>NC_064931.1:582329481-592329481 GCF_023897955.1 Schistocerca gregaria
GTTGAAGTTATTATCAAATGTGTCCCATAAACGAGCAACGTGCAGTTATTCTTTTCTTTAAGGCCAAAGGACTAACAGCAGTAGACATTCATCGGAGAATGGACGAATGTGTATAGGACAGCATTTCTGTCGAAAACGACAAGTGGGTGTCGGGTAGTGGCTTCTTATGATAAGCCACTCCCCAGTATTGTAAATCTCGTAATCCAGAATCTTTGCGAACACATGTGGTAAACATTCGAGAACCCTCTCTATAGTCTGATCTCTCCCCATGGCACTCCTTGAAAATGCCTTCAAGTGTGGACGATTCCCTGAAAGACGAGGATGTGGAGTAGGAAGTTACCGACTCTTCGCCCAGAAGTATACAATGTTTTACCAGACGGGTTTCTTCATGGTGCGTCGGCTGATTGGCATACCGATTCTGACTCTACAGCCTCAGAACGGAAACTTTTGGATCACCCCTTATATTTAATTCTACAGAAAGAATTGCTTTAGATCCCGCGTCAGTCTGTCATAGTATTTATATATGTGTAAGACAAATACAGGAAAGCCTTTTAGTAGAGCAATATAGTCACAACAGCTAATGCTTCTTTGCTCATGATTATTATTGGAACCGGCATCAGTCAGGCATTCTAAATGTGGTTGTACTTGTAGTCTAATTAGACTACTTCGTGAATGTGCATGTGTACCACAAAGTGGATGCGCTCTCCTCCCCCCACCCCCCCCCCCCCCCCCCCCCCCGCCTCACTCACTCAAAAACGCCACTTCCCGCTTTTTGTTTTGTGGAATTAGGTTGCATCCAAATTACTAGGAGCTCATGTGTGTTGAGAGGAAATACCACAGCATTAAGAATCCAGATAAAGGGTATCTTACAAATTACACTACATTAATAATAAAACAGAGGACATAGCACATGTCAATAAGTTTTTTTTCTCCCTATACATTCCTACTGATAGGAGTTTTGCAAACGATATGAACGCCTACCAGTTTACACCAAAACAGAATTTTATAGCTGGGAACAGAATGGGCCGTGTGCTTGGCCCAGTGCAAAGACCAACAAATAATATTTGCAACGTGCTCAAATGTACACTCATGTTATGGAAAAATAACAGAACAGCTTGAACCACGAGAGATAGGACGTTCATATGCACAGGATATGTACATTAGTATGTTCTTCAGAAATGGTAGTATTTCAGTCACCTCGATTCAGCATGTGTCCTGTTGCCTAGTAGGCACAGTATCTGCCATGGACCTTGATAACTTTTTTCCGTACATGACGGCATCGAAACGTGTAAGGCACGAATGCCGCTCCGTGGTATAGCCATCCATGCTGCATTCACCTGCTTCCAAAGTTCATTTGTCATGGTTGGCATTGGGCCACAGCACTGTACCCCTCGTTTCACCATATCCCACACATTTTGATTGACGACAGGTCAGGTGATCTGGAGCGCGGGGGCAAGAGACTGACATCCTGTGACACTAAGAAGGCACGTTACCGTGCAGCAACATGAGGTCGTGCACTATCATGCTGAAATATGGTGTTGTGCAGAAAGGGTATGGTTACGTGTCGCAAGATGCCATTCCCGTAGGTCACACTGGTCACAGTGCCCTGAATGCGCACCAACTATGACCATAAGGCTTTCAGTTGGTATTGTACGTCTTGTGTGAGGCAGTCACCCTGATGCAGCTCCCCTTGTCTGCGGCGAATCCAAATGCGGCCATCATTTTCAAGCGCACAGAACCTGGATTCGTTCGATAACACTATTTGATGCCATTCCTGTCCCCAGTAACGTCGTTCCATACACCATTGCTGTCTACCAAGATTCTGCACATTCGTCAAAGGTACGAAGAGAAGTGGACGATCCGCACGTGGCCCATGCCTTAACAAACAGGGACTGACTGTCCCCCTGACAGTGTCCAATGTGTTAACTGTCCCACTGTTGCGCCAGAGCCGAGGAGGAAGCAGAGCTGTCCTTCATGCCATTCAGACGATGTGTCGATCTTCTTGGAGGGGGGGGGGGGGGGGGGGGGGAATTGGGCGGTGAAACGTCACACATCTTGTCGTGTTCTACGGCCTTCCGTGAACCTTTCAACACACACCTGTTGCACTACCAGAACACTTTGTCCCCACACGAGCAGCGATTTCCCGGATGGATGCATCTCATTCTCTCATGCCAATAATGAGCCCCCTTTCAGACTCATTGATGTAACTGTACGATTTGCGCATACGTCAGCGTGTCATCCTGCACGTCTTCTCAAGTCACGCTCATCCATTACCTTCGGCACATGTTACCAGTAAGTGGTTCTGTGTAGCGATATCGATGATGACCTCGAACCTGTGGGCCGATATGTTTCAGATGCTAATCGTTTCTGCAGAACATACTAATGTACGTGCCCTGTGATTTAAACGTCCAGTCTCTAGTCGTGTTCTGCTTTTTCTGAATATGAGTGTACTTTGTGCAGACCACTTCCAAATAGTATCATTCAACGAATAAGTTATGTAACAGCTGCTATTTAGCGTTCAACCGTGTTCTGCAGTTTGTCTACTGGGTAATAAGCCCATAAGCAATTTAATCTGTTAGGTATACGAAAAAGGAAACTGGAAATGGAGGACATCGAATTCAAGAAAAAAACAGGAGTATATGGCGAAGACGATTGCCATAAAGGAGGAATATAAACTGAAACTGGAAAAAGAAGAAGCTATTGCTAATGGTCAATTAAGGTTTAGATATTGCTTGAAACACGTGATATCGTGAATTGTGACTACAACTTGGCAGTATAAGATATTAGCTTTCACTATTAATAAGTATTATAAGTAGCCATGCGTTAGGTACTGCCCAAAAATGTGAGAATCTAGTCCTTTTACTGCATTAAGGGACGCCCTAAAATCATTTTTATAAAGCTCAGTTCTCAACTGCATCTGCTTCAAATGGATCATTACATTGCACCCAAATGTGGTGGTCACACCTATTAACATAGCACCTGTTTGCAGAGTTTAAATCCAATGAAAGAACAGCATCTGACGGGAGTTAGTTTGCAAATAATAGTTAATTTAAAAGTTCAAAACAGCTATACGGTGTCGGTAGCAGAAGCAATCCATGACAGCCTGCTGCCATATTCCACATTCTGTGTACTGGATAAATTGCTAATTATTTTTTATGTGATTTGATGCAAACGCCTCATATGGAAAGCGTATTTCTTCCGAGTCTTTATGCTCTGTGCTGGGAGACTTGAGAGCACACGATGTCTTTAGCACAAATGTCTATGGCTACTGTGCATACACCAGCTTCCGCGACATACTGCATATGCTGCACTCTGAATAGCGTGAACTCCACGGCGTTATTCGGGATCCCGAAATTATGTGGATGCCTACCGGTGGCAGGTTTACTGCTTCTGTACTGTAAAACACGAGTACACAGTTGTACTTTCTGCAGTACCCAGCCTGCCAGCGGCACGCATACACGTAATTTTAGCAACTCGAATCACGCCCATGTCCGCTTCCAATGTCGTGTAGCCACACGAAACTTTAAGTTAACCTTTTTTTTTTTTCAAACAAATTGCCGTTAGAGGTTGTTATTCAATCGGTTTTAAGCTCTGAAAACGGTTGTTATGTTACTCAGTGCACAGCATTTAGTCTGCCACATTTAGATGCATGGTAACTATCCTTATTAAGCACACCCACATGTCAATGGAGCATTATAAACGGATCTTCCATGCGTTCATTGATGGTGTAAAGGGTCTAGATTTCGATATTTTTGACAAGTAGTCCAAATTACATATAAATCTACATACATACTAAGCATTCCAAGATACGGTGCCAGTCTGAGGGTATCACATACCACTACAAGTCATTTCCTTTCCTGTTCCATCCACAAATAAAGCAATAAAGAGAGGAGACAATCAATTTCAAAGGAAGGGGAACTGGGTGCTCCAGTTACTGCTCTTACGGAAGTAAACATCAACACTGCTGCTGTCATCATGAGAGAGGATCGACGAATTACCTTGAGATCATTTTCTGAAATACTGAACATTTCATTGGGTGCCACCCACACGTTGGTGACAGAAAAGTTACGCATGACACGGGTTTGTGAGTGATGGTTTCCAGGACTGTTGATTCCCGAACAAAAGGACATTCGCGTGCAGGTCTGCATGCAATTAACATTAATGTTAGAGGAAGATCCGAAGTTTCTTTCAAATGTAATAACTCGTGATGAAACTTGGCTACATCATTTTCATCCTGGGAGCAAACAGCAAAGCTCAGTGTGGAAATCTCCTTCATCACCAACCCCCAAAAACCAAAAGTTGTTGCTTCTGCTCGGAAAACTGTGGTCATCTCATTCTTTGATATTCATGGAATGGTTTATCACTGGTTGTACCTCCACACACAGTAGTACCTGGACCATATCACACGGATGTTCTGAAAACATTGCAAGTGAGTATCAGGGGCAAAAGACCACATTTCCGTGAAGCAGGCTGAATGCTGCACCACGATAATGCGCGGCCTCATGTTGCCAAGGTTGTTGCTGAATATCTTGCAAAAATCAATGTCAATTGCATCACTCGCCCTCCCTATAGTTCGGAGTTAGCCCCATGTGACTTTTTTCTATTACCTAACATGAAGAAACGCATTCGTTGGAGTCATTATCAATCATCAGGAGCAGTGGTGAAGTCTGCGGAGGCGATTTTGAAGGACCTCTCAAAAAATGGTTTCCTGCATGTATTTGAAGACTGGCAGAAACGCTGGGAAAAGTGCATCGCATTCATGGGAGACCACTTTAAGAAAGACAATCAAAATTATGAGGATGAGTAAAGGCATATCGTCAAAAAAATTATGAACAACCCTTGTATATAAAGAATAAGAGCCTGGGGCACCCCTGACGATACCCTGGTCTCTCATTAACGCTTGCCGTCGAGGACTACGTATTAGAAACTATTACTTAAAGAGTCTTCGAGTCACTCACTTATACGGGAACCTAATCGTTATGCTCCCACTTTTGTCGTCAATCTGCAGTGGTGCATCATGTCAAACGCATTCTAGAAATCTAACAATATGTAAACTGCCTATTGCACGCCATTTATAGTTTGGAGGAGATCGTACGAGAAAAGAACGAACTAAGTTACGCATCAGTGAGGCCTTCTAAGTCCGTACTGATTTGTTTCCTGTCTCAAGGAAATTTATTATATTCGAACTCAGAATGTGTTCAGGAATTTTGTTGTGAACAGATGTTAAGGGTATTGGTTTCCAATTATGTGGGTCCGTTCCTGTACCTTTCTTATTTACAGGAGACAACTCAGATCTTTTCCAGTCGCTTGGCTATGTATGGCTTCTTGCCATTGTTGTTTACAGTAAATGCTAATTTCTTGCCAGTTGTAGCCAGATTTCTCCATATCCTCTGTTTAAAGCTATATAAAAACCCTGACTGCGCATTTACAAAGGCTTCTTCTCTTTCCAAATGCAGTTTATAGTCTTCCTTTATGACAGCTGTCTGAGCCATACACTCTTTTATCTTTCCTTTAATTCGATGTCCTCCAGTCCCAGTTTCTCTCTCTGAACACGTAACACATTAACCAGGCCTTAGGGCTTACTACCCCAACAGACAAACTGCAGAACGTTGTTAAACATCACATAGCCCCTGTTCCGTAAGTTATTCGTTAACTGATATGATATGGAAGCTACTGGCACAGACTACAGTGAAATAAATTGCAAATACAGTTCGCTCGTCTATTCACAGGTTATTCGTCAATTGACAGGATATGGGACTGACTGAAACAGAATACAGTGGAGCCCTTTGTAAATGCTGTTTGTTGGTCTTTGCACAGGGTCAGGCACATGCTCCATTCTATTCCAAGATGTATAGATTTCATTTTGGCGTAATGTAGTTGACTTCAATTCGTTTGCTAAGCTTTTACGTCTAAGGAGAAGACAAGGTGTACTACATCTCGTCCATCAAATAGGGGGCAATATGGTCATCCTCTTTTGAAGCAGATCCAGATGTGAATGGAGCTCTTTAAACTGATTTTTCTTGTGTCCCTTAACGCAGAAAATGTATTGATTCCAATATTTTTGCCTTGTACTCCAACGTTCGACTTCTTACCGTTGTTATTTACAGTAAATGCTTATATCTTATACTCCCCAGTTGCAGCCATATTGCTCCATACTCGGTGTTTAAAACATCCGCTTTGCAACGCACACACACACACACACACACACACACACACACACACACACACACACAAAAGTGTAAGTAGGTTGCAAAGTACACAGTACAAACACACCTTCTGGAGGATTAAATCCATACGAATTGACGGTTGTCACGTGTGCAAATACAAACATTCTACGTTACCGGGACCGGTAATGGCTTACAAAACTATTCTCTGTGTTCCTATGGTTTCAATTGCAAATCGATTACACAAACTACCAAATCACCGATACAGGAAGTTGGACTGTACACATTCTCTTGATGGAATTCTACGTTGTTCTGCTGGATGGTTGTCTATTCGTCATAAGCACTATTTTCAACTTCAGTATTCGTTGTACAATATGTTGTACAAGGCTGTCCGTTTCTTAACTGAGCGTTTGCTATTAACTGGAATGAGTTGAAAACTGGCTATTCGTTGCGAAATTTCCGTGTAGAACTTTAGGCTAGTCTACGTGGAAATCTATTCGACAACTATGTTACTGGGGTCGGATATTTTTGTAGAGTCAAGACTGGGTAATATGATGATACTGGGAAACATGTTTTTTAATAGTGGTTACTATGACTGACAGAAGCGCCACCTTCCCGGCAGTTTTCTTTGCTAATGCTAAGAATAAGGACAAAATCTATGAAGAGTTATTGTCTCCATGACAGCAACTATGGAAATGCAAAACGATAAAAAAGGAAACCAAATCAGTGCTTATACGGTCTACAGTGAACAATATTAGCTGCACAATCAAGATACAGACAGAAGCGGTGAGCGAACGACAAAATTTTATTATGTGACTTACGTTGCATCGCTATAGTAATAATTTCGAGTACGCCAAGGGTTTTTACTTCTACATTACTCTAGTTGGCAGCTTTTCTTGATTACAATTCACGAATATTTACTTCATCTTATTTCGTGAAGGAACTCCAAAACACGGTGATAAGTAACTCTGCTTTAGTGACGCTGTCTTCCGTAGCATTACCAGTAACATCACACAGAGAAGGTATTGATTGGTTTTTGACGTTGGAATACTTTACACATGACCAGAATCTCTTTTGATTTCTATACAGCGTTTCTTTGTGGTAAACCTTAAAAGCTCTCAGTGGGAGAAATTGCACTTGGTTCTTGTGTTTTGCGTCATCTTGGCATGACGATAGGGAGGCGATTCCCAGAGGCATAGAAACATGGAAATTTTAGAGTAAAGCTTGGTATTTTACCGTAAGATTTTAATTTCTTTTAGTTCTTGAAATAGATGATAAGAGGTTCAAGAAATGATCAGTTCAAATACTTGTGATCTTGGACTACCAGTGACCACAGTATAGGAGTGGACAACAAAAAAGGAGTAGAAGTGTGAGTAAATGCATGTATTCCCTCAGAAAGACGCTCAGCTCTTAATCAGTATCAGCGAACGCTACGATGTGTATCTACAACACAGTGATATGCTGTTCAGAAATCTGGACTTTTAATATTTGAGAAAAGGGTAGTGAAAAAGATATTGGACTGTTCGTAGCTAAAGGTGAATGGAAGAGGAGGAATAACGAGGAAATCTACCTCCTGATGCAACAATAACAGTCGTACAGAAGTTGATTAGCAGAAGAATTCAGTGGGTGGGCCATATATCCCTTACTCCAGAAGAAGGAAATCAAACATCAGACACCCTCCCGGGCGACAACGCAGCGCTGGATGGATGACCCGTAGAAGGACCTGGCAACCCTGGTGACTGAAGACACTTGGCGAAACCGAGCACAAAACGGAAAGGAATTGTGGAAGTAGCGTGTGGCCTGCAGGACATCTGGTCGCTGGATATGTATGTAAGTTCTTTGTTGATTATCTAAGTCTCGTATAAGTTCTCTCGTTTCGTAAGTAATAACACCGAACCACAGAACTGTTCCTACAACAATATTCTCGTTCAGTGAACGAACCTAGGTAGGTATTTTGATAAGTAACAGACACATCCCAAGCATCATTTAGTTAATTTATTTGCCACACTTCACGTTGTGTTTTGAGATGCGGGTTAACTTTTTGCATTATTTAATTTGGGACATCTTAAGCCATTGTGCTAACGTTCCTGCGTATGGAAAGATATTTATAGAACTATTTCATTCTGATCTCTTTGTTTTTGAAAATACTGACAGCGAGTAGTAGAAGCGTTCCTTTCTTAATATAGGAGTCCATCGAAGAGGCACTAGACTCTTTTGAAGGTGTATAGGTAGCTTCTAATTACCGTTGATTCAATTTACTTCCCTCGTCACACCATGTGTTAGATATGATAGTGACCCATTCATGTTAATTAATTAAGAATGCTTATCTGAGTGGAGAAAGCCAATGGCAAGTAGCCACGAACAAACCAGGCACGTAAATATTAGATGTAGCGGTTCATGTATGGAGCACATGGTTTTGAGAGGTGTTGGTTGTTACATTTGATATAGCCCTGAGATGCTAGAGTCCGATTTCTAGTGGCCAACAGAGAAGGGAAGCATCCCGTGTGCCCATGCAGATTAAATAAAGGAAATAATCATGTCGCGCAACGGATACGTATTGCTGAGTGATAATTAATAAGTGTGGTCCAACCAACCATGACAACGTGAGTACCACACAACCCACATAGACACATTACACTGAAGAGCCAAAGAAAGTAGTACGCCTCCTGAATATCGTGTAGGGACCCCGTGAGAACGCAGAAGTGACGCAACAGAACGTGGCATGCACTCGACTAATGTCTGAAGTAGTGCTAGAGGGAATTGACACCATGAATCCAGCAGGGCTGTCTATAAATCCTTAGGAGTACGAGTAGGTGGAAATCTCTTCTGAACAGCAAGTTGCAAGGCATCCCAGAGATGCTGAATAATATTCATGTCTGGGGAGTATGTTGGCCAGCGGAAATGTTTAAGTTCAGGAGAGTGTTCCAGGAGGTACTCTGTAGCAATTCTGAACTTGTAGGGTGTTGTATTGCCCTGCTGGAGTTTCCCCAGTCCGTCGGAATGAACAATGGACATGAATGGATGCAGGTGATCAGACAGGATGCTTACGTACATGTCTCCCGTCAGAGTCTTATCCAGAGGTATCAGGGGCTCCATATCACTCCAGATGCACACGCCCCACACCATTACAGAGCCTCCACCAGCTTGAACAATCCGCTGCTGACATGCAGGGTCCACGGATTCATGAGGTTGTCTCCATACCGGTACACGTCCATCCATCTGATACGATTTGAAACTCGTCCGACCAGGCAACATGTTTACAGTCATCAACAGTCCAATGACGGTGCTGACGGGCCTAGGCGAAGCGTAAAGTTTTGTGTCGTGCAGTCATCAAGGGTACATGAGTAGACCTTCTGCTCCGAAAGCCCATATCGTTGATGTTTCGCTGAATGGTTCTCATGCTCACACGTGTTGGTGGCGCAGTACCGAAATCTGTAGCAATTTACAGAAAGGTTGCAGTTCTGTCAGGCTGAACGATTTTCTTGAGTCGTCGTTGGTCCCGCTGTTGCCGGATCTTTTCCAGCCGGAGATTTGATGTTTTACCGGATTCCTGATAGTCACGGTACACTCGTCGTACGGGAAAATCCCCACTTCATCGTCACCTCGGAGATGCTGCGTCCCATTGCTCGCGCGCCGACTATAACATCAATCTTACTTAAATATTGATAACCGGCCATTGTAGTAGCAGTATCCCATCTAGCAACTGCGCCAGACACTTTTGGTCTTATATAGGCGTTGCCCAACGCAGCACTGTATTCTGCCTCTTTACATATCTTTGTATTTGAATACGTATGCCTATACCAGTTTCTTTGGCGCTTTAGTGTAATAAGAGGAGGGATCATGTACTCTATAACAAAAACGAGTGGTCAGTACGACAATCACGTTTATTATCGAGAAGCAGAACACATGAGCTTCCCACTGAGATAAACAATTGAATATTTAATAGTTGGATAAGGGATTCTAATGATGAAGTTAAAGCTTTTAACAGATAGGCGGGCACGATAAATGCAAAGTTATGTGAATAATACACGAATATGACCAATGACAGTGAGATGGTTGGTAAATTGCGTGAAGAAAACGGAAAAATAGGTTCGAACACCAGTGAGATCCCAAAAGTGCTTTTGTTGGCTGCGAAGTATTAAAACGGAACAACTGGCTCCTGAAGGGCGGTTTATCAAACTGACAGCATAAATGTGGAAAGCGGCGGCTTTGGCGACCCGATATTCTGAGTTCAGCTCTCTCTTTGTACTCATTACTCAAACGGAATCATTCTTCCGTGCCGTTAGAAGGCTCACTTCATCAATCGTCCGATAAGGAGAATTATAATTAGTATTTACTCTATGATCATCCAGCAGCAAGTCATTACCCCTCAAAAGCCTAAAACGAAGGTTTTTTTTCGGACTCCTAACATGGAATTATTTACTTTTGAGCCTCCTAAAATGAAGCGTTCTCTTTCTTGACGCTCTGTAACTTGACTGTTTCACGCCAGAGAAGGAACGTCGATGGTCAATGGTGGTAGACATTGTAAGTTCCACACAGTAAAACTCCAGTAAACATATTGAACCACCTCCTACTCTTGCGGATTTATGCGGTGTTTCACCAGCACAGTCTTGGGATCGGGAGACAGCTAGGAAATTCCTCCCACTCCGTGGTATAATAACTTCAAAACAGACCTATGGGACGGCTGACATGCAAGCACGGACGAAAAAGTGCAAACCTTTATCGAAAATAATAGTAAGAACTAATGAGGAAGCCAGAATATCTAATTTACACAGAACATCATTTCATGGCGTCGCTTCTGAGGTAATGGCGATTCACATACCAGCTTCTCGGAGGCGACACCTGGCTGGAGATTCCTTATCTTTCTAAAAGGCTTCTATGAACAATACTGTATTTTTTTCTACAGAAATATCCGTCTCGTGTCACGCCCGGGGAGATGGGTTAGTGGACCTGAGCGTGCAACTCAGCCTTAGCCTCTGAACAATTGTATTGTAGTCTGTTCCTTTCAGAAAGACTCTCTCCTATGTTAGCCAGCTCATAGGCTCTGAACTGTGCAGACCCTTCACCACACTAAAAAACAAAGTGAGAACAAAGCAATAAAAAGGACAGGCACTCGACGTACTGAATCCTGGTTGCAATTAGTGTGCAGCGTGGGGGATCGATTACTTTATCATGAGAATGAGCATAAAATATTGTTATATATGTTGGTGACAGTTACAGATAAAACTGACCACCCAATAGTGTGAAAGGACTACATCTAGTGCTAGTAACCGTTTACTTCACACGCCAGCAAGAAAGGGACTGGCTGGGGAGTTAGACGTTAAAATGTGAACACAGGTGACTCTTCTGACGATGATAACTTTGCTTCAGTTTATTGTGAGTGTAAATTTTACGTTCCCATTTCATACATTTATATTTTACCATCAGTTTGCTTCGATAAACGTTTTCTTTAGTATTATTTGCTTATAATTCTTATAGTGTCCGATTATGTTTAACCAAATTTTATGACTTCATGTCAGATACAAGTTGTGGGCAGATGAATGAATGGAATGCAAGAGAACATAAACCACTTAGTTAAACACTTTTGATGATTTCATAATTTTTTGTATATAAGAAAGTTTTTGTTTTCTTTTCAAATTTGAATAGCGTAATATAAGTACATAAATACTAAGAAGAGCCTCTGGATTGCTAACAGTTCAGGTATTGCGAGCTGGATATTGTTCACGTGCATGATTACACGCAAGTTCTACTGTACAAGGTGGTTATAATTAAAATTTCGGTACTTAAGAAGGTGAAGCGTGGCGCCTTATATCGCTCCTGTCTAGAGCCTGTGTATCGGGAGAATGAGTCATGTGTGCACAGTGACAGATGGTATGAAGCGGATTCTGTCGAGTACGAAGTTCTAATTTTCATTTGCTAGAGGACAGTAGCGGACAGGACTAAACAGAAAGAACTGTAATGTAGTTAAGGATTTTGAACAGTAGAGTCCAGTAGTACTCAGAGGCATTCAAGAAACAGGTCAAGACAATGTTTTAGTGAATTGATCTGTTTAGTTCTTGAAGGCTTTTTGTTAATTTATGTTTGTATAGTTTTTTATATGCTTTAAGTGGTGTGAATGATGCTACAATGTGGTCTAAAGTAAATATGTAGATCATTGTTATACTGATGAACGCTGTATGAACTAGTATGAAAAAGTTTTAAGACAGTGTGAATGCAGACGACAGAGAATTTTGTATCATGATAGGTTAAGAAAGTGTATGGTGAAAGAAAAGCTAATTCGAGAGCAAATGAAAATAGTTAATAACGTTAAGTATAAACAAAATGTCAGACTGTTAAATATTTACTTCGGGAAAAAGTATAGTTCGACAGTGTGTTATTTGTTGATTTGTTAGTCATGAAAAGCGCGGACAAACGCGGGAGAACAGCATTTTTCTATTGGCCTTAAAGAAAAATGACCAGTCTGAACAGATTATTCTTCTCACGTATTTTCTCTTGGAGATATAGAATGCTAACAGCAATCTAAGGGAGTCGGAGCCCAACCTTTCAATGGTACGGTCGTGTGTAGTAGGAGCTCCGAAGAAAAGTGTAATTCGCCGATTTTAGTTATGCTACATGTTTCAAAAGTGTTTGAAAGTGAAGGCATACTTATTCCGGTGTGTTTTTAGATTATACGGATTTTTTAAGTAACTTTGTGTATGAGAAATGACAGTAATTCCGCGTAGCATATTGAGCAGATCGGTGACTAAAACTTAAGTGCATTAGACACCGATAAGTTTAATAATATGGCTAGCATTTTCATTTAAGAACAATCCGCGCTTAATGGCTGTTCAGATTTCGAGAAATATGTTACCATAAACTTACTAAGGTGAATTAAAGGGTTTGTGCATGACTCTGTTAAGACTCGCCCGGGCTTGATAGTGAACGTGTACATCTCATATGGCATAATTGCAAAATGAGATGTAAACCAAAATTTTGCCCTTATTTCCACCTTTACTTCAAAATTAAGACCTTTTCCCGATTCTTAGAATAGTTACGTTGAATTCAGCCTGATGTGAGTTGCAGTATGGTGCGTTTCTTCTCGGCTTTGTTCCCAGCGATCCGCTACAACGAGTTCACAGGTAGGTGCAGGCAATGCACGAACGTAACTGCACCGCTGCAAGGGCCCCATGAAAACCGAGTGTTTTTAGGGCAATGAAGGTTTTTAGACACATTTTAAGTGCATGTGACAGAGAAATAACGAACTATTGCAAGAAACACATTTTATTTCCACGAACGTTGCTCAGTGTGACGACGATCTGCATCCAAGATATCCTGGAACCCCACTACAGATACCATTTCACAACTGTTCACAGCACTATTCGAATGGTGCACCATGGAATATTCAGCTTTCATGGCACAGCTCGTTCAACGCCTGAAGATCTCACATGGCGTCCAGCATTCTCAGTCGTAGTAACAGTAACCTCTTCTAAAGCTTATGACTCAATTGGCCGTCAGCCTCTCCCAGCAGCGATTCCCAAATCATGTTCTTCCATCCTGGTGCAGAAATAGGACCTCTCCGTATTCTGTTAATGCCTCGATACTTGCGAAGAACAGTAGTACTACCTCTGTTGTTTTGAAAAAACAGCTTTACGAGTAAAGCTCTGCGTCCTGTGTCTATACCCATATTGACCATCCACAACTTTAATGCAAACTGATGCTTGTGTTTCAGCCTTACGTCGCCGTACCAGTATCGGTGCCTAACCACCTGCCGTAACACCACCACTACTAACAGCGCAAATCCTGCTGCACATAGCATTAACATCTTCTCTATAAAGTTGGGTAGCCGTATCGACACAGTTTTCCGTCTACACTGGCTCAGGTAGAGTAAATTTCATTATAACTGCCCTGTACTTCGAGTATTGTGGATGCGGTTCTCATCGCTGGGCGAACTGCAATTGCTCATTGTCAACAAGCAGTTACAAGTTATATGCTCAGTTCTGAACTATTAAGACGGAGTATCGATTGTGGATACACGATTGTATCGAACAACAAATGAAAATTGAAAATTGGAAGGCCCTGAGAATGCTAGTGATTACTGGAACCGTGAGTTCAATAAGCAGAGCTATGTCATGGAAACAGACCGGTAAAATAAATTCTGTGAAGTGGGATTATACTTTAATTTCAGAACACTAGCTATCACTGCTGTAGCAATTGATTGACTTTTATTTAGAAAAGACAGTGCTTCAGCAAACGGTCAAAATTTATCAAAGAGCAAAATTCAGTTCTGGACTAACGCCAGGCGTTCCCTAGGGAAAATTTTAAGCAGTGTTATAAGGAACCTTGAGAAATTGAAGACAGCACAAACACGAACAGAGAGGGCTTGCTGATTAAAAGTAAGACCTTCTGCTCTTCATTCACCATGATACAAGATTCCAGCCACACGTTTTGAATCCAGAAACCTTAGCCAAGAAAAACCAAGGCATACGACGCTCCGATGCCAGATATTTCCTGTTATTCACTTGCAGGAATAGGTGCTTAATCCATTTGAAATAAAGTTCGTGGTTTCTTCAGCCACCTGGAAACATACATCATCCTGCAGTATGCTCGAAATAGCCATCGCGCACTGTGTACAGTAGGAGTCTTAAAAGGTCGTACATATACAAGACGTCACAGCATTATCCTCAAAATGTACTCTTGATTGTAACAAATATGGTCATCGTTCCGTTCATGAATGGTTACCGTTTTCGGTCGCGCAGTGGTATCAACCGTAGTCTGATTTGGGAAACCCTACAAAATTGCATAAAATTGATGACATTGAAAGAGACTGTATGTTTATAGATAATAGTATGACCTCATAACAACAAGTAGCCTTCTGTGTCCGTGAATGTGGACATTTGATCACACAGGTTGTAAGTAGGCTGTTTAGGTTTTCTTATTGGTAACGCCACATAGCGCTCTGTATGAAAAATCACTGGCTGTGCTGTGCGCAGTCTGTGGCTAGTTTGCATTGTTGTCTGCCATTGTAGTGTCGGGCAGCGACAGCTGGATGCTAACAGCGCGTAGCGTTGGGCAGTTGGAGGTGAGCCGCCAGCAGTGGTGGACGTGGGGAGAGAGATGGCGGAGTTTTGAAATTTGTAAGAATTGGTGTCATGAACTGATATATATATTATGACTATTAAGGTAAATACATTGTTTGTTCTGTATTAAAATCTTTCATTTGCTAACTATGCCTATCAGTAGTTAGTGCCTTCAGTAGTTTGAATCTTTTATTTAGCTGGCAGTAGTGGCGCTCGCTGTATTGCAGTAGCTTGAGTAACGAAGATTTTTGTGAGGTAAGTGATTTGTGAAACGTATAGGTTATTGTTAGTCAGGGCCATTCTTTCGTAGCGATTTTTGAAAGTCAGATTCCGTTGCGCTAAAAATATTGTGTGTCAGTTTAAGCACAGTCGTGTATAATTTTTCTAAGGGGACGTTTCATAAGGTCAACAGAGATGATGTCACGTATCACATCAAACTGTTAGGAGACGACTGCATGATGCGAATCTCCATTCCCGACAACCACGGCGAGCACCACGTCGTAGACCACAGCACCATGGACTCCTTTACAGATGGACAAGAAATGATGCATAGTGGACGCCCCGTGACTCACATAGGGTGTGCCGGCCGAAGTGGCCGAGCGTTTCTTGGCACTACTGTGTGGAACTGCGCGACAGCTACGGTCACAGGTTCGAATCCTGCCTCGGGCATAGATGTGTGTGAAGCCTTTAAGTTAGTTAGGTTTAAGTAGTTCTACGTTCTAGGGGACTGATGACCTCAGCGGGTCAAGTCCCATATTGCTCAGAGTGAGTTCCGCTTGGGACGCGCCAACGATCGGACGTGTCGGTACTTACGCGTAGTCGTAGCGCCACAAGCCGTGTTTATAATAATTCTTGGATGTGACCTGTGATATTATCAGTGCTTCTTCACTACCGTCGTACACAAGCTTCTTAATTCACTCACAGCCGTCTCGGCCGCTCATATAGTGCAGTTATGGTTCCCAGTGTACCTCGTAAGAATACCCTGTGTTTTGCATTTGAGAAATCTTCCAGGAATGTGCAACCGAGTTCTCTAGAAATCCATGACTGGCTAGTAGATATTATTGGCATCACATCCGACCAGGTGCACACAGTATATTATGACATGGCGGAATATTGTTTCTTTGTGAAGTTTTTAGACCAGATACAACTGGAGAATATTTTGGTTAATACTAGTGGGAAACCAGAGTTACGACATCGTGATCAGTCGGTGACTACAGTTTCAATAACTAACGCTGACGTTGGCTATAAACATGTGCGAGAGTTCAATTTGCCACCTGAGGTTGAGAATTGTTTTCTTAGAGATGTCCTCGTCAAATACGGTGACATCAGACAGATTAGAAACGAAAAATGGTCGAGCCGTCACAAACTCCAATGTTATAGTGGGGTTCGCTCAGTTGACACGGCGGTTAAAGTCAATATCCCATCCTATATAATGGTTTGTGGTTATAAGGCTCATGTCATTTACGATGGACAAGTAGGCACTTGTTTTATCTGTAACACGAGTGGCCATTTACGAGATGATTGTCCACAGCGCGTTGTCGTACTTCGAAACAATCTGCAACAACGACAGAGATTAACATTGGCTGATGTCATAACTCAAAATCAGACGCCTTCTGTGACTGACTCCCAACCGAGTGCATCTGTGTCAGAGGACAAGAATCTCGGTAACGGCACCTTCCCGCCCTTGCCTAAAAAACCCGTGACCAGTCACCCCTTAGCCACCGGTGTTGCATTATCTGTCGGTAAGAAACGACGCCGTACTAGTAACGGTAGTGATTGCGGCTACCAGGTAGAAAAAAATCAAACCGATGACGCGGAGTTACGGGCCTCCACACAGGACATGCATGTGTCGGATGGCTCAGTTACGAGCCGCCAAATTCACATTCAACTTCCCGACGCAGAAATTGTCAATACGAGGACAGTAGAGTGTTTACAGCAATCCGTTCCGATGCCGCGTGTCGACTCGCCACAGGTGGTCAACACACACGAGGTGGCAGTCAGTCAACTGCAACTCGTAAAAACAGCGGATGATGCACACCGCGTAAAGCATAACATAAACAGCCGCCACCTCGAAACTGCTTCCAAACAACACGATGAACTGGACAGCTGTATACAAACAGCCAGTGTGGCTCCAAATAAACACAGTGAGCCTACTGAAGCCGCGTCTTCGGACTTGCCGTCACCCGTTCCGAAGCAAGGACTTTCACATAATGCTTACAGCCATAACTCGCCGACTCCGCCGTCTTCTATGACACTTCGGATGACTGTGCGACGGCAAAATAAAGTTAAACCAAAGGACTCCGTGGCCGGAAGTAACTAAAAAAGTAAAGTCAGCGCAAAAACTAGTACAAAACCTGCGGATGTAGGTTCGAAGTCCGACGGTGAGATGGACTGGGCTTCCTACGCTTCCCATCATCCACAAGTCTCTGACGATCATGAGTCAAGCTTATAAGTTTTTGTCCCTGAACATTAATAGAGTTAGGACAGATTCAAAATTAGAAATGCTACGGCTGTTCATCTATGAGTCAGAATCTGATATAGTTCTGATACAGGAAGTGTCTATTTTAAGTTTTCGTGTATCAGGATTTGCAACAATAGTAAACACCGTGGCGGACGGGAGTACAGTTACGGACATTCTATCGCGAGACGGTATCTCAGTGAGCAATATCGAAATGTTGGATTCCGGTAGAGGCATAGCTTGCCAAATTTTTGACGTCACCCTCGTCAACATCTAAGCTCCATCTGGAACGACCTTAAAATCAGAAACAGCTAACTTCTTTAAACAAGACATCATATACTTGTTACGCCGCAACCCAACCCAGTTGATAAGTAGTGGTAATTTTAATTCTGTGGTCCACAAGAAAGACCAATCGCCAGGTGCGTCACCTGAAGCTGAAGGGTGCGTGGGAACTAAAATTTCCTACCCTGGTAAAGTACACGTACCTGACCACCACCGCATGTAGCAGTCTAGACCGTTTGTACACCTCGGAGAACATTTGCCAACATATTCTGGACGCCGATGTCATTTCGGCTAGTTTCTCAGACCTCTGCGCCCTCTGTGTCACAATAAATCTGGCCAAACAGCACACTAAATGGCCTAAGATTCCTTGGAGCCTAAACGTTTCTATTCTCGCCGATACCGCGCTACAAGATGTCATCTCCACGGCATGGGCGGATTGTCTCAAGCAATGCTGCAGATATCCAAGCAAGATAGCCTGGTGTAATGTCGTGCTCAAAAGGAAAATGCGATTATCCTTAAGAAACTACAGTTGGCAGCAGGCGCAAGATGTCAAACGCACGATTGATTTTTACCAGACAGTTCTGCGAGAGTTGTATGCGACTACGTCACCAACCAACACGCAGCTGACGACCATCAAACAAATAAAGGCGAAGCTTATAGGTATAAAGCGAACGCAGCTTGAAGGACTGAAGATCAGATCTAAAGCAAAATCGCTTCAAGAGGGCGAACTAGCATCGCTGTATCACCTCATAAATATCCTGCGCATCAAAAAATGGCTCTGAGCACTGTGGGACTTAACATCTATGGTCATCAGTCTCCTAGAACTTAGAACTACTTAAACCTAACTAACCTAAGGACATCACACAACACCCAATCATCACGAGGCAGAGAACATAGTGCCCATCGCAAGCGAGCTTTTATCGGGGAGCTGGACACAGATGATGGACTCCGTTTGACCCGACAGAGTGATATTCTTACTGCAGTTTACCGGTACTTCACGGATCTGTACTCGCAATGCGATACATATGGTGATGACGGCGGCGATATCGTGAGTGCTCTGCCCACCGTAGTCACGTCTGCGGACAACTCGGCGGTCGTACACCATTTTGCTCCAGGCGAAGGCCTTGAACTGATTTCTGGCTCTCCATCGAATATATCCCCTGGCCCTGATGGTTTTGTCACGGGAATTCTATGTGCGTTTCTGGCCCATAATCGGACACGCATTTACAGATGTTTTCAGTGAAGTGATACGAGGGAGTGACTTGCCGACCGAAATGAAGGAAGGCCGAATTGTATTGATACCAAAAATCAAACACCATAAAACCTTAGGTAACTTCCGACCGATTACTTTACTCAATTTTGATTACAAAACCTTTGCCAGAGCACTCAACATCAGATTGTCTCCATTAATGTAGCAAGTGATTCACAAACATCAATCATGCCTCCCTGGTCGCACTATTATGACGCCCCTTTCGGAATATAGAGATGTAATAGCCATAGCCTCAGTTACTAACGTGAATCTCGCATTATTGTTTATCGACTTTTGCAAGGCTTTTGATAGCGTCCGCCACGAGTACCTCCTACAGCTGCTGCAGCGGTGTGGTTTTGATCAACGGGTTATTAATGTCGTGCAACATTTCGTCACGGGCATTACAACCAGGGTCAGCGTAAATGGACAGCTTACTCAACCCATCGGGGTCCAAAGAGGAGTGTCGCAGGGGAGCCCTCTCTCCATGATGTTATTTGTTTTATCGCTCCAGCCGCTCTTACGCTCTATTCATGACAAACTTGCAGGCCTTTCGATCGCCGGGTTCGTGCTTACGCCGACGACGTGGGGGTGTTAGTGCGCAACGACGGAGACGTATCAGCCCTCAAGACCGCGGTAGACGAGTACTGTCGTGCTTCAACGCCGATAGATGCACCTTTGTCAACATTCAAGGACTCAACAGAGTTATTAGACCGTGGGCGAAGCGTGTCGAGGCCCACATCACTCTGGGGATGATGATCGACAAATGGCCGCTAAAAATGAATGCAAAAAATTTGAAGCAGGTCACCAATAAAAGGCAAGGTGTCATCTATGAAAGCAATTGGCGGTCCGTTGACATTCTCCAACGCATACGACTCCGCAGCAGTTATATATTCAGTAAAGCGTACTATATGGCCCAAATATTTCCAGTCCCCAAGATGCAGGCCAAACACGTGATGATACTCTCTAATAGATTTATCTGGCAAGGGCATCTGATCAAAGTAAAATACACGACGCCGACGTTTTCCAGACAGGCCGGCGGACTCAACATGCCTGACATTAACCGAATGTGTACTACGTTATATATTAAACGAATCACCCACTTCTTGGACAAGGAACCTCTCAGCGTAACCCAGTTTTTTCATGAAGTAAGTTTTATTGATGGACATTATTTCACGCAGGATTTACCGACGAGGCACCTGTTATTAAAAAGGTGGACATCTCCAATAGTCCGTAATTCCATTGAACTTAAGTACCCCAGTTTTCATTGGAGGGCAGTTTGGGACAACATAAGTTTAGCCCCCCACGCTGCTGAAGTGGCGTCCACATGGTATAAAGTGGTAAACGATGTTATACCCACTAATGAAAGGTTGCATGGAATCGGCTTATGTGACAGTGATAAATGCGTCTGCTGTGGTCTGGTCGACACCTTACGCCATCGCTTCACTTGTGGCGGCCCTCATTAACTGGAAATGGATGTAGCAGAGGCTGGGCCTGATTACGCGCAGCAGCCCAGCCAGCCGCTGCACCGACATCCTGCTCTGGCCGGACACGAAACATTTTCCCGCTACCAAGAACAACACCGTGATGTGGCTGTTATGACAGTTTGTGACATATATCATCATCCACAATAGTGAAGATAATCTCATTAGCTTCGAGGCTCACATGAGAACGGCACGTTGGAAGATGAAACGTTACCCAAATTTCAGGAAGATGTTTGCTAATATGTTAGACATATTTTTTGAAAAAGAAGGCGTAGGGTAATTCTCGACTTCGGTAAGGACACAAATCACATGCAAGACTATGTAGCGAACAAAATACACAACGAATAAATGGTTACACCTGTTCCTAGGGCTGCTCACGACTTCTCAATGGTGTTATTAACTTCATTACGATGTTATCATTAATTTATGTTTCCAGTGCATGTCTTTGTTATCCGTTTGTATCCTCCAAATGACTCTGAGTTTTGACGGTTGTGAATCAATTGACAGAACTGCCATTCTAGTTAAGACAGTCAATTATTCTCTTTAATATGTTTGCGTTTTGGTTCTATTTCTCTGTCTGGACTGAAGATGCTATATTAAATGAAACAACAAGTTCACTGTTACCAGTCACCGTTTTATTTATTTCCACGACGCGTTTCGAAGGTTTAAACCTCCATCATCGGGTGGATCTACATAAGTAAGTATTACATTTGTGTGTGTGTTGTGTTACGATTTTTGGAGGAACTTGTGACACTGCCTTCAGTGGTCACAGGTTCCTTTTGCTGTCGTAACACATCACATGTATACTGCCACATTTGCAAACAAATATGGCGTCAGAAATCAGCTGGGTGTAAGGATCAACACACACACAAATGTAATACTTACTTATGTAAATCCACCCTATGATGAAGGTTTAAACCTTCGAAACGTGTCGTGGAAATAAATAAAACGGTGACTGGTAACAGTGAACTTGTTGTTTCATTTAATGTCAGTAACAGTCACGGTAAAGCCTAACCTAAAAATGTTCGCAATTGAAGATGCTATAGTCAGTTTAAAATTTTTGTTCTATTTTGTAAGCTTACAAATGGCACAGTATTGAAAAGTGTTCTTCAGTCTATTGTAGGATACAATTCGTGTTGAAACAGTTCCAGCACTCCATTATTTTGTTTTTGTGCTATGTGTTTTAGTGAAGAAGGAAAAAAAAGAGCCATTTGAACCATTTGACATCGTGTGCTGTTCTCTGATAATTGCACACAACGTGTTCGGAGACAACACGGTAATACTGAACGCGCCCAACATTGAGTCCCACATTTGCAACAACGTGCTGGTGGAGTAATGTTTAGGGGTTTCATTACATGGGACCACCACGCACCTCTCGTTGTCGATGAGGGCAAGCCGATTGCTCTACAGTACTGGGGCGAAATTCTGCAGCAGAACAGTGGTACCGTATGGCTAACATTTTGTAGACGATTTCATCTTGATGGACGACAACTCGCAAGCTAATCGCGCTGTTCTCTTAAACACGTTCCTTCAGCATTCGAGGATCACCAGTACGTAGTGGCTTGCCTGTTGCCTGGACGTCAACACAATCAAACAAGTGTGGAACTGATTGAAAGGAGCTGTTTTGAACGTCGACGTACGGCAATAAAGGAAGAATGTATTGATTCTGGGTGTTAATAACGATCATCCTCCTTTACCTCCTCTGCATTACTGCAATTGACGTGTCACTGAGCACATATTTCTGTGCATAGAGCACGCGTGAAACGCCTAGTTGTTTCCACTGCACTGTGTGGAATACGAAGTTTCTGTTATAGTTCACTAACCTGCTGTCTTCAAGTTGATGTTCCCAGCGCAGGAAACAGCACGCAGGTAGTAGGTTCTGTATCTTGAGGCTGAAACTGACTTTTAGCGAGGTTCTTCTCTGAAATAATGTACCACTTCTTTGGGATGCTACTCGCGTATTTTAATACAGCCACACGAGAAGACTACATAATCTTAATACAACACCTTCTTATACAGGAAAGTACATGATCAAACACAATGTTTACGAAAATGTATCTTCACACTATTTGTGGCACGTGTCTGTGCCTCATGACTACCGGGGTGAATCTTTTAATACTGAATATTGGCAAACACATTCTGCGACAGACAGCATGTCTGTTCTTCTCGACTGCCTAATCCAGAGTGACGAACCGCCCGAAACACTTGGCGCGCCATACCAGAAAAGACGTGACCCGAACGCTTCCGAAGTACTTAGTCTACAATTTCGTCAGTCTTTTGTTCTTGATTTAAATTGTTTTTAATAATTCTAAAATGACTGACTGATAGTGCTGTTGAGAGGTATTTATATTGAAAAGTGAAGTCATTCCAATGAGTAGTTTAACTAATAATAATAACTATACTTTAACGTTTTGGTGCCCTTGCTACGGACACAGCAGCCAGTCACAGAGCAGTAGCATTATGCAGGCGGTCTTTCTCACGGGAATGGTACCGAATATAACATCTGTCACAGGTACCTCACATCACATTTCGTCATTTATATACTTCTTGCATGCCCACTGCTCTGGGAACAGCTTCTTGGAGCCGAATATGATGGCTGACTAAGCCAGAAATATTACATACGATAATCACGTACTCAACGCCGCTTACGCATAATCGACACTGAAATGTGAAACAATTTGGACCAGAGGTGACTTTATGATATCATCTATGGTACGCCACAACGAACTGAAGCATGCATCCGAGGAAGGAGACATTCCACCAGGTACCCACCTTGTTCAGGACCTGTAAGACAGTGAAACATTCCTCACGGGAAACAGACGAGTCTGTTGTTTCACAAATGTTTTTCTATGTATGTGCGTGTGTTCTCGACACATTGCAAATGGATACTTACTCATGCATCAGAGGCAGTTTGTGTTTTCTGCGCCATGACTTTCGAAATATTGGGGTATTGGCAGACGTTTGCTGATAAGTGTAGAAGTTGAAATGTTGAATTAGCGTTCTTTTATCAAATTTGTATAGCCATTCGTCTCATATTAAAGTAGTTGTATATTCCGGGAACGAGTTTATGCATGAATCCTGATGACCGATTTAGGCAAGGTTCTAGTGAAGGTGGTTTTCCGTTGACTTCCTCATACCTGTTATGAAGTGTCAAGAGTGGGGCTGTGTCGTGTGGATGAGTGCCTCTACAGGTTGGGTTTGTATTGTTACGGATGAAGGGAAGGGAGAGGACGAAACCTAGGATCGGCAAATAGCCTACTCCTCTCAAATAGAACCATGGAGTACGCTGAACTTCATGTGCGCCTCCGATTGATATATCACGATCGAAGGTGCCACATGCCCTCAGTTCCTGAGACATTGTGGAGAGATTTGGAATTTAATCCGTGCCTATGGCGCAAAGACTGGTGATCAAGAACATCATGGCACCGCCTCTCCTCAGCTTAATCGCCAAATAATGGCCGTGAAAATAATCCATCACCAGGATTCGAACCGGCTTATCTTCGAGTCCAGTGTAACCGCACAGGGGCACTTAAGCGACATCGGCTACTGCGTCTGGTTTCGCCACATAGAGAGTGTAAATGCTAATTGTTTACAACCTACCACAGTAGTGTGGGGAAGTCGAGAGAGCAATTGGATACGAGACACTTGTGGCCTATCAGGGCACAAAGCAACTTCAAATTGACCTATAAAAGGCACCTCAGTTACAGCGCATACACGCCGCGTGAGGTTTTTAATATCCTTTTCCTCTCGTCGCGGCGAGACCTTTTTACGAAATTTCAGTCACCAACTTTCTCTTCCGAATGCGAAAATATTTTGTTGAGCCCAACCTACATAGGTAGGAATGATGATCAAAATAAAATAAGAGAAATCAGAGCTCGAACAGAAAGGTTTAGGTGTTCGTTTTTCCCGCTCGCTGTTCGGGAGTGGAATTGTAGAGAGATAGTATGATTGTGGTTCGATGAACCCTCTGCCAAGCACTTAAATGTGAATTGCAGAGTAGTCATGTAGATGTAGATGTTATGCTACCGGCTTTCGTTACCATTCGTAAGTTAACCTTTCAAGTGAAGATAATAAAAATAAACCACTTTTAAACAAGTTATGCAAAGACTAATTACTTTTCCAATTAGATCTGAAGTTAACCCTTACGTGATGTGTAATCTCAATGTAAAAAGGCCAGAGAAACGAAAGTATTTTAATGATAATTTTACGATGATAAAGTTCACAAAGTTTTGAAAGAAAATTTACACAAATTATTTTACAATTTTAAGTGTACAGCTAAGGCAGTGACATAAAAGGGCTAGAGGATATTAGGAATCTCGCGAAGCGCGAATGCTTTGTAGCTTAGGGGGTTTCGTAAACGAATTTAAGGTTATTTCCCTGCTTGATAGACCCCAAGTGTCTTATATCAAGACTATCGTCAGGAATTCCCTACAGCAATGTGGTATGTCGTAAAGTTATCCTTTACACCTCGTATACAGGATGAACTACAAGTAGAATTTCACCAACATACTTTCAGAGTTGGTAGTATGCACCAAAAACAAGATAAAAAAGTGTGGGAGACATTGTTTCTATAATCCATATCGTGTCATGAAAACGTTTTCACTTTGGTGTGAAACACAGCTCTTTTGCTGACCAACTCCTCATAGCTCTTAAGGTACACATTTTAGAGACTATGATTACGGCACATTTTTTCTTGTTTCTGCCCGTACTAAGTCTTCCTCAAATATGGAAAGCAAAGAGGCTGCAGTAGAGGAGCTGTGTTTCACAGTATCAGAGATGAACACCAGCTTAAAGGTCTTCAGGTATGTATTTTACTACCAACTCTGGAACTTTGGATGGATCTCTAGTTCGTCATGTATTAGTGACTTATTTTATTCGTGTAATCAGTTGAATTTCTTTTCTATGATTCTATTTGTTTATCAGCTAAAAAGATTCTCTCAGAGATATAGTTACAGGCAATTTTAAGTTAATTTAGTTGAACCTGTTCGGATTACATAATATTTTCCCAACCAACAAATCTTACAAAATTTTCGTTATCTAGTAACAGACCTTCTCTGGTATATATTTCTTTATAGCTCTGCTCGTCAACAGGTGAATTCCATAGTCTCATTGGAACATACGATAAATGTAGAAGTATATTTCGCATCTTGGTATTTTGAAACAGAGAATGCTGAGAAGAATGGATATATAGCACAATGAGAAGAATTGTGGTATTGATTATTTATCTTACCGCAAGATATGAGTTTGGGTTGCCGACGACTGACGTGTTCCCATGTCTAGAAGCGTTCTAGTATCAACATTGTGCTTCGCAAGATGTTGCTGGAGCGAACTTGTTTTTGACTGACTAGAGATTGGCCAGAGATGTCCTAAGGTCATAAGTCTGATGGTATCTCAGTACAGACTTGATGCAGTGTCACGCACACATGACGATGAACACACATGCTGGCCTTTGATGACCACACGCCCTCTTGTTGCTAACGCCTGACTTAAAACTGGGTGGGGCCGTGAGTGCGCCATGGAAAAGTCTACTACCTATAACGACCATTTATCGAATTAAAGACCTGAGCAGGCCCATCACTGAAGGACACAATCGATTTGATAGTTCATCTGACAGAGTAAGAGGTTACATAGTAGATAATGAGAGTATGTAACATAAAATCTTATGATTATCACTGGGTGTCCCAGGAGAAATGGTCAGTAATCAAGGATATGACAGGAACAGTCATTCGAAGCAAAAAATGTTGGTAAACATTGTAAGTAGGCTGTTTAGGTTTTGTTATTGGTAACGCCACGTAGCGCTCTGTATGAAAAATCACTGGCTGTGCTGTGCGCAGTCTGTGGCTAGTTTGCATTGTTGTCTGCCATTGTAGTGTTGGGCAGCGGCAGCTGGATGCTAACAACGCGTAGCGTTGCTCCGTTGGAGGTGTGCCGCCAGCAGTGGTGGACGTGGGGAGAGAGATGGCGGAGTTTTGAAATTTGTAAGAATTGGTGTCATGAACTGCTATATATATTATGACTATTAAGGCAAATACATTGTTTGTTCTCTATTAAAATCTTTCATTCGCTAACTATGCCTATCAGTAGTTAGTGCCTTCAGTAGTTTGAATCTTTTATTTAGCTGGCAGTAGTGGTGCTCGCTGTATTGCAGTAGTTCGAGTAACGAAGATTTTTTGTGAGGTAAGTGATTTGTGAAGGGTATAGGTTAATGCTAGTCAGGGCCATTCTTTCGTAGGGATTTTTGGAAGTCAGATTGCGTTGCGCTAAAGATATTGTGTGTCAGTTTAAGCACAGCCTTGTACAATTGTTCTAAGGGGACGTTTCAACATGCATATCTCAAGAGCTACGAGCACTTCTTCATTTCCGATGCTGTGAAACACTTATTTCCTACTGAATAAGTGCTCATAGCTCTTAATGTATGAGTGTATGTCACCATTGGCAGTGATTCTTAACACATTTGCACAATGAAAAAGTATTGCGTGCCTTTATTAGTCCTGTTACAAATTGTGATAACGCTATTAAAGTATTTAGCTAGATGCTTATAACACTTCCCACAACGAAACTTTGTCTCTAAACCTGGCAGAAAATCCAAAGAGATTCTGGTTGTATGTGAAGTATGTTAGCGGCAAGAAACGATCAACGCCTTCTCTGCGCGATAGCAATGGCGATACTATCGAAGACAGTGTTGCCAAAACAGAGTTACTAAACACAGCCTTCCGAAATGCCTTCACCAAAGAAGACGAAGTAATTATTTCAGAATTCGAATCAAGAACAGCTGTCAATGTGAGTAAAGTAGAAGTAAATGTCCTCGGAGCAGTGAAGCAACTTGAATCACCTAGCAAAAGCAAGTCTTCTGATCCAGACTGTATACCAATTAGGTTCCTTCAGAGTATGCTGATACATTAGCTCCATACTTAACAATCATAAACAACCGTTCGCCCGACGAAAGACCCGTACCCAAAGACTGGAACGTTGCACACCAATATTCAAGAAAGGTAGTAGGAGTAATCCACTTAATTACAGGCCCATATCATTAACGTCAATATGCAGCAGGATTCTGGAACATATATTGTGCTCGATCATAATGAATTACCTCGAAGAAAACGGTCTATTGACACACAGTCAACATAGGTTTAGAAAAAATCGTTCTTGTGAAACACAACTAGATTTTTATTCGCATGAAGTGTTGAGTGCTCTTGACAGATTTCAGATCGACTCCGTATTCTTGGATTTCCGGAAGACCTTTGACACTGTACCAAACAAGCAGCTTGTACTGAAATTGAGTGTTTATTGAATATCGTCTCAGTTATGCGTCTAGATTTGTGACTTCCTGTCAGAGAGATCTCAGTTCGTAGTAATTGACGGAAAGTCATCGAGTAAAACAGAAGTGATTTCCGGCGTTTCCGAGGTAGTGTTATAGGCCCTGTGCTGTTCCTTATGTATATAAACGATTTGGGAGACAATCTGAACGGCCATCTTAAGTTGTTTGCAGATGACGCTGTAGTTTATAGACTAATAAGGTCATCAGAAGATCAAAACAAACTGACAAACGATATAGAAACAATATTTGAATGGTGCGGAAATTGGCAGTTGACCCTAAAAACGGAAAGTCTGAGGTCATCCACATGAGTGCTAAAAGGAATTCTTTAATTTTCGCTTACACGATAAATCAATCGTATCTAAAGACCATAAATTCAACTAAATACCTAGGAATTACAATTATGAACAGCTTAAATTGGAAGGAACACATAGAAAATGTTGTTAGTAAGGCTAATCGAAGACTGCCTTTCATTGGCAGGACGCTTAGAAAATGTGACAGATCTACTAAGAAGACTGACTACACTATGCTTGCACGTCTTCTTTTTGAATACTACTACGCTGTGTGGAATCCTTACCAGATAGGAGTGACGGAGTACATCGAAAAAGTTCAAAGAAGGGCAGCACGTTTTGTATTATCGCGTTATATGGGATTAAGTGTCACAGAAATGATACAGAATTTTGGCTGGACATCATTAAAAGAAAGGATTTTTTCGTTGCGACGGAATCTTCTCATGAAATACCAATCATCAACTTTCTCCTTCGAATGCGAAAATATTTTGTTGAAACCGACCTACATAGCGAGAAACGATCACCATGATAGGTGTTCGTTCTTTCCGCTCTCTATTCGAGACTAGAATAATGAACATTGTGAAGCTGGTTCGATGAACTCTCTGCCAGCCACTTAAGTGGTTTGCAGAGTATCCATGTAGATATAGATGTAGTCGACCGTTAGACGAGTGTTACCATCTGGATGGCGTTTACATGTTGAAACTTGCTGTATATGCCTTTTTGTCACGATTTCCTCCTGATTCTGAGATTTAGTTCCTTGAACCATGGGTGACAAGTTGTTGTGGTCGTTGTTGAGATCTTCAGTCTGAAGAATTGTTAGTTTCAGTTCTCCACTGTAGCCTACTGCGTGCTAGTCTTATCACCTCCGAATAACTACTACAATCCATATTCATTTGAACCTGCTTACTAAAGTCTTATCTCTGTCGCCTCCGTAATTTTTACCCTACACGCTTCCCTCTGATACCAAACTGACGGTCCTGTGATACTCAGAACGTGTCCTATCAGCCGATCTCTTCTTTTAGTCAGGTTATGCCACAAATTTCTTTTCTCCAAAATTCTATTCAGTGTCTATGGATGATGCACATGACAATAAAACGAATTTCCTTGTTATCAGCTAGTGAGGCAGTGGTATGTTTATGACAGTGAACTCGCTTACAGGAGGAAAAGGTCTTAAATATGCATTCAGCTAGGCAGATTTTGATTTTCCGTCGTTTCCCCAAAACGCCTAATGAAAATGACAAGATTATTCCTTTTAGAAAGGACAAAGCTGATTTCCTTCCATCCTTCCCCATTCTGTGCCTGTGAGCTATTTTCTCTCTTAATCACACCATATCTAGCTCAGCTGTTGCGACTATTGGAATAAACTAACTCACTGTCTTGACGTTCCGTCAAAGAAACAAACTCCAGTAGTGTCAAATCAGGTCAAGACGACAGCTCCTCATCGACCTATTCAATGTTTCCTACTGTCGACAATTAGCTGTCCTAACTTTTCAACACTGAAATATTGTAGCACTACATTCTGCAGCTGCTGCACACAGTAAGCGAACCTCTGATTACCACCTCATTGAGCTTGGTGTAAAGAAATTAATGTTAAGTTCAGTGTCAGATGTTCACGGAAAAACTTTGCTACTTAGGTGTAACTGCACTCGCATGTTCTTACTCAATGTCTTAGGTGTGACTATTCCGACTATTACACTGCAAGTTTAGTAGGTTTCATCTGTAAATAACTCTCCTGTTTCAAGGCATCATTTGGTTCCGACGCCGGATTCGGACACCGATATCGAGATAAATGCACCAGCATTGGCAGTTCAGAGTTTTATGATTTCACGGCCGGATCGTGCGCGGCATGGATACCGCGTGTGTTGACCTTCTGCTGGGACAGGCAACGAAAAGTGGCCGCGTCAATGGTGTTTCTATATCTGAAACTTTCCGGTCGCCGGCGTTACTGTTCGCACGCTGCGACACACTTGTTCTGTGTTATTCCCTTGGTTTGCTATTCAAGTTTCGCTAGTAGGCTGTTGAAGTTTCTTTTGGCTGTCCTTTCCGATTTTCGTACAGCTATTCGCCGTCCACTAGGGCAGTGCGTGATAAAAGTGACTAAGAGGCTGACTCTTGCGTGTAAAATACACTGAAGAGCTAAAGAAACTGGTACACCTGCCTAATATCGTGTACAGCACCCACGAGCGCGCTGAAGTGTCGTACGAAGACGAGACATGGACTTGACTAATGTCGGAAGTTCTGTTGGAGGGAACTGACTCCATGAATCGTGCAGGGCTGTCCACAATCCGCAAGAATACGACGGGGTGGTTATCTCTTCTGAACAGCAAGGTGCAAGGCATCCCAGATATGCTCAATAATATTCATGTCTGGTGAGTCTGGTGGCCAGCGCAAATGTTTAAAATCAGAAGAGTGTTCCTGGAGTCACTCTGTAGCAATTCTGGACGTGTGGGGTTCGCATTGTCGTGCGGCAATTGCCCAAGTCCGTCGGAATGCACAATGCACGTGAATGGATGCAGATGATCAGACAGGATGCTTACGTACGTGTCACCTGTCAGTCATATAGACGTATCAAATCAAATGGTTCAAATGGCTCTGAACACTGTGGGATTTAACTTCTGAGGTCATCAGTCGCCTAGAACGAAGAAATAATTAAACCTAACTAACTTAAGGACATCACACACATCCATGCCCGAGGCAGGATTCGAACGTGCGACCGTAGCGGTCGCTCGGTTCCAGACTGCAGCGCCTAGAACCTCACGGCCACTCTGGCCGGCAGACGTATCAGGGGTCCCATATCACTCCAGCTGCACACTCTCCACACTATTACAGAGCCTCCACCGTCTTGAACAGTCTCCTGCTGACATTCAAGGTCCATGGATTCATTAGGCTGTATCCATACCTGTACACGTCCGTCCGCTCGATACAATTTGAAACGAGACTCTTCCGACCAGGCGACATGTTTCCAGTCACCAACAGCACAATCTCGGCGTCGACGGGCCCAGGCGAGGCTAAAAGTTTTGTGGAGTGCATTCATCAATGGTACATGAGTAGACCTTCGTCTCCGAAAGCCCATATCGATGATGTTTCGTTGAATGGTTTGCACCCTTGTTGATGGCCCAGCATTGAAATCTGGATTAATTTGCATAAGGGTTGCACTTCTGTCACATTGAACGGTTTCTTCAGTCGTCGTTGGTCCCGTTCTTGCAGTATCTTTTTCCGGCCGCAGCGATGTCGAATATTTAATGTTTTACCGTATTCCTGATATTCACGGTACACTTGTGAAATGGTCGTACGGGAAAAGTCCCCATTTCATCGCTACCTCGGAGATGCTGTGTCCCATTGCTCGTGCTCCGACTATAACACCACGTTCAAACTTATTTAAATCTTGATAACCTGCCATTGTAGCAGCGGTAACTGATCTAACAACTGCGCCAAACACTTGTTATCTTATATAGGTGTTGCCGACGGCAGCGCCGTATTCTGTCTGTTTACATATCCCTTTATTCGAATATGCATGCCTATAGCAGTTTGTTTGGCGCTTCAATGTAGCTCTTAACTGTGAATCAACAGTTTCTGGACTTTTACAGTTTTACAACGTCTGATAACGTTGCAGGAACAATAGCTACAGCTTTAGCAGATTCAGGAACTCATCATACAGAATGCGAAGCTGATCCGAAAAGAGTCGAGTACCCATGGGGCAACCTCAGCCTCCGCCCTCATCTTCTTATGTGATCGATGACACTGTAGCGACGTCACAGCCTTGGCCCGTGCTGATTGCTATCGCCACACACCCGCGATTCTGCTCAGTCGTTCCTGGAATTCTGGTTATTCTTTGTGTTTTACTGTTCCTGGTTATTCATATAGACAAAACAAATACCGCAGTGCACTTATTTGGGGCCGCTCTATCGGATAAGCACGTAAAATTCCGCTTTAAAAATTATTTTGTGTGGAACAGGAAGCAAAATGATGCTTCACGTCGATAATGGGTGTAGTATAAAAGGTGTGACTGGCTGTATTTGTTTGGACTGCTTGCAGGTACACAGTTCAAAAACCGAAATTTTTAAAATCTGGGGAATCACAGAGAAAACGCGCTTGACTTCTCTTACTACAGACACCCGGCATAAATGTGCAAGGATAGCTCTAAAGTAGGGGCGCCACTTGCACGTAACTGGTTGACAATTTGGGTCGGAAGCCCGAGGCACTTAAGACAACCATTTTACAGAATCGAAGCATTCAAGTTGGTGTCCTGGTCTGACTCAAATTTTCAACCTTCCTGTAGGCGGTAGAAATCCTGTTTGTGTTTTTTTTTTTTTTTTTTTGTAATACAGTTTCTTTACGGCCACTGTACCACTAAAAGAAGACACCACATATTAATGTAGCTATTTTTTTTTCGATTGTGTGTAAGGTCGTTGCGTTTAAGCACAACAGATACAGATAACACAGATTTTAGTCATCAGTAATATATTCTCCTTTACTATTTACAACAGTCTGCCAACTCTGGGATATCTTCTCGAGTCTGCGATAGTAGAAATCACATGGTATTGGCAAAAAGAACTTGTCGAGCCATTTTCATCAGGAAAGGAAGTTCCTTGAAGTTTGTTCAATAGAGAGCGGGAAAGGTGAAAATATAAGGGAACAAGATCAGGTGAAAAACGTGGGTGTGAACTGACATTCGAACCCAGTTGCTGTGTAGCTCTTTTTGTCAGTCTAGCAGAATGCGGTTGGGCGTTGTAGTGGAGTAGCATCACTTTACGCAGTCGTCCTGGTCGTTGTCGTTTTGGACCCCGCGTACAAGACATCACAGTTGTTGACAATAAATATCAGCACTGATGATTGCACCTTGGGAAGCAAACCACACCGTTGCTGTTCCACCAGATGCATGACATTAACTTTCGCGGATGCACACATGTCTTTATATATAGAGTTGCTGCTTTGTTTGGGCTAAACCATACCTTTCGTTGCTGCATGTTAGCGGAAGACACCATTTGTCGTCACCAGTAATGATACAGGTTAGGAAACACTACGAACTTATGCACCAACCTAATATTTCAGTCACTGCTGGAGAAGGAGCCTCATTGTCATCTGGACAAATGCAAATTCTCTGCATCGGCGGTTCGGTAACTCGGGCGTATGTTAAGCAGCAGAGGGATATACCGACGGCAGAGCACGTTGATGTAACCCAGAAGCTTCTGCCCCCAAAAAGCTCGTCTTCTCTGGGGAAAGTGGACTACTACTCAGAATTCTTTCCTCAAGTAGCTAACATCTAACGTACGTCGAACAATTTGGAGGAGAAACTCTTTCACCAGATCCTGTCCCTTGCAACCGACATGTCACATTACAGGACTGAGGCTGTTTGCTTGCATAAGAATGCTAATAGTGCAGAGTACAAAATTGATTTTGCGTCTAAAGGCCGGTTCTCACTAAGGCTAGCAATCGTTAAAACCGCGCGGCAGTGGTGTGGTTGCCATAGAAACGCCGTCAGCGGCGCGGCATAGCGGCCTCTGCGTCGCGGTTTGCCCATGTCGAACCTCTGCCGCTGCCGCGTGCTGCGCTCCAGGTCGGCACTGCCAATCACAGAACGCGCTGAGTGTGATGTCAGACACAGAACCCCAGCTACACGACCTTTCGCCGAAGCGCTGGCGCGGACGCGGCGGTAGCTATGAAATATTTATCATCCGTTTCCAAGGAAACTATTTGGTGAAAAAAATTCATTCTTCTATATCTTACAAAGTGGTATCTTCGCTCAATACAGGACTGGATTTCTTTTAGTTATTCGTAGTGATTACTTTTTCCTTTATTGTATTTCGATTCCCCCCGAAGGGGGCGGGCTGGCAGCAGCTTATTATGCTGCTCTGCAGCCTACAGATTTTTTAAAACGTAAGACAGAAGATAAGAAATACTAAAAGCAGGCGGTAAGACGGTGACTGAAATTGTAAAATGGCGGAAAATTGGGAAAAGTTGAAACATAAAGCAAGGGTTGGCAAACCTAATAAAATGCACGGCAAGCAGACAACGAAAATAGTAGACAGACAATTTAAAAAAAACATGGCGACAGTCTGGTTTCTTTTCGCAAGAAATATAAAAATCACACCCAGTGGCAGTATGATGTCCTTTCCCAACACTTTGGAGAAGACACACAACACTGAACATTCACTGTAAACACTGAACTAAAATGTCGGCACAATGATAACACACCATAGCCGAGGGCAGATTGGGGGGGCGGGGGGGGGGCACGTGGGCAGATGGGGGCGGGAACAAGGAGGGAGGAGCGGAAAAACGAAAGGGAGGAACCAAAGGAGGGAGAGGACTCATAAGGGCAGGGCAGACGCGAGAGGGAATGGGAAAAGGCAGAGGAGGGAAAAGGGACTTGGAGGAGAGAGGGGGGGATTGGGAGAGAGAGGGTAGGTGGAGAAAAAAGAGGATGGAAGGGGGGAGAGAGGGTAGATGGGGAAAAAAGAGGATAGAAGGGGCGAGAGGGAGTCCAGGAAAAGGACGAAGGATAGGAGGGGGGTGAGGATGAGAGTTGATAGGAGGGATAAATGGAGGGAGAGAGGGCATCATCCAGGATGGGGAGTCGATGGAAGTCACTTTGGGAAAGGAGATGTAGGGCGTAGAGATGGAGGGTAGGGGGGTCACAACAGTGAAGACATGGCAGTGGGTGGGGATTGGAGAGGAGAGGAGCAACCAGGGGGTGAGGGGGATCAAGGAAGCGGGAGGTGTATAGTATGTGGATATGTTCAAGGGACAGGAGCAGATGGGGGAAAGGAATGTCATAGAGGATCCGCGTAGGGATTGGAGGCATATACGGAAGGCGAGGTGAAGTGCATGATGCTCAAGGATCTGGAGGGACTTATAGAATTCCCCAGGGGGGGGGGGGGGGGGGGGGGAGGGGCAGATAACCAGGCGGGACTCGCAGCGCTAACAGCGCGGAGATGAGGGATCCAGGTGAGGTGACGATCTATGGTGAGGCCAAGGTAGGTGAGGGTGGGGGTGTGGTGGACAAGACGGGTGCAGATTGTAAGGGAGAAATCCAGGAGCCGGAAGGAGTGAGTGGTACGACCTACGATGATTGCCTGGGTCTTGGAAGGATTGATTTTCAGGAGCCACTGGTTACACCATGCCGCAAAAAGGTCAAGGTGAGCCTGGAGAAAGCGTTGGGACCGATGGAGCGTAGGAGCGAGGGCGAGGAATGTGGTGTCATAGGCATATTGCAAGAGGTGTACTGGAGGAGGGGGGGGGGGGGTTGGGGCATATCTGCCGTGTGCAGGAGGTAGAGGAGAGGGGAGAGGACCAAGCCCTGGGGCTCAACTGCAGAGGGGTGGAAGGTGTTCGAATTAGCATTATGGATGGTAACATAGGAGGGGCGGTGTGAGAGGAAGGAGGCCATCAGACGGATGTAGTTGACAGGAAGGGCGTAGATTTGGAGTTTACACAGGAGACCGGGATGCCAGACATGGCCGTAGGCCTTTTCGAGGTCAAAGAAGACAAAAATGGCGGAGCGACGGGAGTTAAGCTGGAAGGAGAGGAGATGAGTGAGGCAGAGGAGTTGGTTATCGGCAGAGAAGGAAGGTCGAAAGCCACATTGAGTGTCGGGAGGAGGTGGTTTTGGCAGAGGTGGTGATGGATGCACCAGGAAAGGATGGATTCCAAGAGCTTGCTGAACTGATGTGAGACACATAGGACGATAGGAAGAGGCATCAGATGGAGGCTTGTTGGGCTTCGTGAACATCAGGACATGGGAGGTTTTCCACAGGTTGGGGTAGAAGCCAGTGGCAAGGATGACATTGTAGAGGGTGGCAAGGACTGAAAGGAAGGAGGGAGGGCAGTGTTTGAGGTGGTGGTAGGTAATGCAGTCGTGGCCAGGACCCATGTTGTGTTTAGTGCAGAGTGTGAGGCTGATGTCCTGTGGCGTGATGGCAATGTTAAGTTCAGATAGTGGTGTGTGGCCCAAGTACTGGAAGGTAGGAGCAAGGGAAGGAACAGAGGTATTCGTACGGGCCATAATGTCTGGGAAGAGGGAATAATCAAAATGGGGATCATCTGGGATGGGAAAAACATCAGAGAGGTAGAGGCAAAGTGGTTGGCCTTACTGAGGTTGTGAGGAAAGGGACGGTCATCAAGGAGGAGAGGGTACTGAGGGGTGGGGCAGTTCCCAATAAGGCAGTGGAAAGCAGATCAATACTTGGAAGAGTTTATGGGGAGCGTGGTGTTCAGTTGTGTACATGTCTGGCGCCAGGCATGGCGTTTCTTCACAGTAAGCAGGTTGCGGATGTGTCATTGTAATTGCCAGAGGAGGGTAAGTGCATCCCGGTCACGAGTGCAGAGAAAAGAGCGGTAGAGGTGGTGGGACTCTCGTGGGAGAAGGATGGCCTGTGGAGGCAGGGCTGGCAGTGAGGGTGGATGGCTATGGTGGGGGTATGGGTGTTGGTGGCGTCAAACAAGGTCTGGTGCAGGAAGGCAGCAATGTGAGAGATATCATCAGGAGATTGGAGGGTAAGGTAGTGGCCATCAACCTGGTTGTGAATGGAGTCCCAGTAGGCATCCCAGTTGGCACAGGAGTTATCATGGACAAGTTTAGGAGGAATGTCGGGCAAGGAGCGTTGTGGGGATGGCGACCACTAGAGGAGAACAGGAGCATGGTAACTGCCAGTGAGGTCAAGGACATCTGCGGTGATGCGCCCAAGGAGTTTGGGAGAGGCAAGGACCACATCTGGTGTGGTGTAGGATTTGGGTTGGGTGTGCTGAGGGAGGTGAACCAGGTCTCCCTGGAGGGTGGTGATAAACTGATGCCACCACTGGAGGTCCGCAGGATCATAGCTGTGGATATTGCGGTCGGTGGAAATCACGTAGGTGGAGAAGGTGAGGTCAATGTGGCCAGGAAATTTTACGGGATGGGGTTGTGAGGGCGGACATAAATGGTGGCACAGGTGACGGTAAGGGTGGGGATGAAGAGGCTGAAGGTGAAATGCTCGGCAGGATTGTTAAGGACAGGATGGGGCCAGACATGGAGGTGCTTGAGGTGGCCAATAGCAAATCCGCCACGCGCCAGAGGGTATGGGTTATTGGTGTGGCGAAGGGTGTAAGGAGCTGTGGAGATGGAGATGTGGGGTTGAAGGAAAGTTTCATTGAGGACAAAGGCATCCACGCAGTGCTGACGGAGGGTGTGGAGGAAGAGGAGTTTGTGGGTGGGAAGGGAGCTAATGTTGTGGTACAGGATACGGTAGGGTTGTTGTACATGGGAGGTAAGAGTTAGACGAGGGTGGTGAGGGGGGTGAAGGTGAAGTGGGCCTGGTTGTGGGAGTATGTGCATTGGTGGTAAGATGGAAGATGGGACGGGCAGCGAGGGCGATTCGAAGCACAATGGTGATGAAACGGATGATGTCCTCTGCAGTAGGTGGAGGGCGGAGCGAGTTGTTGGGGTGGATGGGGTCATCAACTGGACGAACAGGGATGGTGAGCTCCGGGGTGACTGGAGGAGGTTTCGCTTTACACTTCGAAGAGTGGGTAGGACGTGGTTCGTTACAGGTGTTGCAGGAGGGAGGAGAGGTAAGGTTGGGTCAGTTCTTGAGGAAGTGGGAGGCTTGTCGTGATTACTTGCTGTATCGCTTTTATGTAACCCACTACCCGAAATTTAATTGCATGTGCAGAGGTAAAAACGCATTTCATGGACTCTGTGTATACGTAATTTTAGGTAATATATTATTGCATATGAAATTTAGTCAACATATCGAAATTGTTTTTAAAGTTTAGAGGAGAACCATAGCTATCGCTGTTCTCGAGACATTTGATGGTATGTCGGCGGACGGGCCGCACGTGGGTCGTTCGCGATGCAACCGATACTTCGTCCGCGCGCCGTAAATTGTGTGGTTGTCTCAACCGCAAATTTCGTAAACAGTTCAAGAACCAGAAACCTGTTTTTTTTTGTGCACATGATAACTTGTAAAATGTCATATATTTCGTCGCATGATAAATGTCCAAAATGGATTTGTCTACCGAGATATGAATGTAACAACAGTTTTTCAGAATGGATCGATGAATTTTTTTAAACGGCATTTGATAGCATGTGGAATGAGAATTACAGTGACATGGAACACGTTTGTATTTACAGTATTTTGTATAGGCTTACGGAAGTTAAACTGAAACTAATATGTTTGTATGTTATAAGATGTAATTTGCTAAGTATCTTAATTATATCCTTTGGTAAGTCACAAAGGTTTTTTCCTTGCTCCAATGTACTTTATTTGTTCAAGACGAGTGTCGCCTTTTACTTTAAGGCATCTTCGGGGGGATCTAGAATGGTTCAGTTTTCTTTTGATATGTGATACTTATACTTGAAGATAATAAAACAGTTCACATTTTTTTACGTGAATAACTGATTACTCACAGTTAATTGATATTTTGGCGGACACCTGCGTTTCCCCTCACCTGGTCGCATGCTGGAGGTTGAACTAAAACATAGCTTATGGAACAAAAGCACATTTTAATGTTCGCTCTTTTTTCTTCTGTCTCTATCTGTAGACATTTTATCGAAAATTCTGATTTAAAGTCGTAACTACAGTGTGTACACCTCATGTCCCTTAATGTTTGGTTTGTTTATGTACAGGTTCCCAACCTAAATAATTGCACTACTTGCCATTAAAATTACTACACCACGAAGATGACGTGCCACAGACACTAAATTTAACCGACAGGAAGAAGATGCTGTGATATGCATATGATTAGCTTTTCAGAGCATTCACACAACGTGATGACATGCGGAATGTTTCCAACCGATTTGTCATACACAAACAGCAATTGACCAGCGCTGCCTTGTGAAACGTTGTTGTGATGCCTCGTGTGAGGACGAGAAATGGTTACCATCACGTTTCCGACTTTGATACAGGTCGAATTGTAGCCTATAGCGATTGCGGTTTACCGTATCGCGACACTGTTGCTCTCCTTGGTCGAGATCCAATGACTGTTAGCAGAATATGGAATCGGTGGGTTCAGGAGGGTAATACGGAACTCTGTGCTGGATCCCAACGGCCTCGTATCACTAGCAGTCGAAATGACAGGCATATTATCCCCATGGCTGTAACGGATCGTGCAGCCACGTCTTGACCCCTGAGTCAACAGATGGGGACGTTTGCAAGACAACAACCATCTGCACGAACAGTTCGACGACGTTTTTAGCTGCATGGTCTATCAGATCGGAGACCATGGCTGCTGTTAACCTTGACGCTGCATCACAGACGGGAGCGCCTGCGATGAGTACTCAATGACGAACCTGTGTGCACTAATGGCGAAACGTCATTTTTTCGGATGAATCCAGGTTCTGTGTACTGCATCATGATGGTCGCATCCGTGTTTGGCGACATCGCGGTGAACGCACATTTAAAGTATGTATTCGTCATCGCCATACTGGCGTTTCACCCGGCGTGGTGGTATGGGGGGGCCATTGGTTACACGTCTCGGTCACCTCTTGTTCGCATTGATAGCCCTTTGAACAGTGGACGTTATATTCCAGACGTGTTACGATCCGTAGCTCGACCCTTCATTCGATGTCTGCAAAACCCTACATTTCAGCAGGATAATGCAATACCGCATGTTGCAGGTCCTGTACGGTCCTTTCTGGATGCAGAAAATTTTCGACTGCTGCCCTGGCCAGAACATTCTCCAGATCTCTCACCAACTGAAAACGTCTGGTCAATGGTGGCCGAGCAACTGGCTCGTCACAATACGCCAGTCACTACTCTTGATGAAATGTTGTATCGTGTTGAAGCTGCATGGGCAGCTGTACCTGTTTGACTCAATGCCGAGGCGTATCTCAGGATGTGTGCACCCAAATTGCGTGAAAGTGTAATCACATGTCAGTTCTAGTATAATATATTTGTCCAGTGAATACCCGCTTATCATCTGCATTTCTTCTTGGTGTAGCAATTTTAATGACCAGTAGTGTATATGCTAAAAACTAATGTTTGTTTATTTCTGTTCTCCTTATATGTTTATGCGTGTGTGGCTAGCCAGTGATAGTTATAGAAAGTTGAAAGTGAATGTAGTTGTCAGACAGCTCGAATCAGCTGAAAACGAAAACTTTCAACTATGCTCTGGCATATTCACGTGCAGTTTCTTCAGCTCAGTCTGACTAACTACAACCACACATTAACAGATATAAAGATAAGAGAATGAGCAGACTTTAGTTTTCAGCATATGATTCTTTAGTTTGGCAACGTGTACATAAACAATCTAAATAAGAAGAGACATAAATTGAACACCCAGTAGTTACGACTCTAAATCAGTTTTTGGTAAAATATTCGCAGCTAGTGACAGAAGAATAACTGTGTTCTACACCAATTAGCGCAAAGAATCTAAAAAATGTGCGGAAAAAAGTTTGTAACGTGAAATTAATGTGCTTACGTCTCGTAAGTGATTTTATAGTGCAATCTACAGTTTGCGACCAAATGAGAGGAAACGCAGACGCCAGCCAAAAATTCTATTAACTGTCAGTAATCACTTATTCACGTAAAAAAAAAAGACCTGAACTGTTTCATAATCTACAAATAACACAAAGGTGCCACTGGAAGTGCCTTAAAGTAAAAGGGTATAGAACAAATAAAACATGTCACAGGAAGAAATTGGCTTTTGTTATTTACGAAACGAATATTTCTGTACTTGCTACAGGTGATGGCCACGTAAACGAATTTTTTATTTATTATTTCGTTTTGTCTTAAGATACTTTGTTTATTTCCAACGTTTAGAATACTTTATAATTTCATGTAAAACACCTAATGGCCAATTACTCTTTCGAGCACTGGTAAAACAGTCTTTACGGTCAGATATACAGACTTTGATAAGTCGATTTCTTTTACCGAAAGATTTTACATTCCTGATCGAATCTTGGTGTCAACAATTTCGGTATAAAGCACCAAATACAATATTATGTGAATCGCTTTCAATATCCATAAAGTCTCACTGATCACAGCCTTGCAAGTAGTTATGAAGGACCAGTCATAATAATTGCTTTTACAGTTACCACTTTAGGCATTATAATCAAATTGCCTATTCTATATTCGGTTGCCAAAATATCTTATTTATTTTGTGATTGACCTGCTTTCCCCGGCAAAAATAGTAATTAAAAATGCGACGTTCGTGCGTCCTGTTTCATGCCTGAGAATGATCACATTACATCTGAAGTCAGTGCAAAAGCCTCCACTGCACAGAAAACGTATGGTAGCATATGTAAAAGAGCATTACGATACATTTGCCACTGATGATTTTTACTCAGTTTTAGAACTGCCAGTGCATTCGAAAGTTATGGATAATAGTTACTAGTCATTGGTTGTTGTTTCATGAAGGAATACATATCTTATGGAAAATGCTACAGGTGGCAGAGTGGCCATAAGAGTAATTAAACTTCATCATTTGCTGACAGTCACTATGAGAAAACTACGTTAAACTTGTTTGCAGAGACTAATGGAGATGTATACACAAACACATCACAAATATATATATGCTAGAGGCTACATTGAACAAATATTCTGGCAATAAATACGCAACTGACCTACCTAATGAAAAGTAATGTTATTTGCTGTTGGGCTGCAGTAACAAGAAATACAATTCGTTTATGTGTTGATACAGTGTTCCACAGTAGTCTAACCTCCGCAGACCTCTTCATCTCTACATAGCTACTTCATCCTACATCCATTCTAATCTGCTTACCGTTGGTACGTCTTGGTCTCCCTCTACCATTTAGCCTCCATTACCAAACTGACGGTTCTCTGATGCTTCATAATATGTCCTGTCGACTAACTTCTCTTGTAATCAAGTTGTGCAATAATCTTCTCTTCCTCCTCTATTTAATTCAGTACCACTTCTTTAGTTACACGATCCTCGTATCCAATCTTCAGCATTCTTCTTTATCACCACGTTTTGGAAGCGTCCACTGTCTTCTTGACAGAACTGTTTATCGTCTACGTTTCACTTACATACAAGGCTACACGCCACACAAATACCTTTGTAAAGTAGTACCCAAACATTAAAATTTATATTCGATGTGAACAAATTTTCTTTTTCAGAACGCTTTTCTTGCTGTTAACAGTCTTCATTTTGTATTCTCTCTATTTCTGCCTTCTCAATTACTGCTTCCCTTTCAAGTGAGAGAAGTGTTAAAAATGCAGTTTGGTTTCTGTACAAGTTGAAAATAATCTTGTGTCCCTGTGTTTTATCAATGACATCCCGGAGCTTCCAAGAATGTTTTTCAATTAAGATTGTCAAAACTTTTCTCTAAACATACAGATGCCATAAACACAGTTTTGCAGCTCTTCAGTCTGTCTACTTAGCTAAGTGGTAGGATCACTTGCCTAGCGTGTTCAGACATTTCATTGGAAACTAATATTGTGCTTATGTTAGTTTGTATAATCCATCCCCTTCTCCTCTCTACTCCTTCCATTTTCTAGCCTTCTCTTATTTGCTTAGTTTTGGCTTGCCAAATGAGTTCTTGATAGTTGCCTCTCCTTTGAGCAAACTTTTCTTTCTCATTTTCATTCTCCCATGTTTTCCAAGTGTAAAATTACGTTGCAATTTTGGACACTCTACAATGTCATGTTCAGACATTTCTATTTCCCATGGCCTACTTCATTTGCTGCATTTTTATACTTTTCCCTCTTGTCAATCAAATACAATATATCACGTTTTATCCAATGATTTCTACTTTACCTTCTTCCCGTTCACATACTCTGCTGCAGTCATCACTTTTTCTCTCAAAGATACCCATTCGTATTGTAGTGGATTCCTTCCTCTGTTTCAGTCAGTCGTTGCATTACGGTAACTTTAAGATTATCGAAAAACTGTGGGTCTTGACTTATTCAAGTTCCACCTCCTTAATTTGCTACCATTTACTGTCTCTTTAGTTGTAACCAATAAATTATTGTCGCTTTGCCTCTGCACTGGGAAATGTCTTACAATTTAAAACCTGGTTTCGAAAATTCTGTTCCAAATATGTATTATTCTTTCATGAATCTTAAGCAAGATGATTACATTATGCTCTGTGCGAAATTCTATAAGGTGGCTTCCACTTTCATCACTCCCCCAAGCATTTGTGTTCTTACTGTCTTCCTGTACCTGCTACCGCATCACATTTTAAATTTTTGTCTCGGTTAACTATCTCAATGATCTCTTTCATCGTACATTGTTTCAATGATTTAAAAGATAGTGAACAATCATGAACGGTAGTCATGAAATCTGTTTATGGTGAAATGAAAAAACATGAATAATGAAATATATGGAAGAGTCCATTGTACAGGAAACGAAAAATTGGTATGTCTTCACCCAGCTTCGTCTTTCCTTCATGTAGGTGCAAAGATATTGTTAATCAAGCGCACCGGGCGTTTCAGTGGGTCCCGCCCCGTACCTCAGTGGCTGTCCGTCACTGGCTACCGCTTCCAGATGGGAACGCCAATTCCGCGTGCCGCCGCTTCAAAGCGGAAAACACTTGCCACTGCCGTTGCCGCACACCGCGCTGCCGTGCTGCAGTGTGAACCGGCCTTAAGACGAGCCGCGTGGGGTAACCGCGCGGCGTTAGGCGTCTTGTCACGGTCCGAGTGGCTCTCCCCGTCGGAGGTTCGAGTTCTCCCTCGGGCGTGGGTGTGTGTGTCGTCCTTAGCGTAAGTTAGATTATTAGTGTGTAAGCTTAGGGACCGATGACCTTAGCAGTTTGGTCCCATAAGACCTTACCACAAATTTCCGAATTTTCCGTCTAAGACCCTCTCTCAGGCACAGATGAACTATCAAAAAATTTAGTAGGCATAGGCCACTATTTATGATGTTAAAAAATTCCACTTTTCATGTATGGTATAAGTTCCAGCTACTTACAGACTACAAACTCCTTCTTTCTCTTTCTGGTCCACGTTCGCACCTTCCGGACAAAGTGATGCAAAGTTTGCAACGCTGAGCTCTGTTCTTGAGGAATTACCATTATGAAATTTGTTTTCGGGTCACTGCACAGCATACAATCGCATTATCTCACCTTCCTATCAACCCCCACAATGAGCTTGGCCATCTGGAATCAGTTTGTTCTAGAATAGACGAGACGATGAGCCACACATTACAAGCTCTACCAGTTACCACTCGTGATATAATAGTGGATACTATGCAGGTCCCCCTCCTACATCGGTAGTGGCCCCACTGCTCAAGCTGTCTCTTCTGAAGGAAAGAGTTACTACAATGCCGAAGGATATGACCCCCTAATGTGTCCTTCCCTGGCTACGACGTGGTAGGAACACAAGACTAAGAGACACAGGGAGAAATACTCTCCACAATATTTAGTTCGCTCTAGGGCAGACAGGGATTCCTTTATGGCCACAAAGCCGTTATTCGTTATTGAAGACCTTGAGAATGTATTTGGCAAAGCAGTACCCATTACAGAAATGGAAAGTTGCTTATTTCTGATTAAAACGGCAGCATCGGCAGCATCGGCAGCATCGGCTCAGTCGTGGGAGCTGCTCGCCTGCGATAAGCTGGGTGACATTCCTGTAGCTATCCACCTCATCCCCTCCGAAAGAGCCTTTAATGTGGTACAGGATATCATTCATGTTCCATACGGACCTCTTTTTACAGACCGAAGGCGAGTTACATGCCAGTTTGGAGTCATGTGGTGTGCATTTTGTCCTCTGTGTCCAGCAGGAACAAAGGACAATATTGTTGATCCTGGGATCTTCATCGTGACCTTTGAAGTTGATTCGTTGCCTGAGAAGATCATGGAGATGACGTACCGATGCAACGTGAAACTGTATTATCCCTTCCCATGCGGTGCTTAAAATGCACGAGATTCGTGCACATTTCTTCCCGTTCCAATGCCATCCCGTCTGTAGGGGTTGTGGACGTCAGTTGTACACGAACGCTCCTTGTGCCCCTCTCCTCATACGTGCCAGCTGCGTGGTGCATCATTTCCCCTTTTCAGCAGACTGCACCATTTTTCAAACAGAAAAGAAAATCCAAGAATGCAAGACTCTTGACCGACTCATATATAAAGGGCGTTCAAAAAGTTTGGCACAGTCGTCTCTAATTTTTTTTATTTTTTGCAGAGCAGAATGAAATTTTTTGTGAGCATACTTGGAACATTTAGCTATACATTGAACCTTCTCAATGTAGCCTCTATCAGCTGCAACGCATCTGGCCCAACGTTCCTTCCATAATGTGAATGCAATTTGGTAAAATTCTTGAAATTTAGGATTTAGAGTCTCCAAGAACCAATCCTTTGACTGAGAGAGTTTGGAAAACAAACAAGCGTGACTACAACCGAACATTTAACAAGGAAATGTACAGTTAGCACAAGTTGTGAGGGTGCAGCGTAAGAATATCTGGTTTGCGGCCAGGAAGTAAAATATGGAACAGCATGAAAACTCCCATTTACACACACACACACACACACACACAAAAAAGGTTGGACAGTTGCGAAACTAGCACATTATTTCGTTATTGCGCTAAACTATACTTAATTATGTACAAAAGAACAAATTTTCCTAAAAAGAATTCTTTGTTTTTTCAGATAAATTATGCGTATTATTATTATTGTTATTACTGTTGTTATTATTTCTGGTAGTGGCTGTTGTTGTGCAAACTTGTTGATAAGCATAACTGTTATAGAGCAGATGCTTATGTTCATGCTCTCAGATTTTTCTGAATCTAAAAATTTGTGAAAATCCAGAATGTATACTCGTGAGCCGCCACTGCTGTAGCATATTGAACTGCCTGATTTAAAAGAATAACAATATATTTTTCATCCGCTGACTTTCCCTGTACAGGATCTATGAATTCAGTAACATCATACCGTATACTTTATATTGCTGTTCTGGGCTTTTATGACTAGGCTGTTCTTATTTTTTTACAATATTTAAGTTTTCCTCGGAGCCGCAAATTCAACACATTTATACCACTGTTGTCAGCAACTCACTTTGACGCAATAAAAAGTTCAAATATTTTCCTCATCAAAAGCAAATGACGTGTCAGAAGACAATCAGTAAATTCATTAAATTTGCTGTCGATATTACCAGAAGATGGCAGTTACTTTTTCATTGGAATACGAATGTCATTGGTTACTATCATAAACCCTGCGGTAAAGAGATTTCTATGTGGTAGACGAAAATAATTAACAACAATGAAGTAATAATATCGTTGTTTCTGTAAAATAGTTCATCTAGGGTTCAAACACAGTCAAATACCTTGTAGTGAAACAATAAGCTAAGACAATGCTTTCTCGCTGACATATATACTTACCGGCTATTCCAAACGAATTGGGTATTTTCATTGTTTCATGGATAGTTTGAGAAAAAAAGAACATGTATTTAGAAAAATGTCAGCGTGTAAAAGGCTCATTATATTGCTGGATGTCGTCAATACTTAACGTCCTTGAAGATGAAGCCACCGAAGCAACAAGTTATCATTGTGTGCTTCTCCGGCTTTAGAAATCTAATTATTAGAAGAAGGAAACAACACACTTGTTGACAATCGCAACGAGATTTAACACAAAAATCTAGGTGAACGTAAAGACGAAGGCTGTTGATGACATGTAGTGATGGGCTTACAGTGCTTCCCCCATCAGTGAGTATCTCGTTGTATAACAGCGGAAGTTAGCCTTCGTCAGCACTTTCTTTTTCTCAAATTTCTCTGTTATCCATGAAAAATTTTAATTGTAAATATCAATAATCGTTGCACAACGGCATTTCCTTTTCAGACAATTATCGAACACTGTTAAAAGTGTATCTTGTTTCACTCATACAAATCACAAGTGTTTTACTCTATTTAAATAATAAGAGATATGAAAGCTACAAAAAACTACTTACCACCATTGATACTCTCACTTCACTGACAGTTCGTTCAACCATCTTCAGTCACTCATGGAAATATGGATGGTGCCATCTTTAACTGAAATATCTTTGTATTTCGATAGGATGCTGCACTGATAAATCTCTCTGCTCCTTATGAAATATCAAATGTGAATATTATTCTTCACAAACTGTCTCCCCACAATCACTCCTTTCCATGTAGTATTATTTTTTCTGTGAACCGTCTGTTTTTGTATTTCGTCCTCATTTTTTCCATCAAATCTCTTTTTCTGGCGACACACAGTTAAAACAAACATCACCATCTTTAATTTGTGTTAAAAATTCATCTTCTCCAGATCTTATCCTCCATTGATCCTTCTACAAGGAATCTACTTAAGCTTCGATGTTCGAAGATGTGAGCCCTCATAGTCTTTTTCACTGTATGAGCCCTCCTCCCACCCACGCTAATTCCTTTCCATTGCTAACCCGTATAAAAATTCTTAATTTTGTACTTTTGCTTTATAAATTGAATTTGTGTAGCGTTACTTTACAAATGTCTCTCGCAGGCCCTTTCCTGGTACTTTTCTCTCTCTTATTCGCACGTATTTTGTGCTTCATGTGAATAAGCTGAGAGATATTTTCCTTTGGTCTATTGCCATGTTTTCAGTTGCACTGGCCCGTGTTTTAGTTGTCCTGTGCTTCGTTTAATCTATGTGAGTTGGCGCTCTGTCTCACAATTCCGTCACTACAAAGGAAGAAGTCCGATCCACGAACGATGGTGGTTCGCGCCGGTCTCGGCAAAGATGAGGATTGCATTGTTGTCGACTCCAAGTGACAGTTGCCGCACGCGCACACGCGTGCTTTGGCCGCAAGCTATGTCTCTCATTTGCTTCTGCAGAATTTGCCGCTTACCACCACCATCAGCCCTGACAACTGGCAACTAATGGAATAAAAATTCACTAAACATGGAGCTACGCTAACCTTAAATGTTCGCACTGCATACAACATTTACAGCAGAGCGCTAAGAACAATGCTGGAAGTTCATTAGTTGTCGGAGAACGCGTGACGTAGGTACGCAGAACAAGCCTAACTTAGTGCGCCTTCGTTCGTGACTCCAGCTATAATACTTATATTTTTATTTGATGTTCAACATTTTCTCATTTACTACTCACTCGCTTACGCGGCGACTTACAGCTTTTGTTTGTATTTTGTTTCCCTTTAAGGCAGCTCCTCCAATAAATAATTTATTCATTCGCTTTTAACGGCTCTCATTTACCTTCAGTCGAAACGGTGTTTTCATTAGCGATCCTAATACTGCTGCACGTTCATCCATAATTGTTCCCTAACATCCTTGTAGATCAGTGTTTCTTCACTCCCGGGAAAGAACAAGTAATGAGACCTTATTCTGATTTCTTTCTCTATTGGATTCTATCAATTTTCCTCTGGCCTTTAGCGTAACAAAAATGAACTCCGTTCGTAATTATGAGAGTAAAGCAGACATTGAAGCGTCCAGGCTTCAATTTTATCAGGAGATGACTAGGGTGAAGCAGAATTTTGAGCGAATTTGTCCTTTATCTTATACACATTGTATATGACGATCTTTTGTGCTTCTTTTGTTGTGTGTATTTTATTGGAAGTTCGTAAAGCAATCTCTCGTTTTATGTTCAGAGATTGAGAATTTAGGAATTGTTTGGCTTATTCGGTAGAGAACAAATTACTTCCATATTTTGTTCGGGGGAATAATTGCGTTTAATCGCCTCATTTTTGGCAAAGAGACATTTCATTCATCCTCAACCGTTAAGATATTGGGAGCATTCTAATCACTATCACTCTCGTGGATCTTGTAATTTATACTAAAATTGTTTCCTTACGAATGATGTCATAAGAAATCCCTTAGGACAAGTATTGTTCTGTGATATTTGTAAACTCTCGGAATGTTCTTTCCACGTCTAAAATATCTCCAAAACTACGTCAGTAACGCAGAAAAATGTAGCGTTTGTGACAACTGTCACAATGTTTTCCTTCCATAAACACACATATCTCAAACTGATGTCCAAGACATTATTGTGAACTCTCAAAGTAACTGACTTAATGCTATTTCCATTCTTAAGTCCTTACAAATAACATGCTAAACAAACAGTTGATATTTCAAGTTCAGCCTAAACGAATAATGTAGAAAAAATAACCTGACCCGGCACATAACTAAAGAAAATATGTGTTAGCTAAAATATTATGCTAAGCACGCAAATACATAAACAAACAGGCAGGCTGAATTACCGCTACCTACTGGAATAATGTAATTAATTCCTCCATTTATGTCCACTCTTGGTCTAAGACACAATGAACCCTCAAATTAAATATTTCCCAGTCTAAATGGTTCTATGTTGCTTGTCAAATGCTGCAACGGCATCGTCATGTCTAAAATACATGAAGAGTGTTGTAATTTTAATCTGGTGCTATGAACTAACACACCTGTGTGGTGTCTGTGGCGGATGACACCACATTCCTCCCTCCGGCCAATTGTTGTGCACTGGCTTCGTTGGTAACGACGATGGAGGTGAATCCTTTATGCAGTGTCATCGAGGATATAGGAGATGGAAATGTAGCCGATGGCAGACTCCTGCCATCTATACTCTGGGAACAGTTATGGTGAAATGAACATGTACAGTGTATTCCTTATACCTCACGTAGAAACGCTGTAATTGATAGGATTGTTTGAAATTATATTATTTTCTGAAAATCACTAGACTGCAGTTACTATCATTGTCTGTGACACATATTTTAAATCCGGTGTTATTTGAAAGTAAAGAACAAAATCAGATTAAAATATGAATGTAACTATGTAACTGCAAAGTTCTATCCTGTCTGCCACCTTCATTTGCGAAAGACAATTGTTACTGACATGAAGTACATATTTCTTAAAGCTAGGAACATGCTAGAAACAAATTCTATTCGATATTTTACGAATGATTCAGTGAAACGTAATTTTTATTGTTACATTTACATATCTGACTATTTTAATTTTCAGTATAAGTAATGCTATACTGATATGTAACGTAATTCATATACTTTGTAATGCATTTATTTTTAAGGTTTATATAATGTCATTTGCTGTTATGATAGCTGTCAAAATTCATTGTATTTCATTAATTTTCTGTTTTTAACAATCATGTTATTGTGGAAAAATGTACATAAGGACATGCGGAACCACTGTTGTGGGTCCAGGTTTGCTCAAAGTTTCGAGGTGGCCTGTATCCTGATCTCATTTGTAAATTTGGAATCGATTCTTAAAGCTATACACTGTGGCAGTTTTGACAATTGTACCATGGCGTGTCTTAATCCTGTAATGACCTCAACACAGACATAAATAACATTGAAACTGAAAATCACTTGTGGCAATAATAAATGTGGGAATTACTTCCTACTTGGTCAGTCTTTGTTATACCAGGACTTCAACTTATTTCTTTCCTACAGCAACAAATCATCTCTTTGAAGCATATAACTCATGATAAATATTTGATCCCAGCCAAAAGAAGAAATATTTCACAGTGACCATGCAATAGTTCCACAGGCGACTTGCCGTTGCGTGGCTGGGAACGATAGGAGGGCAGGAAAATCATCATAGCTTTCTCCCGTATATGGGAGGCATGCAACTGGTCCATTTCTTACTTTAATGTTCTGACAAAGTTTCTGCTTCACCATTAGACTGAGGGTGGAATGGTGCTCTTGTCACACGTGGAATGCTGATGACGTTGCTAAACTGCTTGAAGCATGCCGACCTAATCTGTGGCCCCTTATTTGAGAATATCACTTCTGGGAGATCTTCTGTGCAGGAAACCGACGTCATAATTTTGATGGTATTCGACGCTGCAGTCGACTGCATCGGCACCACAAACTGAAGAGTACTGTAAAAATCCAGGACAAATAGCCACTAGCTGTTCGAGAATGGATCCACGAAAGTAATGTGAAGTCTCTGCCAAGGAGCGTTGTGCTTTGGCCAATCGAAGAACCTTTGAGGTGGAGCAGCCTGGTTTTCCCAACAATCAGAGGTCAACTGTTCACTCCGTGGACCTATAGTAACCCACATACAGTGGCATCGGACGAGCTGCTTTGTACGCACTATGCCAAATTGGTCTTGACGCAAAAAAGAAAGAAAGAAAGAAAGAGAGAACTTCCTTCTGTAGCGACTGTGGATTACCACACGCGACTTATCATTTTCAAGAAGCAGAATGACACCTTGTCATGCAGACAAGCCATGCTGAAGCGCGAAGTATAGGTGAACCACTGGACTGCGAACAGCTTTAACAGTATGTGGTAAACCGGTAAGGGGGTATACTGCAGCAGAACTTGTAGATTAGTATCCTCAGCTGTCACCTGTGCAATCCGGTGATGTTTGATGGAGACGCCACCGAGGGCTTACGGTCCTGCACATCAATACGGAAACAATAATCTTCAGATGCATTGGATGGAGGATTTATGCTAGCTGGTAAAGAAGGGAGGGTATGCACATTGACGTGTTCCGCTGCCGGTATACACCCAACTACAAAACATTGGGCTACTGTAGACAAAGCAACAGAAAATTCGACCAGTGTGTGACGTCCGACAGAGGGACTGGGTCATTGATTCAGAAAATACGAAATATCCAATGCTCACTCTGTATTCACATATGCTCTTTGTGCTAAGAACTGCTTAATTTACAGCACAGATTATCGCTAAAGTTGAATATTCGAATCGTAGCAACAGTACATGCGTACCAAAAAATATGAAACAAAGAATGCGTTTGTAATGGTCCAGTATCAACCATTCAGGCTCAACTAAAACTGGGAGACCAATTTTACCAGGAATTTTTTTCTAAAACCGCTGATCTTCGGCTTTTTCTACTTGAAATGATAACTCGGCGCGTGTTGGAATAAAGATTAAAACCACAAAATTATCTTTCACGAGTGTATTGACTCATTTGTTCAAGGAGACTAAGATGACATGTGTTTCGTGGCATACTGGTTAGACGAGTGGAAAGGTAGTCTAAGGTTGAGAGTTGCATTATTTTATTGTTTGTATAAATTCACTAAAAATAATAAGATGGCGATATTTCGGACATGTTTATCGAGATCATGGAGTAAAGTGTGGAGAATGACATAGCTCGTCTTATAGGTGCAAATCTGCTTCGCTATATTTAAAATATTTTTCTTCGAGTGGCTAAAGTCACCAAAGATATGTCGTCTTATGTCAGAGAAAGTATCCAAACACAAAAGCAAGTTTTTGGTAGCTATTCTCTAAAGACACAACTAAACATGAAATTATTACCAGTTCAGAGTAAGGAATGATACGAATTCGTAAAGCTACGCGTAATAGTTATTATCTTTACGTGATTAGGAGCAGTCATTAAATTTTCCCAAGATATTAACGATAGAATACTTCGACCAACAGCATACGAGAAAGAATGTAACGAATATTTGTGCGTCTACGAACTCTGAATAAAGCTCTCATGAATGAGCACTATTATCAAATTACTAACACAAAGTTACTGGATCACCTACTTATCAGGAAATATTAACTGCAACATACGAAGTCTACGGATTTCTAGAATTAAATTATGCCCACAATAATAAGCTTTACAGTGGAGTTTGAACTCAAGGCGTTTACGTTTCTAGTAATGAGATCAGTGGAGTTAATGTTTTTTAGCTCCACGTGTCCCGTTAAATACAAACCAAATATCATCGTAAGTGGATGAAAACAGTAATAAAACTTGATTCGCTGTACCTTTCTTCAAGTATCTACTTAGCCAAAATGTTGTGATATCTTATATACATATGATGTACATATGTTCGTAAAAATCTCTTGCAACGCATGTGCCGAACTATGATTTCGCTTTCCGTTCCCGTAACTAAAATGCTAGCGTAGAATCCGTTGCAGTGTCGATACTACGAAATGCAGTCCCACAACCCCGTCTCTGGAAAAAAAGTTTCCGACTTCTTTATGAGACCGATAATATTATTCAGGATTTCGTTACACACGGTTAATGTTTTGGACGCGAGTAAACATCGTGTGGACGCGAATAAACATCATGTGGACACACGCGCGGCCATTTACAAACAGACAACATACTGACAGTCGCCAAAGAGGAAATCGAGAAAGACGAGAAAGAGGAAGAAGATTGTGATATGAGATGCATAAATGTTGTGAAACATCACAGCAACATCGGTATGCAACACAGAGCAGAGTAGGACATCGCGAGAGGCCTTCGAAGAGTAGGAGACACTAGTCACTCGTATGAAACATAACAAATAATCGCAGACAAACAAACGAACATAGTACAGTATGCCATTGCTCGTGTCCTAGATTAAAATGGAACCATTAATCTCCGATCAAATGTAATACGCTCGTGGCGCTGGCTGTGGATGGATGACTGAAACTGAGGTGTATGTACTACGATAGACATAGAACATTGATCTGATGCTGTTTACATCTCTTGCCACACTGATGACTGGGAGAAGTTTAAAGCAATTTTCTTCGACCACACGGCCCGTCGATTGTGAGTCTAGTTGCAGTTGCACAGGAAGCAGCAACATGCTGCATGCTGATGAAATGACTTACCATCCACGACTGTCACGTATCTGGTACATTTATCAGTCGTTTGGTACCCTGCATTGACACGATAGCTCTTAAGCAGCAGTAACGTGTAGTGTCAAAGCTATACAAATTCACCTCAAGGATTACTGTAGACATGGAAATCGTCTGTGTACTGGGAACTGTTGATTAAGCAACACCTCGTTTGATGGTTGGAACCTCGGAATACCAAGTGTCTATTCGTAGACTCAAGCCTTGGACCCAATAAATGCAAAGCATCCAGAAGAAATCAGCTGCAACTATTTCCAGTACACATGATTCTTCTTCCTGCTCTAAAAGAATTCGGTGCTGGACACATACGTGTTACACTTGTTCATATTGTCGAGACTGGCATTCCATTCACTTTATTTAATCGTCATCATTATTACTCATTAGTTACACAAGAAGATAACACAAACCTTGTACGAAAACCACTGTGCTTTGGGCCAAAGTCGAATTCGCTACATCTGTCTTATTGCCATAGCTACATCTGCAACAGGAGGTCTGCCAAATACACTTTATCTCTCTAATTAGATACACAAATATCAAAGACCAGGACTGCTATAAACGATAAGTTTGTGACTTTACAGTAAAGGTGTCAATTTCTTTTTTAAATTCGAACAAATTTTTTATGAATTGGTTCACAAATGTCTTGTCAAGACAAAGCCTCTTGCCCCACTCGGTCTCTTCATGCGTGGACCACCTAGGCCGACTGGCAGACTGAAAGCGGAAGACGTTTTCAACAGGTCTCGCTTCAGGATCATACCATTTGACGGACCCCACGCAACACTATAGGAGCAGCAAGCAGAAATGAGTTGGCACGCAGTCAGTTGCAATGACTCACTTGTAATACTCAGCTAGAAACAGAGTCGTCGGTGTGGTTGAAGAAGCCAGGTTTTCAATTAAAGGTGCAGAAAGATGGTGGAAGAGTTACGTTGAATGAGAGTTACTTTGAATGAGATACTACCAGCAGAATTCCTGTCTTACGCAGGAAGAGACTGACTGCACACCAAGATTACAAAGAGCTTGTTCGTGAGACCCACAGCTTGCCTTCTTAAACGCGAAGTACACTCCTGGAAATTGAAATAAGAACACTGTGAATTCATTGTCCCAGGAAGGGGAAACTTTATTGACACATTCCTGGGGTCAGATACATCACATGATCACACTGACAGAACCACAGGCACATAGACACAGGCAACAGAGCATGCACAATGTCGGCACTAGTACAGTGTATATCCACCTTTCGCAGCAATGCAGGCTGCTATTCTCCCATGGAGACGATCGTAGAGATGCTGGATGTAGTCCTGTGGAACGGCTTGCCACGCCATTTCCACCTGGCGCCTCAGTTGTACCAGTGTTCGTGCTGGACGTGCAGACCGCGTGAGACAGCGCTTCATCCAGTCCCAAACATGCTCAATGGGGGGCAGATTCGGAGATCTTGCTGGCCAGGGTAGTTGACTTACACCTTCTAGAGCACGTTGGGTGGCACAAGATACATGCGGACGTGCATTGTCCTGTTGGAACAGCAAGTTCCCTTGCCTGTCTAGGAATGGTAGAACGAATGGTTCGATGACGGTTTGGACGTACCGTGCACTATTCAGTGTCTCCTCGACGATTACCAGAGGTGTACGGCCAATGAAGGAGATCGCTCCCCACACCATGATGCCGGGTGTTAGCCCTGTGTGCCTCGGTCGTATGCAGTCCTGATTGTGGCGCTCACCTGCACGGCACCAAACACGCATACGACCATCATTGGCACCAAGGCAGAAGCGACTCTAATCGCTGAAGACGACACGTCTCCATTCGTCCCTCCATTCACGCCTGTCGCGACACCACTGGAGGCGAGCTGCGCGATGTTGGGGTGTGAGCGGAAGACGGCCTAACGGTGTGCGGGACCGTAGCCCAGCTTCATGGAGACGGTTGCGAATGGTCCTCGCCGATACCCCAGGAGCAACAGTGTCCCTAATTTGCTGGGAAGTGGCGGTGCGGTCCCCTACGGCACTGCGTAGGATCCTACGGTCTCGGTGTGCATCCGTGCGTCGCTGCGGTCCGGTCCCAGGTTGACGGGCACGTGCACCTTCCGCCGACCACTGGCGACAACATCGATGTACTATGGAGACCTCACGCCCCACGTATTGAGCAATTCGGCGGTACGTCCACCCGGCCTCCCGCATGCCCACTATACGCCCTCGCTCAAAGTCCGTCAGCTGCACATACGGTTCACGTACACGCTGTCGCGGCATGCTACCAGGGTTAAAGACTGCGATGGAGCTCCGTATGCCACGGCAAACTGGCTGACACTGACGGCGGCGGTGCACAAATGCTGCGCAGCTAGCGCCATTCGACGGCCAACACCGCGGTTCCTGGTGTGTCCGCTGTGCCGTGCGTGTGATCATTGCTTGTACAGCCCTCTCGCAGTGTCCGGAGCAAGTATGGTGGGTCTGACACACCGGTGTCAATGTGTTCTTTTTTCCATTTCCAGGAGTGTAGTTGCGGCGAAAGACGATCTTCCTCAGATAACGTGACACATTTCACTGAAGGCTGAAGAAAGTTGGATTGCACGCACAAACATCTGCTGTGAAACAGCAACTCAGAGAGGAAAAGGTTTTATTTCGGCTGGCATTCGAGGAGATAAATCTGAACGCGGAGTGGAATACGTAATTTTCTACGTGTCACGAGCGCACAAGAGTGGCTTCAGCCATTGGCACACGGACCATGATTTTGAACGTCAGCGTTGAGCATGCTCAACCTGCTGCTGGCCGCTCAGAAACGATGCGACTTGTGCATACGGTACATGTTCCTCATCGTGGTATACGCGATCGCACAATGCAGCAGCGGTAGTTGTCGGCTGTAACAGGCTGGCAGATCAATCACACCGTCTACGAAATGGACTCATTTAAATTCTTCGTATCATATAAATTATATATTAATTGTACTCTTGCAAATTAAAATCTTCTTTATCGTAAATGAATAATAAATTAATTAATGACGAGGGACTGTCAACCATTCCTTTGAATCATTATTTCCGGCTATATGGCTGCATGTAGATAGCCACGCATAATATAAATTATACTTCTTGCTGTTATAATAAGGATGTAAATTAAAACTAAGACTTACATAGTACTTATGAGTCTGTTAAGTGCTTCACTCAATTACTATGGAAGGGAAAGAGCCCATGCTTCTAGAGCTAAGAAATACAACACCAATATTCTCTTATTGTGATAATACAACAAATAAAAATCTCTGATACTATTCTTATTATAATATCGTTGGCTCTTCGCTTGTTTCACATAATAGAGATACTGACCAACGGGCGAGGTGTAACTGCCTTTCTTCATAGTAGATTACAATTTCAATTCGAGTTTTATAATACCTTCGACCATTACCGATGTCTCCGATGTCCGGTTAATGATTATCGATTTTTTTTTCCTTTGTCCACATCCGTGTGCGAAGCGATCACTACATATCAAAAAGTGTGCCAACGTAGCGACGAGGTGACACTTTTCGCATTACGGATTCGGCTTCAAGTTTATGTTACACAGTTTTTCAACTGTGCGAACTACCTCATTTACTACGTCGCAACATTGTGCAGGTACGCTAGAACATGGCGTGAGATTGTTAATATTGTTTCGTACGAATTTCCAATTTCTATGAGGGTATTTCTCTGCGATGTGGTTGACAGTGTCTGAACTGTTGATAAGGCCGTAAATCTTCCTGGTATTAAGCTGTTCGACACCAAAGTGATTTTAATGAAATATCGACGAATGTATTCCAATGCCGTTTTGATGTGACCAATGTTCGTTGGTTGAGTCTTGTCGTTGGAATCTAAGATATCGAATAAATTTTTGTAACGCTTGGCTGTTAATCAAGATTTCTGTGCCAGTGATTCCATATCTTTGATACCTAGTCCGCCTTTGAGTCGCCCTTAGGATGTCATTTTGCAGCTGCCTTCAAAGCTACTCCCCTTCCAGACAGACCAATAAGCAAGGTCTATTTTTTATTTGCTATTAAGATTTGTTGTGGGAAGTAACGCAACCATGTGGTATATTCTGCTAAAAACGTACGTATGGAGAAAGGTGACTGTATCCGGTTAAAATTCCGTATGATGTGCTCTTTGACCGAATGTCGCAGTGTGGTACGTTTCATTTTCCGTCTCATTTCGGTCATATCCTTCGGATTGTGGGTCGACATGTGCCGTGCCCACTAAAACCCTCTCGTGTGCTGTCGCCAGATTTGGTCCATGTTTTCGCTTTGGCAGTCTATGAGCATTACTCTTGATTTGTTGAAACTGAGTTTTGCTCCGATTGAATCTTCTTACTGTTTTACGAAATTTATTCAATAAAGGTTCTGTTTCTATGGCGAACAGCAATATTATACTGAGGTTACAAGAGTAATGGGATGGCAATATGCACACATGCAAACGACGGTAGAATCGCGTACACAAGGTATAAATTGGTAATGTATTTGGGGAGCTGTCATTTGTACTCAGGTGATTCATTTTCGACGTGAATAGGACTGCACGACGGGAATTACTAGGCACTGAACGCGGAGTGGTGGTTGGAGCTAGATGCACGTAACATTCTGCTTTGGAAATCGTTAGGGAATTCAATGTTCCGAAATACACAGTATCAAGAATGTGCCGAGAATACCAAATTTCAGGTATTACCTCTCACCACGGGAAACTCAGTGGCCGAAGGCCTTCACTTAACGACCGAGAGCAGTAGCGTTTGTGTAGAGTTCTCAGGGCTAACAGATAAACAAAAATGCCTGAAATAACTACAAAAATCAATGTGAGACATATGACGAACGTATGCTTTATGACAGTGCGGCGAAATTTGTGATTAAGGGGTTATGGCAGCTGACGACCAATGCGAGTGCCTTTGCTAACAACACGACATCGGGTGCAGCACCTGTCCTGGGCTGGCGACAATATTTGTTGGATTCTAGACGGTTGGAAATCCGTGAACTGGTCAGGTGAGTCACGATTTCAGTTGGTATGGACTGATGGTAGGATTCATGTTTGCCGCAGACCCCACGAAGCCATGGAGCCAAGTTGACAACAAGGCACTATGCAAATTGGTGGTGGCTGCATAATTGTGTTGAATTTGTTTATGTGGAATTGACTGGTTTATCTTAACCGATCACTGACTGTAAAATAGTTATGTTTGACCACTTGTAAACCATTTGCAGAAATTAATGGACTTTATTTTCCCAAACAACGATGTCATGTCACCAGGTCACAGTTGTTCGCGATTGGTTTGGAGAACATTCTGCACAATTCGAGCGACTGAAATGGCCACCCAGTTCCTCGGGCATGAATCCCATCGAACATTCATGGAACCTAATCAGGAGGTCAGCTCATGCACTACTGCCTCTACCGGAAACACTTACGCAAATTATGGACGGATGTGAGGGCAGCATGGCTCAATACTCTTGCAGGGGGTCTTCAACGATTTAAGCCTATGCCACGCCGCACAAAAAAAGCTCCAACACGATATTAGGAAGTATCCCATGACTTTTGTCACCTCAGTGTAATCTTGAGTTCATTCTACAGTCGTGCTCAAAATTAAAGAAATGTGTTAAATAATAAGTACGCTATCGTACTTATTATTTAACACAAAATGAAATTAAAAATTTAAGCTTTTCACGAGCTGCTAGTTGAGAATAAGTATGAACTTCAAATGACACGACGAACCGTCTCGTTCTCTCGTTCTGCATATGGATTCAAACCCAGGTCATGCAGACCAAGCGAAGATTTCGTGACTGACGGAAACTAACAGTCATTCCTGACTAGGCATACAGAGAGTGATATAACTCGATTTTAGACAGTATCAATTGGGAAACATCAAATTTAAATTACATAATGTAAACATTTTTAACGGACGCAAATTCCTACCCAGCACCTGTTGTCCCTGTTAACGAACTACGAGAGTTGTCAAATATTGCTTCTTCACAAGTAGCTTACTTGAAATGTCGTGAGGTAAAGCCTTGTGTGGGACAGGGATTCGAACCCAGAACTTAATCCGATTTTTATCGAAGCACAATCAACTGTGACATATCGGATTTTCTCGGCAGTAGCAAGATTTTTTTACTAAAATGACGAGACGAAACATTAACTTTTTCCTTGACAGGACTCCAACCCGGCACCTATCGGTGTTACATTCTAGAGAAAACGAACGTCAAATATGGGTTTGCTACACCAGAAATGACATGTGAGTATGTTTGAACTAGAAATAATATGACGAAGAGTTCAGTGTTGACTGGTAATCCAATCCCGCACATACCGTTGCTGACTACACACAAAGAGACGTCAGCTACCGAATTTTCTCCACTAGCAGCTCGGAATAACATTCTTGAACTTACAGTGATCTCACAAATAGTTCTGTGTCTCACTGGAAGTCAAAAACGTCAGATATCGTTAGTGTTGACAATGAATGAAAATGCATTAAAAACCAAATTTATTATCCACCTGCACATAGGTGTTCTCATGCTAAAGCTTGATAATACATAATGAAAACTTTAGTGCCGAGCCAGATTCGAACCCATTCACGCGCAATATGTGGAGATGTTCAGGAATCTGCAGTTCTCAACAAATTACAAATTGCAGTCGAGCTGTATTGTCACGAAGGGATCAAATTCCGCATTAAGGGCGGTCTGCGTTGCATTCCCAGTTCAGTAACAATTTTATCGACATACAGAAGCTCAAATTAAAGATGGAATAAGTGTCCTGTGACACTACATAGCGTTTGCTTCGTCACTAGAAATAAATAACTAGTATAAGAAAGGTTATTTATTGGTGACAGAGTTTCTTCATGTCGCCACTCCTGACTTGATTGTGGTTCAGCAAAATGTCTCCTTGGTAGATTAGGAATATCATGTTTAAAGTGAATTTGACCACAATGCCATTACACCTTCTTCAATTGGCGTAGCCAGAAGGGTATAGAATCTGTCTCTCTCTATCAAAAATCATCAGCAGAAGTTGGAACCAAACCCCAATCATGACTACATGAATCTATCAGCAATCCAACAGATCACCAATTCTTCTTCGGTGTGGCTCATTTTCCTACTGTAATGCCGTTGTGCCACACTTGATGAGCATTATGATACACAGGCTCCCTGTAGTGGTTTGTAATCACCGAAATAAAATCACGTAACTGCCACCTACACAGAACTGCCAACAGTGTAGGATGCAGAAAGATAAATAGGGAGTGTTCCGTTCCACTTGAGCTACTCTATTGCGCTATCTGTTTGTTGAAAACGTCGTGCAGTGCAAAAGAAAAGCTGTAACTGTCTGTCTGTCAGAAGTCTACATCCGGCAATATGCATTATCTCACAGCACTGTGGAATGCGGAAGTTCTAGGCCCTTTTTCCACATGCGACTATTTTGGTTTGAGAAGTGAAGGGAATTACGTTCAAAGTTCCATTAGATTGATAACTTCAGAAGACAGCATAATTGCGTTTTAAGAAACGTAGCAGTGAATGTATTTGAACTCGCGATATTTTGTCTACAGTGCACTACACTTACCGTTAAACTACTAGCTGAACCATAGCTACAGCAGCTCCAGAAATTGACAGGAAAGCTCAAGTGAACTTTGAGGCTTAATTCCGTGCTCACCAGGAAGTAACTGGTCGATCACAGAGTTGCCAAACATATCTTGCCATGTTGCTAAATCTCAGTTACAGTACCAGCAGGAAGAAGACGAACCGATGTTTTCCTCCTCCAGAGGGCTGGGAAGTGACCATAGTTGGCATCTCAAACACGCGGCTAGCACGGCCTGGAATACGTAATGCGTCTGATTCGCATATCTGTAACTAGGTTTAGGGATTGGAGCAAGTTACTAATAATACTCAGAACTGACTGTAAACTAAGCATCATAAATCAGTAACTCTCGTAGTTGTTTCTATATTTGTTTCGTATGTGTACTCAAAACTAAGAAACTCATTCATGGACGTTTTCGTCGCTAGCCGATAGTCGAGCACAACAAACAAAAATTAAAATCTATGTGTGTGTGTGTGTGTGTGTGTGTGTGTGTGTGTGTGTGAGAGAGAGAGGGACAGAGAGAGAGGGAGAGAAAGAGAGAGGACGAGAGAGAGAGAGAGAGAGAGAGATAGAGATAAATATAAAAAGAATGAGAAAGAGATTAAATAATTGTTGTAAAGAAATTGCATGATGGTATGTAAAGAAATCTTTCATTAAAATGACACGTGTCACATCATTACGAAATGTCGTATTCATGATCTATGGAACAAATATTAATCTAATATAATCTGATGTAATCATATTGCTGACTAGCCTTGAAGAGTCATGGTTTCCGAAATGTTCGTCAATATCAGCAACCAAATTTAAACTTGAAAATAAATCGCCGGTCGGAGTGGCCGAGCGGTTCCAGGGGCTACGGTCTGGTACCGCACAAGCGCTACGGCCACAGGTTCGAATCCTGCCTCGGGTAGGGATGTGTGTGATGTCCTTAAATTAGTTAGGTTTATGTAGTTGTAAGTTCTAGGGGTCTGATGACCACAGCAGTTAAGTCCCATAGTGCTCAGAGCCATTTGAATCATTTTTTGAAAATAAATGACCACAGTTTTGGCAATCAACCAGGACTCCTATCAAGACCTTTTCGTCTCCGTTAACTAACCACGAAAGATGTCTGATATACCTCCACTCACAAGTAAGAAAGTGTGCATGCATTTAAAGATGAAGCGCATGATGTGAAGTCCTGTGACGGAAATAGGAACCCAACATGTAATCGGATGGTTAACAAAGTAAAATCAAATGTTATGTATTGGTTTTTCTTACCATCTGCTAGGTGTCTGAATCTAAAATAAGGATAGAAATTTTTGTGCCTGAGCGGCAATCGAACCGCACACCTACCGTCCTTCTTTATCATCCACGAATATAGCTTAAGTATCAATTGATTACTCACCAACAGTAAGACGTGTGCGTGTTTGACCAGAAATAACGACACCTATTGCGAATGTTATCACCACATGAACAGACATTAAAAATGCATGTTAATTTTGATGGCCGGTGTGCACGTGATGGCGCTTGAAATGGAATTATGAATATTTCTTTACTGGATCAGTATTCGGACCCACATACTTAGCTTTGAAGGAGGCCTAGAGAAGACTGCAGTCTTGGGAAAAGGAACAAAATAATTGAACTATACTGTTCCGAGAGATTCAGATCCTCAAGCAAGGAGATACAAATTCAAATCACAGTCCAGCACCATGTTTTTCAACGTTTGTAGTTCAATCAAGTACAAGTAAAATAAGAGCCCTGTTCCTTTAAATGGCTATCCGTTTATCAAATAAAAGAAAATTTCTAATGTAAGTAAGTTTTAAAAAATGGTTCAAATGGCTCTGAGCACTATGGGACTTCATCTGTGGCCATCAGTCCCCTAGAACTTAGAACTACTTAAACCTAACTAACCTAAGGACATCACACACATCCATGCCCGAGGCAGGATTCGAACCTGCGACCGTAGTAGTCACGGGGTCCCGGACTTAGCGCCTTAACCGCGAGACAACCGCGGCCGGATGAGTAACTTTACTAGCGACAGTATTTCTGTTTACCATTACTTCCGCCTATGCCATTTCCCAACGTAAACCGGTTCGGCCCAGTTGGTAATAAAGGAACGTGATGTTTAATGAGGATTCTGAACTATAACGTCTTTCTCTTGAGGTTACCAGAGGTAATGTAAATCTGTTTGTGCCTCTTAAAATAAATGCCTGAACCCACGCATCGCACCTGTGATAGTTCGTTGTACCAGACCATTGTGGCTACATCTCCAAGACCCAGGAGTGTGCTGTAACGGATCATATGCTTAGCTTACAAAATTAGTCATGGTTGAAAAAATGTGAGTCTATTAAATGGTTAAGTAGAAGCTAGCTTTTGACACAGAGATTATGCTATTCTCATGTTAGCAGAATGTAAAGACTCCTCTAGGCGTCATAGCCTCGATGTGAAACCATTTTGAAATTGTCACTAATTCAGCAAATTTCTTAGTTCGAGAAAATCCACAGTGAAGAGTGAAGTTACCAGGTAATTCGATTATTACCGTCATTATTATTATCATTTTCTTCATACCGCTGCTGTAACACATGTGCTTGAACATCATTTAATGCCTTTTGGTCATTATAGAAGTAGTTGCCCAAGAACATGTGCTTGAACATCATTTAATGCCTTTTGGTCATTATAGAAGTAGTTGCCCAAGAACAGGTTCTTCCCCTGTCTACGAATTTCTTTCTATGTTAATATCAAACATCAGCAATTACTCATAGATTACATTAAGATTGAAGTAATTGATGATAACGTCACTTGATAACAAAAACGAGCTGTCATTTACTTGCACCTAGAAGTGGCTGTCGAATACTGCCAAACCAAAAGCCAAGGGATCTTACTGCCTTCCGATATACGTCGCTGTCAGTTCTTCCATATGGTTTGATCGACGTGATCTGTTTCAAGTTTTGTATGATAGAGAATGTTTTAGAAAATCAATTGTTTTCCTTTGCAATAAACAGAAAGATTTTCATTCTAAGCTATCCAAGTTCTAAATTTTCGCAATATTAGTTCAAATTTAATATTCGCTTCTGTAATGTGGGAAAGTATTTCACAGTTGTAAAACCCACATCCGATCCATTGACCTTACACTTAGTCGATGACCATAAATTCTAGCTCAAAGTGACACCAGTTTAAGTAACCTAATGTAGCGAAGACTGTTTGCCAGTGCTCTTTCTCACCGGAAAATACGCAATTAACCCACTGGGCTCCATAAGTACACTGTAGTAGTAATTTCTGTGTGTATGCAATGCATACGGATTGTAAAATTTAGTGGTGCTCTCTTTCCACTTCTGTATACAATATGCCTGATCTAAACGGGCCTTTATCATTAAAGGCCCTGGGCAGTGCAACATCATACTCATAACAGTACTGTGCTTTTACTGACAACCTCACTGTTCGTTTTACCTGATTTTGTAATCATTTAAATAAAACATCATGACCTTCCAGTGTACGTTTTTTCTCATTAGACGCTTAATGGCAATGAAGATTGAGGCATCAAAGAGAGACCATTGAGGTTGTTTAATTTTTCTCCTTTTCTGTTTATGCCAACTTGAAGGCACTATATTCAGTTCAGTTCTCTTTACTTTGTAGCAGGGACGCGCAAGTGCCAACGCAGGCACAAACAAAAGATCCTTACTTTTAATGCCAAGCAGAAGCCACAGGCCGGCAAAGTGATAAATAGCAAGACTACCAGTGCGAAGGTTTCGACTTCAATCCCTGGTCAGACCCACGAATTTTATCTCCCATTTTGCTCTTATTTCCCCCGGCAGTGTTTGTTGATGTGAAAAATGCCGAGTTGCACTGTGGTCCGAAAGCCACGTGAAACTGTACGTTCCCTTATTAAATGTCTAGGCAAGTCAACTCAAAGGTCGGAGGAAAGCAACGGCATACCACCTCCAAAAAGACTGTGCCTGTTAAAGCACTGTGGTGTTCAAACCAATCTTCTGATTAATTACTGCTTTACTTTGCTATGGATTCCAAAGTTAATGATCTTCAGGTTATTAACATTTTTGTATTTTCATGCCGTAGCTTTGATACCAGTAAACGTAAGTAACCGGCCGAGTACTCTCACCGTTCGAGTTGTCAAGGTGGTAGACGACGATGCTGTCGACCCCCGTTGCAATCTTCTTCATGGCTACGTTTCAGTCGAATACCCCTTTGTGTCTTTCTGTGTATTTCAAGGTATACTTTTGTACACGCATCTACATTGATATCTGATAGAGCTGTATTTAGCAACATGAATCAGATATGTTTTCCGAGCAATATATCAGACAATACGTCCGTTCAGCGAGATTTCGTTCGTGTGTTGCGCATGGTGCAAGGAATATTTGTGTTTTGCTTGCTTCTGTGATAGGTTTCACCCCACTGAATGCGCACAAGCTCAGGAATAGACTATCAATAATTGGAATTACGCAATAATACACTTAAAAGGTGTATTTTTGCATTATATAACCCAATGAAAATAAGTGTAAATAGATTATATGCCTACTTACTCATTACTCGCGCTTCTGGATGCGTTACTCAAAAAATTACAAGAAAAATAAAAAGAAAGATAGACATAGAGAGAAAACAGAAATGTATTTCAAATATCAATTCGGTAACGCCAAGTTCGTCTCGTGATGTAAAGCAAAGATAGTTTATAGGTAATATCTCGTTATACTAGCGATAAGTATGGCTACAGGGTTCTTTCTTTTCCCTGTGGAAACGAGCAGAACAGAATTCAGTAACAAAGTGGTAAGAACACCTATGCAGTGCGACAATGAAACACTCAGCCTTTCTTGGTTATTTTGATAATCGTTAACAATTATCTGTAACGCAGTAAACATCCTTCATTACTGATTTGTTACTGCTACCTTTGTTATTGTTATTCATCACCTCAACAACTTTCCTATCACTCATTGTTGCCGAGGGACGTAACGAATGGATCAGGATGAATGGAATGTGGGATGTTTTGTCACGGAGAATATACACATTTATCTCGGCGTCTTGTGTTTAGGGTAATATGAAAATCTCAGTAAGAAAAGGCAACAATGGGATGCTGGTGATGCAGGCAATAATACCCAGCTATTTCTCTCTACTTAACACCATGACGACAGACAAATTGGCGTCTCAATGTATTTTGTTTATACTTCGTTAGCCTTCTTGCGACCTCTTTCTAATACCTGATGGGAGCAGGCATTACGTTTCGCTTTTTGAACACTGAGAAATAACACACAAAGATAGTGGATGGAAGAATACAAAGAAACAATCAGACTCATAGGAGTGGATCCAGTTCATCATTAGAAGACTAAACAAGACGGAAACATTACGAAAGCAATGAATATGCTGGTTAACATACGTTATTTGTATACATCTGAAGATGAAAAAGCGCAGATCTGCACAGTGTTCGCATCTGCACTTTAGTTTCTCTCTTAATGGGCATAATTTTTAGTTCCTTTTCTTATGAATTTTCAAATGTATTAATCATTACGTGGCACAGAATCATTAGTTAACAGTGTTTCTTATACCTTCCATTCCGACCAACAGTTTTCTACATTCTCGTGCAATTGATGAAATTCTACTTGTATGATCACAAGACAGCACATAGATACAATCGATTTCGAGATGAAAATTGTTGGTTATCTTTCTTTTCGTGACAGGTGGGCAAAGTTAACTTCCAAAGACTTTTTTTGTACTGACATAATCTTTTATCACAAAGTAAGAGGGTAAATGTTTTATTCGTATATATTTATGGGAAACTATAATCGTGATGCCGCGCGTCGCTACAGTCGTAGGTTCGAATCCTGCCTCGGGCATGGATGTGTGTGATGTCCTTAGGTTAGTTGGGTTTAAGTAGTTCTAAGTTCTAGTCGAGTGACGACCTCAGAAGTTAAGTCCCATAGTGCTCAGAGCCATTTTTTTATTTTTTTATTTTGTAATCTTGATGGAAGTTTATACACCTGAATGTTTGACACAACTGATAGGAGAAAACGATGCATGTTAACCAAACACTGCGCCTCCTCTCCGTATCCTCCTATGACACGAGGACGGGATTCTCGTCGCATACTAGCACAACTGAGAATTGGCAACATCGACAAAAAATTTGGCAATGCTATGACAGTGCAATCACTTTCGTGTATGCACACTTTGTTACTTCTGAATGGAGGTATATCAGACATCTTTCGTGGTTACTTAACAGAGACGAAAGGGTCTTGATAGGAATCGCAGGTGATTACAAAAACTCTGGTTCTTTATTTTCAAAAAATTGTTCAAATGGCTCTGAGCACTATGGGACTTAACTGCGGTGGTCATCAGACCCCTAGAACTTACAACTACTTAAACCTAACTAATTTAAGGACATCACACACATCCATGCCCGATGCAGGATTCGAACCTGCAACCGTAGCGCTTGTGCGGTTCCAGACCGCAGCACCTAGAACCGCTCGGCCACTCCGGCTGGCGATTTATTTTCAAGTTTAGATTAGGTTACTGATATTGACGAACATTTGGGAAACCATGCCTCTTCATGGTTACTGAGCAATATTTTTAGATAAGATTTTATTAGATTAATATTTGTTCCATAGATCATGAATACGACATTTCGTAATGATGTGAAACGTGGCATTTAATTGAAAGATTCATTTACATACCATCATGCAATTTCTTTACAACAATTATTTAATTTCTTTCTCATTCTCTTTTATATTTATCTCTATCTCTCTCTCTCGTCTCTCTCTCTCTCTCTCTCTCTCTCTCTCTCTCACACACACACACACACACACACACACATACACACACACACAAACACACATACAAACATAGATTTTTACTTTCATTTGTTTGTTGTGCTCGACTTACGAAAGAAATATAGAAACAACTATGAGAGTTACTGATTTATGATGCTTAGTTTACAGTCAGTTCTGAGTATTATTAGTAACTACGCTCCAATCCCTAAACGTAGTTACAGAAATGCGAATCAGATGCATTACGTATTCCTGGCCGTGCTAGCCGCGTGTTTGAGATGCCAACTATGGTCACTTCCCAGCCCTCTGGAGGAACACATCGGTTCGTCTTCTTCCTGCTGGTACTGTAACTAAGATTTAGCAACAAGGCAAGATATGTTTGGCAACTCTGTGATCGACGAGTTACTTCCTGGTGTGCACGGAATTAAGCCTCAAAGTTCACTTGATTTTTCCTGTCAATTCCATTGAATAATCTGAATTATTATCGCTTGAGGTGTAACAAAAATGGTAAATTTTTCCGTGTTCAGCCCAGGAAAGTCGTTGCACGTATAAATCGCAACTAATCTTGTCCTTTAAATAGCGATTTATGAGTTCTAGTCAGTATTGGCCACGTAATAGGAATCCCATACACGTATGTCTTCGCTAGCTCTGTGGTAACATGCTGAACTGTAGAAAAGCGTCTGTTTTGGTCCGTTGTTCCAGTCTCGATGACTGTGACGTTTTTATCCCTTCTGTGAAAGAGCTACAAGCAGTCAGATCAAACATAGACAAGGAAAACGCAAGCAAATACTTTCGGCTCATAGTGCAATGGTGAAAAACTTACAATGGTGCACAACAGGCAATGCCTCTTTCCGTTGCTGACAACCAGGTTTTGGGTTTCTAGGAATACATAACTTTATTTGTGAAATGCTACATTTGCATACCTCTTGAGTATGACACAGCATATCAATAAAACTCAGAAACAATCGAAATCTAAGTGAGTAGTATTTTCCTAATTCAGTTCGATAGAGGCACGCTTGTGTACAGACGCTCATCTTTTTTAACACTGACTTTCGTCGTAAGGTTATCATGGGTAGTTTAATTTTATTTCTTGTAATACAGTGTACAATTTTGGAGGGTTTCTTTTAGTCTTGTTTAAACAATAGCAAACATGAGAGAGAAATTAATCACCAACGATATATAGAAATTATCTGATGTTATCTATAACATTTTGACAATGCACATGCAGTTTATTGATTACATGCATGTAGAAAACTTGTTCTGAGTTAAAGCTGTCAAACAAGGTCCGAAGAAAAAAAATGCCACAACCACACGACAGCTAATGTAGAAAATACTTTCTGACGTATTTTGGCACAATGCGCTCTCTCCATACATAATACCAAAGTTTCGAGCTGGCAGTCTATTAAACCTAAAAAGAACAAAAGTCTCAGTAGTAGGCCCTTTTTCCACATGCGACTATTTTGGGTTTAGAAGTGAAGGGAATTATGTTCAAAGATCCATTAGATAGATAACTTCAGCAAAATTGCGTTTTAAAAAATGTAGTAGTGAGTGTATTTGAACATGATATACCTTCTCCACCAAGTAAACGTTTTGTTGAACCACAATCAAGTCAGGAGTGGCGACATGGTAACATTTCAGGTACGTCATTTATTGTAATAAATGTGAGCTTACAAGCCTAAATGACACTCTTATGTGTGATAAGGTGTTCCTAAGATTTGTAGTATCATGGTATTACTTTACATCTTTAGTTATTGCGATACAGAGCCGTGTTTTCTAGCGGTGATTTGTTGGAACCATTTTCAATAGTCAAACGATTTTACCGAGGAGCGATTAGAGGACCTGATAGACAGCTGCGTTATGAGGGTTGTATGCGAAATGCAATTCAGTTCGTTCGGATACTTTTGAGCACGACTGTACATTTCGGGAAGTTCCTCTTCTATGATATCTGAAAAATGTTCGTAAAATTACATGGGAAATCCATCTAATCCAGAAGCTTTCCGCTTGGGAGGGTATGTTTTACGTCCTCTGTTACCCTGTGGATTATTTCTTCGTTATAATTTGATTCAAGACGTTGTGTGGTAGGCCCTACTGTTCAAAAGGTAATCTGCCAACGTCTGTTCTACATTCTGTGCTAAGAAGAAATCTTTATAATAAATCATAGCATATTCCTTGATCGTTCTTTTTTCACTGTATTCATTTCCATCATCATCTACAAGCTTAGTAATCAGTTTCTGTTTACCTCTTTTTGTGTCTCTTATTATGTGATAGGCTGATGCAGTGTCATGTCTAATGTCATTGATATCTCGAGCAAGTACTTTAATACCAGATGAAGTTTCACGAACTTGTGCTCGTATTTGTGTTTTAATTCTTTTAATTTTAGTCTGGTTGGCCGTTAGATCGTCAGCTTGATTGTACAGTTCTCGTAAAATTGTTAAGTAATATTCTACAGTATTTCTCCTTGAGTATGATTTATTCCGATCAAGCTGGAGGACACATTTCTTTTTTGTGGCTTTGTCCAGTATGACCACCATAGTATTATTTCACGATACCTGTTTGTCTATCTAAACATTTCCCCCAAATGTCTTCAATTTCCATCTTAATGTATTATCGTCAAGTAGCTACTCCCCATAAAAGTTTCTGTCTGGTGTGTGTAAAAGTTATAATACGAACGAAATAGTCTATAAAGCTGAGGGACTATATCTCACAATCTTGAAGATTTTTTAACATGTCTTTGGAGGTATATATCCTGTCTAAACTACTGACAGGCTGTCTACTGACGTACATGTAGCGCGTAAAATTAGGGTGGACGAGGATCCAGCATCCTTTGACGTCTGAGTCACCAGTTAAAGTATTAAACTCTGGAGATAAGCTATAATTCTGGTTCTCATCTGCTTTCCTCACTACGTAACTGAAGTTCCCTCCTAAGATTACACACTCTCAGACAAATATTTAAAACGACGCACCGCGAAGGAATTATCCGAATGAGACGAAAATCAGTAGACGTGATATACATGTACAGACAAACAGATGTTAACAGTTTCTGAAAAACTGGATCATTTCTTCAAAAGGAAGAGCTTCACCAACTGAGCAGGTAAATAACTGGCCCTTATGCAAGCAGCTATTCAACTTGTCATTGATTGATAGAGTTGTTACATGTCCTCTTGAGGGATATCGTGTCAAATTCGCTGGTCATCATGGCTCGTTTCACAGTGGGACTCATCACTGAAGACAGTTCGACTCCAGTGAATGAAGTTCCCGACAGAAGACGTGTCTGGAGACACCCCAGTCAATGGTGGGATACCAGCCTGACTGTCGCCTGCCATGCAACCTGGCAACCGGGATTGATGCACAACGGTACGTGGACGATATTTTCCGCCCCACTATGTGATCCTTCATGGAAATTCTGAGTTTCCATTGCAACAAGATAATGCCCACCTGCATATGGCTAAGGTTTCTACCGTCTTCGTGCTTGCCAAATCCTCGGCCAGCAAGTTCGCCGGATCGTTTGGAGCATTATGGACAAGCTCCCATAACCATCTCGAAACTCTGACGATCTGAAGCCTCAACTGGACAGAATTTAGCACCATATCGCTCAGATAGACATCCAGCCACTTGTCATTCAGTGCTAAGCTGAATAACAGCTCGCGTAAGGACCAGAATTGTACTGGTGCGTTATTAACTAGCTCATTCTGTGAAACTCCTTCTCTTGAATAAGGGCCGGCCGAAAAGGTAGTGCGGTTCTAGGCGCTGCAGTCTGGAACCGCGAGACCGCTACGGTCGCAGGTTCGAATCCTGCCTCGGGCATGGATGTGTGTAATGTCCTTAGGTTAGTTAGGTTTAATTATTTCTAAGTTCTAGGGGACTAGTGACCTCAGAAGTTGAGACCCATAGTGCTCAGAGCCATTTGAACCATTTTTTGAATAAGGCATCCAGTTTTTCTGAAATTCGTCGCACACGGATAAATCCTTTATGGAGCGTCTATTCTTTTCTTTTAAACGTGCAATACTAAGAAAGATTTCGACTTCTTCTCGAAATGACTCACCTCTCACTCTCCTACCATATCTACCCGTAAAGGCTTATATGATGGGGAGGAGCATGTGCTATAGCAGCGCACCATCCTCTTCCTGATTCTAGGCACATACCAACAGTACAGAATCGCTGCTCCAGATTCAGCACCAATATTCAGTAGAGGAAGGGTGGGCATAGTAGCCTCGGTGAGAATATTTGCCTCTGGCTGTTTTTTTTTTTCACGTTAGATTGCTGCTACCAACCAGCAAACGCCTCAACTACTCTTCTAGTACGCCATTAGTGCTGTGCTGTGTTGAAATTGGAAGCTATTCTAATTAATTGTTTGGAAATTTTCCACGATTTTAATGTTTTTCAAACTGATGTGAGGTAAGCGTACTACCTTAACTGTTGTAACTAAATGTAAACTTCTGGTATATACGACTGACAGACACAACCGAAATCTACCTGATTCAAGCTTTAAGAGCATATTTGAAAGTGAGATCTAGTATTAAATGTTAAATCTGTAGAATCGCATTTCTCTGATGGCGTCAAAGAGAGCCACTTTCCCTGACACTAAGCGCGATGTACTTTTTACATAAATTATTTTTGTGAGGCCAAGACCAAGCTAATTTTGTGCGTTTAAATAGATTTCCAACTATTAAAAGTCGATGTTATGCGAACTTTACGTTTTACTTGTAGTTATTTAGCTTCATCTTGGCCTAACAAAGATTGGATTTCTCTTTGAGTTACTTACAATCATTTTACTTTTGGCTAGACTGTTATGGTGTCCAGACACCACAGGAAGAGCCGGTAGCAGTCATGGGCGTCTCGGTCGATACAACAACCTATTGATGCTGTGAAAAAAGCTCTTATACGGTGTCAAGCACCTGCTAAAACCTTTAATGTATCTAGGAACACTCTATAACGTCGTGTTTTAAACAAAAATCAGCACGCTATTTAAAGCAAAAAGGTGTCTTGGACATCACCTTGATGTTTTTAATGAAGGACGAGAATACAAGCTTGTACAAAATACTTTGGATATGGAGGATAGTTTTTACAGAATTACTATTGCTGAATTGCGTAGCCTTACTCACCAGTTGTCAGAACAGAATAATATCCCTAAAACTTCAACCATGGTAAAACTTAGCTGGGAAAGATTTGGTTAGACGCTTCAGAACGCGCTATCCCGAAATTTTTTGCACTTTTAGTGAATTTTATCATTAACATCCAAAAACTTATTCGAAAAAAACCAGAGGTAACTTCGGGAGTGAGAGCCAAAGGATGTAACAGAATAATTGCTACTAAATTCTCTGAAACATTAGAGAACGTCCAGAAAAGTCTGTTATATCCACCTCATAGGATTTACTACGTCCATGAAACGGGACTTGTGACTGTACAGTCTAAACCATGTAAGGTTCTTGCAAAGGAAGCGTTCTCCCTACGTTTGTAATTTGTATGTCGGCAGGAGGGACTTTTATCCATCTTTTCGTCATATTTCCCAAATAGAAAATAGAAATCCAAGGCGGTTCTCCTCCTGTGACAGTTTTCGCTTGTCTCCCGTCAAGGTAGATGCAAAGTGAGATTTACACATTGGTTGCACCATTTTATGAAGTACACTGAACCAACAAATGAAGACCCTGTATTATTAATACTTGATGGACATGGTACACACGCGAGACATCTTACCTTCATTTAAAATACTACCAGTAAACTAACAACTGTAGTTTACATTCCTCGATATAGCAGCTACAATCTGCAGCCACTGCATCTATCTTTTATGGGAACTTCCAACACCTTTTATATTTAAGCTATCGAGAGGTTTTTGTTAAACAGCCCTGGTAGGCAAGTAACTCAATGTCAGGTGTCTCACCTGCTTGAGAAGCTTTTATAAGTGCAGTTACGCCTGCTGTTGTCGTAAATGGATCTATAAGGTGTCACCTAGAACCCGTCAACACGAATGTGTTAACTGAAGAGGATTCTGTAAGAACTAGAATCACAGAAGTTCCCAGTCCATCTGCCTCTACTACATGCCCACCAGCTTACGCCAATCAAGACTCAAAAGCCCAAGGACTAGAAGAAACTCATTCTGCTGAGACTAATTGCAGATCTGCACACCCTCAACCCAACACTGCACTTCCTGTGCTTCCTGGAGATGACAACGCAACATTTACTGTAGGTTCTCGAGACCCAAACTCTCGATTTTTCCCATCTGTCGAGATTCATCATATACTGGCACCTCCTCTGCGGTTAATCTCCCAATAAAGCCCAGCCCATTTGCTGTGAGCCTACTCTCAGTGCCCATCAGGCAAACATCATTTACTGTAAAGCCTCCAGATTTTGTCCTAGTCTCAACAGTAAACATTAACAAACGACAAAATAAATGAAAGAAGTTTCAGCAACATTTTTAACTTCATCCCCTTACCCGACTGTTCTTGTAACAGCAAAGACAGAAAAGGAAGAAAGGAAAGACTGAAGAAAATCAAATTACAATTAAAGAAAGAAGAGAAGGATAAAAATAAGAAGGTAATAAAGAAGAAAGAAGTCCAAGGGGAAAAGCAATCGAAATCAGAAAAACGAGCATTGTTTCAAGACTCTGATAGTGACGACAGTGACACTGATTACGTGTACTGTGGCGAATTACTTTCAAGGTCCAGAGAAAATGGAGGATGGATCAGGCGCTCACATTGCTTAAACTGGGCCCACGATGTTTGTGCTGGGTGTGAGGAAGAAACTGTGTTCATCTGCGACATCCAAATAAACTGAAAAAGGTAATAGCCAAACAAACGCTGTAAAGAATTGCTGAAATGTCATTTTTGACAAATTGTTTAATATAACTTAGGACATACTTTTAAAACAAAGTGTAAACTGTTAAACCTTTCTGTACAGTGTTAAAGTTCCTGTTATTTTATAAAATTCACACTTCTCAAAATGCAGTTAAACTGTTATTTTTTATATCAGACATAGCGGCCACCCAGTGGCAATTTTATCTTACCCAATAGGGCAAAGTGACCATTTCGCAAAGTAAGGCAGAAACTGTTTTTTTACTAACAGTAATTGAAATACAGTAAAAGTGAAAATTTTCGCTTAAACATAAATAATTAAGCTAACTAATGCTAACTGTTATTTATTTCTATAAATTTTTACCTATCGAAAAAACATTTTGCCTTAGCATGGTCACTACGCATCCCTTCCCCTATCGCATCAAATCCAAATATATCTGTTTAAAGTTGGAAGATTTTTACCAGCCCATGTATCCAAAGCTGCTTCCAAATATAAAGAAAAACAGAGAGAAAATTTAAATTCAAGTAATTATTTGGGTTTTCTGATGAAGACGCCCGTAGTCGATGTTGCAATCGAGAAAAAGTAAACTCTTGTGGCAACCTGTTGGCTGTACTACACAAATCATATTGTTGTTCAGATTTTGTCTCACAGCTATGTTTAAATTTTAAAATTGTAAGGGTTCAGCCAGCCCATGTATCCAAAACCTGTTTTCTAATATAACAACATAGAAACAAGATTTTAAATACAGGTAACAGTTTTGGTTTTCTGATGACAATCATAGTCGGTGTCGAAACCAGGTTAAAGTAAAATCTTGTTGCTAACTGTAGGCAAATTGAAAGCGCTTGTATAAACCAAAATGTGTGTAAATAACTGTGTTCAAAGATTCTTCATCTAAGAGCAACTGAAAGTAAGCGTCAGGATGGTCAGTCTTTGAATGATACTTATCTCCAGCAAGTTTGGTTGGTAAGGAGGTCTTTCAACAAGAAAATAGTGAAAATTTTGTTCAGTGATTGAGCACTAATGGCAGCCTTGATATCTCCACATAATGGAAGAGAATCATTGGGATTACTTCTTATGACTAGTGGAGTGGCCCATGTGCTAGATTTCAAAGGTCTGATAACTTCAGCAGCCTAAAATCTTTCAAACTTCAGCTTCACTGGGGCACATACAACAAGGATTGGTCCAGCACGGTAGAAAAAGTGTGGGCTCAAACCAAAGGGTGATGTGCTCATGAAAATCCAAGATGCATCCCAAATCCGACATAAATAGAGATGCAAACACCGAGCAATGATCGTCCATTTCTTGGAAAGGGATTGCAGTGGATGGAACTTGACTTTCTGAGAAGTAGAAAACCCCTACAGTGTACAGACGCTGAGGCCAAAAATTTTAGTAGTCAATGGATAGCCGACAACAATTAACCTAATAAGCCGTGTAACATGTTCATAGGCGGTTGTAATCAAGAAATGCCCACAGAGAGGAATAGAAGTGTCCCCATAGGCCACCAGATGCCACGAGGGTGCAGACAGTTTTAGCGAGCCCAGTCTTACGTATATTGCCAGATTCATCAAAGAGACGGTGGCCCCTGTATCCACCTGAAAACCGACGTCATCACTATAAATGCTGAGCGTGAGAAATAACGTCCACATAAAAGGGTCGTCCAATGGGACTACTTTCTACAGTGCACTGGTGCTGCCAGCGGGCTGTCCTACAACTGCGGCATGAGAGTGGAGCGTGTGGAAGTGCACTGAGCACCACAACCTGTGGCCTCGCTATGAGTCATTCACTACCCACTTCTTCCGAATTCTAATGAGTGTGCTATCTGCAAAACGTCGTCCAATGAGGGGTTATTGAGTTTCAGTTCTGCAGTGTGGATCTCCGGATCTGGAGCATGCTGGATTTCCATGTCATGAATCAGAGTCTACGTACAAAGACTTTAGCCTTCATTGGTGCTAGTGAATCCGCATTTGAGGCTGAGACTTAACAAGTGAGTGACCCAAGAGCAGTAGGCCTATAATAACAATAATATACCCGTCGTGTATACCGTTCGCCTGGCGCAAGTCTTTAGATTTGACGCCACGTCGGTGACTTGCGCGTCGATGGGGATGAAATGATGATGATCAGGACAACACAACACCCAGTCCCTCAGCGGAGAAAATCTGCGACCCAGCCGGGACTCGAACCCTGGCCCTTTGGATTGACATTCTGTCGCGCTTACCATTAAGCTACCGGGGACGGGCAGTAGGTCTATGATTGTCCCACCTGTTTACCAACTGATTGTATTATTGATGGATTTCGAAGCTGGAGAGAACAACATGATATATTTATGAATAGTAATTGAAGCCCTGAGTTTTATAAGTGTAAAAGTCTCATTTAGTAAGTTCTGAGACACTAAGGAGTAACACATAATTTTTCAAAATGGGCGCCTTGCAATTTCACGTTTTCACTGTAGAAACTGTCCGATTTCAAATTAAACACAACTGACTAAACTTATCGATTGTTTGTATGTTTTGTGCAATAAATTGATGAATATGGTGGACTTGTGTTATGATCTGCAACTACGTTATGTTTAAGTTCCAGTGATACAAGTAGTGGATTAAGTAGATTGTTCGTTCATACAAATAGTAAACAACACAACAAAACCAAAAGGGGAAATATGGTAATACTGTTTATTGAGTAAGGAACAATAGACTTGACATCAGCACACCTTACAGTAAAACATGTCCACATTTTAATCTGAGTTCCAGACTGTGCTTCCTGACTCTTCAACATCATCACTTCGAATGTTCCTATATTTGTCCATAAGATATTGACAGTAAGGACGATATTTAGGTTGAACAGAAGAAAGGTATTTACTAATTTTTTCGCTTTATGAACTTTAATTGGGAGTTCAGCCTTATATGCCTTCTTCAATTGACCTATCTCAGCACGGCCTTTCAAGAGAAATGTTTCAGTTAGAAAACTACTTGATATTGTGCTGGTAGTTATGGAGTTTGATCAGTATTCTATCACTTTGAAACTGATGAATTTCCATTTGTCCCTGCCATTGAGATGGGGATTGGCTCCTTGATTTTTTAAAAATATTCTTGAAGTCCTTCATCATAATCTGTTCTACATCGATATTAATATTCTTGGAGGAATTCCTCATCCTTGTAATCCATTCCTCTGCAGTGTAAAAAATCTCCTGTTTTCGTTTCTTGGGCTCAGCTTACGTAAACGGTCTATCAAATGCCGTTTAAGAATGCCCTCTTGTTGGATATATGTGACAAATGTCAAATGGTTGAAATATTTTACAACAGTATCATCTCCGTATTGTGCTACACATGCATCTGTAAACGCATAGTGTCTTCTGATAGTGATACAGGTTAAGTTCGTTATAAAGTGATCCAGGAAGGAGAAAACTTAATTCAGACCTTTCTTTCCAGCTAACTCCGTGTATGGGAACATTATTTTGACCTTACAAGGAAAGCAATGTATTCCAAAATTGAATAGGCGCTACTGTCTTGTGAAGAACATCTCCATAATGGGGACGTGATGATAAGGAATACTCTGCATAAAATCAGAGGCTATACGATCTGACACACAATGTTCATTCCCTCCTTTCCTTACTAACTATTCAAATTCCTTCACTGCATTATAAAAGCACTTAGCCTTAGCTTTATGTACTTGAAACTTAGTTTTTGCTTCACCGCTGTACTTTCTCTCACTGGATTTTCAACTGAAGTTTTCCACACCCTAGACATACACCAACTCATAGCCTTTCAAATGGATGATTACAATTTTCTTTATAAACTTTTCAAAAATGTTAATATTCCAGTTTTGATGTCACATTTACGTTGTTCCCTTTAAAAGCTAGATAGGCTTTGAGTTCCTTCTTTTGAAGGTACATCTGCCACATTTTTTGCACATTCAGTTCAGAATTTTATACCTCGTTTTTCTCTGAGCGACTCTATGGGGTAATGATTTAATGTGATTCAACATTTTAACTTTCAGTTCACCAGGTAAGCATCTTGCTTCCTGTCAAACACCGTATCTCTCATTTGGGATGATATTTCTTGCAGAAGTATGTCAGTAACACACCGTACTCTTTGACTTTCCTGTTTCTGTATCGTTGTGGAACTGAGGCAGAAATCAGACTGGGTAATTATGTATGTTGAAGATCTTCTGCAAACATGGCATTCTATTTCTATAATATACGTTTTAAAAGCTTCAGAGAATGTTGCCATACATGTACGTCCACACCTGAAAACTGGAGAAAATTACCTATTACAACAAGCTGTGTAATATTTCTCATACTAAACAGAATTCTAGTCTAATGATCAAGATTTACATTTTTGACTCAGGCAGCAATTGAACCCAGTGAGTTATTATGGTGTTCAAAGTTACTTATCTGCATCTGATCCTGTAACTCTGTTTGGTATTCCTTTGCCTACAGTGTTCATTACTCGTTCACCACAGGTAATACTCTTCTTCCACATATTTGCCTTCCATTCACTTGGCCGTGATTTCTTTCGTGGCACTGGGACGTCACTATCTGATTCTTCCATTATCACTTACAATAAGCCACTTTCACTGCTTCAGTGCATGCGGCAATGAGGCATCTGATCAGCTGCCAGCAAACAAAGACCACTGCTTTCGTCTTGGTTCTCGCCATAATATCTTAGGTCTTGGCTTCTTTCCACCTATCAACTGCCGTGCGGCGCTACGTTCTTGTGCTGTTATGATTCTCAGATACGCAGTAGTCTGGTAAGGCCAGGTGACTTCTGTAACAACACACTTGTGTATCTTTTTAAATAATTAACACCATAACATAGGCTAAATATTGGAAACTTGTGTCGATTTGATCATCGTTAGTTAGAGCCTAGCGAGAAGAATACAATTATACATACATATATAGCGTCAAAACGTGGGCTTGTGCAGTATTGATATCACGTCTTCAATTAGTCAATTCGAATGCATATCTCCTGAAAGGAGAGTGCTGTAGGGTCTGACAGAGGGGCCCACTTCCAGAGCAGAAAGAGAGTTTCTGGTGATGCCCAATACAAAACCAAGAATCACTGCAATAAATCATCCATGACTTGAAAAGTCGTGGGATGCTATTTGAGACAACGTGTCCCAGACCTTCTTAGGCACATTGAAAGACTTAAATGATGGAGGACATATGAGGGCATTAGTAACGAAGTCAGCAGCAACTAGGCTGTCAGTGCTCTGAGTTTGTGCGCCTGAATCTGAAGTGATTTTTGTGACAAGTCTAACTGGAGCTGCTGCTGCTGCTGCTGCTCCATAAAATTGCTGCTGTTGGTCCTGCAGACAAACCAGTTCAGTGTCCATACTACTAAATATCCATGAGTAGCCAGATAGCTGTGTGTATACCAGAGTTCTGGAAGAAACAGATATCGAGGAGGTCGCCAGTCAGGAGAGCGTCCTGTGGAAGATTATTTATTTATTTGCACGTCAAGTTCCATTTTACTAAGTTGAGGAGCAAATCTCCAATGTCATGGAACGTGTCGGTACATGAAATAACAACATAAAAGTAATAACAGATAAAAATAAATTATTCATGAACCCTAAAAAAGTCAATCCATAAGTTTAAGCAAACGTAATGAACAAATACAAAAAAAAAGCAGCTTACTTTTTCAAGGAGCTCCTCGACGCAATAAAAGAAGAGACCCATGAGGGAAATGTCCACTTTCAATTTGAAAGCGAGTGGATTTCTTCTAAGATTTTTGAATTCGAGTGGTAGTTTATTGAAAATGGATGCAGCAGTATAGTGTACACCTTTCTCCACAAGAGTTAAGGAAGTCAGTTTTAAATGAAGGTTTGATTTCAGCCGAGTGGGAATAAGCTAACACTGTTAACCGAAAATGGATATAACGAATATATACAGGGTGGTCCATTGATCGTGACCGAGCCAAATCTCACGAAATAAGCGTCAAACGAAAAAACTACAAAGAACGAAACTTGTCTAACTTGAAGGTTGGGTTGTTGGGGGAAGAGACCAAACGGCGAGGTCATCAGTCTCATCAGATTAGGGAAGGATAGGGAAGGAAATCGGCCGTGCCCTTTCAAAGGAGCCATCCCAGCATTTGCCTGGAGGGATTTAGGGAAATCACGGAAAACCTAAATCAGGATGGCCGGACGCGTGATTGAACCGTCGTCCTCCCGAATGCAAGTCCAGTGTGCTACCACTGTGCCACTTCGGTCGGTTAGTTTGAAGAGGAAAACCAGATGGCGCTATGGTTGGCCCATTAGATGGCGCTGCCATAGGGCAAACGGATATCAACTGCGATTTTTTAAATAAGAATCCTCATTTTTTTATTACATATTAGTGTAGTACGTAAAGAAATATGAATGTTCTAGTTGGACCACTTTTTTCGCTTTGTGATAGATGGCGCTGTAATAGTCACAAACATATGGCTCACAATTTTAGACGAACAGTTGTTAGGAGGTAGGCTTTTTAAATTAAAATGCAGAACGTAGGTACGTGTGAACATTTTATTTCGGTTGTTCCAATGTGATACATGTAGGCTACCCTGAGAACACATGCTGTTACAGCGTGATTACCTGTAAATACCACATTAATGCTATAAATGCTCAAAATGATATCCGTCAACCCCAAGGTATTTGGCAATACTTGTAACGACATTCCTCACAACAGCGAGTAGTTCGCCTTCCGTATTGTTCGCACATGCATTGACAATGCGCTGACGCGTGTTGTCAGGCGTTGTCAGTGGATCGCAATAGCAAATATCCTTCAACTTTCCCCACAGAAAGAAATCCGGGGACGTCAGATCCGGTGACCGTGCGGGCCATGCTATGGTGCTTAGATAATCAATCCAACTGTCATGAAATATGCTATTCAATACCGCTTCAATCACACTCGAACTATGTACCGGACATCCATAATGTTGGAAGTACATCGTCATTCTGTCATGCAGTGAAATATCTGGTAGTAACAGCGGTAGAACATTACGTAGGAAATCAGGATACATTGCACCATTTAGAGTGTCATCAATAAAATGGGAGCCAATTATCCTTTCTCCCACAATGCCGCACCATACACGAACCCTCGAAGGTCACTAATGTTCCACTTGTCGCAGCCATCGTGGATTTTCCGTTGCCCAATAGTGCATATTATGCCGGTTTACGTTACCGCTGTCGGTTAATGAAGCTTCGTCGTTACATAGAACGCTTGCAAAAATCTATCATCCTTCGGTAATGTCTCTTGTACCCAGTGGCAGAAATGTACACGGCGTTCAAACTCGCCGTCATGCAATTCCTGGTGCATAGAAATATGTTACGGGTGCAATCGATGTAGATGTAGCATTCTCAACACCGATGTTTTTGAGATTTCCGATTCTCGCGCAATTTGTCTGTTACTGACGTGCGGATTAGTCGCTACAGCAGCTAAAACAACTAATTGGGCATCATCATTTGTTGCAGGTAGTGGTTGTAGTTCCACATGTAGCTGAACACTTCCTGTTTGCTTAAATAACGTAACTATCCGGCGAACGGTCCGGACAATTGGATGATGACGTCCGGAATACTGAGGTGCATGCATAACACACGTCCGTTGGACATTTTGATCACAATAGCCATACATCAACACGATATCGACCTTCTCCGCAATTAGTAAACGGTCCATTTTAACACGGGTAATGTATCACGAACTAAATACCGCCCGCACTGGCGGAATGTTACGTGATACCTCGTACTTTTAAGTTTGTGACTGTGACAGCGCCATCTATCACAAAGTGAAAAAAGTGGTATAACTAAAACATTCATATTTCTAGACGTACTACTTGAATATATAGTAAAAAAATGGGGGATCCTATTTTTAAAAAACGCAGTGGATATCCGCTTTACATATGGCAGTGCTATCTAGCGGGCTAACCACAGCGCCATCCGGTTTCCCCCTTCAAGCTAGACGAGTTTCGTTCTTTGTAGTTTTTTTCGTTTGAGGCTTATTTCGTGAGATATTTGGCCCGGTCACTATCAATGGACCACCCTGTATACTGTGAGGCGAACGTCAAAATACCCAGACTTGTGAACAGGGATTGACAAGAGTTTCGTGAACTTACACCACTTACTGCCCGAAATGCCCGTTTCTGAACCAAAAATATCCTTTTAAAATGGGAAGAGTTACCCCAAAATATAATACCATCCGACATAAGCGAATTGAAATAAGGGAAGTAGACTGATTTTCATGTCGAACGATCACGCACTTCTGATACGGCTCGAATAGTAAAAACAGCAGCATGAAGTCTTTGAACAAGATCCTGAACGTGGGCTTTCCACTATAGTTTACTGTCTTTCTGAACACCTAGAAATTTGAACTGTTCAGTTTCACTAATCATATGTCCATTCTATGAAATTAAAACGTCAGGTTTTGTTGAATTGTGTGTTAGAAAATGTAAATACTGAGTCTTAATGTGATTTAGCATTAGTTCAGTTTCTACAAGGTATGAACTTAGTCATGAACTGCACTATCTGAAAGCGAACCAATGTTGCACACTATCTTTTACTACCAAGTTAGTGTCATCAGCAAACAGAAATATTAGAGAGTTAACCATAATATTAAAGGGCATATCATTTATATAAATAAAGAACAGGAGTGGCCCCAACACTGATCCCTGTGGCACCTCTCATTTCACTGTACCCCACTCAGACACCACATCACAGCCATTCTCAACACTGTTAATAATGACATTTTGCTGTCTGTTGCTAAAATAACAGCTGAACCAATTTTGAGCTACTCCACATATTCCATAACAGTCCAATTCCTGGAGCAATATTTTGTGATTCACAAGCAAATGCCTTAGTTAAATCAAAAAATATGCCTAGCATTCGAAATCTTCTGTTTAATCCATCCAGTACCTCACAGAGCAAATAGAATATAGCATTTTGTTTTTAAGCAACTTCTAAAGCCTGTACATTTGATAGCAAATCGTGTCATGTAAAATGATCAAATACGCAGCCTTTTCAATAACTTTAGCAAACACTTATGACATAGAAATAGGTCTGAAATTGTCTACATTACCCCTTTCTCCCTTTTTATAAGGCAGCTTTGGTACTGAGTACTTTAATCGTTCAGGAAACTGACCATTCCTAAAGAAAAAATTACAAACATCGATAAATACAGGGCTAACATATGTAGCACACTATTTCAATATTCTGCCAGGCACTCCATCATAACCATGAGAGTCCTTAGTCTCCAGTGATTTAATTACTTACTCAATCTCCCCCTTGTCTGTATCACAGAGGAGTATTTCAGACACCAATCTTCGAAAGGAATTATCCGAGAAAGTTATGATTCCCTGTAGAAACTAAAATTTTTATTTAGTTCACCAGCAATGCTCAGAAAATGATTAATAGATACTGTACATATGTCTGGAGAGCGGAGTGGCCAGGGTGTTGGACCATTCCTTCCAGTCTACCGATCCGGACATTACTCCTCTCTCCAAACATTATGCCCCTTGATTTTTTTTTTCTGGGGCTATATCAAGGACACAGTCCTCGTCACACTAGTTGCTGACGTCGACGAACTGAAGGCTAGGATACCAGCTGCTGTTAGTACTGCGACATAACACATGTTATGAAACACCTGGTGGGAACTGGAATACTGCCTCGACATTCTCAGAGATACCAAGGGAGCACATGTTGAGGTTTACTAACATAAGTGGTCTAAAAAAAACTAATAACACTAACCTATGTAACAGCACCAAATGTAACTTATTATGTCAAACGCTTAATTTGCTATCAATTCTTATAATCAGGCTAAAACTTTGAGATCACCCTGTACAATCAAACTTTCAGTGACTGGAAACTGCTTCAACCTCTTTATTCATCACTAGGTACGGCGCCAGGTCCTGATTCAATTCATAATCAGGTGATCAAACAGATGAATATGACTCACATGCTCCATCTACTCTCTGTCTTTAATTGTATTTTACTATAAGATATTTTTCTTTCCAAAAGGAAAGAATTCGTCATTATTTCAATCCATAAACTAGACAAAAACCAATGTCCATCGACATCTACTGACCTATAGGCCCCTCCAAGAGGCCTTGCAAACTAGTTTAAAGGATGGCAGCCTTATGAATATGCTGGGTTTGAATATTACAGGGCCTTTTGTGTTCCTACCAGTGTGGTTTCTGAGAGGGATGATACACAAATGAGCATTTTTATTAGGGTGAAAACAACGACGTCACTGGTTTTTAATTGCTGACATCTCACTGCAGTCTTTTTAGAGCTACATTAGGCACACAACACTATTTAGCATCATCACATTTTACTTACCCAGTTTGACTTCGAACTTTTGTGTGTCATTTTATATCCCTCTGACTGTTTCGGATTAGGTTTGATGCACTGATCAGCTTCCATGGGTCTAATAAAACATCTGTTAGGGCTCCATATGTAAAGCTATGCCCTCCCTTATCACTGTCAATGGGATAGTGATCATTGTCAGACCAGTAGTTAACCCCACGCTGTATTTTGATAATATACATATTTAGTAAAGTTCCCAGTCGATAGCCATGCCTAAATGACAGCACCAAGGAGCCATCCAAAGGGCTTTCACTTTGACCCTTTCCCAACTTTTTCAATTATATCCTGTCAAAACATGATCAATGATACCTGTTTTGTGCTCCAGTTCATACTGACCCATAACTGTTGGCTCACGTACCACTTGGATGTTGTTGTGCAGACCTGATTTCTGGGACTCCTCTTTCATAATCTGTGCCCCCTATGTGTCAGTTAAAAAGCTATATGTTAATGTTTCTTGTTCTGATACTTCACCTACAACATTGAGTTGTTTATTGCGCTACTCTACACTGTATATTTACCAGATCCTGGCCCTATCCCAGCCACTGGTTGCCAGGTTAATGGCACTTTGGAACCATCAGTTTTGAAGTTATTGGATCCAGTACATCATTGTGGTGTAAGACTGGCCTCTTGGATCTTCTGGCATTGTTTCATATACGTTCTTCTTCTTGAAATGGGGATCATATATCTTCCACTCCAATAGCACCAACCATACAACAATTTTCTAATCATCTGCCTTACCATTTTTTTTTCTTTCATACAGGTGATATTGAGCTCCTCATGATTGCCCTTGGGTGAATCTCACAGTTGGAATGTGCCTAGTGGCCCTTGCTCAGGATTTGTCTGTCCCCCTTATAATGTGTTCCTCATGCATCACTGTGCACACCTCTTTGGTTAGTAGCCAGACCATGAACTAGAGTGAATCTATTTATAGGACATAAAGCTTCAGTAAATCTCATGACATTTCAGTGTCTGTTTCACTCCATTCTTCAGGAGCATCAGAGTGTTAGCATCATTTACAATGTTGGTTCTAAAACTGTGGGTACAATGGCAAATACTGTTACACCTCCTGATAGTCAGGAACAAAACTTATTGCTGAGAATATATGATTTTATGGTGGAGTTGGTAGCCATTACCAGAGCATTACTTTTTGTTGCACAGATCTCCCTTTATTGATCTATGTTACTGTCTTTCTCTGGGTCTCAAGTCATGTTGGTATCCCAGGGAATGATCTGACCAGCCAGTTGACCAGAAGTGTTTACTCACCCGACATTGAGTTTGACAATCCCACGCAGGGATTTGCAGGTGCATATAAGAACTCCACTCACTTGGGTATAGAACACCATGTGGTAGGCTATAACCCCCTCTAATGAACTTCACACTATCAGACACACTATAAAAACATTGTGCTTCTCCTTCCATTCCTTCCAGAAGGAGCACACTGTCCTATGTTGCCTCCACATCAGTCACACCAGATTAACTATAATTTTTACCTTATGTAGTGATCCACCCACATTGTGGTTGCACAGTCTTACAGCTGACATCATTGTGAAATGTCCCTCCTTCAGGATTTCCACATTAAACAGGTTCATTGTTTCCACCAACAAACAGATTCCTATTCTCTGATATAACATTTTAAACTCCTTTTTTGGGGGGGGGGGACAGGGGGGGGGGGGGGGGGAAGAGGGCTGCTACCCTTGAGGTTCATCCCTCCACAAGCTCGGTTTGGGGGCATACTCAGTACTATTTTCACTGTTACCCAAACTGTTCATTCCTCTTGTACTCTGTTGTTAATTATTTTCAGATGGAGTTAGCCCTTTTTCTGAAGCATCCTATTTTACTCTTTTAGAAATGCCCCTTCACATAACATTCCAAGGAAGGCAAGGCCTACAGGATTGTTTGTACTTGATCCTAATTGATGACACAGAGGTAACTGAATAGATATTTATGGATCCAACAAGAGAGTATATTCTACTTCCATCATTAACACTTTGTCTATATCAGACAGGAGACTGGATAGTTGTGGGAGGGTTGCCTACCACCACATGCTAAGCCATAAAGAACTCTTGACTGCACTTATCCACCTACCTACCTGGTTATTTCCTTCTCCTTATTTAACTATTTCAGTCCAAGTGATGTCCATTATTTATTTAGAATTTTTAATATTATGCACTTGCTCTCCAGCACAATAGAAGGAATTATTTATTCTATTACTGTCTTAGCTGTGGACAAAGATGTGTAGTAGGTGTTTCTCACTGCAGATGAGCCCCCTAGGTCCCACATTTGGTCTCTGGCATTCAGACCCATCTGGCCCATATAATTTTATCATTCATGCAGTTATTGCCATTCCTTGGCATTAATACTGCTTTCAGTGTATTTGTTTTACTACTCCTAACCAATATCACAGGTTGATCATATTTCTGGCTGATGTCACAAAGTCCAGATGGAGTAGTCCATAAACAAGAGACTGGTGACCTGGCTGTTTACTCATTTAAACAGCCAACCAACCAATTAACTAATTTTCCTCAAGTCACATATACCACATAACTAATTCAGGGGCTTTTTCCATGCTGATAAATACATCAATATACTATAAAAAAGAACAATTTGTGCCATGTTATGACTTCAGTCTGATAATATCCTTAACCACAAGGTCTTTAAGTATTTCCTTACCCAACAAAAATTTTCATTGACACTGGTGTTTTCATCTGTTATTTTCACTTCACTGGATTTAATTCAATGGATATTTATCTGTATGACAAAGTGGACCAAGGTCTTTCACCAAATCAGCTCTCCTGTGTCTTCACACATAACCCATTGGAAAACTTCTGAATTTATTGTTCCAGAGCAACAACAGGAATTGGTGACAATAAATATCTAATTCAGGTCTGAAGGCATGCTGTAATAGGTTGAGTGAGAAATCTGTAGTTGTAAGCTGGCACTAAGTTTACAATATGATCTAATCATTATAGAAAAGTTTTAGCTATTTTGGCCAGTTTTCACTGAATCCACTTCATGACATTGCATCTCCACTAATTCCATCCACATGGACTCCATTCATTTCATTCCAGTGAGTTCACTTCACCTCCGATTAATATATGCCAGTGTTATAGCTCTCTAGAAGAATGGTGACTCAATAAACATAAATTCTCTCTCTCAACCTCATTTTCCAGGTTATTTAGTGAGATAAGGTGTTCAAGGCTTGCATGGGCACTGATGGAATACTTAACCCATAACATTTTATATTTCATAATTTCTGTTAATACAGAAAGATTTTAAACTGATGTAATATCTCCAGTTGGTACCTTCTGTAAATGCACTTCATTATTTGTGTTCTGGTTTTTTATTAAAAATGTTAGATTTTAATAGTCCATATTGTTCAAAACAAGACTGATTCATTTCCTATTTAAAAAGAGATAAAATAAAAAATTACACAAAGCTACTCAAGATATTCATAAAATCACAGAACACAGTCTGTAAGATGGAAATTACATTGAGTGGCCTCCAAGGTTTAATCAAGGTGTCCTTGAGCTACTCAAGATATTCATAAAATCACAGAACACAGTCTGTAAGATGGAAATTACAATGAGTGGCCTCCAAGGTTTAATCAAGGTGTCCTTGAGCTATGATAATGATGAACCATCAGAGAAAAGTGGTCTTTTTTGCAGATGATGCAAGTATTACTGTTAGCCGCCGTTAACTATACAAGTTTCAGTCAAACCACAAATCACCTTCAGGTTTTAAAAATAGTATTAGTTATTGCTTGTGCCAAACATTATCATGTGTATTAAAATGTCCATTTTCCATTTACAGTTACCATATTAAGCCAAATTATGAATTCTTAATTAAATGTACAATATTGTGTGTTTCATTTATAATTATGATGTTTTTGTATCAAGAAACAGAAGAATCAATTAACATAACCAAATTATGAATTTCAGAAAGTATGTTAAAGCTGTAAATCACTTGCTCCTTGAAATAAAATTGATTACCAATGCTTAATGGCTTTGCACAAATGTTCTACAATTAAGCTTCCTGAAAACACTGGTCATGCAATTTTGTACTTAAAAAATAACCTACCTTCAGTTAATGTACAGCACTAACACTAAATAGTAAGCAAAGTAGAAAGCACTCAGTAATTGGGGTACACTCTAATTAAAATTTAAACTGTATAAAACATGGAAAAGGCATACTAAAACACCGAGGTTTGCATATTTTTACCATATGAATAATTGACAACATTTGAGACATAAATATCAGTAAATTATAATATTTTGCATATATATTCTTTTGACATAGTAAAGGATTACATTTTGGGTTAATATCTAACTTATGTGAAAAGTACTCATCATTTTAAGAAAGCCATGCACATCTTGTAGGTATCTGTATAAACAGTTTGGAATATTGATGACACACATGCAGTATTCTTGTTCACTGATGAAATTTTTCAACAGTTTATTAGAGTTTGAAAGTAATGGAGCTATTTAGAAAAATAATAACTGTTGGGTAAAGAAAATTTTAGTAATATCAGTGGTATACAGGTTGCTTTACCACCTCCTGTTTCTTTTTTTAAGGTCTATTTGAGTGGAGAGAAAATATTTGTTTACTTTCCACATTTTGTTGACACTGGAGTAGCAATGTTTTTTAACGTTTCATGAAGCTTTGTTCACAATCTGTCACGTTGCAGTACATATGTTTGTCAACTATTTCCAAATCTGTTGATTCATTCTCAAACCTGGTCTACTGAGGCTGCACTGAAAGTGCCTGATCTTAGTAACAAATGTCAAATGTACAATATGTGCTTTATAAGATGTTCATAGATGACTGTCACAATCAACAAGTCAGAATCAAGTGGTCACATGTTGACTAAGGCAGTAGTCTGCAAACATTCATAATGCATGTATTACCATTCAGATACTTGTTATTATGGTCGAGTGCTTTCAGTGAAGCCTGAATAGACCAGGCTTTTATGCTTGTGATTCAACCAGCTCATTCAAAACTAGTCACCAAAGATATTTACTGCAACTATGACAGATGGTTAATAAACATATAATTTTTGTGCAGACAATTTTAGGTTCATTTATGAGAGTTAATTTACCCTTTGTTTTGACTGTCTTTTGCGACCAGAGCCTAAGTGGTAAATTGTCAGCTGTCATATGACAATAAGTAGAACTTGTCAAAGTATTGTAGCTTTTCTATGAACTGGCTGGAAATTTGAAATCTGTTTAACATGCATTAACCTAATTTCTGAGAACATTTCAGTAGTCTATAGAAAACAAGAAAAAGTACAGGAAACAAAAATGAGACTGAAGGAAGGTGAGGTGCTCTCACCAGAGTTTGAGAACATGTGAGAAGAGATAGCCAAAAGTAAACAGACAAAAATAAGTCAAAAAAGAACAAATACAATAACAGAAGTTAACAAATTTGAAAGAAAACATGCTATAAAATGACAAAGGAACAAAACTGAGCAAATTTTCTTTTTCCTGGTCCTTTCTGACATCTTCACAGGGATGACACATTGTTTTTGATTTGGCATTACTATTAGCAGAGGATGGTCAGATGCCCTTTCTGCTGTCATTCTTTCCTCCAAGATGGAATTTGTGTTACCCACTTGTCTGTGTCTAGCGTTAGTCCATGTTAAAGTATGTGAACATTTTAAAAATGTTTTAGAATAATGTAACTGAGGTGGGATGTAGCCACCAGCCCAGCATTCACCTAGATAGATCAAGGAAACTGCCTAAAATGCAAATCCACCACGCCCATCAGAGGGGCTCTCATCATTAATCTGCCAAGCAAATGCAATCTGGGTCTGGTGCACCTTCCCAAACCCCAGAAGCAGCATGCTAACAAACACAATTATCTGGAATGGCTAACAAAATTGAGCAGATAGTGAAAACAATACAATTAAGGACAGTAAAGAGTATGACAAAGCTTGAAATGGAAGGTGTAATGAGGCACATTATTTAATGAACAACTTTGGCAACTGACAGCCTGATAACATTTTTAAAATGACCTGCAATAGATTGCTGTTCAAAAAAGTAATGTAACTAGTAAGAATTGACACTGAGAGGAAATCAAATGAAAAGACCCAATACATTCTCCACCAACAAGTTTAAGGTGAATGGGAAAAGCCGGATCCACAAATACAGACTTATCAACACTGAAGGTAAAACTTCCCTTTATGAATATTCTCCTTATTGCTCAAAAATTATGTTACTTTTATCTTGTAATCATTTATGATCCTTAGGTGGTAACTACATTTAATTCTTAACTGTTCAATACTTCTGTATCAATTACATACAATTCAGATTTGTGATAGCATTTTCAGTGTACCATACGTCTCCTTATCTTCAGTGGTTGTGTAAGTGTATCCTGATTTTAATCTGAAATTAGAAGATAAGAAAGGAACCTGATGTCGAACTTAATACTTCTAAGACAACAGATATGACAGTTATCCATTCTGTTGTCCTACACTTAGCCAATGTCAGACTGGGACTGGTATGTTATTGCTCAAATTTTTCAGAGAACTGTACATGTATATAGTCTATTAATATGATGGAGTCACCTCTCCCTGAGGCAGTTTGAAGATGCCGTCAGTTCCCTCTGTGGACGAATCTATGTAACCCTTAGGTTTTCATCTATTGTATATAGCAGGGTCAAATGCGATATAATTTTTCTAAATGTTTGTGCACTGTCTAACAGAGGCAGGACCTGAGAACCAACCCAGTATTTGTCTAAGTGAATATGAAGAAACTGCTTAAAAGGCACATCCAGGGTGGTTGGCACACTGGCTCCCATTGTTCGTTAATGAGATGAATTAGAACCTGGGTTGGTGTGTGTCTCCCTGGCCTAGAAGCATGCACCAACATATTTGTCTAAGGTTAGAAAACATGTAATCTGAAAGCAAACTGCAAAAAATCTTGAAGATTTAATTATTTCACACCATTTTTTTAAAATGTCAACATTTGTAAATATGTTTTCTTTGTGGTTTCAGTCTCTTCATTTGAAATGTCACGGAACATATGACATACTTCATTTTTGCTGTTCTTAAGCTTCATAATATTAATAAGTCCTTTATGAAATACTTATTTGAAATGTCCCGTGCAAGTCCACTGTTAGTATTGTCAGTGTTCATATTGTCCATTAATATACTTGAAAGCTAGTCTGTCTCCATGGAAAAGATTGTTAATGCTATTTTTTAAAGAAGGATCTTGATGTAGAGGTAGTCGAAGACATTTTCATCTTCTCAGTTTGAAGGGTAAGGGGAGCTCAGGAGGCAAGACTGTTTCTCACCATGAGCTAGTATCCTCAGCTGTGTTACACGCTTTCTTCTGTGGCTTCCAGAGTCAGGTCCTAAGGTACTGTTGACAGTTATTTATCCATTGGCTGCAGACCTTAAATACAATGCTCTTTGATGCATCTTTAGAGGGGCAAGTTTTGAACCAGTTCTATGTTTCCCCTTCTCCCTTTCTGTATTCCGTACTTATCATCATGGAACTGTAACATATCTGATTCATCATACATGGGTTCAAAGAAGGCACTAAGTGTGGTTGTAAAATTGTTAAGGGGCAGAATTTGGGTTTGGATGGAATGGGATACACTTATAACACAGAAATCCAGATTCAGACATTCCATCTTTAATGTACTCATTGTTAATGAGGCAATGGACCTTGATTGTCCTTCATTGATTCAGATATAGGTATTCTACAGCTTTTCTAAATGGTTTAGTGTGTCATTGGGTGTTTCCTTTGAGATGGATATAGCCTGTTTTTTTCTTTAGCCTTGCCCCAGTTTAGTTTCTACTGTATCATTAAAGACCTCATCACTGAGAGAACATAAATCTCTTTTCTTCCTATGTTTTCAAAGGAAGATATTTCCTCTGTGACCTCATCCAGGATACCAATGTAGAATATTCATTTTGTTCTCAATATCTATCCAGAAAAATGGGACTGAATTTGATGTATATTCATAACCTGGACTTGCTGATCTAGAATTTGCCATACCTGCAGCTAAAATTATTGGATATGAAGTCGACCTGTTATGTTTTTTCATGTGACCAAAACACGTCTTAACACCTCTGTGCTACCATCAATAGGATATTTTTATTCAAATATGTGAACTGTGAACATGTTTTAAGTTACAACTACTCTAAAACAATTTGGCCTAAAGGCAGGGTTTTTTTCCCATTACCTTACTTTCAAATTATATAGTTATGCAGGACCATTTGTACATTATAATATGCTGGTATCTTGTCACTACAATCAATGTTAATGTGACTTAGGGTGATGAGCTAACACATCATTTTATATCTAAATGCAATCTTGATGTGTTATCCCACAGAATCACCATAACATTCTTTTCTTGCAGATGACAGGCTACCAGTACATGACAATGTACAAATGATCCTGCATAATGTAATGTAAAATTGAGATAATGACAAAAGCAAACAGAAAATGTCTCTATGCCTAATTTTCATAGATTAGTTGTCACACAAAATATGTTCACATTTTACAGACTGGAATAACAAAAACCCACTGGTGAGGACACATAGTTGCTGAAACATGTATGGGTCACAACAAGAAACAGTGTTTTGCCTAACAGGTGGGTCTTATATTGGATCGTATTACAATTTCAAAGACATAATAATGACAGCTATAGATAGATTAATACCGCATAAATTTGTAAGAGATGGGACTGATCCGTCATGGTACACAAAACACGTCAGAACACTGTTGCAGAAGCAATGAAAAAAGCATGACAAATTCAGAAGAACGCAAAATCCCCAAGACTGTGTAAGTTTCAAGGAAACTCGAAATTTAGTGTGCACGTCAATGCAAGATGCTTTTAAGTAGTTTCCACAGCGAAATATTGTCTCAAAATATGGTAAAAAAACCAGACATTCTGCTCATATATAAAGTACACCAGTGGCCAAAAACAGTCAATACTGTCACTGCGTGATATCAATGTAAATATTACTGATGATGGTGCCACTAACGCCAAGTTACTCAATTCAGTTTCTTGTAATTCCTTCAAGAAATAATATAAAGTAAATATTCCAGAATTTGGAACCAGAACAGCTGCTATCATGACTGACATAAAAGTAAATATCTTAGGTATCGCAAAACAACTCAAATCACTAAAGAAAGACAAGTTTTCTGGTCCAGATGGTATACCAATCAGGTTCCCCTGAGTAAGCAGATTCAATAGTGCCTTTCTTAGCAATCATATACAACCGTTCACTTGACGAGAGGTATGTTCCTAAAGACTGGCAAGTAGTATAGGTCACACCAGTATTCATGAAGAGAAATAGGAGTTACCAATTGAATTACAGACCCATATCATTGACCTCAATTTGCCGTAGAATTTTATAGCATATACTGTACTCGAACATTATGAAACAAAATGGTTCAAATGGCTCTGAGCACTATGGTACTTAACACCTGAGGTCATCAGTCCCCTGGAACTTAGAACTACTTAAAGCTAACTAACCTAAGGACATCACACACATCCATGCTCAAGGTAGGATTTGAACCTGTGACTGTAGCAGTTATGCGGTTCCAGACTGAAGCACCTAGAACCACTCGGCCACACCGGCTGGCATGATGAATTACCTTGAAGAAAATGACATTGATTCATAACCAACACCAATTCAGAAAATATCATTCTTGTGCAACACAGCTAGCTCTTTATTCCCATGAAGTAATGAGTGCTGTTGACAACGGATCTCAGACAAATTCCATATTCCTAGATTTTCAGAAGGCTTTTGATACCATTCCTCACAAGTGACTATTAATCAAATTGCGTGCATATAGAGTATCATCTCAGTTGTGTGACTAGATTCGTGATTTCCTCTCAGAGAGGTCATAGTTTGTAGTGATAGACAGTAAATCAATGAGTAGAACAGAAGTGATATATGGCATTCCACAAGGTAGTGTCATAGGCCCTCTGCTGTTCCCGATTTATATAAATGATCTAGGTGATCATCTGAGCAGCCCCCTTAGATTGTTTGCAGATGACACTGCAATTTACCATTTAGTAAAATCATCAGATGATCAATTACAATTACAAAATAATCTAGAAAGACTTTCTGTATGGTGCAAAAAGTGGTAATTAGCACTAAACAAAGCAAAGGGTGAGGTATTAAAACAAATCCAATAAATTTTGGGTATATGATAAATCGCACAAATCTAAGGGCTGTCAATTCGACTAAATACCTAGAAAATACATTTATGAGCAACTTAAATTGGAAAGACCACACATATAATATTGTGGGGAAGGCAAAACAAAGACTGAGCTTTTTTGGAAGAGCACTTAGAAGATGCGACAAACCCACTAAAGGGAAAGCCTACATTACACTTGTCCATCCTCTGCTGGAATATTGCTGCATGCTATGGGATCCTTACCAAGTAGGATTGATAGAGGACATCGAAGATGTGCAAAGAAGGGCAGCTTGTTTAGTGTTATTGCCCAATAGAGGTGAGAGTGTGGCTGATATGATATGAGAGTTGGGGTGGCAGTCAGTGAAACAAAGGCAGTTTTCTTTGCAGCAAAACCTATTTATGAAACTTAAATCACCAGCTTTCTCTTCCGAATGTGAAAATATTTTGTTGACACCCACCCATATAGGGAGAAATTATCTTCATAATAAAATAAATGAAATCAGAGCTCGAACGGAAAGATTTAAGTGTTAGTTTTTCCCATGCATCATCTGAGAGTGGAATGGTAGAGAAGTAAAATGAAAATGATTCGATGAACCCTCTTCTAGGTACTTAGGTGTGAATTGCAGAGTAACCATGTAGATGTAGATGTAGATGGTATATTAATCACAAGTAAAAATGTATCATAACTTATGTGCTTTGTGACTGTTCGGTATTTTTTGCATTTCAAAATAATATACTATTGGAAAAGATAATAATACTTGAAGGATATACAAAAAGCTATATTTTCAAGAAAACCTGTGTGTACTACGTGATTGTCTCATAAGACTTGCTTCAATGATAAAGTAAACAATGGAAAATCCAGGATAGAATGTAACAATGATGTGAGTGGTAACTGCATGGGGGTAAGGAGGATGCTGGGGTGAGGAGCATCAAGGATAGTAGTGTAGGGGTGGAAGACACTGAAGTGCTACTGTGGAGCGTGCTGGGAAATGATGAGATGGAGAGAGGGTAGGTGCAGTTGGCAGGTTAGACGGAGGGCAGAGGCGAGATTTGGGGTGAGGGGGTGGCGTTAGCAGAATAGCAGAAAAGGAGAGAAGTAAAAAGACTGGGAGCATGATGAGAGTTAGTCAAAACCCTGGTGGAGAATGTAATTCAGTTGCTCCAGTCCTGGATGGTACTGAGTAACGAGGGAACTGCTACTCTGTGGCTGGAGGGAGACACTTTGGGAGGTGGTGGGAGACTGGAAAGATTAGGCATGAGAGATTTATTTTTGTACAAGGTTGAGAGGATAATTACAGTCTGTGAAGGCTTCAGTGAAACCTTCAGTATGTTTTGAGAGGGACTGCTTGTCACTGTAGATGCTATGACCACCGTGGCTAGACTGGATGGAAGGGACTTCTTTGTAAGCAAGAGGTGGCAGCTGTCGAAGTGGATGTATTGTTGGGGGTTAGTAGGTTTGATATGGATAGAGGTATTGATGTAGCCATCTTTGAGGTGGTCATCATCTAGGTAGGTGGCTTGTTGGGTTGATTAGGACCAGGTGAAGCAAATGGGGAAGAAGGTGTTGAGGTTCTGAAGGAATGCAGTTAAGTGTCCTCACCCTCCATCCAGATCACAAAATGTCATCAATAAATCTGAACCAGGTGAGGAATTTAGGACCCTGAGTGTTCAGGAAGGGTTCCTCTAGATGGCCCTTGAATAGGTTGGCATATCATGGTGCCATGCAGGTGCCTATAGTTGTGCCATGGATTTGTTTGTAGGTCATGCCTTCATAGTAGTAGTAATTGTGGGTGAGGATATAGTGGGTCATGGTGACTAGGAAGGAGATTGTTGATTTGGAATCCATTAGGCATTGCGAAGGGTAGTGTTCAAATGTGGTAAGGCCATGGACATTAGGGATGTTATTGTGAAGAGAGGTGGCATCAAAAGTGATGAGCAGCAGTTGTGTAGTAAAGGGACAGGAACTATGGAGAGTCAGTGAAGGAAATGGTTGGTATCTTTCATATAGCAGGGTAAGTTCCAGGTAATAGGTTGAAACTGTTGGTCTACGAGAGCAGAGATTCTCTCAGTGGGGCACAGTAACTGGCCACAATGGGTCATCCTGGGTGGTTGGGTTTATGGACTTTAGGAAGCATGAAGAAGTATGAGAAGTGGTTGGGGTGAGCAGAGAGATGATATCTGGAGAGAAGTTCTGGGATGGGCCTAATGATTTGAAGAGTGACAGAAGATCCTGCCAGATTTCTGGAATGGGGTCACTGGCAAGGTTTCTAGGTGGATGTATCTGACAGCTGGTGGAGTCCTTCTGCCAGGTAATCCTTGTGGTCCAAAACAATGGTGGAGGAGCCTTTGCCTGTGGGTAGGATTATAAGGTTAGGATCAGTTTTTGGATGGTGGACTGCAGTTCTTTCTGTGGATGTAAGGTTAATTTGCATGTTGAGGGATTTAGGAATGATGGTGAGGCAAGGTTCGAGGTTAAAAAATTCAGGAAGGTTAACAGGGAGAGTGATAAATTGGAATGTATGATTGATCTGTTTTGGAAATTATGCTGTAACATTAAGCAAATTCTGTCAGACTCGTGCAATGTTTTCTTATTTTCATTTCTGAAAATCCTACAGTTCGCAAAATGACATTTGCTATTAAATGTAATAATAATTACACCATTTAGATGATTAGTTTTTCAAACTGTGTCACTTTGAAGCTGTGCCTTCACTTAATTAAAATTAATGTTAATTTCCAATTTTTTTTTGGTGCTGTATAGTGACATAAAAACATACTTTTTACATATATAATGCAAATCAAGACTAAAAATGTATGTGTATCTTTCAATAAAAAACTGTCATTCAGTGAACTGATAATGGTCCAGTTATTATTAATTCTGGAATGCTTTCATATTGACAGTGAGCCCATCAGCAACAAAATATTTTAAAGTATATGTGGAGGAACGGGGAAGTAATAAGTTTTGCATAACATGTATGCTACAAATAATAGCAAGAATCCATATGATGATAATATGAATGATTCAAGCCGCTCTCTTTGCTAACAAGTTGTCAGCATTTTACAACCTCACCATGTAAATATAGAATATGTTCAGATTTATATTAACAGATGGGAACAGCTGTTGACTTTATCTGTAATATGTATGCCTAAAATCTGAAGACAGCTCTGACAGTTGATGTCTGTTTACTGTATTTTAAACTTCTTGTACTACTGATTTTGTGTATATGTAAAAATAGGGAAACATCTTATTATATTGAAGCAGGAATTGCAACCATACTGATTTCACATTGGCCATTACATCAGTCATTCACTGTTGCTTGGTTCTGGAAGCTGCTATACAAATGAGATTCCTTTCAAAATTCATGCCAAATGTATTGCATACTTTAAGAGACCTGTGTTATTAAAACTTTACTATAAAAACTTCATGACTAATATAGCATGTGTCACAAATTGTGCTGGTAATACTAGACAGGGAATATTAATAAGTGTAATTAAATGTCATGATTATGCTGCACAAAGAAAGTACCTTACATTAGTTTATGCTGAACTCAGTTATAGTAGAGTACACTTGTAGGTTTGCTTACATTAACCATCACCAGCAATTTTTTGTTTTTGTTCTTTTTCATTTAAGAAACACAGCCTTCATGTGGTTGAAGGTGATGTTAGTAACAATAGTCATGAAAATGATCTGCAGTTAGAAATCTGAAATTGTACTATAAGAAAAAATGCTTTTACAAATTTATAAATGATGTAACACACCCATTTCCTTGTCTGATGCAATTTTCCATATGCATGACACTAATCTGTCTCTCACAGCCATATTATAAATATAACGAACAAAATTTTCAATGTGAAAAACATACTGAGAAACATTTTCCCCTTGAAGAACTGAGGCACAAAATTCTTACATTGCTGTCATGTACCTTCCAAATTAAACCAAACAGGAACATGAAGCTGTATCAAAGGCTTTTTACTCCTATTTTCTTATAACATTAGTACCAACAGGTAATTACTCTTTTTTTAACACAACAGGATGCTTATGAGCATTATCTGCTGGACAATTCTGTATCAATACATCTTTAGTCCATCTCAAGAAGAGAGAGTGTCTTATCAAAAGTAGCTATAAATTTTAAATAAAGTACAATTTAAAAAAAGGAAAACAAAAGAAACTGGTTGCATTTTTTCAATTAATATCTAAAAACTACATTATAGTTCCATAGAAATAACTAACAACATTGTTCAGCTGTAAGCAGCTCATGTGATGGAAAGCAGGATGCCTATTTCTAAATGGATGAATACTAATTATGCAACTACACTTGGGAATTTGTCTTATGTTTCATGATGTTGTATGTGAGACAGTTTCCAATGTGCAATCCACACTTTTGGAAATGGAAAAAAGAACACATTGACACCGGTGTGTCAGACCCACCATACTTGCTCTGGACACTGTGAGAGGGCTGAACAAGCAATGATCACACGCACGGCACAGCGGACACACCGGGAACCATGGTGTTGGCCGTCGAATGGCGCTAGCTGTGCAGCATTTGTGCACCGCCGCCGTCAGTGTCAGCCAGTTTGCCATGGCATACGGAGCTCCATCGCAGTCTTTAACACTGGTAGCATGCCGCGACAGTGTGGACGTGAACCGTATGTGCAGTTGACTTACTTTGAGCGAGGGCGTATAGTGGGCATGCGGGAGGCCGGGTGGACGTACTGCCAAATTGCTCAACACGTGGGGCGTGAGGTCTCCACAGTACATCTATGTTGTCGCCAGTGGTCGGCGGAAGGTGCACGTGCCCGTCGACCTGGGACCGGACCGCAGCGACGCACGGATGCACGCCAAGACCGTAGGATCCTACGCAGTGCCGTAGGGGACCGCACCGCCACTTCCCAGCAAATTAGGGACACTGTTGCTCCTGGGGTATCGGCGAGGACCATTCGCAACCGTCCCCATGAAGCTGGGCTACGGTCCCGCACACCGTTAGGCCGTCTTCCGCTCACGCCCCAACATCGTGCAGCCCGCCTCCAGTGGTGTCGCGACAGGCGTGAATGGAACGATGAATGGAGACGTGTCGTCTTCAGCGATGAGAGTTGCTTCTGCCTTGGTGCCAATGATGGTCGTATGCGTGTTTAGTGCCGTGCAGGTGAGCGCCACAATCAGGACTGCATACGACCGAGGCACACAGGGCCAACACCCGGCATCATGGTGTGGGGAGCGATCTCCTACACTGGCCGTACACCTCTGGTGATCGTCGAGGGTACACTGAATAGTGCACGGTACATACAAACCGTCATCGAACCCATCGTTCTACCATTCCTAGACCGGCAAGGGAACTTGCTCTTCCAACAGGACAATTCACGTCCGCATGTATCCCGTGCCACCCAATGTGCTCTAGAAAGTGTAAGTCAACTACCCTGGCCAGCAAGATCTCCGGATGTGTCCTCCATTGAGCAAGTTTAGGACTGGATGAAGCGTCGTCTCACGCGGTCTGACCCGTCCAGCATGAACGCTGGTCCAACTGAGGCGCCAGGTGGAAATGGCATGGCAAGCCATTCCACAGGACTACATCCAGCATGTCTACGATCGTCTCCATGGGAGAATAGCAGCCTGCATTGCTGCGAAAGGTGGATATACACTGTACTAGTGCTGACATTGTGCATGGTCTGTTGCCTGTGTCTATGTGCCTGTGGTTCTGCTAGTGTGATCATATGATGTATCTGACCCCAGGAATGTGTCAATCAAGTTTCCCCTTCCAGGAGTGTAGATTCCTTGTAATGAAAATGTATCTGAGTTTTGTGGCAAACTACAATTGTTACTCATAACTGCTCTTCAAATTTTCTTTCATCCATCGTGGATTCTTTAGGCTCTCTTAGCTAAACACAGTTGTGGACAATATTCAATTTGGAGTGGTATTAGTGAATCCTACAAACTTTCAATTCAATATTTTTTTGTGCTGCACTCTGCTTGGAAAGTACAATAGTCTTTCAGATTGTGAAAGGAACCTCCTAGTTTCTCACTGTTACAGACTACTGAAAATCACAAAATGTAATATATCAGATGAAGAGAGTGCCTCATATGTAGATATCTGTAGTTATATGCATTTCTCAGTTGTCAGTACTTAGGCAACTTATAAAAGGACTAGCTAGTTTCTAAAGGCTTGCCACCTGGCTGTCTCATTCAGATATATACGTGTTTTGATTTCTAAATTTCACCATAGAACCTTATTTCAGCCTTTACTGAGAGGCACACTGAACACTGTATTGTCATTTGTGAATCCTACAGGTTTATATAAGGCATTTTATGTTCATTAGGACATACCAGTAGAGCTCAGATGTGCTTAATAAAAATAAAAAAGACACATGTTTATATATTTGTCAGAATATGATGTAACTCTCCATATTTCATAATCCTACTGCTTATTATACAGTAAGCATTAATGACATAAACTCAACCCAAAAGAGTCAGAACAGGCTCACTATGCAGGCTATCACTCTTGATGGGATTACTAAGTAGGTTGTTGTTGTGGTCTTCAGTCCGAAGACTGGTTTGATGCAGCTCTGCATGCTACCCTACCTTGGGCCAGCCTCTTCATCTATATATATCTACTGCAACCCACACTTCCCTCCAATACATAACTGGTAATCCCTTGATGTCTCAGAACGTGTCTTATCAACTGATCTCTTCTTTTGGTCAAGTTCTGCCACAAATTCGTTATGTCCTCAAATCTATTCAGTACTTCCTCATTAGTTATGTGATTGATCCATCTAAACTTTAGCATTCTTCTGCAGTGCCACATTTTGAAAGCTGTTTTTCTCTTTTTATATGAACTGTTTATTGTCCATGTTTCACTTCCATACATGGCTACACTCCAGATGAATACCTTCAGAAAAGACTTCCTAACACTAAAATCTGTACTCAATGTTGACAAATTTCTCTTTCTCAGAAATGCTTTTCTGGCCATTGCCAGTCTACATTTTATATCATTCCTACCTCTTCCATCATCGGTTACTATCTACCCAAATAGGAAAATTCATCTACTGCTTTGAGCGTCTTGTTTCCTAATATAATTCCATTAGCATTACCTGATTTAGTTCTACTACATTCCCTTATCCTTGCTTAATTTTTGTTGATGTTCATCTTATATTCCCCTTTTTAAGACACTGACCATTCCTTTCAGCTGCTCTTCCAAGTCCTTTGCAGCCTTTGACAGAATTACAGTGTCATTGACAAACTTCCAAGTTTTTACTTCTTCTCCATCAACTTTAATTCCTACTTGAAGCTTTTATTTTATTTTCTTTACTGCTTGTTCAACGTACATATTGAAGAACATCTGGGATAGGCTACAACACTGTCTCATTCACTTCTCAACCACTGCTTCCATTTCATGCCTCTCGACTGTTGTAACTGCCATCTGGTTTCTGTACAAGTTGTAAATAGCCCTTTGCTCGCTGTATTTTACATCTACTACCTTCAGAGTTTCAAAGACAGCATTCCAGTCAACAGTGTCAAGATTCCTCAAAGTCCACAAATGCTGCAAATATAGGTTTGCTTTTCCTTAACCTATTTTCCAAGATAAGTTGTAAGGTCAGTGTTGCCTCACGTGTTCCTACATTTCTCCAGAATCCAAACTGATCTTCCTAAAGCTCTGCTTCTACCAATTTTTCCAGTCCTCTGTAAGGAATTTGTGTTAAAATGAACTCATGTAAATATTTTCTAACCATGACTTATTAAACTGACTGTTCAGTCATTGTCACATTTGTCAGTTACAGCTTTCCTTAGAATTGGAATCACTACATTCTTCTTGATATCTGAGGGTATTTCACCTGTCTCATACATTTTGCACATCACATGGAAGAGTGTTTTCATGGTTGACTCTCCCAAGGCTATCAGTAGTTCTGACAGAATATCGCCTACTTCTGGTGCCTGGTTTCAATTTAGATCTTTCATAGTTTTGTCAAATTCTTCTCACAGTACAGAATCTACCATCTCATTTTCATCTACATCCACGGTGCTTTCTACAGTATTGATTTCAAGTTAATCTGTCATGCATAGACCCTTATACACTCTTCCCATCTTCCAGCTTTTTTTTTTTTTTTTTTTTTTTTTTTTTTTTTTTTTTTTTTTTTTTTGCTTAGACTGGTGCTTCTCATTTCCCCAAAGGCTTTTTAATTTTCCTGTAAGCTGTATCTATCTTTCCCCTACTGAAAAATAATGCTCCTAAATCTCTCTCTCTCTCTTTCTCTCTCTCTCTCTTTCTCTCTCTCTCTCTCTATGTGTGTGTGTGTGTGTGTGTGTGTTTTTAGATGTTTCAAATATAAGGGCATAATAAAAAGGTACAAGATAGTTTGAAATATGACATGGAAAATAACTGAAGGTTTCAGAGTACTAAGAATGACTAATCATGTTTATGAAAATTACAGATATTTAATAAGATTCAGGAAAAAGTAATATGTGAAAAAGAGAAAAAGCAGAAGTAAAAGAATGATACCAAACACGTTTTACATATAATTCTGGGACTGGACATATTACTTTTGTTCCTAGCAGTGTCACATAACTGCTAATTAGTCTGACTGCTCTTATTGCTGGAAAAAAGCAACACTCTGTACGCTAGCACATACGTAAACAGTCGCTCTATAAAATAAAATTTGATGTTTGTAAACTCACTACTGTCTTATGACGTAAAAAAGTGCATTGTGTTCCTATGTGCAATTGTGTAAAGAAATTATCACACTTCATAATGACAATGCTTGTTATTAGTACACGATGAAAGTATGTCACTACAGAACAGCAATCGAAATACAATGAGATGCAATATGATGAAGTCACAAATTTAGCACAAGCAGCGAATCAGTATATAATTGCCAGAAGTTTAAAAAGGCAAAAACAGTGGCATCATGCAATCCTAATTGGAGACACTTTACAATGAAGGTGTCCTAGACAAGTCAACCTGTTCCAGAAGACAGGTTGAAACAAAGGAAGTAGTAAGAAGTGATATATTTAGCCTAACATCTCTTTCTTAGTATATCAAACAAAGTAAAGTATGACTGAAATAATTCTCTCCAAATCTATGTAGTGAAAACCCTTGAACATCACCATTGGCTACTGCCTTAGGTCTCTTTAGTAACTTTACTATTCTAAAGGAAGTGAACAAGTTTGTGAAAAGTAAAGTGATCATTTCTTAAACTGAAAATATATATTTACTGCTACACACTTGTTCTGGCTTTAAATTTTATGTTACATAACAAACTGAAGTACATTCAGACTGATTCTTCACAGTTTGGAAAATATCCCTTATTTAAAGACGAGCTACTTTATTTTGGAACATATTATCGAGCTTTGCAAACATTGAGTCTATACCAGTATGTCGTTTCGGTTAGTAAATGTTAGTAACTATTTTCGTAAATGGGACTAAAGATATCATTATGATGAGCAGACATATCTGGCTCTTAAATTTATATGAGAACAGAGTACTAGTCGCTGGTGAGAAGCAAGTAGGAAATTTATCTGGGAATCTGTTACCCTGATGTTTACTGATGGAACAAGTACTGCAAGCAGGGGTAGTCTGTGGTATTCAGACATTTCTGGGAGGAAGAAAGGGATAAGATGAGGATGAGGGGAGGATGGGCTAAGATGGAATAGAAAAGAAACTTGAGGATTGAGATATTTCTGTAGTTATAAGAGGATGGAAGGGTGATGAAATGATGGAGAGAATGGCAAATGTGGAACAGTGACTAGCAAATGAAAAGATCAAGTACCTAAAGGCATGAAGGATATGTTGTAGGGGAGCCCCCACCTCTTAAATTCCAAAATAATGGTGATATGAGTATGAGGGAAAGGAGGGTAAGGACTGTCATAGGTTGTGAAGCAGCTGTCAAAGGCCACCAAATTACGTCACACAGCAGTGATTCAGTAGACAATTGGTTTGTCTGTCTGCAGTTACTCATTGGAATAGATTCTTCATTAAGTCACACCCACATAGAATTCTGTGCAATTCTTGGAACAAAAATGTGTTGCAGCTGTTTTCACAGGAAGATCTGCATTTCCTGGAGTAAGAAATTTCAAAGATGAGTTTACAATGGGAAATGATGGCTAGAGGTAAAAGATATGCTTTGCACCTGGTTATATTCTGGAGATATGACGATCTGACAAGTAAATTGGAGCAGGAAGGCCGCAAGGAAGGGTAGAGATATCACTAGGCTAGATGAGCAGCAGAGTATCTGCCTATCTTTCCTCATTCTTTCTGATCCATTCAGGTAAAACTGTGATATATTAGCAGCTCACAATAGAAATCTTATGTAGTCATGAGGGGAATGAGAGCAGAAGGATTATGAAGTATGACTCAAATGAACTGATTGGAAATTTTTTATTTGAGGCCATGAAATATTAGAGATCAAAATTTTTAAATATCACCAAAGAAGCCTATTTTTATTTGTATTTCATCAGAGTTCCATTTGGTGTGATGTATTATGTCTTCTGGTTTGGTAGTCTGACAATATATTTTCTGTACAGCTCAGTTAAAGCCATGTGACAGGTGTCCTGAACTTTGAGTCAATTGCTTTAGCCATTAACTCCTTCAAGAGATCTTTTGCCATGTTTAACTCAAATAAATTTATCACTGTCTTGGTCACCAATATTTCTTTATTTTCTACTCCTAATGGCAGCATAGTAAATGATCACTGGATACATAAAATTTAGTAACTACTGAACATTTTTCCCATGTCATCAGTGACCTAATATTGTAGTTTTCCATATAGTCTTCCTATCACATCTGATCATTGTCAGTGTCAACTAAGGACCAATTGAGAGGTACCAGAAGTATTACCTGTGCAGGCAACTTCTTAATGACTATGGTATCCAATGACAATTATTTTGATATCCCAAACCCGTCTGTTTTTATAATGGCTTTAGATCCTTTTTCCTTAAACAACAAGCAGTGTGACAGTGATGACAATATTCATTCTGTAATTGGTGGCTAACAACAGATGTGGGGATTTCTACTATTGAAAGGAATTAATTTCATGTCTAAATATTGTTTGACTCTCAACTGTTTTATTGCTGTGTTAATTGCTAACCAGTTTTGTGCATTTCACTGTTTTGTAAGGTGAACAAATCGCCTACAGGTGGAGCCTGCTGCTTATGCGAATGATTCAGCTGCAGGCACAAGTGCCAATATGTTGATCACAATTTTAGGCATGAGCAAAACATTCCATAGATACAGAGCATGTTGTAAAATGGTACAAAAATAGTCAGAAGACACTCTAATTTTAAATAAGATATTATTTCCAAGAATGTATGTTAATTTTAGATTTGACTTTTTTATGAGGAAGAAATGAGAGTAATGTTTTCTTCAATACGAGCACTGAGACATTAAAAATTCTTCTCACAAGAGACATTGAACACTATGGACTCTCTAATGCAGAAACACAAATAACAATAATTCTGTTCTGTATGACATTATCTGCTCTTGTTCCAAGAACTAAAAATAAAATGTGTGTAAGAAACCAGGCTGGTGGATGGAATTACAAAGCTCTTATCTTAGATGATAGACCAACGACACTGTATGACAGATGTCCTGTTCCCCACCACACACATTCCCCCAATGCACAATTACCTTCATCCCCTTCCCCAACCACATCCCCAAAACCAGTAAGATGGCCAGTGCCACAGCTCTTATCATCAAGACGGTGACATTGACAGTGACAGTGACAGTGACATTGATGGTGACAGTCAGGATGTAAGTGACGGTTGTGGCAACAGTGACGGTGACGGTGACTGTGATGGTGATGGTGACGGTGACTGCGACTCTGACCGTAGCGGTGAGGGTGACAATGACGGTGAGCGTGGTCGTGATGGTGATGGTGACGGTGACAGTGACGGTTACGGTGACGGTGAGGGTGTCATTTTCTTCAACAGTGGTGACGGTGATGGTGATGGTGACAGTGAGGGTTGCGGTGACAGTGGCGGTGACAGTGATAATTAGGGCCACGGTGACGTGTACTGTGACGGTGATGGTGATGGTGACGGTGATGGTGAGGGTGATGATGACTGTGACGGTGATGGTGCGGATGACTGTGATGGTGACGGTGACTGTGATGGTGATGGTGACGGTGACAGTGACAGTTACGGTGACGGTGAGGGTGTCATTTTCTTCAACAGTGGTGACGGTGATGGTGATGGTGACAGTGAGGGTTACGGTGACAGTGGCGGTGACAGTGATAATGAGGGCGACGGTGACATGGACTGTGACGGTGACAGTGATGGTGATGGTGATGGTGAGGGTGATGGTGACTGTGACGGTGATGGTGCGGATGACTGTGATGGTGACGGTGACGGTGATTGTGGCGGTGATGGTGACGGTGACCGTAGTGGTGACGGTGATGGTTGTAGTAACAAATATATTTATGTGTAGTGCAGTCCGAGCATGGGATTACTTCTGATAGATAAATGTCACAGCAATCTCCCAGTATGGAAACCATGAGCTGTGCCTGTGAATTAATGTGTATCAGCTCACAATAAACAGTGTAATATACTAATTTATATTACTGAATTCAGTGGGTACAGCTCCAGGCATAACAGTAATCTGTAACTCCATAAATTATTCTGAAGCCAGGGATATGCAATGTGTCCAGTAAAATGTGTAATAACTCACCTTCATTAAATCTGAGATATAGTATGTAGTTAAAGTGGATAAATAAAAAAAATAAAAAAAATCTACTCACCAAGTGGCAGCAGGAGAACACATAGAAAAAAGGTTTTACTTATGCAAAACTCTTTCCCTCCCATCCCACCCAGTAAGTCTCCCATGACCCAGGGTTCTAGGTAACTTTTCTGAATGTTGCCCCATTTCCTAAAACTCTCTAGTCACTTTCCTTCCCCTTCACTCCTTATGCCACAAGAAGGAGCCCCTGACTCCAGACACTTGCATAAGTAACACCTTTTTTATATGTGTGTTCTCCTGCTGCCACTTGGAGAGTAGATCTTTATCTATGTAGTTACATTATATTGTCAGAAATTGATTATTTTTGTTGTTGTAGTATGCATTTTGTAAAACAAAAAATAAGTTTTAATCAATTCTGTTGTGTTAACAGGCATTTGATAAGAAATTGTATAATGTAGTTGAGTATTCATAACTACATTGTTTACTGTGAATTTTTCTGCTATTTTTACGGAATACTGTCTTGTTATTAAGTGAAATGATCATACAGCATTAATTTGTGGGATCTCCTACCTGGGGAAGTTCAGCCACTGAGTTGCAAGTCTAAGCAGTTGATGATACAATGGGCAACTTGTGAGTTGATCATGGTGAAATGATGACAACATAATGACCAGTCATTGAGTGGAGAAAATCTCTGATGATGTCAGGAATGCAACCCAGGCCTGCTGCATGGCAGTCAGATGTGCTGACTAGTCAGCCAAGGGAACAGACCCAATGTAAAATGCAAATCACTGTTACATATCACTGTCGACTGGGAACTGTACAGTGAACGTTTGGGATCAAAGTGGTTCAAATAGCTCTGAGCACTATGGGACTAAACTTCTAAGGTCATCAGTCCCCTAAAACTTAGAACTACTTAAACCTAACTAACCAAAGGACGTCACACCCATCCATGTCCGAGGCAGGATTTGAACCTGTGACCACAGTGGTTGTGCAGTTCCAAACTATAGTGTCCAGAACCACTCGGCCAGAATGTGTGGGAAGTTTTTTAAGATTTACATTATAACTATTAGCTAGTGCATACTTGTGTGCTGGGATGTAGAACTGTAGGATTTCCTCACTCCTGCACAATATAAATGGTGTCACATAGGGCATTAGTTATAAATATTAGTGAAGATGAGATCATGAATACTATCTTGAATGTAAAGGCTTTATTATAAATGTAACTAGAACTGCAGTTATATAGCTTAAAAATCTACTTACAAGTAATGATTGATAGATTTTCTTGCAAATTCCTTTTACTGATTTATGGAGTGTAATATGCATGAACATATATGAATTTGACAGTTGTCAAATGATTTTCTGTAGTATTTAAATTTATTTTCTGTCAAAATCCTTAGAAGCATAAATGTTTCAAATGTTGTGTGCAATAAATTGATTTATTTTTATAGCACATTAGTTTAACAACTGAAAGGTTTCTACTAAGTGTAATCATATGATAATATCTGTTCTAAGCACATAATACTTAAATGAGTAAGTCATGTTTTATCGTACATGTTGTCTGAAAAAACAGCTCTTAGATACATTCACTTTCTTGAGACATTATCATGACTGATCCAGAAACAACATCAAATGATAACCGTTTCACAGCTCAGGTCTTCAATTCACTAACAGTCATTCAGTACACTAATATACCACTATTGTAACAGCCTTGCAGCTATGCTTCAAAGCTTCATTTTAATGTTTTCTCTTATTAAAGAGGATTAATATCACAATCAAAGTTTTAAGTTTGTATCTTTAACTCCAAATAACAGCCTGGTGACTTCAATAAGAAATGTACATTCCTTTTACTTTATATTGTAATGAAAGTGTCACAGTTTTTGACACGAATCATCTGTGCACAAATCTGATACAATCTAATGACCCTGCACTGTTTATGGAAAATATTTACTTGGCTGCAAATACAAATTTTTGCATTGTGTTATACAAATGTGTACAGCAGTATATTAGATACTACGAAGACTCACTAACATTGAGAATGAGAGATATGCTTGTTCTGATACAGTCTGATTTCAGATTTCAAATATGACTGTTATTCCTTGATGCAAAACCTTCTAATAAGCTTCAAAAAATTTATTATGCTGAAGACTTTATTTATTAGCCATTGTTGTTTATGTTTAATGTTTAAACAAGCAATATTAAATTAAATACTGACAATTTTAATTTTAATTTTACATTTGACTTTTTTGTGAGGAAGAAATGAGGGTAAAGTTTTCTTCAATACGAGCGCTGAGAGATCAAAAACTCTTCTCTCAAGAGACATTGAACACTATGGACTCTCTAATGCAGAAACACAAATAACAATAATTCTGTACTGTATGACATTGTCTGCTCTTGTTCCAAGAACTAAAAATACAATCTATGTAAGAAACCTGGCTGGTGGATGGAATCACAAAGCTCTTATCTTAGATGATAGACCAACGACACTGTATGACAGATGTCCTGTTCCCCACCACACACATTCCCCCGATGCACAATTACCTTCATCCCCCTCCCCAACCCCATCCCCAAAACCAGTAAGATGGGCAGTGCCACAGCTCTTATCATCAAGACGGTGACGTTGACAGCACCGGCGACGCTTTCAGCAACGGTTGCGCCAGCGGCAGTGGCGGTGACGGTGTCATTTCCTTCAACAGTGGTGATGGTGATGGCGATGGTAAGTGTGACGGTGACAGTGAGGGTTACGGTGATGCTGATAGTGACAGTGACGCTGGTGGTGACGGTGACGGTGACAGTGGCGGCGATGGCGACAGTGACCGTGGTGGTGACGGTAATGGTGACGGTGAGGCTGGTGGTGATGGTGAGGGTGACAGAGAGGGTGACGGTGATGGTGAAGGTGAGGGTGATGGTGACAGTGGCTGTGACGGTGACGGTGACCGTGGTGGTGACGGTGACCGTGGTGGCGACGGTGATGGAGACGGTGAGGCTGGTGGTGATGGTGAGGGTGACAGAGACAGTGACGGTGATGGTGAAGGTGAGGGTGATGGTGACAGTGGCTGTGACGGTGACGGTGACCGTGGCGGTGACGGTGACCGTGGTGGCGACGGTGATGGAGACGGTGAGGCTGGTGGTGATGGTGAGGGTGACAGAGACGGTGACGGTGAGGGCGACGGTGACACTGAGGGTGATGGTGACATTGGCATTGACAGTGATGATGAGGGCGACGTTGACGTGGATGATGACTGTGACAGTGAGAGTGATGGTGACGGTGATGGTGAGGGTGACAGTGAGGGTGACTGTGACGGTGATGGTGACCAGGACGGTGACGGTGACCGTGGTGGTGATGGTGACGGTGCGGCTGGTGGTGATGGTGAGGGTGACAGAGAAGGTGACGGTGAGGGTGGCGGAGACAGTGACGGTGATGGGGACGGGGACTGTGACGGTGACTGTGTCGGCGATGGCGACGGTGATGCTGGCGGTGATGCTGGCGGCGACGCAGGCGTCTGCTGCCTCGATGGTGATGGCGACGGTGTCATTTCCTTCAACAGTGGAAGCTAGAAGAAAGTGGTGGATATGAGAGGTAAAATACAAATGTACATCTAAACTTTAAATACAATCAACAAAAATTGTTTTTTTTTCCTGTGTCTGGTGATTATGTGTAACTTTTCTTCTGCCAGTCAGTAATCAATGTGATTTTCCCTGGGTCGTTGACATCAATTTCCTGTCGGGCTTCCTGACACCTCTTTGTACATGCTGCAGCTATTGTGAGAATATATAAGTGTATAATTATAGTTTCAGAAACATTCATCTTTGTTCACCATACTCATATGTATGCAAAGTATTATAAAATGAAATAAAAGTATCTATATACTTTTTTTCTATTTTCCTTAATTATACTTCTTTCCAAAACCTAACTTCAAACCATCATAGCTTTCGAACAGGCATGGTGGCACAGTGGTAAGATTCTGGACTCACATTTGAGATGATAGCAGCTGAAATCCCTGTCTTGTCCTACGTATTTACGGCTGACATTGTCTCTCTATACCACTGAAAGTAAATGCTGAGATGGCAAAGCTCTGAGGTGGACCCACCTCATATATAGAAATATTAAAATAAATTTCTCAATAACGTATTACAGAACAGAAGTTATCAGAATGCATTTCACATATTTACCACATGGATTTCAGTAAAGCTGGTGAACTTCTGGGAATTGTTAGTATTTGATATCAAGTGATGTTTTTCAAAGAGGTAGTAGCTAGTTTTAAGGCTGTGCCTAGAAATGACACTTGTCTCTGTGTAGCAGAGGTTTGGGGCTGTGTCTTCCTCAGAATACAGCTGCTATGGGCATCCCAAAGGCTTTGGTATTCTAGCCTAAGGGATTTTCTACCAGCTTACAAATTAATTTCTCATCTCACTGTTTACATCAAAAGGGAATAAACAGAGCTGCTGAAACTTCACCATCAAATTCCTGTCTCCGCATTAGCTCTATTAAATTTTGATTTGTCATTAATCAGTGTTTAGTATTATTATTTTGATAGTGTTTTAGAAAGTTTTTGCTCTACGGTTGGCTTCTATATACACCTTTAAAATAAGTTTGTAAATTTCTCATCAGAGTGCACTCGAGTACAGTAACATAAGTGTCACCCCTAGCGAGGGTTTCACAAATGAGTAGAGAAAAATGGGTGCAGAATATACCCCCTGCTACATATGCTGCACTATGTTAGTTTCTGGCTGTGGTAAAGCAATTTTATTACTGTCAGTGTATTACAGATGAGTTTACTGAGTATTCACTTTTTGCAAAGAATAGCAGCATATCATGAGTTCTAAAAAAAACAGTATGAATTCAATGTGCAATTTATCAGATAGGATTTTGGAAGCTGCAGTTAGGATTAAAGCGAAGGAACTTTATGCACCCAGACCTGATGTACACATGAACCACGAAAAAAAATCAGTGTAAACCCAGGTAAGCTATATGTGCAGTTTCAACAGAGAATGTACATTGTAGCTGAGTGGTTGTGTGTGCTATATCACTTAAAATGTATAAATACAGTGTGTGAATTACCAGGGTGGTTGCTCATGTCAGCCAGCCACAGCACAACCTCCATGATATGATGGAAACATAAGTTTCACCACACAAATTCATAAATGCCACACTCTGAGCACACATAACATTAAATATCTGACGCTTAGGAATGAAAATACCAAAAACGTTTGACATACAGTGAAACTAACATACGCCACATTAAAGATCTCTTCAAAACTCGTGTTTTAATTCAATTTGTTGTGATAAACTCTCAGGAAGTTTGATGTTGGGGTCTAAAGAAGCTACCTACAAAGTTTATCTTGGAGTCAGATTTTGATGTTATTTAGCAGTTGATTATGAAATTGAATGCAATACAGTAAGTAAACATTTAGCTAGTGTGTGATACTGCCCCCACCTTCTCCTGAAATCTTGGTTGTAGTAACAAATACATTGATGTGTAGTGTGGTCCGAGCTTGGGATTACTTCTGATAGATTAATGTCACAGCACTCCCCCAGTATGGAAACCACGAGCTGTGCCTGTGAATTAATATGTATCAGCTCACAATAAACAGAATAATTTACTAATTTATATTACTGAATTCAGTGGGTACAGTTCCAGGCATAACAGTACTCAGTGACTCCATAAATTATTCTGAAGCCAGGAATATGCAATGTGTCCAGTAAAATTTGTAATAATTCCACCTTCATTAAATCTGAGATATAGTATGTAGTTAAACTGGATAAATTTAAAAAAATCTACCCACCAAGTTGCAGCAGGAAAACACATACAAATCAGGTTTACTTATGCAAAACTCTTTCCTTCCCATCCCACCCAGTAAGTCTCCCATGACCCAGGGTTCTAGGTGACTTTTCTGAATGTTGGCCCATTTCCTAAAACTCTGTAGTCACTTTCCTTCCCCTTCACTCCTTATGCCACAAGAAGGAGCCCCTGACTCCAGACACTTGCATAAGTAACACCTTTTTTATATGTGTGTTCTCCTGCTGCCACTTGGAGAGTAGATCTTTATCTATGCAGTTACATTATATTGTCAGAAATTGATTATTTTTGTTGTTATAGTATGTATTTTGTAAAACAAAAAATAAGTTTTAATCAATTCTGTTGTGTTAACAGGCATTTGATAAGAAATTGTATAATGTAGTTGAGTATCCATAACTACATTGTTTACTGTGCATTTTTCTGCTATTTTTACAGAATACTGTCTTGTTATTAAGTGAAATGATCATACAGCATTGATTTGTGGGATCTCCTACCTGGGGAAGTTCAGCCACTGAGTTGCAAGTCTAAGCAGTTGATGATACAATGGGCAACTTGTGAGTTGATCATGGTGAAATGATGACAACATAATGCCCCGTCACTGAGTGGAGAAAATCTCTGATGATGTCAGGAATGCAACCCAGGCCAGCTGTATGGCAGTCGGATGTGCTGACTAGTCAGCCAAGGGAACAGACCCAATGTAAAGTGCAAATCACTGTTACATTTCTCTTTCGATTGGGAACTGTACAGTGAACGTTTGGGTTCAAAATGGTTCAAATAGCTCCGAGCACTATGGGACTAAACTTCTAAGGTCATCAGTCCCCTAAAACTTAGAACTACTTAAACCTAACTAACCTAAGGACGTCACACACATCCATGTCCAAGGCAGGATTTGAACCTGTGGCCACAGTGCTTGTGCAGATCCAAACTTTTGCGTCTAGAAACACTCAGCCAGAATGTTTGGGAAGTTTTATAAGATTTACATTATAACTATTAGCTAGTGCATACTTGTGAGCTGGGATGTAGAACTGTAGGATTTCCTCACTCCTGCACAATATAAATGGTGTCACATAGGGCACTAGTTATAAATATTAGTGAAGGTGAGATCATGAATACTACCTTGAATGTAAAGGCTTTATTATAAATGTAGCTAGAACTGCAGTTATATATCTTAAAAATCTACTTACAAGTAATGATTGATAGATTTTCTTGCAAATTCCTTTTACTGATTTATGGAGTGTAATATGCATGAACATATATGAATTTGACAGTTGTCAAATCATTTTCTGTGGTATTTAAATTTACTTTCTGTCAAAATCCTTAGAAGCATAAATGTTTCAAATGTTGTGTGCAATAAATTGATTTATTTTTATAGCACATTAGTTTAACAAATGAAAGGTTTCTACTAAGTGTAATCATATGATAATATCTGTTCTAAGCACATAATACTAAAATGGGTAAGTCATGTTTAATCGTACATGTCGTCTGAAAAAACAGCTCTTACATACATTCACTTTCTTGCGGCACTATCATGACTGATCCAGAAACAACAGCAAATGATAACCGTTGCACAGCTCAGGTCTTCAATTAACTAACAATCATTCAGTACACTAATATACCACTATTGTAACAGCCTTGCAGCTATGCTCCAAATCTTCATTTTAATGTTTTCTCTTATTAAAGAGGATTAATATCACAATCAAATTTTTAAGTTTGTATCTTTAACTCCAAATAACAGCCTGGTGACTTCAATAAGAAATGTACATTCTTTTTTCTTTATACTGTAATGACAGTGTCACAGTTTTTGTTACGAATCATCTGTGCACAAATCTGATACTCTCTAATGACCCTGCACTGTTTATGGAAAATATTTACTTGGCTGCAAATACAAATTTTTGCATTGTGTTATACAAATGTGTACAGCAGTGTATTAGACACTACGAATACTCACTAACATTGACAATGAGAGATATGCTTGTTCTGATACAGTCTGATTTCAGATTTCAAATATGACTGTTATTCCTGGATGCCAAAACCTTCTAATAAGCTTCAAAAAATTTATTATGCTGAAGACCTAATTTATTAGCCATTGTTGTTTATGTTTAATGTTTAAACAAGCAATATTAATTAAATACTGACAATTCTTAGTACATGACATATGACAATGGTAACATGTCTGTTTAAAGTAATGGTTTGAGCACATGAGGCAAAGAACTTTTGAATGTATGTCTATGCCTGCATAGTTTGTAAAGTAGTTGAGCCATTAGCTAAACAAGAAACCATCAACTACTTAAATGACCACAGTCTCCTGAATAATAACCAACATTGCTTTCATACAGGTAGAAGTACATAAACTGTAACAAATGATTACACAGATGAAGTAGTTGGAAACTTGGATAACAAAAATACCCTTGTAAAAGTTCATTTAGAGCTCACTGAAGCTTCTGATAATTTTGGTCATGAAATTCTTTTAGATAAGTAGGAAGCAAGGATAAATAAACATACTCCACAAGTTACCATATGGTGGAAGGCAGAGGTTACAAATTTACCAATACTAGTCATTTCCTTTCCTGTTCTACTCGCAAACCGAGCAAGGGAAAAACCACTATTTACATGCCTTAGTACAAGTCTTAACCTCTGTTAACTTATCTTCATAGCCTTAAGCAAAATGTCCATTGGCACCAGTAGAATCCTGGTGCAGTCATCAGTAAATACTGTTTCTCTAAATTTTCTAAATAGTGTTTCACAAAAGTTATGCCATCTTCCTTCCAGGAATTACCACTTGTGTCCATCGAGCATTTCCATAATACTCATATGCTGATTGAAACTACAGGTAACAAACCTAGCAGCACAACTCTGAACTGCCAGTACTCGATGAATGTGGATGAATGTGAATGGGAAAGTGTGTCGGTATAAAACCATATCGAGAACATCTGACATTCACTCACTCATGGGCTTGTTTGTGCTACAAGTTTCCATTGAGTGCCGCAATTCTGTAGGATATCACCCTATAAAAACTTATATCTTGAGAGCTGTTTGTGCAGTGAGTCATGAGAAGTTTTCTAGAAAAATTGTAAATAAGGCTTCAAAACAACAATCTTGTGTGTCTGCCTAATAATTTATACAGCCATTCAGTTTCAAAGCCTAATTCTTTAAATCATTAATTTTTCAATAACTGTGTTCCACAACTGATTTATTGCGTTACCCTTGTCTGTATTACTTGGTTTCAGTTGTGATCACTTCGATAAATATCTGTTTCATAAAGTGCGAAAGCTCACTTTATTTTCAATTATGAGCACTGAATTTTTTGGCTCATTATATGTGATTACACAGAAGATGACATGGTCAGTGTGCTTCCATCTCCTTCCTCCAACCCATCATATACCCTGCCCCTAATGACTACTCCACTAGTGATAAATTAAATCCTAAGCTTCCTTCCTTTCCTAAATTAAATTAATGTATATATTTATTTAAACAAATGAATTATAAGACGGAAGCTTGAAGAAAATATTACCCACCTTTGCTCGTTTGCTTCAGGTTTTGAAGCTACGATATGTTGCGCTGTTCTCTCTGGTACCTTGGTATCTGGAACAACAGTGCAAATCATTAAAAAACCATCATAGATGTCTGCATGTCATGCCTCGCTCGTTTAAGTACATGTTTTCTCAGTACATAAGCACTGGTTTATGTCCTTCTCACGTTGAAATTTCTAATTTATTTAACTGCTTCCTTCTAGGAGATCGCACCGTAATTATGAGCACATAATTGCTAACAAATCTGCCAGAATAGCCGAACTGCTGTCTATACATACACACAGAGAAGCAAGTAGAAGTGATGGAATTTCAAGGAATGACCGGTGACGGATCAGGATACACGTCGGAACGTTTCTTTATGCGGTACTCACGCAAGTGCGATTCTCAGATGTTTAGCGGGTTACCTACCACGCACACTGCCCGTCAACTTCCGGTCTTCACGTACGATATACATCTGCTATATACCGGGTACTGCTACGTTAGTATAAACACCTCCTGGCTGTTTCCTTTTAGTGCTATGTTTCTCTGGCTCTGAAACTGACAGACTGAGTCAGACTAGCTGACGTAGTAACACTAAGGAGGAGAAACGAACGAAGAAACGATCATCGGTGTGTTGGGTGCGAATAGTTGACACATCACAGTACGAATGGTTTCAACATTGTGGTGCTCTTGATGAAATTACAGTCTCAACTCTACATTTATTGTAAATATGATGTGACTGCATTAATAATACTACAGGCCTTTCCGTCAACTATACAAATCATTATAATGTTCTTGAGTGCTTTCCTCCGACTGCTCACTATTCGGTAATCTTTTTTTTATTTTTATTTTTTATTTTTTTTATACATAGACCAAAGCATTCCAAGACAGCCTAAAGTTTCGTCAGATATGTGAAAACCGAGCAGCTTGGTGATTATTGCTTCTTCCTACAATTTTGCGGCTAATTGCTTTTGCTGAGCTAACATGGTTGACAAATCCCTTGCGAAGATCATCCAGCCTCTGGATGCTCTTGTCAACTGAAGCGCTAACTAATTGCTAAGATCTCTGTGTCTCATGTGGAAACTGTTGATGGTCGTCTGTTTTGAGGTAAGACTGCTTGGAAGCCGTCTATTTGCGTCTACCAAAGTACTGTACATTAATTTTGTAAAGCAAGTGTACTCCGTACGCCTAGACATTGCGAGTTCCACATATAGTTTTGCGTAATGAAGTTTTGGTTGTATGTGAGGGATGTTAAACTGAATCACCTGCCTTCCACCTGTTATAACATACCATCACACAGTTTGATGAATGAGGTATAACGATTTGTTACTGAAAACACTATTATTAACAGTCACCGATCTAAAATTACATTCTGCTGGAAACGGTAATTATTATTAAGATTGTTATCAAATAAGTTATTTACAATGTCTAACCCTCTCTAGGGCATAATATACGCTTTCTTGGAGTAGGAGTATGGTGGAACCAAGAGATGAGTGCCAGTTACAATTCTCTCTTTCTGACAGTGGACACATATTTAAAATGTCATTTCCAAATTTATTGTCGTTATAGAACGGCATGAAGATTTCAGAGAATAGTGCTCAGGCCTTCATCAGTTATGTAACCTGTACGTCAATGACATTACTTCAGTTTCACCACATTAGACAGCAAGTTGAATAATATTTCTAGCTCCCCAGCAGATATATAATTCTAGAGACTAGAAGTGACTATCTTCGATTTCTATTCAATATATCGTTACATCTATTCTCTTAAATTACCTGTATAGATATGACAACAAATTTAGCTACTGTGCAAAGAATGACATTTCTGTAGACCTGGACTCTCCAGTGATGGATTGTTTTTAAAACAGTCACCGGTATTACCGACGATATGACGGGTTTTGGCTGGCATCGGCCATCCTCAGATCACAAAATGCGTACAGGCTGTAGTCCACTACAGTCACTGCAGAAACAGGTCGTCAATGTTGAGAATGGCGTTTGCACAATTGTGCGATTGCATCACGGACTGGTTACCACCGGCGACCGGTGTGGTCAGATACGGAACTAGAAACCTGGTCAGCTTACGTTCGTACAGTGTTGATAGAAGGATCTTTTTAATCTGTGACTTGAGTGTCCTAGCCAGTCGATCCGCCTCTTAGTTTGATGCTGCGTGAAAGGGGACAGTTTTCAGGAGCGTGATTTCATTCCTTCTGCAGTAATTCTGGGAACAAGATGTTGATTATTGTACGACCAGCGGAGAAATACTCTTATCGGAGCACAAAAAATGCGAATATGTTTCTGTTTATTTAATAAACTGATCGAAAAATGAGGCACCAATTGCTTCATTTTACTTTCCTCGGCACCTTTAAAAATTTTCCCAAAAATTTTGGCATGCGAGTATAGGCTATTCGCACTTTTTTTTTCACTTGAAACCTCAGCCTCCCGAAAACTCTCTTAACCGTAACTCACTCAAGCCCATTAGTCCGCCGCTGCAAGGCGTTCATACCCATCCACTACCATTTACCCTTTCTCATTCACTCATTGAGCTCAGCTCATTATCATTATTTCCTTGTGTCACTACTTCTCTCTTCCTCGTTCTCATTATCACTGGCCTTCAGCCACTTCCATTTTCTCTTCCTTTGTAGCACATTCGTGAGTATTTTGGGAACGATAAACTTTTTGTGTAAATAGATGAGTAGGGTCGGGGCTTTGATCTCATAGTGACAAGACCTAGTGATAGGTGTTCCGATGAAAATTATTAATATAGTGATATTTCGGTACCAGAATGTTTGAGAAGTGCTGTAAAGTGAGGAAGAGAGATCGATTTAATGCACAGTGATAAATTTATAACTTTTAGTGACATTTTAAGTAACTAAATTCCCCGTGGCGTGTTGCGTACTTGCGAACGTGAACATTTTGTTACGCGAGCCTGATTACAGTAACAGTTGAGCCAGCAATTCTAAGAGAAATAATCCGTTTGTAAGCTTTCTGTGTAGGATAACAAATACTTTTCATAAACTGACTATGGTTATGAATAATACGTACAACTTAGAGTAAGACTTGGTAATAACTGGTGTATGTAAGCTTCCCATAATAGAGAGAAAGCTTACTTACATTTGCACTTTCATTTAACTATTATTAACCTGTCACCAAATAAAAAACTATATTACGACTTATCGTTACTAGATGTACAGTTCTCTTTTGCTATTTCTTTTTCCGGCTGAGAACTGTTTTTCAGTAACTTCAAGGGGCGTGTGTGTGAGAAGAGATTCGGCACAAGGCGGGTGGAACTTTATACGCAGGAACCATGCATCCCGCCGCCGTAGTCCCGTAACGGATGTTATATGCAGATGTTAACTTTGAGCTTCTGTATCTTGGAAATGGATTGAAGATATCGGGAAACTTTTCCCGTTTGTTCGGGATTAGGATCTTGGGAACATATTGTAAAAATCTTAGCCATTTGCTGTGCATAGGCGTAGTGGAATCCACGGCCTGGTTTTGGTCCGCTGTTGACGGCCAAAATATAGTAAAAAACTCTTTTTGTGTGGTTTTCTCAGCAACCGGCCATGAACTAATGGTACCTCCATAAGTCTCATCAAGCCCACCGTAGATCCCATAAAGTGTAAAAAGAACCAACCGATTCGCCTCATACGGCTAAGCAGGAGGAAGTGTGTAACATTCATACTTTGACCCTGTACTGTAGGATAATGACACTAGGACGTTCCTTCTTACTTACATTGACGGCAAACATCGTTCTTAACAAGCCCATTACATTGACAGTAATTTCTGAAACTTAACTACAACTCGGAATAATTATCTCTCCCTCACTTGTTGCCAACATGCTGCGAAAGACAATATGTATCTCAGATAACTATCAACGATGTTACATTGATATTAAAGTGTGAGCTTCCTGATAATTTTATGGTGCATTGAAAAGTGAAAATTCATGTGGTATTACAGTATATGTTCTGTATTAGTATTTATATATTTTTTTACCAATTCTGATTTAACTGAACCTATCAATCCCTGGATGACTAAGCTTCTCGTAATGATCGTATTTCGTCTTCTCAGTGCATACAATATGTTCAAATAAACTTCAAAGAGGATAAAGGAATGCGGATACCTGAAGTTGATACAGGTACAATGAGCTCCCTAGCAAAAACCGAGATACGCGCGAAGTTACACAAAACTGTAGTAGTAACCTCAGTTGGCAAAGCGGGTATCAATGCATGCAGTAAAGATTACTGAGCATTAACCGTGGTCTTTACAAGGGGAATGATGATCCGGCATTAAGACTCGTCGGTGGCAGGCGACAGGACATTATGTTAAGGGTTGAGGTGACATCGGACTGAAAAATACGTCATTCAACCGGGGTCTGTTTCTTTGGTAAATGCTCAGGCCACCCAAACTAAACAGACAGCAAAACTCTGTGATGCATTGCATCCGGAACTGAGGCCTGGGTTACTTCGGGGCCAGTAATAGGCGACGACTGTAGTATCTGGCTCATATTGTCGTCGAATGGTAAGCATACCGTTTTCTGTGTATTAAATTTCTCAACCAGGCTCATAGGCAAGTGGGACAAAACATCGACAGTTTCGTGTTCTGCAGTGGACCTATAACTAATGCAATCGCAATTTCTGAGAAACATGGCGCATTACTACAGCCTCTGTGCCAATTCCACCATCAGCATCAGTCGGGAGCCGAATAATGATATCAGTGTCTTATGATCAGTTATCAGATGGAATTTGGAGCTGTAAATATTTTGACACTGCAGATTGCAGCGGGGGATTGTTCTTCGACCTGTGAATAATTTCACTGTGGTAGCGCTAGGGTCCCTGAAGCGAAAGCGAGTTGTTGTTCAGCGCCCGCTAAGTCAGTTTTAGAGAACAATTGACTTCTATTAGTGTAATCAACATTTCTTCAAGACGCAGAATGGGGTACACATCTGTACTAGGTTGGGCCTTAACAGTTGCGTTAAAATTGCCGCACAGACATCATATAGGGAATTATTTGATTTCTTAATGACGTTCATTAGGATCGCCTATCGACTGGCAGAAATGGGCAAGATGAATCTGAAGTCTTGCAAATTCTCAACTTCCCTTCAGCTACGTCGTCATTCCGGATAGTACCGGGCGGGCGCGACAAAACCCTGGCTGGGCACCTTGAATAAGGGGTATGTAAGCCACGACAGCCTTAGCATAACCTAGTGGAGGAGTAAAAACGACCTTCAGCTCCTCACGCAACTTATCTGAGTCTTTCAATGAAGGACAGGTTGTTATTACAGTTATGGGACGTTGCCGAGGGGTCAGGTAGTGCACAAAATCCTGGACAAGCAACATTTTCGCAGCTATGAATGGCTGTAGAAGCAGCGTTGGTCAATATTTCTGCAGGTGGTTTCCTTATACTTGAGTCCATACCATGTCGAGCTGTAGCACCATGCTGGGCAAAAAGGGGCCTGACGAGGTATTAAATGTTTCCCATGAGTTTTTTCACCTCAGTGTAAGGTACCCATCATTCTCGTTTCTCTCTCTCTTTGTGTGACAGTCACGATTTTTATAGCTCTGACCCAAATTTTTTTGAAGGTAATTCTGGACACTTAGTTGTCCTGGATTTAACAATTATGAAAAGATTTACCCTGAATTAGATATTTATTTCACTTGTAGCGGTATAGTTTGTTGTTAGTTTTAGTTAAGTTGGCGAAAATATTTGTCGAAGAAATGCCGCTCTTACCAAAGAGAACCGACTTACATTGTTGTGCACAAGGCACAAAGCTCCATACCCCATTAGTTCATGCGTAATTATATCAGACTGTATTATTCGCTATATAGAGTTATGCTATATTGCACTAGTTAAGTTTAGTTGTTTTTCTTCATGAATGAGTATACTTCGCGGCAAGAATAAGTTGCAGTGTGGAGTGGTCTTGCGGCTTGACGTGCCATGACATGGACTGCAGGGCCCCTCCAGCTGGAGGTTCGAGTTCTACCTCGGGCATGGGTGTGTATGTTGTTCTTGGCGTTAGTTCAATTAGTGTGTAACTCTAGGGACTGATGACTTCAACAGTTTGGTCCCTTGGGAATTCGTACAAGAATGAGTTCAAAGAGATGCAAGTGCTCCTTCAACATACAATTCTAAAGAGAATTTGTATTCATAAGCGACCACAGCTCTTCCAACTGAAGGAAAAGTGAGATGTCACATGTGTGCTTCTAGTTTGGCATTAAGCCACAGTGGGCATGGATATAGACAGTACCACATAAAACACTGACGATCATAAAACAACAGTCTTGAATCAGTGCCTCGTGCAACATTACTTTGATGTTCTTTAAATCTGATAAATTATGTAGTCAGTAGGAAAGGTTAATCTAACTGAGGGATTTTTCGCATATCATACTATGCAGCACAGTTATAGCTTCATAACTATGCAATGTACATCGTAGCTCCTTCAAGCATCATTAGAATGTAAATTTGCATGTGCAAGTACAGAAATAGATGCCATAATCCTAATTTAGCTGCTCGTGTTTAAAACGTGTTGCGACGTGATTCGGAAAAGGTGACATTTATTTCCACTTGTGTCTGATGCATCTGACCACAAAGAGATAAAGGCTTTTATCTGTCCTTGTTAGGTATTTTGTTTCCAAACCTGGTGTAAAAGTAAGCATATCACAATTGAAATCATTACCTGGAGGAACATCTACTAAATTAAGTGACTATTTAACAGGCTGCCTCAGAGAAAATGATCTAGAAGAAAAAATTGTTGTACTTTATGCTTATAATAATAACTGCAGTTTTGGATCTGCTGAAAGAAATGGTCAGAGCAATGCTTTTACCAACCTCCAAGTGCAGTTTAGCTTTGGATTGCTATCGGTTGGGTGTGCTGCTCATATAATGCACAATACAGTTGAAGCAGCTACTGAAATTTAGCCTATAGATACAGAATTGGTACTTTCCAAAAGTTTTGTGTTCTTCAAGTCATAATCTATGAGAGCTAAAATTCTGAAAGGTCATTACAACTTTGTGGAAATACACTCCAGGAAACGGAAAAAAGAACACATTACACCGGTGTCTCAGACCCACCATACTTGCTCCGGACACTGCGAGAGGGCTGTACAAGCAATGATCACACGCACGGCACAGCGGACACACCAGGAACCGCAGTGTTGGCCATCGAATGGCGCTAGCTGCGCAGCATTTGTGCACCGCCGCCGTCAGTGTCAGCCAGTTTGCTGTGGCATACGGAGCTCCATCGCAGTCTTTAACACTGGTAGCATGCCGCGACAGCTTGGACGTGAACCGTATGTGCAGTTGACGGGCTTTGAGCGAGGGAGTATAGTGGGCATGCGGGAAGCCAGGTGGACGTACCACCCAATTGCTCAACACGTGGGGCGTGAGGTCTCCACAGTACATCGATGTTGTCGCCAGTGGTCGGCGGAAGGTGCACGTGCCCGTCGACCTGGGACCGGACCGCAGCGACGCACGGATGCACGCCAAGACCATAGGATCCTACGCAATGCCGTAGGGGACCGCACCGCCACTTCCCAGCAAATTAGGGACACTCTTGCACCTGGGGTATCGGTGGGGACCATTCGCAACCGTCTCCATGAAGCTGGCCTGCACATCGTTAGGCCGTCTTCCACTTACGCCCCAACATCGTGCAGCCCGCCTCCAGTGGTGTCGCGACAGGCGTGAATGGAGGGACGAATGGAGACGTGTCGTCTTCAGCGATGAGAGTCGCTTCTGCCTTGGTGCCAGTGATGGTCGTATGCGTGTCTGGCGCCATGCAGGTGAGCGCCACAATCAGGACTGCATACGACCGAGGCACACAGGGCCAACACCCGGCACCATGGTGTGGGGAGCGATCTCCTACACTGGCCGTACACCTCTGGTGATCGTCGAGGGGACACTGAATAGGGCACGGTACATCCAAACCGTCATCGAACCCATCGTTCTACCATTCCTAGACCGGCAAGGGAACTTGCTGTTCCAACAGGACAATGCACGCCCGCATGTATCCCGTGCCACCCAACGTGCTCTAGAATGTGTAAGTCAACTACCCTGGCCAGCAAGATCTCTGGATCTGTCCCCCATGGAGCACGTTTGGGACTGGATGAAGCGTTGTCTCACTCGGTCTGCACATCCAGCACGAACGCTGGTCCAACTGAGGCGCCAGGTGGAAATGGTATGGCAAGCTGTTCCACAGGACTACATCCAGCATCTCTACGATCGTCTCCATGGGAGAATAGTAGCCTGCATTGCTGCGAAAGGTGGATATACACTGTACTAGTGCCGACATTGTGCATGCTCTGTTGCCTGTGTGTATGTGCCTGTGGTTCTGTCAGTGTGATCATGTGATGTATCTGACCCCAGGAATGTGTCAATAAAGTTTCCCCTTCCTGGGACAATGAATTCACGGTGTTCTTATTTCAATTTCCAGGAGTTTACATTCTCCATTGATTTTGGGTTATGGTAACATGAGGTGGTTAGCACACTACTGCCTGCTGTTGAAAGAGCCAACAATATGTTTAAACCCTTAAATTCACACTCAAAAAATCCCCTTTGTACCTTCAGACCTTCTCTCAGGACATCTTTTCTGTAGCATGTTGTATGTTTTTCAGAACTAGGCTTCATCATTTCATGAAGCATGAAAAACACTGAAGGATAGTCACTCTGTTTGAATTAACTGATTGTGTTAGTTAGTTGGAAACAAAATTGAAGACCAGTTTTTTCTCCTAAAATATTTTTTTTTTATTTTCTCCTAAAATATTTTTGAGAATATTGGAACAATGATGTCTGCTGCCAGTAGCGGTAAAAGGTTTCATATGTTCTGCTGTTCTATTTTCCTATGAAAATGCTCATCCTACTCAAAGAAGTGCACAAAAGAAAGTTTCAAGAGCTTAAAACCTTACAGTAGGGTTACGTCACATAAAATGTCTTAATGCGATAGAGAATGGAATCTACCGATTCTGCCCCACCTGACCAAGTAGCACAGACTAATGGCAAATATCTTCTACTATTACCATTTTTTTCTCCCTTCCTGAGACGCTACTTTCCAAACGCATATATTTTATTAAATTTAAATGTATCTAATGGCTGAAAAAAAGGAGTACGAATTATACATTTGAATCAATTGAAAAATTCCTGTGCAGTTAAATGTTTTAGAAATATAAAAATTACAGAATTAAAATATTCAAATTTAAAATTTAAAAAAATTCAAAATCAAAATATTAAAAATTTGAATATTAAAATTTTATTTCTGTCCTTACAAATGAATATACAAAAATTTAAGACCCCTTGTATTTCTTAGAAGTACTATAATCTTAAACGAACTTAGAGAATATTGTAAAATGGAAAATTTAAAGGGATATTATAAATGTAATAAAAAATATTCTAATTATTTTATAGTTAAAAGCTTAATATACATACACATAAGAGCAGAGAAAAAAGTTGGAAGCAATACCTCTGTATAAAATTGAAAATATATATTGAGTGTTTTAAAAATGAAGATAGGTATTAAAAATAGTAATGAAATATATAATCATTTATTTTATCTTAGGAAAGAAAATTTTTTGTACTGCTGTTGATTAAAAGATTATTTTCGACTTCTTTCTAGTCAGATTACTACAAATGGAAATAAAAATTTATTTATGATTTTCGTTTATTATATTTTAATATTACAAAATTTTTAATGACCATTCGAAAAATTATTTAACAAATAAACCATCACAAGTGAATTACAAGGAAATAGGTGAATACATAATATTTTAATTAAAATGGATCATTGTCAGCAGAATCCAGAATATTCTTTTAGTATAAAATATCAAAACATAAGGCAAATGGTTTTTGTTACAATTTGGAACCTATAAATGGCCATTATAAAAATCCAGTTGGATATAGGGATCCTAATTAATATAAAAGTATAGAATATATGGAAAAAAATGTTGAAGAAATTGGAGAAACTTATGCTGAAGAAAAAGAAATTATGACTTTAGCTATTAAAGTACAGTTAAGACATAGTTAAAACAAATTTTTTACTCCATGTTAAAATTGTTATACAGAAGATAAAGAAAAAGTTTGCCATCAAGATAATTCAACCAGAAAAAAAAATATATATTTTATAATAATTGATATTTGTAATTAACATATCCTATACTTGTTCAAATTTAATTACAGCATTTATCAGTATATGGTTTTCATTTATTTCTAAAAAGCTTGCCTATGACAAAAAGAAATAAAATTAATCTAAATAATTAAAATAGATACGTTACTTTTGATAAATAAACACAGAAAATTTGGAAATAAGATTTATTGACCCATTTAAACTGATGACATCAAGTTCTAATCAACTTAATTCTAATTTTAAAATATTCAAATAAAACCTATACTAGAAATTTTTCCAGTGGCTGTAATAAAATTGGTAACAAGAAAATGTGTTTTCCTTGTGATAACATAGGTGGGAACAATTTCAAGAAGACGAAATTCCACAAAAAGAAGATTTTTGTTATACATAAATTCATGTGATATTTGTAATAAGATTATAAACAAGTTAATTAATTTGGGAAAAATGCAATAAAAATCAAGAAGAATATCATGTTTTGTTATATTCCAATGTTTTTGATAATTCAAGAATAATTATATAAAAGCTTATGATTGAGATCCTTCGTGCTATTGTACTGCACCAGGATTATCTTGTGATTCTATGTTAAAAGTGGTAGAGCAAAAATTGGAATTTTTCTGTGATTAGATTCATTTCAGTGGTTGAAAAAGGAATAAGAGTAGAAATTTCTCAATTTTGTAAGAGATATGGGAGAGCCAATAATAAACATATGAAACATTTTGATTCAGATACCGAATTAATGATTTAATATTACTGGACATGAATAATCAATATGGAAAATCCAAGTCTTAATATGTACCTTATTAATGCTCATAGGATGACCAGAATATTTTTAAATCTAAGAAATAAGGGAAAATTATAGAAGTAGATGTAGAAAATACCAAAAAAGTAATATGAAGTACATAAAAATTACCATTAGCTCCCAAAATCAAACCACTTTCAGTAACTAATGAAATAAAAATTATTAAGTACATTAGATAATAAATATAAATTTGTTGTTCATTATAGAACTCTTAAACAGTATTTATGAATGAAATTAACAAAAACTAAAAATGACTGTGGTCGAAAAAGATATAGATTTAATGGGGTAGGACTTCAAACGGGCAGACGTGGAGCGGGAAAGGCACCATAGGGCATTTTTGTTTCCACTATCTATACTTTTACAAATAAATTCATAAAACTTTGCAGCACGACCAGGAAGAGTTCAGAGTTCACACTCATTGCAGTGAAAGTTCAAAAACATAAGAAAATAATTCTTTTTACATCTGAAATTTGATCATTGTTTTCACTTACTATTGGCTGTAGTTGTTGCTGTAGATATAATTTTCTTCATAAGTAACACAGATCCTTTCATGAATTTTGCACAGCATACAAACCATACTTACAGGTGTATGAAACTCAAGAATTTCTTTAATTTATGAAAAAATGAATTACCATTACATTTTAAATTTCATATCTAGAAAAATCTCAAATTTTAGGGTAATTATCTCATTTTTTACCACAGTTTTAAATAGATTTGAAAAATTCTACAGTTTCATACAACTGTACGTATAACTTGTATGGTACGCAAAATTCATCAAAGAATCTCTCTTACTTATGAAGAAAAGTGTACCTATAGCAAGAAATACATCCAGTAGTAAGTGAAAAAGGATGGAACTTGACATGTAAAAAAATTATTTTGTTTTGTTTTTGATCTACTACTGCTATGAGTGTGAATAGTGAATTCTTCCTGATTATACTGAGAAAGCTTTATGAATATATTTGTAAAAGTAAGGACAGTGGAAACTAAAACGTCCTGTGGTGCCTCTCCTGCTCCAAGTCGGCCAGTTCGACGTCCTAAACCCCTTAAATACAGAAATAAGAACTAAAGAAAAAACTAATTTTGAAAAAGATTTCTGTGAACTGATGAATGATTCAGTATTTGGGAAAAACGATAAAAACTATGAGAAACAGAGTGGATATAAAATTTGACTCATATTGAAATAAATGTGATAAATCAGTCCCAAAAACAAATTTTAAGGATAGAACAATAAGTAATTAAAATTTAGTTGCTATGGATATGAATAAAGCTAACTTTTATTTGAATAACATATTTATTTGGAATGACTATAGTCAATGTATGAAAAGAATTAATTAATCATTTTCATTAGAATATTATGAAAACAAAACAAGGATAAAATATCGAACTCTGTTGTTAACATACTCTTAGTTACATCTATAATATGTAAATTGAAAATTTTTATATGGATATAAACTCTGTGTTAATCGAATATAATACAAGCAGTTTGTGTGAAATATTATTTATAACATTGCCCACATAAAAAACATATGGAAAAATGAAAAACAAATATAATGGAATGAAAGTGGAAGAATTTTCTGGTTAGATCAAAAATTTATGTTTATAATTGGACAAAAGATAGCGAAGAAGTTAAAAGCCAACAGGAACAGTACTGTTAAAAAAATAAATTTGGCAGATTATAAGGATTGGTAATTTAAGGAAAAGGAAAACGCGTTCTACGGATCGAAGTGTGGAATGTCAGATCCCTTAACTGGGCAGGTAGATCAGAAAATTTAAAAAGGGAAATGGATATGTTAAAGTTGGATATAGTGGGAATTAGTGAAATTTGGTGGCAGGAGGAACAAGACTTTTGGTCGGGTGACTACAGGGTTTTAAACACAAAACCGAATAGGGGTAATGCAGGAGTAGGTTTAATAATGAATAAAAAAATAGGAGTGTGGGTAAGCTACTACAAATAGCATAGTGAACACATTATTGTGGCCAAGATAGATACGAAGCCCTACTACAGTAATACAAGTTTATATGCCAATTAACTCTACAGATGATGAAGAAATTGAAGAAATGTATGATGAGACAAAAGAAACTATTCAGGTAGTGAAGGGAGACGAAAATTTTGTAGTCATGGGTGCCTGGAATTCGGGAGTAGGAAAAGGGAGAGAAGGAAACATAGTAGGTCAATATGGATTGGGGCTAGGAAATGAAAGAGAAAGCCGTCTGTTAGAATTTTGCACAGAGCATTACTTAACCATAGCTAGCACTTGGTTCAAGGATCACGAAAGAAGTTGCTTACATGTAAGAATGCTGGAGATACTAGAAGGTATCAGATAGATTATATAATGATAAGTCAGAGATTTAGGAACCAGGTTTTAAATTGTATGGCATTTCCAGGGGCAGATGTGGACTCCGACCACAATCTATTGCTTATGAACTGTACATCAAAACTGAAGAAACCGCAGAAAGGTGGGAATTTAAGGAGGTGGGACCTGAATAAACTGACTAAACCAGAGGTTGAACAGAGTTTCAGGGAGAGCATAAAGGAACAATTGACAGGTATGGGGGAAAGAAGTACAGTAGAAGAATGGGTAGCTCTGAGGGATCAAGTAGTGAAGGCAGCAGAGAATCAAGTAGGTAAAAAGACGAGGGCTAGTAGGAATCCTCGGGTAACAGAAGAAATGTTGAACTTAATTGATGAAAGGAGAAAATATAAAATTGCAGTAAATGAAGCAGGCAAAAAGGAATACAAACGTCTCAAAAATGAGATCGACAGGAAGTGCAAAATTGCTAAGCATTGATGGCTACAGGACAAATTTAAAGATGTAGAGGCTTATCTCACTAGGGGTAAGACAGATACTGCCCACAGGAAAAGTAAAGAGACTGTTGGAGAAAAGAGAACCACATGCATGAATACCAAGAGCACAGATGGAAACCCAGTTCTAAGCAAAGAAGGGAAAGCACAACGGTGGAAGGAGTATATAGAGGGTCTGTACAAGGATGATGTACTTGAGGACAATAATATGGAAATGGAAGAGGATGTACATGAAGATGAAAAGGAAGATACGATACTGCGTGAATAGTTTGGCAGAGCACTGAAAGACATGAGTCGAAACTAGGCCCCGGGAGTAGACAACATTCCATTAGAACTACTGATGACCTTGGGAGAGCCAGTCCTGACGAAACTCTACCATCTGGTGAGCAAGATGCATGAGACAGGCGAAATACCCTCAGACTTCAAGAAGAATATAATAATTTCAAACAAAGAAAGCAGGAGTTGACACGTGAAAATTACCAAGCTATCAGTTTAATAAGTCACAGCTGGAAAATACTAACACGAATTCTTTACAGACACATGGAAAAATTGGTAGAAACCGACCTCAGGGACGATCAGTTTGGATTCCCCAGAAATATTGGAACAAGTGAGGCAATACTGACCTTACGACTTACCTTAGAAGAAAGATTAAGGAAAGGCAAACCTACGTTTCTAGCATTTGTAGACTTAGAGAAAAATTTGCCAATGTTGACTGGAATACTCTCTTTCTAATTCTAAATGTGGCAGGGGTAAAATACAGGGAGAAAAAGGCTATTTACAATTTGTACAGAAACCAGAATGCAGTTATAAGAGTCGAGGGGCATGAAAGGGAAGCAGTGGTTGGGAAGGGAGTGAGACAGTGTTGTAGCCACTCCCCAATGTTATTCATTCTGTATATTGAACAAGCAGTAAAGGAAACAAAAGAAAAACTCGGAGTAGGTATCTATGGAGTAGAAATAAAAACTTTGATATTCGCCGATGATATTGTAATTCTATCAAAGACAGCAAAGGACTTGGAAGTGCAGTTGAACGGAATGGACATTATGTTGAAAGGAAGATATAAGATGAACATCAACAAAAGCAAAATGAGGATAATGGAATGTAGTCGAATTAAGTCGGGTGATGCTGAGGGAATTAGATAAGGAAATGAGACAGTTAAAGTAGTAAAGGAGTTTCGCTATTTGGGGAGCAATGTATGTGATTATGGTCGAAGTAGAGAAGATACAAAATGTAGACTGGCAATGGCAAGGAAAGCGTTTCTGAAGAAGAGGAATTTGTAAACATCGAGCATAGATTTAAGTATCAGGAAATCGTTTCTGAAAGTATTTGTATGGAGTGTAGCAATGTATGGAAGTGAAACATGGACAATAAATTGTTTAGACACAAAGAGAATAGAGGCTTTCGAAATGTGGTGCTACAGAGGAATGTTGAAGATTATATGCGTAGATCACATAACTAATAAAGAGGTATTGAATGGAATTGGAGAGAAGAGGAGTTTGTGGCACAACTTGACAAGAAGAAGGGACCGGTTGGTAGGAAATATTCTGAGGCATCAAGGGATCACAAATTTAACATTAGTGGGCAGCGTGGAGGGTAAAAATCGTAGAGGCAGACCAAGAGATGAATACACTAAGATTCAGAAGGATGTGGGTTCCAGTAAGTACTGGGAGATGAATATGCTTGCACAGGATAGGGTAGCATGGAGAGCTGCATCAAACCAGTCTCAGGACTGAAGACCACAACAACAACAATTTAAGAATGAAGACCATACTAAAATACAATAAAACACAACAGGAAAAATATGTATTAGAAAATGAAATGGATAGTTTAACATAACGACATTGTCTAATAAAATAAGAAAATAATAAAATAATTAACCATACTGAAATTAATATTAACTTCTACTTTCCTTAATTTTGTCTATTAAATTATTTTCCTAAATAATTGGAAGTTAAGATCAGAGAAAACTGTGGAATCGAAAAATCAATGGATTATTTACTTCACAGAAATGTACAAAACATGGTTATAGAACAAGGCATATATTTTATTTAAATTTAAAGGGTAACTAATACATAATAAAATAATATTACTTGTGGATGTGAAAAAAATATTTCTAAATATTATAAAAGAGAACATTTAAAATGAATTCCAAGTGAAGAAGGTGCAAAAATAATATTATCAATTAAAAATGATGAAAACATAAAGAATGGTGCTGATCAAAATGCAAATTTAAAATAATTGCAAAGAAATTAAATGTTTAAATTCCTTTTATAGGACTCCAACTTCTAAGAACAAATAATCAAGTGAACAATATATTCTAGAATGTAAAACTAATAATCAAATAACTGCCTATAAACAGGTATTTTTAATGTTTATTCAGTTAGAAAGTTATGACATAGAATATATATTAAAACTGACATGTTAAGTGATACTTAGTCTCAGATTAAGTCTGCTTCATCAGATTGTTATTTGTCACATAAGTATTTTACAATGAAAATTATGATATGAAAGTTTTTCAGATTTTATTGATGTGAATTTAAAAATGGTTATAACAGTTGGGAATATACGAGGGTATTTCGGAAGGTAAAGATACACCTATGCAAGAGGAACAGAAAAGTTTTGGAGAGGAAGTTGGCAAGACTGGTGTTAACCTTGAACCGTTAGCTTTCTCCTCGCAGTCGTTCGGCAGTGGAACCTTGCTTCTGGTTGGAGTAGGTCGTGTTTAAATTGACTGCGCCGGTTCAGAATCCCGCCAAATGCGAAGTGCGCTGTCATACCTTTTCTTCATGTAAAAGATCAGCGACCAGCGGATATTCCCAAAGAAATTGTTTCTGTTTATGGGATCATTATGAATCGACAAAATGTAACAAAATGGTGTCGTCATTTCTCTGAAGGTAGGACCTATGTTTATGACGAACAAAGAATAGTTCAGCTATTTGTGATGTTTGATGCCCATCTTCGGAGAACGGAGGAAGTAATTCGTGCGAATACACGTCTCACATTGAAACAATTGCATCAGATCATACCGGACGTGTCAATGACAACTCTTTATGACATTGTGACTGTCAAGTTAGAGCACAGGAAATTGTGTGGTCGCTGGGTTCCAAAACTGTTAACAGAAGAGCACAAAAAGGAGAGGCTGGGCTTTGCACTCCATTTCCTCACACGTTGTACTGAAGCAGGTGATGAGTTCCTTGATCACATTGTGACAGGTAACTAGATGTGGGTTTATCAACATACACCTGAATCCAAGCAACAATCAATGCAATGGCGCCATTCGTATTCACTAAAAGCCAAGGAATGCAAAACGTCGATTTCAGCGAAGAAAATCATGGCTGCTGTTTTTTGGGACAGACAAGGCATTCTTCTGTTGGAATTTATGCCTCCTGGAATGACAATTAACGCTGCTACATATTGCCAGACTTTGAAACGCATTCGAAGGGCAATTCAAAACAAACGCAGGGGAATGCTGATAAGTGAAGTCTGCTTGCTTCATGACAATGATCGGCCTCACAAAGCACTCATAACCAAAGCACTACTCAAACAATTGAAATGGGACATATTGGACCATACGCCATACAGCCCGGACCTTGGGCCCACCGACTTCCATGTCTTCTGTTACCTGAAGTCACATCCTGGTGGAAAATCACTCCAAAAAGTTGAAGAGATCCAAGATGAAGTTGAAATGTGGTTCCAACAAAAGGCAGCAACCTTCTATGGCTGTGCCATACAAAAGCTTGTGCACTGACTTAACATATGTCAGCATAATGGGGGTGATTATGTCGAAAAGTAACAAATAATCCAGTTAATAAGAGGTAACTGACGTATTCTAAATGTTCTATTTGAGGACTACAGGCCATTGTATCTTTACATTTCGACATACGCTCGTAGTTTAGGAAATAAACATGATATAAGTGATTTACTTTGAATGGAACAAAGAAAAATATTAAAAGAAAATTTTATAAAAAGAATAAATAAAAAAACTTCTATTAAAATATTTCTAAGAAATGGAATCATTTAATCTTAAAAACTACAAACCAATATATAATAACATAAAAATATTTTGATTATTGATGAATACATAATTCATGGTGTGAGAGAATAGATATTGCTGAAGTTTCAGAATATGAACAATTATACATGGTGGTTAAACAAGTTAATGATGAAAATAAAAATATGTTAGAAAATCTTATGCCATCCAGTTTGGATGGGTTAAAAGGAAATAAAAACTGATATATATTCATTTTTCAATGGCATTTATATTCTTCTATTTTATTGTCGACAAAAGAAGCTGAATCATTGAAGAGATGGAAATGAAAGATCTTTATCGTTAGGAAAATATGTATAACATTACATTAGGAAATAAATGACAAAACCAGTAAATTACATTATAGACCTAAATCAAAAAAGGTAAAAAAAAGAGAAATCTTTACATTTGAGGAGTACCGAATAGGAAACCCGAAAAATAATAAACGAAAATTAAAGAAATAAATATAGTATTTCTATATTCAGTACCTTGAACGAATATAGAGGGTTTGAGCCTAATATTTATTATTTTAAGATAATTTTAGATACAACTATTATGTTATGAAAATCCGATGAAAAAGATTACATATCAGTGAAAATAAATAAAAAATAAAATCCTCATTCAATATATTCATATCAGAGAATTAATGAAAATATAACAATTTGATATTGTCATAATTATCTTAATATATTTGACATGTGAGAAAATTTTGTTAATAACATAATTAACTGAATTCTTTAATTTTGTCTAAGTTATCTGTTGCATTAAAACCATTAAAATCTCCTACGTTATTATTTTCAATACTATTATTGTTTTCGAAATTCTGAATTCTTACATCAAAATTTTCAGGATGTAAAAGATATTTCGGTCCATAAATTATAGGAGACGCAGTGGTCTTGCCACAGTCGGAACACTGGTTCTCATCAGATCACTGAAGTTAAGGACTGACGGCTGGGAGACCAATTGGACAGGTGACTATGAAGTCTGGCAGGTGTTGTTGGCAAACTGGATGCACTCAACCCTTGTGAGGCACACTGAGACGTTACCTGGCAGAGTAATACCAGCACTGATCTTTTAAACTGACGTACAAGTGGTAGAGCAATGTGTTGACCACATGACTGACTATATCTGCATCAATAAGTTCATGTTAATTAAATTTAGGAAATCATTTAATTTTCAACTCTTTTGGTATGGATTTTAGTTCTATAGTTTCTAAAATTTTTAAATTTTACATCTCAAAGAAAAAATTATTTTAGTTTTTTAGTTTGAAAATTCTAGATCATATTCCCACGAAATTAACATAGTGCTTTCTAGGTTATGAAAATCATGATTATTATGTTTTTCATTCCTATATATTTTAGTTTAATACTTCCTCCTTCAAATAACTGAAAATCTCAACCAGCAATTAATTTTTTATATCTATGAGGTTAAATAATCTTAAATTTGTTATTGAGCTACATACAAATTTTTTCGCCATATCTAGTATTTAAACATTCATATCCAGTAGATTTATATAAAAATACCATTCCCGTTGATTAATATTTTTAAATATTTTAGTTCTTGCATTGTTTAGATTCTTAAGAAATGAAAATTGGTCTATTGATATATAGAACAAATTATCAATTTTTATGTTTTAATTTACAATTGTTTTTTTGCAAAGTTTGTACATTCTTTTGTATAAAACATTTTTTAAATCGTCTGAAATATATAAATTCTTCATTTTCTTTTGTATCACTAGATTCAGTTAAATTCAATATAATGTGCTTGTTTGGAGAATGCTTGCACAGGGGGAGAAAAAAATCGGTAGTAGTAGAAGAAATCTGCCAGTAGCCTTCCTGCATGCCATAGAGGCACAACCGTTAGATTCTACTAGCAATGTCACTGAAAGAATGGTTAGATGTTGAAATTTCTGTTCGAATTGTAGCTTTTCATTTGTGGTTCCATAATCACATAGGTATTGATGGTCTAGACATATATATAAGCGCAGTGTACATGCACAGGCCAGATAACAGGCACACTCTTCTTTATATTTTTGTACAGCGTTTCATTTGATAAAATTATGTAGCTCATTTTCCTTGGCAACTGATCTAGGGTATGTGTCACATGACACCCATTCAAGTTCATTGTTGCATACTTCATGAAGTGTGGTCTTTTTTCCCGAGGGCAGTCCATATTTGACTGAACATTCTGAGTTACTGAGCTGGTGACCGATAGACCAACAGAACCATGATGTATATACAAGGGTGACTTAAATGAAAACCTAAAATTTGTAATAACAAATGAAAAATTTCGTGCCATTATCCTGTAAGTTGGTAAGTATGCTACAGACAGAGTGCAGAATGTCCTTTAGGAGGCAGAATAGTACAGATGCACACATACCTTCGCAGTATCAGTATAAAGATGGCAAAGTTAGGTGCAACTTGCACCAGGGTACAACAGCGTTCTGTTATTCGGTTTTTGCATAGTGAAGGTGTGAAACATATTGAAATTCATCGATGAATGAAGGTTCAGTATGGTAATGCATGTTGTCACAGCAGCAAGTCTACGAATGGTGTAGGAGTAGGATATTTTTGTATGTTTTGGCTCACTAGCTCAATTTGGTAAAAATTAAAAATTGCTCATTAACACTCTCATTTTTATTGTTCATAAAATTGATCTAATGATCCAGAACATACAAAAACATCCTACTATCCCTTAAACCTAATGATAATATAATATAATAATATTATAATAGCTATAATAAGAAATCATTTATTTTACATAAATTTCACATAAATCAATGTAATAAAATAATTAAAATGAATTAGTTAACAAAGTACATTATTTAAAAACATCATTTTGTCAATATAAGTAAATAATTAAAATGTATTTGTTAACAAAAGTAAATTACACTGAAAATTATATTTGATTTCCAAATCTGCAAAGCATTCTCACAATTTCCTACACAATTTTCTGTGTTTCAGACTCCTCTGACGCTATGTACACAGCGCTACATGAAGACTAAGTTCTGAATTAAGAGAAGCGCTTCTTTTATTTGGGCTGTTATCAAGTACATAGGCACGTGTGTTGGAAGATTTAACCAGATGGATAGCACTCTGCGCATAAATACGTTATAATGACCTTTGATATGCACAACTCTCCTTGGTCAATGGTTGTGTGAAGTTTGCCTGGAGTAAAGGAACTTGAAGAATTTATATATACTTGGAGTTCTACTGAAAAAGTATCTTCTAATAATCAACTTCTTCATCAATTTATTTAAGGTTCAGATTCATTATTTTCTTAACATTATTGAATTTTGATATTGGACAACAGACGTGTACAATTAATGAATGTGATTTTCAACTACAAAATTACATGTAGAGATAGAGAAAATTACATATAAAGTGAAATATGTTTCCCTAATGATTTCAGTGAAATATACATCAGTGCCATCTAGTAAGAGATATTCGAATCTAGTTAGTTCACACTATTGCTCACAGATGTCTCTAATGTTCTGAACATGCAGCTCGAAACATATAAAATGCAACAAACCCAAACATTTGTTTTAAAAATGGATAAACCTAATATTTTCTTGAAATATGTTCATCTGGATACTACAGTAGGCCATATACTGAAATGCTCCAAAATAAGTTAATAAACTAAAAAGTTGTTTTTTGACTTTAGATTAAGTGTCGATTTCTCAGCCAAATATTAACCGATTTTAAAAATTAAAAATGCTAACATAATCCACATAAAAAGGGATATCTAGAAAAAATATAATGAAACAAATCAGAAATCATTTAATAAGTAAGATACTACAATTTTCAGTTTTATTTTTTTTTCTTTCTTAAAATGCTTCAGAAATGTGTAGAGGCATTAAGTTAACACTTTTGTAAATTTGTTATGTATGTCATTCATTCATATAGAAGCAAATGCTAATAATTAAAATTTTCAGTAAGTAATCTATGTCTTGCATCGTATGTAACATTCTTTTTGTCATACATAATTTTATAAGCAAGTATATCATTTGGAATTTTATCATTTAAAGTTGCACAAAGTTTCATAGCTGTTTTCTGTGTAGTAACAACATTCTTTCTATGTGTCATATTGATTACATAAATTGGATAATTAGTTATAAAACTAACTGGACTAATAACAATATCATACTTTAGTAAAGTAATTCGTTTAAAATCTAAAAATGCATCACATGCTTTTAGAAAATTATTTGGAGGATTTATATTCCACATTTATTGAGGGAAAACTTCATTTTTACAGTTTTTAAATAAATTTTTTGTAGTTTAACATGATCAAATAATGATGAATCAACCAACTGATTATTTTTACGATTTGTCTGACATGCAACAAAAGCAAAATATGGCATGTCAAATCATGTAGAGCTATGGTAACTTGTAATATCTAGTTCAAAACCATTTTCATTATATAAGGCAGCAACGTCTTCTCTTTGACGTTCATAAAAATAAATTTGTATTTTCGGTTTTTAACAATATTTTCACGTTGTTCAAGTTCCTAATTTGGTTCATATTTAACAACAGATGCACGAATTCCCATAGATTCCATAACAATTTTACCTTCTATAGGAAGGGTATCTTTTATTTCAATTCCAGCATCATTTTTACCAGCCGAACAAAGAATTATGTCTCCAGAAGATGGACTACATATGAAAATTACATTTAAATGTCCTCCCCAAATAATTTCTTTATAATCATTAATAAATCCACCAAGTAATAATGGGTAAAGTACTTCATTTATTTATTATTTATTTTTCCTATATTAATTATATGTACCTCTAAACTTATTTTTTCCGTAACACACGAAGTTGAATGTAATAAAACTTGATGAAATACAAGGATGTTCAATTCTAGATAAAATATTATTTCGTTTCTTACAAAGTGAAACAATTTAGGTGCATAATTATCAATTAATTTTGTAATTGATTTTCCGTCATAAGTTGGATAACTTTTCCATCATTTCCAACAATGCTAAAACTCATACACAAATGAGCTGATTTTGATGACACCATCCATATCCAATATCTATTTCTGTACCTTTGTTAGGAACATTTCTGTTATTTTTAGTTTTCTCATTTACAGGGACTGAGCAAAACTGATAACATTCAATTTTATTCATGATTGTTTCAGCAATTACTTATTTATTAAGGAAAAACGTTATTAAGATATTAAAATATTTCTAAAATAACTCTTACCTTAGCTCCATTAAAGCTAATTAAATTATCATTTTCGTCAGTTATAGTAACTTCTAAATCTCTAATTGTATCAAGAATAGGAACATTTACAGGTCATTTTGGTTCATTACATTGTTGATCCACCAAGCTTTGCATTATGTTTAAATGAAGAACTAATATTAGTTTCTTTATCAAAACGATCATTATCTTTTACACACATTCCATCAGCAATATTAAAATTTATATTTATTAATTGAAAAGAATTATTTTAGGAACATCTTTAGCTACAGTTATTTAATTGGGTAAAACAACTTGATTTTTAAAACCAAGCAAGCTTGCAATACTATCTTCTCTATCTACATAAAATTTTACATCACTTTGAATAGTTATTCTGTTTAATATTTAATCTGCTTTAATTTGTATATTGGCTTTTTTAAAATGAGTACTTTCTTTTACATTTGTAAATCTATATTGACCTACCAGAATTTATATCGTTTCTCCTTCACAATTAAGTTTATTATTTTTTGTTGTAATATTTGGTTTTAAACAAGTTGAATAAAAACCAACCAGTGAAACATTAGTATAGCTATCTCGTATTGGAACAGTTCATCTTTTTCTAAGTATTGAAGATTTATCACTAAGTTGAAATAATCTACTCATTTACTACTGAAAGAAATTATTAATAAGTGAACAAAACAGATTGGGGACCTAAAGCATAAATTCCAGAAAATAAGTTAAAAATCAAACATGGTAAACCCTTACAAAATTCTATTAGATATGCAATAATTGGACCACGTGGATGTGGAAAAACAACATTAATAATTGATAATTATATTTTAGGTTCAGGATGGAATAAAATTAAACATTTGTATGTTTATTCAAAAAGGTTAAATCGCCAAAATATCACGAAATTATAAAACAATCTAAAAAATAGAAGATAGAATTAGTAAATAAGTTATTAGTTTTTTGAAAATAATGAAGAAATTATTCTATTAGATGAATGTGAAGAAAATTCAGTTGTTGAATTTGATGACATCATTCTAGAAAATGAAGATCTCGTATTAATACAGGCAGACACATGTATAGATTGCATCTATTTAGCTCAAACTTATTCAAAAATACCAAAACAGTTAGTCAGAGACAACCTAATTTTTTAAAATATCTTTAGACAAGATGATATAAATTTAAATCTATTTATCAAGAACTTGTAGGTGGAGATTTTTTGATAGTTTTAAAGATATGTGTAGCAAATGTTGGAATGATGAGTTGGGATTTTTCACAGTAGATATGTCTAGAAAATCAACTGATGGTAAGTTTAGAAATAAAATACGTTTCTTAAAAACACAAACATAAAATTAACATAAACTTCAAACGTGAAACATAAACGCAAATGTACATGTAAACATAAAATTTAACATAAACATAAACATAAACATTATTTATTTATTTATGCATTTATTTTACCTGGCAAGATTAGGGCCTTCATGCCCTCTCTTACACCTAAACAGGCATACTCAGATTGAACGAGTTACAGTTTCTACAGAACATTAAGGATATATAACGTATTATACAGTACTGATGTTAAAGAAAAAAATAGAGATTATGACAGTAGTACAATGATAATTATAACAATCAAAAAATAATTATAACAATGAACAATAGTAATGATAATAATAATAATAATAGTAATGAGTATGTATATGAAAGTAAACATAATTTTCTTTTGTGAATGTCAGGCCTATTGTTAGTTGGGAGTTTTCTCGTTATGTTCTTGCAGCTTGTGAGTTATTCTCATCGAGCAGAGACATAAGACGATAGAATGGGGTGAAAGAGATGTATAAGAGGTAGATAGGTTAGAGGAAGAAAAATAGAATGCTAAAATTCGAAGCTGTGATGGAGAGGAGAAAGAAAGAGATGAGAGAGGCACAACAATGTTGGCTATACCGTCCCTCATATGTAAGTTTTGAGTTCCCTCTTGAATGTTGAGTGTTTCTGGATAAGACACAGATCACAGGGGAGAGCGTTCCATAGTCGTATGGCTGAGATGGAGACTGACACGGAGAAAGATTTGGTGTTATGTAAAGGTACAGCTAAGAAGCTAGATGTATCTGATCTGGTATTGCGATTGTGGAATGATAGATTTTTAATGTGAGAAGACAAGTATTGAGGGCACCAGTGGCTAAGAAATCGATGAACTAAGCACATAGAGTGGAGATCACATGCCTTATGTGGGCGTATCCAACATAGCTGGGAGTATGAAGGACTTATATGATCATACAACCAAATATTGCACACGTATCTAACGCAAGCATTCATCACTAGCTCGACGCATCTAGAATTTTCACTATTTGTGCCGTGTTGAACTACATCACAGTAGTAAAGATCAGGCAAGACTAGTGTTTGGACTAATTTTTGTTTAACATGGGTTGGAAATATTTTTCTAAATTTTTGAATTGCATGTAGGTAGCACAGCGATTTCCGGCAAGCTGTGACTGTTTGTTCTTCCCAGTTTAGGTGTTCATCCAAGAATATTCCAAGGTCTTTTCCTGTTTTTTGGTATGGTAGTTGGGTACTATTGAGGGGTATGTGAGGGAATGTTTCGCGAAAGTACCAGCTGTTTAACTTTGGATGAGATATAAGTATGACCTGGGATTTCTTGGGGCTTAGTTTCAGACCTAGGTCCTGTGCCCATCGAGAAACAGAGCAAAGATCTGCGTTCATACTAACTACTGCGTCAGCAATGTTCTTGGGGCTTGCACTTATGTACAGCTGGATGTCGTCGGCATATAGATGGTAGTTGCAGGAGTAAATCACTGAAGAAATCGAGAGATTGATATCTTGGGGCTGGTAATTTGTCGCTGGGTGGCAGTTTACAGCTGTTGAGAAGAAATCGTTTCATTCTTCTGCAGACGCTTGATAAACAGCGTCAGATCTTCGCTTCCCTATACCATGATAAACAGCGTCAGATCTTCGCTTCCCTATACCAAAACTGCGCATCTTTTTCCACAGTGCAGCAGGTTTTGATATGCCGCATACGACAGAGCGGGCATGTCTGATTTTGGCATTCCTCACGCTTTGCTTGGTTCTGTTTTGGAGTTTCCTATAAGCTTCGTACGCCTCAGGAGTTGGGTTACTCTTGAAGGCCCTATGTGCAGCATCACGTATATTCATTAACTGGCGTAATGCAGTGGTGAGCCATGGAGCGGGAGCTCTCTTTACCTTGGCAGTGCATTGAGGAGCATGTTTTCATACAGTGCAATAATTTTGCCACATAATTCCCGAATTTTTCCGTCTAAAGTCGGTTCATTGCTTATATCACGCCAAGGGATGTCTGAGCAATCCTTTTGAAGAGCGTCATGGTTAACATTTTTTAAGTTTCTATAGGTTACCAGGTGAGATTTTTCTTTGGTAGTATGCATTGAGTAATTTAAGAATATCACGTCATGAGCAGAGAGTCCCGGAGCAGATGTCTGATTGGCGCGGATTATTTTATCTGGTCGCTTTGTTGCTGTTATATCTATGAGTGTGTGGCTGTGTGGCGTGTGATGAGTTGGGTCCAGCGGTGTTAAACTCATACCATTGGAGTGGAACAGTCGCCTTAGTGTTTCTGCAGAGGGAAATTTTAACTGTAAGTCGATGTTTGTGTCACCCATAATGATTATGTGTTCATACTGTGTCACGAGTGTGGACAGGGCAGACTGAAAGGAGGACATGGCACCGACATTTGGAGGTTTATAGATTACCCCAATTAGCAGTTTCTGATTTGATGTATTTATTTCGAAAAACAAGAACTCTGCTTCTCCTTCGCCCTTTGCATCCGATGGGCATAGTACAGTAGGTGTCAGATCAGAGCGAACATAGGCACCCACACCACCCCCGCGCCATGTTTCACGATCTGCCCTTAGGAGAGAGTAACCAGTGATTCGGATAGCGTCTCAACAAATGTTTGGTTTCAACCAAGTTTCAGAGACGAGGATAATATGGAACAGCGATTGGCAGAACAGGTCACAGAACTCGTCGAAGTGAGCCGTTAGCTACTGCGCGTTCGCGTGGACCACAAAGAGCCCGCCACCGGAACCGGTCCGTCCCATTGTGGCCGCCTGTAGGACTGAGCGCGCTCCGTTTAGCTGCTGGCCGGAAGAGGGACAAAAGCTGAATTTCGCGGGGGAAGACATATATACAGGTGTGTCCCAGGTCGTGACTGACTCAGGCGTCTGTGGACTAAAGGTGAAAAACAGGCTGGAAGAATCGGAGGAGGGAGCGAAAAGAAAGATGGAAAGTGGCAGTAGTGGTTACAGGAAAGATAATAGTAGTAGTAGTGGTAGTGGCGAGGATGAAAATAACAGATATAGAAAGGCGGTTGTAAGGAGATTCCTGTTAACGGAGAATGTTAATTCCCATTTGACTGACAATATGAATATACATGAGCACTTATGATAGACAAATAAAGAACCAATATTTATGGGAAACCATTTACTGATTTATATAGAGTACTTATGGTACTTATAGATAAAACGGAGCACTATTTAAGCTAAAAAATGAAAAGAAAGAATAAAAATTAACTTATATTAGACAGATTACAATATGAGACTTTGTGTTTCGCGAGATTTGGCTCAGTTTTTCAGTTCGAACATGTTGTCACCGTTTTCCTCCCTCCTTCCGTCTTGACTACGATCCTGCCATCCTGGGTCCATACATTTTCGTCTTTCACGCGTCAGATCTTCCCTCAGTGTAACCCCACTCTTGGCGAGTTTTCTTTTCTGAGCAAACACTTCAGCTCTTTTCCGGTAAGACACAAATTTAATTATTATGGGCCTGGGTTTCATGGCACCTGGTATCCTGCGCCCAACACGGTGGCTTCTGTCAATATCGGCCACGTCGATCTGCACGCCAAGTTTCTCACGCACGAGGCTCATGGCCAGGTCGTCGGTGTTTTCGCGATCGTTTTCAGCTACCCCGAACAAGTGCAAACTTTTCCTTCGCTGATACTGCTCAATTTCATCGGTGGCAGCAGACAGTTTAGCTTCTAGGTCGGCGGCTTTTTTCTGTTGTGCCGCCAGGGACTTTCTAAGAGACTGGATTTCGGTGCTGTTGCGCCCGACAGACTCTTGCAGTTTGTCCATGACCTCGGCCGTCACAGAGTCCGTGGTGGATTGCACGATTACGTCTAGCGTGTCTTTGCTGTGCAGCGCCGCACTCACCTGGGACCATAAGAGCTCCCCGATGTCGGGAAGCGGGGCATCACCTGCCGCCGGAGACCGGGCGCCCGCGCTGCCTGCGCCCCTGTAGCCTCGCCTGCTGCCGCTTAACTCGTGCTCTTCCCATTTTTCACTCACTTATCACTTGTGGTAATCAATGGAGAACAATACACCATGGCAAGTAACACTTGTTTAGTCGGATGCACACGTTGTGGACTGCCGCACATCTCTGTAACACCTTCAATGAGAGGAAAAACTCGCGAGCTGAAGAAACGCGCGTCACTCAGTGGCCGCCACCTTCATACGTTAAACATAACTAATATTTTTTCTTCCATAATAAATGATTGCAAAAGTTTGTTGAAGAAGTTCTTAATAAAGATAAACAAAATAGAAAGAAAGCTGAAGAATTAAAAGAACACTTTAAGCTTTGGGAAAGGCAACCAAGAACAGAACATGAGAAATATAAAATGGAAGATCAACTTGTTATTGATCCTATTGGGAACAAAAATAAGGGTATTGAAGGTTTAGGTGATAGTGTTTTAAAATTAATTGAAAAAATAGAGAAGTTGAAAAACAAATGATTCCATATCACCATATAGAAGATTTTGAAGATTTATCGGCAATTAAAAAATAGCCAATTGGTCTGATGACATTCCTAGAACATACGATTGTACATTAAGTGAATCAGAAATTAAAGATGTATTTAATGAATACCAAGAAGAAAAAGAATCAAGTAGTCACCAAAATGAAACTAAAATATAAATGAAACTAAAAAGATAAATGTTAGTGAAAGAATGTTAAAGTATGTAAATCGTATTGAAGATAAAGTATTTGGTTTAAAACCTGTTGGTTTGTTTAAATATGTTGGTAAAATACCTGTTGAATTTAATGGTGATACACTAGCAATTGGTAAAAAACATATGAAGGTACAGATGGATTAGTGAGTCTTTTAACTGGAAAACAAATTACTATAGGTGATTTAAATAAAAAGTTTGGTAGTGTAGATTTATCAAATTACACACATATTTTATTAAATTCAGAAGCACTGTATTCTGATAATGATCCAAATAAAATAGATTCAAGTAAATGTAATAAATATTTATATTTAATAAAACCAATTGTTGAAGACTATTTTCCAAACTTAAGAATAAAATCAGCTACAGATTCTTCGGATATTAGTTCTCGTGAACAAATAGGTGAATGATTAATTAAAAAATATACAGATAAATCAATTGAATATGTTTATGAATGGTGTTAGAGAATTAATTGATAGGTTAGCAGTAATTCATGGTGAAGAATTAGCTGGAAATAAGAATTATCATAATGAAAAGATTAGTATTGCACAAATGTTAACAAACAGTTTTTGTGATTTCATAATCGATAATCCAAAAGGAATTCCTTATTTAATTAGATTTTAAAATAATCTTCCACATACATCTTGGAAAAGTGATAAATATGGAAAAGGATTAGTAAATAGGGTTTTAAGTAATGTTCCAATGCCTAAGATGCATCTACCAGGATTTAATTACTGCAGACAATTCACTAAATTTGTAGAAAGCTTAACACGTGGTGATCCAGGAATTAATCCATTAGATGAAGCTTGCAAACAACATGCCATTGCATACAGAGTTCAAAAAGATTTACAATCTAGACATGAAGCAGATAAACAACTTCAGTTAGCTACAAAAGAAAGAATGCATGCACATGATGCCAGTTTGAAAGAGAAAATTGCAGCAACAACCGTTATAGGTATTATGTATGATAAAAGGATACGATGTATGGGAATTGATGTTGATGAAAATAGTTGTGTTTGCGAAATGTTTGTTATTATTTTTTCTCTATTAAAATTTCCCGTATGTAAAGGAGTGTATACACAGTACAATTTACAAGATTACAAACAGCATTCACAGTAAAATACACATTGGAAGTACAACAACAAAATTATGTTTAAGAATGACAGGACATAGATGTGATGCAAGAAATGGAAATCCAACATCTATTTCAGTTCATATGAGAAATTTAGGAATTGAAATTTTTCGAATTGAATATGTAAAATCAGTTGCAGTTTCATCAAGAAAAGGACTCAGAGTCAAAGAACAGAATGAAATAAAAAATATGACAAGTCAATGTTATTGAATGTACTTTTAGTATATTCTTACAATCATGAAAAAAACGAGAGACCAAAAGAAAAAAACGCAAAGTTAGAAGAAATTATTATCATAAACATATGCAAGATCCAGAACGAAATGAAAATGAAAAAATAGAAATAAACTTAGAATGCAAATAAAACAAACTAAAGAAAAGCTACTGAATGAAACTTTTATAGAGTTATGTAGAACTGAAGTTTGAAAAGTATTTATTAAATTTTTAACTATATATTTGAATAACCTTAGAATTGATTATACTTTGCTACTTAGGAGCAAAACAAAACGAAAGTCAGTTGAATTAAAGTTAAATAATGAAAAATTAAATGCAATTAAACCATTTTTAACAGATGTTTCCTAAACGGGAAAAAGAAAAGAAGGTTGGTGGATATTTACTTCTTACATTAGCTATTCCCATCGTTAAAAAATTATTGAATAATTAATAAAAAAGAAAGATGGTAAAGGACTAACACAACATGAAGGTGGATTTTTAGCATTATTATTAACTGCATTCACTTATTTAGCAGCAATTGGTTGTTTAACTGGTGGATCTGCAGCAGTTGCAAATGCAGTTATAAATAAGAAGAAAGCTGATAAATAATTACAAGAACAAAAAAGACATAAGTTAGAAATGGAAAAGAAAGTAGGTAATGGAATCAAGAAAACAAAAAAAAAATCGAAAAACTAATTGATAATATTTTAATGCATTAAGTAATTTTGATATAGAAGGGCTTACTAAACAATTAAAAATTAAACACTTTCGTGGTGTATACATGACTGATGAATTGCCAAATAAAGCATATAAAATTGTGGTAGTACATTCCTTTCCCATACAACACATTTGAGATTCATGGAGAAACCTTGATGGTCATTTACAGCGATTTATCTCGTCTGTTCTTCTATGTCCTCTTTTGTGTTTATATCGATCTTTGGGTGCTAGTGTAGCAGCCCATTCTTCTCTACACCTGCAATCAAGAAAGCCGTTGAGATTGGTATTTCTGGTCTCTCACGATCTCATTGTTTCCTGAACTTTCAATAAATATCAGATTGCCTTTGAGCTAAGATTTCGACCCAGTTATCTCGATACTTGCATTAAAAAATGGACACTAGCCCGTATGCAGCTGGGAATTAAATAATGCTCATTGCGTTGTTGATGACACAGCTATTGTTTTCAACGTGAATCGGCCATGAAGTGTTCATATGCTCAATGTAACAGCCGGTATAATATTATAAGGTAGAAAAATTTTCTCCACGAGGAATGAGAGCACAAACTTTCGTCCTAATTCTCAATGTGAGCTTTTTGAAGGATGGATAATTCCTCGTAGTAGGTGTTTTCCAAATCTGTATTATACTGTGTGTCAGTTGATGAAATGGTTTTCAATAGTCCACAGTCGTCACCACAAGCAACGCAACGCATCGACAGAAGTTTCATGGTGAGAGAAGTGTCTTGGGCGTAGACGCTGGGAATTGGAAGCTGAGTTTCCTAACAACTGTCCCAGTAATCACAGTTCCATGAGTCTCAGCTCTGATAAGTGATCCACTGATTTTGCTCGTATTCCACACGGTTGTAGTACACACATAGGCTGCTCCAGTATGAAGCACTTGTCATATGTTTTCGACAAATTGAGGATAAAAGTTTTACAATGCTGTTGAATAACATAAGCGAGCCAAGAATTCTAGGTACCATAGATTGTGCAAGCTCTTGTGAGTCTATAGCTACAGTAATTACAGGCTTGTATGGACACATGTTGAAGGCATAGCACTTCCTTCGCCTCAGGTTGAGTACTCATTTAACATCTTTTGTTCCACAATCGTCATCAAATGTGCCACAGCTGTATGACTCTGTGCCAAAAAAGGACGACACACAAACATGCGCCTACAAATCTACACCTGTATATTAAATTTGCCTTTCGCCTATGCTGCATTTGGTTATGAATGAAGGATATAGTCTCTGTAACAATTAATTCAATCTAATTGCCTGGAATCAAATTTGAGAGTGAGTGGTATCACCTGCATAATATACAAATTTTTTTGCTGGATTACTTGTGTGTCTTGAAAGCAAGCGTTCAGTACTGTGAAGTATGCAACGAAGTCACTTCTCTTCTGCTGGAAGTTTCAGATAAGTTGTTTTCCTCTGTATCTTACAGAATAATGAGTGAAAGGAATGGCTGGCTCTGAGCACCATGGGACTTAACATCTATGGTCATCAGCCCCCTACAACTTAGAACGACTTAAACCTAATTAACCTAAGGACATCACACAAAACACAGTAATCACGAGGCAGAGAAAATCCCTGACCCCGCGGGAATCAAACCCGGGAACCCGGGCACGGGAAGTGAGAACGCTACCGCACGACCACAAGCTGCGGACAGTGAAAGGAATATTAATTTAGATAGGTAAATGAAAGAATCGTTGCTCTTCCTGCAGAGTTATGAAAATAGTTTAGTTATAATTTTAATTAATGGAACTGCAGGTTCTTGGTGGATCATTGTATGCTGTATACACTAAATGAAAAACTTATTTGTCTTTATTCACAAAAAAATTGTTTTTTTCCGCTACATAGTAATCTTCAACCCTTACAGCTACGTTTTTTATTGTAAGGTAGAGATTTTTTGAAAAAAGATTTGTGTTTACTTCTTTCGTACAAACAATAAATTCTTTCACTAAAGAATTTCTTTTCTTACTGATAGCTTATTGTTTTTTTCCAGAGTTGACATCTGATTAAAATCTATTAATAAGTGCGTCTGATATCTCAGTTTGTATGTCCTGTTCGCAATAAATGGACAGAAAAACTTGGAACAAATCCTTGCCTCTCCTTTATAACATGATAGCCTTTCACGTAGGAGCTCCATGCACAGGATGCTCATAAAATCTCGACCTATTCCTACTAAATAATTGATACATTTAAATAATACAAATGCATGTTTATGGCAAATTTACAGGGTGGTCCATTGATAGTGACCGGGCCAAATATCTCACGCAATAAGCATCAAACGAAACAATTCCAAAGAACGAAACTCGTCTAGCTTGAAAGGGGAAACCAGATGGCGCTATGGTTGGCCCGCTAGATGGCGCTTCCACAGGTCAAACGGATATCAATTGCATTTTCTTTAAATAGGAACCCCCATTTTTAATACATATTCGTGTAGCACGTAAAGAAATATGAATGTTTTAGTTGGACCACTTTTTTCGCTTTGTGATAGATGGCGCTGTGATAGTCAGGAACGTGCAAGTACATTGTATCACGTAACTTTCCGCCATTGCGGATGGTATTTGCTTCGTGATACATTACCCGTGTTAAAATGTACAGCTTACCAGTTGCGGAAAAGGTCGATATCGTGTTGATGTATGGCTATTGTGATCAAAATGCCCAACGGACGTGTGCTATGTGTGTTGCTTGGTATCTCGGACGACATCATCCAAGTGTCCGGTCCCTTCAAGTTATTTAAGGGAACAGGAAGTGTTCAGCCACATGTGAAACGTCAGCCACGACCTGCAACAAATGATGATGCCCAAGCAGGTGTTTTAGCTGCTGTCGCAGCTAATCAGCACATCAGTAGCAGACAAATTGCGCGAGAATCGGGAATCTCAAAAACGTCGGTGGTGAGAATGCTACATCAACATCGATTGCACCCGTACCATGTTACTATGCACCAGAAACTGCATGGCGACGACTTTGAACGTCGTGTTCACTGGGCACAAGAGAAATGACGAGACGATGACTGATATTTTGCGCGCGTTCTATTTAACGACGAAGCGTTATTCACCAACAGCGGTAATGTAAACCGGCATAATATCCACTATTCGGCAACGGAAAATCCACGATGGCTGCGACAAGTGGAACATAAGTGACCTTGGCCGGTTAATGTATGGTGCGGCATTGTGGGAGAAAGGATAATTGGCCCCCATTTTATGGATGGCAATCTAAATGGTGCAATGTATGCTGACTTCCTTATTAATGTTCTATCGATGTTACTTCAAGATGTTTCACTACATGACAGAATGACGACGTACTCCCAACATGATAGATCTCCGGCAAGTAGTTTGCGTGCGGTTGAAGCGGTATTGAATAGCATATTTCATGAAAAGAGGATTGGTCGTCAAAGCACCATGCCATGGCCCGCACGTTGACCGGTCTTGACGTCCCCAGATTTCTTTCTGTGGGGAATGTTAAAAGATATTTGCTATCCTGATCCACCGACAACGCCTGACAACATGCGTCAGCGCATTGTCAATGCATTTGTGAACATTACGGAAGGCGAAATACTGTCTGTTGTGAGGAATGTCGTTACACGTAATGCTAAATGCATTGAGGTTGACGGACATCATTTTGAGCATTTCTTGCATTAATGTGGTATTTACAGATAATCACGCTGTAACAGCATGCGTTCTCAGAAATGATAAGTTCACAGAGGTACATGTATCACATTGGAACAACCGAAATAAAATGTTCAAACGTACCTACGTTCTGTATTTTAATTAAAAAAATCTCTTGTTGCCAACTGTTCGTCTAAAATAGTGAGCCATATGTTTGTGACTATTACAGCGCCATCTACCACAAAGCGAAAAAAGGGGTCGAACTAAATATTCATATTTCTTTACGTAATAAACGAATATGTAATAAAAAAGTGGGGGTTCCTATTTAAAAAAACGCAGTTGATATCCGTTTGACCTATGACAGTGCCATCTAGCGGGCAACCATAGCGCCATCTGGTTTCACCCTTCAAGCTAGACGAGTTTCGTTCTTTGTAGTTTTTTCGTTTGACTCTTATTTCGTGAGATATTTGGCCCGGTCACGGTCAATCGACAACCCTGTATGCATACATTTTCATCACACTATAGCATGGCCTCTGCCAATTTGGAAGCGTTGCTCCTATTGTTGAAGACCAGACCTGAATACATTCTCACGCATTACTTGTGAGTTGCCCGACGATCCACCCCAGATTCGAGATCCCTTACCTAACTGATATACAGTTTTGACTTTCTTCTCTCATTGCCATACAGTGGTAGCGCGTGGTGGCCCGTTACTTCATATGCAGCAGTTATGTTTGTTATACAAAATGTGAACGATGAGGTGGTCTTTATGCACAACTTCTATTAAATAGTAACAGATTTTTTCCAGTTGCGTAATCTTTATGGTCTAATCTTTCAAGCACCTAACAGCGTTAAGTTTGAAATTTTCAGTGTAGTTGATTTGGGCACGTTTAACTCGTTGATGATAACGAAAGGGTGAGTCGTTCTGAGCTCTTGCTATTCTCCTCTGTTTCCCTGAACAGTCTCGTATGATACAGGACATCTTCCGAACTCATTGCCAAGTAACCGAATGTTTGCCATTTTTGTTGCTGGCATGTAAAATTTTCGAGTGGACTTCTGTTGTACCTCCAGGTAATATAAACCACGCATCACCGGAATGGATTATAATTCGTATTATATAAATGCAGCCATTATTTCTTATAAATGGGTTAAGACTTTTTGAGTAATCTGTGCTATAGAAAGCGGTCGTAAACAAAGCCCTTGGTGCGAAGATCAGAGTTATTGTCTTTAACAGAAGCTCATTGTGAAACTTTTTCATCAGTTTTACTCGCTAAATTTTATAGTGTGTTCAAAACATTATCAGAAAGTTGTTGGCTAGCAGAATAAACTACAGGCTACGCATTATAGATGAAAAAGTGAGCTCAGAATGTAACAACGACAACGACGCTGTACTATTGTGCATATAAGTAAATTTTTTTTCATCTCATTTTTCGATAAACTAGTGTAATTGATGTTCTGATTTCATTTCTTTTTTGTTTCATGCCATTGTATTAAGAAGACTGTAAACAAGTTTCAATGTGAATATTAATGTTTATGTAAAATGTGAAGTAATATTGTGATAGAATTGAAATGTAACAAATTTTGAGATTGTTGTAAGATGTTTAAAATTGTAACTGTGCATCTGGTCCATACGTAGGCAATGTGTTAGGATATGTAGAATGCAAAACCTCGGGTGAATACCCTGTCTGTAAGGGAGCGGTAAAAGGTGGATGGCAAGCAAGCGCGGGAAAATGCGCATGGCACTGCATGGCACAACAGGCTCAGCAGTAGTAGTTGCAGTCTGGCACTGGTTGGAGCAACACGTTCTGGAGCGAGGAGGCTCTCCTGGAAGACGTAGTTTCATTGAGCCTCGGGTATGCTGTTCCAACGCCCACACAGCATGGCAAAATTCCATAGGCACTAAATGGAAAAGTATTGCGACGCTAAGAAGAATTAAAGTGCCGATAAGTCAAGAGCCATAGCTGTGGTTGTATGTGTGCTCTGTGCCTCGTCATCTCGCCGCTCGCCAACCGCCGCATCGATAAAAGCAGGTTGAAACTTTTAGTATTGTATTCGTATGGACCATAGAGTGAACTGTTCAATAATAACCTAAATTTTACCAGAACTTACCCCTCATTTAATTATCCTCACAACTAACCTAGACAGGGTCCTTTCCAGATGTTGTGCAATCAGAGTGTCCCGAAATGAAAAATTAAATTTTGTGTTAATAATAATTACTTGCAGACCTAGTTATGTTAGAATGGTGTTTAAAGAACTGTTTTGTTAATTCAGTAAATGAATAACGAAGGTCTAACGAAGTCGAAAGGTATCTTTAATTTTGATACAGTAAGGAAGTTTAATTATTTCGAGACAGATATAAAGGTATTTAAATGAGAAGTAAATAAGATAAAAAGAGTAGCAACTCATATACTGGAAATCTTGAAGGCATGATAATTTCAGTAATTAATTTTTTTTATAGTGATCCTAACAGTTTCAGCCCCCCCCCCCTCTTTTTTTTCATTTGAATTCTGAAGTGTTCCACATTGGTTTGACCAGCAAAAGTTAAAGTTAATATATAAGTCAAAAATTATCAGTGTTTTATTTTTATCAAAATTAACATTTTGTGTGTGGATCGAAAGTGTTATTTCTAGGGTAACCTATGCCCGATTTTAATCAGATCAATAGACAGTATGAAGTTTTGTAGTATGCATTATAGTGTAGTGTTATGTATTCATGGTTTTTCCATATCAGTACAGAACGTGAAACTATCAGTTCAATAGATTTTCTGGTTCTAAAATTTTACTATATTATGCAGTGTTGTTTTGCATGAATATATACCAACTTGCACAGGGGAGAAACTCAGTTAATGCCTAATTAGGCTGGCGACCGTATTATTATTAAATTGGTAGCATCTGCAGTGTTGCTTTTGGTCCATACTGAGGTGTAATTGCATTTTGAAGTTGCTTGACGCATCATTGCTATTACCGAGGGGGTGTAAGTCTGATTTACCACCATTCAGGTACACGCGGTCGATATCTATACGAAAATCCTTTCTCATAAGGTGAAGCCCGTTCACTTACCATAGTACAGGCTTTAAGGAGTATTGTGCGCCCCACGCGCACGTTACAAGAACACTAGTAACGAAGGTAGTGGTATGGCCGTGACTAGCCAGTGTGGCCGTGCCGCCGATGGCAGCGCCGAAGCCGGCACACAGCTTCAGAGTCCACTCGATGCTGTCATAGGTTGCAGGATGGAGCACGTTTCAGGCTGTGGATGACAATGGTACAGAAAGGAAGTCTCAATTTAGGTGTTTTTACCTCTAACTTACAAAATAATATTTGAATACATTATCTATTTACACATATATTAAGGATAATGTGGATACATGGGAAAACAATGCTCTAGTGAGTGTTTGAGGGTTTAAATCAGCTCGAGGTATGACCATCCTGTGCATTTGACCTGCGGTCGCCGCGCTGTGGCGCTGGCAGCAGTCCATATACGCAGAGGTGTGTTGGTGCATGTCAGAGTACGGTGCTGCGAGTAAGAGTGCAGACGTTTTCAGACGTGCTAATAGTGACTGTATGCTGCAAATGGCAGAAAGAACACATATTGATGACGTTATGAGGGGTAGAATACTAGGGTGACTGGAGGCTGGCCAGACACAGCAGGTCGTAGCACGGGCCCTCTGTTTGTCACAAAGTGTGATCTCTAGATTACGGCAACAATTCCAGCAGACAGGAAACGTGTCCAGGACTACAGTATGGGACGTTCACAGTGTACAACACCACAAGAAGACTGCTATCTCACCATCAGTGCCCGCAGATGGTCACGAAGTACTGCAGGTAGCCTTCCTTGGGACCTTACCACAGCCACTGGAACAGTTGCCTCCAAACACACTGTCTACAGACGGCTGAAGAGACATGGTTTATTCGCCCAGAGACCTGCACGGTGCATTCCACTGACCCCTGGTCATAGGAGAGCCCATAAAGCCAGGTGTCAAGAACACAGTAAATGGTCATTGGAAATGTGGTCCCAGGTTATGTTCATGGACGAGTCCAGGTATAGTCTGAACAGTGATTCTCGCCGGTTTTCATTATCAAGAACACGGTATATGGTCATTGGAACAGTGGTCCCAGGTTATGTTCACGGACGAGTCCAGGTACAGTCTGAACAGTGATTCTCGCCGGTTTTCATCTGGCGTTAACCAGGAACCAGATACCAACCCCTTAACGTCCTTGAAAGGGACCTGTATGGAGGTCATGGTTTGATTGTGTGGGATGGGATTATGATTGGTGCAAGTACACCCGTGCAAGTCTTTGACAGAGGAACTGTAACAGGTCAGGTGTACTGGGACGTCATTTTGCACCAGTATGTCCGCCTCTTGAGGGGTGCAGTGGATCCCACCTACCCCCTGATGGATGATAACACACGGCCCCACCGAGCTGCCATCGTGGAGCAGTACCTTGAAACAGAAGATATCAGGCGAATGGAGTGGCCTGCCTGTTCTCCAGACCTAAACCCCATCTAGCACGTCTGGGATGCTCTCGGGAGACGTATCTCTGCATGTCTTCAAACCCCTACGTCACTTCAGGATCTCAGGCAGGCACTGGTACAAGAATGGGAGGCTATACCCCAGCAGCTGCTCTACCACCTGATCCAGAGTATGCCAACCCGTTGTGCGGCCTGTGTACTTTTGCATGATGATCATATCCCATATTGATGTCGGGGTACATGCGCAGGAAACAGTGGCGTTTTGGAGCACTTGTGTTTCGGGACGGTTTTCTCAACTTATCACCAATATTGTGGACGTACAGATCTGTGTAATGCGTGTTCCCTATGTGCCTATGCTATTAGCGCCAGTTTTGTGTAGTGGTATGTTGTGTGGCACCACATTTTGTCATTATCCTTAATTTATGAGAATCAGTGTAGATAGATAACTGCAAGCAAAATTCATCCTGTAAAGTTAGCTACATAGTGTATTTAGTTATTTTCCACAAAGTTACAGTAACATCTACATCAACGGATTACCCAGATATTCACAATTAAGTGTCTGGGAGAGGGTTCAATGAACCACATTCAAGCCGTCTCTACCGTTCCACTCTCGAAAGGCGCGCGAGAAAAACGAGCACATAAATTTTTCTGTGCAGTACCTTATTTCTCTTATTTTATCATGATGATCATTTCTCCCTATGTAGGTGGGTGCCAACAGAATGTTTTCGCAATCGAAGGAGAAAACTGGTGACTGAAATTTTATGAGAAGACCCCGTCGCAACGAAAAACACCTTTGTTTTAATGATTGCCACTCCAACTCCCGTATCATGTCTGTTCAAATATATTCGCTATTTCGCGGTAATAGTAAACAAGCCACCCTTGTTTGAACTTTTTCGATGTCATCCGTCAGTCCCACCTGATGCAAACCTTACGCCGCACATATTTTATCATCTTTTATTGTTATAATACTCGTTTTTAATTAGAGTAAAGTGTATTTATCAAGGACGGGTACTCAGTGTCGGGCCGTCCTGTAGATGCAAGAAAGATAATAACGGGGGAAAAGACACACATAATGGATTGCGAGTAGTCCCTTTCCTATGTATAGTCAGACAAGTTTTTACGTGACACAACTTGAATATGACTGTAATAGATATTCGTATTGTTCATTCTGGGTGTGTCATCATTTTAGTGACATAAAAATAAAAAAGCATACAAGTTTTCACAAAAATTCGTTTTAAGAGCATTTCGTAAAATGAGTATCGCCAAGAACCACTTCTATTAATTCACACTTATACACACCCACACACGTGTGTGTGTGTGTGTGTGTGTGTGTGTGTGTGTGTGTGTGTGTGTGTGTGTGCGTTCGTGCGCCTGACGGAAGGTTTATAAAAAGAAAAATAATGTGTTGATGTTGTTGTTGTGGTCTGCAGTCCAGAGGCTAGTTTTATGTAGCTCTGCATGCTACCATATCCTCTGCAAGCTTCTTCATCTCCCAGTACCTACTGCAGCCTACATCCTTCTAAATCTGTTTAATGTATTCATCTCTTGGTCTCCCTCTATTATTTTTACCCTCCACGCTGCCCTCCAAAACAAAATTGGTGATCCGTTGGTGCCTCAGAATATGTCCTACCAACCAGTCCCTTCTTCTAGTCAAGTTGTGCTACAAATTTCTCTTCCCTCCAATTCTATTCAGTTCCTCCTCATTAGTTATGGGATCTACCCATCTAATCTTCAGCATTCACATTTCGAAAGCTTCTGTTCTCTTCTTGTCTAAACTATTTATCGTCCATGTTTCACTTCCATACATTGCTACACTCCATACAAATACTTTCAGAAACGACTTCCAGACACTTAAATTTATACTCGATGTTAACGAATTACTCTTCTTCAGAAACGCTTTCCTTGCCATTGCCAGTCTACATTTTATATCCTCTTTACTTCGACCATCATCAATTATTTTGCTCCCCAAATAGCAAAACTCATTTACTACTTTAAGCGTCTCATTTCCTAATCTAATTACCGCAGCATCACCCGATTTAATACGACTAAATTTCATTACCCTCGTTTTGGTTTTGTTGATGTTCATCCTATATCCTTCTTTCAAGACACTGTCCATTCCGTTCAGCTGATCTTCCAGGTCCTTAGCAGTGTCTGACAGAATTGCAACGTCATCGGCGAACATCAAAGTTTTTATTTATTCTCCATGGATTATAATTCCTACCCCGAATTTTGATTTTGTTTCTTTTGCTGCTTGTTGAATATACAGATTAAATAAAATCAGGGATAGGCTACAACCCTGTCTCACTTCCTTCCCAACCACTGCTTCCCTTTCATGCCCCTCGACTCTTGTAACTGCCATCTGGTTTCTGTCCTAATTGTAAATAGCCTTTCGCTCCCTGTACTTAACCCCTGCCACTTTCAGAATGTGAAAGAGAGTATTCCAGTCAACATTGTCAAAAATTTTCTCTAAGTCTACAAACGCTAGAAACATAGGTTTGCCTTTTCTTAATCTCTTTCCGAAGGTAAGTCGCAGGTTCAATATTGCATCACGTGTTCCAACATTTCTACCGAATCCATACTGATCTTCTCCTAGGTCGGCTTCTACTAGTTTCTCCATTCGTCTGTAAAGAATTCGTGTTAGTATTTTGCAGCTGTGACTTATTAAACTGATAGTTCGGTATTTTTCACATCTGTCAACACCTGCTTTCTTTGGAATTGGGATTGTTATATTCTTCTTGAAGTCTCATGGTATGTCGCATGTCTCTTACATCTTGCTCACCAGATGGTAGAGTTTTGTCAGGACTGGCTCTCCCAAGGCTGTCAGTAGTTCTAATGGAATGTTGACTACTCCTGGGGCCTTGTTTCGACTTAGGTCTTTCAGTGCTCTGTCAAACTCTTCACGCAATATCGTATCTCCCATTTCATCTTCATCTACATCCTCTTCCATTTCCAGAATATTGTCCTCGAGTACATCACCCTTGTATAGACCCTCTATATACTCCTTCCACCTTTCTGCTTTCCCTTCTTTGCTTAGAACTGGGTTTACATCTGAGTTCTTGATATTCATACAAGTGGTTCTCTTTTCTCCAAAGGTCTCTTTAATTTTCCTGTAGGCAGTATCTATCTTACCACTCGTTACATAAGCCTCAACATCCTTACATTTGACCTCTAACCATCCCTGCTTAGCCATTTTGCACTTCATGTCGATCTCATTTTTGGGACGTTTGTATTCCTTGTTGCCTACTTCATTTACTGCATTTTTATATTTTCTCCTTTAATCAAATAAATTGAATATTTTTTCTGTTACCCAAGGATTTCTACTAGCCCTTGTCTTTTTACCTTCTAGGTCCTCTGCTGCCTTCACTACTTCATATCTCAAAGCTACCCATTCTTCTTCTACTGTATTTGTTCCCCACATTCTTGTCAATCGTTCCCTAATGCTCTCCCTGAAGCTCTCTACAAGCTCTGGTTCTTTCAGTTTATCGAGGTCCCATCTCCTCAAATTCCCACCTTTTTGCAGTTTCTTCAGTTTTAATCTACAGTTCATAACCAATAAATTGTGATCAGAGTCCACATCTGGCCCTGGAAATGTTTTACAATTTCAAACCTGGCGCCTGAATCTCTGTCTTACCATTAAATAATCTATCTCAGACCTTCCAGTATCTCCAGGCTTTTTCCACGTATACAACCTTCTTTCACGATTATTGAAACAAGTGTTAGCTGCGATTAAGTTATGCTTTGTGCAAAATTTTACCACGGGGCTTTGTCTTTCATTCCTTACTATAATTCCATATACACCTGCTACGTTTCCTTCTTTCCCTTTTCCTACTATCGAGTTCCAGTCACCTGTGACTATTAAATTTTCGTCTCCATTCACTATGTGAATAATTTCTTTTATCTCATCGTACATTTAATCAATCTTTTCGTCATCTGCGGAGCTAGTTGACATATAAAGTAGTATCTATTGCGGTAGACGTGGGCTTCGTAACTATCTTGGCCACAATAATGCATTCACTATGCTGTTTGTAGTAGCTTACCCGCATTCCCATTTTCCTATTCAATATTAAACCTACTCCTGCATTATCCCTACTTGAATCTGCATTTATAATCCTGTACTCACCTGACCAGAAGTCTTGTTCCTCCTGCCACCGAACTTCACCTATTCCCACTATATGTAACTTTTACCTATCCGTTTCCCTTTTTAAATTTTCTAACCTACTTGCCCGATTAAGGGATCTGACATTCCATGCTCTTATCCGTAGAATTCCAGTTTTCTGCCTCCTGATAACAACGTCCTCCTCAGTAGTCCCAGCCCGGAGATCCGAATGGGGGACTAGTTTACCTCCGGAATATTTTATCGAAGAGGACACCATCAACATTTAATCATACAGTAAAGCTGCATGCCCTCGGTAAAAATTACGGCTCTAGTTCCCCCTTGCTTTCAGACATTCGCAGTGCCAGCACAGGAAGGCCGTTTTGGTTGGTGCTACAAGAACAGATTAATCAATCATCCAGACTGTTGCCCTTGCAACTACTGAAAAGGCTGCTGCCCCTCTTCGTGTGCCGGCCTTTCTGGCCGTGCGCTTCTAGGCGCTTCAGTCCGGAACCGAGCGACTGCTACAGTCGCTTGTTAGAATCCTGCTTCGGACATGGACGTGTGTGATGTCCTTAGGTTAGTTAGGTGTACGTATTTCTAAGACTAGGAGACTGATGACCTCAGATGTTAAGTCCCATACTGCTCAGAGCAATTTTTTGAACCCTCTTCGTGTTGATATGCAGTTCAAAAATGTCTAAAAGTCGAGCAAATTCCATGTTAGGTAAGTCTAACCAATGTGGTAACAGTCCAGTCCGCTGTCTTTCCTCAAAAGTACTGCAAACAGAGTGTCGACAAAAATATGGAAACACAGCAAGAAATGCATGCTTGAATATAAATACAGATCTTTGCTAAGCCTGCGGGGCAGCACTGTTGTATTTTACTACGAACGGCACCTTTGCAGTGTCCTCAATACGTTGCAAGTATCAGTCGTAACAACAGTGTTCTGTGTAGCTGTGAGTGCATTATGTCGAAGCTAAGTGAATTCGAACTTAGGAAAGTTGTTGGTACTCGTTTAGGGGGTGCTTCTTTAGCCAGCGAAGCCGAAGTATTTGACGTTCCAAGATTTATACCGCATACAGGGAAACGGAAAAACGTCATCCGATAAATCACAATTCGGATGGAAGTATGTGTTGAATGATTCTGACAGACGATCATCGACGAGGATTTTGACATAAAACAAAGGGACGACAGCTGCGCAAATCACTGCAGAACTGAATGTTGCACTAGCAAATTCTGTCAACACCAAAACAACCCGAAGGAAGCTTCATAAGCAGGGGACTGCAGGGTGAGCAAGAATTGCAAAACCACCCAATAGTGATGCGAATTCGCGTAACAGGAAAACGGGGTGCCGAAGCTATAAAACTTGGACTATACAGCAGTGAAGGAAATTCATTTGGTCGATTGAATTTTGTTTGACATTGTTTCAGCTTCTGGCCAAGTTCACGTCTACGTACACAGTCCGAAGATTACGATACAGAGTGCTTGCAGTCAAGAGTGAAACATGACGGGGATACGGTGATGATTTCTTCGGCGATATCGTGGTATTCGACGGAGCCCATGGCTAATCTGCAACGTCGCATTAGTCCCAATATGTGAGCATTTTTGCTGATCCGGTCCAATCCATGGTACAATGTTTGTTCCCCAGTGGCGATGCTGTGTTCCGAGATGATAGGGCCTGTGCTCATACAGCTAGCATTGTCCAGGACAGGTTTTGTGAGCAGGACGATGAATAGTCGCTTCTCCACTGGCCACCACAGTTATCAGATCTCAGTATTATTGAGCCTTTGTGGTCTACTTTGGAGGGAAGCGTGTGTAGCCTCTATCACCCTCTACCAATGTTACCTCAACTTGTCACTAATTTGCAAGAAGAATGATATAAGATTCCCTTTAAGAACGTACAAGCCCTTTATTGAATGTCAACGACTTTCTTGCACAGTAATACGCGCGCTTATGATGTGTGTTTTATGTGCATCCATATTTGTGACCAACCCCGTATTTTTAACTGGAACTCTCTGCATTAGCAGCCGGGACACATTAACACCAGAGATGCAGAACATCATTTGTATTGTATGTTGAACTGGAGGCAGCGTTTTCCGTTAACTATCTTTTGTTATTGAATTATGAAATAAATCAGGTGAACAAAAAATGTTAGTACCATTATTATGGAAGTTTCATCAACCAGAGAAGACTGAAGTTCCTTAGATATAACTACATAATATCGTAAGCATTTTAAATATTAATTGACTTTAAGCCATATTTCTGTGACCACTCCTCATTAGAAGGAGAAGTTAAAGGCAAAGGAGGGGATGTTTTTGTGATTTTACCAGTGGCGGACTAAGCCCGTTGGAGACCCGGAGCGCTGAAACTAAAAGGCAGCCCCGGCCTGTTTTGAGACAGATGTATATTTATTTATATTTTAAAGAAATGAACAACATAGATCTAATGACTGACAAAAAGATCAAACGAATGTACTCTACACTGAAGTAATTGTAACACACGCAGCCGAAAAATATAAAACACCCACAAGGACTGTGTTCAGTTCTACCGGGGAATGTGCATACTGAGGTGTTGTACTGTCAGTGATCCATTTGTCATTGTCATCGGCGATGAGATGGCGCTCAGAAGGCTAGTCTGTGCATCTTCTGTCCTTGCTTCGAAGGCAGTAACTATGCTGAATCGGGGGTGAATAGGGTTTGCAACGTTCATTCAAGGATGAACCAAGCCCCATCGACGAGTACGTACTTCTGCTGAACAATTGCAGTCGTTTGAACGGGGTAGCATTATGGGCCAGCTGGAAGCTGAATGGGCGTATCGGCGGATTGTAACACATGTTATGCACATATATCGGCGGTGTGTTGTTGCTTTCAGCTCTAGTTTGTGGAACACTGACAACTGTAAAAAAAAGTGCTGGACATTCGCGTAGTACGGACAAACAATTATTCACCTTCAATACTTATTGAAATATATATATATATGTATATATATATATATATATATATATATACATATATATACATATATATATATATATATATATATATATATATATATATATATATATATATATATATATATATATATATAGAAAAGATTAGGTGGTTCCAATTCACAGAAATCTGTGAAACATCTCCAACAGTTGTATCTGACTTAATAAAATCAAAATGACACTGAATTGAGTTTTGTGGCCAAACATTATAAAATTTTAATAGTATTACTTTTATATAACTATCAATCAGTTGGTTGTACGGAGTTCGAAACAATCCACTGTAGTATATGCTTTCATATTTAGCACACAATTCCAATGTAACAAACTCTTCATGACTTCTTTTGTGCTATTTCTTGACCAATTATCTCATTTACAAACTTACTTCCTAAATGGTGTTTAGGTCTTAGGCAAAACTAACAACGTTGTTTGTGCCACAACAGTAATCATTTAGAAAGTGAATATTAACTTTCTTTACAGTTCCACCTCATGATACTTTATGAAGAGGAACTGACATTTTATATACACAATTAATGCCATACACATATGAAAAAATTGCTTTGGTTGATACGGATATTTTAGAAATCAACTGTTTCCATGCCATTCCTTCTACCAGAAGTCGTGTGAATACAACCGGCAACTTGCAACGAACCTCCGTCAATAGGCAAATAAATTTAGTCGTCAGTACTACCACCACAAATCAGAAAGCGGCGCATATCCTCATGAAATACTAAGAGTGATTATTAATGAAATTATGATGCTTGCGGTAAACGCTAATCTAAATCCTGAATTCATCATTTAAGTGTTTATGGTTGGAGGGCATTGGAAGTTTAATTATAACATTGATGTAAATCTTGAATCATCGAGTTTGATCTTGTAACACTATGCATTTATTGGTCCATGAATAACACATGAATATTAAATTTTATAGACACTGACTTAATAACACAAATCAATGACCGATTGATTTGAAAGAAAAAAAAACGGACTAGTGTCGCCACCAACGTATTTGTGGGTAATATTGGTTGAGTATATGTTTAATTACTGTTGGAAATAGCAGTTTAATTAGATTGTTGTAACTTCAAACCGTTCGAGTTTCTATGAACATAACAAGAAGGAAGTCACCATATCAGTATGATCTGAAAGAAATTAGTAGTCATTTTAAAGATGATGGTTAGTTATAGTATTTCCCTGAATTTAACATGACAGGGAAAGAAAGAAGTATGTAGTCAGTTGCGTGAAGCACATTTTACGGAAAGAGATAAGCGATCTATCGCGTTAATGTGCAAGCTTACTTCGCCTGCAATTATTTTGCGTGGTGTTGCCGTACTTGGTGTAAAAGCTAGTACTGACTGGCACGGAGCAGCTGTTGCAAATGCGGGATGTACCCATATTCCCAGACGCGATTGCGAGAGATATAGCTAAGTCTCGAGAACTGATAGCAAACTCTCACGACCTGACGTAAAGCCCAAGTCCAAATGGGATTATCAAAGTCGCTGCAGTCATGAGAGTAGCCTCCCGCGCGAAGACTTCATGAAACTCCCAGAGTCTCCCTCCAGAAAAGCCCCTCAGCTCCCTTCAACCCTCGTGCGTCCGCTTGACACACTTAATTCGGCCAGTCTCCGAAAAGGCTTAACTATCTCTCGAATGAGAGGAGTGGCGTCGAGCCAGCTGTCTCTCGCCAACAATTAAGATACCAGAAAGCTGATCAGAAACATGCCATTGTAACGGAAGGAGGCCCAAAACACCATTCTCTGCTTAATCTTGTGAATTTAGGTATGTTTTGGACTGTTCAAATGGTTCAAATGGCTCTGAGCACTATGGGACTTAGCAGCTGTGGTCATCAGTCCCCTAGAACTTAGAACTACGTAAACCGAACTAACCTAAGGACACCACACACATCCATGCCCGAGGCAGGATTCGAACCTGCGACCGTAGAAGTCGCGCGGTTCCGGACTGCGCGCCTAGAACCGCGAGACCACCGCGGCCGGCCTGGACTGTTCTTCTTACGGAAAACTGAAGTGCAAATTTTCTCAGGTGCAGATGTGGTAATATATCAGAATCTAGAAGGCTGTCCAGTAACACCACAAAACGGTAATTTCATCAAGTGGTCGCCCTGACTCTCTGTGGCAGTTTAGTAATTTAGAATATTTGCCTCTCCATATTCGTAAGACTTCCATCTCTTATTGTCTGAACTGGATTCTCGGTCCACCTGTCCAGTGGAGCCGGCCAGTGTGGCCGAGCGGTTCTAGGCGCTTCAGTCTGGATCCGCGCGACCGCTACGGTCGCAGGTTCGAATCCTGCCTCGGGCATGGATGTATGTGATGTCCTTAGGAGAGTTAGGTTTAAGTAGTTCTAAGTTCTAGGGGACTGATGACCACAGATGTAAAGTCCAATAGTGCTCAGAGCGATTTGACCCATTTGTTTAGTGGAAAGCTTTCGTCCTGGTCGAGTGTCGGAATATGCTGGCATGACCGACGTGTGTTTACTCCTCCCAGTGAGGGGAACTAAGTTTCTGAGCTGCATTTAGTGTTCTTGGCTCGTGGGAAAGACAGGTTCATCCTCGAAGTAGGAAGGTTCCTGTGAACCGAAAGCTACGAAGTAGAGAAGGTATGTAAACCTCAAGTAAGAACAGGTTTCCTCAGTATCAGGGTAGAGTTGGAATAAAAGTGCATTGCTACCCATGACCATTTATGTAGTTAAGCGTTAAAACAATTTGATCAAGGAAAGCAGATATCGAATGAGAGAATGAAGGTTGCAGGCAAGACGTATGCAGACGATTAAATAAATAGGAATAAGAATGTGGGAAGCAATCCTGGCACTGCCCTACGTCTCACAATCGTACTAGCTCTTAAAACTGTCGCCAGGAGAAGTTTAATCAAAAATTTTGATGAGACCTTTGCAAACATTTTCCTCAAGCCAGAACTTAACAGAGGCGAGAATAAAATCCCTGAAGATTAGGAGAATATAGATGGAAAATTTTTGTATCCCTGAAAAACTTACTTATTGATCCAATTACAACTTCCACGTTCGCTTTTTCACTGAAGACGTTGTGGAGAAAAGTAAAAACATCAAAATACTGTCTCACTGAACTTGCCAAGAATCGTTCCACCTAGCCATTCCCTACGTCATGGTCATTAAGTTACAGAAACAAAACTGATTCAACTAAACAATAAACTAGGATTACTGACACCAAACAATAAATTTCACATGAAAATGTGTATGCAAAATGTATGAACTATTTAGAGGTTGGCTGTTTTAAAATGTTGTAACTGTCAAGTTACTATCACTAGCGTGACAACATGTAGATAACCAAAATGACAAACACGCAAATAACGGAACTGACATGAATATGTATTAACAGTGACATAAATGTACAGAAACACAAACATTTGAGTTGATAATTTTGCCTACAAATAGTGTCGTCTGCAGCTGTCTAAGGGTGAGCATAAACACGTTGTGTTTACGTAATGGTAAAATGTTCATGACATCTTTGCGAAAATATATGTTCCGAATCATTCCTACAAAATAAACCACACAAGAACAGTTTGTACTAGTTCGTGGTGTTCACTGTAGAGACGTGTCATCACATGTCAGAACAAAATGTACAGTAGACAGCACTCTCAATAACATGACATGTGTAGCACAAAACGAGCAAACGCAGATTATGTACAGGCCATTACTTTAAAACATGAGGGATGCATTTTACAATGCGAAGAAAATCAAAACGTATACAGAACATTACAATGAAACGAGTAACATATATGTTCATTTGAGAGTCAAATGTGTTACAAACATAACAAAAAATATACCTGAGACAAGAATGCAATATGTAGAAATGAATATCGGAAACAAATCAAAATATACTAAAACATAAGAGAGTAACTGTAAAATCTAGAATACTGTGCAACAGTAAGTATTTTGAATGAGAATTTTAGACGTGTATTATAAAAATGTAGACCTGCAAAACGTTTAAAAACACAACAAATGCAGTATACACTGCCGCACGTAGAGGTTCATACGAATGCCTGTGTTTGGAGTAACATTCCACCAATTTACGACGCTTTGTTTTGCGAGGAAGGCACACGGCAGTTATCACGATTTGAAAGAACTCACGCTCACTGGGCATTGATGACGGTGCGTGGCACGTTCAGGAACAGTGTTTTTGGAAAAAACACGCGAGAGGCTGGAATCGCCATAACGTAATGACACATGGGAAGCGTTCAGACGCCCTTCCGAAATCGGTATCGTTTGTTGCCGTGGCATCTTTTATGCGTACCCTGAATATGTGGCAGCAAGGAGGTCAGTGACGTTTATGCAAAGTTCAGAGAAGATGAGGTTATATGTTATAGGCTGTTTTTACATAATCAAGCACGTGAATGTGAGTCGCAACGCATAATCACTAACACAGGTCTTGGCAGGAGACAAACATGGTGTTCTAAGATGCTGAAAGCGATGGCAAACCTGTATTCACATTGTTCTTTCCCTTATGATAAAAAGTAGCCATACTAATTGGAAATCGGGCCTCGCGGCTCTGCATGACGAGTTACAGAAGTATGTTTTCAGCGTGCGGTAAACTTGTTGACTCAATAGTTTTGTTTGAACTGCAGCTGACTAGTGGAAGGTAGAGCTTCTGAGCCTCTTGTTGTGACTCAGAAACAATGAAACGCCATAGGCGCGTGACCTGCTGCCGGCTTCCTTTACATCTACGTATATACTTCGCAGGGCCACTGTACGTTGCGTGGCGGAGAGTACTCTGTACCACTACTAGTTCAGTTCCTTTCTTGTTCCACTCGTAAATAAAGCGAGGAAAAATCGACTGTCTATATGCCTTCGTATGAGTCCTAATTTCCCGTATCTTATATTCGAGGTAATTATGCGCACTGTATGTTGCAACAGTAGAACCTTTCATAAGTCAGCTTCAAATTCGGGTTCTCTAAATTATCTCAATGTTTTCCTCGAAAATAATGTCGACTTCCCTGCAGGGAATCCCATTCAAGTGCCCGAAGCATGTCCGTAACACTTACGTTCTGTTCTAATCTACCGGTAACGCAGGCCTCTGAATGTCTTCGATGTCTTCCTTCATTACAACCTGGTACGGTTCCCAAACACTAGAGCAGTACTCAAGAATAGGTCACACCAGCGTCCTATACGCGGTCTCCTTTACAGATAAACTGCACTTTCCTAAAATTCTTCCAATAAACTGAATTCTACCATTCCCCTTCCTTACCACAGCGCTCACGTGTTCGTTCCACTTCATATCGTTTCTCAACGTTACAAATACATGTTTAAACTACGTGTCTGTGTCAAGTAGGACACTACTAATGCTGTATCCGGACATTACGGGTTTGTTTTTTCTATTCATTCGCACTAACTTAAGTTTTTCCGTATCTAGAGCTATCTGTCATTCTCACACCAACAAGTAATGAATGATAATTAAATAAAAACCCTACACTGTCGACGGGCGTTGATACACACTCCTGGAAATTGAAATGAGAACACCGTGAATTCATTGTCCCAGGAAGGGGAAACTTTATTGACACATTCCTGGGGTCAGATACATCACATGATCACACTGACAGAACCACAGGCACATAGACACAGGCAATAGACCATGCACAATATCGGCACTAGTACAGGGTATATCCACCTTTCGCAGCAATGCAGGCTGCTATTCTCCCATGGAGACGATCGTAGAGATGCTGGATGTAGTCCTGTGGAACGGCTTGCCGTGCCATTTCCACCTGGCGCCTCAGTTGGACCAGCATTCGTGCTGGACGTGCAGACCGCGTGAGACGACGCTTCATCCAGTCTCAAACATGCTCAATGGGGGACAGATCCGGAGATATTGCTGGCCAGGGTAGTTGACTTAGACCTTCTAGAGCGCGTTGGGTGGCACTGGATACATGCGGACGTGCATTGTCCTGTTGGAACAGCAAGTTCCCTTGATGGTCTAGGAATGGTAGAACGATGGGTTCGATGACCGTTTGGATGTACCGTGCACTATTCAGTGTACCCTCGACGATCACCAGAGGTGTACGGCCAGTGTAGGAGATCGCTCCCCACACCATGATGCCGGGTGTTGGCCCTGTGTGCCTCGGTCGTATGCAGTCCTGATTGTGGCGCTCACCTGCACGGCGCCAAACACACATACGACCATCATTGGCACCAAGGCAGAAGCGACTCTCATCGCTGAAGACGACACGTCTCCATTCGTCCCTCCATTCACGCCTGTCGCGACACCACTGGAGGCGGGCTGCACGATGTTGGGGAGTGAGGGGATGACGGCCTAACGGTGTGCGGGACTGTAGCCCAGCTTCATGGAGACGGTTGCGAATGGTCCTCGCCGATACCCCAGGAGCAACAGTGTCCCTAATATGCTGGGAAGTGGCGGTGCGGTCCCCTACGGCACTGCGTAGGATCCTACGGTCTTGGCGTGCATCTGTGCGTCGCTGCGGTCCAGTCCCAGGTCGACGGGCATGTGCACCTTCCGCCTACCACTGGCAACAACATCGATGTACTGTGGAGACCTCACGCCCCACGTGTTGAGCAATTCGGCGGTACGTCCACCCGGCCTCCCGCATGCCCACTATACGCCCTCGCTCAAAGTCCGTCAACTGCACATACGGTTCACGTCCACGCTGTCGCGGCATGCTACCAGTGTTAAAGACTGCGATGGAGCTCCGTATGCCACGGCAAAGTGGCTGACACTGACGGCGGCGGTGCACAAATGCTGCGCAGCTAGCGCCATTCGATGGCCAAAACCGCGGTTCCTGGTGTGTCCGCTGTGCCGTGCATGTGATTATTGCTTGTACAGCCCTCTCGCAGTGTCCGGAGCAAGTATGGTGGGTCTAACACACCGGTGTCAATGTGTTCTTTTTTCCATTTCCAGGAGTGTACATCAACGGGGTCAGTTGAAAATGTATGCCCCGACCGGACTTCGAACAAAGGGATCTCCTACTTACATGGCTGACGCTTTAGCCATCTGCGCCCCCGAGGGCACAGATGATAGAGCGACTGCAGGGATTTATTCCTTTCACGCTCCTCGTGAGACCCACATTCCCAACTTAATGTCCACACACTACATTCGTAGTGCCCCTGACCACTTCACTCATTACTCGCTTCAGACAATCTGACCGAGGCCTGTAAGAGTTCGGGCAACGCATGTGCATCCGCACAGAAGAAGAAGGTCATGGCCTGTTAGCCCGAACTATTTATGGAGATGGTATCTTTTCTTTTGGACAAGTCCGAAAGAAGACATACCATCTCTATATAACTAGAAACTATGACTAAGTCATCTTGCATCCTCCTACAGTCACCCAACTTCGACACCTTTCCTACGCCTTAGCATCGTGAGCAAACAACCGTAGATTTCTGCCCACCCTGTCTGCCATATCATATTTGCACATAGAGAACAACAGCGGTTATATAAAGCTTCTTTGGGGCTCTCTTGATGATAAATCGGTTCTCTTGACCATCCTATATGGAGGGGACGTGCGTCCGTCTGCAGTGATGGTCATCACTGTACACAGGCAAGTTCAACACGTGTCACCGCCTGCTAAGATGTGCTACGTGCCGCCCGCGTCGGCAGAACACAGCAGTATCAATATGTTGAGTGGACACCGCTCTGGCGGTCCTTCACCCATTTGGTCGTACTTCTTGCCTCGTATTCCCACCGCTTATTTATTCGTGTATGTACGCCCCGTCACATTTTCGATCTGCACATAACTTGTTGTTGTTGTCTTCAGTCCTGAGACTGGTTTGATGCAGCTCTCCATGCTACTCTATCCTGTGCAAGCTGCTTCCTCTCCCAGTACCTACTGCAACCTACATCCTTCTGAATCTGCTTAGTGTACTCATCTCTCGGTCTCCCTCTACGATTTTTACCCTCCACGCTGCCCTCCAATGCTAAATTTGTGATCCCTTGATGCCTCAAAACATGTCCTACCAACCGATCCCTTCTTCTAGTCAAGTTGTGCCACAAACTTCTCTTCTCCCCAATCCTATTCAATACCTCCTCATTAGTTACGTGATCTATCCACCTTATCTTCAGTATTCTTCTGTAGCACCACATTTCGAAAGCTTCTATTCTCTTCTTGTCCAAACTAGTAATCGTCCATGTTTCACTTCCATACATGGCTACACTCCAAACAAATACTTTCAGAAACGACTTCCTGCTACATAAATCTATATTCGATGTTAACAAATTTCTCTTCTTCAGAAACGCTTTCCTTGCCATTGCCAGTCTACATTTTATATCCTCTCTACTTCGACCATCATCAGTTATTTTATTTCCTAAATAGCAAAACTCCTTTACTACTTTAAGTGTCTCATTTCCTAATCTAATTCCCTCAGCATCACCCGATTTAATTTGACTACATTCCATTATCCTCGTTTTGCTTTTGTTAATGTTCATCTTATATCCTCCTTTCAAGACACTGTCCATTCCGTTCAACTGCTCTTCCAAGTCCTTTGCCGTCTCTGACAGAATTACAATGTCATCGGCGAACCTCAAAGTTTTTACTTCGTCTCCATGAATTTTAATACCTATTCCAAATTTTTCTTTTGTTTCCTTTACTGCTTGCTCAATATACAGATTGAATAACATCGGGGAGAGGGTACAACCCTGTCTCACTCCTTTCCCAACCACTGCTTCCCTTTCATGCCCCTCGACTCTTATTACTGCCATCTGGTTTCTGTACAAATTATAAATAGCGTTTCGCTCCCTGTATTTTACTCCTGCCACCTTTAGAATTTGAAAAAGAGTATTCCAGTCAACATTGTCAAAAGCTTTCTCTAAGTCTACAAATGCTAGAAACGTAGGTTTGCCTTTTCTTAATCTTTCTTCTAAGATAAGTCGTAAGGTCAGTATTGCCTCACGTGTTCCAACATTTCGACGGAATCCAAACTGATCCTCCCCGAGGTCTGCATCTACCAGTTTTTCCCTTCGTCTGCAAAGGATTTGCATTAGTATTTTGCAGGTGTGACTTATTAAACTGATAGTTCGGTAATTTTCACATCTGTCAGCACCTGCTTTCTTTGGGATTGGAATTATTATATTCTTCTTGAAGTCTGAGGGTATTTCGCCTGTCTCATACATCTTGCTCACCAGCTGGTAGAGTTTTGTCATGACTGGCTCTCCCAAGGCCGTTAGTAGTTCTAATGGAATGTTGTCTACTCCGGGGGCCTTGTTTCGACTCAGGTCTTTCAGTGCTCTGTCAAACTCTTCACGCAGTATCGTATCTCCCATTTCGTCTTCATCTACATCCTCTTCTATTTCCATAATATTGTCCTCAAGTACATCGCCCTTGTATAAACCTTCTATATACTCCTTCCACCTTTCTGCCTTCCCTTCTTTGCTTAGAACTGGGCTGCCATCTGAGCTCTTGATATTCATACACGTGGTTCTCTTCTCTCCAAAGGTCTCTTTAATTTTCCTGTAGGCAGTATCTATCTTACCCCTAGTGAGATAAGCTTCTACATCCTTACATTTGTCCTCTAGCCATCCCTGTTTAGCCATTTTGCACTTCCTGTCGATCTCATTTTTGAGACGTTTGTATTCCTTTTTGCCTGCTTCATTTACTGCATTTTTATATTTTCTCCTTTCATCAATTAAATTCAATATTTCTTCTGTTACCCAAGGATTTCTAGCAGCCCTCGTCTTTGTACCTACTTTATCCTCTGCTGCCTTCACTACTACATCCCTCAGAGCTACCCATTCTTCTTCTACTGTATTTCTTTCCCCTATTCCTGTCAATTGTTCCCTTATGCTCTCTCTGAAACTCTGTACAACCTCTGGTTCTTTCAGTTTATCCAGGTCCCATCTCCTTAATTTCTCACATTTTTGCAGTTTCTTCAGTTTTAATCTACAGGTCATAACCAATAGATTGTGATCAGAGTCCACATCTGCCCCTGGAAATGTCTTACAACTTAAAACCTGGTTCCTAAATCTCTGTCTTACCATTATATAATCTATCTGATACCTTTTAGTATCTCCAGGGTTCTTCCCCGTATACAACCTTCTTTCATGATTCTTAAACCAAGTGTTAGCTATGATTAAGTTGTGCTCTGTGCAAAATTCTACTACGCGTCTTCCTCTTTCATTTCTTAGCCCCAATCCATATTCACCTACTATGTTTCCTTCTCTCCCTTTTCCTACACTCGAATTCCAGTCACCCATTACTATTAAATTTTCGTCTCCCTTCACTATCTGAATAATTTCTTTTATTTCATCGTACATTTCTTCAATTTCTTCATCATATGCAGAGCTAGTTGGCATATAAACTTGTACTACTGTAGTAGGTGTGGGCTTCGTATCTATCTTGGCCACAATAATGCGTTCACTATACTGTTTGTAGTAGCTTACCCGCATTCCTATTTTCCTATTCATTATTAAACCTACTCCTGCATTACCCCTATTTGATTTTGTGTTTATAACCCTGTAGTCACCTGACCAGAAGTCTTGTTCCTCCTGCCACCGAACTTCACTAATTCCCACTATATCTAACTTTAACCTATCCATTTCCCTTTTTAAATTTTCTAACCTACCTGCCCGATTAAGGGATCTGACATTCCACGCTCCGATCCATAGAACGCCAGTTTTCTTTCTCCTGATAACGACATCCTCCTGAGTAGTCCCCGCCCGGAGATCCGAATGGGGGACTATTTTACCTCCGGAATATTTTACCCAAGAGGATGCCATCATCATTTAATCATACAGTAAAGCTGCATGTCCTCGGGAAAAAGTAAGGCTGTAGTTTCCCCTTGCTTTCAGCCGTTCGCAGTACCAGCAGAGCAAGGCTGTTTTGGTTAATGTTGCAAGGCCAGATCAGTCAATCATCCAGACTGTTGCCCCTGCAACTACTGAAAAGGCTGCTGCCCCTCTTCAGGAACCACACGTTTGTCTGGCCTCTCAACAGATACCCCTCCATTGTGGTTGCACCTACGGTACGGCCATCTGTATCGCTGAGGCACGCAAGCCTCCCCACCAACGGCAAGGTCCATGGTTCATGGGGGGGCACATAACTTAGAAATCATAAATTAGGACCATGCGGCTGATGGCACACAATACACACTCCTGGAAATGGAAAAAAGAACACATTGACGCCGGTGTGTCAGACCCACCATACTTGCTCCGGACACTGCGAGAGGGCTGTACAAGCAATGATCACACGCACGGCACAGCGGACATACCAGGAACTGCAGTGTTGGCCGTCGAATGGCGCTAGCTGCGCAGCATTTGTGCACCGCCGCCGTCAGTGTCAGCCACTTTGCCGTGGCATACGGAGCTCCATCGCAGTCTTTAACACTGGTAGCATACCGCGACAGCGTGGACGTGAACCGTATGTGCAGTTGACGGACTTTGAGCGAGGGCGTATAGTGGGCATGCGGGAGGCCGGGTGGACGTACCGCCGAATTGCTCAACACGTGGGGCGTGAGGTCTCCACAGTACATCGATGTTGTCGCCAGTGGTCGGCGGAAGGTGCACATGCCCGTCGACCTGTGACTGGACCGCAGCGACGCACAGATGCACGCCAAGACCGTAGAATCCTACGCAGTGCCGTAGGGGACCGCACCGCCACTTCCCAGCATATTAGGGACACTGTTGGTCCTGGGGTATCGGCGAGGACCATTCGCAACCGTCTCCATGAAGCTGGGCTACGGTCCCGCACACCGTTAGGCTGTCTTCCGCTCACGCCCCAACATCGTGCAGCCCGCCTCCAGTGGTGTCGCGACAGGCGTGAATGGAGAGACGAACGGAGACGTGTCGTTTTCAGCGATGAGAGTCGCTTCTGCCTTGGTGCCAATGATGGTCGTATGTGTGTTTGGCGCCGTGCAGGTGAGCGCCACAATCAGGACTGCATACGACCGAGGCACACAGGGCCAACACCCGGTATCATGGTGTGGGGAGCGATCTCCTACACTGGCCGTACACCTCTGGTGATCGTCGAGGGTACACTGAATAGTGCACGGTACATCCAAACGGTCATCGAACCCATCGTTCTACCATTCCTAGACCGGCAAGGGATCTTGCTGTTCCAACAGGACAATGCACGTCCGCATGTATCCCGTGCCACCCAACGTGCTCTAGAAGGTGTAAGTCAACTACCCTGGCCAGCAAGATCTCCGGATCTGTCCCCCATTGAGCATGTTTGGGACTGGATGAAGCGTCGTCTCACGCGGTCTGCACGTCCAGCACGAACGCTGGTCCAACTGAGGCGCCAGGTGGAAATGGCATGGCAAGCCGTTCCACAGGACTACATCCAGCATCTCTACGATCGTCTCCATGGGAGAATAGCAGCCTGCATTGCAGCGAAAGGTGGATATACACTGTAGTAGTGCCGACATTGTGCATGCTCTGTTGCCTGTGTCTATGTGCCTGTGGTTTTGTCAGTGTGATCATGTGATGTATCTGACCCCAGGAATGTGTCAATAAAGTTTCCCCTTCCTGGGACAATGAATTCACGGTGTTCTTATTTCAATTTCCAGGAGTGTATTTCAATTAACACGTCAACTTCTCAATCCCTACTGAATTTGAAATTAAAATTATAACAATGCTTCATACAGAAAATTACAACAAGTATTAAACTGTAAAGAGAGTGTTGCGCAAAATAAATCATTCTAGCACAAAGTTACAAACAAGTTATCTGGCACTCCTTCTGAGTACCTAATGAACCAGTTACTTTACTTTTACGTACCAATAGAATTCTCTAAGTTAAGTTTTTCCAAGAAATAACGTCATTTCTATATAAACAGCTTTTCAACACAAGGGAATTATTTGTAAAAATCGTACTTGTTTAACATCAGTAATGAACTCAGAAGGAAAGTCATACTGATCAGCACTCACACATCCACACATTAGCAGTCAGTCCTCCCCAGGGTTAGTGTGTTATTTTAACATAGAATTTTATAAGTACTGATCATTAATCTGTAAGTGGTAACATGCGACTTAATATCTATTTGTATCCAAGCATCCAATAACATCCACTGAAGGGCCAAAGAAGCTAGTACACCTGCCTTGTATCGTGTAGGCCCCCTCGAACACGCGGAATGGCCGCAACACGTCGTGCCATGGACTCTACTAATATCTGAAGTAGTGCTGGAGGGAACTGACACCATAAATCCTGCAAGGCTGTCCATAAATTCATAAGAGTATGAGGGGCAGGAGATCTCTTCAGAACAGCACGTTGCATGGCATCCAAGATATGCTAAAAAATGTTCATGTCTGGGGAGTTTGATGGACAGCGCAAGTTTTTACACACAGAAAAGTGTTACTGGAGCCACTATGTAGCAATTCTGGACGTGTGGGGTATCACATTGTCATGCTGAAATTACCATGTCCATCGGAATACACAATGGACATGAATGGATTCAGGTGATCAGACGGGAAGCTTACGTACGCGTCACATGTCAGAGTCATATCTAGACGTATCAGAAGTCCCATATCACTCCAACTGAACACGCCCCACGTCATTACAGAGTCTCCACCAGCTTGAACATTCTCATGGTGGCATGAAGGGTCCATGGGATTCATGTGGTTGTCTCCATGTCCATACACGTCCATCCTCTCGATACAATTTGAAACGATACCCGGCCTACCAGGCAACATATTTCCAGTCATCAACAGTAGACTGTCGCTGTTGAAGGGCCCAGGTGAGGCGTAAAGCTTTGTGTCGTGCAGTCATCGAGGGTACACAAGTGGGCCTTCGGCTCCGAAAATCAATATCGATGATGTTTCGTTGAATGGTTCGCACGCTGACACTTATTGATTGCCCAGCATTGAAATATGCAGCAATTTCCGGAAGGGTTGCACTGGTGTCACGTTGGACGATTCTCTTCAGTCATCATTGGTCTCGTTGTTGCAGGATATTTTTCCGGTCGCAGCGATATCGGAGATTTGACTTTTTACAGATTCCTGATATGCACGATACACTCGCGAAATTTTCGTATGGGAAAATCCCCACTCCATCGTTATCTGTGTTGCATCGCTGGTGAGCCGACTCTAACACCACACTGAAACTCACTTAAATCTTTATAACCTGCCATTGTAGGAACAGTAACCGATCTAACAACTGCGCCAGACAATTGTCTGTATATAGGTGTTGCCGACCGCAGCGCCATATTCTGCCTGTTTGCATATATATCTATTTGAATACGCCTGCCTTTACCAGTTGCCTTGGCACCTCATTGTAAATTCCTTAAAGCCTATACCCTTAAGCTTGATAAGGTACATGCACTGGTATATCCAGTGCTAGCACGATGACGCTACATCAGTGTCCATTATCACGACTGATCTTTTTATTTCTGTGGAGCTATACTCTTCGATACCTTGGCAATATGCTACTTCATTCTTTACCAATAAAAAGGTTCATGGTCCTCTCTCTCCTTTACAAATCCTACAGCGTAAACAGAAAACATGCGGCCAACGGCTGTGTATAGTAATTACAGATAACAAATGACAAGACATGCTGAACGCAGATAGAAACTACCTGCAGGTGAAAAATCTGATTATCACAAATTATACACATAATTATTCAGTTCATCTGCCCAAAATTACATAATTCAAACTATTTACATCACAGATTATAGGTACGATGTTGAAATGCTGAAAAGGCAAAACTATAAATTAGCATACAACACCGCTATTATTTGTGGTGCTGGCAGTGTCGTCGACTGTCGTCTTCTCCTGCAAACGATGCGTCTTCCGATATGTTAAAGATCTCCCTTTATGTTCCAGTACGGCTTCTCCTCTATCACCTGGTGTCTTCCATTAACTGCTGTGGCCTGACTCTGTTTCTTATGAGGTTAATTTCTGAAACACACCTCCAAAAGGTTCTTTATAAACACTTCTTCGGGATGCTGTCAGTATTATTCACGCATTACTGTTTTGTCTTATGGCTAGGTGTTCTTCTGTGATGTGGAAAGAGGGATAGCCATGCAGTCTTGGCATCTTGTCACGGTTCGCGCGGCTCTCCCCATCGGAAGTTGGAGTCCTCCCTCGGGCATGGGTGTGTGTGTTGTCCTTTGCGTAAGTTAGTTTAAGTTAGATTAAGTAGTGCGTAAGCCTAGGGACCGATGACCTCAGCAGTTCGGTCCCATAGTCCTTACCACAAATTTCCAATTTGATCTGGAAAAATAGAACTACGGAGTAAACTTTACCCTTTTCTCCCAGTGAAATCAAGTCATTTACCAGCAGTAAGAACACTACCTCCCGTAATGGTTTCTAACTCTTCAGTATTGTTTTGTGTTTCAACACTCTCTGGCGCGGAGCGTACTTTGACGCGGAGAAATCTCCAGATACTGCATATTTCGTGGTCGATGTTATTTACAACGCGGACAGATTTACATGGAAATAAAAACTTCATTACTAAACATGTATTGAAACCGCCACCTTTTCCCCGTACCGCGCGCTTACCTGAGTTGCTTATCTGCCACCTCAGCAGCTTTTCATCAGAGTGCGATTACTTAATCTGTCATATGCTTCGCTGAAATGCAGTGCGACCATTAGTTGTGCTACTTTTATCTATATTGGTGTATGCCTGCTCATACTCCCCCCCCCCCCCCCCCTAAGCACTGTACTCTGCGTACTTGACTCTAACTGTAAATGTGCGCATCAAAGCGCCATCAGCAATCCTCTCTCCCTCCATACTCATAAAAAATTCATAACTTCATTTTGAAGTGCCGTTTTATTTACATGCCCAACATAAACTTGATGTAATCACCCCACAACTATTTAGTAAAAGACGACGTTACTAATGTACCTAAAATTCATAATTACACTCAAAAGAGATATGTCACCATACACCTCCGTTTGTGAGTTTCTATACCTCATTGACGGTTATCGTCAGTTCGTGGCTGTTCTGGCCTGTGATTTGGTAACCTGATTTCAATTTTTTGCGCACTCTACCAAATATAACTGATACAACTGCAGAATTTGCCGTAGCACATACGAATCAATTTCGTCGCTGCAAACATCTGATCTAGGAACTTGTTTTTTGCAATATTCTCTAGAAGAGTTTGACTGGATTCCGCATGCCCGAATCAGTAAAGCTCTTTACTAAAATCATGACTTCGATCATACGAGCCTGAGCGTCCTTTGACCAGTAGGTCGCTAGCGATTTTTCTCTGAATTCTCTGTAGGAACCACAGGTTTATGCTACTGTCTTCATTTTATTGTGGACTTCCCCCTCGAGGTAACTGCAGATAAAATCTAACCCATAGCGTATAGGCGGCCTGAAAGGCACGGAATAACCGAGCTGTACCACCCAAACGTTCGGGTGAATATTTCTATTATGTTTCCCGGGTAAGCAGTGTTTTCCGTAGTTTTAAAAAAAAGTAGTGGTCATGTAATCCTATTTCTGTCGACCTCGAGGTCTCATGGGACGTCCGTCGCGGTACGTTGTACCCTGCACTCAAGAGTCCACACCGAAACACTCCTACTGCTCTCGAGAAATTGATCTGGGCTACTGCTGCGTACCCCTTTCAGCGTGGACGGTAAATGATCATCTATCGCGCTGACACCTCCTTGCGCTCCTTACGTCTGTGAGCTACTTAATTCCTGAGACAACCTGTGTTCTCGCTATTTTCACTTTTCCCGAGTCTCTTCGAAACTGATGAGTTGCTGTAGCCCCTCCGACGCAGCTGCCAATGAAGAAGAGGCCTTATCCGAGCTAATGTCCACATTAGACAGTGCTTTTGCAGCTCGACTTTTTATGTCTTTAGGAATTCCCTCCATTACTTCATCTATCTATTTTATACGTGAGTCGTGGCTAAGCAAGACCGCCAACGTTTCCCACAAGTTGCTTTGGAACATCTGGTAGTTTTGCTTGAGTTCCTGAATCTCTTTCGTATTCTGATTAACTATTGTTGCGAGTGCTGCTACTGTGGCCCCGTATTTCTGTTCTAGTTTCTTCTACAGTTTTTCTCGGTATTTCTTAAACGCCTTTCTCTCCATTCCTTCTGTCTCCTTCTCTCTATCTGCAGCTGCGTCCTTGATCGATCGGAGCGTATGTATTGTGTTCCCTAATCCAAATATTGTACCTGCTCCAGGAGTGAGCATCCTAGCTGGTTGATGCACTTGAGCTGTCGCACTCTGTGAAGCCTGTTCCGCTTCATCAATGGTAACAATGGAAAATTGTACTGAAATCCAGGAGGATCTACAGCGAATTGGCGCATGGTGCAGGGAATGGCAATTGAATCTCAATGTAGACAAGTGTAATGTGCTGGGAATACACAGAAAGATATATTCCTTATCATTTACCTACAATATAGAAGGTCAGCAACTGGAAGCAGTTAATTCCATAAATTATCAGGGAGTACGCATTAGGAGTGATTTAAAATGGAATGATCATATCGTTATCGTTGGTAAAGCAGATGCCAGACTGAGATTAATTGGAAGAATCTTAAGGAAATGCAATCTGAAAACATAGGAAGTAGGTTATAGTACTCTTGTTCGCCCACTGTTTTATACTGCTCAGCAGTGTGGGATCCGTACCAGATAGGGTTGATAGAAAAGATAGGGAAGATCCAACGGAGAGCAGCGCACTTCGTTGCAGGATCATTTAGTAATCGCGAAAGCGTTACGGAGATGATAGATAAACTCCAGTGGAAGACTCTGCTGGAGAGACGCTCAGTAGCTCGGTACGGGCTTTTGTTGAAGTTTCGAGAACATACCTTCACCGAAGAGTCAAGCAGTATATTGCTCCCTCCTACGTATATCTCGCGAAGAGACCATGAGGATAAAATCAGAGAGATTAGAGCCCACATGAAGCATACCAACAATCCTTCTTTCAACGAACAATACGAGACTAGAATAGAAGGGAGAACCGATAGAGATACTCAAGGTACCCTCCTCCACACACCGTAAGGTGGCTTGGGAAGTATGGATGTAGATGTAGATTTCCTGCTGACTGACGTCTACTGTGGCTGATTTCTCTATTTCTGTACCAAATATGGTCTCTTTTATGGACTGATTCTCTTCCCCCTGAAACTGTTCATCTTCAGGACTCATTCCGTTTTCATCAACAACCCATTTTGCCTCTGGATTCACCAACGTCATACCTTCCAAACCCTAAGACCTGCCATGTATTGGATAAACTTACGTCCCGTTTACTAACAACTCCGAAAATCGCGTAAGCAAAAATTAATTTACATGTGAACAGGAACCAGAGGTTGAAAAGAAATGCAAAATCAGTATGGCACTGCACTATAGCTAATGAGCTGGATGTTTCAGTTCATTATTTCATGGAAAATAAATTCTAACTTCCGGTCAAGAAAAAACAAATTCGCATCCCATATTCTGATGGAAAAGGGCTGGCAGGGACGCCAAGTATGTCAGAAAGGGTCGTATTCGGAATACAATCGGAAACTTGCTACGAACTCCATGGATCAGTGAACGAATCCACTTGCCAGTACTATCGTTGCAGATCAGTAAGTAACAGCATATCCCCATGGAACACTAAAAGTGATTATAGCTATAGCGCTTCTATCAAAATTTAACTTAAATCCTGAACTCATCAGTGGGTCAGTGTTTGTGGTTGAATAAGGTTGGCAATTTAATTATAACAGTTGAATAATCGAGTTTGATCTTCCAATAATATACATTTATTGATCAATGAATAATACACAACAGTTATGTTTTTTAGGTGATGACTTGATAACACAAATGAACCAACGAACTATTTAGAATAACAGACTGGTGTCACCATCAGAGCATTTCTGTGATATACTGGCTGAATTAATGTTTAATTATTATCAGACTTAATAGTTTACTTTAATTGTTTCTTCGAAATATTTAAGAGAAAACAGAATGTGAACTGGGTACACAACATCGCTACGAACACCATGAGAAGGAAGTCACCATATCCGCATGATATCGGAGAAAATATTAGTAATTTTAAAAGCAATACATGAGTGGTGGTTATTTGCAGCTTTCCCCTGAATTTAATATAAAAAGAAAAGAAAGAAATATGCAATCGGTTGCGTGAAGCACATGCCACGGAAAGACATTGGCGAATGGTGAGAGACAGCGGTCACGATGCCACTCCTCTCCCTGGTGGGTCAGTTAGGCCAGCTCGGTAATTGGCCGAATGAAGTGCGGCAAGCGGAGATACCGTGGTTTGACGGGAACTGAGGACGCTTTTCTGGCGGGAGACTCTGGGAGATGGATGGAGACTTCACGCTGGACGTTACTCTCGGGACCGCAGCGACTTCGATAATCAGATTTGGTCTTTTCCTTATGCCAATTCGTCAGAGTTTGATTTATCAGTTCTCGAGACCTAGATATAATTCTCGCAATTCGGTCTGGGAAGGTGAATACAACCCGCAGCTGCAACAGCCTGCTTCACGTCAGTCAGTATTAGCGCTTGCAGCAACACAGCGTAGTGCGGCATCGCGCAGATTCATTGCAGACATGGTAACCCAGCAGAGCAATGCGATTGACCCATGAGAGGAATTTCAGCTGCTTGATGAGGGAGGTGAAGGGAAAAGCGTATGCAAATCACTATATAAATTGGAATAATGTGAGAAGACAGCTTTTCACATCTCAACGTCTCACAACTTTACCGTGATAAATCATGTTCACAGTGCTGCCGATGAAGAAGTCAAACTCCACTGTCACTAATAGTTGGAAGTCTTGGTAGATATATCTTACAGTTCTTTAAATAAACTAGCACTGCTGCTCCAAATTTCGCACTGATGTATCTGTTGGGTATGTTCCGCCTTTCTCTTTTTCTGCAGGTTGCACTTCGACTGTCATCCAGATGCGACAAATTCTGTAGCATAAAATAAGAGGAATCCCTGTTTTCTAAAATCATAGAAATTTGATAATTGATAAGCAAAACACAAATTTTATTAGTGGTACTAGCAGCACGCATTGGACTTCATTTTTGTATTTATATGATGCAACACACAGTACAGCAGCAGCAACAGCTGTGAGTACCTTAGAACCATCTGTAACGAACCTGGAGGTCTAGATTCCATCAGTCGCTACACATTCCAAAAATCACGTGTTTATGCGAACTTTATTAGCTACTATCCGCTTTTCCTGGCTTCTAGCTGACTGATAAGATCTCCCTTTTGACCTCGCAAGGCAGCGTGGAACCTATGTGTCACTGATGATATGTAAGTATTTATCACCAACAGCGTCCGCCCCTAGTGGGTGAGTTGTCAGCGCGACGAAATGTCATACTTAACGGCCCGAGTTCGATTCCCGGCTGGGTCGAAGATTTCCTCCTCTCAGGGACTGGGTGTTGTGTGGTCCTAATCATCATCATTTCATCACCATCGACACGCGAAACGCCGAAGTGGCGTCAACTCGAAAGACTTGTACCAAGCGAACAGTCTACCCGACCGGAGGCCCTAGGCACACGGCATTTTCATTTCCATCACGACCAGCAAAAGTAGCAAGAAAAGTACTGTGTCTGACTTTGATCCGTTTAGTCCTTTTAAGCTGAACTGGAATACAAGATGGTTCAAATGGCTCTGAGCACTATGGGACTTAACATCTGAGGTCATCAGTTTCCTAGAACTTAGAACTACTTAAACCTAACAAACCCAAGGACATCACACACATCCATGCCAGAGGCAGGTTTCCAACCTGCGACCGTAGCGGTCGCGCAGTTCCAGACTGTAGCGCCTAGAACCGCTCGACCTCACAGGCCGGCTACTGAAATACAAAAAAAAATCATATTTCTATTATATGATTTTCAGATCAACAAAATATTAGAACTCAAATATGTTTTCCATGTTACTGAAACTTGTCTGAAGCTGAAATAGTATTCTGGCATAGAGACCACAAGGCATCTCACAAGGCACAACACCTACACTGGCTACGGCGCGATTGTTGTCTGTTGTTGTCTTGCCGAGATTTTTATACTTTCATTGTCCGTCTTCTCTGTAATGTAGCACGCGATAGACATGTCTTCTAAATATCAAGACTTTGCTAAAGCAACTGAAGATATCAACTGAAATGCGTTATTGATAAGCAATACTAAAAAGAAGTATGGAATTCCAGGAACTACCTTGGGAGATCATGTAATGGGAAGGCAGGTACGAAAGCATGGAAAACAAACTGTTCATGTAGAGGAAGAAACAATCTTTGCAGCCTATGTGGTTACTGTTTCAGAGTGAGATTTTTCATTTTCGGTTATAAGCAAAACATTATACTGACAAAAACAGGCGGAATGAAATGCTGTTCAAAAACAATTTCCTCGGAGAAGCGTGAGTGGACGGTTTCATTTGTCAACGAGAATTTCAAGAAATATCCTTGTTAAGAGAGCAAAGGTATCGTAGTTTTAAGTAGTGACACAGTTGATTTTATATAATTTTCTGTATTATAAAGGAATTTTTATTTTCTCAGTTCGAAATTATTACTTTTTGCTATCCCTGTTTCACATTGATATTGACACAGTTAATGACTATTTTGCAAACCTTGAAATGGCTCTAGAAAGTATCAGCCCTTCTAACATCCGAAATTACGATGAAACCAATTCAGCTGATGAATCTGGTCGAAAGGAGTGTATTTACAAACGAGGAACCAGTACGCAGTTTGCCGGAACAGCCAACGGCAAACTACTGCCTGCATATATCGTTTGTAAATGTGAACGTATGTGAGATATTTGGATACAAGAAGGGCTCCCAAAAACCAGATATAACAGGTCGAAGTCTGGGTGGTCCAATGAAGTTCCGTTCAAAGTTTGGTTCCAAGCTATTGTAATACCTCGGGCCAGGAAATAAGAAGGCATGAAAGCAGTGCAGAGTGACAATCCATCACCACATTTTTCAAGACAGGTGCTAGAAACGTGTATGGAGCACAAAATTAAATTAACCTTTTACCCTCCGAATGCCATAGATGTGTTAAATCCTCAGGACATGGCATTTTACATACCACTTAAAATGGCAAGGATATCAGTGTTGATAAAATGGCGCCCGAAAACAGAGAGAATTGAATTTAATTCCAAAGAAAATTTTATCTGCTCTTTGTAATGAGCTGATGGAGAGTCAATCCTAATGCAGCTGCCCATCTAAAGTTTGGATTCCACGCCTGGGAAATTTCTCCATTCGAACCGCATAAAGACCTTAATAAATTACAGTCATCACAATCTGGTACGGCAGAGCCTCCAGAATGTGAGTCAACACTGGCAGTGCTGGGAGAAACAGTCATAAAAATACTCCAGGGCATGAGATATGAAAAGTCTCGAGGTACCCAAAAAGGAAAAGAAAAATAGAAACAGAGTCAGGAAAAGTGTTGCCAGCATCAGTACTATCTCAGCCAAATGAAAAAATTTCTTATTCTGTGTCAGCTGAGAAATAAGGAAAAAAAGAAGACGCTAGAATGAAAATGAAAAGAAAACACTTGGCGCACAAGATTCACGTGACAGAAATGAAGAGACAACGTATTTCATTAAAGATTCATCGAGTGAATGGGTTGAAGAGAAAGAAAACAACGATTACAGTTTCAATGACCCTTAACCAGGGGATTGACATTTAGTGACGTTTACAATTAAAAAAACCATCAGATTTTATGTTAGTTGCATTGAGGAAAAGGTTCCTGGACAGGGACTTGAAGTTCATCTCATTAGAAATTGCAATGGATTCCATTTCAAATATCCTGAGAGAGACTGTGTGAGCCTTATTGACTATGATCATAAAGAAAGAAAACTAAGTGCTCCTGGTTCCATAGATAAACGGGAGTTTTAAAATTTGCTGGAAGTATCCAGGGCTATGACTTTAAGTAGGCACTTACAAAAATGTGAACAATATTTACTATATTTGCCAGGGCCATTGTATTAGTTAGTTATTTGATAGTTGTGATAATATTGAGTGTAGGTTGACGTTATTTTGTGTTGGGAATCAATTAAATATTTTTCATTAAATTCGTGAGCATGAAACTGTATGATGGATGCAATTGACATAATCTGTTAAAGTCCACATTTTTCAATCCTAAAATTCGTTTTAAAAATTAACAAATAAATGAATAACAAAATAACGCAATAGGACCTCTGGTATCGAACATGATGTGTGTGAACTTTCATTTACATGTACTTTTACTACGGTCGTCGACTTATTACGAAGTATTGGGCATTAGAGTCGACTGGCGCTCAAAGTGTGTTTTCCTCTGTGACCGTGGACGTTAATAGAAGTAAAGCAACAGGAAGCGATGTCTTAGTTGTGAGCTATAAAATAAATTTCTCTGTAAAAATGGTGATTGCCTTATCTGTGAAGTAGTGTCGAGATACGATAAAAAGCAGAGGACCCTAAGCAGGTTGACGGTAACTTCTGCTAATACTTGCCATGCTACTTTATACCTATTTACCTGCTGAGTCAGTAACTGCTGACGTGTTCCGAAGTGTTACGATTTGCAGCAAGATGTAGAAAGTTGTTACTTCATCCTCCTGGGATCTTGTGAGCTCCGCGGCTATTTGTTCAATAACGGAACTAGCCACAAATACGTTTAAACTGCTTTATTTCCATGCCATAACAGGTTTTGGCCTATAATGCTCATCTTTGGATGACTAACATTTCCTGTCATTTTGATATTTTAGTCAGCAGCATGTCGTCTACTCCCGCACTTCACAAGGATATTTGAATATTTAGAGCCACTTTGTATGTTGTTTCATCAATAAAACATAGTAACGTGCCTGCAGTTATTTAGATATAGCGTGAAACAGTTGTGTAAAATTACATATTCCAGTGTACATCGATTTCTTTTGTTGTGGTCCCTACAGTTTTCCAGGACGATGTATTTGCTGATTTATTGCAAACATCGTCCATTTTCCTTCTCAAATCACTGTGGCACAATTCATAGCATTCTTAACGTCAGTTTGAGCTTCTCACGTATGCATAAACCCCACTTTTGGTTTACAATGCAGAGAGTATTCATTAAGCAAATATGTAAGGATATAATTCATTTCCTGTTGATGTAAACTCAGCAAGGAACTTACATAGGATGTGCAGCACGACAGTAACCGACAATTGCTTGTACTCTAAGCCTGAACTTATTATTAAGGGACTACAGGACATGTTGTTTTTAGCAAGTTTTGTTTTCCAACAACTGGCAGTGGCAATTTTAAGGTAATATTTAATAGCCATCAGACTGCATATTATAAATTAGACACATATGCACACATTGAAATGTACAGTACTTTTGATGATCATTACAGTTTATATATTACTTGAAAGCAACACAAATTTATAAAGGTAAAGGGTGGGACGAGGGCAACACATGAGCTGAGTATTAGAGTTTAGATTTACTTGACTTAATACTGACATCACAAACAAATTGTGTTAGAAATAAATGGCGGCAAGTTACATTGAAACATTGGAACATATCAAGTTACCTCTGCATATTAGGAATCTGTTTGTTTGAGAGCATTAAGTTGAGCGGGCAGCGAGTGCTGGCACAGTAGGTGCCACCAGCGGTGGGCGGGTGACGCTGGCAGTGGTCGTCTTAGTTGGGGGAAGGGTGATTGGTCCATGCGTTACGGATTACATATTACTTATCTGAGCAAATGCAGCAAGAACTGTGTTGAACACAAGGCCACAAGAGGTGTCACATGAAACACAGCTTCATTACGAATCCAGTGATATAAAGGTATGATCTGCGATGACATATGAAAGGAGATACGGAGACAATTATAGCTGAGTACGTCTAGGGCACTAAGTAATTTATAATTTTTAAAATATTTGTCTCATCAAAGAGATCGAGTTCTCAGTTTGTAGGTCTGGGTAAGACACATCGAAGGATCCACTTACACGATAATTTACTATAATTATGAAGCTGTGAGAGACGTTTTTATTGGAAAATTAATCGAAATCAGTATATCTAATGACTTAAAAAAGACACACTGGCATCATGGCAGTATGGGTTGGCAACGAGTAATATTCACCAAACGCATCATATAGATGTTAAGATTTACCATTTTATTCCCCATTCATATCGTTTTATACTAAATTTACATTTTTTGCCCAAAATTTAAACCTCATTAAAATACATGGGCCCTCATAACAGCAGTCGAAAGAGGAGACTAAATTCATAAAAATGATGTGTCATTCATATTTGTACCATAAATAGTAAAGGGACCACGAGAATAAACAGTTCTCTCCATGCAAGCACAAAATATAAATATTTAAACATTGATTTGAGGGAACAGTATTTCACCTTGAAATTATTTTACACATATCTTTATAGTGTAAAGTCTTTGTGCACTGCTAATTGGGCAAACATAATTTGGTCAAACATTTGTATAAAATGTTGTATACAAGGTCTGGTGATCACATGAGACCCTTACGTGATTTCAGCGGGCGAACGTTTCGCGGACAGAGGTGCGGAGAGATGGACAAGGGAGACATTTATGTGGAGGGAATGAGCGAGCCTTTACAAGATCGATACCAAAGTTCGTCAGTGTCTTCATCAACAGTCAGGCAGTCGATCGGTCTTTAGTTGTTAATTCGGAATGAATATACACTAATCTGGCAGAACATCATGACGACCTATTTAATAGCCGGTATGCCCATCACGACCTCCACTGGACCAATGGATGGCCGTGTAAATATTCCTCGGAGCACAATGGAGCCGCCGTCAGCTTGTTTTCGTCTCTCAGTACAGGTGTCAAGGAGCTACTCCTCTGGAACACGACGGATTCGCGTCCTCCCATCGGCATGATGAAGAAGGAATCGGGATTCATCAGATAATCTAACGCTCTGCCACTGTGCCAACGTCCAGTGCCGATGGTCACGTGCCCATTTCAGTCGTAGTTGCCGATGTCCTGGTGCTAACATTGGCCCAAGCTTAGGTCATCCTTTGAGGAGGCCCGTCGTTAGGAGTGTTCGGACACTGTGCTCAGACACTCTCGTACTCTGCCCAGCATTAAATTCCGATGTTAGTTCTGCAACAGTTCGCCGCCTGTCCTGTTTTACCAGTCTGCTCAGCCTACGACGTCCGATATCTGTAATGAGGGGTGGTCGCCCATCCCCACGATGTCTGGACATCGTTTCACCTAGGTTTCACTACGTATTGAAGACACTCACAACACAACACTCTTCGAACACCCGGCAAGTCGTTCATTTTCCGAAATGCTCGTGCCGAGCCTCTGGGCCACCAAAATCTGCCCTTGCTCAAACTCATGTAGATCGCGCACCTTCTCCATCCTAAACACGGACTTCAGGCTCACTAATACTAGATGCACCATTCGCCTGTCTGACTAGCAGTCATTCCTCGCCAGGTGACGCTGCTACCACCTGGACAGGTTTATATTGATGGTAGGTCTGTAATCATAATATTGTTGCTGTTCAGTGTAATTATTAAGAAGTGTACGAGTGGTGGTCCAGCAGTTAGGTGTTATAAATATTTCGCATTCCGCGGAACTCACAAATATTCCGGCCCTGTTTGGACTCTGATTTATTTTGCACGGTGTTTGACTTAGTCTCAAATAGGTAGTGGGACTTGGAAATATTCTGCCACAGTTTGGACTGTGATTATTTTGCACTCTGTGTTACCATCATGGTTGTGGGGACTTAGTTGAATTTCTTAACTGATCAGCATAGGACTGTGATGCTCAGTGTCGATTAGCCAGTTTAGTAGTGAGGGTATGTCAGTTAATTTACGGCAGTGAACAAGGTCTGGTGCTTCCCAGCCAATTTATTGATTTACCAAATGTATGGTGTGGTGTTGTCCACCATTGGGGGTTCGAGTCATTTCATTAATTCAACATAATAACTTGAGTTGATCAGCAGTCAGCAGGTTAGTGGAAATTAATTACACAGTAAACTATACGTCAGAATTAGATCACTTGTAGGTGGACAATTGATTGAGAGCGGCACCCATGTTCAGCCATCGGAGTTATGACTAGTCGTCAGTAACTATTTTACAGTTATATTAAAATTTAGACCGTTGCAATTTAGGAAGAAGAAGGCTGCCTCTACACTAACGATGAGAGAGAGAGTAGAGATGATTTTCACTATTCTGTTATTAAATAAAAGAAACTACGACGCTTCGTGTTTCAGTAAGTGTTAAAATTAAACGATTCATTATTAGCTTACACTGTGTTGATTCTGGTGTCTGTTCCCTTAGTTCTATAGGAGTCGTTAGTATGTTATCTAGTGCAGAAGCTTTTCTATTGCGCTGAGGATGTTATTTCACAGATCTCTGTCTGATGTGAGTCCATGTTGTATGTAATTTGTGTGAGCAGTTCTATGAAATTATGCACAAATTGTATTTTAGCTAACAAACAAGCAGATACCCAGTCTCTTAGCCGGGTAGGTTAGCCAAGCGGTTCTAGGCGCTACGGTCGGGAACCACACTACAGCTCCGGTCTCCGGTTCGAATTCTGCCTCGGGCATGAATGTGTGTGATGTTCGTAGGTTAGTTAGGCTTAAGCAGTTAAGTCCCATAGTGCTCAGAGCCATTTGAACCAGTCTCTTACAAACAATTTCTCTGTAATTTCCTTGAGATGTTCACACAAATTAGACACAACGTAGGCCCCCAATAGCCGGAAACCTTTGGAAGAATATCCTCACTACAATAGGATAACACCTGCACTACATACTGTCCTAAAGACTGCTATAGCAGAAAAGGAACAGACACCAAAATCAACACACTGAGAGTAGGCTAATAACAAATAATTTAACTGACAACCCTACCTAAAACGTGCTAAAAGGTAACTTCCGTTGATTTACTTTTGAAATAACCTGTTTATGATGTCAGTATAGAGCTACGTAAATCAAAGCAAACGATGAAGTGATGTGTTGTCCTCATTCCACCCTATATCGTTTTAATATTGTGTTGCCCTCAAATAACTTACGAACTTGAAGGACAACCAGAAGGTCTACGTATTTAAATGTGTGTACATATTGGATGTGGAGAATACGGAAGAACCATAAGCACAACACATTAAAATAGCTAATATAGTGTTGGGAGCCTGTTGGCCTTCAACACAGCTTCCAGGCGTCTATGGAATGGATAAGTACAGGTCCTGATTGGTTTTCAAGGAAATCTAATATCATTCTTCCCATAAGTAAGTGGCAATGTAGTGTTGGTGGTAAATATGGATCACACCACCTTCTCTCCAAAGCAGGCCACAAAGATTCCCTAATATTGGGATCTGGTGATTGTGGTGACTACGAGAGATGCAGCACTTCATCCTCGAGCATTGCGTGCAGGAGGACTGTCGTCTTGGAACACAGTAACACAACTGGGGAAAAAACATTTGTAACATGTTATGGAACTGTTCAACCAAAATGGTCACACAAACCCTGGCAGTAATGAGACCTTACAGAGTAACCATGGAGCCCGTGTAGTAGTAGTAGTAGTAGTAGTAGTAGTTTTATTCATCCGTAGATCTCTTTTTACAAGGATATAGGACATGTCAAAGTATTTACAAGCTTAGATCAATTTACAATAAGCTAATTCGTATACACATATATTTACAGACTTCTAGTTAGAGACAATCATTAGATTTTACTCCTGGTATACAATAATTTATTTACAAATAACTCATTAAATAATGTAATGCCACACTATTCACTCATATTTCACTATCAGTCACTGCACACACTGTTCACACATTGTTTCATAACACTTCACTCACTACATACATACACACACACACACACACACACACACACACACACACACACAGGTGATCCTTGGGCCATTTTCTTTACTGCAAGTTCCCATTTGCTATCCTGAAAAACTGAGTCAGCATCCCTTCATAATGAGTGAGATGTTGAGCTCAGAAAGAGGAAGAGGTGTTAGTATTGTGCTATGCATAGCTTGAGGGGAGAGTGTCTCTAGAAAGGAAAAAAGAAGAAAAATAATAAAGTGAAGGTGTTATGTGGAATATTGGATGTTTTATAATCATCATTATTATTATTATTTGTTTGTATAACATTTTTTTATCAAACCCCTACTCTGCTTAATCTAAGTAATCCTTCAATGTATAAAATGTATTGCATAACAGGTACTTTTTAGCTGCCTTCTTAAATAAGTGTATTTTTGAAATTTCTTTAATCTCTTTTGGTAATTTATTGTACAGTTTTATTCCTTGGTAGAAAATGCTGTTTTGAGTTTTATGTTTATTTTTTCTTGGTAAATGTAATTTGAGTCTATCTCTTGTTTGCATGGTCATGGACAGAGCTGTTTGTGCAGTAATTGCCAATGTTACTTTTGATGTGTACAACTGACTGGTAAATGTGTTCACATGGAGCAGTTAAAATTCCCAGTGTTTTGAACTGATCTTTACAATGAGCTCGACTACTATTTCTGGTTATTATTCTTATTGCTCTTTTCTGGAGTTTGAAAATTGTGTTCATATTTTGTGGATTTGTTCCCCAAAAAAGAATGCCATAGCTAAGAATTGAGTGTACATATGAATAATATGTAACTAAAAGACACTGCATGTTACACACAGATGATAGAATTCTAAGGGCATAACATGCTGATGACATTCTGTTTGCAAGTACCTTTGTGTGTTCGCACCACTTCAGCTGAGAGTCAATATTCATTCCTAGAAATTTTGCATTTGTTACACAGTCTATAGAGGTGCCATCTACATTTAATTTAACATTGTCATTTTTCCTCTTCAAACTGAAGTTCATGGCATTAGTTTTCTTTATGTTTAATGTCAATTTGTTGCTTATTGACCAATCGTAAACTTCCTTGAGAGTTTCATTTGCTTTCTCGGTAAGGAGTTCTCTTGTTCTCTCAGTGACTATAATATTGCTGTCATCAGCGAAGAGAATTTTCTCACCATGAGTAACACTACTGGGAAAGTCATTGATGTATATCAGGAATAGTATTGGTCCTAATATGCTACCTTGTGGAACCCCTATATTAATATGTTTTGGTTCTGATAAGTATTTTACTAAATGTTTAGATCTATTTGAAGTATGTGTTATCTCTACTCTTTGTACCCTATCTGTTAGGTATGATCGAAACCAGTCATTAGGTACCCCTCTTATTCCTAATGCTTCTAATTTATTTAATAGAATCTTGTGGTCGACTGTATCAAAAGCCTTAGAAAGATCCAAAAATATGCCTGTGACACACTCATCTTTATCAAGAGCATTAAGTACAACTTTTGTGAATTCTACTATGGCTGACTCCGTATTTTTGCCACTTCGAAAACCAAACTGTGATTTGCTTAAAAGATTGTATTTATTCAGATAATTCATTAATCTGTCTTTCATAATTGCTTCTATTATTTTTGAGAATGCTGACAGCAGGGAAATGGGCCGGTAATTTTCTATGTCTTCTGCATTACCTTTCTTAAGCAAAGGTACAACTCTTGCCTGTTTTAGCTGCTCTGGAAATGTCCCTGATGTGAAGGATTCATTTATTATATTTGTTAATGGGCCTTGTATAATCCCTATGCATTGTTTCAGTACACACATTGGTACATCATCTTAGTCTTCTGACTTTTTATTTTTTAGCTTTTGAACAGTTTTATTGACTTCATTCTCTGTGGTTGGAAGTAACATCATTGTATCTAGTGCAACAATTTTTGCAGGTGTTATATTTGTTTTGGGGAATTTTTGCTGTAACTTCTCTGCAATACTTGAAAAATGCTCGTTTACATAGTTTGCTAAGTGTTGTGGATCATTTATTACCTTATCCCCCTCCCTTAGCAGTATGTTATTCTGTGTTTGTTTGCCTCTCCCCGTTTCCTTTTTTATAACATCCCAGACTGCTTTGCTTTTATTCTCTGCATTATATATTATTTTGTCATTAAATGACTTTTTTGCAGCAATCAGCACCTTCCTATAAATCTTTTTGTATCTATGATAGAAATTTAAGAATTCTGGATCATTGTGAATCTTTTTCATGGAACTGAGGTGTTTAAGTGTTTGGGAGGACTTCTTAATACCTGCTGTTATCCATCTGTTTTTGTGAGATGTTGATACAGTCATGCATACTTTTGGAAATGCTGTTTCAAAGTTCAATTTAAACAATGTGGAGAATTTGGAGAGTTTCATATTCACATTGGTTTCCTTATACACTTCATCCCAGCTTTGTTTTTCTAGTTCTTTTGAAAAATCTTTTATTTCGATTTCTGATAGATGTCGTTTATAGGCTTGTAGTTTAGGGAATGATTCGATGCCTGATTTTACTGTTGTTATTTGACAGAGATGGTCTGATAGTCCGAGATCTTTTACAGCTACATCACATTTTTCCCTGTCTATATTTGTGGCCACATGGTCAATTACTGATGCAGTCATTGTAGTAACTCTTGTTGCACTATTGACCAATAGGGACATGCCAAAACTTTGAAGGATATTTATGAAGGTGCTGCTGGATTCATTTATGATATTAGTGTTGATGTTTATGTCCCCACACAGAATTATGTTGACCTTTGTACTTGAGACTTTATTTAGAGCTTCTGTTAATTTATTGAAAAAAGTGTCCACACTACCACTGGGAGATCTATACACACAGAAAATAATTAATTTTTTGGTGATATCGAGCCCTGATAATTCAATAGCTGATATTTCAATGTGTTTGTCTTCACTTACTGTACTGAGGTCATGTCTAGATGTCTAGATTTGTGTAACACCATGATATGGTTACCAGCCTGATCACCAAAACACCGATACCCTCTTGAAAAATAAACTCGGCCTGAAGTTGGAGAAAATGTAAATCAAGTCTCATCTTACCAAATTACTTTCTTCCAATTCTCCATAGATCAAGAACTAGGGATTCGGCACCACGTTTTCCTCTTATGGGTATTTACAACACTGATTTGCCGTTTTGGAATTCAAACTCCCCCTGCAGTTCCCTGCTTATGGAGGACCCTTCACGTTGTTTTGATTCTGACAAAGTTTGCTAATGCTACATACAGCTCTGGAGTGATTTTTGCAGCTGTCGTCCCCTTATTTTTCGTTAGTTATATTCAACGGCCCTCCGTCATGATTACTCAACCCTGTCTTCCTGTAGCTTTGTGACCTAGCGGATGAAGTATTTCTGCTTTCCTTGTTTGCGGTATAAATCTTCGATACTATGCTACTTGGAACCCAAACCCTTTTATATATATAATTTATGGTACGCACTTCCTTAATATTTCCATTGGCAGTTGTTGCTGAAAAAATACTTGCTAAAACTACTTGTTCAGTAGTTTTTTAATAATAAGTTCACACATAGAGTACAAACATTTTTCTGTGCTTAAATGCTGTAAATCTCGTAGATCTTCTTTCTTTAGTTTACATTTTAGCTGAATAGAAAATGAATGATGTCTTTAAATATTTCCCTACTGGATACTCTCTACATTGTAAATCAAAAGTGGGAATCAGGCATAACTGTGAAGTTCAAACTCACATTAAGGGTGTTTTGAAATACATCACAGTTAATTATTTATTGTGTACTGTTTGCAATACAATATTCTTGTGCACTGCAAGACAAGGGGACATGCTGGTGACCTAAACATTAACGTATCCTGATAGCTGTTATGCTATTGAAATGATGAAGTCCCATACTCCTTACATAGTGTATGGACGATACGGGAGACCCACACTGCTGTACTAGGCAAGGTCCTAGCGGAGGTGGTTTGCCATTGCCTTCCTCGAACGGTAATGGGGATGAATGATGATGATGAAGAAGACACAACAACACCTAGTCATCTCGAGGCAGGCAAAAACCCCTGACCGCACCGTGAATCGAACATGGGACCCTGCGCCCGAGAAGCTACAATGCTACCGCTACACCACGAGCTGCAGACATGGCCCTGAAAAAAAGCATTTTAAACGTAGTCGTTGCTGGTTGTGTTATTCATCAACAGAGTTTAAATTTATTCCAACAATTAAAAATGATTAGTAAGCAAGTAAATACTTTGGAAATCTTCAAGCATTGAATGTTTCGCCGAGTCGACAAATATATAAGCATGCTTTCTCACTGAGAAGCAAGGACTTAGCATGCGTCATACTTCACCGACCTGAATAAAATGCACTGGCGACAAGCGTCAATGTAAATAGTAAACTAATTCTTTTAAAAAGTTATTCAATTAAAAACTCATTATTTTTATGTTTAACTATTATCAACCAATGTTTAAAACTACTTGTTAAACTAAGTAATAAACTAATTAAGAAATTATATGAATTTATTGTAATAAATAAAAGAGCAAAATGGAAAAAAATATTACTGCCCAACTAGAACTTTTCAATGTTGATACACTCCAAGAGAATTGTAAAAATAAATTAATTTACAAGGATATTCACATTTATATAAACCTGATTCTATTAATTATGTTATTAGAAATAATGCAACTCAATCAATTTTAAGACTACTACAGCTGTCACAAAAGTAGGTGAAAATAATACAACTATTGTCAATAATAATATATCAGAAGAAATTGAAAATAATAAAAATATTGTTAAAAATAATACTTCCTTACAAGAGAAAATTATAAAAATTATATTACAGAAATATGTAAATATTTTACACGTGTTGTTAAAGTTTGTTACCTCAAGAAGTAAGTGAAAAACAAACAAATATTGTAAAAAAATTATATATATATATATATATATATATATATATATATATATATATATATATATATATATATATATATATATTAAGTAAAGAAGGTTAACTCTTGATACAATATAAAAGTAAACAGGCAGAAAAACAATTAAGGATTACTTAGCTGAAAAAGCATATGAAAATAGATACCAAACTATAATTTATGAAAATAGTGTAGATATACTTGAGACTAATCATTTTAACTTCAGTAAAAACTAATTTTTTTAAATTCGTAAACACTATATAGAAGTACACAATGGTTTAAAGACAAATTTTAATTTACATTATGAATATAAACTACAAACAAAGATGAAGAATAAGGTTAACAAACACGAAACTCCACTATTTTAACAGAAAATGATTTTAGTAAGAAATTTAAACATGTTAAAAAAGATATCCTAGAATAGAGATCAAATTTTCAAGCACAAGACTCAGTGTGGTCATTAAATACAATTATTGCTCTACAACTACCAATTAGTAAATATACACCACGAAAGGGATAATCTTATACTGATTTGCCAGATAAAATAAAAAATGAAAAATCAAGTGCTAATGTGTAAAGTAATGTTGAAAAAAGTTTTGTATTGTCTATACAAACAGCGTTTTATCCTGTAGATGAACATTCAGAAAGAAAAACAATATATAAAAATCGTGATCTTGATCTTGCCAAAAAACTTGAGAATTTTGAATTTCGTTTTTTAGTTGATCATATTCCAAAAATAGAAAAAAATTAATGTATCTAATAATGTTTATTCATTTGATGACAAAGAGAAAAAATGTGAAGTGTACCCATGAAAAATTATAAAATGTAAAAACGAAAACATGTAAATCTACTTTATTTCAAGAAAGAAAAATATTCACAGTATTGTTACATAAGAAATTTATCTATGCTTGTATAAAGTCAATTTACTTAACATGAAACAGAAAATTTATCTTTGATTTATGTTAATTACATTTTAATTGTAAAGAAAAATTAGATAAGCATATGACAAATTCTTTAACTAAAAAACCATTAAAAGTTGAAATGCCACATGAAGGAGAATATGTTTATATTAAAAATTATCAATATACACAAAAAATTTCTTTTGTCATTTTTGCTGATATCGATGGTTTACTTTTAAATACGGATAATTATGAACCTAATCCTGGAAAAACCATATACAATAAAAAATCAAAACATGAACATAAAGTTGTAATTATAATACATACATTTATGGAAATTATAAGAATCCAATTGTTAATAGAGCAACCAAGTAGTCCTAAAAATTAATTGAATGTATAAAACAAGAAGATAAATATATTGGAAAAATTTATTCTGACATGGAAGAAATGAAACCACTTATATTTGAAGAAAACAAAATTCATAATCATTCTACGGTCTGTACATTGTGTACATGTAATTATTCAAAAATAACAAAAACGTACATCCTCATTATCATCTAAATGGAAAATGTATTGCCCAATTACACAATAATAGTAATTAGTAATGTAAAAAGCCTAATTTTGTAGCTAGTTATTTACATAATTTTTATGGTTATGGATCTAATCTCTTTGTAAAAGAGCTTGGTTTTGACAATAAAGAATTGCAACTTGTAACAAATAATGAAAATAAATATTTTAATTTATGATCAAATATATAAAATTAACAAACCGGCATTTGCTGATATATTTTGATTTTGGCTATTTTCACTTGAAAAACGTTAAGCAAATTTAAAGAAAAAACAATTAAAACATTAAAAAATATTTTTTTCTACTGAATTATTTAATTTGCGATATAGATGTTTTTCCATATTAATATGGATTCTTTAAAGAAATTTGAAGAAACACTTTTCCAACAATCGATAAAATTTACTATAGTAGATGATTGTAACATAAGTGATGAAGATATTGCACAAGCAAAATTAGTTAGGGAAAAATGGAATATAAAAAATCTTGGTGAATATAATGAACTATATCTTAAGACTGATGTCTATTATTAAGTGATGCTTTTGAAAATAGTAGAAAAACATGTAAACAAACATATTATATCGATCCTTCTTGGAATTTTACAGCTCCAGCTAAACTTAGGATGCAATGTCAAAAATTACTGAATTATTATACTATTATAATAGGCTTTTAATAGGTGAAAAAGGAATAAGAGGAGGAATTTCTGAATGTTGTAAGCTATATGTAAAAACAAATAATAAATTTTTAAAAGATTTTATAATAAAGCAATATCAAATTATATAATGCATCTGCATTCAAATTATTTATATTTTTATTCTATAAACTAGAAATATTTGAATTATTATATCAAGATACTGATAGTTATATTTAGAGTAATAAGATTTAAGTTTTCTATTATGATATAAAATCAATGATTTAATATCTTGATACAATGATTATGCGACAGGTAAAATATACAATATTCCACATGTGAACATAACGTTTTTGGTAAAATAAAAGATCAATGTAATGCATAAGATATGTGTTGTTTAAGATTTTGGGGCCCTTAGGGCAAACATGTATTCTTATACAGGTGGTGATAAAATAGACAAACCATTTAATGGATTTAAAAATGTATTGTTAAAAACTAAATAAGTTTAGAAGATTAAAAAGATTGTTTGTTTTATCAATAAAGAACAATTCAGAAATTAAATTTAATTAAAAACGGAAAACATGAGATACACAATTATAAGTTATTAAATTAATAAAATTATTTCATAATAAATTTTAATAAATAGATACATTTTACAAAGATCAAATAAAAGTGGACAAAGATCAAACGAAAGAAAATGTTACTGTACACAAAAACTAGAAATATTGAATAAAATAAACAATGAAATAACTAAATAATAGACGATTGAAATAAAAGGTAATATTTCAATTAAAAGGTGATAAAATTAAAATGAAACATGAAATAATTGAATCAAGAGATGAAATATATCAATGAAAAGTAAAACTATTTCCTTACAAAAGTGCTTAATCTTTAGAAAATTACTTTACCTTTATTTATGCAATTTTTATGTCAATTATCACAACCTAAGAATTTACCATACACTTTATTTCCTTTCTTGTTTTCTGTAACTCTTGTTCATAATAATTGCCTTTTATATCTTTTGATTTATATGTAATTGGAGTAGAAAAAGTAACAACTTCAATTTCAAACACTTAGGTCAACCAATTAGCTGTATCACCTTTTATAAATACAATTTTAAGTCTACTAATTCTAACTTTAACACATTTTTTAAATTTAGGTTCTTTATTAGATACAATATTACAAATTTGTTTTTGAGTACCTTCCATTGCTTTCATTTCTGTTGTAGAATGTTTTGTGTTATTGTATTCATCAATTAGATATACAACTAAATTTAACCATGTATAATATCCTTGTAAAACAAATTTCTTCCACATGTTTTCTTCAAGTGTTATGTAAAATTGTTCAACAACAGATGCTTTTAATTCTGAAAAAGTTGAACAATGTTTATTTTTATATTACTTCCTTAATTACTTAATTATTTTGTTAAAATGTTTTAACATTAACTGTTTGTAAATGATTGGGTTTTCTATCTTTCAAAATTTTTTAAAAGCATTTACTACGTTATTAACTGATTTATCATAAATAGGAAAAAATGTACATATTTTGCAAAAACATAAAATATTGGTAATAAAAATTTTAACATTTTTTTTATTTTTCAAGTGACTTTTAGATTTCCAGAACACTTTTCAACTTAATCAGCTTGCCATATATCATCTATATTACAAGAAACAAGTTTTCTTTTTTTAATAATTTTTCTCATTGTTTATCTAGTTCGTTATTTATTTCTCCTGAAAATTATTATTTTTTACACTTGACATTATCAAAATTTTTAACATTCTTCGTTTCTTTAGATTTACAAAGTGTACAACTACCTTCAATTTTTTGTCTTCCATTTTTAGTTTTTAATCTATTTGGATTATATGTTTCAGTATACATTTTACAGTGTACACAACAAATGTGATAGTAATTTGAAGTATGAGACTCCATTAAATATATCAAACATTTTTTTGTAGATTAAAAATTTTATGAAGTTAATATTAATCTAATGATTTCAATACTTATAGATCTTTACATACTTTCTTATCTAAGCTTTGATTTTGATTCTAATGATTTACAATAACTTTGTACTGAATCTATTTTACTTATTGCATTAATTAAGTTTCTTTTTATATCGTTATCACTTTATAATAATGTGACATAATACCAGCCATAATATCATTTGTTTCATTGTAAACATAAATAAACTTATTAAATTTACTTTATTAACATAGTTACTAAAGTGTGTAAATATGCATGAGTATTCTTGTTAAATAACAAAATTTTAATAGTACATTAACAAAACAAATAATGTTAACTACATCTTTTTGTCGATTGGATTATTTACATTAGCAAGTTTCAAATTTTAAAACCAATATTACCATTATTTACTTTTAAAAAGTATTAAATTCTTTTTGAAATTGTTTAATTACATGAGTGATCTTTGGATCTATTGACGATTGTAGCTGTTTAATACCACTTTCAAGGTTTTCAAATCGAATGTAGTTTTATTAAGTGCTATTCAGTTTGTTTAGTAAAATGTATCTTATTTCCAAGAAGTCCATTTAATAAATATAAAAGATCATAATAATTATAATCCTGAAATAGCAATTATAAAATAAATATACACAAATGACCAAATATTACTTCATCAGTGTTTTGTGTTATTTCCCTAAACTAGAGTAGTCCATTTTTTCCTAGATCAAAATTAGTTAATGCATTTGTTTTCTTTATTCCATTATCAACTTTTTTTCCATTTCTAAGTTATCTCTTTTTGTTCTAATTCATTCTTATTTCGTTTTTGTTTACTACTGCATTTGCAGTTGCTGGAGGTCCACAAGCTGATGAATCAATTTTTGCTAAATATGGTAAAGCAGCGAATAATAATGGTAAAAATCCACCTTCATGTTGTGTTATTCCTTTTCCTATATTTCTTTTTTTTCTAAATTTTCAGTATTTTTTTTACAACTGGAATACCTAATGTAAATGTAAATACCTAATGTAAATTCCACCATCTATATTTCCTTTCCTCTTTGAACATCTGTTAAAAGAGGTTCAGTGGCATTTAATTATTCGCTATTTTTCTTTAGATTACTTGAGTTCACCTTATTTTTACTACTAGGATGCAAAGTATAATCAATTGTTAAGTTATACATTTGTATAATTATAAATATATACCGATCTTTTATATGGTTTATAAATTTATAACTATTTTTTTACAGCATAAAATTTTTTAAAATTTTTTTAAATCCCCAAGCATATTCATCAATATTAACATTAATTCCTGTACCTAATTTTCTTTTTCCATGAATTATTCCTATAACAGTTGTTACTGTAACTTTTTCACCAAATGGCACATCATTTGCATACAATCTTTATTTTGCAGCTAATTTAAGTTCTTTATCCTCCATATTTCTAAATCTTTCTTATCTCAATATCATGTTTTTTACATGGTTCATCTAATGGATTTATAACTTCATTACCTTTAGCCACTATTAAATCTAATTTTGTACATAGACCACAATAATTATAACCTGGAAGATGCATTCAAAGGGTAATTTGTTCATTAAAGTATTTACTAGTTCATTTCCATATTTATCACTTTTCCAAAATGTGTAAACACTCCATCGTCCGGCCACGAGTGGCCTACCGGGGCCATCCGACACCCGTGTCATCCTCAGTGAGGACGCGGATAGGAGGGGTATGGGGTTAGCATATTTTATTTTCACTATCATTAATATATTTTAACATTTATTCACTAACATTAATCTTTTCAGTTTAATTTATATTTTTGCTTTTATTTTCATTCATATTTTATTTTCATCTTCATATTTATATATACATCATTAATTTCTATTTAATGTATAATATATTTTTGAAGAATATCATCAGACCAATCTGTTAATATTTTAATTGGTGATAAATCTTCAAAATCTTCTAAATGATGACATATGCAATTATCTGTTTTTCGAATTCCCAATTTTCTTCAGTTGCTTTTAAAACATTATGATGTTTTACTTTTTCAGTGGCATCAGTAATAGGTGGCTCTTCCTTTTTTATGTTTTGCACATTCTGTGCTTGTTTTGCTTTTTTCAAAAGTTTTAATTTTCTTTTAATCTTTCTGCTTTCTTATATATTTAGGTTTAGCTTGATTAACAAATTTTTCATTATACTTTGAGAGCATTTGTTAATGAAGAAAAAACGTTTATTATATTCATGTTAATGTTTGTGTTTATGTTAAAGTTAATGTTCATGTTTAAAGTTTTTATATAGTGTTTCACGTATTTATTTTATTTTTATGTTGTTAAGAAATGTTGTACTTTATTTATAAACTTACCTTTATTAAGTTTTCTAGACATATCTATTGTTAAAAAACCAAATTCATCATTCCAACATTTCTACATTATTTTTTAAAATTACTTAATTTTATACCTGCACCAACAAATTCTCGATAAATATTTTTAATTTTGTATAATCTTGTCTAAAAGTATTTAAAAAACGTAAATTGTGTCTAACTCAGTGTTTTGGTATTTTTGAATAAGATTGTGCTATATGAAAGCTATCTATATCTTTGTGTCTATCTCCAGTAAAATATTCTCTTTCAATGTCGTGATTTTATAAAGTAAAATCAACAGCTACAACAACTCAATTATCCTCTCATAAATGTAATGGAATAATTTCTTAATTATTTTCAAGAAAACGAACAATTTTTCCAATAATTTTATCTTCAATTTTTTTACATTGTTTTATAAATAATCATACAAATGTTTAAGTTTATTCCAGTTTAATGTCCTGGACCTAAAATACCATTAACAATCATTAATGTTGTTTTTCCACAACCACTTGGTTCAATTATTGGACATCTTATAGAATTTCATAAAAGTTTAGCACGTTTGTTTTTTAAACTATTTATAGAATTATTACTTTAGGTTCCCAATCTCTTTCGTTCATTTATTAATAATTATTGCATTTATTTATATTTTTCATTTATTAATAGGTTTTCATGATTAATAATTTTGTCAGTAGTAAATAAATAGATTATTTCAACTTAGTGATAAATCTTCTATACTTAGAACATGATTAACTGTTTCAATATGCATCAACTATTCTAATATTTCATTAGTTGCTTTTCATTCTAGTTTCTTAACACCAAATATAACAACAAGAAACAATAAACTTGTTTGTGATGGAGAAACAATAGAAGTTCCTGTAACTCAATATAGTTAGAAAAGATTAAACAAAATTTATACTTGGAGAAAACCTAATATACTCATTAAAGCAAATGAAATTTTAAACAGAATTGTTATTGAAAGTAATGTAATATTAGATATGAATATATTAGATAGTATTGAAATTTACTTTGTTTTAATAATGAATTTGTTCAAAGAAATTAGAAAGCTACAGCTAAATAGGTACCTAAAATAACTCCTTTCAAATTAATAAATTTAAATTTTATTCTTACTGGTGGAATATATGTAAAACATAATGATCATTTCCATACGGAAATTGATATTATTGTTTCATTTAAACATAATGCAATATTTGGAGGACCTATAATTTATGAACCAAATTATTCTGCAAATGTTGCTTTTTTTTCAAGATTTAGAAGTTACCATAACTGAAGAAGATGATAATTAAATTTACTTTACTGCTACTACTGTAACAGTTATTTTAAAAATATCTTAATAAAGTTTTCCATTAATAAATAAATAATTCCTAAAGTAAACATAATTAAAATTTAGAGTTATCAGTTTTGTTCATTTCCCGTTAATAAAAAAATAAAAATAATTAAAATTTCCTTACAAAGGTACAGAAAGTGAAACAAATATTGGTGATGGTTGGTTACATCCAAATCATGCACAATTATACATGGAATTTAGTATTTTTGGAAATGATGGTAGAGATTATTCAACTTATGATGCAAAATAAAATAATAAATTATTGGTAATTATGTAATAAATTGTTTGAGTTTATAACAATAAAAAAGGAAATAATATATTATCTAGAATTGAACATATTTTTATTTCATCATCAGTTTTAGTATATTTAGCTTCACCTGTTAGTGACAAAATAACTGTAGAAGGACATATTCTTCATACAGAAAAATAAATGGTAAACAAATCAAGTACTTTATCCATTATCATTATTGGTGGGTTTTTTTAAGATTATAATGTAATTATGTTTGAAAGAAACTTAACTGTAGTTTTTACATGTAGTTCATCTTCTGGAGAAGCAATTTCAAGTTGTTCTGATAAAAATGATGTTGGTGTGGAACTAAAAGATACTCTTCCTAAAGAAGGTGAAATTATTATAGCATCTATTGAAATTCGTGTACCAGTTATTAAATATGAACCAATTTATCAGAGTGAACAATGTGAAATATTTAAGAAATGCTAAAATTCGAATTTCTTTTTATGAACTTCAAACAGAATAAATTGCTGGATTATCTGATGAAAATAGTTTTGAACTAGATATAACCAATTTGCTATAATACGATAGAATTTGACATGCCATATTTTTTGTTTTTCTTATATTTCAGCAAATCGTAAAAATAATCAATTAGTTGATTTATCATTAATTGCTCATGTTAAACTACAGAATATATATTGAAAAAATAGTAAAAATAATGTTTTTCCTCAATAATGTGGAATACTAATCCACCAGATAATGCTCTAAAGCATAAGATGCATGTTTAGATTTGAAAAGAATTACTTCACTAAAATCAGATATATATATATATTAATCCATTTAGCTTTATAACTAATTATCCAATTTAAATAATCAATATGACACGTTGAAAAAATGTTACAGCTACACAAAAAAAATATGAAACTTTGTGCAACTTTGAAAGATAAAATTCCAAATGATACACTATCGTATATAGTTATGTATGGTATAAAGAATCTTATATATGATGCATAACATAGAGTACTTACTGAAAATTTTTAATTATCAGTATTTGCTTCTATATCAAGGAATGAAAGACGTAAGAAAATTATAAAAACGTTAACTTTATGCTTATATACATTTCTAAAACATTTTAAGGAAGATAGGAAAAATAAAAACCGAATATTAAATATAATTTACTTTTGTTAACTATTACATTTTAATTAATTTACTTACATTCACAATTTAAAATTTTTGATAAAAATTTACTTTTCTTGACCAATACATTTTAATTAATTTACTTATATTGACTATGTGATTTTTAAAAATAATGTTTGTTTTTCACTAATACATTTTAATTAATTTACCTGTATTCACAGCATAAATTTTTTAGAAATTATTCTTTTTTTAACTAGCACATGTTATTGTGCTACAAGCCTTTGTCTTGTACGGCATGAAAAATCTGAAGGCAAACTCCCTGCAACAATCGTCGGAAGGTACCAGGTCCAAACACCGAACTTCACGGTCTGGGGAATTTACAAATCAGTTGTTTATTTATTTAGTTGTTTCATTATAAAAATAAGCTAATTTAGTTAATGTTAATCAAATCGTTTGATTTAATGAAATATACTGAATTTATAATTTCATTTTTAAAAATAAGTTGTTTTATGGATAAAATACAAAATTTATTTTAATATTGTCTTAGTGTCCTAGAACCTACAAAAATAGTCTACTAAATGTTATTCACCATCGGTAGTTACATGTGGCCGTCTGGAGTCAGGTCTTTTTAGGACCACACATTCCTTTGATCGATGCTGCCAAGGATCATGTACAGTGGCTCCATTCCTGCCAATATTCTCTGCAATATCGCAGAAGCGACATTGAGCTTCTCACAGCGTATTACACGACTTTGCTCAAACTCAGCGAGGTGTTGGTAATGGCAGATATGTCGCCTTTAAGGCATTCTTGACTAATATCAACTCATCACGTCCAGTCTGGAAGCTATTTAATCCTTACCACCGTTACAGTGTGTATTTAAAGCAAACCTGATTTGCAATGCCACTCTTATGCGACTGGTGCGAAATTTGGATATATTTCATTCTAACCACTTTCTTTAATGTCGCACAACTTCTTCTTGTCATTGCGAGTTTTTACTTTTAGGGGAAAGTGGTAAGAGACTGACCCCATATGCAAACAACGCGAAAAAAAAAAATGAGATAACGTCTGCTAAGTATGCAACATGTCTAATATTTAGGTAATACGGATACGACCTTAATGGAGCATAGCCACTAGGAAACATGGAGTAGTCTATATTAACCTTTGATAGTCGACAGTAAACTACAGTAGTTCACAGCTCTGGCTTTATCATATGCCTGTCGGCCCTGTTAGTAGCACTTTGACTTTCGTGGCGGTTCTTTGCCATGCATTGACAGTCATCACCCAAAAATGTTGTTTATGGGAACATTGTCGTTGGAGCGTTTTTTATTTTACAAAGCGAAGATCTGGTGCTTGTGCCGCAAATATACAGGTAAATATCGAAAATAGGTAAGACTTCCCTGATGTTCTGCAATTAACATCTAGCTGAAAAGGTGAGAATATCTATGGGGCTTTTCATGGACAAATGTGTTATTTATAGGAACAGCAACTCCAGAAGATTTAGCAAAACGCAGGGAGTACCGAGGTTAGATAGTAACTGGAACAGGAACTGGTAGTTGACCATGAACGTAAATAGATGTAGCTTACTGGACATAAACCTTGGGGTATATACATTCCCAAATACACACACATATTGTGTTGCCACTTAACTAAAAATGTTGTGAGAAAAGGTATTATCCAAAGATATCAGTGGGGTTCTGATAGATCTGTCTATAATAATCTATTTGATTATGATGAACAGTACAGTATACATGGGAAGCATGCAGACTCCACTAATCATCCTTCCTTTATCTATATTTTGGAGCAGTGTCCAATACTGTGGACATGGAACAAATTGTATTTAGTATTAATTGTACATTCGATGTCAATAGCATTCTTTACAGTTACACTACATTAGTCGCTACATAAATTTGCTGCAACATACAGAGGACTCGCGTGAAGAGAACGACTAACCCCGATGACTTAGAAATTCTTACAATCAATACAAACGACACCGCCGCTATAATTATAGTAAGGAAAAGTGTTGTACCTAGAGGAGAATGTACCTAGGAACAAACGATATTAGCGTGTCAGTGTTTCAGTGCTAGTGGGCAATTTTATAATCATGTAAGGGAATGTGCACTGGAGACGGAATTTCGTAGTTTCCGGCGTTTTCTACTGATTTTGTTGTTGTAAGAGAAGAGGTTGTGGTTTGCTTAACATATCTAAATACTCAAGTTCTACATGGTGTATCATACGTTAAAGCTATTTCGAAAATTGTATTAATTTTTCAGCTCTAGACGTTTATGCTGAGTGTAGTTCTATATACACTGATTGGAGCAAATCACAACACCAAAAAATTATTAATGGAGAGTAACGAAACTTCGGGAATAAATCCATCCAAGTACAATATTTAAGTAATTTATGTAGGATAAGAGACTGCTGCAAGCGCGTGATATGCCTATACAAATGTGAAATTCTCCCAGAATGTTGAATGCAAGGATGAAAACTTGCATACAATGGGTTGTACAGGTGTTGGATGTCAGTTTGTGCGATGGAGTTCCTTGACTGCTGCACTTGGTAGGTCAATACAGGGACAGTTAATGCTGGTTGTGGATGACGCTGGAATTGTCGTCCGATGATGCTCTATATGTGCTGGATTGGAAATAGATCTGGTGATCCATCAGGCCAAGACAACATGCTGACATTCTGTTGAGCATGTTGGGTTACGAAAAAGGTATGTGGGGGACAGTCAACCTGTTGGGAAACATGGCCTGGAATGCTGTTCATGAATGACAGCACCACAGGTCGAATCACTCGACTGAAGTATAATTTTGCCGTCATGGGTCTGCGATAATGACGAGAGCACTCCTGGTGTCATACTAAATCGCACCACACGTGTAGGTCCTGCTTTATAGCTTGCAACATGCAGACAGGCTCGTAGCAGGCCGTTAACAGGCCTTCTCCTAACCGACACACAACCATCACTTGCACCGTTGCAGAACCAGCTTTTATCAGAAAAACCTCAACCCTGCTTCCCCATGAGCTCTCGCTTAACACCACTGATGTCGCAAATGGCGGTGGTCAGGGATCAGTGGAATACTCCTACAGAACCTCTGGCATGGAGCTGTCCTTGAAGTAACTGATTTATTTGTAAATGTTCGTTGTGTCACCGATGGGCCACTTCTGCTCAAATTGCTTCCGCAGATGCAGTACGAAGCGATAGAGCCATACGCCAAACACGATTGTCTTCCCTCTCCGTGCTCCCACGTGAACGTACGGAGCCCAGTCTTCTTGCGACCGTACATCCTTATGGCCAGCGCTGGCAGCAGTCGGGCGCAGGAGCCATATTCCTGCCAAGGCTTTCTGTACTACCGCAGAAGGAACATGCAGCTTCTCGTAGCTCTATTACACGACCTCATTCAAACTCACTGAGGTGTGGATAATGGCGTCTTTGTCGCCTTAAAGGCACGCTTTACTAACGTCATCTCACCACATCAAATCTCGAAAGTAACTAACATCCACCACTGTTTCAGCATGCATTTTAAGCAAACCTGATTTTCATCATCATAGTAACCCAAATAGGACCACTCTTAAGCGACTGGCGCGAAAATTGAATAGATATCATCCTTCAGATATGGGAATATATCTACCAACTTTCATTTATGTCGCACAACTCCCTCTCGGTGTTGTGATTTCTAACCGTCCGTGTATTTCTAAAAGTAAATGTATAATGTGTGGATGGTTAGCACATATGTCAATGCCGGCTGGAGTGGCCGAGCGTTGCTAGACGCTACAGTCTGGAGCCATGCGACGGCTACGGTCGCAGGTTCGAATCCTGCCTAGGGCATGGATGTGTGTGCTGTCCTTATGTTAGTTAGGTTTAAGAAGTTCTAAGTTCTAGAGGACTGATGACCTTAGAAGTTAAGTCCCATAGTGCTCAGTGCCATTTGAACCATTTTGAACCAAATTTCAATGATCGTGCATCATTTTGTGTATTACAATGGAATAAGATCTGTAGCACACAAGAGGATGGTGTTAGTATTTAAAGTGGAGTAAGAAAATAAGAAAATATATTAAATGCGACGTATTTCACACAAATCGGAAGGTCAACCACTTTACTTAATTCACACAAATATTATAGTGTCAACTGACTAAAAATGTGCTACCCACGTTTAAGCAATGTTGTTTCAGTACCCTGCAGAAGTTTCGCTGGGAAGCTTTGACCCATCCTCCATACAGTTACGATATCTCCTGAAGCAATTTTCCTACTCTGGAGCACCGAAGAAAGATATTTGTGGCTGTTGATTTGTTCCGACAAATAAGTGATGCCTGGGTATGGTCATGGTTAAGAAGGCAACTGCTAACGTTGTTCGGTTAAGGCACTGACCACTTTATCTCACAATAGGGTAAATGTATTAGCAGTTATTACGACTTCTTTTGATTTAATAAGCAGCTGACTCGGGTTTTTGCATCTGTTTCGTTTTCATTTGACGGTCACTTCTACACGGAGGGCAGATCGTGAAAAACGACACGGGGGTGGTGTGGGTGCCTATGTTCGCTCTGATCTGAAACCTAGTGAACTATGCACATCGGATGCAAAGGGCGAAGGAGAAGCAGAGTTCTTGTTTTTCGAAATAAATACATCAAATCAGAAACTGCTAATAGGAGTAATCTATAAATCTCCAAACGTCGGTGCCATGTCCTCCTTTCAGTCTGCCCTGTCCTCACTCGTGACACAGTATGATCACATAATCATTATGGGCGACACAAACATCGACTTACAGTTAAAATCTCCCTCTGCTGAAAAACTAAGGCTGCTGTTCCACTCCAATGATATGAGTTTAACACCGCTGGACCCAACTCATCACACGCCACACTGCCACACGTTCAAAGATATAATAGCAACAAAGCGACCAGGTGAAATAATCCGCGACAATCAGACATCCGCTCCGGGACTCTCTGCTCATGACGTGATATTCTTAAATTACTCAATGCATACTGCCAAAGAAAAATCTCACCTAGTAACCTACAGAAACTTAAAAAATGTTTACCATGACGCTCTTCAAAAGGATTGCTCAGACATCCCTTGGCATGATATAAGCAATGAACGGACTTTAGACGGAAACATTCGGCAATTATGTCGCAAAATTATTGCACTGTATGATAAACATGCTCCTCAATGCACTGTCAAGGTAAAGAGAGCTCCCGCTCCGTGGCTCACCACAGCATTACGCCTGTTAATGAATAAATGGGATGCTGCACATAGGGCCTTCAAGCGTAACCCAACTCCTGAGGCGTACGAAGCTTATAGGAAACTTCGAAACAGAACCAAGCAAAGCGTGAGGAATGTCAAAATCAGACATGCCCGCTCTGTCGTATGCTGCAAATCAAAACCTGCTGCACAGTGGAAAAAGCTGCGCAGTTTCGGTATAGGGAAGCGAAGATCTGACGCTGTTTATCAAGTGTCTGCAGAAGAATTAAACGATTTCTTCTCAACAGCTGTAAACTGCCACCCAGCGACAAATTACCAGCCCCAAGATATCAATCTCTCGAGAGACAAGTTTTTCCTAAAACATGTCACTACCGGCACAGTACACAAGGCAATTATGAGAATCTCTTCCAAGGCAGTAGGAAATGATGGAGAGAGCATTGGCATGATTAAGAACGTCGTAGACACTATTATTCCAGTTATCATAGACATCTTCAACCTGTCTCTTGTCAGTAGTACATATCCTACTGAGTAGAAGCAAAGTTTAATTCAACCTATACCCAAGACTGACAACCCTAAGTCGACAGGTGACTACAGGCCGATCAGCATACTACCTGCAATATCTAAAGCCCTAGAATACATCGTCCATGAACAGCTGACGGATTACCTCAAAACTCATAACATCCATGACGAATATCAGACAAGCTTTCGAAAGCACCGTAGTACAGCAACCGCTTTAATCAAAGTAACTGATGACATTTAACATGCTATGGACAGACATGAAGCTACTATCCTAACACTGCTTGACTTTAGCAAGGCTTTTGAAACAGTTGACTTCGATATATTACTAATTAAAATGAAACAGTTGAATTTCTCAAACAGCTCAATACACTGGTTTCACATCTACCTCAAAAACAGAAGTCAAGTCAACAAGTCATTTGTGGGTCGGAAAAGTCATCATGGAAAAACGTGCACTCTGGAGTTCCCCAAGGCTCCGTCCTTGGTCCACTACTCTTCTCACTGTTCATTAATGATATTTCTTCAGCGATTCACTCCTGCAACTACCATCTATATGCCGACGACATCCAACTGTACATAAGTGCAAGCTCCAAAAACATTGCTGACGCAGTAGCGAGTATGAACGCAGATCTTTGCTCTGATTCTGGATGGACACAGAACTTAGGTCTGAAACTAAACCCCAAGAAATCCGAGGTCATACTTATATCTCATCCAAAGTTAATCAGCCGGTACTTTCGCGAAACATTCCCTAAAATACTCCTCAATGGTACCCAACTACCATACCAAAAAACAGTAAAAGACCTTGGAATAATCTTGGATGAACACCTAAACTGGGAAGGACAAACAGTCACAGCTTGCCGGAAATCGCTCTCCTCCCTACATGCAATTCAAAAATTTAGAAAAATATTTCCAACCAACGTTAAACAAAACTTTGTCCTAACACTAGTCTTGCCAAATCTTTACTACTGCAGTGTAGTTCAACATAGCACAAATATTGAAAATTCTAGATGCCTCGAGCTAGTGATGAATGCTTGCATTAGATACGTGTGCAATATGCGGTTGTATGATCATATCAGCCCTTCACACTCCCAGCTAGGTTGGATACGCCCACATAAGGCACGTGATCTCCACACGATGTGCTTACTTCATTGATTTCTTAGCCACTGGTGCCCCCAATACTTATCTTCTCACATTAAACACCTACCATCATTCCACAATCGCAATACCTGATCAGATACATCTAGCATCTTGGCTGTACCTTTACATAACACAAAATCTTTCTCCTTGTCATTCTCCATGTCTGCCCCCTGTGATCTGCGTCTTATCCAGAACTACTCAACATGCAAGAGGGAACTCAAAACTTACATATTAGGGACGGTATAGCCACCATTGTTATGCCCCTCCCATCTCTTTCTTTCTCCTCTCCATCACAGCTTCGAATTTTACCACTCTATTTCTCTTCCTCTTAACTATCTACCTCTTATATATCTCTTTCACCCCATTCTATCGTCTTATGTCTCTGCTCGATGAGAATAACTCACTAGCTGCAAGAACATAACGAGAAAATTCCCAACTAACAATGGGACTGACATTCACAAAAGAAAAGTATGTGTACTTTCATATACATAGTCATTATTATTATTATTATCATTATTATTCTTGATTGTTATAATTATTTTTTATTGTTGTAATGATCATTGTACTACTGTTATAATCTCTATTTTTCTCTTTAACATCAATACTGGATAATACGTTATATGTCCTTAATGTTCTGTAGAAACTGTAACTCGTTCAATCTGAGTATGCCTGGTTAGGTGTAAGAGAGGGCCTGAAGGCCCTAATCTTGCCAGGTAAAATAAATAAATAAATAAATAAATAAAATTAATGTGATCACCGACTATGTTCGAAATCAACGACAGATGACAATGGAGGACATATAAGGTGTGTTAGGCGGACGCGGAAAAACACTGCAGTCGTTCTCGTAAAGCGGAAAGAAAGGATTTATCTGACGTCCATGATCATTGGCTTTAGGGTCAAGGGTGGAAGGATTTCCAGAATGGCTGAATTTGTAAACTTTTCGGTTTAAGTGTACTCTCCATGGAAAAATGGCACAATTCAAAATCGGCGGCGAAGAAACTATGGTGCACTAAGGTCCATAGATGACAGTGGTGAACGACAGCTGGTGAGTTCTCTACGGGCGAATAAATGTGCAGCTGTAGAGCAACGACTCAAGTGGCTACCCAAGGCGTCTCCTAAGTAACTGTTTAGCAAACGTTGCTGCCTATGGACCTCCGCAGGAGACGTTTGGTTCATGCACCAATGCTGATTGTGCTGTTCGTTGCCGATGCAGGCCGGAATTTGCATGCCAATACCGCAACTGGATGTCCACTGAGCGACAGGTGGTGGCTTCTTGAGATGAATCACGTCTTATACTCCATCAGAGGATAGCCGTTGGCTTGTACGGCTTGAAAAATCTGAAGGCAAACTCCCTGCAACAATCGACGAAAGGTACCAGGCCCGAACACCAAACTTTATGTTCTGGGGAATGTTTTCACTCCATTCCTTGGATGATTCCGTCATTCTGGAAGGCACAACGGATCAACACAACTAGGCATATATTTTTGGTGACCATGTCCACTCTTACATGCAGTTGGTTTTTCCTCGGCACGATGGTATGTACCAGCAGGATTATCCGACGTGTCATACAGCTCGCTGCGTACGTGTGTGTTTCAAAGAGCACCCGGATAAGATAACCGTACTCGCCTGGCGACCATGCTTCTCGCATTTAAACCTAATCGAGAATCTGTGGGATCACATCGATCGGGCCTTTCGCACCATGGATCCTTAACCACGAAACCTAGCGCACCTGGACACGGGACTGGAGGCTGCATGGCTCAAAATCACTGTCAGTATTTTCCAGAACTTCACTGACTATGTTCCTGCAAGTCTCGCAGCGGTCCACGCTGCAAAAAGTGGCTATTCAGGCTTTTCAAAGGTGTTCACATAATGTTCCTGGGCAGTGTGTATCCATATAAGCTCACAGAAAGTAAGATATCAGAACTGGAGACTGAAACTTTACTAGTAACTGAAACAGAAAAATTGCAATCTACAATGGATTTAACACTAATGCTGAAGGTCTAATTCATAAACCTCTATTATAAACATATATTTTTCTCAAATTTTTTATTCCAAAATTTTTAGCATTTCAAATGAAGCTGATACGGAGTTTACCCAGGTGGTGTATTGGCTACTGCGTAGAGGAGACATGTTTAAAATATCACACTTTAAAGCTATGGGAAGAAAGTCTGACATTCACTGTTGTTTTCTTGCAATGTGCACCACTGTTCCTCCACCTAACTGTTTCTACAGTGAAATTTAACAAATTTTAGGCCTGCAGCTACGCTATTCCGTAAGTGGAGGCATTAGTCGGAAATAGCATCTTTTGTTGTTATCGATTTCAGTCTGAAGACTGCTTCAATGCATTTCTCCACACTAATCTGTTTCGTGAAAATCTCTTCACACTTGCACAACAATGGTAGCCTACATCCATTCGAACTTTTTTAGCGTATTCATTGCTTTATGTCCGTATACAATATTCAGTTGCCACTATTACCTAAGTATCAGTTTATTGGTACCTAAGTATGTGTCCTATCAACGGATTCCATCTTTTGGTAAAGTTGAGCTATAAATATCTGCTCTTCCACTCTCCCATTTCGATTTAGTACCTCCTCATTTTCCAGTAACTTGGCTATATGGAGCAATTTTTAGTTTCTTTATGGTCAGTTATATTGATCTCCTCTGAAACAATTACACTAACGTTCTCTGTAATTAACTGTTTATGAATTTTGCTATGTATTTGACATATATAAAACCTGCCTACACCATAGTTGCAGTCCATAGAAAGGAAATCCTTTATACGATTTTCCTCATCACAAGCAGTGACATCAAATATAAAAATCGAAAATGGTAGCGCTTCGTCAGGTACTACCACATCCTCCTTACCTAAAAACTTGAGCACCTTTCAAACTTTCAAATAACTGGCATAGAAGTTTATAATCATATTGTTGAAGCAATTTGTGTCACACACACACACACACACACACACACACACACACACACAAGAGCGTAAATATATACACTCCTGGAAATGGAAAAAAGAACACATTGACACCAGTGTGTCAGACCCACCATACTTGCTCCGGACACTGCGAGAGGGCTGTACAAGCAATGATCACACGCACGGCACAGCGGACACACCAGGAACCGCGGTGTTGGCCATCGAATGGCGCTAGCTGCGCAGCATTTGTGCACCGCCGCCGTCAGTGTCAGCCAGTTTGCCGTGGCATACGGAGCTCCATCACAGTCTTTAACACTGGTAGCATGCCACGACAGCGTGGACGTGAACCGTATGTGCAGTTGACGGACTTTGAGCAAGGGCGTATAGTGGGCATGCGGGAGGCCGGGTGGACGTACCGCCGAATTGCTCAACACGTGGGGCGTGAGGTCTCCACAGTACATCGATGTTGTCGCCAGTGGTCGGCGGAAGGTGCACGTGCCCGTCGACCTGGGACCGGACCGCAGCGACGCACGGATGCACGCCAAGACCGTAGGATCCTACGCAGTGCCGTAGGGGACCGCACCGCCACTTCCCAGCAAATTAGGGACACTGTTGCTCCTGGGGTATCGGCGAGGACCATTCGCAACCGTCTCCATGAAGCTGGGCTACGGTCCCGCACACCGTTAGGCCGTCTTCCGCTCACGCCCCAACATCGTGCAGCCCGCCTCCAGTGGTGTCGCGACAGGCGTGAATGGAGGGACGAATGGAGACGTGTCGTCTTCAGCGATGAGAGTCGCTTGTGCCTTGGTGCCAATGATGGTCGTATGCGTGTTTGGCGCCGTGCAGGTGAGCGCCACAATCAGGACTGCATACCACCGAGGCACACAGGGCCAACACCCGGCATCATGGTGTGGGGAGCGATCTCCTACACTGGCCGTACACCTCTGGTGATCGTCGAGGGGACACTGAATAGTGCACGGTACATCCAAACCGTCATCGAACCCATCGTTCTACCATTCCTAGACCGGCAAGGGAACTTGCTGTTCCAACAGGACAATGCACGTCCGCATGTATCCCGTGCCACCCAACGTGCTCTAGAAGGTGTAAGTCAACTACCGTGGCCAGCAAGATCTCCGGATCTGTCCCCCATTGAGCATGTTTGGGACTGGATGAAGCGTCGTCTCACGCGGTCTGCACGTCCAGCACGAACGCTGGTCCAACTGAGGCGCCAGGTGGAAATGGCATGGCAAGCCGTTCCACAGGACTACATCCAGCATCTCTACGATCGTCTCCATGGGAGAATAGCAGCCTGCATTGTTGCGAAAGGTGGATATACACTGTACTAGTGCCGACATTGTGCATGCTCTGTTGCCTGTGTCTATGTGCCTGTGGTTCTGTCAGTGTGATCATGTGATGTATCTGACCCCAGGAATGTGTCACTAAAGTTTCCACTTCCTGGGACAATGAATTCACGGTGTTCTTATTTCAATTTCCAGGAGTGTATGTGTATCTGCGAGCATGCACAAGTGCCGCAATACGACGTAGCATGGACTCGACTAATGTCCGAAGTAGAGATGGAGGGGATTGACACCATGAATCCTGCAGAGCTGTCCATATATCCGTAAGAGTACGAGGGGTGGACATCTCTTCTCAACAGCAAGTTGCAAGGCATCCAAGATATGCTGAACTGTGTTCATGCCTCTGGATTTTGGAGGCCAGCGGAAGTGTTTAAAACCAATGATAAGAGTATTCCAGGAGCCACACTGTAGCAATTCTGGGTGCGGGTGCGTGGGATGTCGCATTGTCCTGCCGAAATTGCCCAAGTCCGTCGGAGTGCACAACTAACATGGATGGATGCAGGTGATCAAACAGGACGCTTACGTACTTATCACCTGTCAGAGTCGTATCGAGACGTATCAGGACTCCCATACCACTCCAAATGCACATGGACCACATCACTCCGGAGCCTCCACCAGGTCTAACAATTCCCTTTTGACATGAAGGGTCCATGGATTCATGACGTTGTTTCCATACTTGAACACGTCCATCCTATCAATACAATTTGAAACGAGACTAGCTCGACCAGTCAACATGTCCTCAGTCATCAACAGTCCAATTTCGGTGTTGAAGGGCCCAGGCGAGGCGTAAAGCTCTGTGTCATGCAGTCATCAATGGTACATGAGTGGGCCTTCGGCTCCGAAAGCCCATATCGATTGTGTTTCGTTCAGTGGTTCGCACGCTGACACTTGTTGATGGCCCAGCACTGAAATCTGCAGCAGTTTCCGGAAGGTTGGCATTTCTGTCATGTTGAAAGATTCTCTTCAGTCGTCCTTGGTCCAGTTCTTGCAGTATCTTTTTCCGGCCGCAGCAATGTCCGAGATTTGTTGATTAAGCCGATTCCTGATATTCGCGGTACACTCGTGAAATGGTCGTACGGTAAATTCCCCTCTTCATCGCTAACCCAAAGATGCTGTGTCCCATCGCTCGTGCGCCGACTGTAATACCACGTTCAAACTCATTTAAATCTTGATAACCTGCTATGGCAGCAGTAATCGATTTAACAACTGCGCCATACGCACAGTACTGTTAAGTATTAAAGTTTGGCAGAGTGTGTAATTATTCGGCAGCGGCACGAAATCAGCAGATCACAGAAGGGCCAAGTGAAAGCAGAAAATGAGGTTGTATCTTAGAGGCAGACCGCACTGCAATTGGATGTTTGTAATTTTCTAGATTTATGATAACTGCAGTTATGATAACTCAAATATCGGTTTTCCATAGCAGTTCGATGCAGTTCTCAGGCATTCTCGAGAAAGTCGATTACGAAGATTTCTGATCGGCCTTAACCTTTCGGTGCACCATTATCACTGCAGTGGGCAGCTTTTAATATTAGTTGCCTCTTTGGCGTTTTCCGTTAGTCATGAGGCTCTAAGTGTATGCAGGACACAGCACCAGGAGGGAGTGCCCGCTGCGGTGGACTGCCAGCATCTGCAGACTCAGGACTAATTGAAAACGTCAAAGAAGCGACCACTCACAACTGTCCAGTGCGTGAACAAGGCGTTACATAGGATTATTACTCTAAAGGAAAATCGATTTTTCAGTGAGTAGTACCGTTCTGTGGTACGGTGCTTGCTTGCCATATGCTGGGCTTGGGTTCCATTCCTGGCGGATGCAAACTTTTAAACAGAGGTGCATGTTCTACGAGCGTTACCATGAAGCTTAAAAGTACAGGAAAATGGAAAAAAACACCGATAGCGCTGGAGATTTGTGATGATTGGACGAGTGTCATCTCGATTGTTATTTTTTCGTTCTTTTTTGGTTCATTTCTAATACCTGCTCAATTTTAAACCCAAAATTCATCAGATATATGCTGATTAAAATATAACTATTAATTTGTTATTTTTATGAACGATGATCATCATCCTATTTCTAATTATATATTGCACATTAAAATCCGGTTTTCATTCCAAATATAAATTTACGGCTATTGATCTTTTATAAAATATTGTTAATGAAGCTTGTTTATGTTAAAAACCATTAAAAATGAAATTTCGTTTTCGCCTCTAAGTGTTTTACGCTTCACGTAATTGCTCATAGAACGTGCAGGGTGCTTTAAAAATTTAGTAAGGCTGGGAATTGACACCACCTTACCCACGTGGGAGGCAGAGATTCTGCCACACAGCTACAGAGGGCTTTAAGAACACTATCTTTCTTTCGTGTACTAAGGACATTTGAAACTTAAAAGTCGATTTTCTCAAGAATTTTTGAGAGTTGCAGGAAACTGCTTTGGACGACTGTTGTTTGAAATCTCAGCTTCACGTAAATAGGAAATCATGTGTAGAAACGTGCCAATTTCCCGACACACAGAACATATCGCAACAAATCCCTGGTCCTCAAGCATCCCCCACAGCCATGAAATATGCCAGTAGGTCTTCCTCGGGTGCCAGAGTGGCCTCGTAAACGAAGGATTTCGTGTGACTCCACAGGTATAAGCCGGCCACAGTGGTATTGCACCTGGAAGTGAGGGCGCTTCGGTCAGCTAATAGAAAATTTTCACCGTGGTATTTAATGACGACACACGGAAACACTGGATGAGATACACTGATCCGCCAAAACATTATGACCACCGACCTACTATCGATATAAACCCGACAAAGTGATAGAAGCGTCACCTGGAGAGGAATGACTGCTACTGACACAGATGCCGGTGCATATAATATCAGTAAGTGTGCTGTCCGTGTATAGAATGGAGAAGGCGCGCCATCTACATGAGTTTCAGCAAGGGTAGATTTTTATGGCCCAGGGGCTCGGCACGAGCATTTCGGAAATGAGACTACTTATCGGGCGTTCGAGGGATGCTGTAGTGAATGTCTTCAACACGTAGCGAAAGTAAGGCGAAACCACGTCCAGACATTGTGAGAATGGGTGACCATCCCTCGTTACAGATGGCGGACGTCGTAGGCCGGGCAGACTGCTAAAACAGAACAGGCGGCGAACTGTGGCGGAAATAATATCAGACATTAATGCTGGGCAGAGTCCAAGAGTATCTGAACACACCGTTCACAGAACACTCCTAACGGAGGGCCTCCGCAGCCGACGGCCCATGTATATCCAAAAGTCAACACCACCAAGTCGGTGACTACGACTGAAACGAGCGCTGGACGTTGGCGCAGTGACAGAGCGTTGCTTGGTTTCATGAATCCCGACACCTCCTTCATCACGCCGATGGAAATGCACGTATTCTTCGTCTTGCAGTGGAGCAGCTCCTTGATACCTGTACTGCGAAACGGAGACAAGCTGGCGGCGGCTCCATTGTGCTCTGGGGAACATTCACGTAGGCATCCATGGGACCAGCGAAGGTCGTGCAAGACACCATGATGGCCAAGGAGTATCGTTCACTGTTTGCAGACTACGTACTTTCCCGAAGGCTGTAGTATATTTCCACAAGATATTGCGCCATGTCACAAGACCAGGAGTGTGACTGAGTGGTTCGAGGAACACAGTGGAGAATTCCCGTTGATGTGCTCTTATAACACTCACTCTCTTGCATATCGCTTCAGCAACGTACGTATTTTATAGCCTAAGTAGTTTCCCAATTTTCAGGTAAGGAGGCTGTAATACCACCTGGTAAGGCGCCATGGTTTTCGATATTGTAATTGATAGCGGAAGTGAACTGACTGCGATCTCAGAAAATTTATTCATGCAGTGTAATGCCAATGAGGAATTGCCAGTTCTGAAAACACATAGGGTTAAAGTAAGAGGTCCTATTAGAAACAATGCTGCGGAAGTTATGAGACAAATAAGGTTAACTCTTTCGCGCCAAGGTCAAAAGATCCGAGCCAACTTCGTGATTATACCTCAACTAACTGTAGATTTGATTATAGGTGCAGATTTTTTAAATGAGAGATGGGCAATAATAGATATGGGGGAAGGTAGCGTAACATTCGGGAATGTCACACTTCTCTTTGGGCAAAAGCTAAAATTAGAAGAAATACCAGTCATAAACAAACAATTCAGAATGACGTGAGATAAAGAGCATGAAGAATTAGAATGGTATGCACAAAAGGGGGAATCGCCGCAACTCATGTTAGAAGTCCATAAAGAAATCGACGAAAAATTGCAAGAAGTTCAAGGTATTTCGGAACACATTAAAAGATAATTAGAGGGTATTTTATGAGATAAAGCAGAGGTATTTTTACCTAAGACTGGCAGTATTAAACACTTTCAGTACAAGTTTGAAGATTAATTTTATTACTGGTAAATAATCAGCACAATATATCAAGATTATGTTGCAGATAAGATCGTCAGGAGAAAGAAGAATGAAGAGAGAGGAAGGTGGGAAAAAGAAAGTAGTTTCAATAAAAACAAAAATAACACCAATAGTACCATAGATTAAGGTGAAGGGATAAAGCGTAGATAGTCTAACAGCATGAAATACTAAAATGCTATACACCATGACACTACACAAAAATAAGAAGTTAAGACTCAAAATATCTTAGAATTGTAACATGGAAAGGGCGCCAAAATTTGTAAAGCTTTTTAAGAAGGCATAAAACAGTGTAGGTACTAGAAATGTGTTAGATGATTATAAGTAAAGCATTTTGTGAGAACCATTGTAAAAACTCCAGCAAGGACAAGATGCAACGACCCAATAGTTGCAACGAGAGAAGTATCAAGAAAGAAAAGGACGTAATTAGCAAGACACGATTCCTACAAAGCAGAAGCGTTGAGAGAAAGGATGTGACAGCGAGATCAACAGAAGGCCCTTGTATCGAAAGCGGGCAATAAATTTGCCCGCTAGGCGGAACCCTGCTGGGATGGAACACGGAACAGCATAGTGGCATAGCCCTGCAGAGACGCGACGGGACGCCGAACGCCGGAAGGGTCTCCGAGCTCCGCGAATGAAAGGAGCGAGCAAAAAACGGCCTGACGAGAAGACCACTTAGGGAAGTCACCAATGGCAAAAAATATGTGTAAAAGTCACACTACTGCTATTAAACAGCACGCTGATGCACGAAACTGAAGAAAACTTCCACAAAGTAAAAATGACACGCCAAAACAATTTATCAAACTGTTACTAAGAGAAGAACTTCAAAGCGACTAGTTATCAAAAAATATTTCCATATCCTGCCCAGAGAAGAACCAAGAAGCCAGTAACAAGCAGAGAAAAATGAGGAAGAACAGAAGTTGAAGATTCGCAAGACCGAGACCAAGAAAGAAGATGGGTGAAGAATAGACGACATACCTTCTCAAATCCCTATCCTATTGTATACTACTCGTCTGCGAAGTATTGCAACGAAGAACGACCGCTTTCATCATCACATAACGATGACTTTCACTCATAGAAAGCCAGTAAACCACGAGATTCGGCACTTAGAGCTCCATTCCATTATGGGACTTCCGCAACAGCAACACACTCTTCCAAAGCCAACAAGGAACGACGAATGAAGCTCTACATCAAATACTTACCCACATCCATCTCGCTCAAGTCCATCACCTTCGTGCAAAAACATTCGCCAACCTCATGCTTAAACATTCATAGGATTGTGTGAATGTGTGAAATGAAATTATGTGGTGTAGGAATTGTGCAAAAGAAACGTGTGTAAAACTAAATACACTCCTGGAAATGGAAAAAAGAACACATTGACACCGGTATGTCAGACCCACCATAATTGCTCCGGACAATGCGAGAGGGTGTACAAGCAATGATCACACACACGCACAGCGGACACACCAGGAACCGCGGTGTTGGCCGTCGAATGGCGCTAGCTCCGCAGCATTTGTGCACCGCCGCAGTCAGTGTCAGCCACTTTGCCGTGGCATACGGAGCTCCATCGCAGTCTTTAACACTGGTAGCATACCGCGACAGCATGGACGTGAGCCGTATGTGCAGTTGACGGACTTTGAGTGAGGGCGTATAGTGGGCATGCGGGAGGCTGGGTGGACATACCACCGAATTGCTCAACACGTGGGGCGTGAGGTCTCCACAGTACATCGATGTTGTCACCAGTGGTCGGAGAAAGGTGCACGTGCCCGTCGACCTGGGACCGGACCGCAGCGACGCACGGATGCACGCCAAGACCATAGGATCCTACGCAGTGCCGTAGGGGACTGCACCGCCACTTCCCAGCAAATTAGGGACACTGTTGCTCCTGGGGTATCGGCGAGGACCATTCGCAACCGTCTCCATGAAGCGGGGCTACGGTCCTGCACACCGTTAGGCCGTCTTCCGCTCACGCCCCAACATCGTGCAGCCCGCCTCCAGTGGTGTCGCGACGGGCGTGAATGGAGGGACGAATGGAGACGTGTCGTCTTCAGCGATGATCGCTTCTGCCTTGGTGCCAATGATGGTCGTATGCGTGTTTGGCGCCGTGCAGGTGAGCGCCACAATCAGGACTGCATACGACCGAGGCACACAGGGCCAACACCCGGCATCATGGTATGGGGAGCGATCTCCTACACTGGCCGTACACCTCTGGTGATCGTCGAGGGGACACTGAATAGTGCACGGTACATCCAAACCGTCATCGAACCCATCGTTCTACCATTCCTAGACCGGCAAGGGAACTTGCTGTTCCAACAGGACAATGCACGTCCGCATGTATCCCGTGCCACCCAACGTGCTCTAGAAGGTGTAAGTCAACTACCCTGGCCAGCAAGATCTCCGGATCTGTCCCCCATTGAGCATGTTTGGGACTGGATGAAGCGTCGTCTCACGCGGTCTGCACGTCCAGCACGAACGCTGGTCCAACTGAGGCGCCAGGTGGAAATGGCATGGCAAGCCGTTCCACAGGACTACATCTACCATCTCTACGATCGTCTCCATGGGAGAATAGCAGCCTGCATTGCTGTGAAAGGTGGATATACACTGTACTAGTGCTGACATTGTGCATGCTCTGTTGCCTGTGTCTATGTGCCTGTGGTTCTGTCAGTGTGATCATGTGATGTATCTGACCCCAGGAATGTGTCAATAAAGTTACCCCTTCCTGGGACAATGAATTCACGGTGTTCTTATTTCAATTTCCAGGAGTGTAAGTTAAGCACACCAGACAGCTAATAAACTACAAAATAACAGTCACTGACTATGGAATTCAGTAAAAATAGACTATCGATAAAAATAAGTCATTAGCTCTGAAGTGGACAGTATATAAAGAACAAAAGTAAGTCATAATAAACACTAAAACTATATGCTACTTATTTTCTCCTCATAAGAATAAAAGAATATCTATATTTTACTTATTTTCTCCTTATAAAAACAAAGAATAAAAAATTATCTTGTTGGAGGTTTTCCCTTTTTTTAACATTTGTACCATTTGTTAGGATAATATCTCAATAATTGTGTATGTATATTTCTTTGTCAAAGCAATTCTTGGAAATAATTCTTATTTGTTAGTGTAACAATGTTGAAATGAGTGGCTAGAAACAAAAACATTTTACTTGTACATGATATTTAGAAAATGTGTTAGGAATAGATTTGACTTAATTACTATATTTATAAAAACAATATTTCTAATAAATTCGATAACAAACTTCTCAAAAAACAAACTTCACACTTAAATAATGAAAGAAAAGAATTAAAAATTAATAATAGCATAAAAATATTCTTCTCTTGTCATTTTTAATTATAATGTCGAAGAATATAAAAATATAAATTAGTAATACAAACTAGCATATAACAGAATAACATGGCTTAACAGTAAGCAACAAAATTTAGACAACGGAATAATTTTTGACTAACTTAGACAACGATTCAATCATTGCCTAACTTCAGTGCAAAAATTAAGTTCGAAGGGTGGTGATATGTAAGGTGTCAGGCAAATCCTACACCTTCCATGAAAACCCTGACATGATAAGCAAATCCAGTAGTATGTCACATAGCTCCGAATAAATCTTGACATTAAATTAACCAAAGTAATATGAGTAACGAGTGAGCAAATGGAATGCCACAGACTAACACAAGAATGCCTAAATGCATGTCATACCTTCCCACCGTGAGACAGACGCAGTTCCGAGGGGAGAAACGAGAACAGAAGCCGAGAGCAGAACCGTGTTAAGTTAGAAGGCCCTACGATAAGGGACGGACACCAACGTTTCCAGCTAACCGTTAGGACCACCCCCCAGCCCATGTTAAAAGCTAGAGCCCTCCAGAAGAACAGTATAGGTCTTACGATAACACAAAAAGGGCCACACCACCCACAAGTTTTAGCGTGAGACTTTTTTGCGTCTCTGTTACGTTGCAAACTTTAAAAACATTGCCCCACCACGAAAAGTATAACGTTTCTCATTGGATAGATAGAATTTTTGTAGGCAGAGCTTAAGGTTAACATTTAGACCCTGACTGGTGAGATGAAAACACAGCCAGACAGTTTTTTAAACCAAATTTGGTAAATAGTAGTAAGGAGAAGTTAGAAGAGTTACTTCTGAGACGGAGAGGTGAGCGGAGCTGTGCTGCCCGTCGCCCCCTGACGAACACCGACAAGGTAATGAACGCACGCGATGCCGCATAACAGTGCATAAAGCTTCACCCAGAACTGCAGAAGTCTCATCTGTTACACCCCCTCTTTTTCGTAATACTAGTGTCGATCGTCAAAAAACTTGTGGTGTTCACATTTGCCACTCGAAGTAAAAATCTGAAACGCGATGATTTTTCTGTTATATAGTTATTGACAAGCCACATCAGCCACTGTAATTTACGACAAGTTGGATAAGTAATTAAAGATAATTGAGGGCCACTGTAGACCATTTTGATAGTTTTCTCTCTTGTGAAACTTAATTTAAACCTAGATTATAGATGTGTTATGGAATAGGTCATCCTTCGATCGATTGTAGAACTTGGAAACCCATTTAGGGAATATTCGTTCACATTTTTGTTGAACACAGCTGGTTTTTACCATCCTGTATTAAAAAATTAGTTTTTATCAATAGTGCAATTTATAAACAATGTATTGTGAGTAGAATAAAATTTCCAATTGTAAACTTAACTGCTTTTTCGACGTTATTTTACCAGCTAACTAAAAATAGGAAAGCTTTGAACCCTTTTCACTAAAATTTAGTTAGTATTAAGATTCTTTTATAGGGAGTGCAGTGGAGCTGACGCTGAAATCATTAAGTATTTGGTTATATCATCGCTAGTCTCACTGAACTCTTCTGAATTCTACATGTCTTGTGTGATCTGACGTCTCCTTACCAGCAACAGGTCCCAGGTTCAAACTAGTTAATTCCCTAAAAAACACGCTCAGACCGTCGTTGGGCGAAAGTGATAGGGAGACACGATATAGAACAAACAGACACCACACAGAGTGTTAGAGTTCTTTATAAAGTAATAGCAGAGGAGAAACTGATATTGTGATCCTTATGTTGTGGATGCTTCATGAAAATGTGATTGTAAAGCTCAGCTTGTACGTGTTGTAAATATGTAAATATAGTATAGTGAATGTAAGCTAAATTTGTAGATGCATAAAAGATGTAAACTGGGAATGTAAGGCACATGTGCAAATGTATTATGAAACTGAAACTGAAAACTTGTGGCGTCGCAACTAGTGCGAGCGCACAGTTTTCTATCAAATATTCACTGTGAAATGTAGACAGACTGTAATGTAGCCATCAGATTAGCATATGTGCTGTAGCGGACAGATTACCGGTGTCCGTTCGTCTGACGTCACGACCATATGGCATGTCTGTACCGTGAGAATGTAAGACCTGTGCGCTAACTAGCCGCGTGTATAACGTGGAACTTTCATCTTTAATAACTTCTAAATGAGGAACCTGAGGAAATTAAAAGTTAATATACTAGTTTCTGTTATGAATAAAAATAAGTCATCCAAATTTGAGCTTTGAAACCTGCATATTTTGGAAATTAGAAAAATCTTACAGAAAACGCAAATTTCTACAATTTTCGAGTCTAAATAAATACCATTATGTATAGATCACCTTCAGTGACCATCCAACTATGAAACAAAATCACCTTCCGTGCTTTTGTATTTATTTTGAGAATTTTACTTTTAGAAATTCACCTATAACTTTGTTAAAACCATAAATGTTTTGAATTTTTGTGAACAGTTATTTTATATGAGTAGGTGAGAGTGAATGAGTGTGCCTGAGTGAATGAAAGAGGGACATTCGCCATTCTTTGCATGTGTATAAAATCTAGGTTGGAACTCGCAAGTGTTCAGACGATGTAACCGTGGGAACAGAGTCGCCAGTGGTTCCCCATCTTAGTGAATGTCGGATGTCCAAGAGTGTATGGTATTGTACAAGCAGCCAGAACGTTCGCGAGTATTTAAATAATTTCTGGAAATAAAGTAAAGTCTAGTTTTCCTTTCGGTTTGTTAAATTATACAGTAAATTTTGTGTAACAAGAAATCATGACGTAAAAGATTCAGAAGTCATGACTGGTGCGTGCTAGATTTTGGCGCGAGGCGCACCCAAAGAGTTAATTCTGATTGTCTGTGTGATGTGTGAGCCAATGAGATGCGAGGACGGTTAGCAGACTAGGAGAGTGAGTCGCGAGTGGATGAGGAGTCGCGAAGGAACTGTGATCGAGAAGAGACATGCTTGATGTGTCCTCGCGAATAATGTGTAAAATGAAGTCATAAAACGGCTTCATCGGTTCGGTACTGTGCGATTTGAGACTGGAAGAGTCCAGTAACGCGTAGTGTGAGTTTGAGCGAGTTGTGACTTTTCGTTCCGCGAAAGACGCGAGTAACTTTAATAATTAAAAGCGTGGCGGTACTTCGTAAACTTTTACTAAGTGCTTATGGCGAGCATTAACGTTAAAAAAACGAACTATTATTGAACATCGACTGCAAACGTGTATGTTAGAAAATCGTCTGTGTTGCAGTTAAGTAAATTCCGTAACTTTGAAAGCTAATTCTGGCGGGGTTTGAGTGTGGATAGAATTGTGAACTGAACTTTCTTCAAACGTAGATTAGCGGGCTGATGATCAGGCTTAAAGACAATAAAGAGCTTAAATAGAATTACCAACTTCGCGTTCTCGTTTGAGTAAACAATTACTACCATTCCAATAACTCAATTTATTTAGGAAGATTGCTCATAGATTGTATTTCAGCAAACATGTATCGCGGCCTCCGGTGAGCGGCTATTAAATTGCAGTTTCTTCAACACTGCTTTTCTGCAATTTTTCCAGTAGCTGCTATCAGGAGAGGCGAGTGCAGCAACTACCTAAGAAACGAGGTAGGTGGATTTTCTTTCAGGGAAAGGAAACTGCGCGATAAGAGCCTGACCCGTCGCAAGTGGTGCATCGGCCGGGAAATAAAAATAGTAAATTCCAGTGAATTTCAAAAAAAGCAGTAGTGACAATTACCGGACAATACAGAAGTGCTCGCTATGTGTAGGAACTGTGTAGCGTACAAATTGATATCGCCACGTGAATAGGAAGGACAGTGAAAGTGTCCGTGAACTGTAATGTGTTGTACGGAACGGAAGAATTTTTCGGTGACTACGCGCCGATTGGAATAGCAGTCTACGACGGCGTCTGGCAGACGACGAGCTACGGAGACTACGCAGAGGCGACGACAGCAGTGGCAGTTGGCAGCGCTGATTCGAGCGGGGGCCCGGAAACTGGTACAGCATTGCAGTGTATGGTGAACGGACCCGCAGTTTCATCTAGCAGCAACGCAGCACGCCGAAGCACAAAGTTAAGTACAGTGCTTTTGAAAACTTTGTGTGTTTGTGGAGTCAAACTGAGAAAAATGGCTGAGTTTCAACCAAGTGACAAAAAGGCGGAACTAAGTTGTGATAGTGGGATGGAGACAGGGGAAAATGACCCCATGAATTTTAGTTTAGACGTGTCTCAACCCAATTTCAGTAGTAGTTTGACTGATTCATCCTATGTTAATTATAGTTTGGAGTCAGATCCAAATATGTCAGTGCCCAGTGAGTTACAGTTACCCATGCCGGTAGTTAATGTTAATAGGGACATTGTATCAGCAAATGAGGGGGCGAAGGATAATGTCGCCAGTATGCTGATGAATCTATTAACTAAGATGAACGTGTTGGATTCCAATATGTCAAGTAAGATGGATTCCAGTATGTCAAAAATGGATTCCAGTATATCAAAATTGGAAACTAATATGTCACAAATGGAAACTAATATGTCAAGTAAAATGGATTCAAAAATGTCTAAATTAGGATCTGATTTAAGTAATGAGATGACTAAAATGGGCGCTGATTTAGATTCCAAAATATCCGATCTCAGAGACTGTTGGAAGCAAGATTTAGCAGTGCTCAGTAGTAAAGTAAATGTTGAAATACAGCAGGTTAAACTAGAATGTACAGAAAATATTGTTCAAGTGCAAAGTGAATTGACGACACGAATCGAACAGGTTACTGAGGATCAACAGCAATTTAAATCCCATGTTGATGCAGAATTAGATAAAGTATGTGAGCACATAAAAGTGGTAGAGAATTCCAATGAAATTAATCATGCCGCCTTAGAATGTAAAGTAAATGATACCAAAATTCGGTGTGAGAAAATTGGAGAGCAAGTTGTAAATAAGGTCAATAATTTAGAGACTCACATAAGCCATTTCAGTGAAAGTGTGAATGAGCAACTTTGTGGGCATGAATGCAGACTAACCAAAGTAGAACAGTGTGTTTCTAACCATAGTGGTAGTATAATTTCCAGTGGAATAATTGAATCTACCGAGGTTGCGTATGTTACCCACAGACAGTTTTTAAAATTTGACCCAAGTAAGAACATGCACCCCAGAGAATTTTGGAACGATTTTGAAGACGTTTTGCCGAAAGTATGGAGCGATAAACAAAAGATAGGCTTTATCACTTCAAATTTGATGGGAGAGGCCAGAGTATGGGGGAATTTAGCCTCTGAAAAATACGCGAAATTGTCAGAATTTAAATTAGCGTTCTTTGAGGAATACTGGGGAAAGAGAAAGCAGATGGATGTTCTTAATCGGTTCTGGTCGGGAGAGAAGTATGACCCCAAGAGAGAGGGCATCAAACGATTTGTTCAAAGGTGGGTAACAACTCTGTCCTACCTTAGTAATAAGTTAGAAACAGAACAGATCATATTAGGGGTAGAAAATAAGCTACCGTGGAACTGGAAAACTAAGATCATATCTGCGCCCCGAGATAACATTGACAAGTTCGTACAGTATTTAGAAAGGGTTGAATCCGTCCAAAAAGAAGAAGAAAACATGAGGAGGGAGCATCGCCCGCCTGCTAGGCAGAATGACAATCGCGCGGATGTAAACATTAATAGGATGGGTGTTCAGAGAGGCGGCGGATACCGTGGCAGTTCACGTGGTAGAGGAAGAACATATGTTAACAGGTTCAATGAATGCGAGCAGTATGACAGCGGCCGACAGATGTCAGGAGGTGAGGCGGTCAGCTGGAGGCATAGTGATGACGCACCGCGCTCGGAAAACCATTAATTGTCTACGAGTGTGCTGGCGATCGTAGGCAACAGCGTTTAAAGTTAAATCCGCTGGCAAAACCATTCATAAGAAAGCAGCCTGAACGACCACCTAACATAAATGTTGTTGCTACAAAATTTAGGGAGGATAACGTAAAACAGACAGAGATAGTAGCTTTAAGTCAAGTGGAGGTTAATGAACCAATTAACTGTAAGAATAATCATAAGAAGCCACTTATTGAAGAACTAAGTACTAGTTATAAGGGTAATAATCAGAAAGACATTATGCACAGTAAAACTAATGAAGAGCTGTCGGATAGGGGTGAGAACAGTAATAATGGCAGGGTTGTGACTGTGCTTGATAAGATAATTGATGTTGTAGATAGTTACGAAGAAGAGGATAGATTAGAGGAGGAGGTAGAGGTTAATGACGACGCCTTGGATAGGGTCGTAGAAAAGGAGGTTAATGAGAAAGAGGGGGAAACATTGGAAAAATGTTTTGACTTAGCAATAGTGGATAGGCTAATAGGAGCTGCCACTAGAATTGAGGGTGATAATAAGCATGAAATAAACCCTGTAAGTGTGAATGTGATTGCCACCCAAAAGACAGGCTTCGAAAGGAGAGAAATTGTGCAAGATTTATTGGAGGAAGCAGAACCCAAAATAAATAAAGAGTACTTAGGGCAACCGATAGTAGAGCTAAGAGTATTAAATAAACCAGTTAAATGTTTGATAGATACTGGATCGGAAGTCTGTGCAGTATCCCAGAACTTGGTAAATGAACTCCCTAACAGTAAACAGATTGTTAAGATGCCAGTAAGTGGCTTGAACATTGTAGTAGCAACCGGTAAGACTAAGAAGACAGTAAAACAGGAAGTGTTTCTACCCATAGCATTTAAGGAAGTAGAAATAAGACAGAACTTCTTAGTTATAAATGGACTGAGTGTAGACATATTGGTGGGGGCTGACTTTTTGAATAAATATGAAGGATGGGTGAATTTTTCTACCAATGATGTTATGGTAAAAATTAAGGGTAAACTAATTACTATACCTTTCATCGGTAAGCAGCTATGTGAGGATCCTGAGCAGAATGATTTTCCTATATGTATTTGTAAAACAGAGAAATTCTTGGAGGGCTATAATGAGTACGGTGGCAAAAAAGTAGAGGATCCGTCTGAGCTTGTGAGTGTCAGAAATAGGATCGAGGAGAAATTACTAGAATTAATTGATATTGATGAAGCAAGGAAAAACGATTTAAGACAAATACTAGTCAAACATGCCGAGGTTTTCTCAGATCAACCAGGGCTAGTAAAGGATTATGAGTGTTTTTTGACAGTGCAGAAAGACGCTCATTTCTTCAAAAAACCATTTGCAATCCCAGAAGTACATAAGGAGGCAGTACGTGACTTAATTCAAAATATGTTAGAGTGGGGAATTATTGAAAGGGCTGTTAGTGTGTACAATAACCCGCTAGTCATAGTTCCTAAGAAGGATGGCTCAATTAGACTAGTGTTGGATGCTCGAGCATTAAACAAAATAGTACTACCTGAGAGTGACCGTCCGGAGAATATTGAAGAACTGCTACAAAAGTTTAAAGGTGCTAAGTTCTTTACATCCATGGATGTGACCTGTGGATATTGGAACCTACCGTTAGCAAAGGAATCAAGAAAGTACACGGCATTCTTATTCGAAGGTAGATGTTATCAGTATAAGGTGGTGCCGTTTGGTTTAAATATAAGTGTATGTGCCTTTGTAAGAGCTATGTCGCAGGTATTAGGGGACCATCTACTAAGAAGAATTACAGTGTATGTAGACGACGTTTTGATATCGACACCAACGTGGGAGGAACACTGTATGTTATTGGATGAAGTATTGAGGGCCATAAAATTGGGGGGTATGAAATTGAAGCTAGACAAAACTGAATTTGTGAAGAAAGAAATTAAATTCTTGGGGCACATAGTGAGTGGCGATGGTATCATGCCGGATCCAGAAAAGATTAGAGCAATAAGGGATTATGCTGCACCTACAACACGTAAAGCATTAAAGGGGATGTTTGGTTTGTTTGGGTTTTATAGAAAATTTGTGTCTGGACAATTATTCAATGCACCGTGCCTGCGAGAACTCTTAAAGAAAAATGTAGTTTATAAATGGACTTCTGAGTGTCAGAAGGCGTTTGAAGAATTGAAAGAAGCTCTTATTAATAGTAAGATTTTGAACCATCCCGATTTTTCGAAACCCTTTTGTCTGGGATCTGATGCTTGTGGTTACGGGTTAGGAGTTGAACTATTTCAGTTGGAAAAAGAAGGAGAAGAGGAAGTCCACAAGACCATAGCCTTTGCGAGCAGGTCATTGCAACAATCCGAGAAAAATTATAGTATATCTGAACTTGAAGCATTAGCTGTTATTTTCGGCCTGCAAAAATTTGAAAAGTACCTTTTAGGACATGAAATTTGGATCTACACAGACCTTAGTGCCCTTACATATTTAGACTCATGTCAGCTAAAACATGCTAGATTAAGAAGGTGGTCCCTGTATTTACAGCAATTTAATTATAAGATGATATACATTAAGGGTTCCGAGAACATCGTGGCGGACGCCTTATCAAGAAGTGTGAAAGATACAGGACAAGAAGGGAAATCTTTAAGAAATACCGATAATAATGAAGTAATGTTGGCCATCATGCAGCTCCAGGACGATGGCTTAATTAAGCGCATTTGTAAGAACCTACGGAGGGAACAGAACCAGGATGACAACATTAAATTAGTAAAGAGTAGATTAGGTCATCCAGACTACCCAAAATTACTGGTCTACTATAAAGTGCATAAAGATGTCTTATTTAGGCGCAGGAAAGACAGTGAGGAGAATTGGAAAATATGTTTTCCGGAGCAACATGTAGATGCACTTATAGACTACGTACATTGTAAGTATGGGCATTATGGCGCTCGTAAATGTATAGCTAAGTTAAGTGAAGTGGTAATTTTTGATAATATGTGGAGAAGGGTGCAACAGCGATTAGAATCCTGTGATCGTTGCCAGAAAGTTAGGGCCAACAATAGAACTATCCAAGGACAGATGTATTCAGTAGAACCACAAAATCGGCTGGATTTAGTAGCTGTAGATTTATTTGGTCCACTACCAGTGTCTAGAGGGGGATGTGAATATGTGTTTGTGATGGTGGATGGGTTTACTAAGTACGTAAAATTTTACCCAATTAAGAAAGCCAACTCTAAAGTATTAGTGAATAAGTTGGAGAAGGACTATTTAGGGAAGATAGGAGTGCCAAAGGCAATATTGTCAGACAATGGGCCCCAGTTTATCTCTAAGAAATTTAGTGAATGTTTACAACAGAGAGGTATCGATCACATAAAATCCTCCGCGTACTTTCCTCAAGGGAACATGTGTGAGCGAATTATGAAGGAGTTAAACAGATTGTGTAGAACATATTGTCATAAAAAACACTCCGCTTGGGCCAATTATATTGAATACTTCGAAGAAGTAATAAACCATCTGAAGCATGAAGCCACAGGATATGCACCAGTAGAGCTAATGTGTGACATTAGGCCGAATAATATTTTATTCGACCTGGTCGAGTTTCCAAATCTCACAGACATAGCCATCGAAGAGAAGGAGAGACTGGCACGTATTAATATAAGAAAGAAGGCCCTGGAAAGAAAGAGAAGGCATGACGCAAGAGCTGATCCCACTAGTTTTCAGGTAGGGGATCTAGTGCTAGTGAAAACTAGGGAAAGATCTAAGAAACTTACGTCAGAAACAAAGAAGTTTACCGATGAGTACGTGGGCCCATTTAGAATCGTAGAGAAGCCTCACCCAAATGCTTATAGACTGGAGTTTGTGAAATCACATAAGGTGTTAGGGCTTAGGAACATTGTGGATTTGAAAAGATATGTTCAAAAGAGAGACGTGGCCAGGAGTGAGTAGATACCTCAGAGAGCTTTGCACTCTTTGCAGAGCTAAGTGCGTGACGAGCACTAGGTCTCGAGTCGTTTGACAATATTTCTTCCACTTTCTTTTCCGTATTGTCAACCTACCTCTTCTTTCATTCAGAACTAAAATTCTATCGTCTTTCCTTCTTCTCTATCGTAGTTTTTAAGTGATAAAGTGTTTAAGTAATGAGTAGGAAAGAACCTCAGTGCAGTATAGGTTAAGCGTAAGGAATGAGTGTAAGAGAAAATCAAAAAGGATTAAGATACCTCAGATAAGTAATAAGTCTCAGTAAAGTAAATGTTTGGCCTAAGGTGTGAGTAATGCCCTTAGAAAGGTAAAATAACTAAGAAATGTAAGAGCCTCAGAAAATATGGTGACGAACATTGAAGCTGTTTGTTAAGTAACAGAACGATATGTTAAGACGTAGCATTAAGCTAATGTTTAGGAAAGGAAATGGAGCAGTACAGCAAAACTGTCTGTTCAATGAAGTCAGAGCCTCAGGAGGTGATTTAGTGGTAAAATGAGTAAAGGTACAGTGCAACAAGGTTGACTGTCAAAGGGGTAAAGGAAGTTAAGTTAAAGGGACAGTGCAGCAGGACTGACTGTCAAATGAAGAGAAATATGTGAGAAAAGGAGAAAGAATGAGCATAGTGTTTGGCTAGCTCGATATTAGGAAAAAGTGAGGCTACGAAGGTGAGTAAATAAAAAGCTTAATGTTGGTAACCAGAGGTGGCGTATGTTGGTAAACAGAGGAGATGTTTGTAAACAAAAGGAAGTGAGGCTACGAATGTAAACAGAGCTGAGGCGACGTTGGTAACTCAGGAGGTGGATGTATGTTAGAAAGTATGGGTAACGAGGTTTCGCAGATTAGTAGGAAACGCTTTAACAAATACTAACCTGAGTGTGTGAAGTATGAGTATGAGAGTTGTAAATTAAACCCGAATGTGACTAGAGAAAACCTGATGTTGACAAGAAATTGAAGTAACTCCAGATATGTGAGATGAGGAAAGTACCCATGACATCGATTCCATTTTTGACCAGAGACACACAAAGCTCCCCAAGTTTGTCGTAGAGATTAGTATAAGGATTGTAGTGTTGATAAATGAATAAGTAAATATGTATTTTTCAGTGTTTAATTTATGATACAGGACTACAGGAGATTGCCTGGAGACAGAATTGTAATATTGATAATTTTGTGTATATTTTATATTGTTGTGTATTGTACAGGAACTGGAGAGTCACCAGTGCTGGCGGAGATTTATTATGTATTTGTGAACTATTTGTAGGAATTGTTTTTCTTAGTATTTCTTATGTAACCATAACTTGTTTGATTATGAGATGAAGAAGTAATTAAAGAGTAAATGTGCCACTTCGGTACTGCATTAGGAAAGTCAATTCACTTTTCACTTAAAAAAAAAAAAAAAAAAAATTTGAAAATTGTACATACTGTAAAGTAAATTTTATCAAAAATATGAGACTTTAGAGTCAAGCAGATAGCGCCATTTATCGCTGCTGTAGGTTAAGACGTAGCAGTTAGAAAGGGAACTGAGGCCAGCTGATGTTTCAGGTGCGCCGAAGTAAACAGAGGTGGTAGCACGAGACTTGAAATGGACCTCCCAAGCAGGACCCGGTCGAACTACGAGTGCTATCAAAATCTTAAGTGTAAGTGGTAAAAAAAGTGACGCTCACCATAGCGATAGTAGTGTTAGTGTGCGTGTGACGTACATCAAGATAGTATTTAGGTTTGTTTTCTCTTTCAGGAATTTGTAAATAGAATTTTGTAATCTGAAAAATTTTTTTTTGAATGATGATAAAAGTGCATGTTTAGATATAAGATGTTTTGTAGGTCGTCAGCCCTAGGTATAAGTGGATGATTGATGTACAGGAACTATAAATGTTAAATAGCTGTTTGAGTAAATCTTTAATAGAAATTTTTTTAGAAAACTAAAAGTTTGTCATGAATGAAAAAATTTAGTTTCCTCAGGAGGTGTGTGGCGTCGCAACTAGTGCGAGCGCACAGTTTTCTATCAAATATTCACTGTGAAATGTAGACAGACTGTAAAGTAGCCATCAGATTAGCATATGTGCTGTAGCGGGCAGATTACCGGTGTCCGTTCGTCTGACGTCACGACCATATGGCATGTCTGTACCGTGAGAATGTAAGACCTGTGCGCTAACTAGCCGCGTGTATAACGTGGAACTTTCATCTTTAATAACTTCTAAATGAGGAACCTGAGGAAATTAAAAGTTAATATACTAGTTTCTGTTATGAATAAAAATAAGTCATCCAAATTTGAGCTTTGAAACCTGCATATTTTGGAAATTAGAAAAATCTTACAGAAAACGCAAATTTCTACAATTTTCGAGTCTAAATAAATACCATTATGTATAGATCACCTTCAGTGACCATCCAACTATGAAACAAAATCACCTTCCGTGCTTTTGTATTTATTTTGAGAATTTTACTTTTAGAAATTCACCTATAACTTTGTTAAAACCATAAATGTTTTGAATTTTTGTGAACAGTTATTTTATATGAGTAGGTGAGAGTGAATGAGTGTGCCTGAGTGAATGAAAGAGGGACATTCGCCATTCTTTGCATGTGTATAAAATCTAGGTTGGAACTCGCAAGTGTTCAGACGATGTAACCGTGGGAACAGAGTCGCCAGTGGTTCCCCATCTTAGTGAATGTCGGATGTCCAAGAGTGTATGGTATTGTACAAGCAGCCAGAACGTTCGCGAGTATTTAAATAATTTCTGGAAATAAAGTAAAGTCTAGTTTTCCTTTCGGTTTGTTAAATTATACAGTAAATTTTGTGTAACAAGAAATCATGACGTAAATGATTCAGAAGTCATGACTGGTGCGTGCTAGATTTTGGCGCGAGGCGCACCCAAAGAGTTAATTCTGATTGGCTGTGTGATGTGTGAGCCAATGAGATGCGAGGACGGTTAGCAGACTAGGAGAGTGAGTCGCGAGTGGATGAGGAGTCGCGAAGGAACTGTGATCGAGAAGAGACATGCTTGATGTGTCCTCGCGAATAATGTGTAAAATGAAGTCATAAAACGGCTTCATCGGTTCGGTACTGTGCGATTTGAGACTGGAAGAGTCCAGTAACGCGTAGTGTGAGTTTGAGCGAGTTGTGACTTTTCGTTCCGCGAAAGACGCGAGTAACTTTAATAATTAAAAGCGTGGCGGTACTTCGTAAACTTTTACTAAGTGCTTATGGCGAGCATTAACGTTAAAAAACGAACTATTATTGAACATCGACTGCAAACGTGTATGTTAGAAAATCGTCTGTGTTGCAGTTAAGTAAATTCCGTAACTTTGAAAGCTAATTCTGGCGGGGTTTGAGTGTGGATAGAATTGTGAACTGAACTTTCTTCAAACGTAGATTAGCGGGCTGATGATCAGGCTTAAAGACAATAAAGAGCTTAAATAGAATTACCAACTTCGCGTTCTCGTTTGAGTAAACAATTACTACCATTCCAATAACTCAATTTATTTAGGAAGATTGCTCATAGATTGTATTTCAGCAAACATGTATCGCGGCCTCCGGTGAGCGGCTATTAAATTGCAGTTTCTTCAACACTGCTTTTCTGCAATTTTTCCAGTAGCTGCTATCAGGAGAGGCGAGTGCAGCAACTACCTAAGAAACGAGGTAGGTGGATTTTCTTTCAGGGAAAGGAAACTGCGCGATAAGAGCCTGACCCGTCGCAAACTGTATCTTTTCTAGGTTTTATGAACATGTGACTATAGTTTGATGGTTGTACCTGTACTACGAGCTAAGTACCTGGTGCTGCCCAGGTAGCCATTTATCCCAGTTCTATAAGTCCATCTCCTCTCCGTCTCTCAGTCCATGTCCCCCTCTCCGTCTCTCTGTCCATCTCGTTCTCCCGTATAACTAAATCTCCACCTTTCTCATATCTGTGTCGATCTCCTCGGCCCCATCTCTGTCTGTCCATCTCTTCTTCCTACCTTCTTTCCCCATGTTATCGACCCAATCCCAATATGTATCTGCTAGTTCTAATCACCACAATATTTCTTTCCAGGCAGTAAGTAATATGTGCACTGAATTGAAAGCGATTCAGTGGCTTATAAGGAGATTTTTACTCGCATCTTTGCTCTTCTACCCACATGTCAAATAATTTCAAATATATTTAACACATTGTACACATATTTGTAGGCATATTTCTCCTGTACGTCTAGCCAACTTCAACCTATACTTTGGTTCTGACACAGCTTAATGTTTATGGCATGATATCTCCTGAACTATGTGTTGTGCAATGATATAATTTTGCAGACACATCCAGTGGTGTAAGCGGACACTGTCTGATAAACGTGTTGCAAATACAGTTGGTAATACAGAAATCATGCTTGAAGCGACTGTTTTTCACACATATCAGTGTTTACGACGTCATATCTACTGAACTTTGTGTGGTACAATGGTTTAATTTTGTAGGTAAGTTTGGCGGCATATCTGGACACTGTCTGCAAAGTGTGTTCCGAATAGAGTTATTAGTAAATCAGCAATAAATTAAATGCTCATGCCTAATGCGTCGATTTTACTGCATGAACAGCTAAAAGTAGTAAACACTAAATTATTTTGCTTTCATTATTTTGTCTGCTTAGGGGGGCAGGGGGTGGGGGTGAGAGGTAAAAAGTCTCGTAACTTTTAAAATATGTGTGAAGTTTGTTGCAATTCACTAAGTGCTGTCATTCCTAAAACTGTATGAATATAGTCCGACTTTTGAAAGGTAGATAGTTCTTACCCACACAGTGGTCCTTTCTATTCAGGAAAGATACGAAATGGAGACGGACACATGCAGGGAGTACTCAACGTGTGTGTGTGTGTGTGTGTGTGTGTGTGTGTGTGTGTGTGTGTGTGTGCGTGCGTGAGAGAGAGAGAGAGAGAGAGAGAGAGAGAGAAAGGGTCAGACTGCTGTGAAGTCGGTCAAGTCCATACTTGACAAAGGTGCTCTTCCTGGCCACACCTACAACAGTTAGCCCTCAATAACCACGTGCTGATATTACTAGCTGCCTCTGAATTTGATACCAATTAATACAACTTAGGTGAAGCTTAAATACTACAATACATAATACAAACATACAAATTCAGTAAGTCGCACCTTTTGCATAATTTCCGTAAATAATCTAATACTTGGTAAAAGATTGAGATCGTTTTAATATCTCTGAATGTAGCACCAATTTACGCAAAATTCTGAAGATTCGGATGGTTCAAATGGCTCTGAGCGCTATGGGACTTAATATCTATGGTAATTAGTCCCCTAGAACTTAGAACTACTTAAACCTAGCTAACCTAAGGACAACACACAACACCCAGCCTTCACGAGGCAGAGAAAATCCCTGACCCCGCCGAGAATCGAACCCGGGAACCCGGGCGCGGGTAGCGAGAACGCTACTGCACGACCACGAGATGCGGGCGAAGATTTGGATCCTTTTGATCTTGGTGACTTCTTGGTGATTGGTTGTTAAGTCTTAAGGACTGGACCGTGATTGGTTGTTTCATTTATTCTCTGGTAACATACTAACTATACCGTGACTGGGAGAGCAAAATTTCTCTCTCTCTCTCTCTCTCTCTCTTTCTCTGATTGTGTGTGTGTGTGTGTGTGTGTGTGTGTGTGTGTGTGTGCGTGTGTGTGTGTGTGTGTGTGTGTGTGTGCCTGTGTGTGTACCTTTATGAAATTTCAGGAAAAAAATCAGAATATTTGAACATGGTGTCACTTTACAGCTTATGTAATTTTGGAAATACTATAGTTTTGTAAAAATCTTTGGCAAATAACTGGATACCTTTGAACATAATGACACAAAACTGATTTGGTTGTTTCGCTTTAATGTCCCCTGGTAGAACACTTATCTGTAATTGGTTGTTTCATTTTAATGAATAGTTCAAAAATTAACTATCCCGCCAGCACCATCTGACTTTTTACAAACTTTGCCGCTATTGCTATCCAGCATTTTTTAACTTCCCCTCCATCACCATCCTGGAGTTTTAAATTTCCTGCCATCTTGGATTATTTCCTCATGTCAAAAATGCCCTCACTGTGTCCTGAAGCCAGAGCTTCTACATCCGAACTCAGAGCTGAGGTGTGCGCCAGAACATTTGTAGTAACGCCACTTTTACTCTGAGAAAAATATCCTCAATTTTTATATGACCAACAGTTAAGCTGTTTGGCTTCACAGTTGGTGAGATGGTGACCTACTTATCATTTCTGATTGTCATCGAAATGAAACCTCTCAAGAATATCAGCAAAAAAAAAAGTTGGTTTAGATTCAGACTGCATCCTAGACTATTATATGGCTTCTATTGAGTCTTCCTCTGTAGCGGCGAAAATATCTCTACAGTTACTGATGTATTCAAGATTATAACCTGTCTAAGAACATACTTGTAATACGGTCGGTAAACGTGTAAACCTACTTTCAAAATGTTGACTGTGCCTTAGAAATTGGTCTTTTGGAGGTCCCTCGATATTTTTTACCATGGACTTCTAATAGAGAAAGATGTATTCCGAATGTCGTATAAAAGTCTTTTAAATGTCGTGCCTTTCAATCCATTACAGGCACAACAGAAGAATTCTGATTTTAAAACCCTTTTCGCTGTCGATACATTAATCTTAAATCTCCTTACTAATTTTCTTACTTCAGTTTAAAACAACATCGACTGTCGTTTTTATTCTATCTATTCGTCAACACATCAATTCCCCCTTATCACCAAACGTTTGAAGTAATTTTGTCTACTGCTTTTGCGTGTTCAGCTATTGCCAGTCACTAAAAGTGGCCGAGTTATTCCGAGAACTTCTTTACTTTCCTCCTCGTACGCAAACACGTAAGAATATCTATTTAACTCCGCCACTCTGGAACGGACGGGCCAATCGGAACCGACCTACCACCTTCGAATCCCCACAGCAGCTGGCGTTTCTTGGATGCGGTATGGAGAAGCACACGGCTCTCCCGGGGGTTGTAGGCTTTGCAGGTACTGGAGCCGCTATTTCTCGTTCAAATAGCTCCTTAAATGACATCACCAGGTTGAATACACCCCGTACCCGTCCTCTCGCCAACCAAATATCTCTTGCAGTAGCGGAACTTATCCAGAGTCTGCTGCATGGCAGTTACCTACGCTGACCACTGATCTATTGTTTATCTTTATTTTTACAAGAAGGTGGAGATTTGTTAAAATATCCAAAATTAAGTGGTGAAAGGTACTAGAGATCATATGGTGGCATGTTGCACCGCGACGTTATCTGAGATCAAATCGCCTTAGTAGAATCAGCAACATTATCTGTGACCAAAGGCAAGAGATTGTTTGGAAATAATACCATCAATTATATTATGACGTTTCATTAACACGAAGAAAGCGGCAAATATTATCGTCAAACTTACATTACGAAAGTAATTTAATTACTTTAGTGAAGCGGGAACCCATATAATCGGCTCTCCTTACGACAGTGGATAACATTAAATGACTAGCACTCCACAGTTCTTAGAATAGGCGCTCAGCATTACAACGAAATTCCGAAACTCACGAATTACACTTTCTCCTCGTGCGACACATAGCAAACAGTCAAGTTCCTGGAAGAGAATGATAAGGAGATAACTCTGTTCACCACAGCCTGTGCACCATCCAACTAGTCACCCGACGTGACTCAGCGAAAAGACATGTAGAGCACTATCGTGCAACTGTTGTGATTTCATCTTTATTTCTGGACGGTGTTCATTTGTGTTCATCTCCGACATAATCGTCAAATTTATGAGTACAGAATTGTCAATAAAACCACCATAAATAAATAATTACCGCCTACCGGGAGTACAGAGACTGCAGTATTGCCACCAGTCGTTCCGAATGCATACAGGAACGAATTCTAGTTCACTGTGTTCGCTCAGATATTGTCAGCAAATGCGTGGCAGGCTACGGCGTGTCATATACAAGGAGCGGACAACACAAGGCGATTTTAGTATCTGCAGCACCACGGACTGCACTGCATGCATCTATCCACCCAGTTATAAACAATTCTACCCCAGCAACTCCCACAACTGAATATACAATCTTCTTTTCCTTGAACAGCCTTTTGGAGAAGCGACTCAATTGAGTAATGGCATCCCAGTTTGTAGTCCGCTTAAATTTTATCGCCTTAAACTCTAGAAACGGCTCTCATTACTTATTTACTTGCAGAGAGCCTAGTGTATTTCAACTGCTACTAATTATCGAGAAAATTGCTCTGTCCTACAACAGGCAAATCACGACATAAGCATAGCGCTATCCTATCGCATTACGACAACTCACGCAATCCTCTCCTAACAGTAGCCTTCTGCAGCTATGCCTCAAAAATCAGTTCTCTTCTCACATTCTGCTTGAATGAGATAGCATTAGTCTGCTGCCTAAGTAGCGTTTTTGTTTTGTGTAATGGTATTCCGGTTGCTATGGGTGTGTTTATCGATTCTCAATTATGTACTTGCAGTTCATTGTTGCTGCCTAAATTTACATATTGCCATTTTCTCATTTGGAGAAAATGAGTGGAGCTGTGGAGTGTCAAGTAGAGAAATAGGAACATTTACGTCATATGCTTCTGTTTGAGTTCAGTAGAGGGGTGACAAAAGCGGTGACACCCAGAAACATTTGCGTCGTGTATAGGGACAAAGCAATGGGCAGGGCCTGGCCAGAAAATTGTTTACTCGTGTTAAGGAGGCTCTTTTTCACATTAGTGTCTCTCCATGTTCAGGAAGACCTTCGTGGTTTGATGAACGGCGCTTAAGCTCATTAATCCCCAATGATACACGTCAGTGTACTAGGGAACTGGCATATATGATGAACTGTAATCTTCCATAGTCGTGCGACGTTTGCATGTTTGCATGTAATGGGAAAGGTTCAAAAATCGGGTGTATGATTACTGCGTGCTGTAATCCAAAATCACAAAAATACGTGGGTGGTCATATGTGCCTCTCTCCTTACGCGTCATCAATTGGCTTCTGAACGCCACCGACCTTCCTATCCTCTACTGTAACTGGTGATCAGAAGTGGTGTTTGATGTTAACATACGAAAAAGAAAGGCCCAATCAAAGTAGCAACTCTCTGTACAAAGTCCTGCGCATCCACAAAAGATAATGTTATGCAGCTGGTGGAAGAGCGACGATGTTGTGCATTACGAATTGCTTCCCCGGGATGTAACCATCACTGCTCACATTTATGGTCAACAACTGAGACGTCATGCAGACGCAGTAAAGAAACAGCAACCAGGAAGACTGCGTGAAGTGATGTTACTCCACGATAATGCCCGCCCGCACTTTTCTAGACTGACAATAAAACATTATACAGGAGCTGAGTTGGATCTTATTCCGTACCCACCTTCTTCACCTGACCTTGCGGCCTCAGATTTAACCTTTTCCGCTCTCTATTGAACAGCCTTCGAGGAACTCCCTTCCCTGATGAAAATGCGCTCCGATCATGGCACCACGACTTCTTCGTCTCAAAACCACGTGATTTCTACAGTCGCAGAATGGCAAAATTACTCTTTAAAAATACTGAAGGAGAATATTTTATTGATGACTAAAATGTCTATTATGTGTATCTGTTGTGTTAATTAATGTTATGAAGAAACACTACGGACTTATGCACCAACTCAATAGCTACTTCCTAAGATCAGTGAGGTTGACAGTGCGAACGTGGCAGGAAGTCTCACGGCAGCCAAATGACTGTGTGACGTAGCATACAGTGGAGCGGCTGAAGCCACGCAGTTCACAGAACGAAGTCATTCTACCGTGTCAACCCAAGCTACCCCGGCCCAGACATGCAGCAACGGAACAGCTCGTTTCTGAATCACCGACTTTGTGAAGACCCTGACGTTTCCTCACGTGACATTCCAATGAGTCCCTCTCATAGCCTCGTACATGACGCAAGAGGCGAGGAGCCACGATACTAAGCACGCTAGTCAGCTAACGAGTTCGTTGTTGTGTTCACTGTAACTGCCCCTATGAACTGCGTTATCTAGGATGGCATATAAAAGCTTAATTTCTTACTTAACCCAATGAATAAGCTCTACCCTAGATTCAATAAAAAACAGAAAATCTGAAATGGAACGTGAATTCTACCTTTATTTTACTGAAGAGCTAAATGGCGCAGTTATGAAATAATTGAAGCTTATGTTATTTATTCTACTACATTGGAGCGCAGTAACAGAAAGAACTGGTCATAGAAAACGCCATTTTATATCCTATACTTATAAAAATGACATTTTGAATTACCTGCGTGAAAATGATAGTATCTACTAGAACAAATTAATAATAATATCTAATGCTCAGCTTATGGTATTTTCATTTTTACAAAACTTAACAATGGCCAAAGAAATTAGAAGATATATGTCAGCATCTCTGAGCAGGAATTATACTGCCACTTTCATGTAATGATTCTGGAAAATCATGATAAGTCTAAATCAGAATGGGGTGAACAGGAAACCGTTTCTTTATTCTTTTCACATGAATAGCATTTATTCCTATTTTTATTCAGTGTAGTGAAATAAAAAGAATTCAGCTATCTTCGGACGGACACGAGTATTCATAAAAGTATACAATATTTTCACCTTGATTCATTTCAATGAATTACACGCACCTTGAAAAACTTGTGGGACTTGAAGAGTTACTGAAGGGAATAGAGAGGTTTTGTGGGTAGAAAGGAATTAAACCTGATATCGAAAGCCTGAGATTTTCTCTAAGAGCCTTTATTTTTTATGACATCTGTCGAAACTGAGTATTGCTGAGAGCAACACATATTTCTGATTGGTACTGTAGGGCATTCTCGCAACTTAAAGATCGTTCCTGTGTATCAGTTTCTCTATTGCAACCTTCTGTTCCTTTGACATAAATCCTTGTTTTCAATCAACGATCTCACAAGTGACTAGATGCGCTTGGATGACAGTTCTGCTTGTTGAATAAAGATGTATGTCAGCATAGTGAATTAACACCATGTGTAGACCAGGTAGGTCACTTGCTGCCTGAAAACATTCCTTGTATGTGCCTTGAGTTGCTGCCGAATATCAAAGGGCGTTGTCAGATTGGTTTCGCCTGTTTTATAAGTCACAGTTTATTCATACTCTAGTTTTTTTCCCAAATATATTTCAACCATCTGTGTCATCATCGGTGGATTCTTATTTTATTGAAATTAAAGGAAAAGGTGGAGGAACTGTTATTTTAACATCGTGAGTGCAATAATTACTGTAAGTTCTTGCGTAAGCACTTGTTGTTAATCAACTGCACTTCATAATTTTGTTGTTCTGCAGTGCGCTTAGTACTGTTGTTCATAACAGGAAAAACTTAGTTACAGACAACGCGAATAAATAGACACAAACGATAAAGCAACTGAGGACGAATGGCTACCAACATTAACAATAAAATCCAAGCAGGTTTTTGGCAGTTTGAAATAAACTTACGAAAAGTTATTTTTATTTGATGAATTTGCATTGTGGGAGCTTGGAACCTGCGATCTCTGTTCGTCAATAAACACTACCAGTATTTACTGACCCATTAATTTAATCACTCAGCATAACAATTAAACAAATGGTTACCATATAGCATTGGTGCTGACAGAGAGACAGTCCCCGACAGGTAAAAGGAAGGAAATTTGGGGTTTAACGTCCCGTTGACGACGAGATCGTTAAAGACAGAGTACAAGCTTGGATTGTGAAATCGTGGAGAAGGAAATATACCGTGCCCTTTCGAAGGAATCATCCCAGCGTTTGTCCAGATGGTTAAGGTAATTAATGAAACAACATGGTATGGCCAGGCGGGGATTTGGACTGCAGTCCTCCCGAATACAAGTCCAGTGTCTCACCACTGCGCCACCTCACGTGGTCCGACAAGTAAAAGTTCGTGCTACGTCAATAAATGATCTGCCAATGGTTATTAATTAGAGTGTAACTCTGTCATCGTTGTATGAATCCTGTACACAGACTTTCGTTGATAGAAATCGTCATGCTGTCCAAATGCTTCAGAGAAATATTGCAGAAAATACTTAAATAAAAGCAGGATTTAGATTGTAGCGAGCGAAAGTAGTACCTAATATTTGTTTATATGATTCAATTTGAGATAACAACGCTTACACATATAACATTATTCGTAATCGGTGTTGTCTGCCATTGAAACACTTTTCAATGTAATTGAATTTTTGGTATGCTGGATGTGTGTCTCGATATTATTGTCTTACAAACGTATAACAAAAAGTCTGAAATTTATTAAAGATTGTGGCCGGCAAAGAATTTAGAATCGGCTTTTGCATCAATTTCTTTGACTAAAATCTCAAAGTTTTATTTGCAAGTGACATTGTTTTGTCAGATATAGCTGTTGTCATGGAAAGGACAACTAGGATAATCCATGACTATAGGCTCCCTACCCTTAAAAGGATCTCAACCAGGATAGATATCTCTTCACGCAAATACCACAGAAATTTGCACGTACTTACCTACTCTTCATCACAATGTACTCTGTTAAAAATATAATACAAGAACTTGAAGCTGAATTACAGTCTTTGAACAGCATGACGGTATAAGTTACTAGCACCAGTGCAGAGGTAATGATATACAGTGTTTACAGCGATCGTCTCATGAATGTGGAAGTTGTTGCTGCAGAATTAACGTATCATGTACTTATATCAGACGTGGCACACGTTTGAAAACTAGAGAATATGTAATCCAAATCGGTGTAGATAAACATTTTGAACTGGCAAACCTTGAACTAACAAAGCTAGACATTTGTAAGACGTTAGACATTCTGCGTGTGTGCCGCTCACGTAGTGGTAATGTGGGATGTTTTTGCAACAAATTAACTGAAGTCCCCGAAACTAATATAACATTATGTAGAGACACCGAGTTAACAATTGAGGATGAAATTAGGCATAACTTCCTCGACATTTTGAGAACTTTTGGCATGGGACAAATGGTAAGTGAGCACTGCTACTAGGATATCAGAGATTTCAGCATCAGTATTAGGCAGTTCTTTTCGTAATATATGATACAAACTTTTTCTAGGGCGTTGGCAAATCAAACCTGGGATGAAATGTATATGAACGACAATGAGAATGCTAAGTTCTCTGATTTTACAATTTGCTTAAATTAATTCTTCAGGAAGCATTTCCAAAAATAGCCAAGGATACAGCAGCGGGTAAGGAAAATAAATGGATAACAGCATGTTTTGGAAAGTGATCCCAAGAAATTAAATTTCTCAGTTCATTACAAAAACAGTTTACTTATCCGTAGTTCCTAGATTATTATCACAGGTAAAAAAATATATATATATAGGTGGGTAATGCTTGCTGTAAAAATGTCATTCAATAACAAAATATTATATAATGCAGAGAATAAACGCAATGATGTTTGGGATGTCAAACAAGATGTGACTGGAAAAGAGTAGAGTAAATTACTAATCAAAGATGAGAGTAGAATAATAGAAAATCCTGAGGAACCGGCCAATTTCTGAAACAATTATTCCTCTGATATTGTAGAGAATTGCAAGAAAATATGCCAAAAATATGTGTGGCATCCACAATGGCTTGTGCAGCAAGCAGAATGGTGTTGTTTCGTAAGGCAGAACTTGAAGTCCGGAAGACAATGCAGAAATTAAGAAACAAGAAATCAGTATAGTCCATAGACAACATGAAAATCCCATTAATAAACATAATAAATAATTCCGTAAATACAGTCATTTTCCAGAGTACTAAAGCACACACAGCTTTTGCAATTACTAAAGAAAGTTAATGCAGAGAGTATTGAAAACCACAGGCCAGTTTCACTACTGCACGCATTCTCAAAAATATTTCAATCAATCATAATAAGTAGACAGATGAAATACATTAACTAATGCAACCTTTTTAATGAACCAGAATGTGGTTTCCATAATGGGAGAGGTACAATATCGGCCATTACAGAGTTCACAAAGGTGTTACCTGAAACTCTTGACAACAGTGACTGTGTTACTAGCTTATTCGTAGACTTTTCCAAGGCTTTTGCTACTGTTGACCATAAAATACTACCAAACAAACTAGAAGCACTAGATCCAAGAAAAATATTAGACGAGTGATTCCACATTTATTTGGAGAACAGAGTGCAAACGGCAGAGGTAGCTTACTCATTCGCAGACGACAAATTTTTAGTGACACAAACAAGAAGTATACAAACAAAAGCGTTCTTCAAGTGAGTCTACTGGATCTAGTTCTTTTCTAAATTTACACAGTGACTGAACAGCCACTACCGATGCCGTTTTATACATCTGACCCAAAACTACGCGCGAGATTTTCATATTCTCTCGCTCGCTACGTGCAAACTGTTAGTCCTACGGGAAAAATGAAAAGGATCTTTACCGTACGAAATATAATGTGGTTAAATTTTGTACTCGTATATGCTCTCGCGTAAGGCCGTAGTCTTCAACTTGCTGAAGCAAAATGACAGATGCCGTTGTTTCGAGTTATTCAAGAAAGACGTACAAAAATGAGTTTCAAACCCCACTCCAACACCCAGCCATTATCGACCAGGATTTCTGGTATGTCGCTCATGGCACTCCCTCTAACCACAGTACTAAAACTTGCGACTGTACGAGCTATTCCAGATATTCAACTTTTTTGGTCTATATTGATTGGCATATTACGCAACCAGCATAATCGGTTATTTCGCTAACATTATCAATTTAAATGTGGCTGTGAGTGTAATGAATGAAAAACGATTTTCGTGAACGTTACGCTAAAACTAATTACGTTGAAAATTGAATCCAACTTAACCCTCGAAAGCTTGAAAGCTCCGTAATCAGAAGGTCTGACTAATACAACGATGTTGTTGCAGAGTGAAAATCTCATTCTGGGAACGATGTTATTGATTATTTTATGCTGTTAAAATTAACAAAATTCTTAGTTAACATTTACAAAAACGACGGTTTCACAATTTGTAAGTGTTCGATAAATACTGTGAAACCAGTCAGTGAAGACCAAAACAGGTCGAATGTGGTAAATAATTCGTGCAGTCGCAATTTTTTGTGCAGTGATAGGAGGGAGTGCAACGAGTGAAATGCTAGAAATCCTGACCGGTGGTGGCTGAGTGTAGGAGTGGGCTTTGAAGCTCACTTTTCTACGTCTCTCTTGAATAACTCGAAAACAACGGCATCTGGCGAAAACGTATTGCAGTATAAAATTTAACTACACTAAATTCCCGACGACAAATGTGCCGATCCTTTTTTTCTGTAGGACAAATAGTTTACGCTTAGAGATCGGAGAGAATATGAAAGCCTCACGCGTGGTTTTTGACGGCCACACTCTCTAGCAGTCGAGGGCGACTGTGCAGACATACGCTACATGACAGAAAAAAGCGGCAAGCCAAATTTGAGCTAATCAGATTCCTCCCACCAATGAACATCACATATAAAAACGATCAAGGCGACTGGAAGAACAGGTGGTGTAGTGCGTGAAACTGGAACTGTCACTACGAACGTTTTCCCACGTGTCCACAAGCTATAGACGGTCGACAATCGCGACAAACCTTTTCAAGGCGAATGACGGGGCAGCTGATCTCTTGGGTGTAGAGTGGAATTAAATCACCACAAAGCACCATTGTGTCCTGCCGCCCCACGAAAAGAGGTAAGACCGCTTCCGCAAATAAGGCTGAGCTTTCACATCGCTTCCCCGAACCTCAAGGAGAATAATGCGGACACCAGAGAGTGTGAAAGCCATACCCCTCGCATCCGGAGGATATTGGACGACCCTTCATGGATGAGGATCGCCACGCCGATACTGGTATGCGACACATGGAAGACGAAGGGGATGCACCCAGATGTGTTAAGAAAACCATCAATGCGCACTTCTTCTAAGAGGGCCATGCCTAAGTCTAGAACACGAAGCATGTAGAAGAGTATTGCCAGTTTGTGTTACGCATGGATAGCATTGGCATTGATCGCAGCTAGTAGATACATCTGCTCTGGCACTTCTGCTGTCGACTTATCGTGTCCACCAGTGCCATCCGGCTAGGGTAGTCCACACAATGCAGTCGAAGCACCGGCGTCCACTGTGATGAGGTACTTGGCCACTGCTCTGGCACTTCTGCTGTCGACTTATCGTGTCCACCAGTGCCATCCGGCTAGGGTAGTCCGCACAATGCAGTCGAAGCACCGGCGTCCACTGTGATGAGGTACTTGGCCACAACTTGTAGAATCCACCTGCCCATAATATTTACAAGCCGTTAATATTCCTCCTCTGTGTCGTCCTTCAATAAAAAAGAAGTAGCATCAGTGCATTGTCCAGAGATAGAATCATCATGACGCTGTTGCATGTCGCGCCCTCCGGAGATGGCACGTCAACAGAGGGCGCAGGCGGATGACGGGAAGACATCACAGGCTACGGAGCTCTAATTTCTGAGGTAGGTAAGGAAGGAGGCACACTTAGAAGCAAACCTTCCAATATCGATGCAACTGCAGACATCTGTTCGCTGTCCCGTGCTACTGTCCTGAGAAGATAATCATCAGATTACGTACGACTAAGTTTGTTGTGCTTCATCGGCGACTTCTGCTTCCGAAAGTGTTGTTCCAAATCTAAACGGAATCGGCCAGCATCTGACGCCACCCCAAAGTGAAGGGTAGTAGAAGCTGGTACGAAGCATGAGTCGATGTCCATCGCTACTGTAAAATCGCTTCTCGGGTTCTGACGGGCGTCCGAAGGCGTCGTCGGCAACGGAAGTGATGGAGAGGGAGTCGGGAATCTGAAGGCTCCCCTCCCCGTGAATGTCATGAAACGATGGCGGATCGAAAGCAGTCTGTTCCAATGCATCCGATACCTTCGCAACAGCGGCGTAGGAGACAGCGAGTACCGTAGGTGCCATGGGTGAAGCGACATCTCTTACGCGCGTCTGAATCTTGCATCGGTGGAGGCAATCCAACCGGATGTGATCTTCCTAACCACAGCCAGCACAATTTCGAGGCTGACCGTTGTACATCACGATATCACGCTCGTCACCAAACATCAAATACGTATGAAGGCATGTGCTTCTTCAGTTCAAGTTTTATCTGATGCACTCCGTTTAAGAAGGTCTGTAATTTTTCTGTGATGTGGCAGATGACAACATTTCCGTAAGGTCGAAAGGCAGATACGACCACGTCCTGCGGTGCCTCAAAAGGAAGTTCGAAAAAACGCATTGTGCTTAGGCCGAACCTTGAGTGATCAGCCAAAACAGATTCGACGTGGCCATCAGGGTGTTTGTCCCTGGGTGAAACGTGGTGCAACATTAGCGTTAACTTCTTCGGTCCACACTTTGATGTGCACGACGCTACTCGTGATAGAGAAGTGAATCCCTACATCTCAAGGTGCGACATGAAGTTCGTCAGGTACGAACTGTTGCACTTCATGCTCTAGAGATCGTGCATGTTTCGCACGAAATGTGATCTCTATAGTCGCACGGCGGTAAGATAAAGCCTTTGCAGGTCAGAACTTGAATTAATATAGGGATCGTCCGTCTACTGTCATGGCTATGAGGCGACGGCCAACTGAGCTACCGAGGAACAGCTCACTACACTTTCTCGCATATTTACTTCCGTCATTAACCCTTCTCCTACCTTCCAAACTTCACAGGAGTTCCCCTACGAAACTTGGGGGACTAGCTCTTCTAGAAGAAAGGACATTGCGGAGTTTCTTATGTTACAATTATGTACGTTCCGGGACAACTGCCACCCCCGCATCATTCATCAGTCTTCTGCAGAACCTCCTGCAAATCGCTGCAGTCTTATGGCGTTGCTACGTTCTTATAGACAACTGCATCGTCTGCGAACAGTCTTAAGTATCTTCCGACGTTTTCAACTAGATCCTTGATATACGAGTATACAAAACTCCTATCACATTACCATGACCATCGCCTATGTTCGACATCAGCGTGCAATAATCACTTACAGAAGGGAGGTGGCGGCACTAGCGATGGAGCGTACATAAAGTGTGCTGTGGAGATGCGGAAAAAAGTTCAGTCGTCTTAATACTGAAATTGGCAGATTTATCTGACGTTCAAAAGTACATGATCATTCACCTTCGGTCCAACCGTGGAAGAATTGCCGAAACTGCTAAGTTTGTGAACTATTCAAGTATTACAATGGTTGAAGATTATCATGAATGCAAAAAGTGCAATCTAAAATTGGCGCCGAGCCAGTTGTGGTGCACTACGGGCTATAGATGACAGGGCTGAACGACAGCGGCGGTGGTGTGTATTGACGAACAGACGTGCAGCTGTTGAGCAACTGATAGCGCAGATGAAGCAAGGAACTACTAACAGTGTCTCCTCACCGACCGTACAGTGAACGTTACTGAGTATGGGTCTCCGCACCGATAGTGACTGCTATTCATCAGCGGCGAATGCTCGAATTTGCACGTCCGTACCAAAACTGGATCCCACTGAGTGGCGACAGGTCGGCTGTACAGGTGAATCACGTTTTATGATCCACTGCACAGATAGCCGCTTGCGTGTACGGCTTGAAATGTCTGAAAGCAAACATACTGCAACAATCGTCGGAAGGGTCCAGGCCACAGTAGCGTTATGGCCTGGGAAACGTTTTCGTGGCATTCCTTGGTTGATATCATAATTTTGGAAGGTCACAGTGGATCAATAAAAGTATGCATCTATCTTTGGGTACCATGTCCAACCCTAGAGGCAGTTCGTTTTTCCTTGGAACGACGTCATCTACCAGCAGGGCAATCCAAAATGTCGCACGGCTTGCAGTGTACGTGAGTGGTTCGAATAGCACCAGCATGAGTTAACCATACCCCTGGCCACAAAACTCTCCGGATTTAAACCCAGTCGAGACTCTGTGGGCCACCACGTTTGGGTTGCTCGCTCCATGAAGAGACGCAGCGCAGCTTGTAATGTCACTGAAGTCGGCATAGCTCAACATCGCTGTCGGTGTTTATCAGAACCTCATTGACCCTGTTCCTGAAGGTTTCACGGTGGTCCGTGCTGCAACAGATGGTTATTCAGGCTTTTGACAGGTGGTCACATTAATGTGACCATACAGCGTATATTTTACACAGTAACGGTTCTATCTCAGCTCGTTGATACAGGGGTGAAACTACCTTTATGTCTGTCGATTATGTTCCGTTTACTGCGATGTGTTGAGCTCTATCTGCAAGGAAGACTTGAATTCAGTCACGAATCTTGTCCGATACTCGCCGAGATGATATTTGTTTCACTAAGCGACAATGTCGGACGGTGTCAAATGCTCTCCTGAAGTCAATTAACGCGGCGTAATCTCTGTGCAATCTTATAGGTATATTGTGCTGTCAACATGCCTTTCCACTACTAAGCGGCTGTAGTTGCTTTTCTATCCCACTACTTCTTAACTCAGTATCTCGCATTCTGGCGTTCCTATAGTGACTGGAACGAGCGATCTTATTGCAAAGGGCGTTCAAAGAGTTTTACAAAAAAATGGTTCAAATGTCTCTGAGCACTATGGGACTGAACATCTATGGTCATCAGTCCCCTAGAACTTAGAACTACTTAAACCTAACTAACCTAAGGACATAACACCACATCCAGTCATCACGAGGCAGAGAAAATCCCTGACCCCGCCGGGAATCGAACCCGAGAGGAGTTTTGAACAGTCGTCTCAATTTTTTTGTTTTTTACATGAGGAGAGTGAAATTTTTCGTGAACATACTTGGAACATTTAGCTATACATTGAGTCTGCTCAGTGTAGCCTCAATCAGCTGTGACGCTTCTGGCCCAGCGCTCTTTCCGTGACGTAAATGCGCTTTGATAAAATTCTGGGGATTTACTTTTACCCCATCGCTTGACACAGGAAATAAGGTCTTTCTCACTATCAAATGTTTTACCGCGCAGGTGGGCCTTCAGACGACCAAAGAGGTAAAAATCAGACGGAGCCAAGTCCGGACTGTAGGGAGGACGAGGAACAATTCTCCAACCCATTTTCCTGATTTTCTCCTGTGTCATAAGGGCTGTATAGGGTTTGGCATTGTCATGGTGTAGTCTGATGAGCTGACCCTGAAGCAGTGGTCTGTGGGTATTGATTCCACGCCGCAGCTTGTTCAATGACAAACAGTAACGGTCCCTGTTAATTGTGGAGCGAGGTTCCAAAAAGTCAATGAAAATGACATCACACTGATCCCAGAAGAAGGAGGCCATTATCTTTCGGCCTAACGTCTGTAAAAGTCTTGGTTTCTTCTTCCGAGGGGAACCCGGATGACGCCACTCCATGGATTCGGCTTTGCTCTCAGGTTCGGACAGAAACAAACATGTTTCATCCTGGGTAATGATGACATGAAAACACTGTTTCCACTCTTCAGTAAAGGTCTTCATTAGACACTCGCACACATTCTTCCTCATCGTTGTCATTTCTCTTGTCAATAATCTACCCACCCAACGTGCATAGATTTTTCTGTACATCAATGACTGTACCAGTGATATCTCACTACCCAATGACAAACGAGTCATTTCAGCAAGCTGTTGTGTAGTCACAAATATGTAATTTTGGATGATTTGATTAATGCTCTCCTTATTCACATCACGCACTGCCGTCGATGGTCTACAGCATCATGGATTGTCCAGTAGAGAGAAATTACCTTCTCTAAACCTCTGCAACCACCGCTGGATACTGCTGCGATCCACTGTGTCCTCCCCATAACAGGGAGCAACTTCCTGTGAAACAATGTGGCGGAGTCATCGTCGGTCTTGAAGAGGAACTCCATCACCGACCGTTGTCGCAACACGACATCTACTTCACAGTCCATTATGGCTCACCTATAACTAAAGGAATACTTTTAAATATCAATATGTTAGGTAAATGTTCCAAGTATTTCGAGGAGTTAGTCCACGAACTCACGCGAATTGTAAATAGTCGCGAAAACACACTTCACCTCTTAGCCACAAACAATCCAGAGCTAATACAGAGCATCATGAATGATACAGAGATTAGTGATCACAAGGTCGTTCTAGCTAGGCTCAATACCGTTTCTACCAAATCCACCAGAAACAAACGCAAAATAATTTTATTTAAAAAAGCGGATAAATTGTCACTAGAAGCCTTCCTAAAAGACAATTTCCATTCCTTCCGAACTGACTATGCAAATGAAGACGAGATGTGGCTCAAATTCAGAGATATAGCAGCAACAGCAATTGAGAGATTCATACCTCGTAAATTGGTAAGAGATGTAACTGATCCTCCATGGTTCACAAAACAGGTTCGAACGCTGTTGCAGAGGCAACGGAAAAAGCATGCGAAGTTCAGAAGAACGCGAAATCCCGAAGATGGCTAAAATTTACAGACGCGCGAAATTTGGCACGGACTTCAATGCGAGATGCCTTTAGTAGGTTCCACAACGAAACATTGTCTCGAAATTTGGCAGAAAATCCGGCGAAATTCTAGACGTATGTAAAGTACACAAGCGGCAAGACGCAGTCAATACTTTAGCTGCGCACTGCCGATGGTACTGTTACCGACGACTGGGCCACTAAAGCGGAGTTATTGAACGCAGTTTTCCGAAATTCCTTCACCAGGGAAGACGAATGGAATATTCCAGAATTTGAAACACGAACAGCTGCTAGCATGAGTTTCTTAGAAGTAGATACCTTAGGGGTTGCGAAGCAACTCAAATAGCTCGATACGGGCAAGTCTTCAGGTCCAGATTGCATACCGGTTAGGTTCCTTTCAGATTACGCTGATACAGAGCTCCCTACTTAGCAATCATATACAACCGCTCGGTCACCGATAGATCTGCACCTACATATTGGAAAATTACGCAGGTCGCACCAGTGCTTCAGCAGGGTAGTAGGAGTAATCCATCGAACTACAGACCTATATCATTGACGTCGGTTTGCAGTAGGGTTTAGGAGCATATACTGTATTCAAACATTATGAATCACCTCGAAGGGAACGATCTATTGACACGTAATCAGCATGGTTTCAGAAAACATTGTTCTTGTGCAACGAATCTTGCTCTTTATTCGCACGAAGTTATGGCCGCTATCGACAGGGGATCTCAAGTTGATTCCGTATTTCTTGGATTCCGGAAAGCTTTTGACACCGTTCCTTACAAGCTACTTCTAATCAAGCTGCGGGCCTATGGGGTATCGTCTCTGTTGTGCGACTGGATTCGTGATTTCCTGTCAGGAAGGTCGCAGTTCGTAGTAATAGACGGCAAATCATCGAATAAAACTGAAGTGATATCAGGTGTTCCCCAGGGAAGCGTCCTGGGACCCCTACTGTTCCTGATCTATATAAATGACCTGGGTGACAATCTGAGCAGTTCTCGTAGGTTGTTCGCAGATGATGCTGTAATTTACCGTCTAGTAAGGTCATCCGAAGATCAGTATCAGTTGCAAAGCGATTTAGAAAAGATTGCTGTATGGTGTGGCAGGTGGCAGTTGACGCTAAATAACGAAAAGTGTGAGGTGATCCACATGAGTTCCAAAAGAAATCCGTTGGAATTCGATTACTCGATAAATAGTACAATTCTCAAGGCTGTCAATTCAACTAAGTACCTGGGTGTTAACATTACGAACAACTTCAGTTGGAAAGAGCACATAGATAATATTGTGGGGAAGGCGGGCCAAAGGTTGCGCTTCATTGGCAGAACACTTAGAACATGCAACAAGTCCACTAAGGAGGCAGCTTACACTACATTCATTCGTCCTCTGTTAGAATATTGCTGCTCAGTGTGGGATCCTTACCAGATGGGATTGACGGAGGACATCCAAAGGGTGCAAAAAAGGGCAGCTCGTTTTGTATTATCACGTAATAGGGGAGAGAGTGTGGCAGATTTGATACGCGAGTTGGGATGGAAGTCATTAAAGCAAAGACGTTTTTCGTCGCGGCGAGATCTATTTACGAAATTTCAGTCACCAACTTTCTCTTCCGAATAGGAAAACATTTTGTTGAGTCCAACCTACATAGGTAGGAATGATCATCAAAATAAAATAAGAGAAATCAGAGCTCGAACAAAGAGGTTTAGGTGTTCGTTTTTCCCTCGCGCTGTTCGGGAGTGGAATGGTAGAGAGATAGTATGATTGTGGTTCGATGAACCCTCTGCCAACCATTTAAATGTGAATTGCAGAGTAATCATGTAGATGTAGATGTAGATGTAGAAGATTTCTTTCTCCTCCTGCAAAAAATAAATAAATTCGAGACGACTGTGTAAAACTTTTTGAACGCCCTTTGTACAATTCTCCGTTGTGAAATAATTTTTGGAGACAGAATTCAATATTTTGGCCTTGTCTCTTCCGTGTAGGTGTCACTTACGTCGATGAGTGACTGAATAGATGATTTCAAACCAGTTACTGATTTTGATAATACCAAAACTTTTTAAAATTTTTAGTTAGTTCGGCTGTCAAAATTTTACTTTCAAAGTAATTAAACACTTCCCTCATTGCTCTCCTTACGCTCATTTTCACTTCATTCAGCACTTATTTGTATATACCTATGTTTCAGTCTATACCAATCAGTAGACTGTGACATAGCCAGTTCTGTGAACTTCCATTAAAATTTAGTTCTTACGCCGTAACAGATTCTCAGTGTCGCTGCTAAGTGAAGAAAGAAGATTGTTTAACGTGTTCGTTTGTCGAATACTCAGTAACACCGAGATTGCGTCATGAACAAAGGGGAAGCATGTGTTCTTCAAATGCAATTCCCGCTTCAATTTGCTAGAGGAACAATGGTAGTATATATAGTGCCAGTATTATCAACGAATGAAGCCAGCCAGCATGTTGGTTGTGGAGTCATTGCAAATCATAACAGAACAGAACAGAACAGAATAATGTGGTTGAACACTGCGCAACAAAATTTAGATAAATTAGAAAATTTTTGACTGACTTAGACAACGATTCAATCATTGCCTAAATTGAGTGCAAAAATTAAGTTCGAAGGGTGGTGATATGTAAGGTGTCAGGCAAACCCTGACATAATAAGCGAATCTACTAGTATGTCACATAGCTCCGAATAAATCGTGACATTAAATTAACCAAAGTAATACGAGTAAAGAGTGAGCAAATGGAATACCACAGACTAACACAAGAATGCCTAAATGCCTGTCGTACCTTTCCACCGTGAGGCAGACGCAGTTCCGAGGGGAGAAACGAGGACAGAAGCCGAGAGCAGAACCGTGTTAAGCTAGAGGGCCCTACAATAACGGACGGAGTGGACACCCACGTCGCTAGCCTACCTCTAAGTCTAACACCCGCACGGTTTAGCGTGAGACTTTTTCGCGTCCCTGTTACGTCAAGGACCACCCCCTAGCCCCTGTTAAAAGCTAGAGCCCTCCAGAAAAACAGCATAGATCTTACGACAACACAAAAAGGGCCACTACCACCCGCAAGTTTTAGCGTGAGACTTTTTCGTGTCTCAGGTACGTCAAGGACCACCCCCCCCCCCCCCCCCCCCCCAGCCCATGTTAAAAGCTAGAGCCCTCCAGAAGAACAGTATAGATCTTACGATAACGCTAAAAGGACCACACCACCGGCACGTTTTAGCGTGAGACTGTTTAGCTTCTCTGTTACGTTGCAAACTTTAAAAACATTGCCCCACCACGAAAAGTATAACGTTTCTCATTGGATAGACAGAATTTTTGTAGGTGGAGCTTAAGGTTAACACTGAGACCCTGATTGGTCAGATTAAAACACAGCCAGATAGTTTTTTTTAAACCAACTTCGGTGAAATTGTAGTAAGGAGAAGTTAGAAAAGAGTTAGTTCCGAGACGGCGAGCTGGATGGCTGGTGCGCCGGCCGCTGTCGCCCTGACGCTGCCTGAACACCGACAAGGTAATGAACGCACGCGATGCCGCATTTTTGAGCGAACAAGGTTTCACTCAGAACTGCAGAAGTCTCATCTACTACACCCCTTTTTGCATAATACTAGTGTCAATCGTTAATTGAAACTCATGGTGTTCACATTTGCCACTTGAAGTAAAGATCTGAAACGCCATGATTTTTCTATTTTGTAGTTATTGAGAAGCCACATCAGCCACTGTAATTTACGACAGGTTAGATAAGTAATTAAAGTAATTGAGGCTCACTGTAGACCATTTTGATAGTTTTCTCTTTTGTGAAACTTAGTTTAAACCTAGATTATAAACGTGATATGGCATAGGTCATCCTTCGATCGATTGTAGAACTTGGAAACCCATTTAGGGAATATTCGTTCACATTATTGTTGAACGCAGTTGGTTTTTACCATCCTGTATTAAAACATTTCCTTTTATCAATAGTGCAATTTATAAACAATGTTTTGTGAGTAGAATAAAATTTCCAATGGTAAACTTAACTGCTTTTTCGACGTTATTTTACTAGTTAACTAAAAATAGGAAAGTCTTGAACCCTTTCCACTATATTTAGTTAGTATTAAGATTATTTTACAGGGAGTGCAGTAGAGCTGACGCTGAGATCATTTAGTATTTGGTTATATCATCGCTAGTCTCACTGAACTCTTCTGAATTCTACCTGTCATGTGTGGTCTGGCGTCTCCTTACCAGCAACAGGTCCCAGGTTCAAACTAGTTAATTCCCTAAAAAACACGCTCAGATCGTCGTTGCGCGGAAGTGGTAGGGAGACACGATATAGAACAAACAGACACCACCATGAATGTTTAGAGGGTTACGACAGTGGTATGCTGGCGAGAGTTATCCTGTTGGAAAACATACCCTGCAATCCAGTTCATGAATGACAGCACAACAGGTCGCATTGTTAGACTGACGTACAATTTTGCCGTCAGGGGTTCTGGAATAATAACGAGGGCTGTCCTGTGTCATAGCAAATCGCACCCGAGGTGTAGGTCCAGACGCAAACAGGCGGGTTGCAGGCCGTTAATAGGCCTCCTCCTAACCTACACACAGTCGTCACTGGCACCGTGGCAGAACCAGCTTTCATCAGAAAAACCACCATCCTGCCCACCAATGAGCTCTCGCCTAACACCACTGACGCCGCAAATGGCGGTGGTTTGGGCTCAGTGGAATGCTCGCTACAGGGCGTCTGGCCCAGAGCTGTCCTTGAAGGAACCGATTTATTTGTAACTGTTCTTTGTGTCACTGTGGAGTGACTTCTGTTCAAATTGATGTTGCGCATGCAGTACGAAGCGATAGAGCCATACGCCGAACACGATTGTTTTCTCTCTCGTACTGCCTCGTAGTCGTCCGGAGTCCAGTCTTCTTGTGGCCGTACATTACCGTGACCGGCGCTGCCAGTGCACAGTAGCTACATTCTTGCCAATGCTTGCCGTAGGACCGCAGAAAGAGCAATCAGCTTCACGTAGCCCTATTACACGACCTCGTTCAAACTCACTAAGGTGTGGGTAAAGGTGTCTTGTCGCCTTAAAGGCATCCTTTACTAACATCTACTCACCACGTCCCGTCTCTAAGGTAACTAACACCCACGACTGTTGCAGCATTTAAAGCAATCCTGATTTGCATCCTCATAGTGGGCAAACTGGAACCACTCTTACACGACCTGAGTAGACATCATCTTTCAGAGGTAGAAATATACCTACCAACTTTCATTTAAGTCGCACAACTTCCCCGTGGTGTGGTGATTTCTTTCCGTCCGTACATTTCTAGAAGTAAATGTATAATGTGTGGATGGTTAACCCATATTTCACTGATCGTGCAATATTTTGTGTCTCGAAATGGAACAAGGGCCCGTGCAGTTCTAGGCGCTACAGTGTGGAACCGCGAGACGGCTACGGTCGCAGGTTCGAATCCTGCCTTGGGCATGGATGTGTGTGGTGCCCTTAGGTTAGTTAGGTTTAAGTAGTTCTAAGTTCTAGAGGACTGATGACCTCAGAAGTTGAGTCCCATAGTGTTAAGAGCCACTTTTTTTAACAAGGGCTTGTGCAATGGAACATACGATATTTTCAAATCAATTTAGTTTCTTTAATGACTCAACAATTTCTCCTGCCTTGAAAGTGGAGAACTGTGCTAGTTTACAGTGGTATCTATTTAAGAACGAATTATCTTGGGATTTTTTATAGTATTTTTACACAATTTTGTTAACCTACTGAAATTACTTATTTGTACCTGTTAATATTGTAACAGATGAGCTATTCAGTTCAGTGTTGACAAGGTATCATCGACTGTAACGATTTAAAATATCTGTTCGTAATTACATGACCACTGGATTATTTTTTCACGTTTGAAAATACCTAAGTTGTCCACAGTTTTTGGTAATCTGCAGCACACAAGAAGTGATGGTTAGTATTTAAAATGAAGTAAGAAAATATATTAAATACTACGTATTTCACATAAATCGGAAGGTCAACCACATTACTTAATTCACACAAATATTATACTGACACCTAACTAAAAATGTGCAACCCACGTTTTGGCAATGCTGTTTCGGTAACCCGCTGAAGTTTCGCTGGGAAGCTTTCACACATCCTCCACATCCTCCATACAGTCACGATATCTCCTGAAGCCTGAAGCGACTTTCGTACTTTGGAGCCCCAAAGAAAGACATTTGTGGCCTAGCTTTGCTTCTGACGAAGAGGTGCATGCGTGAGTACGGTCATGGTTAAGTAGGCAACTGCAAACATTTTTCGGTTAAGACAATGACTATTTTATCTCACAATAGGGTAAATGTATTAACAGTTATTACGACTTCTTTTGATTTAATAAGCAGCTGACTCGTGCTTTTGCATCTGTTCCGTTTTCATTTGACGGTCAGTTCTACACGGCCAAGTGAAAGTAATGTGATCACCGCCTATGTTTGAAATCAACGACCGGTGATACAGGAGGTCATATAAAGTGTGTTACGAGGACGCGGAAAGCACTGCAGTCGTTCCCGTAAAGCGGAAACGAAGGGTTTATCTGACGTCCATGATCATTGGTTTTAGGGTCAAGGGTGGAAGCATTTCCTAAGTGGTTGAATTTGTAAACTATTCGGGTGTCGCCGTGGTTTAAGTATACTGTCCATGGAAACATGACGCTATTCAAAATCAGCGCCGAAGCAACTATGGTGCACTACGGGCCATAGATGGCAGTGGTAAATGACAGCTGGTGAGTTGTGTGCGGGGGGAATAGACGTGCAGCTGGTGAACAACTGACCGCCCAGGCGACCAAGTGGCTACCAACAGCGTCTCCAAAATAACCGTTCAGCAAACGTTGCTTCCTATGGACCCCCACAAGAGGCGTTTGGTTCATCCACCCATGCTGACTGCTGTTCATTGCCGACGCAGGCCGGAATTTTCACGCCAATACCGCAACTGGATGTCCACTGAGCGACAGGTGGTGACCTTTTGAGATGAATCACGTCTTTTGCTCTATGGGACAGATGGCCGTTGGCTTGTACGGCGTGAAAAATCTGAAGACAATATCCAAGCAACGATTGTAGGAAGGTTTCAGACCCAAGGACCGAACTTTGCGGTTTGGGAATGTTTTCGCGCCACTTCCTAGGTGATTCCGTCATTCTGGAAGGCACAACGTTTAAACACAATCACGCATATATCCTTGGTGACCGCGTCCACCCTCACATGCAGTTTGTTTTTCCTCGACACGTTGTCATCTACCAGCAGGACTATCAGGCGTGTCATACAGCTCGCAGCGTACGTGCGTGGTTCTAAGAGCACCAGGATGAGATAGCCGTACTCGCCTGCCCACCATACTCCCCGAATTTAAACCTCATCAAGAATCTGTGGGACCACATCGATCGGGCCTTTCGTGCCATGTATTCTTAACCAAGAAACCTAGCGCAGCTGGCCACGGGACTGGAGTCGGCATGGCGCCGGTCAGTATTTTCCAGAACCTCACTGACTATGTTCCTGCAAGTCTCGCAGCGGTCCACGCTGCAAAAGGTGGGTATTCAGGCTTTTCAGAGATTGTCACATAATGTTCCTAGGCAGTGTATATCCATATAAGCTATCGGAAAGTACGGTACCAGAACTGGAGACTGAAACTTGACTGGTAACTTCAACAGCAAAACTGCAGTCCACAATGAATTCAACACTAATTCAGAAGGTCTAATTCATAAACATCTATTTTTTCTCCAAATCGTGGTGTACCTCTTTTTTTATCATTTCAAATGACGTTGGCACAGAGTTTGCACAGGTGGCGTATTGGCTACTGCGTAGAGAAGATATGATTAAAATATCTTATGCAACACATCTTAAAGATATAGAAAAAAAGTCTTACCGTCACTGCTGTTTTCTGAGAATGTGCACCACTCTTCCTCCATTTAACAGCTTCTAAAGTGAAATGCAACAAATTTTTGGCCTATAGCTACGGTACTCCGTAAGTGGAGGTATTAGTCGGAAATAGCATCTGTTGTTGTTGTTGTTGTTGTTGTTGTTGTAACCGACTTCAGTCTGAAGACTGCTTCAATGCACTTCTTCACACGAATCTGTCACGTGGAAATCTCCTCACATCTGCACAACAATGGTTGCCTACATCCATTCGAACTTCTTTAGCTCGTTCATCGCTTTATCTCCATGTACAATATTCAGTTGCCACTATTACCTAACTAGTAATTTGTTAATACCTATTGTATTGTATTGTATGTTAATCGGGGACCTAGAAACGACGGAGAGGCTCCGTCCCCGCCGCAGCGGCATTGGTCCACAACCCCACGACGAATACTGGAGTCCAGTTCACCCCTCCGCCGCCCCACACCGTAGCACTCTTTAGGGGTTATTGTGCGGTTCGGCCCCTGGTGGACCCCACAAGGGGACGTCTCACACCAGACGAGTGTAGCCCCTACGTTTGCGTGGTAGAATAATGGTTGTGTACGCGTACGTGGAGAACTTGTTTGCGCAGCAATCGCCGACATAGAGTAGCTGAGGCGGAATAAGGGGAACCAGCCCGCACTCACCGATGGAGATGGAAAAGAGCCTAAATACCATCCACAGACTGGCTGCCTCACCAGACCTCGACACAAGTCCGCCGGGTGGATTCGTGCCGGGGACCGGGCGCTCCTGACCACCCCGGAAAACAGTGCGTTAGACCGTTCAGCTAACCGGGCGGGCTTATTGATACCTGAGTATGTGTCCTATCAACGGATTCCATCTTTTCGTCAAATTTTTCCATAAATAGCTACTCTTCTACTCACCCATTTCGATTTAGTACCTCCTCATTTTCAAGTAACATGGCAATGTATGGAGCAATTTTTAAATTTATAGATGATCAGTTATATTGATCTCCTCTGAAACAATTACACTAACGTTCTCCGTAACTGACTGTTTCGGAATTTCGCTATGTGTCTGACACAGATAAAACCTGCCCACACCATAGTTGCAGTCCATAGAAAAGTATTCCTTTATGTGATTTTCTTCATCACAAACAGTAACATCAGATATAAAAATCGGAAATGGTAGCACCTCGTCAGGTGATATTACATCGTCCTTACTTAAAAATTTGAGTACTATTCAAGGTTTCACATAACTGGCCTAGAAATTTATAGCATCACCTCGGTTCCCAGAACTCTTGAGGATAGACGTTGCCTGTGGATATTGTATGACAGACACAGTCCCTTTCCCTGTTCAGAGATGTCACTAAACCCGCCCAAATCTCTAAACAACCATGATTGAGTAGCGCCTATTAGACGAAGTGGGAGCGACAGCCGATCAATTTCAGTCATTCCACCAGGAATGTCTGTAGTTCAACCATGCGTAGACGTTCAACACCGCGGTTCGATCAAGTCCACATTCATACTTTGTGCCTGAAAGGGCTCTCAACAAGGGAAGTGTCTAGGCGTCCCGGAGTGAACCAAAGCGCTGTCGTTCAGACATGGAGGAGATACATTGAGACAGGAACTGTCGATGACATGCCTCGCTCAGACCGCCAAGGGCTACTACTGTAGTGGACGACCGCTACCTACGGATTATGGCTTGGAGGAGCCCTGACAGCAACGCCACCATGTTGAATAATGTTTTTCGTGCAGCCACAGGGCGTCGTATTGCGACTCACACTGTGCGCAATAGGCTGTACGATGCGCAGCTTCACTCCCGACGTCCATTGCGAGGACCATCTTTGCAACCACGACACCACGCAGCGCGGTACAGATGAGTCCAACAACATGCCGAATGGACCTCTCAGGATTGGTATCACTTTCTCTTCACCAGTGAGTGCCGCATATGCCTTCAGCAAGACTGTTGTGGAGAAGTGTTTGGAGGCAAGCAGGTCAGGCTGGACACCTTAGGCACACTCTCCAGCGAGTTCAGCTATGTGGAGGTTCACTGCTGTTTTGGGGTGGCATTATGTGGAGTCGATGTACGCCCTGGTGATCATGGAAGGCTCCGTAACGGCTCTACGATACATAAATCCCATCCTCAGACCGACGGTGCAACCATAACGCGCCCATCGTGCACGTCTCATGAATGACTTCTCTCAGGATAACGACATCGCTCGACTAGAGTGGCTACCATATTCTCCAGACATGAACCTTATCGAAAATTCCTGGGATAGATAGAAAAGGCCTGTTTCTACATCTACATCTACATCCATACTCCGCAAGCCACCTGACGGTGTGTGGCGGACGGTACCCTGAGTACCTCTATCGGTTCTCCCTTCTATTCCAGTCTCGTATTGTACGTGGAAAGAAGGATTGTCGGTATGCTTCTGTGTGGGCTCTAATCTCTCTGATTTTATCCTCATGGTCTCTTCGCGAGATATACGTAGGAGGGAGCAATATACTGCTTGACTCTTCGGTGAAGGTATGTTCTCGAAACTTTAACAAAAGCCCGTACCGAGCTACTGAGCGTCTCTCCTGCAGAGTCTTCCACTGGAGTTTATCTATCATCTCCGTAACGCTTTCGCGGTTACTAAATGATCCTGTAACGAAGCGCTCTGCTCTCCGTTGGATCTTCTCTATCTCTTCTATCAACACTATCTGGTGCAGATCCCACACTGCTGAGCAGTATTCAAGCAGTGGGCGAACAAGTGTACTGTAACCTACTTCCTTTGTTGTCGGATTGCATTTCCTTAGGATTCTTCCAATGAATCTCAGTCTGGCATCTGCTTTACCGACGATCAACTTTATATGATCACAATACAACAAGAGGCAGGATAAAGATATTTAGCAGCACGACAATGCTTGACCTCACGCTGCAAAAAGAGGACAAAACATACTTGGAAACGTTAAAATGGGAAGTCCTACCCCACCCGCCATATTCTCCTGACGTTCCTCCCTCTGACTGACACCTGTTTAGATCAATGGCGCACGCAGGGCCTGGCTGACCAACACTTCCGATCTTATGAAGAAGTCCCAAATTGGATTGGTTCGTGGATCACTTCAAAAGATGAACAATTTTTTCGACACGGGATTCATACACTGCCCGAAAGATGGGAGAAAGTAGTGGCCAGCGATGGAAAATACTTTGAATGATAGATCTGTAACCAATCTGTTTTATTAAAGCCTCAAATGTTGGGGAAGAAATGGCGGAAGCAAAGTTGTACACCTTGTACAATCAGAAACAATGAAGTAGAAACTAAAATTAATTACTGTACAATTAACTGTGAATAATGACGATATCTCTGATACCCCCCTAGTTAGCAATATTTGTAATAGTTATTTCATAGGTACTGTCGAAAATGACATCGCTATGAAGCAGGACACACAGCACACACTTGAGTCCAGTAACAAACAGAACTGCAGTACACTACCCACAGTAAGCACATATGACATTCTGCAGCTTATTGATAGGCTCAAAAAATCAGCACGATTAGATGAAATGTCTCCATATCTATTGAAGAAATGCAAATACGAACTAATGAAACCACTAGTTCATCTAATAAACTGTTCTCGGAGACTGTGTGTTCGCTAACAAGTTGAAACTGATAGTAGTCAAACCAATACACAAAAAGGGGGAAATAAAGCACGTACGAAACTGCAGACTCATTGCCCTAATCTCAACTTTAAGCAAACTTATAGAGAAAATAACACAAAAAAATCCTGGAACATTACAATAATGCTGACATATTAGGTGATTTCCAGCATGGTTTCAGAAGAGGTTGAAGTACCATGTCAGCAGCAGTACAATTTGTCCATCGCGTACTTGAAAAAATAAATGAAAAATCCCAAGCAGCAGGAGTATTTGTGGACATCTCAAGGGCTTTTGATAGAGTAGAGTGGTGTCATTGGAAAACTCATGCACTTGCTAGAAACATATTTAAAGCATAGTCAGCTGTGCACGGAGATTATATACTCTAATGGAGAATTTCCCCCCCCCCCCCCCCCCCATGAACCATGGACCTTGCCGTTGGTGTGGAGGCTTGCGTGCCTCAGCAATACAGGTGGCCGTACCGTAGGTGCAACCACAACGGAGGGCTATCTGTTGAGAGGCCAGACAAACGTGTGGTTCCTGAAGAAGGGCAGCAGCCATTTCAGTAGTTGCAGGGGCGACAGTCTGAATGATTGACTGATCTGGCCTTGTAACATTAACCAAAATGGCCTTGCTGTGCTGGTACTGCGAATGGCTGAAAGCCAGGGGAAACTACAGCTGTAACTTTTCCCGAGGTCGTGCAGCTTTACTGTATGGTTAAATGATGATGGAATCATCTTTGGTAAAATATTTCGTCGTTTATGGACGACGTGACCCACCAACCACTCTGTGGGATCTATGTCGAATCGCCGTTGAGGAATGGGACAATTTGAAGCAACAGTGCCTTCATGAACTTATGGATAGTATGCCACAACGAATACAGGCAGCCATCAATGCAAGAGGACGTGCTGCTGGGTATTAGACGTACCGGTACATACAGCAATCTGGACCACCACCTCTGAAGGTCTCGCTGTATGGTGGTACAACATGCAATATGTGGTTTTCATGAGCAATAAAAAGGGCGGAAATGATGTTTATGTTGATCCCTATTCCAGTTGATCCCAATAGTACAGGTACCGGAATTCTCGAAACCGAGGTGATGCAAAAACGTTTTTTGACGTGTGAAGTGGGTTGTTTTCTGGAGGAGATCAGACAGCGAGGTCATCAGTCTCAGGGGATTAGGGAAGGACGGGGAAGGAAGTTAGCCGTGCCCTGTTAAAGGAACTGAGCCCACCTTACCCCCGTTGGAGGCCGAGATTCTGCCACACATATACATAGAGCTTCAATAACACTATCTTGCTTTCGTGTACTAAAGACAAAGTCGATTTTCTCAATAATTTTTGAGAGTTGCAGGGAACTGCTTTGGACGACTGTTACTTGAAATCTCAGCTTTACGTAAACAGGAAATCATGTCCAGAAAAGTGCCGATTTTCGGACAGACACAAAATATCGCATACACGTTATTCTCTGACTCCTGCTGCTTGTCGTCTGGACTCACGAGAAGGGCCCGATGTGACGACCACCGATGTCAACAAATATACAGGACGCCCGTACCATGTTCTGGTACACGAAATCACAAATCCCTGGTCCTCGAGCATCCACCACAGCCATAAAATATGCCAGTAGGTCTTCCTCGTGTGCCAGAGGGGCCTCGTAAACGATGAATTTCGTCTGACCCCACAGGTATAAGTCGACCACAATAGTATTGTACCGGGAAGTGAGGGCGCTTCGGTCAGCTAATAGAAAGTTTTCATCGTGGTATTTAATGAGGACACACGGAAATACATGATGATATACACTGACCAGCCAAAACATTATGACCACTGACCTACTATCGATATAAACCCGACAAGGCAATAGCAGCGTCACCTGGAGAGGAATGACTGCCTCTGACACAGTTGCGCGGTGAATATAGTATCAGTCAGTGTGTAGAATGAGGAAGGTGCGCCATCTATATGAGTCTGAGCAAGAGCTGATTTTGATGGCCCAGAGGCTCGGCACGAGCATTTCGGAAACTGCACTATATGTTGGGTGTTCTAGGAGTGGTGTAGTGTCTTCAACACGTAGCAAAACCAAGGTGAAACCTCGTCCAGACGTCGTGGGAATGGGCGACCATCCCTCGTTACATATGTCGGACGTCGTAGACCGGGCAGACTGGTAAAACAGGACTGGCGCCGAATTGTGGCGGAAATAACACCAGACGTTAATTCTGGGCAGAGTACAAGAGTATGTGAACACACCGTTCACAGAACACTGCTAACGATGGGCCCCCGCAGCCGACGACCCTTGCATGTGCCAATGTCAACACCACCAAGTCGACAACTATGACTGACATGGGCTCGTGACCATAGGCACTGGACGTTGGCGCAATGACGGAGCGTTGCTTGGTCTCATGAATCCCGAAACCTTCTTCATCATGCCGTTGGGAAGGCATGTACTCTTCGTCATCCAAGGGAGCAGCTCCTTGACACCTCTACTGCCGAATGGAGACAAGCTGGCGCCGGCTCCATTGTGCTCTGTGGAACATTCACGTGGGCATCCATTGGTCCAGTGGAGGTCGAGCAAGACACCATGACGGCCAAGGAGTATCGTGCACTGTTGCAGACCACGTCCACCCCATCGTGACAATCATGTTCCCGGAAGGCAGTGGTCTTTTTCAACAAGATAATACGCCATGTCAGAAGACCTGGAGTGTGGTTGAGTGGTTCGAGGAACACAGTGGTGAGTTTCCATTGATGTACTCTTATGACACTCAGTCTATTCCATATCGCTTCAGCATCGCAAGCATAAATTTCTAGTACAAGTATTTTATAGCCTAAGTTGTTTCCAAATTTTCAAGTAAGGAGGATGTAATACCACCTGGTAAAGCCCCATCGTTTTCGATTTTTAGTTTTTTTCGCATTGCCTGATAAACGAAATAGTAAAAGGGCATATTTCTCCATGGGTTACCATTGCGGTATAGAGAGCTTTAGTCTATGTGAAATACATAGGCAAATTCCAAATCACTTAATTACATACAATGCTAATCTAATCATTTCCAGCAAGATGAACATAATTTGAAGCATGTATTAAGTGATTGTGTTAACCCTTACATGACTTTCAATGCATTACCGATTGTGGAGTGTGAACGCATACAGTTTTCATGTTACAAGCATAGATGATGATAAAAGTAATGGTTGTTATCGCTTTAATTTCCATAACTGTATTTGTACTTTATAAAGTAATAGTAGTTGCAAAGCAAAGCTTGTACATGTTGTAAATATAGAAAAGATATAAACAGCGGATGTAAGCTAAATATTGTAGATACATAAGAGATGTAAACCGATAGTGTAAGGCACTTGATGAAAATTTATTTTGGAACTGAGGCTGAAAACTGTATCTTGTATAGGTGTTATGAACGTGTGACAGTAGCCTGATGGTTGTACCCATACTACTAGCTGAGTACCTGGTGCTGCCCTGGTAACTCCCACCTTTCTCATATCTGTGTCGATCGCCTCTTCTGTCCCTCTCTCTTTGTCCATCTCTTCCTCCTACCTCCTTTCCCCATGTTATCAACCTGACCACAATATGCAGCTGCTAGTTCTAGTCCCCAACAACATTTATTTCCAGGCAGTAAGTAATATGTGCACCTAGTTGAAATAGATTCAGGGGCTTATAAGGAGATTTTTAAACACAACGTTGCTCACATACTCACATGTCAAATCGTTTCACATATATTTAACATATTTGATACGTATTTGCACGCATATTTCCCCTGTACATCTAGCCAACTTCACACTATACTTACGTTTTCACACAGCTTAATGTTTATGGCATTCATATCTCCTGAACTACATGTCGTGCAATGATATAATTTTGCAGACACATCCAGTGGTGTTAACGGACGTAGTCTGCAAAACATACTGCAATTAGAGTTTGTAGTACAAAAGTAGTAACTTAAAACGTCGTGCTTGAAGCGACTGTTTTTCACACGTCTCAGTGTTTACGACGTCATATCTCCTGAACTTTGTGTGGTACAACGGTTTAATTTTGTAGGTACATTTAGTGGTATATATGGACACTGTCTGCAAAGTGTGTCCCGAATAGAGTTATTATTAAAGCAGTAATAAATTCAATTCTCATGCTTGATGCGTCGGATTTACTGGATGAATCGCGAAAATGTACTAAAAGCAAATTTTTTTTGCTTTCATAATTTTGTCTGGGTAAGGTGGAGCGGGGATGTGAGCGATGAAACCCTCGCAATTTTTCAAAGTACGTGTAAAGTTTGTTGCAATCCACTAAGTGCTTTCATTCTTAAAACTGTATGAATGTAGTCCGACTATTTGTGTGTCGTCAGCTACGGTACTTTTCCCACCGTTTTGGAAGGTAGATGGTTCTCACCCACACAGCGGTTCTTTCTATTTAGGAAGAGATATGGTACACACATACACACATTCGTACAAATACTTCTAATATACACTCCTGGAAATTGAAATAAGAACACCGTGAATTCATTGTCCCAGGAAGGGGAAACTTTATTGACACATTCCTGGGGTCAGATACATCACATGATCACACTGACAGAACCACAGGCACATAGACACAGGCAACAGAGCATGCACAATGTCGGCACTAGTACAGTGTATATCCACCTTTCGCAACAATGCAGGCTGCTATTCTCCCATGGAGACGATCGTAGAGATGCTGGATGTAGTCCTGTGGAACGGCTTGCCATGCCATTTCCACCTGGCGCCTCAGTTGGACCAGCGTTCGTGCTGGACGTGCAGACCGCGTGAGACGACGCTTCATCCAGTCCCAAACATGCTCAATGGGGGACAGATCCGGAGATCTTGCTGGCCAGGGTAGTTGACTTACACCTTCTACAGCACGTTGGGTGGCACGGGATACATGCGGACGTGCATTGTCCTGTTGGAACAGCAAGTTCCCTTGCCGGTCTAGGAATGGTAGAACGAAGGGTTCGATGACGGTTTGGATGTACCGTGCACTATTCAGTGTCCCCTCGACGATCACCAGAGGTGTACGGCCAGTGTAGGACATCGCTCCCTACACCATGATGCCGGGTGTTGGCCCTGTGTGCCTCGGTCGTATGCAGTCCTGATTGTGGCGCTCACCTGCACGGCGCCAAACACGCATACGACCATCATTGGCACCAAGGCAGAAGCGACTCTCATCGCTGAAGACGACACGTCTCCATTCGTCCCTCCATTCACGCCTGTCGCGACACCACTGGAGGCGGGCTGCACATGTTGGGGCGTGAGCGGAAGACGGCCTAACGGTGTGTGGGACCGTAGCCCAGCTTCATGGAGACGGTTGCGAATGGTCCTCGCCGATACCCCAGGAGCAACAGTGTCCCTAATTTGCTGGGAAGTGGCGGTGCGGTCCCCTACGGCACTGCGTAGGATCCTACGGTCTTGGCGTGCATCCGTGCGTCGCTGCGGTCCGGTCCCAGGTCGACGGGCACGTGCACCTTCCGCCGATCACTGGCGACAACACCGATGTACTGTGGAGACCTCACGCCCCACGTGTTGAGCAATTCGGCGGTACGTCCACCCGGCCTCCCGCAAGCCCACTATACGCCCTCGCTCAAAGTCCGTCAACTGCACATACGGTTCACGTCCACGCTGTCGCGGCATGCTACCAGTGTTAAAGACTGCGATGGAGCTCCGTATGCCACGGCCAACTGGCTGACACTGACGGCGGCGGTGCACAAATGCTGCGCAGCTAGCGCCATTCGACAGCCAACACCGCGGTTCCTGGTGTGTCCGCTGTGCCGTGCGTGTGATCATTGCTTGTACAGCCTTCTCGCAGTGTCCGGAGCAAGTATGGTGGGTCTGACACACCGGTGTCAATGTGTTCTTTTTTCCATTTCCAGGAGTGTAGTATGGTTATGGATAACGATAAAATATTCTAAAATACACTCCTGGAAATGGAAAAAAGAACACATTGACACCGGTGTGTCAGACCCACCATACTTGCTCCGGACACTGCGAGAGGGCTGTACAAGCAATGATCACACGCACGGCACAGCCGACACACCAGGAACCGCGGTGTTGGCCGTCGAATGGCGCTAGCTGCGCAGCATTTGTGCACCGCCGCCGTCAGTGTCAGCCAGTTTGCCGTGGCATATGGAGCTCTATTGCAGTCTTTAACACTGGTAGCATGCCGCGTCAGCGTGGACGTGAACCGTATGTGCAGTTGACGGACTTTGAACGAGGGCGTATAGTGGGCATGCGGGAGGCCGGGTGGACGTACCGCCGAATTGCTCAACACGTGGGGCGTGAGGTCTCCACATTACATCGATGTTGTCGCCAGTGGTCAGCGGCAGGTGCACGTGCCCGTCGAGCTGGGACCGGACCGCAGCGACGCACGGATGCACGCCAAGACCGTAGGGTCATACGCAGTGCCGTAGGGGACCGCGCCGCCACTTCCCAGCAAATTAGGGACACTGTTGCTCCTGGGGTATCGGCGAGGACCATTCGCAACCATCTCCATGAAGCTGGGCTACGGTCCCGCGCACCGTTAGGCCATCTTCCGCTCACGCCCCAACACCGTGCAGCCCTCCTCCAGTGGTGTCGCGACAGGCGTGAATGGAGGGACGAATGGAGACGTGTCGTCTTCAGCGATGAGAGTCGCTTCTGCCTTGGTGCCAATGATGGTCGTATGCGTGTTTGGCGCCGTGCAGGTGAGCGCTACAATCAGGACTGCATACGACCGAGGCACGCAGGGCCAACACCCGGCATCATGGTGTGGGGAGCGATCTCCTACACTGGCCGTACACCTCTGGTGATCGTCGAGGGGACACTGCATAGTGCACGGTACATCCAAACCGTCATCGAACCCATCGTTCTACCATTCCTAGACCAGCAAGGGAACTTGCTGTTCCAACAGGACAATGCACGTCCGCATGTATCCCATGCCACCCAACGTGCTGTAGAAGGTGTAAGTCAACTACCCTGGCCAGCAAGGTCTCCGGATCTGTCCCCCATTGAGCATGTTTGGGACTGGATGAAGCGTCGTCTCTCGCAGTCTACACGTCCAGCACGAACGCTGGTCCAACTGAGGCGCCAGGTGGAAATGGCATGGCAAGCCGTTCCACAGGACTACATCCAGCATCTCTACGATCGTCTCCAAGGGAGAATAGCAGCCTGCATTGCTGCGAAAGGTGGATATACACTATACTAGTGCCGACTTTGTGAATGCTCTGTTGCCTGTGTCTATGTGCCTGTGGTTCTGTCAGTGTGATCATGTGATGTATCTGACCCCAGGAATGTGTCAATAAAGTTTCCCCTTCCTGGGACAATGAATTCACGGTGTTCTTATTTCAATTTCCAGGAGTGTATACCGAGCTGCATATCTCACTTGTCGGCGTTTTTCTAGTACGTTGCACGTCCTGCTTGAACTTCCGTAACAGACGGAATGGTCCATCCCCTTCGAGTATTGCCTAAAGTATGCCAAGTACTAGCCTCCAGACTAAGGACTGTGCTGCATGGAGACGGACACATGCAGAGAGAGAGAGAGAGAGAGAGTGAGAGAGAGAGAGAGAGAGAGAGAGAGAGAGAGAGAAGTGCGTGTGTGTTTATGTAATTTCTGAAAAAAATCAGAATTTTTGAACATAGTGCCAATTTAAGCAGTTCAGGTGAAACTTCTGTAATTTTGGAAATACTATAGTTTTGTAAATATCTTGGACAAATAATTCGATACTTTTGAACATAGCGGCACAATACGGATACGGAATTTTCGCTTTAATGTCCACTGGTAAAATACTTTTCTTCAATTGGCTGTTTCAATTTAATGAATATTAAAAAAATTAAATATCCCTCCAGTACCATCTTGCTTTTCTTTCAAAATTTGCCGCTACTGCAATCCTGTGTTTTTTAACTTCCCCTCCATCACCACCCAGGAGTTTTAAATTTCCTGCCATCTTGGATTATGTCCTGATGTCAGAAATGCCCTCATTGTGTCCTGAAGCCAGAATGTCTACATCCGAACTTAGAACTAAGGTGTGTGCCAGAGCATTCGTGATAATGGCACTTTTACACAGAGAAAAATATCCTCGATTTTTCTGTGCCCAACACTTAAGCTGTTTGGCTTCACAGTTGGTGAGATGGTGACGTAATTATCATTTCTGATTGTCATATAAATGAAACCTCTCAAGAATGTCCGCAAAAAAGTGTTGGTTTAGATTCAGACTGCATCCTAGGCTATTATATAGCTTCTATTCAGTCTTCATCTGTAGCTGCGAAATATCACTACAATTACTGAAATATTCAAGATTACGACCGGTCTAAGAACAAAATAAGATAGTTAAACTTGTTAACCTATATTCAAAATGTTGACTGTTTCTCAGAAATTTATCTTTAGTAGCTCCCTTGATATTTCTTACCAAGAACTCCTAATAGAGAAAGTGGTTCTCCGAATGTCGTACAAAAGTCTTTTAAGCGTTGTGCCTTTCAACCCATTACACGCACAATAGAAATATTCTGATTTTAAGTGCATTTTTTGTCGACGATAAGTTAATCTTAAACCTCCTTCCTAACTTTCTTACTTCATTTTAAAACAACAACATCGACTGTCGTATTTATTCTATCTATTCGTCAACACATCATCATGTCCCCCGAATCCTCCAACATTTGAAGTAATTTTGTCTACTTTTCAGCGTGTTCAGCTATTGTCAGTCATTAAAAGTGGCCGAGTTATTCCGATAAACTTCTTTACTTGCCTCCTCGTAAGCAAATACGTAAGAATATCTATTTAACTCCGCCACTCTGGCAGCGGACGGGCCAATCGGAACCGATCGACCACCTTGGAATCCCCACAACCACTGTCGTTTCTTGGATGCAGTATGGAGAAGCACGGGAACAACACACGCCTCTACCGGGGTTGTAGGCTTTGTAGATATTGGAGCCGCTATTTCTCGTTCAAATAGCTTCTTAAATGGCATGACGAGGTTGAATACACCCCGTACCCGTCCTCACATCAACCAAAAATCTCTTGTAGTAGCGGAACTTGAATCCAGAGTCCACTGCATGGCAGTTACCTACGCTGACCACTGATCTATTGTTTTTCTTTATTTTTACAAGAAGGCGGAGATTTGTTTCAACTATAGCCTTTAAAAGCCCAAAATTAAGTGATGAAAGGTACTAGAGATAATATGGAGGCATGTAGGACGCGACGTTATCTGAGACCAGATCGCCTTAGTCGAATCAGCACGATTGTACTGTGACCAAAGGCAATAGATGGCTTGGGAGAAATATATTATGACGTTTCATTAACACGAAAAAAGCGGCAAATATCATCGTCATGCTTACATTACGGAAGTAATGTAATTCGTGTAGTGAAGCCCGGGCGGTGTGGCCGTGCGGTTCTAGGCGCTTCAGTCTGGAACTGCGTGACCGCTACGGTCGCAGGTTCGAATCCTGCCTCGGGCATGGATGTGTGTGATGTCCTTAGGTTAGTTAGGTTTAAGTAGTTCTAAGTTCTATGGGACTGATGACCACAGATGGTAAGTCCCATAGTGCTCAGAGCCATTTGAACCATATTTTTAGTGAAGCGGGAACGCAGATATGATCGGATCTCGTTACGACAGTGGTCAACGTTAAACGACTCACGCTCCACAGTTCTTAGAGCAGGCGCTCAGCATTACAACAAAATTCCGAACTCCACGAATTACACTGTCGTTCTCCTCGTGCAATACACTGCTTACAGTCACGTTCCTGGAAGAGAACGATACGGAGATAACCTTGTTCAGCACAACCTGTGCACCATCCTACCACTCACACGACATAACTCAGCGAGAAGGCACGTAGGGTAATCTCGTGCAACTGTTGTGATGTGATCTTTATTTTTGATTGGTGTTTATTTAACTGTGTTCATCTCTGACGTAATCATCAAATCTCTGGGTGCAGAAATGCTAATAAAACCAACAGAAATAATAGTTACCACCTCCCGATGCGTACAGAGCCTAAAGTATTGCCATCAGCCAATCCGAATGCATACTTGAACGAATTCTATTTTACTGTGTTCACTCAAATATTGTCCGAAAATGCGTGGAAGGCAGCCGGCGTGTCATATACAAGGAACGTACAACACTCGGCGATTTTAGTAACTCCAGCACCACGGGCGGCACTGCATTTATCTATCCACCCCAACGATATATAATTCTGCCCCAGCAACTCCCAAAACTAAATATACTATCTTATTTTATTTGAACAGACTTCAGAAGAAGCGACTCTCTTGAGTAATGTCCACCCATTCTGTAGTCCGCTTAAATTTCACCACCTTAAACTCTCGAAACGGCTATCTTTACTTATTTACTTGTAGAATGCCTAGTGTATTTCCACTGTTACTAACTATCGAGAAAATTGCTCTGTCCTACAACAGCCAAACCCCGACATAAGCATAGCGCTACATTGTAGCATTACGACAACCCTCGAAATCCTCGCCTAACAGTTGCCTTCTGCTGCCCATGCCTCAAAAATCAGTGCTCTTCTCACATCCTGCTTGTATGAGAAACCATCAGTCTGATGCCTAAGTTCGTAAAGTTTTTGTTTTGCTAATGGTATTCCAGTCGCTGTGGTTGTATTTATAGACTGTCACTTTTTTGTAGTTCATTGTTGCTATCTGAATTTACATATTCTCATTTTCTCATTTGGAGACAGTGAGTGGAGCTGTGGAGTGCCAAGAAGAGAAATCGGAACATTTACGACATATCCTTCTGCTTGAGTTCAGTACAGGGGTGACAGCAGCGGTGGCACCCAGAAACATTTGAGTCGTGTACAGGGACAATACTAATGGGCAGAGCCTGGCCAGAAAATTGTTTACTCGTTTTAATGAGGCTCTTTTTCACATTAGTGACTCTCCATGTTCAGGAAGACCTTCGTGGTTTGATGAACGGCGTTTAAACTCATTAATCCCCAATGATTCACATCAGTGTACTCCGGAACTGGCAGATGTGATGAACTGTGATCTTCCATCGCCGTGCGACGTTTGCATGCATTGGGGAAGGTTCAAAAATCGGATGCGTGGGTATGGAGTCCTCTAATCCAAAATCACAAAAATCAGCGGGAGGTCATATGTGCATCTCTGCTTGCTCGTCATCAATTGGCGCCTGAACACCACCGACCTTCCTATCCTCTATTGCTGCTGGTGACCAGAAGTGGTGTCTTTATGCTAACATACGGAAAAGGTCCAAACAAAGTATCAACTCTCCGTACAAAATCCTGCGCATCCACAAAAGATAATGTTATGAATCTGGTGGAACAGCGACGGTATGGTGTATTACGAACTGTTTCCCCGGAATGTAACCATCACTGCTCACATTTATGGTCGACAACTGACACGCCATGCAGACGCGGTAAGAAATAACAACCAGGAAGACTGCGAGAAGTGATGCTACTCCACGATAATGCCCGCCCGCAGTTTGCTAGACTGTCAACAAAACATTATACAGGAGCTGGGTTGGAACTCAGATTTTAACCTCTCCCGCTCTCTATTCAACAGCCTTCGAGAAATTCCCTTTCATATCATGGCTGCACGACTTCTTCGTCTCAAAACCACGTGATTCATACAGTCGCAGAATCGAAAAATTACTGCTTATAAATAGTGAAGGAGAATATATTTTTGATGACTAAAATGTCTGTTATGTGTATCTGTTGTGTTTATTAATGCCATGGTTCAAATGTCTCTGAGCACTATGGGACTTAACATCTTAGGTCATCAGTCCCTTAGAACTTTGAACTACTTGAACCTAACTAACCTAAGGACATCACACAACACCCAGCCATCATGAGGCAGAGAAAATCCCTGACCCCGCCGGGAATCGAACCCGGGAACCCGGGCGTGTGAAGCGAGAACGCTACCGCACGACCACGAGATGCGGTCTAATAATGTCGTGAAAAAACGCTACGAACTTATGCACCAACACAATAGCTACTTCCAGATATCAGTGAGGTTCATAGCACGGACGTGGCAGGAAGTCTCACGGCAGCCAAATGAGTGAGTGACATAGCGGGCAGTGGAACAGCGGAAGCCACACAGTTCACAGAATGAAGTCATTCGGCCGTGTTAGCCCAAGCTACCCCGGCCCAGGTATGCAGCAGCGGAACAGCTCATTCCTGAAAATCACCAACTTCGTGAAGACCCTGACGCTTCCGCACGTGACATTCCAATGAGTCCCTGTCGTTCCACACATAAACTCGTAAATGACGCAAGAGGTGATGAGCTACGATTCTAAGCACGCTAGTCAGCTACGAGCTGGTTGTTGTGTTCACTGTAACTCTCCATATGAACTGCTGTATCTGGGATGGCATTTAAAAGCTGAATTTCTTACTCAAGCCAGTGAATAAGTTCTGCCATAAATTCAATAAAAACGCAGAAAATCTTCATTGGAATGTGAATTTTACTCGTACTTTACTGAGGAGCTAAATGAAGCAGTTATAAAATAATTGAAGTTTATGTTATTTATTCTACTACGTTGCATCTACATCTACATCTACATACATACTCGGCAATCCACCATACGGTGCGTGGCGGAGGGAATCTCGTACCACAACTAGCATCTTCTCTCCCTGTTCCACTCCCAAACAGAACGAGGGAAAAATGACTGTCTATATGCCTCTGTACGAGCCCTAATCTCTCTTATATTATCTTTGTGGTCTTTCCGCGAAATATAAGTTGGCGGCAGTAAAATTGTACTGCAGTCAGCCTCAAATGCTGATTCTCTAAATTTCCTCAGTAGCGATTCACGAAAAGAACGCCCCCTTTCCTCCAGAGACTCCCACCCGAGTTCCTGAAGCATTTCCGTAACATTCGCGTGATGATCAAACCTACCAGTAACAAATCTAGCAGCCCGCCTCTAAATTGCTTCTATGTCCTCCCTTAATCCGACCTGACAGGGATCCCAAACGTTCGAGCAGTACTCAAGGATAGGTCGTGTTAGTGTTTTATAAGCGGTCTCCTTTACAGATGAACCACATCTTCCCAAAACTCTACCAGTGAACCGAAGACGACTATCCGCCTTCCCCACAACTGCCATTACATGCTTGTCCCACTTCATATCGCTCTGCAGTGTTGCGCCCAAATATTTAATCGACATGACTGTGTCAAGCGCTACACTACTAATTGAGTATTCAAATATTACTGGATTCTTTTTCCTATTCATCTACATTAATTTAGATTTATCTATATTTAGAGTTAGCTGCCATTGATTACACCAATCACAAATCCTGTCCAAGTCATCTTGTATCCTCCTACAGTCACTCAACGACGACACCTTCCCGTACACCGCAGCGTCATCAGCAAATAGCCGCACATTGCTATCCACCCTATCCAAAAGATCATTTATGTAGATAGGAAACAACAGCGGACCTACCACACTTCCCTGGGGCACTCCAGATGGTACCCTCACCTCCGATGAACACTCACCGTCGAGGACAACGTACTGGGTTCTATTACTTAAGAAGTCTACGAGCTACTCACATATATGGAAACCAATCCCATATGCTCGTACCTAAGTTAGGAGTCTGTACTGGGGCACCGAGTCAAACACTTTCCGGAAGTCAAGGTATATGGCATCCGTCTGATACCCTTCATCCCGGGTTCGTAAGATATCATGTGAAAAAAGGGCGAGTTACGTTTCACAGGAGCGATGCTTTCTAAAGCCGTGCTGATGCATGGACAGCAACTTCTCTGTCTCAAGGAAATTCATTATATTGGAACTGAGAATATGTTCGAGAATCCTGCAACAAACCAATGTTAAGGATATTGGTTTGTAATTTTGAGGATCCGTCTTTCTACCCTTCTTATATACAGGCGTCATCTGCCCTTTTTTTCAGTCGCTCGGGACTTTACGTTGAGCAAGAGATTCGCTATAAATACAAGCTAAGTATGGAGCCAGTGCAGTAGAGTACTCTCTGTAAAACCGAATTGGAATCTCATCAGGACCTGGCGATTTATTTATTTTCAATCCAGTCGGTTGCTTCAGAACCCCAGGGATGTCTATCACTATGTCCTCCATACGGGAATCTGTACGAGACTCAAACGGCGGTATGTTTGTACGATCCTCCTGCGTGAAAGATTTCTCAAATGCTAAATTTAAAATTTCAGCTTACTTTTTGCTGTCCTCCGTTGCCAGGCCGGACTGATCATTGATTAACTGGATGGAAGCCTTCGACCCGGCCGGCCAGTGTGGCCGAGCGGTTCTAGGCGCTTCAGTCAGGAACCGTGTGACTGCTACGGTCGCAGGTTCGAATCCTGCCTCGGGCATGGATGTGTGTGATGTCTTTAGGTTAGTAAGGTTTAAGTAGTTCTAAGTTCTAGGGGACTAATGACCACAGCAGTTGAGTCCCATAGTGCTCAGAGCCATTTTTTCTGTGGGCCACCACGTTCGGGTTGCTAATTCAGTAGAGAGGCGTAGTGCAGTTTGTAATCTCACTGTTGTCGGCATGGCTCTACATCGCTGTCGGTATCTTCCAGAACCTCATTGACCCTGTTCCTGAAGGTCTCACGGCATCCTGCGCTCCAACAGATGGTTATTCATGCTTTTGACAGGTGGTCGCATTAATGTGACCGGACAGTGTATACTCTACACAGTAACGGTTCTATCTCACCTCCTTGGATACTCGCGAAATTACCTTTATATCTGTCGATTATGTTCCGTTAACATCGATTTGTTGAGAGTCATCTGCAAGGAAGACTTGAATTCAGTCACGAATCTTGTCCGATACTGGGCGAGCTGATATTTGTTTCACTAAGCGGCAATGCCGGACCGTGTCAAACTCCCTCCTGAAGTCAATTAACGCGGCATAATCTCTGTACAATCTTACAGGTATCTTGCGTTGTCCACATGCCTTTCCTCTAATAAGCGACTGTAATTTCTTTTCTATTCCACAACTTCTTAACTCAGTATCTCGCATTCTGTCGTTCTTATAGTGACTGGGAGGAGCGATCTTATTACAAAGGGCATTCAAAGAGTTTTGCACAATCGTCTCTAATTTTTTTTTTATTTGCATGAAGAGAAAGAAACATTTAGGTATACATAGAGTCTACTCAATGTAGCCTCAATCAGCTGTAACGCATCTGGCCCAGCGCTCTTTCCGTGATGTAAATGCACTTTGGAAAAACTCTGGAGATTTACTTTTACACCATCGCTTGATACAGGAAATAAGGTCTTTCTCACTATCAAATGTTTTACAACGCAGGTGGGCCTTCAGACGACCAACGGGGTAAAAATCAGACGGAGCCAAGTCCGGACTGTAGGGAGGACGAGGAACAATTCTCCAACCCATTTTCCTGATTTTCTCCTGCGTCATAAGGGCTGTATGGGGTTTGGCATTGTCGTGGTGTAGTATGATGAGCTGTCCCCGAAGCTGTGGTCTGTGGGTCTTGATGGCACTTCGCAGCTTGTCCAATGACAAACAGTAACGGTCCAGGTTAATTGTGGAAGCAGGTTTCAAAACGTCCAGGAAAATGACACCACACTGATCCCAGAAGAAAGAGGACATTATCTTTCGGCCTACCGTTCGTGAAAGTCTTGGTTTCTTCTTCCGAGGGGAACCCGGATGACGCCACTCCATGGATTCGGCTTTGCTCTCAGGTTCAGACAAAAACAAACATGCTTCATCCTGTAATGATGCCATCAAAACATTGTTTCCACTCGTCAGTAAAGGTCTTCATTAGACACTCGCACACATTCTTCCTCATCGTTGTCATTTCTCTTGTCAATAATCTATGCACCCAACGTGCATAGATTTTTGTGTAGCTCAGTGACTGTACCAGTGATACCTCACTACCCAATGACAAACGAGGCATTTCAGCAAGGTGTTATGTCGTCTCAAATCTGTCATTTTGGATGATTTGATTAATGTTCTCCTTATTCACATCACGCACTGCCGTCGATGGTCTACAGCATCGTGGATTGTCCAGTAGAGAGAAATCACCTTCTCTAAACCTCTGCAACCATCGCTGGATACTGCTGCGATCCACTGTGCCCTCCCCATAAACAGGGAGCAACTTTCTGTAAAACGATGTGGCGGGGTCGTCACCGGTCTTGAAGAGGAATTCCATCACCGACTGTTGTCGCAACATGACACCTACTTCAGAGTCCATTATGGCTCACCTACAAATAAAAGAATACTTTTAAATACGAATGTTCCAAGTATGATCACAGAACATTTCATTCTCCTCCGGCAAAAAATAAAAAAAAAAAACGAGACGACTGTGCAAAAATTTTTAAAGGCCCTTTCTACAATCCTCCGTTATGAAATAATTTCTGAAGTTAGAATTCAATATTTTGTCCTTTTCTCTGTCATCTTCCGTTTCGGTGTCACTGAGGTCACTGAGTGACTGAATAGGTGATTTCTAACAGCGTACACATTTTGATAATACCAAAACTTTGTAAAGTTTTTAGTCATTTCGTCTGGCAAAAATTTACTTTCAAAGTAATTAAACACTTCCCTCATTGCTCTCCTTACTCTCATTTTCCCTTCTTTCAGTACTTATTTGTGTATACCTATATCTCAGTCTATACCAATCAATGGACTGTGACGCAGCCAGTTCAGTGTACTTCCAGTAAAATCTAGTTCTTACGTCGTAAGAGATTCTCAGTCTCGCTGTCACCTTTGATAAACTAGTAGGGACGCCCATGCGCTTAAGGCAGCGTAGAAACGTATTCGTGTTGAAGAAAGGGAAGCATGTGTTCTTCAAATGGAATTCCCGCATCAGTTTGCTAGAGGAACTATGGTATCTTGTATAGCGCCAGTATTATCAACGAAAGAAGCGAGCATGTTGGTTGTGGGGTCATTGTATGAGGTGGTTTGTGGTTCATCCCTCCGGTACAAATAACAACGTCCTATGACATAAAAAATTAAGTAATACTAATCGGTTGTTACCAATACTAGAGATCAAGTGGGGTGAATAATGTTGTTCACGCACATGAATCATGCCATAGAATCAAGATGGCGCCCACGTCTCCTATCAATTGAAATATTATCCGCCACACTAAAATCAGATTTTTCACAAAGGCTTCGTTTGCATAGTAACGAACGTGTCACTCTCTTACGTTTAGTGCGTTAGTCTTTCCTGGGATAATGGACTTGTGATTGTATTCAGTAATTACACTGAGATGTGTAATACACACACAATATCGATATTTAAGAGACTGTGTAACTATTTGGCCTTTCTAACTTGTCAGTTTGTCTGAACTGCTGTATTCAGACCTTATACAGTCACCTACTTCATATGGGCTGTTATAAACTGTTGCGTCGTTCATTTGTTCACCGTACCATCTGAGAGTCAGCATTACCTTTTATGAAGTGGTTAGGAAGATGGTTCCCAATTTTGAAAATCTCTATGTTCTCTTCACGTGTCCATTATTATGAAATCTTTCTCTGATGAATTACTCACCCTCTTTGAATTCTGAGGTGAGATCTTTCGCTATTCTTAGTTTTTCAGTGTTTTTAATCAATCAGGTACCATGATACCCTCCAATTCTCTTCCCGTTGTGCTCAAGCAAAACACTAGTGGCTGGAATAATGACTGCTGTGTAAGGATTTCACATAATTCAATTTTCATTGAGATATTTCAATCTCACTTTATCTATGACAATATCAGAAGGTGAAGAAATGAAATAAAATTCGTGCATCTCTCAAGACTTGAACCTAGATGTCCACACTCCCAACAGCAGCACAGTAAAAAAATGGTTCAAATGGATCTGAGCGCTATGGGTCTTAACATCTGAGGTCATGAGTCCCCTAGAACTTAGAACTACTTAAACCTAACTAACCTAAGGACATCACACACATCCATACCCTCAGGCAGGATTCGAACCTGCGACAGGAGCGGTAGCACGGTTGCAGACGGAAGCGTCTAGAACCGCTCGGCTACGCCGACCGGCAGCACAGCATAAAAGATGCACAGAATATCCTAGACGAATGGCTTCCCTAATATAAACGTCAATTCACGTCTTCAGCTTATTTTCCCCTTCTTAGATCGTCACTAACAAGGGGAAAATAAGCTGAAGACATTGTAGATAAAGGTGAGACTCAACCATCTCAAGGAAAATTTAATCATATCAAATCACCTACATCTGAAGTACAGGCAAAATTTCACCATTACGTCCAACACTAGGGTGCTATTCCAATAGTGAAGAGCCTCGTCAATAACGATGATCTAAGAGCTAGAAACTAAGCTGGAGATGTGGACTGAAGTTTCTATTGCGGATGATTTAGGACAAGGGTGGCCGAGGTTGGTGTTATGTCTAGCACACCTACATGATATACCGAGAAACCTGAGCTGAAATCTTGTCTGTGGCCAAAATTTTAATTCTTTTCTTCATCTTCTATCATTACTGTGGAATGAGTTGCGATGTTGGTTGGGTTTACGCAATTTTTCATATCATTCGATTGTCGTAAACATGTCCCCAAGTAAACGTTTTCCTTTTGTGGAAGAGATTCCTTTTTGTTCTTTTTAGTTGTAATGTGTACCAGTGGTTTCGTATCTTCTCTGTTTGCACCTTTGGACAGTTTAGCATGCAAAATCAATGCTGTTTATGCCTTACGTTCTTCTGCAAATCATTCGACTTCCTTTCGAGAAACGTGAGCACTTTTCATGAAAGCTTTGCGTTATCAATTCTCTTGGCTCGATTATACTTGATTTTTGGGCACTAGTGTACTACTTTTTCCATTATTGCCAAGTAACGCACTTTCTTTCAAAAAGGCAGGTTAATGATTAATTGTTTAAGAACTGTTGGTAGGTAGGATCTTCCACATTCCCAAATTCATAATTAGAGTTTTGCGGTTTAAGAAAATAGATATTAGTGAAACACAATTTAAATTGGTTATAGCTTGCTTTAACAGCATGATATTACATAGGTGGAAGTGCGCCCCCCCCCCTCCCCCATCAAATACGTACTTTGCCGTTGGTGGAGTGGCGTGTGTTCCTATGTGACCTAAAGAGCCATGCCGCAAGTGGAACCACAACAGATGGGTATCTGTTGCGATGTGAAGCAGACAAAGTGGTTTCTGAAAAGGGGCAGCAACACTTTTCAGTAACTGCAGCAGCAACAGTCTGGATGACTGGGTGAACTTGCCTTCTATTATGTTAGTGCACAATTTCGTAGATTTAGTGTTTTGCATGTTGTTGTTCCGGTTGCTATGGATTTATGTTTCGGTTGTCAGTTTTTATTTGTTGTTCATTACCGCTATTTGATCTTACATATTGTCACTTTGTCATTTGGAGATAGTGAGTGGAGCCATCGACGCTAGAAAATGGAGTGCCAAGTGGAGACATTGAAACATTTTTGATATTCTTCTGTTCGAGTTCACTATAGGAATGAGAGAAGCGGAGGCCGTGTATAGGCATCACACCATTGGACAGGACATGGCAAGAAAATGGTTCCCTCGTCTTAAGGAGGATCTTTTTGACATTATTAGCTCCCCAAGTTCAGGAAGACCTTCGTCGTTTGATGAAGAGCGTTTAAACACATTAATCCACAATGATCCACGTCACTGTACTCGAGAACTGGCAAATGTGATGAACTGTAATGTGTGTGCGTGAATTCCTAAGGGACCAAACTGCTGAGGTCATCGGTCTCCTGACTCACACACTACGTAAACTAACATACGCTAAGGACAATACCCACACCCATGGCCGAGGGAGGACTCGAACCTCCGGCGAGAGGGGCCTCGCGATTCGTGTCATGGCGCCTCTAACCGCGCAGCCACTCCGCGCGCCGAAGAACTGTAATCATTCCATCATATTGCGCCATTTGCGTTCAATGGGAAAGGTTCGAAAATTGTTTGCGTGATTACAGCATGCTCTAAACTATAATCACAAAAATCAGAGGCTGGTCATATGTGCCTCTCAGCTTGCTCGTCGTCATTTGGCTCGAGAACAACGCCTACCAATCCTGGCCTGTACCGTTACTGGTGATGAGGAATGGTGTCTTTATGCTAACATAAGGAAAAGAAAGGAATAGTTGATCCCAAACAGAGCAGCAACTCCCCGTGCAAAGAACCCCGCAAATCCACAATAGACAACGTCAAGCGTCTGGTGGAACAGGGACGGTGTAACTTACTACGAATTGTTTCCCCTAGATGTAACCATCAGTACTGACAGCATTGTCAGCAGTCATAAAGACGCAATCCAAGAACAACGAAGTGACGCTACTCGATGAAAAGGACCGCCCGAAATTTGCTAAACTGATAAAACACGCTATGCAGGAATTGCGTTGGGAAGTCATTCCACACCCACCTTATTTACTTGATCCTGCGCCCTCAGATTTTCACATTTTCCTCTCTCCATCTAACAGCTTTGAGGGAATTTACTTCCTAAATGAAAATGCGTTCCGAACATGGCACGACGAGTTCTTTGTATCAAAACCACGTCATTTCTACAGTCGCAGAATCGAAAAATCACCCCAGCGTTGGCAGAATGTTGTAAACAGTGAAGGAGAATATGTTACTGATGCCTAAATTCGTTGCTATATGTACCTGTTATGTTTGTTAAACTAATAGAAAAACGTTAATAATTTATGCACTAAGCCTAATAGAAACCTTGGATTTCGAAGGAGATATCGAATTTAATTGGTGAAAAGAGAAAATTAAAAAAATCAGTAAATGGGGCACGCGGAAGGGAACACAAAGAAATAAGAAATGAATGAGATGCTGAAGGACTAAGCAAGTAAGGCTAGAGGACATATATAAGGACTTAGAAGTATATTTTCCTGCGGAAAATATAGATACTGCCTACAGGAAAATTAGAGAACCCTTTCTAAAAAAGAGAAGCAGCTGTATGAATATCAAGAGCTCAGACAGAAAACCAATATTATAGAAAGGGATAGAGTACGTAGATGATGAAGAGAGATATGATACTGCGAGAAGAATTTCACGAACCACTGATAGACCTAAGTCGAAACAAGGCCACTGCAGCAGACAACATTCAGTCAGAACTACTTGTGGGGCGGCGAAGAAGTTGTCGAATGAGTTGTTTGAATGTTCATTTCACGTAACAGACTATTGCCGATGCAACATATGTGGGACGGCGAAGAAGTCGTTGTTTAATGTTGAATGAAAGTTGAACATTGCCACCTTAAATCACGCGAGCCTGGCAACTAATTTGGTGGCCAGTCAGAAAGCGAAGGGAAACTTACTGACCTTAGTTCCCAGTCTGCACGGCCACATTCCTGTACAGCCCAGCTAAACGAAAAATATCCATAGTTCTTCACGGGATTAGGGCTGCTTCAATAAAATTTAAAGTTCCAAACAAGATTTTATTATCTTAAAGGCTCACACAAATTACTCGAAACTTCTGAAAATGCTAAAGACATTAAATATTGTTAATTCAGCCAATCGTTTAATAGTTCAGAGGCGACTTCTACAGCAAGTTCCTCCCGAATAGTTCATTACTCTAACTAACGGTGCTCTATTAATAGTTCGCAATAATGTTAAAAAAAAAGATTAATGCTCGCCTTAAAAGTGGAGTTAGTCACCACTTGCCACGCGGAATTATACTTCACACGGACGGCACAATAACAGTTTGTTACCGAAGTCTAAACGATCCAGGACGGTGTACAGTCCTCGCGATTTTCAATGTCCGTTTACATTGCTAAGTACGCGCATGTCACAGCCCGCTATGACGTCACCCGAGGCGAGGCGCGATCGGACGTTAAGCTCGCGTGGACTAGGCGTTGGTCTAATCCGGAGTGAGCTTACTACTGCCTCTGCCGCTCTTTTTATATAGCTCCGGCGCGTACCGCCAAGAGAGCATCTGTTCTTTCCGTTCCTATGCAGATGCCTGCAGCCTCCAAATGATCGCTATCTCAGGCACATAATCTTAAATATCACATTTAATAATAACTTTACAAACTTCTCAATTTTTGTATACATACATCTGAGCAGTACAGAAGCACGTAGAAAATCTCAGCCCGCTAAAATTAAAACTTTACTCTCTAGAATTTTTACAATGGAACTAACGGTAGATTGTTACCTCTGAACCATAGCTTTATCAAGACTTGTATCAGCTGTTAATTATGCTACAAGACTAAAACTTGGTGTAGCTTTGTTAATTGTCCTATCTGATCATTGGTCTTAAAGAATTTGTTTTATCATTAAAATTTAAAGTACTTAATCTATAATGCTTATGTACATTTTACTCACAAAAGTAGTTTTTACTAAATTACTAAAAAACTAGAAGAGGTAACTGATTGTGGTATTTCCATTATTATTATTAGGGTGAACTGAAGCATCCTACCAATTTTCAATATTGTAGCTCTATTATTTCGCGCCTCTGATTTTTCCGAAAAACGCGGATTCTGGAGTCAATTTTAGTTTTATGGTTTTGGAAACCAGCACCACTCATTAATGACTTCTTACTGCACCTTCTCACCAAATTTTGGCTTCCTAGCGTCATTATTTAGCGCCTCCTATTTTTCTTTCAAAACGTGAATTTTACGTAAACTACTAATTTTATAACATTAAGATTTGTTACCTGAAACATTATTACATAGAACTATACTTTAACAAAGTTTTACACACAAATCTTAATTTTTACTTTTATGTTAAATGTGGTGCAATACTATATGCAGGCGCGTTACGATGACGTGACGCTACTAGCAGTGAACTAGGGTAAGTCCCGTGCACTCGCTCGCCTCTGTATCTTATACACGATACAGCGCTTGCTTTGCTTTATACTGACAGCCCAGGGAGAGCCAGCCACGAGAAAATTACGTGCAGGACATATGAAACAGATGAAATATCCTCAGACTTCAAGAAGAAACTAATAATTCCAATTCCAAAGAAAGCAGTTGCTGATAGGTGTGAATATTACCAAACTATCAATTTAATAAATCATCATTGCAAAGTACTAACATTTCATTTATTGTATATTTAAGACCTGCTGCTTGATATTTTAAAAAGAAGGCCGTACATTATACAGTTTTACATGTAACAGTACATTGTTTCACATTACAAGCAAAGTTTGTTTTCAATAATGAACAAAGGTAATAACAGTAAGTTACAACGAAAATAAAATTAATTGTAAGTAACGGATTATTAACATAATAAACGTAAGTTATTTTAAGGGAAACAATAGAAAGATAGTACTAATACGAAATAAATGGTACAAGCTGACCTTGGGGAAGATCAGTTGGGTTCCGGAGAAATGTAAGAAGACGCGAGGCAATACTGATCCTATGACTTCCCTTAGAACATAGGCTTAGGAAAGGCAAACCTACGTTTACAACTTTTATAGGCTAAGAACGATGTTCTGATAATGTTGGCTGGAATATTCTCGTTGAAATTATGAAGGTAGCAGGTGTACAGTACAGGAAGCGAAAGACTATTTGCAACTTCTCCAAATATCACAGAGCAGTTATAAGAGTCGAGGAGCATGACAGGAAAGCAGTGGTTGAGAAGGGTGTGACAACGGTTGTAGCCTGCCTCAGACGTTATTCAGTCAGTACATTGAGCAAGCAGTAACGGAAACCAAAGAAATTTGGGAGAGGACACAAAAATTAGGAGGTTTGCTGATGGCACAGTAATTCTGACTGAGACAGCTAAGGACTTGGAAGAGCAGCTGAACGGAATGGAAGAAGGATACAAGACGCACATCAACAAAAGTAAAACCAGGATATTAGAAGGTAGTGGAGTTTAACCAGTTGATTCTAATTAGATTAGGAAACAAGGCAGACGAGATTTGGTGGCAATCGAAAGAAGCATTTATGAGGAAGATAAATATGTTATCATCGAATAAAGATTTAAGTGCTAGGAAATATCTTCTGATGGTATTTGCCTGGAGTGTAGCCATGTATGAAAGTAAAAGAAACCTGATAAACTGTTTGGGCAAGAAGAGAATGGGGGCTTTTGAAAGGTATTGTTAGAGAGGAATGCTGATGATTAGATGGGTAAACTGTTTGGACAAGAAGAGAATGGGGGCTTTTGAAAGGTATTGTTAGAGAGGAATGCTGATGATTAGATGGGTAGATCTAGTAGTTAATGAGGAGATACTGAATTGAACTGGGGAGACAAAGAATCTGTGGCAGAACTCGGCTAGAAGAATGGTTGGGTTATTAGGACACGACACATTCCAAGACAACAAGGGATCACCAATTTAGTGCTGGAGGGAAGTGTGGAGGTTAAAAATAGTACAGGGAGACCAAGAGATGAATACAGTGAGCAGATTGAGAAGGATGTAGATTGCAGTAGTTATTCGGATATCAAGAGACTTACACAGGATAGAGCAGCTTGGAGAGCTGTATGAAACCAGTCTTCTAACTGAAGACAACAACTACAGCGACAACAAGAACAACAATAACAACTGACTATGGTCAGCCGAAAATCCATTATAATTTCAAGAAATGTGTATATACTACAGTGGACATCAGCTCACTTTTACTGGGAGACGTTAATAAAGAAACTACAATGGCTCCCACTTGAAACAATTTTATGGCTAAAAGAATAATTATATTAGAATATTTAGGTCCCTATTTCTCTATAACCGCAACAGAATAAGTTTTTCAATAATTCCATTCGTCCAGTTAGAGCCACTGCATATAATAATACTCAGACATAAGAGACACATAATTAGACGATTCCAGAATCTTATTTGATAGTGTGCTGCGTTCTTTAGAATAACAATACTATATCATTTTCCATTTTTTTTTTACTTCAGGAGGTTTATTAACCAATATAAACAACAAAAAAGTGGAATAATCAGCACGGACTGGAAGTCATTGTTTTTTTGTAAGGAATTATTTCATCAAAGAGAAATAACTGCGAATTTCCCTTTATGAACTTTTGGTTTCTGTGTGCATTTAGTCTCATCAGTTAAAAAGGAAAAAGAAAAATTATACATCTGTATTGGTGTGTAAATTAGTTTGCTGATAGTAGTATGGTATGTAATAGACACATTCCATTTATCACAGAAAATAACCTTATTGCGTTGGGTAAAATTTCCCAGAAAATAGGTGCAATTTTATCGTGTTTAACATTTATAAGTAAAGATTTGGAATTAAAAAAAGTAATGAGTATGAAAGATTATTTAAATCAATCGTTGGTTGCCTATAATTGCTACAAATTTGTTTTCAAGTGACTGCATAACAGTTCATGTGTGTCCACTTGCTGCAGTGTTATTTCTTTGTCATACAGACAGGCTGCAAATGGTCCAGTATAAAATAATGATCCCGTTGCACATATTATGTAGTACTAAATCGAATATTACAGTCCATTTACATAGAATCAGTCATTAAATACCCAAGAAAATTTTTCGTTTTGCAATTTGATCAGTAAATTCCATTCTTTTTTACTGACGACAATTGACATTTGAAGCTGGCCACCAACTTTACTGACTTTTGAAGTAAAGATTATTATGGGACTGGGTGTGGAAACTACAGAGCGTGCGTTAAGCTTTGCATTCGGGAGCCTGCCTGAGCTTCCCCCACCCTGTAGCTTCCCCCACTGCAGCTGTCTCCCACCACTGCCTGTGTGCCCCCACTCTGCGACTCCTCCAACAGTCCACGAAGAGCGCAGCTGACACTTAGTTCGAGTGAGATCTCCGTGCATAGTGTGACTTGTGTGAGCTATTCGAAGAACGCCTCAGTGCTTTGCACGAGGTCTGGGTTGTTTCATAGTATCAGTTGGATCACTCTATAGTGCATTATGTCGTCACAGGCTGCCAATGACTTAGGACAGAACGCGGTTATGTGCTACTTCCCTTGGCTTCCGTACTACCTTAGGTACCAGATTGGGTTTGATATTCTTGTTAATACTCCTGATGCACAAGGGGATCCTTCCGTGGCAGGTCGATCTCCGCGCTTGATCCATGTTCAGTTGCACTTTCCAGATGGGTTTCTCTGTAATCCTGCTAACTTCGATGAACTGCCACATCCCCTTTTCTTTCTAGGTGGTGAGCAAGACGTCTACCCTCCCCACCCCCATTTCAATCCACCAGTGTACCCAGATTACTTACATGCAACCGCACGCTTAAACCACCTTGTACATATGTACTTCCACAGAGTTATGATGTGGGAAGGACAACTTGATACTCGTGTGGCTGTACATGTCGTAAATGGTCAGCATGGGGAATTTATGGCAATTGATGACACACTATACGGTGCCATTCCCCAGTGTAAGGAGTGCGGTGAGTTTCATAGAGAGCCAGAACACGTTCACAACAGACGACCACAAGGCGGTCGAAAACGCAAGCGTTCAAAGCAGTCGCACAAACAGTCAGGACGTTCACATCTGCATCACTCAAAGTCTGGAGTCACAGGTCATCGAGACACACGATATGCAGCTCGACCCACATGCAGTGAAAGTGTCACCACAGACCCCAGTGAGTATAACGTAATGCTTATGAATTTCTTCATTGACAATTAAGGCGTAACACACCCTATTAACTATGATTGTCTTTGAAATGTTCCCTGTAAATGTGCTGCTGTATTAGTGAATTGCACTAAAGAACTATCAAATTAGAAAGTGTCGTTGCCACTATCTAGCGAAAACAGGTGAATACACTGCTCCAACAAGATTTGAAGTAATTGTGTTATGTAATCACTATGAACCTTCGTTAATCACTATCAAAATTCGTACTTAATTAGAATGTGATACGGTATATAAGCCAGATGTAGAATTCTTTGTGTGGAACATGTATAATAATTTGTTGACTGTGATGCATCCTGAACAACTGCACACTTACAATTAGAAAATACTAAAGCAAATAAGAATTCTAAAGTACATATGTGTTATATACATAGAGCGTTATTCTGTACAGACTGCAGCACGTACTACAATCTGACTTGGGCATTTTAGTTTCAAGTCTTTCCTTTTCAGCTCTGTGTATTTAATACTGTTTCGTTATTTTATACACATCCTGTGGTGTCACGGCCAGACACCACACTTGCTAGGTGGTAGCCTTTAAATCGGCCGCGGTTCGCTAGTATACGTCGGACCCGCGTGTCGCCATTATCAGTGATTGCCGCCACACGGCAGGTCTAGTTTAGAGAGACACCCTAGCACTCGCCCCAGTTGGACAGCCGACTTTCCTAGCGATGGTTCACTGTCTACATACGCTCTCATTTGCCGAGACGACAGTTTAGCATAGCCTTCATCTATGTCCTTTGCTACGACCTAGTAAGGCTCCATATTCAGTTACTATAGTGAACAGATAATATTGTGAATCATGTACCGTCAGGAGCGACGTTCATCATTAATGGATTAAAGTTAAGTATGAAACTAATTACGTCCTCTTTCTGAAATCTAATTCCTTGTCATGTTCCAGACCTCACGTCAGTAGAATCCTTCCCTCCTCTCGCCAGCCTGCGTGAGCTAAAGCCCGTGCATTTCGGCCCCCACTAGTAACACGTTGCTGGCTCTTCTGCCAACACAACACATCCAGGTCTAGTTTTGTATTCTATGCAGAAATTAAAATAACATGAACTTATTTTCATAGTTACTGAGGGGAAAGTAACAAAATTTATTTATGATATGTGTTTTCTTTTCTACTAGATACAATAACAAACCTCTTACCCAACATTTATGAGGATGAGTTCTCTTAAGGATAATATGAAAGCATATAACAAATTACACTCTGTCACTCAGTAAACGGTATCTAATTTAAAACTATACTGCTAGTTGTAGACTTCCACTGATTGTCTGTTATAGCCACATAAAATTGTTTTCACGCTAATGATAATATCTATATTTCCAGTATGCAAATCTTAATTAAATTGTGCACAGTCGTGACTATCAAGCTTCTAAGTTCAGTTGTATTTTGGAAACTCAAAATTCCTAAGTAAATCACAAATAATTTGCACAAAACTTGAATTTTTTCACATGAATGAAATTGTTTCAGGAGTCACAGTTGTGCATTAAGTTATCTTGTTTAAGTTTTTACCACAACCCAGAATAAAACATAACAGCAAGTTGCAGCGATTTAGCAGTCTTGCAGAGCATACAGCGTCCAAGAAATATTCGTTTACTTGGAATTTCTTTTTTTAATAATAACCTTAACTAGCTGTCCTGTATTAAACTAGTTATCAGTGAATTACCTGTAGCAAGTAATTTGTTAGATTTCTGTTAAATCTTCTACCTTTTTTTTTTTCAGGAAACCATCTGCAAAATCAAGATGAGCTGTAATTTATATAGACAGTAAAATCATTTATAAATCTTTAGATCTAAGTAAGTATTGTGTAGATCAACATTTTGAAGTTTGCGGGACTGAAATTTCTGCAAAGGACATGTTACTTACTGTGCTTGCAATTTACAGAGCTCCAGCAGGGAAGTTTTGCATCTTTATGAATAAGTTAGAATCTCTTTTGACCAAATTGTTCTCTAAAACTAGAAATTTAATAATTGTAGGTGACTTTAATGTCAACTTCTTAACTGATAACAACCTCAAAACTGACCTGGACCACTTAATGAATTCTTACAACTTGGCTGCGATGGTTACCTGGCCCACTAGAGTTACAGAAAATTGCAAGAGCCTTCTAGATAATATTTTCATTGACAAGAATAGAGTCAACAGTGCTAGTGTGAGCAAAGTAATTTATGGCCTGTCTGACCATGATGGACAACTTCTGAAAGTAAATAACATCAGTTTGTGCAATAAAATCTCCCACACCTATAGGTCCTATAGATGTATAAACACTGAAACTGTGTCTGCCTTTAACGACTATTTGTCACAGATAGATTGGGAGCCAGTGTATAGCACATCAGATGTTAATGATAAATTTAACCTTTTTTTAAATGAATTTATATCTGTATTTGAAATGGCTTTCCCAAAAAAAACTGTCAGAAAGAACAATGAGGTTTCTTCCAGTAAACCATGGATTACTGGAGGTATAAAAATTTCTTGCAGGACTAAGAGGGAGTTACATGCCTCACTAAGAGTATCAAATGATCCCTTTGAAAGGTCTCATTATAAGTTATATTGTAAAATTTTAAAAAGGGTGATAAACAAATCCAAGAGCCTGTATATTAAGTCTGAAATTGATAAATCTGAGAACAAAATAAAAGCAGTTTGGAATGTTATAAAGAGAGAGTGTGGCAAGAGTAACAAGAATGTTAATACCACAGAGATAAGCTATAAGGATGAGGTTATTCATAATCCTGTAACAGTTTCCAACATATTCAACAATCACTTCATAACTGCAGCAGAACAAGTAGGTTGTAACGGTTCCTTAAATGCTGCTACGCATTTATTACACAGAGCTAACCCTAACACGTATGACCCAATTTGTATTGCCCCAGTTACTATTACTGAAGTTAAAAATACCATCAAGGCCTTAAAAAATAAAAATTCCACTGGTATTGACAACATTTCACCAAAAATACTGAAGCATTGTAGTGACCACATATGTCAAGTCCTGTGTCACATTTTTAATGAGTCTATCCAGCAAGGTGTTGTCCCAGAGAGATTAAAGCTTGCCGTTGTGAAACCACTTTTCAAGAAGGGTGACGAAACTAATTTATCTAACTACCGTCCAATATCACTACTAAGTAGTTTCTCAAAAGTATTAGAGAAACTAATGTATACAAGAATTGTAGAACATCTTAACAGCCACAACATACTCAACAGAAACCAGTTTGGTTTCCAAAAAGGTAGATCAACTGAGCAGGCTATTTTTTCTCTCACAAATGAAATTTTAGAGTCAATAAATAATAAAATGTCACCTATTGGAATTTTTTGTGACTTGTCTAAGGCCTTTGACTGTGTGGACCACAACATTCTCTTACATAAGGCTAATTTTTATGGCTTGCGAGGTAGCATTGGTAGATGGATAGAATCATATCTGCAAAACAGAAAACAGAAGGTGATAATTAATGGTGCCAATGATAGTCCCATTTCTTCTGACTGGGGCACATTAAAGTGTGGTGTGCCTCAGGGGTCCATCCTAGGACCTTTGCTTTTCCTTATCTTCATCAATGATCTCCCACTTTGCACAGACACAGAGTGTAAATTTACTCTTTTTGCCGATGACACCACTATTCTTCTTGAAAGTCGAACTAACAGTGACCTAGAAAATAAATGTAATGCTGTACTCATTGACATCCTACACTGGTTTAAGTGCAACGGACTAACTCTAAACATTCAGAAAACTCAGTATATGCAATTTCACACATCTCAACAAGAAAATGAAGTATGCCACTTAAACTGTGGTAACCAAAATATACTACACTGTGAATCATCTAAGTTCTTGGGCATTCTAATTGATGGCAAGCTGAACTGGTCTGAGCATATCTTAGACCTACATAGAAGGCTCAGTGTGGCAACTTATGCTCTGCGTGTAATCACCCCCATTGGTGATGAGGACGCTACTAAAGCTGCCTACTTTGGTTATTTTCATTCTATCATGTCGTATGGCATAATATTTTGGGGCAACAAGCCTTTATCCAAAAAAATATTTACTGCACAGAAGAGAGCTGTTAGAATCATGAGTGGTGTTCATCCAAGATATTCTTGCAGAAGTCTGTTTCATAAGTTACAAATATTAACACTTACCTCTCAATTCATATTTTCTTTGATGATTTTTGTTTCTAACAACCTATCTCTTTTTAAAACTAATAGTGAATGTCATGATCATAATACTAGGTCTAAAAATGATCTACACAGGGATCTGAAACATTTAAGTCTTGTTCAGAAAGGTGTTCATTATTCAGCCACAAAAATTTTCAACTCCCTTCCATCAGGTATTAAAGATCACATTAATGTCTTACCTACTTTTAAATGTAAATTGAGAGAATACCTAATGGTAAATTCCTTCTATTCTCTTGATGAGTATCTACAGATAAAGCAATGATTTTTTATACTGATAAAAATTTGTTTGCTATAGATCACATTAACTGTTTAATTTGGAAAATGTACTATATTTCCTTTTTAGGTATTGTTTTATATTACTTGAGCTATACCTTTGATTTGATTTTAACCTACAAACTTATTCATAATCTTATGGTACATTTTTGTCATTTTATATATGTGTATTATTTGTTTAATTTGGAAAATGTACTATATTTCCTTTTTAGGTATTGTTTTATATTACTTGAGCTATACCTTTGATTTGATTTTAACCTACAAACTTATTCATAATCTTATGGTACATTTTTGTCATTTTATATATGTGTATTATATCTGTTGTATGTAATCATGACTCATTCCACATCCTTGTGATTTATCACAATACGGATTAATGGAATACGAAATAAATAAATAAAATAAATAAATAAATTGAATGATTAAAACACAAAAAGGAGAAAGTCAGATCAGTTTCCACACAGGCTACTGCTGTACCATCATAAAGAAATTGGATCGTTTTGATGAGGATGGTCAGAATAATGGTGAAAATTTTGTTCATGGAGACGAATACATATTTTTGAGAGGTGGGTAATATACAAAGATTAAAAGCTAGGTAAAATGTCCATGTTCAACAGTGAACATATAATAGGGAATAGCTATGTCTACAGAATACATCACTGTTGGATGAATAAGCTTAATATGAAAACTTGTAGCGAAGCTGTGACAGCAGTCATACTATTTTTGTTGTGGAATTACTAAAATTAGAAGGGACAATTAGAGCAAAGTATAACTGGAAATAGAAGCAGATATTTGGTTTGAATTAGACTCTTGTAATCAGGTTATTAACATTTGGATGTGGTAAATCATATCTGACCTATATAGCTGTGTTGTTTGTGCACTACAGTTCGATATGATTTCATGATTTATTAATTTAATTGTTGTTACGAGTGACTGGCAGCATTTTTGTAAGAATTAAGTGAAGAAAACATTTTTATACAGTGCGAAGAATGGATGCTTACCTTTACCAGATATGATATCATATTTGATTGTTTATCATAGCCTTTTATAGCATAATGCAGCATGTTGAAACATTTCTTGTTAGATAAATTTTTGGGGATGTGTTTTTCTCTAGACATAGTACATGCATATTACTACAACTTGTAAAATGTATGACTAATTTAATTTTTCTATAAAGGAGTTCTGATTGATCAGTTTTCTATGAATCTTCCAAAAATTATAGTATCTTACACCTGTAATTCTACAAGAGTGCTAAAAATATGTAAAAAGTACAGTTTTATACTAATTCACATAAATACATCAGTTATCCTTAATATAATTGCCAAAATATTTATGTAATTGACAATTTTGCCTTTTGATGTATTTCTTTTTAATGAGTATTTTATAATAATGTAATAGTATGTCTGTATGTTTCTCATTTATTAAAGAACCAATACGTTGAAACAAATCCCTTTCATGTGATTTTTTTCCCATTGGCACTTAGGCTACAAGTAAGCAGTGACATATCTAAAGACAAGCTGAAGAACTTCTACAGCATATAATGACAGCTAACATAGAGCAAATTAATATGAATTCTAAGATTATAGGTCCCTATAATTAACACAGTTTAGTAGTGTGAGATGAGATAACATATCTTAATGAGAGTATGTTGCTCATCATCAATGTTTGTGCTAAAATGCTGCCATGAAAATGGTGTCAGGATTTTCTGAAGCATTGACTGAAGTTACACACAGAATGTTTCTTGCTTAACCAAAACAAAGATAAAAATGTACATAGAAAACTAGCGATATTATTCCGTCAGAAACAACATCTGCTATCTCAAGAAATTTTTGCAAGTATGACTCCAGATCTGCTGTACACACTTAACGTATGTATATATAGAACAAATATGTCTTTCTTAAGTGATGTAATTGTAATAAAGAATACTCATATATGCAGTTATGCTTATATTGTGGTGCTTACAAGATTTAGAACAAAAATTTCGACAAAATCTTTCACTGAATGACATAGTATTCAACAAACTAACTATTATCGAAGTTAGTAAATTAACGACAAAAAATTCGTCATGTGACTACAGCAAATTTGTAAGAGAAAAGTTACAGTTATAGTTCATTAGGAATTTTCATGAATCTGATGCTGAAAATAAATGGATGTAATATATATTTCTCAAATACACTATTGTTGTGGCAGCAAGGAAGCTGATAATCGTGTCAGTATGGAAGTGGTACTAAAATTTTGGAGCATTTATTAACTTCTTAAAAGTTTTAATGATCTTTATTCTTGTATGTCTCTCTCATAGTTTTCACATCAGGAATTTTGTAATGAGTATCTGGGTGTAAAACTGGCTTAAGTCAAAATATTGTCATGAACGGGGACAGTCACTATCCTGCTTGAAAGTTTGTAATGTCACTGCGAACAAACTAAAATTTTATTTATAGAATATAATACATAATAATACAAAAATTCATGTTGTGAAAAAAATACTGTTCGCAAAATCAATGCCTCTCGTAAAATATAGTCTCAGTCACTGAAATAACACATTTTGTGAAGTTATTTTTAGTTCATTATTAAAGTTAACAAATTTCGATATACAATTAAAATATCTGTAGAAAATACTTTTAATCGTTCATTAAATAGGCGACCAAATAAAAGTCAGTCAACTGGATTTATACCTCAATATTCATAAAGCTGCTGTCACAACACAGTCGAACAAAATGTCACATAGAAGACAGGCGGCCAAGTAAAAAAATGAATAAGAAAACTGCATAAAGTTTGGACTGGTCACTATTTAAAAATTCATGCTTCAAATTAACATGAGTTTGTTGTTCCCAATATAACGCACTTCCAACATACCCATCTTCAGAAATCTTTCAAAACATATCAAAGATCTATGGAAATTACAAAAGGGAATCACTAATGTAATAGTTACAACATTGTCACTGTATGTCGTCGCAATTGATCATGGATATAATAAACAAGAAAATAATATAAAATTACACTGAAAATAAGAAAACGAATGAAATGACTTCAGCTTGTAACAAAACCTAGTAGTAGAAAATAGCACAAGAGCTACAGTGAGTGTCTTTACAAAAATTGTAAGAGCATAGAAAGAGAATAAACAAAATAAATATTTTGTAACACAGTTCGATGAAAAATGAGGGTACAGTTTGTTACTAGTAGTATAAAAAGGGATAGGTGAAAATGATAATAAAATGTAATATCTGTGAAAACTACCTCTTCTGGAGATACGTACTATTCGTTGAACTATCAACATTCTGTATAGTGTTTGTAGCAGAAAATGGCGGGGGTTGTGTGTTGGGAGGGGAGAAGATGGGTAATATGAGAGATCAAGGAGGTGTCACAGTACAAGTATTGGGAAATTAAAGGTCCTTCGTCTATAACAAATCTTGGAAAGTATCAAAAACCACTTCCGATTAGAGTTAGAGTGGATTTGCTCATACAAAATATTACGTGTGTTGCCATTAATTTTTTTTTTTTTTTTGTAGATGTCAATCTCTTCCAAAATATCCAAATCTCACCATTTGTGCTCTATACTAAGACAGGTAATGGCTTTTCAGTTGCCTCCAAAATATGTTTATTACTGACAAGATGGTATCCCAGGCCTGTGGAATTTTTATGGGAGTGTTCCTGAAACCTTTTTTAAAAATCACGAAGCGTTTTTTTATCGGTGATAGCTAGTATAATCATGAGTGCTGACACTTTTGTCACCCAAGGGCCTACAAACGTGCGTTCTTCTGTGCAATGTTAAACAGATTAGCAAAGTGAGACCTCGACCAAGCATGCATTGAGAAAGAACAGTCATACAGATTAGTTTGCAAGATGTTTAATGCGTTAAGGTTCGGGGTCTACCTCTTATTCAAACCGGTTTAACGATCGTAACGCAGGGGCATTTAGCAAAACTAATACACAGTTACGCTTCCAGACTCATAGAATGCTCATATCAGTGCTGCACACTTAGGCAGCTGAAAACCTAATTGGATTTTTAAAACAGGTGCCTGCAATAAAATCATGTGACTCTTGTGGAAAAAAAACTGATCAATCGAACAGACCGTGATTTTCAAGCAAGATTTAACGAAGACCACAATAAAAACAACACGCCCTTGTGATGCTATTTTGTCAGTAACAGACATACTTTGGAGGCAGTTGAAGAGTTTTTAACTATCTTCCATACAGAGCCGAATGCTTCACATCTATATATATTGGGAGAGATAGAAATCGGCAAAAACTTTAATCACAACCTACGTAATATTCTGAATGAGCAAATCAACTCTAATCGGAAGAGCGTTTCTGATGTTTTTCAAGATTTGTTATGGTCACAGGTCTTTTAGTTTCCAAGTCCCTTGCTCTAAATAATGTAATTTGGCACTTGTGCTGTGAAGCCTCCTTAGTGAACTGCGATCTCCTTCTCCCACACTGCCCCCCCCCCCCCCCCCCCTTGCTATGGACTTTTCGAACAGTGCTGTTACTGCTCTCTGAATAGTAAGTCTCTTAACACAAAAACCCAGTTTGCAAATTAGTTAGTTCATTAGGAAATAACATATTTTATGGATCATTTTGCACGATAGATAGTAATGTTGTGGGATGAGTGATTATACAGTCACATTTCAAACTAATTTGTACACACGGTTCCAGTCTGAACATGTCTATTTCCTTTTCACAAAAACAAGAAGAGATATACAGATGTTAACTAGTAATTCCTACCCATCATCTTCTTACATTAAAATACTGGAATTTTTCTGTGGAAAGGAAGGAACTGCCACGGAGAAATTTTCTGAGGTTATTACCAAATTTTACTTTGCTCTCTGTGAGCTGTATTAGTGATCAAAATTTGTTGTTGCAGCATTGAGTATCAGTTTTCTTACTGAAGACAACCTTAAGGTGGAGTAATAAATGTCATTTTTCCTTATGGTGTTGTAATTATTTATCTCATTGTTCCCCTTGAACGGTAGTGGATTATTTATAACCAATTTCATGAAGGAATAAATATACTGTGAGGCAGTAGTCGGAACGCCCAACTCCTTAAACACAGGACACACATTATCATCACGACACGTTTTTGAGTAATGAAGATTTTCTTTCTTAAAGATGAATTTGCCAGAACATAATTCCATAATACACTATTGAATGAAAATACGGTAAATATGTAAACGTTCCGGTTTCTCTCCCCACAAGATTTTTAATGATTCTAAGCTCCAATGTGGCTGAAATGAGTTGAGTTGCTTTAGGAGTTCCAAAATGTGTTTTTTCCAACTTAAATTCTGATCAATATGCACCCCTAAGTATGTTGCCATCTCGAACCCTAACCTGTGTTTGTGCTGTTTTTGTGGGATGTCATTTGCCCAGGTTAGTCTCTGTAACTACAAAGGGCAAGATCTGTAGTACTGACAATGATGGTAGGCGACACCTTTTATTAATGTATCCTGTTTGTTTATATTTTAAAATATAACTTTTTACACTATCTTCTGCAACACTCGACATAGCTTTCGTACTACACTCCTGGAAATGGAAAAAAGAACACATTGACACCGGTGTGTCAGACCCACCATACTTGCTCCGGACACTGCGAGAGGGCTGTACAGGCAATGATCACACGCACGGCACAGCGGACACAGCAGGAACCGCGGTGTTGGCCGTTGAATGGCGCTAGCTGCGCAGCATTTGTGCACCACCGCCGTCAGTGTCAGCCAGTTTGCCGTGGCATACGGAGCTCCATCGCAGTCTTTAACACTGGTAGCATGCCGCGACAGCGTGGACGTGAACCGCATGTGCAGTTGACGGACTTTGAGCGAGGGCGTATAGTGGGCATGCGGGAGGCCGGGTGGACGTACCGCCGAATTGCTCAACACGTGGGGCGTGAGGTCTCCACAGTATATCGATGTTGTCGCCAGTGGTCGGCGGAAGGTGCACGTGCCCGTCGACCTGGGACCGGACCCCAGCGACGCACGGATGTACGCCAAGACCGTAGGATCCTACGCAGTGCCGTAGGGGACCGCACCGCCACTTCCCAGCAAATTAGGGACACTGTTGCTACGGGGTATCGGCGAGGACCATTCGCAACCGTCTCCATGAAGCTGGGCTACGGTCCCGCACACCGTTAGGCCGTCTTCCGCTCACGCCCCAACATCGTGCAGCCCGCCTCCAGTGGTGTCGCGACAGGAGTGAATGGAGGGACGAATGGAGACGTGTCGTCTTCAGCGATGAGAGTCGCTTCTGCCTTGGTGCCAATGATGGTCGTATGCGTGTTTGGCGCCGTGCAGGTGAGCGCCACAATCAGGACTGCATACGACCGAGGCACACAGGGCCAACACCCGGCATCATGGTGTGGGGAGCGATCTCCTACACTGGCCGTACACCTCTGGTGATCGTCAAGGGGACACTGAATAGTGCACGGTACATCCAAACCGTCATCGAACCCATCGTTCTACCATTCCTAGACCGGCAAGGGAACTTGCTGTTCCAACAGGACAATGCACGTCCGCATGTATCCCGTGCCACCCAACGTGCTCTAGAAGGTGTATGTCAACTACCCTGGCCAGCAAGCTCTCCGGATCTGTCCCCCATTGAGCATGTTTGGGACTGGATGAAGCGTCGTCTCACGCGGTCTGCACGTCCAGCTCGAACGCTGGTCCAACTGAGGCGCCAGGTGGAAATGGCATGGCAAGCCGTTCCACAGGACTACATCCACCATCTCTACGATCGTCTCCATGGGAGAATAGCAGCCTGCATTGCTGCGAAAGGTGGATATACACTGTACTAGTGCCGAAATTGTGCATGCTCTGTTGCCTGTGTCTATGTGCCTGTGGTTCTGTCAGTGTGATCATGTGATGTATCTGACCCCAGGAACGTGTCAATAAAGTTTCCCCTTCCTGGGACAATGAATTCACGGTGTTCTTATTTCAATTTCGAGGAGTGTAGTACGGTAACTTTTCTGACAACTTCCGGTATAGAGTACGACTTCAAAACGGTAGTACATGTCCGGCCCTCGGGAACACCCTAAACAGAGTGACTAGTGTAGCCGAAGTATTTCATCTCACAGGTGTACCAAAGCGACCAGAATGTGTCCGAAGCATTTCTGTTGTAATATCATTAATCTTATGTTTCTCAAAACCAGTGAAATTTAATAAATGAATTCGATAGACTCGTCATTGTCATATGGAAAACTCGATTAAATACAACGAAAAATATATAAATAATTAATAAGAGAAATTAGGCATTTTAGCGCCTAACTCCCGAATGTGCCGACCAATCAGAAGCAAGTTCAGTACAATTGGCTTTCTCTTTCACGCGAATGGTATATACTGTACCATCTGCTGCTTGTACCTCAATCCAATTTTGTACAATATGCCACTTCACGAGTATGAAGGTGCATGAAGGTGAGTTTCTAGCAAGATAAAATACTGGCGGCCACAGCTAGCAACATCACACATCTCCTTCCTTCTTTCATTTCCGGAATTGACCTCTTCTCGAAGACAACTAACAATTTTGGAAATGAGAAAATTTTGCCCTAGATTTAGAAAAATTATAGCCATTTCCAATCTCTCAGTAGCTCCCCTACTCTCTCATTCAAGGAAATTCCTTTAAAAAAACTAGGAAATTGTTGTTCCTAAAAGATCATCCCAATTAACAAAAACCATATTCTTACTAAAGCTAAACATTATACTTTCTCATCTTAATTCTTTCAAAAAACCTTAACTAAGGACACACTATATCATGAACTACTTCTTACTACAAAATATCATTTATTATTTGCAGCACATAGCTGTCTTTTAAATTTTCTGTATTCTTGTTATTCAACAGTAAACATCGGCACCTGGGCCATTAAATCTTCTCATAAACAGTCACTACACTTATTGATCATTATATATCATAGGAACTAAACAATATATGTCGTCGGCGCAGTGCCGTCCGTTTTTACACAACACACATTTCTCATCTAGTATCACCGCACTGCCGTCCACTTTTATCTAATAACACATTTTTTGATTATACCAGCACTAGGCCATCCATATATACAGTGTGAGTCACCTAACATTACCGCTGGATATATTTCGTAAACCACATCAAATACTGACGAATAGATTCCACAGACCGAACGTGAGGAGAGGGGCTAGTGTAATTGGTTAATACAAACCATAAAAAAATGCACAGAAGTATGTTTCTTAACACAAACCTACGTTTTTTTTAAATGGAACCTCGTTAGTTTAGTTAACACATCTGAACATATAAACAAATACGTAATCAGTGCCGTTTGTTGCATTGTAAAATGTTAATTACATCCGGAGATATTGTAACCTAAAGTTGACGCTTGAGTACAACTCCTCCGCTATTCGATCGTGTGTATCGGAGAGCACCGAATTACGTAGGGATCCAAAGGGAACGGTAATGGACCTTACGTACAGAAGAGACTGGAACATCACATTACGACCACGTGCTAACACCTTTTTATTGGTATTTTTCACTGACGCATATGTGCATTATCATTAGGGGTGAGGTACACGTACACACGTGGTTTCCGTTTTCAATTACGGAGTGGAATAGAGTGTGTCCCGACATGTCAGGCCAATAGATGTTCAATGTGGTGGCCATCATTTGCTGCACACAACTGAAATCTCTGGCGTAATGAATGTCGTACACGCCGCAGTACATTTGGTGTAATGTCGCCGCAGGCTGCCACAATACGTTGTTGAGTATCCTCTGGGGTTGTAGGCACATCACGGTACACATTCTCCTTTAACGTACCCCACAGAAAGAAGTCCAGTGGTGTAAGATCAGGAGAACGGGCTGGCCAATTTATGCGTCCTCCACGTCCTATGAAACGCCCGTCGAACATCCTGTCAAGGGTCAGACCAGTGTTAATTGCGGAATGTGCAGGTGCCCCATCATGCTGATACCACATACGTCGACGCGTTTCCAGTGGGACATTTTCGAGCAAAGTTGGCAGATCATTCTGTAGAAAAGCGATGTATGTTGCAGCTGTTTGGGCCCCTGCAATGAAGTGAGGACCAATGAGGTGGTCGCCAATGATTCCGCACCATACATTTACAGTCCACGGTCGCTGTCGCTCTACCTGTCTGGGCAAGCGAGGATTGTCCACAGACCAGTAATGGATGTTCCGTAGATTCACTGCCCCGTGGTTTGTGAAACCCGTTTCATCGGTAAACAGGTAGAACTGCAACGCATTCTCTGTTAATGCCCATTGGCAGAATTGCACTCGATGATTAAAGTCATCACCATGTAATTGCTGATGTAGCGAAACATGAAACGGGTGAAAGCGGTGACGATGCAGTATGCGCATGACACTACTTTGACTCATTCCACCGGTTCTCGCAATGTCCCGTGTACTCGTGTGGGTTCATGGTAACAGCAGCTAACACACCAACTGCACCAGCTTCTCCTGTGACGGGTCTGTTACGGACCCGTTTGCGTGCTACGACCATACCTGTTGCATACAGTTGGCGGTAGATGTTCTGCAATGTGCGACACGTTAGACGCTCTCTGTCCGGGTACCGTTCTGCATACACCCTGCAGGCTTCAGCTGCATTTCGTCGACACTCGCCATAGATGAGTATAATCTCCGCCTTTTCAGAGTTCGAATACACCATGGTCACAGTTCCTGCAACACTACACTATCACAGACGTCTGGTAACACGGTGTACTACACTTGGTGTGCGTGCGGAGACGAATGCAATATAACAAAAGCAGCAAGCGCTACATGCGGACACTGCGACAGCTAGACCAAACTACAACAGTGCACTACAGCCACACTCGTAAACACTGTCGTCATCGTAAACATGTCCCTGCAGATGCTGCTCGCCGACCGTGCCCCGTGTTTGTTACAACACGCAACTGAACGTTGGAGGTTTCAAGCGTCAGCTTCAGGTTACAATATCTCCGGATGTAATTAACCTTTTACAATGCAACAAACGACACTGATTACGTATTTGTTTATATGTTCAGATGTGCTAAAAAAACTAACGGGGTTCCATTTAAAATAACGTAGGTTTGTGATAAAAAAACATACTTCCGTGCATTTTTTAATGGTTTGTATTAAACAATTACACTAGCCCCTCTCCTCACGTTAGGTCTATGGAATCGGTTGGTCAGTATTTGATGTGGCTTACGAAATATATCCCGCGGTAATGTTAGGTGACTCACCCTGTATTGTTTACTATCATATAATTCATAAATTCTCTAAATTATATAAGCATGTAAGTTTCATTGCATAAAATTCATACATAGAAGTTACATAGTTTTACAATATACCCAACGTTGCATTGAATATAGTACAATAATATTTACAATGTCTTGGTTACTGCTACTGTGGCTACAGGACTTCCATTTGAATTGTCTCCGCGTATGGCAAACGTTTTTGTTTCTTAACCTTGACTCATCAGTTAGTGCACCCTCGCCCCATCTGTTAATATTCTGTCATTATGCATCAGGCATGATTCATTCCAGTCAGCACTTACTATCATACAAGTTAATAACGGCGCTCGACGCACCACTATCTTACGTCTACTTACTGGAAATGGAAATCATACGAGAATAACTCTCATATTATACTACAGGTTTAATTTTTATTGCATTTGGTAAGTTAACTGGGCATGCAAATAAGATTCATAGATCTTTTGAGAGAACTGAAAATACCCTACATCATGATGACAGCGAAACATTGCGAAGCTTGTAGCTTATTAAGGACTTTACTGCTCAAACATGTAAACATTATGAATATAACAAACATTTCTCATGTGCTTTATCCATTTGTACCTCAGTACTTTTTATTGTCTGTATCCTGTGTAAGATTAATGTTTCGTGTTCATTAGCTGTGTGGGTAACATTTCTGCATCGTGATACAATTAATAATAATGCTTCGGCGGAAATACCTAGCCTACTAATCCGTAAATGTGTGGCCGATTCTCACGTCGCCTATTACCTTTCTAATCCTTACCATCATATATGAGGCGTCGACTACTGTGGTCGATCCAAAACTCTTTCATTATCATTTATATACGAGTGGTCGACTTCTCAGGTCGATTCAAAACTCTGTCATCATCATTTTAACTGTGGCTGGACTCATCCCAGCCTAAATATATATCTATTGCATCGGAAAACTGATCATTGCTTGTAATCACTCGCAGATCACCTACCAATTGTTGCTAATGAAGTTAAATCTAATCGTCTCAGAACCACTGCGTACTGTTTCTTCTAATTGTATCCACTTACATGGTTCGACGCTGTCTTCTCCCTCTGAGTCAGCTGCAAGCTAGCTAAATAAAGAAATATATAAGAATGTTTTCTCTGTATATATGCGTATGTAATTCCTTTACATTTCATAACATGTACAAAAAGTTTCCGTATGTAGGGTGTTATGGTGCTTGCATGGATGATGATTTTAGGTCTTATAGGCTAGTTTCTGCATTTGTTTTACAAACTTTATCCTGCATGTTATCTTTTGTGGTATATAAGTGTAGTCTATATTCGGTTGCTTAAATATTTAATTAGTATGTCTTTTGTTTCAGTTGATCCCTTTTTGTCTCTTTTTTTATTTTTTACTTTATTTTAATTTATTTATTTATTTATTTATTTTGAATAGTGAATTAGGACAGATGACAGATTTTAGTTCAGAATGATGAAGAGTGAAGAACTAACGGTGTGAAATGAAATGAAGTAAAGTGTTAGTTAACTCGGATGCCTAGTAGGCGTCAGCTACCTAGCAATGTAAACTGCTACTGCCCGCTGAGGTTTCTCGACATGCTATTCCTGTATGAATTATGGTGGACGTAGCGGACTGCACACCTCTTGTTCTTACGCCAGCCTTCCAGCACTTGTCTGTTGCCTGAATGCGCGTCCAGCCAATCTAGTACACACAGGAGGCTTTTAACATCACCCTTCCTGAGGTGAATTAACTTCTCTTGCATAGACACTGAAACTTAAGAACTATTATTCTTTCCAAGTCCGATTCACGTAAAGATTCAGTTAAATATTGATCCTTTTCCCAGTAGTGTTGGAGGAACTCCTTATAACTATCGCAGCCACTGTTTTCAAAGCTCCTGGCCTCAAATATTTCTGTTTTTATAATGGATTGTGTACTTGGGGGACAAGTATTGGTTTAAGAATGCCTTAACGAATTCTTGTTGTGTTTTACATGTGATGTTGGCCCCTGTTCCCCATGATATTGCATCCCCTTCAAAACGATTGGCTACTAATTTGATTTTCTCCTGTTCTGACATGTTGTCAGCTATGATTCCCTGAAACTGACGAATGAAATCAACAGGATGTATACTATCTTTGCTAGAAAATTTATGAAATTTGTAAGCATCAGCATTGCTGACTACATCATTCATATGGACAACACCCTTACGTTTTTTCCGTTTAGTCCCCATTTCGAGTTTCTGTTTTAAATTCAAATGGTTCAAATGGCTCTAAGGACTATGGTACTTAACATCTGAGGTCATCAGTCCCTTAGAACTTAGAACTAATTAAACTTAACTAATCTAAGGACATCACACACATCCATGCCCGAGGCAGGATTCGAACCTGCGACCGTAGCGGTCACGCGGTTCCAGACGGAAGCGCCTAGAACCGGTCAGCCACAACGGCCGACTGTTTCTGTTTTAACACAATTTCCACATCGTATATGTTTTTCTCATCTCACTTAGTAGAGATATGTTTTGTACTTCTTGTTCTATTTCTCTCAAACAACCCTACATCGTATTTGAATTACCGTTACAAACAGATTCTACTCATGATACTTTACGGCTAAGGACTACATTTTCGTCTTTTAAGTCTACGACCTGTTTGTTTTGTCTTTCATGGGTATTTTTGCAAGTTTTGGTTATTTTACACTGATCATTACTTAATTTAATGACTTTATCCCTAACTGACAATACAAAAGTACCTTGAGCTTGCATGAGATCACTTATTTTCGCTACTTCGTCATCAATCTTATGATAAGTACTCGCTTAGACTTATCTAATTTTTTACCACATTCTTTAATCTCATACTCGATTCTTTTTTCTCAAGCCCCTATCCTAGTTCCATGAGAACCAACCCTGGTCTCTAAATGTTCAAGATTATGATTAATTTTTGCTATCTCCTCGATTGTTGTTTTTATTTTATCAACAAGTAACTTTTGCCCTTTCTTTAATTCATTTGACTTCATTATTATTTCATTTTGCTCAGATACTAACTCTATTACCATTTCAACCACACTTTTATTATTACCTTGTGTAGGCAATGTATCAGCTGATCGTGTTCCACGGCTTAACCCACTACTTGTTGACTCATTAGCAGTGATGATGTCACAGTCATCACCTCTTACATTACCAATCACCTTATTTAACTCATGATTAACATTCATGTAATCTACATCAGAATCCACCTCTCCAATTTCACTAGTGCTACTACGTGAAATTGTGTTTTCTTGGAAAACGTCAATTTCTACATCAGATGATACTTGTAAATAGTTATCATCCATTTCATTCTGTACACTTTCCTCTTTATTTATATTACTAATTTCATCTGGCATGCCCTGTAGTTGGCTTGCCTCTTAAATTTCATTACCCTGAGGTTGCACTGCCTGTCTACTTCTAAGATTGTACCCCTACACTGTTATTAACGAAATTATTACGAAACAATTTAACAATATTCTTAAAAATCCCTAAGGTTGTTTATACTAGCTTAATCTCGCTTGTAGTAAAGTGATTAGCAAACACCCTACCTTTTTCTCCGGTGCGATGCTGCTGCTCGCCGCATTGTTTTTGATGTGTAGGGTGCCTTCGGCTGCCGTTGTGAACCACAGACGCCTATCCCCGCCTTTCGCCGCTCTCTAACGTTTGACTGTAGTTGGTGGAGACGACATGTATTGCTTCCAAGTCATTTGCCTCGCCTGCTGTACGCTGCTCTGTTAACTGCTTCCTGAAGCGTTCTTTCTTTTAGCGGTGATATAAAACGTAATCCGTCTGGATCGATCACACACTTATAACTTTACACATCGATTTGCGTTTTCGCATTTTCAGTTTCAACTACGCGACAATATTAATTAGCGGCGTTTATCGATTTTGTTGCCTAAATGTTCAAAGAAACTTACAAAAGCGAAAATAGGATACAATTTCACAGTTCACACAGTGTCGCTTTTTACCTTTTTCGCTGTTCATACACTACTGATTCGGGCATTTTATGATAGTCATTACAATTCACTGTTCTCACTATGATTTTCGGATCTCACCTGATTCAAAGTTCTCCTTAATGGATAGTAGCCTCTTCTTTAAATACATGTTCCCCGCAAGGAAGCCATGTATAAAATATAAGCTGTCGTGTTGCTAGTCACATTTGGAAGCTTGGGAGATCTGTAGAGACTGAATAAGACCCCCTACTCAGTCTTTCCACCAACCTGTCGTCTTCTAAAGTTGTGTCTCCAGCGCAGAAGATAGTTCGTCGGTCGTGGGATCTTCTTCGGCGGAGACTGCTATGCTGTCATCTCGAACTTCAACCTTTGTTTGTACTTTTTCTTATGGGATGCCATTTGCCCAGGTTAGTCTCTGTATCTACAGAGGGCAAGATCTGTAGTACTGACAATGATGGTAGGTGACACCTTTCATTAATGTATCCTGTTTGTTTCTATTTTAAAATATCACTTTTTACACAGTCTTCTACAACACTCGACATAGCTTTCTTACTGGTACCGTAAGTTTTCTGGCAACTTCCGATACAGAGTGCGACATGTCCACCAAAACAGAGATACATGTCCAGCCCTCCGGAACACCCAAAACAGAATGACTAGCACAGTCATACCTCATCTCCCAGGCGTTCCAAAGTGACCCAAAGGTGTACGAAGCACTTCAATTGTAATATCATTACTCTTACCTTCTTCAAAACTTGTGAAATGTAATAAACAGAGGCGGTAGTCTCCTAGGGTAACCATGAGAGATTGTCTAACGGAAAACTGGGTTAAATGGAATGAAAAATATATAAATAATTAATAAGAGAAATTAGGCGTTTTGGCGCCTAGCACCCGAATGTACCGACCAATCAGAAGCAAGTTCAGTACAACTGGCGAATACTCCCACGGGAATCGTATATACTGTACCATCTCTTGCTTGTACCTCACTCCACCTTTGTACCGTACACCACTTCACGTGGTTTTCAAGCTTGCCGTTTAGTGTACACACTCTCTAGTTTATGTGGAAAGCTATTTTCATATATTGATATGAATTTTTCATGGAATAGATTAAATTTTGTGCTACCGTTTGGTTTATTATTACACGCTTCCCATGTCATTTCCTGTAAACGAGTCTCTAAAAACATTTGCCCTGGAGACGTTACCTATTCTAACTGATTTACACTGACTAGTATCCATACTGTAAGGCGCTATGTCATTCATCCTAACTAAATGACAAGACATTTATCTTATTCTCATTATCATACATTTTAATTTTTTATACCAGCAGTAATACTACTGTACCGTTATGTTTCTTGGTAAGTCTTGTGTTTAAGTAACGGTACTACAAATACAGATCATGTCGTTTTTGCAGTGCCTTGTTCTATATAACAAGATTTGTTGTTCGTATTGTAAGACGTCCCCGTTCCATTACACTCTCCTTCTCCTCCACTCCCATCAGACACCTCCCACCCCTTTCTGGTATAGGCACTATGCCCAATGTTAATACTGTTCGATGAATAGATTGCATCTAAAGAAGAAATTCAGTTTGCACCGACATTGTATCTTATTGTCACTTTTATTTTGTTTTTCTGTTTATTTGCGCTTACAGTTTTTGTAAAGACACTCAATGCAGCTTTTGTGCTCCTCTCACCTGTTAATTTTTGTTACAAGCTGACGTCAGACAATATGGCTCATTTAATTCTTTTCCTTATTTGTACTATAATATTATATTATTTTGTTGTTTAGCTCTCATAATATCGATTGTCAGTTGAACTTCGTCATTGTTGTAACTATTCTGCCATCTGATGTCAGCCGAGATAGCTTTGTTTATTAGTTTTTATTTCACATTTTTAATTTTGTAACGTAACGAATCTAACATTCACCATAAACAAACTTTGCTACTAGCTTGCCACGTAACGACAGGCACGTGGCTTTTTTTCTTTGCTCTTCTTGTTATAAACTAAAAAAAAATTTGCATTCTTTCTCAATGTTGTAATTTTATAATATACACTTGACCATTTTCTTTTTAATTTTAAATGTTTAGGATATGTTGTATATTGCGACGAAGTGTGGCGCCACTATTACCACTATTCCGCCATCTGGTGTGAATGTTAGCCTCTAAGTTTCAAGTTACGATTTTTTCACTAACCTGCTTATGACTGTTACATGCACGTCTTTAACCTTCTTGCAGCATGAATCTCATATGTATGTTTTTGCTTGAAGTAAGTTGTGTGTTCAAATAAGGTTTTTTCATTTACTTCCCTTTTCTGATACTGTCTTCTAATTTCCATGTTTCTTTAGTAGTTTTTGACAGATATCTGAAAATAACGTATTACAACAATAAAGTCGTTCTGTCCTGAAGCACGGCTTTTTGATTAGTGATCAAGCCAGCCTTCATGCAGTACTACTGTTGGATCATGTTAAAATCTTGTTTGTTCTTATTTCGCGCAACACTTATTTAGATAAATAAAAATAGGTTCTAAGAATATTTTCAGTGTGTCTGGTACATGAGAATTAGCATTAACATGGTAATGCTGCAACTTCAGTTTTTATGCAAGTGTTTGACAACAGTAAATTATCGTCCTTTTAGCTGCTTACTTTATTTTCTAATGCTATCTTGGTACTGATTATTATAAAAATTTAAGTAACTGCATCTGCAAACATAAAAAGAAATTTCAAAAGACCTAGATGTTAGACTAGTTACAATCGATCCTAATATGTTGTTCTTTCGAAAATGTAACCTACGTGCCATTCATCCTGACGCACAAGTCGCAGACAGATGTTTCTCCATGCCACTTCAAAGAATGTAACTGATACTCTTGAGAAAAGTTGCTTCTATCAGGCTCTATCACAATAAATTATTCCTGCATGTGAAGGTAACATTTGTGGCATGATCAAAATGTTCTGTACATATTTTAGTTATATTTAAAAAACCACAACATTTACTGTCAAACACATGCGTAAACAGGCAGTAAATTCATTTGACTTAGGCTGACGGAAGAAAATGGGAACCCCAAAAAATATTTAATGTACAGTAACGAAATTCCGAGTTACATTTGTATAGGTAACATAATTAAATGATTAAAGTTGCAACAACAGAGGTTAATGTAAGCGCGCGATAAGCAATTGTAAATGTGAAATGCTGTTACATTATTAACCAGTGTGACCACCAGAATGTTGAATGTAAGTCTGCAGATGTGCATGCATTGTGCTGTACAAGTGCTGGACGTCAGTTCGTGGGATGTAATTACATACATGTAGTACTTGGACGTTCAGAACAGGGACAGTTAACTCTGGTTGTGAGTGACGCTGGAATGTAGTCAGATGATGTCCCACATGTGCTCGACTGGAGACACATCTGGTGATCGAACAGGGCAAAATAACATATCGACACTCTGTAGAGCATTTTTGGTTACCACAGCGATATTTGTACGAGAGTTACCCTCTCGGAAAACATCCCCTGGAATGCTATTCGTGAATCGCTTCACAATAGGTCGAATCGCCAGATTAACGTACAGATTTTTCAGTCAGGGTACGAGCGATAATCACGAGAGTGCTCCTGCTGTATTAAGAAATCGCACACCAGACCATAACTCCAGATGTTTGCCCACTGTGTCGAGCACGTAGACAAGATTTTTCAGGCGTCCAAGTGGCTTCCTTTTAGAAACACATGGCCATCAATGTCACCGAGGCAGAACAAACTTTCATCATAAAACGCAACAGACATCAACCCTGCCCTCCAATTAGCTCTCACTTGGCAGATGGCGGTAGTTTGTTGTCAGTGGAATGCGTGCTGCAGGGCGTCTGGCGCTGAGCTGTTTTTAAGTACCCGATTTGTAACAGTTCTGTCGCTGTGGTGTCAACTGCTGCTCACATTGATGCTGCAGACATAGTACACTGCACCAGAGAAATTATGTTTAACGGCCGTGTGGAGGATCTATGTTCTGTTCTGGGTGCTGGCAAGGATAATTGTTTGGTTGGAGGACTGGAAAAAGGTTTTAAAAGTTTCGTGAGACCTATAGAGAAGCTACTCGAATAAAACGTACCTGCTCCAAGGCATGGAAGTGCGTCAACGGATAAGAAATCCCTGGGCTGGCCCCTATACCTCTCCAAACTGCATCCAAATAACGCAATTTGGTGTTGGAAGGCACAGCAGCCGGTAAACGTTGTGTGATCGTCTGAGTGTGACTGCGTAACAGCTTGGAGCTCAGAATAGCTAAAATAAAAATGCATATGAACTTATAGTACAATTATGAAAGAAAACGAAATCCGACACAGTAATTATTCTGTTCCAGAGAAAAGTTGTAAACAGAAATCATTCGTATTTTACATTCTCACCTGGACGGAAAAAATTCATATACAAAATTAACCCCTCGTAGTGCGCCCCTCGAAGCTGAGTGTTCAGCGCGACGGAATGTCGTACCTAACGGCTCGGGTTTGATTCCCAGCCGGGTCGGAGATTTTCTCCGCTCAGGGACTGGGTGTTGTGTTGTCCTTATCATCATCATATCGTCCCCATCGAAACGCAAGTCGAGAAAGTGGCGTCAACTCGAAAGACTTGCACCAGGCGAACGGTCTACCCGACGGGAGACTCTATCCACACGGCATTTCTATTTCCATCCACTCGTATAACAACGAAATCAGCAGGCATTTTTTTGTGAGACGCAGTGCGTGTTGTGGTGCATTTCACCTACTGCAGTGTACAAATTGCATTGTTGCCATCCATTTCCTTAAACTGCTAAGAATGTGTCCAGTACTTAGAAATGTTTAAATGTGATAGACGATCAGTAACAAGCCAGATGCTTACAGAATTAAATCGTTCCGAAATTAAGACGTCTGTTCTCTAAAAATAGAATAATATATAGATTAAATCAAATTACATATGGTGAGTTCTTAGGTCATTCCTAGTTAATCTTATATTTGTATAGATACGATCCAATGCATGTCATACAATTTTAGATGTATATTAGCGACCACTGGGAAGTTCTTATTTCAGTATTGTTAGGGCATGTCGAGTTCACTGGCAATATTAAAATATATGGGCACGTATAGTATGCTGTCAAACGAAAGAAATTCTAAACTCATGCTATTCCGTCATCTCTGGTAGGACATAGTGATATTTTCTCCACTCTTGTACATCTCTTCAAAGTCTCAGTGAAATACATATTTCCACTTCTTGTGTAAATAGTAGAAGAGGTAACTGCTGGTTCTGAGCCAAGAGATCTGATCTCAGCGCCAACATTCCTGGAATCGATAACATCGGCATCAGCATTCCCACGATGGCCCTCCCATCCCTCCTCCCTCCCCCCCCCCCCCCCATGGACAATGGCACAAACTACGTGCAACGACGTCATCATGCTCTAAGCCAATTTCTCAGGCACCCAAAACCGCAGGAGGCCTGACGTTTTCGCCAGTGGCATACAAGTTCAGCCCTCCACCACCTCTCTAGCAATTTCATTGTTCATAATTCATTTGTGTGAACACCATCATCTCCCGGCGGTACTTTGTCCAGTTTAAAATACCGACAGTAGTAACTGGAGTCAGCTGGGAAGAAGAAATCTGACAGTATTTATCAATACCTTTTGTAATAACAATATGGTTATTATTAGGAAAATCTGTTTGTAGGCATATTCTAGTCACAGCACTCCACTGCTACATGAGAGCAGCAGCTAACATTATACTGCTTCCATTCAGGACTTACAGAACAACGGCATGTGCATATTATGGACACGCTGACCTATTGTGATGATTAATAACGATATGACATTGTGGTTGAAATGAAATGGTACTCAGCACTATGCGACTAAACTTATGAGGTCACAAGTCGCCTAGACCTTGGAACTAATTAAACCTAACTAACCTAAGGACATCACACACATCTATGCCCGAGGCAGGATTCGAACCTGCAACCGTAGCGGTCTCTCGGCTCCAGACGTTAGCGGCTAGAACCGCACGGCCACTCCGGCCGGCGAAATGACATTGTCTGTACACAGTATATATCTAATTTATTTATATTTACGTTTTGTCTTTTATGTTACAAATCCTGATCTGGTGCTGGACGAGGACATGGATGTGTTCTGAGATGTATTATTACCTCAGTAGCGCCATCCATTGTCCACAGGATGTCTTCAAAACCTATGGGATCTACAGCTATTCGACTACTCAGTGGCACAGCCGCAGCAACAATCGTCTGCCGCCTAAAGAGCTATTAATCCAATACTGACAGAACTGCTGGACCAGGAATCGGGGTTGTCCCACGACTTGCTATTGCCTGGGGTACACCAGCACTCTTCTGCATCAAGACGTAATAGTTTACTTGGACTGCCAAGCAATCATGAGAAATATAGGGTTACAATGAGTAGCTATTGCAGTATTTTTCAGTTGTAAATTGATGGTATATATACATATGTAAGTAAGTATAGTCTATAAAAGACCCCTTTGTTTTCAAAAACAAACGGTACACAAACAATTATATCATGCATATGTATAAATTGTGCCCCAAATATGTCATGTACGACTACACCATACATGCGTCACACAAACACCGCATGTATGTCATACAATGTCGTACATACTATCAAATGTGATATCATATCATAGTATGTAAAAATGTTAGACGAGCGGTGTCAAATCGGGAGTATTAACTGAGTTAGCCCATCTTGAAGTAACCTTTCGTGAGAATTATTATAGCGACAGACAGGTCAGACATCTTTTTTCCATACGCAGGGAGCATTTCGAACATTATTGGTCGTATTTCACGTAAACATGATTGATACGGGTGTTACGATTAATCAAGGAAAACCCCCATTTGGGAAACAGGGCCCAAAATTAGTTGGTTACTGTCGAGTTGCAATTTACAATTTCTTTATTGATTACTTCAACCATTAAATGTCATTTCTTTATCACTTGACCAGGAACAGATCCAAAAAAGCTAGTAGGCATGAGTGCCTTTTCAAAACCATTTACTTTACAGTTAACGGCCAAGCTATTTTACTTAAAACCGACTTTGATAAAACATTTGATAACAAATCAAAATTTTGCAAGTAATGAAATTAAAAACTCTACTTCACGGTTAATAGCCAAGTCATTTTACTTAAGACAGACTTCGATAAAGCATTTAATAACAAAATTAAAACTTTCCTTGTAATGATACTAAAAAACCACCAATTTGCAAACAATTTCGTTACCGAAGATGTAGGGAGCCAATTTCTTTTAAACTTTGGTACAACAAGATATTAAGTTACAAAGGCTCGCTAACAGGGAGGCAGAACTAGCATTTTCAAAGGATGGCAAGTAGATTAAAACAATCAAAGTAAAGATACAGTCATTCACCTTTTACAATAACAAAAAATTTTAAAGCCACGTAATTTTAAAAACCCACCAGTGAAAGGCAAGCTTAACCTTTTTAAAGTGGCCAAAAACAATCAGAGTAAAATGAAACCATTTAACATCTTACAGTAACTAACAACTTTAATACCATGGCCTGCCACCAAAATGTCCTGGGATAGAAATAATTAACCGACCGGGTTTAAGGTCGGCCACAATTGTCTCCCGAACGATGCTCAGGATAGAAGTGGACTAATAGACCCACAGCGCCTCACATTCAGCAATCACATCGACCTCACGCGAGGCCAGGGGAAGCGGAGGAATCAAATCAGGAACCATAATCCCTGCCCAAAAATACACTTTCTCCCAGGTAGAACTAATAAGAAGCCATAAGATAACTGTCTATAACTACACCGACGACAGGGACAGGAAATCCGAACGTAGTAGGCCACACGGCAGAAAAATGTAATCTAAAACAATAATCACTGCCCAAAAATACACTTCCTGCCGGGCAGTACTAATAAGAAGCGGAAAAGATCACTGTCTATAAATACACCGGTGACAGGGACAGAAAACAAGAACGCAGGAGGCCACAAGGTAGAAAAGACGCTGGTTGCACAAAACAAAACTCTTCAATTAACATCTAAACCTTTAACCAACTTAACTTGCAGTTTATCAGAGAAACAGCAGGTGAACTCCGATACAAAGGTTTCTCACACCCGACCATGTACACGTCTTCAGCGTTCCCAACTGGGCACAGTCAAGTAGCCACGCGTTCTTTCACCGGAGCCCCCGTGTTCTCTGCACCCACGGCGGCGAAATACCACTCCTCAGATTAGTCAATCATTCCAGCCTAGAAACGGAAAATTTAAAGACATCTGTTGCCACTCTCACTACGTAGTGACTCCGAACCACAGCCGTGGCCCCCGGGTGCTCACAGCAAGACCTTACAGCCTTATCCCGTCAACTCGTCCCACTCGTGTCGCACCGCCAAGATAGACCACGCGGCTTCACGAAACAACATCCGACTCTCTACACCGCCACGCCACGCCGCGGTCTCATCGTCCGACATTCTCTAATTTCCGATTGTAAAAACCGACCGACCGACTCGTCACCGCTAGGCCACGAACCGGCCAGCTGTGTCACCTTGTACACACATCAAAAAAGTTTTGAATCATCTCCGTTCCAGGAGTTCCGGAACCTGTAAAGAAAACTGGTTTAGAGATCAACATAAACATCATACCGCGCTATTTATTGGTGGTGGTTAGTGTTTAACGTCCCGTCGACAACGAGGTCATTAGAGACGGAGCGCAAGCTCGGGTTAGGGAAGGATTGGGAAGGAAATCGGCCGTGCCCTTTCAGAGGAACCATCCCGGCATTTGCCTGAAACGATTTAGGGAAATCACGGAAAACCTAAATCAGGATGGCTGGAGACGGGATTGAACCGTCGTCCTCCCGAATGCGAGTCCAGTGTGCTAACCACTGCGCCACCTCGCTCGGTGCTATTTATTGCTCTTGAAAACTATACATTGGTTGTTGTATCACCATACCGCGAGACCTTCACAGGTAATGGTCCAGACTGCTATACACACCGGTACCTCTAATACTCAGTAGCACGTGCTCTTGCATTGATGCATGCCTGTATTCGTCGTTGCATACTATCCACAACGTCATTAAGGCACTGCTGGTCTATTGTTCCACACCTCAACGGCGATTCAGCGTAGAGCCCTCAGAGTGGTTTGTGGGTCACGTCGTTCATAAACATCTCTTTTCAATCTATCCCAGGCATATTCCATAGGTTTCATGCTGGAGAACATGCTGGTCACTCTAGTCGAGCGATTTCGTTATCCTGAAGGAAGTCATTCACAAGATGTGCACGATGGGGGCGCGAATTTTCGACAGTTCCTGTCTACCTCTATCTCTTTGGTTCACTCCGAGAAGCCTGGATACTTCCCTTATTGAGAGCCCTTCCTGGCACACAGTAACAATGCGGACGCGATCGAACCGCGGTATTGACTGTCTAGACATGGTTGAACTACAGACAACTAAAGCCGTGTACGTCCTTCCTTGTGGAATGACTGAACTGATCGGCTGTCGGACCCCCTCCGTCTAACAGGCGCTCCTCATGAGTGGTTGTTTACATCTTTGGGCGGGTTTAGTGACATCTCTGAACAGTGAAAGGGACTGTGTCTGTGATACAATATCCCCAGTCAATGTCTATCTTCAGGAGTTCTGGGAACCGAGGTGATGCAAAACATTTTTGATGTGTGTATAATACACAGCTCGCGGTCAAGTGACGAGTGTAAATGCAGTCCCGGTTCGATAATGTGCGCAGTCTCATTACATGAGGCAATAACGCCATTACTAGAAACATTTATCAGCGGACCCGGATAAATTCCCAAAACTTGAGTAGTACCAAAATACCTCAGACAGGACATAACACCCTCGCCTTGATCCACGAGGCGAGGATAAAAACGTTACCACCAACATACTACAATAACTTCTGTAGCAACATGATTACATTACGTTACGTTCCAGATTCATACCACTAAAACCGGAACCATACAACGCTATAGGTCTCCACTTAATTCCCAACTATAATATTGCTGTGTTATCAGAAATCTGAACAGAGAAAATTGGCAATATGTGTTCAAAGCAAGAAAGATCTAAGTGTCACAGGAAATGTCACATCAGATCTAATGGGAATAAGATCAAAGTGTCACAAGAAATCAAGCACATCAGATCTCATGGGATCAATCTAATTTATTTTTTACTGGCTTTTGGGACGTTCTCATTCAGCCATCTCAATACTGGAAAGTCGGTTATAACGATACAAACGTGAGGACAACGGAACACCCAACCCCGAGTGGGAAAAATCCCCGACCCGGACAGTGATCGAGCCAGGGCCTCTACTGTTAACAATCCGCTGTGTTGACCGATAAGCTGCCGAGGAAGATAAAACGATATAGTTCACTCTTCTTTTACAGTGCTTCTCAGCTCCAGTTATTTTCGCGAAGTGCTGCCTTCAAGGAACACCAACTTGGTATACATACCCATTTTTCACGTCTCTACTTAGAACTACAGAATCGCCGACTAGCCGTCACCACTGGCAGCTATTGCCATAATGTGTTGTACATCTCCACTAACTCACAAGATGACTCCAGAAGTCGGAAACTAATAGAGAATATTCGCGCCCAATCACAGTGCAGACCATAGTTCTTCCAGGCCTTCCGTACAGAGAGAGAGAGAGAGAGAGAGAGAGAGAGAGAGAGAGAGAAAGGGGGGAGGGCGGGAGAGATAAAGGAGAGAGGGAGGGAGCCAGCATGCAACATAGAGAAGGGTAGAACTGCAAAACGTAAGATTGCCAAGTAAGAAAGTTAGATCTTATATAACTGTATGTCATAGTTCCTTTTATCTTACAGAAGAAGATAATAACGCAAAAATGTTTTCACAACGAAGAATTGGTAGTGACACAGAGTATTTAAAGGAAACTGTTTCATAGATATTGCTAGGAATTTTAGAGGAGGAGAGTAAAAAGTGTTGAGGTATAGGGAGACCGTAAGAGAAGAAACTATACTTTCCCCGTGAACGGCTTGATTTGTTTATTAATTTTGGGAAGATGAAGTGCCAGGGAAGTGAGACAAGAGTGAAAGAGGTGGGAATGGACTTAAATGGTGAATAAATCTTACAATAAATGTTACTCTTATTTTTGGAAAGATGAAAGAGGTAGCAATAGACAAAAGAGAGGTGAATTATAGATTACGAAAAATAGCCTTAAGAAGCTAGTCTTAATTAATTACTTTTCAAGTATGCAGGCACAGAGCAAATAACACAGAAATTTAATATTTAAAAAGTATATTTTAAAAAAAAGTTACTTCAATCGAAAATGTAACTTAAAGGGAACTATCTAATATTCTACTATCTCGAGCTCGATACTGTAGCCAAGTGATCTTCCAGTGGCTATTACTGAAATACAATGTTGCGTTTTGCCTAGAATGCTCTTCCTATATAAATGACCAGTAGCATGCGTATATATAGTTAAGTGGCGCGTTGTAAGGCGTACTAAGGTTATAGACATGTGATATGTCTATGTATGCGCTAAGATGCTGTATAAGGAGGATCGAATTTGGAACCTTATGATCACTTTGCTACGTCATCTCGACGATTTCGTCACACTTACAAGCAAGTGATGGTGGCGAAATATTATACGCATTTCACTCTCTCTCTCTCTCTCTCTCTCTCTCTGTCTCTATCTATCTATCTATCTATCTGTCTCTCTGGTGATATGCGCAAACTGACAGAAGGAAAGTGTGTATATCGCAGCGACGTATTACTTCCCCCAAATATACATCCAGCTAACTTACAGGGGTCGTATTCTTGCCTTGTAGCCGATTGAACCGAGACTGGGAAACATATTTACTTACGGTGACGAACTGGCAACTATGGTTGGCATCGACTCCACCTTCCCAAAGGTCTCTGCTGCTCTACGTAAAACCATTTTGTTCGTAAATCAAGGTTAAGGTGAGCACTTTAGAGGCCGTGCCTATTCGACACTTTTTCTTTTTTTGTCCCATATTACCACCTCTCAAAATATGGAAAACAAAGAGCTTGAAGTACCTCTTGCGTATATGCTATTAATTATGATACATTCTGTATACACAGATGTGTATCTCATTCCTTAACGACATTGCATAATGACGATATACCATACAGGCTGCGTACATATAACATTTATCGAAATTCTCTGTAAAACATCCTCTAATGTGCTCTGGTGGGTAGATTCTGATCGGCTGCGTACTGCATGTCGTCTGGTGCGTGCTCTGACAAGACGAAAAACTAAAGGCATCATCTCAGTTGTGTCCTATCGGAAGGTCGAGGCAGACGTTTAAGCGGCAGACCACCACCAAACGCTGCGGTTGCGACTGGCGCGGCAACAAGCGACTGCGATAATGACTGCGCAGCCTGGTACCAGTTGAGAGTGGACGGTTGTGTGTAGGTCTCCACCAACTTGAATTTACTTTAAATGAAGTGGTTGTCTATCATATTCCCATCGTACACTATAGGGGTAATTCTTTTCTTCTCAGTGTACATTTCGTATTTTTCCTCTGTAGTTTACTTAAGACAGTACTAGGGCAGTCTTATAGGGGCGTCACACACTGATAATACACTCCTGGAAATGGAAAAAAGAACACATTGACACCGGTGTGTCAGACCCACCATACTTGCTCCGGACACTGTGAGAGGGCTGTACAAGCAATGATCACACGCACGGCACAGCGGACACACCAGGAACCGCGGTGTTGGCCGTCGAATGGCGCTAGCTGCGCAGCATTTGTGCACCGCCGCCGTCAGTGTCAGCCAGTTTGCCGTGGCATACGGAGCTCCATCGCAGTCTTTAACACTGGTAGCATGCCGCGACAGCGTGGGCGTGAACCGTATGTGCAGCTGACGGACTTTGAGCGAGGGCGTATAGTGGGCATGCGGGAGGCCGGGTGGACGTACCGCCGAATTGCTCAACACGTGGAGCGTGAGGTCTCCACAGTACATCGATGTTGTCGCCAGTGGTCGGCGGAAGGTGCACGTGCCCGTCGACCTGGGACCGGACCCCAGCGACGCACGGATGCACGCCAAGACCGTAGGATCCTACGCAGTGCCGTAGGGGACCGCACCGCCACTTCCCAGCAAATTAGGGACACTGTTGCTCCTGGCGTATCGGCGAGGACCATCCGCAACCGTCTCCATGAAGCTGGGCTACGGTCCCGCACACCGTTAGGCCGTCTTCCGCTCACGCCCCAACATCGTGCAGCCCGCCTCCAGTGGTGTCGCGACAGGCGTGAATGGAGGGACGAATGGAGACGTGTCGTCTTCAGCGATGAGAGTCGCTTCTGCCTTGGTGCCAATGATGGTCGTATGCGTGTTTGGCGCCGTGCAGGTGAGCGCCACAATCAGGACTGCATACGACCGAGGCACACAGGGCCAACACCCGGCATCATGGTGTGGGGAGCGATCTCCTACACTGGCCGTACACCTCTGGTGATCGTCGAGGGGACACTGAATAGTGCACGGTACATCCAAACCGTCATCGAACCCATCGTTCTACCATTCCTAGACCGGCAAGGGAACTTGCTGTTCCAACAGGACAATGCACGTCCGCATGTATCCCGTGCCACCCAACATGCTCTAGAAGGTGTAAGTCAACTACCCTGGCCAGCAAGATCTCCGGATCTGTCCCCCATTGAGCATGTTTGGGACTGGATGAAGCGTCGTCTCACGCGGTCTGCACGTCCAGCACGAACGCTGGTCCAACTGAGGCGCCAGGTGGAAATGGCATGGCAAGCCGTTCCACAGGACTACATCCACCATCTCTACGATCGTCTCCATGGGAGAATAGCAGCCTGCATTGCTGAGAAAGGTGGATATACACTGTACTAGTGCCGAGATTGTGCATGCTCTGTTGCCTGTGTCTATGTGCCTGTGGTTCTGTCAGTGTGATCATGTGATGTATCTGACCCCAGGAATGTGTCAATAAAGTTTCCACTTCCTGGGACAATGAATTCACGGTGTTCTTATTTCAATTTCCAGGAGTGTATATACTTGGAACGTATGTGTTGCAGTGTGTTGCTTTTTGACATGGGATTGGCATGTATTTGTTACAGCGTTATTTGCAGAATATGCCACGTAATATTAAGCACCAATTTCCAGCAGTCTACATCCATACTCGTCAAGAATACTAAAGAATGCAAGGGCGTATCGCAGTACAAAACATATCTTACACACGAAGAAACGTGCTTGGGCGGTTCCTCCACGCTAACTTTAACAAGTCGATAGACATAGGAAATAATTTTGTGGATGTGTTTGTGTTTGCTCAAATAAATAGTTTGTCTCGTACTTAGTACAGATATTTGTGGAGTTATTACAGAAAAATAACCAATACTTTGCTGCTAATTCTGCTAATTATGGTTCGAAGCTTGAATGTGACCTTTTGCACCATTTAGAATAGTAATAATGGCTCACATTTTTAAGTAGGGTCGCCCCCATTCCACATAATTCTTCCAAGAGTGGATGGGTTAGCATTTTCCATTTTGTTTTAGAATTAAAATGAGAATGTGGTGACGATCTGACGTTAAGAGAGCGATGGCATTGGCACTGGTTTATACATGGTATCCGAGACAGATTTCATATTAATGTCCATCTGCAATTTCATAATACACGGGATCGACAAATTGGAGATATAATACGTTCGCAATCACAGATTCGGTATAAATGCTTCCGTTCACAAGTTCAGACCTGCTTGTGCCTAATCAACATGTATTCTAACATCTAGACAACCGCTGCTCATTCTGGCTTTTGCGAACGCTAACACATAGTATAGATCGCAGCATCCGAATACTTCATAAATGCGCACAGAAGGATTAGCGGAAACAGTGCTAGCAAGACGTGTTTCCTCATAGCAATGATTTATTTCTCATAGTTAGACATGGTATTTGTGTAAATAAATCAGGCACAATTATAGCAGTTACAGGATTTACCAATTATTCTGCTGCTAATTGTTTTAATTATAAATACGAAATTTGAATAATATTGGCCAGTACTTTTAGGTGGGATAGCCACCAGACACACACAGTTCGTGCGGAGGCCTAACATTTTTGTAGACTTTAACATGACGTTGCTGTATTACACACAAATTGTAATGTCAAGGTATCTTACTTTAATATTTGCCACCAGTTTTGAAGAATATGCTACGATGTCATTAATTTATAGTGTCAAAGTCTCTTATCTCGTTAATTCTGGTAGTATTTACTACCAGTTTTTTACTATCTTATTCTCATTACAGTGTACAGACCACGAATGTCCAAACTCACAATCAAAATAATAATAAAAAATTACTTTGTGACGAAGCAAGTTGGGCTAATTTGAATTCCCCTCTTGTTTTGACATCTGCCACCGTAAGGTGCACTTTTCATTTTGACTTAATTAACATTAACATAACGAGTATAATCTGTATTTTCGTAAAAGAGAAATGTTGGCTCTAAGTTTTAAAGAGTATAACAGTGGATCTAATTTGGTGCCTACTTTTCTGTATGTATTTCATTTTCTAATTTGTTTTGACTATTACTAGTTAGTATCGTTTGTTATAGGGTGAAATCAGTGATTGCTTCGTAACTTAAATTCTATTGTTGACATATAAACAAGCATAAATTCTGTGATAACTGTAAATATTTGGAAGACGATGTGTCAGTAATCTTAAAGTATCTATTTAGCTCTATTCAAAAACATGTTAGCAAAACCAGCCCTTCATTAATTCCAAAGTAACTAACAGTTTTGTCAAAAGTATTGTTTACGTAACTGTATTTGTTAATTTCATGTTTTAAATAAATAATTCGGCCTAAACCCTTGCAATAGAAGAAACTGCTAAAAAGAAATGTTTCGATGAGTTCACTTAATTTAATGAGTTAAGTTTTAATTGTAATTTCTGTAAATCAAATTCGAAAAATGTGTAGTTTCAGCATCGATTATTGTGAAGATATATTAGGGTCCAATTTTTGGTCACGACACAGTCAGTCAAAGGCCGAGTTTCAGACGAGTAACCTGTGCTGGTTAGAACAACACCAATGCTTCAAATTAACTGTGGAATAAGTGTTAAACAATTAGGCCCTGTATAAAAACAGTGACAGTGTCTGCTCCATACGTACCTGATTATTCTTCAAGAACCGTGAACTTGGTGGTTAGGTTTTACTTCTAGTATATGTTCAATAGGAAGCTATTGTAGCACTATGAGGAGTTTCGCCTGCAAGCTAATCATGAGGCTTATCAAAAGTTAAACAATAATGCACTGGTCATATAACTGTGTAATATTTGGGAAAGTTAACAGTGAAATTGAAGTGCTATGAAACACAACTGTGCATCTGTCGGCTACATAATTTGCAGTAGTTAGTGTCGTTATCCACAACCAAATTTCTTAGACAGTGTAGCAACGCAGTACGTCGACACTGAGGACAACAAATGAAGAATATCAAAGGCAGGTAGAACCGCCACACACTCACGCCCTTACCCTCTCGCTACAGAGTACTGGTCCAGAACATGGAGCAAATGGCACGAGAGCAGTACGACCCCACACCAATTGGTCAAGATCAGCAGCGCAAGGTTGATACATGATTCAAATGATTCGGTTAATTGTGAGCACAGGCTACATTGTGATTGTCTCATTTTCTACAACTGTGGAGTGAAGATTTGCATTTAACGTCAGGCAGCTAATTATTTACAATGTGCTGTTACATCTGAATTGCACGAAGCCTTTGGAAAAACCAGGGCGCGTCTGCAATTTGGGTAGATTCACTTCACCATAAAGTGTCGTAAGGCGATGTGCGACGTACGTGTGACGTGGGTACGACATGTGTACGACTTCGATAGACGTGTGGACGACCTCGGTATGATGTGCATGCGACACATATCAGCATACAGTGTCTAACAGCTGAACAGGTTGTTCTACATTTTTGGCATCTACATGGGTACTCTTCAGTACACACTGAAGTGCCTGACAGAGGGTTCATCGAACCACCTTGACACATATTCTCTGGTATTCCACTTTCGAACAGCGCACGGAAGAAAAGAACAGTTTACGTCCGTGCGAGCTCTGACTTCCCTTATTTTATTGTGATAATAGCATCTCCCCGTCTAGACCAGCGCCAACCAAATGTTTTCTCAACCGTAAGTGAAAGCCGGTGATTGAAGTTTCGTGAGAAATTCCCGCCGTAAGGAAAAATGCCTTTGTTTCAATGATTTCCACCCCAAATCCTGAAACATATCTGTGACACTCTCCTCCATTCCTTGATAATACCAAACGTGCTGTCTTTCTGTGAACTTTCTCGATGTATTCCGTTAATCTTATCTGATAAGGAAATCGCACCGTGCAGCAGTACTCCAAAAGAGGACGGACGAGCGTAGTGTAGGCAGTCTCTTTAGTAGATCCGTTGCATCTTCTAAGTTGTCTGGTCATAAAACAGTCTTAGATTCGCCTTCCCTACGACATTTCTTGTGTGTTGTTTCCAATTTAAGTTGTTCGTAACTGTAATTCCTACGTATTTATTTCAATTTACGGCCTTTAAATTTGACTGATCTATCGTGTAACCCAAATTCAACGGATTTCTTTTAGCAATCGTTGGTGACCTCAGACTTCCATTATTTAGGGTCAATTGCCCATTTTCGCACCACACACATCTCATTTAAATCGTTTTGCAATTGGTTTTGATCTTCTGATGACTTCACCGGACGATAAACGACAGCATCATCTACAATCAACCTATGACGTGCGGTGGGGCGGGGTTGCCAGGTCTCGTTATGCTAAGTGCTCTCATTCCTGAAGCGATGTCTTACCAAGCAGATTGTGCCGAACTTTGCTAAGGTCACAAATCACATCGACCCTGCAGCAGCCAAGAGAATTAAGAGACGGGCGAGCCTTGCCTTGGTACGTGAGAGGGTGCCCTTTACTCACCGCAGCCTTCAATACAACTCCCAGGAAATATTTGAACTTCATCTTAAACTGGCCAATCAGTTTAATTAGTGGACCTGGGACTGGTTGGATGGTGTTACCTGGACGACAGCTGATTCTGCACATAAAAAGGCCACTGGACGTCAGATTTCAAAATTCTCACGTCTCTCGGATAAACCATAGCTGGAGGCACCATTCAAGATGATCACCAATCTCAATGACATGGAGCTGTCTCATGGCGCGCTTTCGGTTCTGGAGAAGGGACTCAACTTCGCTCACGCCAGTCGCGTACATCGTCAGTGCAGTGGAACCACCTGAAGCAGTAGAAGAAGTGCGTCAGGAAACCTGCTGGGCTCTGACCAGAACTAAACCTACGAAGACGAAGTAGAGAGAGGCCGGCCATTCGGAACCCAAGAGAGTGCTCTGAGATACTTATCTTACCTGCTGACAAAGGAAATGCCACTGTTGCTCTTTCCCATAAGGACTACATTAAGAAGATGCAGCGCCTGCTAGATGACGACTCCCATAGGAACATCAACGCTGACCCTACGAAGGTGGAGAACAAGACTAGGGCTCTACTCAAGGACGTGGATCTACCAGAGGGGGACGCCAAGAAATTGTCACCTCAAGGACCTGTACCACCAAGATTTTGTAGACTCCCTAAGGTCCACAAAGAGGGGGTACCTATGCGCCCGATTTTCAACAACATTAGGGCACCTACCTACTTGCTGGCAAAATATCTGGCTGAATTACTTAGTCTCTATGTAGGTAAATGCCCTCACCGTATCCGTAATTCCGTGGATTTCGTGAAACGTTTCGACAACTTCAGACTCAAAGCCACTGATATCGTAGTGAGCTTCAATGTGGTTTCACTATTCACCAGTGTACCTCTACGAGAGTCAGTCGAGCTTATTGGGCAGAAATTTAACGAGAAGACCACCGAACTCTTTAGGTATGTCTTGACCTCAACGTATTTTCTGTTTAATGGGGAATACTATGAGCAAACGGATGGAGTCGCAATGGGCAGCGCACTCTCGCCGGTGGTCGCGAATTTGTACATGGACCACTTCGAGGAGGAAGCCTTGGCGTCATAAAACTGGAAACTTGTTTCTTCCGTTATGTCGATGACACGTTCGTTATCTGGCCCCATGGTAGGGGCAAGCTTTTGGATTTCCTTACGCACTTAAACTCCATACATCCAAACATAAAATTCGCTATGGAGACCGAAGCAGAAGGGAGATTAACATTCCTGGACGTCATGGTCAAGAGAAGAGCTGATGGTGCCCTGAGCCACGGTGTGTACAGGAAGAAAACGCACACTGACCTGTACCTGCATGCAGACAGCTGCCACCACCCTTCTCAGAGGAATGGAGTACTAACACCATTAGTAAACAGGGGGTGCAGCATCTCAGACGCAGAGAATCCGCCCCAGGAATTGGAACACCTCAAAACCGTGTTTCGAAAAAACGGGTACTCGGAATGGTAGATTAGAGCGCACTCTCCGTCCCACCTCCACAGCACCACCTGTGGAGACGGATGAAGTCACGGAAGAAGAGGTAGCCACTGCCTTTATTTCGTACAATGGCGCACTATCGGGGGAAATCGACCGTATGTGAAAGAAACACCGAGTTAAAACCGTCTTCTGCGTGCCCAATAAAACACGGGCCTTACTGAGAAGTGTGAAAGATGACCTCAGTCTGAGGAAGGCCGGCATGTACCAAATTCCCTGTGAGTGTGAGAAGACTTATATCGGACAAACAGTACGCACCATCGAAGATCGTTGCCGAGAACATCAAAGGCACACTCGACTGAAATATCCAAATAAGTCGGAGGGAATAGAGCACTGTTTGTCCGAGAAACATGAGATGGATTAAAAGCGTACCAAGATCCTGGCTCAGACCTCTAAATATTGGGACAGCGTTATCAGGAAGGCTATGGAAATTCGCACCAGAGAAGATCTTATCATCCAAGACTGCGGCTACAATCTCAGCAAGGCTTGGGACCCGGCATTGAATGTAATTAAGAAGACTCTTAGCAAGAAGTACTAAGTGGCGACAAGGGCGGACGTAGGAAGCACATCGACGCTACGACAGATTCCGACGCCCACGTCTTCGCGACCGCCGGCGCACTGGCGCGGACGGCGAAGAAAGCCACCCGCAGGGGGAGGGGATTTAAATCGGCCTCCCGCCCTCAGGATCTCAGTTCGTCAGCGCACCTGACGATGACGATGCCGTGCCCGTTGGACACTATGAACCGGCAGTATACCCGTGGACTGTTCGAGCAACAAATACACCGGGAGAAACTGAAGAATCACATACTTCTCCAGATTGCTTTCAACTGTTCTGTCATTAATAGGCAAATCTTCATCATCTGATTAGTTATTGTAGTCCTCTTATTAAATTTACTAGCTATAGCATTAGAAGGAAGGAGGGAAAACAATAACAAAAATTCTAAATGATGATGTGCAAGATTGTTAAGATTGCATAAAACGAGACTCAGTGGATTCATATTTGATTATTCATATTCCCCACAAGGTAACTTAGTATTCCCTAGATTTAATTAAACTTGTCTCTTCAGCATCTTTCATTATTTGTTCTTTTATACTATGCTATTTTCTCGACAATTACAAAAATCAAACATAAAACCGACAACTCTCTCCTCCTGCACTCCCCGCAGCATCGCCAGAGAAGAACGAAAGACGATTGCGATAGTTCTGAACGATGAAGAGGAAGTTTGACAACGCGAAAAGAAAGGAAATAGTATCGCCAACAACTCGGGTTCCCTGGTGCTCGTTGACCACCTGACAGTGCAAAGAATGCGTGTCCTCTAAAGCATTTAGTTACTGCTATTTAATTGCTGCTCCTTTATGTCGTCATTCAAATGACTGGCGTTACGCCACCCCGTTGCCTCTGATAGGCCTACTTCGCTCTCTTCACCGTACTCATAGTAACCTTCAGTTACTTTAGTGGTCCTACAGTATCATATTGGAATATCACTTTGTTCATCATCAACCTTTCGTCTCAAAAAAGGGAAGCAGTTCCACGTGACGTTTTCTGTACAGTGAGATTCTCACATCACTTTGGAGAAGATTCCATTGCTGTAGTCGAGACCCAAGAATTACTGCATTCTCCTTTGACAGGCCAAGGTCTTTTTCCACACTGTCTTCACTTTCTACTTCAAACACACAATTGGCGGATGGAGTGGAACTGGTAAACTATCCGAATGTAGAATGGGTCGAATAGCAGATGGAAGATTCGGGTACTGAACTGTTCTTCTTTTCTTCATAGACAGTCCTGCCTTTATAGGTGGAGTCAGACTGAAATAGCAGTCATCTGTATGGTTTGTAGGCTCCCGCCAAATCATAGGCACAGCGAAAGCCATATATCGTTTCTTCTTTTTCAGCCGTTGTAGCAGTAGTGTAACTGAACATGCGTTGCAATATATATGTGGAGCCCAAGACTTTTCCTGGTCCCCTACTTTCAAACTCGAAGTAATATTGATAGGCTGTCTTTACAATAGGCGTCAGATTGCGTTTCTGTGAGCAAATTGTTACTTCACCACAAATATAACAAAAGTTATTCACAATTTTTACACATTTTCGTGGAATTTTTATACATTTTACACTAAAAAAACACTTGCGAACCAGAAGTTTTGCATTAATTTGAGTAGAAACTACATGTAATTCACAGTCACGGCAACAATATCTATGTTTACGACTAACAAACAGCTGAAGAGCATTTGCTTTTTGTTATTTGACAGGTGTACCAACACAAAAAAATTCCCCAAACTTAAAATCTTAACTCTAAAAAATGAAATGTCACTTTATTTTCAAAACAAGAGCTACTCTGTCATTTTTATGGTGATTTTAGAATTCAGCAGATGGAAATAGATGTAAATTTACAATTTTTAAGCCCAAAACATTTTCATTGTGGCCTAGTGTAATCACATTATTTGTCCCAAAATTAACCCATCCTTCATGTTTATGCAAGAAGTCGACACCTACTAACATTTAAACACTGAGTCTACTAATAACCAAAAAATTTAATTCTATTTGCACTTCAATTACTATGATTGGTAGCAATATTTGCTGTTTAGCCACCTTCTTACTCTTCCCAGGGGCCACCACAATTTTCAGCCCACTCACAGGCATTGTAACAATTTGCTTAGTTTTAGGGAGAACATTCACAAAATTCTGAGACACTGCACACACTTCCGAACCACTAACTATTAAAGAAGGAACCTTTTCTTTTAACACTGTTACCTCAGTTATAGGTTATCCAATATATTCTTTTCTGACTACAGATTCGGGTTCATATACTAAGCCTTGCACCACTTCACGCCTGTCAAAACCTACCCCTTCTGTGGAAAGCACATTTACCTCAATTGACCCACTTTCACTTTATTATTAGTGACGGCTTTCACTATCCATTCCACTACAGACAAATCGAAACATCATTCTAACTTCTCCCCCTCCATACTATTCTCTGTATCTGCAGCCCTATACAAGGCATTGTCAGAATTACTGAATTCATTTACTTCTTCTTCCTCTTCCGTCCCTTCATCCTCACTCTCCGAAATTACTCGATTCATCCTATTCACAATCTCCTCTTGTATCCCCCTAGCATTACTTCCACAGTTTACAGGTAGTCCCACGTCGGTTGCGCTTTATCCTCACCTCCTGAGCTGAGTCTTCACTTCCTATACTTAGTTTGTTCTTAATATGGTTCTTGCACCCTTCTTTTAAGCTCTCCCTTTCCCAAAAACCTGCCACATTTACTGAATAATCAAACTGTTTTTCATCGTCATTCTCCGCTACCCTTCTTTTTTTCTTTTATGCTACCCCCATGCTGTCCAATAGGTACCTTCTTAATAAAGGGCGTCGCTAGCGGGTATAAATTTCGTGATTTCTGTCTGCAAACGCTAGCGTCATTACAGACTGCTAACAGTTTTTCTCCTGTGTGACATCACTGCCTCTGTCATTTCGGTCACCCGCCGGGTTGCGTCTACCCATCACGTCATCGTCTGTCAGCTGATAGTAGTTGCCACGCCGGTCCGGGTTAATGAAACTGCTACCAGCAGTACCTCCTCTCCCTCTGTGTCTACCCCGGTAACCATTATCTCTTTTTATGCCTATTCTGTTTACACTGACTTCGGCTCTGTTGTCATTTCTTGATCTAACAGGAGGCCTTACTCTCTTCTGTTATTTTCCTTTCCTTTTAAGATGTTTTCTACTCGCTCGAAATAATGAATAAACCGGCCAATGTCATTCCTAGGTGCCGAAATCATCTTATTTCTCCACTACAACGGCAATTTATTTTCAATCCCCATAACGATTTGCTCTGTTTCAACCTTTGGAGTTATATATGACAAAGTAATTACCCATTTCTCTATAAATCTTTTAATGCCCTCTCCCTTTGGATCATACTTTTCCCTGGACCAAAATTTATTTAAAACCTCCATTTGTTTCCGTATTTATCTGAGGCCAAGTTTCCCCAAATTCTTGCTTCTCCCATCAAGTCTGAAGTAATGAATCCAATCTTTTGTTTAACATTCCACACTTTTGGAAAAATATCCTCAAAGTCACTCCAAAATTCCTTTTGATGAACGTTTTCACTGGGATCAAATCTTAAAAACTGTCGGTGAGTAAGATATGCAATTTCAGGTGATTCTATTAGTGCACTAGAAACAATACTACCACTATTATTGTTAACATTTTGTTCTAATTTTGTTAATCAACTTTCTTGCTCATACAGCTCCTCATTTACGTCAGTACTGAAGTGACGAACGTTAGTTTCAATATTAGTGATTTAATTAGACAACTGCACTCCAAAATTTGCACACACATCTTTCCCTTCTTTAATTTGTGTTTCCAATACCATATGACTCCCCTCACAGTGTCTCTCTAGTTTGTGAATTTGTTCATTAACTTTGATTAATTCTAAATTTATTTTCGCTGTCATTTGTTCGCTAACCTTAGCAACTTGCTCAATTCGCAAATGTAATTCCCTTTTCGCCTTTACAATGGCGACATTACAGTCTCGCCTGACCTGATTAATGTCGCTTTTAACATTATTACTAAACAAAGTCATATCATTTCTTAAAGACTCCTTCAACTCAGACATTTTATCCTCCATTTTAGATTCCAGTTCGAATGACAAGTTACTAAATCCTTGATCAAATTCAGAATGCAATTAATTTATTTCCGAACTTAATTTACTAATTATGGAATCCATTCCACTCATACTGCCATTAAGTTCTAAGTCCATTTTCTTTACATGTTTCAAAATATTTGTTAACAATTCGGAAACACTATCCTTTGGAACACAAGTAACTGACATTTTGTCCTGTTTTGTTTTTGGAATAGCTACAGACACTGTCGGGGTACTAGGTTCCGATACATTATGTTCACTATCCGTCCCATAATTAGCATACATTGAGTCTGTCAAGCTGCTATTCGTATTTGCTTGTGATACTTCAAAATTGAAATTACTACTCATGCAATCATTTTCCGCTTTAACTTTCTCCAAATCTACCCCCAGTTTCTTATCTACGATTTGCTGATTGTTTTCAGCCAATTCAGACAGTTTTCCAATACACACATAAAACTTCAAGTAGAACACTATTTATCTTTACTTACGATCTGCACGGCGGGGCGATAGGGTAGACCGGGGCAATTCCTACACCCGAAAACATTTTTAATTTTTAAATTTTTACTGATTTAGTTACGTTTTTTATTGAGGTACCTAAAGTTTAATTGGGGATTTCTGCTTTCATAAAAATATAGTTTTGTTAAACTAATTACATTTATAAAGAGAAAAACTCGTATATATAGCAATGTCTAGCGGATTTCGGTATTTCCTCGACCGCCGGAGCAATTTCCACGCCACTTTGGGGTAATGCCGACATAAGTGAGAAATAATAACATGAATGTGTATCAATAAAATGTATATTTTTACAAAGTTATATATGATACTTATAACAGTATGCCATGACTATAGATAAAGAAATATGACAAATGAGTCTGTAAAGAAGCATTTTAAGAGGTAGAGCAAAAGTTACAAACGTAGTTTTCAGGGGAATCATAGCCGCTACAGTCTGCGTGTACCCACTTCCCACAAAATACTCACCAACGCCACAGTTCAGTTTTAATGCCATATTCCCCACAGACTAAACACATTTTACTGTCTTTGGAAAATAAATCCATTCCGTCGTCCATATCATCGTCGTCGCATAACGTTGACTCACCTATTTCTTCTTCAGTAGATGTTTCTTCAAAAGAAATCTGTCTGCTGCACCTTTACTGCTTTTTTTGCCTTTGGATGTGGCCTTACATTTGGTAATGCTTGATTTCCACTTCCGTGCTTGACCATAATTAATAACACGGGTTCTTCCTTGGTTTGTTTGGCGTTCTCTTTGAGGTGCTTAAGCCAATCATTGAAAAGATCTTCGTCTGACCATCAGTTATGTGAACATCTATATATAGCCCCAGCTGGACCTCCTTTTTCCAACTGAGGAGACATCCGCTTCCGGGGATAGATGAACATGGGTGGGATGTAAATCCCAGAAGCACTTACAGCGCAGACCACTGTAATATTCCTCCCTCATTCCCAATTCGTCGCAGAGCCTACCTGGTGTTGGACCTTTCCTGGCTTTTGAACTGTTGATATCCCAGTTTCATCTATATTGAATACTCTTGTTGCCTTAAATTGATGTTTTATATACTTTATCCAAGTTTGAAAAGAATAAATCAACTTCAGATTTAATATCAGCCAGAATTCGGCTAAGGCTTGTTGCAGAAGGCTGCCTTAGGCTTAATGTTGGGTTCCTTTTGCGGCCGTCCAGTCCTCAACTGATATTTTTGTTCCTTTGTTAAAGATGTGCTTAATATTTAAGTTTTGTGTAAGGTCGTATGCAAGTTGGCGTCAGTCTGTTAATGTGATCCCATAGAAATGGTTTGACAATTGCTTTATATGGTCAGCTGGAATAGCTTCCTGTTCGTGTGTAAAATAGGCTTTTCTTCCCAACGCGGGTTTGGCTGCTGATTTTGCTTTTAATCGATCATGTAGCGTAATTCTGGGAATTCCTAATTCCGTGGCAACGCTCTTTACTGATCTACCACTTTCAACTAGCTCAAATACCCTTTTAAGAGTTTGTTCATCCCATTTACCCCTCTCAGTCGTCCGTTTTCTCGATCTCACCATCTGGAATACAATAAAAACAAACTTTTAGGCATTAACAATCCCCTATAAAATATTAGTACAGATGAGGAAATACCGACACCCTGTCGATATTGCCCCAGAGGGACCGAATGGCGGATACCTAACCCTACAGACTACTACACACTTTGAAATGTTACAACTGATATACCAAAATGATCGTTAAAATATGTAATATCTTGCTGTATATGTTGCATTTTAGTGACACAAGTGATTGGAGTATTACCTTAACTTGTTCAGAAGTTCTTCTTTAGGCCGAAAACTACGCAGCAGCGCTCTGCTATCAAAATATAACTAAAACCTATGGTGTCGGTATTGCTCCAGATTTCGGCCTTGCCCTGATCTACCCAACAGCGGGTCCGTTCTCCAGGAACTGCTTCCACCGATCCAGTTTACGGGCCAGCACTCCGTCCACTGCTGCCAACTGCTCCGTCTGCCTGGCTGCTGTAGCGCGATGTTAGCTCCCATAGCTCCGCTGTCGCTGCCGAAGTCTGCCGCCTCGCCCCACTCGTTCTCGTCCCACTCGCTGTCATATTTTCAACGTACGTTCAATAGCCTATGTGTCTTTAGTTATACATTCCAGTTCCTTTTTTCACACCGTGGGATCACTTAACAAGTTCAGTTAAACACTGCTTCTTTTTCATCTACAGTTCCTACTCTCCCGAACTCTGTATTGTACAATTTATTTGATTTTCCAGCCGAACAGCACCAACTGCGGCGGGGCGGGATTGGTGGGTCTTGTTTTGCGATTTATTTAATGATTTCCACCTCCCTCAGTATAGAGTGCATTCACCACCCGTTTCTGTGCATTCGTAGGTACTATGTAGAAGATGAGAAAAGCAGCGTTGAAGAAAACCATCGTCCATACCTACGATTACAAAGTCCGCGTAACTCAAGTACCAAGTTAAACCTGTAAATCTCTATTATTAACGGACAACGTGGGTGCTTCCTCCATTCATTGAAAATGTTTCTTTGTAAATACTGATATTTCATTGCGGTCCTTTTCATTTATTGTGCCATCAAGCCGGCGCGATTTAACCGTCCTTTCTTCATCTTACAGACAAATTTTCCGGACACATTTAACATGACCTTCTTGTCCGACAGCGACTCCACGACTGACTCAATGCCGTCGCTCACAGGGCATATAACTCATTCAGTTACGTGGGAAGACTTCTCTCTCATTGGTTGATCAAAATGATCATCCAATCACATTAACCTTTCATGATCAATTTCGCGCACAAACCGCTTTACTCCAATCAGCATTCTCAGATGCATCTACGTCGTTTCATATTGCAGAATTTCATAAAATGTTCCACAAAACCAAATCAAACGAAAATCAAAAGAAAACTAGGCTTCAAATATACTTTAGAACTAAGTATCCTCTTACTTTCTTTTTGGCTGCCTTATTGCAAAAACAGACCCTCCTAAATATAAGTCAACCACCACTTAGGGGGAGTCAACGTTTTCAGGACATCCTGGTTACGTAACACTTGCTAGTTATGGATGGCGACACTATAAAATTTAAATTTGACGTATGTCCGCACATACACACTCACATTCACTCTCATCTACTCCCACCATAACACAAAATATAAATATCAACTTTTAAACTATTATTTCCATTACGAAAGACAAATTATTACAAGTTTAGAATCAAAATTCCCTAAAAATAACTTGTGCGGAGAGGGCTGTTATTGTTTTTAAATAACAAAGAAACGTAAACTGTCTTGATTCCTATCTGAATTTACTTTACTAAGTGTCGGTTAAGTACTTTTTTAATAGGTTCTTTATATTCTCAAAACTATTGAACTTATCCGCATGAAAATTTTGCATACTTTTCGTCTAAATTATAAAAGTTCCTATACCAAATTTGAAAACAAACAGATCATATTTATCATAGTTATTTAGTTTCTTAGGTGAGATGAATAAGTGATCTTAGTACGCTCCACACAGAGCATTTCTCACTGTCCGCACACCTCAACAGACGGCATTACGACGCCAGCAGCGGACCACACAAGGGCCGGGGCTGGAGGCTTCATTGCCAGCCTCCAATACAACTTGACCTAACGGAATAAAACTTACTGCAAAACTCTGTAGCCGTGTAAATAGCTGCGACGTTATAGAAGGATGCACAAATTGTCTCCTAAATCGTTTGTAAAGATAAGGAACAGCACGGGGCCTATTACACTACCTTGGGGGACGCCAGAAACCACTTGTGTTTTTTTCGATGACTTTCTGTCAGTTACTACGAAATGTAACCTGGGAGGAAGTCAAGGGTGACTCATCTCTCCTTCGTCTTCGATTTCTGTACATACAGGAAAATGTAACAATCAAACAAAACGCACTTTACTGGTCGTACACGCTAGATTTTGGGAAAAACTCGAGGCGGAAAATACAATCGATCTCTCTTTTTGAACTTTCCAGTCACTCGTAGTCATCTCGGTTGCTGTGAACATAGAATGATGCATACCAGGAAACCTTTTCACATATTACCCTGCTAGAATACTATCGTTGCCCTCTCCAAGCATCGTATCAGTCATTTCGTTCCTTTTGTAATGTTACCTGGCAGAATGTTGAGAAGAATTATACTTATCTAAAGTACAACGCACCTTCCAAATTATAATGTGGATAAAGGACCACGAAAAGAAACAGTTCAAGTGCAGGTACGGTATTAGGTGCAGTCATTGACTCCACTATTTACTGATGGCCATTAGGTTGTATAACTAATCAAGCTACCAATCGCATTCTGATGGCCTCTACCGGACGCGCGACCGCTACGGTCGCAGGTTCGAATCCTGCCTCGGGCATGGATGTGCGTGATGTCCTTAATTTAGTTAGCTTTAAGTAGTTCTAAGTTCTAGGGGACTGATGACCTCAGATGTTAAGTCCCATAGTGCTTAGAGCCATTTGAATTTGGCCTCTACCACTTTCAAACTTTGATTGTACTCATCACCTAAACGATTCATTTATGGATTGCTGCCACGGACAATATTCGAATCGTGTGTGTGTGTGTGTGTGTGTGTGTGTGTGTGTGTGTGTGTGTGTGTGTGTGTGTGTGTGTGTGTGTTTATACACACCGTATATGGTACATCCGGACTGATATTGCTTCATATTCTATCATGGTGTTCGGACGACTTAATAACTGGTACATTTTTGTTTATTTTACTTTGTTTCAAAATATGAACCGCGAATCACTTTTCAAGTGCAGTGATCTTTTTGCAAGCGAACCAATCTGCGTCCATCATTTCTTGATCCTTCCACTTTGCTCGTCTCTGTACTGCACATATCAACAATGAACATGCATGGTGTGTCTAACAAATAAACATGAAATTTACATATTCATTAGGTGATTGGTTATTACGATTCATAACGAACCTTTTCGGCATATTTTTGTTTCCTAGCAGTCCTCTGACTTCAGCATGAAATATTTTCCTAAGTGGTACAAATGTGTTCCAAATTCAAACTTCTTGATTAATCCCAAATTTAATTGGGCTCAAATTTCACGAAATGGACATGAGTGTTACATGCAGGATGGGACACTAGCGCATTTTGCTGCCGATGTAGAACTAAATCTAACGTACCTATATAGAACCAGATGGAGAAATCGAATAGGGCCTGCATCTTCACCTCAAAGATTGCATCACCTCACTGATTTGGGTTTTTTTTTATATTGTATCAACTCACCAGTGAAGTGTACAGTACTTCTGGTGACGGGGTTATCGAAATGGAGCATCGAATTTTTAAGTCTTATCAAGATTTTCAAAATGATTTAAGGGTGTTTGATAGAATTCGTGAACCATTGTAGAAATGAGTGCAATATTGTATCTCAATGTAAGAATGACTCGTGGAAAATCGTTTTTAACAGGTACAAGTGTATGGTAAATTGTAATGTGTAAAGTACTGAAGTAGTATTGTATTCCTTGTCAGGGTAGCCCCTGATTGAAATTCGAGCCTAGTTAGATGGGGGCTTAAATCAAAAGTTAACATCTAAAATACATTCGTACTTAGTAGAACAATATTTCATACTGAAGTCATTAGCCAGTAACCACACATCCGCAGTTATGTCGTAAACACTTCATGCGTTGAGCCATGTCTACAGGGTCGTTTTTCTATCTCTTGTCTTATACTTTTACCCGTGTCGGTTTTTAACTGTGATACTCCCTCTGCCGCTGTCCAGACCCAGCAGGGATATCGGCCACTGGCCTACCAGTCGAGGTATTAATGTATAAAGAATCATTATTGGCCATTGATCATTACAAGTGAGAAAGGCTTCGTCTTCGGCACATATCATAATAAAAATTTCTAGAACTATATGTAGAGGCGACGTTGTGAGTATGTGGGAGAGGTAATCGGCCGCCCAAAGTTGGTACGAAGTAAGACGAATTTATTGTGCAGCTGCACGCTAAGAGCCCAGTGCTAAGTTGTGCCACATCAGGTCTAGCTAGGTGACTGGTACAAGTGAGCCGAGACACAAAGACGAGCAGAGTAGCAGGAAAGGAGTAAATCCTGAGGCTGGGAATTTGGACGGTGATGCTAACACGATCTTTGGGTAAGAGGGCAAAAGAATCTCCAAGAAATGGCGGAGTGTCCAACAAGCTGAAAGATGGCTTCTTACAGCTCTTCAAGAATGTGTAATAATTCATATTCAGGTATTAAAACAAACCTGAACACATCTGTGATCCCAGAAAAATGAGGCCCATCCAGTGTCACAAGAATATTTTATTGTCCTTAAAACTACAGAAACTAATATTTCACAGAAAATAAACAATTGCACAATGAACCTCTAAATTAACAACTTTTAATTGCTTCATGTGATTTCAACAAACAGTATCTCAGATGATAGCACTGCATGACAGCTATCATTCTAGAAAGCTACTCATCTGCATCTATTTCAATTATCTTCCACGTCTTTTTTATTACACAAATGTTTGTCAGAATATCATACTCTCCAGAATTACAAATGCAAATGAATACAGCATCAATACCATACAAATTGTCATCCTAGTGTACTTATTTAAAGAACACTTTAATATTTTGCCAGTAACTTTATTTAAAAATAAGTTACAACTGACAGTACAAAAACATGGTAATTTAGAAAGTGGTCAATCCCATGTGTTAGTTGACATCGATTTTACAGAAGAGTGCCTAAAATAACTTCTGACAAACACGTCTAAATAAGTGTTTACACAATATTTAATGACAATTTATCATTTTTCGTGAGCACAATTGCTCAAGAATACTGTCTTATTTATTTATGGGCAAACCTTTACTTACGTTTATTGTTGCTGAGCTGAGAGTAACAGAATATTTGATATTTCTGTATGTAAATATTCTTGTAATTTATTAGTTTTGGCCCAAAAGTGGCCAAGATAAGTCAAATTATTTCTATAGGGCTAAAGAACGATGTATTTTTGGTGGGGATGGTCTTTAGCCAATGTAAAAGCAGAGACAGTAAAGGAACACTACAGAAGTCAAGTAGAGACTGGGACTTTTACGAGTGAAGAGCTCAAGGCAGCGATACTGGACACTTTTACTACACTGGAAGGAAGCACACATGCCTATGGCACTGAGTGGTATTCGATCACGGAGGTGTTTGTTTCTGGATGGTGAATGGCTGCTACCGTACTTTAACTTCTGAAAGGACTTTATATTTCAATAGGTCTTAATGAGCTCCAGAGTAGGACTCTAACATAGACTGTATATATTACAGAACTGAGGATAGACAGAGTATGAGTTACAATTCTTTGTATCGCATGTGATAATTTATAAACCATCACGTTGAACTCTAAACTGTTTTGAGCTGGTGAATATTTCATATGTTGTGATTATGAAATGGAGTTACCTTTGCTTACAATATAGTTTGTGCATCTTGCTAACACACTCATTACGCTTTCAATGTAACTTTACTGTATGAGGTAAGGGTACTTTCTGTCTGTATTTTAGCTGGATATCATAAGGCCACTTCCTTGTTATTTGAGGTGTAAATTCTTGAATCACTTCAATTACAGATGTTAGAATAGAACCCTTCTTCCTTAATTATTCACTAAACTTTTACTCTTTATTTATGTGTATTTCGTTAACTCACAATTCTGGTCCATGCATACACTATTTGACTGCAGGATCACAGCTGAAAGTTATTATTTACATTGAATTAGCTGCATGGTATGAAAGCAGATGTGAACAGCTATCACTACAGCGTGCTCTTATTTTTAAACAGAGCTATGCATAACCCAACTACTTAAAGTACGAGTAACCACAGGCAAGATGCAACTGGTTTGTTCATATGGGATGCTGTTAGAAGAGCTGTAGCCATTAGGTACCATCGCATAGTAAACAATAGAGTTAATGTACAAGCAATTTGTAAATACCATAAATATTGAGATAGTGAATATATTGTTCAATACATACTTCACTTACTAAATTGATGAACACAGTTAGCATATGAAGTTACTAAATACGAAATATATTAAATGCAGAGATTAAATACAATTAATTCATTACTATAAATTGTGCACAACAAACGATCTTGAGAGCGTGAATGTAGCTATTATCTTACATACTAATAATCATTATACATTGGCTGAGATAAGCAGAATAAACAGTAAGTCTACTTATTTTTAGCACTACTCAGGTCATAAAACACTTTCATACAGTAAAATGGCTTGTCTGATAAACTGTTGTACAGTCATCCTTTAAGAACTTTTAATGACATGGCCAGAGCAACTTGTGATAGTTTACTGAAGATTTTCAAAGTATCCACTGTGTGCGAGTTACCAGTTCTTGTTAGCCTTTACCATTATATGGTATAATCTGCGTACACTCTAGTATTGTAGTCATTAATTTCTTCTGTGAAAAAACATTTCATGCTGTTGTTCTTCTCAAATAGTACACAGGCGTTTATGTAAAGACTTTCAACTCTCACTACACTAAGGCAGAAAATAGAGGATGACAGTGATCCCTCTGATAAGTTTTACACTTAATGCATGACATTCTTTCCTGCTTATTCAAAAATTTTGTAAAGTAATAGGTGTATTCCTACATGAGAGAGGCGTAAGTAATATGCAACTGGACAATTACTCTAAGATAGTCCATATTAATCATTTCTCTGACTCAATATGAGGGTGGAAACTCTAGATACCATTTTTGCACAGCTGACTGACATGTTCTTCCCATATTCAATCCTAATAGTTTTATAGACTTGCTTTATGTGGCTCTGGGCACTCATAAAAAAGCTGTTGTTTTCTCTGGATTACTAAATATTTACAAGATGAGAACGAGTGGAGGGTGATTTGAATGATTCCTGCGTATTATTATGCAAAGCTGAGATGTTCTAATATGAGTGAAGCAGGATTGTGTCATCAGTTTAGCATCTGGCAGCATGATTTATGTATTGATAAAGAAGATGGGTTCAAAAACTGAACCCTGTGGAATACTGGTATAAATTACTGCTTCAGGGAAGATATTTTAAATGCCACAAAAGGTCTTCTGCTGTGAAGATACGAATCTATTACCGCTAATGCTTGATAACATACACTGCAAATGTCTAATCCTGCTGTCAGGATGTCAAACAGAATGCACTCAAATACTTCGCTTGAGCCACATAATTCAAGTTATACAATTCTCCAGTTTTTGAGAGCTTTTCATATTTGTGCAATAGCTTGCAAAGCATCCGCTGCCAAATTCCTGCCCTGACAGAATCCAAACTATTACTCAAAGGTTGCTAGTCCCAAAATATTTACTTAACACGGTATGCATAAGTGAATCTAATGTCTTAGAAAATATTGGTGCAATTGATATTGGTACACAAATCTGAGACAGATGTTAATTATCTGTTTAAACACTGGAATACCTTTGGAGATTTTGAGACAGTCGGGAAACACTCCAGACAGCATACATTTTTTAAATATGAAAGCCAATGGTTTGCAGATAGTCTATGGGTTTATTTTAAAACTTGCTGACTATCCAGCGTTGTCCAGATAAGTATTTGTGCCAATCTTCTACTAGTCCCTCTCCTCCTCTTCCTCCTCCTCCTCCTCCTACTCCTCCTCCCTCAGCCATGTCCTCCTTCCCTTTTCTCTGTCCATCTCCTCCTATTCCTTTCTTTGTTCATCTCCTTCACTTTCCTTTCAGCTTCTGTCTCCATCTGTCCCCTCGTTTCATCTCTCCCTCTTTCCTTTCTCTTTCCATCTCCTTTTCTTCCCTCTCACCTTCCATCTCCTCCTCTTTCCTTTCCCTGTCTCTCTGCTCCTCCACCTACACAATGTTCCTTAGTTCCTCCTCCTCCTCTCCCCTTCTGCCTATCTCATCCAATTTCTTTTGTGTGTATCTCCTTGGCTGTCCTTTCTCTGTCCATGAGCTCCTTTCCCCTAGGTCCATCTCCTCATCCTCCTCTCTGTCCAGTTCCTCCTCGCCCCACTTAGTCCACCTCCTCCTCTCCCTACATATGACCATCTCCTCCTTTCCCTTCTCTGTCCATGTCCTCCCACCACCTCTATCTCCACGTTGTCATTTCCACCCAAATAGGAGACTGCTTCTTCTTACATCTACAGAACTTCTTTCATATAGTAAGTAAAAAGTGTTTCAAATTTGGCTCAACTCGATCCAGAAGTTTAGGTGGAGCTTTCTACACGTGGAGTTCTCCACGGTCGCATGTGTCATATATATACAGTTGGTACTACAGAAATAATAAATTAAAACGTAATGCTTCATGCAGCTGTTTTACTGCATTAACAGCGAACGTGCAGTAAGCGAAAATGTTATTTTATTTCTTCATTTTTACGGTTATTCGAAGGCCGTGGGCTTCATTGCTTTTCACTCTCATCTCCATTACCCTGCAACGCAGACGGTTCTTTCCCAGACAGCGATTATTTTGAGACAGTAAGTAATTAGTGTAGCACGTTTGGTTGTAATCGAACCAGTGGTTTAGGTGGAAATGTGGAACATACATACATACATACATACATACATACATACATACATTACATTACATACATACATTCGTAGACCCAGTTTTATGACATGTATAATAATATTTTATACTATATATGTGTAAATGGAGAGCCAGCACATTCCATGCTTTCAGAGTTTCATAATTCTGACTGTGTTCTCTTTATTATACTGTTTATTACACTGGGAGTGATTCTTTACCGGTTAAAGATATGATATGCTCATGGATGAGCTTTAAGCAAATCAGTTGCAGATGTGTCTGTTGCTTCCATTTCCTTAACTGAACTAAGAAAGTGGTCATTCAGTTCAACTGGACTGGACGGGGTCCCATGTGTACAATTCGAAAGATTCTCTTGGGCTATAATTTGCCATGCTGTCTTGCGTTTATTGACAGCACATTCTATTTCCTTTTTATAGGCAGATTTTTTTTCTATGTACAAACTTAAATATGTTAATTTTTTTACATTTTTGGTATGCCTCATAAAACGTGTTCTGCTCTCGCGTTTGCTTACTGGTATTTTTATATTCACTATGTAGTAAAAATCATGTTTTGTCTTACCTGACTCAGTTTCTCTGTGTACCAACCAAAAGTTTTATTTTTATAAATTCTGGACAAGTTAGTTTTTGGTCCTAATTGAGGTGGTTTGCCGTTGCCTCCTCCAAATATAATGGGGATGAATGATGATGATAACAACACAACAACACTCAATCATCTCGAGGCACAAGAAAATCCCTAACCACGCAGGGAATCGAGCCCAGAACGCCATGTTCGGGAGGTGAGAACGCTACCGCGAGACCACGAGCGGTGCAGACCATTAACGTACCTGAATACAATCTGCATTACATAGAAGAGAAAGGCTGACCCTCAGTTTTAAAGAATATAACGTCAGATATCATTTTGTGTGTAGTTTTAGGTATTTAATTGATCTTCTATTTTATTTTGACTAGCATGGTTAGTATCTTTTGTTATAGGGTACAATCAGTTATTGTTTCGTAACTTAAATTCTATTGATGTACAAACAAATATAAACGCTACGCTAACTACAATCATTTGGAAGACGAAATACTAGTCATCTTACAGTATCTATTCGAAATATGTTAGCAATACCAGCCCTTTATTAATTCCAAAGTAATTAACTGTTTTGTCAAAAGTATTGTTTGCGAACTTATATTTCTTAATTTCATGATTTAAAAAAATAATTCTGATTAACTCCTGTAGTACAAAGAAATTGCTAAAAACAACCAGTTTTTAGATTATCCAATTAACTAACCAGATTAAGTTTTAATTCTTACTTCTGTAAATTAAACTCCAAACAGTGTGTAGTTTCAGCACCTGATATTGTCATGATATATATGAGGGCCCGATTTTTGGTCTCCAGACAGTGTGGCTAAGGTCAAGTTTCAGACGAGAAACCTGTGTTGGTTAGAATGACAACGATACATCAACTTAACAGTGAAGTAAGTATTAAAGCAATGACAGTGTCTGTTCCATATATACCTGATTATTCCGAAAGAACTGTGAATCATGTGGTTATGTTTTTACTGCTCATTGATGTTCAACAGGAAACTCCTGAAGCAGTATGTGGATGTTCGCCTGCTGACAATTAATAAAGCTTATGGGGAGTTAGAACAATAGTCCACTGGCCATATACAGCTGTGCATTATTAGGGATTTGGCAAAAGTGGAAGCAAAAAACTGAGAAACGCAACTGTGCATCTGGCAGCTGCATCATTTACAGTAGACAGTACTGCACATCCCCCTCCTTTTTTTTCAGCCATTACGTCGACTCCGAAGACAACAAATGAAGGAAAAAAGTGGGTGAAACCCTACGTATGGGGGCCACAGGTGAGGACCATAGTATGTGGGCACAATGAACTAGAACTCACGAAATTTGACAGTGAATTGAGAACTCGAGTGGTGTACGGTAGGGTTTTAAATGGAAGAGATGATACAGCCAATCAGTGCAGGGGTTTCATAACGAAGAAGGTGCAGCAGCCAAACAGCAAGAGTTTTCTGTGGAAGCAGCCATTGAGTACAGGAGCAGCCTATCAGTACACGGATTGTCACAGTTGACCAGAGATAAACAACACACCTGGAAAAATGAGCCTTGCAACTTGCCCATCTGTGCAGATGACAAATTGGTGACAACTGCAGGAACAACAGTAAGAGGAGACGAGTGATTGAAAAATAAGGCACTTCATAGCAAAATCTGTTTTGTATTAGGAGATATATAATAAGTGACCTTAACGAACAAGACAGTGTGACTGAGGACAAATCTGAAGAGGTGAAGTTGTTAAATGAACAGAAGGATGTAAGGGCGACTGGTCCAGTAGTCAACAGTGCGTTTCCGTCTGATGTGAATGTAATTTTGAATGATGTGGACGAAAATACTATCGTAGATGAAGTGATAAAACCATAATGTACGGTGTATGGTGAGGCGAGCAAAATGGACTAAATCAGTACTGTAGTGGATGAGGTCATTAACGTTAAAGAGGAGGAAGCTAGTAGCAAAAATAAGAAAGGCCAAAATTTTATGGCAGACAGAAATTTGGAAGCGATGTTAAAGCAAATTTGGAATAATATGAGTAGAAAAGAAGACATTAGTAGGGTGGAAAAATACATTAGTAGGGTGGAAAATAACATGAAAACAGACATTAGTAGTGTGGAAAATAATATGAAAGAAGACATTAGTAGGGTGTAAAAGAAAACTGATAGCATTAGATTTGACGTGTTTAGCTTAAAGGACGAACTGAAGGAAGAAATTAAAAAGGAGATTCAGGTAGTCAGCTTTAATCTCTCAGAATTAAATAACAAGATTGAGACAGTGGCTAAAGATTGTGATGATAAGATAAAGAAAGTGGTAAATAACACCAACGAGAAATTAACATTAATGAGTGTTAAATGTGAAGAAGAGAAAAACTTTGTGATGACTATAGCAGGAGGGTGGATGCTTCTGAGAAACAGTGTAAAAATAAGCTAACACTGCCAGGAAATTTTGTGCCGAAAACAGGGTTTAACTTGAGAACCAAATCGATCAGATTAAAAATGATTTTGAAACGGCGGTAGAGACCAAGTGTGTTGTAGTGATAGATGAAAAACTGGTAAAAGTAAATAAAAAAGTAGATTTAAAATTGGCTGAAACAGAGAAGAAGATGGAAGAGGTACAATATCTAAAGCATAGAGTATGTAGTGTCCCAAACAGTCCTTCATGTGGTAGATGTAAGAAATTTGATAATGTTGAACGATATTGGGTTGTGCATCCGCAAGATTTCATTAGAGAATTTAATGATTTGCCTGAAACATGAAATGACCAAGAGAAAATGTCATTTGTGAGAGATTTTTTGAAAGGGGATGCGGATGGATGGGCATCTCAGGTGGCTGATAGTTGTACATCGTGGCAAAGCTTTGAGAAAACGTTTTTAGATGTGTATTGGTCCAAAGAGAAGCAGCAAAGAATTTTCAGTGAATTTTGGGGAGGAGGAGATTTGACTCTACGAAGGGTACTGTGAAGGGTGTCAGTCAGCTTTTGATAAACAAACTTAAATATCTGGACAAAGAGCCAGGTACTGAATCAAAACAATTATTGGTATAGAAATTAAGTTGCCTCAGAAAGTTAGAGAATTGCTTGTAGCTGCCCCTAGAGGTAATATGAGTGATTTCTTGAACTATCTACATCTACATATATACTCCGCTAGCCACCAAGCGGTGTTTGGCGGAGGGCACAATTCGCGCCAAAGTCATATTCCCCCCTCCCTCTCTGTTCCACGCGCGGAGCACGCGAGGGGAAAATGACTGTCTGAATGCCTCAGTGCGGGCTCTAATTTCCATGATCTTTGAATGCTGATCATTGCGCGATCTGAAAGTTGGTGGTAATAATATATGCTCTACATACCGAGCGAGGTGGCGCAGTGGTTAGCACACTGGACTCGCATTCGGGAGGACGACGGTTCAATCCCGTCTCCGGCCATCCTGATTTAGGTTTTCCGTGATTTCCCTAAATCGTTTCAGGAAAATGCCGGGATGGTTCCTTTGAAAGGGCACGGCCGATTTCCTTCCCAATCCTTCCCTAACCCTAGCTTGCGCTCCGTCTCTAATGACCTCGTTGTCGACGGGACGTTAAACACTAACCACCACCAATAATATATGCTCTACATCCTGGGCGAAGATCGGATTACGGAACTTAGTGTGCTGCCCCTTCCGTTTAGTTCGTCGTCTATCTGCAAGAGTCTCCCACTTAGAGCTTTCCATGAGATTTGTAACGCTCTCGCGATGGCTAAATTTACCTGTCACGAAGCTTGCCGCTCTTCTTTGGTTCTTCTCAATCTCTAGCATGAGACCCAACTGCTAAGGGTCCCATACAGACGAACAATACTCTAAGTAGGGATGGGCTATGATTGCGCTCGAGAAACGCGCGACGCGAAGGCAATTTCTCGACTATGTCTCGGGTACGCTCGAGAAGTTGACAGTGCTGCGCTCTCTCAGAAATTGCGCAAACCTTCAGTACACTAAGCACTGAGCCGCAGCGGTCGTACTCGTAGTACGTGCGTACACGGAAAACTTTGAAATTCTGTTATTGATATCAACGGTACTACCGTTATTATTGTGTACTGAAGTATTAGTATATGTCTCATAAGACGAAAATCATAGAATTGTTGTTTAAAACAAAGCACAGAATTCACATGAAACAGAAACTTTATTCTTACAAAATAAATTACCTTTTACATTCTGCATATATGCGTGCATGCTTAAACGTAAAAGAGAAGTGCTATAGCCTTTTATATACAGAAACTGCGTACATGCGTTTACTTACTGAAGAAAGAAAGGAAACGGAAGTTGTTTAGCAGAAGGCATTTTTACATCCCATTGCTGCACTCCCGTCGATTTTTGTTTAGAAATATGATTTTAATAACCAATTGGCCTTGTAGTCTGCTTCTTGGTTTGTTTATAAGTAGTACTGTTTTCGAAAATATTCTTTCACTGGGAACAGAAGTTGCAGGTATTGCTAGTTATTTTTTTGCCACGACAGCTAGACCTGGGCAACTGTTTTCAAGTAGGTTGTATGGTCTCTACCACGTTTGTGCACTCCGCAATTAAGCTTGCAACGGCATGTTTTGAATGAATGGGATTCGTAAATGGTAACGTTTCGAATCTTGGGTCGAGAACTGTGGCAACGGCATGTACTTTGTTTCTGTTAATCCTAGCCGCGCTATTAGTGAGTTGTGCAGATGTTGCTGTAGCTCTTGCACTGTCGTGGTAGCCCACTTCCCATTGCATAAGGTTAGGATTACCTGTCTTATTATTGGAATAGCTTTCGAAAGAGAGGTATAGTTTTCAGTTGAGATTTCACTTGTTACCACTTCAAATGGCTCCAGTACACTAAACATTTGCTCAAACTTCGACACTCGTCAGCTGTGAGGTTCTCTATACCTGAAAACAAAGGTGATAAACAGGCTGCAATGCATACCTTTTGCTCCACTAGACTTTGTAGCATATAGAACGTACTGTTCCATTGGGTTTTGCTTTCCTGAATCAATTTATGAACAGGTTCTTTTATTAGATCCTGGATCTCATGGAGTTTTTCATTAGCATTGCAACTTGTTTTAAAATAGCTAACATTTTTTCTGATCTTTTCCTCCTTTATGCAGAGCTCACTGTTGCTGTTCAAAGAATTTCTCATAACTAAATTGATGGCGTGTGCTAAACAAGACACATGTTGCATAACTATGTTGACACTGTGAATAAGTTGTAGCGCTGCCGTCATGTTGCTGGCGTTGTCAGTTGTGATGCTTACAACTTTGATTTCAATGTTCCATTTTGAAATCACGTTATCTAACGCCTCACTAATATTTAGCGCTGTTTGCTTTTCCGCGATACGGAATGTCTCGAGAGCTAAAGCTTTCAGGCACCAATTAGTGTTAATGAAATGATCACTCACAGCAATATATGCCTTACTATTGGGTGACATCCAAATATCGGTCGCTAAAGAAACACAAGTAGAGTCTTCCATGGCCAAGTTTACAGCCCCTTTCTGTTTATTGTAATCGTCCTCAGTCATGAGGCGCAACTTTTTTCGATTTGGTATCGAGTATTGTGGGTCCAACAGTGAAACAAAACGTCGAAAACCAGTGTCCACGACGATTGAAATCGATTAAAAATCGTCTGTTATGATGGCCACTGGTGCTTCATCTAGCTGTTGTTGCCATTTACTACCATCTATGAAGATCAGTTCTCCTGCAGGGGATACGTTATGCTCGACAACTAGGCCAATAAAATTACATATCGTATCGCGCAAAAGCTAGGATAGTATAGGTTTCATTTTGGGGTATGTTGTATGTTATCGGTGTACGATTAAAAAATCAATGTTTTTTAAGGTTGGCGGACCGGTTCGGACACTATCCGAACTTTTGCAAGGAATCCACCTTTTGTACCATACGTACCTGGATATTTTGTCTGCCTGGTAGGCCTACTATTGGAAGAATGAGCCTCCGTATCCACGGACATCGCTGTTTTATTACTTGATAAATTGTGCAGATTAAGATGTCTAATCATGCCCGTTGTATTTTTTGATACATTACGGAGATTTTTACGACAAATGTTGCAAGTAACGTTATCTCCATCCTCCATAAAGTATTGCAGCACCATGATGTTCGTTTTCGAGTGTCCATATTGATTTGAATAACAACTTTATTCGAATGAAACCTGAGACACACTAGTTACGAGCACAGCGAGCAGCGAGCTTGTATGTCTAGTGGCGGCATTCAATTCATGAAACAACAGCGAAGCGGCGTATGTTGTCGCAGCCAACTGGCGCGCAGCGGCACACGCGCCGAGCCGTTTCTCGTGAAATTCTCGAGAATTGCTTGAGAACTAGACGCTCGAGGAATTCTCGCTGGGCTCGAGTTGCCGCGCCTCGCCATCCCATCACTGACTCTAAGACTGGACGAACTTACTTATTGTCAGCAATTTCCTTTGATGAAGGACTGCATCCCTTCATGATTAACAGGACTCATTATAATAGATATTCCAAGAATGTTTGTGTGGAGGATAGCCAGAATGGGCACGGAAATGGTAAAAGAAATTCAAGTAAAAGAATTGGTGGACTTTAATTCTGGACCAAATCATTTAAATTACACGCCTGGAAATTCAAATAAGAACACCGTGAATTCGTTGTCCCAGGAAGGGGAAACTTTATTGGCACATTCCTGGGGGCAGATACATCACATGATCACACTGACAGAACCACAGGCACATACACACAGGCAACAGAGCATGCACAATGTCGGCACTAGTACAGTGTATATCCACCTTTCGCAGCAATGCAGGCTGCTATTCTCCCATGGAGACGATCGTAGAGATGCTGGATGTAGTCCTGTGGAACGGCTTGCCATGCCATTTCCACCTGGCGCCTCAGTTGGACCAGCGTTCGTGCTGGACGTGCAGACTGCGTGAGACGACGCTTCATCCAGTCCCAAACATGCTCAATGGGGGACAGATCCGGAGATCTTGCTGACCAGGGTAGTTGACTTACACCTTTTAGAGCACGTTGGGTGGCACGGGATACATGCGGACGTGCATTGTCCTGTTGGAACAGCAAGTTCCCTTGCCGGTCTAGGAATGGTAGAACGATGGGTTCGATGACGGTTTGGATGTACCGTGCACTATTCAGTGTCCCCTCGACGATCACCAGAGGTGTATGGCCAGTGTAGGAGATCGCTCCCCACACCATGATGCCGGGTGTTGGCCCTGTGTGCCTCGGTCGTATGCAGTCCTGATTAATGCGCTCACCTGCACGGCGCCAAACGCGCATACGACCATCATTGGCACCAAGGCAGAAGCGACTCTCATCGCTGAAGACGACACGTCTCCATTCGTCCCTCCATTCACGCCTGTCGCGACACCACTGGAGGCGGGCTGCACGATGTTGGGGTGTGAGCGGAAGACGGCCTAACGGTGTGCGGGACCGTAGCCCAGCTTCATGGAGACGGTTGCGAATGGTCCTCGCCGATACGCCAGGAGCAACAGTGTCCCTAATTTGCTGGGAAGTGGAGGTGCGGTCCCCTACAGCACTGCGTAGGTTCCTACGGTCTTGGCGTGCATCCGTGCGTCCGCTGCGGTCGACGGGCAGGTGCACTTTCCACCGACCACTGGCGACAACATCGATGTACTGTGGAGATCTCACGCCCCACGTGTTGAGCAATTCGGCGGTACGTCCACCCGGCCTCCCGCATGCCCACTATATGCCCTTGCTCAAAGTCCGTCAACTGCACATACGGTTTACGTCCACGTTGTCGCGGAACGATTTGAAGTGGAATGATCATATAAATTTAATTGTTGGTAAGGCGGGTACCAGGTTGAGATTCATTGGGAGAGTCCTTAGAAAATGTAGTCCATCAACAAAGGAGGTGGCTTACAAAACACTCGTTCGACCTATACTTGAGTATTGCTCATCAGTGTGGGGTCCGTACCAGATCGGGTTGACGGAGGAGATATAGAAGATCCAAAGAAGAGCGGCGCGTTTCGTCAAAGTGTTATCTGGTAACCGTGATAGCGTTACAGAGATGTTTAGCAAACTCAAGTGGTAGACTCTGCAAGAGAGGCCCTCTGCATCGCGGTGTAGCTTGCTCGCCAGATTTCGAGAGGGTGCGTTTCTGGATGAGGTATCGAATATATTGCTTCCCCCTACTTACACCTCCCGAGGAGATCACGAATGTAAAATTAGATAGATTCGAGGGAACAAAGAGGCTTTCAGACAGTCGTCGTTTCCGCGAACGATACGCGACTGGAACAGAAAAGGGAGGTAATAACAGTGGTACGTAAAGTGCCCTCCGCCACACACCGTTGGGCGGCTTGCGGAGTATAAATGTAGATGTAGGTGTAGACACTTTGGACATCCTGAGCAACATCAACACACTCTGTTTCATTATTTAATTTTATTGTAGTAAGTTTCTTCTCATTTTTTATCGGATAAACTTTGCTACCCACACTACCATTCAACATCTCACTGGAATTAGAAATTCCATTCGTCTTGCTACTGTTATTTTCATTACCCTTACCTGTGATTACAGCATATTTATGCACACCAGGCTCTTCATCACTACCTGCTCAAGTGTGAGCCAAAACTGGAGCATGTTCTGCACTCCTGGGAATGGAAAAAAGAACACATTGACACCGGTGTGTCAGACCCACCATACTTGCTCCGGACACTGCGAGAGGGCTGTACAAGCAATGATCACACGCACTGCACAGCGGACACACCAGGAACGGCGGTGTTGCCCGTAAAATGGCGCTAGCTGCGCAGCATTTGTGCACCGCCGCCGTCAGTGTCAGCCAGTTGGGCGTGGCATACGGAGCTCCATCGCAGTCTTTTAACACCGGTAGCATCCCGCGACAGCGTGGACGTGAACCGTATGTGCAGTTGACGGACTTTGAGCAAGGGCGTATAGTGGGCATGCGGGAGGCCGGGTGGACGTACCGCCGAATTGCTCAATACGTGGGGCGTGAGGTAACTTTCCACAAATAAATGTGGTGTAACTGTATTGATGATCTAATTGTGAACCATGCAATATTAGATACTGTGTATATTGTGCAATTCATGACACTGCACATGGTAATGAGAGCTTAACAGAAAGATCAATATTTTGGCGAGGTACAGGTCACATAATCCCATATCATTGACTATATATATATATTATCTGAAAACTTCTATTTGTGTTCTGAGGAATTACGAGCTTACTGGGACAAAGAAAAGTAATTTTGCTGATTAACTGGTAACTGTGGCGCTAGACTGATGTGAATATTCAGATAGGTCAACCATTTGGTAACATTTTGTGATTTTTGTGAGGATTTGATATTCTGTTTGAATGAGATAAGTGCTCATAGTTCAGTAGAGAAATGGGGCGATGATTTGGTACAATTTTTGTCACCTTAATTTAGAGTTGAATAGTAATTAAGTTACATGATGGTGACTTTATGGGAACATGATACAAACAGCGATGTATGTAATAAACTGTCCCCACTAATATCTGAACATACATATATTTCGACAATTATCATGCAGGTGCACACAGTACAAGGTATAAGAACAGAGTGAATTAACACTGTGGCTCTGATGAATCACACAAAGATAAATGTTGTGTATGATTGATATGACCTATCAATGCCAAAACCCTATTCCTTTTTCATAACATAATGATTATTAAATGTATGCTACTGCACATCTTTAGTTTTTGGTATTTAGTAAATTGGAAAGAAACCCAAATCTTTCAAGTTTAACCAGTTTCAGACAGAGTTATGACTTTGAGTAATGTTTTGTAGTGTAATGTGCACTTGATTTTAAAATTTTTTCTAGTTCACACCATTCGTACTTTAGTCAAATTTAGTGCTAATAACTGTAATGTTATGAGAACTATGCAATATATGTATTTATGAAGTAGTGCCTCTCAGTTTTAGTGTTAAACAGTTTTTCTTAGACTTCAGTTAGAAGTAGAAAGAAGGTGTACTAAAGTAGGGTATTTTGTCCGATTTTTTTTCATCTACTGTGGTGGAGGAGTACCTCCTCCTAGGGAACTGAAAATGGGGCATTGCCTTGCTAACTGCCACTTGGACCTGTTGAAGTTGTTGACAACCTGGTGAAGAAATGTGTGAAAGCTCATTGAAAAAGTGAAAGAGCTTGTGAAAATTACTAAACATTGAGTAAGTTAATTTTTTTGTCTATACATGAACTGCAATAGGCAGTGTAATTTAACTTCTTTGCTACCCATGATGATTAATTTTTTGTTAAGCAAGACAGGACTTGCATAACATGATATGTATCTTTAAATGTAACCTTTGCTTATCCAAAAAGAACATCACTTATGATGAAAATGCAAAATTTTGTTAAAAGTATAACTTGTGGATCTTTTCTGACATTATACAATGCACTGTGTGTAAATTTTTGTATGGGGATATTCATGTGGGCAGTTCATATAAGTATAAATTTAAAAAAAAACAAATGTACTACAGTTTTGATAAGATTTCTTATGTAATATTTTTGTGTGTGTAGATTTTAAACCCAATTACTGGCGTCACATGTGGTCATTTAATTGCCCAGTTCGCAATTTGCAATATCTATCTGGTCAATCTAATGAGGGGGTAATGTGACAAAGCAAGCTGGGATATTTTTACTTCCCACCTTGTTTTGCCATCTGCCTCCTTAAAATTCATTTCTTTTCTCACTTTCAACTTATTACCATTAACATACAAAATCTAATCTTGTGCTTAGCTTTAAGTCTGTAATTGATTTTCTAATGTATTTTACTATGCCTAGTTAGTACCTTTTGTTATAGGGTGCAATCAGTGATTGTTTCATAATTTAAATTCTATTGTTGGTGTATAAACAAATATAAATTCTATACTAATTAAAAATATTTGGAAGACGAAATACTAGCCATCTTAGAGTATCTGTTTGAAAACATGTTAGCAACACCAGCTCTTCATTAATTCCAAAGTAATTAACAGTTTTGTCAAAAGTATTGTTTGTGTACTTATATTTGTTAATTACATGATTTGAACAAATAATTTGGAGTAACTCTTGTAGTAGAAGAAACTGTTAAAAAGAACCAATTTTTCAATGCATTCAGTTAATCAAATGAGTTATTTTTTAAATGTAATTTCTCTAAATTAAACTTCAGACTGTGTGTAATTTCAGCACCTATTATTGTGATGATATATAAGGGCACTATTTTTGGTTCTGAGACAGCTGTCCAAGGCCAAGTTTCAGACGAGGAATTTGTGTTAGTTAGAATGACAACAATACATCAACATAACTGTGAAATAAGTGTTACACTAATAGGCCATGTGTTGAGCCAATGACAGTGTCTGTTCTACATGTACTTGGTTGTTCCAAAAGAACTGTGAATCATGTGGTTATGTTTCTACTACTCGATGTTCAACAGGAAACTCCTGTAGCAGTATCTGGATGTTTGTCTGCTAACTATTAATGATGCCTATGGGAAGTTAGAACAATAGTGCACTGGCCATATGTAACTGTGTATTATGGGAGGGGGAGGTTGTGAAAAGTGAAAGTAAAAGACTGTGAAATGCAACTGTGCATCTGTCGGCTACATCATTTACAGCAGATAGTACTACATGTCCACCCCTATTTTTTCAGCAAGTAAGTCAACAGTGAGGTCAACTAAGCAAGAAACGAAGTGGGAAAACTGCTACACGTGGATGAATCCTTTTAGCTTTACACTGACTCCTGCCATGATACATAAATCAGAGTCTCTCCTGGAACTTTCAGTGGCCTGTTCTCTGATGCAAGCCAGTCTACTGACATCAGACTTTCACCTCTGATGCTTCATGGAGCTGCCACCAGACTTCTGGTGGAAGTTGGTCTCTGCCAGTGGAGACCTCATGCCTCTCATAATACGGCACATCATAGTGTTCGTGCAAAAACAAACCATTAGTGTACAGTGTGAGACATTTACTGTGACTCTAGTAATTGCAATACAGTCTTCTGTGAGTGGCAGTGCATTGGACTTACTGGCTCTCACCCACTTCAAGACAGAGACTTGACTGAGAACTACTTTTTGAGTTTGTGAAGTTAATCTCCAAAGAAGGATATTGGAAGGTTTACAGTCATTGCAATAAACTCGTTTATTAAAGTCTACCCGGGTACTAATTTTACCATGTTTAAATTTACATTTGGGCCATAGCACTTATTTCTGTAATATCACCTGAATCCACACAGTGACTGAAATACTGAGCACACAGTCATACTTTGTTGTCTTCATGCATGCATTTTTCTGTTTCAGTGTAGGTTCTGTATGCAAATCAAAAATGAAAATTCTAAAGCATCACACACTTTTTGAGTTATAAAAAACTATTAGCAGGAGTGCCCCAGGAAAGTGTGGTTGGAGTGCTCTTGTTTTCCTTATACATAAATGAACAGATGGATGGGGTCAGCAGTAATCTGCAATTCCTTGCTGATGAAACTGTAGTGTACAGGAAAGCGTCACTGTGTTGATTGACTGAAGGTGGATACAGCATACTTGGACAGAGTTTATGTTTGGTGTGACTAATGGCAGCTTGCCCAAAATGAAGAAAAATGTAAGTTAATGCAGATCAATAGGAAAAAGAATCCTGTGATATTCAGTTATGTTACATATATTTTTAAGTCTATAATAAAATAATTATGTATGTGTTCAAAATGTAATATGCACTGTAACTGAAATTCTAAATGTGTACCAACATATCCAGTATCACTCTTAACAGTGATCAAAGGATAAATAAATGAATAATACAGCATTAGTACCGAGCTGCTTTACACTGTCATGTCAATTAAATATTTAGACATAACATTGTACAGCAATATCAAACGGAATTAGTGGTATGGAAAATGAATCATCAGTTTCAGTTTATAGAGTGAATTCTAGAAAAATATAGCCCATGGGAATGAAGCAGTTAAGTTAATACACAAAAGGGTGTCTGCATGGGTGAATGTCTGGAGAAAGAATTTTGGGGAATGACAAGGGCTGCTGTTCCTGACCAAGCCTTAGGATGTGGGTGGAGAGGAGTGGTGAGGATGCAGTGGATGGAGTCCCGACCAGGGGAGGCAGGGTGAGTTCTGTTTAGATCTGGTAGAATGGATATATATCAGGGCAGATATCAAGGTTGGTTTAGGGAGGGTGATTACAATGTCATTGGAAGAGGATGTAAGGGTGAGGAAGTGTAGCTTTAGGGTAATGTTGTCATAGAGGCATGGCAGAGTACCAGGAATAGTGAGCAGAGGGGAAGCTATGTGGTGGGGAGGATAGTGTCAAATGTATGGGTAACACAGGATATTTAGAGCTTTTCAAAATGGGTGAGTAAGGGAGGGGGGAGGGGGATTTTATGAGCTGCTAGAGCATGGTGGTGGGAGAGAGTATGTGAATTCAGAAGGCTAAGTATAGTGCATGGTGTTTGAGAATCTGAAGGGCCTGATAAAAGGATGGAGGAGTGGAAGTCCATGCCACATTTGCATAGCAGAGGATGGGTCAGATCAGGGGTTTACAGGTGTGAAGGATGCAATCTCCATGTTTGGCCAGTTAGTAATTTAGTGATTTTAGTCCATTGAGAGCATTCTGACGAATGGTGAGTAGATTGGGCTTCCATGTTAGTGGGAGTCCAAGTGTTAGTCTGTGGTATTTTAGTGCTTTAGTGGATCATAACTTTGGTAATTTTCTTTTGTATTCTATTCTCCAACATTTTCTCCGCATGTCCTAGCCATCACACTCATTGTGATTTGACACATTTTATTATATCTCTTCTTTGTATTAATGCTTATAGCTACATGTTTTAGGATATCCTGCAGTCTTCTTCCTCATCTATCCCTTCTGTGGGCAAATGAAAAAAATTCTTCCAACTTCAAGAAAACTGTTCCAGGCCCTGTGACACACACTGTTCCCAACTCTGTATGATGGTGCCATGTAGTGAACAGCACAGGGTACTATTTCCATCTGGAATTTCCCACTATTATAGCTGCACAATCTCGTAGAGGCATTGTTTCATCAACTGTTGATCTGTAGAAGAGCTTTTCAGTGCAATTATTTTGACTTTCTTTGATTTTGTTCTCCTTGCTTTATCATGAGGTAGATAGTTTTGATATTTGTTACTGTAACTTATTCTTTAGTGTTTTCTGTTAATTGTAAAATGTTTTATTTACATACCTTGTCAACATCACCTGCAATGTTTGATTTTATTGGTGGGAGGTATCTTTCCATGTCTCTATAGTCTGGATCACTTCCCTATCAGATGGCTCATTCTCTAAATCTCTACAATCCTAACCATGGTGAACAGTCAGTTTACCACTGGTTACTCATGGCATTCCTGAATGATATTTCAACCAAGTGTCTCGCAGTTTTCTTCAGATGCTGTCTGATACTGATTCCCATGTGAAACGAGTCAAGTATTTATCTCTGTTGCACTAGGGTTCTATTACTTGCTAGAATTAAACATCACACCAGTTCCAGAGTGGTCAACAGAATTAAGCAGTGAGTGAGCTTAGCATTATTAGAAAGTATGTGCCATGCTCCACCAACTTGATGTGACATCCAGAGAGTTTCTAACTCTGCACTTTTTTATAGCAAAGCTCTCTTACCAGACAAAACTGGGGCCAAGTTGATGATACCTCCTGCTCCCTAGCAGGGTGCACACACAAGAAATCAGTCTACTGCCAACTAGCCAAGTTTGAACATGTTAACAATAAGGCTCAGAACGAGGATGCTCACATGGTTGTCATCCTGAGTGAGAAGGAATTCAATGCAACCATCTTCAAAGTACTGAGCAAGGGTCTTAATTTAACAGATAGTCCCAGATATTTTCCTGCTGCAGCCTTTTTCAGTTACGTGCAGCAGGTGGCTCAAACTTCCTGCCAGTGAGGCTGAAGAAGTCTGATGAAACACATGTATGGCACTCACCAAAACCATGGCCCTCAAACAACTCCAGGAAGATAATAGCTGATAATGGGAATGGTACTGTCATCCTACGGAAGGCAGATTATGACAGTAAGGTGTGATAACTTTTGGATGACCCAGCATTCAAACCAGTAGAAAGCGTCCCCATCGACTAGGTGGATAAAATGACTAGTGCTCTTCTAAAGGAAATTAGTCTTCCAGAAAAGATCATTAAGCAGCTAAGGCCAGAAGCACCAGTACCACCAAGGCTTGATGGCCTCCATAAGGTGCACAGGGAAAGGCACCTTAAGAAGGTGCTCTTGATATATGTGAGAAAGTGAGACCATTACATTCGGAGCTCAGAGAAGTTCCTATGTCATATCAGGCAGCTACAGATCACTGACTTTGACATCATGGTCAGTTTAGACATGGTCTCCCTGTTCACTGTGAACAACTGAATGATTCACTTGAGCTCCAGGACTTACATAGGCATATAGAGAGCTCATTATACTTGCTATATGGGGAGCAGTTCTACAACCAAATGGAAGACATGGCAATGGGCAGCTGTCTCTAAATGGTGATGGCCAATCTCTTTATGGGGAGATTAGAAGAAGAGGCACCTGCATCAGCCCCAGATCAATGAAAATCCCACTTATAGATGTACTAGTCACAGTGCATATCACAAATCTACTCACACTGAGTTGTATTTGCAAGGCTGTAGTTGCCACCACCCAGCACAGGAAACTGGTGAACTCAGAGCTCTGGTTCCCTATGCATGAACTCTGCCAGATTCTCATAAGTTAGTGACAGAGATACAACACTTATGATCAATGTTCTACAAAAATCAATACTCTACTCAAGATGTTCAAAAGGCACTGTGTCCTGCTTCCCTGCCAGATGTTGCTGAAGGGGTGCAAGAAGAAACGAAGGCAGTCACATACTTGCTATACATCAGGGGGATATCTAAAAACATCAGCAGTATTCTCGTCAGACATTACATCAAGAGCATGTTTCATCCACCCACCAAGTTTAATACTCCACTAAGGAGTGCTAAAGACGACTTGGGTCTACAGAAACCAGCCATTTACCAATTACCATGTCAATTTGATATAGGATACATCAGCCAGAAACTAGGACTGTTGACATTAGGTGCAAAGAACACCAAAGGCACACAGCACTGAGACAGGCAACCAAGTCAGTGGTTGCTGAGCACTGTTTAGAGCTTAGTCATTCTATGGATTATAATCATACCAAAATTCTAACACAAACATCAAAGTCTTGGGACAGCATCATCAAAGAATCGATTGAAATTCTTGTCATAGATAATCTCATTAACCATAGCCCTGGTTTCCAGTTGAGATCTGTCTGTAACCCAGTACTTGATCTTCTGAAGACCCAATGGAGGCAACACCAAGCTCCCAGGGAATACAAGTATGATTATGGAGTTAGAGAAAACAGCCCAGTAGAGGTACAAAAGGCACATGTGAAATGGTACCTCAGACAACAGACCCAATAACTGAGGACATCTTACTGAGTATAGAGCGCCAATTTGAACACCAGTGGCCTGAAAATAGCACTACAGCAGCTCTTGGTAGACACGGTTCTTGAATGGAAAACCTGAAATGGCGAGCTACTGTAACAGAATGTCCTAGATCACAGGAGGGCTTAACTGACAGCATTCAGAAGATAAAATGTCTAGCACAACTTGGATGTCATCCAGAACTTCATAAAGCATGGTTGCAATGTATAATAACCCTCAGGTACAGATGCAGTATTTGGAATAGCCATGGCTAGAAGAAAACAGCACAGACACTGCTATCAGACAGCACCTGAAAGAGACTGTGAGTCACACAGTTCAAATATCGTGCAAGAAAGATACAAATAACTGGCAGAAACCAGATTATTTAACATGAAAATGCCTCACTAAGAAAACCTGAAGAATTAACAAACCTAAAAATGTTGCAGAAGTTTACATTATATTATTTTCATTACTCAATTAAAGTGATTTGGGAACTGGTAGACGTGAAGGTGCTGTCAATTAACTGAACCTTTTGAATGATATTACTGCATGTGATTAAGTTACATTCGGTGAAGCAAGATGCTTATATTGGTGAACTTGACACTGAATAATTTGCCCTTATAAATGCCAGTAACAATAACTTGGACATTGGAAGTGGAAGTTAGATTAAAATTGAAATTGAAAGTGAAGAGGAATGGAATAGATATTATTCTTACTTTGACAATGTGAGGAACAACATTCAAAGAAGCAGGGAAGGAAAACTAAAATTAATTTTAGTGCCAGTAAATCTCAGTTATTTTTTCCTAGTTCTTTGGTGATGATATTTTCACTTTTATCGTAAATTAAATAAACTTTTAAGCAAAATGAAATCATGTTATTGGAAGCCCATCAAAAACCCAGATGGACAAAACCATTCAAGAAATTAAAGCTTTTTGAGGATACTTTATTATAATGGGCATTCACCAACTTATTGCTCACTCTCTTTCTGATTTTTTTGAATTCAGACCATATGCTAAAAGCAGAGCCAATTACTGATGTTACAGCAATTGAAAGGTTGAGAAGGCTATTCAGTACAATAACAATGAACCTGCAAAACCTCGAAATCGTGCAGAATACAACAAATTACAGAAAATGCATTCATTAATACCAAAATTTTATAGAATTCTAAGGAAAATTATTGACCATCATTTACATGAGTAGGTAACTCAGTGATTTCATAAAAGAAAAATCTTCAGTGAAACAGTATATGCCAATGAAGCTGATGAAATGACGCTGCAAAATATGGTGGTTGTGAGATTTATTCTTTCAATAAATAATGAACTCTTATGTTCACACAGGCCAGTGTGAAACAGTAACATGCCAAAGGGCAAAAGGGTTGTTTTAGATCTAATAAAGGAAACACACAATAAAAATAACATAGTTGCTTTTGATAGATTTTTCACTGCTTTGAAATTAATGTCAACACTTCTGAAGAAGTGTGAGAATGTGATAACCAATAGGACAGATTTACCCAAAATTATGAAGGATAACTTCAAATATGGAAGAGAGGACTTCCAGTTTGAGATCAAAGGAGCAATGTCTGTTATAAAGTTGATGGACAAGCATCTTGTCACTTTCCTGTCCTCTCTTCATGACCCAAGAGAAGCAATAGTGATGGAAAAGAAAAGAGATTAGTTGTATTAAAGACATTTGCTGTCCTGAAGTTGTGACAGGATACATCAAAGTAATGGGTGGCATCAATAAACTTTATGAACTATGACACAGATATGCTCTTGACAGATGCTCTGAGAAGTAGTGTCACAGAATATTTTATTTCCTGGTGGATGTTGCCATAGTTAACTACTATATACAATATAAAATAAGTAAAATAGAAAGTGGAGATCATGATCAGTTCATATGCAGATCCTGTCTGAAAAGGCAACTGAATGCTGGCCTCTCATCCTGGAAAAGATGTCAGAAATCCCTATTTCTGTGGGACACACCAGTCAATTTCAGGAGACACCTACAGGTAGTGCCGTCATTGTAATACCAGTACCAAACCACCAGAGAAGTGCACTCATTGTGTTTGTACATAATGTGAAATTTAACTTTGCACTGATACATGTTTTAGAAAATTCTGTGGAAAATAATTGTGAATAATAATTATAACAAAAGAAGTAAAATTTTCAAATATATACAGAATATCTTGCAGCTCTTGCTTATATCATGCTTTGAAGGAGGTCAATGGAAAGAATACTTCACATCTCATGCATGGACTCACTTTTAAAAACACAACAAATCTGGAATTTTTATAATTAATATATTTATCTGTTAACTATTATTTGCTTCCAATTTATTGAAAATAATTGCACGTTAATTCCATCCATGAAAGAGATATTAAGCCATAACATTGACTTATTAATTTTTGCTCAAAGCTTCTTTCAGCATTCTCATCTTCATCTGTCGGTATCCATATATGACCCATTCTGACCCATATATGACTACTGGTGAGGCAACTCTAGGGAGTTGTAAGAGGGCTTTTCCTGAAGAGTTGTTAATTTGCAAATTGAGCTCTTTCTCCTGCTTGTATCATTTCCTTCATAGCCTTTCCAGTGCTGTTATAATTTGATATTAAAGCAACCAGGTAACTAAAAGAGGACACTGGGAGGGATTCTTGAGCACTACAGGAGTGTTTGAGATCCCTGTCAGGCTGGATCAGTTGAAGGCATCAATGCAGTTCAGATTTGTTCTGTTGGATTTGTTACCAGTAGTTTGTCAACATGTTAATAATATAGAAGTGCCCCATGTACATAAATGGGAATCCCTGGAGGGAAGATTGCATCATATATGTGAAACACTACAGAGAAAATTTATAAAACCAGCATTTACTGCTGACTGCAGATGAATTCTAATACTACCAATGTGCAATTCACTTCAGGACCATGGAGACAAGATGATAGAGATTAAGGCTGTACTAAGGTTTACAGACTAATAATGGTGCAAGGTACCCGCCAGCTTCTACTGTATGGTGGCTTGTTGAATATGTTTATTTTTTATTTATTTTTTTATCCTTGTTGTTGTTGTCTTCAGTACTGAGACTGGTTTGATGCCACTCTCCATGGTACTCTATCCTGTGCAAGCCTCTTCATCTCCCAGTACCTACTGCAGCCTACATTCTGAATCTGCTTAGTGTATTCATTTCTTGGTCTCCCTCAATGATTTTTACCCTCCATGCTGCCCTCCAGTACTAAACTGGTGATCCCTTGATGCCTCAGAACATGTCCTACCAACCGATCCCTTCGTCTAGTCAAGTTGTGTCACAAACTCCTCTTCTCCCATATTCTATTCAATACCTCGTCATTAGTTATGTGATCCACCCATCAAATCTTCAGCTTTCTTCTGTAGCACCACATTTCAAAAGCTTCTAGTCTCTTCTTGTCTAAACTATTTATCGTCCATGTTTCACTTCCATACATGGCTACACTCCATACAAATACTTTCAGAAATGACTTCCTGACACTTAAATCTATACTCAATGTTAACAAATTTCTCTTTTTCAGAAACAATTTCCTTGCCATTGCCAGTCTGTATTTTATATCCTCTCTACTTTGACCATCATCAGTTATTTTGCTCCCCAAATAGCAAATCTCCTTTACTACTTTAATTGTCTCATTTCCTAATCTAATTCCCGCAGCATCACCTGACTTAATTTGACTAAATTCCATTATCCTCATTTTGCTTTTGTTGATGTTCATCTTATATCCTCCTTTCATGACACTGTCCATTCCATTCAACTGCTCTTCCAAGTCCTTTGCTGTCTCTGACAAGATTACAATGTCATCGGCGAACCTCAAAGTTTTTATTTCTTCTCCATGGATTTTCATACCAACTCCGACCTTTTCTTTAATTTCCTTTACTGCTTGCTCAATATACAGATTGAATAGCATCGGGGAGAGGCTACAATCCTGTCTCACTCCCTTCCCAACTACTGCTTCCCTTTCATGTCCCTCGACTCTGATAACTGCCATCTGCTTTCTGTACAAATTGTAAATAGCCTTTCGCTCCCTGTAGTTTACCCCTGCCACCTTCAGAATTTGAAAGAGAGTATTCCAGTCAATATTGTCAAAAGCTTTCTCTAAGTCTACAGATGCTAGAAACGTAGGTTTGCCTTTTCTTAGCCTTTCTTCTAACATAAGTCATAGGATCAGTATTGCCTTACGTGTTCCAACATTTCTAAGGAATCCAAACTGATCTTCTCTGAGGTCAGCTTCCAACCAGTTTTTCCCTTCGTCTGCAAAGGATTTGCATTAGTATTTTGCAGGTGTGACTTATTAAACTGATAGTTCGGTAATTTTCACATGTCAACACCTGCTTTTTTTGGGATTGGAATTATTATATTCTTCTTGAAGTCTGAGGGAATTTCGCCTGTCTCATACATCTTACTCACCAAATGGTAGAGTTTTGTCAGGACTGGCTCTCTCAAGGCTGTCAGTAGTTCCAATGGAATGTTGTCTACTCCGGGAGCCTTGTTTCGACTCAGGTCTTTCAGTGCTCTGTCAAACTCTTCACGCAATATTGTATCTCCCATTTCATCTTCATCTACATCCTCTTCCATTTCCATAATATTGTTCTGAAGAATATTGCCCTGTATAGACCCTCTATATACTCCTTCCACCTTTCTGCTTTAGATTCTTTGCTTAGAACTGAGCTCTTGGTATTCATGCAAGTGGTTCTCTTTTCTCCAAAGGTGTCTTTAATTTTCCTGTAGGCAGTATCTATCTTAACCCCTCATGAGATAAGCATCTACATCCTTACATTTGTCCTCTAGCCATCCCTGTTAAGCCATTTTGCACTTCCTGTCGATCTCATTTTTAAGAAGTTTCTATTCCATTTTGCCTACTTCACTTGCTGCATTTTTGTATTTTCTCCTCCCATCAATTTAATTCAGTATCTCTTCTGTTACCCAAGGATTTCCACTAGCCCAAGTCTTTTTACCTACTTGATCCTCTGCTGCCTTCACTATTTCATTCCTCAAAGCTACCCATTCTTCTTCTACTGTATTTCTTTGCCCCATTCCTGTCAATTGTTCCCTTATGCTCTCCCTGAAACTCTGTACAACCTCTGGTTCTTTCAGTTTATCCAGGTCCCATCTCCTTAAATTGCCACCTTTTTGCAGTTTTTTCAGTTTTAATCTACAGTTCATAACCAATAGATTGTGGTCAGAGTCCACATCTGCCCCTGGAAAGTCTCACAATTTAAAATCTGTTTCCTAAGTCTCTGTCTTACCATTATATAATCTATCTAAAACCTTTAATATCTCCAGGGTTCTTCCATGTATACAACCTTCTTTCATGATTCTTGAACCAAGTGTTAGCTACGATTAAGTTATGCTCTGAGCAAAGGTCTACCATGTGGCTTCCTCTTTCATTTCTTAGCCCCAATCCGCATTCACCTACTACGTTTCCTTCTCTTCCTTTTCCTACTACCGAATTCCAGTCACCCATGACTATTAAATTTTCATTTCCCTTCACTGTCTGAATAATTTCTTTTATCTCATCATACATTTCATGAATCTCTTCTTTATCTGCAGAGCTAGTCGGCATATAAACTTTTACTACTGTAGTAGGCGTAGGCTACGTGTCTATCTTGCCCCCAATAATGTGTTCACTATGCTATTTGTAGTAGCTTACCCGCACTCCTATTTTTTTATTCATTATTAAACCTACTCCTGCATTACCCCCTATCTGATTTTGTATTTATAACCCTGTATTCACCTGACCAAAAGCCATTTTCCTCCTGCCACCCAACTTCTCTAACTCCAATTATATCTAACTTTAACTTATCCATTCCCCTTTTTAAATTTCCTAACCTACTTTCCTGATTAATGGATCTGACATTCCATGCTCCGATCCGTGGAATGCCAGTTTTCTTTCTCCTGATAACGATGTTCTCTTGAGTAGTCCCCACCCAGAGATCCGAATGGGGGACCATTTTACCTCCGGAATATTTTACCCAGGAGGACGCCATCATCATTTAATCATACAGTAAATCTGCATACCCTCAGGAAAAATTACGGCTGTAGTTTCCTCTTGCTTTCAGCTGTTTGCAGTACCAAAACAGCAAGGCCGTTTTGGTTAGTGTTACAGAGCCAGATTAGTCAATCATCCAGATTGTTGCCCCTGTAACTACCGAAAAGCCTGCTGCCCCTCTTCAGGAACCACACATTTGTCTGGCCTCCATTGTTGTTGCACCTACGGTACAGCTATCTGTATCGTTGAGGCAAGCAAGCCTCCACACCAACAGCAAGGTCCATGGTTCATAGGGGGGTATTTATCCTTAGATATTTCAATACAACAGTACTGCAGATATTATATACAAGCATCATCATTAGTTATCTGCTATAGTAGCAGGGCCTTTGCCTCTCCATTTTCTGCGATCCATTGATTCCTTCTTAAGGCTGCTGTATGTTGTACTGTCCATCATGTCATCCAGTATCTGGAATCTCTTCCTTTCTTGCTTCCTTTTCCCTTCTACATAACCTTCTAAAACTGTTTTGATCAGTCTGTCATTCTTTCTTAATGTAAGCCCAAGCCAATTTCTTTTTCTTCTCTTTATTACATCTAGTAACTGTCTTTTCTCTCCCACTCTTCTCAGCACCTTTTTATTTTTTACTCTGTCCATCCAACTTAGTCTTTCCATCTTTTGCCATGTCTAGATCTCAAAAGCCTTTAGCCCCTCTCTGTATTTTTTCCTCATAGTCCTTGTTTCAGTGCCATATAGAACAACACTCCATACAAGACATTTTATGAGCCTCTTTCTGAGTTCTCTGTCCAGACCGCTGCAGAAGATTCTCCTTTTCTTATATAACGCCTCTTTTGCCATTGCTATCCTTGTTTTGATTTCTGTGGTGCACTTCCAGTAGGTGTCTATCCTGCTTCTAAGATACTTAAAATTTTGCAAATGTTCTCGTGTTTCTCCATTCAGCATAATTTTTATTTCCTTAGTCCTTCTAGTGCCAATACCTTTGTTTAATTTGTGTTAATTTTCATTCCATATTTTTTTCCCATTAGTTGCAATGGTGAATTACAGGATTTGGTTCCTGTAATTCTTTTTCCCCTGTGGCTAGAAGGACCATGTCATCAGCAAATCTCAAACATCCTACTCTTCTTCCTCCAATTTCTACTCCTTTGTCATCTAATGAGTATTGGTCAATCATATTTTCCAAGTAGAGGTTGGAAAGAGTAGGTGATAAACAGCATCCTTGTCTTACTCCTTTTCCTAGTCTGATCCAGTTTGTATTTTCTCCTCTCACTTAACTGAAACTTTTTGATTAAGATACAATGAGTTTATAAGTCTTAAGTCTCCTGGTTTTCCAGTCCCCTCTCTTTTCCCTCATAGTCGCCAGCTTGTCCCAAACCACACTGTCAAATGCCTTTTCTAAATCGATGAAGCATATATATATATATGTCTCTTGCTTTTTCAATAAACCTTTATCCCAAGATTCGTAGTAGCCCTATTGCATCTCTCGTGCCCATATTCCATCTAAAGCCAAACTGCTCCTAGCCGAGATACTCCTCCTTTACTTTTTGAAGTCTTTTATTAATTTTTCTTAACATCACTTTGGCTGCATGTGAAATGAGGCTGGTTGTCCTGTGCTCACTGCATTTCTTGGTTCCTTGTTTTTTCGGTAATGGAATCATTACTGTTGTCAAAAAGTCCTCAGGCCACTCACTACTGTCATATTTTATTACATAACCTCAATATATCTCTTATTCCATTGTGGTTCAAGCATTTTAGTATTTCTCCCAGTATTGTGTCTGTACCTACCGCTTTGCCATTTTTCATTGCAGCTATGGCAGACTTTACTTCTTCCATTATGTTGATCGGTCCTTTCTCTTCATCACTTGCACTGTTGTGTGATTCTAGTTCCAGAGTTTATGGTTTGCTATTTGTGTAATATAGCTCTTTTATATGTTCTTCCCATCTCTGGAGGACATTGTCATCATCTTTGTACACTACCTCTTCGTCTTTACTCAAAATTTCCATAGTAGCACTTCCTGCTCTGTTTTGTTCCCATGTCAGTCTTTACTATGTTGTATAGAAAGTCATATCTTCCCTTCCTGTCCAGTTCTTCAATTTCATCACATTCCTTTTTTAGCCATTTTTTCCTAGCCTGCTCTGTTTCTCTTTGCAGTTCATTATTTACCCTTTGGTATAACTTTCTTGCATCTTCAATGTTCTTGTTTTTCAATTTTCTTCTCTCCTCCATTTTCTTGTGTGACCCATGTTTTTTTTTTTTACCTTTCCGCTTTTAAATATCCTATATTTTGCTGTCCTGCTTTAATGGTTCCTTCTTTCAGCATATTCCAGTACTCGTTGGCAATATCAGGTGCTTCTTTGTCTCGTAATGTGTTTAGAAAGTCCCGAGACAGAACTTCTGTAATTTGTTATTTGTTGGATCCTATCTTCTCTAAATCCCACTTCTTCACCATGTTCGCCTAATTCAGTTTTTTCATTCTTATTTCTATTTCTGCCATAAGTAAGTTGTGGTCACTATTAATATCTGCACCTGGTAATGTGTGCACCTTCTTGATTCCATTCCTGTATCTTTCTTCTACCAGTATAAAATTGATTTGTTTTTTTTATTTATCCCCTGGTGATTTCCAAGTGTAGAGCCTCCTCTTATGGTTCTTGAACCATGTATTTGCCGCTATCAGCTGCCTTTCACTGCAGAAGTCAATTAACCATTCACCTCTGTCATTTCTCTTTCCAAGACCATGACTGCCTACTATGTTTCCCTCTTTCCCTTCTCCCACAATGGCGTTTTATTCTCCCATTACTATTTTCCAGCATTTTTTATTTTCGTCCATTATTCTCTCTATTGCATCGTATGTTTCCTCTACAATTTGGTCATCATGTTCTGAAGTTGGCATATACACCTGGACAATCAGTAAATCTTTTTGTGCTCCTTTCTGCCTTACACCAATAACCCGGTCATTTGCATAGTCTACATATTCCACACATTTAGCTATTCCTTTGTCATAATCATTCCTACTCCATTAATTCCCTTTACTTCTCCTCATGAGTAGTATAATACATATTCATCTGACTGCAACTCTCCATGTCTATTCCATCTTACCTCAACAAATCCTGCGAGGTCCATATGATTCGTTTCCATCTCTCTTTTAAGGTTTCCTAGTTTTCCTGCTTGTAGCAGAGTTCTGACATTCCAGGTACCAATTCTCGTTTTGATTTTTGGCCTCCTTTCAAGTTGTCCTGTCCCGTCCCGTCCCATCCCGATGACATTGTAATCCTGTCAGAGACAGCAAAGGATCAGGAAGAGCAGCTGAACGGAATGGACAGTGTCTTGAAAGATGGATATAAGATGAACATCAACAAAGCAAAATGAGGATAATGGAATGTAGTTTAATTAAATCAGGTGATGCTGAGGATATTAGATTAGGGAATGAGATGCTTAAAGTAGTAAATGAGTTTGCTATTTGGTGAGCAAAATAACTGATGATGGTCGAAGTAGAGACGATATAAAATGTAGACTGACAATGGCAAGGAAAGCATTTCTAAGGTGATAAATTTGTTAACATTGAGTATGGGTTTAAGTGTCAATAAGTTGTCTCTGAAAGTATTTGTATGGAACATAGCCATGTATGGAAGGGAAATGTGGATGATAAATTGTTTACACAAGAAGAGAATAGAAGCTTTCAAAATGCGGTGCTACAGAAGAATGCTGAAGATTAGATGGGTAGACCACATAACTAATGAGGAGGTATTGAATAGAATTGGGGAGAAGAAAAATTTGTGATACAAGTGGTGGTGGTTAGTGTTTAATGTCCCGTCGCCAATGAGGTCATTAGAGACGGAGTGCAAGCTCAGGTTAGGGAAGGATTGGGAAGGAAATCGGCCGTGCCCTTTCGAAGGAACCATCCCAGCATTTGCCTGAAACGATTTACGGAAATCACGGAAAACCTAAATCAGGATGGCCGGAGACGGGATTGAACCATCATCCTCCCGAATGCGAGTCCAGTGTTTGCGATACAACTCGTCCAGAAGAATGGATTGCTTGGTAGTACATATTCTGAGGCATGAAGGGATCACCTATGTAGTATTAGAGGGCAGCGTGGAGGGTAAAAATCATAGGGGAAGACCAAGAGATGAATACACTAAACAGATTTAGAAGGATGTAGGTTGCAGGAGATGAAACTTGCACAGGATCGAGTAGTATGGAGAGCTGCATCAAACCAGTCCGTGGACTGAAGACCACAACATGTTTGGGATTTATAAAATTACCTTGAACAATTAAAGAAACTCCGGTTGTACATTCTACAGGATGCTTAAAGTCACAAAATCTTGACTTTCAAATTAAGAGTGTACATTAAAATGTATATATATTTTGCTACATGAATTTCTTAGGTACCAATACTCAGGCAGTGTGTACAAGGGCTAGCTTGTTTCTAAGGGCATGACAGTTAGCAGTCCTGTTTGGATATATACTTGTTTTGACTTTTAAGTTTCAACATAAAACCCTATTTGATAATTAACTGAGAGTGCTTGTCAATCCTACACATTTATCTAAGGCAATATATGTTAATGTAGACATCCCAGTAGAGCTCTGATGTGCCAAATAAAAAGTCAATTACATCTACATCCATACTCTGCAGGCCACGTGACTGTGTGGCGGAGGGTACCTTGAGTACCTCTATCGGTTCTCCCCTCCATTCCAGTCTCGTATTGTACATGTAAAGAAGGATTGTCGGTGTGCCTCTGTGTGGTCTCTAATCTCTCTGGTTTTATCCTTATGGTCTCTTCACGAGATATGCATAGGAGGGAGCAATATACTGCTCGACTCCTTGGTGAAGGTATGTTCTCGAAGCTTCAACAAAAGCCCGTACCGAGCTACTGAGCGTCTCTCCTTGTACTTGTCAGAATATGGTGTAATGCTCTCAATTTAATAATCCTACCATTTTACTGACTGTAAACATTAATGCCATAAATGCAGGTCCACACAAAAGGGTCAGAGTAGGATTAAAATCTAGGCCACCACTGTAGGAGGGATTACTGAGTTGTGTTTACACATTTTTAATATAAGGGCATTATATAGTAGTACACCATAGTTTAAATAAGAGAGAGAAAGTATTCTAAGGTTTCAGCTTACTGGAATTGACTAATCAGTCTCTATCAAAGTGAAATATCAAAAAGAAAGAAAGGAGAAGAGGAAGACATACAATGAACACATTTTTTTACATATAATTCTTGGACTTCACTTTGGTTTGTAGCAATGATTCACAAGTGTTAATTTGCCTAACCTCTCTCATTGCTGAGAAATGCAGTACTCAGCATGCTAGCTATACCAGCATATGTGTAAACATACCCTCTGTAAAACAAAGATTTGGTATTCCCAATCTCTATGCTGTCTTAGGGAGGCAACAAGTGCTTCAAGTTTCCTGTATGTAAGATACTGAAAATTTACCATCCAGTCCATGTGGTTTGAATGTCCTATTGAAGCAAAATGAAAAGAAAATAGTGTTTCGTAAGTGATTTAACTTTAAAACTTAACTTTTGGCAGATTACAAGCAGTCCAAACTAGAGGTTATAGTAAAGACTAAAAAGAATAAATAAGAATTCCAAATTATTGAAAGTCAATGAAAGATGATGACCAACAGACACATAGGAGATTGTTAACAACATTAATACACAGATGTTTAAGTGATAACGAATCTCAGTGTCAATACAAGCAGCTGAAGAAACTTTCATTCAATGAAAAAGAAAAAGGAAAAGAAAAAAGAAACTGACATAAAAAAAATGTTTAAAATGGAAAAGAAGGTGAGAAGGATGAAGGGTACATAAAATAATCCATAACGGAGGCAATAAAATCAAAATGAAGTGTTCAAATCCTAGTGTATAAATGAGAGCAGGAAATACACTCAAATCCATTGAAGATGTGATTAGTGCACAATATTAAATGTTGATGAGAGTATGTTCGAGAAAGCATACCAAAAGTACACATGAGATAAATTTTTCAACAATGTCCTGATAAAGTCCAGTACAAAAAAAACTATAAAATAATTTGCTGAGTTGACATATCAGAACTCACATTAACATGTTTGTTTGCAGATGACAAGCTACCAGTGTATGATAATGAACAAATGGTCCTGTGTAACCATATAATATAAAATTAAGGTAACTACAAAAAGAAATAAAACTGTCTTAATGTGTAATTTTTGTAGATTAGTTACCACTTAAAATGTGTTTAATTTTCATGTATTTTAATTTTAAAAATAAAACCACTGATGATGGCACACAGGTGCTGAAACAGGTTTACCTCACATGAAAAACCTGTGCTTTGCATTAACATGTGGACCTTATATCCAATAATTTTAACTACAAACAACAAATTCAAGAGCAGCAAGTCCAAATTTTGAAAATAAATCAGATTCAGCTCCAGATTTCTGAATAGCTATTGAGAATAAAATGAATATTCTGCATTGATATCCTGGATGTGGTCACAGAGCAAATAAGTTTCTCTGAAAACATAGAAAGATTGAGATTTTATGTTTCCTCAAGGATGTGGTAATTAGAGATGGAGTACAACCTCAAACAGAACATTTCAAGGGAAGCATCCAGAATGAGTTTTCACTTTTTAGCAGATTGTGCATGCATTTGAAACTTCCTGGCAGATCAAAACTGTATGTAGGACTGAGACTCAAACCTGGAACTAGTGCCATTCACCAGCAATGCCCTAGTGACAGCTACCCAAGTATGACTGATGACTGAACCTCATTTTTCAGGAGGATAAGAGATGAGACACTGATGGAAGTAAAGCTGCTAAGGCAGGTCATGTTTGGATAGCTCATATAGAGCACTTGTTGATGAAATGCGAATGTCTCAGGTTCAAGTCTCTCTCCAGCACACAGTTCTATTCTGCCATGCAGTTTCAGTTAGTAATGATCTTTACATGCAAGTAGCACAAGTTTCACACAGAATTACAGATTCTTGTAATGATGTATTGATTAAATGACTGAAACACCCTTTTTTAGCAGTCAGAATGTATAACTTAGAGCCCATAGTAACAGCATCATTAACAGTTACAACAAGTATATGGAAGAGACAGCATAAAATGGCTTAGAAACAATCTAAAAACAAAATGTTTTTCAAACAGTGTGACTTTACATTCCAGGAATAGTATTTTCTGACAAAATGGTCTGCATTTGTGTATTTCATGAGCATCCATACCTCTTCCCCAATAGTTTCCACAATTAAGAATTTCTGTTTTTAATCTGTGTTCTGGTGTGTATTTTTTTTACACCTGCAGTTATTGATTGGTAAAAAAAATGATAGAGAAAGGGCAGAAGTTAGGGAAGGCACAGTGGTTGTGACATTGGACTCACCACAGTTCAAACATGAAGTTTTTTCTTATTTTTTCTTAAAATTGCTTCTGGATAAATTTGAGATTTTTATTCCAGTAAGGTCACAGCTAATTCTTGTCTTCATTCATTCCAGTTGAGTTTGTGTATCTTAATGACTTCAATGTACACAGGATGTAACAAATTAATAAACAAATAGAGCTATTACTTTAGAAGGAGTACCCAGTTCTGAACTGAGAGGTTTCATGAACCTGTGTTGCAAACAGGCAGTACCTATGAAATAACACTGCACATATTTCTATTTCTGATAGTGCATTTCAGTAAATATTGTCACTTCAGACTACAGGACTTCCTGTATGTTACAAATAGAGAATCCACAGACTTATTGCAATAAACATACAATGCCATATACACTAGTTAAAATGCAGCCTTCTTTATACCAAAATAATGTTTTTTTATAGAATGAAATTTTCACTCTACTGTGTAGTGAGCGCTGATATGAAACTTTCTGGCATATTAAAACTGTGTGCCAGACCGAGACTCGAACTTGGGACCTTTGCCTTTTGCAGGCAAGTGCTCTACCAACTGAGCTACCCTTTCTTTCAGGGGTGCTTGTTCTGCAAGTTTCGCAGAAGAGCTTCTGTAAAGTTTGGAAGGTAGGAGACGAGGTACAGGCAGAAGTAAAGCTATGAGGATGGGGCACGAGTCATGCTTCGGTAGCTCAGTTGGTAGAGCGCTTGCCCGCAAAAGGTAAAGGTCCTCAGAGTCTCGGTCCAGCACATATTTTTAATCTGCAGGAAGTTAAATATTTTTTTATACTTTTAAGAGAAAACTGATCATGAAGTATCCAAAAGGAAGTTCCATTTCTTTATACTTGAGAACAGGGACGTCAGTGAATACAGGTGGTGGTGGGTAGTGTTGAACGTCCAGTCGACAACGAGGTCATTAGAGATGGAGCGCAAGCTCGGGTTAGGGAAGGATTGGGAAGAAAATCGGCCATGCCCTTTCAAAGGAACCATCCCGGCATTTGCCTGAAACGATTTAGGGAAATCACGGAAAACCTAAATCAGGATGGCTGGAGACAGGATTGAACCGTCGTCCTCCCGAATGTGAGTCCAGTGCACTAACGACTGTGCCACCTCGCTTGGTCAGTGAGTACAACACCTTCTTTTATTAGTCACTGCTAACACCTAATTAACACATTTATTTCTTCATCTGAACATTGTAAAAAACAATAGGTTGATAAAATTTAACTGGAGACAGAATGTGGTATGCTCACACCATATAGCAGCAGTTATCAACATATGACAAAACTGTAAGCAATTTATTGCTGTTAAACAAGTTACTTCCTAAAAAATAATTCTTTGCTCACAGTTTAAGATGTGTTGTTGAGATGCCCAGACCTCAAATGAAAACAACAATAGTTCACAAGTAACAAAATAATAATACTAGCAATAATAAAAATAAAAATAATGTATGTATTTACACTTAAACAAAATCTATACAGTAAAGTAACTTAAACAAATACTGGTACTTGTGCTACACAATCACCTTCTTGAATAAATTCTATTCTTGTGAAAGTATTGAATGTTTAAGTATTGCACAAACAACAAAGCTAAAGTTGCACTTATGGAGGAACAATCAGTGTGTGAAATACCAAGGATGAGTTTTAGATAACAAATGAGCTGTTAACATTCATAGTTACAAATGATGGAATGCACACGTAATGCAATTACATTATTCACTTAAAATAAAGTAATCTTGTAGATTTTAATATTATATTTGGTATTAGAGTTTGAATACAAAGACTGATGAAGAAAAAAATTAAAATCATTTATGTGCTATATACAATAGGAGAAAGTTAATGACACGACTAAATACTTGTAGGAAAAATGTTGGCACACATTATTGCATGTCCGACACAAGAATCACTTAAATCACTTGCACCTATGACAATCAACTTGAGTTTCACAACAGGAGCACCACACAAATTTGCACTGTTATCTCTCTTTATGTTTGATTTTCTAAAAACATGTGACAAGAAGGCATCAGTCATTTACTCTTATTTAATATTAAAGGTGTCTGTACATTGTACCATACAACTAGTGTTCAATTAAATCATGAGGTAAATCAAATTTGGTGCCTTTATTTGATCTTAGAGCCAGTGTGCCTATGTATGAAGTGCACAAGACATAAGTAAGTGTTTTGCACCATTACACTGTTGTTTCACAATTGTGAGCCCTCACATATTCCTCCAATACTGTTTTAAGTAGCAAAGTGATAAATTGTGTTGTCATACATCCAAGTGAGCAGCAGTAATATAAAATAAACAGTGAGCTGCACGAGAAAATATTTATGTGGCACACAGGAAAATTATCCAGATTATGTGCTAGCAGCTCAGTTCCACAATGAGGTAATTAGTAATCAAATAAGCAGTTTGCTGGATAGATGCAATTGTACTGTTTAATGCTTTAAATGGAATGTTACTGTGGGGTAACACCTGTCCATGGCAACAGAGCAATATAATTATATTATTGTTTAAGTATACAGTGCTTTAACTTATATAATGTTAGTTTTGTTCATCATAGTTTCATTAAACTGAGATTAACGTGTGATTTTAATCTTGTATATTTCCCTTGGTAACATGAAGACAGCTATTTTTTACAATATACAAACTGTGTGCCCTCTCATATTCTTAAAAAACAGCTTGCTTATTCAGGGGGTGAATCTTAAGCTATCCATAACTGTTGTATGAAAATAGGTATAGTTATTACACATACTAAAAGTAGAGAGAGAGGAAAAGTTAACAACAATGCTAAACTGGAATCTGTATAACTATTTTTGCATTTAACTTAGTACATTTCCTCCATTTGCACATTGCACATTTCTTATGCAGGAGTACATCAATGTTGTACTTACCAGATATTTCATTTTACCATATTATACTGTTAATGTGAAATCAGAGCATCATTCTTTGTGAGTGTATTAATTACAAATGATGCAATGAAATAAAGTATCAACACTAACTGTTTCATGAAAGTTCTGTATGCCTGGCATGATGAATGTGATATGTTCTTCATTGTCTCAGACTCGATAATAACTTTTAATACAGTTTTTCATCATCATATTTTCAGAACCTATTTCATCATTCTGATACTTTCTTCCAGTGCAAGCTTTTCAGATTATTATAGAGAAACCACTTAATCTGTAGATTCTTGGTTTATCAACTGGCAGACATAAAATTTCTTACAAACATGCCTATTCTCTCTTCACTGTCTTAATATCCTTTATTCATGTAACTTCCTTCTTTCCACCTTCCCTTTTAAAGCTTTGTTATGTTTTTTGTGATACTTAACTTTATTTTTTCCACTGTCTACTCAGTTTTATCAGCTGAGTGCTTAACATGATGCCTCTGGGGTTTGGGTAGGCACACTAGATCCAGATTAAACTTGCCTGTCAGATTACTGATGAGGCCCAATGCGGTGGCCAGCCTGGATATGTATTTTAGGCAATTTCCCCAGTCCAGCTAAGTGAATACTGGTCTGGTAGTCATATTCATCTCTAGTTATGCTAATACTAGAGATAGACAGATGGATTACACACATTCCATCCTAAGCGAAGGGGTGGCGACAGGAAGGACATCCAGTCATCATCTAGCTTTAACATTGCCTAAGTGAGAATAATATACTGACTCCATGAAGATGTGGGATAAAACCATAAAAACGATGAAGAAGAAAAAGTTACGCACTATTTTGTTACTCTGTTACTTTATAGTGTGCCTTCTTTCATATTTATTTACTCTTATTTTTGTATTTGTATGTTTTTAATTTAATTTTGTCTGTTAACTTTTGGCTATCTGCTGTCACATGCTCTCAAACTCTTGCAAGACCACCTCACCTTTCCTCAGTCTCCCTTTTTTTTAATGTACCTTTTCCTATTTTCTGTGGACTCTTAAAATGTTCTCAGAAATTATAGCAATGCACATTACAAAGGTTTCACGTCTCCATCCAGTTCATAAAGGAGTAACAATACTTTGACAGGTTTCAGCTACCGCTATATGACAGCAGACAATGAAGTATTTATAGTCTGGTCACAAGCAACTGTAAAAAAGGATTCATTAGCTCAAATAAATAAATCACAAATTCTGGAAAAAACAGTTTCTCTGCATATATACTGAATTTTTTCCAAAAAGACAGAATATAGTAAAGCAGCCTGCATACCACTGGTATTACTAATATACCCTTTACCTATCAGTTAATTAATGATTCACTTAGTTATGAGTCTTATGGATTATATTTACACTATGTGATCAAAAGTATCCTGGCACCTGCTAAAACATATGTTTTTCATATTAGGTGCCTTGTGCTGCCACCTACTGCCAGGTACTACATATCAGTGACCTCAGTAGTCTTCATGGATTGTGAGGGAGCAGAATGGGTCACTATTTGAATGTGGACAGGAGATTGGGTGTCATTTGTGTCACATGTCTTTATGTGTGATTTCCATACTCCTAAACATCCCTAGGTCCATTGTTTCCGATGTGATAGTTAAGTGGAAATGTGAAGGGACACGTACAGCACAAAAGGGTACAGGCCACCATTGGCTGTTGACTGGCAGAGGCAGACATCAATCTAGACCATCACACAGGAATTCCGAACTGCATTAGGATCCATTGCAAGTACTATGACAGTTAGGTGGGAGGTGACAAAATTGGATTTAATGGTTGAGCGGCTGCTCATAAGCCACACATCATGCTGGTATATACCAAACGACGCCTCACGTGTTGTAAGCACCATAAACATTTGATGATTGCATAGTGGAAAACTGTTGTTTGTAGTGACAAATCACGATACACAATATGGTGATACGATGGCAGGGTGTGGGTATGGCAAATGCCCAGTGAACGTCATCTATCAGTGTGTGTAGTGCCAACAGTGAAATCTGGACGTGGTGGTGTTAGGTTGTGGTCATGTTTTTCATGGAGAGCTTGCACCCCCTTGTTTGACACTATCACAGCACAGGCCTACATTGCTGTCTTAAGCACCTTCTTGCTTCCCACTTAAGAGAAGCAATTTGGGTGTAGCAATTGCATCATTCAAAGTGATCGAGCACCTGTTCATAATGCACAGCCTGTGGCAAAGTGATTACATGACAGTAATGCCCCTGTAATAGAGTTGCCTTAACAGAGTCCTGACCTTAATCTTAGAGAACACCTTGGGGATATTTTGGAATGCAGACTTCATGCAAGGCCTCACAGACTGACATCCATAGCTGCAAGAAGCTTTTGTTACAGCAATTATATGACTTAATGTGGTGTGCGGTACCAATGACAGATGATTGGTTTGGTGTGAGTATTGTGAGAAAGACTGCCTAAATTGTGGTCCTTCTCCATGATTGGCAGCTGCATTTGGAAGTTGGACACCAAAATGATAATCTTCTATTAACAATATTTCAAAAATTAAACTGCATATTTACTTGAATTTCAAATTAAAACATCTCTCAATAGTGAGCTATCATTCCTTTATTTCACAAGTATTAATAACTAGCAAAATAACAATCAACTGCAAAATGAAAAGGAAGATGAAGCACTTCAGTGATCTTTGGATTGTGCCTAACTTGGTTGGTGGGTGAAGTGGTTCAGCTGCAAGGTAAGAGCTCATTTCGCAGTCTCAGAGGATGGACAATTTGTCTGCCATGGTATCAGTTAAGACTTAGTTAGCAGGGTCTAGTTTGTAAATCAGAGCTGGTTCAGCAGTGTTGGAAGACAGACATGTTATCTGCTGTGGTCAAGGTTAGTTGTGACTTTATTAACAAAGTATGGTTATTTGGACAACAGTTGAGAAGAGTGTGATATTAATTTTGGAAATATGCAGTTCATTAATTTGCTGAAGAATAAAAATCATTTGTGAGTTTAAATAGGAATGTGATTGTGCAGTTTCTTGTGTGGCATCCCATGTAAACAAACAGATTGGAAATTTATCATTTCTAAAACAACAATTCCTCACTAAGAGTTTCTTACAGCCTCAAGATTATGGATTCATGATATGAGTGATATTTTCTACACAGGGGACAACAACTATAGAAGGCTGTACATTTGTTAGAACTAACACATTCCACTCATAGGTGGGGGAAGCAAATAGGCACCTTGGGGTCCTGCGATCTTAGTACAGATGAGATCGGTGACACGTCATCTGTGTTAACACATGGCAGGTATAAAGAAGAGAAATGTATTTGTAGGAAATGGATTAACATGTGCACGTACATATCACATCTCTCTAACTCTCTCTTTTCCAGCTTGCCATGAAGAGCATCTTCCCTCTGTTATTAATATCTCTAACTGCTTCAACAGATACCTGTAACAGTTGCATGTCTTTCATAAAACAATGTGCACTTTCCACTTAAGTTAGATGTTGCCCAAAATATAATCCTTAACAATATCTACAAAGTTTGTATCCTAAATATTATAATTTACAGATCTTTTGTTGTAAAACTTTTCCGTTATACTTAGGGAAAAATTTGCAATACTTGAAGTTTTAATATGTCATTTGCACTTTAAGTTTTCATTATTATGTACACCCAATAACTGAATGTTTTCTACCTTGTTTATAACTCATTGTTAGAACTCTACCTTATCTAAAGGTGGATTATTTTTTGAAGAACAAATCTGTATGAGCAATGTTTTCACAAAGCTTAACACATTGCCTACTGCAGCCAAAAATCACTAAACTGCTCCCAGAATTCATATTAAGAATTTTGTACAGAGTAAATAGACATATCATTTCTAGTCCATCTGTATAAAAAAAAATCAGCCAGATCTTTGTTGTTTTCTCATGAATTGGCTAGTAATGAGAGGAAACTAAGTGATGAAGTTGAACAGCTAGGTAGCATGAATGATTTAGAATGGGAGGAGTTTATGAATTAAATCTCGGGTGGTGGGTCTCCATGAATCATCTTCATTTCAACACTTAAATGAAGATTCAGATGCAGACAACAGTGAATGCAATGAACAAGCTGAACAGGTGGATCCAGTAGCAGCACTTCAAATAACAGTGACAAGTGTACTGACATTCCTCAAGATCCACCAGTATTTGCATTCAATGAAGATGTTGCATTGAGATTAGACTCAGAAAATTTTGACATCAATGCACTTGTTGATTTTTTTTCCCAAAGAGCCCCCAATGTCATTGTTTCAAGAAACAAATCTTAATGTGAACCAGGAAGCAGAAAAATTTGGGAGGAGAAGGTCGAACAGGCTCTCAGGATGGAGGGATACAGATGATGTGGAAATGAGAGTATTTCTGTGTCTGTTGTCTGTAAAGGGCCACCATCCTCTAACATTAATTTCCTTCAGCAGAAGTTATTGATGCCAAAAACAGTTTCTACTTTTTAAACAAGTTAATAATATCTCACCTGTTTTTCTAAAAGAATTTCATATGATTATTCACACAATTTGGTATATTTCAAGCTATAATCAGTAAAAAGAAATTACTTTATTCTCATTGTTGCAATTGATATGTACTAACTCTGCATGTACTGTTAAAATAACTTACACTCCTGGAAATTGAAATAAGAACACCATGAATTCATTGTCCCAGGAAGGAGAAACTTTATTGACACATTCCTGGGGTCAGATACATCACATGATCACACTGACAGAACCACAGGCACATACACACAGGCAACAGAGCATGCACAATGTCGGCACTAGTACAGTGTATATCCACCTTTCGCAGCAATGCAGGCTGCTATTCTCCCATGGAGACGATCGTAGAGATGCTGGATGTAGTCCTGTGGAACGGCTTGCCATGCCATTTCCACCTGGCACCTCAGTTGGACCAGGGTTCGTGCTGGACGTGCAGACTGCGTGAGACGACGCTTCATCCAGTCCCAAAGATGCTCAATGGGGGACAGATCCGGAGATCTTGCTGGCCAGGGTAGTTGACTTACACCTTCTAGAGCACATTGGGTGGCACGGGATACATGCAGACGTGCATTGTCCTGTTGGAACAGCAAGTTCCCTTGGCGGTCTAGGAATGGTAGAACGATGGGTTCGATCACGCTTTGGATGTACCGTGCACTATTCAGTGTCCCCTCGACGATCACCAGAGGTGTACGGCCAGTGTAGGAGATCGCTCCCCACACCATGATGCCGGGTGTTGGCCCTGTGTGCCTAGGTCGTATGCAGTCCTGATTGTGGCGCTCACCTGCACGGCACCAAACACGCATATGACCATCATTGGCACCAAGGCAGAAGCGACTCTCATCGCTGAAGACGACATGTCTCCATTCGTCCCTCCATTCACGCCTGTCTCGACACCACTGGAGGCGGGCTGCACGATGTTGGGGCGTGAGCGGAAGACGGCCTAACGGTGTGCGGGACCGTAGCCCAGCTTCATGAAGACGGTTGCGAATGGTCCTTGCCGATACCCCAGGAGCAACAGTGTCCCTAATTTGCTGGGAAGTGGCGGTGCGGTCCCCTACGGCACTGCGTAGGATCCTACGGTCTTGGCGTGCATCCGTGCATCGCTGCGGTCCGGTCCCAGGTCGACGGGCACGTGCACCTTCCGCCGACCACTGGCGACAACATCGATGTACTGTGGAGACCTCACGCCCCACGTGTTGAGCAATTCGGCAGTACGTCCACCCGGCCTCCCGCATGCCCACTATACGCCCTCGCTCAAAGTCCGACAACTGCACATACGGTTCACGTCCACGCTGTCGCAGCATGCTACCAGTGTTAAAGACTGCGATGAAGCTCCGTATGCCACGGCAAACTGGCTGACACTGACGGCGGCGGTGCACAAATGCTGCGCAGCTAGCGCCATTCGACGGCCAACACCGCGGTTCCTGGTGTGTCTGCTGTGCCGTGCGTGTGATCATTGCTTGTACAGCCCTCTCGCAGTGTCCGGAGCAAGTATGGTGGGTCTGACACACCGGTGTCAATGTGTTCTTTTTTCCATTTCCAGGAGTGTATTTTAGGAACATAAGAAATTACAAAATATCTGGCACACTTAAAATTCCAATTATTAATTCTGCAATTGGATGATATTTATTAAATTTATTTCTGGATTCATTTATAAAATATTGACATAAATTAAGAGAAAGTCATTTGTCAAGAAAGTTTTTAAACTTGTTGGAATATTGTTAGTTCTGCAGAATGGATTGGTAGTGGGCATGCCTCTGATGTGATCAAACATATTTTTTATGTTTGGCAATAACAATGTAATTTTCAATTTTGTAGTGGAAGTTGTAAAGGCAGAGTGATCTAGAAAAATGTGAAAGAATAAAAATCAGCATAAAAACATACAATTTGTAAATAGTTATCATGTCTGTTGGAACCATGAGAACCTATAATATAACAAAATTTCAGCTTCAAGAATCAACCCCTGGACATGAAGACCTAGAGCCAACTATGAGAAAAGAAGATAAGTAAAAAAGTTAATTGTAAATCTTATTCGTCTTGAAGCTTATTAAAAGAATTTATTGTGAAGTCAGTGACAATCAACAAATCAAATTATGTGAGGGAGGGGTAGATTACATGCCACACATGGGACATTATTGTTTTCCATGAACAGAATGTGACTGCAGTACACATCCTTTATACAGTGTCACATTCTGGAAATCTGTTATGAGTAGAAACAGATATCAGCTGTTATTGAGACGTCTACAACCGTCAGACCACTTATTGCAATCTAATGAGCCACTATACAAAATTAGACCAGTTTTATATTATTTAAGTAGCATCATGAGCAATAATTACATTCCTGACAAGAATCTCTGCATTGACAAATCATTGGTTTTGTGGTCCAGCTGTCTGCTATTCAGGCAGTATATCAGAAACAAGAAACACAAATATGGTATATAACTTTTTAACTGTGTATCTAATCTTGTAGTTCACAAAATAAAAATCTTGTGTGGCAAGTCACAGGAGAAGGTTGAGATGGGTCATGTATCTGAAGTTGTTTTACACCTGATAGAAGCTTTCTTGAACAAAGGGTATGTGCTTCATATGGATAATTTTGCTATTCTGTATCACTTAGAAAATTGTTGTTGACTTACAAAACCTATGTGTGTGAACATTACATAACATCAGGCAGAAAAACCCAAAATTATTAATTATTATGTAATTGAAAAAGGGTTGGTTGGTGCGGAAAAGAAATTGCAATATTTTGTTTTGTAAACGAAAAGACAACAGGCAATTCATGACCATTTCTAATTTCTACAACATGCCAATATGGTGGAAGTACATAATAGAAGCAGTGAAGCTGTGTTGAAATCAAACTGTCAGAGACTACAGTAATGGCATTTAAGGTGTTGATCAATCAGATCAAATGCTGTTATATTATTCAGCACTGCAAAAAGCTATTAAATGGCCTTAAAAGCTTGGTCTACATGTAATTAAAATTTGTCTGCACAATGTCCAGGGGTTTTATAATCAAACAGCAGGAAGAGAATCAAGTCTGTAGCTTTTGGAGAACAAAAATTATTCAAGTATTGATTGGGGATAGGACGCCAAACATCCCAAAGAAAATGAGGACTGATGGCAGCTTTCATTATTTAGAGAAAATTCACATCACAGAGAAAAAAGCGTGTCCGACAAATCGGTGCAGTGTGTACACACGACAAAATAAATGCTATGAATCATGGTACTTTTGTCCTATTTGTGAAGAAATGCTGGCCTTTTGCATGGAAGAATGATTCAAGACATACCATCAATAAAAGAAACTATTTTTTACCATTAGTGGCACAAAGTATTCATTTTATGTCCAAAGCTAAATTAATTGTTTTATATGGGTTTTTCTGTTAGTTTATCCTAATTGTGAAAATAAAAATTCTGTTCCACCATGCCCAGATGCTTTATTGTACTAGTCCCTGGTGCCTAAAACCAGTACATTTCATGTACTTGCTATTAACATTTTAATTTTGAACTTTATGCTGATAGTCAAATCAGATGCCAGCAAATACTTCATCAAGTACGAGATAACTTGTAGTTGGCTGTCACCATGTTAAAGGTATCCCATCTGTGCAAAACCATTAAATACTGTTAACCCACTTTCCTTTGAAAAACAGGTGATTTACAGCTTTCAAATAGATTTCAAAATTTATAATTTGGTCATGTTACATTATATTCTTCTTTTCTTGGTAGAGCAACATCATAATCTAAACTTCCTAGCAGGTTAAAACTGTGTGCTGGGCCAAGACTGAGTATGGGGCGTGAGTCATTCTTGGGTAGCTCAATTGGTAGAGCACTTGCCCACAAAAGGCAAAGGTACAGAGTTTGAGTCTTGGTCCGGTACACAGTTTTAACCTGCCAGGAAGTTTCATATCAGCACACACTCCACTGCAGAGTGAAAATCTCAGTTTGGAAACATCCCCCAGGCTGTGGGTAAGCCATGTCTGTGCAATATCCTTTGGCTGACCGGTGTGACCGAGCGGTTCTAGGCGCTTCAGTCTGGAACCGCGTGACCGCTATGGTCACAGGTTTGAATACTGCCTCGGGCATGGATGGATGTCATGTCCTTAGGTTAGTTAGGTTTACATAGTTCTAAGTTCTAGGGGACTAATGACCTCAGGTGTTAAGCCCCATAGTGCTCAGAGCCATTTTGCAATATCCTTTCTTTCAGGAGTGCTAGTTCTGCAAGCTTTGCAGGAGAGCTTCTGTAAAGTTTGGAGGGTAGGAGACAAGGTACTGGCAGGAGTAAAGCTGTGAGGACAGGGTGTGAGTCATGCTTGGGTAGCTCAGTTGGTAGAGCACTTGCTCGCAAAAGGCAAAGGTCCCAAATTCTAGTCTTGGTCTAACACAGTTTTAACCTGCCAGGAAGTTTCATATCAGCGCACACTCTGCTGCAGAGTGAAAATCTCATTCAACATCATAATTGTAAATTAAATACACAGTGTTATGCTTTTCATTAATCCTTCATAATTTGGCTCAGTAGGGTAACTGTAAATGGATGTTTATTTTTATGGATATGATCATGTTTGGCACATACTATAATTAATATTACTTTTAAACCATGAGGTTGGTCTGTTGTTTGAAGCTCATAGGATCAATATTGGTTGACAGCTGGAAAACGAGCTAGTTCTGTCTCTTGGTTTAACACATGGTATCTGTTCTTTCAGGCATGTCTTAAAAACCATAGACCATTTTTGATCCAGCAGTCACTATGTACTAATACACAAAGGAATTACAGACTTTGGCTGTGTGTGGCCACTGATTGAACTCAATGGGGAATCAGTCACAAATTTTCAACTTTCCCCTTTGATTTCAATTAACACATGCTTGCAGGGAAGGTTTGTAATTCCTTTGAATATTAATCAGATAAAATGATAGATCATTATTCTAGATCAAGGGTAGGTGTTAGCCTTAATTATATCTTGGAGGCCATCATTATTATTTACATTTTACAGGGAGTTATTGAGACTTCATGAATATCTTCAACAGCATGGTCTAACTTGCAACTTGTTTCTTAAGTAAGAAGTGAATCAGTCTTGTGTTGACCCGTGTATAACATAAAAATGTAGGTTTTTAATAGAAGCTTATTACAGTAGTGGTAAAATGCCTTTCATATGGCACAGAAGATGCCAACTGGAATTATTACACTGGTTAAAAATTATTTTGTACTCAATGGATGTATCAGTATTTTCCCCAGTGGAGCGTAATTCCGAAATATGAAAGATAGTTTACTAAGCATCCCATTAGTGCCTTTGTATGTGCAAGCCTTGAACACTTTGTCTCACCAAATAGGGTGGAAAATAAGGTTGAGAGAGAGAATTATAGATGATTATTGAGTCGTCCTTCATATAGAGAGGCATGACCATGGCATACATTAATCTGAAATGAAATAACTTCACTGGAATGAAATAAGTGAAGTCATTTTGAATGAAATCAATCAAGATGCAATGACATGAAATGATATTAACAAAAACTGGTCAGAAAGGTACACCAGCAATGTAATAAATGTGACGTAACATAAACTTTGTGCTAGATTGCAACTCAAATCCTTGCAGGCATGAAGCTATTTTAGCTTGCCTTCAGCCCTGAATTAGTTTTTCATTGTCATTGATCTTTCCTTTTGTGGCTCAGGAACACTACAATTAGAAGTTCTCCTATGGAGTACATGAGAAAACAAAGGGGTACTGATTTGGTGGACGACACTGTTTCACCGTCACACAGATATGCATCAGCTGAATTAAATCTACTGAAGTGAAATTAATAGATGAAAACATCTATGATAACGTAAACTTTAGTTTGGTCTAAAGGGAATGTTTAAACAGCCAAGTGGTTAAGCATATTGTTCAGGTTAAAATCCCAACCTTGGATAAGTTTTCATTTGTCATGGTATTTTGATGTATTTATCTGTCTGTGAAAATATTCTGAATTAATTATGTATTACATATAAGTCAAGGAAGATTGATTGGTTGGTTGAGGGTTTAAAGGACTAAACAGCCAGGTCATCAGCCTCTTGTTCATGTGACAGTCCATCTGGATTTAGTGACATCAGTCAGAAATCAGATCAAACTGTGATAGTATCTAGGAGTGGTAAAAATGGAAGCATTGAAAGCAGTACTGATGCGAAGGATATAAAATAACTGTATGAGGGATAAAAATATATGGGTCAGGTGGGTCTGCTGGCTAGAGAGCAAATGTGGACCATAGGGGCCTCATCTGCAGTGAGGGCCATCTCCTGTACATCTTTGGAAAAGCTAAGACAGTTTTGGAATAAATAATTCCTTCTGGCTTGGTGGAGAGAAGGTCCATAATATTGAAAATACTAAATATATAATGGATATTGGTGGGACTGAAACAATAAAATAAAGTGAAGGAAGTAGTCAGGTCAGTGAGGATGTAATTGCTGTTAAGTATCCTCTAGGGCTAAGCATTTTATCTACGAATATGAAACACTTTCTTGGTGAAAACATACTTTTTTTTCTAACATTAGAGGCCAAAAAGGCAGAAGGTAATGCTTGTTGTAGAAATCCAGAAGAGGTGGTATTTCACCAGATGTGAGCTATAGGGCTCTGAAACCACAATGTGGAGGTGGTTCCCCACATAAGACAAAACTATTTGTTAATCTGATGTGACTGATGTGGAGGTGACATAGGACAGTGGATTCCTTCTGGAAGGAATGGATGAAGGGCTGCCATGCAGCTAGATTCTCCTTTATAGTGTGTAGTTCATTAAAGAGGGCAATAGTCCACCAGATGGTGTTCTATATTCAAGTCACTAGAGTTGTTATATGCACCTGTAAGTCTACGCCTGGGATTGTCAGAGGTGATTGGAAAAGTAATTGCTTCTAGTCAAATGGCTGCCCAGTTCATTCCGTGGGATACCCACTTGACTTTGGACCCAGTGGAAGACAGCTGAGCAGGTAGTATTGTTAAGGTCAGGGAGAGAAGAGCATGAATAGCAGATATCACAGGGTGACCAGAGTAACATTGATCAATAATGGGATCTTAGAGAAGAGAGAGCTCCACAATAAAACCATATGGTCCCAGCAATGAATTTTGTCACGCACTGTATGAAAAAAGAATTTAATATGATGGATAATTAGGAAATTGTTGTATGGTTATTGTATAAATGATAAAGATGTGGCGTCAGAGGAACTAAAAATCTATGATCTCCACTTCCAGAACAAGAAAGTCTGTGGGACTAGTCCAGATTTGTGAGTGCCCAGTCTTAATCTACAATGATGTATTGGGTTCAGTAACTTCAAAATTAGTGGTTGCACTGAGCCATTAACCTGGCAACCATTGTCTACTTGAGACAAGATCAGGACCTGGTAAATACAGAGCAGGATAGCATCATACCGCAATATGCAAGCTCAAGAGGTGTGGATGAGGTACCAAACAACATTCATTTTTAACTGACAAATGTGGGGCAACTATGTCAACTTTTTATCTAAGAGGAGTCCCAAAAATCAGGCTGAATAACAATGTCTGAGTTCTAGGTATCCAAGTAGAGCTCTGGGACATGATGAACTGGAGCACAATGAAAAATGGTTGATCATGTTTTATGGGAGAAAATTGGAATCCTTGGTAAAAGGCCCAAATGAAAGTTCTTTTCATGGCTCGTAGCAGCTGCCGTTCAGGTGTAGTTGTGTATTAGGAAGTTTAGCAAATGCAAAATTGTCAAAATACAGTGTGGGTTTAGCCACTGATCCAACAATGATCACTGTCACATTGATGGCTATAAGGCAGAACATTGCATTAAGTAAGGAGCCAGAGGGTCACTGGTTTCTTGGACCTGTGGAAGCTGAGCAATGTACCAACCCTAATCCAAAATGGTGGGATCAATATAAATTGACAAATGAGAATTGGAAGGGAGCCTCCATATGATGGGTAAGTAAAATCTGATAATGCTAAATCGTGTAGTAAGCTTAATGTAGCTCTAAAACAACTGGAGCAATAAATGCAATAGGTTTGCTGTTTCTACCCTAACGAGATAGTCAGTTGTGAATCATCCCTCTCAGAAACCACACTGATAAGAGCATGAAAGGCCCTGTGATTCAAGAACCCAGCATAATAATTACACTACTAGGATTTACAGTAGTTTGCAGAGCCTGTTGGTGAAGCTAATTGGTCAATAGCTCTTGATGGACATTGATCTGTGATGATGTGGTCCCTCCATTGTGGAAGGGGGACACCTTATAGTCAAATATAGTTGAAGAGCCTGAGTAGGTGGGGCATGTGACTCACATTCATATGTTGGATAGTCTGGTTATTAGTTGAATCAGAACCTGGGGCCATATCATGTGATGAATAAAGAGAATGAAGCAGTTCTCAGTCAGTGAAAGGATAATTATATAATTCTGGATTTCTGGCGTAAGGGATAGGGCAATGTGTAGAACTTGTCTTTCATGTTCACAAAAGGAGGCAGGTAGGAGTAAAATGCTGATGATCTTACCAAATGGAGCATAATACATTTAACAAGAACATATGCATAGCTAGAAATAGCAATATGAAAAAGGTGACCTGGAACAGTTGTTGATCGTTGGCAGACCACAAGACTACATAGCTTGGCCCACATCTGAGATGAGATGACATACATTCCAAAAGAGAGATTTAATGCTCCCAACTTTCCTTTTTATTGAATTTAATTATCTACTGCACCTTTGTATAAATCTGTTGCAAAGTGATGAGGGCAGTCTGTGAAATACATCACCTGAGATGTTGCAGGAACAGCATTTCCAGCAGCATGGATTATCACACCAGATATGTTTCTCACAACCTTGTTGATACAACCTGTTGGGGAGGGGACAAAAGGTATAGCATAGGTGCAATTGTCAGTATTCCCTAACCAAAGGAGAACACGTCAAATATTCCATCAAGTAGTAAGTTGGTTAGTTAGTAGTGGCAAAGAAGTGACACGATCTTCAGAAAGTGGTAATTATCACTGGTTCATCATGTAGTGATCATTGTATCCAGGAGACTGGGGAAAGAGACTGCCAGGCTGCCAACCAAAAATGTGCACTGGGCACATAACAAAATTAGAATTGTTCACAGACACACTGATATTGCTTGCAAATGTGGTAAAGAGGGGAATGCACTCATCGACAACTCCTGTGTAAACCAATGCACAAACCCCTCCAATACTTTCTCAGGGCCAGTATGATTCTGACATAAGGCATGGTAACATAGAAGGGTTGAAGATAGTCATTAGTGAAGTGTGGTTTTAGGGAAACAATACATACTGCAAGATTCCATAGCTGTAGTAGTTGCAGTAGGTGACAGTAACATCCATTGCAGTTCCATTGCACAATCATGCTCAGATGGGGCCAAGGAGAATGGTCATTCTCGAGGATCACTGTCTGCCACCTGAGTCGGTGGAACAACATCCACAAACATGGGTTCTGGTCCTGCTGGTGGAGGAAGATCCGGTGCCTCCAGTGTAACCCTTTTTTGGGCTTCAAAAAAAGGGGGAGGGGGGGGGGGCTGATGGAGACTAAGTTCCTAGATTTTATATTCATTAATTAAGGTGGCACTTTTAAGTCTGGGATTGTGTATGGTGATCATACACAGGCTGGAGGTTGCACACAAGGTGAATTTTCACAAATTGGTCATCCACAATCTCCACTAATTGTTCTATTCATTTAATAGGAAGACTAGAATCCCCACCACAGGACACCAACTTAAATGGCCGTTAGGTGCACGACAGTCATGCAGTGCTATCATCACATGGGAAGATCACCACCATCTAGCAACTTGAGTACAGTGGAAAACAGCAGATTGTGGAGCCAGTATATAGGCGGCAGCCCAGCATGCAGTTCGTTAGTTCAATGATCATGCTTAATATTGTCGGATCTATCTTTGCTGTACTAGGACTGCTTGATAACTACCTTGCTTGTCATCCAGTTACTCTCTCCGGACACATCTTTGATTTGTCTCTCTGCTGCTCTTGTCCTCGTGGTCATCAAGCCTTCAGGTATTGCCTTTTTGTAATCAAGGTTGTCTGTCTTTGCCTTGATCTATTGTTCTTTCTGCAGTCTGTCACATTTTGTTTACCTATTGTTAGTTTGGGTTACTCTTCTGCAGGTGGCTCTCCTGCCCAATGGCTCTCTATGTTTCACCATTTCTTTCGGAACTCTAATGTGTGCACTATCACCTGGCTACCCACAGATATAGCATTGGTGACAAAGGAACAGGAAGTTATTTGGGAGCATGGACATAATGTCTGCTGAAGTATCAATAGATGTTAGTGCAGCAGCAGCAGCAGCAGCAGCTCCAGTTAGACATGTAACAAAATTCACTTCAGTTTCAGGTGTACAAACTCAGAACACGTGAGACCCAGCTGTGCCAGGCCTCAGCACCTCTCACTAGTGGCACCCCCGTACCTGCCGCATCATTTCCATCTTTTATTGACACAAAGGAGGACTGGAACACATACTTGTATCATCTGAAACAGTATCCCACAGCATTTCAAGTCACAGTTGATTCATCACAGCAAACGTTTTTTTTTTTTTTTTTTGCCCTGGGTTTCACCAGGAAAGGAACAGAAGTTCCAGAAGTTGGTTACTCTGTTAGACCCTGTCACACTCTTCTTTCAGGAGATACCATAAACAGATTGGACAATCATACCACTCTTTGGTACTGACTTGCAAGGTGTCAGCCACAAATGTAATTTCCATCATAAGAATAAAGGCTGCAAGGTTTTGTTTCCAGCTATGTATCTCATCAGTTCATGCATAATTCTATGACATTGTATTGTGCACTACATAGGGTTATGCTGTATTGCATTAGTTAAGTTTAGGTATTTTTTCTTTATGAATGATTATACATCTCAGCAAGAATGAGTTCAAAGAGGTGTACGAGATCCTTTACATAAGTACAAAAATAATTTCTATTCATAAGCAATAACAGCTCTTCAAACTGGAGGAAGAGTGAGATGCCACACATGTGCTTGTAGTCTCTCATTAAGCTATGGTGGACATGGACATAGACAGTGCCACTTAAAAAACTGATGAACAGAAAACAGCAGTGTTGCATCCGTGTCTAGTGCAACATTAAAGTAATTCTTTAAATATGACAAACTGAGTGGCCAGCAGGAGAGGTTAGTTGTAACTAAGGGAGCTTTCCCAAATCATACTTTGCAGGACAGTCATAGTTTCATATCTACACTCTGTACACTGAAGCTTCTTCAAGCGTCGTTAGAGTGCTAATTTGCATGTTCAAGTACAGAAACGTAGCCCACAATCGTGAATGGATTAGTTGCTCATATTTTAACTGTGTTGAGATGTGATTTGCAAATTGTCATATTTATTTCTACTTGTGTCTGATGCATCTAACCACAAAGAGATTAAGATTTTTATCTGTCCTTGTTAGATATTTTATTTCCAGACCTGGGGTAAGAATAAGCATATCACAACTAAAATCATTGCCTGGAGAAACATCTGCTAATGTAAGTGGCTATTTAACAGGCTGTCTCAGAGAAAGTGGTCTAGAAGAAAAAGTTGTTGTACTGTTTGCTCATAATAGTAACTGCAGGTTAGGAGGTACTGAAGGAAACGGTCAGAACAATGTTTTTACAAACCTACTAGTGAAACTTAGCTATTGAGTGATATGGGTTTGGTGTGCTACTTATATACTGCACAATAGAGTCCAAGCAGCTACTGACATTTAACCTATAGATACAGAAATGGTAGTTTGCAAAATATTTGGATACTTCAGATCATAAACTATGAGACTTGAAAGTTTGACAGACCGTTGTAGCTTTTTGGAAACAAATTTTCAATCATTCTTGGTTACTGTATCACACGATGGTTAGCACTATTGCTTGCTATTGAAAGATTTATCAAAATTAATAAACTACTAAAATCACACTCCTGAAAATGTCTGTTGTTCTTTCAAACCTTCTCTCAGAACACTTCTTCTGGAGTATTTTGTATTTTCTTCAGAGCTATGGAACATCATTTCATTAAGCAGAGAAAAACACTGAAGGACTGTAATTCAATTTATATTAACTTATTGTGTTAGTAAGTTGAAAGCCACCTTGGAGTAGAAATCTGAATACCAGTTTCTTCTAGTAAATGTCAAAACAATTCTAGAAAATGTTTGAACAATGAACGTTTGCTGCCAGTAGAGGTAAAATGCTTCGTATGTTCTGCTGTACAATTTTCCTACGAAAATGCTCATCCTGTAGGAAAAAAGTTTCAAGAACTTAAAATCCTACAGCTGGGCTTCCTTTAATAAAATATCTTTATGTTATATTAGATGGAATCTGCTGATTCTACCCCACCTGATCCAGCAGTAGGTGCTACCGGCAGATTTCTCCTACTAGTGCCTATTTTTTTCTCCCCCACAAACAACGACTATCCTAACTGATGTCTTTTATCTGATGACTGAAAAAAGAGAAAATGAAATATATTTTAATCAATTAAAAAATTCCTATACAATATAACGTATTGAAAATTTAAAATTTACAAAATGAAAACACTAAAAATTAAAAATTTCTAGATTAAAAAATTAATTTATTGAAAATTGAAAAACTGAAATCCTTTTTTCCTTAAAAATGTATATAAGAATTGTAGGACACCTGTATTTTTCTTTCAACTTAAATGACATGAGAGGTATTGTAAAATGGAAAATTTCAGGGGATATTATAAACGTAATAAAAATTCCATTTACTTTACAGTTAAAAACTTAAAATTGGAAACAATTATCTTACTATGAAATTGAAAACAGTGATGAAGTTTTTTAAAATCAAGATAAACCATTAAAACGAATATTTACATTTTCTATTACATATATGGTAGACATAAAGGTAGAATAACAGTTAATGAGTATTTTGTTGAAAAAGCATGTAGTAAAAGATTGAAAACTATGAAATTCAAAAAATAGTGTACAGTTGACTGAGAAGTAGTTAAACAAAATCTTAATTTATCTAATGACTTAATAATCAATTTAAGTTTACTTTATGACTACATAATGAAGACGATTAGTGTATAATGAAATATGATATCAAACTAAAAATTAGATGATTCTTAAAGAAAAAGATGTAATTAAAAATTTTTGTAAAGGTAAAAATGACATTACACAAAAACCCTCCAATTTTTTACCATGAGGTTCAGGATGGTAATTAAATAGAATTTTGTATTACAATTAGCAGGTAATAGAGATGTTCCTTTAACAGGTTCATATAATGTCAAATTACCCGAAAAAAACAAAAGAAAAAATACTTGCATTAATCTAAAAATTAATGACACAAACGTTTTCTGTTTACTACAGCTTCATCCTGCAATTCAGTAGATACACCAAAATGTAAAAAATCAGTTATAACAAGTAATTCTAAGGAATGAGTTCAATATCTTGAAGAAAAAACTGATATTTGATTTCATGTTGCAAACAATTATATTCCTAGAACTGGGGCTAAAATTAATGATCATCAAAAAATGAGAATAAATTTATGGTATTCGAAAATTGAGACTAAAATTAATACACCTATATTGTACATTCTTTTCATGGACTGTATCAGGTATATCCACTAAAAACAACAAGTTCTAGGAAAGAAACACACAATCGCTAATAGTGTTTTAGTAAAGAAAATCATTCATACAACTGCTGGATAAAGGATTAATGTGGACTTGTTACTAGTCAGATTACCACAAACATATACCAACAATTTAATTATGATTTTTGTTTATTACATTTTAATAATTAAAAAATTTTAATTGATAATTCAAATATTATTTAATCAATTAACCAATAAAATAAAACTACTAGAGGAAAGTGAAAATATAACATTTGTATTAAAAATGGGTAATTTTAAGCACAATCCAATCTTTTACCACAAAATACAAAAAATATCAATAAATGGTTTTTGTTTTATATTTAACCATTAAGTGGACAGCACTAAAATCCATTTATATAAAGAGGAATTAAGCCAAAAATTGCACAATATATGATTAAAAGTTGACGAAGTTAGAGAAATTTATGCTGAAGAAGAAGAAACTATGTCTTTAGCTCATGAAGTACAGTTAAGGAAATAAATTTAAATTCTTGCACTTTATGTGAAATTTGTTAAATGAAGGATACAAATTTATGAATTTACTTACATAATTAACCAGGATATGGTTCTCATTTATTTGTAAAAACCTTGATTATTATGATAACAGAAATAAAATTAAAACCAAATAATTAAATTAGATGTTGTAGTTATGGTAAGAAAAAAATAAATTATGAAATAAGAGTTGTTGATACTTATAATTTGTGGTATTATAAAAGATATGGGGAAGTAATAATAAATATATGAAAATTTTGAATCTGAAAAGAATATAATTACTTATGTTACTGGATATTAGTTGTGAATACAGAAAATCAATGCATTGATATTTACCTTAGAATGTTTGAAATGGGATAATCAGAAAAACGTTGAATTTAAAAAAATTAAGCGAAATTTTAGAACTTCTCAATTTCAATGAATTTTTTAAGTAAAAATAGAATACACAAAGAATTTTCATGAGTTTCATCACAATTTACTATTAGCTACCAAAAATACAATTCTTCCAGAAACTAATGAAATAAAAGTATTAACTACATGATACAATAACTATAATTACATAATTTATTATAGAAATGTTAAACAAAATTTCTGTTTAGGAAGGAAACAACAAAAGTATATGAAGTATTCCAATTTGAAAATTGGCTGGTTAAAAAAAATTCATAGATTTCAATTCAAAATTAAGAATGAAACGAAAAAATAGTTTCTATTAAGATTTCTGTAAACTCATAAATAATTCAGTACGTTGGAAACCGATCCAAAACATGAGAGACAATGAATGTAAAATTAGTCTCAGATTCAGATAAATTTGTTAAATCAGACCCAAAACCAGATATGAAATGTAAATGTCTATTATATGAAAATTTTGTTGCTATGGTATGAATAGAGCTTTAATTTAACTTTTTGTATTTGACCATGTTTACTATATGTTTCGGAATTATTAGTAAATAATTTTCACTACATTAGTATGAGAACAGAATAAGGAGAACATATCGAGCTTTTCTATTGTGATACTGACAGTTATATTTATGATATGTAAACTGAAGATGGAATAAAACCTATGCTTAACTAATTTGGCACAAACAGTTATCTAGAAAATGACATAATATCCTCAAGTAAGAAAAGTGTTGGGAAAAAGAAATAAAATATAATGTAATATTAGAGGAAGTATTTTGTGTTCTAAAATCATAACATTATGCTTATAATTGGCGAGAATAGAGAGAAATTAGAACACGGATTAAAGAAATGTAGTGTAAAAATATAAATATTGTTAATTTAACCATAATGACCATAGTAGAATAATAATTAAGGCTCAAAAAAATAAAAGATATGTCTTAGAAAGAAAAATGAAAAGTTCAACATATCGACATGATTCAATAAAATAAGAAAGTAATTAAATACTAATATATAATTAAGTTAATTTAAATTTTAAGTTTTTTCATTTTTTGTAATACTTTTTTCTAAATGAATGAAAGCTAATATCTCTAAAAATTCCGATATTAGTTACTTCGAAGGAATTTACAAAAGATGGTTATAGAAGAATGTGTAGATCTGGTTTAAATGAACAACATAAAATAGTAATTTTATTTAAAATGTTATTTCTTTTAAACCCAATATTTTTGTGTATAAATGTTTCTGAAATTCTTAAATTCTATCAATCAACAGGAAATACAATTGTTTGTCCATTACAATCTAATTTATTATTTTTAAGTAATGCTTAGAGAAAAAAAAGTTGTATAAAAACTAGCTACAGCAACATTTTTCAAGTATCTGCCACAGGAACAGATATTTTATTTTGACAACTGATGAACTACCATTTAATTGCAAAGATGACTAATGTATTACCAATAAAATTTTATTTACTTAAATGACAGATAGGGATGCAGAAGTAAGAATTCAGAAAACAATTTAGAATCTAACTACTATTTTCAGAATTCTATTTGACACGCTGTAAGAGGACCAAGTGGGTGTGTAAAAGCTACATTAATGATTAATAACTATATTATAGCTCCAGACTAGCTGAAGTGGGATAAAATTTATATATATATATATATATATATATATATATATACACACACTAAAAGTTGTGATCGACCAAAATACTCAATTTTAAAAAAGGTTAATAAAATTTAAGGAACAATTTACTGACAATATTGACGAAATAATAATTTTAGATGTATCTGTCGTAAATTAAGTTGCAGTGTTCTATAGATTTACTCTCGTAAATCATGATATGGAAGTAAAATAATTCTAGTGTAAGACATAAATCAATCTATCGCTTATATGTAGCCCAGGCATATCCAAAAATTCCCATAGAATTTGTAACAGTTCATTTAAAATTTTGAATATCTTGAGATAAAACGATAAAAATTTATATCTTATTTATCACAAGTTATCTGGTGGAGATTTAAATTTTGGTGAATAAAACAAATATGTAAAAGATATAAGAATCAGGATAAATTTTGAGTAATTATAATAGGTATTACAAGATGAATTAATAAAGGATAATTGTGAAGTGAAACTAAGAGTTTTCAAAAACACTTAAATTTAAATTAAACATTTAATAAATTTATGTAACATACATTAATTAATTTATGACAAGTGTAGTTTAGAAGAAACCAATAGAAAAAGAATTAAATTTAATATCTGTAAAAATTATTTTGAATCTTATTTATTTATAGTACATTGCCTATGAGAGAAACATAAATTGTGTTTTGATTAATTGCAGAAATTAAATTTATTTACACTTATATATAAAACTTCAATGTTATTTTGGAATAAATGGAAAATTCACATTCTCTTTTTTGACTCTAAAAAGTATGTGAATTAAGGTGTAAATCATGAGCACATATAATTAAGTTTTCGTTGTGATAGTATGATTTATAGAGAAAAAAATGAGATTTTCATAATTTTTCGAATTTAATAAAACATTGTCTAGAAGTTGAAGTGTTATTTCTAAAATTTTCTCAAAAATTAATTAGGTAAACAAACCATAATTTTTTTAAATGTCTTGGTTAAAATTCAGTGCTGTATTTTTATGATGAGTTCGTTATTCCATAAAAATTATATGAGCAGAAGTATAAAATTGAGTTTTATCCCTTAAACGTAGCACATAATTGCATAGCTCTATTTTATGTCACAACACTGTTTCTTTTTTGTTTCATATTCTATGATAAATAGGATAATTTATATTAGCATAATAGGGATTTGTACCAATACCTCTTTTTAATTTTGTTATTCATTATAAATGACTTGTCACCTTTCAAAAAACTACCTGTAAAATCTAAATTCAATATGTATTGAGAAAAAGTAGAATGTTTCGTTTTTAAAAATAAGTATTCCTTAAATTAGCTTTACCTCGATGCAGAATTTTCATTTAAATGTCCATTCCACGTTATTTATAACCTTTTAAAAAAACCAAACATTACGAAAACATAAAGTAATTCATTTTCCTTAGTTTTTATTTTTGGATTGTTAAGGGTTTGTCCTTCCATTTTATTCAAAATGATAATAGGTTAAATTGAATAGAACTGATGAGAAAATTAAAGGATGTTCTTTTTTCTGTAAAATATAATTTCCTTTGTTTATGGATATAGAATCAAATACCCTTCCATCAAATTTTTCAATAACTTTTATTGCATACGCTGGATAATCTGAACTATTGGCCACAAGAGCTTTAAAATTTGTAAAAAATTGAACCTGTTTAGCATGAAAATTATCATCTACAACATTTATATTTACTTCTGTATATTTATTGTTAATATTTAAATTAAACTTTCCAGAGTAAGTGGGAATGTATAAAATATATAAATTTTCGTTTTCTGCATTTATAAACATTACAACTTATAAAGATAGAATTTCTTAACTTTATAGAGGTTAGGTTCTTTAATTATATTATAAGATACATTTTTGTATCCAACTAGTATGGTTATTCAAATCCTAACCATTGAACAAAAATTTTATCATATTCCTTTCACAAACCTTTTTTTGCAAGATATTTATCAGAAAATTTATTTCCAGTTCTTCTTCATCAAGTTTGCTTATCTCTTGGTATGAATGTCATTTAATACAGAATAAATAGCACTTTGTATTTCAAAACTCTCTCTTGACCTTTTAGCTGGGTATCTGTCTTCAAAACGCCTGTCAATTCTGTATTTATCTTCTGTTTTTCATTTTGGCCTTTAATCTAGCAAAAACTCTTTTATACAGGGCCTCTACGGCCTAGCAGCCAGTTGTAGACTCACCTCAGATGATGTTGCCCGCAGCTGGCAACAAAACGTCAGGGAGAAGTATTTCTACTACTGGACCATGGCCTCTTATAGTGGAAGTTTAATTTACTGATTAAATTTTGTTTGTTAGATTTATTACATTCTTCATACCTTATATTTCATATATTTCCAGAAACGTATTTTTATTAAATTTACCTTTCTTCAAATATTGTATTACGTGATAGTAATTTTAGTACAAATAAACATAAATGACCACAAATGAATTCATTGACATTTAATTCTCTTTTACCACTCTAATAGAGATTACTTTTTTCAAAAGTAATTTACTGGCTCTCATTATATTTCCTCCAAATGAATCAACAACCGATTTTATAGTTTAATAGCCGGTAAGTACCAACATTATCAGAAATATTTAAATTTTCTGTTTCAGATAAAAAATTAATTAGATTTAATAGGTAATTGATTAACCTTCAAAAAGCAAGTAAATTGTTGAATTTTTAGCATCGTTTGCTATATTTATGTATACTATCCATTTTTTACAGATTTTTCTGAATTATTAATAACATATTTACTCTTCCATTTTTTGTTCTTTTTGCCTTTTATCTATTATTGTTGTTGCTACTTTCCTTCTACTATACTAGCAGCAGCTAGCTATACTAATGTGGCCAACAATAGTGGTTAAAATTCGCTTTTGTGGTTTGTTAACGCAGACCCTGATTCCTTTCCTTTTTTAGAGGTACAATAATGTTTTTAACAATTGTAATTCATAAGGTAATTAGTAAATTGCCACCTATTTTCTTATCCCATTTCATTTTTCAATATCTGCCAAGAAGTAATCGCTGTTACTTTATTGATTATTATTTAGTTTAATTTTAATTGTTTAAGGTTTAGTTTTACCACTTGTTAGTAACGATTGTCCGATACTAAAATTATTCATTTGTATAGAATAATATTTTATAGGCCAGCCGGTGTGGCCATGCGGTTCTAGGCGCTTCAATTTGGAACCACGTGACTGATATGGTCGCAGGTTCGAATGCTGCCTCGGGCATGGATGTGTGTGAAGTCCTTAGGTTAGTTAGGTTTAGTGGTTTTAAGTTATAGGGGATTGATGACCTCCAATTTTGAGAGTCATAGTGCTCAGAGCCCTTTTTAATATTTTATAACAAAATTAAAATTTAATAATTTCAAAAATGCAGAAACTTAATTAAAAAATTTGTTAACCTGATTCAACATCAGTACCCATTCCTAATTTTCTATTTCCACACATTATTCCTCTAATTGCAATAATAGATAATTTTTCGAATGACAGATCGTTGACATTCTTTCTTTTGCCATAATTGATGTTCTTTATCTCATTTGTGCCCATTTTCTAATTGTCCATTACCTTTATAAAAATATTATTTTTTTTACATTTGTCTTATTTCTTTATTCTTGGATGTCCCCACATTAATCTTTGTTCTAATGTAGTTCGTCTGCACAATAATTATAAGCCAGAGTATAGTTTTGAGTTGAAAATTTTTAATTAAAGTATTTTCTAAACATTTCACCTATATTTCTAATTCCCAGAAGTATGGAATAGATTATTCAGCCGTCTAATTATACATGGAATTCCTTTGGTATTAATGATACTAAAACCATTAAATTTATTTGTTAATTTTCTTCTTATTTCAACTTCTTGGTTATAATAGCTTTCCTTTACAGCTAATTCTTTTCCATGAGGAACTGCTAATCTATCGATTTATTGACAAGAACCATTCAGTTGTCCTTTTTCAGTAATTCCTAAATTCCAATCAGTAATTCATTCACAAAATCTGTCTGGTGAAGTAGTCTTAAAATCATTATTGAGCTCTAGACAAAGTTTCTCTGCAACTTTAGTTTTTGAATATTCACAGACAATAACATTATATAAATCATCTACTTCTAGCTCACCTATTTTTTAATCTCTTTCAAGACACATCAATGAAATTCTTAATTAGAGTTTCCATTTATATAGAAAAATTAAATTTATATATAAAAATTATTATATTTTTAATAATAATGTCTATATGGTACTGTATCTACTCCATTTTCCAGGACATATCTCTTGTTGTCATATAGACTCAAAGCTTTTTGTTTACCTCAACTGTGAAGATTTCATGTTTCTCACTTCAAATTAATTCTGCTTTACTGTTCTCTATTGTTAGACGAACAATCTTTCTAATCTTCTAAGCTTATTCTGTTTTTAACAACACATTTCTTAAGTCCCTTAGACTTTGTGTATTATATCACCAACTTTATAAGCATACATTTCTGTTCTCAAACAGCAAAATTGTTCCATTACTGATCTATTACATCCATCTTTCATTTTTCAAACAGCTTTCTTGATTACTTGTGGGATACCATGACTATTATCTGATGGATTGTCACTTGTTTCAAATTTATGAATCATTGAGTTCATGTCTTCTTATAAATCTTCAGTTTTAATTAGGTAATTGTAACTAAATGTAATTTTTGTTTTATTCATAGAGATAGCAGCAAGATTTTCATTAAATATATTTCTGCATTTACAGTTTGGCTTAGCTATACATTTATTACACTTTTCTCCATTTGAAACTAATTTTATGTCCACTCTGTTTCTTATATTTTCCATCGTTTTACCAAAGACTGAATTGTTAATCAATTTGTAGAAATCTTTCTCAAAGTCATTTGAAGCCTTGGTCCTCATATGTGTATTCAGATCTATATATTTCTTTAGTCAATGAGATTGTTTAAATTTTAAAACGTTGTCTACTTTTGTGAGTTTCATTCCAATAGACTGGTATTGTTTCAAGTTTCTATAATGAACTACATAATTATGCTTTTCATTCAGAGTAGTAATCAATTTGCTTTCCTTTCTCCCTGGCACCATTTTCCCTGTAGGAGCTAATGGGAAATCTTAATGTAAATTGTGTAATTGTTTTGGACATTTTAGATTTACTTCTAATACATATAGCTCTCAAGAACTTTTTGATGTCTCATTTTTGCAGAATCACAGTTTTTTGGATCATCCCATTCAAATCCACCAACTGGTAAATATTGATTCATAGCATAGCCATACAGATTATTTGCTTCAAAATATGGCAAATAATTTGATATCTTTTTATTATCAAAATCTTTCAAATATTTATTATTGGCTTTTACATATCTCATGCAACATTGTGATATTCCTCCTCATACACATATTTCAACCACCAGAATCGTATCGTAAGCATGTAAGAACTCAAGCTGTTGTATAGTCATTTTCAGCATTGTATCCCAAGACAATCCAGTGGTAGTATAATACCAAGAGGGATCTAAATCATATGTTTTTATACAAGTTGTTCTAAAATTTTCAAACACATCAGCAAACAACAATACATCAGTTTTCAGATAGAAATCATGTTATTCACCAAGGTTTTTCGTCTTAAATTTTTTCCAAACCATTTTTGCATGTTCATAATCTTCATGATTTATCAGACATTCAGTTAGTGTAAAAGTCTCTTTTTGGTGGTAGTGGTGTGTCTTCAAATTTCTTACAAGAATCCCTGTAATCATGTGGATATAGAACTTTTCTGAACACTAGATTAAATAATTCTAATGAGAAAAACTTTTTAGTTGTTTTCATTTGATCTCTCTTCAAATGTGATGAAACTATGTCGAGTGATGAAGCCAAAAAAATTAGAAGTGTCAATAAACCTCATTTTCATACTTTCTTTGCTGCTCCCAAAACTGCTGCATCTATTTTCATTGTTTGGGATTAGGTCTTTCTCCTCATCGTAGCCAAGTTCTCTCACAAAGAGTAGAGGATCATATTCAGATAAGTTATGTAAATAAATAGGTACAAAGTCAGGATGCTTCAGTTTCAAATTACAATTATTGCACAATGGAGCATTGTATTTACCAGTTACATGATCATGATGATGAAACTTTCTATTATTTCTTGTATAATATGCATTCTGTGTACAAACTATAGATTTGTTATGTCTTGATTATTCTTCAGGTGTAAGTGGTTTCATTTGTTTAATTTCTGAAAAAATTCTTACAATCTCTTCAACCTCTTGTTTCATGCATTCTATGAATTTTTTTAACAATTTGGTCCTCTATAAACAACATGATCTTTATAATGTCTTGATTTAGTGGCAAATTTCGCTGGTTCATGTTTCTGATGTTTCATTGTGCATTACACTTCTGGATTCGGTTTACAGTTGTCCATCTTCAAAAGTGATCTTCCAAAATCAGCATAAATAACAAATACAATATTCTGTGTGTATTGATAATTTTTAAAATGTACATATGATTCTTCTTTTGGCATTTCTACTTTCAGTGGATTATTAGTCATCCAACTTTATGTGTGCTCATACAACGTCAGCTTGCAGTTGAAGTGAAGGAAGCACAAGTCACAAATAAATTTCTCTTCTTCATGTTTATTGATTTGACTCGAGACAAGATGAAATAAATGTTTTGTGTAACAATAGTATGAATTACCTTATTACTTGAAATAAAGGAGTTCTTCATGTTTCTCTGTCTTACCTTTCATAATTTTTAATGGACACACTTGATATTTTTCATTAAATGAATAGACCTTGACAGATACTGTTGATAATATTTATTCAGGACAAAGGTTAAGTACAAATCATGGTACAACTATGCACATCCATCTGTTTAAAGTGAGTGAGAAAACACGCAAAGAACATAATGTATATCACTCTTCACTATAATCTACACTCCTGGAAATTGAAATAAGAACACCATGAATTCATTGTCCCAGGAAGGGGAAACTTTATTGACACATTCCTGCGGTCAGATACATCACATGATCACACTGACAGTACCACAGGCACACAGACACAGGCAACAGAGAACGCACAATGTCGGCACTAGTACAGTGTATATCCACCTTTCGCAGCAATGCAGGCTGCTATTCTCCCATGGAGACGATCGTAGAGATGCTGGATGTAGTCCTGTGGAACGGCTTGCCATGCCATTTCCACCTGGCGCCTCAGTTGGACCAGCGTTCGTGCCGGACGTGCAGACCGCGTGAGACGACGCTTCATCCAGTCCAAACGTGCTCAATGGGGGACAGATCCGGAGATCTTGCTGGTCAGGGTAGTTGACTTACACCTTCTAGAGCATGTTGGGTGGCACGGGATGCATGCGGATGTGCATTGTCCTGTTGGAACAGCAAGTTCCCTTGCCGGTCTAGGAATGGTAGAACGATGGGTTCGATGACGGTTTGGATGTACCGTGCACTATTCAGTGTCCCCTTGATGATCACCAGAGGTGTACGGCCGGTGTAGGAGATCGCTCCCCACACCATGATGCTGGGTGTTGGCCCTGTGTGCCTCGGTCATATGCAGTCCTGATTGTGGGGCTCACCTGCACGGCGCCAAACACGCATACGACCATCATTGGCACCAAGGCAGAAGCGACTCTCATCGCTGAAGACGACACATCTCCATTCGTCCCTCCATTCACGCCTGTCGCGACACCACTGGAGGCGGGCTGCACCATGTTGGGGCGTGAGCGGAAGACGGCCTAACGGTGTGCGGGACCGTAGCCCAGCTTCATGGAGACGGTTGCGATTGGTCCTCGCCGATACCCCAGGAGCAACAGTGTCCCTAATTTGCTGGGAAGTGGCGGTGCGGTCCCCTACGGTACTGCGTAGTATCCTACGGTCTTGGCGTGCATCCGTGCGTCGCTGAGGTCCGGTCCCAGGTCGACGGGCACGTGCACCTTCTGCCGACCACTGGCGACAACATCGATGTACTGTGGAGACCTCACGCCCCACGTGTTGAGCAATTCGGCGGTACGTCCACCCGTCCTCCCGCATGCCCACTATACGCCCTCGCTCAAAGTCCATCAACTGCACATACGGTTCACGTCCACGCTGTCGCGGCGTGCTACCAGTGTTAAAGACTGCGATGGAGCTCCGTATGCCACGGCAAACTGGCTGACACTGACGGCGGCGGTGCACAAATGCTGCGCAGCTAGCGCCATTCGACGGCCAACACCGCGGTTCCTGGTGTGTCCGCTGTGCCGTGCGTGTGATCATTGCTTGTACAGCCCTCTCGGAGTGTATGGTCTGACACACCGGTGTCAATGTGTTCTGTTTTCCATTTCCAGGAGTGTATATATCGATATAAATGTATGAACATTCCAACATGCCTCATTAAATTTATACCATAATCAGATTACATTTAATTTTTCTCTTAGTTTTATGAACTTATGCTTGCTCTGAGGTTTATTAAAAATGTCTGCTACATTGCTTTCTCGATCTACTTTACAAATGCCTATAATTCCATTTTTAAAACATTTATTCACAAAATGGTAATGCACTTCAATATACTTTGAATTTTTAGTAAAATTACCGTATCTAGCAAAACTCACTGTCCCTGAGTTGTCTTCATAAACTTTAATGGGCTTGTGAGATTTACATCAAAAATATTCAAAATATCTAGAAATAACTTAATCTCAGTGACAGCTTCTGACAATGCTACATACTCAGAGAAAGTAGAAGATTTTGTAACACTTCTTTGTTTTCTGGATTTCCAAAATATTACATTTCCAAGTAATCTAATTACATAGCCTGATGTGGACTTATGATCCACAGAATCACCTGCCCAATCTGCATTTTTAAAAGAATGTAACAAATCCGTAACTTTAGTCGCTCTATATGTTAGCTTCAAATATTTCGTTTGATACAAATATTTCAGTTCTCTCACAGCATACTTAAAATGAGTACCATTGTAACAGCTTTGAAATCTACTCAAATAATTCACACTGAAACTTATATCTGGCCGTGTTCGAGAACTAATGTACAGGAGAAAATTAATCATGTTCCTGTACTTGCTATCAAGACTTCCATCATGTGCTACATCTAGTTTAAAAATTTCTTCCATTGATGTACTGTACAATTTTGCGTGTTCAATCTGATATTTCTTAGCTAGAGATTCAATATAGCTACCTTGACTCAGAGTCATTACATTTTCTGCATTAATATAATTAATATCTATCCCAAGATTATTCTTTACTTCACCAAGTCTTTCATGTCAAATTACTTGGATAACAGACATTTGATTTCTTGCGTTTTCTCTTTACTTCTACAACAAATTAGCGGATCAACAAACACAATTATTTAGACAACACAAATTGTAGTCCTCAGTACATACAGACAATAGTCAGAGTTACTTCTCTGAAACCCTTGACCTTTTAAAAACTCATCCAGACAATCATAGCATGCTCCAGGGCTTTCCCTCAAGCCATAAAGTGCCATAACTCACAAACCCTATCTGTTCCACCCATGTATCCAGGGGGGGGGGGTTTCTTAGCATAAATTTCTGACATAATTTTTCCATTAAATGCTGTTTGTACATCCATTTGTTCTACAATTAAGCCCTTTTGACAACAGAATGACAACATTTTTATTGTTTGGATCATAGCAACTGGTGAATAAATAACATCCTCAAGTTGCTTTTATTGGAAGCCCCCTTACAACTAATCTTGCTTTACAGGTGTTATCCAAAACCCACTTTACATCAAGAAAATTTACATTTATTGATTTACCGTCTAATGACATCGTTGTCGGCGGGACGATAAACATCAATATCCTCCTCCTCCTCATTTATTGGTTTAGTTACTAGTTTCCAAGTTTTATTTCTATTTAAACTTTCAATTTCTCTATCCATTGCTTCCTTCCACATTTCAGACTCATTACTTTTCATTGCCTCAAAATTTTCTGGACTATCAGCATAACAAAAGTTTACCTAAATGAAGTTATTCAAGACAATCATTTAATCTACCAGGCATTCTATGTTCCCTAGTTGACCTTCTCAACCCTTGTTCCTGGTTTTCTTTTTGCTTACTTGGACAATGCAAGACACCTCTTATTTCCACATACTCATTTACTGACACATTGTTTATGCTTTTGCACTCAAACACTAAAATGTCCATTCCTTGAATTATATGCCTTAAGGTCAATACACCTGACATCGTCTTCCACAATATCAATATGTCTGACAATGAAAACTTTGTTATTAATATTCTGTGCCCAACTTCACTGTACCCTACTAAAATTCCCAAGTCTGCTTTACAATGAAACTTTGACTTCCACAACTGTTCTGGTTCACATACAAAAACCTTACTTCCATATAACTTTAAATGTTTAACATCAGGCGTCTTCTCAAATATCTCATGAGGAGTTTCCTTTACAATAGTATTAGCTAAAGTTCTGTTCTTAAGGCATGCAACTGCAAATACCACTTCTGGCCAAAATCGCCTATCTAATCTCGCTTCAGATATCAGACATCGTGACATATCCATGACTGACCTGTTATATCTTTCAGGTGTACCGTTTAATTCATCTACATGGGGAGGGAATGGATTTAATATGATTCCTTTCTGTCTTATAAACTGACACACATCTGAATTTAAATATTATTTCCCATTGTCATATCTCAATTTCTTAATAGTATTACAAGTAAAAATTTTCAATTTCATTTACATATTCCACAAAGCAATGATAAACATGACTTAGAGTTAATAGTGTAGACTAGCTGCTTTACTGTAATCATCAATGAAAGTGAGAAAATATCTTTCCCCATGCAAGTCTTAAGTTGAGTGAGGCCCATTTAAATCAGAATGAATCATCACCTATGTTTCTTTCGCTTTGCTTCTATTGCTTTTGAAAGGTAAATTGAGCGTTTTTTGTTTCAATACAGACTTAACACTTCATAAATTCTGATTCTAAATTTGTTGGCAATACATAAGCAAACTTGTGTTTACACAATGTACTCAAATCGTTAAAATTTATATGTTTAAGTATACGATGCCATTTCTCTTTAAGTGACATACTGTGCCCACTACTGCCAGTGTTTACATTTATCTCCTCCTTGTAGATTTTACTTGTCACTTTATGCACCCTATTTTCTTTCATAGCAACCACAAGTAAGTTATTGTATTTATCGAAATTCTTTGAAGACTTGCCCACAGATACAACTTTATGTGTTTCTGTTACTTTAGTATTGCTAATCAAATTTCTGTCAATGCCTCTGACATAAATCACATTTTTGATTTCGATTGCAACCATTCCATCATAAACTGGAAAATAACTAATTATGTTTCCTATTTTTGTAGCCTTCAATACCTTTCCATTCGAATTTTAACATTTACAGGCTCTCTTAAAGTTACATACTCAGAAAATAACTCAATATTAACAACATTATCTGTACAACCGCTATCTAATAACCAATCAATCTGCACATTGTTATCTGACTCAAGGTTGTTACACATCACTGTAGGTTGTATCTCTGTTACAAAGCTGCTCATGCCGACTCTTCTGTTGACATCCTCAGCGTCCAGGATGACCACTTCCTCTATTAACATGATGTTTACTCTTACCAAATGACCAGTTGTTCCTGCAGGAGTGATCACTCTGCTCATGTTGCCAACTGCTGCGGCCGCCTCCTCAGTGCTGTCCGCCATGTATCCTTGAATCTCTGCTTGTTCCTGAATGGCGACAGTCCCTCCTTATATGACCTGGTTTGTCACATCTGTAACAATTGCTCTTGGTAGCTCATACTAGTTTCCTTTTCAGAGTGAAATGCCTTGGATTTTACACATTCACTTGCATCCTTTTCATTTAGATCAATCATCTGCAGTTTACTTTTAACATATTCCGCTGTCTGATATTCCTCTTTCGAAACATTGATCAAGTCCCCAGTTTGGCTCAAGGTTTCCAGCAATGTTCTCAACATGTAATTTAGCTTCTCCTTTTCTGTCACTTTTGCACTGGCTAATTTTAATTCATTCACTGTTTTTTCAAAGACACTGAAGAATGTTGCCTTATCACTGTAGTCTTAGAATTTCAATTTGTCCAACTTGTTCCTGCACACAATTTGAAGGGCTGTTGATTCTTTGCAGTATAAATGGAACTTTTTCATTATTTCAAATGCAGTTTCCTTATCACTCATGAATTCTAGTTGCTTGTTCGAAATTGCTCCATATATGTAGTTCATTGCAATCAGATTTTCTGAATTCCACGTATCCACTTTGTCCGTGCTACTTTTCGTTCTTGAAGCCACTGTATAGCATTTCTTCATTTTCAGGTACATTTCCATTCTTTTCTAGTTCCCGTAGTCTTCTCTTTCAAATACCGCTATCTTAATATCAGCGATGTTCAGTTTCACAAATCACACTTTTTCGAATAACAGACTTGCATTTAATTTACAACGGATCACTATCATTTTGAGGGACACACTTCGTTTGTGGTTTACAACCATGTTGATAATATTTATTCAGAAAAAAGGTTAAGTACATAATCATGGCACAACTACACACATCCATCTTTCTGAAGTGAGTGAGAAAACATGCTAAGAGCAAAACGTTTGTGCTGTTGGTTGGTTGGGTGTGGGATTGAAGGGACCAGACTGCTAAGGTCATCGGTCCCTTGTTCCACGATAAAATCACACGAAATAAAAACTGTCAGTCGTTAAAAACGGAGAACTGAGAGAAGGGACGACACAATACAAGAAAGGCAGACAAAGACCAGACAAACGGAACTAAAATCGCACCGAGTGTGAAGGTGGTTGGCCGACCATGAAAATAAGGAAAAGCCAACCACCAAATGACATTAAAACCCACAGTTTAAAACCACAGGCCAAAGGCCCAAGTCAATACAGGAAATAAAAGGACAAACACTCAAATCATACGATAAAAACCCCCTGCCCGAATAAAACTCAACACGAGGTCCGCCATAGCATCGTCATCACATAAAAGGGCTGGGAGGGTATCAGGCAGCGCAAACGTCTGCCTGAGTCCTGTTAAAAGCGGGCAGTCCACCAAAATGTGGACCACCGTCAGAGCTGCCCCGCAGCGACATAGCGGTGGGTCCTCCCGGCGCAACAAATGGCCGTGCGTCAGCCACGTGTGGCCAACACGCAGCCGGCAGAGGACGACAGAGTCCTTCCGAGAGGCCCGCATGGAGGAGCGCCACACACGGGTCGTCTCCTTCACTGCCCGAAGTTTGTTGGGCGTGGGCAGGGTGCGCCACTCGTCACCCCAGGCACCAAGCACTTTCTGGCGCAAAAGCGACAGGAGATCACACTCCATAAGGCCGAGTTCCAGAGCCGGTGAACTCACTGCCTGTTTAGCCAGCGTGTCAACCCGCTCATTGCCCGGGATGCCGACATGACCTGGGGTCCAAACAAAGACCACGGAGCGGCCGCAACGGGCAAGAGCATGGAGCGACTCGTGGATGGCCATCACCAGACGGGAACGAGGAAAGCACTGGTCAAGAGCTCGTAAACCACTCAGGGAGTCACTACAGATGACAAAGGACTCACCTGAGCGGGAGCGGATATACTCTAGGGCGCGATAGATGGCAACCAACTCGGCAGTGTATACACTGTTCCCGGGTGCCAGCGACCGTTGCTCACAATGATCCTCTAGAGTAAGAGCGTAACCAGTGCGACCAGAGACCATCGAACCGTCGGTATAGGTCACGGCAGATCCGGGAAACTCGGCAAGGAGAGCAACAAAGCGGCGGCGGAGGGCCGGAGGAGGGACCGAGTCTTTCGGACCCTGTGCCAAATCCAGCCGAATGCATGGTCGGCGCACACACCAAGGGGGCAGACGGAGATTGGCCCGGAAAACAGGCGGGAGAGGAAAAAACTCAATCCCACACAGTAGAGCCCGGATGCGAACCGCGATCGTACACCCCGACTGGGGCCGCCTGTCTGGAAGATGGACGATCGAGTGCGGGAACAGGAGACGGTAGTTGGGATGCCCTGGCAAGCTACAAACGTGGGCAGCATAAGCGGCCAGAAGTCGGTCGCGCCGGATCCGCAATGGAGGAACACCAGCCTCCACAAGTAAGCTGTCAACAGGGCTTGTCCGAAATGCTCCTGTGGCGAGTCGGATCCCGCAGTGATGGATGGGATCCAGCAATTGCAACGCTGATGGCGACGCCGAACCATAAGCCACACACCCATAATCAAGGCGGGACTGGATCAGCGCTTGATACAGCTGGAGAAGGGTGGACCGATCGGCACCCCATCCGGTGTGGCTAAGGCAACGGAGAGCGTTTAAATGCCGCCAGCATGTTTGTTTAAGCTGCCTAATGAGGCAGCCAAGTCAACCGGGCATCAAATACCAGTCCCAAGAACCGAAGCGTCTCTACCACAGCAAGAGGTTCACCGTCAAGGTAAAGGCGTGGGTCAGGGTGAACCGTGCGACGCCGGCAGAAATGCACAACGCAGGTCTTAGCGGCCGAAAACTGGAAGCCGTGCGCTACAGCCCACGACTGCGCCTTGCGGATAGCGCCCTGCAGCTGGCGCTCAGCAACTGCAATGCCAGCGGAGCTGTAGTAGAGGCAGAAATCGTCTGCATACAACGAAGCTGCGACGGACGATCCCACCGCCTCAGCGAGCCCATTGATCGCAATTAAAAACAGGGAGACACTGAGGACAGACCCCTGCGGGACCCCGTTCTCCTGGACCCGGGAGGAACTATGGGACGCAGCAACTTGCACGCGGAAGGAACGAGACGACAGAAAATTCTGAATAAAAATCGGGAGCGGGCCCCTAAGACCTCACCCATGAAGTGTGGCCAGGATGTGATATCGCCAAGTCGTATCGTACGCCTTCCGCATGTCGAAGAAGACGGCAACCAGATGTTGGCGGCGTGCAAAGGCTGTACGGACGGCAGACTCTAGGGAGACCAGATTATCGACGGCAGAGCGGCCTTTGCGGAACCCACCCTGAGACGGAGCCAGAAGGCCTCGAGACTCGAGGAGCCAACTCAACCTCCGGCTCACCATACATTCTAGCAACTTGCAAAGAACGTTGGTGAGGCTTATGGGGCGGTAGCTGTCCACCTCCAGCGGGTTCTTGCCAGGTTTCAACACGGGGAGGACGATGCTTTCTCGCCATTGAGACGGGAACACACCCTCAACCCAGATGCGGTTGAAAACATCTAGGAGGCGTCGCTTGCAATTCACAGAGAGGTGTTTCAGCATCTGGCTGTGGATGCGGTCTGGCCCAGGAGCCGTATCAGGGCAAGCAGATAGGGCACTCTGGAATTCCCAGTCGCTGAAAGGAGCATTGTACGACTCCGCATGGCGCGTGTGAAAGGAAAGCCTCCAACTTTCCAACCGCTCTTTCCGGGAGCGGAAGGCCAGTGGGTAATTCGTAGATGCGGAACACTGAGCAAAATGCGCTGCTAACCGGTCCGCAATCGTGTCGGAGTCAGTACACACCACTCCATTCAGCGAAAGCCCAGGGACAGAGAAAGGCGGCCGATGTCCATGGAGTCGCCTAATCTTAGCCCAAACCTGCGATGCAGAGGTACGGACGCCAATGGTGGAAACATACCGTTCCCAGCACTCCTGCTTCCGTTGGCGAATAAGGCGTCGGGCACGGGCACGGAGCTGTTTAAAAACGATGAGGTTCTCCAAGGACGGGTGCCGCTTATGGCGTTGAAGAGCCCGCCGGCGATCTCTAATCGCCTCTGCGATCTCGGGCGCCCACCAAGGCACAGTCCTCCTCCGAAGGGACCCGGATGAACAGGGAATCGCAGATGCCGCCGCAGAAACATTGCCGGTGGTGACCGACTGAACCACCGCATCAATGGTGTCAGGGGAAGGAGGTGCGATAGTGGCGAGAGAGGAGAACAAGCCCCAATCAGCCTTATTCAGAGCCCATCTGGAGGGGCGTTCAGAAGAGTGACGCTGTGGTAGTGACAGAAAGATGGGGAAATGGTCACTACCACATAAGTCGTCATGGACACTCCAGTGGATGGATGGTGAAAGTCCGGGGCTGCAGATAGAAAGTTCGATGGCCGAAAATGTGCCATGGACGACGCTGAAATGTGTCGGCTCTCCCGTGTTTAAGAGGCAGAGGTCAAGCTGCGAGAGAAGAGTCTCGACATCTCTACCCCGGCCAGTAATCGCGGCGCTACCCCACAGGAGGTTATGGGCGTTAAAGTCGCCCAGTAACACAAAAGGAGGAGGCAGTTGTGCTATCAATGCAGCCAACACATGACGCGAGACATCACCATCTGGCGGAAGATACAAACTGCAGACAGTAATAGGCTGAGGCGTCCACATCCTTACAGCGACAGCCTCTAAAGGTGTGTGAAGAGGTACACATTCGCTGTAGACATAGTTAAGGATGTAGACGCAGACTCCACCAGATACCTTCTCATAAGCTGCCCGGTTCTTGTAATAACCCCGATACCCACGTAGGGCAGGGGTCCGCATTGCCGGAAACCAAGTTTCCTGTAGGGCAATGCAGAGGAAAGGGTGACTGCTGATGAGTTGGCGAAGCTCAGCAAGGTGGTGGAAAAAAGCGCTGCAGTTCCACTGGAGTATTGCTTTGTCCATGTCCAAAAAAGGCGTGAAGGGGCCGAGGAGGCAGATCACGCCACTGGGTCACCTGCTGCCACCGATGGAGGACCAGTACAATCTGCTTCCATGGCGTCTGAGGGTCCGGCGAGATCCAGGTCCTCAGCGGACGCCCGGATCTCCACCTTATCCCCGGACGCAGAGCCTGTAGGGAGCAGTGGGGTGGATGCCACCGCGTGGTCCTTGGCCTTAGAGGTCTTCTTCTTCGTCTTGTCTCTGGTCCTTGGGTTTCATTGGCTGGGAGGGCTCCAGCGAGTCAGTCTCCGGGACGGAGGAGGAGCGGGAAGCCCTGCGATCAGCCGCTGGTCTGCTTTTCTTCCATTGGCTGACGTCACCCTTCCCAGAGGCGGAAACCTGGGAAGGAAGGGACCCAAGGGACCCTTTCCGTGCTATTCGAGCAGGGGAAGTTTGAGGCTTCCCCAGCTTAGAAGTGGGGACTGATGTCCCCGATGGTTGGGGGGTTGCTGCTCCTGAGGCAGGTAGTGCAGGAGCAGCAGGGAGTGAAGTGCCCCCCACCATCAAGGGGGCAGGCGTAGCATTCCGGCTCTGAGAAGTGGCAGTCTGAGGGAGAGCTAATGGGGCCATAACAGTAGTAGCCGCGGCGTAAGAGGCAGGCATTCGAACAGGATGGAGGCGTTCGAACTTCTGCCTGGCCTCAGTGTATGTCAGGCGGTCCAGGGTCTTATACTCCATGATTTTGCGCTCTTTCTGGTAGATCCTGCAGTCCAGCGAGCAAGGTGAGTGGTGCTCTCCGCAGTTTACACAGATGGGAGGCGGAGCACATGGAGTATCGGGATGTGATGGGCGTCCACAATCTCGACATGTGAGGCCGGAAGTACAGCGGGAAGACATATGCCCGAACTTCCAGCACTTAAAGCACCGCATCGGGGGAGGGATATATGGCTTGACGTCACAACGATAGACCATCACCTTGACCTTCTCAGGTAAAGTATCACCCTCGAAGGCCAAGATGAAGGCACCGGTGGCAACCTGCTTATCCCTTGGACCACGATGTACGCGCCGGACGAAGTGAACACCTCGCCGCTCTAAATTGGCGCGAAGCTCGTCATCGGACTGCAATAGAAGGTCCCGATGGAGTATTATGCCCTGGACCATATTAAGACTCTTATGGGGCGTGATTGTAACCGGAACATCCCCCAGCTTGTTACAATCGAGTAACCGGCGGGACTGGGCGGAGGACGCCGATTTGATCAAAACCGAGCCCGAGCGCATTTTGGACAAGCCCTCCACCTCCCCGAACTTGTCCTCCAAGTGCTCGACGAAGAACTGAGGCTTCACGGATGTAAAGGATTCACCATCAGCTCTCGTACACACCAGGTAGCGGGGCGAGTACGGTTCGCTGGCATCCTTAGTCTTTCGTTCCTCCCATGGTGTAGCCAGGGAGGGGAACGATTTGGGGTCATATGTAGTTGCGTTGTATTGAGCCCTGGAACGCTTAGAGACTGCTGGCGGCTGGCCACCAGCAAGAGATGATGTACCACGCTTCATTGCGGGTCATCCGCCCTGATGCCACCTACTCCGACCAAGGGCCCTCCCCACGGGCGCCACCCAGCCTCAGCAACGACCACCTGGCAGGATGGCCATTGCCGGGAGTCCCAATGCCCCAAGGAGATAGGCATCTACTCCTTGGCATACGTGGGGAGTAAACGGCGCTGGCATCAGCAGAGCGATCCCTGTGTAGTCAGGGGGCTACAACCAACAAGGTACATGGCGGCCCCACCACAACGGACTGGCTACCGTGCTGGATTTCAGGTGATGTAGTCCAATATCGTCATTGGCGCATAAAGCGGCACAGAATAGCAGACTGCAAGAAACCGCACCCAAGAACAAATCCACGCCCAAGAGATGGTAGGTGAGCGGGACTGCTAAGCGATGACGACAATACTGGCTAGAGATGGTAATGCTTGATGGACACATCGCTCCTTGTAAGGCGCCCTTCCCCAATCGGCTCGCTCTTCGGAAAATTTAGAAGGATGGAGGTCAAACCCGTTAGGGGACCATCTCACAAGGCCAAAACGTTTGAGACTTCTTTTAGTCGCCTCTTACGACAGGCAGGAATACCGTGGGCCTATTCTTACCCCCGAACCCACAGGGGGGGTTTGTGCTGTAAAGATGTCACTCTTCATTGGATTCCATATATCGATATAAATGTACGAACGTTCAAACAGATACATTAATTTTACTCTCTATTTTTGGAATATGATCAACCACTACAGGAAACTCAAGATTTTTAAGTTTCTGATCAAGATCAAGACCAACATTATTGAATTTCGTTACTCTTTCAGCATTTTTGTCTGCTGAATACAATGCTAACTTTAGAGCCCACAGAAAACATTTTTGATCATCATTTTTACATTGATACAAACTTTTTTGTCTTTAATATCTGCAGGTAACTCAGTGTACTCTGTTTGCAATGCTTTATCAACTATGTGATCTCTAATTGTGTAAAGGGAAGTAATACTTTATTGGTTCTACCCTTATGTTTCACAAAAACATCTGTAGAAAATGGAAATAGTTTTTTCAATGGTTTATCTTCTTTAGTTTCTTATTTCGCAAACACATCTGTAGGAATGAAAATGTATTTTTCAATGGTTTATCTTCTTTGTTAGTAAAACAATCATTTTCAGTTGCACGAGAAGGTAGTTGTTTGCAAAGATTGTCTCTAATGTTAGGTGTAGATTGTCTAAAAGTAGATGTAATTAGATCAGATTTATATAATTTAATATATCCTTAATTTTTTTTTACAACATTCACTGAGTTGAACAACAGTGAATTGATCCATTTGTTCACGAAGTTGAGCAGCTATGTATCTTTCCATTTTGTCCCTTCTACTTAAAGGTGAAAAAATAGATTTGCAAAAAAATTCTTTTCACAAATCGATGGTAAGGATAATTATTGACTACACTGTAAGTATTCTTATTTAATAGACAATTAATTATAAAGTTGAAGATGCTTGCACTAGATGCAGTGGTAAGCCAGATTCAGCTGGTGCTGCTTTAGCTTTCTTCTTCATTATGTAATCTAAAGTACACTTCTTAAATTTATTGTTATAGATATCTTTATGTGAAGGATTTATGTAAAAACCACTTAAATCTTTAATCTCTTCACAACCTTTACAATTCTTTGTAGATATGGATGCTTGATCAGTGACAGCTTATTAGTTATTCATTGATAATATTTTCTAATGTTCTTCACTTGGAATCCGACTTAAATGTCCTTTGTAATAATATTATGCACCACTTTTCCCACATATACATGGAATTCGACGTTCACTAGAATTCTCTACATCATATTTCTTTATACATAGTCCACATATCGTTCTGTAGCTACCTTTCCTCTCTATCTGTAAAGTAATAGTATCAATTGACTTCTCATTACTACAGTATTTGCAAAATTTGGATATCACAGATTATTACTGTTGAACCAGCACCAAATATATAGAAAAACATTTATTAGATTTGTGAAAAAGTAAAATTTCTAATGTTTGCAATCATTCTAACCATTGTCAGACTCATAATGCACACTTCTCAATTGTTGAGGTCCGTAACCTATAGGGCCGAGAAACTGTTCAACGAATGTTTTATAGTCCTTGGTATAGAATTAAGGACAGCCAATATGTTAGGTCTTGTTGATGCTGCGTTTTTAATGCATGTTCTAAAGAATGGACAAGTTTCTTTTTCCTTTAACCACTCATCAATACAATACTTATGAAAAATATGATAACAGCTTGTCTTGACAAATTGATGATTATTTTCATCGTTTAAACAAAAACAATTGTTCAAATGGCTCTGAACATTATGCAACTTAACATCTGAGGTCATCAGTCGCCTTAAAGTTAGAACTAATTAAACCTAACTAACCTATAGACATGACTCACATCCATCCCAAGGCAGAATTCAAATCTGTGATTGTAGTTGTCACGTGGTTCCAGACTGTAGCGCCTAGAACCACATGGCCACTCTGACCGGTTCACTTAAACAAATAGGGCAATCGATGGCTTTAGAGTGCTCCATTAGTTCATAAGTTTTTTTTTGCTCTAGCTTCCACTTTATTTAGGTTTTCCATTTATAAGAAACAAATTTTATTAGATTTCTAAAAAATAAGAAAACAGGTTTTATCAACAAATCTTTTACCAACCATCTGCAAAACAACTTAAAAATGATTAAAAAATATGGCGAATACAAACTAAAAATTTCATGTACTATTTATTTCTTGCGAAACTATTAAAATTTTTTCTTATTAAATGGCGCTGCCTGAAGGCTGCTTGAGCAGCTGTTTCATGAATAACAAACTTACATACAACAATAACAAAATGTTAAGGATTATTGATGAAGAAAATAATCCTTGGTTTAAGGCAAAAGATGCTGTTGAAATATTAAATCATAAAGACACAAAACAAGCAAATAGAAAAAATGTGGACATAGATGACAGCAAAATGTTTGAAGATTTAAAGGGTGTCTCGCGTAAGGCCTTAAGAGCCAACAAAAAATCTTTAATTTCTATCAATGAATCTGACCTCTAGTCTTCAATTCTAAAATCTAAAAAGTAAGAAGGCAAACAATCTAGAAGATGGGTTACTCATTATAATCTTCCAGAAGTAAGAAAATATGGCGAATATAACACTATAACATTTTACAAATATCAAACAAAACTCAAAGAATTGTATATAAAAACTACAAAAATTGATTAATTAACCACAGAAATAATTCAATTAGAAGATGATAGAATTAAAACGAAAGATGATCACATTCAAAACTTGAGAGGAACAGTTGATACTGCTCCAGAAAAACTAAATAAAAAATGAAAAAATAAATAATTTATTACCTCATGTTGTTCCTCATATAGTTAATGAAAATTTGAGACCAACATTCATTCTTTTAAAATAATGCTATGATGAATGTGAATATGTTTGTTATATGATTAGAACTCTGAGGAAAAATTTACTGAATTAGCTATATAGAAATGAAGATCGACATCCTAATTGTGAAGAGCTGTTAACATTGAATTACAATCCAATTTCAATAAATTTTACCAAAGAATGAAAGAAAACTTATAAACTGTTTGCTATCAAATTATTTTAATCTTTTTGGTGACTATCGACGAGAAGAATTATTACAAATATTAAGTATATGCATGAAAAGTTCGAGATATCGACCACAAACACCTTATAAAATTACTTTAGTTACCCAGCTGTTGTGTGAATTATCAAATCCCAACCATTTAACGTATATTTTATTTCCATTTTTCTCAAAACTTTTTTTTTAATCATTCAATTTTTTGTATTATTGTATTCATCGATTAGATTTTTAACTAAGTCTACCCATTTATAATTTCCTAGAAGAGCAAATCTCTTCCACATCTTTTAAGTGTTGTGTTAAATCGTTCAGCAACAGATGATTTTAATTCTGATAAAGTTGAATAATGACTGATTATGTATTTCTTCATCAATTCTAGAAATTATTTGCTGTAAAATTCTTTACCATTATCTGCTTGTAAATATTTTGGCTTTTTAACTATGAAAATTTTTTTGAATGCATAAACCACATTCTCACCTGTTTTACATTTAACAGGAACATCCCATGCATATTTCGAAAATACGTCAATGATTGTCGATAAATATTTGTATGATTGATTTATTTTTGAAATTCCAATCAGATTACCTGAGTCCATTTCGACTAGATCAGCCTGCCATATCCCAAAAGAGACTTTATGTCTTCTCTTAAAAAGATTTTGCATTGGTTTATGTAATTCATTAATTATTTCTTCTTGAATATTATTTAGACCTTCACCAGTTAGTTTTTTTAACGAATTTACTCTTTTTACTTTTACATACTGTGCAACCTGTTTCACTTCTTTGTCTTGCATTTTTAGTTGTTACTCCGTGTGGATTATGTGTGTCACTAAATTTTTGACACTTCAAGCAATAAATGTAATCATCCTTAAGAACTAAATATGAAGCATCATTATTCATTTACATTAGATAAAAATTTAAATTATTTCACCAAAAACAATTATATTTATATCAGCTGGTACAATTTAAACACAATCTTTCAATCGCACAGTTAGAACATTTGATTTGTGTAATATTATGGATTGATTATTATTATTTATTTGGCGAGCATATCAGCCACACTCACAGTGTCGTACAAGTCATCAAAGAGCATACGGACTATCAGATCAATTGTGTGATTGGATTGAGGAGTTCCTAGATAACAGAACGCAGCACGTCATTCTCAATGGAGAGAAGTCTTCCGAAGTAAGAGTGATTTCAGGTGTGCCGCAGGGGAGTGCCATAGGACCGTTGCTATTCACAATATACATAAATGACCTGGTGGATGACATCGGAAGTTCACTGAGGCTTTTTGCAGATGATGCTGTGGTGTATCGAGAGGTTGCAACAATGGAAAATTGTACTGAAATGCAGGAGGATCTGCAGCGAATTGACGCATGGTGCACGGAATGGCAATTGAATCTCAATGTAGCGAAGTGTAATGTCATGCGAATACATAGAAAGATAGGTCCCTTATCATTTAGCTACAAAATAGGTCAGCAACTGGAAGCAGTTAATTCCATAAATTATCTGGGAGTACGCATTAGGAGTGATTTAAAATGGAATGATCATATTAAGTTGATCGTCGGTAAAGCAGATGCCAGACTGAGATTCATTGGAAGAATCCTAAGGAAATGCAATCCGACAACAAAGGAAGTAGGTTACAGTACGCTTGTTCGCCCAATGCTTGAATACTGCTCAGCAGTGTGGGATCCGCACCAGGTAGGGTTGATAGAAGAGATAGAGAAGATCCAACGGAGAGCAGCGCGCTTCGTTACAGGATCATTTAGTAATTGCGAAAGCGTTACGGAGATGATAGATAAACTCCAGTGGAAGACTCTGCAGGAGAGACGCTCAGTAGCTCGGTACGGGCTTTTGTTGAAGTTTCGAGAACATACCTTCACCGAAGAGTCAAGCAGTATATTGCTCCCTCCTACGTATATCTCGCGAAGAGACCATGAGGATAAAATCAGAGAGATTAGAGCCCACACAGAAGCATACCGACAATCCTTCTTTCCACATACAATACGAGACTGGAATAGAAGGGAGAACCGATAGAGGTACTCAGGGTACCCTCCGCCACACACCGTCAGGTGGCTTGCGGAGTACGGATGTAGATGTAGATGTAGATGTAGAATTCAAGTCTCTGTTTATGTTCTTACCAACAAAAGTTATTCTTATAAGCCTAAAATCGTATTCAGAATTGAGCATTTTTTGCTCACCTCTAGTCATAAAAGAAAATGCATTTGTTTATCATATACTTTAAGATTACTTGTCTCTTTAAACTATGTGACTATATATTTAGAGTTATCTGTGAAAAGTATTTCTATTTCTTTTTTGGTGAAGTGATTATCGAATTCTATCAGAATGCTTGTTAAATTTTGTTTAAAATTTAGTATTATTCTGGCTTTATTCGTTCATCAAAGTCTTTTGTAGTGATGTATTTAGCGAATTGTGTTGCATATTTAGATTTCGTTATAGCATTTGATAACTTAGTATGGAAATAATGTTTGTTGACTGATCCTTTGCATTAATTGGGTCACTTACATTCGTAAGTCTTCTACCTTTAAAGCCAATATAACATCTAGTTACCTTAAGAATAGCATTAAATTCTTTCTGAAATTGTTTAATTTCGTCTTTCGGTCTATTGATGATTGAAATTGCTTAATCATATTTTCTATTTTTGGATCAATTTCACTTTTGACTTTTTTCTGTTTTCTGAACAATTCCACTTTTGTTTGTTTTTTAGATTGAATACAGATTTGCTGAGCCCTTCAGTTTGTTTAGTTTGACCGATTTTATTTCCAAAGATATTCATTTATTAAATCTAAAATATCATTAAATTGTATTTCTCACATAATTTTAAACCAAATAGACACAAACAACCACATACTACTTCACCAGAATTTTGTATTCTCTCGCTGTTTTAGTACAAACCATTTCCCCCCAAATATTCTACTAGTTGTTGAGGTATATTAGCACCAAATTAAACAAAAACCAATTTTTTGTTATTTTTATAGAAACAAATCAAATCAGCACCAACATGATTGGATGAATCTAAATTTACTATTCCAAGTTCAATTTTTTTATGGTTTATTTGGTAATTCACTAATCATTGATACACCATAAAGTGTTTAATTTTTAACTGTTTAGCAAGTTTTTCTATTTGAAAATTAGATAAAGGGCTAATAAATTTTTCAGTCAGATCTTCAAAATTTTTTACTTTCTTTACTCCACATTTGTTTTGAACCACTTATGTCTTCTGTTCTTTCAATTCTTTATCACCTTTCTTCTTGTCTTTTACTGCTTTTGCAATACCAGCTGCTCCACCAGCAAGTGAAAAAATAGTTGCTAGATATGGTAATGCAGTCAAAAGTAATGGTGGAAATCCACCTTTATGTTGTGTTAGTCCTTTTCCTTCCTTCTTTTTTGTTAGATATTTAATTTTTTTCACAACAGGAATAGCTAATGTAACAAGTGAATTTCCACCAATTTTATAATCTTTTTTTCTGTTTTGAACATCAGTAAAATATGGTCAATCGTTATGGTTCAAGCACACACTCATCTTTACTTTTTGTACTGCATTTAGTTTGATGTAATTACATAGGTAATTTCTCTCGACAATTGATCAGGAAATCTGTCACATGACACACCTTCAAGTTTTCGTTGAATACTTCATGATGTGCTTTCTTTTTTTCCAGATGGCAGGCAGCGTTTGACTGAACACACTGACCTACTGTGCTGGCGACCGATAGATCAACAGAATTGTGATGTATATATGCTCTTTTTTTAGGATTTGACACAAGCTTTTGTGAGCATTAAAATATGTGACATACACGAACTTGTCTTAAATTGCGTTCACTTCTATCGTTAAACTATTTACCTCTCCAAGTGACCATATACATTAATTTCTAATCGATACCTCTACCTTTTCCTGGGAAAAAGAGGTCTTAACAGACGACAGTCGGACGAACAACAAATGCCAAAGAAATAGAGGTAAGGGAATAACAAAAAACTAAATCTGTATGATTAGACGGGAATTTCAACCTCTGTGTATTAACTTCGTAAACAGAAAATAAAGCATATACCAGTATGAGTCCTCAAAATGTAAAATTGTACATCTAATGGCGCAAAGAAGGTGTCTTGTATCCCAGAGTTATGTCCATCGCAGTTGGCAACTGTTTCAGCAACTGCAGCGCCTTACGGTAGCGACGTATGAGAAGCAATCAAGGAAACTGTAATTAGTGTTGCTGCTGTACAATAACACCCGTCTACAGTCTGCTGACTTCAGAAAGGAGCCTATGCAGGAAATTGGCTGGATAGCCTTCGCTATTGCACTCCTCCTGTGATGACACGTAAGAGGGTAAAGATAAGACCTCCTTAATAATTTTCGATCTGCAAGTTTATAGCTTGGAAAGAGAAGATGTAAAATGCAGACAACAGTTTAGGCCTCTCGAGATTAGGACCTAGAATCCAGAAACGTAAGTTTACCATTCTTGAACCTACTTTCTAAGATAGCATCAGTTTTACCTCACGTGTTATTACATTTCTCTGTATTCCAAACTGATCTTTTCGGAGTCCTGCTTTCTCTAGTTATTTTCTTTGATACATCTGTAAATAAGTTGTGTCAGTATTTTGCAACAATGACTGAAGGGACTGATTGTTGTATAATAGTCTCATCTACCAGGAAGTGACACTTTTGGCATTGGAATTTTTACCTTCTTCTTGACGTCTGAGGGTATTTTTCCTGTATCACATATCTTGCCTAGCTGGTGGAACAGTTTTGTCATGTTATTTTCTCGAGAGTATCGCAATAATTTTGAGGGAATATAGTCTACCCCTCCTCTCCCCTCCCCCACAACACCACAATGACTCCGAACTGTTTAATGGAATTATCACAGCCGAGACCACATCAAGAACCACGAACCACTACTCCATCTACGGAGGACAAAACTGACAATACACCGGTGCCTGCATCCACGGCAAGGTACGAAGATGGGCTCGAAGAGCAGGTCCCGTTACGGGATGCTGAGAGGTCGGCGCCAGTGCACTAATCACACTCCACCCTGAATCTCCTGGGGGTGGTCCACAACCAAGCTTATTGGGTACCACCGACCAGCACCTACAACTTTCGTTCACCGCTCGAAATCCAACTTAGGCAGGAGATGTTCTGGGCTGATGATATTAATTTCGCCCCTCTGCACGATGTTCACATGGCCAGTCTCCCGTATATCAATGGCTACAACGCCCACGCCTCCCCAACTGATCCCATGGGCCATGGAGTAGCCATCGACATACGCGAAGGGATTCCTGTCGCCGATGTCACCATCCTTTCATCTGTTGAAGGCATGGCGCTTACTGCAATGGGGAAACGCTTCATTAACGTCTGCGCCCTCTCATTAACCAAAGACATGAATGGGCCCAGTTATATTCTGAGGACTCCGACCCCCTGTTTTTAGAGGGATATGAACAATGGCTTCTAGGCTGTGATTTTGACTGCGCTCTGCAAGCAGAAGATTAGGTTCCCCATTGTACTATGTGCCGGGACCTCCTGCTAAACGATACCTGGGAAGTCCAACATGGAGACCGTTCTGGCCATACCTTTCTCACAAGCCATTCTCTAAGCCGACTAGACAGAATACACGCCTCACAGAAGCTTACATCTGCGATATTGGTTGCCGAACGCTGGCCACTGGCCTTTTCCGACCATTGTGCTTACATCTGCACGATCCTCAGAGAGCTAGCTGCTATATGTAATAAAAAGAAAAAACAGAGTGAACGGCACAACAACGAACTTAAACCGGATGCCGTGCGACGAACACTATGATCCAATACAACGAAAAATAACGAACAAAATGCAAAGAGAAAATCGGAGTCAAGTGCGTAACTGCCGAGCGTAGGGTTGCGGGATACATTCTCATTCGCAGCATCGATTTCGTGAATTCGTTTTAACCTAGCCTGGAAACGATGTGAGCAAGTACCAGCAACAACACACTATTCGGATACAGGTCACAGAAATCATGTTGAAAAAGTATACTTATTTACATTTTCAAGAAATATTTTTATTTTATGAAGCACATTGTATTTTATTTTCAAACAATAAAGATTTTTTTGCTTTATCATTATATATGTAACATTTACTCACCTACGAGTGTAATTTATTTCTGTACAAGGATGACATTTCTTATTTCAGGAAAAGATCATTTATTGCTTCATTGAAGACACTTCTGTTGTGGAAATAGGAATAATAATGGAGAGCGTAAGGAATGGCGGAAGTGGTGGAAGGGAGTTCATAATAAAGAGTACCGTTCAATAGAAAACCTTGCATCAGTTTATTAGCTACACGAAATTGTTATTTTCTATAAACATAATTAAGTTCATGCGAAGCTGGCTTTCCGGGTGGGAAGGAGAGCGTGGTCCCCGGCACGAATCCGCCGGGCGGATTTGTGTCGCGATCCGGTGAACCGGCCAGTATATGGATGGTTTTTATGCGGTTTTCTATCTGCCTCGGCGAATGCGGCCTCGTTCCCCTTATTCCGCCTCAGTTACACTATGTCGGCGATTGCTGAACAAACAAGTTCTCCACGTACGAGTACACCACCGTTACTCTACCACTAAAACATACGGGTTACACTCGTCTGGTGTGAGACGTACCCTGAGGGATCCTCCGGGGGACGGACCGCATAATAACTCTGGGTTCGGTGTGGGGCGGCGAAGGGGTGAAGAGGACTGCGGTAGTCGTCGAGGGGTTGTGGACCACTGCGGCTGCGGGAAATGAATGTGTGATCCATATCTGGCCTTTGTGTTTACATTGCGCCAAATTTATGAGTAGATCATAAGTACAAACATCGGCACAGAATCACAAGTGGAGAGCAACACTTCCAGCTGAAATTTCCACATCCCACCGTGTTGCCAGTTCATGCAGATGGCTGTTCTGTGACTTTATTTCAGTGATTAAGAAATCAAGTCCAAAACATGCATTGGATAGACACCTAGAGAATATCGATGTGGACGAACAAGGAATTTATGCAACAGACTGCAGTTAACCTATACAGAATCACAATTCTCTTTCAGAGTGGAGCATCCTTCTTTATGGCACAGTGAGGAACCAACTCTCTGTGGTTGTCTGTTGGAATGATTCTAGGTATGTGTACTTAAGGTCTGGTCAGATTCAGACATCAGCCAACCATTTTTAACGAGCACAAGCAGACACTCATCACCTCTGATTACGCAAACTATGACATCCTTCCACTACCTAATTTAGGAGGGTCGGTGTAGGTTGAACCTTGACAGAAGCGGTATTCACGCCATATCGAGATTCTGTAACGAGAAGTTTCTTTTTTAATTAGCGAATCGTCATGTTTTGTCAACAGGCACTTATTTCTTATTGTATGTGAACCTGAGGTGTAGAAAATACTGATCCTGGAATGGTATTCAAACTCATGTCTCTCCTTTTTCTGGGTTTGAAGCCTCTGAGATAACGCAGTTCCATCGTTTTGTTAACGGGAACAATAGATTTGGATTTGACGATTCAAATGGCTCTTGGCACTATGGGAGTTAAAATCTGAGGCCATCAGTCCCCTATAACTTAGAACTACTTAAACCTAACTAACCTAAGGACTTCACACACATCCATGCCCGAGGTAGGATTCGAACCTGCGACCGTAGTGGTCACGCGGATACGGACTGGAGCGCCTATAACCGCTCGCTCACCGCGGCCGGCATTTGGATTTGAGTGCCAGTATAAAAATGTTGGTAATGCAATTTCAAATGAAAACGTGCTTTATTGCAATGAATTTGAGTTTACAAGTGTAATGCTGTGATACCTCTGTTAACACGTTTTCAAAAATTTATATTATCGTCGTATTAATTTGCATCAGTATTGACAGACATACGGAGCAGTTATCTCTTGTGGCCTTTAGTAGTACCCGTTTTGTATAGTCAGACGACTTTACCGAAAAGAGATACGAGGACCTGCAAGACAATTGCGTGATGTGGGTTGCCTACAAATAAGGCGAAACGCATTTCACGTCTCAGTCCCGCCCTGAAAGCCGAGCATAGCGGTAGTACTTCATATTTGTGTCTGAAGCGCGAGCTCGCTCGCCTTTTTTACTTCCTTCTGCCGACATTAACTTTAAGTTAATGTCGATCTCACATCCCACCGATGTCGATGACGCACGTTGTGACAGTTTTCCCATGTATTGATATTGATTCTGGTATAAAGCTGTGTGACGTCTTATCTCCCTGCAATGTACCCATCAAAGGCAAGACATTTTCACACCATTCTTCTGCGGGCAGTTTCACGTAACGTGGTCCAAGTCAAATAGCCAACTGTCTATTGGCCACGAGTGTGGAAAACGATGCATCACCAATTTCTGCCTGCCACCCTGCCCGCAACCTGGCATCAAGGCACCAACAAAACATACGCAACGCGCCATCGGCGCCACGCTATCGAACTGACAGACTCCCCACTTTGTCCTGACTGTCGTATTCCAGGCATTGATGAACATTGCTTCACGTTCATCTTGTCATTCGGCGTTTGGAGACTGACACAGAAGATCTTAACTTGTTAGCTTCGTGTCACAGCTGACGTGATAGAACTTCTGACCGTCCTATTCGCGGGTGACTTGTTTCTTCCCCCTCGCAAATTATCATGTGCGTATATGGATCAACGGAATGACCATCCCCTACATCTTTCGGTGAAGGGGAGAAAGTAGAGCTTGATTACTGGTAGTACCTGCAAAATGCTCACAGCGCTCTTGAACGCACATGAGGTACCGTAGGCTCTTTTGTAAATTATTTATGCAGTTTCCATAAGAACCCCATCTAGTTGTGGAGTGCCTGGCTCAGTGTGACGTTCCGCGCATCATCACATAGAAAATACACCGAAGAGCCAAAGAAAGTGGTGTACGTTCGTAATATCGCGTAGGGACCTCGCGAGCGCGCAGAAGTGCCGCAACACGACGTGGCATGGGCTCGACTAATGTCTGAAGTAGTGCTGGAGGGAACTAACACCATGGATCCTGCAGGGCGGTCCAAAAATTCGCAAGAGTAAGAGGGCGTGAAGACCTCTTCTGAACTTCAAGTTGCAAGGCATTTAATATATGCACAATAATTTTTATGTCTGGGGAATCTGGTGGCCAATGCAAGTGTTTAAATTCAGAAGAGGGTTCCTGGAGCATCTCTATAGCATTTCTGGACGGGTTGGGTGTCGCCGTGTACTGCTGGAATTGCACAAGTCCGATGGAGTTCACAGTGAACATGAATGGATGCAGGTGATCAAACACGATGCTTACGTACGTCCCATGTCAGAGTCGTATCTAGACGTACCAGGGGCTCCATATCACTCCAACTGCACACGCCGCACACCATTACAGAGCCTCCGCCAGCTTGAACAGTCCCTTGATGACATGCATTGTCCATGGATTCATGAGGTTGTAAACTTTGTGCGTCAGTACACCGACTTTGAGACTGTTTTAGCCTAACCTGGCAGTGTTGTGAGGAGTCGCCAACAACGATATACTGTTCGGATTCCACTCATGGAAGAGATCTTGAAGTATACTTATTTTTGTTTTCAAGGAACGTTTTTTATTTTATAAAGCCCATCGTCTTTCATTTACAAGAAATAGAGTTTTTAACTTGCTTCATCATTATACCTGCAACATTTTACTTACGTACACGTTTATTTTTGTGTTCTACATGGAATATATTATTCCTTATTTCAGGAAAAGATCATTTGATTACTTCACTCAAACCATTTCTGTTCCAGAAGTAGGAATAATAATGTGGAGCGTAACGAAGGGCTGAAAGAATGGAAGGAGGTCCATAAAGTAAGAAAATGCCATCCAATAAAGCACTATGTACCAGGAATGAGAAACAAGCAATAATAATAATAATAATAATAATAATAATAATAATAATAATAATAATATCATTTTCCATCAACATAATTGACTTTCTCTAAAAGCGCATTGAACAAAATATGCAATGAGTTGTCGCATGCCACTATTAACGCCTGATTGTAGTCGGCCAAAAATTACGCCACTCGCAAGGTAGATACATTTACTGAAATACACGTGTCCAAATCTTAAGCATAATAAAAATAAAAGCTTATTTTCTGAACAAGATACTGGCAAAATTACAGCAGGAGATAAACCTTAACCAAACGTTACTTCGTAAAAGACTTTTCACTATATGAGTTATGCGAGTTCTGATCCGAAGCCTACAGTTCACGTCCGAAGATTCGTGTGAAACGCAGCTTTCTTTACTCAAACAAAATAGTGAAAACAGTACATGCAGTTTACAGAGAGCTGCGTCTTAATAGATTTACGAGGTGCGTTCTAAACTAAGCCACATTATCGGTTAATATCCGAGATATATTCATATGGAGAACCTTCCTGCAGATTCTAGATGAAAACTTCACTCGATAGAAACTCCACTAAAGAGCCCAGTGAGAAGTATGGTTGGTAACGCTCGACAGAAACTAAATTAACGTCGTTGTACATCTACATTTATACTCCGCAAGCCACCCCACAGTTTGTGGCGGAGGGCACTTTACTTGCCACTGCCATTACCTCCCTTTCCGGTTCCAGTCGCGTATTGTTCGCGGGAAGAACGAAAGCCTCCGTGCGCGCTAGAATCTCTAATTTTATCTTCGTGATATCTACGGGAGATATAAGTAGGTGGAAGCAATATATTCGATACCTCATCCAGAAACGCAACCTCTCGAAACCTGGACAGCAAGCTACACCGCGATGTAGAGCGCCTCTCTTGCTTGCTAAACATCTCCGTAACGCTATCACGCTTACCAAATAACCCTGAGACGAAACGCACCGCTCTTCTTTGGATATTCTCTATCTTCTCGTCAACCTGACCTGGTACGGATCGCACACTGATGAGCAATACGCAAGTATAGGTCGAACGAGTGTTTTGTGAGCCACCTCCTTTGTTGATGGACTACATTTTCTAAGGACTCTCCCAATGAATCTCAACCTGGTACACGCCTTACCAACAATTAAATTTGTATGATCATTCCACTTCAAATCGTTCCGCACGTATTCTCCCAGATATTTTACAGAAGTAACTGCTAAATGTTGCACTACTTGTACTTCAAGAAAGCGTAGTATCGTCTGTAATGTTCTCTGTATACATAAATAATTTGTCACATAAAATCAGTCACAGTGTGAGATTATCCTCTGACTTCTGTTGTCTGCAGGAAAGCACCATAGCAACACTTTCTTAAGAAAATGCTAACATGCTCTGAAATATTTTCCACTTGCTGTAAAGAAGGTCATATCTTGTTAAATGTAGATAAATGTAAGATAATGTCGACAGAAAATGGAAGGAACCCGACGTTATCCGTTTACAAAATTATTATAGTTAACATCTTGAGTTCGTCACATCATATAAATATTTAGTGGTAATATTAGGGAGAGGTATGAAATGTAGTGAACACATATAATCGGTATTAGAGACATAGTTTTGTAGGAATGGTTCTATGAAAGTGTACGGGGTCTGTAAAAGAAAACTCATGTAAATCTCGTGCGACGAATTGTAGAGCATGATTCCAGAAATTTATGTCTTTATCGAGTAAGCGTCATACCATTCATCGAAAAAAAAAATCAGAGCCGCGTTGCTAGAATCATAATGGATCGGTATTGCCCATGTGGAAGTGTAGCCAAGATATTCATTGAAATTACGAGGGTGTTCAGTAAGTGATGACACTTTTTTTCTGAAAGCAGGTTGGTTTTATTCAGAATTCAAATACAGTGTATTATTCCGCACTGTTTTGGCTACAAAACACTGTTTTTCAACATAATCTGAGTTCAATACGACGGCCTTAAGCTACCTTACTGGGCGGGTTAGTATGCCCGGACTGGACCACTTTACTGGTCGACTTCGGAGCCAGCGTCTTGGTGCAGCAATAACCTCCCTCTCATCCACGTCGTCCTTCCACAGGTGTGGATCTTTCATTGGGTCAAACAGATGGAATTCGGAAGGTGTGAGATCCGGGCTGTAGGGTGAGGAAGAACCGTCCAATGAAGATTTGTGAGCTCCTCCCGGATGCGTGGACCTGTATGTTGTGAGGAGTTTGATTGTGATCCGAATGAGAGTGTCCCCACGTTCAACATTCCAGGAGTCAATTGTGGGCGGCAGACCGGCACGCAGGAGATCCGACAGATTTGCGCGATTTTGTTGTGATCATGACAGACGCCTCAGCCAACGACTCATCTTGCTTTTGTTCACTGTCTGGTCTCCTCAGACATTCTGCAACTGCCTATGAATATCTCCGATGTTCTGGTTTTCAGCCAAGAGACTCAATGACAGCTCTTTGCTAGGAACGCAGCTCCGTTACCGACCCCACTTTGAAATCTACGTACAGTACCGCCACCGATCAGATCTTCACGAAGCTAAAGGGGCTGAAGCGGGAATATTCCACTATGCCCCACAATAATTTCTGCATTTTTCGAATGTAAAAAGCACAGAAAAATATTGCACTACTTACTGAACGTTCCTCCTATATGGGAATCTTCGAAAGTAATACGACGCTGTTTCGAGAAATTCTGTTGGGCAAATTTAGAGAACCTGTATTCAGGAAAGACTGCGGGTATTATGCTAACTCCATCGCTTACCCTGAGTTTGGTTCACACGAACAAGAGGAAGCTTACGGCTCATTCACATGCATAAATAGAGTAATTTTTCGCTTGCACATTGTTGGTATGGAATAGGATAGAAAGTCTCTCATATTGTTACGAAGTAGCCTCTCACAAGACACTTCTAGTGGCTATCAGAATATATGTGTGACTACAGATGTTGGAACCCAGCCAATCTCATGTATTTCTTCACCTATTAGGAGTTCATTTACTAGAAAATACTTCATATGGGCGGTATTATTGTCAATGAAAAGAATGTCGCAAACGCCGTTGCAGTACTCACCACTGTATCTAGGGCCATTTACGGCGCATATCCTACTGCAGAAAAGTTGTGAAGCTACGTGCAGGCGCGGATCCGTGGGATGGGGAAGGGGGGACGGGGAGGTCATGAGGTTATGGGGCAGTTACACTTCTCCCCTCCCTTCCCTCCCATATAAAAAACAAAAGAAATGTACTAAGTACTACTGATGTATTATGTCTGAGGAACAGGACGGAGATGGAGTGAAAAGAGGGAAGGGATGGCCACCACCCATCCTTCAGAACCAAACCACGTGTCTGCGCCTGGCTCCGTTCGCTCATCCCATATGATCCTACCACCATCCCCCGTTCTTAGCTTATATTCCTACGAGTGAACCACCTGCCAGTTTTGCGCCACGCAAATGTATGGCAAGATTCATTCCACCAAATGGTGCAGTTTTCATGTGACAGAAGTACGTTCTTCCAGCCGTTTGTCATCCAGTATCTTGGTTCTTAGATTCACAATACGTGGACTCATTTCACTGCTGTGGAGGAGACGAACTGGTATAAATATGCCGCGCACACTTTGTTTAAAATCTACAACTCCTGGGGCAGCTTTAAGCTTTGAAGGCGTTATTGAATCTCACAGTGCAACTACGATCAGATATTCGTCTTGTAATTGCCTGATTACTATTTATTAATCTTGCAATAACTTGTAACAAACATTCGCTGTATTTTTTAACTGTCACGAAAACCTTGAAATGTTAGTGTACTGAAATATTATGGATAAAGGGCTGGTTTCCGTTGTCTTTCGATCACGCGTCTATTCGAGGCAACGAGTACTATATTCCACTTCCATACGACGCATCTGAGGTTCATGGAGAAATCTCGACCGTCATTTACAGCGATTTATCACGTCTGTTCATCTATGCTCTCTTTTGTGTTTGTATCGTTCATTGGATAGTTGTGTAGTAGCCTATTCGTCTCTTACATCTGCAATCAAGGCAGCCGTTGATGTAGATACTTGTGGTTCTTGCACGATCTCGATGTTTCCTGAATTTTCAAGAAATATCAGAAATCCTTTGAGTCAGGATTTCGACCCTGCCAAAGCCCGCTACTTGCATTTAAAAAAATGGACACTAGCTTGTAAGCAGCTGGGAATTAAAGGATGTTGCGTTGTGTTGTTGAATACAGTGATTTCCGACTAATTTGTTTTCAGCGTTAATGGGCCATCAAGTGTTCACATGATCCGTGTAACAGTCAGTACACTATTGTAACGTAGAACAATTTTCTCCACGAGGAATGAGAGCACAAACTTCTGTCCTACCTCTAAATTTTATTGTGAGCGTTCTGAAGTATCAATAATTCCTCCTAATAGGTGTTTTTAAATCTGTATTATACTGTATGTCAGTTAATGAAATGATTTTAAACAGTTCCACAGTCGTCACCATAAGCAACATACAGCGTCGACAGGGGTTTCATGGTGAGAGATGTGTCTTAGGCGTAGATGCTGGGAAATGGAAGATGAGTTTCCTAACAACTGTTCGAGTAATCACGGTTCCATTAATCTCAGCACTGATAAGTGATGCATAGACACACAACTCATTGATTTTGCTCTTATTCGGCACGGTTGAAGTACACACATAGGCTATTCCAGTATGAAGCGCTTGTCAGGTGTTTTAGAGAAATCGAGCTTAAAAGTTTTACGAGGCTGTGGAATAACAAACGAGCGAACTATTCTGGATACCATAGATTGTGCAAGCTCTTGTGTGCCTGTAGTTACAGCAATTACAGTCTTGTATGGGCACATGTTGAAGATGTAGCTCTTCTTTCACTTAAGATTGATTACTCATTTCACATCTTATGTTCTACAACCGTCATCAAACGTACTACAGCCGTTCGACGCTACACAAACATGCGTCTAGAAATTTCCACCTGTATATTAAACGTGGCTGTCTCCTATACTGCACTTTGTTATGAATGAAGGATTTAGTGTCTCTGTACTAATTAATTGAATTTAATTGGCGTAAATCAAATTTGAGGGTGAGTGCTATCACCTGCGTAATATATAGAGTTTCTTGGTATAGTACTTGTCAGTGTCGAAAACAAGCGTTAAGTACTGTAAAGTTTGCAACAAAGTCAGTTCTCTTCTGCAGGGTGTTTCAGATAAGATGTTTTTCTCTGTATCTTACAGATTAATGAGGGAAGGGAACATTTAAGTAGATAGGTAAATGTAAGAATCTCTGCTCTTTCTGCGGAAATAGTTTATTTATAATTTTAATTAACGGAACTGCAGGTTCTTGGTGGAACATTGTATACTGTATACATAAACTAAACAAATTTTAGGCTTTATTCACACCAATTTAATTTTGTACGACCGAGGTTTTAGGTTGCAAGTCTGTTCTCCACTACAGTGTAATCTTTAACCCTTACATCTACGTTATTTATTGTAAGGCAGAGATGTTTTGAAAAAAGATCTGTTTTGAGTTCTTTCATACAAACAAATTCTGCCACTTAAGCATTTCTTTTCTCGCCGACAGCATTTTCATTTTTCCAGAATCTTGCGTCTGATTAAAATTTATTAATAAATAGATCTGGTATCTCAGTTTGTAAGTACTATTCGCAATAAATTGACAGAAAACTTGGAACAAATCCTTGCCTCTCCTTTGTAACATGATATCCTTTCACGTTGGAGCTCCACGCACAGGGTGGTCATAAAATCTCGACCTATTTCTACTTAATAATGGATGCATTTGCGTAATACACATGTATGTTTATTGCGAATCTATGTATCCTGTTGTTGAAGGGCAGACCTGAATACCTTTTTATGCGTAACTTGTGAAATAGCCGACGCTCCACCCCAGATTCGAGCTCTTCGAGTCTGGAGATCCCTTATCTCTATTTTATACAGCCTTCACTTTCTGTACCCCCAGCACAGAAATCCAAGGGTGTCAAATCAGGCAAGTACAATCGCAGCAATCTTGTTGAACGAATATTCGATTTAAGTGCTCCCTTCATATAAGAGTAGAGTGCTCCATTCACTCGGAACACAATGTTAACAATGGCTTCTAGCTGAAACAATGACTCCACCTTCTTGCCGAAGCTGTGGTTCCAGGAAATTCTCCAGCATATCATGGTATATGCCGTAACTGACTCTTCTGCAACAATGAAGGGTCCATAAACTGTACTCGTTGTGAATCTTAGCCATACTTTCCGTGTGTCTCATTGCCATTCAGTGGTAGCGTGGGGTGGCCCATTACCTCATATGCAGCAGTTATGTTTGAGGCAACATTTCGTATCCACGTAAAAGCTAATAGTGTACAAAATGTGATCCATGAGGTGTTCATTACGTGCAGATTCTATCACATTGTAACACGCAGCTGCGAGTTGCGTAATCTTTATGTTCTAATTTGTGAAGGACCTGACTGGGTTAAGTTTGAAACTTTCAGTGTCGTTGATTTGGGCACGTTAACTCGTTGATGAAAACGAGAGGTTGATGCGTTCTGACTTCTTGCTATTCTCCTCTATTTCGCTTAACAGTCTCCTGTGGTATAAGACCTCTTCCGAACTCGTTGTCAAGTAACCGAATGTTTGCCATTTTTCCTGCTGGCTTGTAAAATTTTCGAGTGGACTTCTGTTGTACCTCTAGGTACGATAAATCACGCATCACTGGAATGGATTATAATTCGTATTACACAAATGCAGCCATTATTTCTTAGAAATGGGTCGAGTCTTTTTGAATAACATGTTCTATTCAAAACGATCGTAACCTAAGGCCTTGGTGCGAAGATTCTTAACAGAAGCTCATTGCGGAACTCAGTTTTACTCGCTAAATTTTGTAGTGTGTTCAAAACATTATTAGAAAGTAATTGTCTAGCGGAATTAACTACAGGCTACGAATTATAGAACTACAGGTACGGTCAGCTTCACCTTCGACAAACCCACGCGTCACGTCCAGTCCGGTTCTTTGGAGATACATGACTGGTTACTCGATACAATTAAACTCACTACTGATCAGGTGCATACTGAGTATTTTGACAGCGAATTATTTGTGTTTTTTGTTAAGTTTCTTGACCCGCTCCAGGTTGATAGGATACTTTCTCGTCACGGTTCTCAGATACCGTTTATGCACCGTGATGGTTCCACTAGTGTGGTTCTCTTGGCAAAGCAAAGGCGATATATACGAATGTCCAGGTATTTAACCTTCCACCCGATGTAGACAACTGTTTCCTGAGGCCCGGTTTGCTTCCTTATTGGGAAATACGTCATATTCTAAAGGAACTCTGAACATATTCCTTCTCATCTACAGGTAGTGGTTATAGGCTCCATATTATGTACAGTGGCCAAGAAGGAAAATATTGTAATCAAACCGGTCTTTTCCGTACTAACTGCCCGCGGCATGTGGTGGTACTAAAACCTACATACGAACTGCGTAAAAAATTGACTTTAGCTGATCTCCAGCAAGGATCACAGACTGAATCGCTCTGTTACTGAGGGACGCAGTGATCTGTTGTGACCGACAACGCCCTTGATTTTCCCCCGCTGTACTTGCGTGGTGATGCTGATGCCGTTAATTCCGATGTGCCCGCCATGATTTCTCACAACAAGCGTCGCCGAACACAGGATGATGCGGCAGATGAACCTTCCCTATTGGCTCGCCCTCCTGATGAGCCTCTGGTAAAGGACTCCATTTCTTAGTCTGAAATCGTGGATGAGGACACCACAGGTGCTTTCACGCCTGTATAGAAGATCCCTGACACCTTATCTGGCGTTGTTAGTGTCGTCGAGGCCGCCTCTTCGGAGACGCCAAGGAAGGAACCTGCTTCCGGTTCCCACGTGTCTGCTCCGGTACTCGCTGACACTTCTCCTGTTGCCTGCTTCCCATCCCCCTTCCGCGACTTCTGTCGTCCCCTCTGGGTCACAGCCTTCTCACATTAAACAACTGATTGATTCTCAAGAGCCGGCCGAAGTGGCAGAGATGCTCTAGGCGCTACAGTCTGGAACCGCGCGACCGCTACGGTCGCAGGTTCGAATCCTGCCTCGGGCATGGATGTGCGTGATGTCCTTAGGTTTCTAAGGTTTAAGTAGTTCAAAGTTCTAGGGGATTGATGACCTCAGAAGTCAAGTCCCATAATGCTCAAGGCCAATATATTTGATTCTCGAGAGCCAGTGGATGCCGTTGTTATGCACCAACCGCCCCTTCAAGAACCCATGTCTGCGGACGAGCGGGATGTAGAGGCCTCTCCGGCGCAATCTGAAACGGAATATCTACACGATGCTCCCACGCGACTGAACGCGACAGCAACGACGCCTCGGAGCCGCAGTACAACCCGTAAACAGCTACAGAGAGCCGCGTCACGGCCGAAGAAAATGCAGTGGAAAGACGAGGGTTCTGTTTCATAGTTCTTCCCTATCGGATTCGGTGATTGATTCTGGTATGGTTACTTGTATGTTGCTCTGCCAACTGACGGATCCCTACCGTTCTTTGTTGTTCTTTCTTGGTTTAAGTTCCATGCAAGAATATTAACAGAATATGTTCTGAGCTTCGGCTCGCCGCTTTGCAACAGTATGTATCAGCCTGGGGCAGATTTTTTTATAGGAAGTCATTTTGCCAGTTTTCCATTCCTGGGTGCTCAACTATGTGTTATAGGGAAGGCATTCCGTTGATGGGTTTCGCAGTCCTTGACAGTGGAAGGGGCATCGGGTGCACGTTTTGTGGTCTCAGTTTACTCCTCCTTAATGGCCCTTCTGGCACAGGTCGTGCTACAGCACGCTCGTGTTTCTATAAAGAAAAAAATCATTTACCTGCTTCGTAAATCCCCAAAAAATATTATCTTAGGTAGGTAGTTCAATTGTGTTCTACTGTCAGTGGATCAGTCTTCTAACTTTAATTTCAGTTAAGACCTCGACGACCTGGTGCGCTGCTTGCGATTGCGTGACGTGTGGGTTTCTCGCTATCCTACACTCCTGCGACATACATAATTTACTCCCACGTCTAGCAGTCGCCTCGATCGCTTTTACCTTTCCGATTCCTGGTGTGGTCAACTTCTGCATGTTGATGTGATACCAGCCCGTTAAAATTGTTTCGTTCCTCCTGGATGCTCAATATAGCCTATTTGCAAGATAGGTCTCTTGGTGTCGTCGTGGCATGGTGGACACTGCATGTTAAACCACAAATCCGTAGGGCTCTCATGCATTTTGGATCTGCGAAGGTGGCAGACGATCGACGAACGCAAGAATTTTACTACTCAGTCTTACGTCAACTGTACGATTGTGCTACGCATGCTCCCCTACGGTTTACTGATATACAGTGCATCAAAGCCAAATTGATGCACCTCAAACTCATTCAAATGGAGGGACTGTGTATGAGGTCTCAACCATGTTCCCTTTTACAGGACGAACTGATGTCACTATACCATCTAGTCCGTTTACGTTCACCTCTCACCGTGACGTTTCCGATTTTATTTACACCTATTTTACTGATCTGTAAGGTACCCATGTCCCGGCTGAAAACTCCCTCGACTTTACATCCTTGCTGCATCGCGTCGTCACTCCTCAAATAACGCCTTTCTGCGTCCCTTACACAAGGATGATACAGGATCCTATTCCCCCAATTCGTCTGGATTAGACGGTATTCCTAAGGAGTTTTATGTTCAATTTTGGCCACTCATTGGTGACATCTTAACGTCAATGGTAAATGAAGTAATGCGGAGAGTCTCACTTCCTGCTCCTTTTCAGGAAGGTAAACTGGTCTTCCTCCTGAAATCCACAGGTCGACCTGCGATTGATTCCCTTCGTGCTATTACTCTCCTTAACTTCGACATTAAAACTGTCGCTCAAGCAATTAATATCCGTCTCTCTAAGCTCCTCGATACCATTATTGCCGCCCACCAAAGCTGAGTGCCAGGACCCACGATACTGTCTTCTGTTCTCGAATGTCATGATTTAATTTTGGTGGCGACTGTCGCTAATATCCCAGTGGTTATGCTTTTTCTTGACGGCGGCCATATTGAACAGCATTCCTTACACGATGGCTGCAGTATATTCACTGCAGAGCTGGTGACCATTTCTCGTGCACTTCAGTATCTCCGTTCATGCCCTGAAGAGTTTTCTTTTATGTACTGACTCCTCGGGAAGCCTGAAAACTATCGATCACTGATAACCTCGTCATCCTTTGGTACCGTCCATCCAGGAGTCCATCTATGCCCTGGAACGGTCCAGTCGTTCAGTCGTGTTCGTCGGGACCCCTGGTCACGTCGGAATCCCAGGAAATGAACTTGTTGACAAGGTGGCCAAACACGCAACACGGAAACCACTTCTGGAGATGGGCATCCCCGAAACTGGCATGCGTTCGTTATTACGCCGCAAGGTTTTTCAGCTTCAGGAGACGGAATGGCAAAATCTCAGTACTCAAATCTAACTGCGAGTCATTAAGGGGACCACGAATGAATGTGTGGAAGTCCTCGACGAGGACCTCTCGCAGGGACTCCGTGGTTCTCTGCAGGCTCCGTATTGGCCATGCCGGGGCAACCCACGGCTACCTCCTGCGCAGTGAAGACAACCTCAGTATTGGTGCGGCGCCCGGTTGATAGTGGCCCATATTATTCTGCTTTTTCTCTTTGGCTGCCCTACGACTATCTTCGGTTGCCGGACTCGTTAACACTGATTTTCGCAGACAACGCCCCAGCGACTGATTTTTGTTTTACGTTTCATCCGTGAGGGTAGGTTCTATCATTCGATCTGAGTTTTAGCGCCTGTTCTTTGTCCGTGTGTGTCCCCCACCCTAGTGCTTTTAGGGAGGCGCTTTTAATGTGTTGCAGGCTTTCCCTTTTTATTTTCGTGGTCCGCCAGCCACTGTAATCTGCTTCCTTGTTTTACTATCTTCTGTTCTTTCACCTCTATTTCTCTTGCCCTTTTTTGTTGCTTTTAGTGTTCGTTGCCTTCTTTCTTGTGGTCTCCACTTTCTTTCCGTTTTGTGTTACACGTCCTCTATTTTATTCACACACTTGGGACATTGTTTTCTCAGGAACAAGAGACCGGTGACCTGGTAGTCTGGTCCCTTTCCCCCGTTTTAAACCAACAAACCAACCTTTTTCTTGATTTCCAAAAATCGTTTAATCGTGTTGACCATGATTTTTTAACGAGAGCGCCCACCGCTGTCGGCTTTAGTAATGATGCTCGACAGGTCTTAACTCACCTTGATACCGGTACCAGTGTCTCGGTGATTGTGACCGGTCAACCTAACACCCCACCCCCCCTTCCAGTATATCGATCAGACGGGGTTTTTACCCCAGGGAATCCCCTTATCCATGTCCCTTTTTGTTTTTTTCTTAGAGCCCTTACTTCGCCGCTTCGCCATGAAATTACGTGGCTGGACTATATTGGATGAACTTTTTTCCTCCCATGCATACGCTGATGACGTCATGGTTTTAGTACGACATGTCGAGGACATATCGCGGCTAAAGAATACCTTAGATTCGTTTTGTCGTCTTGATAGTGCTCACATTAATGATCGTAAATGCACGTTGTGGCGCTTCGATCATGTCGTCATTCCTTGGGCGACGGGCGTCAATCGCTATAAGTCCTTAGGGATCTTAGTGAATCGCAGTCCGATCAAAATGGCGACACTAAATTGGTGTCAGGTTACGCGTCTTGTTCCCGAGGCGATCCTTGAACATGAACGCCTTTCCCTTAGCCTCCTTCACAAGGTACGGGTTTTAGAAACCTATGTCTTCGGTGAAGTCTATTACGTTGCGCAGGTCTTCCCGCTTCCCGCGATGATGGCCCGAAGACTGGTCGATTCCTGTGGCGCTGCCATATATTTCGTGTCCGATATGAAGTAGTGGTCAGGCCTCGAAAGCTTGGAGGATTGTGTCTTTCCGATATCAAAATGAAGACATCCATTTTATTTGCCCGCCGCAATGTTTTAACCTATACGCGGGCTCCGCATTCAGTTACCTCTCGTTTACTTTCCCGCCTCCAGCCGGTCTGTTTGACCGCTCCTATTGATGTTGGACGGCATAATCCTAAATTGCTGCACATTCGTGAATACGTTCTAATTATCGGTATCCTAGGTGTTGATATACTTTGTATGAGGCATATTAACACCAACATGCTATCAACCCATTGATATGCACAATGTCCCCTTTCTTCTGTTTAACTTCCTTCTCCATCAACGTCTTGGAAAAACGGTCTGGTCTCATCTTAGTCTTCCTATGCTGCCGATGGAGATTGCTTCAACGCAGTATAAGGTCATTCACCCACTGGTGATCGTCTTTTCCGTATTGGCCTTCGACAGACTGATCAGTGTCAGGAATGTCATCAAACTGACACCTTACTTCACAGGCTTGTCACTTGCGGACGGGATCATTGGCTCTGGGTCCGCCGTCAATTAGCTTTCCTTACTCGAGGGAATGAAACCGCTTTCCCAGTCGACATTGTCCTACATCCGGAGATAACCTTTTTTTCCTCAGACGATAGTCTGGCTCTTGGGTTACTTTGTCACTTTTTCTCTTCCACATGTCTATAAAAAATGGAACAAGAAGGGTGGAATAATGGGTTAGTCTTTCCGCTCAGAATTTAATAATTGTTTGTTCTTGAACCAATTTGTTGATTTTCTTTTTGCAGATGATAAAAAAGGAGTTCTGAGTGAAAGAATGTCAATCCTAAAGGCACGTGTTCGATTCCCGGCTAGATCTGAGATTTTCTACGCTCAGGAACTGTGTGTTGCGTTGTCCTAATCATGATCAGTTCAGCCCCATCGACGCGCAAGTCGTCGAAGTGGCGTCAAATCTAAATAATTTGCACCCGGCGAGCGGTCTACCCGACGGAAGGCCCTAGTCACACATTTTTAACTGCACAAATAATAATTTAAATCAAATTTCTATCAACTTTAGTTACAGAGCTATGAACGTTCCAAGTTTTACGAGTGGATTAAACATATTGCATATCATTGAATGACTAGCAATAGTACAGTGTACCTCCGCCACGCGCCGTACCGTGGGCCTGTGGAGTATGTATGTAGATGTAGATGCAGATGTCCTGAGATGGATGTTCAGGTAGCGCGATGTTCATTTAAGTCAACTGGCTAAACGAGTGCCAATTTCCTTGAATTCACAATGCAATGCAGCTTCTAACCCGCTAGCGAAGAGAAGAAAGTTTGTGGTGTCACGGAGCTCCTCACGGGCCCGCCCATGCCCTCATTGTTACTGCCCACCCACCATGAGGGCATCTAGCAAATCGTCGGGTAGCTGCTTAAATTTATCTTTTTTCTTCTCGTGCTTCTGTAACTGTGCCCATCTCGGCCATCACACCATGTTTCTGAGAGCAGAACTGCTAACAAAAACTTCAGAAATCATGAACTGCAATCTGCAGATACCTAGAGAGACTACTGTATTAACGAGGTCAGTTCATGGAGGAGAACCCCAGTCGAAACGGATCTAAGCAGGAGCGACTTCAGTCTCAAAGGGCTTTTAAGAGGTACTATTCTAAGGCGCGAAGCGGGCTGCCTATGACGCTATTCTTAAGGAGCAAGCGTAGCGAACACCACAAGGCTACTTCAGCACCGCAGGCACTACGAGCGACACTGTGTAACCATCTGTCACATAGGAAAACAGTTCAGCTAAAAGAGCTCATAACGATAAATATGTTTCTCCCTTTTATTAGAACCTTCCTTAAAACCAGCGACCCACTGGGCGATTCTGTATCTCCCAGCAAGTCGCAGTTGCCGCCCATTCCCCATTACATTTAAATTCCATATTTAAATTCCACCGCCATATACTCCCAGAACCACTCTCATAGCTTACTCTTGCGTAGATACCCTAGTGTAATTCCAGTCTCACTAAATAATGTGAAGCATATTCCATCGTACAGCATCCAAACCCCATCATAAGCCCAGCACCCCCCTGTTGGATTACGACAGCCCTCGTAAATGCTTGCCCTAATGTAACCCATACCCCTACAATTACAGCTCTTCTCACACCAAAAGTACACTATCTTTGTCTCATTCTCATTCGATACACTTATTTTATACAGAGCTGGCTGACCAACAGCAATTCCAGTGTCAACATAGTCAACTACACCAACAACATAAACATCGTGACGATCGAAACGAAATAGTCATAACTGCAATATGATTATGAGGTCATAATGAACCAAGCCATATTTTATTATCTTTCAATGTAATAACACTCGTTTTTTAATTAGAGTAATGTTTATCCATCATGGACTGGTACGCAGTGTCGGTTCAAATGGCTCTGAGCACTATGGGACTTAACATCTTAGGTCATCAGTCCCCTAGAACTTTTTAAACCTAACCAATCTAAAGACATCACACACATCCATCCCCGGGGCAGAATTCGAACCTGAGACTGTAGCGGTCGCGCGGTTCCAGACTGAAGCGCCTAAAACCACTATGCGACAACGGGTGGCCTCAGTGTCGGGCCGTCCATAGACTCAAGAAAGTTATTAACGGGGGAAAAGGACACACACAATAGACTGCGAGTAGTCCCTTTCATATGTATAGTCAGATAAGTTTTTACGTCACACAGCTTGCACATGACTGTAAAAGATATTCGTATTGTTCATAGTCTAGTGATATAAAAGTAAAAAGCACACAAGTTTTCACGAAACTTCATTTTTTAAGAGGATTTCTGAAAATGAGCATCGCCAAGAACCACTTCTGTTAATTCGCGCTTACACGCACCGACACATATACATACGCAAGCGCACTCCCCCCCCCTCCCCCCCCCCACACACACACTATATATATATACACTCCTGGAAATGGAAAACAGAACACATTGACACCGGTGTGTCAGACCATACACTGCGAGAGGGCTGTACAAGCAATGATCACACGCACGGCACAGCGGACACACCAGGAACCGCGGTGTTGGCCGTCGAATGGCGCTACCTGCGCAGCATTTGTGCACCGCCGCCGTCAGTGTCAGCCAGTTTGCCGTGGCATACGGAGCTCCATCGCAGTCTTTAACACTGGTAGCATGCCGCGACAGCGTGGACGTGAACCATATGTGCAGTTGACGGACTTTGAGCGAGGGCGTATAGTGGGCATGCGGGAGGCCGGGTGGACGTACCGCCGAGTTGTTCAACACGTGGGGCGTGAGGTCTCCACAGTACATCGATGTTGTCGCCAGTGGTCGGCGGTAGGTGCACGTGCCCGTCGACCTGGGACCGGACCGCAGCGACGCACGGATGCACGCCAAGACTGTAGGCTCCTACGCAGTGTCTTAGGGGACCGCACCGCCACTTCCCAGCAAATTAGGGACACTGTTGCTCCTGGGGTATCGGCGAGGACCATTCGCAACCGTCTCCATGAAGCTGGGCTACGGTCCCGCACACCGTTAGGCCGTCTTCCGCTCACTCCCCAACATCGTGCAGCCCGCCTCCAGTGGTGTCGCGACAGGCGTGAATGGAGGGACGAATGGAGACGTGTCGTCTTCAGCGATGAGAGTCGCTTCTGCCTTGGTGCCAATGATGGTCGTATGTGTGATTGGCGCCGTGCAGGTGAGCGCCACAATCAGGACTGCATACGACCGAGGCACACAGGGCCAACACCCGGCATCATGGTGTGGGGAGCCATCTCCTACACTGGCCGTACACCTCTGGTGATCGTCGAGGGGACACTGAATAGTTCACGGTACATCCAAACCGTCATCGAACCCATCGTTCTACCATTCCTATACCGGCAAGGGAACTTGCTGTTCCAACAGGACAATGCACGTCCGCATGTATCCCGTGCCACCCAACGTGCTCTAGAAGGTGTAAGTCAACTACCCTGGCCAGCAAGATCTCCGGATCTGTCCCCCATTGAGCATGTTTGGGACTGGATGAAGCGTCGTCTCACGCGGTCTGCACGTCCAGCACGAACGCTGGTCCAACTGAGGCGCCAGGTGGAAATGGCATGGCAAGCCGTTCCACAGGACTACATCCAGCATCTCTACGATCGTTTCCATGGGAGAATAGCAGCCTGCATTGATGCGAAAGGTGGATATACACTGTACTAGTGCCGACATTGTGCATGCTCTGTTGCCTGTGTCTATGTGCCTGTGGTTCTGTCAGTGTGATTATGTGATGTATCTGAGCCCAGGAATGTGTCAATAAAGTTTCCCCTTCCTCGGACAATGAATTCACGGTGTTCTTATTTCAATTTCCAGGAGTGTATAAAACAGAAGGTTTATAAGAAGACAAATAACGAGTTGGTATGCAATTCTAAAATAGCTAAAAATCGACCAAATTTCATGTTAGATAAGCCGAACCAATAGGGTAGCAGTCGATTTGATTGTCTTTCCCGGAATAATACTGTAAACAGGGGCGGCGGAGTGGCCGCGCAGTTTGAGGCGCCATGTCACGGATTGCGCGGCGCCTCGCGCCTGAGGTTCCAGTCCTCCCTCGGGCAAAGAGAGAGTGTGTTTTTTTTAGCGTAAGTTAGTTTAAGTAGTGTGTCAATCTAGGGACCGATGACCTCAGCAGTTTGGTCCCTTAGGAATTCACACACATTTGAATATTTGAACATATTGTAAACAGAGTGTCGAAAAAATATGGAAACAGCAATAAATGCATGCTTGAACATACATACAGATCTTAGCCAATCCTGCAGGTGGAACAGCCGTATTTTACCACGAACGGCACCTATGCTTTGTCCTCAATACATTTAAAGTGTCAGTCATTGTAACAACATAGTTCCGTGTAGTTGTGAGTGCATTATATCGGAGCTAAATGAATTCGAGCTTAAGAAAATCGTTGGTGCTCGTATATTGGGTGCGCCTGTAGCCAGCGTAGCCGAAGTATTTGGCGTTCCAGGATTTATACCGCATACAGGGTAAGCGGAAAAACGTCATCCGCTAAATCACAATTCGGATGAAAGTATGTGTTGAATGATTCTGACAGACGACCATTGAAAAGGATTTCGACATAAAATAAAGGGACGACAGCTGCGCGAATCACTGCACAACTGAATGTTGCACTCTCAAATCCTGTCAACACCAAAACCACACGAAGGGAGCTTCGTGATCAGGGAACTGCAGGGCCAAATAGAATCCCAAAACCACCCGATAGTGATGCAAATTCCCCTATCAGACAAACATGATGTCGAAGCTATAAAGCTTAGACTATGCAGCAGTGAAGGAAAGTCATTTGGTCGGATGAGCTTCGTTTCACACTGTTTCCACCTTCTGGCCGAGTTTACGTCTGGCGTACGCAGTCCGAAAATTAGGATACACAGTGCTTGCTGTCAAGATTGAAACATGACGGGCATTAGGTGATTTCTTCTGCGATATCGTGGTATTCGACGGACACCATGGCTAATCTGCAACGCAGCATTACTCCCAATTATTATGTGACCATTTTTGCTGATCCGGTCCAATCCATGGTACAATGTTTGTTCCCCAGTGGTGCTGCTGTGTTCCGAGATGACAGAGCCTCTGTTCACACAGCTCGCATCGTCCAGGACAGGTTTTGTGAGCACGACGATGAATAGTCTACTCCATTGGCCACCACAGTTATCAGATCTCAGTATCATTGAGCCTTTGTGGTCTACTTTGGAGGGAAGTGTATGTAGCCTCTATCAGCCTCCACCATCGTTAGCTGAACTTGTCACTATTTTGCAAGAAGAATGGTATAAGATTCCCTTTAAAAACTTACAGCACCTATAGTGAATGTCAACTGTATTGCAAGAAGAATGGCATAAGATTCCCATTAAGAACGTACAAGACTTTTATTGTATGTCAATGGCTTTCTTACACTTTATTACGCATTCTAATGTGATGTGTTTTATGTGCATCCATATTTGTGGCCAACCTTTTATTTTTAACTGCAACACTTTGCATTAGCAGCCAAGAAACATTAATACCAAAGGTGCAGAACACCAGTTCCATTGCATGGTGAACTGGAAGTAGCGTTCCCGTTCCCTGTCTTTTGTTATTCAATTCCCCGATAAATCAGATGGAAAAAAGCCAGTACCATTGTTACGGAAGTTTCATAAACGAGAGATGACTTAAGTTCCGTATATGACTGCATAATATTGTAAGCATTTTAAATATTATGCTTATCCATTACGGACATTTTAGAACCGTGACTGTATATTTAATGTAAATAAGTTATAGGAACTGTAACCAGTCACTGTTTCTAAAATAATAATGCTTTATTCCATGAACCGGTTTTCGAACCTTTCCAGGTTCATCTTCAGATGGTTTCGGGAGGATCCGGGAACTTACATCATTACTGGTAGTAGCACAAAGCGGGGTGCTGGTTTGCGACAGTACAGGCGGCTTTTATCGGTTAGTGTCCATCTGTCTGCCTCCATTTTGATGTCCAGAACACTTTCACACAAACTATATCAATTTACGCCTCCAGAGTGACACTTTTCCAGCATCCAGCATGCGCTTTACAACTGTTGCTTGCTGTTACAAGTTCCCGGGACCTTCCGAAACCATCTGAAGATGAACCTGAAAAGGTGCGAAAACCGATTCATGGAATAAAGCATTATTATTAAAAAAAGTAACTGGTTGCAGTTCTTATAATTTATTTACATTTTAAATATTGACTTGAAGCCATATTTCTGTCAGCACTCCTCACTATAAGTTAAAGGCGAAGCACGGGAAGTTTTTGTGATTTTACCAGTGGTGAACTAAGCCCCTTGGAAGCTCAGGGCGTCGAAGCTAAAAGGCAGCCCTGTCTTGGTTTGAGACAGATGTATTTTTAATTGCATTAAGAAAATGAACAACATTGATGGAATGACTGACAAAAAGATCAAATACTTTAAATGTACTCTACACTGAAGTAATTTTATCTCACACAGCCGGAAGAAATACAACACCCACAAGGACTGAGTCCGACCCCAGTAGATGAGTGGTCAGCGCGACGGAATGTCAATCCTAATGACCTGGGTTCGATTCCTCAATGGGTTGGAGATTTTCTTCGCTCAGGGACTGTTCTACTCATCATCATTTCATCCCCATCGACGCGCAAGTCTCCGAAGTGGCGTCTAATCGAAAGACTTGCACCCAGAGAACGGTCTACCCAACGGGAGGCCCTAGTCACACGACATTTACATTTTTACAAGGTCTGTGTTCAGGTGTGCCGGCATACTGAGGGGCTGCACTGTCAGTGATCCATTTGTCATGGTCATCGGCGATGAGATGGTGCTCAGGAGGCAAGACTGTGCATCCTCTTCCTTTGCTTTGCAGGCAGTAACTATGCTGAATCAGAGGTGAATAGTGTTTGCAACATTCATTCAATGATGCAATCAAGCCCCATCGACGAGTACGTACTTCTACTCAACAGTTGCAGCCATTTGAACGGGGTAGCAGCGTGGGCCAGCGGGAAGCTAAATGGGAGTATCGACACATTTTAGCACTTTTTAGGTACATGTATCGGCGGTGTGTTGCTGATTTCAGCAGTGGTATGTGGAACACTCTCACAACTAGTCAAAGTTCTGAACGTCCGCGTGGTATAGACACACGTCGGTATCGACGCATTGTGCGAGACGTGGTAGCCGACCGAACATCTTCCACAAATCCGGGTATATGTTGAACCTGGTGTATGACTAGGAACGTTGGTAATTACCCACTTGCTGCAGGATGAACACTGTTGTGGAGTTGTCCACCGCAGGAGCCGGTCGTTAATGTTTCTTCTTTCGTGTTATTAATCGGTCCTTAGGCTACAATTGCACTCAGTCCTCTCGAGTGAATACTACCTACTGCTGCGGTACCTTGCGTGCATTAGAAACCTTCATCCTGATCAAAACCGTCAAAGAAGCGACATTATCAACTGTCCACCGCGAAGGACAACTGCACCAGAAGGTTAAGATCACGTGTGCGTCTGGCCAGACTACCACTGACAGCACGATACCGCCAAGTATGGCTACTCTGTTACGGCAAAATTGTTGACTGTAGAGTGGATTGGTTCTGTGTTGTCTTCAATGATGACAGTAGGTTCTCTCTGTATGCGAGTGATGAACGTACAAGTGAAGGGCTGCATGGCGTAGACCTGTTGTGCTGCCTATTCCAGAGCACATTCGGTCACGACACTTAAGTCCCATCCTCGGCTTCATGATGTGGGGGTGAACGCCTACAACTCTGTCAGGCTTGGTGTTCCTGCAAGGTAAAGTAACCAGTACCCGATACATTGCAAAGTTAGTTATCTCCGTGCTCTTGCCAGCTCTGCGACAGGAAGATGATGTGCTTTTTCAACATGACAACGCACATCCACATACGGCAGCAGCTACGCAAAGCGGTCTTCGTGTTCTACAACAATTGCCCTGGAGAGCAGTATCACCAGTTCTCTCGTCAACTGAACGCGTATGGGACATGACGAAGCGGGAGCTTAGTAGTTTTCCATGACTTGCCAGAACCACTTCCGAACTGCAATAAGAGGCGCAAGATATGAGGGGAAAATCCGGTAAACCTTTACACACTTGTGTTGGGCAGTGTTTCTAGTATGCCCGTCGATCGCGTCGCGTCGCTGTTTACAGTTTTAAGTGAACAGGGATCACCTAAGATGCATAAGGAATAGCGTCTCCCGGCAAGTATGAGGGCCTGGTTAGAGATTTCGCTTGTGTCATGCAGCCCACATAACACAACTGTCGAGCTGTTACTTCCTCATGACAACTCTCGGGCGCACACTGCAGGGCCAACGGAGACGCTCCTGCAGCATTTCCGATGAGAAGTGTTTGATCACTCACAAGTCAGTCCATAATTGGCTCGCTCCGAGTCTCACCTCTGCTCACAAGAATCGGTGGTTATGAAGACAAAAATTTTCCACAGACAACGAGCTGAAGATCAGTGCAGATGCCTGGCCGAAAGCACAGGCAACTGCTTTCTATGACGAGGATATTGTAAAGTTGATACAACACTATGACAGACAACACTAAGTTGTAGTGGCGACTATGTAGAGAAATACATGGAAGGTGTACCTAACACTTGTAAATAAATTGTTTCTGGATTTAACTGTGGTTACCATTTCGCGACCGATCGGAACTTACTGTCTGGACAACCCTCGTACTTGGGTCAATCTATCGCTGGATGCCATTTGGCATCTAGTTGATGTTTTGCATGCGAGAATACATGCCTGCGTTTTCACCACAGGGGGATTCACTGTGCATTTATGCGCCTGTCAGAGCATCCTTTAATGTGACATGTGTGTTTCATTTGGCCTGAATTTGTTATCATTTAGTGCTACAATGATGAGCTATATGTCACCTCACTTGCCAATAAAATGAACTTGTCCTTGAGGGTCTAGCACTTTTTTCGGCAGTGTAAATACTTAAATATATAAGTAAGAAACTTAGAATACGAATCAGCATTGAGCACAACAGCCATCAAGAAGCGTGAAAAAAATATTACAGAAGAGAATAACATAATTACCTTCTCTTCTGTATGTCTGGAAGCAGAGTTTGTACAATTATCAGTTTCGTAGCCTTTGTACTAGATAGTAGTTGTTATTGATATTACACTCCAAGACAGTAAAAAACCACGTACCACGAAGGAATTATATGAATGCGACGGAATTCAGCAGTGTGGTGTATCCAAGCAGACAAACAATTGATTATACATACGGAAAAATTGGATGATTTATTAAAGAGAAAGAGGATCACAAATTAAGCAAGTCAGTAACTCGTCGGTCTATCTCTGGCCGTTATGCAAGCAGTTATTCGGCTTGGCATTGATTGATAGACTTGTTGGATGTCCTCCTGAGTGACATCGCGCCAGATTGTATCCAAATGCCGCGTTAGAACTTCAGTTTCCAGAGCTGGTTGGTGGGCCCTATCTACAATGCTCCAAACGTTCTCAATTGGAGAGAGATCCTGCAACTTGCTGCTGAAGGAAGGGTTTGGCAAGCACGAAGAAAAAATAGTGCAAACTCTCGCCCTGTGCGGGCGTGCATTATCTTGCTGAAATTTAAGCCCAGGATGACTTGCCATGAAGGGCAACAGAACGGGGGTAAAATATCATCGACGCACTGATGTTTTGGTAGGATGCCGCAGATGACAACCAAAATGGTCCTGCTATGGAATAAAATGACACCCAAGACCATAACTACATCTACATCCATTCTCCGCAGGACACCTGACGGTGTGTGGCGGAGGGTACCCTGAGTACCTCTATAGGTTCTCCCTTCTATTCCAGTCTCTTATTGTTCGTGGAAACGAGGATTGTCGGTATGCTTCTGTGTGGGTTCTAATTCTATGATTTTATCCTCATGGTTTCTTCGCGAGATATACGTAGGAGGGAGCAAAACACTGCTTGACTCTGGTGAAGGTATGCTCTCGAAACTAACAAAAGCCCGTACCGAGCTACTGAGCGTCTCTCCTGCACAGTCTTCCACTGGAGTTTATCTATCATCTCCGTAACGCTTTCGCGATTACTAAATGATCCTGTAACGAAGCGCGTTGCTCTCCGTTGGACCTTCTCTATCTCTTCTATCAACCCTATCTGGTACGGATCCCACACTGTTGAGCAGTATTCAAGTAGTGGGAGAACAAGCGTACCGTAACCGACTTCCTTTGTTATAGGATTGCATTTCCTTAGGACTCTTCCAATGAACATCGGTCTGGCATCTGCTTTTCCGACGATCAACTTTATATGGTCATTCCATATTACATAACTCCTAATGCGTACTCCCAGATAATGTATGGAATAAACTACTTCCAGTTGCTGACCTATTTTGTAGCTAAATGATAAGGGAACTATCTTTCTATGTATTCGCAGCACATTACACATGCCTACATTAAAATTCAATTGCCATTCCCTGCACCATACTTTAATTCGCTGCAGATCCTCCTGCATTTCAGTAAAATTTTCCATTGCTACAACCTCTCGATACACCACAGCATCATCTGCAAAAAGCCTCAGTGAACTTCCGATGTCATCCACCAGGTCATTTATGTACACTCCTGGAAATGGAAAAAAGAACACATTGACACCGGTGTGTCAGACCCACCATACTTGCTCCGGACACTGCGAGAGGGCTGTACAAGCAATGATCACACGCACGGCACAGCGGACACACCAGGAACCGCGGTGTTGGCCGTCGAATGGCGCTAGCTGCGCAGCATTTGTGCACCGAAGCCGTCAGTGTCAGCCAGTTTGCCGTGGCATACGGAGCTCCATCGCAGTCTTTAACACTGCTGGCATGCCGCGACAGCATGGACGTGAACCGTATGTGCAGTTGACGGACTTTGAGCGAGGGCGTGTAGTGGGCATGCGGGAGGCCGGGTGGGCGTACCGCCGAATTGCTCAACGCGTGGGGCGTGAGGTCTCCACAGTACATCGATGTTGTCGCCCGTGGTCGGCGGAAGGTGCACGTGCCCGTCGACCTGGGACCGGACCGCAGCGACGCACGGATGCACGCCAAGACTGTAGGCTCCTACGCAGTGCCTTAGGGGACCGCACCGCCACTTCCCAGAAAATTAGGGGCACTGTTGCTCCTGGGGTATCGGCGAGGACCATTCGCAACCGTCTCCATGAAGCTGAGCTGCGGTCCCGCACACCGTTAGGCCGTCTTCCGCTCACGCCCCAACATCGTGCAGCCCGCCTCCAGTGGTGTCGCGACAGGCGTGAATGGAGGGACGAATGGAGACGTGTCGTCTTCAGCGATGAGAGTCGCTTCTGCCTTGGTGCCAATGATGGTCGTATGCGTGTTTGGCGCCGTGCAGGTGAGCGCCACAATCAGGACTGCATACGACCGAGGCACACAGGGCCAACACCCGGCATCATGTTGTGGGGAGCGATCTCCTACACTGGCCGTACACCTCTGGTGATCGTCGAGGGGACACTGAATAGTGCACGGTACATCCAAACCGTCATCGAGCCCATCGTTCTACCATTCCTAGACCGGCAAGGGAACTTGCTGTTCCAACAGGACAATGCACGTCCGCATGTATCTTGTGCCACCCAACGTGCTCTAGAAGGTGTAAGTCAACTACCCTGGCCAGCAAGATCTCCGAATCTGCCCCCCATTGAGCATGTTTGGGACTGGATGAAGCGCTGTCTCACGCGGTCTGCACGTCCAGCACGAACACTGGTACAACTGAGGCGCCAGGTGGAAATGGCGTGGCAAGCCGTTCCACAGGACTACATCCAGCATCTCTACGATCGTCTCCATGGGAGAATAGCAGCCTGCATTGCTGCGAAAGGTGGATATACACTGTACTAGTGCCGACATTGTGCATGCTCTGTTGCCTGTGTCTATGTGCCTGTGGTTCTGTCAGTGTGATCATGTGATGTATCTGACCCCAGGAATGTGTCAATAAAGTTTCCCCTTCCTGGGACAATGAATTCACGGCGTTCTTATTTCAATTTCCAGGAGTGTATATTGTGAATAGCAACGGTCCTATGACACACCCCTGCGGCACACCTGAAATCGCTCTTACTTCGGAAGACTTCTCTCCATTAAGAATGACATGCTGCGTTCTGTTATCTAGGAACTCCTCAATCCGATCACACAATTGGTCTGATAGTCCATATGCTCTTACTTTGTTCATTAAACGACTGTGGGGAACTGTATCGAACGCCTTGCGGAAGTCAAGAAACACGGCATCTACCTGTGAACCCGTGTCTAAGGCCCTCTGAGTCTCGTGGACGAATAGCGAGAGCTGGGTTTCATACGACCGTCTTTTTCGAAACCCATGCTGATTCCTACAGAGTAGATTTCTCGTCTCCTGAAAAGTCATTATACTCTAACATAATACGTGTTCCAAAATTCTACAACTGTTTGATGTTAGAGATATAGGTCTATAGTTCTGCACATCTGTTCGACCTCCCTTCTTGAAAACGGCGATGACCTGTGCCCTTTTCCAATCATTTGGAACGCTACGCTCTTCTAGAGAACTACAGTACACCGCTACAAGAAGGGGGGCACGTTCCTTCGCGTACTCTGTAAAATCGAACTGGTATCCCATCAGGTCCAGCGGCCTTTCCTCTTTTGAGCGATTTTAATTGTTTCTCTATCCCTCTGTCATCTATTTCGATATATACCATTTTGTCATCTGAGCGACAATCTAGAGTAGGAACTACAGTGCAGTCTTCCTCTGTGAAACAGCTTTGGAAAAAGACATTTAGTATTTCGGCCTTTAGTCTGTCATCCTCTGTTTCAGTACCATTTTGGTCACAGAGTGTCTGGACATTTTGTTTTGATCCACCTACCGCTTTGACATAAGACCAAAATTTCTTAGGATTTTCTGCCAAGTCAGTACAGGGAACTTTACTTTAGAATTCATTGAACGCCTCTCGCATAGCCCTCCTCACACTACATTTCGCTTCGTGTAATTTTTGTTTGTCAGCAAGGCTTTGGCTTTGTTTATGTTCGCTGTGAAGTTCCCTTTGCTTCCGCAGCAGTTTCCTAACTCGGTTGTTGTACCACGGTGGCTCTTTTCTATCTCTTACGATCTTGCTTGGCACATACTCATCTAACGAATATTCTACCATGGTTTTGAACTTTGTCCACTGATCCTCAACACTATCTGTACTTGAGACAAAACTTTTATGTTGAGCCGTCAGGTACCCAGTAATCTGCTTTTTGTCACTTTTGCTAAACAGAAAAATCTTCCTACCTTTTTTAATATTTCTATTTACGCCTGAAATCATCGATGCAGTAACCGTTTTATGATCGCTGATTCCCTTTTCTGCGTTAACTGTTACAAATAGTTCGGGTCTGTTGGTCACCAAAAGGTTTAATATGTTATCGCCAGGAGTTTGTTCTCTACTTAACTGCCCAAGTTAGTTTTTAGATAAAGCACTTAAAAAAAATTTCACTGGATTCTTTGTTCCTGCCACCCGTTATCAACGTTTGGGTCTCCTAGTCTAAATCCGGTGAATTAAAATCTCCACCCATAACTAACATGGTGGGGAGATCTACTCGAAATATTATCCAAGTTATCTTTCAGGTGTTCAGCCACAACAGCTGCTGAGCCAGCGGGCCAATAGACACATCCAGTTACCATGTCTCAGCCTGCTTTAACCGTGACCTTCACACACATCATTTCACATTTCGAATCTGTCAATTTCCTTCGATACTAATGCACTTCTTATCGCTATAAACACGCTTCCCCCCCCCCCCCCCCTACACTGTGCAGCCTGTTTATGCGGTATACATTCCAATCTGGGTTTAGGATTCCATTACTGTATACATCTGGTTTCAGCCAACTTTCTGTCCCTAGCACTATACAGGCGTTGTGACAGTTTATTAATGAGAGCAGTTGTGGGACCTTTGTATAGATGCTCCAGCAGTTTACTATTAGCACATTAATACTGTTATTCCCTGTTGCATTTTGCCTACTCCTACCTTGCCGCGTCTCAGGAGGCGTCTTGTCGGACCTAGGGATGGAATTGTCTAACCTAAAAGACCTACATGTGCACTCCACACGTACTCCGCTACCCTTGTAGCCGCTTCCGGCGTGTAGTGCACGCCTGACCTATTCAGGGGGACCCTACATTTCTCCACCCGATAGCGGAGGTCGAGAAATTTGCACCCCAGGTCTCCGCAGAATCGTCTGAGTCACTGGCTTAAGCCTTCCACTGGGCTCCAAACCAGAGGACTGCGATCGGTTCTGAGAACGATCTTACAAATAGTTAGCTCAGATTCCACCCCGCGAACAAGGCTTTCCGCCTTCACCAATTCCGGCAACCGCCTGTACGAACTGAGGATGACCTCTGAACCCAGACGGCAGGCGTCATTGGTGCCGACATGAGGAACAATTTGCAGTTGGGTGCACCCAGTGCTCTCTATCGCCGCCGGCCGGGCCTCCTCCACATCTCGGATGAGACCCCCCGGCAAGCAGACGGAGTGAACACCGGCTTTCTTCCCCGACCTTTTGGTTATTTCCCTAAGGGGCTCCATCACCCGCCTAACGTTGGAGCTCCCAATAACTAATAAACGCCTCCCCCCGGGTGCCTGCTCGGACCTTGCTGAAGGAGCGGCCCCATCTCCACTCACAGGCAGAGCGGGCGATGCCCCATGGCCAGCCTCCACATTGACCCTCCACCTCGTGCGCCGCGAACGCCGCTGAACCCGCCACTCCTCTTGGGGAGAGGGTGGCCCAACCGCAACCAGTACCCGCGAAGATGGCTCGACAGCAGGGACAGTGGGTAAAGCATGTAACACCTGGGGTGTACCATGCGACGCACCAGACTCCCCACTGTCGCTACACTCCGAGGCAGCAGCCTGAAAACGGCTGACCGCCGCCATCAAAACGTTCAGCTGTCCGCGAGTAGTGACCAGCTCCTCCTGCGTCCGTACACAGCACTCACACATCCTATCCATCCTAAGAAATCAATTTACTGTATATAGTTAACTTTCAACTAGACTGCTAAATCACTAAAGGCGGCTGGTTGTTGACTAAACTGTGGTTGCTAGCCACTTCTTGTAGAAAACAATGAAAATAGCAATACCTGTCTCTGGACTGTATTGAAAACACACACTAGCACTACTGGCACTATGGTTGACTAAAGGGACTGACTGTATTCAAAACAAACACGAAATCTATGGAACACTATTGCTAGTGTCTCGCCATGGGGCTAAGGATCAGGATGAACAGAGCACGATCGAGCTCCCTGATAGTAAAGGCGGCATTGTAGCACTCACGATTCGGAGAAGAGAAGGGTATGGCCCAAGCCTCCTCTGCTCGTTTCCGATGGAGGATTGGTTGGTTAATGGGATTAAAAGGACCAGACTACGATGGTCATCGGTCCCTTGTTCCATAAAAACTAAAACCACCCGAAGAGAATAAAAAACGAACAACAGGAAAGACAGCAGACGAAACAGGACATGAAATACTCTGACAGAGATCAGACAAAACAAATTAAAACACACAGTGTGACGGTGGTTGGCTGGCCGTAGAGAAAAAGAGAAAAAGCCAACCACCAAGAACACTTTAAAAAACTCTGTTTAAAATCAGAGGGTAAAAGCCAGAATCAACACTAAAAACTCAGATTAAATGATAAAAAACCCCTGCCCGAATAAAACACAAAACCAAGTCCACCATGGCAGAGTCATCTGATAAAAAAGCAGAGAGCGTGTCACTCATTGCAAAAGTCTGCCTGAGCACGGTTTAAAGGGCGCACTCCGACAGAATATGGACCACCGTCAAGGACGCCCCACAACGACAAAGAGGGAGATCCTCACGACACAGTAAATAACTGTGCTTGAGTCGGGTGTGGCCAATGCGGAGCCGACAAAGAACGACTGAGTCCCTGCGGTTGGCTCGCATGGATGACCGCCACACAGTCGTCGTGTCCTTGACGGCACGGAGTTTGTTAGGGGTGGTCAGACCGCGCCATTCAGCATCCCAAAACGAGAGAACTTTGCGGCGTAAGACTGCCCGCAAATCAGCCGCCAGGAGGCCAATCTCCAGAGATGCCACACTGGTGGCCTCTTTCGCCAGGCGGTCAACAGTTTCATTGCCGGGTATACCAACATGGCCTGGGGTCCAAACAAAGACCACAGACCTGCCGCTACGGGCGAGAGTATGCAGGGACTCCTGGATAGCCATCACCAGACGAGAACGAGGGAAACACTGGTCGAGAGCTCGTAAACCGCTCAGGGAATCGCTACAGATAACGAAGGACTCACCTGAGCAGGAGCGGATATACTCTAGGGCACAAAAGATGGTGACCAGCTCAGCAGTGTAAGCACTGCAGCCAGCCGGCAACGAACGTTGTTCAGAATGGTCCCCTAGAGTTAGTGCATAACCGACTAGACCAGCAACCATCGAACCGTCGGTGTAGACAACGCCAGAGCCCTGATACGTGGCCAGGATGGAATAAAAGCGGCGTCGGAAGGCCTCCGGAGGGACTGAGTCCTTCGGGCCATGTGCCAAGTCGAGCCGAAGGCAAGGGCGAGGCACACACCACGGGGGTGTACTCAGAGGGGCCCGGAAAGGAGGTGGAACAGGCAAACACCCAAGCCAGGAAAGAAGCTGTTTGACACGTACGGCGATCGGACAACCCAACCGGGGCCGACGTTCTGGCAGATGAACGACTGACTGCGGGAAGAGGACACGATAATTTGGATGCCCGGGCAAGCTAGAAATATGGGCAGCATAAGCAGCCAGTAATTGTTGGCGTCGTAACCGCAGTGGAGGGACACCTGCCTCCACAAGTATGCTGTCCACAGAGCTGGTTCGGAAGGCACCAGTGGCAAGGCATATCCCGCTGTGGAGGATTGGGTCCAGCACCTGCAACGCAGATGGGGATTCTCAGTCATAAGCCAGACTCCCGTAGTCCAGACGGGACTGGATTAACGCCTGGTAAAGCCGTAGGAGAGTAGATCGGTCGGCACCCCACCTGGTGTGGCTCAGGCATCGCATAGCATTTAGATGCCGCCAACACGCCTGTTTAAGCTGCCGAATATGAGGCAGCCAAGTCAACCGGGCATCGAAAACCATCCCCAAAAACCTATGTGACTCCACCACTGTAAGAAGCTCGCCGTCAAGATAAAGCCGCGGCTCCGGGTGAACATTGCGTCGCCGGCAGAAATGCATAACGCAGGTCTTGGCTGCAGAAAACTGAAAACCATGCGCTACAGCCCAAGACTGCGCCTTGCGGATTGCGCCCTGTAGCCGACGTTCAGCAGCTGTAATGCCAATAGAGCTGTAGTAAAGGCAGAAGTCATCAGCATACAGGGAAATGGAAACAGTATTTCCCACGGCCCGTTAATAGCTATTAAAAACAGACACACACTGAGAACAGAACCCTGTGGCACACCGTTCTCCTGGACTTGGGAGGAACTATATGAGGCCGCGACGTGCACGCGGAAGGTACGATACGACAGAAAATTGCGGATATAGATCGGCAGAGGGCCATGAAGACTCCATCCATGAAGCGTAGAAAGGCTGTGATGACGCCATGTCGTATCATACGCCTTCCGCATGTCGAAAAAGACAGCAACCAGATGCTGACGGTGGGCAAAGGCAGTACGGTTGGCGAACTCCAGGCTCACCAGATTGTCGGCGGCGGAGCGGCCTTTACGGAACCCACCCTGAGACGGAGCCAGAAGGCCTCGAGACTCCAGTACGCAATTCAAGCGCCGGCTCACCATCCATTCAAGCAACTTGCAAAGAACGTTGGTGAGGCTAATGGGACGGTAGCTGTCCACCTCCAAAGGGTTCTTCCCTGATTTCAGAATGCGGACAACAAGACTTTCCCGCCATTGCGACGGAAACTCACCCTCGACCCAAATGCGGTTGTAAAGATCGAGGAGGCGTCGCTGGCAGTCCACTGAAAGGTGTTTCAGCATCTGAGAGTGGATGCTATCTGGCCCAGGAGCGGTATCAGGACAAGCCGCGAGGGCACTTCGAAATTCCCACTCACTGAATGGAACATTGTAGAATTCAAGATGGTGAGTGCGAAAAGAAAGACTCCGACGTTCTATCCGCTCCTTAATGGAGCGGAAGCCCAAGAGTAGTTGGCAGAAGCGGAAGTCATAGCAAAGTGCTCTGCCAAGCGGTTTGCAATGACGTCAGAGTCAGAACAAACTGCTCCATTCAGTGAGAGCGCAGGGACACTGACAGAGGTCCGATAGCCATAGAGGCGGCGAATCTTGGACCAGACCTGCGATGGAGTGACATGGAGGCCAATGGTGGACACATACCGCTCCCAGCACTCCTGCTTGCGTTGGCGGATAATGCAGCGGGCTCGCGCACGCAGCCGTTTGAAGGCGATAAGGTGGTCGATTGAGGGATGTCGCTTGTGACGCTGGAGCGCCCGGCGGCGACCTTAAATCGCTTCAGCGATCTCAGGCGACCACCAAGGCACAGTCCGCCGCCGAAGGGACCCAGAAGAACGGGGAATACAGATTCGGCGGCAGTAACGATGTCGGTGGTGAGCGATTGAACCACTGCATCAATGGCATCGTTAGAGAGAGGCTCAATAGCGGCAGTGGAGGAAACAAGTCCCAGTCAGCCTGATTCATAGCCCATCTGCTAGGGCGCCCAGAAGACTGACGCTGTGGCAGTGACAGAAAGATCGGAAAGTGGTCACTACCACACAGGTCGTCATGCACTCTCCATTGGACAGACGGTAAGAGGCTAGGGCTACAGATCGAAAGGTCAATGGCGGAGTATGTGCCATGCGCCACACTGAAGTGTGTGAAGGCACCACCATTTAAGATCGAGAGATCGAGTTGCGCCAATAAATGCTCAACGATGGCGCCTCGACCTGACCCACCACACAGATGGTTATGGGCGTTAAAGTCGCCCAGTAACAGGAAAGGTAGAGGCAATTGAGCTATCAGAGCAGCCAGGACATGCTGCCCGACATCACCATTCAGTGGAAGGTAAAGACTGCAGACGGTAACAGCCTGTGGCGTCCACACCCGAACAGCGACAGCCTCTAAAGGTGTGTGGAGAGGTACAGACTCGCTGTGAAGAGAGTTCAGGACATAGATGCAGAGGCCACCAGACACCCTTTCATAAGCTGCCCGGTTCTTATAATAACCCCGATAGCCATGGAGGGCGGGGGTTCACATTGCCGGAATCCAAGTTTCCTGCAGAGCAATGCAGAGGAAAGGGTGAAGGCTGATAAGTTGGCGGAGCTCAGCTAGATGGTGGAAGAAACCGCTGCAGTTCCACTGGAGGATGGTGTTGTACATAACTGAGAAAGGCTTGACGGGACTGGGAACAGAGATTACGCCGCTCGGTCACCTGCTGCCTCCGATTTAACACCTGTGATAGTGCTTCCCCTGGCGTCTGATGGACCGGCGAGATCGAGGTCCTCAGCGGACGCCAGAATCTCCACCGCATCCTCAGATGCCGAGCTGGAAGGTTGCGATGGGATGGCTGCCACCGCGAGTTCCTTGGGCTGAGAGCTCTTCTTGGGTTTCTCATGCCGTTCCTTGGGTCGCACCGGCTGGGAGGGCTTCACCGATTCAGTCTCCGGGACAGAGGAGGATCGTGAAGCCCTACGACCAGCTGATTGCGGGCACTTACGCCATTGTCGGTCGTCAGGCTTCTCGCTGGCGGAAACCTGGGAAGGGAGGGAGCCAAGGGACCCCTTGCGAGCGTGAGAAGCCGAAGACGTTGGACACTTCTCCGGCTTAGAAGTGGGGACGGATGTCCCCGATGGGTGGGATGGTGTTGCTCCTGAGATAGGTGGCGCAGGAGCAACCCGGTGGGTAGAGCCCCCCCCCCCCCCCCCCCCACTGGTGAGGGGGCAGCAGGAGCTTTACTACTCGTCGATCCGGCCACAATTGGAGAAACAGACAGGGCTAGCACAGGTGTTGTAGCAGCGGCATAGGAAGATGTCATTCTCACAGGATGGAGTCGGTCGTATTTCCTCTTGGCCTCAGTATAGGTTAGTCGGTCCAGGGTCTTGTATTCCATGATTTTACGCTCTTTCTGGAAAATTCGGCAGTCTGGCGAGCAAGGTGAATGGTGCTCCCCGCAGTTGACACAGATGGGAGGCGGGGCACATGGAGTACTGGGATGTGATGGGCGTCCGCAATCTCGACATGTGAGGCTGGAAGTGCAGCGAGAAGACATATGGCCCAACTTCCAGCACTTAAAGCACCGCATCGAGGGAGGGATGTAGGGCTTAACGTCACATCGGTAGACCATCACCTTGACCTTTTCCGGTAATGTATCCCCTTCGAAAGCCAAGATGAAGGCACCGGTAGCAATCTGATTTTCCTTCGGACCCCGATGAACGCGCCGGACGAAATGTACACCTCGGCGCTCTAAATTGGCGAGCAGCTCTTCATCAGACTGCAAAAGAAGATCCCTATGGTAAATAACTCCCTGGACCATATTTAAACTCTTATAGGGTGTGATCGTAACGGCAACATTCCCCAACTTGTCACAAGCGAGTAACCGTCGTGACTGGGCAGAGGATGCCGTTTGTATCAGGAGTGGCCCAGAGCGCATTTTTGACAAGCCCTCCACCTCCCCAAACTTGTCCTCTGAATGCTCGACGAAGAACTGAGGCTTTGTGGAGAGAAAAGACTCCCCATCAACCCTCGTACAAACTAAGAAGTGGGGCGAACAACTGCTACTGCCATCCTGAGACTTACGTTCCTCCCACGGTGTGGCCAGGGAGGGGAACGTTTTCGGATCATACTTCTGAGCGTTAAACTGAGCCCGAGAACGCTTAGAGACTGCTGGCGGCTGGCCACCAGCAAGAGATGATGTACCACGCTTCATTGCGGGTCATCCGCCCTGATGCCACCTACTCCGACCAAGGGCCCTCCCCACGGGCGCCACCCAGCCACGGCAAGAGCCACCTGGCAGGATGGCCGTTGCCGGGAGTCCCGATACCCCAGGAGGATAGCCATCTACTATTTGGCATACGTGGGGAGTTAACGGCGCAGGCATCAGTAGAGCGATCCCTGTGTTCTCAGGGGGCTACAACCAACAGGGCACATGCCGGCCCCACCAAAACGGACTGGCTACCGTGCTGGATGTTAGGTAACATGTGGTCCATGGTCGCCGTCGGTGCAGAAAGAGGCACTGCACAGTGCAAGGTGTTATCTGAACGCAGAAAAAGAGTCATGCCCAAGAGATGGAGAGCGGACAGGACTGCAGTTTAACGGTGTATAAGCTGGCGAAAGGTCTGATCGCAAGATGGACACAATGCATCAAGTAAGGCGCCCTTCCCCAATCGGCTCGCTTTTCGGAAGATTTTGAGATGGAGGTCAAACCCAACAGGGGACCATCATACAAGGCCGAAAAGTTTGAGACTCCTTTTAGTCGCCTCGTACGACAGGCAGGAATACCGCGGGCCTATTCTAAGCCCCAAACCCGCAGGGGGATTTCTCTCAAAGGATATGGGTTTTAGGAATATGTTATGATTATGATCCAGTTCGGTCACTCTTTTCCACTTCTGATTGTACGGACATGTGCAAATGTTCAAATTTTGAAATAAAACACTAGAATGCTTCACTAGCATTTTACTCGTCTAGTTATATATTTTCTCCCGGTGTTCGTCTACATTACGTCTGGCGTTGTTCTGGTTTTATCATTCGTTGCAGCCTGGACATTTAATTCAGCTTTTATTTTGCTATGTTCCATATAGGTTTCTGTCAGGTACACAAGTGCATTGACACTGCTTTTCATAGTACTGACAAATTTAAGATATGACGAATATTTTGTGATGCTGGTTATTAAAAATTTCACGCTCTGTCCTGATAACCGACAGCGTTTCTGTAAACTTCTGCTTATATATTGGGTTACATATTGCATAGCAGGTGCTCATTCTTAAAAACCTATTTTGGATGCAGACCAGTTATCTGTATTTACCAATTTCAATCACATGTTATCTGGGTAGTTTGAGTAAACTGTGTTGAGCATCTAGTTCGACAGCAAACACACAACGGAAATGGCTTAGACCTCGTAGCTACAAACAGGCCTTAGCTAATCGACCGCGTCTGTGGAGAGACAGCGATTAATGACCATGATTTCATAATTGCTTTTGTTACTAAAATTAATAAATCAAGGAGACTGGGAGAGCATTTCAGCTAGACAGTTCTTAGCATCCCACTTAAAAAGTAAATTGACATTTAGTTCCAGTACGATAGACGTAGAGGAATTACGGACAAAGCTTAAACAGATTGTAAATCATACCCTGAAGAAATATGTGCTGAGTAACTGTATTAAGGACGGAAAAGACCCACCATAGTTTAACGACGAAATTCGGAAACTGCTGCAGAACCGAAGGCTGTTGCACTCTTCGCTCAAAACGGAACTCGCAAATGACGACAGGCAAACGTTAATAGAAATTTGTAAGTCATTAAAGATATGGATACGCGAATCTTACAATAACTACCACCGTCATACCTCGGTAATAGACCCTGCCGAGAACCCAAGAAAATTCTAGCCCTACGTAAAATCGCTGAGAAGATCTGAGGCTTGGATCAAATAAATCGTCAGTTGGTCTTGTGTGGCAGCAGGAGACAGAAAAAGCATAGTCGCAGTTTTAAATTTCGCATTTAGGAAATCATTCGAGCAGCTCAATCGGACAAACTTGCTGTCGTTTCACCATCGCTCACACTTTCCGTATGCAGGTCATAGTAATAAACGTAGCTGGTGTAGACACAGACCTGAAAGAATTGAAAACTAGTATGTCTGATGGGATTCCAAGTCGGTTTAATAAAGAGTACTCTACTGCATTGGCCCCTTACTTAGCTTTAATTTATCGCTAACCTTTCCCCCAGTACTAAGTCCCAAGAGACTGGAAAAAAATCGGAATTAACTCTTGCACATAGGAAGGATAAAAGAAAGGACCCGCAAAATTACAGACCATCATATTCACTTTGCTGCAGAATCCTTGAACATATTCTCCGTTCGTATATAATAAATTTCTTTAAGAGGGAAAAGCTTCTGTCCAAAAATCAGCACTCTTTGAGGAAGCAACGCTCGTGCTTAGTTCAGCTTGCACTCTTCTCACATGAGATCCTGCGAACAATGGATGAAGGGCAGCAGGCGGACTTCATATGTCTAGATTTCCGTAGAGCATTTGACACGTTGCCACACAGTTAACGAAGGTACAAGCATACGGAAGACGTTTCCAAGTATTTGAATGGCTCTAAGATTTCTTAAGTAATGGAGCCCAGTTCTCGACTGCATGTGTTCAGAGACAAGGGTATCGTCAGAAGTGCCCCAGAGAAGTGTGGTAAGACCGCTGTTTTCTTCTATATACATAAGTAATATGGCGGTCAGGGCAGCAGCAATATGCAGCTGTTTGCTGCAGATGCTGTGGTGTTTGGGGAGGTGGTGTTGAGAAGATACAAGGTGACTTAGACAAAATTTCTAGTTGGTTTGATGAACGGCAGATAGCTCCAAATGTAGAAAAACGTAAATTAGTGCAGATGAGTAGAAAAAAGGAACCCATAACTTTCGAACACAGTATTAATAGTTTTCTGCTTGACTCAGTCACGTCGATTAAATATCCGGGCGTGGTAGGAAAGGCGAGTGGTCGACTTCGGTTACTGGGAGAAATTCAGGTAAGTGTGGCTCGACACTGAAGGAGACGGCATATAGGACGCTGGTGCCACACATTGTTCAGTACTTCACGAGTGTTTGGTATCTGTAGAAGACTTTGAAGCAATTGAGAAGCGGCTGCTAGATTTGTTACAAGCAGGGTCAAACAACACGCATGTAGCACGAACATTGTTCGGGAATTCAAACGAGAATCATACGAGGGAAGGCGACTTTTTGTAGGAGCACTATAGATAAAATTTAGACAACCGGCATTTGACGGAGTGAAGAACGATACTATTAGCCAACGTGCATTCCTTTGAGGACGACGGAGATAAGATTATACGGAGGCATATAGACTGTAGTTTTTTCCCTACGTCCATCTGCGAATGGAACAGAGAAGGAAACGACTACTAGCGTTACAGAGTACCCTCTGTCAAGCACCGTACGGTGGCTCGCGTAGTGTTTATGTAGATGTATTTGTTCCTTTGTCCACTATTCGTTCGAACTTGCGCCGTATGTCCTCTACAGATTACAGCTTCAATTACCACGATTGAATATAGATTATGACTGGCTTTTCCGTCTTACTCTTTCTGAAAGCTAGAAGTAAACAGCAAATGGAGCAACCGATAATGGTAGCGGCTGCTAAGGAAATCGAATATGCAAAAAACGCATCAATGATACAGAATTTTAACATGTTCCAGTTTTCCAATGTGAGTGGAAATTACGTCACCAATTTGACAAAATTTTAGTAATTCAGTGAGTAGTTTTGGAGTGAGATTTCGTTAAGTCACAAAACGCACGTCTCTCCCTAACTATCGGTACTTACGTTTCCCCTTCCGAACAAGATGAGGATTTTTTTTGTGGTTTTAGGGCGCACAACTACAACGGTCATTAACGCCCAGACTAAGTTAGGAATGCACCGCGAGGCACAAGGTTAAAACAGCAACTAAAAGGGACAACACTATAAAAAGACGTATTAACAGGCATAGGATAAAAAAACAGCATAATCAAACGTCCTTAGACAGGTTTGTCAAGATAAAACGAAGAACGCGAGCAGCAGCTCCTGGGTCATCCGCTAAAATGACATCCAGAGTGCTTGGCAGGCCAAGATAAAGACGCAGTGTAGTAAAATCCGGACAGGACGTTAAAATGTGGCGGACCGTCAGCAAATGCCCACATGGGCAGAACGGCGCCGGCGCAGCAGTCAGCAGATGGCGATGGCTGAACCGGCAGTGTCCACTTCGTAACCGGGCCAAAACGACCTCCTCCCGCCGAGAAGGGCGTGAAGAGGACGTCCAAGCCGCGGGAAGAGGTTTCAAGGCCCTAAGCTTGTTGTCCGTAAGTGCAACCCAATCGGCATGCAACAGCGATAAAATGCGCCTACAAATGACCCTGCTACAATCTGATGAAGGGACACAACAAGAAGCCGTACGAGGCTGGAGAACAGCAGCCTTGGCCACGGCATCTGCAGCTTCGTTCCCAAGGATACCGACATGGCCAGGAACCCACATAAAGCTAACCGGAGAACCGTTGTCCACCAGCTGCTGAAGAGAGCACTGGATCCGGTGCACGAAAGGGTGAACCGGATACGGATCACTGAGGCCCTGGATGGCGCTCAGAGAATCGGAGCAGATCACATAAGCAGAATGTCAGTGGCGGCAGATGTAAAGAACAGCCTGGTAGAGGCCAAAGAGCTCAGCTGTGAAGACCGAACAATGGCCATGTAGCTGGTATTTGAAACTTTGTGCCCCGACAATAAAAGAACACCCGACCCCGTCATTGGTCTTAGAGCCATCTATATAAATGAAGGTCATATTAATGAATTTCGAACGAAGTTTGACAAAACGGGAGTGGTATACCGAACCGGGGGTAACCTCCTTTGGGAGCGAGCTGAGGTCAAGGTGAACGCGAACCTGAGCCTGGAGCCAAGGTGGCGTGGATGAGGATGTGCATTTTCGGAGGTAGTGTTCGAATCCGCCATTAGAAAGAAGCGCACGCAAATGATCTATGGTTGCCATTTTATCTAACTGCGCAATTAAACTGACATAACTGATACTAATTTTAATTCCTGCTATCTCAGAATATAGTCGAAACAACTTTCGGTGGAGTTAGAAGGAAGTGCGATAAGATTAAGAGTTGATGGGAATTCCACTGTTAACAACAGAGGAGAGAGCGGATAGGTGGAAGAGTATATTGAGGGCCTCTGAGGGAGAAGACTTATCCGATGAGACGGAAGAAGAAACGGGAGTCGATAGGGAAGAGATACGGGATCCAGTATTATAATAGAATTTAGAAGAGCTATGGAAGACTTGCAACAAAACTATTGTTCACGTTGGTTGTAGAACGTATAAGACTGGCAATATACCATCTGACTTTCGGAAAAATATCCCCTCAATTCCGAAGATAGCAAGAGCCGACAAGTGCGACAATTATCACACAATGAGCTGAACAGCTCATACATCCAAATTGCTGACGAAAATAATATGCCGAAGACTGGAAAAGGAAACTGAGGATCTGTTAGATGACGATCAGTTTGGCTTTAGGAAAGGTAAAGGCATTAGACAGGCAAGTCTGACGTCGCGGCTGATAATGGAAGCATGAATGAAGAAAAGTGAAGACACATTCATTAGATTCGCCAACCTGGCAAAAAGTTCGACAATGTAAGAGGGTGCAAGATGTACGAATCCTTAGGAAAATGAGGATAAGGTATAGAGAAAGACGGGCAGTGTGCAATACGTACAAGAACCAAGAGGGAATGAAAGAGGGGAGACCAAAAACGAAGGGTATGGATTAAAAAGGTCGTAAGACAAAAAGGCAGTTTTCGCCCCTGATGTGGAATCTACACGTCGAAGAAGCAGTGACAGAAATAAAAGAAACATTCATGGTGAAACGGTATCAATTTCAAAATTCGCTGATGACATTGCTATCCTCAGTGAAAGTTAAGAATTCCAGGACGTGCTGAATGAAATTACGTCTAGTGAGTACAGAATGTGGACTGAGAGTAAGTCTAAGAAAGATGAAAGTAATAAGTAGCAGAAACGGGAAGAGCGACCAACTGAACACTGTAATTGGTGGTCACGATGTAAATGACGTTAAATAATTCTGCTACGTAGCAACAAAATAATCCATGGAGGACGGAGCAAGGACGACATAAACACTGTACTAGCACTGGCAAAAAGGGCACTCCTGGCCAAGAAAAATGTACTGGTATCAAATTGTCTAAGTTTGAGGAAGAAATTTCTGAGAATGTACATTTGGAGCACAGCATTCTATGGCAGTGAGACATGGAATGTGGTAAAACCGAAGCAGAAGAGAATAGAAGCATTTGAGAAATGGTGCAATAGAATAATGTTGAAAATTAGGTGGACTGGCAAGGCAAGAAATGAATTTCTCCGCAGTATCGGTGAGGAAAAGAATGTGGTGAACACTCAAGAAGGGACATCATGATCGGACATCTGTTAAGACTTCAGGGAGGTTGAAAATAATGGAGGAAGACAGAAACTGGAAAGCATCCAACAAATAAGTGAAGGCATTGGTTGCGAGAGCTGATCTGAGATGGAGCTAGTACAGCAGAGGAATTCGTGGCTGACCTAGTCGAATTAGTCATAAGACCCAAAAAAATCGATAGCAAATAAGGTTGAGGAAATTAGTGACAAGATTTAAACGTCGTGTACTCAAACTTCGTTGTGCTTGTCTTGTAAAACAATGAAGGGAGGTAAAAGTGTAACAATTCATAGAAATTAGAGTGATGTTTTAGAAAAAAATGAATATTTTCGCGATAACTACGGATCTGTAACCTGTATAGCCGTCCGGTGTGGCTGTGCGGTTCTAGGCGCTTCAGTCTGGAACCGCGTGACCGCTACAGTCGCAGGTTCGAATCCTGCCTCGGGCATGGATGTGTGTGACGTTCTTAGGTTAGTTAGGTTTAAGTAGTTCTAAGTTCTAGGGGACTGATAACCATAGATGTTAAGTCCCATAGTGCTGAGAGCCATTTGAACCATTTTTTTAAACCTGTATAGGACATGCTGAGCGTATGTTTCCAATACTCAGAAACAAATATTTTGAGGTGTCTGACAAAGGTTCCTGTTCAGAATGGTGCACCATGAATTCTGAAACATGTGCAACTATACTCCACAAGCTGCACTGCAGTGTGTGGAGGAGAGTGCTTCGTGTACAACTGTCACTCCCCACCGCCACCGGATGGATGTTGAACGCTACAAAGCACTCAATTTAGATCACGCGTTTAAAGGAAAACGCTCCGCAATATATATGTTCTTGGATAGGGTCCGCCTTTAGCAAAACACAGTTTTGTTTTATAACCCAAACATGTTTCACTGCAGTTGCAGCATCCTCAGTGGGCTTTTATTTTACATCTGTTAAAGATGAAGAACGTTCTTTGTTGTTTTGTATACATGTAGCTATTAGTTTTTAAAAAATGTGATTACAGATATTTGAAAAAACACACAAATTATGAAAATTCATACCTCTTTACCACATGGTGTGGTTTTTCTGAATTGTGTTTCTACAGTGACTGGTTGTTCCACAGTTTGGCATCTGCAACCACTTATACCTTAAAGTAGATAAATTGTTTAAGCCAAAATTACGATTTTAAGAACTATGTTATTACTATGCCTGAAATTATTTAATTCAGTGTGTGTGTGTGTGTGTGTGTGTGTGTGTGTGTGTGTGTGTGTTTACATAGAGTTTCACTTACTCTTTTTTCGTCTTCATCACTGTCAAACACGGAATATTGAGTTGCCACTGCCACTGTCGCTGTCGCTATTACTCACTGTTTCACTGTTTATCAGCTGTAGAAACAAAACATGGCTGGCAGTGGAACAGCTGGAGGTGTAAAAACAAGATGGCTGACAGTGGAACAGTTGAAGGTGTTCCTGGCGGTTGTTTTGAACCTTTCAGAGGTGACTGTGTGTGTGTGTGTGTGTGTGTGTGTGTGTGTGTGTGTGTGTGTGTGTGTGTGTGTGTGTGTGTGTGTTTTTTTTGTGGTGTGTGGGGGAAGGCGGTTAAGATCTCTATAGGTTGGTTTTGTCTGTTAATTCTTTGAGGGCAGAGAACAGAGTGCCATTGTAGAGAGCTGCGTATTCATTTATCATTTGTTTGCCTTCCACTATGGCTTTTGGTATCTGGTAATTTTCTTCGATTATCAGTTTTTGTGAGGGGCTGTTGCTGCATTTGAGTATTTTCAAATCCGTATTGATGTTTGTTGGGCTATGTTTCTTGTCCATGAGGTGTTCAGCAAATGTGGAATGACAGCTGTTACTTTTTAATGCTCTTTTGTGTTCTGTATATCTGGTGTTAAAGTTTCTGGTTGTCTGCCCTATATAAACTGCATTGCAACCCTGGCATGTTAATTGGTAAATACGAGATGTGTTGTGTTTGTCTGTGTTAGTGTTGGTTGTCCTTAGTTTTTTCTGTGTTGAGTTGTCTGTCCTGTAGGCTATTTTTATCCCTTGTTTTTTGAGTATGTTGCCTATTCTGTGTACTGTTTTGTTGTTATAGGTGAGAGTGAACCATCTGTTTGTCATTATGGGTGTTTCCTGTTCATGTATGTTCATTGGTGGGTTCTGTGTGTTTGTAGGTTGATGGGGAGGCTTTTGTTTTTGTATGTTGGGTGTCCTTTTTAATTTTGTGGTTTAGTTTATCTATAGTGTGTGTCATATCCATTCTCCACTGCTATTTGTCTGATTGTCTACAATTCATTCTTGTAGTTGTTTTCAGTGAGTGAGGTTTTGCTTAGTCTGTGTAGCATATATTGGAAGCCAGCTAGTTTGTGTGTAATCGGATGATTAGAGTCTTTGTGAATGGTTGTGCTAGTGGTGGTCGCTTTCCTGAATATAGAGAATTGGTGTTGGTTGTTGTGTCTGTATATTATGAGGTCAAGGAAGTTTAGCCTTTTGTCGTGTTCTGTTTCTATGGTGAATTTTATTTTTGGGTGTACTTTGTTTATATCACTGTGGAGTTGTTGGATGCGACTTTGTGTTTCATCTATCTAGGCATATGATATCTACATAACGGTACCAATATATTATCCAGTATTGTTTGGGTCTGACTATTGTTTCGAATATTTTATTTTCAATGTGATTGAGAAAGATGTTGGCTAGGACTCCACTGACTGGTGACCCCATTGGAAGCCCATCTTCTTGTGAGTAAAACTGATTGTCAAAGGAGAAGTAGTTTTGTTGTGTGATAAGTTTTAGGATGCTAGCTATTTCTTTTATGTGGGGTTCGGGAATTTTGGCTTGTTCTTCTAATTGTTGTCTGAAGATGTTGATGGTTTCAGTGGTGGGGATATTGGTGTACATGGATGTGATAAATGATGTGAGTGTGGCTGTTATGGGTATGTTGATGTCTGATTTGCTGTACCAGCTCTTCAACATCTCAGAAACTGGCTCCATAAGTTGATCATCTCAAAAGAACCTGAAATTTTGTCGCAGAGTCAATTTATTACCGCAAGAGTGGGAAAATACTGTAGCTGCAGAACGTCACTACTTTCAGTAACTTCTTACATCATTCTATTAAAATAAGCATGTATTTTGTCCAAAAATCAGAGAGGATTTATTCGAGTACCCACTACAGCACTGCTGCGATCAAAGGAAGCCACTTTCTCAGGGTGGCTTTTCTTTTACTCCTCGATCACAGTACATGCATTTGTCAATCCTCCGAACTAGGGGTAAAACATGGAGGGGCCATATGATGTCCTTCCCGTAGTTTGACACGTCCGCAGTTATGTTGGGCACTATTGTGGTGAAATTTGGTGTCAATGTGACACCATTAACTTACCTTTCACGTCACACGAACGTCTCAACTCTGGTCTTTCTTTCGCATGTGTCGACACCCCACTGCTGGAAACGTCATCGCGCCCGAGGATGATGCCGCCGCAGGTCAGCACGCCTTTGCACCGTTACAGAGGAACGTTGTAGGCATCTTTGAGCCAAATTTCGAACTTGCACGTCGCAACAGGAGCCAGTTACGAAGTTTCGAAAAAGTGATTCTTTGTGCTGTGCTGTGTATATCTCTAAGTTGGCAGTTATTCTCATGGGAAATGTAGCCAACCGTAACGTTTTTTCAGATTTACTATACGATTTTTGCACTTTACATCTTCATCAGCATGCACAGCTGTGAATTTAGAATTTTTCACCCTGCTTATTAGTTCTTGCTGGATAGCTAGAGTAATAGGAGGAGGGGTACCTTTGGCTGCACGAAAGTGGATGAGCTAGGCCATTTGTGCAACAGCTGATAGCAACTTTCACGAAAACATTTGCTATTTTCACTGTTTGTGCTTCTTTGCAAGATTTCACAACCATGCTTATGTCATCTGCAAACAGACCTAATTCTGCCTCCTGACTGAAGTGAAACTAAATCATTGACACAAAGTAAGAACACCAGTGGCCAGTGAGACAAGATCACATTGACCCAATCAGTTTTAGGGTCATTCTGAACAAAAGTGTAATTCGCTATAGCTCACATTAATAAATCATTGTCAGAAATAAGACATCTAATGATGTGATAAAAGATCCCAAAAACGACAGACGACTCAACCAAGCTCTTTGGATTTGTAGTCTTGCAACCATTTAACCCAGATATTTTGATTAATGAATGCACAAATGCACAGCACTGAAATTTAATACCCAATTGATATTCCAACATTTTTCATTGTAGGAAATATTGCGGTTTCCTTTCTTACGAGCTGGATTACTTCAAAGATTAAGACTTCAATAAAACTCACGTGATTAAAGTGTCCTGTACATGTAACCATTTTTTTCATCATTCGTAATATGACCAGCACTCCACTCAACATTTGGTGGTAGGAGCGCTGAAGGCTGAAAGGATACCAGTCGGAGAGCGTGCTGTGTCCGTCCCAGGCAGTGGGCGCGCGACTTGGGAGCGGCGTCTCGTCTCATAAGTTTCAGGGTGAGTCAGAACGGCGTGGTGCCTAGAGCGGGCGTGACGTCTTCCAGCCACCCTGCAGCGCTGATAGCATTGTCCGAGTACCGCCCAGCTTCCCCTGCAGCTACTACTGTCCAAGTGTACAAACAAACACTGCACCCCTTTACACACCGCCAGCACGGCCCGAACTGCTTCAGTGGCGTTCTGTGCATGGCGGAGAGAACTTCAACATTGTTAGTCGCTCTCTTCCGACAGTCGAATGTAATGAAGAGAAATAGCTACTCTATCACTACAGAAAAATGCAGAAGATGAGATTTGTAAAGCGATTGATTAGTGAAGGGTTACTGACTAACTGGGGAAAAACGAAATTTGAGGCAAAACTTATCAAAAGAAAGGCGGTTGATAGAACATCCTGAGGCAACAAAGAATCGTCAATTTCCTAATGGAGGAAAGTGACACAGAACGAGTTAGTAAGTGGCGCGCGGTGTGTAATAAATCCGTCGATAACAGCTAAACACACATACCTTTCCTTTCATCCGTTGAGATTCGTGTCACAATCTCTAACACACTGTCGCTATTCAAGAACGATTTCGGTCAAAGTTTTGTATGTAGTCTTCGTCTAAGAGGTGCGGCGTATTCCGGAATTCCTAAATAAATATTTCGCCCATTCGCCTTGCTTATAGCTCTTTTTCTGTCTCTTGCACTTTAAAACACAACGGGAAATTTAATACAAGCCATGAACACATATCTTCGACATTACTGGTACATATTAAGTTTTATTGAGCGAATGAACTTCACTGTGTTTGAATTCGCATGACAATTAGACCTACAAATGAGAAAGATATGAGAGGTGTCGTAAGTGTGCGCATACCGACAATCGCCAATCTATGTGGTAGCTGTTACAATAGGTGGCATGTGAGGTTCTCTGCTGATTTCAGGGAGACTGGTTGTAACAGTAATTGTGAGCCTTATGCATGTATATAAATATCTAGTCTGCAGTTTGGCGATCGGAGCCCGAAAGTGGTAGCAGTCTAACAAAGTATTTCCATATCTCAGAGGGGCGAAGGTGATGAACAGCAATGCACAAAAAAAGTGAAAATTGTGTAAAACAGTATCCTGACCTCTTTTTGCAGACTGGTCAGGTATACTTGACACCTTAAAGCAAACATACGATATTGTGGGAACGGATAACAACGCATACGTATGGCAGGTAACTACGTCGCAACTGCATGGTAATAAACGATGTCTATGCAGATGGCTTCATCTTACGGCGAGAATAGCGCTAAACTAGTTCATTGACGCTGAACCTTTCCTGAAATACGGACTCGAGAAACAAAAAAAATTATGACGCGTCTACCATACGATTTTCAAATGAGAACTCAATAAGTTATCAGCCCTAACATTTCGTACCGTATTTCTTCACGGGACACTTTCAGGAAAAAGCTAAATACTGAAAAAAGTAGTGAGATAGGAGCTCTGGCGGTATTTGCGGTCCTACACAGGTTTTTGCAATTTCGTGGTCGATTAACAAAAGGTAGAAGAAAATGCGTCCATACTGGATGCATCCCATTTGGACGTATCTGTAGCTTCATTAACGTGACAGCAGTTGGCAGCTGCCACGCAATGTGAAGTATTTACGGACAGTTTATATTTAAGTACAGCTCGTTAAAACTTAGTGTTTTCACGTGTTAAATGCATGTAACATGTTAAAACCAATTAGTGAGACGTCCGCTTTTATGATTAACTGACATCCTAATTTTTCGAAAGATATCAACCATGAGTTTTTCTTATTTTTGAAACGAATCGGAGTCGCCTGTGGCAAATATTCAAGATCCTTGAAAAAGACTAACCTGGCATGGAAATATCATCGCTACCCCATTCCACATAAGCGCGAACGGAAGGAAAACTAGGAACGGTAATAGGTAATGCGCTGTGGCAGCGCCTCTTCTGGATAATCTACGAACTAGTTTTTAACCCACGGAGATGTGACCTCTCGTACGGGAAATGTCTCAGCTAAGTAAATTTTGTTGTGATGTTTCCGAACATAAATGTAGTACCTTCGATCAAACGCACAGCTTCAATTGCAACAAATGAAACTCATGGCAATATTTTTTACAACCAAATCTGTCATTCCCTTTTGGCGGTTGTGTCTAAATACGTCCAGATTTCCGAAACTGTGGTTAGTTTGGACCCTGATGAAGCTACAATTGATATGAAAATTCCACTCTGTATCCTGTCTTAGAGAATCATACTTCATTATGCTGGCGTGTATTTTCGCACAAATAAGGTAGTGATGACGTTCATCAACGTGTTTCTCTCACTGGTTCCGCCATCTTATGTAAAGACTATGTTTGTCTGGCAGTCACCTGCGAACATTTAAAGCTTAACCATAAACAGCAGTTTGGTTTAATAGCTTTAGGTGTTAAAGATATGTAAGTAACACTGCAGACGCGCGCAATGTACTCTAGCTGTGCAGTAATTTAATAAAAATTGATATTTTCGATTGGTCGCGACAAAAAAAAAAAAAAAAAAAACTTGACTGAACGATGCTGAGAGCAAACTTTTTGCATCAGAGTTTCAGTGCTGTTATTATTCCAGCCAGTTGGACGTGTCACGTTTGCTCTTTATAATGTAAGAGGTATTGAATAGTCACGTCTATGAACTGCAGGATAGTAGCATCCTAACTCAACATCCTTCCGCTTCACCTATAACAATGTGTTGTTTTGTAAGGCACAATCAGGACACTAAACGCAAGTAAAATTATTTCTTCTGTATGGTACGAGTAACCATACTTCATTATATCACTGGATGACAGCTGCAAGGTTGTAATTTCGATTTCAAATTATTGTCGCTAAACACACCGTCAGTTAGAAAGGGTGGACTTACCGACGGCACGAGGTATGATTCACGACCGTCCTTGAGAGTGCAGGCGGTGCGAGACAGAGCTGGTTGCTGGCGGCTGACCACTTGCACATCCAGCGCTGCACAACACTGGCGGGCTCTCCTCACTAAGCGTATGCGAGTGCGCATGCGCAGAACCCGCCTTCCCGACCAGCTCCCGCCCCTCCCGACCAACGCCCCCTACGTCCGAACCGACCACCCCTCCCCCAACCCCCACCCCCACCACCCAAACAATGAGCTAAGTGCTAAACTGGAAACTAGCTGCTCTAGAAAGGCATGCCAACACCACCTACAGAACAGAAGACGCCAATCAACACTGATTGTAGGTGGCAGTGACTCAGTCGCCGGTGTCATGCCGTTCGTTTTGGCTGGAGCAAGCGTTTTCGCAGTGCGAGAGGATTCACTCACTGTAGCGTTAGATACTTTTCAAAATGCCTTACAGATGTTCATTGCCTGACTGCAGAGGGAATTAAACAAATGGGTAAAAAGGTCCGTGTATTTCTACATCTACATCTACGTGATTACTCTGCTATTCACAATAAAGTGCCTGGCAGAGGGTTCAATGAACCACCTTCAAGCTGTGGTTCCACTCTCGAACGGCACGCGGGAAAAACGATCACCTAAATTTTTCTGTGCGAGCTCTGATTTCTCTTATTTTATCGTGTTGATCATTTCTCCGTATGTAGGTGGGTGGCAATATAATGTTTTCGCAATCGGAGGAGAAAACTGGTGATTGAAATTTCATGAGAAGATCCCGTCGCAACAAAAAACGCCTTTGTTTTAATGATTTCCACTCCACGTATCATGTCTGTGACACTATCTCCCCTATTTAGCAACAATGCAAAACGAGCAGCCCTTCTTTGTACTTTTTCGATGTCATCCGTCAGTCCCAACTGATGCGGATCCCACACTGCACAGCAATACTCCAGAATAGGGCGGACAAGCGTGGTGTAAGCAGTCTCTTCAGTAGACCTGTTGCACCTTCTAAGTGTTCTGCGAATGAGTCGCTGTCTTTGGCTTGCTCTACCCACAATATTGTCTATGTGATCGTTCCAATCTAGGTTATTTGTAATTGTTATCCCTAAGTATTTAGTTGACTTTACAGCCTTCAGTTTTGTGTGACTTATCGCATAATCGAAATTTAGCTGATTTCTTTCAGTAGTCATGTGAATAACTTCACGCGTTTCTTTATTCCTTTTCGCGCCATACTGATAGCTTATCTAAATCATTTTGCAGGTTGTTTTGATCATCTGATGAATTTACAAGATGGTAAATGACAGCATCGTCTGCAAACAATCTAAGACGGCTACTCAGATTGTCTCCTATGTCGTCAACATAGATCAGGAACAATAGAGTGCCTATAACACTTTCTTGTGGAAACGCCGTATATTACTTCTGTTTTACTCGAACTGTGACGTTTCTGACAGGAAATCACGAATCCAGTCGCACAACTGACGCGATACTCCTTAATCACGCAGTTTGGTTAGAAGACACTTGTGAGGAACGGTGTCGAAACCCTTCTGGAAATATATAGATATGGAATCAATTTGACATTACCTGTCGATAGCACTTATTACTTCATGAGTACAAAGAGCTAGTTGTGATTCATCAGAACGATATTTTCTGAATCCGTGCTGACTATATGTCAATAACTCGTTTTCTTCGAAGTACTTCAATATGCTCGATTACAGTATATGTTCTAAAACCCTACTGCAAATCGACGTTAGTGATGTAGGCCTGTAATTCAGCGGATTACTCCGACTTCCCTTTTTCGGTATTGGTGTGCCTTGAGCAATTTTCCCGTCTTTAGGTACGGAACTTTCTGTGAGCGAGTGGTTGTATATACACTCCTGGAAATGGAAAAAAGAACACATTGACACCGGTGTGTCAGACCCACCATACTTGCTTCGGACACTGCGAGAGGGCTGTACAAGCAATGATCACACGCACGGCACAGCGGACACACCAGGAACCGTGGTGTTAGCCGTCGAATGGCGCTAGCTGCGCAGCATTTGTGCACCGAAGCCGTCAGTGTCAGCCAGTTTGCCGTGGCATACGGAGCTCCATCGCAGTCTTTAACACTGGTAGCATGCCGCGACAGCGTGGACGTGAACCGTATGTGCAGTTGACGGACTTTGAGCGAGGGCGTATAGTGGGCATGCGGGAGGCCGGGTGGACGTACCGCCGAATTGCTAAACACGTGGGGCGTGAGGTCTCCACAGTACATCGATGTTGTCGCCAGTGGTCGGCGGAATGTGCACGTGCCCGTCGACCTAGGACCGGACCGCAGCGACGCACGGATGCACGCCAAGACCGTAGGATCCTACGCAGTGCCGTAGGGGACCGCACCGCCACTTCCCAGCAAATTAGGGACACTGTTGCTCCTGGGGTATCGGCGAGGACCATTCGCAACCGTCTCCATGAAGCTGGGCTACGGTCCCGCACACCGTTAGGCCGTCTTCCGCTCACGCCCCAACATCGTGCAGCCCGCCTCCAGTGGTGTCGCGACAGGCGTGAATGGAGGGACGAATGGAGACGTGTAGTCTTCAGCGATGAGAGTCGCTTCTGCCTTGGTGCCAATGATGGTCGTATGCGTATTTGGCGCCGTGCAGGTGAGCGCCACAATCAGGTTTGCATACGACCGAGGCACACAGGGCCAACACCCGGCATCATGGTGTGGGGAGCGATCTCCTACACTGGCCGTACACCTCTGGTGATCGTCGAGGGGACACTGAATAGTGCACGGTACATCCAAACCGTCATCGAACCCATCGTTCTACCATTCCTAGACCGGCAAGGGAACTTGCTGTTCCAACAGGACAATGCACGTCCGCATGTATCCCGTGCCACCCAACGTGCTCTAGAAGGTGTAAGTCAACTACCCTGGCCAGCAAGATCTCCGGATCTGTCCCGCATTGAGCATGTTTGGGACTGGATGAAGTGTCGTCTCACGCGGTCTGCACGTCCAGCACGAACGCTGGTCCAACTGAGGCGCCAGGTGGAAATGGCATGGCAAGCCGTTCCACAGGACTACATCCAGCATCTCTACGATCGTCTCCATGGGAGAATAGCAGCCTGCATTGCTGCGAAAGGCGGATATACACTGTACTAGTGCCGACATTGTGCATGCTCTGTTGCCTGTGTCTATGTGCCTGTGGTTCTGTCAGTGTGATCATGTGATGTATCTGACCCCAGGAATGTGTCAATAAAGTTTCCCCTTCCTGGGACAATGAATTCACGGTGTTCTTATTTCAATTTCCAGAAGTGTAATTGCTAAATATGGAGCTATTTTATCAGCATACTCTGAGAGGAACCTGACTGGTATACAATCTGGACAGGAGGCCTTGCCTTTATTAAGTGATTTAAGTCGCTTTGTTCCGAATTTTGTTACTTACTGAACCACGAACGGTCACTTCCGTTCTTAATCCACTTAATCGGCACATACGTCTCCAAAGCACGACTAGCAACCTGTTTTAACTTCACCCATAATCCCTCTACTTCCGTCATCCTGGAACTAAATAATGTCCATTCATTGTCTAAGTAGGGCGCTAACAACTGCTTCTCTGCTCTTTCTAGCAAATAATACTATCCTCGGCCTTTTTATTGATCTATTAGCTTTAGTAACCGTAGTAGCTATGATGTCATCATGTTCACAAATACCTGTCTCTATTATGACGCCATCGATAACATCAGGCAAGTTTGTACCTAAAACGTCCAAAATATTTCCATTGCGTGTGGGCTATTAAACTAGATATTCATGACAATTTTCGGAAAACGTATCCAAAAGTACTTCTCGAGATTGGCTGTCCGTCCCACTGACAATGAATCAAGACATCCCAGTCTATACTTGGTAGGTTTACGTCACCTCCAAATAGTATTGCATGATTTGGCTATTTTCGAGCCACTGATTGTAGACTTTCTTTCTATGACTCTACCACCGCCACAGCGGAATCGGGTGGCCAGTAAAAACATCCAACAAATAACATGATTTCACCTCGACCTGTTTTAGAGGTACAGAATACTTTCATAACTGTACAAGTAGAATATTAGCGAAATTGACAAGTCGGCCGCACTATAATATACACTGACGGAAAAACTTCACAACACCAAGATAGAGTTGTGCGACGCAAACAAAAGTTAGTAGACGTGTTTCTACAAATGAAAGATAATCTCTTTTCAGATTTCGCACAAGTCGCGTTAGAAAGCCGCTATTAGCTTCACTATGAGGGTGCGAATCTGGTTTGCTTTAAATACACGCTGTAATGAATGGTTCAAATGCCTCTAAGCACTATGGGACTTACCATCTGAGGTCATCAGTCCCTTAGACTTAGAACTACTTAAACCTAACTAACCTAAGGACATCACACATATCCATGCCCGAGGCAGGATTCGAACCTGGGAACGTAGCAGCAACGCGGTTCCGGACTGAAGCGCCTAGAACCGCTCGGCCATAGCGGACGACTACGATGTAACGGTTGTGACCATTAATTACCTCTCAGATTGGACTTGATGAGTTTATGTTAGTCAAGAACGCCTTTAAGGCGACAAAGATGCCAATATCAGTGATAGGGCTACGAGAAGCTGGATTTTCCTCCTGCGATATTGTAGAAAGACTTGGCAGGAATGTAACTACTGTACATGATTTCTGGTAGCGGAATGTACGATCGCAAGATGGCTGAGCTCCGGACGGCCACGTGGCATTACTAAGAGGAGAGGGAAGACCATCGCTTTTGGTGTATGGCTCTGGTACATCGGACTGAATCAGCAGCAGCAATCTGAGCAGCAGTTGGTACCACAGTGACACAAAAAACTGTTACTAATCGGTTATATCAAATTCAACTCAGAGCTAGATGCCCCTTAGCGTGCCATCTGGCCCCAAACCATTGGCATTTGCGACTTCGGTGGTGTCAAGCGAGAGCTCATCGGTCTGTTGTGTTTTGTGATGAAAGCTAGTTGTGCCTCGGTGCCAGTGATGGCCGTGTGTTGGTTACAAGGAGGTTTACTGGGGGCCTGCGACCAACCCTGTGAGGTTACAAGGGATACTGTAATAGTCTAACTAATTTGCTGGATGTGGTAATGTTTACTGTGGAAGAACAGTTGGGGTTTAGCAAGCACAAATCAATATATTTATGGAGTCACCTTCTTGATAAAGAAAGGAGGCAGCATATAACAGTTTCACATTGAATTACTTAGTTACATAAATGCCTATGTCTCAGTGCATAACTTGGTACATATGTTAATAATGCAAGGTGTGCTTGTCTTGCTAATCATTGGATTTGCTGGGTATCTGATCACTGAAATAGGAGTACTCCATAAACATAAGAGCTCTTCAAAATATTTCAAAACTCAAATTTAAAGCATAGTAGCAGGGATAATATTTTGGACATTAAAGAACATGTTTTATATAAAAATTAAGTTGTAAGGATGTTTGAGAACCTCTGCATAATAAGTTATTGTCTTTTATTGTGAAGGTACTGTTCAGTTTTCGATCTTTGTAGAGCAAAATGAGTATTTCGTATGCTACACCTTTTAGGCAAAGACGTGATTAAACAAAAGAAGAGGGATGAAACTGCCAAAATGTGGAGTGCCCTTAAATATGTAAATAATCTGATGATTGTCTACAAAATAATATAAGGTATTTAGTTTTACGTATTTTAATATTGTAACATTGTAAATGCATGATGGCCATGATTAGAAATAATATATTTGACTAATGTAGTGTCACGTGACCGGGCACAGGACAGAGGATAGCGGACAAAGATCGAGGTCTTTTGATCGTGGTCCGGCGGTGCGGTAAGGTCGGTGAGGCTAAGAGCCGCTAACTAGTATCACGTGGCCATCAGTCCGTTTTGTGGATGTGATTTAGTAAAATAAAAACGTTTTAATTCTAAATTGTTGTCGGTGTAAATCATTTGTGAAAGATCGTGATTTAGACAAATACTTCAATTCATTCACTGCCGTACTTAGGCTGGCTGTTTACTCAATATAGGGCGCGAATGCAGCTGTGCACAACCGAACCCCTTTTGCAGACGAGTCATGATAAATGGTTGTGAACAATCCCGAGTGAAGTTGCATCCTGTTTGCGTGCTTTACACACTGTACCTGGAGTTATGGTCTGGGGTGCGATTTCGTATGAAAGTTGGAGATCGATCCTGGTTATCCCACGCACCCTACCTGCAAATTTGTATATCAATCTGGTGATTCGACCTGTTGTGTTGCCATACAGGAACAGCATTTGAGGGGGTGTTCACCAACAGGATAACGCTCGTCCACGTACCGCTGTTGTAACCCAACATGCTCTACAGAGTATCGACATGTTGCCTCGCCCTGCTCGACCACCAGATATGTCTCCAATTGAGCACATATGGGACATCAGCAGACGACAACTCCAGCGTTATCTGCAAACAGCACTGACTCTCCCTGTATTGACTGACCAAGTGCAAGGGGCATGGAAACTGACGTCCGACACGACACGTTCCACTCAACATTCTGGCGGTTACACCTGTTATTAATGTACCAGCCTTTCACATTTGCAATGTCTTATTTCCCGGTTACATTAACCTGTAATCTTGCAATATTTATCACTTAAATATGTTACGTAGACAAATGTATTCCGGAAATTTCATTACTCTAAGTTGCAATGTTTTTCCGTCAGTGGATGAGTAAATGATATGATGCCACCTTATAATCTTGTTTCCCGAATTATTAATGGGAGAGGAAGACGAAGAGATATCAAATCGGATAACAACTCGTAATCGTGATAATTGAACGAAATGTGGATGCATGATCCAGTCATAAGTGTTGTAACACATCGCTTCCAAAGACGGGTGCAAGAGACTGCAAATGCCAGTTTCTCCTTAAAAAAGTACATGGCTGAAATATAAAACTTTAGAGGGCATTACCCAGGAGTGAGTAGGTGTTGTATATTCATTCCATTCATGCAAAATAATTAGTTAAAATGGTTTATACCGGTAGTGTTAATCTATTACCCATTAATTAATTACTGCTAACGCAAGTAGCCTTCTATATTCCTGTTTTCCACCACTTCCCTCCGCCACCCCCCACTCCCTTCCCTCTATCCCTCTCACTTTCAACAGTTTCACTAGATTCGTACGTTAGTTGGAACACAATGAAATCCCCGAAGCTGGTTAACGAGGTAGAGGCCTAGGTAAGTCTTTGGGTACATATTCATCTATGCTGTTCCGACTGAGAGCTGCCAATAGGTTGTTTTTTATGCTTATTTTACTTAGTTTAATTAAAAAATAAAAAGAAAGAGATGTAATTATTATATAAGAATTATCTTTACAGGTTGTAACTTAGGAGACTGGTAAGTCTGATTTTGTCTGATACTGAGAAACCAGAATTTATAAGAATTAGATTAATTCTTCCAGTTATCTGTTTTTTATTTTTCATTTAAAGTTGCTTCTAGTATCATTCATGTCTTCGTTCCCCCCTCTCCACCCCCCTCCCATCCCCCCAAAATTCTCCACCCGCCTTCTTTTCCTTCCCCAGTTCCTCCCAACCTGGAGTCGCATTCGGGAGGACGACGGTTCAGACCCGCGTCCAGCCATACAGATTTAGGTTTTCCGCGATTTCCCTAAATCCCTCCAGGAAAATACCAAGATGGATCCTTTGTGAGGGCACGGCCGATTTCCTTCCCCATCCTTGACTCAATTCGAGCTCGTGCTTTGTCTCTAATGACCTCGATGTCGATGGGACGTTACACCCAATCTTCCTACCTTCCTTCTTTGTATGTTTTTAATGCGTGGCCGGGCCTATTCAACTTTTGACGATGGTTTTAAGATTATTGGTAGGTACACTACTAGCGGAATGGTTCTGGTCAGTATAAACAGACTTTGGAAGCATGATGTTATACGTTTTATTGCTATAATGCAATAAATTTTTTCTATTAGGTGTTTATTAATTTAGGTTCATATTGTATTGTATTCATAGCAGAATGTTTTATCGTCAATAAAAATATGTTGCAACTCTGTTGTGCTCTTCCTTAAATGGTCTCGTACATTTCGGCTTATGTTTTTAAATAATTTGTATTGTGTGTCATCTTTTACGTTACTTTAATTTATCGTTATACTGATTGACCAATGATGGCGCTATAAACCACGACGCTTATGCATTCGTAAAATCCTTTTATATGTGCTACCTTTTATATTGTAACTTGGATATTTTAGTTTTTATGAACAAAAAATTAGTTTGTGTGTCATTAAGTATGCTACAGTCATTTTACTGTTATATTGACTGATCACATTAACATCCGTTACATTAACTGAACAGTCTCCCCACTTCGGGGGATAGAGGCAGTATGAAACTTCAACAGTCCTCCGCATCTCCATGGAACAACCGCCGACCCAGCAATTGTCGTATGGTGGTAACCAGCTGTCAGAGCCTGTCACGTAGAAGCGTGGCGTCCAGCCCCCTGATTGGATGCCCGTATAAACGAATCTTAGCACGATATGGGTATTCACATTTCTTAAGCAGTTAATGAAATTTCTCTGTGATAATAATAATGATCATTCGTCAGCAACTGATACAGGTAGTAACATCACTTTTATGAAGTGGTAAGTCATACTTCAGCAGCATTTTAGTCCTTCCACTTATATTCATATTTACATTTATCCACATATCAAAAAAAGTTTTGCATTATCTCGGTTCCCAGAACTCCTGAAAATAGACATTGACGGTGAGCATTGTATCACAGACACTGTCCCTTTGATTTTTCAGAGACGCCACTATACGCGCCCAAAGATGTAAACAATCATTCATGAGCAGCGCCTATTACACAAAGGGGGTCAGACACGTGATCAGTTCCAGCCATTCCTCCAGGAAGGAGGTACACGGCTCGTGTTGTCTGTAGTTCAACCATTCCTAGACGGTCTACACCGTGGTTCGATCGCGTCTGCATTGTTACTGAGTGTCGCATATGCCTACAACTAGACAATCGCCGGAGCCGTGTTTGGAGGCAACCCGGTCAGGCTGAACGAAGGGTTCACAACAAGGGAAGTGTCCTGGCATCTCGGAGTGAACCAAAGCGATGTTGTTCGAACATGGAGGAGATACAGAGGGACAGGAACTCTCGATGACATGCCTCGCTCAGACCGCCCAAGGGCTACTACTGGAGTGGATGACCGCTACCTACGGATTATGGCTCGGAGGAACCCCGACAGCAACACCACCACGTTGAATAATGCATTTCGTGCAGCCGCAGGACGTCGTGTTACGACTCAAATTGTGCGCTATAGACTGTAGGATGCCCAATTTCACTCCCCACGTCCATGGCGAGGTCCATCTTTGCAACCACGACACCATGCGGCGCGGTACGAATGGGCCGAAGAACATGCCGAATGGAACGCTCAGGATTGGCATCACGTTCTCTTGACCGATGAGTGTCGCATATGCCTACAACTAGACAATCGCTGGAGACGTGTTTGGAGGCAACCCGGTCAGGCTGAGCGCCTTAGACACACTGTCCATCGAGTGCAGCAAGGTGGAGCTTCCCTGATGTTTTGGGTGGCATTATGTGGAGCCGATGTAGGCCACTGGTGGTCATGGAAGGTGCCGTTATGGTTGTACGGTACGTGAATGGCATCCTCCGACCGATAGTGCAACCATATCGGCAGCATATTGGCGAGACATTCGTCTTCATGGACGACAATTCGCACCCCATAATGCACATATTGTGAATGACTTTCTTCAGGATAACGACACAGCTCGACTAGAGTGGCCAGCATGTTCTCCCGGCTTGACAGGTGGGTGCATGAACCAGAAGCCTGCTGTGGAAGTCCATGCGCAGCAACGTTTTCTGAATGGTCATGAGGGAAACACTGTTTATATCCCATTGGTTCATCTGAGCCATCAGTTGATCAACAGTTGCATGTCTATTCACCTGTACGTATCTGCAGCCGTCGTTTACTCCTGCAACTGGGCTTTGGTGCAACACAGTTACTTCAGCATCCGTTTTGTGTAGTGCCATTTTTGCCATTCACGGTATACAGTAAGCATGGTGGCACACAGATAGTTTACAAACTTAACAGTTTCAGAAACGGTCCCACCCTTGTTCCGAAATCCAGTTATCATTCCCTTTCGGGCGCAAGATAAATCGCTCCGCGTCCGCATTACGACAACGACTGCACTGTTTTCCGCGTCCACCCCCGACACGCTTCCTACACCCTCCTCTGCCGGTGCTGCCACCTACCCTCTGTGAGTGGTTATTGCACGGTGACGTCGCACATGTGTGACTGGACCATGTATGTTTGAAGGAGGCAGAAGTCAAATGTCATTGAAGTATGAGGAAGCATTTTTAGCGATGCTGAGCTGGAGAATTGGTAGGTAGACGTGTACGAATCTATTTAACCAGGTAGTCAGTCCTTCCTGAAATTTTCAAAAAATCTATTTTTTGCTAAAACTTTTCTCTGGGATGTCTAATTTATTGAAGTGTTCATCCCAAGTTTATCAGAAACTCCGTTATCGAGTTGCAAGGCGATTTGTGAAAAAGTGTCTCTCAGAAACCATTCACAGCGGGAGAAAATTGACGACTTCCCGTCCAAGGTGGCGCCATGTACACTATGTGATCAAAAGATCCGCACACCTCCAAAAACACACGTTTTTCATATTAGGTGCAGTGTGCTGCCACCTCCTGATAGGTACTCCATGTCAGCGACCTCAGTAGTCATTAGATATTGTGAGAGAGGAGAATGGGACGCTCCACAAAACTTAAAGGACTTCGAACGTGTTCAGGTGATTGGGTGTCACTTGTATCATACATCTATACGCGAGATTTCCATGCTCCTAAACATCCCTAGGTCCACTGTTTGCGATGTGATAGTGAAGTGGAAACGTGAAGGGACACGTACAGCACAAAAGAGGACAGGCCGACCTCGTCTGTTGACTGACAGAGACCGCCGACAGTTGAAGAGAGTCGTAATGTGTAATAGGCAGACATCTATCCAGAATTCCAAACTGCATCAGGATCCACTGCAAGTACTATGACAGTTAGGCGGGAGGTAAGAAAACTCGGATTTCACGGTCGAGCGGCTGCTCATAAGCCACACATGACGCCGGTAAATGCCAAACAACACCTCGCTTGGTGTAAGGAGCGCAAACATTGGACCACTGAACAGTGGAAAAACATTGTGTGGAGTGACGAATGACGGTACACAATGTGGCGACACCATGGCCGGGCGTGGGTATGGCGAATATCCGGTGAACGTCATCTGCCAAGCGTGTGTAGTGCCAAAAGTAAAATTCGAAGGCGGTGGTGTTATGGTGTGGTCTTGTTTTTCATGGAGGGGCTTGCACCCCTTGTTGTTTTGGGTGGCACTATCACAGCAAAGGCCTACACTGATGTTTCAAGCACCTTCTTGCTTCCCACTGTTTAAGAGCAATTCAGAGATGGCGATTGCATCTTTCAACTCGATCGAGCACCTGTTCAAAATGCACGGCCTGTGGCGGAGTGATTACACGACAATAACATCCCTGTAGTGGACTTGTTTTCCCAGTGTCTTGACCTGAATCCTATAGAACACCTTTCTGGTGTTTGGAAACGCCGGCTTCGTGCCAGGCCACACCGAGTGACATCGATAACTCTTCTCAGTGCAGCAGTCCATAAAGAATGGGCTGCCATTCCCCAAGAAACCTCCCAGCACCTGATTGAAAGTGTGCCTGCGAGAGTGGGAACTGTCATCAAGGTGGGCCAACACCATACTGAATTCCAGCATTACTGATGGAGGGCGCCACCAACTTGAAAGTCATTTTCATCCCGGTGTCCGAATACTTTTGATTGCATAATGTAATTTTAAATACGGCCAATAGCTATTATGAAAATAACGACAGTTCTCGAGCTTGAAATCGGACTAGCCTCGTACAACTTCTGCACAAAAGAGGTTGGAAAGTGTATAGAGCGAGCAGAGCAGCGGATGACAGAAGCCATCAAATAGACTCGTAGGATCATCATGGCAACCTAGAAGATGAAGGACGACCTGCTTTTGGATCTGGGGTTTTATATGGCCAAGGAATCACTGACTAAATGTATGTTTAACTTAACTACCAAAAATGTAACCCAAAACTTTAAATATGTGTCGTCGAAAAGGTACTTTTCAAATTAGCGGGAAACATAACTTTTGAACAGAACATTCGATTTTGTTCTGAATTTGACGCTGGTATTGTAAACTGAATTCTCTATCAGCATACATAGCCGTTTAGCGATATCTTCAAAAATATGATTTCGTTGCATACTTTTGTTTGGATTTTGTGGGCGAAAAAAACGACGCTTATTTCAAAACACCATCATTGTTTTAGAACTTAATACTTTGCAGTTATCCTTTGCTGATGGGAATTATGCTAAAACTGATTGATACAAAATGATTTTGTTACAATGCTTCGGTAGACAGGTAACGGCCTTCGTGCTGGCATAGTCTGCATTGCTGCCTAATTTATCCAAGATGGCGGCTGTTCTTGGTTGGTCCCCACACCTCCTCTGTTTGGGGTATAGGTGTGGCAATGTCGCAATTAAATTGATATGCAAATTAATGAAATAGATTGTGCAAATTAATGAAAATCAAAATGGTGGATAATTCAAAACAGCAGGAATTTCAAAAAATGGCTGGAACTCCAAATTTTGGAGTCATAGTTCACAATATCACCCCCAGATGACACTATCAAACTCCCCTCTCTCCTCTTCCACACTTTCCCACTTGTGAATTAATAGAAAAAAGACTCAATTTGTGCTGATCTGCTGGAGAGAAAGGTACAGTCTTTCATCTACCTTTACATCTACATATTTATTTATTTATTTTGGTGGTAAATGTGTTCTTGGTGGGAATCAGTTACTCTGTGCTGAAAAGGAAGGCAGGGTGTTTAATGTAATGTAATGTATTGGCTCTGAACACTGTGGGACTTAACTTTTGAGGTCATCAGTCCCCTTGAACTTGGGACTACTTAAACCTAACTGACCTAAGGACATCACACACATCCATACCCGAGGCTGGATTCGAATCTGCGACCGTAGCGGTCGCGCGGTTCCGGACTGTAGCGCCTAGAACCGCTCAGCCACCTCGGCTGGCTCTAATGTATTCAAAGCTCAATTGGGCCAACTCAGGTTTATGCCGATGTTCGTGGACTGACTGAATTAGTTCACAGTACATCAACCAGAGAGTGCTGTTGGCCTTCCCAGAGAATGCTGTTGGCCTCCCCCACCCCTTCCCACACTCGTATGACGTCACCCATCCCCAACCATCACCTCTCCCCTGGAAATGGCGGGAAACGGCCAGTCTCTGAACAGCTGGCAGGGAGGATGATTATGTTAGTGCACTTTATTTATTTTTGGTAGGAAACTGAAGCAAAAATGGGTACTAATTACACATCTATATGCATTGTGCTACATGAGTCCCTCAAATCGCAATACAGGTCGAAATTGACGATGTCACACAAATGGTGCCATCCTCTTTGAAAAAAAAAAAAAGAAAAACAATGTTCATAATGCCACTCGAAACTAGAATCAGACGGACTCGAACATAAATCCTGACTCTACATAGGAGGCTCCCTTCACCTGAAAATCGAAATAAATCTCTCTTCTTCAATTGTGAACTGACAGGGAAAAATACTTAATCTGAACGATAACTGAAACAACCCCCTAAACTGGTATACATATAGAAATCATGGAAAAACAAAACTGCAGTGATGTTAAAAAATAGGGCTATACATATCCGCTACTGTAGTGTCCATCACTTTTTTTTTATATTTGCTGTTGGAGGCAAGGATGTCAAGGCAGTTATTTTTTATTTTCGTCACTTCTCGAAGCACAGTTTTACAATGGAAAACCCACACTGGTGTCAAAATACATACTGGAGAACATGGACAGGATAATCAGAAACTGACGATGGTACACAACTGATGTTATCCTGCTGGAAAAAAGTTCTCAATGTCACTCGAAACTACGCGTAGCCGACGTATTCAAAATAAACTTGTGAATTGGTGGGAAAAGGGCTGGACAGAAAACCACTTCTTTTTATTTGTGCCAGGAAATGTGTTCAACAAATTAGATGTTGGTGCTGGACAGGGAGGAGTTTAATAAGTCTATTACCTGTAACAATACAGCAGAGGACTGTGCCTACAGCTTCCTACACGAGGAATGGAAGGAGGTAATAATGTCTGAGCATAGGGGGAACACTTTTCAGCAAAGCTGGAACTGTTCGTGTTTCTGAAATGGCCAGTCAGTTCACAAAGCAGGAGATGACTTTGCATGCCCAGCGCTGTCCCTTTTTACCTGCCTCGTGTATGTCTCACTGTTTGAGATTGGAGTTCGCTACAGACGCCTCATGATGCATTGCTATATGCCCTACTCGACAAACGCCCGGCAGCCATGATGCTCGAAATTCAAATAAATGGCGCTCTCTTTATTTCTAGACAACTTCGTCCTATTCCACTGCCCCTGAGAGGTCACCATGGTATAGTTACTGAGTCATTAGTACATTGATACATAGTAAGAAGGGACATGACAGCAAACTATCACTGAAGCGTTGGACGGCCAATACACGCTACCACAACTGATGCAAAATGATTAACTGTTCTAATTACACAGCGCAGTTGTCGTGAAAAAAGACTAGCACTAGTAAAAAATGGGTCATAAGGCAACACACGTACTGGAAATTGGGAAAAATCATTGTAATAATACAACTACCCTAAAAACCGACCCCAAAAAGTCACACCAGGATACAGTGGTGGCAGCGTCACGTGTTTTCATCTCGATGTGCGGTCATGGACTAACCAGCTTAGAATCATTCTTACCTCGCCTCCTACTTCCCCTCATCCGTCCCTCTCTTCACTGTAGGTAGAGATACAGGCCTCTTCCATCCTGTAGCTGGTAGTACTCAAAGAGAGCCATCTGGTGGCAGTAATATACGGTTCCGGTCGGGGTAAATCAGAGACGGATAAAAGACTCAAGAACAGGAATCCTTCTGTAAGCCTTTAAACGTATTTCTCAGAAAGACTGTCCCCCACCCCCCTTTCCCCCTGGAACAATAGCTATTCATCACAGGTGAGGAATTAAACGATCAACTGCGGCGTGCTTTCATATGTTTTGGATGTGTCGGCACTTGGACAAGTAAAATCAGGTAATGCAGGAGAACATTGAGCTTAAATGAGATACACAAGGATCTTTATACTAGTCGTCTCACGGTGTGCCGATCCGCCAGCTTTGCCTCCTGACAGGTGGGCAGCAGAGTCCACCGCTGCATGCGGTTACCCGCCATCACTCACGTTTATTGTCTCTTCATTTATTCGCTGCATGAAGTATTACCATCGTGTATTCCTTAGATGTAGTTCTTATGCCTGCTACAACGAATATTGTACCGGCAGACCTCACCTTACATCGTGTAAAGGGCGTTGTCTTAATCTTTCTAAACGAATACTGTGACAGCAACAGTGCAAACAGCGGATGTAGTACTAAAATCAATGAAATATCCCATTAAATAAATATGAACTCACCCTCGTGGTATGAGCTAATGCTTGCTACAATGAATACTGAACTGAGAATATTGAATCTTGACTTGAATAAACTACGAAATAAGCACTTAAAACCATCCAACAGTCCTTACACGAACAGTCAGCTAGCAAGTTCCACACACACGGGTGTGTAGAAGACTTCGCTAATAACGTAAAGGTGATAGAACCAAACAATAAAATGATAAGATGTTAACCAACACTGAGCGAACATTCCGGGATGGATAGATGTGTCTTTCTTCTGAGTGGTACCAGCGCGTCTTAGGAAGCCTCAAAAATAAATAAATAAATAAATAAATGAAAGCAACTACTATGTTACGCTGTGTGGTGCCCACCAGCTTTGGTCCCACAGGAAGACGAAATTAAAAAGCAGATGCGGGTATCATTTAAATTTACGCGTTAAAACTATACATGGTTTTTTAAAGTCGTGGTAGTAAATATAGTATCAAGGTACAGTACTGCTTCCTCTGATTCATTAAGAAACAGCAGTCTTTCACTACAAGCTACAAATACCGCACTGCACGTTGATTGTGAACATTAATCGCATATTAACCACTCGGTGGGAAGTGCAGGATGGTGCCACCAGAAAACAGGACGCCTCATTGTGTAAGGTCGTAATAAAATGGTTCAAATGGCTCTGAGCACTGTGGGACTTAACATCTGAGGTCATCAGTCCCCTAGAACTTAGAACTACTTAAACCTAACTAACCTAAGGAAATCACACACATCCATTCCCGAGGCAGTATTCGAACCTGCGACCGTAGCGGTCGCGCGGTTCCAGACTGAGGCACCCAGAACCCCTCGGCCATATCGGCCGGCAAAGTCATTTATCTTACCGAATCTATCAAGACATGTCCACAGCGTTGTAGGTCATGGAGAATGATGCTCGATGCGGTATGATCACGTACAACACATGCCGAGCTATGTGAGGAGTCACTCAAAATGCATTGCTAGCGTGAACATTAGACTGGGGTTGTAAGAAACGCACAAAATACTACGACTAATAGCATGCCCTTCTAGCAGAGGAAGTGTTTTCTGTGCCTTGGAATCATGTCTTTCCATTGAACCATACGCTTGTGTTGAAAATGTTTTTTCAGTGATGACCACCGCAACTAGCGAATCATACCCATGGCACACTCGTCTCTATTTCAAAATGAACTCCCCTCTGCGAACTTTTTCGAGCCTATCTGCTAAGGATCTCATCAGTCTCTGTGCGCGTTGTACATGTTCCTCAGTCTTTCAACCGCCCTCTCTGCAATATTGTATATGTGAACGTTCCAGTTTCATTTACACTCTGACCAGAAATCAGAGTGCCCTATATGTATCACCTTCTGCATCTCTCAGAGGAACAGAGGGAGCTAATGCGACTGGACCAAGTTTTAACCAGTCGATGGAATTGAGAGCATGTTGTTATCGATCCTACAATCGTGTACGTGATGTAAGAGCACCGTTAAATGGTGCCTCCTCCCACAACACGAGGCAGCAGACAAAGAAAGTATGAACAGTTACGGTAGTGTTTCTTATTGTTGAATATGGAAGACATCGCATTGTACAGAAGCTGGTAGAAAGGCGAGGACTTTGCCACTGCTCACAGAATTGTGGACCATTTACAAACTACAGGTACTGTCGTCTGAAAGAGATGACATCTAAATGGTGCAAGAGCCCCATGTCAAAACTGCATCCACATTTAACAGGACGCTATATCACAGGACACCTACAAGTTGGGGGAGGGTTCTGATCACCTCTACATAGTGTTCTGCCGGCAGCCACACCGTTTGCGAAGAGGTCGAGAGCATAGCGACTGGGATCGCGTGAGCTTCTCACATGAGAGCAGGGTAGCGATGATGAGAACTGGAAACACGTTATGCACCCACGAGTATTGTCTTTTTTGTAGAGAAACTGTTGTTACGATAGGATATTAGGCGCGACTTAAATACCGTCAAGCACAGGCAGTATATAGTGCACCATCGATTGTCAATCGAGTTAGTGGAGGGATGGCATGATTTATCAGAAGAATTTCATACCAGTCCTGCTAGTGCGTTACAGAGCAAGCGTCACCATGAAATTCTGCCTTTGGTCACCACTTCTGAGATTATAGGTACTGACATAAACATTTTAACAACGTGAAGGCATCACCATCATGCACTGGAAGTATGCAACACCTACACCATGATATGGACACCGAAGGAAACGTGCACCATATTCCTACTCCACTGCCTTAACTACCGTTCCGAGAAAATTATCTCTCAACCAGAGCACCGCAACCCCTGTAAATAGCAAGTCTGCCATTCAGATCAAAATAATTCGATAGTTAAGAAGTCGTCAGTTACATGGATAATGATCGGTGTGTGTGTGTGTGTGTGTGTGTGTGTGTGTGTGTGTGTGTGTGTGTGAAGAATGTACCACCCCAAAGTACCGTTATTCAAGAATGCGGCCGTGACGTCAGCTGATGACGTCATCGGAGATGGCTGCGATGACCTCATTCAAGATGGCGAATTTTGGAGGGAAGTTTGAATTTTGGTGGGAACATAGGTCAATTGGGCTACCTCCACTAACCTAACCCTCCCTCCCCTCGCCTCCCCCATAAAATGGCAGGAAGTTCAAATTCCATCATGATAATGTATCACACCATAGCTACCTCTACTAACATAAGAAATTGGCGGGAAGATAGGTCACTTGGACTACATCCACTAACCAAAGTCACCCGACCACCACCTCCTCCTATGAACTTGAATTTTGGCTGGAAGATAGGTCAATTCACGTATCTCTACTAACCTAAGAAAATGGCGCAAAAGAAAGGGCACGTGGACAACCTCCACTAACCTAAGTCACCTGACCGCCACCTCATCGTAGGAACTGGCGCAAGTTTGAATTTTGGTGTTAAAGAAAGGTCACTTGGGCTGTCTCTAAGGACATAAGAGAATGGCGGGAAAATAAGTCACTTGGGCTGCCGCCAATAAAGTAAGTCATCCGACCGCCACCCCTTCCTAGGATATGGCGGGAAAAGGACTCGACCTGTGCTGGACATAAGTCTTTATTACACTCCTGGAAATGGAAAAAAGAACACATTGACACCGGTGTGTCAGACCCACCATACTTGCTCCGGACACTGCCAGAGGGCTGTACAAGCAATGATCACACGCACGGCACAGCGGACACACCAGGAACCGCGGTGTTGGCCGTCAAATGGCGCTAGCTGTGCAGCATTTGTGCACCGCCGCCGTCAGTGTCAGCCAGTTTGCCGTGGCATACGGAGCTCCATCGCAATCTTTAACACTGGTAGCATGCCGCGACAGCGTGGACGTGGACCGTATGTGCAGTTGACGGACTTTGAGCGAGGGCGTATAGTGGGCTTGCGGGAGGCCGGGTGGACGTACCGCCGAATTGCTCAACACGTGGGGCGTGAGGTCTCCACAGTACATCGATGTTGTCGCCCGTGGTCGGCGGAAGGTGCACGTGCCCGTCGACCTGGGACCGGACCGCACCGACGCACGGATATACGCCAAGACCGTTGGATCCTACTCAGTGCCGTAGGGGACCGCACCGCCACTTCCCAGCAATTTAGGGACAATGTTGCTCCTGGGGTATCGGCGAGGACCATTCGCAACCGTCTCCATGAAGCTGGGCTACGGTCCCGCACACCGTTAGGCCGTCTTCCGCTCACGCCCCAACATCGTGCAGCCCGCCTCCAGTGGTGTCGCGACAGGCGTGAATGGAGGGACGAATGGAGACGTGTAGTCTTCAGCGATGAGAGTCGCTTCTGCCTTGGTGCCAATGATGATCGTATGCGTGTTTGGCGCCTTGCAGGTGAGCGCCACAATCAGGACTGCATACGACCGAGGCACACAGGGCCAACACCCGGCATCATGGTGTGGGGAGCGATCTCCTACACTGGCCGTACACCTCTGGTGATCGTCGAGGGGACACTGAATAGTGCACGGTACATCCAAACCGTCATCGAACCCATCGTTCTACCATTCCTAGACCGGCAAGGGAACTTGCTGTTCCAACAGGACAATGCACGTCCGCATGCATCCCGTGCCACCCAACGTGCTCTAGAAGGTGTACGTCAACTACCCTGGCCAGCATAATCTCCGGATCTGTCCCCCATTGAGCATGTTTTGGACTGGATGAAGCGTCGTCTCATGCGGTCTGCACGTCCAGCAGGAATGCTGGTCCAACTGAGGCGCCAGGTGGAAATGGCATGGCAAGCCGTTCCACAGGACTACATCCAGCATCTCTACGATCGTCTCCATGGGAGAACAGCAGCCTGCATTGCTGCGAAAGGTGGATATACACTGTACTAGTGCCGACATTGTGCATGCTCTGTTGCCTGTGTCTATGTGCCTGTGGTTCTGTCAGTGTGATCATGTGATGTATCTGACCCCAGGAATGTGTCAATAAAGTTTCCCCTTCCTGGGACAATGAATTCACAGTGTTCTTATTTCAATTTCCAGGAGTGTATTTTTCATGCACCAGTCATTATTGAAACAACTTGATGTAGTACAGCCATCCAGTGTAGTCGCCAAGGGGTTCGGAGTCCAGCTGACCTAGTACACAGTGCCACCACCAGAGGACACTGTCGTCCATCCCATGATGTAATCCAAGATGGTCACCATGATGTCAGCTGATGACATGTACCATTATCCAAGATGGCGGGAAACAGTGTGTTCACCATAAGGCATGGGCGTAGTACACAGTACCACCACCAGAGATCGCTGTTGCTCATTCTGTAATATAATCGAAGATGGTGGGTGGAAATGGTGGGAAACAGTGTGGTCACCATGATGTATAGACCTGGTACACAGCAATGTCACCAGAGGGTACTGTCATCCGTTCAGTGACATAACCCAAGATGACTGGAGGGCTGATGGAGAGAGGAAGGTGTGTACTTTATTTATTTTGGAACAGTCGCTAAGGGGTCTGGAGTCCAACTGACCTATTCCACAGTACTGCCATCAGAGGGCACTGTCGTCCATTATGTGACGTAACCCAAGGTAGCGGTTTGGGGCGGGGGAAAACGGCCGGAAAAGGACTCTGCCTGTGCTGGACATAAGCTTTTGTTTTGCAGGCAGTGTCTCCACCACGAGATCTAGAGTCCAACTTATCGAGTACACTGTGTAGCCACAAGAGGGTGCTGTCATCCCTCCTGTGACGTAATCGAGGATGGTGGTCTGGAGAGGGAAAATGCTGCGACAATGACTCAGCCTGTGATGGGCTGCTGGAGAGAGTAAGGAAGGACTGTACTTCATTTATTTCGGAACAATTTACTTAGGGACTGATTTGAGATAGTATATTAAACACACTGATACAAAACACTCACCCTAATGTGCGTGGGCTCACACCACACAGCCCACAGACCTGTAAACTACTCCTAAATAACGTTCTTCAGACACACAAACAACTCCTAAAAAATGGTTCAAATGGCTCTAAGCACTGTGGGACTTAACATCGGAGGTCATCAGTCCCCTAGACATAGAATTACTTAAAGCTAACTAACCTAAGGACATCACACACATTCATGCCTGAGGCAGGATCTGAACCTGCAACCATAGCAACAGTGCAGTTCTTGACAGAAGCACCTAGAACCACTCTGACACAGCGACCCGCAGTAACTCCTAATTTACTGAAATAATTTCAGTACAGACACGTGAACTACTCCTAAATAATGCAGTACACTGATGTGCAGACACGAAATCAATTTGTAAGCTGTCCAAATAACGCATAGCACAGCTTGCATACTTGCTAGCAACATAATGCAACAGTCACGCAGTCAACATGTGCAAGCAAAGTCCGCCACCCACTTTCCATTAGGCTGCACAGGAGGCTTACGGCAGCCCCCGTGAAGTGACGCAGCCGTCAGCTGTCAAACCACCCACAGATACCCTCAAGCATGAGGCGATGACATCCCTTTCATACATAGTACCTGAGAAATTCATCTCAAAAATATGTGATCACCTAAGCACTGCTGATGATGCGTCCGGACAGGAGCGAAGAACTATTTGAAGAGCACGTCGGCACTGGACGATGCCAGCACGAGTCATCACTCTCATGCCGATGATGCTTGCACCGAGCAGGTGAAAGTTGCTTCTATTTTCAGGTATACAGTTTGAGTTCTTCGAATATTATACCAATGTCACAGAACTCCAACACACGCTCACGCTGATCCCATATGTGAGTCACTTCTGAGCAGCATGTGTCTTTTACCATTCCTTATTGTGATACCTGGGGATATTGACGTCACCAAATAGCACAGGGTGAATTGTGCCTAGCAGGACATACGAGATGCGCCTAACCATGATTAACCTGCAAGACACATCTAACCATGCTTAACCATCCAGCGTGACTGACACAATGCCGCAAATTGCGTACGTGTAGCTACAAATCATTGTAAGTGTGTCTAACAATGTTCGCAATCTTATACTGATGTCACATGGCTATCTAAAATAAGAATAAAGTTGAACAATCGTAAATTGTACAGTACCCCAGAAATACTTAACATCCGAAGTCTCAGCTTGTACGCATGGAAATTCTTGTCCTAACAGAACCTGTTTACGAAAATAGCACATAATAACGTTGAATCCATTCTTCCTCACGCTCCTATTGTCGCGCCCCATCCATCACATGTTACCCTTCCTGCTCTAAACATACGCAAACCTTCTCACCGCTATGTAGAGCATCCTATATCCCAGCAAAAAGGATGTCTTGCGAATGACTCGAGCATTATGATTGGCTCTTATCGAACTTACCTCCGAATTACTGATGCCGCTGGTGTGGAAGAACCATCCACCTTTTCCTTCTTTCTGCAGATGAGGCTTTCAGAGGCAAAAATCTATTTTACACAGATCGCCATATTGCATTGACAATTAAACCCTGCATAGTGCCACTACATATCGTCAAGTACAGAAATAATCTTACTCAATTACACTGCTCTTCCAATGAGGACAGGAGCTTGAATATTAGAGTGTGAAACCGATCTCCAACCCAGCAATATATCACCTCCTCGAACAATGGCTACAGTAAACCATCCATTACCATGACCAAATAAATCATTTATATCTAAACTAAAATTAAGTCTGCAACTGCAGAAAACAGAAAGGCCGTCGAGCAGGGCTTGAGCAGCGACAGACTTGACTGGAATACGATTCTTCTTGTCTCCAGCTGTTGTAGCAAATTCGATGTTCTCGATGGTCTTGTAGACTGTCTGTTTAGAACGACGACGATATCTTCTGTACGGCATCTTGGCAGCGTTCAATGCAGTTGCCTGTGCAGCAGCAGCAGCGCGAATAAGCCGCTGCGCGGCGTTCGCTCGCTTATATAGAAGTCCGATGACGCATGACCTTGAGTCGGACTTAGAATATTTCAGCCTGCCAGCGGAGCGTTATCCCGGACGGGAGCACTAGATGTTCTAGGTGCTCCCGTCCGCTGTGCGCTAAGTCCGCGGCTGGCGCGCTGCCAAGATTGCTTAAGCTGTTAGGCGGGTTGCGTCAGCCGCCTTAGTAGGCGTAACATGCTGTTGCATCCTTGAGCCCCCGGTTCTACATGTACCCTTGTCCGGTTCACAGTTATGCTACAGATCAGTTTGCAAATAAAAACTTTATTTATGAAAATATACAGTACAATCACCAACTTGCTAATAAAGACTTTGCTAAATCAGCATATATGTCGCCTTCTTCTTTGTCTTTGTATACTCGTAACAGGAGGAAAATATCTGTAAATGAGTCTGTATTCATTTGGGTAAAAGGTAAAGGTGTATGTGAATATGTAAAGTTCGTTGGTGATTGTACTGTATATTTTCATAAATAAAATTTTTATTTGCAAACTGATCTGTAGCGTAGCTGAGAACCGGACAAGGGTACATCTAGAACCGGGGGCTCAAGGATGCAACAGCATGTTACGCCTACTAAGGCGGCTGACGCAACCCGCCTAACAGCTTACGCAATCTTGGCAGCGCGCCAGCCGCGGACTTAGCGCACAGTAAACATACAGTTCGTATCCTGCGACATACAAAATCATCCCTTCTACATCACTTGTACATATACTGCGAAGACAGATAGTGCCGTATCGGAAACAACCCTGCTGACGGGTGTGTCTCTGGAAATAGAATTATCAGTACCATTCTTATAACTTGACATACTCCTCTCTCTGCTATCACAGTGTTCCACAGTCATCTCCTCTGCACCTATTGGAGCACAAATACATGCTTTATAAGCCTGATGCTCAAGGTGAAAATATCACACATCCACTACTACTACTAAGTATAATACTTGACCAATAAATGATTCCACATTATACAAACTAATACTGAGAGAAAATCAGCGATGTGTGGAAATGTATCGTAAGTTTTTCTTGCAAGTGTTACCACTGTGCCTTAGAGATGCGTAATCTGCCAGATGTTAAAAAACCCGATCGCAACAACTACTGTATGTTACTGTCACAAGCAGTCTTGGCTCTACAGGTGCACACAAGTATCTACATTAAAAACTATACTGGCTTTATAAATCGAGGTATGGCATTACCTACGAATCATGTAGTTTTTCCAGACAAATACCGAGACAGTGATCGTAGGAGCATGTATTATCAGACCAGCAGTCAGGTTACACATAACCCACTATGCAAACTCGTCATAAAATCGCTCAATTTTGAAAGTGTTTCAGCTAAGGAACGTGGTATGAAACCACTATCTGCAACTCCCTCGCTCCGTTAGATATTTCTCCTGTATGTGTAACGTATTCTGTCTCGTCAGAGGTTCTGCACTATATCCCCTGAGCTATAGCCGATGACTGGTTAAGAAGGATCACATACAGTAGTAGATGGTGTGCTGATTGGGATCATAAGAAATGAACGTTAGCTTTTCAGATCTCCATTGTTACGCTATCTGCTAGATACTATGGAGAAGCCCTCTAATGATTACAATCACTAGTGAATCACATTTCTGGCACTCTCATATCTCAAAACAAGGCACCTGTCTCAAACCTGTCTGCTACAGTAAAATTCCAACGTGGTTTTAGTCAGTCATTCCCTACGCAACCTGCAACTGCCCCCAGTTCTGCAACTTTGCGCATGTGATCGTTCCCATTACAGTCAGAACTGAGCAGAATTTGGAGAAAGCCACATCCAGCACCTTCTGCAACCCGTGTAAAAACAGAATGACCATAGTTAGTGCACAGGACCGTGTTTTGACCATTCGGAGGAAATGGGCACATTGTGGTGCATCTCCAATCTAGATACAGATACTACAATCCAAAGCACATCGGTATCCATTCACATCTATCTGCCCAACATGCTATCATCGTTATTCTGCACCATCCAACACAGAAAAATTACGAACTGTAAAAGCTACACTAACTTCATCCAATATTGAACTATCCTAGGCGCCGTTGCTGATGCGATGACGCATAGTTGCGATGTGGGTCCGGTGCAGAGAGAAAGTTGTTGCGATGCTTCCCAGAATAGCATTCCTATCAGAGCACCCCGTCCATCACTGAATTTACCTGTCAAACTGCTGCTGCTGCCAATGCGGGACAATCCTATTAAATATACAGCTTTTCATCCATTGGAGAGGCCAGTTTAAGGTATCATCACCCATATTGTAGGAGGATGACTGTATCCCAGAGACTATACTGTAAGTCGCAACAGACGCTCCCTGTGACGCAGTGTCGTTGTTTGAAACTTTATTTCTAACACGCTTTGAAGACTGCCATACATTTTGTTTTTTTTGCCACGACTTCGACGTCTGTGTCAGGTCCAAAACTGACATTAAGACGCTATGATCCAAGGCCTCTCACAGAAAACTAGACATCGAGCAATGTAAGTTATATAGTTACTGTGGCTACCATAGCACGCCACAAACACTGGATGATTTTAAATAAAAGAGAGTTACAACATAATCAAATTATGGAGAGTTTTGCGGCCTTGTGGATGGTTTCAAAACAACAGTCCGAAAGTAATTCACAAGCTCTACATTTAAACTCATCTTTTATAGTCGTGGAATAGCTGATGACTCTAAGTTCCATTTCGACTAATTCATCATATTGCAGTCATGTACGCGATCACTGTTTTGGTGCTGTCCACTCCAGGAGGTGATGTCCATCCACCAAAACTCTATGCCCACCTCAAACGAGTGATGTCAATCAGTCATTATGTGGTAACCAACAGCGTGCCAGTGGATGGTTGGGGTGGAAAAGACACCATCGATGTACTGTAATAATAAGCAACACAGTTGATAGTGCAAACAATTTTAGCAAGTTTCGAGTAATTTCAACACTGACCATTGATGCGACAGCATGTTTCCCAATTTCAGTATCATAACTAAACCACCTCTTCTCCACTTTGCGAGTATCATTGCGAATGTGGATTGATGACTGTGCAGTATGTCCATTCATTGTTAATTCTCGAACACATACACCATCAAAGTATATCAGACAGCGCTCTACATATTTATAACACCTCGAGAATAGTGCTTAATTTACGATCTATCTCTGTGCGTATGGGAGTCACAGAGCATTCTTGCTGTCTTAGATTAAAATTAGAGAGTGGAAGACCTACCTCACACTGTCATTGACCAAACCACCCTGCAGCACCGTTACCGATTTAATATGAAATCGACCAGAAGTGGGCCGCTACACTCCATGTCTCGTGAATGAATGGAGCTTGCAAAATGCACTCATCCATCCAAGTGCACAAGATTTCTCGAGATGCGTCCATGTCGAGGAGGTTAGCACTCCTTATCGATGTATAGTAGCAGATTTCAAAGTGTCGTGATGTAATAGCAAACGATTAAGGAGAACAAGAAATGGATGATTTTTATACACGATGGAGCTACAGATGGATGGAGTTTGACGCATTTTTACGTAAATTAACCAAGCTATCAACTCTAAGGTATTGTTCTAGAGTCTAGGATCACTACCTGGAAGTTATTGGCAAGAGAGAACATAAACACATACACTCGTAAGGCTACAACGTTCTGCCCTTAAAACGGGCTAATGTTGGATCGCTTGCATTTCCGACCTATCAGTGATATGGCATGTGGCGTTGTTAATATTCCAATGTAAGTAACATATTTCAAGCACATGACATACATCCTTCTTCATGGTTTCTCTACGATAAACTACGATGGTGAGTCAAATGGAAAGCTTAAATTTGTAATAACAAATCGAAATTTCGCGCCGTTATCCTTTAAGTTGGTAAGCGTGCTACAAACATAGTGCAAAATGGCCTGTAGGTCGCAGCACAGTGCAGATGCACACATACCGTCGCAGTGTCAGTATAAAGATGGCCACCCCATTTGCGACTTGCACCAAGGAAGAACAGCGTTCTGTTATTACGTTTTTGCGTAGTGAAGGTGTGATACCTATTGAAATTTGTCGACGAATGAAGGTTCAGTACGGTGATGCATGTTTGTCGCAGCAGCAAGTCTACGAATGGAGTAGGAAGTTCGCACATGGTGTGACTTCAGTGCAAGATGCTCCTCGTCCAGGTCAGGCACAACGAGTTGTGACTCCACAGAACATTGCAGCAGTTGAAGCCATAATGGAGGAAAATCGCCGAGTGACACTGAATTACATTGCAGCATGTTTACAAATTAGTCACGGGTCAGCACACCACAATATGCATGATGTGCTTCAATTTCTGAAAGTGTCTGCAAGATGAATTACACGGCACCTGGCTCCTGAAATTAGAGAACGACGTGTTGATGCTTGTGAAGAACTTCTTCAGCACTTTGAACGAGAAGGTGATGGCTTCCTTGGAAGAATAGTTACTGGGGACGAAACCTGGGTTCACTTCCACCAACCAGATACGAAGAGAGCGAGCAAGGAATGGTGCCATTACTCACCCCGAAAACCAAAGAAGTTTCGAACAGAACCATCAGTAGGAAAGGTTATGGTGACTCTCATTTTGGGGCGACAAGGACGTCAATTTGGAGTATTATGTGCCTGATAGAAAGACCACTGTCACTAGTGCATCATACACAGATCTCCTAAAAAATCGTCTGTGGCCTGGAATAAAATCAAAGCGACGTGGATTGCTGTCAGCAGGTGTCCTTTTGCAACATGATAGTGCAAGGCCCCACACTGTCCTTACACCAGTTGCAACAATCACAGACCTGCATTTTGGGTGTCTTCCTCATCCATCATACTCACCAGGCCTTGCCCCAAGTGATTTCCACATGTTCAGACCACTCAAAGACGCAATGGGAGGAAAGAAGTTCCGTTCTGATGAAGAGGTACGCCGCGCGGTGCATGAGTGGTTGCGCGAACTACCAAAAGAATTTTTTTCTAAATGAATTCATGCTCTTTGTAAGCGCTGGAGGACTTGCATTGAGCGTGGGGGAGATTATGTTGAAACGTGATTTAGTTTTGTACCACTTCTGCACAATAAATAATATTTTTTTAAAAATTAAGGTTTTCATTTGACTCACTCTCATGTGTTATCGAAAGGTAAAACGAAAAAACTACTTCCTTAAAACATTGGCTCTGTGTGATATGAGTCCAATATAGCTTTCTGGAGATGTATAGCGCCCACTGTTCACATCCGATCACAGTTCATAAACTATACTGTGCCTACATTATCCCTATATAAAATGATCGTTAGTAACGGCGAATACCTCTTACAAGGAAACAGATAAACGCATTGCAGCAGCGTCCGACATGTGAGAATTACAAGTCATTCCGCCACTAACTCTGTAAACAGCATATCTGTCAGGCGAATGTATATATGAGGATTGCAGTGCCTCACAAGCATCTATCGCTAACTTAGTTATGAAGCTGATTTTACACCCAAGATGCGACAGGGGGATGGAGTACATCGCATATATCAAAGTTCGTTTAGAGGAATGTGTCGTGTTTCATCACACATGAGATGGAAGTCCTCTGATGACCGACAGGTTTACCGCTAACGATCGCAAATAGACAGTGCTTTAAATCGCATACAGATCATGTAGGTGTATACGAGTCGAACACAGGCTGTCACGTGACTGATGCATCCTGACAGAACCGTGGAAAAATTGACCTGCAGCAACTGTCTAGAATGCATCATCAGTCCACTATTAAATCGTACCTCGTTACAGCTCCATCTCAATCGATTACCTTGTCCACTCTCTGTTATCCTTTAACACAGATGCAAGTAAGTTTAGAGGTGGATGGTTATCTGTCTTCCTGACAAGCATCAAATACAGTAGCCAACTCGCGTGTATCACTGGTACCACAATAGACATACAGTACAATACTACCTCGACTGAAAAAAAACTGACTGCTTCCCTGATTTCCTTCGCTTCCATGTCGACGTTTTCTTGCTGCCGCATATTTGTTCCCATGTACAAATTGTTCTGCACGAACTAGAAGATACGCAATAGTTCCTCAATTTTGCTGCATTTCCGGTCTATTTATATCTATTCCCCGTCATTTTTCGCAATTCTGTCGATTTTATATCAGTTCTATCCATGCGGTTATAACATAACCTTTCGTTCTGTGATCTAAAATTGCTTGTAAATGTAGCACAGCTGCCAACTCCTAGCCCAAATGCACAGATCGGAGGGTGTAGTATAGCACTGCACTCGATTGTATCCAGTCACGTCCACATGTGAAAAGCGTTTCCTCTGTTTTCTGTATGTCTGTGGATATACATGTGTCGCGGAAGGCTCTCAGGACCCGCAGTAGACCCGAGTAAGCGTTCGAGTGTGGATCCTTGAGTTGATTTATATATTACATTCAAAACAACCACTTTGCGTTACTCTATTTCGAAAATCCGCTCCTTGTAAAATTTGAATTGACTATTACTTCGAAATACTACCACCGTTTTTTGGCTCTTAGGTCAGTTGGTATTACAGAATTTAAATAATATTTGTTTCTGTATAACCGCTCTCAAAAGAGCCATTAGACAATCCTGAGCGGTCCGTTCGGTATGTTGTTGGGCCCATCTGTACCGCGCTGCGTCGTATCGTGGTTGCAAAGATGGACCTCGCGCCATGGACGTCGGGAGTGAAGTTGCACATCATGCAGCCTATTGCGCACAGTTTGAGTCGTAACACCACGTCCTGTGGCTGCACGAAAAACATTATCAACATGTTGGCGCTGCTCTCAAGGTTCCTCCCAGCCATAATCCGTAGGTAGCGGTCATCCACTGCAGCAGTAGCCCTTGGGCGATCTGAGCGAAGCATGTCATCGACACTTCATGTCTCTCTGTATCTCCACCATGTCCGAACAACATCGCTTTGGTTCACTCCGCGACATTTGGACACATACGTTGTTCAGAGCCCTTCCCGGCACAAAGTAACAATGCGGACGCGATCGAACCGCGGTATTGACCGTCTAGGCATGGATGAACTAAAGACAAAAAGTGCCGTGTACCTCCTTCCTGGTGGAATGACTGGAATTAATCGGCTGTCGGACCCCCTCCGTCTAATAGGCGCTGCTCATGCATGGTTGTTTACATCTTTGGACAGGTTTAGTGACATCTCTGAACGGTCAAAGGGACTGTGTGTGCGATACAATATCCACAGTCAACGTCCATCTTCAGTTCTGGGAACCGGGCTGATGCAAAACTTTTTTTTATGTGTGTATTTCCAACGATTCTTCCTCAGTTGTTACGTGATATACGAATGATAAGTTTGACCACAGACAAAATTTCATCTCAACAAAACAATCAGTGTTAAGTATGTATTACCTGTTTCTTCCTTTCGCTTTTTTATATTAATGGAACAAGTGTGAAAATATTGATAGTGCGATGTTGAGAATCATTACACAAATTACCACATTGTACCTTAAGAGTTCATGTTTAGAATACAGATTCTAACCACGTTACTACGTTCACAAGGATATGAACCACAGAAACGGAACAGCAGAAACGGAAAAGTTGCTGGAGCGGCTTAAAAAAAATGGTTCAAATGGCTGTGAGCACTATGGGACTTGACAGCTGAGGTCATCAGTCCCCTAGAACTTAGAACTACTTAAACCTAACTAACGACCGTAGCGGTCTCGCGGTTCCAGACTGAAGCATCTAGAACCACTCGTTCACACAGGCCGGCCTGTAGCGGCTTTACATCGTCTTTTTCAGAAGTGAAGTTAGTTTCTAAGTTAGTGAATGAACGTAGGGGCATCGTTTATACAACGTGTGAAATCTCCCCATACTTAACTGCTTTAACTACCAGAAAGATTAGCAGCTGAATAATATGACTTACATTGCTAGCAATTAGTAGCAGCATAAAATCTTAATAATCCTGTTCCGATTTCGATTACTGGCTGCTCTATGTATCCATCCACATCTAGAAGCGATAATCATTAAGATTCAAAGCGACTCTTGAAGATTTCGCAACATAAAAGAGCCAAGTAAGTGCGCATAATGAATATTGGTACAGTGTGTCATTGAAGCTATTATGTGAATTGAAAGCGATGATAAATAAATGTGAACTACACTGTGAATGAATAATGAAAATTCCATTCTCACCTTTCATCCCATACCCGAAAACTTTCTGCCGTCTATGCAATGATAAAGACTTGCTAGAGTATCGTACTGATCCGTCCACCAGTCCCGCCTTGAATGTTGTTGTGATGACAAGACTGGCCTGTAGCGCAGTCTATGTTTGGTTGGAAGGTTGCCTTTTTTTAAGGTTGATGATGTGCAAGTGAAAACAGAGGAAAGCACTAATCTTACAGTTACAAGTTGACATTGGGAATAGTATTAATGCAATATTCGAAAATACAGCCAAAAATTTTATTGCGTATTCTACTGTCAGGAAAAACATTCGTTTTGTGAATATAGTTGTTAAACATTTGGTAAAAGTTGCACAATACACACTTGATTGCATTTTTAGTAGTTTATGTACGATATTTGTGTGTAATACGTATAAAAATACTCATCGGAACCTTATTCTATGCAACAGAGAGACTGATTATTTGATTTCTGAAAATTTTGGTTATGCGGTGTTTATAAATAGTTGAAGAGGAAGTGAGATTTATGAATAATACTGTTTTATTCGTTGTATCAGATGGAATTTATACGCAAATTGATGTAAATTTTGTTTTAGTTTCCAGGCGTAAGTTATCCAATGTAGAATGTCGTGATAAAACACTTAGGTGTTTCCTTAACATAAATAATCATTTAACGCGTAACTTACCCTTTGTAGGTATTTAACTGGAAGGCTACGCAAAAAAATAAAAAAAACACTAATTAACTTGTTGGGCATTATATCTGAATTGAACGTATGATTAAATATTCTAAGTATAAATTGCAAGGAAACTACGCGTTCACCATTATTAAGCCTTCACACCTGTCATTGTTGCAAGATGAACGATACTGGCGTTCTATAATAGTTCATTTCGCGGTACAGACCCCTAAAACTTAAATGGGTCACTTAGCTAATGTGTTAAATTCTGTTCGTATCCCTACATTAGCAATCCCGAGCCAGAACGATGTTTGCAACAGCATAAGTGGGGAAAAATGTTGAATCCTTTCAGTATGACTGTCGCTGTCTGTTATGCTAAGAGCAATGTAGACCAGTGTTCTTGAAACTTATTTCCGTGTTTCGCAGAACTAGAAAAATTTCTTAGAGGACGGGCTAAGACGGAAACAAAAGCGAAAGCGAATGCAGGTAGCACTTTACCTACTACATCCAGTGGTATAACGTTTTATGGGTATTTTGGATATCATCATTACTTTTCTCCTGGTTTCTTTCCGTACGTAGAACTGTCGTACCGTTTTTTAACAGCTGCAGCAGTCAGAACGATTTATGTCTTCTTTCTCGACAGAAAATAACACTACTGTTGTGACTTTTGGTCGTACCAACTTCTAAAGAAAGATGTGGAATGAACGTCGTACCGTGTCGTGATCGATCTGTGTGAAAGCTCTCATACTTTTTTTCGTTCCACTAAAAAAATGTGGTTGTACGACTCCAGAATAGATGTATGTTGTATCGGCAAAAAAGAGAAACACAATATTAGAAAATATTGTTGGTGTGGTCGTAGTCACCAAGAGAAAAGTTGTTGATTGACTGGCATGAAATTTTCGTGGATTGGAACCGGTCCGTTGATGAGAGTTTAAAGAATGTTGGTCTAGTCTAGACAATGCATTTTTTTCCTTTGTCCAGCACAGTCGTTACTGAAGAGTGGAATCTCTTCCAAATTGGTTTGTATACTTCTCAAATAATAACAAAAGCCCCTCTGGTCATTTTTTGTTGGCATACCCTTAGTGGTAAATATGGAGAAGAGCTTTACATTTCTAGTATCATGCACGCAAAAAAAGACTGGTGTCTGATGTATACATAAAAGCTAATCTACAGTAACTTTTGGCAGTGATATGTTAATTGTGAAATCAAAAGTTAACGAAAGCACATAACCACTTATAGTTTACACATACTTCACCAAGAATCCCCTCTTCAACGCATTTACAGAAATATTTACAACTTTTTCTGATTTGCAGCTTTGCAACTGCGGATCTGTTATGTCAGGAGAATTCATTTGAAGCTGAACACAAACAAATGCAATTTTCCTAGTATATGCATAGTTGATTAAAACCAATTTAGCAAAAATATCTCATTTACCCTGTTAACAAAAGCCCATTCAATTAGCAGTTTATAGAAGTACGAAGTTATTTCTGCTTCCTCGTCTATTATTTTATTAGTACACATTTTTACTAGGATATTAGTATTTCAGAATGTCTGATGGACGTGAAAGGCTGTCTGGCTGTCAGTACAAAAGGAGAAGATTGGAAAAGCAATATATACAGAAATAAACTGGAGCTTTAGCCAGTTTTTTAGAAGGTCGCTCGGGTGGACCCAAAACAACGGAGTGTGAAGCTCAAGCATCGAATCCGGACGGAGAGCAAGGAAATGAAGATATATTACTTCACGATAGTAGTGGTGATCAACTAAAGAAGAGTATTTCCAAACCAACTGTCAACTCATTGTCACCGACTGAAAGTAATCCGCCGTCCTTGAACTCGGATCCTGCATCGTGGCCTAGAATTGTAGGAGCTGCAGAGAGAAATTTTTTGGTGACACTTGGTCCACCTAAACCTTTGTATGATTATAGATTTCCGTGTGATGTCACTGGTCGTAAATTTAGTTCAGAGTATTATACTCGTCGTTTAAGAAATGGGGAGCAAGTCCCAAGAGACTGGTTAGTTTACTCTATTTCAAAAAACTGCATGTATAGTTTCTGTTATAAACTTTTCGGCTACATGTCTAGTTCTCTTTCAAAAGAACTTTTTATGAGTTGGAAGCACATTGCTGAAACTTTAACAGAGCACGAAACTTCTAAACATCAAATTCAGGCTCAAAAATCTTGGTTAGAATTCAGTCAAAGGTTAAAAATCAGTCAAACTATAGACCCAGCTGCTTAAAGAGTCAATAATGCAGAAATAAATCACTGGTACCAAATGCTGCTACGCATAGTATGAATCATTAAAATGCTTGGTAAAATTTCTTTATCTGTTCAAGGCACAAGCGACAAGCCCTTTCAGTACATTAATGGAATTTTTAAAAAAATGTTGATTGACTGTCTGAATTTGATCCTGTAATGGAGGAACACGTTCGGAGAATACTTAGCAAGGAGGAAAACAAAGCTTGAAAGTATACCAAATGAAATAATTAACCACCTTCATCATACTATTAAATCTCACATTACTGATCACATTAAAACGGCCAAATACTATTCAGTAATTTTGGATTGCCCTTCAGATGTAAGTAAGGTGGAACAAATGACTCTTATAATCACGTATGTTTCGATTATCAAAGCCGATTCTGATGAGGTGGTGAAAATTAATGAAAACTTTTTAGGGTTTCTTCCAGTTGGAAGACCTATGGGTGAAGAACTTTCAGAAATTTTAATTGAAGAGCTTCGTGAACTGAGATTAGATGTACAGGATATCAGAGGACTACGGAGCTAATATGAGGGGTGGTAAATCAGGAGTGCAAACTAGGATTAGGAACTTAAATCCAAGAGCATTCTACGTACCTTGTGCGAACCACTTGCACGACCTAGTGGTTAATGATACGCCAAAGGCATCCTTGGAAGGTGCCAGTTCCTTTAATATTGTCCAGAAAATATATTTATTTTTTCGGCATCTACTTTTCGCTGGACGATACTTCTGAAACAAGTCTGTAATATAATCGAAGATGGTGGGTGGAAATGGTGGGAAACAGTGTGGTCACCACGATGTATAGACCTGGTACACAGCAATGTCACCAGAGGGTACTGTCATCCGTTCAGTGACATAACCCAAGATGACTGGAGGGCTGATGGAGAGAGGAAGGTGTGTACTTTATTTATTTTGGAACAGTCGCTAAGGGGTCTGGAGTCCAACTGACCTATTCCACAGTACTGCCATCAGAGGGCACTGTCGTCCATTATGTGACGTAACCCAAGGTAGCGGTTTGGGGCGGGGGAAAACGGCCGGAAAAGGACTCTGCCTGTGCTGGACATAAGCTTTTGTTTTGCAGGCAGTGTCTCCACCACGAGATCTAGAGTCCAACTTATCGAGTACACTGTGTAGCCACAAGAGGGTGCTGTCATCCCTCCTGTGACGTAATCGAAGATGGTGGTCTGGAGAGGGAAAATGCTGCGACAATGACTCAGCCTGTGATGGGCTGCTGGAGAGAGTAAGGAAGGACTGTACTTCATTTATTTCGGAACAATTTACTTAGGGACTGATTTGAGATAGTATATTAAACACACTGATACAAAACACTCACCCTAATGTGCGTGGGCTCACACCACACAGCCCACAGACCTGTAAACTACTCCTAAATAACGTTCTTCAGACACACAAACAACTCCTAAAAAATGGTTCAAATGGCTCTAAGCACTGTGGGACTTAACATCGGAGGTCATCAGTCCCCTAGACATAGAATTACTTAAAGCTAACTAACCTAAGGACATCACACACATTCATGCCTGAGGCAGGATCTGAACCTGCAACCATAGCAACAGTGCAGTTCTTGACAGAAGCACCTAGAACCACTCTGCCACAGCGACCCGCAGTAACTCCTAATTTACTGAAATAATTTCAGTACAGACACGTGAACTACTCCTAAATAATGCAGTACACTGATGTGCAGACACGAAATCAATTTGTAAGCTGTCCAAATAACGCATAGCACAGCTTGCATACTTGCTAGCAACATAATGCAACAGTCACGCAGTCAACATGTGCAAGCAAAGTCCGCCACCCACTTTCCATTAGGCTGCACAGGAGGCTTACGGCAGCCCCCGTGAAGTGACGCAGCCGTCAGCTGTCAAACCACCCACAGATACCCTCAAGCATGAGGCGATGACATCCCTTTCATACATAGTACCTGAGAAATTCATCTCAAAAATATGTGATCACCTAAGCACTGCTGATGATGCGTCCGGACAGGAGCGAAGAACTATTTGAAGAGCACGTCGGCACTGGACGATGCCAGCACGAGTCATCACTCTCATGCCGATGATGCTTGCACCGAGCAGGTGAAAGTTGCTTCTATTTTCAGGTATACAGTTTGAGTTCTTCGAATATTATACCAATGTCACAGAACTCCAACACACGCTCACGCTGATCCCATATGTGAGTCACTTCTGAGCAGCATGTGTCTTTTACCATTCCTTATTGTGATACCTGGGGATATTGACGTCACCAAATAGCACAGGGTGAATTGTGCCTAGCAGGACATACGAGATGCGCCTAACCATGATTAACCTGCAAGACACATCTAACCATGCTTAACCATCCAGCGTGACTGACACAATGCCGCAAATTGCGTACGTGTAGCTACAAATCATTGTAAGTGTGTCTAACAATGTTCGAAATCTTATACTGATGTCACATGGCTATCTAAAATAAGAATAAAGTTGAACAATCGTAAATTGTACAGTACCCCAGAAATACTTAACATCCGAAGTCTCAGCTTGTACGCATGGAAATTCTTGTCCTAACAGAACCTGTTTACGAAAATAGCACATAATAACGTTGAATCCATTCTTCCTCACGCTCCTAATGTGGCGCCCCATCCATCACATGTTACCCTTCCTGCTCTAAACATACGCAAACCTTCTCACCGCTATGTAGAGCATCCTATATCCCAGCAAAAAGGATGTCTTGCGAATGACTCGAGCATTATGAATGGCTCTTTTCGAACTTACCTCCGAATTACTGATGCCGCTGGTGTGGAAGAACCATCCACCTTTTCCTTCTTTCTGCAGATGAGGCTTTCAGAGGCAAAAATCTATTTTACACAGATCGCCATATTGCATTGACAATTAAACCCTGCATAGTGCCACTACATATCGTCAAGTACAGAAATAATCTTACTCAATTACACTGCTCTTCCACTGAGGACAGGAGCTTGAATATTAGAGTGTGAAACCGATCTCCAACCCAGCAATATATCACCTCCTCGAACAATGGCTACAGTAAACCATCCATTACCATGACCAAATAAATCATTTATATCTAAACTAAAATTAAGTCTGCAACTGCAGAAAACAGAAAGGCCGTCGAGCAGGGCTTGAGCAGCGACAGACTTGACTGGAATACGATTCTTCTTGTCTCCAGCTGTTGTAGCAAATTCGATGTTTTCGATGGTCTTGTAGACTGTCTGTTTAGAACGACGACGATATCTTCTGTACGGCATCTTGGCAGCGTTCAATGCAGTTGCCTGTGCAGCAGCAGCAGCGCGAATAAGCCCCTGCGCGGCGTTCGCTCGCTTATATAGAAGTCCGATAACGCATGACCTTGAGTCGGACTTAGAATATTTCAGCCTGCCAGCGGAGCGTTATCCCGGACGGGAGCACTAGATGTTCTAGGTGCTCCCGTCCGCTGTGCGCTAAGTCCGCGGCTGGCGCGCTGCCAAGATTGCTTAAGCTGTTAGGCGGGTTGCGTCAGCCGCCTTAGTAGGCGTAACATGCTGTTGCATCCTTGAGCCCCCGGTTCTACATGTACCCTCGTCCGGTACACAGTTACGCTACAGATCAGTTTGCAAATAAAAACTTTATTTATGAAAATATACAGTACAATCACCAACTTGCTAATAAAGACTTTGCTAAATCAGCATATATGTCGCCTTCTTCTTTGTCTTTGTATACTCGTAACAGGAGGAAAATATCTGTAAATGAGTCTGTATTCATTTGGGTAAAAGGTAAAGGTGTATGTGAATATGTAAAGTTCGTTGGTGATTGTACTGTATATTTTCATAAATAAAATTTTTATTTGCAAACTGATCTGTAGCGTAGCTGAGAACCGGACAAGGGTACATCTAGAACCGGGGGCTCAAGGATGCAACAGCATGTTACGCCTACTAAGGCGGCTGACGCAACCCGCCTAACAGCTTACGCAATCTTGGCAGCGCGCCAGCCGCGGACTTAGCGCACAGTAAACATACAGTTCGTATCCTGCGACATACAAAATCATCCCTTCTACATCACTTGTACATATACTGCGAAGACAGATAGTGCCGTATCGGAAACAACCCTGCTGACGGGTGTGTCTCTGGAAATAGAATTATCAGTACCATTCTTATAACTTGACATACTCCTCTCTCTGCTATCACAGTGTTCCACAGTCATCTCCTCTGCACCTATTGGAGCACAAATACATGCTTTATAAGCCTGATGCTCAAGGTGAAAATATCACACATCCACTACTACTACTAAGTATAATACTTGACCAATAAATGATTCCACATTATACAAACTAATACTGAGAGAAAATCAGCGATGTGTGGAAATGTATCGTAAGTTTTTCTTGCAAGTGTTACCACTGTGCCTTAGAGATGCGTAATCTGCCAGATGTTAAAAAACCCGATCGCAACAACTACTGTATGTTACTGTCACAAGCAGTCTTGGCTCTACAGGTGCACACAAGTATCTACATTAAAAGCTATACTGGCTTTATAAATCGAGGTATGGCATTACCTACGAATCATGTAGTTTTTCCAGACAAATACCGAGACAGTGATCGTAGGAGCATGTATTATCAGACCAGCAGTCAGGTTACACATAACCCACTATGCAAACTCGTCATAAAATCGCTCAATTTTGAAAGTGTTTCAGCTAAGGAACGTGGTATGAAACCACTATCTGCAACTCCCTCGCTCCGTTAGATATTTCTCCTGTATGTGTAACGTATTCTGTCTCGTCAGAGGTTCTGCACTATATCCCCTGAGCTATAGCCGATGACTGGTTAAGAAGGATCATATACAGTAGTAGATGGTGTGCTGATTGGGATCATAAGAAATGAACGTTAGCTTTTCAGATCTCCATTGTTACGCTATCTGCTAGATACTATGGAGAAGCCCTCTAATGATTACAATCACTAGTGAATCACATTTCTGGCACTCTCATATCTCAAAACAAGGCACCTGTCTCAAACCTGTCTGCTACAGTAAAATTCCAACGTGGTTTTAGTCAGTCATTCCCTACGCAACCTGCAACTGTCCCCAGTTCTGCAACTTTGCGCATGTGATCGTTCCCATTACAGTCAGAACTGAGCAGAATTTGGAGAAAGCCACATCCAGCACCTTCTGCAACCCGTGTAAAAACAGAATGACCATAGTTAGTGCACAGGACCGTGTTTTGACCATTCGGAGGAAATGGGCACATTGTGGTGCATCTCCAATCTAGATACAGATACTACAATCCAAAGCACATCGGTATCCATTCACATCTATCTGCCCAACATGCTATCATCGTTATTCTGCACCATCCAACACAGAAAAATTACGAACTGTAAAAGCTACACTAACTTCATCCAATATTGAACTATCCTAGGCGCCGTTGCTGATGCGATGACGCATAGTTGCGATGTGGGTCCGGTGCAGAGAGAAAGTTGTTGCGATGCTTCCCAGAATAGCATTCCTATCAGAGCACCCCGTCCATCACTGAATTTACCTGTCAAACTGCTGCTGCTGCCAATGCGGGACAATCCTATTAAATATACAGCTTTTCATCCATTGGAGAGGCCAGTTTAAGGTATCATCACCCATATTGTAGGAGGATGACTGTATCCCAGAGACTATACTGTAAGTCGCAACAGACGCTCCCTGTGACGCAGTGTCGTTGTTTGAAACTTTATTTCTAACACGCTTTGAAGACTGCCATACATTTTGTTTTTTTTGCCACGACTTCGACGTCTGTGTCAGGTCCAAAACTGACATTAAGACGCTATGATCCAAGGCCTCTCACAGAAAACTAGACATCGAGCAATGTAAGTTATATAGTTACTGTGGCTACCATAGCACGCCACAAACACTGGATGATTTTAAATAAAAGAGAGTTACAACATAATCAAATTATGGAGAGTTTTGCGGCCTTGTGGATGGTTTCAAAACAACAGTCCGAAAGTAATTCACAAGCTCTACATTTAAACTCATCTTTTATAGTCGTGGAATAGCTGATGACTCTAAGTTCCATTTCGACTAATTCATCATATTGCAGTCATGTACGCGATCACTGTTTTGGTGCTGTCCACTCCAGGAGGTGATGTCCATCCACCAAAACTCTATGCCCACCTCAAACGAGTGATGTCAATCAGTCATTGTGTGGTAACCAACAGCGTGCCAGTGGATGGTTGGGGTGGAAAAGACACCATCGATGTACTGTAATAATAAGCAACACAGTTGATAGTGCAAACAATTTTAGCAAGTTTCGAGTAATTTCAACACTGACCATTGATGCGACAGCATGTTTCCCAATTTCAGTATCATAACTAAACCACCTCTTCTCCACTTTGCGAGTATCATTGCGAATGTGGATTGATGACTGTGCAGTATGTCCATTCATTGTTAATTCTCGAACACATACACCATCAAAGTATATCAGACAGCGCTCTACATATTTATAACACCTCGAGAATAGTGCTTAATTTACGATCTATCTCTGTGCGTATGGGAGTCACAGAGCATTCTTGCTGTCTTAGATTAAAATTAGAGAGTGGAAGACCTACCTCACACTGTCATTGACCAAACCACCCTGCAGCACCGTTACCGATTTAATATGAAATCGACCAGAAGTGGGCCGCTACACTCCATGTCTCGTGAATGAATGGAGCTTGCAAAATGCACTCATCCATCCAAGTGCACAAGATTTCTCGAGATGCGTCCATGTCGAGGAGGTTAGCACTCCTTATCGATGTATAGTAGCAGATTTCAAAGTGTCGTGATGTAATAGCAAACGATTAAGGAGAACAAGAAATGGATGATTTTTATACACGATGGAGCTACAGATGGATGGAGTTTGACGCATTTTTACGTAAATTAACCAAGCTATCAACTCTAAGGTATTGTTCTTGAGTCTAGGATCAGTACCTGGAAGTTAATGGCAAGAGAGAACATAAACACATACACTCGTAAGGCTACAACGTTCTGCCCTTAAAACGGGCTAATGTTGGATCGCTTGCATTTCCGACCTATCAGTGATATGGCATGTGGCGTTGTTAATATTCCAATGTAAGTAACATATTTCAAGCACATGACATACATCCTTCTTCATGGTTTCTCTACGATAAACTACGATGGTGAGTCAAATGGAAAGCTTAAATTTGTAATAACAAATCGAAATTTCGCGCCGTTATCCTTTAAGTTGGTAAGCGTGCTACAAACATAGTGCAAAATGGCCTGTAGGTCGCAGCACAGTGCAGATGCACACATACCGTCGCAGTGTCAGTATAAAGATGGCCACCCCATTTGCGACTTGCACCAAGGAAGAACAGCGTTCTGTTATTACGTTTTTGCGTAGTGAAGGTGTGATACCTATTGAAATTTGTCGACGAATGAAGTTTCAGTACGGTGATGCATGTTTGTCGCAGCAGCAAGTCTACGAATGGAGTAGGAAGTTCGCACATGGTGTGACTTCAGTGCAAGATGCTCCTCGTCCAGGTCAGGCACAACGAGTTGTGACTCCACAGAACATTGCAGCAGTTGAAGCCATAATGGAGGAAAATCGCCGAGTGACACTGAATTACATTGCAGCATGTTTACAAATTAGTCACGGGTCAGCACACCACAATATGCATGATGTGCTTCAATTTCTGAAAGTGTCTGCAAGATGAATTACACGGCACCTGGCTCCTGAAATTAGAGAACGACGTGTTGATGCTTGTGAAGAACTTCTTCAGCACTTTGAACGAGAAGGTGATGGCTTCCTTGGAAGCCAAAGCCTTGCAGACAAACAAAAATTACGCGAAGCGAAATGTAGTGTGAGGAGGGCTATGCGAGAGGCTTTCAATGAATTCGAAAGTAACGTTCTATGTACTGACTTGGCAGAAAATCCTAAGAAATTTTGGTCCTATGTCAAAGCGGTAGGTGGATCAAAACAAAATGTCCAGACACTCTGTGACCAAAATGGTACTGAAACAGAGGATGACAGACTAAAGGCCGAATTACTAAATGTCTTCTTCCAAAGCTGTTTCACAGAGGAAGACTGCACTGTGCTTCCTTCTCTAGATTGTCGCACAGTTGACAAAATGGTAGATATCGAAGTAGACGACAGAGGGATAGAGAAACAATTAAAATCGCTCAAAAGAGGAAAGGCCGCTGGTCCTGATGGGATACCAGTTCGATTTTACACAGAGTACGCGAAGGAACTTGCCCCCCTTCTTGCAGCGGTGTACCGTAGGTCTCTAGAAGAGCGAAGCGTTCCAAAGGATTGGAAAAGGGCACAGGTCATCCCCGTTCTCAAGAAGGGACGTCGAACAGATGTGCAGAACTATAGACCTATATCTCTAACGTCGATCAGTTGTAGAATTTTGGAACACGTATTATGTTCGAGTATAATGTCTTTTCTGGAGACTAGAAATCTACTCTGTAGGAATCAGCATGGGTTTCGAAAAAGACGATCGTGTGAAACCCAGCTCGCGCTATTCGTCCACGAGACTCAGAGGGCCTTAGACACGGGTTCACAGGTAGATGCCGTGTTTCTTGACTTCCGCAAGGCGTTTGACACAGTTCCCCATAGTCGTTTAATGAACAAAGTAAGAGCATACGGACTATCAGATCAATTGTGTGATTGGATTGAGGAGTTCCTAGATAACAGAACGCAGCACGTCATTCTCAATGGAGAGAAGTCTTCCGAAGTAAGAGTGATTTCAGGTGTGCCGCAGGGGAGTGTCATAGGACCGTTGCTATTCACAATATACATAAATGACCTGGTGGATGACATCGGAAGTTCACTGAGGCTTTTTGCAGATGATGCTGTGGTGTATCGAGAGGTTGCAACAATGGAAAATTGTACTGAAATGCAGGAGGATCTGCAGCGAATTGACGCATGGTGCACGGAATGGCAATTGAATCTCAATGTAGCGAAGTGTAATGTGATGCGAATACATAGAAAGATAGGTCCCTTATCATTTAGCTACAAAATAGCAGGTCAGCAACTGGAAGCAGTTAATTCCATAAATTATCTGGGAGTACGCATTAGGAGTGATTTAAAATGGAATGATCATATAAAGTTGATCGTCGGTAAAGCAGATGCCAGACTGAGATTCATTGGAAGAATCCTAAGGAAATGCAATCCGACAACAAAGGAAGTAGGTTACAGTACGCTTGTTCGCCCAATGCTTGAATACTGCTCAGCAGTGTGGGATCCGCACCAGGTAGGGTTGATAGAAGAGATAGAGAAGATCCAACGGAGAGCAGCGCGCTTCGTTACAGGATCACTTAGTAATTGCGAAAGCGTTACGGAGATGATAGATAAACTCCAGTGGAAGACTCTGCAGGAGAGACGCTCAGTAGCTCGGTACGGGCTTTTGTTGAAGTTTCGAGAACATACCTTCACCGAAGAGTCAAGCAGTATATTGCTCCCTCCTACGTATATCTCGCGAAGAGACCATGAGGATAAAATCAGAGAGATTAGAGCCCACACAGAAGCATACCGACAGTCCTTCTTTCCACGTACAATACGAGACTGGAATAGAAGGGAGAACCGATAGAGGTACTCAGGGTACCCTCCGCCACACACCGTCAGGTGGCCTGCGGAGTACGGATGTAGATGTAGATGTAGATGTAGAATAGTTACTGGGGACGAAACCTGGGTTCACTTCCACCAACCAGATACGAAGAGAGCGAGCAAGGAATGGTGCCATTACTCACCCCGAAAACCAAAGAAGTTTCGAACAGAACCATCAGTAGGAAAGGTTATGGTGACTCTCATTTTGGGGCGACAAGGACGTCAATTTGGAGTATTATGTGCCTAATAGAGAGACCACTGTCACTAGTGCATCATACACAGATCTCCTAAAAAATCGTCTGTGGCCTGGAATAAAATCAAAGCGACGTGGATTGCTGTCAGCAGGTGTCCTTTTGCAACATGATAGTGCAAGGCCCCACACTGTCCTTACACCAGTTGCAACAATCACAGACCTGCATTTTGGGTGTCTTCCTCATCCACCATACTCACCAGGCCTTGCCCCAAGTGATTTCCACATGTTCAGACCACTCAAAGACGCAATGGGAGGAAAGAAGTTCCGTTCTGATGAAGAGGTACGCCGCGCGGTGCATGAGTGGTTGCGCGAACTACCAAAAGAATTTTTTTCTAAATGAATTCATGCTCTTTGTAAGCGCTGGAGGACTTGCATTGAGCGTGGGGGAGATTATGTTGAAACGTGATTTAGTTTTGTACCACTTCTGCACAATAAATAATATTTTTTTAAAAATTAAGGTTTTCATTTGACTCACTCTCATGTGTTATCGAAAGGTAAAACGAAAAAACTACTTCCTTAAAACATTGGCTCTGTGTGATATGAGTCCAATATAGCTTTCTGGAGATGTATAGCGCCCACTGTTCACATCCGATCACAGTTCATAAACTATACTGTGCCTACATTATCCCTATATAAAATGATCGTTAGTAACGGCGAATACCTCTTACAAGGAAACAGATAAACGCATTGCAGCAGCGTCCGACATGTGAGAATTACAAGTCATTCCGCCACTAACTCTGTAAACAGCATATCTGTCAGGCGAATGTATATATGAGGATTGCAGTGCCTCACAAGCATCTATCGCTAACTTAGTTATGAAGCTGATTTTACACCCAAGATGCGACAGGGGGATGGAGTACATCGCATATATCAAAGTTCGTTTAGAGGAATGTGTCGTGTTTCATCACACATGAGATGGAAGTCCTCTGATGACCGACAGGTTTACCGCTAACGATCGCAAATAGACAGTGCTTTAAATCGCATACAGATCATGTAGGTGTATACGAGTCGAACACAGGCTGTCACGTGACTGATGCATCCTGACAGAACCGTGGAAAAATTGACCTGCAGCAACTGTCTAGAATGCATCATCAGTCCACTATTAAATCGTACCTCGTTACAGCTCCATCTCAATCGATTACCTTGTCCACTCTCTGTTATCCTTTAACACAGATGCAAGTAAGTTTAGAGGTGGATGGTTATCTGTCTTCCTGACAAGCATCAAATACAGTAGCCAACTCGCGTGTATCACTGGTACCACAATAGACATACAGTACAATACTACCTCGACGGAAAAAAACTGACTGCTTCCCTGATTTCCTTCGCTTCCATGTCGACGTTTTCTTGCTGCCGCATATTTGTTCCCATGTACAAATTGTTCTGCACGAACTAGAAGATACGCAATAGTTCCTCAATTTTGCTGCATTTCCGGTCTATTTATATCTATTCCCCGTCATTTTTCGCAATTCTGTCGATTTTATATCAGTTCTATCCATGCGGTTATAACATAACCTTTCGTTCTGTGATCTAAAATTGCTTGTAAATGTAGCACAGCTGCCAACTCCTAGCCCAAATGCACAGATCGGAGGGTGTAGTATAGCACTGCACTCGATTGTATCCAGTCACGTCCACATGTGAAAAGCGTTTCCTCTGTTTTCTGTATGTCTGTGGATATACATGTGTCGCGGAAGGCTCTCAGGACCCGCAGTAGACCCGAGTAAGCGTTCGAGTGTGGATCCTTGAGTTGATTTATATATTACATTCAAAACAACCACTTTGCGTTACTCTATTTCGAAAATCCGCTCCTTGTAAAATTTGAATTGACTATTACTTCGAAATACTACCACCGTTTTTTGGCTCTTAGGTCAGTTGGTATTACAGAATTTAAATAATATTTGTTTCTGTATAACCGCTCTCAAAAGAGCCATTAGACAATCCTGAGCGGTCCGTTCGGTATGTTGTTGGGCCCATCTGTACCGCGCTGCGTCGTATCGTGGTTGCAAAGATGGACCTCGCGCCATGGACGTCGGGAGTGAAGTTGCACATCATGCAGCCTATTGCGCACAGTTTGAGTCGTAACACCACGTCCTGTGGCTGCACGAAAAACATTATCAACATGTTGGCGCTGCTCTCAAGGTTCCTCCCAGCCATAATCCGTAGGTAGCGGTCATCCACTGCAGCAGTAGCCCTTGGGCGATCTGAGCGAAGCATGTCATCGACACTTCATGTCTCTCTGTATCTCCACCATGTCCGAACAACATCGCTTTGGTTCACTCCGCGACATTTGGACACATACGTTGTTCAGAGCCCTTCCCGGCACAAAGTAACAATGCGGACGCGATCGAACCGCGGTATTGACCGTCTAGGCATGGATGAACTAAAGACAAAAAGTGCCGTGTACCTCCTTCCTGGTGGAATGACTGGAATTAATCGGCTGTCGGACCCCCTCCGTCTAATAGGCGCTGCTCATGCATGGTTGTTTACATCTTTGGACAGGTTCAGTGACATCTCTGAACGGTCAAAGGGACTGTGTGTGCGATACAATATCCACAGTCAACGTCCATCTTCAGTTCTGGGAACCGGGCTGATGCAAAACTTTTTTTTATGTGTGTATTTCCAACGATTCTTCCTCAGTTGTTACGTGATATACGAATGATACGTTTGACCACAGACAAAATTTCATCTCAACAAAACAATCAGTGTTAAGTATGTATTACCTGTTTCTTCCTTTCGCTTTTTTATATTAATGGAACAAGTGTGAAAATATTGATAGTGCGATGTTGAGAATCATTACACAAATTACCACATTGTACCTTAAGAGTTCATGTTTAGAATACAGATTCTAACCACGTTACTACGTTCACAAGGATATGAACCACAGAAACGGAACAGCAGAAACGGAAAAGTTGCTGGAGCGGCTTAAAAAAATGGTTCAAATGGCTGTGAGCACTATGGGACTTGACAGCTGAGGTCATCAGTCCCCTAGAACTTAGAACTACTTAAACCTAACTAACGACCGTAGCGGTCTCGCGGTTCCAGACTGAAGCATCTAGAACCACTCGTTCACACAGGCCGGCCTGTAGCGGCTTTACATCGTCTTTTTCAGAAGTGAAGTTAGTTTCTAAGTTAGTGAATGAACGTAGGGGCATCGTTTATACAACGTGTGAAATCTCCCCATACTTAACTGCTTTAACTACCAGAAAGATTAGCAGCTGAATAATATGACTTACATTGCTAGCAATTAGTAGCAGCATAAAATCTTAATAATCCTGTTCCGATTTCGATTACTGGCTGCTCTATGTATCTATCCACATCTAGAAGCGATAATCATTAAGATTCAAAGCGACTCTTGAAGATTTCGCAACATAAAAGAGCCAAGTAAGTGCGCATAATGAATATTGGTACAGTGTGTCATTGAAGCTATTATGTGAATTGAAAGCGATGATAAATAAATGTGAACTACACTGTGAATGAATAATGAAAATTCCATTCTCACCTTTCATCCCATACCCGAAAACTTTCTGCCGTCTATGCAATGATAAAGACTTGCTAGAGTATCGTACTGATCCGTCCACCAGTCCCGCCTTGAATGTTGGTTGTGATGACAAGACTGGCCTGTAGCGCAGTCTATGTTTGGTTGGAAGGTTGCCTTTTTTTAAGGTTGATGATGTGCAAGTGAAAATAGTGGAAAGCACTAATCTTACAGTGACAAGTTGACATTGGGAATAGTATTAATGCAATATTCGAAAATACAGCCAAAAATTTTATTGCGTATTCTACTGTCAGAAAAAACATTCGTTTTGTGAATATAGTTGTTAAACATTTGGTAAAAGTTGCACAATACACACCTGATTGCATTTTTAGTAGTTTATGTACGATATTTGTGTGTAATACGTATAAAAATACTCATCGGAACCTTATTCTATGCAACAGAGAGACTGATTATTTGATTTCTGAAAATTTTGGTTATGTGTTGTTTATAAATAGTTGAAGAGGAAGTGAGATTTATGAATAATACTGTTTTATTCGTTGTATCAGATGGAATTTATACGCAAATTGATGTAAATTTTGTTTTAGTTTCCAGGCGTAAGTTATCCAATGTAGAATGTCGTGATAAAACACTTAGGTGTTTCCTTAACATAAATAATCATTTAACGCGTAACATACTCTTTGTAGGTTTTTAACTGGAAGGCTACGCAAAAAAAATAAAAAAAACACTAATTAACTTGTTGGGCATTATATCTGAATTGAACGTATGATTAAATATTCTAAGTATAAATTGCAAGGAAACTACGCGTTCACCATTATTAAGCCTTCACACCTGTCATTGTTGCAATATGAACGATACTGGCGTTCTATAATAGTTCATTTCGCGGTACAGACCCTTAAAACTTAAATGGGTCACTTAGCTAATGTGTTAAATTCTGTTCGTATCCCTACATTAGCAATCCCGAGCCAGAACGATGTTTGCAACAGCATAAGTGGGGAAAAATGTTGAATCCTTTCAGTAAGACTGTCGCTGTTTGTTATGCTAAGAGCAATGTAGACCAGTGTTCTTGAAACTTATTTCCGTGTTTCGCAGAACTAGAAAAATTTCTTAGAGGACGGGCTAAGACGGAAACAAAAGCGAAAGCGAATGCAGGTAGCACTTTACCTACTACATCCAGTGGTATAACGTTTTATGGGTATTTTGGATATCATCATTACTTTTATCCTGGTTTCTTTCCGTACGTAGAACTGTCGTACCGTTTTTTAACAGCTGCAGCAGTCAGAACGATTTATGTCTTCTTTCTCGACAGAAAATAACACTACTGTTGTGACTTTTGGTCGTACCAACTTCTAAAGAAAGATGTGGAATGAACGTCGTACCGTGTCGTGATCGATCTGTGTGAAAGCTCTCATACTTTTTTTCGTTCCACTAAAAAAATGTGGTTGTACGACTCCAGAATAGATGTGTGTTGTATCGGCAAAAAAGAGAAACACAATATTAGAAAACATTGTTGGTGTGGTCGTAGTCACCAAGAGAAAAGTTGTTGATTGACTGGCATGAAATTTTCGTGGATTGGAACCGGTCCGTTGATGAGAGTTTAAAGAATGTTGGTCTAGTCTAGACAATGCATTTTTTTCCTTTGTCCAGCACAGTTGTTACTGAAGAGTGGAATCTCTTCCAAATTGGTTTGTATACTTCTCAAATAATAACAAAAGCCCCTCTGGTCATTTTTTGTTGGCATACCCTTAGTGGTAAATATGGAGAAGAGCTTTACATTTCTAGTATCATGCACGCAAAAAAAGACTGGTGTCTGATGTATACATAAAAGCTAATCTACAGTAACTTTTGGCAGTGATATGTTAATTGTGAAATCAAAAGTTAACGAAAGCACATAACCACTTATAGTTTACACATACTTCACCAAGAATCCCCTCTTCAACGCATTTACAGAAATATTTACAACTTTTTCTGATTTGCAGCTTTGCAACTGCGGATCTGTTATGTCAGGAGAATTCATTTGAAGCTGAACACAAACAAATGCAATTTTCCTAGTATATGCATAGTTGATTAAAACCAATTTAGCAAAAATATCTCATTTACCCTGTTAACAAAAGCCCATTCAATTAGCAGTTTATAGAAGTACGAAGTTATTTCTGCTTCCTCGTCTATTATTTTATTAGTACACATTTTTACTAGGATATTAGTATTTCAGAATGTCTGATGGACGTGAAAGGCTGTCTGGCTGTCAGTACAAAAGGAGAAGATTGGAAAAGCAATATATACAGAAATAAACTGGAGCTTTAGCCAGTTTTTTAGAAGGTCGCTCGGGTGGACCCAAAACAACGGAGTGTGAAGCTCAAGCATCGAATCCGGACGGAGAGCAAGGAAATGAAGATATATTACTTCACGATAGTAGTGGTGATCAACTAAAGAAGAGTATTTCCAAACCAACTGTCAACTCATTGTCACCGACTGAAAGTAATCCGCCGTCCTTGAACTCGGATCCTGCATCGTGGCCTAGAATTGTAGGAGCTGCAGAGAGAAATTTTTTGGTGACACTTGGTCCACCTAAACCTTTGTATGATTATAGATTTCCGTGTGATGTCACTGGTCGTAAATTTAGTTCAGAGTATTATACTCGTCGTTTAAGAAATGGGGAGCAAGTCCCAAGAGACTGGTTAGTTTACTCTATTTCAAAAAACTGCATGTATAGTTTCTGTTATAAACTTTTCGGCTACATGTCTAGTTCTCTTTCAAAAGAACTTTTTATGAGTTGGAAGCACATTGCTGAAACTTTAACAGAGCACGAAACTTCTAAACATCAAATTCAGGCTCAAAAATCTTGGTTAGAATTCAGTCAAAGGTTAAAAATCAGTCAAACTATAGACCCAGCTGCTTAAAGAGTCAATAATGCAGAAATAAATCACTGGTACCAAATGCTGCTACGCATAGTATGAATCATTAAAATGCTTGGTAAAATTTCTTTATCTGTTCAAGGCACAAGCGACAAGCCCTTTCAGTACATTAATGGAATTTTTAAAAAAATGTTGATTGACTGTCTGAATTTGATCCTGTAATGGAGGAACACGTTCGGAGAATACTTAGCAAGGAGGAAAACAAAGCTTGAAAGTATACCAAATGAAATAATTAACCACCTTCATCATACTATTAAATCTCACATTACTGATCACATTAAAACGGCCAAATACTATTCAGTAATTTTGGATTGCCCTTCAGATGTAAGTAAGGTGGAACAAATGACTCTTATAATCACGTATGTTTCGATTATCAAAGCCGATTCTGATGAGGTGGTGAAAATTAATGAAAACTTTTTAGGGTTTCTTCCAGTTGGAAGACCTATGGGTGAAGAACTTTCAGAAATTTTAATTGAAGAGCTTCGTGAACTGAGATTAGATGTACAGGATATCAGAGGACTACGGAGCTAATATGAGGGGTGGTAAATCAGGAGTGCAAACTAGGATTAGGAACTTAAATCCAAGAGCATTCTACGTACCTTGTGCGAACCACTTGCACGACCTAGTGGTTAATGATACGCCAAAGGCATCCTTGGAAGGTGCCAGTTCCTTTAATATTGTCCAGAAAATATATTTATTTTTTCGGCATCTACTTTTCGCTGGACGATACTTCTGAAACAAGTCCAAGGATTAATTTTGAAACATTTAAGTGATACTAGATGAGATAGTTGAATGGAGGCTTTATAGCCTCTAATATTTCAGATTGAAAATGTGTGCGATATTTTGTTAAACATATTTGAAAATGGTAATACTGATAACTCACTAGAGAAGAAGCTTCAGGCTTATTAACTTGTAATAAACAGTTAAAGTTCTTATGTTCATTAGTCACATGGCATAAAATACTACAGTGTATAAATCCAAAAAGTAAGCTTCTGCATACAAAAGATTTCGAGTCACCAACTGCACTCGACCTTCTGAAAAAAACTCTAAGAATTTATTTCAGTAACTTCGATCGAATGAGTCTTTTGAACAAACTTTTGTAGATCCAGGAGAACCGGTTAACGAAATCGACATTGAAAGCAATTTTTAGTCAACAGTACCACGGCATAGAATAAGAAGTAAAAAGTTTCTTGTATGAACAACAGAGATGAACCGATCGAAGATGTAAAATAAAACTACAAATAGGTTTCTTCTTCTTGAAGCTTGATAAGGCATTTACTGTATTAGAATTTAGATTTGGACAACTGAATCAACATAACAACTAATTTCACTTTTTGTATGGCATACATGAGTTAAAAAATATGTCTAAAGAAGAATTAATTTTCTGCAAAAATCTATAAATTATTTTAACTGATAGCGAATCAGCTAATATAAATGGCTTAGAATTAACAGAAGAAATATCTACTGTTTCTGCGTTTTGGCTTAAAAAGGAAAACCTAAATTTTGCTCCAAACCTTAGCATTGCGCTAAGAATATTGCTTGTAAGCGTTGCAAGTGGGGGAAGGAGTTTTTCCAAATTAAAACAAATAAAGAACTTTTTGAGCCCAACAGCTAAGCAAAATCGATTGAATGGTTTGGCCATGTTGTCGATTGAGCATGAAATAGAGGATGAAGTAAACTTAAAGAACGGTAATTAAACAGTTCGCAGAATTAAAAGTGAGGAAAAAGATTTTCGTGACTTCATAGCTTGTATCCTTTTATAGGGTATAAATCGTCTTGCGTTGTGTATTATGGGGTTGAAAAATCCAGAAATCAAAACTTAAAAATTATACCTAGTTACCAAATCTCTTATAGTGTAAGTTACTTTGCACCTTATGTATAGGGAATGACATTACTACGTTTCAGACGGCCGACAATTTTGAACGCACTACGAATAATGTGCAACTGCCTTGTTCTGTGTAGGTGATTGGGAAACATTAAAAATGAAGTGGTCGCCAAAAAGGACTTACTAAGCGAGAAACACCGATATTAAGAATCGTATTAATGATATTACAGTACTTGTTTATTTTAATGATGCATCATTTAGTTTCTTAGACAGGATGTAGGTTCGTATATTGTTTCCATTTAAAGTCTTCAGTGTTATTTGTATGTTTGCCTAACTTTTGTAAATTGTGTAACTATGAGATTGTGCTGTACTCGTTTATTCCAGTGATGTGTCACTTTCTTCCTTGAACATAATGTAATTTTGTAACTTATATCAATTTAAATACATGATTTTCATATTATTTAAAAGACTTAAATTTTATTTCATTAAATAAAGTATTTAAATTAGCTGCATAAAAAGTTCTCGGTCTACTTGCCGCGTCAAATTTGGATAAAATCCCAAGCTTTCGATGACTGCCTCCGTCATCTTCGTCAGGGGTAAAACTGACTGTCGTGGACCAGTGAGGCTTCCGCTCCTTGTCATGACAACGTTGTAGAAAAGCCAGATTACTTAGCGGCTGTGACTGTTTCAAGAGCAGCTTCTCCAGCCGACAACGCTGATGGTCCACGACAGTCAGTTTTACCCCTGACGAAGATGACGGAGGCAGTCATCGAAACCTTGGGATTTTATCCAAATTTGGCGCGGCAAGTAAACCGAGAACTCTTTATGCAAGCACTCCGTCGCGAAAGACTTCGTAGTAGTTTAAATTACCTAATTACAAGGAGTAGGGGCGGATGGAGGTTTTCGGGCTGGAGAAGTTCTCCATCCTGGCTTTCGATTTTGAGAGGATCATGATTCGGAATAGTCATTTTGTGTGAAATGAGTATAACTTTAACATCAATAATAATAATAATAATAATAATAAAGTGACAAAGTCTAGAAATTTGTAAATCAGAAGTATAAATATTTTATTATAATATGTGGATCATGACTCCAACGCTTCCCTTGGTTGCGCGCTTGTCGAGGGGCGGCATTTTAACTTTTTTGTCCGGGGCGGCGTTAATGCTAAAGCGGGCTCTGCCAAAAACACAAACGCTGCGTTCCTCTAGCGAGGCAGAAATCTCCTTGTCGGTGGACTATGGCAGTGGTGAGCTGACTATTTGTCAGACCCAAGGAGGCAGAGGCCGCTACAACAGTCGGAGATTACTGCAGTTCCTTCTCTATCCTCGCACAAACAAAAAAAAATGGCTGACATCGAAATAAGTGTTCAAGGAATAGAAAAGCAATTGAAATCACTCAACAGAGGAAAGTCCACTGGACCTGACGGGATACCAATCCGATTCTACACAGAGTACGCGAAAGAACTTGCCCTCCTTCTAACAGCCGTGTACCGTAAGTCTCTAGCGGAACGGGAGGTTCCAGATGATTGTAAAAGAGCACAGTTAGTCCAAGTCTTCAAGAAGGGTCGTCGAGCAGATGCACAAAACTATAGACCTATATCTCTGACATCGATCTGTTGTAGAATTTTAGAACATGTATTTTGCTCTCGTATCATGTCATTTCTGGAAACCCAGAATCTACTCTGCAGAAATCAACATGGATTCCGGAAACAACGATCGTGTGAGATCCAACTCGTTTTATTTGTTCATAAGACCCAGAAAATATTAGATACAGGCTTCCAGGTAGATGCCATTTTCCCTGACTTCCGGAAGCCGTTCGATACAGTTCCGCACTGTCGCCTGATGAACAACGTAACAGTCTACGGAATATCAGACCAGCTGGGTGGCTGGATTGAAGAGTTTTTAGCAAACAGAACACAGCATGTTGATCTCAATGGAGAGAAGTCTACGAACTTTAAAGTAACCTCTGGCTTGCCACAGGGAAGTGTTATGGGACCACTGCTTTACACAATATATATAAATGACCTAGTAGATAGTGTCGGAAGTTCAATGCTGCTTTTCGCGGATGATGCTGTAGAAAATTGCAGCGAAATGCAGGAAGATCTGAAGCGGAGAGGCACTTGGTGCAGGGAGTGGCAACTGACCCTTAACATAGACAGATGTAATGTATTGCGAATACATAGAAAGAAGGATCCTTTATTGTATGATTATATAATAGCGGAACAAACACTGGTAGCAGTTACTTCTGTAAAATATCTGGGAGTATGCGTGCGGAACGATTTGAAGTAGAATGATCATATAACATTAGTTGTTGGTAAGGCGAGTGCCAGGTTGAGATTCATTTGGAGTTGTTGTTGTTGTTGTTGTTGTCTTCAGTCCTGAGACTGGTTTGATGCAGCTCTCCATGCTACTCTATCCTGTGCAAGCATCTTCACCTCCCAGTACCTACTGAAACCTACATCCTTTTGAATCTGCTTAGTGTAGTCATCTCTTGGTCTCCCTCTACGATTTTTACCCTCCACGCTGCCCTCCAATACTAAATTGGTGATCCCTTGATGCCTCAGAACATCTCCTACCAACCGATCCCTTCTTCTGGTCAAGTTGTGCCATAAACTACTGTTCTCCCCAATCCTACTGAATACTTCCTCATTAGTTACGGGATCTACCCATCTAATCTCCAGCATTCTTCTGTAGCATCACATTTCGAAAGCTTCTATTCTCTTCTTGTCCAAACTATTTATCGTCCATGTTTCACTTCCATTCATGGCTACACTCCAAACAAATACTTTCAGAAACGACTTCCTGATACATAAATCTATATTCGATGTTAACAAATTTCTCTTCTTCAGAAACGCTTTCCTTGCCATTGCCAGTCTACATTTTATATCCTCTCTACTTCGACCATCACCAGTTATTTTACTTCCTAAATAGCAAAACTCCTTTACTACTTTAAGTGTCTCATTTCCTAATCTAATTCCCTCAGCATCACCCGATTTAATTTGACTACATTCCATTATCCTCGTTTTGCTTTTGTTGGTGTTCATCTTATATCCTCCTTTCAAGACATTGCCCATTCCGTTCAACTGCTCTTGTAAGTCCTTTGCCGTCTCTGACAGAATTACAATGTCATCGGCGAACCTCAAAGTTTTTACTTCTTCTCCATGAATTTTAATACCTACTCCGAATTTTTCTTTTGTTTCCTTTACTGCTTGCTCAATATACAGATTGAATAACATCGGGGAGAGGCTACAACCCTGTCTCACTCCTTTCTCAACCACTGCTTCCCATTCATACCCCTCGACTCTTATGACTGCCATCTGGTTTCTGTACAAATTGTAAATAGCCTTTCGCTCCCTGTACTTTACCCCTGCCACCTTCAGAATTTGAAAGAGAGTATTCCAGTCAACATTGTCAAAAACTTTCTCCAAGTCTACAAATGCTACAAACGTAGGTTTGCCTTTTCTTAATCTTTCTTCTAAGATAAGTCGTAAGGTCAGTATTGGCTCACGTGTTCCAACATTTCTACGGAATCCAAACTGATCCTCCCCGAGGTCCGCATCTACCAGTTTTTCCATTCGCCTGTAAAGAATTCGCGTTAATATTTTGTAGCTGTGACTTATTAAACTGATAGTTCGGTAATTTTCACATCTTTCTTTGGGATTGGAATCATTATATTCTTCTTGATGTCTGAGGGTATTTCGCCTGTCTCGTAGATCTTGCTCACCAGCTGGTAGAGTTTTGTTATGAGTGGCTCTCCCAAGGCCGTCAGTAGTTCTAATGGAATGTTGTCTACTCCGGGGACCCCGTTTCGACTCAGGTCTTTCAGTGCTATGTCAAACTCTTCACGCAGTATCTTATCTCCCATTTCGTCTTCATCTACATCCTCTTCCATTTCCATAATATTGTCCTCAAGTACATCGCCCATTCTTCTTCTACTGTGTTTCTTTCCCCCATTCCTGTCAATTGTTCCCTTATGCTCTCCTTGAAACTCTGTACAACCTCTGGTTCTTTCAGCTTATCCAGATCCCATGCCTTAAATTCCCACCTTTTTGCAGTTTCTTCAGTTTTAATCTACAGTTCATAACCAAGAGATTGTGGTCAGAGTCCACATCTGCCCCTGGAAATGTCTTACAATTTAAAACCTGGTTCCTAAATCTCTGTCTTACCATTATATAATCTATCTAATACCTTTTAGTATCTCCAGGATTCTTCCATGTATACAACCTTCTTTTATGATTCATTGGGAGAGTCCTTAGAAAATGTAGTCCACCACCAAAGGAGTGGCTTACGTGACACTCGTTCGACCTATACTTGAGTATTGCTCATCAGTGTGGGATCCGTACCAAGTCGGGTTGGCAGACGAGATAGAGAAAATCCAAAGAAGAGCGGCGCGTTTCGTCACATGGTTATTTGGTAAGCGTGATAGCGTTAAGGAGATGTTTAGCAAACTCAAGTGGAAGACTCTGCAAGAGAGGCGCTCTGCATCGCGGTGTAGCTTGCTGTCCAGGTTTTGAGAGGATGCGTTTCTGGGTGAGGTATCAAATATATTGCTTCCCCCTACTTATACCTCCTGAGGAGATCACGAATATAAAATTAGAGTCATACGAGCGCGCACGGAGGCTTTCCGGCAGTCGTTCTTCCCGCGAACCATACGCGACTGGAACAGGAAAGAGAGGTAATAACAGTGGCACGTAAAGTGCCCTCCGCCACACACCGTTGGGTGGCTTGCGAAGTATAAACGTAGATGTAGATGTAGATTATATGCTTTCTGTTTCTCGTGTAGTGGAGTAGTAGCGAAGCTTCTCCGGTGATCTACAGATGGCAGGGCGGTGTGTGTGTGTGTGTGTGTGTGTGTGTGTGTGTGTGTGTGTGTATGTGTGTGTGCGTGCGGGCGCGCCCTTAAGGATGAATTGCTGCCCCCCTCCCTCCCCCTGCCCCCCCCTCTCCCCCCCCCCCCCCTCCCCCACACACACAAGCAAAAGATTCGCTGCGAGTTGTAGGCGGCCCCAACCCCTCCGCTTATATATATGTTCTCAACACTGAAAGAAATTCACCTCAGAAATGTCGCACTAAGATTCCTACAAGCAAAAGCAAATAACTAAACAGACTACATCGCTAATGAATTATTCAGTTTCCACCGTTGATCAGCGCTGTTTTCGCCCCTTCTGTAAATTACTGGCTTTCTGACCAAGCGATTTAAATCATAATGGAGCGCTTGTCAATTACAAATAACTCTCAAGCTAATGATGACGAGTTGTGGCAGCCCCTAACCACAGCGAGACTATATGGCAGCAGACCGTTCGCGCACCTTTATTTTCATCGTCTAAATAAGAAACCATTCTGCAAATCTTGCTTTTAAACCCTCTTGCTGTAATTATGTCATTGAACTGGCAGGGGGCACAACATGATGTATTATAGACTCAAGGCTCATAACTATTTGGTGTTATCACTTCAGGTTTGGTGAATAAGGTCTGTTGTGCATGTGTTTGAAGCATGCAGAAACGATACGGTACACTGCAGTCAGCAACTATGTACCTGCTCCTATATCTTTAGACACGTGTTCCTGTTAGTGAAGACAAGACTCGTAATCTGCATTGTCGCTATAGTGTTTTTTTTTTTATTACAAAGGGATCCCAGTTGTATAATAAAGCTACAGGACATAAATTAATGACTCAGGACCTATTCCAGTAGACCAGACACCCCCACTCTACAAACCTAACTCAACGGACCGGCTGACCATGACTCTGTCTCTCGCCAACAACCCCCCAGCTCAAGCAATTATCCGTGTAGTTTTTATTTCGGCTATACACCAAGAGTCTCTCTCCTTGCAGAGTTGTTCGAATATCTGGAGCGCCAGAGGTACTTAAGCCCACTATTATATTATATCCTTAGACTTGCATTGTAGCTCAACCTTATACATACCCAATAGCTTGATTTGAATCGTCCTCTTTGAGTGTGTTGCGACTCATTGAACGATATGAGAAGTTCCTAGATGTTCGATGATTTAATTAAGGCTTATTACAGGTAAACTCATTCTCAATTACATAGTAGTTCAGTTGGAAAGTCATCCCTGTGATTAAGGATAAGGTGTGATCTGCATTCTAAATGCATTGAGGCTGTGTAACGTAGTGATTGGTTGCTCATTATTATTTATGTTATCTCATTGTTTTCTATACACGGTTTTCCGTCACAAACATCAGAAGCTAATGATCTAATTGAGACGTCGAAGTGAGATACCCCAAAGTATCTTCACCGCTCAGTAAATGGCACCGACGAGACTACTTAATTTTTATGAATTATCGTATATAGCAACAAATTTCTATGTCGATATTCTTTCATGACCCTGAATTTATAATTCATATTTCAATATGTGAGGTAGTCTCGCATGCATTGTGGATAAGCAACTGTTATTCTGTTTATGTATTTCATGCATAGTAGTCCATACTTTTTGCCTACTTCTTCTGAATGCGACGTGTCAATAATCCGTTCAGTTGTGTTACTCTGTAGAAGCGGTAATAATCATGATAACTCGGTGGATGAGCGTAAGTTCAACTCTCAGATTAGTGATTCAATGAGGTTGTGGTTGTTTAAACATCTGTCTGAACATTGCTCATTCATATAAACCTACAGAGCATCTATACTGCACTGTACGTATTTTCATACAACAACATCCGAAAACGATTAATTTATTCATTCAACACCATCCTGGAGCATGCTTCAGCTTCAGGAATGTAGCTGAAAATGAATAAGGACTACATCTTATTGGAATGGGGTTAAATCACCTTTGTTTTTCCCTGAGAATGTCATAGTGTTAACCTTATACACTACCGACAACAAATAAATTAGCAATGTTTCGTTAATATCACTCCTCTGTAAGGATACTTATTTGACTTTGATTGCGTAATGGGAAGGTATCGGACTAATTTTGTTTCTCTACGGATTTCTACAGAAAGGAAGCAGTAGCAGAACAAAAGGGATTCGAACCAACGTTTCTTAAAAGTCAAGTAAATTGTAATAACTTAAATGGAAATGGTCGCCAGACCAATTAGGCAAAATTGTACCAAGTATTAGCATGGTTAATAAAAGAAGTTAACAGTTGGGATTTACATGATACTGAAATTTTTTTTGCTGATAAGATACAAGAGAGTAGTGGAACGTAGAAAGTATGATTTGACATGAACTGCACAAGAGGAGTATTAATACGTTAGCCGACAGCTGGCTCTCAATAGCACCTACTGTCTGTACATTACAGTAGGAAGTTAAGTACTGGAAATTACAACCATTGAAGTAGTTATCAAATAATTGTATCTTTCGTTGTATGTTTCTCAAGAAACATTCTCTTCCTCATTCAACTTGATCACATGGGACATGTGGTACCTGAATCTATTATAGTCTGAGTAGTTGTAGTTATTTGCTTACTATGGTACACGCAAGGTATAAGAATGAAAGCTGTACTTCTTGAGTACTGTTATAATATGTGGTCGGTAGTGACTGGATCCATTGGAGTACAATGCTATCTTTACCGTCTGATTAATGTGCTGTTCTATCTCGTACATAAGAATAATATTCACGAAGGATTGTCTCCCTCCATCCAATGGACACCTCACACACAAAATAGCGGGATTAAGATGATTATGTGTCGTAATAGTGTATCTTCAAGGGTCTTCTTATAAATACTGGTAATACAGATTCTTTCGAAGATGTTAGGCTCCTTAGTAGGAGGAATTTAAATGTGGCTACACCCCTATCAGAACCGTTTTCGAATATTATTTCACTATTTGCAGGGCAGTAACACGCCGAAAATGATGTACAAGTGGTTGAAATCAAGACTTCGCGATTGGTGATATGCATGCAGAGTCTCTATGTGTATGTGTGTAGAGCTGTCAGCGGTGGAGGTCTACGATTCTAAAGTGTAACTTGCTAACTGTTCGTCTGCAAACGACGTTGCCGGCGAGAAACACTCTGTAGGTAGGAACAAGGGGATCCCTTACAGCGCATGATGCTAAGTGCAGTCGGCACACTGTCAACTTCGAATAACTTATTACTAGGGTAAGAAAATACTTGAAATCTCTAGACTGTAGATGTCCTAGCAGGATTATGGGTATGTATCAGAGTTGAAGGCATATACAGAAGTAGCGAAGCTCATCTGGTAAGCAATAAGAGCACATACTTATGGAAAAAAATATATGAGCAGCAACAGGAATGTCAATTCCCTATTGCAGATCCCTACACGATGGAGTGGAAGTCACATCAACATTTATAACTGTTTGCAGACATTGGGTTTTCATCAAGTGCAGCGCTACAGGGGTCTGAAGGTCTGCAGACAAGCGCTCTGGTGCGTCGGAGCAGTATGCGGACTGTTTCCACACTTTGAGTTTCCAATATATCCATCATCCGCACCACTCATTGAGCCTCATCTAGCTACGAAACGAAACCTAGCAAAATTAAGGTAAAAACAGGACATACGACGCGGGAGGACAGACGCCGCACTTGCAAGAAATTCGTCAGCGGACATTGTTGTGCGTGCGACGCTCATTGTTGTTGTAACCGCTGGTGAGATCAGTTTAGTCCCAAGTTTTCGTACTTCAGGAGCGGAAAATAGAGTAGAAATTTTTAGAAAATAGTGTTTCGAGACGAAGGTAAGGCAAGGAAAATTTTCACGATTCCTTTTTAATAGTATGTACTAGTAGATACGCGCCTAGTAATTTATAACTTGTATTTAGATTGTGCAGTAGAAACATTGTATGTTATGTCGGTCTAGTAATGGCTTCTTCCGATAACATCTTTGGTGAGAATGTGGGTGCGGCATCTGTCCCTAGGAAAACGGGCAGATGACGCACCATTACTGTGGGACAGATGCCGCAATACTTCCAATGCTAGCAGGAATCCATTAGTTTTTATTTGGCAGAAAAATGCTGAGAAAACGCATTAAGACAACAGACAGGGGAAAATGGACTGCAGAAGATCTATTAGAGGCAGTGAAACTAGTCGAAGAAGAAGGTTATGCTAAAAGGAAAGCAGCTCAAATGAAAAATATACCAGAACGAACATTAAGGAGAAGACTTGCTACGCACAATTTCAAGAAAGCAGGGTATGGACCATCATCGTACTTGGGTGAAGACGCACAAAGGAAATTAGTTGCCCATATAAGTTTACATAAATTGAGTGTGAATACATCAAATTAGAGAAAAATGCTATAAAATGCAGGGGATTGAGGTGGGTTGAGGGTAACCGGACACTCAAGACCGATAAAAGCTAAAAAAATATTCTCTGCCTGCATTCGGTATTAATTCCCCCTCCGACCCCCGGTAAACTACGTGGAAGTTCGTAACACGTCCTTCAACAAAGACTATGTAAGTATTACACGGAAGCGCTATATTAAAGCAGGCGAAACACGTCTCCCAATACTGGACAGTGTTCCCACTGTAACTAGGGCCTCCCGTCAGGCAGTCCGTTCGCCGGGTGTAAGTCTTTCGATTTGACGCCTCTTCGGCGACCTTCGCTTCGATGGGGATGAAATGATGATGATTAGGACAACACAACACCCAGTACCTGAGCGGAGAAAATCCCCGACCCAGCCGGGAATCCAACCCGGGCCCTTAGGATTGACATTCTGGCGCGCTGAGCACTTAGCCACCGGGGGCGGACAGTTGAACATAGGGTTGACTCTCACAAGCAATGTTATTTCACAAGTATTACGTAGAAGAAAGAAGGTATTGAACAGACGTAAGCCATTCTCTAGCTTGTTCTGTAGGAGAGTGGACTGATGGTACATATATTTGCCTTAATAGTGTGACAAGTAGGGACTCTATAGATGTGGTGTTAGGACGAAATTGACATATTATCCTACACATGAGCAAAACTACCTAACATCAGAACATGACTTCTACGTGCGAGAGGAAAGCTACTAGGAATGTGTTGATGCTACTGTAAACCACAATAACACTGTTATATCTCTTTTTGCTACTGATCATGATGTTTATTTCCTCATAAGATGTTGCTGTTTCTCCGTGTGCAATTTCATGGAGCAGGACATGGATGGTAACTCAGTGTATCAACTAACAAACCTCGCTGTTTGGTCTCCGCCCCTAAAAACAACCCAACAACCAACAAAAAAAAATATTCATGTCGTTTTTCCTCACTCTGTTCCCTAGTGAGACATAGTCACATCAACCAAAACCGCTACTACTACAAATAAGCGCGACTGGCACGGGAAATCTGTTCAGGATACGTACGTTTACGACTTAAAAGACGTATAACATCCGTCAATTTCCTAATAGACGGAACAGCAGCCTCCCGACTTGGTTGGTTTATAAGCAGTTCGAGCGGCGGATGTACATCGACGATACCTTCATATTAAGGAACAGTTCAGTTACTTCCCAGGACACCACAATAGTTTCCATACCAACATAAAATTCACGACGCAGGCAAAACAAGGACCGACAACTATCCTTTCTAGATGTGCCAGTTACAGGAAAAGGGGAGGAACCTAGTACACACAGCGAACAACACAAACATGGAGCTATACATGCATAAGTCGTCAAATCATCAAAAAGAGAAATGATCAGCACTGTCGAGACGAATATATGAGATGCAACACATAGAGAGTTTTCAGATGGGCGATGGGTACTCCACCCACAGTTCAAGAAACGCCACGTCAGAGGAGGAAAATGTTGGATATAGCCTTTCTACGACATATCCCTGTCGTGATCAACGGTAACGTTGTGTATTGGACGGTAATTCATAGTCTGCCCCATTCCTGTTCTGCCCACAACTGTGTGTTAAGTTTCCTTCGTGTGTAGGGTAGGAAACCTCTCTCACTTGTGGAGGCTCTGAGTAACATTTTAAAAAAATCTTCCAGCATGACGGGTGTCTTACGAAATATAGTAGGAGTGAAGAGTGGAGTTTGCTGCATCAGTATTATTGGTCGTGATAGCACTGTCATGTAGAAACTGAGATGGGGAATTAGGATCCTATGTGCCTGCCGTCAGTAAAAAGTGATGGGAGAGCTTACATTTTTGGACATGTATTTAACGGCAAGGCGTAGTGAACTATTTAACATGTCAGAATGCAGTGTAGAGCTTGTGAAAATAGGCTGGCACACTGCTTGTGACCACTTATCGATGTTCTGAAATACATAGATAGGTTAACCACACGGGGATAGGAAGCTGTCTAGTATACTTTGGTGCAGACGTGTATGTCCGAGAATTAATCCAAATGAACGTGCTGCACAGTTATCTATCAACTTTCATACTCCAGTATACAGCAATGATGCCGTAGTCAGTAAATTCGTATGATCTGGGTGTTAAGTCTACGATAGTTATGCATGAAAACATACGTTGGAAATGAGTAGCATTAGGCTCGAATGTCCTTACACAAACTCATCTGACTTGGCTGTCCAAATATAACTTGCCACTGTGTTCGCTGGATTTAAAAAACACTATGGAAGTATCAAAACTACGAAAAAAAGACGTCCACTCCCAGTTGTTCAGTCTGTGGGGTTTGATAAACAGCAATCTGTCCTCGATTCTGATTGATTGGAGAACGTGTATGTTAAATCATTTCGATGAAGTGACGAAGTCAAGAAACCTTGTGGAAGTGAGATGTCTGGGGCTGATGTGATGTTTTCGTAGAAGTTAGGTTGACCCTCCAAAGTTACTCTTTCTATTACAGACATGGCAGTTCTACCTGCTTTGGTATACGCTGACTATTTTGCAGGAACGTACATAACATAAATAAGAGATGCGGGTGAGTTTTAATTCTAATTACACCCTTTATTCCTCGACAGACATGTGATGTAGTGGGAGGTTTTTTTTACTGGGAAGTGTGAAACGATACTCAGCCGTTGTACGTTTGTACATACCACAATTTTTCAGACGCTGTGCACCTATAAATGATAAACGGAAATGTTATGCTGTTGGAATGTAAAGTTACTGCGGTTAGTGTTCCGACATGTGCAAAGAAAATGACGTGGGTGGGACTATGTCTGGCCTTAAGTGAAAAATTGGCTTTTTAATATAATGGCACTTATCAGAGGTAAGTTGGGGTTAAATAAACTGCTCTAATTAGTTTACTACCGCAGAACCGTGAACGGAAGCGGAGGTGTCTGGGGTCAGCAGGGGATGCAGCACTCACAGGTGCACATTTTAGGAAAGAAAATACATGTGTCTCTTCTTTGTTCTGTAGAGTGACCAGGTATCTCACTTTGTTCTGAGGTCCACCGGTCTGCCATGGTATCTTGGCGGGGGATCAGGGCCTTCGGTTGCAGGGTGGCTGGTATGTTGCTTGCATCAGAATAGTGACTGGTTCTTACAGTCTGCTTTTTTACGTTTCGTAATCACCCTCAGGATATGCCATTGCACTGGCGAAGTAGGAACTGCCACAATGTATAAACAATATCCTCATGAATTATAGCTTGTTGTACACTACTGGCCATTACAATTGCTACACCAAGAAAAAATACAAATGATAAATGGGTAGTCATTGGACGAATATATTATACTAGAACATGTGATTACATTTTCACGCAATTTGGGTGCATAGATCCTGAGAAATCAATACCCAGAACAACCACCTCTGGCCGTAATAACGGCCTTCATACGCCTGGGCATTGAGTCAAACAGAGCTGGGATTGCGTGTACAGGTACAGCTGCCCATACGGCTTCAACACGATACCACACGTATTTTGACGCTCCAGTTGCTCGGCCATCATTGACCAGATGTTTTCAATTGGTGAGAGATCTGGAGAATTTGCTGGCCAGGGCAACAGTCGAACATTTTATGTATCCAGAAAGACCTCCTGAACCCACCGATTCCACATTCTGCTAACAGTCACTGGATCTCGACCAACGAGAGCAGCAATGTCGCTATACGATATACCGCAATCGCGATAGGCTACAATCCGACCTTTATCAAAGCGGGAAACGTGATGGTACGCCGGTCAACTGCTGTTTGTGTATGAGAAATCGGTTAAAAACTTTCCTCATGTCAGCACTTTGTAGGTGTCGCCACCGGCGCCAACGTTGTGGGAATGCTCTGAAAAGCTAATCATTTGCATCTCATAGCATCTTCTTCCTGTCGGTTAAATTTCGCGTCTGTAGCTCGTCATCGTGGTGTAGCAATTTTAATGGCCAGTAGTGTAGAATCTAAAACTGATAGTGTTTTTTTTTTAACATGAGTAGATTGCGTGAAGTAGGCTGTTCTGTGATGATCATATTGCTTATGAAACTACAACACAAGAATCTGCTGATATTGCAAATGATGGTCCGCTGGATATGGTCTTCTACTTCAAGTATGGATGATAGAAGCTTTACACACACGTCGGTAGAGGCGAGTTATCGAGGAAATATATCCGATGTCAGCAAGCAGACGGTATCTGTTTTCGATATATCGGTAAAATCTAATAAGTTTCTCTACTAGGTGACATTAGGAGATTCTGTTACAAGGCAGGCTCTGACGACTTGTTTATCACATTTCGAAAACGCCTACACGATATACCAATGCACTGGTAAAACGGGACCTGCCATAGTGTACAAACAACGTCTTCTTGAATTATAGCTTGTTGTTGCTGAACGTAAAATGATAGTATTTTTTCCGTCATGTGAGCAGATAGGCTGTATTCTGTAATGTTATTTCATGTGTATGAAATATTTGTAATACCCACGTGCATGACATTTTATTTACATACACTGATATGAACGCCCGAGACGCTCTCAAACCATGTAATGTTGTCCATAAAACTGAATGAAATCCGTTAACATAGATGTTTCATTAGTATGTTTCTTTTTCTTCAGAGTTTAAAGTTATCACTTTTTCTTTACACTGATTAAAGTTTCGAAATAACGAGGACATTCTGCAGTGATTGGCAGTTTTCGCAGCAAAATAGTGGAGGTTTTTTTCGTTTTTATGCAGGGTGCACCTGTATAGAGGATGTGAGAAAAGTTAATACATCTGTCAGATGTATCGCCATAGAGCTCCGACCTATACAATTTGCTCATCTGTAATCAGCAGCAGTGCTATAGTTTTTTTCACTTCACTGGATGTCACTAAATAATAGGAGGTTGGGAGAGAGAGAGAGAGAGAGAGAGAGAGAGACAGATATGTGAATTGTACCCTGCAGTCGAATATAAAAATTACTGTGTAGGTGCTGTTCTATATTGTAATTCAATCGTCTGAAATGAGTGTAATACCCACGTGAACGAGGTAATGCTCGCAAACTATACCGGTTTTGCTCATACAACTAAAAGATAATGGACCGTGTCTATTTTTGTGGAGACAAGATTGTTTTATTAGCGTCACGATTATGTTTTTTAAATAGATGCTCGGTTATAAGTTGTGCGTTGACGTTAAAAGGAAACAACTATTGCACTGAAATGTTTCTCCCAGATTGTCGAGCGCCTGTGGGGCGACTGCTGGCAGTGTAGAGTGTTTTACATGGCCACAGCTGCAGTTTTAGACAAACATCCTTATTCGAGAGAGCCGTCATTTACCTCGCTTTTTTCTGTAGCCTACTGGAGTCGCGCATTGTGTATGTGTAGCTTTTGACCGCCCAGGACACGTGCTCAGCCAATGACGTTGCTTCCGGCTGCAGCTGGCCACAGCTACAGCACCCAGCGGCAGGTGGAGGCAGTGGTCTGTTGTTCCGACCAGCGGACATAGGAAAAGCGTTCTGAAGAGCTGTTGTTGTTTCAGGGGCTGAAGGATACATTCACAGAACGAAATTTCCCTCTGACACCACCAGCAACAGATTCTGGAACAGATTACAAAAACGCTTCTACCCCTGTGAGGATTAGGGGAGGGGAGGAATGGAGGTGGGGTGGGGGTAGGTGGAGGGAGGTTCTGGCGTTCTTAGTGCGCTATCACATGCTGAGGACGACACATCGTTAAGGTGGCGAGAGATTTTTTTTCGATAGCTGTGTGACGTTTACAATGGGCTTACGTAAATTTCCGATGAATGTTGCATTATGGTTCGTTGTTTGTAAGTGGGAGATAAGGGGTGGTAGTTTTTCACATTAATTTCGATGTTTTTTTCTTACGAGAGCAGTGAAGCATTTATCATTATCATTATATGTGTGTGTGAGCACCTGTATATGTATGTATTTGAAGCATCAAGGCTGTTTTGTTTCAAATGGAATTCAATTGTTGGATAACATGATTTTTTTAAAAAAATTGTTCTTCTTACTGGTCTGTTAGGCTTTCTTTTCTCAGCGGCAAGTAGACAATCCAGTGCAAATCTCTGGTGGTTCTGCTGCTAAAACTATGGCTGCTAACTTTTATGTGTGTTATTTAGTAGATCTGTTAGGGTCTCTTTTCTCAATGGCATGTAGATCAGCCAGGGCAAATCTTTGTCACTTCTGCTGCTGAAACTATGATTGTTAACTTTTATCTGGCAGAGCTTTCTTCCAAGTGACTTTCCAGTCAAATGCTGTCCCTTCCTTTTATGTCAAGTGCTCTAAACGATATGTGTGTTGCTATATGTGAAATTATGGATATGTCCCACCCCTTGCAGGTATTCATATGTAGATCGGCAGGAGACAACTCTGTGATAGTTTGCTGTCCCATCGTTCCATACTAAGTGCCCTGAACGGTGTATGAGTGCAAGGAGTGTGGTACAGTACTGCAAATAAATGAACTGAGAGCGAAAATTTTGGAGATGAATCGCAGACGAGCACACGCACAGCGTTTCACACCGATCAACAGCACTGTGATTACATTATTGCAACGTGTTGTAACACTTGCAACAACACCTGAGTTGTTTTCCTTAGTGCGGCAGCTGTAGAACAATTTTGAGTGGTATTGCAGCCTCAGTCACACACACGAACGGCAAAAAGTGAGGGCGGGGACGGCAGAAAGTGGAGGGGGGGATGGTGCAGTGGTGAAGTGTGGGGATGGTTAAGTGAACTCACTCTGATGGCTCTATTGTGAACAAACACGATTGGAAAAAAGGGCGCAGGAGGCAGAGGAAAGTGGGGAGAGGGGGGGGGGGGGGGAATTTTACACAAAGTGGGATTGTGGTGCAGTGGAGTATAAAAGTCTGCTGTAGGACAACCAAGCAGAAGGATAACACCACCATAAACACATTTCCCACCAAAATACACTCCTGGAAATGGAAAAAAGAACACATTGACACCGGTGTGTCAGACCCACCATACTTGCTCCGGACACTGCGAGAGTGCTCTACAAGCAATGATCACACGCACGGCACAGCGGACACACAAGGAACCGCGGTGTTAGCCGTCGAATGGCGCTAGCGGCGCAGCATTTGTGCACCGCCGCCGTCAGTGTCAGCCAGTTTGCCGTGGCATACGGAGCTCCATCGCAGTCTTTAACACTGGTAGCATGCCGCGACAGCGTGGACGTGAACCGTATGTGCAGTTGACGGACTTTGAGCGAGGGCGTATAGTGGGCATGCGGGAGGCTGGGTGGACGTACCGCCGAATTGCTCAACACGTGGGGCGTGAGGTCTCCACAGTACATCGATGTTGTCGCCCGTGGTCGGCGGAAGGTGCACGTGCCCGTCGACCTGGGACCGGACCGCAGCGACGCACGGATGCACGCCAAGACCGTAGGATCCTACGCAGTGCCGTAGGGGACCGCACCGCCACTTCCCAGCAAATTAGGGACACTGTTGCTCCTGGGGTATCGGCGAGGACCATTCGCAAGCGTCTCCATGAAGCTGGGCTACGGTCCCGCACACCGTTGGGCCGTCTTCCGCTCACGCCCCAACATCGTGCAGCCCGCCTCCAGTGGTGTCGCGACAGGCGTGAATGGAGGGACGAATGGAGACATGTCGTCTTCAGCGATGAGAGTCGCTTCTGCCTTGGTGCCAATGATGGTCGTATGCGTGTTTGGCGCCGTGCAGGTGAGCGCCACAATCAGGACTGCATATGACCGAGACACACAGGGCCAACACCCGGCATCATGGTGTGGGGAGCGATCTCCTACACTGGCCGTACACGTCTGTTGATCGTCGAGGGGACACTGAATAGTGCACGGTACATCCAAACCGTCATCGAACCCATCGTTCTACCATTCCTAGACCGGCAAGGGAACTTGCTGTTCCAATAGGACAATGCACGTCTGCATGTATCCCGTGCCACCCAACGTGCTCTAGAAGGTGTAAGTCAACTACCCTGGCCAGCAAGATCTCCGAATCTGTCCCCCATTGAGCATGTTTGGGACTGGATGAAGCGTCATCTCACGCGGTCTGCACGTCCAGCACGAACGCTGGTCCAACTGAGGTGCCAGGTGGAAATGGCATGGCAAGCCGTTCCACAGGACTACATCCAGCATCTCTACGATCGTCTCCATGGGAGAATAGCAGCCTGCATTGCTGCGAAAGGTGGATATACACTGTACTAGTGCCGACATTGTGCATGCTCTGTTGCCTGTGTCTATGTGCCTGTGGTTCTGTCAGTGTGATCATGTGATGTATCTGACCCCAGGAATGTGTCAATAAAGTTTCCCCTTCCTGGGACAATGAATTCACGGTGTTCTTATTTCAATTTCCAGGAGTGTAAATAAATGCAGGTACCTTCCTCTCCTGCAGCTCAGCACAAGCTGAGTCTTTTTCCTGCCAACTCACAAGTGGGAAAGTGGGGGAAGGAAGAGGGGGGATGTAAACTGCACCCTGTGGTGGTGGTATTGTCAACTAGAGCTCCAAAATTTGAAACTCTGACCATTTTTAATTTCCCACCGTTTTTTAAAATTCGTGCCATTTTTTAATTTCCCGCCATCTTGAATTTAATTAATTTCCATAATTAATTTAATTAATCTGCATATCAATTTATTTGCGATGTTGCCACTTGTATGCCCCTGGGAGAGGAGATGGGGAGACCACCCAAGAAGAGCCGTCATCTTGGATAAATTTGGCAACAATGCAGACTGTGCCATCACAAAGGCAGTTACATTACTTTCAGTAGGTGCCGCTGATGCCCACTGTTCTGGCTATAAGGAGTACTTCCACCTGGTGCAGAGGTTACAGGGAGCTTCTGATGTGGACACAAAAATGATTTCTTAAAGACAAACGTGTAAGGAACGAACTAATATCATCAGATTTAGCATTACCTTTTATTTTACTTGTGAGAAAAATCAAGTGTATTGAAAGAGGGCTACCCCTTAAGAGGTATAAACTTGCATAAAAGTTTAACACAACAAAGCATGTCCTGCAATCCTAAACTGGGTGTTTGTCTTGAGGCAGTGTAATGACAGGGAGCAAATAGCAGCGTAATGGCAGTGCGCAAATACTCATATTATATTCATACAGCATTTGAGAATGAGTGCATTTAGCAATTTCCAACAATCTCCGCATGTAGCTTCACACGTTTAATAATCTTTTTTTCGATGACTCCTCCCACAAAATGATGAAAAGATGGTGGTGGGTAGTGTTTAACGTCCCGTCGACAACGAGGTCGTTAGAGACGGAGCGCAAACTCCGGTTAGGGAAGAATTGGGAAGGAAATCGCCCGTGCGCTTTCAAAGGAACCATCCCGGCATTTGTCTGAAACGATTTACGGAAATCACGGAAAACCTAAATCAGGATGGCCGGAGACGGGATTGAACCGTCGTCCTCCCGAATGCGAGTCCAGTGTGCTAACCACTGCGCCTCCTCGCTCAGTTGATGAAAAGAAACAAATTAATCGCTGACAACATTTTCGCTGTTCATGCAGCCAAACTTCAGCGTTAGACATGGTGCTTTAATTTATTAGTTATTTCCTACTAACTATTTGCAGGCAGTCCATACACTATCACTGAATATACCTGCAATGTTATATCATTGTACGACACATGGTTCAGGAGATATACATTGAGGCGCGATAAAAACTAATTTTTGGTTAAAATAGAGATCAAATTACCTAGACTATGTTCATCACGAATTGTTTACAGAGGAATGGAAACACTGGTAGAAGCCGACCTCAGGAAAGATCAGTCTGGATTCCAGAGAAATGTAGGCAATACTGACACAATGAGTTATCTTAGAAGACAGTTTAAGGAAAGGCAAACCTACATTTATAGAATTTGTAGACTTGGAGGAAGCTTTTGATAATGTTGAATCAAACACTGTCTTTCAAATTTCATGAAGGTAGCAGGGGAAAATTACAGGGAGCAGAGGTTATTTACAACCTATACAGAAACCAGGCAGCTGTTATCAGAGTTGGGGTAGTGAAATTGAAGCAATGGTTGAGAAGTGAGTGAGTCGGGATTGTAGCCCATCCTCGATGTTATTCAAAATGGTTCAAATGGCTCTGAGCACTATGAGACTTAACTGATCATCAGTCCCCTAGACTTAGAACTATTTAAACATTATTAACCGAAGGACATCACACACATCCATGCCCAAGGCAGGATTCGAAGCTACGACCGTAGCAGCAGCGCGGTTCCAGACTGAAGCGCCTAGAAGAATCGCTCGGCCACTTCGGCCAGCTGGATTTCCGTCACGCAATGTTTTCAGTCTGCACATGGATCAAGGAGTAAAGGAAATCAAAGAAATATTTGGGGTAGGAATTAAAGCTCAGGGAGAAGAAATAAAACCTCTAGGTTTGCTAATTATATCGTAATTGTATCAGAGAGAGCAAAGGACTGGGAAGAGCAGTCGAACGGATGGGACAGTGTGTTGAAACATCAACAAAAGCAAAACAAGGATATGTGAATGTAGTCAAGTTGAATCAGGTGATGCTATGGGAATTAAATTACAAAACGAGACACTTAAAGTAGTAGATGAGTTTTTTTATTTAGGCAGCAGAATAGCTAATGATAGCCTTATTATAGAGGACATAAAATGTAGACAGGCAATGCCTAGAAAAACATTTCTGAAAAAGAGAAATTTCTTAACATCGAATATAGGCTTACGTTGTAGGAAGTGTGTAGCCATGTATGGAAGTGAAACATGAACGAGGAACCGTTTGCACAAGAAGTGAACAGGAGCTTTTGAAATTTGTTGCTAGAGGAGAATGCTGAAGATTACATGGGTAGATCATGTAACTCATGAGATTGTACTGAACAGAACTGGGGAGACAAGAAATGTGTGTCACAACTTGACTAAAAGAAGGAATCAGTTGACAGGACACATTCTGAGACATCAAGTAATCAGCAATTTAGTATTGGAGGGAAGTTTGGGGGAAGGGTGGGGGAGGGGAGGATTCGCCGAGAGAGATCAAGAGATGAATACAGTAAGCAGATCCAGTAGGATGTAGGTTGCAGCAATTATACGGTGATGAAGAAGCTTGCACAGGTTATAGTAGCATGGAGAGCTGCACCAAACCTGAAAATCAGAACCAAAAAAACAACCTATTCATCCAGTGTTTCACAACGAGAGCACTTAGAGATTTGCAACAAACTTTAAGCATAATTTCAAACATTTACTTAGCTTTTTCTCTCTTACATGCTTAAATTCAAATATTTAACACGCTACCTCATTTCTAAACTAATCAGACTTTTGAAGCTGTTTCACACATGCTAGTTTACGTCTTACAAGAGAAAATCACATTTCAAAAAAATATACAGTGTGTATCAAAAGGAATCATCCGATTTTTTTTTAAAAAAAACATAATATGACATTTGAGATACCTGCGTGAACAACGTAAAGTTGGAAAGGGCAAACTCTCGAGTTTTGCATGGTATCCTTAAGGTAGCAGCAGTGTGCGCCCACTTCGCTTCTAGTAAATATGGTGTCTGCACAAGAGAAAGCGCTTCGTTTTCTACGTTTAGCGCATTGCAGGTCAGTAATAGCTGTTCAGCGTTACTTTCGTAGTAGGTATGGTGTGGATCTTCCTAAGCACAAAGCATTAGACGATGGCATGAACAATTCCGAGAAACAGGTTGTTTGTGTAAAGGCAAATCGCAGGGCCATCCTCGAGTGTCTAACATAGACGTCGAACGCATCCGCCATGGTTTCACAAGGAATCCGCAGAAATCAGTTCTCCGTGCAGCTCGACAGCTCAACATGCTCCCGATGTTCGTTTGTTGCGTGTTGCTTCGACGTTTACACATGAAATCATATCAAGTTCAGCTACTAAAAGCTCTTCGTGAAGCTGACAAACACCAACGTATGAAGTTCTATAATGACGTTCTTTGAAAGATGGAGGACAACAGTAGTCTTCTACGCTTAGTATTTAGTGACGAAACGACATTCCATTTAAATGGAAAGGTGAACCGTCATAATGTGTGGATTTTGTTGTGGTCTTCAGTCCTGAGACTGGTTTGATGCAGCTCTCCATACTACTAGGTCCTGTGCAAGCTTCTTCATCTCCCAGTACCCACTGCAACCCACGTCCTTCTGAATCTGCTTAGTGTAGTCATCTCTTGGTCTCCCTCTACGAGTTTTACCCTCTACGCTGCCCTCCAATACTAAATTGGTGATCCCTTGAGGCCTCAGAACATGTCCTACCAACCGATCCCTTCTTCTGCTCAAGTTCTGCCACAAACTTCTCTTCTCCCAAATCCTATTCAATACTTCCTCGTTAGTTACGTGATCTACCCATTTAATCTTCAGCATTCTTCTGTAGCACCACATTTAGAAAGCTTCTATTCTCTTCTTGTCCAAACTATTTATCGTCCATGTTTCACTTCCATACAGGGCTACACTCCATACAAATACTTTCAGAAATGACTTCCTGACACTTAAATCTATATTCGATGTTAACAAATTTCTCTTCTTCAGAAACGCTTTCCTTGCCATTGCCAGTCTACAGTTTATATCCTCTCTACTTCGACCATCATCAGTTATTATCCTCCCCAAATAGCAAAACTCCTTTACTACTTTAAGTGTCTCATTTCCTAATATAATTCCTTCAGCATCACCCAACTTAATTCGACTACATTCCATTATCCTCGTTTTGCTTTTGTTGATGTTCATTTTATATCCTCCTATCAAGACACTATCCATTCCGTTCAACTGCTCTTCCAAGTCCTTTCTGTCTCCGACAGAATTACAATGTCATCGGCGAACCTCAAAGTTTTTATTTCTTCTCCATGGATTTTAATACCTACTCAAAGTTTTTCTTTTGTTTCCTTTACTGTTTGCTCAATATACAGACTGAATAACATCGAGAAAAGACTACAACCCTGTCTCACTCCCTTCCCAACCACTGCTTCCCTTTCATGACCCTCGACTCTTATAACTGCCATCTGGTTTCTGTACAAATTGTAAATAGCCTTTCGCTCCCTGTATTTTATCCCTGCCACCTTCAGAATTTGAAAGAGAGTATTCCAGTCAACATTGTCAAAAGCTTTCTCTAAGTCTACAAATGCTAGAAACGTAGGTTTGCCCTTCCTTAATCTAGCTTCTAATATAGGTCGTAGGGTCAGTATTGCCTCACGTGTTCCAACATTTCTACGGAATCAAAACTGCTCTTCCCCGAGGTCGGTTTCTACTAGTTTTTCCATTCGTCTGTAAAGAATTCGCGTTAGTGTTTTGCAGCTGTGACTTATTAAACTGATAGTTCGGTAATTTTCACATCTGACAATACCTGCTTTCTTTGGGATTGGAATTATTATATTCTTCTTGAAGTCTGAGAAAATTTCACCTGTCTCATACATCTTGCTCACCAGATGGTAGAGTTTTGTCAGGACTGGCACTCCCAAGGCCGTTGGTAGTGGTAGATTCATTCAGTAATTTTCCTTTTGTTGTCCGGATGTCTTCCACGATTTCATCTGCCACCATCCAAGCGTTGTCGGCTATCTTTTGCATTGAAGGTCTTCCACAGACTATTGTTTCCGACAATGGCCCACAATTCATGTCCGCATAATTTCAGTCATTCTGCAAGGCCAATGGTATTCAACATCTGACGTCCGCGCCGTTTTCGTCACAATCAAACGGTGCCGCTGAACGATTGGTCAGGACTTTCAAGTCACAGATGTTGAAGTTGAAAGAGTCGCATTCTCGGGAGGAAGCGTTTTTGCTCTTTTTGTCCTCGTATCGCTCTCAGCTCCGAGATGGTCGCTGGCCTGCTGAGTTGCTCCGCGGTCGCCCTCATCGAACCTTAATCTCTTTTCTCCATCCGCGCTCATCAGGTTCCTGTGCAGCGGCAGACACCTGCTTTTGCTCCAGGCGACGTTGTCTACTATCGCCACTATCGAGGTTCACGGCTTTGGCTCGAAGGGCGCATTCTTCGCTGCCTCGGACGCGCTATGTACCTGGTTTTGGAGGCCTCTGGTGAGCTGCGTCGGCATCTCAATCAGCTGCGCCTCTGTCGTCGCACGGGATCTGACGCTCGCCGTCTGCTTTCAGCGACGGTGCCGTCCGGTCGGCGCACCGGGGACCCATCTACTGGCTCGCCTCAGCCCCAGGTGTTACAGACGCTGCCTTCCATTTTGCCCAATGGCAACGCGCCGCCGCCGACGCCTGTTCTCCCGCCGGCGACGCCCGCAGTGGACGCGTTGCTGCAACCGCCGGGCGCCTCCCTGGGTCACGCGCCGCCGATCGTTTCGCGTGACCAGTTGTCCTCCGACATGGGACTCTTGCCCGCTCCGGACCATATGTCGTCTTCGCCCGTCGGGTGCCCCGGCCCGATGGAGGTCGACCCTTCGGCCCCTCCTGTCTCTCTACGGGCGCATACGCCGCATGTTGACGTGCACCCTGGAGCATGTTTTCAGGCGTTTGCTAGCTCCCCGCGGTCCGAATGGCAGGGTGCGGGTGGCACAGCCTCGCCTGTTGTTAGGCTCCCCACCTCGTCGCATACGTCCATATGCGGTCCTCCCCACGGCGGGCGGAAGCCTTATTCCACAACCGTACGCCGATTTGCGGGGGAGGAATGTGGTGTCACCGCCAGACACCACACTTGCTAGGTGGTAGATTTTAAATCGGCCGCGGTCCGGTAGTATACGTCGGACCCGCGTGTCGCCACTATCAATGATTGCAAACCGAGCGCCGCCACACGGCAGGTCTAGAGAGACTTCCTAGCACTCCCCCCAGTTGTACAGCCGACTTTGCTAGCGATGGTTCACTGACTTCTACGCGCTCATTTGCCGAGACGATGGTTAGCATAGCCTTCAGCTAAGTTATTTGCTACGACCTAGTAATGCGCCAGTATCTGTACTATTGATATTGTAAATCATGTACCATAAAGAGCGACGTTCTCCATGAATGGATTAAAGTTAAGTATTCCACCAGCTACGTCCGTTTTTCTCAATTCTAATTCCCTTGTCATGTTCCAGACCTCACGCCAGCCTGCGTGATCTAAAACGCGTGCTTTTCGGCCTCCTTTAGCAATACAGGGTTGGCTCTCCTGCCAACCACAACATCAAGGAATCAGCAATTTAGTATTGGAGTGAAGTTTGAGGGGAAGGGTGAGGAGGGGGAGACTCACAGAGGGAGATCAAGAGATGGATACAGTAAGCAGATTCAGTAGAATGTAGGTTGCAGCAGTTATACGGCGATGAAGAAGCTTGCACAGATTATAGTAGCATGGAGAGCTGCACCAAACCTGAAAATCAGAACCAAAAAAACAACCTATTCGTCCAGTGTTTCACAACGAGAGCACTTAGAGACTTGCAACAAACTTTAAGCATAATTTCAAACATTTACTTAGCTTTTTCTCTCTTACATGCTTAAATTCAAATATTTAACACGTTACCTCATTTCTAAACTAATCAGACTTTTGAAGCTGTTTCACACATGCTAGTTTACGTCTTACAAGAGAAAATCACATTTCAAAAAATATACAGTGTGTATCAAAAGGAATCATCCGATTTTTTTAAAAAAAAACATAATATGTCATTTGAGATACCTGCGTGAACAACGTAATGTTGGAAAGAGCAAACTCTCGAGTTTTGCATGGTATCCTTAAGGTAGCAGCAGTGTGCGCCCACTTCGCTTCTAGTAAAAATGGTGTCTGCACAACAGAATGCGCTTCGTGTTCTACGTTTAGCGCAATGCAGGTCAGTAATAGCTCATCAGCGTTACTTTCGTAGTAGGTATGGTGTGGATCTTCCTAAGCACAAAGCATTAGACGATGGCATGAACAATTCCGAGAAACAGGTTGTTTGTGTAAAGGCAAATCGCAGGGCCATCCTCGAGTGTCTAACATAGACGTCGAACGCATCCGCCATATTTTCACAAGGAATCCGCAGAAATCAGTTCTCCGTGCAGCTCGACAGCTCAACATGCTCCCGATGTTCGTTTGTTGCGTGTTGCTTCGACGTTTACACATGAAATCATAACAAGTTCAGCTACTAAAAGCTCTTCGTGAAGCTGACAAACAGCAACGTATGGAGTCTTATAATTTCGTTCTTTGAAAGATGGAGGACAACAGTAGTCTTCCACGCTTAGTGTTTAGTGGCGAAACAACATTCTATTTAAATGGAAAGGTGAACCGTCATAATGTGGGGATATGGGATACACAACAACTACTAGAAGTTATACAACATGAGAGGAACTCTCTAAAATTTAAAGTTGTTTGTGAAATTTCACGGAAAAGGTGAATGGTCCATTTTTCTTTGCCGAGAAGACCGTTACACGAAGCACATATCTCGGTAGGCTTTGGAACTTTCTTTTCCCACAGTTGGAAACAGATTCGAACAACTTCATTTACGAACATGATGGGGCATCGCCACACTGGCATCTGGAAGTGCGGGAATTTTTAAATCAAATGATTACTGAACAATGGCGTGGTCGCACTGGACTAAATGATTCAGCCTTACATTCAGTACTGTTTTCCTGGGGGAACTCTGGGGGATGCGTACCCCTAAACGTTTTCGTCGACAAAGTAATTTTTTTACGATATCGAGAACTTGGAAGTGTACCAAAGATTTATTTCACGGACGTAAATTTTTTATTTGATTTTTTCTCTCTATTACAACCCTCATTCTTGGTATGTTCACTCTTCCTCCATCTCCATATATTCTTCGTAGTCCTGGTAATCCACAGAATTTGACACTTAAAACACAGACCTCAAAGACCGCACCTTACTCTCTTACTTTATTCCTACTACTGCCTAGGAGTAAATTTTGGACTTATTTCACCCATAACTTACTAACGTACTAGCGTACTATTAAGTGGTGCTCTCCACGAGTAATGGACTAAACAGATTTATTTCGGAAGTAAATGAAAGAAAAATTTGCTACTGGAGTAATTTACTCATATAGTTCAGTACCAGGGGCGATTTTAGAAGTCGGTCAAGGGAGGGAAGGGCTAATGGGGGGGGGGGGGGGGGAGGTTTGGGGGAATGGAGTATCGCTTAACAAAAGGAGAGTTGCGCTCCTCCACCGAAAAATTGGTGGAGTTTAGTGTTGCTTAAAGTGGTTTTTGGTAACTGTTTTGGAGTTCAGGATAAAAAATTTGTATTAATAAGTAATAAGACGCCCACTTTAAGTTCAATGATATTTATTGGTTTGGATAGTAAGCTATTTGTCGCTCTTATTCCTTTGTTAAAATGCGTTAGAAATAGATTGCAATCTATATTGCTACACAATTATTAAAAAAAGATTGAATCTGAAGTCATTTTATCCAGTGTAATATGATACTCCATTGGGGGGGGGGGGGGGGGGGGGGGGCGGCTATAGCCCCCATAGCCCCCCCCCCCCTTTCCACCGCCTATTTTCAGTACTATCGACAGAAGTCGCCGATTTCCTTCTCTCTTAGCAACTTACTACGTTAGTTTCACTTACTCCAGGTTGGTGCTAGCCACCCTGAAAATTTATAGTTTTGAGCCCAGACAGCTATTTCCAACAGAAACTGATGTTTACTTTGCCATTTACGTCTTTAATCCTGTGCCTTGGCCGTGGTTGGTACAACAATGAAGCACTGTTTGATGTAGATGTGTGGAGCTTAGCGATAAAGCTTTCGCTATTTAGGCGGAAGAGAGTGTTAGTTTTCGGTTTTAACCTGGCTGGAGGTAACATTTTTCCCATGTTCTGTGCAAGTGCCACTAGCAGAAAGACTGACCATCATAAAAGAAATCCCAAGACAACTTCTCCCTCAAAATTTCGACGCTACCTCGATTCTGTGCCCTGCTGATCTAAAGGTGAAAAACTGCTGAATTGCATACTTGTTAGTGCCTGCTTTCCCTGCTTCTGTCACCTGTATTGGCACCATTGTAGCACTAAATGATCTGTTAACTGTATTTTGTCTTGTATCCACCCCTACTGCCATGTTCGCTGACTTAAATTGTAGTCCTGAAACACTGCAATATGACTGTGGACTGATTGTGGCGTCGCAACTAGTGCGCGATTGCCCATTTGTCCATTAAAAGCTTTACTTCAGAATGTATGTGGGCTGCAATGTAAGCCGGTAGAGTATTATACGGTCAGTAACGGACGAGTTGTGTCCTGCAGACTGACGTCACGACCATCTGTTGCAGCTGCACGTGTGAAAGCAGTGGAGTAGCGCTGGCAGCCCACTTACATTATACGAAACTAAAAATGTTAATAACTAATAAAGGAATAACCTGAGGAACGTCGTATTTGATGTACATCCTTCTGTTGTGAAAAAAAAAAAAACATGTCAAAGTCTGAGATCAAAAATAGTTGTATTTTGGAAGATTGTAAAATTCCATGAAAAAAACGTAATTTTCCGACAGTCAAGAATTTAAATAAATACAGTGATGTAATGGTTCACCTTCAGTGACTGGTGGTGGTGGTTAGTGTTTAACGTCCCGTCGACAACGAGGTCATTAGAGACGGAGCGCCAGCTCGGGTTAGGGAAGGGTTGGGAAGGAAATCGGCCATGCCCTTTCAAAGGAACCATCCCGGCATTTGCCTGAAACGATTTAGGGAAATCACGGAAAACCTAAATCAGGATGGCCGGAGACGGGATTGAACCGTCGTCCTCCCGAATGCGTGTCCAGTGTCCTTCAGTGACTATGTACGATGATCTGTTAACACTTTCAGTGTTCATATAAAAATTTGGAAAGTTTTTAGTTTCAGAAAACCTCTGTGAGTTTTCTGTAATAATAATTTCAAGAATTCTAAGTAAATATGTGTATTGTGTGTTATGGTGCGTGTGAATGAGAATGCGTGCGTGAGAGTATGTGGGACGTTCGGCATTATTAAAAATCATTCATGTAATTCTCTACAGGAACTGGCAAGTGTTCCAACTCTGTAACGTGGGAACGAATCCACTAGTGGTTCCCCTACTAGTGAATGTCGGATGTCCAAGTATGTGTGCTTATGTATAAGACAGCCAGAACATTCGCGACTACATAATAAATTTCCAGATGTAGAGTAAAGCTTATAGTTCATTTTGTTTTGTTTATTTAATTAGACAATTTTGTGTTACTTAATTTGATGACGTCAATGAGCCTAGAGAAGTGGTTGGTGCTTGCTAGATTTTGGCGCGAGCCGCGCCCTAGAAGTGAGTTCTCATTGGTCGTTAAGCCAATGAGAAGCGAGACGGTTGGCCGTCTAGTGATGAGATATAGTTTTGAGTGTGGGAGAGTGAGAGGGGAGTCGCGACCTAGCTTTAATTGGAGGCGGTTATGCTGGATGTGACTTTTCGCATTATGTGTAAGATGAAGTCTTGGGATGACTTCCGCGTTATGGTCCAGTGTTAACGGTATCTGGTAGTGACCAAAAACTGTTTATGAAATCTTTAGTGTTGTGATAGTTCGTTCCGATGAAAATCGCGAGTGAATTTTGAATTATATAGCGTGGCGGAACTGAGTATATTCTTACTGAGTATTTTATGGCGAGCATAAACTTTTACTAAAGACAACCACTGAATATCGTGTGCAGAAGTGATTGGCCGATCATTGACTGTGTTACAAGTAATTGATTTCGGAATTTGGGAAGGTAAAAGTTCTGGCTGTTTTAGGTATGGTGATAACTGTGAGGAGAAACGTTAGTAATTTTCGTAAATATGGGCTGATGATCTTGCTTAACGGCAATAAAGATCTATTGAAGGTTTAAATTTGAACTTCTTGTTTAAAGTACGAGTTACATCCCCTTTCCGAATCATTTCTTTAAAGTACATAGAAAATTTTCAGCAAATTTTACTTATAGCGGCCTCCGGTGTGTAGCTATGAGGTTACAGTTTCCTCAACACTGCTTTTCTGTGATCTCGTAAGTAGCTGCTGTCAGGAGTTTACGTGCGAAGATCTACCGCTGTAAAGAGGTAGGTGAACAAAAATTATAAAAGAAATTGCATTGCAGCAGCAACGTATAATCCGTCGCAATTGGTGCATCGCACGTAGAAAAAATCCGTCGCATGATCTTAGACCGTTTCTTGCTAATTTGTGACAATTCAGGATACTATGATTTATCAAAAAAGTCTTTTTGTAATGTTATCGTGCTAAATAGGTTTTTTTTTAGTTTATTGAACACTGGGTTGGGTATGTTGTTATTGTTGTTATGATCTTCAGTCCGAAGACTAGTTTGAAGCAGCTACAATATCCTGTACAAGTGTCTTCATCTCCGAAGAAACATGACATAGTTCTCCTTAACAACACACGCACTGCAGTATCGAATTTATCCGCCGATACCAGGCAGCAACTTTAAGTTAAAATGTTCCGTGCGGGAATTATATAAAGTCTGCATGAGTACAGATTATGACGTAGGAACGACGTCATATGAAATTTTGGGTATGGCCGTACGTCGTGCACAGATAACCAGAGCTGTTAACGGGAGAACTCACGTAAAGCGGGAAATAGCGAATCCAGTCCCGGTTTGGCACAAACTTTCATTGTCATCATTCCCTTGTTGTTCACATTCATAAATGCGAATTCATTTTATGTATCCATGCCCGAAGGAACATTCCATCGTTCTTCTGAACAACAAAAGCACTGCAATATAGTTATGGCTTAGGTCTGGCTTGATGTATTTTAATTACATGCTGAATAAACGTTTCTAGAGCTTTTCTAGGTGCTCTTTGCGGTGTGAGGGAGTAGCCATGTATGTGAAAAACGGTATCCCATTTGAGTCAATTGATGTTTTAAAGTACTGCACTGAAAAGGTGTTTGAATGCTATGCAGGTGTGGTTAAATTTAGTGGAGCTAAACTTCTTACTGCTGTTAGTTATAGATCCCCAGACTCCGAGTTCACAACATTTTTGCTAAAGCTAGAGGAGGTTCTTGGTTCACTTTATAGGAAATACAAAAAGTTAGTCATATGTGGTGACATCAATATTTATTGTATAAGTGATTGTGCAAGGAAAAGGATGCTGGTAGAACTCCTTAATTCATATAATCTTATGCAAACCGTATTCTTTCCAACGAGAGTGCAAGGGAACAGTAGAACAACCATAGACAATATTTTTGTTCATTCCTCATTACTAGAAGGGCATTCTGTTAGCAAAAAGGTGAATGGCCTTTCAAATCATGATGCATAAAATTTAACTCTAAAAGATTTTTGTGCTGCATCACGTGTTAAATATAGTCATCAGCTGTTTAGGAAAGCAGATTCAGTTTCTGTAGAGACATTTGTAAACCTCATCAAGGAACAAGAGTGGCAAGATGTTTATAGCGCTGATACAGTAGACGATAAATATAATGCTTTTCTCCATACTTTTCTAATGCTCTTTGAAAGTTGCTTTCCGTTAGAACGTTCAAAACAGGGTACTAGCACAAACAGGCAGCCTGGGTGGCTGACTAGAGGGATAAGAATATCTTGTAGAGCAAAGTGGCAATTATATCAAAACGTTAGAAACAGTCACAATCTAAATGCAGCAGCCCATTACAAAAAGTATTATAAGTTGCTTAAAAAAGTTATTAGGAAGGCAAAAAGTATGTGGTATGCAGATAGAATAGCTAAGTCTCAGGATAAAATTAAAACCATATGGTCAGTAGTAAAGGAAGTGGCTGGTCTGCAGAGACAGGTCGAGAATCAGTGCGTAGTGGGATTGTTCGTGTTACTGATAAGTCGCATATATGTACAGTATTTGATAATCACTTTCTGAATATACCAGGTGAACTAAATAGATACCTAGTCCCAACAGGGAATCATATAGCGCTCATAGAAAAAAGTGTTCCGAGACTGATACCTGAAATGCTCCTCCATGATACTGACAAGAGGGAGACTGAGTTAATAATTAAATCACTAAAGACCAAGAACTCTCATGGATATGACGGAGTATCTAGCAGAATACTGAAGTATTGTTCCATGTATGTTAGCCCAGTACTTAGCCATATCTGTAACTTTTCCTTTAGGAGTGGTCAGTTTCCTGACCGATTAAAGTACTCAGTAGTGAAGCCACTTTATAAAAAGGGAGACAGGGATAATATTGACAATTATAGACCTATTTCTATGCCATCGGTGTTTGCTAAAGTTACCGAGAAGGTTGTATATACAAGGTTACTGGAGCATTTAAATTCACATAATTTGCTGTCAAATGTACAGTTTGGTTTTAGAAATGGCTTAACAACTGAAAATGCTATATTCTCTTTTCTTTGTGAGGTTTTGGACGGATTAAATATAAGGTTGCGAACGTTAGGTGTTTTCTTTGATTTAACGAAGGCTTTTGACTGTGTTGACCACAAAATATTACTGCAGAAGCTGGACCATTATGGAGTAAGGGGAGTAGCTTACAATTGGTTCGCCTCTTACTTTAAGAACAGAAAGCAGAAGGTAATTCTCCGCAATATTGAGAGTGGTAATGGTGTTCAGCCCCAATGGGGCACTGTTACGTGGGGCGTTCCTCAAGGGTCGGTGCTGGGGCCACTGCTGTTTCTTATTTATATAAATGATATGCCTTCCAGTATTACAGGTGATTCAAAAATATTTCTGTTTGCTGATGACACCAGTTTGGTAGTGAAGGATCTTGTGTGTAATATTGAAACATTATCAAATAATATAGTTCATGAAATAAGTTCATGGCTTGTGGAAAATAATTTAATGCTAAATCACAGTTAGGCTCAGTTTTTACAGTTTCTGACTCACAATTCAACAAGAACTGATATTTTAATCAGACAGAATGGGCATATTAAAAACGAGACTGAACAGTTCAAGTTCCTAGGCGTTCGGATAGATAGTAAGCTGTTGTGGAAAGCCCATGTTGAGGATCTTGTTCAGAAACTAAATGCCACTTTATTTACCATTAGAACAGTATCTGAAATAAGTGACATTTCAACACGAAAAGTAGTCTACTTCGTATATTTTCATACGCTTATGTCATATGGTATTATTTTTTGGGGTAATTCTTCTGATTCAAAATGGGTATTTTTGGCCCAAAAACGGGCTGTTTGAGCTATGTGTGGTGTAAGTTCGAAAACCTCTTGTCGACCCCTATTCAATAGTCTGGGAATTTTGACATTGCCCTCACAGTATATATTTTCTTTAATGTCGTTTGTTAGCAATATTAGCTTATTCCCAAGAGTTAGCAGCTTTCACTCAGTTAATACTAGGCAGAAATCAAATCTGTATGTGGAATGCACTTCCTTGACTCTTGTGCAGAAAGGAGTGCACTATTCTGCTGCATCCATTTTCAATACGCTACCACAAGAACTCAAAAATCTTAGCAGTAGCCCAAACACTTTTAAGTCTAAACTAAAGTTTCCTCATGGCTCACTCCTTCTATTCTGTCGAGGAGCTCCTGGAAGAGCTAAAAAATTAAGCAAATTCCAGTGTTACATTTTTTATTTTCTTTATTTAAATTAACGACTTGTCGACTGAATATGTTTCTTATATTTCATTTTATCTGTTTGTACAATCTACAACTGAATATGTTTCTTATATTTCATTTTATCTGTTTCTACAATCGTGTTACAATTTCATGTACTCGTTCCATGACCATGGCGATTTCTCCTTAATGTGGTCCCACGGAACAATAAATAAATAAATAAATAAACTTTGTCCTGTCTATGCAATAACAACGTAGTTGACGACTCCTTAGAAATTATGTACTTTGGCAGTTATATTTCAAAATTTTGTACGTGGCTGAACGCTGAAGGATAAAATCTTTGTGAAAAAATAAGCAGCCAATCCGTTGGAAAAACGGAGGTTTATTTCAACTCCTTGGCCATGGTTTCAAAGGTTATAAAAACATCTCTTTCAGAAGTGGTGACAAGTGGGTTACATGTCGTAGAGAAGGTACGTTGACATATAGCCAAGTCGCGTCAGTAATATATAAAGTTCCCCCCCCCCCCCCATATTTTAAAAAGTTGTATGACATGATAGTCGTCACTGAGCAGCGCTACCCCAACGTACGGCTAATACACTATCGTCGCGTACGTAGAAGCTGTCGTGTGTGGCAGGTCATTACATATTGTGATTTTGTTTGTTTTCTTTCTTAGAAGTAGTTTAGATATGAAAAATTGAGCAGAAAGGAGTTCATTTAAAATCATCGATAGATTATATTTGACTATCGATAGTGACGACCAAAATGAGTATTTACTGGTAATTATTATTAAAATGATATGTTTTGTATTTACGTTTCGTGTTCTAGTGTTCAGAACTGAACCAAAATTCAATTTCTGAAATGTAAGATTATAATTTAAATGTAAATGAAGTTTGTATGGTCTGTAGATGCGGAAGCCAAAGTAATTATTGAGACTGTAAGTACGCTATTGTTAACGGGTAGCAGGAAAGTATGGAGATATCGAAAGCGGTGTGCATTACATGTCATCTAAAGAAAATAGTTAAACATTGCAGTACCGGTACTACTGACTGATGAAGAACTATGATGACGTGGAGGAGTTTTAATTGGAATACGAAGAAAAATGATGAAGGTATTTATCAATGAAGACTGCGAATTGCAGTTTTTGTCTGCGGTTATTACGTAACTTTTTCAACTTACAAAATGTGTCATTGGCTGTGATGGAAATTATTGACGTCACAGATAATGACTAGTAAAGAAGTTTTGGATGAAAGTTACGCAATATAACCCCCTTCCATTTTTTCGCACTTAATGTATATGTTTGCGTAATATTCACTAAAATACTTGTCAGGAACTTTTCAGTATATAACACACGTAATCTGAATTTACGTTGCATTTTTAGTTTTACGATGAAAAGTGCGTTGATCACGGCAAAATGCGGTTAAAAATGACACGAACGTTAAGATTACGATATGCTACAGGTCAGTCTATTTAGTGAAACTTCAACCGTTATTTGGGACTCACAGTTGGCTTCGACAACCCAAAAACAAATAGTCACCTTTAAACCTAACCTACACTTCGGGCTACACTACAGACCTGTATGTCACCACTACCAAGATTTAAGGGCTAGAGGTCGAATAGCACATACCGGCCGATATTTGAGCCAGCGTACATCAGAATAATATGAACGTATTAATTGGCTTCAGTATATTGGAGCGTAAAACATTAGTAAACCATAATTACCTTGCGATTCAACAATTAGCTGCTGTAGTTTTAAATGAAAGCCTGACTGTATTGGTGATTTACTTGCCAAATCAAAATCAACAGTTACCGGTACAGTGCTTGAATTAATTTGAATTTTTGTGTACAACTATTTAATGTGCTCTCTTTTGCTGAAATATGGCTGAGTATGTCGACATCCCCGTTTTTATGGAGCATATCAGTTTGAAAACAGCTGTAAATGTAATGCATAATTATTATTTTCTTCTTCCCAGTCACGACTACATTTACTATGTCCACGAGCGAGGTTTCTTAAAAACTAGGTAATGAAAGAATCATCGTTCTGTTGCATAGAGTGTGAGCCATTGCAAATTATATGCAGGCTTTAGGCGTCACATACATATGGCCTTATTACTACGCCCGTTCGTTTTAAAGTGTTGATTGAGAAATTAATTTTTTATGGGTTGATTCTCAATGTTTCCAATTGGTACACAGTATTATTCACTATTCACATGTTTATCATTGTGCTATTTTATACTTACATACTCCACTGTATTAATAGTGCAACGCGAAGTATTTTCAGTTTTCAAAACGTACTAGGTTGTAGCTAGACTATAGCCTTTAGATACTCTTCAACGTATGACAGAATCTTGATATCTTCACTATTTAATAGAAATAGGGTGGATTTTTATCATCGTGACTGCTTCGTCACTTCTTGTCTGTCAGTGTACAGTGTGATTCAAAATCCGTATTACAGGCTTCTCGCGAGTGTAGCGGGGACTTGGTTTTGATGAGAAACACACACCCGGAAGTATAGCGTTTGGATATAAAATAAGTTTTAAGATCGGACCACTTTCACACTTACCACTTCACGTTACGGACGCTCATGTTATGACCTGACAGTCTGGGGACCCCTTAACACGCTGGTGACGAAATCGTCTCTGCGCTGCTGAGTTTTGATAGCCGCGCGCGCACTTGTGACAAAATTGTCGTTTTCTGTGCATTCTCCTCACCCCATTTGCTTCCAGTATTTCGCACACATACATGGCACCAACGCCTTTGCGCATGACTGTTGGCGAAGACGATATTGATAATGATGTTCATGTAGAAGAAGTGGAAGAAACACAAACACTTTTCAATAAAAATTTGCAGAATTATTCGAAGATAAACACGAAAGTTAAAGAATAGAAAGAAATCCATCGAATAATATTTTCTTGGAACAACATGTGTTCAGTTGGGACAGACAATCTCACATTCGTATATTTTGAGTTCCGTAAACCACTGGGTAAAAATGGAACCTATATAGGATCAGTTCGTTGCCCGACAGTCAGTCTGTTCGTACGCTATCAGCCGTTTTTCTAACAAGGGAACCTCCCCATCGCACCCCTCTTAGATTTAGTTATAAGTTGGCTCAGTGGATAAGTCTCGAAACACTGAACTCAAATCAATCGAGGAAACAGGAAGAAGTTGTGTGGAACTATGAAAAAAATAAGCAAAATATACAAACTGAGTAGTCCATGGGCAAGATATGCAACATCAAGGGTGGTGTGAGCTAAGGAGCGCCGTGGTCCCGCGGTTAGCGTGAGCAGCTGCGGAACGAGAGGTCCTTGGTTCAAGTGTTACCTCGAGCGTTGTTTACTTTCTTCATTTTCGCAAAGTTATGATCTGTCCGTTCGTTCATTGACGTCTCTGTTCACTGTAATAAGTTTAGTGTCTGTGTTTTGCGACCGCACCGCAAAACCGTGCGATTAGTAGATGAAAGGACATGGGTCTCCAATGGGAACCGAAAACATTTGATCGCAAGGTCATAGGTCAACTGATTCCTCCACAGGAAAACACATCTGATATACTATATACGACGCTGGTGACGGCATGTGCGTCAAATGACAGGAATATGTTGTCAACCCACCTAACTTGTACACTTGGCGAATGGGTAAAAAGATTCTTCTACCTTCCCCGTTTTAGGTTTTCTTGTGGATGTGATAATCACTCCCAAAAAAGTAATGAAAACATAAGAGTTTGTCACATAAAATGCAACAAATGAGTGCTACAGTTTCACAGTCGCACAGTTTTCCCTGTGCTCTGTCAAAACATATGTTTTTTTACGTTTTCAAATATTTCCGTGTGTAGACCGTCAAATCCTGCATATGTCCAAGCAAATCTGAACAATTCCTGGAATTTTGGTGGGCGAAATTGATTATGTGTGAGTGCCTGAACTCGATAGTTGTCTGAAAATTAAAAAAATTAAACTTTTCACTCGAGGGTAGACTTGAACCGAGGACCTTTCGTTACGCAACTGCTCACGCTAACCACGGGACCACGACGCTCCTCAACTGAAACAAACCTAGATATTGCATATCTTGCACATGGACTACTCAGTTTGTATATTTCGCTTATTTTTTTCATAGTTCCACACAACTTCTTCCTGTTTTCTCGACTGATCTATGTTCAGTTTTTCAAGGCCTATCCACTGTGCCAACTTATAAATAAATCTGAGGGGGGTGCGATGGTGAGGTTCCCTTGTAAGGAACGGGTGGACGTATCAAGTTGAAATGTATATCCCCTACGTCTATGGTCCCCTGACGATTTAAAACAAACCTTCTATGTCAGTGTAATCAAAATATACAGCCATTGATGTCACATATTTTGATACTCGCAAACTCACTCGTTAAAAACTATAGCGGTGATCTAGAATCATGAAATTTGCCAAGAAGCAAGGTTTCACAGTAAAATAAGGTGAGAAATATTAATATATAATTATATCACACAAAAAATATAATTTTTTCGTTCTAGAGAGCCCTGGAATTCTTATGACAGGTATCTTGCCACTATCGATATCGATAACAGACAAAATTCGGTATTGTCGATACTATCTTTATGCATGATTAGTATGTACGAAACCTTGGGCATGATTCACTCTACCACGTATGAGGCTTTTTGCATGTTAATGTAGGTAAAATGCGAAGTAATTCATCAAACCTTCAGCACTCATTTTAAAACACTGAAAAACATTCCTTGGATGTTTTTGAAGCTTATGAAACATTTTATATAACTTTCCACTCATGTCTGCGACTGTATAGGGGGTGACCCCCCCTTTCCCATCAGTTATTTTTCATGCTTGTTTGTTTTAAATCTCATAAATTCGCAAATATTGACCGTCTCCTCAAAAAATTCGTATCGATGAATGATGATTGGATTTGAAAAAAAGTATTGTTGCTGTCATCCTACGTGAGCGCACCTTACTTTGATGACGTGATTTGAAAAGTGACGGAAACATTTTTGTCACGGCGACAAAACCGCCGTTATTACGCCCAGACGAGTGCAGTTGAGTCTGCTGAGCGCTCCAGCTACCCCACCACTGCGCTACCTCAGGCAGCTGTGAGTGAGACGGCTGTATCACTGTCTAACTAACATATGTTAACACTGTGGCTATATGCTAATAGCTGCACACGCACGCGGCTTAGGAAGACGTGTTTACAACGCGGTGCGGCTAATTCTAAGACACGAGTATTGCAGAGTACTTTTATAAGCACGTGTGAATCAGATGTGTGTCTATTTTCAGCTTTCTACTTTTCGGCCAAAACAATTACTTGTATTAGGCCTACCCGATTAAATGAATACGTCATATAGTGCTAATAACTAGTCAATCTTCATTGTTTAGTGAAAACAGGCATACAGTCTGTTAACTTCTAAGTTGCCATAATTACTCCCTAGTCGTGAGTCAGTAGAAGCTGGTAGAAGACGTATGTTCCAGCCGTTTGCCATGTGTTTTCAGTTATCTGGGCCTGTTTTCTTCGTTCGCTGCTGCACCGTTCTGAAATTGGCCAACATACTACAGCTACCAGCGACATATGTTAACTGTTTGTCCATGTAGAGGCATAGGCGTGTGTGTGAATGCGCGCACTAGTGTGTGTGTGTGTGTGTGTGTGTGTGTGTGTGTGTGTGTGTGTGTGTGTGTGTGTGTGTATTTCAATATAGCTCGAAATAAGATAATTCCGAAATTTGGCAAGTTTCCTTTCTCATTGCGTTTTCCCATCAACGACTCAGTGCTTCTTTAATCCAAAAGTATTTACATTCTACCACATCTATCCTACAACATTTACATAACACATTGCACTGCTATTACTTACACCTAGTCTCAAGTTTGAGAGAATTTGTCACTCCATTCAGTATGACAGTATTACCAATAGAATTTTAATGAAACATACAGGAGAGCAATAGAAAAATCGCAGTTTCTGCCACTATAGCACTACAAACGGTACTAAAAATGATGTGTTTTGGAAAGATCTTTAATATGGCCTGTTACTGAAGCTGCATAATTTTTTAATACCCAAGTAGAAATTGGAAATGCACCAAATACAACATGCACTGAAATCAAGATGGTAGCTGTTCGATCTGTTGCTGTCAGTTAATTACAACACAGGTCACGTTCTAGACCTCAGACTATGCTACTGATCAGTCTGTTACCACAGCCAGATTTTTTGCTTTCACATTCGTTGGCTTAACTAACTCTCAACTGAATTTAGACCTTGGGCTATGCTACAGATCACTCTGAAACCACAGCCGGATGTTTTGCTTTCACATTCGTTGGCTTAACTAACTCTCAACTGAATTTAGACCTTGGGCTAAGCTACAGATCACTCTGAAACCACAATCAAGTTTTTCGCTTTTACATTCATTGGCTTCGCCAACTGATAACTACGTTAGTTCTTATTATCACTGATGTCAATATCTGATAATCTACTTCTACTGGAAATATTTCAAAGAATCAAAAATGCACCGCCTACAGATATGATACGAAACTGGCTAGTTTATTGAAGAATAATGAAATTAGTTTTCAACACAGCCATCTTTGGTAACTCCAAACGTGTCTCTGCAAGTTTATACGTGAGGGAGCTGGAAAATAAGTTTCCCCTGTCGACTGTGGTCAAAGTTGTGTGTGAAAGAGAAAAAAGGAGAATGAGACATTAAAGATAAGACATATCTTTATTTTTCTACATAATTTCCAAGTACATAAAGACATTTGTCATACCGCTTTATAAGCGTCAGAAAGCCTTCCAGCAAAAAATCAGGGCGTTGCATATGGAAGAAGCATTGAACGGCTTGTTTGACATCAGCGTTGCTGCCAAAGTGCCTTCTGCTGAGAGTCTTCTTCAATACAGGAAACAGACGGAAGTCAGTTGGTGCTAGATCCGGACTGTAAGCAGATGGTGTAGGCACTCTCAAACAAGAGTTGCAATATGGTATTGCGTTGCCGTCGCCGTGTGTGGTCTCACATTGTCATCCAACAGCAGAACACCAGATCTGAGAAGGCAAGTCCGCTTTTCCAAATCACCCCTTTCAATTTAGACAGAATGGCACAATACCATGCAGTATTGATGGTTGCATCCTCCAGAACGTCCAGCAGTAAAACTCCTGCGGCGTTCCAGAAAATGGTGAGAAGCACTTTACCTGCAGGCGGAGTGCTTTTAATCTTCTTTCGGACAGGCGATGAGGGATGTTTCCACTGCATGGATTGGCCCTTCGATTCGAGCGTGTAATGGTAGACTCACGTTTCATCTTCCGTCACAATCCGAAACAGAACGTCATTGTCAGAATCATGGCAATGCACGAGCTGTTCCAGGCTGAACGCCATGCATTGTTCCATGTGTGTCGGGTTCAGTTGGCGGGGCACCCATCGTGCTGACACCTTTCTGTATCGAAGACAGTCTAGGTCTCGGTATGTCCTGCACTTGCTGACGTCCATCACTGAACTGGTGGCACCATCTCCGCATCATTTGCCTCAACATTACACCTGACCCATACATCTCACAAGGTGGTCATGCATTTCTGTGCGTGATACTCCACGTGCCCATTCACAGCGGATAACAGCTCTCACTTCCGCATTTGACCATGACTCCAAAACGCACCTTCTTTCCAGAGCTCCAGGACAAGACTGAGCGGCTGGCCTCCGGTTTGTGCAGGCACTGCGACAGCACAATCTGCTCGATTCTAGTCAACCTCTACCCAATGGTGTATCGGTGTCTTGCACGTGCGGATTCACCTGCTGTGTTGTCTTTCGCCCATATCACACAACTCTGCCCACAGTCGACAGGGCAAACTTATTTTCCAACTCCCCCTCATAACTTAGCTTTTTCAGTCCACCATGAAAGTAGATCACTGGTATAACAAAAAGTGGAGTTACTTTGCTTCACTTTCGGACAGGTTTTCAAACAAATTCATGTAATGCATAAGTGTTCCATAAAATGACTTCTGGAAATGAAGTTAGTCTACTCTAAAACAATATAAAACCCATATAATAAAATAAAAGGCTTATAAGATTTATGTTAATTTTATAATGTACTGAAAATTGGAGAAAAGTAGACCCTGGAGAAGGTCAACTTAATATAAACTTTATTTTAAGACAGGATAACAGCTTAGGACAATGTTATCATCTCATATATGTTGTGTCACCTTATAGGACCACCAATAAACCAACTTTTATGTACTTTTTGATATTAAAGGGCGAAAAATAATAAAATTTAAATATTTTCTGTAAATTTAGGATGAAACATCAACATAATTTAGTGTTGTTTCGTTATCAAAGAAATGACCAGTGTTTAATTAGATATTCTGGTATGTAAAACTGGCAGTGAATAGACCAGGAAAATGTTTTGCATCAATTTATCACCATCAACCAACTCTGACACTGAGAAAATGGCTCTTTTGCTGAACATTTTGAAGGATTTGTAAGTTCAGCTGCCTCCTCCCATTTGTTACAAAGGGCAACTTAATTGGAGGCCTTTTCCAGTTATCAAGTGATAGCATCACAATATTTACTATCTTCTTTAAAACTTTCAATAACACAAGGGTAATTAATGTATATTTTCGTACAGTATAACCACAAAACATGCTTGCTAATTGTCCAGATTTTTCTTTTATGACAGATGAAATTCCAGGATGGAATATAACAATATGGTGAAAAGGATAGTTGCTACGACCATATAGTGGAGTTACTGAGTCGCAGATAGGCACAGCAGCACAACAAAAAGACTGCCACAAAATAAACATTCAGCCAACAAGGCTTTTGTCAGAACTAGACAACACACACACACACACACACACACACACACACACACACACACACATACGACCACAGTCTCTGTCAGTTAAAGTCAGATTACAAGCAGCAGTGCATGATGGGAGAGACAACTGGGTTGGGTAATGTGAGGAGGTTAGGGTGGGGAGAGAGGGGATAGCAGAGTAGGGGGTGTAGAACAGTAAAGTGCTGGTAGTGGGATTGTGCAGGGACTAGGTGGTGAGAGGGTAGGTGCAGTTGAGAGGTTAGATGGAGGGTGGGGGTGGGGGGTAGCAGAAAGGGAGAAAAGTAAAAACACTAGGTGCATTGGCGGAATACAGGGCTGTGTGGTGCTGGAAGGGGAACAGTGAAAGGGCTAGATGGGTAAGGACAACAACTAACAGAGTTCAAAAGGGTTATGGGGACGTAGGATATACTACAGGGACAGTTACCACCAGCGCATTTGAGAAAAGTTGGTGTTGTGTTGGTGGGAAGGATCCAGATGACACAGGCTGTGAAGCAATCATTGAAGTGAAGAACATTGTGTTGGGCAGCATGCTCAGCAACACGGTGGTCCAGTTGTTTCTTGGCCACAGTTTGTCGGTGGCCATTCGTGTGGACAGACAGCTTATTGGTTGTCATGGCCACATAGAATGCAGCCCAGTGGTTGCAGCTTAGCTTGTAGATAACAGGACTGGTTTTACAGGTAGCCCTGCCTTTGATGGAATAGGTGATGTTTGTGACCTGGCTGGAGTAAGTGGAGGTATGGGACATACCGTGAGACATGGGGTTGGTAGCAGGGATTGTGTAGGGGTGGACAAGGATATTGTGTAGGTTTGGTGGGGGGCAGGGTACTGCAGTTTGGGGGGGGGGGGGGAGGAGGCATAATGGGTAGGATATTTCTCATTTCAGGGCACAATGACGAGAGACCCATATCCCTGCAATAGACCTAGATGTCCCATAGAATCTCCCACCACCATGTACTCTAGTCTGGCCACAAACATCACTTATCCCATCAAAGGCAGCGCTGCCTGTGACACCAGTCATGTGGTCTACAAGCTAAGCTGGAATCATTGTGCTGCATGCAATGTGGGCATGACAACCAATAAGCTGTCTGTCCTCATGAATGGCAACTGACAAACTATGACCGAGAAACAACTGGACCACCCAGTTGCTGAGCATGCCACCTGACATGACGCTCTTCATTTCAATAACTGCTTCACATCCTGTGACTTCTGGACCCTTCCCACCAACTCCAGCTTTTCTGAACTGCACAGAGAGGAACTCTCCCTGGGATATATCCTATGTTCCCAAAACCCTCCTTCGTTATTTATTGTCCTTACTCAACTAGCCCCACCCTGTACAATTTCCAGAATTAAACAGCTGTTTTTCCCACCAATGCATTTGGTCATTTTACTCCTCTACTTTTTCGCTACCCCCCTCCCTCCACCGCCTCCATCTAACCCCCCTGTTGCACCTACCATTTCTTCACCTCATCAGTGCACACTCCCACTAGCAGCACTTCACTGTTCCCCACCCCCTGCTATCCCTCCCTCTTCCCATCCCACTCTCCTCCTTATCCTCACCTTGTTGCCTCTCCCATCATGCGCTGCTGCTCGTAGTCTGGCTTCAGCTGCCAGGGACGGTGATCATGTGTGTGTGTGTGTGTGTGTGTGTGTGTGTGTGTGTGTGTGTGTGTTTGTTGGTGAAAAGCTTATTTTGACACATTCTTTTTGATGTGCCTACATGCAACTCAGCATCTCTGCCATATGGTGAGTAGCAACTATCCTTTTCATAATATTATTTTTCATTTCTTTGGTTTTTTGTTAGTACCTGGCACTGGTTTAGAAGCATTTTGTGCAATTTAAAAAAGGGTTCCAAATTCTGCATATTGGTGATATCCTAGATTCTGTTTACATTTCCACCATACAGTAACAACATTCATCTCTTAGCAGTACTTGTTGTCAAGTAATAGGTTTCATCATGAGCCAATCAAGTCTAAAACAAAGTAATGAACATGTGCAGCTAGTTGACCATTTTTTATTTTATTTACTTATTTCTTTTAATTTTTTGCAAAGTTGCTGTACTTTTTCCAGAAAATTACCTTCACAGCTCTTTTAGATCATACATTATGTTCATTACAACTTTTTAGGTATAGTATAGACAATAACTAATTTACACACATAAAATGATGTCATTTGCATTTTGTTTAAGAAGTTTTCTGGTAGCAGAATACCACTTTTTTTGATAAAATTATCTCAGAAATACAGTAGTACAGATATGGTTAGCAGAAAATATACACTACTGTTTGTGGAAATTGTAACACCAAGAAGGAAATGCATGAATTCAATTAATTTAATACCTCAAGTTTGGTACTTGACAAGCAACAAACGATTACGTTTTCAAATCTGCACATGTCCTTTGAGCCCTACTATTCAGTATGTCATGTGGCCACCATGCACTGCAACTAGAGCTGCTATACATTGTGACATTCAATCAATAAGGTTCCGAATATGTTCCTGAGGGATTTTCCTCCATGCAGTTTGTATCCGAGCCCACAGATCCGTGACACCAGTTACCGGAGGACCATGACACACCAGGTGCCGACCAACCATATCCAACGCATGTACGATGGGCAACATGTCTGCTGAACATGCAGGCCAGGGAAGCAATGGTATCCGTCGCTCTTTGTGAAGGCATGTACATTCCTCACAATATGTGGCTGGGCCTCCTCGAGTTGAAATGTGACCTGTGGAGATGCCTGAAGCAGGGGGAGTACCTCAGGCTCCACAACTTCCATTAGGTACCAGTTGCTGTTCAAAGTTCCTGCAATACGTACGAGGCGAGATCGGTTGTTGTAACCAGTGGTGCCACAAACCTTCACATCAGGTGTATGCCTGCTATACCATTCCCCAATGAAGCCCTCCAGGTTGCGCTTGCCATGGTACTACCGGACACGTATGCGACCATCACTGTAGGACACTTTGAAGTGGGACTCATTCATAAAGATTACATGTTGCCACTCAGTACCCCAGTGACGGTGTTCATGTGCCCATTGCAGTCAGAGGAGCTTGTGGTTTCTGGACAACAGAAGCCGAAATAATGTCATGCATGCAACCAGTCCAACCTGCGGCAGACGGTGACAAACTATCGATGCAGACAAGTTCACACCAGTTGCAGTCCTCCAGCAGCGAGCCAACACTGTGGCTGATACTGTATGGTCCGTAATGTCCATGTGGACAAGATGACAGTCATCCCATGCCGTGGTCATGTTTCGTGGTCCAGTTCCCACTCATTGCTGCGTACGAACTTCCTCTATCCACTGCTTCCATGCATGCAGCTCTGTTTCCTGCCCCGTTCAGATTCGCTCACATGCCGATACTGCTCCCTTTGACATCAACGAGGCATACAGGCACTCGCTGTATTGTTTAGACCTTGTGTGACAACTCTGCATCTACTAAACTAGGTGCAACAGCAACCCTGTTATACTGACACAAGAGGTGTCTGCTCGGCCTTTATATACCCTATCTCTCTGCAAAATGTGTCATGTATTGCTTGCACATTCATCACCACTTCCACTAAGTGTGGTTCAATTTGATTAATTCCTTCTCAGTGTTCCACTTTTCACAAGTGTATATTATCCAAATATCCAGAATAACTCAAACATATGAGCTAGTGGAAGCTGTCAACTGATGGACAGAGTGAAAAACGTTCTGAAATGTTTATTAGAATAGGTGCTAGCTAGGATTGACACTTTTTTTTAAAGTTGCAGCAAAGTTACCCCTGCAGGAGCAAAGTTACCCCTGCAGGAGCAAAGTAACCACACTGTATGGTTTATCAGCTTCTGTAAAAGTGCTTCAATATAGAGGCAGTCAATTCCTTGTTTGAAGATTTCATCCCACTAAATCAAGTTTAGGCTCTGTCTGTCATTCTTATAGCTTGCTTCTATCTCTGTCTCTCTTGTAATTTGTTGTCTGCCCCACTCCCTCTTGTAACTTGCATCACTCTCTGCCTCTCCCTGTTATTCCACATTTGCCCCTGAAATACCACTCTTTCTTTGAAATTTCTTTTTCCTTATGAGATTGGCATACAGTGGAACTCTATCCTTCCTCGAGAGTCCTGCTATACCACAAGCTGCAATAATCTCAGATATCACTTTCTTTTTGTTTATGTCTCTCAGTCACCATTGAAAAAACTACGTCTTTCATGCTGCTCACATACAACTTGTTGTCAGGTACAGAATAAAGTGAATAATTTTCGAATGCAACTGATAGATTTTTATGATTATAACTACTGAATTTTTTGCTGTAGCTTTCTTGTGATGAGTGAACAATGTTCTTGCAGATGATCTGTTAATGATATATACAGTGAGAGCCAGTTATGTTTCTGTCTTTGCCTGAGAAATCTTTCAGGGCTGCACTTGGCAATCTCAGAGACCTGTGGTTTCCACCAAAAAAGAATTATCTCTGCCATCTTTGAAGAACTGTAGATGTCTTTATCTTTGTTTCTAATGTTGTTTGGTCTCAGGAGTGTAACAGTGGATATGTCTCATTGGTGGTCTCAAATTTGTGCATAAAATCATTAGCACTGTTCCTAACCATTGGCAGATTTTGCATAGAAATACTCTTTGCCGCCAATGTACTCCATTTAAAATTACTTTGTGATTGATGGCTGTATGCTGGCAATACTGTCTCATTCCACTGCAGTCCGTTAATCTCAGTCATTTTAATCAGAGTGTACTACTTATTGGAAATAATGTAGTGTAATGATTCACCTTTATATCCCATTCTGCAATCAGGAACTTCTCCTGTAGTTTCCTGTGTGACTACCTTAAGTACTTGGCTGTACCGTAAGCATCTGGTTGGAGTTATCTTCATTTTCTGTGATTATATTTAAACTCATAAATACAAAAATAAGTAGTAATAAATGATGTCAAGAGATTCAAGGAAACGTACTCTAATTCACATTTGATCTGTACACCTGTTAAACTCTTCGTTTGGATGCATTTAATAACATATTGAGACATTCTTTGTTCACCAGGAACTTTTCCTATTGTTTCCTGTGTGACTACTGTAAATACCTGGCTGGGGTTGTCTTCAGTTTCTGTGATCATATTTAAACCCACAAATACAGAAATAAATAGTAATAAATGACAGTGCAGTATTCATAGAAACTTATTCCAATTCACTTTGGTCTGTACAGCTGTCAAACTCTTAATTTGGACACACTTAATAACATACTGAGACATTCCTTGTTCATCTTCTATGCCACTTCAACCAGTTCACATAGCAGTTAACAGGTACACATTACATCACATTTGAAACTGGCATCAAAAGCATTACTAGCATTAATGTGGCTTAACAAAATTTCCTTTCATTTCCTTTCCTGTCCTATTTATCAGCTTCTTCTTATGAAAAACTAAAATTTCTCAATAAGTGGAGACCAATATGCGTAATTCCAATTCATATCATCCAGGCCATCTCAACTACCATCTCAGATTTGAATGAAATTTGGATTATGTATTGTTCTGTCTTTGGAGTTAACTGACCATACCAAATTTAGAATGTTATGTCTGTTTTAATTTTACGGTGCTTCATAGTTCAAAAGTTTTGTTGTTCTTAACACTGAGTCCAGAGTGCTCAAAGCAGCACGTGCTAACATTCTGAAAACAAACGACAATTTTTTTCATGATATTAACTATTTGAAATTTGGAGGTTCTGTCCTCTATAATGTAGAAAAAAGTCTCATATCTTTAGATAAAACTACCAACACAGAAAAAAATGTATACTTACCTTTTTATACAGTGGAAAGTACAGAAATGGATACTAATATGGAAAGGGTAGATCATTCCTCACCACACATAGTAGGCATTGATACCAAAAGGCAGTAGCCATTGTGTGAGAATTGTTATGTGAGAATTCTTTTGAGAAAGCACTTTGCCGGACAGCTTAAATATTTCAAGTATTCTGTTTTTTTTGTGCCTGGGGACTCACCACCTCCTCTGTGTGATTAGTAGCAGCCTATTGTTTCCATATTGTTGTCATACTTATTTACATTTTTTTTTATTTTATAATGTGCTAAAACCTTGGTTCACCATTATGTTGTATATAACATGCAAGGAAAATGAGCAATCCTTAAAATTTATTTATCCAAAATAATTCGCAAGTCATGGGCTATCTCCTGGAAAAATAAAATTAATGAGGCTCTTGTTGCTATGTTCTTTTTTGTATTTGCAACAAATAATTCCATAATTTTTTCTTGAGAACAGAAAACAAACCACTGAAACTTCAAGGTCCCCAAACGAAGTACTTTTGACGCATTTGGAATTTAACTGACTAAACTTATAAAAGAAACAAGCTCAACATATAGTATTTAAAGAAAGTTCAATTTTATTCAATTTTTAAAACAACACAACTAACTACAGTAGCCATAATTTACATATAACAGTAACATTTTTTTCTGTATAGTGTATACAGTCCTCTGAAAATTGTTCACTTTTACAGCTGATGTTTGGGAAGTTCAACAACAGCCAGTGCACAAGTGTGATGTGTGATGGCATAGGAGGGACAGTTGAATGATCAGGACAAAATAACATTTTTCAAAAACCCCTAGAAAATCAAATACTATCTGCATCATACTTGTTTCAGTTCTGTAGTGGTAACATCAACAAAGTTAAGTTTTGTTTTTATTTCTGAAGAGTCTGTAAATCACATGCATTCTGATTATGAAGAGTACTTTGCAAAGCTTCAAACAATTCCTGGAACGAGACGTTTCCATAACTTTAAGTCATGAGATTGTTTAGGGAACTTGGGAGCAAAGAGGATCAGTAGGATTTGCAACCTGTCTTGAAATATAATTTAAATAATAAACTGACATCTTTGTGAGAGACAAAAATTTGAAACAATCAATGTTAATAGCCCAATATTTGGGATAATCATTGACCCAAGTACAACAGAACATGGCGTTAATATACAATTTATACATCCACTAGGACCTCTGCCACCATTTCGCTACCCAAAATCAGATTATGTCTGCCATATGTACTTTTGTTTAACAAATTGAATTGATTTGAGTCTTTTTTTAAATGTTGTTGCTTGAGCTTGCGTCTTTTATAAATTTAATCACTTGAAATTGAAGTTAATCATATATTTTTTTTATCACAGAACATAGTTAAAGTTGAACAACCAAGAAAATAATTATTTCATATCATAATTTGAGAAAATGCTTATCTCTGGATTTATCTGACATAAACATGTACATCCCTGATAGAGTGGTTTATCATGTCATTTTTAGAAGAGTTTGAGACAGATGCATCATTTGCCATTTTCTTACATGGTATTAATGAATCTGAACCATCACAAACATTTTCAGTATTTTTCAGTAGCCTACTAACTAGTCTTCTATTCAACCAATGAAACTCCTGTTGTCATCTTACATTATTGTTATAAACACTTAAGTCATTTTCCCTCTGTCACATGATTGCATCGTTTTATTGTCATTTCCCTGTTTAGTTGTATCTCACAAAAATGAGGCAGTTCATTTTCACATGTGGTTGATGTACAAGTTTGATATTTAAGGGTTGGTTGATAAAACATTCTAAGGCATAAAGGAATAGTTAATTTGCTAATGGATGGAAGTGTTTGGGGAGAGAGGAGATCCAAATTATAAATACTAAGATTTTAAATTATGAATATAGTAAGTAAGAATGTAAAGTGCCATTGTTACGCAGATACATAAAGAAATTCATGATATAAATTAACACAGAGGGCTGCGCAAAGCAATCAATTTACAGCGAGTACAGAAACGTAGATCTGGGGTTCTCAAACTTTTCCTGTGACAGAACACTTTGAGAATCCTGGTACTTTGCTAGAACACCTTGTTTATTTTGAACACTAGTAAAATTTTTAAAAAAATAGAAAAACTTGTTTTATTTAGTGATTGCTGCAATTGTAAATCATGACTAATAGCATGGAAATCATAATAAAATTTAATAAAGTAATTAGTACTATCAAAATATCATAACAAGAAGAAAATGTCATGTTATTGAAAGTTTTCATGCAGCATTTACTCAGTCCCCACAGAACACCATTGTTCTAGATAACCCAGTTCAAGAAACCCTGATCTAGACAAAAGTACCTCAAATCATTGATAATGGATTTGGTTTACAGAGAAGAGGATATTATCATGTTAAAAATGAAAAACCTGAAACTTCCTGGCAGAGTAAAACTGTGTCCTGGACCGAGACTCGAACTCAGGACCTTTGCCTTTCGTGGGCAAATGCTCTACCAACTGAGCCACCCAAGTACGACTCAAGCACCATTTTACTCCTACTCATGCAGATATACTTAAAAATTAGTTTTTCCAGACACTTTATGTTATAGGGCAAATAATCAAATCTTTTCTTTAGTAGTGGGTTATAAATATAATTTTTCCCCTCTAGTGTTGTAGCTATACATATCACTGTTTTTCCAAAACTGTGATGGGTTATGTATGCCAAATTTAATTAGCAAATATATATAGTGTGAGAGTGGAGTTAAAATACATAATCCCTTGAAGGGGTACCTGCATGACCACCACATAATTATTCTTACTGCTCACTTTCATGCAGTCAGTATTTTGTAAGTGGTAAATTACTCCAGGAAATGATACTGTATGACATTACTGAGTGGAAATATGCAAAAGATGTCAGAAAGTTGCTTTATTTATTTCCAAGACTGGCAGTTGTATGCAGAGCAAAAGTAACTAAACTTAATTATTTGAGAAGCTCTACCCTATTTGCTGGGTCCTATTCATGTGCTACATCAGTTTCTGGCCTGACTCTGTTTGTTGTACAGAACAGAATAGCCTACATTGAATTTTCTTAAAATTGAGAGAGAGCCAATTTTCAGAGAACCACCTAATAATTTTTTAACAAACATCATTAACAATACCTGGTTGCTTTCTCCAAAGGGGATTTATTACACCACTAGTAGTGTCTCCAAAAATCACCAATACTGCTTGTTGAAAATTAAGTGGAAGGTCATTCACATATATATTGAACAGGAATGGACCCAATATCAAACTCTGTGGGACTCCCTTTGTCATTTCTTCACAGTCACCAAATTTTTCTACTGTTCCAACCTTATTTGAATAATTCATCACATTATTTTGAATACTGTTGCTGTAGCAGTTTGCTATTAACGTCATTAAATATATTGATAATGAGAAGGAGAAAGGAGTGATAGTGCTGACAGAAAAGGTGATAGAACATTTAAGTATAACGTTAGAGTTAAGTAAACCAGTGATGTGTGATTTACAGAAGGAGGGACACATTGACAAACATAGTGGGATTCAAGTACACGCCTCAAAGAAGACAAAGAGGAAGAAGAAAAAGAAGAAGAAAAAGAATAAGTATCCCATTGACAATATGGATAAATGTATTATTAAGCAGTAATTTTTATGAGATGTTCGTATCACAAAAACATCACTTACACAAGAAATATCATCTTTTTGAAAATGACAGCTTTTACCACAAAGAATTTTTGTATCCCATTTCATATTTTTGTTTTTATTTACAGCATGCTTCTTAACTGCTGGCTGAGGCACATTCATTTAATCCATGAGCTCTCTTTAGATATATTGTTACAGCCAAATGCAATTTATTTGAGCTCCAGTTACCATAACACCTTTCCATTGCCATACTGTATTACAAAATAATTTTTTGCTTAATAACTTAGAAGGAAGACATCAGAAAATTCACCATATCATTTCTAAACATTATGTTGTATTAGTAGTGCTAAATGATTATTATAAATGTGCTAAGTGCTTATTATATGACCATGTTTCTCAAATGGCACTGGTACAATATTGGATATGCAACATTGCTATTTTGCCATTTTCATGCAAATGAACCATAATGCATACATATTCATGACTGTCTGAAAACTAAGATTATTTCATGTGTATTCACCCATAAAACTTTATGTTGTTACTTACCTTATAACAGTAATTCACTTTGCCACATAAACAAAAAGGTGAATGAAAGCTACAAAAAAAAAAAAAAAAAAAAAAATCAACACTGTCTTCAGACAATCTGGTACTCAACACAGAGAGATGATATGACTTCTACAGGGTGTATACAACCTCGAACAGCCAGGAGATCTGGGAAAAACTCGGGAATTTTTTTTGTCTGGGGGATAACCAGGGAATTTTTTAGAATTCTGAGAATTTTTCATTGTTTTAGTGTTCAGTTAAATTTTTGTGATTTTAAATGGTAAGAAGCAATACTTTAACAAATAATATTACTGTATCCTGCTTCTGCAGAATAATACTACAGCAACAAAACATGAATGAGAGGGAAAAAAATGGAAATAAAATTTAAGTCACAAAGGAAATGTGCCATACACAACAACAAAACACAGTGTTCATACAAGTGTCTGCCAGTAGCAACGTGTGTAAAAGGCTTTAGGAAGACTATTCAATGCTTTTTAACAAGAATCTGCTTCTGATTATCATATGTGACAGCTGTTTACATTAGATTCGCTTTAATTTAACAGTTTACGTGTACAAACATAAGGGCGTCCTGCGTCATCGTACCTGTGCAAGCGCAGTGACGCCTGTTATCTGGCGCTCTCTGGCAACTGCTGAAACAAACCTATTTTTCTCAAGTGATGGGAAAATATTGCGAATGATGGTTTGAAAAGCATTGCTTTCAAAGTAAATTTCCTTTTATGCAAGACGAACTATGTGCTACAATGTACGACAAATTTCTTAAATCACAGAGCGTTTGAATCTCATTTACAAATAAACTCTTTGGGGATGACCATCTAGAAGAATTTCGAGCCCAGAAGATCAGACATTTACGTTGTTACTAAAAAATTTACTGGCACATATGTGAAACTTCTTTTCTTGTAGCAACAATATATATATATATATATATATATTAATTTAAATCTTAAACTTTTCTTATTTGTGTTTCGCGCTACTTAAGAGTGATCTTGCTATTGGCTGACTACATCAGGTGCCCTATGCTATCATCAGCATGCGAGATCATGTGACATGAGCTGTGACTGGCTTACAAGAGTATGTCGCAATCTCGATTTCAATGCTTCGGAAAGTAACATACGGTGTTTGGTGGAATTCGAATTTATACCTTCATAACAGGAAAATATGCAGCGTAAGTGTCGGTGCACATCAAAGCTCTTCCCAATTTGTATTTTTTTCCCATGAGTTTCATTTTCTAAAGTGCCTGGAAATTCTTCATTGGTGTATGAAAACATAAACCATCAAAGGATTGGTAAGTTTTACAGTGCCAAGGAAAAGTATACTTTCAATTAATACGGGAAAGTGTATTTTCACCTGGGAGAAAGTGCATTTTCAACCAGGAAATCAGGGAAAAATCCAGGTTTTTTTTCCTTGTCCATGTATACCCTTGTCCTAGAAGGATACAATGCGTGCTGACCATATTGAATGTCATTTATCACAAGAGGTTCCAATTTTATAGCAGTGATACAAATTTAGAGCCTGTGCTATATAGGCAACTCTCCGTTAAATGTGTAGCATGTGATAGTGCTCCACTCTTAAGTATAATGTTGTGTATGCTGTCACTACCTCCCTGCCATCCTGAAAACGTCTTCAGTATTCATCTTGTGTGGTGTGAAAATTACACATCTGGTTTCTATTATGATTGTGTTTTTATGTTTTATGCCAGTGCCATGTTCTAGCTATAGTTATTCACAGAGATGACATTAGTCAGAGAAGATGAGCAGGTGCACCCAGAAAATATATGGGACAATAGGATAGAAGAAACGGTACCTTAAGTGAGAGACACTGGAAACATGCCTGCAGAAAGAGAAATAGTAGTCCTCTGTGTTCTCTACATGACAAATAAATCAGGGCTGGGTTAAGTAAGTTTTTTTCAGTGATACTCATCTGTTATTGTTGTGATGCTGTGCTGTTTTATGTATTGTGTGTGAGTGGTATTGTTGTATGAAGTTATCTTGGGTGTTTATATGCTGAGTTCATTCCCATGTTTTTATGTGTAGGATATGTCATTCATTTCTTTGTTAGTTTATAGCTGCTCTTATGATGCAGAATGCATGCAATTTTAAGTTTTTTTGGAATAGTAATTTCTCATTTTCTACTACTATTCATGAAGTCAGTTGTAGTTTAGATTTTTTTTTTTTTTTTTTTTTTTTTGGCTGTGTATTATTCACAGAGCCATAATGTTAAATAAATGCAAATTTGATTTTCACATTGAACATTTATGCTGTTTTATCAAAATATGTTTGGCAGATTGATGACTTGATGCTCTGCGCTTTCATTCTGTTATGATGTGTCAGTACACTATGGGTTCATTAATTCATTAATGTAGCTTCCAGTGAATTGTTCTGTTACTTGACATGTTTATAGTACTTTCATATTTTTAATATTATTAATAATTTTTATAAAATGGAGCAATACGTAGCACTTCAGTATGTTTTGGACTGCAAATATGTTTACAAATGTCAAGTAAACTCATTTTGTGGTTCGTCTGTCTACTGTTAAAGTATTAACTATTGTTCAATATCAGTGCCTTTGTAGATTTCAGAGAGCATCACATATCTTCCATTAATGCTCCCTTGTGAATGACCATTTGTCTGTATTTGTTGTGTAAGATGGTCTTTGTTTGTAAATAATGAAAGGAGCCGAGACAACCACTCACTGTACAGGGAACGTGCTGAGTGTGCTACAGCATGCAGCTGTGTCTATTCACACTACAGACTTGACCGGTGGATTGCTGTATCGTGAATAATACACAGCCAAAAAAATGTAAACTGCAACTGACTTCATGAATACTGATAGAAAATGAGAAATTGCTCTTCCAGAAAAACTTACAATTGCATGCATTCTGCATCATAAGAGTAGCTATAAACTAAACCGGCTCTACAAAACAGGCTGGATCATATTCCAACACATAGACGAGCATAACCCACCAATCAGTTTACGAGTTATATTCTGATGCAGTCCGTGGGAACAAGTGATACCAGCCTCACCACCCACAACATTTGCATCACTATAGGCAGTGAAGCATTTGCATTACAGCCTGCTTCCACTGACCATTTGTCCATGGGAAGACTTAGCAAGTATCAGTTTTCCAAACTGATACTTTTAAAGAGCCACTGGTTTCCACAACAGCACCAACCACAGAAGATCACAAAGCAACACAACGAGCAGCGAGCAGTTGCTACCAGAGCCATCCTCTTCATCAACCTTGGCTTCAGCAGACACAGTGTGCCTTGGAGGGTCCACTCTGATTGAACTTAGACTTTGTGATTGTGTCAAGTAACTGCCATCAGTACCAGACATGTGACGGGACTCAGAATCAGCCAAGTGTTGTCAGTCCTCACCAATGAACTAAACTTAGTGATTTGCCATTTCTCTTGTGAAAACTATCAAGGAAGGTTATATATTTGTGTTTCCTTCAGACTTTTTTTGGAATTGTATCCTTGCAGATATTTATTTGTGGATTACTTCCATTCTGTGTTCTCGGAATAAAGTATTTGTTATTTTTATTACCTTCGAATCAATATTTGCTTGTGTGGACTCACTCTGGTCATCACACAGTAAGTAATTAATAGAAACATAAACAAAACTGAAACAAATGCTATTAAACTGCTGTATTAGTTAGCTGTGAAGAACGAAATTTTAGTAACTGTTTTTCATCTCGTTTATGTGTGTATCACCTGTTCAACATCTCAGCTGTATTGTACGTTGTTACCTTTACACCTTCCATTATTTGTATTCCAACCAGGACATTACATCATTGTAGTATCATAATCTTTTTCTGTTTGTGGTCATCTTCTTTCTGTGTTTAGAAGCATCTTCTTCCTTCATTTGATGCAAAGATGTTTAAAATGGATGGTATGTAAAAAGTTTGTCTTTGAGATGTAGAGCTTTGTGCAGTATTTACATTTTTTACTGTTATAAGATTCTTCTTTGGTGGTCTGCAGAATGTAGTAATGATACTGTACCATATATCATAATAGTCCTAATATAAATACGCTTTTCCACAAAATCCAGCTATGAAAAATTGGGGTGTAGCTTACCTTTGTGACCCTACAGATACTAGTAAATTTTCACATCATACAAACTTCAGACTATGTGCTGCAATCATTGCTTGCACCTTGCCAGCATGGTACTGATGAAGCAGGCCCACTGTGTTCTAGCACTATGTGTAACTTGCACCATCGCTGTATGCAACGGTGCTTTACTCACAATGATGCTCATCAGGTGAGGCTACAAGGCTGGTTAGAGTTTTCCACTGTGGCCATTGGGGCCCCTTCCAAAACTCGATCTGTGATTGGCTGCTTCAAGTTTACTCTATCAGTGCTGTTGCTTAGTGAACTCCTCATTGTTTGTGCACTTTCTCTCACACCTTATATTTATATCTACGTTTCCATCTACAGTCGTGCTCTGTAAACCACCATCAAGTATCTGAAATGACTGTCAAGTGCACGGCACCACATATTAAGGTTTCTTGCTATACCATTCTGGTACATAGCATGGAAAAATTGCCGATTAAATGCCTCCATGCTAGCTATAATTAGTGTAATCTGGTCTTCCCAATCATTACAACAGCGATGCATATGGGGCTTTAATGTTTTCCTCAATTTGTCACCTAAGTCTGGCACTTGAAACTTTGCAAGTATTTCCTCAGCATCACCCAACTTAATTCGACTACATTCCATTATCCTCGTTATACTTTTGTTGATGTTCATCTTATATGCTCCTTTCAAGACACTGTCCATTCAGTTCAACTGCTCTTCCAAGTTCAACTGATCTTACAATGTCATCGGCGAACTTCAAACTTTTTATTTCTTCTCCATGGACTGTAATACTTACTCTGAATTTTTCTTTTGTTTCCTTTACTGCTTGCTCAATATACAGATTAAATAACATTGGGGAGAGGCTACAACCCTGTCTCACTCCCTTCCCAACCACTGCTTCCCTTTCATGTCCCTCGGCTCTTATAACTGCCATCTGTTTTCTGTACAAATTGTAAACATCCTTTCGCTCCCTGTATTTCACCCCTGCCACCTTCAGAATTTGAAAGAGAGTATTTCAGTCCACATTTTCAAAAGCTTTCTCTAAGTCTACAAATGCCAGAAACGTAGGTTTATCTTTCCTTAATCTACTTTCTAAGATAAGTCGTAGGGTCAGTATTGCCTCCTGTGTTCCAACATTTCTGCGGAATCCAAATTGATCTTCGCCGAGGTTGGCTTCTACCAGTTTTTCCATTTTTCTGTTAAGAATTCACGTTAGTATTTTGCAGCTGTGACTTATTAAACTGATAGTTCGGTAATTTTCTCAACTGTCAACACCTGCTTTCTTTGGGATTAGAATTATTATATTCTTCTTGAAGTCTGAGGAAATTTCGCCTGTCTCATACATCTTGCTCACCAGATGGTAGAGTTTTGTTAGGCCTGGCTCTCCCAAGGCTGTCAGTAGTTCTAATGGAATGTTGTCTACTCCAGGGGCCTTGTTTCGACTTAGGTCTTTCAGTGCTCTGTCAAACTCTGCACGTAGTATCATGTGTCCCATTTCATCTCCATCTACCTCCTCTTCCATTTCCATAATATTGTCCTCAAGAACATCGCCCTGTATAGACCCTCTAAATACTCCTTCCCCCTTTCTGCTTTCCCTTCTTTGCTTAGAACTGGGTTTCCATCTGAGCTCTTGATATTCATGGAAGTGGTTCTCTTTTCTCCAAAGGTCTGTTTAATTTTCCTGTAGGCAGTATCGATCTTACCCCTAGTGATATGCGTCTCTACATCCTTACGTTTGTCCTCTAGCCATCCCTGCTAAGCCATTTTTCACTTCCTGTTGATCTCATTTTTGAGACATTTATATTCCTTTTTGTCTGCTTCATTTTCTGCATTTTAGTATTTTCTCAATTAAATTCAGTATCTCTTCTGTTACCCAAGGATTTCTACTAACCCTCATCTTTTTACCTACTTGATCCTCTGCTGGCTTCACTATTTCATTCCTCAAAGCTACCCATTCTTCTTCTACTGTATTTCTTTCCCCCATTCCTGTCAATTGTTCCCTTATGCTCTTCCTGAAACTGTGTACAACCTCTGGTTTAGTCAGTTTCTCCAGGTCCCATCTCCTTAAATTCCCACCTTTTTGCAGTTTATCCAGTTTTAATCTACAGTTCATAACTAATAGATTGTGGTCAGAGTCCACATCTGCCCCTGAATATGTATATATATCTCATTTATGAGTAACAGAAATATTTTTACTATGAACTGACTTTATATCATCGAACTTGTGCTGCTGACCAGACACTTCCATCACAACTGACCATATGGTTTTAATTTTATCCTGTGAATTATCATATCACATACTCTTTTGCCTTCCTAATGACATTTTCAAGCACGTTACAGTACTGTTTTTAATGGTCGACTGTAGCTTAATTGTGACTACTTCTAACATTTTGATATAACTCCTGCTTTGTTCTACATGATATCCTTATCCATTAGTCAGCCACCCGGCCTGTCTTTTACCCCATTCAGAATGTTCTAATGGAAAGTAACTCTCAAAGAGCATGAGAAATGTGTTAAGAAAAGCATGATATTTGTCATCTATGTTATTTGCACTATAAATATCCTGCCACTCTTATTCCTGGACAAGGTTTAAGAAACTCTTTATTGCTGTTGGATTAACTTTCCTACATAGTTTGTAATTACATGTGACATTTGTTCGAGTACAAAAGCCTTTTAGTGTTAAAATTTGTGCATCATGGTCTGAAAGGCCATTCACTACTATCAGAATGCCCATCTAGTATTGAAGAATGAATAAAAATATTGTCTTTGGCTTTGCAACTGTTCTCTTGCACTCTAGTTGGGAAAAACACAATCTGCATCAGATCTACCAAAATCCTTTTAATGCACCATCATATAACAATTTATATTGAAGTCACCACACATAATTAATTTCTGGTACATCCTATAAAGTGAATCAAGAACCCTCTCTAGCTTGAGCAGAAATGCTCTGAAGTCAGAGTTACGGGACCTATAAACAACAACAATTAGAAGTTTAATTTCACTAAATTCAACTACTCCTCCACAACATGCAAATGTGCCGTGATACATCTATAGACTCAAATGGAATACAAATCTTTACGTACATGGCCACTCCCCCACCCTGCAAGGAACAAAAAGTGGCAGCCTTTGCATATGGGACCTCTTGTCATTCTAAGGATTTCAAATCCTTGTGGATATTTATTAGGATACCTGAGTAATCATTGAAGTAAAGGACTTTGTCCTCCTAAAGATTTATGGAAATATTATTCTTGGTGGAATTAGTGTGCATAATTTTAGGAACAGTGTCAACTGGAATTTTTATGTATTGTTGTCTGTAGTAGATAAATATTATTCTGTGATTTATGTAGAAAGAATGATTCCCATCTGTCAGTCTTAACATCACCATTTCCTACTTCTACATCTTCATAATTTATTTATTTATTTATGTCCTGAATCTTTGAGGTACGTATACAATACCTTATATGTTGGACAAAATGATATTACATTAATATACTGTTACACTGATCGTATACATTACATTTATAAATTGTTACATTGAGATATTGCTATATTGTTACATTACAGTTTTATATTGTTATAACGGAAATTAACTTATTTTTCAAGATACTGTGTTACTGAGTAAAAACAGTTTTCCAAGAGATATGAAGTTACAGATTTTTTTAAAGCTATGGATTTTGTTCATGGCCTTTAAGTTGCTTGTCAGCTTATTAAACAAGTGTGAGAACCTAAGTGATATACACCTTTCTTGCACAATATGGTATAAAAATGATGTCTGTGTATGTCATTATTTGCCCTTGTATGGTGTTCATGTACAGATTTATTTTGAATAAATACATTTCCATTTTTAGCATCGTTTTTTTATGTACATGACAGCTTCTAGTATATACACTCCTGGAAATGGAAAAAAGAACACATTGACACCGGTGTGTCAGACCCACCATACTTGCTCCGGACACTGCGAGAGGGCTGTACAAGCAATGATCACACGCACGGCACAGCGGACACACCAGGAACCACGGTGTTGGCCGTCGAATGGTGCTATCTGCGCAGCATTTGTTCACCGCCGCCATCAGTGTCAGCCAGTTTGCCGTGGCATACGGAGCTCCATCGCAGTCTTTAACACTGGTAGCATGCCGCGACAGCGTGGACGTGAACCGTATGTGCAGTTGACGGACTTTGAGCGAGGGCGTATAGTGGGCATGCGGGAGGCCGGGTGGACGTACCGCCAAATTGCTCAACACGTGGGGCGTGAGGTCTCCACAGTACATTGATGTTGTCGCCAGTGGTCGGCGGAAGGTGTACGTGCCCATCGACCTGGGACCGGACCGCAGTGACGCACGGATACAGGCCAAGACCGTAGGATCCTACGCAGTGCCGTAGGGGACCGCACCGCCACTTCCCAGCAAATTAGAGACACTGTTGGTCCTGGGGTATCGGCGAGGACCATTCGCAACCGTCTCCATGAAGCTGGGCTACGGTCCCGCACACCGTTAGGCCGTCTTCCGCTCACGACCTAACATCGTGCAGCCCGCTTCCAGTGATGTCGCGACAGGCGTGAATGGAGGGTCGAGTGGAGACGTGTTATCTTCAGCGATGAGAGTTGCTTCTGCCTTGGTGCCAATGATGGTCGTATGCGTGTTTGGCGCCGTGCAGGTGAGCGCCACAATCAGGACTGCATACGACCGAGGCACACAGGGCCAACACCCGGCATCGTGGTGTGGGGAGCGATCTCCTACACTGGCCGTACACCTCTGGTGATCGTCGAGGGGACACTGAATAGTGCATTTTTCATTATTCTCACAATCTTTTTTTGTTTCCGGAATGTTGTTATGCTTTCAGGAGAATTTCCCCAGAATATGATGCCATATCTCAATAGGAAGTGTATGCAAGTGTAATACACCGCTCTAACTTTTTCAGTACTTGCGTTGTTCCATATAATCCTAAACACATAAGTCGTTTTCGATAGTTTGGAATTTGATGTGGGAATTCTATTCAAGATTGTCTTGTAAGTAGATGCCAAGAAATTTTGTTTCAGTGACACTGTTAATTCTTTGGTTTTCCATAGACATGTTTGTTTTAATGGGTTTTTATTTTGTTGTGTATGGATGTGTAAGATGAATGTTTTTTGAGAGTTTATCAGTAATTTATTCCTCATAAACCACACAGTGACAGTTTCATTTGTGACTTTAGAATTTAAAGTAAGAGCCATTTCGTTTTCACCTTCAATTAATATGCTTGTGTCATCTGCAAATAGCACTGGTTCAGAGTGTTGAACGTGTAGGGAGAAGTCGTTTATGAAAATTAAGAAGAGAAAGGGACCTAAAATTGAGCCTTGTTGTACACTATGGGTTAATGTGGAAGGTTTTGATTGATAAGCTTGGAGTTCGTTTTTCCCCATGTGTTTTACCTCTGTTATCTGAGAGAGATTTTCTAGGTAGGATTTCAGCCACTGGTTTGGCAGGCTTGTTACACAACACCACTTTAACTTTTTTAGAAGAAATTCATGGTCTATTAAGTCATATGCTTTTTTTAAATCCAGGAAAGTCCCCGAAACATTTTTGTGACTATCCACTGAATTTAAAATACGATTTATGAGGCTAAAAGTGGATGTTTTAGTACTGCACTGAGGCCTGAAGCCATGCTGACATCCTGAGATAATATTTTTTTTGTTAAAGAAATCAGTTAATTGTGGCGGAACTAGTTTTCCAATGATTTTTGAAAAACCTGAGAGGAGCGACACAGGCCTATAGTTGACCATCTGCTGCCGATTGCCCTTTTTGTAAAGGGGTACAACTTTTGCAGTTTTTAACTGTTGCGGGAAAATACCACTTGATAGTGAAGAATTCCATATATCTAGCAGTGGTGCGAGTATCAGTTCAGCTGATACTTTTATAATATAGTCTGGCACATTGTCAGCTCAGGCTGTTTAGTCTGCAATTCACAGAGGGTTCATCAAACCACTTTCAAGCTATTTCTCTACTGTTCCACTCTCGAACAACACACACGTAACATGAACACTTTCCGTATGAGTTGTGATTTCTCTAATTGTATTTTGATGATCGTTTCTCCCTATGTAGATGGGCAGCAACAAAATATTTTCACACACTGAGGAGAAGGTTAGTGATTGAAATTTCATGAAAAGATCATGCCTCAATTGAAAAGGCCTTTCTTTTAACGACTGTCACTCTAATTCACATATAATCTCTCATGGCACTCTCTCCTCTATTTTGTGATCATGCAAAATGTTCTGCCCTTCTTTGAACTTTTTCCATGACCTCCATCAGAATATGATGCACATCCCACACCACACACCAGTACTTTCTAAATGTTCTGCCAATAAATCAGGATAGTGTGCAGGATAGTCATGCGGTCTGCAGTGCCTTGCCACAGTTCGCATCGCTACCCCCATCGGAGTTTCTAGTCCTCCCTCAGGCATGGGTATGTGTTGTCCTTAGTGTAAGTTAGTTTAATTTAGATTAGATAGGCCTAGGGACCAATGACCTTAGCAGTTTAGTCCCATAAGCACTTACCACATATCGACAGGGACAAAAAAAGTCTTTGGTTTGCTTTCCCCACAGCATTTTTCGTGTGATCAGTACAATTTAAGCTATTGGTAATAGTAATCCCTAAGCATTTAGTTGAATTGACAGTCTTTAGAATTGTGTGATTTATCATTTAACCACAGTTTAGCAGATTCCTTTTAGTACTCATGTGGGTGATTTCACATTTTGCACTGTTTAGAGTCAGATATCTCTTTTAGCACCATACAGATATCTTGCCTAAATAATTTTGCAATACGTTTTGATCATCTGATGACTACAGGATATTAAATGTTAACATTATCTGCAAACAATGTAAGAGGTGTTTTCAGATCATGTCCTAAATTTTTTATGTAGATCAGAAACACCAGAGGGCATATAACATTTCCTCACGGAACGATAGACATTACTTCTAGTTTACTTAGTTCTTTCCATCAATTACCATGAACTTGATCATTCCGACAGGAAACCATCAATCCAGTTACATAACTGGTACGATACTTGATAGGCACAAAATTTGATTACAAGTTGTCTATGAGAAATGGTGTCAAAAGCCTTCTGAAAATCTAAAAATATAAAGCAGATTAATGAATGCAACAAGCGACTCTAATGTGGAGTACATTTGAATGATGATAATTATTGGTTTAGTAGGCAGTGTAGCTTGTGTGTAAAGCTGCACCAAGCTTGGTACAGGTGGGATTTGTCATAGAGGTTGGTATGATGTGGTTTGCAGTCTTACATTTGATCTTTTTTCACAGCCATATACTGAGTTTCTGAATATTGGTCTTAGTGTTTCGCTTAATACATTTTCCATTGACTAAGACTGTTCTACTTGCTCCACACATCAGCTCATTGAACAGAATTCCTAAGGATGCAGGGTGGTACTGTTCAATTATTTTTTATGGAACTGTTATGAGAGAGGTTTATCTAAATATGTGGAGCAACAAACAAAGAGAAAATGTTGCTGATTTTTCAGTGCTAAAATGAGCATGCGAGTACAGTTTATGAAGAAGGGTATACAGTAATTGTGCATGAACTGATTGAAATGACAGTTGACAGATCATAAATGCAGCTTGACAATTGTCCCACAAAGACTATATTGTTGCCACTGATGCAAAGCAAGTGTGTATAGGAACCCTTTTTTCTCTAAATAATTTAAGAATTTACTTCAACTTCTGTGGTGAAGGAATTTTGGAAGGTTGTGTTCAGTAACTGTGCTTTGGCAGCAATGTCATCTGTAATTGCATAGAGGAGGCATTAATTTTGTGTTTCTGGTAGCATACTTCACATACCACCAGAATGTCTTTGGATTGTCTGCCAGTTTTCAAGACAAACTTTCGCTGTGGACATTCATTTACTGTGCTATAAGGGCATTAATCAGTTGGCCAGTGAAACTCAAGTTTCAAGCGATGGTGTTATGACAACCTAAGGAAAATTTACTGTTACATAATAGTCGATTATGTAATTACAGCTCTCCCAAATTCAATCTCATACAGTGCATGGAAAAAACGAATTCTTTGTATCTTTCCGTGTGAGCTCTGATTTCCCTTAATTTATTATGATGATCATTTCTCCCTATGTAGGTTGGCATCAAAAAAATATTTTTGCTCTTGGTGGACAAAATTGGTGATTGAAATTTTGTGAGAAGATTCTGCCGTAGTAAAAAATGGCTTTGTTTTAATGATGTCCACCCTAAATCCTGTATCCTTTCAGTGACACCCTCTCTCCTATTTCGTGAGAATACAAAATGTGCTGTCCTTCTTTGAACTTTCTTGATGCATTCCAGAAGTCCTATCTAGTAAGGATCCCACACCATGCAGCAGTATTCTCAAAGAGGATGGAGAAGTGTAGTGTAAACAGTCACTGCAGTAGATCTGATTTTCTAAGCATCCTTCCAATAAAATGCAGTCTTCAGTTATCCTTTCTCACTTCATTTTCTATGTGTTCCTTCCAATTTAAGTTGTTTGTAATTTTAATTCCTAGGTATTTAGTTGAATATACTGACTTTAGATTTGAATGATTTATTATGTAACCAAAGTTTAATGGCTTCTTTTTAGCACTCATGTGCATAACCTCACACTGTCCATTATTTAGTTCCAATTGCCAATTTTTCTACCATTTTCTAAATCGTTCTGTAATTTGTGTTGTTCTTCTGATGACTTTACTAGTTGATAAATGACAGCATCATCTGCAAACAACCTAAAAGAGCTGCTCTGATTGTCTCCTAAATTGTTTATGTAGAACAGCAAAGGGCCTATAACATACCTTGGGGCATGCCACAAATCACATCTGTTTTACTTGATGATTTTCCATCGATTAGTATGAACTTTGACCTCTCAGACAGGAAATCACAAATCCAGTCACATAACTGAGAAGATATTCCATAATCACGCAGTTTCTCTACAAGCCACTTGTGTGGGATAATATTAAAAGCCTTCAGGAAATCTAGAGCTACAGAATCAATTTGAAATCCCATTTCAATAGCACTCAGCAATTCGAGCTAGTAGTGTTTCACAAGAATGACGTTTTCTAAATCTGTGTTGACTGAGTGTCAATAGACCGTTATTTTGAGGTAATAGATAACTTTCGAACACAGTATATGTTCAAAAATCCTGTTGCATGTTGATGTTAATGATACTGGACTGTAATTTAGTGGACTGTTCCCACTACCTTTCTTGAATATTGGTGTGACCTGTGCAGCTTGGCAGTCTTTGGGTACAGATCTTTCATCAAGGGAATGGTTGTATATGATTGTTAAGTGTGGAGCTAAAATATCAGCAAACTCTGAAAGGAAGGTTGCAGGTAATAGGCAGAAGGTGTTGGTCTATGAAAGCAGAGACTCTCAGTGGCAGCACAGCATCTGGCCACAATGGATGGTTGGGTGTATTGACTTTATGAAGCATTTAGATGGTAGGAGAATGGGGAGTGGTAAGTGTGAGGAAGGAGAGAGAGAGAGAGAGAGAGAGAGAGAGAGAGAGAGAGATAGAGAGAGAGAGAGAGAGAGAGAGAGAGAGAGAGAGGCTCAAGGGAGAGGTTCTGGGATGTGTATAAGGATTTGAAGAGAGACTGGAATTCCTGTTTGATTCAGTGGGGCCACTATGGCAGGGTTTGTTGATGGACGAATCTGAGAGCTGACGTACACGTACCAAGTAATTCTTGTGGTTCAAAACAACAGTGGGGGAGCCTATGTCAGCAGGTAGGATTATAAGATCAGGCCGCACAGTCATTTTACTCCTCATGTTTTTACTTGTGTACTTGTCTGCTCCTTCCTCCCCTCCTCCACTTCTCTCTCTGTTTAACCTTCGGACTGCAGCTAACTGCCCTACACTCTCCCCACCACATCCATGTATGCTCTCAAAAGCAATACTTGACCATCCCCCATTCCTACCCTGCTATTTCCCCCATCCCCTCCCCTCCCATCATGCACTTTGTTCGCAGTCTGCCCTCTCAGCGAGAGACAGTGGTCAGGTGTGTGACAGTTTTGTGTGTGTGTGTGTGTGTGTGTGTGTGTGTGTGTGTGTGTGTGTGTGTGTTTGTGTGTGGGCGCATCTGTATATTTGTGTTGTTGACTTCAGAGAAAAACCTTTTGGCTCAAAAGCTTACTTATTTAGAAGTTTTTTTGTTGTGCCTCTCTACGATGCAACATCACTACTATATTATTATTGCATCACATGTAATTTCTGTTCTGTCAGCGTATCAGAAGTTGCGGTTTTTGCATCAAGTACTTTTCTGTTGCTGTGAAATGTCATAGGCTGCTATTTTCCAATCAGATCTTTTGCTTTTGCTCTGGAACATCATAGGATGCTGTTTTCTCTTCAAATGTTTTTCTTCTGTTCTGGGACATTCGAGGTCACAGTTTTTCTATCTGTAATATTGGGAGTCCCATTTTTTATGTTCTCTAGTCTCACCCACATACTTCTTTTATGCTGTGGCTCTGGGTACAAATGAAAGAATTTGTTCTTGATTGTTGATCATCTTGTGAGACAGACAGAAAAGTTGACTTCTTATTACCATTATCGTGAGCAATCTTCATAAGTATATGCAGTTTGTGGCTTGCAGGGATCATTGGAAAGAGGATCAGCAACAAGTACCTGCAGTTTTGATCAGGCTCTGTTTGCAAAAATATTTATTTAGCTTCTTAAAATACAATAGAGTGGTTGCTGGCCATTAGCCAGTGATTATGTTAAGTCTTGCACAATTGAAAGCCCACCCCCTTCGCCCTGAATCCCTAACTCTGTAGAGCTCTAATTTACGTAATATTGAAATTCTGACATTTTATTTACAAGCCTTTGAAAATTCATAAAATTCAGCGTTGGTTTACAACATGACCCTAACAGGTCCTCCACTTACTGCAAGCTCTTTATTACTCCCAAAAAACTGATGACTTGCTCATATCCTTCCGGCCGGCAAGAGATCTACCGTTGTCATACTTGACCGATAGGAGTGTGTAAGTGAGAGTCTGTGCCAGTTGTGTGACACCTCTATGTACAACATCTGCCATCGAAATCCGAACCCACTGATACAAGCTGACCTACAGTTGATTCCTTAAAACTTCAGACTCCTCACGAGGACTAAGACCTCAGTACATAGCATTTCTTACCCAACTGAAAATACACACCTCCACCTTTTACCTTCTTCCTAAGATCTATAAACCCACTCACCCTGATCATCCCATAGTTGCTGGCTTCAAAGCACCCACCAAAGGTGTATCTCCCTTAGTTGATCAATACTTGCAACCAATAGTATGAAGACTTTGCTCCTATATTAAAGATACCAATCATTTCCTAGAGCATCTAAAATCTGTGCCTGCCCCATTGTGCCACACATCCTGCTTGTTGCCATTGATTCCACCTCCTTTAATACAAACAAGTGCATGCTCTGTCTGCTGCTGAACATTTCCTCAACCAGCACCCACCTTATTCCAAATCAATGATGCCCTTCCTACTCACCTTCATCAGCTTTAACCTTACACTAATTACTTTACCTTTGAGGGGCAGATGTATAAGCAGATCAGGGGCATGGCCATGGTAACCAGGATGGCTCTTCCTATGCCAACATTTTCATGGGTCACTTGGATGCTTTCCTGGTGTCCACAAGCCTTTAGCCATTGGTTTGGTTTAGATACAGTGATGACATCTTTGCAATATGGACTCATAGCGAGGCTGGCCTGTAAAAGATTCTCCCAATTAAATGTCACATGGTCCTATTCTGAATCCCACGCCACTTTTCTTGATGTTGACCTGGTCATCACCAAGGATCAGCTGAACACTTCTGTTCAAACTAAAGGGGACCTAGACGTCACTTTCGTTCACATTAGGCGAGTGAAGCATCATGGTTGTTTTTTACACTAGTATTTTTAAAGATAATAAGACAAAAAAATTAATAATAATTGAAATGAAACTTTAACTAAATAATTAGTATATTGTGACCTCTGTATGACAAAAATTTGAACACTGCTGCATTAAAAATAGTGAGAAGATTGATTTTTCTCTTATATATTGAATTGTGTGTGAATTTTATACTAGGCATACTGTACTTTCACACAATTAAAATTTAAAGTTCAGAAAGTATTTTGTTCATTTAAGAATGGAACAGGAATATTTACTAATTTCTTGTTCTATGTATTTGGAAAAAAATGTTCTTTTGGAATCTGCTTTCTTCTCCTAATAAATTATGAACATTTGATATGTTCCAGCTGAAAATATTTCATATATTGTTGATATTCTTGTCCTCTTTATAAGTTAAACTCCTTACAAACAGATTGATTGATAGGTGTCACTGGATGCAGATATGGACAGGCTTGTGGTCAGCAGGCTGCTCTCCCCACCATCCTCAATTTTTATGAATGGAGCCACCACTTCGTAGTCAAGCAACTCCTAAAATGGATAAGCTATTCCTTGACATTATAACATATGTCCTGTCAACCTGTCACTTATTTTCAGTCAGTGTTTTCCGTATATCCCTTCCCTCACTAATTCTGCAGATAACCTTATCAGTCCGTACCTTATCAGTGTATCTTATTTCCAATACACCTCTGTAGAACTACATAACAAATTCTTCAATTCTGTCCTGTTCTGGTTTTCCCACAGTCCATGTTTCACTACCAGACAATGCTGTGCTCCTAATGTACATTATCAGATATTTATTTCTCAAATTAAGGCCTATGTTTGATACAAGCAGACTTCTTGTGGTATCCTTGGCACTATACTGGCCGCAACTTTGTCTTCACTGGATGTTATTACAGCACCAACTCATCTGAAAAGCAGATTTCCTGGGCCACCATATCCAATTATGGTACTACTGATCCCTCCCAAAAATCTTAGGAATGCACCTGTTGTCATTCAGTATTTCCTTGACTTGAAAGTATTAATCAGCTTATTTGACACGGCTGTTACTTCTTAAATTATGCTTGGAAATGAGGACCGTTATGACTGACATTTTGTCCACCACATCTAGAATACCTCTTCATCTCCCTCTAAACCTCCACAATATCCTTGCCAGATCCTGCACTCCTGCACCCATTTCGCAGCTCTATGGGTCCTACCCTTGTGACCATCTCCATTGAAAGACCTGCCCTATGCAGCCTCCTACCATCACCTATACCAGTTCTGTAGCTGGCAGAGCATGTACTACCAAAGGGAAAGCCATCTCTGAAATGACACATCTCCTATACCAGCCATTACATGAACACTGTTCAGCTTTTTACATGGGCGTGACAACCACCAAGTCACCAGTTTGTATGAATTGACATAGACAGAGCGTGTATACTGACAACACACAATATCCTGTAGCAGAGCTTTCTCTAAAACATGTCAGTCTTGAACATGTCATCTGTTTCAGCACATGACCCATCTTTATTCTGCCCCCAGACACCATTTCCTCAGAACTCCGCAGATGGGAACTGGCATTACAACCTGTCCTTGGTTCTCGCCACCCACCTGTTATTAATTTTTGTTAATGTCTTTGCTTTCAGTATTCATTTCTTCACTCCCTTTTAGTTTTCAGTATCGTTGTTTTCTGACCTGTTTATTCCCCCCACCCCTAAGACATACTTATCTGTCTTTCCTTTTTAACTTGTGCAGGATGTTTTTGTCAGTTATGTCTGTATTGCATATTTCCTTATCTCCCACCTTTAACCTCTCATATTTTCAAATCTCATCTGGTGCAGTCCACAACAATCCATCTTTCCTTCTTATCCCACCCAGAAAAAAAAAAAAAAAAAGAAGAGAGGTATTGACACATTAGCGAAACAATGGCAAGAGACTGCTATTTGTTGTTACTTACACTGCTGCTTTCTTTGATAATGGTCAACAAGATCCAAACAATAGACTGTGTATGATAGAAGATGTTCTAAACGAGAGTTCAGCAAAAAATTTTCTCCGTCTGAAAATCTTTGGAGACGCCTCTTTAGTACATTACATTCTGCACAGAAATTAGAGTCATCTTAGATTTAAAAACCTAGTCAATTGGAGTGGTCCATTTCTGACTGTATCACTATTAGGCACAAGAATAATACGAATATAAAAATGACATGTTATCTATATTCTTCCGCGTTTGCTGTTGTCTCACTCTAGTTTCATAGTTTATTAGGCAGACAGGATTTAAATGAGTTAGCAGCAAACACAAAAGAATACAATGCAAAATATTTATATTTGTATTATTCTTATGGTGAAGAGAATACTGCATGTGATTCACAATTCATATAAGTTCCTATTAGCAACCGTCTCTTCTCACAGGTAGGAAAAAATTTAGAACGTAGAGTTGGCATATGGCAAACATCCCAAACAGTCTTGCCAATCTGATTTTTGTAGTACATTGAAATGCTGCTACATTCGAAGATGAAAAATAAGAATTTGTATTTACTTCGTAGAATAATGTATGTAATTGCAGTGGTCGAAACTTGGGGCGGAGGAAAAAACTTAAATTTATTTACTGACGCAGAGGTTTTGGCTCCCGTATTCATCTTTGTGTCTGCAAAGCATGCCTGTGTAGTACTACATATATTGAACAGCAGAAGTTAGTTGTGGCGGCACCTACCAACATTTTTCAGAACTTCCACTTACTTTGCACTTGATTCTAAGCAGCAGTCTGTTTTTAGGATTATAAAAACCGGAAAAAAGTGAGGCTTAGATTCAAGTAAATACGGTATATGACATCCACAATGACAATTTTGTGGTGCTCTTGGTGATAACAAAACTGGAACACACATTTTAAAATTTAATAGTTTTTTGTTTCCTTTTTCATTAATACAGCAATATACACTGAAGAATCAAAGAAACTGGTATAGGCATATTCAAGTACAGAGATATGTAAAAAGGCAGAACACGGCTCTGCAGTCAGCAATGACTACATAAGACAACAAGTGTCTAGTGCAGTTGTTAGATCGGTTACTGCTGCTACAATGGCAGGTTATCAAGATTTAAGTGAGTTTGAATATGATGTTACGGCTGGTACACAAGCTATGGGACAGAGCTCTTCGCAACTCTGGAGATATACAGTTGTAGGTTCTCTGCAGTATGACTCTTTCAGAGTTTGAAAGCCATTAGCTTTGTTGCAGATCACAGTGTTTGAATATGTGATGTCCACAATGACAACTTTTTTTGTGTGGTGACATAGTTAGGATTCACATATTCAGATTTATCAGTTATTGTGTTTTCTTTACCAATAATACAATAATATATGTAAGAAAGATGTATGATTTGCATTAATTCTGTTTTGATATCTGAGTGTGACATAATTTATTCTACCCATGAAACAACTTAATGGGTTATACAAGTCACCAGTTGTTTACAGCAAGTTTATGTACATATATGTTATTCTTATAACATTTGCAACTTCCAGATTCACAGGCTCTGAAGCTGTACTTATGTTTGTTGAAGTGGAAAACACTCATCAGTGTAGGTGTCATTACCATATATACATTAATATTAATTTATAGATAATGACTTTGCAGCTCTCAGTGACTGTCTCATAACCTTCATTCATGTCTTTTGTCACTGTACTCATGTGTGGTTGTAAGAATGTTTGTGTTGTGCTTGAGTCATTATTTGTGTAAGTTCATTTTCTTTCTTTATGTCTTGAAATCTTCCATCTTGATTCTTCATGTAATTTGAGGTAGCAGTATTTTAATTATATATTCTGTAAAAAATTGTAATTGAATTACATTACTTTTTCAGTGTCCACTTGAACAGTTTGATATGTGGTTATTGAATAGTATTTATCTTCTGTATTAGGGACATCTTTCTTCATGTAAAGGCTTTTTCTTTGTTGTTTCATCATCTTGTTTGAGTTGTTAATACTTTACAGTGAGCAGGGTGTAAGATGATAGTCACTGAGTTTACGTGGCGAGGTTGTAGTGTGTCTATGGCTGTGTTCGAATGTGTTGGTGTAAGTGTGGTTGTTGTAGAGGGTAACTTTTCGTTTGAAGGTACATTTTTCTTCATGAGACAAGACCTCTCTTGATTCTTCATATTTGAGTCACAGCTAAGAAATATGTTTCCAAATGAATTTGATGAAACAACTTAACAATACAAGGTGGAAGCTGTTTCTGCTGAAATGACCAGCATATCTTGTACTGTCTCCCTCATGAAAAGTAGCATAATGTCCAGATTAACCATTTAATCATTCTGGTCTATTTTCATTTTCTTCGGTGTTTCAACAAATTTCAGCAAGTTTACAACATGGTGTTCACAATGTCCCAGTTTCGGTGTTAATAAACCTGCAAGATGATTTGGTGGACTGTTGGTGGGCAAGCAGAATTCACTAAGATCTACATCTACATCTACATGACTACTCTGCAATTCACATTTAAGTGCTTGGCAGAGGGTTCATCGAACCACAATCATACTATCTCTTTACTATTCCACTTCCGAACAGCGTGCGGGAAAAACGAACACTGAAACCTTTCTGTTTGAGCTCTGATTTCTCTTATTTTATTTTGATGATCATTCCTACCTATCTAGGTTGGGCTCAACAAAATATTTTCGCATTCGGAAGAGAAAGTTGGTGACTGAAATTTCGTAGAAAGGTCTCGCTGCGACGAAAAACATCTTTGCTGTAATGACTTCCATCCCAACTAGTGTATCATATCTGCCACACTCTCTCCCCTATTATGTGATAATACAAAACGAGCTGCCCTTTTTTGCACCCTGTCGATGTCCTCCGTCAATCCCACCTGGTAAGGATCCCACACTGCACAGCAATATTCTAACAGAGGATGAACGAGTGCAGTGTAAGCTGTCTCTTTAGTGGGCTTGTTGCATCTTCTAAGTGTCCTGCCAATGAAATGCAACCTTTGGCTCGCCTTCCCCACAATATTATCTATGTGGTCCTTCTAACTGAAGTTGTTCATAATTTTAACACCCAGGTACTTAGTTGAATTGACAGCCTTGAGAATTGTACTATTTATCGAGTAATCGAATTCCAACGGATTTCTTTTGGAACTCATGTGGATCATCTCACACTTTTCGTTATTTAGCGTCAACTGCCACCTGACACACCATACAGCAATCTTTTGTAAATCACTTTGCAACCGATACTGGTCTTCGGATGACCTTACTAGATGGTAAATTACAGCATCATCTGCGAACAATCTAAGAGAACTGCTCAGATTGTCACCCACGTCATTTATATAGATCAGGAACAGCAGAGGTCCCAGGACGCTTACCTGGGGAACACCTGATATCACTTCAGTTTTACTCGATGATTTACCGTGTATTACTAAAAACTACGACCTTCCTGACAGGAAATCACGAATCCAGTCGCACAACTGAGACGATACCCCATAGCTCCGCAGCTTGATTAGAAGTCGCTTGTGAGGAACGGTGTCAAAAGCTTTCCGGAAATCTAGAAATACGGAATCAACTTGAGATCCCCTGTTGATAGCGGCCATTACTTCATGCGAATAAAGAGCTAGCTGCGTTGCACAAGAGCGATGTTTTCTGAAGCCATGCTGATTACGTGTCAATAGATCATTCCCTTCGAGGTGATTCATAATGTTTGAATACAGTATATGCTCCAAAACCCTACTGCAAACCGACGTCAATGATATAGGTCTGTAGTTAAATGGATTACTCCTACTACACTTCTTGAACACTGGTGCGACCTGCGCAATTTTCCAGTCTGTAGGTACAGATCTATCGGTGAGCGAGCGGTTGTATATGAGTGCTAAGTAGGGAGCTATAGTATCAGCGTAATCTGAAAGGAACATAATCGGTATACAATCTGGACCTGAAGACATGCCCGTATCAAGCGATTTGAGTTGCTTCGCAACCCCTAAGGTATTTACTTCTAAGAAACTCATGCTAGCAGATGTTCGTGTTTCAAATTCTGGAATATTCCATTCGTCTTCCCTGGTGAAGGAATTTCAGAAAACTGCGTTCAATATCTCCGCTTTAGCGGAACAGTCGTTTGTAACAGTACCATCGGCACTGCGCAGCGAAGGTATTGACTGCGTCTTGCCGCTTGTGTACTTTACATAAGACCAGAATTTCTTCAGATTTTCTACCAAATTTCGAGACAATGTTTCGTTGTGGAAGCTATTAAAGGCACCTCGCATCGAAGTCCGTGCCAAATTTCGCGCGTCTGTAAATTTTAGCCCATCTTCGGGATTTCGCGTTCTTCTGAACTTCGCATGCTTTTCCGTTGCCTCTGCGGCATGTAAGATGTAACTTTTGCTTACATATGTTCAGGAATCCATAGAGCCTGACTATTCAGGTAGCTGGTGCCATTAATTTCTTCATCTCTTTGTCTGGTAAACCAGAGTCCTTTAATAACCACCCTCTCTTCATGACTATGGCCTGTGTTGTACTGCAACTGAGCTTCCAGTATGCATCATCTTCTCATAAATGTAGCACATTCAGATTATAGTCTTCAGTGTTCAGAAGCAAAGTGGTATTTCCTTTGCCAGCTGGCAAGTAAACAAAGTCAAAATTCTCACACGATAAGCACAAGTCACTTTGTTGCTCGTGGCTAATTAAGATTTCAGTGGTTTAGGTTTTGCCAGTATATAGCTGGCACTTAGTGTGATGTTCTTATCTGCGTCATGAGAGAGATGATAAATGCACTACTCTTTTCCACTAATAACATAAAAAATTGCAAGACATCTTGGGGCTGGTGAAAAATTAAGGCCATTACTCAATGCTGGCACAGACCCATTTTCCAGTTCTGGGATGGAGTGATTAACAGCTATTGTATGGCCTTATCATTCTCCACATCAGTTCCTCTGTGAAGTGATAGATCAAACTTGTTACATTGCATAGACATCGTCTTGCACAAATTATCGTGCTGTTGTTCTGTCCATGGGGGCAGGCTTTTGATGTTGAAAGTAAGTAACAGTCCTTGTAGTCAGGTCGGAACAGCAGTTTCAAATGTGAAAGGATCCTCAAGTACCACCTGACATCACTCTGTCCCACAATGAGCCAGAGCTGCCTATCTCACCTTCTGCACAACATCACTTTGGCCCTCTCTGATTGGTGGCAGAAACTGCAATTGTGGCTATATAAACAGGAAATTGTGCCAGCCCCAGCAGTCAGTAGTTTTACTCCTGATGACAATGGCAAATATATCCATTGGAAGCTCATTAATTTTAATTGATTTGATGCTGTTTGAAAATCAAAAAGACATGATGCTGCAAAAGTCATTGAGCACACTTATGTTTCCTCGGCAGTGAAGACATAATGCACAGTGTGAGACTGCTGGAAAAACTGTGAAAAAAGAAATTACATCTGCTGAGTTCTTTAGCATATTGCAATGCTGCCTGGATAAGGAGGTAATTCCTCACTTTGTTGTAGCTAAGCAACACATCCAAACTGCTGCAGGGGACAGAATTTTGAAGAGGACAAGTCACACCACAGTGAGACAGTGGACCGGTAGACAAGATATGAGCTTGATCCATATACCAGAAAGCTGTTTGATTGTCATCAACTTCTGTCATCAGCTTTGCAGCCATTCGATTGGGAGTGCGTGGACATAGCCATGGCATCACAATGGTGAGCCAGTTTGTGCAAGACAGCAAGACAACATCCAAGCAAGTTTGAGCAGTCAAAACATCTTACAGGAATATAAGTGCCAAAACTAGGACATTGTCAACACCATGTTGTAAACTACCAGACATTTGTTGAAACACTCAAGAAAATAAAAGCAAATCAAAATGACATAATGGCTAGTTTTTACGAGGGTGCCAGTAGAAGACATGCTGGATCTTTTGGCCCAACTCTTTCCATGTGGAATCCTCAAGTTGTTACGTTATGTTCTTATAACAACACTTCTTATACCATGATGAATATTATGAAATAATGGATGGCACAGTGATGGACTTACCACTGCCCCTCGCAGTCATGAATTTCTTCATGGAGCACTTTGAGGAGCAAGCTCCAAACTACGCGATGTTGTGTCCACCTTGCTTCCCAAGATAAGTTGATGGTGCCTTCCTGATATGGCCCCATTGTGAAAATACACGGCAGCAGTTAATGGATCATACAAACGGAGTTCATCAGAACATTGAATTTGCCATCGAGATGGAGCGGGATGGCAAGCTACCGTTCTTGGATGTTTTCATGTGGGGGGAAGGCAGGAGGCTGGCTTGGTCATTCAGTGTACAAGAACCAATGTACACTGATCAGTATTTAAACATTGATAATTTTCACTCTTGTACACTAGAAAATGGTACTGAAAACGTTAATACACACAGCAAAATTTATTTCCAATGACAACCACTTACAGTCTTAACTACAGCACTTGAGGCACATGTTCAGAGAGGATGATTATAGCAAGAGAGACACTGCAAATGCTTTCAGATGTCACCAAAGATGGATGTCTTGTGAATTGGCAGAAGAAGCCAAGCCAACAGCTTTCCTGACATACTGTGGGCCAACTAGCAGCAAGTTAGGATGTGTACTGCAGAGACATGGATTGAGACCAGTGCTTTGTCCCACCCCCAAAAAACGACATATGCTCTGCCTTGTTAAAGAGAACATAGCTCTTCATGTGTCAGGCGTGCATGGTGTCCCTTGTGAGTGCAGCAGGATTTATGTAGGTCAATCAATTTGCACAGTTGCAGGGTGTTGTACTGAGCACAAGAGACATATTAAACGGAGGGAGCTGAACAAGTCAGCCATATCTGAGCACTGCCTGGAAAACGGACACAAAATACATTTTGAGAACACAGATGTTTTGGCTCATGTGTCAACATACGTGGATTCTATTATAAAGCAGGTGACTGAGATTAGATTGAACAACAACAATTTCAATAGAGACCAGGGGCACACTGACTAGGGCATGGGGACAGGCTTCGATATCAGGAGGAAGCTACAGTGGATGACTAACAATTATAGGGAGGTTGGGAACAGCAGTTTCAAACGTGGCACTGGCCCCTCATGCCACCTTACATCACTCAGACCAATGTCTGGCTGGAGCTGCTATGAGCTACCCAACTCACCTTCAATGCATGTATCATTTCTGTCCTCTCTGATAGGTGCCAGTGACTGTAATCATGGCTATATAAGTGGAAAAATGTGCCATGCCCAGCTGTCAGTAGTTTTACACCTGGAAATGATGACAGTGATAATCATTGAACACTTGTGATTTTTTTTTAATTGAATCAGCTTGAAAACCGAGAATATTTTATTCAAAGATTTGTTTAACATATTTTTGTTCGAGCAACAAGATACAGACTCTAGCTGTCACACTGTCCTCAAGGGAAAGTCTCTCTGTACTAAAGCACAAATGACACATTTGCATAGCATCATGTTGTGAAGTGGCTCTGAGCCTGAGTGGGCTAAGCAGCTGCCACCAGCCATCATATACTATGGTGGCAGAGTGTGCCCGTGGTACCAAGCCACTGGAGGTGTGACAAAGCTGGCATACATCACTGGGTGTACCAGATCCTGTATGGCCGCAATCAGCATTCAATCAAAAGTTGCAATTCCATGCCACCTGTGGTATGCTGTAGAGTGGTATTGACACTTGATACCAAAAATGCTACAACAGAACCAAGGCTGTCTTCAGACAATCTGACCCTCAACACACAGAGGTCATAGTTGACAATATGTCTCCTGGAAGCACACAGTTCACAATGGTCTCATTTTCCCACACTTGCTATGGTTATTCAAGGAGATGACGGCAAAAGGGATGGACGGGCATGCACGGCCAAAAATGGATGGCAGAATAGAATAGAAGAAACATCTCCTTAGGCGAGAGAGGTTGGAACCATGTCTACAGACAGAGAGATGGAAGTCCTTTGTGTCCTCTACATGGTGAATATATCTGGGCTAGATTCAAAAAGTGCTTTTCAGTGATAACCTTCTGTTATTGTTATGGTGGTGTGCTGTTTTATGCATCATATGTGAGTGATATTGTTGTATCAAGGTATGTCTTGGATGAGTTTATATGCTGAGTTTATTCTTAGGTTTGTATGTGTAGGAATGTCAAGTAGGTAATTCATCATTTGTTTATGAATAAATAACTGTTGCTATGATAAGGATCATGTGCAGTAATCTCACATTTTCAGTCATTATTCAGTGTGCCATTTTTGTGTTGCAGATGTATTGTGAAGTAAATCTAAATTTGATGTTCACAGTAAACTTTTATTTTGGTGGATTACTGTTACAGTGATATGTGTGGCAAACTGGTGAGTTGGTGCTTGCACTTTCAATCTGTTATGATGTGTCAGTACATCCTGGGTTTCTAATTCACCAGTGTATCTTCGCGAGATTTGTTCTATTACTTCCCATGTTTATCATAGTTCCATTTTCTTTCTGTGATAAATAGTTTTTTGGAATTTGAAGCAATAATTAGCACATCAGTCTATCCTTCACATTTGCAAATGTGGAATAAACTCATTTTCTGGTTAGACTCTCTACTGTTAATGTCTTAGCTATCAGGTAATATCAGTGGTTTTGTGGGTTGCAGTAAGTGTCGCATATCTTCCATTAAAGTTTCCTCATGATTGTCCACCTGTGTATATTTCTTGTGTAGGACAATTTTTGTTTGCAAGTAAAGAAACAAGTTCAGATATCAACTCTGTGTACAGATGAGGTTGTTGAGTGTGCTATATCATACAACTACAGACATGATCAGGGGGTTGCTGTATCATTGGACCGCATGCCAGCTCCACAATACAGGATGGATTGTAAGTCAACACAGCAGTTGAGCAAAACCCACCAGTCAGTTTACGAGTTAAGATTCCATTGGACTCTATATGAAGGAGCAGCAAGCACCAGCCTCTTCTCCAAACCACTTGCATTGCCACAAGTGATGCTACATGCAGGGCACTACTTGCTTTGCCAGTCAAGTGTGTTCCAGTTTGCCAAAACTGAGCCCAAGTGACCTCCTGGCCACAGAGCTGCCAGATCCAAGTGCAGCACCAACCATGGAAGATCACGAAGCACCACAGTGAGCAGCCAGCATTCATAACCAGAGCCATCACCTCCACCAACCTCGGCCTCAGCTAACACTGTGCGCCTTGGAGGTTATACACTGTTTGAATTAATTTGCTGTCACTGCAGGACATCTGACCTGACTTAGAATCAGCCAAGTGTTGTCTATCTCCACCAGTGAACTACGGTCAAGCTACTGTAAAAAGATCCGTGACAGTTGCAGTGAGCTGGGTGCAGCAGTTCTGCATGCCTACCACAATCAGTCACATTTTGCAGTTGTGTAAACATCTCTTTGGCAAAGCCTCAGTGTTGCTGGAACTGTATAGAAAGCTATTGTTTTGCAGCTGAGCACTGGTAACAGTTTTGTCAGCTGTCATCCATCAGATTATGCTGACGTAACTATAAAGTAAACTAAACTATTTTATGACTTCCATCCAGAAAGATTATATATATCAAATGCAAAAAAAAACTATGCACCGTGAAGGAATTACCTGAATGGGATGGAAACTGGTAGACGTGATGTACATTTGAAGAGGAAAAATTACAGTTTCAGAAAAATTGAATGATTCATTCAAAAGAAAGAGCCTCACAAATTGAGCAAATCAGTAACACTTTGGTCTACCTCTGGTCCATATACAAACTGTAATTTGGTGTGGCATTGATTGAGAAAATTGTTGGATGCCCTCCTGAGGGATATAATGCCATATTATTTGTAGTTAGCACATTAGATTGACAATATGCTGAACTGGTGAGAAGGACCTACCAACGATGCTCCGAAAGTCCTCAGTTGGGTAGAGATCCAGCGACCTTGCTGGCTAAGGTGGGTATGACAAGCATGAAGACAAGCAATACAAACTCTCAAAGTGTATAGAAGGCCATTATCTTGCCAAAATATAAGCCCAGGATGGCTTGGCATGATGGATAATCCAATGGGGCATAGATTGTTGTCGACGTACTGCAAGGGTACCCTAGATCACAACCAAAGGGATCATGTTATGAAATGGAATGGCACTGCAGACCATCACTTCTGGTTGTCACACCATATAGTGGTTGACAGTCAGGCTGCTATCTCACCACTGTCCCATGCATCTCCAGACACCTCTTCGCTGGTCATTGGGACCTGGGACATTTTGTCTGGAATAGAATTGTCTTCAGTGATGAGACCTGCTTTGAATTGAGCCCTGATGACTAGAAAAGAGGTGCCTAGACACGCACTGAATAGCAGTGGTATACCAACCTGACTGTTACCTGACATATGGCCTAACACACGAGAGTGGTGGTTCATAGAAAGAACCAGTTGGTTGTCATTTGTGGCACACTTACAGAACAGTATTACATAGATGGTACTCTACACCCCATTATCTTGCCCTTCATGCCAAGCCATCGTTGACTTGCTTATCACCAGGATAATACCCATCTGCACACGGTGTGTGTTTCTACTGCTTGTTGTCATGTTTACCAAATCCTACCTTGGGCAACCAGGTATCCAGATCTCAACTCAGCTGAGAATGTTTGGAGCATTGTGGGCAGGGCCCTCCAATGAGTTTGGAATTTTGATGATATAAGGTAACAGGTCGATGAAATTCGATACAATATCCCTCAGGAGGCCACCCAGCAACTCACTCAATCAATGCCAATCCAAATTACAGCCACCAGTAGTGGACCAACATGTTACTGATTTGCTCAGTTTGTAGAGAACTATCTCTTGAATATACTGTCATGCAGAAAAAGGTTGAATTAGTTGAATGACAAAAACTAACTTCACTTAACAAATGTTTATTCAGCACTTGCACACACAAGAGTGTGGAGCGAACTGTCTCCAGCTAGAACACATACAGTATACATACAGCCACAAAACATTCCAGTACAATGATTCTTGACATTTGTGGGTACTTCTAGAATGTACCCAAACCAAGTATAGAAATTAAAAGTGTACAGTCCAGGTGAGTTTTGAATTCATGGACCTCCATGCAATACTTTAGTATCATAACCACTACACCATGGTGCTACTCAGGTTCTTCTGCGGCACTGATCTTTCCTTAAGAGATCAGCATCTCAGTGTTACGTCCTCCTAGTCCAGGAACAAGTCATTGGTCCTGCTTACTCCAGCGTCTGATGACTGATGTTCACCCTGGTGGTAATCTTAGAACTTTTTTTGCCTCTGTGCTCTTCATCACTTTTCCGCTTGTTGCCTGTTGCTGGAGCTTCAAATTTACCCTGGGTTGCAGGATCATTGTAGGGCTTCATTCGAAGGACGTGGACCGTATCTCTGATCTTTTGTCTTCTTGTGTTGGGGTCGAAATCATCAACTTCAAAAGTAACATCAGACAACTGTCTTACAACCTCATAAGGTTCAAAGTAGCATCTGAGGAGCTTCTCTCAGCGAGACCAATATTCTGAACAGGAGTGAAGATCCAGACGAGGTCACCAGGCTGGTAGACAACAGGGTGGTGGCTTGTGTCATACCTTTGGCGATCATTTTCTTGAGCCTGCTGAATGTGGAGGTGAGCTAACTGCTGAGCTTCCTCAGCTCTGGTTAACACCTGGCTGATGTCATCATCGTCCACATCATCAGGATGTAATGGGAAAACAATGTCCATCGTTGTAGTTGCCTCACACACATGCACCAGGAAAAATTGCATAAATCCTGTGGTGTCTTGTTTGATAGTGTTGTAGGCAAATTTCATGAAAGGTAGCACCTCATCCAGGTTGCTCAGCTCAACGTTGATGAACATTGATAGCTTGCCAGCCAAGGTCTTATTAAGGCATTCAGTAAGCCTGTTACTTTGTGGATGGTAAGCAGTCATCATGTGATGTGTAATGTTGCACAAACAGTTTATCTCTGTCACAAGATTCGATTGAGAAACTTTCCCTGGTAATGATCTTGGGGCAATGTCTTCCACAATGAATTTGGCTACCTCAAATGCTTCGGCTGTTTTCACAGCTTTTGTAATGCTATAGCATGTCAGATAATTAGTGCACACAATACTCCATATATTGCCACTAGCAGACATCAGAAATCATCTGAGGAGGTCAATTCCAACACTCTAGAAAGGCGTTTCAGCTGGTGGAATCGGTATGAGATGGCCAGGTAGTTTCTGAGGAACTTCCTTTCTCCTCCGGCACTCTCAACAGTGCGGCACATAGTGACAGACACTCCTAAATAAACCTGGCTAGAAAAATCTCTTACAGATTCTGTCATATGTCTTAATAATTCCTAAATGTCCAGCTTCAGGTGTGTCATGGAATTTCTAAGCACATGCGTTTAGAAACCACTGGTAGCCACATCTTTCCAAAGGGATTAAAGTTTTTCTTGCAAAGTAATCCATTAACTACCTTAAATTGTTAGTTCACATCCTGTAACTGATTTAAGTCAAGCATAATTTGAGATATCTTGGCGTCCTTCTGCTATCTTCATCAAAGTCTTGATGGTCTTGCACAGGGGTTTCTTGAGACACAGTTGGCATCTTGGTGTTTTCTCCCACCCTTGTACAGTATGATAGTGTCATACTGTTGAAGATGTAGTGCCCACCTGGCGAGTCATCGTGTTGGCTCCATAAGACCTGTCAGCCAACAAAGTGAATGATGGTCTGTAACAACTGTGAATAGCCTTCCGTAGGGATACTGTCGAAATATGCACATGGCCCAGATCACAGCAAGACATTCTCTTTCTGTAGCTGAGTAGTTTCTCTCAGCTTTTGTAAGTGTCATAAAAGCATAGGCTGTAACCTTCTCTTTTCCATCAAAAATTTGGACCATATCAGCACTGATCCCATACCCACTGTCATCTATGTGTAGTTCTGTAGATTCTCTCTCATCATACAGACCATGTACAGGGTCAGTTGTCAGAGCATTTCTCAGCTCATCAAAAGAATCTTGTTGAGCACCACCCCAGGCAAATTTAGCATCAGCTTTTAACAACTCTTGGAGTGGCCTGTCTTTGATACAAAAATCTTTGATAAAACAACGGTAATAAGAACATAATCTGAGGAAGCTTATCACATCTCTAATACTTTTAGGATTAGGAATTTCCATTATAGATCTCACCTTTTCTGGGTCTGGCCGCACACCTTCATTTGGCACAAGGTGTCCAAGTATTTTGATTTCTTTTGCTCCAAAGAGACACTTTCTTGGATTAAGTTTCAGTCCGTCTTGTTTAAGAAACTTAAGTACGGCCCTCAGTCTTTTTATATGTTCATCAAATGTCTCTGAGAACACTATAATATCATTTAAATAACAAAGACACATTTTACACTTCAGGTGACGTAGAAGATTATCCATCATCTGTTCAAAAGTTGATGGTACATTACACAAACGAAATGGCATTATCTTAAGCTCATACAGGCCCTCATGGGTGATGAATGCAGTTTTCTCATGATCAGCCTCATCTACTTTAATTTGGCAGTATTCCAAGTATATGTACATGGTTGAGGAAAACTTAGCTCCCTTCAGACCATCTAGTGTATCGTCAATTTGTGCATTAGGGTAAATTTCCTTTCTAGTTGTCTTATTAAGTTTCCTGTAATCAACGCGAAAGGGCCAACTGCCATCCTTCTTCCTGACAAGGACAACTGGTGATGACCATGGGCTCTGCGGAGGCTGAATGATGTCATTCTTCATCATTTTCTCTATCTCTTCACGAATTATTCGACGTTCCCATTGCTGACACATGGTATGCTCTCTGGCTTATTGGTTGATGGTCTCCAGTGCTAAACCGGTGCTTCACCATTGATTTGTCTAATTTGCTCTTCACCTGTGGATTGAAGCATTCAGAGAACTCTTGAAGAATGGCAGGTAGCTTCTTCTGTTGTTTCTTAGTGAGATCTGGTGAAAGTTGAGCTACAAGATCTTGTCTTGTAGTGGTAGCGCTAATTTCGCCCACAGACTCAGCATGGAAGGTTTCTATGACACTCAGCTGTTCTTCAATTAACGGTTCGGCGTTTGCTATGCACATGCATTTTGGAAGGATCTACAGTTATTGGTGACAGTTAACTATCCACAATTCACCAAATCCATTCTTAAACAAGACAACAGAGGCTGGGATGACCAAGTTAGTCTTCAGTGGTATGCTTCTCTTACATTCCACTACAAGATCTATGGATTGATGCATGGCATGACATGTGACAGCTACCATTCTAGCACTGACTGCAGGAATGATCCCTTCATCCAGCACACAAAGACTCCACACACTCAGATGCACATCTTCCTTTCCATAGTATCTCAACTCATGTAGCATAATCTTCGAGCTACCACAATCTATAATTGCCCGTGACGCTTTGAAAAAGTCCCATCTGAGAATGGCGTCATGACTACACTCTTGTAAGATGATGAATTCTAAGGGCTGTGTATGGCCACTCTTACCCATACAAATAGTACATATTCCTGTAGGTTTTACATATTTCCCATTAGCCACCTTCAGCAGAGATGTTAAGCTGTTGAAAAATACAGTTATCTGCAACTGGCGACAGTACTTCTCCGAAATGACTGAATATGATGCCTCAAGAGTCCACAAGAGCTAGGGCTGGCGGCCATCCATGAGGATATTGATGTAGTTTCCTATCATTTTTGTAGTGATCGTCAGTAGAGGATTTTTCTCTTCAGCAGCCTCACCTCCAAAAAAGGTCACACCCTTTAGTTTTCCAGGTTGCAGCAGCTAGGTGATTGGCTGAAGCTTCTAAACGGTGATGGAGACCTTGGTTGGTGTGGGGGAGCTTCCTCTCAAGTGGCTATCTTGCAGCTATGGTGACCTTTGTCGTCCTGCACCCACATCTTCTTGTTCATCTTTGTTGTCCCGGAGTTGGAGTCAGCTAAGATTAATCTTATGGTGTGGGCATCACCAAATACCTGCTGCCTTTCTCAACAATAGTGCACCACATGTCCCAGTCATCCGCAGTGGAAACATACTGGTTGGTTATCCTGTGTCCTCCAGACATCAGTCTTCCATGGTGCCCAAACAGGTTCCTCATTCGGCATTGTAGGAGCGTAACTCCGCCAGGGTCTCGACTTTTTCACCATTTAAAGGGAAATGAAGGATGAGAGATTGGTTTCAATGTCTGTTCCACTTCCTCCCTTATGACCTCTTGAAGTGTCTCGGTCTTTTGCTTGATGTGCAATCCAAGTGCCTTCTGAACTACCTCTTTTACTATCTGACAAAGAACGCTTGTGAAATCAAGTGCTTCCTCTATCACAGACATTTGCTGTTGAAACTTTCTTCAGGAGTAGGATTTGATACATATCCTCAGCAACACCCTTCATGAGCTGTGCAACTTTGTCTTCCTCCTTCATTCTAGAATCCAGTATTTTACACAGCTCCAAGATGTCTTGAATGTAGGATGCTGTAGTTTCTCCTGGATGCAGTGCCCTGCAGTTTACTTTGTCTTCAGCCTTGCACTTCTGTTGGTGTGTGTCACTGAAATACTTGCACAGTTCCACCTGGAATACTTCCCAGCTCGTGAACTTCTCCAAGTAGAAAAATTTGTTAGCCAAACACATGGTGTAATCACATTTGTTAAATTTGACTATATGGTCATATAACTTCAGCCACTTGTTTGGATCTTGGCCATAGTCACCAGAAAACCTGGAAGGCTGTCTCATGTGGTGGCACACAGTTGCTGTCATCATAACGTCCTATTCTTCTTCTGACTCTGGTAAATTATGATCTGTTGAATGTGGCCCGAACTTGGGTTTCTCGCCATGTAAACGGCAGCTCTGTCATGGCCTGATGGGAGATACTGTGTTGTCAATAATTTGCGCTATCACAAGTTCTGATACCCAGTGTCTCCGCCAGAGTAACGTCACATAGTTAAAGGTGCAATTAGTTGAATAATGAACACTAATTTCACTTAACGAACATTTATTCAGCACTTAAACATACAAGAGCATGGAGTGAAGTGCCTCTGGCCAGAACATATATACTATCTACACAGCTACAGAACATTCCAGCATAATGATTCTTGACATTTGTGGATACTTGTAGAATGCACTTGAACTAAATATAGAAATTAAAATCGTCCAGTGCTGGTGAGTTTTGAACTCATGACCCTTAGTGCAAAAGTTAAGTATCATAACCACTGCACCATGATGCTACTCAGCTTCTGCTGTGATAATATCACCCACTTTTTCTAAAATTGTAATCATTTGTTTGTCTGTACATGTACATCACATCTATTGATTTCTATCCCATATAGGTAATTCCTTCAGGGTGTACAATATTTTTCCTTTTCTGTTAATGTATTTATGCTTCCTTCAGACTTCATTGGTATTGCATCCCTGCGGACATTTATTTGTGATTTTTATTGCTTGAGAATCATTATTTGCTTGTATGGACTCATTCTGGTCATCAGAGACTGAGTAACAGGAACATGAACTGAAACAAATACTATTAAACTATTGTATTAGTTAGCTGTGATGAAGGAAAATTTTGCAAAAGTTTAGCAACTGTTTCTCATCTTGTTTATATGCATATTGCATGCTCAATATCTAACATATATTGTAAGTTCTTACCTTTACTCCTTCCGTTGTTTGTATTCCAATCAGGACACAGCAGTATCACAGTCATTGTTTGTGAAGGGACATCTTCCTTTTTCAAGTAGAGGCATCTTCTTTCTTCATTTTATTTAATGGGATGACCCAAGACTGTTTAAAGTCGATGATAAGTAAAAAGATTTTCTTTGAGATTGTATGACATCTTTGTACTGTGCAATTTTTAATTGGTATAAGATTCTACTCTGGTGATATGCAAAATATGGTAAATACTAATTTCAGCCTTAGTGCTTGTTCGTTAGGTTATGTTCACGCTGCAGTCTCACTGCTCTCAGCTCACCGGCATGGCACTGATGAAACAAACCCACTGAGTTATAGTGATGCTTGTAATATACACCATCACTGGTGCTACACTGCTCACAATTATTGTCATCAGGCAAGAACATTGAGGTGGTTCACATTTGGAGATGTGTCCATTGCCAAACATTCTAAAACTTGATTTGTGATTGGCTGCTTCAAGTTCACTCTAAAAGTACTGTTGCTAGGAGAACTGCTGATTGTTTTTGCTGTTTGTCTTACACTATGCATTTATGTCTACATTTCCATCTAAATCCAAACTCTGTAAACCACTGTCAAGTGTCTGCAAACCACTATCAAGTGCATGGCACCACGTATTAAGGTTTGTTTCCATTTCTTTCTGGTATGTAAAATGGTAAAAATGACTTATTAAATACCTCTCAACAGGCAGTAATTAATTTAATCTAGTCTTCCAATCACTGGAAAAGGCATACAGAGGGGCTGTAGTGTATTCCTAGATTCATCACTTACTGCTGGTACTTGAAACTTTGTAAATAGTATTTTGTGAGATACTTTGCTTCTGTCTTCAACAATCTGCAGCCCAGGTCTTTTGACACTTCCATGGGTTAAACAAACATGCAAACACTGTTGATTATGTCCTATATGTACTGATAGTCCTATCTGGTATGGATCCCAGATATTTGATTAGTATACAAGGATGGATCAAACAACTGTTTCATAAGCACCGCCCTTTGAAGACTAACCACAGTTTCAGTAATCTACCACTGAAACCAACACGTGCTGGCTGACGATGAAGACACAGGCTAAATAAGAAAATGAAAGCTTCCAAAACTGGAATTTAACACAAAAAAATTGTGTTGCTGCCTTAAAACAACCTTAACTTGTACCACTAACAGCCTCTCTCAGTGTCAATTATTGGTGTTACAAAAACAAAATGACAAGATTTAAATAAGTCCTATCAAGGCTATAAATTTTATTTTATTTAGTAGATTCATCCGCACATCACGTTGTTGCTCATTTGTGGTACTGTGCTTTAACATATCTTTGTTGGCAAAATATTTCTCCCAAACAAATAAAATTTTGATGTCTATACACTTCAGTTTATGATTATACTGTAGTAGATAAGAAACTAATATCCACTGAGATAGAAATTGAAGCGTCATATGAAATTGGGAAAACTCAGTATCAGGTGTGTGTGTAAATTGATAATTGGATCCTTCACTTGCCCACTTGACTCATCTCCTGATGTGACTGAAAACTTCACTTGTACTTAAATTCCCCAATAATACTGTAATCATTGTGGGAGACTCCAACAGTTAATTGGTAAAATTACAGTTTTGTTAGTGGTGATCATGATAGGACATCCTGTGAAACTTTATCCAATACCTTCTCCTAAAATTGCCTAGAACGGATACTTAGGAACCCCACACATGATGGAAATGTATTGGATCTAATGGCAGTAAATAAACCTGACCTCTTTGAGGATGTCTACATCAAAAATTGGTATCAATAACCATGACACAGTTGTGGTAACAGTGATTACCAAAGTACAAAGGATAACTAAAACAACCAGAAAGATACATATGTTCAGTAAACTAGATAAAACAATTAGTATCATTCCTCCATGAGAAACTTCAAATTTTCAGAACAGGCCAGGAGCATATGGAGGAACTCTGCCTAAAGTTTAAAAGATTTGTTGAGCACATACTAGATAGATATGTACCCCATAGAACAGTACATAAAGTGATGGAATCTCCTTAGAATACATTCACTGTAAAGAAATTTCTGAAGAAACAGATCTGCCTCGTGATGACTGGGTGTTGTGTGATGTACTTAGGTTAGTTAGGTTTAAGTAGTTCTACGTTCTGGGGGATTGATGACCATAGCTGTTAAGTCCCATAGTGTTCAGAGCCATTTGAACCATTTGAAGAAACAGAGACTAATACATAACAGGTGAAAGGCAAAGCATAAGGCAGTATAAATGATGATTAATTGAATCCCTCAGCTGCTGACAGGGTCCCAGAGAAAAAGCTGAAATGCTTAACTGCATTATTTTTTTTCTAAACGAAAGAAAGCAAAGGAGAATTGCCCCAATTTAATCCTAGTACCACTCGAAAGCTGAATGAAATAAGTATTAGTGTCAGTGGCGCTGAGAAACAACTGGAATTGTTCAAAATTGAACAAAGCTCCACTCCCCTATGAAATCCCTGACATATTTTATACTGAACATTCTGCTACTTTTGCCCCCCTTCCTCCCCTGTAGGGTTGTGGGGTGGGGAGGGGGGGAGGGGGGGCATCACACAGCAGAGGCCAAAAGTTGGCACCGTCAGCACAGTTAAGTCAGACTGTGAGCTTATAGCATTGACCACATTGCACCAATGTTTGTAAGCAAATGTGGCAGCCTTCATGAAAATATAATACAGGATCCCAACAATAGGAACAACATGTTTGGTGTGTAGGTTATATCAAAAAATTTTCATTGCCCCGTGTGCCCAACTTGAGTGAATCCAGCAGTATTAAGGAACAGAGGTTTCAGATGTGTCCCTGCTGCTGCAACTTCATTGAACAGACCTGCATATAAAACATACTCACACAGACACAAGGCAGAACATGTTCATGCTTTATTTTTGCAGTGATGGTTTAGTGATTTCAGTGCTCATTAGTGTGGTGGGATATGTTGTGATTTCAGTGGCTATCCATGTGAAGGATTGTGTAGTGCAAAAAATGGTTACTTTTGCAAAGCAATATGTTGTGACCTCAGTTGTCACATGAGTGACATATTTTGTAGTGCACTAATGCTTGCTTGTTTGACAGGATGTGTCAATGAATGCAGAGATCACCTGAGAGACGGATAGTTTACATTGCTCTTCAGTGGTTGCTCTTGCATGAGACGTTCTATTTTGACTAAGTGTTTCCCTCTGGAATGGGTATTTTGTGACATTGTGATCATTTCTGTGAATAGTTTCTTGAACAAACATTGCTGTCAGTAACTTGTAACTTGGTGAGCAATTATGTTTTTCATGTGTCAGAACATGTCCTTCATTAATTATCCCAATACCATGTACTTTCATCCATCTGAACTTTAAGAGATCTGGATCCGCTGCTCCCTGTTAGCGAGCTAAGATCTCAGCTACTTATTTATGACCCACCCCCTTTATTTCCAGTACTTCAGATGTACCTAGAAGTATTTCTTGATGATCTGTGTCAGATGCGTTGCTGAGATATAGGAAAATACCTGTTACATTTTAACTCTTGGTTTAAGAATCATGAAAGAAGGTTGTATAAATAGAAGAACCCTGGAGATACTAAAAGGTATCAGATAGATTATATAATGATAAGACAGAGATTTAGGAATCAGGTTTTAAATTGTAAGACATTTCCAGGGGCAGATGTGGACTCTGACCACATTCTGTTGGTTGTGACCTGTAGATTAAAACTGAAGAAACAGCAAAAAGGTGGGAATTTAAGGAGATGGGACCTGGATAAACTGAAAGAACCAGAGGTTGTACAGAGTTTCAGGGAGAGCATAAGGGAACGATTGACAGGAATGGGGGAAAGAAATACAGTAGAAGAAGAATGGGTAGTTTTGAGGGATGAAGTAGTGAAGGCAGCAGAGGGTCAAGTAAATAAAAAGATGAGGGCTAGTAGAAATCCTTGGATAACAAAACAAATATAGAATGTAATTGATGAAAGGAGAAAATACAAAAATGCAATAAATGAAGCAGGCAAAAAGGAATACAAACGTCTCAAAAATGAGATCGAGAAGAAGTGCAAAATGCCTAAGCAGGGATGGTTAGAGGACAGATGTAAGGATGTAGAGGCTTATCTCACTAGGGGTAAGATAGATACTGCCTACAGGAAAATTAAAGAGACCTTTGGAGATAAGAGAACCACATGTATGAACATCAAGAGCTCAGATGGAAACCCAGTTCTAAGCAAAGAAGGGAAAACAGAAAGGTGGAAGGAGTATATAGAGGGTCTATACAAAGGCGACGTACTTGAGGACAATATTATGGAAATGGAAGAGGATGTAGAGAAAGATGAAATGGGAGATACGATACTGCGTGAAGAGTTTGACAGAGCACTGAAAGACCTGAGTCGAAACAACGCACCCAGAGTAGACAACATTCCAGAATATAATAATTCCAATCCCAAAGAAAGCAGGTGATGACAGATGTGAAAATTACTGAACTATCAGTTTAATAAGCCACAGCTGCAAAATACTAACACAAATTCTTTACAGACGAATGGAAAAACTAGTAGAAGCCAACCTCGGGGAAGATCAGTTTGGATTCCGTAGAAATACTGGAACATGTGAGGCAATACTGACCTTACGACTTATCTTAGGAGAAAGATTAAGAAAAGGCAAACCTATGTTTCTAGCATTTGTAGACTTAGAGAAAGCTTTTGACAATGTTGACTGGAATACTCTCTTTCAAATTCTAAAGGTGGCAGGGGTAAAATACAGGGAGCAAAAGGCTATTTACAAATTGTACAGAAACCAGATGGCAGTTATCAGAGTCGAGGGGTATGAAAGGGAAGCAGTGGTTGGGAAGGGAGTAAGACAGGGTTGTAGCCTCTCCCCGATGTTATTCAATCTGTATATTGAGCAAGCAGTAAAGGAAACGAAAGAAAAATTTGGAGTAGGTATTGGAATCCATGGAGAAGAAATAAAAATTTGATGTTTGCAGATGACATTGTAATTCTGTCAGAGACAGAAAAGGACTTGGAAGAGCAGTTGAATGGAATGGACAGTGTCTTGAAAGGAGGATATAAGATGAACATCAACAAAAGCAAAACGAGGATAATGGAATGTAGTCGAATTAAGTCGGGTGATGCTGAGGGAATTAGATTAGGAAATGAGACACTTAAAGTAGCAAAGGAGTTTTGCTATTTGGGGAGCAAAATAACTGATGATGGTCCAAGTAGAGAGGATATAAAATGTAGACTGGCAATGGCAAGGAGAGCGTTTCTGAAGAAGAGAAATTTGTTAACATCGAGTATAGATTTAAGTGTCAGGAAGTCATTTCTGAAAGTATTTGTATGGAGTGCAGCCATGTATGGAAGTGAAACATGGACGATAAATAGTTGGAACAAGAGGAGAATAGAAACTTTTGAAATGTGGTACTACAGAAAAATGTTGAAGATTAGACAGGTAGATCACATAACTAATGACGAAGCACTGAATAGGATTGGGGAGAAGAGAAGTTTGTGGCACAACTTGACCAGAAGAAGGGATCAGTTGGTAGGACGTGTTCTGAGGCATCAAGGGATCACCAATTTAGTATTGGAGGGCAGCGTGAAGGGTAAAAGTCGTAGAGGGAGACCAAGAGATGAATACACTAAGCAGATTCAGAAGGATGTAGGTTGCAGTAGGTACTGAGAGATGAAGAAGCTTGCACAGCATAGAGTAGCATGGAGAGCTGCATCAATCCAGTCTCAGGACTGAAGACCACAACAACAACAACATTTTATTCTTTACCTGGGAATTCTAAAACTACTTTGACCAACTTTCCTATAGTAGCTTCTTTTCCCTATCAGATCTGAAACCAAACTGTTATTTCTACAGAAGTTGATATTTCTTTAAATAACCCGTATGTCTATTTTTCATAATAGTTTCTATCATTTTTGAAAATGAAGACAAAAGTGTTAAATCTAGGTTGTAGTTATCTGTATTTTCTTTATCACCTTTTTTGTGGATAGGGAGAACCTTTGCTTGATTTAAGTAATAGAGAAGCAACTGGATGTGTGTGACCTATTTATAATATCTGTTAGAGGTGCTACTTTGCTGCTAATATAGTCTTTTGATAGACACACTGGAATCTCATTTAGACCCGTAGACATTTTACTCTTAAATTTATGCACAGTCCCAACAATTTCTTCTCCCATTTCAGTAGCAGATTTTTTATTTGTCTGTTTTGTCTTTATGCTACCAGTTCCCTGTTTTACTATATTCATTATTGCTTTTCTTTTATTGTTGAACGTCTATATGGCCTTATCATTTTTTAATTGTTTTTGTATCCTGCAGAATTTTCCTATATATGATTTTGTATTTGACAAAAAACTGTACGAATGCCGGATCAGTCTCGTTATCTTTGCTAGAGCTGAGATATTTAGGATTCTGGTTCCTTTTTTTACGTATGTTTTCTGGTGGATTCTCCAAGAGAATGTTCTATTTTAGGAAATATCTCGTCAAATTTTCTTTTGGATGTAGTCATGAACTTGCTGAAATTTTCTTTTAAATCTGTTCCTGAAAATACTTCTGACGTAGTGTATATTTTTATTTTTTGTCACATATGCACATTTTGCTCCAGATATAACAATCCATGTTTGCTGCCATCGAGCAGACAATGCCACCACCATTTGATGCCGTAGCTCTCAGGTGAAAAAAATATTTGCTCTCAATTGTTAATCATCTTGCAAGGTAGACAGTAAGTCTGCCTCCTTTCTGATATTATGCAAAATTAGTTGTAATCATTCTAAACTGTCTGGGCACTGGTAATATTACTCACAATAGCACTAGTGAGTGTATAGGATCATTTTGTATTTTCTCAAAAATAAAACTCCAAGTGAGATCATCATTTTAGCAACTTTTAATTATCATTATCTTCACCCATGTTCATAAGTATATGCAGTTTGCATGTCAGGGGGATAATTGGAAAGTGGATCAGCAACAAGAGTGTTGGTGAAATTTTGGTTTAACTTGTTAAAACACAGTACGATGGTTGTGGCCATTAGTCAATCATACTGCCACAAGTTGCACAACATGTAGCCTGCCCACACAATCCATAATTCTGTAGAACTCTGGTTTATGTAACACTAGTAAGTAAGGCTCTCATGTATTCAGAAGACTGGGAAAAAAAACGTTATTTTTTTTAATCAGTTGATGTTTGATCAAACTAAATAAATAATAATAAGGAAATAAATAAATAGATTTGATGATAAAAGTCATTCATTTTCTGTTCACGACAATGTGAAATGTAATGGCTTGTAGTGCTAGAATTGTTACAGCCATTTGCTGTTGGCTGGTGGAGGGAAAAGGGAGGGAGGGGGGGGGGGGGGGGGGGGGGAGCGAGGTGCACAGTGCATGCTATTAACTGTACGTTGATGGGCAGGTGGAATATGCTATATGCTGCAGGTGGCAAATGACCACAATCCATCTACCTTTACATATGGAAACATCCAGGCAAATTTTCAGCAAGTCGGAATAGCGAATATGATCATACTCTAAAATAAAAAAAATTCTTTCTTAGCTTTCTACTATTTTTGAACTCTGGATGTCGCAAGTAAAAAAGTGCTTCATCTGTATTGTACTTTTTATTGATTTTGTAGTTGTTGGAACACTAATTCAATTAATGAAATAGTTCTTATTGTCCATATAATGTATTAAACATTTATTTACCTTTACATTTTCCTCCTTCATAGTTTTATAAGCCTATTCACACATTTCTGGAATTATTTTGGTTAATGTGCAATGTGATAATCAGCTGCTGTACGAGGTGCATTCAAGTTCTAAGGCCTCCAATTTTTTTTCTCTGGACTAGAAAGAGATAGAAACATGCGCATTGTTTTAAAATGAAACCGCGTTCATTGTCAATACGTCCCAGAGATGGCAGCCCCATACAGCAGATGGAATTTTACCGCCAGCGGCGAGAATCATAACTGTTTTAAATACTTAAAATGGCGACGTTTTCCTTACTTTAACAGCGTGCAATCATTCGTTTTCTGAATTTGTGTGGTGTGAAACCAATGGAAATTCATCGACAGTTGAAGGAGACATGTGGTGATGGAGTTATGGATGTGTTGAAAGTGCATTCGTGGGTGCGACAGTTTAATGAAGGCAGAACATCGTGTGACAACAAACCGAAACAACCTCGGGCTCGCACAAGCCGGTCTGACGACATGATCGAGAAAGTGGAGAGAATTGTTTTGGCGGATCGCCGAATGACTGTTGAACAGATCGCCTCCAGAGTTGGCATTTCTGTGGGTTCTGCGCACACAATCCTGCATGACGACCTGAAAATGCGAGAAGTGTCATCCAGTTGGGTGCCATGAATGCTGACGGACGACCACATGGCTGCCCATGTGGCATGTTGCCAAGCAATGTTGACTCACAACGACAGCTTGAATGGGACTTTCTTTTCATAGGTTGTGACAATGGATGAGATGTGGATGTCATGTTTCAATCCAGAAACAAAGCGCCAGTCAGCTCAATGGATGCACACAGATTCACCGCCACCAAAAAAATTTTGTGTAACCGCCAGTGCTGAAAAAATGATGATCTTCATGTTCTGGGACAGCGAGGGCGTAATCCTTAACCATTGCATTCCAAAGGGCACTTCGGTAGCAGGTGCATCCTACGAAAATGTTTTGAAGAACAAATTCCTTCCTGCACTGCAACAAAAACGTCCAGGAAGGGCAGTTCGTGTGCTGTTTCACCAAGACAATGCACCCGCACATCGAGCTAACGTTACGCAACAGTTTCTTCGTGATAACAACTTTGAAGTGATTCCTTACGCTCCCTACTCACCCGACCTGGCTCCTAGTGACTTTTGGCTTTTTCCAACAATGAAAGACACTCTCCATGGCCGCACATTCACCAGCCGTGCTGCTATTGCCTCAGCGATTTTCCAGTGTTCAAAACAGACTCCTAAAGAAGCCTTCGGCGCTGCCATGGAATCATGGCGTCAGCGTTGTGAAAAATGTGTACGTCTGCAGGCCGATCACATCAAGAAGTAATACCAGTTTCATTGATTTCTGGTGAGTAGTTAATTAGAAAAAAATAAGAGTCCTTAGACCTTGAATGCACCTCGTATTGTAAACTAGAGTACCTCTCTTCTGTTTCAAGAAAACCCAGTGTCACATTTTGCCTTTCTTCAGCAGTTATAGCATTTCACAAGACTGTATTCTGTTTTGTAATACTGAGCAAATACTGAAATAAGTTATCATCCATTCATAAGTAATTTATATATAAGACTTGAAGTTCTCCACTTACAGCTCTCATAACAAATTTTGGTGAGTGCTTTCACTATCTCGATGTAATAGCTATGGCTTCATCCAAGTATGTTTCCTTTACTGAATTAACAGAGAAACATTAAGCCACATTGAAGGAATTAGAAAAGGAAATAATTGAACTGCAAAAACCTCGAGAGCTGATTTCCTGGATCTATGGAGTAGCTACCAACAGAAATGAACGAGATCCATGATAAACTGTAATCCCTAGGTGACATGGTAGACAAACTTTTAGACTGAATGATGGATAAGCCTTTAGATCAAAGAAAATGAGATAAGAATAGTTAACCATGCACAAGTGGCAGGAGCAGGCATAGATACTTGGGCAAAGTCTAAGGAAGATAAAATCTCACAATCTGTGAATGAGCAAATCCTGACTGCTGTTAGTAACCTGATGACAAAGTTCCCTCCGACAGTGGGCTAAGGAAGGAATTACTCATGATCTAGGAACAAACACAATGAAATTTTTTCAGTGGAGAAATAAAATAGGAGAATCAGTCAAAAACATGAAAAAACAGTAAATAGATAACGGAGGGACAGTGCAGGATCAGATTATAACAGTCTGAATGTGTGTCAGCCCGTTCAAAATATTTCACCTTCTGCACGTGGAGCACTGTCAGTGACAACACTACACACAACAGTAATGATAGAAGGAAAGATGCTTAAGCATAGAAATTTTCAAATATATTCATCAGGTAAGAGACAGTATATCCTGTGCCATTCACTTTGCAGGTGTGTTGCCCCTGTCATCAACCAGGCCACAAAATATAATTTGTGTAAACAAATGTATACATGTGGCAGACCCATATGAGTAACTGAAATCAATGATTCATGTGAAACATACCCCAAGGTGACAAAAGTCATGGGATAGTGATATGCACATATGCAGATGGTGGTAGCATCATGTACATGTGGTATAAAAGTGCAGTGCATTGGCAGAGCTGTCATTTGTACTCAGCTCCCTGATGTGAAAAGGTGTCCAACATGATTATGGCCCCATGATGAAAATTAATAGACTTTGAACATGGATTGATAATTCAAACCTGATGGCATGGGACATTCCATTTTTGAAATCATTAGGGCATTTAATATTCTGAGATCCTCAGTGCCAAGAGTGTGCTGAAAATACCAGATTTCAGGCATTACCTCTCACTGTGGAGAATACAGTGGCTGACGGTCTTCATTTAATGGTGAAGAGCAGCAGGATTCGTGAAGAGGTGTCTTTGCTAACAGACAATCAACACTGCATGAAATACAAAATCACATAAATTAGTCTGGGACATATGACAAGTGTATCCATTAGGACAGTGCTGTGAAATTTGGCATTAATCGGCTATGGTGGCAGTCGAACAATACAAGTGCCTTTGCAAAAAGCATGACATCATCTGTTGGGCTTGTGACCCAATCAGTCTAGTGGGAAATTGTTTGCTGGTCATATGAGCTCCAATTTTAGTTGGGGAGAGCTGATGGTAGATTTCAGGTGTGGCACATGTGACACAAGGTCATGGACCCAAGTTGTCAACAAGGCACTGTGCAAACTGGTGGTGGTTCCATATTGGTGGTGTCTGTGTTTATTTGGAATGGACTAGGTTTTAGGCCTGCTGAACTGATCATAGATTTGAAATCATTATGTTCAGCTACTTGGAGACCATTTGCAGCCAGTCATTGACTCTATGTCTCCAAGCAACAATATAAATGTTATGGACAACAATGCACCATGTCACTGGGCCACAGTTGTTCACAATTCATTTTAAGAACAATCTGGACAATTTGAGTGAATAATATGGCCACCCAGATTGTCCACCATCAATTCCACTAATCATTTATGGGACAGAATCAAAAGATCAGTTCATGCACAAAATCCTGCACTGCCACCACTTTCACGTTTATGGATGGCTATAGAGGCATTATGGCTCATTATTTCTGCAGGGGATTTCCAATGGCTTGTTGAGTCCATGCCATATTGAGTTGGTGGACTACACCAGGCAAATGGGGGTCAGACACAATTTTAGGAGATATCCTATGACTTTTGTCACCTCAGTGTGCAACATTTTGAAAAGTGTTTTCTTGTCAAATTGTTGTCCAGTGGTGTGCAGTTAACTACAGAAGAAGGTTTTGACTCGGAGCTTTTCTCTTTTCAAAATGGGAGGTTGCGTTGATATTTCAAATAATAACTTAATAAGGCATGCTATTAGGGTGAACCATTTCGGGTAGAAATATTTGAATGATCTCGAAGCAAACACTGCCTGTTGAAATTAGAGAGAAACTTATCCAGAAGTTTGGAATCCAATCTGGAAGAATATAAGTGTGTATTGCATTCGATGGGCATAATTGAAGGAGGCATTTAAGTTGCAACCAGGACCCAGAGGTTATTATTCACAAAGACCTAGTACAATCAATGGTTGTATTGGAGTACTACTACATGAGCTGTATGTGGGCATCCCCAACCAACTAACAAACTGAACAGTTATCAAAACAACAACAAATGAAATGGTAGTGGGAATTATTACATATTAACTGAAACAAACAAAGGTCCAATGAAATAAGATATGTCCTGGCCATGCACCTAGTAATAATATTGAAGTAACAGACATCTGCAAACACTAGTGAATTATGACTGGAGATCTCAGTAACCAGTGATTACCAAAGTCATTGATGATGTCAGTCACCCTGCTGAACAATATCCAGTAAACTGTCTCTGACCACATCAAGCCCTGGAGAGCTGATCATGAGATAAGATAGGGCCTGTGATAGAGCTGCAAAATTCTTTCATTATATTAATTGAACCGACATGAGGGAGGACCTCTGCTCTGTTTGATTCAATGTAACCAGGAATAGCTGTTGTTACTACAATCTGCAATTTGGACCAGTATTGAGGATGTTTCAGCAACTATTGTTCTAGACTCAGGAGCCTTTGTCAGTGTGATTTCAAGCAGTTATTTCAATATAGTATCCACAAAAACAAAGTTGTGTAGCATTCTTGTACAGAACAGAAAGATTATTGTGTATGATCCAGAAATGTTAAAATGATGGGGAAGTTACTAAAACTAGGAAATGTAGCAGTACCGTGAACCATTCTTGTACCTGAAGACTTGATTGTTGATTATATTCTGAGACTTGTGTTTATCCATGAGAACATGAAATTAACTTCTTTATAGGCAAGGTCTCCTTTCTGACTGATAGTGAAAGAACTAAAGTTGAGGTGCTGTGGAGGGATGGTAGCCACAGATGGTAGTGCCAAGTTTTCCAGATTAAAGTCATTGTAAAGGAATATTGCAGCACATGAGTATTTCTGAGCCTATAGAACAAATAACTTGGAAGTCACATCACAAGTATAAAAAAAATTAGAAGAGCCAGTAAATCCAACCAGCAAGCAAATACAGCAGAAGTTAGACCTTTTGAATCAATATGGGGAGATATGTGAACAGAAACTTGGTTTAATACATGGAAAAACATCATCTTAATGAACTTCCACACACAGCCCTGTACAGTAGTTTCTGCCTTATCGCTCTGTCTCAGTGGAAAGCAATAGACAAAGAAATCAAAGGATGTTTCAAGAACTTAACAGGTTCATAAGGAAGTATTGTAACCATCAACAAACACTAAGGATTGACTACATAATATCGTTTGAAGACATAGTGAATCTGCTGTTTTGTCAACACACTACATTACAGCAGAGCTAATGTTTCACATGAGGTTAAAGAATACATGGGTGGACCAGATTCCACAGGTTCCCAATAACAGAGACTAGTGGGAAGAAAGGGTTCTGAAAGCTTTGATCAGTTCGACAGAAAAAGTGTTCATAAGAAAGCACAACTGTGACAAGAAAGTGGTAAAAATGGTAAGGTATATCAAATGGCCCAGAAAGTATTATTAAGAAGCCATCCAACTATTGAACAAAAAGAATGAAAAGTTGTAGTTGTTTTTTATGGTACCTTTTGTCATTCTAAGGGATCCAAATCTTGGTGCATACCTATTAGGGCACCCAAGTAATCATCAAATTAAAGGACTTTATCCTCATCAAGATTCACTGAAACATTGTTCTTTGTGGAATTAGTGTGCATCATTTTAGGAACACAGAATCAACTGGAATTTTTGAACTGAATATTTATGTTGGTGTAATGCCAAAATTACAATCTTTTTACTTTACAACATGTTTTGAATTTAGTCATAAGGTATGTATTTAGTTTTGATACTGTGTGACATGTATTTGTATGTTGTTGTGTGTAGTAGGTAAGTATTATCCTGCGTAAGATGCAGGAGCTCATGAATTATTCTTGAATTTTAATTAGTCATATTATGAGAACACTCAAGATCATTTTTGTTAGAAATAAGATCTGCTTACAAATGATGGATATTATTACAAAATAATGTAATACAAAGCTTTATGTTTATGTAGATTGAATGTTTCTCACCTGCCAGTCTTAAGTTAATTATTTCCTACTTTTGAATCTACATGATTATTCTTTAATTCATAATTAAGTGCCTAGCAGAGGGTTCATCAAACCATGTTCAAGCTATTTCTCCACTGTTCCACTTTCAGACAGCACACAGGAACAATGGACATTTAAATCTTTGTTTACATGCCCTGATTTTTCTTATATTATTATGATGATCATTTCTCCCTTCCTAGGTGGGTGCCAACGAAATACCTTTACACGCTGAGGAAAGAGTTGGTGATTGAAATGTCTCGAGAAGGTCCTACCACAACAAAAAAATACCTTTGTTGTAATGATTGCCACTCTAATTCATGCACCATATCACATGGTACTCTCTCCCTTATTTTGTGATAATACAAAATAAGCTGCCTTCCTTTGAACTTTTTTGATGTCCTCTGTCAGTTCTATCTGTCAAAGGTCCCACACTGCACACCAGTACTCTGGAAGAGGGTGGACAAGCATAGTGTAAGCAGTCTGATTACTAGACTTGTTGGAGTTTGTGACGTTTGTCTACTTTATTTCTTCATGGATAGTTCTCTGTGTGGATGTACTGCATAGTCATACTCACTGAAAAGTGGGGGGTGGAAGTTCAATACTGGCACTGTAAATGATGTAGTTGGCAATTGCAGAATTGTGTTTCACAGCTCTTTACTTTCACTGTTCACATCCCCCCTCTTAGTAGTACATAATTATATGTCCGATTAACTATTGGTAAATGTTGAAAAGCCTCATTAACAGGTTGCAGGCAACATCAGCATACTGCTACAATAGTTGACTGTTGAACATGTATGAGAAGTGAAAACCTAAACATGCAGTTCACAGTTCTTGCAGAATAATATGTGACACTATTTTTCCAATAAATTAAACAGACATTGTCATTGTTCTAACACAGGGCATATTAGTGTTCCTCTTATTTCACTGTTAAGTTGATGCATTGTTGTTAATCTAACCAATATGTATTTCATATCTGAAAATTGGCCAGGGGCTTACTGACTGGGGACCAAATATTAGTCCTTTACATATCCTCACAATAATAGGCACTGAAACTATGCACTGTTCAATGTTTAAATTACAGAAATTACAATTAAAACATTACTCATTCAGATAACTGAACACATCAAAAAGTTCATTCTGTGTACCAGTTCCTTCTTCCACAAAGGTTAGGCCAAATTATTTGTTTAAGTAATGAAATTTTTAAGTAATGAAATTAACAGATATACAAACAATACTTTTGACAAACCTTGTAATTATTTTGGAATTAATTAAGGGGCGGCTTTACTACTATGTTTTTGAATAGAGACAAATAAATACTTTAAGATGCCTAGAAGTTCTTCTTCCAAATGTTTGTAATTAGTACAGAATTTATATTTGTTTATAAGTCAATCTAAGTTGCAAAAGAATTACTGATTTCAACCTGTAATGATCTGTACCAAAAGATAATAAATAGGAATGATCATAATAAAATATGAACTTCGTTACGTACACAAAACTAAGCACAAAAATAGACCTGGTGCTATATTCCTTAAGACTGAGGGCCGACCTTTCTCTTTTATGGAAATTCAGATTATAATCATACATATTAATGGTAATTAAGCAAGAATGAAAATAAAATGAATTTAAGGAGGCAGATGGTGGAACAAGGAAGGAAGAAAAGAAACCCCAGCTTGCTTTGTCACAAGCTGTGCCAATAAATCACAGTCTTTGCTTCGCTTTCCCCACAACATTTTTTGTGTGATCATTCCAATTTAAACTACATGTAATTGTGATTCCCAAGTATTTAATTGAATTGGCAGCCTTTAGATTTGTGCGATTCATCCTGTAACCAAAGTTTAGCAGACTCCTTTTACTACTCATGTGGATGACTTCGCGCTTTTCACTAGTTACAGTCAGTAAATAGCTGCTATTTTTCATCCTACAGATATCTTGTTGAAATTATTTTGCAGTTGGTTTTGATCATTTGATAACTTTACAGGGTATTAAATGACAGCATCATCTGCAAATAAATCTAAGGGGTTTGCTCAGATCATCTCCTAAGTAGTTTATGTATATCAGAAACAGCAGAGGGCATACCACACTTCCTTGGGGAATGCCAGATATTACTTCTATTTTACATGGTGAATTTCCATCAGTTACAATGATCTGTAACCTTTCTAACAGGATATCATGTATCTTGTCACACAACTGAGACAATACTCCACAGGCACGCAATTTGATTAGAAGTTGCATGCAATAAATGGTGTCAAAACCTTTATGGAAATCTGAAAATATAAACCTGTGGCTCTAATTTGAAGTATATTTGAATCATGATAATTATTGGTTTACAAGTTTAGCTTGTGTTTAAAGCTGCAGTGAGCTTGGTACAGGTGGGATTCATCATAGTGGTTGGTGTAATGTGTTCTACTCTCTTCTTCAGAGGTGCATACTTGGCTTCTGAATATTGATCTTGGGAGTGTTGCATAATATATTTTCCGTTAACTAAGACTGAAATACTTGCTCCACATATCAGCTCATTAAACTGAATTTGTGAGAATTTGATGGGGTACAGTTCAAATATTGTAGTTGTCATGATTCTTGGAACTTTTTTGTGAGAAGTTTATCTAAATGTATGGGACAATGAACGTGAAGAGAAAATATTGTTCATTTTTTAATGATAAAGTGAGCATAGAATCATGAACACACGTGAGTAAATGGCCATGAAAAAGGGTAAACAGTCAATGTGCACAAACTGTATCAAATCACAGATGATCACTCATGAATGCAACTGGAAAACTGGCCTGCAAGGACTATTGTTGCCACTGAAGTGAAGCTAGTGCTTATAAGGACCTTGTTTTGTTTGAAGGATTTGTGGAATGTACCACAGACATTCTTTGACTGTGCTATAGGGGAATTAACCAGTTCACCAATTAAACTACAGTTTTAAGTTATGGTCTAATGGGAACTAAAGGAAAATTTGCTATTGCATAATGATCAAGCTTGTAATTACACCTCTCCCAAATCCAATGAATTCAGTGCAGCTGATAACTTAAAATTAAACAGAGATTATGCTGCACTAAATATCATTTCTGAATTAATGGATTCCCCCCCCCCCCCTTTTTTTTTTGTGTCGTCAGTCTACTGACTGGTTTGATGTGGCCCGCCACGGGTTCCTTTCCTGTGCTAACCTCTTCATCTCAGAGTAGCACTTGCAACCTACGTCTTCAATTATTTGCTTGACATATTCCAATCTCTGTCTTCCTCTACAGTTTTTGCCCTCTACAGTTCCCTCTAGTACCATGGAAGTCATTCCCTCTCGTCTTAGCAGATGTCCTATCATCTTGTCCCTTCTCCTTATCAGTGTTTTCCACATATTCCTTTCCTCTCCGATTCTGTGTAGAACCTCCTCATTCCTTACCTAATCAGTCCACCTAATTTTCAACAATCGTCTATAGCACCACATCTCAAATGCTTCTATTCTCTTCTGTTCCGGTTTTCCCACAGTCCATGTTTCACTACCATACAATGCTGCACTCCAGACCTACATCCTCAGAAATTTCTTCCTCAAATTAAGGCCGGTATTTGATATTAGTAGACTTCTCTTGGCCAGAAATGCCTTTTTTGCCATAGCGAGTCTGCTTTTGATGTCTTCCTTGCTCCGTCCGTCATTGGTTATTTTACTGCCTAGGTAGCAGAATTCCTTAACTTCATTGACTTCATGACCATCAATCCTGATGTTAAGTTTCTCGCTGTTCTCATTTCCACTACTTCTCATTACCTTCGTCTTTCTCCTATTTACTCTCAAACCATATTGTGTACTCATTAGACTGTTCATTCCGTTCAGCAGATCATTTAATTCTTCTTCAGTTTCACTCAAGATAGCAATGTCATCAGCGAATCGTATCATTGATATCCTTTCACCTTGTATTTTAATTCCACTCCTGAACCTTTCTTTTATTTCCATCATTGTTTCCTTGATGTACAGATTGAAGAGTAGGGGCGAAAGGCTACAGCCTTGTCTTACTCCCTTCTTAATATGAGCACTTCATTCTTGATCGTTCACTCTTATTATTCCCTCTTGGTTGTTGTACATATTGTATATGACCCGTCTCTCCCTATAGCTTACCCCTACTTTTTTCAGTATCTCGAACAGCTTGCACCATTTTATATTGTCAAACGCTTTTTCCAGGTCGACAAATCCTATGAACGTGTCTTGATTTTTCTTTAGCCTTGCTTCCATTATTATCCGTGACGTCAGAATTGCCTCTCTCGTGCCTTTACTTTTCCTAAAGCCAAACTGATCGTCACATAGCGCATTCTCAATTTTCTTTTCCATTCTTCTGTATATTATTCTTGTAAGCAGCTTCGATGCATGAGCTGTTAAGCTGATTGTGCTATAATTCTTGCACTTGTCAGCTCTTGCCGTCTTCGGAATTGTGTGGATGATGCTTTTCTGAAAGTCAGATGGTATGTCGCCAGACTCATATATTCTACACACCAACGTGAATAGTCGTTTTGTTGCCACTTCCCCTAATGATTTTAGAAATTCTGATGGAATGTTATCTATCCCTTCTGCCTTATTTGACCGTTAAGTCCTCCAAAGCCTTTTTAAATTCCGATTCTAATACATTATCCCCTATCTCTTCTAAATCGACTCCTGTTTCTTCTTCTATCACATCAGACAAATCTTCAACCTCATAGAGGCTTTTAATGTATTCTTTCCACCTATCTGCTCTCTCCTCTGCATTTAACACTGGAATTCCCGTTACACTCTTAATGTTACCACCGTTGCTTTTAATGTCACCAAAGGTTGTTTTCACTTTCCTGTATGCTGAGTCTGTCCTTCCGACAATCATATCTTTTTCGATGTTTCACATTTTTCCTGCAGCCATTTCGTCTTAGCTTCCCTGCACTTCCTATTTATTTCATTCCTCAGCGACTTGTGTTTCTGTATTCCTGATTTTCTCGGAACATGTTTGTACTTCCTCCTTTCATCAATCAAGTGAAGTATTTCTTCTGTTACCCATGGTTTCTTCGCAGCTACCTTGTTTGTACCTATGTTTTCCTTCCCAACTTCTGTGATGGCCCTTTTTAGAGATGTCCATTCCTCTTCAACTGTATCGCCTACTGCGCTACTCCTTATTGCTGTATCTATAGGGTTAGAGAACTTCAAATGTATCTCGTCATTCCTTAGAGCTTCCTTATCCCACTTCTTTGCGTATTGATTATTCCTGACTAATGTCTTGAACTTCAGCCTACTCTTCATCACTACTATATTATGATCTGAGTCTATATCTGCTCCAATATCTGATTTCGGAATCTCTGTCTGACCATGATGTAATCTAATTGAAATCTTCCCGTATCTCCTGGCCTTTTCCAAGTATACCTCCTCCTCTTGTGATTCTTGAACAGGGGATTCGCTATTACTAGCTGAAACTTGTTACAGAACTCAATTAGTCTTTCTCCTCTTTCATTCCTTGTCCCAAGTCCATATTCTCCTGTAACCTTTTCTTCTACTCCTTCCCCTACAACTGCATTCCAGTTATCCATGACTATTAGATTTTCGTCCCCCTTTACATACTGCATTACCCTTTCAATATCCTCATACACTTTCTCTATCTGTTCATCTTCAGCTTGCGACGTCGGCATGTATACCTGAACTATCATTGTCAATGTTGGTCTGCTGTCGATTCTGATTAGAACAACCCAGTCACTGAACTGTTCACAGTAACACACCCTCTGCCCTACCTTCCTATTCATAACGAATCCTACACCTGTTATACCATTTTCTGCTGCTGTTGATATTACCCGATACTCATCTGACCAGAAATCCTTGTCTTCCTTCCACTTCACTTCACTGACACCTACTATATCTAGATTGAGCCTTTGCATTTCCCTTTTCAGATTTTCTAGTTTCCCTACCACATTTAAGCTTCTGACATTACACGCCCCGACTCGTAGAATGTTATCCTTTCGATGATTATTCAATCTTTTTCTCATGGTAACCTCCCCTTTGGCAGTCCCCTCCTGGAGATCCGAATGGGGGACTATTCCGGAATCTTTTGCCAATGGAGAGATCATCATGATACTTCTTCAACTACAGGCCACATGTCCTGTGGTTACATGTTACGGGTCTTTAATGCAGTTGTTTCCATTGCCTTCTGCATCCTCATGTCGTTGATCATTGCTGATTCTTCCTCCTTTAGGGGCAATTTCCCACCCCTAGGACAAGAGAGAGCCCTGAACCTCTATCAGCTCCTCCGCCCTCTTTAACATGGCCGTTGGCAGAATGAGGCTGACTTCTTATGCCGGAAGTCTTCGGCCGCCAATGCTGATTATTTATCAGAATTTAGGCAGTGGCGGGGATCGAACCCGGGACCGAAGACGTTTTTTATTATGAACAAAGACGCTACCCCTAGACCACGGGTGCAACCCTTATAGTTATTCATATCAGTAAAGTTTTCCTCATTTATATTAAACTATCGTACATTCACATGCCCTTGGTGCTGGCATGGTGTAGTGAGCATCCAAACACCATTATTCTACCATCCTGTGGATCAACCCTGTTTCCTGTCCATCTCACACCCTGGATGATATCAAGAATGGCTTCTATGCCCATCACCCCAAATTTGTCACAACTTTCCCTTCAGTTTTCTTAGTGTCATAGTGATGTCATTGCATCTGATTAATATTTGCTTCCTTTTTTGGTAAAATTTTGATGTTGAGCTAAGAAACTTTCACAAAAATTTCATATAAAAAGTTTTATGTAGCCTAGATTTTAAATATTTGCAAATCAAAGCATAGTATGCAAACTGCTTTTCCAAAAAAGATGTACACAAGTGATACATACAGGTAGCACATGAAAATTTCGAGGTATGTTGGAAAAGTAAGTTCTTTTGGTTATTTTAAAACAAATGTATACAGATACAGAAAAAATATTTATTGTGCAGAAATCTACAACTGTGAAACTACTTTTCTACATAGCTTCCAAAATTTTGTAGGCACTTGTCATAGCGTGGCACAAATTTTTGTATGCCTTCTTCATAGAAGGTTGCCACCTGTATATTCAACCATGTGGTAACATGTTCTTTAGCTCATCATCATCGTTGAAGTGTCAACCACCAAGGACAGATTTTAGTTGTACGAAGAGATGAAAGTCACTAGAAACACCGTCTGGGCTGTACGGTGGATAATCAAATGCATCCTAGTGAAATTCCCATAAGAGTTGTTTGGTCTCATTTACCACGTGTGGTCGGGCATTATTGTGTAAAAAGACACCACCTTTTAACAGGAAGCTTAGGCACTTGTTCTGTATTGTGTGACACAATTTATTAATGGTCTCGCAGTAAGCATGTGCATTGATTGTTTGGGCTCATGGTAAGAAATCAATCAGTAGAATGCCCTTTCTGTCCCAAAAAATGGTGCACATTACTTTTTGAGGTGCCAAGATTTGCTTAGGCTAAACCTTCATTGCTGATGAAGTGTGCCTCCATTCCATTGCATGCCGTTTCATTTCAGGGGTGTCCTACGTACCCAAGTTTCATTCCCCATGACTACCCGAGAATGAAAACCATCGCTTTATCCATTGTAGCACGTCGAAACCTGGAGCGCACTGCCCATCCATTGTTTTTGTGTTGTTCAGTAAGAATGTTGGGTACCCAATGTGAGTGAAGTTTTCGAAATTTCAGTTTTTCAGTAACAATTTCAAGAGTTAGTGATTGTGAGATTTGCGGAACTTCCATAGCAAGGGCACTAAGTGTAAACTTGTGGTTGTGCTTAATCTTCTCTTCAGTTGTCGGAACCAGTTCATCAGTAACCACAGACAGGCGTCCACTTCATTCTTCACTAAGTGTAAACTTGTGGTTGTGTTTAATCTTCTCTTCAGTTGTCGGAAGCAGTTCATCAGTAACCACAGACAGGCGTCCACTTCATTCTTCATTGTGCACTTGATCACGTCCTTCATTGAAAAGTCTGACCATTGAATCACTCATAGCATTTAGTCCATAAACCTTGCAAATTTGCCGATGATTTTGATTTAACTTTCTTTGCATTTAGATCTGATTTCAAACATGGTGTCTCTTTCAGTTATGGCTGACATTATAAAGAAGCACTACAAAGCACATGTCGGCAGCAGTGATCTGAAAATGGTGTACATATCTTCTCCTTCAGTCAGAGTAACTGCCATGCAAGCTTGGAACTGTGATCGTACCACTGCCATGGATAGAAATAGAAGTGGAACTTAGTTTGTGGATGATCCTCATATTGTGATGACAGACATACCATGTACAATTACTACAGTATTACAAAATATTAATTTTCTGATGATTATGAAGAACTAATGATTATGTAAAATCAGAAGAATGGAAACTCCAGAATCGAATAATGAGAGTATTTCAAAAAGGATACATTGCTACACGCCATATAGTTTAGATGTTGATTTGCAGAGAGGGACAATAAAAAAACGTAAACAAGTATGTTTTTGGCCAAAAGACCTTTCCTGCGATGTCAACAATCCATAAAAACAGACAACCACCCATCCATCCACCCAACCACCCACCCACCCTCCCACCTACCCACACACCCACCCACCCACCCACACACACACACACACACACACACACACACACACGCACGCACGCACACACACACACACACACACACACACACACACACACACACACACACACACACACACATGACCATACTCGTGAGACCACTGGCTCTTGCCGCCAAGGAGAGACTACGAGCAACTGTATATGAGGGAGAGAGATTGCAGAATAGGATTGGGGACGGTAAAGGACTGTTTCTGATAGCATCCAGGGACATGGTGGGGTGAGGGCAGGACAGCTAGCTGCAGGCAGGAGGTAGACGGATGGTGGTTTGAGACTGGGAGGGGTTTGGCAGTGGAAAAGGGAGAGAAGTGAAAGAAAAAAAAGGAAATCAACTGTAGGTGATTGATGGAGTAGAAGGCGTTGTAGTGCTTGAGTGGGATTGGGGAAGGGGCCAGGTGGGTGAATGACTGTACCTAATACAGGCTGATTCAAGAGGAATATGGGAGTGTAGGATATATTGCACATAGAGTTATCCCCTGTAGCACCTAGAACCGCTCGGCCATGAGATGAATAGTGCTGCGGTGAGTAGTGTGCCTAACAACTGGGTGGTCCAGCTATTTCTTGGGCACAGTTCTTCAGTGGCCATTCTTGAGGACAGAAACTTGTTGGTTGTCATGCTATTAGATTGCACCACAGTGGTTGCAGCTTACCTTCTAGATAACATGACAGCCTTCGCAGGTAGCAATGGTTTTGATGGGATACATGACATTTGTGACTGTACTAGAGTAGACGGTGGTGGGAGGATATATGTGACATGTCTTGGGTGTAGGTCTATTACAGTGATATGGACCATGAGGAAAGGGGTTGTGACCAGGGGTGGAGTAGGGTTGGCAGTGATGCCTGACAGGTTTGGTATATGATTGAACATCACTGTGGGAGGGATGGAAGGGTAGTGGGTAGGGCACTTCTCACTCCAGGGTATGATTAGAGATAGTCGGATAGTGTAATTCAGTTTCTCCTCTCCTTGGTATTACTGAGTTACAAGGGGAATATTCCTTTGTGGCTGGATGGTGGGACATTGGGAGATGGTCCGTCACTGGAGAGATAAAGCACAGAACATTTGTTTCAGTACCAATTGTGGAGGATAATTTTGGTCTATAATGCTCAGTGAGACCCTTGGTTTTTCTGAGAGGGACTGCTTGTCACTTCAGATGCAACAAGTCACAGGTGGCTAGGCTGTATGCAAAGGACTTCTTGGTATGGAATAGAAAGGAGCTGCTGAAGTGGAGGTATTGCTTTTGGTTGTTAGGTTTGATATGGATGGAGTTACTGATGTAGTCATCTTTGATGTGGAGGTCAACATAGAGGAGGGCGTCTTGTTGTGTTGAGGGGAACCATGAGAAGCAACTGGAAGGAAGTAGTTGAGATTGTGGAGGAAGGAGGATAGGATTTTCTCACACTTAATCATGATTATGAAGGTGTCACCAACAAATCTGAACTAGGTGAGGAGTTGCGGATTCTGGGTGGCTAGGAAGGATTCCTTTAGACAGCTCATGGCAGGCTGGCATAGGATGCTGCCGTGTGCGTGACCATTGCCATACCTTAGAACTGTTTGAGGTGAGACCTTCATACGTGAAGTAATTATGAATTAGGATATAGTTGTTGTGGTGACCAGGAAGGAGGTTGCAGATCTGGAATCCATTGGGCTTTGGGAAAGGTAGCATTCAATAGTGGCAAGGCCCTGGGATTTCAGGATATTAGTGTGAATGGAGGTGGCATCAATAGTGACAAGTAGGGCATCGTGTGCTAAAGGAACAGGAACTAGGGAGAGTTGGTGGAGGAAATGGTTGATGTCTTTTTATGGGAGGGAAGGTTGTGGCTGATAGGTAGAACATGTGGCATTGTGAGAGCAGAGATTCTCTCAGTGAGCAACACAGCATCTGGCCACAGAGGATGGTTGGGTGTATAGACTTGTAGAAGGCAGGAGTGTGGGGAGTGGTGGGAATGAGGAGAGAGAGAGAGAGAGAGAGAGAGAGAGAGAGAGAGAGAGAGAGAGAGAGAGAGAGAGAAAGAGAGAGAGAGAGAGAGAGACTTATGGGACAGATTCTGGAATGGGTGTAAGGATTTGAAAAGAGACCAGAGATGCTGTTGGATTTCTTGAATGGGCTCACAGTGCCAGGGTTTGTAGGTGTATAAATCTGACAGCTGGCAGAGTCCTTTCACCAAATAATCCTTGCAGTTCTAAAGGCCTTGTGGCTCAGAAGCTTACTTCTTTAGCCGTCTTTTTGTTTTACCTGTCTCGATTTAACATCTGCTCTATATAGTCAGTAGCAATATATCCTTTATAAAATACTGTCATTATGATTACGCAAATACTTTATTAAGAACCAAGATTGATCCAACTTTGCTGACAGTTCTACATAGTTTCCCATTTGGGCCCAAATGGGGAAGCTTACAGGAAAGCTAATCCAAAGTAGCACAGGTTGCTAGGTTGCTAATGAGTGGAAAAAATGTGCTAGTTGCCTAAACTTTGTCAATCTTGGGACCTTTTAGGTAGCATTTGGGTACCAGCTGCCAATAAAGAATAGTGTGTAATTAATTACTTGCCCATGTGATCTTAACCAGCCAGCATTTTACATTGAACAAAGTAACATGAAGCCATAACCTACACATAATTTTAATTTATTGTCAATCTACATGAACAAATAATTTCACACTCAAATTAATTCACACAATTATCTTGTCTCAAGTTCAATTTTATCAAGTGGCTGAGTTTAGATGAATTAACAGAGTGGTGATTCTTCTGTAAAAACCTAGAATCCTCATGGAATTACACTATGTGATCAAAAGTAGCTGGACATCTGGCTGAAAATTACTTACAAGTTCATGGCACCATTCATTGGTAATGCTGAAATTCATTATGGTGTTGGCACATCCTTATCCTTGATGACAGGTTCCACTCCCGCGGGCATACATTCATTAGGTGCTGGAAGGTTTCTTGGGGAATGGCAGCCCATTCTTCACAGAGTGCTGCACTGAGGAGAGGTATCGATGTAGGTTGGTGATGCCTGGCATGAAGTAGGCATTCCAAACCATCTCAAAGGTGTTCTATAGGTTTCAGGTCAGGATTTTGTGCAGGTCAGTCCAGTATAGGGATTTTATTGTCATGTAACCACTCTGCCATAGGCCATGCATTATGAACAGGTACTCGATCATGTTGAAGGATGTAACTGCAAACCCCTAATTCTTCTTCAACAGTGGGAAGCAAGAAGGTGCTTATAACATTAATGTAGGTCTATGCTGTGATAGTGACACACTAAACAAAGGGTGCAAACACCCTCCACAAAAAACATGACCAAAGTATAACACCACCACTTCCAAATTTTACTGTTGGCACTACACACGCTGTCAGACGACGTTCACCAGGCATCGCCATAACCACACCCCGTGTACCATGATTCTTCACTCCACACAATGTTTAATTGTCCATTGTTTACACCAACAAGGGAAGTGTCATTTGGTTTTTACCAGCGTGATGTGTGGATTATGAGCAGCCACTCAACCATGATATCCAAGTTTTCTCACCTCCCACCTAACTATTATAGTACTTGCAGTGGATCTAGATGCAGTTTGGAATTCCTGTGTGTGGTCTGGATAGATGTCTGCCTATTACAGATTACAAGCCTCTTCAGCTGTCGGTGGTCTCTGTCAGTCAACAGATGATGTCGGCCTGTACGCTTTTGTGCTGTATGTGTCCCTTCATGTTTTCACTTCACTATCACATCAGAAACAGTGGACGTAGGCATCTTTTGGAGTGTGGAAATCTCGTGTACAGACACCCAATCACCTGATCAATTTCGAAGTCTGTGAGTTCCGCGGAGCACCCCATTCTGCTCTCTCACAATGTCTAATGACTACTGAGGTCGCTGATATGGTGTACCTGGCAGTAAGTGGCAGCACAAAGCACCTAATGTGGAAAACATGTTTTCAGTAGTGTCTGGATACTTTAGATCACATAGTGTAAATTTTACATGGAAAAATCAGGGAAATCTCAGGGAATTTCAGGGATCTCATAAAATCTCAGGGAATTGTGAATTTTTAACATATCATTAAAACTGAATTTTATTGAGTTTAGTAAATCACAAATTTTCAAATACATTTTAAAAGTGTATTCATTAAATGAATATTATTCCATCCAAATTATTGATACCTAAAAATTCCTATTAAACTATTGCTTGTGGCTGGCATACAGCTCAGATGAGATGAAAGAAAAGTAATCATTGTCATTTGTTGGCCCAACCACCACCACTACCACTTGCCCCTGTTCACCAATAATTTCTATTAAATTTATCAGGAGTTTCTGGACACAATCTTCCTCATTGCACCTGGAATTCTCTGGGAATTTTTTTTCGAACTTTGAATAGCCACCCTGATGAACAGTTACATGAATTTTACGTTTAAACACTTTAGAGCAGATATTCTGCCCATTTCTCTAATGTTCTGTAACTTCAGTTGGATTTGATGGGATGTATGCAGAACAGTAAACAATTTCACCCTAGCAGTTATCAACAAGGAACGGTATCAGAAATATTAATGCCTTAACCCTCCAGCCATGAGTGACATGATGTGTGCAGTCATCTCTTTCCAGACCATTTTCCAGGGCCTGTTATTATAGAGTCAAATGTAATTTCTACTCTGTCTGCACACCAGAACTTGCGATTTTTCCACCAGTTACTTTTCTGTCGCTTTATAACATAATAGGCAGCTATTTTTGCATTGAATCATTTTCTTTTGTTCTGGACCATCATAGGTTTTTTTTTTTTTTAATATACGTCTGGGACATTGGAGATCACCATGTTCCTACCTGTAATAGTCAGAGTCATATTTTTTATGACATCTAGTCTCATTCATATACTTACACACAAACCTCAAGTGGCATCAATTTTGTATCTGTATTACTGGGCTTGTGTATGAAACCTTCTATTAATAAATGAGCTGCTCAGAAAATTTGTCAGTAAGGTTATTCAGCTTTTATAATATTGCATGAACTTTTCACATTTCCTTTATTATTTATCTGAAATTTCAATTAAAAGTGAACTCTATAGTAAGTTTTTCATTTTCTTATTACATTCCTGTAATACTAAACTTGGAACTAGTCTAATTATTGAAAACAGAGAAATTTTCCTTGGAAAAATCAGAAAATCACTCACTGTTGGAGGGTTAAGGTTCTGCTCTTCTAGGGGAATGGACATTGTGGTACAGCATTTTATGTTTTGTCAATTATGCACATACTATGTGCCAGAAATCGTAGTTCACATCCCCTTCCTGCAAGCATACAATGTGTTTAGAGTTCTGAGATCTGGAGCCATTCTTTAATGGCGTGTCTCTGGGGATGAAGAAAAGAATTTGCTCTCAATTGTTAACTGTCTTGTAAGACCAACAAAAAAATGATTTCTTTTTTTGTAATATTACGTGAAAGGAGTTATAACGATACTAAACTGTCCAGATTGTGAATGCTACTAATATTATTAACAATAGCAGTAGGCAAGAGAATAGGATTATTGCATTTCCTCAAAAATAAAACTCAAGGTGAAATAGTTATTTTGATGACTCCTTATTACCATTGTTGACTAAATTTCATATGTACGTGCAGCTTGACATTTGAAGGGATCACTGGACAGGGGATCAGCAACAAGAACCTGAACTTTGGATTGAGCTGTGTGTGGTGAAATTTTCATTTTGATTCTTAAAATACAACAGGATAGTTGCTGGTCATTAGCCAATGATCATGCTAAGTCTGGGACAAGTCTTCTTTTGTTTTCTTACTTTTCTTTGCTGCTCTGGCCACCTTTGTCATGCTTTCAGTAGCTTTGACACACTGCCAGTCCAAATGTAGAAGCCATTTTTTATATTGTCTCCAGTTATGATGCTCATGCTTTTTCATCTGCTTATTACTCCATCATTAAAATATATTATGGTACCCATCACAATAATCTGAAAGGCTGACATGCCAAAAAATGTTGTTTTTGACAAGCACTCCGAAATGCAACTATTGAAAAATGTTTGTGGATTCTGCATTTTGCCATGTAAACATTTTTACAGAAGTTTAGAAACACACAGATCTCTTTATATTGGTTTTAGTTCTACCATAACAGTTTTTGGCATTGGTTGTGCATGTGTATGTTTTTGTCATTTTGTTTCACATCTATCATACTGGACAGAACAGAAAAATATACGCTCCTAGCTTTCAGAACTTTGTTTCTTCGTCAGGGAGGAGAGAGGGGAAAGAAAGGGAAGAAGGGAAAGTAGATTCAGTTACTCACAACCCAGATTATGAAGCAACAGGGAAAGGTAAATATGGAGGGTAGCAGGATGGAGGCATGGTTGTCAGAGGGAAGCCAAAGATATTCTCAATATCGTTATATGAGATTTTCCATTAATCATTTAAATTAAATAATGAGACATTTTAGGGAAGGTTCTGTATTTTTCATTTCAGAATAGCACTTGCAACCTATGTCCTCAATTATTTATTGGATGTATTCCAGCCACTATTTTCTTCTACAGTTTTTACCCTCTACAGCTGCCTCTTGTACCATGGAAGTTAATCCCTGACAGTTTAATGTATGTCCTATCTTCCTGTCCCTACTTCTTTTCAGTGAGTCTTTTCCATACATCCCACTCCTCACTAATTGTGCAGAGAACCTCACCAATTGTTTCCTCATGAGTCTACCTAATTCTTCTGTAGCAGCACATCTTTAATGTTTCAGTCCACTTCTGATTTTCCTACATTCCATGTTTTACTACAGTGCAATGTTGTGTTCTAACATCCTCAGATATTTCTTCCCCAAATTAAGGCCTATGTTTGATACTAGCAGACTTCTTCTGCTGTACTAGGCACATAGAAAACATTCACCCCATCTGTTTTAAAAAGGAATTTAAACACACATTTTTTCATATGCATGCTCTTTACAGCAGTACACCACTTTTCTAATCCCAGTCTTCTCCAGACATAACTACAGCACCACCTCAGCTTGAAAGCAGATTTCCAAGGCCATCGTATCCAATCCTGCTTCTGCTGAGTCCTCCAAAAAACAACTTAGGAATACACTTGTCATTACTCAGTATTACCACGGTCCTGAAAGTGTTTATCAGCTACTTTGACAAGGCTATCACTCCTTAAAATCATGCTCTGAAATGAGGTTCACCCTGTCCAACATTTTGTCCACCACACCTACTCCCTCCCTGCTTCCGCATTATCCTTGGCAGATATCATTCATGCATTTCCCTACCCTATGGCTCCTACCCTTGTGACTGTCCCCACTGTAGGACTACTATCACCTATACCAGCTCTGCAGATGACAACAGGGAGAGCCACCTATCAAATGACCCATCTCCTGTACCAGCTATTACATAAATACTGTTCAGCACTTTACTACCACAAAGTTATCAGTTTGGGTGAATTTTTGTAGGCAGAGAGTATAGACTGCCAACACAGCGTCCTGTTGCAAAACTTGCTCTATAACATGACAATCTTGACCTCGGTTACTGTTTCACAATGTGTGTTGCCTGGATTGTTCCACCAGACACAAGTTTATCATTACCCTAGAGGCAGGAACTGGCATTACATCATGTCCTTGATTCTAACTGCCATCCTGGCATTCAATTTTGTTAATTTTTTGGTTTCAGCATTCATTGGTTCACTCCCTTTTCGTTTTCTATATCTTTGTTTTCTGACTTGTCTATTCCCCCCAAAACCCCAACCCATCCCCCCCCCCCCCCTTCCACCCATCTTCCACATACTTATCTTTCTGCAGTTATTAACTTGTGCACCATGTTGAGTCAGTAATGTCTGTATTGCATATTGCCCTATCTTACACCTATAAGTGCTCAGAGTTTCAAATCTTGACCAGTGCAATCCTCAGAAATTTATCTTTACTTCTTATCCTATCCAGAAAGTCTCCCTTGACCCAGGGTTCCTCTTCCCAACTCTCCTCATTTTCTAAACGTCACCTGTCCTTTCCCTTCATATCTCTTTCTTTCCCTTTAACCCTTCCCACCAAAAGTAGGATGCACTGGCTCTGACAGCTTCAAAATTTCTGTACTTTATGACTGGTCTCCTGCCACCACTTGGTTCGTAGATTTTTAAGCATCCAATAAAATTATATTTTCATAAATTGATTATTTTCACTGCCTTTTTATTTAAGTAACTTGCAGCTAGAGTGCAGCCAACATTTTACCCAGCACATAATATAAGCGAATGAAGATTCTAATATTAGTAAAGATTCAGACAAATTTCATAGCAAAAATATCAACATCGTAAATAACAAAAGTAGTTAAATCTAGTTCTTTTAAAATGCATAAGCTAAATTCTAATGTAGTTGAGATTTGGATTTACATGTTCCCTGAATATACTTATGACCATTTCAAGGTGATCTTGTGCATTATAATTTCTAATCTTTTTTAATATAGAATAAACCCTTCTGTATCCAAGCACAATTTGATCTCTTTATCTGTCTGCAGTTCTTTGTGTCCATGCTATTGTAGCTCAGTAAATTTATGATCTTCATATTATTCTTTCCCTTCTCTCTTTTAAGGTATTTTAATTTTGTTGTAACAGTGATTGACATTCCAGGCAGCTACCAATTGTTCTGATATTATAGCTCCTGCTTTCAAATTTTCATTCTCCCCTCCCCACCAAGTTCCAAGCGGGAGACTATCAACCTTTGGATATTTATTTAACTTAAGGGTAATCCATATTTTGCACATAAAATGGACACTGCATTATGCAGGGAAAATAAATTACAGTTGGTATTCCATTATCTTGCACAATTGTGGAGACCATCCTTAAAATGGAATGTATTCCAGGTCAGACACTGATTTGCCTGTTGGTCTGCGGGATCGCCAGAAGCTTCAACATGGTAGGAAAGCAAGAAGATATAAAAACAAAACTACTAAGGCTCAATCCAGATACAGTGGGCATCAGTTAAGTGAAATGGAAAGATAACAAAAATTTCTGGTCAGTATAGTGTACTAACTGAGAGCAGCAGAATACAGTACAACAGAAGTAGGATTTATTATGAATAGGAAGATAGGACAGAGTGTGAGTTATTGTGAATGGTTCAGTGATAGTGTAGTGTTTCTTCATAGGGGAAAAATTCTTTCATGATTCTTCATGTAATATTGTGGTAGCCAGATTAACATGTGCACTCTCATAGTTGAAGAAGTATAGTATTGTAGTATTTTCTGTGGCATAGCACTTTTTCAGTAGTTAATGTCATGTACATGTCTTTCAGATTGCATATTTTCAACATATTACATCCATAAACAGTAATTTTAGTGCGCTCTTTAGTGCCACAATTGGAATTCACATTTCTAGCAGCATTAGTCATTTTATTTACTATGAATTAAGAAAGCAATATATGCAAGAAATATGTATCACTTGCATTAATTCTGTTTTGTTATCTCAGTGCATGATCCATGAACATAGCATTCAGTGAGTTATATGAGTCATGAACTGATTATAGCAAGTTAACATACATTTCTGTTATTTACTGTGTTCGTTACAGTATGCTACTCCCAGCATCCTTTACTCTGGAGCCATACTCATGTGTTTTTTTTCCCATTTGGAAAGCACTCATTAGTGGTAGGTGTCATCATCATATATGTATCAATTTTAACATGTAGGTATTGGCTTTGTAGGTCTCTGTGACAGTTCCATATCCTCAATTACATGTGTTATGTCAGTGTACTCGAGTGTAGTTGAGGGAATGTTTGTGTAGTACTAGAGTCTTTGTTTGTGAAAGCTCTTCTTCTGTCTTCATTTTCAGAAATCCTCTTTCTTGATTCTTCATGTAATTTCAGGTACTGGTATTTTAAATTTTGTATTGTGTAAAAAAAATCTGTCATACGAATCCGTTGTGTTCTTCTGTAAGTGTGCAGTTGAGATATTTGAAATGGTGAATAGTACTGACGTTATATTTCAGTGACATATTTCTTCATGTATGGTTCTCTTATTTTTTGTTCTTTATGTCATTTGACTGAGTAGTGTGTAAAATAACTGTCATCGAGTTTACAGTGTTCAGTTGTAGAGTGATTCTAAAGCTGTGTCCTGATTTGCGTATGTGAGTGTGTTTGTTGCATAGGGTATAAATTGTTTTGTAGGGACATCTTTCTTCATGAGCAAAAATCTTCTTCCTTCATTCTTCATGTAATGTTAATGTAAGTTTTTTGACATGTGCACTGTCACTGGTGAAATGTATTGTAGTTATCAGTGTGGTGTAGATTATTCAGCCTTTTTTACACAGTACGTAGTGTTCTTAATGTGCCTGGAGAAGTACAGTTACATTCTCTCTGTCAGTGGATTTTCTCAGTAGTTAACAGCATGCGCATCTATTTCAGACAACATGGATTCAATATATTATTTCTTAAAGTGATTTTCAGGTGCACTCGTATAGTTACATGATTATAATTCACGTTTCTTGCTCAGGTTACCTTCCATTCCCAAGTGGATGCACTCCACACACTTGCTGCAGTCAGTAATTTATAGTTCTAATTTTAGCTTTATTAGCTCTATTTTCCATTTTCATTCATACAGTAATATATGCCAGAATTATGTATCATTTACATTAATTCCATTTTGATATCACAGTGTCCGATACATTAATCCGTCAATGAACTTATCATGTAGTGACCTATATTAGTGATGTATTGTTACTAATAAATCTACATACATTTCAGTTCCTTACTTTATTCATCTCAGTATGGTATTACATGTGTCAATTATTATGAATTTGTACTCATGTTCATTCATTTGGAGAACACTCAGTGGTAGGTGTCATCACCATATATGTATTATATGTAACTTTGTAGGTCTAAGTGACTGTCACATATCCTCCATTGCATGTGTAATGTCAGTGTACTCAAATGCAGTTGGAAGCATGTATAGAGTCTTAGTTTGTGAAAGTTCATTATGCATGTTAATATTAGTAAATCTAGTTTCTTTATTGTTCATGTAATAACATTTACTTGTGGTATGAGTTTTGTATTGTGTAAATGATGTGTAAGGGAGTTCTGTCATGTAAATCTATTGTGTTGTTGGGTCTGTGACCAGCTGAGGTATATGAAGTGTGTTTGTCGAATAGTATTGATGTTGTATTTCAGTGACATATTTCTTTGTGAATGTTTCTCTTCTCTCTTGATTCTTCATTTGACTGAGTAGTGTTTAAAATGACTGTCATTGAGTTTATAGCTTCAGTTGTAGAGTGATTCTAAAGCTGTGCCGTGATTTGTTTGTGTGAGTGGGATTGTTGTATACTCAATATATTTTTTTGTACAGACATATTTCTTCATGAGACAAAATCTTCTTTCTGTATTCTTTATGTAGTGTTAAGTTAAGTGGTTTAACATGGATTCTGCCACTGTTGAAAAGTTGTTCTATTGGAGTTATCTGTAGAGAGATAAACGAGTATCTATGGAGTAGATTATTCAGCTATTTGTACACAGTACATAGAGTTCTTTATGTATCTGCAGATATATATTGTATTTTCTCAGTTATTGGACTTTCTCAGTAGTTAGAAGGATGCACATTTGGTTCTGACAAGATGGATTCAATAGATATTTTCCACAAGGGGCGTTTTCTGGTGCACTTGTACAGTGACATATTTAGAATTCCATTTCAATGCCTCGGTGTCCAATACTTTAAATGCATCCATGAACTTGACATGTAGTGAGTTATATTAGTCATGTTTTATTAATAATGACTTTTCATCTATTCCAGTTATTTACTTTATTCGTCGCAGTAGACAGTTGCATGTATCAATTACTGTCAACCTGCACTCATGTTTGTTCATTTAGAAAACACTCAGTGGTTGGTGTCATCACCTAATATGTGTCAATTTTAAGATGTAGCTGATGGCATTGTAGGTCTCAGTGACAATCCCATATCCTCCGTTGCATGTGTTATGCCAGTGTACTTGGAAGTTTGCTTGTTTTGTATAGAGTTTTTGTTTGTGAATGTTCACCTTCTCTGTTCTTGTTTGGAATCTTCTTTCTTGATTCTTCACGTAATTTCATTTACTGGCGTTTTTAGTTTCTTATTATGTAAATACTCTGTAAAAGAGTTCTGTCATATAAATCCATTGTGGTGTTGTGTCTGTGACCAGTTCAGATATTTGAAATATGTTTGTTGAATAGTATTTATGTTGTTTTTTGGAGACATCTTTCTTCGTGTATGGTTCTCTTCTATCTTGACTCTTCATGTCATTTGACTGAGTAGTGTGTCAAATGACTGTCATTGAGTTTTTAATTTCAGTTGTAGAGTGATTCTGAAGCTGTATCCTCATTTGCTTGTGTGAGTGTGTTTGCTGTATGCAATATATGGTGTTTTGTAGAGACATATTTCTTCATAATACAAAATTGTCTTTCTGCATTCTTCATGTAATGTTAATGTAAGTGGTTTAATATGTGCACTGTGACTGTTGAAAAGGTGTGGCATTGCAGTTATCTGTAGAGAAATACACGAGTGTGTATGGAGGATATGTGATATAGATAATTCAGCCATTTTTACACAGTACATAGAGTTCCTTATGTATGTCTGTCATTAGACTTTGTGAGTAGTTAGCAGGATTCGCATTTGTTTGTGGCAACATGGTATCAGTGTATTATTTCCACATCATATAAGTACACACAGATGAAATTATAAGACAGGATGTAATATGGAATCTCGGTCTCTGTAAATGTCAGAAATAATTTTAAAAGCAAAATAAATAACTAATTAAAAATTAATACTACAATGGCTCACTTGAATGCTTGAAGGCACACAAACCACTGAATACCTTCAAGTCTACTACTAACATTAGGGTCAAGCCATGGAACAAAGCATTTGCATGTGAATCAGCAATGGATTGACAACCTAAGTATTCAGATATTTCATGCAATACATGAAACATTTTAAGCAGTAAAAAATCAATAAATACAGGTTATTCACATATTTACTCATGACACAACCATACTAGCATCTTGACATAGGACAGAGTTTAAAAAAATAACAATTGTTTCTCAAAAGGTCAAATTCCATAGACAGGCAACGATTCACACAAAGTAGCTTTACTATAAATTGTCTATAGTGCAATAATTTAGCTGGAGATTCTTAATAGAACAGAATTCATCAGACAATAAAATAGTATAAGGCAAAACAGACTGAAGGCCTTGACAATTTGTCAACTTTTTAAGTTCAAATAAAGATTAAACGTATATAATGTCAATGTAGACTCAACGTCTTCCTGGTGTTGGTGGTTTCGCTGAAATGTGCAAAAGTTATTGAATTTACAAAAAACAATGTAAGACTTGACATATTCTTGCAATGATAGACGAAGAAACATCAAAAGTGTAAGGAATTTATATAAACCAAAGTTGACTTGAAGTCTTCTTGTGCTGGTAGTTGTGGAAAATGTCCAACGTATAAGGAATTTATATAAACCAAAGTAGACTCGAAGCCTTCTTGTGCTGGATGGCCTCAGTATTTTCAGAGAAAATGAGTGGATACAAACTCAAAGTAGACTCGTGGTCATCTGGTAGAGTTGCATTATGGAAATATTAAATTATACAATCTCAATGTAGAATTGGTGTTTGTTTGGCTCTGTGCAGCTATGGTCGAGTGCACTTGCATAATATCTGCGAGGGAGGGATGTGATCAGCTGACAGCAGGCCGCCCCCCACAATGGAAACAGTAGGCCTGACATCGGATGGCTGGATCTTCTGCATTAGTGCGCAGGCGCACACTGCTGGGTTCCAGTTTGCTGCCAACTGTTGCCCAGTACTCCACGGGATCATGGAACAAAATGTTTTTATGGCATCAATCCTTAATAGACACACGGCTATGCAATGCTGCCAACTATATCTTCTGAACTAAGATTATGGTGTGGTTTCAGGTTTTATTAACTTTTCGGTCATGAACTGTTGTTCTATGAACTCAGTTTAGTTACACTGCTCCTAGGTTGGTATGATGCTCTGTCTACCGTCTCTGTATACGATACTGTTCAAAACATTTAACTCTATACACATACATCACGTTGCTCTACAGAGCAGTAGTGTTAGAGTGTCCTTCTATGGCTTAATAGTAGCTTTTTTCAAAACTGCTGCAGCAGAGTTCTGAGGTTCAATAATGTACAAACCATGACAAGAATCAGTTTGTAGTGGAGATTGTGTCCATGGGCTACCACATGTAGGCAGGTGACTTTTGAATTCTCACACTAATTAATTTGTCACTTGTGTTTCTGATTCGGTGATAAGTGGTTTGTGAACTGTGGACTACCTGCAGCATCACAGCATTACAGTGTCGAGAGGATTCACAATGCAGCAGTATACCATCCAAACAAAGCCAGATAGAGGTGAGTAAACACCACTAAGTTATTCACTTTATAATGTTCTGTGTTCAACATGACTGTGAGAAAATTTGCTTTGTCGAAGGGTTTGCTAGTTGTGCACACTTCACAGAGTGTCTTTGCATTATTTATTTGTCACACAACTGTCCTCGGAATTTTTGTGCATTGGAACTGTGCACAACATTTGCACTTCAGTCTCTAGTTCGTGACAACAGTATTTTCTTAGATTTCAGCTACATAAAATTATACTTTAGTCAGATACAAATGGTCATTTTTCTAGCTTGGTATATTCTTAGCCACAAAAAGGGACATAAAATCGGCTGTATTTTCCAAATCTGGAATCAGTCGTTCAGTTGGGTACTAACAAATGGTCCATGGTCTAATAAATATGCGAACAGAAATAAAGGTCAGGACATCATGCCTCCTGAACCTGTACATGGAAGAAAGTCAATACAACATGACCAAAGCCAGCAAAAACAGCAAGGCTTGCGGCCTCGAGTGATAAACAAAGCATAGATACAAATACACTTAAAAACCACACATAATAGTAATCCACTTGAGCAAACAGAAATCATTGCATTTAAAATTTGTGTACTATTTAAGTATCTAAGAATTACTTTCTCATAGCAGAGTTCAGCTCATAGTTGTTGAAAATTGCTATATACAGGTGAAACTTGAGACCAAAATCTCATGAATCACCAGAGAACAGCAATAAATGCTAAGTCCATGTTTGCTGCGGTTTGTAGCTTATTTAGAAACTTTGCAAGATTGTCAATATGCATTGTACACAAAGCACAGATATCATTCTCCTTCAAGTAATTATTGTATCCTTATCATTAACTGGTAACACAGTTCGTGCAAGGATAAGATTCCCTATGACTAAATGCTACATTACTATTTACATTACTAGCAAATGAACATTGCTATAAAAAAAATGACAAAATAGAAAATATTTAGTAAGCTTTTGCACTAGCTTGTGTGTAGCAAACACAGTCCTCAGTACATGAATAAAGGTGACAACATAGTATAAATTATTATGAAATCTCAAACCATTTGCTTGTACACAGCTTATGGCTCTCTTTGAGACTCGTTATCTCTTAGTATTTAGAGCAGCAAGCTTTTTCTTCCAATAATTATACTATGCCAAATGTTTACATACAGTGTTACATAGAAATACTTATTCTAGGAAGAAAATACATCATAGACAAATTAAGTACACCTTTATCTCTCTCTCTTTATAAGAACAAACCAAGATCCTATCTTATAAATTTTCTGAAGTCCCGATTTTGGTAAAGCCCTTTCACTTTACATGGTTTTGGCAATGTAACAATTAACACCCATCATGTGGAATTTTAATTATCCTGAATGGGCCAGTATATCTCTCTTTTTAGGAAAGATGATTTAGAGTGAGACCAAAGTAACACCATTTCATCTAGGCTACATGATTGTACTCATCCTAACCTTTTGTCGTACACTCATTTTCATCTCTCAGCGCTAATATTTAATGATACGAGCACCTGTCTAGTCTCCTCTTCCCGCAAGATGTTGCATCTCGGGGTAAGTGGAAGGGCAGCTACCCACTCATTCTTCTCAGTTTTATTTAACATTATTTCAATGGGTGTGTGCCCTGTGGACAGATGTGCAAGGTCGTTCATGATTTCTTTAAAGAGGGTGACTAAATCAACTGTAAGTCCGGATAAAACAGATGAATTCTTTGAATATTTGTTCTTTGCAATTACTTTCTGGGTGGAATAGAGAAATTAAAATCTGTTTGATGTTCTGCTCTCGCAGAAACTAACACCAAACTTACCCAGTGAAATTAGATGCATTATCACACAAAACCGCACTCAGCTTACCGAAACAAGGGAAATAATCTTCCTTTAGTCTCTTAACAATGTGTGCGGCATGGACTGATTTTGTTACATACAAACGGATGTGTTTGGAAAACATATCATTTATAGCCACCAGGTGATCGACACTTCCCCTTCCATGAGGGTATGGTCCAGCCAAGTCAAGCAATCTCTCCAGGTTTTGATGTCAGGATGCGAAGCAGCTGAATCTTATTTGGTATGCACATAGGTTTGGTTCTCTTACACACAACGCATGTTCGTAACAAATGATGCATGCGACTGTGCATGTTTGGCAGGTAACAGTAAGTGGCAATCTTCTGCTTACATTTTTCTATTCCACAGTGCCCCCAGGAATGTGTGTATACCAGATTAGGTGATCCTGGTGCACATGGGGTATGCACACACACCACAATTCTCTATCGGAATAATTCCTATGGAATAACACGTAATTGTGCACCATGTAGAATTGACTTAGTTTGTGAGTAGGCTGCTCTGCCAACACACCCTTAACTTTTGCCCACTTTGGATCTACATCTTTCAGAATTTTCATGTTCTTATACATTTCTAAATAGTACCTGTGATAGACAGGATCTTTCATCAGTTGCACTTCGTAATCGGTAGCCTGCTCGACAAGTTCACTGAACTCAGGAAGACCACACAGCAACCTGGATAAGGTGTCAGCGATAATATTTTTGCTGCCCTTTACATAGATAATTTCAAAATCGTATTCTTGCAAAAATTGGACCCACTGCATCAACCTCTGGTGTAGAAGCTGACAGGTCAAAATAAGGCTAAGTGCCTTATGGTTGCAGTACACTTTAATGTACTGACAGCAAATAAAATAGTTAAACTTCTTGAAGCCCATACTACGCAGAGAGCTTCCAACTCCGTAGCTGAGTTGGATCTTTCACACTCGCTTAATACTCAGCTGGTGAAGCTAATAACACAAACTTGCATTTGGCCATCAACTGCAACCACTTGAAGTAAACAAGAGCCCAAACCCAAATAGGATGCTTCTTAGGCAATGCAAAAACCTTCTTGCACGTCGGGATGTTCCAGAATTCCAGCATGAACCAATGCATCTTTAATTCTTTTAGACGCTTCCTGGCACTGTGGAGTCCAGGACCAGGGAGCAGTTTTCTTTAACAAAGCTAGTAATTCTGGCCTGCTCAACAGCTGGTTCGTCACAAATTGTCTAAAGAAAGATGTCATGCCAAGGAAAGCTTTTACTTGTTTTCTTGCCATGGGTGGCGCACACTTAGCTATTGCTTGTATCTCTGTATACGCCAGAGCTCACATTTAACTTGAACGGTAGCTCCTTGAACTGGTACGACCATCTAGTGGATACAAAGACAGTATATTTGTTTGAAACTTCCGACAGATGGGTCTGTCAATATGATGATCCAAGATTCACACCTGAATATTTTTGCAATTTCTCTTCCAGAGCTTCCGGATGTGTACATACGGGTACAATAATTTTGTATGTGTTGTGCGCATCAAGGACCATGCGCAGTCCACCACCTGGTTTAACAACAGATAATAATGGACTGCAGTAAGGAGAGAACAAAGTTTAAACTATATTCCACTCGAGCATCTTTCGTAATTCTTGTTTAATGACATCCCTGCAGGCCCATGGGATTGCATAGGTCTTGTTGCAATAAGTATCAAGGGAAACACCATTCATATGATATATGTATCCTTTGATAATACTGGGCTTTTTAGAAAACACATGTACATACTTGGTTAAGAGATGGATAAGATCAATCTTTTGTTGTTCGCTAAGACACTCAGAGTCTGATGCCTTAGCATGTATTTTGCTTACGCCGAGTAGATCGTCATATGAATATGCCAACACCGAATCTGATTGTGGGGTAAGTTACTGTCTGCACCAGTATATTTACACTCACTACTCGGATAGACAGGTCTGTATGAAAACTGACTTGATGTGCCTTTGTATGAATTAAATTTACCTTTATCTCCCTCTCACTAATAGTCAGGGTGCAGGTTCCATGCTGGATATTGATACATGCATTCCTCCATCTTAGGAACTCCATCCCTAACAAGTACGGTACCGTCAATACCTTCACTTTTAAGAACGTGCACTCGATGGCTCTGCTGTCGAATTCTATTAAGATCAGTACCTGCTTTTCTACTCTTTGTGTACATGCGCCAAAAGCTCCCAACACAACACAATTCTGTACGGACAATGTCAGTACTTTTGTGTTTTCCTGTATTCTTTTCAGAAAATGAGTAGCTATCACACTCATACTCGCACCAGTGTCGATTATAATGGTAACCAGAATACCGTCAATTACCTCATTTACAGCTGCTTGCACCTGATCTACCCAAGTATCTCTGCGAGATATCGGATCACCTGATAGTTCTGCTCATATATCTATATTGTCATTGTAACGAAGCATGTTCGCTACATGAACAGTACTGTTGCCCCCATTAAATCCTGCAGTCATGGTGAGGGAGTGCCATGAGACCACAGTCAGTTTGACGCATATGAAGTTTGCATAGGGTGCTCATCTACACACTCCACTATTTGCACTGTATCATTTCTGAGATTTTGTGACTATCTGGCTGGTGGTCTTGGCTCGGAAGCAGTTTGATTCCAGCCTATGTTGGTGTTGGGCACATTATTATTTTGCGGGGAGTTTTGCGGCCACCAGTTACCTGTGCTCTGTCTGGACAACCACTCTTCTGCATTTGATCTGTTGCGACCATTATGATAAACAGTGTTAAATGTATTATTTTTATTTCAACTTTGAAATCCGCTACTGTTATGTGGCTGTTGATCCTCGTTTGTAGTTTGCTGTGAGCGGGTCTGCATCATTATTAACAGTGTCGTTCCGACCATTGGTCTTATGGTTGCAAGATTGCATGTATGACCAATAAAAATCCTTCTGTGTCATCTTCCGGGGCATGAAGTAATTTTTCACAGATATCCACCGGTAATTTACCTTTTAATGTCCTGATCACATCTTTCAACGTGATGGGGTTGCCCCACTACCTAGTTTCGTTAATATACTGCTCGAAGTACTTTCAAAGCGTTCCCTGTTTAGGGTGGTACTTTTTGGGATTAAATACCTCTTGTCTCATTTTGGCTTGCATATGTGGTGACCCATACTTGGCCAAAAACACCTGCTCGAACTATTCATACATTTTACAATGTTCAGCAATGGCCGTAGCCCACAGTGTGGATTCTCTTTGCATGCACGCTGCAGTGAATTGTATTTCCTGCCTGTCATTCCGTGACGTAGGCAGCACCACCCAGAAATCTCTGATAAAAACTATGGGGTGTGGGAATTTCTTCTCCGGTATAAAAATCTGAAACTGATGGTGTTTCAACAGCCCTTCTTCTAGCAACACCGTAGTTGAAAGATTCGCTGCCCCCACAGATTCAAGTGGAGAATTACCATACGGACTGTAATGTCCAGTATGTTGTGGTGACATATTATTCTGTGTTGTCCCCGCCGAATTATTTCGCAGAAATGGTGGAAGTGAATCTGGCGCGCATGATGACTCTTGCATCTGACAAATCTTTTTTTTTAAATCATTCACTTTTTGCTACCACCCAGGCAACCCATTTTTAAAAAATATTTTAAATGTGGCCAAGTTGATGCTGCAACGATTTGCCAGATGTTCCTGGTTCAGACAGTACCTCTGCACCAACAGCTTATACTGCGGAGTGTATTTCTGTCTCAGTTTTTTTTAATTATGCCTTTATTGCATTCTGTTACCCAGTCACCAAATTCCCTATTTAGTGTTTTGCCTTGAGCTTCGAGGTTTTGCTGCAATTTGCACTCTTGCTCAAGTGAAAGATCCGCGAACTGGTCTGTTAAATTTGACATTTTCTCTTGCACGGTTGACTGTGTATCTTTTAAGTCGTTCACATCGTCAGACAACCGCTTAACTTGATCGAGGATCTCACGTTATGCTTCAGTTAAGTTCTAGATTTCAGTTCGGATTTGCGGTAGGTTTGCATCCAGTTGATTGTTCAGATCATTGACTACTATATCATCAAATTTCCCATGAATGTTTTTAGATAAGCCTTGAAATTTTGCATCTAATGCAGTGCTTTGCTCACTAAAATTTTCTTGAATATTTTTAGTCAAATCTGGAAATTTTGCATTAGACTCAGTCCTTTGTTCATTAAAGCTTTCTCGGATATTTTTAGTCAAAATTTCAAATTTTGCATGAGACACAGTGTATCGCATTTACCTTGTAAATCAGTACGTTGCCTATTAAAGCTGTCTTGTAACTCAATGCATTGTTCATTGAATTTCTCATCCAGCTTTTTTGACATGTTGGAAGAGATGTTATTGAACGTATCTGTTAAACTTAGAAAGAATCTTCAAACAATGCAATCGACTGTGTCACTTGTGCAGTTACTTCACTTGTTCCCAATTGCATGTCTTCAGATTCAAATACATTTGGAGCATTTGTGCTTCCGGTTTCCAAAACATCAATTTCGGAACCCATTCCCGCCATAATCGCATCGGCAGCAGTACCGTCATCCAGATGTGATTGTCTGTGTGTCTCGTCACTGGTATTCATAGTGGTAAATTTTTCGCATTGACTAATAGTAACAGTAAAATATGGTAACACTAACATTCAATGATAATAAAATGAAGCTGGACAACGTACTGAGGTTTTAACACTATGCGCAGCTGCAATATAATTATTAAGCAGGGATGAGATGGCAGCCTGAAGGGCTAAGCAAAACATTGGAAAGATGAGTGTACCATTTTGTGATAGCACAGCAAAATGACAGACATGTTTGACAAACTTTTAACAATGGAAGTCAACATTAAAATTCAAGTTAACACCAATGATATAGTTAACAGAAAAAATGCCAAAATATGAGTTACTGAACACACATTTAAAGTTGCCAAACATGTAAAACAGAGTGAGAATGATGATACCGCTTACCTTTTTACAGATGTGAAGCACAACGTCGTACTTTCATAATTCCAGAATTGTGCAATATTTCCTCTTTCACTGGCCATTCGAGCAATTTACCATCAATGTCCCATTACTTTCAGATACAACAGTTCTCAGTAACAGGTTGGCCGTTTTAAGATAGACCATGAAATATAGAACAAAATATATATTAAAACAACAGTAATTATGTCTGGCCCACTGTTGGGCACCAGAATGACACATGTTACTAGCCTCAAAGGGGAATCAAAAATGTAAATTAGCAATTAAAATTAATCAAGAAGGAGGGAAGTGATGTTAGATAGCAGTCATGAGCGATTCCTCAGCCGCAATACAGACAGCACAAAGTGATGAAACTGCAACGCTCCACGCCGAGTTTGGCGTGAAGCAGCTTTTATAAATTAAAATGTAAAACATGCATCATCATCAATAATTTGAATGAAGCTAGGATTGTGTCTGACTAGTGTAGGTCACACAACGATGTCACTATTAGTGGACAGTGGGGCGAATCATTTTTTGCATCGCTCATGTGGAAACTGCAGCAAGATGTAAATGAAATGATCGGCGCACTGATCTGAGGGGCATGGAGCGATATACGTGGTTCGGAATTAATAGCTGAACACGAGAAATGTTCGCCCATAATATGTCCACTAACAATGGGTTGTCAGTGCCTCTTTTCCAAGTATGATCCTCTGAAAAATGTAAATCTTCAAATATTAATAACAAAGTGACATGGTGGGTAGAAACTTAGAAATGAAATACATTGTAAGGTTAATCTTGACTGTAAGCACTTCAGGAACATTTCAAAACAGATTCAAACAGAGAGTCATGACAATGCATCAATACCTAATCAGAGAAGGAACAGAACCGAACAAAAACCAACGGACACTAGATAAAAGAATTTGATATAAAAATGACAATGAAATTAAACAGAGGTTGTACAGCAGCAGATACATCGATAACTACACCAAGATGAAACTATAAGACCGGATCTAATGTTGAATCTTAGACCCTGTCAATGTTGGAAACAATTTTAAAAGCCAAGTAAATACTAATACTTAAAAGGTAATAGTCCCATATCCTCCATTGCATGTGTTTTGTCAGTGATCACAAGTGTGGTTGGAAGCTTGTTTCTCAGGTATCAAGTCACTGTTTGTGAAAGTTCATATTCTCTCTTCATGTTTGGAAAAATTCTTTCTTGATTCCTCATGTAATTTCATTTTTGGTGTTTTTAATTTTGTATTGTGTAAATACATGTATTGTGACATAATAGGAATTCAATTGTTTAGGTTTATTAGGTTTTTTTCTCATTTTCATTTGTATATTAATAGATCATAAATGCTAATCCGTTTGAATACAGAGGTGTCTGATACTTTATTCCATCCATGAACTAAGCATATAGTGAGCTGTATTTGTCATGTTTTATAGTAATATCTTTTCTTCCGGTTCAGTTATTTGCTGTATTCATCACACTATGCAATTACATATGCCAATTACCCTGAAGATAAATTCAAATTCATTCATGTAAAGAACACTCAGTGGAAGGTGTCATCACCCAATATGCATCAATTTTAAGATGCAGCTAATGGTTTTGTTGGTCTCAGTGAATGCCACATATCCTCCATTGCCTGTTTTCTGTCAGTGTACTAAAATGTATTAGGAAGCTTGTTTGTGTTGTATAGAGTCATTGTTTGTGGAAGTTCATCTTCACTCTTCATGTTTGGAAATCTTCTTTCTTGATTCTTCATGTAATTTCATTTCTGGTGTTTTTAATTTTGTATTGTGTAAATACAGTGTTGTTGTGTCTGTGTCCAGTTGAGACATGTGAAATGTATTTGATATCTAGTATTAATGTTGCATTTCGAGGCATATTTCTTCATGTGTGGTTCTCATCTCTCTTCATTCTTCATGTCATTTGTCTGAGTAGTGTGCGAGGAATGTGTAATTGGGTTTAGATTTTCATATGTAGTGTGATGTAAATTTGTGGTCTGATCAGTTTGTGTCACTGTTTTTGTTGTATAGAGTATATAGTGTTTTGTAGAGACATATTTCTTCATGAGACAAAATTTTCTTTCTGCATTCTTCATGAAGTGTTGATGTAAGTGGTTTGATATGTGGAGAGTGAGTGCTGAAAAGGTGTTGTAATGCAGTTATCTGTTGAGAAATATACTAGTATAAATGGAGGATATGTGGTATAGATGGTTCTGCCATTTTTACATTATACATAGAGTTCTATATGAATCTGGAGATTTAATGTTGGATTTGCTCTGTCATTGAATTTTCTTGATAAGTAACAGCTTGCACATTTTCTGGAAACATAGTAACAATGTATTTCCTCCACAAAGCGCGTTTTCTGTCACACTTATAATAGGAATTCAGATCTTTAGGTTTATTAGGTTTTTTCCCATTTTCATTTGTATACAAATATGTGCCAGAATTGTATACATCATAAATGGTAATCCATTTCAATACCGAGGTGTCTGATACTTTAATCCATCCATGAACTTAGCATATAATGAGCAGTATTAGTCCTGTTTTATTATTAATATCATTTCATCCTGTTCAGTTATTTACTGTATTACTCAGAGTATGCAATTCCGTATATCAGTTACTCTCTAGATAAATTCATGTTCACTCAATGAGAGACCTCTCAGTAGTAGGTGTCATCACCTAATATGTGTCAATTTTATAATGCAGCTAATGTGTTTGTAGGTCTCAGTGACCGTCACATATCATCTATTGCATGTTTTGTGTCAGTCTACTGAAGTGTGTTTGGATGCTTGTTTGTATTGTATAGAGACATTGTTTGTGAATGTTCATCTTCTCTCTTCATGTTTGGAAATCTTCTTTCTTGATTCTTCATGTAATTTCCTTTTTGGTGTTTTTAATTTTGTATTGTGTAAATACTGTGTAAGAGAGTTCTGTAGTATGAATGCATTGTGTTGCAGTGTCTGTGTCCAGTTGAGACAAGTGAAATGAATTTGATATCTAGTATTAATGTTCTACATCTACATCTACATCTACTTCCATACTCCGCAAGCCACCTGACGGTGTGTGGCGGAGGGTACCTTAGAGTACCTCTAGCGGTTCTCCCTTCTATTCCAGTATCAGTTGCATTTCGAGGCATATTTCTTCATGTGTGGTTCTCATCTCTCTTCATTCTTCATGACATTTGTCTGAGTAGTGTGTGAAGTGAGTGTAATTGGGTTTAGATTTTCATATGTAGTGTGATGTAAATTTGTGGTCTGATCTGTTTGTGTGAGTGTTTTTGTTGTATAGAGTATATAGTGTTTTGTAGAGACATATTTCTTCATGAGACAGAATCTTCTTTCAGCATTCTTCATGTAGTGCTACAGTAATTGGTTTGATACGTGGAGTGTGAGTGTTGAACAAAATGTATGTGGAGTTTGAGTGTTGCAAAGGTGTCGTGTTGCAGTTATCAGTTGAGAAATATACGACTATATATGTGGTATAGATGATTCTGCCATTTTTACATCATACATAGAGTTCTATATGAATCTGGAGATTTAATGTTGGATTTGCTTTGTCATTGAACTTTCTTGATAATTAACTGCTTGCACATTTGTTTCTGTAACATGGTAACAATGTTTTTCCTCCACATAGAGAGTTTTCAGTCACACTTGAATACTGACATAATAGGAATTCAAATGTTTAGGTTTATTAGGTTTTTCCCCATTTTCATTTGTATACAAATATATGCCATCATTGTATACATCATAAATGGTAATCCGTTTCAATACCGAGGTGTCCGATACTTCAATCCATCCATGAACTTAGCATATATTGAGCTATATTATTCATGTTTTATTAGTAATATCTTTTCATCTGTTTCAGTTATTTATTTTACTACTTGCAATATGCAATTACATATATCAGTTACTCTCTCGATCTATTCATGTTCGCTCAATGACAGACCATTCAGTGGTAGGCGTCATCACCTAATATGTATCAATTTTACGATGCAGGTAATGGCTTTGTAGGTCTCAATGACCATCACATATCCTCCATTGCATGTTCTGTGTCAGTGTACCAAAATGTCTTTGGATGCTTGTTTGTGTTGTATAGTGACATTGTATGTGAAAGTTCACCTTCTCTCTTCATGTTTGGAAATCTTCTTTCTTGATTCTTCATGTAAGTCATTTTTGGTGTTTTTAATTTTGTATTGTGTAAATACTATGTAAGAGAGATCTGTTGTATGAATGCATTGCGTTGTTGTGTCTGTGTCCAGTTGACATATTTGAAATGTGTTTGATGATTAGTATTAATGTTGTATTTCGGAGGCATATTTCTTCATGTGCGGTTCTCTTCTCTCTTCGTTCTTCATGTCATTTGTCTGAGTAGTGTGTAAAAAGAGTGTAATTGGGTTTATCCTTTCATATTAAGAGTGATGTAAAGTTGTGTTCTGATCTGTTTGTGTGACTGTTTCTGTTGTATAGAGTATATAGTGTTTTGTAGAGACATATTTCTTCATGAGACAAAATCTTCTTTCTGCATTCTTCATGTAGTGTTAATGTAAGTGGTTTGATATGTGGAGTGTTGAATAGGTGTTGTATTGCAGTTATCTGTAGAGAAATATACGAGCACATATGGAGGAAATGTGGTATAGATTTTTCTGCCACTTTTACATCGTACATAGAGTTCTATATGTATCTGGATATTTAGAGTTTGATTTACTCTGTCATTGAACTTTCTCGATAATTAACAGCTTGCACATTTGTTTCTGTAACATGGTAACAATGTATTTCCTCCACATAGAAAGTTTTCTGTCACACTTGTATACTGACATCATAGGAATTCAGATGTTTAGGTTTGTTAGGTTTTTCCCCATTTTCATTTGTATACAAATATATGTCACAATTGTATACATCATAAATGTTAAATCGTTTCAATACCGAGGTGCCCAATACTTTAATCCATTCATGAACTTAGCATATAATGAGCTATATTAATCATACGTCTCAATTTTACGATGCAGGTAATGGCTTTGTAGGTCTCAGTGACCATCACATATCCTCCATTGCATGTTTTGTGTCGGTCTACTGTAGTGTGTTTGGATGTTTGTTTGTGTTGTATAGAGGCACTGTTTGTGAAAATTCATCTTCTCTCTTCATGTATGGAAATCTTCTTTCTTCATTATTCATGTAATTTCCTTTTTGGTGTTTTTTTATTTTGTTTTGTGTAAATAACGTGTAATAGAGTTCTGTAGTATGGATGCCTTGTGTTGTTGTGTCTGTGTCCAGTTGAGATATGTGAAATGTGTTTGATGTTTAGAATGAATGTTGTATTTCAAGACATATTTCTTCATGCGCGGTTGTCTTCTCTCTTGATTCTTCATGTCATTTGCCTGAGTAGTATGTAAAATGAGTGTAATTGGGTTTTGAGTTTCATATGTAGAGTTGTGTTATGATCTGTGTGAGTGGGTTTGTTGTATAGCATATATAGTGCTTTGTAGAGACATAGTTTCTCATGGGACAAAATCTTCTTTCTGCATTCTTCATGTAGTGTTAATGTAAGTGGTTTGATATGTGGAGAGTGAGTGCTGAAAAGGTGTTGTATTGCAGTTATCTGTTGAGAAATATACTAGTATAAATGGAGGATATGTGGTATAGATGGTTCTGCGATTTTTACATTATACATAGAGTTCTATATGAATCTGGAGATTTAATGTTGGATTTGCTCTGTCATTGAAATTTCTCGATAAGTAACAGCTTGCACATTTTCTGGAAACATAGTAACAATGTATTTCCTAAACAGAGCGCGTTTTCTGTCACACTTATAATAGGAATTCAGATCTTTCGGTTTATTAGGTTTTTTCCCATTTTCATTTGTATATAAATATGTGCCAGAATTGTGTACATCATAAATGGTAATCCATTTCAATACCGAGGTGGCTGATACTTTAATCCATCCATGAACTTAGCATATAATGAGCAATATTAGTCCTGTTTTATTATTAATATCATTTCATCCTGTTCAGTTATTTACTGTATTACTCAGAGTATGCAATTCCGTATATCAGTTACTCTCTAGATAAATTCATGTTCGCTCAATGAGAGACCGCTCAGTAGTAGGTGTCATCACCTAATATGTGTCAATTTTATAATGCAGCTAATGTGTTTGTAGGTCTCAGTGACTGTCACATATCATCTATTGCATGTTTTGTGTCAGTCTACTGAAGTGTGTTTGGATGCTTGTTTGTATTGTATAGAGACATTGTTTGTGAATGTTCATCTTCTCTCTTCATGTTTGGAAATCTTCTTTCTTGATTCTTCATGTAATTTCCTTTTTGGTGTTTTTAATTTTGTATTGTGTACATACTGTGTAAGAGAGTTCTGTAGTATGAATGCATTGTGTTGCAGTGTCTGTATCCAGTTGAGACAAGTGAAATGAATTTGATATCTAGTATTAATGTTCTACATCTACATCTACCTCCATACTCCGCAAGCCACCAGACGGTGTGTGGCGGAGGGTACCTTAGAGTACCTCTAACGGTTCTCCCTTCTATTCCAGTATCAGTTGCATTTCGAGGCATATTTCTTCATGTGTGGTTCTCATCTCTCTTCATTCTTCATGTCATTTGTCTGAGTAGTGTGTGAAGTGAGTGTAATTGGGTTTAGATTTTCATATGTAGTGAGATGTAAATTTGTGGTCTGATCTGTTTGTGTGAGTGTTTTTGTTGTATAGAGTATATAGTGTTTTGTAGAGACATATTTCTTCATGAGACAGAATCTTCTTTCAGCATTCTTCATGTAGTGCTACAGTAATTGGTTTGATACGTGGAGTGTGAGTGTTGAAAAAAATGTATGTGGAGTTTGAGTGTTGCAAAGGTGTTGTGTTGCAGTTATCAGTTGAGAAATATACGACTATATATGTGGTATAGATGATTCTGCCATTTTTACATCATACATAGAGTTCTATATGAATCTGGAGATTTAATGTTGGATTTGCTTTGTCATTGAACTTTCTTGATAATTAACTGCTTGCACATTTGTTTCTGTAACATGGTAACAATGTTTTTCCTCCACATAGAGAGTTTTCAGTCACACTTGTATACTGACATAATAGGAATTCAAATGTTTAGGTTTATTAGGTTTTTCCCCATTTTCATTTGTATACAAATATATGCCATCATTGTATACATCATAAATGGTAATCCGTTTCAATACCGAGGTGTCCGATACTTCAATCCATCCATGAAATTAGCATATATTGAGCTATATTATTCATGTTTTATTAGTAATATCTTTTCATCTGTTTCAGTTATTTATTTTACTACTTGCAGTATGCAATTACATATATCAGTTACTCTCTCGATCTATTCATGTTCGCTCAATGACAGACCATTCAGTGGTAGGTGTCATCACCTAATATGTATCAATTTTACGATGCAGGTAATGGCTTTGTAGGTCTCAATGACCGTCACATATCCTCCATTGCATGTTCTGTGTCAGTGTACCAAAATGTCTTTGGATGCTTGTTTGTGTTGTATAGTGACATTGTATGTGAAAGTTCACCTTCTCTCTTCATGTTTGGAAATCTTCTTTCTTGATTCTTCAGGTAAGTCATTTTTGGTGTTTTTAATTTTGTATTGTGTAAATACTATGTAAGAGAGATCTGTTGTATGAATGCATTGCGTTGTTGTGTCTGTGTCCAGTTGACATATTTGAAATGTGTTTGATGATTAGTATTAATGTTGTATTTCGGAGGCATATTTCTTCATGTGCGGTTCTCTTCTCTCTTCGTTCTTCATGTCATTTGTCTGAGTAGTGTGTAAAAAGAGTGTAATTGGGTTTATCCTTTCATATTAAGAGTGATGTAAAGTTGTGTTCTGATCTGTTTGTGTGACCGTTTCTGTTGTATAGAGTATATAGTGTTTTGTAGAGACATATTTCTTCATGAGACAAAATCTTCTTTCTGCATTCTTCATGTAGTGTTAATGTAAGTGGTTTGATATGTGGAGTGTTGAATAGGTGTTGTATTGCAGTTATCTGTAGAGAAATATACGAGCACGTATGGAGGAAATGTGGTATAGATTTTTCTGCCACTTTTACATCGTACATAGAGTTCTATATGTATCTGGATATTTAGAGTTTGATTTACTCTGTCATTGAACTTTCTCGATAATTAACAGCTTGCACATTTGTTTCTGTAACATGGTAACAATGTATTTCTTCCACATAGAAAGTTTTCTGTCACACTTGTATACTGACATCATAGGAATTCAGATGTTTAGGTTTGTTAGGTTTTTCCCCATTTTCATTTGTATACTAATATATGCCATAGTTGTATACACCTAAAATGGTAATCCGTTTCAATGCCGAGGTTTCCGATACTTTCATGCATCCATGAACTTAGCATATAATGAGCTATATTAGTCATTTTTTATTAGTAATATCTTTTCATCTGTTTCAGTTATTTATTTTACTACTTGCAGTATTCAATTACATATATCAGTTACTCTCTCGATCTATTCATGTTCGCTCAATGACAGACCACTCAGTGGTAGGTGTCATCACCTAATATGTATCAATTTTACGATGCAGGTAATGGCTTTGTAGGTCTCAATGACCGTCACATATCCTCCATTGCATGTTCTGTGTCAGTGTACCGAAATGTCTTTGGATGCTTGTTTGTGTTGTATAGTGACACTGTATGTGAAAGTTCACCTTCTCTCTTCATGTTTGGAAATCTTCTTTCTTGATTCTTCAGGTAAGTCATTTTTGGTGTTTTTAATTTTGTATTGTGTAAATACTGTGTAAGAGAGTTCTGTAGTATGACTGCATTGTGTTGTTGTGTCTGTGTCCAGTTGAGGTATTTGAAGTGTGTTTGATTAATAGTTTTGAAGTTGTATTTCGGAGGCATATTTCTTCATGTGCAGTTCTCTTCTCTCTTCGCTCTTCATGTCATTTGTCTGAGTAGTGTGTAAAAAGAGTGTAATTGGGTTTATTTTTTCATATTAAGAGTGATGTAAAGTTGTGTTCTGATCTGTTTGTGTGAGTGGATTTGTTTTATTGGATATATAGTGTTTTGTAGAGACATATTTCTTCGTCAGAGAAATTCTTCTTTCTGCTTTCTTCTTGTAGTATTAATGTAAGTGGTTTGATATGTGGGGTGTGGGTGTTGAAAAGGTGTTGGATTACAGTTATCTGTAGAGAAATGTGCGAGTATGTATGGAGGATTTGTTGTATAGATGGTTCTGCCATTTTTACATCGTACATAGATTTCTATGTGTATGTGGAGATTTAGATTTCTATTTAATCTGTCATTGACCTTTCTTGATAATTCACAGCTTGCACATTTGTTTCTGTAAACATGGTAACACTGTCTTTCCTCCACATAGAGAGTTTTCTGTCACACTTGTATACTGACATAATAGGAATTCTGATGTTTAGGTTTATTAGGTTTTTTCCCATTTTCATTTGTATACAAATATATGTCACAATTGTATACATCATAAATGTTAAATCGTTTCAATACCGAGGTGCCCAATACTTTAATCCATTCATGAACTTAGCATATAATGAGCTATATTAATCATATGTCTCAATTTTACGATGCAGGTAATGGCTTTGTAGGTCTCAGTGACCATCACATATCCTCCATTGCATGTTTTGTGTCGGTCTATTGTAGTGTGTTTGGATGTTTGTTTGTGTTGCATAGAGGCACTGTTTGTGAAAATTCATCTTCTCTCTTCATGTATGGAAATCTTCTTTCTTCATTATTCGTGTAATTTCTTTTTTGGTGTTTTTTATTTTGTTTTGTGTAAATAACGTGTAATAGAGTTCTGTAGTATGGATGCCTTGTGTTGTTGTGTCTGTGTCCAGTTGAGATATGTGAAATGTGTTTGATGATTAGAATGGATGTTGTATTTCAAGACATATTTCTTCATGCGCGGTTGTCTTCTCTCTTGATTCTTCATGTCATTTGCCTGAGTAGTATGTAAAATGAGTGTAATTGGGTTTTGAGTTTCATATGTAGATTGATGTAGAGTTGTGTTATGATCTGTGTGAGTGGGTTTGTTGTATAGCATATATAGTGTTTTGTAGAGACATAGTTTCTCATGGGACAAATCTTCTTTCTGCATTCTTCATGTAGTGTTAATGTAAGTGGTTTGATATGTGGAGAGTGAGTGCTGAAAAGGTGTTGTATTGCAGTTATCTGTTGAGAAATATACTAGTATAAATGGAGGATATGTGGTATAGATGGTTCTGCCATCTTTACATTATACATAGAGTTCTATATGAATCTGGAGATTTAATGTTGGATTTGCTCTGTCATTGAATTTTCTCGATAAGTAACAGCTTGCACATTTTCCGGAAACATAGTAACAATGTATTTTCTCCACAAAGCGCGTTTTCTGTCACACTTATAATTGGAATTAAGATCTTTAGGTTTATTAGGTTTTTTCCCATTTTCATTTGTATACAAATATGTGCCAGAATTGTATACATCATAAATGGTAATCCATTTCAATATCGAGGTGTCTGATACTTTAATCCATCCAAGAACTTAGCATATAATGAGCAGTATTAGTCCTGTTTTATTATTAATATCATTTCATCCTGTTCAGTTAATTACTGCATTACTCAGAGTATGCAATTCCGTATATCAGTTACTCTCTAGATAAATTAATGTTCGCTCAATGAGAGACCGCTCAGTAGTAGGTGTCATCACCTAATATGTGTCAATTTTATAATGCAGCTAATGTGTTTGTAGGTCTCAGTGACCGTCACATATCATCTATTGCATGTTTTGTGTCAGTCTACTGAAGTGTGTTTGGATGCTTGTTTGTATTGTATAGAGACATTGTTTGTGAATGTTCATCTTCTCTCTTCATGTTTGGAAATCTTCTTTCTTGATTCTTCATGTAATTTCCTTTTTGGTGTTTTTAATTTTGTATTGTGTACATACTGTGTAAGAGAGTTCTGTAGTATGAATGCATTGTGTTGCAGTGTCTGTATCCAGTTGAGACAAGTGAAATGAATTTGATATCTAGTATTAATGTTCTACATCTACATCTACATCTACTTCCACACTCCGCAAGCCACCTGACGGTGTGTGGCGGAGGGTACCTTAGAGTACCTCTAGCGGTTCTCCTTTCTATTCCAGTATCAGTTGCATTTCGAGGCATATTTCTTCATGTGTGGTTCTCATCTCTCTTCATTCTTCATGTCATTTGTCTGAGTAGTGTGTGAAGTGAGTGTAATTGGGTTTAGATTTTCATATGTAGTGAGATGTAAATTTGTGGTCTGATCTGTTTGTGTGAGTGTTTTTGTTGTATAGAGTATATAGTGTTTTGTAGAGACATATTTCTGCATGAGACAGAATCTTCTTTCAGCATTCTTCATATTGTGCTACAGTAATTGGTTTGATACGTGGAGTGTGAGTGTTGAAAAAAATGTATGTGGAGTTTGAGTGTTGCAAAGGTGTTGTGTTGCAGTTATCAGTTGAGAAATATACGACTATATATGTGGTATAGATGATTCTGCCATTTTTACATCATACATAGAGTTCTATATGAATCTGGAGATTTAATGTTGGATTTGCTTTGTCATTGAACTTTCTTGATAATTAACTGCTTGCACATTTGTTTCTGTAACATGGTAACAATGTTTTTCCTCCACATAGAGAGTTTTCAGTCACACTTGTATACTGACATAATAGGAATTCAAATGTTTAGGTTTATTAGGTTTTTCCCCATTTTCATTTGTATACAAATATATGCCATCATTGTATACATCATAAATGGTAATCCGTTTCAATACCGAGGTGTCCGATACTTCAATCCATCCATGAAATTAGCATATATTGAGCTATATTATTCATGTTTTATTAGTAATATCTTTTCATCTGTTTCAGTTATTTATTTTACTACTTGCAGTATGCAATTACATATATCAGTTACTCTCTCGATCTATTCATGTTCGCTCAATGACAGACCATTCAGTGGTAGGTGTCATCACCTAATATGTATCAATTTTACGATGCAGGTAATGGCTTTGTAGGTCTCAATGACCGTCACATATCCTCCATTGCATGTTCTGTGTCAGTGTACCAAAATGTCTTTGGATGCTTGTTTGTGTTGTATAGTGACATTGTATGTGAAAGTTCACCTTCTCTCTTCATGTTTGGAAATCTTCTTTCTTGATTCTTCAGGTAAGTCATTTTTGGTGTTTTTAATTTTGTATTGTGTAAATACTATGTAAGAGAGATCTGTTGTATGAATGCATTGCGTTGTTGTGTCTGTGTCCAGTTGACATATTTGAAATGTGTTTGATGATTAGTATTAATGTTGTATTTCGGAGGCATATTTCTTCATGTGCGGTTCTCTTCTCTCTTCGTTCTTCATGTCATTTGTCTGAGTAGTGTGTAAAAAGAGTGTAATTGGGTTTATCCTTTCATATTAAGAGTGATGTAAAGTTGTGTTCTGATCTGTTTGTGTGACCGTTTCTGTTGTATAGAGTATATAGTGTTTTGTAGAGACATATTTCTTCATGAGACAAAATCTTCTTTCTGCATTCTTCATGTAGTGTTAATGTAAGTGGTTTGATATGTGGAGTGTTGAATAGGTGTTGTATTGCAGTTATCTGTAGAGAAATATACGAGCACGTATGGAGGAAATGTGGTATAGATTTTTCTGCCACTTTTACATCGTACATAGAGTTCTATATGTATCTGGATATTTAGAGTTTGATTTACTCTGTCATTGAACTTTCTCGATAATTAACAGCTTGCACATTTGTTTCTGTAACATGGTAACAATGTATTTCTTCCACATAGAAAGTTTTCTGTCACACTTGTATACTGACATCATAGGAATTCAGATGTTTAGGTTTGTTAGGTTTTTCCCCATTTTCATTTGTATACTAATATATGCCATAGTTGTATACACCTAAAATGGTAATCCGTTTCAATGCCGAGGTTTCCGATACTTTCATGCATCCATGAACTTAGCATATAATGAGCTATATTAGTCATTTTTTATTAGTAATATCTTTTCATCTGTTTCAGTTATTTATTTTACTACTTGCAGTATTCAATTACATATATCAGTTACTCTCTCGATCTATTCATGTTTGCTCAATGACAGACCACTCAGTGGTAGGTGTCATCACCTAATATGTATCAATTTTACGATGCAGGTAATGGCTTTGTAGGTCTCAATGACCGTCACATATCCTCCATTGCATGTTCTGTGTCAGTGTACCGAAATGTCTTTGGATGCTTGTTTGTGTTGTATAGTGACACTGTATGTGAAAGTTCACCTTCTCTCTTCATGTTTGGAAATCTTCTTTCTTGATTCTTCAGGTAAGTCATTTTTGGTGTTTTTAATTTTGTATTGTGTAAATACTGTGTAAGAGAGTTCTGTAGTATGACTGCATTGTGTTGTTGTGTCTGTGTCCAGTTGAGGTATTTGAAGTGTGTTTGATTAATAGTTTTGAAGTTGTATTTCGGAGGCATATTTCTTCATGTGCAGTTCTCTTCTCTCTTCGCTCTTCATGTCATTTGTCTGAGTAGTGTGTAAAAAGAGTGTAATTGGGTTTATTTTTTCATATTAAGAGTGATGTAAAGTTGTGTTCTGATCTGTTTGTGTGAGTGGATTTGTTTTATTGGATATATAGTGTTTTGTAGAGACATATTTCTTCGTCAGAGAAATTCTTCTTTCTGCTTTCTTCTTGTAGTATTAATGTAAGTGGTTTGATATGTGGGGTGTGGGTGTTGAAAAGGTGTTGGATTACAGTTATCTGTAGAGAAATGTGCGAGTATGTATGGAGGATTTGTTGTATAGATGGTTCTGCCATTTTTACATCGTACATAGATTTCTATGTGTATGTGGAGATTTAGATTTCTATTTAATCTGTCATTGACCTTTCTTGATAATTCACAGCTTGCACATTTGTTTCTGTAAACATGGTAACACTGTCTTTCCTCCACATAGAGAGTTTTCTGTCACACTTGTATACTGACATAATAGGAATTCTGATGTTTAGGTTTATTAGGTTTTTTCCCATTTTCATTTGTATACAAATATATGTCACAATTGTATACATCATAAATGTTAAATCGTTTCAATACCGAGGTGCCCAATACTTTAATCCATTCATGAACTTAGCATATAATGAGCTATATTAATCATATGTCTCAATTTTACGATGCAGGTAATGGCTTTGTAGGTCTCAGTGACCATCACATATCCTCCATTGCATGTTTTGTGTCGGTCTATTGTAGTGTGTTTGGATGTTTGTTTGTGTTGCATAGAGGCACTGTTTGTGAAAATTCATCTTCTCTCTTCATGTATGGAAATCTTCTTTCTTCATTATTCGTGTAATTTCTTTTTTGGTGTTTTTTATTTTGTTTTGTGTAAATAACGTGTAATAGAGTTCTGTAGTATGGATGCCTTGTGTTGTTGTGTCTGTGTCCAGTTGAGATATGTGAAATGTGTTTGATGATTAGAATGGATGTTGTATTTCAAGACATATTTCTTCATGCGCGGTTGTCTTCTCTCTTGATTCTTCATGTCATTTGCCTGAGTAGTATGTAAAATGAGTGTAATTGGGTTTTGAGTTTCATATGTAGATTGATGTAGAGTTGTGTTATGATCTGTGTGAGTGGGTTTGTTGTATAGCATATATAGTGTTTTGTAGAGACATAGTTTCTCATGGGACAAATCTTCTTTCTGCATTCTTCATGTAGTGTTAATGTAAGTGGTTTGATATGTGGAGAGTGAGTGCTGAAAAGGTGTTGTATTGCAGTTATCTGTTGAGAAATATACTAGTATAAATGGAGGATATGTGGTATAGATGGTTCTGCCATCTTTACATTATACATAGAGTTCTATATGAATCTGGAGATTTAATGTTGGATTTGCTCTGTCATTGAATTTTCTCGATAAGTAACAGCTTGCACATTTTCTGGAAACATAGTAACAATGTATTTTCTCCACAAAGCGCGTTTTCTGTCACACTTATAATTGGAATTCAGATCTTTAGGTTTATTAGGTTTTTTCCCATTTTCATTTGTATACAAATATGTGCCAGAATTGTATACATCATAAATGGTAATCCATTTCAATATCGAGGTGTCTGATACTTTAATCCATCCAAGAACTTAGCATATAATGAGCAGTATTAGTCCTGTTTTATTATTAATATCATTTCATCCTGTTCAGTTAATTACTGCATTACTCAGAGTATGCAATTCCGTATATCAGTTACTCTCTAGATAAATTAATGTTCGCTCAATGAGAGACCGCTCAGTAGTAGGTGTCATCACCTAATATGTGTCAATTTTATAATGCAGCTAATGTGTTTGTAGGTCTCAGTGACCGTCACATATCATCTATTGCATGTTTTGTGTCAGTCTACTGAAGTGTGTTTGGATGCTTGTTTGTATTGTATAGAGACATTGTTTGTGAATGTTCATCTTCTCTCTTCATGTTTGGAAATCTTCTTTCTTGATTCTTCATGTAATTTCCTTTTTGGTGTTTTTAATTTTGTATTGTGTACATACTGTGTAAGAGAGTTCTGTAGTATGAATGCATTGTGTTGCAGTGTCTGTATCCAGTTGAGACAAGTGAAATGAATTTGATATCTAGTATTAATGTTCTACATCTACATCTACATCTACTTCCACACTCCGCAAGCCACCTGACGGTGTGTGGCGGAGGGTACCTTAGAGTACCTCTAGCGGTTCTCCTTTCTATTCCAGTATCAGTTGCATTTCGAGGCATATTTCTTCATGTGTGGTTCTCATCTCTCTTCATTCTTCATGTCATTTGTCTGAGTAGTGTGTGAAGTGAGTGTAATTGGGTTTAGATTTTCATATGTAGTGAGATGTAAATTTGTGGTCTGATCTGTTTGTGTGAGTGTTTTTGTTGTATAGAGTATATAGTGTTTTGTAGAGACATATTTCTGCATGAGACAGAATCTTCTTTCAGCATTCTTCATATTGTGCTACAGTAATTGGTTTGATACGTGGAGTGTGAGTGTTGAAAAAAATGTATGTGGAGTTTGAGTGTTGCAAAGGTGTTGTGTTGCAGTTATCAGTTGAGAAATATACGACTATATATGTGGTATAGATGATTCTGCCATTTTTACATCATACATAGAGTTCTATATGAATCTGGAGATTTAATGTTGGATTTGCTTTGTCATTGAACTTTCTTGATAATTAACTGCTTGCACATTTGTTTCTGTAACATGGTAACAATGTTTTTCCTCCACATAGAGAGTTTTCAGTCACACTTGTATACTGACATAATAGGAATTCAAATGTTTAGGTTTATTAGGTTTTTCCCCATTTTCATTTGTATACAAATATATGCCATCATTGTATACATCATAAATGGTAATCCGTTTCAATACCGAGGTGTCCGATACTTCAATCCATCCATGAAATTAGCATATATTGAGCTATATTATTCATGTTTTATTAGTAATATCTTTTCATCTGTTTCAGTTATTTATTTTACTACTTGCAGTATGCAATTACATATATCAGTTACTCTCTCGATCTATTCATGTTCGCTCAATGACAGACCATTCAGTGGTAGGTGTCATCACCTAATATGTATCAATTTTACGATGCAGGTAATGGCTTTGTAGGTCTCAATGACCGTCACATATCCTCCATTGCATGTTCTGTGTCAGTGTACCAAAATGTCTTTGGATGCTTGTTTGTGTTGTATAGTGACATTGTATGTGAAAGTTCACCTTCTCTCTTCATGTTTGGAAATCTTCTTTCTTGATTCTTCAGGTAAGTCATTTTTGGTGTTTTTAATTTTGTATTGTGTAAATACTATGTAAGAGAGATCTGTTGTATGAATGCATTGCGTTGTTGTGTCTGTGTCCAGTTGACATATTTGAAATGTGTTTGATGATTAGTATTAATGTTGTATTTCGGAGGCATATTTCTTCATGTGCGGTTCTCTTCTCTCTTCGTTCTTCATGTCATTTGTCTGAGTAGTGTGTAAAAAGAGTGTAATTGGGTTTATCCTTTCATATTAAGAGTGATGTAAAGTTGTGTTCTGATCTGTTTGTGTGACCGTTTCTGTTGTATAGAGTATATAGTGTTTTGTAGAGACATATTTCTTCATGAGACAAAATCTTCTTTCTGCATTCTTCATGTAGTGTTAATGTAAGTGGTTTGATATGTGGAGTGTTGAATAGGTGTTGTATTGCAGTTATCTGTAGAGAAATATACGAGCACGTATGGAGGAAATGTGGTATAGATTTTTCTGCCACTTTTACATCGTACATAGAGTTCTATATGTATCTGGATATTTAGAGTTTGATTTACTCTGTCATTGAACTTTCTCGATAATTAACAGCTTGCACATTTGTTTCTGTAACATGGTAACAATGTATTTCTTCCACATAGAAAGTTTTCTGTCACACTTGTATACTGACATCATAGGAATTCAGATGTTTAGGTTTGTTAGGTTTTTCCCCATTTTCATTTGTATACTAATATATGCCATAGTTGTATACACCTAAAATGGTAATCCGTTTCAATGCCGAGGTTTCCGATACTTTCATGCATCCATGAACTTAGCATATAATGAGCTATATTAGTCATTTTTTATTAGTAATATCTTTTCATCTGTTTCAGTTATTTATTTTACTACTTGCAGTATTCAATTACATATATCAGTTACTCTCTCGATCTATTCATGTTCGCTCAATGACAGACCACTCAGTGGTAGGTGTCATCACCTAATATGTATCAATTTTACGATGCAGGTAATGGCTTTGTAGGTCTCAATGACCGTCACATATCCTCCATTGCATGTTCTGTGTCAGTGTACCGAAATGTCTTTGGATGCTTGTTTGTGTTGTATAGTGACACTGTATGTGAAAGTTCACCTTCTCTCTTCATGTTTGGAAATCTTCTTTCTTGATTCTTCAGGTAAGTCATTTTTGGTGTTTTTAATTTTGTATTGTGTAAATACTGTGTAAGAGAGTTCTGTAGTATGACTGCATTGTGTTGTTGTGTCTGTGTCCAGTTGAGGTATTTGAAGTGTGTTTGATTAATAGTTTTGAAGTTGTATTTCGGAGGCATATTTCTTCATGTGCAGTTCTCTTCTCTCTTCGCTCTTCATGTCATTTGTCTGAGTAGTGTGTAAAAAGAGTGTAATTGGGTTTATTTTTTCATATTAAGAGTGATGTAAAGTTGTGTTCTGATCTGTTTGTGTGAGTGGATTTGTTTTATTGGATATATAGTGTTTTGTAGAGACATATTTCTTCGTCAGAGAAATTCTTCTTTCTGCTTTCTTCTTGTAGTATTAATGTAAGTGGTTTGATATGTGGGGTGTGGGTGTTGAAAAGGTGTTGGATTACAGTTATCTGTAGAGAAATGTGCGAGTATGTATGGAGGATTTGTTGTATAGATGGTTCTGCCATTTTTACATCGTACATAGATTTCTATGTGTATGTGGAGATTTAGATTTCTATTTAATCTGTCATTGACCTTTCTTGATAATTCACAGCTTGCACATTTGTTTCTGTAAACATGGTAACACTGTCTTTCCTCCACATAGAGAGTTTTCTGTCACACTTGTATACTGACATAATAGGAATTCTGATGTTTAGGTTTATTAGGTTTTTTCCCATTTTCATTTGTATACAAATATATGTCACAATTGTATACATCATAAATGTTAAATCGTTTCAATACCGAGGTGCCCAATACTTTAATCCATTCATGAACTTAGCATATAATGAGCTATATTAATCATATGTCTCAATTTTACGATGCAGGTAATGGCTTTGTAGGTCTCAGTGACCATCACATATCCTCCATTGCATGTTTTGTGTCGGTCTATTGTAGTGTGTTTGGATGTTTGTTTGTGTTGCATAGAGGCACTGTTTGTGAAAATTCATCTTCTCTCTTCATGTATGGAAATCTTCTTTCTTCATTATTCGTGTAATTTCTTTTTTGGTGTTTTTTATTTTGTTTTGTGTAAATAACGTGTAATAGAGTTCTGTAGTATGGATGCCTTGTGTTGTTGTGTCTGTGTCCAGTTGAGATATGTGAAATGTGTTTGATGATTAGAATGGATGTTGTATTTCAAGACATATTTCTTCATGCGCGGTTGTCTTCTCTCTTGATTCTTCATGTCATTTGCCTGAGTAGTATGTAAAATGAGTGTAATTGGGTTTTGAGTTTCATATGTAGATTGATGTAGAGTTGTGTTATGATCTGTGTGAGTGGGTTTGTTGTATAGCATATATAGTGTTTTGTAGAGACATAGTTTCTCATGGGACAAATCTTCTTTCTGCATTCTTCATGTAGTGTTAATGTAAGTGGTTTGATATGTGGAGAGTGAGTGCTGAAAAGGTGTTGTATTGCAGTTATCTGTTGAGAAATATACTAGTATAAATGGAGGATATGTGGTATAGATGGTTCTGCCATCTTTACATTATACATAGAGTTCTATATGAATCTGGAGATTTAATGTTGGATTTGCTCTGTCATTGAATTTTCTCGATAAGTAACAGCTTGCACATTTTCTGGAAACATAGTAACAATGTATTTTCTCCACAAAGCGCGTTTTCTGTCACACTTATAATTGGAATTCAGATCTTTAGGTTTATTAGGTTTTTTCCCATTTTCATTTGTATACAAATATGTGCCAGAATTGTATACATCATAAATGGTAATCCATTTCAATATCGAGGTGTCTGATACTTTAATCCATCCAAGAACTTAGCATATAATGAGCAGTATTAGTCCTGTTTTATTATTAATATCATTTCATCCTGTTCAGTTAATTACTGCATTACTCAGAGTATGCAATTCCGTATATCAGTTACTCTCTAGATAAATTAATGTTCGCTCAATGAGAGACCGCTCAGTAGTAGGTGTCATCACCTAATATGTGTCAATTTTATAATGCAGCTAATGTGTTTGTAGGTCTCAGTGACCGTCACATATCATCTATTGCATGTTTTGTGTCAGTCTACTGAAGTGTGTTTGGATGCTTGTTTGTATTGTATAGAGACATTGTTTGTGAATGTTCATCTTCTCTCTTCATGTTTGGAAATCTTCTTTCTTGATTCTTCATGTAATTTCCTTTTTGGTGTTTTTAATTTTGTATTGTGTACATACTGTGTAAGAGAGTTCTGTAGTATGAATGCATTGTGTTGCAGTGTCTGTATCCAGTTGAGACAAGTGAAATGAATTTGATATCTAGTATTAATGTTCTACATCTACATCTACATCTACTTCCACACTCCGCAAGCCACCTGACGGTGTGTGGCGGAGGGGTACCTTAGAGTACCTCTAGCGGTTCTCCTTTCTATTCCAGTATCAGTTGCATTTCGAGGCATATTTCTTCATGTGTGGTTCTCATCTCTCTTCATTCTTCATGTCATTTGTCTGAGTAGTGTGTGAAGTGAGTGTAATTGGGTTTAGATTTTCATATGTAGTGAGATGTAAATTTGTGGTCTGATCTGTTTGTGTGAGTGTTTTTGTTGTATAGAGTATATAGTGTTTTGTAGAGACATATTTCTGCATGAGACAGAATCTTCTTTCAGCATTCTTCATATTGTGCTACAGTAATTGGTTTGATACGTGGAGTGTGAGTGTTGAAAAAAAATGTATGTGGAGTTTGAGTGTTGCAAAGGTGTTGTGTTGCAGTTATCAGTTGAGAAATATACGACTATATATGTGGTATAGATGATTCTGCCATTTTTACATCATACATAGAGTTCTATATGAATCTGGAGATTTAATGTTGGATTTGCTTTGTCATTGAACTTTCTTGATAATTAACTGCTTGCACATTTGTTTCTGTAACATGGTAACAATGTTTTTCCTCCACATAGAGAGTTTTCAGTCACACTTGTAATACTGACATAATAGGAATTCAAATGTTTAGGTTTATTAGGTTTTTCCCCATTTTCATTTGTATACAAATATATGCCATCATTGTATACATCATAAATGGTAATCCGTTTCAATACCGAGGTGTCCGATACTTCAATCCATCCATGAAATTAGCATATATTGAGCTATATTATTCATGTTTTATTAGTAATATCTTTTCATCTGTTTCAGTTATTTATTTTACTACTTGCAGTATGCAATTACATATATCAGTTACTCTCTCGATCTATTCATGTTCGCTCAATGACAGACCATTCAGTGGTAGGTGTCATCACCTAATATGTATCAATTTTACGATGCAGGTAATGGCTTTGTAGGTCTCAATGACCGTCACATATCCTCCATTGCATGTTCTGTGTCAGTGTACCAAAAAACACGCGATCTAGTGTTGTTGTATAGTGACATTGTATGTGAAAGTTCACCTTCTCTCTTCATGTTTGGAAATCTTCTTTCTTGATTCTTCAGGTAAGTCATTTTTGGTGTTTTTAATTTTGTATTGTGTAAATACTATGTAAGAGAGATCTGTTGTATGAATGCATTGCGTTGTTGTGTCTGTGTCCAGTTGACATATTTGAAATGTGTTTGATGATTAGTATTAATGTTGTATTTCGGAGGCATATTTCTTCATGTGCGGTTCTCTTCTCTCTTCGTTCTTCATGTCATTTGTCTGAGTAGTGTGTAAAAAGAGTGTAATTGGGTTTATCCTTTCATATTAAGAGTGATGTAAAGTTGTGTTCTGATCTGTTTGTGTGACCGTTTCTGTTGTATAGAGTATATAGTGTTTTGTAGAGACATATTTCTTCATGAGACAAAATCTTCTTTCTGCATTCTTCATGTAGTGTTAATGTAAGTGGTTTGATATGTGGAGTGTTGAATAGGTGTTGTATTGCAGTTATCTGTAGAGAAATATACGAGCACGTATGGAGGAAATGTGGTATAGATTTTTCTGCACTTTTACATCGTACATAGAGTTCTATATGTATCTGGATATTTAGAGTTTGATTTACTCTGTCATTGAACTTTCTCGATAATTAACAGCTTGCACATTTGTTTCTGTAACATGGTAACAATGTATTTCTTCCACATAGAAAGTTTTCTGTCACACTTGTATACTGACATCATAGGAATTCAGATGTTTAGGTTTGTTAGGTTTTTCCCCATTTTCATTTGTATACTAATATATGCCATAGTTGTATACACCTAAAATGGTAATCCGTTTCAATGCCGAGGTTTCCGATACTTTCATGCATCCATGAACTTAGCATATAATGAGCTATATTAGTCATTTTTTATTAGTAATATCTTTTCATCTGTTTCAGTTATTTATTTTACTACTTGCAGTATTCAATTACATATATCAGTTACTCTCTCGATCTATTCATGTTCGCTCAATGACAGACCACTCAGTGGTAGGTGTCATCACCTAATATGTATCAATTTTACGATGCAGGTAATGGCTTTGTAGGTCTCAATGACCGTCACATATCCTCCATTGCATGTTCTGTGTCAGTGTACCGAAATGTCTTTGGATGCTTGTTTGTGTTGTATAGTGACACTGTATGTGAAAGTTCACCTTCTCTCTTCATGTTTGGAAATCTTCTTTCTTGATTCTTCAGGTAAGTCATTTTTGGTGTTTTTAATTTTGTATTGTGTAAATACTGTGTAAGAGAGTTCTGTAGTATGACTGCATTGTGTTGTTGTGTCTGTGTCCAGTTGAGGTATTTGAAGTGTGTTTGATTAATAGTTTTGAAGTTGTATTTCGGAGGCATATTTCTTCATGTGCAGTTCTCTTCTCTCTTCGCTCTTCATGTCATTTGTCTGAGTAGTGTGTAAAAAGAGTGTAATTGGGTTTATTTTTTCATATTAAGAGTGATGTAAAGTTGTGTTCTGATCTGTTTGTGTGAGTGGATTTGTTTTATTGGATATATAGTGTTTTGTAGAGACATATTTCTTCGTCAGAGAAATTCTTCTTTCTGCTTTCTTCTTGTAGTATTAATGTAAGTGGTTTGATATGTGGGGTGTGGGTGTTGAAAAGGTGTTGGATTACAGTTATCTGTAGAGAAATGTGTGAGTATGTATGGAGGATTTGTTGTATAGATGGTTCTGCCATTTTTACATCGTACATAGATTTCTATGTGTATGTGGAGATTTAGATTTCTATTTAATCTGTCATTGACCTTTCTTGATAATTCACAGCTTGCACATTTGTTTCTGTAAACATGGTAACACTGTCTTTCCTCCACATAGAGAGTTTTCTGTCACACTTGTATACTGACATAATAGGAATTCTGATGTTTAGGTTTATTAGGTTTTTTCCCATTTTCATTTGTATACAAATATATGTCACAATTGTATACATCATAAATGTTAAATCGTTTCAATACCGAGGTGCCCAATACTTTAATCCATTCATGAACTTAGCATATAATGAGCTATATTAATCATATGTCTCAATTTTACGATGCAGGTAATGGCTTTGTAGGTCTCAGTGAATCTGTCTCGCGTGTGTATCAGTTACTCTCTCGATCTATTCATGTTCGCTCAATGACAGACCACTCAGTGGTAGGTGTCATCACCTAATATGTATCAATTTTACGATGCAGGTAATGGCTTTGTAGGTCTCAATGACCGTCACATATCCTCCATTTCATGTTCTGTGTCAGTGTACCGAAATGTCTTTGGATGCTTGTTTGTGTTGTATAGTGACACTGTATGTGAAAGTTCACCTTCTCTCTTCATGTTTGGAAATCTTCTTTCTTGATTCTTCAGGTAAGTCATTTTTGGTGTTTTTAATTTTGTATTGTGTAAATACTATGTAAGAGAGATCTGTTGTATGAATGCATTGCGTTGTTGTGTCTGTGTCCAGTTGACATATTTGAAATGTGTTTGATGATTAGTATTAATGTTGTATTTCGGAGGCATATTTCTTCATGTGCGGTTCTCTTCTCTCTTCGTTCTTCATGTCATTTGTCTGAGTAGTGAGTAAAAAGAGTGTAATTGGGTTTATTTTTTCATATTAAGAGTGATGTAAAGTTGTGTTCTGATCTGTTTGTGTGAGTGGATTTGTTTTATTGGATATATAGTGTTTTGTAGAGACATATTTCTGCATCAGAAAAATTCTTCTTTCTGCTTTCGTCTTGTAGTATTAATGTAAGTGGTTTGATATGTGGGGTGTGGGTGTTGAAAAGGTGTTGGATTACAGTTATCTGTAGAGAAATGTGCGAGTATGTATGGAGGATTTGTGGTATAGATGGTTCTGCCATTTTTACATCGTACATTGATTTCTATGTGTATGTGGAGATTTAGATTTGGATTTAATCTGTCATTGACCTTTCTTGATAATTCACAGCTTGCACATTTGTTTCTGTAAATATGGTAACACTGTATTTCCTCCACATAGAGAGTTTTCTGTCACACTTGTATACTGACATAATAGGAATTCAGATGTTTAGGTTTATTAGGTTTTTTCCCATTTTCATGTGTATACAAATATATGTCACAATTGTATACATCATAAATGTTAAATCGTTTCAATACCGAGGTGCCCAATACTTTAATCCATTCATGAACTTAGCATATAATGAGCTATATTAATCATATGTCTCAATTTTACGATGCAGGTAATGGCTTTGTAGGTCTCAGTGACCATCACATATCCTCCATTGCATGTTTTGTGTCGGTCTACTGTAATGTGTTTGGATGTTTGTTTGTGTTGTATAGAGGCACTGTTTGTGAAAATTCATCTTCTCTCTTCATGTATGGAAATCTTCTTTCTTCATCTTTCATGTAATTTCCTTTTTGGTGTTTTTTATTTTGTTTTGTGTAAATAACGTGTAATAGAGTTCTGTAGTATGGATGCCTTGTGTTGTTGTGTCTGTTTCCAGTTGAGATATGTGAAATGCGTTTGATGATTAGAATGAATGTTGTATTTCAAGATATATTTCTTCATGCGCGGTTGTCTTCTCTCTTGATTCTTCATGTCATTTGTCTGAGTAGTGTGTAAAAAGAGTGTAATTGGGTTTTGAGTTTCATATGTAGCGTGATGTAGAGTTGTGTTATGATCTGTGTGAGTGGGTTTGTTGTATAGCATATATAGTGCTTTGTAGAGACATAGTTTCTCATGGGACAAAATCTTCTTTCTGCATTCTTCATGTAGTGTTAATGTAAGTGGTTTGATATGTGGAGAGTGAGTGCTGAAAAGGTGTTGTATTGCAGTTATCTGTTGAGAAATATACTAGTATAAATGGAGGATATGTGGTATATATGGTTCTGCCATTTTTACATTATACATAGAGTTCTATATGAATCTGGAGATTTAATGTTGGATTTGCTCTGTCATTGAATTTTCTCGATAAGTAACAGCTTGCACATTTTCTGGAAACATAGTAACAATGTATTTTCTCCACAAAGCGCGTTTTCTGTCACACTTATAATAGGAATTCAGATCTTTAGGTTTATTAGCTTTTTCCCATTTTCATTTGTATACAAATATGTGCCAGAATTGTATACATCATAAATGGTAATCCATTTCAATACCGAGGTGTCTGATACTTTAATCCATCCATGAACTTAGCATATAATGAGCAATATTAGTCCTGTTTTATTATTAATATCATTTCATCCTGTTCAGTTATTTACTATATTACTCAGAGTATGCAATTCCGTATATCAGTTACTATCTAGATAAATTCATGTTCGCTCAATGAGAGACCGCTCAGTAGTAGGTGTCATCACCTAATATGTGTCAATTTTATAATGCAGCTAATGTGTTTGTAGGTCTCAGTGACCGTCACATATCGTCTATTGCATGTTTTGTGTCTGTCTACTGAAGTGTGTTTGGATGCTTGTTTGTATTGTATACAGACATTATTTGTGAATGTTCATCTTCTCTCTTCATGTTTGGAAATCTTCTTTCTTGATTCATCATGTAATTTCATTTTTGGTGTTTTTTATTTTGTATTGTGTAAATACTATGTAAGAGAGATCTGTTGTAGTTGAGATATGTGAAATGTGTTTGATGATTAGTATTAATGTTGTATTTGAGGCATATTTCTTCATGTGCGGTTCTCTTCTCTCTTCATTCTTCATGTCATTTGTCTGAGTGTAATTGGGCTGTGAGATTCATATGTAGAGTGATGTAGAAATCTGTTCTGATATGTTTGTGTGAGTGGGTTTGTTGTATAGCATATATAGTGTTTTGTAGAGACATATTTCTTCATGAGACTAAATCTTCTTTCTGCATTCTTCATGTAATTTTCATGTAAGTGGTCTGATATGTGGAGTGTGAGTGTTCAGTTATCTGTTGTGAAATATACGAGTATATATGGAGGATATGTGGTATAGATGGTTCTGCCATTTTTACATCGTACATAGACTTCTATCTGTATCTGAAGTTTTAGAGTTTTATTTACTCAGTCATTGAACTTTCTCGATAATTAACAGCTCTCACATTTGTGTCTGCAAACATGGTAACAATGTATTTTCTACACATTGAGAGTTTTCTGTCACACTTGTATACTGATGTAATAGGAGGTCAGATATACAGGTTTATTAGGACTTATCCCAATTTAATTTGTATACAAATATATGCCAGAATTGTATACATCATAAATGGTAATCCGTTTCAATACCGAGGTGTCCGATACTTCAATCAATCCATGAACTTAGTATATATTGAGCTATATTATTCATGTTTTATTAGTAATGTCTTTTCATCTGTTTCAGTTATTTATTTTACTACTTGCAGTATGCAATTACATATATCAGTTACTCTCTCAATCTATTCCTGTTCTCAATGACAGACCACTCAGTGGTAGGTGTCATCACCTAATATGTATCAATTTTACGATGCAGGTAATGGCTTTGTAGGTCTCAATGACCGTCACATATCCTCCATTGCATGTTTTGTGTCAGTCTACTGAAGTGTGTTTGGATTCTTCTTTGTGTTGTATAGAGACATTGTTTGTGAAAGTTCATCTTCTCTCTTCATGTTTGGAAATCTTCTTCCTTGATTCTTCATGTAATTTCATTTTTGGTGTTTTTAATTTTGTATTGTGTAAATACTGTGTAAGAGAGTTCTGTACTATGAATGCATTGTGTTGTTATGTCTGTGTCCAGTTGATGCATGTGAAATGTGTTTGATGATTAGTATTAATCTTGTATTTCGGTGGCATATTTCTTCAAGTGCAGTTCTCTTCTCTCTTCATTCTTCATGTCATTTGTCTGAGTAGTGTGTCAAATGAGTGTAATTGGGTTTATATTTTTATATTTAGAGTGATGTAAAGTTGTGTTCTGATCTGTTTGTGTGACTGTTTCTGTTGTATAGAGTATATAGTGTTTTGTAGAGAGTAAGTGTTGAAAAGGTGTTGTATTGCAGTTATCTGTAGAGAAATATACGAGTATGTATGGAGGATATGCGGTACAGATTGTTCTACCACTTTAACATCATACATAGAGTTCCATATATATCTGTAGATTTAGAGTTGGATTTACTCTGTCATTGGTCTTTCTCGATAATTAACACATTGCACATTTGTTTCTGTAACATGGTAACAATGTATTTCCTCCACCACTGAGAGTTTTCTGTCACACTTGTATACGGACATCATAGGAATTCAGATGTTTAGGTTTATTAAGTTTTTTCCCATTTTCATTTGTATACAAATAGATGCCAGAATTGTATACATCATAAATGGTAATCCAGAGTTTTCTGTCACACTTGTATACGGACATCATAGGAATTCAGATGTTTAGGTTTATTAAGTTTTTTCCCATTTTCATTTGTATACAAATAGATGCCAGAATTGTATACATCATAAATGGTAATCCATTTCAATACCGAGGTGTCCAATACTTTTATCCATCCATGAACTTAGCATACAATGAGCTATATTAGTCATGTTTTATTAGTAATGTCTTTTTATCTGGTTCAGTTATTTACTTTATTACTCTCAGTATGCAATTGCATATGTCAGTTACTTAAATTGATGTTCGCGCACTGAGAGGCCACTCAGTGGTAGATGTCATCACCTAATATGTATCAGTTTTGAGATGCAGCTAATGGCTTTGTAGGTTTCAGTGACCGTCACATATTTTCTATTGCATGTTTTGTGTCAGTGTACTGAAGTTTTATTGGAGGCTTTTTTTGTGTTGTATTGAGTTGTTCTTTGTGGAATTTCATCTTCTCTCTTCATGTTTGGAAATCTTCTTTCTTGATTCTTCTTTTTTTTGGGTGTTTTTAATTTTATATTGTGTAAATACTGTGTAAGAGGGTTCTGTAGTGTGAATGTATTTTGTTGTTGTGTCTGTGTGCAGTTGAGATATTTGATGTGTGTTTGATGAATAGTATTAATGTTGTATTTTGGAGACACATTTCATTATGTGTGTATCTCATCTCTCTTGACTGAGTATGTGAAAAATGACTGTCATTTAGTTTAATTTGTTTCATGTAGAGTGTTTCAAAAGTTGTGTTCCTATATGTTTGTGTGAGCAGATTTTTTGTATAGAGTATATATTGTTTTGTAGTGTCATATTGCTTGATGTGACAAAATCTTTTTCCTGCATTCTTCATGTGTTGTTAAAGTAAGTGGTTTAACAAGTGCACTGTCATTGTTGAAAAGATGTTGTATTTCAGTTTACTGTAGAGCAGTATACGAGTGTCTCAATGGGATATATGTGCCAACAGTTTCGGTGACTAATTTTGATTATGTGTACTGTGTAAATCTGCATGTTTTAGTTAGTAAAGTTATTAGCATTACTTTATGCTCTTGAGCTGGTTTCATTTGAATGCCCCATATATTATTGTATGTGGATTAATAGTAAATCCAGAGCAGAAGATTACTATGGTCTCTCAAATTCAGGTATTAAGTACTTCAGAAATGAAATTGTAACACCATTGACTAAAATACTCAACAAAATTGAAAATAAAGGTTATTATCCAGAATATTTAACAATAGCTGTAGTTAAACCAGCACATAAGTAAGGAGATATAACATCACCAGGTATGTGTTGACCAATATAACTTATACCCATAATATGAAAATTAATAGAATTCTGCATGAATAAGCAGATGAATCAATATTTTGAATATAATGATATACTCTCTTCCTCACAGTATAATTTCAGATCTAGCCTTTGTACAGTCTAAACAGTTGAGAGTATGCTAGCAGAAAGATACAATTGTTCTGAAAATAAAGATAACTGTGCAACATTGTTGGACCTCAGGAAAGCTTTTGATATGGTCGCCCACAATATTATCATTAAATAAACTCTACCACTAAGGAGTAGGAGAGAATGCTCTATGCCTAATGCAGTCAAACTTGGATAAAAGAAAATGGTTAGTTAAGGTAAATAATCTGATGTCAGAATGTCTCCCAGTTTTAAAGGGGCTACCTCAAGGATCTGGACTTCAACCTTTCCTTTTCATTATTTATATAAATGATTCACCTGCAGTTGTATCATGTATGCAGTGCTATATGCTGATGGCACAATACTCACCACATGTGATACCTATCTTGAAAATGTGCAACACAGGACAGCAGTGGCAATGGAGAGGGGCATTACTTGGTTTGAGGCTAATGTACTGCAGAAGAATGATGGTAAAACTGAAGCTGTTGTATTCAACCTGAATGCTGCGAGTCATGGTAAAGAAACAGTAAAATTATTAAGATTTCATATAGATAAAAAGCTCAGCTGGGATACTCACACAGGGAAGATACATGGCAAATTGGCACATGTTATATATCTGCTGTATCAGCTGAGGAGCAGTGTCAGTAAAGAACTTCTGTTGTATGTGTATTTTGCATTCTTCCATTCGCACTTGAGTTATGGAATACAATAATGGGGCAATTGCATAGGCTCAAAATTAGGGTTTAAATGGCAAAAGAAAGCCACAAGATGTATATCATAATTTAGCCTTTGTGAATCATGTCGAGATCAATGACAGTGCCTGGCGTGTATATTTACAACTTCCTTGTCTTCATTAAAGAGAATCTGAGAATCTGACTTGACTTAAGCAGAACAGTTCATGACCATAACATAAGAAGTGGACATACCATTAATATGCCAAATGCTAGGCTTTCAAACAGACACAACAGCTACACATCTTGGGCCTGTCTACTTCAACAAATTACCTGAAAATGCCTACAAAGTGCCAGTATTTAAATTTAAAACTAGTCTTTCATGGTGGATCAAAAGTAAAGTAATTTACTCTGCTCAAGAGTTCCCTGAGTATGTGACAAATGACCCACTTTGCTTATGAGAATGAACTATAAATTAACTGCAAACTATACTTATGCCACACTGTGGAACTATTTTATTACTGTTCATGTACTTATTGTTAATTATCTGTTGGATTATTTATTTGTCATTCACTGATCTATGCAGTTCATTTGTCTTGTAATTGATCAATTAGGAAACTTCTTGTTGTTATTTACATTTGCACAAATATGTATTGCATACGTCCTGGATTATTACGTTGTAGTTAATAACATTCGTCATGTCAATGATTATTATTGTTGTTATTATTATGTATACACTGACGACACCAAATGCATGTAAATATGCTCAATGGGGGAATAAAACATTTCTATTTGTAGTTCACTAGCTTTGAATCTTTCGGCTGTGTTATGTCATAAATAAGTACAAGAAATAAACATTGCCCAAGAATGCTTCCCCAGGGGGACTACATAGTTAAGTCATGTATTCCAGTTTTATTATTAGGATCTTACCTTCATTTTTATAATATACGTTTGCACACTGTCTTCTGTCATTGAGATACGAACTTAAAAAATTTGCTGCCGCTCCTATTACGTGATAAGGTTCTAATGTGGATAAAATTATTCCATGATCACTGAATCAAAGGCCTTAGCCAGATGTAGAAAAGCTCCAATTAGTTTGTTTCCTTATTTTCATTATTTCACATTCTGTTACATCCCTTAGGACGATAATGAATTACTTGTTTCGGATGAAATTATTAATGCTGTTGATTCATCAGTTTTCTTTGTATGCCTTACTAAAATCCTCTTTCATAATGTTTTACTGATACTACATGATTCACTTATCTGTTCAGTGTATTACTGTGAATTTTGAATGTTCAGAGATATCTCAAGTTTCCTACATTTTATAAATAAGCTCCCCACCTCATGGACATCTTTTACGAAAACGGACAATGGAATCATAGTCTCTCTGTCTAAATAAGATATTAATCATGAAACGCTACTTGCCCAGCAATATTTCTCTCTTTGAACATTAAAGCTCAAACATTACTTTCGGAATTCATTTGCTTGAAACAAAGGGCTGATCAGTAAAACTTATAGGATATTGCAAATATTATACTTAATCTCTTAAAATAACTTAACAACCACAACTTGTCGTAGAGTAAAAAAAACAGCAATGACAGTTCTGCACACGGGGAAATGTGATTTTATCATTTGCACATGTGGCTAAATCCATTTGAACAAAATATTTAATTTTTGATGAATAGGCATATATAATATTCTGTGATGTTGTCATTTTGGTCTCCAGACCAAAGACTGATTTAATGCACCTGTGCACCTATCCCCAGTAGTCTGTCCTGTGCACACATCTGCATGGATAATCCTGCTACAATCCACCCTCCCTCCACCCCCTCGCTCCCTGCATTTTCTACAATTAGCACATTGACAATCTGTTGATGCATCAAGATGTTCCATATCAGTATATTTCTTTCTTTACTCTGGTTGTGCCATAAATTTCTTTTTACCTCAATTTGATTCAGTACATTTTCATTAGTTACATGATCTACCGTTCTAATCTTTAGCTTTATCCTGTAGGTTTACGTTTTAAAAGCTGTTATTTTCTTCTTGTCTGAACCACTTATTATTAGAGTTTCGCTTCTATACAAGGCTGCACTTCAGATAAACATGCTCATAAAAGATTTCCTAAGATTTAAACTTATACGATATTGTGATGCTTGTGTTGTTATGAAGAACAATATAATGTTCCTTTAGATATGCAGGTATGTCTCAGTTTAATTCCTTTTCTAACTACCTCAGCAGCACCTGATTTAATTCTAACACATTTAAGTGCCCTTATTTTACTGTTGTTCATGTGGATCTTGTAACATCTTTTCAATTCATGCTATTAAACTGTTCATCAAAGTCATTTTTCCGTGTGCAAATGTCTGGATTTTAAGTTCTTCAGCCTCAACTTAATTTCAATTTACAGATTTTTCTTTGGTTTTCTTCCCCTGCTTGCTCATTGTATATGCCCAAAATTAACATAAAGCACTAAAGAAGATGGATCACACAAAACAGCAACCAAGCTCTATAACAAACTACCTTATGATATTAAAATGAGAAAAGATACTTCAGGAGTGGACTGAACAGATGCATGACAGCTACTGTCTGCTATGATGAAAACTATCTATGCATATGTAAACTTGTTTGCAATTTTTTTTGTACTTACTGTCATATTTAATATACTTGATTAACTTTGGCTGCTTTTAATGTCTATAGTAAGTTCCAGAAGTGTGACCTGTCCGGGACTGGTCCGGTACTATAATGTACTTGATGTACAAAAAGATTAAAAGGACCAATAAACTATTTAACTTTGGCTGATAACTGACAATTTCATTTTCACTAAGAAGAGGTGTAATATGTTGAATACACACTCCCTGATCTCAGTTTTTTTTTTTTTTTTTTTTTTTTTTCACAGCAGTCTGTATGGTCGTAATTTTGTTTTCAGAGATTGGATTACATCATTTTAGCCTATTCACCTCTTCCACATTGTCATAGTAGGCTGTGTTTGTTGTGACTTCAGTTAGGAAAAATTGATGTGTGTAGTGTGAGAGGGAGCTATGCCACAAAAAATGAAAAACTGGGCTTTGACTCTTTTCAATATTTGTTGCCACCTTGCATCTATCCTTTGAACTAGAACCACGTGGCATAGCTGCTGCACCTTCTGCAGCAGTTGTCCTAAATCCTTGAATGCATCCTTATGATCATTGTGAATGAGAGGAAGGGCTGTGCTACATAACGATGCCTACTATGTGAGATGCAGATGTAGCAACATAGAACTGTTACAGATTGGTTTATCACTTATATGGGAATAACATAATTGTTGCCTCTATATCCATCTTCATTTTCAATTTTAAACTTAATTTGCATTTTGTCTCTTCATTGTAGTGAACATGTTATGTCTTTCTTCTGTGTATGTAAGTTGTTGCACTTCTGGTAACGATGTTTTACAAATATGGATCACTGAGTATCAGAAAATGTTGGAAAGCTGGTAAAAATTCAAACATAATGTGCATAAATGAATGGCAGCAGATGTGAAGGGGAAAGAAGCAGTGGACATGAAACCAGTAAGTAAGTAACAGTAAGGCAACAAGGACCTGGATGTGACTGAAAAATAAATAAATAAAAATCAGATAGATCGAACTTCAGCTGGAGAACCTATTTAATGTTAGATGAAGTTTCTGAAACCTCATTATTTTGTGAGTTTTACAAACTGCAGGACTAAAATATTCAGAATACAAATCTCAGAGGTCTTGCTGAGCATAAGGGATACTGTTGGAGCTATGCTCAAAAACATGATGTAGGAGTGTTCAGAAGAAAGCTGTCATTTGCTTACAAGGGAACATTGGTGACTGTAACATAACACAGAGTATGTTTTAGAAGCATTTTTGCATCATCACAGAAAAAGGCGTCAACAGCTAGATGTGATAGGAAAGTGTTTAATGTTCATAAAGATTAATTAGGGATGAAAATACTGATGAAATTAAAACATCATATCTTCACATGCAGTGTATAGATAAGATGTAGAAAACCTACCAGGTTGGATACTGTTTGAGGCTATATATTTCAAAGTTAGGAATTAGGGATGAAAATACTGATGAAATTAAAACATCATATGTTCCCATGCAGTGTATAGATAAGATGTAGAGAACCTACCAGGTTGGATACTGTTTGAGGCTATATTTCAAAGTTGCAGAAATACAGGTTCCATTATTCACGGAAAGACAATACAGGTTATGTGTACATTTCTGTATCATGAGTCTTCTGACTGGTTTAATATGGCCCACCATGAATTTTTCTCCTTTACCAACATATTCATCTCAGAGTATCATTTGCTACCTACATCCTCAGTTATTTGCTGGATCTCACTCTCTGTTTTCTTGTAGAGATTTTACTCTCTACAGCTCCCTCTAGTACCATGGCAGTTATTTCCTGCTGGGTTAATGACATTCTATCATCCTGTACCTTCTTCTTGTCAGGGTGCACCATATATTCCTTTCCTCATCAATTTATGGAGAACCCCCTCTGTCCTTACCTTAATAATCCACTTCAGTGTACACTGTAAATGTGAAATGCACCATTTCTATGTTGGAGAATTCCTACAAACATGAGTTATACATGGAAAATGGGTAGCATATAATAAAGTTTTCAGTGCAAAGTTTTTATAAGCTTCATGTTACCACATACAGACAGATGTAAAACTTATGATGAGTACAGTGCTACTCCAGACAGTGGTATTCCTTTGGATGTCAGGCTACACCATCTTTGATCTGACAAAGCATATGCTATGTTGAGGTAAAACACAAAGGCTTGTTCCAGTAATGATTTCCAATAATGACTGCTGAGACCCAAAATTTAAAGCATTGCGCTACATAAAGGCAGGTAGTGGGTATGCAACTTCGCTTCTACATATGCAACTACATTTCAGGTATTATGTGCTTCTGGCCAGATGGTATTGCCACATGCAGTTCATCAGAAAATGCATCATGTATCATAAAAGTGCAGAGTGATCCCTGAAATATTCATTATAAAAGAAAGTTGATTTTTTTTTGCAGATCTTGCCCTGGACAAAAAACAAAAAGGCAATACCATGTTTGATGTGAACTCTCATTTTCAAAGGACTCTATGACACCATTCATCATTATTTCCTTGTTCCTGGATGTACCTGTTTATGCACTGACCAAGACTCTGACACAATAGAAAAGAGAATCTGAAAAACAGATCGTATATACACAGGTGACCATTGGTGTGAGGTTATGAAAAATGCTAGAGTCATAAACCAGTTTAAGGTAATTCCAATGACAGCAGAAAATTTCAGGTATTTTCAGTAGCTGAACAATAATATAGCCAGAAGTAGGAAATGGTGTTACCATTAATTGTAGGAAAATTGGTGCTCCAAAATTTGGTAGACAACAGAAGAATGACAAGGACTGCAACTCTTCAAAAAAAAGTGCCAGGTAATTGCTCCAAAACCAGGATAGACAGTGGCTGATTATCCTGATATGACTAAACTTTTTGAGGAAATATTCTATCCACACAGAAGACCTGATCATCCCTGAAGTTAAAAGACCTTGTTCCACTAATTCCATACAATTCCCTAGTTTTTCTTCGTGTTTAATGAAATATTTACTCTTTCAGTAACTATCTGCACTCTATCAAGTCCTATGTTAATTCACCTTACGGTATTGTGATTGGTCATAATATTGGAAAACATATACACATATATATTATGTGTTTACCTTGTTTCATAATTTTCATTCAGTCTTAGAGTACACATACCCTAGATGGCTTGGACCAGCAGCTTTGCTGTGCATTGACTATTGATCTTCGTTGTTATTGATACTGAACTTTAAATGAAATAAAGACAAATTTAAACATACACAGGTAGTGAATTGTAAGGAATGACTAGCTAGTAAGTAGTATATCAACATTACAGGATCGGAAGTGGAATTATCGACAGTGATCTTGATATGACTCATTTCATGGCTGCAGCTATAATAGCAAGGATGTCTATGATGCATTAAACTCTAGCTTCCCTCAGTTTAGCTAAATATGGCCATGGGAACAGTTATTAGGTAATTATCTTCTCAAGTAAAGAAAAAGGAGTGGAGGAAGCAGTGAACAAGCAGGACATTGTGATTGAGTCACAAAATTTTTGTCAAAAAAGAAGAAAAATACTGCAGTGATGTGTGGTTGTGTGTGTTTTATAGTGGTGTTCTTGTTTGCTGAGATTTAGTGAAAACAAACTTTCCACATGTGACGAAGGCATGTGCTTTATTAAATATGACACAGTGCACATCAGTGTTTGACGGAGACTAGACTTGTAAATACTGCAACCACTGAATACAAAAGTACAGGCTTCAGTTACTAAACAATACCAAAGATGTAAAACACATCAACACTGCAGCATTACATTGGGTCACTGCAAATTTTTATCATTGATTTGGGTATGAGACCATGTGCAGGAAATGTCTATTGCATCAGCAGAGAAAGAGACTTTAAGTGTCCTGCAGCTATAATAAGAAATTAAACACACTGAATGTGATACTGACCTTTTTGGAAGAACTGACCTGTTAGCTTGACTATCTCCTGTGGTACAGTTGCACACAGTAAGCAGACGTGGAGCCCTAACCCGGCTGTTTCACAGTTGCCATAAGAAGAAGCTGATGCACAGTAATAATATTGCTGTCTCTTCTTAAAACATTCTGAAATAAAAAATATAAATGATTTCAACAGTCTCATTGATAATTCACTTCATATAATTATATATAATTAAATACAGAAAGTCATTTCTGTTGCAAGAATGTATAATAAATTAATCATAAATTATTATTTAGGAATGATACTATAAATATTTCCAAGTAACTGAACCTTGAAATACCAAATACCCTTGAAAATGTAGCTTGAGTTTTGTTAATGAACATGTGTGACATGGAGTTTGGGTCAGTATGCACTACAGACTTGTGCCTTACGTGACTAAAATTTGGAATGTCTTCTGCTATCACAAATCTTACAACTGTGAAAATTGCACAGTCAATTTTGTCAGTGTAAGAAAGGCAAACCCTTTAACCTCCAGACATTTTTGTGTAATGTACAGAGAAAAGTCAATCAATAGTGCTGATTATTTCAAAACTGCTCACTTCATAGTAGATTACAATTACCATTTTTGGGACAAGAAAAGAATTTTTAGGGAGTGAATCACAATGATCATTTCAACAGTGCAGAGTGAAATATTGTAAAAGTTATGTATACCAGTTGGAGACTAGTCGCATGGCCTATTAAGTCCTTGCATGGTTTTGCTGTGTAATAATTTTTGTTCACATAATGCCACAAGATATGAAATAAAGCTTGATAAGTTCGAATAGATGTTGTTGGCCATCTTCTGTACACCCTTAATCCTTTAAATGCTCTGGATATGTTAACGCACATGCCTTTGTACCTGTCCCTGTGTGCTCTGAATGTGTTTACACGTAGCACCAGTCTTTCTACCTGGAACTGAACATGTCTACATGTACACATGTTCAGAATACAAGATAGAAGGACTGGTGGCTCATGTAAACACGTTCAGAGCACACAGGAACAGGTACAAAGGCAAGCTCATTAACACATCCAGAGCAGTTAAAGGTTTAATTTGGTAACCAGTGATTACTACTTCTTCCACTATACATGGAAAAAAGTAGCTTTTGTCACAGCATTTTAGTAATGGTGAGGACATTTAAGACATCACCGAATAACGGTTAAATTGATCAGTGGTGTAGCTCTAGGATGGTGTGACACAGAGGATTTTTGACATTGTCATATGTTCTTTTACACTGCAATAAATGGTGATAGGAAGCAGTTTAAGGTTGTAAATTTAATACACATATAGTGAAGATTCTATGTATGTGTTAGCATTTTCTTAATAACTAAGTAGAACTCAGACACAACCACATTAATTGATGGTACAAAATACACAGTTGTGGAACTAAATTACAGCTGGAAGAACCTGTACAAGATACAGAAATTGCCCAACACACAATCTCCCAGTAGGCAGATGACCTGGTTATTAAGACCATATCAGATGCAAAATGAGAATAAATAATTTATGTGGATGGTAGCTTCAGGATATTTATTTTTGACTGACATGTTTTTAGTTCCATGAGCCAGCAGGCTCAGGTAGAACAGTATGGTAGAGAAATCATCAGTGAAGAATACTACCAGCTCATTTGGACAAGTGTAATAGAGGTAATCAGCAGTGTTTTTGAAGAGACACAATTGTCATTTATCTGAAGTTTTTAAGGAAAGCCATGTAAAATTAAATATGGATGGCCAGTTAGCAATTTATATTGTCCTCCTCATTACTGCTCTTCCTTGCTGGTCTTTTTCTGTTCATCTTTTACCTCTCAAGGCATATTTTGTTGTTATGTAAATTTAAGGCGAGGCAAGGTGAAAGGAAAGGAAAGGGGAAGAACTGATGATATCAGCAGCATCAGGACTTTATGCAGAATCAGCAGCAATGAGCGAAAATGTGTGGTAGACTGGTACTCAAACATGGGATCTTCTGCTTACTAGGCAGATACATTAATCACTGCACCATCCGGACACAGTATTTATTTCTAATGAAGGAACTTTCTCGGTGTGCTCCCCAGCCCATCCAGTGTCATTTATCTGCAGCCACTGTCTGTGTCCTTTGTGCTCACTAAGTTTAGATTCCCGCAGGAGGTCGAACATAAATGTGCATTCTCACCAAAGATTGTGGATAATATCCTACCTCCTGTGGAAAATTAGTGAGTCTGGAGGACATGGACAGGAAATGCAGATACATGATGCTGGGTGGGAATGTGTGATTGCCAGGGAATGTAGCAAGATAGTTGACGCATTTGTGATGAACACTGTGTCTGGTTGTTGCAGTGGTTAATGCCACTGCATAAAAAGCAGGATGTCCTGGGTTCAATGTACAGACCAACACACATTTTCATGGATCACTGCAATTCCACATAAATTCCCAACGCAGCCCCTTTCTGCATTTCCTCCTGTTGCCTTTCCTTTTTCCCCCCTCTACCATCAGTATACATTATAAGAATCACAACCGCAGATTCTGCACGGTGTCTACTCTTTAGGACATATCCCAAAGAAAAGATACCACACACCCATATAAAATTATTTTATTGTGATTTTTTTGACTGCTTCCATTCTACTTTCCACTTTATACTAGTACTTTTTCTTTTGGTGACTGATTATTTTTGAATGTCATACTTATTACCAGTTTCCATGTCTCCCTTGCATTTAGAATTGACAATATCATTTGGCAATTTTGCATTCAGAAGCTTAGCAGAAGTTGCAAAACTTAGCCAACCTAGAATTTAGTAACCTTCTCAAATTTTTTCCCTACTGGTACTTTATTTTAGACCACGTGTGTGTGTGTGTTTTTTTTTTACTTGCTTTTATAGTGAAGAGTCTCATTAGGACCAAACTGGGAGGTGGCAGGTATCAAAATTATGACAATATTGCACTGCAACTTACATTCTCCCCAATGGTCAGTAAGGAGGTGAGCAGTTGGAAAGTAAATGAAAAGTGTAATATTCACCTAGAACCATTAAAAATTGCCCCCTCTTCAGAGGCATTAGGGCAGTAGACTATACTAAGCAATCATAAGGAAAAGGGAGCATCAAACAAATTCTTGTCGGTTCTATAGAGAATGGATGTTCAAGATGTCATTTCATCAAATGGCAGGCAGGAAATAAGTTTGCTTCCCATATATGCCTCATGATTGTGAAACCTGGAGTTTTAAGACCAAAGACAAGCAACGTATTTATGCACTGTGTTGCTGCAAACTACTGCACATACAGTTCACTAAAAGAGGACAGATGTGTCCATTATGAGCAACTCATTATTTCCAGACATATTTCTTCTTGTGTCAAACAAAAATTCTCCAGTTATTTGACCAGGTTTTGGAAACAGATGGAGAAAATAATCATCGAGGGAAAGATCTAGGACACGAGACTGAGGGGGAGAACAATTAGCAGGTGGGCAGATAGAATAAAGGTCTGGTCTACTACATCATCAAGCTCTAAGAGAAGCTGGTAAGCATGCAGGATTGAAAGTTTGATTCATAGGGTCACAACGCCTTGTGACAATGATGATGACGTTCTTGATGAAGCTTTACTTAATGTAACTGTGCCTTCCTACAGTGAGTTTTGTACTGTTTGCGATTTTTAACGTAGTATTTTTTTTTTATTTGTGTTGTTTTTAGCAGTTATGAAACTAGATAGCGATCAAGACTATTATTTTACGACGATTTTGAAGCATTTTCGCACATATCAGAAAGGCAACTAAGGAAAGGCTATGAACGTGGCAGATAGTTCCAATTGCCAGTATCAAAAATTGGCAGTATTAATTACATATGAAACTTACCTGTAGTTACTTGGGATAAAACCAATCATATAAAAGTTCAGATGTAAGTGTACTCTGTTAGACACATCAACTTAGCTGTACATTGTCTCCAAACCGATATAGAAATGGCCGTAGCGAACCGAGGGGGAAAGCTTCAAGCAATTTTCGTACACTTCACCAAGGCGTTCGACACAATCAATAGATCCATTCTACTGAAGAAACTGAAAACCTCCTTAGGTCCAAAACATTACCTGTTGTCAGTCATTACAAACCTCCATTACTTTTATTTACAGACTGTTGAAACCATAATTGGAACGATGAGACACTTTCCATGTATGGAAGCTCGTGGCTAAATAGCTTCCCAATATATCGATTACATATTGATGTGATTAATATCTAGTCAGTACCGACGATCTAGTGGCATAGACGTAAGTGAAATTTGCGGAAATTTATGGTTGTAGTACAACAGCAGTATGATGAACACATGTACTGAAAGTGCAGTAACTCATAGTATGCTGGCAGTTAGCAGAACGTTACCAAATTTCGTAACTTTTGTTAAAATATTGTTTGTTTTCGCCAAACGTAAATCAATAACCCTATATGGTATCATCTTGTGTTACTCCACAAAAACGAGCAGTTAGAATAATTACCAACAGTTCAAGGATAACTACTCCAAAGCAATTATTTAAACAGCTGAATATTCTATCCCTACCTTGCCTCTATGTACAGAAAGGTATAATTAATGTAAGAAGAAATATTAACAATTTCCAATCCAATTCGGATTTACATACTTACAACACAAGAAAGTGCAATGACATTCATATAAAAAGAGTTTGCAAGGCTTTGGCGCAGAAACAAACAAACATACAAGGAAGCAGATTGTATAACAAACTACCGGTAAAGATAAAAGAAATAAAAAAATCGTCTTCAAGCAGTATTCAAAGTTTTAATGACCAACTGCTATTATAGTGTAAAAGAATACTTGGAATAGCTTCATACTGAACAATTATATTTATGAACTCTGTGCCAATAGTAATTTTTATCTGACTGTTGGTATGATCTAAATAAATAATATGTACAAAAGTGCTATAAATATATGTGTTTTATCTAAATATAAACTGTGTATTCTATGTAAAAAGTCTTTCTCATACATCAATGTAAAAAGTCAAAGTTGTTCGTGCTATTTCAATGTGGTCTGATGTTATGAAGTCTACTATGCACATCTGTATTTTGTATAGTATTTTTCACCCTATATATTGACGAAATCCATGCAATGTACTTTGTCTCTGGATGAATAAACTAATACTACTGCCACTACTACTACGAAACTGAACTGCATTGTAGCTGGAATGTAGCGAACTATCACGCTGCATTAACGCAATTTTGCAGAAAAAAAGAAGGTGCATAAGTAATGCTGAAATAGAGGGTTCAGCACGCCGTGAACGATTTAAAAATCAGGCAAATGGGGCTGTTAGCGTGGGCTGTTCTGTGACAAGAATACTTAATCAAAAAATAAATACATTGCTGTGACACTTCACAAAATAACTAATAAGTACGTGGCACTGAAATTTTACGGAATCTACGAAGAGCTGCACACCATCGTGATACATTGCATGGAAACTCCTTTCTTGCCTGTCTCAAAACACTGTGGAGCAGATACAAATCATTTGACTGACGATGATTTGGTCTATTTCCGTAAATATTCGAATACCAGAGTTCAAAAACCGATGGTCAATTCTCAGATTACAAGAAAAGAATTATTTTAAAAGTATCCTGGTTTACTGTGCTCTTCGAGTCGTTGCTACCAATGACTGTAAAATTTGCTGAATTGCTTTCATCGCCAAACAAGGATGTCCCAGCGAGGCATGTGGGAGGTGGCTTTAGCGCTAGGAAAAGAAAAATAGCTATTTTCGCAACTGAGAGTGAGAGATGTGTCTGTACAATATTAGTTTTGAAGAAAGCCGCATGTGACTGATATTTACCTATAGCAAGTGTATCTCAGATCCGTTGGTCCAGAAATCTGAAAACCCATTAGCCGCTATTCTCCTTCCAAGTAAAATGTGAGGTTTGCTATTGTTTCTGCAAGCTAAAAGCAGCATTGCACATTTAATTCGCGATTTTTTCCTTCATGTTACCAGCCTATGTAAAAACTACCCTCCGGTATTAAAAAGATGAATATAACCAGCAATCGTGTGTATTTTAATTTTACCTACGTACCTAACAGCAAAATTCCTTAACATTTACACACTGGTAACTTATACAAACTGTACCTTCTCAATTTTAGTACATAGTACGTAGCAAGGGGCGGATCTACTTAGTATAAAGTGGCTGCATTCATATGTTTGCTAATTAATAAACAGTTTTTCAATGCTTTTGAATTTTATTTTGTAAGAAAATGTTTGGTTTCCTCAATTCCAACGCCTTAGACGGTGTGTGGGCTGTTGAAATTTCCTAGCTCGGCTAAGATAACTATTTTAGGCACTTACACGACCAGAGAAAATACAGTAAGCATTAAATTATTTCCTCATGAATAGTTTCATTCGTTATAAAATTAGCTGCAGTAGCAGGCCTACACAATACATCAGCGTGATTTTGGCCGAGAGGGCAACATTTCGCTAATCAATGACTCGGAGCAACCATTAAATAACTTCGCACTTAGTATTTTTAAGATGACTTCAGTTCTGACTTGGACAGATTTACGCTGTAACCTAATTTCGTCAGTTCCAGCTGCGTGGACAAGAGCTACGTATATTCCGTGTGGTGGAATGTACGGCCAAAGACTGGAGAAAGGCTGAGGAATGATAAAAGGTTGCAGACAGGACTGCAGCGACGCGCAATTAAATTTCAGCCGTCGTCGTTCTCTTTACGTACTTGACATTAATACGGAAGACAATATAAATGCTGTAGTTCCCATAAATCTCACCTGTACGGCTGGCTGTCGCGGCGCGAGCGCTGCAGATCTGCAGTGGCCTCCGACGTCTGTCGCGTCTCGCGGAGGCTGCTGCCGGGCAACGGCCTAATTGTCGGCAGTCTTTTGTTCTCAGCCGTGAACGCGGTTAACGAGAAACGCAAGGAAGAAACACTAAAGAAGTAAAGCATTTACGACTGACGTTAAATAACTGAAGCATCCAAAATGGAGTTCTCTTTTCAGTAACGTTTAGCTACACTGCATTTTCTACGACAATCTGAGCCCCTTGACGGATCAATTCTTCTGTTACTTTTAACCTGCAGATTCTTTCCTTTGATACTGAACTTACAGTGTCACTTGCATCCGAACGTGTAATTCAAGTAATAAAATGGCTTTCCTTGTTCCATTTGAGTGCTGCTTTTCAACGCTACAACGTACTACTTTCGTATAAGGTTGCAATATTTCCTTTTGTGCAGTCAAAAAGTATTACATTCCTGCATGAATCATTTTTTGTTTAGGTTTTGATAGGAGATGAGAGTTGTTTAGTGAAGACTTTTCAAGAAGAAAAATTCTACTATTTTACGGAAGTACAATATAAATGTAATTCAGTCTGTGGCTTGCCTTCTTGCGCGTATCCAGGATCCGACATGGTTATGACAGAGAGATGCTCGACCGATATTAGTCTGTTGGAAGGGGGAGGGATGGAGGAAACGAGGCATAATTTCTTACAAATAAAACTCAGCGTCAATTTAAGACCGTTTATTGATTACCAACGTAGGCCTGCTAATGCTACCACTTCGTGATAGGTACGGCTGCTGGCAACCTCCAATGTTCGAAACGGAGAGAGAGTGGTTCGTAGGAGATGTGAGTATATTATTTTGCTGTCAGACAAACTACAGCGAGATAATATGCGAATACTTTCTGTAGAGCCTATTCACATATGGAGTAGTTTTTGACATTGGCTGGTAATACGAATTGAAGTTACAGTATTGATTTAGCCCTGTGGAACTAAGAATCTTGTGGCATTTTCAGTTGTAAGGAGAACAACAAAACAATAGTTTTCAGATATCGGGACAAAGTCTTTGGTGTAGAGTTGCTACTGCTGCAAACATGTTATCTATAGATTTTCTTGTTTTCTTTAAATAATACTTCCATCTGTGTGAGATTTCAGGATGCAAATTCAGTTGCCAAATATATTTTTTATCATGATTTCATTATTTATTTTTCCCCCTAAACAACTAGTTACAAGCAGGAAAAGATAGTCCCTACGCCGCAGATGTGTTTCAGTATTAACAATTAACCGTGTTTACGTTGTCGAACACATCACAGTGCGGGAATATCAGTTTTCTCATGGCCCGTACAGTGTCACTGGGACTTGGTATGCGTTTCGTTTAGTACAAGGGATTAAAGGCCCAGAAATCTACAGATGGTTAGAGGTGTCTAAACCAACTGCTCTATCAAACCAGAATATTTTTTCCTGAACTATGCGATCGCAAACTATCTATTGCAGAATACCACGAACAAATTTTCGCTCTAATCCTCCGTGTTGAGTTCTTTTTCTTCCCGTTGACATTGTAGCAATATAAACTTTTGCATGTAAATCGTTCCTTAGCTACAAGTAGTAGTAGTAGTTTACTCATCCGTGGATTAGTTTTACAGGTATATTGGACTTGTCTCACTACTACAATTTCAGAACAACGAAGACAACATAATTCATATCTACAGACAGTTACGTATCATATGCAGCGGTGTACCGTAGGTCTCTAGAAGAGCGAAGCGTTCCAAAGGATTGGAAAAGGGCACAGGTCATCCCCGTTCTCAAGAAGGGACGTCGAACAGATGTGCAGAACTATAGACCTATATCTCTAACGTCGATCAGTTGTAGAATTTTGGAACACGTATTATGTTCGAGTATAATGTCTTTTCTGGAGACTAGAAATCTACTCTGTAGGAATCAGCATGGGTTTCGAAAAAGACGGTCGTGTGAAACCCAGCTCGCGCTATTCGTCCACGAGACTCAGAGGGCCTTAGACACGGGTTCACAGGTAGATGCCGTGTTTCTTGACTTCCGCAAGGCGTTTGACACAGTTCCCCACAGCCGTTTAATGAACAAAGTAAGAGCATACGGACTATCAGATCAATTGTGTGATTGGATAGAGGAGTTCTTAGATAACAGAACGCAGCATGTCATTCTCAATGGAGAGAAGTCTTCCGAAGTAAGAGTGATTTCAGGTGTGCCGCAGGGGAGTGTCATAGGACCGTTGCTATTCACAATATACATAAATGACCTGGTGGATGACATCGGAAGTTCACTGAGGCTTTTTGCAGATGATGCTGTGGTGTATCGAGAGGTTGCAACAATGGAAAATTGTACTGAAATGCAGGTGGATCTGCAGCGAATTGACGCATGGTGCACGGAATGGCAATTGAATCTCAATGTAGAGAAGTGTAATGTGATGCGAATACATAGAAAGATAGGTCCCTTATCATTTAGCTACAAAATAGCAGGTCAGCAACTGGAAGCAGTTAATTCCATAAATTATCTGGGAGTACGCATTAGGAGTGATTTAAAATGGAATGATCATATAAAGTTGATCGTCGGTAAAGCAGATGCCAGACTGAGATTCATTGGAAGAATCCTAAGGAAATGCAATCCGACAACAAAGGAAGTAGGTTACAGTACGCTTGTTCGCCCAATGCTTGAATACTGCTCAGCAGTGTGGGATCCGCACCAGGTAGGGTTGATAGAAGAGATAGAGAAGATCCAACGGAGAGCAGCGCGCTTCGTTACAGGATCATTTAGTAATTGCGAAAGCGTTACGGAGATGATAGATAAACTCCAGTGGAAGACTCTGCAGGAGAGACGCTCAGTAGCTCGGTACGGGCTTTTGTTGAAGTTTCGAGAACATACCTTCACCGAAGAGTCAAGCAGTATATTGCTCCCTCCTACGTATATCTCGCGAAGAGACCATGAGGATAAAATCAGAGAGATTAGAGCCCACACAGAAGCATACCGACAATCCTTCTTTCCACGTACAATACGAGACTGGAATAGAAGGGAGAACCGATAGAGGTACTCAGGGTACCCTCCGCCACACACCGTCAGGTGGCTTGCGGAGTACGGATGTAGATGTAGATGTAGATATGTCTAGTAGACAATGGTGGGACATGAAGTAGCCTTACAGTGGAAACTGTCCTGGCATTTGCCTGAAGAAGCCTAACTTGGGGAAAAGATAGAAAATCTAAACCAGGGTGGCGAGATGAAGACTATAATCTCCAGCCACAGAATACACGCTCAGTCTGTTTAAGACATTGATACCTCTATCGGTTCATGTCGATAAAAGTAAATTTGCACACATTGTCAGCCTCTTTCAGAGGACTGAGCTGTAGTGTAATTTGAATGTAGCGAACTGGTATGTTGCGTTAATCCAGTTTTACAGAAAAAAAACGAGATGCAGAAACAATACTGAAATATAGGGATTCAGCACATTTTGAACGATTTACAAACCAGACAAATGGGTATGTTAGCGTGGGATATTCGGTGACAAGAATAACTGAGAATTACATAGAATGCCAATGTTAAAGAGTCTACGACGAGTTGTACATCACAGTGTTACATTGCGGGACATCTATTGTTTTAGCTGTCTCAAACACTGTGTAGGTAGGGGTAGGTGGTTAGTGTTTAACATCCCGTCGACAACGAGGTCATTAGAGACGGAGCGCAAGCTCGCGTTAGGGGAGGATTGGGAAGGAAATCGCCCGTGCCCTTTCAAAGGAACCATCCCGGCATTTGCCTGAAACGATTTAGGGAAATCACGGAAAACCTAAATCAGGATGGTTGGAGACAGGAGTGAATCGTCGTCCTCCCGAATGCGAGTCCAGTGTGCTAACCACTGCGCCACCTCGCTCGGTAAACACTGTGTAGCAGATACAAATAATCCAGCTGAGGATGCTTGGTTCTATTTTCCGAAATATTCGAATATCACAGTTCTGAAAACGAAGGTTAAATGTTCTCCGACTGTAAGACAATTCTTTAGGCTGGCCGCTGTGGCCGAGATGTTTTAGGCGCCGCAGTCCGGAACCACACTGCTGCTACGGGCGCAGGTTCGAATCCTGCCCCGGGCATGGATGTGTGTGTTGTTCTTAGGTTAGTCAGGTTTAAGTAGTTCTGTCAAGGGGACTGATGAACTCAGATGTTTAGTAACATAGTGCTTAGAGCCATTTGAACAATTCTTTCAAGAGGATCTTCATTTACTGAGCTGTTCGTGTCGTTGTTACCCACGACTGTAAAATCCGTCAAATTGGTGGTCCCAGCGAGGGATACAGGGAAGTGGTTGTAGCAAAAGAAAAATAGTTATTTTCGCAACTGAGAGTGTGGGACGTATCCATAGAATGCTCGTATTAGTTTCCAGAAAGCCGCATGTCATCTATATTTACCTGTAGAAAGTGTATGTCACAGGCATCCGTCGTAAGCTCATTCGCCGCTATTATCTTTGCGATTGAAATACCAGGTAGCTCTGGGTACTACAAGCATCAAGTGGCTTGGCTCAATTTTTTAAGAGCAAAATAACATTTACATACCGATAACTTACACACATTTTTATTTTCTCAGTGTCAGTACATTATTGGTAGCAGGTAGGTCAACTTATTATAAATTGGTCGCATTAGATTGTTTACTAATTAATAAAAAGTTATTGAGTAGTTCTGAGTTTTATTTTGTAAGAAACAGTTTCCTTTCCTCATCCCAAACCAGAGTGTAAGAGTACCGTTGAAATTTCCTTTCTCAGCAAACATACTGTTGTAGCCACTTAAATGGCCAGTGAAAACCTTGGAAGCTTTATCTCATTATGAATAGTTTCTTTCGTTTTAAAATGACGTACAGTGGCAGGTCGACACATTACAGCGTGGTTTTGGCTGAGAGGGAAACATTTTGGTAATCACTGACTCGAGGCAACCATTCAAAAGCTTTCGTACTTAATATCTTTAAGCTAACATCAGTTCTGACTTGGTCTGGTTTACGCTGTAACTTTCGTCAACTGCAGGTGAATGGACAAGGGGTATGTACTTCTCGCGTCGTTGGAAAGTGGGGTGCTATGTATGCTCAAAGACTGAACAAAGATGAGGAGTGATAAATGGTTGCAAACGGGGCTGCAGCGAAGCGCAGTTTAATATCACCCCGTCATCGTTCACAGTAGATGCTTGATATTAATACGAAAGGTTAAATAAGTGCTATAGCTCCTGGGAGCTCCCGTAAATCTCAGCTGTGTGTATTTTATTTTATTTTTTCATTTTCTACATTTAGTTGTTGCAGGACCAGCAACCTCTTTTATATGTGTATATTTTCGTAAACGTTTATTGAAAAGCTGTCGCAGTTGCAGTACATATGTTTGGCGACTAGTTTCGAAGCAAGTTGTTCAATCTGAAGCATGACCTACTGAGAATGCAACGAAAGCACCTGATCTTAATAACGGACATCAAAATGCCAAAAGATGGTTTACAAAGTAATCGTAGATGACTATCAGATTTAACATGTGCCTATTTAGCAAGTCAGAATGAAACCGTTTGATACTGACTTGCTAAATAGGTACTAGTTGAATCCGACAGTCAGCTACGATTAATTTTTAAAGCGTGTATAGCCATTTTGATACTCGTTATTAAGATCAGGCACTTTTAGTGCAGCCTCTATGCTTGAGATTGAACCAGTTCGTTCGAAATAGTCACCAAGCATGTGTACTGTTGATAAATACTTCCCTACTTTAAAAAATGGTAGCACCCATAATGAAAGCCTCTTTTCAACACTGTTTCGATACAATGAATTTTGTACTACATTTTGTGACTATTGAAGGAGTCTGAAAGCTGTGTTAGTGAACAACGGAATTGTGCTGCCAACAAATGGTTGCTGTGAATGGTAGTGAACACCATTGAAATACTTCAGAGCTCAGCCATACTTCTTGGCCTGCAGCTCGACTATACAAGATATTGCCCTTTTCTGTGCGAGTGTGATAACTACCATTAGGCTTCCCATTACGTAAAAAAAGACTGGCCACTCCTCATAGACTTCTTCCCTGAATACTGCGGTGTCGTCAGCGATGAACGAGACGAACATCTCCACCACAATGTAAAAACGATATCAGAGCCATGGAAGCAATTTTATGCTTACTGATTATTGTTGAACGATCGCTAGACATGTTCCAGATCTACAGTACAAGAAAAATACAAAACCGCACGTTTGTAATATCTAGATAAGTTGTTTTTAATACTTCCACTTATTTCTCACGAACACTAGATAAATCAGACCCATTACAATCACCTTAAACTCGAACCAATTCAGGATTTTTATTGTAATTTGCGTATGCAGTTCCCTCGAATTCATATGCAAATTAACTTTGTTTCCAAAGCTTGAAAAAAGTTAAATTTTGTTGTCCCGTGTTATTATTATTATTAATATTATTATTAGTACTATCATTACTTCTTTTTCCTAACAGGTAGGAGCTGGCACTTCCAATGCAGCAGGCATGTACCATTCTTAACAAATTGACGATGTTTACATGCCGAACACTTACAGTATGAGAATATCAGTGCCTTTACCACTGCACATGGACATGAACAGAAAAAGTAGACCAGGTCTAACTTGGAACATGTGCCATGTTCCACAATGTGTTCGACACATACTAATTTATGGAAGTGTCTACTGGTAAGCTGGAGTTGTCTTTCAACTAATTGCTCTGTCAGACGTGATTTTTTCTTTTTCCAGAACTAAGCAATCGCAATGCTATCTACTGCAGAATACGAACAAATTTTCGCTCTAATCGACTATGTTGCATTCGCTTGTTCTCTCTTTACATTGTAATAACGTGATCTTTTACGTGTAAATTGTCTGCACTTTACTCCACAGGTACAAGTAGTAGTAGGAATGGCGTTCCGGCACCTCCCAGGGTATTTTTTTGAACTCAGTGTAACAAGTCGCCATCGAGGGTTGAAAATCATACACGTTTATTAAAGCTGGGATCACTCGCGTAGCTAACATGACGCACCACCTTGAGCCCTCCTGTAATAGCACCATAAGCTAACATTCACAAAGGATCCACCAATTTTTCTATAGTTTCACAACTTTCAGTATGGTTTCAGTTGAAATAATATGGGTGGGTATCAATGTTATAGCGTAGGTTATGTTATTACAGCTGTGATCAAGAGTTAAATACAAGTAAGACTAAATCCAAATGTTTTAACCAAAAATAGATTTCATGAAGGGACAAATCAGAAGCCACAAACACATTTATAAAAGAAATAACACTCAAAGATGAAAAATGCTGTTTGCTATGGTAAACTTTTCAACAGCTGGCAAGTAAATATCACCTGAACTCACACTACTCTTCCAAGATGTTAGAATGTTATTGGTTTTCTGAATAACTAACTTGTAGTTTAATACATGCCACATTACACACAGTTACTATTTCCCCAATTATAATCCAAAATGTATGCAGTGCTTGCACTCACAAATAATAACTCGCATCATTAGTTACATATTATTTATTTAATGTCATTTCACTCTGGCCGTCATGGCACTGTCACGTCATGGCACCAACGTGTCAAGGTCTATTGACACTGTCCGTCATGTCATGGAGTCATGTCATGGGAGTCAGCACAGACACCAACAGCACAGCACAGCACAGACACCAACAATGAAGGAGAGAAGTTGTGATGGTTGCTGGCAGGAGTGCAAAATCGTCTGTACAAAACACTTGAAGATTACTGTAACACTTTATTTCTACAAAGAAGAGAACCATAATTTAACTTGTAGTCTGCAATCACACTGAGCTGACCAGTGATGGGCTGCATGTTAAATCAGTGTTGACAGAGGGTGCCGATCAAGACTTCCTGAGGGTGTGGCATTGGCACTCTTTCCATTAACATATGGGTCACAGCCATCTTGATGTCATTTTATGGCACTGCTCTGCTCGGTGTTCAGACAATGCTTTTGGACTGCACTTTCCTCCCCCCAAAATGCTGCACCATTGTTGTGTAACGAGCCATCGTACAGAAACAGGTGATGGAAGGAAGCTGTATGGTAGGGGAAGCCACAACTGGGACCAACATAAAGCCCCTTGCCAAATCTCCAAGATTTTTCCAGTGCTCTGAGAGAATGTGAGTTGGAAAACCCTGGAAAGGTGTCCATTCAATGACGAAAAACGGAGATAGCAGTGATGATGACAGTGTCCAGTCCGTGGTGAGCACCGGCATGAGTGCTTGGAAGGTGAGCCGATGCAGTGTTGAGGACAATGGGATCCAGCTCCATTGGTTATGCAGGCAGTGCTGAAGAGGCATCCAGTTGCACGCATACCAGCCACAGGATCCTGATAGGATGTGAATCTGGGGACAGAAAATCTGTGGAAGATTCTCACAAGTCACAAGCATGAATCTTGTTCTGATGGTGGCACAGCAACCCATCAGGTCCTCAAGTTAAATATATGCAAGCACACAAATTTCAAAGAATTGTTCCCCTCTTCTAGCACCCGGTGCAACCAAAAACTCTGACAAGAGTGGAAGCATTAGGCACAAAGAAATATTTGAAGAGCACGGGAGGTGCCATGCTCTACAGTGAGTGCACCAACTGGAGCAGTGTGCGGTGACACTGGCACTGTGGAAGCCCCTCCAGTGATGATGGACCAGCAAAGTCAGTATGCTCTCATTGCCATGGTGATTGAGATTTTGGCCAAGCTAAAAATATTTGTGGTGGAACCAATAGAGTCTCAGCTTAAGTGATACACTGTGACATCATATGCTTAGTGTGGGTATCCATGACCATCCAAGAAAGTGCCAATGTGCATACAGTTCCCCAATGTCCTTGGTGAAGCAATTTCATCACATATTTTTGCAATGCTTTAGAAATATGCACACACAATTGCCCAGAGTCATGTTGCAATAAAATTATGCTGTACTGGATGGAGGGGCTATGCCTATGAGTAAAATATTGGCACACAAAATAATTGTGTATGTTTTTCACTGAACAAGGCCAAGCAGTAGGGATAAAATTCAGGTCAGAGTCTTCTCCTATGATATGTGCATTTTTCTGATAGTTCAGGGCAAAAGTTTGTAAAAGTTCAGTACCCTTCGCATCAAATTCAGAGTAAGGACCAACAGGAAGGTGAGAAAGATGATCAGCATTTGCATGCTTTGATGTGGATGATACAGTATTTGATACTGATGCTGTGACAACAAGAAAGAAGCTTCTGATCTGTGCATGGTGGTACAGATGAAACAAAATCTGAGGTGGCTTTTGATCGATCACTAGGCAAAACTTCACATTAATCAGATAATGGTGAAATGCCTTAGATAATAGTGAGCAGTTCCATCTTGATTTTGGTGTAGTTCCATTTAGTCTTGGTCAATAACTTGAAAGCAAAAGTAACCAGCCTGTCCTGTGAACAGAATCTCTATGAGAGCACAGCTCCCGTTTCCAAAACCACAGTCTTATTGGGATCAAAATGAACAAGGCTCCTGTCACTCAACAGGGCAATTGTACGTTTATGGAATGTGTCCTGACACTCTAAGGTCAAACAAAAGGCACATTCTTCTGGTACAAATGATCCAGTGGAGCCATAACCTGTCTATACAGTAGGTACAGTATGTCAACTTCCCATGAACTGACAGCAGTTCTGTCATGTTCTATGAGGTCCTGGATGGCCAACAAATATGATTGAAGGGAATGAACACCTTGGCTATTAAGAACGTGGCCTAAGTACTGAAATTCAGTCTAGAAAAAGGCACAGTTGTCCTGGTGACACTTCTAACGTGCAGCTGAAAGTACTTGAAAAAGCATATGAAGGCTACTGATATGTTCCTCAAGTGAACATTCTGGAACCACAGTGGCATCCACGTAATTTGAACAATACTGAACTTTTGCAGTAAGCTATTGCAAGTGGTGTTGGAATATGCCAAGTGTGGAAGCACTGCCAAAGGGTATGCACAAAAATTTGAACAACACTAAATGTGTGTTGATTATAAAAACTTTCTGAGATCCACAATTACCAGAATTTGCAAATACACATTGTGTAAGTCAATTTTAGAAAAATGGTGATTGGCACAAAGCCTGTGCATCAATTCCTCAGGGTGAGGCAACAGATAAGTGTCTATTATTGATTGTTGATTCACTGTGAATTTAAAGTCAACACAAAGACAAAGTCTTCCAGAAGGCTTTTGTAAGACTGCTCACGGAAAAGCCTATTCACTGACCTGGAGAGGAGCAATAACACCACTGTCTTTCCATTCTTTAAGTTCACTTGGAACATTTTCTCTAAGTGCATAATGGATGGGATGCACCAAGAACACTTGGGTTGCACATTGTCTTTCATTTGTAATGTGCACCACAAAATTATTTATTCTGCCACATCCAGAAAATAAATCAGGAAGCTTCTCTATCAATTGAGCAGTGCTGTCTTTTGGGCTGAAAGCAGAAAGTGAAAGTACATTGTCCTGAATACAAGTTCTAAACAGATCAAATAAATCTCACTCAGCAATATCTTCACAGTCTTGCTAACGCAAAATTGTAAATGTCACTGTTCTGGTGTGAAACTGTTATACGCAGTAAGTTCCATGCAAGATTTTGTCAACTGTTGCGGGCCCAACTGTTCATTACTGGCTCGATTATGCAATGTAACTGAAGTGCCAGTGTCTAACTGAAGTTGCTTACAGCATCCAGCACTGACAAAATTTACAGACAGTTTATTTGACTGTCACTGCACAGCACTCATGTGGGGTGAAGGAACATCCTGAGTTTGATTGTTACCAGTACTGGTAGCTGGTTTAGAAAAATCTCCGTTCATTGAGTGAGCTTACAATAGTGAATGTGGCTGGAATTCTTTTTCTGTTGCAAGCACACAGACTGTATGTGACCTGGTTTTCCACAAGCAAAGAAAGTCATATTCCATGAAGGGTAATGTTGTCTTTTATGTGTGGAAGGCAGTGGGGACATGATTTCACAGCAGAAATTTCTTTACTCTGGCCACAGCAAGGTAGCCTATTTGTGTGCGGTGGTCAGTTGCAAGGCCATAATTGTTCGACAATTGCATCACACTGCAAATTCGAGCTACCTCAAAGTTTTGCATGGCATATCATGAGCCTTGATGTTCAATAATTTGTTTCAATTTAGAATCAAAATGTTTGAGAATTTGTTAATGAATGCTATTGTCTGGCACATTCTGTGTAATTGCATCACAGATAGTACTGTCCACAGCTACAATGAAAAGGACACTGTTGTGTCAATCCCTGAGGTTCAGTGATCCGCTGACAATATGGCTATTCTGGCTTTTTCCTCAAGCAAAAGAACTCATAATAAACTGCAACAACAGGTACTGAACATAGTACTCATACCATTCCTGTTGTTTCGCATCAAAAGGCAGTAATGATGGAATGCATGGGGGTTGTAATGTGGTGCTGGACTAGTGGGCATTTTCAAGAGAGGAGCACCACAAAAAATTATAAGTAGAAGCCAGGCAAAAGAAAGAACAATTAGTTGCAATGAGCTTCTGTCCCATGTGTGTAGCTCCAACTACCATTCTGGATTCAGAGTCTGTTAATTCCCGTTGTGCAAACTTAATCACATTAGAAATCTTTTCACATGAATTGCCTGAGTACAAATTACAACTCCACCAATGAAATTTCCTTTTATATCTTGTGTACACGATACTCCTACCATGTGCATATGTGCATATGTGCTATCCCATTGCTTTTCTAACCTCAGTGCCTGTTGAAGTATCTGAAGTTCTATAACATGTATGTAACCAACCACTTCCATTATAGAGTTTTGGAGTATATGCCTCTGAGTCAGTTCAGATGTTGGGTGACCAGAGGCATACACTTCAAGGTTTGAAAATTATTCCAGATAATGAAAGTGGATACAATGAAATCAATATACTGACAGAATTTACCCTTGAGATATGATATTCAGTATGATAAACTGTTGACAACTACAGCTGTAGAGTGTTTTCACATACTAGCTCACTTAACAACTGTGAACAAGTTCTCAGTAAACTGAAAGTACGTCTACTACATAAACACAAGCTTAGTGAAGTTATTTTGTCGACTCATACAAGAGAACTTGACAGGAAATCCTGGAAGATTAAGGTCCATCTGTAACCTGACAATTGAGCAGTGCTCAGAGTCATGAAAATCACCTTTCCCAGAAGAGCTCTTTGGCTGCCTTACAGAATGACTAAGTTTCCTCTCTGGCAGTGTAGAACAGTATGCAGATATTTATGTATATTACGTCCATGTGCATTTTTTGTGTGAGTGTTATTAGTAAATCATATTTGCGTTTCATGTAGTGTTATTGCATTTAGGGTACAATAAACAACCCCAGTATATGTCTTGTGTGTTGTGTCACCAGTGGCTGATAAGACCCACTGCGGAGGATCAGCATAATTTCATGGACCATCCTGCAGTTTCTTCTTTTGATGTAGTAGGGTAGATAGAATGGGGAATAACCTGCTCAACATTCAGTTTGCAAATTTTTGTAGGAAGGAAGTCCCTGAACACAATCTGACAACCTACCTTCCCTCGTGCTTCTACTCCAGATATTCCGCTTTCACCCTGTTACATTTAATAGGGCTCTATGGCACTGACATGTGGTACACACGTTTAATATATGTTTTCAAACCACACCATTAAAATTACACATTAATTGTAGGCTGTCAAATCAATATTTTTGACAGCATGCAGTTTTTCCATACTTTGCAATGCAGGAACTACTAGGCCTAGAGAAAAAAATTAATAAGTACTTTTCTGCAGAAAATTTAATGTAGGTTGATTTTTCACTGAGAAACGTTTTCCCTAGGCCCCATATTTTTTATTTATTTGGAATAAACATGAGAAAGAAAACTTTCAACAACTCCCAGCCCTTAAAGCACGCTGCTCAGGATTTTTAGTATGTTTGTGACACTATATCGTAACACTGTACAAAAATTTGTGAGTGCATCATTTCTTTTCTCTAAGCAACCTTTTTTTTGTCCATTTACTGGCCTAAGAAAGTCATCTGCACTGTGGATCTCTACCCAGAGCACTGACATGTCATGTGATTACCCATAAAGGGTGACCTATTATTATGTGGGCACATCATTGTCCTAGCACTGATATGTGGTGATTGGTGATGACTCTGAAGTTTTCAAACTAACATCATAAAAGAGAAACAGTACTGCACCTAACATGTCCCCTTGAGGGACTCCAATGTTCAATTGTATTGTATCTGAAAGATGTTTCACCATGTAGTGACTGCAACTGACAGCCACACAGTTCAGCCTCCTATAGTACTGCCACCTAATGGGCAAATTGTAAACTTACAGCATTGGCCCGAACATGGCACTGGTTAGTCAAGCAGCAAGCTTAAAGCATTGCCCAGTGTGCAACAGTGCTAGTATGAGGATGCGCCATTCCACATCAAAATATAACACTTGATGCCAAGTGGTAGAGGCTGAGAGTTTTGAGTCCAATTTATATCAACAATATTTTCATCCAACTGTACACCCAATTTAAGTGTGTGATTCAGAAGTTTCAGATGTGATCCCATTGCTGTTACTTCACTTTACCTGTATACAATGCTTAATCATAGAGACACAAGGCAGAATGCACTGGTTTTTTATGTGTCTTGTGATGGTGTCATAATTTAAGTGGCCACTTGTGTGATGGGGCCTGTTGTGGCTTCAGTGGTAGCATAAATACTGGTCACTTTAACAATGGGATGTATTAATTAGGGTGTCACTTATTTTCCAAATTCAGTATTTTTCAGTACTCGCCCTCCAGTGTTGTTTGAATGTTTCTAAAAACATGCCTGTACAAAATTCTGTTGCAGTCAAACATTAGAAAAGTTCCAGATGAGCTGCTCCATGTGCTTTTGCCGATCTGGCTGCCTTGGCAGGTATGTACCAGCCTTGCAACTGAGCAGACACTTGCACTGAAGAATTAGCGTCCTGCAATGACACTGTAGCTGTGGCCCTAAGTGCATCCCTGTGTTCTCATGCAGCTCATGTTGCCACTACTAACCCAAGCAACGCTGCCTCTGACATGATAACTACACCACCTTTCTGCACAGTGGGTTACAGTTCTTCAGTACTCACCTGGTCAGCCATTAATTCCAGCTGCTTATGGCCCAGACTGAAACCCTCACAGCGCAAGTGTCTGCAGGTTATGCATAGCCAGCTGCTGTTCCCACACCACCTCATCCTCACAAGCACACTCATGAATGTTGTCCTTCCAAAGGCCACCGCACTATGTGCTGGAATCACTCCAACATTGGCAAGCAAACTTAGGATTGCAATGTACCTTCAGCTGTGAATTCGCCATCACAATTGTCACAGAAACAATCATTGGTGCTGATTTCCTAACGAATTTTCAGCTGCTCCCTAGCATTCCTGCCTCTCATCTCACTAACAAGGACCAAAGTGGCATAACGGTGGGTTCTGTAGCACTCTGTAAAACTTTGTGCTGATGCTAATGCATACTGCAGTAACAGGATCTTCTTGACCATTATCAAGCCATCGAACTCCCACCTGGAGCACCAAGAGAAGTGTGACACAGCATAGTGCATCACTTACACATCACACCTGGCCCTCCAGTTTTCAGCAGACCATGACACCTCACACAGGAGCAACTTGTTGCTGCTAAAGCCGAATTCGAGATTATGCGTTGGAATGGCCTCATTTGTCATATGAACAGAACCTATTGTTGTTGTTGTTGTGGTCTTCAGTCCCGAGACTGGTTTTATGCAGCTCTCCATGCCACTCTATCCTGTGCAAGCTTCTTCATCTCCCAGTACCTACTGCAACCTACATCCTTCTGAATCTGCTTAGTGTAGATTGTAGAGACAGCATAAGAAGGTCTGTGACAGCTCTGTTGCCAGCTTTCACCTGTGAAGCACTAACAGCTGGGACCGAGCGATGTGGCACAGTGGTTAGCACACTGGACTCGCATTCGGGAGGACGACGGTTCAATAGCGTCTCCGGCCATCCTGATTTAGGTTTTCCGTGATTTCCCTAAATTGTTTCAAGCAAATGCCGGGATGGTTCCTTTGAAAGGGCACGGCCGATTTCCTTCCCAATCCTTCCCAAACCCGAGTTTGCGCTCCGTCTCTAATGACCTCGTTGTCGACGGGACGTTAAACACTAACAACCACCACCACTAAAAGCTGCAGGTGACAACAGCAGTCATCTATTGAGGTGTTGACACAGAGATGTTTACAATATGGCATTATGATAATGGTTGAGAGAGGCCAGTGATGGTACCATACCTAGCCCACTGCAACTGTCAGGGATCAACTTACAGCAACTCAACTGTATTCCTCTCTTCTCCACCTCACACTGAGAAAGGGTATATCTTGACAAATTTGTGGCAAATATTGCACTCCTAATGCATGCACCAACCCAGACATGTATGCTGTTCAACAGCTTTGCTACTTCAACCATTGCCCTAAGCTGCACTTCAGTATTATTCACTGAATTAACTCATTCATCCAGGTACCAGTCACCACAGGAAACAGTCCAAAGACAGCCTTCAACACGTCCTTTGGCCTGTTTAAATCATATTGAACATAATTTTATCTCCAAAATTCTGCATCAATGTAGCACAAATTCATTGATGTGTGCTTCATGACTTTTTACTTCCCCTACCTTAACTCTTACTGGCACTTTCTTCTTCACTGTAGCAACACTGAACTGCTGACTTCTGAGAAGGTTATGTATTCTCAAATAGTGTCTTACCTTCACAACAAAGTCATCACCAAATGATAGTTTGGGATTCAGAAGAGTTGTTCTACTGAGAATGTCATTTACATGTTCACTAGCCAAATTTTGTAGCATTAAATAATAAAATAGTTCTGAAATTACAATTAAATCAATACCATTAGCTGCTGATGGGCAGGGGCAGGTGAAAGTGTGTGCCAAAACCATGACTCGAACCCAGAATCTCCTGTTTACATAGCAGACGCACTATCCCTCTGAGCCACCGAGGGCACCGAGGATAGTGTAACTGGAGGAATTAACTGCCGGCACGTTCCCCGTGAGACCCATATTTTCAACTTATAGTCCACACACTACATTCATAGTGCCCCTGACATTATATCCATTACTTGTGGCAGAACAGATGCCGTCTTCATATAAGAGTTCTGGTTGATATTATCTGTTTTCTGTGACCTTTCTGTAGAATTTACTGTGTGAATCACAGTATTTTTTTATATAAACTGACATTTTATGGTATTGATGATACATATAGGCAACGTAGTCCAAGGACATAATTCTGACAGGGGAAAATCAAATATTTCTTTTAAGTCGAAACAATATGCCAGCAAATATGCAACAAGCAGATAACAGTAGTACTGCAGGTTGTATACACCCTAGAGCAAATGGATAAAAGCCAGGAATTTTTTGACTTCTGGGAGTTTTTCATTTTATTATGTATCAGTTAAATTCTTGTAATTTTGATTGGCAGTAATAGGTATCCCTAACAAAGATTTTTACTTTAGGCCACTGATGCGGAACAATATTTCAACGATTAAAAAAAAAAAAAAAAAAAAAAAAAAAGCAGTGCACTCACAAGTTTCCTTTCAAAATGTGTTTCTCATGGCTCTTGTTTCAATCTGTGTGATGTTACAACTGCTTAACTTTGTAACAGGTTGTGGGAAAATATAATGAATGGTGGATGGAGATGTATTACTTTCAAAATATATTTCTTTTTATACAAGATGAATTATGTTATGTGTGAGAACATGCAATGCATTTCTTAAATCACAGAGCATTAGACACTCATTCACAAATTAACAGTGAATACCAGACATTTATGTTGTGATGTAGTATTTTACTGCCAAATTTGTGGTTTGGTATATCTTAAAGTGTAAAGCAAGTTGAAAAACATCAAGTTTTAAGGTTAGTTTTTGCTATTTATTTTAGTTCTTTTATAGATTATAAATTATGCAATAACACTGGCAAAAAGTTTAATTGTCCTAAAAAGGAAAGTGGGAGAAGTGAGTCCTTGAGCAATTACATAAATAACTGGCTTTTCTATGCAAAAGTCAAAACACTCAGTGGAAAATGTATTCAAGCAGGTAACCCATGAAACATTTGACACACAGCAATGAAATTTATAGTAAGGCTTGTCAGCAATATTCAGTCACACAATTTAAGCTGTGTTCTAAGGATGCTGCATAATCAGAAGATCAGAAAAGAAAAACAGTAAAAAAATTTTGAGGACTAATATTATATGTCAAAGCTTAGCTTTTCTTGCAGCTATGTTGCATGTATATTAGTTTAAATAATCAACTTTTCCTGTTTGTGTGTCTGCACTACTTAACAGTAATGTTGCTATTTGGGGAGTACATCACGTGCCCTGTGCTCTGAATATCTGCTGTCAGAGGCTTGCAAGATCATGTGACATGAACTATGACTGTCTCACAAAAGCACATCCCAAACTTGATTTCAGCATTTCAGTAGTTACCATGCTGTATTTGCAGGAGTTCTATTATACTTCCATAATGCAAACATATACACTGTAAATGTTGCTGTGCATTAAAGATCTTATCATAATGCATTGTTTTTTTGCTGGGTTTCATTTCCCAAAGTGCCGGGAAATACTTTGTCACTGTATAACACATTCACCATTCAAAGAAATAACAAGATTTACAGCTCTGAGTCAATGTATATTGTTATACCAAAAAATTGTACTTTTACCAGAGTTGCAGTGTATTTTCACCTTGGAAATAGTGTATTTTTAACTGGGAGATGTGAAAAATCCTGGAATTTTTTTTCTTGTCCATGTACTCCCTGTATTGTAATCAATCACATCACACATACAGAAACTGGAAAAATGGTTAACAAATTTCTTATAAGTATGATTGGCTGGTTTTCTGTAAATTGTCTCACCCTTCATTTTAAAAAGACGTGACATATTCCGTTCTGCGCATGTAGGTGTACTACACCAGTGATAAGTGTAACACACAGCAAGGAAATAATAAATAGGTGTCCATAATGATGAGAATTTAAACTGGAAAAAGCACATTTTGGAATTCCTAAAACTACTTAGGTCAGCCACTTTTACACCTAGAATCATTGCAAAACTTGTGGCAAGACTAATCAGTAAGGTGACACATTTTCCGTATTTTTGTTCAATAATATCATATAACATTCCGGGGTAACTCATGTTTAAGAAAGAAAGTCTTCTTTGCTCAGAAACATGCTGTAAGAATAATATGTGCTGCTCACCCACAAACATCTTGTAAACTGTTTATAGAGTTGGGCATTCTGACTACTGCTTCACAGTATACGAGTTTCTTCTCTCACAAAGTTTGTTGTAAGTAATTCAATACAGTTAAAAAGGAACATTGATATACATAATTACAATACTTGAATGAAAAATACATTTATTACTTTATGTTGTCTTTAGCACAAAAAATAGACGCATAGTGCTGCAACAAAAAATTTTAATTACTTGCCCAGTAATATAAAATGTCTGACAGTAAAACTAAATTTGAAAACAAACTTAAAAAGTTTCTCCTTCGCATCTGCTTCTATACAATAGGAGAACTTCGTTTTCTTAATGTGTGAAAGGTAGTGGATGGAAATTAAAAATACTAACTTAAACCTGTATTTTTAAAAAAAACTTTATAAATGTTCAGCATGTAATGTAAAATTTCTCATTCCACATCATTGCAAATTCTCATGCAAAATGATCCCAGCAACACAAAAGTAACTAACTAACTAAATCAAGCAATGAAAAATTTAGGATGGAATAATGAGAGTATTATGAAACGATAGTTTGCTACTCAGTATATTGTGTAGATGTTGAGCCTCAGACTGGCACAAAAAAAAAGACTACTGAACATGTAAGCTTTCAGTCAGAAGCTCTTCTTCTGAAATAGACATTATACAAACTCATACAAATGTAGTTCGCACACACTTGACCATTGTCTCTAGCTGTCGAGGCAACAGAGAGTGGCCATGCGTTTGTGTTGTGTTTGCCTGAATGTGTGTGTGTGTGTGTGTGTGTGTGTGTGTGTGTGTGTGTGTGTGTGTGTGTGTGTGTTGAGTGTTTTGTCTATTTCAAGGGAAGACCTTCTGACCAAATGCTTAGATGTTTTCTAGTCTTTTTGTTGTGCCTGTCTGCGACATAACGTCTCTGCTATATAGTGAGGGCAGTCTATCCTTTTCATAATATGGTAACCAACTAATTGAATATCTCTTAGCAATGCTTCAATGGCTAAACAGTTTTACCATTAATCCTTCCAAATGCATATTTGGTGTCTTCCAGGTGACATTCATGGATCACCAGATTTGCTTTCCTAGCTTAGCCTCCATTCAAGAGCTACTGACTGAAGCTCTTCCTGGTCTTTCCATTTATTGGATGGACCAAATTAATACTGCCTTCACTGCTGTCAACAACAGCCTTGTCCATTCTGCACTTGTGGCTCATGCAGCACTTGATGACCAGTTGGACTGGTGGTTGATGCTGGCGACTATGCCTTAGGCCCAGCTTTGCAACAACACCTCAGTGGTTCATGGCAGCCACTTGTTTTCTTTTCAAAGAAGCGTCTGCTTTGGAACACTATTAGAGTGCTTATGATGGGAAGCTGCTTGTCATCAATGAGCCAATCTGCTACTTCTGCCCATTACTGGAGGCCAGGAACTTAATTGCATTTCCATACCACAGGCCCATCATGTATACTTTGCAGCAGACAACAATCATTGCTCACCATGTCAGTTCCACCATCTGGGTTATATCTCTCAGTCCAGCATGTGAAAGGCAATTTGAGTCCTAGGTGTTCAACAATCTTGCCAAATTCTTGGGAACTCATCATTGCCATCCAGCCCACAATGATATGGTTGACTGATGGCATCAAACTTTGATGGCAGCTCTAGTTTGCCATTACACAGCATGGACTACTGCACTCCAAGGCCCACCTCAAGGCTTCAGTGGCTGGTCTGATACACTCCTGGAAATTGAAATAAGAACACCGTGAATTCATTGTCCCAGGAAGGGGAAACTTTATTGACACATTCCTGGGGTCAGATACATCACATGATCACACTGACAGAACCACAGGCACATAGACACAGGCAACAGAGCATGCACAATGTCGGCACTAGTACAGTGTAGATCCACCTTTCGCAGCAATGCAGGCTGCTATTCTCCCATGGAGACGATCGTAGAGATGCTGGATGTAGTCCTGTGGAACGGCTTGCCATGCCATTTCCACCTGGCGCCTCAGTTGGACCAGCGTTCGTGCTGGACGTGCAGACCGCGTGAGACGACGCTTCATCCAGTCCCAAACATGCTCAATGGGGGACAGATCCGGAGATCTTGCTGGCCAGGGTAGTTGACTTACACCTTCTAGATCACGTTAGGTGGCACGGGATACGTGCGGACGTGCATTGTCCTGTTGGAACAGCAAGTTCCCTTGCCGGTCTAGGAATGGTAGAACGATGGGTTCGATGTCGGTTTGGATGTACCATGCACTATTCAGTGTCCCCTCGATGATCACCAGAGGTGTACGGCCAGTGTAGGAGATCGCTCCCCATGATGTCGGGTGTTGGCCCTGTGTTCCTCGGTCGTATGCAGTCCTGATTGTGGCGCTCACCTGCACGGCGCCAAACACGCATACGACCATCATTGGCACCAAGGCAGAAGCGCCTCTCATCGCTGAAGACGACACGTCTCCATGCGTCCCTCCATTCACGCCTGTTGCGACACCACTGGAGGTGGGCTGCACGATGTTGGGGCGTGAGCGGAAGACGGCCTAACGGTGTGAGCGGAAGACGGCCTAACGGTGTGCGGGACCGTAGCCCAACTTCATGGAGACGGTTGCGAATGGTCCTCGCCGATACCCCAGGAGCAACAGTGTCCCTAATTTGCTGGGAAGTGGCGGTGCGGTCCCCTATGGCACTGCATAGGATCCTACGGTCTTGGCGTGCATCCGTGCGTCGCTGCGGTCCGGTCCCAGGTCGACGGGCACGTGCACCTTCCGCCGACCACTGGCGACAACATCGATGTACTGTGGAGACCTCACGCACCACATGTTGAGCAATTCGGCGGTACGTCCACTCGGCCTCCCGCATGCCCACTATACGCCCTCGCTCAAAGTCCGTCAACTGCACATACGGTTCACGTCCACGCTGTCGCGGCATGCTACCAGTGTTAAAGACTGCGATGGAGCTCCGTATGCCACGGCAAACTGGCTGATACTGACGGTGGCGGTGCACAAATGCAGCGCAGCTAGCGACATTCGACGGCCAACACCGCGGTTCCTGGTGTGTCCGCTGTGCCGTGCGTGTGATCATTGCTTGTACAGCCCTCTCGCAGTGTCCAGAGCAAGTATGGTGGGTCTGACACACTGGTGTCAATGTGTTCTTTTTTCCATTTCCAGGAGTGTATATGGTCTGTTTTAAGCTTTACTCTCAGCATGGCATCCCAGCTTCCTTCATTATTTCAGATTTGCTCACTGCCATGCATGTAATGGTCAGGGTTGAGGAGATTGTGCACTGTCTTCAATGTCTATATAGTCCTGATAAGATTTTTAGATGAGGTCATCATATTGTGAAAATTTCCATAAATGGGAACACTCAGGCAGAAACACTGGGCAATATCAATCTGATATACACATTCCCATCTGGGTAATACAGAATTATTTGCTTCCACCCCTCTGCTTTGACCGATGACATCTTCAGTATGGCAGAAATGGCTATTCTAAGCATCTCAAATATGGCACTTATAATGTCACTACATACAGAAGGCAACAAACACCAAAATACATGTAAATAAGACAATAACATCGCCCTACAATGAAACTAACGGAAAAGCTGCAGGAAATTGTTGGCCTGGGGAGTGGGTTGGTGGGGGGGGGGGGGGGGGGTGGTGGGGGGAGGGGTGGAGGAACAGCTAAATACAGGGTGTTACAAAAAGGTACGGCCAAACTTCCAGGAAACATTCCTCACACACAAAGAAAGAAAATATATTATGTGGACATGTGTCCGGAAACGCTTACTTTCCATGTTAGAGCTCATTTTATTACTTCTCTTCAAATCACATTAATCATTGAATGGAAACACGCAGCAACAGAATGTACCAGCGTGACTTGAAACACTTTGTTACAGGAAATGTTCAAAATGCCCTCCGTTAGCGAGGAAACATGCATCCACCCTCCATCGCATGGAATCCCTGATGCGCTGATACAGCCCTGGAGAATGGCGTATTGTATCACAGCCATCCACAATACGAGCACGAAGAGTCTCTACATTTGGTACCGGGATTGTGTAGACAAGAGCTTTCAAATGCCCCCATAAATAAAAGTCAAGAGGGTTGAGGTCAGGAGAGTGTGGAGGCCATGGAATTGGTCCGCCTCTGCCAATCCATTGGTCACCGAATCTGTTGTTGGGAAGTGTACGAACAGTTTGACTGAAATGTGCAGGAGCTCCATCGTGCGTGAACCACATGTTGTGTCGTACTAATAAAGGCACATGTTCTAGCAGCACAGGTAGAGTATCCCATATGAAATCATGATAACGTGCTCCATTGAGCGTAGGTGGAAGAAACTAAACTGAGCTCTAACATGGAAATTAAGTGTTTCCGGACACATGTCCGCATAATATCTTTTCTTTACTTGTGTCTGAGGAATGTTTCCTGAAAGTTTGGCTGTACCTTTTTGTAACACCCTGTATAACAGTAAACAAAAGACACACCATGATGGAAAAAAAACCAAATCTACGGGATTCGAGCGCTTCCCTTGATCTATATAGGTCAACCGCAGCTCACAATACCAATACGCCAACACCTACAGCAAAGACTGTGAAAATTGGAATCAGACATTTCTCTTGACAACAGCTGATGATCTCAAAACACCAATACCTTCATATAAAACTACGAAAAATGGAATCGGTCATTTCCGTTGAGCTATATAGGTCAACCATAACTACTGATATGAAAAAATCAGCACCTACACCTACAAAATACAAAAGAAAAACTAAAACATCTCAAAAATTCAAAAGTCAGACATCCCTATGTACATTAAAAAACATTCAATAGCCAATAAATACACAAAACATTACAACTTGAGAAAGATAGACAAAAAAAAAAAAAAAAAAAAACAATTGCTTACCACCAACATATTTCTGTGCTGCAAAGTAGGTCGCCCATCCCAAACACACACACACACACACAGATGGTGCCATCAAACTCAACATGAAGACTCTACAAACACAACCAACTTATAAACTTCGCGCTGTAATTCACATACCACAACACCCTTACGTCATGGGTCAGAGCAGATGGGTTGAATGGGATGCTGCTGCTGTTGTCCTCCATTCTGAGCCCATCTCTTTGCACTCCCCTAAGATGCCGTTGCCACCACCTCCACAGTTGGCACAACCACAGGTCCTATAAAACTCTGGGCATCAAGTGTGTTAACCAGGTCAATTTGCCTAAACATTCTGCTACTCCCCTGTTTGGGGTAGCGACAGTAACCAGCAACTTTGCAATTTGACCTGGCACAGTACTATGATCTAGCCAAGTCATGCACTTATAGCAAAGGCCAAAAGGTAGCACTATAAGTACAGTTAGTCAGGCTGTGAGCTTACAGCATTGATGACATTGTAGCTGTGTCAGTAAGCAAATGTCCTAGCATACTTAGAAATACAATACACGACCCAAACAACAGAGGCTGCAAGTTTGGTGTCTAGGTTTTATCAACAGAATTTTTATCCCACTGTGTGCCCAGTTTGAAGGGGTCCAGCACATTTATGGAGCAGAGGTTTCATATGGATCCCTACTGCTGCAACTTCACTCGACCGACCTGCATACAATGTATACTCACACATGCACAAGACAGAATGTGACCATTAATTGTGTGTCCTCCAATGGTTTAGTGATTTCAGTGGTCACTTGTATGATGGAATGCATTGTGATTTCAATGGTCATCTAATTGATGGATTGTGTAGTATAAAAGGTGGTTACTTATATGATGTCATATGCTGTGGTGTTAGTTGTCACACAAGTGACAGATCTTGTACTGAAACTAGTGCTTGCTTGTGTGACAGGATGTGTCAGTGAGTGCAGTTCTCACCTGAGCGATTGACTATTTTAAGCGTTTTTCAGCGATTGCTCTTGCAACGAGCCCTGTACCGTGACTAAGTGGTCTCCCTGCAATGGGTGTTTTGTGACATTGTGATCTTTTCTGTCAATAGTTTCGTGAATCATCACTGCTGTCAATAACTGTTAACTTAGTGAGCAATTATGTCTTTTATGTGTAAGAATGTGCCTATTGTACTTTTTATTTAAATTATCTCTGTATCATATATTTTCAGCCATCTGAAATTTCAGAAATCTGTACTGCTGCACCCTGTTTGCTAGGTAAGATGTAAACCAAATCATCCTTTCTACAGAAGTTGATTTTCATTTAAATAATCCATAAGTCAGTTTTTCATAATATTTACTATTATTTTTGAAAATGAAGACAACTAGGTTGCAGTTCTCTAAATTTTCCTTATCACATTTTTTTGTGGACGGGAAGAACTTTTGCTTTCTTTAGGTAATCAGGAAAGCAACCTGATGGGAATGACTTATTTATGATACATTTTAGAGATGCTTTTATGCTGCTAATACAGTCTCTTAGTAGACACACAGGAATATCATTTAGAAATGGGTACAATTTGTTCTTAAATTAATGCACAGTCTGGGTTATTTCCTCTCCCATTTCAGCAGCAGCAGTGTTATGTGAGGCTCATAGTTATTTGGTACTGTATATTGTGTTTGGTAACTTTCCTTGCCATTTTGTTGCTACATTACTAAAGTAACTGAAGGTATTCAGATCCTTAGGCTTATTTATTTAATCACCTTTATTTCTGATTTTTGTATTTGTCTGTTTTGGCTTTGTGCTACCAGTTTCTTGTTTTACTATATTTGTTATTGCTTTTCTCTTATTGTTTAACGTCTGTATGACCTTACTAATTTGAAATCTGTTTGCATGTTCACATGTAGATGAATTTGCAGATCAGAGGGATCATTGCAAAGTGGACCAACAACAAGAACCTACACTTTTTATGAAGCCCTGTTGGAGAAAATTTTCATTTCACTCCCTAAAACACAGTATTGCAGCTGTGGCCATTAGTCAATGACAGGGCTATGTGTTGCATTACATGTAAAACTCTGGTTTATGTAAGATTGGAATCTTTTCAAATAAGGTAAGTAATTTGCAGCCAGCATTTTATCTACCACATAATGTAGATTCATAATGTTTATAATATTAGTAAATACAGAGATGAATCTAAAAATCAAAATTATCAACATCATAAATAATGATAACAATGATTAAATCTTCATCTTTTAAAATGCATTATAAAGGGGTTGTTTGTGTTGTTGCCTCGGATGATGATTTTATGAAAATTTTGTCAGGATTTGTAAGTGGTGGGTCCTTGAAGTATGGCAATACGCGAACACCGAGAAACAATTTTAAACAATTTTACTAACAAAGTTGGATTATAAATCATGCACAATATGCGTACCCATCATCAATGTGTCTGATATCCCAGCAGCAGCTAATTACAGTCATATCAAAAGGGTCCATGTTGAGCTAAGAAAATAGACATATTCGGGCCCGAGGCCGTGCTAGTCGATACGGGGTGCTGTGGATGGCAGGCAGTGTCATACACCCTGCCTCACACTCCAGCCAGATGCCGTGTGTACTGACCAAGCAAATTGTCAGCATTCCAGATAGGTACACCGGCGAGCGCCTGTTACTTACTATATGGCTGTGTACAACCTGTAGACCCTTACATCACTCTCCCCAGAGAAAAAATGCAACCATAGCTCGCTCAAGACAGCCTCCTGGGCAGTATAAACTATTTTGCTATTTGTGGCATTAGAAGGCATTACAACATGTATTTCATTTGCAGACACAGTAACATTAGGTAGAGAGAAGTGTGCCGTCAGGATGACAACTTCATACATGACAAATGCGGTTGACAAAAGATATATTAACAACAGTAATAGAAACACAATACAGACAATCAAGTATGCATTAACATTACTGGATGAACTGAGGGACTTAATCTATTCCCAGCTTCTACGAAGTTTAACTCATTATTGGAAGAGATTACATTTTCATGGATGTCCTTAATTAAATTATTGTCTTCAGAAAAACATGATAAGGAATGCTTTCCATTTGTTAATATGTATGAATCATTGTAATAAACAGATAGCATTCACATTAGTGGCAAATGTCCAGTTGCATGAAATGTAGTTGGCGGTACACTAGGCATATCAAATAGTTAACAAGATAAATCACAATTCATTCAAGATTAATACACTATTATTCAATTTGAGTGTAAAGGGTAGCTCAGGTGTATCATAATTTTTACATGTAAATGTGACATCAAGGGTGGACCTAGATGAGAAAATTTTACCTTCAGAACATCGTTTAAGAAATGGATGATAAAGATACATTAAAATTCTAGGGAAATCATTTCTTGGAGTATGATTCATAAACAATTCTTTCTCACACCTGTGCACTCTATTATCTAAGAATGCTGTCGATTCAGGGAAATTAACTTATGACTATGTTTACACATATGCAGATTATTTTCATTAAGGGACACAAAATAGCTTTGCTCCTTGCTTATCAGTAGATAATCATTCAGTACGTACTTTACATGAGTACCTGTCTGTCTCCATTTCTCAGGGTAATTATAAATCTTATACATTTCAAAATTATGTTTTGATCTAGCAATGGGTATAGAAAAAATAACAGTTAATTCATCTTCAGTCACTAAAGAGTGTGTGGTGGTTAACGTATTGTAAGCATATAAATTGTAAGAGTTAGCTAGGTAAATCATAGTATAGATTGCATTTGCCTTTGGCTCAATTGATAGTAGGATCTGTAAAAATTGTAGTGGATATAGTAGTACACTGTTCAAACAATCATTTGAACTACTTTCTAAGGCTTTTCTTAAGTTAAGAGGATCAATTCTAGCATTTGATAAACTATCAGTAATCCTTAAAAAAAGAGTGTTTGGAGCTAAGTGACTCTAAATGAATCTAATGAACATGGTTAATTAGTTCCAAATACTAGAGTTAACAATGCACGTAAAATAAATGAGTTTCTTGTGGTAACCTGTGCAATAAAAGGTTTAGTTTCACTGTGTGCTTGTGCAATATCTTCAATATTTCACATTCACATAAGCACATGGCTAAAATAAACACTCCCATTATACTCTCAGACACAACACACATTTACGCAAATTACAGGATTGCTCAGAACGTGGTGATGCCTTGGCCTTGAAGTCTGGACTGCAAGATCGCTATTCTAGCTTCCTGGGTTTGAAAACAGCAGGTCGGCTTCTTGGTTGGTCCTCGTCATATTGCGATATTACAGGAACTCCACCCAGAAATAGCTTTACACAATTGACATGTATGACAATCAATCGAAAGGGCAGTTGGAGTTTAAGAGTGGCTAGTAACAACATCTCCAAGATAGGACATGGTCCTTTTCAAAACTTCTTAAACTTTATGACTTGACACTTCTTTCACACTATGTTGCTCAGATACAAAAGATCTCAAACTTGATACTGAGGCACTGCTATTTGGTGGTCGTGTTGTCTTCTTTGCTGAAGAAAGGATTGATAATTTCACTGTTTTACTCCCCTCCATGCTTCCTTTAGCTTGCACCCCAGATCCCTTATCTGTTCGTTGCTGATTCCGATAGTTAATTGAGCAAAGTCCAAGGGTGAATGCATTCTTCTTCCATAGACGATCTCATATAGACTTGGCCAGTTGAGCTGTGCATTTTGGCAATGTAACTACTTACCAAGTAGACATTCCAATTGTCATGTTGGCTGCTCACATAATGGCTAATCATCTTAATAATTTTTCCTGTAGACTCTCTTGATTCTGCCATTTCCTTCAGGGTGTGCTTGAGCAGTCCTTAACTGAGTTATTTGCATGAGCTTACAGGTCTGTTTAAGTAATTCACTCATAAAATTCGGTCCTTGATCACTAATTATACTTAATGTCGATCCAAACTTAAGAATCCATTCTTTTAAAAAAATTATAGCTATAGTCTCTGTGCTCTGATCAGGTATCTGTATCATGGGAAGGTATCTAGAGAAATGATCCAACATTGTCAATACGTATTTGTTTCCATCTTTAGTCTTAGGCAATAGTCCTATGACATCTGGTCCTACTCGTTCAAATCATTCACTTGTTTCTGGCAGTTCTTGCAATAGTGCTCTACTTTTTCCTACATTGTTCCATCTGTTACTGGAATCACATTGTGAAACAAACTCGAAAACGTCAAGTTTGTGGCTTGGCCACCAAAACATTTGAGCTATTTTAATGTTTGTTGCTTTTTTACCACAATATCCTGATAATAAAGAATTGTGTTGCTCTGTCATGATTTGCTCTTTCATGCTTTCTGCAATAACTAGGCAATTTCCTTTACTAGTGATTTTGTACAATAATCCATCTACTTTGACAAAATGTTGACCATTTTTCGATAATTTGCAATGTGGATTTTCTTCTTGAGCTGCCTTTAACTCTTCTTCTCAACTTACCGTTAGACAAACATTGAGTTTTCAACTCAATGAATCAGCATTCCCATGTTGTTCAACAGGCCAGTGAATAACCTTAAATTGGTACTCATTTAGTCTTAATGCCCATCTTGTTAATCTGGAACTTGGATCCTTTCAGCTCAATAACCATTTAAGTGTGGCATGATCTGTAATAACTGTAAATTCTCTTCCTGTTAAGAAACATCTGTTATGTGTTATACCAAAAACCAAAGCACAAAGATCCTTTTCAGTAGCAGCTACAATCTGCTTTGTTTAATTGTTTGGAAGCAAATGAGATTGGATGTTCATGACCATCAACTTCTTGAGACAAGACTGCACCTATGGCAAAATTGGATGCATCTGTTGAAAGAATAAAAGGTTTACTAAAATCTGGATAGGCAAACACTGGGGCTGTAGTTAAAGCAGTTTTAAGTTCTTCCATTGTCTTTTTGCACTCTGTTGTCCATTTAAATGTGGCTCCTTTCTGCAGTAGCTGTTGCACTGGACGTGCTGTATTTACATAACCGACTATAAATCATCTGTAGAAATTTGACAATCCCAAGAAAGATTGTAGTTCTTTCAAATTTTGAGGTTCAGGAAGATTCTCTGCATCTTCAATTTATTTGGGATCAGGTCGAACTCCTTCATTGGTTATAACATGGCCAAGATAGTTAACTTTACTTTGTTCAAAATGACATTTATCTATTGATAAAGACAGGTTTGTGCTTCTTATACACTCAGAAACAGCTTGTAGTCTCTCAATATGCTGTTTCATGTTTTCACCAAAAATTATTACATCATCAAGGTAAACAAGTGCTTGTATTGGGGTGAGTCCTTGTAAAACTGAATCCATCAGGCGTTAAAATGTATCTTGAGTGTTACGAAGTTCAAACAGCATACGAAAGCAGATGTATACTTCTGTTGCTGTTACAAATGAAGTTTTTGCTTGATCATTAGGATGCACTGTCAACTGGTGGTAACCACTTGTTAAATCACATAGGGGAAAAATTCGCCACCTGCCCAAGTAATCCAAGGTTTCCACTAAATTTGGTAAGGGGTAAATGTTGGGTATGGTAGCAGCATTCAAAGATTGGTAATTAACTCAAAAACAAAACTATGATTAAATTCAATTCAATTCAAAATTAACAGCCTCAGTTGCGGAGTTACCTAGATTTACCTAGTTTTCAATTGGGATAACCCAACCTTCTTCAGAATTACGCTTACTAATGGTTTTCCATAATGGACATTGTCAAACTAAAAATACAAATACACCAAGTGTCGTCATATTTTAAAAACTTAACTGAAGCTGACTCAGCCCCACTCCCTGACCGCGATGTGGCAGCTGAAAGTATTGAAAACTGTGATTCTCCAGAAATTGATTTCTTCTTTACAATTACAACCGGCAAACACCACACTGGGTCTAAAGGATGTCTTCGTTTTTATAATTCCGGCTTCTAACTGTTCTTTAACCATGTCTTCTACTAACTCTCTTTGACCAAATGGTATTCGGTAAGGTGACTGGGGCTGCATTGCCTGTATGAGTACGGTGCTGAACTAAATGAGTGACAGGTAAATTTGTGCATTCTCAGAATAAATCTGCATTCTTCAACAAACAGGTGATAAAATGTTTTGTTCATCAGCTGTCAAATGCTCTATCTTCTTCCAAATCTTGTACTTCAGTTCATTATTAGCTACATCTCCTCATTGTAATTTTGTGGTGCTGTTACAAAAATCTGTTTTTATATCTGCAGCATTTGTTACCTCATCCGCAATCGGTATTACGTTACTGTTACTTACACTCGACCCTTCAGCTACTTTTGTTCCTTGTGGCTAAACAACATCCTCATTTCTCATATTCGGTATTGTAACCGGGACTTTTGCCACATTCTGTCTCACCATAGTAACACCACCTACACTTCTAGCAACATAACAATACATTGTATCTAGTAACTCACTTTTCTTGGCTCACTCAATAAATAACAAAGTTCCTTGCTTGCATCGGCGAGACTTAACTTCAACATTTATTGTCTTTCTTGCTCCCTTGGGAATTTGCTGAGGCTGATCAATTTAAACATCAACTCGGATGGTTTGAACTGATGCACTGTTTGGGCAGTCCATTCCTATGATATCAGTATTGCTGCTCCTTTGAGTTAGATCTGAAGAACAAATTCCTAGCTTGTATTTGCTACGGCCTACTGTGATCTTTCTTTGTGTGACAAATATCCCTGCCTCATTAGCGGACAAGAAATCAATTCCAAGTACACCGTCGTAACGCATTCCATTATTTGAAACTACTTGCACCCTTGCTGTGTATTTATCTTTATCTTTATTTTCACTTTCATCTTTGTGTTGGCCAAGAATTAATTCTACATCAACTTTTCCATAGTTACATGGCTTTCCTCCATTTGACCTTCACACTTTTAATAGTGGCGGTTGCAATTTATCCCGTTTATTTATGTAAGACCACATCAATGAGGTCTGTGCTCCAGTGTCAATAAGTAGTTTGACGTTTCTCCCACGGTATACAGCACCTATCACGAAGTAATTTTTGGTCTGATTTTCGCTGTAACAATCAGGAATCACTGATTATGGCAAGGGGCAGACGAAGTGGTGGCCTGTACATCCATGTACTCGTTTAAAGATCTGGCAGATTGTCTGTTGTTTGCATTACCTTTATTCTTGTTGCAACAATCTCTCGAAACATGACCCTGCATCCCGCAATGATAGCAGATTTGATTCCCTTCACAATCCTTATGCTTGTGAACCAGATTATTGCATCTGCAACAATGTACTGTTGTGTTGAAATCTCTGCATTCTTCTTTCTGCATCTCGTTTGGGCATCTTAGTGCTTCAACGAAAACAACAGCTGATTGTACTACTTCCTGAAACATTCTACATCCTGCCAATGTAACAGCTTTGCTTACATCCTCTCCATGCAACCCATGAGTGAATATGTCCAAGGCTCCCTGGTTGGCTTCGAACAACTGAATGCGATCTTCATTTTCATCTTCTACTAACTCGTACATTTGAGAATTGATATTTTGAATTCTGTCAGCAAACTGCTCGATAGATTCATCTCGTCACATTCGCAACCTGCAAATCTGCTCTCTGTAAAATTTGATTGCCTTTTTATGTTTAAATCTCTGAACAACAATCGTTCTAAAGTCATTGTAATCTTCTGTTTTTATGCAAGTAGGCTCAATGATAATGAAATCTAGTACTGCTCCCTGAATTCTTAATTTGGCAACCACTAGCTTATCGGAGTCTGTCCACGATCCTAACAGGGCGGCACCTTCAAGTTTACGAAAAAGCAGTTTCACATCATCTTCAGGTTTCCCAATCAACTCTGGTACTGATGGCAATAATGAAAAATTCTTTATTGTATTTGTACCTGTATTGAATGAACTATCATTTACCAAGTCTTTTGGGATGTTACTCTCACCTCTTTCTGCTTTTAACTGTTGAATCTCTTATTGCAGTTCATTAATAACAGTTGGTAGATATGACTGGATAGCGACCTTTTGTCTAATTTAACACCAATGAGTCACTCAAACGTGAAATAAAAATCCATCACTGCCTTTTGTATTCTAGCCAGACTGGAGTAGGCCAACCTGAATTCCAGCATTGGATGTGTTTGAGTAGTCAAAAGATGTTCAGGCTGCTGGTGCTTGAAGTTCATGTTGTGCTTCAGAACTGTAGATTTTCAATAATAATCCCCATGCTGACACCACATCTATAAGGGGGTTGTGTATTGTTGCCCTGGATGATGATTACATGAATATTTTGTCAGGATTTGTAAGCTGTGGGTCTTTGAGGTGCGGCGTCAATACGCGAACACCGAGAAGTAAGATTAAACAGTCTTATTAACAAGGGCAGATTATAAAACACGCACACCCTTCATAACCATCATCACTGTGTCTGATATCCTAACAGCGGTTAATTACGGCCATATTCAAAGGGTCCATGTTGAGCTAAGAAAAGAAACATATTCGCACCCGAGGACGTGCCAGTTAATACTGTGGACTGCCTTGCATTCCAGCCAGACGCTGTGTGTACTGACCAAGCAAATTGTCAGCATTCCAGATAGGCTAGCTGGCGAGCGCGTGTTACGTACTGTACGGCTGTGTACAACCTGTAGACCTTTACAGCATCAACTAAATTCTAATGGGCCCCTTTAAAAGGCTCTTGAGGAGACATCACTTTGTATTGTGTTATCGTATTCTGTTGATAACCATTTATGGTATTTTTTTATGTAAGTATTGAAAACTCTCTGGTTGGAGGTCAGGTGCAATCAGTGCTGAGTCGGTGTCCTTTACAGATGAACTTCACATTGCAGCAGCAAGTAAAATCAGAGCATATAACTCCTGCTTTCTTGACTAGATTGTTCCCGTACCAAGCTGTAGGGTTTTGGGTAATATTCTAGGGTAGAGAGCTGGTACAGATTGTGTCTTTCTGAGATTTTTCTCCAGTTTCAGAGTATTGTCATAGAAAACTGTATTTCTGATCCATTTGTAACAGCAGTTATCATTATAGCACCCTTATATATGTGATGATATTTTGTGTGAATGTGTATTAGGGATAAACTGTGTTGTAATCTAATAGTAGGCACAAGGTTCTCATCCAAATCTGTTTTTGTGTTACAGTAAAAACCTATGCTCAGTATAGTATGGAGTCGGTGCACTTAGTCAATAATCATTCAGCTGAAGAGGTAGTGGAAAGCAAAGGCATGTAAACCACAATCTCAAGATCCCTAAAATGAAATTCTGCTGCAGTTGTGAATTCCAGCTGCAGAACAGAGGTGCCCACTCAGGTTGTAGCATAAGTCACAAAGCAAAAAGGGATGACTACTTGTGGGGAAGCAAGATTCATTGGGCAAGATTTGGCTTTTGTGAGCACTCAAATTATGAATTAGCGGAGAAACAGGAAGGTAGAGTGAAGCAATTAGAATTCCTGAATCTATGGACAAGCTACCAAAAATACTTGTTCAAAACCGGTGGTAGGCAGAAAACGTCAGCATAGACGTTTTTCGTCGCGGCGAGAGCTTTTTACGAAATTTCAGTCACCAACTTTCTCTTCCGAATGCGAAAATATTTTGTTGAGCCCAACCTACATAGGTAGGAATGATCATCAAAATAAAATAAGAGAAATCAGAGCTCGAACAGAAAGGTTTAGGTGTTCGTTTTTCCCGCTCGCTGTTCGGGAGTGGAATAGTAGAGAGATAGTATGATTGTGGTTCGATGAACCCTCTGCCAAGCACTTAAATGTGAATTGCAGAGTAGTCATGTAGATGTAGATGTAGATGTAGATGTAGAGAACCACAGTAGACAGGAATCCCTAGGTGACACAGTAGGCTGACTTTTAGACTGAGTGATGAATTAGTCATTAGAGCAAGAAAAAAATTATACAAGAACAGCTGACCATGCACAGGAGTAGGTCTCAATAGAGATAGATAATTAGGCAAAGTCTCAAAGTCTAAGGAATATCAAGTCCCACAATGTGTGCATGAGGAAACCAAGACTGCTGTTAGTAATCTGATGATAAAGTTCCCATTGAAAGTGGACTAAATAATGAATTACTCGAGGTCAGGGAACAAACAGAATCAATTTTTTCTCAGTGGAGATGTGAAATAGTTGAAACAGCCAGAATTGTGAAGAAAAAGGTAATAGATGTTAGTGAGGGGCAGTGGGGAAAGGAGGGGAGGGGGGGCAGTGCAGTAATGTCAATGTGAATAGAATGAAAACAAAATGACACTGACCTTGAGCCCCAGATTAGACTATAACAATCTGAATGCAAATCAACCAGTTCAAAATATTTCACTTTCTACACATGACATGCTGCTGGCAACAACACTACACACAACAGTAGTGATAGAAGATGCTTAAGAGTAGAAATTTTTAAATATTTTCATCAGATAAGAGGATGGTATATATTGTGGTATTCATTTGTTACTTTGCAAGTGTTTTGCCATCATCATGCAACAAGACACAAAAGATAAATTATGTAAACGAATATATAAATGGTGATGGAGCTCTATGGGTAACTGAAATAAATGATTCATGTGAAACCTACACTGAGGTTACAAAAGTCATGGGATAGAGATATGAACATATACAGATGGCAGCAGCATCACATACACAAGGTATAAGAGGGCAAGGCATTGGCAGAACTGTCATTTGTATTCACATAATTGGTGTGAAAAGGTGTCTAATGTGATTATGGACACAAGACAGGAATTAACAGGCACTGAATGTGGAATGGTAGTTGGAATTAGGTGTATGAGACATTCAATTTCAGAAATCATTAGAGAATTCAATATTCTGAGATCCACAATATTAAAAGTGTGCTGAGAAATAAAATTTCAGGCATTACCTCTTACCTTGGAAAATACAGTGGCCGACAATCTGCACTTAATGACTGAGAACATCGAGAATTTGTGCAGAGATGCAAATAGACAATTATGTCACATGAAATAATCACAGAAATCAATGTGGTATATACAATTATATCTGTTGGGAGAGTGCTCTAAAATTTGGCATTAATGGACTGTGGCAGAAGACTACCAATATGAGTGCCTATGCTAACAGCACAAGATTGCCTGCAGCACCTCTATTGGGCTTTTGAACATATTAGCTGTACTCTAGACGACCGGAAAACTGAAGCCTCGTCATATGAGTCCCAATTTGAGGTAGTTAGAGCTGACAGTAGGTTTTAGGTATGGCACATACAGCATGAAGTCATGGACTCCAATTGTGAACAAGACACTTTGCAAGCTGGTGGTGGTTCCATAATGGTGTTTACTGTGTTTACATGGAATGTACTGTGTTCTCTAGTCCAACTGAACCAACAAGTGACAGGAAATGGTTGTGTTCAGCTACTTGTAGACCATTTGCAGTCAATCATGAACTTCATGTCCCTAAACAACAGTAGACTTTTTTTGGATGACAGTACCCCATGTCACTGAGCCACAATTATTTGCAGTTGGTTTGAAGAACATTCAGAACAATTTGAGTGAATAATCTGACCACCCAGAGTGTCCGACAAGAATCCTATCAGGCATTTATGGTACATAATCAAGAGACCAGTTCATGTACAAAGTCCTGCACTGGCAACACTTTTGCATTTATGAATGGTTATAGAGTTAGTACCTCTCAATATTTCTGCAGAGGACTTACTATGACATGTCATGTTGAGATGGTGCACTACTCCTTGCGGTCAGTCAGCCACTTCCATCTACTATATTGTTTTAGCTCTGTCTACCACTTTCTTCCTGTGTTGTTCATTTTTTACTGCTGGCAGCATGCTTTGTCCCATGCTTCAGTGTAGGTAGGCCCATATTTTTCCAAGCTTGTTACCTATGTTTTAGGTTCTGTTTTATCTTACTGTTCTGAGTCTTTTCTTGACACCCATCTCAATCTGTTACTGAGCAGGCACTGAAGACCTTGCTGTCGTGCACCCATACAACCCTCTCCATCCATTATCCAAGCAAAAGTGGGTTCAACACAGTATTAGGTGGTATCACATGACTTTTGACCCCTCAGCGTATGAGGATTTTCAAAAGGCATTTCTTGCATAATCAGGGTTCAGTGGTGTACAGGTAATACTATGGAAGAAAGTTCTTATTCAGAACCTAAACTTTTCAAATTGGAAGCTTGTGCCAATATTTTGAAAAGTAACTTAATATGGCATGCTACTATGATTGATGATGTTCCAGTAACTATTGTTCTAGACGCAGGAGCATTTGTCAATGTCATTTCAAGAAGCTCTTTCAGTAAATTGTCCACAAAAACCAAGTTTCATGTCACTCCTGTTCAGAACTGCAAGATTATTGAAGGCACTTGCATGTGATCCAGAAATGTTAGAATGATGGAGATGTCAGTAAAACTAGAAAATGTAGCAATACCATGCACCCTTCTAGTAGCTGAAGACTTGATTCTTGACTGTGTTCTGAGCCTTTATTTTATCTGTGAGGACACAATATTGACTTCTCTACTGGTAAGATTTTCTTCCTCACTGGCAGTGAAAGAGCTAAAGTGGAGCTGCTGTGGAAAGATGGTAGCCACTGAATGTAATGTCTAAGCTTTCAGATCAAATTCTATTGTTGAGGAACAACAGAGGATAAGAGCATTTGTAATCCTGTTGAACAAAGAAGTTGAAGTGACATTACATGTATAACAGAAAGTAGAAGAGTCAGGGAACCTCACCATCAAGGAAAGACAGCAGTAGCGTGGAATCAGTGTGAGGATACAAATGAAGAAAAACCTGGAATAATCCAAGGAAATACATATATGACCTTCTACAACAGTTTCTATCTTACAACGTGGTCTCAGTGGAAATCACTAGATAATGAAATTGGAAGTATGCTTCGAGAACATAAGTGGTTCATAAGGACATATTCTCATGACGAGCTAATGCTACAGATTGACTACATGAAACTATTTGAGGAGATAGTGAATCATCGGCCTAATTTGTCAACAAACTACACAACAGCAGAGCTAATGTTTCACATGAGGGGAAAGAAGGAATGGATGGACCATATCCCACAGGTTGCCAACATCAGAGATTAGTTGGAGAAAAGGTTCAGGAAACTTTGAACTGTTTGAGAGACAAAGCATTCAGAAGAAAGCACAACTGTGACAAGAAAGTGGTAAAAATAGTAAGGTATATAGTGGTGAAGGAAATATTATTAAGAAGCCACCAACCTTTTGAACAAAAGTAACAAAATGTGGCAGCCACTGTATATGGGACATTTTTTTCCATTCTAAGAATTTCAAATCCTGGTGCATATTTATTTGTCATCATTAATTAAAGGATTTTATCCTCTTCAAGATTTATGGAAATGTTATTTGTAGTGGAATTAGTGTGCATCATTGGAGGAACACATTATCAATTGGAATGGCTGAGCAGAATATTGCATTAGTGTAATGCATAAAATAAGATTTTTATTTTATTTTACAACATGACATTTTAAATTTAGGCTTAAGGTATATATTTGGTTTTGTGACTATATGACATGGGTTTATGTATTATTGTCTGTAGCATGCAAGTATTACCCTGTGAAATATGCAGATGCTCATGAATAATTCTTGAATTATATTTAGTCATGTCCTGAGAATACATACAGTCATTTTTCATAGTAATAAGGTCTGTTTAAAAATGTTGAATACTATTACAACATAGTGTAAGACCAATTTCTCTGTCTATGTAGAGTGAATTGCCTGGCATAGTGTTCATCAAACCACCTTCAAGGTATTTCTTTAGTGTTTCACTATCAAACAGAAGTCAGGAAAAATGAACATTTGAGTCTTTCTATACAATCTCTGTTCCCTTCCTGTATAGGTGGGTGGCAACAAAATATTTTCACACTCTGAGGAGACAGTTGGTGATTGAAATTCCATTAGCACCTCCATTGTGACAAAAAATGCCTTTATTTTAATGACTGCCTCTCTAACTCATGTATCATATCACATGGCACTCTCTCCCCTATTTTGTAATAATCCAAAATGAGTTCCCCTTCTTTGAACTTTTTCGATGTCATCCATCAGTTGGATCTGCTGTAGAACCCTCACCGGTGCTACTCCAGTACTCAAGGAGAGACTGGAAGTGTGTAGTGTAAGCAGACTCTTTAGTTCATCTGTTGCATATTTTAAGTGTTCTGCCAATAAATTACAGTCTTTGGTTTACTTTCCCCACAACATTATCTATGTGATCATTCCAATTTAAACTATGTGTAGTTGTAATTACTAAGTACATAGTTGAATCGAAAACCTTTGGATTTGTGTAATTTATCCTGTAAAAAAAGTATAGCTGAATCTGTTTAGTACTCGTGTGGATGACTTCATACTTTTCGCTATTTAGAGTTGGTCGGCACTCTTTGCACCATACAGAAATCATGTTGAAACCATTTTGTTTTGATCAACTGATAAATATACAAGGCATTAAATGGCAGCATAACCTGCAAACAATCTAAGAGGGCTTCTCAGATCATCTCCTAAATTGTCTATGGAGATCAGAAAGAGCAGAGGGCATACAACATTTCTTTGGGAATGTTACATATTATTTCTATTGTACTTGATGACTTTCCATTGATTACTGTCAACTATGACCTTACTGACAGGTAATCATAAATCCATTGACATAACTAGACAATTCAACATAGGCAAGCAATTTGATTAGGACTCACTTGTGAGAAATGATGTCAAAAGCCTTATCAAAATATAAAAATATAAACCAGATTAATGAATGTTACAAGTGGCTCTAATGTGAAGTATGTTTCAATGATGACAGTAATTATAATTTCTAAGTATTTCCCAGCGATTTGTTGTCATGTCGTAGAATCAGGTGTACTGCTGGTGGTCTGCATCTTCCCAACACCACATTTCAATGTCATAACTCAGCGTCTTCATCAGGTGTTCCCTGAGACTGGTTGACGAGCTGACCTCGTCCCACAATTATGCCTGGGTGGAGTGTGGTGCTCCCTATGTCGTCCGTACCCACTGTGGACATTTCTGGCGGTGTTATCAGTCTCTAGGCACTCCATTTTTGGTCTGTGCCCATTGCGGCTTTCTCTCCAAGGAGCTTGCTGCAACCTTGTATCATGTATGCCATTCTGTTCTGTTACTCATGCCATTGGATGTCTGTAGTTCATTACTGTAGGAGAGAACCTCCTTCTGTTGTTTCTGTAGTAGTTCCAGAGCAGGATTCCAACCAGTACTAAGCTGATATCCTGTTTCCCGGTTGATTGAGTTCTCCACCATCTTTGATTTCAATTGATTCATTAATGTCACTAGCCCAGAAGTGGGGGGTCTGGGCCAGAAACCTGGTTTTGTCATAATCCATGGTGTGCTTGAGGTCCAGGAGATGTTGTGCTATTGGATATGTAGTTACCTGTCATAGCCTGGTGTGTCTCTGGTGTTCTTTACATATTATTTCAACTGTTCTGGTAGTCTGGCCGATGTTACACATCCCACTTTCACAGGGTGTATGGTAGACACCAGCTTTCCTTAACCCCAAATCATCCTTGACAGGGTCCTCATGACGAGAGGATGGTGCTCAAGAGTTTGCAGGAAGATGATGTCTTGGTGGTGCCTATATCTGCCAAGGTCAGCAGAACCTCGATGAAACAAAATATCAAGAGTGTGTTCTGCCCATCTGGCAAGATAAGGACGCTCCTTGCTACTGTGAAGAATGATTTGGGGTTAAGGAAAACCGGTGTCTACCATACACCCTGTGAATGTGGGATATCTTACATCGGTCAGACAACCAGAACAGTTCAAGATGTAAAGAACAACAGAGACACACGAGGCTATGACAGGTAACTAAATCTGCAATAGCAGAACACTGCCTGGAACTTGAGCACACCACGGATTATGAGAAAACCAGGATCCTGGCTCATACCTCCCACTTCTGGGCTAGTGGCATTAATGAATTGATTTAAGTCAAGATGGCAGAGAACTTGATCAACTGGGAAGCAGGATATTACCTTAGTACTGGGCGGAATCCTTCTTTGGAACTACTAGAGAAACAATGGAAGAAAGTTCCCTCCTACAGAAATGGGCTACAGTCATCCAAGGGCATAATTAACAGAACAGAACAGCATACACGATACCAGGCGGCAGCAATCTCCTTGGAGAGAAACACGTGTGGTCGCAGACAGCATAAAGAACTTCAACAGAGGCATGATAGTGATAGGATCATGCCTATCGGGTGTGGACCCAATAGGGTTCAAATGGTTCAAATGGCTCTGAGCACTATGGGACTCAACATCTGTGGTCATCAGTCCCCTAGAACTTAGAACTACTTAAACCTAACTAACCTAAGGACATCACACACATCCATACCCGAGGCAGGATTCGAACCTGCGACCGTAGCAGTCCCACAGTTCTGGACTGCACGCCTAGAACCGCGAGACCACCGCAGCCGGCGACCGAATAGGGAATGCCTCGGGATATCAGCTACTTCAGAAGAGAGCTGCAACGGGTGTGGACCGTAGATGGAGCACCTAGAGACTGATACCACCACCAGAAATGGCCACAGTGGGCGCAGATGGCAAAGGGATCACCAGACACCACCCAGGCACAAATATGGGACAAGGTCAGCTCGTCGACCAGCCTCAGGAAACACCTGATGAAGACGCCGAGTTACAACATCGAAATAACGTGTTAGGAAGATGTATTCCACCAGCAGTACACCCGATTCTCCGAGATGACATGATAATGATTCATTTAGAAGTTGGTCTAGCTTGTGACTAAAGCTGCACCAACATTCGTAGAGGTGGGATATGTTGTAGAATTTGGTGGGATGTCTTCTACACTCTTAAGTTTCATCCTTCTTCAGAGATGCATGCTTGATTTCTGAATATTGACCTTTTGTGTTTTGCATAATATATTTTTCATTTTCTAAAATTAAGCTACTTGCTCCACATATCAGCTTTATTAAATGAATCCGTGAAAATGTGAGGTGGTGCTTTTCAATTACTGTAGTTGTCATGAGTTATGGAACTTCTATGGGAGGGGTTTATATAAATATGTGGAAGAATATACATCAAGAGAAAATGTTGTTGAGTTTTTGACAATAAAATGGGCACAGAATCATGAACATATTGTGAGTACAGTGTTTTGAAGAAGGGAACACATTCAGTGTGCACTAAGTGTATCAAATGACAAATGTGCTAATGTGTATAAGGATCCTGTTTTATTTGAAGGATTTGTGAAATGTACCACAGACATTCTGTGACTGTACTGTATTGGCGTTAACCAGTTTGCCAGTGAAACTAGGGTTTCGAGTGATGATAGTCTAAGAAACATTTATGATTGCATAATAATTAACCTTGTAGTTAATCTTCTACCAAATCCAACAAATTCAGCTCAGGTGATAATTTAAAATTATTGGTCAATATGATGTCAGGTGAAACCTCCTCATGTAAAGATGTCTCAGTTATTATAAAATGTGATAGTGATGTGTGTAAAGTTTGTTATAAAAGGTTATGCAAGTTACCCTGTGTATCAAGCACAAGTCATGGTACCACAATAAATGTGTAAAAGTGAATCTAAAGTATATAAAAGTTGGTCATGACTGGATATGCCATCAGTGCTTTACGAGTGCCTTGAAAACCCAAATATTTAACACACTAAAATGAAAAGAAACAATAATAATGTTTCTTACATGCAATTTAGTGATTATAACCATGTAATACCATGAACTCCACAAGAAATATCAAGAACTGGAAATAAAATACCAAGGATTGTAGTAAAATCATCAAGTAGCACAAGATGTTGCTGCGAACAGTCTTTCTATGCAGAAACGTAGTTAGTGCCGACTAAAGCATGTAAAAAAACAGTAAGTGCACCTCTGGTGATACTGCTAACAAATAAATACGTGATTATAGATGAAGACTGTAATAAAACAGCAAACACAGATGAACCAAAATCAGTGACTAAATGTCCAATAAAGTGCACAGTCGAGGGAAGGAAATACAGAAAAAACCATAACAGCTCCATAACAAGAAAGTCAGTCACAGCCACAGTATCAGCGCAGCCAGGGTCATCATTTGAACAAAAAGAGGCAGTGCCAGAATCATCTTCAGCAAAAAACAGAAGCAAATGTGAAGGTCCAACAGAAGAAACAGCGGTCACTGCATCAGTCAGTAGGATAGCTGTAACACCTCATCACCAACAGAATGTTTAGACCAAGGCAAGAGAAACATAAAGTTTTCAAGGTAAGCAGTGCTCAGTGCTCATCAGTCTTCCACCAAAATATGCAATGCATAAGAAACAATGTGCAACAATTAGAAGTGTTTATTGACAGCTCACTTGTTTGCATAGCAGAACATTGGTATAATCGTTCATAATTAACAAATGTAGCATTAAATTCGCACAGTCAAGCATGTCATTACAGTACAAGCACTATGAAATGTGGTGGATCATGCATATATGTGAAGGAGGGGATTATATATAAAATAAGAAATGATGTTTTGGCATTAAGTGAGGATAAACGCATAGAAATATCAGCTTTAGAGATAAGAAAACCTAGATGTATTCCAAAGACTAACTATGCTGTGTATATATTGTGCACCCAGTGGTGACATGGACACATTCACTACAAAGTTAACTGAAGCATTAGATATGGTCTCTAGCCCCAAAAGGAAAATTATCATTTTTGGAGATCTAAACATTCACACGAGGGACCCATATATGTGGTACAACAGTTTTCTGAACATAACGTATACCTATGATATATTACCATTAAGTAACACTGCCACTAGGATAACCACACATTCAGCATCAAGTACTGTCCATATGCTAACGGACATAGAGAAAGATAGGTGTGAGATTGCCATAGATGACCTTGGTATCTCAGGTCATTCAAGTCAGTTATTAAAATCAGGCATAGAATTAAATAATAACACTAAAATGCACAAGTGCAGTATTGTTTTCTCTGAGACAAAAAATGGTTCTCAGCACTATGAGACATAACAACTTAGGTCATCTGTTCCCTAGAACTTAGAACTACTTAAACCTAACTAACCTAAGGACATCACACACATCAATGCCCGAGGTAGTATTCGAACCTGCGACTGTAGCGGTCGCGCGGTTCCAGACTAAAGTGCCTAGAACCGCTTGGCCACAATGGCCGGCATTTCTCTGAGACAAAAAGATCTCTATTTGCCTCACTAATTAACAGTGAAACATGGGAGGAAGTGTACAGAGAAACTACTATAAATGGGAAGCTTTCAAAGTTTATGTCAATTTTAAATTCAGATTTGAAGAAATGTTTCCTAAAGTTCTAAGAATCACTAAATCATGCATCAATAACAACTGGGTAACCAATGGGATAAGGAAATCCTCTGAAACCCTCAAACACCTTAGCTAAATGAAAAACTACCGTAATGATTCAGCATTTCACAACTGTTATCATACATACAGAAAGATCTATAGAGAAGTATTGTTAGCAGCTAAAAGGTACCAAAATGACAAATTTGTAGAAAAGGCTAATAATAAAATCAAAGTAGCATGGAAAATAACCAAACAGGAAACTAAAAGGAAAAAATATAGCTAATAAACATGCAGTTTCTACAAAATGATACCAAAATTATAGCCAATAAAGATGCAGTTTCAACACAATGATCCCAAAATAAATGACCCCAAAAAATAGAAAACATTGCCAATATGTATTTCAGCTGCATAGGATCCAAACTACAACAGAAGTTCAACAAAACAAAGCATTTACAAATGCTGAGCAAAATACCACACACAATGATGCTACGATCAACTACAGCAGAAGACGTATGCAATGTTATGAGTAACCTAAAACGCAAAAATTCAGCAGGCATAGATGAAGTACCTGTGTGCTTACTGAAGGACTGCATAGACAACATTAAAGACCCTTTAGTGAACATTATCAATGAATTCTTCTCCACAAGTAGCTTCCCAGACATACTAAAACATGCAAAAATCCTACCTATACATAAGAAAGGTGACCCAGAAATCATAGAAAATTGCAGACAAATCTTGTTACACTCATCCTTTTCAAAAGTCATAGAGACCATGGTGAAAAACAGGAACATTGGCACTTTACAAAGTTCAATCTTCTGAGTAAAGAGCAATTGGGTTTCTGGGCTGGCAAAAGCACAAATTCAACTGTTACTCATTTCTAAAATGTTGTCGTTATAGCAATAGACAAAGAAGACCACATAACAGTGATCTTATTTGATGTGACCAAAGCTTTTGACACAGTAGACCACACAATTTTGCTAAACAAACTAAATGCACTAGGAGTAAGAGGAGTAAAAAACATGTGGTTTCATTCATACCTGCAAACATCCAACCGGTGGAGGTCACTCAAACTATCTCCAGTCACACCTTTTCATACCTTCCAGACCCAGAATACATCATTGTAGGAATCCCCCAAGGAAGTGTGTGGGCCAATCCTCTTTTTAATATACATCAATGATTTTCCACAAATTGTCAAATATGGTGAATCAGTACTGTTTGCTGATGACGGACAGTAACATCTTAATCAAAGCTGAGTCGCCAAGTGTATTCAATAGAAAAGCTCAGGAAACACTTAAGCATGTATGCCAGTGGACAGACGCTAACAAATTAACCCTAAAGGTAAAAAAAAGGACCAACAGTATTATTTTCCACTTAAACAGAAAACTGAACAGTACCACACTAAAAGTTAATGACGAGCACATAGAATGTGTACCAACAACAAAATTTTTAAGCATGCATGTCGACTCTCAACTAAATTGGACCGAGCACACTGTGGCACTGTGTGCCCCCAGTAGCTGAGTGGTCAGCATGACAGAATGTCAGTCCTAAGGCCACAGGTTCAATTCCCGGGTGGGTCTGCAATTTCCTCCACTGGGTGTTGTGTTGTCCCAATCATCATCATTTCATCCCCATTGACGTGCAAGTCACTGAAATGGTGTCAAATCGAAAGACTTGCACCCAGCAAACAGTCTACCACATGGGAGGCCCTAGTCGCATGACTGCGGTACTTGGAAAATGAATAGCATCAGCATGCTAAGCACTTAGGATAATAAATCCAATCTGTAGTAGCTCGAGTACTTTTTTTGTGTATGTCCACTCTATAAATAGTTATGGCGTATCCTTCTGGGGAGCAAATGAGCAGAACAGACAAACAATATTTAAGTTGCAAAAAAAGGGCTGTACAAATCATAACAAAAAGTAGCAGTAGATCCCATTGCACAGAATTATTCAAATCTTTGGGTATATTTACAGTTCTTTGTGAATATCATTTTGCAGACTGTGATATGCATAAAGAACACATTGACCAGTTTCTGATAAACTGTTCCATACATGCACATGATACAAGACACAGGTAACACTTTCACCTCTATAGGAAAAACAAATCAAAAATCAAAATACCATGTTAAACAATGGAATGAAATTATACAAAAATCTTCCATGAGAAATCACAGACATAAGCGAAACAGATATCTTCAGGAAATTGCTAAAACAGTATCTCTTGGAAAAGTGTTTTTATAGTGTCAAGAATTACTTAGAATGATGTAAATATACAGCTATATGTAAAAATTATCAGGTGTAATATTAACTGATTTAACAATGCATCTTTATGTTACAATATTCATGAATTCTGACTGTGATAATTATAAATTTCTTTACCTATTGTATATACTCATTTGACAACATTCATACAATACTGATTGTCTATGGATGGATGGATAAATAAACAAAAACAAATTACTCTGCACAAATTATCATTGATAAACTAATAAATTCCCTTAAAGTTATTAATATCAATAAAGTTTTGCTCTTTTATGTTCAACTATGTTGTATATTCACATGCCGTCAGTGCTGACATGGCATAGTGTGCGTCAGATCACCATCATTCTACCATTCCTGGGATCAACCCTATTTCCTGTCCGTCCTACATCACGGATGAAATCAAGAAGGGCTTCACTGTATCACACACTAAATTCATCACCACCTTCCCTTCAGTTTTCTTAGGGACATCATATTGATGTACTACATCTACATGACTACTCTGGAATTCACATTTAAGTGCTTGGCAGAGGGTTCATCGAGCCACAATCATACTATCTCTCTACCATTCCACTCCCTAACAGCGCGCGGAAAAAACGAACACCTAAACCTTTCTGTTCGAGCTCTGATTTCTCGTATTTTATTTTGATGATCATTTCTGCCTATGTAGGCTGGGCACAACAAAATATTTTCGCATTCGGAAGAGAAAGTTGGTGACTGAAATTTTGTAAAAAGATCTCACCGCAACGAAAAACGTCTTTGCTCTAATGACTTCCATCCCAATTCGCGTATCATATCTGCCACACTCTCTCCCCTATTACGTGATAATACAAAACGAGCTGCCATTTTTTACAACAAGTGTAGTGTAAGCTGTCTCTTTAGTGAACTTGTTGCATCTTCTAAGTGTCCTGCCAATGAAACGCAACCTTTGGCTCGCCTTCCCCACAATATTATCTATGTGGTCTTTCCAACTGAAATTGTTCCTAATTTTAACACCCAGGTACTTGGTTGAATTGACAACCTTGAGAATTGTACTATTTATCGAGTAACCGAATTCCAACGGATTTCTTTTGGAACTCATGTGGATCACCTCACACTTTTCGTTATTTAGCATCAACTGCCACCTGACACACCATACAGCAATCTTTTCTAAATCGCTTTGCAACTGATACTGGTATTCGGATAACCTTACTAGATGGTAAATTACAGCATCATCTGCGAACAGCCTAAGAGAACTGCTCAGATTGTCACCCAGGTCATTTATATGGATCAGGAACAGCAGAGGTCCCAGGACGCTTCCCTGAGGAATACCTGATATCACTTCAGTTTTACTCGATGATTTGCGTCTATTACTACGAACTGCGACCTTCCCGACAGGAAATCACAAATCCAGTCGCACAACTGAGACGATACCCCATCGGCCCGCAGCTTGATTAGAAGTCGCTTGTGAGGACGGTGCCAAAAGCTTTCCGGAAATGTAGAAATATGGAGTCAACTTGAGATGCCCTGTCGATAGTGGCCCTTACTTCGTGCGAATAAAGAGCTAGCTGCGTTGCACAAGAGCGATGTTTTCTGAAACCATGCTGATTACATATCAATAGATCGTTTCCTTCAAGGTGATTCATAATGTTTGAATACAGTATATGCTCCAAAACCCTATTGCAAACCGACGTCAATGATATAGGGCTGTAGTTATATGGATTACTCCTACTACCCTTCTTAAACACTGGTGCGACCTGCCCAATTTTCCAATCTGTAGGCACAGATCTATCGGTGAGTGAACGGTTGTATATGAGTGCTAAGTAGGGAGCTACTGTATCAGCGTAATCTGAAAGGAACCTAATCGGTATACAATCTGGACCTGAAGACTTGCCCGTATCAAGCGATTTGAGTTGCTTCGCAACCCCTAAGGTATCTACTTCTAAGAAACTCATGCTAGCAGCTGTTCGTGTTTCAAATTCTGGAATATTCTATTCATCTTCCCTGGTGAAGGAATTTCGGAAAACTGTGTCCAATATCTCTGCTTTAGAGGCACAGTCATCGGTAACAGTACCATCGGCACTGCTCAGGGAAGGTATTGCCTGCGTCTTGCCACTTGTGTACTTTACATACGACCAGAATTTCTTCGAATTTTCTACCTAATTTCGAGACAATGTTTCGTTCTGGAACCTATTAAATGCATCTCACATTGAAGTCTGTGCCAAATTTCGCGCGTCTGTAAATTTTAGCCAATCTTCGGGAATACGCGTTCTTCTGAACTTCGCATGCTTTTTCCGTTGCCTCTGCAACAGCGTTTGGATCTGTTTTGTGTACCACAGGGGATCCATTCCATCTCTTACCAATTTATGAGTTATGAATCTCTCAATTGCTGTTGCTACTATATCTTTGAATTTGAGCCACATCTCGTCTCCATTTGCATAGTCAGTTCGGAAGGAATGGAGATTGTCTATTAGGAAGGCTTCTAGTGACACTTTATCCGCTTTTTTAAATAAAATTATGTTGCGTTTGTTTCTGGTGGATTTGGAAGAAACGGTATTGAGCCTAGCTACAATGACCTTGTGATCACTAATCCCTGTGTCAGTCATGATGCTCTCTATCAGCTCTGGATTGTTTGTGACTAAGAGGTCAAGTATGTTTTTGCAACCACTTACAATTCACATGGGTTCGTGGACTGCTCAAAATAATTTTCGGAGAAAGCATTTAGGACAATCTCGGAAGATATTTTCTGCCTACCACCGGTTTTGAACAAGTATTTTTGCCAACATATCGAGGGAAGGTTGAAATCCCCATGAACTATAACTGTATGAGTGGGGTATTTATTTGTTATGAGACTCAAATTTTCTCTGAACTGTTCCACAACTATATCATCGGAGTCTGGGGGTCGCTAGAAGAAGGCAATTATTAACTTAGTTCGGCTGTTGAGTATAACCTCCACCCATACCAATTCGCACGGAGTATCTACTTCGACTTCACTTCAAGATAAATCACTGCTGACGGACACAAACGTTCCACCACGAATTCTGCCTAATCTATCTTTCCTGAACACCGTCTGAGACTTCGTAAAAATTTCTGCAGAACTTATTTCAGGCTTTAGCCAGCTTTCTGTACCTATAACGGTTTCAGCTTCTGTGCTTTCTATTAGCGCTTGAAGCTCAAGGACTTTCCCAGCACAACTACAACAATTTACAACTACAATTCTGACTGTTCCTTCATCCAAGCCCGTCCTGTATTTGCCATGCACCCTTTGAGATTGCAGCCCACCCCGTACTTTCCCGAGGCCTCCTAACCTAAATCTGATTAATATTGTTTCCATTTTCATTGAAATATTGGTGTGGTACCTAAACCTTCATTCAAGAAACACTTGCAAAATGTACAGATTGAATAGCTTTATGAAACCTAGATTATAAGTATTTGGACATCAAAGCATAGTAGGGTAGGGATGGGGATGATCAAGTACTGGCTCTACTCTAGGAGCAGACAGGGACCTGGTGTGAAGAGGGTTTGGTAGTTAGGCACAGTCAGGATGTAGGCAGATGATTGGGTGGGGGGTTGGAGGGGAGAAGTGTGCAAAAAGGAGAGAAGTAAAAACATGAGAAGGAAAATACATGGGTGCATTGGTGGAAGAGAAAACTGTGTAGTACTCAAGTGGGAACAGGGAAAGGGACAGGTGGGTGAAGGACTGTGACTGATGAAGGTTGAGCCCGGGGGGTATAGGAGTGTAGAATTTATCTGTAGGGAGAGATACTACATTTTCAGGTCAGAAAAACTGGTGTTGGTAGTAAGGAACCAGATGGTACAGACTGTGAAGTAGTTACGCAAGTAGTGTTGTCAATATGATTATGCGAACACTTTATTATGAACCAAGACTGATGTAACTTTGCTCACAGTTGCCCCTAGTTTCCCATCTCAGAATTGGCCCAAATGGGGAAGCTTTTAGCAAATCTAATCCCCAGTAGCACTAACTGCTAATGAGTAGAAGAAAAATTACTAATTGCCTAACCTTTGACAAGCTAGCAATAATGAATAGTGTCTAATTATAACTCCGGTGAGAGGTAGGAAAAGTCATTATTGAGATATGCTGCCACTACTCCATGCTGCCACTCACCATTAATTTCCATTAATTTATCATGAGTTTCTTGACACCCTGTTACGCATTGCACCTGAAATTTCTGGAAATTTTTTTTCCAAGTTTGAGTAATCACCCTGATGATCATTTACATGAATTTATGAACATTTAAATGAATTTAGAACAGATATTCTGCCAGTGTATTTAATGTTCTGTAACTTCAATCAGTTTTGATGGGATGTTTCCAGAATAGCATACAATTTAATCCTAGCAGTCATTAATAAATAATTTAGCAGAAATATTAATACCTTAACCATACATCCATGGGTAATGTTGACAGGTGCACTTAGCTCTCACCGGCCAATTTTACAGGGCCCATTATTATGGTGTCAGATCTGTTTTCTGCTCTGTTTGCACATCACAAATTGTGATCTTTCTCTTGCTCTGGAACATAATAGGCTGCTATATTCCCATAAAATATTTTTCTTTTAATCTGAAACCTCATAGGATGCTATTTTGACTTAAAATCTTTTTGAGACATTTGAGGTCACTGTTTTCCTATCTATAATATTTGGATTCACGTTTTTAATGTTCTCTAGTCTCATAGATATATTTACACATATACCTTTAGTTGGAAGCAATTTTGTATTCATATTCCTGAGCTTTGCATAGAATTTTCCTTTAAGAAATGAACGACACAGAAAACTTAACAGTAAGTTTACTCAGATATTATAATACTAAATGGAATATTCATTTTTTCCAATTATTTATGTTAAAGGTCACCTTAAAATCAACTAAAAAATAAGATTTGTCTTCTTGTTATGTTTATATAATTCTATCCTTACAGCTATTCTAATTATTGAAATAAAGACCAACTACTTTCATAGATAAACAGGAAAATACATTTGTGGTTAGAGTGTTAACATTCTGCTCACCTAGGGGGATGGACAGTGCGGTACAACTTCTTATGCTCATACCGTGTGCCAGAGATAGAAGTTCATATCGCCTTCCTACACACATACAGAGTGCTTAGAATTCTGAAACCTGTTCCCATCCTTTCCTGCCATGGTTCCGGGGATAAAGGAATTTGCTGTTGATTGTTAATCATGCTGTGAGACAGACAAAAAAAACTCGTAATTGTAATATTACCTGGAAGGAGCTGTAATCATACTATACTGTCCAGATTGTGGATGATACTAACATTATTAACAATAGCACTAGACAAGGGAATCAGATTATTGCATTTCCTCAGAAATAAAACTCATGATAAAATCTTTATCTTGATGACTTCATTACCATTATCTTCACACATGTTACAAGGTATATGCAGTTTGTGGGTTGGAGGGATCACTGGACAGTGGGTCAACAACAAGTACTTTAACTTTGGATCAAGCCCTATTTGGCAAAATATTCATTTAGCTTCTTAGAATACAATAAAATGTTTACTGGCCATTAGCCAATGATAATGCTAAACCTTGACATGTTTTCTCTAGTTTTCTTTCTTTTCTTTGTTACGCTGACCACCTTTGTCACACAAATAGCAGCTATTTTACCTTCATTGACACATTGTCTGTCCACCAGTAGAAGCCGATTTTTTTAGTGTCTACAGATAATTAGTCTGTTTATAGTTTTGAATCTGCTTGTAACTCCATCATTAACATAAATTATGACATTCATCACACCAATCTGAAAGGCTGACATGCCAACAAATGCAGTTTTGGGAAGTGGTCCCAAATGCACCTACTGAGAGATTTTTCTGAATTCTGCGTTTTGCCATGTAAACATTTTTGCAGGAATTTAGAATTTGAAAGATGTTCATATTTTGGCATTAGTTCTACCACAACAGTTTCTGGCTTGGGTTGTGCATGTGTAAGTTTTTGTCCTTTTGCTTCATGTCTATTGTACTGGCACAATTAAGTATGAATCCTAACTTCTTTTCACTGCGACATTACAACTCATAAAGTTTTAATATGATTTCCAACAATTCACTTGTGCAGTTTACCATAAAATTTATGACTGGAATTAAGATTGTTAGTTTTTGACACTTTTTCATGCCAAATCATTGAAATACACCTAAACCAGTCACAACAACAGGTTTACAACATAACTGCATGCCAAAAGAACAAGTAAACTGAAGTAAAATACTTGTATTGACAGAAGGGTCAATTGCAGTAAATTCCCGCTGACAGTAGAATGTTGGCACTGTTTTTCATCTCAGAGTAGCCACCTCTGTCCTCAATTATTTGTTAGATATGTTCCATTTTCTATCTCCCTCTATAGTTTTTACCCTCTACAGCTTCCTCTACCATGCAGAAGTTATTCCCTGATATATTAACATGCGTCCTATCATCATGTCCCTTCTTGTTCCCAATGAGTCTTTTCTATATATCTTTTTCCTCACTAATTCTGCAGAGAACCTCATCATTCCTTTCCTTATCATTCCACCTAATTTCCATTATTCATCTCTATCTCTAAATCTCAAATGCTTCAGTTCTCTTCGGTTCTGGTTTTGCCATAGTCCATATTTCACTACCACACAATTCTGTGCTGCAAACATACATTCTGAGATATTTCCTCCTCAAATTAATGTTTATCTTTGATATTAGCAGACTTCTTGTGGGCTCCTAGGCACTTAAAAAGCACTCACTGCATCTGCTTTAAAAAGGCATTTAAACACAAAAGTGATGAAGTTGCATGTTGTACATAAAGTACATATTTGGAGAATAAGGAAGAATCACAGAATTGTATTAATACATCTTCCTCACCACATGGTAGAGTTTTGTCAGGACTGGCTCTCCCACGGCTGTCAGTAGTTTCAATGGAATGTTGTCTACTCCTGGGGCCTTGTTTCGACTCAGGTCTTTCAGTGCTCTGTCAAACTCTACACGCAGTATCGTATCTCCCATTTCGTCTTCATCTACCTCCTCTTCCATTTCCATAATATTGTCCTCTAGTACATCGCCCTTGTATAGACCCTCTATATTCTCCTTCAACCTTTCTGCTTTCCCTTCTTTGCTTAGAACTGGGTTTCCATCTGAGCTCTTGATGTTCATACAAGTTGTTCTCTTATCTCCAAAGGTCTCTTTAATTTTCCTGTAGGCAGTATCTATCTTACCCCTAGTGAGATAAGCCTCTACATCCTTAAATTTGTCCCCTAGTCATTCCTACTTAGCACTTCCTGTCGATCTCATTTTTGAGATGTCTGTATTCCTTTTTGCCTGCTTCATTTACTACATTTTTATATTTTCTCCGTTCATCAATTAAATTCAATATTTGTTCTGTTACCCAAGGATTTCTACTAGCCCTCGTCTTTTTACCTACTTGATCCTCTGCTGCCTTCACTACGTCATCCCTCAGAGCTACCCATTCTTCTTCTACTGTATTTCTTTCCCCCATTCCTGTCAATTGCTTCCTTATGCTCTCCCTGAAACTCTGTACAACCTCTGGGTCTTTTAGTTTATCCATGTCCCATCTCCTTAAATTCCCACCTTTTTGCAGTTTCTTCAGTTTTAATCTACAGGCCATAACCAATAGATTGTGGTCAGAGTCCACATCTGCACCTGGAAATGTCTTACAATTTAAAACGTGGTTCCTAAATCTCTGTCTTACCATTATATAATCTATCTGATACCTTTTAGTATCTCCAGGCTTCTTCCATGCATACAGCCTTCTTTTATGATTCTTGAACCAAGTGTTACCTATGATTAAGTTGTGCTCTGTGCAAAATTCTACCAGGCGGCTTCCTTTTTCATTTCTTTGCCCCAGTCCATATTCACCTACTACGTTTCCTTCTCTCCCTTTTCCTACTACCGAATTCCAGTCACCCATGACTATTAGTTTCATCTCCCTTCACTATCTGAATAATTTCTTTTATTTCATCATACATTTCTTCTATTTCTTCGTCATCTGCAGAGCTAGTTGGCATATAAACTTGTACTACTGTAGTAGGTGTGGGCTTCGTGTCTATCTTGGCCAGAATAATGCATCAACTATGGTGTTTGTAGTAGCTTACCCGCATTCCTGTTTTCCTATTCATTAATAAACCTACTCCTGCATTACCCCTATTTGATTTTGTGTTTATAACCCTGTAGTCACCTGACCAGAAGTCTTGTTCCTCCTGCCACCGAACTTCACAAATTCCCACTATATCTAACTTTAACCTATCCATTTCACTTTTTAAATTTTCTAACCTACCTGCCCGATTAAGGGATCTGACATTCCACACTCCGATCCGTAGAACGCCACTTTTCTTTCTCCTGATAACGACGTCCTCCCGAGTAGTCCCCGCCTGGAGATCCGAATGGGGGACTATTTTACCTCCGGAATATTTTACCCAAGAGGACGCCATCATCATTTAATCATACAGTAAAGCTGCATGCCCTCGGGAAAGATTACAGCCGTAGTTTCCCTTTGCTTTAAGCCGTTCGCAGTACCAGCACAGCAAGGCCATTTTGGTTATTGTTATAAGGCCAGATCAGTCAATCTTCCAGACTGTTGCCCCTGCAACTACTGAAAAGGCTGCTGCCCCTCTTCAGGAACCACACGTTTGTCTGGCCTCTCAACAGATACCCCTCCGTTGTGGTTGCACCTACGGTACGGCTATCTGTATCGCTGAGGCATGCAAGCCTCCCCACCAACGGCAAGGTCCATGGTTCATAAGGAAGAGTCAAGATTATCAGCATCATAAATAAATAAAAAAAAATTAAATCTGGTTCTTCTGAAATGTATAAACTAATTTTTAATGGAGATGAATTTTTCGTTTACATTTGGTCACATTACAATTCAGACCATTTTTGATGTAGAATACAACCTTGCACACCTAAGGATTTTTTTTAACCTGACTGCAATTCTTCACGTCCATTGCATTGTATCTCAGCAACTCTTATAATCTTCAAATTATTCATTCCTATCTCCCTTTTAAGTTACATTAGTTTTGGTTGTAGCAGTGTTAAACACTCCTGGAAAGTACCAATTGATGTTCCGATATTACACCTCCCCCTTTCAAATTGTCACCTCATTCTCCCCCAACCCACAAAAACAAATGCGTGGATACACACACACACACACACACACACACCTAGTTGCAAGCAGGAAACTACTCTACATTGTGACATTGATTTACCATCAGAGGAACTCATATTTAGTGTATAAAATGCAGGGAAAACAAATTGCAGAGGTGTTCTGTGGTCTTTCACAGTTCTCAAGGCCATCCTTAACGTGTGATTCATTTTAGGCCAGACACTGATTTACCTGTTGGTTCATTGGAGGTATTCCCCCCTACCACCCATTTCTCGCAGCATTCCGCAATCTGCCACATGGAGATGTGCCATCTAGGAGTTTCAGTTTCTGCAAAGGAAAAAAGTATTTTGCTTGCCAGCTCGCAAAATCAAACTTATGTAACTAATATTTTGTTTGTTTGTGGGTACTTGTCTGTTGTTCTGGTACACATTGAAATGCCTGTACTATAGTACCACTTCACAAAAGTAGAGTGGCCAAAACCAAACAATGCATCAAATTGAAAAGGGAAGTAGCATGCAGTAATTTATTTCTGCATTTGAAAGAGAACAACAGTGCAACAGTCCATCCTGAGCCATTGGAAGTGTACAGTAGAATGCATAAAACACAGTGATTCACTGCTACAAATGCTTCCAGTATTGTGAACAAGTATGAATGACAAATAAGAGTTACAGCTCATCTCTTTGTGGACAACTGGGAATCACTAGAGAATTCAAACCTTGGTGTATAGAGACCAGGTTTTCTTAATCAAGGCAGTAGCAGAAAAAGTAAAAATAAGTCATGGAACAGTTTTCAAAATATTACACAAAACTGTGAATATGACAGCTCACAGTCCACTGAGTTTTGCGACAGATCACGCCATTTCAAAAATCTGCTGAACCAAGGCAGCAGCAGCTGTCAACAGAGTCAGGTCAATTCAGATGACTTCTTTAGCTGCCATTTCTTCATGGGTAAGAGCTGGTTTAGGGGTACCACCTTTGATTTGATTGGTAATCAAATGTCATCACTCATAAGTTCAAACCATGCTACTGCTTAACCTATCAGCAATGGTGACTTCTGGCATAAGAGTCACCCTGTACTGCCAATGGCCTTCTCAAAAGTGGCACAGGAGTGGCCGGAAGTTCAAGGCACTCTTTTGCCCATGGGATGGGACACTGGCCCAAAGAGGCGAAAGAATCAGCAATGATCAACAACATGACGATGCAGAAAGGAATGGAAACCATTGTGTTAAAGACACACAATGTGTGTCAACTGGATGTGTGGCTTGTAATTGAAAAAATTTCTTGATGATTTCACCAGTGACAAAAAGATTCCTAACTACTCCCTCATACAGATCTCTGGTTGGGGATTGCAAAGAGGAAGGGGACTGGAGAAAAATACTGAATAACCAATGGCAGGATAATATGTGGCATGGAATGTCAGATGTTTTAACATGGTAGGGAAGCTAGAAAATGTAAAAAGGGAAATGCTAATGCTCAGTCGAGATATAGTGGGTGTTAATGAAGTGAAATGGAAAAAGAAAAATTATTTCTGGTCAGACAAGCATAGGGTAATAACAAGAGAAGAATATTGTATAACAGAAATATGATTTATTATGAATAGGAAGGTAGGATAGAGAGCAAGTTACTGTGAACATTCATGTTTCATCATGAGGCAAAATCTTCTTTCTTCATTCTTCAAGTAATTTCGGTTGTAAGGAGTAAAACTCAAGCAGTGTCGTTATTGAAAAAGTATTGTCTTGTAATTATTGGTTAAGAGTTGTATGGTCCTGAGCAGACCATTGTTGTGTGAAAGAGTTGAAATGTTCTCTAACTTTGTGTGGAGGACACATGGTGTTGACTATACAGCCATTTTCAAATAGTACATAAAATTCTGTACAGTTCTGGAGATAGTGAGTTGTATGTTCTCTAGCAAGTTCAGGACATATTCACTTGTATGTTCTCTAGCAAATGAGTCTCTCAGTGTTAAACAGCAGTTAGCTCTGTTTCAGAGTACATCTTTCCAGTATGTATTGTCACACAATGATGGTTTTCTGGTGCTGTTATCACGTTTTCAGATGTATCACTTATTCTGTTTTCTTTTCCATTAATTGAGTTACATTCACAAGAAATATGTATCATTTCCACTAAATTGTTAAATTCATTTTTATATTTATTGCACATTGCAACTCCCAGTTTCCATGTCTCTGAACTTGTACTCATGTTTGTTCATGTTCAAAACACTCATTAGTGGTCGGTGCCTTCATCATATATGTACATAATATTTACACGTAACTAATAGCTTTATATGCCTCAGTTGTCACCCCATATTTTCCATTTAATGTCCCTTATTGGTGTACTTGTGTGTAGCTGGAAGTGTGTTTGTGTTGTACTAGTCATTGTTTGTGAATGTTCATCTTCTTTCTTCATGCTCAGACATTATCTTTCTTGATTCTTCATGTTATTTGAGGGACTGGTATTTTAATTCTGAAATGTGTAAAAGTGTAAGTTGTGTGATAAGGCTGCATTGTATTGTTTTGCCAGTGCCCATTTGAATTTTTTGAAGTGTGTTAGCTGGATAGTATTAATCCTGTATTTCACAGAAGTCTTTCTTCATGTAAGGTTTTCTTTCTTGATTCTTCACGTCATTTGAGGGATTAAAAGTTACAGTGAGTGCTGTATGAAATGATTGTGTTTGAGTATATGTGGCTAGGTTGTAGCGTGCATCTATGGTTGAGTCCACATCATTTCCTATGAGAGTGTTTGTTTTATAGAGTAGCTGATATGTTTCTTAATGAGACAAATTCTTCCTTCTTCATTCCTCATGGAATATTAGGGCTCATCAGTTGGTGTGCAGGGTCATTGTTGAAAAAATGTTGTACTGTAATTATCTGTAGAAACCTGAATGAGTCTGAGTGGATGATATGTGGTATAGGTTATTCTGCCATTTTTAATCTCTACATAGAGCTTTTGATGATTGTTTAGATATATAGTTGTATATTCTGTTGCTTAGGACTTTCTCAGCAGTTAACAGCATGTAAATCTGTTGCAGACAATATCATTTTTATATATGATGCCAACAACAACAGTTTTAGGTGCACATGTTTAATGACACAATTGGAATTCACATTTTATGATTTATTATATGAATGCACGGTGTCTTTTCTTTCAGACATGTCCAAAAGAACAGACACCACATATTCATATAATTGATATGCCTAGCTGAGCAATGGATCCATCTTCTTCAGTGCAAATGCGCAAATATGTTCAATCTCCTGTGGGACTATCAGAGTAGCAAACAAGGAGTCAAAGGATGGGGTTCTAGAGGTAGGTGACCCTCATTTGGGATGTCAATTAGCAGTGAAGCATGCTGAGATAGTCCGTGTTGTTGCAATAACCCTGTATCCCAGGTGGCACAGTGATTAATGCAACTGTCTAGTACGCAGGAGGCCCAGGTTCGAATCCCAGTCCAGTACACATTTTCACTCATTGCCGCTGAATCCACATACTGTTTTTTTACAGCTGACAGCAGTGATCTGCAATTTTCATGTTATGATTTATTTTTTATTTTGTTTCTTTTTCATTAATACAGTAATAAATGCTAGAAATATGTCTCTTTTGCATTAATTATATTTCAGTAAATCAGTGTCTGATAATTTATACCATCCATCAACACAGCAATTATGTGTTATTTAATTCATGAGATATTTATTGCAAATTTACTTGCATTTTTGTTATGTATTACATATATCACATACTGCAAATCCCAGTTTCCCTGATTCTGAAGCTGTACCCATATTTGTTCATGTGGAAAATACTTATAAGTGGTTGGTATCATCTCCTAATATGTATCAATTTTAACAGGTAGCTAATGGCTTTGTAGCTCTTAGGGCCATCCCATATCCTAGGTTCAATGTCTTTTGTCAATGTGCTTGTGTGTAGTTGCCCTTCTTGATGTCAGACCCTAAATACGCCATGCCAATATTAATGGCATGTGAATATAAAACATCGTCAAACATCAAAAATGTATGAATCTTTATTGATATGAGTAACTGTATGGGATGCCATTAATTCATAAACGATATTTTGGGCAGAGTAATATCAGTTTAATTTTCAGCTATCAGCTGTGCTGAATTCATTGATAAAGGTGTAATTACATAATTGACTATTATGTAACAGTAAGTTTTCCTTAGGTTGTCATTACACCATCACTTGAAACTTGCGTCTCACTGGCCAGCTGGTTAATGGCCATATAGCACAGTCAAAGAATGTCCATGGTACATTTCACAAATCCTTCAAACAAAACATTGTTCTTATGCACACTAGCTTTGCTTCAGTGGCAACAATACAGTCTTTTTGGGGCAATTGTCAAGATGCATTTATGAGCTATCAGCTGTCATTTGAATCAGTTAATGCACTATTACTGTACACCCTTCTTCATAAACTGTACTCGCATGCTCATTTTAGCATTGAAAAATCAAAAACATTTTCTCTTTATGTTTGTTGTTCCACATATTTACATAAACCTCTCTCATAACAATTCCATAAAAAATAATTTAACAGTACCACCATGAATCCTGAGGAATTCTGTTCAATGAGCTGTTGTGTGGAGCAAGTAGCTAAATCTTAGTCAATGGAAAATATATTAAGTAACACACCAAGATCAATATTTAGAAACTCACTATGTGGCTCTCAAGAAAGATCAAACTTAAGACTGCAGACCACATCACACCAACCTCTATGACAAATCCCACCTGTACCAAGCTTGGTGCAGCTTTAAACACAAGCTAGACCACCTTCTAAGCCAATAATTATCATCATTAAAATGTACTCCATATTAGAGTCGCTTGATGCATTCATTAATCTGCATCGTATTTTAAGATTTTCATAAGGCTTTTGACACCATTTCTCATACACAACTTCTAATCAAATTTGGTGCCTATTGAGTATTGTATCAGTTATGTAATTGGATACATGCTTTCCCATCAGAAAGGTCAAGTTCATGGTAATTGATGGAAAGTCATCAAGTAAACTAGAAGTAATGTCTGTCTTTTCCCAGAGGAAATGTTATATGCCCTCAGGTGTTTCTGATCTACATAAAAGATTAAGGAGATGATCTGAAAAGGTCTCTTACATTGTTTGCAGATTAAGTTGTCATTTAATGTCTTGCAAAATCATCAGATGATCATAACCTACTGCAAAATGATTTAGACAAGATATCTGCATGGTGCTAGAAGAGGCACCTGACTCTGATCAGTGAAAAGTGTGAAGTCACCCATATGAGTACTAAAAAGTATCTGATAAACTTTGGTTACATGATAAGTCACACAAATCTAAAGGCTGTCAATTCAACTTAATACTTAGGGTTACTCTTACCAGTAGCTTATACTGGAATGATCACAGTGATAATGCTGTGGGGAAAACAAACAAAAGACTTCTTTTATTAATCCCAGTCAATATGTGATAAGTGCTGATGAGACCACACTGCTGAGGTCATTGGTCCCTAGGCTTACACACTACTTAATATAACTTAAACTAATTTAAGCTAAGGACAACACACACCCATGCCTGAGGGAGGACTCGAAATTCTGATAGGGGTAGCCGCACGAATTGTGGCAAGGCGGCTCAGACCGCGTGACTATCCTGCGGCGCCTAAAGACTTTGATTTATAGGCAGAACATTTAGAATATGCAACAGCTCTACTACAGAAACTTCTTATACTACACTTGTCCTACTTCTCTGGAATGCTGGTGTGTGGTGTGGGTTCTGCATCATATAGATCTGACAGAGGACATGTAAAGAGTTCAAAGAAGGGCAGCACATTTTGTATTATCACAAAATAGGGAGAGTGTGCCATGTGAAATGATATGTGAATTAGAGTGGGCATCATTAAAATAAAGGCCTTTTCAATTGTTGCAGGATATTTTCATGAAATTTCAATCACTAACCTTCTCAGAGTGTGAACGTATTTTGTTGCTGCCCACCTACATAGGGAGAAATGATCATCACAATAAAATAAGGGAAATCAGAGCTCATACAGAAATACATAAGTGTTCGTGTTATGTGTGTGTTGTTTGAGAGTGGAACACTGGATTAATAGCTTGAAGGTGGTTTGATGAAACCTGAATGCAGAATAACCATGTACGGAGACGTAGATGTAGGAAATGGTGATCTTAAGACTAGCAGATGGAAATCATTCAACCTACATAGATATAAAACTTTCTCTTACACACTTTTGTAATAGTATGCTTCATTTATATGCAGACCTTATTACAAAGAAAAATGACATTGTGTATTCTGATAACATGACCAATTAAAATTCAAGAATCATCCACGAGCTCCTACACATTTCACAGGATAATACTTATCTATTATGGATAACAATATATAAAAAATTCCTATTGACACGGTGTTCCCAATATTATGCTCACTGATTTCACCAAAAATAATATTTCCATAAATTTTGTTGAGGACAAAGTCCTTTAATATGATGATTGCTTGGGTAGCCTAATAAATATCCACCAGGATTTGGGATCCTTAGAAATACGAAAGGTCCCATATGCAGAAGCTGCCACTTTTTGTTACTTTGATTCAAGAGGTGGATGGTTTCTTAATGATACTTTCTTGTTCACTTGATAACTTACTATTTTTATCACTGTTTTGTCATAATTGTGCTTTCTTCTGAATGCCTTCTCTTTCAAACTGGTCAAGGGTTTCTGAACCTCTTCTTCTGACTAATCTCAGTCACTGGGAGCCTGTGGAATCTGGTCCACACATTCATTCATTCTTTCCCCTCCTGCCAAACATTAGCTCTGTTGTAGTGTAGTGTGTTGACAAATGAGCCAAGTGGTTCTCTATCTCATCATACAATTTTATATAGTCAATTCCTAGCGTCTGTTTATAATGACAATACGTCTTTATGAACTGTTCTTGAAAAATCCTCTTAATTTAAATGTAACCGTAGGCTTCCGCGGCCGTTGTCAATGTCAATAAAATTCTTCTGGGTTAGAGACCGCGTTGTCATTTATAAAATTCCAACGTTTCGGCGTCTGTTGCAAGACGCCTTCCTCAGGGTGTGCTGCTAACAAGGCATCTTGCAACAGACGCCGAAACGTTGGCATTTTATAAATGACAATGCGGTCTCTAACCCAGAAGAATTTTATTGACATCCTCTTAATTTCTTTATCTAGAGCTTTACGCTGAGACCATGGGGTAAGACAAAAACAGTTGTACAAGGCTTTGTGTGGAAATACATCAAGGTGACATGTATTTCCTTTGTATTATTCCAGTTTTTTCTTCAGGTACCTTCCCATACTGATTCAAGAGGTTTATTTGCTTCCCAGTGAGGCTTTCTGGCTCTTCTGATTTCTGTTATACTTGCGCAACTTGGTTTTTGTGAATACTTTATTGAAAGAACTGTTTGAAATCACATTGCCAAATTCTCCTGTGTCTAGAACAATAGTTACTGAAACACCCCCAGCACTGGTCCAAATCACAGATTGTGGTAACAATGGTTATTCCTGTTTGCTTTGATTTACTTGCTCCATCATATTGGTACACTTAATACATTGAAAAAATTTTGCAGCTCTGTCACACCCCCTATCTTACGTCATGTCTAGCTCTCTGGGGCTCAATGTGGTTGTTTCCAGGTGTTGTTCAGTTGTATGTCTGCTTTCTTCAATGATTTTGGTAATCACTGGTGATTGTGATCCCCAGTCATAATTTGATGGTGTTTTCAGTTGTTTGTTACTCCAATAATATTATTATTAGTTCCATAGCCAGAATTGTATCTTCTTTTTCAATGCTTTCAGTTTGTAGTGTAATCTCGTTTGTTGTGTTTCTGATAACTGTCCAGGTGGGTATTCTGCTGAGGAAACCAGTATATGGTTCATGCAGTTGTCCTCTACTACAACCATTGCCTGTACTAGGACTCTGTGAGTAATAACCTCTTGGTCCTGTTTGCGACTTAATGTCTCCTTCAGTTACATTCATAGACCCCAATAAAGAAATAAATTCATTCCAACTGGTTTCTGACACAGTGATATGTTTCTCTCCATTTTCAACAGGCAGTGTTGCCTTCAAGATTGTTGAAACATCTGTATGGAAAATGGATTCATTCCAGTAGCAGGCGTTAGTAAGTTGTTTTTTGAAACACCGGTGCAAGCTCCCATTTCGAGAAGAGAAAAGCTCTGAGTAAAAACCTTCTTCTGTAGTATTACCTGCACACCACTGGGCCACAATTTGACCAGAAATGCATTTTCAATATTCTCATACACTGAGGTGTCAAGAGTCATGGGATGCCTCCTAATATTGAGTCGGACACCCTTATGCCTGGCGTAGTGAACCAACTCAACATGTCATGGACTTAACAAGTCACTGGAAGTGCACTGTAGAAATACTGAGACATTACTGCCTCTATTGCCATCCATATTTTGAGTAAGTGTTGCCAAAGAAGGATTTTGTGCACAAATTGACCTCTCAGTCACATTCCATAAATTCTGATGTGACTCATATTGGACAATTAGTGTGGCCAAATCATTCACCCAACTTATCAAGAATGTTCTTCAAACCAATTGTGACCAATTATGGCCTACTAACGATATTATTGGTTCCTTAACTAATTTCTCACACTCTTTTGAACTTGCTTTCCATTAACACATTCTAAACAAGGGACTAGCAGATATATAACTATAGATTGAATCTCCCCCATGTTGGTATCACAGTATTTCAGTCATCAATATTGGAAAAGTATGTTCCAAGGGTGTTATATAATTCCCTAGAAAAATTAAGTTTTTATTTAAATGATAAGCTATGCTCAGAAAAGACTGTTAAATACTGTTTGTATGTATGATTTACCAGTCAAGAGATATATTTTTACTACAAGCTGCCTTTACATCATTGACCCTGTGCTTGAGATCAGTCGCTTCCTTCACAGTTGACCATATGGTTTTAATTTTATCCTGTGAACTAGTTATTCTGTTTGTGTAGCATATACTCTTTGCCTTCCTGATAACGTTTTTAGACACTTGACATTTGTGTTTGTTATATGCTACTGTACCTTGTCTGTGACTACTTCTAACATTTTGATATAATTCCCATTTTGATCTGTGTGATATCCTTATTATTATTACTATTTGTCAGTCATTTCCTGAGCATTGCTTGTGATTTAAATGAAAACTTATTTTCCACAGGGAACGATATAACTCTCTTTAAAAATACTTTTCCAGTATTCATGTCTGAAATACTTCTCTGTGACGTTGACTAGGGGGAGATTGAATCAATAATGAAGTCACTGCAGACTAAGAATTCTCATAGATATAATGGATTGCCTAGCAGAATATTAAGGTATTGTGCTGCACATGTTAGCCTGTACATAGCCATATTTGTATCTTTTCCTTTAAGAATTGACAGTTTACTGAATGATCAATGTAATCAGAGTAAAGCCACTTTATAAAAAGGGAGAAAGGAATAACACAAACAATATTAGAGCTATTTGTATACCATCAGTATTTGCTAAAGTTTTTGAGAAGGTTGTGTATGTAAAGATAATCCATCATTTTATTTCACATAATGTGGTGTCAAATGTACACTTCATTTTAAGAAGTGGTTTAACAATTGAAATGCTTGAGGCACTTGATACAAGTAACTCTAAAATATTTCTGTTTGCTGATGACAGTAGCTTGGTAGTAGAGGATATTGTATGCTACATTGGTTCTGTTTCAAATAGGGCAGTTCATGACATAAGCTCAAGGCTTGTAAAAACCAAATTAATGCAAAATCACGTTAAGGCACAGTTTTTTCAGTTTCTAATACACAATTAAACAAAACCCAATGTTTCAATTTCACAAAATTGGCATATGATTAGAGAAACTGCACAGTTCTAATTTCTATATATTCACATAGATGGAAATGGAAATGAGCATTTGGCATCATTGGCTGGAAGGTTCTTTGCAGGGTAGGACTGGCCGCCTTGGTGCAGGTCTTATTACATTTGACGCCACATTGGGCGACCTCTAAGCCAGATGGGGATGAAATGATGATGAAGAAAGCACAACACCCAGTCCCTGAGTGGAGAAAATCCCCAAGCCAGCTGGGAATCAAATCCGGGCCCATAGGACGGCAGTCCGTCATGCGGACCACTCAGCTATCAAGACAGACGTAGACAGTTTTAGCCATATTTCTATGCCATCAGTGTTTGCTAAAGTTATTGAGAAAGTAGTGTACGCAAGGATAACTGATCATTTTATTTCACATAATTTGCTGTGAAATATAAAGTTTGTTTTTAGACGTAGTTTAACAACTGATAATTCTATACGCTCTTTTCTCCAGATGTTGGAATACTACAGAATACGGGAGTAGCTGACAATTGGTTCACCTCTTACTTTAACAACAGACAGGAAAATGTCATTATTCACAGTGTTGAGAATGGCTGTGATGTGGGGTCTGTGTGGGGTATGGCCAAATGTGGGGCACGCCAGGGATCAATGTTGGGGCCACTCCAGTTCCTTATTTATCTAAATGATATTCCATCTAGTATTATGGGTAACTCTAAAATATTTCTGTCTGCTCATGAACCTAGTTTGGTAGTAAAGGATGTTGTGTGCAACACTGGCTCTGTTTCGAATAGTGCAGTTCATGAAATACACTTAAGCCTTGTAAAAGAAAAATTAATGCTAAATCACAGTAAAACTCATTTTTACAGTTTCTAACCCACAAACAAAACCCAATGTTTCAATTCCATGAGATGGGCATATGATTAGAGAAACTGAACAGTTCAAATTTCTCGGTGTTTAAACAGATAGCAAACTGTCATGGAAGGCCCACATTCAGGATCTTGCTCAAAGACTTAATGTTGCCATTTTCACTATTTGAGCCATATCTGGGGTAAGTGATATTTTGAAATGGAAAAAATTCTACTATGCGTATTTTCATTTGCTTATGATGTATGGTATTATATTTTGGGTTAACTCTTCCCATTCTTGAAGAATACTTTTGGTCCAGAAACGAGCGGACCAGGTATTAAGTGGTGCAAGTCTGTGAACCTCTTGTTGACCCCTGTTCATTTGTCTGGGTAGTATGACATTGGCCTCTCAATGTATACATTTCTTGTTAGTAATATCAGTTTTTTCCCCGGAGAAATAGCAGCTTGCACTCAGTTAAAACTAGGCAGAAATTCAATCTGTCTTTTGATCACAGTTCCTTGGCTCTTGTGCAGAAAGGTGCTCAATACACTGCTGTATCCATTTTCGATAACCTACCACAAGAATTCAAAAGTCGTAGCAGTAATCCACACCCTTTGAAATTGAAACTAAAGAGTTTCCTCATCAGTCACCCTCTGTTCTGTTTAGGAATTCCTTGAAACAGTAAGCTGATTCCTGTTATATTGTTGATTGCTGATACATTAACTTATAACTTGACATTTTTGGGTTCATAAAAATTTAATTTTATCTGTTAGTACTTTTATGTTGTAATTTCATGTACTGACACATTCCATGACTTTGGATATATGCTCCTCAATTTGGTCTTACAGACAGGATACGTAAAATAAAAAATAAGAAAAATCACATGAGTAAAAATGATAAATCTACCAATGCATTGTCCTTTTAAACCATGTGTACGTGATACTGCTCCCATATGTTCATATTACTATCTCACATCTTTTGATAATTTGGTATATGTTTTGGATGAATCATTTATTTCAGTTGCCCATAGAGTCCTGTCATCATGCATATATTCAGTTATGTAACTTATCTTTTGCATCTTGGTCCATGACCATGGCAATACATATGTAAAGCCACAAATGAGTACCACAGGATACACAGTTTTATTTTATGAATATATTTAACAATTTCTATGCTTAATGATTTTCATTTCCATCATTATTACTGTGTATAGCATTGTCACCGGCAGCATACCATATGCAGACAGTGAAATATTTTGAGCAGGCTGATACACATATAGATTGTTATAGTCTGATCTTGGAGCAAGATATATGTCATTATACACTCCTGGAAATGAAAAAAAGAACACATTGACACCGGTGTGTCAGACCCACCATACTTGCTCCGGACACTGTGAGAGGGCTGTACAAGCAATGATCACACGCACGGCACAGCGGACACACCAGGAACCGCGGTGTTGGCCGTCGAATGGCGCTAGCTGCGCAGCATTTGTGCATCACTGCCGTCAGTGTCAGCCAGTTTGCCGTGGCATACGGAGCTCCATCGCAGTCTTTAACACTGGTAGCATGCCGCGAGAGCGTGGACGTGAACCGTATGTGCAGTTGACGGACTTTGAGCGAGGGCGTATAGTGGGCATGCGGGAGGCTGGGTGGACGTACCGCCGAATTGCTCAACACGTGGGGCGTGAGGTCTCCACAGTACATCGATGTTGTCGCCAGTGGTCGGCGGAAGGTGCACGTGCCCGTCGACCTGGGACCGGACCGCAGCAACGCACGGATGCACGCCAAGACTGTAGGATCCTATGCAGTGCCGTAGGGGACCGCACCGCCACTTTCCAGCAAATTAGGGACACTGTTGCTCCTGAGGTATCGGCGAGGACCATTCGCAACCGTCACCATGAAGCTGGGCTACGGTCCCGCACACCGTTAGGCCGTCTTCCGCTCAAGCCCCAACATCGTGCAGCCCGCATCCAGTGGTGTCGCGACAGGCATGAATGGAGGGATGAATGGAGACGTGTCGTCTTCAGCGATGAGAGTCGCTTCTGCCTTGGTGCCAATGATGGTCGTATGCGTGTTTGGCGCCGTGCAGGTGAGCGCCACAATCAGGACTGCATACGACCGAGGCACACAGGGCCAACACCCGGCATCATGGTGTGGGGAGTGATATCCTACACTGGCCGTACACCTCTGGTGATCGTCGAGGGGACACTGAATAGTGCACAGTACATCCAAACCGTCATCGAACCCATCGTTCTACCATTCCTAGACCGGCAAGGGAACTTGCTGTTCCAACAGGACAATGCACGTCCACATGTATCCCGTGCCACCCAACGTGCTCTAGAAGGTGTAAGTCAACTACCTTGGCCAGCAAGATCTCCGGATCTGTCCCCCATTGAACATGTTTGGGACTGGATGAAGCGTCGTCTCACGCAGTCTGCACGTCCAGCACGAACGCTGGTCCAACTGAGGCACCAGGTGGAAATGGCATGGCAAGCCGTTCCTCAGGACTACATCCAGCATCTCTGTGATCGTCTCCATGGGAGAATAGCAGCCGGCATTGCTGCGAAAGGTGGATATACACTGTACTAGTGCCGACATTGTGCATGCTCTGTTGCCTGTGTCTATGTGCCTGTGGTTCTGTCAGTGTGATCATGTGATGTATCTGACCCCAGGAATGTGTCAATAAAGTTTCCCCTTCCTGGGACAATGAATTCACGGTGTTCTTATTTCAATTTCCAGGAGTGTATTTTCATGCAATTCATATTAGCATTTCCGCAGTGCCCCCTGGACATCTACTAACCCTTTGTTCAGGGCTTTCATGGTTTCAACTATTTTATTTCTCCACTGAAAAGAATCAGATCCTATTTGTTCCTTGATCTCGAGTAATTCCTTGTTTAGTCCACTGCCCACTGCTGGCAGGGTCAACAGATTACTAACAGAAGTCTCGATTCACATGTTCACAGGTTTTATGTTCTGATCTCCCTCAGAATTTGCCCAAGCATCTATGTGTGCTGTGTCTTGCTGCCTGTGCACAGTAAACAGTTCTTGTACTATTTTTTCTTACTCTAATGACAAATTAATCACTTGGTATGAAAGACTGTCTACAGTGTAACCTAAGGATAACTACCTATCATGGATCTCATTCACTTCTGTTGGTAGCTTCTCCATAGATCCAGGGATCAGCTCTTGAGCTTTTCACAATTCAGTTATATCACTTTCTAGTCTCTGCAATCTGGCTTCCTGTTTCTCTGCTAAGTCATTAAATTGAGTGCTCACTGGTGGCCAGTTCTTGGCTAGTGGGCATATCCTCCTGTCTAGTAGTCATTTCTTTTTGCTTTGTAGCTAATGCTGTAACAAGAGTGGTCATCTGTGTTTGTTTTGCAGCTCAAATTATCAACTACTCCAGAATTTTGGTGAGACATCTTGAGTTTATGGTTTAGATACCTCTGGCACCACTACATCCTCAACTGAATGAACATTAACAAGGTCCATCAACTCCATCTGATATTCAGAATGGCTTTTTACCACAACACACAAACAAATTTCGACAAGAGCCTAATGTCTTCTATAAGATTACAACACAGTTTATCCCTAATACATTTACACACGAAATATCATCAGACAAACAAAGAAAACTATAATGATAAACACTGTTAAAAAAAAGGTGAGAAATACTGCACAAGCCAGACATGGTCAGAAGTATGTTCAGGAACACATGTAAATGTAAAATTGAACAATTTCATGACTATATTAAAAATAAAATTTGACGAGACATTTCCTAAAATCGCACATTCTGTTGGAGAATCTATCAGAAAAAACTCGTCAACAAAGGTACCAGAATATTCTGAACACTCAAATATCTCTAGAAAAGACAATGAGAGTAGCCCAGCCTTCTTACAGTTTTTTATCAAATACAAAAGAACCTTTAGGAAACTGCTGCAGGATGCAAAAAGAATTCAAAAGGATAAGGCTATACAGATGTTCAACAATAAAAGCAAGGCAACAAGAAATATAGTAAAACAAGAAACTGGTAACACCAAGCCAAACCCGACAAATATGAAAATAAAAAATAAAAGTGGTTTAATAGATAATCCTTAGGGTAACTTTCTTGACCATTACTTTAGTAACATAGCAACCAAACTTCAAGTAAAGCTACCAAAAATACAATATACAGCTGCAAATAACTATGTACTTTACATAAAGCTACTGCTACTAACCATGCATCATTCAGATTGTGTATAAATTTAAGAGTAAACTCTCCATAGCTCCAGATGAGGGTGCAGTGTGTCTACTATGGGACTGTATTATCAGCGTACAGGCATCTCTGACAGATACTATAAATCAATCATTCACTTCCAATTGCTTCCCCGATTACCTAATGCAAGCAGAAGTTCTTTCCGTCCACAAAAAGGATAGTAAAGAAAATATAGAGAATTACAAACCATATTCATTACTGCCTCCATTTTCAAAAATAATAGAAAACTATTATGGAAAACAGACTTATGGATTATTTAAATAAATATCAACTTCTGTGGAAAGAACAGTTTGGTTTCAGATATGGAAAGGGAACAGAAGCTACTACAGGAAAATTTACAAAATGTAACAGTTATTTACCTACACATCAACAAAGCATCTGACATAGTTTGTCATGAAATACTTCTAGGTAAATCTGAAGTACTGGAAATAAGTAGGTGGGGGTCATAAATAAATAGTTTGTCTTATCTAGCAAACAGTGTACAGTGGGTACAGATCTCCCAAATTTCAGATGGCTGAAATTATATGATATTGGGATAATTTACATAGGAAGTACAACAGGCATGTTGTGACACATAAAAGACGTATCTGCTCAGTATGTTATAAGTTACTGAGAAGATTGTTGGTTCAAGAAACTAATCACAGTCATGATGGATGGCAATGTCACAAAACACCTGTTGCAGAGGTGACCACTTAATCATGGTATAGGGGCTGTTGCAACTGCTGAAATACACTGTGAACAATCTGTGGCTCAGGTGACCACAGTGCTCACTGTCACACCCTGTCACATGAGTGGGCACTAGTGCATGACAAAGTTTGTCACTCATGTGACAACTGAAACCACAGTATGACCCATCACACAAATAACCACTTTTTACACTGCACACTCCATTGCTTGGATGACCACTCAAACCACAACATATCCCATCACACAAGTGACCAATGAAATCACTTCTCCATCACAGCACACTTAATGGATGAGTATGTTCTGCCTCATGTCTGTGAGAGTATACATTATATGCAGGTCAGTCGAGTGAAGCAGCAGCAGCAGCAGGGATACAACTGAATCATCTGCTCCCTAATCCTGCTGGATCCTCTTAAACTGGACACACTGTGGTGATATAACCTAGACATCAAACTTGCATTCTATGTTGTTGGGAGTCGTGTATTGTATTATTATGTATCCTGGCTACAAAACATAACCCCCCATCCCAAAAGGAGGGTGTAGTTGAGGGTCAGGTAAATTAGGCTGGTAAGTGCACTTGAGGCCCAGAGTAGGATTGGACCAAAGATTGTGCTGCCTGGAGACGTGGTGTTGAGGTTGTCTGAGGCGAGTGCATAGAAGTGGGTTCAAATGGGAAGGTGTATGTCACCTTTATATGTTCCAGTGACAGTGTCTATGTGTTTCCATTTATGGAAACTTCCAGGGTATAATGACTTCGACTAACAGTCTTGTGAGGTCCAGAGAATGGACATTGGAGACCAGGCCTGACCCCCTCAACACTGACCATTACATGCATGGCAGTTGCTGAATCTGAATGAACAAAGGAAGTTGGGGTGCCACGCCGAGAGCCTAGTCGAGGCCATATGCATCAAATACGTTTGTGCAGTTCACACAGGAATGCTGAAATCTCTGAGTCAGAATTTGACACATTCTCTGGTATTTGAAGCTGCTCACCATATATTGTGAAAGAGCCTAGTCACTACAGTGTTGAGGTCTGTCTTGAAACAAGAGGAGGTTGAGAAGTATGAGGAGGAGTACAGTAGTCCTTGCTTTGTTGTGGCAAACTAGAGCCACCTTCAAAATTTAATGCCATCACTGAACATTATCATTTTGGACTGGATGGTGATGATGAGTGCCAAAGGATTTGGCAAGCTTTTTGAAGAGCTGGAATTCAAATTTCCTTTCACAACCTTTGGTGATGTGGAACAGCAAAGCATAATGATCAGTCCATTTACTGACAAATGCTAGTGCCACAGTATCAGCTGAGATGTAAGAAATTGGTGTTGCCCCTGGCCACTGTGTGAAATATTCAATGATAGGTGAAAGATATTGCTGAACATCAGAAGTGCGGAAGTAATTGACAATGTTAGCATGAGCATACATAAGCTTCCCTGTAGCCACAGGAAAATCACCAACTTGGTCATGGATGTGCAGGTCAACCTTACTAAGCTTACATTCACCACAGCAGTGGTCTCATCTGCAACAATCTGAGCAGATTCCAAGACACACATAGTGACAAATCCTGATAGTAGCTTTAACACCTGCATGTCAAAGGTTATGGACACTGTGAAAGGCCTGCTGGGGGAAAGCATCTAGTAGGAAAGGTTGTAATTTGTGATTGGAGGTATCACATAATAATTTGTGCCTGTGCCAGCCTAAGGCCAGTTTTTGGGTTTTGTTGATAAAGAGTCCATCTCCGTACTAACCCCTTGAGCTGAAGTGACTGTTGTGAAATTGATGCAACCAGTGATCCCAGCAACTCATGCTGACAATTGGCAGCTATATTGTCTGTGCTGAACTGTGAGATATGTTCCAGTTGGTGGAATTGACAAGGTGAGCAGTGACGTTTTCTCTGCTGCAAGGTATATAGTATGGGTCTGTAGAGTGGAAATGTCATTAAGTTCCTGGCTTTCAGCTTTTGGCGGATGTACCCGATTACCTCATAGGGAACAAGCAGCTTCCTGTCATAGGCACATCGTTGGTGTTCTATAGGCATAGGCTTCATTGAAAAGAAGACCAATGTTTCTCAGGAACCACTGAAGTGCTGTTGCAAAGTTGCTTTTAAGGCACAGATGTTGGTGTCAACCACCAGTGCCTACTGGGTGTTCATAGTATTGTCATTATTCCATGCTGGATTTTCTTTTGTTATTTAATTACTTTTATGTTCCTTGCCTAATTTGGCACAATAATTTGTAATAATGTGGAATGAGTTGTTTTTCATTACATGGTGAACATTTATATATCTTTTTTTTAAATATACAGACCTGACTTTGTAATTCCTATCCATCATCTTTCACACATTACATTGTGAGAAGTTCTGCTGTATAGAAGGCGATGTCAAGGAAACAGCTTTTTAAATTTGTTTTCAAATTTTACTTTGCTGTGTGTCAGACATTTTATATCAGTGGCCAAACAATCAAAATTTTTCTTGCAGCATTGTGCATCTCTTTTTCTGCTAAAGACAACATTAATATGAAGTAATAAATGTCATTTTTCTTTCAAGTACTGTAATTATGTGTATAACTGTTCCTTTTGAACTGTCATAGAATATTTACTATCAACTTGAGGAGGGAAAAAAACTACTTTGAATTAGTAGTCAAAATGCCCAACCCCTTAAACAGATTACAAGATGTTTATGAATAAGTACCACATATTATTATTACAGCATGTTTCTGAGCAATAAAGACTTTCGTTCTTAAAGATGACACTACTGAATGGAAATATGCAAAATATGTCAACAAGATTTTGTATGATTCTAAGTACAAAAGTGACTGAACTAAGTTTCTTAAGGAATTCCGAAATGTTCTTTTTCCAGTTTAAATTCTCATGAATATGGACACCTTGAAATTTTGAAGTTTCCCCCCTAGTTATTATTTTCTCAGCATGTGTTACACTTGTCATTAATACATTACCCTTGGATGTGCAGAACTGAATATGAAATTGAAAGTGAGCTAATTCACAGAAAACAAGTCAATGAAACTTTTAAGTACATTGTTTACCATTACTTCTGTTTCTGTATGTGTGCTTGGATTGATTAAAATACACGGATAAGAAAAAAAATCACAGATTTTTCCCAGATTTCCCAGTCCAGGTGAAATTACATTTTTCCAACATTATGTGACAATATAAGTTCCCTTTGTGCTGTAAAACTTATGTTCTTTGAATGTTTTCATACACCATATAGAATTTGCCGGCATTTTAGAAAACAAACTTAGCAAAAAACAATGATTTCTGAAATACCTCTGAGATGCAGTAACATTTATCCTGTATACTTTCACTTTACAGAAATATAAACAGGAACTTGAATAGAATTGGGGAGAAGAGAAGTTTGTGGCACAACTTGACAACAAGAAAGGATCGATTGGTAGGACATGTTCTGAGGCATCAAGGGATCACCAATTTAGTATTGGAGGGCAGCGTGGAGGGTAAAAGTCATAGAGGGAGACCAAGAGATGAATACACTAAGCAGATTCAGAAGGATGTAGGTTGCAGTAGGTACTAGGAGATGAAGAAACTTGCACAGGATAGAGTAGCATGGAGAGCTGCATCAAACCAGTCTTAGGACTGATGACCATAACAACAACAACAAAATGGAACTCCACCAAACATTGCATGGTAAGTTCTGAAACAGTGAAATCGAGATAGCAATGTGCTTTTGTCCACCAATCATAGTTTATGCCGCATGATATTACCAGCCAAAAATAGCAGATATTCATTGATATAGTCAGCCAATAGCAGCCTCATTCATAATTAGTGCAAACACACAAACAGAAAAAAGTTAAATTAAATTACTGTACATACAGCATAGCTATAAGAAAAAGCTAAGCTATTACATATAATTTTGGCTAACAAAAGTATTTTGCTATCTTTTCTTTCTTCCCCACCCCCACCCCCCCCCCCCCCCCCCCCCCTCACCCTGAAAGGTGTGATTAGGCAGGATACTAAGAATACAGCTTCAATTGCAGGCACTGAATATTTCTATCAAGCATTATTATAAATTTCGTTGCTTCGCACAGAACATTTCGTATGTTACCTGGATGTATACATATTCCATCAAACATTTTGACTTTATGATAGAAAATTACATACGGACTTTTTCAATAACTCACTTTGCACATTTTTTAAAGGATATTTATACTTCTTGCCATAGTTAGTGCTTAATTTGTACTCTATGAAGGAACTATAATAAATATGGAAAGCTAATCTTAAAACTTAGTCTTTTGTAGCTTGTGTTATCCTTTAAGAGACATCAAACAAAATGTGGCAGTAAAACACTAAAAACAAGGTAAATGTCTGATCTTCAGTGTTGTTATAAGAAATTCATTGCACATTCTCACACATAACATAATTCACCTTGCATAAAAGGAAATTACTTTGAAAAGTAAAATTTTTCTCAGTACCATTTGCAACATTCTACCTCGACCTATTACAATCGTAAGCAGCTGTGATGCCACACTCATTGAAACAAGGCCAAATGAAAATTATGTAATGAAATATTTCTGTAAATCTAAAAATTTCCTAGGTTTTTCCTGACTATCCCAGGGTGCATGAACACTGCAACATTAGTGTCATCTGAAAAAGAAACTAATTCTGGATGCTATATATTAGACAGAAGATTGTTCACACATATGAGTGACACTAGTGGATCTGAGGCTTAGGAAACCCGATATGTGATTTTCACCAGTCAGAATTATGTCCTCGGACTACATTGGTTGAGTTGGCACATAAAGAGCATTAACAGTAGAGCAACTTTTCTGAACCCCAAACTGCTATATACTGAGGATATTGTTCCTAAGGTGAGATACCATTCTAAAACGCATAAGCTTCTCAGAAATCAGTGGTTCAGTGCAGCTTTGATGAAGAAGAAAACACTGCTATGATGTTGAGGTAAAGGAAGCAACAGGTGATGAAACACTATTGATGAATCAGTGCAATACTTTGCTGCATTATGGAGATAAAATGGCATATAAAGTGATTCAAAGATGAAAAGCAGTGTGCTGATGGATGTCTTTGGGATGTCGTCCATGGTGTCTGCATGGATAACACTGAAGTGCTGATAAGGGCATGGTTGAAGTAGCAAACTCCTGGAAGAGGATATATGTCTGGGATGGTGCATGCATTATGAGCACAATACACAGTATTTGCCTTAGGTCTGTCAGGATGTATCCCTTTTCAGTATGAACTGGAGATGAGAAGACTATAGTCAAGTTGCTGTAAGTTGATCCCTGACAGCTGCAATGGCTAGGTGCAGCAGCTTCACAGGCCTACCTCAACCAATAATGTAATGCAATTTTATAAACATCTCTGTGGCAACATTTCAGTGTATGGGAATTGTTTTCACCTGCAGCTATTAGCACTTCGCAGCTGGAAGCCTGCAACAGTGCTACGAGCTGCCATGGACCTCCTTATGTGATCTTCACTGTTTGTATGGTGAATGAAGTCATTCCCAAGCGGAAACTCAAATTTGGCTTCAGCAAAAACAAATTGCTCCAGTGTGAAGTGTCATGGTCTATTGAAAACTGGAGGACTAGGTTTGGTGGATGTGTGATGTACTGTGCGGTGTCATTCTTTTCTTGGCGCTCCACATGTCTGCGTGATGGCTGGAAAATGGTTGAGATGATCCTGGTAATGAACTTCAGTACAAAATTTGGTACAACATGGCAGAACCCAACAGTTAAGTGACCGGAGTCGTTGTCAATGAGTTGAGAGCCAGGAATGTTAAGGAGTAGCTGAAAACATGCTAAGAAATCAGCACCAATGGCTGGTTCTGTGATAACTGCAATGGTGAGTTTCCAGCTGAAGGTGCAGTGCAATCCCAGATGTAGTTGTGACGGACAGACGCCGTAGGTGGTGACAGACAAGTAATTGGTAGCCAATAGCTAAAATGGTGCTGGTTCACCACCTATGAGCATTGTGTGTGGACAGTCACACCTGTCAGACTCTATTTCTATATGAAAACAAGGCACAGACTTTCTATCCTAGATGAACAAGCAATTTGACACAGTTTGATAACTGTACTTACCAATACATGTTGTGATGTGGAAACACTAGCTGGTTGTGCATGACCTGCAGACACCTGATCTGTGATAGCTTTGATCTGGGCGGAAAGCACATAGGAAGCACAACAGGCACATTCCGGCACATAAAAAACACAATCACTCATTAAGCACAGGTAGACAAAATGGTTGGTACAAGTAACCAGTCAAAGAAAGTATCACAATGCCACAAAGCACTCATCATAGGAGCGATAACTTAGTCTCTCCACAAGGCGTGCAAGTTCTGTTGAAGCAACAATCGCTAAAACAACATGTAAACAACTCATTTCTTGGGCGACCACTGTGCTCATTGGCATCAGAGTTTCTCTTGTTTTGCTTAAAAAAATTTCAAAAAGCTTTATACTCACCCCTTAATGGGGGGTAGTACATCAAACAGGCCAATTTGGAGCAGGAGAGGCACCAAAAGGACATTTTAATTTCCACTGTCTATACTTTTACAAATAAATTCATACAACTTTTTCAGCATGACCAGGAAGGATTCAGAATTCACAGTCATAGCAGTGAAAGTTTGAAAATTAAACTAAGTAATTTTTTTTAAATGTGAAATTTCATCATTTTTTTCACTTACTAATGGCAGCATTTGTTGATATAGTAACACTTTTCTTCATAACTAAGAGAGATGGTTTGTTGAATTTTGCACAGCATACAAACCATACTTAAAGGTGCATGAAACTCTAGAATTTTCCAAATCTATTAAAAGCTGTGCTAAAAATTGAGGCAATTAACTAAAAAAGTTGTGTTTTTTTTAACATGAAGTTTAAAATACAACAGATAATTCGATTTTTCATAAATTAAATAAATTCTAGAGTTTCATACACATGTAAGTATGGTATCTATGTTGTGCAAAATCCATTTTAACTTCCACAGCCATGAGCATCAACCCTGAATCCTTCCTGGTGATGCTGACAAAGTTTTATGAATTGATTTGTAAAAGTATAGACACTCAAAATTAAAATATCCTGTGATGCCTCTCCTGCTTCCCTTAAACGTTTTCTGTTTGATTTTATATACTGGGTGACTCAAAAAGAATACCACAACTTTAAAAATGTGTATTTAATGAAAGAAACATAATACAACCTTCTGTTATACATCATTACAAAGAGTATTTAAAAAGGTTTTTTTTTTTCACTCAAAAACAAGTTCAGAGATGTTCAATATGGCCCCCTCCAGACACTTGAGCAATATCAACCCGATACTCCAACTCGTTCCACACTCTCTGTAGCATATCAGGCGTAACAGTTTGGATAGCTGCTGTTATTTCTCGTTTCAAATCATCAATGGTGGCTGGGAGAGGTGGCCAAAACACCATATCCTTAACATACCCCCATAAGAAAAAATCGCAGGGGGTAAGATCAGGGCTTCTTGGAGGCCAGTGATAAAGTGCTCCGTCACGGGTTGCCTGGTGGCCGATCCATCGTTCTCGGCCATCCAGAAATTTTCCCTTTGCACAAACACCCATTCTCTGTAAACTATTTATAGCAACGTTTAATACACCACCTATCAGGAGGTTTAACACCATACTTTGTTCGAAATGCATGCTGAACAACTGTCGTTGATTCACTTCTGTCATACTCAATAACACAAAAAGCTTTCTGTTGAGCGGTCGCCATCTTAGCATCAACTGACGCTGACGCCTAGTCAACAGCGCCTCAAGCAAACAAATGTACAACTAAATGAAACTTTATAGCTCCCTTAATTCTCCGACAGATAGTGCTTAGCTCTGCCTTTTTTCGTTGCAGAGTTTTAAATTCCTAAAGTTGTGGTATTCTTTTTGAATCACTCTGTACTTTGGGAAACATTTCATCTGAATAGGGTGACATTAATTCATGCTGACTAGAGCAACAACTTATAATATTGGGAAGTAGCTTCTAGTCAGTGTAAAAGTTACTGACAACTGCATAAAACTGAAACTATGTTCTGTACCTCCTTGATTTTTAGGATGCGTTAACTATTTACATTTTTTTTTTTCTTTTTGCTGCATACCAGGTACAGTGTACAGTGTTCTTCGACACAGCAGAATGGAAAATCCTTTTGTTTCTCATCTACAATCAGTAGTGCATGAAAATCTTGCATTTAAGTAAGACAGCTTTCAAGAATATCGTTTTAACCTTTTAGCATCTAAATACACTATGTGATCAAAACTATCCAGACAACTGGTTGAAAATGACTTACAAGTTCGTGTCACCCTCCATCGCTAATGCAGGAATTCAGTATGATGTTGGCCCACCTTTAGCCTTGATGACAGCTTCCACTGTCACAGTCATATGTTCAATCAGGTGCTGGAATGTTTCTTGAGGAATGGCTGCCAATTCTTCACAGAGTCCTGCATAGAGGAGAGGTATCGATGTCAGTCAGTGAGGCCTGGCACAAAGTAGCATTCCAAAACATCCCAAAGGTGTTCTATAGGATTCAGGTCAGGACTCTGTGCAGGCCAGCCCCTTATAGGGATGTTATTGCCATATAACCACTACCTCTCATGCCACACATTATGAACAAATGCTCAAATGTAGTGAAAGATGCAGTCACCATCCCCGAACTGCTCTTCAATAGTGGGAGGCAAGAAGGTGCTTAAAACATCAATGTAGGCCTGTGCTGTGATAATGCCATGTAAAGCAACAAGGGATGCAAGCTCCTCCATGGAAAACATGACCACACCATAAAACCACCACCTGTTGGCAGTTACTGTTACTGTTGGCACTTGACACTCGGTCAGATGAAGTTCATCGGACATTTCCTATACCCACACACAGTCATCAGACTGCCTCATTGTGTATCGTGATTTGTCACTCCAAACAACATTTTTCCACTGTTGAATCGTCCAGTGTTAATGCTCCTTATACCAAGAGATGTTGTGTGGCATTTACTAGTATGACGTGTGGCTTATGAGCAGCCACTCAGCCAAGAAATTCAAGTTTTGTCTCATCCTTCCTAACTGTCATAGTACTTGCAATGGATCCTGATGCAGTTTGGATCCTACTTTCGATGTCTTCAGTTGCCCACCATTTTTGGAAACAATGCTTCATTGATAACAAAAGTTCTCCACCAGCTCACTCTCCTCTTCTTTCACAGGTAGTGCATTCTTGTTCTTACTGTTCATACTAAGCTCTTTAGTCTTAGCTGTGTTTATTTTTAATACAGCTCTCTGCGCTTCTGCTTCTCACTCATATCCTTGAAAACATGGGTCAGGAGACAGATGTTGTTTGTAAAGTCCAGGTCCTCTAGGCAATCATATAGAGTACACTGTATAATTCTTCCTTTCTTTTCTCTTGTGTTCTGTTCTTCATGACACCATCTAATGTCAGAAAAACATCAGTGCATTACTCCAAATTTAAAATGAATTGTTCTGAGTGATTTCCATCATGTTTCACCTGGCAATTATATTCTCTGTACATCATCTTCATGATACTCATGATCTTTGGAGGTACTTTGTAGCTCTGCATTGTTTTCCAGATGGATTCATGCTGCACCCTATCAAAGGCTTTTTTAAAGTCAGCAAAAGCCAGGTACAGAGGAGACCAGTATTCTAAGGATTTCTCAGTAATGATCCTTGAGGTGTTGATTTCGTCCGTGCATGATCGGCTTTCTACCAATGATGGTAGAGCACTTGCCCATGAACGGCAAAAGTCCCGAGTTTGAGTCTCAGTCCTGCACACAGTTTTAATGTGCCAGGAAGTTCCATATCAGTGTACTCTCTGCTGCAGTGTGAAAATCTCATTCTATCAACCACAAAGTCTTCTGCTCCTCTCATGGTCAGCTACACGTAGCTTGCTCTTGGGTAGCAAATTCAAAAAATCTGTACATATATAACATGGATAATAAAATGAAATGTTGTTTTGACTGTCGATCAACATAGATACTGAGAAATTTATGGACAGCTGCTCCCTCTATGGTCTCATTTAGTACTTTAAGGCTTTTCTATTAGGTTTTCTACTTATATAGAAGTTCTTGTGATTAGTCTCCTTATATTAAGAGTTACCAGTTGGGGACAGACATAAGTGCTGTGTGAGCTTTCTCCTAACATTTCTGGTGTCCTATTTGTAATTGTTATATTATTGTTGACAGCAAGTAACACTGCTTCATCTTGTGTGATCTGTAGTGGCAAGCCAGTAATGTATGAGGTAGTTCGAAATGTTCTTAGAGCGGAATAGAAAGATATGAATCACAGAAGTGTAACTTTTTTATGTTTCAGTGTAGGCTCCCTTTGTACTAATACATGTGGCCCAGTGATGTTCCAATACCTTGAGCTCAACTCAAAAATTAGATTCCTCTGTGCCTGCAAAACACTGTCAACTTTGGCTGTCCGTTCTTGGTTTGAAAACAATCTCTGTCCATCATAGAAAATATTGAGCTTGAGGAAGAGATGGATGTTTGATGGAGCCAAGTAAGGTGAGGCTGTCAACAATTCATATCTAAATTGATGTATTTTTGTCATAGCATTGACACTTGCGTATGTGCGCATAATGTCTTGTTGGATGATGACTTTCTTTCCTGCCAAACCTGGCCTTCATTTGTATATCTTTTGCTGTAGTTGGTCTAAAAATTAGGGTAACATTATCCTGTAATCGTTTCATCTGTGTAAAGGTAACATATCAGCAGAATTCCTATTGCATCTCCAGAAACTAAAACCATGATCTACCAAGCTGACGTTATTGTCTTTGTAAACTTTCCCGGCTTAGGACAATTTTACAGTAAGCAAGTGATTACACTCATGAATCAATTTGTTGACACAATCAGTTTATGTTCACAAATGTAAGTCCTGCACTCTTTTAGCATTTCAAATCAAATAAGGAAAATCCTTCTTGACAATAAAGGGAAAACTTCTTGGACAACTTAAAGTTTTTGGAAAAAATGTAAATAAATATTTATATGAGACAATCCTCTGAAAAGTTCTATTGCAAAAAAGTGCCTATCTTCTTAGGATGGACAGTATGCAAAAAATTAAAGTCCAATCTCATGAGCAATACAATGAATTTGAGCCTCAGAGTCCACAACTGGAGCAGCAGGTCATGATACGCATTGGTCCCAGGTGGCAAGGGCATCATCAAGTTTGGGCGGTGACATAGTGCTGGGAAACTTCTGCTTCTGCTGGCATAGATTGAACTGTCTGTTGCTTGCTGGGTGAAGGCAGTTACACCCATGTGGTGGATGACTACTAGATAGCTATTGGTCTGGCAATGTTTGCTCAAACTGGGTAAGGAATATGGACCGCAGATGCACCCAAAGATCCAGATGCATGGAGGTTTCATGAGTGCCCTCAGAACTAGCTTGCTTCCTGCAGGACAGGAGAAGTTCAGCTGACTTTGACCAATGAGCCTGCAGAACAGGAGCAAGGAGCTGCATAACTGTGTAATGTTGTGGGTTGACAGCTTGTAGGAGACCCCAGAAACACACCATATCTTCCCCAATTCTCGAGAAAGACCAAGAGGGGCAGAGACTGGAGTGAGAAACAACAGCATCGTCACTGCCAGAAGCATTGCCAAAGGGCGAGGTAGGGGTTGCTGGTGTGTTAACATCCATTGGGATGGTGAATGGAGTCATCGTCTGGCTGGGCACACTGGAAGGTGGAAGCAATACATCTGCTGGGTGAGCAGCAAAAACCTTGGCAGGGGCAGTATTGGTTGATGTGCTGTAAGAGTTGGGAGCACTTGAGGAGTGTGATGAGAAGCACAGCTTGCCTCAGAAGATGGGAAACAGTGGTTGTCAGCCACCAGGGATACCCACAGGAAAAATTCATATCCCTGTCCCTGGGAGACAAACAATGTTGGTGGGAAGAAGAGGAGAAGGGGGACAGTCTGTCAGGTGGGGAATGGACAGAGAAGAGTGGAGAGGGCAACCATGTGGCCACTCTGCCAGAGAGGAGCCCTCCATCAGAGTGTCTCAGTATGATCTGAGAAAAAGGTGAAGATTCTCATAGGAGGAGTGGTACTCGTGTAGTTTAGATATTTGAAATTTAAAAGGCTGCAGAAAATGCTCAGCAGTGCCCTTAAAGGCAAGGTGGGAATTAATGCAATGCTGTGAGCAGCACAGAAGGCAGAAAATTCAGAGGAAGTTAGCTGAAGTCCATTATCAGTAACAATAGTGCATGGAGGCCGTCTAGTGGGAAAATCTGGGTAATTGCCCAAATGGTGTGGGAAGATAAATTGGAAAACATGCAGACCACAAACAGAAAACAGGACCCAGCATGCATGATGGTATGCCACATAGAGTCAAGGATGGGCTATTCGAAGTCCAGATGAATGTGGGACCAAGGAACAGCAGTGGAAGACCATGTTAAGTAATGCTGAGATGGGGCCCTCACCAACTCTGGCAGGTGCAGCAAGCAGTGACCAAATCTCTAATAGTAGAATCCGTGCCTCATAGACATGATGGTGAGCCAGTCACTAGGTAACAACAGCCCACCAGTGTCCTTTGTGGAGCAACCAGAGGAACTGGTTGCAGAGAGCCACCAAATAACCATCCAAGTGCAGTTGTTGTCACCCTAGTGCAGGACAATGCTGTCCCGGGAAGAGAGGTCCTGTTGTTGATCCCAGAACACCTGAAGATCTGGGTGTGCCACAGCCTTTGAGTTGGGTGGCCAGCTTTGCCAGATGTTCTGGAAGAGATGTGGAAGACTGGACTGTCTGCAGTGTGGAGTGAGACAAGGTTGGCTGCAACAGCGGTCAAGGTGGCAGCAGACTTCTGGATCAGTATTGAACACTGGTTGCTCTCCTAGTGAAGGCCGGGAAAGGAGATCAGCATTGGTATGGTGGAGGGTGGAGCACAAAATTGCTTCATAGGAATAGGCAGAGAGGAACATGGCACAGTGTTGGAGGTGGTGGGCTGTGTGGTGCTGAAACCCAGAGGAAGGGCAACTGGAGCTTCTGGTACATACTGAGGGTACATTGGTGCCCACAGATATAACCATTGGACTTTCTGAACCCAAAAATAATGTCCAGTGCTTATTTTTTGATTTGGCCATACTTACACTGGGCAGAATAGTTTTAGAGACTAGCTTCAGAGACAAAGGCAATTGGCTGCACCACCTCGTTGATCACTTGGAAAAGAACAGCTCCCACACCATAATTGGAGGTATCAGTAGTGAGTGTACACAGCTATGATAGGTCATAAGGCAGGTAGGCTTGAGGAGCAGCTGTTTTAATAAGTGGAACTCCCTGCCACACTCAGGGGACCAGAGGCACTGGACATTCATTCAGAAGAAGAGTCTCTGCAACGTCAGTTGCATGGAGAATGAAATGACAGGGAGCTTATGGACTGCATGACAGGGTAGATGCTGGAAGCACTTCGGATGTGGCCAAGATATTCCACTCATAGCACTAACGGGTCACGCTTGTTCTTGTTACAATGGAGATCCTCATGACCAGACACTGCAAACAAAAGATTCAGATTGTGTAAGAAGTCTTAGACAGAGGCACCAGTAACCAGGATATTGTCCAGGTAGTTGGCAGCCTGGGTAACATATAGCAACAGTTGTTCAAGATACTGCTGGAAAATTACTAATGCACTCATGATACTGTAGGGGAGTTGATTGTATTGAAAAAGACCAAACGGGATATTGATAACCAAAATGTCATGTAGGCTGCCTCCAAAGGAATTTGCAGGTATGTGTCACAAAGATCAGTTTTTGCATAAATCTTGCTAGCACCCAGTTGAATCAAAATCTCCTTAGCTTAGGGGATAGGGTAAGAGTCCACTACTGACTAAGAGTTGACCATGACACTGAAAATGCTGCAGATGTGTTTCTGACCCGTATTCTGCCAATAAATTGTTTTCTTACCCCTAATAATTGTTTAAGCACTCAGAAACACTGCACATGCAGTGAACACAGTTGGATTTAAATTAACAGTCCAGAAAAAAAATGGTTCCCGACACTCTACTGTGTAAACCTAGTCAAATTCACTTTATTACTGTGAAAGCTTGTTTTACGCCCTTAACAATAGTGTCCTACAGCTGCATAGTGTACTAACTAAGAATGATTCTTTCATGTGATACAGCTCTATTTAGGAATAGGCCTACACATTCTAATATGCTTACCGAATTACAATTGTTCTCTGAAGAGCATTTGTCATTTTATGGTAAGCCAGATGTTTTCCCCCTATATGCAATTTAGAAATACTGATGCACTTTCAGTACCATGCCAGAGTTATGAACATAAAAAACTAACATTATAACTATAGTAAAACCTGTGTTTACATTAGCTGACTGTACATTTTGCCGCCAATTTCATTTTATCCTTTCCTAAGCTTTTCTCCTTTAACTACTTGTTTTCCTGCTATTAAAAATCTACATTCGGAAGTAACTGAAGGATATCATGTCATCCTTCCCTTCAAACAACATTAAGAAAGCTCCATCCTCCCCTCTTCTTAAATTAATTGATGATGATCCCTAATTATTCGGTTTTTCCTTCTCCTCTTCATTAGTCGACACAACAACAATACTTAGATTTTACTGTCTGTTCATTTCAAACAAAACTGTATGTTTAAAAACAGTGAATAATTTACGTAACACACTAAAAGTAAATAAACGAGTTTGATGATGAAAGTACATTGCCTTTAATCTGATGATTTGTGTGGTGGCGACGGTGATTTTACTGCCGTGTGTGTAAACACAGGACTTTTGACAATGGCGACGATCAGTTGACCTGGCAGAAAATATCCACTGCGAGTGCAACCGGCGTTAAAGACCTGTTCAGAAAGAGCGTGGCCTGGCAGTCCGACCTGTGGCCTTGAACAGCAATGGCATTGGCCAGGCCGCATAGTTGTTGTATATTGGTGTCGGTCACACAGAGAGTGACTCTGGCTGGCTCGCCGCACAGGCTGACATAGAGTTTCAACACAGACAGATTCACAGCAGCCAGGAGCAGCTGTTTGCATTTGCTGGTGCATTTGACAACAATGGCGTGAGGCAGATCTTTGGTACCACGCTACACGTGCAGGCTGCTATGTGATGAGGTTCCGTCTGTTTCCACGGTGTGACAGCTGACGCAGCAGCAACTGCTTCTGCCTGTCTGGCCTTCCTTGCCCCGGTCATCCGTCATGCCTGACCCACACAGGCAGACTGCGGCGTTGTGTCTGACCAGGCCTTCAAGAAGCTGAAAATCAGTTTTTATCTTTCCTGTATGTTTGAAAACTGACACATCCGGTATATATGATAGGAACGAAGCCTAGAAACACAGGTGGCCCTTGTGACTCCTAGGAGATTCAGACCACTCATTTCTGAGTCATTATCAAACTATCACAAATAAGCCATCATTGTCTCATTAATCATCAGTCACTTATTAGTTACCATCTCTCTACAATATGCCGTGTCGATCAAATGCCTGGATGGTTAATGGCATACACTCGCTTGCAATACTGAGGTAAATGGCAACTGGCAAATGTTTCAAACTTGTTCCCAGTGTGGCGACTCCACATGGCCATAGAGAGGAGACAAATAAAACTGGAGATGCATTTCTGAATAAATTTTGGCAGCTCTGCAAAGTTTAGTTTTGTGTACTATGCTGTATTCTTACAGGTAGACGCCCTAGTGTCAGCCACATCAGTTTTAGATGAATTCGCTGTTTCTTACACATTTGCTGTAAAGGTGTCTCATTTTAAGAGTTGTGGGAATATTCTTAATTGCTCTCGTAAATGCACATTTTGAGGCATAACGCCATGTCAGTAAGTGCACCACTGCTGAGAGATGTTAATAGGTGCTTAAAATAAATAATAACAATTTCAGATTGTTAAATACATAAAAATAAATTATTTTCTCTCTTTAAGTAAGAATAAATCATTTATTTTCACCTGCCTTAATACATTTTCTTGCTATATCTGCTTTTCTCTGTTAATCCCCTGAAAAGTGAAAAAAAATCTGGGCTTTACTTTCTATTTTGTAAAGTAAAAACTAAATGTACACAATAATTTCCACAACCCATAACAGATTCATGTCTTAAAAAATTTTGTGAATTTTGGTTGTAAGGACGATGTGGCTTTTTTATTGTTACAAACATATTAATATAGATTGAAATACTGTTGTAAATTTAATATTAAGAACAAAAGGAAGCGTACGATTGTGGAAATTGGTTCTGTTACTAATAATGTGCATAACTTGACTACTCACTTACCTGCATTACTTAAACAGAAATTGAATTTGTCTTGGGCCTTTCCCGTAACTATTTACCACTTTTTCGATAAAGGACTCCTCCTCTGATTTTATCTTATCACGATAAACTGACACTATACACAAACAACTGAGTCGATTATCTGCCATGGTAGTTCTTAGCCACATTTTTACACTCTTGAGAGTGCTGCAAACAAACATGGCATAGACCTATACTAATTCAGATAGTGTAACCTTCTTCAGTTACTGTATTGTGATAATATTTCAAACAAGATTTAAAAATAATTAGAAGAAATGTCTCATCTGACTTAAGAAATTGTTTCAAAGTCTTTCTGATTAAGTAATTACAATCAGAAAAATGTTACTGTGTTAATTAGTAACTGAATGATCTTTCCACAGAGCAGGTGGTTGCCAGTAAGCTAAGGGCTATCTTCAAGGCTGAAGCTATGGCAGGCAAGAATTTGGCTTTGTCCAGTAGATCAGTCAGGCTTAATTCAGCAATATCTCCTTCAGTTACTTTATCGCATTTCCACATACTAATCCATGTCCATGCTTCTTCAGTGAAGTTATCTAAAAGATCGCCATAAAATCTTATGATATTTTCAATTATCCTTTTAATATCTAGGTCACTTTGGGATTTCATTACCTTTGGGTGCAAGCAGAAAATCTCAAAACATGCCTTGTTGTCTTCTGAAAACGTTCTTGCGAGTAATGGACTAGGGAATCCAAATATGGAATAAAGAGAGATTTTCTGTACTACTCAGTGACAGAAACTGATGGATGATTTGAACGATGCACTTGTTGTGCAACACTCACAGTTCTCAAATGCCAGTGACATCTATTCCAAGTGCACTATAGTTGCTTTCATCACTTTTCATTATCATTTCAAATTCGGCTTCCACATTTTCTCTGTCATCTAATAACATTTTTACAATTCCTTGAATGTGTTCTGAAACTTCTAACAAGTTAATGTTTACTGATTGTAGGATATTGGTGACAGGTTCTAGTTTGGCTGAATATTTTGCTATGACTTTTAATGTAACAATAAATGTTGGAGAGGTAAGTGTGCAGGAAAGTTGCCAGGCTTTCTGCCTAGTTTCACAATCTCCTTCTTTATGTAAAATTGCTAATGCTTCAACAATTTATAAAAACTTATCATTAAATTTCCTTATAGACTTATGCTTCTCAGACCATTGTGTCTCACACAGTTTTTGAAGGTTCCCAATTAGGACTTTCCTTTGTCTGCTCCCCCATAAAAAAGAAATTCTTTCTTTGATAGTACCAATGGCATTTCTAACCTCTGGTAAGGTGTCCAAACCATTCACAACTAAATTAAGTCTATGGCTAGCACAACGATAGAAGTGAGCCTTGGGATATTTCTCAGCATTGTCTGCTGTACTCCGCTAATTCTACTGGCCATCGTACTGCACCCGTCATTGCCTTGTCCTACCATTTTATCTCGATTTAAACCCCAAGCAGATAAAGTAGATATTATTGTGTTGGAGATATGTTTTACATCTAACCTTGCTAATGGTGTAAATCCAACGAAGTCTTCTCTGGCAACATTAGTTGCACGGTCAAAATAACGTGCAGAAAGAGAAAGTTGTTCTGTGCCTGCAATATCCATTGTTTTGTCTGCCAAAACTGAAAATGATTTGCTGTTTTTGATGATATTAATCAAATCATTTCTTAGTACCTTGGTGCATATATCAATTAAATCATTTTGGGTTCTATGAGAAACATAGGTAGCATTTTTAGGGGCTCCCTCAAAATGATTAGACAGTGTTACGTCACCTGGCTGTACTCTAAATTGTAACAAATCATCAAATACAGCAATTGAATTTGTTTTTCTTCTTAAAGGTGAGTTATGTAATGCACAAAACAGTACACAAGAAACTACTGATTTTAACTTTGCATGTTAAGTTTGTACTAATTTCGCAAGATTCTCTTTGGCGAGTTCTTCCACACCTTTAGTTTTGTTTGTCACACCACTTATGAAATTATTTGACTTTTCTATTGCATCTTTATGCCACTCGGAATTCATATGCATTTTTGGACATTCATGGAACTTTTTGAAACTTGTGAATGAGTGGCTTATGAATGCACCATTATGACTACAACGCTTTATTCGTGGGCGGAAAAGCACACAAAACTTGCAGAGGGCACCTTTAACTGCTTTAGAATAGACCAGCCATGGATATAATGACAGCCAGGCTGGTCGAAATGTTCTTTTTGTGCTGTCTATATCAGTCTTAAAATTATAACTTCTTTTAGGTTGCCATGGATTAAATAAAATCCTATGCTTTAGGAAATTGTCAACATCCTTTTTTTGAATGTAATTTCAGACATCAGGAATACTGACTAGGATACTACTACTCTTTTCATCAATGCACTTGAAGCCAGCAGACGAACTGGCTTTGTCTTTATTTTCTCCATCAGCACAACTACTGGAATTTTTAATAGTGATGGTTGCATTTGACTCACCCTTTTCTTGTGATACCTCATCATAGACAGTATCTTCTTCGACACCTCCACTTTCATTTGTAGTTTTCATTCACTTGTGAGGTACAAAAAACTTATGTATATCTGTCATTTCCACTGTATACACTGCACTTTTAAATTCACAACGCATAAACGTCTATGCAAACCACTGTCCACTTACAACTCACAATGAATTTACACAACCCTTAAAGTGGTGTGATGCCGAACCTAGCTGAGTCATGACTAAAGAACAGAAGCTGAAATTATATCACGGTGGTGGGACGAAGGGAGGGGTTTCGGTTCATCAGTGATACAACGCAGTGTCCATTAGATCGCAAGCCAATGGCTTTGAGTTTTGGGTGAACATTTGGAGCAGTTTCTTGCGATGGATGTGGAAATATTTATGCGATATGTACCTATTAGAACATAGCAGAACTCATCTGGAACGTTCCAGAAATGTAAGTAGCTTACGCCACACCGTGCTAGACCATGTTCGTTGACAGTAGTTCCAATGACGGATATTGCCTACTTCTACAGACAAATAGTGATATTAGTGGCCTCACAGTACCCTCTAAAACTTCAGCAAACGAAAAGGAACATAATACCTTAAGCTAATTTAAATTAGCGTCTGACAATTGTTAACCATTATTTGAAATTTGAAAGAATAAAATTTTGCTGAGTGTGTTTTGTTGTGCAACTGCCTTGTGTTGCCAGTTGAGGTTTATGAAGAGGTTTGTACATAGTGAGATGGGAACAGAAAGGGTGACATTTTAGTACCCTATAAGTCAACATTTTCGAGATGGAACTCTCACCATGGGTACCATTCTTAATGGGACCAAGTACACATGTAGTAGTTTGTTGACTGCCAGATTTGTTTTATTTTATTATAGCATATTAGTAATGCCCAGAGTTTGTTAACATGTAAACAGTCTTTCCTTACCAGATATGCATTGTTTACAGTTACTAAAATCTCGAATATTGCAGCTATAGATATCTATCTTTAATTTTTTTGTCATATAGATACTGTATCATAGATTATTTTTCAAGGAAGATATCATTTTTTTACGTTTGTGTTTAATGTCCCTTTATGACACAACAGTTACTTTTAATATGCAGAGAATGAACAATGGGCGTGCCTTCAGGAAAAATGCTTAAATGTGGCTCAAGAATGCATTTGTAAAAGTTAACAATAAACTGCTGGTTTATGTATTATTCCCATTGTTGCCTCACTTGCTGTTGTTAGTTTCTACCACGTGTGAGTGTAGAAATAAAAGCAAAGATACTCCATAGGCAATATCTGTAAGACAATCTATAACAATTTTGCACATCTTCAACAAACAAGATTTCTTAAAGAAAAACACATAATTTTTAAATTTATCGTCATTTTTTAATTTTAGTTCAATTCTCCTTTAAGGTTTTTCATTGCTCTAGTTCATCCTGTAATTCTGTTTAGATATGTTTTATATTATTTTTACGTCATTTTATCGATATTTCCCAGTTATTTTAGTGGTATTTTACAGGTACCTTAAATCATACATAAATGAGCCATAAAGTTACAGGTATTTTTTATATTCATAGACTGAATGAATTTTCACTAGGGGCAACTGCCTCCACTGCACCCCTCCCCCTCCCCCCTACAGGCACCCCTCATTGGCTACTCGAAAAGATCAATGGGGGTAGCCCAGTGACTGTTGGAGATGGGAGTGAGGACACCAGCATCCTGTAAATGGCAGATTTTCTGTCAGAGATGGTCTTGTAGCACAAATATAATGGTCCAAGATTTCTCAAACTTAGGAACTGCTGGTGGACGAAGTGTGACATGGCTCTGAAAATCCTTGACACCAGAAAGAAGATAGTGCAGAAAACATTTTGGAGTACTTAGCAAACAAATCCGAGGCACAGGAACTGACCTTTATCCGACTAACATGAGAAATGGGATTGTGAATCTGCAGCCCCAGAGCGGTGAAAGGGTCCAAGTTGAGAAGGTCAGAGGTATCAGGAAATCCCACATCCAGAACGCGTTCTTTGATAGCTGTGTTCCTGTACTGAAAATGTGCTGAGAGGGCATCCTTGATGGGAATGAGCTTGTTGCTAAAACTGTGCAGCTGGGTGGGGAATCCCAGGGCCTTATACATTGGCCCGTCAGTGATGGTGGCAGACAACTGAGAATCAGTATGGAGAAGCCCCAGGATCCCATCAAGCAGAACAGGGAGAGACATTGATTTGTGGGAGGAAGGGACCATCGTGTAGATCAAAAGAATAGACGGTGTAGCATTGCATTTCCGAGCGCTGTCAGGTTTGAGGGCGGTATGAGACACCTAATGAACAGACATCGCCATGGAAAGGCAAACTTTGGACTGGTGGTTAGACTTTTCACGTGCCAAAAACCTGGTGTTCAGAAATGACATTGCTGCCACAGACAGCTAATAAAACATCAACTGCAGGAAGGTAGGGCATACACACAATGCCCACCCTTCTGGCCCAAATTGTGGGAGGGTTTGAGTGAGGCAGAAGGCTTCTGAGGCAGCCTTGAGGCTAAGACCACTGCCAGATCCTGCAGGGATAATGCAGTGCACTGAGACTGCTAATACACCAGAATAATAGGGATGCAAGACTCAAGGGAGGTAGCCTTAAGTTTGAGGAAATTGTGATGGAGAGCCTCACGCACAATGGAGGAAACATGAATGTTTACACTGGAAATGCCAATCATGAAAGTGTCCCCGGAATCGCATAATTCTCTGCTGATAAGATTTATGAGACAGACTGTGACAATTAATAAAACTGTGGTTGGCCTCAGCCACATCAACGTTGGAATCTAAACATTGAGAGACACTGGACTTCAGCCTCAGGATGCAGCTGTTGTATAAGCTGGTATACAAAGGGGCTGGCTTTGTCCAATGATAAGTGCTCTGCCGGGTGTTACCTGTCAGTCTGTGGATGAGGAAATGTTGTTCCATTTGCATTAGGTATCACAACCATGGCTCCACTTTGTGGTCAAACACACAGAAGGGAGGCAGTGGCTGCTGGAACTAATGGTTGGGGTTGAGGGTTGTGTCACTGTGCTTCGAAACCTCCAGTGACAAGTGCAGCCGACCCATGAGCTTCACCAGAAGATCCCTGTTGGCCCTCTACATTGAAGCAGAAAGAGGATCAGATGGGTAAGGTCTATAGGCACACGTGCCAATGACATAGTGACAATAACACAGGAGAGCTATCTTTAACATATATTTTTCCAGTAAGTAAGTGATTATACTCATGAATCAATTTGTTGACACAATCATTTTTTCTTCGCAAATGTAAGTTGTGCACTCTGTTGGCATTTCAAAACAAATAGGAAAAATCCTTCTTGACAATAAAGGGAAGACTTCTTGGACAACTTAAAGTTCTCAGGAAAACAGCATAAATAAATATTTGTGTGAGACTATCCTTTGAAAAGGTCTCTTGCAAAAAAGTAGCTATCTTCTTAGATTGCACAGTAGGCAGAAAATTAAAATCCCATCTCTTGAGCGATACCAGGAGTCTGCGCCTCAGACTTCACAGCTGGAGCAGCAGGTCATGATGCACATTGGTTCTGGATGGCAAGGACGGAATCAAATCTGGGCTGTGACATGGTGCTGGTGAATTTCTGCTTCTGCTGACAGAGACAGAACTGAATGCTGCTTGCTGGGTGAGGGCAGTCATACCCAGGTGGTAGAAGACTAGATGACTACTAGATACCTATTGGTCTGGCAATGTGGGCTCAGACTGGTTGAGGAAAATGGCGCTTCGGATACACCAAAAGATACATTTATGTGGTGGCCTCTACCCTCTTATACATGCCGTCAAATCTAGCCTGCTTTCTGCAGGCAGGTGAAGTTCAGCTAGTTTCTGCTAGTGTTCCTATGGGGCTGGAGCAATGACATAGCAGTGTGACAATGTGGATTGGTAGCATTGTAGGAGACCACAGAAACACAATACTTTGATTTCTTCAGTGGTGTTGAATCATCATGTTTCCAGTGCTATGACTGTTCTTTTGTCTGTGTGTTATAGTAATGGACCCAATATTCATCTGTGGTTACAAACTGGAACAGAATCCATTTTGGTTGCTCTGAAAAGAGGTCAATCATAGTTCACATATCTCCATTCTGTTGCATTTCTGATCCTGTGTTAAGAGTCACGGCACCAATCTAGCACACAGTTTTCTCATATTCAATTCCACTGTAAAAATGTGATATGCCATTCAGATGACATACTTATAGCTTCAGTAGTTTCATGCATTTTCAGTTGCCATTCCTCCAAGACCATTCTATGCACTTCGGCAGTGACTTCTGGGATAGTGGCATCTGCATTTATTTCTGGGTTAGTGGCATATCTTGGCTGATGACTAAGCAAATTATCATCAGAGTTTTCCTGACCAAATTTAAACTTATTTGTTCACTTGACAATCACTGAATATGAAGGAGCAGAGTCCTCCAGTGTGCCCAGAAAATCAGCATGAGTTTCCTTTGGTTTCATACATTTCTTTAGTTCAGTATTTTCCATCCTCAACAAACTGTGTAGTTGCAGGTTTTTGCATGGTGCTACAAGGGGATGTCATGAACAACATACTAAAATTCCTGAGTGTTGGTATGTGAGGGAGAAGGAGTGCTAAAAAGTCACATTCTCCTCATGTTTTTCTCAAATAGCTTAGAAACTGTGGAACCTATTGAAAATTTTTCAAAGTACAGAATGAAACTACCTGAAATTTCCTGCAGGATATTTCTGCAGACTGTCAAAAATATTGTTTTAACAGTACAAAAGTAATGTTTATTTTTAAGTAAAGTGGGTTAAAAACAATTACAAAATGTGTATATGACATCTATGTATGGTAGAGCCATAGTATGGGATAATTTATGTTCCATGGATGCAGAATGGAGTGTGAGGAAAGGTATGTTGTTATAATCTATGAAAATATCTGCACACTGTTGTACACTGCCAGAAGTGAAATTGATTCTTAGCCATCCTGTACAGCTGCTGTGGTGTTCTTAGGGGAAAGGTGATGGGTTCCGCTCGATTTTCAGTTTACGTACAGACTATACCTCAAAAGTATTTTCTGTCCAGTTTTCCTATATGAATAGACAAAATTACTTCATTGAGCTTGTTTGTAGATAGTAGAGTTCCTTTCAGGTGTTAAGCAAACTTTTATGTAAAATACATTCCTTTAAACAGTGACTGAGGAGTATTTAATTTGTAACTGTGCTCTTGTTAGTGTCCTGTGTAGGGTCACTTTGAAAGGAATTGTATTGGTAAATGTGACAGCTGTTGCTGTCTGTCGTGTACAGTCTATTGTGAAGGTGTGTAACGGTATTGTAGTTGTTTGGTGGTGAATTAATGAAACACCTTAATGTTATTGCGCTTCTCATGTGATTAATTGTGTTAATGGGTTTCTGCACAAATCTTTTCCACACAGGAATTGTTGGCACACATATAGCAAGTTACACTGAATGGTGTCACTAACCACACATTCATGGTGTGTCTTCAAGATAAGTGTGGATATGTGTGATTGAATGGACCTGATATGTTACAGTCTAGAACAATAACCTATTATAATCGATCGCTTGACTTACACTGAGGTGACAATAGTCATGGGATACTTCCTGATATCGTGTCGGATCTCTGTTTGCCTCGCACTTGAATTGTCCAGAATGTTCCTCAAACCAGTCATGAACACTTGTGGCCCGGTGAAATTTCACATTGTATTCCATAAAAATTCCATCATTATTTGGGTAGATGAAGTCCATGAATGACTTCAGAAAGTCTCCAAGTAGCCAAACATAACAATTTTTAGTCAGTGATCAGTTTAGACCATAAGACACAGTCTGTTCTCTATAACTACAGCCTACAGCATTATGGAGCTTCCACTCGCTTCCACAGTTCTGGACGACTTGGGGTCTATTGTTTCATGAGGTCTGTGCCACACTCAGGTCTTACCTACTGATATCAGGAATCATCTGACTGGGCAACAGTTTTCTAGCCATCTGGGCTCAAACCAATATGGTCACAAGTGCAGCAGAGGCACTGCAGGTGATTTTGTGTTGTTAGAAAAGACACTTGCATGAGTCATCTGCTGCCATAGTTCATTAATTGCAGATTTCAGCACACTGACCTATTGGATTCATTTGTTGTATGTCCCACTTTGATTTCTGCAGTCATTTCATACAATGTTGTTAGTCTGTTAACAGTGTCATCTCTATGTGAATGATGCTGCTCTTGGTTGTTAAGTGAAAGCTACTGGCCACTATGTTGTTTGTAGTGAGAGGTAATGTCTGAAATTTGGTATTCTCTGCACACTCTTGATACCATGGATCATGGAATATTCATTTTGAAAATGGAATTTCCCCCGTGCCTAATTCCAACTGCCATTCCACATTCAAAGGCTTTTAATTCCCATTGTATGACCATAATCACATGATAAACTGTTTCACAGGAATTTCCTGAGGACAAATGACAGCTGTGCCAATGAAATGCCCTTTTATGCCCTTGTATAGAGAATACTACTGCCATCTCTATACCTACATATTGCTATCCCATGACTTTTGTCATCTTAGTATGTGTTGAAGTATCTGAAATTCTATAACACGCATGTGACCTACCACTTCTATTGTGGAAGGGTATAGTTACTCCTTTGAGTCAGTTCAAATGTTGGGAGTGTGGAGGCTAGGGTGATGTATTCATACCCCTCAGTCTTTGAAAAGTATTCCAGACACTTAAAGTTGATACAATAAAATCAGCATGTGGATAGCACATTACACTTATGATGATACAATAAAATCAACATGTGGATAGCACATTACACTTACGACAGGCTCTTCAATGTGATAGAGAGTTGACAGTTCAAGCTGTTGAATTGTTTCACATAATAGCTGACTTAACAATTTCGAATAACTACTCACTTGATAAACTAAACGTAACTCCACTATATAAACACGAACTTACTGAAAGTTATTTTGTCTACTCACATATGAGAAGTCGACAGGAAATGCTGGGGAGGTATTATCTGTCTGTAAACTCCAACTCAAGCAGTGCTCACAGTCAAGAATGTCGCCTTTCCGAGAAGACAACTACAGCTGCTGTAAAGGGTGACTAAGAATCAATTTCCTCTCTAGCAGTGTAGAACAGTGTGCAGGTATTTATGTAGATTAGTTCCATATACATTTCTTCTGTTAGTGTTACTAGTAACTCATATCTGCAGTCCATGTAGTGTTAATGCATTTCTTGTAAAATAAAGATCCCCGAATATGTCTGGCCACTGGGGAGAGTAATCATAACTTTGTGGAACACCCTGTACTTGATTGTGAGGTAAATGGAATGGGGAATAACCTGCTCAGTGATGAGTTGATGCAGACGTTTAAAGGAAGGAAGCTCCTAAACACAATCTGGCAACCTACCATCCCTCGCATTTCTACTCCATATATTCCCCCTTACCCTGGTTACACCCACAGATCACAATACGTCCATTAATACAGCTCTACTGCACTTATATGTGATACATACATTTAATATGTGTAATCAAACAACTTCATTTAAAAATAAACATTGATTTTATACTGCTAAAACAATAATTTTGATAATGTGCAGTTTTTCTGTCCACTTTGACCTGGAAACTAAAGGTATGGAGGAAAATAAATAGAACTTTTTTTGCAGGAAATTTAATATATAATATTTTTGAGCTATTCAATAACAACAACAAAAAGTGACCTTTCAACAAACCCTCCCCCATGACATCCCACTAGTCGGGATTTTTAGTATGTTGTTCATGACACTCCGCTGTAGCACTGTGCAAAAATTTATGACTACACAATTTCTTTTGCCTAGTTGACTTTTTCTGCTGTTTGATGATTGGTCTAAGGTAGACATCTGAACCATGAATCTCTGTCCAAGGACACTTAAAAATCATATATTTACCCATTAAGGATGACCTATTATTATGTGGGATCATCACTGCACTAGCTCTAGTATGTGGTAATGATTCCAAATTTTTCACACTAGCATCATAAATGAGAAACATTATTGGGCCTAACACATTCCCTTGAAGGACTGCAGTGTTAATTATACTTTACCTGACTTTAATATTTTTGTGTATTCACCATCCTGTATTGTTCATGTGACTCTAAAACACATCTGCTCAAAATTCTGTTCCAATAGAAGCACTGTAATCTATGCCAGAGTATGTGTATGTCCAGTGCAGTCAGTTCTTTATTTGTTTCTGATTGTATCACATGTATTTTACAGTCTCTGTTTAAGATGTCACAACAATCACATGGTGCCAAGAGACATTGTTGTTAAGGTGAAATATAAAATGCCAAATAACCATTACATAGAGAAGTTTTTATAACATACAAGATTACAGTTGACTGTTAGTGGAAGTGCTGATCTTGTGGTTCCAAAGCGCATATATTTTGGAAGAGAACAAGAATTCTGGCAAGAGATATTCAGCATTGTTCAGAAAAAGTTATAATCTTGCATTTGGGGTGGAGCAAATTGCAAAATCATCTAAAGGCATTATTGAGTGCTGTGAAAAGAAGTTTATAAATAATAATAAATAATTTGTATAGTTTATTTGATACTGCACATTCTCATGCTCTACAGACAATCAAGTTGGAAGAAGACAAGATGGTTTTACTTCAACAGGAAAAGCCAGAGCGTAAAGCCTACCTTGTAGAAGTAGACTGAATACTTGCGCATAAAGAAAAATGAGTGAGGCAGAGAAAATTGGAAGAAGAGAAAAGTCAAGAGGAACAAAAGTGCACAGCATCTACTTCTGCATCTTGCATTATACTTCTTTCTTCATCATCTGAACTCTATAAGGAATTTCAAGTTCAGATGAAATTGACATTGGTAGTGGTGAGTAACTTGAAAGTACTTCTGGGAGTAGTTCATTGGAGAATGTTGCTAGGTGAGGTACCAAAGATTTTACTACTGAAAAATTTGGGGCTGCATTGGATAGATAAGTGTAAGAGATGAAACTTCCACATGGGAAAAATATATATGGATATGTGTGTGTGTGTGCGAGTGTACATCTGTCCTTTTTTTCCCCCAAGGGAAGTCTTTCCGCTCCCGGGATTGGAATGACTCCTTACCCTCTCCCTTAAAACCCACATCCTTTCGTCTTTCCCTCTCCTTCCTGAAGAAGCAACCATCGGTTGCGAAAGCTAGCAATTCTGTGTGTGTGTTTGTGTGTCTTGTTCATGTGCCTGTCTGCCGGCGCTTTCCCGCTTGGTAAGTCTTGGAACCTTTTATATATATATATATATATATATATATATATATATATATATATATATATATATATATATATATATATATATATATATAAGTGCTGGCAGGTTGATAGACACACAAACAATCACAAACATACACACAAAATTCAAGCTTTTGCAACCAACGATTGCTTCATCCAGAAAGAGGGAAGGAGAGGTAAAGACGAAAGTATGTGGGTTTTAAGGGAGAGGGTAAGGAGTCATTCCAATCCCAGGAGCAGAAAGATTTTCCTTAGGAGAAAAAAGGACACACATACACATGTCCATCGGCACATACACAGACACAAGCAGACATTTGTAAAGGCAAAGAGTTTGGACAGAGATGTGAGTTGAGTTGGAAGTACAGAGGCACAGATGTTGTTGAAAGACAGGTGAGGTATGAACGGCAGCAACTTGAAATTAGTGGAGGTTGAAGCTGGCGGATAACGAGATAACTGAAGGGCAAATTCCCATCTCTGGAGTTCTGACAGGTTGGTGTTAGTGGGAAGTATCCAGATGACCCAGATGGTGTAACACTGTGCCAAGATGTGCTGGCCATGCACCAAGGCATGCTTAGCCACAGAGTGATCCTCATTACCAACAAACACTGTCTGCCTGTGTCCATTCTTGCGAATGGACAGTTTGTTGCTGCTCATTCCCACATAGAAAGCTTCACAGTATAGGCAGGTCAGCTGGTAAATCACGTGGGTGCTTTCACATGTGGCTCTGCCTTTGATCGTGTACACCTTCTGGGTTACAGGACTGGAGTAGGTGGTAGTGGGAGGGTGCATGGGACGGGTTTTACACCGGGGGCGGTTACAAGGGTAGGCGCCAGAGGGTAGGGAAGGTGGTTTGGTGATTTCATAGGGATGAACTAAGAGGTTACGAAGGTTAGGCGCATGGCGGAAAGACACTCTTGGTGGAGTGGGGACGATTTCATGAAGGATAGATCTCATTTCAGGGCAGGATTTGAGGAAGTCGTATCCCTGCTGGAGAGCAACATTCAGAGTCTGATCCAGTCCCGGAAAGTATTCCATCACAAGTGGGGCACTTTTGGGGTTCTTCTGAGAGAGATTCTGGGTTTGAGGGGATGAGCAAGTGGCTCTGGTTATTTGGTTCTGTACCAGGTCAGGAAGGTAGTTGTGTGATGCGAAAGCTGTTTTCAGGTTGTTGGTGTAATGGTTCAGGGATTCTGGACTGCAGCAGATTCATTTGCCACGAAGACCTAGGCTGTAGGGAAGGGACCGTTTGATGTGGAATGGGTGGCAGCTGTGATAATGGAGGTACTGTTGCTTGTTGGTGGGTTTGATGTGGATGGACGTGTGATGGTGGCCATTGGACAGATGGAGATCACATCAAGGAAAGTGGCATGGGATTTGGAGTAGGACCAGGGGAATCTGATGGAACCTAAGCAGTTGAGGTTGGAGAGAAAATCCTGGAGTTCTTCTTCACTGTGTGTCCAGATCATGAAGATGTCATCAATAAATCTGTACCAAACTTTGGTTTGGCAGGGCTGGGTACCCAAGAAGGCTTCCTCTAAGCGACCCATGAATAGGTTGGTGTACGAGGGCTCCATCATGGTACCCATGGCTGTTCCCTTTAATTGTTGGTATGTCTGGCCTTCAAAAGTGAAGAAGTTGTGGTTCAGGATGAAGCTCGCTAAGGTCATGAGGAAAGAGGTTTTAGGTAGTGTGGCAGGTGATAGGCATGAAAGGAAGTGCTCCATCGCAGCGAGGCCCTGGACGTGTGGAATATTTGTGTATAAGGAATTGGCATCAATGGTTACAAGGATGATTTCTGGGGGTAACAGATTGGGTAAGGATTCCAGGCATTCGAGAAAGTGGTTGGTGTCATTGATGAAAGATGGGAGACTGCATGTAATGGGTTGAAGGTGTTGATCTACATAGACAGAGATACGGTCTGTGGGGGCTTGGTAACCAGCTACAATGGGGCGGCCGGGATGATTGGGTTTGTGAATTTCAGGAAGAAGGTAGAAGGTGGGGGTGTGGGGTGTTGGTGGATTCATGAGGTTGATGAAGTCAGTTGAAGGGTTTTATAGGGGGCCTAATGTTCTGAGGAGTCCTTGAAGCTCTGCCTGGACATCAGGAATGGGATTACCTTGGCAAACTTTGTATGTAGTGTTGTCTGAAAGCTGATGCAGTCCCTCAGCCATATATTGCCAACGATCAAGTACCATGTTCGTGGAACCCTTGTCCGCCGGAAGAATGACGATGGATCGGTCAGCCTTGAGATCACGGATAGCCTGGGCTTCAGCAGTGGTGATGTTGGGAGTAGGATTATGGTTTTTTAAGAAGGACTGAGAGGCAAGGCTGGAAGTCAGAAATTCCTGGAAGGGTTGGAGAGGATGATTTTGAGAAAGAGGAGGTGGGTTCTGCCGTGACGGAGGACGGAACTGTTCCAGGCAGGGTTCAATTTGGATACTGTCTTGGGATGTTGGATCATTAGGAGTAGGATTAGGATCATTTTTCTTCGTGGCAAAGTGATATTTCCAGCAGAGAGTACAAGTGTAGCACAGTAAATCTTTGATGAGGGCTGTTTGGTTGAATCTGGGAGTGGGGCTGAAGGTGAGACCTTTGGATAGGACAGAGGTTTCGGATTGGAAGAGAGGTTTGGAGGAAAGGTTAACTACTGAATTGGGGTGTTGTGGTTCCAGATTGTGTTGAATAGAATTTTGAGGTTTTGGTGGTGGGGGGGGGGGGGGGGCTGGAAGTGGGAGATTGTGTAGATGAGAGAGACTGGGTCTGTGTGCACAGTGGGACCCACCTCCTCTTCCTCAAAATCACCCTCTCCAAACCTTCCAGGAATATCTGACTTCCAGCCTTGCCTCTCAATCCTTCTATGACCGTGGTACTTGATCGTCAGGAGTATGTGGCTGAGGGACTGCGTCAGCTTTCAGACAATACTACATACAAAGTTTGCCAAGGTAATCCCATTCCTGATGTCCAGGCAGAGCTTCAGGGAAGCCTCTGAACCTTAGGCCCCCTACAAAACCTTTCACCTGACTCCATCGACCTCCTGACTCCACTGACACTCCGTACCACCACCTTCTACATTCTTCCTAAGATTCACAAACCCAATCATCCCGGCCGCCCCATTGTAGCTGGTTACCAAGCCCCCACAGAACGTATCTCTGCCTACGTAGATCAACACCTTCAACCCATTACATGCAGTCTCCCATCCTTCATCAAAGACACCAACCACTTTCTCGAATGCCTGGAATCCTTACCCAATCTGTTACCCTTGGAAACCATCCTTGTAACCATTGATGCCACTTCCTTATACACAAATATTCTGCACGTGCAGGGCCTCGCTGCGATGGAGCACTTCCTTTCACGCCGATCACCTGCCACCCTATCTAAAACCCACCAACAAACAACAGTACCTCCAATGTCACAGCTGTCACCCATTCCACATCAAATGGTCCCTTCCCTACAGCCTAGGTCTTCGTGGAAAACGAATCTGGTCCCTTAAAACACACATCCTTTCGTCCTTCCCTCTCCTTCCCTCTTTCTGGATGAAGCAACCATTGGTTGCGAAAGCTTGAATTTTGTGTGTATGTTTGTGTTTGTTTGTGTGTCTATCACCCTGCCAGCGCTTTCGTTTGATAAGTCACATCAACTTTGTTTTTAGATATATTTTTCCCACATGGAATGTTTCCCTCTATTATATTCATATTATGTATATAAATTGTTTGGTGACAGCAGGGGCACTTGGTCACAGTACTGAAGAGCTCTATGTTTATATATCATCTTTACATAGAATCAGACAGAATAAGAGAGGAGAACAGCCTGTATCAAAAAAATCAGCCTTCACAAGTGATATTCCTGCAGTTCTTACCATCCAGGGCAAGGTAAACTGTTACAACAACTGAATTTCAGTCACCCAAAATAAGAAAAACTTGGAATCATTGTTACATTTGGGGCTAGTGAACAATTACAATTTTTGGCATTCCAGAATTACAGAATCTTGCCTTCAAGATGGTTTCATGTGAAGTTGTATGTATTAAAGTGAACAGAAGTTACAGTGAAGTGGTGAAAAAGCAATTTTGTAGTGATTTTAGTTGAGAACTTTGGAAGTTAAATAAGCACTTAATATGTCTACAGTTCATAATGAATGCATTAACATCCAAAAACACCAACCGAACAAGTGAAAATTCAGTGCTGTGAAAACTACAGACACCATGAGTTCCTGACCTCCAAACAAGTAGGCCTTAAGTGCAAGACTGGAAACAAGTAAGTGCTTTAAAAGGAAAAAAAAGTATCAATCACGGAAGATGAACAGAAGTTTTTTGATAAAAACAGGTATAGTGTACTCTCAATAAGTGGTTGCAATGGTGGCAGTAAATTTACATAACTTGATAACGAACTTAGTAAATGTAATTTTGAAACAAACACAGTGACAAATATGAAAATAAAATAAAACACCAGATCCTCAGTAAAAAAAAACTGTAATGAATCTCTGAAAATTACCAAATGAAGTGTAATCAGCTCCAAAAAACTAATGACAAACAGCCATTTAATAAGGAATACAGGAAAAGTGTGAACATAATCATGGCAATGCAGTCTGTGACTCCTTCAATGAACTCCATAATTCTGGTACTCCAAAACACACATGTAAGTGCAATGTGATTTTACTCTCATATAGCCATGGAAGAAATCTAGCTGAAATCCTGAATAACTCTAGCAAACATCTTCAAGTGAACAGTGTTGTGGCACCCGTCACAAAAACAAAAAACATTGTACAAGATGCTCATTTGAAAATTAAATTGCTTTGCAGCAATGATATTATAGTTTGTGTAAGTGGCGGGAATAATGTGGGAAGTAATGAAGCTGATGTGTCCATTGAAGCTCTGCAGAATTTTCTTAAATAAAATAAGCAGAATAACTAGATTGTCACTACTGCCCCGCATCGGCACGACCTGAACTATAACTTAGATGTAAACAAGGGAATAAGAAAAACAAATATTATAATTAAGGCACTATGTTCAAACTGTATAGCTCAGTTCTGGTTATAGGAAAGTTGGATAGAGGTCAGCACACTAACCATGGGTCGGACTTGAAATATGCAGGAAGACATAATTTGTGTGAAAAATTAAATCAAATAATAAAAGAAAGGATCAAACTGAAAAGCCTTATATATAAAAACAATTTGTTCATAAGTGAAAGCAGTCCTACAGAAGCTTTTTTAGAGTAAATCAACTTTCACTATGCATATGTGAAGGCAAAGTATTTGATGACAAAATCATAAATGATGGTAAACTCGAAACAATATCAAAAAACTTCCAATATATTACCAGCAAAATTGAACAAATTTTCTAAGTAACAAGTAGTCCTCATATTTATGTTGTGAATGAACTAGGGTGCAAAACTGAGGAAATGTGTGGTATTAATTTAAGTAATTATAAAACTGAAAGTGTGTATTGTAATAAGCAACATAAAGGTGGTGGTGTTGGTATTTATGCCAAAAATAATATCCAATGCAAAAAAATTCACTGGGTAGATAAATTTGCATGTGGATCGTGTTTAAAACAACTGAAATAAGATTGAAGCTCAGAAAAAGCAGGTTAACAGTAGGTAGCCTGTACAAATCCCCTAACAGTAATATGGAAGAATTCTTTTGTCATGTAGAGGAATTTGCTGATAAACTCTCATTTCATAAAAATCACACTTTAATGGTAGGCAATGTGAACATTGACTCCTTAACTAATAGTGTTAACTATCTTAGGTATATTGATACTTCACAGTCTTGTAATTACACCCATGTGAATTCCACACCAACAAGAATAATGTGTGACGCTCTAACATGTATTGACCACATTATTACAAACTTCAGCAAGGAAGACCTTGTAGTTTGAACCATCAAGAACCACATTTTAGATCATAGTGCATCAGTTCTAGAGCTTCATACAAACAAAGAAATAGAATCTCATGGAGAGCTATTTACCTATAAAAGAAAGCTAGATTATCATACGTTAAAGGAAACCCTGGCATACATAAACTGGAATCAGGTAGGTCCCTATGAAACAGAAGACATTAATAAAAACCTATAGTGAAGCACTCAAGACATTAAAAGCACAAATGTATGCAGAACAGATGAGGTAGTCCACAAATATTAGCAATACAGTGTGGAGTATATAATAAACAAGGAAACCAGGGGAAGTGACAATGTAGTGTGCAACAGCATAGTAATTAGAGACAATGAAAAATTCCTGACTGAACAATAAGGAAATATGTGAGAGCTTCATTGACTAATTTAGTAAGATAAGTAGGGAGGATGTGATTGACCCACCACAGACATTAAATACCAGTAATGCCAGTTATTCATTCTTCTTGAGGTGTGTTATGTTACAACTTAAAAGCAAATACATCCACTGACTGGGATGACATCTCAGTCATATTTCTGAGAATGCAGTAGTGAGTGCACAAAAACAGAATTACTACCAATGTGCAAAATTATAGGCCTATTTCATTGCCATCAATACTCAGTAAGTTATTTGAAAGCGTACTTATTGATCAACTTGAATCATTTTTCTGCAATTACAATTTACTAAAAAGCTCTTGGCATGGTTTCAGGAAGGGCAGGTCTACAATAACAGCTGTAGATACATTTTTTCAAGTGGTACTGGATAAACTTGATGATGGAAATGAAGTCATTGATGCCTTTATGGACCTATCCAAGGCCTTTGACTCTGTAAATCATTCCATTCTTCTATATAAATTAGAAACTTATGGAGTCAGAAGAGTGCCAATAGACTTATTAAGATCCTACCTTGCTGACAGGAGACAATGTGTTAATATGTATGATACTACTGGGGAACATACACAAGCAGTAAAATCATCTTACAAAATTCTTAACTGTGGAGTCCTTCAGAGAAACATTATTGGGCGTTTTTTGTTTGTTGTGTACATAAATACTAAAATAATTCCACAAAATTCAAATCTAGTAAATTATACCTACAATACCTCCTTCTTTAAAAGAGTTAGCAGTGCAAAATAATACAGAGAACATTAGCCTCATCACAGAATATCTCACCAAAAACAAATTGGTACCACATAAGAACAAGACAATTCTGATGGAGTTTCTGCTAAATTATAAGTCAAGACAAGTGGTTACTGAGCCATAGCTATCAGTTGAAACAATTCCTGGGTATTATAGTAGATGAACATCTTACATGGAAGGAGCACACCAGCTATATGCGTAACTAAATATTCTGCAACACCTGCCTGCTAAAACGTCTTTCTAGCATAATAGCACCACTTGTCTTAAGAAAAATCTATTTTGGAATCATATGCTCCCACGTTCAATATGGTATCAAGATTTGGATTGGGCCACCAATGGCATACATGGTTAGGGCTTGGAGACCCCAGAAAAGAGAAATTAGGATAATAGCTATTATTTGTAAACTTCAGTCCTGTAGAGAATACTTCATTACATATAACATACTAACAGTGTATTCATTGTATGTTCTCCTGAATATACTGTTTGTGAAAGGTCATATGGAACATAGTATAATCAATAGTGAAAATGATAATTATAATGCAAGAGAAAGAGAGTATTGCCACAAAAAATTTAGTAATACAAGAGCAACAGATCATAGTCCATTTTCTGTTGCAACACATTTTTATAACAAACTGCCAAATAGTATAAAACAGTTGAATGGAAACATATTTCAGACAATATTAAAGCAATAGTTAATTGCTATATGTTTGTACTCCATCAAGGAGTTTTAATGATGCTGTGAATAATTTATCTTTATTTCTTAACTCTTATTAATGTTCATATGTTTATAAACAGACTATGTCCCCAATGTATAAATTATTATTGACAAATAAAAAACCATTTCTTTATTTATAGTTATTTATTCTAGTAAAGAGAAAACAAATGCTGTTTGGAATGCATTAACATAATGGGGGATTTAATGAAAATGTACAGATTTTCTGCAGTGACATAACTGCCTCAAACAGCATCCATCTTAATGGGACAGGCATCGCATGTTAACATAAATAGAACAGAGAGACACCGCATTTCCTATGATGTCATCACTTACATGAAACTACCTTAAAAATTTTATTTTCATGTAAAGTACCAGAATGTAACAAGTAATTGTGGCATACCAGTGTTTCAACTTATGAGAGCAAACTGGAGAAATATCAGTGTCAGGAATTTTCACACTGCCAAGAAGATTATGGATTTGTTTTTTAATGAGTCAGAAATTATGGTTAGATCAGACTGTTATGAAAGGCAGTTAGATAAATCAACAGTGAGACATAATATTTTTAGAGCCCTTGTAATATTTTTGGGAGGAGACTTTTGAAAAAAACCTGAAAATATTCCCTGCCGCAGCAATGCATGAATCAGGGTGGGTGGCAACAGCAATTGATTGCTTAAAAACATTTATTCTACAACCATTATTTTACTTATCCATTGAAAACAAAACTGGCCTGAGAGATGTCTCCCAATTCATTGTAGGTGTTTATGTCAATCCATGGCTTCACTGCAGTAGTGCTGTCAAAGCTCCTCATTTGTATCTCTGCTTCTTAAAAGATGTGAAATCACATAAAAGGTTAGGTTCTGTGATCTCAGAAGCATCTATATGGAAATCTAGTCATCATAAGTAACACACACACAAAAAGGACTTTGCATCACCCTGGGTCACATAGGTCCCGAAGATAGACATCGACTGTGGGTATTGTATCACAGACACAGTCCCTTTGACTGTTAGGAGATGTCACTAAACCCACCCAAAGATGTAAACAACCATGCATGAGCAGTGGCTATTAGATGGAGGGGGTCAGATAGCCGATCAGTTCCAGTCATTCCTTCAGAAAGGAGGTACACGGCTCATGTTGTCTGTAGTTCAACTGTGCCTAGGCAGTAAATATTGTGGTTGGATGCCATCTACATTGTTACTTTGTCCCAGGAAGGGCTCTCAACAAGGGAAGTGCTCAGGCATCTCAGAGTGAACCAAAGTGATGTTGTTCGGACATGGAGGAGATACAGAGAGACAGGAACTGTCGATGACATGCCTCACGCAGGCTGCCCAAATGCTATTACTGCAGTTGATGACTGCTACCTATGGATTATGGATCAGAGGAACACTGACAGCTACGCCACCATGTTGAATAATGCTTTTGGTGCAGCCACATGACATCATGTTATGACGCCAACTGTGCGCAATAGGCTGCACGATGCACAACTTCATTCCCAGTGTCCATGGCGAGGTCCATCTTTCCAACCATGACATCATGGGGTGCAGTACAGAGGGGCTCAACAACATGCCAAATGGACCGCTCAGGATAGGCATCATGTTCTCTTCACTAATGAGTGTCACATATGCCTTCAACTAGACAATCACCAGAGATGTGTTTTTAGGCACCCCGGTCAGGCTGAATGCCTTAGACACACTGTTCAGCGAGTGCAGCAAGGTGGAGGTTCTCTGATGATTTGGGATGGCATTATATGGGGCTGAAGTATGCTGCTGGTGGTCATGGATTTCACCGTAATAGCTGTATGATATATGAATGCCATCCTCCGACAGATAGCGCTACCATATGGTCAGCACATTGGCAAGGCATTTGTCTTCATGAGTGACAATTCGTGCCACCATCATGCATATCTAGTGAATGACTTCTTTCAGGATGACGACATTGCTTGACTAGAGAGGGCAGCATGTTCTCCAAACATGAACCTGCATGGGATGAATTGAAAAGGGCTGTTTATGTACAAGATGACCCACCAACCACTCTGAGGGATCTACGCTGAATCACCATTCTGGAACTAACAGAACTTAGGTGACCTAAAACTTCTTTGATGAGTGTTTTTATCAGAGCAGTTTCCCTCATATTGTCCTTTGATGGTGGAGCAGATGTACTAACCACAGTCAAAACGGCAGCAAATCTGAACAGAGATTATGTACAAATTTGAAACGAATTGCTCCTATTTGTGGAGAAGTGGATGCATCATTATACTCCCAGTTTAATATTATTTTATTACCATTTATTATTGATTTTAATTCATTAATTGATATATCGTAATTCAATCTCAACTTCATTTGAAAGAAACATCAGCTGACTCTATGTCAAGCAAAAACAGAGGTCTGTCCTCTTGCATGAAGATTATGGAACACAAGTTTTATTCAAGAATGGCCTTCAACATGCATCACAAACACTTCATACACTTTGTGATGAAAAGTACGTGGACACCCCAAAAATCATACGTTTTTCATATTAGGTGTGTTTTTCTGCCACCTACTGCCAGGTACTCCATATCAGCGACCTCAATAGTCATTAGACATGATGTGAGAGCAGCATGGCTCACTCTGTGGAACACACGGACTTCGAACATGGTCAGGTAATTGCGTGTCATTTGTGTCATATGTCAATATGTGAGATTTCCACACCCCTAAAAATCCCTAGGTCCACTGTTTCTCATGTGATAATGGAGTAGAAACGTGAAGGGATACTTAAGGCACAAAAGCATTCAGGCCAACCTCGTCTGTTCACTGACAGAGACCACTGGCAGCTGAAGATGGCCGTAATGTGTAATAGGCAGACATCTATCCAGACCATCACACAGGAATTCCCAACTACATCAGGATCCATTGCAAGTACTATGACGGTTTGGCAGGAGGTGAGAAAACTTGAATTTGTTGCTTGAGCGGCTTCTCATAAGCCACACATCATGATGGTAAATGCCAAACAACACTTCTTGGTATACGGAGCATAAACACTGGACGATTGAACAGTGGAAAAATGTTGTGTGGATTGTCAAATCACACTACACAGTGTGGCAATCTGATGACAGGGTGTGGGTATAGCAAATGCCCGGTGAACGTCATCTGTCAGAGTGTGGAGTGCCAACAGTAACAGTAACTCCCAACAGGTGGTGGTGTTAAGGTGTGGTCATGTTTTTCATGGAGGGGGCTTGTGCCCCTTGTTGTTTTGCATGGCACTAACACAGCACAGGCCTACATTGAAGTTTTAAGCACTATTGAAGAGTGATTCAGGGAATGTGATTGCATCTTTCAACATGATTGAGCACCTGTCCATAATGCATGGCCTGAGGGGGAGTGGTTGCATGAATATAACATCCCTATAATCGTCTGTCCTGCACAGAGGCCTGGCCTGAATCCTATAGAACACCTTTGGGATGTTATGGAACATCGAATTCATGTCAGGCCTCATTGATTGACATTGGTACCTCTCCTCAGTGCAGCACTACATGAAGAATGGGCTCCCATTCCCTAAGAAACCTTCCAGCACCTGATTGAATATATTTCTGTGAGAGTGGGAGCAAGGCTAAGGGTGGGTCAACACCATACTGAATTCTAGCATTACCGATTGGGGGGTGCCATGAACTTGTAAGTCATTTTCAACCAGGTGTCTGGATAGTTTTGATCACATAATATATTTAGATGCTAAAAGGTTAGGTATGGAGTGAAAAGCTGATAAAATGATGCTGTTAAATGTTGTATAACTTTAATGGAAGATTTTCATGGATGTCTGATTGTAGATGAGTAACGAAAGGAATTTCCATTCTGTTGTGTACAAGAACACTGTAGACTGTAGCTGGAATGGAGTAAAAAGTAGAAAACTTTCAAGAATAGTAAATGCATCCCAAAAATAAAAAGTTACAGTGTTTAGTTCCTGTTTTATGCAGTTCTCAATAACTTTTACACTGACTAAAAGTTACAAACCTAAGATTCCCAATATTACAATTTGTTGCTCTAGTCAGAATGGGTTAATGTCACCCTGCTGAGATGAAATTTTTGCCAAAGTATATATAACCAAACAGAAAATGTTTAAGGTGTGAGTGTAAAATATTTTGAAAAAGTTTTAAGGCAAAATAAGTGATACTGTGGTGCCAGTGAGTGCGGTCATCACCTGAGTGATGGTTTGTCTACATGTTTTCCAGTGGTTGTCACTGCAACGGGCCTTGTGCAGTGACTAAGTGATCGCTCCTGCGATGGGTGCTTTACGGCATTGTGATTGTTTTGTGACTGATTCCTTGTACCAACCATTCGGTCAATAAATGTACTTGTACTTAATGAGCCACTGTGTTTTTTATATGCCGGAATGTGTCTGTTGTGCTTCCTATGTGCTTTCGGCCCAGATCAAAGCCCTCGCAGACCAGGTGTCTGCAGGTCATGCACAACCAGCTGGTGTTTCCACACCACCACATCCTCACCAGCATACTCATGAATGTCACCGAGCCAAAGACCAAACGACTATGCATTGGAATCACTGCACCTTTCCAAGCAAACTTCCCCATCTTGCCTACCATGTAACAAACCAAATGCCAGAAGCATTCATGAGTGAGTACATACAGTTATCAAAGTGCTTCGAATTGCTTGTAGAAAGTGTTTCCCTTGTTTTCTTATAGAAATAGTGTCTGATATGGGTGTCTGTCTACACACAATGTTCATTGGGTGTCCACCAGCACCATTTTAGCTGTTGGCTCCCAATTACTTGTCTGTCACTACCTATGGTGTCTGTCCTTCACAATTGCATCTAGGATTGTACTGCAACTTCAGCTGGAAACTCAGCATTGCAGTTATCACAGAACCAGCCATTGGTGCTGATTTCTTAGCATGTTTTCAGCTGCTCCCTAACATTCCTGGCTCTCAACTCGTTGACAACGACTCCGGTCACTTAACTGTTGGGTTCTGCCATGTTGTAAATCATTTTGTACTGCATTACCAGGATCATCTCAACCATTTTCCAGCCATCACACTCTCATGTGGAGCATCAAGAAAAGAATGACACAGCACAGTACATTCCACATGCACCACACTTGGTCTTCCAGTTTTCAATAGACCATGATGCTTCACACTGGAGCAATTTGTTTCTGCTTAAGCTGAATTTGAGTTTCCACTTTTGACTGGTATCATTCACCATTTGAACAGATCCTTTAGTGAAGATCGCATAAGGAGGTCCTGGACAGCTCATAGCACTGTTGCCAGCTTTCAGCTGTGAAGTTTTAACACTTGCAGGTGAAAACAGTAGCTGTCTACTGAGGTGTTGCCACAGAGATGTTTATAAAAGTGCATTACTTTATTGGTTGAGGTAGGCCTGTGAAGCTGCTGCACCTAGCCATTGCAGCTGTCAGGGATCAACTTACAGCAACTCGACTATAGTCTTCTCCTCTCCAGTTCATACTGAAAAGTGATACATCCTGACATACCTGTGGCAAATATTGTATATTGTGCTCATAATGCATGCACTTTCCCAGACATATATCCTCTTCCAGGAGTTTGCTACTTCAACCATGCCCTTATCAGCACTTCAGTGTTATCCATGCAGACACCAGTCACCATGGACGACATCCCAAAGAACTCCATCAGCACAGTGCTTTTCATCTTTGAATCACTTTAGATGCCATTTTATCTCCATAATTCTGCCAAATATTGCACTGATTCATCAATAGTTCTTCATCACCTGTTGCTTCCTTTACCTCAACATCATAGTAGTGTTTTCTTCTTCAGCACAGCTACACTGAATCACTGATTTCTGAGAAGGTTATGCATTTTAGAATGATATCTCACCTTAGCAACAATATCCTCAGTAAATAGCAGTTTGGGGTTAAGAAAAGTTGCTCTACTGTTAATGCCCTTTACATGCCGACTCATCCAATGTAGTCCGGGGACGTAATTCTGAGTGGGAAAAATCACTTTTCGGGATTCCCAAGGCGCAGGTCCACTAGTGTAACTAATGTGTGTGAACAATCTTCTGTCTAATATACAGCAAGCATTTTTTTTTTTCCAGATGACACTACTATTGCAGGGTTCGTATGCCCTGGGATAGTCAGGAAAAACCCAGGAAATTTTTAGACTTCCAGATATATTTCATTTTCTTAGGTTTCACTTAAATATTTGTAATTTCAGCTAGTAATAACTACTCTATCATAGAATCTTACATTAGACCACTATTGCAGAATAATATTGCAGCAAGAGAATAAAACCAAAATAAAACTGTTGTTGCAAAGTAAATTTGCCCTTTGACAATGACAAAGACTGCGCACACTCAGGAATGTGCCAGCTGTAAATTATGTCAAAGACTACGCAATACCATTTGTGGCCTTGTTTTGATGATCGTGACATCACAACTGCTTACATTTTTAATAGGTTGAGGGAGAACGTTATAATAGTAGTGTGTGAAGTTTTAATTTGAAAGTAATTTCCTTTTATGCAATATGAATTATGTTATGTGTCAGAATGTGCAATGAATCTCCAGCCACTGTGCCTTTGGAGCAGCTTTGCAACAGCACTTCAGTGGTTCCTGAGAACCATAGGTCTTCTTTTCAACGAAGCTTATGCCTACGAAACACCAATGATGTGCCTATGAAAGGAAGCTGCTTGTCCCCTATGATGTAATCGGGTACATCTGCCAAAAGCTGAAGGCCAGGAACTTAATGACATTTCCACACTACAGATGCATGCTATATACATTGCAGCAGAGAAAAAGTCAGTGCTCACCATGTCAATTCCACTAAGTGGAACATATCTCTCAGTTCAGCACAGACAATATAGCTGCCAATTGTCAGCTTGAGTTGCTGGGACCACTGGTTACATCAATTTCACAACAGTCACTGTAGCTGAAGAGGTTAGTATGGAGCTGGACTCTGCTATGACGTACTGGTATTAAAGATACTACCAGGATTCATCATTATGTAAGGCTTGGCATCTGCTCAGATTTTGCAGCTGGAACCATTGCTGTGTTGCCTGTAAGCTTGGTAAGACTGACCTGCACATCTATGCCCCAGTTGGTGATTTTCCTGAGGCCACAGGGTTGCTTATGCATGCTCATGTTAACATTATCAATCACTTCCTCACCTCTGATGGACAGCAGTATCTTATTAACCTATCATTGATCATTTCATACACTGGCGAGAGGCAACACCAATTTCTTACATCGCAGCTGATACTGTGGTACTAGCATTTGTCAGTAAGTGGACTGATCATTATGCTTTCCTACTTTACATCACCACAGGTTGTGAAAGGAAATTTGAATCCCAGCTGTTCAAAGCTTGCCAAATTCTTTGGAACTCATAATCACCATCCAGCATGAAATAATACGGTTGAGTGATGGCATCAAATTTTGAAGGTGGCTGTGGTTTGTCATAACAGAGCAAGGACTACTGCACTCTTCATCACACTTCTCAACCTCCACTCCATTTTAAGACAGACCTCAACACCCCAGTGACTGGGCTCTTTTACAGTATATGGTGAGCAGCTTCAGATACCAGACAATGTGTCAAATTCTGTGCTATCTCTTCTGACTGTTACATTCCACTGTTCCTGTATCACCTGTGCTACCATATTGCATGCATCTATCTTTAACTTGGCTCTCAGCATGGCACCCCAGCTTCCTTCGTTCATCAGATTCAGGCACTGCCATGCATGGAATGGTCAGTGTTGAGGGGGTCAGGCCTGGTCTCCAATGTCCATTCTCTGGATCTCACGAGATTGTTAGTCAAAGTCATTATACCCTGGAAGTTTCCATAGACGGGAATAAAAAAATGGTTCAAATGGCTCTGAGGACTATGGGACTTAACAGCTGAGGTCATCAGTCCCCTAGAACTACTTAAACCTAACTAACCCAAGGACATCACACACATCCATGCTTGAGGTAGGATTCGAACCTGCGACCATTGCTGTCACGAGGTTCCAGACTGAAGCGCCTAGAACCACTCACCTATTTCGGCTGGCAGATGGGAACACTCAGACAGTATCACTGGATCACATAAAGGTGACATACACCTTCCCATCTGAACCCACCTCCATGCACTTCCCTCAGATGACCACACCACCACCTCCCCAATCAGTACAGTCTTTCTTCCAATCCTGCTCTGGGCATTAAGTGTGCTTCCCAGCCTTATTTGCCTGACCTTCTACTACTCCCTCGTTTTGGGAGGGGGGGTTAGGTTGTGTAGCAATGGAAAGTGGCAGCTGCACATTTCAGCTAGTCATGGTACTATCAAAATCATGAACTTATACCGTAGGACAAATTTGGCACTGCTAGCACAGTTAGTCAGACTGCGAGCTTACAGCATTGGTCACACTGCACCAATGATAGTAAGAGAATGTGCCAGCCACATAATAAAATAATACACGACCACCAACAACATAGATTGCAATTATGGTATCTAGGTTATGTCACCACACTGTGTGCCCAATTTAAGGCGGTCCAGCAGGATTAGCGAGTAGAGGTCTCGGACGTGTCCCTCCTGCTCCTGCTGCTTCACTGGAGTATACTCTCACAGACACAAGGCAGAACATACTCATCCATTAAGTGTGCTGTGGTGGTGTAGTTATTTCATTGACCACTTATGTGCTGGGGTATGTTGTGATTTCAGTGGTCATACAAATGATGGAGTGTGTAGATTAAAAGTTGGTTATTTGTGTGATGGGTCATGCTGTTGTTTCGGTTATCACATGAGTGACAGATTTTGTAATGTACTAGTGTCCACTCATGTGACAGGATGTGTCAGTGAGCTTCTATGACTTTTTTTTGTAAATTTTCCTGTAGTAGCTTCTGTTCTCTTTCTTTATCTGAAAACGAACTGTTCTTTCCACAGAAGTTGATATTTATTTAAATAATCCATAAGTCTGTTTTCCATAATAGTTTCTATCATTTTTGAAAACTGAGGCAGTGTTGAATTTGGAATGTAATTCTCTATATTTTTTTTACCATCTTTTTAGTGGATGGGAAGAACTTCTGCTTGTGTTAGGTAATCAGGGAAGCAACTGGATGTGAATGACTTCATTAATCATATCTGTTAGCGATGCTTTTATGCTGCTAATACAGTCCCTTAGTAGACACACTGGAATCTCATCTGGAGTTATGGATGTTTTACTCTTAAATTTATACACAATCCCAATGATTTTCTCTCGCATGGTTAGTAGCAGCAGCTTTATGTAAAGTATGTAGTTATTTGTAGGTGTATATTGTATTTTTAGTTGCTTTACTTGCAGTTTGGTTGCTATGTTACTAAAGTAATGGTCAAGAAAGTTATCCTTAGAATTATACAGGGTGATTCAAAAAGAATACCACAACTTTAAAAATTTGTGTTTAATGAAAGAAACATAATATAACCTTCTGTTATACATCATTACAAAGAGTATTTAAACAGGTTTTTTTTCACTCAAAAACAAGTTCAGAGATGTTCAATATGGCCCCCTCCAGACACTCGAGCAATATCAACCCGATACTCCAACTCGTTCCACACTCTCTGTAGCATATCAGGCGTAACAGTTTGGATAGCTGCCGTTATTTCTTCTTTCAAATCATCAATGGTGGCTGGGAGAGGTGGCCAAAACACCATATCCTTAACATACCCCCATAAGAAAAAATCGCAGGGGGTAAGATCAGGGCTTCTTGGAGGCCAGTGATGAAGTGCTCTGTCACGGGCTGCCTGGCGGCCGATCCATCGCCTCAGGTAGTTGACGTTCAAGTAGTTACGGACAGATAAGTGCCAATGTAGTGGCGCTCCATCCTGCTGAAATATGAATTGTTGTGCTTCTTGTTCGAGCTGAGGGAACAGCCAATTATCTAACATCCCCAGATACTGTAGTCCAGTTACAGCAGCACCTTCGAAGAAGGCCGTCCATAACTTTTCCCTTTGCACAAACACCCATTCTCTGTAAACTGATCAGGGCTTCTTGGAGGCCAGTGATGAAGTGCTCTGTCATGGGCTGCCTGGCGGCCGATCCATCACCTCGGGTAGTTGATGTTCAAGTAGTTACGGACAGATAAGTGCCAATGTAGTGGTGCTCCATCCTGCTGAAATATGAATTGTTGTGCTTCTTGTTCGAGCTGAGGGAACAGCCAATTATCTAAAATCCCCAGATACTGTAGTCCAGTTACAGCAGCACCTTCGAAGAAGGCCATCCAGAACTTTTCCCTTTGCACAAACACCCATTCTCTGTAAACTGTTTACACCAACGTTTAATACACCACCTATCAGGAGGTTTAACACCATACTTCGTTCAAAATGCTCGCTGAACAACTTTCGTCGATTCACTTCTGCCGTACTCAATAACACAAAAAGCTTTCTGTTGAGCGGTCGCCATCCTAGCATCAACTGACGCTGACGCCTAGTCAAGAGCACCTCAAGCGAACAAATGTACAACTAAATGAAACTTTATAGCTCCCTTAATTCGCCGACAGTGCTTAGCTCTGCCTTTTGTCGTTGCAGAGTTTTAAATTCCTAAAGTTGTGGTATTCTTTTTGAATCACCCTGTATATTAAACCACCTTTATTTCTAATTTTCATATTTCTCTGTTTTGGCTTGGTGCTACCAGTTTCTTGTTTTACTATATTCCTTGTTGCTTTGCTTTTATTGTTGGACATCTGTATAGCCTTATCATTTTGTATTCTTTTTCCATCCTGTAGCCTTTTCCTATAAGTTCTTTTGAGAAAATACTGCAAGAAGGATGGGCCCCTCTTATTCTCTTTGCTAGAGCTGATTTACCTGAGTGTTCAGAAGATTCTGGAAACTTTGTTACCCAGTTTTTCTGATAGCTTCTCTAACAGAGTGTGCCATTTCAGGAAATGTCTTGTCAAATTTTAGTTTGAATATAGACATGAATTTGCTGAATTTTTCATTTACACATGTTCCTGAACATACTTCTGACCATATCTGGCTGTTGTAGTATATCTTTCTACATTTTGTCAAGTATGCACAAGCTCTACTGCCCCAGAGTGGACAGTGTACTCATCACTTTATACCATGGCTCTGGGTACGAAGAAAATAATTTGCTCTCAATTGTTAATCATCATATGAGATAGTCAAAAAGGTAAATAGTTCCTTTGTAAAAGAAGTGAAACAAGTTGTAATCATTCTAAACTGTCTGAATTGTTGACAGTGGTAATAGTACTCACAATAGCACTATGCGGGTGGTAGGCCTATTGTATTTTTTCGAAAATAAAACACAAGGTGAGATCATTATTTCAACGACTTCTAATTACCATTATCTTACCCACTGTTCATAAGTATATTGAGTTTGTAGGTCAGAGGGATCATTGGAAAGTGGACCAGCAACAAGAAACCAAACTTTTTATTGAGGGAAAATTTTCATATAATTTCTAAATAAACAGTGTGACAGTTGTGGCTAATAACTCAGCACAGCAGTAATGGCCATTAAACAAGGACAGTGCTATGCATTGCACAACATATAGCCACCTCACCCCATCCATAATTCTGCAGGAATCTGTTTTGTGTAAGTTTGAAATTTTTACATTTTATTTCAGTAATTTCCACCTGCATGTTATCTAGCACATAACATAAGCTTATAATTATTGTAACATTAGTAAAGAATTTTATAATCATAATTATCAACACCATAATTGATAATAATAATGATTAAATCTTCATGTTTTAAAGTGCATAAACTAATTCTTAATAGATCCCTTGAAAAATTTCAGACATGAATATTGGAAAAGTATTTTCCAGGAGAGTCATGTCATTCCCTGCAGAAAATGAGTTTTTATTTAAATCACTTGCTATGCTCAGCAAATGTCTGTCAAATACTAATAATAATAAGGATATCATGTAGAACAAAATGGGAATTATATCAAAATGCTAGACGTAATCACAATCAAGCTACAGTAGCCCATTACCAACACTAATGTAAGGTGCTCAAAAATGTTATTAGGAATTCAAAGAGTATGTGGTACACAAACAGAATAGCTGGTTCACATGATAAAATTAAGACCATATGGTCAGTTGTGAAGTAAGTGTCAGCTCACAAGCACAAGGTAAATGATATAGAGTCAGTTTGTAGTAAAAATATATCTGATACTGATAAGTCATAAACAGGGTGGTCCATTGATAGTGATGGGGCCTAATATCTCACGAAATAAACATCAAATGTAAAAACTATAGAGAACGAAACTCATCTCGCTTGAAGGGGGAAGCCAGATGTCGCTATAGTTGGCCTGATAGGTGGTGCTGCCATAGGTGCAACGGATATCATCTGCGTTTTTTAAATAGGAAACCCCATCTTTTATTACATATTCGTGCAGTACATATAGAAATATGAATGTTTTAGTTGAATTAGTTTTTTTGCTTTGTGATAGATGGTGCTGTAATAGTCACAAACATGTAAATACGTGGTATCATGTAACATTGCGCCAGTGCAGATGGTATTTGCTTCGTGATACATTAACCGTGTTGGAATGGACCGTTTATCAATTGCAGAGATGGTCGATATCGTGTTTATGTATGGCTATTGTGATCAAAATGCCCAAAGGGCGTGTGCTATGTATGCTGCTCAGTATCCTGGATGACATCATCCAAGTGTCTGGACCATTCACTCGATAGTTACGTTATTTAAGGAAACAGGAAGTGTTCAGCCACATATGTAATGTCAACCACAACCTGCAACAAATGATGATGCCCAATCCTCACATCTGTAGCAGACAAATTGTGTGAGAATCGGGAATCTCAAATACATCGGTGTTGAGAATGCTACATCTACATTGATTGCACCCCTACCATATTTCTATGCACCAGGAATTGCATGGCAACAACTTTGAATCTCATGTACAGTTCTGCCACAGGGTACAAGAGAAATTACGGGCCAATGACAGATTTTTTGCATGCGTTCTATTTAGTGACGAAGTGTCATTCACCAACAGCTGTGATGTAAACCGGCATAATAAGCATTATTGGGCAACAGGAAATCCACGATGGCTCTGACAAATGGAACATCAGCAAACTTGGCGGGTTAATGTATGGTGCAGCATTATGGGAGGAAGGATAATTGGACCCAATTTTATCAATGGCAATCTCAGCGGTGCAAAATAAGCTGATTTCGTACATAATTTTCTACCAACGTTACTACAAGATGTTTCACTGCGTGACAGAATGGTGATGTACTCCCTACATGATGCATGACAGGCATTTAGATCACATGTGGTTGAAGCAGTATTGATTAGCATATTTCATGACATGTGGATTGTTCGTTGAAGCACCATACCATGGCCCGCATGTTCACCGGATCTTACATTCCCAGATTTTTTTCAGTGGGGACAGCTGAAGGATATTTGCTGTCGCGATCTACCAACAATGCCTGACAACATGACTCAACACATTGTCCATGCATGTGCAAACATTACGGAAGGCAAACTACTCGCTGCTGAGAGGAATGTCGTTACGCCTATTGCCAAATTCATTAAGGTTGATGAACATCATTTTGAGCATTTATTGCATTAATGTGGTATTTACAGGTAATCATGCTGTAACAGCATGCGTTCTCAGAAATGATGAGTTCACAAAGGTACATATATCACATTGGAACAACAAAACCAAAATGTTCAAATGTACTTATGTTCTGTATTTTAATTTAAAAAACCTATCTGTTACCAACTGTTCATCTAAAATTTTGAGCCATATGTTGTGACTATTACAGCACCATCTAATACAGAGCGAAAAAAGAGGTTCAGCTAAAACATTCATATTTCTGTACGTACTACACAAATATGTAATAAAAAATGGGGGTTCCTATTTAAAAAGTCGCAGTTGATATCCGTTTGACCTATGGCAGCGCCATTTAGTGGCCAACCATAGTGCCATCTGGTTTCTACCTTCACGCTAGATGAGTTTTATTCTTTGTAGTTTTTTTGTTTGACGCTTATTTTGTGAGATATTTGCCCTGGTCACAAAAAATGGACCATCCTGTATACGTACAGAATTTAACTGTCATTTTCTGAACATAACTTGTCATTTAATAAAAACCTAGTTTTCACAGGGAATGATTTAACTGTCTTGGAAAATACTTTTCCAATACTGATTTCTGAAACACTTCTCTGTGATGCCGACAAGTGGGAAATTGAATCAATAATTAAATCTCTGCAAGTTCCCTGTTTAGAGTGTGCTAATGGTAAGCAAATTTCAAAGAGCATGAGAAATTGTTTAAGGTAACCATTATACAGTCATTAGGCCATAATTGTTCACAATTGGTTTGTAAAACGTTCTAGATAACTTGAGCGACTGATTTGGCCACACAAATTGTAAAACATGAGTCCCATCAAAATTTATGGAGTGTGACAGTTTGGTCAATTTGTGACCAAAATCCTGCTTTGGCAAACTTCCTCATTTACCGATGGCTATAGAGGCAGTAATGGCTCAGTATTTCTGGAGTGCACTTCCAGTGACTTGTTAAGTCCAGGCCATTTTGAGTTGGTGCACTACGGCAGGCAAAAGGGCATCCAACACAACGTTAGAAGGTATCCCATGACTTTCGACACCTCAGTGCATGAGGATATTGAAAATGCATTTCTTGTCAGATTGTGGCCCAGTTGTGTGCCAGTAATACTACAGAAGAGGGTTTTTACTCAATGATTTTCTCTTTCCAAAATGGGAGCTTGCACCAGTGTTTTGAAAAAGAACTTAGTAAGGAATGCTACTGGGGTCAACCCATTTCTCATAGATATGTTTCAACACTCTTAAAGGCAACCCAGTCTGTTGAAAATGGAGAGAAACATATCACTGTGTCAGAACCCAGTTGGAATGAATTTGTCTTTATTGGGTTCTATGGACGTAACTGTAGGAGACATTAAGTCACAACCAGGACCCAGAGGTTATTACTCATGGAGTCCTAGTACCGGCAATGGCTGTAGTAGATGACAACTGCATGTACCATAAGCTGGTGTCCTCCACAGGATACCAAACTGAACAGTTATCAGAAACACAGCAAAGGAGATGGTCGTGGGAATTCTTGCAGTACAAATTGAACGAACTGTGAAAGGAGATACAATTCTGAGTATGCGTTAAATAATAATATGTATTGCAGTAACAAACAACTGAATACACCGTCAGATTATGACTGGGGGTCATAATCATCAGTGATTAGCAAAATTATTGATGACAGCAGTCATACAACTGTACAACACCTGGAAACAATCTCCAACCACCTTGAGCCACAGTGAGTTAGACATGAAGTAAGCTCCATTATATTCATTAGATTATAGCTACCGATGTAATGTAGCAACTCTGCTCTGATATGAATCAAAGCAACCAGGAATACCCATTGTTACCACATTCTGTAATTTGGGCCAGTATTGAGGATGTTTGAGTAACTATTGTTATAACCTTTAATCACAATAATTGCGCGGATATTCACACTCTCTCTTAGAAACAATAGCTGATCACATGATTACAACTCAGTTTCTCGTATTCGACTGCCGTGCCGTGACATGTGGCCGGCGCCGTTCGTAGCTAGGTGGTGCTCCCGTGCTCAGCCAATTTGCGGAGCGCCTCTATCACCGTTTGTGCGTATTGCCGTGGCGGCACTGTTAAATGTCGTGGCACTATCACAACACTTTTCCCCCCTTGAAAAAAAAACACTCACTTCCTTGGAGATATGGACAGCGCGGAGACATCCGTGGCTTCTTGTGAGGCCCCGAGGAGATCCCGCGCAGAGACACGAGAGTATGGTCGAAAATGTCCAGGACGGAAGCTCGTGCATGGAACGTGCCTCCTGGATGAGATGATGGGTGAAAACTCCGGAGCAGCATCCATAGGTGTCATGGACCTGGGAGTGTGCTCGAGCGAGATGGGTCCCGGAGAAGGCGGCATCGCGATTGGGGCCAGTTCTGGCATACTCGGAAGCGGCAGCGACATCGGCTGCATCAACACAGACGGTAGATAGGCAGCAGCGACAGGACTGGCGTCTCGGGCTGGTGGAGGCGAAGGATGGGGTGGTGGCACCGGCGTGGCCACCACTCATGGGCGCATCTGGTCGTAATGGCGAACAACCGTGCCGTCGCCCGTACGGATTTCACAAAGCCGGCGGCCGCGAAGAGCCTTGACCACCACTGGAATTCATTTAGGGCGAGATCCATACCCTCGTGCCCACACGTCGGCGCCCACCGAGTATTTTCCCGCACTCGGGGACACAGTACAAGGCCTGACAGGGTGAAGCAGGTGCAGTAGAGTGCGCGGTTGGTGGCCATGCAAGAGTTCAGCAGGGCTGCGATCACCCAGAGGCGTGAAGCGATAAGAACTCAGAAATTGCTGCAGGGCATCATCTGTGGAAAAATCACTAAGGAATTTTTTCATCTGGCATTTGAAAGTGCGGACAAGGCGCTCGACCTCCCCATTCGATTGCGGATGGAAGGGAGGTGCTGTAACATGATGAATCCCTTGTCCAGTACAAAAATCACGAAAGGCCTGCGAAGAGAACTGAGGGCCATTGTCCGTGACGATCGTGGATGGAAGAACTTCTAGCGCAAAGATTTTGGACAAAGCCAGCGTCGTCACCGCAGAGGTGGGTGACAGACATCTAACAACAAACGGAAACTTCGAGAAGACGTCAATCAACAGTAGCCAATAAGTACCAAGGAAGGGGCCAGCAAAGTCGGCGTGCACCCGTTCCCATGGCTGAGCTGGATCAGGCCACAGAGAGGGCATTGTATGAGGTGCCGCCAGTTGTTGAGCACACTGGCCACACGCTGCAACCATATGGGCGATGTCCAAATCAATACCGGGACAATAAACGTGCCTGCGGGCCAGGGACTTAGTCCGAGAAATACCACAATGGCCTTCGTGCAACAGTTTGAGAACATCTTTGCGAAGAGAGGCTGGCACCACGACCCGTGGAGATGCGCCATCCGTGGCCAGAAGAACAACACCATCACGGACAGACAGACGAAGGCGCAAGGCATGGTAGTTGCGAAGGGGATCCAATGCCCGGCCCTTGGTCCTGTACGGCCAACCTCGTTGAATAAAACCGATCACCCGACGCAGGACCGGGTCCTGTGCAGTAGCCGACGCGACCTGCGAACCTGTAAGTGGAAAGCCCTCGACCGCACGACGTTCTTCCTCATCAATGTGGAAACAGAGGAGTTCATCAAGATCGAAAATAGGGTCGGGGCCCATCGGCAATCGCGTCAACGCATCAGCGTTGGCGTGCTGGGCCGTGGGGCTATAGTGAATCTCATAATGGAAACGAGACAAGTATAAGGCCCAACGTTGCAGGCGGTGAGCTGCCTTATCCGGAAGTGACGCCGATGGGCTGAACAGAGAGACCAGCGGTTTGTGGTCGGTGATGAGGTGAAACTTAGAACCATACCAAAAAAAACCATAACTTTTTTAGAGCATAAATGATAGCGAGCGCCTCCTTTTCGATTTGAGAGTAACGCCGTTGCGCCTCGTTGAGGGTCTTGGGAGCATAGGCGATGGGTCGTTCCGACCCATCCTCATACCGATGGGCGAGAACAGCCCCTAGGCCATACTGTGACGCGTCAGTCACCAGAACCAACTGCTGACCCGGACGGAATGTGGCAAAACAAGGCGGCGACTGCAAATGAGCCTCCAGGCGGACAAAAGCCTGCTCACACCCGTCGGACCAACAGAAGGGGACGTTTTTGCGTAACAGCTGATGCAGAGGATAAGCTACCGCCGCTGCGGATGGAATGAATTTGTGATAATAAGCAATCTTGCCTAGAAAAGCCTGAAGTTCTTTGACCGTAGACGGCCGGGGTAGGGCGTTAATGGCCGCAACGTGCTGACGGAGAGGACGTATACCCTCACGGGACAAGTGGAAACCAAGATACTCAATGGAGGGTTGGAAGAACTGTGACTTGTCCAGATTGCACCTCAACCCAGCCGAATGCAAACCCGAAACAGTGAACGTAAATTACGAAGGTGCTCCTCAGTGGAGGCTCCCGTGACAACAATGTCATCCAGATAGTTTATGCAGCCGGGAACGGAAGCCCTGAGCTGTTCCAAAAACCGCTGAAAAATGGCTGGTGCGCTAGCGACGCCAAATGGTAATCGCTGGTACTGATACAACCCACAAGGAGTGTTGATAACGAGAAATTCCCTGGAAGTAGCGTCCAACGGCAACTGTTGGTACACCTCCGATAAGTCAAGTTTGGAAAAGAACTGGCCCCCAGTGAGCTTGGTAAACAACTCCTCAGGACGGGGAAGAGGATAAGTGTCAATGAGGCTCTGAGCGTTGACAGTGGCTTTAAAGTCACCACACAATCGCAGACTCCCGTTTGGTTTAGAAACCACCACGATCGGCGATGCCCATTCGCTGGAGGTAACCGGAAGGAGAATCCCTGAAGCTGTTAACCTGTCTAGCTCAGCCTTGACAGGTGCACGCAACGCCACTGGAATAGGGCGTGCCCGAAAAAACTTAGGGCGAGCCGTAGGTTTAAGAGTAATGTGGGCTTCAAAATCCTTGGCACAACCCAGACCAGCAGAGAACACGGACGAAAATTCAGAACACAATCCATCCAGCTGTTGATACGGAATATCCTCAGATATGAGGTGCACATCATCATCAATGGATAACCCGAACAACTGGAAAGCATCATAACCGAACAGGTTTTCAGTGCCCGCATAATCCACCACATAAAACGTGAGGGGCCGAACAACAGACTTGTAGGCAGTGGAAGCATCAAACTGGCCCATGATAGGAATTTTCTGTTTATTATAAGTCCTCAGATTTCGCGTAACTGGAGACAAAGGGGGGGAGCCCAACGCCAAATACGTTCGAGAATTAATGAGAGTTACTGCAGAGCCAGTGTCCACTTGCATGCGGATGTCTTTATTCAGAACACGAACAGTAACAAACAACTTATTTGTTTGAGAAAGCACACAGTGAACATCCATGTCCGATGCCTCGTCCTCGTCGACAGGAACTTTATGGGACTGACACACAGAAGCAATGTGGCCTTTTTTCCTATATGAATTACACGTGGCCCAACGTTTTGGAAACGATGCCCTGTCGTGCTGTACGAAACAACGGTGGCAAGAAGGAAGTGCGGAACGAACCGGCTTCTGTGGTTGCTGGTTTCGCTGCGAGCGTTGCGGCCCAAAGCGACGTTGTTGACGCGAGTGAACCGCCGCCACATCGTCGTTCTCCTGTGAAACAGGCAAATTGCCCGTGTCGAGAGTTGACTGTACAGCGCCTACATCACACCACGCGTCGATTTGCGCGCCAGCAGCGTGAGACACTTCAAAGGATTGAGCAATGCTTAGAACTTCCGACGACGACGGGTTTGGCAGTTGGAGGGCACGTTGGCGAACTTCTTTATCAGGAGCAAGCCGTAGAATAGCATCCCTAACCATTGAGTCAGCATAAGACTCGTGATGTGTGTCCGTGACAAACTGAAATTTCCTACTCAGACCGTGTAGTTCCGCCGCCCAAGCCCGGTAAGATTGATGGGGCTGTTTACGACACCGGTAGAACGCCACGCGGGCGGCAATGACGTGGGTGTTTTTTCGATAATAGTCAGACAATAAGTCACACATTTCTTGGAAGGACAGGGAGGCAGGTTCCCGCAGAGGGGCTAACTGAGATAGCAGCTGATAGACTCGAGGGGAAATCCAAGATTGAAATAACGACTTACACATAGGAGCGTCGACAACGGCGAAAGCCAAGAAGTGTTGCCGCAATCGCTTCTCATAATCCTCCCAGTCTTCAGCGGCCTCGTCGTAAGGAGGGAATGGAGTCGGAGAAGAGGAAGACAGACGATGAGTAAGCGACGTCGACAACGCCTGAATCGCTGCCGTCAGCTGTGTTTGTTGAGCCTGAATAGTAGCCGTCAGCTGTGTTTGTTGTTCAATGAGCGCTTGCATAAGCTGTTCCATGTATGCCCCGTCACGAACACGCAAATCCACAACGCAGTGAAAATATCCCGACCTCGTCGCCAAAAAGTGTTATAACCTTTAATCACAATAATTGCGTGGATATTCACACTCTCTCTTAGAAACAATAGCCGATCACATGATTACAACTCAGTCTCTCGTATTCGACTGCCGTGCCGCGACATGCGGCCGGCGCCGTTCGTAGCTAGGTGGCGCTCCCGCTCTCAGCCGATTTGCGGAGCTCCTCTATCACCGTTTGTGCGTACTGTCGTGGCGGCATTGTTAAATGTCATGGCACTATGACAACAACTATTGTTCTAGACACATGAGCATTTGGCAGTGTGATGTCAAGCAGTTCTTTCAATAAAGTATTCACAAAAATCAAGTTGCATGTCAGTCCTGTACAGAACTGCAAGACAACTGGAGCCATTGAAATGTGATCCAGAAATATTAGGAATACTAGTAAAACTATTGCAATACCATGCACCATTCTACTAGCTGAAAGCTTATTGTTGACAGCCTTATGAGCCATGAGTTTATCTGTGTGGACACAAGATCAACTTCTCTATGGGTAAGGTTTCCTTTCTAACAGTGAATGAGCTTAAGTTGTGCTGGTGTGGAAGGACAGTACCCACAGTCAGTATTGATCAAATTCTTGTAAAGGGACATTGCACGACAAGAAATTTTCTGAGCCTTTGAATAAAGGACTTGAAGTCATGTCACAAATATAACAGAAAGTAGAAGAGCCAGAGAGCCTCACTGGCATTCAGAGACACCAATAGTTAAACCTCTTCAATCAATATGGGGAAGTATTTGTAAAAAATGCCTTGAATAATACAAAGGAAATACATATCACCTTGATGAATTTCACACAAAACCTTGTACAACACAAAGCCTTGTACAACACAAAGCCTTATCCCTTGGTCTCAGTGGAAAGCACTAGATAAAGAAATTAGAAGGATGTTTAGAGAAGTTAATAGTTCATAAGGACATATTGTCACCATCTACAGATGCTGGGGATTGACTACATAAAACCGTTTTGATGACACAGTGAACCACTCATCTCTTTTGTCTAGATTCTACACTACAGCAGAGCTACTGTTTGGCAGGAGGGCAAAGAATGAATGAATGTGTGGCTCAGATTCCACAGGTTCCAAATGATGAAGATAAGTGAGAAGCAAAGGTTCTGAAAGCTTTGTCCAGCTTGACAGACAAAGCATTTAGAAGAAAGCACAATTGTGTCAAGACAATTATCAAAATACTAAGGTATCAAGTGAACAAGAAAGTATCATAAAGAAACCATCTACCTCTTGAACAAAATGTACAAAAAGTGGCAGCTTTTGCGTACAGGACCTTTTGTGATTCTAAGGATTCCAAATCCTGGTTGATAATTATTAGGGTACCAAAGTAATCAGCAAATTAAAGGACTTTGTCCTCATCAAGATTTATGAAAATATTATTCTTGGTGGAATTAGTGTGCATAATTTTAGGAACACAACTCAATAAGAATTTTTATCTATTTTTGTCTGTAGTAGATAAGTATTATCCTGTGATGTATGTAGGAAGAATGATTCTCATCTGCCAGTCTTAAGATCACATTTTCCTACATATATGTCTTCGTACATGGTTAGACTGGAATTCACAGAGGTTTTATCAAACCACATTCAAGTTATTTCTCTACTGTTCCACTCTCCAACAACACGCATGTAACATGAACACTTACGTATTTTTGTATGAGCTCTCCGATTTCTCTTAATTTATTGTGATGATCATTTCTCCCTATGTAGGTGGGCAGAAACAAAATATTTTCACACTCTGAGGAGAAGATTAATTATTGAAATTGCATGAGAAGATCCTGCCGCTATTGGAAAGGCCTTTGTTTTAATGATTGACACTCTAATTCACATATCATCTCCCATGGCACTCTCTCCTCTATTTTTTGATAATACAAAATGTGCTCCCCTTCTTTGAACTTGTTCCATGTTCGCCCTCAGATTGATATGATGCATATTCCACACTGCACACCAGTATTTCTCAAGAAGATGGGCAAACGTAGTATAAGCAGTTTCTGTAGTAGACTTGTTGATTATTCTAAGTGTTCCACAAATAAATGAAAGTCTTTGGGCCATGGGGGATAGCCATGTGGTCTGATGTTACTTATCACAGTTTGCACAGCTACCCCTGTCAGAGTTTCGAGTCCTAGGAATGGGTGTGTGTTGTCCATAGCATATGTTAGTTTAAGTTATACTAAGTAGTGTGTAAGCCTAGGGACTGATGACCTTAGCAGTTTGGTCCCATAACCACTTAGCACATATCGACCAGCTGTGTCATCATTCCAATTTAAGCTGTTGGTTACAGTAATACCTAAGTATTTAGTTAAATTGACAGCCTTTAGATCTGTGTGATTTGTCATTCAACAGAAGTGTAGCAGATTCCTTTTAGTACTAATGTTGGTGACTTCACACTTTTCACTGTTTATAGTCAGAAGCCTCTTTCAGCACCATGCAGGTACTTTGTCTAAATAATTTTGCAATAAGTTTTGATCATCTGATGACCTTGCAGGACATTAAATGACAACGTCATCTGCAAACAATATAAGATACCTTTTGAGATCATCTCCTAAATCTTTTATGTAGATCTGAAACACCAGAGGGCATATAACATTTCCTCAGTGAAAGACAAACATTACTTGTAGTTACTTGTTGTTTACTTGATGATTTTCCATCAATTACCATGAACTTGACCTTTCTGACAGGAAAGCATTAATCCAGTTACATAACTGATATGAATACTCGATAGGCACAAAATTTGATTAGAAGTTGTGTGTGAGTAATGGTGTCAAAAGCCTTATGGAAATCTAAAAACATAAAGCAAATTAATGAATGCAACAAGCGACTCTAATATGGAATACATTTGAATGATGATAATTATTGGTTTAGAAGGTGGTCTAGCTTGTGTTTAAGCTGCACCAAGCTTGGTACAGGTGGGATTTGTCATAGAGGTTGGTGTGATGTGGTCTGCAGTAATAAGTTTGATCTTTCTTCAGAGCCACATACTGAGTTTCTGAATATTGGTCTTGGTGTGTTGTTTAACATATTTTCCATTGACTAAGATCGAGCTACTTGCTCCACACATAAGCTTGTTGAACAGAATTCCTGAAGATTCAGGTTGGTATTGTTCAATTATTTTTTATGGAACTGTTATGAGAGAGATTTATCTAAATTTGTGGAGCAACAAACATAAAGAGAAAATGTTTTTGATTTTTCAATGCTAAAATGAGCATGCGAGTACAGTTTATGAAGAAGGGTGTACATTAATAGTGCATGAACTGATTCAAATGACAGCTGATAGGTCATAAATGCAGCTTGACTATTGGCCCACAAAGACTGTATTGTTGCCACTGAAGCAAAGCTAGTCTGTATTTTGTGAAATGTATCATGGACATTCTTTAACTGTGTTACATGGGCATTAACCAATTGGCCAGTGAATTTCAAGTTTCAAGTGATGGTGTAATGGCAACCTAAGAAAAATTTGCTATTACATAATAGTCGATTGTGTAATTACACCTCTCCCAAATCCAATCTCATACAGTGCATGGAAAAGACTAAATCTGATATTGTCCCATGTGTGCTCTGATTTCCCTAATTTTATTACAACCATCATTTCTCCCTACATAGGTCAGCATCAAAAAAATATTTTCACGATTGGAGCAGAAAATTGTTGATTGAAGATTCTGCTGTAGTAAAAAATGTGTTTGTTTTAATGATGTCCACCCTAAATCCTTTATCATTTCAGTGACATCCTCTCCCGTATTTCGCAATAATACAAAACATGCTGCCCTGCTTTGTACTTCCTTCATGCACTCCAGCAGTCCTATCTAGTAAGGATCCCACAACACGCTGCAGTATTCTAAAAGAGGATGGAGAAGTGTAGTGTAGACAGTCTCTTCAGTAGATCTGTTACGTTTTGTAAGTGCCCTTCCAATAAAACGCAGTCTTCGGTTAGCCTTTCTCACAACATTTTCCCAGTGTTCCTTCCAATTTAAGTTGTTCTTAATTGTATTTCCTAGGTATTTAGCTGAATTTACAGACTTTATATTTGACTGATTTATCATGTAACTGAAGTTTAATGACTTCTTTTTAGCACTCATGTGGATGGCCTCACACTTTTTGTTACTTAATTTCAGTTGCCAATTTTTCTACCATTTTCTAAATCATTCTGCAATTTGTTTTAATCTTCTTATGACTTTACTAGTCGATAAATGACAGAATCATCTGCAAACAACCTAAAACAGCTGCTCATATTGTCTCCTAAATTGTTTATGTAGATATGGAACAGCAAAGGGCCTACAACACCAACTTGGGGAATGCAAGAAAGCACATCTGTTTAACTCGATGATTTTCCATCAGTTACTATCAACTGTGACCTCTCTGACAGGAAATGACAAATCCAGTCACATAACTGTGGTGATATTCCATAATCATGCAATTTCTCTACAAGCTGCTTGTGTGGTACAACATCAAAAGCCTTCTGTAAATCTAGAGACACAGAATCGATTTGAAATCCAATTCAATAGCACTCAGCAATTTATGCGAGTAGAGAACTAATTGTGTTTCACAAGTACGATGTTTTCTAAATCTGTGTTGACTGAGTGTCAATAAACTATTTTCTTTGGGGTAACTGATAATTTTGAACACAATATATGTTCCAAAATCGTGCTGCATGTCGATGTTAAATGATATGGGCCTGTAATTTAGTGGATTACTCCTACTACCTATCTTGAACATTGACGTGGCCTGTGCAGCTTTCCAGTCTTTGTGTACAGATTTTCATCAAGCAAATAGTTGTATATGATTGCTAAGTATGGAGCTAAAGTACCAGCAAACTCTGAAATGAACCTAACTGGTGTACAGTGTGGACTGGAAGACTTGCTTTTGTTAAGTGATTTATGGTGCTTCACTACTCTGAGGATATCTTTTTCTATGTTACTCATGTTGGCAGCATTCTGGAACTTACTTCATCTTCTGTGGTGAAGGAATTTTGGAAGGCTGTGTTTAGTAACTCTGCTTTGGCAGCACTGTCATCTATTGTATTTCCATTGCTACTGCACAGAGAAGGCATTAACTTTGTGTTGCTGCTAGCATACGTAGCATACAACCAGAAACTCTTTGGATTTTATGCCAGGTTTCAAGACAAACTTTCATTGTGGAAACTACTATAAGAATCTTGCATTGAAGTCCATGCAAAATTTCAAGCTTCTTTAAAAAATCGTCAGTGTTGGAGATTTTGCATCCATTTGAATTTGGCATCTTGTCTTCATTGTTTCTGCGACAGTGTTCTGATGCGTTGTGTTTCCCAAGGAGAATCAGTTCCATCTTTTGTTAATTTATTTAGCATATATCTCTCAATTGCTGCCAACATCATTTCTTTGAATTCAAGCCACATCTGGTGTACACTTAAATTTTTAATTTTGACAGACTGGAGATTGTCTCTCAGAAAGGTGTCAAGTTAATTTTTATCTGCTTTTTTGGATAGGTATATTTTTTGTTTATTTGTGGAGAATTTGTAGGTTACAATATTCAGTCTTGCTGTGTTTGCTAATCGCTGTATCTGTTTTGATGATTGTTATTAGCTCAGTATTATTTGTTGCTAAGAGGTCCATTTCATTTTTTTTTTTTTTTTTTTTTTTAATATTGGTGTCGTACCCAGACCTTAGCAAAAAGTATGGACTGAAAAGTTTCATGTATCCTAGATGATAAGTATTTGTACATCAAAGCATGCTATGCAAACCAACTGTCCAAAACAACGTACAGAATGCGATTTCTAAAAGTAACATGTGAAGACTATTATGATAACAGACATATCATCTCCAAATATTACAATATTACAAAATATTAAATTTGTGGTTGTTATGTACATCTTACAATATCAAACAGTGGATACTCCAGTATGGAATAATGACAATATTATGAAAGAGATTCATTGCTACACATGAAATAGAGGAGATGTTGAGTTGCAGAAAAACCCAATAGAAGGACTGCTAAGCACATAAACTGTTAACTGAAAGAACATCCTTCTACAGATGATAATACACACACACACACACACACACACACACACACACACACACACACACACACACACACACACATTCACACTATCATGACTCACACACACGAGACCACTGTCTCTGGCCACCGAGGTCAGACTGTGAGCAACTGGGCCTGGTGGGACAAGAAATGTGGCTGGTAAGGGTAAGGAGGAAGTTGGGACAGGAAGAGAAGGGATAGCAGGGTAGAGGTGGGGATCATAAAGTACTGGTTCTGGGACCATACAGGATCATGGCGGGGAGAGTGTAGCCAGCTGGGTATGATCAGAAGTTAGACACATTGTGGGAGGGGGGAATATTGGAAAAGGGTGAGAAGGAAAGAGACTGTAGGTGCACTAGTGGAATAGAAGGCTGTCTATTGCTTGAGTGGGAGCAGAGAAGGGGATGGGTGAATGGCAGTGACTATTGATGGTTGAGTCCAAGAGAGTGTAGGAATATAGGATACACTGCAGGAAGAGGTCCCATCTGGGGAATTTAGAAAACTGGTGATGGTAGGAAGGATCCTGATGACACAGGCTGTGAAGCAGTCTTTGAAGTGAAGAACATTGTGTTCCTCAGAATGATCATTGATTGGGTGGTCCAACTGTATCTTGACCAAAATTATTCAGTGGCCATTCATGTGGACAGAGAGCTTGTTGGTTGTCATGCCCATGTGGAGCAAAGCACAGCTGTTGCAGCTTACCATGAAGATCACATGACTTTCATAGGTAGTCCAGCTTTTGATAGGATAAGTAATGTTTGTGACTGGACTGGAGTAGATGGAGGTGGGAGGATATGTACGACAGGACTTTCATGCAGGTCTATTAGATGGAAATGAATTTTGAGGCAAGGGGTTGGGAGCAGGGGTGGAGTAGGGATGGACAAGGATATTGTGTACGTTCAGTGGATGGTGGAACACTGCCATGGGAGGGGAAAAGGATAGTGGATAGGACACTCCTCATTTCAAGCCACAACTAGAGGTACTTGAAACCCTGATGTAGCATCTGATTCAGTTGTTCCTTTCCTGGGTGGTTGGTACTGAGTTATGAGGGAAATGCCCCTTTCAGGCCAGATGGTGGGACTTTGGGAGGTGGTGGGTCACTTGAGAGATAAGGCACGGAAGATCTGTTTCAGTACAGTTTTGGTCTGTGAAGGCTTCAGTTAGACCCTTGGTGTATTTTGAGAGGGACTCCTTGTCACTATGGATGTGATAAGCCGCAGGTGGCTGGGCTATGTAGAAGCGCTTGTTAGTATGGAATAGGTAGGAGCTGTCAAAGTGGACATGTTGCTGGTTGCTGGTAGGTTACATATGGATGGAGTTACTGATGTCAACATAGAGGAAGGTGACTTGTTGGTTTGAGGGGAACCCAGTGAAGCAAATGGGGGAGAAGTCTTTGTGGTTTTTTGGGGAATGTGGTTAGGGTGTCATCACCCTCAAACCAGATTACGAAGATGTCACCAGTGAGTCTGAACCAGGTCAGAGGTTTGGGATTCTGGGTGGTTAGGAAGGATTCCTCTAGATGGCCTATGAACAGGTTGGCACAGGATGGTGGCATGTGGGTGCCCATTGCCATAGTTTAAATTTGTTTTTTGGTGATGCTTTTAAAGGTAAAGTAATGATGGGTTAGGATATAGTCAGTTGTGGTGACCAGAAAAGAAGTTGTAAGTCTGGAATCCATTGGATGTCAGGAAAGGTAGTGTTCAGTAATGACAAAGCAAAAGGTATTAGGGATCTTAGGATAAAGGAAGTGACATCAATAGTAATGGGCAGAGCATCGTGTAGTAAAGAAACAGGAACTGTGGAGAGTTGGTGGACGAAATGGTTGGTGTCTTCTATGTAGAAGGGAAGATTGCAGGTAACAGGCAGAAGGTGTTGGTCTATGAAAACAGAGACTCTCTCAGTGGGGGCACAGCATCTGGCCACGATGGATGGTTGGGTGTATTGAATTTATGAAGCATTTAGAAGGTAGGGGAATGTGGAGTGGTAAGTGTGGGGAAAGAAAGAGAGAGAGTGAGTGGGGTGGGTGGAGGGGGGGAGGCCTCAGAGGAGAGGTTCTGGGAGGTGCCTAAGGATTTGAGGAGAGACTAGAAATCATGTTTGGTTCAATGGGGCCACTATGGCAGGGTTTATTGATGGACGAATCTTACAGCTGGTGGACACATAAACAGTTATTATTGTCGTTCAGAACAACAGTGGGGGAGCCTTCATCAGCAGGTAGGATTATAACGTCATAACAAACAGTCTTTTATTCCTCATGTTTTTACTTGTTTCCTTGTTTGATCCAGCCTCCCCTCCCCCACTCCACTCTCCATCTAACCTTCAGAATGCAACTAGGTGGCCTAGACTCTCCACATCACATCCATGTATGCTGCCAAAAGCAACACTTGACCATCCCCCAGCCCTACCCTGCTATGTCCCCCCCCCCCCCCTCCTCATCCTATTCCTAGCCCACACCACCCAGATTGTTTCTCCCTTCATGCACAGTTGATCACAGTCTGTCCTCCCAGGGAGAGAGAGTAGTCAGGTGTGTGACAGTTGTGTGTGCATGTTTGTATGCATGCTTGTGTGTGTGTGTGTGTGTGTGTGTGTGTGTGTGTGTGTGTGTGTGTTTGTGGGTGCAGGTGCAAACATGTGTCTGTGTGTGTGTGTGAATGTGCAACCATGCATTTGTGTTGTTGACTTCAGGAAAAGCCCTTTGACTACAAAGCTTACTTTTCTAGAAATTTTTTTGTTGTGCCTGTCTATGATGCAACATCTCTACTATATGATGAGTAGCAGTCTGTCTGTTACATAGTACTGTCATTGTCATTTCATAAATTCTTTATTGTTAACCAAGATGTATCTAACTTCGCCCGAGTACTCCATGGTTTCAAATGGTTCAAATGGCTCTGAGCATTATGTGACTTAACATCTGAGGTTATCAGTCCCCTAGAACGTAGAAATGCTTAAACCTAACTGACCTAAGGACATCACACACATCCATGCCTGAGACAGGATTTGAACCTATGACCGTGGCTGTTGTGCGGTTCAAGACTGAAGCTCCTAGAAGTACTCGGCCACACCGGCCAGCTCCATGGTTTCGCATTTGAGCATTAGCCCAAATGGGGAACTTCATAACAAATCTAATCCTCAGTAGAAGTAGCTGCTAATGATTAGAAAAAAGTCCTAAGTACCTAATCTTTGTCCTTGGAACTTTTGAGTACCATTTCTATACAAGCTGCTGATAATGAACAGTGTCTAATTATCAAGTTGCCCATGAGGTCTTTAGCAGTCAACAATATAAACTGAAAAACATGAAGCCATCCCAACATGTAATTTTAATTGATTTGTCATTCTGTATGAACAAGTTGGAAATGTTTGACAGTGAAGTAAATGATTTCAAATGGAAATGGATGCACACAATTATCTCCTCCCAATTTCAGTACAATCAACTGACTGCCTTTATATGATGAATTTATCAGGAGTTTCGTGACCCATCTTCACCATCTTGCTCCTTACACCAGGAATACTTTGGGAAATTATTTTTCCAGGTCTGAATAGCTTTTTTCTCTCTCTCTCTCTCTCTCTCTCTCTGAGACGTTGGAGGTCCCTGTTTTTCTATCTGAAACATTGGAATTTGCATTTTTTATGTTCTCTAGTCTCACCCACAAACTTCTTTGATGCCATGGCACTGGGACAAATGAAATAATTTGTTGTTGATCGTTGATCATCTTGTGAGATAGACAAAATGGTTTTTTCTTATAATACTACATGAAAGAAGCTGTAATCATACTAACCTGTCCAGATTGTGGATGATATTAATATTATACACAATAACTCTAGGAAAAGGAATGAGATCACTGAATTTTCTCAGAAATAAAAATCATGGTGAGATTGTTGTTTTGATGACTTTTTATTACCATTATCATGAGCAATCTTCATAAGTATATGCAGTTTGTGTCTTACAGGGATCATTGGAAAGATGATCAGCAGTTTCGATCAAGCTCTGTTTGGAACCATATTCATTAAGCTTCTTAAAATAAAATACAGTGGCTACTGGCCATTAGGCAATGATAATGTTGAGTCTTGCACAATTCAAAGCCTCCCCTCCCCTTCAATCAATAATTCTGTAGAGCTCTAATTTACATAAGATTGAAATCCTGACATTTTATGTACAAGCCTTTTAAAAATTCCTAACATTCAGCATTGCTTTACAATCTTTACTTAGGTCCCTACAGCATGACCCTACAGGAGTATGTAAGCAAGAGTCTGTGCCAGTTGTGTGACACCTCTATATACAGCATCTGCCATCAAGATGCCATCCCTTTGATACAAGCTGAGCTACAGTCAATTCCTTAAAACTTCGGACTCCTCACAAGGACTAAGAACTCAATTGATAGCATTTCTTAACCAACTGAAAATGCACACCTCCACCTTTTACCTTCTTCCTAAGATCCATAAACCCAGTCACCCTGATCATGTTGCTGGCTACAAAGCGCCCACCAAAGGTGTATCTCCCTTAGTTGATCAACACTTGCAACCAATAGTATGAAGTCTTTGCCCCTATATTAAAGACACCAATAATTTCCTAGATCACCTAATATCTGTACCTGTCCCATTGTGCCACACATCCTGCTTGTTGCCATTGATTCCACCTCCTTTAATACAAACAAGTGCATGGTCTGTCTGCTGCTGAACATTTCCTCAACCAGCAACCAGCTGATACCAAACCTATTGCAGTAGCAACCAGAAAGATCGCGGGAGGCGCACATCGGCACGGTGCGTCACGGATGGTAGTTGCCACAAGTACCGTGTTACTACACCTATGATGCCCTTCCTACTCATCTTAAGCAGCTTTAACCTTACACCAACTGGACTCACATTCAGGAGGACGACAGCTCAATCCCGCATGCGACCATTCTGATTTAGTTTTTTGCTTGATTTCCCTAAATGGCTCCAGCAAATGCTGGGATGGTTCCTTTGAAAGGGCATGGCCGAGTTCCTTCCCCGTCTTTCCATAATTCAATGAGACCGATGACCTCACTGTCTGGTCTCCTCCACCAAACATTCCAACCCCCAACACTTACACCAACTACTTTACCTTAGAGGGGCAGATATATAAACAGAACAGCGGCATGGCATGGAAACCAGGATTGCTCTTCCTATGCCTCCCTTTTCATGTATTTCTTAGAGGCTTTCCTGGTGTCCCCAAGCCTTCAGCCATTGGTTTGGTTTCGATACAGTGATGGCATCTCTACAATATGGACTCATAGTGAGGCTGGCCCATTAAAAATTCTCCCAATGATATGTCACACGGTCCTATTTTGAGTCCAATGCCTCTTTCCTTGATATTGCCCTTATCCTCACTGAGGGTCAGCTACACACTCCTGTTCAAACTAAGAGGACCTAGACATCACTTTTGTACACATTAGGGGACTGAAACATCATGGATGTTTCTTACACTAGTATTTTTAATGATAATAAGACAAAAATTTTAATAATAATTGAAATGAAACTCTAACCAAATAATTAATATATTGTGACCTGTGTGTGACAAAAATTTGAACACTGCTGCATTCAAATTGTGTGAAAATTGATTTTTCCCTTACATATTGAATTATGTGTGATTTTTATTATAAGCATACTGTACTTCCACACTATTGGAATTTAAAGGTCAGAACATATTTTGTTCGTTTAAGAATGGAACAGGAATATTCACAAATTTATTGTTCCATGTATCTGAAAAAAATGATATTTAGGAATTTGCTTTTTTTCTCCTAATAATTTATGAACATGTGGCATGTTCCAGCTGAAAATATTTCATATATTGTTGAATATTCTTGTTCTCTCTATGAATTAAACTCCATACAAACAGGTCAATTGATAGGTGTGACTGGACGCAGATATGATAGACTTGTGGTCAGCAGGCCACTCTCCCCATCGTCTTCAATTTTTGTGAATGGAGCCACCACTTCACAGTCAAGTAACTCATAAACTGGACTCACATGATTTTGTAGCTTTAACATTGGATGAGGCAATGGTACTTAAGTATGCAAAAATATTGATCATGAGAAACTGAAAGTCAAGATTTGCATGCAATTTTGTTCTCAATAATAAAATGACAAAACACCCCAGCTCCATATCCTGCTGATTCTGAGCGTTCTTTTAATCTTCTTTAATTTTCTGTCTTTCCTTTGTTACTCTTGCCTCTTCACCTTCACTGTGTACCATAACAGTTTATGGCATGGGTTGTGAATTGTTTTGTTCTTTTGCTTCACATCTATCATACCCTCACCATAAAGCATTAGGCCTAACCCCTCTTAACTGCAACCTAACAATTTCTTCAGTTTTAATATGATTTCAACAACATAAGCAGTAGATTGCCATAAAATTTATGACTGCATTTAAACTTATTAATTTTTGACATTTTAAGATTGAAAGTTATTTGAAAAACATGCAAAACAGTCACAACAACTAATTTACAACATAATTGTGTGCATAAAGCACAAGTAAGCTGAAGTAAACTACTTGTATTGACAAAAGCATTGATTGCAATAAATTCCTACTCACACAACAATGTTTGTGCCACAATTAAATAATGAGACATTTTAGCCAAGGTTTTGTGTTCTTCATCTCAGAGTAACACTTGCAACCTATGGCCTCAATTATTTGTTGGATGTATTTCAATCTCTTTCTTCCTCTACAGTTTTTACCCTCTACAGCTCCCTGTAGTACCATGGAAGTTATTCCTTGACATTTTAACTTATATCCTGTCAACCTGTCACTACTTTTCAGTTTGTGTTTTGCATATACCTCTTCCCTCACTAATTCTGCAGAGAACCTTATCATTTCGTACCTTATCAGTCTATCTTATTTCCAATACTCTTCTGTAGCACCACATCTCAAATGTTTCAATTCTGTTCTGTTCTGGTTTTCCCACAGTTCATGTTTCACTGCCAGACAATGCTGTGTTCCAAATGTACATTATCAGATATACACCACCTTTCTTACCTCTGTCTTCACATGGCGTTATTACAGCACCAACTCATCTGAAAAGCAGATTTCCTGGGTCATGACATCCAATCATGTTACTGCTGATCCCTCCCAAAAAATGTTAGGAAAACGCCTGTTGTCATTCAGTATTTCCTTGTGTTGAAAGTATTAGCTTTCTTTTCTCTTTAAATTGTGCATGATGTATTGTCTGTAATTTCTGTATTGCATATTGCCTTATCTTCCAACTTTAAGCTCTCAGATTTTCAAATTTCATCTGGTGCAGTCCTCAACAATCCATCTTTCCTTCTTATCCCATCCAGTAAGTCTCCTTTCACCTAGCGTTCCTCTTCCAAACTCTCCACATTTCCTAAACCTCACTAGTTTTTTCCATTCACACTTCTTCCTTCCCCTTCAGCGCTTCTGGTACCTGAAAGAGCCACAGGTTCCATAAGGTTGCACATTTCTGTATGTTTACATGCATAGTCTCCTGCCACCATTTGGTGGATCGATTTTTTAAGTATCCAATGACATTGCATTTTCAAAATTTGATTATTTTCATTGATATTTTATTTAAGTAATTTGTGACTAAAGTGCGACAAACATTCTACACATTGTATTACATTTCCTCATAAAGATTCTAATAAAACTAAAGAATTTCATACTCAAAATTATCAACATTATTAATAAAAAAAGTAAATTTGATTATTTAAAATGCAACTAAATTCCAATGCAGCTGAATTTTTCATTTATATGTGAATACACTTCTGACCATGTCTGGTTGGTCATGTGCATTATAAATTCACACCATTTTTGATACAGAATATCTCCTTCAGTAGCTAATCACTTTTGTTTCTTTCTTTTTATCTGACTGCAGCTCTTCACATCCATCCAGTTGTAGCTCAAGAACTAGAATAATCTTCATATTATTGTTTCCCATCTATCTTTTAAAGTGTTTTTGTTTTGCTCGTAGCAGCGTTTGACATTCCAGGCAAAAGTCATTGTTCTGACATTGTGCCTCCTATTTTCCAAGTTGTTCTCGCACCCCCCTCCCACCAATTGCCTCTCCCCAACCCCTCCAACAAGCATGCACACACACACACACACACACACACACACACACACACACACACACACACACACACACACAATGTGTTCTAAGCAGGAGACTATTCTGTCATCAGATACTGATTAACATAACAGGTACCCATATTTTGAATATAAATGGCAGCCTCTTTTATGCAGGTAAAATATATTTGTTGTCTTCTACGATTCTGGAGCCTGTCTTTAACATTGTATTCTTCCTGGATCAGGCACTGATTTTCCCATTGGTCCATGGTAGGTATTTCATTTCACACCTACCACCCCTGTCTGGGAAACAGTAGAGAATTGGAGGTCTTGGTGTACAAAGACCAGGTTTTCTTAATCAAGGTAGTAGCAGAAAAAGTAAAAGACAGTATGGATCAATTTTCAAAAAATTGCACAAAATTTTGAATGTGGTAGCTCACACGTCGCTGAGTCCTGTGACAGATCACACCCATTCAAGTAATTGCTGAATCAAGGCAGCAGCAGCTGTTGCAGCTGTGTTTCATCAATTCAGAGGTCATCTTTAGCCACCATATCTTCACAGTTAACAGCTGCAGCCTGTAAATCGAAAAGTGTCATGATGGTCTCTCCATTGGCAAAAGATTCCAAGCTGGTCCCTCATTCAGATCTCTGGGTGGAGACTGCCAAGGGGGAGGTGATGGTGAGAAAAAGATTAAATAACCAACGAAAGGATAATGCCCTATGAGATGAGACATGGAATGTCAGATGTTTCATCATTGTAGGGAAGCTAGAAAATGCAAAAAAGGGAAATACTAAGTCTCAATCCAGGTGTAGTTTGTGTCAGTGAAGTGAAATGGAAAGAGAATAAGGATTTACGGTCAGATGAATAAAGGGTAATACCAAGAGCAGGAGAATGCAGTATAATGGAAGTAGGGTTTATTATGAATAGGAAGGTAGGACAGAGAGTGAATTAGTGTGGACAGTTCATTGATAGAGTTGTTCTCATCTTCCTTCATGACACGAGATCTTCTTTCTTGATTCTTCATGTAATTTCAGGGATAAGCAGTTTAGCATGAACTGTGTCATTATTGAAAAATGTACTTTAATCCATCCTACAACATAGCATCTACTGAGATTTTATAATTCATCAATTGCCAACAGCAGTTTACTAAAATTTCTGTTACTTATTGTATTTGTCACATGCTGTAACTCCCACTTTCCATAGCAGTTTGTAAACTGTAGACTTCTGTTATCTATTATATTTATCACACTCTCCAACTCCCAGTTTCTGCAACTCTGTTCTGTACTGACATTTGTTCATGTGGTATACACACATTATTGGTAGGTGCCTTGACCAGATATGTGTTGTTTCTTACATGTAGCTAATAGCGTTGAAGGTCTCAGTGACCATCCCCAATCTTCCATTTAACGACCTTTGTCAACGTACTCACTGGTAGTTAGAAGCATGTTAGTGATGTGCTAGAGTCATCATTTGAGAAGGTTCATCATTCTTCTTTGTGTATAGAAATCTTCTATCATGATTTTCATGTAATTTCAGAGACTGGTATTTTAATTCTGTAATGTGTAAAAAATGTGTAAGTGAGTTGTGGGGTAAGGCTGCATTCTGTTGCTCTGTCAGTGTCCAGGTGAGTTGTTTGAAGTGTGTTCATTGGGTAGTATTGATCTTGGATATCAGCAACATCTTTCTTCATGTAAGGGTTTCTTTCTTGGTTCTGTGAGTTGTTTGAGTGAGTAGTGTGTAAAATGATTGTTGTCAAGTTTTTGGTGCTTGGTTGTACAGTGCTTTTGTGCTTGTGTCCACATCTGTTTGTGAGAGAGTGTTTGTTGTATAGAGTGGCGTTTTTTTCTCCATGAGAAAAATTGTTCCTTCTTCATCCATCATGTAATATTATGTGTAATCTGTTTAACCTGTGCAGTGTCATAATTGATAAAAGTGTTTTGATAAATATAGGTTGACAGTTCTGAAAGTATTTGTATGAAGTGTAGCCATGTATGGAAGTGAAACATGGACTATAAATAGTTTGGACAAGAAGAGAATAGAAGCCTTCGAAATGTGGTCCTACAGAAGAATGCTGAAGATAAAATGGGTAGATAACATAACTAATGAGGAAGTATTGAATCGGATTGGGGAGAAGAGAAGTTTGTGACACAACTTGACCAGAAGAAGGGATTGGTTGGTAGGACATGTACTGAGGCATCAAGGGATCACCAATTTAGTATTGGAGGGCAGCGTGGAGGGTAAAAATCGTAGAGGGAGACCAAGAGATGACTACACTAAAGATTCAGAAGAATGTAGGTTGCAGTAGGTACTGGGAGATGAAGATGCTTGCACAGGATAGTGTAGCATGGAGATCTGCATCAAACCATTCTCAGGACTGAAGACAACAACAACAACAGGTTGACAGTTGTATGAGTTTGTATGGATATAGGTTAGTCTGCCATTTCTAATCTGTTCATTGAGTTCTTGATGATTCCTGTGATCTATAGTTATATTTTCGGCAGCATAGTAATTTCTGAGTGGTTATTAGCATGTAGCACTGTAGCAGACAACATCATATATGACATCGACAATGACAATTTTGTGGTGTTCTTAGTAATAACAAAATTAGAACACACATTTTAAGATTTATTAGTATTTTTGTTTCCTTTTCTATGAATACAGCAATATATACTGAAGAACCAAAGAAATTGGTAAAAAATCAGATGCAGAAAATTACCGGCCAATTTCACCGATGTTGATTTGTTGTAGAAGCATGACATTGCTTGACTCTGAGAAACTCATCTGCAGAAACCAACACAGTTTTAGGAAAAAGCGGTCATGTGAGACACAGCTGGCCCTCTTTTTGCATGATATACAACAGGCTCTAGATACTGGCTCCCAGATGGATACCATACTTCTTCGACTCAGTTCCACACTGTCACTTGCTCCAGAAAGTGCGCACTATGGTCTATCTGATGACATATGCAGTCGGATAGAGAGTTTTCTAACATACAGAGAGCAGTATGTCCTCCTGAATGGGGTGATTTCAACAGAAACAAGCGTAACTTCAGGTGTGCCCCAGCGCAGCATAATAGGTCCACTGCTTTTTACGATTTACATAAACGATCTGGTTGATGGTATTGACAACGGCATTAGACTGTTTACCGATGATGCTGTAGTCTACAAGGAAGTAGTATCACGTGAATGTTGTGAACAAATCAATGATAATTTGCAGAAAATAAATGCATTGTGTAATGACTGGCAGTTTTCTCCCAATATCAGTAAGCGTAACCTACTGCGTATAACAAAGTAAAAATCCCCATTGATCCACAGTTACAAAATAAATGTCCAGTCTTTGGAAGTGGTAACATAGGTCAAGTATCTGGGTGTGATTACTCAAAATTATCTCAACTGGAATGATCAGATTGCAAAAGTAACTAGCAAAGTGAACCTGAGATTGCTTTTTATTGGTAGAATCCTGAAGCAATGCAGTCCTTCAACAAGGGAAATTGCTTACAATACGTTAGTTCGTCCAGTCTAAGAGTATTGTTCATCTGTATGGGACCCTTACCAGTTGGGCCTGACTCAAGAGATTGAGAGGGTCCAAAGAAGAGCAGCAATATTCATGACTGGTAGATTTAGCCATTGCGAGAGGCTTTCAAATGTGATTGGAAGTCTGAAGTGGGACACACTTGCAGATAGATGATGCACTAAACGGAAGGGGCTGCTCACTAAATTCCAAAATCTGATCTTCAACAAGGATGTAGAGCTTATATTATTACCACCAACTTTCAAATTGCACAATGATCTCCATTCAAAGATAAGGGAAATTGGAGCTCGTACTGAGGCATTCAGACAGTATCTTTTCCGATGCGCAATTTGCAAGTGGAACAGAGCGGGGAATATGAATTTTGGACAAATTGTGCCCTCTGCCACACACCACTTGGTGGCTAGTAGAGTATATATGTAGATGTAGATTCAAATACAGAGATTTGTAAAAAGGCAGAATACGGCTCTGCAGTTGGCAATGCCTATATAAGAAAACAAGTGTCTAGTGCAGTTATTAGATCAGTTACTGCTGCTACAATGGTAGCTTATTAAGATTTAAATGGGTTTGAATGTGATGTTATAGTTGGTGCGCAATCGATTAGACACAGCATTTCTGAGGGAGTGATGTAGTGGGATTTTCTTGTATGACCATTTCAGGAGTGTACCGTGAATATCAGGAATCTGGTAAAACATCAAATTTCTGACACTGCTGCAACCAGAAAAAGATCCTGCAAGAATGGGGCCAATTATGACTGAAGAGAATAATTCAACATGACAGAAATTCAACCCTTCTGCAAATTGCTGCAGATTTCAATACTTGGCCATCAACAAGTGTCACTGTGTGAACCATAGGGCTTTCAGAGCCAAAGGCCCACTTGTGTACCCTTGATGACTGCACCACACAAAGCTTTACACTTTGCCTGGGCCCATCAACCCTGACATTGGACTTTTGATGACTGGAAACACATTGCCATGTGACACAAGTCTCCTTTCAAATTGTATCATGCAGATTGAGGTGTACAGGTATGGAGACAGCCTCATGAATCCACGGACCACTTCATACTCTAATGGACTTATGGGCAGCCCTGCAGGATTCAGGGAGTCAGTTCAGCCCCTTCCAGCAGTACTTCAGACATTAGTTCAGTCTGTACCATGTGATGCGGAACTTCACGACATTAGGTGGGTGTACCAGATTCTTTAGCTCTTCAGTGTATAGGCAAGAAATATGTATCCTTTGCATTTATTCTGTTATGATATCTCAGTGTCCAATAATTTATACCATCCACAAATGTACCATTTAGTGAGTTATATAAATCACCAGTTGCTTATAGCAAGCTTACTTACATTTCTCTCATTTATTACATCCTGCAACTCCCAGTTTTCATGAATCTGAAGTTGTACTTATGTTTATCCATGTGGAAAAAACTCACTGGCAGTTGGTTTCATCACCAAATATGTATTAATTTCAACATGTAACTAATGGCTTTGTAGCTCTCAAGGACCATCCCATATCCTACATTCCATTTCTTTCATGTCGGTGTACTCATGTGTAGCTGAAAGCATGTTTGTGTTGTACTAGGGTCTTTGTTTGCAAAGTGTCATCTTCCCTGTTCACATATGGAAATCTTCTTTCTTCATTCATCATGTGATTTCAGGGGATTGGTATTTTTGATTCTGTATTGTGTAAAAAGTTTCTCATTGAACTATGTGATAAGGTTGCATCATGTTGATTTATTAGTGTCCAATTGAGCTGTTTGATGTGTTCCATTTGAATAGCAGCTCTCTTGTATGAGGCTTGAATGAGAAAGTAATGCCTCCACATTTGGGTTTGGATGGGGATATTTGAATAAATCAGACACAGAAATAATCCTTAACATGATGTCCCCACAGATGGTCTTTCATTATCGAGAACAGATAGATGTCAGATGTCACTAAATCTGGACTGTATGGAGGATGCCATACGGTGGTGAGATTCAGTCTCTGAAGTTCTACTGTGGTGGCACGTGTGGAGTGTGGTTTGGCATTGTCATGCTGTAGGAAAACATTTCCCTTTTCCTTACAGACCAAATGACATACAGTACATCAACACAGTCACTTTAAACTGCTTTCATTCTCTGATGAATCTCCTTTGGTGTGACACCTTCTGCTGTCAAGAATTCAGTGACTGCACATTGTATAAATCGCATTCACTAACTGTGTGCTCAGGGTTCCATACTTTACACTGTAACAACACAACTGTTCAATGCTAAGGCTTCCCGCCAACTGGTGCTGTAGAGAAGAGGCTATGGAACAAACCAGTATCTGCCACATACCCATGCTGTCAAATGAAGAGTTATGAAGTTGGAGGCATTACTTTTCAGCCAGCCCTCATATTTAGGGTTATCTTTCTTCTTGTAAGATTTCCTATCTCTTTGTGAGTAGTGTGTAAAATAACTGGGATCAAGTTTATACATCTATATATTGCAGAATGTATCTGTTTCTGTGTCCACATCTGTTCCTGTGATTGTGCATGTTGTATAGAGTAGGGACATGTTTCTTCATGGTGCAAAATTTTCTTTCTTGTTTCTGCATGTAATATTGAGGTAATCAGTTTACCTTGTGCGGTGTCGTTATTGAAAAAAATGTTATATTGTAATGTAAATAGCACACAGAGTTCTTCGCAACTCTAGAGATATAGATATACAGTTGTGTGTTGTCTGCAATATGACTCTCTCAGAGTTTGAAAGCCCTTAGCTTTGTTCCAGATGTGATAAATTTGGTTTTTTTGGTACATAGTTTATTTTTTAAAGTTTAGGGGGATAGGAACTCGTGAATGAGACTACCCCTGATTTTTGATCCGAAGTAAAATTGCCAAAAGAATATTTATTTCTATGTGAACAAATTTCTATTAAAGCTTTCTAAGTAGCCAAAAGAAAGTGTTTTTAATGCAGTATTGAGAATGTAACTTTTCACTACCATATTGGGCAATGTGGGTCAATTTACTACAGAAATAACAAACTTGGATAATTTTTGAGATTTAACAGAGTGAATTTGCTTTTACAATCCCTTTTTACCTAATTTTACAGTAGGCTGTGTAGATCTTTGTTTTCTTTTGGTAGCTGCTGGTCAGGCTATTGTCTCCGTTGATTTTCTCCCTCTAATTCTTTATGTAGGTAGGTATGGAAATGATTTTTTCTAACTCTTGATCTTGCTGTTTTTCATATTCAGTTATTGCTTATACTTATTTACGATCATATGAAATTGAGTTGCAATGAAATCGGACATTATCGAATCTTCAAACTGGTCAATATCATTTACAAGAATACATCAGTCACTTGCACTGTTCCTATGAACTGCTCTATGTGTTATCACAGTAAGAGATCTTAATTGCAACTGCTGCCACTCTCGACTGGCGGACGTCTAACAACGCTACTGCATCTCTTTGGTCAGAGATAGCAATGCCTTGTCTTCGCTGCTTCCGACCAAAGAGCGCATTTATAAGAAAATTTATTTATTTATTTTAATATTAATTTACAAAAAATGGTAATTTAAGTAAGTAATTGCGTAATTTCATTTGAATAATTAAAAAAAATTTCCTTTTTCGTCATTTGCGTCAGTGGGGAGGGGTCTGTTCCACTACACCGCCCCCTACTGTTCACTGATGCATGAGATCACTTTCCTTGGTTCATGCGGATAATGAACTGTACCTTTTACACTTTTATCTATATCTATATAAATCTCTAAGAAAAAATTCAGCTCTGTTCTAAATCTAATTGAATAAGTGCTACACTAGGTGATATTCTAAGCTACTACAAAAAAAATTGGTTACATAAATTCATACTTATGTACACATATATTTATTACATACAAAAAAGATTTTTTGGTTTTACAATTGCATTTTTTCCTCTTTTGCTCAGGTTGGCAAGTCCTCTGATTCGTCCTGTTGGAATTGGATACCCATTGTTTCCCTTATGGTTAGCAGTCGGCAGGCTTTTGTTCCATGGGACCACTGTTTGGCTCGTGCGTCAAAGACATGCATTGTCTTATCCCACACTGTCATTCCTGTCCTCGTGCATGACCGCATTGTCCCTTCATGTGGAGGCTGTGAAAATGCTGGATTCCTAGTGATAAATGCTACTAGAAATTGCGTTGGTTGCGCCAGTACCCAAAGTACCCGCTCCGACGCCCCTTGGTGTGCTCCAGGGTCAAAGCGCCAACTTCCAGCCCGCAGTATCACCTCACAGGTACGTATCACAAGCACTAACACTCACACACCTTTTTCTTCACTTTTCTCCCTTCAGAGGTATGATTTTTCACAATCACTTAAAGACTTTTTCCTTTCACACATGTTTTTTTACATTACTCTTGTCACAAGGCTCATTTTATCTTCTTCCATGCCAACATTTTTTTTTTTATTTTACGACATACATCATCATGAAAATATGCAAAACAAGAGGACAAATAATTTAAATATCTTATCCTAAGGGGTTAAACCTTTTCAACCTTTGTTTTTTCTTTCTTATTTTCTCTCTTTTAGGGTGAACTCCTGTTGTACATAAGTTCCATTCTCAAGGTTCAATTGCTACTTCGCTATTAACAAGGGTCTTTACCACTTCTTACTGCAAGTCGTGTTATTTTTACGCTACAAGTAGAAGGTGAAGAAATATGCAGAAACTAACAATCTACAATATCTACAAAGAAGAACTTTTAACCATAAATATTTACATTCACTCCACATTTACTCTTTGTTTCTCACTTGTACACCAGTGATTTCTACAAGTTGTGTCAACTCAGTGCAAAATTCGTCTCTCAGCATATCTGAGGTCTGCGTTTTACTTTAAGCATCGTTTGTGTATCAGCGTTTTTTCGTGTTACAACCTTGAAACTTTCCTTAATTTTACTCCCCATGCTTCCTCTATTAATTTACTATGTACACTCTTAACAAACAATATTTAAGTAGGTACATTTTCAGAGCTTCATGCTGTGCATGGCTATCCATTTCATGTTTCAAAAATCATGTCATATTCTCTGCTATGGCTATGTGCAAGTCCTTCATGTGTGCTTCCCACTATAATGTGTGTGAGTACATGTATATAGTTTTGGGTGTAAAAGGATTTGTAGCTTAATATTGTTTAAATATTGCTTTTGCATGTTCTTCCTGTTAAATGCAGATATGTCATACATTCTCTTAGCATTCCTGAGGTATTGTTTGTTATTAACTTCATAGGTTAGTTACTAGTTTACAGTAAAAGCAATAATCTTATTCAGATATTAGTGGTTCTTTAGGTTTCATGTAGATTATCTTATGATGTTAGCTAGGCTACAGAATGTTAATTTGTTGTTTTCTCAACTACAGCATAACTATGTGTATACACTTAAGAAATGTTGCAAAAATGCATATTGCTTCTTGTGTTATTTTCTGCCTTGAGATGGTCCCTACTGAGTTGGCTTCAAATTTGAGTTATTCTCAACATAAATGTGGTTATTTGTGGTGTATTCTGTGATTATCTAATGGAAAATTCTTTACACTTGCCATTGCTTATTATCATAACATACATGGTTTCTATTCTCATTACTCACTCATTCACCTTAAATCTACAATATTTGTGTGGCCCTCTCATTAGGTACCAACACCTCCATTTCCTCAATACTACCATCATTAATGTGGGTCAGGCCTTATCCTCTGGTCCCACTGCAAATTCCTCCTTCCTCTGATACTTAAAACTAAGTTAAGGCTCCCTGTAGGATTACCTCAGTGCTCACTCACATACAAAATTCTCACAAAAATCTAAGATATATCTCTCCCTGACAGTTACCATGTGTATGACATAAGTGTTGCCTATAATAGTTCAACAGTTTGCCTTTTTCATACTACAAAATATTCCTCCTTGTTACTCAGCTTTCAGAGTACTACCTTTTCCTGACACTTCAACTTATGTTACCTTTTGTGCTTTTCATATGCATTTATCGTGTCTTTATATTGTTCCTTACTTGCTTGGCACTTCCATCTGGAAGAAAAATTGTGTTTACTATATAGTTTCTGCTTTTTCCTCTCATTTACTGTAATCTGTGCTTATGCTTTTTCCTCTCATTTACTGTAATCTGTGCTTAATATTGCTTCAGTTTGCCTAGGCTTTACCTTGCTAGTGTTTGTGTATAATGTTAGCTTGAGATGACATTTGTTTTCAGTGTTAAGTGTTTTCCCTTCTCTTACTGTCTGTCTTTTACACAGGATTAAGGTGGGTTTTGTAAATATTGTACATCATCTTCATAGCTATAGCTTTAGTGTTATGGTGGTGGGTTTTCCTTTCTCTTGTAATTTGTCATCCATCTTTTCTACATAGCTTTCCTTATTCCTATTTTTGGCTGTACAGAGTGTGAACTTACTGTCTAACCTTGACTTGTTATGTACATGAAGTGTTAAGAACATGTAGTGTGTGTGTCTAGCACTCCACTATTCCTCCTACTTTCTTACTTAAATGTAACTTATTGCCTAAAGTAAAGTTTACTATTTACACATGTGTCTTTTCCCTGATATTGTCATAGCTTCCAAATCAGATTATTCTTTCTCTCTCATACTAGGTTCTGTGTGTCTTAAATGCTTCCTTAAATCTTTATGTGGATATAATCCCTTTATTTTTGCAGTTTTTGGGTAGCTTAGCAAGTATGCTCCAGGGTGTGGAATTTTACTAATTTTAAATGGACCAGCATAAAGCATCTTCCAGTTTTTGTTCATTTTCTTAACCTTGGTAGACTTAGGGTGTGTCCTAAGTAGTACCTCCTCTCCTACCTTGTATTCTGTTCTGTTTCTACATCTTTTTGCCAAATGCTCTCTTTCTATTTTGAGCTATGGCTATGTCCAGTGTAACTTGGTGTTCCTAGGATACAGTTGACTATGAGCTTTTCAAATACTAAAAATGAGCATTTTACTTCTATGTTCGCCAGTGTAACAGGTGCTAGTGTCTGTATTTTAACTCCCTTTGACTTATTCCCCATAGCACTTAATATTTTGCAATTCTGCACTGGAAAGGTAGGCAATACTGTTGTCTTGTTAATCTGTTCGAACAAGCTGGTTGACATTACATTCACGGATGCACCTGTGTCCATAACAATTTTCACAGGTACGCCTCGTAGTGTCCCTTCAAAACGTTTGTACCTCATATGCTTGTTGATGTGTACAAATTGTTCCTTCAAAACACAAATCTTCCTCCAACTCCGTGTCCATGTCATATCTGATAAGGTTTAATGTTTTCGTGTTATTGCCCCCTAATCCCCTGTCGACTACTGCTGCGGGGGTGAGCAGTGTTGTGTGCTGTTTTCCGCGGTGTTGGCAACGCTGCCATTAGCTAGTACGGGTGTGCTGCCTGTGTTGTTGTTATTCAATTCAATAATATTTACACTTGGTGTTTGCGCTTGCCACTCATTGCCAGTTGCTGGATTTGTGGCTCGCGTGTTTCTTCCGAAAGTGTTGTTGTTTCTGTTATTGTTCTGTGTGTTATTATTTTGCCAATGTGGATTTGGCTGAAATCTGCCCCCGTTCCTATTTCTGCCGTTTTTATACCCAGGATTTTATCTGTTTTCCCTGCGGTTCCATATTACTTGACCATTCTGCCCCCGCGGGTAGTCAAGTTGTTGTGTTTGCCCGCCGGGTGTATTATTATTATTGTGATTGTAATTACCGTTACGGTTATTGCCATTGTGGTTACTGTTATTACTGTTCTGCCTTTTACCATCCTCGTGAATCAGGTTAAAGGTGTCCAGTACCGATAGAAAATAGTCAACATTATCTTCCGGTATTGTGGCAAGTCTTTCTCTGATCGGGATTGGTAACTTCTCTTTAAGAATTTCCAAAACATCAACATAAGATGTGGTTTTATCCCAATATCGAATTTTATTTAGATATTTTTTGAAATATTTACGTAATCCTCTGCCTTTTGTATTGAATGGTTCAGGGTGGAATACTTCTTTCCGCAATCATTTCTGAATTCCTCTGGGACCAAAATTTGCCTTGGAATGCATTTTCGAAATCTGAATAGGTGTGGCAGTATTCTGCAATTTCATTCGCCCATAGGGCAGCTTCTCCTTGTATGTACCCAATGACATGCTGTATTTTCTGCTCCTCACTCCAATACTGTGGCAAAATGCTTTTGAATGATTTGAGGACGACAACAGGGTGAACTTTTTTATTTTCCGCAGAAAATACCTGGAACTGCCTGTACTTCAGTAAGCTTTTGTCTATGAAAGTTGCATGTGGTGTTGATGAATGACTACACGAGCAATGCAGTGTATAATTGCTACTTGAAGGCATGTTGTGTAAACAGTTAACAGCTGGTGAAGTTCTATCTTTCTCTTGTGGTGTGTACTATTGCTTTACCTGATATTGTACTCATACAATACTCTTTTCATTACCAAATTCAATGCTTGGTGGTTTGCTTATAGCAGTGTCAGTAGTGATGGTTCTAGGTGTTTCTGTTTGTGTATTTGTCTCTACAGATGTTTGTTTGGTTTGCTCTGGGGCAGTCTTAACCTGTTTTGTTACTCTGTCAACTATTTCTGTCTCCTTTTCAGCTAGATGTCTTTCAAAACCTGTAAGGCATGTGCCGTATTCATGCACCACCTTTTGTGCCATTGTAGTGTCATCTAGAATTTCTTTTACTAAGCTTACATCTTTCTTGATCTGTTTTTGCTCTAATTCTAGTGATCCTATTCGATCTGACAGTTTTGTAACCTCTGTTGGAATGTTTCTGTAATTCTCCTGTGTACTGTTTACTTTGGTTTTCATGTTTCCTATGTCAGGAATCAGTTTGTTCTGTGATGACTATAATTGTTCTTGTTGTTGATGTAGTGTACCTAATTGGTTCTTAAATTCATTATGCTCCACAGTGAGGTGTTTTAACTGCACTGTGAGGCTCTGTACTTCGTCTTTTACCCTCTTATCTGCTGCGTTATACCCCCCTCTTTGATTCTTCTACCTTCTGATTTAACCGTGTTGAGACCCTATTCGTTTCATCCATTTTCTGTGTTAGGTCATACCTAGTTTTCTCACTCGATTCATCTATCTTTTGTGTGATCTGTGTGAGTCTGTATCCTAGGAAGGTGAGCAAGGCCGCAAAAGCTCCATTTCCTGCTACATCGCCTAATTGCTGTGCAGAATGTTTTGTGTCGGGTTGTGAAGTTACAGCTTGTGAGTTCTGCAATTCACATGCACTTGAAATTTGTGTTTGTGTTTGATCTCTGTTCAGTACGTAAATTATTTTCCTTATTGTGTTGGGATTATCATAAGTTTCTGGGCCAAGCCTCTTAAGGCTACTACCAGAACTTAATGTGTCCGAAGATGTGTTAATCGGTTGCGTATCTTTGTCAACACTACACACTTCCATACTTTGTTTGTCCAAATCAGTAATATTGACTGTAGCGTCTGTCATGTTGTTTACATGTAGGTCAGCTGTGTCCATAGCAACACTTTCATTGACGTGGCCTGTGACGTCACCTGTAGTGCGCAACATGGCTTCCGAATCGTTGCTCGACAATTGCGACATTATTGATGTTAAGATTTTTTACAAATTTTGCACTACAAATGATGTTTTTCACTTTCAAATTTGTCAAAAATGTGAATGTGGGTGTTACAAAACTTCACTGCACTCGCGTATTCCGCCAAGTGTGCTCTAACACTGGGTACCTAAAGGCAATGCTCTTTGACAATTTGGCTTACGTCACACGCATTCACCAGCCACACAATAGCAGCGTAAGCGATAGATACAGGCGGCAAAGTATGAACTACAAGATGTTATGACTTGCGTAAAAAAGCAGTATGAATTTGCATTTTATCACTCACCATTGGTGTCTTCTGATTGTTTGCTAATAAGAATGCACTTATATACTTTTTTCACTGTTTTTCCCTCTCCTTTTTTAATATATAACTAATTTTCCTTTTATATTAAGTGCATTGCTAATCCAGAAATGTTGCACTCAATTTTGAAGTTGTTACACGTAACAGAAATTGACGTTATGCTAACAATGACAAAGACAGAGTCAATAAATACTTTCTTTAAGTCTCCAATTTTTATAAAATTTTACACATTCCCATATTCGTGTCCTGTCAAAAGGTAGCCAATTCTGTAGTAAATTTGGTTTTTTGGTAGGTAGTTTATTTTTTAAAGTTTAGGGGGACAGGAACTTGTGAATGAGACTACCCCTGATTTTCGATCCGAAGTAAAATTGCCAAAAGAAAATTTATTTCTATGCGAACAAATTTCTATTAAAGTTTTCTAAGTTGCCAAAAGAAAATGTTTTTAATGCAGTATTGAGAATGTAACTTTTCACTACTGTATTGGGCAATGTGGGTCAATTTACTACAGAAATAACAAACTTGGATAATTTTTGAGATTTAACAGAGTGAATTTGCTTTTACAATCCCTTTTTACCTCATTTTACAGTAGGCTGTGTAGATCTTTGTTTTCTTTTGGTAGCTGCTGGTCAGGCTATTGTCTCTGTTGATTTTCTCCCTCCGATTCTTGAAGTAGGTAGGTATGGAAATGATTTTTTTCTAACTCTTGATCTTGCTGTTTTTCATATTCATTTATTGCTTATACTTATTTACGATCATACGAAATTGAGTTGCAATGAAATCGGACACTATCAAATCTCCAAACTGGTCAATATTATTTACAAGAATACGTCAGTCACTTGCACTGTTCCTATGAAGTGCTCTATGTGTTATCACAGTAAGAGATCTTAATTGCAACTGCTGCCGCTCTCAACTGGTGGACGTCTAACAATGCTACCGCACCTCTTTGGTCAGAGATAGCAATGTCTTGTCTTCGCTGCTTCTGACCAAAGAGCGTGTTTACAAGAAAATTTATGTATTTATTTTAATATTAATTTTTTAAAAATGATAATTTAAATAATTAATTGCCTAATTTCATTTGAATAAAAAATAAATAAACATTTTCCTTTTTCGTCATTTGCTTCAATGGGAAGGGGTCTGAACCACTACACCATCCACAGGGTTTCAGTATGTAATGTCGACAATGATAACATTTTTTGTGTATTGACATACTTAGAATTCATATATTTGGATTTGTCAGTTATTTTGATTTATTTTCCAATAATAACCCCCCAAGAACCACACACCTTGCCGTTGGTGGGGAGGCTTGCATGCCTCAGCGATACAGGTAGCTGTACCGTAGGTGCAACCACAATGGAGGGGTATCTGTTGAGAGGCCAGAAAACGTGTGGTTCCTGAAGAGGGGCAGCAGCCTTTTCAGTAGTTGCAGGGGCAACAGTCTGGATGATTGACTGATCTGGCCTTGTAACACTAACCAAAATGGCCTTGCTGTGCTGGTACTGCGAAAGGCTGAAGGTAAGAGGAAACTACAGCCGTAATTTTTCCTGAGGGGATGCAACTTTACTGTATGGTTAAATGATGATGGTGTCCTGTTGGGTAAAATATTCCTGAGGTAAAATAGTCGCTCATTCGGATCTCTGGGCGGGGACTACTCAGGAGGACGTCATTATCAGGAGAAAGAAAACTGGCATTCTACAGATCGGAGCGTGGAATGTCAGATCCCTTAATCGAGTAGGTAGGTTAGAAAATTTAGAAAGGGAAATGTATAGGCTAGAGTTAGATATAGTAGGAATTAGTGAAGTTCGTTGGCAAGAGAAACAAGACTTTTGGTCAGGGGAATACAGGGTTATGACTACAAAATCATAGGAGTAATGCAGGAGTAGGTTTAATGATGAATAAAAAAATTTTAGTGCGAGTAAGCTACTAAAAACAGCATAGTGGCCAAGACAGACACGAAGCTCATGCCTACTACAGTACAAGTTTATATGCCAACTAGCTCTGCAGATGACAAAGAAATTGAAGAAATGTATGATGAAATAAAAGAAATTATTCAAATAGTGAAAGGGGACAAAAATTTAATAGTCACTGGTGACTGGAATTCAGTAGTAGGAAAAGGGAGAGAAGAAAACATAGTGGGTGAATATGGATTGGGGGTAAGAAATGAAAGAGGAAGCCGCCTGGTAGAATTTTGCACAGAGCATAACTTAATTATAGCTAACACTTGGTTCGAGAATCATAAAAGGAAGTTGTACACGTGGAAGAATCCTGGAGATACTGACAGGTTTCAGATAGATTATATAATGGTAAGAGAGAGATTTAGGAACCAGGTTTTGAATTGTAAGATATTTCCAGGGGCAGATGTGGACTCTGACCACAATCTATTGGTTATGAACTGTAGATTGAAACTGAAGAAACTGCAAAAAGGTGGGAATTTAAATAGATGGGACCTGGATAAACTGACTAAACCAGAGGTAGTACAGATTTTCAGGGAGAGCATAAGGGAACAATTGACAGGAATGGGGAAAGAAATACAGTAGAAGAAGAATGGGTAGCTCTGAGGGATGAAGTAGTGAAGGCAGCAGAGGATCAAGTAGGTAAAAAGACGAGGGCTAGTAGAAATCCTTGGGTAACAGAAGAAATATTGAATTTAATTGATGAAAGGAGAAAATATAAAAATGCAGTAAATGAAGCAGGCAAAAGGGAATAAAACATCTCAAAAATGAGATCAGCTGGAAGTGCAAAATGGCTAAGCAGGGATGACTAGGGGACAAATTTAAGGATGTAGAGGCTTATCTCACTAGGGGTAAGATAGATACTGCCTACAGGAAAATTAAAAGAGACCTTTGAAAAAAAGAGAACCACTTGTATGCATATATAGAGAGCTCAGATGGATACCCAGTTCTAAGCAAAGAAGGGAAAGCAGAAAGGTGGAAGGATTATATAGAGAGTCTATACAAGGGCAATGTACTTGAGGACAATATTATGGAAATGGAAGAGGATGCAGATGAAGATGAAATGGGAGATACAATATTGCGTGAACAGCACTGAAAAATCTGATTCGAAAAAAGGCCCCGGGAGTAGACAACATTCCATTAGAACTACTGACAGCCTTGGGAGAGCCAGTCCTGACAAAACTCTACCATCTGGTGAGCAAGTTTTATGAGACAGGTGAAATACCCTCAGATTTCAGGAAGAATATAATAATTCCAATCCCAAAGAAAGCAGGTGTTGACAGATGCGAAAATTATCGAACAATCAGATTAATAAGTCACGGGTGCAAAATACTAATGCGAATTCTTTACAGACGTATGGAAAAACTGGTAGAAGCTGACCACGGGCAAGATCAATTTGGATTCCATAGAAATATTGGAATACGTGAGGCAATACTGACCTTATCTTAGAAGCTAGATTAAGGAAAGGCAAACCTACTTTTCTAGCGTTTGTAGACTTAGAGAAAGCTTTTGACAATGTTGACTTGAATACTCTCTTTCAAATTCTGAAGGTGGCAGGGTAAAATACAGGGAGCGGAAAGCTATTTACAGTTTGTACAGAAACCAGAAGGCAGTTATAAGTGTCAAAGGGCATGAAAGGGAAGCATTGGTTGGGAAGGGAGTGAGACAATTTTGTAACTGTCTCCGATGTTATTCAATCTGTATATTGAGCAAGCAGTGAAGGAAACAAAAGAAAAATTTGGAGTAGGTATTAAAATCCATGGAGAAGAAATAAAAACTTTGTGGTTCACCAGTGACATTGTAATTCTGTCAGAGACAGCAAAGGACTTGGAATAGCAGCTGAACAGAATGGACAGTGTCATGAAAGGAGGATATAAGATGAACATCAACAAAAGCAAAACGAGGATAATGGAATGTAGTCGAATTAAGTCGGGTGATGCTGAGGGAATTCGATTAGGAAATGAGACACTTAAAGTAGTAAATGAGTTTTGCTATTTGGGGAGCAAAATAACTGATGATGGTTGAAGTAGAGAGGATATCAAATGTAGACTGCAATGGCAAGAAAAGCATTTCTGAAAAACAGAAATTTGTTATTATCGAGTATAGATTTAAGTGTCAGGAAGTCCTTTCTGTAAGTATTTGTGTGGAGCATAGCCATGCATGGAAGTGAAAAATGGACAATAGCTAGTTTGGACAAGAAGAGGATAGAAGCTTTCAAAATGTGGTGCTACAGGGTCATGCTGAAGATTAGTTGGGTATATCATATGACAAATGAGGAGGTATTCAATAGAATTGGGTAGAAGAGAAGTTTGTGGCACAACTTGACTAGAAGAAGAGACCAAATGGTAGGACATGTACCCTGGGGCATGAAGGGGTAACAAAGTTAGTACTGGAGGGCATCGTGGAGGGTAAAAATCGCAGAGGGAGACCAAAAGATGAATACACTAAACAGATTCAGAAGGATGTTGGTTACAGTAGGTTCTGGGAGATGAAAAACCTTGCACAGGATAGAGTAGCATGGAGAGCTGTATCAAACCAGTCTGAGGACTGAAGACCACAACAACAACAACAACCAGTAATACAATTATATATGTAAGAAAGATGTACGATTTGCATTAATTCTGTTTTGATATCTCAGTGTGACATAATTTATTCCACTGATGAACATAGCCCTTAGTGAGTTATATAAGTCACCTTTTTTATAGCAGGTTTATGTACATATTTGTTATTATATTTATCACATTTGCTGCTCCCAGTTTCACAGGCACTGAAGCTCTACTTATGTTTATTGATGTGGGAAACACACATCAGTGTAGGTGTCATCACCATATACACATTAATATTAATTTGTAGGTAATGGCTTTGTGGCTCACATGACAGTCCCATAACCTTCATTCACATCTTTTGTCATTGTACTCTTGTGTGGCTGTAAGCATGCTTGAGTTGTGGTGGAGTCATTATTTGTGTAGGTTCATCTTCTTTCTTTATGTTTGGAAATCTTCCCTCTTGATTATTCATGTAATTTGAGGTATCAGTATTTTAATTCTATATTCTGTAAAAATTTGTAATTGAATTATGTGAGAAGGTTTCATTATGTTACTTTTCCAGTGTCCAGTTGAGCCATTTGATATGTTGTTATTGAATAGTCTTGGTCTTGTATATTAGGGACATCTTTCTACATGTGCGGTCTTTTTCTCTCTTGTTCATCCTGTCCTTTAAGTTGTTAGTGCTGTACAGTCAGTTGCCTGTGAGGTGACAGTCATTGAATTTATGTGGCTAGGTTATGTAGAGTGTATCTATGGCTGTGTCCAAATATGTTAGTATGAGTCTGTTTGCTGTACAGAGTAAATTTGTTCTGTAGGGACATGTTTCTTCATGAGACAAAACCTATTTTCTTGATTCTTCGTGTAATATTAGGGGTAAGTAATTTAACCCAAGCAGTGTCTTTATAGGAAGGCTATTGTATGGTAATTGTTGGTAGACAGTTGTTTGTGCTCATATAGACAATATACTGTGCAAGTTATTCAGCCATTTTAAACAATACATAGTGTTGTTTATGATTATAGATATAAACAGAGCTGCTTTCTGTTGCATAGGACTTTCTCAGTGGTTAACAGCATGTAACTGTGTTGCAGACAACATCTTTTCAATGTGAGGTCCACAATGACAATTTTTGGGTGCAATTTTGTGTGATGACATACTTGGAATTCACACTGTAAAACTTATGAGTAGTTTTTTTCCCTTTTTCAGTAATACAGTAATGTATGTAAGAACTATGTACCTTCTGAATTAGTTTTGTTTTGTAATCTTAGTGTCTGATAATTTATTCTATCCATGAACAAAGCTTGTGGCCATTAAAGCCTTCAGAAAGAAGAGAAAAAAGGATTGACACTGAGTATAGTTCGGCAAATTAGTAACAAAGGAAAACAGGGTCAGGATTGAAGAAAGGCTGTCCAGCAAAAATCTAACAGTGGAAAATCCAGAATGGAATGTAACAATATATTGAGAAGGAAAGTTGCTACTCACCATATAGCGGAGATGCTATATCTGTCTGTCTGCGACTAAGCTCTCCGCTATGTGTCGGATAGCAAATTTCCTTCTCATAATATTGTTGCATTCCATCCTGGATTTTCCATTGATTGGCACACGTTTTGTTTGTGTGAGAAACACTCATTAATAGCAACTGTCATCATATAATGGCTTTGTAGGTCTCAGTCGCCATTTCATACCCCACATTTGATGCCTTCTGTCAATGTACTCATTTGTTGTTGGAAGCATGTTTGTGTTGTACAAGAGTCTTTGTAAAATTTCGTCTTTTTTCCTCACCTGTGGAAATCTCCTTTCCTAGTTCTTCGTGTAATTTTCAGGGCCTGGTATTTTTAATTTTGTATTGTGTAAAAATATGTAATTGAGTTATGTGATAAGGTTGCATTATATTACTTTGTGAGCATCCAATTGAGCTATTTGTGGTTATTGAACAGTATTGATCTGTTATATTAGGGACATCTTTCTTCATGCGAGGTCTTTTTCTTTCTTTGTTCTTCATTTGATTTTAGATGTTAATACTATACAGGGAGTTCTGCCTAAAATGATATCACTGAGTTTATGTAGCTAGGATGTAGATTGCATCTATTGCTCTGTCTACGTGTGTTGGTATGAATGTGCTTATTGTATGGAATAGCTTGTGTTTTGTTGGCATATTTTTCCTCATGAGATAAAACCTTCTTCTTTTATGCTTCATGTAATATAAGGGGCAGACAAATTTGTGGTGCTGTTGTGTAATAACACATTTACAATCCACATGTCAAGGTTTATGAGTTATTTTGTTTCCTTTTTCAGTAATACTGTAATATATGTGAGAAATATGAATTGTATATGTTAATTCTGTTTTGATAGCTCAGTATCCAATAATTTATATCACCAACAAATGTAGCATTTGGTGAATGATATAAATCACCAGTTGTGGTTATAGCAAGTTTACATATGTTTCTGTTATTTATTACCAAACAATGGAAAATCCAGGATCGAATGTAACAATATTTTGAGAAGGAAAGGTGCTACTCACCATATAGTGCAGATGCTGAGCCATAGACAGGCACAACAAAAACATTTTCACACTTAAAGCTTTCAGCATTTGTCAACAGTACACACACATACATTCACATACACAGTCACTCAAATGCAACTCACATACATGACTGCAGTCTCAGGCAACTGAAACCACACTGAGAGCAGCAGCACCGGTGCTCGCAGTGTGGTTTCAGTTGCCTGAGTCTGCAGTCATGCATCGGAGTTGCATTTATATGAGTGTGTTCATGAATGTATGTGTGTCTATTGTTAACAAAGGTCATTTGCTGAAAGCTTTAAGTGTGAAAATCTTTTTGTTGTGCCTATCTGAGACTCAGCATCTCTGTTATTTATTACATTTATCACATCCTGCAACTCCCAGCTTCACAGACTCTGACACTCATCAGCAGTAGATATCATCATCATTATATATGTGTCAATTGTAATATGTAGCTAATGGCTTTTTAGCTCTCAGTAGCCATCCCATATTCTCCATTTCATGTCTTTTGTCACTGTACTCATTTGTAGTTGGAAGCGTATTTGTGTTTTACTAGAATCTTTATTTGTGTAGCTTCATCTTCTTTCTTTATGTTTGGAAATCGTCTTTCTTGGTTCTTCATGTAAATTGAGGTGATGGGTTTAAATTCTGTATTCTGCAGAATCTGTGTAATTGAATTATGTGATAATGTTTCATTATGTCACTTTTTCAGTGTCCACCTGGGCTGTTTTATTTGTGGTTATTGAATAGTATTGATCTTGTGTATTAGGGACATATTTTTTTATGTTAAATCTTTTTCTCTGTTGTTTCATCATCTTGTTTGAGCTATTAATACTTTACAGTGAGCAGTGCGTTAGATGACGGTCTTTGAGTTTATGTGGCGAGGTTGTGTGTCTATGGCTGTGTCCAAATGTGTTGGTGTAAGTGTGTTTTTTGAACAGGTTAGCTTTTGGTTTGAAGGAACATACTTCTTCATGAGACAAAACCTTCCCTCTTGATTCTTCTTGTCATATTTGAGTCACAGTAAAGAAATATGTTTCCAAATGAACTTGATGGAATAACTTGACAGTATAAGGTGGAAGCTGTTTGGGCTGAAAGGACCAGCGTATCTTGTACTGTCTCACTCATAAAAATTGGCATTATGTCCAGATTAAACAATTAATCAATTTTGCCTGTTTTCATTTTCTTGGGTGTTTCAACAATTTTATGCAAGTTTACAACATGTCCCACTTTCGGTGTTAATAATCCTGCAAGATTATTTTGGTGGACTGTTGGTGGGCAAGCAGAATTCACTAACAATGCACGTGAGATGGAACTTTTCCTTACGGGTATCAATAGGGCTTATGTAGTGGGGTAGGTGGTCGCATTAATTTCTTCACCACTTTGTCTGGTAAACGAGAGTCCTTTGGTAACCACCCTCTCTTCATGAATATGGCCTGCGTTGTATCACAACTGATCTTCCAGTATGCATCATCTTCTCATAAACAAAGCACATATAGTTTATAGTTTTCAGTGTTCAGAAGCACAGTGGTATTTCTTTTGCTAGTTTGCAAGATAACCAAGTCATCATTCTAACATAGCCTACCCCCATGAGCCATGGACCTTGCTGTTCATGGGGAGGCTTGCATGCCTCAGCGATACAGATGGCCGTAGGTGCAACCACAACATAGCGGTATCTGTTGAGAGGCTAGACAAACGTGTGGTTCCTGAAGAGGGGCAGCAGCTTTTTCAGTAGTTGCAGGGGCAACAGTCTGGATGATTGACTGATCTGGCCTTGCAACACTAACCAAAATGGCCTTGCTGTGCTGGTACTGTGAACGGCTGAAAGCAAGGGGGAACTAGAGCAGTAATTTTTCCCGAGGGCATGCAGATTTACTGTATGGTTAAATGATGATGGCCTCCTCTTGGGTAAAATATTCCGGAGGTAATGCAGGAGTAGGTTTAATGATGAATAAAAAAATTTTACTGTGAGTAAGCTACTACCAACAGCATAGTGAACACATTATTGTGGCCAAGATAGACACAAAGCCCATGCCTACTACAGTAGTACAATTTTATATGCTAACTAGCTCTGCAGATGATGAAGAAATTGATGAAATGTATGATGAGATAAAAGAAATTATTCAGGTAGTCAAAGGAGACAAAAAATTAATAGTCATGGGTGACTGGAATTCAAGAGTAGGAAAAAGGAGAGAAGGAAACATAGTGGGTGAATATGGATTGTGGGAGAGAAAAGAAAGAGAGGTAGCCGTCTGGTCGAATTTTGCACAGAGCATAACTTAATTATAGCTAACACTTGGTTCAAGAATCATAAAAGGAGGTTGTACACGTGGAAGAATCCTGGAGATACTGACAGGTTTCGAATAGATTATATAATGGTAAGAGAGAGATTTAGGAACCAGGTTTTGAATTGTAAGATATTTCCAGGGGCAGATGTGGACTCTGACCACAATCTATTGGTTATGAACTGTAGATTGAAACTGAAGAAACTGCAAAAAGGTGGGAATTTAAATAGATGGGACCTGGATAAACTGACTAAACCAGAGGTAGTACAGATTTTCAGGGAGAGCATAAGGGAACAATTGACAGGAATGGGGAAAGAAATACAGTAGAAGAAGAATGGGTAGCTCTGAGGGATGAAGTAGTGAAGGCAGCAGAGGATCAAGTAGGTAAAAAGACGAGGGCTAGTAGAAATCCTTTGGTAACAAAAGAAATATTGAATTTAATTGATGAAAGGAGAAAATATAAAAATGCAGTAAATGAAGCAGGCAAAAGGAATACAAATGTCTCAAAAATGAGATCGACAGGAAGTGCAGAATGACTAAGCAGGGATGGCTAGAGGACAAATGTAACGATGTAGAGGCTTATCTCACTAGGTGTAAGATAGATACTGCCTACAGGAAAATTAAAGAGACCTTTGGAGAAAAGAGAGCCACATGTATGAATATCAAGAGCTCAGATGGAAACCCAGTTCTAAGCAAAGAAGGGAAAGCAGAAAGGTGGAAGGAGAATATAGAGGGTCCATACAAGGGCAATGTACTTGAGGACAATATTATGGAAATGGAAGAGGATGTAGAAAAAGATGAAATGGGAGATACGATACTGCTTGAAGAGTTTGACAGAGCACTGAAAAACCTGAGTCGAAACAAGGCCCCGGAAGTAGACAACATTCCATTAGAACTACTGACAGCCTTGGGAGAGCCAGTCCTGACAAAACTCTACCATCTGGTGGGTAAGATGTATGAGACAGGTGAAATACCCTCAGACTTCAAGAAGAATATAATAATTCCAATCCCAAAGAAAGCAGGTGTTGACAGATGTGAAAATTACCGAACTATCAGTTTAATAAGCCATGGCTGCAAAATACTACTGTGTATTCTTTACAGACGAATGGAAAAACTGGTAGAAGCCGACTTCGGTGAAGATCAATTTTGGATTCCGCAGAAATGTTGGAACACATGAGGCAATACTGACCCTACGACTTATCTTTGAAAATAGATTAAGGAAAGGAAAAACTACATTTCTAGCATCTGTAGACTTAGAGAAAGCTTTTGACAATGTTGACTGGAATACTCTCTTTCAAATTCTGAAGGTGGAAGGGGTAAAATTCAGGGAGCAAAAGGCTATTTACAATTTGTACAGAAACCAGATGTTAGTCGTATGAGTCGAGGGCCATGAAAGGGAAGCAGTGGTTGGGAAGGGAGTGAGACAGGGTTGTAACTGTCCCCAATGTTATTAAATCTGTATATTGAGCAAGCAGGTAAGGAAACAAAAGAAAAATTTGGAGTAGGTATTAAAGTCCATGGAGAAGAAATAAAAACAGAGATGTTCGCCGATGACATTGTAATTCTGTCAGAGACAGCAAAGGACTTGGAAGAACAGTTGAACTGAATGGACAGTATCTTGAAAGGAGGATAAAAGATGAACATCAACAAAAGTATAACGAGGATAATGGGATGTAGTCGAATTAAGTTGGGTGATGCTGAGGGAATTAGATAAGGAAATGAGACACTTTAAATAGTAAATGAGTTTTGCTATTTGGGCAGAAAAATAACTGATGATGGTTGAAGTAGAGAGGATATCAAATGTAGCCTGGCAATGGCAAGGAAAGCGATTCTGAAAAAGAGAAATTTGTTAACATTGAGTATAGATTTAAGTGTCAGGATGTCATTTCTGAAAGTATTTGTATGGAGTGTAGCCATGTATGGAAGTGAAACACGGATGATAAATAGTTTGAAGAAGAAGAGGATAGAAGCTTTCGAAATGTGGTGCTACAGAAGAATGCGGAAGATTAGATGGGTAGATCACATAACTAATGAGGAGGTATTGAATAGAATTGGGGAGAAGAGGAGTTTGTGGCACAACTTGACAAGAAGAAGGGACCGGTTGGTAGGACATGTTCTGAGGCATCAGGGGATCGCAAATTTAGCATTGGAGGGCATCGTGGAGTTTAAAAATCATAGAGGGAGACCAAGAGATGAATACACTAAGCAGATTCAGAATGATGTAGGTTGCAGTAAGTACTGGGAGATGAAGAAGCTTGCACAGGATAGAGTGGCATGGAGAGCTGCATGAAACCAGTCTCAGGACTGAAGACAACAACGACTAACTTAGATTTCAGTGGTTTAGGTTTTGCCAGTATATGGCTGGCAGTTAGTGTGATGTCCTTCTCTGTGTCATGCAAGAGATGATGAATGCACTACTCTATGCCACTACTAACATAAAAATTGGCAAACATCTTGAGGCTGGTGAAAAATTAAGGCTTTTATTAAATGCTGGCGCAGAGCCATTTTCCATTTCTGGGATGGAAATATTAACAGCTATTGTATTTGCCTTATTATTTTCCACATCAGTAACTCTGTGAAGTGAGAAGTCAAACTTGTTACTTTGCATAGACGTTGTCTTTCACATAGTAGCAGTTTTCAGGCTTTTGACGTTGGAAATAAGAAGCAATGCTTGTAGGGAGGTGGGAGCAACAGTTTCAAATGTGACAGGACCCTCATTCCACCTGACGTCGTTCTGTCCCACAATGAGCCAGAGCCGCTATGAGCTGCCTAATTTGCCTTCTGCTGACACATCATTTTGGTCCTCTCTGATTGGAGGCAGAAGCTGTAATTGTGGCTTTATAAGTAGGAAATTGTGACAGACCCAGCAGCCAGTAGTTTAACTCCTGATGACAATGGCAAAAACAGCCATTGAAAGCTCATTAATTTTATTTTATTTTATGCTGTTAGAAAACCAAGAAGACATGGTGCCACAAAAGTATTTGAGACACTTATGTTTCCACTGCAGTGAGGGGATGATGCACACTGTGAGACTACTGGAATAACTGTGAAAAAAGAAATCATGTCTGCTGAGTTCTTTAGCATATTGCAACGCTGCTTGGATAAGGAGGTAATTCCTAACTTTGTTGTGGTTAAGCAACACATCCCAACTGCCTCAGTGGACAGGATTTTGAAAAGGAAAAGCCATACCATTGAGAGACAGTGGACCGGCAGGCAAGGTATTAGCTTGATCCATGTACGAGAAAGCTGTTTGACTGTCATCAATTTCTATCATCAGCTTTGCAGCCATTCAATTGGGAATGGGTTGACATAGCGACAGCAGCTCAACAGTGCGCCAATTTCTGCAAGACAGCAAGAAAACATCCAAGCAAGTTTGACCACGTAACTCACAGGGGAAATGACGTGAAGAATAATAAGATTCACAGAATAGTTGTTAATCTCTGCAATCCAGAACTAGTCAACAACTATGTGCCAGCTCTGGGTAAAGGCCTTACTTTTTCACCAGTCACACAATATCTGTCAGTTTTCGATATTGTTAGTGGAAATGAACGGTGCATCTGGCATCTGTTGCATGACACAGCAGAGGATGTCTCACTAGTTGCCAGCCCTATACTGGTTTAAGCAAGCCCACCAAAAACCATTGTTAACTTAGAAGATTGTAGTGACTTGTCCTTATTGCGTGAGAATGATGACTTGGTTGTCTTGGTAGCAAACAGAGGAAATGCCAGTGTGTTTCTGAACACTGAACCTGAAAGTGCTATATTTATTAGAAGATGATGTGTACCGGAAACTTAGTCACAATCTGACACATGCCTTAATCATGAATACAGGGAAGTTATTAAAGGACTATGGAATACCAAACTAAGTGGTGAAGAAATTAATACCTTGTGCTGTCAGACCTCCCTGGGCCTATGGATTGCCGAAGATACATAAGTGAAAGTTCCCTCTTAGTCACATTGTTGGTGCATTAGCTTCGCCCCTATAGACTGACAAAACATCTTACAGGAATATAAGCAAAAAGACTAGAACATTGTGAACACCATGTTCTAAACTACCAGACATTTGTTGAAACACACAAGAAAATGAAAACAGAACTAAATGACATAATGGTTGGTCTGGACATTGTGTCACTTTCCACGAGGGTTCCAGTACAAGACATGCTGGATCTTTCAGTTCCATTTGGAATCCTAAAGTTGTTGTGTTATGTTCTTACAACAACACTTCTTATACCATGATGAATATTATGAAATAATGGAAAGCACAGTGATGGAATCACCACTGCCCCTTGCAGTTGCAAATTTCTTCATGGAGCACTTAGGGGAGCAGGCTCCAAACTCTACAGTGCTGTGTCCATCTTGCATCCTTAGGTATGCTTATGATACCTTCCTGATATGGCACTATGGTGAAAATACATGGCAGCAGTTAATGGATAATGCAAACGGTGTTCATCCCAACATTAAATTTGCCATCGAGATGGAGCAGGATGGCAAGCTACCGTTCTTGGATGTTTTCATTGGGCAGAAGGCAGGAGATTGGCTTGGTCATTCAGTGTACATGGAACCAATGCACACTGATCAACATTTAAACACTGATAATTTTCACCATCTTGTACACCAGAAAATGGTCCTGAAAATCTTAATACACACAACAAAATTTATTTCCGATGACAACCACCTACAGTCTGTATTGTGGCACTTAGAGGCACATGTTCAGAGAGGATGGTTATAGCAAGAGAGACACTGCAAATGCTTTCAGATGTCACCAAAGATGGACGCCTTGTGAACTGGCAGAAGAAGCCAAGCCAGTGGCTTTCCTTACATACTTGGGCGAATGAGCAGCAAGTTACTGCAGGGTCATGGATTGAGACCAGTGCTTTGGCCTATCCCTAAAATACAACATCTGCTGTGCCTTGTTAAAGAGAACATAGCTCTTCATGTGCTAGGTGTACATGGTGTCCCTTGTGAGTGCGGCAGGATCTTTGTAGGTCAAACAATTTGCACAGTTGTAGGGTGTTGTACTGAGCACAAGAGACATATTAAATAGAGGGAGTTGGACAAGTCGGCCATATCAGAGCACTGCCTGGAAAACTGACACAAAATACAATATGATAACATTAAAGGTTTGGCTCATGTGTCAACATACTTGGATTCCATTATAACATGGGTGACTGAGATCAGATTGAACAACAACAATTTCAACAGAGACCAGGGGTACACTGACTAGGGCATGGGGAGAGGCTTTCAGTGTCAAAAGTAAGCTACAGTGAATGACTAACACTTATAGGGAAGTTGGGAATAGCAGTTTCAAATGTGACACTGGCCCCTCGTGCCACCTGACATCATTTGGTCCGAAATCTGGCTGGATCTGCTATGAGCTATCCAACTCACCTTCAGTGCATGTGTCATTTCTGCCCTCCCTGATTAATGCCAGTTACTGTAACCATGGCTATATAATTGGAAAAATGTGCCATGCCCAGCATTCAATAGTTTTACTCCTGGAAAGGATGACAGAGATAATAATTGAACACTAGTGAATTTTTGTTTTAGTTGACTCAGCTTGAAAACTAAGAATATCTTATTCATAGGTTTGTTCAACATATTTTCCTCTGAGCAACAACAAACAGACTCTAGCTGTGACAGTATCCTCAAGATCATGTTGTGAAGTGGCTCTGAGCCTGAGTGGGCTAAGCAGCTGCCACCAGCCCTCATATACTATGATGGCAGAGTGTGCTCGTGATACCAAGCCACTGGAGGTGTGGGGCAGCTGGCATACATCATGAGGTCTATCAGATCCTGTACGACCGCAATCAGCATTTGACAGAAACTTGCACTTCCATGCCACCTATGATATGCTGTCGTGTAGTATCAGTACTTGATACAAGAAATGCTACAACAGAACCAAAACTGTCTTCAGATGAATCTGATTTTCAGTATGCAGAGCTCATAGTTGACAATATGTCTCCTGGAAGCACACAGTTCACACTGATCTCATTTAATGTCAGATATGACACGAAGTCCAAATTTTACAGCAGGGGTACAGATTAGTAGTCTTCGGTAACTCTCCCTTAAATGTCATAGTGCTTCACTTTACACACTGTAGTGTATGTTGTTATTACCTCCCCTCCCTCTTTCTCAGTTGTAAAATTCAGCGTGCTGCCACCCTGAAATGGATTTTAGTTTTCTCTGCTGACCGATAGTATATTTATGTTTGCATTTCTGATGGTATTGATCTTTTTTTGCTGTGAGCATTATGGTGTTGTTGTCTAATATGACTGTGTTTTTATTTTTCACTCTCTTGCCTCCTCTCTACCCTTTCCCCACACTTGCTATGTTTATTCAAGGAGATGACAGCAGAAGGGATGGACGGGCAAGCACGGCCAAAAAATGTATGGCAGAATAGAATAGAAGGAACATCTCCTTAGGGGAGAGTGGTTGGAACCATTTCTACAGGCAGAGAGATGGAAATCCTTTGTGTTCTCTACATGGTGATTATAGCTGGACTGCATTAAGAAAGTGTTTCAGTGATAGCCTTCTGTTATTGTTATGATGATGCACAGTTTTATGCATCATATGTCAGTGATATTGTTGTATCAAGGGATGTCTTGGATGAGTTTGTATGCTGAGTTTATTCTTAGGTTTTTCTGTGTAGGAATGTCAAGTAAATTATTCATTATTTCTTTATTAATATATAACTGTTCTTATAATAAGGAACCTGTGCAGTAATCTCTCATTTTCAGTCATTATTTAGCAAGCCATTTTTGTGTTGCAGATGTCTTGTGAAGTAAATCTAAATTTGATGTTCACAGTAAATATTTATTTTGGATGACTACTGATAAACTGATATGTGTGGCAAATTAGTGAGTTGGTGTTTGCACTTTTATTCTGTTATGATGTGTCAGTACACCCTGGGTTTTTAATTCACCAATGCATCTTCAGTGATTTGTTCTATTACTTGCCACGTTTATTGCAGTTCCATTTTATTTCTATAATTAATAGTTTTGTGCAATTTGAAGCAATAATTAGCAATTCAGTCTATCTCTCACATTTTCAAATGTCAAATAAACTCATTTTCTGGTTAGACTCTCTACTGTTAATGTGTTAGCTATCAGGTAATGTCAATGGTTGGTAGGTTGCAGTAAGTGTCACATACCTTCCATTAAAGTTCCTTCATGAATGTCCACCTATGTCTATTTCTTTGTAGGATGATTTTTGTTTGCAAGTAAAGAAACGAGCTCAGATACCAACTCTGTGTACAGATGAGGTATTATTTTATTTATTTAATCGTGTCCAAGCCATAGACAACCCACATATTACATATACACACAAATACAAATACAATACACATATGTATAAGTAAAACAAACCCAAAATGGGGAGTCACATTACAATATAAAGACATAGTATATATATAAGCATGCTATATCGTACAACTACATATATCTGCACTATAGATGTGATCAGTGGTTTGGTGTATCATTGGTTCCCATGCCAACTCCACAATACAGGCCAGATAGTATGTCAACATCTCAGTCAAGCAAAACCCACCAGTCAATTTACGAGTTAGATTCTGCTGGACTCCCCATTAAGGAGCAGCACCATCCTCTTCTCCAAACCACTTGCATTGCCACAAGTGATGCTACATGTAGGGCACTACTTGCTTTGTCAGTCAAGTGTCTTCCAGTTTGCCAAAACTGTGTCCAAGTGAGCTCCTGGCCACAGATCTGCCAGATCCAAGTGCAACACCAACTATGTAGGATCACCAAGCACCACAGTGAGCAGCCATCAGTCACAACCAGAGCCATCACCTCCACTAAGCGAAGCCTCAGTGAACACTGTGCTCCCGGGAGGCTATACACTGGTTGACTTAATTTGCGGTCACTGCTAGACATCTGACATGACTTAGAATCAGCCAAGTGTTGTCTATCTCCACCAGTAAACTACAGTCAATATACTGTAAAAAGATCTCTGACAGTTGCAGTGACCTGCGTGCAGCAGTTCTGCATGCCTACCACAATCAGTAACATTTTGCAGTTGTGTAAACATCTCTGTGGCAAAGCCTCAGTGTTGCTGGAACTGTATAGAAAGCTATTGTTTAGCAGCTGAGCATTGGTAACAGTATTGTCAGCTGTCATGGACCAGATTATGCTGACATAACTGTAAAGTAAACTAAACTATTTTATGACTCCTATTCAGATAGATTAAATATATAAAATGCAAAAAAAAAAAAAAAAAACTATGCACCGTGCAGGAATTACCTGAATGGGATGGAAACTGGTAGACGTGATGTACATTTGAAGAGGGACAATGGATTACAGGTTCAGAAAAATTGAATGATTCAGTCAAGAGAAATAGCCCCACAAATTGAGCATATCAGTCTACCTCTGCTCCATATACACGCTGTAATCTGGTGTGTCATTTATTGACAAAGCTATTGGATGCCCACCTGAGGGATATCATGCCATATTATTTGCAGTTAGCAGATTAGATTGTCAATATGCTGAACTGGTTAGACGGCCCTGCCAACGATGCTCCAAAAGTCCTCAATTGGGTAGAGATCCAGCGACCTTGCTGGCTAAGGTGGGTATGATAAGCATGAAAACAAGTGTGTGGAAGAGCATTATCTCGCCAAAATATAATCCCAGGATGGCTTGGCATGATGGGTAATGCGAAGGGGCATAGAATGTTGTCGACATACTGTAAGGGTACCTCAGATCACAACCAAAGGGATCATGCTATGAAATGAAATGGCACTGCAGATCATCACTTCTGGTTGTCACACCATAGAGTGGGACACCGCCACTAACAATGAATCTCCAGACACCTCTTCACTGGTCATTGGGACCTGGGACATATTGACTGGAATAGAATTGTCTTCAGTGATGAGACCTGATTTGAGTTGAGCCTTGATGACTAGCAAAGAGGTGCCTGGACACGCACTGAATAGCAGTGGAACACCAGTCTGACTGTTGCCTGCCATATGGCCTAACATCCGAGGGTGGTGGTTCATAGAAGGAACCAGTTGGTTGTCATTTGTGGCACCTTTACAGAACAGTATTACATAGATGATACTCTACACCCCATTGTCTTGCCCTTCGTGGCAAGCCATCATCGACTTACTTATCACCAGGATAATACCCATCTGCACACGGTGTGTGTTGCTACTGCTTGTTGCCATGTTTACCAAATACTACCTTGGGCAATCAGGTACCCAGATGTCTCCTCAGCTGATAATGTTTGGAGTATTGTGGGCAGGACCCTCCAATGAGTTTGGAATTTTGATGATGTAAGTTGACAGGTCGATGAAATCTGATACAGTATCCCTCAGAAGGACACCCAGCAACTCACTCAATCGATGCCAATCCAAATTACAGCTTGCATAAGACCAATAGTGGACCAACATGTTACCTATTTACTCAATTTGTAGAGTACTTTTTGTTACAGATATTGTCACATAGAAGAAGGTGGAAGTAGTTGAATGATGAAAACTAACTTCACTTAAAGAAGGTTTATTCAGCACTTGCACATACAAGAGAGTGGAGCAAACTGCCTCCAGCCAGAACACATATAGTATATATACAGCTACAGAACATTCCAGTACAATGATTCTTGACATTTGTGAATACTTCTAGAATGTACTCAAACCGAGTATAGAAATTAAAAGTGTACCCTCCATGCTACACTTTAGTATCATAACCACTACACCATGGCGCTACTCAGCTTCCACTTCGACATTGATCTTTCCTTAAGAGAACAGCATCTCAGTGTTAGGTCCTCCTAGTCTGGGAATGAGTCATTGGTTCTGCGTACTCCAACTTCTGATGACTGATGCTCGCCCTGGCGGTAATCTTCTTAAAACTTTTTCTGCCGCTATGCTCATCATCACCTTTCCGTTTGTTGCCTGATGCTGGAGCTTCAAATTTACCCTGGGTTACAGGATATTTGTAGGGCTTCATTCAAAGGACGTGGGCCGTATCTCTGATATTTTGTCTTTTTGTGTCGGGGTTTAGATCATCAACTTCATAAGTAACATCAGACAATTGTCCTACAACCTTATAAGGTACAAAGTAGCGCCTGAGGAGCTTCTCAGAGAGACTAGTCTTCTGAATAGGAGTGATGATCCAGACGAAGTTACCAGGCTCGTAGACAACAGGGTTGTGACTCACGTCATACCTTTTGCGATCATTTTCTAGAGCCTGCTCAATGCAGAGGCAAGCTAACAGCTGAGCCTCCTCAGCTCTGGCTATCACCTGGCTGATGTAGTCATTGTCCTCATCATCAGGATGTAATGGAAGAATAGTGTCCATGGTTGTAGTTGCCTCATACCCGTGCACCAGGAAAAAAGGTGTAAATCCTGTAGTGTCTTGTTTGGTGGTGTTGTAGGTAAACGTCACGAAAGGCAGTACCTCATCCCAATTGCTCAGCTCAACATTGATGAACATTGATAGCATGTTAGCCAAGGTCTTATTAAGACGTTCAGTAAGCCAGTTAGTTTGTGGATGGTAAGCAGTCATCATATGACGAGTAATGTAGCACCAACAGTTTATCTCTGTTACAAGATTCGATTGAAAAACTTTCCCTCTATCTGAAATTAATTATCTTGGGGCAATGTATTCCACAACGAATTTGGCTACCTCAAATGCTTCGGCTGTTTTCACAGCTTTTGTAATGGTATAGCACGTCAGACAATCAGTGCAAACAATAATCCATCTATTGTCACTAGCAGATGTCGGAAATCATCTGAGGAGGTCAATTCCAACACTCTGGAAAGGCGTTTCAGCTGGTGGAATTGGTATGAGATGGCTAGGTGGTTTCTGAGGAACTGCCTTTCTCCTCTGGCACTCTCAACAGTGCGGCACATAGTGATGGACACTCCTAAATAAACCTGGCCAGAAAAATCTCTTGCGGATTCTGTCGTATGTCTTAATAAATCCTAAGTGTCCAGCTTCAGGTGCGTCATGGAATTTCTGTAGAACATCTAAGCGCATGTGTTTAGAAATCACTGGTAGCCACACCTTTCCAAAGGGATCAAAGTTTTTCTTGCAAAGTAATCCATTAACTACCTTAAATTGCCTGTCCACATCCTGTGACCGATTTAAGGCAAGCATAATTTGAGATATCTTGGTGTCCTTATTCTCTGATCTTCATCAAGGTCTTGATGGTCTTGCACAGGGTTTCTTGAGAGACAGTGGCATCTTGGCGTTCTCTCCCACCTGTGTATACTTTGGTAACGTCATGCTCTTGAAGACGTGGTGCCCACCTGGCGAGTCATCATGTTTTCTCCATAAGACCTGTCAGCCATCAAAGTGAATGATGGTCTGTAACAACTGTGAATGGGTAGGCTTCCACAGAGATACTGTCGAAATATGCACATGGCCCACATCACAGCAAAACATTCTCTTTCTGTACTTGAGTAGTTTCTCTCAGTTTTTTAAGTGTCCTAGAAGCATAGGCTATAACCTTCTCTTTTCCATCCGATATTTGGACCAGATCAGCACCGATCCCATAGCCACTGGCACCTATGTGTATTTCTGTAGGTGCTCTCTCATCATACAGACCAAGTACAGGGTCAGTTGTCAGAGCTTTTCACAGCACATCAAAAGAATCTGGTTGAGCACCAACCTAGATAAATTTAGCATCAGCTTCGAACAACTCTTGGAGTGGCCTGGCTTTGTTAAAACAACGGTAATAAAAACATAATCTGAGGAAGCTCCTCACATCTCTAATACTTTTGGGATTAGGAAATTCCTTGATAGGTCTCACCTTTTCTGGGTCTGGCCGCACACCTTCGTTTGACACAAAGTGTCCAAGTATTTTGATTTCTTTTGCTCCAAAGAGACACTTTCTTTGATTAAGTTTCAGTCCATCTTGTTTGAGATACTTAAGAATGGCCCTCAGTCTTTTTATATGTTCATCAAATGTGTCTGAGAACTTTATAATGTCATCTAAATAACAAAGACACATTGTCCACTTCAGGTTACGTAGAAGATTATCCATCACCTGTTCAAAAGTTGATGGAGCATTACGCAAATCAAATGGCATTTCCTTAAGCCCTTAGAGGCCCTCAGGGGTGATGAATGCAGTTTTCTCATCATCAGCCTCATCTACCTTGATTTGGCAGTATCACGAGTACATGTCCATGGTTTAGAAAAACTTAGCCCGCTTCAGATAATCTAGTGTATCGTCAATTTGTTAATGAGGGTAAATGTTCTTTTTAGTTATCTTATTAAGCTTCCTGTAATCAACGCAAAATGGCCAACTGCCATACTTCTTCCTGACGAGGACAACTGGTGATGCCCATTGGCTCTACAAAGGCTGAATGATGTCATTCTTCATCATTTTCTCTACCTCATCACGAATAATTCAACGTTACATTGCTGACACATGGTATACTCTCTGGCTGATTGGTTGATGGTCTCCAGTGCTAATCTGGTGCTTCACCACTGATTTGTCTAATTTGCTCTTCACCTGTGGACTGAAGCATTCAGAGATCTCTTGAAGAATGACCGATAGCTTCTTCTGTTATTCCTTAGTGAGATCTGGTGAAAGTTGAGCTACAAGATCTTGTCTTGTAGTGGTAGTGCTAATTTCGCCCACAGACTCAGCATGGAAGGTTTCTATGACACTCAGCTGTTCTTCAATTAACGGCTCAGCATTCGCTATGCACATTCATTTTGGAAGGATCTGCAGTTCTCGGTGACAGTTAACTATCAACAATTCACTGAATCTGTTCTTAAACAAGATGACAAGTGCTGGGATGACGAAGTTATTCTTCAATGGTATGCTTCTCTTACATTTCACTACAAGAGGGATTAAATTAATTATCATTTATTATGGAGAAGCTGCATGGTTATCAATGCTATCTGTTCTTTCGACAACAGTTACTATCTCACATATAGTTAAAGGCTACCCAGCCATTGACCTTCGTCTGTGCGAATGCGCACAGGTTGCCTGAACTCTTAAGGGAATCGTCACCTTAGTTGGTGTGAGTAATGAGTGGATGGGCAAATATGGGCAAATATCTATCATACACATTATGTATGTAGATTGTTGACAGTTGGGAATGTGGGTCTCACGGGATTCGTGCCAGGGATAAGTCCCTGCACTCACGCTATTCATCTGTGTCCTCGGTGGCTCAGATGGATAGAGCATCTGCCATGTAAGCAGGAGATCCCGGGTTTGAGTCCCAGTTGGGGCACACATTTTCAGCTGTCCCCATGAGGTATATCATCAACACCTGTCGGCAGCTGAGGGATTCAATAAATTATCATTTATTGTGGAGAAGCTGCACTGTCATCGATGGTATCTGTTCTTACGAGGACAGTTACTGTCTTCATACATAAGGCAGTAGATAGAGAGATGCTATATTAAATGTGTTTGACTATGAAGAGAGTGATGCATGGTGCATTCAATGACTATCACAGCAGATTTCTGTCAAGTGATCTTTCACAGAACCCAAAGAAATTCTGGCCGTATGTAAAGGCTGTTAATGGCATCAATGTTAGTGTCCAGTCCCTAGTGAACGAAAAGGAACTGAAAATGAAGGTAGCAGAGCAAAAGCTGAAATGTTTAACTCCATTTTCAAATTATTTTTTTTTAAATTTTTATCTATTTATTTAATTGAACAAAGCTCCAGGCCCCAATAAAATCCCTGACATATTTTATACTGAACATTCTGCTACTTATGCCCCCCTCCCTCCTTTGTTGAGATGGTGGAGGGGGGGCATCTTATACCAGAGACCAAAAGTTGGCACCGCCAGCACAGTTAAGTCAGACTGTGAGCTTATAGCATTGGCCAAATTGAGCAATATTTGTAAGCAAATGTGGCAGCCTTCATGAAAATATAATACAGGATCCCAACAATAGGAACAACATGTTTGGTGTCTGGGTTATATCAAAAGTATTTTCATTGCCCTGTGTGCCCAACATGAGTGAATCCAGCAGTATTAAGGAGCAGAGGTTTCAGATGTGTCCCTGCTGCAGCAACTTCATTGAACAAACATGCATATAATACATACTCACACAGACACAAGGCAGAACGTGCTCATCCTTTATGCATGCAGTGATGGTTTAGTTATTTCAGTGCTCATTAGTATGGTGGAATATGTTGTGATTTCAGTGGCTATCCAAGTGAAGGATTGTGTAGTGCAAAGAATGGTTACTTGTGCGAAGCAATATGTTGTGACCTCAGTTGTCACATGAGTGACAGATTTGTCTTGCACTGGTACTTGCTTGTATGACAGGATGTGTCAGTTAATGCAGTGATCACCTGAGAGATTGATAGTTTGACTCATTTTTCAGTGGTTGCTCTTGCATCATGCATTCTATTTTGACTAAGTGGTTGCCTCTGGAATGATTTTTTTGTGACATTGATATCATTTCTGTGAATAGTTTCTTGAACAAACATTGCTGTCAGTAACTTGTAACTTGGTGAGCAATTATGTCTTTCATGTGTCAGTACATGCCTGTTGTATGTTCTACATTAATTATACCAATACAATGTACTTTCAGCCATCTGAAATTTAAGAGATCTGTCTCTGTTGCTCCCTGTTAATAAGCTAAGCTCTCAACTACTTATGTATGACCCCCTCCCCCTTATTTCCAGTGTTTCAGATATACCTAGAAGTATTTCATGATCATCTGTGTCAGATGCTTTGCTGAGATATAGGAAAATACCTCTTACATTTTATTCTTTATCTGGGGCTTCTAAAACTACTTTGACAAACTTCCCTACAGTAGCTACTTTTCCCTGTCAGATCTGAAACCAAACTTTTCTTTTTACAGATGTTGATGTTTCTTTCAATAATCCGTATGTCTATTTTTCATAATAGTTTCTATCATACTTGAAAATGAAGACAAAAGTGTTGAATCTAGGTTGTAGTTATCTGTATTTTCTTTATCACCTTTTTTGTAGATAGGAAGAACTTTTGCATGATTTAGGTAATAGAGAAGCAACTGGATGTGAGTGACTCATTTATAATATCTGTTAGAGGTGCTTCTATGCTGCTAATACAGTCTCTTGATAGACACACGGGAATCTCATCTAGATGTGTAGACATTTTACTCTTAAATTTATGCACAGTCCCAACGATTTCCTCTCCCATTTCAGTAGCAGCAGTATTACGTGAGGAACATAGTTATTTATAGCTGTGTATTGTATTTTCAGTAACTTCTCTTGCAGTATGATTGCTACATTGCTAAAGTAACTGTCTATAAAGGCTTATTTATTATGTCTCCATTATTTCTGATTTTTTATTTGTCTTTCTTTGTCTTTATGCTACCAGTTTCCTGTTTTACAATACTCATTATTGCTTTGCTTTTATTGTTGAACTTTTGTGTGGTGTTATCATTTTTAATTCTTTTTGCATCCAGCAGAATTTTCCTATAAATGATTTTGTATTTGACAAAAACTGTATGAATGCCGGGTCACTCTCATTATCTTAGCTAGTGCTGAGATATTTAGGATTCTGGTACCATTTTTACGTAGTTTTTTTCTGGTAGATTCTCCAAGAGAATGTGCTATTTTAGGAAATGTCTCCTCAAATTTTCTTTTGGATGTAGTCATAAACTTGCTGAAATTTTCATTTAAATATGTTTCTGAAAATACTTCTGAGTGTGTCTGATTGGTGTAGTGTATCTTTTTATTTTTTGTCACATATGCACAAAGTGCTCCAGATATAACAGTCCATGTTTTCTGCCTTGGAGCAGACAATGCCACCATCATTTGATGCCATGGCTCTGGGGTGAAGAAACGTATTTGTTCTCAACTGTTAATTATCTTGCAAGGTAGACAAAAAGTCTACCTCCTTTCTAATATTATGCAAAATGAGTTGTAATCATTCTAAACTGTCTGGACACTGGTAATATTACTCACAATCACACTAGTGAGGGTATACGATCATTTTGTATTTTCTCAAAAATAAAACTCAGAGTGAGATCATTATTTTAGCAACTTTTAATTATCATTATCTTCACCCATATTCATAAGTATATGAAGTTTGCAGGTCAGAAGGATAATTGGAAAGTGCATCAGCAACAAGAACCTACCCTTTGTATTGAGCTGTGTTTGGTGAAATTTTGATTTAACTTGTTGAAACATGGTACGATGTTTGTGGCCATTAGTCAATCATACTGCCACAAGTTGCACAACGTGTAGCCTACCCACCCAATCCATAATTTTGTAGAACTCTGGTTTATGTAAGATTGAAGTTTTTACATTTTGTTTAAGTAATGTACAGCTGGAGTGCTGCCAACATGTTACCTAGCATATAATGTAAGCTCATAAAGATTCCAATATTAGTAAAGAAGCAGATGAATATTATAATAAAAATTATCATCATCATAAATAATAATCATGTTAAAATTGACATCTTTTAAAATGCATAAACTAAATTCTAATGGAATCCTTTTAAAAATATGTATAAGATAGGTCCCTGAGGAGTCAGGACCTTGAATTACATTACTGCACTGTATTGTTAATTTTTTATTTTATATTTTGTTGCATGTGACGAAAATTTTCTGGATGGAGATCAGATGCAGTTGATGACAAGTCCAGGTCCAATACAGAGATACCTCACAATTCAGCAGCAAATAAGGTCAGAGCATATAACTCTTGCTTTCTTGATAAGATTGAACCTCTACCAAGCTTTTAGAGTTTTAGGCAATCTTCCAGAGTAAATAGCTAGTAAAAATTTTCATCAATCTTTCTAGTAGTACCAGGATTTTTATTTGATTTCAAAATAGTATTCTTCATAATTTAGATCAAAGGAAACAATATTTCTCTTCTATTTTTAACACGGATTATTTTTCTAGTGTCCTTTGTCTGTGTGATGATATTTCGTGTGTATATGGGTTAGCAGGTGTTACACTACCATATTTCCTTGTCAAAGTTGACATGACAAAGAAATTTGATGGCATAATAGGGAACTTTGTCAAATCTTGAATGTCATGAAATAAATATGATCAAATCTAGTGCCTCGCCATAGTGAAAAGCTATACACCACCATACCACCATATATGCCCTAAGAAAACTGACACTTTTTGTAACATTACCACTCTGAGGCAAACACATTTTGCACTATTCGAGTCCCATCTAAGCTATGGCATAGAGGTATGGGGATCCAGCAGTAAAGGTAATATGAAAAGTGTACTTATCCTACAAAAGAAGGCCCTTAGAATTATGAGAAAGAAATGTGCCAGGGAGTCCTGCAGAAATTTGTTTAAAGAATTTAAAATACTAACAGTTCATAGCCTATATGTACTTAAGATAATCATTATGGCAGTGAACAGTAACAAAACACGTAATAAAGAAATACATGGTCGCAGCACCAGAGGTAGAGAGAGACCCCACAACATCTCTCATAGAACAACATTTTATGAGAAAAGCCCTCACTATGTAGGCATAAAACTATTGAATTGCTTCCATCCTATTATCTCCAAATTGCCCATTGCAGAACTAAAAAAGAAATTAAAATTATGGCTCCTAAACAATCATGTATATTGAATAGATGAGTTTTTAGATTTAGTACACTCTTGTGATGGAAGACCATCTATCTAAAAATATATGAATCTCCAATCTTAGACTGTGTCAGAAACTGTAAATATTTGATTTCAGATCTGAATACTGTGTCACAACCTGTAAATTCCGTAATCTATGTATTACAATAGCAAATTGTTTTTATGTATAGTCCATATGTGTAACATTGTTCTCTCTACTAAATTTAGAAGAAGTTGTCTAGATAATAATGCCAGGCAATATTATGTAATGCTAGTAAATAAGGCTCTCACTTATTCAGAAGTTTTTTTGTAATCAGTTGATGTTGGATCGAAATAAATAAATAAAAATAAGGAAATAAGAAAATAGATTTGATGATAAAAAGTCATTCGTTTTCTGTTCATGACAAAGTAAAATGTAATTGCTTGTAGTGCTGGAATTGTTACAGCCATTTGATGTCTATTCTGTTTTGTACTTTTTATAGATGTTGTAGTTGTTGGAACTCTATTGTTGGAACTCTAATTCAATTAATAAAATAATTCAAAAGTAGAAATAGTACTTATTGTCCATACAATGTATTAAACATTTATTTACCTTCACATATTGCTCCTTCATAGTTTTATAAGCCTCTTCACACGTTTCTGGAATTATTTTGTTTAATGTGCAATGTGATATTCAGGTGCTGTATTGTAAACTAGACTATCTCTCTTCTGTTTCAAGAAAATACAGTATCACATTTTGCCTGTCTTCTGCAGTTATAGCATTTCACAAGACTGTATTCTATTTTGTAACACTAAGCAAATACTGAAATATGCTCTCATCCATTCATAGGTAATTCATATATAAGACTTGAAGTTCTCCAATTGCAGCTCTCATAACAAATTTTGGTGTGTACTTTCACTATCTCGATGTAATAGCTATGGCTTCATCCAAGTATGTTTCCTTTACTGAATTAACAGAGAAACAGGAAGCCACATTGAAGGTATTAGAAATGGAGATAACTGAATTCCAAAAACCTCAAGAGCTGATTTCCTGGATCTATGGAGTAGCTACCAACAGAAATGAACAAGATCCATGATCGGCTGTAATCCCTAGGTGACATGGTAGACAAACTTTTAGACTGAGTGATGGATTTGCCTTTAGATCAAAGAAAATGATATAAGAATAGTTAACTATGCACAAGTGGCAGGAGCAGGCATATATGCTTGGGCAAAGTCTAAGAAAGATAAAATCTCACAATCTGTGAATGAGCAAATCCATACTGCTGTTAGTTATCTGATGACAAAGTGCCCTCCAACAGTGGGCTAAGGAAGGAATTACTCATGATCTAGGAACAAACACAATGAAATTTTTTTCATTGGAGAAATAAAATAGGTGAGTCAGTCAAAAACATGAAAAACAGTTAATAGATGTCTGAGGGACAGTGCAGGATCAGACATAACAGTCTGAATGTGTGTCAGCCTGTTAAATATATTTCACCTTCTGCACTGCTGGTGACAACACTACACACAACAGAAATGATGGAAGGAAAGATGCTTAAGCATAGAAATTTTCAAATATATTCATCAGATAAGAGACGGTATATCCTGTGCCATTCACTTTACAGGTGTGTTGCCCCTGTCATCAACCAGGCCACAAAATATAATTTGTGTAAACAAATGTATACGTGTGACAGGTCCATATGAGTAACTGAAATCAATGATTCATGTGAAACATACCCCAAGGTGATAAAAGTCATGGGATAGTGATATGCACATATACAGATGGTGGTAGCATCATGTACATGTGGTATAAAAGTGCAGTTCATTGGCAGAGCAGTTATTTGTACTCAGCTCCATGATGTGAAAAGGTGTCCAACATGATTATGGCCTGTGATGAAAATTAATAGACATTGAACATGGAGTGATAGTTCAAACCTGATGGCATGGGACATTCCACTTCTGAAATCATTAGGGCATTTAATATTCTAAGATCCTCAGTGTCAAGAGTGTCAAGGGTGCCTTTGCAAAAAGCTTGACATTACCTGTTGGGCTTGTGACCCTATTAGTCTAGTGGGACACTGTTTGCTGATCATATGAGCTCCAATTTTAGTTGGGGAGAGATGATGGCAGATTTCAGGTGTGGCACATACGTCACAAGGTCATGGACCAAAGCTGTCAACAAGGCACTGTGCAAGGTGGAGGTGGTTCCATATTGGTGGTGTCTGTGTTTATTTGTAACGGACTATGTTTTACTCCAGTTGAGCTGATCATTGACTTGAAATCATTATGTTCAACTACTTGGAGACCATTTGCACCCAGCCATTGACTCTACATCCCCAAACAACAATATAAATTTTATGGACAACAATGCACCATGTCACTGGGCCACAGTTGTTCACATTTCATTTTAAGAACATTTTGGACAATTTGAGTGAATGCTATGGCCACCCAGACTGACCACCATGAATTCCACTAAACATTTGTGGGACGGAATCAAGAGGTCAGTTCATGCACAAAATCCTGCACTGGCACCACTTTCACATTTATGGATGGCTATAGAGGGATTATGACTCATTATTTCTGCAGGGGATTTCCAATGGGTCGTTGAGTCCATGTCATATTGAGTTCATGGACTACACCAGGCAAATGGGGGTCAGACAAAATTTTAGGAGATATCCTATGACTTTGGCACCTCAGTGTGCAAGGCTTTTGAAAAGGGTTTTCTTGTCAAATTCTCGTCCAGTAATACTACAGAAGAAGGTTTCTACTCGGAGCTTTTCTCTTTTCAAAATGGGAGGTTGTGCTGATATTTCAAATAATAACATAATAAGGAATGCTACCATTTTGGGTAGAAATATTTCAATGATCTTGAAGCAAACAGTGCCTGCTGAAATTAGAGAGAAACTTATCCAGATGTTGGAATCCAATCTGGAAGAATTTAAGGATGTATTAGGCTCCATGGACATAATTGAAGGAGGCATTTAAGTTGCAACCAGGACCCAGAGGTTATTATCCACAGAGTCCTAGTACAATCAATGTTTGTGTCGGAGCACTACCACATGAACTGTATGTGGGAATCCACAACCAAATAACAAACTGAACAGTTATCAAAACCACAACAAATGAAATGGTAGTGGGAATTATTACATATTAACTGAAACAAACAAAGGTGCTATGAAATGAGATATGTCCTGGCCATGCAGCTAGTAATAATATTGGAGACAGATATCTGCAAATACCAGTGAATTATGACTGGAGATCTCAGTCACCAGTGATTACCAAAGTCATTGATGATGTCAGTCATTCTACTGGACAATATCTGGTAAACTGTCTCCAATAACATGAAGCCCTGGAGAGTTGATCATGAGATAAGAGAGGGCCTGCAATAGAGCTGCAAAATTCTTTCATTATACTAATGGAACCGACATGAGGAAGGAGCTCTGCTCTGATTGATTGAATTTAACCAGGAATAGCTGTTGTTACTACAGTCTGCAATTTGGACCAGTATTGAGGATGTTCCAGCAACTATTGTTCTAGACTCAGGAGCCTTTGTCAGTGTGATTTCAAGCAGTTCTTTCAATAAAGTATCCACAAAAACCAAGTTCTGTGGCATTCCTGTACAGAACAGCAAGATTATTGCACATGATCAGCTAATGTTAGAATGATGAAGAAGTTACTAAAACTAGAAAATGTAGCAGAACCATGAACCATTCTTGTAGCTGAAGACTTGATTGTTGATTATATTCTGAGCCTTGTGTTTATCCATGAGGACACAAAATTGACTTCTCTATAGGCAAGGTCTCCTCTCTGACTCATAGCGAAAGAGCTAAAGTTGAGCTGCTGTGGAGGGACAGTAGTGCCAAGTTTTCCAGATTAAAGTCATTGTAAAGGAACATTGCAGTACAAGAGTATTTTTGAGCCTATTGAACAAATAACTTGGAAGTCACATCGCAACTATAAAAAAAAAATAAAGAAAAAAATAAAAAAATAAAAAAATTAGAAGAGCCAGTAAACCCAACCAGCAAGCAAAGACAGTAGAAGTTAGATCTTTTGAATCAATATGGGGAGATAAGTGAGCAAAAACCTGGTATAATCCAAGGAAATATGTCATCTTAATTAACTTACACCCACAGCCTGGTACAGTAGTTTCTGTCTTATCGCTCAGGCTCAGTGGAAAGCAATAGACGAAGAAATCAAAAGGATGTTTCAAGAACTTAACATGTTCATAAGGAAGTATTGTAACTATCAACAAACACTATGGACTGACTATATAAAATCGTTTGAAGAAATAGTGAATCTGCTGTCTTGTCAACACACTACATTACAGCAGAGCTTATGTTTCGCTGGAGGGTAAAGAATGCATGGGTGTACCAGATTCCACAGGTTCCCAATAACAGACACTAGTGGGAAGAAAGGTTTCTGAAAGCTTTGATCAGTTCGACAGAAAAAGTGTTCATAAGAAAGCACAACTGTGATAAGAAAGTGGTAAAAATGCTAAGGTATCAAATGGCCTAGAAAGTATTATTAAGAAGACATCCAACAATTAAACAAAAGAATGAAAAGTGGTAGTTGTTTTTTTATGCTACCTTTTGTCATTCTAAGGGTTCCAAATCTTGGTGCATATCTACTGGGCACCCAAGTAATCATCAAATTAAAGGACTTTATCCTCACTGTAATATTGTTCTTTGTGGAATTAGTGTGCATCATTTTAGGAACACAGAGTCAATTGGAATGTCTGAACTGAATATTTATGTTGGTGTAATGCAAAAATTAGAATCTTTTTGTTTTGAATTTAGACATAAGATATGTATTTAGTTTTGATGCTGTATGACATGTATTTGTATGATGTTGTGTGTAGTAGATAAGTATTATCCTGTGAAAGATGCAGGAGCTCAAGAATTATTGTTGAATTTTAATTAGTCATATTATGAGAATACTCAAGGTCATTTTTGTTAAAAATAAGATCAGTTTACAAATGATGCATATTATTACAAAATAATGTAATACAAAGCTTTATGTTTATGTAGATTGTATGTTTCTCACCCGCCAGTCTTAAGTTAATTATTTCCTACATTTGAATCTACATGATTATTCTTTAATTCATAATTAAGTGCCTAGCAGAGGGTTCATCTAACCACCTTCAAGCTATTTCTCTACTGTTCCACTTTCAGATAGCACACAGGAAAAATGGACTCTTAACTCTTTGTTTACAAGCTCTGATTTTTCTTATATTATTATTATGATCATTTCTCCCTCCCTAGGTAGGTGCCAACAAAATTCTTTTACATGCTGAGGAAAAAGTTGGTGATTCAATTTTCTCGAGAAAGTCCTACCACAACAAAAAAATACCTTTGTTGCCATGATTGCCACTCTAATTCATGTGCCATATCACATGGTACTCTCTCCCTTACTTTTTGATAATACAAAACAAGCTGCCTTTCTTTGAAATTTTTTGATGTCCTCTGTCAGTTCACATCTGAACATTGGCCAGGGGCTGACTGATTGGGGACCAAAAATTGGTCCTTTACATATCGTCACAATAATAGGCACTGAAACCATACATTGTTCAATGTTCAAATTACAGAAATTACAATTAAAACAATACTCATTCAATTAACTGAATACATCAACAAGTTCCTTCTGTGTACCAGTTCCTTCTACCACAAAGGTTAGGCCAAATTATTTGTTTAAATAATGAAACTTTTAAGTAAGGAAATTAACAGATATAGTTATACAAACAATACTTTTGACAAACCTGGTAATTATTTTGGAATTAATTAAGGGATGACTTTGCTACTAAGTTTTTGAATAGAGCCAAATAAATACTTTAAGAAGTCTAGAAGTTCCTCTTCCAAATGTTTGTAATTATTACACAATTTACATTTGTTTATAAGTCAACAACAGAATCTAAGTTGCAAAACAATTACTGATTTCAACCTATAATAATCTGTAGCAAAAGAAAATAACTATGAATGGTCAAAATAAAATACAAACTTAATTACCTACACAAAACTAAGAACAAAATTGGAACTGGTGCTATATACCTTAAGACTGAGGGCCGACCTTTCTCTTATAGGGAAATTCAGATTATACTCATGCATATTAATGGTAATTAAGCAAGAATGAAAATAAAATGAATTTAAGGAGGCAGATGGTGGAACAAGGAAGGAAGTAAAGGAACCCCAGCTTGCTTTGTCATAAGCTGTGTCAATAAATCACAGTCTTTGCTTCACTATCCCCACAACATTTTCTGTGTGATCATTCCAATTTAAACTACATGTAATTGTGATTCCCAAGTATTTAATTGAATTGACAGCCTTTAGATTTGTGCGATTTATCCTGTAGCCAAAGTTTAGCAGACTCCTTTTACTACTCATGTGGATGACTTCATGCTTTTCACTATTTAGAGTCAGTAAATTGCTGCCTTTTTTCATCCTACAGATCTCATGTCAAAATTATTTTGCAGTTGGTTTTGTTCTTTTGATAACTGTACAGGGTATTAAATGACAGCATCATCTGCAAAAAATCTGAGGGGTTTGCTCAGATCATGTCCTAAGCAGTTTATGTATATTAGAAACAGCAGAGGGCATATAACACTTCCTTGGGAAATGCCACATATTACATCTACACTCCTGGAAATGGAAAAAAAGAACACATTGACACCGGTGTGTCAGACCCACCATACTTGCTCCGGACACTGCGAGAGGGCTGTACAAGCAATGATCACACGCACGGCACAGTGGACACACCAGGAACCGCGGTCTTGGCTGTCGAATGGCGCTAGCTGCGCAGCAATTGTGCACCGCCGCCGTCAGTGTCAGCCAGTTTGCCGTGGCATACGGAGCTCCATTGCAGTCTTTAACACTGGTAGCATGCCACGACAGCGTGGACGTGAATTGTATGTGCAGTTGACGGACTTTGAGCGAGGGCGTATAGTGGGCATGCGGGAGCCGGGTAGACGTACCGCCGAATTGCTCAACACGTGGGGCGTGAGGTCTCCACAGTGCATCGATGTTGTCGCCAGTGGTCGGCGGAAAGTACATGTGCCCGTCGACCTGGGTCCGGACCGCAGCGACGCACAGATGCACGCCAAGACCGTAGGATCCTACGCAGTGCCATAGGGGACCGCACCGCCACTTCCCAGCAAATTAGGGACACTGTTGCTCCTGGGGTATCGGCGAGGACCATTCGCAACCGTCTCCATGAAGCTGGGCTACAGTCCCGCACACCGTTAGGCCGTCTTTCGAATGGAGACGTGTCATCTTCAGCGATGAGAGTCGCTTCTGCCTTGGTGCCAATGATGGTCGTATGCGTGTTTGGCGCCGTGCAGGTGAGCGCCACAATCAGGACTGCATACGACCGAGGCACACAGGGCCAACACCCGGCATCATGGTGTGGGGAGCGATCTCCTACACTGGCCGTACACCTCTGGTGATCATTGAGGGGACACTGAATAGTGCACGGTACATCCAAACCGTCATCGAACCCATCATTCTACCATTCCTAGACCGGCAAGGGAACTTGCTGTTCCAACAGGACAATGCACGTCCTCATGTATCCCGTGCCACCCAACGTGCTCTAGAAGGTGTAACTCAACTACCCTGGCCAGCAAGATCTCCGGATCTGTCCCCCATTGAGCATGTTTGGGACTGGATGAAGCGTCGTCTCATGCGGTCTGCACGTCCAGCACGAACGCTGGTCCAACTGAGGCGCCAGGTGGAAATGGCATGGCAAGCCGTTCCACAGGACTACATCCAGCATCTCTACGATCGTCTCCATGGGAGAATAGCAGCCTGTATTGCTGCGAAAGGTGGATATACACTGTACGAGTGCCGACATTGTGCATGCTCTGTTGCCTGTGTCTATGTGCCTGTGGTTCTGTCAGTGTGATCATGTGACGTATCTGACCCCATGGTGTAGTGAGCATCCAATCAGCATCATTCTACCATCCTGTGCATCAACCCTGCTACCTGTCCATCCCACACTCTGGATGATATCAAGAATGGCTTCAATGACCATAACCCCAAATTTGTCAAAACTTTCCCTTCAGTTTTCTTAGTGTCATAGTGACATCATTGCATCTGATTAATATTGTTTCCTTTTTTGGTAAAATTTTGATGTGGTACCTAAAAATCGACCTAAGACACATTCGCAAAAAGTCCATATTGAAAAATTTTATGTAGCCCAGATATGACATCCCCAAACCACATTCCCTACCCTCTGGCTCCTACCCTTGTAACTTCCCCTGGTGTAAAACCTGTCCCATTCACACTCCCACCACCACCTACTCCAGACCTGTAACCCGGAAGGTGTACACGATCAAAGGCAGAGCCACGTGTGAAAGCACCCATGTGATTTACCAACTGACCTGCCTACACTGTGAAGCTTTCTATGTCAGAATGACCAGCAACAAACTGTCCATTTGCATGAATGGACACAGGAAGACAGTGTTTGTTTGTAATGATGATCACCCTGTGGCTAAACATGCCTTCGTGCACGGCCTGCACATCTTGGCACAGTGTTACACCGTCCGGGTTATCTGGATACTTCCCACTAACACCAACCTATAAGAACTCTGGAGATGGGAACTTGCCCTTCAATATATCCTCTCTTCCCATTACCCACCAGGCCTCAACCTCCACTAATTTCAAGTTGCCATTGCTCATACCTCACATGTCATTCAACAACATCTTTGTCTCTGTACTGCCACCTCGACTGACATCTCTGACCAAACTCTTTGCCTTTACATTTGTCTGCTTGTGTCTGTGTATGTGCGGATGGGTATGTGTGTGTGTGTGTGTGTGTGTGTGTGTGTGTGTGTGTGTGTGTGTGTGTGTGTGTGAGTGTATACCTGCCCCTTTTTTTCCCTAAGATAAGTCTTTTCACTCCCGGGATTGGAATGACTCCTTACCCTCTCCCTTAAAACGGACATCCTTTCGTCTTTCCCTCTCCTTCCCTCTTTCCTGATGAAACAATTGTCAGTTGTGAAAGCTTGAATTTTGTGTGTGTGTTTGTGTTTGTTAGTGTCTCTGTCAACATACCAATGCTTTCGTCGGTAAGTTACATTATCTTTGTTTTTTTAGATACAGGATGAGTCACCTAACGTTAACTACCACTGGATTATTTCGTAAACCACATCAAATACTGATGAACCGATTCCACAGACCGAACGTGAGGAGAGGGGTTAGTGTAATTGTTTACGTAATCAGTGCCATTTGTTGCATTGTAAAATGTTAATTACATCCGGAGATATTGTAACGTAAAGTTGACACTTGAATCCTCCGATGTTCAGTTGCGTGTTGTAACAAACACAGGCCACGGTCGGCGAACAGCATCTGCAGGGACATGTTTACGATGACGACCGTGTTTACGAGTGTGGCTGTAGTGCACGAATGTGGTTTGGTCTAGCTGTCACTGTATCTGTATGTAGTGCTTGCTGGTATTGTCATTCTGCATTCATCTTCGCACGCAGACCAATTGTAGTACTACATGTTTCCAGACGTCTGTGATAGTGTAGTGTTGTAGGAACTGTGACCATGGTGTATTCAAATTCTGAAAAGGCGGAGATGATACTCATCTATAGCGAGTGTCGACGAAATGCAGCTGAAGCCTGCAGGGTGTATGCAGAATGGTATCCGGACAGAGAGCATCCAACGTGCTGCACATTGCAAAACATCTACCGCCAACTGTATGCAACAGGTATGGTCGTAGCACGAAAACAGGTCTGTAACAGGCCCGTCACAGGAGAAGCGGGTGCAGTTGGTGTGTTAGCTTCTGTTGCTATGAACCCACACATGAGTACACGGGACATTGTGAAAGCTGGTCGACTGAGTCAATGTAGTGTCATGCGCATACTGCCTCATCACATCTTTCACCTGTTTCATGTGTCGCTACATCAGCAATTACATGGTGATGACTTTAATCATCAAGTGCAATTCTATCAGTGGGCATTAACAGAGAATTTGTTGCAGTTCTACCTGTTTACTGATGAAGCGGGTTTCACAAACCATGGGGCAGTGAATCTACGGAACATGCATTACTGGTTCGCATGCATTACATCCTCGCTGGCTCAGACAGGTAGAGCGACAGCGACCGTGGACTGTAAATGTAGGGTGCGGAATCATTGGCGACCAACTCATTGGTCCTCACTTCATTGCAGGAGCCCAAACACCTGCAACATACATCGTGTTTCTACAGAACGATCTGCCAACGTCGCTTGAAAATGTCCCACTGGAAACGTGTCGACGTATGTGGTATCAGCATGATGGTGCACCTGCACAGTCCGCAATTAACACGAGGCTGACCCTTGACAGGATGTTTGACAGGCGTTTCATAGGATGTAGAGGACACATAAATTGGCCAGCCCGTTCTCCTGATCTTACACCTCTGGACTTCTTTCTGTGGGTTACATTAAAGGAGAATGTGTACCGTGATGTGCCTACAACCCTAGAAGATATGAAACAACGTATTGTGGTAGCCTGCGGCGACATTACACCAGATGTACTGCGGCGTGTATGACATTCATTATGCCAGAGATTGCAATTGTGTGCAGCAAATGATGGCCACCACATTGAACAACTATTGGCCTGACATGTCGGGACACACTCTATTCTACTCCGTAATTGAAAACGGAAACCACATATGTACATGTACCTCACCCCTCATAGTAATGTACATGTGCGTCAGCGAAGAAGACCAATAAAAAGGTGGTAGCATGTGGACGTAATGTGCTGTTCCAGTTTATTCTGTACCTAAGATCCATCACCGTTCCCTTTGGATCCCTACGTAATTCGGTGCTCTCCGATACACCCAATCGAACAGCAGAGGAGCGTCAACTTTGGGTTACAATACCCCCGGATGTAATTAACATTTTACAATGCAAAAAATGGCACTGATTACGTATTTGTTTATATGTTCAGATGTGCTAACAAAACTAAAGGGGTTCCACTTTAAAAAAACGTAGGTTTGCGTTAAAAAACATACTTTCGTGCATTTTTTTATGGTTTGTATTAACCGATTACACTAGTCCCTCTCCTCACGTTCGGTCTGTGGAATTGATTCATATTCCACATCAGAAAATTATATCTAAAAATAAAGATGCTGTTACTTACCAGACGAATGTGTTGGTATGTTGACAGGAGACAATAAAAAACACACAAACACCCACACAAATTTCAAGCTTTCGCAACCCAAGTTTGCTTCGTCAGGAAAGAGAGAAGGAGAGTGGAAGACGAAAGGATGTGGGTTTTAAGGGAAAGGGTAAGGAGTCATTCCAATCCCTGGAGCAGAACAACTTACCTTAGGGGGGAAAAGGAACAGGTATACACTTGCATACACACACACACACGCATATCCATCCGCACATATACAGACACAAGCAGTCATTGTACCTATCTCGATTCAACATCTACTCTATACAGTCAGTAGCAATACATAATACTGTCATTTGATTACGCAAATAGTTTATTATGAACCATGATTGATATAACTTTGCTGACAGCTTACAGGAAGCTTACAGGAAAGCTAAACCAAAGTAGCACAGGTTGCTAATGAGTAGAAAAAAATGTGATAGTTGCCTAACCTTTGTCAATTTTGGGACCTTTTAGGTAGCGTGTCTGTACCATCTGGCAATAAAGAATAGTGCGTAATTAATTACCTGCCCACGTGATATTATCCAGTCAGCAATTTACATTGAACAAAATAACATGAAGTGATAACCTACATATAATTTTAATTTATTGTCAATCTACATGAACAAACTGTATAAATATTTCACAGTCAAACAAACAATTTAATACTGAAAGTAATGCACACAGTTATCTTTCTCCACTGAAGAGAGGTATCGATGTTGGTTGGTGAGGCCTGGCATGAAGTCGGCATTCCAAACCATCTCAAAGGTGTTCTATAGGTTTCAGATCAGGACTCTCTGCAGGTCAGTCCACTATAGGGATGTTATTGCCGTGTGACCACTCTGCCACAAGCCATGCATTATGAACAGGTGCTTGATCATTTTGAAAGATGCAATTGCCAACCCCAAATTGTTCCTCAACAGTGGGAAGCAAGAAGCTGCTTATAACTTCAATGTAGGTCTGTGCTGTGATAGTGCCACACTAAACAACAAAGGGTACAAACACTCTCCACAAAAAACATGACCAAACTATGACACCACCACTTCCAAATTTTACTGTTGGCACTTCACACACTGTCATACAATGTTCACCGGGCATTCACCATACACACACCCTGCCATCGGATCGCAACATTGTATATCGTGATTCGTTACTGTACACAATGTTTTTCCACTGTTTAATTGTCCAATGTTAACACCAACAAGTGAGGTGTCATTTGGTTTTTACCAGCGTGATGTGTGGTTTATGAGCAGCCACTCAACCACGATATCCAAGTTTTCTCACCTCCCGCCTAACTATTATAGTACTTGCTGTGGATCTAGATGCAGTTTGGAATTCCTGTGTGATGGTCTGGATAGATGTCTGCCTACTACAGATTACAAGCCTCTTCAGCTGTCGGCTGTCTCTGTCAGTCAGCAGATGAGGTTGGCATGTACGCTTTTGTGCTGTATGTGTCCCTTCACGTTTCCACTTCACTATTGCATTGGAAACAGTGGACCAAGGGATGTTTAGGCGTGTGGAAATTTTGTCTACAGACACCCAATCACCTGATCACATTTGAAGTCTGTGAGTTCCACGGAGCACCCCATTCTACTCTCTCACGATGTCTAATGACTACTGAGGTTGCTGATATGGAGTACCTGGCAGTAAGTGGCAGCACAAAGCACCCAATGTGAAAAATATATGTTTTCAGTGGTGTGCAGATACTTCAGATACATAGAGTAAATTTTCCATGGAAAAATCTGGGAAATCTCAGGGGATTTCAGGGATCATAAAATCTCAGGGAATTGTGAATTTTTAACATGTCATTAAAACTGAATTTTATTGAGTTTTGTGAATCACAAATTTTCGAATAACTTTTCAAAGTTCATTCATTAAATGAATGTCATTCCATCCAAATTACTGATATCATAAATTCCTATTAAACTATTGCTGGCATATAGATCAGCTGAGAGGAAAGAAAAGTAATAATTGTCACTTGTTGGCCCAACCACCACCACTACCACTTGCCCTTTTCACCAATAATTTCCATTAAATTTATCAGGAGTTTCTGGACACAATTCTGCTCATTGCACCTGTAATTCTCTGGAAAATTTTTTTCCCAAATTTGCGTAGCCACCCTGATGAACAATTGCATGAATTTTACGTTTATGGACATAAAAAAAACTTTAAAGTAGATATTCTACCCATTTCTCTAATGTTCTGTAACTTCAGTTAGATTTGATGGGATGTATGCAGTACAGTAAACAATTTCACCCTAGCAGTTAATTAACAGGGAACGGTAGCAGAAATATTAATGCCTTTACTTTCCAGCAATGAGTGACATGATGTGTGCAGTCATCTCTTTATTGAGAATATCTGTGGCTTTCCTCTGACAATCATGCCTCCATCCTGCTACCCTCCCTGTTTACCTTTTCCTGTTGCTTCATAACCTGGGTTGTGAGTAACTGAATCCACTATCCCTTCTTTCCTTTCTTTCCCCTCTCTCCTCCCTGACGAAGGAACAAAGTTCTGAAAGCTAGGAACATAAGTTTTCTGTTCTGTTTTGTGCATCTATTGGCTGTACTGAGCTGAGGTTAGTACTGGCCAGCGCCTCTGTCTCTTTGTTAGTATTTGTTTCACATCTTTATATGAGATTTTCCATTAATCATTTAAATTAAATAATGAGACATTTTAGGCAAGGTTCTGTATTTTTCATTTCAGAATAGCACTTGCAACCTATGTCCTCAATTATTTATTGGCTGTATTCCAGCCTCTGTTTTCTTCTACAGCTTTTACCCTCTACAGCTCCTTTGCTACCATGGAAGTTACTCACTGACAGTTTAATGTATGCCCTATCTTCCTGTCCCTACTTCATTTCAGTGAGTCTTTTCCATATACCCCATTCCTCACTAATTCTGCGGAGAACCTCACCAATTGTTTTCTTATCAGTCTACCTAATCTTCTGTAGCAGCACATCTTTAAAGTTTCAGTTCACTTCTGTTCTGATTTTCATACATACCATGTTTTTCTACAATACAATGTTGTGCTCCAACATCCTCAGATATTTCTTCCTTGAATTAAGGCATATGTATGATACTAGTAGACTTCTTCTGGTGTCCTAGGCACATACAAAACGTTCGCCCCATATGCTTTAAAAAGGGTTTTAAACACAAAATTGATAAGGCTGTGCACATATGAAGTTCATATTTCAAGAATATGGAAGAATCACAGAATTTTATTAAATAAAACACTGAATTTCCATTTTTTTACCCCTCATTTTGTCTTGTGCGGCATTGGCATTCAAGGCATACACATTTGTTCAGATGCATGCTCTTTACAGCAGTACACCACTTTTCTAACCCAGTCTTCACCAGACATAACTACAGCACCACCTCAGCTTGAAAGCAGATTTCCATGGCCATCGTATCCAATCCTGCTACTGCTGGGTCCTTCAAAAAACAACTTAGCATTACGCTTGACGTTACTCAGTATTACCATGGTCCTGAAAGTATTTATCAGTTACTTTGACAAGGCTATGACTTCTTTAAGTCATGCTCTGAAATGAGGTCCACTCTGCCCAACATTTTGTCCACCACACCTAAAATAGCTTCTCATTTCCCTCCCAGTTTCGGCATTATCCTTGGCAGATCTCATGCCCTTCTGCATGCATTTTCCTACCCTATGGCTCCTACCCTTGTGACTGTCCCCACTGTAGGACTACCATCACCTATACCAGCTCTGAAGATGACAAAAGGGAGAGCCACCTACTAAATGACCCATCTCCTGTACCAGCTGTTACGTAAATACTGATCAGCATTTTACCACCACAAAGTTATCAGTTTGGGTGAATTTTTATTGTCAGAGAGTATATACTACCAACACAATATCCTGTTGCAGAACGTGCTCTATAACATGGCAGTCTTGACCTTCTTTACTGTTTCACCATATGTGTCATCTTAATTGTTCCCCCAGACACAAGTTTTTCTGGACCCTGGAGGCAGGAACTGGCATTACATCATGTCCTTGGTTCTCACTGCCGTCCTGGCATTGAATTTTGTTAATTGTTTTGCTTTCAGCATTCATTAGTTCACTCCCTTTTCGTTAGAAAACTTTGTTTTCTGACTTGTCTATTCCCCCCAAAACCCCCAACCCATCTCCGACCCCCCCCCCCTCCCCCCTCATCCTCCCGTCTACCACATACTTATCTTTCTGCACTTATTAACTTGTGCACCATGTTGTGTCAGTAATGTCGGTATTGCATATTGCCCCATCTTCCACCTTTAAGTGCTCAGAGTTTCAAATCTTGACCAGTGCAATCCTCGGAATTCTATCTTTCCTTCTTATCCTATCCAGAAAGTCTCCCTTGACCCAGGGTTCCTCTTCAAAACACTCCCCATTTTCTAAACGTCACCTGTCCTTTCCCTTCGTATCTCTTCCTTTCCCTTTAACCCTTCCCACCAAAAGTAAGATGCACTGGCACTAACAGCTTCAAAGTTTCTGCACTTTATGACTCGTCTCCTGCCACCACTTGGTGAGTTGATTTATTTCATCCAATAAAATCATGTTTTCATAAATTGATTATTTTCACTGTCATTTTATTTACTAACTTGCAGCTGGAGTGCAGCCAAGATTTTATCCATCATATTACATAAGCTCATGAAGATTCTAATATTATTAAAGAAGCAGACAAATTTCATAGCAAAAATATCAACATTATAAATAACAAAAATAGTTAAATCCAGTTCTTTTAAAATTCATAAGCTAAATTCTAATGTAGTTGAGATTTGAATTTACATATTCGCTGAATATACTTATGACCATGGTCATGTGCATTATAACTTCTAACCTTTTTTAATATAAAATAAAATCTTCTGTATCCAAGCACTATTTGTTTCTTTTTATCTGTCTGCAGTTCTTTGTGTCCATGGCATTGTAGCTCAGTAAATATATGATCTTCGTATTATTCTTTCCCTTCTCTCTTTTAAGGTATTTTATTTTTGTTGTAGCAGTGATTGACATTCCAGGCAGGTACGAATCATGGTTCTGACACTGGAGCTCCTGCTTTCAAGTTTACACTCCCTACCCCACCAAACATTCACCAAAATCCAAGCGGGAGACTATCTACCTTTGGATACTTATTTAACATAAGGGGAATCCATATTTTGCACGTAAAATGGACACTGCATTATGCAGGGAAGATAAATTACAGTTGGTTTTCCATTATCTTGCACAGTTGTGAAGACCATCCTGAAAATGGAATGTATTCAAGGTCAGACACTGATTTGCCTGTTGGTCTGCGGGAACACCAGAAGCTGCAACGTGGTAGGGAAGCAAGAAGATACTAAAACAAAACTACTAAGGCTCAATCCAGATACAGTGGTCATCAGTTAAGTGAAATGGAAAGATAACCAAGATTCCAGGTCAGTATAGTGTACTGCCGAGAGCAGCAGAATACAGTACAACAGAAGTAGGATTTATTATGAATAGGAAGATAGAACAGAGTGTGAGTTATTGAGAGTGGTTGAGTGATACAGCAGTTGTAGTGTTTCTTCATGGGAAAAAACAATATTCTTTCTTGATTCTTCATGTAATATTGTGGTAACCAGGTTAACATGTGCACTCTCATAGTTGAAAAAGTATTGTATTGTAGTTATCAGTTAAGAGATGTATGAGTTTGAATGGAGGATTTGTGGTATAGGCAACTCAGCAAAAATTCAACAGTACATAGACTTCTTTATGATTCTGGAGCTATACAGTTGATTTTTTCTCTGGCATAGCACTTTTTCAGTAGTTATTGCCTTGTACATCTCTTTCAGATTGCATACTTTCAACATATTACATCCATAAACAGTAATTTTAGTGCGCTATTTAGTGCCATAATCAGAATTCACATTTCAAGCAACATTAGTCATTTTATTTACTATGACATTAAAAAAGTAATATATGCAACAAATACATTCCTGGAAATTGAAATAAGAACACCGTGAATTCATTGTCCCAGGAAGGGGAAACTTTATTGACACATTCCTGGGGTAGGATACATCACATGATCACACTGACAGAACCACAGGCACATAGACACAGGCAACAGAGCATGCACAATGTTGGCACTAGTACAGTGTATATCCACCTTTTGCAGCAATGCAGGCTGCTATTCTCCCATGGAGACGATCGTAGAGATGCTGGATGTAGTCCTGTGGAACGGCTTGCCATGCCATTTCCACCTGGCGCCTCAGTTGGACCAGCGTTCGTGCTGGACGTGCAGACCGCATGAGACGACGCTTCATCCAATCTCAAACATGCTCAATGGGGACAGATCTGGAGATCTTGCTGGCCAGGGTAGTTGACTTACACCTTCTAGAGCACGTTGGGTGGCACGGGATACATGCGGACGTGCATTGTCCTGTTGGAACAGCAAGTTCCCTTGCCGGTCTAGAAATGGTAGAACGATGGGTTCGATGATGGTTTGGATGTATCGTGCACTATTCAGTGTCCCCTCGATGATCACCAGAGGTGTACGGCCAGTGTAGGAGATCGCTCCCCACACCATGATGCCGGGTGTTGGCCCTGTGTACCTCGGTCGTATACAGTCCTGATTGTGGCGCTCACCTGCATGGCGCCAAACACGCATACGACCATCATTGGCACCAAGGCAGAAATGACTCTCATCGCTGAAGACGACACGTCTCCATTCGTCCCTCCATTCAAGCCTGTCGCGACACCACTGGAGGCGGGCTGCACGATGTTGGGGCGTGAGCGGAAGACGGCCTAACGGTGTGCAGGACCGTAGCCCAGCTTCATGGAGACGGTTGCGAATGGTCCTCGCCGATACCCCAGTAGCAACAGTGTGCCTAATTTGCTGGGAAGTGGCGGTGCGGCCCCTACGGCACTGCATAGGATCCTACGGTCTTGGCGTGCATCCGTGCGTCGCTGCGGTCCGGTCCCAGGTCGACGGGCACGTGCACCTTCCGCCGACCACTGGCGACAACATCGATGTACTGTGGAGACCTCACGCCCCACGTGTTGAACAATTCGTTGGCGGTACGTCCACCCGGCCTCCCGCATGCCCACTATACGCCCTCGCTCAAAGTCCGTCACCTGCACATACGGTTCACGTCCACGCTGTTGTTGCATGCTACCAGTGTTAAAGACTGCGATGGAGCTCCGTATGCCACGGCAAACTGGCTTACACTGACGGCGGCGGTGCACAAATGCTGCGCAGCTAGCGCCATTCGACGGCCAACACCGTGGTTCCTGATGTGTCCGCTGTACCGTGCGTGTGATCATTGCTTGTACAGCCCTCTCGCAGTGTCCGGAGCAAGTATGGTGGGTCTGACACACTGGTGTCAATGTGTTCTTTTTTCCATTTCCATGAGTGTATGTATCACTTGCATTAATTCTGTTTTGTTATCTCAGTGCATGATAATTTATCCTATCTATGAACATAGCATTCAGTGAGTTATATAAGTCATGAACTGATTATAGCAAGTTAGCATACATTTCTGTTATTTACTGTGTTTGTTACAGTATGCTACTCCCAGTATCCTTTACTCTGGAGCCATAGTCATGTTTTTTTCATTTGGAAAGCATTCATTAGCGGTAGGTATCATCATCATATATGTATCAATTTTAACATGTAGGTATTGGCTTTGTAGGTATCTGTGACAGTTCCATATCCTCAATCACATGTGTTATGTCAAAGCACTCGAGTGTATTTGGAGGCATGTTTGTGTAGTACTGGAGTCTCTGTTTGTGAATATTCTTCTTTTGTCTTCATTTTCAGAAATCTTCTTTCTTGATTCTTCATGTTATTTCAGGTACTGCTATTTTTAATTTTGTATTGTGTAAAAATTGTGTAAGATAATTCTGTCGTAGGAATCCTTTGTGTTCTTCTGTCTGTGTGCAGTTGAGATATTTGAAATGTGTTTGTTGAATAGAACTGATGTTATATTTCAGTGACATATTTCTTCATGTGTGGTTCTCTTCTTTCTTGTTCTTCATGCCATTTGACTGAGCAGTGTCTAAAAAGACTGTCATCGAGTTTACAGTGTTCAGTTGTAGAGTGATTCTAAAGCTGTGTCCTGATTTGCATATGTTAGTCTGCTTGTTGCATAGGGTATAAATTGTTTTGTAGGGACATCTTTCTTCATGAGCCAAAATCTTCTTTCTTTATTCTTCATGTAATGTTAATGTAAGTTTTTTGACATGTGCACTGTCACTGGTGAAATGTATTGTAGTTATCGGTGTGGTGTAGATTATTCAGCCATTTTTACACAGTGCGTAGTGTTCTTAATGTACCTGGATAAGTACAGTTACATTCTCTCTGTCAGTAAATTTTCTCAGTAGTTAACCGCATGCATATCTATTACAGACAACATGGATTCAATATATTATTTCCTCAAAGAGATTTTCAGGTGCACTTGTAACAACTACAACGCTGTACTATTGCACATATAAGTAATTTTTTTCTTCTGATTTTTCAATAAACTTGTGTTTGATGTTCTGATTTCAATTTTTTTTGTTTCGCGCCATTGTGTTAAGAAAACTGTAAATAAGTTTCAATGTGGACATTAATGCTGATGTCAAATGTCAAGTAATATTGTAATAGAATTGAAATGTAACAAGTGTTGAGACTGTTGTAAGATGTTTAAAATTGTAACTGTGCGTCTGGTCCATAAGCAGGCAATGTGTTAGGATATGTAGCATGCAAAACCTAAGGTGAAACCCAGTCTGTCAGGGAGCGGTAAAAGGTGGATGGCCGGCGGGTGTGGGAAAATGCACGTGCTGGCACTGCACGGCACAAAGGGCTCAGCAGTTAGTTGGAGTTTGACACTGGTTTGAGCAATACCTTCTGGAGCGAGGAGGCTCTCCCGGAAGACGTAGAATCACTGAGCCTCGGGTATGCTGTTCCAACGCCCACACAGCATGGCAAAAGTCCATAGGCACTAAATGGAAAAGTATTGCAACGCAAAGAAGAATTAATGTGCCGATACGTCAAGAGCTATAGCTGTGGTTGTATGTGTGCTCTGTGCCTCGCCATCTCGCCACCAGCCAACCACCGCATCGATACAAGCAGGTTGAAACTTTTAGTACTGTATTCGTATGGACCATAGAGTGAAGTGTTCAATAATAGCCTAAATTTTACCAGAACTTTCCACCATTTAATTATCCTCACAACTAACCTAGACAGGGTCCTTTACAAATGTTGTCCAATGCAAGTGTCCCGAAATGGAAAATTAAATTTTGTGTTAATAATAATTACTTGCAGACCCACCTATGTTAGAATGGTGTTTAAAGAACTGTTTTCTTAATGAACCAGTAAATGAATAACAAAGGTCTAACGAAGTTGAAAGATAACTTTAATATTGATATAGTAATGAAGTTTAATTATTTCGAGACAGATATAAAGGTATTTAAATGAACAGTAAATAAGGAAAAAAAAAGAGTAGTAACTCATATACTGGAAATCTTGAAAGCATAATAATTTTAGTAATCAATTTTTTCATACAGTTTCAGAGTCCTCCCCCCCTCCTTTTATTCATTTGAATTCTGAAGTGTTCTAAATTGATTTGACCAGCAAAAGTTAAAGTCAATATAAAAGCCAAAATTTATTAGTGTTTTATCTTTATCAAAATTGACATTTTGTGTGTGGCTCGAAAGTGCTATTTGTGGGGTAACCTATGCCCAGTTTTAATCAGATTAATAGACAGTATAAAGTTTTGTAGTGTACATTATAATGTAGTGTTATGTATTCATGGTTTTTCCATATCAGTACAGAACATGAAACTATCAGTTCAATAGATTTTCTGGTTCTAAAATTTGACTGTATTATGCACTGTTACTACGTGTTGTTTTGCATGATTATACACCAACTTGTACAGAGAAGAAACTCAGTTAATACCTAGTTAGGCCTGCAACCGTATTATTATCTAATTGGTAGCTTCTTCTGGGTTGCTTTTGGTCCATCCTGACGTGTAATTGCATTTCGAACTTACTTGACAGATCATTGTTATTACAGAGTGGGTGTAAGTCTGATTTGCCACCATTCAGGTACACGCGGTCGATATCTATACAACATTCCTTTCTCATTAGGTGAACCCTGCTCACTTACCATAGTACAGGATTTAACGTGTATTGTGTACCCCATGCGCATGTTACACACTTGTGTAGTTACATAATTAGAATTCACGTTTCTTCCTCAGGTTACCTTCCATTCCCAAGTGGATGCACTCCACACACTTGCTGCAGTCTGTAATTTATAATTCTAATTTTAGCTTTATTAGCACTTTTTTCCATTTTCATTCATAAAGTAATATATGCCAGAATTACGTATAATTTACACTAATTTCATTTTGATATCACAGTGTCCAACACATTAATCTGTCAATGAACTTATCATGTAGTGACCTATATTAGTGATGTATTGTTACTAATAAGTCTACATATATTTCAGTTCCTTACTTTATTCGTCTCAGAATGGTATTACATGTGTCAATTATTATGGAGTTGTACTCATGTTCATATATTTGGAGAACACTCATTGGTAGGTGTCAGCATCATATATGTATTAATTTCAACATGTAGCTAATGGCTTTGTAGGTCTAAGTGACAATCACATATCCTCCATTGCAAGTGTTATGTCAGTGTACTCAAGAGTAGCTGGAAGCATGTATGCGTTGTATAGAGTCTTTGTTTGTGAAAGTTCATTATCCATGTTCATATTTGTAAATCTAGTTTCTTCATTGTTCATGTAATAACATTTACTTGTGTTTTTAGTTTTGTATTGTATAAATGATGTGTAAGAGAGTTCTGTCATATAAATCCATAGTGTTGTTGGGTTGGTGACCACTTAATTTTGAGCTGCACTCATGTTCGTTCATGTAGAAAACACTCAGTGGTTGGTGCCATCACCTAATATGTATCAATTTTAAGAGGTAGCTAATGGCATTGGAGGTCTCAGTGACTGTCCCATATCCTCTGTTGCATGTGTTATGCGAGTGTACTTGGAAGTTTGCTTGTTTTGTATAGAGTTTTTATTTGTGAAAGTTCACCTTCTCTCTTCATGTTTGGAATCTTCTTTCTCGATTCTTCATGTAATTTCATTTACTGGTGTTTTTAGTTTCATATTGTGTAAATACTTTGTAAAAGAGTTCTGTTGTATAAATCCATTGTGTTGTTGTGTCTGTGATCAGTTGAGATATTTGAAATGTGTTTGTTGAATAATGTTTACATTGTATTTTGGAGGCATCTTTCTTCATGTATGGTTCTCTTCCATCTTGATTCTTCATGTCATTTGACTGAGTATTGTGTCAAATGACTGTCATTAAGTTTATAGTTTCAGTTGTAGAGTGATTCTGAAGCTGGATCCTCATTTGCTTATGTGAGTGCGTATACAGTATATTGTGTTTTGTAGAGACATTTATTCATAAGATAAAATCGTCTTTCTGCATTCTTCATGTAATGCTTTGTGTGTATATGTGTTAGGGATAAACTGTGTTGTGATCTGATAGTAGGCACAAGGTTCTCATCCAAATTTGTTGATGTGTTACGGTAAAAACCTATGCTCAGTATAATATGGAGTCGGTGTACTTAGTCAGTGTTCATTCAGCTGAAGAGGTAGTGGAAAGCAGAGGCATGTAAACCACAAATTAAAGTTCCCTAAAATGAAATTCTGCTGCAGTTGTCAATTCTAGATGCAGAACAAAGAGAGGTGGCCACTCAGATTGCCGCATAAGCCACAAAGCAAAAAGGGATGACTACTTGTGGGGAAGCAAGACCCATTAGGCAAGATCTGGCTGCAGTGAGCACTCAAATTATGAATCAGAGGGGAAACAGGAAGGTAGAGTGAAGGAATTAAAATTCCTGGATCTATGGAGAAGCTACCAACAGAAGTGAATGAGAACCATGGTAGGCAGGAATCCCTAGGTGACATGGTAGGCTGACTTGTAGACTGAATGATGAATTAGACATTAGACCAAAAAAAAATAATAATTATACAAGAACAGCTGACCATGCACAAGAGCAAGTCTCAATAGAGATAGATGCTTAGGCAAAGTCTAAGGAAGATCAAATCCCACAATGTGTGAATGAGGAAATCAAGACTGCTGTTAGTAATTTGATGGTAAAATTCCCATTGACAGTGGGCTAAATAATAAATTACTCTAGATCATGGAACAAACGTAATCCATTTTTTTCTCAGTGGGGATGTAAAATAGATGAAACAGTCAGAATTGTGAAGAAAAAGGTAATAGGTGTCGGTGGGGGGGGATGCAATGTGAATAGAATGAAAACAGAATGACACTGACCTTGAGCCCCAGATCAGACTATAACAATTTGCAGAATGAGATTTTCAGTCTGCAGCGGAGTGTGCGCTGATATGAAACTTCCTGGCAGATTAAAGCTGTGTGCCCGACTGAGACTCGAACTCGGGACCTTTGCCATTCGCGGGCAAGTACTCTACCAACTGAGCTACCGAAGCACGACTCACATCTGGTACTCACAGCTTTACTTCTGCCAGTATCCGTCTCCTACCTTCCAATCTTTACAGAAGCTCTTCTGCGAACCTTGCAGAACTAGCACTCCTGAAAGAAAGGATACTGCGGAGACATGGCTTAGCCACAGCCTGGGGGATGTTTCCAGAATGAGATTTTCACTCTGCAGTGGAGTGTGGGCTGATATGAAAATTCCTGGCAGATTAATAACAATTTGAATGCAAAGTTTTAAATATTTTCATCAGATAAGAAGATGGTATAGATTGTGGTATTCATTTATTACTTTGCAGTTGTGTTGCCATGATCATGCAACAAGACACAAAAGATAAGGTATGTAAGCGAATATATAAATGGCAATGGAGCCCTATGGGTAACTGAAATAAATGATTCATATGAAACCTTCACTGAGGTTACAAAAGTCATGGGATAGAGATATGAACATATATAGATGGCAGCAGCATCACATACACAATGTATAAAAGGACGAGGCATTGGCAGAGCTGCCATTTGTATCCACATGATTGACGTGAAAGGGTGTCTGATTTGATTATAGACACAAGACAGAAATTAACAGACACTGAATGTGGAATGGTAGTTGTATTTTGACGTATGAGACATTACATTTCAGAAATCATTAGAGAATTCAATATTCTGAGATCCACAATATTAAGAGTGTGCTGAGAATATCAAATTTCAGGCATCACCTCTCACCTCGGAAAACACAGTGTCTTCACTTAATGACTGAGAGCAGCAGCATTAGTGCAGAGGTGTCATTGCAAACAGACAATTATGTCACATGAAATAATCACAGAAATCAGTGTGGGATATAGAACAACTATATCTGTTAGGACAGTGCTGTGAAATTTGGCGTTAATGGGCTGTGACAGCCGACCACCAATATGAGTGCTTCTGCTAACAGCACAACATTGCTGCAGCACCTCTCTTGGGCTTTTGAACATATCAGCTGTTCTCTAGACGACCAGAAAACTGAAGCCTGGTTATATGAGTCTCAATTTGAGGCAGGTAGAGCTGACATTAGGTTTCAGGTACGGCACATACCCCACAAAGTGATGGACCCCGATTGTGAACAGGACACTTTGCAGGCTGGTGGTGGTTCCATAATGGTGCTGACTATGTTTACATGGAATAGACTGGGTTCTCTAGTCGAACTCAACCAATCATTGACAGGAAGTGGTTGTGTTCAGCTACTTGGAGACCGTTTGCAGTTCATCATGAACTTCATGTCCCTAAACAACAATAGAATTTTTGTGGATGACAGTACACCATGTCACTGAGCCACAGTTATTTGCAATTGGTTTGAAGAACATTCAGAACAATTTGAGTGAATAAACGGACACCCAGTGTGTCCAACATGAATTCTATCAAACATTTATGGTACATAATCAAGAGGTCAGTTCATCTACAAAATCCTGCTGGCAACACTTTTGCATTTATGAATGGTTATAGAGTCAGTATCTCTCAATATTTCTGCAGAGGACTTACTATGACTTGTTGAGTCCATGCCATGTTGAGATGGTGCACTACTCCAAGCAAAAGGGGGTTCAACACAATATTAGGAGGTATCACATGACATTTGACCCCTCAGCATATGAGGATTTTGAAAAGGCATTTCTTGCCCAATCAGGGTCCAGTGGTATACAGGTAATATAATGAAAGAAAGTTTTTATTTAGAGCCTTCTCTTTTCAAATTGGAAGCTTGTGCCAATATTTTGAAAAATAGCTTAATATGGCATGCTACTACGATAGAGGATGTTCCAGTAACTATTGTTCTTGTGTTTTGTAGTATGATTTCAGTATGATTTCAAGAAGTTCTTTCAGTAAAGTGTCCACAAAAACCAAGTTGCATGGCATTCCTGTACAGGACTTCAAGATTATTGCAGGCACTTGCATGCGATCCAGAAATGTTAGAATGATGGAGATGTCAATAAAACTAGAAAATGTAGCAATACCATGCACCCTACTAGTAGCTGAGGACTTGATTGTTGGCTGTATTCTGAGCCTTTATTTTATCTGCAGGGACACAATATTGACTTCTCTACTGGTAAGATTTTCTTTCTCACCGACAGTGAAAGATCTAAAGTGGAGCTGCTATGGAAGTACGGTAGGCACAGTCAGTAGTGCTAAGGTTTTCATATCAAATTCAATTGTTAAAAAACAATACAGGATAAGATCATTTCTAATCCTGTTGAACAATGAAGTCGATGTCACATTACAAGTATAACTGAAAGTAGAAGAGCCAGGGAACCTCACCAGCAAGGGTAGACAGCAGTAGCATGGAATCAGTGTGGGGATACAACTGAAGAAAATCCTGGAATAATCCAAGGAAATACATGTGAACTTGTACAACAGTTTCTATCTTACCACATGGTCTCAGTGAAAAGCACTAGATAATTAAATTGGAAGGATGTTTTGAGAACATATGAGGTTTGTAAGGACATATTGTCATGACCAGCAAACTCTACAGATTAACTACATGAAACCATTTGAAGAGGTAGTGAATCATCTGCCTCCTTTCTCAACACACTACACAACAGCAGAGCTAATGTTTCACATGAGGGGAAAGAATGAATGGATGGACCAGATCCCACAGGTTGCCAATGACAGAGATTAGCAGGAGAAAAGTTTCAGAAACCTTTGATCAGTTTGAGACAAAGCAATCAGAAGAAATCACAAGTGTGACAAGAAAGTGGTAAAAATAGTAAGGTATCTAGAGGTGAAGGAAATATTATTAAGAAGTCATCCACCTTTTCAACAAAAGTAACAAAGTGTGGCAGCCACTGTATATGGGACATTTTTTCATTCTAAGAATTTCAAATTCTGGTGCATATTTATTAGGGAACTCGAGTCGTCATTGAAAGATTTATGGAAATGTTATTTGTAGAGGAATTAGTGTGCATCATTGTAGGAACACAGGATCAATTGGAATGGTTAAGCAGAATATTTGCAATAGTGCAATGCATAAAACATGATTTTTTTTATTTTACAACATGATATTTTTAATTTAGGCTTAATATATATATTTGGTTTTGTGACTATTTGACATGGGTTTATGTATTGTGGTCTGTAGCAGGTAAGTATTACCCTATGAAATATGCAGAAGCTCATGAATGATCTTGAATTATGTTTAGTCATGTCCTTAGAATACACACAGTCATTTTTCATAGTAATAAGGTCTGTTTAAATATGACGCATATTATTACAAAATAGTATAAGACAAATTTCTCTGTCTATGTAGAGTGAACAATTCTGAGCTGGGCAGTCTTCAGATCACTATGTGGTACATCTACATCTAGATGATTACTCTGCAATTCATGATTAATTGCCTGGCAGAGTGTTCATCAAACCACCTTCAAGGTGTTTCTTTAATGTTTCACTATCAAACAGCAGTCAGGAAAAATGAACATTTAAGTACTTCCATACAAGCTCTGTTTTCTGTTATTTTACTGTGATGATTATTTCTCCTTATATAGGTGGGTGCCAACAAAATATTTTCACACACTGAGGAGAAAGTTGGTGATTGGAATTCCACGAGAACCTCCCACTGTGACAAAAAATGCCTTTATTTTAATGATTGCCTCTCTAACTCATATATCATATAGCATGGCACTACTCTATTCCCTATTTCATGATAATCCAATATGAGTTCACCTTCTTTGAACTTTTTCAATGTCCTCCATGAGTTGTATCTGCTGCAGAACCCTGACTGCTCACCAATACTCAAGATGTGATTGGAAGTGTGTAGTGTAAGTAGCCTCTTTAGTAAATCTGTTGCATATTTTAAGTGTTCTGTCAATAAATGACAGTCTTTGGTTTGCTTTCCCCACAACATTATCTATGTGATCATTCCAATTTAAACTATATGTAGTTGTAATCACTAAGTACTTAGTTGAATTGATAACCTTTAGATTTGTGTGATTTATCCTGTAAACAAAATTTAGCAGAATCCGTATAGTATTCATATGGATGACTTCATACTTTTCACTGTTTAGAGTCAGTTGGCACTCTTTGCACCACACAGATATCATGCCGAAACGATTTTGCATTTTGTTTTGATCATCTTATAACTTTACAAGGCATTAAATGGCAGCATAATCTGCAAACAATCTAAGAGAGCATTTCAGATCATCTCCTAAATTGTCTATGGAGATCAGAAAGAGCAAAGGGCATTCAACACTTTCTTGGGGAATGCCACATATTGATTCTATTGTACTTGATGACTTTCCATTGATTACAGTCAACTATGACCTTTCTGACAGGAAATCATGAATTCATTCACACAATTAGACAATTCACCACAGGCAAGCAATTTGATTAGGACTCACTTGTGAGAAAAGATGTCAAAAGCCTTATGGAAATATAAAAATATAAACCAGATTAATGAATGTAACAAGTGGCTCTAATGTGAAGTACATTTCAATGATGATAGTTGTTGGTTTAGAAGTTGGTGTAGCTTGTGATTAAACTGCACCAACATTGGTGCAGGTAGGATATGTCATAGAATTTGGTGGGATGTCTTCTACACTCTTAAGTTTCATCCTTCTTCAGAGATGCATGCTTGATTTCTGAATACTGACCTTGGATGTTTGGCATAATATATTTTTCATTGTCTAAGATTAAGCTACTTGCTCCACATGTTAGCTCATTGAAATGAATTCATGAAGATGTGAGGTGTTACTGTTGAATTACTGTAGTTGTCATGATTTATGGAACTTTTATGAGAGGGGTTTACATAAATATGAGGAACAATAAACATCAAGAGAAAATGTTGTTGAATTTTTGACAATAAAGTGGGCATAAAAAATTAACATATGTGAGTACAGTGTTTTGAAGAAGGGAACACATTCAGTGCACACAAACTGTATCAAATGACAGATGATCACTCATGAATGGGGTATGACAATTGGCCCATAAAGACTGTATTGTTGCCACTGAAGCAGAGCTAATGTGTATAAGGATGCTGTTTTATTTGGATTTGTGAAATGTACCACTGACAGTCTGTGACTGTGCTGTATTGGCATTAACCAGTTTGCCAGAGAAATTGGGGTTTCTAATGACAGTCTAAGGGATATTTACTGTTGCATAAGAATTAACGTTCTAATTAAACTTCTCCCAAATCCAACGAATTCAGCGTACCTGATAATTTAAAATTTTTGGTCAATATGGTGCTGGGTGAAATTTCCTCATGTAAAGGTGTCTCAGTTACTATAAAATGTGATAGTGATGTGTGTAAAGTTTGTTTAAAAATCGTTATGCGAGGTACCCTGTGTATCGAGTGGAAGTCATGGTACCACGGTAAGTGTGTAAAAGTGAATCTGAAGTATATAAAAGTTGATCAATTCTGGATATGCCATCAGTGCTTTATGAGTGCTTGAAAAAAAATAATTAACACACTAAAATCAAAAGAAACAATAATAATTGTTCTTACATACGATTTAGTGACTACTACCATGTAATACCATGAACTCCAGAAGAAATATCAAGAACTGGTAATAAAATACTAAGGATTGGAGTAAAATCATCACATAGCACAAGATGTTGCAGCAAACGGCCTTTCTATGCAGAAAACATGGCATGTGCTGGCTAAAGCATGTTAACAAACAGTAAGTGCAGCTCTGGTGATACTGCTATCAAATAAATACTTGATTCTACATGAAGACTGTAATAAAACAGCAACCACAGACAAACCAGAATCAGTCACAAAATGTCCAATAAAGTGTACAGTCAAGAAAAGGAAATATGAAAACACCATAACAGCTCCATAACAACAAAGTCAGTCACAGCCACAGTATGAGCATAGCCACCATCATCACTTGAACAAGAAGAGGCAGTGCCAGAATCATCTTCGGCAAAAACAGCAAGAAAATGTGAAGGTCCAACAGAAGAAACAGTGGTCACTGCATCTATCAGTAGGATAACTGTAACACTTCTTCACCAAAAGTATGTTTAGACGAAGGCAAGAGAAATGTAAAGTTTTCAAGGTAAGCTGTGCTCAGTGCTTCTCAGTCTTCCACCAAAATATGCAATGCATAAGAAACAAACTGCAACAATTAGAAGTGTCTATTGATAGCTCACTTGTTTGCATAACAGAACATTGGTGTAACAGTTCAGAATTAACAAATGTAGCACTAAATTCGTAAAGTCAAGCCTGTCATTACAGTAGAAGCACTGTGAAATGTGGTGGATCATGCATATATGTGAAGGAGGGGATTATATATAAAATAAGAAATGATGTTTTGGTATTAAGTGAGGAGAAACACATAGAAATATCTTATTTTGAGATAAAAAAATCTAGATGTATTCCAAAGACTAACTGTACTATGTATTTAATGTGTTCCCAGTGGTGACATGGACACATTCACTACAAAGTTAACTGAAGCATTAGATATGGTCTCTAGCCCCAAAAGCAAAATCATCATTTGTGGAGATCTAAACATTCACATGATGGACCCACATAAGTCATACCACAGTTTTCTGAACATTATGTACACCTATGGTATATTACCGTTAAGTAACACTGCCACTAGGATAACCATACATTCAGCATCAAGTACTGACCATATGCTAACAGACATAGAGAAAGATAGGTGTGACATTGTCATAGATGACCTTGGTATCTGAGACCATTCAAGTCAGTTATTAAAATTAGCCATAGATTTAAATAATAACACTAAAATACACAAGTACAGTGTGGTTTTCTCTGAGAAAAAAAGATCTCTATTTGCCTCACTAATTAACAGTGAAACATGGGAGGAAGGGTACAGAGAAACTACTATAAATAGGAAGTTTTCTAATTTTATGTCAATTTTAAATTCAGATTTGAAGAAATGTTTCCTAAAGTTCTAAGAATCACTAAATCATGCAACAGTAACAACTGGGTAACCAATGGCATAAGGAAATCTTCTGAAACCCTTAAGCACCTTAGCTCAATGCACCTTAACGATTCAGCATTTCATAACTATTATTATACATAGAGAAAAATCTATAGAGAAGTATTTTTAGCAGCTAAAATGTAACAAAATGTCAAATTTATAGAAAAAACTAATAATAAAATCAAAGTAGCATGGAAAATCACCAAACAGGCAACTAATAGGAAAAATTAAAGACAATAAACATGTAGTTTCAACACAATGATACCAAAATAAATGACCCCAAAAAACTAGCAAACTTTTCCAATCAGTATTTCAGCAGCATAGTAACCAGACTACAACAGAAGTTCAACAAAACAAAGCATTTACAAACTTTGAGCAAAATACCACACACAATGATGCAACTATCAACCACAGCAGAAGTATACAATGTTGTGAGTAACCTAAAATGTAAATATTCAGCAGGCATAAATGAAGTACCTGCATGCTTACTGAAGGACTGCATAGACAACAGTAAATTTAGTGCACATCATCAATTAATTCTCTCCGCAGGTTGCTTCCCAGACATACTAAAGCATGCAAACATCCTACCTATACATAAGAAAGGTGACCCAGAAATCATAGAAAATAAAAACAAGTTTCGTTAGTCTCATCTTTTTCAAAAGTTATAGAGACCATAATGAAAAACAGGCTCATGGGGTACTTAATGAAGTTCAATCTTCTCAGTAAAGAGCAATTTGGTTTCCGGGCTGGCAAAAGCACAAATTCAACTGTTGCTCATTTCTAAAACGTTATCCTTGAAGCACTAGACAAAGGAGACCACATAACAGGGATCTTCCTCAATTTGACCAAAGCTTTTGACAGAGTAGACCACACAATTTTGCTAAATGAGCTAAATGCACTAGGACAAGAGGAGGCACAAACATGTGGTCTCATTCATACCTGCAAACATTCAACAGGTGAGGGTCACTGAGACTAACTCCAATCATACCTTTTCATACCTTTCAGACCCAGAATACATCATTACTTGAGTCCTCCAAGGAAGTGGCCTGGGAATCCTCTTTTTAATATACGTCAACGATTTTCCACAAAGTGTCAAACTTGGTGAATCAGTACTGTTAGCTGACGACAGAAACATCTTAATCAAAGTTGAGTTGCCAAGTGTATTCAATGGAAAAACTGAGGAAACCTTAAGCATGTATGCCAGTGGATGGAGGCTAACAAATTAACAATAAATGTGAAAAAAAGCCAACAGTATTAGTTTCCACTTAAACAGAAAACCAAACAGTACCAAGCTAAAAGTTAATGACGAGCACATGAAACGAGTACCAACAACAGAATTTTTTAGACATGCATGTCGACTCTCATCTAAATTGGACCGAGCACAGTGCGGCACTGTCTGCCCTCAGTAGCTGAGTGCTCATCATTACAGAATGTCAATCCTAAGGGCACGGGTTCGATTACCGGTTGGGTCAGAGATTTTCTCCACTCAGGGAACTGATTGTTGTGTTGTCCCAGTCATCATCATTTCATCCTCATCGATGCACAGGTTGCTGAAATGGTGTCAAATTGAAAGACTTGTGCCCAGCAAACAGTCTACCCAATTGGAGGCCCTAGTCACATGACTGCGGTACTTGGAAAATGAATAGCTTGAACACGCTATGCACTTAGGATAATAAATTCAGTGTGTAGTAACTTGAGTACTAGAACTGCATTTTTTTGCATATGTCCACTCTATAATTAGTTATGACATATCCTTCTGGGGAGCAACAGAGCAGAACAGAGTAATAATATTTAAGTTGCAAGAAAGGGCTGTACAAATCAGCAATAGATCCCATTGCATGGACTTATTCAGATCTTTGGGTATATTGACAGTTCTGTGTGAATATAATTTTGCAGACAGTGATATACATAAAAAATGCATTGACTAGTTCCTAATAAACTGTCCCATACATGAACATGAAACCAGACACAGGCAACACTTACACCTCTATAGGAAAAACAAATAAAAATCCTCAAAATAGCATGTTACACTATGGAATGAAACTGTACAAAAATCTTCCAAGAGAAATCAAAGACATAAGCGAAATAGATAACTTCAGGAAATTGCTAAAAAAGTATCTCTTGGAAAAGTGTTTTTATACTGTCAAGGATTACTTGGAATGATGTAAATATACAGCTATATGTAAAAATTATCAACTGTGTTAATAAGTGATTTAAAAATTTATCTTTATGTTACAACATTCATGAATTCCGATTGTGATAACTATAAATTTGTTTACTTATTGCATATACTCATTTGACAAGATCCATACAATCCTGATTGCTATGGATGGACAAATAAATAAATAAAAACAAATTACTCTGCACAAATTATTGTTGATAAACAAATAAATTTCCTTAAAGTTATTCATATCAATAAAGTTTTGCTCTTTTATGTTCAACTACATTGTGTATTCACATGCCATCAGTGCTGACATGGCATAATGGGGATCAGATCACCATCATGCTACCATCCCTTGGATCAACCGTATTTACTGTTCATCCCAGATACTGGATGAAATCAAGAAGGGCTTCACTGTCCCCCACACGAAATTCATCATCACCTTACCTTCAGTTTTCTTAGGGACATCATATTGATGTACTACATCTACATCTACATGACTACTCTGCAATTCACATTTAAGTGCTTGGCAGAGGGTTCATCGAACCACAATCATACTCCAGAATGAGATTTTCACTCTGCAGCGGAGTGTGTGCTGATATGAAACTTCCTGGCAGATTAAAATTGTGTGCCCGACCGAGACTCGAACTCGGGACCTTTGCCTTTCGCGGGCAAGTGCTCTACCAACTGAGCTACCGAAGCACGACTCACGCCCGGTACTCACAGCTTTACTTCTGCCAGTATCCGTCTCCTACCTTCCAAACTTTACAGAAGCTCTTCTGCGAAACATGCAGAACTAGCACTCCTGAAAGAAAGGATACTGTGGAGACATGGCTTAGCCACAGCCTGGGGGATGTTTCCAGAATGAGATTTTCACTCTGCAGCGGAGTGTGCGCTGATATGAAACTTCCTGGCAGATTAAAACTGTGTGCCCGACCGAGACTCGAACTCGGGACCTTTGCCTTTCGCGGGCAAAGGTCCCGAGTTCGAGTCTCGGTCGGGCACACAGTTTTAATCTGCCAGGAAGTTTCATATCAGCGCACACTCCGCTGCAGAGTGAAAATCTCATTCTGGAAACATCCCCCAGGCTGTGGCTAAGCCATGTCTCCACAGTATCCTTTCTTTCAGGAGTGCTAGTTCTGCATGTTTCGCAGAAGAGCTTCTGTAAAGTTTGGAAGGTAGGAGACGGATACTGGCAGAAGTAAAGCTGTGAGTACCGGGCGTGAGTCATGCTTCGGTAGCTCAGTTGGTAGAGCACTTGCCCGCGAAAGGCAAAGGTCCCGAGTTCGAGTCTCGGTCGGGCACACAGTTTTAATCTGCCAGGAAGTTTCACAATCATACTATGTCTCTAGCGTGGAAATATTAATACCTTAACTGTCCATCCATGGGCAATGTTGAATGGTGCACTTAGCTCTCTCTGGACAATTTTACAGGGCCCGTTATTATGGTGCCAGATCTGTGTTCTGCTCTGTCTGCACATCACAAATCATGATCTTTCCATCCATTACTTATCTGTTGCTCTGGAACAAATAGGCTGCTATTTTCCTGTCAAATATTTTTTTTTACTATGAAACATCATAAGCTGCTATTTTCACAAAAAACCTTTTTTTTCCCTTTGAGACATTTGAGTTCACTGTATTCCTATCTATAATATTGGGAGTCATGTTTTTAATGTTCTCTACTCTTATACATATACTTTCTGGTGGAAGCAATTTTGTATTCATATTCCTGAGCTTAGCATAGAACCTTCCTTTGAGAAAAGCGCTACACAGAAAACTTATCAGTAAATTTACTCAGTTTTTATACTACTAAATGGAATATTCACATTTTCCTGATTATGTATGTTAAAGGTCAATTTAACATCATCTCAGAAATAAGATTTGGTCTTCTTGTTATATTCATATAATTCTATCCTTACAACTATTCTAATTATTGAAATAAAGACCCACTATTTTGCAAAAATAAACAGGTAAATACACTTGTGGTTAGAGGGTTAAGATTCTGCTCTCCTGGGTGGAGGACAGTGTGGTACAACTTTTTATATTTTGTTAATTATGCTCATACTGTGTTCCAGAGGTAGTAGTTCATATTCTTTCCTATACACATACAAATTGCTTATAATTCTGAGACCTCTTCTCATACTTTTCTGCCATGGTTATGCGGATAAAAGTATTTGCTCTTGATTGTTAATCATGTTGTGGGACAGACAAAAAAGTAAATTGTTTATTGTAATATTACCTGGAAGGAGTAGTAATCACGTTAAACTGTATAGATTTTGGATGATACTAACATTATTAACAGTAGCACTAGGCAAGGCAATAGGATTATTGCATTTCCTCAGAAATAAAACTTAAGATAAGATCTTTGTCTTGATGACTTTACCTTTATCGTCACACATGTTCCTAGATATATATAGTTTGTGGATTGGAGGGATCAGTGGACAGTGGGTCAACAACAAGAACTTGAATTTTGGATCAAGCCCTGTTTGGAAAAATTTTCATTTAGCTTCTTAGAATACAAAAAAAAATGTTTGCTGCCCATTAGCCAATGATAATGCTAAGTTTTGGACAAGGTTCCTCTAGTTTTCTTTCTTTTCTTTATTACTGTGGCCTCCTGTGTCATGCATTCAGCAGCTTTTTAACCTTCACTGACACACTGTGTGTCCATCAGTAGAAGCCCATTTTTATAGTGTCTCCAGATGATTAGTTTGTTTATGGTTTTGAATCTATCATTAAAGTATATTATGACATAAATTACACCAATCTGAAAGGCTGACATGCCAACAAATGCAGTTTTTGGCAAGTGGTTCCAAATGCAACTACTAAGAGCTTTTTTTGGATTCTGCATTTTGCCACATAAACATATTTGCAGGAATCTAGAATTTGAAAGACCTTCATATTTTAGCATTAATTCTACCACAACAGTTTCTGGCATTTATTTTACATGTGTATGTTCTCGTCCTTCTGCTTCACATCTATTGTACTGGCACAATTAAGTATTAATCCTAACCTCATTTCACCGCAACATAACAACTCCTACATATGATTTCCAACAATCCACTTGTGCAGTTTACAATAAAATTTATGAATGGAATTCAGTTTGTTAGTTTTTGATATTTTGTCATGCTAAATCATTGAAATACACCTAAATTAATCACAACAACAGGTTTATAACATAACTGCATGCAAAAAGCACAAGTAAACTAAAGTAAACTAACTGTATTGATAGAATGGTCAATTGCAGTAAATCCCCACTGACAGTAGAACGCGGGCACTGTTTTTCATCTCAGAGTAGCACTTGCAAACCTCTGCCCTCAATTATTTGTTAGATATGTTCCAGTCTCTGCCTCCCTCTACAGTTTTTACCCTCTACAGCTCCCTCTAGCACCAAGACGTTATTCCCTGATATATTAACATATGTCCTATCATCCTGTCCCTTCTTGTTCCCAATGAGTCTTTCCTACATATCTTCTTACTCACTAATTCTGCATAGATCCTCATCATTCCTTTACTTATCAGTCCACCTAAATGCCATTATTCATCTCAAATGCTTCAGTGCTCTTCTGTACTGGTTTTTCCATAGTCCATGTTTCACTACCATAAAATTCTGGGCTGCAAACATACATTCTGAGATAGTTCCTCCTCAAATTAAGATCTATGTTTGACATTAGCAGACTTCTTGTGGCCTCGTAGGCACTGCAGACTTCTTGTGGCCTCCTAGGCACTTAAAAAGCACTAACTGCATCTGCTTTAAAAAGGCATTTAAACACAAAAGTGATGAGATTGCATATTGTACATAAAGTACATATTTGGAGAATCAGGAAGAATCAAAGAATTTCATTAAATGAAAAAGAAAATTTACATTTTTTGAACCCTCATGATGTCCAGGCCCTTTAAATTATTAACAAAAATTGTACTTATAGTTTAACAACTGCTATCCTTTCCATGTCAAATGTTTCCTCTCATACAGTGTAAGCAAGGCAAACACATTTATTCAGATACAGGCTCTTTACAGCGATACATCACGTTTCTCACTTCTGCCTTCGCTGGACATAATTACAGTACCACCTCAGCTCCAGGAATCAACTCCAGTACTGGTACCACCTATCCCTCAAAAAGAATCTTAGGAATACACTTGTTGTCACTCTGTATTATCCTGGCTTTGAAACTGTTTATCAGCTACTTAAACAAGCCTATGACTCCCTAAAATCATACCGTGAAATGTGGTCCATTCTACCCAACATTTTTCCCATGACATGTAGAACAGCTTGTCATGTCCCTGTCAATAATCGCAACATCCTTCTCAGACCTCATGCTCCTTCCACACTGACTTTATTAATCTATGATTTGTAACCTTGTGACAGTCTCCACTGTAAGGCTTAACCTATGCACCCTCCTACCATCACCTATACCAACTCCGTATCTGGCAAAACATATTCTATCAAAGGGAGAACAATTTACGAAATGACACATCTCGTGTACCATCTGTTGAATAAACACTCTTCAGCTTTTTTTACATTGGTGTGACTACCACCAAGTCTTCAGTTCGGATGAATTTTCATAGGCACAGTGTGTATGATGGAAACACACAAAATCCAGTTGCAGAACTTGCTATGCAGCATCACAGTTTTAACCTCAATGCCTGTTTCATCACACATCCCATCTTGATTCTTACCACAGTCATATGTTTCTCAGAGCTCCACAGGTGGGAACTGGCATTAGAAGTCCTTGCTTCTTCATTTTTGTTAATTTCTTTGGTTTCAGTATTCATTTCTTCACTTCCTTTTAGTTTTGTGTACCTTTGTTTTCTGTACCATCTATTCCCTCTCCAACCTTTCCAATATGCCCTCTTCCCACCCACCTACCTCCACCCCTCTTGCCACAGTCACTACCACATACTTACCTTTCTAAACTTATTAGCTTGTGCACGATATTGTGTCAATAATACTTGTATTTTATATTGCCATATCTTCCACCTTTTAGCTCTCAGATTTTCAGATCTCTTGCAATGCAGTCCTCAACCATCCATCTTTCCTTCTTATCCTATCCAGTAAGTCTCCCTTGACTGGGGGCTCCTCTTCCCAACTCTCCCCATTTCCTAATTGTGACCAGTCCTTTCCATTCACACATCTTCCTTCCCGTTCAACCCTTCTGCAACCAGAAGGAGCAATTGCCTCTGAAAACCTGCAGATTTCTGTACATATACATGTGTGGTCCCTTGTTACAGCTTGGTGAGTAGATTTTTTAACTATTGAATTTCACTACATTTTCAAGAATTAATGATCTTCATTGACATTTTAAGTGATTTTCACCTGGAGTTCAGCCACTGTTTTACCCTGTGCATTACATAAGCTCATAAAGATTCTAATACTACTGAAGGTGCTGATGAATTGCATAGTCAAAATTATCAACATCATAAATATTAAAAATAATTAAATCTGGTCCTTCTGAAATGTATATACTAATTTTTAATGCAGATGAATTTTCCGTTTACATGTGTTCCAGAATATACTTCTGATCATATCCAGTTGGTCACTTATAAATTCACACCATTTTTTATGTAGAATACATCCTTCTATACCTCAGAAATATTGTTTTTTTTCTTTTTACCTGACTGTAGTTATTCACATCTATCACATTGTAGCTCAGCAACTCTTATAATCTTCAAATTATTCATTCCTATATCTGTTTTAAGTTATTTTAGTTTTGGTTGTAGCAGTGTTTGACACTCCAGGAAAGTACCAATTATTGTTCCGATATTACGCCTCCCCCTTTCAAATTGTCACCTCATTCTCCCCCAACCCACAAAAACAAACGTGCGCACACACACACACACACACACACACACACACACACACACACACACACACACACACACACACACACACCTAGTTCCAAGCAGGAGAGTACTCTACATTGGGACATCGATTTAACATAAGATGAACTCATATTTAGCATATAAAATGGAGGGAAATGCAGGCAAAACAAATTGCAGAGGTATTCTGTTGTCTTTCACAGTTCTCAAGGCCATACTTAACATGTCATTCATTTTAGGCCAGACACTGATTTACCCGTTGGTTCATTGGAGGTATTGCCCCCTACCATCCATTTCTGGCAGCATTCCGCAATGTGCCACCTGGAGAGGTTCCATTTCGGGTTTCATGTTCTGCAAAGGAAAAAAGTATCTTACTTGCCACCTCGCAAAATCAAACTTATGTAACTAATGTTTTGTTTGTTTGTGGGTACTTGTCTTTTGTTCTGGTATACATTGAAATGCCTGAACAATAGTACCACTGCACAAAAGTAGAGCAACCAAAGCAAAACAATGCATCAAATTTAAAAGGGAAGTAGCATGCAGTAATTTATTTCTACATTTGAAGGAGAATGATACAGGAACAGTCCATCCTGAGCCAGTGGAAGTGTACAGTAAATGCATAAAACAGAGTGATTGGTCATTCAGTGTGCAAGGAACCAATGTACACTGATCAATATTTACACATTGATAATTTTCCCCATCTTGTACACTAGAAAATGGTCCTGAAAACGTTAATACACACAACAAAATTTATTTCAGATGACAACCACTTACAGTCTGAATTGCAGCACTTGAGGAACATGTTCAGAGAGGATGATTATAGCAAGAGAGACACTCCAAGTGCTCCACCAAAGATGCATGTCTTGTGAATTGGCAGAAGAAGCCAAGCCAACAGCTTTCCTGACATACTGTGGGCTAACGAGCAGCAAGTTAGGATGTGTACTGCAGAGACATAGATTCTAGACCAGTGCTTTGTGCCATCCCCAAAATATGACATATGCTGTGCCTTGTTAAAGAGAACATAGCTCTTCATGTGTCAGGTGTGCATGGCATCCCTTGTGAGTGCAGTAGGATTTATGTAGGTCAATCAATTTGCACAGTTGTAGGGTGTTGTACGGAGCACAAGAGACATATTAACTGGAGGGATCTGGAGAAGTCAGCCATATCTGAGCACTGCGTGAAAAACAGACACATAATACGGTTTGAGAACACAAAAGTTTTGGCTCATGTGTCAACATACTTGGATTCCATTATAAAAGAGGTGACTGAGATAAGACTGAACAACAACAATTTCAACAGAGACCAGGGGCACACTGACTAGGGCATGGGGACAGGCATTGATGTCAGAAGGAAGTTACAGTCGATGACTAACACTTATAGGGAGGTTGGGAACAGCAGTTTCAAACGTGGCACTGGCCCCTCATGCCACCTTACATCACTCAGTCCCATGTTTGGCTGGAGCTGCTAATAGCTACCCAACTCACCTTCAATGTGTGTATCGTTTTTGTCCCCTCTGGTAGGTGCCAGTGACTGTAATTATGGTTATATAAGTGGAAAAATGTGCCATGCCCAGCTGTCAGTAGATTTACTCATGGCAATGATGACAGTGATAATCATTGAATACTTGTGAATTTTTTTTTTTTTTTTTTTTTTTTTTTTTTTTTTTTTTTAATTGACTCAGCTTGAAGACCGGGAATATTTTATTCATAGATTTGTTTAACATATTTTTCTTCGAGCAACAAGATACAGACTAGCTGTCACACTGTCCTCAAGGGAAAGTCTCTCTGTACTAAAGCACAAATGACACATTTGCATAGCATCATGTTGTGAAGTGGCTCTGAGCCTGAGTGGGCTAAGCAGCTGCCACCAGCCATCATATACTATGGTGGCAGAGTGTGCCTGTGGTACCAAGCCACTGGAGGTGTGACAAAGCTGGCATACATCACTGGGTCTTCCAGATCCTGTACGGCCGCAATTAGCATTCAATAAAAAGTTGCAATTCCATGCCGCCTATGGTATGCTGTAGAGTGGTATTGATACTGGATACCAAAAATGCTACAACAGAACCAAGACTGTCTTCAGACAATCTGACCCTAAACACACATAGCTCATAGTTGACAATATGTCTCCTGGAAGCACACAGTTCACAATGATCTCATTTAATGTCAGTTATGACAAGAAGTTCAAATTTTACATCCGTGGTACAGATTAGTAGTCTTAGGTAACTCTCTTCACTTTACACACTGGAGTGTATGTTGGTACTACCTCCCCTACCTGTTTCTCAGTTGTAAACATCAGCATGCTGCCACCCTGAAAAGGTTTTCAGTTTCCTGGGCTGACTAATAGTATATTTATGATTGTATTTATTATGGTAATGATATTTTTTGGTGTGAACATTATAGTGCTGTTCTCTAGTATGATTGTGTTTTTATGTTCCATGCTCCTACCTCCTCCCTACCCTTTTCCCACACTTGCTATGGTTATTCAAGGAGATGACGGCAGAAGGGATGGACGGGCATGCACGGCCAAAAAATGTATGGCAGAATAGAATAGAAGAAACATCTCCTTAGGCGAGAGAGGTTGGAACCGTGTCTACAGACAGAGAGATGGAAATCCTTTGTGTCCTCTACATGGTGAATATATCTGGACTGCAGTAAGAAAGTAAATGAAAAGATAATTAAATGGACACCCTAGCTGCAAACAGGCATTAATGTACTTCATTAAGGAGATGTTGAAAATCTGTGCCCGACAGGGATTCGAACCCGGGATCTCGTGCTTACATTGCAGACGGTCTATCCGTCTGAGCCACCGAGGGCACAGAGGATAGCGTGACTGCAGGGACTTATCCCTTGCACGCTCCCCCCTGAGACCCACATTCCCAACATGTCCACACTATTATATTTGAGTGCGCCTAAGAGATGTACATGAAGTACATCAATGCCTGTTTGCAGCTAGGATGTCCATTTAATTATCATTTCATTTCTAGCAAAGCTGCATGGTCATCTACTGTACGTGTTCTTTCGGGAACAGATACTATCGTCATGTATCATTAAGAATGTGTTTGAATGATAGCCTTCTGTTATTGTTATGATGATGTGCTGTTTCATGCATCATATGTCAGTGATATTGTTGTATCAAGAGATGTCTTGGATGAGTTTGTATTCTGCGTTTATTCTTAGGTTTTTATGTGTAGCAATGTCAAGTAAATTCTTCATCATTTCTTTATGAATTAATAACTGTTGTTATGATAAGGATCATGTGCAGTAATCTCTCATTTTTAATCATTATTCAGCGAGCCATTTTTGTGTTGCAGATGTATTGTGAAGTAAATCTAAATTTGATGTTCACAGTAAACTTTTATTTTGGTGGATTACTGGTACAGTGATACGTGTGGCAACTTGGTGATTTGGAGCTTGCACTTTCAATCTCTTATGATGTGTCAGTATACCCTGGGTTTCTAATTCACCAGTGTATCTTACAGTGATTTGTTCTATTACTTCCCATGTTTATCATAGTTCCATTTTCTTTCTGTGATTAACAGTTTTTTGGAATTTGAAGCAATAATTAGCACTTAAGTCTATCTTTCACATTTGCAAATGTGGAATAAACTCATTTTCTGGTTAGACGTCTCTACTGTTAATGTCTTAGCTATCAGATAATATCAATGGTTTTGTAGGTTGCAGTGTCACATATCTTCCATTAAAGTTTCCTCATGACTGTCCACCTGTGTGTATTTCTTAGGTAGGACGATTTTTGTTTGCAATTAAAGAAATGAGTTCAGATATCATCTCTGTGTACAGATGAGGTTGTTAAGTGTGCTATATCGTACAACTACATATACCTGCACTGCAGACATGATCAGTGGCTTGCTGTATCATTGGTCCGTTTCCATATGTTCTGGATGTGGCGGCACTTGGACAAGTAAAATCAGGTCATGCAGGAAGAGCACTGAGCTTAAATGAGATACACAAGGATCTTTATACTAGTCGTCTCACGGTGTGCCGATCCGCCAGCTTTGCCTCCTGACAGGTGGGCAGCAGAGTCCACCACTGCATGCGGTTACCCGCCATCAATCAGGTTTATTGTCTCTTCATGAATTCGCTCCATGAAGTACTACCATCGTCTATGCTTTAGATGTGGTTCTTATGCCAGCTACAACGAATATTGTATCGACAGACCTCACCTTACATCGTGTAAAGGGCGTAGTCTTAATCTTTCTAAACGAATACTGGGACGGCAACAGTGAAAACAGCGGATGTAGTTCTAAAATCAATGAAATATCCAATTAAATTAATGTGAACTCACCGTCGTAGTATGAACTAATTCTTGCTACAATGAATACTGAACTGAGAATATTGAACCTTGACTTGAATAAACTACGAAATAAGCACTTAAAACCATCCAACATTCCTTACACGAACAGTCAGCTAGCAAGTTCCGCACACATTGGTGTGTAAAAGACTTCGCTAATAACGTAAAGGTGATAGGATCAAACAATAACACGATAACCGACACTGGGCGAACATTCCGGGATGGATATATGTGCTGAGTGGTACCAGAGCGTCTTAGAAACCCTCAAAAAATAAACAAATAAATAAATTAATTAATTTAATAAAATAAAAAAATGATAGCAACTACTATGTTACGCTGTGTGGTGCCCACCAGCTTTGGTTCTACAGGAACACTAAATTACAAAGCAGATGCAAGCATCGTGTCGATTTTCGCGTTAAAACTATACATGGTTTTTTAAAGTTGTGGTTATATGTGTAGTATCAAGGTACAGTACTGCTTTCTCTGATACTTTAAGAAATAGCAGTCTTTCACTACCATCCACAAATACCGCACTGCATGTTGATTGTGGTAACATTAATCGCATATTAACCACTCTCTGGGAAGTGCAGGATCGTGCCACCAGAAAACAGGACACCATATGGTGTAAGGTCGCACATGGTGTAAGGTCGTAATAAAGTCATTCATCTTACCGAATTTCTAAAGTGATGACATGTCCACAGGGTTGTAGGTCATGGAGAGTGATGCTCGATGGGGTATGATCGCGTACCAAAGATGCCGTGCTATGTGAGGAATCACTCAAAATGCAGTGCTAGCTTGAACATTAGATTGACGTTGTAAGAAATGCACAAAATACTACGATTAATACTATGGCCTTCTAGTAGAGGAAGTGTTTTCTGCGAATTGGAATCATGTCTTTCCATTCAACCATACGCTTGTGTTGGAGACGATTAGTGATTACCACCCCAACCGGCGAATCATATCCATGGCACACTCGTCGCTATTTCAAACTGAACTCCCCTCTGCAAACTTTTTCTAGCCTATCCGCTAAGGATCTCATCAGTCTCTCTGCGCCTTGTAAATGTTCCTCAGTCTCTGACTCGCCCTCTCTGCAACAGTGTCTATGTGAATCGAACAGTTTCATTTACACACTGACAAGAACTCAGGGTGCCCTAAATCTATCACCTTCTGCGTCTCGCAGAGGAACAAAGCGAGCTGAGTTAATGTGACTGCACCATGTTTTAACCACTCGATGGAAATGAGAGCATATTATCAATCCGACAATCGTGTACGTGATGTAAGACCACCATTAAATGGTGCTGCCTCCCACAACATGAGGCAGCAGAAGAAGACAGTATGAGCAGTTACGATGGTGTTTCTTATTGTTGAATTTGGAAGACTTCGCATAGAACAGAAGCTGGTAAAAAAGGTGAGGACTTTGCTACTGCTCACAGCATTGTGGACCACTTACAAAGTACAGGTACAGCCGTCTGAAAGAGATGACCTCTAAATTGTGCAAGAGCCCCATGACCAAAATTGCATCCACATTTAACAGGACGCTATATCACAGGACACCTACAAGGTGGGGGAGGTTCAAAAATGGCTCTGAGCACTATGGGACTTAACTTCTGAGGTCAGCAGTCCCCTAGAACTTAGAACTACTTAAACCTAACTAACCTAAGAACATCACACACACATCCATGCCCGAGGCAGGATTCGAACCTGCGACTGTAGTGGGTGGGAGAGGGTTCTGATCACCTCTACACAGTGTTCTGCTAACAGCCAGACCGTTTTTAAAGAGGTCGAGATCATAGCGACTGGGATAGCGTGCGCTTCTCACATGAGAACAGCGTAGCGATGACGAGAACTGGAAACACATTATGCAGCCAAAAGTATTGTCGATTTTGTAGAGGAACTCTTGTTACGATACGATATTCGGCGCGACTTAAACCCCGTCAAGCACAGCCAGTATACAGTGCACCATCGACTGTCAATCAAGTTGCTGGAGGGATGGCATGATTAATCAGATGAATTTCATACAGAGCATGCGTCACCACGAAATTCTGCCTTTGGTCATCACTTCTGAGTTAATAGGTAGTGACATAAACAATTTAACAACATGAAGGCATCGCTATCATGCACTGGAAATATACACATGTATAATGTGGTGTCACCGCCAGACACCACACTTGCTAGGTGGTAGCCTTTACATCGACCGCGGTCCTTTAGTATACGTCGGACCCACGTGTCGCCATTATCAGCGACTGCAGACTGAGCGTCACCACATGGCAGGTCTAGAGAGACTTTCTAGCACTCGCCCAGTTGTACAGTCAACTTTGCTAGCAATGGTTCACTGACTAAATACACTCTCATTTGCCGAGACGATAGTTAGCATAGCCTTCAGCTACGTTATTTGCTACGACCTAACAAGGCGCCCTTATCAGTTACTATTGATATTGTAAATCATATACCGTCAAGACCGACATTCGTCATTAATGGATTAAAGTTGAGTATTCCACCAGCTACGTCCGTTGTTTCTAAATTCCAATTTCCTTGTCCTGTTCCAGACCTCACGCCAGTCTGCGTGAGCTAAATCGCGTGACTTTCGGCCTCCTCTAGTAACATGGTGTTGGATCTCCTGCCAACCACAACATATAACACCTACACTATGACATGGACACCGAATGAAATTTGCACCATATTCAGATTCCAGTGCCGTAACTACCGTTCCGCAAAAATTATTTCTCAACCAGAGCATCATAACTCCTGTAAATAGCAGATCTGCCACTCAGATCAAAAGAATTCCATATTTAAGAAGTCCTCCTCAAACAACAGTCAGTTAAATGGATAATGATCGATGTGTCTGTGTCTGTGTCTGTGTGTGTGTGTGTGTGTGAATATTGGAGCAAGAAGGTACCACCCCAAAGTACCGTTATCCAAGATGACGGCTGTGATGTCAGCTAATGACGTCATCCAAGATGGCTGAGATGACTTCATTCAAGATGGCTGATTTTGGTGGGAACATAGGTCAATTGGGCTACCTCCACTAACCTAACCCTCCCTCCTTTCTCCTCCCCCAGAAAATTGCAGGAAGTTCAAATTCCATCATGATAATCCATCACACTATGGTTACCTCTACTAACTTAAGAAAATGGTGGGAAATAGGTCACTTGGACTACATCCACTAACCAAAGTCACCCAACCACCACATCCTCCTATGAACTGATGGGAGGTTTGAATTTTGGCCAGAGATAGGTCAATTCACGTATCTCTACAAACCAAAGAAAATGGGGCGAAAGAGACTCCACTAACCTAAGCCGCCTGACCGCCACCTCATCCTAGGAACTGAGGCCGTTTTCAGTTTTGGTGGTAAAGAAAGGTCACTTGGGCTATCTCTACTGACATAAGAAAATGGTGGGAAAATAGGTCACTTGGGCTACCTCCACTCAAGCAAGTCATCTGACCGCCACCTCTTCCTGGGATATGGTGGGAAAAGGACTCAACCTGTACTGGACATAAAACTTTTTTATTTTGCATGCACCAGTCTTTATTTAAACAATTTGATGCAGTACAGCCATCCAGAGTAGTCACCATGGGGTCCAGAGTCCATCTGACCTAGTACACAGTACCACCACCAGAGGACACTGTCGACTACCCTGTGACGTAATCCAAGATGGCCACATGATGTCAGCTGATGACACAGGTACCGTTATCCAAGATAGCGGGAAACAGTTTGTTCTTCACCAAGCACGGGCCTAGTACACAGTAACACCACCACAGAGCACTGTTACCCATTCTGTAACATAATCTCTAGACGCTACAGTCTGGAGCCGAGCGACCCCTACGGTCACAGGTTCGAATCCTGCCTCGGCCATGGATGTGTGTGATGTCCTTAGGTTAGGTTTAAGTAGTTCTAAGTTCTAGCGGACTGATGACCTCAGAAGTTAAGTCCCATAATGCTCAGAGCCATTTGAACCATTTTTTTGTAACATAATCCAAGATGGAGGGGGAAAGGGTGGGAAACAGTGTGGTCACCACGAGGTCTGCACCTAGTACACACTAATGCTTTATTTATTTTGGAACAGTCGCCATGGGGTCTGGAGTCCAACTGACCTGGTACACAGTACTGCCATCAGAGGGCGCTGTCGTCCATTACATGTTGTAACCCAAGATAGCAGTCTGGGGTGGGGGAAAATGGCGGGAAAAGGACTCTGCCTGTGCTGAACATAAGTCTTTACTTTGCAGGCAGTGTCTCCACCATGAGATCTAGAGTCCAACTTACCTAGTACACAGTGTTGCCATTAGAGGGTGCTGTTGTCCCCCTGTGACATAATCGAAGATGGTGGTCTAGAGGAGGAAAATGGCGCGAAAATGACACAGCCTGTGATGGGCTGCTGGAGAGAGTAAGGAAGGACTACTTCATTTATTTTGGAACAATTTATGTAGGGACTGATTTGAGATAGTATATTTATCACACTGATACAAAACACTCACCCTAATGTGCTTGGGCTCGGACCACAGAGCCGACAGACCTGTAAACTACTCCTAACTAACATTCTTCAGACACACGAACACCTTCTAAAAATGGTTCAAATGGCTCTAAGCACTGTGGGACATAACATCGGAGGTCATCAGTCCCCTAGACATAGAACTATGTAAACCTAACTAACCTAAGGACATCACACACACATCCTTGCCCGAGGCAGGATTCGAACCTGTGACCGTAGCAACAGTGCAGTTCTGGGCGGAAGTGCCTAGAACTGCTCGGCCACAGTGGCTGTCAACAACTCCTAATTTAACTGAATTATTTCAGTGCAGACATGCGAACTCCCCCTAAATAATGCAGTACACTGATGTGCACACACATAATCAACTTGTAAACTGTCCAGATGATGCATAGCACAGCTTGCAGACTTGCTAGCAAAATAATGCAACAGTCGTGCAATAAACGTGCACAAGCACCGTCTGCCACCCCCTGTCCACTAGACTGCACAGGAGGCTACCGGCAGCCCCCGTGAAGTGACGCAGCCATCAGCTGTCAAACCACATACAGATGCCCTCAAGCATGAGGTGACAACATCCCTTTCGTACTTGATATCTGAGAAATTCTCCTAAAAATACGTGATCATCTAGGCACTGCTGTTGATGCTGTCGGAAAGGCGTGAAGAACTATTTGCAGAGTGTGACAACACCGGATGCAAGCCAGCAAGAGCCATCACTCACGCTGCTGATGCCTGCAGCGAGCAGGTGAAAGTTGCTTCTAGTTTCGAGTACACAGTTTGAGTTCTAATATTATACCAATGTCACGGAACTCCAACACATGCCCATGCCGATTTCATATGTGAGTTATTTCTGAGCAGCATGTCTTTCACCATTCCTGATGCGATACCTGGGGACACTGACGTCACCAATAGCACAGGGTGCATTGTTCCTAGTGGGACATGCGAGATGCGCCTAACCATGCTTAACCTGCGAGACATGGTTAATCATGCTTAACCATCCAGTGTGACTGACACAATGCCGCAAAGTGCACACATGTAGCTACAAATCATCGTAAGTGTATCTAACAATGTTCTCAATCTTATACTGATGTCACAAGGCTATCTAAAATAAGAACCGAGTTGAACAATCAGAAATTGTATAGTACCTCAGAAATACTTAACGTCCGCAATCTTGAAGTCTCAGCTTGTTCGCATGGAACTTATTTTCCTAACAGAACCTGTTTACGAAAATAGCACATAATAACATTGAATACATTCTTCCCAGCACTCATAACGTGGCACCCCCATCCATCACATTCTACCCTTCCTGCCCTAAACATATACAAACGTTCTCACTGCTATGTAGAGACTCCTATATCCCAACACAAAGGATGTCTTGTGAATGAATCGAGCATTATGCTTGGCTCTTATCGAACATACCCTCGAAATTATGATGCCACCAGTGTGGAAGCACCATACACCTTTTCTTTTTTTCTGCAGACAAGGCTATCAGAGGCAAAATCCTGTTTTACACAGATCGCCATGTTGCATTGACAATTAAACCCTACAGAGTGCCACTACATATCGTCAAATACAGAAAGAATCTTACTCAATTACACTGCTCTCCCACTGAGGACAGGAGGGTGAACATTAGAGTATGAAACCAATCACGAACCCAGTAATATATCACCGCCTACAGTCTTGATGTAGTAAACATACAATTCATATCCTGCAGCATAGAAAATCACCCCTTTTACATCACTTGTACATGTACTGTGAACACAGACAGTGCCGTATATACCCCTCACAGCATTAGATATTTCCCTGCAAAGTCAGCGGTCATCCACACCTGACAGGTGACCAGAGCACCCTCAGCAGACCGAAGTAACTCTCAGAACGGTTCTACAAATTCGGTCTCGCTTCCCCTTGGCATAATTGGGTTACTGTTTCTGGCCCTGACCTGATTGATTGCTAGCTTTTATACATCCATTCCTGGACTCAGGGACTACAAGAACAGATGTACTTTCACATTGATTTGCGATAATATTATAACATTTTCTCGGTACTTCTCGGTATCAAGCATATGGCAGCAGCCTACTGATCTCTAGCACAACATAATTCCCAAGATATAGGCTGGAAATTATTTCTCTTAAAACCTCGAACTTAAACGAGGTGGAGCGTGCTCTAGACCACTGAGTAACTAGAAACTTATCCCATGTGTGAGGACCTTTACAAGGAAAAAAATCGACAAAAGAAAAATAGAGGAAACTTATATTTCCACTTACTAATACCAATGTCAGTGATGTAGCAGATTCCGAATCCCTATAATTTACAAAGTCAAATAACGTGTTTATCATGTCTAGACAACCAGCAAATGTATGTTTCACCTGCTAGATGAACACATCACAACCCATGATCCCTCAACTAAATAAAGGTGTAATAAAATGTGTAGAAGCAATGAACCGAACAATTTACATTGGTGGCAATAATAGCACGGCACAAACACACGTCCATATTGAATCTTCTCAAATTTCCACGCGATCACGAAAGCTATCCAACACATACTAAGTATTAGTTCGCTATTCTGCCGCCTAGAGAACGACAAAGTTAAATGAGCTACATTCCAACAGACCTCTCCATTGAGACAGAGCCTACTGTTAATGGGAAACGTGAATCAGGTCCGCCACAAAGCAAGCATAGGCAAAATCATCCTAGAAAACCGGTCACATACATGTTTTACCATTGTACTTACAATTAAATGTTACGATTGCAGTCTCAATTGAGCGACATTCGACAATGAGTGAAGTATCGGAAATACACCCTGCTGATGGCTGTGTCTCTGGAAATAGAAATATCTGTACCATTTTTATGACTTGACATACTCCTCCCTCTGCTATCACAGTATTCCACAGTCATCACCTCTGCACATGTCGGAACACAAATACATGCTTTATAAGCCTGATGCTCAAGGTGAACCTATCACGAATCCCCTACTACTACTACTAAGTATTATACTTGACTAATAAATGATTCCACATTATTCACAATAATACTGAGAGAAAATCAGCGGTGTGTGGACATGTCTCATAAGTTTTTCTTGCGAGTGTTACAACTGTGCCTTAGAAAGAGATGCGTAATCAGGCAGTTGTTAAAAAACCCAATCGCAAAACTACTGTATGTTACTGTCACAAGCAGTCTCGGTTCTACAGGCGCACACAAGTATCCACGTTAAAAGCTGTACTGGCTTTATAAATCTAGGTATGGCATTACCTACAAACCACATAGTTTTTCCAGACAAATACCCAGACAATGATTGTAGGAGTGAATATTATCAGACCAGCAGTGAGGTTGCACATAACCCACTCTGCAAACTCGTCATAAAATCGCTCAATTTTGAAAGTGTTTCAGCTAAGGAACGTGGTATGAAACCACTATCTGCAACTCCCTCGCGCCGTTAGATATATCTACTGCATGTGTAATGTATTCCGTCTCCTCAGAGGTTCTGCTCTATATCCCCTGAGTTATAGGCGATGACAGGTTTGAGAAGGATCAAGGTGGTGTGCTGATTGGGGTCGTAAGAAATGTACACTGGCTTTACAGATCTCTAGTGTTCGCTGTCTGCTAGAAATTATGTCTATGATTTGGAATCAAGTCTCTCCATTCAACTACATACATGCATTGGATCCTATGGAGAAGTCCTCTAATGATTACAATCACTACTGAACCACATTTCTGGCACTCTCATATCTCAAAACGAGACACCTTTCTCAAACCTGTCTGCTACAGTAAAATTCCAACATGGTTTCAGTCAGTCCCTATACAACCTGCAACTGCCCCCAGTTCTGCAGCTTTGTGCATGTGATCATTCCAATTTCAGTCAGAACTGAGCAGAATTGGGAGAAAGCCATATCTAGCACCTTCTGTGACCTGTGTAGAAACGGAATGGCCTGAGTTAGTGCAACAGAACCGTGTTTTGACCATTCGGTGGAAGTGGGCGCATTATGATGTATCTCCAATCTAGATACAGATACTACAATCCAAAGCACATCCGTGTCCATTCACATCTATCCCTCTAAATGCTATCATCGTTATTCTGCACCATCCAACACAGAAAAATTACGAACTATAAAAACTACACTAACTTCATCTGATATAGAACTATCCTAGAGCTATTGCTGGTGCCATGACGCATAGCTGTGATGTGGGTCCGGTACAGAGAGAGAGTCGTTGCGATGCTTCCCAGAATAGCATTCCTACCAGGACACCCCGTCTGTTATTGAATTTATCTGTAGAACTGCTGCTGCTGCCTATGCGAGACAATCTTATTAAGCATACAGCTTTTCATCCATTGGAGAGGAGAGTTTAGGGTATCATCACCTGTACTGTAAATCACAAGAGACGCTCCCTGTGACCCTGTGTCGTTGTTTGAAACATTGTTTTCTAACATGCTTTGAACACTTCGATACTTTTGTTTTTCTGCCACGACTTCGACGTTTGTGCCAGGTCCAAAACTTACATTAAGACGCTATTATACAAGGCCTCTCACCAAAAGCTAGACATCACACAATGTAAATTACATTGTTACTGTGGCTACCATAACACGCCCCAAACACTGGACGATTTTAAATAAAACAGAGTTACAACATAAGCAAATTGTGGAGACTTTTGCGGCATTGTGGATGGTTTCCAAACTACAGTCCGAAAGTGATTCACAAGCTCTACATTTAAACTCAGCACTCATAGTCATAGAAAAGCTGATGACTTTACGTTCAGTTTTGACTGATTCATCATACTACAGTCATGTATGCGATCATTGTTTCGGTGCTATCCACTCCAGGAGGTGATGTCCATCCACCAAAAGTCTATGTCAACCTCAAACAAGCGATGTCAGTCAGTCATTATGTGGTAACCAACAGCGTGCCAGTGGATGGTTGGGGTGGAAAAGACACCATCGATGTACTCTAATAATAAGCAACACATTTGATAGTGCGAACAATTTTAGCAAGTTTAGAGTAATTTGAACGCCGACCATTGATGCGACAGCATGTTTACCAATTTCAGCATCATAGCTAAACCACCTCTTCTCCACATCGCGAGTATCATTGCGAATGTGGATAGATGACTGTGCAGCATGTCCATTCATTGTTAATTCTCGGACACATACACCATCGAAGTATATCAGACAGCACTCTACATATTTCTAACATCTAGAGCATAGTGCTTAATTTACGATCTGTCTCTCTGCACATGGGAGTCACAGAGCGTTCTCGCTGTCTTAGAATAAAATTAGAGAGTGAAAGACCCTCCTCGCACTTTCATTGACCAGACCGCCCTGCAGCACCATTACCGATTTAATCTGCAACGAACCAGAAGTAGGCCGCTACACTCCATGTCTCGTGAATGAATGGAGCTTGCCAAGTACTCACCCATCCAAGTGCACAAGATTTCTCGAGATGCGCCCATGTCGAGGAGGTTAGCACTCCTTATCGATATATAGTAGCAGACTTAAAAGTAGCGTGATATAATAGCAGACAGTTAAGAAGAACAAGATATGGATGATTTTTTCGCACGATGGAGCTCCAGATGGACGGAGTTCGACGCATTTTTACGTAAATCAACCAAGCTATCAACTCTAAAGTATTGTTATAGAGTCTAGGATCAGTACCAGGAAGGTATTAGCAAGAGATAACATAAACACATGCACTCCTAAGACTACAACGTTCTGCACTTAAAACAGGCTATAATGTTAGATCGCTTACATTTCCGACGTGTCCGTTGTACGGAATGTGGCACTGTTAATATTCCAAAGTAAGTAATATATATCAAGCAGATGACATACATCCTTCTTCACCGTTTCTCTACGATAAACTATGAGGGTGAGTCAAACGGGAACCTTGAATTTGTAATAACACATCGAAATTTCGTGCCGTTATCTTGTAGGTTGGTAAGCGTGCTACAAACAGCGTGCAGAATGGCCTGTAGGTGGCAGCACAGTGCAGATCCACACATACCGTCGCAGTATCACTATAAAGATGGCCACCCCACTTGCGACTGGCACCAGGGAAGAAGAGAGTTCTGCTATTCGGTTTTTGCATAGTGAAGGTGTGAAACCTATTGAAATTCGTCGACGAGTGAAGGTTCAGTACGGAGATGCATGTTCGTCACAGCAGCAAGTCTACGAATGGAATAGGGAGTTCGCAAATGGTGTGACTTCAGTGTAAGATGCTCCTTAACCAGGTCAAGCACTACGAGTTGTGACTCCACAGAACATTGCAACAGTTGAAGCCATAATGAAGGAAAACCGCCGAGTGACACTGAATAACATTGTAGCATGTTTACAGACGAGTCATGGGTCAGAACACTACATTGTGCGTGATGTGCGCCAGTTTCACAAAGTGTCTGCAAAATGGGTTCCATGGCAGCTGGCTCATGAAATTAGAGCACGATGTGTTGATGCTTGTGAAGAACTTCTTCGACACTTTGAACAAGAAGGTGATGGCTTTCTTGCAAGAATCGTTACTGGGGATGAACCCTGGGTTCACTTCCACAAACCGGAAACGACGGGAGCGAGCAAGTAATGGCGCCATTACTCATCACCAAAACCAAAGAAGTTTCGAACAGAACCATCAGCAGGAAAGGGTATGCTGATTCTCTTTTGGGACGAAAAAGGCGTCATTTTGGAGCATTATATGCCTAGAGGGACCACTGTCACCAGTGCATCAAACACAGATCTCCTAAAAACACAATACACACCGGATTGCATTTTTAGTAGTTTATGTATGTTATATGTGAGTAATACGTATAAAAATACTCATTAGAACCTTATTCTACGTAACAGATAGACTGATTATTTAATTTCTGAAAATTTTGATTATGTGTTGTTTATAAATAGTTGAAGAGGAAGTGAGATTTATGAATAATACTGTTTTATTCGTTGTATCAGATGGAATCTATACTCAAATTGATGTAAATTTTGTTTTAGTTTTCAAGCGTAAGTTATCCAATGTAGAATGCCGTGATCACGATTATTAAGCCTTCACACCTGTCATTGTTGTAAGACGAACGATACTGGAGTTCTATAATAGTTCATTTCGCAGTACAGACCCCTAAAACTTAAATGGGTCACTTAGCTAATCTGAATGTGTTACATCCTGTCTGTATCCCTACATTAGCAATCCCAAGCCAGAACGATGTTTTCAACATTATAAGTGGGGAAAAATGTTGAATCCTTTCACTAAGACAGACGCTGTCTGTTATGCTAAGAGCAATGTAGACCAGTGTTCTTGAAACTTATTTCTGTGTTTCGCAGAACTAGGAAAATTTCTTAGAGGACTGGCTAAGACGGAAAGAAAAGCGAATGCAGTTACCACTTTACCTACTACATCCAATGGTATAACTTTTTCATGGCGTATTTTTGATATCATCATTACTTTTCTCCTGGTTTCCTTCCATACATTTTAGTCTTCTTTCTCGACAGAAAATAACAATACTGTCGCGTCTTTTGGTCGTACCAACTGCTAAAGAAAGATGTGAAATAAACGTCGTGCCGTGCCGTAATCGATCTGTGTGAAAGCTCTCATACTCTTTCACGTGCCACTAAAAAAATTTGGTCGTACGACTCCAGAATCGATGTATGCTGTATCAGCAAAAAAGAGAAACACAATATTAGAAAATATTGTTGGTGTGGTCGTGGTCACCAAGAGAAAAGTTGTTGATTGACTGGCACGAAAATTTCGTGGATTGGAACCGGTCCATGGATGACAGTTTGAAGAATGTTGGTCTAGTCTAGACAAAGCATTTTTTTTCGTTTGTCCAACAGAGTTGTTACTGAAGAGTGGAATCTCTTCTAAATTCGTTTGTATACTTCTAAAAAAATAAAAAAAGCCTCTCTGGTCATTTTTGTTGACATATCCTTAGTGGAAAATATGGAGAACAGCTTTACATTTCTTGCATCATGCATGCAAAAAAAAAGACTGTTATCTGATGTATACATAAAAGTTAATCTACAGTAACATTTGACAGTGATATGTTAATCGTGAAATCAAAAGGTGACGAAAGCACATAACTACTTTTAGTTTACACATACTTCACCTATAATCTCCTCTTCAATGTATTTACAGAAATATTTACTACTTTTTCGGATATCCTGATTTGCAGTTTTACAACTGCAGAATTTCTTTGCAGGATCTGTTATGTTAGGAGATTTCATTTGAAGCTGAAAACAAACACACAAAATTTTCCTAGTATATGCATAGTTGATTAAAACGAATTTGGCAAAAATATCACATTTACCCTGTGAACAAAAGCCCTTTCAATTATCAGTTTATGGAAGTACAAAGTTTTTTCTGCTTCCTAGTCTATTATTTTATTAGTACACATTTTTACTAGGATATTATTATTTCAGAATGTCTGATGGGCTTCAAAGGCTGTCTGACTGTCAGTACAAAAGGAGAAGGTTGGAAAGGCAATATACAGAAACAAACAGTTATTTACAAGGTAGCTCAGGTGGACCCAAAACAACGGAATGTGAAGCTCAAGCATCGAATCCGGATGGAGAGAAAGGCAATGAAGATATATTACTTCATGATAGTGGTGGTGATCAACTAAAGAAGCGTATTTCCAAACCAACTGACAACTCTTTGTCACCTAATGAAAGTAATTCACTGTCCTTGAGGTCGGATCCTGCATCATGGCCTAGAGATTTAGGAAATGCAGAGAGACGTTTTTGGTGACACTTGGTCCACCTAAACCTTAGTATGATTATAGATTTCCGTATGATGTCACTGGTAGTAAATTTAGTTCAGAGTATTATATTCTTCTTTTAAGGAATGGGGAGCAAGTCACAAGAGACAGGTTAGTTTATTCTATTACAAAAAACTGCATGTATTGTTTCTGTTGCAAGCTTTTCGGCTGCATGTCTAGTTTTCTTTCAAAAGACCGTTTTATGACTTGGAAGCACATCACTGTGGTTAGAATTCAGTCCAAAGTTAAAAATCAATCAAACTGTAAACTCAGCTGCTTAAAGAGTCAATAAGGCAGAAATAAATCACTGGTACCAAGTGCTGCTACGCATAGTATGAATCATTAAAATGCTTGGTAAAATTTCTTTAGCTATTCAAGGCACAAGCGACAAGCCCTTTCAGTACAACAACGGAATTTTTTAAGAAATTGTTAGGTTACTGTCTGAATTTTTTCCTGTGATGGAGGAACACATTCGGAGAGTACTTAGCTAGGAGGAAAACAAAGCTTGGAAAAATATACAAAATGAAATGATAAACCACCTTCATCATACTATTAAATCTCACATTACTGATAACATTAAAACGACCAAATACTATTCAGTAATTTTGGATTTCCCTTCAGATGTAAGGTGGATCAAATGACTCATACAATCAGGTATGTTTCGATTATCAAAGCCTATTCTGATGAGTTGGTGAAAATTAATGAAAACTTTTTAGGCTTTCTTCCGTTGGAAGATCTATGGGTGAAGAACTTTCAGAAATTTTAATTGAAGAGCTTCTTGAACTGAGATTAGATGTACAGGATATCAGAGGACGAGGGTATGACAATGGAGCTAGTAAGTGGGGTGGTTAAGCAGGAGTGCAAACTAGGATTGTTGTTGTTGTTGTCTTCAGTCCTGAGACTGGTTTGATGCAGCCCTCCATGCTACTCTATCCTGTGCAAGCTGCTTCATCTCCCAGTACCTACTGCAACCTACATCCTTCTGAATCTGCTTAGTGTACTTATCTCTCGGTCTCCCTCTACGACTTTTACCCTCCACGCTGCCCTCCAACGCTAAATTTGTGAGCCCTTGATGCCTCAAAACATGTCCTACCAACCGATCCCTTCTTCTAGTCAAGTTGTGCCACAAACTTCTCTTCTCCCCAATCCTATTCAATACCTCCTCATTAGTTACGTGATCTATCCACCTTATCTTCAGTATTCTTCTGTAGCACCACATTTCGAAAGCTTCTATTCTCTTCTTGTCCAAACTAGTTATTGTCCATGTTTCACTTCCATACATGGCTACACTCCAAACAAATACTTTCAGAAACGACTTCCTGATACATAAATCTATATTCGATGTTAACAAATTTCTCTTCTTCAGAAACGCTTTCCTTGCCATTGCTAGTCTACATTTTATATCCTCTCTACTTCGACCATCATCAGTTATCTTACTTCCTAAATAGCAAAACTCCTTTACTACTTGAAGTGTCTCATTTCCTAATCTAATTCCCTCAGCATCACCTGATTTAATTTGACTACATTCCATTATCCTCGTTTTGCTTTTGTTGATGTTCATCTTATATCCTCCTTTCAAGACACTGTCCATTCCGTTCAACTGCTCTTCCAAGTCCTTTGCCGTCTCTGACAGAATTACAATGTCATCGGCGAACCTCAAAGTTTTTACTTCGTCTCCATGAATTTTAATACCTACTCCAAATTTTTCTTTTGTTTCCTTTACTGCTTGCTCAATATACAGATTGAATAACATCGGGGAGAGGCTACAACCCTGTCTCACTCCTTTCCCAACCACTGCTTCCCTTTCATGCCCCTCGACTTTTATGACTGCCATCTGGTTTCTGTACAAATTGTAAATAGCCTTTCGCTCCCTGTATTTTACCCCTGCCACCTTTAGAATTTGAAAAAGAGTATTCCAGTCAACATTGTCAAAAGCTTTCTCTAAGTCTACAAATGCTAGAAACGTAGGTTTGCCTTTCCTTAATCTTTCTTCTAAGATAAGTCGTAAGGTCAGTATTGCCTCACGTGTTCCAACATTTCGACGGAATCCAAACTGATCCTCCCTGAGGTCCGCATCTACCAGTTTTTCCATTCGTCTGTAAAGAATTCGCGTTAGTATTTTACAGCTGTGACTTGTTAAACTGATAGTTCGGTAATTTTCACATGTGTCAGCACCTACTTTCTTTGGAATTGGAATTATTATATTCTTCTTGAAGTCTGAGGGTATTTCGCCTGTCTCATACATCTTGCTCACCAGCTGGTAGAGTTTTGTCATGACTGGCTCTCCCAAGGCCGTCAGTAGTTCTAATGGAATGTTGTCTACTCCGGGGGCCTTGTTTCGACTCAGGTCTTTCAGTGCTCTGTCAAACTCTTCACGCAGTATCGTATCTCCCATTTCGTCTTCATCTACATCCTCTTCCATTTCCATAATATTGTCCTCAAGTACATCACCCTTGTATAAACCTTCTATATACTCCTTCCACCTTTCTGCCTTCCCTTCTTTGCTTAGAACTGGGTTGCCATCTGAGCTCTTGATATTCATACACGTGGTTCTCTTCTCTCCAAAGGTCTCTTTAATTTTCCTGTAGGCAGTATCTATCTTACCCCTAGTGAGATAAGCTTCTACATCATTACATTTGTCCTCTAGCCATCCCTGTTTAGCCATTTTGCACTTCCTGTCGATCTCATTTTTGAGACGTCTGTATTCCTTTTTGCCTGCTTCATTTACTGCATTTTTATATTTTCTCCTTTCATCAATTAAATTCAATATTTCTTCTGTTACCCAAGGATTTCTAGCAGCCCTCGTCTTTTTACCTACTTTATCCTCTGCTGCCTTCACTACTTCATCCCTCAGAGCTACCCATTCTTCTTCTACGGTATTTCTTTCCCCTATTCCTGTCAATTGACCCCTTATGCTCTCCCTGAAACTCTGTACAACCTCTGGTTCTTTCAGTTTATCCAGGTCCCATCTCCTTAATTTCCCACATTTTTGCAGTTTCTTCAGTTTTAATCTACAGGTCATAACCAATAGATTGTGGTCCGAGTCCACATCTGCCCTGGAAATGTCTTACAACTTAAAACCTGGTTCCTAAATCTCTGTCTTACCATTATATAATCTATTTGATACCTTTTAGTATCTCCAGGGTTCTTCCACGTATACAACCTTCTTTCATGATTCTTAAACCAAGTGTTAGCTATGATTAAGTTGTGCTCTGTGCAAAATTCTACTAGGCGGCTTCCTCTTTCATTTCTTAGCCCCAATCCATATTCACCTACTATGTTTCCTTCTCTCCCTTTTCCTACTGCCGAATTCCAGTCACCCATTACTATTAAATTTTCGTCTCCCTTCACTATCTGAACAATTTCTTTTATTTCATCATACATTTCTACAATTTCTTCATCATCTGCAGAGCTAGTTGGCATATAAACTTGTACTACTGTAGTAGGTGTGGGCTTCGTATCTATCTTGGCCACAATAATGCGTTCACTATGCTGTTTGTAGTAGCTTACCCGTATTCCTATTTTCCTATTCATTATTAAACCTACTCCTGCATTACCCCTATTTGATTTTGTGTTTATAACCCTGTAGTCACCTGACCAGAAGTCTTGTTCCTCCTGCCACCGAACTTCACTAATTCCCACTATATCTAACTTTAACCTATCCATTTCCCTTTTTAAATTTTCTAACCTACCTGCCCGATTAAGGGATCTGACATTCCACGCTCCGATCCGTAGAACGCCAGTTTTCTTTCTCCTGATAACGACATCCTCCTGAGTAGTCCCCGCCCGGAGATCCGAATGGGGGACTATTTTACCTCCGGAATATTTTACCCAAGAGGATGCCATCATCATTTAATCATACAGTAAAGCTGCATGTCCTCGGGAAAAATTACGGCTGTAGTTTCCCCTTGCTTTCAGCCGTTCGCAGTACCAGCACAGCAAGGCCGTTTTGGTTAATGTTGCAAGGCCAGATCAGTCAATCATCCAGACTGTTGCCCCTGCAACTACTTAAAAGGCTGCTGCCCCTCTTCAGGAACCACACGTTTGTCTGGCCTCTCAACAAATACCCCTCCGTTGTATTTGCACCTACGATACGGCCATCTGTATCGCTGAGGCACGCAAGCCTCCCCACCAACGGCAAGGTCCATGGTTCATGGGGGGGGGGGGGGGGGAAACTAGGATTAGGAACTTAAATCCAAGAGCATTCAACGTACCTTGTGCGAACCACTTGCACGACCTAGTGGTTAATGATACGCGAAAGGCATCCTTGGGAGGTGACAGTTCCTTTAATATTGTCCAGAAAATGTATTTATTTTTTTCGGCATCTACTTTTCGCTGGACGAATCTTCTGAAACATGTTCAAGAATTAACTTTGAATCATTTAAGTGATACTAGATGAGATAGTAGAATGTAGGCTATATAGCCTCTAATATTTCAGATTGAAAATGTGTACGACACTTTGTTAAGCATTTTTGAACATCATAATACTGATACTTCACTAAGCGAAGAAGCTTCAGGTTTATTAACTTGTAATAAACAGTTTAAGTTCTTAAGTTCATTATGAGTATTAGCGAAGCTTCTCCGGTAATCTACAGATGGCAGGGAGGTGTGTGTGTGTGTGTGTGCGTGTGTGCAGGAGCACCCTTAGAGATGGATTGCTGCCCCTCCCCCACCGCAGAAACCTCGCACTGAGATTCCTACATGCAGAAGCAAATAACTACACAGACTACATCGCTAATGAATTATTCAATTTCCACTATTTTCGCTCCTTCTGTAAATTTCCGGCTTTCTGATCAAGTGAATTAAACCATAAGTTGCTCTCAAGCTATTGACGAGCGATTTTGGCAGCCCCTAACCGCAGAGTCTCGTTCTACATGGTAGCAGCCCGATCGCGTACTTTTCTTTTCATTGAATTCAACGTCCTCATCGTCTAAATAAGAAACCATTCTGCAAATCCTGTTTTTAAACGCTCGTGCTGTAATTACGTCATTGAACTGGCAGGGGGTAGAACATTATCTATTATAGACTCAAGGCTCATAACTATTTGGTGTTATCAATTCAGGTTTGGTGAGTAAGGTCTGTTATGCATGTGTTTGATGCATGCACAAACGATACTATACACTGCAGTCAGCGACTATGTACCAGCTCCTATATCTTCACAAACGTGTTCCTGTTAGTGAAGACAAGACTCTTAATCTGCATTATCGCTGCAGTTTTTTTAACTACAAAGTGATCCCAGTTGTATAATAAAGCTACAGGACATAAATTAACCCCTCAGGACCTATTCCAGTAGACCAGACACCCCCACTCTACGAACCTAACTCCACGGACCGGCTGTCCATGACTCTGTCTCTCGTCAACAACCACACAGCTCTAGCAATTTTCCGTATTGTTTTTATTTCGGCTCTAAACTAACAGTCTCTCTCCTTGGAGAGTTTTTCGAATATCTGGAGCGCCAGAGGTCCTTATGATCACTATTTTATTATCTCCCTAGACTTGCACTGTAGCTCAACCTTCCAATTTCTGTGTCAATATTCTTTCATAACTCTGAATTTATAATTCATATTTCAATATGTGAGGTAGTCTGGGATGCATTGTGGATAATCAACTGTCATTCTGTTTATGTATTTAATACATAGTAGTTCATTAGAACTACTTTTTGGCTATTACTTCTGAATGTGACGTGTCAATAATCCGTTCAGTTGTGTTGTTCTGTAGAAGCAGTAATAATCATGATAACGCGATGAATGAGCTAATTTCAACTCTCAGATTGGTGATTCAATGAGGAGGTGGTTGTTTAAACACCTGTGTGAACATTGCTCATTCATACACACCTACAGAGCATCTATACGTATTTTCATACAACAACATCCGAAGACGATTAATTTATTCATTCAACACGATCCTGGAGCATGCTTCAGCTTCAGGAATGTAGTGGAAAATGAATTAGGACTATCTCTTATTGGAATATGGTTAAACCACCATTGCTTTTTCCCTGAGAACGTCATAGTGTTAACCTTACGACATTACTAGCAACAACTAAATTAGAAATGTTTTGATAATGCCACTCCTCTGTAAGGATACTTATTTGACTTTGATTGCGCAATGGAAAGGTATCGGACTATTTTTGTTTCTCTACGGATTTCCACAGAAAGGAAGCAGTAGCAGAACAAATGGGAATCGAACCAACGTTTCTTAGTAATCAAGTAAACTGTAATAACTTTAAAGGAAAGGGTCATCAGCCCAATTAGGCCAAATTGTACCAAGTATTAGCACGGTTAATAAAGAAAGTTAACAATTGGGATTTACAAGATATGAAATACTTTTTTTGCTGATAAGATACAAGAGAGTAATGTAATGTAAAAAATAATTCGATTTTTGCGTAGTGAAGGTGTGAAACCTACTGAAATTCTAATAGCTCTGACCACAATGGGACTTAACATCTCAGATCATCAGTTTCCTAGAACTTAGAACTACTTAAACCTAACTAACCTAAGGACATCACGCACATCTATGCCCGAGGCAGGATTCGAAGCTGCGACTGTAGCGGGCGCATGGTTCCAGACTGTAGCGCCTAGAACCGCTCGGCCCCTCCGGCCGACGAAAGGAGGTTCAGTACGGTGATGCATGTTTGTTACAGCAGCAAGTCTACGAATGGATTAGGAAGTTCGCAAATGGTGTGACTTCAGGGAAGATGCCCTCATCCAGGTCAGGCACTAAGAGTTGGGACTCCACAGAACATTGCAGCAGTTGAAGCCATAGTGAAGGAAAACCGCCGAGTGATACTGAATGACACTGCAGAAAGTTTACAGATTAGTCATAGGTCAGCACACCACATTGTGCATGATGGGCTCAAGTTTCACAAAGTGTCTGCTAGATGGGTGACATGGCAGCTGGCTCCTGAAATGAGAGAACGACGTGTCAATGCCCGTGAAGAACTTCGGCGCTTTGAACAAGAAGGTGATGTCTTCATCTAGATCTACACCTACAAGACTACTCTGCAATTCACATTTAAGTGCTTGGCAGAGGGTTCATCGAACCACAATCATACTATCTCTCTAGCATTCCACTCACGAACAGCGCGCGGGAAAAACGAACACCTAAACCTTTCTGTCCGAGCTCTGATTTCTCTTATTTTATTTTGATGATGTTTGCTACCTATTTAGGTTGGACTCAGCAAAATATTTTCGCATTCAGAAGAGAAAGGTAGTGACTGAAATTTCGTAAATAGATCTCGCCGCGACGAAAAACGTCTTTGCTTTAATGACTTCCATCCTAACTCGTGTGTCATACCTGCCACACTCTCTCCCCTATATCGTGATAATACAAAACGAGCGACCCTTTTTTGCACCCTTTCGATGTCCTCCATCAATCCCACCTGGTAAGGATCCCACATCGCGCAGCAATATTCTAACAGAGGACGAACGAGTGTAATGTAAGCTGTATCTGTTTCCTTGCAAGAATTGTTACTGAGGACGAAACCTGGGTTCACTTCCACCAACCGGAAACGAAGATATCGAGCAAGGAATGGCGCCATTACTCATCACCAAAACCAAAGAAGTTTCGAACAGAACCATCAGCAGGGAAGGTTATACTGACTCTGTTTTGGGTCGGAAAAGACGTCATTTTGGAGCATTACATGCCTATAGGGACCACTGTCACCAGTACATCATACACAGATCTCCTAAAAAATCATCTGCGGCCTGCAATCAAATCAAAGCGACGTGGATTGCGGTTAGCAAGTGTCCTTTTGCAATATGACAATGCAAGGCCCCACACTGCCCATACAACAGTTGCAACAATCACAGACCTTTTCATTTTGAGTGTCTTCCTCATCCACCATGCTTACCAGAGCTTGCTCTAAGTGATTTCCAAATGTTTGGATCACTCAAAGACGCAATGGGAGGAAAGAAGTTCCGTTCTGATGAACGGGTACGCCACGCTGTACATGAGTGGTTGCTCGGAAAAGTAAAAGAATTTTTTGTCTAAAGGAATTTATGCAGTTTGTAAGAGCTGGAGGATTAGCATTGAGCGTGGGGGAGATTATGTTTAAAAGTGATACAGCTTTGTACCACTTCTGCACAATAAATAATATTTGAAAAAATATTTAAGGTTTTCACCCTCGTATTTGCTTACTATGGTACACACAAGGTATAAGAATGAAAGCTGTACCTCTTGAGTATAGTTATAATATGTGGTCGGTAGTGACTGGATGCATTGGAGTACAATGCTATACTATACCGTCTGATTAATGTGCTGTTCTATCTCATACATAAGAATAATACTCACAAAGGACTGTCTCCCTCCATCCAATGGACACCTCACACACAAAATAGAGGGATTAAGATGATTATGTGTCGTAATCGTGTATCTTCAAGAGTCTTCTTATAAATACTGGTAATACAGATTCTGTCGAAGATGTTAGGCTCTTTGGCAGAAGGAATTTAAATGTGGCTACACCCCTATCAGAACCGTTTTGCGAAGATTATTTCACTATTTGCAGGGCAGTAACACGCCGAAAATGATGTACAAGTGGTTGAAATCGAGCCTTCGGGATTGGTAATATACATGCAAAGTCTCTGTGTGTATGTATGTATGTAGAGGTGTCAGTGGTGGAGTGTTAAGATCGAATGTATAACTTGATAACATTCATCTACAAACGACACTGTCGGCGAGAAACACTCTGTAGCTAGGATGAAGGGAAACTCATGCAGTGCAGGTTGCTAAATGCAGTCGGCACACTGTCAACTTCGAATAACTTCAAGAATGAGATACTCACTCTGCAGCGGAGTGTGTGCTGATATGAAACTTCCTGGCAGATTAAAACTTTGTGCCGGATCGGGACTCGAACTCGGGACTTTGCCTTTCGCGGGCAAGTGTTCTACTATCTGAGCTACCCAAGCACGACTCAAGCCCCGTCCTAACAGATTTACTTCTACCAGTAGCTTGTCTCCTACTTTCCCCGACTTCGAGTTTCGGTCCGGCACACAGTTTTAATCTGCCAGGAAGTTTCGAATAACTTATTACTAGGATAAGAAAATACCTGAAATGTCCAGATTGTAGATGTCTTGGCAGGATTATGGGTATGTATCAGAGTTGAAGGTATATACAGAAGTAGAGAAACTCATCTGGTAACCAATAAGAGCATATACTTATGGAAAAAAAATCTGAGCAGCAACAGGAATGTTAATTCCCTGTTGCAGATCCCTACGCGATGGAGTGGAAGCCAAATCAACATTTAGAACTGTTTGCAGACATTGAGTTTTCATCAGGTGCAGCACTACAGGGGTCTGAAGGTCTGCAGAAAAGCGCTCTGGTGCGTCGGAGTTTTATGCGGACTGTTTCCACACTTCAAGTATCCAATATATCCATCATCCACAGCACTCATTGAGCCTCACCTAGCTACGAAACGAAACCTAGCAAAATTAAGGTAAAAACAGGACAGATGACGCTGGAGGACAGACGCCGCACTTCCAAGAAATTCGTCAGAAGACATTGTTGTGCGCGCGACGCTCATTGTTGTTGTAACCGCTGGTGAGATCAGTTTACTCCCAAGTTTTTGTGCTTCAGGAGCGGAAAATAGAGGAGAAATTTAAGAAAATAGCGTTTCGAGACAAAGGTAAGGCAAGGAAATTTTTCACAGTCCCTCTTTAACAGTATGTACTATTAGATACGCCCGTAGTAGTTTATAACTTGTACTTAGATTGTGCCGTAGAAACATTGTATGTTATGTTGGTCTAGTAATGGCTTCTTCCGATAACAACTCTGGTGAAAATTGGGGTGTGGCATCTGTCCCTACGAAAACATACACATGACCCATCATTACTGTGGGACAGATGCCGCAATACTTGCATTGCTAACAGGAGTCCATAAGTTTTTGTTTTATAGAAAAATGCTGAGAAAACGCATTAGGACAACAGACAGGGGAAAATGGACTGCAGAAGATCTATTAGAGGCAGTGATACTAGTCGAAGGGGAAGGTTATGCTAAAAGGAAAGCAGCTTGAATCAAAAATATACCACAACGAACATTAAGGAGAAGACTTGCTACGCACAATTTCAAGAAAGCAGGGTGTGGACCATCATCATACTTGGGTGAAGATGGAGAAAGGAAATTAGTTGTCCATATAAGTTTATACAAATTGAGTGTGAATACATCAAATTAGAGAAAAATACTATGAAATGCAGGGAATTGAGGTGGGTTGAGGGTAACTGGACACACAAGGTAGAGAAAAGCTTAAAAATTATTCTCTACCTGCATTCGTCTTTAATTCCCTTTCCCCCCCTCCCACGCCCGGTAAACTATGTGGAAGTTCGTAACACGTCCTTCAACAAAGATGATGTAAGTATTACACAAAAGCGCTATATTAAAGCAGGCGAAACATGTCTTCCAATCCTGGACGGTGTTCCCACACATGCAGTCGAACATAAAAATATAAATATCGTGTAACTAGGGCCTCCTGTCAGGTAGACCGTTCGCCGGGTGCAAGTCTTTCGATTTGACGCCACTTCGGCGACTTGCGCGTCGATGGGGATGAAGTGATGATGATTAGGACCACACAACACCCAGTTCCTGAGCAGAGAAAATCTCCGACTCAGTTGGGAACCCAACCGAGTCCCTTAGGACTGACATTCTGGCGCGCTGAGCACTTAGCCACCGGGGTGAACAGTTGAACATAGTGTTGACTCTCACAAGCAATGTTATTCCACAAGCATTACATGAAAGAATGAATGTATTGAACAGGCGTAAGCCATTCTCTAGCTTGTTCTGTAGGAGAGTGGACTGATGGTACATATATTTGCCTTAATAGTGTGAGGAGCAGGTACTCTAGAGATGTGGTGTTAGGGCGCAATTGACATGTCATATATGGAGGTTGATGTTCTTGGGGACAATATTATGGAAATGGAAGAGGAGGTAGATGAAGATGAAATGGGAGATATGATACTGCATGAAGAGTTTCACAGAGCACAGAAAGACCTAAGTCGAAACAACACCCCTGGAGTAGACAACATTCCATTAGAACTACTGACAGCCTTGGGAGAGCCAGGCCTAACAAAACTCTACCATCTGGTGAGCAAGATGTATGAGATAGGCGAAATTTCCTCAGACTTCAAGAAGAATATAGTAATTTCGATCCCAAAGAAAGCAGGTGTTGACAGTTGAGAAAATTACCGAACTATCAGTTTCATAAGTCACAGCTGCAAAATAGTAACGTGAATTCTTTACAGACAAATGGAAACACTGGTAGAAGCCGACCTCGGCGAAGACGAATTTGGATTCCGCAGAAATGTTGGAACACAGGAGGCAATACTGACCCTACGACTTATCTTAGAAGAAAGATTAAGGAAAGGCAAACCTACGTTTCTAGCATTTGTAGACTTAGAGAAAGCTTTTGACAATGTTGAATGGAATAATTTCTTTCAAATTCTGAAGGTGGCAGGGGTAAAATACAGGAAGCAAAAGGCTATTTACAATTTGTACAGAAACCAGATGGCAGTTATAAGAGTCGAGGGACATGAAAGGGAAGCAACAGTTGGGAAGGGAGTGAGACAGGGTTGTAACCTCTCCCCGATGCTATTCAATCTGTATAGTGTGCAAAGGCTAAAAGAAACAAAAGAAAAGTTCGGAGTAGGTATTGGAATCCATGGAGAAGAAATAGAAAGTTTGAGGTTCGCCGATGACATTGTAAGATCAGTTGAACTTGAAAGATCAGTTGAATGGAATGGACAGTGTCTTGAAAGGAGGGTATAACATAAACATCAACAAAAGCAAAACGAGGATAATGGAATGTAGTCCAATTAAATTGGGTGATGCTGAGGGAATTAGATTAGGAAATGAGACACTTCAAGTAGTAAAGGAGTTTTGCTATTTACGGAGCAAAATAACTGATGATGATCGAGGTAGAGAGGATTAAAAATGTAGGCTGGCAATGGCAAGGAAAGCGTTTCTGAGGAAGAGAAATTTGTTAACATCAAGTATTGATTTAAGTGTTAGGAAGTCGTTTCTGAAAGTATTTGTATGGAGTGTAGCCATGTATGGAAATGAAACATGGACGATAAATAGTTTAGACAAGAAGAGAATAGAAGCGTTCGAAATATGGTGCTACAGAACAATGCTGAAGATTAGATGGGTACATCACATAATTAATGAGGAGGTATTGAACAGAATTGAGGAGGAGTTTGTGGCACAGCTTGACTAGAAGAAGTGATCCGTTGGTAGGACATGTTCTGAGGCATCAAGGGATCACCAGTTTGGTACTGGAGGGCAGCGTGGAGGGTAAAAGTCATAGATGGAGACCAAGAGATGAATACACTAAGCAGATTCAGAAGGATGTAGGCTGCAATAGGTACTGGGAGATGAAGAGGCTTGCACAGGATAGAGTAGCATGGAGAGCTGCATTAAACCAGTGTCAGGACTGAAGACCACAACAACAACATCCTACACATGAGTAAAACTACCTAATATCAGAACATCTACGTTCAGACTTCTACGTTCGAGAGGGACGCTACTAGGACTGTGTTGATGCTACTGTAAATCGCAATAACACTGTTACGTCTCTTTTGGCTACTAATCATAATATTTACTTCCTCATAAGATGTTGCTGTTTCTCCGTGTGCAATTTCGTGGAGCAGGACATGGATGGTAACTCAGTGTATCAACTAACAAACCTCGCTATTTGGTATCCGCCCCCAAAAACAACCCAACAACCAACTAACAAAATTATTCATGTCGTTTTTCCTCACTCTGTTCCCTAATGAGGCATAGCCACATCAGCCAAAATCGCTACTACTACAAATAAACGCTACTGACACGGGAAATCTGTTCAGGATACGCACGTTTCCGACTTAAAAGACGTATAACATCCGTCAATTTCCTAACAGACAGAACAGCAACCACCCGACTTGATTGGTTTATAAGCAGTTCGAGCGGCGGCTGTACATCGACGATACCTTCATGATAAGGAACAGTTCAGTTACTTCCCAGGACACCACAATAGTTTCCATACCAACATAAAATTCACGACGCAGGCAAAACAAGGACCGACATCTATCCTTTCTAGATGTGCCAGTTACAGGAAAAGGGGAGGAACCTAGTTCACACAGCGAACAACAGACGCAAGGAACTATACATGCATAAGCCGTCAAATCATCAAAAAGAGAAATGATCAGCACACTCAAGACGAATATATGAGATGCAACACCTACAGAGTTTTCTGATGGGCAATCGGTACTCCACTCACTGTTCGAGAAGCGCCTCGTCAGAGGAGGAAAATGTTGGATATAGCCTTTCTACAATATATCCCTGCCGTGATCAACGGCAATCCTGGGTAGTGGACGGTAGTTCAAAGTCTGCCCCATTCCTGTTCTGCCCACAACTGTGTGTTAAGTGTCCTCCGCCTGTAGGGTAGGAAACCTCTCTCAGTTGTGCAGGCTCTGTGTAACATTAAAAAAAAAATTCCAACATGACGGGTGTCTTACGAAATATAGTAGGAGTGAAGAGTGGAGTTTGCTGCATCAGTGTTATTGGTCGTGATAGCACTGTCTTGTACAAACTGAGAGGGGGAATTAGGATCATACGTGTCTGTCGTCAATAAAAAGTGATGGAGAGCTTACATTTTTGGACATGTACTTAACGATAATGCGTAGTGAAGTATCTAACATGTCAGAATGCAGTGTAGGACTTGTGAAAATAGGCTGGCACACTGCTTGTGAGCACTTCACGATGTGCTGAAATAGATAAATAGCTTAACCACATGGGGATAGAAAGCTGTCTAGTTTACTTTGGTGCAGACGTGTTTGTCCGAGAATTAATCCAAATGAACGTGCTGCAAAGTTATCTATCAAGTTTCATACTCCAGTATACAGCAATGATGCCGTAGTCAGTAAATTCGTATGATCTGGGTGTTAAGTCTACGATAGTTATGCATGCAAACATACGTTGGAAATGAGTACCATTAGGCTCGAATGTCTTTACACAAACTCATCTGACTTGGCTATCCAAATATAACATGCTACTGTGTTCGCTGGATTTAAAAAACACTATGGAAGTATCAAAACTACGAAAAAAGGACGTCCACTCCCAGTTGTTCAGTCTGTGGGGTTTGATAAGTAGCAGTCTGTCCTCGATTCTGATTTATTGGAGGACATGTATGTTAAATCATTTCGATGAAGTGACGAAGTCGAGAAACCTTGTGGGGGTAAGATGTCTGGGGCTGATGTGATGTTTTCGTAGAAGTTAGGTTGACCCTCCAAAGTTACTCTTTCTACTACAGGTGTGGCAGTTCAACCTGCTTTGGTATACGCTGACTATTTGGTGGAATGTACATAACATAAATAAAAGCTGCGAGGGAGTTTCAATTCTAATTGCACCCTTTATTCCTCGACAGATATGTGATGTAGTGGGAGGGTTTTGTTACTGGGAAATGTGAAACGATACTCAGCCGTTGTGAGTTTTTACATACCACAATTTTTCAGACGCTGTACAACTGCAAATGATAATCGGAAATGGTATGCTGTTAGAATGTAAAATTACTGTGTTTAGTGTTCCGACATGGGCAAAGAAAATGACGTGGGTGGGACTATGTCTGGTCTTAAGAGAAAAATTGGCTTTTTAATAGAATGGCACTTATCAGAGGTAAGTTGGAGTTAAATAAACTGCTCTAATTAGTTTGAAACGTCCCCTTTGAAAAAATTATACATGACTGTGCTTAAACTGACACACAATATTCTTTTTGCGCAACGCAGTCTGACTTTCTATAATCCCTACAAAAGAATGGCCCTGACTAAATTAACCTATACGTTTCACAAATCACTTACCTCACAAAAATGATCGTTACTCGAACTACTGCAATAAAGAGAGCGCCACTACTGCCAGCTAAATAAAAGATTCAAACTACTGAGCAAACCCACAAGCAGAAAAAATAATACACTAAAGACAACAATGCAGATAAGGGAAATGTCTATTCACATCTTAATGTCTATGTAATTAAAGTGGTGACCCACAAGTTATTCTACGAGAAATATTACCAAGTAGTGGAAAAGAAAATTATGTATGCAAGTGCTGTGAAGGGGAAATGTCTTCTCGTGCTTCTTCGTTTTTTTTTTTCATTGAAGTAGATCATAAAGTTATTATTTACTGGATCTGTAGGCATAAAATATCTATATTAGTACATCCATTAAATTTTATCGCAACCAATGCTGCAGTGCAGCTAGAAACTAGATATTAAACAAAATAGGCAAAGCAAGGAGTGAAACGTCATTCACTAGCCATATGGCATTTCATAATGCAGTAAACAATCTTTCAACTAGCAAGACAATAGACGTGAAATGTTTCTCATGATTTCATTTAAGTAAATATCATAAATTAAGAGCTCCACAGTGTAATCATTTGTTTTCAAGTTTGGGCGTGTCGTATTTGCGATGATTTCTACAAAGAAATGTCAATAGCGAGGGCAATGGCCTCTTTTTTTTTCCACCGGTGCCTCTGAAAGGCACACACTAATGGCTTTTTTCCAGGCGACTGTTGCACAGCTGGGTGCTTACAGTGACCTACCTTCCTTACCGAAATATTTACGACACCAGTTTGCACTACAGTGACAGTCCCATGTAAAAAATTTCACAGGTCGAGAATTTGTGTTGCAAATGTGTAGAAACAAAATCCTATGAATATAACAGTGTGCAAAGAATTTTCGCTTGCATTGTGATACATTCACGCATTTACACACATTACATAACTCTTCAAGTACGATTCTCAGCTTATTGATCATGAACATACCTCAACAGCATAATACACATCGTCATCGTAATAATAACATCATAACAGATCAATCACATCTCAGAATCGTCGCAGCTTCTTTCAATAATTTAAAGACCTTCAATAAAGTCATCTACCTCAAACGTACTTCAAAAATCATGATCCCTTACCAAATACATCATTCAAAGCTCTCGTAGTATCACAATGGTTCCGAAAAAATATGAACAGTTCACAAAGTACAGACAAAATACAGTTTCATAAGTGTGAAGTTATTCAACTGTGTTATTACGTAAACACTCCAGTTAAATGATCAGATAGCTGTCCAATTTATGTGTTAGAGAAATATGGTACCAACGTGTAAAATTGTATAAGCAAATACCATATTAGCTAGGGCTCCTTGTGCTTGCCAAACACATGGTACACAAAGTAAGCGTGTACCCCCCTGAGGATTAATGGAATTATACCCTCAGGTGTTACAGATTACAGCAATGGAATGATATGTATCACGGAAAACCTTTCTATCTTTGTAATTCAAAAATCTTTAAAAATAAATGTTTTAAGTACAAAATCAATCACTCAAATACGTGTACTGTAGCGCTAAACTGTGCGTCTTGTTGTCAGATAATCTCTGTGGAAGTGTCGCAGTTATCGTCCTCTGTAAGCAAAGATCTGCTGAAATCAATGTACTTACCTCATGATAAACGAAAGTGAAATGCTTTGCGTATAGATATCGTAGTTAATGTGTACCTTATGGTGATCAAGAAAGTACTATAATGTAACGTATTGTTGTGCAACGAAAAAGGCTATCTCATTGTAGCTATACCACAAAAGTTACTACTAAAACATGTTTTACTTTCCAGAAGAATTCAGAAAAACAGTGCAGATATAAAACAGAAACACCTCAAAAGCAACACTGTAAATGGTCACTCATTAGTAGCGTCGTGATAAAATCGTGTAGCTGTCACATAAACTAACCACTGTGTCGTCTTGTATCTCACAGAAAGTACTTTAAATCCAGAATGTATTTTCAAGTAAACCAAAATGTTGCATGGGACCTGTCATAGTGTACAAACATCGTCTTCTTGAATTGTAGTTTGTTGTTGCTGAACGTAAAATGATTGTGTTTTTTCCGACATGTGAGCAGATAGGCTGTATTCTGTAATGCTATTTCATGTGTATGAAATATCTGTAATACCGACGTGCATGATATTTTATTTACATACACTGATTTGAACGTCAGAGACGCTCTCAAACCATGTAATGTTGTCCATAAAACTGTAAGAAATCGGTTAACTTTTATGTTTCATTAGTATGTTTCTTTTTCTTCAGAGTTTAAAGTTATCAATTTCTCTTTATTCTGTTTCGAAATAATGAGGACATTCTGCAGTGATTGGTAGGTTGCACAGCAAAATAGTGGAAGTTTTTTCGATTTTGTGCAGGGTGCACATGTGTAGGAGATGTGAGATAAGTTAATACAACTGTCAGATGTATCGCGATAGAGCTCCAACCTATACAATTTGCTCATCTGTAATCAGCAGCAGTGCTATTTTTTTTTTCACTTCATTGGATGTCACAAAATAATAGGAGATGGGGAGGGAGAGAGAGAAAGAGAGAGAGAGAGAGAGAGAGAGAGAGAGATGTGAATTGTACTCTGCAGCTGAATGTAAAAATAACTACGTGGATGCTGTTCTATATTGATAATCTAATCGTCTGAAATGAGTGTAATACCCTCGTCCACGCGGAATGCTCTCGAACTACACCGATTTTGCTCATAAAACTAAAAGATAATGGACTGAGTCTATTTTTGTGGAAACAAGACTGTTTTATTAGCGTCACGATTGTCTTTTTTAATAGATGTTTGCTTGTAAGTGGTGCATTGATATTAGAAGAAAACGAACTATTGCACTGAAATGTTTCTCTCAGATTGTCGAGCGCCTGTGGGGCGACTGCTGGCAGTGTAGAGTGTCTTAGATGGCCACAGCTGCAGTTTTAGACAAACATCTTTATTTGAGAGAGCCGTCATTTATCTCGCTTTTTCTGTAGCCCACTGGAGTTGTGATATATTGTGTATGTGTAGCTTTTGACCGCCCAGACCACGTGCTCAGCGAAAGACGTTGCTTCTGGCACCAGCTGGCCATAGCTACAGTACCCAGCGGCAGATGGAGGCAGTGGTCTGTTGTCCCAACTAGCGGACCTAGGGAAAGCATTCTGAAGAGCTGTTGTTGTTTCAGGGGCTGATGAATACATTCACAGAACGAAGTTTCACTGTGACACCACCAGCAACAGATTCTGGAACAGACTGGAAAACGCTTCTACCCTTGCGAGAATTAGGGGAGGGGAGGGATGGAGGTAGGGTGGAGGTAGATGGAGGGAGGTAGGGGTGGTTCTGGCGTTCTTAGTGCGCTATCTCACGCTGAGGACGACACATCGTTACATCTACATGACTACTCTGCAATTAAAATTTAAGTGCTTGGCAGAGGGTTCATCGAACCACAATCATACTATCTCTCTACTATTCCACTCCCGAACAGCGAGCGGGAAAAACGAACACCTAAACCTTTCTGTTCGAGCTCTGATTTCTCTTATTTTATTTTGATGATCATTCCTACCTATGTAGGTTGGGCTCAACAAAATATTTGCGCATTCGGAAGAGAAAGTTGGTGACTGAAATTTCGTAAAAAGGTCTCGCAGCGACGAAAAACGTCTATGCTGTAATGACTTCCATCCCAACTCGTGTATCATATCTGCCACACTCTCTCCCCTATAACGTGATAATACAAAACGAGCTGCCCTTTTTTGCACCCTTTCGATGTCCTCCGTCAATCCCACCTGGTAAGGATCCCACACCGCGCAGCAATATTCTAACAGAGGACGAACGAGTGTAGTGTAAGCTGTCTCTTTAGTGGACTTGTTGCATCTTCTAAGTGTCCTGCCAATGAAACACAACCTTTGGCTCGCCTTCCCGACAATATTATCTATGTGGTCCTTCCAACTGAAGTTGTTCGTAATTTTAACACCCAGGTACTTAGTTGAATTGACAGCCTTGAGAATTGTACTATTTATCGAGTAATCGAATTCCAACGGATTTCTTTTGGAACTCATGTGGATCATCTCACACTTTTCGTTATTTAGCGTCAACTGCCACCTGACACACCATACAGCAATCTTTTCTAAATCGCTTTGCAACTGATACTGGTCTTTGGATGACCTTACTAGACGGTGGCGAGGGATTATTTTTCGATAGCTGTGTGACGTTTACAATGGGTTTTCGTAAATTTCCGATGAATGTTGCATTATGGTTCGTTGTTTGTAAGTGGGAGATCAGGGGTGGTAGTTTTTGACATTAATTTCGATGTTTTTTTCTTACGAGAGCAGTTAAGCATTTATCATTATATGTGTGTGTGAGCACCTGTGTATGTATGTATTTGAAGCATCAAGGCTGTTTTGTTTCGAATGGAGTTCAGTTGTTGGATTACATGATTTTTTTAATAATTGTTCTTCTTGATGGTCTGTTAGGCTTTCTTTTCTCAGCGGCAAGTAGACAATCCAGTGCAAACCTCTGGTGGTTCTGCTGCTAAAACTATGGCTGCAAACTTATATGTGTGTTATTTAGTAGATCTGTTAGGGTTTCTTTTCTCAATGGCATGTAGACCAGCTAGGGCAAATCTTTGTCGCTTATGCTGCTGAAACTATGATTGCTAACTTTTATCTGGCAGAGCTTTCTTCCAAGTGAGTTTCCAGTCAAATGCTGTCCCTTCCTTTTATGTCAAGTGCTCCGAACGATATGTGTGTTGCTATATGTGAAATTATGGATATGTCCCACCCCCTGCAGGTATTCATATGTAGATCGGCAGGAGACAACTCTGTGATAGTTTGCTGTCCCATCGTTACAAACTAATTGCCCTGAATGATGTATGAGTGCAAGGAGTGTGGTACAGTACTGCAAATAAATGAACTGAGAACGAAAATTTTGGAGGTGAATCGCAGGCGAGCACACGCAGAGCGTTTCACATCGATCTACAGCACTGTGATTACATTATTAGGACGTGTTGTAACACTTGCACCAACAACTAAGTTGTTTTCTTAGTGGGGCAGCTGTAGAACAGTTTAGAGTTGTATCGCTGCCTCAGTCACACACACGATCGGCAAAAAGAGAGGGTGGGGACGGCAGAACGTAGAGAGTAGATGGTGAAGTGTGGGGATGGTTAAGTGAACTCACTCTGGTGGCTCTATTGTGAACCAGGGCAGTCAGTCTTCGAACTTAGAAAATCTACATACACGACTGGAGAAAAGGGCGCAGGAGGCAGCGGAAAGTTGGGGGGGGGGGGGGGGGGGATCGTACAACGTGGGAATGTGGTGCAGTGGAGTATAAAGGTCAGCTGTAGGACGATACAGCAGTAGGATAACACCACCACAAACACATTTCCCACCAAAATAAATAAATGCAGACTGTCCCTTCCTCTCCAGCAGCTCAGCACAGGCTGAGTCTTTTTCCTGCCAACTCACAAGTGTGAAAGTGGGGGAGGGGGGATGTAAACTGCACCCTGTGGTGGTGGTATTGTCAAATAGAGCTCCAAAATTTGAAACTCCCACCATTTTTAATTTCCCACCATTTTTTTTAAATTCGTACAATTTTTTAATTTCATGCCATTTTGAATTTAATTAATTTCCATAAGTAATTGAATTAATCTGCATATCAATTTATTTGCGATGTTGCCACTTGTATGCCTCTGGGAGAGGAGATGGGAAGACCACCCAAGAAGAGCCGTCATCTAGGATAAATTTGGCAACAATGCAGACTGTGCCATCACAAAGGCAGTTACACTACTTTCAGTAGCTGCCGCTGATGCCCACTGTTCTGGCTATAAGGAGTGCTTCCACCTGGTGCAGAGGCTACAGGGAGCTTCTGATGTGGACACAAAAATGATTTCTTAAAGACAAATGTGTAAGGAACGAACTAATATCATCAGATTTAGCATTACCTTTTATTTTAATTGTGAGAAAAATCAAGTGTATTGAAAGAGGGCTAACCCTTAAGAGGTATAAACTTGCATAAAAGTTTAACACATCAAAGCATGTACTGCAATCCAAAACTGGGTGTTTGTCTTGAGGCAGTGTAATGACAGGGCGCAAATAGCAGCGTAATGGCAGTGCGCAAATACTCATATTATATTCATACAGCATTTGAGAATGAGAGCATTTAACAACTTCCAACAATCTCCGCATTTAGCTTCACACCTTTAGTAATCTTTTTCTCGATGACTCCTCCCATAAAATGATGAAAAGAAACAAGTTTATTGCTGACAACGTTTTCGCTGTTCATGCAACCAAACTTCAGCGTTACACATGGGGCTTTAATTTATTAATTTTTTCCTACTAACTATTTGCAGGCAATCCATACACTATCACTGAATATACCTGCAATGTTATATCATTGTACGACACATGGTTCAGGAGATATACATTGAGGCGCGATAAAAACTAATTTCTGGTTGAAATAGAGATCAAATTACCCAGACTATATTCATCACGAATTGTTTACAGAAGAATGGAAAAACTGGTAGAAGCCGACTGCAGGAAAGATCAGTCTGGATTCCAGAGAAATGTAGGCAATACTGACACAATGACTTATCTTAGAAGACAGTTTAAGGAAAGGCAAACCTACATTTATAGAATTTGAAGATTTAGAGGAAGCTTTTGATAATGTTGACTCAAACACTGTCTTTCAAATTTCATGAAGGTAGCAGGGGCTAATTACAGGGAGCAGAGGCTATTTACAACCTATACAGAAACCAGGCAGCTGTTATCAGAGTTGGGGTTGTGAAAGGGAAGCAGTGGTTGAGAAATGAGTCAGTCGAGATTGTAGCCCATCCTCGATGTTACTCAAAATGGTTCAAATGGCTCTGAGCACTATGGGGCTTATCTTATCATCAGTCTTAGAACTATTTAAACCTAACTAACCTAAGGACATCACACATATCCATGCCCGTGGCAGGATTCGACTGTAGCAGCAGCACGGTTGCAGACTGAAGCACCTAGAATCGTTTGGCCACAACGGCCGTCGATCTTTCTCAGTCTGCACATGGATCAAGGAGTAAAGGAAATCAAAGAAATATTTGGAGTAGGAATTAGCGCTCAGGGAGAAGAAATAAAACCTCGAGGTTTGCTAATTATATCGTAATTCTATCAGAGAGAGCAAAGTACTTGGAGGAGCAGTAGAAAAGAATGGACAGTGTGTTGGAACATCAACAAAAGCAAAACAAGGATGTGGGAATGTAGTCAAGTTAAATTAAGGGATGCTATGGGAATTAAATTACAAAACGAGATGCTTAAAGTAGTAGATGAGTTTTTTTATTTAGGCAGCAAAATAACTAATGATAGCCTTATTAGAGAGGATATAAAATGTAGACTGGCAATGCCTAGAAAAACATTTCTGAAAAAGAGAAATTTGTTAAAATCGAATATAGACTTACGTGGTAAGAAGTATTTGCCGAGAGTAGCAGTATGGAGTGTAGCCATGTATGGAAGTGAAACATGAACAAGGAACTGTTTGCACAAGAAGTGAACAGAAGCTTTTGAAATTTGTTGCTAGAGAATAATGCTGAAGATTAGATGGGTAGATCATGTAACTAATGAGATTGTACTGAACAGAACTGGGGAGACAAGAAATAAGTGTCACAACTTGACTAAAAGGAGGAATCAGTTGACAGGAAACATTCTGAGACATCAAGAAATCAGCAATTTAGTATTGGAGGGAAGTTTGGGGGAAGGCTGGAGGAGGGGAGGACTCGCCAAGGGAGATCAAGAGATGAATACAGTAAGCAGATTCAGTATGATGTAGGTTGCAGCAGTTATTCAGAGATGAAGAAGCTTGCACAGGTTATAGTGGCATGGAGAGCTGCATCAAACATGAAAATCAGAACCGAAAAAACAACATATTCATCCAGTGTTTCACAACAAGAGCACTTAGAGACTTGCAACAAACTTTAAGTATAATTTCAAACATTTACTTAGCTTTTTCTCTCTTACATGATTAAATTCAAATATGTAACACGTTACCTCATTTCTAAACTAATCAAACTTTTGAAGCTGTTTCACACATGCTACTTTCAGTCTTACAAGAGAAATTCACATTTCAAAAAATATACAAGGTTTATCGAAAGGAATCATCCGATTTAAAAAAAAAATCATAATATGTCGTTTGAGATACGTGCATGAACAACGTAATGTTGGAAAGAGCAAACTCTCGTGTTTTGCATGGTACCTGTAAGGTAGCAGCAGTGTGCGCCCAAATCACTTCTAGTAAAAATGGTGTCGGCACAACAGAAAGTGCTTCGTGTTCTACGTTTAGAGCAATGCAGGTCAGTAATAACTATTCAATGTTACTTTCGTAGTAGGTATGGTGTGAATCTTCCTAAGCTCAAAGCATTAGACGATGGCATGAACAATTTCGAGAAACAGGTTGTTTGTGTAAAGGCAAATCGCAGGGCCATCCTCGAGTGTCTAACATAGACGTCGAACGCATCCGTCATATTTTCACAAGGAATCCGCAGAAATCCGTTCTCCGTGCAGTTCGACAGCTCAACATGCTCCCGATGTTCGTTTGTTGCGTGTTGCTTCGACGTTTACACATGAAATCATATCAAGTTCAGCTACTAAAAGCTCTTCGTGAAGGTGACAAACAGCAACGTGTGGAGTTCTATAATTTCGTTCTTTGAAAGATGGAGGACAACAGTAGTCTTCCACACTTAGTGTTTATTGACGAAACAACATTCCATTTAAATGGAAAGCTGAACCGTCATAATGTGGGGATTTTGTTGTGGTCTTCAGTCCTGACACTGGTTTGATGCAGCTCTCCATGCTACTCTATCCTGTGCAAGCTTCTTCATCTCCCAGTACCCACTGCAACCCACGTCCTTCTGAATCTGCTTAGTGTAGTCATCTCTTGGTCTCCCTCTACGATTTTTACACTCTACGCTGCCCTCCAATAGTAAATTGGTAATCCCTTGAGGTCTCAGAACATGTCCTACCAACCGATCCCTTCTTCTGGTCAAGTTGTGCCACAAACTTCTCTTCTCCAAAATCCTATTCAATACTTCCTCATTAGTTATGTGATCTACCCATTTAATCTTCAGCATTCTTCTGTAGCACCACATTTCGAAAGCTTCTATTCTCTTCTTGTCCAAACTATTTATCGTCCATGTTTCACTTCCATACATGGCTACTCTCCATACAAATACTTTCAGAAATGACTTCCTGACACTTAAATCTATACTCGATGTTAACAAATTTCTCTTCTTCAGAAACGCTTTCCTTGCCATTGCCAGTCTACATTTGATATCCTCTCTACTTCGAGCATCATCAGTTATTATGCTCCCCAAATAGCAAAACTCCTTTACTACTTTAAGTGTCTCATTTCCTAATCTAATTCCTTCAGCATCACCCAACTTATTCGACTACATTCCATTATCCTCGTTTTGCTTTTGTTGATGTTCATTTTATATCCTCCTGTCAAGACACTATCCATTCTGTTCAGCTGCTCTTCCAAGTCCTTTGCTGTCCCAAACTTTCTATTTCTTCTCCATGGATTTTAATACCTACTCAAAATTTTTCTTTTGTTTCCTTTACTGTTTGCTCAATATACAGATTGAATAACATCGAGAAGAGACTACAACCCTGTCTCACTCCCTTCCCAACCACTGCTTCCCTTTCATGTCCCTCGACTCTTATAACTGCCATCTGGTTTCTCTACAAATTGTAAATAGCCTTTCGCTCCCTGTATTTTACCCCTGCCACCTTCAGAATTTGAAAGAGAGTATTCCAGTCAACATTGTCAAAAGCTTTCTCTAAGTCTACAAATGCTATAAATGTAGGTTTGCCCTTCCTTAATCTAGCTTCTAATATAAGTCGTAGGGTCAGTATTGCCTCACGTGTTCCAACATTTCTACGTAATACAAACTGATCTTCCCCAAGGTCGGCTTCTATTAGTTTTTCAATTCGTCTGTAAAGAATTCGTGTTAGTATTTTGCAGCTGTGACTTATTAAACTGATAGTTCGGTAATTTTCACATCTGTCAATACCTGCTTTCTTTGGGATTGGAATTATTATATTCTTCTTGAAGTCAGAGGTAATTTCGCCTGTCTCATACATCTTGCTCACCAGATGGTAGAGTTTTGTCAGAACTGGCACTCCCAAGGCTGTTGGTAGTGGTAGATTCATTCAGTAATTTTCCTTTTGTTGTCCAGATGTCTTCCACGACGTCATCTGCCACCATCCAAGCGTTGTCGGCTATCTTTTGCATTGAAGGTCTTCCACAGACTATTGTTTCTGACAATGGCCCACAATTCATGTCCGCAGAATTTCAGTCATTCTGCAAGGCCAATGGTATTCAACATCTGACGTCCGCGCCGTTTTCGTCACAGTCAAACGGTGCTGCTGAACGATTGGTCAGGACTTTCAAGTCACAGATGTTGAAGTTGAAAGAGTCGCATTCTCGGGAGGAAGCGTTTTTGCTCTTTTTGTCCTCGTATCGCTCTCAGCCCCGGAATGGTCTCTCGCCGGCTGAGTTGCTCCTCGGTCGCCCTCACCGAACCTTGATGTCTTTGCTCCATCCGCGCTCATCAGGTTCCTGTGCAGCGGCAGACACCTGCTTTTGCTCCAGGCGACGTTGTCTACTATCGCCACTATCGATGTTCACGGCTTTGGCTTGAAGGGCGCATTCTTCGATGCCTCGGACGCACTATGTACCTGGTTTTGGTGGCCTCTGGTGAGGTGCGTCGGCATCTCAATCAGCTGCGCCTCTGTCGTCGCACGGGATCTGAGGCTCGCCATCTGCTTTCAGCGCCGGTGCCGTCCGGTCGGCGCCCCGGGGACCCATCTACTGGCTCGCCCCTGCCCCAGGTGTTACCGACGCTGCCTTCCATTTTGCCCAATGGCAACGCGCCGCCGCCACCGCCGCCGCCGACGCCTGTTCTCCCGCCGGCGACGCCCGCAGTGGACGCGTTGCTGCAACCACCGGGCGCCTCCTGGGTCACGCGCCGCCGATCGCTTACCGTGACCAGTTGTCCTCCGACATGGGACTCTTGCCCGCTCCGGACCATATGTCGTCCTCGCCCGTCGGGTGCCCCGGCTTGATGGAGGTCGACCCTTCGGCGCCTCCTGTCTCTCTACGGGCGCATACACCGCATGTTGGCGTGCACCCTGGAGCAGGTTTTCAGGCGTTTCCTAGCTCCCCGCGGTCCGAATGGCAGGGTGCAGGTGGCACAGCCTCGCCTGTTGTTAGGCTCCCCACCTCGTCGCATACGTCAATATGCGGTCCTCCCCACGGCGGGCGGAAGCCTTATTCCACAACCGTACGCCGATTTGCGGGAGAGGAATGTGGTGCCACCGCCAGACACCACACTTGCTAGGTGGTAGCCTTTAAATCGGCCGCGGTCCGGTAGTATACGTCGGACCCGCGTGTCGCCACTATCAATGATTGCAAATCGAGCGCCAATACACGGCAGGTCTAGAGAGACTTCCTAGCATTCCCCCCCCCCCCCCCCCCCCCCCCCCCCCCAGTTGTATAGCTGACTTTGCTAGCGATGGTTCACTGACTTCTACGCTCTCATTTGCCGAGACGATAGTTAACATAGTCTTCAGCTAAGTTATTTGCTACGACCTAGTAATGCGCCAGTGTCCGTACTATTGATATTGTGAATGATGTACCATAAAAAGCGACGTTCTCCATGAATGGATTAAAGTTAAGTATTCCACCAGCTACATCCGTTTTTCTCAATTCTCATTCCCTTGTCATGTTCAAGACCTCACGCCAGCGTGCGTGATCTAAAACGCGTGCTTTTCGGCCTCCTTTAGCAATACTGGGTTGGCTCGCCTGCCAACCACAACATCAAGGAATCAGCAATTTAGTATTGGAGTGAAGTTTGAGGGGAAGGGTGAGGAGTGGGAGACTCACAGAGGGAGATCAAGAGATGGATACAGTAAGCAGATTCAGTAGGATGCAGGTTGCAGCAGTTATACGGTGATGAAGAGGCTTGCACAGGTTATAGTAGCATGGAGAGCTGCACCAAACCTGAAAATCAGAACCAAAAAAACAACCTATTCATCCAGTGTTTCACAACGAGAGCACTTAGAGATTTGCAACAAACTTTAAGCATAATTTCAAACATTTACTTAGCTTTTTCTCTCTTACATGCTTAAATTCAAATATTTAACACGTTACCTCATTTCTAAACTAATCAGACTTTTGAAGCTGTGCACACATGCTACTTTCAGTCTTACAAGAGCAATCCACATTTCAAAAAATATACAAGGTTTATCAAAAGGAACCATCCGATTTAAAAAAAAAAAATCATATGTCGTTTGAGATACGTGCATGAACAACGTAATGTTGGAAAGAGCAAACTCTCGAGTTTTGCATGGTACCTGTAAGGTAGCAGCAGTGTGCGCCCAAATCACTTCTAGTAAAAATGGTGTCTGCACAACAGAAAGCGCTTCGTGTTCTACGTTTAGCGCAATGCAGGTCAGTAATAGCTGTTCAGCGTTACTTTCGTAGTAGGTATGGTGTGGATCTTCCTAAGCACAAAGCATTAGACGATGGCATGAACAATTCCTAGAAACAGGTTGTTTGTGTAAAGGCAAATCGCAGGGCCATCCTCGAGTGTCTAACATAGACTTCGAACGCATCCGTCATATTTTCACAAGGAATCCGCAGAAATCCGTTCTCCGTGCTGCTCGACAGCTCAACATGCTCCCGATGTTCGTTTGTTGCGTGTTGCTTCGACGTTTACACATGAAATCATATCAAGTTCAGCTACTAAAAGCTCTTCGTGAAGCTGACAAACAGCAACGTATGGAGTTCTATAATAACGTTCTTTGAAAGATGGAGGACAACAGTAGTCTTTCACGCTTAGTGTTTAGTGGCGAAACAGCATTCCATTTAAATGGAAAGGTGAACCGTCATAATGTGGGGATATGGGATACATAACAACTACTAGAAGTTATACAACATGAGAGGAACTCTCTAAAATTTAAAGTTGTTTGTGAAATTTCACGGAAAAGGTGAATGGTCCATTTTTCTTTGCCGAGAAGACTGTTACACGAAGCACATATCTCGGTAGGCTTTAGAAGTTTCTTTTCCCACAGTTGGAAACAGATTCGAACGACTTCATTTACGAACATAATGGGGCATCGCCACACTGGCATCTGGAAGTGCGGGAATTTTTAAATCAAAGGATTACTGAACAATGGCGTGGTCGCACTGGACTAAATGATTCAGCCTTACATTCAGTACTGTTTTCCTGGGGGAACTCTGGGGGATGCGTACCCCTAAACGTTTTCGTCGAGAAAGTAATTTTTTTACGATATCGACAACTTGGAAGGGTACCAAAGATTTATTTCACGGACGTAAATTTTTTATTTCATTTTTTTCTCTCTATTACAACCCTCATTCTTGGTATGTTCACTCTTCCTCCATCTCCATATATTCTTCGTAGTCCTGGTAATCCACAGAATTTGGCGCTTAAAACACAGACCTCAAAGACCGCACCTTACTCTCTTACTTTACTCCTACTACTGCCTAGCAGTAAATTTTGGCCTTATTTCCCCCATAACTTACTAACGTACTAGCGTACTCTTAAGTGGTGCTCTCCACGAGTAATGGACTAAACAGATTTATTTCGGAAGTAAATGAAAGAAAAATTTGCTACTGGAGCAATTTACTCATATAGTTCAGTACCAGGGGCGATTTTAGAAGTCGGTCAAGGAGGGGGGGGGGTTAATGGGGGGGGGGGGGGGGAGGTTTGGGGGAATGGAGTATCGCTTAACAAAAGGAGAGTTGCGGTCCTCCACTGACAAATTGGTAAAGTTTAGTGTTGCTTAAAGTGGTTTTTGGTAACTGTTTTGGAGTTCAGGATAAAAAGTTTGTATTAATAAGTAATAAGACGCCCACTTTAAGTTCAATGATATTTATTGGTTTGGATAGTAAGCTATTTGTCGCTCTTATTCCTTTGTTAAAATGCGTTAGAAATAGATTGCAATCTATATTGCTACACAATTATTAAAAAAAGATTGAATCTGAAGTCATTTTATCCAGTGTAATATGATACTCCATTGGGGGGGGGGGCGGCTATAGCCCCCATAGCCCCCCCCCCTTTCCACCGCCTATTTTCAGTACTATCGACAGAAGTCGCCGATTTCCTTCTCTCTTAGCAACTTACTACGTTAGTTTCACTTACTCCAGGTTGGTGCTAGCCACCCTGAAAATTTATAGTTTTGAGCCCAGACAGCTATTTCCAACAGAAACTGATGTTTACTTTGCCATTTACGTCTTTAATCCTGTGCCTTGGCCGTGGTTGGTACAACAATGAAGCACTGTTTGATGTAGATGTGTGGAGCTTAGCGATAAAGCTTTCGCTATTTAGGCGGAAGAGAGTGTTAGTTTTCGGTTTTAACCTGGCTGGAGGTAACATTTTTCCCATGTTCTGTGCAAGTGCCACTAGCAGAAAGACTGACCATCATAAAAGAAATCCCAAGACAACTTCTCCCTCAAAATTTCGACGCTACCTCGATTCTGTGCCCTGCTGATCTAAAGGTGAAAAACGGCTGAATTGCATACTTGTTAGTGCCTGCTTTCCCTGCTTCTGTCACCTGTATTGGCACCATTCTAGCACTAAATGATCTGTTAACTGTATTTTGTCTTGTATCCACCCCTACTGCTATGTTTGCTGACTTAAATTGTAGTCCTGAAACACTGCAATATGACTGTGGACTGATTGTGGCGTCGCAACTAGTGTACGATTGCCCATTTGTCCATTAAAAGCTTTACTTCAGAATGTATGTGGGCTGCAATGTAAGCCGGTAGAGTATTATACGGTCAGTAACGGACGAGTTGTGTCCTGCACACTGACGTCACGACCATCTGTTGCAGCTGCACGTGTGAAAGCAGTGGAGTAGCGCTGGCAGCCCACTTACATTATACGAAACTAAAAATGTTAATAACTAATAAAGGAATAACCTGAGGAACGTTGTATTCGATGTACATCCTTCTGTTGTAAAAAAAAAAAAAAAAAAAAAAAAAAACAATATGTCGAAGTCTGAGATCAAAAATAGTTGTATTTTGGAAGATTGTAAAATTCCATGAAAAAAACGTAATTTTCCGACAGTCAAGAATTTAAATAAATACAGTGATGTAATGGTTCACCTTCAGTGACTGGTGGTGGTGGTTAGTGTTTAACGTCCCGTCGACAACGAGGTCATTAGAGACGGAGCGCCAGCTCGGGTTAGGGAAGGGTTGGGAAGGAAATCGGCCATGCCCTTTCAAAGGAACCATCCCGGCATTTGCCTGAAACGATTTAGGGAAATCATGGAAAACCTAAATCAGGATGACCGGAGACGGGATTGAACCGTCGTCCTCCCGAATGCGTGTCCAGTGTCCTTCAGTGACTATGTACGATGATCTGATAACACTTTCAGTGTTCATATAAAAATTTGGAAAGTTTTTAGTTTCAGAAAACCTCTGTGAGTTTTCTGTAATAATAATTTCAAGAATTCTAAGTAAATATGTGTATTGTGTGTTATGGTGCGTGTGAATGAGAATGCGTGCGCTAGAGTATGTGGGACGTTCGGCATTATTAAAAATCATTCATGTAATTCTCTACAGGAACTGGCAAGTGTTCCAACTCTGTAACGTGGGAACGAATCGACTAGTGGTTCCCCTAGTAGTGAATGTCGGATGTCCAAGTATGTGTGCTTATGTATAAGACAGCCAGAACATTCGCGACTACATAATAAATTTCCAGATGTAGAGTAAAGCTTATAGTTCATTTTGTTTTGTTTATTTAATTAGACAGTTTTGTGTTACTTAATTTGATGACGTCAATGAGCCTAGAGAAGTGGTTGGTGCTTGCTAGATTTTGGCGGGAGCCGCGCCCTAGAAGTGAGTTCTCATTGGTCGTTAAGCCAATGACAAGCGAGACGGTTGGCCGTCTAGTGATGAGATATAGTTTTGAGTGTGGGAGTGTGAGAGGGGAGTCGTGAGCTAGCTTTGATTGGAGGCGGTTATGCTGGATGTGACTTTTCGCATTATGTGTAAGATGAAGTCTTGGGATGACTTCCGCGTTATGGTCCAGTGTTAATGGTATCTGGTAGTGACCAAAAACTGTTTATGAAAACTTTAGTGTTGTGATAGTTCGTTCCGACGAAAATCGCGAGTGAACTTTGAATTATATAGCGTGGCGGTACTGAATATATTCTTACTGAGTATTTCATGGCGAGCATAAACTTTTACTAAAGACAACCACTGAATATCGTGTGCAGAAGTGATTGGCCGATCACTGACTGTGTTACAAGTAATTGATTTCGGAATTTGGGAAGGTAAAAGTTCTGGCTGTTTTAGGTATGGTGATAACTGTGAGGAGAAACGTTAGTAATTTTCGTAAATATGGGCTGATGATCTTGCTTAATGGCAATAAAGATCTATTGAAGGTTTAAATTTGAACTTCTTGTTTAAAGTACGAGTTACATCCCCTTTCCGAATCATTTCTTTAAAGTACATAGAAAATTTTCAGCAAACTTTACTTATAGCGGCCTCCGGCGTGTAGCTATGAGGTTACAGTTTCCTCAACACTGCTTTTCTGTGATGTCGTAAGTAGCAGCTGTCAGGAGTTTACGTGCGAAGATCTACCGCTGTAAAGAGGTAGGTGAACAAAAATTATGAAAGAAATTGCATTGCAGCAGCAACGTATAATCCGTCGCAATCGGTGCATCGCCCGTAGAAAAAATCCGTCGCATGATCTTAGACTGTTTCTTGCTAATTTGTGACAATTCAGGATACTATGATTTATCAAAAAAGTCTTTTTGTAATGTTATCGTGCTAAATAGGTTTTTTTTAGTTTATTAAACACTGGTTGAGTTTGTTGTTATTGTTGTTATGATCTTCAGTCCGAAGACTAGTTTGAAGCAGCTACAATATCCTGTACAAGTTTCTTCATCTCCGAAGAAACACGACATAGTTCTCCTTAACAACACACGCACTGCAGTATCGAATTTATCCGCCGATACCAGGCAGCAACTTTAAGTTAAAATGTTCCGTGCGGGAATTATATAAAGTGTGCATGAGTATAGATTATGACGTAGGAACGACGTCATATGAATTTTTGGGTATGGCCGTACGTCGTGCACAGACAACCAGAGCTGTTAACGGGAAATAGCGAATCCAGTCCCGGTTTGGCACAAAATTTTCATTGTCATCATTCCCTTGTTGTTCACATCCATAAATGCGAATTCATTTTATGTATACATGCCCGAAGGAACATTCCATCGTTATTCTGAACAACAAAAGCACTGCAATATAGTTATGGCTTAGGTCTGGCTTGATGTATTTTAATCACATACTGAATGAACGTTTCTAGAGCTTTTCTAGGTGCTCTTTGCGGTGTGGGGGAGTAGCCATATATGTGAAAAACGGTATACCATTTGAGTCAATTGATGTTTTAAAGTACTGCACTGAAAAGGTGTTTGAATGCTGTGCAGGTGTGGTTAAATTTAGTGGAGCTAAACTTCTTACTGCTGTTATTTATAGATCCCCAGACTCCGAGTTCACAACATTTTTGCTAAAGCTAGAGGAGGTTCTTGGTTCACTTTATAGGAAATACAAAGAGTTAGTTATATGTGGTGACATCAATATTTATTGTATAAGTGATTGTGCAAGGAAAAGGATGCTGGTAGAACTCCTTAATTCATATAATCTTATGCAAACCGTATTCTTTCCAACGAGAGTGCAAGGGAACAGTAGAATAACCATAGACAATATTTTTGTTCATTCCTCATTACTGGAAGGGCATTCTGTTAGCAAAAAGGTGAATGGCCTTTCAAATCATGATGCATAAAATTAAGCTCTAAAAGATTTTTGTGCTGCATCACGTGTTAAATATAGTCATCAGCTGTTTAGGGAAGCAGATTCATTTTCTGTAGAGACATTTGTAAACCTCATCAAGGAACAAGAGTGGCAAGATGTTTATAGTGCTGATACAGTAGACGATAAATATAATGCTTTTCTCAAGACTTTTCTAATGCTCTTTGAAAGTTGCTTTCCGTTAGAACGTTCAAAACAGGGTACTAGCACAAACAGGCAGCCTGGGTGGCTGACTAGAGGGATAAGAATATCTTGTAGAGCAAAGTGGCAATTATACCAAACCTTAGAAACAGTCACAATCTAAATGCAGCAGTCCATTACAAAAAGTATTATAAGGCGCTTAAAAAAGTTATTAGGAAGGCAAAAAGTATGCGGTATGCAGATAGAATAGCTAAGCCTCAGGATAAAATTAAAACCATATGGTCAGTCGTAAAGGAAGTGGCTGGTCTGCAGAGACAGGTAGAGGATATAGAATCAGTGCGTAGTGGGAATGTCCGTGTTACTGGTAAGTCGCATATATGTGCAGTATTTAATAATCACTTTCTGAATATAGCAGGTGAACTAAATAGAAACCTAGTCCCAACAGGGAATCATACAGCGCTCGTAGATAAAAGTGTTCCGAGACTGTTACCTGAAATGCTCCTCCATGATACTAACAAGAGGGAGATTGAGTTAATAATTAAATCACTAAAGACCAAGAACTTTCATGGATATGACAGGGTATCTAGCAGAATACTGAAGTATTGTTCCATGTATGTTAGCCCCGTACTTAGCTATATCTGTAACTTTTCCTTTAGGAGTGGTCAGTTTCCTGACCAATTAAAGTACTTGGTAGTGAAGCCACTTTATAAAAGGGGAGACAGGGATAATATTGACAATTATAGACCTATTTCTATGCCATCGGTGTTTGCTAAAGTTATCCAGAAAGTTGTATATACAAGGTTACTGGAGCATTTAAATTCACATAATTTGCTGGCAAATGTACAGTTTGCTTTTACAAATGGCTTAACAACTGAAAATGCTATATTCTCTTTTCTCTGTGAATTTTTGGAGGGATTAAATAAAAGGTTGCGAACGTTAGGTGTTTTCTTTGATTTAACGAAGGCTTTTGACTGTGTTGACCACAAAATATTACTGCAGAAGCTGGACCATTATGGAGTAAGTGGAGTAGCTTACAATTGGTTCGCCGCTTACTTTAAGAACAGAAAGCAGAAGGTAATTCTCCGCTATACTGAGGTAATTCTCTGCAATACTGAGAGTGGTAATGATGTTCAGTCCCAATGGGGCATTGTTAAGTGGGGCGTTCCCCCAAGGGTCAGTGCTGGGGCCACTGCTGTTTCTTATTTATATAAATGATATGCCTTCCAGTATTACAGGTGATTCAAAAATATTTCTGTTTGCTGATGACACCAGCTTGGTAGTGAAGGATCTTGTGTGTAATATTGCAACATTATCAAATAATATAGTTCATGAAATAAGTTCATGGCTTGTGGAAAATAATTTGATGCTAAATCACAGTTAGGCTCAGTTTTTACAGTTTCTGACTCACAATTCAACAAGAACTGATATTTTAATCAGACAGAATGGGCATATTAAAAACGAGACGGAACAGTTCAAGTTCCTAGGCGTTCGGATAGATAGTAAGCTGTTGTGGAAAGCCCATGTTCAGGATCTTGTTCAGAAACTAAATGCCACTTTATTTAGCATTAGAACAGTATCTGAAATAAGTGACATTTCAACACGAAAAGTAGTCTACTTCGTATATTTTCATACGCTTATGTCATATGGTATTATTTTTTGGGGTAATTCCTCTGATTCAAAAAGGGTATTTTTGGCCCAAAAACGGGCTGTTAGAGCTATGTGTGGCATAAGTTCGGAAACCTCTTGTCGACCCCTATTCAATAGTCTGGGAATTTTGACATTGCCCTCACAGTATATATGTTCTTTAATGTCGTTTGTTTTTAGCAATATTAGCTTATTCCCAAGAGTTAGCAGCTTTCACTCAGTTAATACTAGGCATAAATCAAATCTGCATGTGGAATGCACTTCCTTGACTCTTGTGCAGAAAGGAGTGCAGTATTCTGCTGCATCCATTTTCAATAAGCTACCACAAGAACTCAAAAATCTTAGCAGTAGCCCAAACAGTTTTAAGTCTAAACTAAAGTTTCCTCATGGCTCACTCCTATTCTGTCGAGGAGCTCCTGGAAAAGCTAAAAAATTAAGCAAATTCCAGTGTTACATTTTTGATTTTCTTTATTGAAATTAACAACTTGTCGCCTGAATATGTTTCTTATATTTCATTTTATCTGTTTCTACAATCGTGTTACTATTTCATGTACTCGTTCCATGACCATGGCGATTTCTCCTTAATGTGGTCCCACAGAACAATAAATAAATAAATAAAAAACTTTGTCCTGTCTATGCAATAATAACGTAGTTGAAGACTCCTTAGAAATTATGTACTTTGGCAGTTTATATTTTAAAATTTTGTACGTGGCTGAACGCTGATGGATAAAATCTTCGTGAAAAAATAAACAGCCAATCCGTTGGAAAAACGGAGGTTTGTTTCAACTCCATGGTTTCAAAGCTTATAAAAGCATCTTTTTCAGAAGTGGTGGAGGGTGGGTTACATGTCGTAGAGAAGGTACGTTGACATATAGCCAAGTCGCGTCAGTAATATATAAAGTTCCCCCCCCCCCCCCCCATATTTTAAAAAGTTGTATGACATGATAGTCGTCACTGAACAGCGCTACACCAAAGTACAGCTAATACACTATCGTCGCGTACGTAGAAGGTGTCGTGTGTGGCAGGTCATTACATATTGTGATTTTCTTTGTTTTCTTTCTTAGAAGTAGTTTAGACATGAAAAATTGAGCAGAAAGGAGTTCATTTAAAATCATCGATAGATTATATTTGACTATCGATAGTGACGACCAAAATGAGTATTTACTGGTAATTATTATTAAAACGATATGTTTTGTATTTACGTTTCGTGTTCTAGTGCTAAGAACTGAACCAAAATTCAATTTCTGAAATGTAAGATTATAATTTAAATGTAAATGAAGTTTGTATGGTCTGTAGATGCGGAAGCCAAAGTAATTATTGAGACTGTAAGTATGCTATTGTTAACAGGTAGCAGGAAAGTATGGAGATATCGAAAACGGTGTGCATTACATGTCATCTAAAGAAAATAGTTAAACATTGTAGTGCCGGTACTACTGACTGATGAAGAACTATGATGACGTGGAGGAGTTTTAATTGGAATACGAAGAAAAATGATGAAGGTATTTATCAATGAAGACTGCGAATTGCAGTTTTTGTCTGCGGTTATTATGTAACTTTTTCAACTTAAAAAATGTGTCATTGGCTGTGATGGAATTATTGACGGCACAGATAATGACTAGTAAAGAAGTTTTGGATGAAAGTTATGCAATATAACCCCCTTCCATTTTTCGCACTTAATGTATATGTTTGCGTAATATTCACTAAAATACTTGTCAGGAACTTTTCAGTATATAATACACATAATCTGAATTTACGTTGCATTTTTAGTTTTACGATGAAAAGTGCGCTGATCACGGTAAAATGCAGTTAAAAATGACACGAACGTTAAGATTACGATATGCTACAGGTCAGTCTATTTAGTGAAACTTCAACCGTTATTTGGGACTCACAGTTGGCTTCGACAACCCAAAAACAAATAGTCATCTTTAAACCTAACCTACACTTCGGGCTACACTACAGACCTGTATGTCACCACTATCAAGATTTAAGGGCTAGAGGTCGAATAGCACACCGGCCTATATTTGAGCCAGGGTACATCAGAATAATATGAACGTATTAATTGGCTTCAGTATATTGGAGCGTAAAACATTAGTAAACCTTAATTACCTTGCGATTCAACAATTAGCTGCTGTAGTTTTAAATGAAAGCCTGATCGTATTAGTGATTTACTTGCCAAATCAAAATCAACAGTTACCGGTACAGTGCTTGAATTAATTTGAATTTTTGTGCACAACTATTTAATGTGCTCTCTTTTGTTGAAATATGGCTGAATATGTCGACATCCCCGTTTTTATGGAGCATATCAGTTTGAAAACAGCTGTAAATGTAATGCATAATTATTATTTTCTTCTTCCCAGGCACGACTACATTTACTACGTCCACGAGAGAGGTTTCTTAAAAACTAGGTAATGAAAGAATCATCGTTCTGTTGCGTAGAATGTGAGCCATTGCAAATTATATGCAGGCTTTAGGCGTCACATAAATATGGCCTTATTACTACGCCCGTTCGTTTTAAAGTGTTGATTGAGAAATTAATTTTTTATGGGTTGATTCTTAATGTTTCCAATTGGTACACAGTATTATTCACTATTCACATGTTTGTCATTGTGCTATTTTATACTGACATACTCCACTGTATTAATAGTGCAACGCGAAGTATTTTCAGTTTTCAAAAAGTACTAGGTTGTAGCTAGACTATAGCCTTTAGATACTCTTCAACGTATGACAGAATCTTGATATCTTCACTATTTAATAGAAATAGGGTGGATTTTTATCATCGTGACTGCTTCGTCACTTCTTGTCTGCCTGTGTACAGTGTGATTCAAAATCCGTATTACAGGCTTCTCGCGAGTGTAGCGGGGACTTGGTTTTGATGAGAAACACACACCCGGAAATATAGCGTTTGGATATAAAATAAGTTTTAAGATCGGACCACTTTCACACTTACCACTTCACGTTACGGACGCTCATGTTATGACCTGACAGTCTGGGGACCCCTTAACACGCTGGTGACGAAATCGTCTCTGCGCTGCTGAGTTTTGATAGCCGCGCGCGCACTTGTGACAAAATTGTCGTTTTCTGTGCATTCTCCTCACCCCATTTGCTTCCAGTATTTCGCACACATACATGACACCAACGCCTTTGCGCATGACTGTTAGCGAAGACGATATTGATAATGATGTTCATGTAGAAGAAGTGAAAGAAACACAAACACTTTTCAATAAAAATTTGCAGGATTATTCGAAGATAAACACGAAAGTTAAAGAATAGAAAGAAATCCATCGAATAATATTTTCTTGGAACAACATGTGTTCAGTTGGGACAGACAATCTCACATTCGTGTATCTTGAGTTCCGTAAACCACTGGGTAAAAACGGAACTGATATAGGGTCAGTTCGTTGCCCGTCAGTCAGTCTGTTCGTACGCTATCAGCCGTTTTTCTATCAAGGGAACCTCCCCATCGCACCCCCCTCAGATTTAGTTATAAGTTGGCTCAGTGGATAGGTCTTGAAACACTGAACTCAGATCAATCGAGGAAACAGGAAGAAGTTGTGTGGAACTATGAAAAAAATAAGCAAAATATACAAACTGAGTAGTCCATGGGCAAGATATGCAACATCAAGGATGGTGTGAGCTAAGGAGCGCCGTGGTCCCGCGGTTAGCTTGAGCAGCTGCGGAACGAGATGTCCTTGGTTCAAGTGTTACCTCGAGCGTTGTTTAGTTTCTTCATTTTAGCAAAGTTATGATCTGTCCGTTCGTTCATTGACGTCTCTGTTCACTGTAATAAGTTTAGTGTCTGTGTTTTGCGACCGCACCGCAAAACCGTGCGATTAGTAGATGAAAGGACATGGGTCTCCAATGGGAACCGAAAATATTTGATCGCAAGGTCATAGGTCAACCGATTCCTCCACAGGAAAACACATCTGATATACTATATACGACGCTGGTGACGGCATGTGCGTCAAATGACAGGAATATGTTGTCAACCCACCTAACTTGTACACTTGGCGAAATAACTAAATCTGAGGGGGGTGCGATGGTGAGGTTCCCTTGTAAGGAACGGGTGGACGTATCAAGTTGAAATGTATATCCCCTACGTCTATGGTCCCCTGACGATTTAAAACAAAGCTTCTATGTCAGTGTAATCAAAATATACAGCCATTGATGTCACATATTTTGATACTCGCAAACTCACTCGTTAAAAACTATAGCGGTGACCTAGAATCATGAAATTTGCCAAGAAGCAAGGTTTCACAGTACAAGAAAAGGAAAAAAGGTGAGAAATATCAATTATAATTATATCACACAAAAAATATAATTTTTTCGTTCTAGAGAGCCCTGGAATTCTCATGATAGGTATCTTGCCACTATCGATATCGATAACAGACAAAATTCGGTATTGTCGATACTATCTTTATGCATGATTAGTATGTACGAAACCTTGGTGCATGATTCACTCTACCACTTATGAGGCTTTTTGCATGTTAATGTAGGTAAAATGCGAAGTAATTCATCAAACCTTCAGCACTCATTTTAAAACACTGAAAAACGTTCCTTGGATGTTTTTGAAGTTTATGAAACATTTTATATAACTTTTCACTCGTGCCTGCGACTGTATAGGGGGTGCCACCCCCCCCCCCCCCCCCGCCTTTCCCATCAGTTCTTTTTTATGCTGTTTTCTCTTAAATCTCATAAATTCGCAAATAATGACCGTCTCCTCAAAAAATTCGTATCGACGAATGATGATTGGATTTGAAAAAAAGTATAGTTGCTGTCATCCTACGTGAGCGCACCTTACTTTGATGACGTGATTTGAAAAGTGACGGAAACATTTTTGTCACGGCGACAAAACCGCCGTTATTACTCCCAGATGAGTGCAGTTGAGTCTGCTGAGCGCTCCAGCTACCCCACCACTGCGCTACTTCAGGCAGCTGTGAGTGAGACGGCTGTATCACTGTCTAACTAACATATGTTAACACTGTGGCTATATGCTAATAGCTGCACACGCACGCGGCTTAGGAAGACGTGTTTACAACGCGGTGCGGCTAATTCTAAGACACGAGTATTGCAGAGTACTTTTATAAGCACGTGTGAATCAGATGTGTGTCTATTTTCAGCTTTCTACTTTTCGGCCAAAACAATTACTTGTATTAGGCCTACCCGATTAAATGAATACATCATATAGTGCTAATAACTAGTCAATCTTCATTGTTTAGTGAAAACAGGCATACAGTCTGTTAACTTCTAAGTTGCCATAATTACTCCCTAGTCGTGAGTCAGTAGAGGCTGGTAGAAGACGTATGTACCAGCCGTTTGCCATGTGTTTTCAGTTATCTGGGCCTGTTTTCTTCGTTCGCTGCTGCACCGTTCTGAAATTGGCCAACATACTACAGCTACAAGCGACATATGTTAACTGTGTGTCCATGTAGAGGCATAGGTGTGTGTGTGAATGCGAGCACTAGTGTGTGTGTGCGTGTGTGTGTCTGTGTGTATTTCAATATAGCTCGAAATAGGATAATTCCGAAATTTGGCAAGTTTTTCTCATTGCGTTTTCCCATCAATAACTCAGTGCTTCTTTAATCCAAAAGTATTTACATTCTACCACATCTATCCTACAACATTTACATAACACATTGCACTGCTATTACTTACACCTAGTCTCAAGTTGGAGAGAATTTGTCACTCCATTCAGTATTACAGTATTACCAATAGAATTTTAATGAAACATACAGGAGAGCAATATAAAAATCGCAGTTTCTGCCACTATTGCACTACAAATTGTACTAAAAATGATGTGTTTTGGAAAGATCTTTAATATGGCCTGTTACTGAAGCTGCATGATTTTTTAATACCCAAGTAGAAATTGGAAATGCACCAAATACAACATGCACTAAAATCAAGATGGTAGCTGTTCGATCTGTTGCTGTCAGTTAATTACAACACAGGTCACGTTCTAGACCTCAGACTATGCTACTGATCAGTCTGTTACCACAGCCAGATTTTTTGCTTTCACATTCGTTGGCTTAACTAACTCTCAACTGAATTTAGACCTTGGGCTATGCTACAGATCACTCTGAAAGCACAGCCATATTTTTTGCTTTCACATTCGTTGGCTTAACTAACTCTCAACTGAATTTAGACCTTGGGCTAAGCTACAGATCACTCTGAAACCACAATCAAGTTTTTCGTTTTTACAATCATTGGCCTCGCCAACTGATAACTACGTTAGTTCTTATTATCACTGATGTCAATATCTGATTATCTACTTCTACTGGAAATATTTCAAAGAATCAAAAATGCACCGCCTACAGATATGATAGGAAACTGGCTAGTTTATTTGGTAAATCCAAACGTGTCTCTGCAAGTTTATACGTGAGGGAGTTGGAAAATAAGTTTCCCCTGTCGACTGTGGTCAGAGTTGTGTGTGAAAGGGAAAAAAGGAGAATGAGAAATTAAAGATAAGACATATCTTTATTTTTCTACATAATTTCCAATTACATTAAGACATTTGTCATACCGCTTTATAAGCGTCAAAAAGCCTTCCAGCAAAAATCAGGGCGTTGCATATGGAAGAAGCATTGAACGGCTTGTTTGACATAAGCGTTGCTGCCAAAGTGCCTTCTGCTGAGAGTCTTCTTCAAAACAGGAAACAGACGGAAGTCAGTTGGTGCTAGATCCGGACTGCAAAGTAGATGGTGTAGGCACTCTCAAACAAGAGTTGCAATATGGTATTGCGTTGCCGTCGCCGTGTGTGGTCTCACATTGTCATCCAACAGCAGAACACCAGATCTGAGAAGGCAAATCCGCTTTTGCAAATCACCCCTTTCAATTTAGACAGAATGGCACAATACCATGCAGTATTGATGGTTGCATCCTCCAGAACGTCCAGCAGGAAAACTCCTGTGGCGTTCCAGAAAATGGTGAGAAGCACTTTACCTGCAGGCGGAGTGCTTTTAATCTTCTTTCGGACAGGCGTTGACGGATGTTTCCACTCCATGGATGGGCCCTTCGATTCGGGCGTGTAATGGTAGACTCACGTTTCATCTCCCGTCACAATCCGAAACAGAACGTAATTGCCAGATTCATGGCAATGCATGAGTTGTTCCAGGCTGAACGCCATGCATTGTTCCATGTGTGTCGGGTTCAGTTGGAGGGGCACCCATCGTGCTGACACCTTTCTGTATCGAAGACAGTCTAGGTCTCGGTATGTCCTGCACTTGCTGATGTCCATCACTGAACTGCTGGCACCATCTACTCATCATTTGCCTCAACATTACACCTGACCCATACATCTCACAAGGTGGTCATGCATTTCTGTGTGTGATACTCCACGTGCCCATTCACAGCGGATAACAGCTCTCACTTTCGCATTTGACCATGACTCCAAAACGCACCTTCTTTCCAGAGCTCCAGGACAAGACTGAGCGGCTGGCCTCCGGTTTGTGCAGGCACTGCGACAGCACAATCTGCTCGATTCTGGTCAACCTCTACCCAATGGTGTATCGGTGTCATGCACGTGCGGGTTTACCAGCTGTGTTGTCTTTCGCCCATATCACACAACTCTGCCCACAGTCGACAGGGGAAACTTGATTTCCAACTCCCCCTCATAACTTAGCTTTTTCAGTGCACCATGAAAGTAGATCACTGGTATCACAAAAAGTGCAGTTACTTTGCTTCACTTTCAGACAGGTTTTCAAACAAATTCATGTAATGCATAAGTGTTCCATAAAATGACTTTTGGAAATGAAGTTAGTCTACCCTAAAACAATATAAAACCCATCTAATAACATAAAAGGCTTATAAGATATATTTTAATTTTGTAATGTACTGAAAATTGGAGAAAAGTAGACCCTGGAGAAGGTCAACTTAATATAAACTTTATTTTAAGACAGGATAACAGCTTAGGACAATGTTATCATCTCATATATGTTGTGTCACCTTATAGGACCACCAATAAACCAAATTTTATGTACTTTTTGATATTAAAGGGCGAAAAATAATAAAATTTAAATATTTCTGTAAATTTAGGATGAAACATCAACATAATTTAGTGTTGTTTCGTTATCAAAGAAAAGACCAGTGTTTAATTAGATATACTGGTATGTAAAACTGGCAGTGAATAGACCAGGAAAATGTTTTGCATCAATTTATCACCATCAACCAACTCTGACACGGAGAAAACGGCTCTTTTGCTGAAACATTTTGAAGGATTTGTAAGTTCAGCTGCCTCCTCCCATTTGTTAAAAAGGGCAACTTAATTGGAGGCCTTTTCCAGTTATCAAGTGATAGAATCACAGTAATTACGCTTGCACTATGTTCTTTAAAACTTTCAATAACACAAAGGTAATTAATGCATATTTTCGTACAGTGTAACCACAAAACATGCTTGCTAATTGTCCAGATTTTTCTTTTATGACAGATGAAAATCCAGGATGGAATGTAACAATATGGTGAAAAGGATAGTTGCTACCACCATATAGTGGAGTTCCTGAGTCGCAGATAGGCACAACAGCACAACAAAAAGAATGCCACAAAATAAACTTTCAGCCAACAAGGCGTTTGTCAGAACTAGACAACAGACAGACCGACAGACACACACACACACACACACACACACACACACACACACATACGACCACAGTCTCTGTCAGTTAAAGTCAGATTACAAGCAGCTGTGCATGATGGGAGAGACAACTGGGTTGGGTAATGAGGAGGTTAGGGTGGGGAGAGAGGGGATAGCAGAGTAGGGGGTGTGGAACAGTAAAGTGCTGCTAGTGGGATTGTGCAGGGACAAGGTGGTGAGAGGGTAGGTGCAGTTGAGAGGTTAGATGGAGGGTGGGGGTGGGGGGTAGCAAAAAGGGAGAGAAGTAAAAACACTAGGTGCATTGGTGGAATACAGGGCTGTGTGCTGCTGGAAAGGGAACAGCGAAAGGGCTAGACAGGAAAGGACAACGACTAACAGAGTTCAGGAGGGTTATGGGGACGTAGGATATATTACAGGGACAGTTCCCACCTGCACATTTCAGAAAAGCTGGTGTTGGTGAGAAGGATCCAGATGACACAGGCTGTGAAGCAGTAATTGAAGTGAAGAACATTGTGTTGGGCAGCATGCTCAGCAACACTGTGGTCCAGTTGTTTCTTGGCCACAGTTTTTCGGTGGCCATTCATGTGGACAGACAGCTTATTGGTTGTCATTCCCACATAGAATGCAGCCCAGTGGTTGCAGCTTAGCTTGTAGATAAAAGGACTGGTTTTACAGGTAGCCCTGCCTTTGATGGAATAGGTGATGTTTGTTACCTGACTGGAGTAGGTGGAGGTGGGAGGTTGTATGGGACATGCCGTGAGGCATGGGGTTGGTAGCAGGGATTGTGTAGGGGTGGACAAGGATATTGTGTAGGTTTGGTGGGTGGCAGGGTACTGCAGTTTGGGGGGGGGGAGGCATAATGGGTAGGATATTTCTCATTTCAGGGCACAATGACGAGAGACCCATATCCCTGCAATAGACCTAGATGTCCCATAGAACCTCCCACCACCATGTACTCTAGTCTGGCCACAAACATCACTTATCCCATCAAAGGCAGCGCTGCATGTGACACCAGTCATGTGATCTACAAGCTAAGCTGGAATCATTGTGCTGCATGCAATGTGGGCAAGACAACCAATAAGCTGTCTGTCCACATGAATGGCAACTGACAAACTGTGACCGAGAAACAACTGGACCACCCAGTTGCTGAGCATGCCACCTGACATGACGCTCTTCATTTCAATAACTGCTTCACATCCTGTGCCTTCTGGACCCTTCCCACCAACTCCAGCGTTTCGGAACTGCACAGGGAGGAACTCTCCCTGGGATATATCCTATGTTCCCAAAACCCTCCTTCATTATTTATTGTCCTTACTCAACTAGCCCCATCCCTGTCCATTTTCCAGAATTAAACAGCTGTTTTTTCCACCAATGCATTTGGTCTTTTTACTCCTCTACTTTTTCGCTACCCCCCTCCCTCCCCCGCCTCCATCTAACCCCCCTATTGCACCTACCATTTCTTCACCTCATCAGTGCACACTCCCACTAGCAGCACTTCACTGTTCCCCAACGCCTACCCTGCTATCCCTCCCTTTTCCCATCCCAGTCTCCTCCTTATTCTCACCTTGTTGCCTCTCCCATCATGCGCTGCCAGAGACGGTGATCATGTGTGTGTGAGTTTCATTGTGTGTGTGTGTGTGTGTGTGTGTGTGTGTGTGTGTGTGTGTGTGTTGGTGGTGGAAAGCTTATTTTGACACATTCTTTTTGTTGTGCCTACATGCAACTCAGCATCTCTGCCATATGGTGAGTAGCAACTATCCTTTTCATAATATTATTTTTCATTTCTTTGGTTTTTTACTAGTACCTGGCACTGGTTTAGAAGCAAATTGTGCATATTGGTGATGTCCTAGATTCCGTTTACATTTACACCATACAGTAACAACATTCATCTCTTAGCAGTACTTGTTGTCAAGTAATAGGTTTCATGATGAGCCAAATCAGGTCTAAAACAAAGTAATGAAAATGTGCAGCTAGTTGATCATTTTTTATTTTATTTACTTATTTCTTTTAATTTTTTGCAAAGTTGCTGTACTTTTTCCAGAAAATTACCTTCACAGCTCTTTTAGATCATACATTATGTTCATTACAACTTTTTAGGTATAATATAGACAACAACTAATTTCCACACATAAATTGATGTCATTTGCATTTTGCTTAAGAAGTTTTCTGGTAGCAGAATATCACTTTATTTGATAAAATTATCTCAGAAATACAGTAGTACAGATATGGTTAGCAGAAAATATACACTACTGTTTGTGGAAATTGTAACACCAAGAAGGAAATGCATGAATTCAATTAATTTAATACCACAAGTTAGGTACATGACAAGCAACAAATGATTACGTTTTCAAATCTGTACATGTCATTTCAGCCCTACTATTCAGTATGTCGTGTGGCCAGCATGCACTGCAACTAGAGCTGCTATACATTGTGGCATTAAATCAATAAGGTTCCGAATATGTTCCTGAGGGATTTTCCTCCATGCAGTTTGTATCCGAGCCCACAGATCCGTGACACCAGTTACCGGAGGACCATGACACACCAGGTGCCGACCAACCATATCCAACACATGTTCGATGGGCAACATGTCTGGTGAATGTGCAGGCCAGGGAAGCAATGCTACCCGTCGCTCTTTGAAGAAGGCATGTACATTCCTCACAATATGTGGCTGGGCATCGTCGTGTTGAAATGTGACCTGTGGAGATGCCTGAAGCAGGGGGAGTACCTCAGGCTCCACAACTTCCATTAGGTACCAGTTGCTGTTCAAAGTTCCCGCAATACGTACGAGGCGAGATCGGTTGTTGTAACCAGTGGTGCCACAAACCTTCACATCAGGTGTATGCCCACCACACCATTCCCCAATGAAGCCCTCCAGGTTGCACTTGCCACAGTACTATCAGACATGTATGCGACCATCACTGTAGGACACTTTGAAGTGGGACTCATTCGTAAAGATTACATGTAGCCACTCAGCACCCCAGTGACGGTGTTCACATGCCCATTGCAGTCAGAGGAGCTTGTGGTTTCTGGACAACAGAAGCCGAAATAATGTCATGCATGCAACCAGTCCAACCTGCGGCAGACGGCGACAAACTGTTGATGCAGACAAGTTCACACCTGTTGCAGTGCTCCAGCAACGAGCAAACACTGTGGCTGATACTGTATGGTCCATAATGGCCATGTGGACAAGATGACGGTCATCCCATGCTTTGGTCATATTTCGTGGTCCAGTTCCCACTCGTTGCTATGTACGAACTTCCTCTATCCACTGCTTCCATGCATGCAGCTCTGTTTCCTGGAGACCGATCATTCTGCCCCGTTCAAATTCGCTCACATGCCAATACTGCTCCCTTTGACGTCAACGAGGCATACAGGCACTCGCTGTATTGTTTAAACCTTCTGTGACAACTCTGCGTCTACTACACTAGGTGCAACAGCAACCCTGTTATACCGACACAAGAGGTCTCTGCTCGGCCTTCGTATACCCCGTCTCTCTGCAAAATGTGTCATGTACTGCTTGCACATTCATCACCACTTCCACTAAGTGTGGTTCAATTTGATTAATTCCTTCTCAGTGTTCGACTTTTCAGAAGTGTATATTATCAAAATATCCAGAATAACTCAAACATATGAGCTAGTGGAAGCTGTCAACTGGTGGACAGAGTGAAAAATATTCTGAAATGTTTATTAGAATAGGTGCTAGCTAGGATTGACACTTTTTTTTAAATTGCAGAAAAGTTACCCCTGCAGGAGCAAAGTAACCACACTGTATGGTTTATCAGCTTCTGTAAAAGTGCTTCAATATAGAGGCAGTAAATTCCTTGTTTGAAGATTTCATCCCACTAAATCAAGTTTAGGCTCTGTCTGTCATTCTTATAACTTGAATCTATCTCTGTCTCTCTTGTAACTTATTGTCTGCCGCACTCCCTCTTGTAACTTGCATCACTCTCTGCCTCTTCCTGTTATTCCACATTTGCCCCTGAAATACCACTCTTTCTTTGAAATTTCTTTTTCCTTATGAGATTGGCATACAGTGGAACTCTATCCTTCCTCGAGAGTCCTGCTATGTCCTGCTATACCCCTAAGCTGCATTAATCTCAGATATCACTTTCTTTTTGTTTATGTCTCTCAGTCACCATTGACAAATCTACGTCTTTCATGCTGCTCACATACCACTTGCTGTCATGTACAGAATAAAGTGAATAATTTTCAAATGCAACTGATAGATTTGACAAATCTACGTCTTTCATGCTGCTCACATACCACTTGCTGTCATGTACAGAATAAAGTGAATAATTTTCAAATGCAACTGATAGATTTGACAAATCTACGTCTTTCATGCTGCTCACATACCACTTGCTGTCATGTACAGAATAAAGTGAATAATTTTCAAATGCAACTGATAGATTTTTATGATTATAACCACTGAATTTTTTGCTGTAGCTTTATTGTGATGAGTGAACAATGTTCTTGCAGATGATCTGTTAATGATATATAAGGTGAGAGCCAGTTATGTTTCTGTCTTTGCCTGAGAAATCTTTCAGGGCTGCACTTGGGAATCTCAAAGACCTGTGGTTTCCACCAAAAAAGAATTATCTTTGCCATCTTTGAAGAACTGTAGATATCTTTATCTTTGTTTCTAATGTTGTTTGGTCTCAGGAGTGTAACAGTGGATACAAGTCTCATTGGTGGTCTCAAATTTGTGCATAAAATCATTAGCACTGTTCCTAACCATTGGCAGATTTTGCATAGAAATACTCTTTGCCGCAAATGTACTCCATTTAAAATTACTTTGTGATTAATGGCTGTATGCTGGCAATACTGTCTCATTCCACTGCAGTCTGTTAATCTCAGTCATTTTAATCAGAGTGTACTACTTATTGTAAATAATGTAGTGTAATGAATCACCTTTATTTCCCGTTGTGCAATCTGGAACTTCTCCTGTAGTTTCCTGTGGGACTACCTTAAGTACTTGGCTGTACCTTAAGCATCTGGTTGGAGTTATCTTCATTTTCTGTGATTATATTTAAACTCATAAATGCAGAAATAAGTAGTAATAAATGATGTCAAGAGATTCAAGGAAACATACTCTAATTCACATTTGATCTGTACACCTGTTAAACTCTTCGTTTGGATGGATTTAATAACATACTGAGACATTCTTTGTTCATCAGGAACTTTTCCTATAGTTTCCTGTGTGACTACTGTAAATACCTGGCTGGAGTTGTCTTCAGTTTCTGTGATCATATTTAAACCCATAAATACAGAAATAAATAGTAATAAATGACAGTGCAGGATTCATAGAAACGTATTCCAATTCACTTTGGTCTGTACAGCTGTCAAACTCTTCATTTGGACACACTTAATAACATACTGAGACATTCCTTGTTCATCTTCTATGCCACTTCAACCAGTTGACATAGCAGTTAACAGGTACACATTACATCACATTTGAAACTGGTATCAAAAGCATTACTAGCATTAATGTGGCTTAACAAAATTTCCTTTCATTTCCTTTCCTGTCCTATTTATCAGCTTCTTCTTATGAACAACTAAAAATTCTCAAGAAGTGGAGACCAATATGCATAATTCCAATTCATATCATCCAGGCCATCTCAACTACTATCTCAGATTTGAATGAAATTTGGCTTATGTATTGTTCTGTCTTTGGAGTTAACTGACCATACCAAATTTAGAATGTTATGTCTGTTTTAATTTTACAGTACTTCATAGTTCAAAAGTTTTGTTGTTCTTAACACTGAGTTCAGAATGCTCAAAGCAGCACGTGCTGACATTCTGAAAACAAAGGACAATTTTTTTCATGATATTAACAATTTGAAATTTGGCGGTTCTGTCCTCTATAATGTAGAAAAAAGTCTCATATCTTTAGATAAAACCACCAACACAGAGATAATGTATACTTACATTTTTATACAGTGGAAAGTACAGAAATGGATAATAATATGTAAATGGTAGATCACTCCTCACCACACAGAATAGGCATTGATACAAAAGGCAGTAGCCATTGTGTGAGAATTGTTATGTGAGAATTCTTTTGAGAAAGCACTTTGCCGGGGAGCTTAAATATTTCAAATATTCTGTTTTTTTGTGCCTGGGGACTCACCACCTCCTCTGTGTGGTTAGTAGCAGCCTATCGTTTCCATATTGTTGTTATACTTATTTACATTTTTTTTATTTTATAATGTGCTAAAACCTTGGTTCACCATTATGTTGTATATAACATGCAAGGAAAAGGGGCAATCCTTAAAATTTATTTATCCAAAATAATTCGCAAGTCATGCGCTATCTCATGGAAAAATAAAATTAATGAGGCTCTTGTTGCTATGTTCTTTTTTGTATTTGCAACAAATAATTCCATAATTTTTTCTTGAGAACAGAAAACAAACTATAGAAACTCCTACTCATGCAGATATACTTAAAAATTGGTTTTTTTCAGACACTTTATGTTATAGGGCAAATAATCAAATCTTTTCTTTAGTAGTGGGTTATAAATATAATTTTTCCCCTCTAGTGTTGTAGCTGTACATATCACTGTTTCTCCAAAACTGTGATGGGTTATGTATGCCAAATTTCATAAGCAAATATATATAGTGTGAGAGTGGAGTTAAAATACATAATCCCTTGAAGGGGTACCTGTATGACCACCACATAATTATTCTCACTGCTCACTTTCATGCAGTCAGTAATTTGTAAGTGGTAAATTACTCCAGGAAATTATACTGTATGACATTACTGAGTGGAAATATGCAAAAGATGTCAGAAAGTTGCTTTATTTATTTCCAAGACTGGCAGTTGTATGCAGAGCAAAAGTAACTACACTTAATTGTTTGAGAAGCTCTACCCTATTTCCTGGGTCCTATTCATGTGCTACATCAGTTTCTGGTCTGACTCTGTTTGTTGTACAGAACAGAATAGCTTACATTGAATTTTCTTAAAATTGAGAGAGAGCCCATTTTCAGAGAACCACCTAATAATTCTTTAACAAACATCATTAACAATACCTGGTTGCTTTCTCCAAAGGGGATTACACCACTAGTAGTGTCTCTAAAAATCACCAATAATGCTTGTTGAAAGTTAAGTGGAAGGTCATTCACATATACACTCCTGGAAATTGAAATAAGAACACCGTGAATTCATTGTCCCAGGAAGGGGAAACTTTATTGACACATTCCTGGGGTCAGATACATCACATGATCACACTGACAGAACCACAGGCACATAGACACAGGCAACAGAGCATGCACAATGTCGGCACTAGTACAGTGTATATTCACCTTTCGCAGCAATGCAGGCTGCTATTCTCCCATGGAGACGATCGTAGAGATGCTGGATGTAGTCCTGTGGAACGGCTTGCCATGCCATTTCCACCTGGCGCCTCAGTTTGACCAGCCTTCGTGCTGGACGTGAAGACCGCGTGAGACGACGCTTCATCCAGTCCCAAACATGCTCAATGGGGGACAGATCCGGAGATCTTGCTGACCAGCGTAGTTGACTTACACCTTCTAGAGCACGTTGGGTGGCACGGGATACATGCGGACGTGCATTGTCCTGTTGGAACAGCAAGTTCCCTTGCCGATCTAGGAATGGTAGAACGATGGGTTCGATGACGGTTTGGATGTACCGTGCACTATTCAGTGTCCCCTCGACGATCATCAGAGGTGTACGGCCAGTGTAGGAGATCGCTCCCCACACCATGATGCCGGGTGTTGGCCCTGTGTGCCTCGGTCGTATGCAGTCCTGATTGTGGCGCTCACCTGCACGGCGCCAAACACGCATACGACCATCATTGGCACCAAGGCAGAAGTGACTCTCATTGCTGAAGACGACACGTCTCCATTCGTCCCTCCATTCACGCCTGTCGCGACACCACTGGAGGCGGGCTGCACGATGTTGGGGCGTGAGCGGAAGACGGCCTAACGGTGTGCGGGACCGTAGCCCAGCTTCATGGAGACGGTTGCGAATGGTCCTCGGCGATACCCCAGGAGCAACAGTGTCCCTAATTTGCTGGGAAGTGGCGGTGCGGTCCCCTACGGCACTGCGTAGGATCCTACGGTCTTGGCGTGCATCCGTGCGTCGCTGCGGTCCGGTCCCAGGTCGACGGGCACGTGCACCTTCCGCCGACCACTGGCGACAACATCGATGTGCTGTGGAGACCTCACGCCCCACGTGTTGAGCAATTCGGCGGTACGTCCACCCGGCCTCCCGCATGCCCACTATACGCCCTCGCTCAAAGTCCGTCAACTGCACATACGGTTCACGTCCACGCTGTCGCGGCATGCTACCAGTGTTAAAGACTGCGATGGAGCTCCGTATGCCACGGCAAACTGGCTGACACTGACGGCGGCGGTGCACAAATGCTGCGCAGCTAGCGCCATTCGACGGCCAACACCGCGGTTCCTGGTGTGTCCGCTGTGCCGTGCGTGTGATCATTGCTTGTACAGCCCTCTCGCAATGTCCGGAGCAAGTATGGTGGGTCTGACACACCGGTGTCAATGTGTTCTTTTTTCCATTTCCAGGAGTGTATATTGAACAGGAATGGACCAAATATCAAACACTGTCGGACTCCCTTTGTCATTTCTTCACAGTCACCAAATTTTTCTACTGTTCCAACCTTATTTGAATAATTCATCACATTATTTTGAATACTGTTGCTGCAGCAGTTTGCTATTAACATCATTAAATATATTGATAATGAGAAGGAGAAAGGAGTGATAGTGCTGACAGAAAAGGTGATAGAACATTTAAGTATAACATTAGAGTTAAAGTAAACCAGTGATGTGTGGATTACAGAAGGAGGGACACATTGACAAACATAGTGGGATTCAAGTACACCCCTCAAAGAAGACAAAGAGGAAGAAAAAAAAAAAGAAGAAGAAAAAAAAAGCAAAGTGAATAAGTATCCCATTGCCAATATGGATAAATGTATTATTAAACAGCAATTTTTATGAGATGTTCGTATCACAAAAACATCACTTATCAGAAGAAATATCATCTTTTTGAAAATGGCAGCTTTTACCACAAAGAATTTTTGTATCCCATTTTATATTTTTGTTTTTATTTACAGCATGCTTCTTAACTGCTGGCTGAGGCACATTACACATGTGTGCTCATTCATTTAATCCATGACCTCTCTTTAGATATATTGTTACAGCCAAATGCAGTTTATTTGAGCTCCAGTTATCGTAACACCTTTCCATTGCCATACTGTATTAGAAAATAATTTTTTACTTAATAACTTAGAAGGAAGACATCAGAAAATTCACCATATCATTTCTAAACATTATGTTGCATTAGTAGTGCTAAATGATTATTATAAATGTGCTAAGTGCTTATTATATGACCATGTTCCTCAAATGGCACTAATACAATATTGGATATGCAACATTGCTATTTTGCCATTTCCATACAAATGAACCATAATGCGTACATATTCATGATTGTCTGAAAACTAAGATTATTTCATGTGTATTCACCCATAAAACTTTATGTTGTTACTTACCTTATAACAGTAATTCACTTTGCCACATAAACAAAAAGGTGAATGAAAGCTACAAAAAAAATCAACACTGTCTTCAGACAATCTGGTACTCAACACAAACAGATGATATGACTTCTACAGGGTATATACAGCCTCAGACAGCCAGGAGATCTGGGAAAAACCCGGAATTTTTTTGTCTGGGGGAAAACCAGGGAATTTTTTAGAATTCTGAAAATTTTTCATTGTTTTAGTGTTCAGTTAAATTTTTGTGATTTTAAATGGTAAGAAGCATTACTTTAACAAATAATATTCCTGTATCCTGCTTCTGCAGAATAATACTGCAGCAACAAAACATGAATGAGAGCGAAAAAAAAAAAAAATGAAAATAAAATTTAAGTCACAAAGGAAATGTGCCATACACAACAACAAAACACAGTGTTCATACAAGTGTCTGCCAATAGCAACGTGTGTAAAAGGCTTTAGGAAGACTATTCAATGCTTTTTAAAAAGAAACTGCTTCTGATGATCGTATGTGACAGCTGTTTACATTAGATTCGCTTTAATTTAACAGTTTACGTGTACGAACATAAGGGCATCCTGCGTCATCGTACCTGCGCAAGCACAGTGACGCCTGTTATCTGGCGCTCTCTGGCAACTGCTGAAACAAACCTATTTTTCACAAGTGATGGGAAAATATTGCGAATGATGGTTTGAAAAGCATTGCTTTCAAAGTAAATTTCCCTTTATGCAAGATGAACTATGTGCTACAATGTACAACAAATTTCTTAAATCACAGAGCGTTTCAATCTCATTTAAAAATAAACTCTTTGGGGATGACCATTTAGAAGAATTTCGAGCCCAGAAGATCAGACATTTACGTTGTTACTAAAAATTTTACTGGCACGTATGTGAAACTTTTCTTTTCTTGTAGCAACAATATATATATTAATTTAAACCATTAACTTTTCTTATTTTTGTTTCGCGCTACTTAAGAGTGATCTTGCTATTGGCTGATTACATCAGGTGCCCTATGCTATCATCAGCTGGCGAGATCATGTGACATGAGCTGTGACTGGCTTACAAAAGTATGTCGCAAACTCAATTTCAATGCTTCGGAAAGTAACATACGGTGTTTGGTGGAATTCGAATTTATACCTTCATAACAGGAAAATATGCAGAGTAAGTACTGCTGCACATCAAAGATCTTTCCAATTTGTATTTCTTTCTCATGTGTTTCATTTTCTAAAGTGCCGGGAAATTCTTCGTTGGTGTACGAAAACATAAACCATCAAAGGATTGGTAAGTTTTACAGTGCCGAGGAAAAGTATACTTTCAATTAATACAGAGAAAGTGTATTTTCACCCGGGAGAAAGTGTATTTTCAACAGGGAAATCAATGAAAAATCCAGGTTTTTTTTCCTTGTCCATGTATACACACTGTCCTAGAAGGATACAATTTGTGCTGACCATATTAAATGTCATTTATGACAAGAGGTTCGAATTTTATAGCAGCGATACAAATTTAGAGCCTGTGCTATATAGGCAACTCTCCGTTAAATGTGTAGCATGTGATAGTGCTCCACTCTTAAGTATAATGTTGTGTATGCTGTCACTACCTCCCTGCCATCCTGAAAAGGTCTTCAGTATTCATCTTCTGTGGTGTGAAAATTACACACCTGGTTTCTATTATGATTGTGTTTTTATGTTTCATGCCAGTGCCATGTTCTAGCTATAGTTATTCACAGAGATGACATTAGTAGGGAAAGATGAGCAGGTGCACTCAGAAAATATATGGGAGAATAGGATAGAAGAAACAGTACCTTAAGTGAGAGACACTGGAAACATGCCTGCAGAAAGAGAAATAGTTGTCCTGTGTGTTCTCTACATGACAAATAAATCAGGGATAGGTTAAGTGAGTATTTTTCAGTGATACTCATCTGTTATTGTTGTGATGCTGTGCCGTTTTATGTATTGTGTGTGAGTGGTATTGTTGTATGAAGTTGTCTTGGGTGTTTATATGCTGAGTTCATTCCCATGTTTTTATGTGTAGGATATGTCATTCATTTCTTTGTTAGTTTATAGCTGCTCTTATGATGCAGAATGCATGCAATTGTAAATTTTTTTGGAATAGTAATTTCTCATTTTCTATTAGTATTCATGAAGTCAGTTGTATTTTAGATTTTTTGGATGTGTATTATTCACAGAGCCATTTTTCTGTTGCAAACATAATGTTAAATAAATTAAAATTTGATTTTCACATTGAACATTTATGCTGTTTTGTCAGTGATACATTAATATGTTTGGCAGATTGATGACTTGATGCTCAGCACTTTCATTCTGTTATGATGTGTCAGTACACTATGGGTTCATTAATTCGTTAATGTAGCCTCCAGTGAATTGTTCTGTTACTTGACATGTTTATATTACTTCCATTTTCTTAATATAATTAATAATTTTTATAAAATGGAGCAATATGTAGCACTTCAGTATGTTTTAGACTGCAAACATGTTTATAAATGTTAAGTAAACTCATTTTGTGGTTCGTCTGTCTACTGTTAAAGTATTAACTATTGTTCAATATCAGTGCCTTTGTAGATTTCAGAGAGCATCACATATCTTCCATTAATGCTCCCTTGTGAATGACCATTTGTCTGTATTTGTTGTGTAAGATGGTCTTTGTTTGTAAATAATGAAAGGAGCCGATACAACCACTCACTGTACTGGGAAGGTGCTGAGTGTGCTACAGCATGCAGCTGTGTCTATTCACACTACAGACAGGGACTGCTGTATCGTGAATAATACACAGCCAAAAAAATGTAAACTGCAACTGACTTCATGAATACTGATAGAAAATGAGAAATTACTCTTCCAGAAAAACTTACAATTGCATGCATTCTGCATCATAAGAGTAGCTATAAACTAACCCGGTTCTACAAAACAGGCTGGATCATATTCCAACACATAGACGAGCATAACCCACCAGTCACTTTATGAGTTATATTCTGATGCAGTCCGTGGGAACAAGTGATACCAGCCTTTCAGTATTGCACTGAGGCCTGAAGCCATGCTGATATCCTGAGATAATATTTTTTTGTTAAAGAAATCAGTTAATTGTGGTGGAACTAGTTTTCCAATGATTTTTGAAAAACCTGAAAGGAGTGACACAGGCCTATAGTTGACCGTCTGCTGCCGATTGCCCTTTTCGTAAAAGGGTACAACTTTTGCAGTTTTTAAATGTTGCGGGAAAATACCACTTGATAGTGAAGAACTGCATATATCTAGCAGTGGTGCGACTATCACTTCAGCTGATACTTTTATAATATAGTCTGGCACATTGTCAACTCAGGACGTTTAGTCTGCAATTCACAGAGGGTTCATCAAACCACTTTCAAGCTATTTCTCTACTGTTCCACTCTCGAAGAACACACACGTAACATGAACACTTTCAGTATAAGCTCTGATTTCTCTAATTGTATTTTGATGATCGTTTCTCCCTATGTAGACGGGCAGCAACAAAATATTTTCACACTGAGGATAAGGTTAATGATTGAAATTTCATGAAAAGATCATGCCTCAATTGAAAAGGCCTTTGTTTTAACGACTGTCACTCTAATTCACATATAATCTCCCATGGCACTCTCTCCTCTATTTTGTGATCATACAAAATGTACTGCCCTTCTTTGAACTTTTTCCATGACCTCTGTCAGATCAATATGATGCATATCCCACACCACACACCAGTACTTTCTAAATGTTCTGCCAATAAATCAAAGACTTTGGGCTGTGCAGGATAGTCATGCGGTCTGCAGCGCCTTGCCACAGTTCGCATGGCTACCCCCATCGGAGTTTCGAGTCCTCCCTCAGGCATGGGTGTATGTTGTCATTAGTGTAAGTTAGTTTAATTTAGATTAAGTAGGTCTAGGGACCAGTGACCTTAGCAGTTTAGTCCCATAAGCACTTACCACATATCGAATGGGACAAAAAAAGTCTTTGGTTTGCATTATTCATGTGATCAGTACAATTTAAGCTATTGTTAATAGTAATCCCTAAGCATTTAGTTGAATTGACAGTCTTTAGATTTGTGTGATTTATCATGTAACCACAGTTTAGCAGATTCCTTATGGTACTCATGTGGGTGATTTCACATTTTGCTCTGTTTAGAGTCAGATATCTCTTTTAGCACCATTCAGATATCTTGTCTAAATATTTTTACAATAAGTTTTGATCATCTGATGACTACAGGGTATTAAATGACAACATTATCTGCAAACGATGTAAGAGGTGTTTTCAGATCATGTCCTAAATCTTTTATGTAGATCAGAAACACCAGAGGGCATATAATATTTCCTCACGGAACGACAGACATTACTTCTAGTTTACTTGATGTCTTTCCATCAATTACCATGAACTTGACCATTCTGACAGGAAACCATGAATCCAGTTACATAACTGGTATGATATTTGATAGGCACAAAATTTGATTACAAGTTGTCTATGAAAAATGGTGTCAAAAGCCTTCTGAAAATCTAAAAATATAAAGCAGATTAATGAATGCAACAAGCGACTCTAATGTGGAGTACATTTGAATGATGATAGTTATTGGTTTAGTAGGTAGTGTAGCTTGTGTGTAAACCTGCACCAAGCTTGGTACAGGTGGGATTTGTCATAGAGGTTGGTGTGATGTGGTTCGCAGTCTTACATTTGATCTTACTTCACAGCCATATACTGAGTTTCTGAATATTGGTCTTAGTGTTTTGCTTAATACATTTTCCACTGACTAAGATTGAGCTACTTGCTACACACATCAGCTCGTTGAACAGAATTCCTAAGGATGCAGGTTGGTACTGTTCAATTATTTTTTATGGAACTGTTATGAGAGAGGTTTATCTAAATATGTGGAGCAACAAACAAAGAGAAAATGTTGCTGATTTTTCAGTGCTAAAATGAGCATGCGAGTACAGTTTATGAAGAAGGGTATACAGTAATTGTGCGTGAACTGATTGAAATGACAGTTGACAGATCATAAACGCAGCTTGACAATTGTCCCACAAAGACTATATTGTTGCCACTGAAGCAAAGCAAGTGTGTATAGGAACCCTTTTTTCTCTAAAGAATTAAAGAATTTACTTCAACTTCTGTGGTGAAGGAATTTCGGAAGGTTGTGTTTAGTAACTGTGCTTTGGCAGCACTGTCATCTGTAATTGCATAGAGGAGGCATTAATTTTGTGTTTCTGGTAGCGTACTTCACGTACCACCAGAATGTCTTTGGATTCTCTGCCAGTTTTCAAGAAAAACTTTCGCTGTGGACATTCTTTTACTGTGCTATAAGGGCATTAATCAGTTGGACAGTGAAACTCAAGTTTCAAGTGATGGTGTAATGACAACCTAAGGAAAATTTACTGTTACATAATAGTCTGATTATGTAATTACAGCTCTCCCAAATTCAATCTCATACAGTGCATGGAAAAAACGAACTATTTGTATCTTTCCGTGTGAGCTCTGATTTCCCTTAATTTATTACGATGATCATTTCTCCCTACGTAGGTTGGCGTCAAAAAAATATTTTTGCTTTTGGTGGACAAAATTGGTGACTGAAATTTTGTGAGAAGATTCTGCCGTAGTAAAAAATGGCTTTTTGTAATGATGTCCACCCTAAATCCTGTATCCTTTCAGTGACACCCTCTCTCCTATTTCGTGAGAATACAAAATGTGCTGTCCTTCTTTGAACTTTCTCCATGCACTCAAGAAGTCCTATCTAGTGAGGATCCCACACCATGCAGCAGTATTCTCAAAGAGGATGGAGAAGTGTAGTGTAGACAGTCACTGCAGTAGATCTGTTACATTTTCTAAGCATCCTTCCAATAAAATGCAGTCTTCAGTTATCCTTTCTCACTTCATTTTCTATGTGATCCTTCCAATTTAAGTTGTTTGTAATTTTAATTCCTAGGTATTTAGTTGAATTTACAGACTTTAGATTTGAATGATTTATCATGTAACCAAAGTTTAATGGCTTCTTTTTAGCACTCATGTGCATAACCTAACACTGTTCATTATTTATTTTCATTTGGCAATTTTTCAACCATTTTCTAAATCATTCTGTAATTTGGGTTGTTCTTCTGATGACTTTACTATCTGATAAATGACAGCATCATCTGCAAACAACCTAAAACAGCTGCTCTGATTGTCTCCTAAATTGTTTATGTAGAACAGCAAAGGACCTGTAACACACCTTGGGGCATGCCACAAGTCACATGTTTTACTTGATGATTTTCCATCAATTACTATGAACTTTGACCCCTCAGACAGGAAATCACAAATCCAGTCACATAACTGAGATGATATTCCATAATCACGCAGTTTCTCTACGAGCTGCTTGTGTGGGACAATATTAAAAGCCTTCAGGAAATCTAGAGGTACAGAATCAATTTGAAATCCCATTTCAATAGCACTCAGCAATTCATGTGAGTAAAGAGCTAGTAGTGTTTCACAAGAATGACATTTTCTAAATCTGTGTTGACTGAGTGTCAACAGACCGTTATTTAGAGGTAATAGATAATTTTCGAACACAGTGTATGTTCGAAAATCATGTTGCATGTTGATGTTAATGATATTGGACTGTAATTTAGTGTACTGTTCCTACTACCTTTCTTGAATATTGATGTGACCTGTGCAGCTTGGCAGTCTTTGGGTACAGATCTTTCATCAAGCGAATGGTTGTATATGATTGTTAAGTGTGGAGCTAAAGTATCAGCAAACTCTGAAAGGAACCTAACTGGTGCACAGCGTGGACTGGAAGACTTGCTTTTGTTAAGTAATCTAGGGTGCTTCACTACTCTGAGGATATCTGCTTCTACGTTACTAATGTTAGCAGCTGTTCTTGATTCAAATTCTGGAATTTACTTCATCTTCTGTGGTGAAGGAATTTCGGAAGATTGTGTTTAGTAACTCTGCTTTGGCAGCACTGTCATCTGTAATTGCATAGAGGAGGCATTAATTTTGTGTTTCTGGTAGCATACTTCACATACCACCAGAATGTCTTTGGATTTTCTGCCAGGTTTCAAGACAAACTTTCGCTGTGGAAACTATTATAAGCATCTTGCATTGAAGTCCACGATAAATTTCAAGTGTCTTTAAAAGATTTCCAATGTTGGAGATTTTGCATTCATTTGAATTTATCACATTTTTTCATTGTTTCTGCAACAGTGTTCTGACACGTTGTGTGTACTAAGGAGAGACAGCTCCATCGTTTGTTGATTTATTTAGTATAAATCTCTCAATTCCTACCAATACCTTTTCTTTGAATTCAAGCCACATCTGGTCTACACCTGCATTTTTAATTTGGAAGGATTGGAGATTGCCTCTCACTAAAGAGTCAAGTGAATTTTATGTGCTTTTTTGAATAGGTATATTTTTCCTTTACTTGTGGAGAATTTGTAGGTTACAAAATTCAACCTCGCTGTGACAACCCTGTGTTCGCTAATCCCTGTATCTATTTTGATGCTTGTTATTAGTGCAGAATTATTTGTTACTAAGAGGTGAAGGTCACTGTTTCTGTTTTTGTTGAAATATTAGTGTATTACCTAGACATCCACACAAGAAACTCTTACAAGAAGTACAGATTGAAAAGTTTTATATAGCCTAGATTATAAGTACTTGTACATCAAAGCATGCTATGCAAACCAACTGTCCAAAAAAAGGTACAGTACAGAATGTGATTTATATAAGTAACATATGAAGTCTATTGTGATAACAGACATATCATCTCCAAATACTGGACTCGCATTTGGGAGGACGACGGTTCAATCCCGTCTCCGGCCATCCTGATTTAGGTTTTCCGTGATTTCCCTAAATCGTTTCAGGCACATGCCAGAATGGTTCCTTTGAAAGGGCACGGCCGATTTTCTTTCCCAATCCTTCCCTAACCCGAGCTTGCACTCCGTCTCTAATGACCTCATTGTTGACGGGACATTCAACACTAACCACCACCACCACATCTCCAAGTACTACAATATTACTAAATATTAATTTTGTAGTTGTTATGTACAACTTGCAATATGTAAAATCAAACAGTGGATACTCCAGGATGGAATAATGACTGTATTATGAAAAGGATTCATTGCTGCACACCATAAAGTGGAGATGTTGAGTTGCAGACAAGCACAATAAAAAGACTGTGAAGCTTTTGACCAAAAGACCTTCCTTCAGAAGATGACAATAGACACACACACACACACACACACACACACACACACACACACAGACAGAGAGACATTCTCACTATTATGACTCTCACACACACGAGGCCACTGTCTGGCCACTGAGGATAGACCACAAGCAACTGGGCCTGATGGGATAAGCAATGTGGGTGGTAAGAGTAAGGAGGAAGCTGGGACAGGAGGAGAAGAGGTAACAGGGTAGAGGTGGGGATCATAAAGTACTGGTTCTGGGACCATACAGGGTCATGGTGGGGAGAGTGTAGGCAGCTGGGTGCAGTCAGAAGTTAGATTTTGGGAGGGGGAGGTTATTGGAAAAGGGTGAGAAGGCAAAAGACTGTGGGTGTACTGGTGTAATAGAAGGCTGTGTATTGATCGAGTGGGAGCAGGTGGGTGAAGGACAGTGACTATCGATGGTTGAGCCCAGGAGAGTACTGGAATGTAGGATATATTGCAGGGAGAGCTCCCATCTTTGCAATTCAGAAAACTGGTGTTGGTAGGAAGGATACTGATGACACAGGCTGCGGAGCAATCTTTGAAGTGAAGAACATTGTGTTCTATAGCATGTTCAGTGACTGGGTGGTCCAACTGTATCCTGATCAAAGATAGACAGTGGCCATTCATGTGGACAGAGAGATTGTTGGTTTTCCTGCCCATGTGGAGCACAGCACAGCTGTTGCAGCTTACCATGTGGATCACATAACTGCTTTCATAGGTAGTCTAGTTTTTGATGGGGTAGGTGATGTTTGTGACTGGACTGGAGTAGATGGAGGTGGGATGATATATGGGACAGGACGTTTGTGCAAGTCTATTGCATGGATATGAACTTTGAGGCAAGGGGCTGCGAGTAGGGGAAGAGTAGGGACGGAAAAGGATATTGTGTATGTTTGGTGGGTGGTGAACACTACCATGGTAGGGGTGAAAAGGATAGTGAATAGGACACTCGTTTCAAGCCACAACTAGAGGTAGCTGAAACCCTGATGAAGAATCTGATTTAGTTGTTCCTTTCGTGGATGGTACTGAGTTAAGAGGGAAATACTCCTTTCAGGCCAGATGGTGGGAGTTTAGGAGGTGGTGGGTGACTTGTGAGATAAGATATGGAAGATATGTTTCAGTACAATTTTGGGAGAGTAATTTTGGTCTGTGAAGGCTTCAGTGGGACCCTTGGTGTATTTTGAGAGAGACTGCTTACCGCTACAGATGTGATAAGACACAGGTGACTAGGCTCTGTGGAAGGGACTTGTTAGTATGGAATAGGAAGAAGCTGTCGAAGTGGACTTATTGCTGGTGGTTGGTAGGTTACATATGGATGGAGTTAATGATGTCAACATAGAGGAAGGTGTCTTGTTGGGTTGAGGAGAACCCAGTGAAGCAAATGGGGGAGAAGGCTTTGAGGTTTTGGAGGAATGTGGATAGGATGTCATCATCCTCAAACCAGATTACGGAGATGTCATCTGTGAATTTGAACCAGGTCAGGGGTTTGGGATTTTGGGTGGTTTTGAAGGATTCCTCTAGATGGCCTATGAATAGGTTAGTGCAAGATGGTGTCATGTGGGTGCCCATTGCTGTACTTCAAATTTGTTTGTTGCTGATGCCTTCAAAGGTGAAGTAATGATGGGTTAGGATATAGTTGGCTGTGGTGACCTGGAAAGAGGTTGTAGGTTTGGAATCCATCAGACCCCGGGTTGAGAAAGGTAGTGTTCAATAATGGCAAAGCAAAAGGCATTGGGGATATTAGTATAAAGGAAGTGGCATCAATAGTAATGTGCAGGGTATTGCGTGGTAAAGGAACAGGAACTGTGGAGAGTTGGTGGAGGAAATTGCTGGCGTCGTTTTATGGGAGGGAAGGTTGTGGGTGATAAGTGGAATCCATCAGACCTTGGGAAAGGTAGTGTTCAATAATGGCAAAGCAAAAGGTATTGGGGATATCAGTATAAAGGAAGTGGCATCAATAGTAAGGGGCAGGGCATCGCGTGGTAAAGGAACAGGAACTGTGGAGAGTTGGTGGAGGAAATGGTTGGTGTCTTTTTATGGGAGGGAAGGTTGTGGGTGATAGGTGGAACATGTGGCTCTGTGAGATCAGAGAAGGTTGCAGGTAATAGGCAGAAGGTGTTGGTCTATGAAAGCAGAGACTCTCAGTGGCGGCACAGCATCTGGTCACAATGGATGGTTGGGTGTGTTGACTTTATGAAGCATTTAGATGGTAGGAGAATGGGGAGTGGTAAGTGTGAGGAAGGAGAGAGAGAGAGAGAGAGAGAGAGAGAGAGGCTCAAGGGAGAGGTTCTGGGATGGGCATAAGGATTTGAAGAGAGACTGGAATTCCTGTTTGTTTCAGTGGGGCCACTATGGCAGGGTTTGTTGATGGACGAATCTGAGAGCTGACGGACACATACCAAGTAATTGTTGTGGTTCAAAACAACAGTGGGGGAGCCTACGTCAGCAGGTAGGATTATAAGATCAAGGCACACAGTCATTTTACTCCTTGTGTTTTTACTTGTCTCCTTGTCTGCTCCTTCCTCCCCTCCTCCACTTCTCTCTCTGTTTAACCTTCGGACTGCAGCTAACTGCCCTACACTCTCCCCACCACATCCATGTATGCTCCCAAAAGCAGCACTTGACCATCCCCTATCCCTACCCTTCTATCCCCCCCTCCCTTCCCCCCTCCCATCATGCACATTGTTCGCAGTCTGCCCTCTCAGCGAGAGACAGTGGTCAGGTGTGTGACCATTTTGTGTGTGTGTGTGTGTGTGTGTGTGTGTGTGTGTGTGTGTGTGTGTGTGTGTGTGAGTGTTTGTGTGTGCGCGCATCTGTATATTTGTGTTGTTGACTTCAGAGAAAGACCTTTTGGCTCAAAAGCTTACTTATTTAGAAGTTTTTTCGTTGTTCCTCTCTACGATGCAACATCATTACTATATTATTATTGCATCAGATGTAATTTCTGTTCTGTCAGCGTATCAGAAGTTGCAGTTTTTGCATCAAGTACTTTTCTGTTGCTGTGAAATGTCATAGGCTGCTATTTTCCCATCAGATCTTTTGCTTTTGCTCTGGAACATCATAGGATGCTGTTTTCTCTTCAAATGTTTTTCTTCCACTCTGGGACATTGGAGGTCACAGTTTTTCTATCTGTAATATTGGGAGTCCCATTTTTTATGTTCTCTAGTCTCACCCACATACTTCTTTTATGCTGTGACTCTGGGTACAAATGAAAGAATTTGTTCTCGATTGTTGATCATCTTGTGAGACAGACAGAAAAGTTGACTTCTTATTATCATTATCGTGACCAATCTTCATAAGTATATACAGTTTGTGGCTTGCAGGGATCATTGGAAAGAGGATCAGCCACAAGAACCTGCAGTTTCGATCAGGCTCTGTTTGCAAAAATATTTATTTCACTTCTTAAAATACAATACAGTGGTTGCTGGCCATTAGCCAGTGATTATGTTAAGTCTTGCACAGTTGAAAGCCCACCCCCTTCACCCTCAACCCCTAATTCTGTAGAGCTCTAATTTATGTAATATTGAAATTCTGACATTTTATTTACAAGCCTTTGAAAATTCATAAAATTCAGCGTTGCTTTACAACATGACCCTAACAGGTCCTCCACTTACTGCACGCTCTTTATTATTCCCAAAAAACTGATGACTTGCTCATATCCTTCCGGCCGGCAAGAGGACTTCCGTTGTCGTACTTGACCGATAGGAGTATGTAAGTCAGAGTCTGTGCCGGTTGTGTGACACCTCTATGTACAGCATCTGCCATCGAGATCCCATCCCACTGATACAAGCTGACCTGCAGTTGATTCCTTAAAACTTCAGACTCCTCAAGAGGACTAAGACGTCAGTCCATAGCATTTCTTAACCAACTGAAAATACACACCTCCACCTTTTACCTTCTTCCTAAGATCTATAAACCCAGTCACCCTGATCATCCCATAGTTGCTGGCTTCAAAGCACCCACCAAAGGTGTACCTCCCTTAGTTGATCAACACTTGCAACCAATAGTATGAAGACTTTGCTCCTATATTAAAGACACCAATCATTTCCCAGAGCATCTAAAATCTGTGCCTGTCCCATTGTGCCACACATCCTGCTTGTTGCCATTGATTCCACCTCCTTTAATACAAACAAGTGCATGCTCTGTCTGCTGCTGAACATTTCCTCAACCAGCACCCACCTTATTCCAAATCAATGATGCCCTTCCTACTCACCTTCATCAGCTTTAACCTTACACTAATTACTTTACCTTTGAGGGGCAGATGTATAAGCAGATCAGGGGCATGGCCATGGTAACCAGGATGGCTCTTCCTATGCCAACATTTTCATGGGTCACTTGGATGCTTTCCTGGTGTCCACAAGCCTTTAGCCATTGGTTTGGTTTAGATACAGTGATGACATCTTTGCAATATGGACTCATAGCGAGGCTGGCCTGTAAAAGATTCTCCCAATTAAATGTCACATGGTCCTATTCTGAATCCCATGCCACTTTTCTTGATGTTGACCTGGTCATCACCAAGGATCAGCTGAACACTTCTGTTCAAACTAAAGGGGACCTAGACGTCACTTTCGTTCACATTAGGCAAGTGAAGCATCATGGTTGTTTTTTACACTAGTATTTTTAAAGATAATAAGACAAAAAAATTAATAATAATTGAAATGAAACTTTAACTAAATAATTAGTATATTGTGACCTCTGTATGACAAAAATTTGAACACTGCTGCATTAAAAATAGTGAGAAGATTGATTTTTCTCTTATATATTGAATTGTGTGTGAATTTTATACTAGGCATACTGTACTTTCACACAATTAAAATGCTGTGCTCCTAATGTACATTATCAGATATTTATTTCTCAAATTAAGGCCTATGTTTGATACAAGCAGACTTCTTGTGGTATCCTTGGCACTATACTGGCCGCAACTTTGTCTTCACTGGATGTTATTACAGCACCAACTCATCTGAAAAGCAGATTTCCTGGGCCACCATATCCAATTATGGTACTACTGATCCCTCCCAAAAATCTTAGGAATGCACCTATTGTCATTCAGTATTTCCTTGACTTGAAAGTATTAATCAGCTTATTTGACACGGCTGTTACTTCTTAAATTATGCTTGGAAATGAGGACCGTTATGACTGACATTTTGTCCACCACATCTAGAATACCTCTTCATCTCCCTCTAAACCTCCACAATATCCTTGCCAGATCCTGCACTCCTGCACCCATTTCGCAGCTCTATGGGTCCTACCCTTGTGACCATCTCCATTGAAAGACCTGCCCTATGCAGCCTCCTACCATCACCTATACCAGTTCTGTAGCTGGCAGAGCATGTACTACCAAAGGGAAAGCCATCTCTGAAATGACACATCTCCTATACCAGCCATTACATGAACACTGTTCAGCTTTTTACATGGGCGTGACAACCACCAAGTCACCAGTTTGTATGAATTGACATAGACAGAGCGTGTATACTGACAACACACAATATCCTGTAGCAGAGCTTTCTCTAAAACATGTCAGTCTTGAACATGTCATCTGTTTCAGCACATGACCCATCTTTATTCTGCCCCCAGACACCATTTCCTCAGAACTCCGCAGATGGGAACTGGCATTACAACCTGTCCTTGGTTCTCGCCACCCACCTGTTATTAATTTTTGTTAATGTCTTTGCTTTCAGTATTCATTTCTTCACTCCCTTTTAGTTTTCAGTATCGTTGTTTTCTGACCTGTTTATTCCCCCCACCCCTAAGACATACTTATCTGTCTTTCCTTTTTAACTTGTGCAGGATGTTTTTGTCAGTTATGTCTGTATTGCATATTTCCTTATCTCCCACCTTTAACCTCTCATATTTTCAAATCTCATCTGGTGCAGTCCACAACAATCCATCTTTCCTTCTTATCCCACCCAGAAAAAAAAAAAAAAAAAGAAGAGAGGTATTGACACATTAGCGAAACAATGGCAAGAGACTGCTATTTGTTGTTACTTACACTGCTGCTTTCTTTGATAATGGTCAACAAGATCCAAACAATAGACTGCGTATGATAGAAGATGTTGTAACGAGAGTTCAGCAAAAAATTTTCTCCGTCTGAAAATCTTTGGAGACGCCTCTTTAGTACATTACATTCTGCACAGAAATTAGAGTCATCTTAGATTTAAAAACCTAGTCAATTGGAGTGGTCCATTTCTGACTGTATCACTATTAGGCACAAGAATAATACGAATATAAAAATGACATGTTATCTATATTCTTCCGCGTTTGCTGTTGTCTCACTCTAGTTTCATAGTTTATTAGGCAGACAGGATTTAAATGAGTTAGCAGTAAACACAAAAGAATACAAGGCAAAATATTTATATTTGTATTATTCTTATGGTGAAGAGAATACTGCATGTGATTCACAATTCATATAAGTTCCTATTAGCAACCGTCTCTTCTCACAGGTAGGAAAAAATTTAGAACGTAGAGTTGGCATATGGCAAACATCCCAAACAGTCTTGCCAATCTGATTTTTGTAGTACATTGAAATGCTGCTACATTCGAAGATGAAAAATAAGAATTTGTATTTACTTCGTAGAATAATGTATGTAAATGCAGTGGTCGAAACTTGGGGCGGAGGAAAAAACTTAAATTTATTTACTGACGCAGAGGTTTTGGCTCCCGTATTCATCTTTGTGTCTGCAAAGCATGCCTGTGTAGTACTACATATATTGAACAGCAGAAGTTAGTTGTGGCGGCACCTACCAACATTTTTCAGAACTTCCACTTACTTTACACTTGATTCTAAGCAGCAGTCTGTTTTTAGGATTATAAAAACCGGAAAAAAGTGAGGCTTAGATTCAAGTAAATACGGTATATGACATCCACAATGACAATTTTGTGGTGCTCTTGGTGATAACAAAACTGGAACACACATTTTAAAATTTAATAGTTTTTTGTTTCCTTTTTCATTAATACAGCAATATACACTGAAGAATCAAAGAAACTGGTATAGGCATATTCAAGTACAGAGATATGTAAAAAGGCAGAACACGGCTCTGCAGTCGGCAATGACTACATAAGACAACAAGTGTCTAGTGCAGTTGTTAGATCGGTTACTGCTGCTACAATGGCAGGTTATCAAGATTTAAGTGAGTTTGAATATGATGTTACGGCTGGTACACAAGCTATGGGACAGAGCTCTTCGCAACTCTGGAGATATACAGTTGTAGGTTCTCTGCAGTATGACTCTTTCAGAGTTTGAAAGCCATTAGCTTTGTTGCAGATCACAGTGTTTGAATATGTGATGTCCACAATGACAACTTTTTTTGTGTGGTGACATAGTTAGGATTCACATATTCAGATTTATCAGTTATTGTGTTTTCTTTACCAATAATACAATAATATATGTAAGAAAGATGTATGATTTGCATTAATTCTGTTTTGATATCTGAGTGTGACATAATTTACTCTACCCATGAAACAACTTAATGGGTTATACAAGTCACCAGTTGTTTACAGCAAGTTTATGTACATATATGTTATTCTTATACCATTTGCAACTTCCAGATTCACAGGCTCTGAAGCTGTACTTATGTTTGTTGAAGTGGAAAACACTCATCAGTGTAGGTGTCATTACCATATATACATTAATATTAATTTATAGATAATGACTTTGCAGCTCTCAGTGACTGTCTCATAACCTTCATTCATGTCTTTTGTCACTGTACTCATGTGTGGTTGTAAGAATGTTTGTGTTGTGCTTGAGTCATTATTTGTGTAAGTTCATTTTCTTTCTTTATGTCTTGAAATCTTCCGTCTTGATTCTTCATGTAATTTGAGGTAGCAGTATTTTAATTATATATTCTGTAAAAAATTGTAATTGAATTACGTTACTTTTTCAGTGTCCACTTGAACAGTTTGATATGTGGTTATTGAATAGTATTTATCTTCTGTATTAGGGACATCTTTCTTCATGTAAAGTCTTTTTCTTTGTTGTTTCATCATCTTGTTTGAGTTGTTAATACTTTACAGTGAGCAGGGTGTAAGATGATAGTCACTGAGTTTACGTGGCGAGGTTGTAGTGTGTCTATGGCTGTGTTCGAATGTGTTGGTGTAAGTGTGGTTGTTGTAGAGGGTAACTTTTCGTTTGAAGGTACATTTTTCTTCATGAGACAAGACCTCTCTTGATTCTTCATATTTGAGTCACAGCTAAAAATATGTTTCCAAATGAATTTGATGAAACAACTTAACAATACAAGGTGGAAGCTGTTTCTGCTGAAATGACCAGCATATCTTGTACTGTCTCCCTCATGAAAAGTAGCATAATGTCCAGATTAACCATTTAATCATTCTGGTCTATTTTCATTTTCTTCGGTGTTTCAACAAATTTCAGCAAGTTTACAACATGGTGTTCACAATGTCCCAGTTTCGGTGTTAATAAACCTGCAAGATGATTTGGTGGACTGTTGGTGGGCAAGCAGAATTCACTAACATCTACATCTACATCTACATGACTACTCTGCAATTCACATTTAAGTGCTTGGCAGAGGGTTCATCGAACCACAATCATACTATCTCTTTACTATTCCACTTCCGAACAGCGTGCGGGAAAAACGAACACTGAAACCTTTCTGTTTGAGCTCTGATTTCTCTTATTTTATTTTGATGATCATTCCTACCTATCTAGGTTGGGCTCAACAAAATATTTTCGCATTCGGGAGAGAAAGTTGGTGACTGAAATTTCGTAGAAAGGTCTCGCTGCGACGAAAAACATCTTTGCTGTAATGACTTCCATCCCAACTAGTGTATCATATCTGCCACACTCTCTCCCCTATTACGTGATAATACAAAACGAGCTGCCCTTTTTTGCACCCTGTCGATGTCCTCCGTCAATCCCACCTGGTAAGGATCCCACACTGCACAGCAATATTCTAACAGAGGATGAACGAGTGCAGTGTAAGCTGTCTCTTTAGTGGGCTTGTTGCATCTTCTAAGTGTCCTGCCAATGAAATGCAACCTTTGGCTCGCCTTCCCCACAATATTATCTATGTGGTCCTTCTAACTGAAGTTGTTCGTAATTTTAACACCCAGGTACTTAGTTGAATTGACAGCCTTGAGAATTGTACTATTTATCGAGTAATCGAATTCCAACGGATTTCTTTTGGAACTCATGTGGATCATCTCACACTTTTCGTTATTTAGCGTCAACTGCCACCTGACACACCATACAGCAATCTTTTGTAAATCACTTTGCAACCGATAATGGTCTTCGGATGACCTTACTAGATGGTAAATTACAGCATCATCTGCGAACAATCTAAGAGAACTGCTCAGATTGTCACCCACGTCATTTATATAGATCAGGAACAGCAGAGGTCCCAGGACGCTTACCTGGGGAACACCTGATATCACTTCAGTTTTACTCGATGATTTACCGTCTATTACTAAAAACTACGACCTTCCTGACAGGAAATCACGAATCCAGTCGCACAACTGAGACGATACCCCATAGCTCCGCAGCTTGATTAGAAGTCGCTTGTGAGGAACGGTGTCAAAAGCTTTCCGGAAATCTAGAAATACGGAATCAACTTGAGATCCCCTGTTGATAGCGGCCATTACTTCGTGCGAATAAAGAGCTAGCTGCGTTGCACAAGAGCGATGTTTTCTGAAGCCATGCTGATTACGTGTCAATAGATCGTTCCCTTCGAGGTGGTTCATAATGTTTGAATACAGTATATGCTCCAAAACCCTACTGCAAACCGACGTCAATGATATAGGTCTGTAGTTAAATGGATTACTCCTACTACACTTCTTGAACACTGGTGCGACCTGCGCAATTTTCCAGTCTGTAGGTACAGATCTATCGGTGAGCGAGCGGTTGTATATGAGTGCTAAGTAGGGAGCTATAGTATCAGCGTAATCTGAAAGGAACATAATCAGTATACAATCTGGACCTGAAGACATGCTCGTATCAAGCGATTTGAGTTGCTTCGCAACCCCTAAGGTATCTACTTCTAAGAAACTCATGCTAGCAGATGTTCGTGTTTCAAATTCTGGAATATTCCATTCGTCTTCCCTGGTGAAGGAATTTCAGAAAACTGCGTTCAATATCTCCGCTTTAGCGGAACAGTCGTTTGTAACAGTACCATCGGCACTGCGCAGCGAAGGTATTGACTGCGTCTTGCCGCTTGTGTACTTTACATACGACCAGAATTTCTTCAGATTTTCTACCAAATTTCGAGACAATGTTTCGTTGTGGAACCTATTAAAGGCACCTCGCATCGAAGTCCGTGCCAAATTTCGCGCGTCTGTAAATTTTAGCCCATCTTCGGGATTTCGCGTTCTTCTGAACTTCGCATGCTTTTCCATTGCCTCTGGGGCATGTAAGATGTAACTTTTGCTTACATATGTTCAGGAATCCATAGAGCCTGACTATTCAGGTAGCTGGTGCCATTAATTTCTTCATCTCTTTGTCTGGTAAACCAGAGTCCTTTAATAACCACCCTCTCTTCATGACTATGGCCTGTGTTGTATTGCAACTGAGCTTCCAGTATGCATCATCTTCTCATAAATGTAGCACATTCAGATTATAGTCTTCAGTGTTCAGAAGCAAAGTGGTATTTCCTTTGCCAGCTGGCAAGTAAACAAAGTCAAAATTCTCACACGATAAGCACAAGTCACTTTGTTGCTCGTGGCTAATTAAGATTTCAGTGGTTTAGGTTTTGCCAGTATATAGCTGGCACTTAGTGTGATGTTCTTATCTGCGTCATGAGAGAGATGATAAATGCACTACTCTTTTCCACTAATAACATAAAAAATTGCAAGACATCTTGGGGCTGGTGAAAAATTAAGGCCATTACTCAATGCTGCACAGACCCATTTTCCAGTTCTGGGATGGAGTGATTAACAGCTATTGTATGGCCTTATCATTCTCCACATCAGTTCCTCTGTGAAGTGATAGGTCAAACTTGTTACATTGCATAGACATCGTCTTGCACAAATTATCGTGCTGTTGTTCTGTCCATGGGGGCAGGCTTTTGATGTTGAAAGTAAGTAACAGTCCTTGTAGTCAGGTCGGAACAGCAGTTTCAAATGTGAAAGGATCCTCAAGTACCACCTGACATCACTCTGTCCCACAATGAGCCAGAGCTGCCTATCTCACCTTCTGCACAACATCACTTTGGCCCTCTCTGATTGGTGGCAGAAACTGCAATTGTGGCTATATAAACAGGAAATTGTGCCAGCCCCAGCAGTCAGTAGTTTTACTCCTGATGACAATGGCAAATATATCCATTGGAAGCTCATTAATTTTAATTGATTTGATGCTGTTTGAAAATCAAAAAGACATGATGCTGCAAAAGTCATTGAGCACACTTATGTTTCCTCGGCAGTGAAGACATAATGCACAGTGTGAGACTGCTGGAAAAACTGTGAAAAAAGAAATTACATCTGCTGAGTTCTTTAGCATATTGCAATGCTGCCTGGATAAGGAGGTAATTCCTCACTTTGTTGTAGCTAAGCAACACATCCAAACTGCTGCAGGGGACAGAATTTTGAAGAGGACAAGTCACACCACAGTGAGACAGTGGACCGGTAGACAAGATATGAGCTTGATCCATATACCAGAAAGCTGTTTGATTGTCATCAACTTCTGTCATCAGCTTTGCAGCCATTCGATTGGGAGTGCGTGGACATAGCCAAGGCATCACAATGGTGAGCCAGTTTGTGCAAGACAGCAAGACAACATCCAAGCAAGTTTGAGCAGTCAAAACATCTTACAGGAATATAAGTGCCAAAACTAGGACATTGTCAACACCATGTTGTAAACTACCAGACATTTGTTGAAACACTCAAGAAAATAAAAGCAAATCAAAATGACATAATGGCTAGTTTTTACGAGGGTGCCAGTAGAAGACATGCTGGATCTTTTGGCCCAACTCTTTCCATGTGGAATCCTCAAGTTGTTATGTTATGTTCTTATAACAACGCTTCTTATACCATGATGAATATTATGAAATAATGGATGGCACAGTGATGGACTCACCACTGCCCCTCGCAGTCATGAATTTCTTCATGGAGCACTTTGAGGAGCAAGCTCCAAACTACGCGATGTTGTGTCCACCTTGCTTCCCAAGATAAGTTGATGGTGCCTTCCTGATATGGCCCCATGGTGAAAATACACGGCAGCAGTTAATGGATCATACAAACGGAGTTCATCAGAACATTGAATTTGCCATCGAGATGGAGCGGGATGGCAAGCTACCGTTCTTGGATGTTTTCATGTGGGGGGAAGGCAGGAGGCTGGCTTGGTCATTCAGTGTACAAGAACCAATGTACACTGATCAGTATTTAAACATTGATAATTTTCACTCTTGTACACTAGAAAATGGTACTGAAAACGTTAATACACACAGCAAAATTTATTTCCAATGACAACCACTTACAGTCTTAACTACAGCACTTGAGGCACATGTTCAGAGAGGATGATTATAGCAAGAGAGACACTGCAAATGCTTTCAGATGTCACCAAAGATGGATGTCTTGTGAATTGGCAGAAGAAGCCAAGCCAACAGCTTTCCTGACATACTGTGGGCCAACTAGCAGCAAGTTAGGATGTGTACTGCAGAGACATGGATTGAGACCAGTGCTTTGTCCCACCCCCAAAAAACGACATATGCTCTGCCTTGTTAAAGAGAACATAGCTCTTCATGTGTCAGGCGTGCATGGTGTCCCTTGTGAGTGCAGCAGGATTTATGTAGGTCAATCAATTTGCACAGTTGCAGGGTGTTGTACTGAGCACAAGAGACATATTAAACAGAGGGAGCTGAACAAGTCAGCCATATCTGAGCACTGCCTGGAAAACGGACACAAAATACAGTTTGAGAACACAGATGTTTTGGCTCATGTGTCAACATACGTGGATTCTATTATAAAACAGGTGACTGAGATTAGATTGAACAACAACAATTTCAATAGAGACCAGGGGCACACTGACTAGGGCATGGGGACAGGCTTCGATATCAGGAGGAAGCTACAGTGGATGACTAACAATTATAGGGAGGTTGGGAACAGCAGTTTCAAACGTGGCACTGGCCCCTCATGCCACCTTACATCACTCAGACCAATGTCTGGCTGGAGCTGCTATGAGCTACCCAACTCACCTTCAATGCATGTATCATTTCTGTCCTCTCTGATAGGTGCCAGTGACTGTAATCATGGCTATATAAGTGGAAAAATGTGCCATGCCCAGCTGTCAGTAGTTTTACACCTGGAAATGATGACAGTGATAATCATTGAACACTTGTGATTTTTTTTTAATTGAATCAGCTTGAAAACCGAGAATATTTTATTCAAAGATTTGTTTAACATATTTTTGTTCGAGCAACAAGATACAGACTCTAGCTGTCACACTGTCCTCAAGGGAAAGTCTCTCTGTACTAAAGCACAAATGACACATTTGCATAGCATCATGTTGTGAAGTGGCTCTGAGCCTGAGTGGGCTAAGCAGCTGCCACCAGCCATCATATACTATGGTGGCAGAGTGTGCCCGTGGTACCAAGCCACTGGAGGTGTGACAAAGCTGGCATACATCACTGGGTGTACCAGATCCTGTATGGCCGCAATCAGCATTCAATAAAAAGTTGCAATTCCATGCCACCTGTGGTATGCTGTAGAGTGGTATTGACACTTGATACCAAAAATGCTACAACAGAACCAAGGCTGTCTTCAGACAATCTGACCCTCAACACACAGAGGTCATAGTTGACAATATGTCTCCTGGAAGCACACAGTTCACAATGGTCTCATTTAATGTCAGTTATAACAAGAAGTTCAAATTTTACAGCAGTGGTACAGATTAGAAGTCTTAGGTAACTCTCTTCACTTTACACACTGGAGTGTATGTTGGTACTACCTCCCCTACCTGTTTCTCAGTTGTAAACATCAGCATGCTGCCACCCTGAAAAGGTTTTCACTTTCCTGGGCTGACTAATAGTATATTTATGATTGTATTTATTATGGTAATGTAATTATTTGGTGTGAACATTATAGTTTTGTTCTCTAGTATGATTGTGTTTTTATGTTCCATGCTCCTACCTCCTCCCTACCCTTTTCCCACACTTGCTATGGTTATTCAAGGAGATGACGGCAAAAGGGATGGACGGGCATGCACGGCCAAAAATGGATGGCAGAATAGAATAGAAGGAACATCTCCTTAGGCGAGAGAGGTTGGAACCATGTCTACAGACAGAGAGATGGAAGTCCTTTGTGTCCTCTACATGGTGAATATATCTGGACTAGATTCAGAAAGTGCTTTTCAGTGATAACCTTCTGTTATTGTTATGGTGGTGTGCTGTTTTATGCATCATATGTGAGTGATATTGTTGTATCAAGGGATGTCTTGGATGAGTTTATATGCTGGGTTTATTCTTAGGTTTGTATGTGTAGGAATGTCAAGTAGGTAATTCATCATTTCTTTATGAATAAATAACTGTTGCTATGATAAGGATCGTGTGCAGTAATCTCACATTTTCAGTCATTATTCAGTGTGCCATTTTTGTGTTGCAGATGTATAGTGAAGTAAATCTAAATTTGATGTTCACAGTAAACTTTTATTTTGGTTGATTACTGTTACAGTGATATGTGTGGCAAATTGGTGAGTTGGTGCTTGCACTTTCAATCTGTTATGATGTGTCAGTACATCCTGGGTTTCTAATTCACCAGTGTATCTTCGCGAGATTTGTTCTATTACTTCCCATGTTTATCATAGTTCCATTTTCTTTCTGTGATAAATAGTTTTTTGGAATTTGAAGCAATAATTAGCACATCAATCTATCCTTCACATTTGCAAATGTGGAATAAACTCATTTTCTGGTTAGACTCTCTACTGTTAATGTCTTAGCTATCAGGTAATATCAGTGGTTTTGTGGGTGGCAGTAAGTGTCGCATATCTTCCATTAAAGTTTCCTCATGATTGTCCACCTGTGTATATTTCTTGTGTAGGACAATTTTTGTTTGCAAGTAAAGAAACAAGTTCAGATATCAACTCTGTGTACAGATGAGGTTGTTGAGTGTGCTATATCGTACAACTACAGACATGATCAGGGGGTTGCTGTATCATTGGACCGCATGCCAGCTCCACAATACAGGATGGATTGTATGTCAACACAGCAGTTGAGCAAAACCCACCAGTCAGTTTATGAGTTAAGATTCCATTGGACTCTATATGAAGGAGCAGCAAGCACCAGCCTCTTCTCCAAACCACTTGCATTGCCACAAGTGATGCTACATGCAGGGCACTACTTGCTTTGCCAGTCAAGTGTGTTCCAGTTTGCCAAAACTGAGCCCAAGTGACCTCCTGGCCACAGAGCTGCCAGATTCAAGTGCAGCACCAACCATGGAAGATCACGAAGCACCACAGTGAGCAGCCAGCATTCATAACCAGAGCCATCACCTCCACCAACCTCGGCCTCAGCTAACACTGTGCGCCTTGGAGGTTATACACTGTTTGAATTAATTTGCTGTCACTGCAGGACATCTGACCTGACTTAGAATCAGCCAAGTGTTGTCTATCTCCACCAGTGAACTACGGTCAAGCTACTGTAAAAAGATCCGTGACAGTTGCAGTGAGCTGGGTGCAGCCGTTCTGCATGCCTACCACAATCAGTCACATTTTGCAGTTGTGTAAACATCTCTTTGGCAAAGCCTCAGTGTTGCTGGAACTGTATAGAAAGCTATTGTTTTGCAGCTGAGCACTGGTAACAGTTTTGTCAGCTGTCATCCATCAGATTATGCTGACGTAACTATAAAGTAAACTAAACTATTTTATGACTTCCATCCAGAAAGATTATATATATCAAATGCAAAAAAAAAACTATGCACCGTGAAGGAATTACCTGAATGGGATGGAAACTGGTAGACGTGATGTACATTTAAAGAGGAAAAATTACAGTTTCAGAAAAATTGAATGATTCATTCAAAAGAAAGAGCCTCACAAATTGAGCAAATCAGTAACACTTTGGTCTACCTCTGGTCCATATACAAACTGTAATTTGGTGTGGCATTGATTGAGAAAATTGTTGGACGCCCTCCTGAGGGATATAATGCCATATTATTTGTAGTTAGCACATTAGATTGACAATATGCTGAACTGGTGAGAAGGACCTACCAACGATGCTCCGAAAGTCCTCAGTTGGGTAGAGATCCAGCGACCTTGCTGGCTAAGGTGGGTATGACAAGCATGAAGACAAGCAATACAAACTCTCAAAGTGTATAGAAGGCCATTATCTTGCCAAAATATAAGCCCAGGATGGCTTGGCATGATGGATAATCCAATGGGGCATAGATTGTTGTCGACGTACTGCAAGGGTACCCTAGATCACAACCAAAGGGATCATGTTATGAAATGGAATGGCACTGCAGACCATCACTTCTGGTTGTCACACCATATAGTGGTTGACAGTCAGGCTGCTATCTCACCACTGTCCCAAGCATCTCCAGACACCTCTTTGCTGGTCATTGGGACCTGGGACATTTTGTCTGGAATAGAATTGTCTTCAGTGATGAGACCTGCTTTGAATTGAGCCCTGATGACTAGAAAAGAGGTGCCTAGACACGCACTGAATAGCAGTGGTATACCAACCTGACTGTTACCTGACATATGGCCTAACACACGAGAGTGGTGGTTCATAGAAAGAACCAGTTGGTTGTCATTTGTGGCACACTTACAGAACAGTATTACATAGATGGTACTCTACACCCCATTATCTTGCCCTTCATGCCAAGCCATCATTGACTTGCTTATCACCAGGATAATACCCATCTGCAGAAGGTGTGTGTTTCTACTGCTTGTTGTCATGTTTACCAAATCCTACCTTGGGCAACCAGGTATCCAGATCTCAACTCAGCTGAGAATGTTTGGAGCATTGTGGGCAGGGCCCTCCAATGAGTTTGGAATTTTGATGATATAAGGTAACAGGTCGATGAAATTCGATACAATATCCCTCAGGAGGCCACCCAGCAACTCACTCAATCAATGCCAATCCAAATTACAGCCACCAGTAGTGGACCAACATGTTACTGATTTGCTCAGTTTGTAGAGAACTATCTCTTGAATATACTGTCATGCAGAAAAAGGTTGAATTAGTTGAATGACAAAAACTAACTTCACTTAACAAATGTTTATTCAGCACTTGCACACACAAGAGTGTGGAGCGAACTGTCTCCAGCTAGAACACATACAGTATACATACAGCCACAAAACATTCCAGTACAATGATTCTTGACATTTGTGGGTACTTCTAGAATGTACCCAAACCAAGTATAGAAATTAAAAGTGTACAGTCCAGGTGAGTTTTGAATTCATGGACCTCCATGCAATACTTTAGTATCATAACCACTACACCATGGTGCTACTCAGATTCTTCTGCGGCCCTGATCTTTCCTTAAGAGATCAGCATCTCAGTGTTACGTCCTCCTAGTCCAGGAACGAGTCATTGGTCCTGCTTACTCCAGCGTCTGATGACTGATGTTCACCCTGGTGGTAATCTTAGAACTTTTTTTGCCTCTGTGCTCTTCATCACTTTTCCGCTTGTTGCCTGTTGCTGGAGCTTCAAATTTACCCTGGGTTGCAGGATCATTGTAGGGCTTCATTCGAAGGACGTGGACCGTATCTCTGATCTTTTGTCTTCTTGTGTTGGGGTCGAAATCATCAACTTCATAAGTAACATCAGACAACTGTCTTACAACCTCATAAGGTTCAAAGTAGCATCTGAGGAGCTTCTCTCAGCGAGACCAATATTCTGAAAAGGAGTGAAGATCCAGACGAGGTCACCAGGGTGGTGGCTTGTGTCATACCTTTGGCGATCATTTTCTTGAGCCTGCTGAATGTGGAGGTGAGCTAACTGCTGAGCTTCCTCAGCTCTGGTTAACACCTGGCTGATGTCATCATCGTCCACATCATCAGGATGTAATGGGAAAACAATGTCCATCGTTGTAGTTGCCTCACACACATGCACCAGGAAAAATTGCATAAATCCTGTGGTGTCTTGTTTGATAGTGTTGTAGGCAAATTTCATGAAAGGTAGCACCTCATCCCAGTTGCTCAGCTCAACGTTGATGAACATTGATAGCTTGCCAGCCAAGGTCTTATTAAGGCATTCAGTAAGCCTGTTACTTTGTGGATGGTAAGCAGTCATCATGTGATGTGTAATGTTGCACAAACAGTTTATCTCTGTCACAAGATTCGATTGAGAAACTTTCCCTGGTAATGATCTTGGGGCAATGTCTTCCACAATGAATTTGGCTACCTCAAATGCTTCGGCTGTTTTCACAGCTTTTGTAATGCTATAGCATGTCAGATAATTAGTGCACACAATACTCCATATATTGCCACTAGCAGACATCAGAAATCATCTGAGGAGGTCAATTCCAACACTCTAGAAAGGCGTTTCAGCTGGTGGAATCGGTATGAGATGGCCAGGTAGTTTCTGAGGAACTTCCTTTCTCCTCCGGCACTCTCAACAGTGCGGCACATAGTGACAGACACTCCTAAATAAACCTGGCTAGAAAAATCTCTTACAGATTCTGTCATATGTCTTAATAATTCCTAAATGTCCAGCTTCAGGTGTGTCATGGAATTTCTAAGCACATGCGTTTAGAAACCACTGGTAGCCACATCTTTCCAAAGGGATTAAAGTTTTTCTTGCAAAGTAATCCATTAACTACCTTAAATTGTTCGTTCACATCCTGTAACTGATTTAAGTCAAGCATAATTTGAGATATCTTGGCGTCCTTCTGCTATCTTCATCAAAGTCTTGATGGTCTTGCACAGGGGTTTCTTGAGACACAGTTGGCATCTTGGTGTTTTCTCCCACCCTTGTACAGTATGATAGTGTCATACTGTTGAAGATGTAGTGCCCACCTGGCGAGTCATCGTGTTGGCTCCATAAGACCTGTCAGCCAACAAAGTGAATGATGGTCTGTAACAACTGTGAATAGCCTTCCGTAGGGATACTGTCGAAATATGCACATGGCCCAGATCACAGCAAGACATTCTCTTTCTGTAGCTGAGTAGTTTCTCTCAGCTTTTGTAAGTGTCATAAAAGCATAGGCTGTAACCTTCTCTTTTCCATCAAAAATTTGGACCATATCAGCACTGATCCCATACCCACTGTCATCTATGTGTAGTTCTGTAGATTCTCTCTCATCATACAGACCATGTACAGGGTCAGTTGTCAGAGCATTTCTCAGCTCATCAAAAGAATCTTGTTGAGCACCACCCCAGGCAAATTTAGCATCAGCTTTTAACAACTCTTGGAGTGGCCTGTCTTTGATACAAAAATCTTTGATAAAACAACGGTAATAAGAACATAATCTGAGGAAGCTTCTCACATCTCTAATACTTTTAGGATTAGGAATTTCCATTATAGATCTCACCTTTTCTGGGTCTGGCCGCACACCTTCATTTGGCACAAGGTGTCCAAGTATTTTGATTTCTTTTGCTCCAAAGAGACACTTTCTTGGATTAAGTTTCAGTCCGTCTTGTTTAAGAAACTTAAGTACGGCCCTCAGTCTTTTTATATGTTCATCAAATGTCTCTGAGAACACTATAATATCATTTAAATAACAAAGACACATTTTACACTTCAGGTGACGTAGAAGATTATCCATCATCTGTTCAAAAGTTGATGGTGCATTACACAAACGAAATGGCATTATCTTAAGCTCATACAGGCCCTCATGGGTGATGAATGCAGTTTTCTCATGATCAGCCTCATCTACTTTAATTTGGCAGTATTCCAAGTACATGTACATGGTTGAGGAAAACTTAGCTCCCTTCAGACCATCTAGTGTATCGTCAATTTGTGCATTAGGGTAAATTTCCTTTCTAGTTATCTTATTAAGTTTCCTGTAATCAACGCGAAAGGGCCAACTGCCATCCTTCTTCCTGACAAGGACAACTGGTGATGACCATGGGCTCTGCGGAGGCTGAATGATGTCATTCTTCATCATTTTCTCTATCTCTTCACGAATTATTCGACGTTTCCATTGCTGACACATGGTATGCTCTCTGGCTTATTGGTTGATGGTCTCCAGTGCTAATCCGGTGCTTCACCATTGATTTGTCTAATTTGCTCTTCACCTGTGGATTGAAGCATTCAGAGAACTCTTGAAGAATGGCAGGTAGCTTCTTCTGTTGTTTCTTAGTGAGATCTGGTGAAAGTTGAGCTACAAGATCTTGTCTTGTAGTGGTAGCGCTAATTTCGCCCACAGACTCAGCATGGAATGTTTCTATGACACTCAGCTGTTCTTCAATTAACGGTTCGGCGTTTGCTATGCACATGCATTTTGGAAGGATCTACAGTTATTGGTGACAGTTAACTATCCACAATTCACCAAATCCATTCTTAAACAAGACAACAGAGGCTGGGATGACCAAGTTAGTCTTCAGTGGTATGCTTCTCTTACATTCCACTACAAGATCTATGGATTGATGCATGGCATGACATGTGACAGCTACCATTCTAGCACTGACTGCAGGAATGATCCCTTCAACCAGCACACAAAGACTCCACACACTCAGATGCACATCTTCCTTTCCATAGTATCTCATCTCGTCTAGCATAATTTTCGAGCTACCACAATCTATAATTGCCCGTGATGCTTTGAAAAAGTCCCATCTGAGAATGGCGTCATGACTACACTCTTGTAAGATGATGAATTCTAAGGGCTGTGTATGGCCACTCTTACCCATACAAATAGTACATATTCCTGTAGGTTTTACATATTTCCCATTAGCCACCTTCAGCAGAGATGTTAAGCTGTTGAAAAATACAGTTATCTGCAACTGGCGACAGTACTTCTCCGAAATGACTGAATATGATGCCTCAAGAGTCCACAAGAGCTAGGGCTGGCGGCCATCCATGAGGATATTGATGTAGTTTCCTATCATTTTTGTAGTGATCGACAGTAGAGGATTTTTCTCTTCAGCAGCCTCACCTCCAAGAAAGGTCACACCCTTTAGTTTTCCAGGTTGCAGCAGCTAGGTGATTGGCTGAAGCTTCTAAACGGTGATGGAGACCTTGGTTGGTGTGGGGGAGCTTCCTCTCAAGTGGCTATCTTGCAGCTATGGTGACCTTTGTCGTCCTGCACCCACATCTTCTTGTTCATCTTTGTTGTCCCGGAGTTGGAGTCAGCTAAGATTAATCTTATGGTGTGGGCATCACCAAATACCTGCTGCCTTTCTCAACAATAGTGCACCACATGTCCCAGTCATCCGCAGTGGAAACATACTGGTTGGTTATCCTGTGTCCTCCAGACATCAGTCTTCCATGGTGCCCAAACAGGTTCCTCATTCGGCATTGTAGGAGCGTAACTCCGCCAGGGTCTCGACTTTTTCACCATTTAAAGGGAAATGAAGGATGAGAGATTGGTTTCAATGTCTGTTCCACTTCCTCCCTTATGACCTCTTGAAGTGTCTCGGTCTTTTGCTTGATGTGCAATCCAAGTGCCTTCTGAACTACCTCTTTTACTATCTGACAAAGAACGCTTGTGAAATCAAGTGCTTCCTCTATCACAGACATTTGCTGTTGAAACTTTCTTCAGGAGTAGGATTTGATACATATCCTCAGCAACACCCTTCATGAGCTGTGCAACTTTGTCTTCCTCCTTCATTCTAGAATCCAGTATTTTACACAGCTCCAAGATGTCTTGAATGTAGGATGCTGTAGTTTCTCCTGGATGCAGTGCCCTGCAGTTTACTTTGTCTTCAGCCTTGCACTTCTGTTGTTGTGTGTCACTGAAATACTTGCACAGTTCCACCTGGAATACTTCCCAGCTCGTGAACTTCTCCAAGTAGAAAAATTTGTTAGCCAAACACATGGTGTAATCACATTTGTTAAATTTGACTATATGGTCATATAACTTCAGCCACTTGTTTGGATCTTGGCCATAGTCACCAGAAAACCTGGAAGGCTGTCTCATGTGGTGGCACACAGTTGCTGTCATCATAACGTCCTATTCTTCTTCTGTCTCTGGTAAATTATGATCTGTTGAATGTGGCCCGAACTTGGGTTTCTCGCCATGTAAACGGCAGCTCTGTCATGGCCTGATGGGAGATACTGTGTTGTCAATAATTTGCGCTATCACAAGTTCTGATACCCAGTGTCTCCGCCAGAGTAACGTCACATAGTTAAAGGTGCGATTAGTTGAATAATGAACACTAATTTCACTTAACGAACATTTATTCAGCACTTAAACATACAAGAGCATGGAGTGAAGTGCCTCTGGCCAGAACATATATACTATCTACACAGCTACAGAACATTCCAGCATAATGATTCTTGACATTTGTGGATACTTGTAGAATGCACTTGAACTAAATATAGAAATTAAAATCGTCCAGTGCTGGTGAGTTTTGAACTCATGACACTTAGTGCAAAAGTTAAGTAACATAACCACTGCACCATGATGCTACTCAGCTTCTGCTGTGATAATATCACCCAGTTTTTCTAAAATTGTAATCATTTGTTTGTCTGTACATGTACATCACATCTATTGATTTCTATCCCATATAGGTAATTCCTTCAGGGTGTACAATATTTTTCCTTTTCTGTTAATGTATTTATGCTTCCTTCAGACTTCATTGGTATTGCATCCCTGCGGACATTTATTTGTGATTTTTATTGCTTGAGAATCATTATTTGCTTGTATGGACTCATTCTGGTCATCAGAGACTGAGTAACAGGAACATGAACTGAAACAAATACTATTAAACTATTGTATTAGTTAGCTGTGATGAAGCAAAATTTTGCAAAAGTTTAGCAACTGTTTCTCATCTTGTTTATATGCATATTGCATGCTCAATATCTAACATATATTGTAAGTTCTTACCTTTACTCCTTCCGTTGTTTGTATTCCAATCAGGACACAGCAGTATCACAGTCATTGTTTGTGAAGGGACATCTTCCTTTTTCAAGTAGAGGCATCTTCTTTCTTCATTTTATTTAATGGGATGACCCAAGACTGTTTAAAGTCGATGATAAGTAAAAAGATTTTCTTTGAGATTGTATGACATCTTTGTACTGTGCAATTTTTAATTGGTACAAGATTCTACTCTGGTGATATGCAAAATATGGTAAATACTAATTTCAGCCTTAGTGCTTGTTCGTTAGGTTATGTTCACGCTGCAGTCTCACTGCTCTCAGCTCACCGGCATGGCACTGATGAAACAAACCCACTGAGTTATAGTGATGCTTGTAATATACACCATCACTGGTGCTACACTGCTCACAATTATTGTCATCAGGCAAGAACATTGAGGTGGTTCACATTTGGAGATGTGTCCATTGCCAACCATTCTAAAACTTGATTTGTGATTGGCTGCTTCAAGTTCACTCTAAAAGTACTGTTGCTAGGAGAACTGCTGATTGTTTTTGCTGTTTGTCTTACACTATGCATTTATGTCTACATTTCCATCTAAATCCAAACTCTGTAAACCACTGTCAAGTGTCTGCAAACCACTATCAAGTGCATGGCACCACGTATTAAGGTTTGTTTCCATTTCTTTCTGGTATGTAAAATGGTAAAAATGACTGATTAAATACCTCTCAACAGGCAGTAATTAATTTAATCTAGTCTTCCAATCACTGGAAAAGGCATACAGAGGGGCTGTAGTGTATTCCTAGATTCATCACTTACTGCTGGTACTTGAAACTTTGTAAATAGTATTTTGTGAGATACTTTGCTTCTGTCTTCAACAATCTGCAGCCCAGGTCTTTTGACACTTCCATGGGTTAAACAAACATGCAAACACTGTTGATTATGTCCTATATGTACTGATAGTCCTATCTGGTATGGATCCCAGATATTTGATTAGTATACAAGGATGGATCAAACAACTGTTTCATAAGCACCGCCCTTTGAAGACTAACCACAGTTTCAGTAATCTACAACTGAAACCAACACGTGCTGGCTGACGATGAAGACACAGGCTAAATAAGAAAATGAAAGCTTCCAAAACTGGAATTTAACACAAAAAAATTGTGTTGCTGCCTTAAAACAACCTTAACTTGTACCACTAACAGCCTCTCTCTGTGTCAATTATTGGTGTTACAAAAACAAAATGACAAGATTTAAATAAGTCCTATCAAGGCTATAAATTTTATTTTATTTAGTAGATTCATCCGCACATCACGTTGTTGCTCATTTGTGGTACTGTGCTTTAACATATCTTTGTTGGCAAAATATTTCTCCCAAACAAATAAAATTTTGATGTCTATACACTTCAGTTTATGATTATACTGTAGTAGATAAGAAACTAATATCCACTGAGATAGAAATTGAAGCGTCATATGAAATTGGGAAAACTCAGTATCAGGTGTGTGTGTAAATTGATAATTGGATCCTTCACTTGCCCACTTGACTCATCTCCTGATGTGACTGAAAACTTCACTTGTACTTAAATTCCCCAATAATACTGTAATCATTGTGGGAGACTCCAACAGTTAATTGGTAAAATTACAGTTTTGTTAGTGGTGATCATGATAGGACATCCTGTGAAACTTTATCCAATACCTTCTCCTAAAATTGCCTAGAACGGATACTTAGGAACCCCACACATGATGGAAATGTATTGGATCTAATGGCAGTAAATAAACCTGACCTCTTTGAGGATGTCTACATCAAAAATTGGTATCAATAACCATGACACAGTTGTGGTAACAGTGATTACCAAAGTACAAAGGATAACTAAAACAACCAGAAAGATACATATGTTCAGTAAACTAGATAAAACAATTAGTATCATTCCTCCATGAGAAACTTCAAACTTTCAGAACAGGCCAGGAGCATATGGAGGAACTCTGCCTAAAGTTTAAAAGATTTGTTGAGCACATACTAGATAGATTTGTACCCCATAGAACAGTACATAAAGTGATGGAATCTCCTTAGAATACATTCACTGTAAAGAAATTTCTGAAGAAACAGATCTGCCTCGTGATGACTGGGTGTTGTGTGATGTACTTAGGTTAGTTAGGTTTAAGTAGTTCTACGTTCTGGGGGATTGATGACCATAGCTGTTAAGTCCCATAGTGTTCAGAGCCATTTGAACCATTTGAAGAAACAGAGACTAATACATAACAGGTGAAAGGCAAAGCATAAGGCAGTATAAATGATGATTAATTGAATCCCTCAGCTGCTGACAGGGTCCCAGAGAAAAAGCTGAAATGCTTAACTGCATTATTTTTTTTTCTAAACGAAAGAAAGCAAAGGAGAATTGCCCCAATTTAATCCTAGTACCACTCGAAAGCTGAATGAAATAAGTATTAGTGTCAGTGGTGCTGAGAAACAACTGGAATTGTTCAAAATTGAACAAAGCTCCACTCCCCTATGAAATCCCTGACATATTTTGTACTGAACATTCTGCTACTTTTGCCCCCCTTCCTCCCCTGTAGGGTTGTGGGGTGGGGAGGGGGGGAGGGGGGGCATCACACAGCAGAGGCCAAAAGTTGGCACCGTCAGCACAGTTAAGTCAGACTGTGAGCTTATAGCATTGACCACATTGCACCAATGTTTGTAAGCAAATGTGGCAGCCTTCATGAAAATATAATACAGGATCCCAACAATAGGAACAACATGTTTGGTGTGTAGGTTATATCAAAAAATTTTCTTTGCCCCGTGTGCCCAACTTGAGTGAATCCAGCAGTATTAAGGAACAGAGGTTTCAGATGTGTCCCTGCTGCTGCAACTTCATTGAACAGACCTGCATATAAAACATACTCACACAGACACAAGGCAGAACATGTTCATGCTTTATTTTTGCAGTGATGGTTTAGTGATTTCAGTGCTCATTAGTGTGGTGGGATATGTTGTGATTTCAGTGGCTATCCATGTGAAGGATTGTGTAGTGCAAAAAATGGTTACTTTTGCAAAGCAATATGTTGTGACCTCAGTTGTCACATGAGTGACATATTTTGTAGTGCACTAATGCTTGCTTGTTTGACAGGATGTGTCAATGAATGCAGTGATCACCTGAGAGACGGATAGTTTACATTGCTCTTCAGTGGTTGCTCTTGCATGAGACGTTCTATTTTGACTAAGTGGTTCCCTCTGGAATGGGTATTTTGTGACATTGTGATCATTTCTGTGAATAGTTTCTTGAACAAACATTGCTGTCAGTAACTTGTAACTTGGTGAGCAATTATGTTTTTCATGTGTCAGAACATGTCCTTCATTAATTATCCCAATACCATGTACTTTCATCCATCTGAACTTTAAGAGATCTGGATCCGCTGCTCCCTGTTAGCGAGCTAAGATCTCAGCTACTTATTTATGACCCACCCCCTTTATTTCCAGTACTTCAGATGTACCTAGAAGTATTTCATGATCATCTGTGTCAGATGCGTTGCTGAGATATAGGAAAATACCTGTTACATTTTAACTCTTGGTTTAAGAATCATGAAAGAAGGTTGTATAAATAGAAGAACCCTGGAGATACTAAAAGGTATCAGATAGATTATATAATGATAAGACAGAGATTTGGGAATCAGGTTTTAAATTGTAAGACATTTCCAGGGGCAGATGTGGACTCTGACCACATTCTGTTGGTTGTGACCTGTAGATTAAAACTGAAGAAACAGCAAAAAGGTGGGAATTTAAGGAGATGGGACCTGGATAAACTGAAAGAACCAGAGGTTGTACAGAGTTTCAGGGAGATCAGAAGGGAACGATTGACAGGAATGGGGGAAAGAAATACAGTAGAAGAAGAATGGGTAGTTTTGAGAGATGAAGTAGTGAAGGCAGCAGAGGGTCAAGTAAATAAAAAGATGAGGGCTAGTAGAAATCCTTGGATAACAAAACAAATATAGAATGTAATTGATGAAAGGAGAAAATACAAAAATGCAATAAATGAAGCAGGCAAAAAGGAACACAAACGTCTCAAAAATGAGATCGAGAAGAAGTGCAAAATGCCTAAGCAGGGATGGTTAGAGGACAGATGTAAGGATGTAGAGGCTTATCTCACTAGGGGTAAGATAGATACTGCCTACAGGAAAATTAAAGAGACCTTTGGAGATAAGAGAACCACATGTCTGAACATCAAGAGCTCAGATGGAAACCCAGTTCTAAGCAAAGAAGGGAAAACAGAAAGGTGGAAGGAGTATATAGAGGGTCTATACAAAGGCGACGTACTTGAGGACAATATTATGGAAATGGAAGAGGATGTAGAGAAAGATGAAATGGGAGATACGATACTGCGTGAAGAGTTTGACAGAGCACTGAAAGACCTGAGTCGAAACAAGGCACCCAGAGTAGACAACATTCCAGAATATAATAATTCCAATCCCAAAGAAAGCAGGTGTTGACAGATGTGAAAATTACTGAACTATCAGTTTAATAAGCCACAGCTGCAAAATACTAACACAAATTCTTTACAGACGAATGGAAAAACTAGTAGAAGCCAACCTCGGGGAAGATGAGTTTGGATTCCGTAGAAATACTGGAACATGTGAGGCAATACTGACCTTACGACTTATCTTAGGAGAAAGATTAAGAAAAGGCAAACCTATGTTTCTAGCATTTGTAGACTTAGAGAAAGCTTTTGACAATGTTGACTGGAATACTCTCTTTCAAATTCTAAAGGTGGCAGGGGTAAAATACAGGGAGCAAAAGGCTATTTACAAATTGTACAGAAACCAGATGGCAGTTATCAGAGTCGAGGGGTATGAAAAGGAAGCAGTGGTTGGGAAGGAAGTAAGACAGGGTTGTAGCCTCTCCCCGATGTTATTCAATCTGTATATTGAGCAAGCAGTAAAGGAAACGAAAGAAAAATTTGGAGTAGGTATTGGAATCCATGGAGAAGAAATAAAAATTTGATGTTTGCAGATGACATTGTAATTCTGTCAGAGATAGAAAAGGACTTGGAAGAGCAGTTGAATGGAATGGACAGTGTCTTGAAAGGAGGATATAAGATGAACATCAACAAAAGCAAAACGAGGATAATGGAATGTAGTCGAATTAAGTCGGGTGATGCTGAGGGATTGAGATTAGGAAATGAGACACTTAAAGTAGCAAAGGAGTTTTGCTATTTGGGGAGCAAAATAACTGATGATGGTCCAAGTAGAGAGGATATAAAATGTAGACTGGCAATGGTAAGGAGAGCGTTTCTGAAGAAGAGAAATTTGTTAACATCGAGTATAGATTTAAGTGTCAGGAAGTCATTTCTGAAAGTATTTGTATGGAGTGCAGCCATGTATGGAAGTGAAACATGGACGATAAATAGTTGGAACAAGAGGAGAATAGAAACTTTTGAAATGTGGTACTACAGAAGAATGTTGAAGATTAGACGGGTAGATCACATAACTAATGACGAAGCACTGAATAGGATTGGGGAGAAGAGAAGTTTGTGGCACAACTTGACCAGAAGAAGGGATCAGTTGGTAGGACGTGTTCTGAGGCATCAAGGGATCACCAATTTAGTATTGGAGGGCAGCGTGAAGGGTAAAAGTCGTAGAGGGAGACCAAGAGATGAATACACTAAGCAGATTCAGAAGGATGTAGGTTGCAGTAGGTACTGAGAGATGAAGAAGCTTGCACAGGATAGAGTAGCATGGAGAGCTGCATCAATCCAGTCTCAGGACTGAAGACCACAACAACAACAACATTTTATTCTTTACCTGTGAATTCTAAAACTACTTTGACCAACTTTCCTATAGTAGCTTCTTTTCCCTATCAGATCTGAAACCAAACTGTTATTTCTACAGAAGTTGATATTTCTTTAAATAATCCGTATGTCTATTTTTCATAATAGTTTCTATCATTTTTGACAATGAAGACCAAAGTGTTAAATCTAGGTTGTAGTTATCTGTATTTTCTTTATCACCTTTTTTGTGGATAGGGAGAACCTTTGCTTGATTTAAGTAATAGAGAAGCAACTGGATGTGTGTGACCTATTTATAATATCTGTTAGAGGTGCTACTTTGCTGCTAATATAGTCTTTTGATAGACACACTGGAATCTCATTTAGACCCGTAGACATTTTACTCTTAAATTTATGCACAGTCCCAACAATTTCTTCTCCCATTTCAGTAGCAGATTTTTTATTTGTCTGTTTTGTCTTTATGCTACCAGTTCCCTGTTTTACTATATTCATTATTGCTTTTCTTTTATTGTTGAACGTCTGTATATAGCCTTATCATTTTTTAATTGTTTTTGTATCCTGCAGAAATTTCCTATATATGATTTTGTATTTGACAAAAAACTGTACGAATGCCGGATCACTCTCGTTATCTTTGCTAGAGCTGAGATATTTAGGATTCTGGTTCCTTTTTTTACGTATGTTTTCTGGTGGATTCTCCAAGAGAATGTTCTATGTTAGGAAATATCTCGTCAAATTTTCTTTTGGATGTAGTCATGAACTTGCTGAAATTTTCTTTTAAATCTGTTCCTGAAAATACTTCTGACGTAGTGTATATTTTTATTTTTTGTCACATATGCACATTTTGCTCCAGATATAACAATCCAAGTTTGCTGCCTTCGAGCAGACAATGCCACCACCATTTGATGCTGTAGCTCTCAGGTGAAAAAAATATATGCTCTCAATTGTTAATCATCTTGCAAGGTAGACAGTAAGTCTGCCTCCTTTCTGATATTATGCAAAATTAGTTGTAATCATTCTAAACTGTCTGGGCACTGGTAATATTACTCACAATAGCACTAGTGAGTGTATAGGATCATTTTGTATTTTCTCAAAAATAAAACTCCAAGTGAGATCATCATTTTAGCAACTTTTAATTATCATTGTCTTCACCCATGTTCATAAGTATATGCAGTTTGCATGTCAGGGGGATAATTGGAAAGTGGATCAGCAACAAGAGTGTTGGTGAAATTTTGGTTTAACTTGTTAAAACACAGTACGATGGTTGTGGCCATTAGTCAATCATACTGCTACAAGTTGCACAACATGTAGCCTGCCCACACAATCCATAATTCTGTAGAACTCTGGTTTATGTAACACTAGTAAGTAAGGCTCTCATGTATTCAGAAGACTGGGAAAAAAAAGGTTTTTTTTTGTAATCAGTTGATGTTTGATCAAACTAAATAAATAATAATAAGGAAATAAATAAATAGATTTGATGATAAAAGTCATTCATTTTCTGTTCACGACAATGTGAAATGTAATGGCTTGTAGTGCTAGAATTGTTACAGCCATTTGCTGTTGGCTGGTGGAGGGAAAAGGGGGGGGGGGGGGGGGCGAGGTGCACAGTGCATGCTATTAACTGTACGTTGATGGGCAGGTGGAATATGCTATATGCTGCAGGTGGCAAATGACCACAATCCATCTACCTTTACATATGGAAACATCCAGGCAAATTTTCAGCAAGTCGGAATAGCGAATATGATCATACTCTAAAATAAAAAAAATTCTTTCTTAGCTTTCTACTATTTTTGAACTCTGGATGTCGTAAGTAAAAAAGTGCTTCATCTGTATTGTACTTTTTATTGATTTTGTAGTTGTTGGAACACTAATTCAATTAATGAAATAGTTCTTATTGTCCATATAATGTATTAAACATTTATTTACCTTTACATTTTCCTCCTTCATAGTTTTATAAGCCTATTCACACATTTCTGGAATTATTTTGGTTAATGTGCAATGTGATAATCAGCTGCTGTACGAGGTGCATTCAAGTTCTAAGGCCTCCAATTTTTTTTCTCTGGACTGGAAAGAGATAGAAACATGCGCATTGTTTTAAAATGAAACCGCGTTCATTGTCAATACGTCCCAGAGATGGCAGCCCCATACGGCAGATGGAATTTTACCGCCAGCGGCGAGAATCATAACTGTTTTAAATACTTAAAATGGCGACGTTTTCCTTACTTTAACAGCGTGCAATCATTCGTTTTCTGAATTTGTGTGGTGTGAAACCAATGGAAATTCATCGACAGTTGAAGGAGACATGTGGTGATGGAGTTATGGATGTGTTGAAAGTGCATTCGTGGGTGCGACAGTTTAATGAAGGCAGAACATCGTGTGACAACAAACCGAAACAACCTCGGGCTCGCACAAGCCGGTCTGACGACATGATCGAGAAAGTGGAGAGAATTGTTTTGGCGGATCGCCGAATGACTGTTGAACAGATCGCCTCCAGAGTTGGCATTTCTGTGGGTTCTGCGCACACAATCCTGCATGACGACCTGAAAATGCGAGAAGTGTCATCCAGTTGGGTGCCATGAATGCTGACGGACGACCACATGGCTGCCCATGTGGCATGTTGCCAAGCAATGTTGACTCACAACGACAGCTTGAATGGGACTTTCTTTTCGTAGGTTGTGACAATGGATGAGATGTGGATGTCATGTTTCAATCCAGAAACAAAGCGCCAGTCAGCTCAATGGATGCACACAGATTCACCGCCACCAAAAAAATTTTGTGTAGCCGCCAGTGCTGAAAAAATTATGGTCTTCATGTTCTGGGACAGCGAGGGCGTAATCCTTAACCATTGCATTCCAAAGGGCACTTCGGTAGCAGGTGCATCCTACGAAAATGTTTTGAAGAACAAATTCCTTCCTGCACTGCAACAAAAACGTCCAGGAAGGGCAGTTCGTGTGCTGTTTCACCAAGACAATGCACCCGCACATCGAGCTAACGTTACGCAACAGTTTCTTTGTGATAACAACTTTGAAGTGATTCCTTATGCTCCCTACTCACCCGACCTGGCTCCTAGTGACTTTTGGCTTTTTCCAACAATGAAAGACACTCTCCGTGGCCGCACATTCACCAGCCGTGCTGCTATTGCCTCAGCGATTTTCCAGTGTTCAAAACAGACTCCTAAAGAAGCCTTCGGCGCTGCCATGGAATCATGGCGTCAGCGTTGTGAAAAATGTGTACGTCTGCAGGCCGATCACATCAAGAAGTAATACCAGTTTCATTGATTTCTGGTGAGTAGTTAATTAGAAAAAAATAAGAGTCCTTAGACTTTGAATGCACCTCGTATTGTAAACTAGAGTAGCTCTCTTCTGTTTCAAGAAAACCCAGTGTCACATTTTGCCTTTCTTCAGCAGTTATAGCATTTCAGAAGACTGTATTCTGTTTTGTAATACTGAGCAAATACTGAAATAAGTTATCATCCATTCATAAGTAATTTATATATAAGACTTGAAGTTCTCCACTTACAGCTCTCATAACAAATTTTGGTGAGTGCTTTCACTATCTCGATGTAATAGCTATGGCTTCATCCAAGTATGTTTCCTTTACTGAATTAACAGAGAAACAGTAAGCCACATTGAAGGAATTAGAAAAGGAAATAATTGAACTGCAAAAACCTCGAGAGCTGATTTCCTGGATCTATGGAGTAGCTACCAACAGAAATGAACGAGATCCATGATAAACTGTAATCCCTAGGTGACATGATAGACAAACTTTTAGACTGAATGATGGATTTGCCTTTAGATCAAAGAAAATGATATAAGAATAGTTAACCATGCACAAGTGGCAGGAGCAGGCATAGATGCTTGGGCAAAGTCTAAGGAAGATAAAATCTCACAATCTGTGAATGAGCAAATCCTGACTGCTGTTAGTAACCTGATGACAAAGTTCCCTCCGACAGTGGGCTAAGGAAGGAATTACTCATGATCTAGGAACAAACACAATAAAATTTTTTCAGTGGAGAAATAAAATAGGAGAATCAGTCAAAAACATGAAAAAACAGTTAATAGATAACGGAGGGACAGTGCAGGATCAGATTATAACAGTCTGAATGTGTGTCAGCCCGTTCAAAATATTTCACCTTCTGCACGTGGAGCACTGTCAGTGACAACACTACACACAACAGTAATGATAGAAGGAAAGATGCTTAAGCATAGAAATTTTCAAATATATTCATCAGGTAAGAGACAGTATATCCTGTGCCATTCACTTTACAGGTGTGTTGCCCCTGTCATCAACCAGGCCACAAAATATAATTTGTGTAAACAAAGGTATACATGTGGCAGACCCATATGAGTAACTGAAATCAATGATTCATGTGAAACATACCCCAAGGTGACAAAAGTCATGGGATAGTGATATGCATATATGCAGATGGTGGTAGCATCATGTACATGTGGTATAAAAGTGCAGTGCATTGGCAGAGCTGTCATTTGTACTCAGCTCCCTGATGTGAAAAGGTGTCCAACATGATTATGGCCCCATAGTGAAAATTAATAGACTTTGAACATGGATTGATAATTCAAACCTGATGGCATGGGACATTCCATTTTTGAAATCATTAGGGCATTTAATATTCTGAGATCCTCAGTGCCAAGAGTGTGCTGAAAATACCAGATTTCAGGCATTACCTCTCACTGTGGAGAATACAGTGGCTGACGGTCTTCATTTAATGGTGAAGAGCAGCAGGATTCGTGAAGAGGTGTCTTTGCTAACAGACAATCAACACTGCATGAAATACAAAATCACATAAATTAGTCTGGGACATATGACAAGTGTATCCATTAGGACAGTGCTGTGAAATTTGGCATTAATCGGCTATGGTGGCAGTCGAACAATACAAGTGCCTTTGCAAAAAGCATGACATCATCGGTTGGGCTTGTGACCCAATCAGTCTAGTGGGAAATTGTTTGCTGGTCATATGAGCTCCAATTTTAGTTGGGGAGAGCTGATGGTAGATTTCAGGTGTGGCACATGTGACACAAGGTCATGGACCCAAGTTGTCAACAAGGCACTGTGCAAACTGGTGGTGGTTCCATATTGGTGGTGTCTGTGTTTATTTGGAATGGACTAGGTTTTAGGCCTGCTGAACTGATCATAGATTTGAAATCATTATGTTCAGCTACTTGGAGACCATTTGCAGCCAGTCATTGACTCTACGTCTCCAAGCAACAATATAAATGTTATGGACAACAATGCACCATGTCACTGGGCCACAGTTGTTCACAATTCATTTTAAGAACAATCTGGACAATTTGAGTGAATAATATGGCCACCCAGATTGTCCACCATCAATTCCACTAATCATTTATGGGACAGAATCAAAAGGTCAGTTCATGCACAAAATCCTGCACTGCCACCACTTTCACGTTTATGGATAGCTATAGAGGCATTATGGCTCATTATTTCTGCAGGGGATTTCCAATGGCTTGTTGAGTCCATGCCATATTGAGTTGGTGGACTACACCAGGCAAATGGGGGTCAGACACAATTTTAGGAGATATCCTATGACTTTTGTCACCTCAGTGTGCAACATTTTGAAAAGGGCTTTCTTGTCAAATTGTTGTCCAGTGGTGTGCAGTTAACTACAGAAGAAGGTTTTGACTCAGAGCTTTTCTCTTTTCAAAATGGGAGGTTGCGTTGGTATTTCAAATAATAACTTAATAAGGCATGCTATTAGGGTGAACCATTTCGGGTAGAAATATTTGAATGATCTCGAAGCAAACACTGCCTGTTGAAATTAGAGAGAAACTTATCCAGAAGTTTGGAATCCAATCTGTAAGAATATAAGTGTGTATTGCATTCGATGGGCATAATTGAAGGAGGCATTTAAGTTGCAACCAGGACCCAGAGGTTATTATTCACAAAGACCTAGTACAATCAATGGTTGTATTGGAGTACTACCATATGAGCTGTATGTGGGCATCCCCAACCAACTAACAAACTGAACAGTTATCAAAACAACAACAAATGAAATGGTAGTGGGAATTATTACATATTAACTGAAACAAACAAAGGTCCAATGAAATAAGATATGTCCTGGCCATGCACCTAGTAATAATATTGAAGTAACAGACATCTGCAAACACTAGTGAATTATGACTGGAGATCTCAGTAACCAGTGATTACCAAAGTCATTGATGATGTCAGTCACCCTGCTGAACAATATCCAGTAAACTGTCTCTGACCACATCAAGCCCTGGAGAGCTGATCATGAGATAAGATAGGGCCTGTGATAGAGCTGCAAAATTCTTTCATTATATTAATTGAACCGACATGAGGGAGGACCTCTGCTCTGTTTGATTCAATGTAACCAGGAATAGCTGTTGTTACTACAATCTGCAATTTGGACCAGTATTGAGGATGTTTCAGCAACTATTGTTCTAGACTCAGGAGCCTTTGTCAGTGTGATTTCAAGCAGTTATTTCAATATAGTATCCACAAAAACAAAGTTGTGTAGCATTCTTGTACAGAACAGAAAGATTATTGTGTATGATCCAGAAATGTTAGAATGATGGGGAAGTTACTAAAACTAGGAAATGTAGCAGTACCGTGAACCATTCTTGTACCTGAAGACTTGATTGTTGATTATATTCTGAGACTTGTGTTTATCCATGAGAACATGAAATTAACTTCTTTATAGGCAAGGTCTCCTTTCTGACTGATAGTGAAAGAGCTAAAGTTGAGGTGCTGTGGAGGGATGGTAGCCACAGATGGTAGTGCCAAGTTTTCCAGATTAAAGTCATTGTAAAGGAACATTGCAGCACATGAGTATTTCTGAGCCTATAGAACAAATAACTTGGAAGTCACATCACAAGTATAAAAAAAATTAGAAGAGCCAGTAAATCCAACCAGCAAGCAAATACAGCAGAAGTTAGACCTTTTGAATCAATATGGGGAGATATGTGAACAGAAACTTGGTTTAATACATGGAAAAACATCATCTTAATGAACTTCCACACACAGCCCTGTACAGTAGTTTCTGCCTTATCGCTCTGTCTCAGTGGAAAGCAATAGACAAAGAAATCAAAGGATGTTTCAAGAACTTAACAGGTTCATAAGGAAGTATTGTAACCATCAACAAACACTAAGGATTGACTACATAATATCGTTTGAAGAAATAGTGAATCTGCTGTTTTGTCAACACACTACATTACAGCAGAGCTAATGTTTCACAGGAGGTTAAAGAATACATGGGTGGACCAGATTCCACAGGTTCCCAATAACAGAGACTAGTGGGAAGAAAGGGTTCTGAAAGCTTTGATCAGTTCGACAGAAAAAGTGTTCATAAGAAAGCACAACTGTGACAAGAAAGTGGTAAAAATGGTAAGGTATATCAAATGGCCCAGAAAGTATTATTAAGAAGCCATCCAACTATTGAACAAAAAGAATGAAAAGTTGTAGTTGTTTTTTATGGTACCTTTTGTCATTCTAAGGGTTCCAAATCTTGGTGCATACCTATTAGGGCACCCAAGTAATCATCAAATTAAAGGACTTTATCCTCATCAAGATTCACTGAAACATTGTTCTTTGTGGAATTAGTGTGCATCATTTTAGGAACACAGAATCAACTGGAATTTTTGAACTGAATATTTATGTTGGTGTAATGCCAAAATTACAATCTTTTTACTTTACAGCATGTTTTGAATTTAGTCATAAGGTATGTATTTAGTTTTGATACTGTGTGACATTTATTTGTATGTTGTTGTGTGTAGTAGGTAAGTATTATCCTGCGTAAGATGCAGGAGCTCATGAATTATTCTTGAATTTTAATTAGTCATATTATGAGAACACTCAAGATCATTTTTGTTAGAAATAAGATCTGCTTACAAATGATGGATATTATTACAAAATAATGTAATACAAAGCTTTATGTTTATGTAGATTGAATGTTTCTCACCTGCCAGTCTTAAGTTAATTATTTCCTACTTTTGTTATCTACATGATTATTCTTTAATTCATAATTAAGTGCCTAGCAGAGGGTTCATCAAACCATGTTCAAGCTATTTCTCCACTGTTCCACTTTCAGACAGCACACAGGAGCAATGGACATTTAAATCTTTGTTTACATGCCTTGATTTTTCTTATATTATTATGATGATCATTTCTCCCTTCCTAGGTGGGTGCCAACGAAATACCTTTACACGCTGAGGAAAGAGTTGGTGATTGAAATGTCTCGAGAAGGTCCTACCACAACAAAAAAATACCTTTGTTGTAATGATTGCCACTCTAATTCATGCACCATATCACATGGTACTCTCTCCCTTATTTTGTGATAATACAAAATAAGCTGTCTTCCTTTGAACTTTTTTGATGTCCTCTGTCAGTTCTATCTGTCAAAGGTCCCACACTGCACACCAGTACTCTGGAAGAGGGTGGACAAGCATAGTGTAAGCAGTCTGATTACTAGACTTGTTGGAGTTTGTGACGTTTGTCTACTTTATTTCTTCATGGATAGTTCTCTGTGTGGATGTACTGCATAGTCATACTCGCTGAAAAGTGGGGGGTGGAAATTCAATACTGGCACTGTAAATGATGTAGTTGGCAACTGCAGAATTGTGTTTCACAGCTCTTTACTTTCACTGTTCACATCCCCCCTCTTAGTAGTACATAATTATATGTATTGGTAAATGTTGAAAAGCCTCATTAACAGGTTGCAGGCAACATCAGCATACTGCTACAATAGTTGACTGTTGAACATGTATGAGAAGTGAAAACCTAAACATGCAGTTCACAGTTCTTGCAGAATAATATGTGACACTATTTTTCCAATAAATTAAACAGACATTGTCATTGTTCTAACACAGGGCATATTAGTGTTCCTCTTATTTCACTGTTAAGTTGATGCATTGTTGTTAATCTAACCAATATGTATTTCATATCTGAAAATTGGCCAGGGGCTGACTGACTGGGGACCAAATATTAGTCCTTTACATATCCTCACAATAATAGGCACTGAAACTATGCACTGTTCAATGTTTAAATTACAGAAATGACAATTAAAACATTACTCATTCAGATAACTGAATACATCAAAAAGTTCATTCTGTGTACCAGTTCCTTCTTCCACAAAGGTTAGGCCAAATTATTTGTTTAAGTAATGAAATTTTTAAGTAATGAAATTAACAGATATACAAACAATACTTTTGACAAACCTTGTAATTATTTTGGAATTAATTAAGGGGCGGCTTTACTACTATGTTTTTGAATAGAGACAAATAAATACTTTAAGATGCCTAGAAGTTCTTCTTCCAAATGTTTGTAATTAGTACAGAATTTATATTTGTTTATAAGTCAATCTAAGTTGCAAAAGAATTACTGATTTCAACCTGTAATGATCTGTACCAAAAGATAATAAATAGGAATGATCATAATAAAATATGAACTTCGTTACGTACACAAAACTAAGCACAAAAATAGACCTGGTGCTATATTCCTTAAGACTGAGGGCCGACCTTTCTCTTTTATGGAAATTCAGATTATAATCATACATATTAATGGTAATTAAGCAAGAATGAAAATAAAATGAATTTAAGGAGGCAGATGGTGGAACAAGGAAGGAAGTAAAGAAACCCCAGCTTGCTTTGTCACAAGCTGTGCCAATAAATCACAGTCTTTGCTTCGCTTTCCCCACAACATTTTTTGTGTGATCATTCCAATTTAAACTACATGTAATTGTGATTCCCAAGTATTTAATTGAATTGGCAGCCTTTAGATTTGTGCGATTCATCCTGTAACCAAAGTTTAGCAGACTCCTTTTACTACTCATGTGGATGACTTCGCACTTTTCACTAGTTACAGTCAGTAAATAGCTGCTATTTTTCATCCTACAGATATCTTGTTGAAATTATTTTGCAGTTGGTTTTGATCATTTGATAACTTTACAGGGTATTAAATGACAGCATCATCTGCAAATAAATCTAAGGGGTTTGCTCAGATCATCTCCTAAGTAGTTTATGTATATCAGAAACAGCAGAGGGCATACCACACTTCCTTGGGGAATGCCAGATATTACTTCTATTTTACATGGTGAATTTCCATCAGTTACAATGATCTGTAACCTTTCTAACAGGATATCATGTATCTTGTCACACAACTGAGACAATACTCCACAGGCACGCAATTTGATTAGAAGTTGCATGCAATAAATGGTGTCAAAACCTTTATGGAAATCTGAAAATATAAACCTGTGGCTCTAATTTGAAGTATATTTGAATCATGATAATTATTGGTTTACAAGTTTAGCTTGTGTTTAAAGCTGCAGTGAGCTTGGTACAGGTGGGATTCATCATAGTGGTTGGTGTAATGTGTTCTACTCTCTTCTTCAGAGGTGCATACTTGGCTTCTGAATATTGATCTTGGGAGTGTTGCATAATATATTTTCCGTTAACTAAGACTGAAATACTTGCTCCACATATCAGCTCATTAAACTGAATTTGTGAGAATTTGATGGGGTACAGTTCAAATATTGTAGTTGTCATGATTCTTGGAACTTTTTTGTGAGAAGTTTATCTAAATGTATGGGACAATGAACGTGAAGAGAAAATATTGTTCATTTTTTAATGATAAAGTGAGCATAGAATCATGAACACACGTGAGTAAATGGCCATGAAAAAGGGTAAACAGTCAATGTGCACAAACTGTATCAAATCACAGATGATCACTCATGAATGCAACTGGAAAACTGGCCTGCAAGGACTATTGTTGCCACTGAAGTGAAGCTAGTGCTTATAAGGACCTTGTTTTGTTTGAAGGATTTGTGGAATGTACCACAGACATTCTTTGACTGTGCTATAGGGGAATTAACCAGTTCACCAATTAAACTACAGTTTTAAGTTATGGTCTAATGGGAACTAAAGGAAAATTTGCTATTGCATAATGATCAAGCTTGTAATTACACCTCTCCCAAATCCAATGAATTCAGTGCAACTGATAACTTAAAATTAAACAGAGATTATGCTGCACTAAATATCATTTCTGAATTAATGGATTCCCCCCCCCCCCCTTTTTTTTGTGTCGTCAGTCTACTGACTGGTTTGATGTGGCCCGTCACGAGTTCCTTTCCTGTGCTAACCTCTTCATCTCAGAGTAGCACTTGCAACCTACGTCTTCAATTATTTGCTTGACATATTCCAATCTCTGTCTTCCTCTACAGTTTTTGCCCTCTACAGTTCCCTCTAGTACCATGGAAGTCATTCCCTCTCATCTTAGCAGATGTCCTATCATCTTGTCCCTTCTCCTTATCAGTGTTTTCCATATATTCCTTTCCTCTCCGATTCTGTGTAGAACCTCCTCATTCCTTACCTAATCAGTCCACCTAATTTTCAACAATCGTCTATAGCACCACATCTCAAATGCTTCTATTCTCTTCTGTTCCGGTTTTCCCACAGTCCATGTTTCACTACCATACAATGCTGCACTCCAGACCTACATCATCAGAAATTTCTTCCTCAAATTAAGGCCGGTATTTGATATTAGTAGACTTCTCTTGGCCAGAAATGCCTTTTTTGCCATAGCGAGTCTGCTTTTGATGTCTTCCTTGCTCCGTCTGTCATTGGTTATTTTACTGCCTAGGTAGCAGAATTCCTTAACTTCATTGACTTCATGACCATCAATCCTGATGTTAAGTTTCTCGCTGTTCTCATTTCCACTACTTCTCATTACCTTCGTCTTTCTCCTATTTACTCTCAAACCATATTGTGTACTCATTAGACTGTTCATTCCGTTCAGCAGATCATTTAATTCTTCTTCAGTTTCACTCAGGATAGCAATGTCATCAGCTAATCGTATCATTGATATCCTTTCACCTTGTATTTTAATTCCACTCCTGAACCTTTCTTTTATTTCCATCATTGTTTCCTTGATGTACAGATTGAAGAGTAGGGGCGAAAGGCTACAGCCTTGTCTTACTCCCTTCTTAATATGAGCACTTCATTCTTGATCGTTCACTCTTATTATTCCCTCTTGGTTGTTGTACATATTGTATATGACCCGTCTCTCCCTATAGCTTACCCCTACTTTTTTCAGTATCTCGAACAGCTTGCACCATTTTATATTGTCAAACGCTTTTTCCAGGTCGACAAATCCTATGAACGTGTCTTGATTTTTCTTTAGCCTTGCTTCCATTATTATCCGTGACGTCAGAATTGCCTCTCTCGTGCCTTTACTTTTCCTAAAGCCAAACTGATCGTCACATAGCGCATTCTCAATTTTCTTTTCCATTCTTCTGTATATTATTCTTGTAAGCAGCTTCGATGCATGAGCTGTTAAGCTGATTGTGCTATAATTCTTGCACTTGTCAGCTCTTGCCGTCTTCGGAATTGTGTGGATGATGCTTTTCTGAAAGTCAGATTGTATGTCGCCAGACTCATATATTCTACACACCACGTGAATAGTCGTTTTGTTGCCACTTCCCCTAATGATTTTAGAAATTCTGATGGAATGTTATCTATCCCTTCTGCCTTATTTGACCGTTAAGTCCTCCAAAGCCTTTTTAAATTCCGATTCTAATACATTATCCCCTATCTCTTCTAAATCGACTCCTGTTTCTTCTTCTATCACATCAGACAAATCTTCAACCTCATAGAGGCTTTTAATGTATTCTTTCCACCTATCTGCTCTCTCCTCTGCATTTAACAGTGGAATTCCCGTTGCACTCTTAATGTTACCACCGTTGCTTTTAATGTCACCAAAGGTTGTTTTCACTTTCCTGTATGCTGAGTCTGTCCTTCCGACAATCATATCTTTTTTGATGTTTCACATTTTTCCTGCAGCCATTTCGTCTTAGCTTCCCTGCACTTCCTATTTATTTCATTCCTCAGCGACTTGTGTTTCTGTATTCCTGATTTTCTCGGAACATGTTTGTACTTCCTCCTTTCATCAATCAAGTGAAGTATTTCTTCTGTTACCCATGGTTTCTTCGCAGCTATCTTGTTTGTACCTATGTTTTCCTTCCCAACTTCTGTGATGGCCCTTTTTAGAGGTGTCCATTCCTCTTCAACTGTACCGCCTACTGCGCTACTCCTTATTGCTGTATCTATAGGGTTAGAGAACTTCAAATGTATCTCGTCATTCCTTAGAGCTTCCTTATCCCACTTCTTTGCGTATTGATTATTCCTGACTAATGTCTTGAACTTCAGCCTACTCTTCATCACTACTATATTATGATCTGAGTCTATATCTGCTCCAATATCTGATTTCGGAATCTCTGTCTGACCATGATGTAATCTAATTGAAATCTTCCCGTATCTCCTGGCCTTTTCCAAGTATACCTCCTCCTCTTGTGATTCTTGAACAGGGGATTCGCTATTACTAGCTGAAACTTGTTACAGAACTCAATTAGTCTTTCTCCTCTTTCATTCCTTGTCCCAAGTCCATATTCTCCTGTAACCTTTTCTTCTACTCCTTCCCCTACAACTGCATTCCAGTTATCCATGACTATTAGATTTTCGTCCCCCTTTACATACTGCATTATCCTTTCAATATCCTCATACACTTTCTCTATCTGTTCATCTTCAGCTTGCGACGTCGGCATGTATACATGAACTATCATTGTCAATGTTGGTCTGCTGTCGATTCTGATTAGAACAACCCAGTCACTGAACTGTTCACAGTAACACACCCTCTGCCCTACCTTCCTATTCATAACGAATCCTACACCTGTTATACCATTTTCTGCTGCTGTTGATATTACCCGATACTCATCTGACCAGAAATCCTTGTCTTCCTTCCACTTCACTTCACTGACACCTACTATATCTAGATTGAGCCTTTGCATTTCCCTTTTCAGATTTTCTAGTTTCCCTACCACATTTAAGCTTCTGACATTACATGCCCCGACTCGTAGAATGTTATCTTTTCGATGATTATTCAATCTTTTTCTCATGGTAACCTCCCCTTTGGCAGTCCCCTCCTGGAGATCCGAATGGGGGACTATTCCGGAATCTTTTGCCAATGGAGAGATCATCATGATACTTCTTCAACTACAGGCCACATGTGCTGTGGTTACATGTTACGTGTCTTTAATGCAGTTGTTTCCATTGCCTTCTGCATCCTTCATGTCGTTGATCATTGCTGATTCTTCCTCCTTTAGGGGCAATTTCCCACCCCTAGGACAAGAGAGAGCCCTGAACCTCTATCAGCTCCTCCGCCCTCTTTAACATGGCCGTTGGCAGAATGAGGCTGACTTCTTATGCCGGAAGTCTTCGGCCGCCAATGCTGATTATTTATCAGAATTTAGGCAGTGGCGGGGATCGAACCCAGGACCGAAGACGTTTTTGATTATGAACAAAGACGCTACCCCTAGACCACGGGTGCATACCTTATAGTTATTCATATCAGTAAAGTTTTCCTCATTTATATTAAACTATCGTACATTCACATGCCCTTGGTGCTGGCATGGTGTAGTGAGCATCCAAACACCATTATTCTACCATCCTGTGGATCAACCCTGTTTCCTGTCCATCTCACACCCTGGATGATATCAAGAATGGCTTCTATGCCCATCACCCCAAATTTGTCACAACTTTCCCTTCAGTTTTCTTAGTGTCATAGTGATGTCATTGCATCTGATTAATATTTGTTTCCTTTTTTGGTAAAATTTTGATGTTGACCTAAGAAACTTTCACAAAAATTTCATATAAAAAGTTTTATGTAGCCTAGATTTTAAATATTTGCAAATCAAAGCATAGTATGCAAACTGCTTTTCTAAAAAAGATGTACACAAGTGATACATACAGGTAGCACATGAAAATTTCGAGGTATGTTGGCAAAGTAAGTTCTTTTGGTTATTTTAAAACAAATGTATACAGATACAGAAAAAATATTTATTGTGCAGAAATCTACAACTGTGAAACTACTTTTCTACATAGCTTCCAAAATTTTGTAGGCACTTGTCATAGCGTGGCACAAATTTTTGTATGCCTTCTTCATAGAAGGTTGCCACCTGTATATTCAACCATGTGGTAACATGTTCTTTAGCTCATCATCATCGTTGAAGTGTCAACCACCAAGGACAGATTTTAGTTGTACGAAGAGATGAAAGTCACTAGAAACACCGTCTGGGCTGTACGGTGGATAATCAAATGCATCCTAGTGAAATTCCCATAAGAGTTGTTTGGTCTCATTTACCACGTGTGGTCGGGCATTATTGTGGAAAAAGACACCACCTTTTAACAGGAAGCTTAGGCACTTGTTCTGTATTGTGTGACACAATTTATTAATGGTCTCGCAGTAAGCATGTGCATTGATTGTTTGGGCTCATGGTAAGAAATCAATCAGTAGAATGCCCTTTCTGTCCCAAAAAATGGTGCACATTACTTTTTGAGGTGCCAAGATTTGCTTAGGCTAAACCTTCATTGCTGATGAAGTGTGCCTCCATTCCATTGCATGCCGTTTCATTTCAGGGGTGTCCTACGTACCCAAGTTTCATTCCCCATGACTACCCGAGAATGAAAACCATCGCCTTATCCATTGTAGCATGTCGAAACCTGGAGCGCACTGCCCATCCATTGTTTTTGTGTTGTTCAGTAAGAATGTTGGGTACCCAATGTGAGTGAAGTTTTCGAAATTTCAGTTTTTCAGTAACAATTTCAAGAGTTAGTGATTGTGAGATTTGCGGAACTTCCATAGCAAAGGCACTAAGTGTAAACTTGTGGTTGTGCTTAATCTTCTCTTCAGTTGTCGGAACCAGTTCATCAGTAACCACAGACAGGCGTCCACTTCATTCTTCACTAAGTGTAAACTTGTGGTTGTGTTTAATCTTCTCTTCAGTTGTCGGAAGCAGTTCATCAGTAACCACAGACAGGCGTCCACTTCATTCTTCATTGTGCACTTGATCACGTCCTTCATTGAAAAGTCTGACCATTGAATCACTCATAGCATTTAGTCCATAAACCTTGCAAATTTGCCGATGATTTTCATTTAACTTTCTTTGCATTTAGATCTGATTTCACACATGGTGTCTCTTTCAGTTATGGCTGACATTATAAAGAAGCACTACAAAGCACATGTCGGCAGCAGTGATCTGAAAATGGTGTACATATCTTCTCCTTGAGTCAGAGTAACTGCCATGCAAGCTTGGAACTGTGATCGTACCACTGCCATGGATAGAAATAGAAGTGGAACTTAGTTTGTGGATGATCCTCATATTGTGATGACAGACATACCATGTACAATTACTACAGTATTACAAAATATTAATTTTCTGATGATTATGAAGAACTAATGATTATGTAAAATCAGAAGAATGGAAACTCCAGAATCGAATAATGAGAGTATTTCAAAAAGGATACATTGCTACACGCCATATAGTTTAGATGTTGATTTGCAGAGAGGGACAATAAAAAAACGTAAACAAGTATGTTTTTGGCCAAAAGACATTTCCTGTGATGTCAACAATCCATAAAAACAGACAACCACCCATCCATCCACCCAACCACCCACCCACCCTCCCACCTACCCACACACCCACCCACCCACCCACTCACACACACACACACGCACGCACGCACGCACGCACGCACGCACGCACGCACGCACGCACACACACACACACACACACACACACACACACACATGACCATACTCGTGAGACCACTGGCTCTTGCCACCAAGGAGAGACTACGAGCAACTGTATATGAGGGAGAGAGATTGCAGAATAGGATTGGGGACGGTAAAGGACTGTTTCTGATAGCATCCAGGGACATGGTGGGGTGAGGGCAGGACAGTTAGGTGCAGGCAGGAGGTAGATGGACGGTGGTTTGAGACTGGGAGGGGTTTGGCAGTGGAAAAGGGAGAGAAGTGAAAGAAAAAAAAAAGGAAATCAACTGTAGGTGATTGATGGAGTAGAAGGCGTTGTAGTGCTTGAGTGGGATTGGGGAAGGGGCCAGGTGGGTGAATGACAGTGCCTAATACAGGCTGATTCAAGAGGAATATGGGAGTGTAGGATATATTGCACATAGAGTTATCCCCTGTAGCACCTAGAACCGCTCGGCCATGAGATGAATAGTGTTGTGGTGAGTAGTGTGCCTAATGGAGGAAGCTTCTCACATCTCTAACGCTTTTAGGAAGGGGAAATCTGTCTCGCGTGTGTAAACTTGTTGGTTGTCATGCTATTAGATTGCACCACAGTGGTTGCAGCTTACCTTCTAGATAACATGACAGCCTTCGCAGGTAGCAATGGTTTTGATGGGATACATGACATTTGTGACTGTACTAGAGTAGACGGTGGTGGGAGGATATATGTGACATGTCTTGGGTGTAGGTCTATTACAGTGATATGGACCATGAGGAAAGGGGTTGTGACCAGGGGTGGAGTAGGGTTGGCAGTGATGCCTGACAGGTTTGGTATATGATTGAACATCACTGTGGGAGGGATGGAAGGGTAGTGGGTAGGGCACTTCTCACTCCAGGGTATGATTAGAGATAGTCGGATAGTGTAATTCAGTTTCTCCTCTCCTTGGTATTACTGAGTTACAAGGGGAATATTCCTTTGTGGCTGGATGGTGGGACATTGGGAGATGGTCAGTCACTGGAGAGATAAAGCACAGAACATTTGTTTCAGTACAAATTGTGGAGGATAGTTTTGGTCTATAATGCTCAGTGAGACCCTTGGTTTTTCTGAGAGGGACTGCTTGTCACTTCAGATGCAACAAGTCACAGGTGGCTAGGCTGTATGCAAAGGACTTCTTGGTATGGAATAGAAAGGAGCTGCTGAAGTGGAGGTATTGCTTTTGGTTGTTAGGTTTGATATGGATGGAGTTACTGATGTAGTCATCTTTGAGGTGGAGGTCAACATGGAGGAGGGCGTCTTGTTGTGTTGAGGGGAACCGTGAGAAGCAACTGGAAGGAAGTAGTTGAGATTGTGGAGGGAGGAGGATAGGATTTTCTCACACTTAATCATGATTATGAAGGTGTCACCAACAAATCTGAACTAGGTGAGGAGTTGCGGATTCTGGGTGGCTAGGAAGGATTCCTTTAGACAGCTCATGGCAGGCTGGCATAGGATGCTGCCGTGTGCGTGACCATTGCCATACCTTAGAACTGTTTGAGGTGAGACCTTCATACGTGAAGTAAATGTGAATTAGGATATAGTTGTTGTGGTGACCAGGAAGGAGGTTGTAGGTCTGGAATCCATTGGGCCTTGGGAAAGGTAGCATTCAATAGTGGCAAGGCCCTGGGATTTCAGGATATTAGTGTGAATGGAGGTGGCATCAATAGTGACAAGTAGGGCATCGTGTGCTAAAGGAACAGGAACTAGGGAGAGTTGGTGGAGGAAATGGTTGATGTCTTTTTATGGGAGGGAAGGTTGTGGCTGATAGGTGGAACATGTGGCATTGTGAGAGCAGAGATTCTCTCAGTGAGCAACACAGCATCTGGCCACAGAGGATGGTTGGGTGTATAGACTTGTAGAAGGCAGGAGTGTGGGGAGTGGTGGGAATGAGGAGAGAGAGAGAGAGAGAGAGAGAGAGAGAGAGAGAGAGAGAGAGAAAGAGAGAGAGAGAGAGAGAGAGACTTATGGGACAGATTCTGGAATGGGTGTAAGGATTTGAAAAGAGACCAGAGATGCTGTTGGATTTCTTGAATGGGCTCACAGTGCCAGGGTTTGTAGGTGTATAAATCTGACAGCTGGCAGAGTCCTTTCACCAAATAATCCTTGCAGTTCTAAAGGCCTTGTGGCTCAGAAGCTTACTTCTTTAGCCGTCTTTTTGTTTTACCTGTCTTGATTCAACATCTGCTCTATACAGTCAGTAGCAATATATCCTTTATAAAATACTGTCATTATGATTACGCAAATACTTTATTAAGAACCAAGATTGATCCAACTTTGCTGACAGTTCTACATAGTTTCCCATTTGGGCCCAAATGGGGAAGCTTACAGGAAAGCTAATCCAAAGTAGCACAGGTTGCTAGGTTGCTAATGAGTGGAAAAAATGTGCTAGTTGCCTAAACTTTGTCAATCTTGGGACCTTTTAGGTAGCATTTGGGTACCAGCTGCCAATAAAGAATAGTGTGTAATTAATTACTTGCCCATGTGATCTTAACCAGCCAGCATTTTACATTGAACAAAGTAACATGAAGCCATAACCTACACATAATTTTAATTTATTGTCAATCTACATGAACAAATAATTTCACACTCAAATTAATTCACACAATTATCTTGTCTCAAGTTCAATTTTATCAAGTGGCTGAGTTTAGATGAATTAACAGAGTGGTGATTCTTCTGTAAAAACCTAGAATCCTCATGGAATTACACTATGTGATCAAAAGTAGCTGGACATCTGGCTGAAAATTACTTACAAGTTCATGGCACCATTCATTGGTAATGCTGAAATTCATTATGGTGTTGGCACATCCTTATCCTTGATGACAGGTTCCACTCCCACAGGCATACATTCATTAGGTGCTGGAAGGTTTCTTGGGGAATGGCAGCCCATTCTTCACAGAGTGCTGCACTGAGGAGAGGTATCGATGTAGGTTGGTGATGCCTGGCATGAAGTAGGCATTCCAAACCATCTCAAAGGTGTTCTATAGGTTTCAGGTCAGGATTTTGTGCAGGTCAGTCCAGTATAGGGATTTTATTGTCATGTAACCACTCTGCCATAGGCCATGCATTATGAACAGGTACTCGATCATGTTGAAGGATGGAACTGCAAACCCCTAATTCTTCTTCAACAGTGGGAAGCAAGAAGGTGCTTATAACATTAATGTAGGGCTATGCTGTGATAGTGACACACTAAACAAAGGGTGCAAACACCCTCCACAAAAAACATGACCAAAGTATAACACCACCAGAATGAGATTTTCACTCTGCAGCGGAGTGTGCGCTGATATGAAACTTCCTGGCAGATTAAAACTGTGTGCCCGACCGAGACTCGAACTCGGGACCTTTGCCTTTCGCGGGCAAGTGCTCTACCAACTGAGCTACCGAAGCACGACTCACGTCCGGTACTCACAGCTTCACTTCTGCCAGTATCCGTCTCCTACCTTCCAAACTTTACAGAAGCTCTTCTGCGAACCTTGCAGAACTAGCACTCCTGAAAGAAAGGATATTGCGGAGACATGGCTTAGCCACAGCCTGGGGGATGTTTCCAGAATGAGATTTTCACTCTGCAGCGGAGTGTGCACTGATATGAAACTTCCTGGCAGATTAAAACTGTGTGCCCGACCGAGACTCGAACTCGGGACCTTTGCCTTTCGCGGGCAAGTGCTCTACCAACTGAGCTACCGAGTTCGAGTCTCGGTCGGGCACACAGTTTTAATCTGCCAGGAAGTTTCATATCAGCGCACACTCCGCTGCAGAGTGAAAATCTCATTCTGGAAACATCCCCCAGGCTGTGGCTAAGCCATGTCTCCACAATATCCTTTCTTTCAGGAGTTCTAGTTCTGCAAGGTTCGCAGAAGAGCTTCTGTAAAGTTTGGAAGGTAGGAGACGGATACTGGCAGAAGTGAAGCTGTGAGTACCGGACGTGAGTCGTGCTTCGGTAGCTCAGTTGGTAGAGCACTTGCCCGCGAAAGGCAAAGGTCCCGAGTTCGAGTCTCGGTCGGGCACACAGTTTTAATCTGCCAGGAAGTTTCATATCAGCGCACACTCCGCTGCAGAGTGAAAATCTCATTCTGGAAACATCCCCCAGGCTGTGGCTAAGCCATGTCTCCGCAATATCCTTTCTTTCAGGAATGCTAGTTCTGCAAGGTTCGCAGAAGAGCTTCTGTAAAGTTTGGAAGGTAGGAGACGGATACTGGCAGAAGTGAAGCTGTGAGTACCGGACGTGAGTCGTGCTTCGGTAGCTCAGTTGGTAGAGCACTTGCCCGCGAAAGGCAAAGGTCCCGAGTTCGAGTCTCGGTCGGGCACACAGTTTTAATCTGCCAGGAAGTTTCATATCAGCGCACACTCCGCTGCAGAGTGAAAATCTCATTCTGGAAACATCCCCCAGGCTGTGGCTAAGCCATGTCTCCGCAATATCCTTTCTTTCAGGAGTGCTAGTTCTGCAAGGTTCGCAGAAGAGCTTCTGTAAAGTTTGGAAGGTAGGAGACGGATACTGGCAGAAGTGAAGCTGTGAGTACCGGACGTGAGTCGTGCTTCGGTAGCTCAGTTGGTAGAGCACTTGCCCGCGAAAGGCAAAGGTCCCGAGTTCGAGTCTCGGTCGGGCACACAGTTTTAATCTGCCAGGAAGTTTCATATCAGCGCACACTCCGCTGCAGAGTGAAAATCTCATTCTGGAAACATCCCCCAGGCTGTGGCTAAGCCATGTCTCCACAATATCCTTTCTTTCAGGAGTTCTAGTTCTGCAAGGTTCGCAGAAGAGCTTCTGTAAAGTTTGGAAGGTAGGAGACGGATACTGGCAGAAGTGAAGCTGTGAGTACCGGACGTGAGTCGTGCTTCGGTAGCTCAGTTGGTAGAGCACTTGCCCGCGAAAGGCAAAGGTCCCGAGTTCGAGTCTCGGTCGGGCACACAGTTTTAATCTGCCAGGAAGTTTCATATCAGCGCACACTCCGCTGCAGAGTGAAAATCTCATTCTGGAAACATCCCCCAGGCTGTGGCTAAGCCATGTCTCCGCAATATCCTTTCTTTCAGGAATGCTAGTTCTGCAAGGTTCGCAGAAGAGCTTCTGTAAAGTTTGGAAGGTAGGAGACGGATACTGGCAGAAGTGAAGCTGTGAGTACCGGACGTGAGTCGTGCTTCGGTAGCTCAGTTGGTAGAGCACTTGCCCGCGAAAGGCAAAGGTCCCGAGTTCGAGTCTCGGTCGGGCACACAGTTTTAATCTGCCAGGAAGTTTTATAACACCACCACTTCCAAATTTTACTGTTGGCACTACACACGCTGTCAGACGACGTTCACCAGGCATCGCCATAACCACACCCCGTGTACCATGATTCTTCACTCCACACAATGTTTAATTGTCCATTGTTTACAGCAACAAGGGAAGTGTCATTTGGTTTTTACCAGCGTGATGTGTGGATTATGAGCAGCCACTCAACCATGATATCCAAGTTTTCTCACCTCCCACCTAACTATTATAGTACTTGCAGTGGATCTAGATGCAGTTTGGAATTCCTGTGTGTGGTCTGGATAGATGTCTGCCTATTACAGATTACAAGCCTCTTCAGCTGTCGGTGGTCTCTGTCAGTCAACAGATGATGTCGGCCTGTACGCTTTTGTGCTGTATGTGTCCCTTCATGTTTTCACTTCACTATCACATCAGAAACAGTGGACATAGGCATCTTTTGGAGTGTGGAAATCTCGTGTACAGACACCCAATCACCTGATCAATTTCGAAGTCTGTGAGTTCCGCGGAGCACCCCATTCTGCTCTCTCACAATGTCTAATGACTAGTGAGGTCGCTGATATGGTGTACCTGGCAGTAAGAGGCAGCACAAAGCACCTAATGTGGAAAACATGTTTTCAGTAGTGTCTGGATACTTTAGATCACATAGTGTAAATTTTACATGGAAAAATCAGGGAAATCTCAGGGAATTTCAGGGATCTCATAAAATCTCAGGGAATTGTGAATTTTTAACATATCATTAAAACTGAATTTTATTGAGTTTAGTAAATCACAAATTTTCAAATACATTTTAAAAGTGTATTCATTAAATGAATATTATTCCATCCAAATTATTGATACCTAAAAATTCCTATTAAACTATTGCTTGTGGCTGGCATACAGCTCAGATGAGATGAAAGAAAAGTAATCATTGTCATTTGTTGGCCCAACCACCACCACTACCACTTGCCCCTGTTCACCAATAATTTCTATTAAATTTATCAGGAGTTTCTGGACACAATCTTCCTCATTGCACCTGGAATTCTCTGGGAATTTTTTTTCGAACTTTGAATAGCCACCCTGATGAACAGTTACATGAATTTTACGTTTAAACACTTTAGAGCAGATATTCTGCCCATTTCTCTAATGTTCTGTAACTTCAGTTGGATTTGATGGGATGTATGCAGAACAGTAAACAATTTCACCCTAGCAGTTATCAACAAGGAACGGTATCAGAAATATTAATGCCTTAACCCTCCAGCCATGAGTGACATGATGTGTGCAGTCATCTCTTTCCAGACCATTTTCCAGGGCCTGTTATTATAGAGTCAAATGTAATTTCTACTCTGTCTGCACACCAGAACTTGCGATTTTTCCACCAGTTACTTTTCTGTTGCTTTATAACATAATAGGCAGCTATTTTTGCATTGAATCATTTTCTTTTGTTCTGGACCATCATAGGTTTTTTTTTTATTATTTTTTTTTTTTAAATATACGTCTGGGACATTGGAGATCACCATGTTCCTACCTGTAATAGTCAGAGTCATATTTTTTATGACATCTAGTCTCATTCATATACTTACACACAAACCTCAAGTGGCATCAATTTTGTATCTGTATTACTGGGCTTGTGTATGAAACCTTCTATTAATAAATGAGCTGCTCAGAAAATTTGTCAGTAAGGTTATTCAGCTTTTATAATATTGCATGAACTTTTCACATTTCCTTTATTATTTATCTGAAATTTCAATTAAAAGTGAACTCTATAGTAAGTTTTTCATTTTCTTATTACATTCCTGTAATACTAAACTTGGAACTAGTCTAATTACTGAAAACAGAGAAATTTTCCTTGGAAAAATCAGAAAATCACTCACTGTTGGAGGGTTAAGGTTCTGCTCTTCTAGGGGAATGGACATTGTGGTACAGCATTTTATGTTTTGTCAATTATGCACATACTATGTGCCAGAAATCGTAGTTCACATCCCCTTCCTGCAAGCATACAATGTGTTTAGAGTTCTGAGATCTGGAGCCATTCTTTAATGGATTGTCTCTGGGGATGAAGAAAAGAATTTGCTCTCAATTGTTAACTGTCTTGTAAGACCAACAAAAAAATGATTTCTTTTTTTGTAATATTATGTGAAAGGAGTTATAACCATACTAAACTGTCCAGATTGTGAATGCTACTAATATTATTAACAATAGCAGTAGGCAAGAGAATAGGATTATTGCATTTCCTCAAAAATAAAACTCAAGGTGAAATAGTTATTTTGATGACTCCTTATTACCATTGTTGACTAAATTTCATATGTACGTGCAGCTTGACATTTGAAGGGATCACTGACCAACAAAAAAATGATTTCTTTTTTTGTAATATTACGTGAAAGGAGTTATAACCATACTAAACTGTCCAGATTGTGAATGCTACTAATATTATTAACAATAGCAGTAGGCAAGAGAATAGGATTATTGCATTTCCTCAAAAATAAAACTCAAGGTGAAATAGTTATTTTGATGACTCCTTATTACCATTGTTGACTAAATTTCATATGTACGTGCAGCTTGACATTTGAAGGGATCACTGGACAGGGGATCAGCAACAAGAACCTGAACTTTGGATTGAGCTGTGTGTGGTGAAATTTTCATTTTGATTCTTAAAATACAACAGGATAGTTGCTGGTCATTAGCCAATGATCATGCTAAGTCTGGGACAAGTCTTCTTTTGTTTTCTTACTTTTCTTTGCTGCTCTGGCCACCTTTGTCATGCTTTCAGTAGCTTTGACACACTGCCAGTCCAAATGTAGAAGCCATTTTTTATATTGTCTCCAGTTATGATGCTCATGCTTTTTCATCTGCTTATTACTCCATCATTAAAATATATTATGGTACCCATCACAATAATCTGAAAGGCTGACATGCCAAAAAATGCTGTTTTTGACAAGCACTCCGAAATGCAACTATTGAAAAATGTTTGTGGATTCTGCATTTTGCCATGTAAACATTTTTACAGAAGTTTAGAAACACACAGATCTCTTTATATTGGTTTTAGTTCTACCATAACAGTTTCTGGCATTGGTTGTGCATGTCTATGTTTTTGTCATTTTGTTTCACATCTATCATACTGGACAGAACAGAAAAATATACGCTCCTAGCTTTCAGAACTTCGTTTCTTCGTCAGGGAGGAGAGAGGGGAAAGAAAGGGAAGAAGGGAAAGTAGATTCAGTTACTCACAACCCAGATTATGAAGCAACAGGGAAAGGTAAATATGGAGGGTAGCAGGATGGAGGCATGGTTGTCAGAGGGAAGCCAAAGATATTCTCAATATCGTTATATGAGATTTTCCATTAATCATTTAAATTAAATAATGAGACATTTTAGGGAAGGTTCTGTATTTTTCATTTCAGAATAGCACTTGCAACCTATGTCCTCAATTATTTATTGGATGTATTCCAGCCACTATTTTCTTCTACAGTTTTTACCCTCTACAGCTGCCTCTTGTACCATGGAAGTTAATCCCTGACAGTTTAATGTATGTCCTATCTTCCTGTCCCTACTTCTTTTCAGTGAGTCTTTTCCATACATCCCACTCCTCACTAATTGTGCAGAGAACCTCACCAATTGTTTCCTCATGAGTCTACCTAATTCTTCTGTAGCAGCACATCTTTAATGTTTCAGTCCACTTCTGATTTTCCTACATTCCATGTTTTACTACAGTGCAATGTTGTGTTCTAACATCCTCAGATATTTCTTCCCCAAATTAAGGCCTACTTCTGCTGTACTAGGCACATAGAAAACATTCGCCCCATCTGTTTTAAAAAGGAATTTAAACACACATTTTTTCATATGCATGCTCTTTACAGCAGTACACCACTTTTCTAATCCCAGTCTTCTCCAGACATAACTACAGCACCACCTCAGCTTGAAAGCAGATTTCCAAGGCCATCGTATCCAATCCTGCTACTGCTGAGTCCTCCAAAAAACAACTTAGGAATACACTTGTCATTACTCAGTATTACCATGGTCCTGAAAGTGTTTATCAGCTACTTTGACAAGGCTATCACTTCTTAAAATCATGCTCTGAAATGAGGTTCACCCTGTCCAACATTTTGTCCACCACACCTACTCTCCCTGTTTCCGCATTATCCTTGGCAGATATCATTCATGCATTTCCCTACCCTATGGCTCCTACCCTTGTGACTGTCCCCACTGTAGGACTACTATCACCTATACCAGCTCTGCAGATGACAACAGGGAGAGCCACCTATCAAATGACCCATCTCCTGTACCAGCTATTACATAAATACTGTTCAGCACTTTACTACCACAAAGTTATCAGTTTGGGTGAATTTTTGTAGGCAGAGAGTATAGACTGCCAACACAGCGTCCTGTTGCAAAACTTGCTCTATAACATGACAATCTTGACCTCGGTTACTGTTTCACCATGTGTGTTGCCTGGATTGTTCCACCAGACACAAGTTTATCATTACTCTAGAGGCAGGAACTGGCATTACATCATGTCCTTGATTCTAACTGCCATCCTGGCATTCAATTTTGTTAATTTTTTGGTTTCAGCATTCATTGGTTCACTCCCTTTTCGTTTTCTATATCTTTGTTTTCTGACTTGTCTATTCCCCCCAAAACCCCAACCCATCCCCCCCCCCCCCTTCCACCCATCTTCCACATACTTAACTTTCTGCAGTTATTAACTTGTGCACCATGTTGAGTCAGTAATGTCTGTATTGCATATTGCCCTATCTTACACCTATAAGTGCTCAGAGTTTCAAATCTTGACCAGTGCAATCCTCAGAAATTTATCTTTACTTCTTATCCTATCCAGAAAGTCTCCCTTGACCCAGGGTTCCTCTTCCCAACTCTCCTCATTTTCTAAACGTCACCTGTCCTTTCCCTTCATATCTCTTTCTTTCCCTTTAACCCTTCCCACCAAAAGTAGGATGCACTGGCTCTGACAGCTTCAAAATTTCTGTACTTTATGACTGGTCTCCTGCCACCACTTGGTTCGTAGATTTTTAAGCATCCAATAAAATTATATTTTCATAAATTGATTATTTTCACTGCCTTTTTATTTAAGTAACTTGCAGCTAGAGTGCAGCCAACATTTTACCCAGCACATAATATAAGCGAATGAAGATTCTAATATTAGTAAAGATTCAGACAAATTTCATAGCAAAAATATCAACATCGTAAATAACAAAGTTACAGCTTATGCAAATCTAGGAGAAAAACAAAAGCAATAACCTCAACGATGTAGAGTTAAAATACATGTTCCCTGAATATACTTATGACCATTTCAAGGTGATCTTGTGCATTATAATTTCTAATCTTTTTTAATATAGAATAAACCCTTCTGTATCCAAGCACAATTTGATCTCTTTATCTGTCTGCTGTTCTTTGTGTCCATGCTATTGTAGCTCAGTAAATTTATGATCTTCATATTATTCTTTCCCTTCTCTCTTTTAAGGTATTTTAATTTTGTTGTAACAGTGATTGACATTCCAGGCAGCTACCAATTGTTCTGATATTATAGCTCCTGCTTTCAAATTTTAATTCTCCCCTCCCCACCAAGTTCCAAGCGGGAGACTATCAACCTTTGGATATTTATTTAACTTAAGGGTAATCCATATTTTGCACATAAAATGGACACTGCATTATGCAGGGAAAATAAATTACAGTTGGTATTCCATTATCTTGCACAATTGTGGAGACCATCCTTAAAATGGAATGTATTCCAGGTCAGACACTGATTTGCCTGTTGGTCTGCGGGATCGCCAGAAGCTTCAACATGGTAGGAAAGCAAGAAGATACAAAAACAAAACTACTAAGGCTCAATCCAGATACAGTGGGCATCAGTTAAGTGAAATGGAAAGATAACAAAAATTTCTGGTCAGTATAGTGTACTAACTGAGAGCAGCAGAATACAGTACAACAGAAGTAGGATTTATTATGAATAGGAAGATAGGACAGAGTGTGAGTTATTGTGAATGGTTCAGTGATAGTGTAGTGTTTCTTCATAGGGGAAAAATTCTTTCATGATTCTTCATGTAATATTGTGGTAGCCAGATTAACATGTGCACTCTCATAGTTGAAGAAGTATAGTATTGTAGTATTTTCTCTGGCATAGCACTTTTTCAGTAGTTAATGTCATGTACATGTCTTTCAGATTGCATATTTTCAACATATTACATCCATAAACAGTAATTTTAGTGCGCTCTTTAGTGCCACAATTGGAATTCACATTTCTAGCAGCATTAGTCATTTTATTTACTATGAATTAAGAAAGCAATATATGCAAGAAATATGTATCACTTGCATTAATTCTGTTTTGTTATCTCAGTGCATGATCCATGAACATAGCATTCAGTGAGTTATATGAGTCATGAACTGATTATAGCAAGTTAACATACATTTCTGTTATTTACTGTGTTCGTTACAGTATGCTACTCCCAGCATCCTTTACTCTGGAGCCATACTCATGTGTTTTTTTCCCATTTGGAAAGCACTCATTAGTGGTAGGTGTCATCATCATATATGTATCAATTTTAACATGTAGGTATTGGCTTTGTAGGTCTCTGTGACAGTTCCATATCCTCAATTACATGTGTTATGTCAGTGTACTCGAGTGTAGTTGAGGGAATGTTTGTGTAGTACTAGAGTCTTTGTTTGTGAAAGCTCTTCTTCTGTCTTCATTTTCAGAAATCCTCTTTCTTGATTCTTCATGTAATTTCAGGTACTGGTATTTTAAATTTTGTATTGTGTAAAAAAAAATCTGTCATACGAATCCGTTGTGTTCTTCTGTAAGTGTGCAGTTGAGATATTTGAAATGGTGAATAGTACTGACGTTATATTTCAGTGACATATTTCTTCATGTATGGTTCTCTTATTTTTTGTTCTTTATGTCATTTGACTGAGTAGTGTGTAAAATAACTGTCATCGAGTTTACAGTGTTCAGTTGTAGAGTGATTCTAAAGCTGTGTCCTGATTTGCGTATGTGAGTGTGTTTGTTGCATAGGGTATAAATTGTTTTGTAGGGACATCTTTCTTCATGAGCAAAAATCTTCTTCCTTCATTCTTCATGTAATGTTAATGTAAGTTTTTTGACATGTGCACTGTCACTGATGAAATGTATTGTAGTTATCAGTGTGGTGTAGATTATTCAGCCTTTTTTACACAGTACGTAGCGTTCTTAATGTGCCTGGAGAAGTACAGTTACATTCTCTCTGTCAGTGGATTTTCTCAGTAGTTAACAGCATGCGCATCTATTTCAGACAACATGGATTCAATATATTATTTCTTAAAGAGATTTTCAGGTGCACTCGTATAGTTACATGATTATAATTCATGTTTCTTGCTCAGGTTACCTTCCATTCCCAAGTGGATGCACTCCACACACTTGCTGCAGTCAGTAATTTATAATTCTAATTTTAGCTTTATTAGCTCTATTTTCCATTTTCATTCATACAGTAATATATGCCAGAATTATGTATCATTTACATTAATTCCATTTTGATATCACAGTGTCCGATACATTAATCCGTCAATGAACTTATCATGTAGTGACATATATTAGTGATGTATTGTTACTAATAAATCTACATACATTTCAGTTCCTTACGTTATTCATCTCAGTATGGTATTACATGTGTCAATTATTTTGAATTTGTACTCATGTTCATTCATTTGGAGAACACTCAGTGGTAGGTGTCATCACCATATATGTATTATATGTATTTTTGTAGGTCTAAGTGACTGTCACATATCTTCCATTGCATGTGTAATGTCAGTGTACTCAAATGCAGTTGGAAGCATGTATAGAGTCTTAGTTTGTGAAAGTTCATTATGCATGTTAATATTAGTAAATCTAGTTTCTTTATTGTTCATGTAATAACATTTACTTGTGGTATGAGTTTTGTATTGTGTAAATGATGTGTAAGGGAGTTCTGTCATGTAAATCTATTGTGTTGTTGGGTCTGTGACCAGCTGAGGTATATGAAGTGTGTTTGTCGAATAGTATTGATGTTGTATTTCAGTGACATATTTCTTTGTGAATGTTTCTCTTCTCTCTTGATTCTTCATTTGACTGAGTAGTGTTTAAAATGACTGTCATTGAGTTTATAGCTTCAGTTGTAGAGTGATTCTAAAGCTGTGCCGTGATTTGTTTGTGTGAGTGGGATTGTTGTATACTCAATATATTTTTTTGTAGAGACATATTTCTTCATGAGACAAAATGTTCTTTCTGTATTCTTTATGTAGTGTTAAGTTAAGTGGTTTAACATGGATTCTGCCACTGTTGAAAAGTTGTTCTATTGGAGTTATCTGTAGAGAGATAAACGAGTATCTATGGAGTAGATTATTCAGCTATTTGTACACAGTACATAGAGTTCTTTATGTATCTGCAGATATATATTGTATTTTCTCAGTTATTGGACTTTCTCAGTAGTTAGCAGGATGCACATTTGGTTCTGACAAGATGGATTCAATAGATATTTTCCACAAGGGGCGTTTTCTGGTGCACTTGTACAGTGACATATTTAGAATTCCATTTCAATGCCTCGGTGTCCAATACTTTAAATGCATCCATGAACTTGACATGTAGTGAGTTATATTAGTCATGTTTTATTAATAATGACTTTTCATCTATTCCAGTTATTTACTTTATTCGTCGCAGTAGACAGTTGCATGTATCAATTACTGTCAACCTGCACTCATGTTTGTTCATTTAGAAAACACTCAGTGGTTGGTGTCATCACCTAATATGTGTCAATTTTAAGATGTAGCTGATGGCATTGTAGGTCTCAGTGACAATCCCATATCCTCCGTTGCATGTGTTATGCCAGTGTACTTGGAAGTTTGCTTGTTTTGTATAGAGTTTTTGTTTGTGAAAGTTCACCTTCTCTGTTCTTGTTTGGAATCTTCTTTCTTGATTCTTCACGTAATTTCATTTACTGGCGTTTTTAGTTTCTTATTATGTAAATACTCTGTAAAAGAGTTCTGTCATATAAATCCATTGTGTTGTTGTGTCTGTGACCAGTTCAGATATTTGAAATATGTTTGTTGAATAGTATTTATGTTGTTTTTTGGAGACATCTTTCTTCGTGTATGGTTCTCTTCTATCTTGACTCTTCATGTCATTTGACTGAGTAGTGTGTCAAATGACTGTCATTGAGTTTTTAATTTCAGTTATAGAGTGATTCTGAAGCTGTATCCTCATTTGCTTGTGTGAGTGTGTTTGCTGTATGCAATATATGGTGTTTTGTAGAGACATATTTCTTCATAATACAAAAGTGTCTTTCTGCATTCTTCATGTAATGTTAATGTAAGTGGTTTAATATGTGCACTGTGACTGTTGAAAAGGTGTGGCATTGCAGTTATCTGTAGAGAAATACACGAGTGTGTATGGAGGATATGTGGTATAGATAATTCAGCCATTTTTACACAGTACATAGAGTTCCTTATGTATGTCTGTCATTGGACTTTGTGAGTAGTTAGCAGGATTCGCATTTGTTTGTGGCAACATGGTATCAGTGTATTATTTCCACATCATATAAGTACACACAGATGAAATTATAAGACAGGATGTAATATGGAATCTCGGTCTCTGTAAATGTCGGAAATAATTTTAAAAGCAAAATAAATAACTAATTAAAAATTAATACTACAGTGGCTCACTTGAATGCTTGAAGGCACACAAACCACTGAATACCTTCAAGTCTACTACTAACATTAGGGTCAAGCCATGGTACAAAGCATTTGCATGTGAATCAGCAATGGATTGACAACCTAAGTATTCAGATATTTCATGCAATACATGAAACATTTTAAGCAGTAAAAAATCAATAAATACAGGTTATTCACATATTTACTCATGACACAACCATACTAGCATCTTGACATAGGACAGAGTTAAAAAAAATAACAATTGTTTCTCAAAAGGTCAAATTCCATAGACAGGCAACGATTCACACAAAGTAGCTTTACTACGAATTGTCTATAGTGCAATAATTTAGCTGGAGATTCTTAATAGAACAGAATTCATCAGACAATAAAATAGTATAAGGCAAAACAGACTGAAGGCCTTGACAATTTGTCAACTTTTTAAGTTCAAATAAAGATTAAACGTATATAATGTCAATGTAGACTCAACGTCTTCCTGGTGTTGGTGGTTTCGCTGAAATGTGCAAAAGTTATTGAATTTACAAAAAACAATGTAAGACTTGACATATTCTTGCAATGATAGACGAAGAAACATCAAAAGTGTAAGGAATTTATATAAACCAAAGTTGACTTGAAGTCTTCTTGTGCTGGTAGTTGTGGAAAATGTCCAACGTATAAGGAATTTATATAAACCAAAGTAGACTCGAAGCCTTCTTGTGCTGGATGGCCTCAGTATTTTCAGAGAAAATGAGTGGATACAAACTCAAAGTAGACTCGTGGTCATCTGGTAGAGTTGCATTATGGAAATATTAAATTATACAATCTCAATGTAGAATTGGTGTTTGTTTGGATCTGTGCAGCTATGGTCGAGTGCACTTGCATAATATCTGCGAGGGAGGGATGTGATCAGCTGACAGCAGGCCGCCCCCCACCATGGAAACAGTAGGCCTGACATCGGATGGCTGGATCTTCTGCATTAGTGCGCAGGCGCACACTGCTGGGTTCCAGTTTGCTGCCAACTGTTGCCCAGTACTCCACGGGATCATGGAACAAAATGTTTTTATGGCATCAATCCTTAATAGACACACGGCTATGCAATGCTGCCAACTATATCTTCTGAACTAAGATTATGGTGTGGTTTCAGGTTTTATTAACTTTTCGGTCATGAACTGTTGTTCTATGAACTCAGTTTAGTTACACTGCTCGTAGGTTGGTATGATGCTCTGTCTACCGTCTCTGTATACGATACTGTTCAAAACATTTAACTCTATACACATACATCACGTTGCTCTACAGAGCAGTAGTGTTAGAGTGTCCTTCTATGGCTTAATAGTAGCTTTTTTCAAAACTGCTACAGCAGAGTTCTGAGGTTCAATAATGTACAAACCATGACAAGAATCAGTTTGTAGTGGAGATTGTGTCCATGGGCTACCACATGTAGGCAGGTGACTTTTGAATTCTCGCACTAATTAATTTGTCACTTGTGTTTCTGATTCGGTGATAAGTGGTTTGTGAACTGTGGACTACCTGCAGCATCACAGCATTACAGTGTCGAGAGGATTCACAATGCAGCAGTATACCATCCAAACAAAGCCAGATAGAGGTGAGTAAACACCACTAAGTTATTCACTTTATAATGTTCTGTGTTTATATGTCCAACATGACTGTGAGAAAATTTGCTTTGTCGAAGGGTTTGCTAGTTGTGCACACTTCACAGAGTGTCTTTGCATTATTCATTTGTCACACAACTGTCCTCGGAATTTTTGTGCATTGGAACTGTGCACAACATTTGCACTTCAGTCTCTAGTTCGTGACAACAGTATTTTCTTAGATTTCAGCTACATAAAATTATACTTTAGTCAGATACAAATGGTCATTTTTCTAGCTTGGTATATTCTTAGCCACAAAAAGGGACATAAAATCGGCTGTATTTTCCAAATCTGGAATCAGTCGTTCAGTTGGGCACTAACAAATGGTCCATGGTCTAATAAATATGCGAACAGAAATAAAGGTCAGGACATCATGCCTCCTGAACCTGTACATGGAAGAAAGTCAATACAAAATGACCAAAGCCAGCAAAAACAGCAAGGCTTGCGGCCAGCAAAAACAGCAAGGCTTGCGGCCTCGAGTGATAAACAAAGCATAGATACAAATACACTTAAAAACCACACATAATAGTAATCCACTTGAGCAAACAGAAATCATTGCATTTAAAATTTGTGTACTATTTAAGTATCTAAGAATTACTTTCTCATAGCAGAGTTCAGCTCATAGTTGTTGAAAATTGCTATATACAGGTGAAACTTGAGACCAAAATCTCATGAATCACCAGAGAACAGCAATTAATGCTAAGTCCATGTTTGCTGCGGTTTGTAGCTTATTTAGAAACTTTGCAAGATTGTCAATATGCATTGTACACAAAGCACAGATATCATTCTCCTTCAAGTAATTATTGTATCCTTATCATTAACTGGTAACACAGTTTGTGCAAGGATAAGATTCCCTATGACTAAATGCTACATTACTATTTACATTACTAGCAAATGAACATTGCTATAAAAAAAATGACAAAATAGAAAATATTTAGTAAGCTTTTGCACTAGCTTGTGTGTAGCAAACACAGTCCTCAGTACATGAATAAAGATGACAACATAGTATAAATTATTATGAAATCTCAAACCATTTGCTTGTACACAGCTTATGGCTCTCTTTGAGACTCGTTATCTCTTAGTATTTAGAGCAGCAAGCTTTTTCTTCCAATAATTATACTATGCCAAATGTTTACATACAGGGTTACATAGAAATACTTATTCTAGGAAGAAAATACATCATAGACAAATTAAGTACACCTTTATCTCTCTCTCTTTATAAGAACAAACCAAGATCCTATCTTATAAATTTTCTGAGGTCCCAATTTTGGTAAAGCCCTTTCACTTTACATGGTTTTGGCAATGTAACAATTAACACCCATCATGTGGAATTTTAATTATCCTGAATGGGCCAGTATATCTCTCTTTTTAGGAAAGATGATTTAGAGTGAGACCAAAGTAACACCATTTCATCTAGGCTACATGATTGTACTCATCCTAGCCTTTTGTCGTACACTCATTTTCATCTCTCAGCGCTAATATTTAATGATACGAGCACATGTCTAGTCTCCTCTTCCCGCAAGATGTTGCATCTCGGGGTAAGTGGAAGGGCAGCTACCCACTCATTCTTCTCAGTTTTATTTAACATTATTTCAATGGGTGTGTGCCCTGTGGACAGATGTGCAAGGTCGTTCATGATTTCTTTAAAGAGGGTGACTAAATCAACTGTAAGTCCGGATAAAACAGATGAATTCTTTGAATATTTGTTCTTTGCAATTACTTTCTGGGTGGAATAGAGAAATTAAAATCTGTTTGATGTTCTGCTCTCGCAGAAACTAACACCAAACTTACCCAGTGAAATTAGATGCATTATCACACAAAATCGCACTCAGCTTACCGAAACAAGGGAAATAATCTTCCTTTAGTCTCTTAACAATGTGTGCGGCATGGGCTGATTTTGTTACATACAAACGGATGTGTTTGGAAAACATATCATTTATAGCCACCAGGTGATCGACACTTCCCCTTCCATGAGGGTATGGTCCAGCCAAGTCAAGCAATCTCTCCAGGTTTTGATGTCAGGATGCGAAGCAGCTGAATCTTATTTGGTATGCACATAGGTTTGGTTCTCTTACACACAACGCATGTTCGTAACAAATGATGCATGCGACTGTGCATGTTTGGCAGGTAACAGTAAGTGGCAATCTTCTGCTTACATTTTTCTATTCCACAGTGCCCCCAGGAATGTGTGTATACCAGATTAGGTGATCCTGGTGCACATGGGGTATGCACACACACCACAATTCTCTATCGGAATAATTCCTATGGAATAACACGTAATTGTGCACCGTGTAGAATTGACTTAGTTTGTGAGTAGGCTGCTCTGCCAACACACCCTTAACTTTTGCCCACTTTGGATCTACATCTTTCAGAATTTTCATGTTCTTATACATTTCTAAATAGTACCTGTGATAGACAGGATCTTTCGTCAGTTGCACTTCGTAATCGGTAGCCTGCTCGACAAGTTCACTGAACTCAGGAAGACCACACAGCAACCTGGATAAGGTGTCAGCAATAATATTTTTGCTGCCCTTTATATGGATAATTTCAAAATCTTATTCTTGCAAAAATTGGACCCACTGCATCAACCTCTGGTGTAGAAGCTGACAGGTCAAAATAAGGCTAAGTGCCTTATGGTTGCAGTACACTTTAATGTACTGACAGCAAATAAAATAGTTAAACTTCTTGAAGCCCATACTACGCAGAGAGCTTCCAACTCCGTAGCTGAGTTGGATCTTTCACACTCGCTTAATACTCAGCTGGTGAAGCTAATAACACAAACTTGCATTTGGCCATCAACTGCAACCACTTGAAGTAAACAAGAGCCCAAACCCAAATAGGATGCTTCTTAGGCAATGCAAAAACCTTCTTGCACGTCGGGATGTTCCAGAATTCCAGCATGAACCAATGCATCTTTAATTCTTTTAGACGCTTCCTGGCACTGTGGAGTCTAGGACCAGGGAGCAGTTTTTTTTAACAAAGCTAGTAATTCTGGCCTGCTCAACAGCTGGTTCGTCACAAATTGTCTAAAGAAAGATGTCATGCCAAGGAAAGCTTTTACTTGTTTTCTTGCCATGGGTGGCGCACACTTAGCTATTGCTTGTATCTCTGTATACGCCAGAGCTCACATTTAACTTGAACGGTAGCTCCTTGAACTGGTACGACCATCTAGTGGATACAAAGACAGTATATTTGTTTGAAACTTCCGACAGATGGGTCTGTCAATATGATGATCCAAGATTCACACCTGAATATTTTTGCAATTTCTCTTCCAGAGCTTCCGGATGTGTACATACGGGTACAATAATTTTGTATGTGTTGTGCACATCAAGGACCATGCGCAGTCCACCACCTGGTTTAACAACAGATAATAATGGACTGCAGTAAGGAGAGAACAAAGTTTAAACTATATTCCACTCGAGCATCTTTCGTAATTCTTGTTTAATGACATCCCTGCAGGCCCATGGGATTGCATAGGTCTTGTTGCAATAAGTATCAAGGGGAACACCATTCATATGATATATGTATCCTTTGATAATACTGGGCTTTTTAGAAAACACATGTACATACTTGGTTAAGAGATGGATAAGATCAATCTTTTGTTGTTCGCTAAGACACTCAGAGTCTGATGCCTTAGCATGTATTTTGCTTACGCCGAGTAGATCGTCATATGAATATGCCAACACCGGATCTGATTGTGGGGTAAGTTACTGTCTGCACCAGTATATTTACACTCACTACTCGGATAGACAGGTCTGTATGAAAACTGACTTGATGTGCCTTTGTATGAATTAAATTTACCTTTATCTCCCTCTCACTAATAGTCAGGGTGCAGGTTCCATGCTGGATATTGATACATGCATTCCTCCATCTTAGGAACTCCATCCCTAACAAGCACGGTACCGTCAATACCTTCACTTTTAAGAACGTGCACTCGATGGCTCTGCTGTCGAATTCTATTAAGATCAGTACCTGCTTTTCTACTCTTTGTGTACATGCGCCAAAAGCTCCCAACACAACACAATTCTGTACGGACAATGTCAGTACTTTTGTGTTTTCCTGTATTCTTTTCAGAAAATGAGTAGCTATCACACTCATACTCGCACCAGTGTTGATTATAATGGTAACCAGAATACCGTCAATTACCTCATTTACAGCTGCTTGCACCTGATCTACCCAAGTATCTCTGTGAGATATCGGATCACCTGATAGTTCTGCTCATATATCTATATTGTCATTGTAACGAAGCATGTTCGCTACATGAACAGTACTGTTTCCCCCATTAAATCCTGCAGTCATGGTGAGGGAGTGCCATGAGACCACAGTCAGTTTGACGCATATGAAGTTTGCATAGGGTGCTCATCTACACACTCCACTATTTGCACTGTATCATTTCTGAGATTTTGTGACTATCTGGCTGGTGGTCTTGGCTCGGAAGCAGTTTGATTCCAGCCTATGTTGGTGTTGGGCACATTATTATTTTGCGGGGAGTTTTGCGGCCACCAGTTACCTGTGCTCTGTCTGGACAACCACTCTTCTGCATTTGATCTGTTGCGACCATTATGATAAACAGTGTTAAATGTATTATTTTTATTTCAACTTTGAAATCCGCTACTGTTATGTGGCTGTTGATCCTCGTTTGTAGCAGGCGGGTCTGCATCATTATTAGCAGTGTCGTTCCGACCATTGTTCTTATGGTTGCAAGATTGCATGTATGACCAATAAAAATCCTTCTGTGTCATCTTCCGGGGCATGAAGTAATTTTTCACAGATATCCACCGGTAATTTACCTTTTAATGTCCTGATCACATCTTTCAACGTGATGGGGTTGTCCCACTACCTAGTTTCGTTAATATACTGCTCGAAGTACTTTCAAAGCGTTCCCTGTTTAGGGTGGTACTTTTTGGGATTAAATACCTCTTGTCTCATTTTGGCTTGCATATGTGGTGACCCATACTTGGCCAAAAACACCTGCTCGAACTATTAATACATTTTACAATGTTCAGCAATGGCCGTAGCCCACAGTGTGGATTCTCTTTGCATGCACGCTGCAGTGAATTGTATTTCCTGCCTGTCATTCCGTGACGTAGGCAGCACCCCCCAGAAATCTCTGATAAAAACTATGGGGTGTGGGAATTTCTTCTCCGGTATAAAAATCTGAAACTGATGGTGTTCCAACAGCCCTTCTTCTAGCAACACCGTAGTTGAAAGATTCGCTGCCCCCACAGATTCAAGTGGAGAATTACCATACGGACTGTAATGTCCAGTATGTTGTGGTGACATATTATTCTGTGTTGTCCCCGCCGAATTATTTCGCAGAAATGGTGGAAGTGAATCTGGCGCGCATGATGACTCTTGCATCTGACAAATCTTTTTTTTAAATCATTCACTTTTTGCTACCACCCAGGCAACCCATTTTTAAAAAATATTTTAAATGTGGCCAAGTTGATGCTGCAACGATTTGCCAGATGTTCCTGGTTCAGACAGTACCTCTGCACCAACAGCTTATACTGCGGAGTGTATTTCTGTCTCAGTTTTTTTTTATTATGCCTTTATTGCATTCTGTTACCCAGTCACCAAATTCCCTATTTAGTGTTTCGCCTTGAGCTTCGAGGTTTTGCTGCAATTTGCACTCTTGCTCAAGTGAAAGATCCACGAACTGGTCTGTTAAATTTGACACTTTCTCTTGCACGGTTGACTGTGTATCTTTTAAGTCGTTCACATCGTCAGACAACCGCTTAACTTGATCGAGGATCTCACGTTATGCTTCAGTTAAGTTCTAGATTTCAGTTCGGATTTGCGGTAGGTTTGCATCCAGTTGATTGTTCAGATCATTGACTACTATATCATCAAATTTCCCATGAATGTTTTTAGATAAGCCTTGAAATTTTGCATCTAATGCAGTGCTTTGCTCACTAAAATTTTCTTGAATATTTTTAGTCAAATCTGGAAATTTTGCATTAGACTCAGTCCTTTGTTCATTAAAGCTTTCTCGGATATTTTTAGTCAAAATTTCAAATTTTGCATGAGACACAGTGTATCGCATTTACCTTGTAAATCAGTACGTTGCCTATTAAAGCTGTCTTGTAACTCAATGCATTGTTCATTGAATTTCTCATCCAGCTTTTTTGACATGTTGGAAGAGATGTTATTGAACGTATCTGTTAAACTTAGAAAGAATCTTCAAACAATGCAATCAACTGTGTCACTTGTGCAGTTACTTCACTTGTTCCCAATTGCATGTCTTCAGATTCAAATACATTTGGAGCATTTGTGCTTCCGGTTTCCAAAACATCAATTTCGGAACCCATTCCCGCCATAATCGCATCGGCAGCAGTACCGTCATCCAGATGTGATTGTCTGTGTGTCTCGTCACTGGTATTCATAGTGGTAAATTTTTCGCATTGACTAATAGTAACAGTAAAATATGGTAACACTAACATTCAATGATAATAAAATGAAGCTGGACAACGTACTGAGGTTTTAACACTATGCGCAGCTGCAATATAATTATTAAGCAAGGATAAGATGGCAGACTGAAGGGCTAAGCAAAACATTAGAAAGATGAGTGTACCATCTTGTGATAGCACAGCAAAATGACAGACATGTTTGACAAACTTTTAACAATGGAAGTCAACATTAAAATTCAAGTTAACACCAATGATGTAGTTAACAGAAAAAATGCCAAAATATGAGTTACTGAACACACATTTAAAGTTGCCAAACATGTAAAACAGAGTGAGAATGATGATACCGCTTACCTTTTTACAGATGTGAAGCACAACGTCGTACTTTCATAATTCCAGAATTGTGCAATATTTCCTCTTTCACTGGCCATTCGAGCAATTTACCATCAATGTCCCATTACTTTCAGATACAACAGTTCTCAGTAACAGGTTGGCCGTTTTAAGATAGACCATGAAATATAGAACAAAATATATATTAAAACAACAGTAATTATGTCTGGCCCACTGTTGGGCACCAGAATGACACATGTTACTAGCCTCAAAGGGGAATCAAAAATGTAAATTAGCAATTAAAATTAATCAAGAAGGAGGGAAGTGATGTTAGATAGCAGTCATGAGTGATTCCTCAGCCGCAATACAGACAGCACAAAGTGATGAAACTGCAACGCTCCGCGCCGAGTTTGGCGTGAAGCAGCTTTTATAAATTAAAATGTAAAACATGCATCATCATCAATAATTTGAATGAAGCTAGGATTGTGTCTGACTAGTGTAGGTCACACAACGATGTCACTGTTAGTGGACAGTGGGGTGAATCATTTTTTGCATCGCTCGTGTTGAAACTGCAGCAAGATGTAAATGAAATGATCGGCGCACTGATCTGAGGGGCATGGAGCGATATACGTGGTTCGGAATTAATAACTGAACACGAGAAATGTTCGCCCATAATATGTCCACTAACAATGGGTCGTCAGTGCCTCTTTTCCAAGCATGATACACTGAAAAATGTAAATCTTCAAATATTAATAATAAAGTGACATGGAGGGTAGATACGAAGAAATGAAATACATTGTAAAGTTAATCTTGATTGTAAGCACTTCAGGAACATTTCAAAACAGATTCAAACAGAGAGTCATGACAATGCATCAATACCTAATCAGAGAAGGAACAGAACCGAACAAAAACCAACGGACACTAGATAAAAGAATTTGATATAAAAATGACAATGAAATTAAACAGAGGTTGTACAGCAGCAGATACATCGATAACTACACCAAGATGAAACTATAAGACCGGATCTAATGTTGAATCTTAGACCCTGTCAATGTTGGAAACAATTTTAAAAGCAAAGTAAATACTAATACTTAAAAGGTAATAGTCCCATATCCTCCATTGCATGTGTTTTGTCAGTGACCACAAGTGTGGTTGGAAGCTTGTTTCTCAGGTATCAAGTCACTGTTTGTGAAAGTTCATATTCTCTCTTCATGTTTGGAAAAATTCTTTCTTGATTCCTCATGTAATTTCATTTTTGGTGTTTTTAATTTTGTATTGTGTAAATACATGTATAGTGACATAATAGGAATTCAATTGTTTAGGTTTATTAGGTTTTTTTCTCATTTTCATTTGTATATTAATAGATCATAAATGCTAATCCGTTTGAATACAGAGGTGTCTGATACTTTATTCCATCCATGAACTAAGCATATAGTGAGCTGTATTTGTCATGTTTTATAGTAATATCTTTTCTTCCAGTTCAGTTATTTGCAAGTATTCATCACACTATGCAATTACATATGCCAATTACCCTGAAGATAAATTCAAATTCATTCATTTAAAGAACACTCAGTGAAAGGTGTCATCACCCAATATGTATCAATTTTAAGATGCAGCTAATGGCTTTGTTGGTCTCAGTGAATGCCACATATCCTCCATTGCCTGTTTTGTGTCAGTGTACTAAAATGTATTAGGAAGCTTGTTTGTGTTGTATAGAGTCATTGTTTGTGGAAGTTCATCTTCACTCTTCATGTTTGGAAATCTTCTTTCTTGATTCTTCATGTAATTTCATTTCTGGTGTTTTTAATTTTGTATTGTGTAAATACAGTGTTGTTGTGTCTGTGTCCAGTTGAGACATGTGAAATGTATTTGATATCTAGTATTAATGTTGCATTTCGAGGCATATTTCTTCATGTGTGGTTCTCATCTCTCTTCATTCTTCATGTCATTTGTCTGAGTAGTGTGCGAGTAATGTGTAATTGGGTTTAGATTTTCATATGTAGTGTGATGTAAATTTGTGGTCTGATCCGTTTGTGTCACTGTTTTTGTTGTATAGAGTATATAGTGTTTTGTAGAGACATATTTCTTCATGAGACAAAATTTTCTTTCTGCATTCTTCATGTAGTGTTGACGTAAGTGGTTTGATATGTGGAGTGTGAGTGTTGAAAAGGTGTTGTATTGCAGTTATCTGTTGAGAAATATACTAGTATATATGGAGAATATGTGGTATAGATGGTTCTGCCATTTTTACATCATACATAGAGTTCTATATGAATCTGGAGATTTAATGTTGGATTTGCTCTGTCATTGAACTTTCTCAATTATTAACAGCTTGCACATTTGTTTGTGTAACATGGTAACAATGTTTTTTCTCCACATAGAGAGTTTTCTGTCACACATGTACACTGACATAATAGGAATTCAAATGTTTAGGTTTGTTAGGTTTTTTTCCCATTTTCATTTGTATACTAATATATGCCAGAATTGTATATATAATAAATGGTAATCCATTTCAATACCGAGGTGTCTGATACTTTAATCCATCCATGAACTTAGCATATAATGAGCTATATTATTCATGTTTTATTAGTAATATCTTTTCATCTGTTTCAGTTATTTATTTTACTACTTGCAATATGCAATTACATATATCAGTTACTCTCTCGATCTATTCATGTTCGCTCAATGACAGACCATTCAGTGGTAGGTGTCATCACCTAATATGTATCAATTTTACGATGCAGGTAATGGCTTTGTAGGTCTCAATGACCATCACATATCCTCCATTGCATGTTCTGTGTCAGTGTACCAAAATGTCTTTGGATGCTTGTTTGTGTTGTATAGTGACATTGTATGTGAAAGTTCACCTTCTCTCTTCATGTTTGGAAATCTTCTTTCTTGATTCTTCAGGTAAGTCATTTTTGGTGTTTTTAATTTTGTATTGTGTAAATACTATGTAAGAGAGATCTGTTGTATGAATGCATTGCGTTGTTGTGTCTGTGTCCAGTTGACATATTTGAAATGTGTTTGATGATTAGTATTAATGTTGTATTTCGGAGGCATATTTCTTCATGTGCGGTTCTCTTCTCTCTTCGTTCTTCATGTCATTTGTCTGAGTAGTGTGTAAAAAGAGTGTAATTGGGTTTATCCTTTCATATTAAGAGTGATGTAAAGTTGTGTTCTGATCTGTTTGTGTGACTGTTTCTGTTGTATAGAGTATATAGTGTTTTGTAGAGACATATTTCTTCATGAGACAAAATCTTCTTTCTGCATTCTTCATGTAGTGTTAATGTAAGTGGTTTGATATGTGGAGTGTTGAATAGGTGTTGTATTGCAGTTATCTGTAGAGAAATATACGAGCACATATGGAGGAAATGTGGTATAGATTCTTCTGCCACTTTTACATCGTACATAGAGTTCTATATGTATCTGGATATTTAGAGTTTGATTTACTCTGTCATTGAACTTTCTCGATAATTAACAGCTTGCACATTTGTTTCTGTAACATGGTAACAATGTATTTCCTCCACATAGAAAGTTTTCTGTCACACTTGTATACTGACATCATAGGAATTCAGATGTTTAGGTTTGTTAGGTTTTTCCCCATTTTCATTTGTATACTAATATATGCCATAGTTGTATACACCTAAAATGGTAATCCGTTTCAATGCCGAGGTATCCGATACTTTCATCCATCCATGAACTTAGCATATAATGAGCTATATTAGTCATTTTTTATTAGTAATATCTTTTCATCTGTTTCAGTTACTTATTTTACTACTTGCAGTATGCAATTACATATATCAGTTACTCTCTCGATCTATTCATGTTCGCTCAATGACAGACCACTCAGTGGTAGGTGTCATCACCTAATATGTATCAATTTTACGATGCAGGTAATGGCTTTGTAGGTCTCAATGACCGTCACATATCCTCCATTGCATGTTCTGTGTCAGTGTACCGAAATGTCTTTGGATGCTTGTTTGTGTTGTATAGTGACACTGTATGTGAAAGTTCACCTTCTCTCTTCATGTTTGAAAATCTTCTTTCTTGATTCTTCAGGTAAGTCATTTTTGGTGTTTTTAATTTTGTATTGTGTAAATACTGTGTAAGAGAGTTCTGTAGTATGACTGCATTGTGTTTTTGTGTCTGTGTCCAGTTGAGTTATTTGAAGTGTGTTTGATTAACAGTTTTGAAGTTGTATTTCGGAGGCATATTTCTTCATGTGCAGTTCTCTTCTCTCTTCGTTCTTCATGTCATTTGTCTGAGTAGTGTGTAAAAAGAGTGTAATTGGGTTTATTTTTTCATATTAAGAGTGATGTAAAGTTGTGTTCTGATCTGTTTGTGTGAGTGGATTTGTTTTATTGGATATATAGTGTTTTGTAGAGACATATGTCTGCATCAGAAAAATTCTTCTTTCTGCTATCTTCTTGTAGTATTAATGTAAGTGGTTTGATATGTGGGGTGTGGGTGTTGAAAAGGTGTTGGATTACAGTTATCTGTAGAGAAATGTGCGAGTATGTATGGAGGATTTGTGGTATAGATGGTTCTGCCATTTTTACATCGTACATAGATTTCTATGTGTATGTGGAGATTTAGATTTGGATTTAATCTGTCATTGACCTTTCTTGATAATTCACAGCTTGCACATTTGTTTCTGTAAACATGGTAACACTGTATTTCCTCCACATAGAGAGTTTTCTGTCACACTTGTATACTGACATAATAGGAATTCAGATGTTTAGGTTTATTAGGTTTTTTCCCATTTTCATTTGTATACAAATATATGTCACAATTGTATACATCATAAATGTTAAATCGTTTCAATACCGAGGTGCCCAATACTTTAATCCATTCATGAACTTAGCATATAATGAGCTATATTAATCATACGTCTCAATTTTACGATGCAATTAATGGCTTTGTAGGTCTCAGTGACCATCACATATCCTCCATTGCATGTTATGTGTCGGTCTACTGTAGTGTGTTATATGTTTGTTTGTGTTGTATAGAGGCACTGTTTGTGAAAATTCACCTTCTCTCTTCATGTATGGAAATCTTCTTTCTTCATTATTCATGTAATTTCCTTTTTGGTGTTTTTTATTTTGTTTTGTGTAAATAACGTGTAATAGAGTTCTGTAGTATGGATGCCTTGTGTTGTTGTGTCTGTGTCCAGTTGAGATATGTGAAATGTGTTTGATGTTTAGAATGAATGTTGTATTTCAAGACATATTTCTTCATGCGCGGTTGTCTTCTCTCTTGATTCTTCATGTCATTTGCCTGAGTAGTATGTAAAATGAGTGTAATTGGGTTTTGAGTTTCATATGTAGAGTGATGTAGAGATTTGTTATGATCTGTGTGAGTGGGTTTGTTGTATAGCATATATAGTGCTTTGTAGAGACATAGTTTGTGATGTGACAAAATCTTCTTTCTGCATTCTTCATGTAGTGTTAATGTAAGTGGTTTGATATGTGGAGAGTGAGTGCTGAAAAGGTGTTGTATTGCAGTTATCTGTTGAGAAATATACTAGTATAAATGGAGGATATGTGGTATAGATGGTTCTGCCATTTTTACATTATACATAGAGTTCTATATGAATCTGGAGATTTAATGTTGGATTTGCTCTGTCATTGAATTTTCTCGATAAGTAACAGCTTGCACATTTTCTGGAAACATAGTAACAATGTATTTTCTCCACAAAGCGCGTTTTCTGTCACACTTATAATAGGAATTCAGATCTTTAGGTTTATTAGGTTTTTTCCCATTTTCATTTGTATATAAATATGTGCCAGAATTGTATACATCATAAATGGTAATCCATTTCAATACCGAGGTGTCTGATACTTTAAACCATCCATGAACTTAGCATATAATGAGCAATATTAGTCCTGTTTTATTATTAATATCATTTCATCCTGTTCAGTTATTTACTGTATTACTCAGAGTATGCAATTCCGTATATCAGTTACTCTCTAGATAAATTCATGTTCGCTCAATGAGAGACCGCTCAGTAGTAGGTGTCATCACCTAATATGTGTCAATTTTATAATGCAGCTAATGTGTTTGTAGGTCTCAGTGACTGTCACATATCATCTATTGCATGTTTTGGGTCAGTCTACTGAAGTGTGTTTGGATGCTTGTTTGTATTGTATAGAGACATTGTTTGTGAATGTTCATCTTCTCTCTTCATGTTTGGAAACCTTCTTTCTTGATTCCTCATGTAATTTCCTTTTTGGTGTTTTTAATTTTGTATTGTGTACATACTGTGTAAGAGAGTTCTGTAGTATGAATGCATTGTGTTGCACTGTCTGTATCCAGTTGAGACAAGTGAAATGAATTTGATATCTAGTATTAATGTTCTACATCTACATCTACTTCCATACTCCGCAAGCCACCTGACGGTGTGTGGCGGAGGGTACCTTAGAGTACCTCTAGCGGTTCTCCCTTCTATTCCAGTATCAGTTGCATTTCGAGGCATATTTCTTCATGTGTGGTTTCCATCTCTCTTCATTCTTCATGTCATTTGTCTGAGTAGTGTGTGAAGTGAGTGTAATTGGGTTTAGATTTTCATATGTAGTGAGATGTAAATTTGTGGTCTGATCTGTTTGTGTGAGTGTTTTTGTTGTATAGAGTATATAGTGTTTTGTAGAGACATATTTCTTCATGAGACAGAATCTTCTTACAGCATTCTTCATGTAGTGCTACAGTAATTGGTTTGATACGTGGAGTGTGAGTGTTGAAAAAAATGTATGTGGAGTTTGAGTGTTGCAAAGGTGTTGTGTTGAAGTTATCAGTTGAAAAATATACGAATATATATGTGGTATAGATGATTCTGCCATTTTTACATCATACATAGAGTTCTATATGAATCTGGAGATTTAATGTTGGATTTGCTTTGTCATTGAACTTTCTTGATAATTAACTGCTTGCACATTTGTTTCTGTAACATGGTAACAATGTTTTTCCTCGACATAGAGAGTTTTCAGTCACACTTGTATACTGACATAATAGGAATTCAAATGTTTAGGTTTATTAGGTTTTTCCCCATTTTCATTTGTATACAAATATATGCCATAATTGTATACATCATAAATGGTAATCCATTTCAATACCGAGGTGTCCGATACTTCAACCCATCCATGAACTTAGCATATATTGAGCTATATTATTCATGTTTTATTAGTAATATCTTTTCATCTGTTTCAGTTATTTATTTTACTACTTTGCAGTATGCAATTACATATATCAGTTACTCTCTCGATCTATTCATGTTCGCTCAATGACAGACCATTCAGTGGTAGGTGTCATCACCTTATATGTATCAATTTTACGATGCAGGTAATGGCTTTGTAGGTCTCAATGACCGTCACATATCCTCCATTGCATGTTCTGTGTCAGTGTACCGAAATGTCTTTGGATGCTTGTTTGTGTTGTATACTGGCATTGTATGTGAAAGTTCACCTTCTCTCTTCATGTTTGGAAATCCTTTTTCTTGATTCTTCAGGTAAGTCATTTTTGGTGTTTTTAATTTTAATTGTGTAAATACTATGTAAGAGAGATCTGTTGTATGAATGCATTGCGTTGTTGTGTCTGTGTCCAGTTGACATATTTGAAATGTGTTTGATGATTAGTATTAATGTTGTATTTCGGAGGCATATTTCTTCATGTGGGTTCTCTTCTCTCTTCGTTCTTCATGTCATTTGTCTGAGTAGTGTGTAAAAAGAGTGTAATTGGGTTTATCCTTTCATATTAAGAGTGATGTAAAGTTGTGTTCTGATCTGTTTGTGTGACTGTTTCTGTTGTATAGAGTATATAGTGTTTTGTAGAGACATATTTCTTCATGAGACAAAATCTTCTTTCTGCATTCTTCATGTAGTGTTAATGTAAGTGGATTGATATGTGGAGTGTTGAATAGGTGTTGTATTGCAGTTATCTGTAGAGAAATATACGAGCACGTATGGAGGAAATGTGGTATAGATTTTTCTGCCACTTTTACATCGTACATAGAGTTCTATATGTATCTGGATATTTAGAGTTTGATTTACTCTGTCATTGAACTTTCTCGATAATTAACAGCTTGCACATTTGTTTCTGTAACATGGAAACAATGTATTTCTTCCACATAGAACGTTTTCTGTCACACTTGTATACTGACATCATAGGAATTCAGATGTTTAGGTTTGTTAGGTTTTTCCCCATTTTCATTTGTATACTAATATATGCCATAGTTGTATACACCTAAAATGGTAATCCGTTTCAATGCCGAGGTTTCCGATACTTTCATGCATCCATGAACTTAGCATATAATGAGCTATATTAGTCATTTTTTATTAGTAATATCTTTTCATCTGTTTCAGTTATTTATTTTACTACTTGCAGTATTCAATTACATATATCAGTAACTCTCTCGATCTATTCATGTTCGCTCAATGACAGACCACTCAGTGGTAGGTGTCATCACCTAATATGTATCAATTTTACGATGCAGGTAATGGCTTTGTAGGTCTCAGTGACCGTCACATATCCTCCATTGCATGTTTTGTGTCGGTCTACTGTAGTGTGTTTGGATGTTTGTTTGTGTTGTATAGTGACACTGTATGTGAAAGTTCACCTTCTCTCTTCATGTTTGGAAATCTTCTTTCTTGATTCTTCAGGTAAGTCATTTTTGGTGTTTTTAATTTTGTATTGTGTAAATACTGTGTAAGAGAGTTCTGTAGTATGACTGCATTGTGTTGTTGTGTCTGTGTCCAGTTGAGGTACTTGAAGTGTGTTTGATTAATAGTTTTGAAGTTGTATTTCGGAGGCATATTTCTTCATGTGCAGTTCTCTTCTCTCTTCGTTCTTCATGTCATTTGTCTGAGTAGTGTGTAAAAAGAGTGTAATTGGGTTTATTTTTTCATATTAAGAGTGATGTAAAGTTGTGTTCTGATCTGTTTGTGTGAGTGGATTTGTTTTATTGGATATATAGTGTTTTCTAGAGACATATTTCTTCATCAGAAAAATTCTTCGTTCTGCTTTCTTCTTGTAGTATTAATGTAAGTGGTTTGATATGTGGGGTGTGGGTGTTGAAAAGGTGTTGGATTACAGTTATCTGTAGAGAAATGTGCGAGTATGTATGGAGGATTTGTGGTATAGATGGTTCTGCCATTTTTACATCGTACATAGATTTCTATGTGTATGTGGAGATTTAGATTTGGATTTAATCTGTCATTGACCTTTCTTGATAATTCACAGCTTGCACATTTGTTTCTGTAAATATGGTAACACTGTATTTCCTCTACATAGAGAGTTTTCTGTCACACTTGTATACTGACATAATAGGAATTCAGATGTTTAGGTTTATTAGGTTTTTTCCCATTTTCATTTGTATACAAATATATGTCACAATTGTATACATCATAAGTGTTAAATCGTTTCAATACCGAGGTGCCCAATACTTTAATCCATTCATGAACTTAGCATATAATGAGCTATATTAATCATATGTCTCAATTTTACGATGCAATTAATGGCTTTGTAGGTCTCAGTGACCATCACATATCCTCCATTGCATGTTATGTGTCGGTCTACTGTAGTGTGTTATATGTTTGTTTGTGTTGTATAGAGGCACTGTTTGTGAAAATTCATCTTCTCTCTTCATGTATGGAAATCTTCTTTCTTCATTATTCATGTAATTTCCTTTTTGGTGTTTTTTATTTTGTTTTGTGTAAATAACGTGTAATAGAGTTCTGTAGTATGGATGCCTTGTGTTGTTGTGTCTGTGTCCAGTTGAGATATGTGAAATGTGTTTGATGATTAGAATGAATGTTGTATTTCAAGACATATTTCTTCATGCGCTGTTGTCTTCTCTCTTGATTCTTCATGTCATTCGCCTGAGTAGTATGTAAAATGAGTGTAATTGGGTTTTGAGTTTCATATGTAGAGTGATGTAGAGTTGTGTTATGATCTGTGTGAGTGGGTTTGTTGTATAGCATATATAGTGTTCTGTAGAGACATAGTTTCTCATGGGACAAAATCTTCTTTCTGCATTCTTCATGTAGTGTTAATGTAAGTGGTTTGATATGTGGAGAGTGAGTGCTGAAAAGGTGTTGTATTGCAGTTATCTGTTGAGAAATATACTAGTATAAATGGAGGATATGTGGTATAGATGGTTCTGCCATTTTTACATTATACATAGAGTTCTATATGAATCTGGAGATTTAATGTTGGATTTGCTCTGTCATTGAATTTTCTCGATAAGTAACAGCTTGCACATTTTCTGGAAACATAGTAACAATGTATTTTCTCCACAAAGCGCGTTTTCTGTCACACTTATAATAGGAATTCAGATCTTTAGGTTTATTAGGTTTTTCCCCATTTTCATTTGTATACAAATATGTGCCAGAATTGTATACATCATAAATGGTAATCCATTTCAATATCGAGGTGTCTGATACTTTAATCCATCCATGAACTTAGCATATAATGAGCAGTATTAGTCCTGTTTTATTATTAATATCATTTCATCCTGTTGAGTTATTTACTGTATTACTCAGAGTATGCAATTCCGTATATCAGTTACTCTCTAGATAAATTCATGTTCGCTCAATGAGAGACCGCTCAGTAGTAGGTGTCATCACCCAATGTGTGTCAATTTTATAATGCAGCTAATGTGTTTGTAGGTCTCAGTGACCGTCACATATCATCTATTGCATGTTTTGTGTCAGTCTACTGAAGTGTGTTTGGATGCTTGTTTGTATTGTATAGAGACATTGTTTGTGAATGTTCATCTTCTCTCTTCATGTTTGGAAATCTTCTTTCTTGATTCTTCATGTAATTTCCTTTTTGGTGTTTTTAATTTTGTATTGTGTACATACTGTGTAAGAGAGTTCTGTAGTATGAATGCATTGTGTTGCAGTGTCTGTATCCAGTTGAGACAAGTGAAATGAATTTGATATCTAGTATTAATGTTCTACATCTACATCTACATCTACTTCCACACTCCGCAAGCCACCTGATGGTGTGTGGCGGAGGGTACCTTAGAGTACCTCTAGCGGTTCTCCTTTCTATTCCAGTATCAGTTGCATTTCGAGGCATATTTCTTCATGTGTGGTTCTCATCTCTCTTCATTCTTCATGTCATTTGTCTGAGTAGTGTGTGAAGTGAGTGTAATTGGGTTTAGATTTTCATATGTAGTGAGATGTAAATTTGTGGTCTGATCTGTTTGTGTGAGTGTTTTTGTTGTATAGAGTATATAGTGTTTTGTAGAGACATATTTCTTCATGAGACAGAATCTTCTTTCAGCATTCTTCATGTAGTGCTACAGTAATTGGTTTGATACGTGGAGTGTGAGTGTTGAAAAAAATGTATGTGGAGTTTGAGTGTTGCAAAGGTGTTGTGTTGCAGTTATCAGTTGAGAAATATACGACTATATATGTGGTATAGATGATTCTGCCATTTTTACATCATACATAGAGTTCTATATGAATCTGGAGATTTAATGTTGGATTTGCTTTGTCATTGAACTTTCTTGATAATTAACTGCTTGCACATTTGTTTCTGTAACATGGTAACAATGTTTTTCCTCCACATAGAGAGTTTTCAGTCACACTTGTATACTGACATAATAGGAATTCAAATGTTTAGGTTTATTAGGTTTTTCCCCGTTTTCATTTGTATACAAATATATGCCATAATTGTATACATCATAAATGGTAATCCGTTTCAATACCGAGGTGTCCGATACTTCAATCCATCCATGAACTTAGCACATATTGAGCTATATTATTCATGTTTTATTAGTAATATCTTTTCATCTGTTTCAGTTATTTATTTTACTACTTGCAGTATGCAATTACATATATCAGTTACTCTCTCGATCTATTCATGTTCGCTCAATGACAGACCATTCAGTGGTAGGTGTCATCACCTTATATGTATCAATTTTACGATGCAGGTAATGGCTTTGTAGGTCTCAATGACCGTCACATATCCTCCATTGCATGTTCTGTGTCAGTGTACCAAAATGTCTTTGGATGCTTGTTTGTGTTGTATAGTGACATTGTATGTGAAAGTTCACTTTCTCTCTTCATGTTTGGAAATCTTCTTTCTTGATTCTTCAGATAAGTCATTTATGGTGTTTTTAATTTTGTATTGTGTAAATACTATGTAAGAGAGATCTGTTGTATGAATGCATTGCGTTGTTGTGTCTGTGTCCAGTTGACATATTTGAAATGTGTTTGATGATTAGTATTAATGTTGTATTTCGGAGGCATATTTCTTCATGTGGGTTCTCTTCTCTCTTCGTTCTTCATGTCATTTGTCTGAGTAGTGTGTAAATAGAGTGTAATTGGGTTTATTCTTTCATATTAAGAGTGATGTAAAGTTGTGTTCTGATCTGTTTGTGTGACTGTTTCTGTTGTATAGAGTATACAGTGTTTTGTAGAGACATATTTCTTCATGAGACAAAATCTTCTTTCTGCATTCTTCATGTAGTGTTAATGTAAGTGGTTTGATATGTGGAGTGTTGAATAGGTGTTGTATTGCAGTTATCTGTAGAGAAATATACGAGCACGTATGGAGGAAATGTGGTATAGATTTTTCTGCCACTTTTACATCGTACATAGAGTTCTATATGTATCTGGATATTTAGAGTTTGATTTACTCTGTCATTGAACTTTCTCGATAATTAACAGCTTGCACATTTGTTTCTGTAACATGGTAACAATGTATTTCCTCCACATAGAAAGTTTTCTGTCACACTTGTATACTGACATCATAGGAATTCAGATGTTTAGGTTTGTTAGGTTTTTCCCCATTTTCATTTGTATACAAATATATGTCACAATTGTATACATCATAAATGTTAAATCGTTTCAATACCGAGGTGCCCAATACTTTAATCCATTCATGAACCTAGCATATAATGAGCTATATTAATCATACGTCTCAATTTTACGATGCAGGTAATGGCTTTGTAGGTCTCAGTGACCATCACATATCCTCCATTGCATGTTTTGTGTCGGTCTACTGTAGTGTGTTTGGATGTTTGTTTGTGTTGTATAGAGGCACTGTTTGTGAAAATTCATCTTCTCTCTTCATGTATGGAAATCTTCTTTCTACATTATTCATGTAATTTCCTTTTTGGTGTTTTTTATTTTGTTTTGTGTAAATAACGTGTAATAGAGTTCTGTAGTATGGATGCCTTGTGTTGTTGTGTCTGTGTCCAGTTGAGATATGTGAAATGTGTTTGATGATTAGAATGAATGTTGTATTTCAAGACATATTTCTTCATGCGCGGTTGTCTTCTCTCTTGATTCTTCATGTCATTTGCCTGAGTAGTATGTAAAATGAGTGTAATTGGGTTTTGAGTTTCATATGTAGAGTGATGTAGAGTTGTGTTATGATCTGTGTGAGTGGGTTTGTTGTATAGCATATATAGTGTTTTGTAGAGACATAGTTTCTCATGGGACAAAATCTTCTTTCTGCATTCTTCATGTAGTGTTAATGTAAGTGGTTTGATATGTGGAGAGTGAGTGCTGAAAAGATGTTGTATTGCAGTTATCTGTTGAGAAATATACTAGTATAAATGGAGGATATGTGGTATAGATGGTTCTGCCATTTTTACATTATACATAGAGTTCTATATGAATCTGGAGATTTAATGTTGGATTTGCTCTGTCATTGAATTTTCTCGATAAGTAACAGCTTGCACATTTTCTGGAAACATAGTAACAATGTATTTTCTCCACAAAGCGCGTTTTCTGTCACACTTATAATAGGAATTCAGATCTTTAGGTTTATTAGGTTTTTCCCCATTTTCATTTGTATACAAATATGTGCCAGAATTGTATACATCATAAATGGTAATCCATTTCAATATCGAGGTGTCTGATACTTTAATCCATCCATGAACTTAGCATATAATGAGCAGTATTAGTCCTGTTTTATTATTAATATCATTTCATCCTGTTGAGTTATTTACTGTATTACTCAGAGTATGCAATTCCGTATATCAGTTACTCTCTAGATAAATTCATGTTCGCTCAATGAGAGACCGCTCAGTAGTAGGTGTCATCACCCAATGTGTGTCAATTTTATAATGCAGCTAATGTGTTTGTAGGTCTCAGTGACCGTCACATATCATCTATTGCATGTTTTGTGTCAGTCTACTGAAGTGTGTTTGGATGCTTGTTTGTATTGTATAGAGACATTGTTTGTGAATGTTCATCTTCTCTCTTCATGTTTGGAAATCTTCTTTCTTGATTCTTCATGTAATTTCCTTTTTGGTGTTTTTAATTTTGTATTGTGTACATACTGTGTAAGAGAGTTCTGTAGTATGAATGCATTGTGTTGCAGTGTCTGTATCCAGTTGAGACAAGTGAAATGAATTTGATATCTAGTATTAATGTTCTACATCTACATCTACATCTACTTCCACACTCCGCAAGCCACCTGATGGTGTGTGGCGGAGGGTACCTTAGAGTACCTCTAGCGGTTCTCCTTTCTATTCCAGTATCAGTTGCATTTCGAGGCATATTTCTTCATGTGTGGTTCTCATCTCTCTTCATTCTTCATGTCATTTGTCTGAGTAGTGTGTGAAGTGAGTGTAATTGGGTTTAGATTTTCATATGTAGTGAGATGTAAATTTGTGGTCTGATCTGTTTGTGTGAGTGTTTTTGTTGTATAGAGTATATAGTGTTTTGTAGAGACATATTTCTTCATGAGACAGAATCTTCTTTCAGCATTCTTCATGTAGTGCTACAGTAATTGGTTTGATACGTGGAGTGTGAGTGTTGAAAAAAATGTATGTGGAGTTTGAGTGTTGCAAAGGTGTTGTGTTGCAGTTATCAGTTGAGAAATATACGACTATATATGTGGTATAGATGATTCTGCCATTTTTACATCATACATAGAGTTCTATATGAATCTGGAGATTTAATGTTGGATTTGCTTTGTCATTGAACTTTCTTGATAATTAACTGCTTGCACATTTGTTTCTGTAACATGGTAACAATGTTTTTCCTCCACATAGAGAGTTTTCAGTCACACTTGTATACTGACATAATAGGAATTCAAATGTTTAGGTTTATTAGGTTTTTCCCCGTTTTCATTTGTATACAAATATATGCCATAATTGTATACATCATAAATGGTAATCCGTTTCAATACCGAGGTGTCCGATACTTCAATCCATCCATGAACTTAGCACATATTGAGCTATATTATTCATGTTTTATTAGTAATATCTTTTCATCTGTTTCAGTTATTTATTTTACTACTTGCAGTATGCAATTACATATATCAGTTACTCTCTCGATCTATTCATGTTCGCTCAATGACAGACCATTCAGTGGTAGGTGTCATCACCTTATATGTATCAATTTTACGATGCAGGTAATGGCTTTGTAGGTCTCAATGACCGTCACATATCCTCCATTGCATGTTCTGTGTCAGTGTACCAAAATGTCTTTGGATGCTTGTTTGTGTTGTATAGTGACATTGTATGTGAAAGTTCACTTTCTCTCTTCATGTTTGGAAATCTTCTTTCTTGATTCTTCAGATAAGTCATTTATGGTGTTTTTAATTTTGTATTGTGTAAATACTATGTAAGAGAGATCTGTTGTATGAATGCATTGCGTTGTTGTGTCTGTGTCCAGTTGACATATTTGAAATGTGTTTGATGATTAGTATTAATGTTGTATTTCGGAGGCATATTTCTTCATGTGGGTTCTCTTCTCTCTTCGTTCTTCATGTCATTTGTCTGAGTAGTGTGTAAATAGAGTGTAATTGGGTTTATTCTTTCATATTAAGAGTGATGTAAAGTTGTGTTCTGATCTGTTTGTGTGACTGTTTCTGTTGTATAGAGTATACAGTGTTTTGTAGAGACATATTTCTTCATGAGACAAAATCTTCTTTCTGCATTCTTCATGTAGTGTTAATGTAAGTGGTTTGATATGTGGAGTGTTGAATAGGTGTTGTATTGCAGTTATCTGTAGAGAAATATACGAGCACGTATGGAGGAAATGTGGTATAGATTTTTCTGCCACTTTTACATCGTACATAGAGTTCTATATGTATCTGGATATTTAGAGTTTGATTTACTCTGTCATTGAACTTTCTCGATAATTAACAGCTTGCACATTTGTTTCTGTAACATGGTAACAATGTATTTCCTCCACATAGAAAGTTTTCTGTCACACTTGTATACTGACATCATAGGAATTCAGATGTTTAGGTTTGTTAGGTTTTTCCCCATTTTCATTTGTATACAAATATATGTCACAATTGTATACATCATAAATGTTAAATCGTTTCAATACCGAGGTGCCCAATACTTTAATCCATTCATGAACCTAGCATATAATGAGCTATATTAATCATACGTCTCAATTTTACGATGCAGGTAATGGCTTTGTAGGTCTCAGTGACCATCACATATCCTCCATTGCATGTTTTGTGTCGGTCTACTGTAGTGTGTTTGGATGTTTGTTTGTGTTGTATAGAGGCACTGTTTGTGAAAATTCATCTTCTCTCTTCATGTATGGAAATCTTCTTTCTACATTATTCATGTAATTTCCTTTTTGGTGTTTTTTATTTTGTTTTGTGTAAATAACGTGTAATAGAGTTCTGTAGTATGGATGCCTTGTGTTGTTGTGTCTGTGTCCAGTTGAGATATGTGAAATGTGTTTGATGATTAGAATGAATGTTGTATTTCAAGACATATTTCTTCATGCGCGGTTGTCTTCTCTCTTGATTCTTCATGTCATTTGCCTGAGTAGTATGTAAAATGAGTGTAATTGGGTTTTGAGTTTCATATGTAGAGTGATGTAGAGTTGTGTTATGATCTGTGTGAGTGGGTTTGTTGTATAGCATATATAGTGTTTTGTAGAGACATAGTTTCTCATGGGACAAAATCTTCTTTCTGCATTCTTCATGTAGTGTTAATGTAAGTGGTTTGATATGTGGAGAGTGAGTGCTGAAAAGGTGTTGTATTGCAGTTATCTGTTGAGAAATATACTAGTATAAATGGAGGATATGTGGTATAGATGGTTCTGCCATTTTTACATTATACATAGAGTTCTATATGAATCTGGAGATTTAATGTTGGATTTGCTCTGTCATTGAATTTTCTCGATAAGTAACAGCTTGCACATTTTCTGGAAACATAGTAACAATGTATTTTCTCCACAAAGCGCGTTTTCTGTCACACTTATAATAGGAATTCAGATCTTTAGGTTTATTAGGTTTTTTCCCATTTTCATTTGTATACAAATATGTGCCAGAATTGTATACATCATAAATGGTAATCCATTTCAATATCGAGGTGTCTGATACTTTAATCCATCCATGAACTTAGCATATAATGAGCAGTATTAGTCCTGTTTTATTATTAATATCATTTTATCCTGTTGAGTTATTTACTGTATTACTCAGAGTATGCAATTCCGTATATCAGCTACTCTCTAGATAAATTCATGTTCGCTCAATGAGAGACCGCTCAGTAGTAGGTGTCATCACCTAATATGTGTCAATTTTATAATGCAGCTAATGTGTTTGTAGGTCTCAGTGACCGTCACTTATCGTCTATTGCATGTTGTGTGTCTGTCTACTGAAGTGTGTTTGGATGCTTGTTTGTATTGTATAGAGACATTGTTTGTGAATGTTCATCTTCTCTCTTCATGTTTGGAAATCTTCTTTCTTGATTCTTCATGTAATTTCCTTTTTGGTGTTTTTAATTTTGTATTGTGTACATACTGTGTAAGAGAGTTCTGTAGTATGAATGCATTGTGTTGCAGTGTCTGTATCCAGTTGAGACAAGTGAAATGAATTTGATATCTAGTATTAATGTTCTACATCTACATCTACATCTACTTCCATACTCCGCAAGCCACCTGACGGTGTGTGGCGGAGGGTACCTTAGAGTACCTCTAGCGGTTCTCCCTTCTATTCCAGTATCAGTTGCATTTCGAGGCATATTTCTTCATGTGTGGTTTCCATCTCTCTTCATTCTTCATGTCATTTGTCTGAGTAGTGTGTGAAGTGAGTGTAATTGGGTTTAGATTTTCATATGTAGTGAGATGTAAATTTGTGGTCTGATCTGTTTGTGTGAGTGTTTTTGTTGTATAGAGTATATAGTGTTTTGTAGAGACATATTTCTTCATGAGACAGAATCTTCTTTCAGCATTCTTCATGTAGTGCTACAGTAATTGGTTTGATACGTGGAGTGTGAGTGTTGAAAAAAATGTATGTGGAGTTTGAGTGTTGCAAAGGTGTTGTGTTGCAGTTATCAGTTGAGAAATATACGACTATATGTGTGGTATAGATGATTCTGCCATTTTTACATCATACATAGAGTTCTATATGAATCTGGAGATTTAATGTTGGATTTGCTTTGTCATTGAACTTTCTTGATAATTAACTGCTTGCACATTTGTTTCTGTAACATGGTAACAATGTTTTTCCTCCACATAGAGAGTTTTCAGTCACACTTGTATACTGACATAGTAGGAATTCAAATGTTTAGGTTTATTAGGTTTTTCCCCATTTTCATTTGTATACAAATATATGCCATAATTGTATACATCATAAATGGTAATCCGTTTCAATACCGAGGTGTCCGATACTTCAATCCATCCATGAACTTAGCATATATTGAGCTATATTATTCATGTTTTATTAGTAATATCTTTTCATCTGTTTCAGTTATTTATTTTACTACTTGCAGTATGCAATTACATATATCAGTTACTCTCTCGGTCTATTCATGTTCGCTCAATGACAGACCATTCAGTGGTAGGTGTCATCACCTAATATGTATCAATTTTACGATGCAGGTAATAATGGCTTTGTAGGTCTCAATGACCGTCACATATCCTCCATTGCATGTTCTGTGTCAGTGTACCGAAATGTCTTTGGATGCTTGTTTGTGTTGTATAGTGACATTGTATGTGAAAGTTCACCTTCTCTCTTCATGTTTGGAAATCTTTTTTCTTGATTCTTCAGGTAAGTCATTTTTGGTGTTTTTAATTTTGTATTGTGTAAATACTATGTAAGAGAGATCTGTTGTATGAATGCATTGCGTTGTTGTGTCTGTGTCCAGTTGACATATTTGAAATGTGTTTGATGATTAGTATTAATGTTGTATTTCGGAGGCATATTTCTTCATGTGGGTTCTCTTCTGTCTTCGTTCTTCATGTCATTTGTCTGAGTAGTGTGTAAATAGAGTGTAATTGGGTTTATCCTTTCATATTAAGAGTGATGTAAAGTTGTGTTCTGATCTGTTTGTGTGACTGTTTCTGTTGTATAGAGTATATAGTGTTTTGTAGAGACATATTTCTTCATGAGACAAAATCTTCTTTCTGCATTCTTCATGTAGTGTTAATGTAAGTGGATTGATATGTGGAGTGTTGAATAGGTGTTGTATTGCAGTTATCTGTAGAGAAATATACGAGCACGTATGGAGGAAATGTGGTATAGATTTTTCTGCCAGTTTTACATCGTACATAGAGTTCTATATGTATCTGGATATTTAGAGTTTGATTTACTCTGTCATTGAACTTTCTCGATAATTAACAGCTTGCACATTTGTTTCTGTAACATGGAAACAATGTATTTCTTCCACATAGAACGTTTTCTGTCACACTTGTATACTGACATCATAGGAATTCAGATGTTTAGGTTTGTTAGGTTTTTCCCCATTTTCATTTGTATACTAATATATGCCATAGCTGTATACACCTAAAATGGTAATCCGTTTCAATGCCGAGGTTTCCGATACTTTCATCCATCCATGAACTTAGCATATAATGAGCTATATTAGTCATTTTTTATTAGTAATATCTTTTCATCTGTTTCAGTTATTTATTTTACTACTTGCAGTATTCAATTACATATATCAGTTACTCTCTCGATCTATTCATGTTCGCTCAATGACAGACCACTCAGTGGTAGGTGTCATCACCTAATATGTATCAATTTTACGATGCAGGTAATGGCTTTGTAGGTCTCAGTGACCGTCACATATCCTCCATTGCATGTTTTGTGTCGGTCTACTGTAGTGTGTTTGGATGTTTGTTTGTGTTGTATAGTGACACTGTATGTGAAAGTTCACCTTCTCTCTTCATGTTTGGAAATCTTCTTTCTTGATTCTTCAGGTAAGTCATTTTTGGTGTTTTTAATTTTGTATTGTGTAAATACTGTGTAAGAGAGTTCTGTAGTATGACTGCATTGTGTTGTTGTGTCTGTGTCCAGTTGAGGTACTTGAAGTGTGTTTGATTAATAGTTTTGAAGTTGTATTTCGGAGGCATATTTCTTCATGTGCAGTTCTCTTCTCTCTTCGTTCTTCATGTCATTTGTCTGAGTAGTGTGTAAAAAGAGTGTAATTGGGTTTATTTTTTCATATTAAGAGTGATGTAAAGTTGTGTTCTGATCTGTTTGTGTGAGTGGATTTGTTTTATTGGATATATAGTGTTTTCTAGAGACATATTTCTTCATCAGAAAAATTCTTCGTTCTGCTTTCTTCTTGTAGTATTAATGTAAGTGGTTTGATATGTGGGGTGTGGGTGTTGAAAAGGTGTTGGATTACAGTTATCTGTAGAGAAATGTGCGAGTATGTATGGAGGATTTGTGGTATAGATGGTTCTGCCATTTTTACATCGTACATTGATTTCTATGTGTATGTGGAGATTTAGATTTGGATTTAATCTGTCATTGACCTTTCTTGATAATTCACACCTTGCACATTTGTTTCTGTAAATATGGTAACACTGTATTTCCTCCACATAGAAAGTTTTCTGTCACACTTGTATACTGACATCATAGGAATTCAGATGTTTAGGTTTGTTAGGTTTTTCCCCATTTTCATTTGTATACAAATATATGTCACAATTGTATACATCATAAATGTTAAATCGTTTCAATACCGAGGTGCCCAATACTTTAATCCATTCATGAACCTAGCATATAATGAGCTATATTAATCATACGTCTCAATTTTACGATGCAGGTAATGGCTTTGTAGGTCTCAGTGACCATCACATATCCTCCATTGCATGTTTTGTGTCGGTCTACTGTAGTGTGTTTGGATGTTTGTTTGTGTTGTATAGAGGCACTGTTTGTGAAAATTCATCTTCTCTCTTCATGTATGGAAATCTTCTTTCTACATTATTCATGTAATTTCCTTTTTGGTGTTTTTTATTTTGTTTTGTGTAAATAACGTGTAATAGAGTTCTGTAGTATGGATGCCTTGTGTTGTTGTGTCTGTGTCCAGTTGAGATATGTGAAATGTGTTTGATGATTAGAATGAATGTTGTATTTCAAGACATATTTCTTCATGCGCGGTTGTCTTCTCTCTTGATTCTTCATGTCATTTGCCTGAGTAGTATGTAAAATGAGTGTAATTGGGTTTTGAGTTTCATATGTAGAGTGATGTAGAGTTGTGTTATGATCTGTGTGAGTGGGTTTGTTGTATAGCATATATAGTGTTTTGTAGAGACATAGTTTCTCATGGGACAAAATCTTCTTTCTGCATTCTTCATGTAGTGTTAATGTAAGTGGTTTGATATGTGGAGAGTGAGTGCTGAAAAGGTGTTGTATTGCAGTTATCTGTTGAGAAATATACTAGTATAAATGGAGGATATGTGGTATAGATGGTTCTGCCATTTTTACATTATACATAGAGTTCTATATGAATCTGGAGATTTAATGTTGGATTTGCTCTGTCATTGAATTTTCTCGATAAGTAACAGCTTGCACATTTTCTGGAAACATAGTAACAATGTATTTTCTCCACAAAGCGCGTTTTCTGTCACACTTATAATAGGAATTCAGATCTTTAGGTTTATTAGGTTTTTCCCCATTTTCATTTGTATACAAATATGTGCCAGAATTGTATACATCATAAATGGTAATCCATTTCAATATCGAGGTGTCTGATACTTTAATCCATCCATGAACTTAGCATATAATGAGCAGTATTAGTCCTGTTTTATTATTAATATCATTTCATCCTGTTGAGTTATTTACTGTATTACTCAGAGTATGCAATTCCGTATATCAGTTACTCTCTAGATAAATTCATGTTCGCTCAATGAGAGACCGCTCAGTAGTAGGTGTCATCACCCAATGTGTGTCAATTTTATAATGCAGCTAATGTGTTTGTAGGTCTCAGTGACCGTCACATATCATCTATTGCATGTTTTGTGTCAGTCTACTGAAGTGTGTTTGGATGCTTGTTTGTATTGTATAGAGACATTGTTTGTGAATGTTCATCTTCTCTCTTCATGTTTGGAAATCTTCTTTCTTGATTCTTCATGTAATTTCCTTTTTGGTGTTTTTAATTTTGTATTGTGTACATACTGTGTAAGAGAGTTCTGTAGTATGAATGCATTGTGTTGCAGTGTCTGTATCCAGTTGAGACAAGTGAAATGAATTTGATATCTAGTATTAATGTTCTACATCTACATCTACATCTACTTCCACACTCCGCAAGCCACCTGATGGTGTGTGGCGGAGGGTACCTTAGAGTACCTCTAGCGGTTCTCCTTTCTATTCCAGTATCAGTTGCATTTCGAGGCATATTTCTTCATGTGTGGTTCTCATCTCTCTTCATTCTTCATGTCATTTGTCTGAGTAGTGTGTGAAGTGAGTGTAATTGGGTTTAGATTTTCATATGTAGTGAGATGTAAATTTGTGGTCTGATCTGTTTGTGTGAGTGTTTTTGTTGTATAGAGTATATAGTGTTTTGTAGAGACATATTTCTTCATGAGACAGAATCTTCTTTCAGCATTCTTCATGTAGTGCTACAGTAATTGGTTTGATACGTGGAGTGTGAGTGTTGAAAAAAATGTATGTGGAGTTTGAGTGTTGCAAAGGTGTTGTGTTGCAGTTATCAGTTGAGAAATATACGACTATATATGTGGTATAGATGATTCTGCCATTTTTACATCATACATAGAGTTCTATATGAATCTGGAGATTTAATGTTGGATTTGCTTTGTCATTGAACTTTCTTGATAATTAACTGCTTGCACATTTGTTTCTGTAACATGGTAACAATGTTTTTCCTCCACATAGAGAGTTTTCAGTCACACTTGTATACTGACATAATAGGAATTCAAATGTTTAGGTTTATTAGGTTTTTCCCCGTTTTCATTTGTATACAAATATATGCCATAATTGTATACATCATAAATGGTAATCCGTTTCAATACCGAGGTGTCCGATACTTCAATCCATCCATGAACTTAGCACATATTGAGCTATATTATTCATGTTTTATTAGTAATATCTTTTCATCTGTTTCAGTTATTTATTTTACTACTTGCAGTATGCAATTACATATATCAGTTACTCTCTCGATCTATTCATGTTCGCTCAATGACAGACCATTCAGTGGTAGGTGTCATCACCTTATATGTATCAATTTTACGATGCAGGTAATGGCTTTGTAGGTCTCAATGACCGTCACATATCCTCCATTGCATGTTCTGTGTCAGTGTACCAAAATGTCTTTGGATGCTTGTTTGTGTTGTATAGTGACATTGTATGTGAAAGTTCACTTTCTCTCTTCATGTTTGGAAATCTTCTTTCTTGATTCTTCAGATAAGTCATTTATGGTGTTTTTAATTTTGTATTGTGTAAATACTATGTAAGAGAGATCTGTTGTATGAATGCATTGCGTTGTTGTGTCTGTGTCCAGTTGACATATTTGAAATGTGTTTGATGATTAGTATTAATGTTGTATTTCGGAGGCATATTTCTTCATGTGGGTTCTCTTCTCTCTTCGTTCTTCATGTCATTTGTCTGAGTAGTGTGTAAATAGAGTGTAATTGGGTTTATTCTTTCATATTAAGAGTGATGTAAAGTTGTGTTCTGATCTGTTTGTGTGACTGTTTCTGTTGTATAGAGTATACAGTGTTTTGTAGAGACATATTTCTTCATGAGACAAAATCTTCTTTCTGCATTCTTCATGTAGTGTTAATGTAAGTGGTTTGATATGTGGAGTGTTGAATAGGTGTTGTATTGCAGTTATCTGTAGAGAAATATACGAGCACGTATGGAGGAAATGTGGTATAGATTTTTCTGCCACTTTTACATCGTACATAGAGTTCTATATGTATCTGGATATTTAGAGTTTGATTTACTCTGTCATTGAACTTTCTCGATAATTAACAGCTTGCACATTTGTTTCTGTAACATGGTAACAATGTATTTCCTCCACATAGAAAGTTTTCTGTCACACTTGTATACTGACATCATAGGAATTCAGATGTTTAGGTTTGTTAGGTTTTTCCCCATTTTCATTTGTATACAAATATATGTCACAATTGTATACATCATAAATGTTAAATCGTTTCAATACCGAGGTGCCCAATACTTTAATCCATTCATGAACCTAGCATATAATGAGCTATATTAATCATACGTCTCAATTTTACGATGCAGGTAATGGCTTTGTAGGTCTCAGTGACCATCACATATCCTCCATTGCATGTTTTGTGTCGGTCTACTGTAGTGTGTTTGGATGTTTGTTTGTGTTGTATAGAGGCACTGTTTGTGAAAATTCATCTTCTCTCTTCATGTATGGAAATCTTCTTTCTACATTATTCATGTAATTTCCTTTTTGGTGTTTTTTATTTTGTTTTGTGTAAATAACGTGTAATAGAGTTCTGTAGTATGGATGCCTTGTGTTGTTGTGTCTGTGTCCAGTTGAGATATGTGAAATGTGTTTGATGATTAGAATGAATGTTGTATTTCAAGACATATTTCTTCATGCGCGGTTGTCTTCTCTCTTGATTCTTCATGTCATTTGCCTGAGTAGTATGTAAAATGAGTGTAATTGGGTTTTGAGTTTCATATGTAGAGTGATGTAGAGTTGTGTTATGATCTGTGTGAGTGGGTTTGTTGTATAGCATATATAGTGTTTTGTAGAGACATAGTTTCTCATGGGACAAAATCTTCTTTCTGCATTCTTCATGTAGTGTTAATGTAAGTGGTTTGATATGTGGAGAGTGAGTGCTGAAAAGGTGTTGTATTGCAGTTATCTGTTGAGAAATATACTAGTATAAATGGAGGATATGTGGTATAGATGGTTCTGCCATTTTTACATTATACATAGAGTTCTATATGAATCTGGAGATTTAATGTTGGATTTGCTCTGTCATTGAATTTTCTCGATAAGTAACAGCTTGCACATTTTCTGGAAACATAGTAACAATGTATTTTCTCCACAAAGCGCGTTTTCTGTCACACTTATAATAGGAATTCAGATCTTTAGGTTTATTAGGTTTTTTCCCATTTTCATTTGTATACAAATATGTGCCAGAATTGTATACATCATAAATGGTAATCCATTTCAATATCGAGGTGTCTGATACTTTAATCCATCCATGAACTTAGCATATAATGAGCAGTATTAGTCCTGTTTTATTATTAATATCATTTTATCCTGTTGAGTTATTTACTGTATTACTCAGAGTATGCAATTCCGTATATCAGCTACTCTCTAGATAAATTCATGTTCGCTCAATGAGAGACCGCTCAGTAGTAGGTGTCATCACCTAATATGTGTCAATTTTATAATGCAGCTAATGTGTTTGTAGGTCTCAGTGACCGTCACTTATCGTCTATTGCATGTTGTGTGTCTGTCTACTGAAGTGTGTTTGGATGCTTGTTTGTATTGTATAGAGACATTGTTTGTGAATGTTCATCTTCTCTCTTCATGTTTGGAAATCTTCTTTCTTGATTCTTCATGTAATTTCCTTTTTGGTGTTTTTAATTTTGTATTGTGTACATACTGTGTAAGAGAGTTCTGTAGTATGAATGCATTGTGTTGCAGTGTCTGTATCCAGTTGAGACAAGTGAAATGAATTTGATATCTAGTATTAATGTTCTACATCTACATCTACATCTACTTCCATACTCCGCAAGCCACCTGACGGTGTGTGGCGGAGGGTACCTTAGAGTACCTCTAGCGGTTCTCCCTTCTATTCCAGTATCAGTTGCATTTCGAGGCATATTTCTTCATGTGTGGTTTCCATCTCTCTTCATTCTTCATGTCATTTGTCTGAGTAGTGTGTGAAGTGAGTGTAATTGGGTTTAGATTTTCATATGTAGTGAGATGTAAATTTGTGGTCTGATCTGTTTGTGTGAGTGTTTTTGTTGTATAGAGTATATAGTGTTTTGTAGAGACATATTTCTTCATGAGACAGAATCTTCTTTCAGCATTCTTCATGTAGTGCTACAGTAATTGGTTTGATACGTGGAGTGTGAGTGTTGAAAAAAATGTATGTGGAGTTTGAGTGTTGCAAAGGTGTTGTGTTGCAGTTATCAGTTGAGAAATATACGACTATATGTGTGGTATAGATGATTCTGCCATTTTTACATCATACATAGAGTTCTATATGAATCTGGAGATTTAATGTTGGATTTGCTTTGTCATTGAACTTTCTTGATAATTAACTGCTTGCACATTTGTTTCTGTAACATGGTAACAATGTTTTTCCTCCACATAGAGAGTTTTCAGTCACACTTGTATACTGACATAATAGGAATTCAAATGTTTAGGTTTATTAGGTTTTTCCCCGTTTTCATTTGTATACAAATATATGCCATAATTGTATACATCATAAATGGTAATCCGTTTCAATACCGAGGTGTCCGATACTTCAATCCATCCATGAACTTAGCATATATTGAGCTATATTATTCATGTTTTATTAGTAATATCTTTTCATCTGTTTCAGTTATTTATTTTACTACTTGCAGTATGCAATTACATATATCAGTTACTCTCTCGGTCTATTCATGTTCGCTCAATGACAGACCATTCAGTGGTAGGTGTCATCACCTAATATGTATCAATTTTACGATGCAGGTAATAATGGCTTTGTAGGTCTCAATGACCGTCACATATCCTCCATTGCATGTTCTGTGTCAGTGTACCGAAATGTCTTTGGATGCTTGTTTGTGTTGTATAGTGACATTGTATGTGAAAGTTCACCTTCTCTCTTCATGTTTGGAAATCTTTTTTCTTGATTCTTCAGGTAAGTCATTTTTGGTGTTTTTAATTTTGTATTGTGTAAATACTATGTAAGAGAGATCTGTTGTATGAATGCATTGCGTTGTTGTGTCTGTGTCCAGTTGACATATTTGAAATGTGTTTGATGATTAGTATTAATGTTGTATTTCGGAGGCATATTTCTTCATGTGGGTTCTCTTCTGTCTTCGTTCTTCATGTCATTTGTCTGAGTAGTGTGTAAATAGAGTGTAATTGGGTTTATCCTTTCATATTAAGAGTGATGTAAAGTTGTGTTCTGATCTGTTTGTGTGACTGTTTCTGTTGTATAGAGTATATAGTGTTTTGTAGAGACATATTTCTTCATGAGACAAAATCTTCTTTCTGCATTCTTCATGTAGTGTTAATGTAAGTGGATTGATATGTGGAGTGTTGAATAGGTGTTGTATTGCAGTTATCTGTAGAGAAATATACGAGCACGTATGGAGGAAATGTGGTATAGATTTTTCTGCCAGTTTTACATCGTACATAGAGTTCTATATGTATCTGGATATTTAGAGTTTGATTTACTCTGTCATTGAACTTTCTCGATAATTAACAGCTTGCACATTTGTTTCTGTAACATGGAAACAATGTATTTCTTCCACATAGAACGTTTTCTGTCACACTTGTATACTGACATCATAGGAATTCAGATGTTTAGGTTTGTTAGGTTTTTCCCCATTTTCATTTGTATACTAATATATGCCATAGCTGTATACACCTAAAATGGTAATCCGTTTCAATGCCGAGGTTTCCGATACTTTCATCCATCCATGAACTTAGCATATAATGAGCTATATTAGTCATTTTTTATTAGTAATATCTTTTCATCTGTTTCAGTTATTTATTTTACTACTTGCAGTATTCAATTACATATATCAGTTACTCTCTCGATCTATTCATGTTCGCTCAATGACAGACCACTCAGTGGTAGGTGTCATCACCTAATATGTATCAATTTTACGATGCAGGTAATGGCTTTGTAGGTCTCAGTGACCGTCACATATCCTCCATTGCATGTTTTGTGTCGGTCTACTGTAGTGTGTTTGGATGTTTGTTTGTGTTGTATAGTGACACTGTATGTGAAAGTTCACCTTCTCTCTTCATGTTTGGAAATCTTCTTTCTTGATTCTTCAGGTAAGTCATTTTTGGTGTTTTTAATTTTGTATTGTGTAAATACTGTGTAAGAGAGTTCTGTAGTATGACTGCATTGTGTTGTTGTGTCTGTGTCCAGTTGAGGTACTTGAAGTGTGTTTGATTAATAGTTTTGAAGTTGTATTTCGGAGGCATATTTCTTCATGTGCAGTTCTCTTCTCTCTTCGTTCTTCATGTCATTTGTCTGAGTAGTGTGTAAAAAGAGTGTAATTGGGTTTATTTTTTCATATTAAGAGTGATGTAAAGTTGTGTTCTGATCTGTTTGTGTGAGTGGATTTGTTTTATTGGATATACAGTGTTTTCTAGAGACATATTTCTTCATCAGAAAAATTCTTCGTTCTGCTTTCTTCTTGTAGTATTAATGTAAGTGGTTTGATATGTGGGGTGTGGGTGTTGAAAAGGTGTTGGATTACAGTTATCTGTAGAGAAATGTGCGAGTATGTATGGAGGATTTGTGGTATAGATGGTTCTGCCATTTTTACATCGTACATTGATTTCTATGTGTATGTGGAGATTTAGATTTGGATTTAATCTGTCATTGACCTTTCTTGATAATTCACACCTTGCACATTTGTTTCTGTAAATATGGTAACACTGTATTTCCTCCACATAGAGAGTTTTCTGTCACACTTGTATACTGACATAATAGGAATTCAGATGTTTAGGTTTATTAGGTTTTTTCCCATTTTCATTTGTATACAAATATATGTCACAATTGTATACATCATAAATGTTAAATCGTTTCAATACCGAGGTGCCCAATACTTTAATCCATTCATGAACTTAGCATATAATGAGCTATATTAATCATATGTCTCAATTTTACGATGCAGGTAATGGCTTTGTAGGTCTCAGTGACCATCACATATCCTCCATTGCATGTTTTGTGTCAGTCTACTGTAGTGTGTTTGGATGTTTGTTTGTGTTGTATAGAGGCACTGTTTGTGAAAATTCACCTTCTCTCTTCATGTATGGAAATCTTCTTTCTTCATTATTCATGTAATTTCCTTTTTGGTGTTTTTTATTTTGTTTTGTGTAAATAACGTGTAATAGAGTTCTGTAGTATGGATGCCTTGTGTTGTTGTGTCTGTGTCCAGTTGAGATATGTGAAATGTGTTTGATGTTTAGAATGAATGTTGTATTTCAAGACATATTTCTTCATGCGCGGTTGTCTTCTCTCTTGATTCTTCATGTCATTTGCCTGAGTAGTATGTAAAATGAGTGTAATTGGGTTTTGAGTTTCATATGTAGAGTGATGTAGAGATTTGTTATGATCTGTGTGAGTGGGTTTGTTGTATAGCATATATAGTGCTTTGTAGAGACATAGTTTGTGATGTGACAAAATCTTCTTTCTGCATTCTTCATGTAGTGTTAATGTAAGTGGTTTGATATGTGGAGAGTGAGTGCTGAAAAGGTGTTGTATTGCAGTTATCTGTTGAGAAATATACTAGTATAAATGGAGGATATGTGGTATAGATGGTTCTGCCATTTTTACATTATACATAGAGTTCTATATGAATCTGGAGATTTAATGTTGGATTTGCTCTGTCATTGAATTTTCTCGATAAGTAACAGCTTGCACATTTTCTGGAAACATAGTAACAATGTATTTTCTCCACAAAGCGCGTTTTCTGTCACACTTATAATAGGAATTCAGATCTTTAGGTTTATTAGGTTTTTTCCCATTTTCATTTGTATATAAATATGTGCCAGAATTGTATACTTCATAAATGGTAATCCATTTCAATACCGAGGTGTCTGATACTTTAAACCATCCATGAACTTAGCATATAATGAGCAATATTAGTCCTGTTTTATTATTAATATCATTTCATCCTGTTCAGTTATTTACCGTATTACTCAGAGTATGCAATTCCGTATATCAGTTACTCTCTAGATAAATTCATGTTCGCTCAATGAGAGACCGCTCAGTAGTAGGTGTCATCACCTAATATGTGTCAATTTTATAATGCAGCTAATGTGTTTGTAGGTCTCAGTGACCGTCACTTATCGTCTATTGCATGTTTTGTGTCTGTCTACTGAAGTGTGTTTGGATGCTTGTTTGTATTGTATAGAGACATTGTTTGTGAATGTTCATCTTCTCTCTTCATGTTTGGAAATCTTCTTTCTTGATTCTTCATGTAATTTCCTTTTTGGTGTTTTTAATTTTGTATTGTGTACATACTGTGTAAGAGAGTTCTGTAGTATGAATGCATTGTGTTGCAGTGTCTGTATCCAGTTGAGACAAGTGAAATGAATTTGATATCTAGTATTAATGTTCTACATCTACATCTACATCTACTTCCACACTCCGCAAGCCACCTGATGGTGTGTGGCGGAGGGTACCTTAGAGTACCTCTAGCGGTTCTCCTTTCTATTCCAGTATCAGTTGCATTTCGAGGCATATTTCTTCATGTGTGGTTCTCATCTCTCTTCATTCTTCATGTCATTTGTCTGAGTAGTGTGTGAAGTGAGTGTAATTGGGTTTAGATTTTCATATGTAGTGAGATGTAAATTTGTGGTCTGATCTGTTTGTGTGAGTGTTTTTGTTGTATAGAGTATATAGTGTTTTGTAGAGACATATTTCTTCATGAGACAGAATCTTCTTTCAGCATTCTTCATGTAGTGCTACAGTAATTGGTTTGATACGTGGAGTGTGAGTGTTGAAAAAAATGTATGTGGAGTTTGAGTGTTGCAAAGGTGTTGTGTTGCAGTTATCAGTTGAGAAATATACGACTATATATGTGGTATAGATGATTCTGCCATTTTTACATCATACATAGAGTTCTATATGAATCTGGAGATTTAATGTTGGATTTGCTTTGTCATTGAACTTTCTTGATAATTAACTGCTTGCACATTTGTTTCTGTAACATGGTAACAATGTTTTTCCTCCACATAGAGAGTTTTCAGTCACACTTGTATACTGACATAATAGGAATTCAAATGTTTAGGTTTATTAGGTTTTTCCCCGTTTTCATTTGTATACAAATATATGCCATAATTGTATACATCATAAATGGTAATCCGTTTCAATACCGAGGTGTCCGATACTTCAATCCATCCATGAACTTAGCACATATTGAGCTATATTATTCATGTTTTATTAGTAATATCTTTTCATCTGTTTCAGTTATTTATTTTACTACTTGCAGTATGCAATTACATATATCAGTTACTCTCTCGATCTATTCATGTTCGCTCAATGACAGACCATTCAGTGGTAGGTGTCATCACCTAATATGTATCAATTTTACGATGCAGGTAATAATGGCTTTGTAGGTCTCAGTGACCATCACATATCCTCCATTGCATGTTTTGTGTCGGTCTACTGTAGTGTGTTTGGATGTTTGTTTATGTTGTATAGAGCCACTGATTGTGAAAATTCATCTTCTCTCTTCATGTATGGAAATCTTCTTTCTTCATTATTCATGTAATTTCCTTTTCGGTGTTTTTTATTTTGTTTTGTGTAAATAACGTGTAATAGAGTTCTGTAGTATGGATGCCTTGTGTTGTTGTGTCTGTTTCCAGTTGAGATATGTGAAATGTGTTTGATGATTAGAATGAATGTTGTATTTCAAGACATATTTCTTCATGCGCGGTTGTCTTCTCTCTTGATTCTTCATGTCATTTGTCTGAGTAGTGTGTAAAAAGAGTGTAATTGGGTTTAATTTTTCATATTAAGAGTGATGTAAAGTTGTGTTCTGATCTGTTTGTGTGACTGTTTCTGTTGTATAGAGTATACAGTGTTTTGTAGAGACATATTTCTTCATGAGACAAAATCTTCTTTCTGCATTCTTCATGTAGTGTTAATGTAAGTGGTTTGATATGTGGAGTGTTGAATAGGTGTTGTATTGCAGTTATCTGTAGAGAAATATACGAGCACGTATGGAGGAAATGTGGTATAGATTTTTCTGCCACTTTTACATCGTACATAGAGTTCTATATGTATCTGGATATTTAGAGTTTGATTTACTCTGTCATTGAACTTTCTTGATAATTCACAGCTTGCACATTTGTTTCTGTAAATATGGTAACACTGTATTTCCTCCACATAGAGAGTTTTCTGTCACACTTGTATACTGACATAATAGGAATTCAGATGTTTAGGTTTATTAGGTTTTTTCCCATTTTCATTTGTATACAAATATATGTCACAATTGTATACATCATAAATGTTAAATCGTTTCAATACCGAGGTGCCCAATACTTTAATCCATTCATGAACTTAGCATATAATGAGCTATATTAATCATATGTCTCAATTTCACGATGCAGGTAATGGCTTTGTAGGTCTCAGTGACCATCACATATCCTCCATTGCATGTTTTGTGTCGGTCTACTGTAGTGTGTTTGGATGTTTGTTTGTGTTGTATAGAGGCACTGTTTGTGAAAATTCATCTTCTCTCTTCATGTATGGAAATCTTCTTTCTTCATTATTCATGTAATTTCCTTTTTGGTGTTTTTTATTTTGTTTTGTGTAAATAACGTGTAATAGAGTTCTGTAGTATGGATGCCTTTTGTTGTTGTGTCTGTTTCCAGTTGAGATATGTGAAATGTGTTTGATGATTAGAACGAATGTTGTATTCCAAGACATATTTCTTCATGCGCGGTTGTCTTCTCTCTTGATTCTTCATGTCATTTGCCTGAGTAGTATGTAAAATGTGTGTAATTGGGTTTTGAGTTTCATATGTAGAGTGATGTAGAGTTGTGTTATGATCTTTGTGAGTGGGTTTGTTGTATAGCATATATAGTGTTTTGTAGAGACATAGTTTCTCATGGGACAAAATCTTCTTCCTGCATTCTTCATGTAGTGTTAATGTAAGTGGTTTGATATGTGGAGAATGAGTGCTGAAAAGGTGTTGTATTGTAGTTATCTGTTGAGAAATATGCTAGTATAAATGGAGGATATGTGGTATAGATGGTTGTGCCATTTTTACATTATACATAGAGTTCTATATGAATCTGGAGATTTAATGTTGGATTTGCTCTGTCATTGAATTTTCTCGATAAGTAACTGCTTTCACATTTTCTGGAAACATAGTAACAATGTATTTTCTCCACAAAGCGCGTTTTCTGTCACACTTATAATAGGAATTCAGATCTTTAGGTTTATTAGCTTTTTCCCATTTTCATTTGTATACAAATATGTGCCAGAATTGTATACATCATAAATGGTAATCCATTTCAATACCGAGGTGTCTGATACTTTAATCCATCCATGAACTTAGCATATAATGAGCAATATTAGTCCTGTTTTATTATTAATATCATTTCATCCTGTTCAGTTATTTACTATATTACTCAGAGTATGCAATTCCGTATATCAGTTACTATCTAGATAAATTCATGTTCGCTCAATGAGAGACCGCTCAGTAGTAGGTGTCATCACCTAATATGTGTCAATTTTATAATGCAGCTAATGTGTTTGTAGGTCTCAGTGACGGTCACATATCGTCTATTGCATGTTTTGTGTCTGTCTACTGAAGTGTGTTTGGATGCTTGTTTGTATTGTATAGAGACATTGTTTGTTCATCTTCTCTCTTCATGTTTGGAAATCTTCTTTTTTGATTCATCATGTAATTTCATTTTTGGTGTTTTTTATTTTGTATTGTGTAAATACTATGTAAGAGAGATCTGTTGTAGTTGAGATATGTGAAATGTGTTTGATGATTAGTATTAATGTTGTATTTGAGGCATATTTCTTCATGTGTGGTTCGCTTCTCTCTTCATTCTTCATGTCATTTGTCTGAGTGCAATTGGGCTGTGAGATTCATATGTAGAGTGATGTAGAGTTCTGTTCTGATATGTTTGTGTGAGTGGGTTTGTTGTATAGCATATATAGTGTTTTGTAGAGACATATTTCTTCATGAGACTAAATCTTCTTTCTGCATTCTTCATGTAGTTTTCATGTAAGTGGTCTGATATGTGGAGTGTGAGTGTTCAGTTATCTGTTGTGAAATATACGAGTATATATGGAGGATATGTGGTATAGATGGTTCTGCCATTTTTACATCGTACATAGACTTCTATCTGTATCTGAAGTTTTAGAGTTTTATTTACTCAGTCATTGAACTTTCTCGATAATTAACAGCTCTCACATTTGTGTCTGCAATCATGGTAACAATGTATTTTCTCCACATTGAGAGTTTTCTGTCACACTTGTATACTGATGTAATAGGAGGTCAGATATACAGGTTTATTAGGACTTATCCCAATTTAATTTGTATACAAATATATGCCAGAATTGTATACATCATAAATGGTAATCCGTTTCAATACCGAGGTGTCCTATACTTCAATCAATCCATGAACTTAGTATATATTGAGCTATATTATTCATGTTTTATTAGTAATGTCTTTTCATCTGTTTCAGTTATTTATTTTACTACTTGCAGTATGCAATTACATATATCATTTACTCTCTCAATCTATTCCTGTTCTCAATGACAGACCACTCAGTGGTAGGTGTCATCACCTAATATGTATCAATTTTACGATGCAGGTAATGGCTTTGTAGGTCTCAATGACCGTCACATATCCTCCATTGCATGTTTTGTGTCAGTCTACTGAAGTGTGTTTGGATTCTTCTTTGTGTTGTATAGAGACATTGTTTGTGAATGTTCATCTTCTCTCTTCATGTTTGGAAATCTTCTTCCTTGATTCTTCATGTAATTTCATTTTTGGTGTTGTTAATTTTGTATTGTGTAAATCCTGTGTAAGAGAGTTCTGTACTATGAATGCATTGTGTTGTTATGTCTGTGTCCAGTTGATGCATGTGAAATGTGTTTGATGATTAGTATTAATCTTGTATTTTGGTGGCATATTTCTTCAAGTGCAGTTCTCTTCTCTCTTCATTCTTCATGTCATTTGTCTGAGTAGTGTGTCAAATGAGTGTAATTGGGTTTATATTTTTATATTTAGAGTGATGTAAAGTTGTGTTCTGATCTGTTTGTGTGACTGTTTCTGTTGTATAGAGTATATAGTGTTTTGTAGAGACATATTTCTTCATGAGACAAAATCTTCTTTCTGCATTCTTCATGTAGTGTTACTGTAAGTGGTTTGATATGTGGAGTGTAAGTGTTGAAAAGGTGTTGTATTGCAGTTATCTGTAGAGAAATATACGAGTATGTATGGAGGATATGCGGTACAGATTGTTCTACCACTTTAACATCATACATAGAGTTCCATATATATCTGTAGATTTAGAGTTGGATTTACTCTGTCATTGGTCTTTCTCGATAATTAACACATTGCACATTTGTTTCTGTAACATGGTAACAATGTATTTCCTCCACCACTGAGAGTTTTCTGTCACACTTTTCCCATTTTCATTTGTATACAAATAGATGCCAGAATTGTATACATCATAAATGGTAATCCATTTCAATACCGAGGTGTCCAATACTTTTATCCATCCATGAACTTAGCATACAATGAGCTATATTAGTCATGATTTATTAGTAATGTCTTTTTATCTGGTTCAGTTATTTACTTTATTACTCTCTGTATGCAATTGCATATGTCAGTTCCTTAAATTGATGTTCGCGCACTGAGAGGCCACTCAGTGGTAGATGTCATCACCTAATATGTATCAGTTTTGAGATGCAGCTAATGGCTTTGTAGGTTTCAGTGACTGTCACATATTTTCTATTGCATGTTTTGTGTCAGTGTACTGAAGTTTTATTGGAGGCTTTTTTTGTGTTGTATTGAGTTGTTCTTTGTGGAATTTCATCTTCTCTCTTCATGTTTGGAAATCTTCTTTCTTGATTCTTCTTTTTTTTGGGTGTTTTTATTTTATATTGTGTAAATACTGTGTAAGAGGGTTCTGTAGTGTGAATGTATTTTGTTGTTGTGTCTGTGTGCAGTTGAGATATTTGATGTGTGTTTGATGAATAATATTAATGTTGTATTTTGGAGACACATTTCATTATGTGTGTATCTCATCTCTCTTGACTGAGTATGTGAAAAATGACTGTCATTTAGTTTAATTTGTTTAATGTAGAGTGTTTCAAAAGTTGTGTTCCTATATGTTTGTGTGAGCAGATTTTTTGTATAGAGTATATATTGTTTTGTAGTGTCATATTGCTTGATGTGACAAAATCTTTTTCCTGCATTCTTCATGTGTTGTTAAAGTAAGTGGTTTAACAAGTGCACTGTCATTGTTGAAAAGATGTTGTATTTCAGTTTACTGTAGAGCAGTATACGAGTGTCTCAGTGGGATATATGTGCCAACAGTTTCGGTGACTAATTTTGATTATGTGTACTGTGTAAATCTGCATGTTTTAGTTAGTAAAGTTATTAGCATTACTTTATGCTCTTGAGCTGGTTTCATTTGAATGCCCCATATATTATTGTAAGTGGATTAATAGTAAATCCAGAGCAGAAGATTACTATGGTCTCTCAAATTCAGGTCTTAAGTACTTCAGAAATGAAATTGTATCACCATTGACTAAAATACTCAACAAAATTGAAAATAAAGGTTATTATCCAGAATATTTAACAATAGCTGTAGTTAAACCAGCACATAAGTAAGGAGATATAACATCACCAGGTATGTGTTGACCAATATAACTTATACCCATAATATGAAAATTAATAGAATTCTGCATGAATAAGCAGATGAATCAATATTTTGAATATAATGATATACTCTCTTCCTCACAGTATAATTTCAGATCTAGCCTTTGTACAGTCTAAACAGTTGAGAGTATGCTAGCAGAAAGATACAATTGTTCTGAAAATAAAGATAACTGTGCAACATTGTTGGACCTCAGGAAAGCTTTTGATATGGTCGCCCACAATATTATAATTAAATAAACTCTACCACTAAGGAGTAGGAGAGAATGCTCTATGCCTAATGCAGTCAAACTTGGATAAAAGAAAATGGTTAATTAAGGTAAATAATCTGATGTCAGAATGTCTCCCAGTTTTAAAGGGGCTACCTCAAGGATCTGGACTTCGACGTTTCCTTTTCATTATTTATATAAATGATTCACCTGCAGTTGTATCATGTATGCAGTGCTATATGCTGATGGCACAATACTCACCACATGTGATACCTATCTTGAAAATGTGCAACACAGGACAGCAGTGGCAATGGAGAGGGGCATTACTTGGTTTGAGGCAAATGTACTGCAGAAGAATGATGGTAAAACTGAAGCTGTTGTATTCAACCTGAATGCTGCGAGTCATGGTAAAGAAACAGTAAAATTATTAAGATTTCATATAGATAAAAAGCTCAGCTGGGATACTCACACAGGGAAGATACATTGCAAATTGGCACATGTTATATATCTGCTGTATCAGCTGAGGAGCAGTGTCAGTAAAGAACTTCTGTTGTATGTGTATTTTGCATTCTTCCATTCGCACTTGAGTTATGGAATACAATAATGGGGCAATTGCATAGGCTCAAAATTAGGGTTTAAATGGCAAAAGAAAGCCACAAGATGTATATCATAATTTAGCCTTTGTGAATCATGTCGAGATCAATGACAGTGCCTGGCGTGTATATTTACAACTTCCTTGTCTTCATTAAAGAGAATCTGAGAATCTGACTTGACTTAAGCAGAACAGTTCATGACCATAACATAAGAAGTGGACATACCATTAATATGCCAAATGCTAGGCTTTCAAACAGACACAACAGCTACACATCTTGGGCCTGTCTACTTCAACAAATTACCTGAAAATGCCTACAAAGTGCCAGTATTTAAATTTAAAACTAGTCTTTCATGGTGGATCAAAAGTAAAGTAATTTACTCTGCTCAAGAGTTCCCTGAGTATGTGACAAATGACCCACTTTGCTTATGAGAATGAACTATAAATTAACTGCAAACTATACTTATGCCACACTGTGGAACTATTTTATTACTGTTCATGTACTTATTGTTAATTATCTGTTGGATTATTTATTTGTCATTCACTGATCTATGCAGTTCATTTGTCTTGTAATTGATCAATTAGGAAACTTCTTGTTGTTATTTACATTTGCACAAATATGTATTGCATACGTCCTGGATTATTACGTTGTAGTTAATAACATTCGTCATGTCAATGATTATTATTGTTGTTATTATTATGTATACACTGACGACACCAAATGCATGTAAATATGCTCAATGGGGGAATAAAACATTTCTATTTGTAGTTCACTAGCTTTGAATCTTTCGGCTGTGTTATGTCATAAATAAGTACAAGAAATAAACATTGCCCAAGAATGCTTCCCCAGGGGAACTACATAGTTAAGTCATGTATTCCAGTTTTATTATTAGGATCTTACCTTCATTTTTATAATATACGTTTGCACACTGTCTTCTGTCATTGAGATACGAACTTAAAAAATTTGCTGCCGCTCCTATTACGTGATAAGGTTCTAATGTGGATAAAATTATTCCATGATCACTGAATCAAAGGCCTTAGCCAGATGTAGAAAAGCTCCAATTACTTTGTTTCCTTATTTTCATTATTTCACATTCTGTTACATCCCTTAGGACGATAATGAATTACTTGTTTCAGATGAAATTATTAATGCTGTTGATTCATCAGTTTTCTTTGTATGCCTTACTAAAATCCTCTTTCATAATGTTTTACTGATACTACATGATTCACTTATCTGTTCAGTGTATTACTGTGAATTTTGAATGTTCAGAGATATCTCAAGTTTCCTACATTTTATAAATAAGCTCCCCACCTCATGGACATCTTTTACGAAAACGGACAATGGAATCATAGTCTCTCTGTCTAAATAAGATATTAATCATGAAACGCTACTTGCCCAGCAATATTTCTCTCTTTGAACATTAAAGCTCAAACATTACTTTCAGAATTCATTTGCTTGAAACAAAGGGCTGATCAGTAAAACTTATAGGATATTGCAAATATTATACTTAATCTCTTAAAATAACTTAACAACCACAACTTGTCGTAGAGTAAAAAAAACAGCAATGACAGTTCTGCACACGGGGAAATGTGATTTTATCATTTGCACATATGGCTAAATCCATTTGAACAAAATATTTAATTTTTGATGAATAGGCATATATAATATTCTGTGATGTTGTCATTTTGGTCTCCAGACCAAAGACTGATTTAATGCACCTGTGCACCTATCCCCAGTAGTCTGTCCTGTGCACACATCTGCATGGATAATCCTGCTACGGACCACCCTCCCTCCACCCCCTCCCTCCCTGCATTTTCTGCAATTAGCACATTGACAATCTGTTGATGCATCAAGATGTTCCATATCAGTATATCTCTTTCTTTACTCTGGTTGTGCCATAAATTTCTTTTTACCTCAATTTGATTCAGTACATTTTCATTAGTTACATGATCTACCGTTCTAATCTTTAGCTTTCTCCTGTAGGTTTACGTTTTAAAAGCTGTTATTTTCTTCTTGTCTGAACCGCTTATTATTAGAGTTTCGCTTCTATACAAGGCTGCACTTCAGATAAACATGCTCATAAAAGATTTCCTAAGATTTAAATTTATACGATATTGTGATGCTTGTGTTTTTTTTATGAAGAACAATATAATGTTCCTTCAAATATGCAGGTATGTCTCAGTTTAATTCCTTTTCTAACTACCTCAGCAGCACCTGATTTAATTCTAACACATTTAAGTGCCCTTATTTTACTGTTGTTCATGTGGATCTTGTAACATCTTTTCAATTCATGCTATTAAACTGTTCATCAAAGTCATTTTTCCGTGTGCAAATGTCTGGATTTTAAGTTCTTCAGCCTCAACTTAATTTCAATTTACAGATTTTTCTTTGGTTTTCTTCCCCTGCTTGCTCATTGTATATGCCCAAAATTAACATAAAGCACTAAAGAAGATGGATCACACGAAACAGCAACCAAGCTCTATAACAAACTACCTTATGATATTAAAATGAGAAAAGATACTTCAGGAGTGGACTGAACAGATGCATGACAGCTACTGTCTGCTATGATGAAAACTATCTATGCATATGTAAACTTGTTTGCAATTTTTTTTGTACTTACTGTCATATTTAATATACTTGATTAACTTTGGCTGCTTTTAATGTCTATAGTAAGTTCCAGAAGTGTGACCTGTCCGGGACTGGTCCGGTACTATAATGTACTTGATGTACAAAAAGATTAAAAGGACCAATAAACTATTTAACTTTGGCTGATAACTGACAATTTCATTTTCTCTAAGAAGAGGTGTAATATGTTGAATACACACTCCCTGATCTCAGTTTTTTTTTTTTTTTCACAGCAGTCTGTATGGTCGTAATTTTGTTTTCAGAGATTGGATTACGTCATTTTAGCCTATTCACCTCTTCCACATTGTCATAGTAGGCTGTGTTTGTTGTGACTTCAGTTAGGAAAAATTGATGTGTGTAGTGTGAGAGGGAGCTATGCCACAAAAAATGAAAAACTGGGCTTTGGCTCTTTTCAATATTTGTTGCCACCTTGCATTTATCCTTTGAACTAGAATCACGTGGCATAGCTGCTGCACTTTCTGCAGCAGTTGTCCTAAATCCTTGAATGCATCCTTATGATCATTGTGAATGAGAGGAAGGGCTGTGCTACATAACGATGCCTACTATGTGAGATGCAGATGTAGCAACATAGAACTGTTACAGATTGGTTTATCACTTATATGGGTATAACATAATTGTTGCCTCTATATCCACCTTCATTTTCAATTTTAAACTTAATTTGCATTTTGTCTCTTCATTGTAGTGAACATGTTATGTCTTTCTTCTGTGTATGTAAGTTGTCGCACTTCTGGTAACGATGTTTTACAAATATGGATCACTGAGTATCAGAAAATGTTGGAAAGGTGGTAAAAATTCAAACATAATCTGCATAAATGAATGGCAGCAGATGTGAAGGGGAAAGAAGCAGTGGACATGAAACCAGTAAGTAAGTAACAGTAAGGCAACAAGGACCTGGATGTGACTGAAAAATAAATAAATAAAAATCAGATAGATCGAACTTCAGCTGGAGAACCTATTTAATGTTAGATGAAGTTTCTGAAACCTCATTATTTTGTGAGTTTTACAAACTGCAGGACTAAAATATTCAGAATACAAATCTCAGAGGTCTTGCTGAGCATAAGGGATACTGTTGGAGCTATGCTCAAAAACATGATGTAGGAGTGTTCAGAAGAAAGCTGTCATTTGCTTACAAGGGAACATTGGTGACTGTAACATAACACAGAGTATGTTTTAGAAGCATTTTTGCATCATCACAGAAAAAGGCATCAACAGCTAGATGTGATAGGAAAGTGTTTAACGTTCATAAAGATTAATTAGGGATGAAAATACTGATGAAATTAAAACATCATATCTTCACATGCAGTGTATAGATAAGATGTAGAAAACCTACCAGGTTGGATACTGTTTGAGGCTATATATTTCAAAGTTAGGAATTAGGGATGAAAATACTGATGAAATTAAAACATCATATCTTCCCATGCAGTGTATAGATAAGATGTAGAGAACCTACCAGGTTGGATACTGTTTGAGGCTATATTTCAAAGTTGCAGAAATACAGGTTCCATTATTCACGGAAAGACAATACAGGTTATGTGTACATTTCTGTGTCATGAGTCTTCTGACTGGTTTAATATGGCCCACCATGAATTTTTCTCCTTTACCAACATATTCATCTCAGAGTATCATTTGCTACCTACATCCTCAGTTATTTGCTGGATCTCACTCTCTGTTTTCTTGTAGAGATTTTACTCTCTACAGCTCCCTCTAGTACCATGGCAGTTATTTCCTGCTGGGTTAATGACATTCTATCAACCTGTACCTTCTTGTTGTCAGGGTACACCATATATTCCTTTCCTCATCAATTTATGGAGAACCCCCTCTGTCCTTACCTTAATAATCCACTTCAGTGTACACTGTAAATGTGAAATGCACCATTTCTATGTTGGAGAATTCCTACAAACATGAGTTATACATGGAAAATGGGTAGCATATAATAAAGTTTTCAGTGAAAAGTTTTTATAAGCTTCATGTTACCACATACAGACAGATGTAAAACTTATGATGAGTACAGTGCTACTCCAGACAGTGGTATTCCTTTGGATGTCAGGCTACACCATCTTTGATCTGACAAAGCATATGCTATGTTGAGGTAAAACACAAAGGCTTGTTCCAGTAATGATTTCCAATAATGACTGCTGAGACCCAAAATTTAAAGCATTGCGCTACATAAAGGCAGGTAGTGGGTATGCAACTTCGCTTCTACATATGCAACTACATTTCAGGTATTATGTGCTTCTGGCCAGATGGTATTGCCTCATGCAGTTCATCAGAAAATGCATCATGTATCATAAAAGTGCAGAGTGATCCCTGAAATATTCATTTTAAAAGAAAGTTGATTTTTTTTTTGCAGATCTTGCCCTGGACAAAAAACAAAAAGGCAATACCATGTTTGATGTGAACTCTCATTTTCAAAGGACTCTATGACACCATTCATCATCATTTCCTTGTTCCTGGATGTACCTGTTTATGCACTGACCAAGATTCTGACACAATAGAAAAGAGAATCTGAAAAACAGATCGTATATACACAGGTGACCATTGGTGTGAGGTTGTGAAAAATGCTAGAGTCATAAACCAGTTTAAGGTAATTCCAATGACAGCAGAAAATTTCAGGTATTTTCAGTAGCTGAACAAGAATATAGCCAGAAGTAGGAAATGGTGTTACCATTAATTGTAGGAAAATTGGTGCTCCAAAATTTGGTAGACAACAGAAGAATGACAAGGACTGCAACTCTTCAAAAAAAAAGTGCCAGGTAATTGCTCCAAAACCAGGATAGACACAGTGGCTGATTATCCTGATATGACTAAACTTTTGAGGAAATATTCTATCCACACAGAAGACCTGATCATCCCTGAAGTTAAAAGACCTTGTTCCACTAATTCCATACAATTCCCTAGTTTTTCTTCGTGTTTAATGAAATGTTTACTCTTTCAGTAACTATCTGCACTCTATCAAGTCCTATGTTAATTCACCTTACGGTATTGTGATTGGTCATAATATTGGAAAACATATACACATATATATTATGTGTTTACCTTGTTTCATAATTTTCATTCAGTCTTAGAGTACACATACCCTAGATGGCTTGGACCAGCAGCTTTGCTGTGCATTGACTATTGATCTTCGTTATTATTGATACTGAACTTTAAATGAAATAAAGACAAATTTAAACATACACAGGTAGTGAATTGTAAAGAATGACTAGCTAGTAAGTAGTATATCAACATTACAGGATCGGGAGTGGAATTATCGACAGTGATCTTGATATGACTCATTTCATGGCTGCAGCTATAATAGCAAGGATGTCTATGATGCATTAAACTCTAGCTTCCCTCAGTTTAGCTAAATATGGCCATGGGAACAGTTATTAGGTAATTATCTTCTCAAGTAAAGAAAAAGGAGTGGAGGAAGCAGTGAACAAGCAGGACTTTGTGATTGAGTCACAAAATTTTTGTCAAAAAAGAAAAAAAATACTGCAGTGATGTGTGGTTGTGTGTGTTTTATAGTGGTGTTCTTGTTTGCTGAGATTTAGTGAAAACAAACTTTCCACATGTGAAGAAGGCATGTGCTTTATTAAATATGATACAGTGCACATCAGTGTTTGACGGAGACTAGACTTGTAAATACTGCAACCACTGAATACAAAAGTACAGGCTTCAGTTACTAAACAATACCAAAGATGTAAAACACATCAACACTGCAGCATTACATTGGGTCATTGCAAATTTTTATCATTGATTTGGGTATGAGACCATGTGCAGGAAATGTCTATTGCATCAGCAGAGAAAGAGACTTTAAGTGTCCTGCAGCTATAATAAGAAATTAAACACACTGAATGTGATACTGACCTTTTTGGAAGAACTGACCTGTTAGCTTGACTATCTCCTGTGGTACAGTTGCACACAGTAAGCAGACGTGGAACCCTAACCCGGCTGTTTCACAGTTGCCATAAGAAGAAGCTGATGCACAGTAATAATATTGCTGTCTCTTCTTAAAACATTCTGAAATAAAAAATATAAATGATTTCAACAGTCTCATTGATAATTCACTTCATATAATTATATATAATTAAATACAGAAAGTCATTTCTGTTGCAAGAATGTATAATAAATTAATCATAAATTATTATTTACGAATGATACTATAAATATTTCCAAGTAACTGAACCTTGAAATACCAAATACCCTTGAAAATGTAGCTTGAGTTTTGTTAATGAACATGTGTGACATGGAGTTTGGGTCAGTATGCACTACAGACTTGTGCCTTACGTGACTAAAATTTGGAATGTCTTCTGCTATCACAAATCTTACAACTGTGAAAATTGCACAGTCAATTTTGTCAGTGTAAGAAAGGCAAACCCTTTAACCTCCAGACATTTTTGTGTAATGTACAGAGAAAAGTCAATCAATAGTGCTGATTATTTCAAAACTGCTCACTTCATAGTAGATTACAATTACCATTTTTGGGACAAGAAAAGAATTTTTAGGGAGTGAATCACAATGATCATTGCAACAGTGCAGAGTGAAATATTGTAAAAGTTATGTATACCAGTTGGAGACTAGTCGCATGGCCTATTAAGTCCTTGCATGGTTTTGCTGTGTAATAATTTTTGCTCACATAATGCCACAAGATATGAAATAAAGCTTGATAAGTTCGAATAGATGTTGTTGGCCATCTTCTGTACACCCTTAATCCTTTAAATGCTCTGGATATGTTAACGCACATGCCTTTGTACCTGTCCCTGTGTGCTCTGAATGTGTTTACACGTAGCACCAGTCTTTCTACCTGGAACTGAACATGTCTACATGTACACATGTTCAGAATACAAGATAGAAGGACTGGTGGCTCATGTAAACACGTTCAGAGCACACAGGAACAGGTACAAAGGCAAGCTCATTAACACATCCAGAGCACTTAAAGGTTTAATTTGGTAACCAGTGATTACTACTTCTTCCACTATACATGGAAAAAAGTAGCTTTTGTCACAGCATTTTAGTAATGGTGAGGACATTTAAGACATCACCGAATAACGGTTAAATTGATCAGTGGTGTAGCTCTAGGATGGTGTGACACAGAGGATTTTTGACATTGTCATGTGTTCTTTTACGCTGCAATAAATGGTGATAGGAAGCAGTTTAAGGTTGTAAATTTAATACACATATAGTGAAGATTTTATGTATGTGTTAGCATTTTCTTAATAACTAAGTAGAACTCAGACACAACCACATTAATTGATGGTACAAAATACACAGTTGTGGAACTAAATTACAGCTGGAAGAACCTGTACAAGATACAGAAATTGCCCAACACACAATCTCCCAGTAGGCAGATGACCTGGTTATTAAGACCATATCAGATGCAAAATGAGAATAAATAATTTATGTGGATGGTAGCTTCAGGATATTTATTTTTGACTGACATGTTTTTAGTTCCATGAGCCAGAAGGCTCAGGTAGAACAGTATGGTAGAGAAATCATCAGTGAAGAATACTACCAGCTCATTTGGACAAGTGTAATAGAGGTAATCAGCAGTGTTTTTGAAGAGACACAATTGTCATTTATCTGAAGTTTTTAAGGAAAGCCATGTAAAATTAAATATGGATGGCCAGTTAGCAATTTATATTGTCCTCCTCATTACTGTTCTTCCTTGCTGGTCTTTTTCTGTTCATCTTTTACCTCTCAAGGCATATTTTGTTGTTATGTAAATTTAAGGTGAGGCAAGGTGAAAGGAAAGGAAAGGGGAAGAACTGATGATATCAGCAGCATCAGGACTTTATGCAGAATCAGCAGCAATGAGCGAAAATGTGTGGTAGACTGGTACTCAAACATGGGATCTTCTGCTTACTAGGCAGATACATTAATCACTGCACCATCCGGACACAGTATTTATTTCTAATGAAGGAACTTTCTCGGTGTGCTCCCCAGCCCATCCAGTGTCATTTATCTGCAGCCACTGTCTGTGTCCTTTGTGCTCACTAAGTTTAGATTCCCGCAGGAGGTCGAACATAAATGTGCATTCTCACCAAAGATTGTGGATAATATCCTACCTCCTGTGGAAAATTAGTGAGTCTGGAGGACATGGACAGGAAATGCAGATACATGATGCTGGGTGGGAATGTGTGATTGCCAGGGAATGTAGCAAGATAGTTGACGCATTTGTGATGAACACTGTGTCTGGTTGTTGCAGTGGTTAATGCCACTGCATAAAAAGCAGGATGTCCTGGGTTCAATGTACAGACCAACACACATTTTCATGGATCACTGCAATTCCACATAAATTCCCAACGCAGCCCCTTTCTGCATTTCCTCCTGTTGCCTTTCCTTTTTCCCCCCTCTACCATCAGTATACATAATAAGTATCACAACCGCAGATTCTGCACGGTGTCTACTCTTTAGGACATATCCCAAAGAAAAGATACCACACACCCATATAAAATTATTTTATTGTGATTTTTTTGACTGCTTCCATTCTACTTTCCACTTTATACTAGTACTTTTTCTTTTGGTGACTGATTATTTTTGAATGTCATACTTATTACCAGTTTCCATGTCTCCCTTGCATTTAGAATTGACAATATCATTTGGCAATTTTGCATTCAGAAGCTTAGCAGAAGTTGCAAAACTTAGCCAACCTAGAATTTAGTAACCTTCTCAATTTTTTTCCCTACTGGTACTTTATTTTAGACCATGTGTGTGTGTGTTTTTTTTTTACTTGCTTTTATAGTGAAGAGTCTCATTAGGACCAAACTGGGAGGTGGCAGGTATCAAAATTATGACAATATTGCACTGCAACTTACATTCTCCCCAATGGTTAGTAAGGAGGTGAGCAGTTGGAAAGTAAATGAAAAGTGTAATATTCACCTAGAACCATTAAAAATTGCCCCCTCTTCAGAGGCATTAGGGCAGTAGACTATACTAAGCAATCATAAGGAAAAGGGAGCATCAAACAAATTCTTGTCGGTTCTATAGAGAATGGATGTTCAAGATGTCATTTCATCAAATGGCAGGCAGGAAATAAGTTTGCTTCCCATATATGCCTCATGATTGTGAAACCTGGAGTTTTAAGACCAAAGACAAGCAACGTATTTATGCACTGTGTTGCTGCAAACTACTGCACATACAGTTCACTAAAAGAGGACAGATGTGTCCATTATGAGCAACTCATTATTTCCAGACATATTTCTTCTTGTGTCAAACAAAAATTCTCCAGTTATTTGACCAGGTTTTGGAAACAGATGGAGAAAATAATCATCGAGGGAAAGATCTAGGACACGAGACTGAGGGGGAGAACAATTAGCAGGTGGGCAGATAGAATAAAGGTCTGGTCTACTACATCATCAAGCTCTAAGAGAAGCTGGTAAGCATCCAGGATTGAAAGTTTGATTCATAGGGTCACAACGCCTTGTGACAATGATGATGACGTTCTTGATGAAGCTTTACTTAATGTAAAAGACGTTATGCACATAACTGTGCCTTCCTACAGTGAGTTTTGTACTGTTTGCGATTTTTAACGTAGTATTTTTTTTTAATTTGTGTTGTTTTTAGCAGTTATGAAACTAGATAGCGATCAAGACTATTATTTTACGACGATTTTGAAGCATTTTCGCACATATCAGAAAGGCAACTAAGGAAAGGCTATGAACGTGGCAGATAGTTCCAATTGCCAGTATCAAAAATTGGCAGTATTAATTACATATGAAACTTACCTGTAGTTACTTGGGATAAAACCAATCATATAAAAGTTCAGATGTAAGTGTACTCTGTTAGACACATCAACTTAGCTGTACATTGTCTCCAAACCGATATAGAAATGGCCGTAGCGAACCGAGGGGGAAAGCTTCAAGCAATTTTCGTACACTTCACCAAGGCGTTCGACACAATCAATAGATCCATTCTACTGAAGAAACTGAAAACCTCCTTAGGTCCAAAACATTACCTGTTGCCAGTCATTACAAACCTCCATTACTTTTATTTACAGACTGTTGAAACCATAATTGGAACGATGAGACACTTTCCATGTATGGAAGCTCGTGGCTAAATAGCTTCCCAATATATCGATTACATATTGATGTGATTAATATCTAGTCAGTACCGACGATCTAGTGGCATAGACGTAAGTGAAATTTGCGGAAATTTATGGTTGTAGTACAACAGCAGTATGATGAACACATGTACTGAAAGTGCAGTAACTCATAGTATGCTGGCAGTTAGCAGAACGTTACCAAATTTCGTAACTTTTGTTAAAATGTTGTTTGTTTTCGCCAAACGTAAATCAATAACCCTATATGGTATCATCTTGTGTTACTCTACAAAAACGGGCAGTTAGAATAATTACCAACAGTTCAAGGATAACTACTCCAAAGCAATTATTTAAACAGCTGAATATTCTATCCCTACCTTGCCTCTATGTACAGAAAGGTATAATTAATGTAAGAAGAAATATTAACAATTTCCAATCCAACTCGGATCTACATACTTACAACACAAGAAAGTGCAATGACATTCATATAAAAAGAGTTTGCAAGGCTTTGGCGCAGAAACAAACAAACATACAAGGAAGCAGATTGTATAACAAACTACCGGTAAAGATAAAAGAAATAAAAAAATCGTCTTCAAGCAGTATTCAAAGTTTTAATGACCAACTGCTATTATAGTGTAAAAGAATACCTGGAATAGCTTCATACTGAACAATTATATTTATGAACTCTGTGCCAATAGTAATTTTTATCTGACTGTTGGTATGATCTAAATAAATAATATGTACAAAAGTGCTATAAATATATGTGTTTTATCTAAATATAAACTGTGTATTCTATGTAAAAAGTCTTTCTCATACATCAATGTAAAAGGTCAAAGTTGTTCGTGCTATTTCAATGTGGTCTGATGTTATGAAGTCTACTATGCACATCTGTATTTTGTATAGTATTGTTCACCCTATATATATATATATATATATATATATATATATATATATATATATATATATATATATATATTGACGAAATCCATGCAATGTACTTTGTCTCTGGATGAATAAACTAATACTACTGCCACTACTACTACGAAACTGAACTGCATTGTAGCTGGAATGTAGCGAACTATCACGCTGCATTAACGCAATTTTGAAGAAAAAAAGAAGGTGCATAAGTAATGCTGAAATAGAGGGTTCAGCACGCCGTGAACGATTTAAAAATCAGGCAAATGGGGCTGTTAGCGTGGGCTGTTCTGTGACAAGAATACTGTACTTAATCAAAAAATAAATACATTGCTGTGACACTTCACAAAATAACTAATAAGTACGTGGCACTGAAATTTTACGGAATCTACGAAGAGCTGCACACCATCGTGATACATTGCATGGAAACTCCTTTCTTGCCTGTCTCAAAACACTGTGGAGCAGATACAAATCATTTGACTGACGATGATTTGGTCTATTTCCGTAAATATTCGAATACCAGAGTTCAAAAGCCGATGGTTAATTCTCAGATTACAAGAAAAGAATTATTTTAAAAGTATCCTGGTTTACTGTGCTCTTCGAGTCGTTGCTACCAATGACTGTAAAATTTGCTGAATTGCTTTCATCGCCAAACAAGGATGTCCCAGCGAGGCATGTGGGAGGTGGCTTTAGCGCTAGGAAAAGAAAAATAGCTATTTTCGCAACTGAGAGTGAGAGATGTGTCTGTACAATATTAGTTTTGAAGAAAGCCGCATGTGACTGATATTTAACTATAGCAAGTGTATCTCAGATCCGTTGGTCCAGAAATCTGAAAACCCATTAGCCGCTATTCTCCTTCCAAGTAAAATGTGAGGTTTGCTATTGTTTCTGCAAGCTAAAAGCAGCATTGCACATTTAATTCGCGATTTTTTCCTTCATGTTACCAGCCTATGTAAAAACTACCCTCCGGTATTAAAAAGATGAATATAACCAGCAATCGTGTGTATCTGAATTTTACCTACGTACCTAACAGCAAAATTCCTTAACATTTACACACTGGTAACTTATACAAACTGTACCTTCTCAATTTTAGTACGTAGCAAGGGGCGGATCTACTTAGTATAAAGTGGCTGCATTCATATGTTTGCTAATTAATAAACAGTTTTTCAATGCTTTTGAACTTTATTTTGTAAGAAAATGTTTGGTTTCCTCCATTCCACCGCCTTAGACGGTGTGTGGGCTGTTGAAATTTCCTAGCTCGGCTAAGATAACTATTTTAGGCACTTACACGACCAGAGAAAATACAGTAAGCATTAAATTATTTCCTCATGAATAGTTTCATTCGTTATAAAATTAGCTGCAATAGCAGGCCTACACAATACATCAGCGTGATTTTGGCCGAGAGGGCAACATTTCGCTAATCAATGACTCGGAGCAACCATTAAATAAACTCGCACTTAGTATTTTTAAGATGACTTCAGTTCTGACTTGGACAGATTTACGCTGTAACCTAATTTCGTCAGTTCCAGCTGCGTGGACAAGAGCTACGTATATTCCGTGTGGTGGAATGTACGGCCAAAGACTGGAGAAAGGCTGAGGAATGATAAAAGGTTGCAGACAGGACTGCAGCGACGCGCAATTAAATTTCAGCCGTCGTCGTTCTCTTTACGTACTTGACATTAATACGGAAGACAATATAAATGCTGTAGTTCCCATAAATCTCACCTGTACGGCTGGCTGTCGCGGCGCGAGCGCTGCAGATCTGCAGAGGCCTCCGACGTCTGTCGCGTCTCGCGGAGGCTGCTGCCGGGCAACGGCCTAATTGTCGGCAGTCTTTTGTTCTCAGCCGTGAACGCGGTTAACGAGAAACGCAAGGAAGAAACACTAAAGAAGTCAAGCATTTACTACTGACGTTAAATAACTGAAGCATCCAAAATGGAGTTCTCTTTTCAGCAACGTTTAGCTACACTGCATTTTCTACGACATTCTGAGCCCCTTGACGGATCAATTCTTCTGTTACTTTTAACCTGCAGGTTCTTTCCTTTGATACTGAACTTACAGTGTCACTTGCATCCGAACGTGTAATTCAAGTAATAAAATGGCTTTCCTTGTTCCATTTGAGTGCTGCTTTTCAACGCTACAACGTACTACTTTCGTATAAGGTTGCAATATTTCCTTTTGTGCAGTCAAAAAGTATTACATTCCTGCATGAATCATTTTTTGTTTAGGTTTTGATAGGAGATGAGAGTTGTTTAGTGAAGACTTTTCAAGAAGAAAAATTCTACTATTTTACGTAAGTACAATATAAATGTAATTCAGTCTGTGGCTTGCCTTCTTGCGCGTATCCAGGATCCGACATGGTTATGACAGAGAGATGCTCGACCGATATTAGTCTGTTGGAAGGGGGAGGGATGGAGGAAACGAGGCATAATTTCTTACAAATAAAACTCAGCGTCAATTTAAGACCGTTTATTGATTACCAACGTAGGCCTGCTAATGCTACCACTTCGTGATAGGTACGGCTGCTGGCAACCTCCAATGTTCGAAACGGAGAGAGAGTGGTTCGTAGGAGATGTGAGTATATTATTTTGCTGTCAGACAAGCTACAGCGAGATAATATGCGAATACTTTCTGTAGAGCCTATTCACATATGGAGTAGTTTTTGACATAGGCTGGTAATACGAATTGAAGTTACAGTATTGATTTAGCCCTGTGGAACTAAGAATGTTGTGGCATTTTCAGTTGTAAGGAGAACAACAAAACAATAGTTTTCAGATATCGGGACAAAGTCTTTGGTGTAGAGTTGCTACTGCTGCAAACATGTTATCTATAGATTTTCTTGTTTTCTTTAAATAATACTTCCATCTGTGTGAGATTTCAGGATGCAAATTCAGTTGCCAAACATATTTTTTATCATGATTTCATTATTTATTTTTTCCCCCTAAACAACTAGTTACAAGCAGGAACAGATAGTCCCTACGCCGCAGATGTGTTTCAGTATTAACAATTAACCGTGTTTACGTTGTCGAACACATCACAGTGCGGGAATATCAGTTTTCTCATGGCCCGTACAGTGTCACTGGGACTTGGTATGCGTTTCGTTTAGTACAAGGGATTAAAGGCCCAGAAATCTACAGATGGTTAGAGGTGTCTAAACCAACTGCTCTATCAAACCAGAATATTTTTTCCTGAACTATGCGATCGCAAACTATCTATTGCAGAATACCACGAACAAATTTTCGCTCTAATCCTCCGTGTTGAGTTCTTTTTCTTCCCGTTGACATTGTAGCAATATAAACTTTTGCATGTAAATCGTTCCTTATCCCATAGCTACAAGTAGAAGTAGTAGTTTACTCATCCGTGGATTAGTTTTACAGGTATATTGGACTTGTCTCACTACTACAATTTCAGAACAACGAAGACAACATAATTCATATCTACAGACAGTTACGTATCATATGTCTAGTAGACAATGGTGGGACATGAAGTAGCCTTACAGTGGAAACTGTCCTGGCATTTGCCTGAAGAAGCCTAACTTGGGGAAAAGATAGAAAATCTAAACCAGGGTGGCGAGATGAAGACTATAATCTCCAGCCACAGAATACACGCTCAGTCTGTTTAAGACATTGATACCTCTATCGGTTCATGTCGATAAAAGTAAATTTGCACACATTGTCAGCCTCTTTCAGAGGACTGAGCTGTAGTGTAATTTGAATGTAGCGAACTGGTATGTTGCGTTAATCCAGTTTTACAGAAAAAAAACGAGATGCAGAAACAATACTGAAATATAGGGATTCAGCACATTTTGAACGATTTACAAACCAGACAAATGGGTATGTTAGCGTGGGATATTCGGTGACAAGAATAACTGAGAATTACATAGAATGCCAATGTTAAAGAGTCTACGACGAGTTGTACATCACAGTGTTACATTGCGGGACATCTATTGTTTTAGCTGTCTCAAACACTGTGTAGGTAGGGGTAGGTGGTTAGTGTTTAACATCCCGTCGACAACGAGGTCATTAGAGACGGAGCGCAAGCTCGGGTTAGGGGAGGATTGGGAAGGAAATCGGCCGTGCCCTTTCAAAGGAACCATCCCGGCATTTGCCTGAAACGATTTAGGAAAATCACGGAAAACCTAAATCAGGATGGTTGGAGACAGGAGTGAACCGTCGTCCTCCCGAATGCGAGTCCAGTGTGCTAACCACTGCGCCACCTCGCTCGGTAAACACTGTGTAGCAGATACAAATAATCCAGCTGAGGATGCTTGGTTCTATTTTCCGAAATATTCGAATATCATAGTTCTGAAAACAAAGGTTAATTGTTCTCCGACTGTAAGACAATTCTTTAGGCTGGCCGCTGTGGCCGAGATGTTTTAGGCGCCGCAGTCCGGAACCACACTGCTGCTACGGGCGCAGGTTCGAATCCTGCCTCGGGCATGGATGTGTGTGTTGTTCTTAGGTTAGTCAGGTTTAAGTAGTTCTGTCAAGGGGAATGATGAACTCAGATGTTTAGTCCCATAGTGCTTAGAGCCATTTGAACAATTCTTTCAAGAGGATCTTCATTTACTGAGCTGTTCGTGTCGTTGTTACCCACGACTGTAAAATCCGTCAAATTGGTGGTCCCAGCGAGGGATACAGGGAAGTGGTTGTAGCAAAAGAAAAATAGTTATTTTCGCAACTGAGAGTGTGGGACGTATCCATAGAATGCTCGTATTAGTTTCCAGAAAGCCGCATGTCATCTATATTTACCTGTAGAAAGTGTATGTCACAGGCATCCGTCGTAAGCTCATTCGCCGCTATTATCTTTGCGATTGAAATACCAGGTAGCTCTGGGTACTACAAGCTTCAAGTGGCTTGGCTCAATTTTTTAAGAGCAAAATAACATTTACATACCGATAACTTACACACATTTTTATTTTCTCAGTGTCAGTACATTATTGGTAGCAGGTAGGTCAACTTATTATAAATTGGTCGCATTAGATTGTTTACTAATTAATAAAAAGTTATTGAGTAGTTCTGAGTTTTATTTTGTAAGAAACAGTTTCCTTTCCTCATCCCAAATCAGAGTGTAAGAGTACCGTTGAAATTTCCTTTCTCAGCAAACATACTGTTGTAGCCACTTAAATGGCCAGTGAAAACCTTGGAAGCTTTATCTCATTATGAATAGTTTCTTTCGTTATTTATGACGTACAGTGGCAGGTCGACACATTACAGCGTGGTTTTGGCTGAGGGAAACATTTTGGTAATCACTGACTCGAGGCAACCATTCAAAAGCTTTCGTACTTAATATCTTTAAGCTAACATCAGTTCTGACTTGGTCTGGTTTACGCTGTAACTTTCGTCAACTGCAGGTGAATGGACAAGGGGTATGTACTTCTCGCGTCGTTGGAAAGTGGGGTGCTATGTATGCTCCAAGACTGAACAAAGATGAGGAGTGATAAATGGTTGCAAACGGGGCTGCAGCGAAGCGCAGTTTAATATCACCCCGTCATCGTTCACAGTAGATGCTTGATATTAATACGAAAGGTTAAATAACTGCTATAGCTCCTGGGAGCTCCCGTAAATCTCAGCTGTGTGTATTTTATTTTATTTTTTCATTTTCTACATTTAGTTGTTGCAGGACCAGCAACCTCTTTTTCAGCTGTGTGTATTTTATTTTATTTTTTCATTTTCTACATTTAGTTGTTGCAGGACCAGCAACCTCTTTTATATGTGTATATTTTCGTAAACGTTTATTGAAAAGCTGTCGCAGTTGCAGTACATATGTTTGGCGACTAGTTTCGAAGCAAGTTGTTCAATCTGAAGCATGACCTACTGAGAATGCAACGAAAGCACCTGATCTTAATAACGGACATCAAAATGCCAAAAGATGGTTTACAAAGTAATCGTAGATGACTATCAGATTTAACATGTGCCTATTTAGCAAGTCAGAATGAAACCGTTTGATACTGACTTGCTAAATAGGTACTAGTTGAATCCGACAGTCAGCTACGATTAATTTTTAAAGCGTGTATAGCCATTTTGATACTCGTTATTAAGATCAGGCACTTTTAGTGCAGCCTCCATGCTTGAGATTGAACCAGTTCGTTCGAAATAGTCACCAAGCATGTGTAGTGTTGATAAATACTTCCCTACTTTAAAAAATGGTAGCACCCATAATGAAAGCCTCTTTTCAACACTGTTTCGATACAATGAATTTTGTACTACATTTTGTGACTATTGAAGGAGTCTGAAAGCTGTGTTAGTGAACAACGGAATTGTGCTGCCAACAAATGGTTGCTGTGATGGTAGTGAACACCATTGAAATACTACAGAGCTCAGCCATACTTCTTGGCCTGCAGCTCGACTATACAAGATATTGCCCTTTTCTGTGCGAGTGTGATAACTACCATTAGGCTTCCCATTACGTAAAAAAAGACTGGCCACTCCTCATAGACTTCTTCCCTGAATACTGCGGTGTCGTCAGCGATGAACGAGACGAACATCTCCACCACAATGTAAAAACGATATCAGAGCCATGGAAGCAATTTTATGCTTACTGATTATTGTTGAACGATCGCTAGACATGTTCCAGATCTACAGTACAAGAAAAATACAAAACCGTACGTTTGTAATATCTAGATAAGTTGTTTTTAATACTTCCACTTATTTCTCACGAACACTAGATAAATCAGACCCATTACAATCACCTTAAACTCGAACCAATTCAGGATTTTTATTGTAATTTGCGTATGCAGTTCCCTCGAATTCATATGCAAATTAACTTTGTTTCCAAAGCTTGAAAAAAGTTAAATTTTGTTGTCCCGTGTTATTATTATTATTAATATTATTATTAGTACTATCATTACTTCTTTTTCCTAACAGGTAGGAGCCGGCACTTCCAATGCAGCAGGCATGTACCATTCTTAACAAATTGACGATGTTTACATGCCGAACACTTACAGTATGAGAATATCAGTGCCTTTACCACTGCACATGGACATGAACAGAAAAAGTAGACCAGGTCTAACTTGGAACATGTGCCATGTTCCACAATGTGTTCGACACATACTAATTTATGGAAGTGTCTACTGGTAAGCTTTAGTTGTCTTTCAACTAACTGCTCTGTCAGATGTGATTTTTTTCTTTTTCCAGAACTAAGCAATCGCAATGCTATCTACTGCAGAATACGAACAAATTTTCGCTCTAATCGACTATGTTGCATTCGCTTGTTCTCTCTTTACATTGTAATAACGTGATCTTTTACGTGTAAATTGTCTGCACTTTACCCCACAGGTACAAGTAGTAGTAGGAATGGCGTTCCGGCACCTCCCAGGGTATTTTTTTGAACTCAGTGTAACAAGTCGCCATCGAGGGTTGAAAATCATACACGTTTATTAAAGCTGGGATCACTCGCGTAGCTAACATGACGCACCACCTTGAGCCCTCCTGTAATAGCACCATAAGCTACCATTCACAAAGGATCCACAAATTTTTGTATAGTTTCACAGCTTTCAGTATGGTTTCAGTTGAAATAATATGGGTGGGTATCAATGTTATAGCGTAGGTTATGTTATTACAGCTGTGATCAAGAGTTAAATACAAGTAAGACAAAATCCAAATGTTTTAACCAAAAATAGATTTCATGAAGGGACAAATCAGAAGCCACAAACACATTTATAAAAGAAATAACACTCAAAGATGAAAAATGCTGTTTGCTATGGTAAACTTTTCAACAGCTGGCAAGTAAATATCACCTGAACTCACACTACTCTTCTAAGATGTTGGAATGTTATTGGTTTCCTGAAGAACTAACTTGTAGTTTAATACATGCCACATTACACACAGTTACTATTTCCCCAATTATAATCCAAAATGTATGCAGTGCTTGCACTCACAAATAATAACTCGCATCATTAGTTACATATTATTTATTTAATGTCATTTCACTCTGGCCGTCATGGCACTGTCACGTCATGGCACCAACGTGTCAAGGTCTATTGACACTGTCTGTCATGTCATGGAGTCATGTCATGGGAGTCAGCACAGACACCAACAGCACAGCACAGCACAGACACCAACAATGAAGGAGAGAAGTTGTGATGGTTGCTGGCAGGAGTGCAAAATCGTCTGTACAAAACACTTGAAGATTACTGTAACACTTTATTTCTACAAAGAAGAGAACCATAATTTAACTTGTAGTCTGCAATCACACTGAGCTGATCAGTGATGGGCTGCATGTTAAATCAGTGTTGACAGAGGGTGCCGATCAAGACTTCCTGAGGGTGTGGCATTGGCACTCTTTCCATTAACATATGGGTCACAGCCATTTTGATGTCATTTTATGGCACTGCTCTGCTTGGTGTTCAGACAATGCTTTTGGACTGCACTTTCCTCCCCCCAAAATGCTGCACCATTGTTGTGTAGGGAGCCATCGTACAGAAACAGGTGATGGAAGGAAGCTGTATGGTAGGGGAAGCCACAACTGGGACCAACATAAAGCCCCTTGCCAAATCTCCAAGATTTTTCCAGTGCTCTGAGAGAATGTGAGTTGGAAAACCCTGGAAAGGTGTCCATTCAATGACGAAAAACGGAGATAGCAGTGATGATGACAGTGTCCAGTCCATGGTGAGCACCGGCATGAGTGCTTGGAAGGTGAGCCAATGCAGTGTTGAGGACAATGGGATCCAGCTCCATTGGTTATGCAGGCAGTGCTGAAGAGGCATCCAGTTGCACGCATACCAGCCACAGGATCCTGATAGGATGTGAATCTGGGGACAGAAAATCTGTGGAAGATTCTCACAAGTCACAAGCATGAATCTTGATCTGATGGTGGCACAGCAACCCATCAGGTCCTCAAGTTAAATATATGCAAGCACACAAATTTCAAAGAATTGTTCCCCTCTTCTAGCACCCGGTGCAACCAAAAACTCTGACAAGAGTGGAAGCATTAGGCACAAAGAAATATTTGAAGAGCACGGGAGGTGCCATGCTCTACAGTGAGTGCACCAACTGGAGCAGTGTGCGGTGACACTGGCACTGTGGAAGCCCCTCCAGTGATGATGGACCAGCAAAGTCAGTATGCTCTCATTGCCATGGTGATTGAGATTTTGGCCAAGCTAAAAATATTTGTGGTGGAACCAATAGAGTCTCAGCTTAAGTGATACACTGTGACATCATATGCTTAGTGTGGGTATCCATGACCATCCAAGAAAGTGCCAATGTGCATACAGTTCCCCAATGTCCTTGGTGAAGCAATTGCATCACATATTTTTGCAATGCTTTAGAAATATGCACACACAATTGCTCAGAGTCATGTTGCAATAAAATTATGCTGTACTGGATGGAGAGGCTATGCCTATGAGTAAAATATTGGCACACAAAATAATTGTGTATGTTTTTCACTGAACAAGGCCAAGCAGAGGGATAAAATTCAGGTCAGGGTCTTCTTCTATGGTATGTGCATTTTTCTTATAGTTCAGAGTGAAAGTCCGTAAAAGTTCAGTACCCTGTGCATCAAATTCAGAGTAAGGACCAACAGGAAGGTGAGAAAGAGCATCAGCATTTGCATGCTTTGATGTGGGTGATACAGTATTTCATACTGATGCTGTGACAACAAGAAAGCAGCTTCTGATCTGTGTATGGTGGTACAGATGAAACAAAATCTGAAGTGGCTTTTGATCAATCACTAGGCAAAACTTCACATTAATCAGATAATGGTGAAATGCCTTAGATAATAGTGAGCAATTCCATCTTGATTTTGGTGTAGTTCCATTTAGTCTTGGTCAATAACTTGAAAGCAAAAGTAACCAGCCTGTCCTGTGAACGGAATCTCTATGAGAGCACAGCTCCCTTTTCCAAAACCACAGTCTTATTGGGATCAAAATGAACAAGGCACCTGTCACTCAACAGGGCAATTTTAAGTTTATGTAATGTGTCCTGACACTCTAAGGTCAAACAAAAGGCACATTCTTCTGGTACAAATGATCCAGTGGAGCCATAACCTGTCTATACAGTAGGTACAGTATGTCAACTTCCCATGAACTGACAGCAGTTCTGTCATGTTCTATGAGGTCCTGGATGGCTAACAAATATGATTGAAGGGAATGAACACCTTGGCTATTAAGAACGTGGCCTAAGTACTGAAATTCAGTCTGGAAAAAGGCACAGTTGTCCTGGTGACACTTCTAACGTGCAGCTGAAAGTACTTGAAAAAGCATATGAAGGCTACTGATATGTTCCTCAAGTGAACATTCTGGAACCACAGTGGCATCCACGTAATTTGAACAATACTGAACTTTTGCAGTAAGCTATTGCAAGTGGTGTTGGAATATGCCAAGTGTGGAAGCACTGCCAAAGGGTATGCACAAAAATTTGAACAACACTAAATGTGTGTTGATTATAAAAACTTTCTGAGATCCACAATTACCAGAATTTGCAAATACACATTGTGTAAGTCAATTTTAGAAAAATGGTGATTGGCACAAAGCCTGTGCATCAATTCCTCAGGGTGAGGCAACAGATAAGTGTCAATTATTGATTGTTGATTCACTGTGAATTTAAAGTCAACACAAAGACGAAGTCTTCCAGAAGGCTTTTGTAAGACTGCTCACGGAAAAGCCTATTCACTGACCTGGAGAGGAGCAATAACACCACTGTCTTTCCATTCTTTAAGTTCACTTGGAACATTTTCTCTAAGTGCATAATGGATGGGATGCACCAAGAACACTTGGGTTGCACATTGTCTTTCATTTGTAATGTGCACCACAAAATTATTTATTCTGCCACATCCAGAAAATAAATCAGGAAGCTTCTCTATCAATTGAGCAGTGCTGTCTTTTGGGCTGAAAGCAGAAAGTGAAAGTACATTGTCCTGAATACAAGTTCTAAACAGATCAAATAAATCTCACTCAGCAATATCTTCACAGTCTTGCTAACGCAAAATTGTAAATGTCACTGTTCTGGTGTGAAACTGTTATACGCAGTAAGTTCCATGCAAGATTTTGTCAACTGTTGCGGGCCCAACTGTTCATTACTGGCTCGATTATGCAATGTAACTGAAGTGCCAGTGTCTAACTGAAGTTGCTTACAGCATCCAGCACTGACAAAATTTACAGACAGTTTATTTGACTGTCACTGCACAGCACTCATGTGGGGTGAAGGAACATCCTGAGTTTGATTGTTACCAGTACTGGTAGCTGGTTTAGAAAAATCTCCGTTCATTGAGTGAGCTTACAATAGTGAATGTGGGTGGAATTCTTTTTCTGTTGCAAGCACACAGACTGTATGTGACCTGGTTTTCCACAAGCAAAGAAAGTCATATTCCATGAAGGGTAATGTTGTCTTTTATGTGTGGAAGGCAGTGGGGACATGATTTCACAGCAGAAATTTCTTTACTCTGGCCACAGCAAGGTAGCCTATTTGTGTGCGGTGGTCAGTTGCAAGGCCATAATTGTTCGACAATTGCATCACACTGCAAATTCGAGCTACCTCAAAGTTTTGCATGGCATATCATGAGCCTTGATGTTCAATAATTTGTTTCAATTTAGAATCAAAATGTTTGAGAATTTGTTAATGAATGCTATTGTCTGGCACATTCTGTGTAATTGCATCACAGATAGTACTGTCCACAGCTACAATGAAAAGGACACTGTTGTGTCAATCCCTGAGGTTCAGTGATCCGCTGTCAATATGGCTATTCTGGCTTTTTCCTCAAGCAAAAGAACTCATAATGGACTGCAACAACAGGTACTGAACATAGTACTCATACCATTCCTGTTGTTTCGCATCAAAAGGCAGTAATGATGGAATGCATGGGGGTTGTAATGTGGTGCTGGACTAGTGGGCATTTTCAAGAGAGGAGCACCACAACAAATTATAAGTAGAAGCCAGGCAAAAGAAAGAACAATTAGTTGCAATGAGCTTCTGTCCCATGTGTGTAGCTCCAACTACCATTCTGGATTCAGAGTCTGTTAATTCCCGTTGTGCAAACTTAATCACATTAGAAATCTTTTCACATGAATTGCCTGAGTACAAATTACAACTCCACCAATGAAATTTCCTTTTATATCTTGTGTACACGATACTCCTACCACGTGCATATGTGCATATGTGCTATCCCATTGCTTTTCTAACCTCAGTGCCTGTTGAAGTATCTGAAGTTCTATAACATGTATGTAACCAACCACTTCCATTATAGAGTTTTGGAGTATATGCCTCTGAGTCAGTTCAGATGTTGGGTGACCAGAGGCATACACTTCAAGGTTTGAAAATTATTCCAGATAATGAAAGTGGATACAATGAAATCAATATACTGACAGAATTTACCCTTGAGATATGATATTCAGTATGATAAACTGTTGACAACTACAGCTGTAGAGTGTTTTCACATACTAGCTCACTTAACAACTGTGAACAAGTTCTCAGTAAACTGAAAGTACGTCTACTACATAAACACAAGCTTAGTGAAGTTATTTTGTCGACTCATACAAGAGAACTTGACAGGAAATCCTGGAAGATTAAGGTCCATCTGTAACCTGACAATTGAGCAGTGCTCAGAGTCATGAAAATCACCTTTCCCAGAAGAGCTCTTTGGCTGCCTTACAGAATGACTAAGTTTCCTCTCTGGCAGTGTAGAACAGTATGCAGATATTTATGTATATTACGTCCATGTGCATTTATTGTGTGAGTGTTATTAGTAACTCATATTTGCGTTTCATGTAGTGTTATTGCATTTAGGGTACAATAAACAACTCCAGTATATGTCTTGTGTGTTGTGTCACCAGTGGCTGATAAGACCCGCTGCGGAGGATCAGCATAATTTCATGGACCATCCTGCAGTTTCTTCTTTTGATGTAGTAGGGTAGATAGAATGGGGAATAACCTGCTCAACATTCAGTTTGCAAATTTTTGTAGGAAGGAAGTCCCTGAACACAATCTGACAACCTACCTTCCCTCGTGCTTCTACTCCAGATATTCCGCTTTCACCCTGTTACACTTAATAGGGCTCTATGGCACTGACATGTGGTACACACGTTTAATATATGTTTTCAAACCACACCATTAAAATTACACATTAATTGTAGGCTGTCAAATCAATATTTTTGACAGCATGCAGTTTTTCCATAATTTGCAATGCAGGAACTACTAGGCCTAGAGGAAAAAATTAATAAGTACTTTTCTGCAGAAAATTTAATGTAGGTTGATTTTTCACTGAGAAACGTTTTCCCTAGGCCCCATATTTTTTATTTATTTGGGATAAACATGAGAAAGAAAACTTTCAACAACTCCCAGCCCTTAAAGCACGCTGCTCAGGATTTTTAGAATGTTTGTGACACTATCTTGTAACACTGTACAAAAATTTGTGACTGCATCATTTCTTTTCTCTAAGCAACCTTTTTTTTGGTCTGTTTTCTGGCCTAAGAAAGTCATCTGCACTGTGGATCTCTACTCAGAGCACTGACATGTCATGTGATTACCCATAAAGGGTGGCCAATTATTATAGGCTGTCAAATCAATATTTTTGACAGCATGCAGTTTTTCCATACTTTGCAATGCAGGAACTACTAGGCCTAGAGAAAAAAATTAATAAGTACTTTTCTGCAGGAAATTTAATGTAGGTTGATTTTTCACTGGGAAACGTTTTCCCAAGGCCCCATATTTTTTTATTTATTTGGGAAAAACATGAGAAAGAAAACTTTCAACAACTCCCCTACACCCCCCCCCCCCTTAAACCACGCTGCTCAGGATTTTTAGTATGTTTGTGACACTATATCGTAACACTGTACAAAAATTTGTGAGTGCATCATTTCTTTTCTCTAAGCAACCTTTTTTTTGTCCATTTACTGGCCTAAGAAAGTCATCTGCACTGTGGATCTCTACCCAGAGCACTGACATGTCATGTGATTACCCATAAAGGGTGACCTATTATTATGTGGGCACATCATTGTCCTAGCACTGATATGTGGTGATTGGTGATGACTCTGAAGTTTTCAAACTAACATCATAAAAGAGAAACAGTACTGCACCTAACATGTCCCCTTGAGGGACTCCAATGTTCAATTGTATTGTATCTGAAAGATGTTTCACCATGTAGTGACGGCAACTGACAGCCACACAGTTCAGCCTCCTATAGTACTGCCACCTAATGGGCAAATTGTAAACTTACAGCATTGGCCCGAACATGGCACTGGTTAGTCAAGCAGCAAGCTTAAAGCATTGCCCAGTGTGCAACAGTGCTAGTATGAGGATGCGCCATTCCACATCAAAGTATAACACTTGATGCCAAGTGGTAGAGGCTGAGAGTTTTGAGTCCAATTTATATCAACAATATTTTCATCCAACTGTACACCCAATTTAAGTGTGTGATTCAGAAGTTTCAGATGTGATCCCATTGCTGTTACTTCACTTTACCTGTATACAATGCTTAATCATAGAGACACAAGGCAGAATGCACTGGTTTTTTATGTGTCTTGTGATGGTGTCATAATTTCAGTGGCCACTTGTGTGATGGGGCCTGTTGTGGCTTCAGTGGTAGCATAAATACTGGTCACTTTAACAATGGGATGTATTAATTAGGGTGTCACTTATTTTCCAAATTCAGTATTTTTCAGTACTCGCCCTCCAGTGTTGTTTGAATGTTTCTAAAAACATGCCTGTACAAAATTCTGTTGCAGTCAAACATTAGAAAAGTTCCAGATGAGCTGCTCCATGTGCTTTTGCCGATCTGGCTGCCTTGGCAGGTATGTACCAGCCTTGCAACTGAGCAGACACTTGCACTGAAGAATTAGCGTCCTGCAATGACACTGTAGCTGTGGCCCTAAGTGCATCCCTGTGTTCTCATGCAGCTCATGTTGCCACTACTAACCCAAGCAACGCTGCCTCTGACATGATAACTACACCACCTTTCTGCACAGTGGGTTACAGTTCTTCAGTACTCACCTGGTCAGCCATTAATTCCAGCTGCTTATGGCCCAGACTGAAACCCTCACAGCGCAAGTGTCTGCAGGTTATGCATAGCCAGCTGCTGTTCCCACACCACCTCATCCTCACAAGCACACTCATGAATGTTGTCCTTCCAAAGGCCACCCCACTACGTGCTGGAATCACTCCAACATTGGCAGGCAAACTTAGGATTGCAATGTACCTTCAGCTGTGAATTCGCCATCACAATTGTCACAGAAACAATCATTGGTGCTGATTTCCTAACGAATTTTCAGCTGCTCCCTAGCATTCCTGCCTCTCATCTCACTAACAAGGACCAAAGTGGCATAACGGTGGGTTCTGTAGCACTCTGTAAAACTTTGTGTTGATGCTAATGCATACTGCAGTAACAGGATCTTCTTGACCATTATCAAGCCATCGAACTCCCACCTGGAGCACCAAGAGAAGTGTGACACAGCATAGTGCATCACTTACACATCACACCTGGCCCTCCAGTTTTCAGCAGACCATGACACCTCACACAGGAGCAACTTGTTGCTGCTAAAGCCGAATTCGAGATTATGCGTTGGAATGGCCTCATTTGTCATATGAACAGAACCTATTGTTGTTGTTGTTGTGGTCTTCAGTCCCGAGACTGGTTTTATGCAGCTCTCCATGCCACTCTATCCTGTGCAAGCTTCTTCATCTCCCAGTATCTACTGCAACCTACATCCTTCTGAATCTGCTTAGTGTAGATTGTAGAGACAGCATAAGAAGGTCTGTGACAGCTCTGTTGCCAGCTTTCACCTGTGAAGCACTAACAGCTGGGACCAAGCGATGTGGCACAGTGGTTAGCACACTGGACTCGCATTCCGGAGGACGACGGTTCAATAGCGTCTCCGGCCATCCTGATTTAGGTTTTCCGTGATTTCCCTAAATTGTTTCAAGCAAATGCCGGGATGGTTCCTTTGAAAGGGCACGGCCGATTTCCTTCCCAATCCTTCCCAAACCCGAGTTTGCGCTCCGTCTCTAATGACCTCGTTGTCGACGGGACGTTAAACACTAACAACCACCACCACTAAAAGCTGCAGGTGACAACAGCAGTCATCTATTGAGGTGTTGCCACAGAGATGTTTACAATATGGCATTATGATAATGGTTGAGAGAGGCCAGTGATGGTACCATACCTAGCCCACTGCAACTGTCAGGGATAAACTTACAGCAACTCAACTGTATTCCTCTCTTCTCCACCTCACACTGAGAAAGGGTATATCTTGACAAATTTGTGGCAAATATTGCACTCCTAATGCATGCACCAACCCAGACATGTATGCTGTTCGACAGCTTTGCTACTTCAACCATTGCCCTAAGCTGCACTTCAGTATTATTCACTGAATTAACTCATTCATCCAGGTACCAGTCACCACAGGAAACAGTCCAAAGACAGCCTTCAACACGTCCTTTGGCCTGTTTGAATCATATTGAACATAATTTTATCTCCAAAATTCTGCATCAATGTAGCACAAATTCATTGATGTGTGCTTCATGACTTTTTACTTCCCCTACCTTAATCTTACTGGCACTTTCTTCTTCACTGTAGCAACACTGAACTGCTGACTTCTGAGAAGGTTATGTATTCTCAAATAGTGTCTTACCTTCACAACAAAGTCATCACCAAATGATAGTTTGGGATTCAGAAGAGTTGTTCTACTGAGAATGTCATTTACATGTTCACTAGCCAAATTTTATAGCATTAAATAATAAAATAGTTCTGAAATTACAATTAAATCAATACCATTAGCTGCTGATGGGCAGGGGCAGGTGAAAGTGTGTGCCAAAACCATGACTCGAACCCGGAATCTCCTGTTTACATGGCAGACGCACTATCCCTCTGAGCCACCGAGGGCACCGAGGATAGTGTAACTGCAGGAATTAACTGCCGGCACGTTCCCCGTGAGACCCATATTTTCAACTTATAGTCCACACACTACATTCATAGTGCCCCTGACATTATATCCATTACTTGTGGCAGAACAGATGCCGTCTTCATATAAGAGTTCTGGTTGATATTATCTGTTTTCTGTGACCTTTCTGTAGAATTTACTGTGTGAATCACAGTATTTTTTATATAAACTGACATTTTATGGTATTGATGATACATATAGGCAACGTAGTCCAAGGACATAATTCTGACAGGGGAAAATCAAATATTTCTTTTAAGTTGAAACAATATGCCAGCAAATATGCAACAAGCAGATAACAGTAGTACTGCAGGTTGTATACACCCTAGAGCAAATGGATAAAAGCCAGGAATTTTTTGACTTCTGGGAGTTTTTCATTTTATTATGTATCAGTTAAATTCTTGTAATTTTGATTGGCAGTAATAGGTATCCCTAACAAAGATTTTTACTTTAGGCCACTGCTGCGGAACAATATTTCAACGATTTAAAAAAAAAAAAAAAAAAAAAAAAAAAAAAAAAAAAAAAAAAAAAAAAAAGCAGTGCACTCACAAGTTTCCTTTCAAAATGTGTTTCTCATGGCTCTTGTTTCAATCTGTGTGATGTTACAACTGCTTAACTTTGTAACAGGTTGTGGGAAAATATAATGAATGGTGGATGGAGATGTATTACTTTCAAAATATATTTCTTTTTATACAAGATGAATTATGTTATGTGTGAGAACATGCAATGCATTTCTTAAATCACAGAGCATTAGACACTCATTCACAAATTAACAGTGAATACCAGACATTTATGTTGTGATGTAGTATTTTACTGCCAAATTTGTGGTTTGGTATATCTTAAAGTGTAAAGCAAGTTGAAAAACATCAAGTTTTAAGGTTAGTTTTTGCTATTTATTTTAGTTCTTTTATAGATTATAAATTATGCAATAACACTGGCAAAAAGTTTAATTGTCCTAAAAAGGAAAGTGGGAGAAGTGAGTTCTTGAGCAATTACACAAATAACTGGCTTTTCTATGCAAAAGTCAAAACACTCAGTGGAAAATGTATTCAAGCAGGTAACCCATGAAACATTTGACACACAGCAATGAAATTTATAGTAAAGCTTGTCAGCAATATTCAGTCACACAATTTAAGCTGTGTTCTTAGGATGCTGCATAATCAGAAGATCAGAAAAGAAAAACAGTAAAAAAATTTTGAGGACTAATATTATATGTCAAAGCTTAGCTTTTCTTGCAGCTATGTTGCATGTATATTAGTTTAAATAATCAACTTTTCCTATTTGTGTGTCTGCACTACTTAACAGTAATGTCACTATTGGGGGTGTACATCACGTGCCCTGTGCTCTGAATATCTGCTGTCAGAGGCTTGCAAGATCATGTGACATGAACTATGACTGTCTCACAAAAGCACATCCCAAACTTGATTTCAGCATTTCAGTAGTTACCATGCTGTATTTGCAGGAGTTCTATTATACTTCCATAATGCAAACATATACACTGTAAATGTTGCTGTGCATTAAAGATCTTATCATAATGCATTGTTTTTTTGCTGGGTTTCATTTCCCAAAGTGCCGGGAAATACTTTGTCACTGTATAACACATTCACCATTCAAAGAAATAACAAGATTTACAGCTCTGAGTCAATTTATATTGTTATACCAAAAAATTGTACTTTTACCAGAGTTGCAGTGTATTTTCACCTTGGAAATAGTGTATTTTTAACTGGGAGATGTGAAAAATCCTGGAATTTTTTTTCTTGTCCATGTACTCCCTGTATTGTAATCAATCACATCACACATACAGAAACTGGAAAAATGGTTAACAAATTTCTTATAAGTATGATTGGCTGGTTTTCTGTAAATTGTCTCACCCTTCATTTTAAAAAGACGTGACATATTCCGTTCTGCGCATGTAGGTGTACTACACCAGTGATAAGTGTAACACACAGCAAGGAAATAACAAATAGGTGTCCATAATGATGAGTATTTAAACTGGAAAAAGCACATTTTGGAATTCCTAAAACTACTTAGGTCAGCCACTTTTACACCTAGAATCATTGCAAATCTTGTGGCAAGACTAATCAGTAAGGTGACACATTTTCCGTATTTTTGTTCAATAATATCATATAATATTCCGGGGTAACTCATGTTTAAGAAAGAAAGTCTTCTTTGCTCAGAAACATGCTGTAAGAATAATATGTGCTGCTCACCCACAAACATCTTGTAAACTGTTTATAGAGTTGGGCATTCTGACTACTGCTTCACAGTATACGAGTTTCTTCTCTCACAAAGTTTGTTGTAAGTAATTCAATACAGTTAAAAAGGAACATTGATATACATAATTACAATACTTGAATGAAAAATACATTTATTACTTTATGTTGTCTTTAGCACAAAAAATAGACGCATAGTGCTGCAACAAAAAATTTTAATTACTTGCCCAGTAATATAAAATGTCTGACAGTAAAACTAAATTTGAAAACAAACTTAAAAAGTTTCTCCTTCGCATCTGCTTCTATACAATAGGAGAACTTCGTTTTCTTAATGTGTGAAAGGTAGTGGATGGAAATTAAAAATACTAACTTAAACCTGTATTTTAAAAAAAAAAACTTTATAAATGTTCAGCATGTAATGTAAAATTTCTCATTCCACATCATTGCAAATTCTCATGCAAAATGATCCCAGCAACACAAAAGTAAGTAACTAACTAAATCAAGCAATGAAAAATTTAGGGTGGAATAATGAGAGTATTATGAAACGATAGTTTGCTACTCAGTATATTGTGTAGATGTTGAGCCTCAGACTGGCACAAAAAAAAAGACTACTGAACATGTAAGCTTTCAGTCAGAAGCTCTTCTTCTGAAATAGACATTGTACAAACTCATACAAATGTAGTTCGCACACACTTGACCATTGTCTCTAGCTGCCGAGGCAACAGAGAGTGGCCATGCGTTTGTGTTGTGTTTGCCTGAATGTGTGTGTGTGTGTGTGTGTGTGTGTGTGTGTGTGTGTGTGTGTGTGTGTGTGTGTGTGTGTGTGTTGAGTGTTTTGTCTATTTCAAGGGAAGACCTTCTGACCAAATGCTTAGATGTTTTCTAGTCTTTTTGTTGTGCCTGTCTGCGACATAACGTCTCTGCTATATAGTGAGGGCAGTCTATCCTTTTCATAATATGGTAACCAACTAATTGAATATCTCTCAGCAATGCTTCATTGGCTAAACAGTTTTGAGGCTACCATTAATCCTTCCAAATGCATATTTGGTGTCTTCCAGGTGACATTCATGGATCACCAGATTTGCTTTCCTAGCTTAGCCTCCATTCAAGAGCTACTGACTGAAGCTCTTCCTGGTCTTTCCATTTATTGGATGGACCAAATTAATACTGCCTTCACTGCTGTCAACAACAGCCTTGTCCATTCTGCACTTGTGGCTCATGCAGCACTTGATGACCAGTTGGCACTGGTGGTTGATGCTGGCGACTATGCCTTAGGTCCAGCTTTGCAACAACACCTCAGTGGTTCATGGCAGCCACTTGTTTTCTTTTCAAAGAAGCGTCTGCTTTGGAACACTATTAGAGTGCTTATGATGGGAAGCTGCTTGTCATCAATGAGCCAATCTGCTACTTCTGCCCATTACTGGAGGCCAGGAACTTAATTGCATTTCCATACCACAGGCCCATCATGTATACTTTGCAGCAGACAACAATCATTGCTCACCATGTCAGTTCCACCATCTGGGTTATATCTCTCAGTCCAGCATGTGAAACGCAATTTGAGTCCTAGGTGTTCAACAATCTTGCCAAATTCTTGGGAACTCATCATCGCCATCCAGCCCACAATGATATGGTTGACTGATGGCATCAAACTTTGATGGCAGCTCTAGTTTGCCATTACACAGCATGGACTACTGCACTCCAAGGCCCACCTCAAGGCTTCAGTGGCTGGTCTGATACACTCCTGGAAATTGAAATAAGAACACCGTGAATTCATTGTCCCAGGAAGGGGAAACTTTATTGACACATTCCTGGGGTCAGATACATCACATGATCACACTGACAGAACCACAGGCACATAGACACAGGCAACAGAGCATGCACAATGTCGGCACTAGTACAGTGTAGATCCACCTTTCGCAGCAATGCAGGCTGCTATTCTCCCATGGAGACGATCATAGAGATGCTGGATGTAGTCCTGTGGAACGGCTTGCCATGCCATTTCCACCTGGCGCCTCAGTTGGACCAGCGTTCGTGCTGGACGTGCAGACCGCGTGAGACGACACTTCATCCAGTCCCAAACATGCTCAATGGGGGACAGATCCGGAGATCTTGCTGGCCAGGGTAGTTGACTTACACCTTCTAGATCACGTTAGGTGGCACGGGATACGTGCGGACGTGCATTGTCCTGTTGGAACAGCAAGTTCCCGTGCCGGTCTAGGAATGGTAGAACGATGGGTTCGATGTCGGTTTGGATGTACCGTGCACTATTCAGTGTCCCCTCAATGATCACCAGAGGTGTACGGCCAGTGTAGGAGATCGCTCCCCATGATGTCGGGTGTTGGCCCTGTGTTCCTCGGTCGTATGCAGTCCTGATTGTGGCGCTCACCTGCACGGCGCCAAACACGCATACGACCATCATTGGCACCAAGGCAGAAGCGGCTCTCATCGCTGAAGACGACACGTCTCCATGCGTCCCTCCATTCACGCCTGTTGCGACACCACTGGAGGTGGGCTGCACAATGTTGGGGCGTGAGCGGAAGACGGCCTAACGGTGTGCGGGACCGTAGCCCAACTTCATGGAGACGGTTGCGAATGGTCCTCGCCGATACCCCAGGAGCAACAGTGTCCCTAATTTGCTGGGAAGTGGCGGTGCGGTCCCCTATGGCACTGCGTAGGATCCTACGGTCTTGGTGTGCATCCGTGCGTCGCTACGGTCCGGTCCCAGGTCGACGGGCACGTGCACCTTCCGCCGACCACTGGCGACAACATCAATGTACTGTGGAGACCTCACGCACCACATGTTGAGCAATTCGGCGGTACGTCCACTCGGCCTCCCGCATGCCCACTATACGCCCTCGCTCAAAGTCCGTCAACTGCACATACGGTTCACGTCCACGCTGTCGCGGCATGCTACCAGTGTTAAAGACTGTGATGGAGCTCCGTATGCCACGGCAAACTGACTGACACTGACGGTGGCGGTGCACAAATGCAGCGCAGCTAGCGACATTCGACGGCCAACACCGCGGTTCCTGGTGTGTCCGCTGTGCCGTGCGTGTGATCATTGCTTGTACAGCCCTCTCGCAGTGTCCAGAGCAAGTATGGTGGGTCTGACACACCAGTGTCAATGTGTTCTTTTTTCCATTTCCAGGAGTGTATATGGTCTGTTTTAAGCTTTACTCTCAGCATGGCATCCCAGCTTCCTTCATTATTTCAGATTTGCTCACTGCCATGCATGTAATGGTCAGGGTTGAGGAGATTGTGCACTGTCTCCAATGTCTATATAGTCCTGATAAGATTTTTAGATGAGGTCATCATATTGTGAAAATTTCCATAAATGGGAACACTCAGGCAGAAACACTGGGCAATATCAAGCTGATATACACATTCCCATCTGGGTAATACAGAATTATTTGCTTCCACCCCTCTGCTTTGACCGATGACATCTTCAGTATGGCAGAAATGGCTATTCAAAGCATCTCAAATATGGCACTTATAATGTCACTACATACAGAAGGCAACAAACACCAAAATACATGTAAATAAGACAATAACATCGCCCTACAATGAAACTAACGGAAAAGCTACAGGAAATTGTTGGCCTGGGGAGTGGGTTGGGGGGGGGGGGGGGGGGGTGGAGGAACAGATAAATACAGGGTGTTACAAAAAGGTACGGCCAAACTTCCAGGAAACATTCCTCACACACAAAGAAAGAAAATATATTATGTGGACATGTGTCCGGAAACGCTTACTTTCCATGTTAGAGCTCATTTTATTACTTCTCTTCAAATCACATTAATCATTGAATGGAAACACACAGCAACAGAATGTACCAGCGTGACTTGAAACACTTTGTTACAGGAAATGTTCAAAATGCCCTCCGTTAGCGAGGAAACATGCATCCACCCTCCATCGCATGGAATCCCTGATGCGCTGATACAGCCCTGGAGAATGGCGTATTGTATCACAGCCATCCACAATACGAGCACGAAGAGTCTCTACATTTGGTACCGGGATTGTGTAGACAAGAGCTTTCAAATGCCCCCATAAATAAAAGTCAAGAGGGTTGAGGTCAGGAGAGTGTGGAGGCCACGGAATTGGTCCACCTCTGCCAATCCATTGGTCACCGAATCTGTTGTTGGGAAGTGTACGAACAGTTTGACTGAAATGTGCAGGAGCTCCATCGTGCGTGAACCACATGTTGTGTCGTACTATTAAAGGCACATGTTCTAGCAGCACAGGTAGAGTATCCCATATGAAATCATGATAACGTGCTCCATTGAGCGTAGGTGGAAGAAACTAAACTGAGCTCTAACATGGAAATTAAGTGTTTCCGGACACATGTCCACATAATATCTTTTCTTTACTTGTGTCTGAGGAATGTTTCCTGAAAGTTTGGCTGTACCTTTTTGTAACACCCTGTATAACAGTAAACAAAAGACACACCATGATGGAAAAAAAAACCAAATCTACGGGATTCGAGCGCTTCCCTTGATCTATATAGGTCAACCGCAGCTCACAATACCAATACGCCAACACCTACAGCAAAGACTGTGAAAATTGGAATCAGACATTTCTCTTGACAACAGCTGATGATCTCAAAACACCAATACCTTCATATAAAACTACGAAAAATGGAATCGGTCATTTCCGTTGAGCTATATAGGTCAACCACAACTACTGATATGAAAAAATCAGCACCTACACCTACAAAATACAAAAGAAAAACTAAAACATCTCAAAAATTCAAAAGTCAGACATCCCTATGTACATTAAAAAACATTCAATAGCCAATAAATACACAAAACATTACAACTTGAGAAAGATAGACAAAAAAAAAAAAAACAATTGCTTACCACCAACATATTTCTGTGCTGCAAAGTAGGTCGCCCATCCCAAACACACACACACACACACACACACAGAGATGGTGCCATCAAACTCAACATGAAGACTCTACAAACACAACCAACTTATAAACTTCACGCTGTAATTCACATACCACAACACCCTTACGTCATGGGTCAGAGCAGATGGGTTGAATGGGATGCTGCTGCTGTTGTCCTCCATTCTGAGCCCATCTCTTTGCACTCCCCTAAGATGCCGTTGCCACCACCTCCACAGTTGGCACAACCACAGGTCCTATAAAACTCTGGGCATCAAGTGTGTTAACCAGGTCAATTTGCCTAAACATTCTGCTACTCCCCTGTTTGGGGTAGCGACTGTAACCAGCAACTTTGCAATTTGACCTGGCACAGTACTATGATCTAGCCAAGTCATGCACTTATAGCAAAGGCCAAAAGGTAGCACTGGAAGTACAGTTAGTCAGGCTGTGAGCTTACAGCATTGATGACATTGTAGCTGTGTCAGTAAGCAAATGTCCTAGCATACTTAGAAATACAATACACGACCCAAACAACAGAGGCTGCAAGTTTGGTGTCTAGGTTATATCAACAGAATTTTTATCCCACTGTGTGCCCAGTTTGAGGGGGTCCAGCACATTTATGGAGCAGAGGTTTCAGATGCATCCCTACTGCTGCAACTTCACTCGACCGACCTGCATACAATGTATACTCACACATGCACAAGACAGAATGTGACCATTAATTGTGTGTCCTCCAATGGTTTAGTGATTTCAGTGGTCACTTGTATGATGGAATGCATTGTGATTTCAATGGTCATCTAATTGATGGATTGTGTAGTATAAAAGGTGGTTACTTATATGATGTGATATGCTGTGGTGTTAGTTGTCACACAAGTGACAGATCTTGTACTGAAACTAGTGCTTGCTTGTGTGACAGGCTGTGTCAGTGAGTGCAGTTCTCACCTAAGCGATTGACTATTTTAAGCGTTTTTCAGCGATTGCTCTTGCAACGAGCCCTGTACCGTGACTAAGTGGTCTCCCTGCAATGGGTGTTTTGTGACATTGTGATCTTTTCTGTCAATAGTTTCGTGAATCATCACTGCTGTCAATAACTGTTAACTTAGTGAGCAATTATGTCTTTTATGTGTAAGAATGTGCCTATTGTACTTTTTATTTAAATTATCTCTGTATCATATATTTTCCGCCATCTGAAATTTCAGAAATCTGTACTGCTGCACCCTGTTTGCTAGGTAAGATGTAAACCAAATCATCCTTTCTACAGAAGTTGATCTTCATTTAAATAATCCATAAGTAGTTTTTCATAATATTTACTATTATTTTTGAAAATGAAGACAACTAGGTTGCAGTTCTCTAAATTTTCCTTATCACATTTTTTTGTGGACGGGAAGAACTTTTGCTTTCTTTAGGTAATCAGGAAAGCAACCTGATGGGAATGAGTTATTTATGATACATTTTAGAGATGCTTTTATGCTGCTAATACAGTCTCTTAGTAGACACACAGGAATATCATTTAGAAATGGGTACAATTTGTTCTTAAATTAATGCACAGTCTGGGTAATTTCCTCTCCCATTTCAGCAGCAGCAGTGTTATGTGAGGCTCATAGTTATTTGGTACTGTATATTGTGTTTGGTAACTTTTCTTGCCATTTGGTTGCTACATTACTAAAGTAACTGAAGGTATTCAGATCCTTAGGCTTATTTATTTAATCACCTTTATTTCTGATTTTTGTATTTGTCTGTTTTGGCTTTGTGCTACCAGTTTCTTGTTTTACTATATTTGTTATTGCTTTTCTCTTATTGTTTAACGTCTGTATGACCTTACTAATTTGAAATCTGTTTGCATGTTCACATGTAGATGATTTTGCAGATCAGAGGGATCATTGCAAAGTGGACCAACAACAAGAACCTACACTTTTTATGAAGCCCTGTTGGAGAAAATTTTCATTTCACTCCCTAAAACACAGTATTGCAGCTGTGGCCATTAGTCAATGACAGGGCTATGTGTTGCATTACATGTAAAACTCTGGTTTATGTAAGATTGGAATCTTTTCAAATAAGGTAAGTAATTTGCAGCCAGCATTTTATCTACCACATAATGTATATTCATAATGTTTATAATATTAGTAAATACAGAGATGAATCTAAAAATCAAAATTATCAACATCATAAATAATGATAACAATGATTAAATCTTCATCTTTTAAAATGCATTATAAATGGGTTGTTTGTGTTGTTGCCTCGGATGATGATTTTATGAAAATTTTGTCAGGATTTGTAAGTGGTGGGTCCTTGAAGTATGGCAATACGCGAACACCGAGAAACATCACTCTCCCCAGAGAAAAAATGCAACCATAGCTCGCTCAAGACAGCCTCCTGGGCAGTATAAACTATTTTGCTATTTGTGGCATTAGAAGGCATTACAACATGTATTTCATTTGCAGACACAGTAACATTAGGTAGAGAGAAGTGTGCCGTCAGGATGACAACTTCATACATGACAAATGCGGTTGACAAAAGATATATTAACAACAGTAATAGAAACACAATACAGACAATCAGGTATGCATTAACATTACTGGATGAACTGAGGGACTTAATCTATTCCCAGCTTCTATGAAGTTTAACTCATTATTGGAAGAGATTACATTTTCATGGATGTCCTTAATTAAATTATTGTCTTCAGAAAAACATGATAAGGAATGCTTTCCATTTGTTAATATGTATGAATCATTGTAATAAACAGATAGCATTCACATTAGTGGCAAATGTCCAGTTGCATGAAATGTAGTTGGCAATACACTAGGCATATCAAATAGTTAACAAGATAAATCACAATTCATTCAAGATTAATACACTATTATTCAATTTGAGTGTAAAGGGTAGCTCAGGTGTATCATAATTTTTACATGTAAATGTGACATCAAGGGTGGACCTAGATGAGAAAATTGTATCTTCAGAACATCGTTTAAGAAATGGATGATAAAGATACATTAAAATTCTAGGGAAATCATTTCTTGGAGTATGATTCATAAACAATTCTTTCTCACACCTGTGCACTCTATTATCTAAGAATGCTGTCGATTCAGGGAAATTAACTTATGACTATGTTTACACATATGCAGATTATTTTCATTAAGGGACACAAAATAGCTTTGATCCTTGCTTATCAGTAGATAATCATTCAGTACGTACTTTACATGAGTACCTGTCTGTCTCCATTTCTCAGGGTAATTATAAATCTTATACATTTCAAAATTATGTTTTGATCTAGCAATGGGTATAGAAAAAATAACAGTTAATTCATCTTCAATCACTAAAGAGTGTGTGGTGGTTAACGTATTGTAAGCATATAAATTGTAAGAGTTAGCTAGGTAAATCATAGTATAGATTGCATTTGCCTTTGGCTCAATTGATAGTAGGATCTGTAAAAATTGTAGTGGATATAGTAGTACACTGTTCAAACAATCATTTGAACTACTTTCTAAGGCTTTTCTTAAGTTAAGAGGATCAATTCTAGCATTTGATAAACTATCAGTAATCCTTAACAAAAGAGTGTTTGGAGCTAAGTGACTCTAAATGAATCTAATGAACATGGTTAATTAGTTCCAAATACTAGAGTTAACAATGCACGTAAAATAAATGAGTTTCTTGTGGTAACCTGTGCAATAAAAGGTTTAGTTTCACTGTGTGCTTGTGCAATATCTTCAATATTTCACATTCACATAAGCACATGGCTAAAATAAACACTCCCATTATACTCTCAGACACAACACACATTTACGCAAATTACAGGATTGCTCAGAACGTGGTGATGCCTTGGCCTTGAAGTCTGGACTGCAAGATCGCTATTCTAGCTTCCTGGGTTTGAAAACAGCAGGTCGGCTTCTTGGTTGGTCCTCGTCATATTGCGATACTACAGGAACTCCACCCAGAAATAGCTTTACACAATTGACATGTATGACAATGAATCGAAAGGGCAGTTGGAGTTTAAGAGTGGCTGGTAACAACATCTCCAAGATAGGATATGGTCCTTTTCAAAACTTCTTAAACTTTATGACTTGACACTTCTTTCACACTATGTTGCTCAGATACAAAAGATCTCAAACTTGATACTGAGGCACTGCTACTTGGTGGTCATGTTGTCTTCTTTGCTGAAGAAAGGATTGATAATTTCACTGTTTTACTCCCCTCCATGCTTCCTTTAGCTTGCGCCCCAGATCCCTTATCTGTTCGTTGCTGATTCCGATAGTTAATTGAGCAAAGTCCAAGGGTGAATGCATTCTTCTTCCATAGACGATCTCATATAGACTTGGCCAGTTGAGCTGTGCATTTTGGCAATGTAACTACTTACCAAGTAGACATTCCAATTGTCATGTTGGCTGCTCACATAATGGCCAATCATCTTAATAATTTTTCCTGTAGACTCTCTTGATTCTGCCATTTCCTTCAGGGTGTGCTTGAGCAGTCCTTAACTGAGTTATTTGCATGAGCTTACAAGTCTGTTTAAGTAATTCACTCATAAAATTCGGTCCTTGATCACTAATTATACTTAATGTCGATCCAAACTTAAGAATCCATTCTTTTACAAAAACTATAGCTATAGTCTCTGTGCCCTGATCAGGTATCTGTATCATGGGAAGGTATCTAGAGAAATGATCCAACATTGTCAATACATATTTGTTTCCATCTTTAGTCTTAGGCAATAGTCCTATGACATCTGGTCCTACTCGTTCAAATCATTCACTTGTTTCTGGCAGTTCTTGCAATAGTGCTCTACTTTTTCCTACATTGTTCCATCTGTTACTGGAATCACATTGTGAAACAAACTCGAAAACATCAAGTTTGTGGCTTGGCCAACAAAACATTTGAGCTATTTTAATGTTTGTTGCTTTTTTACCACAATATCCTGATAATAAAGAATTGTGTTGCTCTGTCATGATTTGCTCTTTCATGCTTTCTGCAATAACTAGGCAATTTCCTTTACTAGTGATTTTGTACAATAATCCATCTACTTTGACAAAATGTTGACCATTTTTCGATAATTTGCATTGTGGATTTTCTTCTTGTGCTGCCTTTAACTCTTCTTCTCAACTTACCGTCAGACAAACATTGAGTTTTCAACTCAATGAATCAGCATTCCCATGTTGTTCAACAGGCCAGTGAATAACCTTAAATTGGTACTCATTCAGTCTTAATGCCCATCTTGTTAATCTGGAACTTGGATCCTTTCAGCTCAATAACCATTTAAGTGTGGCATGATCTGTAATAACTGTAAATTCTCTTCCTGTTAAGAAACATCTGTTATGTGTTATACCAAAAACCAAAGCACAAAGATCCTTTTCAGTAGCAGCTACAATCTGCTTTGTTTAATTGTTTGGAAGCAAATGAGATTGGATGTTCATGACCATCAACTTCTTGAGACAAGACTGCACCTATGGCAAAATTGGATGCATCTGTTGAAAGAATAAAAGGTTTACTAAAATCTGGATAGGCAAACACTGGGGCTGTAGTTAAAGCAGTTTTAAGTTCTTCCATTGCCTTTTTGCACTCTGTTGTCCATTTAAATGTGGCTCCTTTCTGCAGTAGCTGTTGCACTGGACGTGCTGTATTTACATAACCGACTATAAATCATCTGTAGAAATTTGACAATCCCAAGAAAGATTGTAGTTCTTTCAAATTTTGAGGTTCAGGAAGATTCTCTGCATCTTCAATTTATTTGGGATCAGGTCGAACTCCTTCATTGGTTATAACATGGCCAAGATAGTTAACTTTACTTTGTTCAAAATGACATTTATCTATTGATAAAGACAGGTTTGTGCTTCTTATACACTCAGAAACAGCTTGTAGTCTCTCAATATGCTGTTTCATGTTTTCACCAAAAATTATTACATCATCAAGGTAAACAAGTGCTTGTATTGGGGTGAGTCCTTGTAAAACTGAATCCATCAGGCGTTAAAATGTAGCTTGAGTGTTACGAAGTTCAAACAGCATACGAAAGCAGTTGTATACTTCTGTTGCTGTTACAAATGAAGTTTTTGCTTGATCATTAGGATGCACTGTCAACTGGTGGTAACCACTTGTTAAATCACATAGGGGAAAAATTCGCCAACTGCCCTAGTAATCCAAGGTTTCCACTAAATTTGGTAAGGGGTAAATGTTGGGTATGGTAGCAGCATTCAAAGATTGGTAATTAACTCAAAAACAAAACTATGATTAAATTCAATTCAATTCAAAATTAACAGCCTCAGTTGCGGAGTTACCTAGATTTACCTAGGTTTCAATTGGGATAACCCAACCTTCTTCAGAATTACGCTTACTAATGGTTTTCCATAATGGACATTGTCAAACTAAAAATACAAATACACCAAGTGTCGTCATATTTTAAAAACTTAACTGAAGCTGACTCAGCCCCACTCCCTGACCGCGATGTGGCAGCTGAAAGTATTGAAAACTGTGATTCTCCAGAAATTGATTTCTTCTTTACAATTACAACCGGCAAACACCACACTGGGTCTAAAGGATGTCTTCGTTTTTATAATTCCGGCTTCTAACTGTTCTTTAACCATGTCTTCTACTAACTCTCTTTGACCAAATGGTATTCAGTAAGGTGACTGGGGCTGCATTGCCTGTATGAGTACGGTGCTGAACTAAATGAGTGACAGGTAAATTTGTGCATTCTCAGAATAAATCTGCATTCTTCAACAAACAGGTGCTAAAATGTTTTGTTCATCAGCTGTCAAATGCTCTATCTTCTTCCAAATCTTGCACTTCAGTTCATTATTAGCTACATCTCGTCATTGTAATTTTGTGGTGCTGTTACAAAAATCTGTTTTTATATCTGCAGCATTTGTTACCTCATCTGCAATCTGTATTACGTTACTGTTACTTACACTCGACCCTTCAGCTACTTTTGTTCCTTGTGGCTAAACAACATCCTCATTTCTCATATTCGGTATTGTAACCGGGACTTTTGCCACATTCTGTCTCACCATAGTAACACCACCTACACTTCTAGCAACATAACAATACATTGTATCTAGTAACTCACTTTTCTTGGCTCACTCAATAAATAACAAAGTTCCTTGCTTGCATCGGCGAGACTTAACTTCAACATTTATTGTCTTTCTTGCTCCCTTGGGAATTTGCTGAGGCTGATTAATTTAAACATCAACTCGGATGGTTTGAACTGATGCACTGTTTGGGCAGTCCATTCCTATGATATCAGTATTGCTGCTCCTTTGAGTTAGATCTGAAGAACAAATTCCTAGCTTGTATTTGCTACGGCCTACTGTGATCTTTCTTTGTGTGACAAATATCCCTGCCTCATTAGCGGACAAGAAATCAAATCCAAGTACACCGTCATAACGCATTCCATTATTTGAAACTACTTGCACCCTTGCTGTGTATTTATCTTTATCTTTATTTTCACTTTCATCTTTGTGTTGGCCAAGAATTAATTCTACATCAACTTTTCCATAGTTACATGGCTTTCCTCCATTTGACCTTCACACTTTTAATAGTGGCGGTTGCAATTTATCCCGTTTATTTATGTAAGACCACATCAATGAGGTCTGTGCTCCAGTGTCAATAAGTAGTTTGACGTTTCTCCCACGGTATACAGCACCTATCACGAAGTAATTTTTGGTCTGATTTTCGCTGTAACAATCAGGAATCACTGATTATGGCAAGGGGCAGACGAAGTGGTGGCCTGTACATCCATGTACTCGTTTAAAGATCTGGCAGATTGTCTGTTGTTTGCATTACCTTTATTCTTGTTGCAACAATCTCTCGAAACATGACCCTGCATCCCGCAATGATAGCAGATTTGATTCCCTTCACAATCCTTATGCTTGTGAACCAGATTATTGCATCTGCAACAATGTACTGTTGTGTTGAAATCTCTGCATTCTTCTTTCTGCATCTCGTTTGGGCATCTTAGTGCTTCAACGAAAACAACAGCTGATTGTACTACTTCCTGAAACATTCTGCATCCTGCCAATGTAACAGCTTTGCTTACATCCTCTCCATGCAACCCATGAGTGAATATGTCCAAGGCTCCCTGGTTGGCTTCGAACAACTGAATGCGATCTTCATTTTCATCTTCTACTAACTCGTACATTTGAGAATTGATATTTTGAATTCTGTCAGCAAACTGCTCGATAGATTCATCTCGTCACATTCGCAACCTGCAAATCTGCTCTCTGTAAAATTTGATTGCCTTTTTATGTTTAAATCTCTGAACAACAATCGTTCTAAAGTCATTGTAATCTTCTGTTTTTATGCAAGTAGGCTCAATGATAATGAAATCTAGTACTGCTCCCTGAATTCTTAATTTGGCAACCACTAGCTTATCGGAGTCTGTCCACGATCCTAACAGGGCGGCACCTTCAAGTTTACGAAAAAGCAGTTTCACATCATCTTCAGGTTTCCCAATCAACTCTGGTACTGATGGCAATAATGAAAAATTCTTTATTGTATTTGTACCTGTATTGAATGAACTATCATTTACCAAGTCTTTTGGGATGTTACTCTCACCTCTTTCTGCTTTTAACTGTTGAATCTCTTATTGCAGTTCATTAATAACAGTTGGTAGATATGACTGGATAGCGACCTTTTGTCTAATTTAACACCAATGAGTCACTCAAACGTGAAATAAAAATCCATCACTGCCTTTTGTATTCTAGCCAGACTGGAGTAGGCCAACCTGAATTCCAGCATTGGATGTGTTTGAGTAGTCAAAAGATGTTCAGGCTGCTGGTGCTTGAAGTTCATGTTGTGCTTCAGAACTGTAGATTTTCAATAATAATCCCCATGCTTCACCACATCTATAAGGGGGTTGTGTATTGTTGCCCTGGATGATGATTACATGAATATTTTGTCAGGATTTGTAAGCTGTGGGTCTTTGAGGTGCGGCGTCAATACGCGAACACCGAGAAGTAAGATTAAACAGTCTTACTAACAAGGGCAGATTATAAAACACGCACACCCTTCATAACCATCATCACTGTGTCTGATATCCTAACAGTGGTTAATTACGGCCATATTCAAAGGGTCCATGTTGAGCTAAGAAAAGAAACATATTCGCACCCGAGGACGTGCCAGTTAGTACTGTGGACTGCCTTGCATTCCAGCCAGACGCTGTGTGTACTGACCAAGCAAATTGTCAGCATTCCAGATAGGCTAGCTGGCGAGCGCGTGTTACGTACTGTACGGCTGTGTACAACCTGTAGACCTTTACAGCATCAACTAAATTCTAATGGGCCCCTTTAAAAGGCTCTTGAGGAGACATCACTTTGTATTGTGTTATCGTATTCTGTTGATAACCATTTATGGTATTTTTTTTATGTAAGTATTGAAAACTCTCTGGTTGGAGGTTAGGTGCAATCAGTGCTGAGTCGGTGTCCTTTACAGATGAACTTCACATTGCAGCAGCAAGTAAAATCAGAGCATATAACTCCTGCTTTCTTGACTAGATTCCCGTACCAAGCTGTAGGGTTTTGGGTAATCTTCTAGGGTAGAGAGCTGGTACAGATTGTGTCTTTCTGAGATTTTTCTCCAGTTTCAGAGTATTGTCATAGAAAACTAAATTTCTGATCCATTTTTAACAGCAGTTATCATTATAGCACCCTTATCTATGTGATGATATTTTGTGTGAATGTGTATTAGGGATAAACTGTGTTGTAATCTAATAGTAGGCACAAGGTTCTCATCCAAATCTGTTTTTGTGTTACGGTAAAAACCTATGCTCAGTATAGTATAGAGTCGGTGGACTTAGTCAATAATCATTCAGCTGAAGAGGTAGTGGAAAGCAGAGGCATGTAAACCACAATCTCAAGATCCCTAAAATGAAATTCTGCTGCAGTTGTGAATTCCAGCTGCAGAACAGAGGTGCCCACTCAGGTTGTAGCATAAGTCACAAAGCAAAAAGGGATGACTACTTGTGGGGAAGCAAGATTCATTGGGCAAGATTTGGCTTTTGTGAGCACTCAAATTATGAATTAGCGGAGAAACAGGAAGGTAGAGTGAAGCAATTAGAATTCCTGAATCTATGGACAAGCTACCAAAAATACTTGTTCAAAACCGGTGGTAGGCAGAAAACGTCAGCATAGACGTTTTTCGTCGCGGCGAGAGCTTTTTACGAAATTTCAGTCACCAACTTTCTCTTCCGAATGCGAAAATATTTTGTTGAGTCCAACCTACATAGGTAGGAATGATCATCAAAATAAAATAAGAGAAATCAGAGCTCGAACAGAAAGGTTTAGGTGTTCGTTTTTCCCGCTCGCTGTTCGGGAGTGGAATAGTAGAGAGATAGTATGATTGTGGTTCGATGAACCCTCTGCCAAGCACTTAAATGTGAATTGCAGAGTAGTCATGTAGATGTAGATGTAGATGTAGAGAACCACAGTAGACAGGAATCCCTAGGTGACACAGTAGGCTGACTTTTAGACTGAGTGATGAATTAGTCATTAGAGCAAGAAAAAAATTATACAAGAACAGCTGACCATGCACAGGAGTAGGTCTCAATAGAGATAGATAATTAGGCAAAGTCTCAAAGTCTAAGGAATATCAAGTCCCACAATGTGTGCATGAGGAAACCAAGACTGCTGTTAGTAATCTGATGATAAAGTTCCCATTGAAAGTGGACTAAATAATGAATTACTCGAGGTCAGGGAACAAACAGAATCAATTTTTTCTCAGTGGAGATGTGAAATAGTTGAAACAGCCAGAATTGTGAAGAAAAAGGTAATAGATGTTAGTGAGGGGCAGTGGGGAAAGGAGGGGAGGGGGGGCAGTGCAGTAATGTCAATGTGAATAGAATGAAAACAAAATGACACTGACCTTGAGCCCCAGATTAGACTATAACAATCTGAATGCAAATCAACCAGTTCAAAATATTTCACTTTCTACACATGACATGCTGCTGGCAACAACACTACACACAACAGTAGTGATAGAAGATGCTTAAGAGTAGAAATTTTTAAATATTTTCATCAGATAAGAGGATGGTATATATTGTGGTATTCATTTGTTACTTTGCAAGTGTGTTGCCATCATCATGCAACAAGACACAAAAGATAAATTATGTAAACGAATATATAAGTGGTGATGGAGCTCTATGGGTAACTGAAATAAATGATTCATGTGAAACCTACACTGAGGTTACAAAAGTCATGGGATAGAGATATGAACATATACAGATGGCAGCAGCATCACATACACAAGGTATAAGAGGGCAAGGCATTGGCAGAACTGTCATTTGTATTCACATAATTGGTGTGAAAAGGTGTCTAATGTGATTATGGACACAAGACAGGAATTAACAGGCACTGAATGTGGAATGGTAGTTGGAATTAGGTGTATGAGACATTCAATTTCAGAAATCATTAGAGAATTCAATATTCTGAGATCCACAATATTAAAAGTGTGCTGAGAAATAAAATTTCAGGCATTACCTCTCACCTTGGAAAATACAGTGGCCGACAATCTTCACTTAATGACTGAGAACATCGGGAATTTGTGCAGAGATGCAAATAGACAATTATGTCACATGAAATAATCACAGAAATCAATGTGGTATATACAATTATATCTGTTGGGAGAGTGCTCTGAAATTTGGCATTAATGGACTGTGGCAGAAGACTACCAATATGAGTGCCTATGCTAACAGCACAAGATTGCCTGCAGAACCTCTATTGGGCTTTTGAACATATTAGCTGTACTCTAGACGACCGGAAAACTGAAGCCTCGTCATATGAGTCCCAATTTGAGGTAGTTAGAGCTGACAGTAGGTTTTAGGTATGGCACATACCGCATGAAGTCATGGACTCCAATTGTGAACAAGACACTTTGCAAGCTGGTGGTGGTTCCATAATGGTGTTTACTGTGTTTACATGGAATGTACTGTGTTCTCTAGTCCAACTGAACCAACAAGTGACAGGAAATGGTTGTGTTCAGCTACTTGTAGACCATTTGCAGTCAATCATGAACTTCATGTCCCTAAACAACAGTAGACTTTTTTTGGATGACAGTACCCCATGTCACTGAGCCACAATTATTTGCAGTTGGTTTGAAGAACATTCAGAACAATTTGAGTGAATAATCTGACCACCCAGAGTGTCCGACATGAATCCTATCAGGCATTTATGGTACATAATCAAGAGACCAGTTCATGTACAAAGTCCTGCACTGGCAACACTTTTGCATTTATGAATGGTTATAGAGTTAGTACCTCTCAATATTTCTGCAGAGGACTTACTATGACATGTCATGTTGAGATGGTGCACTACTCCTTGCGGTCAGTCAGCCACTTCCATCTACTATATTGTTTTAGCTCTGTCTACCACTTTCTTCCTGTGTTGTTGATTTTTTACTGCTGGCAGCATGCTTTGTCCCATGCTTCAGTGTAGGTAGGCCCATATTTTTCCAAGCTTGTTACCTATGTTTTAGGTTCTGTTTTATCTTACTGTTCTGAGTCTTTTCTTGACACCCATCTCAATCTGTTACTGAGCAGGCACTGAAGACCTTGCTGTCGTGCACCCATACAACCCTCTCCATCCATTATCCAAGCAAAAGTGGGTTCAACACAGTATTAGGTGGTATCACATGACTTTTGACCCCTCAGCGTATGAGGATTTTCAAAAGGCATTTCTTGCATAATCAGGGTTCAGTGGTGTACAGGTAATACTATGGAAGAAAGTTCTTATTCAGAGCCTAAACTTTTCAAATTGGAAGCTTGTGCCAATATTTTGAAAAGTAACTTAATATGGCATGCTACTATGATTGATGATGTTCCAGTAACTATTGTTCTAGACGCAGGAGCATTTGTCAATGTCATTTCAAGAAGCTCTTTCAGTAAATTGTCCACAAAACCAAGTTTCATGTCACTCCTGTTCAGAACTGCAAGATTATTGAAGGCACTTGCATGTGATCCAGAAATGTTAGAATGATGGAGATGTCAGTAAAACTAGAAAATGTAGCAATACCATGCACCCTTCTAGTAGCTGAAGACTTGATTCTTGACTGTGTTCTGAGCCTTTATTTTATCTGTGAGGACACAATATTGACTTCTCTACTGGTTAGATTTTCTTCCTCACTGGCAGTGAAAGAGCTAAAGTGGAGCTGCTGTGGAAAGATGGTAGCCACTGAATGTAATGTCTAAGCTTTCAGATCAAATTCTATTGTTGAGGAACAACAGAGGATAAGAGCATTTGTAATCCTGTTGAACAAAGAAGTTGAAGTGACATTACATGTATAACAGAAAGTAGAAGAGTCAGGGAACCTCACCAGCAAGGAAAGACAGCAGTAGCGTGGAATCAGTGTGAGGATACAAATGAAGAAAAACCTGGAATAATCCAAGGAAATACATATATGACCTTCTACAACAGTTTCTATCTTACAACGTGGTCTCAGTGGAAATCACTAGATAATGAAATTGGAAGTATGCTTCGAGAACATAAGTGGTTCATAAGGACATATTCTCATGATGAGCTAATGCTACAGATTGACTACATGAAACTATTTGAGGAGATAGTGAATCATCGGCCTAATTTGTCAACAAACTACACAACAGCAGAGCTAATGTTTCACATGAGGGGAAAGAAGGAATGGATGGACCATATCCCACAGGTTGCCAACATCAGAGATTAGTTGGAGAAAAGGTTCAGGAAACTTTGAACTGTTTGAGAGACAAAGCATTCAGAAGAAAGCACAACTGTGACAAGAAAGTGGTAAAAATAGTAAGGTATCTAGTGGTGAAGGAAATATTATTAAGAAGCCACCAACCTTTTGAACAAAAGTAACAAAATGTGGCAGCCACTGTATATGGGACATTTTTTTCCATTCTAAGAATTTCAAATCCTGGTGCATATTTATTTGTCATCATTAATTAAAGGATTTTATCCTCTTCAAGATTTATGGAAATGTTATTTGTAGTGGAATTAGTGTGCATCATTGGAGGAACACATTATCAATTGGAATGGCTGAGCAGAATATTGCATTAGTGTAATGCATAAAATAAGATTTTTATTTTATTTTACAACATGACATTTTAAATTTAGGCTTAAGGTATATATTTGGTTTTGTGACTATATGACATGGGTTTATGTATTATTGTCTGTAGCATGCAAGTATTACCCTGTGAAATATGCAGATGCTCATGAATAATCCTTGAATTATATTTAGTCATGTCCTGAGAATACATACAGTCATTTTTCATAGTAATAAGGTCTGTTTAAAAATGTTGAATACTATTACAACATAGTGTAAGACCAATTTCTCTGTCTATGTAGAGTGAATTGCCTGGCATAGTGTTCATCAAACCACCTTCAAGGTATTTCTTTAGTGTTTCACTATCAAACAGAAGTCAGGAAAAATGAACATTTGAGTCTTTCTATACAATCTCTGTTCCCTTCCTGTATAGGTGGGTGGCAACAAAATATTTTCACACTCTGAGGAGACAGTTGGTGATTGAAATTCCATTAGCACCTCCATTGTGACAAAAAATGCCTTTATTTTAATGACTGCCTCTCTAACTCATGTATCATATCACATGGCACTCTCTCCCCTATTTTGTAATAATCCAAAATGAGTTCCCCTTCTTTGAACTTTTTCGATGTCATCCATCAGTTGGATCTGCTGTAGAACCCTCACCGGTGCTACTCCAGTACTCAAGGAGAGACTGGAAGTGTGTAGTGTAAGCAGTCTCTTTAGTTCATCTGTTGCATATTTTAAGTGTTCTGCCAATAAATTACAGTCTTTGGTTTACTTTCCCCACAACATTATCTATGTGATCATTCCAATTTAAACTATGTGTAGTTGTAATAACTAAGTACATAGTTGAATCGAAAACCTTTGGATTTGTGTAATTTATCCTGTAAAAAAAGTATAGCTGAATCTGTTTAGTACTCATGTGGATGACTTCATACTTTTCGCTATTTAGAGTTGGTCGGCACTCTTTGCACCATACAGAAATCATGTTGAAACCATTTTGTTTTGATCAACTGATAAATATACAAGGCATTAAATGGCAGCATAACCTGCAAACAATCTAAGAGGGCTTCTCAGATCATCTCCTAAATTGTCTATGGAGATCAGAAAGAGCAGAGGGCATACAAAATTTCTTTGGGAATGTTACATATTATTTCTATTGTACTTGATGACTTTCCTTTGATTACTGTCAACTATGACCTTACTGACAGGTAATCATGAATCCATTGACATAACTAGACAATTCAACATAGGCAAGCAATTTGATTAGGACTCAATTGTGAGAAATGATGTCAAAAGCCTTATCAAAATATAAAAATATAAACCAGATTAATGAATGTTACAAGTGGCTCTAATGTGAAGTATGTTTCAATGATGACAGTAATTATAATTTCTAAGTATTTCCCAGCAATTTGTTGTCATGTCGTAGAATCAGGTGTACTGCTGGTGGTCTGCATCTTCCCAACACCACATTTCAATGTCATAACTCAGCGTCTTCATCAGGTGTTCCCTGAGACTGGTTGACGAGCTGACCTTGTCCCACAATTATGCCTGGGTGGAGTGTGGTGCTCCCTATGTCGTCCGTACCCACTGTGGACATTTCTGGCGGTGTTATCAGTCTCTAGGCACTCCATTTTTGGTCTGTGCCCATTGCGGCTTTCTCTCCAAGGAGCTTGCTGCAACCTTGTATCATGTATGCCATTCTGTTCTGTTACTTATGCCATTGGATGTCTGTAGTTCATTACTGTAGGAGAGAACCTCCTTCCGTTGTTTCTGTAGTAGTTCCAGAGCAGGATTCCAACCAGTACTAAGCTGATATCCTGTTTCCCGGTTGATTGAGTTCTCCACCATCTTTGATTTCAATTGATTCATTAATGTCACTAGCCCAGAAGTGGGGGGTCTGGGTCAGAAACCTGGTTTTGTCATAATCCACGGTGTGCTTGAGGTCCAGGAGATGTTGTGCTATTGGATATGTAGTTACCTGTCATAGCCTGGTGTGTCTCTGGTGTTCTTTACATATTATTTCAACTGTTCTGGTAGTCTGGCCGATGTCACACATCCCACTTTCACAGGGTGTATGGTAGACACCAGCTTTCCTTAACCCCAAATCATCCTTGACAGGGTCCTCATGACGAGAGGATGGTGCTCAAGAGTTTGCAGGAAGATGATGTCTTGGTGGTGCCTATATCTGCCAAGGTCAGCAGAACCTCGATGAAACAAAATATCAAGAGTGTGTTCCGCCCATCTGGCAAGATAAGGACGCTCCTTGCTACTGTCAAGAATGATTTGGGGTTAAGGAAAACCGGTGTCTACCATACACCCTGTGAATGTGGGATATCTTACATCGGTCAGACAACCAGAACAGTTCAAGATGTAAAGAACAACAGAGACACACGAGGCTATGACAGGTAACTAAATCTGCAATAGCAGAACACTGCCTGGAACTTGAGCACACCACGGATTATGAGAGAACCAGGATCCTGGCTCAGACCTCCCACTTCTGGGCTAGTGGCATTAATGAATTGATTTAAGTCAAGATGGCGGAGAACTTGATCAACTGGGAAGCAGGATATTACCTTAGTACTGGGCGGAATCCTTCTTTGGAACTACTAGAGAAACAATGGAAGAAAGTTCCCTCCTACAGAAATGGGCTACAGTCATCCAAGGGCATAATTAACAGAACAGAACAGCATACACGATACCAGGCGGCAGCAATCTCCTTGGAGAGAAACATGTGTGGTCGCAGACAGCATAAAGAACTTCAACAGAGGCATGATAGTGATAGGATCATGCCTATCGGGTGTGGACCCAATAGGGTTCAAATGGTTCAAATGGCTCTGAGCACTATGGGACTCAACATCTGTGGTCATCAGTCCCCTAGAACTTAAAACTACTTAAACCTAACTAACCTAAGGACATCACACACATCCATACCCGAGGCAGGATTCGAACCTGCGACCGTAGCAGTCCCACGGTTCTGGACTGCGCGCCTAGAACCGCGAGACCACTGCAGCCGGCGACCGAACAGGGAATGCCTCGGGATATCCGCTACTTCAGAAGAGAGCTGCAACGGGTGTGGACCGAAGATGGAGCACCTAGAGACTGATACCACCACCAGAAATGGCCACAGTGGGCGCAGATGGCAAAGGGATCACCACACACCACCCAGGCATAAATATGGGACAAGGTCAGCTCGTCGACCAGCCTCAGGAAACACCTGATGAAGACGCCGAGTTACAATATCAAAATAACGTGTTAGGAAGATGTATTCCACCAGCAGTACACCCGATTCTCCGAGATGACATGATAATGATTCATTTAGAAGTTGGTCTAGCTTGTGACTAAAGCTGCACCAACATTCGTAGAGGTGGGATATGTTGTAGAATTTGGTGGGATGTCTTCTACACTCTTAAGTTTCATCCTTCTTCAGAGATGCATGCTTGATTTCTGAATATTGACCTTTTGTGTTTTGCATAATATATTTTTCATTTTCTAAAATTAAGCTACTTGCTCCACATATCAGCTTTATTAAATGAATCCGTGAAAATATGAGGTGGTGCTTTTCAATTACTGTAGTTGTCATGAGTTATGGAACTTCTATGGGAGGGGTTTATATAAATATGTGGAAGAATATACATCAAGAGAAAATGTTGTTGAGTTTTTGACAATAAAATGGGCACAGAATCATGAACATATGTGAGTACAGTGTTTTGAAGAAGGGAACACATTCAGTGTGCACAAAGTGTATCAAATGACAAATGTGCTAATGTGTATAAGGATCCTGTTTTATTTGAAGGATTTGTGAAATGTACCACAGACATTCTGTGACTGTACTGTATTGGCGTTAACCAGTTTGCCAGTGAAACTAGGGTTTCGAGTGATGGTCCAATGATAGTCTAAGAAACATTTATGATTGCATAATAATTAATCTTGTAGTTAATCTTCTACCAAATCCAACAAATTCAGCTCAGGTGATAATTTAAAATTATTGGTCAATATGATGTCAGGTGAAACCTCCTCATGTAAAGATGTCTCAGTTATTATAAAATGTGATAGTGATGTGTGTAAAGTTTGTTATAAAAGGTTATGCAAGTTACCCTGTGTATCAAGCACAAGTCATGGTAGCACAATAAATGTGTAAAAGTGAATCTAAAGTATATAAAAGTTGGTGATGACTGGATATGCCATCAGTGCTTTACGAGTGCCTTGAAAACCCAAATATTTAACACACTAAAATCAAAAGAAACAATAATAATGTTTCTTACATGCAATTTAGTGATTATAACCATGTAATACCATGAACTCCACAAGAAATATCAAGAACTGGAAATAAAATACCAAGGATTGTAGTAAAATCATCAAGTAGCACAAGATGTTGCTGCGAACAGTCTTTCTATGCAGAAACGTAGTTAGTGCCGACTAAAGCATGTAAAAAAACAGTAAGTGCACCTCTGGTGATACTGCTAACAAATAAATACGTGATTATAGATGAAGACTGTAATAAAACAGCAAACACAGATGAACCAAAGTCAGTGACTAAATGTCCAATAAAGTGCACAGTCGAGGGAAGGAAATACAGAAAAAACCATAACAGCTCCATAACAAGAAAGTCAGTCACAGCCACAGTATCAGCGCAGCCAGGGTCATCATTTGAACAAAAAGAGGCAGTGCCAGAATCATCTTCAGCAAAAAACAGAAGAAAATGTGAAGGTCCAACAGAAGAAACAGCGGTCACTGCATCAGTCAGTAGGATAGCTGTAACACCTCATCACCAACAGAATGTTTAGACCAAGGCAAGAGAAACATAAAGTTTTCAAGGTAAGCAGTGCTCAGTGCTCATCAGTCTTCCACCAAAATATGCAATGCATAAGAAACAATGTGCAACAATTAGAAGTGTTTATTGACAGCTCACTTGTTTGCATAGCAGAACATTGGTATAATCGTTCATAATTAACAAATGTAGCATTAAATTCGCACAGTCAAGCATGTCATTACAGTACAAGCACTATGAAATGTGGTGGATCATGCATATATGTGAAGGAGGGGATTATATATAAAATAAGAAATGATGTTTTGGCATTAAGTGAGGATAAACGCATAGAAATATCAGCTTTAGAGATAAGAAAACCTAGATGTATTCCAAAGACTAACTATGCTGTGTATATATTGTGCACCCAGTGGTGACATGGACACATTCACTACAAAGTTAACTGAAGCATTAGATATGGTCTCTAGCCCCAAAAGGAAAATTATCATTTTTGGAGATCTAAACATTCACATGAGGGACCCATATATGTGGTGCAACAGTTTTCTGAACATAAAGTATACCTATGATATATTACCATTAAGTAACACTGCCACTAGGATAACCATACATTCAGCATCAAGTACTGTCCATATGCTAACGGACATAGAGAAAGATAGGTGTGAGATTGCCATAGATGACCTTGGTATCTCAGGTCATTCAAGTCAGTTATTAAAATCAGGCATAGAATTAAATAATAACACTAAAATGCACAAGTGCAGTATTGTTTTCTCTGAGACAAAAAAATGGTTCTCAGCACTATGAGACATAACAACTTAGGTCATCTGTTCCCTAGAACTTAGAACTACTTAAACCTAACTAACCTAAGGACATCACACACATCAATGCCCGAGGTAGTATTCGAACCTGCGACTGTAGCGGTCGCGCGGTTCCAGACTAAAGTGCCTAGAACCGCTTGGCCACAATGGCCGGCATTTCTCTGAGACAAAAAGATCTCTATTTGCCTCACTAATTAACAGTGAAACATGGGAGGAAGTGTACAGAGAAACTACTATAAATGGGAAGCTTTCAAAGTTTATGTCAATTTTAAATTCAGATTTGAAGAAATGTTTCCTAAAGTTCTAAGAATCACTAAATCATGCATCAATAACAACCGGGTAACCAATGGGATAAGGAAATCCTCTGAAACCCTCAAACACCTTAGCTAAATGAAAAACTACCGTAATGATTCAGCATTTCATAACTGTTATCATACATACAGAAAGATCTATAGAGAAGTATTGTTAGCAGCTAAAAGGTACCAAAATGACAAATTTGTAGAAAAGGCTAATAATAAAATCAAAGTAGCATGGAAAATAACCAAACAGGAAACTAAAAGGAAAAAATATAGCTAATAAACATGCAGTTTCTACAAAATGATACCAAAATTATAGCCAATAAAGATGCAGTTTCAACACAATGATCCCAAAATAAATGACCCCAAAAAATAGAAAACATTGCCAATATGTATTTCAGCTGCATAGGATCCAAACTACAACAGAAGTTCAACAAAACAAAGCATTTACAAATGCTGAGCAAAATACCACACACAATGATGCTACGATCAACTACAGCAGAAGACGTATGCAATGTTATGAGTAACCTAAAACGCAAAAATTCAGCAGGCATAGATGAAGTACCTGTGTGCTTACTGAAGGACTGCATAGACAACATTAAAGACCCTTTAGTGAACATCATCAATGAATTCTTCTCCACAAGTAGCTTCCCAGACATACTAAAACATGCAAAAATCCTACCTATACATAAGAAAGGTGACCCAGAAATCATAGAAAATTGCAGACAAATCTTGTTACACTCATCCTTTTCAAAAGTCATAGAGACCATAGTGAAAAACAGGAACATGGGCACTTTACAAAGTTCAATCTTCTGAGTAAAGAGCAATTGGGTTTCTGGGCTGGCAAAAGCACAAATTCAACTGTTACTCATTTCTAAAATGTTGTCGTTATAGCAATAGACAAAGAAGACCACATAACAGTGATCTTATTTGATGTGACCAAAGCTTTTGACACAGTAGACCACACAATTTTGCTAAACAAACTAAATGCACTAGGAGTAAGAGGAGTAAAAAACATGTGGTTTCATTCATACCTGCAAACATCCAACCGGTGGAGGTCACTCAAACTATCTCCAGTCACACCTTTTCATACCTTCCAGACCCAGAATACGTCATTGTAGGAATCCCCCAAGGAAGTGTGTGGGCCAATCCTCTTTTTAATATACATCAATGATTTTCCACAAATTGTCAAATATGGTGAATCAGTACTGTTTGCTGATGACGGACAGTAACATCTTAATCAAAGCTGAGTCGCCAAGTGTATTCAATAGAAAAGCTCAGGAAACACTTAAGCATGTATGCCAGTGGACAGACGCTAACAAATTAACCCTAAAGGTAAAAAAAAAAAGACCAACAGTATTATTTTCCACTTAAACAGAAAACTGAACAGTACCACACTAAAAGTTAATGACGAGCACATAGAATGTGTACCAACAACAAAATTTTTAAGCATGCATGTCGACTCTCAACTAAATTGGACCGAGCACACTGTGGCACTGTGTGCCCCCAGTAGCTGAGTGGTCAGCATGACAGAATGTCAGTCCTAAGGCCACAGGTTCAATTCCCGGCTGGGTCTGCAATTTTCTCCACTGGGTGTTGTGTTGTCCCAATCATCATCATTTCATCCCCATTGACATGCAAGTCACTGAAATGGTGTCAAATCGAAAGACTTGCACCCAGCAAACAGTCTACCACACGGGAGGTCCTAGTCGCATGACTGCGGTACTTGGAAAATGAATAGCATCAGCATGCTAAGCACTTAGGATAATAAATCCAATCTGTAGTAGCTCGAGTACTTTTTTTGTGTATGTCCACTCTATAAATAGTTATGGCGTATCCTTCTGGGGAGCAAATGAGCAGAACAGACAAACAATATTTAAGTTGCAAAAAAAGGGCTGTACAAATCATAACAAAAAGTAGCAATAGATCCCATTGCACAGAATTATTCAAATCTTTGGGTATATTTACAGTTCTTTGTGAATATCATTTTGCAGACTGTGATATGCATAAAGAACACATTGACCAGTTTCTGATAAACTGTTCCATACATGCACATGATACAAGACACAGGCAACACTTTCACCTCTATAGGAAAAACAAATCAAAAATCAAAATACCATGTTAAACAATGGAATGAAATTATACAAAAATCTTCCATGAGAAATCAAAGACATAAGCGAAACAGATATCTTCAGGAAATTGCTAAAACAGTATCTCTTGGAAAAGTGTTTTTATAGTGTCAAGAATTACTTAGAATGATGTAAATATACAGCTATATGTAAAAATTATCAGGTGTAATATTAACTGATTTAACAATGCATCTTTATGTAACAATATTCATGAATTCTGACTGTGATAATTATAAATTTCTTTACCTATTGTATATACTCATTTGACAACATTCATACAATACTGATTATCTATGGATGGATGGATAAATAAACAAAAACAAATTACTCTGCACAAATTATCATTGATAAACTAATAAATTCCCTTAAAGTTATTAATATCAATAAAGTTTTGCTCTTTTATGTTCAACTATGTTGTATATTCACATGCCGTCAGTGCTGACATGGCATAGTGTGCGTCAGATCACCATCATTCTACCATTCCTGGGATCAACCCTATTTCCTGTCCGTCCTACATCACGGATGAAATCAAGAAGGGCTTCACTGTATCACACACTAAATTCATCACCACCTTCCCTTCAGTTTTCTTAGGGACATCATATTGATGTACTACATCTACATGACTACTCTGCAATTCACATTTAAGTGCTTAGCAGAGGGTTCATCGAGCCACAATCATACTATCTCTCTACCATTCCACTCCCTAACAGCGCGCGGAAAAAACGAACACCTAAACCTTTCTGTTCGAGCTCTGATTTCTCGTATTTTATTTTGATGATCATTCCTGCCTATGTAGGCTGGGCACAACAAAATATTTTCGCATTCGGAAGAGAAAGTTGGTGACTGAAATTTTGTAAAAAGATCTCACCGCAACGAAAAACGTCTTTGCTCTAATGACTTCCATCCCAATTCGCGTATCATATCTGCCACACTCTCTCACCTATTACGTGATAATACAAAACGAGCTGCCATTTTTTACAACAAGTGTAGTGTAAGCTGTCTCTTTAGTGAACTTGTTGCATCTTCTAAGTGTCCTGCCAATGAAACACAACCTTTGGCTCGCCTTCCCCACAATATTATCTATGTGGTCTTTCCAACTGAAATTGTTCCTAATTTTAACACCCAGGTACTTGGTTGAATTGACAACCTTGTGAATTGTACTATTTATCGAGTAACCGAATTCCAACGGATTTCTTTTGGAACTCATGTGGATCACCCCACACTTTTCGTTATTTAGCATCAACTGCCACCTGACACACCATACAGCAATCTTTTCTAAATCGCTTTGCAACTGATACTGGTATTCGGATAACCTTACTAGATGGTAAATTACAGCATCATCTGCGAACAGCCTAAGAGAACTGCTCAGATTGTCACCCAGGTCATTTATATAGATCAGGAACAGCAGAGGTCCCAGGACGCTTCCCTGAGGAATACCTGATATCACTTCAGTTTTACTCGATGATTTGCGTGTATTACTACGAACTGCGACCTTCCCGACAGGAAATCACAAATCCAGTTGCACAACTGAGACGATACCCCATAGGCCCGCAGCTTGATTAGAAGTCGCTTGTGAGGACGGTGCCAAAAGCTTTCCGGAAATGTAGAAATATGGAGTCAACTTGAGATGCCCTGTCGATAGTGGCCCTTACTTCGTGCGAATAAAGAGCTAGCTGCGTTGCACAAGAGCGATGTTTTCTGAAACCATGCTGATTACATATCAATAGATCGTTTCCTTCAAGGTGATTCATAATGTTTGAATACAGTATATGTTCCAAAACCCTATTGCAAACCGACGTCAATGATATAGGTCTGTAGTTATATGGATTACTCCTACTACCCTTCTTAAACACTGGTGCGACCTGCGCAATTTTCCAATCTGTAGGCACAGATCTATCGGTGAGCGAACGGTTGTATATGAGTGCTAAGTAGGGAGCTACTGTATCAGCGTAATCTGAAAGGTACCTAATCGGTATACAATCTGGACCTGAAGACTTGCCCGTATCAAGCGATTTGAGTTGCTTCGCAACCCTTAAGGTATCTACTTCTAAGAAACTCATGCTAGCAGCTGTTCGTGTTTCAAATTCTGGAATATTCCATTCATCTTCCCTGGTGAAGGAATTTCGGAAAACTGTGTCTAATATCTCTGCTTTAGAGGCACAGTCATCGGTAACAGTACCATCGGCACTGCTCAGGGAAGGTATTGCCTGCGTCTTGCCACTTGTGTACTTTACATAAGACCAGAATTTCTTCGAATTTTCTACCTAATTTCGAGACAATGTTTCGTTCTGGAACCTATTAAATGCATCTCACATTGAAGCCTGTGCCAAATTTCGCGCGTCTGTAAATTTTAGCCAATCTTCGGGATTTCGCGTTCTTCTGAACTTCGCATGCTTTTTCCGTTGCCTCTGCAACAGCGTTTGGATCTGTTTTGTGTACCACAGGGGATCCATTCCATCTCTTACCAATTTATGAGTTATAAATCTCTCAATTGCTGTTGCTACTATATCTTTGAATTTGAGCCACATCTCGTCTCCATTTGCATAGTCAGTTCGGAAGGAATGGAGATTGTCTATTAGGAAGGCTTCTAGTGACACTTTATCCGCTTTTTTAAATAAAATTATGTTGCGTTTGTTTCTGGTGGATTTGGAAGAAACGGTATTGAGCCTAGCTACAATGACCTTGTGATCACTAATCCCTGTGTCAGTCATGATGCTCTCTATCAGCTCTGGATTGTTTGTGACTAAGAGGTCAAGTATGTTTTTGCAACCATTTACAATTCACATGGGTTCGTGGACTGCTCAAAATAATTTTCGGAGAAAGCATTTAGGACAATCTCGGAAAATATTTTCTGCCTACCACCGGTTTTGAACAAGTATTTTTGCCAACATATCGAGGGAAGGTTGAAATCCCCATGAACTATAACTGTATGAGTGGGGTATTTATTTGTTATGAGACTCAAATTTTCTCTGAACTGTTCCACAACTATATCATCGGAGTCTGGGGGTCGCTAGAAGAAGCCAATTATTAACTTAGTTCGGCTGTTGAGTATAACCTCCACCCATACCAATTCGCACGGAGTATCTACTTCGACTTCACTTCAAGATAAATCACTGCTGACGGACACAAACATTCCACCACCAATTCTGCCTAATCTATCTTTCCTGAACACCGTCTGAGACTTCGTAAAAATTTCTGCAGAACTTATTTCAGGCTTTAGCCAGCTTTCTGTACCTATAACGATTTCAGCTTCTGTGCTTTCTATTAGCGCTTGAAGCTCAAGGACTTTCCCAGCACAACTACAACAATTTACAACTACAATTCTGACTGTTCCTTCATCCAAGCCCGTCCTGTATTTGCCATGCACCCTTTGAGATTGCAGCCCACCCCGTACCTTCCCGAGGCCTCCTAACCTAAATCTGATTAATATTGTTTCCATTTTCATTGAAATATTGGTGTGGTACCTAAACCTTCATTCAAGAAACACTTGCAAAATGTACAGATTGAATAGCTTTATGGAACCTAGATTATAAGTATTTGGACATCAAAGCATAGTAGGGTAGGGATGGGGATGATCAAGTACTGGCTCTACTCTAGGAGCAGACAGGGACCTGGTGTGAAGAGGGTTTGGTAGTTCGGCACAGTCAGGATGTAGGCAGATGATTGGGTGGGGGGTTGGAGGGGAGAAGTGTTCAAAAAGGAGAGAAGTAAAAACATGAGAAGGAAAATACATGGGTGCATTGGTGGAAGAGAAAACTGTGTAGTACTCAAGTGGGAACAGGGAAAGGGACAGGTGGGTGAAGGACTGTGACTGATGAAGGTTGAGTCCAGGGGGTATAGGAGTGTAGAATTTATCTGTAGGGAGAGATACTACATTTTCAGGTCAGAAAAACTGGTGTTGGTAGTAAGGAACCAGATGGTACAGACTGTGAAGTAGTTACGCAAGTAGTGTTGTCAATATGATTATGCGAACACTTTATTATGAACCAAGACTGATGTAACTTTGCTCACAGTTGCCCCTAGTTTCCCATCTCAGAATTGGCCCAAATGGGGAAGCTTTTAGCAAATCTAATCCCCAGTAGCACTAACTGCTAATGAGTAGAAGAAAAATTACTAATTGCCTAACCTTTGACAAGCTAGCAATAATGAATAGTGTCTAATTATAACTCCGGTGAGAGGTAGGAAAAGTCATTATTGAGATATGCTGCCACTACTCCATGCTCCCACTCACCATTAATTTCCATTAATTTATCATGAGTTTCTTGACACCCTGTTACGCATTGCACCTGAAATTTCTGGAAATTTTTTTTCCAAGTTTGAGTAATCACCCTGATGATCATTTACATGAATTTATGAACATTTAAATGAATTTAGAAAAGATATTCTGCCAGTGTATTTAATGTTCTGTAACTTCAATCAGTTTTGATGGGACGTTTCCAGAATAGCATACAATTTAATCCTAGCAGTCATTAATAAATAATTTAGCAGAAATATTAATACCTTAACCATACATCCATGGGTAATGTTGACAGGTGCACTTAGCTCTCACCGGTCAATTTTACAGGGCCCATTATTATGGTGTCAGATCTGTTTTCTGCTCTGTTTGCACATCACAAATCGTGATCTTTCTCTTGCTCTGGAACATAATAGGCTGCTATATTCCCATAAAATATTTTTCTTTTAATCTGAAACCTCATAGGATGCTATTTTGACTTAAAATCTTTTTGAGACATTTGAGGTCACTGTTTTCCTATCTATAATATTTGGATTCACGTTTTTAATGTTCTCTAGTCTCATAGATATATTTACACATATACCTTTAGTTGGAAGCAATTTTGTATTCATATTCCTGAGCTTTGCATAGAATTTTCCTTTAAGAAATGAACGACACAGAAAACTTAACAGTAAGTTTACTCAGATATTATAATACTAAATGGAATATTCATTTTTTCTGATTATTTATGTTAAAGGTCACCTTAAAATCAACTCAAAAATAAGATTTGTCTTCTTGTTATGTTTATATAATTCTATCCTTACAGCTATTCTAATTATTGAAATAAAGACCAACTACTTTCATAGATAAACAGGAAAATACATTTGTGGTTAGAGTGTTAACATTCTGCTCACCTAGGGGGATGGACAGTGCGGTACAACTTCTTGTGCTCATACCGTGTGCCAGAGATAGAAGTTCATATCGCCTTCCTACACACATACAGAGTGCTTAGAATTCTGAAACCTGTTCCCATCCTTTCCTGCCATGGTTCTGGGGATAAAGGAATTTGCTGTTGATTGCTAATCATGCTGTGAGACAGACAAAAAAAACTCGTAATTGTAATATTACCTGGAAGGAGCTGTAATCATACTAAACTGTCCAGATTGTGGATGATACTAACATTATTAACAATAGCATTAGACAAGGGAATCAGATTATTGCATTTCCTCAGAAATAAAACTCATGATAAAATCTTTATCTTGATGACTTCATTACCATTATCTTCACACATGTTCCAAGGTATATGCAGTTTGTGGGTTGGAGGGATCACTGGACAGTGGGTCAACAACAAGTACTTGAACTTTGGATCAAGCCCTATTTGGCAAAATATTCATTTAGCTTCTTAGAATACAATAAAATATTTACTGGCCATTAGCCAATGATAATGCTAAACCTTGACATGTTTTCTCTAGTTTTCTTTCTTTTCTTTGTTACGCTGACCACCTTTGTCACACAATCAGCAGCTATTTTACCTTCATTGACACATTGTCTGTCCACCAGTAGAAGCCGATTTTTTTAGTGTCTACAGATAATTAGTCTGTTTATAGTTTTGAATCTGCTTGTAACTCCATCATTAACATAAATTATGACATTCATCACACCAATCTGAAAGGCTGACATGCCAACAAATGCAGTTTTGGGAAGTGGTCCCAAATGCACCTACTGAGAGCTTTTTCTGAATTCTGCGTTTTGCCATGTAAACATTTTTGCAGGAATTTAGAATTTGAAAGATGTTCATATTTTGGCATTAGTTCTACCACAACAGTTTCTGGCTTGGGTTGTGCATGTGTAAGTTTTTGTCCTTTTGCTTCATGTCTATTGTACTGGCGCAATTAAGTATGAATCCTAACTTCTTTTCACTGCGACATTACAACTCATAAAGTTTTAATATGATTTCCAACAATTCACTTGTGCAGTTTACCATAAAATTTATGACTGGAATTAAGATTGTTAGTTTTTGACACTTTGTCATGCCAAATCATTGAAATACACCTAAACCAGTCACAACAACAGGTTTACAACATAACTGCATGCCAAAAGAACAAGTAAACTGAAGTAAAATACTTGTATTGACAGAAGGGTCAATTGCAGTAAATTCCCGCTGACAGTAGAATGTTGGCACTGTTTTTCATCTCAGAGTAGCCACCTCTGTCCTCAATTATTTGTTAGATATGTTCCATTTTCTATCTCCCTCTATAGTTTTTACCCTCTACAGCTTCCTCTACCATGCAGAAGTTATTCCCTGATATATTAACATGCGTCCTATCATCATGTCCCTTCTTGTTCCCAATGAGTCTTTTCTATATATCTTTTTCCTCACTAATTCTGCAGAGAACCTCATCATTCCTTTCCTTATCATTCCACCTAATTTCCATTATTCATCTCTATCTCTAAATCTCAAATGCTTCAGTTCTCTTCGGTTCTGGTTTTGCCATAGTCCATATTTCACTACCACACAATTCTGTGCTGCAAACATACATTCTGAGATATTTCCTCCTCAAATTAATGTTTATCTTTGATATTAGCAGACTTCTTGTGGGCTCCTAGGCACTTAAAAAGCACTCACTGCATCTGCTTTAAAAAGGCATTTAAACACAAAAGTGATGAAGTTGCATGTTGTACATAAAGTACATATTTGGAGAATAAGGAAGAATCACAGAATTGTATTAATACATCTTCCTCACCACATGGTAGAGTTTTGTCAGGACTGGCTCTCCCACGGCTGTCAGTAGTTTCAATGGAATGTTGTCTACTCCTGGGGCCTTGTTTCGACTCAGGTCTTTCAGTGCTCTGTCAAACTCTACACGCAGTATCGTATCTCCCATTTCGTCTTCATCTACCTCCTCTTCCATTTCCATAATATTGTCCTCTAGTACATCGCCCTTGTATAGACCCTCTATATTCTCCTTCAACCTTTCTGCTTTCCCTTCTTTGCTTAGAACTGGGTTTCCATCTGAGCTCTTGATGTTCATACAAGTTGTTCTCTTATCTCCAAAGGTCTCTTTAATTTTCCTGTAGGCAGTATCTATCTTACCCCTAGTGAGATAAGCCTCTACATCCTTAAATTTGTCCCCTAGTCATCCCTGCTTAGCACTTCCTGTCGATCTCATTTTTGAGATGTCTGTATTCCTTTTTGCCTGCTTCATTTACTACATTTTTATATTTTCTCTGTTCATCAATTACATTCAATATTTGTTCTGTTACCCAAGGATTTCTACTAGCCCTCGTCTTTTTACCTACTTGATCCTCTGCTGCCTTCACTACGTCATCCCTCAGAGCTACCCATTTTTCTTCTACTGTATTTCTTTCCCCCATTCCTGTCAATTGCTCCCTTATGCTCTCCCTGAAACTCTGTACAACCTCTGGGTCTTTTAGTTTATCCATGTCCCATCTCCTTAAATTCCCACCTTTTTGCAGTTTCTTCAGTTTTAATCTACAGGCCATAACCAATAGATTGTGGTCAGAGTCCACATCTGCACCTGGAAATGTCTTACAATTTAAAACCTGGTTCCTAAATCTCTGTCTTACCATTATATAATCTATCTGATACCTTTTAGTATCTCCAGGCTTCTTCCATGCATACAGCCTTCTTTTATGATTCTTGAACCAAGTGTTACCTATGATTAAGTTGTGCTCTGTGCAAAATTCTACCAGGCGGCTTCCTTTTTCATTTCTTTGCCCCAGTCCATATTCACCTACTACGTTTCCTTCTCTCCCTTTTCCTACTACCGAATTCCAGTCACCCATGACTATTAGTTTCATCTCCCTTCACTATCTGAATAATTTCTTTTATTTCATCATACATTTCTTCTATTTCTTCGTCATCTGCAGAGCTAGTTGGCATATAAACTTGTACTACTGTAGTAGGTGTGGGCTTCGTGTCTATCTTGGCCAGAATAATGCATCAACTATGGTGTTTGTAGTAGCTTACCCGCATTCCTGTTTTCCTATTCATTATTAAACCTACTCCTGCATTACCCCTATTTGATTTTGTGTTTATAACCCTGTAGTCACCTGACCAGAAGTCTTGTTCCTCCTGCCACCGAACTTCACAAATTCCCACTATATCTAACTTTAACCTATCCATTTCACTTTTTAAATTTTCTAACCTACCTGCCCGATTAAGGGATCTGACATTCCACACTCCGATCCGTAGAACGCCACTTTTCTTTCTCCTGATAACGACGTCCTCCCGAGTAGTCCCCGCCTGGAGATCCGAATGGGGGACTATTTTACCTCCGGAATATTTTACCCAAGAGGACGCCATCATCATTTAATCATACAGTAAAGCTGCATGCCCTCGGGAAAGATTACAGCCGTAGTTTCCCCTTGCTTTCAGCCGTTCGCAGTACCAGCACAGCAAGGCCATTTTGGTTATTGTTATAAGGCCAGATCAGTCAATCTTCCAGACTGTTGCCCCTGCAACTACTGAAAAGGCTGCTACCCCTCTTCAGGAACCACACGTTTGTCTGGCCTCTCAACAGATACCCCTCCGTTGTGGTTGCACCTACGGTACGGCTATCTGTATCGCTGAGGCATGCAAGCCTCCCCACCAACGGCAAGGTCCATGGTTCATGGGGAAGAGTCAAGATTATCAGCATCATAAATAAATAAAAAAAAATTAAATCTGGTTCTTCTGAAATGTATAAACTAATTTTTAATGGAGATGAATTTTTCATTTACATTTGGTCACATTACAATTCAGACAATTTTTGATGTAGAATACAACCTTGCACACCAAAGGATTTCTTTTAACCTGACTGCAATTCTTCACGTCCATTGCATTGTATCTCAGCAACTCTTATAATCTTCAAATTATTCATTCCTATCTCCCTTTTAAGTTACTTTAGTTTTGGTTGTAGCAGTGTTAAACACTCCTGGAAAGTACCAATTGATGTTCCGATATTACACCTCCCCCTTTCAAATTGTCACCTCATTCTCCCCCAACCCACAAAAACAAATGCGTGCATACACACACACACACACACACACACACACACACACACACACACACCTAGTTGCAAGCAGGAAACTACTCTACATTGTGACATTGATTTACCATCAGAGGAACTCATATTTAGTGTATAAAATGCAGGGAAATGCAGGGAAAACAAATTGCAGAGGTGTTCTGTGGTCTTCCACAGTTCTCAAGGCCATCCTTAACATGTGATTCATTTTAGGCCAGACACTGATTTACCTGTTGGTTCATTGGAGGTATTCCCCCCTACCACCCATTTCTCGCAGCATTCCGCAATCTGCCACATGGAGATGTGCCATCTAGGAGTTTCAGTTTCTGCAAAGGAAAAAAGTATTTTGCTTGCCAGCTCGCAAAATCAAACTTATGTAACTAATATTTTGTTTGTTTGTGGGTACTTGTCTGTTGTTCTGGTACACATTGAAATGCCTGTACTATAGTACCACTTCACAAAAGTAGAGTGGCCAAAACCAAACAATGCATCAAATTGAAAAGGGAAGTAGCATGCAGTAATTTATTTCTGCATTTGAAAGAGAACAACAGTGCAACAGTCCATCCTGAGCCAGTGGAAGTGTACAGTAGAATGCATAAAACACAGTGATTCACTGCTACAAATGCTTCCAGTATTGTGAACAAGTATGAATGACAAATAAGAGTTACAGCTCATCTCTTTGTGGACAACTGGGAATCACTAGAGAATTCAAACCTTGGTGTATAGAGACCAGGTTTTCTTAATCAAGGCAGTAGCAGAAAAAGTAAAAATAAGTCATGGAACAGTTTTCAAAATATTACACAAAACTGTGAATATGACAGCTCACAGTCCACTGAGTTTTGCGACAGATCACGCCATTTCAAAAATCTGCTGAACCAAGGCAGCAGCAGCTGTCAACAGAGTCAGGTCAATTCAGATGACTTCTTTAGCTGCCATTTCTTCATGGGTAAGAGCTGGTTTAGGGGTACCACCTTTGATTTGATTGGTAATCAAATGTCATCACTCATAAGTTCAAACCATGCTACTGCTTAAACTTTGAACAAAAATTATCAGCAATGGTGACTTAAGACTTTTGGCATAAGAGTCACCCTGTACTGCCAATGGCCTTCTCAAAAGTGGCACAGGAGTGGCCGGAAGTTCAAGGCACTCTTTTGCCCATGGGGTGGGAAACTAGCCCAAAGAGGCGAAAGAATCAGCAATGATCAACAACATGATGATGCAGAAAGGAATGGAAACCATTGTGTTAAAGACACACAATGTGTGTCAACTGGATGTGTGGCTTGTAATTGAAAAAAATTCTTCATGATTTCACCAGTGACAATAAGATTCCTAACTACTCCCTCATACAGATCTCTGGGTGGGGATTGCCAAGAGGAAGGGGACTGGAGAATAATACTGAATAACCAATGACAGGATAATATGTGACATGGAATGTCAGATGTTTTAACATGGTAGGGAAGCTAGAAAATGTAAAAAAGGGAAATGCTAATGCTCAGTCGAGATATAGTGGGTGTTAATGAAGTGAAATGGAAAAAGAAAAATTATTTCTGGTCAGACAAGCATAGGGTAATAACAAGAGAAGAATATTGTATAACAGAAATATGATTTATTATGAATAGGAAGGTAGGATAGAGAGCAAGTTACTGTGAACATTCATGTTTCATCATGAGGCAAAATCTTCTTTCTTCATTCTTCAAGTAATTTCGGTTGTAAGGAGTAAAACTCAAGCAGTGTCGTTATTGAAAAAGTATTGTCTTGTAATTATTGGTTAAGAGTTGTATGGTCCTGAGCGGACCATTGTTGTGTGAAAGAGTTGAAATGTTCTCTAACTTTGTGTGGAGGACACATGGTGTTGACTATACAGCCATTTTTAAATAGTACACAAAATTCTGTACAGTTCTGGAGATAGTGAGTTGTATGTTCTCTAGCAAATTCAGGACATATTCACTTGTATGTTCTCTAGCAAATGAGTAATTCTCTAGCAAATCTCAGTGTTAAACAGCAGTTAGCTCTGTTTCAGAGTACATCTTTCCAGTATGTATTGTCACACAATGATGGTTTTCTGGTGCTGTTATCACGTTTTCAGATGTATCACTTATTCTGTTTTCTTTTCCATTAATTGAGTTACATTCACAAGAAATATGTATCATTTCCACTAAATTATTAAATTCATTTTTATATTTATTGCACATTGCAACTCCCAGTTTCCATGTCTCTGAACTTGTACTCATGTTTGTTCATGTTCAAAACACTCATTAGTGGTTGGTGCCTTCATCATATATGTACATAAAATTTACATGTAACTAATAGCTTTATATGCCTCAGTTGTCACCCCATATTTTCCATTTAATGTCCCTTATTGGTGTACTTGTGTGTAGCTGGAAGTGTGTTTGTGTTGTACTAGTCATTGTTTGTGAATGTTCATCTTCTTTCTTCATGCTCAGACATTATCTTTCTTGATTCTTCATGTTATTTGAGGGACTGGTATTTTAATTCTGAAATGTGTAAAAGTGTAAGTTGTGTGATAAGGCTGCATTGTATTGTTTTGCCAGTGCCCATTTGAATTTTTTGAAGTGTGTTAGCTGGATAGTATTAATCCTGTATTTCACAGAAGTCTTTCTTCATGTAAGGTTTTCTTTCTTGATTCTTCACGTCATTTGAGGGATTAAAAGTTACAGTGAGTGCTGTATGAAATGATTGTGTTTGAGTATATGTGGCTAGGTTGTAGCGTGCATCTATGGTTGAGTCCACATCATTTCCTATGAGAGTGTTTGTTTTATAGAGTAGCTGATATGTTTCTTAATGAGACAAATTCTTCCTTCTTCATTCCTCATGGAATATTGGGGCTCATCAGTTGGTGTGCAGGGTCATTGTTGAAAAAATGTTGTACTGTAATTATCTGTAGAAACCTGAATGAGTCTGAGTGGATGATATGTGGTATAGGTTATTCTGCCATTTTTAATCTCTACATAGAGCTTTTGATGATTGTTTAGATATATAGTTGTATATTCTGTTGCTTAGGATTTTCTCAGCAGTTAACAGCATGTAAATCTGTTGCAGACAATATCATTTTTATATATGATGCCAACAACAACAGTTTTAGGTGCACATGTTTAATGACACAATTGGAATTCACATTTTATGATTTATTATATGAATGCACGGTGTCTTTTCTTTCAGACATGTCCAAAAGAACAGACACCACATATTCATATAATTGATATGCCTAGCTGAGCAATGGATCCATCTTCTTCAGTGCAAATGCGCAAATATGTTCAGTCTCCTGTGGGACTATCAGAGTAGCAAACAAGGAGTCAAAGGATGGGGTTCTAGAGGTAGGTGACGCTCATTTGGGATGTCAATTAGCTGTGAAGCATGCTGAGATAGTCCGTGTTGTTGCAATAACCCTGTATCCCAGGTGGCACAGTGATTAATGCAACTGTCTAGTACGCAGGAGGCCCAGGTTCGAATCCCAGTCCAGTACACATTTTCACTCATTGCCGCTGAATCCACATACTGTTCTTTTACAGCTGACAGCAGTGATCTTCAATTTTCATGTTATGATTTATTTTTTATTTTGTTTCTTTTTCATTAATACAGTAATAAATGCTAGAAATATGTCTCTTTTGCATTAATTATATTTCAGTAAATCAGTGTCTGATAATTTATACCATCCATCAACACAGCAATTATGTGTTATATAAGTCATGAGATATTTATTGCAAATTTACTTGCATTTTTGTTATGTATTACATATATCACATACTGCAAATCCCAGTTTCCCTGATTCTGAAGCTGTACCCATATTTGTTCATGTGGAAAATACTTATAAGTGCTTGGTATCATCTCCTAATATGTATCAATTTTAACAGGTAGCTAATGGCTTTGTAGCTCTTAGGGCCATCCCATATCCTAGGTTCAATGTCTTTTGTCAATGTGCTTGTGTGTAGTTGCCCTTCTTGATGTCAGACCCTAAATACGCCATGCCAATATTAATGGCATGTGAATATAAAACATCGTCAAACATCAAAAATGTATGAATCTTTATTGATATGAGTAACTGTATGGGACGCCATTAATTCATAAACGATATTTTGGGCAGAGTAATATCAGTTTAATTTTCAGCTATCAGCTGTGCTGAATTCATTGGGAAAGGTGTAATTACATAATTGACTATTATGTAAAAGTAAATTTTCCTTAGGTTGTCATTACACCATCACTTGAAACTTGGGTCTCACTGGCCAGCTGGTTAATGGCCATATAGCACAGTCAAAGAATGTCCATGGTACATTTCACAAATCCTTCAAACAAAACATTGTTCTTATGCACACTAGCTTTGCTTCAGTGGCAACAATACAGTCTTTTTGGGGCAATTGTCAAGATGCATTTATGAGCTATCAGCTGTCATTTGAATCAGTTAATGCACTATTACTGTACACCCTTCTTCATAAACTGTACTCGCATGCTCATTTTAGCATTGAAAAATCAAAAACATTTTCTCTTTATGTTTGTTGTTCCACATATTTAGATAAACCTCTCTCATAACAATTCCATAAAAAATAATTTAACAGTACCACCATGAATCCTGAGGAATTCTGTTCAATGAGCTGTTGTGTGGAGCAAGTAGCTAAATCTTAGTCAATGGAAAATATATTAAGTAACACACCAAGATCAATACTTAGAAACTCTCTATGTGACTCTCAAGAAAGATCAAGCTTAAGACTGCAGACCACATCACACCAACCTCTATGACAAATCCCACCTGTACCAAGCTTGGTGCAGCTTTAAACACAAGCTAGACCACCTTCTAAGCCAATAATTATCATCATTAAAATGTACTCCATATTAGAGTCGCTTGATGCATTCATTAATCTGCATCGTATTTTAAGATTTTCATAAGGCTTTTGACACCATTTCTCATACACAACTTCTAATCAAATTTGGTGCCTATCGAGTATTGTATCAGTTATGTAATTGGATACATGCTTTCCCATCAGAAAGGTCAAGTTCATGGTAATTGATGGAAAGTCATCAAGTAAACTAGAAGTAATGTCTGTCTTTTCCCAGAGGAAATGTTATATGCCCTCAGGTGTTTCTGATCTACATAAAAGATTAAGGAGATGATCTGAAAAGGTCTCTTACATTGTTTGCAGATTAAGTTGTCATTTAATGTCTTGCAAAATCATCAGATGATCATAACCTACTGCAAAATGATTTAGAAAAGATATCTGCATGGTGCTAGAAGAGGCACCTGACTCTGATCAGTGAAAAGTGTGAAGTCACCCATATGAGTACTAAAAAGTATCTGATAAACTTTGGTTACATGATAAGTCACACAAATCTAAAGGCTGTCAATTCAACTTAATACTTAGGGTTACTCTTACCAGTAGCTTATACTGGAATGATCACAGTGATAATGCTGTGGGGAAAACAAACAAAAGACTTCTTTTATTAATCCCAGTCAATATGTGATAAGTGCTGATGAGACCACACTGCTGAGGTCATTGGTCCCTAGGCTTACACACTACTTAATATAACTTAAACTAATTTAAGCTAAGGACAACACACACCCATGCCTGAGGGAGGACTCGAAATTCTGATAGGGGTAGCCGCACAAATTGTGGCAAGGCGGCTCAGACCGCGTGACTATCCTGCGGCGCCTAAAGACTTTGATTTATAGGCAGAACATTTAGAATATGCAACAGCTCTACTACAGAAACTTCTTATACTACACTTGTCCTACTTCTCTGGAATGCTGGTGTGTGGTGTGGGTTCCGCATCATATAGATCTGACAGAGGACATGTAAAGAGTTCAAAGAAGGGCAGCACATTTTGTATTATCACAAAATAGGGAGAGTGTGCCATGTGAAATGATATGTGAATTAGAGTGGGCATCATTAAAATAAAGGCCTTTTCAATTGTTGCAGGATATTTTCATGAAATTTCAATCACTAACCTTCTCAGAGTGTGAACGTATTTTGTTGCTGCCCACCTACATAGGGAGAAATGATCATCACAATAAAATAAGGGAAATCAGAGCTCATACAGAAATACATAAGTGTTCGTGTTATGTGTGTGTTGTTTGAGAGTGGAACACTGGATTAATAGCTTGAAGGTGGTTTGATGAAACCTGAATGCAGAATAACCATGTACGAAGACGTAGATGTAGGAAATGGTGATCTTAAGACTAGCAGATGGAAATCATTCAACTTACATAGATATAAAACTTTCTCTTACACACTTTTGTAATAGTATGCTTCATTTATATGCAGACCTTATTACAAAGAAAAATGACATTGTGTATTCTGATAACATGACCAATTAAAATTCAAGAATCATCCACGAGCTCCTACACATTTCACAGGATAATACTTATCTATTATGGATAACAATACATAAAAAATTCCTATTGACACGGTGTTCCCAATATTATGCTCACTGATTTCACCAAAAATAATATTTCCATAAATTTTGTTGAGGACAAAGTCTTTAATATGATGATTGCTTGGGTAGCCTAATAAATATCCACCAGGATTTGGGATCCTTAGAAATACGAAAGGTCCCGTATGCAGAAGCTGCCACTTTTTGTTACTTTGATTCAAGAGGTGGATGGTTTCTTAATGATACTTTCTTGTTCACTTGATAACTTACTATTTTTATCACTGTTTTGTCATAATTGTGCTTTCTTCTGAATGCCTTCTCTTTCAAACTGGTCAAGGGTTTCTGAACCTCTTCTTCTGACTAATCTCAGTCACTGGGAGCCTGTGGAATCTGGTCCACACATTCATTCATTCTTTCCCCTCCTGCCAAACATTAGCTCTGTTGTAGTGTAGTGTGTTGACAAATGAGCCAAGTGGTTCTCTATCTCATCATACAATTTTATATAGTCAATTCCTAGCGTCTGTTTATAATGACAATACGTCTTTATGAACTGTTCTTGAAAAATCCTCTTAATTTAAATGTAACCGTAGGCTTCCGCGGCCGTTGTCAATGTCAATAAAATTCTTCTGGGTTAGAGACCGCGTTGTCATTTATAAAATTCCAATGTTTCGGCGTCTGTTGCAAGACGCCTTCCTCAGGGTGTGCTGCTAACAAGGCGTCTTGCAACAGACGCCGAAACGTTGGCATTTTATAAATGACAATGCGGTCTCTAACCCAGAAGAATTTTATTGACATCCTCTTAATTTCTTTATCTAGAGCTTTACGCTGAGACCATGGGGTAAGACAAAAACAGTTGTACAAGGCTTTGTGTGGAAATTCATCAAGGTGACATGTATTTCCTTTGTATTATTCCAGTTTTTTCTTCAGGTACCTTCCCATACTGATTCAAGAGGTGTATTTGCTTCCCAGTGAGGCTTTCTGGCTCTTCTGCTTTCTGTTATACTTGCGCAACTTGGTTTTTGTGAATACTTTATTGAAAGAACTGTTTGAAATCACACTGCCAAATTCTCCTGTGTCTAGAACAATAGTTACTGAAACACCCCCAGCACTGGTGCAAATCACAGATTGTGGTAACAATGGTTATTCCTGTTTGCTTTGATTCACTTGCTCCATCATATTGGTACACTTAATACATTGAAAAAATTTTGCAGCTCTGTCACACCCCCTATCTTACGTCATGTCTAGCTCTCTGGGGCTCAATGTGGTTGTTTCCAGGTGTTGTTCAGTTGTATGTCTGCTTTCTTCAATGATTTTGGTAATCACTGGTGATTGTGATCCCCAGTCTTAATTTGATGGTGTTTTCAGTTGTTTGTTACTCCAATAATATTATTATTAGTTCCATAGCCAGAATTGTATCTTCTTTTTCAATGCTTTCAGTTTGTAGTGTAATCTCGTTTGTTGTGTTTCTGATAACTGTCCAGGTGGGTATTCTGCTGAGGAAACCAGTATATGGTTCATGCAGTTGTCCTCTACTACAACCATTGCCTGTACTAGGACTCTGTGAGTAATAACCTCTTGGTCCTGTTTGCGACTTAATGTTTCCTTCAGTTACATTCATAGACCCCAATAAAGAAATAAATTCATTCCAACTGCTTTCTGACACAGTGATATGTTTCTCTCCATTTTCAACAGGCAGTGTTGCCTTCAAGATTGTTGAAACATCTGTATGGAAAATGGATTCATTCCAGTAGCAGGCGTTAGTAAGTTGTTTTTTGAAACACCAGTGCAAGCTCCCATTTCGAGAAGAGAAAAGCTCTGAGTAAAAACCTTCTTCTGTAGTATTACCTGCACACCACTGGGCCACAATTTGACCAGAAATGCATTTTCAATATTCTCATACACTGAGGTGTCAAGAGTCATGGGATGCCTCCTAATATTGAGTCGGACACCCTTATGCCTGGCGTAGTGAACCAACTCAACATGTCATGGACTTAACAAGTCACTGGAAGTGCACTGTAGAAATACTGAGACATTACTGCCTCTATTGCCATCCATATTTTGAGTAAGTGTTGCCAAAGAAGGATTTTGTGCACAAATTGACCTCTCAGTCACATTCCATAAATTCTGATGTGACTCATATTGGACAATTAGTGTGGCCAAATCATTCACCCAACTTATCAAGAATGTTCTTCAAACCAATTGTGACCAATTATGGCCTACTAACGATATTATTGGTTCCTTAACTAATTTCTCACACTCTTTTGAACTTGCTTTCCATTAACACATTCTAAACAAGGGACTAGCAGAGATATAACTATAGATTGAATCTCCCCCATGTTGGTATCACAGTATTTCAGTCATCAATATTGGAAAAGTATGTTCCAAGGGTGTTATATAATTCCCTAGAAAAATTAAGTTTTTATTTAAATGACAAGCTATGCTCAGAAAAGACTGTTAAATACTGTTTATATGTATGATTTACCAGTCAACAGATATATTTTTACTACAAACTGCCTTTACATCATTGACCCTGTGCTTGAGATCAGTCGCTTCCTTCACAGTTGACCATATGGTTTTAATTTTATCCTGTGAACTAGTTATTCTGTTTGTGTAGCATATACTCTTTGCCTTCCTGATAACGTTTTTAGACACTTGACATTTGTGTTTGTTATATGCTACTGTACCTTGTCTGTGACTACTTCTAACATTTTGATATAATTCCCATTTTGATCTGTGTGATATCCTTATTATTATTACTATTTGTCAGTCATTTCCTGAGCATTGCTTGTGATTTAAATGAAAACTTATTTTCCACAGTGAACGATATAACTCTCTTTAAAAATACTTTTCCAGTATTCATGTCTGAAATACTTCTCTGTGACGTTGACTAGGGGGAGATTGAATCAATAATGAAGTCACTGCAGACTAAGAATTCTCATAGATATAATCGATTGCCTAGCAGAATATTAAGGTATTGTGCTGCACACGTTAGCCTGTACATAGCCATATTTGTATCTTTTCCTTTAAGAATTGACAGTTTACTGAATGATCAATGTAATCAGAGTAAAGCCACTTTATAAAAAGGGAGAAAGGAATAACGCAAACAATATTAGACCTATTTGTATACCATCAGTATTTGCTAAAGTTTTTGAGAAGGTTGTGTATGTAAAGATAATCCATCATTTTATTTCACATAATGTGGTGTCAAATGTACACTTCATTTTAAGAAGTGGTTTAACAATTGAAATGCTTGAGGCACTTGATACGAGTAACTCTAAAATATTTCTGTTTGCTGATGACAGTAGCTTGGTAGTAGAGGATATTGTATGCTACATTGGTTCTGTTTCAAATAGCGCAGTTCATGACATAAGCTCAAGGCTTGTAAAAACCAAATTAATGCAAAATCACGTTAAGGCACAGTTTTTTTCAGTTTCTAATACACAATTAAACAAAACCCAATGTTTCAATTTCACAAAATTGGCATATGATTAGAGAAACTGCACAGTTCTAATTTCTATATATTCACATAGATGGAAATGGAAATGAGCATTTGGCATCATTGGCTGGAAGGTTCTTTGCAGGGTAGGACTGGCCGCCTTGGTGCAGGTCTTATTACATTTGACGCCACATTGGGCGACCTCTAAGCCAGATGGGGATGAAATGATGATGAAGACAGCACAACACCCAGTCCCTGAGTGGAGAAAATCCCCAAGCCAGCTGGGAATCAAATCCGGGCCCATAGGACGGCAGTCCGTCATGCGGACCACTCAGCTATCAAGACAGACGTAGACAGTTTTAGCCATATTTCTATGCCATCAGTGTTTGCTAAAGTTATTGAGAAAGTAGTGTACGCAAGGATAACTGATCATTTTATTTCACATAATTTGCTGTGAAATATAAAGTTTGTTTTTAGACGTAGTTTAACAACTGATAATTCTATACGCTCTTTTCTCCAGATGTTGGAATATTACAGAATACGGGAGTAGCTGACAATTGGTTCACCTCTTACTTTAACAACAGACAGGAAAATGTCATTATTCACAGTGTTGAGAATGGCTGTGATGTGGGGTCTGTGTGGGGTATGGCCAAATGTGGGGCACGCCAGGGATCAATGTTGGGGCCACTCCAGTTCCTTATTTATCTAAATGATATTCCATCTAGTATTATGGGTAACTCTAAAATATTTCTGTCTGCTCATGAACCTAGCTTGGTAGTAAAGGATGTTGTGTGCAACACTGGCTCTGTTTCGAATAGTGCAGTTCATGAAATACACTTAAGCCTTGTAAAAGAAAAATTAATGCTAAATCACAGTAAAACTCATTTTTACAGTTTCTAACCCACAAACAAAACCCAATGTTTCAATTCCATGAAATGGGCATATGATTAGAGAAACTGAACAGTTCAAATTTCTCGGTGTTTAAACAGATAGCAAACTGTCATGGAAGGCCCACATTCAGGATCTTGTTCAAAGACTTAATGTTGCCATTTTCACTATTTGAGCCATATCTGGGGTAAGTGATATTTTGAAATGGAAAAAATTCTACTATGCGTATTTTCATTTGCTTATGATGTATGGTATTATATTTTGGGTTAACTCTTCCCATTCTTGAAGAATACTTTTGGTTCAGAAACGAGCGGACCAGGTATTAAGTGGTGCAAGTCTGTGAACCTCTTGTTGACCCCTGTTCATTTGTCTGGGTAGTATGACATTGGCCTCTCAATGTATACATTTCTTGTTAGTAATATCAGTTTTTTCCCCGGAGAAATAGCAGCTTGCACTCAGTTAAAACTAGGCAGAAATTCAATCTGTCTTTTGATCACAGTTCCTTGGCTCTTGTGCAGAAAGGTGCTCAATACACTGCTGTATCCATTTTAGATAACCTACCACAAGAATTCAAAAGTCGTAGCAGTAATCCACACCCTTTGAAATTGAAACTAAAGAGTTTCCTCATCAGTCACCCTCTGTTCTGTTTAGGAATTCCTTGAAACAGTAAGCTGATTCCTGTTATATTGTTGATTGCTGATACATTAACTTATAACTTGACATTTTTGGGTTCATAAAAATTTAATTTTATCTGTTAGTACTTTTATGTTGTAATTTCATGTACTGACACATTCCATGACTTTGGATATATGCTCCTCAATTTGGTCTTACAGACAGGATAAGTAAAATAAAAAATAAGAAAAATCACATGAGTAAAAATGATAAATCTACCAATGCATTGTCCTTTTAAACCATGTGTACGTGATACTGGTCCCATATGTTCATATTACTATCCCACATCTTTTGATAATTTGGTATATGTTTTGGATGAATCATTTATTTCAGTTGCCCATAGAGTCCTGTCATCATGCATATATTCAGTTATGTAACTTATCTTTTGCATCTTGGTCCATGACCATGGCAATACATATGTAAAGCCACAAATGAGTACCACAGGATACACAGTTTTATTTGATGAATATATTTAACAATTTCTATGCTTAATGATTTTCATTTCCATCATTATTACTGTGTATAGCATTGTCACCGGCAGCATACCATGTGCAGACAGTGAAATATTTTGAGCAGGCTGATACACATATAGATTGTTATAGTCTGATCTTGGAGCAAGATATATGTCATTATACACTCCTGGAAATGAAAAAAAGAACACATTGACACCGGTGTGTCAGACCCACCATACTTGCTCCGGACACTGTGAGAGGGCTGTACAAGCAATGATCACACGCACGGCACAGCGGACACACCAGGAACCGCGGTGTTGGCCGTCGAATGGCGCTAGCTGCGCAGCATTTGTGCATCACTGCCGTCAGTGTCAGCCAGTTTGCCGTGGCATACGGAGCTCCATCGCAGTCTTTAACACTGGTAGCATGCCGCGACAGCGTGGACGTGAACCGTATGTGCAGTTGACGGACTTTGAGCGAGGGCGTATAGTGGGCATGCGGGAGGCTGGGTGGACGTACCGCCGAATTGCTCAACACGTGGGGCGTGAGGTCTCCACAGTACATCGATGTTGTCGCCAGTGGTCGGCGGAAGGTGCACGTGCCCGTCGACCTGGGACCGGACCGCAGCAACGCACGGATGCACGCCAAGACTGTAGGATCCTATGCAGTGCCGTAGGGGACCGCACCGCCACTTTCCAGCAAATTAGGGACACTGTTGCTCCTGAGGTATCGGCGAGGACCATTCGCAACCGTCTCCATGAAGCTGGGCTACGGTCCCGCACACCGTTAGGCCATCTTCCGCTCATGCCCCAACATTGTGCAGCCTGCCTCCAGTGGTGTCGTGACAGGCGTGAATGGAGGGACGAATGGAGACGTGTCGTCTTCAGCGATGAGAGTTGCTTCTGCCTTGGTGCCAATGATGGTCGTATGCGTGTTTGGCGCCGTGCAGGTGAGCGCCACAATCAGGGCTGCATACGACGGAGGCACACAGGGCCAATACCCAGCATCATGGTGTGGGGAGCGATCTCCTACACTGGCCGTGATCGTCGAGGGGACACTGAATAGTGCACGGTACATCCAAACCGTCATCGAACCCATCGTTCTACCATTCCTAGACCGGCAAGGGAACTTGCTGTTCCAACAGGACAATGCACGTCCGCATGTATCCCGTGCCACCCAACGTGCTCTAGAAGGTGTAAGTCAACTACCGTGGCCAGCAAGATCTCCGGATCTGTCCCCCATTGAGCATGTTTGGGACTGGATGAAGCGTCGTCTCACGCGGTCTGCACGTCCAGCACGAACGCTGGTCCAACTGAGGCGCCAGGTGGAAATGGCATGGCAAGCCGTTCCACAGGACTACATCCAGCATCTCTACGATCGTCTCCATGGGAGAATAGCAGCCTGCATTGTTGCGAAAGGTGGATATACACTGTACTAGTGCCGACATTGTGCATGCTCTGTTGCCTGTGTCTATGTGCCTGTGGTTCTGTCAGTGTGATCATGTGATGTATCTGACCCCAGGAATGTGTCAATAAAGTTTCCCCTTCCTGGGACAATGAATTCACGGTGTTCTTATTTCAATTTCCAGGAGTGTATTTTCATGCAATTCATATTAGCATTTCCGCAGTGCCCCCTGGACATCTACTAACCCTTTGTTCAGGGCTTTCATGGTTTCAACTATTTTATTTCTCCACTGAAAAGAATCAGATCCTATTTGTTCCTTGATCTCGAGTAATTCCTTGTTTAGTCCACTGCCCACTGCTGGCAGGGTCAACAGATTACTAACAGAAGTCTCGATTCACATGTTCACAGGTTTTATGTTCTGATCTCCCTCAGAATTTGCCCAAGCATCTATGTGTGCTGTGTCTTGCTGCCTGTGCACAGTAAACAGTTCTTGTACTATTTTTTCTTACTCTAATGACAAATTAATCACTTGGTATGAAAGACTGTCTACAGTGTAACCTAAGGATAACTACCTATCATGGATCTCATTCACTTCTGTTGGTAGCTTCTCCATAGATCCAGGGATCAGCTCTTGAGCTTTTCACAATTCAGTTATATCACTTTCTAGTCTCTGCAATCTGGCTTCCTGTTTCTCTGCAAAGTCATTAAATTGAGTGCTCACTGGTGGCCAGTTCTTCGCTAGTGGGCATATCCTCCTGTCTAGTAGTCATTTCTTTTTGCTTTGTAGCTAATGCTGTAACAAGAGTGGTCATCTGTGTTTGTTTTGCAGCTCAAATTATCAACTACTCCAGAATTTTGGTGAGACATCTTGAGTTTATGGTTTAGATACCTCTGGCACCACTACAGCCTCAACTGAATGAACATTAACAAGGTCCATCAACTCCATCTGATATTCAGAATGGCTTTTTACCACAACACACAAACAAATTTCGACAAGAGCCTAATGTCTTCTATAAGATTACAACACAGTTTATCCCTAATACATTTACACACGAAATATCATCAGACAAACAAAGAAAACTATAATGATAAACACTGTTAAAAAAAGGTGAGAAATACTGCACAAGCCAGACATGGTCAGAAGTATGTTCAGGAACACATGTAAATGTAAAACTGAGCAATTTCATGACTATATTAAAAATAAAATTTGACGAGACATTTCCTAAAATCGCACATTCTGTTGGAGAATCTATCAGAAAAAACTCGTCAACAAAGGTACCAGAATATTCTGAACACTCAAATATCTCTAGAAAAGACAATGAGAGTAGCCCAGCCTTCTTACAGTTTTTTATCAAATGCAAAAGAACCTGTAGGAAACTGCTGCAGGATGCAAAAAGAATTCAAAAGGCTAAGGCTATACAGATGTTCAACAATAAAAGCAAGGCAACAAGAAATATAGTAAAACAAGAAACTGGTAACACCAAGCCAAACCTGACAAATATGAAAATAAAAAATAAAAGTGGTTTAATAGATAATCCTTAGGGTAACTTTCTTGACCATTACTTTAGTAACATAGCAACCAAACTTCAAGTAAAGCTACCAAAAATACAATATACAGCTGCAAATAACTATGTACTTTACATAAAGCTACTGCTACTAACCATGCATCATTCAGATTGTGTATAAATTTAAGAGTAAACTCTCCATAGCTCCAGATGAGGGTGCAGTGTGTCTACTATGGGACTGTATTATCAGCGTACAGGCATCTCTGACAGATACTATAAATCAATCATTCACTTCCAATTGCTTCCCCGATTACCTAATGCAAGCAGAAGTTCTTTCCGTCCACAAAAAGGATAGTAAAGAAAATATAGAGAATTACAAACCAAATTCATTACTGCCTCCATTTTCAAAAATAATAGAAAACTATTATGGAAAACAGACTTATGGATTATTTAAATAAATATCAACTTCTGTGGAAAGAACAGTTTGGTTTCAGATATGGAAAGGGAACAGAAGCTACTACAGGAAAATTTACAAAATGTAACAGTTATTTACCTACACATCAACAAAGCATCTGACATAGTTTGTCATGAAATACTTCTAGGTAAATCTGAAGTACTGGAAATAAGTAGGTGGGGGTCATAAATAAATAGTTTGTCTTATCTAGCAAACAGTGTACAGTGGGTACAGATCTCCCAAATTTCAGATGGCTGAAATTATATGATATTGGGATAATTTACATAGGAAGTACAACAGGCATGTTGTGACACATAAAAGACGTATCTGCTCAGTATGTTATAAGTTACTGAGAAGATTGTTGGTTCAAGAAACTAATCACAGTCATGATGGATGGCAATGTCACAAAACACCTGTTGCAGAGGTGACCACTTAATCATGGTATAGGGGCTGTTGCAACTGCTGAAATACACTGTGAACAATCTGTGGCTCAGGTGACCACAGTGCTCACTGTCACACCCTGTCACATGAGTGGGCACTAGTGCATGACAAAATCTGTCACTCATGTGACAACTGAAACCACAGTATGACCCATCACACAAATAACCACTTTTTACACTGCACACTCCATTGCTTGGATGACCACTCAAACCACAACATATCCCATCACACAAGTGACCAATGAAATCACTTCTGCATCACAGCACACTTAATGGATGAGTATGTTCTGCCTCATGTCTGTGAGAGTATACATTATATGCAGGTCAGTCGAGTGAAGCAGCAGCAGCAGCAGGGATACAACTGAATCATTTGCTCCCTAATCCTGCTGGATCCTCTTAAACTGGACACACTGTGGTGATATAACCTAGACATCAAACTTGCATTCTATGTTGTTGGGAGTCGTGTATTGTATTATTATGTATCCTGCCTACAAAACATAACCCCCCATCCCAAAAGGAGGGTGTAGTTGAGGGTCAGGTAAATTAGGCTGGTAAGTGCACTTGAGGCCCAGAGTAGGATTGGACCAAAGATTGTGCTGCCTGGAGACGTGGTGTTGAGGTTGTCTGAGGCGAGTGCATAGAAGTGGGTTCAAATGGGAAGGTGTATGTCACCTTTATATGTTCCAGTGACAGTGTCTATGTGTTTCCATTTATGGAAACTTCCAGGGTATAATGACTTCGACTAACAGTCTTGTGAGGTCCAGAGAATGGACATTGGAGACCAGGCCTGACCCCCTCAACACTGACCATTACATGCATGGCAGTTGCTGAATCTGAATGAACAAAGGAGGTTGGGTTACCACGCCGAGAGCCTAGTCGAGGCCATATGCATCAAATACGTTTGTGCAGTTCACACAGGAATGCTGAAATCTCTGAGTCAGAATTTGACACATTCTCTGGCATTTGAAGCTGCTCACCATATATTGTGAAAGAGCCTAGTCACTACAGTGTTGAGGTCTGTCTTGAAACAAGAGGAGGTTGAGAAGTATGAGGAGGAGTACAGTAGTCCTTGCTTTGTTGTGGCAAACTAGAGCCACCTTCAAAATTTAATGCCATCACTGAACAGTATCATTTTGGACTGGATGGTGATGATGAGTGCCAAAGGATTTGGCAAGCTTTTTGAAGAGCTGGAATTCAAATTTCCTTTCACAACCTTTGGTGATGTGGAACAGCAAAGCATAATGATCAGTCCATTTACTGACAAATGCTAGTGCCACAGTATCAGCTGAGATGTAAGAAATTGGTGTTGCCCCTGGCCACTGTGTGAAATATTCAATGATAGGTGAAAGATATTGCTGAACATCAGAAGTGCGGAAGTAATTGACAATGTTAGCATGAGCATACATAAGCTTCCCTGTAGCCACAGGAAAATCACCAACTTGGTCATGGATGTGCAGGTCAACCTTACTAAGCTTACATTCACCACAGCAGTGGTCTCATCTGCAACAATCTGAGCAGATGCCAAGACACACATAGTGGCAAATCCTGATAGTAGCTTTAACACCTGCGTGTCAAAGGTTATGGACACTGTGAAAGGCCTGCTGGGGGAAAGCATCTAGTAGGAAAGGTTGTAATTTGTGATTGGAGGTATCACATAATAATTTGTGCCTGTGCCAGCCTAAGGCCAGTTTTTGGGTTTTGGTGATAAAGAGTCCATCTCCGTACTAACCCCTTGAGCTGAAGTGACTGTTGTGAAATTGATGCAACCAGTGATCCCAGCAACTCATGCTGACAATTGGCAGCTATATTGTCTGTGCTGAACTGAGAGATATGTTCCAGTTGGTGGAATTGACAAGGTGAGCAGTGACGTTTTCTCTGCTGCAAGGTATATAGTATGGGTCTGTAGAGTGGAAATGTCATTAAGTTCCTGGCTTTCAGCTTTTGGCGGATGTACCCGATTACCTCATAGGGAACAAGCAGCTTCCTGTCATAGGCACATCGTTGGTGTTCTATAGGCATAGGCTTCATTGAAAAGAAGACCAATGGTTCTCAGGAACCACTGAAGTGCTGTTGCAAAGTTGCTTTTAAGGCACAGATGTTGGTGTCAACCACCAGTGTCTACTGGGTGTTCATAGTATTGTCATTATTCCATGCTGGATTTTCTTTTGTTATTTAATTACTTTTATGTTCCTTGCCTAATTTGGCACAATAATTTGTAATAATGTGGAATGAGTTGTTTTTCATTACATGGTGAACATTTATATATCTTTTTTTTAAATATACAGACCTGACTTTGTAATTCCTATCCATCATCTTTCACACATTACATTGTGAGAAGTTCTGCTGTATTGAAGGCGATATCAAGGAAACAGCTTTTTAAATTTGTTTTCAAATTTTACTTTGCTGTGTGTCAGACATTTTATATCAGTGGCCAAATAATCAAAATTTTTCTTGCAGCATTGTGCATCTCTTTTTCTGCTAAAGACAACATTAATATGAAGTAATAAATGTCATTTTTCTTTCAAGTACTGTAATTATGTGTATAACTGTTCCTTTTGAACTGTCATAGAATATTTACTATCAACTTAAGGAGGGAAAAAAACTACTTTGAATTAGTAGTCAAAATGCCCAACCCCTTAAACAGATTACAAGATGTTTATGAATAAGTACCACATATTATTATTACAGCATGTTTCTGAGCAATAAAGACTTTTGTTCTTAAAGATGACACTACTGAATGGAAATATGCAAAATATGTCAACAAGATTTTGTATGATTCTAAGTACAAAAGTGACTGAACTAAGTTTCTTAAGGAATTCCGAAATGTTCTTTTTCCAGTTTAAATTCTCATGAATATGGACACCTTGAAATTTTGAAGTTTCCCCCCTAGTTATTATTTTCTCAGCATGTGTTACACTTGTCATTAATACATTACCCCTGGATGTGCAGAACTGAATATGAAATTGAAAGTGAGCTAATTCACAGAAAACAAGTCAATGAAACTTTTAAGTACATTGTTTACCATTACTTCTGTTTCTGTATGTGTGCTTGGATTGATTAAAATACACGGATAAGAAAAAAAATCACAGATTTTTCCCAGATTTCCCAGTCCAGGTGAAATTACATTTTTCCAACATTATGTGACAATATAAGTTCCCTTTGTGCTGTAAAACTTATGTTCTTTGAATGTTTTCATACACCATATAGAATTTGCCGGCATTTTAGAAAACAAGCTTAGCAAAAAACAATGATTTCTGAAATACCTCTGAGATGCAGTAACATTTATCCTGTATACTTTCACTTTACAGAAATATAAACAGGAACTTGAATAGAATTGGGGAGAAGAGAAGTTTGTGGCACAACTTGACAACAAGAAAGGATCGATTGGTAGGACATGTTCTGAGGCATCAAGGGATCACCAATTTAGTATTGGAGGGCAGCGTGGAGGGTAAAAGTCATAGAGGGAGACCAAGAGATGAATACACTAAGCAGATTCAGAAGGATGTAGGTTGCAGTAGGTACTAGGAGATGAAGAAACTTGCACAGGATAGAGTAGCATGGAGAGCTGCATCAAACCAGTCTTAGGACTGATGACCATAACAACAACAACAAAATGGAACTCCACCAAACATTGCATGGTAAGTTCTGAAACAGTGAAATCGAGATAGCAATGTGCTTTTGTCCACCAATCATAGTTTATGCCGCATGATATTACCAGCCAAAAATAGCAGATATTCATTGATATAGTCAGCCAATAGCAGCCTCATTCATAATTAGTGCAAACACACAAACAGAAAAAAGTTAAATTAAATTACTGTACATACAGCATAGCTATAAGAAAAAGCTAAGCTATTACATATAATATTGGCTAACAAAAGTATTTTGCTATCTTTTCTTTCTTCCCCCCCCCCCCCCCCCCTCCCCCCCCCCCCTCACCCTGAAAGGTGTGATTAGGCAGGATACTAAGAATACAGCTTCAATTGCAGGCACTGAATATTTCTATCAAGCATTATTATAAATTTCGTTGCTTCGCACAGAACATTTCGTATGTTACCTGGATGTATACATATTCCATCAAACATTTTGACTTTATGATAGAAAATTACATACGGACTTTTTCAATAACACACTTTGCACATTTTTTAAAGGATATTTATACTTCTTGCCATAGTTAGTGCTTAATTTGTACTCTATGAAGGAACTATAATAAATATGGAAAGCTAATCTTAAAACTTAGTCTTTTGTAGCTTGTGTTATCCTTTAAGAGACATCAAACAAAATGTGGCAGTAAAACACTAAAAACAAGGTAAATGTCTGATCTTCAGTGTTGTTATAAGAAATTCATTGCACATTCTCACACATAACATAATTCACCTTGCATAAAAGGAAATTACTTTGAAAAGTAAAATTTTTCTCAGTACCATTTGCAACATTCTCCCTCGACCTATTACAATCGTAAGCAGCTGTGATGCCACACTCATTGAAACAAGGCCAAATGAAAATTATGTAATGAAATATTTCTGGAAATCTAAAAATTTCCTAGGTTTTTCCTGACTATCCCAGGGTGCATGAACCCTGCAACATTAGTGTCATCTGAAAAAGAAACTAATTCTGGATGCTATATATTAGACAGAAGATTGTTCACACATATGAGTGACACTAGTGGATCTGAGGCTTAGGAAACCCGATATGTGATTTTCACCAGTCAGAATTATGTCCTCGGACTACATTGGTTGAGTTGGCACGTAAAGAGCATTAACAGTAGAGCAACTTTTCTGAACCCCAAACTGCTATATACTGAGGATATTGTTCCTAAGGTGAGATACCATTCTAAAACGCATAAGCTTCTCAGAAATCAGTGGTTCAGTGCAGCTTTGATGAAGAAGAAAACACTGCTATGATGTTGAGGTAAAGGAAGCAACAGGTGATGAAACACTATTGATGAATCAGTGCAATATTTTGCTGCATTATGGAGATAAAATGGCATATAAAGTGATTCAAAGATGAAAAGCAGTGTGCTGATGGATGTCTTTGGGATGTCGTCCATGGTGTCTGCATGGATAACACTGAAGTGCTGATAAGGGCATGGTTGAAGTAGCAAACTCCTGGAAGAGGATATATGTCTGGGATGGTGCATGCATTATGAGCACAATACACAGTATTTGCCTTAGGTCTGTCAGGATGTATCCCTTTTCAGTATGAACTGGAGATGAGAAGACTATAGTCAAGTTGCTGTAAGTTGATCCCTGACAGCTGCAATGGCTAGGTGCAGCAGCTTCACAGGCCTACCTCAACCAATAATGTAATGCAATTTTATAAACATCTCTGTGGCAACATTTCAGTGTGTGGGAATTGTTTTCACCTGCAGCTATTAGCACTTTGCAGCTGGAAGCCTGCAACAGTGCTACGAGCTGCCATGGACCTCCTTATGTGATCTTCACTGTTTGTATGGTGAATGAAGTCATTCCCAAGCGGAAACTCAAATTTGGCTTCAGCAGAAACAAATTGCTCCAGTGTGAAGTGTCATGGTCTATTGAAAACTGGAGGACTAGGTTTGGTGCATGTGTGATGTACTGTGCGGTGTCATTCTTTTCTTGGTGCTCCACATGTCTGCATGATGGCTGGAAAATGGTTGAGATGATCGTGGTAATGAACTTCAGTACAAAATTTGGTACAACATGGCAGAACCCAACAGTTAAGTGACCGGATTCGTCGTCAATGAGTTGAGAGCCAGGAATGTTAAGGAGCAGCTGAAAACATGCTAAGAAATCAGCACCAATGGCTGGTTCTGTGATAACTGCAATGGTGAGTTTCCAGCTGAAGGTGCAGTGCAATCCCAGATGTAGTTGTGAGGGACAGACGCCGTAGGTGGTGACAGACAAGTAATTGGTAGCCAATAGCTAAAATGGTGCTGGTTCACCACCTATGAGAATTGTGTGTGGACAGTCACACCTGTCAGACTCTATTTCTATATGAAAACAAGGCACAGACTTTCTATCCTAGATGAACAAGCAATTTGACACAGTTTGATAACTGTACATACCAATACATATTGTGATGTGGAAACACTAGCTGGTTGTGCATGACCTGCAGACACCTGATCTGTGATAGCTTTGATCTGGGCGGAAAGCACATAGGAAGCACAACAGGCACATTCCGGCACATAAAAAACACAATCACTCATTAAGCACAGGTAGACAAAATGGTTGGTACAAGTAACCAGTCAAAGAAAGTATCACAATGCCACAAAGCACTCATCATAGGAGCGATAACTTAGTCTCTCCACAAGGCGTGCAAATTCTGTTGAAGCAACAATCGCTAAAACAACATGTAAACAACTCATTTCTTGGGCGACCACTGTGCTCATTGGCATCAGAGTTTCTCTTGTTTTGCTTAAAAAAATTTCAAAAAGCTTTATACTCACCCCTTAATGGGGGGTAGTACATCAAACAGGCCAATTTGGAGCAGGAGAGGCACCAAAAGGACATTTTAATTTCCACTGTCTATACTTTTACAAATAAATTCATACAACTTTTTCAGCATGACCAGGAAGGATTCAGAATTCACAGTCATAGCAGTAAAAGTTCGAAAATTAAACTAAGTAATTTTTTTTAAATGTGAAATTTCATCATTTTTTTCACTTACTAATGGCAGCATTTGTTGATATAGTAACACTTTTCTTCATAACTAAGAGAGATGATTTGTTGAATTTTGCACAGCATACAAACCATACTTAAAGGTGCATGAAACTCTAGAATTTTCCAAATCTATTAAAAGCTGTGCTAAAAATTGAGGCAATTAACTAAAAAAGTTGTGTTTTTTTTTAACATGAAGTTTAAAATACAACAGATAATTCGATTTTTCATAAATTAAATAAATTCTAGAGTTTTATACACATGTAAGTATGTTATCTATGTTGTGCAAAATCCATTTTAACTTCCACAGCCATGAGCATCAACCCTGAATCCTTCCTGGTGATGCTGACAAAGTTTTATGAATTGATTTGTAAAAGTATAGACACTCAAAATTAAAATATCCTGTGATGCCTCTCCTGCTTCCCTTAAACGTTTTCTGTTTGATTTTATATACTGGGTGACTCAAAAAGAATACCACAACTTTAAAAATGTGTATTTAATGAAAGAAACATAATACAACCTTCTGTTATACATCATTACAAAGAGTATTTAAAAAGGTTTTTTTTCACTCAAAAACAAGTTCAGAGATGTTCAATATGGCCTCCACCAGACACTTGAGCAATATCAACCCGATACTCCAACTCGTTCCACACTCTCTGTAGCATATCAGGCGTAACAGTTTGGATAGCTGCTGTTATTTCTCGTTTCAAATCATCAATGGTGGCTGGGAGAGGTGGCCAAAACACCATATCCTTAACATACCCCCATAAGAAAAAATCGCAGGGGGTAAGATCAGGGCTTCTTGGAGGCCAGTGATAAAGTGCTCCGTCACGGGTTGCCTGGTGGCCGATCCATCGTTCTCGGCCATCCAGAAATTTTCCCTTTGCACAAACACCCATTCTCTGTAAACTATTTATAGCAACGTTTAATACACCACCTATCAGGAGGTTTAACACCATACTTTGTTCGAAATGCATGCTGAACAACTGTCGTTGATTCACTTCTGTCATACTCAATAACACAAAAAGCTTTCTGTTGAGCAGTCGCCATCTTAGCATCAACTGACGCTGACGCCTAGTCAACAGCGCCTCAAGCAAACAAATGTACAACTAAATGAAACTTTATAGCTCCCTTAATTTGCCGACAGATAGTGCTTAGCTCTGCCTTTTTTCGTTGCAGAGTTTTAAATTCCTAAAGTTGTGGTATTCTTTTTGAATCACTCTGTACTTTGGGAAACATTTCATCTGAATAGGGTGACATTAATTCATGCTGACTAGAGCAACAACTTATAATATTGGGAATGTAGCTTCTAGTCAGTGTAAAAGTTACTGACAACTGCATAAAACTGAAACTATGTTCTGTACCTCCTTGATTTTTAGGATGCGTTAACTATTTACAATTTTTTTTTTCTTTTTGCTGCATACCAGGTACAGTGTACAGTGTTCTTCGACACAGCAGAATGGAAAATCCTTTTGTTTCTCATCTACAATCAGTAGTGCATGAAAATCTTGCATTTAAGTAAGACAGCTTTCAAGAATATCATTTTAACCTTTTAGCATCTAAATACACTATGTGATCAAAACTATCCAGACAACTGGTTGAAAATGACTTACAAGTTCATGTCATCCTCCATCGCTAATGCAGGAATTCAGTATGATGTTGGCCCACCTTTAGCCTTGATGACAGCTTCCACTGTCACAGTCATATGTTCAATCAGGTGCTGGAATGTTTCTTGAGGAATGGCTGCCAATTCTTCACAGAGTCCTGCACAGAGGAGAGGTATCGATGTCAGTCAGTGAGGCCTGGCACAAAGTAGCATTCCAAAACATCCCAAAGGTGTTCTATAGGATTCAGGTCAGGACTCTGTGCAGGCCAGCCCCTTATAGGGATGTTATTGCCATATAACCACTACCTCTCATGCCACACATTATGATCAAATGCTCAAATGTAGTGAAAGATGCAGTCACCATCCCCGAACTGCTCTTCAATAGTGGGAGGCAAGAAGGTGCTTAAAACATCAATGTAGGCCTGTGCTGTGATAATGCCATGTAAAGCAACAAGGGATGCAAGCTCCTCCATGGAAAACATGACCACACCATAAAACCACCACCTGTTGGCAGTTACTGTTACTGTTGGCACTTGACACTCGGTCAGATGAAGTTCATCGGACATTTCCTATACCCACACACAGTCATCAGACTGCCTCATTGTGTATCGTGATTTGTCACTCCAAACAACATTTTTCCACTGTTGAATCGTCCAGTGTTAATGCTCCTTATACCAAGAGATGTTGTGTGGCATTTACTGGTATGACGTGTGACTTATGAGCAGCCACTCAGCCAAGAAATTCAAGTTTTGTCTCATCCTTCCTAACTGTCATAGTACTTGCAATGGATCCTGATGCATTTTGGATCCTACTTTCGATGTCTTCAGTTGCCCACCATTTTTGGAAACAATGCTTCATTGATAACAAAAGTTCTCCACCAGCTCACTCTCCTCTTCTTTCACAGGTAGTGCATTCTTGTTCTTACTGTTCATACTAAGCTCTTTAGTCTTAGCTGTGTTTATTTTTAATACAGCTCTCTGCACTTCTGCTTCTCACTCATATCCTTGAAAACATGGGTCAGGAGACAGATGTTGTTTGTAAAGTCCAGGTCCTCTAGGCAATCATATAGAGTACACTGTATAATTCTTCCTTTCTTTTCTCTTGTGTTCTGTTCTTCATGACACCATCTAATGTCAGAAAAACATCAGTGCATTACTCCAAATTTAAAATGAATTGTTCTGAGTGATTTCCATCATGTTTCACCTGGCAATTATATTCTCTGTACATCATCTTCATGATACTCATGATCTTTGGAGGTACTTTGTAGCTCTGCATTGTTTTCCAGATGGATTCATGCTGCACCCTATCAAAGGCTTTTTTAAAGTCAGCAAAAGCCAGGTACAGAGGAGACCAGTATTCTAAGGATTGCTCAGTAATGATCCTTGAGGTGTTGATTTTGTCCGTGCATGATCGGCTTTCTACCAATGATGGTAGAGCACTTGCCCATGAATGGCAAAAGTCCCGAGTTTGAGTCTCAGTCCTGCACACAGTTTTAATGTGCCAGGAAGTTCCATATCAGTGTACTCTCTGCTGCAGTGTGAAAATCTCATTCTATCAACCACAAAGTCTTCTGCTCCTCTCATGGTCAGCTACATGTAGCTTGCTCTTGGGTAGCAAATTCAAAAAATCTGTACATATATAACATGGATAATAAAATGAAATGTTGTTTTGACTGTCGATCAACATAGATACTGAGAAATTTATGGACAGCTGCTCCCTCTATGGTCTCATTTAGTACTTTAAGGCTTTTCTATTAGGTTTTCTACTTATATAGAAGTTCTTGTGATTAGTCTCCTTATATTAAGAGTTACCAGTTGGGGACAGACATAAGTGCTGTGTGAGCTTTCTCCTAACATTTCTGGTGTCCTATTTGTAATTGTTATATTATTGTTGACAGCAAGTAACACTGCTTCATCTTGTGTGATCTGTAGTGGCAAGCCAGTAATGTATGAGGTAGTTCGAAATGTTCTTAGAGCGGAATAGAAAGATATGAATCACAGAAGTGTAACTTTTTTATGTTTCAGTGTAGGCTCCCTTTGTACTAATACATGTGGCCCAGTGATGTTCCAATACCTTGAGCTCAACTCAAAAATTAGATTCCTCTGTGCCTGCAAAACACTGTCAACTTTGGCTGTCCGTTCTTGGTTTGAAAACAATCTCTGTCCATCATAGAAAATATTGAGCTTGAGGAAGAGATGGATATTTGATGGAGCCAAGTAAGGTGAGGCTGTCAACAATTCACATCTAAATTGATGTATTTTTGTCATAGCATTGACACTTGCGTATGTGCGCATAATGTCTTGTTGGATGATGACTTTCTTTCCTGCCAAACCTGGCCTTCATTTGTATATCTTTTGCTGTAGTTGGTCTAAAAATTAGGGTAACATTATCCTGTAATCGTTTCATCTGTGTAAAGGTAACATATCAGCAGAATTCCTATTGCATCTCCAGAAACTAAAACCATGACCTACCAAGCTGACATTATTGTCTTTGTAAACTTTCCCGGCTTAGGACAATTTTACAGTAAGCAAGTGATTACACTCATGAATCAATTTGTTGACACAATCAGTTTATGTTCACAAATGTAAGTCCTGCACTCTTTTAGCATTTCAAATCAAATAAGGAAAATCCTTCTTGACAATAAAAGGAAAACTTCTTGGACAACTTAAAGTTTTCGGAAAAAATGTAAATAAATATTTATATGAGACAATCCTCTGAAAAGTTCTATTGCAAAAAAGTGCCTATCTTCTTAGGATGGACAGTATGCAAAAAATTAAAGTCCAATCTCATGAGCAATACAATGAATTTGAGCCTCAGAGTCCATAACTGGAGCAGCAGGTCATGATACGCATTGGTCCCAGGTGGCAAGGGCATCATCAAGTCTGGGCGGTGACATAGTGCTGGGAAACTTCTGCTTCTGCTGGCATAGATTGAACTGTCTGTTGCTTGCTGGGTGAAGGCAGTTACACCCATGTGGTGGATGACTACTAGATAGCTATTGGTCTGGCAATGTGTGCTCAAACTGGGTAAGGAATATGGACCGCAGATGCACCCAAAGATCCAGATGCATGGAGGTTTCATGAGTGCCCTCAGAACTAGCTTGCTTCCTGCAGGACAGGAGAAGTTCAGCTGACTTTGACCAATGAGCCTGCAGAACAGGAGCAAGGAGCTGCATAACTGTGTAATGTTGTGGGTTGACAGTTTGTAGGAGACCCCAGAAACACACCATATCTTCCCCAATTCTCGAGAAAGACCAAGAGGGGCAGAGACTGGAGTGAGAAACAACAGCATCGTCACTGCCAGAAGCATTGCCAAAGGGCGAGGTAGGGGTTGCTGGTGTGTTAACATCCATTGGGATGGTGAATGGAGTCATCGTCTGGCTGGGCACACTGGAAGGTGGAAGCAATACATCTGCTGGGTGAGCAGCAAAAACCTTGGCAGGGGCAGTATTGGCTGATGTGCTGTAAGAGTTGGGAGCACTTGAGGAGTGTGATGAGAAGCACAGCTTGCCTCAGAAGATGGGAAACAGTGGTTGTCAGCCACCAGGGATACCCACAGGAAAAATTCATATCCCTGTCCCTGGGAGACAAACAATGTTGGTGGGAAGAAGAGGAGAAGGGGGACAGTCTGTCAGGTGGGGAATGGACAGAGAAGAGTGGAGAGGGCAACCATGTGGCCACTCTGCCAGAGAGGAGCCCTCCATCAGAGTGTCTCAGTATGATCTGAGAAAAAGGTGAAGATTCTCATGGGAGGAGTGGTACTCGTGTAGTTTAGATATTTGAAATTTAAAAGGCTGCAGAAAATGCTCAGCAGTGCCCTTAAAGGCAAGGTGGGAATTAATGCAATGCTGTGAGCAGCACAGAAGGCAGAAAATTCAGAGGAAGTTAGCTGAAGTCCATTATCAGTAACAATAGTGCATGGAGGCCGTCTAGTGGGAAAATCTGGGTAATTGCCCAAATGGTGTGGGAAGATAAATTGGAAAACATGCAGACCACAAACAGAAAACAGGACCCAGCATGCATGATGGTATGCCACATAGAGTCAAGGATGGGCTATTCGAAGTCCAGATGAATGTGGGACCAAGGAACAGCAGTGGAAGACCATGTTAAGTAATGCTGAGATGGGGCCCTCACCAACTCTGGCAGCTGCAGCAAGCAGTGACCAAATCTCTAATAGTAGAATCCGTGCCTCATAGACATGATGGTGAGCCAGTCACTAGGTAACAACAGTCCACCAGTGTCCTTTGTGGAGCAACCAGAGGAACTGGTTGCAGAGAGCCACCAAATAACCATCCAAGTGCAGTTGTTGTCACCCTAGTGCAGGACAATGCTGTCCAGGGAAGAGAGGTCCTGTTGTTGATCCCAGAACACCTGAAGATCTGGGTGTGCCACAGCCTTTGAGTTGGGTGGCCAGCTTTGCCAGATGTTCTGGAAGAGATGTGGAAGACTGGACTGTCTGCAGTGTGGAGTGAGACAAGGTTGACATCCAGGAGTAGCTGTGCAAAGTCGGCTGCAACAGCGGTCAAGGTGGCAGCAGACTTCTGGATCAGTATTGAACACTGGTTGCTCTCCTAGTGAAGGCCGGGAAAGGAGATCAGCATTGGTATGGTGGAGGGTGGAGCACAAAATTGCTTCATAGGAATAGGCAGAGAGGAACATGGCACAGTGTTGGAGGTGGTGGGCTGTGTGGTGCTGAAACCCAGAGGAAGGGCAACTGGGGCTTCTGGTACATACTGAGGGTACATTGGTGCCCACAGATATAACCATTGGACTTTCTGAACCCAAAAATAATGTCCAGTGCTTATTTTTTGATTTGGCCATACTTACACTGGGCAGAATAGTTTTAGAGACTAGCTTCAGAGACAAAGGCAATTGGCTGCACCACCTCGTTGATCACTTGGAAAAGAACAGCTCCCACACCATAATTGGAGGTATCAGTAGTGAGTGTACACAGCTATGATAGGTCATAAGGCAGGTAGGCTTGAGGAGCAGCTGTTTTAATAAGTGGAACTCCCTGCCACACTCAGGGGACCAGAGGCACTGGACATTCATTCAGAAGAAGAGTCTCTGCAACGTCAGTTGCATGGAGAATGAAATGACAGGGAGCTTATGGATCACCTCAATGGACTGCATGACAGGGTAGATGCTGGAAGCACTTCGGATGTGGCCAAGATATTCCACTCATAGCACTAACGGGTCACGCTTGTTCTTGTTACAATGAAGGTCCTCATGACCAGACACTGCAAACAAAAGATTCAGATTGTGTAAGAAGTCTTAGACAGAGGCACCAGTAACCAGGATATTGTCCAGGTAGTTGGCAGCCTGGGTAACATATAGCAACAGTTGTTCAAGATACTGCTGGAAAATTACTAATGCACTCATGATACTGTAGGGGAGTTGATTGTATTGAAAAAGACCAAACGGGATATTGATAACCAAAATGTCATGTAGGCTGCCTCCAAAGGAATTTGCAGGTATGTGTCACAAAGATCAGTTTTTGCAAAAATCTTGCTAGCACCCAGTTGAATCAAAATCTCCTTAGCTTAGGGGATAGGGTAAGAGTCCACTACTGACTAAGAGTGGACCATGACACTGAAAATGCTGCAGATGTGTTTCTGACCCGTATTCTGCCAATAAATTGTTTTCTTACCCCTAATAATTGTTTAAGCACTCAGAAACACTGCACATGCAGTGAACACAGTTGGATTTAAATTAACAGTCCAGAAAAAAAATGGTTCCCGACACTCTACTGTGTAAACCTAGTCAAATTCACTTTATTACTGTGAAAGCTTGTTTTACGCCCTTAACAATAGTGTCCTACAGCTGCATAGTGTACTAACTAAGAATGATTCTTTCATGTGATACAGCTCTATTTAGGAATAGGCCTACACATTCTAATATGCTTACCGAATTACAATTGTTCTCTGAAGAGCATGTGTCATTTTATGGTAAGCCAGATGTTTTCCCCCTATATGCAATTTAGAAATACTGATGCACTTTTAGTACCATGCCAGAGTTATGAACATAAAAAACTAACATTATAACTATAGTAAAACCTGTGTTTACATTAGCTGACTGTACATTTTGCCGCCAATTTCATTTGATCCTTTCCTAAGCTTTTCTCCTTTAACTACTTGTTTTCCTGCTATTAAAAATCTACATTCGGAAGTAACTGAAGGATATCATGTCATCCTTCCCTTCAAACAACATTAAGAAAGCTCCATCCTCCCCTCTTCTTAAATTAATTGATGATGATCCCTAATTATTCGGTTTTTCCTTCTCCTCTTCATTAGTCGACACAACAACAATACTTAGATTTTACTGTCTGTTCATTTCAAACAAAACTGTATGTTTAAAAACAGTGAATAATTTACGTAACACACTAAAAGTAAATAAACGAGTTTGATGATGAAAGTACATTGCCTTTAATCTGATGATTTGTGTGGTGGCGACGGTGATTTTACTGCCGTGTGTGTAAACACAGGACTTTTGACAATGGCGACGATCAGTTGACCTGGCAGAAAATATCCACTGCGAGTGCAACCGGCGTTAAAGACCTGTTCAGAAAGAGCGTGGTCTGGCAGTCCGACCTGTGGCCTTGAACAGCAATGGCATTGGCCAGGCCGCATAGTTGTTGTATATTGGTGTCGGTCACACAGAGAGTGACTCTGGCTGGCTCGCCGCACAGGCTGACATAGAGTTTCAACACAGACAGATTCACAGCAGCCAGGAGCAGCTGTTTGCATTTGCTGGTGCATTTGACAACAATGGCGTGAGGCAGATCTTTGGTACCACGCTACACGTGCAGGCTGCTATGTGATGAGGTTCCGTCTGTTTCCACGGTGTGACAGCTGACGCAGCAGCAACTGCTTCTGCCTGTCTGGCCTTCCTTGCCCCGGTCATCCGTCATGCCTGACCCACACAGGCAGACTGCGGCGTTGTGTCTGACCAGGCCTTCAAGAAGCTGAAAATCAGTTTTTATCTTTCCTGTATGTTTGAAAACTGACACATCCGGTATATATGATAGGAACGAAGCCTAGAAACACAGGTGGCCCTTGTGACTCCTAGGAGATTCAGACCACTCATTTCTGAGTCATTATCAAACTATCACAAACAAGCCATCATTGTCTCATTAATCATCAGTCACTTATTAGTTACCATCTCTCTACAATATGCCGTGTCGATCAAATGCCTGGATGGTTAATGGCATACACTCGCTTGCAATACTGAGGTAAATGGCAACTGGCAAATGTTTCAAACTTGTTCCCAGTGTGGCGACTCCACATGGCCATAGAGAGGAGACAAATAAAACTGGAGATGCATTTCTGAATAAATTTTGGCAGCTCTGCAAAGTTTAGTTTTGTGTACTATGCTGTATTCTTACAGGTAGACGCCCTAGTGTCAGCCACATCAGTTTTAGATGAATTCGCTGTTTCTTACACATTTGCTGTAAAGGTGTCTCATTTTAAGAGTTGTGGGAATATTCTTAATTGCTCTCGTAAATGCACATTTTGAGGCATAACGCCATGTCAGTAAGTGCACCACCGCTGAGAGATGTTAATAGGTGCTTAAAATAAATAATAACAATTTCAGATTGTTAAATACATAAAAATAAATTATTTTCTCTCTTTAAGTAAGAATAAATCATTTATTTTCACCTGCCTTAATACATTTTCTTGCTATATCTGCTTTTCTCTGTTAATCCCCTGAAAAGTGAAAAAAAATCTGGGCTTTTCTTTCTATTTTGTAAAGTAAAAACTAAATGTACACAATAATTTCCACAACCCATAACAGATTCATGTCTTAAAAAATTTTGTGAATTTTGGTTGTAAGGACGATGTGGCTTTTTTATTGTTACAAACATATTAATGTAGATTGAAATACTGTTGTAAATTTAATATTAAGAACAAAAGGAGGCATACGATTGTGGAAATTGGTTCTGTTACTAATAATGTGCATAACTTGACTACTCACTTACCTGCATTACTTAAACAGAAATTGAATTTGTCTTGGGCCTTTCCCGTAACTATTTACCACTTTTTCGATAAAGGACTCCTCCTCTGATTTTATCTTATCACGATAAACTGACACTATACACAAACAACTGAGTCGATTATCTGCCATGGTAGTTCTTAGCCACATTTTTACACTCTTGAGAGTGCTGCAAACAAACATGGCATAGACCTATACTAATTCAGATAGTGTAACCTGCTTCAGTTACTGTATTGTGATAATATTTCAAACAAGATTTAAAAATAATTAGAAGAAATGTCTCATCTGACTTAAGAAATTGTTTCAAAGTCTTTCTGATTAAGTAATTACAATCAGAAAAATGTTACTGTGTTAATTAGTAACTGAATGATCTTTCCACAGAGCAGGTGGTTGCCAGTAAGCTAAGGGCTATCTTCAAGGCTGAAGCTATGGCAGGCAAGAATTTGGCTTTGTCCAGTAGATCAGTCAGGCTTAATTCAGCAATATCTCCTTCAGTTACTTTATCGCATTTCCACATACTAATCCATGTCCATGCTTCTTCAGTGAAGTTATCTAAAAGATCGCCATAAAATCTTATGATATTTTCAATTATCCTTTTAATATCTAGGTCACTTTGGGATTTCATTACCTCTGGGTGCAAGCAGAAAATCTCAAAACATGCCTTGTTGTCTTCTGAAAACCGTTCTTGCGAGTAATGGACTAGGGAATCCAAATATGGAATAAAGAGAGATTTTCTGTACTACTCAGTGACAGAAACTGATGGATGATTTGAACGATGCACTTGTTGTGCAACACTCACAGTTCTCAAATGCCAGTGACATCTATTCCAAGTGCACTATAGTTGCTTTCATCACTTTTCATTATCATTTCAAATTGGGCTTCCACATTTTCTCTGTCATCTAATAACATTTTTACAATTCCTTGAATGTGTTCTGAAACTTCTAACAAGTTAATATTTACTGATTGTAGGATATTGGTGACAGGTTCTAGTTTGGCTGAATATTTTGCTATGACTTTTAATGTAACAATAAATGTTGGAGAGGTAAGTGTGCAGGAAAGTTGCCAGGCTTTCTGCCTAGTTTCACAATCTCCTTCTTTATGTAAAATTGCTAATGCTTCAACAATTTATAAAAACTTATCATTAAATTTCCTTATAGACTTATGCTTCTCAGACCATTGTGTCTCACACAGTTTTTGAAGGTTCCCAATTAGGACTTTCCTTTGTCTGCTCCCCCATAAAAAAGAAATTCTTTCTTTGATAGTACCAATGGCATTTCTAACCTCTGGTAAGGTGTCCAAACCATTCACAACTAAATTAAGTCTATGGCTAGCACAACGATAGAAGTGAGCCTTGGGATATTTCTCAGCAATTGTCTGCTGTACTCCGCTAATTTTACTGGCCATCGTACTGCACCTGTCATTGCCTTGTCCTACCATTTTATTCGATTTAAACCCCAAGCACATAAAGTAGATATTATTGTGTTGGAGATATGTTTTACATCTAACCTTGCTAATGGTGTAAATCCAACGAAGTCTTCTCTGGCAACATTAGTTGCACGGTCAAAATAACGTGCAGAAAGAGAAAGTTGTTCTGTGCCTGCAATATCCATTGTTTTGTCTGCCAAAACTGAAAATGATTTGCTGTTATTGATGATATTAATCAAATCATTTCTTAGTACCTTGGTGCATATATCAATTAAATCATTTTGGGTTCTATGAGAAACATAGGTAGCATTTTTAGGGGCTCCCTCAAAATGATTAGACAGTGTTACGTCACCTGGCTGTACTCTAAATTGTAACAAATCATCAAATACAGCGATTGAATTTGTTTTTCTTCTTAAAGGTGAGTTATGTAATGCACAAAACAGTACACAAGAAACTTCTGATTTTAACTTTGCATGTTAAGTTTGTACTAATTTCGCAAGATTCTCTTTGGCGAGTTCTTCCACACCTTTAGTTTTGTTTGTCACACCACTTATGAAATTATTTGACTTTTCTATTGCATCTTTATGCCACTCGGAATTCATATGCATTTTTGGACATTCATGGAACTTTTTGAAACTTGTGAATGAGTGGCTTATGAATGCACCATTATGACTACAACGCTTTATTCGTGGGCGGAAAAGCACACAAAACTTGCAGAGGGCACCTTTAACTGCTTTAGAATAGACCAGCCATGGATATAATGACAGCCAGGCTGGTCGAAATGTTCTTTTTGTGCTGTCTATATCAGTCTTAAAATTATAACTTCTTTTAGGTTGCCATGGATTAAATAAAATCCTATGCTTTAGGAAATTGTCAACATCCTTTTTTTGAATGTAATTTCAGACATCAGGAATACTGACTAGGATACTACTACTCTTTTCATCAATGCACTTGAAGCCAGCAGACGAACTGGCTTTGTCTTTATTTTCTCCATCAGCACAACTACTGGAATTTTTAATAGTGATGGTTGCATTTGACTCACCCTTTTCTTGTGATACCTCATCATAGACAGTATCTTCTTCGACACCTCCACTTTCATTTGTAGTTTTCATTCACTTGTGAGGTACAAAAAACTTATGTATATCTGTCATTTCCACTGTATACACTGCGCTTTTAAATTCACAACGCATAAACGTCTATGCAAACCACTGTCCACTTACAACTCACAATGAATTTACACAACCCTTAAAGTGGTGTGATGCCGAACCTAGCTGAGTCATGACTAAAGAACAGAAGCTGAAATTATATCATGGTGGTGGGACGAAGGGAGGGGTTTCGGTTCATCAGTGATACAACGCAGTGTCCATTAGATCGCAAGCCAATGGCTTTGAGTTTTGCGTGAACATTTGGCGCAGTTTCTTGCGATGGATGTGGAAATATTTATGCGATATGTACCTATTAGAACATAGCAAAACTCATCTGGAACGTTCCAGAAATGTAAGTAGCTTACGCCACACCGTGCTAGACCGTGTTCATTGACAGTAGTTCCAATGACGAATATTGCCTACTTCTACAGACAAGTAGTGATATTAGTGGCCTCACAGTACCCTCTAAAACTTCAGCAAACGAAAAGGAACATAATACCTTAAGCTAATTTAAATTAGCGTCTGACAATTGTTAACCATTATTTGAAATTTGAAAGAATAAAATTTTGCTGAGTGTGTTTTGTTGTGCAACTGCCTTGTGTTGCCAGTTGAGGTTTATGAAGAGGTTTGTACATAGTGAGATGGGAACAGAAAGGGTGACATTTTAGTACCCTATAAGTCAACATTTTCGAGATGGAACTCTCACCATGGGTACCATTCTTAATGGGACCAAGTACACATGTAGTAGTTTGTTGACTGCCAGATTTGTTTTATTTTATTATAGCATATTAGTAATGCCCAGAGTTTGTTAACATGTAAACAGTCTTTCCTTACCAGATATGCATTGTTTACAGTTACTAAAATCTCGAATATTGCAGCTATAGATATCTATCTTTAATTTTTTTGTCATATAGATACTGTATCATAGATTATTTTTCAAGGAAGATATCATTTTTTTACGTTTGTGTTTAATGTCCCTTTATGACACAACAGTTACTTTTAATATGCAGAGAATGAACAATGGGCGTGCCTTCAGGAAAAATGCTTAAATGTGGCTCAAGAATGCATTTGTAAAAGTTAACAATAAACTGCTGGTTTATGTATTATTCCCATTGTTGCCTCACTTGCTGTTGTTAGTTTCTACCACGTGTGAGTGTAGAAATAAAAGCAAAGATACTCCATAGGCATCTGTAAGACGATCTATAACAATTTTGCACATCTTCAACAAACAAGATTTCTTAAAGAAAAACACATAATTTTTAAATTTATCGTCATTTTTTAATTTTAGTTCAATTCTCCTTTAAGGTTTTTCATTGCTCTAGTTCATCCTGTAATTCTGTTTAGATATGTTTTATATTATTTTTACGTCATTTTATCGATATTTCCCAGTTATTTTAGTGGTATTTTACAGGTACCTTAAATCATACATAAATGAGCCATAAAGTTACAGGTATTTTTTATATTCATAAACTGAATGAATTTTCACTAGGGGCAACTGCCTCCACTGCACCCCTCCCCCTCTCCCCTACAGGCACCCCTCGTTGGCTACTCGAAAAGATCAATGGGGGTAGCCCAGTAACTGTTGGAGATGGGAGTGAGGACACCAGCATCCTGTAAATGGCAGATTTTCTGTCAGAGATGGTCTTGTAGCACAAATATAATGGTCCAAGATTTCTCAAACTTAGGAACTGCTGGTGGACGAAGTGTGACATGGCTCTGAAAATCCTTGACACCAGAAAGAAGATAGTGCAGAAAACACTTTGGAGTACTTAGCAAACAAATCCGAGGCACAGGAACTGACCTTTATCCGACTAACATGAGAAATGGGATTGTGAATCTGCAGCCCCAGAGCGGTGAAAGGGTCCAAGTTGAGAAGGTCAGAGGTATCAGGAAATCCAACATCCAGAACGCGTTCTTTGATAGCTGTGTTCCTGTACTGAAAATGTGCTGAGAGGGCATCCTTGATGGGAATGAGCTTGTTGCTAAAACTGTGCAGCTGGGTGGGGAATCCCAGGGCCTTATACATTGGCCAGTCAGTGATGGTGGCAGACAACTGAGAATCAGTATGGAGAAGCCCCAGGATCCCATCAAGCAGAACAGGGAGAGACATTGATTTGTGGGAGGAAGGGACCATCGTGTAGATCAAAAGAATAGATGGTGTAGCATTGCATTTCCCAGCGCTGTCAGGTTTGAGGGCGGTATGAGACACCTAATGAACAGACATCGCCATGGAAAGGCAAACTTTGGACTGGTGGTTAGACTTTTCACGTGCCAAAAACCTGGTGTTCAGAAATGACACTGCTGCCACAGACAGCTAATAAAACATCAACTGCAGGAAGGTAGGGCATACACACAATGCCCACCCTTCTGGCCCAAATTGTGGGAGGGTTTGAGTGAGGCAGAAGGCTTCTGAGGCAGCCTTGAGGCTAAGACCACTGCCAGATCCTGCAGGGATAATGCAGTGCACTGAGACTGCTAATACACCAGAATAATAGGGATGCAAGACTCAAGGGAGGTAGCCTTAAGTTTGAGGAAATTGTGATGGAGAGCCTCACACACAATGGAGGAAACATGAATGTTTACACTGTTTCATGCCAATCATGAAAGTGTCCCCGGAATCGCATAATTCTCTGCTGATAAGATTCATGAGACAGACTGTGACAATTAATAAAACTGTGGTTGGCCTCAGCCACATCAACGTTGGAATCTAAACATTGAGAGACACTGGACTTCAGCCTCAGGATGCAGCTGTTGTATAAGCTGGTATACAAAGGGGCTGGCTTTGTCCGATGATAAGTGCTCTGCCGGGTGTTACCTGTCAGTCTGTGGATGAAGAAATGTTGTTCCATTTGCATTAGGTATCACAACCATGGCTCCACTTTGTGGTCAAACACACTGAAGGAAGGCAGTGGCTGCTGGAACTAATGGTTGGGGTTGAGGGTTGTGTCACTGTGCTTCGAAACCTCCAGTGACAAGTGCAGCCGACCCATGAGCTTCACCAGAAGATCCCTGTTGGCCCTCTACATTGAAGCAGAAAGAGGATCAGATGGGTAAGGTCTATAGGCACACGTGCCAATGACATAGTGACAATAACACAATAGAGCTATCTTTAACATATATTTTTCCAGTAAGTAAGTGATTATACTCATGAATCAATTTGTTGACACAATTATTTTTTCTTCGCAAATGTAAGTTGTGCACTCTGTTGGCATTTCAAAACAAATAGGAAAAATCCTTCTTGACAATAAAGGGAAGACTTCTTGGACAACTTAAAGTTCTCAGGAAAACAGCATAAATAAATATTTGTGTGAGACTATCCTTTGAAAAGGTCTCTTGCAAAAAAGTAGCTATCTTCTTAGATTGCACAGTAGGCAGAAAATTAAAATCCCATCTCTTGAGCGATACCAGGAGTCTGCACCTCAGACTTCACAGCTGGAGCAGCAGGTCATGATGCACATTGGTTCTGGATGGCAAGGACGGAATCAAATCTGGGCTGTGACATGGTGCTGGTGAATTTCTGCTTCTGCTGACAGAGACAGAACTGAATGCTGCTTGCTGGGTGAGGGCAGTCATACCCAGGTGGTAGAAGACTAGATGACTACTAGATACCTATTGGTCTGGCAATGTGGGCTCAGACTGGTTGAGGAAAATGGCGCTTCGGATACACCAAAAGATACATTTATGTGGTGGCCTCTACCCTCTTGTGCATGCCGTCAAATCTAGCCTGTTTTCTGCAGGCAGGTGAAGTTCAGCTAGTTTCTGCTAGTGTTCCTATGGGGCTGGAGCAATGACATAGCAGTGTGACAATGTGGATTGGTAGCATTGTAGGAGACCACAGAAACACAATACTTTGATTTCTTCAGTGGTGTTGAATCATCATGTTTCCAGTGCTATGACTGTTCTTTTGTCTGTGTGTTATAGTAATGGACCCAATATTCATCTGTGGTTACAAACTGGAACAGAATCCATGTTGGTTGCTCTGAAAAGAGGTCAATCATAGTTCACACATCTCCATTCTGTTGCATTTCTGATCCTGTGTTAAGAGTCACGGCACCAATCTAGCACACAGTTTTCTCATATTCAATTCCACTGTAAAAATGTGATATGCCATTCAGATGACATACTTATAGCTTCAGTAGTTTCATGCATTTTCAGTTGCAATTCCTCCAAGACCATTCTATGCACTTCTGCAGTGACTTCTGGGATAGTGGCATCTGCATTTATTTGTGGGTTAGTGGCATATCTTGGCTGATGACTAAGCAAATTATCATCAGAGTTTTCCTGACCAAATTTAAACTTATTTGTTCACTTGACAATCACTGAATATGAAGGAGCAGAGTCCTCCAGTGTGCCCAGAAAATCAGCATGAGTTTCCTTTGGTTTCATACATTTCTTTAGTTCAGTATTTTCCATCCTCAACAAACTGTGTAGTTGCAGGTTTTTGCATGGTGCTACAAGGGGATGTCATGAACAACATACTAAAATTCCTGAGTGTTGGTATGTGAGGGAGAAGGAGTGCTAAAAAGTCACATTCTCCTCATGTTTTTCTCAAATAGCTTAGAAACTGTGGAACCTATTGAAAATTTTTCAAAGTACAGAATGAAACTACCTGAAATTTCCTGCAGGATATTTCTGCAGACTGTCAAAAATATTGTTTTAACAGTACAAAAGTAATGTTTATTTTTAAGTAAAGTGGGTTAAAAACAATTACAAAATGTGTATATGACATCTATGTATGGTAGAGCCATAGTATGGGATAATTTATGTTCCATGGATGCAGAATGGAGTGTGAGGAAAGGTATGTTGTTATAATCTATGAAAATATCTGAACACTGTTGTACACTGCCAGAAGTGAAATTGATTCTTAGCCATCCTGTACAGCTGCTGTGGTGTTCTTATGGGAAAGGTGATGGGCTCCGCTCGATTTTCAGTTTACGTACAGACTATACCTCAAAAGTATTTTCTGTCCAGTTTTCCTATATGAATAGACAAAATTACTTCATTGAGCTTGTTTGTAGATATTAGAGTTCCTTTCAGGTGTTAAGCAAACTTTTATGTAAAATACATTCCTTTAAACAGTGACTGAGGAGTATTTAATTTGTAACTGTGCTCTTGTTAGTGTCCTGTGTAGGGTCACTTTGAAAGGAATTGTATTGGTAAATGTGACAGCTGTTGCTGTCTGTCGTGTACAGTGTATTGTGAAGGTGTGTAACGGTATTGTAGTTGTTTGGTGGTGAATTAATGAAACACCTTAATGTTATTGCGCTTCTCATGTGATTAATTGTGTTAATGGGTTTCTGCACAAATCTTTTCCACACAGGAATTGTTGGCACACATATAGCAAGTTACACTGAATGGTGTCACTAACCACACATTCATGGTGTGTCTTCAAGATAAGTGTGGATATGTGTGATTGAATGGACCTGATATGTTACAGTCTAGAACAATAACCTATTATAATCGATCGCTTGACTTACATGGAGGTGACAATAGTCATGGGATACTTCCTGATATCGTGTCGGATCTCTGTTTGCCTCGCACTTGAATTGTTCAGAATGTTCCTCAAACCAGTCATGAACACTTGTGGCCCGGTGAAATTTCACATTGTATTCCATAAAAATTCCATCATTATTTGGGTAGATGAAGCCCATGAATGACTTCAGAAAGTCTCCAAGTAGCCAAACATAACAATTTTTAGTCAGTGATCAGTTTAGACCATAAGACACAGTCTGTTCTCTATAACTACAGCCTACAGCATTATGGAGCTTCCACTCGCTTCCACAGTTCTGGACGACTTGGGGTCTATTGTTTCATGAGGTCTGTGCCACACTCAGGTCTTACCTACTGATATCAGGAATCATCTGACTGGGCAACAGTTTTCTAGCCATCTGGGCTCAAACCAATATGGTCACAAGTGCAGCAGAGGCACTGCAGGTGATTTTGTGTTGTTAGAAAAGACACTTGCATGAGTCATCTGCTGCCATAGTTCATTAACTGCAGATTTCAGCACACTGACCTATTGGATTCATTTGTTGTATGTCCCACTTTGATTTCTGCAGTCATTTCATACAATGTTGTTAGTCTGTTAACAGTGTCATCTCTATGTGAATGATGCTGCTCTTGGTTGTTAAGTGAAAGCTACTGGCCACTATGTTGTTTGTAGTGAGAGGTAATGTCTGAAATTTGGTATTCTCTGCACACTCTTGATACCATGGATCATGGAATATTCATTTTGAAAATGGAATTTCCCCCGTGCCTAATTCCAACTGTCATTCCACATTCAAAGGCTTTTAATTCCCATTGTATGACCATAATCACATGATAAGCTGTTTCACAGGAATTTCCTGAGGACAAATGACAGCTGTGCCAATGAAATGCCCTTTTATGCCCTTGTATAGAGAATACTACTGCCATCTCTATACCTACATATTGCTATCCCATGACTTTTGTCATCTTAGTATGTGTTGAAGTATCTGAAATTCTATAACACGCATGTGACCTACCACTTCTATTGTGGAAGGGTATAGTTACTCCTTTGAGTCAGTTCAAATGTTGGGAGTGTGGAGGCTAGGGTGATGTATTCATACCCCTCAGTCTTTGAAAAGTATTCCAGACACTTAAAGTTGATACAATAAAATCAGCATGTGGATAGCACATTACACTTACGATGATACAATAAAATCAACATGTGGATAGCACATTACACTTACGACAGGCTCTTCAATGTGATAGAGAGTTGACAGTTCAAGCTGTTGAATTGTTTCACATAATAGCTGACTTAACAACTGCGAATAACTACTCACTTGATAAACTAAACGTAACTCCACTATATAAACACGAACTTACTGAAAGTTATTTTGTCTGCTCACATATGAGAAGTCGACAGGAAATGCTGGGGAGGTATTATCTGTCTGTAAACTCCAACTCAAGCAGTGCTCACAGTCAAGAATGTCGCCTTTCCGAGAAGAAAACTACAGCTGCTGTAAAGGGTGACTAAGAATCAATTTCCTCTCTAGCAGTGCAGAACAGTGTGCAGGTATTTATGTAGATTAGTTCCATATACATTTCTTCTGTTAGTGTTACTAGTAACTCATATCTGCAGTCCATGTAGTGTTAATGCATTTCTTGTAAAATAAAGATCCCCGAATATGTCTGGCCACTGGGGAGAGTAATCATAACTTTGTGGGACACCCTGTACTTGATTGTGAGGTAAATGGAATGGGGAATAACCTGCTCAGCGATGAGTTGATGCAGACGTTTAAAGGAAGGAAGCTCCTAAACACAATCTGGCAACCTACCATCCCTCGCATTTCTACTCCATATATTCCCCCTTACCCTGGTTACACCCACAGATCACAATACGTCCATTAATACAGCTCTACTGCACTTATATGTGATACATACATTTAATATGTGTAATCAAACAACTTCATTTAAAAATAAACATTGATTTTATACTGCTAAAACAATAATTTTGATAATGTGCAGTTTTTCTGTCCACTTTGACCTGGAAACTACAGGTATGGAGGAAAATAAATAGAACTTTTTTTGCAGGAAATTTAATATATAATATTTTTGAGCTATTCAATAACAACAACAAAAAGTGACCTTTCAACAAACCCTCCCCCATGACATCCCACTAGTCGGGATTTTTAGTATGTTGTTCATGACACTCCGCTGTAGCACTGTGCAAAAATTTATGACTACACAATTTCTTTTGCCTAGTTGACTTTTTCTGCTGTTTGATGATTGGTCTAAGGTAGACATCTGAACCATGAATCTCTGTCCAAGGACACTTAAAAATCATATATTTACCCATTAAGGATGACCTATTATTATGTGGGATCATCACTGCACTAGCTCTAGTATGTGGTAATGATTCCAAATTTTTCACACTAGCATCATAAATGAGAAACATTATTGGGCTTAACACATTCCCTTGAAGGACTGCAGTGTTCAATTATACTTTACCTGACTTTAATATTTTTGTGTGTTCGCCATCCTGTATTGTTCATGTGACTCTAAAACACATCTGCTCAAAATTCTGTTCCAATAGAAGCACTGTAATCTATGCCAGAGTATGTGTATGTCCAGTGCAGTCAGTTCTTTATTTGTTTCTGATTGTATCACATGTATTTTACAGTCTCTGTTTAAGATGTCACAACAATCACATGGTGCCAAGAGACATTGTTGTTAAGGTGAAATATAAAATGCCAAATAACCATTACATAGAGAAGTTTTTATAACATACAAGATTACAGTTGACTGTTAGTGGAAGTGCTGATCTTGTGGTTCCAAAGCGCATATATTTTGGAAGAGAACAAGAATTCTGGCAAGAGATATTCAGCATTGTTCAGAAAAAGTTATAATCTTGCATTTGGGGTGGAGCAAATTGCAAAATCATCTAAAGGCATTATTGAGTGCTGTGAAAAGAAGTTTATAAATAATAATAAATAATTTGTATAGTTTATTTGATACTGCACATTCTCATGCTCTACAGACAATCAAGTTGGAAGAAGACAAGATGGTTTTACTTCAACAGAAAAAGCCAGAGCGTAAAGCCTACCTTGTAGAAGTAGACTGAATACTTGCGCATAAAGAAAAATGAGTGAGGCAGAGAAAATTGGAAGAAGAGAAAAGTCAAGAGGAACAAAAGTGCACAGCATCTACTTCTGCATCTTGCATTATACTTCTTTCTTCATCATCTGAACTCTATAAGGAATTTCAAGTTCAGATGAAATTGACATTGGTAGTGGTGAGTAACTTGAAAGTACTTCTGGGAGTAGTTCATTGGAGAATGTTGCTAGGTGAGGTACCAAAGATTTTACTACTGAAAAATTTGGGGCTGCGTTGGATAGATAAGTGTAAGAGATGAAACTTCCACATGGGAAAAATATATATGGATATGTGTGTGTGTGTGCGAGTGTACATCTGTCCTTTTTTTCCCCCAAGGGAAGTCTTTCCGCTCCCGGGATTGGAATGACTCCTTACCCTCTCCCTTAAAACCCACATCCTTTCGTCTTTCCCTCTCCTTCCTGAAGAAGCAACCATCGGTTGCGAAAGCTAGCAATTCTGTGTGTGTGTTTGTGTGTTTTGTTCATGTGCCTGTCTGCCGATATATATATATATATATATATATATATATATATATATATATATATATATATATATATATGTGTGTGTGTGTGTGTGTGTGTGTGTGTGTGTAAAAACAAAGATGATGTGACTTACCAAACGAAAGTGCTGGCAGGTTGATAGACACACAAACAATCACAAACATACACACAAAATTCAAGCTTTTGCAACCAACGGTTGCTTCATCCAGAAAGAGGGAAGGAGAGGTAAAGACGAAAGTATGTGGGTTTTAAGGGAGAGGGTAAGGAGTCATTCCAATCCCAGGAGCAGAAAGATTTTCCTTAGGAGAAAAAAGGACACACATACACATGTCCATCAGCACATACACAGACACAAGCAGACATTTGTAAAGGCAAAGAGTTTGGACAGAGATGTGAGTTGAGTCGGAAGTACAGAGGCACAGATGTTGTTGAAAGACAGGTGAGGTATGAACGGCAGCAACTTGAAATTAGTGGAGGTTGAAGCTGGCGGATAACGAGATAACTGAAGGGCAAGTTCCCATCTCTGGAGTTCTGACAGGTTGGTGTTAGTGGGAAGTATCCAGATGACCCAGATGGTGTAACACTGTGCCAAGATGTGCTGGCCATGCACCAAGGCATGCTTAGCCACAGAGTGATCCTCATTACCAACAAACACTGTCGGCCTGTGTCCATTCTTGCGAATGGACAGTTTGTTGCTGCTCATTCCCACATAGAAAGCTTCACAGTATAGGCAGGTCAGCTGGTAAATCACGTGGGTGCTTTCACATGTGGCTCTGCCTTTGATCGTGTACACCTTCTGGGTTACAGGACTTGAGTAGGTGGTAGTGGGAGGGTGCATGGGACGGGTTTTACACCAGGGGCGGTTACAAGGGTAGGTGCCAGAGGGTAGGGAAGGTGGTTTGGTGATTTCATAGGGATGAACTAAGAGGTTACGAAGGTTAGGTGCATGGCGGAAAGACACTCTTGGTGGAGTGGGGACGATTTCATGAAGGATGGATCTCATTTCAGGGCAGGATTTGAGGAAGTCGTATCCCTGCTGGAGAGCAACATTCAGAGTCTGATCCAGTCCCGGAAAGTATTCCATCACAAGTGGGGCACTTTTGGGGTTCTTCTGAGAGAGATTCTGGGTTTGAGGGGATGAGCAAGTGGCTCTGGTTATTTGGTTCTGTACCAGGTCAGGAAGGTAGTTGTGTGATGCGAAAGCTGTTTTCAGGTTGTTGGTGTAATGGTTCAGGGATTCTGGACTGCAGCAGATTCATTTGCCACGAAGACCTAGGCTGCAGGGAAGGGACCGTTTGATGTGGAATGGGTGGCAGCTGTGATAATGGAGGTACTGTTGCTTGTTGGTGGGTTTGATGTGGATGGACGTGTGATGGTGGCCATTGGACAGATGGAGATCACGTCAAGGAAAGTGGCATGGGATTTGGAGTAGGACCAGGGGAATCTGATGGAACCTAAGCAGTTGAGGTTGGAGAGAAAATCCTGGAGTTCTTCTTCACTGTGTGTCCAGATCATGAAGATGTCATCAATAAATCTGTACCAAACTTTGGTTTGGCAGGGCTGGGTACCGAAGAAGGCTTCCTCTAAGCGACCCATGAATAGGTTGGTGTACGAGGGCTCCATCATGGTACCCATGGCTGTTCCCTTTAATTGTTGGTATGTCTGGCCTTCAAAAGTGAAGAAGTTGTGGTTCAGGATGAAGCTCGCTAAGGTCATGAGGAAAGAGGTTTTAGGTAGTGTGGCAGGTGATAGGCGTGAAAGGAAGTGCTCCATCGCAGCGAGGCCCTGGACGTGTGGAATATTTGTGTATAAGGAATTGGCATCAATGGTTACAAGGATGATTTCTGGGGGTAACAGATTGGGTAAGGATTCCAGGCATTCGAGAAAGTGGTTGGTGTCATTGATGAAAGATGGGAGACTGCATGTAATGGGTTGAAGGTGTTGATCTACATAGGCAGAGATACGGTCTGTGGGGGCTTGGTAACCAGCTACAATGGGGCGGCCGGGATGATTGGGTTTGTGAATTTCAGGAAGAAGGTAGAAGGTGGGGGTGTGGGGTGTTGGTGGATTCATGAGGTTGATGGAGTCAGTTGAAGGGTTTTATAGGGGGCCTAATGTTCTGAGGAGTCCTTGAAGCTCTGCCTGGACATCAGGAATGGGATTACCTTGGCAAACTTTGTATGTAGTGTTGTCTGAAAGCTGATGCAGTCCCTCAGCCATATAGTGCCAACGATCAAGTACCATGTTCGTGGAACCCTTGTCCACCGGAAGAATGACGATGGATCGGTCAGCCTTGAGATCACGGATAGCCTGGGCTTCAGCAGTGGTGATGTTGGGAGTAGGATTATGGTTTTTTAAGAAGGACTGAGAGGCAAGGCTGGAAGTCAGAAATTCCTGGAAGGGTTGGAGAGGATGATTTTGAGAAAGAGGAGGTGGGTTCTGCCGTGACGGAGGACGGAACTGTTCCAGGCAGGGTTCAATTTGGATACTGCCTTGGGATGTTGGATCATTAGGAGTAGGATTAGGATCATTTTTCTTCGTGGCAAAGTGATATTTCCAGCAGAGAGTACAAGTGTAGCACAGTAAATCTTTGATGAGGGCTGTTTGGTTGAATCTGGGAGTGGGGCTGAAGGTGAGACCTTTGGATAGGACAGAGGTTTCGGATTGGAAGAGAGGTTTGGAGGAAAGGTTAACTACTGAATTAGGGTGTTGTGGTTCCAGATTGTGTTGAATAGAATTTTGAGGTTTTGGTGGGGGGGGGGGGGGGCTGGAAGTGGGAGATTGAGTAGATGAGAGAGACTGGGTCTGTGTGCACAGTGGGACCCACCTCCTCTTCCTCAAAATCACCCTCTCCAAACCTTCCAGGAATATCTGACTTCCAGCCTTGCCTCTCAATCCTTCTATGACCGTGGTACTTGATCGTCAGGAGTATGTGGCTGAGGGACTGCGTCAGCTTTCAGACAATACTACATACAAAGTTTGCCAAGGTAATCCCATTCCTGATGTCCAGGCAGAGCTTCAGGGAAGCCTCTGAACCTTAGGCCCCCTACAAAACCTTTCACCTGACTCCATCGACCTCCTGACTCCACTGACACTCCGTACCACCACCTTCTACATTCTTCCTAAAATTCACAAACCCAATCATCCCGGCCGCCCCATTGTAGCTGGTTACCAAGCCCCCACAGAACGTATCTCTGCCTACGTAGATCAACACCTTCAACCCATTACATGCAGTCTCCCATCCTTCATCAAAGACACCAACCACTTTCTCGAATGCCTGGAATCCTTACCCAATCTGTTACCCTCGGAAACCATCCTTGTAACCATTGATGCCACTTCCTTATACACAAATATTCTGCATGTGCAGGGCCTCGCTGCGATGGAGCACTTCCTTTCACGCCGATCACCTGCCACCCTATCTAAAACCCACCAACAAGCAACAGTACCTCCAATGTCACAGCTGTCACCCATTCCACATCAAACGGTCCCTTCCCTACAGCCTAGGTCTTCGTGGAAAACGAATCTGGTCCCTTAAAACACACATCCTTTCATCCTTCCCTCTCCTTCCCTCTTTCTGGATGAAGCAACCATTGGTTGCGAAAGCTTGAATTTTGTGTGTATGTTTGTGTTTGTTTGTGTGTCTATCACCCTGGCAGCGCTTTCGTTTGATAAGTCACATCAACTTTGTTTTTAGATATATTTTTCCCACATGGAATGTTTCCCTCTATTATATTCAGATTATGTATATAAATTGTTTGGTGACAGCAGGGGCACTTGGTCACAGTACTGAAGAGCTCTATGTTTATATATCATCTTTACGTAGAATCAGACAGAATAAGAGAGGAGAACAGCCTGTATCAAAAAATCATCCTTCACAAGTGATATTCCTGCAGTTCTTACCCTCCAGGGCAAGGTAAACTGTTACAACAACTGAATTTCAGTCACCCAAAATAAGAAAAACTTGGAATCATTGTTACATTTGGGGCTAGTGAACAATTACAATTTTTGGCATTCCAGAATTACAGAATCTTGCCTTCAAGATGGTTTCATGTGAAGTTGTATGTATTAAAGTGAACAGAAGTTACAGTGAAGTGGTGAAAAAGCAATTTTGTAGTGATTTTAGTTGAGAACTTTGGAAGTTAAATAAGCGCTTAATATGTCTACAGTTCATAATGAATGCATTAACATCCAAAAACACCAACCGAACAAGTGAAAATTCAGTGCTGTGAAAACTACAGACACCATGAGTTCCTGACCTCCAAACAAGTAGGCCTTAAGTGCAAGACTGGAAACAAGTAAGTGCTTTAAAAGGAAAAAAAGTATCAATCACGGAAGATGAACAGAAGTTTTTTGATAAAAACAGGTATAGTGTACTCTCAATAAGTGGTTGCAATGGTGGCAGTAAATTTACATAACTTGATAACGAACTTAGTAAATGTAATTTTGAAACAAACACAGTGACAAATATGAAAATAAAATAAAACATCATATCCTCAGTAAAAAAAACTGTAATGAATCTCTGAAAATTACCATAATGAAGTGTAATCAGCTCCAAAAAACGAATGACAAACAGCCATTTAATAAGGAATACAGGAAAAGTGTGAACATAATCATGGCAATGCAGTCTGTGACTCCTTCAATGAACTCCATAATTCTGATACTCCAAAACACACATGTAAGTGCAATGTGATTTTACTCTCATATAGCCATGGAAGAAATCTAGCTGAAATCCTGAATAACTCTAGCAAACATCTTCAAGTGAGCAGTGTTGTGGCACCCGTCACAAAAACAAAAAACATTGTACAAGATGCTCATTTGAAAATTAAATTGCTTTGCAGCAATGATATTATAGTTTGTGTAAGTGCTGGGAATAATGTGGGAAGTAATGAAGCTGATGTCTCCATTGAAGCTCTGCAGAATTTTCTTAAATAAAATAATCAGAGAAACTAGATTGTCACTACTGCCCCGCATCGGCACGACCTGAACTATAACTTAGATGTAAACAAGGGAATAAGAAAAACAAATATTATAATTAAGGCACTATGTTCAAACTGTATAGCTCAGTTCTAGTATAGGAAAGTTGGATAGAGGTCAGCACACTAACCATGGGTCGGACTTGAAATATGCAGGAAGACATAATTTGTGTGAAAAATTAAATCAAATAATAAAAGAAAGGATCAAACTGAAAAGCCTTATATATAAAAACAATTTGTTCATAAGTGAAAGCAGTCCTACAGAAGCTTTTTTAGAGTAAATCAACTTTCACTATGCATATGTGAAGGCAAAGTATTTGATGACAAAATCATAAATGATGGTAAACTCGAAACAATATCAAAAAACTTCCAATATATTACCAGCAAAATTGAACAAATTTTCTAAGTAACAAGTAGTCCTCATATTTATGTTGTGAATGAACTAGGGTGCAAAACTGAGGAAATGTGTGGTATTAATTTAAGTAATTATAAAACTGAAAGTGTGTATTGTAATAAGCAACATAAAGGTGGTGGTGTTGGTATTTATGCCAAAAATAATATCCAATGCAAAAAAATTCACTGGGTAGATAAATTTGCATGTGGATCGTGTTTAAAACAACTGAAATAAGATTGAAGCTCAGAAAAAGCAGGTTAACAGTAGGTAGCCTGTACAAATCCCCTAACAGTAATATGGAAGAATTCTTTTGTCATGTAGAGGAATTTGCTGATAAACTCTCATTTCATAAAAATCACACTTTAATGGTAGGCAATGTGAACATTGACTCCTTAACTAATAGTGTTGATTATCTTAGGTATATTGATACTGCACAGTCTTGTAATTACACCCATGTGAATTCCACACCAACAAGAATAATGTGTGACGCTCTAACGTGTATTGACCACATTATTACAAACTTCAGCAAGGAAGATCTTGTAGTTTGAACCATCAAGAACCACATTTTAGATCATAGTGCATCAGTTCTAGAGCTTCATACAAACAAAGAAATAGAATCTCATGGAGAGCTATTTACCTATAAAAGAAAGCTAGATTATCATACGTTAAAGGAAACCCTGGCATACATAAACTGGAATCAGGTAGGTCCCTATGAAACAGAAGACATTAATAAAAACCTATAGTGAAGCACTCAAGACATTAAAAGCACAAATGTATGCAGAACAGATGAGGTAGTCCACAAATATTAGCAATACAGTGTGGAGTATATAATAAACAAGGAAACCAGTGGAAGTGACAATGTAGTGTGCAACAGCATAGTAATTAGAGACAATGAAAAACTCCTGACTGAACAATAAGGAAATATGTGAGAGCTTCATTGACTAATTTAGTAAGATAAGTAGGGAGGATGTGATTGACCCACCACAGACATTAAATACCAGTAATGCCAGTTATTCATTCTTCTTGAGGTGTGTTATGTTACAACTTAAAAGCAAATACATCCACTGACTGGGATGACATCTCAGTCATATTTCTGAGAATGCAGTAGTGAGTGCACAAAAACAGAATTACTACCAATGTGCAAAATTATAGGCCTATTTCATTGCCATCAATACTCAGTAAGTTATTTGAAAGCGTACTTATTGATCAACTTGAATCATTTTTCTGCAATTACAATTTACTAAAAAGCTCTTGGCATGGTTTCAGGAAGGGCAGGTCTACAGTAACAGCTGTAGATACATTTTTTCAAGTGGTACTGGATAAACTTGATGATGGAAATGAAGTCATTGATGCCTTTATGGACCTATCCAAGGCCTTTGACTCTGTAAATCATTCCATTCTTCTATATAAATTAGAAACTTATGGAGTCAGAAGAGTGCCAATAGACTTATTAAGATCCTACCTTGCTGACAGGAGACAATGTGTTAATATGTATGATACAACTGGGGAACATACACAAGCAGTAAAATCATCTTACAAAATTCTTAACTGTGGAGTCCTTCAGAGAAACATTATTGGGCGTTTTTTGTTTGTTGTGTACATAAATACTAAAATAATTCCACAAAATTCAAATCTAGTAAATTATACCTACAATACCTCCTTCTTTAAAAGAGTTAGCAGTGCAAAATAATACAGAGAACATTAGCCTCATCACAGAATATCGCACCAAAAACAAATTGGTACCACATAAGAACAAGACAATTCTGATGGAGTTTCTGCTAAATTATAAGTCAAGACAAGTGGTTACTGAGCCATAGCTATCAGTTGAAACAATTCCTGGGTATTATAGTAGATGAACATCTTACATGGAAGGAGCACACCAGCTATATGCGTAACTAAATATTCTGCAACACCTGCCTGCTAAAACGTCTTTCTAGCATAATAGCACCACTTGTCTTAAGAAAAATCTATTTTGGAATCATATGCTCCCACGTTCAATATGGTATCAAGATTTGGGTTGGGACACCAATGGCATACATGGTTAGGGCTTGGAGACCCCAGAAAAGAGAAATTAGGATAATAGCTATTATTAGTAAACTTCAGTCCTGTAGAGAATACTTCATTACATATAACATACTAACAGTGTATTCATTGTATGTTCTCCTGAATATACTGTTTGTGAAAGGTCATATGGAACATAGTATAATCAATAGTGAAAATGATAATTATAATGCAAGAGAAAGAGAGTATTGCCACAAAAAATTTAGTAATACAAGAGCAACAGATCATAGTCCATTTTCTGTTGCAACACATTTTTATAACAAACTGCCAAATAATATAAAACAGTTGAATGGAAACATATTTCAGACAATATTAAAGCAATAGTTAATTGCTATAAGTTTGTACTCCATCAAGGAGTTTTAATGATGCTGTGAATAATTTATCTTTATTTCTTAACTCTTATTAATGTTCATATGTTTATAAACAGACTATGTCCCCAATGTATAAATTATTATTGACAAATAAAAAACCATTTCTTTATTTATAGTTATTTATTCTAGTAAAGAGAAAACAAATGCTGTTTGGAATGCATTAACATAATGGGGGATTTAATGAAAATGTACAGATTTTCTGCAGTGACATAACTGCCTCAAACAGCATCCATCTTAATGGGACAGGCATCTCATGTTAACATAAATAGAACAGAGAGACACCGCATTTCCTATGATGTCATCACTTACATGAAACTACCTTAAAAATTTTATTTTCATGTAAAGTACCAGAATGTAATAAGTAATTGTGGCATACCAGTGTTTCAACTTATGAGAGCAAACTGGAGAAATATCAGTGTCAGGAATTTTCACACTGCCAAGAAGATTATGGATTTGTTTTTTAATGAGTCAGAAATTATGGTTAGATTAGACTGTTATGAAAGGCAGTTAGATAAATCAACAGTGAGACATAATATTTTTAGAGCCCTTGTAATATTTTTGGGAGGAGACTTTTGAAAAAAACCTGAAAATATTCCCTGCCGCAGCAATGCATGAATCAGGGTGGGTGGCAACAGCAATTGATTGCTTAAAAACATTTATTCTACAACCATTATTTTACTTATCCATTGAAAACAAAACTGGCCTGAGAGATGTCTCCCAATTCATTGTAGGTGTTTATGTCAATCCATGGCTTCACTGCAGTAGTGCTGTCAAAGCTCCTCATTTGTATCTCTGCTTCTTAAAAGATGTGAAATCACATAAAAGGTTAGGTTCTGTGATCTCAGAAGCATCTATATGGAAATCTAGTCATCATAAGTAACACACACACAAAAAGGACTTTGCATCACCCTGGGTCACATAGATCCCGAAGATAGACATCGACTGTGGGTATTGTATCACAGACACAGTCCCTTTGACTGTTAGGAGATGTCACTAAACCCACCCAAAGATGTAAACAACCATGCATGAGCAGTGGCTATTAGATGGAGGGGGTCAGATAGCCGATCAGTTCCAGTCATTCCTTCAGAAAGGAGGTACACGGCTCATGTTGTCTGTAGTTCAACTGTGCCTAGGCAGTAAATATTGTGGTTGGATGCCATCTACATTGTTACTTTGTCCCAGGAAGGGCTCTCAACAAGGGAAGTGCTCAGGCATCTCAGAGTGAACCAAAGTGATGTTGTTCGGACATGGAGGAGATACAGAGAGACAGGAACTGTCGATGACATGCCTCACTCAGGCTGCCCAAATGCTATTACTGCAGTTGATGACTGCTACCTATGGATTATGGATCAGAGGAACACTGACAGCTACGCCACCATGTTGAATAATGCTTTTGGTGCAGCCACATGACATCATGTTATGACGCCAACTGTGCGCAATAGGCTGCACGATGCACAACTTCATTCCCAGTGTCCATGGCGAGGTCCATCTTTCCAACCATGACATCATGGGGTGCAGTACAGAGGGGCTCAACAACATGCCAAATGGACCGCTCAGGATAGGCATCATGTTCTCTTCACTAATGAGTGTCACATATGCCTTCAACTAGACAATCACCAGAGATGTGTTTTTAGGCACCCCGGTCAGGCTGAATGCCTTAGACACACTGTTCAGTGAGTGCAGCAAGGTGGAGGTTCTCTGATGATTTGGGATGGCATTATATGGGGCTGAAGTATGCTGCTGGTGGTCATGGATTTCACCGTAATAGCTGTATGATATATGAATGCCATCCTCCGACAGATAGCGCTACCATATGGTCAGCACATTGGCAAGGCATTTGTCTTCATGAGTGACAATTCGTGCCACCATCATGCATATCTAGTGAATGACTTCTTTCAGGATGACGACATTGCTTGACTAGAGAGGGCAGCATGTTCTCCAAACATGAACCTGCATGGGATGAATTGAAAAGGGCTGTTTATGTACAAGATGACCCACCAACCACTCTGAGGGATCTACGCTGAATCACCATTCTGGAACTAACAGAACTTAGGTGACCTAAAACTTCTTTGATGAGTGTTTTTATCAGAGCAGTTTCCCTCATATTGTCCTTTGATGGTGGAGCAGATGTACTAACCACAGTCAAAACGGCAGCAAATCTGAACAGAGATTATGTACAAATTTGAAACGAATTGCTCCTATTTGTGGAGAAGTGGATGCATCATTATACTCCCAGTTTAATATTATTTTATTACCATTTATTATTGATTTTAATTCATTAATTGATATATCGTAATTCAATCTCAACTTCATTTGAAAGAAACATCAGCTGACTCTATGTCAAGCAAAAACAGAGGTCTGTCCTCTTGCATGAAGATTATGGAACACAAGTTTTATTCAAGAATGGCCTTCAACATGCATCACAAACACTTCATACACTTTGTGATGAAAAGTACGTGGACACCCCAAAAATCATACGTTTTTCATATTAGGTGTGTTTTTCTGCCACCTACTGCCAGGTACTCCATATCAGTGACCTCAATAGTCATTAGACATGATGTGAGAGCAGCATGGCTCACTCTGTGGAACACACGGACTTCGAACATGGTCAGGTAATTGCGTGTCATTTGTGTCATATGTCAATATGTGAGATTTACACACCCCTAAAAATCCCTAGGTCCACTGTTTCTCATGTGATAATGAAGTAGAAACGTGAAGGGATACTTAAGGCACAAAAGCATTCAGGCCAACCTCGTCTGTTCACTGACAGAGACCACTGGCAGCTGAAGATGGCCGTAATGTGTAATAGGCAGACATCTATCCAGACCATCACACAGGAATTCCTAACTACATCAGGATCCATTGCAAGTACTATGACGGTTTGGCAGGAGGTGAGAAAACTTGAATTTCTTGCTTGAGTGGCTTCTCATAAGCCACACATCATGATGGTAAATGCCAGACAACACTTCTTGGTATACGGAGCATAAACACTGGACGATTGAACAGTGGAAAAATGTTGTGTGGATTGTCAAATCACACTACACAGTGTGACAATCTGATTACAGGGTGTGGGTATAGCAAATGCCCGGTGAACGTCATCTGTCAGAGTGTGGAGTGCCAACAGTAACAGTAACTCCCAACAGGTGGTGGTGTTAAGGTGTGGTCATGTTTTTCGTGGAGGGGGCTTGCGCCCCTTGTTGTTTTGCATGGCACTAACACAGCACAGGCCTACATTGAAGTTTTAAGCACTATTGAAGAGTGATTCAGGGAATGTGATTGCATCTTTCAACATGATTGAGCACCTGTCCATAATGCATGGCCTGAGGGGGAGTGGTTGCATGAATATAACATCCCTATAATCGTCTGTCCTGCACAGAGGCCTGGCCTGAATCCTATAGAACACCTTTGGGATGTTATGGAACATCGAATTCATGTCAGGCCTCATTGATTGACATTGGTACCTCTCCTCAGTGCAGCACTACATGAAGAATGGGCTCCCATTCCCTAAGAAACCTTCCAGCACCTGATTGAATATATTTCTGTGAGAGTGGGAGCAAGGCTAAGGGTGGGTCAACACCATACTGAATTCTAGCATTACCGATTGGGGGGTGCCATGAACTTGTAAGTCATTTTCAACCAGGTGTCTGGATAGTTTTGATCACATAATATATTTAGATGCTAAAAGGTTAGGTATGGAGTGAAAAGCTGATAAAATGATGCTGTTAAATGTTGTATAACTTTAATGGAAGATTTTCATGGATGTCTGATTGTAGATGAGTAACGAAAGGAATTTCCATTCTGTTGTGTACAAGAACACTGTAGACTGTAGCTGGAATGGAGTAAAAAGTAGAAAACTTTCAAGAATAGTAAATGCATCCCAAAAATAAAAAGTTACAGTGTTTAGTTCCTGTTTTATGCAGTTCTCAATAACTTTTACACTGACTAAAAGTTACAAACCTAAGATTCCCAATATTACAATTTGTTGCTCTAGTCAGAATGGGTTAATGTCACCCTGCTGAGATGAAATTTTTGCCAAAGTATATATAACCAAACAGAAAATGTTTAAGGTGTGAGTGTAAAATATTTTGAAAAAGTTTTAAGGCAAAATAAGTGATACTGTGGTGCCAGTGAGTGCGGTCATCACCTGAGTGATGGTTTGTCTACATGTTTTCCAGTGGTTGTCACTGCAACGGGCCTTGTGCAGTGACTAAGTGATCGCTCCTGCGATGGGTGCTTTACGGCATTGTGATTGTTTTGTGACTGATTCCTTGTACCAACCATTCGGTCAATAAATGTACTTGTACTTAATGAGCCACTGTGTTTTTTATGTGCCGGAATGTGTCTGTTGTGCTTCCTATGTGCTTTCAGCCCAGATCAAAGCCCTCGCAGACCAGGTGTCTGCAGGTCATGCACAACCAGCTGGTGTTTCCACACCACCACATCCTCACCAGCATACTCATGAATGTCACCGAGCCAAAGACCAAACGACTATGCATTGGAATCACTGCACCTTTCCAAGCAAACTTCCCCATCTTGCCTACCATGTAACAAACCAAATGCCAGAAGCATTCATGAGTGAGTACATACAGTTATCAAAGTGCTTCGAATTGCTTGTAGAAAGTGTTTCCCTTGTTTTCTTATAGAAATAGTGTCTGATATGGGTGTCTGTCTACACACAATGTTCATTGGGTGTCCACCAGCACCATTTTAGCTGTTGGCTCCCAATTACTTGTCTGTCACTACCTATGGTGTCTGTCCTTCACAATTGCATCTAGGATTGTACTGCAACTTCAGCTGGAAACTCACCATTGCAGTTATCACAGAACCAGCCATTGGTGCTGATTTCTTAGCATGTTTTCAGCTGCTCCCTAACATTCCTGGCTCTCAACTCATTGACAACGACTCCGGTCACTTAACTGTTGGGTTCTGCCATGTTGTAAAACATTTTGTACTGCATTACCAGGATCATCTCAACCATTTTCCAGCCATCACACTCTCATGTGGAGCATCAAGAAAAGAATGACACAGCACAGTACATTCCACATGCACCACACTTGGTCCTCCAGTTTTCAATAGACCATGATGCTTCACACTGGAGCAATTTGTTTCTGCTTAAGCTGAATTTGAGTTTCCACTTTTGACTAGTATCATTCACCATTTGAACAGATCCTTTAGTGAAGATCGCATAAGGAGGTCCCGGACAGCTCATAGCACTGTTGCCAGCTTTCAGCTGTGAAGTTTTAACACTTGCAGGTGAAAACAGTAGCTGTCTACTGAGGTGTTGCCACAGAGATGTTTATAAAAGTGCATTACTTTATTGGTTGAGGTAGGCCTGTGAAGCTGCTGCACCTAGCCATTGCAGCTGTCAGGGATCAACTTACAGCAACTCGACTATAGTCTTCTCCTCTCCAGTTCATACTGAAAAGTGATACATCCTGACATACCTGTGGCAAATATTGTATATTGTGCTCATAATGCATGCACTTTCCCAGACATATATCCTCTTCCAGGAGTTTGCTACTTCAACCATGCCCTTATCAGCACTTCAGTGTTATCCATGCAGACACCAGTCACCATGGACGACATCCCAAAGAACTCCATCAGCACAGTGCTTTTCATCTTTGAATCACTTTAGATGCCATTTTATCTCCATAATTCTGCCAAATATTGCACTGATTCATCAATAGTTCTTCATCACCTGTTGCTTCCTTTACCTCAACATCATAGTAGTGTTTTCTTCTTCAGCACAGCTACACTGAATCACTGATTTCTGAGAAGGTTATGCATTTTAGAATGATATCTCACCTTAGCAACAATATCCTCAGTAAATAGCAGTTTGGGGTTAAGAAAAGTTGCTCTACTGTTAATGCCCTTTACATGCCGACTCATCCAATGTAGTCCGGGGACGTAATTCTGAGTGGGAAAAATCACTTTTCGGGATTCCCAAGGCGCAGGTCCACTAGTGTAACTAATGTGTGTGAACAATCTTCTGTCTAATATACAGCAAGCATTTTTTTTTCCAGATGACACTACTATTGCAGGGTTCGTATGCCCTGGGATAGTCAGGAAAAACCCAGGAAATTTTTAGACTTCCAGATATATTTCATTTTCTTAGGTTTCACTTAAATATTTGTAATTTCAGCTAGTAATAACTACTCTATCATAGAATCTTACATTAGACCACTATTGCAGAATAATATTGCAGCAAGAGAATAAAACCAAAATAAAACTGTTGTTGCAAAGTAAATTTGCCCTTTGACAATGACAAAGACTGCGCACACTCAGGAATGTGCCAGCTGTAAATTGTGTCAAAGACTACGCAATACCATTTGTGGCCTTGTTTTGATGATCGTGACATCACAACTGCTTACATTTTTAATAGGTTGAGGGAGAACGTTATAATAGTAGTGTGTGAAGTTTTAATTTGAAAGTAATTTCCTTTTATGCAATATGAATTATGTTATGTGTCAGAATGTGCAATGAATCTCCAGCCACTGTGCCTTTGGAGCAGCTTTGCAACAGCACTTCAGTGGTTCCTGAGAACCATAGGTCTTCTTTTCAACGAAGCTTATGCCTACGAAACACCAATGATGTGCCTATGAAAGGAAGCTGCTTGTCCCCTATGATGTAATCGGGTACATCTGCCAAAAGCTGAAGGCCAGGAACTTAATGACATTTCCACACTACAGATGCATGCTATATACATTGCAGCAGAGAAAAAGTCAGTGCTCACCATGTCAATTCCACTAACTGGAACATATCTCTCAGTTCAGCACAGACAATATAGCTGCCAATTGTCAGCTTGAGTTGCTGGGACCACTGGTTGCATCAATTTCACAACAGTCACTGTAGCTCAAGAGGTTAGTATGGAGCTGGACTCTGCTGTGACGTACTGGTATTAAAGATACTACCAGGATTCATCATTATGTAAGGCTTGGCATCTGCTCAGATTTTGCAGCTGGAACCATTGCTGTGTTGCCTGTAAGCTTGGTAAGACTGACCTGCACATCTATGCCCCAGTTGGTGATTTTCCTGAGGCCACAGGGTTGCTTATGCATGCTCATGTTAACATTATCAATCACTTCCTCACCTCTGATGGACAGCAGTATCTTTTTAACCTATCATTGATCATTTCATACACTGGCGAGAGGCAACACCAATTTCTTACATCGCAGCTGATACTGTGGTACTAGCATTTGTCAGTAAGTGGACTGATCATTATGCTTTCCTACTTTACATCACCACAGGTTGTGAAAGGAAATTTGAATCCCAGCTGTTCAAAGCTTGCCAAATTCTTTGGAACTCATAATCACCATCCAGCATGAAATAATACGGTTGAGTGATGGCATCAAATTTTGAAGGTGGTTGTGGTTTGTCATAACAGAGCAAGGACTACTGCACTCTTCATCACACTTCTCAACCTCCACTCCATTTTAAGACAGACCTCAACACCCCAGTGACTGGGCTCTTTTACAGTATATGGTGAGCAGCTTCAGATACCAGACAATGTGTCAAATTCTGTGCTATCTCTTCTGACTGTTACATTCAACTGTTCCTGTATCATCTGTGCTACCATATTGCATGCATCTATCTTTAACTTGGCTCTCAGCATGGCACCCCAGCTTCCTTCGTTCATCAGATTCAGGCACTGCCATGCATGGAATGGTCAGTGTTGAGGGGGTCAGGCCTGGTCTCCAATGTCCATTCTCTGGATCTCACGAGATTGTTAGTCAAAGTCATTATACCCTGGAAGTTTCCATAGACGGGAATAAAAAAATGGTTCAAATGGCTCTGAGGACTATGGGACTTAAAAGCTGAGGTCATCAGTCCCCTAGAACTACTTAAACCTAACCAACCCAAGGACATCACACACATCCATGCTTGAGGTAGGATTCGAACCTGCGACCATTGCTGTCACGAGGTTCCAGACTGAAGCGCCTAGAACCACTCACCTATTTCGGCTGGCAGATGGGAACACTCAGACAGTATCACTGGATCACATAAAGGTGACATACACCTTCCCATCTGAACCCACCTCCATGCACTTCCCTCAGATGACCACACCACCACCTCCCCAATCAGTACAGTCTTTCTTCCAATCCTGCTCTGGGCATTAAGTGTGCTTCCCAGCCTTATTTACCTGACCTTCTACTACTCCCTCGTTTTGGGAGGGGGGGTTAGGTTGTGTAGCAATGGAAAGTGGCAGCTGCACATTTCAGCTAGTCATGGTACTATCAAAATCATGAACTTATACCGTAGGACAAATTTGGCACTGCTAGCACAGTTAGTCAGACTGCGAGCTTACAGCATTGGTCACACTGCACCAATGATAGTAAGAGAATGTGCCAGCCACATAATAAAATAATACACGACCACCAACAACATAGATTGCAATTATGGTATCTAGGTTATGTCACCACACTGTGTGCCCAATTTAAGGCGGTCCAGCAGGATTAGCGAGCAGAGGTCTCGGACGTGTCCCTCCTGCTCCTGCTGCTTCACTGGAGTATACTCTCACAGACACAAGGCAGAACATACTCATCCATTAAGTGTGCTGTGGTGGTGTAGTTATTTCATTGACCACTTATGTGCTGGGGTATGTTGTGATTTCAGTGGTCATACAAATGATGGAGTGTGTAGAGTAAAAGTTGGTTATTTGTGTGATGGGTCATGCTGTTGTTTCGGTTATCACATGAGTGACAGATTTTGTAATGTACTAGTGTCCACTCATGTGACAGGATGTGTCAGTGAGCTTCTATGACTTTTTTTTGTAAATTTTCCTGTAGTAGCTTCTGTTCTCTTTCTTTATCCGAAAACGAACTGTTCTTTCCACAGAAGTTGATATTTATTTAAATAATCCATAAGTCTGTTTTCCATAATAGTTTCTATCATTTTTAAAAACTGAGGCAGTGTTGAATTTGGAATGTAATTCTCTATATTTTTTTACCATCTTTTTAGTGGATGGGAAGAACTTCTGCTTGTGTTAGGTAATCAGGGAAGCAACTGGATGTGAATGACTTCATTAATCATATCTGTTAGCGATGCTTTTATGCTGCTAATACAGTCCCTTAGTAGACACACTGGAATCTCATCTGGAGTTATGGATGTTTTACTCTTAAATTTATACACAATCCCAATGATTTTCTCTCGCATGGTTAGTAGCAGCAGCTTTATGTAAAGTATGTAGTTATTTGTAGGTGTATATTGTATTTTTAGTTGCTTTACTTGCAGTTTGGTTGCTATGTTACTAAAGTAATGGTCAAGAAAGTTATCCTTAGAATTATACAGGGTGATTCAAAAAGAATACCACAACTTTAAAAATTTGTGTTTAATGAAAGAAACATAATATAACCTTCTGTTATACATCATTACAAAGAGTATTTAAACAGGTTTTTTTTCACTCAAAAACAAGTTCAGAGATGTTCAATATGGCCCCCTCCAGACACTCGAGCAATATCAACCCGATACTCCAACTCGTTCCACACTCTCTGTAGCATATCAGGCGTAACAGTTTGGATAGCTGCTGTTATTTCTTCTTTCAAATCATCAATGGTGGCTGGGAGAGGTGGCCAAAACACCATATCCTTAACATACCCCCATAAGAAAAAATCACAGGGGGTAAGATCAGGGCTTCTTGGAGGCCAGTGATGAAGTGCTCTGTCACGGGCTGCCTGGCGGCCGATCCATCGCCTCAGGTAGTTGACGTTCAAGTAGTTACGGACAGATAAGTGCCAATGTAGTGGCGCTCCATCCTGCTGAAATATGAATTGTTGTGCTTCTTGTTCGAGCTGAGGGAACAGCCAATTATCTAACATCCCCAGATACTGTAGTCCAGTTACAGCAGCACCTTCGAAGAAGGCCGTCCATAACTTTTCCCTTTGCACAAACACCCATTCTCTGTAAACTGATCAGGGCTTCTTGGAGGCCAGTGATGAAGTGCTCTGTCACGGGCTGCCTGGCGGCCGATCCATCACCTCGGGTAGTTGATGTTCAAGTAGTTACGGACAGATAAGTGCCAATGTAGTGGTGCTCCATCCTGCTGAAATATGAATTGTTGTGCTTCTTGTTCGAGCTGAGGGAACAGCCAATTATCTAACATCCCCAGATACTGTAGTCCAGTTACAGCAGCACCTTCGAAGAAGGCCGTCCATAACTTTTCCCTTTGCACAAACACCCATTCTCTGTAAACTGTTTACACCAACGTTTAATACACCACCTATCAGGAGGTTTAACACCATACTTCGTTCAAAATGCTCGCTGAACAACTTTCGTCGATTCACTTCTGCCGTACTCAATAACACAAAAAGCTTTCTGTTGAGCGGTCGCCATCCTAGCATCAACTGACGCTGACGCCTAGTCAACAGCACCTCAAGCGAACAAATGTACAACTAAATGAAACTTTATAGCTCCCTTAATTCGCCGACAGTGCTTAGCTCTGCCTTTTGTCGTTGCAGAGTTTTAAATTCCTAAAGTTGTGGTATTCTTTTTGAATCACCCTGTATATTAAACCACCTTTATTTCTAATTTTCATATTTCTCTGTTTTGGCTTGGTGCTACCAGTTTCTTGTTTTACTATATTCCTTGTTGCTTTGCTTTTATTGTTGGACATCTGTATAGCCTTATCATTTTGTATTCTTTTTCCATCCTGTAGCCTTTTCCTATAAGTTCTTTTGAGAAAATACTGCAAGAAGGATGGGCCCCTCTTATTCTCTTTGCTAGAGCTGATTTACCTGAGTGTTCAGAAGATTCTGGAAACTTTGTTACCCAGTTTTTCTGATAGCTTCTCTAACAGAGTGTGCCATTTCAGGAAATGTCTTGTCAAATTTTAGTTTGAATATAGACATGAATTTGCTGAATTTTTCATTTACACATGTTCCTGAACATACTTCTGACCATATCTGGCTGTTGTAGTATATCTTTCTACATTTTGTCAAGTATGCACAAGCTCTACTGCCCCAGAGTGGACAGTGTACTCATCACTTTATACCATGGCTCTGGGTACGAAGAAAATAATTTGCTCTCAATTGTTAATCATCATATGAGATAGTCAAAAAGGTAAATAGTTCCTTTGTAAAAGAAGTGAAACAAGTTGTAATCATTCTAAACTGTCTGAATTGTTGACAGTGGTAATAGTACTCACAATAGCACTATGCGGGTGGTAGGCCTATTGTATTTTTTCGAAAATAAAACACAAGGTGAGATCATTATTTCAACGACTTCTAATTACCATTATCTTACCCACTGTTCATAAGTATATTGAGTTTGTAGGTCAGAGGGATCATTGGAAAGTGGACCAGCAACAAGAAACCAAACTTTTTATTGAGGGAAAATTTTCATATAACTTCTAAATAAACAGTGTGACAGTTGTGGCTAATAACTCAGCACAGCAGTAATGGCCATTAAACAAGGACAGTGCTATGCATTGCACAACATATAGCCACCTCACCCCATCCATAATTCTGCAGGAATCTGTTTTGTGTAAGTTTGAAATTTTTACATTTTATTTCAGTAATTTCCACCTGCATGTTATCTAGCACATAACATAAGCTTATAATTATTGTAACATTAGTAAAGAATTTTATAATCATAATTATCAACACCATAATTGATAATAATAATGATTAAATCTTCATGTTTTAAAGTGCATAAACTAATTCTTAATAGATCCCTTGAAAAATTTCAGACATGAATATTGGAAAAGTATTTTCCAGGAGAGTCATGTCATTCCCTGCAGAAAATGAGTTTTATTTAAATCACTTGCTATGCTCAGCAAATGTCTGTCAAATACTAATAATAATAAGGATATCATGTAGAACAAAATGGGAATTATATCAAAATGCTAGACGTAATCACAATCAAGCTACAGTAGCCCATTACCAACACTAATGTAAGGTGCTCAAAAATGTTATTAGGAATTCAAAGAGTATGTGGTACACAAACAGAATAGCTGGTTCACATGATAAAATTAAGACCATATGGTCAGTTGTGAAGTAAGTGTCAGCTCACAAGCACAAGGTAAATGATATAGTCAGTTTGTAGTAAAAATATATCTGATACTGATAAGTCATATACAGGGTGGTCCATTGATAGTGATGGGGCCTAATATCTCACGAAATAAACATCAAATGTAAAAACTATAGAGAACGAAACTCATCTCGCTTGAAGGGGGAAGCCAGATGTCGCTATAGTTGGCCTGATAGGTGGTGCTGCCATAGGTGCAACGGATATCATCTGCGTTTTTTAAATAGGAAACCCCATCTTTTATTACATATTCGTGCAGTACATATAGAAATATGAATGTTTTAGTTGAATTAGTTTTTTTGCTTTGTGATAGATGGTGCTGTAATAGTCACAAACATGTAAATACGTGGTATCATGTAACATTGCGCCAGTGCAGATGGTATTTGCTTCGTGATACATTAACCGTGTTGGAATGGACCGTTTATCAATTGCAGAGATGGTCGATATCGTGTTTATGTATGGCTATTGTGATCAAAATGCCCAAAGGGCGTGTGCTATGTATGCTGCTCAGTATCCTGGATGACATCATCCAAGTGTCTGGACCATTCACTGGATAGTTACGTTATTTAAGGAAACAGGAAGTGTTCAGCCACATATGTAATGTCAACCACAACCTGCAACAAATGATGATGCCCAATCCTCACATCTGTAGCAGACAAATTGTGTGAGAATCGGGAATCTCAAATACATCGGTGTTGAGAATGCTACATCTACATTGATTGCACCCCTACCATATTTCTATGCACCAGGAATTGCATGGCAACAACTTTGAATCTCATGTACAGTTCTGCCACAGGGTACAAGAGAAATTACGGGCCAATGACAGATTTTTTGCATGCGTTCTATTTAGTGACGAAGTGTCATTCACCAACAGCTGTGATGTAAACCGGCATAATAATCATTATTGGGCAACAGGAAATCCACGATGGCTCTGACAAATGGAACATCAGCAAACTTGGCGGGTTAATGTATGGTGCAGCATTATGGGAGGAAGGATAATTGGACCCAATTTTATCAATGGCAATCTCAGCGGTGCAAAATAAGCTGATTTTGTACATAATTTTCTACCAACGTTACTACAAGATGTTTCACTGCGTGACAGAATGGTGATGTACTCCCTACATGATGCATGACAGGCACTTAGATCACATGTGGTTGAAGCAGTATTGATTAGCATATTTCATGACATGTGGATTGTTCGTTGAAGCACCATACCATGGCCCGCATCTTCACCGGATCTTACATTCCCAGATTTTTTTCAGTGGGGACAGCTGAAGGATATTTGCTGTCGCGATCTACCAACAATGCCTGACAACATGACTCAACACATTGTCCATGCATGTGCAAACATTACGGAAGGCAAACTACTCGCTGCTGAGAGGAATGTCGTTACGCCTATTGCCAAATTCATTGAGGTTGATGAACATCATTTTGAGCATTTATTGCATTAATGTGGTATTTACAGGTAATCATGCTGTAACAGCACGCGTTCTCAGAAATGATGAGTTCACAAAGGTACATATATTACATTGGAACAACAAAACCAAAATGTTCAAATGTACTTATGTTCTGTATTTTAATTTAAAAAACCTATCTGTTACCAACTGTTCATCTAAAATTTTGATCCATATGTTGTGACTATTACAGCACCATCTAATACAGAGTGAAAAAAGAGGTTCAGCTAAAACATTCATATTTCTGTACGTACTACACAAATATGTAATTAAAAAATGGGGGTTCCTATTTAAAAAGTCGCAGTTGATATCCGTTTGACCTATGGCAGCGCCATTTAGTGGCCAACCATAGTGCCATCTGGTTTCTACCTTCACGCTAGATGAGTTTTATTCTTTGTATTTTTTTTGTTTGACGCTTATGTTGTGAGATATTTGCCCTGGTCACAAAAAATGGACCATCCTGTATACGTACAGAATTTAACTGTCATTTTCTGAACATAACTTGTCATTTAATAAAAACCTAGTTTTCACAGGGAATGATTTAACTGTCTTGGAAAATACTTTTCCAATACTGATTTCTGAAACACTTCTCTGTGATGCCGACAAGTGGGAAATTGAATCAATAATTAAATCTCTGCAAGTTCCCTGTTTAGAGTGTGCTAATGGTAAGCAAATTTCAAAGAGCATGAGAAATTGTTTAAGGTAACCATTATACAGTCATTAGGCCATAATTGTTCACAACTGGTTTGTAAAACGTTCTAGATAACTTGAGCGACTGATTTGGCCACACAAATTGTAAAACATGAGTCCCATCAAAATTTATGGAGTGTGACAGTTTGGTCAATTTGTGCACAAAATCCTGCTTTGGCAAACTTCCTCATTTACCGATGGCTATAGAGGCAGTAATGGCTCAGTATTTCTGGAGTGCACTTCCAGTGACTTGTTAAGTCCAGGCCATTTTGAGTTGGTGCACTATGGCAGGCAAAAGGGCATCCAACACAACGTTAGAAGGTATCCCATGACTTTTGACACCTCAGTGCATGAGGATATTGAAAATGCATTTCTTGTCAGATTGTGGCCCAGTTGTGTGCCAGTAATACTACAGAAGAGGGTTTTTACTCAGAGATTTTCTCTTTCCAAAATGGGAGCTTGCACCAGTGTTTTGAAAAAGAACTTAGTAAGGAATGCTACTGGGGTCAACCCATTTCTCATAGATATGTTTCAACACTCTTAAAGGCAACCCAGTCTGTTGAAAATGGAGAGAAACATATCACTGTGTCAGAACCCAGTTGGAATGAATTTGTCTTTATTGGGTTCTATGGACGTAACTGTAGGAGACATTAAGTCACAACCAGGACCCAGAGGTTATTACTCATGGAGTCCTAGTACCGGCAATGGCTGTAGTAGATGACAACTGCATGTACCATAAGCTGGTGTCCTCCACAGGATACCAAACTGAACAGTTATCAGAAACACAGCAAAGGAGATGGTCGTGGGAATTCTTGCAGTACAAATTGAACGAACTGTGAAAGGAGATACAATTCTGAGTATGCGTTAAATAATAATATGTATTGCAGTAACAAACAACTGAATACACCGTCAGATTATGACTGGGGGTCATAATCATCAGTGATTAGCAAAATTATTGATGACAGCAGTCATACAACTGTACAACACCTGGAAACAATCTCCAACCACCTTGAGCCACAGTGAGTTAGACATGAAGTAAGCTCCATTATATTCATTAGATTATAGCTACCGATGTAATATAGCAACTCTGCTCTGATATGAATCAAAGCAACCAGGAATACCCATTGTTACCACATTCTGTAATTTGGGCCAGTATTGAGGATGTTTGAGTAACTATTGTTATAACCTTTAATCACAATAATTGCGCGGATATTCACACTCTCTCTTAGAAACAATAGCTGATCACATGATTACAACTCAGTTTCTCGTATTCGACTGCCGTGCCGTGACATGTGGCCGGCGCCGTTCGTAGCTAGGTGGTGCTCCCGTGCTCAGCCAATTTGCGGAGCGCCTCTATCACCGTTTGTGCGTATTGTCGTGGCGGCACTGTTAAATGTCGTGGCACTATCACAACACTTTTCCCCCCTTGAAAAAAAAACACTCACTTCCTTGGAGATATGGACAGCGCGGAGACATCCGTGGATTCTTGTGAGGCCCCGAGGAGATCCCGCGCAGAGACACGAGAGTATGGTCGAAAATGTCCAGGACGGAAGCTCGTGCATGGAACGTGCCTCCTGGATGAGATGATGGGTGAAAACTCCGGAGCAGCATTCATAGGTGTCATGGACCTGGGAGTGTGCTCCAGCGAGATGGGTCCCGGAGAAGGCGGCATCGCGACTGGGGCCGGTTCTGGCATACTCGGAAGCGGCAGCGACATCGGCTGCATCTACACAGACGGTAGATAGGCAGCAGCGACAGGACTGGCGTCTCGGGCTGGTGGAGGCGAAGGATGGGGCGGTGGCACCGGCGTGGCCACCACTCATGGGCGCATCTGGTCGTAATGGCGAACAACCGTGCCGTCGCCCGTACGGATTTCACAAAGCCGGCGGCCGCGAAGAGCCTTGACCACCACTGGAATTCATTTAGGGCGAGATCCATACCCTCGTGCCCACACGTCGGCGCCCACCGAGTATTTTCCCGCACTCGGGGACACAGTACAAGGCCTGACAGGGTGAAGCAGGTGCAGTAGAGTGCGCGGTTGGTGGCCATGCAAGAGTTCAGCAGGGCTGCGATCACCCAGAGGCGTGAAGCGATAAGAACTCAGAAATTGCTGCAGGGCATCATCTGTGGAAAAATCACTAAGGAATTTTTTCATCTGGCATTTGAAAGTGCGGACAAGGCGCTCGACCTCCCCATTCGATTGCGGATGGAAGGGAGGTGCTGTAACATGATGAATCCCTTGTCCAGTACAAAAATCACGAAAGGCCTGCGAAGAGAACTGAGGGCCATTGTCCGTGACGATCGTGGATGGAAGAACTTCTAGCGCAAAGATTTTGGACAAAGCCAGCGTCGTCACCGCAGAGGTGGGTGACAGACATCTAACAACAAACGGAAACTTCGAGAAGGCGTCAATCAACAGTAGCCAATAAGTACCAAGGAAGGGGCCAGCAAAGTCGGCGTGCACCCGTTCCCATGGCTGAGCTGGATCAGGCCACGGAGAGGGCATTGTATGAGGTGCCGCCAGTTGTTGAGCACACTGGCCACACGCAGCAACCATATGGGCGATGTCCGAATCAATACCGGGACAATAAACGTGCCTGCGGGCCAGGGACTTAGTCCGAGAAATACCACAATGGCCTTCGTGCAACAGTTTGAGAACATCTTTGCGAAGAGAGGCTGGCACCACGACCCGTGGAGATGCGCCATCCGTGGCCAGAAGAACAACACCATCACGGACAGACAGACGAAGGCGCAAGGCATGGTAGTTGCGAAGGGGATCCAATGCCCGGCCCTTGGTCCTGTACGGCCAACCTCGTTGAATAAAACCGATCACCCGACGCAGGACCGGGTCCTGTGCAGTAGCCGACGCGACCTGCGAACCTGTAAGTGGAAAGCCCTCGACCGCACGACGTTCTTCCTCATCAATGTGGAAACAGAGGAGTTCATCAAGATCGAAAATAGGGTCGGGGCCCATCGGCAATCGCGTCAACGCATCAGCGTTGGCGTGCTGGGCCGTGGGGCTATAGTGAATCTCATAATGGAAACGAGACAAGTATAAGGCCCAACGTTGCAGGCAGTGAGCTGCCTTATCCGGAAGTGACGCCGATGGGCTGAACAGAGAGACCAGCGGTTTGTGGTCGGTGATGAGGTGAAACTTAGAACCATACAAAAAAAAACATAACTTTTTTAGAGCATAAATGATAGCGAGCGCATCCTTTTCGATTTGAGAGTAACGCCGTTGCGCCTCGTTGAGGGTCTTGGGAGCATAGGCGATGGGTCGTTCCGACCCATCCTCATACCGATGGGCGAGAACAGCCCCTAGGCCATACTGTGACGCGTCAGTCACCAGAACCAAGTGCTGACCCGGACGGAATGTGGCAAAACAAGGCGGCGACTGCAAATGAGCCTCCAGGCGGACAAAAGCCTGCTCACACCCGTCGGACCAACAGAAGGGGACGTTTTTGCGTAACAGCTGATGCAGAGGATAAGCTACCGCCGCTGCGGATGGAATGAATTTGTGATAATAAGCAATCTTGCCTAGAAAAGCCTGAAGTTCTTTGACCGTAGACGGCCGGGGTAGGGCGTTAATGGCCGCAACGTGCTGACGGAGAGGACGTATACCCTCACGGGACAAGTGGAAACCAAGATACTCAATGGAGGGTTGGAAGAACTGTGACTTGTCCAGATTGCACCTCAACCCAGCCGAATGCAAACCCGAAACAGTGAACGTAAATTACGAAGGTGCTCCTCAGTGGAGGCTCCCGTGACAACAATGTCATCCAGATAGTTTATGCAGCCGGGAACGGAAGCCCTGAGCTGTTCCAAAAACCGCTGAAAAATGGCTGGTGCGCTAGCGACGCCAAATGGTAATCGCTGGTACTGATACAACCCACAAGGAGTGTTGATAACGAGAAATTCCCTGGAAGTAGCGTCCAACGGCAACTGCTGGTACACCTCCGATAAGTCAAGTTTGGAAAAGAACTGGCCCCCATTGAGCTTGGTAAACAACTCCTCAGGACGGGGAAGAGGATAAGTGTCAATGAGGCTCTGAGCGTTGACAGTGGCTTTAAAGTCACCACACAATCGCAGACTCCCGTTTGGTTTAGAAACCACCACGATCGGCGATGCCCATTCGCTGGAGGTAACCGGAAGGAGAATCCCTGAAGCTGTTAACCTGTCTAGCTCAGCCTTGACAGGTGCACGCAACGCCACCGGAATAGGGCGTGCCCGAAAAAACTTTGGGCGAGCCGTAGGTTTAAGAGTAATGTGGGCTTCAAAATCCTTGGCACAACCCAGACCAGCAGAGAACACGGACGAAAATTCAGAACACAATCCATCCAGCTGTTGCTACGGAATATCCTCAGATATGAGGTGCACATCATCATCAATGGATAACCCGAACAACTGGAAAGCATCATAACCGAACAGGTTTTCAGTGCCCGCATGATCCACCACATAAAACGTGAGGAGCCGAACAACAGACTTGTAGGCAGTGGAAGCATCAAACTGGCCCATGATAGGAATTTTCTGTTTATTATAAGTCCTCAGATTTCGCGTAACTGGAGACAAAGGGGGGGAGCCCAACGCCAAATACGTTCGAGAATTAATGAGAGTTACTGCAGAGCCAGTGTCCACTTGCATGCGGATGTCTTTATTCAGAACACGAACAGTAACAAACAACTTATTTGTTTGAGAAAGCACACAGTGAACATCCATGTCCGATGCCTCGTCCTCGTCGACAGGAACTTTATGGGACTGACACACAGAAGCAATGTGGCCTTTTTTCCTATATGAATTACACGTGGCCCAACGTTTTGGAAACGCTGCCCTGTCGTGCTGTACGAAACAACGGTGGCAAGAAGGAAGTGCGGAACGAACCGGCTTCTGTGGTTGCTGGTTTCGCTGCGAGCGTTGCGGCCCAACGCGACGTTGTTGACGCGAGTGAACCGCCGCCACATCGTCGTTCTCCTGTGAAACAGGCAAATTGCCCGTGTCGAGAGTTGACTGTACAGCGCCTACATCACACCACGCGTCGATTTGCGCGCCAGCAGCGTGAGACACTTCAAAGGATTGAGCAATGCTTAGAACTTCCGACAACGACGGGTTTGGCAGTTGGAGGGCACGTTGGCGAACTTCCTTATCAGGAGCAAGCCGTAGAATAGCATCCCTAACCATTGAGTCAGCATAAGACTCGTGATATGTGTCCGTGACAAACTGAAATTTCCTACTCAGACCGTGTAGTTCCGCCGCCCAAGCCCGGTAAGATTGATGGGGCTGTTTACGACACCGGTAGAACGCCACGCGGGCGGCAACGACGTGGGTGTTTTTTCGATAATAGTCAGACAATAAGTCACACATTTCTTGGAAGGACAGGGAGGCAGGTTCTCGCAGAGGGGCTAACTGAGATAGCAGCTGATAGACTCGAGGGGAAATCCAAGATTGAAATAACGACTTACACATAGGAGCGTCGACAACGCCGAAAGCCAAGAAGTGTTGCCGCAATCGCTTCTCATAATCCTCCCAGTCTTCAGCGGCCTCGTCGTAAGGAGGGAATGGAGTCGGAGAAGAGGAAGACAGACGATGAGTAAGCGACGTCGACAACGCCTGAATCGCTGCCGTCAGCTGTGTTTGTTGAGCCTGAATAGTAGCCGTCAGCTGTGTTTGTTGTTCAATGAGCGCTTGCATGAGCTGTTCCATGTATGCCCCGTCACGAACACGCAAATCCACAACGCAGTGAAAATATCCCGACCTCGTCGCCAAAACGTGTTATAACCTTTAATCACAATAATTGCGTGGATATTCACACTCTCTCTTAGAAACAATAGCCGATCACATGATTACAACTCAGTCTCTCGTATTCGACTGCCGTGCCGCGACATGCGGCCGGCGCCGTTCGTAGCTAGGTGGCGCTCCCGCTCTCAGCCGATTTGCGGAGCTCCTCTATCACCGTTTGTGCGTACTGTCGTGGCGGCATTGTTAAATGTCATGGCACTATGACAACAACTATTGTTCTAGACACATGAGCATTTGGCAGTGTGATGTCAAGCAGTTCTTTCAATAAAGTATTCACAAAAATCAAGTTGCATGTCAGTCCTGTACAGAACTGCAAGACAACTGGAGCCATTGAAATGTGATCCAGAAATATTAGAATAATAGGAATACTAGTAAAACTATTGCAATACCATGCACCATTCTACTAGCTGAAAGCTTATTGTTGACAGCCTTATGAGCCATGAGTTTATCTGTGTGGACACAAGATCAACTTCTCTATGGGTAAGGTTTCCTTTCTAACAGTGAATGAGCTTAAGTTGTGCTGGTGTGGAAGGACAGTACCCACAGTCAGTATTGATCAAATTCATTGTAAAGGGACATTGCACGACAAGAAATTTTCTGAGCCTTTGAATAAAGGACTTGAAGTCATGTCACAAATATAACAGAAAGTAGAAGAGCCAGAGAGCCTCACTGGCATTCAGAGACACCAATAGTTAAACCTCTTCAATCAATATGGGGAAGTATTTGTAAAAAATGCCTGGAATAATACAAAGGAAATACATATCACCTTGATGAATTTCACACAAAGCCTTGTACAACACAAAGCCTTGTACAACACAAAGCCTTATCCCTTGGTCTCAGTGGAAAGCACTAGATAAAGAAATTAGAAGGATGTTTCGAGAAGTTAATAGTTCATAAGGACGTATTGTCACCATCTACAGATGCTGGTGATTGACTACATTAAACCGTTTTGATGACACAGTGAGCCACTCGTCTCTTTTGTCTAGATTCTACACTACAGCAGAGCTACTGTTTGGCAGGAGGGCAAAGAATGAATGAATGTGTGGCTCAGATTCCACAGGTTCCAAATGATGAAGATAAGTGAGAAGCAAAGGTTCTGAAATCTTTGTCCAGCTTGACAGACAAAGCATTTAGAAGAAAGCACAATTGTGTCAAGACAATTATCAAAATACTAAGGTATCAAGTGAACAAGAAAGTATCATAAAGAAACCATCTACCTCTTGAACAAAATGTACAAAAAGTGGCAGCTTTTGCGTACAGGACCTTTTGTGATTCTAAGGATTCCAAATCCTGGTTGATAATTATTAGTGTACCAAAGTAATCAGCAAATTAAAGGACTTTGTCCTCATCAAGATTTATGAAAATATTATTCTTGGTGGAATTAGTGTGCATAATTTTAGGAACACAAGTCAATAAGAATTTTTATGTATTTTTGTCTGTAGTAGATAAGTATTATCCTGTGATGTATGTAGGAAGAATGATTCTCATCTGCCAGTCTTAAGATCACATTTTCCTACATATATGTCTTCGTACATGGTTAGACTGGAATTCACAGAGGTTTTATCAAACCACATTCAAGTTATTTCTCTACTGTTCCACTCTCCAACAGCACGCATGTAACATGAACACTTACGTATTTTTGTATGAGCTCTCCGATTTCTCTTAATTTATTGTGATGATCATTTCTCCCTATGTAGGTGGGTAGAAACAAAATATTTTCACACTCTGAGGAGAAGATTAATTATTGAAATTGCATGAGAAGATCCTGCCGCTATTGGAAAGGCCTTTGTTTTAATGATTGACACTCTAATTCACATATCATCTCCCATGGCACTCTCTCCTCTATTTTTTGATAATACAAAATGTGCTCCCCTTCTTTGAACTTGTTCCATGTTCGCCCTCAGATTGATATGATGCATATTCCACACTGCACACCAGTATTTCTCAAGAAGATGGGCAAACGTAGTATAAGCAGTTTCTGTAGTAGACTTGTTGATTATTCTAAGTGTTCCACAAATAAATGAAAGTCTTTGGGCCATGGGGGATAGCCATGTGGTCTGATGTTACTTATCACAGTTTGCACAGCTACCCCTGTCAGAGTTTCGAGTCCTAGGAATGGGTGTGTGTTGTCCATAGCATATGTTAGTTTAAGTTATACTAAGTAGTGTGTAAGCCTAGGGACTGATGACCTTAGCAGTTTGGTCCCATAACCACTTAGCACATATCGACCAGCTGTGTCATCATTCCAATTTAAGCTGTTGGTTACAGTAATACCTAAGTATTTAGTTAAATTGACAGCCTTTAGATCTGTGTGATTTGTCATTCAACAGAAGTGTAGCAGATTCCTTTTAGTACTAATGTTGGTGACTTCACACTTTTCACTGTTTATAGTCAGAAGCCTCTTTCAGCACCATGCAGGTACTTTGTCTAAATAATTTTGCAATAAGTTTTGATCATCTGATGACCTTGCAGGACATTAAATGACAACGTCATCTGCAAACAATATAAGATACCTTTTGAGATCATCTCCTAAATCTTTTATGTAGATCAGAAACACCAGAGGGCATATAACATTTCCTCAGTGAAAGACAAACATTACTTGTAGTTACTTGTTGTTTCCTTGATGATTTTCCATCAATTACCATGAACTTGACCTTTCTGACAGGAAAGCATTAATCCAGTTACATAACTGATATGAATACTCGATAGGCACAAAATTTGATTAGAAGTTGTGTGTGAGTAATGGTGTCAAAAGCCTTATGGAAATCTAAAAACATAAAGCAAATTAATGAATGCAACAAGCGACTCTAATATGGAATACATTTGAATGATGATAATTATTGGTTTAGAAGGTGGTCTAGCTTGTGTTTAAAGCTGCACCAAGCTTGGTACAGGTGGGATTTGTCATAGAGGTTGGTGTGATGTGGTCTGCAGTAATAAGTTTGATCTTTCTTCAGAGCCACATACTGAGTTTCTGAATATTGGTCTTGGTGTGTTGTTTAATATATTTTCCATTGACTAAGATCGAGCTACTTGCTCCACACATAAGCTTGTTGAACAGAATTCCTGAAGATTCAGGTTGGTATTGTTCAATTATTTTTTATGGAACTGTTATGAGAGAGATTTATCTAAATTTGTGGAGCAACAAACATAAAGAGAAAATGTTTTTGATTTTTCAATGCTAAAATGAGCATGCGAGTACAGTTTATGAAGAAGGGTGTACATTAATAGTGCATGAACTGATTCAAATGACAGCTGATAGGTCATAAATGCAGCTTGACTATTGGCCCACAAAGACTGTATTGTTGCCACTGAAGCAAAGCTAGTCTGTATTTTGTGAAATGTATCATGGACATTCTTTAACTGTGTTACATGGGCATTAACCAACTGGCCAGTGAATTTCAAGTTTCAAGTGATGGTGTAATGGCAACCTAAGAAAAATTTGCTATTACATAATAGTCGATTGTGTAATTACACCTCTCCCAAATCCAATCTCATACAGTGCATGGAAAAGACTAAATCTGATATTGTCCCATGTGTGCTCTGATTTCCCTAATTTTATTACAACCATCATTTCTCCCTACATAGGTCAGCACAGCACAGCACAGGAAGACTTTAGTGCAATAAAATTGAATGACAAGTGCACTAACAAACAATCAGAAATTGAAAATATTTTGAATAATCATTTTTTAAATGTTGTGGAGAAAATAGGATCTAGATCTTCACTAGAAGAGGCAAGGCTATTAATAGAAGAGGCCATACCTGCACAGTTTGAAACAGCTGTAATTCCACCAACCTCTCCCTCTGAAATCAGTAAAATAATAAACTCACTGAAAAGTAAAAGCTCTTACGGAATTGATGGCATTTCCAGCAAAGTACTTAAAGCTTGTTCCCCACAGATAAGTAGAATTCTCAGCCACGTATGTAATAGCTCTTTGGAGCAGGGTGTTTTCCCTGATAGACTGAAATATGCCATTGTAAAACCATTGCATAAAAAGGGGGATATGTCGGATGTCAACAACTACCGCCCAATCTCTCTTCTGACAGCTCTATCAAAAATTTTTGAGAAAGTAATGTATTCAAGAGTAGCCTCCCATATTTGTAAAAATAAAGTACTAACAAAATGTCAGTTTGGTTTTCAGAAAGGCTTTTCAACAGAAAATGCTATATATGCTTTCACTGATCAAATATTAAATGCTCTGAATAACCGGACATCACCCATTGGTATTTTTTGTGATCTCTCAAAGGCCTTTGATTGTGTAAATCATGGAATTCTTTTAGATAAGCTAAATCATTATGGTTTGAGTGGGGCAGTGCACAAATGGTTTAATTCATACTTAACTGGAAGAATGCAGAAAGTTGAAATAAGTGGTTCGTGTAATGTTAAAACAGCTGATTCCTCAAACTGGGGTGCTATCAAGCACGGGGTCCCACAGGGTTCGGTCTTAGGTGCTTTACTGTTCTTGATATACATTAATGACTTACCATTCCACATTGATGAAGATGCAAAGTTAGTTCTTTTTGCTGATGATACAAGTATAGTAATAACATCCAAAAACCAAGAACTAAGTGATGTAATTGTAAATGATGTTTTTCACAAAATTATTAAGTGGTTCTCAGCAAACGGACTCTCTTTAAATTTTGATAAAACACAGTATATACAGTTCCGTACAGTAAATGGCAAAACTCCAGTAATAAATATAGAATTTGAACAGAAGTCTGTAGCTAAGGTAGAATTTTCAAAATTTTTAGGTGTGTCCATTGATGAGAGGTTAAACTGGAAGCAACACATTGATGGTCTGCTGAAACGTCTGAGTTCAGCTACGTATGCTATTAGGGTTATTGCAAATTTTGGTGATAAGAATCTCAGTAAATTAGCTTACTATGCCTACTTTCATTCACTGCTTTCGTATGGCATCATATTCTGGGGTAATTCATCATTGAGTAGAAAAGTATTCATTGCACAAAAACGTGTAATCAGAATAATTGCTGGAGCCCACCCACGGTCATCCTGCAGACATCTATTTAAGGATCTAGGGATCCTCACAGTAACCTCACAGTATATATATTCCCTTATGAAATTTGTTGATAATAATCCAACCCAATTCAAAAGTAATAGCAGTGTGCATACCTATAACACCAGGAGAAAGGATGATCTTCACTATGCAGGGTTAAATCTGACTTTGGCACAGAAAGGGGTAAATTATGCTGCCACAAAAGTCTTTGGGCACCTACCAAACAGCATCAAAAGCCTGACAGATAGCCAACTAACATTTAAAAATAAATTAAAAGAATTTCTAGATGACAACTCCTTCTACTCATTGGCTGAATTTTTAGATATAAAGTAAGTAAAAAAAAAAAAAAAAAAAAAAAAAAAAAAAAAAAAAAAACTTAATCATTAGTGTCATGCAATATTTTGTGTAATGTAATTTCTTGTACATACATCTTTTATTAACCTGACACGTTCCACATCATTACGAAGTGTCGTATTCATGATCTATGGAACAAGTATTAATCTAATCTAATCTAATCTAATCTAATCTAATCAAAAAAATATTTTCACGATTGGAGCAGAAAATTGTTGATTGAAGATTCTGCTGTAGTAAAAAATGTGTTTGTTTTAATGATGTCCACCCTAAATCCTTTATCATTTCAGTGACATCCTCCCCCGTATTTCACAATAATACAAAACATGCTGCCCTGCTTTGTACTTCCTTCATGCACTCCAGCAGTCCTATCTAGTAAGGATCCCACAACACGCTGCAGTATTCTAAAAGAGGATGGAGAAGTGTAGTGTAGACAGTCTCTTCAGTAGATCTGTTACGTTTTGTAAGTGCCCTTCCAATAAAACGCAGTCTTCGGTTAGCCTTTCTCACAACTTTTTCCCAGTGTTCCTTCCAATTTAAGTTGTTCTTAATTGTATTTCCTAGGTATTTAGCTGAATTTACAGACTTTATATTTGACTGATTTATCATGTAACTGAAGTTTAATGACTTCTTTTTAGCACTCATGTGGATGGCCTCACACTTTTTGTTACTTAATTTCAGTTGCCAATTTTTCTACCATTTTCTAAATCATTCTGCAATTTGTTTTAATCTTCTTATGACTTTACTAGTCGATAAATGACAGAATCATCTGCAAACAACCTAAAACAGCTGCTCATATTGTCTCCTAAATTGTTTATGTAGATATGGAACAGCAAAGGGCCTACAACACCACCTTGGGGAATGCAAGAAAGCACATCTGTTTAACTCGATGATTTTCCATCAGTTACTATCAACTGTGACCTCTCTGACAGGAAATGACAAATCCAGTCACATAACTGTGGTGATATTCCATAATCATGCAATTTCTCTACAAGCTGCTTGTGTGGTACAACATCAAAAGCCTTCTGTAAATCTAGAGACACAGAATCGATTTGAAATCCAATTCAATAGCACTCAGCAATTTATGCGAGTAGAGAACTAATTGTGTTTCACAAGTACGATGTTTTCTAAATCTGTGTTGATTGAGTGTCAATAAACTATTTTCTTTGGGGTAACTGATAATTTTGAACACAATATATGTTCCAAAATCGTGCTGCATGTCGATGTTAATGATATGGGCCTGTAATTTAGTGGATTACTCCTACTACCTATCTTGAACATTGACGTGGCCTGTGCAGCTTTCCAGTCTTTGTGTACAGATTTTCATCAAGCAAATAGTTGTATATGATTGCTAAGTATGGAGCTAAAGTACCAGCAAACTCTGAAATGAACCTAACTGGTGTACAGTGTGGACTGGAAGACTTGCTTTTGTTAAGTGATTTATGGTGCTTCACTACTCTGAGGATATCTTTTTCTATGTTACTCATGTTGGCAGCATTCTGGAACTTACTTCATCTTCTGTGGTGAAGGAATTTTGGAAGGCTGTGTTTAGTAACTCTGCTTTGGCAGCACTGTCATCTATTGTATTTCCATTGCTACTGCACAGAGAAGGCATTAACTTTGTGTTGCTGCTAGCATACGTAGCATACAACCAGAAACTCTTTGGATTTTATGCCAGGTTTCAAGACAAACTTTCATTGTGGAAACTACTATAAGAATCTTGCATTGAAGTCCATGCAAAATTTCAAGCTTCTTTAAAAAATCGTCAGTGTTGGAGATTTTGCATCCATTTGAATTTGGCATCTTGTCTTCATTGTTTCTGCGACAGTGTTCTGATGCGTTGTGTTTCCCAAGGAGAATCAGTTCCATCTTTTGTTAATTTATTTAGCATATATCTCTCAATTGCTGCCAACATCATTTCTTTGAATTCAAGCCACATCTGGTGTACACTTAAATTTTTAATTTTGACAGACTGGAGATTGTCTCTCAGAAAGGTGTCAAGTTAATTTTTATCTGCTTTTTTGGATAGGTATATTTTTTGTTTATTTGTGGAGAATTTGTAGGTTACAATATTCAGTCTTGCTGTGTTTGCTAATCGCTGTATCTGTTTTGATGATTGTTATTAGCTCAGTATTATTTGTTGCTAAGAGGTCCTTTTTTTTTTTTTTTTTTTTTTTTTTTTTTTTTTTTTTTTTTTTTTTTAATATTGGTGTCGTACCCAGACCTTCACACAAGAAACTTTCGCAAAAAGTATGGACTGAAAAGTTTCATGTATCCTAGATGATAAGTATTTGTACATCAAAGCATGCTATGCAAACCAACTGTCAAAAACAACGTACAGAATGCGATTTCTAAAAGTAACATGTGAAGACTATTATGATAACAGACATATCATCTCCAAATATTACAATATTACAAAATATTAAATTTGTGGTTGTTATGTACATCTTACAATATCAAACAGTGGATACTCCAGTATGGAATAATGACAATATTATGAAAGAGATTCATTGCTACACATGAAATAGAGGAGATGTTGAGTTGCAGACAAACACAATAGAAAGACTGCTAAGCACATAAACTGTGAACTGAAAGAACATCCTTCTACAGATGATAATACACACACACACACACACACACACACACACACACACACACACACACACACACACACACACACACACATTCACACTATCATGACTCACACACACGAGACCACTGTCTCTGGCCACCGAGGTCAGACTGTGAGCAACTGGGCCTGGTGGGACAAGAAATGTGGCTGGTAAGGGTAAGGAGGAAGTTGGGACAGGAAGAGAAGGGATAGCAGGGTAGAGGTGGGGATCATAAAGTACTGGTTCTGGGACCATACAGGATCATGGCGGGGAGAGTGTAGCCAGCTGGGTATGATCAGAAGTTAGACACATTGTGGGAGGGGGGAATATTGGAAAAGGGTGAGAAGGAAAGAGACTGTAGGTGCACTAGTGGAATAGAAGGCTGTGTATTGCTTGAGTGGGAGCAGAGAAGGGGATGGGTGAAGGGCAGTGACTATTGATGGTTGAGTCCAAGAGAGTGTAGGAATATAGGATACACTGCAGGAAGAGGTCCCATCTGGGGAATTTAGAAAACTGGTGATGGTAGGAAGGATCCTGATGACACAGGCTGTGAAGCAGTCTTTGAAGTGAAGAACATTGTGTTCCTCAGAATAATCATTGATTGGGTGGTCCAACTGTATCTTGACCAAAATTATTCAGCGGCCATTCATGTGGACAGAGAGCTTGTTGGTTGTCATGCCCATGTGGAGCAAAGCACAGCTGTTGCAGCTTACCATGAAGATCACATGACTTTCATAGGTAGTCCAGCTTTTGATAGGATAAGTGATGTTTGTGACTGGACTGGAGTAGATGGAGGTGGGAGGATATGTACGACAGGACTTTCATGCAGGTCTATTAGATGGAAATGAATTTTGAGGCAAGGGGTTGGGAGCAGGGGTGGAGTAGGGATGGACAAGGATATTGTGTACGTTCAGTGGATGGTGGAACACTGCCATGGGAGGGGAAAAGGATAGTGGATAGGACACTCCTCATTTCAAGCCACAACTAGAGGTACTTGAAACCCTGATGTAGCATCTGATTCAGTTGTTCCTTTCCTGGGTGGTTGGTACTGAGTTATGAGGGAAATGCCCCTTTCAGGCCAGATGGTGGGACTTTGGGAGGTGGTGGGTCACTTGAGAGATAAGGCACAGAAGATCTGTTTCAGTACAGTTTTGGTCTGTGAAGGCTTCAGTTAGACCCTTGGTGTATTTTGAGAGGGACTTGTTTTCACTATGGATGTGATAAGCCGCAGGTGGCTAGGCTATGTAGAAGCGCTTGTTAGTATGGAATAGGTAGGAGCTGTCAAAGTGGACATGTTGCTGGTTGCTGGTAGGTTACATATGGATGGAGTTACTGATGTCAACATAGAGGAAGGTGACTTGTTGGTTTGAGGGGAACCCAGTGAAGCAAATGGGGGAGAAGTCTTTGTGGTTTTTTGGGGAATGTGGTTACCTCAAACCAGATTACGAAGATGTCACCAGTGAGTCTGAACCGGGTCAGAGGTTTGGGATTCTGGGTGGTTAGGAAGGATTCCTCTAGATGGCCTATGAACAGGTTGGCACAGGATGGTGGCATGTGGGTGCCCATTGCCATAGTTTAAATTTGTTTTTTGGTGATGCTTTTAAAGGTAAAGTAATGATGGGTTAGGATATAGTCAGTTGTGGTGACCAGAAAAGAAGTTGTAAGTCTGGAATCCATTGGATGTCAGGAAAGGTAGTGTTCAGTAATGACAAAGCAAAAGGTATTAGTGATCTTAGGATAAAGGAAGTGACATCAATAGTAATGGGCAGAGCATCGTGTAGTAAAGAAACAGGAACTGTGGAGAGTTGGTGGACGAAATGGTTGGTGTCTTCTATATAGAAGGGAAGATTGCAGGTAACAGGCAGAAGGTGTTGGTCTATGAAAACAGAGACTCTCTCAGTGGGGGCACAGCATCTGGCCACGATGGATGGTTGGGTGTATTGAATTTATGAAGCATTTAGAAGGTAGGGGAATGTGAAGTGGTAAGTGTGGGGAAAGAAAGAGAGAGAGTGAGTGGGGGGGGGGTGGGGGTGGAGGGGGGGAGGCCTCAGAGGAGAGGTTCTGGGATGTGCCTAAGGATTTGAAGAGAGACTAGAAATCATGTTTGGTTCAATGGGGCCACTATGGCAGGGTTTATTGATGGACGAATCTTACAGCTGGTGGACACATAAACAGTTATTATTGTCGTTCAGAACGTCAGTGGGGGAGCCTTCATCAGCAGGTAGGATTATAACGTCATAACAAACAGTCTTTTATTCCTCATGTTTTTACTGGTTTCCTTGTTTGATCCAGCCTCCCCTCCCCCACTCCACTCTCCATCTAACCTTCAGAATGCAACTAGGTAGCCTAGACTCTCCACATCACATCCATGTATGCTGCCAAAAGCAACACTTGACCATCCCCCAGCCCTACCCTGCTATGTTCCCCCCCCCCCCCCCCCCCCTCCTCATCCTATTCCTAGCCCACACCACCCAGATTGTTTCTCCCTTCATGCACAGTTGATCACAGTCTGTCCTCCCAGGGAGAGAGAGTGGTCAGGTGTGTGACAGTTGTGTGTGCATGTTTGTATGCATGCATGTGTGTGTGTGTGTGTGTGTGTGTGTGTGTGTGTGTGTGTTTGTGGGTGCAGGTGCAAACGTGTGTGTGTGTGTGTGTGTGTGTGTGTGTGTGTGTGTGTGTGAATGCGCAACCATGCATTTGTGTTGTTGACTTCAGGAAAAGCCCTTTGACTACAAAGCTTACTTTTCTAGAAATTTTTTTGTTGTGCCTGTCTATGATGCAACATCTCTACTATATGATGAGTAGCAGTCTGTCTGTTACATAGTACTGTCATTGTCATTTCATAAATTCTTTATTGTTAACCAAGATGTATCTAACTTCGCCCGAGTACTCCATGGTTTCAAATGGTTCAAATGGCTCTGAGCATTATGTGACTTAACATCTGAGGTTATCAGTCCCCTAGAACTTAGAAATGCTTAAACCTAACTGACCTAAGGACATCACACACATCCATGCCTGAGGCAGGATTTGAACCTATGACCGTGGCTGTTGTGTGGTTCAAGACTGAAGCTCCTAGAAGTACTCGGCCACACCGGCCAGCTCCATGGTTTCGCATTTGAGCATTAGCCCAAATGGGGAACTTCATAACAAATCTAATCCTCAGTAGAAGTAGCTGCTAATGATTAGAAAAAAGTCCTAAGTACCTAATCTTCGTCCTTGGAACTTTTGAGTACCATTTCTATACAAGCTGCTGATAATGAACAATGTCTAATTATCAAGTTGCCCATGAGGTCTTTAGCAGTCAACAATATAAACTGAAAAACATGAAGCCATCCCAACATGTAATTTTAATTGATTTGTCATTCTGTATGAACAAGTTGGAAATGTCTGACAGTGAAGTAAATGATTTCAAATGGAAATGGATGCACACAATTATCTCCTCCCAATTTCAGTACAATCAAGTGACTGCCTTTATATGATGAATTTATCAGGAGTTTCGTGACCCATCTTCACCATCTTGCTTCTTACACCAGGAATACTTTGGGAAATTATTTTTCCAGGTCTGAATAGCTTTTTTTTTCTCTCTCTCTCTCTCTGAGACGTTGGAGGTCCCTGTTTTTCTATCTGAAACATTGGAATTTGCATTTTTTATGTTCTCTAGTCTCACCCACAAACTTCTTTGATGCCATGGCACTGGGACAAATGAAAGAATTTGTTGTTGATCGTTGATCATCTTGTGAGATAGACAAAATGGTTTTTTCTTATAATACTACATGAAAGAAGCTGTAATCATACTAACCTGTCCAGATTGTGGATGATATTAATATTATACACAATAACTCTAGGCAAAGGAATGAGATCACTGAATTTTCTCAGAAATAAAAATCATGGTGAGATTGTTGTTTTGATGACTTTTTATTACCATTATCATGAGCAATCTTCATAAGTATATGCAGTTTGTGTCTTACAGGGATCATTGGAAAGATGATCAGCAGTTTCGATCAAGCTCTGTTTGGAACCATATTCATTAAGCTTCTTAAAATAAAATACAGTAACTACTGGCCATTAGGCAATGATAATGTTGAGTCTTGCACAATTCAAAGCCTCCCCTCCCCTTCAATCAATAATTCTGTAGAGCTCTAATTTACATAAGATTGAAATCCTGACATTTTATGTACAAGCCTTTTAAAAATTCCTAACATTCAGCATTGCTTTACAATCTTTACTTAGGTCCCTACAGCATGACCCTACAGGAGTATGTAAGCAAGAGTCTGTGCCAGTTGTGTGACACCTCTATATACAGCATCTGCCATCAAGATGCCATCCCTTTGATACAAGCTGAGCTACAGTCGATTCCTTAAAACTTCGGACTCCTCGCAAGGACTAAGAACTCAATTGATAGCATTTCTTAACCAACTGAAAATGCACACCTCCACCTTTTACCTTCTTCCTAAGATCCATAAACCCAGTCACCCTGATCATGTTGCTGGCTACAAAGCGCCCACCAAAGGTGTATCTCCCTTAGTTGATCAACACTTGCAACCAATAGTATGAAGTCTTTGCTCCTATATTAAAGACACCAATAATTTCCTAGATCACCTAATATCTGTACCTGTCCCATTGTGCCACACATCCTGCTTGTTGCCATTGATTCCACCTCCTTTAATACAAACAAGTGCATGGTCTGTCTGCTGCTTAACATTTCCTCAACCAGCACCCAGCTGATACCAAACCTATTGCAGTAGCAACCAGAAAGATCACGGGAGGCGCACATCGGCACGGTGCGTCACGGATGGTAGTTGCCACAAGTACCGTGTTACTACACCTATGATGCCCTTCCTACTCATCTTAAGCAGCTTTAACCTTACACCAACTGGACTCACATTCAGGAGGACGACATCTCAATCCCGCATGCGACCATTCTGATTTAGTTTTTTGCTTGATTTCCCTAAATGGCTCCAGCAAATGCGGGGATGGTTCCTTTGAAAGGGCATGGCCGAGTTCCTTCCCCGTCTTTCCATAATTCAATGAGACCGATGACCTCACTGTCTGGTCTCCTCCACCAAACATTCCAACCCCCAACACTTACACCAACTACTTTACCTTAGAGGGGCAGATATATAAACAGAACAGCAGCATGGCATGGAAACCAGGATTGCTCTTCCTATGCCTCCCTTTTCATGTATTTCTTAGAGGCTTTCCTGGTGTCCCCAAGCCTTCAGCCATTGGTTTGGTTTCGATACAGTGATGGCATCTCTACAATATGGACTCATAGTGAGGCTGGCCCATTAAAAATTCTCCCAATGATATGTCACACGGTCCTATTTTGAGTCCAATGCCTCTTTCCTTGATATTGCCCTTATCCTCACTGAGGGTCAGTTACACACTCCTGTTCAAACTAAGAGGACCTAGACATCACTTTTGTACACATTAGGGGACTGAAACATCATGGATGTTTCTTACACTAGTATTTTTAATGATAAAAAGACAAAAATTTTAATAATAATTGAAATGAAACTCTAACCAAATAATTAATATATTGTGACCTGTGTGTGACAAAAATTTGAACACTGCTGCATTCAAAATAGTGTGAAAATTGATTTTTCCCTTACATATTGAATTATGTGTGATTTTTATTCTAAGCATACTGTACTTCCACACTATTGGAATTTAAAGGTCAGAACATATTTTGTTCTTTTAAGAATGGAACAGGAATATTCACAAATTTATTGTTCTATGTATCTGAAAAAAATGTTATTTAGGAATTTGCTTTTTTTCTCCTAATAATTTATGAACATGTGGCATGTTCCAGCTGAAAATATTTCATATATTGTTGAATATTCTTGTTCTCTCTATGAATTAAACTCCATACAAACAGGTCAATTGATAGGTGTGACTGGATGCAGATATGATAGACTTGTGGTCAGCAGGCCACTCTCCCCATCGTCTTCAATTTTTGTGAATGGAGCCACCACTTCACAGTCAAGTAACTCATAAACTGGACTCACATGATTTTGTAGCTTTAACATTGGATGAGGCAATGGTACTTAAGTATGCAAAAATATTGATCATGAGAAACTGAAAGTCAAGATTTGCATGCAATTTTGTTCTCAAGAATAAAATGACAAAACACCCCAGCTCCATATCCTGCTGATTCTGAGCGTTCTTTTAATCTTCTTTAATTTTCTGTCTTTCCTTTGTTACTCTTGCCTCTTCACCTTCACTGTGTACCATAACAGTTTATGGCATGGGTTGTGAATTTGTATGTTTTTGTTCTTTTGCTTCACATCTATCATACCCTCACCATAAAGCATTAGGCCTAACCCCTCTTAACTGCAACCTAACAATTTCTTCAGTTTTAATATGATTTCAACAACATAAGCAGTAGATTGCCATAAAATTTATGACTGCATTTAAACTTATTAATTTTTGACATTTTAAGATTGAAAGTTATTTGAAAAACATGCAAAACAGTCACAACAACTAATTTACAACATAATTGTGTGCATAAAGCACAAGTAAGCTGAAGTAAACTACTTGTATTGACAAAAGCATTGATTGCAATAAATTCCTACTCACAGAACAATGTTTGTGCCATAATTAAATAATGAGACATTTTAGCCAAGGTTTTGTGTTCTTCATCTCAGAGTAACACTTGCAACCTATGGCCTCAATTATTTGTTGGATGTATTTCAATCTCTTTCTTCCTCTACAGTTTTTACCCTCTACAGCTCCCTGTACTACCATGGAAGTTATTCCTTGACATTTTAACTTATATCCTGTCAACCTGTCACTACTTTTCAGTTTGTGTTTTGCATATACCTCTTCCCTCACTAATTCTGCAGGGAACCTTATCATTTCGTACCTTATCAGCCTATCTTATTTCAAATACTCTTCTGTAGCACCACATCTCAAATGTTTCAATTCTGTTCTGTTCTGGTTTTCCCACAGTTCATGTTTCACTGCCAGACAATGCTGTGTTCCAAATGTACATTATCAGATATACACCACCTTTCTTACCTCTGTCTTCACATGGCGTTATTACAGCACCAACTCATCTGAAAAGCAGATTTCCTGGGTCATGACATCCAATCATGTTACTGCTGATCCCTCCCAAAAAATGTTAGGAAAACGCCTGTTGTCATTCAGTATTTCCTTGTGTTGAAAGTATTAGCTTTCTTTTCTCTTTAAATTGTGCATGATGTATTGTCTGTAATTTCTGTATTGCATATTGCCTTATCTTCCAACTTTAAGCTCTCAGATTTTCAAATTTCATCTGGTGCAGTCCTCAACAATCCATCTTTCCTTCTTATCCCATCCAGTAAGTCTCCTTTCACCTAGCGTTCCTCTTCCAAACTCTCCACATTTCCTAAACCTCACTAGTTTTTTTTCCATTCACACTTCTTCCTTCCCCTTCAGCGCTTCTGGTAGCTGAAAGAGCCACAGGTTCCATAAGGTTGCACATTTCTGTATGTTTACATGCATAGTCTCCTGCCACCATTTGGTGGATCGATTTTTTAAGTATCCAATGACATTGCATTTTCAAAATTTGATTATTTTCATTGATATTTTATTTAAGTAATTTGTGACTAAAGTGCGACCAACATTCTACACATTGTATTACATTTCCTCATAAAGATTCTAATAAAACTAAAGAATTTCATACTCAAAATTATCAACATTATTAATAAAAAAAGTAAATTTGATTATTTAAAATGCAACTAAATTCCAATGCAGCTGAATTTTTCATTTATATGTGAACACACTTCTGACCATGTCTGGTTGGTCATGTGCATTATAAATTCACACCATTTTTGATACAGAATATCTCCTTCAGTAGCTAATCACTTTTGTTTCTTTCTTTTTATCTGACTGCAGCTCTTCACATCCATCCAGTTGTAGCTCAAGAACTAGAATAATCTTCATATTATTGTTTCCCATCTATCTTTTAAAGTGTTTTTGTTTTGCTTGTAGCAGCGTTTGACATTCCAGGCAAAAGTCATTGTTCTGACATTGTGCCTCCTATTTTCCAAGTTGTTCTCGCACCCCCCTCCCACCAATTGCCTCTCCCCAACCCCTCCAACAAGCATGCGCGCACACACACACACACACACACACACACACACACACACACACAATGTGTTCTAAGCAGGAGACTATTCTGTCATCAGATACTGATTAACATAACAGGTACCCATATTTTGAATATAAATGGCAGCCTCTTTTATGCAGGTAAAATATATTTGTTGTCTTCTACGATTCTGGAGCCTGTCTTTAACATTGTATTCTTCCTGGATCAGGCACTGATTTTCCCGTTGGTCCATGGTAGGTATTTCATTTCACACCTACCACCCCTGTCTGGGAAACAGTAGAGAATTGGAGGTCTTGGTGTACAAAGACCAGGTTTTCTTAATCAAGGTAGTAGCAGAAAAAGTAAAAGACAGTATGGATCAATTTTCAAAAAATTGCACAAAATTTTGAATGTGGTAGCTCACACGTCGCTGAGTCCTGTGACAGATCACACCCATTCAAGTAATCTGCTGAATCAAGGCAGCAGCAGCTGTTGCAGCTGTGTTTCATCAATTCAGAGGTCATCTTTAGCCACCATATCTTCACAGTTAACAGCTGCGGCCTGTAAATCGAAAAGTGTCATGATGGTCTCTCCATTGGCAAAAGATTCCAAGCTGGTCCCTCATTCAGATCTCTGGGTGGAGACTGCCAAGGGGGAGGTGATGGTGAGAAAAAGATTAAATAACCAACGAAAGGATAATGCTCTATGAGATGAGACATGGAATGTCAGATGTTTCATCATTGTAGGGAAGCTAGAAAATGCAAAAAAGGGAAATACTAAGTCTCAATCCAGGTGTAGTTTGTGTCAATGAAGTGAAATGGAAAGAGAATGAGGATTTACGGTCAGATGAATAAAGGGTAATACCAAGAGCAGGAGAATGCAGTATAATGGAAGTAGGGTTTATTATGAATAGGAAGGTAGGACAGAGAGTGAATTAGTGTGGACAGTTCATTGATAGAGTTGTTCTCATCTTCCTTCATGACACGAGATCTTCTTTCTTGATTCTTCATGTAATTTCAGGGATAAGCAGTTTAGCATGAACTGTGTCATTATTGAAAAATGTACTTTAATCCATCCTACAACATAGCATCTACTGAGATTTTATAATTCATAAATTGCCAACAGCAGTTTACTAAAATTTCTGTTACTTATTGTATTTGTCACATGCTGTAACTCCCACTTTCCATAGCAGTTTGTAAACTGTAGACTTCTGTTATCTATTATATTTATCACACTCTCCAACTCCCAGTTTCTGCAACTCTGTTCTGTACTGACATTTGTTCTTGTGGTATACACACATTATTGGTAGGCGCCTTGACCATATATGTGTTGTTTCTTACATGTAGCTAATAGCGTTGAAGGTCTCAGTGACCATCCCCAATCTTCCATTTAACGACCTTTGTCAACGTACTCACTGGTAGTTAGAAGCATGTTTGTGACGTGCTAGAGTCATCATTTGAGAAGGTTCATCATTCTTCTTTGTGTATAGAAATTTTCTATCATGATTTTCATGTAATTTCAGAGACTGGTATTTTAATTCTGTAATGTGTAAAAAATGTGTAAGTGAGTTGTGGGGTAAGGCTGCATTCTGTTGCTCTGTCAGTGTCCAGGTGAGTTGTTTGAAGTGTGTTCATTGGGTAGTATTGATCTTGGATATCAGCAATATCTTTCTTCATGTAAGGGTTTCTTTCTTGGTTCTGTGAGTTGTTTGAGTGAGTAGTGTGTAAAATGATTGTTGTCAAGTTTTTGGTGCTTGGTTGTACAGTGCTTTTGTGCTTGTGTCCACATCTGTTTGTGAGAGAGTGTTTGTTGTATAGAGTGGCGTTTTTTTCTCCATGAGAAAAATTGTTCCTTCTTCATCCATCATGTAATATTATGTGTAATCTGTTTAACCTGTGCAGTGTCATAATTGATAAAAGTGTTTTGATAAATATAGGTTGACAGTTCTGAAAGTATTTGTATGAAGTGTAGCCATGTATGGAAGTGAAACATGGACTATAAATAGTTTGGACAAGAAGAGAATAGAAGCCTTCGAAATGTGGTCCTACAGAAGAATGCTGAAGATAAAATGGGTAGATAACATAACTAATGAGGAAGTATTGAATCGGATTGGGGAGAAGAGAAGTTTGTGACACAACTTGACCAGAAGAAGGGATTGGTTGGTAGGACATGTACTGAGGCATCAAGGGATCACCAATTTAGTATTGGAGGGCAGCGTGGAGGGTAAAAATCGTAGAGGGAGACCAAGAGATGACTACACTAAAGATTCAGAAGGATGTAGGTTGCAGTAGGTACTGGGAGATGAAGAAGCTTGCACAGGATAGTGTAGCATGGAGAGCTGCATCAAACCATTCTCGGGACTGAAGACAACAACAACAACAGGTTGACAGTTGTATGAGTTTGTATGGATATAGGTTAGTCTGCCATTTCTAATCTGTTCATTGAGTTCTTGATGATTCCTGTGATCTATAGTTATATTTTCGGCAGCATAGTAATTTCTGAGTGGTTAATAGCATGTAGCACTGTAGCAGACAACATCATATATGACATCGACAATGACAATTTTGTGGTGTTCTTAGTAATAACAAAATTAGAACACACATTTTAAGATTTATTAGTATTTTTGTTTCCTTTTCTATGAATACAGCAATATATACTGAAGAACCAAAGAAATTGGTAAAAAATCAGATGCAGAAAATTACCGGCCAATTTCACCGATGTTGATTTGTTGTAGAAGCATGACATTGCTTGACTCTGAGAAACTCATCTGCAGAAACCAACACAGTTTTAGGAAAAAGCGGTCATGTGAGACACAGCTGGCCCCCTTTTTGCATGATATACAACAGGCTCTAGATACTGGCTCCCAGATGGATGCCATACTTCTTCGACTCAGTTCCACACTGTCACTTGCTCCAGAAAGCGCGCACTATGGTCTATCTGATGACATATGCAGTCGGATAGAGAGTTTTCTAACATACAGAGAGCAGTATGTCGTCCTGAATGGGGTGATTTCAACAGAAACAAGCGTAACTTCAGGTGTGCCCCAGAGCAGCATAATAGGTCCACTGCTTTTTACGATTTACATAAACGATCTGGTTGATGGTATTGACAACGGCATTAGACTGTTTACCGATGATGCTGTAGTCTACAAGGAAGTAGTATCACGTGAATGTTGTGAACAAATCAATGATAATTTGCAGAAAATAAATGCATTGTGTAATGACTGGCAGTTTTCTCCCAATATCAGTAAGCGTAACCTACTGCTTATAACAAAGTAAAAATCCCCATTGATCCACAGTTACAAAATAAATGCCCAGTCTTTGGAAGTGGTAACATAGGTCAAGTATCTGGGTGTGACTACTCAAAATTATCTCAACTGGAATGATCAGATTGCAAAAGTAACTAGCAAAGTGAACATGAGATTGCTTTTTATTGGTAGAATCCTGAAGCAATGCAGTCCTTCAACAAGGGAAATTGCTTACAATACGTTAGTTCGTGCAGTCTAAGAGTATTGTTCATCTGTATGGGACCCTTACCAGTTGGGCCTGACTCAAGAGATTGAGAGGGTCCAAAGAAGAGCAGCAATATTCGTGACTGGTACATTTAGCCATTGCGAGAGGCTTTCAAATGTGATTGGAAGTCTGAAGTGGGACACACTTGCAGATAGATGATGCACTAAACGGAAGGGGCTGCTCACTAAATTCCAAAATCTGATCTTCAACAAGGATGTAGAGCTTATATTATTACCACCAACTTTCAAATTGCACAATGATCTCCATTCAAAGATAAGGGAAATTGGAGCTCGTACTGAGGCATTCAGACAGTATCTTTTCCGATGCGCAATTTGCAAGTGGAACAGAGCGGGGAATACGAATTTTGGACAAATTGTGCCCTCTGCCACACACCACTTGGTGGCTAGTAGAGTATATATGTAGATGTAGATTCAAATACAGAGATTTGTAAAAAGGCAGAATACGGCTCTGCAGTTGGCAATGCCTATATAAGAAAACAAGTGTCTAGTGCAGTTATTAGATCAGTTACTGCTGCTACAATGGTAGCTTATTAAGATTTAATTGGGTTTGAATGTGATGTTATAGTTGGTGCGCAATCGATTAGACACAGCATTTCTGAGGGAGTGATGTAGTGGGATTTTCCTGTATGACCATTTCAGGAGTGTACAGTGAATATCAGGAATCTGGTAAAACATCAAATTTCTGACACTGCTGCAACCAGAAAAAGATCCTGCAAGAATGGGGCCAATTATGACTGAAGAGAATAATTCAACATGACAGAAATTCAACCCTTCTGCAAATTGCTGCAGATTTCAATACTTGGCCATCAACAAGTGTCACTGTGTGAACCATAGGGCTTTCAGAGCCAAAGGCCCACTTGTGTACCCTTGATGACTGCACCACACAAAGCTTTACACTTTGCCTGGGCCCATCAACCCTGACATTGGACTTTTGATGACTGGAAACACATTGCCATGTGACACAAGTCTCCTTTCAAATTGTATCATGCAGATGGAGGTGTACAGGTATGGAGACAGCCTCATGAATCCATGGACCACTTCATACTCTAATGGACTTATGGGCAGCCCTGCAGGATTCAGGGAGTCAGTTCAGTCCCTTCCAGCAGTTCTTCAGACATTAGTTCAGTCTGTACCATGTGATGCGGAACTTCACGACATTAGGTGGGTGTACCAGTTTCTTTGGCTCTTCAGTGTATAGGCAAGAAATATGTATCCTTTGCATTTATTCTGTTATGATATCTCAGTGTCCAATAATTTATACCATCCACAAATGTAGCATTTAGTGAGTTATATAAATCACCAGTTGCTTATAGCAAGCTTACTTACATTTCTGTCATTTATTACATGCTGCAACTCCCAGTTTTCATGAATCTGAAGTTGTACTTATGTTTATCCATGTGGAAAAAACTCACTGGCAGTTGGTTTCATCACCAAATATGTATTAATTTCAACATGTAACTAATGGCTTTGTAGCTCTCAAGGACCATCCCATATCCTGCATTCCATTTCTTTCATGTCAGTGTACTCATGTGTAGCTGAAAGCATGTTTGTGTTGTACTAGGGTCTTTGTTTGCAAAGTGTCATCTTCCCTGTTCACATATGGAAATCTTCTTTCTTCATTCATCATGTGATTTCAGGGGATTGGTATTTTTGATTCTGTATTGTGTAAAAAGTTTCTCATTAAACTATGTGATAAGGTTGCATCATGTTGATTTATTAGTGTCCAATTGAGCTGTTTGATGTGTTCCATTTGAATAGCAGCTCTCTTGTATGAGGCTTGAATGAGAAAGTAATGCCTCCACATTTGGGTTTGGATGGGGATATTTGAATAAATCAGACACAGAAATAATCCTTAACATGATGTCCCCACAGATGGTCTTTCATTATCGAGAACAGATAGATGTCAGATGTCACTAAATCTGGACTGTATGGAGGATGCCATACGGTGGTGAGATTCAGTCTCTGAAGTTCTACTGTGGTGGCACGTGTGGAGTGTGGTTTGGCATTGTCATGCTGTAGGAAAACATTTCCCTTTTCCTTACAGACCAAATGACATACAGTACATCAACACAGTCACTTTAAACTGCTTTCATTCTCTGATGAATCTCCTTTGGTGTGACACCTTCTGCTGTCAAGAATTCAGTGACTGCACATTGTATAAATCGCATTCACTAACTGTGTGCTCAGGGTTCCATACTTTACACTGTAACAACACAACTGTTCAATGCTAAGGCTTCCCGCCAACTGGTGCTGTAGAGAAGAGGCTATGGAACAAACCAGTATCTGCCATATACCCATGCTGTCAAATGAAGAGTTATGAAGTTGGAGGCATTACTTTTCAGCCAGCCCTCATATTTAGGGTTATCTTTCTTCTTGTAAGATTTCCTATCTCTTTGTGAGTAGTGTGTAAAATGACTGGGATCAAGTTTATACATCTATATATTGCAGAATGTATCTGTTTCTGTGTCCACATCTGTTCCTGTGATTGTGCATGTTGTATAGAGTAGGGACATGTTTCTTCATGGTGCAAAATTTTCTTTCTTGTTTCTGCATGTAATATTGAGGTAATCAGTTTACCTTGTGGGGTGTCGTTATTGAAAAAAATGTTATATTGTAATGTAAATAGCACACAGAGTTCTTCGCAACTCTAGAGATATAGATATACAGTTGTGTGTTGTCTGCTATATGACTCTCTCAGAGTTTGAAAGCCCTTAGCTTTGTTGCAGATGTAATAAATTTGGTTTTTTTGGTACATAGTTTATTTTTTAAAGTTTAAGGGGATAGGAACTCGTGAATGAGACTACCCCTGATTTTTGATCCAAAGTAAAATTGCCAAAAGAATATTTATTTCTATGTGAACAATTTCTATTAAAGTTTTCTAAGTTGCCAAAAGAAAGTGTTTTTAATGCAGTATTGAGAATGTAACTTTTCACTACCGTATTGGGCAATGTGGGTCAATTTACTACAGAAATAACAAACTTGGATAATTTTTGAGATTTAACAGAGTGAATTTGCTTTTACAATCCCTTTTTACCTAATTTTACAGTAGGCTGTGTAGATCTTTGTTTTCTTTTGGTAGCTGCTGGTCAGGCTATTGTCTCCGTTGATTTTCTCCCTCCAATTCTTTATGTAGGTAGGTATGGAAATGATTTTTTCTAACTCTTGATCTTGCTGTTTTTCATATTCAGTTATTGCTTATACTTATTTACGATCATATGAAATTGAGTTGCAATGAAATCTGACATTATCGAATCTTCAAACTGGTCAATATCATTTACAAGAATACATCAGTCACTTGCACTGTTCCTATGAACTGCTCTATGTGTTATCACAGTAAGAGATCTTAATTGCAACTGCTGCCACTCTCGACTGGCGGACGTCTAACAATGCTACTGCATCTCTTTGGTCAGAGATAGCAATGCCTTGTCTTCGCTGCTTCCGACCAAAGAGCGCATTTACAAGAAAATTTATTTATTTATTTTAATATTAATTTACAAAAAATGGTAATTTAAATAAGTAATTGCGTAATTTCATTTGAATAATAAAAAAAAATTCCTTTTTCGTCATTTGCGTCAGTGGGGAGGGGTCTGTTCCACTACACCGCCCCCTACTGTTTACTGATGCTTGAGATCACTTTCCTTGGTTCATGCGTATAATGAACTGTACCTTTTACACTTTTATCTATATCTATATAAATCTCGAAGAAAAAATTCAGCTCTGTTCTAAATCTAATTGAAGAAGTGCTACACTAGGTGATATTCTAAGCTACTACAAAAAAAAATTGGTTACATAAATTCATACATATGTACACATATATTTATTACATACAAAAAAGATTTTTTGGTTTTACAATTGCATTTTTTCCTCTTTTGCTCAGGTTGGCAAGTCCTCTGATTCGTCCTGTTGGAATTGGATACCCATTGTTTCCCTTATGGTTAGCAGTCGGCAGGCTTTAGTTCCGTGGGACCATTGTTTGGCTCGTGCGTCAAAGACATGCATTGTCTTATCCCACACTGTCATTCCTGTCCTTGTGCATGACCGCATTGTCCCTTCATGTGGAGGCTGTGAAAATGCTGGATTCCTAGTGATAAATGCTACTAGAAATTGCGTTGGTTGCGCCAGTACCCAAAGTACCCGCTCCGACGCCCCTTGGTGTGCTCCAGGGTCAAAGCGCCAACTTCCAGCCCGCAGTATCACCTCACAGGTACGTATCACAACCACTAACACTCACACACCTTTTTCTTCACTTTTCTCCCTTCAGAGGTATGATTTTTCACAATCACTTAAAGACTTTTTCCTTTCACACATGTTTTTTTACATTACTCTTGTCACAAGGCTCATTTTATCTTCTTCCATGCCAACATTTTTTTTTTATTTTACGACATACAATCATCATGAAAATATGCAAAACAAGAGGACAAATAATTTAAATATCTTATCCTAAGGGGTTAAACCTTTTCAACCTTTGTTTTTTCTTTCTTATTTTCTCTCTTTTAGGGTGAACTCCTGTTGTACATAAGTTCCATTCTCAAGGTTCAATTGCTACTTCGCTATTAACAAGGGTCTTTACCACTTCTTACTGCAAGTCGTGTTATTTTTACGCTACAAGTAGAAGGTGAAGAAATATGCAGAAACTAACAATCTACAATATCTACAAAGAAGAACTTTTAACCATAAATATTTACATTCACTCCACATTTACTCTTTGTTTCTCACTTGTACACCAGTGATTTCTACAAGTTGTGTCAACTCAGTGCAAAATTCGCCTCTCAGCATATCTGAGGTCTGCGTTTTACTTTAAGCATCGTTTGTGTATCAGCGTTTTTTCGTGTTACAACCTTGAAACTTTCCTTAATTTTACTCCCCTTGCTTCTTCTATTAATTTACTATGTACACTCTTAACAAACAATATTTAAGTAGGTACATTTTCAGAGCTTCATGCTGTGCATGGCTATCCATTGCATGTTTCAAAAATCATGTCATATTCTCTGCTATGGCTATGTGCAAGTCCTTCATGTGTGCTTCCCACTATAATGTGTGTGAGTACATGTATATAGTTTTGGGTGTAAAAGGATTTGTAGCTTAATATTGTTTAAATATTGCTTTTGCATGTTCTTCCTGTTAAATGCAGATATGTCATACATTCTCTTAGCATTCCTGAGGTATTGTTTGTTATTAACTTCATAGGTTAGTTACTAGTTTACAGTAAAAGCAATAATCTTATTCAGATATTAGTGGTTCTTTAGGTTTCATGTAGATTATCTTATGATGTTAGCTAGGCTACAGAATGTTAATTTGTTGTTTTCTCAACTACAGCATAACTATGTGTATACACTTAAGAAATGTTGCAAAAATGCATATTGCTTCTTGTGTTATTTTCTGCCTTGAGATGGTCCCTACTGAGTTGGCTTCAAATTTGAGCTATTCTCAACATAAATGTGGTTATTTGTGGTGTATTCTGTGATTATCTAATGGAAAATTCTTTACACTTGCCATTGCTTATTATCATAACATACATGGTTTCTATTCTCATTACACACTCATTCACCTTAAATCTACAATATTTGTGTGGCCCTCTCATTAGGTACCAACACCTCCATTTCCTCAATACTACCATCATTAATGTGGGTCAGGCCTTATCCTCTGGTCCCACTGCAAATTCCTCCTTCCTCTGATACTTAAAACTAAGTTAAGGCTCCCTGTAGGATTACCTCAGTGCTCACTCACATACAAAATTCTCACAAAAATCTAAGATATATCTCTTCCTGACAGTTACCATGTGTATGATATAAGTGTTGCCTATAATAGTTCAACAGTTTGCCTTTTTCATGCTGCAAAATATTCCTCCTTGTTATTCAGCTTTCAGAGTACTACCTTTTCCTGACACTTCAACTTATGTTACCTTTTGTGCTTTTCATATGCATTTATAGTGTCTTTATATTGTTCCTTACTTGCTTGGCACTTCCATCTGGAAGAAAAATTGTGTTTACTATATAGTTTCTGCTTTTTCCTCTCATTTACTGTAATCTGTGCTTATGCTTTTTCCTCTCATTTACTGTAATCTGTGCTTAATATTGCTTCAGTTTGCCTAGGCTTTACCTTGCAAGTGTTTGTGTATAATGTTAGCTTGAGATGACATTTGTTTTCAGTGTTAAGAGTTTTCCCTTCTCTTACTGTCTGTCTTTTACACAGGATTAAGGTGGGTTTTGTAAATATTTTACATCATCTTCATAGCTATAGCTTTAGTGTTATGGTGGTGGGTTTTCCTTTCTCTTGTAATTTGTCATCCATCTTTTCTACATAGCTTTCCTTATTCCTATTTTTGGCTGTACAGAGTGTGAACTTACTGTCTAACCTTGATTTGTTATGTACATGAAGTGTTAAGAACATGTAGTGTGTGTGTCTAGCACTCCACTATTCCTCCTACTTTCTTACTTAAATGTAACTTATTGCCTAAAGTAAAGTTTACTATTTACACATGTGTCTTTTCCCTGATATTGTCATAGCTTCCAAATCAGATTATTCTTTCTCTCTCATACTAGGTTCTGTGTGTCTTAAATGCTTCCTTAAATCTTTATGTGGATATAATCCCTTTATTTTTGCAGTTTTTGGGTAGCTTAGCAAGTATGCTCCAGGGTGTGGAATTTTACTAATTTTAAATGGACCAGCATAAAGCATCTTCCAGTTTTTGTTCATTTTCTTAACCTTGGTAGACTTAGGGTGTGTCCTAAGTAGTACCTCCTCTCCTACCTTGTATTCTGTTCTGTTTCTACATCTTTTTGCCAAATGCTCTCTTTCTATTGTGAGCTATGGCTATGTCCAGTGTAACTTGGTGTTCCTAGGATACAGTTTACTATGAGCTTTTCAAATACTAAAAATGAGCATTTTACTTCTATGTTCGCCAGTGTAACAGGTGCTAGTGTCTGTATTTTAACTCCCTTTGACTTATTCCCCATAGCACTTAATATTTTGCAATTCTGCACTGGAAAGGTAGGCAATACTGTTGTCTTGTTAATCTGTTCGAACAAGTTGGTTGACATTACATTCACGGATGCACCTGTGTCCATAACAATTTTCACAGGTACGCCTCGTAGTGTCCCTTCAAAACGTTTGTACCTCATATTCTTGTTGATGTGTACAAATTGTTCCTTCAAAACACAAATCTTCCTCCAACTCCGTGTCCATGTCATATCTGATAAGGTTTATTGTTTTCGGGTTATTGCCCCCTAATCCCCTGTCGACTACTGCTGCGGGGGTGAGCAGTGTTGTGTGCTGTTTTCCGCGGTGTTGGCAACGCTGCCATTAGCTAGTACGGGTGTGCTGCCTGTGTTGTTGTTATTCAATTCAATAATATTTACACTTGGTGTTTGCGCTTGCCACTCATTGCCAGTTGCTGGATGTGTGGCTCGCGTGTTTCTTCCGAAAGTGTTGTTGCTTCTGTTATTGTTCTGTGTGTTATTATTTTGCCAATGTGGATTTGGCTGAAATCTGCCCCCGTTCCTATTTCTGCCGTTTTTATACCCAGGATTTTATCTGTTTTCCCTGCGGTTCCATATTACTTGACCATTCTGCCCCCGCGGGTAGTCAAGTTGTTGTGTTTGCCCGCCGGGTGTATTATTATTATTGTGATTGTAATTACCGTTACGGTTATTGCCATTGTGGTTACTGTTATTACTGTTCTGCCTTTTACCATCCTCATGAATCAGGTTAAAGGTGTCCAGTACCGATAGAAAATAGTCAACATTATCTGCCGGTATTGTGGCGAGTCTTTCTCTGATCGGGATTGGTAACTTCTCTTTAAGAATTTCCAAAACATCAACATAAGATATGGTTTTATCCCAATATCGAATTTTATTTAGATATTTTTTGAAATATTTACGTAATCCTCTGCCTTTTGTATTGAATGGTTCAGGGTGGAATACCTCTTTCTGCAATCATTTCTGAATTCCTCTGGGACCAAAATTTGCCTTGGAATGCATTTTCGAAATCTGAATAGGTGTGGCAGTATTCTGCAATTTCATTCGCCCATAGGGAAGCTTCTCCTTGTATGTACCCAATGACATGCTGTATTTTCTGCTCCTCACTCCAATACTGTGGCAAAATGCTTTTGAATGATTTGAGGACGACAACAGGGTGAACTTTTTTATTTTCCGCAGAAAATACCTGGAACTGCCTGTACTTCAGTAAGCTTTTGTCTATGAAAGTTGCATGTGGTGTTGATGAATGACTACACGAGCAATGCAGTGTATAATTGCTACTTGAAGGCATGTTGTGTAAACAGTTAACAGCTGGTGAAGTTCTATCTTTCTCTTGTGGTGTGTACTATTGCTTTACCTGATATTGTACTCATACAATACTCTTTTCATTACCAAATTCAATGCTTGGTGGTTTGCTTATAGCAGTGTCAGTAGTGATGGTTCTAGGTGTTTCTGTTTGTGTATTTGTCTCTACAGATGTTTGTTTGGTTTGCTCTGGGGCAGTCTTAACCTGTTTTGTTACTCTGTCAACTATTTCTGTCTCCTTTTCAGCTAGATGTCTTTCAAAACCTGTAAGGCATGTGCCGTATTCATGCACCACCTTTTGTGCCATTGTAGTGTCATCTAGAATTTCTTTTACTAAGCTTACATCTTTCTTGATCTGTTTTTGCTCTAATTCTAGTGATCCTATTCGATCTGACAGTTTTGTAACCTCTGTTGGAATGTTTCTGTAATTCTCCTGTGTACTGTTTACTTTGGTTTTCATGTTTCCTATGTCAGGAATCAGTTTGTTCTGTGATGACTATAATTGTTCTTGTTGTTGATGTAGTGTACCTAATTGGTTCTTAAATTCATTTTGCTCCACAGTGAGGTGTTTTAACTGCACTGTGAGGCTCTGTACTTCGTCTTTTACCCTCTTACCTGCTGCGTTATACCCCCCTCTTTGATTCTTCTACCTTCTGATTTAACCGTGTTGAGACCCTATTCGTTTCATCCATTTTCTGTGTTAGGTCATACCTAGTTTTCTCACTCGATTCATCTATCTTTTGTATGATCTGTGTGAGTCTGTATCCTAGGAAGGTGAGCAAGGCCGCAAAAGCTCCATTTCCTGCTACATCGCCTAATTGCTGTGCAGAATGTTTTGTGTCGGGTTGTGAAGTTACAGCTTGTGAGTTCTGCAATTCACATGCACTCGAAATTTGTGTTTGTGTTTAATCTCTGTTCAGTACGTAAATTATTTTCCTTATTGTGTTGGGATTATCATAAGTTTCTGGGCCAAGCCTCTTACGGCTACTACCAGAACTTAATGTGTCCGAAGATGTGTTAATTGGTTGCATATCTTTGTCAACACTACACACTTCCATACTTTGTTTGTCCAAATCAGTAATATTGACTGTAGCGTCTGTCATGTTGTTTACATGTAGGTCAGCTGTGTCCATAGCAACACGTTCATTGACGTGGCCTGTGACGTCACCTGTAGTGCACAACATGGCTTCTGAATCGTTGCTCGACAATTGCGACATTATTGATGTTAAGATTTTTTACAAATTTTGCACTACAAATGATGTTTTTCACTTTCAAATTTGTCAAAAATGTGAATGTGGGTGTTACAAAACTTCACTGCACTCGCGTATTCCGCCAAGTGTGCTCTAACACTGGGTACCTAAAGGCAATGCTCTTTGACAATTTGGCTTATATCACACGCATTCACCAGCCACACAATAGCAGCGTAAGCGATAGATACAGGCGGCAAATTATTAACTACAAGATGTTATGACTTGCGTAAAAAAGCAGTATGAATTTGCATTTTATCACTCACCATTGGTGTCTTCTGATTGTTTGCTAATAAGAATGCACTTATATACTTTTTTCACTGTTTTTTCCCTCTCCTTTTTTAATATATAACTAATTTTCCTTTTATATTAAGTGCATTGCTAATCCAGAAATGTTGCACTCAATTTTGAAGTTGTTACACGTAACAGAAATTGACGTTATGCTAACAATGACAAAGACAGAGTCAATAAATACTTTCTTTAAGTCTCCAATTTTTATAAAATTTTACACATTCTCATATTCGTGTCCTGTCAAAAGGTAGCCAATTCTGTAGTAAATTTGGTTTTTTGGTAGGTAGTTTATTTTTTAAAGTTTAGGGGGACAGGAACTTGTGAATAAGACTACCCCTGATTTTCGATCCGAAGTAAAATTGCCAAAAGAAAATTTATTTCTATGCGAACAAATTTCTATTAAAGTTTTCTAAGTTGCCAAAAGAAAGTGTTTTTAATGCAGTATTGAGAATGTAACTTTTTAACTACCGTATTGGGCAATGTGGGTCAATTTACTACAGAAATAACAAACTTGGATAATTTTTGAGATTTAACTGAGTGAATTTGCTTTTACAATCCCATTTTACCTGATTTTACAGTAGGCTGTGTAGATCTTTGTTTTCTTTTGGTAGCTGCTGGTCAGGCTATTGTCTCCGTTGATTTTCTCCCTCCGATTCTTGAAGTAGGTAGGTATGGAAATGATTTTTTTCTAACTCTTGATCTTGCTGTTTTTCATATTCATTTATTGCTTATACTTATTTACGATCATACGAAATTGAGTTGCAATGAAATCGGACACTATCAAATCTCCAAACTGGTCAATATTATTTACAAGAATACGTCAGTCACTTGCACTGTTCCTATGAAGTGCTCTATGTGTTATCACAGTAAGAGATCTTAATTGCAACTGCTGCCGCTCTCAACTGGTGGACGTCTAACAATGCTACTGCACCTCTTTGGTCAGAGATAGCAATGTCTTGTCTTCGCTGCTTCTGACCAAAGAGCGTGTTTACAAGAAAATTTATGTATTTATTTTAATATTAATTTTAAAAAAATGCTAATTTAAATAATTAATTGCCTAATTTCATTTGAATAAAAAATAAATAAACATTTTCCTTTTTCGTCATTTGCTTCAATGGGAAGGGGTCTGAACCACTACACCATCCACAGTGTTTCAGTATGTAATGTCCACAATGATAACATTTTTTGTGTATTGACATACTTAGAATTCATATATTTGGATTTATCAGTTATTTTGTTTTATTTTCCAATAATAACCCCCCAAGAACCACACACCTTGCCGTTGGTGGGGAGGCTTGCATGCCTCAGCGATACAGGTAGCCGTACCGTAGGTGCAACCACAATGGAGGGGTATCTGTTGAGAGGCCAGAAAACGTGTGGTTCCTGAAGAGGGGCAGCAGCCTTTTCAGTAGTTGCAGGGGCAACAGTCTGGATGATTGACTGATCTGGCCTTGTAACACTAACCAAAATGGCCTTGCTGTGCTGGTACTGCGAAAGGCTGAATGTAAGGGGAAACTACAGCCGTAATTTTTCCTGAGGGGATGCAACTTTACTGTATGGTTAAATGATGATGGTGTCCTGTTGGGTAAAATATTCCTGAGGTAAAATAGTCGCTCATTCGGATCTCTGGGCGGGGACTACTCAGGAGGACGTCATTATCAGGAGAAAGAAAACTGGCATTCTACAGATCGGAGTGTGGAATGTCAGATCCCTTAATCTAGTAGGTAGGTTAGAAAATTTAGAAAGGGAAATGTATAGGCTAGAGTTAGATATAGTAGGAATTAGTGAAGTTCGTTGGCAAGAGAAACAAGACTTTTGGTCAGGGGAATACAGGGTTATGACTACAAAATCATAGGAGTAATGCAGGAGTAGGTTTAATGATGAATAAAAAAATTTTAGTGCGAGTAAACTACTAAAAACAGCATAGTGGCCAAGACAGACACGAAGCTCATGCCTACTACAGTAGTACAAGTTTATATGCCAACTAGCTCTGCAGATGACAAAGAAATTGAATAAATGTATGATGAAATAAAAGAAATTATTCAAATAGTGAAAGGGGACAAAAATTTAATAGTCACTGGTGACTGGAATTCAGCAGTAGGAAAAGGGAGAGAAGAAAACATAGTGGGTGAATATGGATTGGGGGTAAGAAATGAAAGAGGAAGCCGCCTGGTAGAATTTTGCACAGAGCATAACTTAATTATAGCTAACACTTGGTTCGAGAATCATAAAAGGAAGTTGTACATGTGGAAGAATCCTGGAGATACTGACAGGTTTCAGATAGATTATATAATGGTAAGAGAGAGATTTAGGAACCAGGTTTTAAATTGTAAGACATTTCCAGGGGCAGATGTGGACTCTGGCCACAATCTATTGGTTATGAACTGTAGGTTAAAACTGAAGTAACTGCAAAAGGGTGGGAATTTAAGGTGATGGGACCTGGATAAACTGACTAAACCAGAGGTTGTACAGAGTTTCAGGGAGAGCATAAGGGAACAATTGACAGGAATGGGGGAAAGAAATACAGTAGCTCTGAGGGATGAAGTAGTGAAGGCAGCAGAGGATCAAGTAGGTAAAAAGACGAGGGCTAGTAGAAATCCTTGGGTAACAGAAGAAATATTGAATTTAATTGATGAAAGGAGAAAATATAAAAATGCAGTAAATGAAGCAGGCAAAAGGGAATAAAACATCTCAAAAATGAGATCAGCTGGAAGTGCAAAATGGCTAAGCAGGGATGACTAGGGGACAAATGTAACGATGTAGAGGCTTATCTCACTAGGGGTAAGATAGATACTGCCTACAGGAAAATTAAAAGAGACCTTTGAAAAAAAGAGAACGACTTGTATGGATATCAAGAGCTCAGATGGATACCCAGTTCTAAGCAAAGAAGGGAAAGCAGAAAGGTGGAAGGATTATATAGAGAGTCTATACAAGGGCAATGTACTTGAGGACAATATTATGGAAATGGAAGAGGATGTAGATGAAGATGAAATGGGAGATACGATATTGCGTGAACAGCACTGAAAAATCTGATTCGAAAAAAGGCCCCAGGAGTAGACAACATTCCATTAGAACTACTGACAGCCTTGGAAGAGCCAGTCCTGACAAAACTCTACCATCTGGTGAGCAAGTTGTATGAGACAGGTGAAATACCCTCAGACTTCAGGAAGAATATACTAATTCCAATCCCAAAGAAAGCAGGTGTTGACAGATGCGAAAATTACTGAACAATCAGATTAATAAGTCACGGGTGCAAAATACTAATGCGAATTCTTTACAGACATATGGAAAAACTGGTAGAAGCTGACCACGGGCAAGATCAATTTGGATTCCATAGAAATATTGGAATACGTGAGGCAATACTGACCTTATCTTAGAAGCTAGATTAAGGAAAGGCAAACCTACTTTTCTAGCGTTTGTAGACTTAGATAAAGCTTTTGACAATGTTGACTTGAATACTCTCTTTCAAATTCTGAAGGTGGCAGGGTAAAATACAGGGAGCGGAAAGCTATTTACAGTTTGTACAGAAACCAGAAGCAGTTATAAGTGTCAAAGGGCATGAAAGGGAAGCATTGGTTGGGAAGGGAGTGAGACAATTTTGTAACTGTCTCCGATGTTATTAAATCTGTATATTGAGCAAGCAGTGAAGGAAACAAAAGAAAAATTTGGAGTAGGTATTAAAATCCATGGAGAAGAAATAAAAACTTTGTGGTTCACCAGTGACATTGTAATTCTGTCAGAGACAGCAAAGGACTTGGAATAGCAGCTGAACAGAATGGACAGTGTCATGAAAGGAGGATATAAGATGAACATCAACAAAAGCAAAACGAGGATAATGGAATGTAGTCGAATTAAGTCGGGTGATGCTGAGGGAATTCGATTAGGAAATGAGACACTTAATGTAGTAAATGAGTTTTGCTATTTGGGGAGCAAAATAACTGATGATGGTTGAAGTAGAGAGGATATCAAATGTAGACTGCAATGGCAAGAAAAGCATTTCTGAAAAACAGAAATTTGTTATTATCGAGTATAGATTTAAGTGTCAGGAAGTCCTTTCTGTAAGTATTTGTGTGGAGCATAGCCATGCATGGAAGTGAAACATGGACAATAACTAATTTGGACAAGAAGAGGATAGAAGCTTTCAAAATGTGGTGCTACAGGGTCATGCTGAAGATTAGTTGGGTATATCATATGACAAATGAGGAGGTATTCAATAGAATTGGGTAGAAGAGAAGTTTGTGGCACAACTTGACTAGAAGAAGAGACCAAATGGTAGGACATGTACCCTGAGGCATGAAGGGGTAACAAATTTAGTACTGGAGGGCATCGTGGAGGGTAAAAATCGCAGAGAGAGACCAAAAGATGAATACACTAAACAGATTCAGAAGGATGTTGGTTACAGTAGGTTCTGGGAGATGAAAAACCTTGCACAGGATAGAGTAGCATGGAGAGCTGTATCAAACCAGTCTGAGGACTGAAGACCACAACAACAACAACAACCAGTAATACAATTATATATGTAAGAAAGGTGTACGATTTGCATTAATTCTGTTTTGATATCTCAGTGTGACATAATTTATTCCACTGATGAACATAGCACTTAGTGAGTTATATTAGTCACCTTTTTTATAGCAGGTTTATGTACATATTTGTTATTATATTTATCACATTTGCAGCTCCCAGTTTCACAGGCACTGAAGCTCTACTTATGTTTATTGATGTGGGAAACACACATCAGTGTAGGTGTCATCACCATATACACATTAATATTAATTTATAGGTAATGGCTTTGTGGCTCACATGACAGTCCCATAACCTTCATTCACATCTTTTGTCATTGTACTCTTGTGTGGCTGTAAGCATGCTTGTGTTGTGCTGGAGTCATTATTTGTGTAGGTTCATCTTCTTTCTTTATGTTTGGAAATCTTCCCTCTTGATTATTCATGTAATTTGAGGTATCAGTATTTTAATTCTATATTCTGTAAAAATTTGTAATTGAATTATGTGAGAAGGTTTCATTATGTTACTTTTCCAGTGTCCAGTTGAGCCATTTGATATGTTGTTATTGAATAGTCTTGGTCTTGTATATTAGGGACATCTTTCTACATGTGCGGTCTTTTTCTCTCTTGTTCATCCTGTCATTTAAGTTGTTAGTGCTGTACAGTCAGTTGCCTGTGAGGTGATAGTCATTGAATTTATGTGGCTAGGTTATATAGAGTGTATCTATGGCTGTGTCCAAATATGTTGGTATGAGTCTGTTTGTTGTACAGAGTAAATTTGTTCTGTAGGGACATGTTTCTTCATGAGACAAAACCTATTTTCTTGATTCTTCGTGTAATATTAGGGGTAAGTAATTTAACCCAAGCAGTGTCTTTATAGGAAGGCTACTGTATGGTAATTGTTGGTAGACAGTTGTTTGTGCTCATATAGACAATATACTGTGCAAGTTATTCAGCCATTTTAAACAATACATAGTGTTGTTTATGATTATAGGTATAAACAGAGCTGCTTTCTGTTGCATAGGACTTTCTCAGTGGTTAACAGCATGTAACTGTGTTGCAGACAACATCTTTTCAATGTGAGGTCCACAATGACAATTTTTGGGTGCAATTTTGTGTGATGACATACTTGGAATTCACACTGTAAAACTTATGAGTAGTTTTTTTCCCTTTTTCAGTAATACAGTAATGTATGTAAGAACTATGTATCTTCTGAATTAATTTTGTTTTGTAATCTTAGTGTCTGATAATTTATTCTATCCATGAACAAAGCTTGTGGCCATTAAAGCCTTCAGAAAGAAGAGAAAAAAGGATTGACACTGAGTATAGTCCGGCAAATTAGTAACAAAGGAAAACAGGGTCAGGATTGAAGAAAGGCTGTCCAGCAAAAATCTAACAGTGGAAAATCCAGAATGGAATGTAACAATATATTGAGAAGGAAAGTTGCTACTCACCATATAGCGGAGATGCTATATCTGTCTGTCTGCGACTAAGCTCTCCGCTATGTGTCGAGTAGCAAATTTCCTTCTCATAATATTGTTGCATTCCATCCTGGATTTTCCATTGATTGGCACACGTTTTGTTTGTGTGAGAAACACTCATTAATAGCAACTGTCATCATATAATGGCTTTGTAGGTCTCAGTCGCCATTTCATACCCCACATTTGATGCCTTCTGTCAATGTACTCATTTGTTGTTGGAAGCATGTTTGTGTTGTACAAGAGTCTTTGTAAAATTTCGTCTTTTTTCCTCACCTGTGGAAATCTCCTTTCCTAGTTCTTCGTGTAATTTGAGGACCTGGTATTTTTAATTTTGTATTGTGTAAAAATATGTAATTGAGTTATGTGATAAGGTTGCATTATATTACTTTGTGAGCATCCAATTGAGCTATTTGTGGTTATTGAACAGTATTGATCTGTTATATTAGGGACATCTTTCTTCATGCGAGGTCTTTTTCTTTCTTTGTTCTTCATTTAATTTTAGATGTTAATACTATACAGGGAGTTCTGCCTAAAATGATATCACTGAGTTTATGTAGCTAGGATGTAGATTGCATCTATTGCTCTGTCTACGTGTGTTGGTATGAATGTGCTTATTGTATGGAATAGCTTGTGTTTTGTTGGCATATTTTTCCTCATGAGATAAAACCTTCTTCTTTTATGCTTCATGTAATATAAGGGGCAGACAAATTTGTGGTGCTGTTGTGTAATAACACATTTACAATCCACATGTCAAGGTTTATGAGTTATTTTGTTTCCTTTTTCAGTAATACTGTAATATATGTGAGAAATATGAATTGTATATGTTAATTCTGTTTTGATAGCTCAGTATTCAATAATTTATATCACCAACAAATGTAGCATTTGGTGAATGATATAAATCACCAGTTGTGGTTATAGCAAGTTTACATATGTTTCTGTTATTTATAACCAAACAATGGAAAATCCAGGATCGAATGTAACAATATTCTGAGAAGGAAAGATGCTACTCACCATATAGTGCAGATGCTGAGCCATAGACAGGCACAACAAAAACATTTTCACACTTAAAGCTTTCAGCATTTGTCAACAGTACACACACATACATTCACATACACAGTCACTCAAATGCAACTCACACACATGATTGCAGTCTCAGGCAACTGAAACCACACTGAGAGCAGCAGCACCGGTGCTCGCAGTGTGGTTTCAGTTGCCTGAGTCTGCAGTCATGCATCGGAGTTGCATTTATATGAGTGTGTTCATGAATGTATGTGTGTCTATTGTTAACAAAGGCCATTTGCTGAAAGCTTTAAGTGTGAAAATCTTTTTGTTGTGCCTATCTGAGACTCAGCATCTCTGTTATTTATTACATTTACCACATCCTGCAACTCCCAGCTTCACAGACTCTGACACTCATCAGCAGTAGATATCATCATCATTATATATGTGTCAATTGTAATATGTAGCTAATGGCTTTTTAGCTCTCAGTAGCCATCCCATATTCTCCATTTCATGTCTTTTGTCACTGTACTCATTTTTAGTTGGAAGCGTATTTGTGTTTTACTAGAATCTTTATTTGTGTAGCTTCATCTTCTTTCTTTATGTTTGGAAATCGTCTTTCTTGGTTCTTCATGTAAATTGAGGTGATGGGTTTAAATTCTGTATTCTGCAGAATCTGTGTAATTGAATTATGTGATAATGTTTCATTATGTCACTTTTTCAGTGTCCACCTGGGCTGTTTTATTTGTGGTTATTGAATAGTATTGATCTTCTGTATTAGGGACATATTTTTTTTATGTTAAATCTTTTTCTCTGTTGTTTCATCATCTTGTTTGAGCTATTAATACTTTACAGTGAGCAGTGCGTTAGATGACGGTCTTTGAGTTTATGTGGCGAGGTTGTGTGTCTATGGCTGTGTCCAAATGTGTTGGTGTAAGTGTGTTTTTTGAACAGGTTAGCTTTTGGTTTGAAGGAACATACTTCTTCATGAGACAAAACCTTCCCTCTTGATTCTTCTTGTCATATTTGAGTCACAGTAAAGAAATATGTTTCCAAATGAACTTGATGGAATAACTTGACAGTATAAGGTGGAAGCTGTTTGGGCTGAAAGGACCAGCGTATCTTGTACTGTCTCACTCATAAAAATTGGCATTATGTCCAGATTAAACAATTAATCAATTTTGCCTGTTTTCATTTTCTTGGGTGTTTCAACAATTTTATGCAAGTTTACAACATGTCCCACTTTCGGTGTTAATAATCCTGCAAGATTATTTTGGTGGACTGTTGGTGGGCAAGCAGAATTCACTAACAATGCACGTGAGATGGAACTTTTCCTTACGGGTATCAATAGGGCCTATGTAGTGGGGTAGGTGGTGGCATTAATTTCTTCACCACTTTGTCTGGTAAACGAGAGTCCTTTGGTAACCACCCTCTCTTCATGAATATGGCCTGCGTTGTATCACAACTGATCTTCCAGTATGCATCATCTTCTCATAAACGAAGCACATATAGTTTATAGTTTTCAGTGTTCAGAAGCACAGTGGTATTTCCTTTGCTAGTTTGCAAGATAACCAAGTCATCATTCTAACATAGCCTACCCCCATGAACCATGGACCTTGCTGTTCATGGGGAGGCTTGCATGCCTCAGCGATACAGATGGCCGTAGGTGCAACCACAACATAGCGGTATCTGTTGAGAGGCCAGACAAACGTGTGGTTCCTGAAGAGGGGCAGCAGCTTTTTCAGTAGTTGCAGGGGCAACAGTCTGGATGATTGACTGATCTGGCCTTGCAACACTAACCAAAATGGCCTTGCTGTGCTGGTACTGCGAACGGCTGAAAGCAAGGGGAAACTACAGCCATAATTTTTCCTGAGGGCATGCAGCTTTACTGTATGGTTAAATGATTATGGCGTCCTCTTGGGTAAAATATTCCGGAGGTAATGCAGGAGTAGGTGTAATGATGAATAAAAAAATTTTACTGCGAGTAAGCTACTACCAACAGCATAGTGAACACATTATTGTGGCCAAGATAGACACAAAGCCCATGCCTACTACAGTAGTACAATTTTATATGCTAACTAGCTCTGCAGATGATGAAGAAATTGATGAAATGTATGATGAGATAAAAGAAATTATTCAGGTAGTCAAAGGAGACAAAAATTTAATAGTCATGGGTGACTGGAATTCAAGAGTAGGAAAAAGGAGAGATGGAAACATAGTGGGTGAATATGGATTGTGGGAGAGAAAAGAAAGAGAGGTAGCCGTCTGGTCGAATTTTGCACAGAGCATAACTTAATTATAGCTAACACTTGGTTCAAGAATCATAAAAGGAGGTTGTACACGTGGAAGAATCCTGGAGATACTGACAGGTTTCGAATAGATTATATAATGGTAAGAGAGAGATTTAGGAACCAGGTTTTGAATTGTAAGATATTTCCAGGGGCAGATGTGGACTCTGACCACAATCTATTGGTTATGAACTGTAGATTGAAACTGAAGAAACTGCAAAAAGGTGGGAATTTAAATAGATGGGACCTGGATAAACTGACTAAACCAGAGGTAGTACAGATTTTCAGGGAGAGCATAAGGGAACAATTGACAGGAATGGGGAAAGAAATACAGTAGAAGAAGAATGGGTAGCTCTGAGGGATGAAGTAGTGAAGGCAGCAGAGGATCAAGTAGGTAAAAAGACGAGGGCTAGTAGAAATCCTTGGGTAACATAAGAAATATTGAATTTAATTGATGAAAGGAGAAAATATGAAAATGCAGTAAATGAAGCAGGCAAAAGGAATACAAATGTCTCAAAAATGAGATCGACAGGAAGTGCAAAATGACTAAGCAGGGATGGCTAGAGGACAAATGTAACGATGTAGAGGCTTATCTCACTAGGTGTAAGATAGATACCGCCTACAGGAAAATTAAAGAGACCTTTGGAGAAAAGAGAGCCACATGTATGAATATCAAGAGCTCAGATGGAAACCCAGTTCTAAGCAAAGAAGGGAAAGCAGAAAGGTGGAAGGAGAATATAGAGGGTCTATACAAGGGCAATGTACTTGAGGACAATATTATGGAAATGGAAGAGGATGTAGAAAAAGATGAAATGGGAGATACGATACTGCTTGAAGAGTTTGACAGAGCACTGAAAAACCTGAGTCGAAACAAGGCCCCGGAAGTAGACAACATTCCATTAGAACTACTGACAGCCTTGGGAGAGCCAGTCCTGACAAAACTCTACCATCTGGTGAGTAAGATGTATGAGACAGGTGAAATACCCTCAGACTTCAAGAAGAATATAATAATTCCAATCCCAAAGAAAGCAGCTGTTGACAGATGTGAAAATTACCGAACTATCAGTTTAATAAGCCATGGCTGCAAAATACTACTGCGTATTCTTTACAGACGAATGGAAAAACTGGTAGAAGCCGACCTCGGTGAAGATCAATTTTGGATTCCGCAGAAATGTTGGAACACATGAGGCAATACTGACCTTACGACTTATCTTTGAAAATAGATTAAGGAAAGGAAAAACTACATTTCCAGCATCTGTAGACTTAGAGAAAGCTTTTGACAATGTTGACTGGAATACTCTCTTTCAAATTCTGAAGGTGGAAGGGGTAAAATTCAGGGAGCAAAAGGCTATTTACAATTTGTACAGAAACCAGATGTTAGTTTTATGAGTCGAGGGCCATGAAAGGGAAGCAGTGGTTGGGAAGGGAGTGAGACAGGGTTGTAACTGTCCCCGATGTTATTAAATCTGTATATTGAGCAAGCAGGTAAGGAAACAAAAGAAAAATTTGGAGTATGTATTAAAGTCCATGGAGAAGAAATAAAAACAGAGATGTTCGCCGATGACATTGTAATTCTGTCAGAGACAGCAAAGGACTTGGAAGAACAGTTGAACTGAATGGACAGTATCTTGAAAGGAGGATAAAAGATGAACATCAACAAAAGTATAACGAGGATAATGGGATGTAGTCAAATTAAGTTGGGTGATGCTGAGGGAATTAGATAAGGAAATGAGACACTTTAAGTAGTAAATGAGTTTTGCTATTTGGGCAGAAAAATAACTGATGATGGTTGAAGTAGAGAGGATATCAAATGTAGCCTGGCAATGGCAAGGAAAGCGATTCTGAAAAAGAGAAATTTGTTAACATTGAGTATAGATTTAAGTGTCAGGATGTCATTTCTGAAAGTATTTGTATGGAGTGTAGCCATGTCTGGAAGTGAAACATGGATGATAAATAGTTTGGAGAAGAAGAGGATAGAAGCTTTCGAAATGTGGTGCTACAGAAGAATGCGGAAGATTAGATGGGTAGATCACATAACTAATGAGGAGGTATTGAATAGAATTGGGGAGAAGAGGAGTTTGTGGCACAACTTGACAAGAAGAAGGGACCGGTTGGTAGGACATGTTCTGAGGCATCAGGGGATCACAAATTTAGCATTGGAGGGCAGCGTGGAGTTTAAAAATCATAGAGGGAGACCAAGAGATGAATACACTAAGCAGATTCAGAATGATGTAGGTTGCAGTAAGTACTGGGAGATGAAGAAGCTTGCACAGGATAGAGTGGCATGGAGAGCTGCATGAAACCAGTCTCAGGACTGAAGACAACAACGACTAACTTAGATTTCAGTGGTTTAGGTTTTGCCAGTATATGGCTGGCAGTTAGTGTGATGTCCTTCTCTGTGTCATGCAAGAGATGATGAATGCACTACTCTATGCCACTACTAACATAAAAATTGGCAAACATCTTGAGGCTGGTGAAAAATTAAGGCTTTTATTAAATGCTGGCGCAGAGCCATTTTTCATTTCTGGGATGGAAATATTAACAGCTATTGTATTTGCCTTATTATTTTCCACATCAGTAACTCTGTGAAGTGAGAAGTCAAACTTGTTACTTTGCATAGACGTTGTCTTTCACATAGTAGCAGTTTTCAGGCTTCTGACGTTGGAAATAAGAAGCAATGCTTGTAGGGAGGTGGGAGCAACAGTTTCAAATGTGACAGGACCCTCATGCCACCTGACGTCGTTCTGTCCCACAATGAGCCAGAGCCGCTATGAGCTGCCTAATTTGCCTTCTGCTGACACATCATTTTGGTCCTCTCTGATTGGAGGCAGAAGCTGTAATTGTGGCTTTATAAGTAGGAAATTGTGACAGACCCAGCAGCCAGTAGTTTAACTCCTGATGACAATGGCAAAAACAGCCATTGAAAGCTCATTAATTTTATTTTATTTTATGCTGTTAGAAAACCAAGAAGACATGGTGCCACAAAAGTCTTTGAGCACACTTATGTTTCCACTGCAGTGAGGGGATGATGCACACTGTGAGACTAGTGGAATAACTGTGAAAAAAGAAATCATGTCTGCTGAGTTCTTTAGCATATTGCAACGCTGCTTGGATAAGGAGGTAATTCCTAACTTTGTTGTGGTTAAGCAACACATCCAAACTGCCTCAGTGGACAGGATTTTGAAAAGGAAAAGCCATACCATTGAGAGACAGTGGACCGGCAGTCAAGGTATTAGCTTGATCCATGTACGAGAAAGCTGTTTGACTGTCATCAATTTCTATCATCAGCTTTGCAGCCATTCAATTGGGAATGGGTTGACATAGCGACAGCAGCTCAACAGTGCGCCAATTTCTGCAAGACAGCAAGAAAACATCCAAGCAAGTTTGACCACGTAACTCACAGGGGAAATGACGTGAAGAATAATAAGATTCACAGAATAGTTGTTAATCTCTGCAATCCAGAACTAGTCGACAACTATGTGCCAGCTCTGGGTAAAGGCCTTACTTTTTCACCAGTCACACAATATCTGTCAGTTTTCGATATTGTTTGTGGAAATCTGGCATCTGTTGCATGACACAGCAGAGGATGTCTCACTAGTTGCCAGCCCTATACTGGTTTAAGCAAGCCCACCAAAAACCAGTGTTAACTTAGAAGATTGTAGTGACTTGTCCTTATTGCGTGAGAATGATGACTTGGTTGTCTTGGTAGCAAACAGAGGAAATGCCAGTGTGTTTCTGAACACTGAACCTGAAAGTGCTATATTTATTAGAAGATGATGTGTACCGGAAACTTAGTCACAATCTGACACATGCCTTAATCATGAATACAGGGAAGTTATTAAAGGACTATGGAATACCAAACTAAGTGGTGAAGAAATTAATACCTTGTGCTGTCAGACCTCCCTGGGCCTATGGATTGCCGAAGATACATAAGTGAAAGTTCCCTCTTAGTCACATTGTTGGTGCATTAGCTTCGCCCCTATAGACTGACAAAACATCTTACAGGAATATAAGCAAAAAGACTAGAACATTGTGAACACCATGTTCTAAACTACCAGACATTTGTTGAAACACACAAGAAAATGAAAACAGAACTAAATGACATAATGGTTGGTCTGGACATTGTGTCACTTTCCACGAGGGTTCCAGTACAAGACATGCTGGATCTTTCAGTTCCATTTGGAATCCTAAAGTTGTTGTGTTATGTTCTTACAACAACACTTCTTATACCATGATGAATATTATGAAATAATGGAAAGCACAGTAATGGAATCACCACTGCCCCTTGCAGTTGCAAATTTCTTCATGGAGCACTTAGGGGAGCAGGCTCCAAACTCTACAGTGCTGTGTCCATCTTGCATCCTTAGGTATGCTTATGATACCTTCCTGATATGACACTATGGTGAAAATACATGGCAGCAGTTAATGGATAATGCAAACGGTGTTCATCCCAACATTAAATTTGCCATCGAGATGGAGCAGGATGGCAAGCTACCATTCTTGGATGTTTTCATTGGGCAGAAGGCAGGAGATTGGCTCGGTCATTCAGTGTACATGGAACCAATGCACACTGATCAACATTTAAACACTGATAATTTTCACCATCTTGTACACCAGAAAATGGTCCTGAAAATCTTAATACACACAGCAAAATTTATTTCCGATGACAACCACCTACAGTCTGTATTGTGGCACTTGAAGCACATGTTCAGAGAGGATGGTTATAGCAAGAGAGACACTGCAAATGCTTTCAGATGTCACCAAAGATGGACGCCTTGTGAACTGGCAGAAGAAGCCAAGCCAGTGGCTTTCCTTACATACTTGGGCGAATGAGCAGCAAGTTACTGCAGGGTCATGGATTGAGACCAGTGCTTTGGCCTATCCCTAAAATACAACATCTGCTGTGCCTTGTTAAAGAGAACATAGCTCTTCATGTGCCAGGTGTACATGGTGTCCCTTGTGAGTGCGGCAGGATCTTTGTAGGTCAAACAATTTGCACAGTTGTAGGGTGTTGTACTGAGCACAAGAGACATATTAAATAGAGGGAGTTGGACAAGTCGGCCATATCGGAGCACTGCCTGGAAAACTGACACAAAATACAATATGATAACATTAAAGGTTTGGCTCATGTGTCAACATACTTGGATTCCATTATAACATGGGTGACTGAGATCAGATTGAACAACAACAATTTCAACAGAGACCAGGGGTACACTGACTAGGGCATGGGGAGAGGCTTTCAGTGTCAAAAGTAAGCTACAGTGAATGACTAACACTTATAGGGAAGTTGGGAATAGCAGTTTCAAATGTGACACTGGCCCCTCGTGCCACCTGACATCATTTGGTCCGAAATCTGGCTGGATCTGCTATGAGCTATCCAACTCACCTTCAGTGCATGTGTCATTTCTGCCCTCCCTGATTAATGCCAGTTACTGTAACCATGGCTATATAACTGGAAAAAATGTGCCATGCCCAGCATTCAATAGTTTTACTCCTGGAAAGGATGACAGAGATAATAATTGAACACTAGTGAATTTTTGTTTTAGTTGACTCAGCTTGAAAACTAAGAATATCTTATTCATAGGTTTGTTCAACATATTTTCCTCTGAGCAACAACAAACAGACTCTAGCTGTGACAGTATCCTCAAGATCATGTTGTGAAGTGGCTCTGAGCCTGAGTGGGCTAAGCAGCTGCCACCAGCCCTCATATACTATGATGGCAGAGTGTGCTCGTGATACCAAGCCACTGGAGGTGTGGGGCAGCTGGCATACATCATGAGGTCTATCAGATCCTGTACGACCGCAATCAGCATTTGACAGAAACTTCCAATTCCATGCCACCTATGATATGCTGTCGTGTAGTATCAGTACTTGATACAAGAAATGCTATAACAGAACCAAAACTGTCTTCAGATGAATCTGATTCTCAGTATGCAGAGCTCATAGTTGACAATATGTCTCCTGGAAGCACACAGTTCACACTGATCTCATTTAATGTCAGATATGACACGAAGTCCAAATTTTACAGCAGGGGTACAGATTAGTAGTCTTCGGTAACTCTCCCTTAAATGTCATAGTGCTTCACTTTACACACTGTAGTGTATGTTGTTATTACCTCCCCTCCCTCTTTCTCAGTTGTAAAATTCAGCATGCTGCCACCCTGAAATGGATTTTAGTTTCCTCTGCTGACCGATAGTATATTTATGTTTGCATTTCTGATGGTATTGATCTTTTTTTGCTGTGAGCATTATGGTGTTGTTGTCTAATATGACTGTGTTTTTATTTTTCACTCTCTTGCCTCCTCTCTACCCTTTCCCCACACTTGCTATGTTTATTCAAGGAGATGACAGCAGAAGGGATGGACGGGCAAGCACGGCCAAAAAATGTATGGCAGAATAGAACAGAAGGAACATCTCCTTAGGGGAGAGTGGTTGGAACCATTTCTACAGACAGAGAGATGGAAATCCTTTGTGTTCTCTACATGGTGATTATAGCTGGACTGCATTAAGAAAGTGTTTCAGTGATAGCCTTCTGTTATTGTTATGACGATGCACAGTTTTATGCATCATATGTCAGTGATATTGTTGTATCAAGGGATGTCTTGGATGAGTTTGTATGCTGAGTTTATTCTTAGGTTTTTCTGTGTAGAAATGTCAAGTAAATTATTCATTGTTTCTTTATTAATATATAACTGTTCTTATAATAAGGAACCTGTGCAGTAATCTCTCATTTTCAGTCATTATTTAGCAAGCCATTTTTGTGTTGCAGATGTCTTGTGAAGTAAATCTAAATTTGATGTTCACAGTAAATATTTATTTTGGATGACTACTGATAAACTGATATGTGTGGCAAATTAGTGAGTTGGTGTTTGCACTTTTATTCTGTTATGATGTGTCAGTACACCCTGGGTTTTTAATTCACCAATGCATCTTCAGTGATTTGTTCTATTACTTGCCACGTTTATTGCAGCTCCATTTTATTTCTATAATTAATAGTTTTGTGCAATTTGATGCAATAATTAGCAATTCAGTCTATCTCTCACATTTTCAAATGTCGAATAAACTCATTTTCTGGTTAGACTCTCTACTGTTAATGTGTTAGCTATCAGGTAATGTCAATGGTTTGGTAGGTTGCAGTAAGTGTCACATACCTTCCATTAAAGTTCCTTCATGAATGTCCACCTATGTCTATTTCTTTGTAGGATGATTTTTGTTTGCAAGTAAAGAAACGAGCTCAGATACCAACTCTGTGTACAGATGAGGTATTATTTTATTTATTTAATCGTGTCCAAGCCATAGACAACCCACATATTACATATACACACAAATACAAATACAATACACATATGTATAAGTAAAACAAACCCAAAATGGGGAGTCACATTACAATATAAAGACATAGTATATATATAAGCATGCTATATCGTACAACTACATATATCTGCACTATAGATGTGATCAGTGGTTTGGTGTATCATTGGTTCCCATGCCAACTCCACAATACAGGCCAGATAGTATGTCAACATCTCAGTCAAGCAAAACCCACCAGTCAATTTACGAGTTAGATTCTGCTGGACTCCCCATTAAGGAGCTGCACCATCCTCTTCTCCAAACCACTTGCATTGCCACAAGTGATGCTACATGTAGGGCACTACTTGCTTTGCCAGTCAAGTGTCTTCCAGTTTGCCAAAACTGTGTCCAAGTGACCTCCTGGCCACAGAGCTGCCAGATCCAAGTGCAACACCAACCATGTAGGATCACCAAGCACCACAGTGAGCAGCCAGCAGTCACAACCAGAGCCATCACCTCCACTAAGCGAAGCCTCAGCGAACGCTGTGCTCCCGGGAGGCTATACACTGTTTGACTTAATTTGCGGTCACTGCTAGACATCTGACATGGCTTAGAATCAGCCAAGTGTTGTCTATCTCCACCAGTGAACTACAGTCAATATACTGTAAAAAGATCTCTGACAGTTGCAGTGACCTGCGTGCAGCAGTTCTGCATGCCTACCACAATCAGTAACATTTTGCAGTTGTGTAAACATCTCTGTGGCAAAGCCTCAGTGTTGCTGGAACTGTATAGAAAGCTATTGTTTAGCAGCTGAGCATTGGTAACAGTATTGTCAGCTGTCATGGACCAGATTATGCTGACATAACTGTAAAGTAAACTAAACTATTTTATGACTCCTATTCAGATAGATTAAATATATAAAATGCAAAAAAAAAAAAAAAAACTATGCACCATGAAGGAATTACCTGAATGGGATGGAAACTGGTAGACGTGATGTACATTTGAAGAGGGACAATGGATTACAGGTTCAGAAAAATTGAATGATTCAGTCAAGAGAAAGAGCCCCACAAATTGAGCATATCAGTCTACCTCTGCTCCATATAGAAGCTGTAATTTGGTGTGTCATTTACTGACAAAGCTATTGGATGCCCACCTGAGGGATATCATGCCATATTATTTGCAGTTAGCAGATTAGATTGTCAATATGCTGAACTGGTTAGAGGGCCCTGCCAACGATGCTCCAAAAGTCCTCAATTGGGTAGAGATCCAGCGACCTTGCTTGCTAAGGTGGGTATGATAAGCATGAAGACAAGTGTGTGGAAGAGCATTATCTCGCCAAAATATAATCCCAGGATGGCTTGGCATGATGGGTAATGCAAAGGGGCATAGAATGTTGTCGACATACTGTAAGGGTACCTCAGATCACAACCAAAGGGATCATGCTATGAAATGAAATGGCACTGCAGATCATCACTTCTGGTTGTCACACCATAGAGTGGAACACCGCCACTAACAATGCATCTCCAGACACCTCTTCACTGGTCATTGGGACCTGGGACATATTGACTGGAATAGAATTGTCTTCAGTGATGAGACCTGATTTGAGTTGAGCCTTGATGACTAGCAAAGAGGTGCCTGGACACGCACTGAATAGCAGTGGAACACCAGTCTGACTGTTGCCTGCCATATGGCCTAACATCCGAGGGTGGTGGTTCATAGAAGGAACCAGTTGGTTGTCATTTGTGGCACCTTTACAGAACAGTATTACATAGATGATACTCTACACCCCATTGTCTTGCCCTTCGTGGCAAGCCATCATCGACTTACTTATCACCAGGATAATACCAATCTGCACACGGTGTGTGTTGCTACTGCTTGTTGCCATGTTTACCAAATACTACCTTGGGCAATCAGGTACCCAGATGTCTCCTCAGCTGATAATGTTTGGAGTATTGTGGGCAGGACCCTCCAATGAGTTTGGAATTTTGATGATGTAAGTTGACAGGTCGATGAAATCTGATACAGTATCCCTCAGAAGGACACCCAGCAACTCACTCAATCGATGCCAATCCAAATTACAGCTTGCATAAGACCAATAGTGGACCAACATGTTACCTATTTACTCAATTTGTAGAGTACTTTTCTTACAGATATTGTCACATAGAAGAAGGTGGAAGTAGTTGAACGATGAAAACTAACTTCACTTAAAGAAGGTTTATTCAGCACTTGCACATACAAGAGAGTGGAGCAAACTGCCTCCAGCCAGAACACATATAATATATATACAGCTACAGAACATTCCAGTACAATGATTCTTGACATTTGTGAATACTTCTAGAATGTACTCAAACCGAGTATAGAAATTAAAAGTGTACCCTCCATGCTACACTTTAGTATCATAACCACTACACCATGGCGCTACTCAGCTTCTCCTTCGACATTGATCTTTCCTTAAGAGAACAGCATCTCAGTGTTAGGTCCTCCTAGTCTGGGAATGAGTCATTGGTCCTGCGTACTCCAACTTCTGATGACTGATGCTCGCCCTGGCGGTAATCTTCTTAAAACTTTTTCTGCCGCTATGCTCATCATCACCTTTCCGTTTGTTGCCTGATGCTGGAGCTTCAAATTTACCCTGGGTTGCAGGATATTTGTAGGGCTTCATTCAAAGGACGTGGGCCGTATCTCCGATATTTTGTCTTTTTGTGTCGGGGTTTAGATCATCAACTTCATAAGTAACATCAGACAACTGTCCTACAACCTTATAAGGTACAAAGTAGCGCCTGAGGAGCTTCTCAGAGAGACCAATCTTCTGAATAGGAGTGATGATCCAGACGAAGTTACCAGGCTCGTAGACAACAGGGTTGTGACTCACGTCATACCTTTTGCGATCATTTTCTAGAGCCTGCTCAATGCAGAGGCAAGCTAACAGCTGAGCCTCCTCAGCTCTGGCTATCACCTGGCTGATGTAGTCATTGTCCTCATCATCAGGATGTAATGGAAGAATAGTGTCCATGGTTGTAGTTGCCTCATACCCGTGCACCAGGAAAAAAGGTGTAAATCCTGTAGTGTCTTGTTTGGTGGTGTTGTAGGTAAACGTCACGAAAGGCAGTACCTCATCCCAATTGCTCAGCTCAACATTGATGAACATTGATAGCATGTTAGCCAAGGTCTTATTAAGACGTTCAGTAAGCCAGTTAGTTTGTGGATGGTAAGCAGTCATCATATGACGAGTAATGTAGCACCAACAGTTTATCTCTGTCACAAGATTCGATTGAAAAACTTTCCCTCTATCTGAAATTAATTATCTTGGGGCAATGTATTCCACAATGAATTTGGCTACCTCAAATGCTTCGGCTGTTTTCACAGCTTTTGTAATGGTATAGCACGTCAGACAACCAGTGCAAACAATAATCCATCTATTGTCACTAGCAGATGTCGGAAATCATCTGAGGAGGTCAATTCCAACACTCTGGAAAGGCGTTTCAGCTGGTGGAATTGGTATGAGATGGCTAGGTGGTTTCTGAGGAACTGCCTTTCTCCTCTGGCACTCTCAACAGTGCGGCACATAGTGATGGACACTCCTAAATAAACCTGGCCAGAAAAATCTCTTGCGGATTCTGTCGTATGTCTTAATAAATCCTAAGTGTCCAGCTTCAGGTGTGTCATGGAATTTCTGTAGAACATCTAAGCGCATGTGTTTAGAAATCACTGGTAGCCACACCTTTCCAAAGGGATCAAAGTTTTTCTTGCAAAGTAATCCATTAACTACCTTAAATTGCCTGTCCACATCCTGTGACCGATTTAAGGCAAGCATAATTTGAGATATCTTGGTGTCCTTATTCTGTGATCTTCATCAAGGTCTTGATGGTCTTGCACAGGGTTTCTTGAGAGACAGTGGCATCTTGGCATTCTCTCCCACCTGTGTATACTTTGGTAACGTCATGCTCTTGAAGACGTGGTGCCCACCTGGCGAGTCATCATGTTTTCTCCATAAGGCCTGTCAGCCATCAAAGTGAATGATGGTCTGTAACAACTGTGAATAGGTAGGCTTCCACAGAGATACTGTCGAAATATGCACATGGCCCACATCACAGCAAAACATTCTCTTTCTGTACTTGAGTAGTTTCTCTCAGTTTTTTAAGTGTCCTAGAAGCATAGGCTATAACCTTCTCTTTTCCATCCGATATTTGGACCAGATCAGCACCGATCCAATAGCCACTGGCACCTTTGTGTATTTCTGTAGGTGCTCTCTCATCATACAGACCAAGTACAGGGTCAGTTGTCAGAGCTTTTCACAGCACATCAAAAGAATCCGGTTGAGCACCAACCTAGATAAATTTAGCATCAGCTTCGAACAACTCTTGGAGTGGCCTGGCTTTGTTAAAACAACGATAATAAAAACATAATCTGAGGAAGCTCCTCACATCTCTAATACTTTTAGGATTAGGAAATTCCTTGATAGGTCTCACCTTTTCTGGGTCTGGCCGCACACCTTCGTTTGACACAAAGTGTCCAAGTATTTTGATTTCTTTTGCTCCAAAGAGACACTTTCTTTGATTAAGTTTCAGTCCATCTTGTTTGAGATACTTAAGAATGGCCCTCAGTCTTTTTATATGTTCATCAAATGTGTCTGAGAACTTTATAATGTCATCTAAATAACAAAGACACATTGTCCACTTCAGGTTACGTAGAAGATTATCCATCATCTGTTCAAAAGTTGATGGAGCATTACGCAAATCAAATGGCATTTCCTTAAGCCCTTAGAGGCCCTCAGGGGTGATGAATGCAGTTTTCTCATCATCAGCCTCATCTACCTTGATTTGGCAGTATCACGAGTACATGTCCATTGTTGAGAAAAACTTAGCCCGCTTCAGATAATCTAGTGTATCGTCAATTTGTTAATGAGGGTAAATGTTCTTTTTAGTTATCTTATTAAGCTTCCTGTAATCAACGCAAAATGGCCAACTGCCATACTTCTTCCTGACGAGGACAACTGGTGATGCCCATTGGCTCTGCGAAGGCTGAATGATGTCATTCTTCATCATTTTCTCTACCTCATCACGAATAATTCAACGTTCCATTGCTGACACATGGTATACTCTCTGGCTGATTGGTTGATGGTCTCCAGTGCTAATCTTGTGCTTCACCACTGATTTGTCTAATTTGCTCTTCACCTGTGGATTGAAGCATACAGAGAAATCTTGAAGAATGACCGGTAGCTTCTTCTGTTATTCCTGAGTGAGATCTGGTGAAAGTTGAGCTACAAGATCTTGTCTTGTAGTGGTAGTGCTAATTTCGCCCACAGACTCAGCATGGAAGGTTTCTATGACACTCAGCTGTTCTTCTATTAACGGCTCAGCGTTCGCTATGCACATTCATTTTGGAAGGATCTGCAGTTCTCGGTGACAGTTAACTATCAACAATTCACTGAATCTGTTCTTAAACAAGATGACAAGTGCTGGGATGACGAAGTTATTCTTCAGTGGTATGCTTCTCTTACATTTCACTACAAGGGGGATTAAATTAATTATCATTTATTATGGAGAAGCTGCATGGTTATCAATGCTATCTGTTCTTTCGACAACAGTTACTATCTCACATATAGTTAAAGGCTACCCAGCCATTGACCTTCGTCTGTGCGAATGCGCACAGGTTGCCTGAACTCTTAAGGGAATCGTCACCTTAGTTGGTGTGAGTAATGAGTGGATGGGCAAATATGGGCAAATATCTATCATACACATTATGTATGTAGATTGTTGACAGTTGGGAATGTGGGTCTCACGGGATTCGTGCCAGGGATAAGTCCCTGCACTCACGCTATTCATCTGTGTCCTCGGTGGCTCAGATGGATAGAGCATCTGCCATGTAAGCAGGAGATCCCGGGTTTGAGTCCCAGTTGGGGCACACATTTTCAGCTGTCCCCATGAGGTATATCATCAACACCTGTCGGCAGCTGAGGGATTCAATAAATTATCATTTATTCTGGAGAAGCTGCGCTGTCATCGATGGTATCTGTTCTTACGAGGTCAGTTACTGTCTTCATACATAAGGCAGTAGATAGGGAGATGCTATATTAAATGTGTTTGACTATGAAAAGAGTGATGCATGGTGCATTCAATGACTATCACAGCAGATTTCTGTCAAGTGATCTTTCACAGAACCCAAAGAAATTCTGGCCGTATGTAAAGGCTGTTAATGGCATCAATGTTAGTGTCCAGTCCCTAGTGAACGAAAAGGAACTGAAAATGAAGGTAGCAGAGCAAAAGCTGATATGTTTAACTCCATTTTCAAATTATTTTTTCTTAAATTTTTATCTATTTATTTAATTGAACAAAGCTCCAGGCCCCAATAAAATCCCTGATATATTTTATACTGAACATTCTGCTACTTATGCCCCCCTCCCTCCTTTGTTGAGATGGTGGAGGGGGGGGGGGGGGGCATCTTATACCAGAGACTAAAAGTTGGCACCGCCAGCACAGTTAAGTCAGACTGTGAGCTTATAGCATTGGCCAAATTGAGCAATATTTGTAAGCAAATGTGGCAGCCTTCATGAAAATATAATACAGGATCCCAACAATAGGAACAACATGTTTGGTGTCTGGGTTATATCAAAAGTATTTTCATTGCCCTGTGTGCCCAACATGAGTGAATCCAGCAGTATTAAGGAGCAGATGTTTCAGATGTGTCCCTGCTGCTGCAACTTCATTGAACAAACATGCATATAATACATACTCACACAGACACAAGGCAGAACGTGCTCATCCTTTATGCATGCAGTGATGGTTTAGTTATTTCAGTGCTCATTAGTATGGTGGAATATGTTGTGATTTCAGTGGCTATCCAAGTGAAGGATTGTGTAGTGCAAAGAATGGTTACTTGTGCGAAGCAATATGTTGTGACCTCAGTTGTCACATGAGTGACAGATTTGTAGTGCACTGGTACTTGCTTGTATGACAGCATGTGTCAGTTAATGCAGTGATCACCTGAGAGATTGATAGTTTGACTCATTTTTCAGTGGTTGCTCTTGCATCATGCATTCTATTTTGACTAAGTGGTTGCCTCTGGAATGATTTTTTTGTGACATTGATATCATTTCTGTGAATAGTTTCTTGAACAAACATTGCTGTCAGTAACTTGTAACTTGGTGAGCAATTATGTCTTTCATGTGTCAGTACATGCCTGTTGTATGTTCTACATTAATTATACCAATACAATGTACTTTCAGCCATCTGAAATTTAAGAGATCTGTCTCTGTTGCTCCCTGTTAACAAGCTAAGCTCTCAACTACTTATGTATGACCCCCTCCCCCTTATTTCCAGTGTTTCAGATATACCTAGAAGTATTTCATGATCATCTGTGTCAGATGCTTTGCTGAGATATAGGAAAATACCTCTTACATTTTATTCTTTATCTGGGGATTCTAAAACTACTTTGACAAACTTCCCTACAGTAGCTACTTTTCCCTGTCAGATCTGAAACCAAACTTTTCTTTTTACAGATGTTGATGTTTCTTTCAATAATCCGTATGTCTATTTTTCATAATAGTTTCTATCATACTTGAAAATGAAGACAAAAGTGTTGAATCTAGGTTGTAGTTATCTGTATTTTCTTTATCACCTTTTTTGTAGATAGGAAGAACTTTTGCATGATTTAGGTAATAGAAAAGCAACTGGATGTGAGTGACTCATTTATAATATCTGTTAGAGGTGCTTCTATGCTGCTAATACAGTCTCTTGATAGACACACGGGAATCTCATCTAGATGTGTAGACATTTTACTCTTAAATTTATGCACAGTCCCAACGATTTCCTCTCCCATTTCAGTAGCAGCAGTATTATGTGAGGAACATAGTTATTTATAGCTGTGTATTGTAGTTTCAGTAGCTTTTCTTGCAGTATGATTGCTACATTGCTAAAGTAACTGTCTATAAAGGCTTATTTATTATGTCTCCATTATTTCTGATTTTTATTTGTCTTTCTTTGTCTTTATACTACCAGTTTCCTGTTTTACAATAGTCATTATTGCTTTGCTTTTATTGTTGAACTTTTGTGTGGTGTTATCATTTTTAATTCTTTTTGCATCCAGCAGAATTTTCCTATAAATGATTTTGTATTTGACAAAAACTGTATGAATGCTGGGTCACTCTCATTATCTTAGCTAGTGCTGAGATATTTAGGATTCTGGTACCATTTTTACGTAGTTTTTTTCTGGTAGATTCTCCAAGAGAATGTGCTATTTTAGGAAATGTCTCCTCAGATTTTCTTTTGGATGTAGTCATAAACTTGCTGAAATTTTCATTTAAATATGTTTCTGAAAATACTTCTGAGTGTGTCTGATTGGTGTAGTGTATCTTTTTATTTTTTGTCACATATGCACAAAGTGCTCCAGATATAACAGTCCATGTTTTCTGCCTTGGAGCAGACAATGCCACCATCATTTGATGCCATGGCTCTGGGGTGAAGAAACGTATTTGTTCTCAACTGTTAATTATCTTGCAAGATAGACAAAAGTCTACCTCCTTTCTAATATTATGCAAAATGAGTTGTAATCATTCTAAACTGTCTGGACACTGGTAATATTACTCACAATCGCACTAGTGAGGGTATACGATCATTTTGTATTTTCTCAAAAATAAAACTCAGAGTGAGATCATTATTTTAGCAATTTTTAATTATCATTATCTTCACCCATATTCATAAGTATATGAAGTTTGCAGGTCAGAAGGATAATTGGAAAGTGGATCAGCAACAAGAACCTACCCTTTGTATTGAGCTGTGTTTGGTGAAATTTTGATTTAACTTGTTGAAACATGGTACGATGTTTGTGGCCATTAGTCAATCATACTGCCACAAGTTGCACAACGTGTAGCCTACCCACCCAATCCATAATTTTGTAGAACTCTGGTTTATGTAAGATTGAAGTTTTTACATTTTGTTTAAGTAATGCACAGCTGGAGTGCTGCCAACATGTTACCTAGCATATAATGTAAGCTCATAAAGATTCCAATATTAGTAAACAAGCAGATGAATATTATAATAAAAATTATCATCATCATAAATAATAATCATGTTAAAATTGACATCTTTTAAAATGCATAAACTAAATTCTAATGGAATCCTTTTAAAAATATGTATAAGATAGGTCCCTGAGGAGTCAGGACCTTGAATTACATTACTGCACTGTATTGTTAATTTTTTATTTTATATTTTGTTGCATGTGACGAAAATTTTCTGGATGGAGATCAGATGCAGTTGATGACAAGTCCAGGTCCAATACAGAGATACCTCACAATTCAGCAGCAAATAAGGTCAGAGCATATAACTCTTGCTTTCTTGATAAGATTGAACCTCTACCAAGCTTTTAGAGTTTTAGGCAATCTTCCAGAGTAAACAGCTAGTAAAAATTTTCATCAATCTTTCTAGTAGTACCAGGATTTTTATTTGATTTCAAAATAGTATTCTTCATAATTTAGATCAAAGGAAACAATATTTATCTTCTATTTTTAACACGGATTATTTTTCTAGTGTCCTTTGTCTGTGTGATGATATTTCGTGTGTATATGGGTTATCAGGTGTTACACTACCATATTTCCTTGTCAAAGTTGACATGACAAAGAAATTTGATGGCATAATAGGGAACTTTGTCAAATCTTGAATGTCATGAAATAAATATGATCAAATCTAGTGCCTCGCCATAGTGAAAAGCTATACACCACCATACCACCATATACGCCCTAAGAAAACTGACACTTTTTGTAACATTACCACTCTGAGGCAAATACATTTTGCACTATTCGAGTCCCATCTAAGCTATGGCATAGAGGTATGGGGATCCAGCAGTAAAGGTAATATGAAAAGTGTACTTATCCTACAAAAGAAGGCCCTTAGAATTATGAGAAAGAAATGTGCCAGGGAGTCCTGCAGAAATTTGTTTAAAGAATTTAAAATACTAACAGTTCATAGCCTATATGTACTTAAGATAATCATTATGGCAGTGAACAGTAACAAAACACGTAATAAAGAAATACATGGTCGCAGCACCAGAGGTAGAGAGAGACCCCACAACATCTCTCATAGAACAACATTTTATGAGAAAAGCCCTCACTATGTAGGCATAAAACTATTGAATTGCTTCCATCCTATTATCTCCAAATTGCCCATTGCAGAACTAAAAAAGAAATTAAAATTATGGCTCCTAAACAATCATGTATATTGAATAGATGAGTTTTTAGATTTAGTACACTCTTGTGATGGAAGACCATCTATCTAAAAATATATGAATCTCCAATCTTAGACTGTGTCAGAAACTGTAAATATTTGATTTCAGATCTGAATACTGTGTCACAACCTGTACATTCCGTAATCTATGTATTACAATAGCAAATTGTTTTTATGTATAGTCCATATGTGTAACATTGTTCTCTCTACTAAATTTAGAAGAAGTTGTCTAGATAATAATGAAAGGCAATATTATGTAATGCTAGTAAATAAGGCTCTGACTTATTCAGAAGTTTTTTTGTAATCAGTTGATGTTGGATCGAAATAAATAAATAAAAATAAGGAAATAAGAAAATAGATTTGATGATAAAAAGTCATTCGTTTTCTGTTCATGACAAAGTAAAATGTAATTGCTTGTAGTGCTGGAATTGTTACAGCCATTTGATGTCTATTCTGTTTTGTACTTTTTATAGATGTTGTAGTTGTTGGAACTCTAATTCAATTAATAAAATAATTCAAAAGTAGAAATAGTACTTATTGTCCATACAATGTATTAAACATTTATTTACCTTCACATATTGCTCCTTCATAGTTTTATAAGCCTCTTCACACGTTTCTGGAATTATTTTGTTTAATGTGCAATGTGATATTCAGGTGCTGTATTGTAAACTAGACTATCTCTCTTCTGTTTCAAGAAAATACAGTATCACATTTTGCCTGTCTTCTGCAGTTATAGCATTTCACAAGACTGTATTCTATTTTGTAACACTAAGCAAATACTGAAATATGCTCTCATCCATTCATAGGTAATTCATATATAAGACTTGAAGTTCTCCAATTGCAGCTCTCATAACAAATTTTGGTGTGTACTTTCACTATCTCGATGTAATAGCTATGGCTTCATCCAAGTATGTTTCCTTTACTGAATTAACAGAGAAACAGGAAGCCACATTGAAGGTATTAGAAATGGAGATAACTGAATTCCAAAAACCTCAAGAGCTGATTTCCTGGATCTATGGAGCAGCTACCAACAGAAATGAACAAGATCCATGATCGGCTGTAATCCCTAGGTGACATGGTAGACAAACTTTTAGACTGAGTGATGGATTTGCCTTCAGATCAAAGAAAATGATATAAGAATAGTTAACTATGCACAAGTGGCAGGAGCAGGCATATATGCTTGGGCAAAGTCTAAGAAAGATAAAATCTCACAATCTGTGAATGAGCAAATCCATACTGCTGTTAGTTATCTGATGACAAAGTGCCCTCCAACAGTGGGCTAAGGAAGGAATTACTCATGATCTAGGAACAAACACAATGAAATTTTTTTCATTGGAGAAATAAAATAGGTGAGTCAGTCAAAAACATGAAAAACAGTTAATAGATGTCTGAGGGACAGTGCAGGATCAGACATAACAGTCTGAATGTGTGTCAGCCTGTTAAATATATTTCACCTTCTGCACTGCTGGTGACAACACTACACACAACAGAAATGATAGAAGGAAAGATGCTTAAGCATAGAAATTTTCAAATATATTCATCAGATAAGAGACGGTATATCCTGTGCCATTCACTTTACAGGTGTGTTGCCCCTGTCATCAACCAGGCCACAAAATATAATTTGTGTAAACAAATGTATACGTGTGACAGGTCCATATGAGTAACTGAAATCAATGATTCATGTGAAACATACCCCAAGGTGATAAAAGTCATGGGATAGTGATATGCACATATACAGATGGTGGTAGCATCATGTACATGTGGTATAAAAGTGCAGTTCATTGGCAGAGCAGTCATTTGTACTCAGCTCCATGATGTGAAAAGGTGTCCAACATGATTATGGCCTGTGATGAAAATTAATAGACATTGAACATGGAGTGATAGTTCAAACCTGATGGCATGGGACATTCCACTTCTGAAATCATTAGGGCATTTAATATTCTGAGATCCTCAGTGTCAAGAGTGTCAAGGGTGCCTTTGCAAAAAGCTTGACATTACCTGTTGGGCTTGTGACCCTATTAGTCTAGTGGGACACTGTTTGCTGATCATATGAGCTACAATTTTAGTTGGGGAGAGATGATGGCAGATTTCAGGTGTGGCACATACGTCACAAGGTCATGGACTAAAGCTGTCAACAAGGCACTGTGCAAGGTGGAGGTGGTTCCATATTGGTGGTGTCTGTGTTTATTTGTAACGGACTATGTTTTACTCCAGTTGAGCTGATCATTGACTTGAAATCATTATGTTCAACTACTTGGAGACCATTTGCACCCAGCCATCGACTCTATGTCCCCAAACAACAATATAAATTTTATGGACAACAATGCACCATGTCACTGGGCCACAGTTGTTCACATTTCATTTTAAGAACATTTTGGACAAATTGAGTGAATGCTATGGCCACCCAGACTGACCACCAAGAATTCCACTAAACATTTGTGGGACGGAATCAAGAGGTCAGTTCATGCACAAAATCCTGCACTGGCACCACTTTCACATTTATGGATGGCTATAGAGGGATTATGACTCATTATTTCTGCAGGGGATTTCCAATGGGTCGTTGAGTCCATGTCATATTGAGTTCATGGACTACACCAGGCAAATGGGGGTCAGACAAAATTTTAGGAGATATCCTATGACTTTGGCACCTCAGTGTGCAAGGCTTTTGAAAAGGGTTTTCTTGTCAAATTCTCTTCCAGTAATACTACAGAAGAAGGTTTCTACTCGGAGCTTTTCTCTTTTCAAAATGGGAGGTTGTGCTGATATTTCTAATAATAACATAATAAGGAATGCTACCATTTGGGTAGAAATATTTCAATGATCTTGAAGCAAACAGTGCCTGCTTAAATTAGAGAGAAACTTATCCAGATGTTGGAATCCAATCTGGAAGAATTTAAGGGTGTATTGGGCTCCATGGACATAATTGAAGGAGGCATTTAAGTTGCAACCAGGACCCAGAGGTTATTATTCACAGAGTCCTAGTACAATCAATGTTTGTGTCGGAGCACTACCACATGAACTGTATGTGGGAATCCACAACCAAATAACAAACTGAACAGTTATCAAAACCACAACAAATGAAATGGTAGTGGGAATTATTACATATTAACTGAAACAAACAAAGGTGCTATGAAATGAGATATGTCCTGGCCATGCAGCTAGTAATAATATTGGAGACAGACATCTGCAAACACCAGTGAATTATGACTGGAGATCTCAGTCACCAGTGATTACCAAAGTCATTGATGATGTCAGTCATTCTACTGGACAATATCTGGTAAACTGTCTCCAATAACATGAAGCCCTGGAGAGTTGATCATGAGATAAGAGAGGGCCTGCAATAGAGCTGCAAAATTCTTTCATTATACTAATGGAACCGACATGAGGAAGGAGCTCTGCTCTGATTGATTGAATTTAACCAGGAATAGGTGTTGTTACTACAGTCTGCAATTTGGACCAGTATTGAGGATGTTCCAGCAACTATTGTTCTAGACTCTGGAGCCTTTGTCAGTGTGATTTCAAGCAGTTCTTTCAATAAAGTATCCACAAAAACCAAGTTCTGTGGCATTCCTGTACAGAACACCAAGATTATTGCACATGATCAGCTAATGTTTGAATGATGAAGAAGTTACTAAAACTAGAAAATGTAGCAGAACCATGAACCATTCTTGTAGCTGAAGACTTGATTGTTGATTATATTCTGAGCCTTGTGTTTATCCATGAGGACACAAAATTGACTTCTCTATAGGCAATGTCTCCTCTCTGACTCATAGTGAAAGAGCTAAAGTTGAGCTGCTGTGGAGGGACAGTAGTGCCAAGTTTTCCAGATTAAAGTCATTGTAAAGGAACATTGCAGTACAAGAGTATTTTTGAGCCTATTGAACAAATAACTTGGAAGTCACATCGCAACTATAAAAAAAAAATAAAGAAAAAAATAAAAAAATAAAAAAATTAGAAGAGCCAGTAAACCCAACCAGCAAGCAAAGACAGTAGAAGTTAGATCTTTTGAATCAATATGGGGAGATAAGTGAGCAAAAACCTGGTATAATACAAGGAAATATGTCATCTTAATTAACTTACACCCACAGCCTGGTACAGTAGTTTCTGTCTTATCGCTCAGGCTCAGTGGAAAGCAATAGACGAAGAAATCAAAAGGATGTTTCAAGAACTTAACATGTTCATAAGGAAGTATTGTAACTATCAACAAACACTATGGACTGACTATATAAAATCGTTTGAAGAAATAGTGAATCTGCTGTCTTGTCAACACACTACATTACAGCAGAGCTTATGTTTCGCTGGAGGGTAAAGAATGCATGGGTGTACCAGATTCCACAGGTTCCCAATAACAGAGACTAGTGGGAAGAAAGGTTTCTGAAAGCTTTGATCAGTTCGACAGAAAAAGTGTTCATAAGAAAGCACAACTGTGACAAGAAAGTGGTAAAAATGCTAAGGTATCAAATGGCCCAGAAAGTATTATTAAGAAGACATCCAACTATTAAACAAAAGAATGAAAAGTGGTAGTTGTTTTTTTATGCTACCTTTTGTCATTCTAAGGGTTCCAAATCTTGGTGCATATCTACTGGGCACCCAAGTAATCATCAAATTAAAGGACTTTATCCTCACTGTAATATTGTTCTTTGTGGAATTAGTGTGCATCATTTTAGGAACACAGAGTCAATTGGAATGTTTGAACTGAATATTTATGTTGGTGTAATGCAAAAATTAGCATATTTTTGTTTTGAATTTAGACATAAGATATGTATTTAGTTTTGATGCTGTATGACATGTATTTGTATGATGTTGTGTGTAGTAGATAAGTATTATCCTGTGAAAGATGCAGGAGCTCAAGAATTATTGTTGAATTTTAATTAGTCATATTATGAGAATACTCAAGGTCATTTTTGTTAAAAATAAGATCAGTTTACAAATGATGCATATTATTACAAAATAATGTAATACAAAGCTTTATGTTTATGTAGATTGTATGTTTCTCACCTGCCAGTCTTAAGTTAATTATTTCCTACATTTGAATCTACATGATTATTCTTTAATTCATAATTAAGTGCCTAGCAGAGGGTTCATCAAACCACCTTCAAGCTATTTCTCTACTGTTCCACTTTCAGATAGCACACAGGAAAAATGGACTTTTAACTCTTTGTTTACAAGCTCTGATTTTTCTTATATTATTATTATGATCATTTCTCCCTCCCTAGGTAGGTGCCAACAAAATTCTTTTACATGCTGAGGAAAAAGTTGGTGATTGAAATTTCTCGAGAAAGTCCTACCACAACAAAAAAATACCTTTGTTGCCATGATTGCCACTCTAATTCATGTGCCATATCACATGGTACTCTCTCCCTTACTTTTTGATAATACAAAACAAGCTGCCTTTCTTTGAAATTTTTTGATGTCCTCTGTCAGTTCACATCTGAACATTGGCCAGGGGCTGACTGATTGGGGACCAAAAATTGGTCCTTTACATATCCTCACAATAATAGGCACTGAAACCATACATTGTTCAATGTTTAAATTACAGAAATTACAATTAAAACAATACTCACTCAATTAACTGAATACATTAACAAGTTCCTTCTGTGTACCAGTTCCTTCTACCACAAAGGTTTGGCCAAATTATTTGTTTAAATAATGAAACTTTTAAGTAAGGAAATTAACAGATATAGTTATACAAACAATACTTTTGACAAACCTGGTAATTATTTTGGAATTAATTAAGGGATGACTTTGCTACTAAGTTTTTGAATAGAGCCAAATAAATACTTTAAGAAGTCTAGAAGTTCCTCTTCCAAATGTTTGTAATTAGTACACAATTTACATTTGTTTATAAGTCAACAACAGAATCTAAGTTGCAAAACAATTACTGATTTCAACCTATAATAATCTGTAGCAAAAGAAAATAACTATGAATGGTCAAAATAAAATACAAACTTAATTACCTACACAAAACTAAGAACAAAAATGGAACTGGTGCTATATACCTTAAGACTGAGCGCCGACCTTTCTCTTATAGGGAAATTCAGATTATACTCATGCATATTAATGGTAATTAAGCAAGAATGAAAATAAAATGAATTTAAGGAGGCAGATGGTGGAACAAGGAAGGAAGTAAAGGAACCCCAGCTTGCTTTGTCATAAGCTGTGTCAATAAATCACAGTCTTTGCTTCACTATCCCCACAACATTTTCTGTGTGATCATTCCAATTTAAACTACATGTATTTGTGATTCCCAAGTATTTAATTAAATTGACAGCCTTTAGATTTGTGCGATTTATCCTGTAGCCAAAGTTTAGCAGACTCCTTTTACTACTCATGCGGATGACTTCATGCTTTTCACTATTTAGAGTCAGTAAATTGCTGCCTTTTTTCATCCTACAGATATCTTGTTGAACTTATTTTGCAGTTGGTTTTGATCTTTTGATAACTGTACAGGGTATTAAATGACAGCATCATCTGCAAAAAATCTGAGGGGTTTGCTCAGATCATGTCCTAAGCAGTTTAAGTATATTAGAAACAGCAGAGGGCATATAACACATCCTTGGGAAATGCCACATATTACATTTACACTCCTGGAAATGGAAAAAAAGAACACATTGACACCGGTGTGTCAGACCCACCATACTTGCTCCGGACACTGCGAGAGGGCTGTACAAGCAATGATCCCACGCACGGCACAGTGGACACACCAGGAACCGCGGTCTTGGCTGTCGAATGGCGCTAGCTGCGCAGCATTTGTGCACCGCCGCAGTCAGTGTCAGCCAGTTTGCCGTGGCATACGGAGCTCCATTGCAGTCTTTAACACTGGTAGCATGCCACGACAGCGTGGACGTGAACTGTATGTGCAGTTGACGGACTTTGAGCGAGGGCGTATAGTGGGCATGCGGGAGCCGGGTAGACGTACCGCCGAATTGCTCAACACATGGGGCGTGAGGTCTCCACAGTACATCGATGTTGTCGCCAGTGGTCGGCGGAAGGTGCATGTGCCCGTCGACCTGGGACCGGACTGCAGCGACGCACGGATGCCCGCCAAGACCGTAGGATCCTACGCAGTGCCATAGGGGACCGCACCGCCACTTCCCAGCAAATTAGGGACACTGTTGCTCCTGGGGTATCGGCGAGGACCATTCGCAACCGTCTCCATGAAGCTGGGCTACAGTCCCGCACACCGTTAGGCCGTCTTTCGAATGGAGACGTGTCGTCTTCAGCGATGAGAGTCGCTTCTGCCTTGGTGCCAATGATGGTCGTATGCGTGTTTGGCGCCATGCAGGTGAGCGCCACAATCAGGACTGTATACGACCGAGGCACACAGGGCCAACACCCGGCATCATGGTGTGGGGAGCGATCTCCTACACTGGCCGTACACCTCTGGTGATCGTCGAGCGGACACTGAATAGTGCACGGTACATCCAAACCGTCATCGAACCCATCATTCTACCATTCCTAGACCGGCAAGGGAACTTGCTGTTCCAACAGGACAATGCACGTCCGCATGTATCCCGTGCCACCCAACGTGCTCTAGAAGGTGTAACTCAACTACCCTGGCCAGCAAGATCTCCGGATCTGTCCCCCATTGAGCATGTTTGGGACTGGATGAAGCGTCGTCTCATGTGGTCTGCACGTCCAACACGAACGCTGGTCCAACTGAGACGCCAGGTGGAAATGGCATGGCAAGCCGTTCCACAGGACTACATCTAGCATCTCTACAATCATCTCCATGGGAGAATAGCAGCCTGCATTGCTGCGAGAGGTGGATATACACTGTACGAGTGCCGACATTGTGCATGCTCTGTTGCCTGTGTCTATGTGCCTGTGGTTCTGTCAGTGTGATCATGTGATGTATCTGACCCCATGGTGTAGTGAGCATCCAATCAGCATCATTCTACCATCCTGTGCATCAACCCTGCTACCTGTCCATCCCACACTCTGGATGATATCAAGAATGGCTTCAATGACCATAACCCCAAATTTGTCAAAACTTTCCCTTCAGTTTTCTTAGTGTCATAGTGACATCATTGCATCTGATTAATATTGTTTCCTTTTTTGGTAAAATTTTGATGTGGTACCTAAAAATCGACCTAAGACACATTCGCAAAAAGTCCATATTGAAAAATTTTATGTAGCCCAGATATGACATCCCCAAACCACATTCTCTACCCTCTGGCTCCTACCCTTGTAACTTCCCCTGGTGTAAAACCTGTCCCATTCACACTCCCACCACCACCTACTCCAGTCCTGTAACCTGGAAGGTGTACACGATCAAAGGCAGAGCCACGTGTGAAAGCACCCATGTGATTTACCAACTGACCTGCCTACACTGTGAAGCTTTCTATGTCAGAATGACCAGCAACAAACTGTCCATTTGCATGAATGGACACAGGAAGACAGTGTTTGTTTGTAATGATGATCACCCTGTGGCTAAACATGCCTTCGTGCACGGCCTGCACATCTTGGCACAGTGTTACACCGTCCGGGTTATCTGGATACTTCCCACTAACACCAACCTATCAGAACTCTGGAGATGGGAACTTGCCCTTCAATATATCCTCTCTTCCCATTACCCACCAGGCCTCAACCTCCACTAATTTCAAGTTGCCATTGCTCATACCTCACATGTCATTCAACAACATCTTTGTCTCTGTACTGCCACCTCGACTGACATCTCTGACCAAACTCTTTGCCTTTACATTTGTCTGCTTGTGTCTGTGTATGTGCGGATGGGTATGTGTGTGTGTGTGTGTGTGTGTGTGTGTGTGTGTGTGTGTGTGTGTGTGTGTGTGAGTGTATACCTGTCCCTTTTTTTCCCTAAGATAAGTCTTTTCACTCCCGGGATTGGAATGACTCCTTACCCTCTCCCTTAAAACGGACATCCTTTCGTCTTTCCCTCTCCTTCCCTCTTTCCTGATGAAACAATTGTCAGTTGTGAAAGCTTGAATTTTGTGTGTGTGTTTGTGTTTGTTAGTGTCTCTGTCAACATACCAATGCTTTCGTCGGTAAGTTACATTATCTTTGTTTTTTTAGATACAGGATGAGTCACCTAACGTTAACTACCACTGGATTATTTCGTAAGCCACATCAAATACTGATGAACCGATTCCACAGACCGAACGTGAGGAGAGGGGTTAGTGTAATTGTTTACGTAATCAGTGCCATTTGTTGCATTGTAAAATGTTAATTACATCCGGAGATATTGTAACGTAAAGTTGACACTTGAATCCTCCGACGTTCAGTTGCGTGTTGTAACAAACACAGGCCACGGTCGGCGAACAGCATCTGCAGGGACATGTTTACGATGACGACCGTGTTTACGAGTGTGGCTGTAGTGCACGTATGTGGTTTGGTCTAGCTGTCGCTGTATCTGTATGTAGTGCTTGCTGGTATTGTCATTCTGCATTCATCTTCGCACGCAGACCAATTGTAGTACTACATGTTTCCAGACATCTGTGATAGTGTAGTGTTGTAGGAACTGTGACCATGGTGTATTCAAACTCTGAAAAGGCGGAGATGATACTCATCTATAGCGAGTGTCGACGAAATGCAGCTGAAGCCTGCAGGGTGTATGCAGAATGGTATCCGGACAGAGAGCATCCAACGTGCTGCACATTGCAAAACATCTACCGCCAACTGTATGCAACAGGTATGGTCGTAGCACGAAAACAGGTCTGTAACAGGCCCGTCACAGGAGAAGCGGGTGCAGTTGGTGTGTTAGCTTCTGTTGCTATGAACCCACACATGAGTACACGGGACATTGTGAAAGCTGGTCGACTGAGTCAATGTAGTGTCATGCGCATACTGCCTCATCACATCTTTCACCTGTTTCATGTGTCGCTACATCAGCAATTACATGGTGATGACTTTAATCATCGAGTGCAATTCTATCAGTGGGCATTAACAGAGAATTTGTTGCAGTTCTACCTGTTTACTGATGAAGCGGGTTTCACAAACCATGGGGCAGTGAATCTACGGAACATGCATTACTGGTTCGCATGCATTACATCCTCGCTGGCTCAGACAGGTAGAGCGACAGCGAACGTGGACTGTAAATGTAGGGTGCGGAATCATTGGCGACCAACTCATTGGTCCTCACTTCATTGCAGGAGCCCAAACACCTGCAACATACATCGCGTTCCTACAGAACGATCTGCCAATGTCGCTTGAAAATGTCCCACTGGAAACGTGTCGACGTATGTGGTATCAGCATGATGGTGCACCTGCACAGTCCGCAATTAACACGAGGATGACCCTTGACAGGATGTTTGACAGGCGTTTCATAGGATGTAGAGGACACATAAATTGGCCAGCCCGTTCTCCTGATCTTACACCTCTGGACTTCTTTCTGTGGGTTACATTAAAGGAGAATGTGTACCGTGATGTGCCTACAACCCTAGAAGATATGAAACAACGTATTGTGGTAGCCTGCGGCGACATTACACCAGATGTACTGCGGCGTGTATGACATTCATTATGCCAGAGATTGCAATTGTGTGCAGCAAATGATGGCCACCACATTGAACAACTATTGGCCTGACATGTCGGGACACACTCTATTCTACTCCGTAATTGAAAACGGAAACCACATATGTACATGTACCTCACCCCTCATAGTAATGTACATGTGCGTCAGCGAAGAAGACCAATAAAAAGGTGGTAGCATGTGGACGTAATGTGCTGTTCCAGTCTCTTCTGTACCTAAGATCCATCACCGTTCCCTTTGGATCCCTACATAATTCGGTGCTCTCCGATACACCCAATCAAACAGCAGAGGAGCGTCAACTTTGGGTTACAATACCCCCGGATGTAATTAACATTTTACAATGCAACAAATGGCACTGATTACGTATTTGTTTATATGTTCAGATGTGCTAACAAAACTAAAGGGGTTCCACTTTAAAGAAACGTAGGTTTGCGTTAAAAAACATACTTTCGTGCATTTTTTTATGGTTTGTATTAACCGATTACACTAGTCCCTCTCCTCACGTTCGGTCTGTGGAATTGATTCATATTCCACATCAGAAAATTATATCTAAAAATAAAGATGCTGTTACTTACCAGACGAATGTGTTGGTATGTTGACAGGAGACAATAAAACACACAAACACCCACACAAATTTCAAGCTTTCGTCAGGAAAGAGAGAAGGAGAGTGGAAGACGAAAGGATGTGGGTTTTAAGGGAGAGGGTAAGGAGTCATTCCAATCCCTGGAGCAGAACAACTTACCTTAGGGGGGAAAAGGAACAGGTATACACTTGCATACACACACACACACGCATATCCATCCGCACATATACAGACACAAGCAGACATTGTACCTATCTCGATTCAACATCTACTCTATACAGTCAGTAGCAATACATAATACTGTCATTTGATTACGCAAATAGTTTATTATGAACCATGATTGATCTAACTTTGCTGACAGCTTGCAGGAAGCTTACAGGAAAGCTAAACCAAAGTAGCACAGGTTGCTAATGAGTAGAAAAAAATGTGATAGTAGCCTAACCTTTGTCAATTTTGGGACCTTTTAGGTAGCGTGTCTGTACCATCTGGCAATAAAGAATAGTGCATAATTAATTACCTGCCCATGTGATATTATCCAGTCAGCAATTTACATTGAACAAAATAACATGAAGCGATAACCTACATATAATTTTAATTTATTGTCAATCTACATGAACAAAGTGTATAAATATTTCACAGTCAAACAAACAATTTAATACTGAAAGTAATGCACACAGTTATCTTTCTCCACTGAAGAGAGTTATCGATGTTGGTTGGTGAGGCCTGGCATGAAGTCGGCATTCCAAACCATCTCAAAGGTGTTCTATAGGTTTCAGATCAGGACTCTCTGCAGGTCAGTCCACTATAGGGATGTTATTGCCGTGTGACCACTCTGCCACAAGCCATGCATTATGAACAGGTGCTTGATCATTTTGAAAGATGCAATTGCCAACCCCAAATTGTTCTTCAACAGTGGGAAGCAAGAAGGTGCTTATAACATCAGTGTAGGTCTGTGCTGTGATAGTGCCACACTAAACAACAAAGGGTGCAAACACTCTCCACAAAAAACATGACCAAAATATAACACCACCACTTCCAAATTTTACTGTTGGCACTTCACACACTGTCAGACAATGTTCACCGGGCATTCACCATACACACACCCTGCCATCGGATCACCACATTGTATATCGTGATTCGTTACTGTACACAATGTTTTTCCACTGTTTAATTGTCCAATGTTAACACCAACAAGTGAGGTGTCATTTGGTTTTTACCAGTGTGATGTGTGGTTTATGAGCAGCCACTCAACCACGATATCCAAGTTTTCTCACCTCCCGCCTAACTATTATAGTACTTGCTGTGGATCTAGATGCAGTTTGGAATTCCTGTGTGATGGTCTGTATAGATGTCTGCCTACTACAGATTACAAGCCTCTTCAGCTGTCGGCTGTCTCTGTCAGTCAGCAGATGAGGTTGGCATGTACGCTTTTGTGCTGTATGTGTCCCTTCACGTTTCCACTTCACTATTGCATTGGAAACAGTGGACCAAGGGATGTTTAGGCGTGTGGAAATTTTGTCTACAGACACCCAATCACCTGATCACATTTGAAGTCTGTGAGTTCCACGGAGCACCCCATTCTACTCTCTCACGATGTCTAATGACTACTGAGGTTGCTGATATGGAGTACCTGGCAGTAAGTGGCAGCACAAAGCACCCAATGTGAAAAATATATGTTTTCAGTGGTGTCCAGATACTTCAGATACATAGAGTAAATTTTCCATGGAAAAATCTGGGAAATCTCAGGGAATTTCAGGGATCATAAAATCTCAGGGAATTGTGAATTTTTAACATGTCATTAAAACTGAATTTTATTGAGTTTTGTGAATCACAAATTTTCGAATAACTTTTCAAAGTTCATTCATTAAATGAATGTCATTCCATCCAAATTACTGATATCATAAATTCCTATTAAACTATTGCTGGCATATAGATCAGCTGAGAGGAAAGAAAAGTAATTATTGTCACTTGTTGGCCCAACCACCACCACTACCACTTGCCCTTTTCACCAATAATTTCCATTAAATTTATCAGGAGTTTCTGGACACAATTCTGCTCATTGCACCTGTAATTCTCTGGAAAATTTTTTTCCCAAATTTGCGTAGCCACCCTGATGAACAATTGCATGAATTTTACGTTTATGGACATAAAAAAAACTTTAAAGTAGATATTCTACCCATTTCTCTAATGTTCTGTAACTTCAGTTAGATTTGATGGGATGTATGCAGTACAGTAAACAATTTCACCCTAGCAGTTAATTAACAGGGAACGGTAGCAGAAATATTAATGCCTTTACTTTCCAGCAATGAGTGACATAATGTGTGCAGTCATCTCTTTATTGAGAATATCTGTGGCTTCCCTCTGACAATTATGCCTCCATCCTGCTACCCTCCCTGTTTACCTTTTCCTGTTGCTTCATAACCTGGGTTGTGAGTAACTGAATCCACTATCCCTTCTTTCCTTTCTTTCCCCTCTCTCCTCCCTGACGAAGGAACAAAGTTCTGAAAGCTAGGAACATAAGTTTTCTGTTCTGTTTTGTGCATCTATTGGCTGTACTGAGCTGAGGTTAGTACTGGCCAGCGCCTCTGTCTCTTTGTTAGTATTTGTTTCACATCTTTATATGAGATTTTCCATTAATCATTTAAATTAAATAATGAGACATTTTAGGCAAGGTTCTGTATTTTTCATTTCAGAATAGCTCTTGCAACCTATGTCCTCAATTATTTATTGGATGTATTCCAGCCTCTGTTTTCTTCTACAGCTTTTACCCTCTACAGCTCCTCTGCTACCATGGAAGTTACTCCCTGACAGTTTAATGTATGCCCTATCTTCCTGTCCCTACTTCATTTCAGTGAGTCTTTTCCATATATCCCATTCCTCACTAATTCTGCGGAGAACCTCACCAATTGTTTTCTTATCAGTCTACCTAATCTTCTGTAGCAGCACATCTTTAAAGTTTCAGTTCACTTCTGTTCTGATTTTCATACATACCATGTTTTTCTACAATACAATGTTGTGCTCCAACATCCTCAGATATTTCTTCCTCGAATTAAGGCATATGTATGATACTAGTAGACTTCTTCTGGTGTCTTAGGCACATACAAAACGTTCGCCCCATATGCTTTACAAAGGGTTTTAAACACAAAATTGATAAGGCTGTGCACATATGAAGTTCATATTTCAAGAATATGGAAGAATCACAGAATTTTATTAAATAAAACACTGAATTTCCATTTTTTTTTTTTTTTACCCCTCATTTTGTCTTGTGCGGCATTGGCATTCAAGGCATACACATTTGTTCAGATGCATGCTCTTTACAGCAGTACACCACTTTTCTAACCCAGTCTTCACCAGACATAACTACAGCACCACCTCAGCTTGAAAGCAGATTTCCATGGCCATCGTATCCAATCCTGCTACTGCTGGGTCCTTCAAAAAACAACTTAGCATTACGCTTGACGTTACTCAGTATTACCATGGTCCTGAAAGTATTTATCAGTTACTTTGACAAGGCTATGACTTCTTTAAGTCATGCTCTGAAATGAGGTCCACTCTGCCCAACATTTTGTCCACCACACCTAAAATAGCTTCTCATTTCCCTCCCAGTTTCGGCATTATCCTTGGCAGATCTCATGCCCTTCTGCATGCATTTCCCTACCCTATGGCTCCTACCCTTGTGACTGTCCCCACTGTAGGACTACCATCACCTACACCAGCTCTGAAGATGACAAAAGGGAGAGCCACCTATTAAATGACCCATCTCCTGTACCAGCTGTTACATAAATACTGATCAGCATTTTACCACCACAAAGTTATCAGTTTGGGTGAATTTTTATTGTCAGAGAGTATATACTGCCAACACAATATCCTGTTGCAGAACGTGCTCTATAACATGGCAGTCTTGACCTTCTTTACTGTTTCACCATATGTGTCATCTTAATTGTTCCCCCAGACACAAGTTTTTCTGGACCCTGGAGGTAGGAACTGGTATTACATCATGTCCTTGGTTCTCACTGCCGTCCTGGCATTGAATTTTGTTAATTGTTTTGCTTTCAGCATTCATTAGTTCACTCCCTTTTCATTTTCTATAACTTTGTTTTCTGACTTGTCTATTCCCCCCAAAACCCCCAACCCATCTCCGACCCCCCCCCCCCCCCTCCCCCCTCATCCTCCCGTCTACCACATACTTATCTTTCTGCACATATTAACTTGTGCACCATGTTGTGTCAGTAATGTCGGTATTGCATATTGCCCCATCTTCCACCTTTAAGTGCTCAGAGTTTCAAATCTTGACCAGTGCAATCCTCGGAATTCTATCTTTCCTTCTTATCCTATCCAGAAAGTCTCCCTTGACCCAGGGTTCCTCTTCAAAACACTCCCCATTTTCTAAACGTCACCTGTCCTTTCCCTTCGTATCTCTTCCTTTCCCTTTAACCCTTCCCACCAAAAGTAAGATGCCCCCACTTGGTGAGTTGATTTATTTCATCCAATAAAATCATGTTTTCATAAATTGATTATTTTCACTGTCATTTTATTTACTAACTTGCAGCTGGAGTGCAGCCAAGATTTTATCCATCATATTACATAAGCTCATGAAGATTCTAATATTATTAAAGAAGCAGACAAATTTCATAGCAAAAATATCAACATTATAAATAACAAAAATAGTTAAATCCAGTTCTTTTAAAATTCATAAGCTAAATTCTAATGTAGTTGAGATTTGAATTTACATATTCGCTGAATATACTTATGACCATGGTCATGTGCATTATAACTTCTAACCTTTTTTAATATAAAATAAAATCTTCTGTATCCAAGCACTATTTGTTTCTTTTTATCTGTCTGCAGTTCTTTGTGTCCATGGCATTGTAGCTCAGTAAATATATGATCTTCGTATTATTCTTTCCCTTCTCTCTTTTAAGGTATTTTATTTTTGTTGTAGCAGTGATTGACATTCCAGGCAGGTACGAATCATGGTTCTGACACTGGAGCTCCTGCTTTCAAGTTTACACTCCCTACCCCACCAAACATTCACCAAAATCCAAGCGGGAGACTATCTACCTTTGGATACTTATTTAACATAAGGGGAATCCATATTTTGCACATAAAATGGACACTGCATTATGCAGGGAAGATAAATTACAGTTGGTTTTCCATTATCTTGCACAGTTGTGGAGACCATCCTGAAAATGGAATGTATTCAAGGTCAGACACTGATTTGCCTGTTGGTCTGCGGGAACACCAGAAGCTGCAACGTGGTAGGGAAGCAAGAAGATACTAAAATAAAACTACTAAGGCTCAATCCAGATACAGTGGTCATCAGTTAAGTGAAATGGAAAGATAACCAAGATTCCAGGTCAGTATAGTGTACTGCCGAGAGCAGCAGAATACAGTACAACAGAAGTAGGATTTATTATGAATAGGAAGATAGAACAGAGTGTGAGTTATTGAGAATGGTTCAGTGATACAGCAGTTGTAGTGTTTCTTCATGGGAAAAAACAATATTCTTTCTTGATTCTTCATGTAATATTGTGGTAACCAGGTTAACATGTGCACTCTCATAGTTGAAAAAGTATTGTATTGTAGTTATCAGTTAAGAGATGTATGAGTTTGAATGGAGGATATGTGGTATAGGCAACTCAGCAAAAATTCAACAGTACATAGACTTCTTTATGATTCTGGAGCTATACAGTTGATTTTTTCTCTGGCATAGCACTTTTTCAGTAGTTATTGCCTTGTACATCTCTTTCAGATGGCATACTTTCTACATATTACATCCATAAACAGTAATTTTAGTGCGCTCTTTAGTGCCATAATCAGAATTCACATTTCAAGCAACATTAGTCATTTTATTTACTATGACATTAAAAAAGTAATATATGCAATAAATACATTCCTGGAAATTGAAATAAGAACACTGTGAATTCATTGTCCCAGGAAGGGGAAACTTTATTGACACATTCCTGGGGTAGGATACATCACATGATCACACTGACACAACCACAGGCACATAGACACAGGCAACAGAGCATGCACAATGTCGGCACTAGTACAGTGTATATCCACCTTTTGCAGCAATGCAGGCTGCTATTCTCCCATGGAGACGATCGTAGAGATGCTGGATGTAGTCCTGTGGAATGGCTTGCCATGCCATTTCCACCTGGCGCCTCAGTTGGACCAGCGTTCGTGCTAGACGTGCAGACCGCATGAGACGACGCTTCATCCAGTCTCAAACATGCTCAATGGGGGACAGATCTGGAGATCTTGCTGGCCAGGGTAGTTGACTTACACCTTCTAGAGCACGTTGGGTGGCACGGGATACATGCGGACGTGCATTGTCCTGTTGGAACAGCAAGTTCCCTTGCCGGTCTAGGAATGGTAGAACGATGGGTTCGATGATGGTTTGGATGTATCGTGCACTATTCAGTGTCCCCTCGACGATCACCAGAGGTGTACGGCCAGTGTAGGAGATCGCTCCCCACACCATGATGCCGGGTGTTGGCCCTGTGTACCTCGGTCGTATACAGTCCTGATTGTGGCGCTCACCTGCATGGCGCCAAACATGCATACGACCATCATTGGCACCAAGGCAGAAGCGACTCTCATCGCTGAAGACGACACGTCTCCATTCGTCCCTCCATTCAAGCCTGTCGCGACACCACTGGAGGCGGGCTGCACGATGTTGGGGCGTCTCCATTCGAAAGACGGCCTAACGGTGTGCGGGACTGTAGCCCAGCTTCATGGAGACGGTTGCGAATGGTCCTCGCCGATACCCCAGGAGAAACAGTGTCCCTAATTTGCTGGGAAGTGGCGGTGCGGCCCCTACGGTACTGCGTAGGATCCTACGGTCTTGGCGTGCATCCGCGCGTCGCTGCGGTCCGGTCCCAGGTCGACGGGCACGTGTACCTTCCGCCGACCACTGGCGACAACATCGATGTACTGTGGAGACCTCACGCCCCACGTGTTTAGCAATTCGGCGGTACGTCCACCCGGCCTCCCGCATGCCCACTATACGCCCTCGCTCAAAGTCCGTCAACTGCACATACGGTTCACGTCCACGCTGTCGCGGCATGCTACCAGTGTTAAAGACTGCGATGGAGCTCCGTATGCCACGGCAAACTGGCTGACACTGACGGCGGCGGTGCACAAATGCTGCGCAGCTAGCGCCATTCGACGGCCAACACCGTGGTTCCTGGTGTGTCCGCTGTGCCGTGCGTGTGATCATTGCTTGTACAGCCCTCTCGCAGTGTCCGGAGCAAGTATGGTGGGTCTGACACACTGGTGTCAATGTGTTCTTTTTTCCATTTCCATGAGTGTATGTATCACTTGGCATTAATTCTGTTTTGTTATCTCAGTGCATGATAATTTATCTTATCCATGAACATAGCATTCAGTGAGTTATATAAGTCATGAACTGATTATAGCAAGTTAGCATACATTTCTGTTATTTACTGTGTTTGTTACAGTATGCTACTCCCAGTATCCTTTACTCTGGAGCCATACTCATGTTTTTTTCATTTGGAAAGCATTCATTAGCGTTAGGTGTCATCATCATATATGTATCAATTTTAACATGTAGGTATTGGCTTTGTAGGTATCTGTGACAGTTCCATATCCTCAATCACATGTGTTATGTCAAAGCACTCGAATGTATTTGGAGGCATGTTTGTGTAGTACTGGAGTCTCTGTTTGTGAATATTCTTCTTTTGTCTTCATTTTCGGAAATCTTCTTTCTTGATTCTTCATGTTATTTCAGGTACTGGTATTTTTAATTTTGTATTGTGTAAAAATTGTGTAAGATAATTCTGTCGTAGGAATCCCTTGTGTTCTTCTGTCTGTGTGCAGTTGAGATATTTGAAATGTGTTTGTTGAATAGAACTGATGTTATATTTCATTGACATATTTCTTCATGTATGGTTCTCTTCCATCTTGATTCTTCATGTCATTTGACTGAGTATTGTGTCAAATGACTGTCATTAAGTTTATAGTTTCAGTTGTAGAGTGATTCTGAAGCTGGATCCTCATTTGCTTATGTGAGTGTGTATACAGTATATTGTGTTTTGTAGAGACATTTATTCATAAGATAAAATCGTCTTTCTGCATTCTTCATGTAATGCTTTGTGTGTATATGTGTTAGGGATAAACTGTGTTCTGATCTGATAGTAGGCACAAGGTTCTCATCCAAATTTGTTGATGTGTTACGGTAAAAACCTATGCTCAGTATAATATGGAGTCGGTGTACTTAGTCAGTGTTCATTCAGCTGAAGAGGTAGTGGAAAGCAGAGGCATGTAAACCACAAATTAAAGTTCCCTAAAATGAAATTCTGCTGCAGTTGTCAATTCTAGATGCAGAACAAAGAGAGGTGGCCACTCAGATTGCCGCATAAGCCACAAAGCAAAAAGGGATGACTACTTGTGGGGAAGCAAGACCCATTAGGCAAGATCTGGCTGCAGTGAGCATTCAAATTATGAATCAGTGGGGAAATAGGAAGGTAGAGTGAATTAATTAAAATTCCTGGATCTATGGAGAAGCTACCAACAGAAGTGAATGAGAACCATGGTAGGCAGGAATCCCTAGGTGACATGGTAGGCTGACTTGTAGACTGAATGATGAATTAGACATTAGAGCAAAAAAAAAAAAAATAAAAAAAAAAAATTATACAAGAACAGCTGACCATGCACAAGAGCAAGTCTCAATAGAGATAGATGCTTAGGCAAAGTCTAAGGAAGATCAAATCCCACAATGTGTGAATGAGGAAATCAAGACTGCTGTTAGTAATTTGATGGTAAAATTCCCATTGACAGTGGGCTAAATAATAAATTACTCTAGATCATGGAACAAACGTAATCCATTTTTTCTCAGTGGGGATGTAAAATAGATGAAACAGTCAGAATTGTGAAGAAAAAGGTAATAGGTGTCGGTGGGGGGGGGGGGGGGGGGATGCAATGTGAATAGAATGAAAACAGAATGACACTGACCTTGAGCCCCAGATCAGACTATAACAATTTGCAGAATGAGATTTTCAGTCTGCAGCGGAGTGTGCGCTGATATGAAACTTCCTGGCAGATTAAAACTGTGTGCCCAACTGAGACTCGAACTCGGGACCTTTGCCATTCGCGGGCAAGTACTCTACCAACTGAGCTACCGAAGCACGACTCACATCTGGTACTCACAGCTTTACTTCTGCCAGTATCCGTCTCCTACCTTCCAATCTTTACAGAAGCTCTTCTGCGAACCTTGCAGAACTAGCACTCCTGAAAGAAAGGATACTGCGGAGACATGGCTTAGCCACAGCCTGGGGGATGTTTCCAGAATGAGATTTTCACTCTGCAGTGGAGTGTGCGCTGATATGAAACTTCCTGGCAGATTAATAACAATTTGAATGCAAAGTTTTAAATATTTTCATCAGATAAGAAGATGGTATATATTGTGGTATTCATTTATTACTTTGCAGTTGTGTTGCCATGATCATGCAACAAGACACAAAAGATAAGTTATGTAAGCGAATATATAAATGGCAATGGAGCCCTATGGGTAACTGAAATAAATGATTCATGTGAAACCTTCACTGAGGTTACAAAAGTCATGGGATAGAGATATGAACATATATAGATGGCAGCAGCATCACATACACAATGTATAAAAGGACGAGGCATTGGCAGAGCTGCCATTTGTATCCACATGATTGACGTGAAAGGGTGTCTGATTTGATTATAGACACAAGACAGGAATTAACAGACACTGAATGTGGAATGGTAGTTGTATTTTGACGTATGAGACATTCCATTTCAGAAATCATTAGAGAATTCAATATTCAGAGATCCACAATATTAAGAGTGTGCTGAGAATATCAAATTTCAGGCATCACCTCTCACGTCGGAAAACACAGTGTCTTCACTTCATGACTGAGAGCAACAGCATTAGTGCAGAGGTGTCATTGCAAACAGACAATTATGTCACATGAAATAATCACAGAAATCAGTGTGGGATATACAACAACTGTATCTGTTAGGACAGTGCTGTGAAATTTGGCGTTAATGGGCTGTGACAGCCGACCACCAATATGAGTGCTTCTGCTAACAGCACAACATTGCTGCAGCACCTCTCTTGGGCTTTTGAGCATATCAGCTATTCTCTAGACGACCAGAAAACTGAAGCCTGGTTATATGAGTCTCAATTTGAGGCAGGTAGAGCTGACATTAGGTTTCAGGTACGGCACATACCCCACGAAGTGATGGACTCCGATTGTGAACAGGACACTTTGCAGGCTGGTGGTGGTTCCATAATGGTGCTGACTGGGTTTACATGGAATAGACTGGGTTCTCTAGTCGAACTGAACCAATCATTGACAGGAAGTGGTTGTGTTCAGCTACTTGGAGACCGTTTGCAGTTCATCATGAACTTCATGTCCCTAAACAACAATAGAATTTTTGTGGATGACAGTACACCATGTCACTGAGCCACAGTTATTTGCAATTGGTTTGAAGAACATTCAGAACAATTTGAGTGAATAAACGGACACCCAGTGTGTCCAACATGAATTCTATCAAACATTTATGGTACATAATCAAGAGGTCAGTTCATCTACAAAATCCTGCTGGCAACACTTTTGCATTTATGAATGGTTATAGAGTCAGTATCTCTCAATATTTCTGCAGAGGACTTACTATGACTTGTTGAGTCCATGCCATGTTGAGATGGTGCACTACTCCAAGCAAAAGGGGGTTCAGCACAATATTAGGAGGTATCACATGACATTTGACCCCTCAGCATATGAGGATTTTGAAAAGGCATTTCTTGCCCAATCAGGGTCCAGTGGTATACAGGTAATATAATGAAAGAAAGTTTTTATTTAGAGCCTTCTCTTTTCAAATTGGAAGCTTGTGCCAATATTTTGAAAAATAGCTTAATATGGCATGCTACTACGATAGAGGATGTTCCAGTAACTATTGTTCTTGACACAGGATCATTTGTCAGTATGATTTCAAGAAGTTCTTTCAGTAAAGTGTCCACAAAAACCAAGTTACATGGCATTCCTGTACAGGACTTCAAGATTATTGTAGGTACTTGCATGCGATCCAGAAATGTTAGAATGATGGAGATGTCAGTAAAACTAGAAAATGTAGCAATACCATGCACCCTACTAGTAGCTGAGGACTTGATTGTTGGCTGTATTCTGAGCCTTTATTTTATCTGCGGGGACACAATATTGACTTCTCTACTGGTAAGATTTTCTTTCTCACCGACAGTGAAAGATCTAAAGTGGAGCTGCTATGGAAGTACGGTAGGCACAGTCAGTAGTGCCAAGGTTTTCATATCAAATTCAATTGTTAAAAAACAATACAGGATAAGATCATTTCTAATCCTGTTGAACAATGAAGTCGATGTCACATTACAAGCATAACTGAAAGTAGAAGAGCCAGGGAACCTCAACAGCAAGGGTAGACAGCAGTAGCATGGAATCGGTGTGGGGATACAATTGAAGAAAATCCTGGAATAATCCAAGGAAATACATGTGAACTTGTACAACAGTTTCTATCTTACCACATGGTCTCAGTGAAAAGCACTAGATAATTAAATTGGAAGGATGTTTTGAGAACATATGAGGTTTGTAAGGACATATTGTCATGACCAGCAAACTCTACAGATTAACTACATGAAACCATTTGAAGAGGTAGTGAATCATCTGCCTCCTTTCTCAACACACTACACAACAGCAGAGCTAATGTTTCACATGAGGGGAAAGAATGAATGGATGGACCAGATCCCACAGGTTGCCAATGACAGAGATTAGTGGGAGAAAAGTTTCAGAAAGCTTTGATCAGTTTGAGACAAAGCAATCAGAAGAAATCACAAGTGTGACAAGAAAGTGGTAAAAATAGTAAGGTATCTAGAGGTGAAGGAAATATTATTAAGAAGTCATCCACCTTTTCAACAAAAGTAACAAAGTGTGGCAGCCACTGTATATGGGACATTTTTTCATTCTAAGAATTTCAAATTCTGGTGCATATTTATTAGGGAACTCGAGTCGTCATTGAAAGATTTATGGAAATGTTATTTGTAGAGGAATTAGTGTGCATCATTGTAGGAACACAGGATCAATTGCAATGGTTAAGCAGAATATTTGCAATAGTGCAATGCATAAAACATGATTTTTTTATTTTACAACATGATATTTTTAATTTAGGCTTAATATATATATTTGGTTTTGTGACTATTTGACATGGGTTTATGTATTGTGGTCTGTAACAGGTAAGTATTACCCTATGAAATATGCAGAAGCTCATGAATGATCTTGAATTATGTTTAGTCATGTCCTTAGAATACACACAGTCATTTTTCATAGTAATAAGGTCTGTTTAAATATGACGCATATTATTACAACATAGTATAAGACAAATTTCTCTGTCTATGTAGAGTGAACAATTCTGAGCTGGGCAGTCTTCAGATCACTATGTGGTACATCTACATCTAGATGATTACTCTGCAATTCATGATTAATTGCCTGGCAGAGTGTTCATCAAACCACCTTCAAGGTGTTTCTTTAATGTTTCACTATAAAACAGCAGTCAGGAAAAATGAACATTTAAGTACTTCCATACAAGCTCTGTTTTCTGTTATTTTACTGCGATGATTATTTCTCCTTATATAGGTGGGTGCCAACAAAATATTTTCACACACTGAGGAGAAAGTTGGTGATTGAAATTCCATCAGAACCTCCCACTGTGACACAAAATGCCTTTATTTTAATGATTGCCTCTCTAACTCATGTATCATATAGCATGGCACTACTCTATTCCCTATTTCATGATAATCCAATATGAGTTCACCTTCTTTGAACTTTTTCAATGTCCTCCATGAGTTGTATCTGCTGCAGAAGCCTGACTGCTCACCAATACTCAAGATGTGATTGGAAGTGTGTAGTGTAAGTAGCCTCTTTAGTAAATCTGTTGCATATTTTAAGTGTTCTGTCAATAAATGACAGTCTTTGGTTTGCTTTCCCCACAACATTATCTATGTGATCATTCCAATTTAAACTATATGTAGTTGTAATCACTAAGTACTTAGTTGAATTGATAACCTTTAGATTTGTGTGATTTATCCTGTAAACAAAATTTAGCAGAATCCGTATAGTATTCATATGGATGACTTCATACTTTTCACTGTTTAGAGTCAGTTGGCACTCTTTGCACCACACAGATATCATGCCGAAACGATTTTGCATTTTGTTTTGATCATCTTATAACTTTACAAGGCATTAAATGGCAGCATAATCTGCAAACAATCTAAGAGAGCATTTCAGATCATCTCCTAAATTGTCTATGGAGATCAGAAAGAGCAAAGGGCATTCAACACTTTCTTGGGGAATGCCACATATTGATTCTATTGTACTTGATGACTTTCCATTGATTACAGTCAACTATGACCTTTCTGACAGGAAATCATGAATTCATTCACACAATTAGACAATTCACCACAGGGAAGCAATTTGATTAGGACTCACTTGTGAGAAAAGATGTCAAAAGCCTTATGGAAATATAAAAATATAAACCAGATTAATGAATGTAACAAGTGGCTCTAATGTGAAGTACATTTCAATGATGATAGTTGTTGGTTTAGAAGTTGGTGTAGCTTGTGATTAAACTGCACCAACATTGGTGCAGGTAGGATATGTCATAGAATTTGGTGGGATGTCTTCTACACTCTTAAGTTTCATCCTTCTTCAGAGATGCATGCTTGATTTCTGAATACTGACCTTGGATGTTTGGCATAATATATTTTTCATTGTCTAAGATTAAGCTACTTGCTCCACATGTTAGCTCATTGAAATGAATTCATGAAGATGTGAGGTGTTACTGTTGAATTACTGTAGTTGTCATGATTTATGGAACTTTTATGAGAGGGGTTTACATAAATATGAGGAACAATAAACATCAAGAGAAAATGTTGTTGAATTTTTGACAATAAAGTGGGCATAAAAAATTAACATATGTGAGTACAGTGTTTTGAAGAAGGGAACACATTCAGTGCACACAAACTGTATCAAATGACAGATGATCACTCATGAATGGGGTATGACAATTGGCCCATAAAGACTGTATTGTTGCCACTGAAGCAGAGCTAATGCGTATAAGGATGCTGTTTTATTTGGATTTGTGAAATGTACCACTGACAGTCTGTGACTGTGCTGTATTGGCATTAACCAGTTTGCCAGAGAAATTGGGGTTTCTAATGACAGTCTAAGGGATATTTACTGTTGCATAAGAATTAACGTTCTAATTAAACTTCTCCCAAATCCAACGAATTCAGCGTACCTGATAATTTAAAATTTTTGGTCAATATGGTGCTGGGTGAAACTTCCTCATGTAAAGGTGTCTCAGTTACTATAAAATGTGATAGTGATGTGTGTAAAGATTGTTTAAAAATCGTTATGCGAGGTACCCTGTGTATCGAGTGGAAGTCATGGTACCACGGTAAGTGTGTAAAAGTGAATCTGAAGTATATAAAAGTTGATCAATTCTGGATATGCCATCAGTGCTTTATGAGTGCTTGAAAAAATATAATTAACACACTAAAATCAAAAGAAACAATAATAATGGTTCTTACATACGATTTAGTGACTACTACCATGTAATACCATGAACTCCAGAAGAAATATCAAGAACTGGTAATAAAATACTAAGGATTGGAGTAAAATCATCACATAGCACAAGATGTTGCAGCAAACGGCCTTTCTATGCAGAAAACATGGCATGTGCTGGCTAAAGCGTGTTAACAAACAGTAAGTACAGCTCTGGTGATACTGCTATCAAATAAATACTTGATTCTACATGAAGACTGTAATAAAACAGCAAACACAGACAAACCAGAATCAGTGACAAAATGTCCAATAAAGTGTACAGTCAAGAAAAGGACATATGAAAACACCATAACAGCTCCATAACAACAAAGTCAGTCACAGCCACAGTATGAGCATAGCCACCATCATCACTTGAACAAGAAGAGGCAGTGCCAGAATCATCTTCAGCAAAAACAGCAAGAAAATGTGAAGGTCCAACAGAAGAAACAGTGGTCACTGTATCTATCAGTAGGATAACAGTAACACTTCTTCACCAAAAGTATGTTTAGACGAAGGCAAGAGAAATGTAAAGCTTTCAAGGTAAGCTGTGCTCAGTGCTTCTCAGTCTTCCACCAAAATATGCAATGCATAAGAAACAAACTGCAACAATTAGAAGTGTCTATCGATAACTCACTTGTTTGCATAACAGAACATTGGTGTAACAGTTCAGAATTAACAAATGTAGCACTAAATTCGTAAAGTCAAGCCTGTCATTACAGTAGAAGCACTGTGAAATGTGGTGGATCATGCATATATGTGAAGGAGGGGATTATATATAAAATAAGAAATGATGTTTTGGTATTAAGTGAAGAGAAACACATAGAAATATCTTATTTTGAGATAAAAAAATCTAGATGTATTCCAAAGACTAACTGTACTATGTATTTAATGTGTTCCCAGTGGTGACATGGACACATTCACTACAAAGTTAACTGAAGCATTAGATATGGTCTCTAGCCCCAAAAGCAAAATCATCATTTGTGGAGATCTAAACATTCACATGATGGACCCACATAAGTCATACCACAGTTTTCTGAACATTATGTACACCTATGGTATATTACCGTTAAGTAACACTGCCACTAGGATAACCATACATTCAGCATCAAGTACTGACCATATGCTAACAGACATAGAGAAAGATAGGTGTGACATTGTCATAGATGACCTTGGTATCTGAGACCATTCAAGTCAGTTATTAAAATTAGCCATAGATTTAAATAATAACACTAAAATACACAAGTACAGTGTGGTTTTCTCTGAGACAAAAAGATCTCTATTTGCCTCACTAATTAACAGTGAAACATGGGAGGAAGGGTACAGAGAAACTACTATAAATAGGAAGTTTTCTAATTTTATGTCAATTTTAAATTCAGATTTGAAGAAATGTTTCCTAAAGTTCTAAGAATCACTAAATCATGCAACAGTAACAACTGGGTAACCAATGGCATAAGGAAATCTTCTGAAACCCTTAAGCACCTTAGCTCAATGCACCTTAACGATTCAGCATTTCATAACTATTATTATACATAGAGAAAAATCTATAGAGAAGTATTTTTAGCAGCTAAAATGTAACAAAATGTCAAATTTATAGAAAAAACTAATAATAAAATCAAAGTAGCATGGAAAATCACCAAACAGGCAACTAATAGGAAAAATTAAAGACAATAAACATGTAGTTTCAACACAATGATACCAAAATAAATGACCCCAAAAAACTAGCAAACTTTTCCAATCAGTATTTCAGCAGCATAGTAACCAGACTACAACAGAAGTTCAACAAAACAAAGCATTTACAAACTTTGAGCAAAATACCACACACAATGATGCAACTATCAACCACAGCAGAAGTATACAATGTTGTGAGTAACCTAAAATGTAAATATTCAGCAGGCATAAATGAAGTACCTGCATGCTTACTGAAGGACTGCATAGACAACATTAAAGACCCTTTAGTGCACATCATCAATTAATTCTCTCCGCAGGTTGCTTCCCAGACATACTAAAGCATGCAAACATCCTACCTATACATAAGAAAGGTGACCCAGAAATCATAGAAAATAAAAACAAGTCTCGTTAGTCTCATCTTTTTCAAAAGTTATAGAGACCATAATGAAAAACAGGCTCATGGGGTACTTAATGAAGTTCAATCTTCTCAGTAAAGAGCAATTTGGTTTCCGGGCTGGCAAAAGCACAAATTCAACTGTTGCTCATTTCTAAAACGTTATCCTTGAAGCACTAGACAAAGGAGACCACATAACAGGGATCTTCCTCAATTTGACCAAAGCTTTTGACAGAGTAGACCACACAATTTTGCTAAATGAGCTAAATGCATAGGACTAAGAGGAGGCACAAACATGTGTTCTCATTCATACCTGCAAACATTCAACAGGTGAGGGTCACTGAGACTAACTCCAATCATACCTTTTCATACCTTTCAGACCCAGAATACATCATTACTTGAGTCCCCCAAGGAAGTGGCCTGGGAATCCTCTTTTTAATATACGGCAACGATTTTCCACAAAGTGTCAAACATGGTGAATCAGTACTGTTAGCTGACGACAGAAACATCTTAATCAAAGTTGAGTTGCCAAGTGTATTCAATGGAAAAACTGAGGAAACCTTAAGCATGTACGCCAGTGGATGGAGGCTAACAAATTAACAATAAATGTGAAAAAAAGCCAACAGTATTAGTTTCCACTTAAACAGAAAACCAAACAGTACCAAGCTAAAAGTTAATGACGAGCACATGAAACGAGTACCAACAACAGAATTTTTTAGACATGCATGTCGACTCTCATCTAAATTGGACCGAGCACAGTGCAGCACTGTCTGCCCTCAGTAGCTGAGTGCTCATCATTACAGAATGTCAATCCTAAGGGCACGGGTTCGATTACCGGTTGGGTCAGAGATTTTCTCCACTCAGGGAACTGATTGTTGTGTTGTCCCAGTCATCATCATTTCATCCTCATCGATGTACAGGTTGCTGAAATGGTGTCAAATTGAAAGACTTGTGCCCAGCAAACAGTCTACCCAATTGGAGGCCCTAGTCACATGACTGCGGTACTTGGAAAATGAATAGCTTGAACACGCTATGCAATTAGGATAATAAATTCAGTGTGTAGTAACTTGAGTACTAGAACTGCATTTTTTGCATATGTCCACTCTATAATTAGTTATGACATATCCTTCTAGGGAGCAACAGAGCAGAACAGAGTAATAATATTTAAGTTGCAAGAAAGGGCTGTACAAATCAGCAATAGATCCCATTGCATGGACTTATTCAGATCTTTGGGTATATTGACAGTTCTGTGTGAATATAATTTTGCAGACAGTGATATACATAAAAAATGCATTGACTAGTTCCTAATAAACTGTCCCATACATGAACATGAAACCAGACACAGGCAACACTTACACCTCTATAGGAAAAACAAATAAAAATCCTCAAAATAGCATGTTACACTATGGAATGAAATTGTACAAAAATCTTCCAAGAGAAATCAAAGACATAAGCGAAATAGATAACTTCAGGAAATTGCTAAAAAAGTATCTCTTGGAAAAGTGTTTTTATACTGTCAAGGATTACTTGAAATGATGTAAATATACAGCTATATGTAAAAATTATCAACTGTGTTAATAAGTGATTTAAAAATTTATCTTTATGTTACAACATTCATGAATTCCGATTGTGATAACTATATATTTGTTTACCTATTGCATATACTCATTTGACAAGATCCATACAATCCTGATTGTCTATGGATGGACAAATAAATAAATAAAAACAAATTACTCTGCACAAATTATTGTTGATAAACAAATAAATTTCCTTAAAGTTATTCATATCAATAAAGTTTTGCTCTTTTATGTTCAACTACATTGTGTATTCACATGCCATCAGTGCTGACATGGCATAATGGGGATCAGATCACCATCATTCTACCATCCCTTGGATCAACCGTATTTACTGTTCATCCCAGATACTGGATGAAATCAAGAAGGGCTTCACTGTCCCCCACACGAAATTCATCATCACCTTACCTTCAGTTTTCTTAGGGACATCATATTGATGTACTACATCTACATCTACATGACTACTCTGCAATTCACATTTAAGTGCTTGGCAGAGGGTTCATCGAACCACAATCATACTATCTCTCTAGCGCGGAAATATTAATACCTTAACTGTCCATCCATGGGCAATGTTGAATGGTGCACTTAGCTCTCTCTGGACAATTTTACAGGGCCCGTTATTATGGTGCCAGATCTGTGTTCTGCTCTGTCTGCACTTCACAAATCATGATCTTTCCATCCGTTACTTATCTGTTGCTCTGGAACAAATAGGCTGCTATTTTCCTGTCAAATATTTTTCTTTTACTATGAAACATCATAAGCTGCTATTTTCACAAAAAACCCTTTTTTTCCCTTTGAGACATTTGAGTTCACTGTATTCCTATCTATAATATTGGGAGTCATGTTTTTAATGTTCTCTACTCTTATACATATACTTTCTGGTGGAAGCAATTTTGTATTCATATTCCTGAGCTTAGCATAGAACCTTCCTTTGAGAAAAGCACTACACAGAAAACTTATCAGTAAATTTACTCAGTTTTTATACTACTAAATGGAATATTCACATTTTCCTGATTATGTATGTTAAAGGTCAATTTAAAATCATCTCAGAAATAAGATTTGGTCTTCTTGTTATATTCATATAATTCTATCCTTACAACTATTCTAATTATTGAAATAAAGACCCACTATTTTGCAAAAATAAACAGGAAAATACACTTGTGGTTAGAGGGTTAAGATTCTGCTCTCCTGGGTGGAGGACAGTGTGGTACAACTTTTTATATTTTGTTAATTATGCTCATACTGTGTTCCAGAGGTAGTAGTTCATATTCCTTCCTACACACATACAAATTGCTTATAATTCTGAGACCTGTTCTCATACTTTTCTGCCATGGTTATGCGGATAAAAGTATTTGCTCTTGATTGTTAATCATGTTGTGGGACAGACAAAAAAGTAAATTGTTTATTGTAATATTACCTGGAAGGAGTAGTAATCATGTTAAACTGTATAGATTTTGGATGATACTAACATTATTAACAGTAGCACTAGGCAAGGCAATAGGATTATTGCATTTCCTCAGAAATAAAACTCAAGATAAGATCTTTGTCTTGATGACTTTACCTTTATCGTCACACATGTTCCTAGATATATATAGTTTGTGGATTGGAGGGATGAGTGGACAGTGGGTCAACAACAAGAACTTGAATTTTGGATCAAGCCCTGTTTGGAAGAATTTTCATTTAGCTTCTTAGAATACAAAAAAAATGTTTGCTGGCCATTAGCCAATGATAATGCTAAGTTTTGGACAAGGTTCCTCTAGTTTTCTTTCTTTTCTTTATTACTCTGGCCTCCTTTGTCATGCATTCAGCAACTTTTTAACCTTCACTGACACACTGTGTGTCCATCAGTAGAAGCCCATTTTTATAGTGTCTCCAGACGATTAGTTTGTTTATGGTTTTGAATCCATCATTAAAGTATATTATGACATAAATTACACCAATCTGAAAGGCTGACATGCCAACAAATGCAGTTTTTGGCAAGTGGTTCCAAATGCAACTACTAAGAGCTTTTTTTGGATTCTGCATTTTGCCACATAAACATATTTGCAGGAATCTAGAATTTGAAAGACCTTCATATTTTGGCATTAATTCTACCACAACAGTTTCTGGCATTTATTTTACATGTGTATGTTCTCGTCCTTCTGCTTCACATCTATTGTACTGGCACAATTAAGTATTAATCCTAACCTCATTTCACCGCAACGTAACAACTCCTACATATGATTTCCAACAATCCACTTGTGCAGTTTACAATAAAATTTATGAATGGAATTCAGTTTGTTTGTTTTTGATATTTTGTCATGCTAAATCATTGAAATACACCTAAATTAATCACAACAACAGGTTTATAACATAACTGCATGCAAAAAGCACAAGTAAACTAAAGTAAACTAACTGTATTGATAGAATGGTCAATTGCAGTAAATCCCCACTGACAGTAGAACGCGGGCACTGTTTTTCATCTCAGAGTAGCACTTGCAAACCTCTGCCCTCAATTATTTGTTAGATATGTTCCAGTCTCTGCCTCCCTCTACAGTTTTTACCCTCTACAGCTCCCTCTAGCACCAAGACGTTATTCCCTGATATATTAACATATGTCCTATCATCCTGTCCCTTCTTGTTCCCAATAAGTCTTTCCTACATATCTTCTTCCTCACTAATTCTGCATAGATCCTCATCATTCCTTTCCTTATCAGTCCACCTAAATGCCATTATTCATCTCAAATGCTTCAGTTCTCTTCTGTACTGGTTTTTCCATAGTCCATGTTTCACTACCATAAAATTCTGCGCTGCAAACATACATTCTGAGATAGTTCCTCCTCAAATTAAGATCTATGTTTGACATTAGCAGACTTCTTGTGGCCTCGTAGGCACTGCAGACTTCTTGTGGCCTCCTAGGCACTTAAAAAGCACTAACTGCATCTGCTTTAAAAAGGCATTTAAACACAAAAGTGATGAGATTGCATATTGTACATAAAGTACACATTTGGAGAATCAGGAAGAATCAAAGAATTTCATTAAATGAAAAAGAAAATTTACATTTTTTGAACCCTCATGATGTCCAGGCCCTTTAAATTATTAACAAAAATTGTACTTATAGTTTAACAACTGCTATCCTTTCCATGTCAAATGTTTCCTCTCATATAGTGTAAGCAAGGCAAACACATTTATTCAGATACAGGCTCTTTACAGCGATACATCACGTTTCTCACTTCTGCCTTCGCTGGACATAATTACAGTACCACCTCAGCTCCAGGAATCAACTCCAGTACTGGTACCACTTATCCCTCAAAAAGAATCTTAGGAATACACTTGTTGTCACTCTGTATTATCCTGGCTTTGAAACTGTTTATCAGCTACTTAAACAAGCCTATGACTCCCTAAAATCATACCATGAAATGTGGTCCATTCTACCCAACATTTTTCCCATGACATGTAGAACAGCTTGTCATGTCCCTGTCAATAATCGCAACATCCTTCTCAGACCTCATGCTCCTTCCACACTGACTTTATTAATCTATGATTTGTAACCTTGTGACAGTCTCCACTGTAAGGCTTAACCTATGCACCCTCCTACCATCACCTATACCAACTCCGTATCTGGCAAAACATATTCTATCAAAGGGAGAACCATTTACGAAATGACACATCTCGTGTACCATCTGTTGAATAAACACTCTTCAGCTTTTTTTACATTGGTGTGACTACCACCAAGTCTTCAGTTCAGATGAATTTTCATAGGCACAGTGTGTATGATGAAAACACACAAAATCCAGTTGCAGAACTTGCTATGCAGCATCACAGTTTTAACCTCAGTGCCTGTTTCATCACACATCCCATCTTGATTCTTACCACAGTCATATGTTTCTCAGAGCTCCACAGGTGGGAACTGGCATTAAAAGTCCTTGCTTCTTCATTTTTGTTAATTTCTTTGGTTTCAGTATTCATTTCTTCACTTCCTTTTAGTTTTGTGTACCTTTGTTTTCTGTACCATCTATCCCCTCTCCAACCTTTCCAATATGCCCTCTTCCCACCCACCTACCTCCACCCCTCTTGCCACAATCACTACCACATACTTACCTTTCTAAACTTATTAGCTTGTGCACGATATTGTGTCAATAATACTTGTATTTTATATTGCCAGATCTTCCACCTTTAAGCTCTCAGATTTTCAGATCTCTTGCAATGCAGTCCTCAACCATCCATCTTTCCTTCTTATCCTATCCAGCAAGTCTCCCTTGACTGGGGGCTCCTCTTCCCAACTCTCCCCATTTCCTAATTGTGACCAGTCCTTTCCATTCACACATCTTCCTTCCCGTTCAACCCTTCTGCAACCAGAAGGAGCAATTGCCTCTGAAAACCTGCAGATTTCTGTACATATACATGTGTGGTCCCTTGTTACAGCTTGGTGAGTAGATTTTTTAACTATTGAATTACACTACATTTTCAAGAATTAATGATCTTCATTGACATTTTAAGTGATTTTCACCTGGAGTTCAGCCACTGTTTTACCCTGTGCATTACATAAGCTCATAAAGATTCTAATACTACTGAAGATGCTGATGAATTGCATAGTCAAAATTATCAACATCATAAATAGTAAAAATAATTAAATCTGGTCCTTCTGAAATGTATAAACTAATTTTTAATGCAGATGAATTTTCCGTTTACATGTGTTCCTGAATATACTTCTGATCATATCCAGTTGGTCACTTATAAATTCACACCATTTTTTATGTAGAATACATCCTTCTATACCTCAGAAATATTGTTTTTTTTTTCTTTTTACCTGACTGTAGTTATTCACATCTATCACATTGTAGCTCAGCAACTCTTATAATCTTCAAATTATTCATTCCTTTATCTGTTTTAAGTTTTTTAGTTTTGGTTGTAGCAGTGTTTGACACTCCAGGAAAGTACCAATTGTTGTTCCGATATTACGCCTCCCCCTTTCAAATTGTCACCTCATTCTCCCCCAACCCACAAAAACAAATGTGCACACACACACACACACACACACACACACACACACACACACACACACACACACACACCTAGTTCCAAGCAGGAGAGTACTCTACATTGGGACATCGATTTAACATAAGAGGAACTCATATTTAGCATATAAAATGGAGGGAAATGCAGGCAAAACAAATTGCAGAGGTATTCTGTTGTCTTTCACAGTTCTCAAGGCCATACTTAACATGTCATTCATTTTAGGCCAGACACTGATTTACCTGTTGGTTCATTGGAGGTATTGCCCCCTACCATCCATTTCTGGCAGCATTCCGCAATGTGCCACCTGGAGAGGTTCCATCTACGGGTTTCATGTTCTGCAAAGGAAAAAAGTATCTTACTTGCCACCTCGCAAAATCAAACTTATGTAACTAATGTTTTGTTTGTTTGTGGGTACTTGTCTTTTGTTCTGCTATACATTGAAATGCCTGAACAATAGTACCACTGCACAAAAGTAGAGCAACCAAAGCAAAACAATGCATCAAATTTAAAAGGGAAGTAGCATGCAGTAATTTATTTCTACATTTGAAGGAGAATGATACAGGAACAGTCCATCCTGAGCCAGTGGAAGTGTACAGTAAATGCATAAAACAGAGTGATTGGTCATTCAGTGTGCAAGGAACCAATGTACACTGATCAATATTTACACATTGATAATTTTCCCCATCTTGTACACTAGAAAATGGTCCTGAAAACGTTAATACACACAGCAAAATTTATTTCAGATGACAACCACTTACAGTCTGAATTGCAGCACTTGAGGAACATGTTCAGAGAGGATGATTATAGCAAGAGAGACACTCCAAGTGCTCCACCAAAGATGCATGTCTTGTGAATTGGCAGAAGAAGCCAAGCCAACAGCTTTCCTGACATACTGTGGGCTAACGAGCAGCAAGTTAGGATGTGTACTGCAGAGACATAGATTCTAGACCAGTGCTTTGTGCCATCCCCAAAATATGACATATGCTGTGCCTTGTTAAAGAGAACATAGCTCTTCATGTGTCAGGTGTGCATGGCATCCCTTGTGAGTGCAGTAGGATTTATGTAGGTCAATCAATTTGCACAGTTGTAGGGTGTTGTACGGAGCACAAGAGACATATTAACTGGAGGGAGCCGGAGAAGTCAGCCATATCTGAGCACTGCGTGAAAAACAGACACATAATACGGTTTGAGAACACAAAAGTTTTGGCTCATGTGTCAACATACTTGGATTCCATCATAAAAGAGGTGACTGAGATAAGACTGAACAACAACAATTTCAACAGAGACCAGGGGCACACTGACTAGGGCATGCGGACAGGCATTGATGTCAGAAGGAAGTTACAGTCGATGACTAACACTTATAGGGAGGTTGGGAACAGCAGTTTCAAACGTGGCACTGGCCCCTCATGCCACCTTACATCACTCAGTCCCATGTTTGGCTGGAGCTGCTATGAGCTACCCAACTCACCTTCAATGTGTATCGTTTTTGTCCCCTCTGGTAGGTGCCAGTGACTGTAATTATGGTTATATAAGTGGAAAAATGTGCCATGCCCAGCTGTCCAGCTGTCAGTAGATTTACTCATGGCAATGATGACAGTGATAATCATTGAATACTTGTGAATCTTTTTTTTTTTTTTTTTTTTTTTTTTTTTTAATTGACTCAGCTTGAAAACCGGGAATATTTTATTCATAGATTTGTTTAACATATTTTTCTTCGAGCAACAAGATACAGACTAGCTGTCACACTGTCCTCAATGGAAAGTCTCTCTGTACTAAAGCACAAATGACACATTTGCATAGCATCATGTTGTGAAGTGGCTCTGAGCCTGAGTGGGCTAAGCAGCTGCCACCAGCCATCATATACTATGGTGGCAGAGTGTGCCTGTGGTACCAAGCCACTGGAGGTGTGACAAAGCTGGCATACATCACTGGGTCTACCAGATCCTGTACGGCCGCAATTAGCATTCAATAAAAAGTTGCAATTCCATGCCGCCTATGGTATGCTGTAGAGTGGTATTGATACTGGATACCAAAAATGCTACAACAGAACCAAGGCTGTCTTCAGACAATCTGACCCTAAACACACATAGCTCATAGTTGACAATATGTCTCCTGGAAGCACACAGTTCACAATGATCTCATTTAATGTCAGTTATGACAAGAAGTTCAAATTTTGCATCCGTGGTACAGATTAGTAGTCTTAGGTAACTCTCTTCACTTTACACACTGGAGTGTATGTTGGTACTACCTCCCCTACCTGTTTCTCAGTTGTAAACATCAGCATGCTGCCACCCTGAAAAGGTTTTCAGTTTCCTGGGCTGACTAATAGTATATTTATGATTGTATTTATTATGGTAATGATATTTTTTGGTGTGAACATTATAGTGCTGTTCTCTAGTATGATTGTGTTTTTATGTTCCATGCTCCTACCTCCTCCCTACCCTTTTCCCACACTTGCTATGGTTATTCAAGGAGATGACGGCAGAAGGGATGGACGGGCATGCACGGCCAAAAAATGTATGGCAGAATAGAATAGAAGAAACATCTCCTTAGGCGAGAGAGGTTGGAACCGTGTCTACAGACAGAGAGATGGAAATCCTTTGTGTCCTCTACATGGTGAATATATCTGGACTGCAGTAAGAAAGTAAATGAAAAGATAATTAAATGGACACCCTAGCTGCAAACAGGCATTAATGTACTTCATTGAGGAGATGTTGAAAATCTGTGCCCGACAGGGATTCGAACCCGGGATCTCGTGCTTACATTGCAGACGGTCTATCCGTCTGAGACACCGAGGGCACAGAGGATAGCGTGACTGCAGGGACTTATCCCTTGCACGCTCCCCCCTGAGACCCACATTCCCAACATGTCCACACTATTATATTCGAGTGCGCCTACGAGATGTACATGAAGTACATCAACGCCTGTTTGCAGCTAGGATGTCCATTTAATTATCATTTCATTTCTAGCAAAGCTGCATGGTCATCTACTGTACGTGTTCTTTCGGGAACAGATACTATTGTCATGTATCATTAAGAATGTGTTTGAATGATAGCCTTGTTATTGTTACGATGATGTGCTGTTTCATGCATCATATGTCAGTGATACTGTTGTATCAAGAGATGTCTTGGATGAGTTTGTATTCTGCGTTTATTCTTAGGTTTTTATGTGTAGCAATGTCAAGTAAATTCTTCATCATTTCTTTATGAATTAATAACTGTTGTTATGATAAGGATCATGTGCAGTAATCTCTCATTTTTAATCATTATTCAGCGAGCCATTTTTGTGTTGCAGATGTATTGTGAAGTAAATCTAAATTTGATGTTCACAGTAAACTTTTATTTTGGTGGATTACTGGTACAGTGATATGTGTGGCAAATTGGTGAGTTGGTGCTTGCACTTTCAATCTGTTATGATGTGTCAGTACACCCTGGGTTTCTAATTCACCGGTGTATCTTACAGTGATTTGTTCCATTACTTCCCATGTTTATCATAGTTCCATTTTCTTTCTGTGATTAATAGTTTTTTTGGAATTTGAAGCAATAATTAGCACTTCAGTCTATCTTTCACATTTGCAAATGTGGAATAAACTCATTTTCTGGTTAGACGTCTCTACTGTTAATGTCTTAGCTATCAGATAATATCAATGGTTTTGTAGGTTGCAGTGTCACATATCTTCCATTAAAGTTTCCTCATGACTGTCCACCTGTGTGTATTTCTTAGGTAGGACGATTTTTGTTTGCAATTAAAGAAATGAGTTCAGATATCATCTCTGTGTACAGATGAGGTTGTTGAGTGTGCTATATCGTACAACTACATATACCTGCACTGCAGACATGATCAGTGGCTTGCTGTATCATTGGTCCGTTTCCATATGTTCTGGATGTGGCGGCACTTGGACAAGTAAAATCAGGTCATGCAGGAAGAGCACTGAGCTTAAATGAGATACACAAGGATCTTTATACTAGTCGTCTCACGGTGTGCCGATCCGCCAGCTTTGCCTCCTGACAGGTGGGCAGCAGAGTCCACCACTGCATGCGGTTACCCGCCATCAATCAGGTTTATTGTCTCTTCATGAATTCGCTCCATGAAGTACTACCATCGTCTATGCTTTAGATGTGGTTCTTATGCCAGCTACAACGAATATTGTATCGTCAGACCTCACCTTACATCGTGTAAAGGGCGTAGTCTTAATCTTTCTAAACGAATACTGGGACGGGAACAGTGAAAACAGCGGATGTAGTTCTAAAATCAATGAAATATCCAATTAAATTAATGTGAACTCACCGTCGTGGCATGAACTAATTCTTGCTACAATGAATACTGAACTGAGAATATTGAACCTTGACTTGAATAAACTACGAAATAAGCACTTAAAACCATCCAACATTCCTTACACGAACAGTCAGCTAGCACGTTCCGCACACATTGGTGTGTAAAAGACTTCGCTAATAACGTAAAGGTGATAGGATCAAACAAGAACACGATAACCGACACTGGGCGAACATTCCGGGATGGATATATGTGCTGAGTGGTACCAGAGCGTCTTAGAAACCCTCAAAAAATAAACAAATAAATTAATTAATTAATTTAATAGAATAAAAAAATGATAGCAACTACTATGTTACGCTGTGTGGTGCCCACCAGCTTTGGTTCTACAGGAACACTAAATTACAAAGCAGATGCAAGCATCGTGTCGATTTTCGCGTTAAAACTATACATGGTTTTTTGAAGTTGTTGTTATATGTGTAGTATCAAGGTACAGTACTGCTTTCTCTGATACATTAAGAAACAGCAGTCTTTCACTACCATCCACAAATACCGCACTGCATGTTGATTGTAATAACATTAATCGCATATTAACCACTCTCTGGGAAGTGCAGGATCGTGCCACCAGAAAACAGGACACCATATGGTGTAAGGTCGCACATGGTGTAAGGTCGTAATAAAGTCATTCATCTTACCGAATTTCTAAAGTGATGACATGTCCACAGGGTTGTAGGTCATGGAGAGTGATGCTCGATGGGGTATGATCGCGTACCAAAGATGCCGTGCTATGTGAGGAATCACTCAAAATGCAGTGCTAGCTTGAACATTAGATTGACGTTGTAAGAAATGCACAGAATTCTACGACTAATACCATGGCCTTCTAGCAGAGGAAGTGTTTTCTGCGAATTGGAATCATGTCTTTCCATTCAACCATACGCTTGTGTTGGAGACGTTTCATCAGTGATTACCACCCCAACGGGCGAATCATATCCATGGCACACTCGTCGCTATTTCAAACTGAACTCCCCTCTGCAAACTTTTTCTAGCCTATCCGCTAAGGATCTCATCAGTCTCTCTGCGCCTTGTAAATGTTCCTCAGTCTCTGACCCGCCCTCTCTGCAACAGTGTCTATGTGAATCGAACAGTTTCATTTACACACTGACAAGAAGTCAGGGTGCCCTAAATCTATCACCTTCTGCGTCTCGCAGAGGAACAAAGCGAGCTGAGTTAATGTGACTGCACCATGTTTTAACCACTCGATGGAAATGAGAGCATATTATCAATCCGACAATCGTGTACGTGATGTAAGACCACCATTAAATGGTGCTGCCTCCCACAACATGAGGCAGCAGAAGAAGACAGTATGAGCAGTTACGATGGTGTTTCTTATTGTTGAATTTGGAAGACTTCGCATAGAACAGAAGCTGGTAAAAAAGGTGAGGACTTTGCTACTGCTCACAGCATTGTGGACCACTTACAAAGTACAGGTACAGCCGTCTGAAAGAGATGACCTCTAAATTGTGCAAGAGCCCCATGACCAAAATTGCATCCACATTTAACAGGACGCTATATCACAGGACACCTACAAGGTGGGGGAGGTTCAAAAATGGCTCTGAGCACTATGGGACTTAACTTCTGAGGTCAGCAGTCCCCTAGAACTTAGAACTACTTAAACCTAACTAACCTAAGAACATCACACACACATCCATGCCCGAGGCAGGATTCGAACCTGCGACTGTAGTGGGTGGGAGAGGGTTCTGATCACCTCTACACAGTGTTCTGCTAACAGCCAGACCGTTTTTAAAGAGGTCGAGATCATAGCGACTGGGATAGCGTGCGCTTCTCACATGAGAACAGCGTAGCGATGACGAGAACTGGAAACACATTATGCAGCCAAAAGTATTGTCGATTTTGTAGAGGAACTCTTGTTACGATACGATATTCGGCGCGACTTAAACCCCGTCAAGCACAGCCAGTATACAGTGCACCATCGACTGTCAATCAAGTTGCTGGAGGGATGGCATGATTAATCAGATGAATTTCATACAGAGCATGCGTCACCACGAAATTCTGCCTTTGGTCATCACTTCTGAGTTAATAGGTAGTGACATAAACAATTTAACAACATGAAGGCATCGCTATCATGCACTGGAAATATACACATGTATAATGTGGTGTCACCGCCAGACACCACACTTGCTAGGTGGTAGCCTTTACATCGACCGCGGTCCTTTAGTATACGTCGGACCCACGTGTCGCCATTATCAGCGACTGCAGACTGAGCGTCACCACATGGCAGGTCTAGAGAGACTTTCTAGCACTCGCCCAGTTGTACAGTCAACTTTGCTAGCAATGGTTCACTGACTAAATACACTCTCATTTGCCGAGACGATAGTTAGCATAGCCTTCAGCTACGTTATTTGCTACGACCTAACAAGGCGCCCTTATCAGTTACTATTGATATTGTAAATCATATACCGTCAAGACCGACATTCGTCATTAATGGATTAAAGTTGAGTATTCCACCAGCTACGTCCGTTGTTTCTAAATTCTAATTTCCTTGTCCTGTTCCAGACCTCACGCCAGTCTGCGTGAGCTAAATCGCGTGACTTTCGGCCTCCTCTAGTAACATGGTGTTGGATCTCCTGCCAACCACAACATATAACACCTACACTATGACATGGACACCGAATGAAATTTGCACCATATTCAGATTCCAGTGCCGTAACTACCGTTCCGCAAAAATTATTTCTCAACCAGAGCATCATAACTCCTGTTAATAGCAGATCTGGCACTCAGATCAAAAGAATTCCATATTTAAGAAGTCCTCCTCAAACAACAGTCAGTTAAATGGATAATGATCGATGTGTCTGTGTGTGTGTGTGTGTGTGTGAATATTGGAGCAAGAAGGTACCACCCCAAAATACCGTTATCCAAGATGACGGCTGTGATGTCAGCTAATGACGTCATCCAAGATGGCTGAGATGACTTCATTCAAGATGGCTGATTTTGATGGGAACATAGGTCAATTGGGCTACCTCCACTAACCTAACCCTCCCTCCTTTCTCCTCCCCCAGAAAATTGCAGGAAGTTCTAATTCCATCATGATAATCCATCACACTATGGTTACCTCTACTAACTTAAGAAAATGGTGGGAAATAGGTCACTTGGACTACATCCACTAACCAAAGTCACCCAACCACCACATCCTCCTATGAACTGATGGGAGGTTTGAATTTTGGCCAGAGATAGGTCAATTCGCGTATCTCTACAAACCAAAGAAAATGGGGCGAAAGAGACTGCACTAACCTAAGTCACCTGACCGCCACCTCATCCTAGGAACTGAGGCCGGTTTCAATTTTGGTGGTAAAGAAAGGTCACTTGGGCTATCTCTACTGACATAAGAAAATGGTGGGAAAATAGGTCACTTGGGCTACCTCCACTCAAGCAAGTCATCTGACCGCCACCTCTTCCTGGGATATGGTGGGAAAAGGACTCAACCTGTACTGGACATAAAACTTTTTTATTTTGCATGCACCAGTTTTTATTTAAACAATTTGATGCAGTACAGCAATCCAGTGTAGTCACCATGGGGTCCAGAGTCCATCTGACCTAGTACACAGTACCACCACCAGAGGACACTGTCGGCTACCCTGTGACGTAATCCAAGATGGCCACATGATGTCAGCTGATGACACAGGTACCGTTATCCAAGATAGCGGGAAACAGTTTGTTCATCACCAAGCACGGGCCTAGTACACAGTAACACCACCACAGAGCACTGTTACCCATTCTGTAACATAATCTCTAGACGCTACAGTCTGGAGCCGAGCGACCCCTACGGTCACAGGTTCGAATCCTGCCTTGGCCATGGATGTGTGTGATGTCCTTAGGTTAGGTTTAAGTAGTTCTAAGTTCTAGCGGACTGATGACCTCAGAAGTTAAGTCCCATGATGCTCAGAGCCATTTGAACCATTTTTTTGTAACATAATCCAAGATGGAGGGGGAAAGGGTGGGAAACAGTGTGGTCACCACGAGGTCTGCACCTAGTACACACTAATGCTTTATTTATTTTGGAACAGTCGCCATGAGGTCTGGAGTCCAACTGACCTGGTACACAGTACTGCCATCAGAGGGCGCTGTCGTCCATTACATGATGTAACCCAAGATAGCAGTCTGGGGTGGGGGAAAATGGCGGGAAAAGGACTCTGCCTGCGCTGAACATAAGTCTTTACTTTGCAGGCAGTGTCTCCACCATGAGATCTAGAGTCCAACTTACCTAGTACACAGTGTTGCCATTAGAGGGTGCTGTTGTCCCCCTGTGACATAATCGAAGATGGTGGTCTAGAGGAGGAAAATGGCGCGAAAATGACACAGCCTGTGATGGGCTGCTGGAGAGAGTAAGGAAGGACTGTACTTCATTTATTTTGGAACAATTTACGTAGGGACTGATTTGAGATAGTATATTTATCACACTGATACAAAACACTCACCCTAATGTGCTTGGGCTCGGACCACACAGCCGACAGACCTGTAAACTACTCCTAACTAACATTCTTCAGACACACGAACACCTTCTAAAAATGGTTCAAATGGCTCTAAGCACTGTGGGACATAACATCGGAGGTCATCAGTCCCCTAGACATAGAACTATGTAAACCTAACTAACCTAAGGACATCACACATACATCCTTGCCCGAGGCAGGATTCGAACCTGTGACTGTAGCAACAGTGCAGTTCTGGGCGGAAGTGCCTAGAACTGCTCGGCCACAGTGGCTGGCAACAACTCCTAATTTAACTGAATTATTTCAGTGCAGACATGCGAACTCCTCCTAAATAATGCAGTACACTGATGTGCACACACATAATCAACTTGTAAACTGTCCAGATAATGCATAGCACAGCTTGCAGACTTGCTAGCAAAATAATGCAACAGTAGTGCAATAAACGTGCACAAGCACCGTCTGCCACCCCCTGTCCACTAGACTGCACAGGAGGCTACCGGCAGCCCCCGTGAAGTGACGCAGCCATCAGCTGTCAAACAACATACAGATGCCCTCAAGCATGAGGTGACAACATCCCTTTCGTACTTGATATCTGAGAAATTCTCCTAAAAATACGTGATCATCTAGGCACTGCTGTTGATGCTGTCGGAAAGGCGTGAAGAACTATTTGCAGAGTGTGACAACAGCGGATGCAAGCCAGCAAGAGCCATCACTCACGCTGCTGATGCCTGCAGCGAGCAGGTGAAAGTTGCTTCTAGTTTCGAGTACACAGTTTGAGTTCTAATATTATACCAATGTCACGGAACTCCAACACATGCCCATGCCGATTTCATATGTGAGTTATTTCTGAGCAGCATGTCTTTCACCATTTCTGATGCGATACCTGAGGACACTGACGTCACCAATAGCACAGGGTGCATTGTTCCTAGTGGGACATGCGAGATGCGCCTAACCATGCTTAACCTGCGAGACATGGTTAATCATGCTTAACCATCCAGTGTGACTGACACAATGCCGCAAAGTGCACACATGTAGCTACAAATCATCGTAAGTGTATCTAACAATGTTCTCAATCTTATACTGATGTCACAAGGCTATCTAAAATAAGAACCGAGTTAAACAATCAGAAATTGTATAGTACCTCAGAAATACTTAACGTCCGCAATCTTGAAGTCTCAGCTTTTCGCATGGAACTTATTTTCCTAATAGAACCTGTTTACGAAAATAGCACATAATAACATTGAATACATTCTTCCCCGCACTCCTAACGTGGCACCCCCATCCATCACATTCTACCCTTCCTGCCCTAAACATATACAAACGTTCTCACTGCTATGTAGAGACTCCTATATCCCAACACAAAGGATGTCTTGTGAATGAATCGAGCATTATGCTTGGCTCTTATCGAACATACCCTCGAAATTATGATGCCACCAGTGTGGAAGCACCATACACCTTTTCTTTTTTTCTGCAGACAAGGCTATCAAAGGCAAAATTCTGTTTTACACAGATCGCCATATTGCATTGACAATTAAACCCTACAGAGTGCCACTACATATCGTCAAATACAGAAAGAATCTTACTCAATTACACTGCTCTCCCACTGAGGACAGGAGGGTGAACATTAGAGTATGAAACCAATCACGAACCCAGTAATATATCACCGCCTACAGTCTTGATGTAGTAAACATACAATTCATATCCTGCAGCATAGAAAATCACCCCTTTTACATCACTTGTACATATACTGTGAACACAGACAGTGCCGTATATACCCCTCACAGCATTAGATATTTCCCTGCAAAGTCAGCGGTCATCCACACCTGACAGGTGACCAGAGCACCCTCAGCAGATCGAAGTAACTCTCAGAACGGTTCTACAAATTCGGTCTCGCTTCCCCTTGGCATAATTGGGTTACTGTTTCTGGCCCTGACCTGATTGATTGCTAGCTTTTATACATCCATTCCTGGACTCAGGGACTACAAGAACAGATGTACTTTCACATTGATTTGCGATAATATTATAACATTTTCTCGGTACTTCTCGGTATCAAGCATATGGCAGCAGCCTACTGATCTCTCGCACAACATAATTCCCAAGATATAGACTGGAAATTATTTCTCTTAAAACCTCGAACTTTAGCGAGGTGGAGCGTGCTCTAGACCACTGAGTAACTAGAAACTTATCCAATGTGTGAGGACCTTTACAAGGAAAAAAATCGACAAAAGAAAAATAGAGGAAACTTATATTTCCACTTACTAATACCAATGTCAGTGATGTAGCAGATTCCGAATCCCTATAATTTACAAAGTCAAATAACGTGTTTATCATGTCTAGACAACCAGCAAATGTATGTTTCACCTGCTAGATGCACACATCACAACCCATGATCCCTCAACTAAATAAAGGTGTAATAAAATGTGTAGAAGCAATGAACCGAACAATTTACATTGGTGGCAATAATAGCACGGCACAAACACACGTCCATATTGAATCTTCTCAAATTTCCACGCGATCACGAAAGCTATCCAACACATACTAAGTATTAGTTCGCTATTCTGTCGCCTAGAGAACGACAAAGTTAAATGAGCTTCATTCCTATGGTCCAACAGATCTCTCCATTGAGACAGAGCCTACTGTTAACGGGAAACGTGAATCAGGTCCGCCACAAAGCATGCATAGGCAAAATCATCCTAGAAAACCGGTCACATACATGTTTTACCATTGTACTTACAATTAAATGTTACGATTGCAGTCTCAATTGAGCGACATTCGACAATGAGTGAAGTATCGGAAATACACCCTGCTGATGGCTGTGTCTCTGGAAATAGAAATATCTGTACCATTTTTATGACTTGACATACTCCTCCCTCTGCTATCACAGTATTCCACAGTCATCACCTCTGCACATGTCGGAACACAAATACATGCTTTATAAGCCTGATGCTCAAGGTGAACCTATCACGAATCCCCTACTACTACTACTAAGTATTATACTTGACTAATAAATGATTCCACATTATTCACAATAATACTGAGAGAAAATCAGCGGTGTGTGGACATGTCTCATAAGTTTTTCTTGCGAGTGTTACAACTGTGCCTTAGAAAGAGATGCGTAATCAGGCAGTTGTTAAAACACCCAATCGCAAAACTACTGTATGTTACTGTCACAAGCAGTCTCGGTTCTACAGGCGCACACAAGTATCCACGTTAAAAGCTGTACTGGCTTTATAAATCTAGGTATGGCATTACCTACAAACCACATAGTTTTTCCAGACAAATACCCAGACAATGATTGTAGGAGTGAATATTATCAGACCAGCAGTGAGGTTGCACATAACCCACTCTGCAAACTCGTCATAAAATCGCTCAATTTTGAAAGTGTTTCAGCTAAGGAACGTGGTATGAAACCACTATCTGCAACTCCCTCGCGCCGTTAGATATATCTACTGCATGTGTAATGTATTCCGTCTCCTCAGAGGTTCTGCTCTATATCCCCTGAGTTATAGGCGATGACAGGTTTGAGAAGGATCAAGGTGGTGTGCTGATTGGGGTCGTAAGAAATGTACACTGGCTTTACAGATCTCTAGTGTTCGCTGTCTGCTAGAAATTATGTCTATGATTTGGAATCAAGTCTCTCCATTCAACTACATACATGCATTGGATCCTATGGAGAAGTCCTCTAATGATTACAATCACTACTGAACCACATTTCTGGCACTCTCATATCTCAAAACGAGACACCTTTCTCAAACCTGTCTGCTACAGTAAAATTCCAACATGGTTTCAGTCAGTCCCTATACAACCTGCAACTGCCCCCAGTTCTGCAGCTTTGTGCATGTGATCATTCCAATTTCAGTCAGAACTGAGCAGAATTGGGAGAAAGCCATATCTAGCACCTTCTGTGACCTGTGTAGAAACGGAATGGCCTGAGTTAGTGCAACAGAACCGTGTTTTGACCATTCGGTGGAAGTGGGCGCATTATGATGTATCTCCAATCTAGATACAGATACTACAATCCAAAGCACATCCGTGTCCATTCACATCTATCCCTCTAAATGCTATCATCGTTATTCTGCACCATCCAACACAGAAAAATTACGAACTATAAAAACTACACTAACTTCATCTGATATAGAACTATCCTAGAGCTATTGCTGGTGCCATGACGCATAGCTGTGATGTGGGTCCGGTACAGAGAGAGAGTCGTTGCGATGCTTCCCAGAATAGCATTCCTACCAGGACACCCCGTCTGTTATTGAATTTATCTGTAGAACTGCTGCTGCTGCCTATGCGAGACAATCTTATTAAGCATACAGCTTTTCATCCATTGGAGAGGAGAGTTTAGGGTATCATCACCTGTACTGTAAATCACAAGAGACGCTCCCTGTGACCCTGTGTCGTTGTTTGAAACATTGTTTTCTAACATGCTTTGAACACTTCGGTACTTTTGTTTTTCTGCCACGACTTCGACGTTTGTGCCAGGTCCAAAACTTACATTAAGACGCTATTATACAAGGCCTCTCACCAAAAGCTAGACATCACACAATGTAAATTACATTGTTACTGTGGCTACCATAACACGCCCCAAACACTGGACGATTTTAAATAAAACAGAGTTACAACATAAGCAAATTGTGGAGACTTTTGCGGCATTGTGGATGGTTTCCAAACTACAGTCCGAAAGTGATTCACAAGCTCTACATTTAAACTCAGCACTCATAGTCATAGAAAAGCTGATGACTCTACGTTCAGTTTTGACTGATTCATCATACTACAGTCATGTATGCGATCATTGTTTCGGTGCTATTCACTCCAGGAGGTGATGTCCATCCACCAAAAGTCTATGTCAACCTCAAACAAGCGATGTCAGTCAGTCATTATGTGGTAACCAACAGCGTGCCAGTGGATGGTTGGGGTGGAAAAGACACCATCGATGTACTCTAATAATAAGCAACACATTTGATAGTGCGAACAATTTTAGCAAGTTTAGAGTAATTTGAACGCCGACCATTGATGCGACAGCATGTTTACCAATTTCAGCATCATAGCTAAACCACCTCTTCTCCACATCGCGAGTATCATTGCGAATGTGGATAGATGACTGTGCAGCACGTCCATTCATTGTTAATTCTCGGACACATACACCATCGAAGTATATCAGACAGCACTCTACATATTTCTAACATCTAGAGCATAGTGCTTAATTTACGATCTGTCTCTCTGCACATGGGAGTCACAGAGCGTTCTCGCTGTCTTAGAATAAAATTAGAGAGTGAAAGACCCTCCTCGCACTTTCATTGACCAGACCGCCCTGCAGCACCATTACCGATTTAATCTGCAACAAACCAGAAGTAGGCCGCTACACTCCATGTCTCGTGAATGAATGGAGCTTGCCAAGTACTCACCCATCCAAGTGCACAAGATTTCTCGAGATGCGCCCATGTCGAGGAGGTTAGCACTCCTTATCGATATATAGTAGCAGACTTAAAAGTAGCGTGATATAATAGCAGACAGTTAAGAAGAACAAGATATGGATGATTTTTTCGCACGATGGAGCTCCAGATGGATGGAGTTCGACGCATTTTTACGTAAATCAACCAAGCTATCAACTCTAAAGTATTGTTATAGAGTCTAGGATCAGTACCAGGAAGGTATTAGCAAGAGATAACATAAACACATGCACTCCTAAGACTACAACGTTCTGCACTTAAAACAGGCTATAATGTTAGATCGCTTACATTTCCGACGTGTCCGTTGTATTGAATGTGGCGCTGTTAACATTCCAAAGTAAGTAATATATTTCAAGCAGATGACATACATCCTTCTTCACCGTTTCTCTACGATAAACTATGAGGGTGAGTCAAACAGAAACCTTGAATTTGTAATAACACATCGAAATTTCGTGCCGTTATCTTGTAAGTTGGTAAGCGTGCTACAAACAGCGTGCAGAATGGCCTGTAGGTGGCAGCACAGTGCAGATCCACACATACCGTCGCAGTATCACTATAAAGATGGCCACCCCACTTGCGACTGGCACCAGGGAAGAAGAGAGTTCTGCTATTCGGTTTTTGCATAGTGAAGGTGTGAAACCTATTGAAATTCGTCGACGAGTGAAGGTTCAGTACGGAGATGCATGTTCGTCACAGCAGCAAGTCTACGAATGGAATAGGGAGTTCGCAAATGGTGTGACTTCAGTGTAAGATGCTCCTTAACCAGGTCAGGCACTACGAGTTGTGACTCCACAGAACATTGCACCAGTTGAAGCCATAATGAAGGAAAACCGCCGAGTGACACTGAATAACATTGTAGCATGTTTACAGACGAGTCATGGGTCAGAACACTACATTGTGCGTGATGTGCGCCAGTTTCACAAAGTGTCTGCAAAATGGGTTCCATGGCAGCTGGCTCATGAAATTAGAGCACGATGTGTTGATGCTTGTGAAGAACTTCTTCGGCACTTTGAACAAGAAGGTGATGGCTTTCTTGCAAGAATCATTACTGGGGATGAACCCTGGGTTCACTTCCACAAACCGGAAACGACGGGAGCGAGCAAGTAATGGCGCCATTACTCATCACCAAAACCAAAGAAGTTTCGAACAGAACCATCAGCAGGAAAGGGTATGCTGATTCTCTTTTGGGACGAAAAAGGCGTCATTTTGGAGCATTATATGCCTAGAGGGACCACTGTCACCAGTGCATCAAACACAGATCTCCTAAAAACACAATACACACCGGATTGCATTTTTAGTAGTTTATGTATGTTATATGTGAGTAATACGTATAAAAATACTCATTAGAACCTTATTCTACGTAACAGATAGACTGATTATTTAATTTCTGAAAATTTTGATTATGTGTTGTTTATAAATAGTTGAAGAGGAAGTGAGATTTATGAATAATACTGTTTTATTCGTTGTATCAGATGGAATCTATACTCAAATTGATGTAAATTTTGTTTTAGTTTTCAATCGTAAGTTATCCAATGTAGAATGCCATGATCACGATTATTAAGCCTTCACACCTGTCATTGTTGTAAGACGAACGATACTGGAGTTCTATAATAGTTCATTTCGCAGTACAGACCCCTAAAACTTAAATGGGTCACTTAGCTAATCTGAATGTGTTACATCCTGTCTGTATCCCTACATTAGCAATCCCAAGCCAGAACGATGTTTTCAACATCATAAGTTGGGGAAAAATGTTGAATCCTTTCACTAAGACAGATGCTGTCTGTTATGCTAAGAGCAATGTAGACCAGTGTTCTTGAAACTTATTTCTGTGTTTCGCAGAACTAGGAAAATTTCTTAGAGGACTGGCTAAGACGGAAAGAAAAGCGAATGCAGTTAGCACTTTACCTACTACATCCAATGGTATAACTTTTTCATGGCGTATTTTTGATATCATCATTACTTTTCTCCTGGTTTCCTTCCATACATTTTAGTCTTCTTTCTCGACAGAAAATAACAATACTGTCGCGTCTTTTGGTCGTACCAACTGCTAAAGAAAGATGTGAAATAAACGTCGTGCCGTGCCGTAATCGATCTGTGTGAAAGCTCTCATACTCTTTCACGTGCCACTAAAAAAATTTGGTCGTACGACTCCAGAATCGATGTATGCTGTATCAGCAAAAAAGAGAAACACAATATTAGAAAATATTGTTGGTGAGGTCGTGGTCACCAAGAGAAAAGTTGTTGATTGACTGGCACGAAAATTTCGTGGATTGGAACCGGTCCATGGATGACAGTTTGAAGAATGTTGGTCTAGTCTAGACAAAGCATTTTTTTTCGTTTGTCCAACAGAGTTGTTACTGAAGAGTGGAATCTCTTCTAAATTCGTTTGTATACTTCTAAAAAAATAAAAAAAGCCTCTCTGGTTATTTTTGTTGAAATATCCTTAGTGGCAAATATGGAGAACAGCTTTACATTTCTTGCATCATGCATGCAAAAAAAAGGACTGTTATCTGACGTATACATAAAAGTTAATCTACAGTAACATTTGACAGTGATATGTTAGTTGTGAAATCAAAAGGTGCGGAAGCACATAACTACTTTTAGTTTACACATACTTCGCCTATAATCTCCTCTTCAATGTATTTACAGAAATATTTACTACTTTTTCAGATTTCCTAATTTGCAGTTTTACAACTGCAGAATTTCTTTGCAGGATCTGTTATGTTAGGAGATTTCATTTGAAGCTGAAGACAAACACACAAAATTTTCCTAGTATATGCATAGTTGATTAAAACGAATTTGGCAAAAATATCACATTTACCCTGTGAACAAAAGCCCTTTCAATTATCAGTTTATGGAAGTACAAAGTTTTTTCTGCTTCCTAGTCTATTATTTTATTAGTACACATTTTTACTAGGATATTATTATTTCAGAATGTCTGATGGGCTTCAAAGGCTGTCTGACTGTCAGTACAAAAGGAGAAGGTTGGAAAGGCAATATACAGAAACAAACAATTATTTACAAGGTAGCTCAGGTGGACCCAAAACAACGGAATGTGAAACTCAAGCATCGAATCCGGATGGAGAGAAAGGCAATGAAGATATATTACTTCATGATAGTGGTGGTGATCAACTAAAGAAGCGTATTTCCAAACCAACTGACAACTCTTTGTCACCTAATGAAAGTAATTCACTGTCCTTGAGGTCGGATCCTGCATCGTGGCCTAGAGATTTAGGAAATGCAGAGAGACGTTTTTGGTGACACTTGGTCCACCTAAACCTTAGTATGATTATAGATTTCCGTATGATGTCACTGGTAGTAAATTTAGTTCTGAGTATTATATTCTTCTTTTAAGGAATGGGGAGCAAGTCACAAGAGACAGGTTAGTTTATTCTATTACAAAAAACTGCATGTATTGTTTCTGTTGCAAGCTTTTCGGCTGCATGTCTAGTTTTCTTTCAAAAGAACGTTTTATGACTTGGAAGCACATCACTGTGGTTAGAATTCAGTCCAAAGTTAAAAATCAATCAAACTGTAAACTCAGCTGCTTAAAGAGTCAATAATGCAGAAATAAATCACTGGTACCAAGTGCTGCTACGCATAGTATGAATCATTAAAATGCTTGATAAAATTTCTTTAGCTATTCAAGGCACAAGCGACAAGCCCTTTCAGTACAACAACGGAATTTTTTAAGAAATTGTTAGGTTACCGTCTGAATTTTTTCCTGTGATGGAGGAACACATTCGGAGAGTACTTAGCTAGGAGGAAAACAAAGCTTGGAAAAATATACAAAATGAAATGATAAACCATCTTCATCATACTATTAAATCTCACATTACTGATAACATTAAAACGACCAAATACTATTCAGTAATTTTGGATTTCCCTTCAGATGTAAGGTGGAACAAATGACTCATACAATCAGGTATGTTTCGATTATCAAAGCCTATTCTGATGAGTTGGTGAAAATTAATGAAAACTTTTTAGGCTTTCTTCCGTTGGAAGATCTATGGGTGAAGAACTTTCAGAAATTTTAATTGAAGAGCTTCTTGAACTGAGATTAGATGTACAGGATATCAGAGGACGAGGGTATGACAATGGAGCTAGTAAGTGGGGTGGTTAAGCAGGAGTGCAAACTAGGATTAGGAACTTAAATCCAAGAGCATTCAACGTACCTTGTGCGAATCACTTGCACGACCTAGTGGTTAATAATACGCGAAAGGCATCCTTGGGAGGTGCCAGTTCCTTTAATATTGTCCAGAAAATGTATTTATTTTTTTCGGCATCTACTTTTCGCTGGACGAATCTTCTGAAACATGTTCAAGAATTAACTTTGAATCATTTAAGTGATACTAGATGAGATAGTAGAATGTAGGCTTTATAGCCTCTAATATTTCAGATTGAAAATGTGTACGACACTTTGTTAAGCATTTTTGAACATCATAATACTGATAATTCACTAAGCGAAGAAGCTTCAGGTTTATTAACTTGTAATAAACAGTTTAAGTTCTTAAGTTCATTATGAGTATTAGCGAAGCTTCTCCGGTAATCTACAGATGGCAGGGAGGTGTGTGTGTGTGTGTGTGTGTGTGTGTGCGTGTGTGCAGGAGCACCCTTAGGGATGGATTGCTGCCCCTCCCCCACCGCAGAAACCTCGCACTGAGATTCCTACATGCAGAAGCAAATAACTACACAGACTACATCGCTAATGAATTATTCAATTTCCACTATTTACGCTCCTTCTGTAAATTTCCGGCTTTCTGATCAAGTGAATTAAACCATAAGTTGCTCTCAAGCTATTGACGAACGATTTTGGCAGCCCCTAACCGCAGAGTCTCGTTCTACATGGTAGCAGCCCGATCGCGTACTTTTCTTTTCATTGAATTCAACGTCCTCATCGTCTAAATAAGAAACCATTCTGCAAATCCTGTTTTTAAACGCTCGTGCTGTAATTACGTCATTGAACTGGCAGGGGGTAGAACATTATCTATTATAGACTCAAGGCTCATAACTATTTGGTGTTATCAATTCAGGTTTGGTGAGTAAGGTCTGTTATGCATGTGTTTGATGCATGCACAAACGATACTGTACACTGCAGTCAGCGACTATGTACCAGCTCCTATATCTACACAAACGTGTTCCTGTTAGTGAAGACAAGACTCTTAATCAGCATTATCGCTGCAGTTTTTTTAACTACAAAGTGATCCCAGTTGTATAATAAAGCTACAGGACATAAATTAACCCCTCAGGACCTATTCCAGTAGACCAGACACCCCCACTCTACGAACCTAACTCCACGGACCGGCTGTCCATGACTCTGTCTCTCGTCAACAACCACACAGCTCTAGCAATTTTCCGTATTGTTTTTATTTCGGCTCTAAACTAACAGTCTCTCTCCTTGGAGAGTTTTTCGAATATCTGGAGCGCCAGAGGTCCTTATGATCACTATTTTATTATCTCCCTAGACTTGCACTGTAGCTCAACCTTCCAATTTCTGTGTCGATATTCTTTCATAACTCTGAATTTATAATTCATATTTCAATATGTGAGGTAGTCTGGGATGCATTGTGGATAATCAACTGTCATTCTGTTTATGTATTTAATACATAGTAGTTCATTAGAACTACTTTTTGGCTATTACTTCTGAATGTGACGTGTCAATAATCCGTTCAGTTGTGTTGTTCTGTAGAAGCAGTAATAATCATGATAACGCGATGAATGAGCTAATTTCAACTCTCAGATTGGTGATTCAATGAGGAGGTGGTTGTTTAAACACCTGTGTGAACATTGCTCATTCATACACACCTACAGAGCATCTATACGTATTTTCATACAACAACATCCGAAGACGATTAATTTATTCATTCAACACGATCCTGGAGCATGCTTCAGCTTCAGGAATGTAGTGGAAAATGAATTAGGACTATCTCTTATTGGAATATGGTTAAACCACCATTGCTTTTTCCCTGAGAACGTCATAGTGTTAACCTTACGACATTACTGGCAACAACTAAATTAGAAATGTTTTGATAATGCCACTCCTCTGTAAGGATACTTATTTGACTTTGATTGCGCAATGGAAAGGTATCGGACTATTTTTGTTTCTCTACGGATTTCCACAGAAAGGAAGCAGTAGCAGAACAAATGGGAATCGAACCAACGTTTCTTAGTAATCAAGTAAACTGTAATAACTTTAAAGGAAAGGGTCATCAGCCCAATTAGGCCAAATTGTACCAAGTATTAGCACGGTTAATAAAGAAAGTTAACAATTGGGATTTACAAGATATGAAATACTTTTTTTGCTGACAAGATACAAGAGAGTAATGTAATGTAAAAAATAATTCGATTTTTGCGTAGTGAAGGTGTGAAACCTACTGAAATTCTAATAGCTCTGACCACAATGGGACTTAACATCTCAGATCATCAGTTTCCTAGAACTTAGAACTACTTAAACCTAACTAACCTAAGGACATCACGCACATCTATGCCCGAGGCAGGATTCGAAGCTGCGACCGTAGCGGGCGCATGGTTCCAGACTGTAGCGCCTAGAACCGCTCGGCCCCTCCGGCCGACGAAAGGAGGTTCAGTACGGTGATGCATGTTTGTTACAGCAGCAAGTCTACGAATGGATTAGGAAGTTCGCAAATGGTGTGACTTCAGGGAAGATGCCCTCATCCAGGTCAGGCACTAAGAGTTGTGACTCCACAGAACATTGCAGCAGTTGAAGCCATAGTGAAGGAAAACCGCCGAGTGATACTGAATGACACTGCAGAAAGTTTACAGATTAGTCATAGGTCAGCACACCACATTGTGCATGATGGGCTCAAGTTTCACAAAGTGTCTGCTAGATGGGTGACATGGCAGCTGGCTCCTGAAATGAGAGAACGACGTGTCAATGCCCGTGAAGAACTTCGGCGCTTTGAACAAGAAGGTGATGTCTTCATCTAGATCTACACCTACAAGACTACTCTGCAATTCACATTTAAGTGCTTGGCAGAGGGTTCATCGAACCACAATCATACTATCTCTCTAGCATTCCACTCACGAACAGCGCGCGGGAAAAACGAACACCTAAACCTTTCTGTCCGAGCTCTGATTTCTCTTATTTTATTTTGATGATGTTTCCTACCTATTTAGGTTGGACTCAGCAAAATATTTTCGCATTCAGAAGAGAAAGGTAGTGACTGAAATTTCGTAAATAGATCTCGCCGCGACGAAAAACGTTTTTGCTTTAATGACTTCCATCCCAACTCGTGTATCATATCTGCCACACTCTCTCCCCTATTGCGTGATAATACAAAACGAGCGTCCCTTTTTTGCACCCTTTCGATGTCCTCCATCAATCCCACCTGGTAAGGATCCCACATCGCGCAGCAATATTCTAACAGAGGACGAACGAGTGTAATGTAAGCTGTATCTGTTTCCTTGCAAGAATTGTTACTGAGGACGAAACCTGGGTTCACTTCCACCAACCGGAAACGAAGATATCGAGCAAGGAATGGCGCCATTCCTCATCACCAAAACCAAAGAAGTTTCGAACAGAACCATCAGCAGGGAAGGTTATACTGACTCTGTTTTGGGTCGGAAAAGACGTCATTTTGGAGCATTACATGCCTATAGGGACCACTGTCACCAGTGCATCATACACAGATCTCCTAAAAAATCATCTGCGGCCTGCAATCAAATCAAAGCGACGTGGATTGCGGTTAGCAAGTGTCCTTTTGCAATATGACAATGCAAGGCCCCACACTGCCCATACAACAGTTGCAACAATCACAGACCTTTTCATTTTGAGTGTCTTCCTCATCCACCATGCTTACCAGAGCTTGCTCTAAGTGATTTCCAAATGTTTGGATCACTCAAAGACGCAATGGGAGGAAAGAAGTTCCGTTCTGATGAACGGGTACGCCACGCTGTACATGAGTGGTTGCTCGGAAAAGTAAAAGAATTTTTTGTCTAAAGGAATTTATGCAGTTTGTAAGAGCTGGAGGATTAGCATTGAGCGTGGGGGAGATTATGTTTAAAAGTGATACAGCTTTGTACCACTTCTGCACAATAAATAATATTTGAAAAAATACACTCCTGGAAATTGAAATAAGAACACCGTGAATTCATTGTCCCAGGAAGGGGAAACTTTATTGACACATTCCTGGGGTCAGATACATCACATGATCACACTGACAGAACCACAAGCACATAGACACAGGCAACAGAGCATGCACAATGTCGGCACTAGTACAGTGTATACCCACCTTTCGAAGCAATGCAGGCTGCTATTCTCCTATGGAGACGATCGTAGAGATGCTGGATGTAGTCCTGTGGAACGGCTTGCCATGCCATTTCCACCTGGCGCCTCAGTTGGACCAGCGTTCGTGCTGGACGTGCAGACCGCGTGAGACGACGTTTCATCCAGTCCCAAACATGCTCAATGGGGGACAGATCCTGAGATCTTGCTGACCAGGGTAGTTGACTTACACCTTCTAGAGCACGTTGGGTGGCACGGGATACATGCGGACGTGCATTGTCCTGTTGGAACAGCAAGTTCCCTTGCCGGTCTAGGAATGGTGGAACGATGGGTTCGATGACGGTTTGTATGTAAAGTGCACTATTCAGTGTCCTCTCGACGATCACCAGAGGTGTACGGCCAGTGTAGGAGATCGCTCCCCACACCATGATGCCGGGTGTTGGCCCTGTGTGCCTCGGTCGTATGCAGTCCTGATTGTGGCGCTCACCTGCACGGCGCCAAACATGCATACGACCATCATTGGCACCAAGGCAGAAGCGACTCTCATCGCTGAAGACGACACGTCTCCATTCGTCCCTCCATTCACGCCTGTCGCGACACCACTGGAGGCGGGCTGCACGATGTTGGGGCGTGAGCGGAAGACGGCCTAACGGTGTGCGGGACCGTAGCCCAGCTTCATGGAGACGGTTGCGAATGGTCCTCGCCGATACCCCAGGAGCAACAGTGTCCCTAATTTGCTGGGAAGTGGCGGTGCGGTCCCCTACGGCACTGCGTAGGATCCTACGGTCTTGGCGTGCATCCGTGCGTCGCTGCGGTCCGGTCCCAGGTCGACGGGCACGTGCACCTTCCGCCGACCACTGGCGACAACATCGATGTACTGTGGAGACCTCACGCCCCACGTGTTGAGCAATTCGGCGGTACGTCCACCCGGCCTCCCGCATGCCCACTATACGCCCTCGCTCCAAGTCCGTCAACTGCACATACGGTTCACGTCCACGCTGTCGGGGCATGCTACCAGTGTTAAAGACTGCGATGCAGCTCCGTATGCCACGGCAAACTGGCTGACACTGACGGCGGCGGTGCACAAATGCTGCGCAGCTAGCGCCATTCGACGGCCAACACCGTGGTTCGTGGTGTGTTCGCTGTGCCGTGCGTGTGATCATTGCTTGTATACCCCTCTCGCAGTGTCCGGAGCAAGTATGGTGGGTCTGACACACCGGTGTCAATGTGTTCTTTTTTCCATTTCCAGGAGTGTATTTAAGGTTTTCACCCTCGTATTTGCTTACTATGGTACACACAAGGTATAAGAATGAAAGCTGTACCTCTTGAGTACAGTTATAATATGTGGTCGGTAGTGACTGGATGCATTGGAGTACAATGCTATACTATACCGTCTGATTAATGTGCTGTTCTATCTCATACATAAGAATAATACTCACAAAGGACTGTCTCCCTCCATCCAATGGACACCTCACACACAAAATAGAGGGATTAAGATGATTATGTGTCGTAATCGTGTATCTTCAAGAGTCTTCTTATAAATACTGGTAATACAGATTCTGTCGAAGATGTTAGGCTCTTTGGCAGAAGGAATTTAAATGTGGCTACACCCCTATCAGAACCGTTTTGCGAAGATTATTTCACTATTTGCAGGGCAGTAACACGCCGAAAATGATGTACAAGTGGTTGAAATCGAGCCTTCGGGATTGGTAATATACATGCAAAGTCTCTGCGTGTATGTATGTATGTAGAGGTGTCAGTGGTGGAGTGTTAAGATCGAATGTATAACTTGATAACATTCATCTACAAACGACACTGTCGGCGAGAAACACTCTGTAGCTAGGATGAAGGGAAACTCATGCAGTGCAGGTTGCTAAATGCAGTCGGCACACTGTCAACTTCGAATAACTTCAAGAATGAGATACTCACTCTGCAGCAGAGTGTGTGCTGATATGAAACTTCCTGGCAGATTAAAACTTTGTGCCGGATCGGGACTCGAACTCGGGACTTTGCCTTTCGCGGGCAAGTGTTCTACTATCTGAGCTACCCAAGCACGACTCAAGCTCCGTCCTAACAGATTTACTTCTGCCAGTAGCTTGTCTCCTACTTTCCCCGACTTCGAGTTTCGGTCCGGCACACAGTTTTAATCTGCCAGGAAGTTTCGAATAACTTACTACTAGGATACGAAAATACCTGAAATATCCAGATTGTAGATGTCTTGGCAGGATTATGGGTATGTATCAGAGTTGAAGGTATATACAGAAGTAGAGAAACTCATCTGGTAACCAATAAGAGCATATACTTATGGAAAAAAAATCTGAGCAGCAACAGGAATGTTAATTCCCTGTTGCAGATCCCTACGCAATGGAGTGGAAGCCAAATCAACATTTAGAACTGTTTGCAGACATTGAGTTTTCATCAAGTGCAGCACTACAGGGGTCTGAAGGTCTGCAGAAAAGCGCTCTGGTGCGTCGGAGTTTTATGCGGACTGTTTCCACACTTCAAGTATCCAATATATCCATCATCCACAGCACTCATTGAGCCTCACCTAGCTACGAAACGAAACCTAGCAAAATTAAGGTAAAAACAGGACAGACGACGCTGGAGGACAGACGCCGCACTTCCAAGAAATTCGTCAGAAGACATTGTTGTGCGCGCGACGCTCATTGTTGTTGTAACCGCTGGTAAGATCAGTTTACTCCCAAGTTTTTGTGCTTCAGGAGCGGAAAATAGAGGAGAAATTTAAGAAAATAGCGTTTCGAGACAAAGGTAAGGCAAGGAAATTTTTCACAGTCCCTCTTTAACAGTATGTACTATTAGATACGCCCGTAGTAGTTTATAACTTGTACTTAGATTGTGCCGTAGAAACATTGTATGTTATGTTGGTCTAGTAATGGCTTCTTCCGATAACAACTCTGGTGAAAATTGGGGTGTGGCATCTGTCCCTACGAAAACATACACATGACCCATCATTACTGTGGGACAGATGCCGCAATACTTGCATTGCTAACAGGAGTCCATAAGTTTTTGTTTTATAGAAAAATGCTGAGAAAACGCATTAGGACAACAGACAGGGGAAAATGGACTGCAGAAGATCTATTAGAGGCAGTGATACTAGTCGAAGGGGAAGGTTATGCTAAAAGGAAAGCAGCTTGAATCAAAAATATACCACAACGAACATTAAGGAGAAGACTTGCTACGCACAATTTCAAGAAAGCAGGGTGTGGACCATCATCATACTTGGGTGAAGATGGAGAAAGGAAATTAGTTGTCCATATAAGTTTATACAAATTGAGTGTGAATACATCAAATTAGAGAAAAATACTATGAAATGCAGGGAATTGAGGTGGGTTGAGGGTAACTGGACACACAAGGTAGAGAAAAGCTTAAAAATTATTCTCTACCTGCATTCGTCTTTAATTGCCTTTCCCCCCCTCCCACGCCCGGTAAACTATGTGGAAGTTCGTAACACGTCCTTCAACAAAGATGATGTAAGTATTACACAAAAGCGCTATATTAAAGCAGGCGAAACATGTCTTCCAATCCTGGACGGTGTTCCCACACATGCAGTCGAACATAAAAATATAAATATCGTGTAACTAGGGCCTCCTGTCAGGTAGACCGTTCGCCGGGTGCAAGTCTTTCGATTTGACGCCACTTCGGCGACTTGCGCGTCGATGGGGATGAAGTGATGATGATTAGGACCACACAACACCCAGTTCCTGAGCAGAGAAAATCTCCGACTCAGTTGGGAATCCAACCGAGTCCCTTAGGACTGACATTCTGGCGCGCTGAGCACTTAGCCACCGGGGTGAACAGTTGAACATAGTGTTGACTCTCACAAGCAATGTTATTCCACAAGCATTACATGGAAGAAAGAATGTATTGAACAGGCGTAAGCCATTCTCTAGCTTGTTCTGTAGGAGAGTGGACTGATGGTACATACATTTGCCTTAATAGTGTGAGGAGCAGGTACTCTAGAGATGTGGTGTTAGGGCGCAATTGACATATCATATATGGAGGTTGATGTTCTTGGGGACAATATTATGGAAATGGAAGAGGAGGTAGATGAAGATGAAATGGGAGATATGATACTGCATGAAGAGTTTCACAGAGCACAGAAAGACCTAAGTCGAAACAACACCCCTGGAGTAGACAACATTCCATTAGAACTACTGACAGCCTTGGGAGAGCCAGGCCTAACAAAACTCTACCATCTGGTGAGCAAGATGTATGAGATAGACGAAATTTCCTCAGACTTCAAGAAGAATATAGTAATTTCGATCCCAAAGAAAGCAGGTGTTGACAGTTGAGAAAATTACCGAACTATCAGTTTCATAAGTCACAGCTGCAAAATAGTAACGTGAATTCTTTACAGACAAATGGAAACACTGGTAGAAGCCGACCTCGGCGAAGACGAATTTGGATTCCGCAGAAATGTTGGAACACAGGAGGCAATACTGACCCTACGACTTATCTTAGAAGAAAGATTAAGGAAAGGCAAACCTACGTTTCTAGCATTTGTAGACTTAGAGAAAGCTTTTGACAATGTTGAATGGAATAATTTCTTTCAAATTCTGAAGGTGGCAGGGGTAAAATACAGGAAGCAAAAGGCTATTTACAATTTGTACAGAAACCAGATGGCAGTTATAAGAGTCGAGGGACATGAAAGGGAAGCAACAGTTGGGAAGGGAGTGAGACAGGGTTGTAACCTCTCCCCGATGCTATTCAATCTGTATAGTGTGCAAAGGCTAAAAGAAACAAAAGAAAAGTTCGGAGTAGGTATTGGAATCCATGGAGAAGAAATAGAAAGTTTGAGGTTCGCCGATGACATTGTAAGATCAGTTGAACTTGAAAGATCAGTTGAATGGAATGGACAGTGTCTTGAAAGGAGGGTATAACATAAACATCAACAAAAGCAAAACGAGGATAATGGAATGTAGTCCAATTAAATTGGGTGATGCTGAGGGAATTAGATTAGGAAATGAGACACTTAAAGTAGTAAAGGAGTTTTGCTATTTACGGAGCAAAATAACTGATGATGATCGAGGTAGAGAGGATTAAAAACGTAGGCTGGCAATGGCAAGGAAAGCGTTTCTGAGGAAGAGAAATTTGTTAACATCAAGTATTGATTTAAGTGTTAGGAAGTCGTTTCTGAAAGTATTTGTATGGAGTGTAGCCATGTATGGAAATGAAACATGGACGATAAATAGTTTAGACAAGAAGAGAATAGAAGCGTTCGAAATATGGTGCTACAGAACAATGCTGAAGATTAGATGGGTACATCACATAATTAATGAGGAGGTATTGAACAGAATTGAGGAGGAGTTTGTGGCACAGCTTGACTAGAAGAAGTGATCCGTTGGTAGGACATGTTCTGAGGCATCAAGGGATCACCAGTTTGGTACTGGAGGGCAGCGTGGAGGGTAAAAGTCATAGATGGAGACCAAGAGATGAATACACTAAGCAGATTCAGAAGGATGTAGGCTGCAATAGGTACTGGGAGATGAAGAGGCTTGCACAGGATAGAGTAGCATGGAGAGCTGCATTAAACCAGTGTCAGGACTGAAGACCACAACAACAACATCCTACACATGAGTAAAACTACCTAATATCAGAACATGACTTCTACGTTCGAGAGGGACGCTACTAGGACTGTGTTGATGCTACTGTAAATCGCAATAACACTGTTACGTCTCTTTTGGCTACTGATCATAATATTTACTTCCTCATAAGATGTTGCTGTTTCTCCGTGTGCAATTTCGTGGAGCAGGACATGGATGGTAACTCAGTGTATCAACTAACAAACCTCGCTATTTGGTATCCGCCCCCAAAAACAACCCAACAATCAACTAACAAAATTATTCATGTCGTTTTTCCTCACTCTGTTCCCTAATGAGGCATAGCCACATCAGCCAAAACCGCTACTACTACAAATAAACGCTACTGACACGGGAAATTTGTTCAGGATACGCACGTTTCCGACTTAAAAGACGTATAACATCCGTCAATTTCCTAACAGACAGAACAGCAACCACCCGACTTGATGGGTTTATAAGCAGTTCGAGCGGCGGCTGTACATCGACGATACCTTCATGATAAGGAACAGTTCAGTTACTTCCCAGGACACCACAATAGTTTCCATACCAACATAAAATTCACGACGCAGGCAAAACAAGGACCGACATCTATCCTTTCTAGATGTGCCAGTTACAGGAAAAGGGGAGGAACCTAGTTCACACAGCGAACAACAGACGCAAGGAACTATACATGCATAAGCCGTCAAATCATCAAAAAGAGAAATGATCAGCACACTCGAGACGAATATATGAGATGCAACACCTACAGAGTTTTCTGATGGGCAATCGGTACTCCACTCACTGTTCGAGAAGCTCCTCGTCAGAGGAGGAAAATGTTGGATATAGCCTTTCTACAATATATCCCTGCCGTGATCAACGGCAATCCTGGGTAGTGGACGGTAGTTCAAAGTCTGCCCCATTCCTGTTCTGCCCACAACTGTGTGTTAAGTGTCCTCCGCCTGTAGGGTAGGAAACCTCTCTCAGTTGTGGAGGCTCTGTGTAACATTAAAAAAAAAAAAATCCAACATGACGGGTGTCTTACGAAATATAGTAGGAGTGAAGAGTGGAGTTTGCTGCATCAGTGTTATTGGTCGTGATAGCACTGTCTTGTACAAACTGAGAGGGGGAATTAGGATCATACGTGTCTGTCGTCAATAAAAAGTGATGGAGAGCTTACATTTTTGGACATGTACTTAACGATAATGCGTAGTGAAGTATCTAACATGTCAGAATGCAGCGTAGGACTTGTGAAAATAGGCTGGCACACTGCTTGTGAGCACTTCACGATGTGCTGAAATAGATAAATAGCTTAACCACATGGGGATAGAAAGCTGTCTAGTTTACTTTGGTGCAGACGTGTTTGTCCGAGAATTAATCCAAATGAACGTGCTGCAAAGTTATCTATCAAGTTTCATACTCCAGTATACAGCAATGATGCCGTAGTCAGTAAATTCGTATGATCTGGGTGTTAAGTCTACGATAGTTATGCATGCAAACATACGTTGGAAATGAGTAGCATTAGGCTCGAATGTCTTTACACAAACTCATCTGACTTGGCTATCCAAATATAACATGCTACTGTGTTCGCTGGATTTAAAAAACACTATGGAAGTATCAAAACTACGAAAAAAGGACGTCCACTCCCAGTTGTTCAGTCTGTGGGGTTTGATAAGTAGCAGTCTGTCCTCGATTCTGATTTATTGGAGGACATGTATGTTAAATCATTTCGATGAAGTGACGAAGTCGAGAAACCTTGTGGGGGTAAGATGTCTGGGGCTGATGTGATGTTTTCGTAGAAGTTAGGTTGACCCTCCAAAGTTACTCTTTCTACTACAGGTGTGGCAGTTCAACCTGCTTTGGTATACGCTGACTATTTGGTGGAATGTACATAACATAAATAAAAGCTGCGAGGGAGTTTCAATTCTAATTGCACCCTTTATTCCTCGACAGATATGTGATGTAGTGGGAGGGTTTTGTTACTGGGAAATGTGAAACGATACTCAGCCGTTGTGAGTTTGTACATACCACAATTTTTCAGACGCTGTACAACTATAAATGATAATCGGAAATGGTATGCTGTTAGAATGTAAAATTACTGTGTTTAGTGTTCCGACATGGGCAAAGAAAATGACATGGGTGGGACTATGTCTGGTCTTAAGAGAAAAATTGGCTTTTTAATAGAATGGCACTTATCAGAGGTAAGTTGGAGTTAAATAAACTGCTCTAATTAGTTTGAAACGTCCCCTTTGAAAAAATTATACATGACTGTGCTTAAACTGACACACAATATTCTTTTTGCGCAACGCAGTCTGACTTTCTATAATCCCTACAAAAGAATGGCCCTGACTAAATTAACCTATACGTTTCACAAATCACTTACCTCACAAAAATGATCGTTACTCGAACTACTGCAATAAAGAGAGCGCCACTACTGCCAGCTAAATAAAAGATTCAAACTACTGAGCAAACCCACAAGCAGAAAAAATAATACACTAAAGACAACAATGCAGATAAGGGAAATGTCTATTCACATCTTAATGTCTATGTAATTAAAGTGGTGACCCACAAGTTAGTCTACGAGAAATATTACCAAGTAGTGGAAAAGAAAATTATGTATGCAAGTGCTGTGAAGGGGAAATGTCTTCTCGTGCTCCTTCGTTTTTTTTTTTTTTTTTCATTGAAGTAGATCATAAAGTTATTATTTACTGGATCTGTAGGCATAAAATATCTATATTAGTACATCCATTAAATTTTATCGCAACCAATGCTGCAGTGCAGCTAGAAACTAGATATTAAACAAAATAGGCAAAGCAAGGAGTGAAACGTCATTCACTAGCCATATGGCATTTCATAATGCAGTAAACAATCTTTCAACTAGCAAGACAATAGACGTGAAATGTTTCTCATCATTTCATTTAAGTAAATATCATAAATTAAGAGCTCCACAGTGTAATCATTTGTTTTGAAGTTTGGGCGTGTCGTATTTGCGATGATTTCTACAAAGAAATGTCAATAGCGAGGGCAATGGCCTCTTTTTTTTTTTCCACCGGTGCCTCTGAAAGGCACACACTAATGGCTTTTTTCCAGGCGACTGTTGCACAGCTGGGTGCTTACAGTGACCTACCTTCCTTACCGAAATATTTACAACACCAGTTTGCACTACAGTGACAGTCCCATGTAAAAAATTTCACAGGTCGAGAATTTGTGTTGCAAATGTGTAGAAACAAAATCCTATGAATATAACAGTGTGCAAAGAATTTTCGCTTGCATTGTGATACATTCACGCATTTACACACATTACATAACTCTTCAAGTACGATTCTCAGCTTATTGATCATGAACATACCTCAACAGCATAATACACATCGTCATCGTAATAATAACATCATAACAGATCAATCACATCTCAGAATCGTCGCAGCTTCTTTCAATAATTTAAAGACCTTCAATAAAGTCATCTACCTCAAACGTACTTCAAAAATCATGATCCCTTACCAAATACATCATTCAAAGCTCTCGTAGTATCACAATGGTTCCGAAAAAATATGAACAGTTCACAAAGTACAGACAAAATACAGTTTCATAAGTGTGAAGTTATTCAACTGTGTTATTACGTAAACACTCCAGTTAAATGATCAGATAGCTGTCCAATTTATGTGTTAGAGAAATATGGTACCAACGTGTAAAATTGTATAAGCAAATACCATATTAGCTAGGGCTCCTTGTGCTTGCCAAACACATGGTACACAAAGTAAGCGTGTACCCCCCTGAGGATTAATGGAATTATACCCTCAGGTGTTACAGATTACAGCAATGGAATGATATGTATCACGGAAAACCTTTCTATCTTTGTAATTCAAAAATCTTTAAAAATAAATGTTTTAAGTACGAAATCAATCACTCAAATACGTGTACTGTAGCGCTAAACTGTGCGTCTTGTTGTCAGATAATCTCTGTGGAAGTGTCGCAGTTATCGTCCTCTGTAAGCAAAGATCTGCTGAAATCAATGTACTTACCTCATGATAAACGAAAGTGAAATGCTTTGCGTATAGATATCGTAGTTAATGTGTACCTTATGGTGATCAAGAAAGTACTATAATGTAACGTATTGTTGTGCAACGAAAAAGGCTATCTCATTGTAGCTATACCACAAAAGTTACTACTAAAACATGTTTTACTTTCCAGAAGAATTCAGAAAAACAGTGCAGATATAAAACAGAAACACCTCAAAAGCAACACTGTAAATGGTCACTCATTAGTAGCGTCGTGATAAAATCGTGTAGCTGTCACATAAACTAACCACTGTGTCGTCTTGTATCTCACAGAAAGTACTTTAAATCCAGAATGTATTTTCAAGTAAACCAAAATGTTGCATGGGACCTGTCATAGTGTACAAACATCGTCTTCTTGAATTGTAGTTTGTTGTTGCTGAACGTAAAATGATTGTGTTTTTTCCGACATGTGAGCAGATAGGCTGTATTCTGTAATGCTATTTCATGTGTATGAAATATCTGTAATGCCGACGTGCATGATATTTTATTTACATACACTGATTTGAACGTCAGAGACGCTCTCAAACCATGTAATGTTGTCAATAAAACTGTAAGAAATCGGTTAACTTTTATGTTTCATTAGTATGTTTCTTTTTCTTCGGAGTTTAAAGTTATCACTTTCTCTTTATTCTGTTTCGAAATAATGAGGACATTCTGCAGTGATTGGTAGGTTGCACAGCAAAATAGTGGAAGTTTTTTCGATTTTGTGCAGGGTGCACATGTGTAGGAGATGTGAGATAAGTTAATACAACTGTCAGATGTATCGCGATAGAGCTCCAACCTATACAATTTGCTCATCTGTAATCAGCAGCAGTGCTATTTTTTTTTTTTTCACTTCATTGGATGTCACAAAATAATAGGAGATGGGGAGGGAGAGAGAGAAAGAGAGAGAGAGAGAGAGAGAGAGAGAGAGAGAGAGAGAGAGATGTGAATTGTACTCTGCAGCTGAATGTAAAAATAACTACGTGGATGCTGTTCTATATTGATAATCTAATCGTCTGAAATGAGTGTAATACCCTCGTCCACGCGGAATGCTCTCGAACTACACCGATTTTGCTCATAAAACTAAAAGATAATGGACTGAGTCTATTTTTGTGGAAACAAGACTGTTTTATTAGCGTCACGATTGTCTTTTTTAATAGATGTTTGCTTGTAAGTGGTGCGTTGATATTAGAAGAAAACGAACTATTGCACTGAAATGTTTCTCTCAGATTGTCGAGCGCCTGTGGGGCGACTGCTGGCAGTGTAGAGTGTCTTAGATGGCCACAGCTGCAGTTTTAGACAAACATCTTTATTTGAGAGAGCCGTCATTTATCTCGCTTTTTCTGTAGCCCACTGGAGTTGTGATATATTGTGTATGTGTAGCTTTTGACCGCCCAGGCCACGTGCTCAGCGAAAGACGTTGCTTCTGGCACCAGCTGGCCATAGCTACAGTACCCAGCGGCAGATGGAGGCAGTGGTCTGTTGTCCCAACTAGCGGACCTAGGGAAAGCATTCTGAAGAGCTGTTGTTGTTTCAGGGGCTGATGAATACATTCACAGAACGAAGTTTCACTGTGACACCACCAGCAACAGATTCTGGAACAGACTGGAAAACGCTTCTACCCTTGCGAGGATTAGGGGAGGGGAGGGATGGAGGTAGGGTGGAGGTAGATGGAGGGAGGTAGGGGTGGTTCTGGCGTTCTTAGTGCGCTATCTCACGCTGAGGACGACACATCGTTACATCTACATGACTACTCTGCAATTCAAATTTAAGTGCTTGGCAGAGGGTTCATCGAACCACAATCATACTATCTCTCTACTATTCCACTCCCGAACAGCGAGCGGGAAAAACGAACACCTAAACCTTTCTGTTCGAGCTCTGATTTCTCTTATTTTATTTTGATGATCATTCCTACCTATGTAGGTTGGGCTCAACAAAATATTTTCGCATTCGGAAGAGAAAGTTGGTGACTGAAATTTCGTAAAAAGGTCTCGCAGCGACGAAAAACGTCTATGCTGTAATGACTTCCATCCCAACTCGTGTATCATATCTGCCACACTCTCTCCCCTATAACGTGATAATACAAAACGAGCTGCCCTTTTTTGCACCCTTTCGATGTCCTCCGTCAATCCCACCTGGTAAGGATCCCACACCGCGCAGCAATATTCTAACAGAGGACGAACGAGTGTAGTGTAAGCTGTCTCTTTAGTGGACTTGTTGCATCTTCTAAGTGTCCTGCCAATGAAACGCAACCTTTGGCTCGCCTTCCCGACAATATTATCTATGTGGTCCTTCCAACTGAAGTTGTTCGTCATTTTAACACCCAGGTACTTAGTTGAATTGACAGCCTTGAGAATTGTACTATTTATCGAGTAATCGAATTCCAACGGATTTCTTTTGGAACTCATGTGGATCATCTCACACTTTTCGTTATTTAGCGTCAACTGCCACCTGACACACCATACAGCAATCTTTTCTAAATCGCTTTGCAACTGATACTGGTCTTTGGATGACCTTACTAGACGGTGGCGAGGGATTATTTTTCGATAGCTGTGTGACGTTTACAATGGGTTTTCGTAAATTTCCGATGAATGTTGCATTATGGTTCGTTGTTTGTAAGTGGGAGATCAGGGGTGGTAGTTTTTCACATTAATTTCTATGTTTTTTTCTTACGAGAGCAGTTAAGCATTTATCATTATATGTGTGTGTGAGCACCTGTGTATGTTTGTATTTGAAGCATCAAGGCTGTTTTGTTTCGAATGGAGTTCAGTTGTTGGATTACATGATTTTTTTAATAATTGTTCTTCTTGATGGTCTGTTAGGCTTTCTTTTCTCAGCGGCAAGTAGACAATCCAGTGCAAACCTCTGGTGGTTCTGCTGCTAAAACTATGGCTGCAAACTTATATGTGTGTTATTTAGTAGATCTGTTAGGGTTTCTTTTCTCAATGGCATGTAGACCAGCTAGGGCAAATCTTTGTCGCTTCTGCTGCTGAAACTATGATTGCTAACTTTTATCTGGCAGAGCTTTCTTCCAAGTGAGTTTCCAGTCAAATGCTGTCCCTTCCTTTTATGTCAAGTGCTCCGAACGATATGTGTGTTGCTATATGTGAAATTATGGATATGTCCCACCCCCTGCAGGTATTCATATGTAGATCGGCAGGAGACAACTCTGTGATAGTTTGCTGTCCCATCGTTACAAACTAATTGCCCTGAATGATGTATGAGTGCAAGGAGTGTGGTACAGTACTGCAAATAAATGAACTGAGAACGAAAATTTTGGAGGTGAATCGCAGGCGAGCACACGCAGAGCGTTTCACATCGATCTACAGCACTGTGATTACATTATTAGGACGTGTTGTAACACTTGCACCAACAACTAAGTTGTTTTCTTAGTGGGGCAGCTATAGAACAGTTTAGAGTTGTATCGCTGCCTCAGTCACACACACGATCGGCAAAAAGAGAGGGTGGGGACGGCAGAACGTAGAGAGTAGATGGTGAAGTGTGGGGATGGTTAAGTGAACTCACTCTGGTGGCTCTATTGTGAACCAGGGCAGTCAGTCTTCGAACTTAGAAAATCTACATACACGACTGGAGAAAAGGGCGCAGGAGGCAGCGGAAAGTTGGGGGGGGGGGGGGGGGGGGGGGGGGATCGTACAACGTGGGAATGTGGTGCAGTGGAGTATAAAGGTCAGCTGTAGGACGATACAGCAGTAGGATAACACCACCACAAACACATTTCCCACCAAAATAAATAAATGCAGACTGTCCCTTCCTCTCCAGCAGCTCAGCACAGGCTGAGTCTTTTTCCTGCCAACTCACAAGTGTGAAAGTGGGGGAGGGGGGATGTAAACTGCACCCTGTGGTGGTGGTATTGTCAAATAGAGCTCCAAAATTTGAAACTCCCACCATTTTTAATTTCCCACCATTTTTTTTAAATTCGTACAATTTTTTAATTTCATGCCATTTTGAATTTAATTAATTTCCATAAGTAATTGAATTAATCTGCATATCAATTTATTTGCGATGTTGCCACTTGTATGCCTCTGGGAGAGGAGATGGGAAGACCACCCAAGAAGAGCCGTCATCTAGGATAAATTTGGCAACAATGCAGACTGTGCCATCACAAAGGCAGTTACACTACTTTCAGTAGCTGCCGCTGATGCCCACTGTTCTGGCTATAAGGAGTGCTTCCACCTGGTGCAGAGGCTACAGGGAGCTTCTGATGTGGACACAAAAATGATTTCTTAAAGACAAATGTGTAAGGAACGAACTAATATCATCAGATTTAGCATTACCTTTTATTTTAATTGTGAGAAAAATCAAGTGTATTGAAAGAGGGCTAACCCTTAAGAGGTATAAACTTGCATAAAAGTTTAACACATCAAAGCATGTACTGCAATCCAAAACTGGGTGTTTGTCTTGAGGCAGTGTAATGACAGGGCGCAAATAGCAGCGTAATGGCAGTGCGCAAATACTCATATTATATTCATACAGCATTTGAGAATGAGAGCATTTAACAACTTCCAACAATCTCCGCATTTAGCTTCACACCTTTAGTAATCTTTTTCTCGATGACTCCTCCCATAAAATATTGAAAAGAAACAAGTTTATTGCTGACAACGTTTTCGCTGTTCATGCAACCAAACTTCAGCGTTAGACATGGGGCTTTAATTTATTATTTTTTTCCTACTAACTATTTGCAGGCAATCCATACACTATCACTGAATATACCTGCAATGTTATATCATTGTACGACACATGGTTCAGGAGATATACATTGAGGCGCGATAAAAACTAATTTCTGGTTGAAATAGAGATCAAATTACCCAGACTATATTCATCACGAATTGTTTACAGAAGAATGGAAAAACTGGTAGAAGCCGACTGCAGGAAAGATCAGTCTGGATTCCAGAGAAATGTAGGCAATACTGACACAATGACTTATCTTAGAAGACAGTTTAAGGAAAGGCAAACCTACATTTATAGAATTTGAAGATTTAGAGGAAGCTTTTGATAATGTTGACTCAAACACTGTCTTTCAAATTTCATGAAGGTAGCAGGAGCTAATTACAGGGAGCAGAGGCTACTTACAACCGATAACGAAACCAGGCAGCTGTTATCAGAGTTGGGGTTGTGAAAGGGAAGCAGTGGTTGAGAAATGAGTCAGTCGAGATTGTAGCCCATCCTCGATGTTACTCAAAATGGTTCAAATGGCTCTGAGCACTATGGGGCTTATCTTATCATCAGTCTTAGAACTATTTAAACCTAACTAACCTAAGGACATCACACATATCCATGCCCGTGGCAGGATTCGACTGTAGCAGCAGCACGGTTGCAGACTGAAGCACCTAGAATCGTTTGGCCACAACGGCCGTCGATCTTTCTCAGTCTGCACATGGATCAAGGAGTAAAGGAAATCAAAGAAATATTTGGAGTAGGAATTAGCGCTCAGGGAGAAGAAATAAAACCTCGAGGTTTGCTAATTATATCGTAATTCTATCAGAGAGAGCAAAGTACTTGGAGGAGCAGTAGAAAAGAATGGACAGTGTGTTGGAACATCAACAAAAGCAAAACAAGGATGTGGGAATGTAGTCAAGTTAAATTAAGGGATGCTATGGGAATTAAATTACAAAACGAGATGCTTAAAGTAGTAGATGAGTTTTTTTATTTAGGCAGCAAAATAACTAATGATAGCCTTATTAGAGAGGATATAAAATGTAGACTGGCAATGCCTAGAAAAACATTTCTGAAAAAGAGAAATTTGTTAAAATCGAATATAGACTTACGTGGTAAGAAGTATTTGCCGAGAGTAGCAGTATGGAGTGTAGTCATGTATGGAAGTGAAACATGAACAAGGAACTGTTTGCACAAGAAGTGAACAGAAGCTTTTGAAATTTGTTGCTAGAGAATAATGCTGAAGATTAGATGGGTAGATCATGTAACTAATGAGATTGTACTGAACAGAACTGGGGAGACAAGAAATAAGTGTCACAACTTGACTAAAAGGAGGAATCAGTTGACAGGAAACATTCTGAGACATCAAGAAATCAGCAATTTAGTATTGGAGGGAAGTTTGGGGGAAGGCTGGAGGAGGGGAGGACTCGCCAAGGGAGATCAAGAGATGAATACAGTAAGCAGATTCAGTATGATGTAGGTTGCAGCAGTTATTCAGAGATGAAGAAGCTTGCACAGGTTATAGTGGCATGGAGAGCTGCATCAAACATGAAAATCAGAACCGAAAAAACAACATATTCATCCAGTGTTTCACAACAAGAGCACTTAGAGACTTGCAACAAACTTTAAGTATAATTTCAAACATTTACTTAGCTTTTTCTCTCTTACATGATTAAATTCAAATATGTAACACGTTACCTCATTTCTAAACTAATCAAACTTTTGAAGCTGTTTCACACATGCTACTTTCAGTCTTACAAGAGAAATTCACATTTCAAAAAATATACAAGGTTTATCGAAAGGAATCATCCGATTTAAAAAAAAAATCATAATATGTCGTTTGAGATACGTGCATGAACAACGTAATGTTGGAAAGAGCAAACTCTCGTGTTTTGCATGGTACCTGTAAGGTAGCAGCAGTGTGCGCCCAAATCACTTCTAGTAAAAATGGTGTCGGCACAACAGAAAGTGCTTCGTGTTCTACGTTTAGAGCAATGCAGGTCAGTAATAACTATTCAATGTTACTTTCGTAGTAGGTATGGTGTGAATCTTCCTAAGCTCAAAGCATTAGACGATGGCATGAACAATTTCGAGAAACAGGTTGTTTGTGTAAAGGCAAATCGCAGGGCCATCCTCGAGTGTCTAACATAGACGTCGAACGCATCCGTCATATTTTCACAAGGAATCCGCAGAAATCCGTTCTCCGTGCAGCTCGACAGCTCAACATGCTCCCGATGTTCGTTTGTTGCGTGTTGCTTCGACGTTTACACATGAAATCATATCAAGTTCAGCTACTAAAAGCTCTTCGTGAAGGTGACAAACAGCAACGTATGGAGTTCTATAATTTCGTTCTTTGAAAGATGGAGGACAACAGTAGTCTTCCACACTTAGTGTTTATTGACGAAACAACATTCCATTTAAATGGAAAGCTGAACCGTCATAATGTGGGGATTTTGTTGTGGTCTTCAGTCCTGACACTGGTTTGATGCAGCTCTCCATGCTACTCTATCCTGTGCAAGCTTCTTCATCTCCCAGTACCCACTGCAACCCACGTCCTTCTGAATCTGCTTAGTGTAGTCATCTCTTGGTCTCCCTCTACGATTTTTACACTCTACGCTGCCCTCCAATAGTAAATTGGTAATCCCTTGAGGTCTCAGAACATGTCCTACCAACCGATCCCTTCTTCTGGTCAAGTTGTGCCACAAACTTCTCTTCTCCAAAATCCTATTCAATACTTCCTCATTAGTTATGTGATCTACCCATTTAATCTTCAGCATTCTTCTGTAGCACCACATTTCGAAAGCTTCTATTCTCTTCTTGTCCAAACTATTTATCGTCCATGTTTCACTTCCATACATGACTACTCTCCATACAAATACTTTCAGAAATGACTTCCTGACACTTAAATCTATACTCGATGTTAACATATTTCTCTTCTTCAGAAACGCTTTCCTTGCCATTGCCAGTCTACATTTGATATCCTCTCTACTTCGACCATCATCAGTTATTATGCTCCCCAAATAGCAAAACTCCTTTACTACTTTAAGTGTCTCATTTCCTAATCTAATTCCTTCAGCATCACCCAACTTATTCGACTACATTCCATTATCCTCGTTTTGCTTTTGTTGATGTTCATTTTATATCCTCCTGTCAAGACACTATCCATTCTGTTCAGCTGCTCTTCCAAGTCCTTTGCTGTCCCAAACTTTCTATTTCTTCTCCATGGATTTTAATACCTACTCAAAATTTTTCTTTTGTTTCCTTTACTGTTTGCTCAATATACAGATTGAATAACATCGAGAAGAGACTACAACCCTGTCTCACTCCCTTCCCAACCACTGCTTCCCTTTCATGTCCCTCGACTCTTATAACTGCCATCTGGTTTCTCTACAAATTGTAAATAGCCTTTCGCTCCCTGTATTTTACCCCTGCCACCTTCAGAATTTGAAAGAGAGTATTCCAGTCAACATTGTCAAAAGCTTTCTCTAAGTCTACAAATGCTATAAATGTAGGTTTGCCCTTCCTTAATCTAGCTTCTAATATAAGTCGTAGGGTCAGTATTGCCTCACGTGTTCCAACATTTCTACGTAATACAAACTGATCTTCCCCAAGGTCGGCTTCTATTAGTTTTTCAATTCATCTGTAAAGAATTCGTGTTAGTATTTTGCAGCTGTGACTTATTAAACTGATAGTTCGGTAATTTTCACATCTGTCAATACCTGCTTTCTTTGGGATTGGAATTATTATATTCTTCTTGAAGTCAGAGGTAATTTCGCCTGTCTCATACATCTTGCTCACCAGATGGTAGAGTTTTGTCAGAACTGGCACTCCCAAGGCTGTTGGTAGTGGTAGATTCATTCAGTAATTTTCCTTTTGTTGTCCAGATGTCTTCCACGACGTCATCTGCCACCATCCAAGCGTTGTCGGCTATCTTTTGCATTGAAGGTCTTCCACAGACTATTGTTTCCGACAATGGCCCACAATTCATGTCCGCAGAATTTCAGTCATTCTGCAAGGCCAATGGTATTCAACATCTGACGTCCGCGCCGTTTTCGTCACAGTCAAACGGTGCTGCTGAACGATTGATCAGGACTTTCAAGTCACAGATGTTGAAGTTGAAAGAGTCGCATTCTCGGGAGGAAGCGTTTTTGCTCTTTTTGTCCTCGTATCGCTCTCAGCCCCGGAATGGTCTCTCGCCGGCTGAGTTGCTCCTCGGTCGCCCTCACCGAACCTTGATGTCTTTGCTCCATCCGCGCTCATCAGGTTCCTGTGCAGCGGCAGACACCTGCTTTTGCTCCAGGCGACGTTGTCTACTATCGCCACTATCGATGTTCACGGCTTTGGCTTGAAGGGCGCATTCTTCGATGCCTCGGACGCACTATGTACCTGGTTTTGGTGGCCTCTGGTGAGGTGCGTCGGCATCTCAATCAGCTGCGCCTCTGTCGTCGCACGGGATCTGAGGCTCGCCATCTGCTTTCAGCGCCGGTGCCGTCCGGTCGGCGCCCCGGGGACCCATCTACTGGCTCGCCCCTGCCCCAGGTGTTACCGACGCTGCCTTCCATTTTGCCCAATGGCAACGCGCCGCCGCCACCGCCGCCGCCGACGCCTGTTCTCCCGCCGGCGACGCCCGCAGTGGACGCGTTGCTGCAACCACCGGGCGCCTCCTGAGTCACGCGCCGCCGATCGCTTACCGTGACCAGTTGTCCTCCGACTTGGGACTCTTGCCCGCTCCGGACCATATGTCGTCCTCGCCCGTCGGGTGCCCCGGCTTGATGGAGGTCGACCCTTCGGCGCCTCCTGTCTCTCTACGGGCGCATACACCGCATGTTGGCGTGCACCCTGGAGCAGGTTTTCAGGCGTTTCCTAGCTCCCCGCGGTCCGAATGGCAGGGTGCAGGTGGCACAGCCTCGCCTGTTGTTAGGCTCCCCACCTCGTCGCATACGTCAATATGCGGTCCTCCCCACGGCGGGCGGAAGCCTTATTCCACAACCGTACGCCGATTTGCGGGAGAGGAATGTGGTGCCACCGCCAGACACCACACTTGCTAGGTGGTAGCCTTTAAATCGGCCGCGGTCCGGTAGTATACGTCGGACCCGCGTGTCGCCACTATCAATGATTGCAAATCGAGCGCCAATACACGGCAGGTCTAGAGAGACTTCCTAGCACTCCCCCCCCCCCCCCCCCCCCCCAGTTGTATAGCTGACTTTGCTAGCGATGGTTCACTGACTTCTACGCTCTCATTTGCCGAGACGATAGTTAACATAGTCTTCAGCTAAGTTATTTGCTACGACCTAGTAATGCGCCAGTATCCGTACTATTGATATTGTGAATCATGTACCATAAAAAGCGACGTTCTCCATGAATGGATTAAAGTTAAGTATTACACCAGCTACATCCGTTTTTCTCAATTCTCATTCCCTTGTCATGTTCAAGACCTCACGCCAGCGATCTAAAACGCGTGCTTTTCGGCCTCCTTTAGCAATACTGGGTTGGCTCGCCTGCCAACCACAACATCAAGGAATCAGCAATTTAGTATTGGAGTGAAGTTTGAGGGGAAGGGTGAGGAGTGGGAGACTCACAGAGGGAGATCAAGAGATGGATACAGTAAGCAGATTCAGTAGGATGCAGATTGCAGCAGTTATACGGTGATGAAGAGGCTTGCACAGGTTATAGTAGCATGGAGAGCTGCATCAAACATGAAAATCAGAACCGAAAAAACAACCTATTCATCCAGTGTTTCACAACGAGAGCACTTAGAGACTTGCAACAAACTTTAAGCATAATTTCAAACATTTACTTAGCTTTTTCTCTCTTACATGCTTAAATTCAAATATTTAACACGTTACCTCATTTCTAAACTAATCAGACTTTTGAAGCTGTGCACACATGCTACTTTCAGTCTTACAAGAGCAATCCACATTTCAAAAAATATACAAGGTTTATCAAAAGGAACCATCCGATTTAAAAAAAAAATCATATGTTGTTTGAGATACGTGCATGAACAACGTAATGTTGGAAAGAGCAAACTCTCGAGTTTTGCATGGTACCTGTAAGGTAGCAGCAGTGTGCGCCCAAATCACTTCTAGTAAAAATGGTGTCTGCACAACAGAAAGCGCTTCGTGTTCTACGTTTAGCGCAATGCAGGTCAGTAATAGCTGTTCAGCGTTACTTTCGTAGTAGGTATGGTGTGGATCTTCCTAAGCACAAAGCATTAGACGATGGCATGAACAATTCCTAGAAACAGGTTGTTTGTGTAAAGGCAAATCGCAGGGCCATCCTCGAGTGTCTAACATAGACTTCGAACGCATCCGTCATATTTTCACAAGGAATCCGCAGAAATCCGTTCTCCGTGCAGCTCGACAGCTCAACATGCTCCCGATGTTCGTTTGTTGCATGTTGCTTCGACGTTTACACATGAAATCATATCAAGTTCAGCTACTAAAAGCTCTTCGTGAAGGTGACAAACAGCAACGTATGGAGTTCTATAATAACGTTCTTTGAAAGATGGAGGACAACAGTAGTCTTTCACGCTTAGTGTTTAGTGGCGAAACAGCATTCCATTTAAATGGAAAGGTGAACCGTCATAATGTGGGGATATGGGATACATAACAACTACTAGAAGTTATACAACATGAGAGGAACTCTCTAAAATTTAAAGTTGTTTGTGAAATTTCACGGAAAAGGTGAATGGTCCATTTTTCTTTGCCGAGAAGACTGTTACACGAAGCACATATCTCGGTAGGCTTTAGAAGTTTCTTTTCCCACAGTTGGAAACAGATTCGAACGACTTCATTTACGAACATAATGGGGCATCGCCACACTGGCATCTGGAAGTGCGGGAATTTTTAAATCAAAGGATTACTGAACAATGGCGTGGTCGCACTGGACTAAATGATTCAGCCTTACATTCAGTACTGTTTTCCTGGGGGAACTCTGGGGGATGCGTACCCCTAAACGTTTTCGTCGAGAAAGTAATTTTTTTACGATATCGACAACTTGGAAGAGTACCAAAGATTTATTTCACGGACGTAAATTTTTTATTTCATTTTTTTCTCTCTATTACAACCCTCATTCTTGGTATGTTCACTCTTCCTCCATCTCCATATATTCTTCGTAGTCCTGGTAATCCACAGAATTTGGCGCTTAAAACACAGACCTCAAAGACCGCACCTTACTCTCTTACTTTACTCCTACTACTGCCTAGCAGTAAATTTTGGCCTTATTTCCCCCATAACTTACTAACGTACTAGCGTACTCTTAAGTGGTGCTCTCCACGAGTAATGGACTAAACAGATTTATTTCGGAAGTAAATGAAAGAAAAATTTGCTACTGGAGCAATTTACTCATATAGTTCAGTACCAGGGGCGATTTTAGAAGTCGGTCAAGGAGGGGGGGGGGGGGTTAATGGGGGGGGGGGGAGGTTTGGGGGAATGCAGTATCGCTTAACAAAAGGAGAGTTGCGGTCCTCCACTGACAAATTGGTAAAGTTTAGTGTTGCTTAAAGTGGTTTTTGGAAACTGTTTTGGAGTTCAGGATAAAAAATTTGTATTAATAAGTAATAAGACGCCCACTTTAAGTTCAATGATATTTATTGGTTTGGATAGTAAGCTATTTGTCTCTCTTATTGCTTTGTTAAAATGCGTTAGAAATAGATTGCAATCTATATTGCTACACAATTATAAAAAAAAGTTGAATCTGAAGTCATTTTATCCAGTGTAATATGATACTCCATTGGGGGGGGGGGGCGGCTATAGCCCCCATAGCCGCCCCCCTTTCCACCGCCTATTTTCAGTACTATCGACAGAAGTCGCCGATTTCCTTCTCTCTTAGCAACTTACTACTTTAGTTTCACTTACTCCAGGTTGGTGCTAGCCACCCTGAAAATTTATGGTTTTGAGCCCAGGCAGCTATTTCCAACAGAAACTGATGTTTACTTTGCCATTTACGTCTTGAATCCTGTGCCTTGGCCGTGGTTGGTACAACAATGAAGCACTGTTTGATGTAGATGTATGGAGCTTAGCGATAAAGCTCTCGCTATTCAGGAGGAAGACAGTGTTAGTTTTCAGTTTTAACCTGGCTGGAGGTAACATTTTTCCCATGTTCTGTGCAAGTGCCACTAGCAGAAAGACTGACCATCATAAAAGAGATCCAAAGACAACTTCTCCCTCAAAATTTCGACGCTACCTCGATTCTGTGCCCTGCTGATCTAAAGGTGAAAAACTGCTGAATTGCATACTTGTTAGTGCCTGCTTTCCCTGCTTCTGTCACCTGTATTGGCACCATTGTAGCACTAAATGATCTGTTAACTGTATTTTGTCTTGTATCCACCCCTACTGCCATGTTTGCTGACTTAAATTGTAGTCCTGAAACACTGCAATATGACTGTGGACTGATTGTGGCGTCGCAACTAGTGCGCGATTGCCCATTTGTCCATTAAAAGCTTTACTTCAGAATGTATGTGGGCTGCAATGTAAGCCGGTAGAGTATTATACGGTCAGTAACGGACGAGTTGTGTCCTGCACACTGACGTCACGACCATCTGTTGCAGCTGCACGTGTGAAAGCAGTGGAGTAGCGCTGGCAGCCCACTTACATTATACGAAACTAAAAATGTTAATAACTAATAAAGGAATAACCTGAGGAACGTTGTATTCGATGTACATCCTTCTGTTGTAAAAAAAAAAAAAAAAAAAAAAAAAAAACAATATGTCGAAGTCTGAGATCAAAAATAGTTGTATTTTGGAAGATTGTAAAATTCCATGAAAAAAACGTAATTTTCCGACAGTCAAGAATTTAAATAAATACAGTGATGTAATGGTTCACCTTCAGTGACTGGTGGTGGTGGTTAGTGTTTAACGTCCCGTCGACAACGAGGTCATTAGAGACGGAGCGCCAGCTCGGGTTAGGGAAGGGTTGGGAAGGAAATCGGCCATGCCCTTTCAAAGGAACCATCCCGGCATTTGCCTGAAACGATTTAGGGAAATCATGGAAAACCTAAATCAGGATGACCGGAGACGGGATTGAACCGTCGTCCTCCCGAATGCGTGTCCAGTGTCCTTCAGTGACTATGTACGATGATCTGATAACACTTTCAGTGTTCATATAAAAATTTGGAAAGTTTTTAGTTTCAGAAAACCTCTGTGAGTTTTCTGTAATAATAATTTCAAGAATTCTAAGTAAATATGTGTATTGTGTGTTATGGTGCGTGTGAATGAGAATGCGTGCGCTAGAGTATGTGGGACGTTCGGCATTATTAAAAATCATTCATGTAATTCTCTACAGGAACTGGCAAGTGTTCCAACTCTGTAACGTGGGAACGAATCGACTAGTGGTTCCCCTAGTAGTGAATGTCGGATGTCCAAGTATGTGTGCTTATGTATAAGACAGCCAGAACATTCGCGACTACATAATAAATTTCCAGATGTAGAGTAAAGCTTATAGTTCATTTTGTGTTACTTAATTTGATGACGTCAGTGAGCCTAGAGAAGTGGTTGGTGCTTGCTAGATTTTGGCGGGAGCCGCGCCCTAGAAGTGAGTTCTCATTGGTCGTTAAGCCAATGACAAGCGAGACGGTTGGCCTTCTAGTGATGAGATATAGTTTTGAGTGTGGGAGTGTGAGAGGGGAGTCGGGAGCTAGCTTTGATTGGAGGCGGTTATGCTGGATGTGACTTTTCGCATTATGTGTAAGATGAAGTCTTGGGATGACTTCCGCGTTATGGTCCAGTGTTAATGGTATCTGGTAGTGACCAAAAACTGTTTATGAAAACTTTAGTGTTGTGATAGTTCGTTCCGACGAAAATCGCGAGTGAACTTTGAATTATATAGCGTGGCGGTACTGAATATATTCTTACTGAGTATTTCATGGCGAGCATAAACTTTTACTAAAGACAACCACTGAATATCGTGTGCAGAAGTGATTGGCCGATCACTGACTGTGTTACAAGTAATTGATTTCGGAATTTGGGAAGGTAAAAGTTCTGGCTGTTTTAGGTATGGTGATAACTGTGAGGAGAAACGTTAGTAATTTTCGTAAATATGGGCTGATGATCTTGCTTAATGGCAATAAAGATCTATTGAAGGTTTAAATTTGAACTTCTTGTTTAAAGTACGAGTTACATCCCCTTTCCGAATCATTTCTTTAAAGTACATAGAAAATTTTCAGCAAACTTTACTTATAGCGGCCTCCGGCGTGCAGCTATGAGGTTACAGTTTCCTCAACACTGCTTTTCTGTGATGTCGTAAGTAGCAGCTGTCAGGAGTTTACGTGCGAAGATCTACCGCTGTAAAGAGGTAGGTGAACAAAAATTATGAAAGAAATTGCATTGCAGCAGCAACGTATAATCCGTCGCAATCGGTGCATCGCACGTAGAAAAAATCCGTCGCATGATCTTAGACTGTTTCTTGCTAATTTGTGACAATTCAGGATACTATGATTTATCAAAAAAGTCTTTTTGTAATGTTATCGTGCTAAATAGGTTTTTTTTAGTTTATTAAACACTGGTTGAGTTTGTTGTTATTGTTGTTATGATCTTCAGTCCGAAGACTAGTTTGAAGCAGCTACAATATCCTGTACAAGTTTCTTCATCTCCGAAGAAACATGACATAGTTCTCCTTAACAACACACGCACTGCAGTATCGAATTTATCCGCCGATACCAGGCAGCAACTTTAAGTTAAAATGTTCCGTGCGGGAATTATATAAAGTGTGCATGAGTATAGATTATGACGTAGGAACGACGTCATATGAATTTTTGGGTATGGCCGTACGTCGTGCACAGACAACCAGAGCTGTTAACGGGAAATAGCGAATCCAGTCCCGGTTTGGCACAAAATTTTCATTGTCATCATTCCCTTGTTGTTCACATCCATAAATGTGAATTCATTTTATGTATACATGCCCGAAGGAACATTCCATCGTTATTCTGAACAACAAAAGCACTGCAATATAGTTATGGCTTAGGTCTGGCTTGATGTATTTTAATCACATACTGAATGAACGTTTCTAGAGCTTTTCTAGGTGCTCTTTGCGGTGTGGGGGAGTAGCCATATATGTGAAAAACGGTATACCATTTGAGTCAATTGATGTTTTAAAGTACTGCACTGAAAAGGTGTTTGAATGCTGTGCAGGTGTGGTTAAATTTAGTGGAGCTAAACTTCTTACTGCTGTTATTTATAGATCCCCAGACTCCGAGTTCACAACATTTTTGCTAAAGCTAGAGGAGGTTCTTGGTTCACTTTATAGGAAATACAAAGAGTTAGTTATATGTGGTGACATCAATATTTATTGTATAAGTGATTGTGCAAGGAAAAGGATGCTGGTAGAACTCCTTAATTCATATAATCTTATGCAAACCGTATTCTTTCCAACGAGAGTGCAAGGGAACAGTAGAATAACCATAGACAATATTTTTGTTCATTCCTCATTACTGGAAGGGCATTTTGTTAGCAAAAAGGTGAATGGCCTTTCAAATCATGATGCATAAAATTAAGCTCTAAAAGATTTTTGTGCTGCACCACGTGTTAAATATAGTCATCAGCTGTTTAGGGAAGCAGATTCATTTTCTGTAGAGACATTTGTAAACCTCATCAAGGAACAAGAGTGGCAAGATGTTTATAGTGCTGATACAGTAGACGATAAATATAATGCTTTTCTCAAGACTTTTCTAATGCTCTTTGAAAGTTGCTTTCCGTTAGAACGTTCAAAACAGGGTACTAGCACAAACAGGCAGCCTGGGTGGCTGACTAGAGGGATAAGAATATCTTGTAGAGCAAAGTGGCAATTATATCAAAACGTTAGAAACAGTCACAATCTAAATGCAGCAGTCCATTACAAAAAGTATTATAAGGCGCTTAAAAAAGTTATTAGGAAGGCAAAAAGTATGCGGTATGCAGATAGAATAGCTAAGCCTCAGGATAAAATTAAAACCATATGGTCAGTCGTAAAGGAAGTGGCTGGTCTGCAGAGACAGGTAGAGGATATAGAATCAGTGCGTAGTGGGAATGTCCGTGTTACTGGTAAGTCGCATATATGTGCAGTATTTAATAATCACTTTCTGACTATAGCAGGTGAACTAAATAGAAACCTAGTCCCAACAGGGAATCATACAGCGCTCGTAGATAAAAGTGTTCCGAGACTGTTACCTGAAATGCTCCTCCATGATACTAACAAGAGGGAGATTGAGTTAATAATTAAATCACTAAAGACCAAGAACTTTCATGGATATGACAGGGTATCTAGCAGAATACTGAAGTATTGTTCCATGTATGTTAGCCCCGTACTTAGCGATATCTGTAACTTTTCCTTTAGGAGTGGTCAGTTTCCTGACCAATTAAAGTACTTGGTAGTGAAGCCACTTTATAAAAGGGGAGACAGGGATAATATTGACAATTATAGACCTATTTCTATGCCATCGGTGTTTGCTAAAGTTATCCAGAAAGTTGTATATACAAGGTTACTGGAGCATTTAAATTCACATAATTTGCTGGCAAATGTACAGTTTGCTTTTACAAATGGCTTAACAACTGAAAATGCTATATTCTCTTTTCTCTGTGAATTTTTGGAGGGATTAAATAAAAGGTTGCGAAGGTTAGGTGTTTTCTTTGATTTAACGAAGGCTTTTGACTGTGTTGACCACAAAATATTACTGCAGAAGCTGGACCATTATGGAGTAAGTGGAGTAGCTTACAATTGGTTCGCCGCTTACTTTAAGAACAGAAAGCAGAAGGTAATTCTCCGCTATACTGAGGTAATTCTCTGCAATACTGAGAGTGGTAATGATGTTCAGTCCCAATGGGGCATTGTTAAGTGGGGCGTTCCCCCAAGGGTTAGTGCTGGGGCCACTGCTGTTTCTTATTTATATAAATGATATGCCTTCCAGTATTACAGGTGATTCAAAAATATTTCTGTTTGCTGATGACACCAGCTTGGTAGTGAAGGATCTTGTGTGTAATATTGCAACATTATCAAATAATATAGTTCATGAAATAAGTTCATGGCTTGTGGAAAATAATTTGATGCTAAATCACAGTTAGGCTCAGTTTTTACAGTTTCTGACTCACAATTCAACAAGAACTGATATTTTAATCAGACAGAATGGGCATATTAAAAACGAGACGGAACAGTTCAAGTTCCTAGGCGTTCGGATAGATAGTAAGCTGTTGTGGAAAGCCCATGTTCAGGATCTTGTTCAGAAACTAAATGCCACTTTATTTAGCATTAGAACAGTATCTTAAATAAGTGACATTTCAACACGAAAAGTAGTCTACTTCGTATATTTTCATACGCTTATGTCATATGGTATTATTTTTTGGGGTAATTCCTCTGATTCAAAAAGGGTATTTTTGGCCCAAAAACGGGCTGTTAGAGCTATGTGTGGCATAAGTTCGGAAACCTCTTGTCGACCCCTATTCAATAGTCTGGGAATTTTGACATGCCCTCACAGTATATATGTTCTTTAATGTCGTTTGTTTTTAGCAATATTAGCTTATTCCCAAGAGTTAGCAGCTTTCACTCAGTTAATACTAGGCATAAATCAAATCTGCATGTGGAATGCACTTCCTTGACTCTTGTGCAGAAAGGAGTGCAGTATTCTGCTGCATCCATTTTCAATAAGCTACCACAAGAACTCAAAAATCTTAGCAGTAGCCCAAACAGTTTTAAGTCTAAACTAAAGTTTCCTCATGGCTCACTCCTATTCTGTCGAGGAGCTCCTGGAAAAGCTAAAAAATTAAGCAAATTCCAGTGTTACATTTTTGATTTTCTTTATTGAAATTAACAACTTGTCGCCTGAATATGTTTCTTATATTTCATTTTATCTGTTTCTACAATCGTGTTACAATTTCATGTACTCGTTCCATGACCAAGGCGATTTCTCCTTAATGTGGTCCCACAGAACAATAAATAAATAAATAAAAAAACTTTGTCCTGTCTATGCAATAATAACGTAGTTGAAGACTCCTTAGAAATTATGTACTTTGGCAGTTTATATTTTAAAATTTTGTACGTGGCTGAACGCTGAAGGATAAAATCTTCGTGAAAAAATAAACAGCCAATCCGTTGGAAAAACGGAGGTTTATTTCAACTCCATGGTTTCAAAGCTTATAAAAGCATCTTTTTCAGAAGTGGTGGAGGGTGGGTTACATGTCGTAGAGAAGGTACGTTGACATATAGCCAAGTCGCGTCAGTAATATATAACGTTCCCCCCCCCCCCCATATTTTAAAAAGTTGTATGACATGATAGTCGTCACTGAACAGCGCTACACCAAAGTACAGCTAATACACTATCGTCGCGTACGTAGAAGGTGTCGTGTGTGGCAGGTCATTACATATTGTGATTTTCTTTGTTTTCTTTCTTAGAAGTAGTTTAGACATGAAAAATTGAGCAGAAAGGAGTTCATTTAAAATCATCGATAGATTATATTTGACTATCGATAGTGACGACCAAAATGAGTATTTACTGGTAATTATTATTAAAACGATATGTTTTGTATTTACGTTTCGTGTTCTAGTGCTAAGAACTGAACCAAAATTCAATTTCTTGAAATGTAAGATTATAATTTAAATGTAAATGAAGTTTGTATGGTCTGTAGATGCGGAAGCCAAAGTAATTATTGAGACTGTAAGTATGCTATTGTTAACAGGTAGCAGGAAAGTATGGAGATATCGAAAACGGTGTGCATTACATGTCATCTAAAGAAAATAGTTAAACATTGTAGTGCCGGTACTACTGACTGATGAAGAACTATGATGACGTGGAGGAGTTTTAATTGGAATACGAAGAAAAATGATGAAGGTATTTATCAATGAAGACTGCGAATTGCAGTTTTTGTCTGCGGTTATTATGTAACTTTTTCAACTTAAAAAATGTGTCATTGGCTGTGATGGAATTATTGACGGCACAGATAATGACTAGTAAAGAAGTTTTGGATGAAAGTTATGCAATATAACCCCCTTCCATTTTTCGCACTTAATGTATATGTTTGCGTAATATTCACTAAAATACTTGTCAGGAACTTTTCAGTATATAATACACATAATCTGAATTTACGTTGCATTTTTAGTTTTACGATGAAAAGTGCGCTGATCACGGTAAAATGCAGTTAAAAATGACACGAACGTTAAGATTACGATATGCTACAGGTCAGTCTATTTAGTGAAACTTCAACCGTTATTTGGGACTCACAGTTGGCTTCGACAACCCAAAAACAAATAGTCATCTTTAAACCTAACCTACACTTCGGGCTACACTACAGACCTGTATGTCACCACTACCAAGATTTAAGGGCTAGAGGTCGAATAGCACACCGGGCTATATTTGAGCCAGGGTACATCAGAATAATATGAACGTATTAATTGGCTTCAGTATATTGGAGCGTAAAACATTAGTAAACCTTAATTACCTTGCGATTCAACAATTAGCTGCTGTAGTTTTAAATGAAAGCCTGATCGTATTAGTGATTTACTTGCCAAATCAAAATCAACAGTTACCGGTACAGTGCTTGAATTAATTTGAATTTTTGTGCACAACTATTTAATGTGCTCTCTTTTGTTGAAATATGGCTGAATATGTCGACATCCCCGTTTTTATGGAGCATATCAGTTTGAAAACAGCTGTAAATGTAATGCATAATTATTATTTTCTTCTTCCCAGTCACGACTACATTTACTACGTCCACGAGAGAGGTTTCTTAAAAACTAGGTAATGAAAGAATCATCGTTCTGTTGCGTAGAATGTGAGCCATTGCAAATTATATGCAGGCTTTAGGCGTCACATAAATATGGCCTTATTACTACGCCCGTTCGTTTTAAAGTGTTGATTGAGAAATTAATTTTTTATGGGTTGATTCTTAATGTTTCCAATTGGTACACAGTATTATTCACTATTCACATGTTTGTCATTGTGCTATTTTATACTGACATACTCCACTGTATTAATAGTGCAACGCGAAGTATTTTCAGTTTTCAAAACGTACTAGGTTGTAGCTAGACTATAGCCTTTAGATACTCTTCAACGTATGACAGAATCTTGATATCTTCACTATTTAATAAAAATAGGGTGGATTTTTATCATCGTGACTGCTTCGTCACTTCTTGTCTGTCAGTGTACAGTGTGATTCAAAATCCGTATTACAGGCTTCTCGCGAGTGTAGCGGGGACTTGGTTTTGATGAGAAACACACACCCGGAAATATAGCGTTTGGATATAAAATAAGTTTTAAGATCGGACCACTTTCACACTTACCACTTCACGTTACGGACGCTCATGTTATGACCTGACAGTCTGGGGACCCCTTAACACGCTGGTGACGAAATCGTCTCTGCGCTGCTGAGTTTTGATAGCCGCGCGCGCACTTGTGACAAAATTGTCGTTTTCTGTGCATTCTCCTCACCCCATTTGCTTCCAGTATTTCGCACACATACATGGCACCAACGCCTTTGAGCATGACTGTTGGCGAAGACGATATTGATAATGATGTTCATGTAGAAGAAGTGGAAGAAACACAAACACTTTTCAATAAAAATTTGCAGAATTATTCGAAGATAAACACGAAAGTTAAAGAATAGAAAGAAATCCATCCAATAATATTTTCTTGGAACAACATGTGTTCAGTTGGGACAGACAATCTCACATTCGTATATCTTGAGTTCCGTAAACCACTGGGTGAAAACGGAACCGATATAGGGTCAGTTCGTTGCCCGTCAGTCAGTCTGTTCGTACGCTATCAGCCGTTTTTCTAACAAGGGAACCTCCCCATCGCACCCCCCTCAGATTTAGTTATAAGTTGGCTCAGTGGATAGGTCTTGAAACACTGAACTCAGATCAATCGAGGAAACAGGAAGAAGTTGTGTGGAACTATGAAAAAAATAAGCAAAATATACAAACTGAGTAGTCCATGGGCAAGATATGCAACATCAAGGATGGTGTGAGCTAAGGAGCGCCGTGGTCCCGCGGTTAGCTTGAGCAGCTGCGGAACGAGAGGTCCTTGGTTCAAGTGTTACCTCGAGCGTTGTTTAGTTTCTTCATTTTAGCAAAGTTATGATCTGTCCGTTCGTTCATTGACGTCTCTGTTCACTGTAATAAGTTTAGTGTCTGTGTTTTGCGACCGCACCGCAAAACCGTGCGATTAGTAGATGAAAGGACATGGGTCTCCAATGGGAACCGAAAATATTTGATCGCAAGGTCATAGGTCAACCGATTCCTCCACAGGAAAACACATCTGATATACTATATACGACGCTGGTGACGGCATGTGCGTCAAATGACAGGAATATGTTGTCAACCCACCTAACTTGTACACTTGGCGAAATAACTAAATCTGAGGGGGGTGCGATGGTGAGGTTCCCTTGTAAGGAACGGGTGGACGTATCAAGTTGAAATGTATATCCCCTACGTCTATGGTCCCCTGACGATTTAAAACAAAGCTTCTATGTCAGTGTAATCAAAATATACAGCCATTGATGTCACATATTTTGATACTCGCAAACTCACTCGTTAAAAACTATAGCGGTGACCTAGAATCATGAAATTTGCCAAGAAGCAAGGTTTCACAGTACAAGAAAAGGAAAAAAGGTGAGAAATATCAATTATAATTATATCACACAAAAAATATAATTTTTTCGTTCTAGAGAGCCCTGGAATTCTCATGATAGGTATCTTGCCACTATCGATATCGATAACAGACAAAATTCGGTATTGTCGATACTATCTTTATGCATGATTAGTATGTACGAAACCTTGGTGCATGATTCACTCTACCACTTATGAGGCTTTTTGCATGTTAATGTAGGTAAAATGCGAAGTAATTCATCAAACCTTCAGCACTCATTTTAAAACACTGAAAAACGTTCCTTGGATGTTTTTGAAGTTTATGAAACATTTTATATAACTTTTCACTCGTGCCTGCGACTGTATAGGGGGTGCCACCCCCCCCCCCCCCCCCCCCCGCCTTTCCCATCAGTTCCTTTTTATGCTGTTTTCTCTTAAATCTCATAAATTCGCAAATAATGACCGTCTCCTCAAAAAATTCGTATCGACGAATGATGATTGGATTTGAAAAAAAGTATAGTTGCTGTCATCCTACGTGAGCGCACCTTACTTTGATGACGTGATTTGAAAAGTGACGGAAACATTTTTGTCACGGCGACAAAACCGCCGTTATTACGCCCAGACGAGTGCAGTTGAGTCTGCTGAGCGCTCCAGCTACCCCACCACTGCGCTACTTTTGGCAGCTGTGAGTGAGACGGCTGTATCACTGTCTAACTAACATATGTTAACACTGTGGCTATATGCTAATAGCTGCACACGCACGCGGCTTAGGAAGACGTGTTTACAACGCGGTGCGGCTAATTCTAAGACACGAGTATTGCAGAGTACTTTTATAAGCACGTGTGAATCAGATGTGTGTCTATTTTCAGCTTTCTACTTTTCGGCCAAAACAATTACTTGTATTAGGCCTACCCGATTAAATGAATACATCATATAGTGCTAATAACTAGTCAATCTTCATTGTTTAGTGAAAACAGGCATACAGTCTGTTAACTTCTAAGTTGCCATAATTACTCCCTAGTCGTGAGTCAGTAGAAGCTGGTAGAAGACGTATGTACCAGCCGTTTGCCATGTGTTTTCAGTTATCTGGGCCTGTTTTCTTCGTTCGCTGCTGCACCGTTCTGAAATTGGCCAACATACTACAGCTACCAGCGACATATGTTAACTGTGTGTCCATGTAGAGGCATAGGTGTGTGTGTGAATGCGAGCACTAGTGTGTTTGTGCGTGTGTGTGTCTGTGTGTATTTCAATATAGCTCGAAATAGGATAATTCCGAAATTTGGCAAGTTTTTCTCATTGCGTTTTCCCATCAATAACTCAGTGCTTCTTTAATCCAAAAGTATTTACATTCTACCACATCTATCCTACAACATTTACATAACACATTGCACTGCTATTACTTACACCTAGTCTCAAGTTGGAGAGAATTTGTCACTCCATTCAGTATTACAGTATTACCAATAGAATTGTAATGAAACATACAGGAGAGCAATATAAAAATCGCAGTTTCTGCCACTATTGCACTACAAATTGTACTAAAAATGATGTGTTTTGGAAAGATCTTTAATATGGCCTGTTACTGAAGCTGCATGATTTTTTAATACCCAAGTAGAAATTGGAAATGCACCAAATACAACATGCACTAAAATCAAGGTGGTAGCTGTTCGATCTGTTGCTGTCAGTTAATTACAACACAGGTCACGTTCTAGACCTCAGACTATGCTACTGATCAGTCTGTTACCACAGCCAGATTTTTTGCTTTCACATTCGTTGGCTTAACTAACTCTCAACTGAATTTAGACCTTGGGCTATGCTACAGATCACTCTGAAAGCACAGCCATATTTTTTGCTTTCACATTCGTTGGCTTAACTAACTCTCAACTGAATTTAGACCTTGGGCTAAGCTACAGATCACTCTGAAACCACAATCAAGTTTTTCGTTTTTACAATCATTGGCTTCGCCAACTGATAACTACGTTAGTTCTTATTATCACTGATGTCAATATCTGATTATCTACTTCTACTGGAAATATTTCAAAGAATCAAAAATGCACCGCCTACAGATATGATAGGAAACTGGCTAGTTTATTGAAGAATAGTGAAATTAGTTTTCAACACAGCCATCTTTGGTAAATCCAAACGTGTCTCTGCAAGTTTATACGTGAGGGAGTTGGAAAATAAGTTTCCCCTGTCGACTGTGGTCAGAGTTGTGTGTGAAAGGGAAAAAAGGAGAATGAGACATTAAAGATAAGGCATATCTTTATTTTTCTACATAATTTCCAAGTACATTAAGACATTTGTCATACCGCTTTATAAGCGTCAAAAAGCCTTCCAGCAAAAATCAGGGCGTTGCATATGGAAGAAGCATTGAACGGCTTGTTTGACATAAGCGTTGCTGCCAAAGTGCCTTCTGCTGAGAGTCTTCTTCAAAACAGGAAACAGACGGAAGTCAGTTGGTGCTAGATCCGGACTGCAAAGTAGATGGTGTAGGCACTCTCAAACAAGAGTTGCAATATGGTATTGCGTTGCCGTCGCCGTGTGTGGTCTCACATTGTCATCCAACAGCAGAACACCAGATCTGAGAAGGCAAATCCGCTTTTGCAAATCACCCCTTTCAATTTAGACAGAATGGCACAATACCATGCAGTATTGATGGTTGCATCCTCCAGAACGTCCAGCAGGAAAACTCCTGTGGCGTTCCAGAAAATGGTGAGAAGCACTTTACCTGCAGGCGGAGTGCTTTTAATCTTCTTTCGGACAGGCGATGACGGATGTTTCCACTCCATGGATGGGCCCTTCGATTCGGGCGTGTAATGGTAGACTCACGTTTCATCTCCCGTCACAATCCGAAACAGAACGTAATTGCCAGATTCATGGCAATGCATGAGTTGTTCCAGGCTGAACGCCATGCATTGTTCCATGTGTGTCGGGTTCAGTTGGAGGGGCACCCATCGTGCTGACACCTTTCTGTATCGAAGACAGTCTAGGTCTCGGTATGTCCTGCACTTGCTGATGTCCATCACTGAACTGCTGGCACCATCTACTCATCATTTGCCTCAACATTACACCTGACCCATACATCTCACAAGGTGGTCATGCATTTCTGTGTGTGATACTCCACGTGCCCATTCACAGCGGATAACAGCTCTCACTTTCGCATTTGACCATGACTCCAAAACGCACCTTCTTTCCAGAGCTCCAGGACAAGACTGAGCGGCTGGCCTCCGGTTTGTGCAGGCACTGCGACAGCACAATCTGCTCGATTCTGGTCAACCTCTACCCAATGGTGTATCGGTGTCATGCACGTGCGGGTTTACCAGCTGTGTTGTCTTTCGCCCATATCACACAACTCTGCCCACAGTCGACAGGGGAAACTTGATTTCCAACTCCCCCTCATAACTTAGCTTTTTCAGTGCACCATGAAAGTAGATCACTGGTATCACAAAAAGTGCAGTTACTTTGCTTCACTTTCAGACAGGTTTTCAAATAAATTCATGTAATGCATAAGTGTTCCATAAAATGACTTTTGGAAATGAAGTTAGTCTACCCTAAAACAATATAAAACCCATCTAATAACATAAAAGGCTTATAAGATATATTTTAATTTTGTAATGTACTGAAAATTGGAGAAAAGTAGACCCTGGAGAAGGTCAACTTAATATAAACTTTATTTTAAGACAGGATAACAGCTTAGGACAATGTTATCATCTCATATATGTTGTGTCACCTTATAGGACCACCAATAAACCAAATTTTATGTACTTTTTGATATTAAAGGGCGAAAAATAATAAAATTTAAATATTTCTGTAAATTTAGGATGAAACATCAACATAATTTAGTGTTGTTTCGTTATCAAAGAAAAGACCAGTGTTTAATTAGATATACTGGTATGTAAAACTGGCAGTGAATAGACCAGGAAAATGTTTTGCATCAATTTATCACCATCAACCAACTCTGACACGGAGAAAACGGCTCTTTTGCTGAAACATTTTGAAGGATTTGTAAGTTCAGCTGCCTCCTCCCATTTGTTAAAAAGGGCAACTTAATTGGAGGCCTTTTCCAGTTATCAAGTGATAGAATCACAGTAATTACGCTTGCACTATGTTCTTTAAAACTTTCAATAACACAAAGGTAATTAATGCATATTTTCGTACAGTGTAACCACAAAACACGCTTGCTAATTGTCCAGATTTTTCTTTTATGACAGATGAAAATCCAGGATGGAATGTAACAATATGGTGAAAAGGACAGTTGCTACCACCATATAGTGGAGTTCCTGAGTCGCAGATAGGCACAACAGCACAACAAAAAGAATGCCACAAAATAAACTTTCAGCCAACAAGGCGTTTGTCGGAATTAGACAACAGACAGACCGACAGACACACACACACACACACACACACACACACACACACACACACACACATACGACCACAGTCTCTGTCAGTTAAAGTCAGATTACAAGCAGCTGTGCATGATGGGAGAGACAACTGGGTTGGGTAATGAGGAGGTTAGGGTGGGGAGAGAGGGGATAGCAGAGTAGGGGGTGTGGAACAGTAAAGTGCTGCTAGTGGGATTGTGCAGGGACAAGGTGGTGAGAGGGTAGGTGCAGTTGAGAGGTTAGATGGAGGGTGGGGGTGGGGGGTAGCAAAAAGGGAGAGAAGTAAAAACACTAGGTGCATTGGTGGAATACAGGGCTGTGTGCTGCTGGAAAGGGAACAGCGAAAGGGCTAGACAGGAAAGGACAACGACTAACAGACTTCAGGAGGGTTATGGGGACGTAGGATATATTACAGGGACAGTTCCCACCTGCACATTTCAGAAAAGCTGGTGTTGGTGAGAAGGATCCAGATGACACAGGCTGTGAAGCAGTAATTGAAGTGAAGAACATTGTGTTGGGCAGCATGCTCAGCAACACTGTGGTCCAGTTGTTTCTTGGCCACAGTTTTTCGGTGGCCATTCATGTGGACAGACAGCTTATTGGTTGTCATTCCCACATAGAATGCAGCCCAGTGGTTGCAGCTTAGCTTGTAGATAAAAGGACTGGTTTTACAGGTAGCCCTGCCTTTGATGGAATAGGTGATGTTTGTTACCTGACTGGAGTAGGTGGAGGTGGGAGGTTGTATGGGACATGCCGTGAGGCATGGGGTTGGTAGCAGGGATTGTGTAGGGGTGGACAAGGATATTGTGTAGGTTTGGTGGGTTGCAGGGTACTGCAGTTTGGGGGGGGGGGGGGGAGGCATAATGGGTAGGATATTTCTCATTTCAGGGCACAATGACGAGAGACCCATATCCCTGCAATAGACCTAGATGTCCCATAGAACCTCCCACCACCATGTACTCTAGTCTGGCCACAAACATCACTTATCCCATCAAAGGCAGCGCTGCATGTGACACCAGTCATGTGATCTACAAGCTAAGCTGGAATCATTGTGCTGCATGCAATGTGGGCAAGACAACCAATAAGCTGTCTGTCCACATGAATGGCAACTGACAAACTGTGACCGAGAAACAACAGGACCACCCAGTTGCTGAGCATGCCACCTGACATGACGCTCTTCATTTCAATAACTGCTTCACATCCTGTGCCTTCTGGACCCTTCCCACCAACTCCAGCGTTTCGGAACTGCACAGGGAGGAACTCTCCCTGGGATATATCCTATGTTCCCAAAACCCTCCTTCATTATTTATTGTCCTTACTCAACTAGCCCCATCCCTGTCCATTTTCCAGAATTAAACAGCTGTTTTTTCCACCAATGCATTTGGTCTTATTACTCCTCTACTTTTCGCTACCCCCCTCCCTCCCCCGCCTCCATCTAACCCCCCTATTGCACCTACCATTTCTTCACCTCATCAGTGCACACTCCCGCTAGCAGCACTTCACTGTTCCCCAACGCCTACCCTGCTATCCCTCCCTCTTCCCATCCCAGTCTCCTCCTTATTCTCACCTTGTTGCCTCTCCCATCATGCACCGCCAGAGACGGTGATCATGTGTGTGTGAGTTTCATTTGTGTGTGTGTTTGTGTGTGTGTGTGTGTGTGTGTGTGTGTGTGTGTGTGTGTGTGTGTGTGTATGTGTTGGTGGTGGAAAGCTTATTTTGACACATTCTTTTTGTTGTGCCTACATGCAACTCAGCATCTCTGCCATATGGTGAGTAGCAACTATCCTTTTCATAATATTATTTTTCATTTCTTTGGTTTTTTACTAGTACCTGGCACTGGTTTAGAAGCATTTTGTACAATTTAAAAAAGGGTTCCAAATTGTGCATATTGGTGATGTCCTAGATTCCGTTTACATTTACACCATACAGTAACAACATTCATCTCTTAGCAGTACTTGTTGTCAAGTAATAGGTTTCATGATGAGCCAAATCAGGTCTAAAACAAAGTAATGAAAATGTGCAGCTAGTTGATCATTTTTTAATTTATTTACTTATTTCTTTTAATTTTTTGCAAAGTTGCTGTACTTTTTCCAGAAAATTACCTTCACAGCTCTTTTAGATCATACATTATGTTCATTACAACTTTTTAGGTATAATATAGACAACAACTAATTTCCACACATAAATCGATGTCATTTGCATTTTGCTTAAGAAGTTTTCTGGTAGCAGAATATCACTTTATTTGATAAAATTATCTCAGAAATACAGTAGTACAGATATGGTTAGCAGAAAATATACACTACTGTTTGTGGAAATTGTAACACCAAGAAGGAAATGCATGAATTCAATTAATTTAATACCACAAGTTAGGTACATGACAAGCAACAAATGATTATGTTTTCAAATCTGTACATGTCATTTCAGCCCTACTATTCAGTATGTCGTGTGGCCAGCATGCACTGCAACTAGAGCTGCTATACATTGTGGCATTAAATCAATAAGGTTCCGAATATGTTCCTGAGGGATTTTCCTCCATGCAGTTTGTATCCGAGCCCACAGATCCGTGACACCAGTTACCGGAGGACCATGACACACCAGGTGCCGACCAACCATATCCAACACATGTTCGATGGGCAACATGTCTGGTGAACGTGCAGGCCAGGGAAGCAATGCTACCCGTCGCTCTTTGAAGAAGGCATGTACATTCCTCACAATATGTGGCTGGGCATCGTCGTGTTGAAATGTGACCTGTGGAGATGCCTGAAGCAGGGGGAGTACCTCAGGCTCCACAACTTCCATTAGGTACCAGTTGCTGTTCAAAGTTCCCGCAATACGTACGAGGCGAGATCGGTTGTTGTAACCAGTGGTGCCACAAACCTTCACATCAGGTGTATGCCCACCACACCATTCCCCAATGAAGCCCTCCAGGTTGCACTTGCCACAGTACTATCAGACATGTATGCGACCATCACTGTAGGACACTTTGAAGTGGGACTCATTCGTAAAGATTACATGTAGCCACTCAGCACCCCAGTGACGGTGTTCACATGCCCATTGCAGTCAGAGGAGCTTGTGGTTTCTGGACAACAGAAGCCGAAATAATGTCATGCATGCAACCAGTCCAACCTGCGGCAGACGGCGACAAACTGTTGATGCAGACAAGTTCACACCTGTTGCAGTGCTCCAGCAACGAGCAAACACTGTGGCTGATACTGTATGGTCCATAATGGCCATGTGGACAAGATGACAGTCATCCCATGCTTTGGTCATATTTCGTGGTCCAGTTCCCACTCGTTGCTATGTACGAACTTCCTCTATCCACTGCTTCCATGCATGCAGCTCTGTTTCCTGGAGACCGATCATTCTGCCCCATTCAAATTCACTCACATGCCAATACTGCTACCTTTGACGTCAACGAGGCATACAGGCACTCGCTGTATTGTTTAAACCTTCTGTGACAACTCTGCGTCTACTACACTAGGTGCAACAGCAACCCTGTTATACCGACACAAGAGGTCTCTGCTCGGCCTTCGTATACCCCGTCTCTCTGCAAAATGTGTCATGTACTGCTTGCACATTCATCACCACTTCCACTAAGTGTGGTTCAATTTGATTAATTCCTTCTCAGTGTTCCACTTTTCAGAAGTGTATATTATCAAAATATCCAGAATAACTCAAACATATGAGCTAGTGGAAGCTGTCAACTGGTGGACAGAGTGAAAAATATTCTGAAATGTTTATTAGAATAGGTGCTAGCTAGGATTGACACTTTTTTTTTTTAAATTGCAGAAAAGTTACCCCTGCAGGAGCAAAGTAACCACACTGTATGGTTTATCAGCTTCTGTAAAAGTGCTTCAATATAGAGGCAGTAAATTCCTTGTTTGAAGATTTCATCCCACTAAATCAAGTTTAGGCTCTGTCTGTCATTCTTATAACTTGAATCTATCTCTGTCTCTCTTGTAACTTATTGTCTGCCGCACTCCCTCTTGTAACTTGCATCACTCTCTGCCTCTTCCTGTTATTCCACATTTGCCCCTGAAATACCACTCTTTCTTTGAAATTTCTTTTTCCTTATGAGATTGGCATACAGTGGAACTCTATCCTTCCTCGAGAGTCCTGCTATGTCCTGCTATACCCCTAAGCTGCATTAATCTCAGATATCACTTTCTTTTTGTTTATGTCTCTCAGTCACCATTGACAAATCTACGTCTTTCATGCTGCTCACATACCACTTGCTGTCATGTACAGAATAAAGTGAATAATTTTCAAATGCAACTGATAGATTTGACAAATCTACGTCTTTCATGCTGCTCACATACCACTTGCTGTCATGTACAGAATAAAGTGAATAATTTTCAAATGCAACTGATAGATTTTTATGATTATAACCACTGAATTTTTTGCTGTAGCTTTATTGTGATGAGTGAACAATGTTCTTGCAGATGATCTGTTAATGATATATAAGGTGAGAGCCAGTTATGTTTCTGTCTTTGCCTGAGAAATCTTTCAGGGCTGCACTTGGGAATCTCAAAGACCTGTGGTTTCCACCAAAAAAGAATTATCTTTGTCATCTTTGAAGAACTGTAGATATCTTTATCTTTGTTTCTAATGTTGTTTGGTCTCAGGAGTGTAACAGTGGATACAAGTCTCATTGGTGGTCTCAAATTTGTGCATAAAATCATTAGCACTGTTCCTAACCATTGGCAGATTTTGCATAGAAATACTCTTTGCCGCAAATGTACTCCATTTAAAATTACTTTGTGATTAATGGCTGTATGCTGGCAATACTGTCTCATTCCACTGCAGTCTGTTAATCTCAGTCATTTTAATCAGAGTGTACTACTTATTGTAAATAATGTAGTGTAATGAATCACCTTTATTTCCCGTTGTGCAATCTGGAACTTCTCCTGTAGTTTCCTGTGGGACTACCTTAAGTACTTGGCTGTACCTTAAGCATCTGGTTGGAGTTATCTTCATTTTCTGTGATTATATTTAAACTCATAAATGCAGAAATAAGTAGTAATAAATGATGTCAAGAGATTCAAGGAAACATACTCTAATTCACATTTGATCTGTACACCTGTTAAACTCTTCGTTTGGATGGATTTAATAACATACTGAGACATTCTTTGTTCATCAGGAACTTTTCCTATAGTTTCCTGTGTGACTACTGTAAATACCTGGCTGGAGTTGTCTTCAGTTTCTGTGATCATATTTAAACCCATAAATACAGAAATAAATAGTAATAAATGACAGTGCAGGATTCATAGAAACGTATTCCAATTCACTTTGGTCTGTACAGCTGTCAAACTCTTCATTTGGACACACTTAATAACATACTGAGACATTCCTTGTTCATCTTCTATGCCACTTCAACCAGTTCACATAGCAGTTAACAGGTACACATTACATCACATTTGAAACTGGTATCAAAAGCATTACTAGCATTAATGTGGCTTAACAAAATTTCCTTTCATTTCCTTTCCTGTCCTATTTATCAGCTTCTTCTTATGAACAACTAAAAATTCTCAAGAAGTGGAGACCAATATGCATAATTCCAATTCATATCATCCAGGCCATCTCAACTACTATCTCAGATTTGAATGAAATTTGGCTTATGTATTGTTCTGTCTTTGGAGTTAACTGACCATACCAAATTTAGAATGTTATGTCTGTTTTAATTTTACAGTACTTCATAGTTCAAAAGTTTTGTTGTTCTTAACACTGAGTTCAGAATGCTCAAAGCAGCACGTGCTGACATTCTGAAAACAAAGGACAATTTTTTTCATGATATTAACAATTTGAAATTTGGCGGTTCTGTCCTCTATAATGTAGAAAAAAGTCTCATATCTTTAGATAAAACCACCAACACAGAGATAATGTATACTTACATTGTTATACAGTGGAAAGTACAGAAATGGATAATAATATGTAAATGGTAGATCACTCCTCACCACACAGAATAGGCATTGATACAAAAGGCAGTAGCCATTGTGTGAGAATTGTTATGTGAGAATTCTTTTGAGAAAGCACTTTGCCGGGGAGCTTAAATATTTCAAATATTCTGTTTTTTTGTGCCTGGGGACTCACCACCTCCTCTGTGTGGTTAGTAGCAGCCTATCGTTTCCATATTGTTGTTATACTTATTTACATTTTTTTTATTTTATAATGTGCTAAAACCTTGGTTCACCATTATGTTGTATATAACATGCAAGGAAAAGGGGCAATCCTTAAAATTTATTTATCCAAAATAATTCGCAAGTCATGCGCTATCTCATGGAAAAATAAAATTAATGAGGCTCTTGTTGCTATGTTCTTTTTTGTATTTGCAACAAATAATTCCATAATTTTTTCTTGAGAACAGAAAACAAACTATAGAAACTCCTACTCATGCAGATATACTTAAAAATTGGTTTTTTCAGACACTTTATGTTATAGGGCAAATAATCAAATCTTTTCTTTAGTAGTGGGTTATAAATATAATTTTTCCCCTCTAGTGTTGTAGCTGTACATATCACTGTTTCTCCAAAACTGTGATGGGTTATGTATGCCAAATTTCATTAGCAAATATATATAGTGTGAGAGTGGAGTTAAAATACATAATCCCTTGAAGGGGTACCTGTATGACCACCACATAATTATTCTCACTGCTCACTTTCATGCAGTCAGTAATTTGTAAGTGGTAAATTACTCCAGGAAATTATACTGTATGACATTACTGAGTGGAAATATGCAAAAGATGTCAGAAAGTTGCTTTATTTATTTCCAAGACTGGCAGTTGTATGCAGAGCAAAAGTAACTACACTTAATTGTTTGAGAAGCTCTACCCTACTTCCTGGGTCCTATTCATGTGCTACATCAGTTTCTGGTCTGACTCTGTTTGTTGTACAGAACAGAATAGCTTACATTGAATTTTCTTAAAATTGAGAGAGAGCCCATTTTCAGAGAACCACCTAATAATTCTTTAACAAACATCATTAACAATACCTGGTTGCTTTCTCCAAAGGGGATTACACCACTAGTAGTGTCTCTAAAAATCACCAATAATGCTTGTTGAAAGTTAAGTGGAAGGTCATTCACATATATATTGAACAGGAATGGACCAAATATCAAACTCTGTCGGACTCCCTTTGTCATTTCTTCACAGTCACCAAATTTTTCTACTGTTCCAACCTTATTTGAATAATTCATCACATTATTTTGAATACTGTTGCTGCAGCAGTTTGCTATTAACATCATTAAATATATTGATAATGAGAAGGAGAAAGGAGTGATAGTGCTGACAGAAAAGGTGATAGAACATTTAAGTATAACATTAGAGTTAAAGTAAACCAGTGATGTGTGGATTACAGAAGGAGGGACACATTGACAAACATAGTGGGATTCAAGTACACCCCTCAAAGAAGACAAAGAGGAAGAAAAAAAAGAAGAAGAAGAAAAAAAAAAGCAAAGTGAATAAGTATCCCATTGCCAATATGGATAAATGTATTATTAAACAGCAATTTTTATGAGATGTTCGTATCACAAAAACATCACTTATCACAAGAAATATCATCTTTTTGAAAATGGCAGCTTTTACCACAAAGAATTTTTGTATCCCATTTTATATTTTTGTTTTTATTTACAGCATGCTTCTTAACTGCTGGCTGAGGCACATTACACATGTGTGCTCATTCATTTAATCCATGAGCTCTCTTTAGATATATTGTTACAGCCAAATGCAGTTTATTTGAGCTCCAGTTATCATAACACCTTTCCATTGCCATACTGTATTAGAAAATAATTTTTTACTTAATAACTTAGAAGGAAGACATCAGAAAATTCACCATATCATTTCTAAACATTATGTTGCATTAGTAGTGCTAAATGATTATTATAAATGTGCTAAGTGCTTATTATATGACCATGTTCCTCAAATGGCACTAATACAATATTGGATATGCAACATTGCTATTTTGCCATTTCCATACAAATGAACCATAATGCGTACATATTCATGATTGTCTGAAAACTAAGATTATTTCATGTGTATTCACCCATAAAACTTTATGTTGTTACTTACCTTATAACAGTAATTCACTTTGCCACATAAACAAAAAGGTGAATGAAAGCTACAAAAAAAATCAACACTGTCTTCAGACAATCTGGTACTCAACACAAACAGATGATATGACTTCTACAGGGTATATACAGCCTCAGACAGCCAGGAGATCTGGGAAAAACCCGGAATTTTTTTGTCTGGGGGAAAACCAGGGAATTTTTTAGAATTCTGAAAATTTTTCATTGTTTTAGTGTTCAGTTAAATTTTTGTGATTTTAAATGGTAAGAAGCATTACTTTAACAAATAATATTACTGTATCCTGCTTCTGCAGAATAATACTGCAGCAACAAAACATGAATGAGAGCGAAAAAAAAAAAAATGAAAATAAAATTTAAGTCACAAAGGAAATGTGCCATACACAACAACAAAACACAGTGTTCATACAAGTGTCTGCCAATAGCAACGTGTGTAAAAGGCTTTAGGAAGACTATTCAATGCTTTTTAAAAAGAAACTGCTTCTGATGATCGTATGTGACAGCTGCTTACATTAGATTCGCTTTAATTTAACAGTTTACGTGTACGAACATAAGGGCATCCTGCGTCATCGTACCTGCGCAAGCACAGTGACGCCTGTTATCTGGCGCTCTCTGGCAACTGCTGAAACAAACCTATTTTTCACAAGTGATGGGAAAATATTGCGAATGATGGTTTGAAAAGCATTGCTTTCAAAGTAAATTTCCCTTTATGCAAGATGAACTATGTGCTACAATGTACAACAAATTTCTTAAATCACAGAGCGTTTCAATCTCATTTAAAAATAAACTCTTTGGGGATGACCATTTAGAAGAATTTCGAGCCCAGAAGATCAGACATTTACGTTGTTACTAAAAATTTTACTGGCACGCATGTGAAACTTTTCTTTTCTTGTAGCAACAATATATATATTAATTTAAACCATTAACTTTTCTTATTTTTGTTTCGCGCTACTTAAGAGTGATCTTGCTATTGGCTGACTACATCAGGTGCCCTATGCTATCATCAGCTGGCGAGATCATGTGACATGAGCTGTGACTGGCTTACAAAAGTATGTCGCAAACTCAATTTCAATGCTTCGGAAAGTAACATACGGTGTTTGGTGGAATTCGAATTTATACCTTCATAACAGGAAAATATGCAGAGTAAGTATTGCTGCACATCAAAGATCTTTCCAATTTGTATTTCTTTCTCATGTGTTTCATTTTCTAAAGTGCCGGGAAATTCTTCGTTGGTGTACGAAAACATAAACCATCAAAGGATTGGTAAGTTTTACAGTGCCGAGGAAAAGTATACTTTCAATTAATACAGAGAAAGTGTATTTTCACCCGGGAGAAAGTGTATTTTCAACAGGGAAATCAATGAAAATTCCAGGTTTTTTTTCCTTGTCCATGTATACACACTGTCCTAGAAGGATACAATTTGTGCTGACCATATTAAATGTCATTTATGACAAGAGGTTCGAATTTTATAGCAGCGATACAAATTTAGAGCCTGTGCTATATAGGCAACTCTCCGTTAAATGTGTAGCATGTGATAGTGCTCCACTCTTAAGTATAATGTTGTGTATGCTGTCACTACCTCCCTGCCATCCTGAAAAGGTCTTCAGTATTCATCTTCTGTGGTGTGAAAATTACACACCTGGTTTCTATTATGATTGTGTTTTTATGTTTCATGCCAGTGCCATGTTCTAGCTATAGTTATTCACAGAGATGACATTAGTAGGGAAAGATGAGCAGGTGCACTCAGAAAATATATGGGAGAATAGGATAGAAGAAACAGTACCTTAAGTGAGAGACACTGGAAACATGCCTGCAGAAAGAGAAATAGTTGTCCTGTGTGTTCTCCACATGACAAATAAATCAGGGACAGGTTAAGTGAGTATTTTTCAGTGATACTCATCTGTTATTGTTGTGATGCTGTGCCGTTTTATGTATTGTGTGTGAGTGGTATTGTTGTATGAAGTTGTCTTGGGTGTTTATATGCTGAGTTCATTCCCATGTTTTTATGTGTAGGATATGTCATTCATTTCTTTGTTAGTTTATAGCTGCTCTTATGATGCAGAATGCATGCAATTGTAAATTTTTTTGGAATAGTAATTTCTCATTTTCTATTAGTATTCATGAAGTCAGTTGTATTTTAGATTTTTTGGATGTGTATTATTCACAGAGCCATTTTTCTGTTGCAAACATAATGTTAAATAAATTAAAATTTGATTTTCACATTGAACATTTATGCTGTTTTGTCAGTGATACATTAATATGTTTGGCAGATTGATGACTTGATGCTCAGCACTTTCATTCTGTTATGATGTGTCAGTACACTATGGGTTCATTAATTCGTTAATGTAGCCTCCAGTGAATTGTTCTGTTACTTGACATGTTTATATTACTTCCATTTTCTTAATATAATTAATAATTTTTATAAAATGGAGCAATATGTAGCACTTCAGTATGTTTTAGACTGCAAACATGTTTATAAATGTTAAGTAAACTCATTTTGTGGTTCGTCTGTCTACTGTTAAAGTATTAACTATTGTTCAATATCAGTGCCTTTGTAGATTTCAGAGAGCATCACATATCTTCCATTAATGCTCCCTTGTGAATGACCATTTGTCTGTATTTGTTGTGTAAGATGGTCTTTGTTTGTAAATAATGAAAGGAGCCGATACAACCACTCACTGTACTGGGAAGGTGCTGAGTGTGCTACAGCATGCAGCTGTGTCTATTCACACTACAGACAGGGATTGCTGTATCGTGAATAATACACAGCCAAAAAAATGTAAACTGCAACTGACTTCATGAATACTGATAGAAAATGAGAAATTACTCTTCCAGAAAAACTTACAATTGCATGCATTCTGCATCATAAGAGTAGCTATAAACTAACCCAGTTCTACAAAACAGGCTGGATCATATTCCAACACATAGACAAGCATAACCCACCAGTCACTTTATGAGTTATATTCTGATGCAGTCCGTGGGAACAAGTGATACCAGCCTTTCAGTATTGCACTGAGGCCTGAAGCCATGCTGATATCCTGAGATAATATTTTTTGTTAAAGAAATCAGTTAATTGTGGTGGAACTAGTTTTCCAATGATTTTTGAAAAACCTGAAAGGAGTGACACAGGCCTATAGTTGACCATCTGCTGCCGATTGCCCTTTTCGTAAAAGGGTACAACTTTTGCAGTTTTTAAATGTTGCGGGAAAATACCACTTGATAGTGAAGAACTGCATATATCTAGCAGTGGTGCGACTATCACTTCCGCTGATACTTTTATAATATAGTCTGGCACATTGTCAACTCAGGATGTTTAGTCTGCAATTCACAGAGGGTTCATCAAACCACTTTCAAGCTATTTCTCTACTGTTCCACTCTCGAAGAACACACACGTAACATGAACACTTTCAGTATAAGCTCTGATTTCTCTAATTGTATTTTGATGATGGTTTCTCCCTATGTAGACGGGCAGCAACAAAATATTTTCACACTGAGGATAAGGTTAATGATTGAAATTTCATGAAAAGATCATGCCTCAATTGAAAAGGCCTTTGTTTTAACGACTGTCACTCTAATTCACATATAATCTCCCATGGCACTCTCTCCTCTATTTTGTGATCATACAAAATGTACTGCCCTTCTTTGAACTTTTTCCATGACCTCTGTCAGATCAATATGATGCATATCCCACACCACACACCAGTACTTTCTAAACGTTCTGCCAATAAATCAAAGACTTTGGGCTGTGCAGGATAGTCATGCGGTCTGCAGCGCCTTGCCACAGTTCGCATGGCTACCCCCATCGGAGTTTCGAGTCCTCCCTCAGGCATGGGTGTATGTTGTCATTAGTGTAAGTTAGTTTAATTTAGATTAAGTAGGTCTAGGGACCAGTGACCTTAGCAGTTTAGTCCCATAAGCACTTACCACATATCGAATGGGACAAAAAAGTCTTTGGTTTGCATTATTCATGTGATCAGTACAATTTAAGCTATTGTTAATAGTAATCCCTAAGCATTTAGTTGAATTGACAGTCTTTAGATTTGTGTGATTTATCATGTAACCACAGTTTAGCAGATTCCTTATGGTACTCATGTGAGTGATTTCACATTTTGCTCTGTTTAGAGTCAGATATCTCTTTTAGCACCATACAGATATCTTGTCTAAATATTTTTACAATAAGTTTTGATCATCTGATGACTACAGGGTATTAAATGACAACATTATCTGCAAACGATGTAAGAGGTGTTTTCAGATCATGTCCTAAATCTTTTATGTAGATCAGAAACACCAGAGGGCATATAATATTTCCTCACGGAACGACAGACATTACTTCTAGTTTACTTGATGTCTTTCCATCAATTACCATGAACTTGACCATTCTGACAGGAAACCATGAATCCAGTTACATAACTGGTATGATATTTGATAGGCACAAAATTTGATTACAAGTTGTCTATGAAAAATGGTGTCAAAAGCCTTCTGAAAATCTAAAAATATAAAGCAGATTAATGAATGCAACAAGCGACTCTAATGTGGAGTACATTTGAATGATGATAGTTATTGGTTTAGTAGGTAGTGTAGCTTGTGTGTAAACCTGCACCAAGCTTGGTACAGGTGGGATTTGTCATAGAGGTTGGTGTGATGTGGTTCGCAGTCTTACATTTGATCTTACTTCACAGCCATATACTGAGTTTCTGAATATTGGTCTTAGTGTTTTGCTTAATACATTTTCCACTGACTAAGATTGAGCTACTTGCTACACACATCAGCTCGTTGAACAGAATTCCTAAGGATGCAGGTTGGTACTGTTCAATTATTTTTTATGGAACTGTTATGAGAGAGGTTTATCTAAATATGTGGAGCAACAAACAAAGAGAAAATGTTGCTGATTTTTCAGTGCTAAAATGAGCATGCGAGTACAGTTTATGAAGAAGGGTATACAGTAATTGTGCGTGAACTGATTGAAATGACAATTAACAGATCATAAATGCAGCTTGACAATTGTCCCACAAAGACTATATTGTTGCCACTGAAGCAAAGCAAGTGTGTATAGGAACCCTTTTTTCTCTAAAGAATTTAAGAATTTACTTCAACTTCTGTGGTGAAGGAATTTCGGAAGGTTGTGTTTAGTAACTGTGCTTTGGCAGCACTGTCATCTGTAATTGCATAGAGGAGGCATTAATTTTGTGTTTCTGGTAGCATACTTCACGTACCACCAGAATGTCTTTGGATTCTCTGCCAGTTTTCAAGAAAAACTTTCGCTGTGGACATTCTTTTACTGTGCTATAAGGGCATTAATCAGTTGGCCAGTGAAACTCAAGTTTCAAGTGATGGTGTAATGACAACCTAAGGAAAATTTACTGTTACATAATAGTCTGATTATGTAATTACAGCTCTCCCAAATTCAATCTCATACAGTGCATGGAAAAAACGAACTCTTTGTATCTTTCCGTGTGAGCTCTGATTTCCCTTAATTTATTACGATGATCATTTCTCCCTATGTAGGTTGGCGTCAAAAAAATATTTTTGCTTTTGGTGGACAAAATTGGTGACTGAAATTTTGTGAGAAGATTCTGCCGTAGTAAAAAATGGCTTTTTATAATGATGTCCACCCTAAATCCTGTATCCTTTCAGTGACACCCTCTCTCCTATTTCGTGAGAATACAAAATGTGCTGTCCTTCTTTGAACTTTCTCCATGCACTCCAGAAGTCCTATCTAGTGAGGATCCCACACCATGCAGCAATATTCTCAAAGAGGATGGAGAAGTGTAGTGTAGACAGTCACTGCAGTAGATCTGTTACATTTTCTAAGCATCCTTCCAATAAAATGCAGTCTTCAGTTATCCTTTCTCACTTCATTTTCTATGTGATCCTTCCAATTTAAGTTGTTTGTAATTTTAATTCCTAGGTATTTAGTTGAATTTACAGACTTTAGATTTGAATGATTTATCATGTAACCAAAGTTTAATGGCTTCTTTTTAGCATTCATGTGCATAACCTAACACTGTTCATTATTTATTTTCATTTGGCAATTTTTCAACCATTTTCTAAATCATTCTGTAATTTGGGTTGTTCTTCTGATGACTTTACTATCTGATAAATGACAGCATCATCTGCAAACAACCTAAAACAGCTGCTCTGATTGTCTCCTAAATTGTTTATGTAGAACAGCAAAGGACCTGTAACACACCTTGGGGCATGCCACAAGTCACATGTTTTACTTGATGATTTTCCATCAATTACTATGAACTTTGACCCCTCAGACAGGAAATCACAAATCCAGTCACATAACTGAGATGATATTCCATAATCACGCAGTTTCTCTACGAGCTGCTTGTGTGGGACAATATTAAAAGCCTTCAGGAAATCTAGAGGTACAGAATCAATTTGAAATCCCATTTCAATAGCACTCAGCAATTCATGTGAGTAAAGAGCTAGTAGTGTTTCACAAGAATGACATTTTCTAAATCTGTGTTGACTGAGTGTCAACAGACCGTTATTTAGAGGTAATAGATAATTTTCGAACACAGTGTATGTTCGAAAATCATGTTGCATATTGATGTTAATGATATTGGACTGTAATTTAGTGGACTGTTCCTACTACCTTTCTTGAATATTGATGTGACCTGTGCAGCTTGGCAGTCTTTGGGTACAGATCTTTCATCAAGCGAATGGTTGTATATGATTGTTAAGTGTGGAGCTAAAGTATCAGCAAACTCTGAAAGGAACCTAACTGGTGCACAGCGTGGACTGGAAGACTTGCTTTTGTTAAGTAATCTAGGGTGCTTCACTACTCTGAGGATATCTGCTTCTACGTTACTAATGTTAGCAGCTGTTCTTGATTCAAATTCTGGAATTTACTTCATCTTCTGTGGTGAAGGAATTTTGGAAGATTGTGTTTAGTAACTCTGCTTTGGCAGCACTGTCATCTGTAATTGCATAGAGGAGGCATTAATTTTGTGTTTCTGGTAGCATACTTCACATACCACCAGAATGTCTTTGGATTTTCTGCCAGGTTTCAAGACAAACTTTCGCTGTGGAAACTATTATAAGCATCTTGCATTGAAGTCCACGATAAATTTCAAGTGTTTTTAAAAGATTTCCAATGTTGGAGATTTTGCATTCATTTGAATTTATCACATTTTTTCATTGTTTCTGCAACAGTGTTCTGACACGTTGTGTGTACTAAGGAGAGACAGCTCCATCGTTTGTTGATTTATTTAGTATAAATCTCTCAATTCCTACCAATACCTTTTCTTTGAATTCAAGCCACATCTGGTCTACACCTGCATTTTTAATTTGGAAGGATTGGAGATTGCCTCTCACTAAAGAGTCAAGTGAATTTTATGTGCTTTTTTGAATAGGTATATTTTTCCTTTACTTGTGGAGAATTTGTAGGTTACAAAATTCAACCTCGCTGTGACAACCCTGTGTTCGCTAATCCCTGTATCTATTTTGATGCTTGTTATTAGTGCAGAATTATTTGTTACTAAGAGGTGAAGGTCACTGTTTCTGTTTTTGTTGAAATATTAGTGTATTACCTAGACATCCACACAAGAAACTCTTACAAGAAGTACAGATTGAAAAGTTTTATATAGCCTAGATTATAAGTACTTGTACATCAAAGCATGCTATGCAAACCAACTGTCCAAAAAAAGAGTACAGTACAGAATGTGATTTATATAAGTAACATATGAAGTCTATTATGATAACAGACATATCATCTCCAAATACTGGACTCGCATTTGGGAGGACGACGGTTCAATCCCGTCTCCGGCCATCCTGATTTAGGTTTTCTGTGATTTCCCTAAATCGTTTCAGGCACATGCCAGGATGGTTCCTTTGAAAGGGCACGGCCGATTTTCTTTCCCAATCCTTCCCTAACCCGAGCTTGCACTCCGTCTCTAATGACCTCATTGTTGACGGGACATTCAACACTAACCACCACCACCACATCTCCAAGTACTACAATATTACTAAATATTAATTTTGTAGTTGTTATGTACAACTTGCAATATGTAAAATCAAACAGTGGATACTCCAGGATGGAATAATGACTGTATTATGAAAAGGATTCATTGCTGCACACCATAAAGTGGAGATGTTGAGTTGCAGACAAGCACAATAAAAAGACTGTGAAGCTTTTGACCAAAAGACCTTCCTTCAGAAGATGACAATAGACACACACACACACACACACACACACACACACACACACACAGACAGACAGAGAGACATTCTCACTATTATGACTCTCACACACACGAGGCCACTGTCTGGCCACTGAGGATAGACCACAAGCAACTGGGCCTGATGGGATAAGCAATGTGGGTGGTAAGAGTAAGGAGGAAGCTGGGACAGGAGGAGAAGAGGTAACAGGGTAGAGGTGGGGATCATAAAGTACTGGTTCTGGGACCATACAGGGTCATGGTGGGGAGAGTGTAGGCAGCTGGGTGCAGTCAGAAGTTAGATTTTGGGAGGGGGAGGTTATTGGAAAAGGGTGAGAAGGCAAAAGACTGTGGGTGTACTGGTGTAATAGAAGGCTGTGTATTGATCGAGTGGGAGCAGGTGGGTGAAGGACAGTGACTATCGATGGTTGAGCCCAGGAGAGTACCGGAATGTGGGATATATTGCAGGGAGAGCTCCCATCTTTGCAATTCAGAAAACTGGTGTTGGTAGGAAGGATACTGATGACACAGGCTGCGGAGCAATCTTTGAAGTGAAGAACATTGTGTTCTATAGCATGTTCAGTGACTGGGTGGTCCAACTGTATCCTGATCAAAGATAGACAGTGGCCATTCATGTGGACAGAGAGATTGTTGGTTTTCATGCCCATGTGGAGCACAGCACAGCTGTTGCAGCTTACCATGTGGATCACATAACTGCTTTCATAGGTAGTCTAGTTTTTGATGGGGTAGGTGATGTTTGTGACTGGACTGGAGTAGATGGAGGTGGGATGATATATGGGACAGGACGTTTGTGCAAGTCTATTGCATGGATATGAACTTTGAGGCAAGGGGCTGCGAGCAGGGGAGGAGTAGGGACGGAAAAGGATATTGTGTATGTTTGGTGGGTGGTGAACACTACCATGGTAGGGGTGAAAAGGATAGTGAATAGGACACTCGTTTCAAGCCACAACTAGAGGTAGCTGAAACCCTGATGAAGAATCTGATTTAGTTGTTCCTTTCGTGGATGGTACTGAGTTAAGAGGGAAATACTCCTTTCAGGCCAGATGGTGGGAGTTTAGGAGGTGGTGGGTGACTTGTGAGATAAGATATGGAAGATATGTTTCAGTACAATTTTGGGAGAGTAATTTTGGTCTGTGAAGGCTTCAGTGGGACCCTTGGTGTATTTTGAGAGAGACTGCTTACCGCTACAGATGTGATAAGACACAGGTGACTAGGCTGTGTGGAAGGGACTTGTTAGTATGGAATAGGAAGAAGCTGTCGAAGTGGACTTATTGCTGGTGGTTGGTAGGTTACATATGGATGGAGTTAATGATGTCAACATAGAGGAAGGTGTCTTGTTGGGTTGAGGAGAACCCAGTGAAGCAAATGGGGGAGAAGGCTTTGAGGTTTTGGAGGAATGTGGATAGGATGTCATCATCCTCAAACCAGATTACGGAGATGTCATCTGTGAATTTGAACCAGGTCAGGGGTTTGGGATTTTGGGTGGTTTTGAAGGATTCCTCTAGATGGCCTATGAATAGGTTAGTGCAAGATGGTGTCATGTGGGTGCCCATTGCTGTACTTCAAATTTGTTTGTTGCTGATGCCTTCAAAGGTGAAGTAATGATGGGTTAGGATATAGTTGGCTGTGGTGACCTGGAAAGAGGTTGTAGGTTTGGAATCCATCAGACCCCGGGTTGAGAAAGGTAGTGTTCAATAATGGCAAAGCAAAAGGCATTGGGGATATTAGTATAAAGGAAGTGGCATCAATAGTAATGTGCAGGGTATTGCGTGGTAAAGGAACAGGAACTGTGGAGAGTTGGTGGAGGAAATGGCTGGCGTCTTTTTATGGGAGGGAAGGTTGTGGGTGATAAGTGGAATCCATCAGACCTTGGGAAAGGTAGTGTTCAATAATGGCAAAGCAAAAGGTATTGGGGATATCAGTATAAAGGAAGTGGCATCAATAGTAAGGGGCAGGGCATCGCGTGGTAAAGGAACAGGAACTGTGGAGAGTTGGTGGAGGAAATGGTTGGTGTCTTTTTATGGGAGGGAAGGTTGTGGGTGATAGGTGGAACATGTGGCTCTGTGAGATCAGAGAAGGTTGCAGGTAATAGGCAGAAGGTGTTGGTCTATGAAAGCAGAGACTCTCAGTGGCGGCACAGCATCTGGTCACAATGGATGGTTGGGTGTGTTGACTTTATGAAGCATTTAGATGGTAGGAGAATGGGGAGTGGTAAGTGTGAGGAAGGAGAGAGAGAGAGAGAGAGAGAGAGGCTCAAGGGAGAGGTTCTGGGATGGGCATAAGGATTTGAAGAGAGACTGGAATTCCTGTTTGTTTCAGTGGGCCACTATGGCAGGGTTTGTTGATGGACGAATCTGAGAGCTGACGGACACATACCAAGTAATTGTTGTGGTTCAAAACAACAGTGGGGGAGCCTACGTCAGCAGGTAGGATTATAAGATCAAGGCACACAGTCATTTTACTCCTTGTGTTTTTACTTGTCTCCTTGTCTGCTCCTTCCTCCCCTCCTCCACTTCTCTCTCTGTTTAACCTTCGGACTGCAGCTAACTGCCCTACACTCTCCCCACCACATCCATGTATGCTCCCAAAAGCAGCACTTGACCATCCCCTTTCCCTACCCTTCTATCCCCCCCTCCCTTCCCCCCTCCCATCATGCACATTGTTCGCAGTCTGCCCTCTCAGCGAGAGACAGTGGTCAGGTGTGTGACCATTTTGTGTGTGTGTGTGTGTGTGTGTGTGTGTGTGTGTGTGTGTGAGTGTTTGTGTGTGCGCGCATCTGTATATTTGTGTTGTTGACTTCAGAGAAAGACCTTTTGGCTCAAAAGCTTACTTATTTAGAAGTTTTTTCGTTGTTCCTCTCTACGATGCAACATCATTACTATATTATTATTGCATCAGATGTAATTTCTGTTCTGTCAGCGTATCAGAAGTTGCGGTTTTTGCATCAAGTACTTTTCTGTTGCTGTGAAATGTCATAGGCTGCTATTTTCCCATCAGATCTTTTGCTTTTGCTCTGGAACATCATAGGATGCTGTTTTCTCTTCAAATGTTTTTCTTCCACTCTGGGACATTGGAGGTCACAGTTTTTCTATCTGTAATATTGGGAGTCCCATTTTTTATGTTCTCTAGTCTCACCCACATACTTCTTTTATGCTGTGACTCTGGGTACAAATGAAAGAATTTGTTCTCGATTGTTGATCATCTTGTGAGACAGACAGAAAAGTTGACTTCTTATTATCATTATCATGACCAATCTTCATAAGTATATGCAGTTTGTGGCTTGCAGGGATCATTGGAAAGAGGATCAGCCACAAGAACCTGCAGTTTCAATCAGGCTCTGTTTGCAAAAATATTTATTTCGCTTCTTAAAATACAATACAGTGGTTGCTGGCCATTAGCCAGTGATTATGTTAAGTCTTGCACAGTTGAAAGCCCACCCCCTTCACCCTCAACCCCTAATTCTGTAGAGCTCTAATTTATGTAATATTGAAATTCTGACATTTTATTTACAAGCCTTTGAAAATTCATAAAATTCAGCGTTGCTTTACAACATGACCCTAACAGGTCCTCCACTTACTGCACGCTCTTTATTATTCCCAAAAAACTGATGACTTGCTCATATCCTTCCGGCCGGCAAGAGGACTTCCGTTGTCTTACTTGACCGATAGGAGTATGTAAGTCAGAGTCTGTGCCGGTTGTGTGACACCTCTATGTACAGCATCTGCCATCGAGATCCCATCCCACTGATACAAGCTGACCTGCAGTTGATTCCTTAAAACTTCAGACTCCTCAAGAGGACTAAGACGTCAGTCCATAGCATTTCTTAACCAACTGAAAATACACACCTCCACCTTTTACCTTCTTCCTAAGATCTATAAACCCAGTCACCCTGATCATCCCATAGTTGCTGGCTTCAAAGCACCCACCAAAGGTGTACCTCCCTTAGTTGATCAACACTTGCAACCAATAGTATGAAGACTTTGCTCCTATATTAAAGACACCAATCATTTCCCAGAGCATCTAAAATCTGTGCCTGTCCCATTGTGCCACACATCCTGCTTGTTGCCATTGATTCCACCTCCTTTAATACAAACAAGTGCATGCTCTGTCTGCTGCTGAACATTTCCTCAACCAGCACCCACCTTATTCCAAATCAATGATGCCCTTCCTACTCACCTTCATCAGCTTTAACCTTACACTAATTACTTTACCTTTGAGGGGCAGATGTATAAGCAGATCAGGGGCATGGCCATGGTAACCAGGATGGCTCTTCCTATGCCAACATTTTCATGGGTCACTTGGATGCTTTCCTGGTGTCCACAAGCCTTTAGCCATTGGTTTGGTTTAGATACAGTGATGACATCTTTGCAATATGGACTCATAGCGAGGCTGGCCTGTAAAAGATTCTCCCAATTAAATGTCACATGGTCCTATTCTGAATCCCACGCCACTTTTCTTGATGTTGACCTGGTCATCACCAAGGATCAGCTGAACACTTCTGTTCAAACTAAAGGGGACCTAGACGTCACTTTCGTTCACATTAGGCGAGTGAAGCATCATGGTTGTTTTTTACACTAGTATTTTTAAAGATAATAAGACAAAAAAATTAATAATAATTGAAATGAAACTTTAACTAAATAATTAGTATATTGTGACCTCTGTATGACAAAAATTTGAACACTGCTGCATTAAAAATAGTGAGAAGATTGATTTTTCTCTTATATATTGAATTGTGTGTGAATTTTATACTAGGCATACTGTACTTTCACACAATTAAAATTTAAAGTTCAGAAAGTATTTTGTTCATTTAAGAATGGAACAGGAATATTTACTAATTTCTTGTTCTATGTATTTGGAAAAAAATGTTCTTTTGGGATCTGCTTTCTTCTCCTAATAAATTATGAACATTTGATATGTTCCAGCTGAAAATATTTCATATATTGTTGATATTCTTGTCCTCTTTATAAGTTAAACTCCTTACAAACAGATTGATTGATAGGTGTCACTGGATGCAGATATGGACAGGCTTGTGGTCAGCAGGCTGCTCTCCCCACCATCCTCAATTTTTATGAATGGAGCCACCACTTCGTAGTCAAGCAACTCCTAAAATGGATAAGCAATTCCTTGACATTATAACATACGTCCTGTCAACCTGTCACTTATTTTCAGTCAGTGTTTTCCGTATATCCCTTCCCTCACTAATTCTGCAGATAACCTTATCAGTCCGTACCTTATCAGTGTATCTTATTTCCAATACACCTCTGTAGAACTACATAACAAATTCTTCAATTCTGTCCTGTTCTGGTTTTCCCACAGTCCATGTTTCACTACCAGACAATGCTGTGCTCCTAATGTACATTATCAGATATTTATTTCTCAAATTAAGGCCTATGTTTGATACAAGCAGACTTCTTGTGGTATCCTTGGCACTATACTGGCCACAACTTTGTCTTCACTGGATGTTATTACAGCACCAACTCATCTGAAAAGCAGATTTCCTGGGCCACCATATCCAATTATGGTACTACTGATCCCTCCCAAAAATCTTAGGAATGCACCTGTTGTCATTCAGTATTTCCTTGACTTGAAAGTATTAATCAGCTTATTTGACACGGCTGTTACTTCTTAAATTATGCTTGGAAATGAGGACCGTTATGACTGACATTTTGTCCACCACATCTAGAATACCTCTTCATCTCCCTCTAAACCTCCACAATATCCTTGCCAGATCCTGCACTCCTGCACCCATTTCGCAGCTCTATGGGTCCTACCCTTGTGACCATCTCCATTGAAAGACCTGCCCTATGCAGCCTCCTACCATCACCTATACCAGTTCTGTAGCTGGCAGAGCATGTACTACCAAAGGGAAAGCCATCTCTGAAATGACACATCTCCTATACCAGCCATTACATGAACACTGTTCAGCTTTTTACATGGGCGTGACAACCACCAAGTCACCAGTTTGTATGAATTGACATAGACAGAGCGTGTATACTGACAACACACAATATCCTGTAGCAGAGCTTTCTCTAAAACATGTCAGTCTTGAACATGTCATCTGTTTCAGCACATGACCCATCTTTATTCTGCCCCCAGACACCATTTTCTCAGAACTCCGCAGATGGGAACTGGCATTACAACCTGTCCTTGGTTCTCGCCACCCACCTGTTATTAATTTTTGTTAATGTCTTTGCTTTCAGTATTCATTTCTTCACTCCCTTTTAGTTTTCAGTATCGTTGTTTTCTGACCTGTTTATTCCCCCCACCCCTAAGACATACTTATCTTTCTTTCCTTTTTAACTTGTGCATGATGTTTTTGTCAGTTATGTCTGTATTGCATATTGCCTTATCTTCCACCTTTAACCTCTCAGATTTTCAAATCTCATCTGGTGCAGTCCACAACAATCCATCTTTCCTTCTTATCCCACCCAGTAAGCCTCCCTTGACCCGGAGTTCCTCTTCCAAACTCTCCACATTTCCTAAACCTCACTAGTTTTTTCCATTTACACCTCTTCTTTCCCTGCCACTAACATAAAAAAAAAAAAAGGAGAGGTATTGACACATTAGCGAAACAATGGCAAGAGACTGCTATTTGTTGTTACTTACACTGCTGCTTTCTTTGATAATGGTCAACAAGATCCAAACAATAGACTGTGTATGATAGAAGATGTTCTAAACGAGAGTTCAGCAAAAAATTTTCTCCGTCTGAAAATCTTTGGAGACGCCTCTTTAGTACATTACATTCTGCACATAAATTAGAGTCATCTTAGATTTAAAAACCTAGTCAATTGGAGTGGTCCATTTCTGACTGTATCACTATTAGGCACAAGAATAATACGAATATAAAAATGACATGTTATCTATATTCTTGCGCGTTTGCTGTTGTCTCACTCTAGTTTCATAGTTTATTAGGCAGACAGGATTTAAATGAGTTAGCAGCAAACACAAAAGAATACAAGGCAAAATATTTATATTTGTATTATTCTTATGGTGAAGAGAATACTGCATGTGATTCACAATTCATATAAGTTCCTATTAGCAACCGTCTCTTCTCACAGGTAGGAAAAAATTTAGAACGTAGAGTTGGCATATGGCAAACATCCCAAACAGTCTTGCCAATCTGATTTTTGTAGTACATTGAAATGCTGCTACATTCGAAGATGAAAAATAAGAATTTGTATTTACTTCGTAGAATAATGTATGTAAATGCAGTGGTCGAAACTTGGGGCGGAGGAAAAAACTTAAATTTATTTACTGACGCAGAGGTTTTGGCTCCCGTATTCATCTTTGTGTCTGCAAAGCATGCCTGTGTAGTACTACATATATTGAACAGCAGAAGTTAGTTGTGGCGGCACCTACCAACATTTTTCAGAACTTCCACTTACTTTACACTTGATTCTAAGCAGCAGTCTGTTTTTAGGATTATAAAAACCGGAAAAAAGTGAGGCTTAGATTCAAGTAAATACGGTATATGACATCCACAATGACAATTTTGTGGTGCTCTTGGTGATAACAAAACTGGAACACACATTTTAAAATTTAATAGTTTTTTGTTTCCTTTTTCATTAATACAGCAATATACACTGAAGAATCAAAGAAACTGGTATAGGCATATTCAAGTACAGAGATATGTAAAAAGGCAGAACACGGCTCTGCAGTCAGCAATGACTACATAAGACAACAAGTGTCTAGTGCAGTTGTTAGATCGGTTACTGCTGCTACAATGGCAGGTTATCAAGATTTAAGTGAGTTTGAATATGATGTTACGGCTGGTACACAAGCTATGGGACAGAGCTCTTCGCAACTCTGGAGATATACAGTTGTAGGTTCTCTGCAGTATGACTCTTTCAGAGTTTGAAAGCCATTAGCTTTGTTGCAGATCACAGTGTTTGAATATGTGATGTCCACAATGACAACTTTTTTTGTGTGGTGACATAGTTAGGATTCACATATTCAGATTTATCAGTTATTGTGTTTTCTTTACCAATAATACAATAATATATGTAAGAAAGATGTATGATTTGCATTAATTCTGTTTTGATATCTGAGTGTGACATAATTTATTCTACCCATGAAACAACTTAATGGGTTATACAAGTCACCAGTTGTTTACAGCAAGTTTATGTACATATATGTTATTCTTATAACATTTGCAACTTCCAGATTCACAGGCTCTGAAGCTGTACTTATGTTTGTTGAAGTGGAAAACACTCATCAGTGTAGGTGTCATTACCATATATACATTAATATTAATTTATAGATAATGACTTTGCAGCTCTCAGTGACTGTCTCATAACATTCATTCATGTCTTTTGTCACTGTACTCATGTGTGGTTGTAAGAATGTTTGTGTTGTGCTTGAGTCATTATTTGTGTAAGTTCATTTTCTTTCTTTATGTCTTGAAATCTTCTGTCTTGATTCTTCATGTAATTTGAGGTAGCAGTATTTTAATTATATATTCTGTAAAAAATTGTAATTGAATTACGTTACTTTTTCAGTGTCCACTTGAACAGTTTGATATGTGGTTATTGAATAGTATTTATCTTCTGTATTAGGGACATCTTTCTTCATGTAAAGTCTTTTTCTTTGTTGTTTCATCATCTTGTTTGAGTTGTTAATAATTTACAGTGAGCAGGGTGTAAGATGATAGTCACTGAGTTTACGTGGCGAGGTTGTAGTGTGTCTATGGCTGTGTTCGAATGTGTTGGTGTAAGTGTGGTTGTTGTAGAGGGTAACTTTTCGTTTGAAGGTACATTTTTCTTCATGAGACAAGACCTCTCTTGATTCTTCATATTTGAGTCACAGCTAAGAAATATGTTTCCAAATGAATTTGATGAAACAACTTAACAATACAAGGTGGAAGCTGTTTCTGCTGAAATGACCAGCATATCTTGTACTGTCTCCCTCATGAAAAGTAGCATAATGTCCAGATTAACCATTTAATCATTCTGGTCTATTTTCATTTTCTTCGGTGTTTCAACAAATTTCAGCAAGTTTACAACATGGTGTTCACAATGTCCCAGTTTCGGTGTTAATAAACCTGCAAGATGATTTGGTGGACTGTTGGTGGGCAAGCAGAATTCACTAACATCTACATCTACATCTACATGACTACTCTGCAATTCACATTTAAGTGCTTGGCAGAGGGTTCATCGAACCACAATCATACTATCTCTCTACTATTCCACTCCCGAACAGCGTGCGGGAAAAACGAACACTGAAACCTTTCTGTTTGAGCTCTGATTTCTCTTATTTTATTTTGATGATCATTCCTACCTATCTAGGTTGGGCTCAACAAAATATTTTCGCATTCGGAAGAGAAAGTTGGTGACTGAAATTTCGTAGAAAGGTCTCGCTGCGACGAAAAACATCTTTGCTGTAATGACTTCCATCCCAACTAGTGTATCATATCTGCCACACTCTCTCCCCTATTACGTGATAATACAAAACGAGCTGCCCTTTTTTGCACCCTGTCGATGTCCTCCGTCAATCCCACCTGGTAAGGATCCCACACTGCACAGCAATATTCTAACAGAGGATGAACGAGTGCAGTGTAAGCTGTCTCTTTAGTGGGCTTGTTGCATCTTCTAAGTGTCCTGCCAATGAAATGCAACCTTTGGCTCGCCTTCCCCACAATATTATCTATGTGGTCCTTCTAACTGAAGTTGTTCGTAATTTTAACACCCAGGTACTTAGTTGAATTGACAGCCTTGAGAATTGTACTATTTATCGAGTAATCGAATTCCAACGGATTTCTTTTGGAACTCATGTGGATCATCTCACACTTTTCGTTATTTAGCGTCAACTGCCACCTGACACACCATACAGCAATCTTTTGTAAATCACTTTGCAACCGATACTGGTCTTCGGATGACCTTACTAGATGGTAAATTACAGCATCATCTGCGAACAATCTAAGAGAACTGCTCAGATTGTCACCCACGTCATTTATATAGATGAGGAACAGCAGAGGTCCCAGGACGCTTACCTGGGGAACACCTGATATCACTTCAGTTTTACTCGACGATTTACCGTCTATTACTAAAAACTACGACCTTCCTGACAGGAAATCACGAATCCAGTAGCACAACTGAGACGATACCCCATAGCTCCGCAGCTTGATTAGAAGTCGCTTGTGAGGAACGGTGTCAAAAGCTTTCCGGAAATCTAGAAATACGGAATCAACTTGAGATCCCCTGTTGATAGCGGCCATTACTTCGTGCGAATAAAGAGCTAGCTGCGTTGCACAAGAGCGATGTTTTCTGAAGCCATGCTGATTACGTGTCAATAGATCGTTCCCTTCGAGGTGGTTCATAATGTTTGAATACAGTATATGCTCCAAAACCCTACTGCAAACCGACGTCAATGATATAGGTCTGTAGTTAAATGGATTACTCCTACTACACTTCTTGAACACTGGTGCGACCTGCGCAATTTTCCAGTCTGTAGGTACAGATCTATCGGTGAGCGAGCGGTTGTATATGAGTGCTAAGTAGGGAGCTATAGTATCAGCGTAATCTGAAAGGAACATAATCAGTATACAATCTGGACCTGAAGACATGCCCGTATCAAGCGATTTGAGTTGCTTCGCAACCCCTAAGGTATCTACTTCTAAGAAACTCATGCTAGCAGATGTTCGTGTTTCAAATTCTGGAATATTCCATTCGTCTTCCCTGGTGAAGGAATTTCAGAAAACTGCGTTCAATATCTCCGCTTTAGCGGAACAGTCGTTTGTAACAGTACCATCGGCACTGCGCAGCGAAGGTATTGACTGCGTCTTGCCGCTTGTGTACTTTACATACGACCAGAATTTCTTCAGATTTTCTACCAAATTTCGAGACAATGTTTCGTTGTGGAACCTATTAAAGGCACCTCGCATCGAAGTCCGTGCCAAATTTCGCGCGTCTGTAAATTTTAGCCCATCTTCGGGATTTCGCGTTCTTCTGAACTTCGCATGCTTTTCCGTTGCCTCTGGGGCATGTAAGATGTAACTTTTGCTTACATATGTTCAGGAATCCATAGAGCCTGACTATTCAGGTAGCTGGTGCCATTAATTTCTTCATCTCTTTGTCTGGTAAACCAGAGTCCTTTAATAACCACCCTCTCTTCATGACTATGGCCTGTGTTGTATTGCAACTGAGCTTCCAGTATGCATCATCTTCTCATAAATGTAGCACATTCAGATTATAGTCTTCAGTGTTCAGAAGCAAAGTGGTATTTCCTTTGCCAGCTGGCAAGTAAACAAAGTCAAAATTCTCACACGATAAGCACAAGTCACTTTGTTGCTCGTGGCTAATTAAGATTTCAGTGGTTTAGGTTTTGCCAGTATATAGCTGGCACTTAGTGTGATGTTCTTATCTGCGTCATGAGAGAGATGATAAATGCACTACTCTTTTCCACTAATAACATAAAAAATTGCAAGACATCTTGGGGCTGGTGAAAAATTAAGGCCATTACTCAATGCTGCACAGACCCATTTTCCAGTTCTGGGATGGAGTGATTAACAGCTATTGTATGGCCTTATCATTCTCCACATCAGTTCCTCTGTGAAGTGATAGGTCAAACTTGTTACATTGCATAGACATCGTCTTGCACAAATTATCGTGCTGTTGTTCTGTCCATGGGGGCAGGCTTTTGATGTTGAAAGTAAGTAACAGTCCTTGTAGTCAGGTCGGAACAGCAGTTTCAAATGTGAAAGGATCCTCAAGTACCACCTGACATCACTCTGTCCCACAATGAGCCAGAGCTGCCTATCTCACCTTCTGCACAACATCACTTTGGCCCTCTCTGATTGGTGGCAGAAACTGCAATTGTGGCTATATAAACAGGAAATTGTGCCAGCCCCAGCAGTCAGTAGTTTTACTCCTGATGACAATGGCAAATATATCCATTGGAAGCTCATTAATTTTAATTGATTTGATGCTGTTTGAAAATCAAAAAGACATGATGCTGCAAAAGTCATTGAGCACACTTATGTTTCCTCGGCAGTGAAGACATAATGCACAGTGTGAGACTGCTGGAAAAACTGTGAAAAAAGAAATTACATCTGCTGAGTTCTTTAGCATATTGCAATGCTGCCTGGATAAGGAGGTAATTCCTCACTTTGTTGTAGCTAAGCAACACATCCAAACTGCTGCAGGGGACAGAATTTTGAAGAGGACAAGTCACACCACAGTGAGACAGTGGACCGGTAGACAAGATATGAGCTTGATCCATATACCAGAAAGCTGTTTGATTGTCATCAACTTCTGTCATCAGCTTTGCAGCCATTCGATTGGGAGTGCGTGGACATAGCCAAGGCATCACAATGGTGAGCCAGTTTGTGCAAGACAGCAAGACAACATCCAAGCAAGTTTGAGCAGTCAAAACATCTTACAGGAATATAAGTGCCAAAACTAGGACATTGTCAACACCATGTTGTAAACTACCAGACATTTGTTGAAACACTCAAGAAAATAAAAGCAAATCAAAATGACATAATGGCTAGTTTTTACGAGGGTGCCAGTAGAAGACATGCTGGATCTTTTGGCCCAACTCTTTCCATGTGGAATCCTCAAGTTGTTATGTTATGTTCTTATAACAACACTTCTTATACCATGATGAATATTATGAAATAATGGATGGTACAGTGATGGACTCACCACTGCCCCTCGCAGTCATGAATTTCTTCATGGAGCACTTTGAGGAGCAAGCTCCAAACTACGCGATGTTGTGTCCACCTTGCTTCCCAAGATAAGTTGATGGTGCCTTCCTGATATGGCCCCATGGTGAAAATACACGGCAGCAGTTAATGGATCATACAAACGGAGTTCATCAGAACATTGAATTTGCCATCGAGATGGAGCGGGATGGCAAGCTACCGTTCTTGGATGTTTTCATGTGGGGGGAAGGCAGGAGGCTGGCTTGGTCAATGTACACTGATCAGTATTTAAACATTGATAATTTTCACTCTTGTACACTAGAAAATGGTACTGAAAACGTTAATACACACAGCAAAATTTATTTCCAATGACAACCACTTACAGTCTTAACTACAGCACTTGAGGCACATGTTCAGAGAGGATGATTATAGCAAGAGAGACACTGCAAATGCTTTCAGATGTCACCAAAGATGGATGTCTTGTGAATTGGCAGAAGAAGCCAAGCCAACAGCTTTCCTGACATACTGTGGGCCAACTAGCAGCAAGTTAGGATGTGTACTGCAGAGACATGGATTGAGACCAGTGCTTTGTCCCACCCCCAAAAAACGACATATGCTCTGCCTTGTTAAAGAGAACATAGCTCTTCATGTGTCAGGCGTGCATGGTGTCCCTTGTGAGTGCAGCAGGATTTATGTAGGTCAATCAATTTGCACAGTTGCAGGGTGTTGTACTGAGCACAAGAGACATATTAAACGGAGGGAGCTGAACAAGTCAGCCATATCTGAGCACTGCCTGGAAAACGGACACAAAATACAGTTTGAGAACACAGATGTTTTGGCTCATGTGTCAACATACGTGGATTCTATTATAAAACAGGTGACTGAGATTAGATTGAACAACAACAATTTCAATAGAGACCAGGGGCACACTGACTAGGGCATGGGGACAGGCTTCGATATCAGGAGGAAGCTACAGTGGATGACTAACAATTATAGGGAGGTTGGAAACAGCAGTTTCAAACGTGGCACTGGCCCCTCATGCCACCTTACATCACTCAGACCAATGTCTGGCTGGAGCTGCTATGAGCTACCCAACTCACCTTCAATGCATGTATCATTTCTGTCCTCTCTGATAGGTGCCAGTGACTGTAATCATGGCTATATAAGTGGAAAAATGTGCCATGCCCAGCTGTCAGTAGTTTTACACCTGGAAATGATGACAGTGATAATCATTGAACACTTGTGATTTTTTTTTAATTGAATCAGCTTGAAAACCGAGAATATTTTATTCAAAGATTTGTTTAACATATTTTTGTTCGAGCAACAAGATACAGACTCTAGCTGTCACACTGTCCTCAAGGGAAAGTCTCTCTGTACTAAAGCACAAATGACACATTTGCATAGCATCATGTTGTGAAGTGGCTCTGAGCCTGAGTGGGCTAAGCAGCTGCCACCAGCCATCATATACTATGGTGGCAGAGTGTGCCCGTGGTACCAAGCCACTGGAGGTGTGACAAAGCTGGCATACATCACTGGGTGTACCAGATCCTGTATGGCCGCAATCAGCATTCAATAAAAAGTTGCAATTCCATGCCACCTGTGGTATGCTGTAGAGTGGTATTGACACTTGATACCAAAAATGCTACAACAGAACCAAGGCTGTCTTCAGACAATCTGACCCTCAACACACAGAGGTCATAGTTGACAATATGTCTCCTGGAAGCACACAGTTCACAATGGTCTCATTTAATGTCAGTTATAACAAGAAGTTCAAATTTTACAGCAGTGGTACAGATTAGAAGTCTTAGGTAACTCTCTTCACTTTACACACTGGAGTGTATGTTGGTACTACGTCCCCTACCTGTTTCTCAGTTGTAAACATCAGCATGCTGCCACCCTGAAAAGGTTTTCACTTTCCTGGGCTGACTAATAGTATATTTATGATTGTATTTATTATGGTAATGTAATTTTTTGGTGTGAACATTATAGTGTTGTTCTCTAGTATGATTGTGTTTTTATGTTCCATGCTCCTACCTCCTTCCTACCCTTTTCCCACACTTGCTATGGTTATTCAAGGAGATGACGGCAAAAGGGATGGACGGGCATGCACGGCCAAAAATGGATGGCAGAATAGAATAGAAGGAACATCTCCTTAGGCGAGAGAGGTTGGAACCATGTCTACAGACAGAGAGATGGAAGTCCTTTGTGTCCTCTACATGGTGAATATATCTGGGCTAGATTCAGAAAGTGCTTTTCAGTGATAACCTTCTGTTATTGTTATGGTGGTGTGCTGTTTTATGCATCATATGTGAGTGATATTGTTGTATCAAGGGATGTCTTGGATGAGTTTATATGCTGAGTTTATTCTTAGGTTTGTATGTGTAGGAATGTCAAGTAGGTAATTCATCATTTCTTTATGAATAAATAACTGTTGCTATGATAAGGATCGTGTGCAGTAATCTCACATTTTCAGTCATTATTCAGTGTGCCATTTTTGTGTTGCAGATGTATTGTGAAGTAAATCTAAATTTGATGTTCACAGTAAACTTTTATTTTGGTGGATTACTGTTACAGTGATATGTGTGGCAAATTGGTGAGTTGGTGCTTGCACTTTCAATCTGTTATGATGTGTCAGTACATCCTGGGTTTCTAATTCACCAGTGTATCTTCGCGAGATTTGTTCTATTACTTCCCATGTTTATCATAGTTCCATTTTCTTTCTGTGATAAATAGTTTTTTGGAATTTGAAGCAATAATTAGCACATCAGTCTATCCTTCACATTTGCAAATGTGGAATAAACTCATTTTCTGGTTAGACTCTCTACTGTTAATGTCTTAGCTATCAGGTAATATCAGTGGTTTTGTGGGTTGCAGTAAGTGTCGCATATCTTCCATTAAAGTTTCCTCATGATTGTCCACCTGTGTATATTTCTTGTGTAGGACAATTTTTGTTTGCAAGTAAAGAAACAAGTTCAGATATCAACTCTGTGTACAGATGAGGTTGTTGAGTGTGCTATATCGTACAACTACAGACATGATCAGGGGGTTGCTGTATCATTGGACCGCATGCCAGCTCCACAATACAGGATGGATTGTATGTCAACACAGCAGTTGAGCAAAACCCACCAGTCAGTTTATGAGTTAAGATTCCATTGGACTCTATATGAAGGAGCAGCAAGCACCAGCCTCTTCTCCAAACCACTTGCATTGCCACAAGTGATGCTACATGCAGGGCACTACTTGCTTTGCCAGTCAAGTGTGTTCCAGTTTGCCAAAACTGAGCCCAAGTGACCTCCTGGCCACAGAGCTGCCAGATTCAAGTGCAGCACCAACCATGGAAGATCACGAAGCACCACAGTGAGCAGCCAGCATTCATAACCAGAGCCATAACCTCCACCAACCTCGGCCTCAGCTAACACTGTGCGCCTTGGAGGTTATACACTGTTTCAATTAATTTGCTGTCACTGCAGGACATCTGACCTGACTTAGAATCAGCCAAGTGTTGTCTATCTCCACCAGTGAACTACGGTCAAGCTACTGTAAAAAGATCGGTGACAGTTGCAGTGAGCTGGGTGCAGCAGTTCTGCATGCCTACCACAATCAGTCACATTTTGCAGTTGTGTAAACATCTCTTTGGCAAAGCCTCAGTGTTGCTGGAACTGTATAGAAAGCTATTGTTTTGCAGCTGAGCACTGGTAACAGTTTTGTCACCTGTCATCCATCAGATTATGCTGACGTAACTATAAAGTAAACTAAACTATTTTATGACTTCCATCCAGAAAGATTATATATATCAAATGCAAAAAAAAAACTATGCACCGTGAAGGAATTACCTGAATGGGATGGAAACTGGTAGACGTGATGTACATTTGAAGAGGAAAAATTACAGTTTCAGAAAAATTGAATGATTCATTCAAAAGAAAGAGCCTCACAAATTGAGCAAATCAGTAACACTTTGGTCTACCTCTGGTCCATATACAAACTGTAATTTGGTGTGGCATTGATTGAGAAAATTGTTGGACGCCCTCCTGAGGGATATAATGCCATATTATATGTAGTTAGCACATTAGATTGACAATATGCTGAACTGGTGAGAAGGACCTACCAACGATGCTCCGAAAGTCCTCAGTTGGGTAGAGATCCAGCGACCTTGCTGGCTAAGGTGGGTATGACAAGCATGAAGACAAGCAATACAAACTCTCAAAGTGTATAGAAGGCCATTATCTTGCCAAAATATAAGCCCAGGATGGCTTGACATGATGGATAATCCAATGGGGCATAGATTGTTGTCGACGTACTGCAAGGGTACCCTAGATCACAACCAAAGGGATCATGTTATGAAATGGAATGGCACTGCAGACCATCACTTCTGGTTGTCACACCATATAGTGGTTGACAGTCAGGCTGCTATCTCACCACTGTCCCATGCATCTCCAGACACCTCTTCGCTGGTCATTGGGACCTGGGACATTTTGTCTGGAATAGAATTGTCTTCAGTGATGAGACCTGCTTTGAATTGAGCCCTGATGACTAGAAAAGAGGTGCCTAGACACGCACTGAATAGCAGTGGTATACCAACCTGACTGTTACCTGACATATGGCCTAACACACGAGAGTGGTGGTTCATAGAAAGAACCAGTTGGTTGTCATTTGTGGCACACTTACAGAACAGTATTACATAGATGGTACTCTACACCCCATTATCTTGCCCTTCATGCCAAGCCATCATTGACTTGCTTATCACCAGGATAATACCCATCTGCACACGGTGTGTGTTTCTACTGCTTGTTGTCATGTTTACCAAATCCTACCTTGGGCAACCAGGTATCCAGATCTCAACTCAGCTGAGAATGTTTGGAGCATTGTGGGCAGGGCCCTCCAATGAGTTTGGAATTTTGATGATATAAGGTAACAGGTCGATGAAATTCGATACAATATCCCTCAGGAGGCCACCCAGCAACTCACTCAATCAATGCCAATCCAAATTACAGCCACCAGTAGTGGACCAACATGTTACTGATTTGCTCAGTTTGTAGAGAACTATCTCTTGAATATACTGTCATGCAGAAAAAGGTTGAATTAGTTGAATGACAAAAACTAACTTCACTTAACAAATGTTTATTCAGCACTTGCACACACAAGAGTGTGGAGCGAACTGTCTCCAGCTAGAACACATACAGTATACATACAGCCACAAAACATTCCAGTACAATGATTCTTGACATTTGTGGGTACTTCTAGAATGTACCCAAACCAAGTGTAGAAATTAAAAGTGTACAGTCCAGGTGAGTTTTGAATTCATGGACCTCCATGCAATACTTTAGTATCATAACCACTACACCATGGTGCTACTCAGATTCTTCTGCGGCCCTGATCTTTCCTTAAGAGATCAGCATCTCAGTGTTACGTCCTCCTAGTCCAGGAACGAGTCATTGGTCCTGCTTACTCCAGCGTCTGATGACTGATGTTCACCCTGGTGGTAATCTTAGAACTTTTTTTGCCTCTGTGCTCTTCATCACTTTTCCGCTTGTTGCCTGTTGCTGGAGCTTCAAATTTACCCTGGGTTGCAGGATCATTGTAGGGCTTCATTCGAAGGACGTGGACCGTATCTCTGATCTTTTGTCTTCTTGTGTTGGGGTCGAAATCATCAACTTCATAAGTAACATCAGACAACTGTCTTACAACCTCATAAGGTTCAAAGTAGCATCTGAGGAGCTTCTCTCAGCGAGACCAATATTCTGAACAGGAGTGAAGATCCAGACGAGGTCACCAGGCTGGTAGACAACAGGGTGGCGGCTTGTGTCATACCTTTGGCGATCATTTTCTTGAGCCTGCTGAATGTGGAGGTGAGCTAACTGCTGAGCTTCCTCAGCTCTGGTTAACACCTGGCTGATGTCATCATCGTCCACATCATCAGGATGTAATGGGAAAACAATGTCCATCGTTGTAGTTGCCTCACACACATGCACCAGGAAAAATTGCATAAATCCTGTGGTGTCTTGTTTGATAGTGTTGTAGGCAAATTTCATGAAAGGTAGCACCTCATCCCAGTTGCTCAGCTCAACGTTGATGAACATTGATAGCTTGCCAGCCAAGGTCTTATTAAGGCATTCAGTAAGCCTGTTACTTTGTGGATGGTAAGCAGTCATCATGTGATGTGTAATGTTGCACAAACAGTTTATCTCTGTCACAAGATTCGATTGAGAAACTTTCCCTGGTAATGATCTTGGGGCAATGTCTTCCACAATGAATTTGGCTACCTCAAATGCTTCGGCTGTTTTCACAGCTTTTGTAATGCTATAGCATGTCAGATAATTAGTGCACACAATACTCCATATATTGCCACTAGCAGACATCAGAAATCATCTGAGGAGGTCAATTCCAACACTCTAGAAAGGCGTTTCAGCTGGTGGAATCGGTATGAGATGGCCAGGTAGTTTCTGAGGAACTTCCTTTCTCCTCCGGCACTCTCAACAGTGCGGCACATAGTGACAGACACTCCTAAATAAACCTGGCTAGAAAAATCTCTTACAGATTCTGTCGTATGTCTTAATAATTCCTAAATGTCCAGCTTCAGGTGTGTCATGGAATTTCTAAGCACATGCGTTTAGAAATCACTGGTAGCCACATCTTTCCAAAGGGATTAAAGTTTTTCTTGCAAAGTAATCCATTAACTACCTTAAATTGTCTGTTCACATCCTGTAACTGATTTAAGTCAATCATAATTTGAGATATCTTGGCGTCCTTCTGCTATCTTCATCAAAGTCTTGATGGTCTTGCACAGGGGTTTCTTGAGACACAGTTGGCATCTTGGTGTTTTCTCCCACCCTTGTACAGTATGATAGTGTCATACTGTTGAAGATGTAGTGCCCACCTGGCGAGTCATCGTGTTGGCTCCATAAGACCTGTCAGCCAACAAAGTGAATGGTGGTCTGTAACAACTGTGAATAGCCTTCCGTAGGGATACTGTCGAAATATGCACATGGCCCAGATCACAGCAAGACATTCTCTTTCTGTAGCTGAGTAGTTTCTCTCAGCTTTTGTAAGTGTCATAAAAGCATAGGCTGTAACCTTCTCTTTTCCATCAAAAATTTGGACCATATCAGCACTGATCCCATACCCACTGTCATCTATGTGTAGTTCTGTAGATTCTCTCTCATCATACAGACCATGTACAGGGTCAGTTGTCAGAGCATTTCTCAGCTCATCAAAAGAATCTTGTTGAGCACCACCCCAGGCAAATTTAGCATCAGCTTTTAACAACTCTTGGAGTGGCCTGTCTTTGATACAAAAATCTTTGATAAAACAACGGTAATAAGAACATAATCTGAGGAAGCTTCTCACATCTCTAATACTTTTAGGATTAGGAATTTCCATTATAGATCTCACCTTTTCTGGGTCTGGCCGCACACCTTCATTTGGCACAAGGTGTCCAAGTATTTTGATTTCTTTTGCTCCAAAGAGACACTTTCTTGGATTAAGTTTCAGTCCGTCTTGTTTAAGAAACTTAAGTACGGCCCTCAGTCTTTTTATATGTTCATCAAATGTCTCTGAGAACACTATAATATCATTTAAATAACAAAGACACATTTTACACTTCAGGTGACGTAGAAGATTATCCATCATCTGTTCAAAAGTTGATGGTGCATTACACAAACGAAATGGCATTATCTTAAGCTCATACAGGCCCTCATGGGTGATGAATGCAGTTTTCTCATGATCAGCCTCATCTACTTTAATTTGGCAGTATTCCAAGTACATGTACATGGTTGAGGAAAACTTAGCTCCCTTCAGACCATCTAGTGTATCGTCAATTTGTGCATTAGGGTAAATTTCCTTTCTAGTTATCTTATTAAGTTTCCTGTAATCAACGCGAAAGGGCCAACTGCCATCCTTCTTCCTGACAAGGACAACTGGTGATGACCATGGGCTCTGCGGAGGCTGAATGATGTCATTCTTCATCATTTTCTCTATCTCTTCACGAATTATTCGACGTTTCCATTGCTGACACATGGTATGCTCTCTGGCTTATTGGTTGATGGTCTCCAGTGCTAATCCGGTGCTTCACCATTGATTTGTCTAATTTGCTCTTCACCTGTGGATTGAAGCATTCAGAGAACTCTTGAAGAATGGCAGGTAGCTTCTTCTGTTGTTTCTTAGTGAGATCTGGTGAAAGTTGAGCTACAAGATCTTGTCTTGTAGTGGTAGCACTAATTTCGCCCACAGACTCAGCATGGAATGTTTCTATGACACTCAGCTGTTCTTCAATTAACGGTTCGGCGTTTGCTATGCACATGCATTTTGGAAGGATCTACAGTTATTGGTGACAGTTAACTATCCACAATTCACCAAATCCATTCTTAAACAAGACAACAGAGGCTGGGATGACCAAGTTAGTCTTCAGTGGTATGCTTCTCTTACATTCCACTACAAGATCTATGGATTGATGCATGGCATGACATGTGACAGCTACCATTCTAGCACTGACTGCAGGAATGATCCCTTCATCCAGCACACAAAGACTCCACACACTCAGATGCACATCTTCCTTTCCATAGTATCTCATCTCGTCTAGCATAATCTTCGAGCTACCACAATCTATAATTGCCCGTGATGCTTTGAAAAAGTCCCATCTGAGAATGGCGTCATGACTACACTCTTGTAAGATGATGAATTCTAAGGGCTGTGTATGGCCACTCTTACCCATACAAATAGTACATATTCCTGTAGGTTTTACATATTTCCCATTAGCCACCTTCAGCAGAGATGTTAAGCTGTTGAAAAATACAGTTATCTGCAACTGGCGACAGTACTTCTCCGAAATGACTGAATATGATGCCTCAAGAGTCCACAAGAGCTAGGGCTGGCGGCCATCCATGAGGATATTGATGTAGTTTCCTATCATTTTTGTAGTGATCGACAGTAGAGGATTTTTCTCTTCAGCAGCCTCACCTCCAAGAAAGGTCACACCCTTTAGTTTTCCAGGTTGCAGCAGCTAGGTGATTGGCTGAAGCTTCTAAACGGTGATGGAGACCTTGGTTGGTGTGGGGGAGCTTCCTCTCAAGTGGCTATCTTGCAGCTATGGTTACCTTTGTCGTCCTGCACCCACATCTTCTTGTTCATCTTTGTTGTCCCGGAGTTGGAGTCAGCTAAGATTAATCTTATGGTGTGGGCATCACCAAATACCTGCTGCCTTTCACAACAATAGTGCACCACATGTCCCAGTCATCCGCAGTGGAAACATACTGGTTGGTTATCCTGTGTCCTCCAGACATCAGTCTTCCATGGTGCCCAAACAGGTTCCTCATTCGGCATTGTAGGAGCGTAACTCCGCCAGGGTCTCGACTTTTTCACCATTTAAAGGGAAATGAAGGATGAGAGATTGGTTTCAATGTCTGTTCCACTTCCTCCCTTATGACCTCTTGAAGTGTCTCGGTCTTTTGCTTGATGTGCAATCCAAGTGCCTTCTGAACTACCTCTTTTACTATCTGACAAAGAACGCTTGTGAAATCAGGTGCTTCCTCTATCACAGACATTTGATGTTGAAACTTTCTTCAGGAGTTGGATTTGATACATATCCTCAGCAACACCCTTCATGAGCTGTGCAACTTTGTCTTCCTCCTTCATTCTAGAATCCAGTATTTTACACAGCTCCAAGATGTCTTGAATGTAGGATGCTGTAGTTTCTCCTGGATGCAGTGCCCTGCAGTTTACTTTGTCTTCAGCCTTGCACTTCTGTTGTTGTGTGTCACTGAAATACTTGCACAGTTCCACCTGGAATACTTCCCAGCTCGTGAACTTCTCCAAGTAGAAAAATTTGTTAGCCAAACACATGGTGTAATCACATTTGTTAAATTTGACTATATGGTCATATAACTTCAGCCACTTGTTTGGATCTTGGCCATAGTCACCAGAAAACCTGGAAGGCTGTCTCATGTGGTGGCACACAGTTGCTGTCATCATAACGTCCTATTCTTCTTCTGTCTCTGGTAAATTATGATCTGTTGAATGTGGCCCGAACTTGGGTTTCTCGCCATGTAAACGGCAGCTCTGTCATGGCCTGATGGGAGATACTGTGTTGTCAATAATTTGCGCTATCACAAGTTCTGATACCCAGTGTCTCCGCCAGAGTAACGTCACATAGTTAAAGGTGCAATTAGTTGAATAATGAACACTAATTTCACTTAATGAACATTTATTCAGCACTTAAACATACAAGAGCATGGAGTGAAGTGCCTCTGGCCAGAACATATATACTATCTACACAGCTACAGAACATTCCAGCATAATGATTCTTGACATTTGTGGATACTTGTAGAATGCACTTGAACTAAATATAGAAATTAAAATCGTCCAGTGCTGGTGAGTTTTGAACTCATGACACTTAGTGCAAAAGTTAAGTATCATAACCACTGCACCATGATGCTACTCAGCTTCTGCTGTGATAATATCACCCAGTTTTTCTAAAATTGTAATCATTTGTTTGTCTGTACATGTACATCACATCTATTGATTTCTATCCCATATAGGTAATTCCTTCAGGGTGTACAATATTTTTCCTTTTCTGTTAATGTATTTATGCTTCCTTCAGACTTCATTGGTATTGCATCCCTGCGGACATTTATTTGTGATTTTTATTGCTTGAGAATCATTATTTGCTTGTATGGACTCATTCTGGTCATCAGAGACTGAGTAACAGGAACATGAACTGAAACAAATACTATTAAACTATTGTATTAGTTAGCTGTGATGAAGCAAAATTTTGCAAAAGTTTAGCAACAGTTTCTCATCTTGTTTATATGCATATTGCATGCTCAATATCTAACATATATTGTAAGTTCTTACCTTTACTCCTTCCGTTGTTTGTATTCCAATCAGGACACAGCAGTATCACAGTCATTGTTTGTGAAGGGACATCTTCCTTTTTCAAGTAGAGGCATCTTCTTTCTTCATTTTATTTAATGGGATGACCCAAGACTGTTTAAAGTCGATGATAAGTAAAAAGATTTTCTTTGAGATTGTATGACATCTTTGTACTGTGCAATTTTTAATTGGTATAAGATTCTACTCTGGTGATATGCAAAATATGGTAAATACTAATTTCAGCCTTAGTGCTTGTTCGTTAGGTTATGTTCACGCTGCAGTCTCACTGCTCTCAGCTCACCGGCATGGCACTGATGAAACAAATCCACTGAGTTGTAGTGATGCTTGTAGTATACACCATCACTGGTGCTACACTGCTCACAATTATTGTCATCAGGCAAGAACATTGAGGTGGTTCACATTTGGAGATGTGTCCATTGCCAACCATTCTAAAACTTGATTTGTGATTGGCTGCTTCAAGTTCACTCTAAAAGTACTGTTGCTAGGAGAACTGCTGATTGTTTTTGCTGTTTGTCTTACACTATGCATTTATGTCTACATTTCCATCTAAATCCAAACTCTGTAAACCACTGTCAAGTGTCTGCAAACCACTATCAAGTGCATGGCACCACGTATTAAGGTTTGTTTCCATTTCTTTCTGGTATGTAAAATGGTAAAAATGACTGATTAAATACCTCTCAACAGGCAGTAATTAATTTAATCTAGTCTTCCAATCACTGGAAAAGGCATACAGAGGGGCTGTAGTGTATTCCTAGATTCATCACTTACTGCTGGTACTTGAAACTTTGTAAATAGTATTTTGTGAGATACTTTGCTTCTGTCTTCAACAATCTGCAGCCCAGGTCTTTTGACACTTCCATGGGTTAAACAAACATGCAAACACTGTTGATTATGTCCTATATGTACTGATAGTCCTATCTGGTATGGATCCCAGATATTTGATTAGTATACAAGGATGGATCAAACAACTGTTTCATAAGCACCGCCCTTTGAAGACTAACCACAGTTTCAGTAATCTACCACTGAAACCAACACGTGCTGGCTGACGATGAAGACACAGGCTAAATAAGAAAATGAAAGCTTCCAAAACTGGAATTTAACACAAAAAATTGTGTTGCTGCCTTAAAACAACCTTAACTTGTACCACTAACAGCCTCTCTCTGTGTCAATTATTGGTGTTACAAAAACAAAATGACAAGATTTAAATAAGTCCTATCAAGGCTATAAATTTTATTTTATTTAGTAGATTCATCCACACATCACGTTGTTGCTCATTTGTGGTACTGTGCTTTAACATATCTTTGTTGGCAAAATATTTCTCCCAAACAAATAAAATTTTGATGTCTATACACTTCAGTTTATGATTATACTGTAGTAGATAAGAAACTAATATCCACTGAGATAGAAATTGAAGCGTCATATGAAATTGGGAAAACTCAGAATCAGGTGTGTGTGTAAATTGATAATTGGATCCTTCACTTGCCCACTTGACTCATCTCCTGATGTGACTGAAAACTTCACTTGTACTTAAATTCCCCAATAATACTGTAATCATTGTGGGAGACTCCAACAGTTAATTGGTAAAATTACAGTTTTGTTAGTGGTGATCATGATAGGACATCCTGTGAAACTTTATCCAATACCTTCTCCTAAAATTGCCTAGAACGGATACTTAGGAACCCCACACATGATGGAAATGTATTGGATCTAATGGCAGTAAATAAACCTGACCTCTTTGAGGATGTCTACATCAAAAATTGGTATCAATAACCATGACACAGTTGTGGTAACAGTGATTACCAAAGTACAAAGGATAAGTAAAACAACCAGAAAGATACATATGTTCAGTAAACTAGATAAAACAATTAGTATCATTCCTCCATGAGAAACTTCAAACTTTCAGAACAGGCCAGGAGCATATGGAGGAACTCTGCCTAAAGTTTAAAAGATTTGTTGAGCACATACTAGATAGATTTGTACCCCATAGAACAGTACATAAAGTGATGGAATCTCCTTAGAATACATTCACTGTAAAGAAATTTCTGAAGAAACAGATCTGCCTCGTGATGACTGGGTGTTGTGTGATGTACTTAGGTTGGTTAGGTTTAAGTAGTTCTACGTTCTGGGGGATTGATGACCATAGCTGTTAAGTCCCATAGTGTTCAGAGCCATTTGAACCATTTGAAGAAACAGAGACTAATACATAACAGGTGAAAGGCAAAGCATAAGGCAGTATAAATGATGATTAATTGAATCCCTCAGCTGCTGACAGGGTCCCAGAGAAAAAGCTGAAATGCTTAACTGCATTATTTTTTTTTTCTAAACGAAAGAAAGCAAAGGAGAATTGCCCCAATTTAATCCTAGTACCACTCGAAAGCTGAATGAAATAAGTATTAGTGTCAGTGGTGCTGAGAAACAACTGGAATTGTTCTAAATTGAACAAAGCTCCACTCCCCTATGAAATCCCTGACATATTTTGTACTGAACATTCTGCTACTTTTGCCCCCCTTCCTCCCCTGTAGGGTTGTGGGGTGGGGAGGGGGGGAGGGGGGGCATCACACAGCAGAGGCCAAAAGTTGGCACCGTCAGCACAGTTAAGTCAGACTGTGAGCTTATAGCATTGACCACATTGCACCAATGTTTGTAAGCAAATGTGGCAGCCTTCATGAAAATATAATACAGGATCCCAACAATAGGAACAACATGTTTGTTGTGTAGGTTATATCAAAAAATTTTCTTTGCCCCGTGTGCCCAACTTGAGTGAATCCAGCAGTATTAAGGAACAGAGGTTTCAGATGTGTCCCTGCTGCTGCAACTTCATTGAACAGACCTGCATATAAAACATACTCACACAGACACAAGGCAGAACATGTTCATGCTTTATTTTTGCAGTGATGGTTTAGTGATTTCAGTGCTCATTAGTGTGGTGGGATATGTTGTGATTTCAGTGGCTATCCATGTGAAGGATTGTGTAGTGCAAAAAATGGTTACTTTTGCAAAGCAATATGTTGTGACCTCAGTTGTCACATGAGTGACATATTTTGTAGTGCACTAATGCTTGCTTGTTTGACAGGATGTGTCAATGAATGCAGTGATCACCTGAGAGACGGATAGTTTACATTGCTCTTCAGTGGTTGCTCTTGCATGAGACGTTCTATTTTGACTAAGTGGTTCCCTCTGGAATGGGTATTTTGTGACATTGTGATCATTTCTGTGAATAGTTTCTTGAACAAACATTGCTGTCAGTAACTTGTAACTTGGTGAGCAATTATGTTTTTCATGTGTCAGAACATGTCCTTCATTAATTATCCCAATACCATGTACTTTCATCCATCTGAACTTTAAGAGATCTGGATCCGCTGCTCCCTGTTAGCGAGCTAAGATCTCAGCTACTTATTTATGACCCACCCCCTTTATTTCCAGTACTTCAGATGTACCTAGAAGTATTTCATGATCATCTGTGTCAGATGCGTTGCTGAGATATAGGAAAATACCTGTTACATTTTAACTCTTGGATTAAGAATCATGAAAGAAGGTTGTATAAATAGAAGAACCCTGGAGATACTAAAAGGTATCAGATAGATTATATAATGATAAGACAGAGATTTGGGAATCAGGTTTTAAATTGTAAGACATTTCCAGGGGCAGATGTGGACTCTGACCACATTCTGTTGGTTGTGACCTGTAGATTAAAACTGAAGAAACAGCAAAAAGGTGGGAATTTAAGGAGATGGGACCTGGATAAACTGAAAGAACCAGAGGTTGTACAGAGTTTCAGGGAGATCATAAGGGAACGATTGACAGGAATGGGGGAAAGAAATACAGTAGAAGAAGAATGGGTAGTTTTGAGAGATGAAGTAGTGAAGGCAGCAGAGGGTCAAGTAAATAAAAAGATGAGGGCTAGTAGAAATCCTTGGATAACAAAACAAATATAGAATGTAATTGATGAAAGGAGAAAATACAAAAATGCAATAAATGAAGCAGGCAAAAAGGAATACAAACGTCTCAAAAATGAGATCGAGAAGAAGTGCAAAATGCCTAAGCAGGGATGGTTAGAGGACAGATGTAAGGATGTAGAGGCTTATCTCACTAGGGGTATGATAGATACTGCCTACAGGAAAATTAAAGAGACCTTTGGAGATAAGAGAACCACATGTATGAACATCAAGAGCTCAGATGGAAACCCAGTTCTAAGCAAAGAAGGGAAAACAGAAAGGTGGAAGGAGTATATAGAGGGTCTATAAAAAGGCGACGTACTTGAGGACAATATTATGGAAATGGAAGAGGATGTAGAGAAAGATGAAATGGGAGATACGATACTGCGTGAAGAGTTTGACAGAGCACTGAAAGACCTGAGTCGAAACAAGGCACCCAGAGTAGACAACATTCCAGAATATAATAATTCCAATCCCAAAGAAAGCAGGTGTTGACAGATGTGAAAATTACTGAACTATCAGTTTAATAAGCCACAGCTGCAAAATACTAACACAAATTCTTTACAGACGAATGGAAAAACTAGTAGAAGCCAACCTCGGGGAAGATGAGTTTGGATTCCGTAGAAATACTGGAACATGTGAGGCAATACTGACCTTACGACTTATCTTAGGAGAAAGATTAAGAAAAGGCAAACCTATGTTTCTAGCATTTGTAGACTTAGAGAAAGCTTTTGACAATGTTGACTGGAATACTCTCTTTCAAATTCTAAAGGTGGCAGGGGTAAAATACAGGGAGCAAAAGGCTATTTACAAATTGTACAGAAACCAGATGGCAGTTATCAGAGTCGAGGGGTATGAAAGGGAAGCAGTGGTTGGGAAAGGAGTAAGACAGGGTTGTAGCCTCTCCCCGATGTTATTCAATCTGTATATTGAGCAAGCAGTAAAGGAAACGAAAGAAAAATTTGGAGTAGGTATTGGAATCCATGGAGAAGAAATAAAAATTTGATGTTTGCAGATGACATTGTAATTCTGTCAGAGATAGAAAAGGACTTGGAAGAGCAGTTGAATGGAATGGACAGTGTCTTGAAAGGAGGATATAAGATGAACATCAACAAAAGCAAAACGAGGATAATGGAATGTAGTCGAATTAAGTCGGGTGATGCTGAGGGATTGAGATTAGGAAATGAGACACTTAAAGTAGCAAAGGAGTTTTGCTATTTGGGGAGCAAAATAACTGATGATGGTCCAAGTAGAGAGGATATAAAATGTAGACTGGCAATGGCAAGGAGAGCGTTTCTGAAGAAGAGAAATTTGTTAACATCGAGTATAGATTTAAGTGTCAGGAAGTCATTTCTGAAAGTATTTGTATGGAGTGCAGCCATGTATGGAAGTGAAACATGGACGATAAATAGTTGGAACAAGAGGAGAATAGAAACTTTTGAAATGTGGTACTACAGAAGAATGTTGAAGATTAGACGGGTAGATCACATAACTAATGACGAAGCACTGAATAGGATTGGGGAGAAGAGAAGTTTGTGGCACAACTTGACCAGAAGAAGGGATCAGTTGGTAGGACGTGTTCTGAGGCATCAAGGGATCACCAATTTAGTATTGGAGGGCAGCGTGAAGGGTAAAAGTCGTAGAGGGAGACCAAGAGATGAATACACTAAGCAGATTCAGAAGGATGTAGGTTGCAGTAGGTACTGAGAGATGAAGAAGCTTGCACAGGATAGAGTAGCATGGAGAGCTGCATCAATCCAGTCTCAGGACTGAAGACCACAACAACAACAACATTTTATTCTTTACCTGGGAATTCTAAAACTACTTTGACCAACTTTCCTATAGTAGCTTCTTTTCCCTATCAGATCTGAAACCAAACTGTTATTTCTACAGAAGTTGATATTTCTTTAAATAATCCGTATGTCTATTTTTCATAATAGTTTCTATCATTTTTGACAATGAAGACCAAAGTGTTAAATCTAGGTTGTAGTTATCTGTATTTTCTTTATCACCTTTTTTGTGGATAGGGAGAACCTTTGCTTGATTTAAGTAATAGAGAAGCAACTGGATGTGTGTGACCTATTTATAATATCTGTTAGAGGTGCTACTTTGCTGCTAATATAGTCTTTTGATAGACACACTGGAATCTCATTTAGACCCGTAGACATTTTACTCTTAAATTTATGCACAGTCCCAACAATTTCTTCTCCCATTTCAGTAGCAGATTTTTTATTTGTCTGTTTTGTCTTTATGCTACCAGTTCCCTGTTTTACTATATTCATTATTGCTTTTCTTTTATTGTTGAACGTCTGTATATAGCCTTATCATTTTTTAATTGTTTTTGTATCCTGCAGAAATTTCCTATATATGATTTTGTATTTGACAAAAAACTGTACGAATGCCGGATCACTCTCGTTATCTTTGCTAGAGCTGAGATATTTAGGATTCTGGTTCCTTTTTTTACGTAGGTTTTCTGGTGGATTCTCCAAGAGAATGTTCTATTTTAGGAAATATCTCGTCAAATTTTCTTTTGGATGTAGTCATGAACTTGCTGAAATTTTCTTTTAAATCTGTTCCTGAAAATACTTCTGACGTAGTGTATATTTTTATTTTTTGTCACATATGCACATTTTGCTCCAGATATAACAATCCATGTTTGCTGCCTTCGAGCAGACAATGCCACCACCATTTGATGCCGTAGCTCTCAGGTGAAAAAAATATTTGCTCTCAATTGTTAATCATCTTGCAAGGTAGACAGTAAGTCTGCCTCCTTTCTGATATTATGCAAAATTAGTTGTAATCATTCTAAACTGTCTGGGCACTGGTAATATTACTCACAATAGCACTAGTGAGTGTATAGGATCATTTTGTATTTTCTCAAAAATAAAACTCCAAGTGAGATCATCATTTTAGCAACTTTTAATTATCATTGTCTTCACCCATGTTCATAAGTATATGCAGTTTGCATGTCAGGGGGATAATTGGAAAGTGGATCAGCAACAAGAGTGTTGGTGAAATTTTGGTTTAACTTGTTAAAACACAGTACGATGGTTGTGGCCATTAGTCAATCATACTACTACAAGTTGCACAACATGTAGCCTGCCCACACAATCCATAATTCTGTAGAACTCTAGTTTATGTAACACTAGTAAGTAAGGCTCTCATGTATTCAGAAGACTGGGAAAAAAAACGTTTTTTTTTTGTAATCAGTTGATGTTTGATCAAACTAAATAAATAATAATAAGGAAATAAATAAATAGATTTGATGATAAAAGTCATTCATTTTCTGTTCACGACAATGTGAAATGTAATGGCTTGTAGTGCTAGAATTGTTACAGCCATTTGCTGTTGGCTGGTGGAGGGAAAAGGGGGGGGGGGGGGGGGGGGCGAGGTGCACAGTGCATGCTATTAACTGTACGTTGATGGGCAGGTGGAATATGCTATATGCTGCAGGTGGCAAATGACCACAATCCATCTACCTTTACATATGGAAACATCCAGGCAAATTTTCAGCAAGTCGGAATAGCGAATATGATCATACTCTAAAATAAAAAAAATTCTTTCTTAGCTTTCTACTATTTTTGAACTCTGGATGTCGTAAGTAAAAAAGTGCTTCATCTGTATTGTACTTTTTATTGATTTTGTAGTTGTTGGAACACTAATTCAATTAATGAAATAGTTCTTATTGCCCATATAATGTATTAAACATTTATTTACCTTTACATTTTCCTCCTTCATAGTTTTATAAGCCTATTCACACATTTCTGGAATTATTTTGGTTAATGTGCAATGTGATAATCAGCTGCTGTACGAGGTGCATTCAAGTTCTAAGGCCTCCAATTTTTTTTCTCTGGACTGGAAAGAGATAGAAACATGCGCATTGTTTTAAAATGAAACCGCGTTCATTGTCAATACGTCCCAGAGATGGCAGCCCCATACGGCAGATGGAATTTTACCGCCAGCGGCGAGAATCATAACTGTTTTAAATACTTAAAATGGCGACGTTTTCCTTACTTTAACAGCGTGCAATCATTCGTTTTCTGAATTTGTGTGGTGTGAAACCAATGGAAATTCATCGACAGTTGAAGGAGACATGTGGTGATGGAGTTATGGATGTGTTGAAAGTGCATTCGTGGGTGCGACAGTTTAATGAAGGCAGAACATCGTGTGACAACAAACCGAAACAACCTCGGGCTCGCACAAGCCGGTCTGACGACATGATCGAGAAAGTGGAGAGAATTGTTTTGGCGGATCGCTGAATGACTGTTGAACAGATCGCTTCCAGAGTTGGCATTTCTGTGGGTTCTGCGCACACAATCCTGCATGACGACCTGAAAATGCGAGAAGTGTCATCCAGTTGGGTGCCATGAATGCTGACGGACGACCACATGGCTGCCCATGTGGCATGTTGCCAAGCAATGTTGACTCACAACGACAGCTTGAATGGGACTTTCTTTTCGTAGGTTGTGACAATGGATGAGATGTGGATGTCATGTTTCAATCCAGAAACAAAGCGCCAGTCAGCTCAATGGATGCACACAGATTCACCGCCACCAAAAAAATTTTGTGTAACCGCCAGTGCTGAAAAAATGATGGTCTTCATGTTCTGGGACAGCGAGGGCGTAATCCTTAACCATTGCATTCCAAAGGGCACTTCGGTAGCAGGTGCATCCTACGAAAATGTTTTGAAGAACAAATTCCTTCCTGCACTGCAACAAAAACGTCCAGGAAGGGCAGTTCGTGTGCTGTTTCACCAAGACAATGCACCCGCACATCGAGCTAACGTTACGCAACAGTTTCTTCGTGATAACAACTTTGAAGTGATTCCTTATGCTCCCTACTCACCCGACCTGGCTCCTAGTGACTTTTGGCTTTTTCCAACAATGAAAGACACTCTCCGTGGCCGCACATTCACCAGCCGTGCTGCTATTGCCTCAGCGATTTTCCAGTGTTCAAAACAGACTCCTAAAGAAGCCTTCGGCGCTGCCATGGAATCATGGCGTCAGCGTCGTGAAAAATGTGTACGTCTGCAGGCCGATCACATCAAGAAGTAATACCAGTTTCATTGATTTCTGGTGAGTAGTTAATTAGAAAAAAATAAGAGTCCTTAGACCTTGAATGCACCTCGTATTGTAAACTAGAGTAGCTCTCTTCTGTTTCAAGAAAACCCAGTGTCACATTTTGCCTTTCTTCAGCAGTTATAGCATTTCACAAGACTGTATTCTGTTTTGTAATACTGAGCAAATACTGAAATAAGTTATCATCCATTCATAAGTAATTTATATATAAGACTTGAAGTTCTCCACTTACAGCTCTCATAACAAATTTTGGTGAGTGCTTTCACTATCTCGATGTAATAGCTATGGCTTCATCCAAGTATGTTTCCTTTACTGAATTAACAGAGAAACAGTAAGCCACATTGAAGGAATTAGAAAAGGAAATAATTGAACTGCAAAAACCTCGAGAGCTGATTTCCTGGATCTATGGAGTAGCTACCAACAGAAATGAACGAGATCCATGATAAACTGTAATCCCTAGGTGACATGGTAGACAAACTTTTAGACTGAATGATGGATTTGCCTTTAGATCAAAGAAAATGAGATAAGAATAGTTAACCATGCACAAGTGGCAGGAGCAGGCATAGATGCTTGGGCAAAGTCTAAGGAAGATAAAATCTCACAATCTGTGAATGAGCAAATCCTGACTGCTGTTAGTAACCTGATGACAAAGTTCCCTCCGACAGTGGGCTAAGGAAGGAATTACTCATGATCTAGGAACAAACACAATGAAATTTTTTCAGTGGAGAAATAAAATAGGAGAATCAGTCAAAAACATGAAAAAACAGTTAATAGATAGCGGAGGGACAGTGCAGGATCAGATTATAACAGTCTGAATGTGTGTCAGCCCGTTCAAAATATTTCACCTTCTGCACGTGGCGCACTGTCGGTGACAACACTACACACAACAGTAATGATAGAAGGAAAGATGCTTAAGCATAGAAATTTTCAAATATATTCATCAGGTAAGAGACAGTATATCCTGTGCCATTCACTTTACAGGTGTGTTGCCCCTGTCATCAACCAGGCCACAAAATATAATTTGTGTAAACAAATGTATACATGTGGCAGACCCATATGAGTAACTGAAATCAATGATTCATGTGAAACATACCCCAAGGTGACAAAAGTCATGGGATAGTGATATGCACATATGCAGATGGTGGTAGCATCATGTACATGTGGTATAAAAGTGCAGTGCATTGGCAGAGCTGTCATTTGTACTCAGCTCCCTGATGTGAAAAGGTGTCCAACATGATTATGGCCCCATGATGAAAATTAATAGACTTTGAACATGGATTGATAATTCAAACCTGATGGCATGGGACATTCCATTTTTGAAATCATTAGGGCATTTAATATTCTGAGATCCTCAGTGCCAAGAGTGTGCTGAAAATACCAGATTTCAGGCATTACCTCTCACTGTGGAGAATACAGTGGCTGACGGTCTTCATTTAATGGTGAAGAGCAGCAGGATTCGTGAAGAGGTGTCTTTGCTAACAGACAATCAACACTGCATGAAATACAAAATCACATAAATTAGTCTGGGACATATGACAAGTGTATCCATTAGGACAGTGCTGTGAAATTTGGCATTAATCGGCTATGGTGGCAGTCGAACAATACAAGTGCCTTTGCAAAAAGCATGACATCATCTGTTGGGCTTGTGACCCAATCAGTCTAGTGGGAAATTGTTTGCTGGTCATATGAGCTCCAATTTTAGTTGGGGAGAGCTGATGGTAGATTTCAGGTGTGGCACATGTGACACAAGGTCATGGACCCAAGTTGTCAACAAGGCACTGTGCAAACTGGTGGTGGTTCCATATTGGTGGTGTCTGTGTTTATTTGGAATGGACTAGGTTTTAGGCCTGCTGAACTGATCATAGATTTGAAATCATTATGTTCAGCTACTTGGAGACCATTTGCAGCCAGTCATTGACTCTACGTCTCCAAGCAACAATATAAATGTTATGGACAACAATGCACCATGTCACTGGGCCACAGTTGTTCACAATTCATTTTAAGAACAATCTGGACAATTTGAGTGAATAATATGGCCACCCAGATTGTCCACCATCAATTCCACTAATCATTTATGGGACAGAATCAAAAGGTCAGTTCATGCACAAAATCCTGCACTGCCACCACTTTCGCGTTTATGGATAGCTATAGAGGCATTATGGCTCATTATTTCTGCAGGGGATTTCCAATGGCTTGTTGAGTCCATGCCATATTGAGTTGGTGGACTACACCAGGCAAATGGGGGTCAGACACAATTTTAGGAGATATCCTATGACTTTTGTCACCTCAGTGTGCAACATTTTGAAAAGGGTTTTCTTGTCAAATTGTTGTCCAGTGGTGTGCAGTTAACTACAGAAGAAGGTTTTGACTCGGAGCTTTTCTCTTTTCAAAATGGGAGGTTGCGTTGATATTTCAAATAATAACTTAATAAGGCATGCTATTAGGGTGAACCATTTCGGGTAGAAATATTTGAATGATCTCGAAGCAAACACTGCCTGTTGAAATTAGAGAGAAACTTATCCAGAAGTTTGGAATCCTATCTGGAAGAATATAAGTGTGTATTGCATTCGATGGGCATAATTGAAGGAGGCATTTAAGTTGCAACCAGGACCCAGAGGTTATTATTCACAAAGACCTAGTACAATCAATGGTTGTATTGGAGTACTACCATATGAGCTGTATGTGGGCATCCCCAACCAACTAACAAACTGAACAGTTATCAAAACAACAACAAATGAAATGGTAGTGGGAATTATTACATATTAACTGAAACAAACAAAGGTCCAATGAAATAAGATATGTCCTGGCCATGCACCTAGTAATAATATTGAAGTAACAGACATCTGCAAACACTAGTGAATTATGACTGGAGATCTCAGTAACCAGTGATTACCAAAGTCATTGATGATGTCAGTCACCCTGCTGAACAATATCCAGTAAACTGTCTCTGACCACATCAAGCCCTGGAGAGCTGATCATGAGATAAGATAGGGCCTGTGATAGAGCTGCAAAATTCTTTCATTATATTAATTGAACCGACATGAGGGAGGACCTCTGCTCTGTTTGATTCAATGTAACCAGGAATAGCTGTTGTTACTACAATCTGCAATTTGGACCAGTATTGAGGATGTTTCAGCAACTATTGTTCTAGACTCAGGAGCCTTTGTCAGTGTGATTTCAAGCAGTTATTTCAATATAGTATCCACAAAAACAAAGTTGTGTAGCATTCTTGTACAGAACAGAAAGATTATTGTGTATGATCCAGAAATGTTAGAATGATGGGGAAGTTACTAAAACTAGGAAATGTAGCAGTACCGTGAACCATTCTTGTACCTGAAGACTTGATTGTTGATTATATTCTGAGACTTGTGTTTATCCATGAGAACATGAAATTAACTTCTTTATAGGCAAGGTCTCCTTTCTGACTGATAGTGAAAGAGCTAAAGTTGAGGTGCTGTGGAGGGATGGTAGCCACAGATGGTAGTGCCAAGTTTTCCAGATTAAAGTCATTGTAAAGGAACATTGCAGCACATGAGTATTTCTGAGCCTATAGAACAAATAGCTTGGAAGTCACATCACAAGTATAAAAAAAATTAGAAGAGCCAGTAAATCCAACCAGCAAGCAAATACAGCAGAAGTTAGACCTTTTGAATCAATATGGGGAGATATGTGAACAGAAACTTGGTTTAATACATGGAAAAACATCATCTTAATGAACTTCCACACACAGCCCTGTACAGTAGTTTCTGCCTTATCGCTCTGTCTCAGTGGAAAGCAATAGACAAAGAAATCAAAGGATGTTTCAAGAACTTAACAGGTTCATAAGGAAGTATTGTAACCATCAACAAACACTAAGGATTGACTACATAATATCGTTTGAAGACATAGTGAATCTGCTGTTTTGTCAACACACTACATTACAGCAGAGCTAATGTTTCACAGGAGGTTAAAGAATACATGGGTGGACCAGATTCCACAGGTTCCCAATAACAGAGACTAGTGGGAAGAAAGGATTCTGAAAGCTTTGATCAGTTCGACAGAAAAAGTGTTCATAAGAAAGCACAACTGTGACAAGAAAGTGGTAAAAATGGTAAGGTATATCAAATGGCCCAGAAAGTATTATTAAGAAGCCATCCAACTATTGAACAAAAAGAATGAAAAGTTGTAGTTGTTTTTTATGGTACCTTTTGTCATTCTAAGGGTTTCAAATCTTGGTGCATACCTATTAGGGCACCCAAGTAATCATCAAATTAAAGGACTTTATCCTCATCAAGATTCACTGAAACATTGTTCTTTGTGGAATTAGTGTGCATCATTTTAGGAACACAGAATCAACTGGAATTTTTGAACTGAATATTTATGTTGGTGTAATGCCAAAATTACAATCTTTTTACTTTACAACATGTTTTGAATTTAGTCATAAGGTATGTATTTAGTTTTGATACTGTGTGACATGTATTTGTATGTTGTTGTGTGTAGTAGGTAAGTATTATCCTGCGTAAGATGCAGGAGCTCATGAATTATTCTTGAATTTTAATTAGTCATATTATGAGAACACTCAAGATCATTTTTGTTAGAAATAAGATCTGCTTACAAATGATGGATATTATTACAAAATAATGTAATACAAAGCTTTATGTTTATGTAGATTGAATGTTTCTCACCTGCCAGTCTTAAGTTAATTATTTCCTACTTTTGAATCTACATGATTATTCTTTAATTCATAATTAAGTGCCTAGCAGAGGGTTCATCAAACCATGTTCAAGCTATTTCTCCACTGTTCCACTTTCAGACAGCACACAGGAGCAATGGACATTTAAATCTTTGTTTACATGCCTTGATTTTTCTTATATTATTATGATGATCATTTCTCGCTTCCTAGGTGGGTGCCAACGAAATACCTTTACACGCTGAGGAAAGAGTTGGTGATTGAAATGTCTCGAGAAGGTCCTACCACAACAAAAAAATACCTTTGTTGTAATGATTGCCACTCTAATTCATGCACCATATCACATGGTACTCTCTCCCTTATTTTGTGATAATACAAAATAAGCTGCCTTCCTTTGAAATTTTTTGATGTCCTCTGTCAGTTCTATCTGTCAAAGGTCCCACACTGCACACCAGTACTCTGGAAGAGGGTGGACAAGCATAGTGTAAGCAGTCTGATTACTAGACTTGTTGGAGTTTGTGACGTTTGTCTACTTTATTTCTTCATGGATAGTTCTCTGTGTGGATGTACTGCATAGTCATACTCGCTGAAAAGTGGGGGGTGGAAGTTCAATACTGGCACTGTAAATGATGTAGTTGGCAATTGCAGAATTGTGTTTCACAGCTCTTTACTTTCACTGTTCACATCCCCCCTCTTAGTAGTACATAATTATATGTCCGATTAACTATTGGTAAATGTTGAAAAGCCTCATTAACAGGTTGCAGGCAACATCAGCATACTGCTACAATAGTTGACTGTTGAACATGTATGAGAAGTGAAAACCTAAACATGCAGTTCACAGTTCTTGCAGAATAATATGTGACACTATTTTTCCAATAAATTAAACAGACATTGTCATTGTTCTAACACAGGGCATATTAGTGTTCCTCTTATTTCACTGTTAAGTTGATGCATTGTTGTTAATCTAACCAATATGTATTTCATATCTGAAAATTGGCCAGGGGCTGACTGACTGGGGACCAAATATTAGTCCTTTACATATCCTCACAATAATAGGCACTGAAACTATGCACTGTTCAATGTTTAAATTACAGAAATGACAATTAAAACATTACTCATTCAGATAACTGAATACATCAAAAAGTTCATTCTGTGTACCAGTTCCTTCTTCCACAAAGGTTAGGCCAAATTATTTGTTTAAGTAATGAAATTTTTAAGTAATGAAATTAACAGATATACAAACAATACTTTTGACAAACCTTGTAATTATTTTGGAATTAATTAAGGGGCGGCTTTACTACTATGTTTTTGAATAGAGACAAATAAATACTTTAAGATGCCTAGAAGTTCTTCTTCCAAATGTTTGTAATTAGTACAGAATTTATATTTGTTTATAAGTCAATCTAAGTTGCAAAAGAATTACTGATTTCAACCTGTAATGATCTGTACCAAAAGATAATAAATAGGAATGATCATAATAAAATATGAACTTCGTTACGTACACAAAACTAAGCACAAAAATAGACCTGGTGCTATATTCCTTAAGACTGAGGGCCGACCTTTCTCTTTTATGGAAATTCAGATTATAATCATACATATTAATGGTAATTAAGCAAGAATGAAAATAAAATGAATTTAAGGAGGCAGATGGTGGAACAAGGAAGGAAGTAAAGAAACCCCAGCTTGCTTTGTCACAAGCTGTGCCAATAAATCACAGTCTTTGCTTCGCTTTCCCCACAACATTTTTTGTGTGATCATTCCAATTTAAACTACATGTAATTGTGATTCCCAAGTATTTAATTGAATTGGCAGCCTTTAGATTTGTGCGATTCATCCTGTAACCAAAGTTTAGCAGACTCCTTTTACTACTCATGTGGATGACTTCGCACTTTTCACTAGTTACAGTCAGTAAATAGCTGCTATTTTTCATCCTACAGATATCTTGTTGAAATTATTTTGCAGTTGGTTTTGATCATTTGATAACTTTACAGGGTATTAAATGACAGCATCATCTGCAAATAAATCTAAGGGGTTTGCTCAGATCATCTCCTAAGTAGTTTATGTATATCAGAAACAGCAGAGGGCATACCACACTTCCTTGGGGAATGCCAGATATTACTTCTATTTTACATGGTGAATTTCCATCAGTTACAATGATCTGTAACCTTTCTAACAGGATATCATGTATCTTGTCACACAACTGAGACAATACTCCACAGGCACGCAATTTGATTAGAAGTTGCATGCGATAAATGGTGTCAAAACCTTTATGGAAATCTGAAAATATAAACCTGTGGCTCTAATTTGAAGTATATTTGAATCATGATAATTATTGGTTTACAAGTTTAGCTTGTGTTTAAAGCTGCAGTGAGCTTGGTACAGGTGGGATTCATCATAGTGGTTGGTGTAATGTGTTCTACTCTCTTCTTCAGAGGTGCATACTTGGCTTCTGAATATTGATCTTGGGAGTGTTGCATAATATATTTTCCGTTAACTAGGACTGAAATACTTGCTCCACATATCAGCTCATTAAACTGAATTTGTGAGAATTTGATGGGGTACAGTTCAAATATTGTAGTTGTCATGATTCTTGGAACTTTTTTGTGAGAAGTTTATCTAAATGTATGGGACAATGAACGTGAAGAGAAAATATTGTTCATTTTTTAATGATAAAGTGAGCATAGAATCATGAACACACGTGAGTAAATGGCCATGAAAAAAGGTAAACAGTCAATGTGCACAAACTGTATCAAATCACAGATGATCACTCATGAATGCAACTGGAAAACTGGCATGCAAGGACTATTGTTGCCACTGAAGTGAAGCTAGTGCTTATAAGGACCTTGTTTTGTTTGAAGGATTTGTGGAATGTACCACAGACATTCTTTGACTGTGCTATAGGGGAATTAACCAGTTCACCAATTAAACTACAGTTTTAAGTTATGGTCTAATGGGAACTAAAGGAAAATTTGCTATTGCATAATGATCAAGCTTGTAATTACACCTCTCCCAAATCCAATGAATTCAGTGCAACTGATAACTTAAAATTAAACAGAGATTATGCTGCACTAAATATCATTTCTGAATTAATGGATTCCCCCCCCCCCCCCTTTTTTTTGTGTCGTCAGTCTACTGACTGGTTTGATGTGGCCCGCCACGAGTTCCTTTCCTGTGCTAACCTCTTCATCTCAGAGTAGCACTTGCAACCTACGTCTTCAATTATTTGCTTGACATATTCCAATCTCTGTCTTCCTCTACAGTTTTTGCCCTCTACAGTTCCCTCTAGTACCATGGAAGTCATTCCCTCTCATCTTAGCAGATGTCCTATCATCTTGTCCCTTCTCCTTATCAGTGTTTTCCATATATTCCTTTCCTCTCCGATTCTGTGTAGAACCTCCTCATTCCTTACCTAATCAGTCCACCTAATTTTCAACAATCGTCTATAGCACCACATCTCAAATGCTTCTATTCTCTTCTGTTCCGGTTTTCCCACAGTCCATGTTTCACTACCATACAATGCTGCACTCCAGACCTACATCCTCAGAAATTTCTTCCTCAAATTAAGGCCGGTATTTGATATTAGTAGACTTCTCTTGGCCAGAAATGCCTTTTTTGCCATAGCGAGTCTGCTTTTGATGTCTTCCTTGCTCTGTCCGTCATTGGTTATTTTACTGCCTAGGTAGCAGAATTCCTTAACTTCATTGACTTCATGACCATCAATCCTGATGTTAAGTTTCTCGCTGTTCTCATTTCCACTACTTCTCATTACCTTCGTCTTTCTCCTATTTACTCTCAAACCATATTGTGTACTCATTAGACTGTTCATTCCGTTCAGCAGATCATTTAATTCTTCTTCAGTTTCACTCAGGATAGCAATGTCATCAGCTAATCGTATCATTGATATCCTTTCACCTTGTATTTTAATTCCACTCCTGAACCTTTCTTTTATTTCCATCATTGTTTCCTTGATGTACAGATTGAAGAGTAGGGGCGAAAGGCTACAGCCTTGTCTTACTCCCTTCTTAATATGAGCACTTCATTCTTGATCGTTCACTCTTATTATTCCCTCTTGGTTGTTGTACATATTGTATATGACCCGTCTCTCCCTATAGCTTACCCCTACTTTTTTCAGTATCTCGAACAGCTTGCACCATTTTATATTGTCAAACGCTTTTTCCAGGTCGACAAATCCTATGAACGTGTCTTGATTTTTCTTTAGCCTTGCTTCCATTATTATCCGTGACGTCAGAATTGCCTCTCTCGTGCCTTTACTTTTCCTAAAGCCAAACTGATCGTCACATAGCACATTCTCAATTTTCTTTTCCATTCTTCTGTATATTATTCTTGTAAGCAGCTTCGATGCATGAGCTGTTAAGCTGATTGTGCTATAATTCTTGCACTTGTCAGCTCTTGCCGTCTTCGGAATTGTGTGGATGATGCTTTTCTGAAAGTCAGATGGTATGTCGCCAGACTCATATATTCTACACACCAACGTGAATAGTCGTTTTGTTGCCACTTCCCCTAATGATTTTAGAAATTCTGATGGAATGTTATCTATCCCTTCTGCCTTATTTGACCGTTAAGTCCTCCAAAGCCTTTTTAAATTCCGATTCTAATACATTATCCCCTATCTCTTCTAAATCGACTCCTGTTTCTTCTTCTATCACATCAGACAAATCTTCAACCTCATAGAGGCTTTTAATGTATTCTTTCCACCTATCTGCTCTCTCCTCTGCATTTAACAGTGGAATTCCCGTTGCACTCTTAATGTTACCACCGTTGCTTTTAATGTCACCAAAGGTTGTTTTCACTTTCCTGTATGCTGAGTCTGTCCTTCCGACAATCATATCTTTTTCGATGTTTCACATTTTTCCTGCAGCCATTTCGTCTTAGCTTCCCTGCACTTCCTATTTATTTCATTCCTCAGCGACTTGTGTTTCTGTATTCCTGATTTTCTCGGAACATGTTTGTACTTCCTCCTTTCATCAATCAACTGAAGTATTTCTTCTGTTACCCATGGTTTCTTCGCAGCTACCTTGTTTGTACCTATGTTTTCCTTCCCAACTTCTGTGATGGCCCTTTTTAGAGATGTCCATTCCTCTTCAACTGTACCGCCTACTGCGCTACTCCTTATTGCTGTATCTATAGGGTTAGAGAACTTCAAATGTATCTCGTCATTCCTTAGAACTTCCTTATCCCACTTCTTTGCGTATTGATTATTCCTGACTAATGTCTTGAACTTCAGCCTACTCTTCATCACTACTATATTATGATCTGAGTCTATATCTGCTCCAATATCTGATTTCGGAATCTCTGTCTGACCATGATGTAATCTAATTGAAATCTTCCCGTATCTCCTGGCCTTTTCCAAGTATACCTCCTCCTCTTGTGATTCTTGAACAGGGGATTCGCTATTACTAGCTGAAACTTGTTACAGAACTCAATTAGTCTTTCTCCTCTTTCATTCCTTGTCCCAAGTCCATATTCTCCTGTAACCTTTTCTTCTACTCCTTCCCCTACAACTGCATTCCAGTTATCCATGACTATTAGATTTTCGTCCCCCTTTACATACTGCATTACCCTTTCAATATCCTCATACACTTTCTCTATCTGTTCATCTTCAGCTTGCGACGTCGGCATGTATACCTGAACTATCATTGTCAATGTTGGTCTGCTGTCGATTCTGATTAGAACAACCCAGTCACTGAACTGTTCACAGTAACACACCCTCTGCCCTACCTTCCTATTCATAACGAGTCCTACACCTGTTATACCATTTTCTGCTGCTGTTGATATTACCCGATACTCATCTGACCAGAAATCCTTGTCTTCCTTCCACTTCACTTCACTGACACCTACTATATCTAGATTGAGCCTTTGCATTTCCCTTTTCAGATTTTCTAGTTTCCCTACCACATTTAAGCTTCTGACATTACACGCCCCGACTCGTAGAATGTTATCTTTTCGATGATTATTCAATCTTTTTCTCATGGTAACCTCCCCTTTGGCAGTCCCCTCCTGGAGATCCGAATGGGGGACTATTCCGGAATCTTTTGCCAATGGAGAGATCATCATGATACTTCTTCAACTACAGGCCACATGTCCTGTGGTTACATGTTACGTGTCTTTAATGCAGTTGTTTCCATTGCCTTCTGCATCCTCATGTCATTGATCATTGCTGATTCTTCCTCCTTTAGGGGCAATTTCCCACCCCTAGGACAAGAGAGAGCCCTGAACCTCTATCAGCTCCTCCGCCCTCTTTAACATGGCCGTTGGCAGAATGAGGCTGACTTCTTATGCCGGAAGTCTTCGGCCGCCAATGCTGATTATTTATCAGAATTTAGGCAGTGGCGGGGATCGAACCCGGGACCGAAGACGTTTTTGATTATGAACAAAGACGCTACCCCTAGACCACGGGTGCATCCCTTATAGTTATTCATATCAGTAAAGTTTTCCTCATTTATATTAAACTATCGTACATTCACATGCCCTTGGTGCTGGCATGGTGTAGTGAGCATCCAAACACCATTATTCTACCATCCTGTGGATCAACCCTGTTTCCTGTCCATCTCACACCCTGGATGATATCAAGAATGGCTTCTATGCCCATCACCCCAAATTTGTCACAACTTTCCCTTCAGTTTTCTTAGTGTCATAGTGATGTCATTGCATCTGATTAATATTTGTTTCCTTTTTTGGTAAAATTTTGATGTTGACCTAAGAAACTTTCACAAAAATTTCATATAAAAAGTTTTATGTAGCCTAGATTTTAAATATTTGCAAATCAAAGCATAGTATGCAAACTGCTTTTCTAAAAAAGATGTACACAAGTGATACATACAGGTAGCACATGAAAATTTCTAGGTATGTTGGCAAAGTAAGTTCTTTTGGTTATTTTAAAACAAATGTATACAGATACAGAAAAAATATTTATTGTGCAGAAATCTACAAGTGTGAAACTACTTTTCTACATAGCTTCCAAAATTTTGTAGGCACTTGTCATAGCGTGGCACAAATTTTTGTATGCCTTCTTCATAGAAGGTTGCCACCTGTATATTCAACCATGTGGTAACATGTTCTTTAGCTCATCATCATCGTTGAAGTGTCAACCACCAAGGACAGATTTTAGTTGTACGAAGAGATGAAAGTCACTAGAAACACCGTCTGGGCTGTACGGTGGATAATCAAATGCATCCTAGTGAAATTCCCATAAGAGTTGTTTGGTCTCATTTACCACGTGTGGTCGGGCATTATTGTGGAAAAAGACACCACCTTTTAACAGGAAGCTTAGGCACTTGTTCTGTATTGTGTGACACAATTTATTAATGGTCTCGCAGTAAGCATGTGCATTGATTGTTTGGGCTCATGGTAAGAAATCAATCAGTAGAATGCCCTTTCTGTCCCAAAAAATGGTGCACATTACTTTTTGAGGTGCCAAGATTTGCTTAGGCTAAACCTTCATTGCTGATGAAGTGTGCCTCCATTCCATTGCATGCCGTTTCATTTCAGGGGTGTCCTACGTACCCAAGTTTCATTCCCCATGACTACCCGAGAATGAAAACCATCGCCTTATCCATTGTAGCACGTCGAAACCTGGAGCGCACTGCCCATCCATTGTTTTTGTGTTGTTCAGTAAGAATGTTGGGTACCCAATGTGAGTGAAGTTTTCGAAATTTCAGTTTTTCAGTAACAATTTCAAGAGTTAGTGATTGTGAGATTTGCGGAACTTCCATAGCAAGGGCACTAAGTGTAAACTTGTGGTTGTGCTTAATCTTCTCTTCAGTTGTCGGAACCAGTTCATCAGTAACCACAGACAGGCATCCACTTCATTCTTCACTAAGTGTAAACTTGTGGTTGTGTTTAATCTTCTCTTCAGTTGTCGGAAGCAGTTCATCAGTAACCACAGACAGGCGTCCACTTCATTCTTCATTGTGCACTTGATCACGTCCTTCATTGAAAAGTCTGACCATTGAATCACTCATAGCATTTAGTCCATAAACCTTGCAAATTTGCCGATGATTTTGATTTAACTTTCTTTGCATTTAGATCTGATTTCACACATGCTGTCTCTTTCAGTTATGGCTGACATTATAAAGAAGCACTACAAAGCACATGTTGGCAGCAGTGATCTGAAAATGGTGTACATATCTTCTCCTTGAGTCAGAGTAACTGCCATGCAAGCTTGGAACTGTGATCGTACCACTGCCATGGATAGAAATAGAAGTGGAACTTAGTTTGTGGATGATCCTCATATTGTGATGACAGACATACCATGTACAATTACTACAGTATTACAAAATATTAATTTTCTGATGATTATGAAGAACTAATGATTATGTAAAATCAGAAGAATGGAAACTCCAGAATCGAATAATGAGAGTATTTCAAAAAGGATACATTGCTACACGCCATATAGTTTAGATGTTGATTTGCAGAGAGGGACAATAAAAAAACGTAAACAAGTATGTTTTTGGCCAAAAGACCTTTCCTGTGATGTCAACAATCCATAAAAACAGACAACCACCCATCCATCCACCCAACCACCCACCCACCCTCCCACCCACCCACACACACACACACACACACACACACACACACGCACGCACGCACACACACACACACACACACACACACACACACACACACATGACCATACTCGTGAGACCACTGGCTCTTGCCACCAAGGAGAGACTACGAGCAACTGTATATGAGGTAGAGAGATTGCAGAATAGGATTGGGGACGGTAAAGGACTGTTTCTGATAGCATCCAGGGACATGGTGGGGTGAGGGCAGGACAGTTAGGTGCAGGCAGGAGGTAGACGGATGGTGGTTTGAGACTGGGAGGGGTTTGGCAGTGGAAAAGGGAGAGAAGTGAAAGAAAAAAAAAAAGAAAATCAACTGTAGGTGATTGATGGAGTAGAAGGCGTTGTAGTGCTTGAGTGGGATTGGGGAAGGGGCCAGGTGGGTGAATGACAGTGCCTAATACAGGCTGATTCAAGAGGAATATGGGAGTGTAGGATATATTGCACATAGAGTTATCCCCTGTAGCACCTAGAACCACTCGGCCATGAGATGAATAGTGTTGTGGTGAGTAGTGTGCCTAACAACTGGGTGGTCCAGCTATTTCTTGGGCACAGTTCTTCAGTGGCCATTCTTGAGGACAGAAACTTGTTGGTTGTCATGCTATTAGATTGCACCACAGTGGTTGCAGCTTACCTTCTAGATAACATGACAGCCTTCGCAGGTAGCAATGGTTTTGATGGGATACATGACATTTGTGACTGTACTAGAGTAGACGGTGGTGGGAGGATATATGTGACATGTCTTGGGTGTAGGTCTATTACAGTGATATGGACCATGAGGAAAGGGGTTGTGACCAGGGGTGGAGTATGGTTGGCAGTGATGCCTGACAGGTTTGGTATATGATTGAACATCACTGTGGGAGGGATGGAAGGGTAGTGGGTAGGGCACTTCTCACTCCAGGGTATGATTAGAGATAGTCGGATAGTGTAATTCAGTTTCTCCTCTCCTTGGTATTACTGAGTTACAAGGGGAATATTCCTTTGTGGCTGGATGGTGGGACATTGGGAGATGGTCCGTCACTGGAGAGATAAAGCACAGAACATTTGTTTCAGTACAAATTGTGGAGGATAGTTTTGGTCTATAATGCTCAGTGAGACCCTTGGTTTTTCTGAGAGGGACTGCTTGTCACTTCAGATGCAACAAGTCACAGGTGGCTAGGCTGTATGCAAAGGACTTCTTGGTATGGAATAGAAAGGAGCTGCTGAAGTGGAGGTATTGCTTTTGGTTGTTAGGTTTGATATGGATGGAGTTACTGATGTAGTCATCTTTGAGGTGGAGGTCAACATGGAGGAGGGCGTCTTGTTGTGTTGAGGGGAACCGTGAGAAGCAACTGGAAGGAAGTAGTTGAGATTGTGGAGGAAGGAGGATAGGATTTTCTCACACTTAATCATGATTATGAAGGTGTCACCAACAAATCTGAACTAGGTGAGGAGTTGCGGATTCTGGGTGGCTAGGAAGGATTCCTTTAGACAGCTCATGGCAGGCTGGCATAGGATGCTGCCGTGTGCGTGACCATTGCCATACCTTAGAACTGTTTGAGGTGAGACCTTCATATGTGAAGTAAATGTGAATTAGGATATAGTTGTTGTGGTGACCAGGAAGGAGGTTGTAGGTCTGGAATCCATTGGGCCTTGGGAAAGGTAGCATTCAATAGTGGCAAGGCCCTGGGATTTCAGGATATTAGTGTGAATGGAGGTGGCATCAATAGTGACAAGTAGGGCATCGTGTGCTAAAGGAACAGGAACTAGGGAGAGTTGGTGGAGGAAATGGTTGATGTCTTTTTATGGGAGGGAAGGTTGTGGCTGATAGGTGGAACATGTGGCATTGTGAGAGCAGAGATTCTCTCAGTGAGTAACACAGCATCTGGCCACAGAGGATGGTTGGGTGTATAGACTTGTAGAAGGCAGGAGTGTGGGGAGTGGTGGGAATGAGGAGAGAGAGAGAGAGAGAGAGAGAGAGAGAGAGAGAGAGAGAGAGAGAGAGAGAGAGAGAGACTTATGGGACAGATTCTGGAATGGGTGTAAGGATTTGAAAAGAGACCAGAGATGCTGTTGGATTTCTTGAATGGGCTCACAGTGCCAGGGTTTGTAGGTGTATAAATCTGACAGCTGGCAGAGTCCTTTCACCAAATAATCCTTGCAGTTCTAAAGGCCTTGTGGCTCAGAAGCTTACTTCTTTAGCCGTCTTTTTGTTTTACCTGTCTCGATTCAACATCTGCTCTATACAGTCAGTAGCAATATATCCTTTATAAAATACTGTCATTATGATTACGCAAATACTTTATTAAGAACCAAGATTGATCCAACTTTGCTGACAGTTCTACATAGTTTCCCATTTGGGCCCAAATGGGGAAGCTTACAGGAAAGCTAATCCAAAGTAGCACAGGTTGCTAGGTTGCTAATGAGTGGAAAAAAATGTGCTAGTTGCCTAAACTTTGTCAATCTTGGGACCTTTTAGGTAGCATTTGGGTACCAGCTGCCAATAAAGAATAGTGTGTAATTAATTACTTGTCCATGTGATCTTAACCAGCCAGCATTTTACATTGAACAAAGTAACATGAAGCCATAACCTACACATAATTTTAATTTATTGTCAATCTACATGAACAAATAATTTCACACTCAAATTAATTCACACAATTATCTTGTCTCAAGTTCAATTTTATCAAGTGGCTGAGTTTAGATGAATTAACAGAGTGGTGATTCTTCTGTAAAAACCTAGAATCCTCATGGAATTACACTATGTGATCAAAAGTAGCTGGACATCTGGCTGAAAATTACTTACAAGTTCATGGCACCATTCATTGGTAATGCTGAAATTCATTATGGTGTTGGCACATCCTTATCCTTGATGACAGGTTCCACTCCCGCGGGCATACATTCATTAGGTGCTGGAAGGTTTCTTGGGGAATGGCAGCCCATTCTTCACAGAGTGCTGCACTGAGGAGAGGTATCGATGTAGGTTGGTGATGCCTGGCATGAAGTAGGCATTCCAAACCATCTCAAAGGTGTTCTATAGGTTTCAGGTCAGGATTTTGTGCAGGTCAGTCCAGTATAGGGATTTTATTGTCATGTAACCACTCTGCCATAGGCTATGCATTATGAACAGGTACTCGATCATGTTGAAGGATGGAACTGCAAACCCCTAATTCTTCTTCAACAGTGGGAAGCAAGAAGGTGCTTATAACATTAATGTAGGTCTATGCTGTGATAGTGACACACTAAACAAAGGGTGCAAACACCCTCCACAAAAAACATGACCAAAGTATAACACCACCACTTCCAAATTTTACTGTTGGCACTACACACGCTGTCAGACGACGTTCACCAGGCATCGCCATAACCACACCCCGTGTACCATGATTCTTCACTCCACACAATGTTTAATTGTCCATTGTTTACACCAACAAGGGAAGTGTCATTTGGTTTTTACCAGCGTGATGTGTGGATTATGAGCAGCCACTCAACCATGATATCCAAGTTTTCTCACCTCCCACCTAACTATTATAGTACTTGCAGTGGATCTAGTTGCAGTTTGGAATTCCTGTGTGTGGTCTGGATAGATGTCTGCCTATTACAGATTACAAGCCTCTTCAGCTGTCGGTGGTCTCTGTCAGTCAACAGATGATGTCGGCCTGTACGCTTTTGTGCTGTATGTGTCCCTTCATGTTTTCACTTCACTATCACATCAGAAACAGTGGATGTAGGCATCTTTTGGAGTGTGGAAATCTCGTGTACAGACACCCAATCACCTGATCAATTTCGAAGTCTGTGAGTTCCGCGGAGCACCCCATTCTGCTCTCTCACAATGTCTAATGACTACTGAGGTCGCTGATATGGTGTACCTGGCAGTAAGTGGCAGCACAAAGCACCTAATGTGGAAAACATGTTTTCAGTAGTGTCTGGATACTTTAGATCACATAGTGTAAATTTTACATGGAAAAATCAGGGAAATCTCAGGGAATTTCAGGGATCTCATAAAATCTCAGGGAATTGTGAATTTTTAACATATCATTAAAACTGAATTTTATTGAGTTTAGTAAATCACAAATTTTCAAATACATTTTAAAAGTGTATTCATTAAATGAATATTATTCCATCCAAATTATTGATACCTAAAAATTCCTATTAAACTATTGCTTGTGGCTGGCATACAGCTCAGATGAGATGAAAGAAAAGTAATCATTGTCATTTGTTGGCCCAACCACCACCACTACCACTTGCCCCTGTTCACCAATAATTTCTATTAAATTTATCAGGAGTTTCTGGACACAATCTTCCTCATTGCACCTGGAATTCTCTGGGAATTTTTTTTCGAACTTTGAATAGCCACCCTGATGAACAGTTACATGAATTTTACGTTTAAACACTTTAGAGCAGATATTCTGCCCATTTCTCTAATGTTCTGTAACTTCAGTTGGATTTGATGGGATGTATGCAGAACAGTAAACAATTTCACCCTAGCAGTTATCAACAAGGAACGGTATCAGAAATATTAATGCCTTAACCCTCCAGCCATGAGTGACATGATGTGTGCAGTCATCTCTTTCCAGACCATTTTCCAGGGCCTGTTATTATAGAGTCAAATGTAATTTCTACTCTGCCTGCACACCAGAACTTGCGATTTTTCCACCAGTTACTTTTCTGTCGCTTTATAACATAATAGGCAGCTATTTTTGCATTGAATCATTTTCTTTTGTTCTGGACCATCATAGGTTTTTTTTTTTTTTTTTTTTTTTCTTTAATATACGTCTGGGACATTGGAGATCACCATGTTCCTACCTGTAATAGTCAGAGTCATATTTTTTATGACATCTAGTCTCATTCATACACTTACACACAAACCTCAAGTGGCATCAATTTTGTATCTGTATTACTGGGCTTGTGTATGAAACCTTCTATTAATAAATGAGCTGCTCAGAAAATTTGTCAGTAAGGTTATTCAGCTTTTATAATATTGCATGAACTTTTCACATTTCCTTTATTATTTATCTGAAATTTCAATTAAAAGTGAACTCTATAGTAAGTTTTTCATTTTCTTATTACATTCCTGTAATACTAAACTTGGAACTAGTCTAATTATTGAAAACAGAGAAATTTTCCTTGGAAAAATCAGAAAATCACTCACTGTTGGAGGGTTAAGGTTCTGCTCTTCTAGGGGAATGGACATTGTGGTACAGCATTTTATGTTTTGTCAATTATGCACATACTATGTGCCAGAAATCGTAGTTCACATCCCCTTCCTGCAAGCATACAATGTGTTTGGAGTTCTGAGATCTGGAGCCATTCTTTAATGGCGTGTCTCTGGGGATGAAGAAAAGAATTTGCTCTCAATTGTTAACTGTCTTGTAAGACCAACAAAAAAATGATTTCTTTTTTTGTAATATTACGTGAAAGGAGTTATAACCATACTAAACTGTCCAGATTGTGAATGCTACTAATATTATTAACAATAGCAGTAGGCAAGAGAATAGGATTATTGCATTTCCTCAAAAATAAAACTCAAGGTGAAATAGTTATTTTGATGACTCCTTATTACCATTGTTGACTAAATTTCATATGTACGTGCAGCTTGACATTTGAAGGGATCACTGACCAACAAAAAAATGATTTCTTTTTTTGTAATATTACGTGAAAGGAGTTATAACCATACTAAACTGTCCAGATTGTGAATGCTACTAATATTATTAACAATAGCAGTAGGCAAGAGAATAGGATTATTGCATTTCCTCAAAAATAAAACTCAAGGTGAAATAGTTATTTTGATGACTCCTTATTACCATTGTTGACTAAATTTCATATGTACGTGCAGCTTGACATTTAAAGGGATCACTGGACAGGGGATCAGCAACAAGAACCTGAACTTTGGATTGAGCCGAGTGTGGGGAAATTTTCATTTTGATTCTTAAAATACAACAGGATAGTTGCTGGTCATTAGCCAATGATCATGCTAAGTCTGGGACAAGTCTTCTTTTGTTTTCTTACTTTTCTTTGCTGCTCTGGCCACCTTTGTCATGCTTTCAGTAGCTTTGACACACTGCCAGTCCAAATGTAGAAGCCATTTTTTATATTGTCTCCAGTTATGATGCTCATGCTTTTTCATCTGCTTATTACTCCATCATTAAAATATATTATGGTACCCATCACAATAATCTGAAAGGCTGACATGCCAAAAAATGCTGTTTTTGACAAGCACTCCGAAATGCAACTATTGAAAAATGTTTGTGGATTCTGCATTTTGCCATGTAAACATTTTTACAGAAGTTTAGAAACACACAGATCTCTTTATATTGGTTTTAGTTCTACCATAACAGTTTCTGGCATTGGTTGTGCATGTGTATGTTTTTGTCATTTTGTTTCACATCTATCATACTGGACAGAACAGAAAAATATACGCTCCTAGCTTTCAGAACTTTGTTTCTTCGTCAGGGAGGAGAGAGGGGAAAGAAAGGGAAGAAGGGAAAGTAGATTCAGTTACTCACAACCCAGATTATGAAGCAACAGGGAAAGGTAAATATGGAGGGTAGCAGGATGGAGGCATGGTTGTCAGAGGGAAGCCAAAGATATTCTCAATATCGTTATATGAGATTTCCCATTAATCATTTAAATTAAATAATGAGACATTTTAGGGAAGGTTCTGTATTTTTCATTTCAGAATAGCACTTGCAACCTATGTCCTCAATTATTTATTGGATGTATTCCAGCCACTATTTTCTTCTACAGTTTTTACCCTCTACAGCTGCCTCTTGTACCATGGAAGTTAATCCCTGACAGTTTAATGTATGTCCTATCTTCCTGTCCCTACTTCTTTTCAGTGAGTCTTTTCCATACATCCCACTCCTCACTAATTGTGCAGAGAACCTCACCAATTGTTTCCTCATGAGTCTACCTAATTCTTCTGTAGCAGCACATCTTTAATGTTTCAGTCCACTTCTGATTTTCCTACATTCCATGTTTTACTACAGTGCAATGTTGTGTTCTAACATCCTCAGATATTTCTTCCCCAAATTAAGGCCTATGTTTGATACTAGCAGACTTCTTCTGCTGTACTAGGCACATAGAAAACATTCGCCCCATCTGTTTTAAAAAGGAATTTAAACACACATTTTTTCATATGCATGCTCTTTACAGCAGTACACCACTTTTCTAATCCCAGTCTTCTCCAGACATAACTACAGCACCACCTCAGCTTGAAAGCAGATTTCCAAGGCCATCGTATCCAATCCTGCTACTGCTGAGTCCTCCAAAAAACAACTTAGGAATACACTTGTCATTACTCAGTATTACCATGGTCCTGAAAGTGTTTATCAGCTACTTTGACAAGGCTATCACTTCTTAAAATCATGCTCTGAAATGAGGTTCACCCTGTCCAACATTTTGTCCACCACACCTACTCTCCCTGTTTCCGCATTATCCTTGGCAGATATCATTCATGCATTTCCCTACCCTATGGCTCCTACCCTTGTGACTGTCCCCACTGTAGGACTACTATCACCTATACCAGCTCTGCAGATGACAACAGGGAGAGCCACCTATCAAATGACCCATCTCCTGTACCAGCTATTACATAAATACTGTTCAGCACTTTACTACCACAAAGTTATCAGTTTGGGTGAATTTTTGTAGGCAGAGAGTATAGACTGCCAACACAGCGTCCTGTTGCAAAACTTGCTCTATAACATGACAATCTTGACCTCGGTTACTGTTTCACCATGTGTGTTGCCTGGATTGTTCCACCAGACACAAGTTTATCATTACCCTAGAGGCAGGAACTGGCATTACATCATGTCCTTGATTCTAACTGCCATCCTGGCATTCAATTTTGTTAATTTTTTGGTTTCAGCATTCATTGGTTCACTCCCTTTTCGTTTTCTATATCTTTGTTTTCTGACTTGTCTATTCCCCCCAAAACCCCAACCCATCCCCCCCCCCCCCTTCCACCCATCTTCCACATACTTAACTTTCTGCAGTTATTAACTTGTGCACCATGTTGAGTCAGTAATGTCTGTATTGCATATTGCCCTATCTTACACCTATAAGTGCTCAGAGTTTCAAATCTTGACCAGTGCAATCCTCAGAAATTTATCTTTACTTCTTATCCTATCCAGAAAGTCTCCCTTGACCCAGGGTTCCTCTTCCCAACTCTCCTCATTTTCTAAACGTCACCTGTCCTTTCCCTTCATATCTCTTTCTTTCCCTTTAACCCTTCCCACCAAAAGTAGGATGCACTGGCTCTGACAGCTTCAAAATTTCTGTACTTTATGACTGGTCTCCTGCCACCACTTGGTTCGTAGATTTTTAAGCATCCAATAAAATTATATTTTCATAAATTGATTATTTTCACTGCCTTTTTATTTAAGTAACTTGCAGCTAGAGTGCAGCCAACATTTTACCCAGCACATAATATAAGCGAATGAAGATTCTAATATTAGTAAAGATTCAGACAAATTTCATAGCAAAAATATCAACATCGTAAATAACAAAAGTAGTTAAATCTAGTTCTTTTAAAATGCATAAGCTAAATTCTAATGTAGTTGAGATTTGGATTTACATGTTCCCTGAATATACTTATGACCATTTCAAGGTGATCTTGTGCATTATAATTTCTAATCTTTTTTAATATAGAATAAACCCTTCTGTATCCAAGCACAATTTGATCTCTTTATCTGTCTGCTGTTCTTTGTGTCCATGCTATTGTAGCTCAGTAAATTTATGATCTTCATATTATTCTTTCCCTTCTCTCTTTTAAGGTATTTTAATTTTGTTGTAACAGTGATTGACATTCCAGGCAGCTACCAATTGTTCTGATATTATAGCTCCTGCTTTCAAATTTTCATTCTCCCCTCCCCACCAAGTTCCAAGCGGGAGACTATCAAGCTTTGGATATTTATTTAACTTAAGGGTAATCCATATTTTGCACATAAAATGGACACTGCATTATGCAGGGAAAATAAATTACAGTTGGTATTCCATTATCTTGCACAATTGTGGAGACCATCCTTAAAATGGAATGTATTCGAGGTCAGACACTGATTTGCCTGTTGGTCTGTGGGATCGCCAGAAGCTTCAACATGGTAGGAAAGCAAGAAGATACAAAAACAAAACTACTAAGGCTCAATCCAGATACAGTGGGCATCAGTTAAGTGAAATGGAAAGATAACAAAAATTTCTGGTCAGTATAGTGTACTAACTGAGAGCAGCAGAATACAGTACAACAGAAGTAGGATTTATTATGAATAGGAAGATAGGACAGAGTGTGAGTTATTGTGAATGGTTCAGTGATAGTGTAGTGTTTCTTCATAGGGGAAAAATTCTTTCATGATTCTTCATGTAATATTGTGGTAGCCAGATTAACATGTACACTCTCATAGTTGAAGAAGTATAGTATTGTAGTATTTTCTCTGGCATAGCACTTTTTCAGTAGTTAATGTCATGTACATGTCTTTCAGATTGCATATTTTCAACATATTACATCCATAAACAGTAATTTTAGTGCGCTCTTTAGTGCCACAATTGGAATTCACATTTCTAGCAGCATTAGTCATTTTATTTACTATGAATTAAGAAAGCAATATATGCAAGAAATATGTATCACTTGCATTAATTCTGTTTTGTTATCTCAGTGCATGATCCATGAACATAGCATTCAGTGAGTTATATGAGTCATGAACTGATTATAGCAAGTTAACATACATTTCTGTTATTTACTGTGTTCGTTACAGTATGCTACTACCAGCATCCTTTACTCTGGAGCCATACTCATGTGTTTTTTTTCCCATTTGGAAAGCACTCATTAGTGGTAGGTGTCATCATCATATATGTATCAATTTTAACATGTAGGTATTGGCTTTGTAGGTCTCTGTGACAGTTCCATATCCTCAATTACATGTGTTATGTCAGTGTACTCGAGTGTAGTTGAGGGAATGTTTGTGTAGTACTAGAGTCTTTGTTTGTGAAAGCTCTTCTTCTGTCTTCATTTTCAGAAATCCTCTTTCTTGATTCTTCATGTAATTTCAGGTACTGGTATTTTAAATTTTGTATTGTGTAAAAAAAATCTGTCATACGAATCCGTTGTGTTCTTCTGTAAGTGTGCAGTTGAGATATTTGAAATGGTGAATAGTACTGACGTTATATTTCAGTGACATATTTCTTCATGTATGGTTCTCTTATTTTTTGTTCTTTATGTCATTTGACTGAGTAGTGTGTAAAATAACTGTCATCGAGTTTACAGTGTTCAGTTGTAGAGTGATTCTAAAGCTGTGTCCTGATTTGCATATGTGAGTGTGTTTGTTGCATAGGGTATAAATTGTTTTGTAGGGACATCTTTCTTCATGAGCAAAAATCTTCTTCCTTCATTCTTCATGTAATGTTAATGTAAGTTTTTTGACATGTGCACTGTCACTGGTGAAATGTATTGTAGTTATCAGTGTGGTGTAGATTATTCAGCCTTTTTTACACAGTACGTAGTGTTCTTAATGTGCCTGGAGAAGTACAGTTACATTCTCTCTGTCAGTGGATTTTCTCAGTAGTTAACAGCATGCGCATCTATTTCAGACAACATGGATTCAATATATTATTTCTTAAAGAGATTTTCAGGTGCACTCGTATAGTTACATGATTATAATTCACGTTTCTTGCTCAGGTTACCTTCCATTCGCAAGTGGATGCACTCCACACACTTGCTGCAGTCAGTAATTTATAATTCTAATTTTAGCTTTATTAGCTCTATTTTCCATTTTCATTCATACAGTAATATATGCCAGAATTATGTATCATTTACATTAATTCCATTTTGATATCACAATGTCCGATACATTAATCCGTCAATGAACTTATCATGTAGTGACATATATTAGTGATGTATTGTTACTAATAAATCTACATACATTTCAGTTCCTTACTTTATTCATCTCAGTATGGTATTACATGTGTCAATTATTATGAATTTGTACTCATGTTCATTCATTTGGAGAACACTCAGTGGTAGGTGTCATCACCATATATGTATTATATGTAACTTTGTAGGTCTAAGTGACTGTCACATATCCTCCATTGCATGTGTAATGTCAGTGTACTCAAATGCAGTTGGAAGCATGTATAGAGTCTTAGTTTGTGAAAGTTCATTATGCATGTTAATATTAGTAAATCTAGTTTCTTTATTGTTCATGTAATAACATTTACTTGTGGTATGAGTTTTGTATTGTGTAAATGATGTGTAAGGGAGTTCTGTCATGTAAATCTATTGTGTTGTTGGGTCTGTGACCAGCTGAGGTATATGAAGTGTGTTTGTCGAATAGTATTGATGTTGTATTTCAGTGACATATTTCTTTGTGAATGTTTCTCTTCTCTCTTGATTCTTCATTTGACTGAGTAGTGTTTAAAATGACTGTCATTGAGTTTATAGCTTCAGTTGTAGAGTGATTCTAAAGCTGTGCCGTGATTTGTTTGTGTGAGTGGGATTGTTGTATACTCAATATATTTTTTTGTAGAGACATATTTCTTCATGAGACAAAATCTTCTTTCTGTATTCTTTATGTAGTGTTAAATTAAGTGGTTTAACATGGATTCTGCCACTGTTGAAAAGTTGTTCTATTGGAGTTATCTGTAGAGAGATAAACGAGTATCTATGGAGTAGATTATTCAGCTATTTGTACACAGTACATAGAGTTCTTTATGTATCTGCAGATATATATTGTATTTTCTCAGTTATTGGACTTTCTCAGTAGTTAGCAGGATGCACATTTGGTTCTGACAAGATGGATTCAATAGATATTTTCCACAAGGGGCGTTTTCTGGTGCACTTGTACAGTGACATATTTAGAATTCCATTTCAATGCCTCGGTGTCCAATACTTTAAATGCATCCATGAACTTGACATGTAGTGAGTTATATTAGTCATGTTTTATTAATAATGACTTTTCATCTATTCCAGTTATTTACTTTATTCGTCGCAGTAGACAGTTGCATGTATCAATTACTGTCAACCTGCACTCATGTTTGTTCATTTAGAAAACACTCAGTGGTTGGTGTCATCACCTAATATGTGTCAATTTTAAGATGTAGCTGATGGCATTGTAGGTCTCAGTGACAATCCCATATCCTCCGTTGCATGTGTTATGCCAGTGTACTTGGAAGTTTGCTTGTTTTGTATAGAGTTTTTGTTTGTGAAAGTTCACCTTCTCTGTTCTTGTTTGGAATCTTCTTTCTTGATTCTTCACGTAATTTCATTTACTGGCGTTTTTAGTTTCTTATTATGTAAATACTCTGTAAAAGAGTTCTGTCATATAAATCCATTGTGTTGTTGTGTCTGTGACCAGTTCAGATATTTGAAATATGTTTGTTGAATAGTATTTATGTTGTTTTTTGGAGACATCTTTCTTCGTGTATGGTTCTCTTCTATCTTGACTCTTCATGTCATTTGACTGAGTAGTGTGTCAAATGACTGTCATTGAGTTTTTAATTTCAGTTATAGAGTGATTCTGAAGCTGTATCCTCGTTTGCTTGTGTGAGTGTGTTTGCTGTATGCAATATATGGTGTTTTGTAGAGACATATTTCTTCATAATACAAAATTGTCTTTCTGCATTCTTCATGTAATGTTAATGTAAGTGGTTTAATATGTGCACTGTGACTGTTGAAAAGGTGTGGCATTGCAGTTATCTGTAGAGAAATATACGAGTGTGTATGGAGGATATGTGGTATAGATAATTCAGCCATTTTTACACAGTATATAGAGTTCTTTATGTATGTCTGTCATTGGACTTTGTGAGTAGTTAGCAGGATTCGCATTTGTTTGTGGCAACATGGTATCAGTGTCTTATTTCCACATCATATAAGTACACACATATGAAATTATAAGACAGGATGTAATATGGAATCTCGGTCTCTGTAAATGTCGGAAATAATTTTAAAAGCAAAATAAATAACTAATTAAAAATTAATACTACAGTGGCTCACTCGAATGCTTGAAGGCACACAAACCACTGAATACCTTCAAGTCTACTACTAACATTAGGGTCAAGCCATGGTACAAAGCATTTGCATGTGAATCAGCAATGGATTGACAACCTAAGTATTCAGATATTTCATGCAACACATGAAACATTTTAAGCAGTAAAAAATCAATAAATACAGGTTATTCACATATTTACTCATGACACAACCATACTAGCATCTTGACATAGGACAGAGTTAAAAAAAATAACAATTGTTTCTCAAAAGGTCAAATTCCATAGACAGGACACGATTCACACAAAGTAGCTTTACTACGAATTGTCTATAGTGCAATAATTTAGCTGGAGATTCTTAATAGAACAGAATTCATCAGACAATAAAATAGTATAAGGCAAAACAGACTGAAGGCCTTGACAATTTGTCAACTTTTTAAGTTCAAATAAAGATTAAACGTATATAATATCAATGTAGACTCAACGTCTTCCTGGTGTTGGTGGTTTCGCTGAAATGTGCAAAAGTTATTGAATTTACAAAAAACAATGTAAGACTTGACATATTCTTGCAATGATAGACGAAGAAACATCAAAAGTGTAAGGAATTTATATAAACCAAAGTTGACTTGAAGTCTTCTTGTGCTGGTAGTTGTGGAAAATGTCCAACGTATAAGGAATTTATATAAACCAAAGTAGACTCGAAGCCTTCTTGTGCTGGATGGCCTCAGTATTTTCAGAGAAAATGAGTGGATACAAACTCAAAGTAGACTCGTGGTCATCTGGTAGAGTTGCATTATGGAAATATTAAATTATACAATCTCAATGTAGAATTGGTGTTTGTTTGGATCTGTGCAGCTATGGTCGAGTGCACTTGCATAATATCTGCGAGGGAGGGATGTGATCAGCTGACAGCAGGCCGCCCCCCACCATGGAAACAGTAGGCCTGACATCGGATGGCTGGATCTTCTGCATTAGTGCGCAGGCGCACACTGCTGGGTTCCAGTTTGCTGCCAACTGTTGCCCAGTACTCCACGGGATCATGGAACAAAATGTTTTTATGGCATCAATCCTTAATAGACACACGGCTATGCAATGCTGCCAACTATATCTTCTGAACTAAGATTATGGTGTGGTTTCAGGTTTTATTAACTTTTCGGTCATGAACTGTTGTTCTATGAACTCAGTTTAGTTACACTGCTCGTAGGTTGGTATGATGCTCTGTCTACCGTCTCTGTATACGATACTGTTCAAAACATTTAACTCTATACACATACATCACGTTGCTCTACAGAGCAGTAGTGTTAGAGTGTCCTTCTATGGCTTAATAGTAGCTTTTTTCAAAACTGCTGCAGCAGAGTTCTGAGGTTCAATAATGTACAAACCATGACAAGAATCAGTTTGTAGTGGAGATTGTGTCCATGGGCTACCACATGTAGGCAGGTGACTTTTGAATTCTCACACTAATTAATTTGTCACTTGTGTTTCTGATTCGGTGATAAGTGGTTTGTGAACTGTGGACTACCTGCAGCATCACAGCATTACAGTGTCGAGAGGATTCACAATGCAGCAGTATACCATCCAAACAAAGCCAGATAGAGGTGAGTAAACACCACTAAGTTATTCACTTTATAATGTTCTTTGTTTATATGTCCAACATGACTGTGAGAAAATTTGCTTTGTCGAAGGGTTTGCTAGTTGTGCACACTTCACAGAGTGTCTTTGCATTATTCATTTGTCACACAACTGTCCTCGGAATTTTTGTGCATTGGAACTGTGCACAACATTTGCACTTCAGTCTCTAGTTCGTGACAACAGTATTTTCTTAGATTTCAGCTACATAAAATTATACTTTAGTCAGATACAAATGGTCATTTTTCTAGCTTGGTATATTCTTAGCCACAAAAAGGGACATAAAATCGGCTGTATTTTCCAAATCTGGAATCAGTCGTTCAGTTGGGCACTAACAAATGGTCCATGGTCTAATAAATATGCGAACAGAAATAAAGGTCAGGACATCATGCCTCCTGAACCTGTACATGGAAGAAAGTCAATACAAAATGACCAAAGCCAGCAAAAACAGCAAGGCTTGCGGCCAGCAAAAACAGCAAGGCTTGTGGCCTCGAGTGATAAACAAAGCATAGATACAAATACACTTAAAAACCACACATAATAGTAATCCACTTGAGCAAACAGAAATCATTGCATTTAAAATTTGTGTACTATTTAAGTATCTAAGAATTACTTTCTCATAGTAGAGTTCAGCTCATAGTTGTTGAAAATTGCTATATACAGGTGAAACTTGAGACCAAAATCTCATGAATCACCAGAGAACAGCAATTAATGCTAAGTCCATGTTTGCTGCGGTTTGTAGCTTATTTAGAAACTTTGCAAGATTGTCAATATGCATTGTACACAAAGCACAGATATCATTCTCCTTCAAGTAATTATTGTATCCTTATCATTAACTGGTAACACAGTTTGTGCAAGGACAAGATTCCCTATGACTAAATGCTACATTACTATTTACATTACTAGCAAATGAACATTGCTATAAAAAAAATGACAAAATAGAAAATATTTAGTAAGCTTTTGCACTAGCTTGTGTGTAGCAAACACAGTCCTCAGTACATGAATAAAGATGACAACATAGTATAAATTATTATGAAATCTCAAACCATTTGCTTGTACACAGCTTATGGCTCTCTTTGAGACTCGTTATCTCTTAGTATTTAAAGCAGCAAGCTTTTTCTTCCAATAATTATACTATGCCAAATGTTTACATACAGGGTTACATAGAAATACTTATTCTAGGAAGAAAATACATCATAGACAAATTAAGTACACCTTTATCTCTCTCTCTTTATAAGAACAAACCAAGATCCTATCTTATAAATTTTCTGAGGTCCCGATTTTGGTAAAGCCCTTTCACTTTACATGGTTTTGGCAATTTAACAATTAACACCCATCATGTGGAATTTTAATTATCCTGAATGGGCCAGTATATCTCTCTTTTTAGGAAAGATGATTTAGAGTGAGACCAAAGTAACACCATTTCATCTAGGCTACATGATTGTACTCATCCTAACCTTTTGTCGTACACTCATTTTCATCTCTCAGCGCTAATATTTAATGATACGAGCACATGTCTAGTCTCCTCTTCCCGCAAGATGTTGCATCTCGGGGTAAGTGGAAGGGCAGCTACCCACTCATTCTTCTCAGTTTTATTTAACATTATTTCAATGGGTGTGTGCCCTGTGGACAGATGTGCAAGGTCGTTCATGATTTCTTTAAAGAGGGTGACTAAATCAACTGTAAGTCCGGATAAAACAGATGAATTCTTTGAATATTTGTTCTTTGCAATTACTTTCTGGGTGGAATAGAGAAATTAAAATCTGGTTGATGTTCTGCTCTCGCAGAAACTAACACCAAACTTACCCAGTGAAATTAGATGCATTATCACACAAAATCGCACTCAGCTTACCGAAACAAGGGAAATAATCTTCCTTTAGTCTCTTAACAATGTGTGCGGCATGGGCTGATTTTGTTACATACAAACGGATGTGTTTGGAAAACATATCATTTATAGCCACCAGGTGATCGACACTTCCCCTTCCATGAGGGTATGGTCCAGCCAAGTCAAGCAATCTCTCCAGGTTTTGATATCAGGATGCGAAGCAGCTGAATCTTATTTGGTATGCACATAGGTTTGGTTCTCTTACACACAACGCATGTTCGTAACAAATGATGCATGCAACTGTGCATGTTTGGCAGGTAACAGTAAGTGGCAATCTTCTGCTTACATTTTTCTATTCCACAGTGCCCCCAGGAATGTGTGTATACCAGATTAGGTGATCCTGGTGCACATGGGGAATGCACACACACCACAATTCTCTATCGGAATAATTCCTATGGAATAACACGTAATTGTGCACCGTGTAGAATTGACTTAGTTTGTGAGTAGGCTGCTCTGCCAACACACCCTTAACTTTTGCCCACTTTGGATCTACATCTTTCAGAATTTTCATGTTCTTATACATTTCTAAATAGTACCTGTGATAGACAGGATCTTTCGTCAGTTGCACTTCGTAATCGGTAGCCTGCTCGACAAGTTCACTGAACTCAGGAAGACCACACAGCAACCTGGATAAGGTGTCAGTGATAATATTTTTGCTGCCCTTTACATAGATAATTTCAAAATCGTATTCTTGCAAAAATTGGACCCACTGCATCAACCTCTGGTGTAGAAGCTGACAGGTCAAAATAAGGCTAAGTGCCTTATGGTTGCAGTACACTTTAATGTACTGACAGCAAATAAAATAGTTAAACTTCTTGAAGCCCATACTACGCAGAGAGCTTCCAACTCCGTAGCTGAGTTGGATCTTTCACACTCGCTTAATACTCAGCTGGTGAAGCTAATAACACAAACTTGCATTTGGCCATCAACCGCAACCACTTGAAGTAAACAAGAGCCCAAACCCAAATAGGATGCTTCTGAGGCAATGCAAAAACCTTCTTGCACGTCGGGATGTTCCAGAATTCCAGCATGAACCAATGCATCTTTAATTCTTTTAGACGCTTCCTGGCACTGTGGAGTCCAGGACCAGGGAGCAGTTTTCTTTAACAAAGCTAGTAATTCTGGCCTGCTCAACAGCTGGTTCGTCACAAATTGTCTAAAGAAAGATGTCATGCCAAGGAAAGCTTTTACTTGTTTTCTTGCCATGAGTGGCGCACACTTAGCTATTGCTTGTATCTCTGTATACGCCAGAGCTCACATTTAACTTGAACGGTAGCTCCTTGATCTGGTACGACCATCTAGTGGATACAAAGACAGTATATTTGTTTGAAACTTCCGACAGATGGGTCTGTCAATATGATGATCCAAGATTCACACCTGAATATTTTTGCAATATCTCTTCCAGAGCTTCCGGATGTGTACATACGGGTACAATAATTTTGTATGTGTTGTGCGCATCAAGGACCATGCGCAGTCCACCACCTGGTTTAACAACAGATAATAATGGACTGCAGTAAGGAGAGAACAAAGTTTAAACTATATTCCACTCGAGCATCTTTCGTAATTCTTGTTTAATGACATCCCTGCAGGCCCATGGGATTGCATAGGTCTTGTTGCAATAAGTATCAAGGGGAACACCATTCATATGATATATGTATCCTTTGATAATACTGGGCTTTTTAGAAAACACATGTACATACTTGATTAAGAGATGGATAAGATCAATCTTTTGTTGTTCGCTAAGACACTCAGAGTCTGATGCCTTAGCATGTATTTTGCTTACGCCGAGTAGATCGTCATATGAATATGCCAACACCGGATCTGATTGTGGGGTAAGTTACTGTCTGCACCAGTATATTTACACTCACTACTCGGATAGACAGGTCTGTATGGAAACTGACTTGATGTGCCTTTGTATGAATTAAATTTACCTTTATCTCCCTCTCACTAATAGTCAGGGTGCAGGTTCCATGCTGGATATTGATACATGCATTCCTCCATCTTAGGAACTCCATCCCTAACAAGCACGGTACCGTCAATACCTTCACTTTTAAGAACGTGCACTCGATGGCTCTGCTCTCGAATTCTATTAAGATCAGTACCTGCTTTTCTACTCTTTGTGTACATGCGCCAAAAGCTCCCAACACAACACAATTCTGTACGGACAATGTCAGTACTTTTGTGTTTTCCTGTATTCTTTTCAGAAAATGAGTAGCTATCACACTCATACTCGCACCAGTGTCGATTATAATGGTAACCAGAATACCGTCAATTACCTCATTTACAGCTGCTTGCACCTGATCTACCCAAGTATCTCTGCGAGATATCGGATCACCTGATAGTTCTGCTCATATATCTATATTGTCATTGTAACGAAGCATGTTCGCTACATGAACAGTACTGTTTCCCCCATTAAATCCTGCAGTCATGGTGAGGGAGTGCCATGAGACCACAGTCAGTTTGACGCATATGAAGTTTGCATAGGGTGCTCATCTACACACTCCACTATTTGCACTGTATCATTTCTGAGATTTTGTGACTATCTGGCTGGTGGTCTTGGCTCGGAAGCAGTTTGATTCCAGCCTATGTTGGTGTTGGGCACATTATTATTTTGCGGGGAGTTTTGCGGCCACCAGTTACCTGTGCTCTGTCTGGACAACCACTCTTCTGCATTTGATCTGTTGCGACCATTATGATAAACAGTGTTAAATGTATTATTTTTATTTCAACTTTGAAATCCGCTACTGTTATGTGGCTGTTGATCCTCGTTTGTAGTTTGCTGTGAGCGGGTCTGCATCATTATTAGCAGTGTCGTTCCGACCATTGTTCTTATGGTTGCAAGATTGCATGTATGACCAATAAAAATCCTTCTGTGTCATCTTCCGGGGCATGAAGTAATTTTTCACAGATATCCACCGGTAATTTACCTTTTAATGTCCTGATCACATCTTTCAACGTGATGGGGTTGTCCCACTACCTAGTTTCGTTAATATACTGCTCGAAGTACTTTCAAAGCGTTCCCTGTTTAGGGTGGTACTTTTTGGGATTAAATACCTCTTGTCTCATTTTGGCTTGCATATGTGGTGACCCATACTTGGCCAAAAACACCTGCTCGAACTATTAATACATTTTACAATGTTCAGCAATGGCCGTAGCCCACAGTGTGGATTCTCTTTGCATGCACGCTGCAGTGAATTGTATTTCCTGCCTGTCATTCCGTGACGTAGGCAGCACCCCCCAGAAATCTCTGATAAAAACTATGGGGTGTGGGAATTTCTTCTCCGGTATAAAAATCTGAAACTGATGGTGTTCCAACAGCCCTTCTTCTAGCAACACCGTAGTTGAAAGATTCGCTGCCCCCACAGATTCAAGTGGAGAATTACCATACGGACTGTAATGTCCAGTATGTTGTGGTGACATATTATTCTGTGTTGTCCCCGCCGAATTATTTCGCAGAAATGGTGGAAGTGAATCTGGCGCGCATGATGACTCTTGCATCTGACAAATCTTTTTTTTAAATCATTCACTTTTTGCTACCACCCAGGCAACCCATTTTTAAAAAATATTTTAAATGTGGCCAAGTTGATGCTGCAACGATTTGCCAGATGTTCCTTGTTCAGACAGTACCTCTGCACCAACAGCTTATACTGCGGAGTGTATTTCTGTCTCAGTTTTTTTTAATTATGCCTTTATTGCATTCTGTTACCCAGTCACCAAATTCCCTATTTAGTGTTTCGCCTTGAGCTTCGAGGTTTTGCTGCAATTTGCACTCTTGCTCAAGTGAAAGATCCACGAACTGGTCTGTTAAATTTGACATTTTCTCTTGCACGGTTGACTGTGTATCTTTTAAGTCGTTCACATCGTCAGACAACCGCTTAACTTGATCGGGGATCTCACGTTATGTTTTAGTTAAGTTCTAGATTTCAGTTCGGATTTGCGGTACGTTTGCATCCAGTTGATTGTTCAGATCATTGACTACTATATCATCAAATTTCCCATGAATGTTTTTAGATAAGCCTTGAAATTTTGCATCTAATGCAGTGCTTTGCTCACTAAAATTTTCTTGAATATTTTTAGTCAAATCTGGAAATTTTGCATTAGACTCAGTCCTTTGTTCATTAAAGCTTTCTCGGATATTTTTAGTCAAAATTTCAAATTTTGCATGAGACACAGTGTATCGCATTTACCTTGTAAATCAGTACGTTGCCTATTAAAGCTGTCTTGTAACTCAATGCATTGTTCATTGAATTTCTCATCCAGCTTTTTTGACATGCTGGAAGAGATGTTATTGAACGTATCTGTTAAACTTAGAAAGAATCTTCAAACAATGCAATCGACTGTGTCACTTGTGCAGTTACTTCACTTGTTCCCAATTGCATGTCTTCAGATTCAAATACATTTGGAGCATTTGTGCTTCCGGTTTCCAAAACATCAATTTCGGAACCCATTCCCGCCATAATCGCATCGGCAGCAGTACCGTCATCCAGATGTGATTGTCTGTGTGTCTCGTCACTGGTATTCATAGTGGTAAATTTTTCGCATTGACTAATAGTAACAGTAAAATATGGTAACACTAACATTCAATGATAATAAAATGTAGCTGGACAACGTACTGAGGTTTTAACACTATGCGCAGCTGCAATATAATTATTAAGCAAGGATAAGATGGCAGACTGAAGGGCTAAGCAAAACATTAGAAAGATGAGTGTACCATCTTGTGATAGCACAGCAAAATGACAGACATGTTTGACAAACTTTTAACAATGGAAGTCAACATTAAAATTCAAGTTAACACCAATGATGTAGTTAACAGAAAAAATGCCAAAATATGAGTTACTGAACACACATTTAAAGTTGCCAAACATGTAAAACAGAGTGAGAATGATGATACCGCTTACCTTTTTACAGATGTGAAGCACAACGTCGTACTTTCATAATTCCAGAATTTTGCAATATTTCCTCTTTCACTGGCCATTCGAGCAATTTACCATCAATGTCCCATTACTTTCAGATACAACAGTTCTCAGTAACAGGTTGGCCGTTTTAAGATAGACCATGAAATATAGAACAAAATATATATTAAAACAACAGTAATTATGTCTGGCCCACTGTTGGGCACCAGAATGACACATGTTACTAGCCTCAAAGGGGAATCAAAAATGTAAATTAGCAATTAAAATTAATCAAGAAGGAGGGAAGTGATGTTAGATAGCAGTCATGAGCGATTCCTCAGCCGCAATACAGACAGCACAAAGTGATGAAACTGCAACGCTCCGCGCCGAGTTTGGCGTGAAGCAGCTTTTATAAATTAAAATGTAAAACATGCATCATCATCAATAATTTGAATGAAGCTAGGATTGTGTCTGACTAGTGTAGGTCACACAACGATGTCACTATTAGTGGACAGTGGGGTGAATCATTTTTTGCATCGCTCGTGTGGAAACTGCAGCAAGATGTAAATGAAATGATCGGCGCACTGATCTGAGGGGCATGGAGCGATATACGTGGTTCGGAATTAATAACTGAACACGAGAAATGTTCGCCCATAATATGTCCACTAACAATGGGTCGTCAGTGCCTCTTTTCCAAGCATGATACACTGAAAAATGTAAATCTTCAAATATTAATAACAAAGTGACATGGAGGGTAGATACGAAAAAATGAAATACATTGTAAAGTTAATCTTGATTGTAAGCACTTCAGGAACATTTCAAAACAGATTCAAACAGAGAGTCATGACAATGCATCAATACCTAATCAGAGAAGGAACAGAACCGAACAAAAACCAACGGACACTAGATAAAAGAATTTGATATAAAAATGACAATGAAATTAAACAGAGGTTGTACAGCAGCAGATACATCGATAACTACACCAAGATGAAACTATAAGACCGGATCTAATGTTGAATCTTAGACCCTGTCAATGTTGGAAACAATTTTAAAAGCAAAGTAAATACTAATACTTAAAAGGTAATAGTCCCATATCCTCCATTGCATGTGTTTTGTCAGTGACCACAAGTGTGGTTGGAAGCTTGTTTCTCAGGTATCAAGTCACTGTTTGTGAAAGTTCATATTATCTCTTCATGTTTGGAAAAATTCTTTCTTGATTCCTCATGTAATTTCATTTTTGGTGTTTTTAATTTTGTATTGTGTAAATACATGTATAGTGACATAATAGGAATTCAATTGTTTAGGTTTATTAGGTTTTTTTCTCATTTTCATTTGTATATTAATAGATCATAAATGCTAATCCGTTTGAATACAGAGGTGTCTGATACTTTATTCCATCCATGAACTCAGCATATAGTGAGCTGTATTTGTCATGTTTTATAGTAATATCTTTTCTTCCGGTTCAGTTATTTGCAAGTATTCATCACACTATGCAATTACATATGCCAATTACCCTGAAGATAAATTCAAATTCATTCATTTAAAGAACACTCAGTGAAAGGTGTCATCACCCAATATGTATCAATTTTAAGATGCAGCTAATGGCTTTGTTGGTCTCAGTGAATGCCACATATCCTCCATTGCCTGTTTTGTGTCAGTGTACTAAAATGTATTAGGAAGCTTGTTTGTGTTGTATAGAGTCATTGTTTGTGGAAGTTCATCTTCACTCTTCATGTTTGGAAACCTTCTTTGTTGATTCTTCATGTAATTTCATTTCTGGTGTTTTTAATTTTGTATTGTGTAAATACAGTGTTGTTGTGTCTGTGTCCAGTTGAGACATGTGAAATGTATTTGATATCTAGTATTAATGTTGCATTTCGAGGCATATTTCTTCATGTGTGGTTCTCATCTCTCTTCATTCTTCATGTCATTTGTCTGAGTAGTGTGCGAGTAATGTGTAATTGGGTTTAGATTTTCATATGTAGTGTGATGTAAATTTGTGGTCTGATCCGTTTGTGTCACTGTTTTTGTTGTATAGAGTATATAGTGTTTTGTAGAGACATATTTCTTCATGAGACAAAATTTTCTTTCTGCATTCTTCATGTAGTGTTGATGTAAGTGGTTTGATATGTGGAGCGTGAGTGTTGAAAAGGTGTTGTATTGCAGTTATCTGTTGAGAAATATACTAGTATATATGGAGAATATGTGGTATAGATGGTTCTGCCATTTTTACATCATACATAGAGTTCTATATGAATCTGGAGATTTAATGTTGGATTTGCTCTATCATTGAACTTTCTCAATTATTAACAGCTTGCACATTTGTTTGTGTAACATGGTAACAATGTTTTTTCTCCACATAGAGAGTTTTCTGTCACACATGTACACTGACATAATAGGAATTCAGATGTTTAGGTTTGTTAGGTTTTTTTCCCATTTTCATTTGTATACTAATATATGCCAGAATTGTATATATAATAAATGGTAATCCATTTCAATACCGAGGTGTCTGATACTTTAATCCATCCATGAACTTAGCATATAATGAACTATATTATTCATGTTTTATTAGTAATATCTTTTCATCTGTTTCAGTTATTTATTTTACTACTTGAAATATGCAATTACATATATCAGTTACTCTCTCGATCTATTCATGTTCGCTCAATGACAGACCATTCAGTGGTAGGTGTCATCACCTAATATGTATCAATTTTACGATGCAGGTAATGGCTTTGTAGGTCTCAATGACCATCACATATCCTCCATTGCATGTTCTGTGTCAGTGTACCAAAATGTCTTTGGATGTTTGTTTGTGTTGTATAGTGACATTGTATGTGAAAGTTCACCTTCTCTCTTCATGTTTGGAAATCTTCTTTCTTGATTCTTCAGGTAAGTCATTTTTGGTGTTTTTAATTTTGTATTGTGTAAATACTATGTAAGCGAGATCTGTTGTATGAATGCATTGCGTTGTTGTGTCTGTGTCCAGTTGACATATTTGAAATGTGTTTGATGATTAGTATTAATGTTGTACTTCGGAGGCATATTTCTTCTTGTGGGTTCTCTTCTCTCTTCGTTCTTCATGTCATTTGTCTGAGTAGTGTGTAAAAAGAGTGTAATTGGGTTTATCCTTTCATATTAAGAGTGATGTAAAGTTGTGTTCTGATCTGTTTGTGTGACTGTTTCTGTTGTATAGAGTATATAGTGTTTTGTAGAGACATATTTCTTCATGAGACAAAATCTTCTTTCTGCATTCTTCATGTAGTGTTAATGTAAGTGGATTGATATGTGGAGTGTTGAATAGGTGTTGTATTGCAGTTATCTGTAGAGAAATATACGAGCACGTATGGATGAAATGTGGTATAGATTTTTCTGCCACTTTTACATCGTACATAGAGTTCTATATGTATCTGGATATTTAGAGTTTGATTTACTCTGTCATTGAACTTTCTCGATAATTAACAGCTTGCACATTTGTTTCTGTAACATGGAAACAATGTATTTCTTCCACATAGAACGTTTTCTGTCACACTTGTATACTGACATCATAGGAATTCAGATGTTTAGGTTTGTTAGGTTTTTCCCCATTTTCATTTGTATACTAATATATGCCATAGTTGTATACACCTAAAATGGTAATCCGTTTCAATGCCGAGGTTTCCGATACTTTCATGCATCCATGAACTTAGCATATAATGAGCTATATTAGTCATTTTTTATTAGTAATATCTTTTCATCTGTTTCAGTTATTTATTTTACTACTTGCAGTATTCAATTACATATATCAGTTACTCTCTCAATCTATTCATGTTCGCTCAATGACAGACCACTCAGTGGTAGGTGTCATCACCTAATATGTATCAATTTTACGATGCAGGTAATGGCTTTGTAGGTCTCAGTGACCGTCACATATCCTACATTGCATGTATTGTGTCGGTCTACTGTAGTGTGTTTGGATGTTTGTTTGTGTTGTATAGTGACACTGTATGTGAAAGTTCACCTTCTCTCTTCATGTTTGGAAATCTTCTTTCTTGATTCTTCAGGTAAGTCATTTTTGGTGTTTTTAATTTTGTATTGTGTAAATACTGTGTAAGAGAGTTCTGTAGTATGACTGCATTGTGTTGTTGTGTCTGTGTCCAGTTGAGGTACTTGAAGTGTGTTTGATTAATAGTTTTGAAGTTGTATTTCGGAGGCATATTTCTTCATGTGCAGTTCTCTTCTCTCTTCGTTCTTCATGTCATTTGTCTGAGTAGTGTGTAAAAAGAGTGTAATTGGGTTTATTTTTTCATATTAAGAGTGATGTAAAGTTGTGTTCTGATCTGTTTGTGTGAGTGGATTTGTTTTATTGGATATATAGTGTTTTGTAGAGACATATTTCTTCATCAGAAAAATTCTTCGTTCTGCTTTCTTCTTGTAGTATTAATGTAAGTGGTTTGATATGTGGGGTGTGGGTGTTGAAAAGGTGTTGGATTACAGTTATCTGTAGAGAAATGTGCGAGTATGTATGGAGGATTTGTGGTATAGATGGTTCTGCCATTTTTACATCGTACTTTGATTTCTATGTGTATGTGGAGATTTAGATTTGGATTTAATCTGTCATTGACCTTTCTTGATAATTCACAGCTTGCACATTTGTTTCTGTAAATATGGTAACACTGTATTTCCTCCACATAGAGAGTTTTCTGTCACACTTGTATACTGACATAATAGGAATTCAGATGTTTAGGTTTATTAGGTTTTTTCCCATTTTCATTTGTATACAAATATATGTCACAATTGTATACATCATAAGTGTTAAATCGTTTCAATACCGAGGTGCCCAATACTTTAATCCATTCATGAACTTAGCATATAATGAGCTATATTAATCATATGTCTCAATTTTACGATGCAGGTAATGGCTTTGTAGGTCTCAGTGACCATCACATATCCTCCATTGCATGTTTTGTGTCGGTCTACTGTAGTGTGTTTGGATGTTTGTTTGTGTTGTATAGAGGCACTGTTTGTGAAAATTCATCTTCTCTCTTCATGTATTGAAATCTTCTTTCTTCATTATTCATGTAATTTCCTTTTTGGTGTTTTTTATTTTGTTTTGTGTAAATAACGTGTAATAGAGTTCTGTAGTATGGATGCCTTGTGTTGTTGTGTCTGTGTCCAGTTGAGATATGTGAAATGTGTTTGATGTTTAGAATGAATGTTGTATTTCAAGACATATTTCTTCATGCGCGGTTGTCTTCTCTCTTGATTCTTCATGTCATTTGCCTGAGTAGTATGTAAAATGAGTGTAATTGGGTTTTGAGTTTCATATGTAGAGTGATGTAGAGTTGTGTTATGATCTGTGTGAGTGGGTTTGTTGTATAGCATATATAGTGCTTTGTAGAGACATAGTTTGTCATGGGACAAAATCCTCTTTCTGCATTCTTCATGTAGTGTTAATGTAAGTGGTTTGATATGTGGAGAGTGAGTGCTGAAAAGGTGTTGTATTGCAGTTATCTGTTGAGAAATATACTAGTATAAATGGAGGATATGTGGTATAGATGGTTCTGCCATTTTTACATTATACATAGAGTTCTATATGAATCTGGAGATTTAATGTTGGATTTGCTCTGTCATTGAATTTTCTCGATAAGTAACAGCTTGCACATTTTCTGGAAACATAGTAACAATGTATTTTCTCCACAAAGCGCGTTTTCTGTCACACTTATAATAGGAATTCAGATCTTTAGGTTTATTAGGTTTTTTCCCATTTTCATTTGTATACAAATATGTGCCAGAATTGTATACATCATAAATGGTAATCCATTTCAATATCGAGGTGTCTGATACTTTAATCCATCCATGAACTTAGCATATAATGAGCAGTATTAGTCCTGTTTTATTATTAATATCATTTCATCCTGTTGAGTTATTTACTGTATTACTCAGAGTATGCAATTCCGTATATCAGTTACTCTCTAGATAAATTCATGTTCGCTCAATGAGAGACCGCTCAGTAGTAGGTGTCATCACCTAATATGTGTCAATTTTATAATGCAGCTAATGTGTTTGTAGGTCTCAGTGACCGTCACATATCATCTATTGCATGTTTTGTGTCAGTCTACTGAAGTGTGTTTGGATGCTTGTTTGTATTGTATAGAGACATTGTTTGTGAATGTTCATCTTCTCTCTTCATGTTTGGAAATCTTCTTTCTTGATTCTTCATGTAATTTCCTTTTTGGTGTTTTTAATTTTGTATTGTGTACATACTGTGTAAGAGAGTTCTGTAGTATGAATGCATTGTGTTGCAGTGTCTGTATCCAGTAGAGACAAGTGAAATGAATTTGATATCTAGTATTAATGTTCTACATCTACATCTACATCTACTTCCATACTCCGCAAGCCACCTGACGGTGTGTGGCGGAGGGTACCTTAGAGTACCTCTAGCGGTTCTCCCTTCTATTCCAGTATCAGTTGCATTTCGAGGCATATTTCTTCATGTGTGGTTTCCATCTCTCTTCATTCTTCATGTCATTTGTCTGAGTAGTGTGTGAAGTGAGTGTAATTGGGTTTAGATTTTCATATGTAGTGAGATGTAAATTTGTGGTCTGATCTGTTTGTGTGAGTGTTTTTGTTGTATAGAGTATATAGTGTTTTGTAGAGACATATTTCTTCATGAGACAGAATCTTCTTTCAGCATTCTTCATGTAGTGCTACAGTAATTGGTTTGATACGTGGAGTGTGAGTGTTGAAAAAAATGTATGTGGAGTTTGAGTGTTGCAAAGGTGTTGTGTTGCAGTTATCAGTTGAAAAATATACGAATATATATGTGGTATAGATGATTCTGCCATTTTTACATCATACATAGAGTTCTATATGAATCTGGAGATTTAATGTTGGATTTGCTTTGTCATTGAACTTTCTTGATAATTAACTGCTTGCACATTTGTTTCTGTAACATGGTAACAATGTTTTTCCTCCACATAGAGAGTTTTCAGTCACACTTGTATACTGACATAATAGGAATTCAAATGTTTAGGTTTATTAGGTTTTTCCCCATTTTCATTTGTATACAAATATATGCCATAATTGTATACATCATAAATGGTAATCCGTTTCAATACCGAGGTGTCCGATACTTCAATCCATCCATGAACTTAGCATATATTGAGCTATATTATTCATGTTTTATTAGTAATATCTTTTCATCTGTTTCAGTTATTTATTTTACTACTTGCAGTATGCAATTACATATATCAGTTACTCTCTCGATCTATTCATGTTCGCTCAATGACAGACCATTCAGTGGTAGGTGTCATCACCTAATATGTATCAATTTTACGATGCAGGTAATGGCTTTGTAGGTCTCAATGACCATCACATATCCTCCATTGCATGTTCTGTGTCAGTGTACCGAAATGTCTTTGGATGCTTGTTTGTGTTGTATAGTGACATTGTATGTGGAAGTTCACCTTCTCTCTTCATGTTTGGAAATCTTTTTTCTTGATTCTTCAGGTAAGTCATTTTTGGTGTTTTTAATTTTGTATTGTGTAAATACTATGTAAGCGAGATCTGTTGTATGAATGCATTGCGTTGTTGTGTCTGTGTCCAGTTGACATATTTGAAATGTGTTTGATGATTAGTATTAATGTTGTACTTCGGAGGCATATTTCTTCTTGTGGGTTCTCTTCTCTCTTCGTTCTTCATGTCATTTGTCTGAGTAGTGTGTAAAAAGAGTGTAATTGGGTTTATCCTTTCATATTAAGAGTGATGTAAAGTTGTGTTCTGATCTGTTTGTGTGACTGTTTCTGTTGTATAGAGTATATAGTGTTTTATAGAGACATATTTCTTCATGAGACAAAATCTTCTTTCTGCATTCTTCATGTAGTGTTAATGTAAGTGGATTGATATGTGGAGTGTTGAATAGGTGTTGTATTGCAGTTATCTGTAGAGAAATATACGAGCACGTATGGAGGAAATGTGGTATAGATTTTTCTGCCACTTTTACATCGTACATAGAGTTCTATATGTATCTGGATATTTAGAGTTTGATTTACTCTGTCATTGAACTTTCTCGATAATTAACAGCTTGCACATTTGTTTCTGTAACATGGAAACAATGTATTTCTTCCACATAGAACGTTTTCTGTCACACTTGTATACTGACATCATAGGATTTCAGATGTTTAGGTTTGTTAGGTTTTTCCCCATTTTCATTTGTATACTAATATATGCTATAGTTGTATACACCTAAAATGGTAATCCGTTTCAATGCCGAGGTTTCCGATACTTTCATGCATCCATGAACTTAGCATATAATGAGCTATATTAGTCATTTTTTATTAGTAACGTCTTTTCATCTGTTTCAGTTATTTATTTTACTACTTGCAGTATTCAATTACATATATCAGTTACTCTCTCGATCTATTCATGTTCGCTCAATGACAGACCACTCAGTGGTAGGTGTCATCACCTAATATGTATCAATTTTACGATGCAGGTAATGGCTTTGTAGGTCTCAGTGACCGTCACATATCCTCCATTGCATGTTTTGTGTCGGTCTACTGTAGTGTGTTTGGATGTTTGTTTGTGTTGTATAGTGACACTGTATGTGAAAGTTCACCTTCTCTCTTCATGTTTGGAAATCTTCTTTCTTGATTCTTCAGGTAAGTCATTTTTGGTGTTTTTAATTTTGTATTGTGTAAATACTGTGTAAGAGAGTTCTGTAGTATGACTGCATTGTGTTGTTGTGTCTGTGTCCAGTTGAGGTACTTGAAGTGTGTTTGATTAATAGTTTTGAAGTTGTATTTCGGAGGCATATTTCTTCATGTGCAGTTCTCTTCTCTCTTCGTTCATCATGTCATTTGTCTGAGTAGTGTGTAAAAAGAGTGTAATTGGGTTTATTTTTTCATATTAAGAGTGATGTAAAGTTGTGTTCTGATCTGTTTGTGTGAGTGGATTTGTTTTATTGGATATACAGTGTTTTCTAGAGACATATTTCTTCATCAGAAAAATTCTTCGTTCTGCTTTCTTCTTGTAGTATTAATGTAAGTGGTTTGATATGTGGGGTGTGGGTGTTGAAAAGGTGTTGGATTACAGTTATCTGTAGAGAAATGTGCGAGTATGTATGGAGGATTTGTGGTATAGATGGTTCTGCCATTTTTACATCGTACTTTGATTTCTATGTGTATGTGGAGATTTAGATTTGGATTTAATCTGTCATTGACCTTTCTTGATAATTCACAGCTTGCACATTTGTTTCTGTAAATATGGTAACACTGTATTTCCTCCACATAGAGAGTTTTCTGTCACACTTGTATACTGACATAATAGGAATTCAGATGTTTAGGTTTATTAGGTTTTTTCCCATTTTCATTTGTATACAAATATATGTCACAATTGTATACATCATAAATGTTAAATCGTTTCAATACCGAGGTGCCCAATACTTTAATCCATTCATGAACTTAGCATATAATGAGCTATATTAATCATATGTCTCAATTTTACGATGCAGGTAATGGCTTTGTAGGTCTCAGTGACCATCACATATCCTCCATTGCATGTTTTGTGTCGGTCTACTGTAGTGTGTTTGGATGTTTGTTTGTGTTGTATAGAGGCACTGTTTGTGAAAATTCATCTTCTCTCTTCATGTATGGAAATCTTCTTTCTTCATTATTCATGTAATTTCCTTTCTGGTGTTTTTTATTTTGTTTTGTGTAAATAACGTGTAATAGAGTTCTGTAGTATGGATGCCTTGTGTTGTTGTGTCTGTGTCCAGTTGAGATATGTGAAATCTGTTTGATGATTAGAATGAATGTTGTATTTCAAGACATATTTCTTCATGCGCGGTTGTCTTCTCTCTTGATTCTTCATGTCATTTGCCTGAGTAGTATGTAAAATGAGTGTAATTGGGTTTTGAGTTTCATATGTAGAGTGATGTAGAGTTGTGTTATGATCTGTGTGAGTGGGTTTGTTGTATAGCATATATAGTGTTTTGTAGAGACATAGTTTCTCATGGGACAAAATCTTCTTTCTGCATTCTTCATGTAGTGTTAATGTAAGTGGTTTGATATGTGGAGAGTGAGTGCTGAAAAGGTGTTGTATTGCAGTTATCTGTTGAGAAATATACTAGTATAAATGGAGGATATGTGGTATAGATGGTTCTGCCATTTTTACATTATACATAGAGTTCTATATGAATCTGGAGATTTAATGTTGGATTTGCTCTGTCATTGAATTTTCTCGATAAGTAACAGCTTGCACATTTTCTGGAAACATAGTAACAATGTATTTTCTCCACAAAGCGCGTTTTCTGTCACACTTATAATAGGAATTCAGATCTTTAGGTTTATTAGGTTTTTTCCCATTTTCATTTGTATACAAATATGTGCCAGAATTGTATACATCATAAATGGTAATCCATTTCAATATCGAGGTGTCTGATACTTTAATCCATCCATGAACTTAGCATATAATGAGCAGTATTAGTCCTGTTTTATTATTAATATCATTTCATCCTGTTGAGTTATTTACTGTATTACTCAGAGTATGCAATTCCGTATATCAGTTACTCTCTAGATAAATTCATGTTCGCTCAATGAGAGACCGCTCAGTAGTAGGTGTCATCACCTAATATGTGTCAATTTTATAATGCAGCTAATGTGTTTGTAGGTCTCAGTGACCGTCACATATCATCTATTGCATGTTTTGTGTCAGTCTACTGAAGTGTGTTTGGATGCTTGTTTGTATTGTATAGAGACATTGTTTGTGAATGTTCATCTTCTCTCTTCATGTTTGGAAATCTTCTTTCTTGATTCTTCATGTAATTTCCTTTTTGGTGTTTTTAATTTTGTATTGTGTACATACTGTGTAAGAGAGTTCTGTAGTATGAATGCATTGTGTTGCAGTGTCTGTATCCAGTTGAGACAAGTGAAATGAATTTGATATCTAGTATTAATGTTCTACATCTACATCTACATCTACTTCCACACTCCGCAAGCCACCTGATGGTGTGTGGCGGAGGGTACCTTAGAGTACCTCTAGCGGTTCTCCTTTCTATTCCAGTATCAGTTGCATTTCGAGGCATATTTCTTCATGTGTGGTTCTCATCTCTCTTCATTCTTCATGTCATTTGTCTGAGTAGTGTGTGAAGTGAGTGTAATTGGGTTTAGATTTTCATATGTAGTGAGATGTAAATTTGTGGTCTGATCTGTTTGTGTGAGTGTTTTTGTTGTATAGAGTATATAGTGTTTTGTAGAGACATATTTCTTCATGAGACAGAATCTTCTTTCAGCATTCTTCATGTAGTGCTACAGTAATTGGTTTGATACGTGGAGTGTGAGTGTTGAAAAAAATGTATGTGGAGTTTGAGTGTTGCAAAGGTGTTGTGTTGCAGTTATCAGTTGAAAAATATACGAATATATATGTGGTATAGATGATTCTGCCATTTTTACATCATACATAGAGTTCTATATGAATCTGGAGATTTAATGTTGGATTTGCTTTGTCATTGAACTTTCTTGATAATTAACTGCTTGCACATTTGTTTCTGTAACATGGTAACAATGTTTTTCCTCCACATAGAGAGTTTTCAGTCACACTTGTATACTGACATAATAGGAATTCAAATGTTTAGGTTTATTAGGTTTTTCCCCATTTTCATTTGTATACAAATATATGCCATAATTGTATACATCATAAATGGTAATCCGTTTCAATACCGAGGTGTCCGATACTTCAATCCATCCATGAACTTAGCATATATTGAGCTATATTATTCATGTTTTATTAGTAATATCTTTTCATCTGTTTCAGTTATTTATTTTACTACTTGCAGTATGCAATTACATATATCAGTTACTCTCTCGATCTATTCATGTTCGCTCAATGACAGACCATTCAGTGGTAGGTGTCATCACCTAATATGTATCAATTTTACGATGCAGGTAATGGCTTTGTAGGTCTCAGTGACCATCACATATCCTCCATTGCATGTTTTGTGTCGGTCTATTGTAGTGTGTTTGGATGTTTGTTTGTGTTGTATAGAGGCACTGTTTGTGAAAATTCATCTTCTCTCTTCATGTATGGAAATCTTCTTTCTTCATTATTCATGTAATTTCCTTTTTGGTGTTTTTTATTTTGTTTTGTGTAAATAACGTGTAATAGAGTTCTGTAGTATGGATGCCTTTTGTTGTTGTGTCTGTTTCCAGTTGAAATATGTGAAATGTGTTTGATGATTAGAATGAATGTTGTATTTCAAGACATATTTCTTCATGCGCGGTTGTCTTCTCTCTTGATTCTTCATGTCATTTGCCTGAGTAGTATGTAAAATGTGTGTAATTGGGTTTTGAGTTTCATATGTAGAGTGATGTAGAGTTGTGTTATGATCTTTGTGAGTGGGTTTGTTGTATAGCATATATAGTGTTTTGTAGAGACATATTTCTTCATGAGACTAAATCTTCTTTCTGCATTCTTCATGTAGTTTTCACGTAAGTGGTCTGATATGTGGAGTGTGAGTGTTCAGTTATCTGTTGTGAAATATACGAGTATATATGGAGGATATGTGGTATAGATGGTTCTGCCATTTTTACATCATACATAGACTTCTACCTGTATCTGAAGTTTTAGAGTTTTATTTACTCAGTCATTGAACTTTCTCGATAATTAACAGCTCTCACATTTGTGTCTGCAATCATGGTAACAATGTATTTTCTCCACATTGAGAGTTTTCTGTCACACTTGTATACTGATGTAATAGGAGGTCAGATATACAGGTTTATTAGGACTTATCCCAATTTAATTTGTATACAAATATATGCCAGAATTGTATACATCATATATGGTAATCCGTTTCAATACCGAGTTGTCCGATACTTCAATCAATCCATGAACTTAGTATATATTGAGCTATATTATTCATGTTTTATTAGTAATGTCTTTTCATCTGTTTCAGTTATTTATTTTACTACTTGCAGTATGCAATTACATATATCAGTTACTCTCTCAATCTATTCATGTTCTCAATGACAGACCACTCAGTGGTAGGTGTCATCACCTAATATGTATCAATTTTACAATGCAGGTAATGGCTTTGTAGGTCTCAATGACCGTCACATATCCTCCATTGCATGTTTTGTGTCAGTCTACTGAAGTGTGTTTGGATTCTTCTTTGTGTTGTATAGAGACATTGTTTGTGAAAGTTCATCTTCTCTCTTCATGTTTGGAAATCTTCTTCCTTGATTCTTCATGTAATTTCATTTTTGGTGTTTTTAATTTTGTATTGTGTAAATACTGTGTAAGAGAGTTCTGTACTATGAATGCATTGTGTTGTTATGTCTGTGTCCAGTTGATGCATGTGAAATGTGTTTGATGATTAGTATTAATCTTGTATTTCGGTGGCATATTTCTTCAAGTGCAGTTCTCTTCTCTCTTCATTCTTCATGTCATTTGTCTGAGTAGTGTGTCAAATGAGTGTAATTGGGTTTATATTTTTATATTTAGAGTGATGTAAAGTTGTGTTCTGATCTGTTTGTGTGACTGTTTCTGTTGTATAGAGTATATAGTGTTTTGTAGAGACATATTTCTTCATGAGACAAAATCTTCTTTCTGCATTCTTCATGTAGTGTTACTGTAAGTGGTTTGATATGTGGAGTGTAAGTGTTGAAAAGGTGTTGTATTGCAGTTATCTGTAGAGAAATATACGAGTATGTATGGAGGATATGCGGTACAGATTGTTCTACCACTTTAACATCATACATAGAGTTCCATATATATCTGTAGATTTAGAGTTGGATTTACTCTGTCATTGGTCTTTCTCGATAATTAACACATTGCACATTTGTTTCTGTAACATGGTAACAATGTATTTCCTCCACCACTGAGAGTTTTCTGTCACACTTGTATACGGACATCATAGGAATTCAGATGTTTAGGTTTATTAAGTTTTTTCCCATTTTCATTTGTATACAAATAGATGCCAGAATTGTATACATCATAAATGGTAATCCATTTCAATACCGAGGTGTCCAATACTTTTATCCATCCATGAACTTAGCATACAATGAGCTATATTAGTCATGTTTTATTAGTAATGTCTTTTTATCTGGTTCAGTTATTTACTTTATTACTCTCAGTATGCAATTGCATATGTCAGTTACTTAAATTGATGTTCGCGCACTGAGAGGCCACTCAGTGGTAGATGTCATCACCTAATATGTATCAGTTTTGAGATGCAGCTAATGGCTTTGTAGGTTTCAGTGACCGTCACATATTTTCTATTGCATGTTTTGTGTCAGTGTACTGAAGTTTTATTGGAGGCTTTTTTTGTGTTGTATTGAGTTGTTCTTTGTGGAATTTCATCTTCTCTCTTCATGTTTGGAAATCTTCTTTCTTGATTCTTCTTTTTTTTGGGTGTTTTTAATTTTATATTGTGTAAATACTGTGTAAGAGGGTTCTGTAGTGTGAATGTATTTTGTTGTTGTGTCTGTGTGCAGTTGAGATATTTGATGTGTGTTTGATGAATAGTATTAATGTTGTATTTTGGAGACACATTTCATTATGTGTGTATCTCATCTCTCTTGACTGAGTATGTGAAAAATGACTGTCATTTAGTTTAATTTGTTTAATGTAGAGTGTTTCAAAAGTTGTGTTCCTATATGTTTGTGTGAGCAGATTTTTTGTATAGAGTATATATTGTTTTGTAGTGTCATATTGCTTGATGTGACAAAATCTTTTTCCTGCATTCTTCATGTGTTGTTAAAGTAAGTGGTTTAACAAGTGCACTGTCATTGTTGAAAAGATGTTGTATTTCAGTTTACTGTAGAGCAGTATACGAGTGTCTCAATGGGATATATGTGCCAACAGTTTCGGTGACTAATTTTGATTATGTGTACTGTGTAAATCTGCATGTTTTAGTTAGTAAAGTTATTAGCATTACTTTATGCTCTTGAGCTGGTTTCATTTGAATGCCCCATATATTATTGTAAGTGGATTAATAGTAAATCCAGAGCAGAAGATTACTATGGTCTCTCAAATTCAGGTCTTAAGTACTTCAGAAATGAAATTGTATCACCATTGACTAAAATACTCAACAAAATTGAAAATAAAGGTTATTATCCAGAATATTTAACAATAGCTGTAGTTAAACCAGCACATAAGTAAGGAGATATAACATCACCAGGTATGTGTTGACCAATATAACTTATACCCATAATATGAAAATTAATAGAATTCTGCATGAATAAGCAGATGAATCAATATTTTGAATATAATGATATACTCTCTTCCTCACAGTATAATTTCAGATCTAGCCTTTGTACAGTCTAAACAGTTGAGAGTATGCTAGCAGAAAGATACAATTGTTCTGAAAATAAAGATAACTGTGCAACATTGTTGGACCTCAGGAAAGCTTTTGATATGGTCGCCCACAATATTATCATTAAATAAACTCTACCACTAAGGAGTAGGAGAGAATGCTCTATGCCTAATGCAGTCAAACTTGGATAAAAGAAAATGGTTAGTTAAGGTAAATAATCTGATGTCAGAATGTCTCCCAGTTTTAAAGGGGCTACCTCAAGGATCTGGACTTCGACCTTTCCTTTTCATTATTTATATAAATGATTCACCTGCAGTTGTATCATGTATGCAGTGCTATATGCTGATGGCACAATACTCACCACATGTGATACCTATCTTGAAAATGTGCAACACAGGACAGCAGTGGCAATGGAGAGGGGCATTACTTGGTTTGAGGCAAATGTACTGCAGAAGAATGATGGTAAAACTGAAGCTGTTGTATTCAACCTGAATGCTGCGAGTCATGGTAAAGAAACAGTAAAATTATTAAGATTTCATATAGATAAAAAGCTCAGCTGGGATACTCACACAGGGAAGATACATGGCAAATTGGCACATGTTATATATCTGCTGTATCAGCTGAGGAGCAGTGTCAGTAAAGAACTTCTGTTGTATGTGTATTTTGCATTCTTCCATTCGCACTTGAGTTATGGAATACAATAATGGGGCAATTGCATAGGCTCAAAATTAGGGTTTAAATGGCAAAAGAAAGCCACAAGATGTATATCATAATTTAGCCTTTGTGAATCATGTCGAGATCAATGACAGTGCCTGGCGTGTATATTTACAACTTCCTTGTCTTCATTAAAGAGAATCTGAGAATCTGACTTGACTTAAGCAGAACAGTTCATGACCATAACATAAGAAGTGGACATACCATTAATATGCCAAATGCTAGGCTTTCAAACAGACACAACAGCTACACATCTTGGGCCTGTCTACTTCAACAAATTACCTGAAAATGCCTACAAAGTGCCAGTATTTAAATTTAAAACTAGTCTTTCATGGTGGATCAAAAGTAAAGTAATTTACTCTGCTCAAGAGTTCCCTGAGTATGTGACAAATGACCCACTTTGCTTATGAGAATGAACTATAAATTAACTGCAAACTATACTTATGCCACACTGTGGAACTATTTTATTACTGTTCATGTACTTAGTGTTAATTATCTGTTGGATTATTTATTTGTCATTCACTGATCTATGCAGTTCATTTGTCTTGTAATTGATCAATTAGGAAACTTCTTGTTGTTATTTACATTTGCACAAATATGTATTGCATACGTCCTGGATTATTACGTTGTAGTTAATAACATTCGTCATGTCAATGATTATTATTGTTGTTATTATTATGTATACACTGACGACACCAAATGCATGTAAATATGCTCAATGGGGGAATAAAACATTTCTATTTGTAGTTCACTAGCTTTGAATCTTTCGGCTGTGTTATGTCATAAATAAGTACAAGAAATAAACATTGCCCAAGAATGCTTCCCCAGGGGGACTACATAGTTAAGTCATGTATTCCAGTTTTATTATTAGGATCTTACCTTCATTTTTATAATATACGTTTGCACACTGTCTTCTGTCATTGAGATACGAACTTAAAAAATTTGCTGCCGCTCCTATTACGTGATAAGGTTCTAATGTGGATAAAATTATTCCATGATCACTGAATCAAAGGCCTTAGCCAGATGTAGAAAAGCTCCAATTACTTTGTTTCCTTATTTTCATTATTTCACATTCTGTTACATCCCTTAGGACGATAATGAATTACTTGTTTCGGATGAAATTATTAATGCTGTTGATTCATCAGTTTTCTTTGTATGCCTTACTAAAATCCTCTTTCATAATGTTTTACTGATACTACATGATTCACTTATCTGTTCAGTGTATTACTGTGAATTTTGAATGTTCAGAGATATCTCAAGTTTCCTACATTTGATAAATAAGCTCCCCACCTCATGGACATCTTTTACGAAAACGGACAATGGAATCATAGTCTCTCTGTCTAAATAAGATATTAATCATGAAACGCTACTTGCCCAGCAATATTTCTCTCTTTGAACATTAAAGCTCAAACATTACTTTCGGAATTCATTTGCTTGAAACAAAGGGCTGATCAGTAAAACTTATAGGATATTGCAAATATTATACTTAATCTCTTAAAATAACTTAACAACCACAACTTGTCGTAGAGTAAAAAAAACAGCAATGACAGTTCTGCACACGGTGAAATGTGATTTTATCATTTGCACATGTGGCTAAATCAATTTGAATAAAATATTTAATTTTTGATGAATAGGCATATATAATATTCTGTGATGTTGTCATTTTGGTCTCTAGACCAAAGACTGATTTAATGCACCTGTGCACCTATCCCCAGTAGTCTGTCCTGTGCACACATCTACATGGATAATCCTGCTACAAACCACCCTCCCTCCACCCCCTCCCTCCCTGCATTTTCTGCAATTAGCACATTGACAATCTGTTGATGCATCAAGATGTTCCATATCAGTATATCTCTTTCTTTACTCTGGTTGTGCCATAAATTTCTTTTTACCTCAATTTGATTCAGTACATTTTCATTAGTTACATGATCTACCGTTCTAATCTTTAGCTTTCTCCTGTAGGTTTACGTTTTAAAAGCTGTTATTTTCTTCTTGTCTGAACCGCTTATTATTAGAGTTTCGCTTCTATGCAAGGCTGCACTTCAGATAAACATGCTCATAAAAGATTTCCTAAGATTGTGATGCTTGTGTTTTTTTTATGAAGAACAATATAATGTTCCTTCAAATATGCAGGTATGTCTCAGTTTAATTCCTTTTCTAACTACCTCAGCAGCACCTGATTTAATTCTAACACATTTAAGTGCCCTTATTTTACTGTTGTTCATGTGGATCTTGTAACATCTTTTCAATTCATGCTATTAAACTGTTCATCAAAGTCATTTTTCCGTGTGCAAATGTCTGGATTTTAAGTTCTTCAGCCTCAACTTAATTTCAATTTACAGATTTTTCTTTGGTTTTCTTCCCCTGCTTGCTCATTGTATATGCCCAAAATTAACATAAAGCACTAAAGAAGATGGATCACACGAAACAGCAACCAAGCTCTATAACAAACTACCTTATGATATTAAAATGAGAAAAGATACTTCAGGAGTGGACTGAACAGATGCATGACAACTACTGTCTGCTATGATGAAAACTATCTATGCATATGTAAACTTGTTTGCAATTTTTTTTGTACCTACTGTCATATTTAATATACTTGATTAACTTTGGCTGCTTTTAATGTCTATAGTAAGTTCCAGAAGTGTGACCTGTCCGGGACTGGTCCGGTACTATAATGTACTTGATGTACAAAAAGATTAAAAGGACCAATAAACTATTTAACTTTGGCTGATAACTGACAATTTCATTTTCTCTAAGAAGAGGTGTAATATGTTGAATACACACTCCCTGATCTCAGTTTTTTTTTTTTTTTTTTTTCACAGCAGTCTGTATGGTCGTAATTTTGTTTTCAGAGATTGGATTACGTCATTTTAGCCTATTCACCTCTTCCACATTGTCATAGTAGGCTGTGTTTGTTGTGACTTCAGTTAGGAAAAATTGATGTGTGTAGTGTGAGAGGGAGCTATGCCACAAAAAATGAAAAACTGGGCTTTGGCTCTTTTCAATATTTGTTGCCACCTTGCATTTATCCTTTGAACTAGAACCACGTGGCATAGCTGCTGCACTTTCTGCAGCAGTTGTCCTAAATCCTTGAATGCATCCTTATGATCATTGTGAATGAGAGGAAGGGCTGTGCTACATAACGATGCCTACTATGTGAGATGCAGATGTAGCAACATAGAACTGTTACAGATTGGTTTATCACTTATATGGGAATAACATAATTGTTGCCTCTATATCCATCTTCATTTTCAATTTTAAACTTAATTTGCATTTTGTCTCTTCATTGTAGTGAACATGTTATGTCTTTCTTCTATGTATGTAAGTTGTTGCACTTCTGGTAACGATGTTTTACAAATATGGATCACTGAGTATCAGAAAATGTTGGAAAGGTGGTAAAAATTCAAACATAATCTGCATAAATGAATGGCAGCAGATGTGAAGGGGAAAGAAGCAGTGGACATGAAACCAGTAAGTAAGTAACAGTAAGGCAACAAGGACCTGGATTGGACTGAAAAATAAATAAATAAAAATCAGATAGATCTAACTTCAGCTGGAGAACCTATTTAATGTTAGATGAAGTTTCTGAAACCTCATTATTTTGTGAGTTTTACAAACTGCAGGACTAAAATATTCAGAATACAAATCTCAGAGGTCTTGCTGAGCATAAGGGATACTGTTGGAGCTATGCTCAAAAACATGATGTAGGAGTGTTCAGAAGAAAGCTGTCATTTGCTTACAAGGGAACATTGGTGACTGTAACATAACACAGAGTATGTTTTAGAAGCATTTTTGCATCATCACAGAAAAAGGCGTCAACAGCTAGATGTGATAGGAAAGTGTTTAACGTTCATAAAGATTAATTAGGGATGAAAATACTGATGAAATTAAAACATCATATCTTCACATGCAGTGTATAGATAAGATGTAGAAAACCTACCAGGTTGGATACTGTTTGAGGCTATATATTTCAAAGTTAGGAATTAGGGATGAAAATACTGATGAAATTAAAACATCATATCTTCCCATGCAGTGTATAGATAAGATGTAGAGAACCTACCAGGTTGGATACTGTTTGAGGCTATATTTCAAAGTTGCAGAAATACAGGTTCCATTATTCACGGAAAGACAATACAGGTTATGTGTACATTTCTGTGTCATGAGTCTTCTGACTGGTTTAATATGGCCCACCATGAATTTTTCTCCTTTACCAACATATTCATCTCAGAGTATCATTTGCTACCTACATCCTCAGTTATTTGCTGGATCTCACTCTCTGTTTTCTTGTAGATATTTTACTCTCTACAGCTCCCTCTAGTACCATGGCAGTTATTTCCTGCTGGGTTAATGACATTCTATCATCCTGTACCTTCTTGTTGTCAGGGTGCACCATATATTCCTTTCCTCATCAATTTATGGAGAACCCCCTCTGTCCTTACCTTAATAATCCACTTCAGTGTACACTGTAAATGTGAAATGCACCATTTCTATGTTGGAGAATTCCTACAAACATGAGTTATACATGGAAAATGGGTAGCATATAATAAAGTTTTCAGTGCAAAGTTTTTATAAGCTTCATGTTACCACATACAGACAGATGTAAAACTTATGATGAGTACAGTGCTACTCCAGACAGTGGTATTCCTTTGGATGTCAGGCTACACCATCTTTGATCTGACAAAGCATATGCTATGTTGAGGTAAAACACAAAGGCTTGTTCCAGTAATGATTTCCAATAATGACTGCTGAGACCCAAAATTTAAAGCATTGCGCTACATAAAGGCAGGTAGTGGGTATGCAACTTCGCTTCTACATATGCAACTACATTTCAGGTATTATGTGCTTCTGGCCAGATGGTATTGCCTCATGCAGTTCATCAGAAAATGCATCATGTATCATAAAAGTGCAGAGTGATCCCTGAAATATTCATTATAAAAGAAAGTTGATTTTTTTTTGCAGATCTTGCCCTGGACAAAAAACAAAAAGGCAATACCATGTTTGATGTGAACTCTCATTTTCAAAGGACTCTATGACACCATTCATCATCATTTCCTTGTTCCTGGATGTACCTGTTTATGCACTGACCAAGATTCTGACACAATAGAAAAGAGAATCTGAAAAACAGATCGTATATACACAGGTGACCATTGGTGTGAGGTTGTGAAAAATGCTAGAGTCATAAACCAGTTTAAGGTAATTCCAATGACAGCAGAAAATTTCAGGTATTTTCAGTAGCTGAACAATAATATAGCCAGAAGTAGGAAATGGTGTTACCATTAATTGTAGGAAAATTGGTGCTCCAAAATTTGGTAGACAACAGAAGAATGACAAGGACTGCAACTCTTCAAAAAAAAAGTGCCAGGTAATTGCTCCAAAACCAGGATAGACACAGTGGCTGATTATCCTGATATGACTAAACTTTTGAGGAAATATTCTATCCACACAGAAGACCTGATCATCCCTGAAGTTAAAAGACCTTGTTCCACTAATTCCATACAATTCCCTAGTTTTTCTTCGTGTTTAATGAAATGTTTACTCTTTCAGTAACTATCTGCACTCTATCAAGTCCTATGTTAATTCACCTTACGGTATTGTGATTGGTCATAATATTGGAAAACATATACACATATATATTATGTGTTTACCTTGTTTCATAATTTTCATTCAGTCTTAGAGTACACATACCCTAGATGGCTTGGACCAGCAGCTTTGCTGTGCATTGACTATTGATCTTCGTTATTATTGATACTGAACTTTAAATGAAATAAAGACAAATTTAAACATACACAGGTAGTGAATTGTAAAGAATGACTAGCTAGTAAGTAGTATATCAACATTACAGGATCGGGAGTGGAATTATCGACAGTGATCTTGATATGACTCATTTCATGGCTGCAGCTATAATAGCAAGGATGTCTATGATGCATTAAACTCTAGCTTCCCTCAGTTTAGCTAAATATGGCCATGGGAACAGTTATTAGGTAATTATCTTCTCAAGTAAAGAAAAAGAAGTGGAGGAAGCAGTGAACAAGCAGGACTTTGTGATTGAGTCACAAAATTTTTGTCAAAAAAGAAAAAAAATACTGCAGTGATGTGTGGTTGTGTGTGTTTTATAGTGGTGTTCTTGTTTGCTGAGATTTAGTGAAAACAAACTTTCCACATGTGAAGAAGGCATGTGCTTTATTAAATATGATACAGTGCACATCAGTGTTTGACGGAGACTAGACTTGTAAATACTGCAACCACTGAATACAAAAGTACAGGCTTCAGTTACTAAACAATACCAAAGATGTAAAACACATCAACACTGCAGCATTACATTGGGTCATTGCAAATTTTTATCATTGATTTGGGTATGAGACCATGTGCAGGAAATGTCTATTGCATCAGCAGAGAAAGAGACTTTAAGTGTCCTGCAGCTATAATAAGAAATTAAACACACTGAATGTGATACTGACCTTTTTGGAAGAACTGACCTGTTAGCTTGACTATCTCCTGTGGTACAGTTGCACACAGTAAGCAGACGTGGAGCCCTAACCCGGCTGTTTCACAGTTGCCATAAGAAGAAGCTGATGCACAATAATAATATTGCTGTCTCTTCTTAAAACATTCTGAAATAAAAAATATAAATGATTTCAACAGTCTCGTTGATAATTCACTTCATATAATTATATATAATTAAATACAGAAAGTCATTTCTGTTGCAAGAATGTATAATAAATTAATCATAAATTATTATTTACGAATGATACTATAAATATTTCCAAGTAACTGAACCTTGAAATACCAAATACCCTTGAAAATGTAGCTTGAGTTTTGTTAATGAACATGTGTGACATGGAGTTTGGGTCAGTATGCACTACAGACTTGTGCCTTACGTGACTAAAATTTGGAATGTCTTCTGCTATCACAAATCTTACAACTGTGAAAATTGCACAGTCAATTTTGTCAGTGTAAGAAAGGCAAACCCTTTAACCTCCAGACATTTTTGTGTAATGTACAGAGAAAAGTCAATCAATAGTGCTGATTATTTCAAAACTGCTCACTTCATAGTAGATTACAATTACCATTTTTGGGACAAGAAAAGAATTTTTAGGGAGTGAATCACAATGATCATTTCAACAGTGCAGAGTGAAATATTGTAAAAGTTATGTATACCAGTTGGAGACTAGTCGCATGGCCTATTAAGTCCTTGCATGGTTTTGCTGTGTAATAATTTTTGTTCACATAATGCCACAAGAAATGAAATAAAGCTTGATAAGTTCGAATAGATGTTGTTGGCCATCTTCTGTACACCCTTAATCCTTTAAATGCTCTGGATATGTTAACGCACATGCCTTTGTACCTGTCCCTGTGTGCTCTGAATGTGTTTACGACGTAGCACCAGTCTTTCTACCTGGAACTGAACATGTCTACATGTACACATGTTCAGAATACAAGATAGAAGGACTGGTGGCTCATGTAAACACGTTCAGAGCACACAGGAACAGGTACAAAGGCAAGCTCATTAACACATCCAGAGCAGTTATGGTTTAATTTGGTAACCAGTGATTACTACTTCTTCCACTATACATGGAAAAAAGTAGCTTTTGTCACAGCATTTTAGTAATGGTGAGGACATTTAAGACATCACCGAATAACGGTTAAATTGATCAGTGGTGTAGCTCTAGGATGGTGTGACACAGAGGATTTTTGACATTGTCATGTGTTCTTTTACACTGCAATAAATGGTGATAGGAAGCAGTTTAAGGTTGTAAATTTAATACACATATAGTGAAGATTCTATGTATGTGTTAGCATTTTCTTAATAACCAAGTAGAACTTAGACACAACTACATTAATTGATGGTACAAAATACACAGTTGTGGAACTAAATTACAGCTGGAAGAACCTGTACAAGATACAGAAATTGCCCAACACACAATCTCCCAGTAGGCAGATGACCTGGTTATTAAGACCATATCAGATGCAAAATGAGAATAAATAATTTATGTGGATGGTAGCTTCAGGATATTTATTTTTGACTGACATGTTTTTAGTTCCATGAGCCAGCAGGCTCAGGTAGAACAGTATGGTAGAGAAATCATCAGTGAAGAATACTACCAGCTCATTTGGACAAGTGTAATAGAGGTAATCAGCAGTGTTTTTGAAGAGACACAATTGTCATTTATCTGAAGTTTTTAAGGAAAGCCATGTAAAATTAAATATGGATGGCCAGTTAGCAATTTATATTGTCCTCCTCATTACTGTTCTTCCTTGCTGGTCTTTTTCTGTTCATCTTTTACCTCTCAAGGCATATTTTGTTGTTATGTAAATTTAAGGTGAGGCAAGGTGAAAGGAAAGGAAAGGGGAAGAACTGATGATATCAGCAGCATCAGGACTTTATGCAGAATCAGCAGCAATGAGCGAAAATGTGTGGTAGACTGGTACTCAAACATGGGATCTTCTGCTTACTAGGCAGATACATTAATCACTGCACCATCCGGACACAGTATTTATTTCTAATGAAGGAACTTTCTCGGTGTGCTCCCCAGCCCATCCAGTGTCATTTATCTGCAGCCACTGTCTGTGTCCTTTGTGCTCACTAAGTTTAGATTCCCGCAGGAGGTCGAACATAAATGTGCATTCTCACCAAAGATTGTGGATAATATCCTACCTCCTGTGGAAAATTAGTGAGTCTGGAGGACATGGACAGGAAATGCAGATACATGATGCTGGGTGGGAATGTGTGATTGCCAGGGAATGTAGCAAGATAGTTGACGCATTTGTGATGAACACTGTGTCTGGTTGTTGCAGTGGTTAATGCCACTGCATAAAAAGCAGGATGTCCTGGGTTCAATGTACAGACCAACACACATTTTCATGGATCACTGCAATTCCACATAAATTCCCAACGCAGCCCCTTTCTGCATTTCCTCCTGTTGCCTTTCCTTTTCCCCCCCTCTACCATCAGTATACATAATAAGTATCACAACCGCAGATTCTGCACGGTGTCTACTCTTTAGGACATATCCCAAAGAAAAGATACCACACACCCATATAAAATTATTTTATTGTGATTTTTTTGACTGCTTCCATTCTACTTTCCACTTTATACTAGTACTTTTTCTTTTGGTGACTGATTATTTTTGAATGTCATACTTATTACCAGTTTCCATGTCTCCCTTGCATTTAGAATTGACAATATCATTTGGCAATTTTGCATTCAGAAGCTTAGCAGAAGTTGCAAAACTTAGCCAACCTAGAATTTAGTAACCTTCTCAATTTTTTTCCCTACTGGTACTTTATTTTAGACCACGTGTGTGTGTGTTTTTTTTTTTACTTGCTTTTATAGTGAAGAGTCTCATTAGGACCAAACTGGGAGGTGGCAGGTATCAAAATTATGACAATATTGCACTGCAACTTACATTCTCCCCAATGGTTAGTAAGGAGGTGAGCAGTTGGAAAGTAAATGAAAAGTGTAATATTCACCCAGAACCATTAAAAATTGCCCCCTCTTCAGAGGCATTAGGGCAGTAGACTATACTAAGCAATCATAAGGAAAAGGGAGCATCAAACAAATTCTTGTCGGTTCTATAGAGAATGGATGTTCAAGATGTCATTTCATCAAATGGCAGGCAGGAAATAAGTTTGCTTCCCATATATGCCTCATGATTGTGAAACCTGGAGTTTTAAGACCAAACACAAGCAACGTATTTATGCACTGTGTTGCTGCAAACTACTGCACATACAGTTCACTAAAAGAGGACAGATGTGTCCATTATGAGCAACTCATTATTTCCAGACATATTTCTTCTTGTGTCAAACAAAAATTCTCCAGTTATTTGACCAGGTTTTGGAAACAGATGGAGAAAATAATCATCGAGGGAAAGATCTAGGACACGAGACTGAGGGGGAGAACAATTAGCAGGTGGGCAGATAGAATAAAGGTCTGGTCTACTACATCATCAAGCTCTAAGAGAAGCTGGTAAGCATCCAGGATTGAAAGTTTGATTCATAGGGTCACAACGCCTTGTGACAATGATGATGACGTTCTTGATGAAGCTTTACTTAATGTAAAAGACGTTATGCACATAACTGTGCCTTCCTACAGTGAGTTTTGTACTGTTTGCGAATTTTTAACGTAGTATTTTTTTTTAATTTGTGTTGTTTTTAGCAGTTATGAAACTAGATAGCGATCAAGACTATTATTTTACGACGATTTTGAAGCATTTTCGCACATATCAGAAAGGCAACTAAGGAAAGGCTATGAACGTGGCAGATAGTTCCAATTGCCAGTATCAAAAATTGGCAGTATTAATTACATATGAAACTTACCTGTAGTTACTTGGGATAAAACCAATCATATAAAAGTTCAGATGTAAGTGTACTCTGTTAGACACATCAACTTAGCTGTACATTGTCTCCAAACCGATATAGAAATGGCCGTAGCGAACCGAGGGGGAAAGCTTCAAGCAATTTTCGTACACTTCACCAAGGCGTTCGACACAATCAATAGATCCATTCTACTGAAGAAACTGAAAACCTCCTTAGGTCCAAAACATTACCTGTTGCCAGTCATTACAAACCTCCATTACTTTTATTTACAGACTGTTGAAACCATAATTGGAACGATGAGACACTTTCCATGTATGGAAGCTCGTGGCTAAATAGCTTCCCAATATATCGATTACATATTGATGTGATTAATATCTAGTCAGTACCGACGATCTAGTGGCATAGACGTAAGTGAAATTTGCGGAAATTTATGGTTGTAGTACAACAGCAGTATGATGAACACATGTACTGAAAGTGCAGTAACTCATAGTATGCTGGCAGTTAGCAGAACGTTACCAAATTTCGTAACTTTTGTTAAAATATTGTTTGTTTTCGCCAAACGTAAATCAATAACCCTATATGGTATCATCTTGTGTTACTCTACAAAAACGGGCAGTTAGAATAATTACCAACAGTTCAAGGATAACTACTCCAAAGCAATTATTTAAACAGCTGAATATTCTATCCCTACCTTGCCTCTATGTACAGAAAGGTATAATTAATGTAAGAAGAAATATTAACAATTTCCAATCCAACTCGGATCTACATACTTACAACACAAGAAAGTGCAATGACATTCATATAAAAAGAGTTTGCAAGGCTTTGGCGCAGAAACAAACAAACATACAAGGAAGCAGATTGTATAACAAACTACCGGTAAAGATAAAAGAAATAAAAAAATCGTCTTCAAGCAGTATTCAAAGTTTTAATGACCAACTGCTATTATAGTGTAAAAGAATACCTGGAATAGCTTCATACTGAACAATTATATTTATGAACTCTGTGCCAATAGTAATTTTTATCTGACTGTTGGTATGATCTAAATAAATAATATGTACAAAAGTGCTATAAATATATGTGTTTTATCTAAATATAAACTGTGTATTCTATGTAAAAAGTCTTTCTCATACATCAATGTAAAAAGTCAAAGTTGTTCGTGCTATTTCAATGTGGTCTGATGTTATGAAGTCTACTATGCACATCTGTATTTTGTATAGTATTTTTCACCCTATATATTGACGAAATCCATGCAATGTACTTTGTCTCTGGATGAATAAACTAATACTACTGCCACTACTACTACGAAACTGAACTGCATTGTAGCTGGAATGTAGCGAACTATCACGCTGCATTAACGCAATTTTGAAGAAAAAAAGAAGGTGCATAAGTAATGCTGAAATAGAGGGTTCAGCACGCCGTGAACGATTTAAAAATCAGGCAAATGGGGCTGTTAGCGTGGGCTGTTCTGTGACAAGAATACTTAATCAAAAAAGAAATACATTGCTGTGACACTTCACAAAATAACTAATAAGTACGTGGCACTGAAATTTTACGGAATCTACGAAGAGCTGCACACCATCGTGATACATTGCATGGAAACTCCTTTCTTGCCTGTCTCAAAACACTGTGGAGCAGATACAAATCATTTGACTGACGATGATTTGGTCTATTTCCGTAAATATTCGAATACCAGAGTTCAAAAGCCGATGGTTAATTCTCAGATTACAAGAAAAGAATTATTTTAAAAGTATCCTGGTTTACTGTGCTCTTCGAGTCGTTGCTACCAATGACTGTAAAATTTGCTGAATTGCTTTCATCGCCAAACAAGGATGTCCCAGCGAGGCATGTGGGAGGTGGCTTTAGCGCTAGGAAAAGAAAAATAGCTATTTTCGCAACTGAGAGTGAGAGATGTGTCTGTACAATATTAGTTTTGAAGAAAGCCGCATGTGACTGATATTTACCTATAGCAAGTGTATCTCAGATCCGTTGGTCCAGAAATCTGAAAACCCATTAGCCGCTATTCTCCTTCCAAGTAAAATGTGAGGTTTGCTATTGTTTCTGCAAGCTAAAAGCAGCATTGCACATTTAATTCGCGATTTTTTCCTTCATGTTACCAGCCTATGTAAAAACTACCCTCCGGTATTAAAAAGATGAATATAACCAGCAATCGTGTGTATCTGAATTTTACCTACGTACCTAACAGCAAAATTCCTTAACATTTACACACTGGTAACTTATACAAACTGTACCTTCTCAATTTTAGTACATAGTACGTAGCAAGGGGCGGATCTACTTAGTATAAAGTGGCTGCATTCATATGTTTGCTAATTAATAAACAGTTTTTCAATGCTTTTGAATTTTATTTTGTAAGAAAATGTTTGGTTTCCTCCATTCCACCGCCTTAGACGGTGTGTGGGCTGTTGAAATTTCCTAGCTCGGCTAAGATAACTATTTTAGGCACTTACACGACCAGAGAAAATACAGTAAGCATTAAATTATTTCCTCATGAATAGTTTCATTCGTTATAAAATTAGCTGCAATAGCAGGCCTACACAATACATCAGCGTGATTTTGGCCGAGAGGGCAACATTTCGCTAATCAATGACTCGGAGCAACCATTAAATAACTTCGCACTTAGTATTTTTAAGATGACTTCAGTTCTGACTTGGACAGATTTACGCTGTAACCTAATTTCGTCAGTTCCAGCTGCGTGGACAAGAGCTACGTATATTCCGTGTGGTGGAATGTACGGCCAAAGACTGGAGAAAGGCTGAGGAATGATAAAAGGTTGCAGACAGGACTGCAGCGACGCGCAATTAAATTTCAGCCGTCGTCGTTCTCTTTACGTACTTGACATTAATACGGAAGACAATATAAATGCTGTAGTTCCCATAAATCTCACCTGTACGGCTGGCTGTCGCGGCGCGAGCGCTGCAGATCTGCAGAGGCCTCCGACGTCTGTCGCGTCTCGCGGAGGCTGCTGCCGGGCAACGGCCTAATTGTCGGCAGTCTTTTGTTCTCAGCCGTGAACGCGGTTAACGAGAAACGCAAGGAAGAAACACTAAAGAAGTAAAGCATTTACGACTGACGTTAAATAACTGAAGCATCCAAAATGGAGTTCTCTTTTCAGTAACGTTTAGCTACACTGCATTTTCTACGACAATCTGAGCCCCTTGACGGATCAATTCTTCTGTTACTTTTAACCTGCAGATTCTTTCCTTTGATACTGAACTTACAGTGTCACTTGCATCCGAACGTGTAATTCAAGTAATAAAATGGCTTTCCTTGTTCCATTTGAGTGCTGCTTTTCAACGCTACAACGTACTACTTTCGTATAAGGTTGCAATATTTCCTTTGTGCAGTCAAAAAGTATTACATTCCTGCATGAATCATTTTTTGTTTAGGTTTTGATAGGAGATGAGAGTTGTTTTGTGAAGACTTTTCAAGAAGAAAAATTCTACTATTTTACGTAAGTACAATATAAATGTAATTCAGTCTGTGGCTTGCCTTCTTGCGCGTATCCAGGATCCGACATGGTTATGACAGAGAGATGCTCGACCGATATTAGTCTGTTGGAAGGGGGAGGGATGGAGGAAACGAGGCATAATTTCTTACAAATAAAACTCAGCGTCAATTTAAGACCGTTTATTGATTACCAACGTAGGCCTGCTAATGCTACCACTTCGTGATAGGTACGGCTGCTGGCAACCTCCAATGTTCGAAACGGAGAGAGAGTGGTTCGTAGGAGATGTGAGTATATTATTTTGCTGTCAGACAAGCTACAGCGAGATAATATGCGAATACTTTCTGTAGAGCCTATTCACATATGGAGTAGTTTTTGACATTGGCTGGTAATACGAATTGAAGTTACAGTATTGATTTAGCGCTGTGGAACTAAGAATGTTGTGGCATTTTCAGTTGTAAGGAGAACAACAAAACAATAGTTTTCAGATATCGGGACAAAGTCTTTGGTGTAGAGTTGCTACTGCTGCAAACATGTTATCTATAGATTTTCTTGTTTTCTTTAAATAATACTTCCATCTGTGTGAGATTTCAGGATGCAAATTCAGTTGCCAAACATATTTTTTATCATGATTTCATTATTTATTTTTTCCCCCTAAACAACTAGTTACAAGGAGGAAAAGATAGTCCCTACGCCGCAGATGTGTTTCAGTATTAACAATTAACCGTGTTTACGTTGTCGAACACATCACAGTGCGGGAATATCAGTTTTCTCATGGCCCGTACAGTGTCACTGGGACTTGGTATGCGTTTCGTTTAGTACAAGGGATTAAAGGCCCAGAAATCTACAGATGGTTAGAGGTGTCTAAACCAACTGCTCTATCAAACCAGAATATTTTTTCCTGAACTATGCGATCGCAAACTATCTATTGCAGAATACCACGAACAAATTTTCGCTCTAATCCTCCGTGTTGAGTTCTTTTTCTTCCCGTTGACATTGTAGCAATATAAACTTTTGCATGTAAATCGTTCCTTATCCCATAGCTACAAGTAGTAGTAGTAGTTTACTCATCCGTGGATTAGTTTTACAGGTATATTGGACTTGTCTCACTACTACAATTTCAGAACAACGAAGACAACATAATTCATATCTACAGACAGTTACGTATCATATGTCTAGTAGACAATGGTGGGACATGAAGTAGCCTTACAGTGGAAACTGTCCTGGCATTTGCCTGAAGAAGCCTAACTTGGGGAAAAGATAGAAAATCTAAACCAGGGTGGCGAGATGAAGACTATAATCTCCAGCCACAGAATACACGCTCAGTCTGTTTAAGACATTGATACCTCTATCGGTTCATGTCGATAAAAGTAAATTTGCACACATTGTCAGCCTCTTTCAGAGGACTGAGCTGTAGTGTAATTTGAATGTAGCGAACTGGTATGTTGCGTTAATCCAGTTTTACAGAAAAAAACGAGATGCAGAAACAATACTGAAATATAGGGATTCAGCACATTTTGAACTATTTACAAACCAGACAAATGGGTATGTTAGCGTGGGATATTCGGTGACAAGAATAACTGAGAATTACATAGAATGCCAATGTTAAAGAGTCTACGACGAGTTGTACATCACAGTGTTACATTGCGGGACATCTATTGTTTTAGCTGTCTCAAACACGGTGTAGGTAGGGGTAGGTGGTTAGTGTTTAACATCCCGTCGACAACGAGGTCACTAGAGACGGAGCGCAAGCTCGGGTTAGGGGAGGATTGGGAAGGAAATCGGCCGTGCCCTTTCAAAGGAACCATCCCGGCATTTGCCTGAAACGATTTAGGGAAATCACGGAAAACCTAAATCAGGATGGTTGGAGACAGGAGTGAACCGTCGTCCTCCCGAATGCGAGTCCAGTGTGCTAACCACTGCGCCACCTCGCTCGGTAAACACTGTGTAGCAGATACAAATAATCCAGCTGAGGATGCTTGGTTCTATTTTCCGAAATATTCGAATATCATAGTTCTGAAAACAAAGGTTAATTGTTCTCCGACTGTAAGACAATTCTTTAGGCTGGCCGCTGTGGCCGAGATGTTTTAGGCGCCGCAGTCCGGAACCACACTGCTGCTACGGGCGCAGGTTCGAATCCTGCCTCGGGCATGGATGTGTGTGTTGTTCTTAGGTTAGTCAGGTTTAAGTAGTTCTGTCAAGGGAACTGATGAACTCAGATGTTTAGTCCCATAGTGCTTAGAGCCATTTGAACAATTCTTTCAAGAGGATCTTCATTTACTGAGCTGTTCGTGTCGTTGTTACCCACGACTGTAAAATCCGTCAAATTGGTGGTCCCAGCGAGGGATACAGGGAAGTGGTTGTAGCAAAAGAAAAATAGTTATTTTCGCAACTGAGAGTGTGGGACGTATCCATAGAATGCTCGTATTAGTTTCCAGAAAGCCGCATGTCATCTATATTTACCTGTAGAAAGTGTATGTCACAGGCATCCGTCGTAAGCTCATTCGCCGCTATTATCTTTGCGATTGAAATACCAGGTAGCTCTGGGTACTACAAGCTTCAAGTGGCTTGGCTCAATTTTTTAAGAGCAAAATAACATTTACATACCGATAACTTACACACATTTTTATTTTCTCAGTGTCAGTACATTATTGGTAGCAGGTAGGTCAACTTATTATAAATTGGTCGCATTAGATTGTTTACTAATTAATAAAAAGTTATTGAGTAGTTCTGAGTTTTATTTTGTAAGAAACAGTTTCCTTTCCTCATCCCAAATCAGAGTGTAAGAGTACCGTTGAAATTTCCTTTCTCAGCAAACATACTGTTGTAGCCACTTAAATGGCCAGTGAAAACCTTGGAAGCTTTATCTCATTATGAATTGTTTCTTTCGTTTTAAAATGACGTACAGTGGCAGGTCGACACATTACAGCGTGGTTTTGGCTGAGAGGGAAACATTTTGGTAATCACTGACTCGAGGCAACCATTCAAAAGCTTTCGTACTTAATATCTTTAAGCTAACATCAGTTCTGACTTGGTCTGGTTTACGCTGTAACTTTCGTCAACTGCAGGTGAATGGACAAGGGGTATGTACTTCTCGCGTCGTTGGAAAGTGGGGTGCTATGTATGCTCAAAGACTGAACAAAGATGAGGAGTGATAAATGGTTGCAAACGGGGCTGCAGCGAAGCGCAGTTTAATATCACCCCGTCATCGTTCACAGTAGATGCTTGATATTAATACGAAAGGTTAAATAACTGCTATAGCTCCTGGGATCTCCCGTAAATCTCAGCTGTGTGTATTTTATTTTATTTTTTCATTTTCTACATTTAGTTGTTGCAGGACCAGCAACCTCTTTTTCAGCTGTGTGTATTTTATTTTTTCATTTTCTACATTTAGTTGTTGCAGGACCAGCAACCTCTTTTATATGTGTATATTTTCGTAAACGTTTATTGAAAAGCTGTCGCAGTTGCAGTACATATGTTTGGCGACTAGTTTCGAAGCAAGTTGTTCAATCTGAAGCATGACCTACTGAGAATGCAACGAAAGCACCTGATCTTAATAACGGACATCAAAATGCCAAAAGATGGTTTACAAAGTAATCGTAGATGACTATCAGATTTAACATGTGCCTATTTAGCAAGTCAGAATGAAACCGTTTGATACTGACTTGCTAAATAGGTACTAGTTGAATCCGACAGTCAGCTACGATTAATTTTTAAAGCGTGTATAGCCATTTTGATAGTCGTTATTAAGATCAGGCACTTTTAGTGCAGCCTCCATGCTTGAGATTGAACCAGTTCGTTCGAAATAGTCACCAAGCATGTGTACTGTTGATAAATACTTCCCTACTTTAAAAAATGGTAGCACCCATAATGAAAGCCTCTTTTCAACACTGTTTCGATACAATGAATTTTGTACTACATTTTGTGACTATTGAAGGAGTCTGAAAGCTGTGTTAGTGAACAACGGAATTGTGCTGCCAACAAATGGTTGCTGTGAATGCTAGTGAACACCATTGAAATACTACAGAGCTCAGCCATACTTCTTGGCCTGCAGCTCGACTATACAAGATATTGCCCTTTTCTGTGCGAGTGTGATAACTACCATTAGGCTTCCCATTACGTAAAAAAAGACTGGCCACTCCTCATAGACTTCTTCCCTGAATACTGCGGTGTCGTCAGCGATGAACGAGACGAACATCTCCACCACAATGTAAAAACGATATCAGAGCCATGGAAGCAATTTTATGCTTACTGATTATTGTTGAACGATCGCTAGACATGTTCCAGATCTACAGTACAAGAAAAATACAAAACCGTACGTTTGTAATATCTAGATAAGTTGTTTTTAATACTTCCACTTATTTCTCACGAACACTAGATAAATCAGACCCATTACAATCACCTTAAACTCGAACCAATTCAGGATTTTTATTGTAATTTGCGTATGCAGTTCCCTCGAATTCATATGCAAATTAACTTTGTTTCCAAAGCTTGAAAAAAGTTAAATTTTGTTGTCCCGTGTTATTATTATTATTAATATTATTATTAGTACTATCATTACTTCTTTTTCCTAACAGGTAGGAGCCGGCACTTCCAATGCAGCAGGCATGTACCATTCTTAACAAATTGACGATGTTTACATGCCGAACACTTACAGTATGAGAATATCAGTGCCTTTACCACTGCACATGGACATGAACAGAAAAAGTAGACCAGGTCTAACTTGGAACATGTGCCATGTTCCACAATGTGTTCGACACATACTAATTTATGGAAGTGTCTACTGGTAAGCTGGAGTTGTCTTTCAACTAACTGCTCTGTCAGATGTGATTTTTTCTTTTTCCAGAACTAAGCAATCGCAATGCTATCTACTGCAGAATACGAACAAATTTTCGCTCTAATCGACTATGTTGCATTCGCTTGTTCTCTCTTTACATTGTAATAACGTGATCTTTTACGTGTAAATTGTCTGCACTTTACCCCACAGGTACAAGTAGTAGTAGGAATGGCGTTCCGGCACCTCCCCGGGTATTTTTTTGAACTCAGTGTAACAAGTCGCCATCGATGGTTGAAAATAATACACGTTTATTAAAGCTGGGATCACTCGCGTAGCTAACATGACGCACCACCTTGAGCCCTCCTGTAATAGCACCATAAGCTACCATTCACAAAGGATCCACCAATTTTTGTATAGTTTCACAGCTTTCAGTATGGTTTCAGTTGAAATAATATGGGTGGGTATCAATGTTATAGCGTAGGTTATGTTATTACAGCTGTGATCAAGAGTTAAATACAAGTAAGACAAAATCCAAATGATTTAACCAAAAATAGATTTCATGAAGGGACAAATCAGAAGCCACAAACACATTTATAAAAGAAATAACACTCAAAGATGAAAAATGCTGTTTGCTATGGTAAACTTTTCAACAGCTGGCAAGTAAATATCACCTGAACTCACACTACTCTTCCAAGATGTTAGAATGTTATTGGTTTCCTGAATAACTAACTTGTAGTTTAATACATGCCACATTACACACAGTTACTATTTCCCCAATTATAATCCAAAATGTATGCAGTGCTTGCACTCACAAATAATAACTCGCATCATTAGTTACATATTATTTATTTAATGTCATTTCACCCTGGCCGTCATGGCACTGTCACGTCATGGCACCAACGTGTCAAGGTCTATTGACACTGTCCGTCATGTCATGGAGTCATGTCATGGGAGTCAGCACAGACACCAACAGCACAGCACAGCACAGACACCAACAATGAAGGAGAGAAGTTGTGATGGTTGCTGGCAGGAGTGCAAAATCGTCTGTACAAAACACTTGAAGATTACTGTAACACTTTATTTCTACAAAGAAGAGAACCATAATTTAACTTGTAGTCTGCAATCGCACTGAGCTTACCAGTGATGGGCTGCATGTTAAATCAGTGTTGACAGAGGGTGCCGATCAAGACTTCCTGAGGGTGTGGCATTGGCACTCTTTCCATTAACATATGGGTCACAGCCATCTTGATGTCATTTTATGGCACTGCTCTGCTCGGTGTTCAGACAATGCTTTTGGACTGCACTTTCCTCCCCCCAAAATGCTGCACCATTGTTGTGTAGGGAGCCATCGTACAGAAACAGGTGATGGAAGGAAGCTGTATGGTAGGGGAAGCCACAACTGGGACCAACATAAAGCCCCTTGCCAAATCTCCAAGATTTTTCCAGTGCTCTGAGAGAATGTGAGTTGGAAAACCCTGGAAAGGTGTCCATTCAATGACGAAAAACGGAGATAGCAGTGATGATGACAGTGTCCAGTCCGTGGTGAGCACCGGCATGAGTGCTTGGAAGGTGAGCCGATGCAGTGTTGAGGACAATGGGATCCAGCTCCATTGGTTATGCAGGCAGTGCTGAAGAGGCATCCAGTTGCACGCATACCAGCCACAGGATCCTGATAGGATGTGAATCTGGGGACAGAAAATCTGTGGAAGATTCTCACAAGTCACAAGCATGAATCTTGTTCTGATGGTGGCACAGCAACCCATCAGGTCCTCAAGTTAAATATATGCAAGCACACAAATTTCAAAGAATTGTTCCCCTCTTCTAGCACCCGGTGCAACCAAAAACTCTGACAAGAGTGGAAGCATTAGGCACAAAGAAATATTTGAAGAGCACGGGAGGTGCCATGCTCTACAGTGAGTGCACCAACTGGAGCAGTGTGCGGTGACACTGGCACTGTGGAAGCCCCTCCAGTGATGATGGACCAGCAAAGTCAGTATGCTCTCATTGCCATGGTGATTGAGATTTTGGCCAAGCTAAAAATATTTGTGGTGGAACCAATAGAGTCTCAGCTTAAGTGATACACTGTGACATCATATGCTTAGTGTGGGTATCCATGACCATCCAAGAAAGTGCCAATGTGCATACAGTTCCCCAATGTCCTTGGTGAAGCAATTTCATCACATATTTTTGCAATGCTTTAGAAATATGCACACACAATTGCCAATTGCCAATAAAATTATGCTGTACTGGATGGAGGGGCTATGCCTATGAGTAAAATATTGGCACACAAAATAATTGTGTATGTTTTTCACTGAACAAGGCCAAGCAGTAGGGATAAAATTCAGGTCAGAGTCTTCTCCTATGATATGTGCATTTTTCTTATAGTTCAGGGCAAAAGTTTGTAAAAGTTCAGTACCCTTCGCATCAAATTCAGAGTAAGGACCAACAGGAAGGTGAGAAAGATGATCAGCATTTGCGTGCTTTGATGTGGGTGATACAGTATTTGATACTGATGCTGTGACAACAAGAAAGAAGCTTCTGATCTGTGCATGGTGGTACAGATGAAACAAAATCTGAGGTGGCTTTTGATCGATCACTAGGCAAAACTTCACATTAATCAGATAATGGTGAAATGCCTTAGATAATAGTGAGCAGTTCCATCTTGATTTTGGTGTAGTTCCATTTAGTCTTGGTCAATAACTTGAAAGCAAAAGTAACCAGCCTGTCCTGTGAACAGAATCTCTATGAGAGCACAGCTCCCTTTTCCAAAACCACAGTCTTATTGGGATCAAAATGAACAAGGCTCCTGTCACTCAACAGGGCAATTGTAAGTTTATGGAATGTGTCCTGACACTCTAAGGTCAAACAAAAGGCACATTCTTCTGGTACAAATGATCCAGTGGAGCCATAACCTGTCTATACAGTAGGTACAGTATGTCAACTTCCCATGAACTGACAGCAGTTCTGTCATGTTCTATGAGGTCCTGGATGGCCAACAAATATGATTGAAGGGAATGAACACCTTGGCTATTAAGAACGTGGCCTAAGTACTGAAATTCAGTCTGGAAAAAGGCACAGTTGTCCTGGTGACACTTCTAACGTGCAGCTGAAAGTACTTGAAAAAGCATATGAAGGCTACTGATATGTTCCTCAAGTGAACATTCTGGAACCACAGTGGCATCCACGTAATTTGAACAATACTGAACTTTTGCAGTAAGCTATTGCAAGTGGTGTTGGAATATGCCAAGTGTGGAAGCACTGCCAAAGGGTATGCACAAAAATTTGAACAACACTAAATGTGTGTTGATTATAAAAACTTTCTGAGATCCACAATTACCAGAATTTGCAAATACACATTGTGTAAGTCAATTTTAGAAAAATGGTGATTGGCACAAAGCCTGTGCATCAATTCCTCAGGGTGAGGCAACAGATAAGTGTCAATTATTGATTGTTGATTCACTGTGAATTTAAAGTCAACACAAAGACGAAGTCTTCCAGAAGGCTTTTGTAAGACTGCTCACGGAAAAGCCTATTCACTGACCTGGAGAGGAGCAATAACACCACTGTCTTTCCATTCTTTAAGTTCACTTGGAACATTTTCTCTAAGTGCATAATGGATGGGATGCACCAAGAACACTTGGGTTGCACATTGTCTTTCATTTGTAATGTGCACCACAAAATTATTTATTCTGCCACATCCAGAAAATAAATCAGGAAGCTTCTCTATCAATTGAGCAGTGCTGTCTTTTGGGCTGAAAGCAGAAAGTGAAAGTACATTGTCCTGAATACAAGTTCTAAACAGATCAAATAAATCTCACTCAGCAATATCTTCACAGTCTTGCTAACGCAAAATTGTAAATGTCACTGTTCTGGTGTGAAACTGTTATACGCAGTAAGTTCCATGCAAGATTTTGTCAACTGTTGCGGGCCCAACTGTTCATTACTGGCTCGATTATGCAATGTAACTGAAGTGCCAGTGTCTAACTGAAGTTGCTTACAGCATCCAGCACTGACAAAATTTACAGACAGTTTATTTGACTGTCACTGCACAGCACTCATGTGGGGTGAAGGAACATCCTGAGTTTGATTGTTACCAGTACTGGTAGCTGGTTTAGAAAAATCTCCGTTCATTGAGTGAGCTTACAATAGTGAATGTGGGTGGAATTCTTTTTCTGTTGCAAGCACACAGATTGTATGTGACCTGGTTTTCCACAAGTGTATGTGACCTGGTTTTCCACAAGCAGAGAAAGTCATATTCCATGAAGGGTAATGTTGTCTTTTATGTGTGGAAGGCAGTGGGGACATGATTTCACAGCAGAAATTTCTTTACTCTGGCCACAGCAAGGTAGCCTATTTGTGTGCGGTGGTCAGTTGCAAGGCCATAATTGTTCGACAATTGCATCACACTGCAAATTCGAGCTACCTCAAAGTTTTGCATGGCATATCGTGAGCCTTGATGTTCAATAATTTGTTTCAATTTAGAATCAAAATGTTTGAGAATTTGTTAATGAATGCTATTGTCTGGCACATTCTGTGTAATTGCATCACAGATAGTACTGTCCACAGCTACAATGAAAAGGACACTGTTGTGTCAGTCCCTGAGGTTCAGTGATCCGCTGACAATATGGCTATTCTGGCTTTTTCCTCAAGCAAAAGAACTCATAATGGACTGCAACAACAGGTACTGAACATAGTACTCATACCATTCCTGTTGTTTCGCATCAAAAGGCAGTAATGATGGAATGCATGGGGGTTGTAATGTGGTGCTGGACTAGTGGGCATTTTCAAGAGAGGAGCACCACAAAAAATTATAAGTAGAAGCCAGGCAAAAGAAAGAACAATTAGTTGCAATGAGCTTCTGTCCCATGTGTGTAGCTCCAACTACCATTCTGGATTCAGAGTCTGTTAATTCCCGTTGTGCAAACTTAATCACATTAGAAATCTTTTCACATGAATTGCCTGAGTACAAATTACAACTCCACCAATGAAATTTCCTTTTATATCTTGTGTACACGATACTCCTACCACGTGCATATGTGCATATGTGCTATCCCATTGCTTTTCTAACCTCAGTGCCTGTTGAAGTATCTGAAGTTCTATAACATGTATGTAACCAACCACTTCCATTATAGAGTTTTGGAGTATATGCCTCTGAGTCAGTTCAGATGTTGGGTGACCAGAGGCATACACTTCAAGGTTTGAAAATTATTCCAGATAATGAAAGTGGATACAATGAAATCAATATACTGACAGAATTTACCCTTGAGATATGATATTCAGTATGATAAACTGTTGACAACTACAGCTGTAGAGTGTTTTCACATACTAGCTCACTTAACAACTGTGAACAAGTTCTCAGTAAACTGAAAGTACGTCTACTACATAAACACAAGCTTAGTGAAGTTATTTTGTCGACTCATACAAGAGAACTTGACAGGAAATCCTGGAAGATTAAGGTCCATCTGTAACCTGACAATTGAGCAGTGCTCAGAGTCATGAAAATCACCTTTCCCAGAAGAGCTCTTTGGCTGCCTTACAGAATGACTAAGTTTCCTCTCTGGCAGTGTAGAACAGTATGCAGATATTTATGTATATTACGTCCATGTGCATTTCTTGTGTGAGTGTTATTAGTAACTCATATTTGCGTTTCATGCAGTGTTATTGCATTTAGGGTACAATAAACAACCCCAGTATATGTCTTGTGTGTTGTGTCACCAGTGGCTGATAAGACCCACTGCGGAGGATCAGCATAATTTCATGGACCATCCTGCAGTTTCTTCTTTTGATGTAGTAGGGTAGATAGAATGGGGAATAACCTGCTCAACATTCAGTTTGCAAATTTTTGTAGGAAGGAAGTCCCTGAACACAATCTGACAACCTACCTTCCCTCGTGCTTCTACTCCAGATATTCCGCTTTCACCCTGTTACACTTAATAGGGCTCTATGGCACTGACATGTGGTACACACGTTTAATATATGTTTTCAAACCACACCATTAAAATTACACATTAATTGTAGGCTGTCAAATCAATATTTTTGACAGCATGCAGTTTTTCCATAATTTGCAATGCAGGAACTACTAGGCCTAGAGAAAAAAATTAATAAGTACTTTTCTGCAGAAAATTTAATGTAGGTTGATTTTTCACTGAGAAACGTTTTCCCTAGGCCCCATATTTTTTATTTATTTGGGATAAACATGAGAAAGAAAACTTTCAACAACTCCCAGCCCTTAAAGCACGCTGCTCAGGATTTTTAGTATGTTTGTGACACTATCTTGTAACACTGTACAAAAATTTGTGACTGCATCATTTCTTTTCTCTAAGCAACCTTTTTTTTGGTCTGTTTTCTGGCCTAAGAAAGTCATCTGCACTGTGGATCTCTACTCAGAGCACTGACATGTCATGTGATTACCCATAAAGGGTGGCCAATTATTATAGGCTGTCAAATCAATATTTTTGACAGCATGCAGTTTTTCCATACTTTGCAATGCAGGAACTACTAGGCCTAGAGAAAAAAATTAATAAGTACTTTTCTGCAGGAAATTTAATGTAGATTGATTTTTCACTGGGAAACGTTTTCCCTAGGCCCCATATTTTTTTATTTATTTGGGAAAAACATGAGAAAGAAAACTTTCAACAACTCCCCTACACCCCCCCCCCCCTTAAACCACGCTGCTCAGGATTTTTAGTATGTTTGTGACACTATATCGTAACACTGTACAAAAATTTGTGAGTGCATCATTTCTTTTCTCTAAGCAACCTTTTTTTTGTCCATTTACTGGCCTAAGAAAGTCATCTGCACTGTGGATCTCTACCCAGAGCACTGACATGTCATGTGATTACCCATAAAGGGTGACCTATTATTATGTGGGCACATCATTGTCCTAGCACTGATATGTGGTGATTGGTGATGACTCTGAAGTTTTCAAACTAACATCATAAAAGAGAAACAGTACTGCACCTAACATGTCCCCTTGAGGGACTCCAATGTTCAATTGTATTGTATCTGAAAGATGTTTCACCATGTAGTGACGGCAACTGACAGCCACACAGTTCAGCCTCCTATAGTACTGCCACCTAATGGGCAAATTGTAAACTTACAGCATTGGCCCGAACATGGCACTGGTTAGTCAAGCAGCAAGCTTAAAGCATTGCCCAGTGTGCAACAGTGCTAGTATGAGGATGCGCCAATCCACATTAAAGTATAACACTTGATGCCAAGTGGTAGAGGCTGAGAGTTTTGAGTCCAATTTATATCAACAATATTTTCATCCAACTGTACACCCAATTTAAGTGTGTGATTCAGAAGTTTCAGATGTGATCCCACTGCTGTTACTTCACTTTACCTGTATACAATGCTTAATCATAGAGACACAAGGCAGAATGCACTGGTTTTTTATGTGTCTTGTGATGGTGTCATAATTTCAGTGGCCACTTGTGTGATGGGGCCTGTTGTGGCTTCAGTGGTAGCATAAATACTGATCACTTTAACAATGGGATGTATTAATTAGGGAGTCACTTATTTTCCAAATTCAGTATTTTTCAGTACTCGCCCTCCAGTGTTGTTTGAATGTTTCTAAAAACCTGCCTGTACAAAATTCTGTTGCAGTCAAACATTAGAAAAGTTCCAGATGAGCTGCTCCATGTGCTTTTGCCGATCTGGCTGCCTTGGCAGGTATGTACCAGCCTTGCAACTGAGCAGACACTTGCACTGAAGAATTAGCGTCCTGCAATGACACTGTAGCTGTGGCCCTAAGTGCATCCCTGTGTTCTCATGCAGCTCATGTTGCCACTACTAACCCAAGCAACGCTGCCTCTGACATGATAACTACACCACCTTTCTGCACAGTGGGTTACAGTTCTTCAGTACTCACCTGGTCAGCCATTAATTCCAGCTGCTTATGGCCCAGACTGAAACCCTCACAGCGCAAGTGTCTGCAGGTTATGCATAGCCAGCTGCTGTTCCCACACCACCTCATCCTCACAAGCACACTCATGAATGTTGTCCTTCCAAAGGCCACCCCACTATGTGCTGGAATCACTCCAACATTGGCAAGCAAACTTAGGATTGCAATGTACCTTCAGCTGTGAATTCGCCATCACAATTGTCACAGAAACAATCATTGGTGCTGATTTCCTAACGAATTTTCAGCTGCTCCCTAGCATTCCTGCCTCTCATCTCACTAACAAGGACCAAAGTGGCATAACGGTGGGTTCTGTAGCACTCTGTAAAACTTTGTGCTGATGCTAATGCATACTGCAGTAACAGGATCTTCTTGACCATTATCAAGCCATCGAACTCCCACCTGGAGCACCAAGAGAAGTGTGACACAGCATAGTGCATCACTTACACATCACACCTGGCCCTCCAGTTTTCAGCAGACCATGACAACTCACACAGGAGCAACTTGTTGCTGCTAAAGCCGAATTCGAGATTATGCGTTGGAATGGCCTCATTTGTCATATGAACAGAACCTATTGTTGTTGTTGTTGTTGTTGTTGTGGTCTTCAGTCCCGAGACTGGTTTTATGCAGCTCTCCATGCCACTCTATCCTGTGCAAGCTTCTTCATCTCCCAGTACCTACTGCAACCTACATCCTTCTGAATCTGCTTAGTGTAGATGGTAGAGACAGCATAAGAAGGTCTGTGACAGCTCTGTTGCCAGCTTTCACCTGTGAAGCACTAACAGCTGGGACCGAGCGATGTGGCACAGTGGTTAGCACACTGGACTCGCATTCGGGAGGACGACGGTTCAATAGCGTCTCCGGCCATCCTGATTTAGGTTTTCCGTGATTTCCCTAAATTGTTTCAAGCAAATGCCGGGATGGTTCCTTTGAAAGGGCACGGCCGATTTCCTTCCCAATCCTTCCCAAACCCGAGTTTGCGCTCCGTCTCTAATGACCTCGTTGTCGACGGGACGTTAAACACTAACAACCACCACCACTAAAAGCTGCAGGTGACAACAGCAGTCATCTATTGAGGTGTTGCCACAGAGATGTTTACAATATGGCATTATGATAATGGTTGAGAGAGGCCAGTGATGGTACCATACCTAGCCCACTGCAACTGTCAGGGATAAACTTACAGCAACTCAACTGTATTCCTCTCTTCTCCACCTCACACTGAGAAAGGGTATATCTTGACAAATTTGTGGCAAATATTGCACTCCTAATGCATGCACCAACCCAGACATGTATGCTGTTCGACAGCTTTGCTACTTCAACCATTGCCCTAAGCTGCACTTCAGTATTATTCACTGAATTAACTCATTCATCCAGGTACCAGTCACCACAGGAAACAGTCCAAAGACAGCCTTCAACACGTCCTTTGGCCTGTTTGAATCATATTGAACATAATTTTATCTCCAAAATTCTGCATCAATGTAGCACAAATTCATTGATGTGTGCTTCATGACTTTTTACTTCCCCTACCTTAACTCTTACTGGCACTTTCTTCTTCACTGTAGCAACACTGAACTGCTGACTTCTGAGAAGGTTATGTATTCTCAAATAGTGTCTTACCTTCACAACAAAGTGATCACCAAATGATAGTTTGGGATTCAGAAGAGTTGTTCTACTGAGAATGTCATTTACATGTTCACTAGCCAAATTTTATAGCATTAAATAATAAAATAGTTCTGAAATTACAATTAAATCAATACCATTAGCTGCTGATGGGCAGGGGCAGGCGAAAGTGTGTGCCAAAACCATGACTCGAACCCGGAATCTCCTGTTTACATGGCAGACGCACTATCCCTCTGAGCCACCGAGGGCACCGAGGATAGTGTAACTGCAGGAATTAACTGCCGGCACGTTCCCCGTGAGACCCATATTTTCAACTTATAGTCCACACACTACATTCATAGTGCCCCTGACATTATATCCATTACTTGTGGCAGAACAGATGCCGTCTTCATATAAGAGTTCTGGTTGATATTATCTGTTTTCTGTGACCTTTCTGTAGAATTTACTGTGTGAATCACAGTATTTTTTTTATATAAACTGACATTTTATGGTATTGATGATACATATAGGCAACGTAGTCCAAGGACATAATTCTGACAGGGGAAAATCAAATATTTCTTTTAAGTCGAAACAATATGCCAGCAAATATGCAACAAGCAGATAACAGTAGTACTGCAGGTTGTATACGCCCTAGAGCAAATGGATAAAAGCCAGGAATTTTTTGACTTGTGGGAGTTTTTCATTTTATTATGTATCAGTTAAATTCTTGTAATTTTGATTGGCAGTAATAGGTATCCCTAACAAAGATTTTTACTTTAGGCCACTGCTGCGGAACAATATTTCAACGATTAAAAAAAAAAAAAAAAAAAAAAAAAAAAAAAAAAAAAAAAAAAAAAAAAAAGCAGTGCACTCACAAGTTTCCTTTCAAAATGTGTTTCTCATGGCTCTTGTTTCAATCTGTGTGATGTTACAACTGCTTAACTTTGTAACAGGTTGTGGGAAAATATAATGAATGGTGGATGGAGATGTATTACTTTCAAAATATATTTCTTTTTATACAAGATGAATTATGTTATGTGTGAGAACATGCAATGCATTTCTTAAATCACAGAGCATTAGACACTCATTCACAAATTAACAGTGAATACCAGACATTTATGTTGTGATGTAGTATTTTACTGCCAAATTTGTGGTTTGGTATATCTTAAAGTGTAAAGCAAGTTGAAAAACATCAAGTTTTAAGGTTAGTTTTTGCTATTTATTTTAGTTCTTTTATAGATTATAAATTATGCAATTACACTGGCAAAAAGTTTAATTGTCCTAAAAAGGAAAGTGGGAGAAGTGAGTTCTTGAGCAATTACACAAATAACTGGCTTTTCTATGCAAAAGTCAAAACACTCAGTGGAAAATGTATTCAAGCAGGTAACCCATGAAACATTTGACACACAGCAATGAAATTTATAGTAAGGCTTGTCAGCAATATTCAGTCACACAATTTAAGCTGTGTTCTTAGGATGCTGCATAATCAGAAGATCAGAAAAGAAAAACAGTAAAAAAATTTTGAGGACTAATATTATATGTCAAAGCTTAGCTTTTCTTGCAGCTATGTTGCATGTATATTAGTTTAAATAATCAACTTTTCCTATTTGTGTGTCTGCACTACTTAACAGTAATGTCGCTATTGGGGGAGTACATCACGTGCCCTGTGCTCTGAATATCTGCTGTCAGAGGCTTGCAAGATCATGTGAAATGAACTATGACTGTCTCACAAAAGCACATCCCAAACTTGATTTCAGCATTTCAGTAGTTACCATGCTGTATTTGCAGGAGTTCTATTATACTTCCATAATGCAAACATATACACTGTAAATGTTGCTGTGCATTAAAGATCTTATCATAATGCATTGTTTTTTTGCTGGGTTTCATTTCCCAAAGTGCCGGGAAATACTTTGTCACTGTATAACACATTCACCATTCAAAGAAATAACAAGATTTACAGCTCTGAGTCAATGTATATTGTTATACCAAAAAATTGTACTTTTACCAGAGTTGCAGTGTATTTTCACCTTGGAAATAGTGTATTTTTAACTGGGAGATGTGAAAAATCCTGGAATTTTTTTTCTTGTCCATGTACTCCCTGTATTGTAATCAATCACATCACACATACAGAAACTGGAAAAATGGTTAACAAATTTCTTATAAGTATGATTGGCTGGTTTTCTGTAAATTGTCTCACCCTTCATTTTAAAAAGACGTGACATATTCCGTTCTGCGCATGTAGGTGTACTACACCAGTGATAAGTGTAACACACAGCAAGGAAATAATAAATAGGTGTCCATGATGATGAGAATTTAAACTGGAAAAAGCACATTTTGGAATTCCTAAAACTACTTAGGTCAGCCACTTTTACACCTAGAATCATTGCAAATCTTGTGGCAAGACTAATCAGTAAGGTGACACATTTTCCGTATTTTTGTTCAATAATATCATATAATATTCCGGGGTAACTCATGTTTAAGAAAGAAAGTCTTCTTTGCTCAGAAACATGCTGTAAGAATAATATGTGCTGCTCACCCACAAACATCTTGTAAACTGTTTATAGAGTTGGGCATTCTGACTACTGCTTCACAGTATACGAGTTTCTTCTCTCACAAAGTTTGTTGTAAGTAATTCAATACAGTTAAAAAGGAACATTGATATACATAATTACAATACTTGAATGAAAAATACATTTATTATTTTATGTTGTCTTTAGCACAAAAAATAGACGCATAGTGCTGCAACAAAAAATTTTAATTACTTGCCCAGTAATATAAAATGTCTGACAGTAAAACTAAATTGGAAAACAAACTTAAAAAGTTTCTCCTTCGCATCTGCTTCTATACAATAGGAGAACTTCGTTTTCTTAATGTGTGAAAGGTAGTGGATGGAAATTAAAAATACTAACTTAAACCTGTATTTTAAAAAAAAACTTTATAAATGTTCAGCATGTAATGTAAAATTTCTCATTCCACATCATTGCAAATTCTCATGCAAAATGATCCCAGCAACACAAAAGTAAGTAACTAACTAAATCAAGCAATGAAAAATTTAGGGTGGAATAATGAGAGTATTATGAAACGATAGTTTGCTACTCAGTATATTGTGTAGATGTTGAGCCTCAGACTGGCACAAAAAAAAAGACTACTGAACATGTAAGCTTTCAGTCAGAAGCTCTTCTTCTGAAATAGACATTATACAAACTCATACAAATGTAGTTCGCACACACTTGACCATTGTCTCTAGCTGTCGAGGCAACAGAGAGTGGCCATGCGTTTGTGTTGTGTTTGCCTGAATGTGTGTGTGTGTGTGTGTGTGTGTGTGTGTGTGTGTGTGTGTGTGTGTGTGTGTGTGTGTTTGAGTGTTTTGTCTATTTCAAGGGAAGACCTTCTGACCAAATGCTTAGATGTTTTCTAGTCTTTTTGTTGTGCCTGTCTGCGACATAACGTCTCTGCTATATAGTGAGGGCAGTCTATCCTTTTCATAATATGGTAACCAACTAATTGAATATCTCTCAGCAATGCTTCAATGGCTAAACAGTTTTGAGGCTACCATTAATCCTTCCAAATGCATATTTGGTGTCTTCCAGGTGACATTCATGGAGCACCAGATTTGCTTTCCTAGCTTAGCCTCCATTCAAGAGCTACTGACTGAAGCTCTTCCTGGTCTTTCCATTTATTGGATGGACCAAATTAATACTGCCTTCACTGCTGTCAACAACAGCCTTGTCCATTCTGCACTTGTGGCTCATGCAGCACTTGATGACCAGTTGGCACTGGTGGTTGATGCTGGCGACTATGCCTTAGGTCCAGCTTTGCAACAACACCTCAGTGGTTCATGGCAGCCACTTGTTTTCTTTTCAAAGAAGCGTCTGCTTTGGAACACTATTAGAGTGCTTATGATGGGAAGCTGCTTGTCATCAATGAGCCAATCTGCTACTTCTGCCCATTACTGGAGGCCAGGAACTTAATTGCATTTCCATACCACAGGCCCATCATGTATACTTTGCAGCAGACAACAATCATTGCTCACCATGTCAGTTCCACCATCTGGGTTATATCTCTCAGTCCAGCATGTGAAACGCAATTTGAGTCCTAGGTGTTCAACAATCTTGCCAAATTCTTGGGAACTCATCATCGCCATCCAGCCCACAATGATATGGTTGACTGATGGCATCAAACTTTGATGGCAGCTCTAGTTTGCCATTACACAGCATGGACTACTGCACTCCAAGGCCCACCTCAAGGCTTCAGTGGCTGGTCTGATACACTCCTGGAAATTGAAATAAGAACACCGTGAATTCATTGTCCCAGGAAGGGGAAACTTTATTGACACATTCCTGGGGTCAGATACATCACATGATCACACTGACAGAACCACAGGCACATAGACACAGGCAACAGAGCATGCACAATGTCGGCCTTAGTACAGTGTAGATCCACCTTTCGCAGCAATGCAGGCTGCTATTCTCCCATGGAGACGATCGTAGAGATGCTGGATGTAGTCCTGTGGAACGGTTTGCCATGCCATTTCCACCTGGCGCCTCAGTTGGACCAGCGTTCGTGCTGGACGTGCAGACCGCGTGAGACGACGCTTCATCCAGTCCCAAACATGCTCAATGGGGGACATATCCGGAGATCTTGCTGGCCAGGGTAGTTGACTTACACCTTCTAGATCACGTTAGGTGGCACGGGATACGTGCGGACGTGCATTGTCCTGTTGGAACAGCAAGTTCCCTTGCCGGTCTAGGAATGGTAGAACGATGGGTTCGATGTTGGTTTGGATGTACCGTGCACTATTCAGTGTCCCCTCGATGATCACCAGAGGTGTACGGCCAGTGTAGGAGATCCCTCCCCATGATGTCGGGTGTTGGCCCTGTGTTCCTCGGTCTTATGCAGTCCTGATTGTGGCGCTCACCTGCACGGCGCCAAACACGCATACGACCATCATTGGCACCAAGGCAGAAGCGGCTCTCATCGCTGAAGACGACACGTCTCCATGCGTCCCTCCATTCACGCCTGTTGCGACACCACTGGAGGTGGGCTGCACAATGTTGGGGCGTGAGCGGAAGACGGCCTAACGGTGTGCGGGACCGTAGCCCAACTTCATGGAGACGGTTGCGAATGGTCCTCGCCGATACCCCAGGAGCAACAGTGTCCCTAATTTGCTGGGAAGTGGCGGTGCGGTCCCCTATGGCACTGCATAGGATCCTACGGTCTTGGCGTGCATCCGTGCGTCGCTGCGGTCCGGTCCCAGGTCGACGGGCATGTGCACTTTCCGCCGACCACTGGCGACAACATCAATGTACTGTGGAGACCTCATGCACCACATGTTGAGCAATTCGGCGGTACGTCCACTCGGCCTCCCGCATGCCCACTATACGCCCTCGCTCAAAGTCCGTCAACTGCACATACGGTTCACGTCCACGCTGTCGCGGCATGCTACCAGTGTTAAAGACTGCGATGGAGCTCCGTATGCCACGGCAAACTGGCTGACACTGACGGTGGCGGTGCACAAATGCAGCGCAGCTAGCGACATTCGACGGCCAACACCGCGGTTCCTGGTGTGTCCGCTGTGCCGTGCGTGTGATCATTGCTTGTACAGCCCTCTCGCAGTGTCCAGAGCAAGTATGGTGAGTCTGACACACCAGTGTCAATGTGTTCTTTTTTCCATTTCCAGGAGTGTATATGGTCTGTTTTAAGCTTTACTCTCAGCATGGCATCCCAGCTTCCTTCATTATTTCAGATTTGCTCACTGCCATGCATGTAATGGTCAGGGTTGAGGAGATTGTGCACTGTCTCCAATGTCTATATAGTCCTGATAAGATTTTTAGATGAGGTCATCATATTGTGAAAATTTCCATAAATGGGAACACTCAGGCAGAAACACTGGGCAATATCAAGCTGATATACACATTCCCATCTGGGTAATACAGAATTATTTGCTTCCACCCCTCTGCTTTGACTGATGACATCTTCAGTATGGCAGAAATGGCTATTCTAAGCATCTCAAATATGGCACTTATAATGTCACTACATACAGAAGGCAACAAACACCAAAATACATGTAAATAAGACAATAACATCGCCCTACAATGAAACTAACGGAAAAGCTGCAGGAAATTGTTGGCCTGGGGAGTGGGTTGGGGGGGGGGGGGGGGGTGGAGGAACAGATAAATACAGGGTGTTTCAAAAAGGTACGGCCAAACTTCCAGGAAACATTCCTCACACACAAAGAAAGAAAATATATTATGTGGACATGTGTCCGGAAACGCTTACTTTCCATGTTAGAGCTCATTTTATTACTTCTCTTCAAATCACATTAATCATTGAATGGAAACACACAACAACAGAATGTACCAGCGTGACTTGAAACACTTTGTTACAGGAAATGTTCAAAATGCCCTCCATTAGCGAGGAAACATGCATCCACCCTCCATCGCATGGAATCCCTGATGCGCTGATACAGCCCTGGAGAATGGCGTATTGTATCACAGCCATCCACAATACGAGCACGAAGAGTCTCTACATTTGGTACTGGGATTGTGTAGACAAGAGCTTTCAAATGCCCCCATAAATAAAAGTCAAGAGGGTTGAGGTCAGGAGAGTGTGGAGGCCATGGAATTGGTCCGCCTCTGCCAATCCATTGGTCACCGAATCTGTTGTTGGGAAGTGTACGAACAGTTTGACTGAAATGTGCAGGAGCTCCATCGTGCGTGAACCACATGTTGTGTCGTACTATTAAAGGCACATGTTCTAGCAGCACAGGTAGAGTATCCCATATGAAATCATGATAACGTGCTCCATTGAGCGTAGGTTGAAGAAACTAAACTGAGCTCTAACATGGAAATTAAGTGTTTCCGGACACATGTCCACATAATATCTTTTCTTTACTTGTGTCTGAGGAATGTTTCCTGAAAGTTTGGCTGTACCTTTTTGTAACACCCTGTATAACAGTAAACAAAAGACACACCATGATGGAAAAAAAAACCAAATCTACGGGATTCGAGCGCTTCCCTTGATCTATATAGGTCAACCGCAGCTCACAATACCAATACGCCAACACCTACAGCAAAGACTGTGAAAATTGGAATCAGACATTTCTCTTGACAACAGCTGATGATCTCAAAACACCAATACCTTCATATAAAACTACGAAAAATGGAATCGGTCATTTCCGTTGAGCTATATAGGTCAACCACAACTACTGATATGAAAAAATCAGCACCTACACCTACAAAATACAAAAGAAAAACTAAAACATCTCAAAAATTCAAAAGTCAGACATCCCTATGTACATTAAAAAACATTCAATAGCCAATAAATACACAAACCATACAACTTGAGAAAGATAGACAAAAAAAAAAAAAACAATTGCTTACCACCAACATATTTCTGTGCTGCAAAGTAGGTCGCCCATCCCAAACACACACACACACACACACACACACACACACACACACACACAGAGAGATGGTGCCATCAAACACAACATGACGACTCTACAAACACAACCAACTTATAAACTTCACGCTGTAATTCACATACCACAACACCCTTACGTCATGGGTCAGAGCAGATGGATTGAATGGGATGCTGCTGCTGTTGTCCTCCATTCTGAGCCCATCTCTTTGCACTCCCCTAAGATGCCGTTGCCACCACCTCCACAGTTGGCACAACCACAGGTCCTATAAAACTCTGGGCATCAAGTGTGTTAACCAGGTCAATTTGCCTAAACATTCTGCTACTCCCCTGTTTGGGGTAGCGACTGTAACCAGCAACTTTGCAATTTGACCTGGCACAGTACTATGATCTAGCCAAGTCATGCACTTATAGCAAAGGCCAAAAGGTAGCACTGGAAGTACAGTTAGTCAGGCTGTGAGCTTACAGCATTGATGACATTGTAGCTGTGTCAGTAAGCAAATGTCCTAGCATACTTAGAAATACAATACACGACCCAAACAACAGAGGCTGCAAGTTTGGTGTCTAGGTTATATCAACAGAATTTTTATCCCACTGTGTGCCCAGTTTGAGGGGGTCCAGCACATTTATGGAGCAGAGGTTTCAGATGGATCCCTACTGCTGCAACTTCACTCGACCGACCTGCATACAATGTATACTCACACATGCACAAGACAGAATGTGACCATTAATTGTCTGTCCTCCAATGGTTTAGTGATTTCAGTGGTCACTTGTATGATGGAATGCATTGTGATTTCAATGGTCATCTAATTGATGGATTGTGTAGTATAAAAGGTGGTTACTTATATGATGTGATATGCTGTGGTGTTAGTTGTCACACAAGTGACAGATCTTGTACTGAAACTAGTGCTTGCTTGTGTGACAGGATGTGTCAGTGAGTGCAGTTCTCACCTGAGCGATTGACTATTTTAAGCGTTTTTCAGCGATTGCTCTTGCAACGAGCCCTGTACCGTGACTAAGTGGTCTCCCTGCAATGGGTGTTTTGTGACATTGTGATCTTTTCTGTCAATAGTTTCGTGAATCATCACTGCTGTCAATAACTGTTAACTTAGTGAGCAATTATGTCTTTTATGTGTAAGAATGTGCCTATTGTACTTTTTATTTAAATTATCTCTGTATCATATATTTTCACCCATCTGAAATTTCAGAAATCTGTACTGCTGCACCCTGTTTGCTAGGTAAGATGTAAACCAAATCATCCTTTCTACAGAAGTTGATCTTCATTTAAATAATCCATAAGTCAGTTTTTCATAATATTTACTATTATTTTTGAAAATGAAGACAACTAGGTTGCAGTTCTCTAAATTTTCCTTATCACATTTTTTTGTGGATGGGAAGAACTTTTGCTTTCTTTAGGTAATCAGGAAAGCAACCTGATGGGAATGAGTTATTTATGATACATTTTAGAGATGCTTTTATGCTGCTAATACAGTCTCTTAGTAGACACACAGGAATATCATTTAGAAATGGGTACAATTTGTTCTTAAATTAATGCACAGTCTGGGTTATTTCCTCTCCCATTTCAGCAGCAGCAGTGTTATGTGAGGCTCATAGTTATTTGGTACTGTATATTGTGTTTGGTAACTTTTCTTGCCATTTGGTTGCTACATTACTAAAGTAACTGAAGGTATTCAGATCCTTAGGCTTATTTATTTAATCACCTTTATTTCTGATTTTTGTATTTGTCTGTTTTGGCTTTGTGCTACCAGTTTCTTGTTTTACTATATTTGTTATTGCTTTTCTCTTATTGTTTAACGTCTGTATGACCTTACTAATTTGAAATCTGTTTGCATGTTCACATGTAGATGAATTTGCAGATCATAGGGATCATTGCAAAGTGGACCAACAACAAGAACCTACACTTTTTATGAAGCCCTGTTGGAGAAAATTTTCATTTCACTCCCTAAAACACAGTATTGCAGCTGTGGCCATTAGTCAATGACAGGGCTATGTGTTGCATTACATGTAAAACTCTGGTTTATGTAAGATTGGAATCTTTTCAAATAAGGTAAGTAATTTGCAGCCAGCATTTTATCTACCACATAATGTAGATTCATAATGTTTATAATATTAGTAAATACAGAGATGAATCTAAAAATCAAAATTATCAACATCATAAATAATGATAACAATGATTAAATCTTCATCTTTTAAAATGCATTATAAATGGGTTGTTTGTGTTGTTGCCTCGGATGATGATTTTATGAAAATTTTGTCAGGATTTGTAAGTGGTGGGTCCTTGAAGTATGGCAATACGCGAACACCGAGAAACATCACTCTCCCCAGAGAAAAAATGCAACCATAGCTCGCTCAAGACAGCCTCCTGGGCAGTATAAACTATTTTGCTATTTGTGGCATTAGAAGGCATTACAACATGTATTTCATTTGCAGACACAGTAACATTAGGTAGAGAGAAGTGTGCCGTCAGGATGACAACTTCATACATGACAAATGCGGTTGACAAAAGATATATTAACAACAGTAATAGAAACACAATACAGACAATCAAGTATGCATTAACATTACTGGATGAACTGAGGGACTTAATCTATTCCCAGCTTCTACGAAGTTTAACTCATTATTGGAAGAGATTACATTTTCATGGATGTCCTTAATTAAATTATTGTCTTCAGAAAAACATGATAAGGAATGCTTTCCATTTGTTAATATGTATGAATCATTGTATAAACAGATAGCATTCACATTAGTGGCAAATGTCCAGTTGCATGAAATGTAGTTGGCAATACACTAGGCATATCAAATAGTTAACAAGATAAATCACAATTCATTCAAGATTAATACACTATTATTCAATATGAGTGTAAAGGGTAGCTCAGGTGTATCATAATTTTTACATGTAAATGTGACATCAAGGGTGGACCTAGATGAGAAAATTGTACCTTCAGAACATCGTTTAAGAAATGGATGATAAAGATACATTAAAATTCTAGGGAAATCATTTCTTGGAGTATGATTCATAAACAATTCTTTCTCACACCTGTGCACTCTATTATCTAAGAATGCTGTCGATTCAGGGAAATTAACTTATGACTATGTTTACACATATGCAGATTATTTTCATTAAGGGACACAAAATAGCTTTGATCCTTGCTTATCAGTAGATAATCATTCAGTACGTACTTTACATGAGTACCTGTCTGTCTCCATTTCTCAGGGTAATTATAAATCTTATACATTTCAAAATTATGTTTTGATCTAGCAATGGGTATAGAAAAAATAACAGTTAATTCATCTTCAATCACTAAAGAGTGTGTGGTGGTTAACGTATTGTAAGCATATAAATTGTAAGAGTTAGCTAGGTAAATCATAGTATAGATTGCATTTGCCTTTGGCTCAATTGATAGTAGGATCTGTAAAAATTGTAGTGGATATAGTAGTAAACTGTTCAAACAATCATTTGAACTACTTTCTTAAGTTAAGAGGATCAATTCTAGCATTTGATAAACTATCAGTAATCCTTAACAAAAGAGTGTTTGGAGCTAAGTGACTCTAAATGAATCTAATGAACATGGTTAATTAGTTCCAAATACTAGAGTTAACAATGCACGTAAAATAAATGAGTTTCTTGTGGTAACCTGTGCAATAAAAGGTTTAGTTTCACTGTGTGCTTCTGCAATAGCTTCAATATTTCACATTCACATAAGCACATGGCTAAAATAAACACTCCCATTATACTCTCAGACACAACACACATTTACGCAAATTACAGGATTGCTCAGAACGTGGTGATGCCTTGGCCTTGAAGTCTGGACTGCAAGATCGCTATTCTAGCTTCCTGGGTTTGAAAACAGCAGGTCGGCTTCTTGGTTGGTCCTCGTCATATTGCGATACTACAGGAACTCCACCCAGAAATAGCTTTACACAATTGACATGTATGACAATCAATCGAAAGGGCAGTTGGAGTTTAAGAGTGGCTGGTAACAACATCTCCAAGATAGGATATGGTCCTTTTCAAAACTTCTTAAACTTTATGACTTGACACTTCTTTCACACTATGTTGCTCAGATACAAAAGATCTCAAACTTGATACTGAGGCACTGCTACTTGGTGGTCGTGTTGTCTTCTTTGCTGAAGAAAGGATTGATAATTTCACTGTTTTACTCCCCTCCATGCTTCCTTTAGCTTGTGCCCCAGATCCCTTATCTGTTCGTTGCTGATTCCGATAGTTAATTGAGCAAAGTCCAAGGGTGAATGCATTCTTCTTCCATAGACGATCTCATATAGACTTGGCCAGTTGAGCTGTGCATTTTGGCAAGGTAACTACTTACCAAGTAGACATTCCAATTGTCATGTTGGCTGCTCACATAATGGCTAATCATCTTAATAATTTTTCCTGTAGACTCTCTTGATTCTGCCATTTCCTTCAGGGTGTGCTTGAGCAGTCCTTAACTGAGTTATTTGCATGAGCTTACAAGTCTGTTTAAGTAATTCACTCATAAAATTCGGTCCTTGATCACTAATTATACTTAATGTCGATCCAAACTTAAGAATCCATTCTTTTACAAAAACTATAGCTATAGTCTCTGTGCCCTGATCAGGTATCTGTATCATGGGAAGGTATCTAGAGAAATGATCCAACATTGTCAATACGTATTTGTTTCCATCTTTAGTCTTAGGCAATAGTCCTATGACATCTGGTCCTACTCGTTCAAATCATTCACTTGTTTCTGGCAGTTCTTGCAATAGTGCTCTACTTTTTCCTACATTGTTCCATCTGTTACTGGAATCACATTGTGAAACAAACTCGAAAACGTCAAGTTTGTGGCTTGGCCACCAAAACATTTGAGCTATTTTAATGTTTGTTGCTTTTTTACCACAATATCCTGATAATAAAGAATTGTGTTGCTCTGTCATGATTTGCTCTTTCATGCTTTCTGCAATAACTAGGCAATTTCCTTTACTAGTGATTTTGTACAATAATCCATCTACTTTGACAAAATGTTGACCATTTTTCGATAATTTGCATTGTGGATTTTCTTCTTGAGCTGCCTTTAACTCTTCTTCTCAACTTACCGTTAGACAAACATTGAGTTTTCAACTCAATGAATCAGCATTCCCATGTTGTTCAACAGGCCAGTGAATAACCTTAAATTGGTACTCATTCAGTCTTAATGCCCATCTTGTTAATCTGGAACTTGGATCCTTTCAGCTCAATAACCATTTAAGTGTGGCATGATCTGTAATAACTGTAAATTCTCTTCCTGTTAAGAAACGTCTGTTATGTGTTATACCAAAAACCAAAGCACAAAGATCCTTTTCAGTAGCAGCTACAATCTGCTTTGTTTAATTGTTTGGAAGCAAATGAGATTGGATGTTCGTGACCATCAACTTCTTCAGACAAGACTGCACCTATGGCAAAATTGGATGCATCTGTTGAAAGAATAAAAGGTTTACTAAAATCTGGATAGGCAAACACTGGGGCTGTAGTTAAAGCAGTTTTAAGTTCTTCCATTGCCTTTTTGCACTCTGTTGTCCATTTAAATGTGGCTCCTTTCTGCAGTAGCTGTTGCACTGGACGTGCTGTATTTACATAACCGACTATAAATCATCTGTAGAAATTTGACAATCCCAAGAAAGATTGTAGTTCTTTCAAATTTTGAGGTTCAGGAAGATTCTCTGCATCTTCAATTTATTTGGGATCAGGTCGAACGCCTTCATTGGTTATAACATGGCCAAGATAGTTAACTTTATATTGTGCAAAATGACATTTATCTATTGATAAAGACAGGTTTGTGCTTCTTATACACTCAGAAACAGCTTGTAGTCTCTCAATATGCTGTTTCATGTTTTCACCAAAAATTATTACATCATCAAGGTAAACAAGTGCTTGTATTGGGGTGAGTCCTTGTAAAACTGAATCCATCAGGCGTTAAAATGTAGCTTGAGCGTTACGAAGTTCAAACAGCATACGAAAGCAGTTGTATACTTCTGTTGCTGTTACAAATGAAGTTTTTGCTTGATCATTAGGATGCACTGTCAACTGGTGGTAACCACTTGTTAAATCACATAGGGGAAAAATTCGCCACCTGCCCAAGTAATCCAAGGTTTCCACTAAATTTGGTAAGGGGTAAATGTTGGGTATGGTAGCAGCATTCAAAGATTGGTAATTAACTCAAAAACAAAACTATGATTAAATTCAATTCAATTCAAAATTAACAGCCTCAGTAGCGGAGTTACCTAGATTTACCTAGGTTTCAATTGGGATAACCCAACCTTCTTCAGAATTACGCTTACTAATGGTTTTCCATAATGGACATTGTCAAACTAAAAATACAAATACACCAAGTGTCGTCATATTTTAAAAACTTAACTGAAGCTGACTCAGCCCCACTCCCTGATCGCGATGTGGCAGCTGAAAGTATTGAAAACTGTGATTCTCCAGAAATTGATTTCTTCTTTACAATTACAACCGGCAAACACCACACTGGGTCTAAAGGATGTCTTCGTTTTTATAATTCCGGCTTCTAACTGTTCTTTAACCATGTCTTCTACTAACTCTCTTTGACCAAATGGTATTCAGTAAGGTGACTGGGGCTGCATTGCCTGTATGAGTACGGTGCTGAACTAAATGAGTGACAGGTAAATTTGTGCATTCTCAGAATAAATCTGCATTCTTCAACAAACAGGTGCTAAAATGTTTTGTTCATCAGCTGTCAAATGCTCTATCTTCTTCCAAATCTTGCACTTCAGTTCATTATTAGCTACATCTCGTCATTGTAATTTTGTGGTGCTGTTACAAAAATCTGTTTTTATATCTGCAGCATTTGTTACCTCATCCGCAATCTGTATTACGTTACTGTTACTTACACTCGACCCTTCAGCTACTTTTGTTCCTTGTGGCTAAACAACATCCTCATTTCTCATATTCGGTATTGTAACCGGGACTTTTGCCACATTCTGTCTCACCATAGTAACACCACCTACACTTCTAGCAACATAACAATACATTGTATCTAGTAACTCACTTTTCTTGGCTCACTCAATAAATAACAAAGTTCCTTGCTTGCATCGGCGAGACTTAACTTCAACATTTATTGTCTTTCTTGCTCCCTTGGGAATTTGCTGAGGCTGATTAATTTAAACATCAACTCGGATGGTTTGAACTGATGCACTGTTTGGGCAGTCCATTCCTATGATATCAGTATTGCTGCTCCTTTGAGTTAGATCTGAAGAACAAATTCCTAGCTTGTGTTTGCTACGGCCTACTGTGATCTTTCTTTGTGTGACAAATATCCCTGCCTCATTAGCGGACAAGAAATCAAATCCAAGTACACCGTCGTAACGCATTCCATTATTTGAAACTACTTGCACCCTTGCTGTGTATTTATCTTTATCTTTATTTTCACTTTCATCTTTGTGTTGGCCAAGAATTAATTCTACATCAACTTTTCCATAGTTACATGGCTTTCCTCCATTTGACCTTCACACTTTTAATAGTGGCGGTTGCAATTTATCCCGTTTATTTATGTAAGACCACATCAATGAGGTCTGTGCTCCAGTGTCAATAAGTAGTTTGACGTTTCTCCCACGGTATACAGCACCTATCACGAAGTAATTTTTGGTCTGATTTTCGCTGTAACAATCAGGAATCACTGATTATGGCAAGGGGCAGACGAAGTGGTGGCCTGTACATCCATGTACTCGTTTAAAGATCTGGCAGATTGTCTGTTGTTTGCATTACCTTTATTCTTGTTGCAACAATCTCTCGAAACATGACCGTGCATCCCGCAATGATAGCAGATTTGATTCCCTTCACAATCCTTATGCTTGTGAACCAGATTATTGCATCTGCAACAATGTACTGTTGTGTTGAAATCTCTGCATTCTTCTTTCTGCATCTCGTTTGGGCATCTTAGTGCTTCAACGAAAACAACAGCTGATTGTACTACTTCCTGAAACATTCTACATCCTGCCAATGTAACAGCTTTGCTTACATCCTCTCCATGCAACCCATGAGTGAATATGTCCAAGGCTCCCTGGTTGGCTTCGAACAACTGAATGCGATCTTCATTTTCATCTTCTACTAACTCGTACATTTGAGAATTGATATTTTGAATTCTGTCAGCAAACTGCTCGATAGATTCATCTCGTCACATTCGCAACCTGCAAATCTGCTCTCTGTAAAATTTGATTGCCTTTTTATGTTTAAATCTCTGAACAACAATCGTTCTAAAGTCATTGTAATCTTCTGTTTTTATGCAAGTGGGCTCAATGATAATGAAATCTAGTACTGCTCCCTGAATTCTTAATTTGGCAACCACTAGCTTATCGGAGTCTGTCCACGATCCTAACAGGGCGGCACCTTCAAGTTTACGAAAAAGCAGTTTCACATCATCTTCAGGTTTCCCGCTAAACTCTGGTACTGATGGCAATAATGAAAAATTCTTTATTGTATTTGTACCTGTATTGAATGAACTATCATTTACTAAGTCTTTTGGGATGTTACTCTCACCTCTTTCTGCTTTTAACTGTTGAATCTCTTATTGCAGTTCATTAATAACAGTTGGTAGATATGACTGGATAGCGACCTTTTGTCTAATTTAACACCAATGAGTCACTCAAACGTGAAATAAAAATCCATCACTGCCTTTTGTATTCTAGCCAGACTGGAGTAGGCCAACCTGAATTCCAGCATTGGATGTGTTTGAGTAGTCAAAAGATGTTCAGGCTGCTGGTGCTTGAAGTTCATGATGTGCTTCAGAACTGTAGATTTTCAATAATAATCCCCATGCTGACACCACATCTATAAGGGGGTTGTGTATTGTTGCCCTGGATGATGATTACATGAATATTTTGTCAGGATTTGTAAGCTGTGGGTCTTTGAGGTGCGGCGTCAATACGCGAACACCGAGAAGTAAGATTAAACAGTCTTACTAACAAGGGCAGATTATAAAACACGCACACCCTTCATAACCATCATCACTGTGTCTGATATCCTAACAGCGGTTAATTACGGCCATATTCAAAGGGTCCATGTTGAGCTAAGAAAAGAAGCATATTCGCACCCGAGGACGTGCCAGTTAATACTGTGGACTGCCTTGCATTCCAGCCAGACGCTGTGTGTACTGACCAAGCAAATTGTCAGCATTCCAGATAGGCTAGCTGGCGAGCACGTGTTACGTACTGTACGGCTGTGTACAACCTGTAGACCTTTACAGCATCAACTAAATTCTAATGGGCCCCTTTAAAAGGCTCTTGAGGAGACATCACTTTGTATTGTGTTATCGTATTCTGTTGATAACCAATTATGGTATTTTTTTTATGTAAGTATTGAAAACTCTCTGGTTGGAGGTCAGGTGCAATCAGTGCTGAGTCAGTGTCCTTTACAGATGAACTTCACATTGCAGCAGCAAGTAAAATCAGAGCATATAACTCCTGCTTTCTTGACTAGATTGTTCCCGTACCAAGCTGTAGGGTTTTGGGTAATCTTGTAGGGTAGAGAGCTGGTACAGATTGTGTCTTTCTGAGATTTTTCTCCAGTTTCAGAGTATTGTCATAGAAAACTGTATTTCTGATCCATTTTTAACAGCAGTTATCATTATAGCACCCTTATCTATGTGATGATATTTTGTGTGAATGTGTATTAGGGATAAACTGTGTTGTAATCTAATAGTAGGCACAAGGTTCTCATCCAAATCTGTTTTTGTGTTACGGTAAAAACCTATGCTCAGTATAGTATGGAGTCGGTGGACTTAGTCAATAATCATTCAGCTGAAGAGGTAGTGGAAAGCAGAGGCATGTAAACCACAATCTCAAGATCCCTAAAATGAAATTCTGCTGCAGTTGTGAATTCCAGCTGCAGAACAGAGGTGCCCACTCAGGTTGTAGCATAAGTCACAAAGCAAAAAGGGATGACTACTTGTGGGGAAGCAAGATTCATTGGGCAAGATTTGGCTTTTGTGAGCACTCAAATTATGAATTAGCGGAGAAACAGGAAGGTAGAGTGAAGCAATTAGAATTCCTGAATCTATGGACAAGCTACCAAAAATACTTGTTCAAAACCGGTGGTAGGCAGAAAACGTCAGCATAGACGTTTTTCGTCGCGGCGAGAGCTTTTTACGAAATTTCAGTCACCAACTTTCTCTTCCGAATGCGAAAATATTTTGTTGAGCCCAACCTACATAGGTAGGAATGATCATCAAAATAAAATAAGAGAAATCAGAGCTCGAACAGAAAGGTTTAGGTGTTCGTTTTTCCCGCTCGCTGTTCGGGAGTGGAATAGTAGAGAGATAGTATGATTGTGGTTCGATGAACCCTCTGCCAAGCACTTAAATGTGAATTGCAGAGTAGTCATGTAGATGTAGATGTAGATGTAGAGAACCACAGTAGACAGGAATCCCAAGGTGACACAGTAGGCTGACTTTTAGACTGAGTGATGAATTAGTCATTAGAGCAAGAAAAAAATTATACAAGAACAGCTGACCATGCACAGGAGTAGGTCTCAATAGAGATAGATAATTAGGCAAAGTCTCAAAGTCTAAGGAATATCAAGTCCCACAATGTGTGCATGAGGAAACCAAGACTGCTGTTAGTTATCTGATGATAAAGTTCCCATTGAAAGTGGACTAAATAATGAATTACTCGAGGTCAGGGAACAAACAGAATCAATTTTTTCTCAGTGGAGATGTAATATAGTTGAAACAGCCAGAATTGTGAAGAAAAAGGTAATAGATGTTAGTGAGGGGCAGTGGGGAAAGGAGGGGAGGGGGGGCAGTGCAGTAATGTCAATGTGAATAGAATGAAAACAAAATGACACTGACCTTGAGCCCCAGATTAGACTATAACAATCTGAATGCAAATCAACCAGTTCAAAATATTTCACTTTCTACACATGACATGCTGCTGGCAACAACACTACACACAACAGTAGTGATAGAAGATGCTTAAGAGTAGAAATTTTTAAATATTTTCATCAGATAAGAGGATGGTATATATTGTGGTATTCATTTGTTACTTTGCAAGTGTGTTGCCATCATCATGCAACAAGACACAAAAGATAAATTATGTAAACGAATATATAAGTGGTGATGGAGCTCTATGGGTAACTGAAATAAATGATTCATGTGAAACCTACACTGAGGTTACAAAAGTCATGGGATAGAGATATGAACATATACAGATGGCAGCAGCATCACATACACAAGGTATAAGAGGGCGAGGCATTGGCAGAACTGTCATTTGTATTCACATAATTGGTGTGAAAAGGTGTCTAATTTGATTATGGACACAAGACAGGAATTAACAGGCACTGAATGTGGAATGGTAGTTGGAATTAGGTGTATGAGACATTCAATTTCAGAAATCATTAGAGAATTCAATATTCTGAGATCCACAATATTAAAAGTGTGCTGAGAAATAAAATTTCAGGCATTACCTCTCACCTTGGAAAATACAGTGGCCGACAATCTTCACTTAATGACTGAGAACATCGGGAATTTGTGCAGAGATGCAAATAGACAATTATGTCACATGAAATAATCACAGAAATCAATGTGGTATATACAATTATATCTGTTGGGAGAGTGCTCTGAAATTTGGCATTAATGGACTGTGGCAGAAGACTACCAATATGAGTGCCTATGCTAACAGCACAAGATTGCCTGCAGAACCTCTATTGGGCTTTTGAACATATTAGCTGTACTCTAGACGACCGGAAAACTGAAGCCTCGTCATATGAGTCCCAATTTGAGGTAGTTAGAGCTGACAGTAGGTTTTAGGTATGGCACATACCGCATGAAGTCATGGACTCCAATTGTGAACAAGACACTTTGCAAGCTGGTGGTGGTTCCATAATGGTGTTTACTGTGTTTACATGGAATGTACTGTGTTATCTAGTCCAACTGAACCAACAAGTGACAGGAAATGGTTGTGTTCAGCTACTTGTAGACCATTTGCAGTCAATCATGAACTTCATGTCCCTAAACAACAGTAGACTTTTTTTGGATGACAGTACCCCATGTCACTGAGCCACAATTATTTGCAGTTGGTTTGAAGAACATTCAGAACAATTTGAGTGAATAATCTGACCACCCAGAGTGTCCGACATGAATCCTATCAGGCATTTATGGTACATAATCAAGAGACCAGTTCATGTACAAAGTCCTGCACTGGCAACACTTTTGCATTTATGAATGGTTATAGAGTTAGTACCTCTCAATATTTCTGCAGAGGACTTACTATGACATGTCATGTTGAGATGGTGTACTACTCCTTGCGGTCAGTCAGCCACTTCCATCTACTATATTGTTTTAGCTCTGTCTACCACTTTCTTCCTGTGTTGTTGATTTTTTACTGCTGGCAGCATGCTTTGTCCCATGCTTCAGTGTAGGTAGGCCCATATTTTTCCAAGCTTGTTACCTATGTTTTAGGTTCTGTTTTATCTTACTGTTCTGAGTCTTTTCTTGACACCCATCTCAATCTGTTACTGAGCAGGCACTGAAGACCTTGCTGTCGTGCACCCATACAACCCTCTCCATCCATTATCCAAGCAAAAGCGGGTTCAACACAGTATTACGTGGTATCACATGAATTTTGACCCCTCAGCGTATGAGGATTTTCAAAAGGCATTTCTTGCATAATCAGGGTTCAGTGGTGTACAGGTAATACTATGGAAGAAAGTTCTTATTCAGAGCCTAAACTTTTCAAATTGGAAGCTTGTGCCAATATTTTGAAAAGTAACTTAATATGGCATGCTACTATGATTGATGATGTTCCAGTAACTATTGTTCTAGACGCAGGAGCATTTGTCAATGTCATTTCAAGAAGCTCTTTCAGTAAATTGTCCACAAAAACCAAGTTTCATGTCACTCCTGTTCAGAACTGCAAGATTATTGAAGGCACTTGCATGTGATCCAGAAATGTTAGAATGATGGAGATGTCAGTAAAACTAGAAAATGTAGCAATACCATGCACCCTTCTAGTAGCTGAAGACTTGATTCTTGACTGTGTTCTGAGCCTTTATTTTATCTGTGAGGACACAATATTGACTTCTCTACTGGTAAGATTTTCTTCCTCACTGGCAGTGAAAGAGCTAAAGTGGAGCTGCTGTGGAAAGATGGTAGCCACTGAATGTAATGTCTAAGCTTTCAGATCAAATTCTATTGTTGAGGAACAACAGAGGATAAGAGCATTTGTAATCCTGTTGAACAAAGAAGTTGAAGTGACATTACATGTATAACAGAAAGTAGAAGAGTCAGGGAACCTCACCAGCAAGGAAAGACAGCAGTAGCGTGGAATCAGTGTGAGGATACAAATGAAGAAAAACCTGGAATAATCCAAGGAAAGACATATATGACCTTCTACAACAGTTTCTATCTTACAACGTGGTCTCAGTGGAAATCACTAGATAATGAAATTGGAAGTATGCTTCGAGAACATAAGTGGTTGATAAGGACATATTCTCATGACGAGCTAATGCTACAGATTGACTACATGAAACTATTTGAGGAGATAGTGAATCATCGGCCTAATTTGTCAACAAACTACACAACAGCAGAGCTAATGTTTCACATGAGGGGAAAGAAGGAATGGATGGACCATATCCCACAGGTTGCCAACATCAGAGATTAGTTGGAGAAAAGGTTCAGGAAACTTTGAACTGTTTGAGAGACAAAGCATTCAGAAGAAAGCACAACTGTGACAAGAAAGTGGTAAAAATAGTAAGGTATCTAGTGGTGAAGGAAATATTATTAAGAAGCCACCAACCTTTTGAACAAAAGTAACAAAATGTGGCAGCCACTGTATATGGGACATTTTTTTCCATTCTAAGAATTTCAAATCCTGGTGCATATTTATTTGTCATCATTAATTAAAGGATTTTATCCTCTTCAAGATTTATGGGAATGTTATTTGTAGTGGAATTAGTGTGCATCATTGGAGGAACACATTATCAATTGGAATGGCTGAGCAGAATATTGCATTAGTGTAATGCATAAAATAAGATTTTTATTTTATTTTACAACATGACATTTTAAATTTAGGCTTAAGGTATATATTTGGTTTTGTGACTATATGACATGGGTTTATGTATTATTGTCTGTAGCATGCAAGTGAAATATGCAGATGCTCATGAATAATTCTTGAATTATATTTAGTCATGTCCTGAGAATACATACAGTTATTTTTCATAGTAATAAGGTCTGTTTAAAAATGTTGAATACTATTACAACATAGTGTAAGACCAATTTCTCTGTCTATGTAGAGTGAATTGCCTGGCATAGTGTTCATCAAACCACCTTCAAGGTATTTCTTTAGTGTTTCACTATCAAACAGAAGTCAGGAAAAATGAACATTTGAGTCTTTCTATACAATCTCTGTTCCCTTCCTGTATAGGTGGGTGCCAACAAAATATTTTCACACTCTGAGGAGACAGTTGGTGATTGAAATTCCATTAGCACCTCCATTGTGACAAAAAATGCCTTTATTTTAATGACTGCCTCTCTAACTCATGTATCATATCACATGGCACTCTCTCCCCTATTTTGTAATAATCCAAAATGAGTTCCCCTTCTTTGAACTTTTTCGATGTCATCCATCAGTTGGATCTGCTGTAGAACCCTCACCGGTGCTACTCCAGTACTCAAGGAGAGACTGGAAGTGTGTAGTGTAAGCAGTCTCTTTAGTTCATCTGTTGCATATTTTAAGTGTTCTGCCAATAAATTACAGTCTTTGGTTTACTTTCCCCACAACATTATCTATGTGATCATTCCAATTTAAACTATGTGTAGTTGTAATAACTAAGTACATAGTTGAATCGAAAACCTTTGGATTTGTGTAATTTATCCTGTAAAAAAAGTATAGCTGAATCTGTTTAGTACTCATGTGGATGACTTCATACTTTTCGCTATTTAGAGTTGGTCGGCACTCTTTGCACCATACAGAAATCATGTTGAAACCATTTTGTTTTGATCAACTGATAAATATACAAGGCATTAAATGGCAGCATAACCTGCAAACAATCTAAGAGGGCTTCTCAGATCATCTCCTAAATTGTCTATGGAGATCAGAAAGAGCAGAGGGCATACAACATTTCTTTGGGAATGTTACATATTATTTCTATTGTACTTGATGACTTTCCTTTGATTACTGTCAACTATGACCTTACTGACAGGTAATCATGAATCCATTGACATAACTAGACAATTCAACATAGGCAAGCAATTTGATTAGGACTCACTTGTGAGAAATGATGTCAAAAGCCTTATCAAAATATAAAAATATAAACCAGATTAATGAATGTTACAAGTGGCTCTAATGTGAAGTATGTTTCAATGATGACAGTAATTATAATTTCTAAGTATTTCCCAGCGATTTGTTGTCATGTCGTAGAATCAGGTGTACTGCTGGTGGTCTGCATCTTCCCAACACCACATTTCAATGTCATAACTCAGCGTCTTCATCAGGTGTTCCCTGAGACTGGTTGACGAGCTGACCTCGTCCCACAATTATGCCTGGGTGGAGTGTGGTGCTACCTATGTCGTCCGTACCCACTGTGGACATTTCTGGTGGTGTTATCAGTCTCTAGGCACTCCATTTTTGGTCTGTGCCCATTGCGGCTTTCTCTCCAAGGAGCTTGCTGCAACCTTGTATCATGTATGCCATTCTGTTCTGCCATTGGATGTCTGTAGTTCATTACTGTAGGAGAGAACCTCCTTCCGTTGTTTCTGTAGTAGTTCCAGAGCAGGATTCCAACCAGTACTAAGCTGATATCCTGTTTCCCGGTTGATTGAGTTCTCCACCATCTTTGATTTCAATTGATTCATTAATGTCACTAGCCCAGAAGTGGGGGGTCTGGGTCAGAAACCTGGTTTTGTCATAATCCATGGTGTGCTTGAGGTCCAGGAGATGTTGTGCTATTGGATATGTAGTTACCTGTCATAGCCTGGTGTGTCTCTGGTGTTCTTTACATATTATTTCAACTGTTCTAGTAGTCTGGCCGATGTCACACATCCCACTTTCACAGGGTGTATGGTAGACACCAGCTTTCCTTAACCCCAAATCATCCTTGACAGGGTCCTCATGACGAGAGGATGGTGCTCAAGAGTTTGCAGGAAGATGATGTCTTGGTGGTGCCTATATCTGCCAAGGTCAGCAGAACCTCAATGAAACAAAATATCAAGAGTGTGTTCTGCCCATCTGGCAAGATAAGGACGCTCCTTGCTACTGTCAAGAATGATTTGGGGTTAAGGAAAACCGGTGTCTACCATACACCCTGTGAATGTGGGATATCTTACATCGGTCAGACAACCAGAACAGTTCAAGATGTAAAGAACAACAGAGACACACGAGGCTATGACAGGTAACTAAATCTGCAATAGCAGAACACTGCCTGGAACTTGAGCACACCACGGATTATGAGAAAACCAGGATCCTGGCTCAGACCTCCCACTTCTGGGCTAGTGGCATTAATGAATTGATTTAAGTGAAGATGGCGGAGAACTTGATCAACTGGGAAGCAGGATATTACCTTAGTACTGGGCGGAATCCTTCTTTGGAACTACTAGAGAAACAATGGAAGAAAGTTCCCTCCTACAGAAATGGGCTACAGTCATCCAAGGGCATAATTAACAGAACAGAACAGCATACACGATACCAGGCGGCAGGAATCTCCTTGGAGAGAAACATGTGTGGTCGCAGACAGCATAAAGAACTTCAACAGAGGCATGATAGTGATAGGATCATGCCTATCGGGTGTGGACCCAATAGGGTTCAAATGGTTCAAATGGCTCTGAGCACTATGGGACTCAACATCTGTGGTCATCAGTCCCCTAGAACTTAAAACTACTTAAACCTAACTAACCTAAGGACATCACACACATCCATACCCGAGGCAGGATTCGAACCTGCGACCGTAGCAGTCCCACGGTTCTGGACTGCGCGCCTAGAACCGCGAGACCACCGCAGCCGGCGACCGAACAGGGAATGCCTCGGGATATCCGCTACTTCAGAAGAGAGCTGCAACGGGTGTGGACCGAAGATGGAGCACCTAGAGACTGATACCACCACCAGAAATGGCCACAGTGGGCGCAGATGGCAAAGGGATCACCACACACCACCCAGGCATAAATATGGGACAAGGTCAGCTCGCCGACCAGCCTCAGGAAACACCTGATGAAGACGCCGAGTTACAACATCAAAATAACGTGTTAGGAAGATGTATTCCACCAGCAGTACACCCGATTCTCGGAAATGACATGATAATGATTCATTTAGAAGTTGGTCTAGCTTGTGACTAAAGCTGCACCAACATTCGTAGAGGTGGGATATGTTGTAGAATTTGGTGGGATGTCTTCTACACTCTTAAGTTTCATCCTTCTTCAGAGATGCATGCTTGATTTCTGAATATTGACCTTTTGTGTTTTTCATAATATATTTTTCATTTTCTAAAATTAAGCTACTTGCTCCACATATCAGCATTATTAAATGAATCCGTGAAAATATGAGGTGGTGCTTTTCAATTACTGTAGTTGTCATGAGTTATGGAACTTCTATGGGAGGGGTTTATATAAATATGTGGAAGAATATACATCAAGAGAAAATGTTGTTGAGTTTTGACAATAAAATGGGCACAGAATCATGAACATATGTGAGTACAGTGTTTTGAAGAAGGGAACACATTCAGTGTGCACAAAGTGTATCAAATGACAAATGTGCTAATGTGTATAAGGATCCTGTTTTATTTGAAGGATTTGTGAAATGTACCACAGACATTCTGTGACTGTACTGTATTGGCGTTAACCGGTTTGCCAGTGAAACTAGGGTTTCGAGTGATGGTCCAATGATAGTCTAAGAAACATTTATGATTGCATAATAATTAACCTTGTAGTTAATCTTCTACCAAATCCAACAAATTCAGCTCAGGTGATAATTTAAAATTATTGGTCAATATGATGTCAGGTGAAACCTCCTCATGTAAAGATGTCTCAGTTATTATAAAATGTGATAGTGATGTGTGTAAAGTTTGTTATAAAAGTTTATGCAAGTTACCCTGTGTATCAAGCACAAGTCATGGTAGCACAATAAATGTGTAAAAGTGAATCTAAAGTATATAAAAGTTGGTCATGACTGGATATGCCATCAGTGCTTTACGAGTGCCTTGAAAACCCAAATATTTAACACACTAAAATCAAAAGAAACAATAATAATGTTTCTTACATGCAATTTAGTGATTATAACCATGTAATACCATGAACTCCACAAGAAATATCAAGAACTGGAAATAAAATACCAAGGATTGTAGTAAAATCATCAAGTAGCACAAGATGTTGCTGCGAACAGTCTTTCTATGCAGAAACGTAGTTAGTGCCGACTAAAGCATGTAAAAAAACAGTAAGTGCACCTCTGGTGATACTGCTAAAGAATAAATACGTGATTATAGATGAAGACTGTAATAAAACAGCAAACACAGATGAACCAAAATCAGTGACTAAATGTCCAATAAAGTGCACAGTCGAGGGAAGGAAATACAGAAAAAACCATAACAGCTCCATAACAAGAAAGTCAGTCGCAGCCACAGTATCAGCGCAGCCAGGGTCATCATTTGAACAAAAAGAGGCAGTGCCAGAATCATCTTCAGCAAAAAACAGAAGAAAATATGAAGGTCCAACAGAAGAAACAGCGGTCACTGCATCAGTCAGTAGGATAGCTGTAACACCTCATCACCAACAGAATGTTTAGACCAAGGCAAGAGAAACATAAAGTTTTCAAGGTAAGCAGTGCTCAGTGCTCATCAGTCTTCCACCAAAATATGCAATGCATAAGAAACAATGTGCAACAATTAGAAGTGTTTATTGACAGCTCACTTGTTTGCATAGCAGAACATTGGTATAATCGTTCATAATTAACAAATGTAGCATTAAATTCGCACAGTCAAGCATGTCATTACAGTACAAGCACTATGAAATGTGGTGGATCATGCATATATGTGAAGGAGGGGATTATATATAAAATAAGAAATGATGTTTTGGCATTAAGTGAGGATAAACGCATAGAAATATCAGCTTTAGAGATAAGAAAACCTAGATGTATTCCAAAGACTAACTATGCTGTGTATATATTGTGCACCCAGTGGTGACATGGACACATTCACTACAAAGTTAACTGAAGCATTAGATATGGTCTCTAGCCCCAAAAGGAAAATTATCATTTTTGGAGATCTAAACATTCACATGAGGGACCCATATATGTGGTGCAACAGTTTTCTGAACATAAAGTATACCTATGATATATTACCATTAAGTAACACTGCCACTAGGATAACCATACATTCAGCATCAAGTACTGTCCATATGCTAACGGACATAGAGAAAGATAGGTGTGAGATTGCCATAGATGACCTTGGTATCTCAGGTCATTCAAGTCAGTTATTAAAATCAGGCATAGAATTAAATAATAACACTAAAATGCACAAGTGCAGTATTGTTTTCTCTGAGACAAAAAAATGGTTCTCAGCACTATGAGACATAACAACTTAGGTCATCTGTTCCCTAGAACTTAGAACTACTTAAACCTAACTAACCTAAGGACATCACACACATCAATGCCCGAGGCAGTATTCGAACCTGCGACTGTAGCGGTCGCGCGGTTCCAGACTAAAGTGCCTAGAACCGCTTGGCCACAATGGCCGGCATTTCTCTGAGACAAAAAGATCTCTATTTGCCTCACTAATTAACAGTGAAACATGGGAGGAAGTGTACAGAGAAACTACTATAAATGGGAAGCTTTCAAAGTTTATGTCAATTTTAAATTCAGATTTGAAGAAATGTTTCCTAAAGTTCTAAGAATCACTAAATCATGCATCAATAACAACCGGGTAACCAATGGGATAAGGAAATCCTCTGAAACCCTCAAACACCTTAGCTAAATGAAAAACTACCGTAATGATTCAGCATTTCATAACTGTTATCATACATACAGAAAGATCTATAGAGAAGTATTGTTAGCAGCTAAAAGGTACCAAAATGACAAATTTGTAGAAAAGGCTAATAATAAAATCAAAGTAGCATGGAAAATAACCAAACAGGAAACTAAAAGGAAAAAATATAGCTAATAAACATGCAGTTTCTACAAAATGATACCAAAATTATAGCCAATAAAGATGCAGTTTCAACACAATGATCCCAAAATACATGACCCCAAAAAATAGAAAACATTGCCAATATGTATTTCAGCTGCATAGGATCCAAACTACAACAGAAGTTCAACAAAACAAAGCATTTACAAATGCTGAGCAAAATACCACACACAATGATGCTACGATCAACTACAGCAGAAGACGTATGCAATGTTATGAGTAACCTAAAATGCAAAAATTCAGCAGGCATAGATGAAGTACCTGTGTGCTTACTGAAGGACTGCATAGACAACATTAAAGACCCTTTAGTGAACATCATCAATGAATTCTTCTCCACAAGTAGCTTCCCAGACATACTAAAACATGCAAAAATCCTACCTATACATAAGAAAGGTGACCCAGAAATCATAGAAAATTGCAGACAAATCTTGTTACACTCATCCTTTTCAAAAGTCATAGAGACCATAGTGAAAAACAGGAACATGGGCACTTTACAAAGTTCAATCTTCTGAGTAAAGAGCAATTGGGTTTCTGGGCTGGCAAAAGCACAAATTCAACTGTTACTCATTTCTAAAATGTTGTCGTTATAGCAATAGACAAAGAAGACCACATAACAGTGATCTTATTTGATGTGACCAAAGCTTTTGACACAGTAGACCACACAATTTTGCTAAACAAACTAAATGCACTAGGAGTAAGAGGAGTAACAAACATGTGGTTTCATTCATACCTGCAAACATCCAACTGGTGGAGGTCACTCAAACTATCTCCAGTCACACCTTTTCATACCTTCCAGACCCAGAATACATCATTGTAGGAATCCCCCAAGGAAGTGTGTGGGCCAATCCTCTTTTTAATATACATCAATGATTTTCCACAAATTGTCAAATATGGTGAATCAGTACTGTTTGCTGATGACGGACAGTAACATCTTAATCAAAGCTGAGTCGCCAAGTGTATTCAATAGAAAAGCTCAGGAAACACTTAAGCATGTATGCCAGTGGACAGACGCTAACAAATTAACCCTAAAGGTAAAAAAAAAGACCAACAGTATTATTTTCCACTTAAACAGAAAACTGAACAGTACCACACTAAAAGTTAATGACGAGCACATAGAATGTGTACCAACAACAAAATTTTTAAGCATGCATGTCGACTCTCAACTAAATTGGACCGAGCACACTGTGGCACTGTGTGCCCCCAGTAGCTGAGTGGTCAGCATGACAGAATGTCAGTCCTAAGGCCACAGGTTCAATTCCCGGCTGGGTCTGCAATTTTCTCCACTGGGTGTTGTGTTGTCCCAATCATCATCATTTCATCCCCATTGACATGCAAGTCACTGAAATGGTGTCAAATCGAAAGACTTGCACCCAGCAAACAGTCTACCACACGGGAGGCCCTAGTCGCATGACTGCGGTACTTGGAAAATGAATAGCATCAGCATGCTAAGCACTTAGGATAATAAATCCAATCTGTAGTAGCTCAAGTACTTTTTTTGTGTATGTCCACTCTATAAATAGTTATGGCGTATCCTTCTGGGGAGCAAATGAGCAGAACAGACAAACAATATTTAAGTTGCAAAAAAAGGGCTGTACAAATCATAACAAAAAGTAGCAATAGATCCCATTGCACAGAATTATTCAAATCTTTGGGTATATTTACAGTTCTTTGTGAATATCATTTTGCAGACTGTGATATGCATAAAGAACACATTGACCAGTTTCTGATAAACTGTTCCATACATGCACATGATACAAGACACAGGCAACACTTTCACCTCTATAGGAAAAACAAATCAAAAATCAAAATACCATGTTAAACAATGGAATGAAATTATACAAAAATCTTCCATGAGAAATCAAAGACATAAGCGAAACAGATATCTTCAGGAAATTGCTAAAACAGTATCTCTTGGAAAAGTGTTTTTATAGTGTCAAGAATTACTTAGAATGATGTAAATATACAGCTATATGTAAAAATTATCAGGTGTAATATTAACTGATTTAACAATGCATCTTTATGTTACAATATTCATGAATTCTGACTGTGATAATTATAAATTTCCTTACCTATTGTATATACTCATTTGACAACATTCATACAATACTGATTATCTGTGGATGGATGGATAAATAAACAAAAACAAATTACTCTGCACAAATTATCATTGATAAACTAATAAATTCCCTTAAAGTTATTAATATCAATAAAGTTTTGCTCTTTTATGTTCAACTATGTTGTATATTCACATGCCGTCAGTGCTGACATGGCATAGTGTGCGTCAGATCACCATCATTCTACCATTCCTGGGATCAACCCTATTTCCTGTCCGTCCTACATCACGGATGAAATCAAGAAGGGCTTCACTGTATCACACACTAAATTCGTCACCACCTTCCCTTCAGTTTTCTTAGGGACATCATATTGATGTACTACATCTACATGACTACTCTGCAATTCACATTTAAGTGCTTGGCAGAGGGTTCATCGAGCCACAATCATACTATCTCTCTACCATTCCACTCCCTAACAGCGCGCGGAAAAAACGAACACCTAAACCTTTCTGTTCGAGCTCTGATTTCTCGTATTTTATTTTGATGATCATTCCTGCCTATGTAGGCTGGGCACAACAAAATATTTTCGCATTCGGAAGAGAAAGTTGGTGACTGAAATTTTGTAAAAAGATCTCACCGCAACGAAAAACGTCTTTGCTCTAATGACTTCCATCCCAATTCGCGTATCATATCTGCCACACTCTCTCACCTATTACGTGATAATACAAAACGAGCTGCCATTTTTTACAACAAGTGTAGTGTAAGCTGTCTCTTTAGTGAACTTGTTGCATCTTCTAAGTGTCCTGCCAATGAAACGCAACCTTTGGCTCGCCTTCCCCACAATATTATCTATGTGGTCTTTCCAACTGAAATTGTTCCTAATTTTAACACCCAGGTACTTGGTTGAATTGACAACCTTGAGAATTGTACTATTTATCGAGTAACCGAATTCCAACGGATTTCTTTTGGAACTCATGTGGATCACCTCACACTTTTCGTTATTTAGCATCAACTGCCACCTGACACACCATACAGCAATCTTTTCTAAATCGCTTTGCAACTGATACTGGTATTCAGATAACCTTACTAGATGGTAAATTACAGCATCATCTGCGAACAGCCTAAGAGAACTGCTCAGATTGTCACCCAGGTCATTTATATAGATCAGGAACAGCAGAGGTCCCAGGACGCTTCCCTGAGGAATACCTGATATCACTTCAGTTTTACTCGATGATTTGCGTCTATTACTACGAACTGCGACCTTCCCGACAGGAAATCACAAATCCAGTCGCACAACTGAGACGATACCCCATAGGCCCGCAGCTTGATTAGAAGTCGCTTGTGAGGACGGTGCCAAAAGCTTTCCGGAAATGTAGAAATATGGAGTCAACTTGAGATGGCCTGTCGATAGTGGCCCTTACTTCGTGCGAATAAAGAGCTAGCTGCGTTGCACAAGAGCGATGTTTTCTGAAACCATGCTGATTACATATCAATAGATCGTTTCCTTCAAGGTGATTCATAATGTTTGAATACAGTATATGCTCCAAAACCCTATTGCAAACCGACGTCAATGATATAGGTCTGTAGTTATATGGATTACTCCTACTACCCTTCTTAAACACTGGTGTGACCTGCGCAATTTTCCAATCTGTAGCCACAGATCTATCGGTGAGCGAACGGTTGTATATGAGTGCTAAGTAGGGAGCTACTGTATCAGCGTAATCTGAAAGGTACCTAATCGGTATACAATCTGGACCTGAAGACTTGCCCGTATCAAGCGATTTGAGTTGCTTCGCAACCCTTAAGGTATCTACTTCTAAGAAACTCATGCTAGCAGCTGTTCGTGTTTCAAATTCTGGAATATTCCATTCATCTTCCCTGATGAAGGAATTTCAGAAAACTGTGTCTAATATCTCTGCTTTGGAGGCACAGTCATCGGTAACAGTACCATCGGCACTGCTCAGGGAAGGTATTGCCTGCGTCTTGCCACTTGTGTACTTTACATAAGACCAGAATTTCTTCGAATTTTCTACCTAATTTCGAGACAATGTTTCGTTCTGGAACCTATTAAATGCATCTCACATTGAAGTCTGTGCCAAATTTCGCGCGTCTGTAAATTTTAGCCAATCTTCGGGATTTCGCGTTCTTCTGAAATTCGCATGCTTTTTCCGTTGCCTCTGCAACAGCGTTTGGATCTGTTTTGTGTACCACAGGGGATCCATTCCATCTCTTACCAATTTATGAGTTATGAATCTCTCAATTGCTGTTGCTACTATATCTTTGAATTTGAGCCACATCTCGTCTCCATTTGCATAGTCAGTTCGGAAGGAATGGAGATTGTCTATTAGGAAGGCTTCTAGTGACACTTTATCCGCTTTTTTAAATAAAATTATGTTGCGTTTGTTTCTGGTGGATTTGGAAGAAACGGTATTGAGCCTAGCTACAATGACCTTGTGATCACTAATCCCTGTGTCAGTCATGATGCTCTCTATCAGCTCTGGATTGTTTGTGACTAAGAGGTCAAGTATGTTTTTGCAACCATTTACAATTCACATGGGTTCGTGGACTGCTCAAAATAATTTTCGGAGAAAGCATTTAGGACAATCTCGGAAAATATTTTCTGCCTACCACCGGTTTTGAACAAGTATTTTTGCCAACATATCGAGGGAAGGTTGAAATCCCCATGAACTATAACTGTATGAGTGGGGTATTTATTTGTTATGAGACTCAAATTTTCTCTGAACTGTTCCACAACTATATCATCGGAGTCTGGGGGTCGCTAGAAGAAGCCAATTATTAACTTAGTTCGGCTGTTGAGTATAACCTCCACCCATACCAATTCGCACGGAGTATCTTCTTCGACTTCACTTCAAGATAAATCACTGCTGACGGACACAAACGTTCCACCACCAATTCTGCCTAATCTATCTTTCCTGAACACCGTCTGAGACTTCGTAAAAATTTCTGCAGAACTTATTTCAGGCTTTAGCCAGCTTTCTGTACCTATAACGATTTCAGCTTCTGTGCTTTCTATTAGCGCTTGAAGCTCAAGGACTTTCCCAGCACAACTACAACAATTTACAACTACAATTCTGACTGTTCCTTCATCCAAGCCCGTCCTGTATTTGCCATGCACCCTTTGAGATTGCAGCCCACCCCGTACTTTCCCGAGGCCTCCTAACCTAAATCTGATTAATATTGTTTCCATTTTCATTGAAATATTGGTGTGGTACCTAAACCTTCATTCAAGAAACACTTGCAAAATGTACAGATTGAATAGCTTTATGGAACCTAGATTATAAGTATTTGGACATCAAAGCATAGTAGGGTAGGGATGGGGATGATCAAGTACTGGCTCTACTCTAGGAGCAGACAGGGACCTGGTGTGAAGAGGGTTTGGTAGTTCGGCACAGTCAGGATGTAGGCAGATGATTGGGTGGGGGGTTGGAGGGGAGAAGTGTTCAAAAAGGAGAGAAGTAAAAACATGAGAAGGAAAATACATGGGTGCATTGGTGGAAGAGAAAACTGTGTAGTACTCAAGTGGGAACAGGGAAAGGGACAGGTGGGTGAAGGACTGTGACTGATGAAGGTTGAGTCCAGGGGGTATAGGAGTGTAGAATTTATCTGTAGGGAGAGATACTACATTTTCAGGTCAGAAAAACTGGTGTTGGTAGTAAGGAACCAGATGGTACAGACTGTGAAGTAGTTACGCAAGTAGTGTTGTCAATATGATTATGCGAACACTTTATTATGAACCAAGACTGATGTAACTTTGCTCACAGTTGCCCCTAGTTTCCCATCTCAGAATTGGCCCAAATGGGGAAGCTTTTAGCAAATCTAATCCCCAGTAGCACTAACTGCTAATGAGTAGAAGAAAAATTACTAATTGCCTAACCTTTGACAAGCTAGCAATAATGAATAGTGTCTAATTATAACTCCGGTGAGAGGTAGGAAAAGTCATTATTGAGATATGCTGCCACTACTCCATGCTGCCACTCACCATTAATTTCCATTAATTTATCATGAGTTTCTTGACACCCTGTTACGCATTGCACCTGAAATTTCTGGAAATTTTTTTTCCAAGTTTGAGTAATCACCCTGATGATCATTTACATGAATTTATGAACATTTAAATGAATTTAGAACAGATATTCTGCCAGTGTATTTAATGTTCTGTAACTTCAATCAGTTTTGATGGGATGTTTCCAGAATAGCATACAATTTAATCCTAGCAGTCATTAATAAATAATTTAGCAGAAATATTAATACCTTAACCATACATCCATGGGTAATGTTGACAGGTGCACTTAGCTCTCACCGGCCAATTTTACAGGGCCCATTATTATGGTGTCAGATCTGTTTTCTGCTCTGTTTGCACATCACAAATCGTGATCTTTCTCTTGCTCTGGAACATAATAGGCTGCTATATTCCCATAAAATATTTTTCTTTTAATCTGAAACCTCATAGGATGCTATTTTGACTTAAAATCTTTTTGAGACATTTGAGGTCACTGTTTTCCTATCTATAATATTTGGATTCACGTTTTTAATGTTCTCTAGTCTCATAGATATATTTACACATATACCTTTAGTTGGAAGCAATTTTGTATTCATATTCCTGAGCTTTGCATAGAATTTTCCTTTAAGAAATGAACGACACAGAAAACTTAACAGTAAGTTTACTCAGATATTATAATACTAAATGGAATATTCATTTTTTCCAATTATTTATGTTAAAGGTCACCTTAAAATCAACTCAAAAATAAGATTTGTCTTCTTGTTATGTTTATATAATTCTATCCTTACAGCTATTCTAATTATTGGAATAAAGACCAACTACTTTCATAGATAAACAGGAAAATACATTTGTGGTTAGAGTGTTAACATTCTGCTCTCCTAGGGGGATGGACAGTGCGGTACAACTTCTTGTGCTCATACCGTGTGCCAGAGATAGAAGTTCATATCGCCTTCCTACACACATACAGAGTGCTTAGAATTCTGAAACCTGTTCCCATCCTTTCCTGCCATGGTTCTGGGGATAAAGGAATTTGCTGTTGATTGCTAATCATGCTGTGAGACAGACAAAAAAAACTCTTCATTGTAATATTACCTGGAAGGAGCTGTAATCATACTAAACTGTCCAGATTGTGGATGATACTAACATTATTAACAATAGCATTAGACAAGGGAATCAGATTATTGCATTTCCTCAGAAATAAAACTCATGATAAAATCTTTATCTTGATGACTTCATTACCATTATCTTCACACATGTTCCAAGGTATATGCAGTTTGTGGGTTGGAGGGATCACTGGACAGTGGGTCAACAACAAGTACTTGAACTTTGGATCAAGCCCTATTTGGCAAAATATTCATTTAGCTTCTTAGAATACAATAAAATGTTTACTGGCCATTAGCCAATGATAATGCTAAACCTTGACATGTTTTCTCTAGTTTTCTTTCTTTTCTTTGTTACGCTGACCACCTTTGTCACACAATCAGCAGCTATTTTACCTTCATTGACACATTGTCTGTCCACCAGTAGAAGCCGATTTTTTTAGTGTCTACAGATAATTAGTCTGTTTATAGTTTTGAATCTGCTTGTAACTCCATCATTAACATAAATTATGACATTCATCACACCAATCTGAAAGGCTGACATGCCAACAAATGCAGTTTTGGGAAGTGGTCCCAAATGCACCTACTGAGAGCTTTTTCTGAATTCTGCGTTTTGCCATGTAAACATTTTTGCAGGAATTTAGAATTTGAAAGATGTTCATATTTTGGCATTAGTTCTACCACAACAGTTTCTGGCTTGGGTTGTGCATGTGTAAGTTTTTGTCCTTTTGCTTCATGTCTATTGTACTGGCGCAATTAAGTATGAATCCTAACTTCTTTTCACTGCGACATTACAACTCATAAAGTTTTAATATGATTTCCAACAATTCACTTGTGCAGTTTACCATAAAATTTATGACTGGAATTAAGATTGTTAGTTTTTGACACTTTGTCATGCCAAATCATTGAAATACACCTAAACCAGTCACAACAACAGGTTTACAACATAACTGCATGCCAAAAGAACAAGTAAACTGAAGTAAAATACTTGTATTGACAGAAGGGTCAATTGCAGTAAATTCCCGCTGACAGTAGAATGTTGGCACTGTTTTTCATCTCAGAGTAGCCACCTCTGTCCTCAATTATTTGTTAGATATGTTCCATTTTCTATCTCCCTCTATAGTTTTTACCCTCTACAGCTTCCTCTACCATGCAGAAGTTATTCCCTGATATATTAACATGCGTCCTATCATCATGTCCCTTCTTGTTCCCAATGAGTCTTTTCTATATATCTTTTTCCTCACTAATTCTGCAGAGAACCTCATCATTCCTTTCCTTATCATTCCACCTAATTTCCATTATTCATCTCTATCTCTAAATCTCAAATGCTTCAGTTCTCTTCGGTTCTGGTTTTGCCATAGTCCATATTTCACTACCACACAATTCTGTGCTGCAAACATACATTCTGAGATATTTCCTCCTCAAATTAATGTTTATCTTTGATATTAGCAGACTTCTTGTGGGCTCCTAGGCACTTAAAAAGCACTCACTGCATCTGCTTTAAAAAGGCATTTAAACACAAAAGTGATGAAGTTGCATGTTGTACATAAAGTACATATTTGGAGAATAAGGAAGAATCACAGAATTGTATTAATACATCTTCCTCACCACATGGTAGAGTTTTGTCAGGACTGGCTCTCCCACGGCTGTCAGTAGTTTCAATGGAATGTTGTCTACTCCTGGGGCCTTGTTTCGACTCAGGTCTTTCAGTGCTCTGTCAAACTCTACACGCAGTATCGTATCTCCCATTTCGTCTTCATCTACCTCCTCTTCCATTTCCATAATATTGTCCTCTAGTACATCGCCCTTGTATAGACCCTCTATATTCTCCTTCAACCTTTCTGCTTTCCCTTCTTTGCTTAGAACTGGGTTTCCATCTGAGCTCTTGATGTTCATACAAGTTGTTCTCTTATCTCCAAAGGTCTCTTTAATTTTCCTGTAGGCAGTATCTATCTTACCCCTAGTGAGATAAGCCTCTACATCCTTAAATTTGTCCCCTAGTCATCCCTGCTTAGCACTTCCTGTCGATCTCATTTTTGAGATGTCTGTATTCCTTTTTGCCTGCTTCATTTACTACATTTTTATATTTTCTCTGTTCATCAATTAAATTCAATATTTGTTCTGTTACCCAAGGATTTCTACTAGCCCTCGTCTTTTTACCTACTTGATCCTCTGCTGCCTTCACTACGTCATCCCTCAGAGCTACCCATTTTTCTTCTACTGTATTTCTTTCCCCCATTCCTGTCAATTGCTCCCTTATGCTCTCCCTGAAACTCTGTACAACCTCTGGGTCTTTTAGTTTATCCATGTCCCATCTCCTTAAATTCCCACCTTTTTGCAGTTTCTTCAGTTTTAATCTACAGGCCATAACCAATAGATTGTGGTCAGAGTCCACATCTGCACCTGGAAATGTCTTACAATTTAAAACCTGGTTCCTAAATCTCTGTCTTACCATTATATAATCTATCTGATACCTTTTAGTATCTCCAGGCTTCTTCCATGCATACAGCCTTCTTTTGTGATTCTTGAACCAAGTGTTACCTATGATTAAGTTGTGCTCTGTGCAAAATTCTACCAGGCGGCTTCCTTTTTCATTTCTTTGCCCCAGTCCATATTCACCTACTACGTTTCCTTCTCTCCCTTTTCCTACTACCGAATTCCAGTCACCCATGACTATTAGTTTCATCTCCCTTCACTATCTGAATAATTTCTTTTATTTCATCATACATTTCTTCTATTTCTTCGTCATCTGCAGAGCTAGTTGGCATATAAACTTGTACTACTGTAGTAGGTGTGGGCTTCGTGTCTATCTTGGCCAGAATAATGCATCAACTATGGTGTTTGTAGTAGCTTACCCGCATTCCTGTTTTCCTATTCATTATTAAACCTACTCCTGCATTACCCCTATTTGATTTTGTGTTTATAACCCTGTAGTCACCTGACCAGAAGTCTTGTTCCTCCTGCCACCGAACTTCACAAATTCCCACTATATCTAACTTTAACCTATCCATTTCACTTTTTAAATTTTCTAACCTACCTGCCCGATTAAGGCATCTGACATTCCACACTCCGATCCGTAGAACGCCACTTTTCTTTCTCCTGATAACGACGTCCTCCCGAGTAGTCCCCGCCTGGAGATCCGAATGGGGGACTATTTTACCTCCGGAATATTTTACCCAAGAGGACGCCATCATCATTTAATCATACAGTAAAGCTGCATGCCCTCGGGAAAGATTACAGCCGTAGTTTCCCCTTGCTTTCAGCCGTTCGCAGTACCAGCACAGCAAGGCCATTTTGGTTATTGTTATAAGGCCAGATCAGTCAATCTTCCAGACTGTTGCCCCTGCAACTACTGAAAAGGCTGCTGCCCCTCTTCAGGAACCACACGTTTGTCTGGCCTCTCAACAGATACCCCTCCGTTGTGGTTGCACCTACGGTACGGCTATCTGTATCGCTGAGGCATGCAAGCCTCCCCACCAACGGCAAGGTCCATGGTTCATGGGGAAGAGTCAAGATTATCAGGATCATAAATAAATAAAAAAAAATTAAATCTGGTTCTTCTGAAATGTATAAACTAATTTTTAATGGAGATGAATTTTTCGTTTACATTTGGTCACATTACAATTCAGACCATTTTTGATGTAGAATACAACCTTGCACACCTAAGGATTTTTTTTAACCTGACTGCAATTCTTCACGTCCATTGCATTGTATCTCAGCAACTCTTATAATCTTCAAATTATTCATTCCTATCTCCCTTTTAAGTTACTTTAGTTTTGGTTGTAGCAGTGTTAAACACTCCTGGAAAGTACCAATTGATGTTCCGATATTACACCTCCCCCTTTCAAATTGTCACCTCATTCTCCCCCAACCCACAAAAACAAATGCGTGCATACACACACACACACACACACACACACACACACACACACACCTAGTTGCAAGCAGGAAACTACTCTACATTGTGACATTGATTTACCATCAGAGGAACTCATATTTAGTGTATAAAATGCAGGGAAATGCAGGGAAAACAAATTGCAGCGGTGTTCTGTGGTCTTCCACAGTTCTCAAGGCCATCCTTAACATGTGATTCATTTTAGGCCAGACACTGATTTACCTGTTGGTTCATTGGAGGTATTCCCCCCTACCACCCATTTCTCGCAGCATTCCGCAATCTGCCACATGGAGATGTGCCATCTAGGAGTTTCAGTTTCTGCAAAGGAAAAAAGTATTTTGCTTGCCAGCTCGCAAAATCAAACTTATGTAACTAATATTTTGTTTGTTTGTGGGTACTTGTCTGTTGTTCTGGTACACATTGAAATGCCTGTACTATAGTACCACTTCACAAAAGTAGAGTGGCCAAAACCAAACAATGCATCAAATTGAATAGGGAAGTAGCATGCAGTAATTTATTTCTGCATTTGAAAGAGAACAACAGTGCAACAGTCCATCCTGAGCCAGTGGAAGTGTACAGTAGAATGCATAAAACACAGTGATTCACTGCTACAAATGCTTCCAGTATTGTGAACAAGTATGAATGACAAATAAGAGTTACAGCTCATCTCTTTGTGGACAACTGGGAATCACTAGAGAATTCAAACCTTGGTGTATAGAGACCAGGTTTTCTTAATCAAGGCAGTAGCAGAAAAAGTAAAAATAAGTCATGGAACAGTTTTCAAAATATTACACAAAACTGTGAATATGACAGCTCACAGTCCACTGAGTTTTGCGACAGATCACGCCATTTCAAAAATCTGCTGAACCAAGGCAGCAGCAGCTGTCAACAGAGTCAGGTCAATTCAGATGACTTCTTTAGCTGCCATTTCTTCATGGGTAAGAGCTGGTTTAGGGGTACCACCTTTGATTTGATTGGTAATCAAATGTCATCACTCATAAGTTCAAACCATGCTACTGCTTAACCTATCAGCAATGGTGACTTCTGGCATAAGAGTCACCCTGTACTGCCAATGGCCTTCTCAAAAGTGGCACAGGAGTGGCCGGAAGTTCAAGGCACTCTTTTGCCCATGGGATGGGAGACTGGCCCAAAGAGGCGAAAGAATCAGCAATGATCAACAACATGACGATGCAGAAAGGAATGGAAACCATTGTGTTAAAGACACACAATGTGTGTCAACTGGATGTGTGGCTTGTAATTGAAAAAATTTCTTGATGATTTCACCAGTGACAAAAAGATTCCTAACTACTCCCTCATACAGATCTCTGGTTGGGGATTGCAAAGAGGAAGGGGACTGGAGAAAAATACTGAATAACCAATGGCAGGATAATATGTGGCATGGAATGTCAGATGTTTTAACATGGTAGGGAAGCTAGAAAATGTAAAAAGGGAAATGCTAATGCTCAGTCGAGATATAGTGGGTGTTAATGAAGTGAAATGGAAAAAGAAAAATTATTTCTGGTCAGACAAGCATAGGGTAATAACAAGAGAAGAATATTGTATAACAGAAATATGATTTATTATGAATAGGAAGGTAGGATAGAGAGCAAGTTACTGTGAACATTCATGTTTCATCATGAGGCAAAATCTTCTTTCTTCATTCTTCAAGTAATTTCGGTTGTAAGGAGTAAAACTCAAGCAGTGTCGTTATTGAAAAAGTATTGTCTTGTAATTATTGGTTAAGAGTTGTATGGTCCTGAGCGGACCATTGTTGTGTGAAAGAGTTGAAATGTTCTCTAACTTTGTGTGGAGGACACATGGTGTTGACTATACAGCCATTTTTAAATAGTACACAAAATTCTGTACAGTTCTGGAGATAGTGAGTTGTATGTTCTCTAGCAAATTCAGGACATATTCACTTGTATGTTCTCTAGCAAATGAGTCTCTCAGTGTTAAACAGCAGTTAGCTCTGTTTCAGAGTACATCTTTCCAGTATGTATTGTCACACAATGATGGTTTTCTGGTGCTGTTATCACGTTTTCAGATGTATCACTTATTCTGTTTTCTTTTCCATTAATTGAGTTACATTCACAAGAAATATGTATCATTTCCACTAAATTATTAAATTCATTTTTATATTTATTGCACATTGCAACTCCCAGTTTCCATGTCTCTGAACTTGTACTCATGTTTGTTCATGTTCAAAACACTCATTAGTGGTTGGTGCCTTCATCATATATGTACATAATATTTACATGTAACTAATAGCTTTATATGCCTCAGTTGTCACCCCATATTTTCCATTTAATGTCCCTTATTGGTGTACTTGTGTGTAGCTGGAAGTGTGTTTGTGCTGTACTAGTCATTGTTTGTGAATGTTCATCTTCTTTCTTCATGCTCAGAGATTATCTTTCTTGATTCTTCATGTCATTTGAGGGACTGGTATTTTAATTCTGAAATGTGTAAAAGTGTAAGTTGTGTGATAAGGCTGCATTGTATTGTTTTGCCAGTGCCCATTTGAATTTTTTGAAGTGTGTTAGCTGGATAGTATTAATCCTGTATTTCATGGAAGTCTTTCTTCATGTAAGGTTTTCTTTCTTGATTCTTCACGTCATTTGAGGGATTAAAAGTTACAGTGAGTGCTGTATGAAATGATTGTGTTTGAGTATGTGTGGCTAGGTTGTAGCGTGCATCTATGGTTGAGTCCACATCATTTCCTATGAGAGTGTTTGTTTTATAGAGTAGCTGATATGTTTCTTAATGAGACAAATTCTTCCTTCTTCATTCCTCATGGAATATTGGGGCTCATCAGTTGGTGTGCAGGGTCATTGTTGAAAAAATGTTGTACTGTAATTATCTGTAGAAACCTGAATGAGTCTGAGTGGATGATATGTGGTATAGGTTATTCTGCCATTTTTAATCTCTACATAGAGCTTTTGATGATTGTTTAGATATATAGTTGTATATTCTGTTGCTTAGGACTTTCTCAGCAGTTAACAGCATGTAAATCTGTTGCAGACAATATCATTTTTATATATGATGCCAACAACAACAGTTTTAGGTGCACATGTTTAATGACACAATTGGAATTCACATTTTATTATTTATTATATGAATGCACGGTGTCTTTTCTTTCAGACATGTCCAAAAGAACAGACACCACATATTCATATAATTGATATGCCTAGCTGAGCAATGGATCCATCTTCTTCAGTGCAAATGCGCAAATATGTTCAATCTCCTGTGGGACTATCAGAGTAGCAAACAAGGAGTCAAAGGATGGGGTTCTAGAGGTAGGTGACGCTCATTTGGGATGTCAATTAGCTGTGAAGCATGCTGAGATAGTCCGTGTTGTTGCTATAACCCTGTATCCCAGGTGGCACAGTGATTAATGCAACTGTCTAGTACGCAGGAGGCCCAGGTTCGAATCCCAGTCCAGTACACATTTGCACTCATTGCCGCTGAATCCACATACTGTTTTTTTACAGCTGACAGCAGTGATCTTCAATTTTCATGTTATGATTTATTTTTTATTTTGTTTCTTTTTCATTAATACAGTAATAAATGCTAGAAATATGTCTCTTTTGCATTAATTATATTTCAGTAAATCAGTGTCTGATAATTTATACCATCCATCAACACAGCAATTATGTGTTATATAAGTCATGAGATATTTATTGCAAATTTACTTGCATTTTTGTTATGTATTACATATATCACATACTGCAAATCCCAGTTTCCCTGATTCTGAAGCTGTACCCATATTTGTTCATGTGGAAAATACTTATAAGTGCTTGGTATCATCTCCTAATATGTATCAATTTTAACAGGTAGCTAATGGCTTTGTAGCTCTTAGGGCCATCCCATATCCTAGGTTCAATGTCTTTTGTCAATGTGCTTGTGTGTAGTTGCCCTTCTTGATGTCAGACCCTAAATACGCCATGCCAATATTAATGGCATGTGAATATAAAACATCGTCAAACATCAAAAATGTATGAATCTTTATTGATATGAGTAACTGTATGGGACGCCATTAATTCATAAACGATATTTTGGGCAGAGTAATATCAGTTTAATTTTCAGCTATCAGCTGTGCTGAATTCATTGGGAAAGGTGTAATTACATAATTGACTAATATGTAACAGTAAATTTTCCTTAGGTTGTCATTACACCATCACTTGAAACTTGCGTCTCACTGGCCAGCTGGTTAATGGCCATATAGCACAGTCAAAGAATGTCCATGGTACATTTCACAAATCCTTCAAACAAAACATTGTTCTTATGCACACTAGCTTTGCTTCAGTGGCAACAATACAGTCTTTTTGGGGCAATTGTCAAGATGCATTTATGAGCTATCAGCTGTCATTTGAATCAGTTAATGCACTATTACTGTACACCCTTCTTCATAAACTGTACTCGCATGCTCATTTTAGCATTGAAAAATCAAAAACATTTTCTCTTTATGTTTGTTGTTCCACATATTTAGATAAACTTCTCTCATAACAATTCCATAAAAAATAATTTAACAGTACCACCATGAATCCTGAGGAATTCTGTTCAATGAGCTGTTGTGTGGAGCAAGTAGCTAAATCTTAGTCAATGGAAAATATATTAAGTAACACACCAAGATCAATACTTAGAAACTCTCTATGTGGCTCTCAAGAAAGATCAAACTTAAGACTGCAGACCACATCACACCAACCTCTATGACAAATCCCACCTGTACCAAGCTTGGTGCAGCTTTAAACACAAGCTAGACCACCTTCTAAGCCAATAATTATCATCATTAAAATGTACTCCATATTAGAGTCGCTTGATGCATTCATTAATCTGCATCGTATTTTAAGATTTTCATAAGGCTTTTGACACCATTTCTCATACACAACTTCTAATCAAATTTGGTGCCTATCGAGTATTGTATCAGTTATGTAATTGGATACATGCTTTCCCATCAGAAAGGTCAAGTTCATGGTAATTGATGGAAAGTCATCAAGTAAACTAGAAGTAATGTCTGTCTTTTCCCAGAGGAAATGTTATATGCCCTCAGGTGTTTCTGATCTACATAAAAGATTAAGGAGATGATCTGAAAAGGTCTCTTACATTGTTTGCAGATTAAGTTGTCATTTAATGTCTTGCAAAATCATCAGATGATCATAACCTACTGCAAAATGATTTAGAAAAGATATCTGCATGGTGCTAGAAGAGGCACCTGACTCTGATCAGTGAAAAGTGTGAAGTCACCCATATGAGTACTAAAAAGTATCTGATAAACTTTGGTTACATGATAAGTCACACAAATCTAAAGGCTGTCAATTCAACTTAATACTTAGGGTTACTCTTACCAGTAGCTTATACTGGAATGATCACAGTGATAATGCTGTGGGGAAAACAAACAAAAGACTTCTTTTATTAATCCCAGTCAATATGTGATAAGTGCTGATGAGACCACACTGCTGAGGTCATTGGTCCCTAGGCTTACACACTACTTAATATAACTTAAACTAATTTAAGCTAAGGACAACACACACCCATGCCTGAGGGAGGACTCGAAATTCTGATAGGGGTAGCCGCACAAATTGTGGCAAGGCGGCTCAGACCGCGTGACTATCCTGCGGCGCCTAAAGACTTTGATTTATAGGCAGAACATTTAGAATATGCAACAGCTCTACTACAGAAACTTCTTATACTACACTTGTCCTACTTCTCTGGAATGCTGGTGTGTGGTGTGGGTTCCGCATCATATAGATCTGACAGAGGACATGTAAAGAGTTCAAAGAAGGGCAGCACATTTTGTATTATCACAAAATAGGGAGAGTGTGCCATGTGAAATGATATGTGAATTAGAGTGGGCATCATTAAAATAAAGGCCTTTTCAATTGTTGCAGGATATTTTCATGAAATTTCAATCACTAACCTTCTCAGAGTGTGAACGTATTTTGTTGCTGCCCACCTACATAGGGAGAAATGATCATCACAATAAAATAAGGGAAATCAGAGCTCATACAGAAATACATAAGTGTTCGTGTTATGTGTGTGTTGTTTGAGAGTGGAACACTGGATTAATAGCTTGAAGGTGGTTTGATGAAACCTGAATGCAGAATAACCATGTACGAAGACATAGATGTAGAAAATGGTGATCTTAAGACTAGCAGATGGAAATCATTCAACTTACATAGATATAAAACTTTCTCTTACACACTTTTGTAATAGTATGCTTCATTTATATGCAGACCTTATTACAAAGAAAAATGACATTGTGTATTCTGATAACATGACCAATTAAAATTCAAGAATCATCCACGAGCTCCTACACATTTCACAGGATAATACTTATCTATTATGGATAACAATACATAAAAAATTCCTATTGACACGGTGTTCCCAATATTATGCTCACTGATTTCACCAAAAATAATATTTCCATAAATCTTGTTGAGGACAAAGTCTTTAATATGATGATTGCTTGGGTAGCCTAATAAATATCCACCAGGATTTGGGATCCTTAGAAATACGAAAGGTCCCGTATGCAGAAGCTGCCACTTTTTGTTACTTTGATTCAAGAGGTGGATGGTTTCTTAATGATACTTTCTTGTTCACTTGATAACTTACTATTTTTATCACTGTTTTGTCATAATTGTGCTTTCTTGTGAATGCCTTCTCTTTCAAACTGGTCAAGGGTTTCTGAACCTCTTCTTCTGACTAATCTCAGTCACTGGGAGCCTGTGGAATCTGGTCCACACATTCATTCATTCTTTCCCCTCCTGCCAAACATTAGCTCTGTTGTAGTGTAGTGTGTTGACAAATGAGCCAAGTGGTTCTCTATCTCATCATACAATTTTATATAGTCAATTCCTAGCGTCTGTTTATAATGACAATACGTCTTTATGAACTGTTCTTGAAAAATCCTCTTAATTTAAATGTAACCGTAGGCTTCCGCGGCCGTTGTCAATGTCAATAAAATTCTTCTGGGTTAGAGACCGCGTTGTCATTTATAAAATTCCAACGTTTCGGCGTCTGTTGCAAGACGCCTTCCTCAGGGTGTGCTGCTAACAAGGCGTCTTGCAACAGACGCCGAAACGTTGGCATTTTATAAATGACAATGCGGTCTCTAACCCAGAAGAATTTTATTGACATCCTCTTAATTTCTTTATCTAGAGCTTTACGCTGAGACCATGGGGTAAGACAAAAACAGTTGTACAAGGCTTTGTGTGGAAATTCATCAAGGTGACATGTATTTCCTTTGTATTATTCCAGTTTTTTCTTCAGGTACCTTCCCATACTGATTCAAGAGGTGTATTTGCTTCCCAGTGAGGCTTTCTGGCTCTTCTGCTTTCTGTTATACTTGCGCAACTTGGTTTTTGTGAATACTTTATTGAAAGAACTGTTTGAAATCACACTGCCAAATTCTCCTGTGTCTAGAACAATAGTTACTGAAACACCCCCAGCACTGGTGCAAATCACAGATTGTGGTAACAATGGTTATTCCTGTTTGCTTTGATTTACTTGCTCCATCATATTGGTACACTTAATACATTGAAAAAATTTTGCAGCTCTGTCACACCCCCTATCTTACGTCATGTCTAGCTCTCTGGGGCTCAATGTGGTTGTTTCCAGGTGTTGTTCAGTTGTATGTCTGCTTTCTTCAATGATTTTGGTAATCACTGGTGATTGTGATCCCCAGTCATAATTTGATGGTGTTTTCAGTTGTTTGTTACTCCAATAATATTATTATTAGTTCCATAGCCAGAATTGTATCTTCTTTTTCAATGCTTTCAGTTTGTAGTGTAATCTCGTTTGTTGTGTTTCTGATAACTGTCCAGGTGGGTATTCTGCTGAGGAAACCAGTATATGGTTCATGCAGTTGTCCTCTACTACAACCATTGCCTGTACTAGGACTCTGTGAGTAATAACCTCTTGGTCCTGTTTGCGACTTAATGTCTCCTTCAGTTACATTCATAGACCCCAATAAAGAAATAAATTCATTCCAACTGGTTTCTGACACAGTGATATGTTTCTCTCCATTTTCAACAGGCAGTGTTGCCTTCAAGATTGTTGAAACATCTGTATGGAAAATGGATTCATTCCAGTAGCAGGCGTTAGTAAGTTGTTTTTTGAAACACCGGTGCAAGCTCCCATTTCGAGAAGAGAAAAGCTCTGAGTAAAAACCTTCTTCTGTAGTATTACCTGCACACCACTGGGCCACAATTTGACCAGAAATGCATTTTCAATATTCTCATACACTGAGGTGTCAAGAGTCATGGGATGCCTCCTAATATTGAGTCGGACACCCTTATGCCTGGCGTAGTGAACCAACTCAACATGTCATGGACTTAACAAGTCACTGGAAGTGCACTGTAGAAATACTGAGACATTACTGCCTCTATTGCCATCCATATTTTGAGTAAGTGTTGCCAAAGAAGGATTTTGTGCACAAATTGACCTCTCAGTCACATTCCATAAATTCTGATGTGACTCATATTGGACAATTAGTGTGGCCAAATCATTCACCCAACTTATCAAGAATGTTCTTCAAACCAATTGTGACCAATTATGGCCTACTAACGATATTATTGGTTCCTTAACTAATTTCTCACACTCTTTTGAACTTGCTTTCCATTAACACATTCTAAACAAGGGACTAGCAGAGATATAACTATAGATTGAATCTCCCCCATGTTGGTATCACAGTATTTCAGTCATCAATATTGGAAAAGTATGTTCCAAGGGTGTTATATAATTCCCTAGAAGAATTAAGTTTTTATTTAAATGACAAGCTATGCTCAGAAAAGACTGTTAAATACTGTTTATATGTATGATTTACCAGTCAACAGATATATTTTTACTACAAACTGCCTTTACATCATTGACCCTGTGCTTGAGATCAGTCGCTTCCTTCACAGTTGACCATATGGTTTTAATTTTATCCTGTGAACTAGTTATTCTGTTTGTGTAGCATATACTCTTTGCCTTCCTGATAACGTTTTTAGACACTTGACATTTGTGTTTGTTATATGCTACTGTACCTTGTCTGTGACTACTTCTAACATTTTGATATAATTCCCATTTTGATCTGTGTGATATCCTTATTATTATTACTATTTGTCAGTCATTTCCTGAGCATTGCTTGTGATTTAAATGAAAACTTATTTTCCACAGGGAACGATATAACTCTCTTTAAAAATACTTTTCCAGTATTCATGTCTGAAATACTTCTCTGTGACGTTGACTAGGGGGAGATTGAATCAATAATGAAGTCACTGCAGACTAAGAATTCTCATAGATATAATGGATTGCCTAGCAGAATATTAAGGTATTGTGCTGCACATGTTAGCCTGTACATAGCCATATTTGTATCTTTTCCTTTAAGAATTGACAGTTTACTGAATGATCAATGTAATCAGAGTAATGCCACTTTATAAAAAGGGAGAAAGGAATAACACAAACAATATTAGAGCTATTTGTATACCATCAGTATTTGCTAAAGTTTTTGAGAAGGTTGTGTATGTAAAGATAATCCATCATTTTATTTCACATAATGTGGTGTCAAATGTACACTTCATTTTAAGAAGTGGTTTAACAATTGAAATGCTTGAGGCACTTGATACGAGTAACTCTAAAATATTTCTGTTTGCTGATGACAGTAGCTTGGTAGTAGAGGATATTGTATGCTACATTGGTTCTGTTTCAAATAGCGCAGTTCATGACATAAGCTCAAGGCTTGTAAAAACCAAATTAATGCAAAATCACGTTAAGGCACAGTTTTTTTCAGTTTCTAATACACAATTAAACAAAACCCAATGTTTCAATTTCACAAAATTGGCATATGATTAGAGAAACTGCACAGTTCTAATTTCTATATTTTCACATAGATGGAAATGGAAATGAGCATTTGGCATCATTGGCTGGAAGGTTCTTTGCAGGGTAGGACTGGCCGCCTTGGTGCAGGTCTTATTACATTTGACGCCACATTGGGCGACCTCTAAGCCAGATGGGGATGAAATGATGATGAAGACAGCACAACACCCAGTCCCTGAGTGGAGAAAATCCCCAAGCCAGCTGGGAATCAAATCCGGGCCCATAGGACGGCAGTCCGTCATGCTGACCACTCAGCTATCAAGACAGACGTAGACAGTTTTAGCCATATTTCTATGCCATCAGTGTTTGCTAAAGTTATTGAGAAAGTAGTGTACGCAAGGATAACTGATCATTTTATTTCACATAATTTGCTGTGAAATATAAAGTTTGTTTTTAGACGTAGTTTAACAACTGATAATTCTATACGCTCTTTTCTCCAGATGTTGGAATATTACAGAATACGGGAGTAGCTGACAATTGGTTCACCTCTTACTTTAACAACAGACAGCAAAATGTCATTATTCACAGTGTTGAGAATGGCTGTGATGTGGGGTCTGTGTGGGGTATGGCCAAATGTGGGGCACGCCAGGGATCAATGTTGGGGCCACTCCAGTTCCTTATTTATCTAAATGATATTCCATCTAGTATTATGGGTAACTCTAAAATATTTCTGTCTGCTCATGAACCTAGCTTGGTAGTAAAGGATGTTGTGTGCAACACTGGCTCTGTTTCGAATAGTGCAGTTCATGAAATACACTTAAGCCTTGTAAAAGAAAAATTAATGCTAAATCACAGTAAAACTCATTTTTACAGTTTCTAACCCACAAACAAAACCCAATGTTTCAATTCCATGAAATGGGCATATGATTAGAGAAACTGAACAGTTCAAATTTCTCGGTGTTTAAACAGATAGCAAACTGTCATGGAAGGCCCACATTCAGGATCTTGCTCAAAGACTTAATGTTGCCATTTTCACTATTTGAGCCATATCTGGGGTAAGTGATATTTTGAAATGGAAAAAATTCTACTATGCGTATTTTGATTTGCTTATGATGTATGGTATTATATTTTGGGTTAACTCTTCCCATTCTTGAAGAATACTTTTGGTTCAGAAACGAGCGGACCAGGTATTAAGTGGTGCAAGTCTGTGAACCTCTTGTTGACCCCTGTTCATTTGTCTGGGTAGTATGACATTGGCCTCTCAATGTATACATTTCTTGTTAGTAATATCAGTTTTTTCCCCGGAGAAATAGCAGCTTGCACTCAGTTAAAACTAGGCAGAAATTCAATCTGTCTTTTGATCACAGTTCCTTGGCTCTTGTGCAGAAAGGTGCTCAATACACTGCTGTATCCATTTTCGATAACCTACCACAAGAATTCAAAAGTCGTAGCAGTAATCCACACCCTTTGAAATTGAAACTAAAGAGTTTCCTCATCAGTCACCCTCTGTTCTGTTTAGGAATTCCTTGAAACAGTAAGCTGATTCCTGTTATATTGTTGATTGCTGATACATTAACTTATAACTTGACATTTTTGGGTTCATAAAAATTTAATTTTATCTGTTAGTACTTTTATGTTGTAATTTCATGTACTGACACATTCCATGACTTTGGATATATGCTCCTCAATTTGGTCTTACAGACAGGATAAGTAAAATAAAAAATAAGAAAAATCACATGAGTAAAAATGATAAATCTACCAATGCATTGTCCTTTTAAACCATGTGTACGTGATACTGGTCCCATATGTTCATATTACTATCCCACATCTTTTGATAATTTGGTATATGTTTTGGATGAATCATTTATTTCAGTTGCCCATAGAGTCCTGTCATCATGCATATATTCAGTTATGTAACTTATCTTTTGCATCTTGGTCCATGACCATGGCAATACATATGTAAAGCCACAAATGAGTACCACAGGATACACAGTTTTATTTGATGAATATATTTAACAATTTCTATGCTTAATGATTTTCATTTCCATCATTATTACTGTGTATAGCATTGTCACCGGCAGCATACCATGTGCAGACAGTGAAATATTTTGAGCAGGCTGATACACATATAGATTGTTATAGTCTGATCTTGGAGCAAGATATATGTCATTATACACTCCTGGAAATGAAAAAAAGAACACATTGACACCGGTGTGTCAGACCCACCATACTTGCTCCGGACACTGTGAGAGGGCTGTACAAGCAATGATCACACGCACGGCACAGCGGACACACCAGGAACCGCGGTGTTGGCCGTCGAATGGCGGTAGCTGCGCAGCATTTGTGCATCACTGCCGTCAGTGTCAGCCAGTTTGCCGTGGCATACGGAGCTCCATCGCAGTCTTTAACACTGGTAGCATGCCGCGACAGCGTGGACGTGAACCGTATGTGCAGTTGACGGACTTTGAGCGAGGGCGTATAGTGGGCATGCGGGAGGCTGGGTGGACGTACCGCCGAATTGCTCAACACGTGGGGCGTGAGGTCTCCACAGTACATCGATGTTGTCGCCAGTGGTCGGCGGAAGGTGCACGTGCCCGTCGACCTGGGACCGGACCGCAGCAACGCACGGATGCACGCCAAGACTGTAGGATCCTATGCAGTGCCGTAGGGGACCGCACCGCCACTTTCCAGCAAATTAGGGACACTGTTGCTCCTGAGGTATCGGCGAGGACCATTCACAACCGTCTCCATGAAGCTGGGCTACGGTCCCGCACACCGTTAGGCCATCTTCCGCTCATGCCCCAACATTGTGCAGCCCGCCTCCAGTGGTGTCGTGACAGGCGTGAATGGAGGGACGAATGGAGACGTGTTGTCTTCAGCGATGAGAGTTGCTTCTGCCTTGGTGCCAATGATGGTCGTATGCGTGTTTGGCGCCGTGCAGGTGAGCGCCACAATCAGGGCTGCATACGACGGAGGCACACAGGGCCAATACCCAGCATCATGGTGTGGGGAGCGATCTCCTACACTGGCCGTGATCGTCGAGGGGACACTGAATAGTGCACGGTACATCCAAACCGTCATTGAACCCATCGTTCTACCATTCCTAGACCGGCAAGGGAACTTGCTGTTCCAACAGGACAATGCACGTCCGCATGTATCCCGTGCCACCCAATGTGCTCTAGAAGGTGTAAGTCAACTACCCTGGCCAGCAAGATCTCCGGATCTGTCCCCCATTGAACATGTTTGGGACTGGATGAAGCGTCGTCTCACGCAGTCTGCACGTCCAGCACGAACGCTGGTCCAACTGAGGCACCAGGTGGAAATGGCATGGCAAGCCGTTCCACAGGACTACATCCAGCATCTCTATGATCGTCTCCATGAGAGAATAGCAGCCGGCATTGCTGCGAAAGGTGAATATACACTGTACTAGTGCCGACATTGTGCATGCTCTGTTGCCTGTGTCTATGTGCCTGTGGTTCTGTCAGTGTGATCATGTGATGTATCTGACCCCAGGAATGTGTCAATAAAGTTTCCCCTTCCTGGGACAATGAATTCACGGTGTTCTTATTTCAATTTCCAGGAGTGTATTTTCATGCAATTCATATTAGCATTTCCGCAGTGCCCCCTGGACATCTACTAACCCTTTGTTCAGGGCTTTCATGGTTTCAACTATTTTATTTCTCCACTGAAAAGAATCAGATCCTATTTGTTCCTTGATCTCGAGTAATTCCTTGTTTAGTCCACTGCCCACTGCTGGCAGGGTCAACAGATTACTAACAGAAGTCTCGATTCACATGTTCACAGGTTTTATGTTCTGATCTCCCTCAGAATTTGCCCAAGCATCTATGTGTGCTGTGTCTTGCTGCCTGTGCACAGTAAACAGTTCTTGTACTATTTTTTCTTACTCTAATGACAAATTAATCACTTGGTATGAAAGACTGTCTACAGTGTAACCTAAGGATAACTACCTATCATGGATCTCATTCACTTCTGTTGGTAGCTTCTCCATAGATCCAGGGATCAGCTCTTGAGCCTTTCACAATTCAGTTATATCACTTTCTAGTCTCTGCAATCTGGCTTCCTGTTTCTCTGCTAAGTCATTAAATTGAGTGCTCACTGGTGGCCAGTTCTTGGCTAGTGGGCATATCCTCCTGTCTAGTAGTCATTTCTTTTTGCTTTGTAGCTAATGCTGTAACAAGAGTGGTCATCTGTGTTTGTTTTGCAGCTCAAATTATCAACTACTCCAGAATTTTGGTGAGACATCTTGAGTTTATGGTTTAGATACCTCTGGCACCACTACAGCCTCAACTGAATGAACATTAACAAGGTCCATCAACTCCATCTGATATTCAGAATGGCTTTTTACCACAACACACAAACAAATTTCGACAAGAGCCTAATGTCTTCTATAAGATTACAACACAGTTTATCCCTAATACATTTACACACGAAATATCATCAGACAAACAAAGAAAACTATAATGATAAACACTGTTAAAAAAAGGTGAGAAATACTGCACAAGCCAGACATGGTCAGAAGTATGTTCAGGAATACATGTAAATGTAAAACTGAGCAATTTCATGACTATATTAAAAATAAAATTTGACGAGACATTTCCTAAAATCGCACATTCTGTTGGAGAATCTATCAGAAAAAACTCGTCAACAAAGGTACCAGAATATTCTGAACACTCAAATATCTCTAGAAAAGACAATGAGAGTAGCCCAGCCTTCTTACAGTTTTTTATCAAATGCAAAAGAACCTGTAGGAAACTGCTGCAGGATGCAAAAAGAATTCAAAAGGATAAGGCTATACAGATGTTCAACAATAAAAGCAAGGCAACAAGAAATATAGTAAAACAAGAAACTGGTAACACCAAGCCAAACCTGACAAATATGAAAATAAAAAATAAAAGTGGTTTAATAGATAATCCTTAGGGTAACTTTCTTGACCATTACTTTAGTAACATAGCAACCAAACTTCAAGTAAAGCTACCAAAAATACAATATACAGCTGCAAATAACTATGTACTTTACATAAAGCTACTGCTACTAACCATGCATCATTCAGATTGTGTATAAATTTAAGAGTAAACTCTCCATAGCTCCAGATGAGGGTGCAGTGTGTCTACTATGGGACTGTATTATCAGCGTACAGGCATCTCTGACAGATACTATAAATCAATCATTCACTTCCAATTGCTTCCCCGATTACCTAATGCAAGCAGAAGTTCTTTCCGTCCACAAAAAGGATAGTAAAGAAAATATAGAGAATTACAAACCAAATTCATTACTGCCTCCATTTTCAAAAATAATAGAAAACTATTATGGAAAACAGACTTATGGATTATTTAAATAAATATCAACTTCTGTGGAAAGAACAGTTTGGTTTCAGATATGGAAAGGGAACAGAAGCTACTACAGGAAAATTTACAAAATGTAACAGTTATTTACCTACACATCAACAAAGCATCTGACATAGTTTGTGATGAAATACTTCTAGGTAAATCTGAAGTACTGGAAATAAGTAGGTGGGGGTCATAAATAAATAGTTTGTCTTATCTAGCAAACAGTGTACAGTGGGTACAGATCTCCCAAATTTCAGATGGCTGAAATTATATGATATTGGGATAATTTACATAGGAAGTACAACAGGCATGTTGTGACACATAAAAGACATATCTGCTCAGTATGTTATAAGTTACTGAGAAGATTCAGTCATGATGGATGGCAATGTCACAAAACACCTGTTGCAGAGGTGACCACTTAATAATGGTATAGGGGCTGTTGCAACTGCTGAAATACACTGTGAACAATCTGTGGCTCAGGTGACCACAGTGCTCACTGTCACACCCTGTCACATGAGTGGGCACTAGTGCATGACAAAATCTGTCACTCATGTGACAACTGAAACCACAGTATGACCCATCACACAAATAACCACTTTTTACACTGCACACTCCATTGCTTGGATGACCACTCAAACCACAACATATCCCATCACACAAGTGACCAATGAAATCACTTCTGCATCACAGCACACTTAATGGATGAGTATGTTCTGCCTCATGTCTGTGAGAGTATACATTATATGCAGGTCAGTCGAGTGAAGCAGCAGCAGCAGCAGCAGGGATACAACTGAATCATCTGCTCCCTAATCCTGCTGGATCCTCTTAAACTGGACACACTGTGGTGATATAACCTAGACATCAAACTTGCATTCTATGTTGTTGGGAGTCGTGTATTGTATTATTATGTATCCTGGCTACAAAACATAACCCCCCATCCCAAAAGGAGGGTGTAGTTGAGGGTCAGGTAAATTAGGCTGGTAAGTGCACTTGAGGCCCAGAGTAGGATTGGACCAAAGATTGTGCTGCCTGGAGACGTGGTGTTGAGGTTGTCTGAGGCGAGTGCATAGAAGTGGGTTCAAATGGGAAGGTGTATGTCACCTTTATATGTTCCAGTGACAGTGTCTATGTGTTTCCATTTATGGAAACTTCCAGGGTATAATGACTTCGACTAACAGTCTTGTGAGGTCCAGAGAATGGACATTGGAGACCAGGCCTGACCCCCTCAACACTGACCATTACATGCATGGCAGTTGCTGAATCTGAATGAACAAAGGAGGTTGGGTTGCCACGCCGAGAGCCTAGTCGAGGCCATATGCATCAAATACGTTTGTGCAGTTCACACAGGAATGCTGAAATCTCTGAGTCAGAATTTGACACATTCTCTGGCATTTGAAGCTGCTCACCATACATTGTGAAAGAGCCTAGTCACTACAGTGTTGAGGTCTGTCTTGAAACAAGAGGAGGTTGAGAAGTATGAGGAGGAGTACAGTAGTCCTTGCTTTGTTGTGGCAAACTAGAGCCACCTTCAAAATTTAATGCCATCACTGAACAGTATCATTTTGGACTGGATGGTGATGATGAGTGCCAAAGGATTTGGCAAGCTTTTTGAAGAGCTGGAATTCAAATTTCCTTTCACAACCTTTGGTGATGTGGAACAGCAAAGCATAATGATCAGTCCATTTACTGACAAATGCTAGTGCCACAGTATCAGCTGAGATGTAAGAAATTGGTGTTGCCCCTGGCCACTGTGTGAAATATTCAATGATAGGTGAAAGATATTGCTGAACATCAGAAGTGCGGAAGTAATTGACAATGTTAGCATGAGCATACATAAGCTTCCCTGTAGCCACAGGAAAATCACCAACTTGGTCATGGATGTGCAGGTCAACCTTACTAAGCTTACATTCACCACAGCAGTGGTCTCATCTGCAACAATCTGAGCAGATGCCAAGACACACATAGTGGCAAATCCTGATAGTAGCTTTAACACCTGCGTGTCAAAGGTTATGGACACTGTGAAAGGCCTGCTGGGGGAAAGCATCTAGTAGGAAAGGTTGTAATTTGTGATTGGAGGTATCACATAATAATTTGTGCCTGTGCCAGCCTAAGGCCAGTTTTTGGGTTTTGGTGATAAAGAGTCCATCTCCGTACTAACCCCTTGAGCTGAAGTGACTGTTGTGAAATTGATGCAACCAGTGATCCCAGCAACTCATGCTGACAATTGGCAGCTATATTGTCTGTGCTGAACTGAGAGATATGTTCCAGTTGGTGGAATTGACAAGGTGAGCAGTGACGTTTTCTCTGCTGCAAGGTATATAGTATGGGTCTGTAGAGTGGAAATGTCATTAAGTTCCTGGCTTTCAGCTTTTGGCGGATGTACCCGATTACCTCATAGGGAACAAGCAGCTTCCTGTCATAGGCACATCGTTGGTGTTCTATAGGCATAGGCTTCATTGAAAAGAAGACCAATGGTTCTCAGGAACCACTGAAGTGCTGTTGCAAAGTTGCTTTTAAGGCACAGATGTTGGTGTCAACCACCAGTGCCTACTGGGTGTTCATAGTATTGTCATTATTCCATGCTGGATTTTCTTTTGTTATTTAATTACTTTTATGTTCCTTGCCTAATTTGGCACAATAATTTGTAATAATGTGGAATGAGTTGTTTTTCATTACATGGTGAACATTTATATATATTTTTTTTTAAATATACAGACCTGACTTTGTAATTCCTATCCATCATCTTTCACACATTACATTGTGAGAAGTTCTGCTGTATAGAAGGCGATATCAAGGAAACAGCTTTTTAAATTTGTTTTCAAATTTTACTTTGCTGTGTGTCAGACATTTTATATCAGTGGCCAAATAATCAAAATTTTTCTTGCAGCATTGTGCATCTCTTTTTCTGCTAAATACAACATTAATATGAAGTAATAAATGTCATTTTTCTTTCAAGTACTGTAATTATGTGTATAACTGTTCCTTTTGAACTGTCATAGAATATTTACTATCAACTTAAGGAGGGAAAAAAACTACTTTGAATTAGTAGTCAAAATGCCCAACCCCTTAAACAGATTACAAGATGTTTATGAATAAGTACCACATATTATTATTACAGCACGTTTCTGAGCAATAAAGACTTTTGTTCTTAAAGATGACACTACTGAATGGAAATATGCAAAATATGTCAACAAGATTTTGTATGATTCTAAGTACAAAAGTGACTGAACTAAGTTTCTTAAGGAATTCCGAAATGTTCTTTTTCCAGTTTAAATTCTCATGAATATGGACACCTTGAAATTTTGAAGTTTCCCCCCTAGTTATTATTTTCTCAGCATGTGTTACACTTGTCATTAATACATTACCCCTGGATGTGCAGAACTGAATATGAAATTGAAAGTGAGCTAATTCACAGAAAACAAGTCAATGAAACTTTTAAGTACATTGTTTACCACTACTTCTGTTTCTGTATGTGTGCTTGGATTGATTAAAATACACGGATAAGAAAAAAAATCACAGATTTTTCCCAGATTTCCCAGTCCAGGTGAAATTACATTTTTCCAACATTATGTGACAATATAAGTTCCCTTTGTGCTGTAAAACTTATGTTCTTTGAATGTTTTCATACACCATATAGAATTTGCCGGCATTTTAGAAAACAAACTTAGCAAAAAACAATGATTTCTGAAATACCTCTGAGATGCAGTAACATTTATCCTGTATACTTTCACTTTACAGAAATATAAACAGGAACTTGAATAGAATTGGGGAGAAGAGAAGTCTGTGGCACAACTTGACAACAAGAAAGGATCGATTGGTAGGACATGTTCTGAGGCATCAAGGGATCACCAATTTAGTATTGGAGGGCAGCGTGGAGGGTAAAAGTCATAGAGGGAGACCAAGAGATGAATACACTAAGCAGATTCAGAAGGATGTAGGTTGCAGTAGGTACTAGGAGATGAAGAAACTTGCACAGGATAGAGTAGCATGGAGAGCTGCATCAAACCAGTCTTAGGACTGATGACCATAACAACAACAACAAAATGGAACTCCACCAAACATTGCATGGTAAGTTCTGAAACAGTGAAATCGAGATAGCAATGTGCTTTTGTCCACCAATCATAGTTTATGCCGCATGATATTACCAGCCAAAAATAGCAGATATTCATTGATATAGTCAGCCAATAGCAGCCTCATTCATAATTAGTGCAAACACACAAACAAAAAAAAGTTAAATTAAATTACTGTACATACAGCATAGCTATAAGAAAAAGCTAAGCTATTACATATAATATTGGCTAACAAAAGTATTTTGCTATCTTTTCTTTCTTCCCCCCCCCCCCCCCCCCCCCCACTCACCCTGAAAGGTGTGATTAGGCAGGATACTAAGAATACAGCTTCAATTGCAGGCACTGAATATTTCTATCAAGCATTATTATAAATTTCGTTGCTTCGCACAGAACATTTCGTATGTTACCTGGATGTATACATATTCCATCAAACATTTTGACTTTATAATAGAAAATTACATACGGACTTTTTCAATAACTCACTTTGCACATTTTTAAAGGATATTTATACTTCTTGCCATAGTTAGTGCTTAATTTGTACTCTATGAAGGAACTATAATAAATATGGAAAGCTAATCTTAAAACTTAGTCTTTTGTAGCTTGTGTTATCCTTTAAGAGACATCAAACAAAATGTGGCAGTAAAACACTAAAAACAAGGTAAATGTCTGATCTTCAGTGTTGTTATAAGAAATTCATTGCACATTCTCACACATAACATAATTCACCTTGCATAAAAGGAAATTACTTTGAAAAGTAAAATTTTTCTCAGTACCATTTGCAACATTCTCCCTCGACCTATTACAATCGTAAGCAGCTGTGATGCCACACTCATTGAAACAAGGCCAAATGAAAATTATGTAATGAAATATTTCTGGAAATCTAAAAATTTCCTAGGTTTTTCCTGACTATCCCAGGGTGCATGAACCCTGCAACATTAGTGTCATCTGAAAAAGAAACTAATTCGGGATGCTATATATTAGACAGAAGATTGTTCACACATATGAGTGACACTAGTGGATCTGAGGCTTAGGAAACCCGATATGTGATTTTCACCAGTCAGAATTATGTCCTCGGACTACATTGGTTGAGTTGGCACGTAAAGAGCATTAACAGTAGAGCAACTTTTCTGAACCCCAAACTGCTATATACTGAGGATATTGTTCCTAAGGTGAGATACCATTCTAAAACGCATAAGCTTCTCAGAAATCAGTGGTTCAGTGCAGCTTTGATGAAGAAGAAAACACTGCTATGATGTTGAGGTAAAGGAAGCAACAGGTGATGAAACACTATTGATGAATCAGTGCAATATTTTGCAGCATTATGGAGATAAAATGGCATATAAAGTGATTCAAAGATGAAAAGCAGTGTGCTGATGGATGTCTTTGGGATGTCGTCCATGGTGTCTGCATGGATAACACTGAAGTGCTGATAAGGGCATGGTTGAAGTAGCAAACTCCTGGAAGAGGATATATGTCTGGGATGGTGCATGCATTATGAGCACAATACACAGTATTTGCCTTAGGTCTGTCAGGATGTATCCCTTTTCAGTATGAACTGGAGATGAGAAGACTATAGTCAAGTTGCTGTAAGTTGATCCCTGACAGCTGCAATGGCTAGGTGCAGCAGCTTCACAGGCCTACCTCAACCAATAATGTAATGCAATTTTATAAACATCTCTGTGGCAACATTTCAGTGTATGGGAATTGTTTTCACCTGCAGCTATTAGCACTTCGCAGCTGGAAGCCTGCAACAGTGCTACGAGCTGCCATGGACCTCCTTATGTGATCTTCACTGTTTGTATGGTGAATGAAGTCATTCCCAAGCGGAAACTCAAATTTGGCTTGAGCAGAAACAAATTGCTCCAGTGTGAAGTGTCATGGTCTATTGAAAACTGGAGGACTAGGTTTGGTGCATGTGTGATGTACTGTGCGGTGTCATTCTTTTCTTGGTGCTCCACATGTCTGCATGATGGCTGGAAAATGGTTGAGATGATCGTGGTAATGAACTTCAGTACAAAATTTGGTACAACATGGCAGAACCCAACAGTTAAGTGACCGGATTCGTCGTCAATGAGTTGAGAGCCAGGAATGTTAAGGAGCAGCTGAAAACATGCTAAGAAATCAGCACCAATGGCTGGTTCTGTGATAACTGCAATGGTGAGTTTCCAGCTGAAGGTGCAGTGCAATCCCAGATGTAGTTGTGAGGGACAGACGCCGTAGGTGGTGACAGACAAGTAATTGGTAGCCAATAGCTAAAATGGTGCTGGTTCACCACCTATGAGCATTGTGTGTGGACAGTCACACCTGTCAGACTCTATTTCTATATGAAAACAAGGCACAGACTTTCTATCCTAGATGAACAAGCAATTTGACACAGTTTGATAACTGTACATACCAATACATGTTGTGATGTGGAAACACTAGCTGGTTGTGCATGACCTGCAGACACCTGATCTGTGATAGCTTTGATCTGGGCGGAAAGCACATAGGAAGCACAACAGGCACATTCCGGCACATAAAAAACACAATCACTCATTAAGCACAGGTAGACAAAATGGTTGGTACAAGTAACCAGTCAAAGAAAGTATCACAATGCCACAAAGCATTCATCATAGGAGCGATAACTTAGTCTCTCCACAAGGCGTGCAAGTTCTGTTGAAGCAACAATCGCTAAAACAACATGTAAACAACTCATTTCTTGGGCGACCACTGTGCTCATTGGCATCAGAGTTTCTCTTGTTTTGCTTAAAAAAATTTCAGAAAGCTTTATACTCACCCCTTAATGGGGGGTAGTACATCAAACAGGCCAATTTGGAGCAGGAGAGGCACCAAAAGGACATTTTAATTTCCACTGTCTATACTTTTACAAATAAATTCATACAACTTTTTCAGCATGACCAGGAAGGATTCAGAATTCACAGTCATAGCAGTGAAAGTTCGAAAATTAAACTAAGTAATTTTTTTTAAATGTGAAATTTCATCATTTTTTTCACTTACTAATGGCAGCATTTGTTGATATAGTAACACTTTTCTTCATAACTAAGAGAGATGGTTTGTTGAATTTTGCACAGCATACAAACCATACTTAAAGGTGCATGAAACTCTAGAATTTTCCAAATCTATTAAAAGCTGTGCTAAAAATTGAGGCAATTAACTAAAAAAGTTGTGTTTTTTTTAACATGAAGTTTAAAATACAACAGATAATTCGATTTTTCATAAATTAAATAAATTCTAGAGTTTCATACACATGTAAGTATGTTATCTATGTTGTGCAAAATCCATTTTAACTTCCACAGCCATGAGCATCAACCCTGAATCCTTCCTGGTGATGCTGACAAAGTTTTATGAATTGATTTGTAAAAGTATAGACACTCAAAATTAAAATATCCTGTGATGCCTCTCCTGCTTCCCTTAAACGTTTTCTGTTTGATTTTATATACTGGGTGACTCAAAAAGAATACCACAACTTTAAAAATGTGTGTTTAATGAAAGAAACATAATACAACCTTCTGTTATACATCATTACAAAGAGTATTTAAAAAGGTTTTTTTTTCACTCAAAAACAAGTTCAGAGATGTTCAATATGGCCCCCACCAGACACTTGAGCAATATCAACCCGATACTCCAACTCGTTCCACACTCTCTGTAGCATATCAGGCGTAACAGTTTGGATAGCTGCTGTTATTTCTCGTTTCAAATCATCAATGGTGGCTGGGAGAGGTGGCCAAAACACCATATCCTTAACATACCCCCATAAGAAAAAATCGCAGGGGGTAAGATCAGGGCTTCTTGGAGGCCAGTGATAAAGTGCTCCGTCACGGGTTGCCTGGTGGCCGATCCATCGTTCTCGGCCGTCCAGAAATTTTCCCTTTGCACAAACACCCATTCTCTGTAAACTATTTATAGCAACGTTTAATACACCACCTATCAGGAGGTTTAACACCATACTTTGTTCGAAATGCATGCTGAACAACTGTCGTTGATTCACTTCTGTCATACTCAATAACACAAAAAGCTTTCTGTTGAGCAGTCGCCATCTTAGCATCAACTGACGCTGACGCCTAGTCAACAGCGCCTCAAGCAAACAAATGTACAACTAAATGAAACTTTATAGCTCCCTTAATTTGCCGACAGATAGTGCTTAGCTCTGCCTTTTTTCGTTGCAGAGTTTTAAATTCCTAAAGTTGTGGTATTCTTTTTGAATCACTCTGTACTTTGGGAAACATTTCATCTGAATAGGGTGACATTAATTCATGCTGACTAGAGCAACAACTTATAATATTGGGAATGTAGCTTCTAGTCAGTGTAAAAGTTACTGACAACTGCATAAAACTGAAACTATGTTCTGTACCTCCTTGATTTTTAGGATGCGTTAACTATTTACAATTTTTTTTTTCTTTTTGCTGCATACCAGGTACAGTGTACAGTGTTCTTCGACACAGCAGAATGGAAAATCCTTTTGTTTCTCATCTACAATCAGTAGTGCATGAAAATCTTGCATTTAAGTAAGACAGCTTTCAAGAATATCATTTTAACAGCTTTTCACCCTTTAACTAACCTTTTAGCATCTAAATACACTATGTGATCAAAACTATCCAGACAACTGGTTGAAAATGACTTACAAGTTCATGTCACACTCCATCGCTAATGCAGGAATTCAGTATGATGTTGGCCCACCTTTAGCCTTGATGACAGCTTCCACTGTCACAGTCATATGTTCAATCAGGTGCTGGAATGTTTCTTGAGGAATGGCTGCCAATTCTTCACAGAGTCCTGCACAGAGGAGAGGTATCGATGTCAGTCAGTGAGGCCTGGCACAAAGTAGCATTCCAAAACATCCCAAAGGTGTTCTATAGGATTCAGGTCAGGACTCTGTGCAGGCCAGCCCCTTATAGGGATGTTATTGCCATATAACCACTACCTCTCATGCCACACATTATGAACAAATGCTCAAATGTAGTGAAAGATGCAGTCACCATCCCCGAACTGCTCTTCAATAGTGGGAGGCAAGAAGGTGCTTAAAACATCAATGTAGGCCTGTGCTGTGATAATGCCATGTAAAGCAACAAGGGATGCAAGCTCCTCCATGGAAAACATGACCACACCATAAAACCACCACCTGTTGGCAGTTACTGTTACTGTTGGCACTTGACACTCGGTCAGATGAAGTTCATCAGACATTTCCTATACCCACACACAGTCATCAGACTGCCTCATTGTGTATCGTGATTTGTCACTCCAAACAACATTTTTCCACTGTTGAATCGTCCAGTGTTAATGCTCCTTATACCAAGAGATGTTGTGTGGCATTTACTCGTATGACGTGTGGCTTATGAGCAGCCACTCAACCAAGAAATTCAAGTTTTGTCTCATCCTTCCTAACTGTCATAGTACTTGCAATGGATCCTGATGCAGTTTGGATCCTACTTTCGATGTCTTCAGTTGCCCACCATTTTTGGAAACAATGCTTCATTGATAACAAAAGTTCTCCACCAGCTCACTCTCCTCTTCTTTCACAGGTAGTGCATTCTTGTTCTTACTGTTCATACTAAGCTCTTTAGTCTTAGCTGTGTTTATTTTTAATACAGCTCTCTGCACTTCTGCTTCTCACTCATATCCTTGAAAACATGGGTCAGGAGACAGATGTTGTTTGTAAAGTCCAGGTCCTCTAGGCAATCATATAGAGTACACTGTATAATTCTTCCTTTCTTTTCTCTTGTGTTCTGTTCTTCATGACACCATCTAATGTCAGAAAAACATCAGTGCATTACTCCAAATTTAAAATGAATTGTTCTGAGTGATTTCCATCATGTTTCACCTGGCAATTATATTATCTGTACATCATCTTCATGATACTCATGATCTTTGGAGGTACTTTGTAGCTCTGCATTGTTTTCCAGATGGATTCATGCTGCACCCTATCAAAGGCTTTTTTAAAGTCAGCAAAAGCCAGGTACAGAGGAGACCAGTATTCTAAGGATTGCTCAGTAATGATCCTTGAGGTGTTGATTTCGTCCGTGCATGATCGGCTTTCTACCAATGATGGTAGAGCACTTGCCCATGAATGGCAAAAGTCCCGAGTTTGAGTCTCAGTCCTGCACACAGTTTTAATGTGCCAGGAAGTTCCATATCAGTGTACTCTCTGCTGCAGTGTGAAAATCTCATTCTATCAACCACAAAGTCTTCTGCTCCTCTCATGGTCAGCTACACGTAGCTTGCTCTTGGGTAGCAAATTCAAAAAATCTGTACATATATAACATGGATAATAAAATGAAATGTTGTTTTGACTGTCGATCAACATAGATACTGAGAAATTTATGGACAGCTGCTCCCTCTATGGTCTCATTTAGTACTTTAAGGCTTTTCTATTAGGTTTTCTACTTATATAGAAGTTCTTGTGATTAGTCTCCTTATATTAAGAGTTACCAGTTGGGGACAGACATTAGTGCTATGTGAGCTTTCTCCTAACATTTCTGGTGTCCTATTTGTAATTGTTATATTATTGTTGACAGCAAGTAACACTGCTTCATCTTGTGTGATCTGTAGTGGCAAGCCAGTAATGTATGAGGTAGTTCGAAATGTTCTTAGAGCGGAATAGAAAGATATGAATCACAGAAGTGTAACTTTTTTATGTTTCAGTGTAGGCTCCCTTTGTACTAATACATGTGGCCCAGTGATGTTCCAATACCTTGAGCTCAACTCAAAAATTAGATTCCTCTGTGCCTGCAAAACACTGTCAACTTTGGCTGTCCATTCTTGGTTTGAAAACAATCTCTGTCCATCATAGAAAATATTGAGCTTGAGGAAGAGATGGATGTTTGATGGAGCCAAGTAAGGTGAGGCTGTCAACAATTCATATCTAAATTGATGTATTTTTGTCATAGCATTGACACTTGCGTATGTGCGCATAATGTCTTGTTGGATGATGACTTTCTTTCCTGCCAAACCTGGCCTTCATTTGTATATCTTTTGCTGTAGTTGGTCTAAAAATTAGGGTAACATTATCCTGTAATCGTTTCATCTGTGTAAAGGTAACATATCAGCAGAATTCCTATTGCATCTCCAGAAACTAAAACCATGACCTACCAAGCTGACATTATTGTCTTTGTAAACTTTCCCGGCTTAGGACAATTTTACAGTAAGCAAGTGATTACACTCATGAATCAATTTGTTGACACAATCAGTTTATGTTCACAAATGTAAGTCCTGCACTCTTTTAGCATTTCAAATCAAATAAGGAAAATCCTTCTTGACAATAAAGGGAAAACTTCTTGGACAACTTAAAGTTTTCGGAAAAAATGTAAATAAATATTTATATGAGACAATCCTCTGAAAAGTTCTATTGCAAAAAAGTGCCTATCTTCTTAGGATGGACAGTATGCAAAAAATTAAAGTCCAATCTCATGAGCAATACAATGAATTTGAGCCTCACAGTCCACAACTGGAGCAGCAGGTCATGATACGCATTGGTCCCAGGTGGCAAGGGCATCATCAAGTCTGCGCGGTGACATAGTGCTGGGAAACTTCTGCTTCTGCTGGCATAGATTGAACTGTCTGTTGCTTGCTGGGTGAAGGCAGTTACACCCATGTGGTGGATGACTACTAGATAGCTATTGGTCTGGCAATGTGTGCTCAAACTGGGTAAGGAATATGGACCGCAGATGCACCCAAAGATCCAGATGCATGGAGGTTTCATGAGTGCCCTCAGAACTAGCTTGCTTCCTGCAGGACAGGAGAAGTTCAGCTGACTTTGACCAATGAGCCTGCAGAACAGGAGCAAGGAGCTGCATAACTGTGTAATGTTGTGGGTTGACAGCTTGTAGGAGACCCCAGAAACACACCATATCTTCCCCAATTCTCGAGAAAGACCAAGAGGGGCAGAGACTGGAGTGAGAAACAACAGCATCGTCACTGCCAGAAGCATTGCCAAAGGGCGAGGTAGGGGTTGCTGGTGTGTTAACATCCATTGGGATGGTGAATGGAGTCATCGTCTGGCTGGGCACACTGGAAGGTGGAAGCAATACATCTGCTGGGTGAGCAGCAAAAACCTTGGCAGGGGCAGTATTGGTTGATGTGCTGTAAGAGTTGGGAGCACTTGAGGAGTGTGATGAGAAGCACAGCTTGCCTCAGAAGATGGGAAACAGTGGTTGTCAGCCACCAGGGATACCCACAGGAAAAATTCATATCCCTGTCCCTGGGAGACAAACAATGTTGGTGGGAAGAAGAGGAGAAGGGGGACAGTCTGTCAGGTGGGGAATGGACAGAGAAGAGTGGAGAGGGCAACCATGTGGCCACTCTGCCAGAGAGGAGCCCTCCATCAGAGTGTCTCAGTATGATCTGAGAAAAAGGTGAAGATTCTCATGGGAGGAGTGGTACTCGTGTAGTTTAGATATTTGAAATTTAAAAGGCTGCAGAAAATGCTCAGCAGTGCCCTTAAAGGCAAGGTGGGAATTAATGCAATGCTGTGAGCAGCACAGAAGGCAGAAAATTCAGAGGAAGTTAGCTGAAGTCCATTATCAGTAACAATAGTGCATGGAGGCCGTCTAGTGGGAAAATCTGGGTAATTGCCCAAATGGTGTGGGAAGATAAATTGGAAAACATGCAGACCACAAACAGAAAACAGGACCCAGCATGCATGATGGTATGCCACATAGAGTCAAGGATGGGCTATTCGAAGTCCAGATGAATGTGGGACCAAGGAACAGCAGTGGAAGACCATGTTAAGTAATGCTGAGATGGGGCCCTCACCAACTCTGGCAGCTGCAGCAAGCAGTGACCAAATCTCTAATAGTAGAATCCGTGCCTCATAGACATGATGGTGAGCCAGTCACTAGGTAACAACAGTCCACCAGTGTCCTTTGTGGAGCAACCAGAGGAACTGGTTGCAGAGAGCCACCAAATAACCATCCAAGTGCAGTTGTTGTCACCCTAGTGCAGGACAATGCTGTCCAGGGAAGAGAGGTCCTGTTGTTGATCCCAGAACACCTGAAGATCTGGGTGTGCCACAGCCTTTGAGTTGGGTGGCCAGCTTTGCCAGATGTTCTGGAAGAGATGTGGAAGACTGGACTGTCTGCAGTGTGGAGTGAGACAAGGTTGACATCCAGGAGTAGCTGTGCAAAGTCGGCTGCAACAGCGGTCAAGGTGGCAGCAGACTTCTGGATCAGTATTGAACACTGGTTGCTCTCCTAGTGAAGGCCGGGAAAGGAGATCAGCATTGGTATGGTGGAGGGTGGAGCACAAAATTGCTTCATAGGAATAGGCAGAGAGGAACATGGCACAGTGTTGGAGGTGGTGGGCTGTGTGGTGCTGAAACCCAGAGGAAGGGCAACTGGGGCTTCTGGTACATACTGAGGGTACATTGGTGCTCACAGATATAACCATTGGACTTTCTGAACCCAAAAATAATGTCCAGTGCTTATTTTTTGATTTGGCCATACTTACACTGGGCAGAATAGTTTTAGAGACTAGCTTCAGAGACAAAGGCAATTGGCTGCACCACCTCGTTGATCACTTGGAAAAGAACAGCTCCCACACCATAATTGGAGGTATCAGTAGTGAGTGTACACAGCTATGATAGGTCATAAGGCAGGTAGGCTTGAGGAGCAGCTGTTTTAATAAGTGGAACTCCCTGCCACACTCAGGGGACCAGAGGCACTGGACATTCATTCAGAAGAAGAGTCTCTGCAACGTCAGTTGCATGGAGAATGAAATGACAGGGAGCTTATGGATCACCTCAATGGACTGCATGACAGGGTAGATGCTGGAAGCACTTCGGATGTGGCCAAGATATTCCACTCATAGCACTAACGGGTCACGCTTGTTCTTGTTACAATGAAGGTCCTCATGACCAGACACTGCAAACAAAAGATTCCGATTGTGTAAGAAGTTTTAGACAGAGGCACCAGTAACCAGGATATTGTCCAGGTAGTTGGCAGCCTGGGTAACATATAGCAACAGTTGTTCAAGATACTGCTGGAAAATTACTAATGCACTCATGATACTGTAGGGGAGTTGATTGTATTGAAAAAGACCAAACGGGATATTGATAACCAAAATGTCATGTAGGCTGCCTCCAAAGGAATTTGCAGGTATGTGTCACAAAGATCAGTTTTTGCATAAATCTTGCTAGCACCCAGTTGAATCAAAATCTCCTTAGCTTAGGGGATAGGGTAAGAGTCCACTACTGACTAAGAGTGGACCATGACACTGAAAATGCTGCAGATGTGTTTCTGACCCGTATTCTGCCAATAAATTGTTTTCTTACCCCTAATAATTGTTTAAGCACTCAGAAACACTGCACATGCAGTGAACACAGTTGGATTTAAATTAACAGTCCAGAAAAAAAAATGGTTCCCGACACTCTACTGTGTAAACCTAGTCAAATTCACTTTATTACTGTGAAAGCTTGTTTTACGCCCTTAACAATAGTGTCCTACAGCTGCATAGTGTACTAACTAAGAATGATTCTTTCATGTGATACAGCTCTATTTAGGAATAGGCCTACACATTCTAATATGCTTACCGAATTACAATTGTTCTCTGAAGAGCATGTGTCATTTTATGGTAAGCCAGATGTTTCCCCCTATATGCAATTTAGAAATACTGATGCACTTTTAGTACCATGCCAGAGTTATGAACATAAAAAACTAACATTATAACTATAGTAAAACCTGTGTTTACATTAGCTGACTGTACATTTTGCCGCCAATTTCATTTGATCCTTTCCTAAGCTTTTCTCCTTTAACTACTTGTTTTCCTGCTATTAAAAATCTACATTCGGAAGTAACTGAAGGATATCATGTCATCCTTCCCTTCAAACAACATTAAGAAAGCTCCATCCTCCCCTCTTCTTAAATTAATTGATGATGATCCCTAATTATTCGGTTTTTCCTTCTCCTCTTCATTAGTCGACACAACAACAATACTTAGATTTTACTGTCTGTTCATTTCAAACAAAACTGTATGTTTAAAAACAGTGAATAATTTACGTAACACACTAAAAGTAAATAAACGAGTTTGATGATGAAAGTACATTGCCTTTAATCTGATGATTTGTGTGGTGGCGATGGTGATTTTACTGCCGTGTGTGTAAACACAGGACTTTTGACAATGGCGACGATCAGTTGACCTGGCAGAAAATATCCACTGCGAGTGCAACCGGCGTTAAAGACCTGGTCAGAAAGAGCGTGGTCTGGCAGTCCGACCTGTGGCCTTGAACAGCAATGGCATTGGCCAGGCCGCATAGTTGTTGTATATTGGTGTCGGTCACACAGAGAGTGACTCTGGCTGGCTCGCCGCACAGGCTGACATAGAGTTTCAACACAGACAGATTCACAGCAGCCAGGAGCAGCTGTTTGCATTTGCTGGTGCATTTGACAACAATGGCGTGAGGCAGATCTTTGGTACCACGCTACACGTGTAGGCTGCTATGTGATGAGGTTCCGTCTGTTTCCACGGTGTGACAGCTGACGCAGCAGCAACTGCTTCTGCCTGTCTGGCCCTCCTTGCCCCGGTCATCCGTCATGCCTGACCCACACAGGCAGACTGCGGCGTTGTGTCTGACCAGGCCTTCAAGAAGCTGAAAATCAGTTTTTATCTTTCCTGTATGTTTGAAAACTGACACATCCGGTATATATGATAGGAACGAAGCCTAGAAACACAGGTGGCCCTTGTGACTCCTAGGAGATTCAGACCACTCATTTCTGAGTCATTATCAAACTATCACAAACAAGCCATCATTGTCTCATTAATCATCAGTCACTTATTAGTTACCATCTCTCTACAATATGCCGTGTCGATCAAATGCCTGGATGGTTAATGGCATACACTCGCTTGCAATACTGAGGTAAATGGCAACTGGCAAATGTTTCAAACTTGTTCCCAGTGTGGTGACTCCACATGGCCATAGAGAGGAGACAAATAAAACTGGAGATGCATTTCTGAATAAATTTTGGCAGCTCTGCAAAGTTTAGTTTTGTGTACTATGCTGTATTCTTACAGGTAGACACCCTAGTGTCAGCCACATCAGTTTTAGATGAATTCGCTGTTTCTTACACATTTGCTGTAAAGGTGTCTCATTTTAAGAGTTGTGGGAATATTCTTAATTGCTCTCGTAAATGCACATTTTGAGGCATAACGCCATGTCAGTAAGTGCACCACCGCTGAGAGATGTTAATAGGTGCTTAAAATAAATAATAACAATTTCAGATTGTTAAATACATAAAAATAAATTATTTTCTCTCTTTAAGTAAGAATAAATCATTTATTTTCACCTGCCTTAATACATTTTCTTGCTATATCTGCTTTTCTCTGTTAATCCCCTGAAAAGTGAAAAAAAATCTGGGCTTTTCTTTCTATTTTGTAAAGTAAAAACTAAATGTACACAATAATTTCCACAACCCATAACAGATTCATGTCTTAAAAAATTTTGTGAATTTTGGTTGTAAGGACGATGTGGCTTTTTTATTGTTACATACATATTAATGTAGATTGAAATACTGTTGTAAATTTAATATTAAGAACAAAAGGAGGCATACGATTGTGGAAATTGGTTCTGTTACTAATAATGTGCATAACTTGACTACTCACTTACCTGCATTACTTAAACAGAAATTGAATTTGTCTTGGGCCTTTCCCGTAACTATTTACCACTTTTTCGATAAAGGACTCCTCCTCTGATTTTATCTTATCACGATAAACTGACACTATACACAAACAACTGAGTCGATTATCTGCCATGGTAGTTCTTAGCCACATTTTTACACTCTTGAGAGTGCTGCAAACAAACATGGCATAGACCTATACTAATTCAGATAGTGTAACCTTCTTCAGTTACTGTATTGTGATAATATTTTAAACAAGATTTAAAAATAATTAGAAGAAATGTCTCATCTGACTTAAGAAATTGTTTCAAAGTCTTTCTGATTAAGTAATTACAATCAGAAAAATGTTACTGTGTTAATTAGTAACTGAATGATCTTTCCACAGAGCAGGTGGTTGCCAGTAAGCTAAGGGCTATCTTCAAGGCTGAAGCTATGGCAGGCAAGAATTTGGCTTTGTCCAGTAGATCAGTCAGGCTTAATTCAGCAATATCTCCTTCAGTTACTTTATGGCATTTCCACATACTAATCCATGTCCATGCTTCTTCAGTGAAGTTATCTAAAAGATCGCCATAAAATCTTATGATATTTTCAATTATCCTTTTAATATCTAGGTCACTTTGGGATTTCATTACCTTTGGGTGCAAGCAGAAAATCTCAAAACATGCCTTGTTGTCTTCTGAAAACCGTTCTTGCGAGTAATGGACTAGGGAATCCAAATATGGAATAAAGAGAGATTTTCTGTACTACTCAGTGACAGAAACTGATGGATGATTTGAACGATGCACTTGTTGTGCAACACTCACAGTTCTCAAATGCCAGTGACATCTATTCCAAGTGCACTATAGTTGCTTTCATCACTTTTCATTATCATTTCAAATTCGGCTTCCACATTTTCTCTGTCATCTAATAACATTTTTACAATTCCTTGAATGTGTTCTGAAACTTCTAACAAGTTAATATTTACTGATTGTAGGATATTGGTGACAGGTTCTAGTTTGGCTGAATATTTTGCTATGACTTTTAATGTAACAATAAATGTTGGAGAGGTAAGTGTGCAGGAAAGTTGCCAGGCTTTCTGCCTAGTTTCACAATCTCCTTCTTTATGTAAAATTGCTAATGCTTCAACAATTTATAAAAACTTATCATTAAATTTCCTTATAGACTTATGCTTCTCAGACCATTGTGTCTCACACAGTTTTTGAAGGTTCCCAATTAGGACTTTCCTTTGTCTGCTCCCCCATAAAAAAGAAATTCTTTCTTTGATAGTACCAATGGCATTTCTAACCTCTGGTAAGGTGTCCAAACCATTCACAACTAAATTAAGTCTATGGCTAGCACAACGATAGAAGTGAGCCTTGGGATATTTCTCAGCAATTGTCTGCTGTACTCCGCTAATTTTACTGGCCATCGTACTGCACCCGTCATTGCCTTGTCCTACCATTTTATTCGATTTAAACCCCAAGCAGATAAAGTAGATATTATTGTGTTGGAGATATGTTTTACATCTAACCTTGCTGATGGTGTAAATCCAACGAAGTCTTCTCTGGCAACATTAGTTGCACGGTCAAAATAACGTGCAGAAAGAGAAAGTTGTTCTGTGCCTGCAATATCCATTGTTTTGTCTGCCAAAACTGAAAATGATTTGCTGTTATTGATGATATTAATCAAATCATTTCTTAGTACCTTGGTGCATATATCAATTAAATCATTTTGGGTTCTATGAGAAACATAGGTAGCATTTTTAGGGGCTCCCTCAAAATGATTAGACAGTGTTACGTCACCTGGCTGTACTCTAAATTGTAACAAATCATCAAATACAGCGATTGAATTTGTTTTTCTTCTTAAAGGTGAGTTATGTAATGCACAAAACAGTCCACAAGAAACTACTGATTTTAACTTTGCATGTTAAGTTTGTACTAATTTCGCAAGATTCTCTTTGGCGAGTTCTTCCACACCTTTAGTTTTGTTTGTCACACCACTTATGAAATTATTTGACTTTTCTATTGCATCTTTATGCCACTCGGAATTCATATGCATTTTTGGACATTCATGGAACTTTTTGAAACTTGTGAATGAGTGGCTTATGAATGCACCATTATGACTACAACGCTTTATTCGTGGGCGGAAAAGCACACAAAACTTGCAGAGGGCACCTTTAACTGCTTTAGAATAGACCAGCCATGGATATAATGACAGCCAGGCTGGTCGAAATGTTCTTTTTGTGCTGTCTATATCAGTCTTAAAATTATAACTTCTTTTAGGTTGCCATGGATTAAATAAAATCCTATGCTTTAGGAAATTGTCAACATCCTTTTTTTGAATGTAATTTCAGACATCAGGAATACTGACTAGGATACTACTACTCTTTTCATCAATGCACTTGAAGCCAGCAGACGAACTGGCTTTGTCTTTATTTTCTCCTTCAGCACAACTACTGGAATTTTTAATAGTGATGGTTGCATTTGACTCACCCTTTTCTTGTGATACCTCATCATAGACAGTATCTTCTTCGACACCTCCACTTTCATTTGTAGTTTTCATTCACTTGTGAGGTACAAAAAACTTATGTATATCTGTCATTTCCACTGTATACACTGCGCTTTTAAATTCACAACGCATAAACGTCTATGCAAACCACTGTCCACTTACAACTCACAATGAATTTACACAACCCTTAAAGTGGTGTGATGCCGAACCTAGCTGAGTCATGACTAAAGAACAGAAGCTGAAATTATATCACGGTGGTGGGACGAAGGGAGGGGTTTCGGTTCATCAGTGATACAACGCAGTGTCCATTAGATCGCAAGCCAATGGCTTTGAGTTTTGCGTGAACATTTGGAGCAGTTTCTTGTGATGGATGTGGAAATATTTATGCGATATGTACCTATTAGAACATAGCAAAACTCATCTGGAACGTTCCAGAAATGTAAGTAGCTTACGCCACACCGTGCTAGACCGTGTTCGTTGACAGTAGTTCCAATGACGAATATTGCCTACTTCTACAGACAAGTAGTGATATTAGTGGCCTCACAGTACCCTCTAAAACTTCAGCAAACGAAAAGGAACATAATACCTTAAGCTAATTTAAATTAGCGTCTGACAATTGTTAACCATTATTTGAAATTTGAAAGAATAAAATTTTGCTGAGTGTGTTTTGTTGTGCAACTGCCTTGTGTTGCCAGTTGAGGTTTATGAAGAGGTTTGTACATAGTGAGATGGGAACAGAAAGGGTGACATTTTAGTACCCTATAAGTCAACATTTTTGAGATGGAACTCTCACCATGGGTACCATTCTTAATGGGACCAAGTACACATGTAGTAGTTTGTTGACTGCCAGATTTGTTTTATTTTATTATAGCTTATTAGTAATGCCCAGAGTTTGTTAACATGTAAACAGTCTTTCCTTACCAGATATGCATTGTTTACAGTTACTAAAATCTCGAATATTGCAGCTATAGATATCTATCTTTAATTTTTTTGTCATATAGATACTGTATCATAGATTATTTTTCAAGGAAGATATCATTTTTTTACGTTTGTTTTTAATGTCCCTTTATGACACAACAGTTACTTTTAATATGCAGAGAATGAACAATGGGCGTGCCTTCAGGAAAAATGCTTAAATGTGGCTCAAGAATGCATTTGTAAAAGTTAACAATAAACTGCTGGTTTATGTATTATTCCCATTGTTGCCTCACTTGCTGTTGTTAGTTTCTACCACGTGTGAGTGTAGAAATAAATGCAAAGATACTCCATAGGCAATATCTGTAATACGATCTATAACAATTTTGCACATCTTCAACAAACAAGATTTCTTAAAGAAAAACACATAATTTTTAAATTTATCGTCATTTTTTAATTTTAGTTCAATTCTCCTTTAAGGTTTTTCATTGCTCTAGTTCATCCTGTAATTCTGTTTAGATATGTTTTATATTATTTTTACGTCATTTTATCGATATTTCCCAGTTATTTTAGTGGTATTTTACAGGTACCTTAAATCATACATAAATGAGCCATAAAGTTACAGGTATTTTTTATATTCATAAACTGAATGAATTTTCACTAGGGGCAACTGCCTCCACTGCACCCCTCCCCCTCCCCCCTACAGGCACCCCTCGTTGGCTACTCGAAAAGATCAATGGGGGTAGCCCAGTAACTGTTGGAGATGGGAGTGAGGACACCAGCATCCTGTAAATGGCAGATTTTCTGTCAGAGATGGTCTTGTAGCACAAATATAATGGTCCAAGATTTCTCAAACTTAGGAACTGCTGGTGGACGAAGTGTGACATGGCTCTGAAAATCCTTGACACCAGAAAGAAGATAGTGCAGAAAACACTTTGGAGTACTTAGCAAACAAATCCGAGGCACAGGAACTGACCTTTATCCGAGTAACATGAGAAATGGGATTGTGAATCTGCAGCCCCAGAGCGGTGAAAGGGTCCAAGTTGAGAAGGTCAGAGGTATCAGGAAATCCCACATCCAGAACGCGTTCTTTGATAGCTGTGTTCCTGTACTGAAAATGTGCTGAGAGGGCATCCTTGATGGGAATGAGCTTGTTGCTAAAACTGTGCAGCTGGGTGGGGAATCCCAGGGCCTTATACATTGGCCAGTCAGTGATGGTGGCAGACAACTGAGAATCAGTATGGAGAAGCCCCAGGATCCCATCAAGCAGAACAGGGAGAGACATTGATTTGTGGGAGGAAGGGACCATCGTGTAGATCAAAAGAATAGATGGTGTAGCATTGCATTTCCCAGCGCTGTCAGGTTTGAGGGCGGTATGAGACACCTAATGAACAGACATCGCCATGGAAAGGCAAACTTTGGAATGGTGGTTAGACTTTTCACGTGCCAAAAACCTGGTGTTCAGAAATGACACTGCTGCCACAGACAGCTAATAAAACATCAACTGCAGGAAGGTAGGGCATACACACAATGCCCACCCTTCTGGCCCAAATTGTGGGAGGGTTTGAGTGAGGCAGAAGGCTTCTGAGGCAGCCTTGAGGCTAAGACCACTGCCAGATCCTGCAGGGATAATGCAGTGCACTGAGACTGCTAATACACCAGAATAATAGGGATGCAAGACTCAAGGGAGGTAGCCTTAAGTTTGAGGAAATTGTGATGGAGAGCCTCACACACAATGGAGGAAACATGAATGTTTACACTGGAAATGCCAATCATGAAAGTGTCCCCGGAATCGCATAATTCTCTGCTGATAAGATTCATGAGACAGACTGTGACAATTAATAAAACTGTGGTTGGCCTCAGCCACATCAACGTTGGAATCTAAACATTGAGAGACACTGGACTTCAGCCTCAGGATGCAGCTGTTGTATAAGCTGGTATACAAAGGGGCTGGCTTTGTCCGATGATAAGTGCTCTGCCGGGTGTTACCTGTCAGTCTGTGGAAGAGGAAATGTTGTTCCATTTGCATTAGGTATCACAACCATGGCTCCACTTTGTGGTCAAACACACTGAAGGAAGGCAGTGGCTGCTGGAACTAATGGTTGGGGTTGAGGGTTGTGTCACTGTGCTTCGAAACCTCCAGTGACAAGTGCAGCCGACCCATGAGCTTCACCAGAAGATCCCTGTTGGCCCTCTACATTGAAGCAGAAAGAGGATCAGATGGGTAAGGTCTATAGGCACACGTGCCAATGACATAGTGACAATAACACAGGAGAGCTATCTTTAACATATATTTTTCCAGTAAGTAAGTGATTATACTCATGAATCAATTTGTTGACACAATTATTTTTTCTTCGCAAATGTAAGTTGTGCACTCTGTTGGCATTTCAAAACAAATAGGAAAAATCCTTCTTGACAATAAAGGGAAGACTTCTTGGACAACTTAAAGTTCTCAGGAAAACAGCATAAATAAATATTTGTGTGAGACTATCCTTTGAAAAGGTCTCTTGCAAAAAAGTAGCTATCTTCTTAGATTGCACAGTAGGCAGAAAATTAAAATCCCATCTCTTGAGCGATACCAGGAGTCTGCGCCTCAGACTTCACAGCTGGAGCAGCAGGTCATGATGCACATTGGTTCTGGATGGCAAGGACGGAATCAAATCTGGGCTGTGACATGGTGCTGGTGAATTTCTGCTTCTGCTGACAGAGACAGAACTGAATGCTGCTTGCTGGGTGAGGGCAGTCATACCCAGGTGGTAGAAGACTAGATGACTACTAGATACCTATTGGTCTGGCAATGTGGGCTCAGACTGTGCATGCCCTCAAATCTAGCCTGCTTTCTGCAGGCAGGTGAAGTTCAGCTGGTTTCTGCTAGTGTTCCTATGGGGCTGGAGCAATGACATAGCAGTGTGACAATGTGGATTGGTAGCATTGTAGGAGACCACAGAAACACAATACTTTGATTTCTTCAGTGGTGTTGAATCATCATGTTTCCAGTGCTATGACTGTTCTTTTGTCTGTGTGTTATAGTAATGGACCCAATATTCATCTGTGGTTACAAACTGGAACAGAATCCATGTTGGTTGCTCTGAAAAGAGGTCAATCATAGTTCACACATCTCCATTCTGTTGCATTTCTGATCCTGTGTTAAGAGTCACGGCACCAATCTAGCACACAGTTTTCTCATATTCAATTCCACTGTAAAAATGTGATATGCCATTCAGATGACATACTTATAGCTTCAGTAGTTTCATGCATTTTCAGTTGCCATTCCTCCAAGACCATTCTATGCACTTCTGCAGTGACTTCTGGGATAGTGGCATCTGCATTTATTTCTGGGTTAGTGGCATATCATGGCTGATGACTAAGCAAATTATCATCAGAGTTTTCCTGACCAAATTTAAACTTATTTGTTCACTTGACAATCACTGAATATGAAGGAGCAGAGTCCTCCAGTGTGCCCAGAAAATCAGCATGAGTTTCCTTTGGTTTCATACATTTCTTTAGTTCAGTATTTTCCATCCTCAACAAACTGTGTAGTTGCAGGTTTTTGCATGGTGCTACAAGGGGATGTCATGAACAACATACTAAAATTCCTGAGTGTTGGTATGTGAGGGAGAAGGAGTGCTAAAAAGTCACATTCTCCTCATGTTTTTCTCAAATAGCTTAGAAACTGTGGAACCTATTGAAAATTTTTCAAAGTACAGAATGAAACTACCTGAAATTTCCTGCAGGATATTTCTGCAGACTGTCAAAAATATTGTTTTAACAGTACAAAAGTAATGTTTATTTTTAAGTAAAGTGGGTTAAAAACAATTACAAAATGTGTATATGACATCTATGTATGGTAGAGCCATAGTATGGGATAATTTATGTTCCATGGATGCAGAATGGAGTGTGAGGAAAGGTATGTTGTTATAATCTATGAAAATATCTGAACACTGTTGTACACTGCCAGAAGTGAAATTGATTCTTAGCCATCCTGTACAGCTGCTGTGGTGTTCTTATGGGAAAGGTGATGGGCTCCGCTCGATTTTCAGTTTACGTACAGACTATACCTCAAAAGTATTTTCTGTCCAGTTTTCCTATATGAATAGACAAAATTACTTCATTGAGCTTGTTTGTAGATATTAGAGTTCCTTTCAGGTGTTAAGCAAACTTTTATGTAAAATACATTCCTTTAAACAGTGACTGAGGAGTATTTAATTTGTAACTGTGCTCTTGTTAGTGTCCTGTGTAGGGTCACTTTGAAAGGAATTGTATTGGTAAATGTGACAGCTGTTGCTGTCTGTCGTGTACAGTGTATTGTGAAGGTGTGTAACGGTATTGTAGTTGTTTGGTGGTGAATTAATGAAACACCTTAATGTTACTGCGCTTCTCATGTGATTAATTGTGTTAATGGGTTTCTGCACAAATCTTTTCCACACAGGAATTGTTGGCACACATATAGCAAGTTACACTGAATGGTGTCACTAACCACACATTCATGGTGTGTCTTCAAGATAAGTGTGGATATGTGTGATTGAATGGACCTGATATGTTACAGTCTAGAACAATAACCTATTATAATCGATCGCTTGACTTACACTGAGGTGACAATAGTCATGGGATACTTCCTGATATCGTGTCGGATCTCTGTTTGCCTCGCACTTGAATTGTTCAAAATGTTCCTCAAACCAGTCATGAACACTTGTGGCCCGGTGAAATTTCACATTGTATTCCATAAAAATTCCATCATTATTTGGGTAGATGAAGTCCATGAATGACTTCAGAAAGTCTCCAAGTAGCCAAACATAACAATTTTTAGTCAGTGATCAGTTTAGACCATAAGACACAGTCTGTTCTCTATAACTACAGCCTACAGCATTATGGAGCTTCCACTCGCTTCCACAGTTCTGGACGACTTGGGGTCTATTGTTTCATGAGGTCTGTGCCACACTCAGGTCTTACCTACTGATATCAGGAATCATCTGACTGGGCAACAGTTTTCTAGCCATCTGGGCTCAAACCAATATGGTCACAAGTGCAGCAGAGGCACTGCAGGTGATTTTGTGTTGTTAGAAAAGACACTTGCATGAGTCATCTGCTGCCATAGTTCATTAATTGCAGATTTCAGCACACTGACCTATTGGATTCATTTGTTGTATGTCCCACTTTGATTTCTGCAGTCATTTCATACAATGTTGTTAGTCTGTTAACAGTGTCATCTCTATGTGAATGATGCTGCTCTTGGTTGTTAAGTGAAAGCTACTGGCCACTATGTTGTTTGTAGTGAGAGGTAATGTCTGAAATTTGGTATTCTCTGCACACTCTTGATACCATGGATCATGGAATATTCATTTTGAAAATGGAATTTCCCCCGTGCCTAATTCCAACTGCCATTCCACATTCAAAGGCTTTTAATTCCCATTGTATGACCATAATCACATGATAAACTGTTTCACAGGAATTTCCTGAGGACAAATGACAGCTGTGCCAATGAAATGCCCTTTTATTCCCTTGTATAGAGAATACTACTGCCATCTCTATACCTACATATTGCTATTCCATGACTTTTGTCATCTTAGTATGTGTTGAAGTATCTGAAATTCTATAACACGCATGTGACCTACCACTTCTATTGTGGAAGGGTATAGTTACTCCTTTGAGTCAGTTCAAATGTTGGGAGTGTGGAGGCTAGGGAGATGTATTCATACCCCTCATTCTTTGAAAAGTATTCCAGACACTTAAAGTTGATACAATAAAATCAGCATGTGGATAGCACATTACACTTATGATGATACAATAAAATCAACATGTGGATAGCACATTACACTTGCGACAGGCTCTTCAATGTGATAGAGAGTTGACAGTTCAAGCTGTTGAATTGTTTCACATAATAGCTGACTTAACAAATGCGAATAACTACTCACTTGATAAACTAAACGTAACTCCACTATATAAACACGAACTTACTGAAAGTTATTTTGTCTACTCACATATGAGAAGTCGACAGGAAATGCTGGGGAGGTATTATCTGTCTGTAAACTCCAACTCAAGCAGTGCTCACAGTCAAGAATGTCGCCTTTCCGAGAAGAAAACTACAGCTGCTGTAAAGGGTGACTAAGAATCAATTTCCTCTCTAGCAGTGTAGAACAGTGTGCAGGTATTTATGTAGATTAGTTCCATATACATTTCTTCTGTTAGTGTTACTAGTAACTCATATCTGCAGTCCATGTAGTGTTAATGCATTTCTTGTAAAATAAAGATCCCCGAATATGTCTGGCCACTGGGGAGAGTAATCATAACTTTGTGGAACACCCTGTACTTGATTGTGAGGTAAATGGAATGGGGAATAACCTGCTCAGTGATGAGTTGATGCAGACGTTTAAAGGAAGGAAGCTCCTAAACACAATCTGGCAACCTACCATCCCTCGCATTTCTACTCCATATATTCCCCCTTACCCTGGTTACACCCACAGATCACAATATGTCCATTAATACAGCTCTACTGCACTTATATGTGATACATACATTTAATATGTGTAATCAAACAACTTCATTTAAAAATAAACATTGATTTTATACTGCTAAAACAATAATTTTGATAATGTGCAGTTTTTCTGTCCACTTTGACCTGGAAACTACAGGTATGGAGGAAAATAAATAGAACTTTTTTTGCAGGAAATTTAATATATAATATTTTTGAGCTATTCAATAACAACAACAAAAAGTGACCTTTCAACAAACCCTCCCCCATGACATCCCACTAGTCGGGATTTTTAGTATGTTGTTCATGACACTCCACTGTAGCACTGTGCAAAAATTTATGACTACACAATTTCTTTTGCCTAGTTGACTTTTTCTGCTGTTTGATGATTGGTCTAAGGTAGACATCTGAACCATGAATCTCTGTCCAAGGACACTTAAAAATCATCTATTTACCCATTAAGGATGACCTATTATTATGTGGGATCATCACTGCACTAGCTCTAGTATGTGGTAATGATTCCAAATTTTTCACACTAGCATCATAAATGAGAAACATTATTGGGCCTAACACATTCCCTTGAAGGACTGCAGTGTTCAATTATACTTTACCTGACTTTAATATTTTTGTGTGTTCGCCATCCTGTATTGTTCATGTGACTCTAAAACACATCTGCTCAAAATTCTGTTCCAATAGAAGCACTGTAATCTATGCCAGAGTATGTGTATGTCCAGTGCAGTCAGTTCTTTATTTGTTTCTGATTGTATCACATGTATTTTACAGTCTCTGTTTAAGATGTCACAACAATCACATGGTGCCAAGAGACATTGTTGTTAAGGTGAAATATAAAATGCCAAATAACCATTACATAGAGAAGTTTTTATAACATACAAGATTACAGTTGACTGTTAGTGGAAGTGCTTATCTTGTGGTTCCAAAGCGCATATATTTTGGAAGAGAACAAGAATTCTGGCAAGAGATATTCAGCATTGTTCAGAAAAAGTTATAATCTTGCATTTGGGGTGGAGCAAATTGCAAAATCATCTAAAGGCATTATTGAGTGCTGTGAAAAGAAGTTTATAAATAATAATAAATAATTTGTATAGTTTATTTGATACTGCACATTCTCATGCTCTACAGACAATCAAGTTGGAAGAAGACAAGATGGTTTTACTTCAACAGAAAAAGCCAGAGCGTAAAGCCTACCTTGTAGAAGTAGACTGAATACTTGCGCATAAAGAAAAATGAGTGAGGCAGAGAAAATTGGAAGAAGAGAAAAGTCAAGAGGAACAAAAGTGCACAGCATCTACTTCTGCATCTTGCATTATACTTCTTTCTTCATCATCTGAACTCTATAAGGAATTTCAAGTTCAGATGAAATTGACATTGGTAGTGGTGAGTAACTTGAAAGTACTTCTGGGAGTAGTTCATTGGAGAATGTTGCTAGGTGAGGTACCAAAGATTTTACTACTGAAAAATTTGGGGCTGCATTGGATAGATAAGTGTAAGAGTGTTAAGGTGAAATATAAAATGCCAAATAACCATTACATAGAGAAGTTTTTATAACATACAAGATTACAGTTGACTGTTAGTGGAAGTGCTTATCTTGTGGTTCCAAAGCGCATATATTTTGGAAGAGAACAAGAATTCTGGCAAGAGATATTCAGCATTGTTCAGAAAAAGTTATAATCTTGCATTTGGGGTGGAGCAAATTGCAAAATCATCTAAAGGCATTATTGAGTGCTGTGAAAAGAAGTTTATAAATAATAATAAATAATTTGTATAGTTTATTTGATACTGCACATTCTCATGCTCTACAGACAATCAAGTTGGAAGAAGACAAGATGGTTTTACTTCAACAGAAAAAGCCAGAGCGTAAAGCCTACCTTGTAGAAGTAGACTGAATACTTGCGCATAAAGAAAAATGAGTGAGGCAGAGAAAATTGGAAGAAGAGAAAAGTCAAGAGGAACAAAAGTGCACAGCATCTACTTCTGCATCTTGCATTATACTTCTTTCTTCATCATCTGAACTCTATAAGGAATTTCAAGTTCAGATGAAATTGACATTGGTAGTGGTGAGTAACTTGAAAGTACTTCTGGGAGTAGTTCATTGGAGAATGTTGCTAGGTGAGGTACCAAAGATTTTACTACTGAAAAATTTGGGGCTGCATTGGATAGATAAGTGTAAGAGATGAAACTTCCACATGGGAAAAATATATATGGATATGTGTGTGTGTGTGTGCGAGTGTACATCTGTCCTTTTTTTCCCCCAAGGGAAGTCTTTCCGCTCCCGGGATTGGAATGACTCCTTACCCTCTCCCTTAAAACCCACATCCTTTCGTCTTTCCCTCTCCTTCCTGAAGAAGCAACCATCGGTTGTGAAAGCTAGCAATTCTGTGTGTGTGTTTGTGTGTTTTGTTCATGTGCCTGTCTGCCGGCGCTTTCCCGCTTGGTAAGTCTTGGAATCTTTAATATATATATATATATATATATATATATATATATATATATATGTGTGTGTGTGTGTGTGTGTGTGTGTGTGTGTGTGTGTGTGTATAAAAACAAAGATGATGTGACTTACCAAACGAAAGTGCTGGCAGGTTGATAGACACACAAACAATCACAAACATACACACAAAATTCAAGCTTTTGCAACCAACGGTTGCTTCATCCAGAAAGAGGGAAGGAGAGGTAAAGACGAAAGTATGTGGGTTTTAAGGGAGAGGGTAAGGAGGCATTCCAATCCCAGGAGCAGAAAGATTTTCCTTAGGAGAAAAAAGGACACACATACACATGTCCATCGGCACATACACAGACACAAGCAGACATTTGTAAAGGCAAAGAGTTTGGACAGAGATGTGAGTTGAGTCGGAAGTACAGAGGCACAGATGTTGTTGAAAGACAGGTGAGGTATGAACGGCAGCAACTTGAAATTAGTGGAGGTTGAAGCTGGCGGATAACGAGATAACTGAAGGGCAAGTTCCCATCTCTGGAGTTCTGACAGGTTGGTGTTAGTGGGAAGTATCCAGATGACCCAGATGGTGTAACACTGTGCCAAGATGTGCTGGCCATGCACCAAGGCATGCTTAGCCACAGAGTGATCCTCATTACCAACAAACACTGTCTGCCTGTGTCCATTCTTGCGAATGGACAGTTTGTTGCTGCTCATTCCCACATAGAAAGCTTCACAGTATAGGCAGGTCAGCTGGTAAATCACGTGGGTGCTTTCACATGTGGCTCTGCCTTTGATCGTGTACACCTTCTGGGTTACAGGACTTGAGTAGGTGGTAGTGGGAGGGTGCATGTGACGGATTTTACACCGGGGGCGGTTACAAGGGTAGGCGCCAGAGGGTAGGGAAGGTGGTTTGGTGATTTCATAGGGATGAACTAAGAGGTTACGAAGGTTAGGCGCATGGCGGAAAGACACTCTTGGTGGAGTGGGGACGATTTCATGAAGGATGGATCTCATTTCAGGGCAGGATTTGAGGAAGTCGTATCCCTGCTGGAGAGCAACATTCAGAGTCTGATCCAGTCCCGGAAAGTATTCCATCACAAGTGGGGCACTTTTGGGGTTCTTCTGAGAGAGATTCTGGGTTTGAGGGGATGAGCAAGTGGCTCTGGTTATTTGGTTCTGTACCAGGTCAGGAAGGTAGTTGTGTGATGCGAAAGCTGTTTTCAGGTTGTTGGTGTAATGGTTCAGGGATTCTGGACTGCAGCAGATTCATTTGCCACGAAGACCTAGGCTGCAGGGAAGGGACCGTTTGATGTGGAATGGGTGGCAGCTGTGATAATGGAGGTACTGTTGCTTGTTGGTGGGTTTGATGTGGATGGACGTGTCAAGGTGGCCATTGGACAGATGGAGATCATGTCAAGAAAAGTGGCATGGGATTTGGAGTAGGACCAGGGGAATCTGATGGAACCTAAGCAGTTGAGGTTGGAGAGAAAATCCTGGAGTTCTTCTTCACTGTGTGTCCAGATCATGAAGATGTCATCAATAAATCTGTACCAAACTTTGGTTTGGCAGGGCTGGGTACCGAAGAAGGCTTCCTCTAAGCGACCCATGAATAGGTTGGTGTACGAGGGCTCCATCATGGTACCCATGGCTGTTCCCTTTAATTGTTGGTATGTCTGGCCTTCAAAAGTGAAGAAGTTGTGGTTCAGGATGAAGCTCGCTAAGGTCATGAGGAAAGAGGTTTTAGGTAGTGTGGCAGGTGATAGGCGTGAAAGGAAGTGCTCCATCGCAGCGAGGCCCTGGACGTGTGGAATATTTGTGTATAAGGAATTGGCATCAATGGTTACAAGGATGATTTCTGGGGGTAACAGATTGGGTAAGGATTCCAGGCATTCGAGAAAGTGGTTGGTGTCATTGATGAAAGATGGGAGACTGCATGTAATGGGTTGAAGGTGATGATCTACATAGGCAGAGATACGGTCTGTGGGGGCTTGGTAACCAGCTACAATGGGGCGGCCGGGATGATTGGGTTTGTGAATTTCAGGAAGAAGGTAGAAGGTGGGGGTGTGGGGTGTTGGTGGATTCATGAGGTTGATGGAGTCAGTTGAAGGGTTTTATAGGGGGCCTAATGTTCTGAGGAGTCCTTGAAGCTCTGCCTGGACATCAGGAATGGGATTACCTTGGCAAACTTTGTATGTAGTGTTGTCTGAAAGCTGATGCAGTCCCTCAGCCATATATTGCCAACGATCAAGTACCATGTTCGTGGAACCCTTGTCCGCCGGAAGAATGACGATGGATTGGTCAGCCTTGAGATCACGGATAGCCTGGGCTTCAGCAGTGGTGATGTTGGGAGTAGGATTATGGTTTTTTAAGAAGGACTGAGAGGCAAGGCTGGAAGTCAGAAATTCCTGGAAGGGTTGGAGAGGATGATTTTGAGAAAGAGGAGGTGGGTTCTGCCGTGACGGAGGACGGAACTGTTCCAGGCAGGGTTCAATTTGGATACTGCCTTGGGATGTTGGATCATTAGGAGTAGGATTAGGATCATTTTTCTTCGTGGCAAAGTGATATTTCCAGCAGAGAGTACAAGTGTAGCACAGTAAATCTTTGATGAGGGCTGTTTGGTTGAATCTGGGAGTGGGGCTGAAGGTGAGACCTTTGGATAGGACAGAGGTTTCGGATTGGAAGAGAGGTTTGGAGGAAAGGTTAACTACTGAATTGGAGTGTTGTGGTTCCAGATTGTGTTGAATAGAATTTTGAGGTTTTGGTGGGGGGGGGGGGGGGGCTGGAAGTGGGAGATTGGGTAGATGAGAGAGACTGGGTCTGTGTGCACAGTGGGACCCACCTCCTCTTCCTCAAAATCACCCTCTCCAAACCTTCCAGGAATATCTGACTTCCAGCCTTGCCTCTCAATCCTTCTATGACCGTGGTACTTGATCGTCAGGAGTATGTGGCTGAGGGACTGCGTCAGCTTTCAGACAATACTACATACAAAGTTTGCCAAGGTAATCCCATTCCTGATGTCCAGGCAGAGCTTCAGGGAAGCCTCTGAACCTTAGGCCCCCTACAAAACCTTTCACCTGACTCCATCGACCTCCTGACTCCACTGACACTCCGTACCACCACCTTCTACATTCTTCCTAAGATTCACAAACCCAATCATCCCGGCCGCCCCATTGTAGCTGGTTACCAAGCCCCCACAGAACGTATCTCTGCCTACGTAGATCAACACCTTCAACCCATTACATGCAGTCTCCCATCCTTCATCAAAGACACCAACCACTTTCTCGAATGCTTGGAATCCTTACCCAATCTGTTACCCTCGGAAACCATCCTTGTAACCATTGATGCCACTTCCTTATACACAAATATTCTGCATGTGCAGGGCCTCGCTGCGATGGAGCAATTCCTTTCACGCCGATCACCTGCCACCCTATCTAAAACCCACCAACAAGCAACAGTACCTCCAATGTCACAGCTGTCACCCATTCCACATCAAACGGTCCCTTCCCTACAGCCTAGGTCTTCGTGGAAAACGAATCTGGTCCCTTAAAACACACATCCTTTCGACCTTCCCTCTCCTTCCCTCTTTCTGGATGAAGCAACCATTGGTTGCGAAAGCTTGAATTTTGTGTGTATGTTTGTGTTTGTTTGTGTGTCTATCACCCTGCCAGCGCTTTCGTTTGATAAGTCACATCAACTTTTTTTTAGATATATTTTTCCCACATGGAATGTTTCCCTCTATTATATTCAGATTATGTATATAAATTGTTTGGTGACAGCAGGGGCACTTGGTCACAGTACTGAAGAGCTCTATGTTTATATATCATCTTTACATAGAATCAGACAGAATAAGAGAGGATAACAGCCTGTATCAAAAAAATCAGCCTTCACAAGTGATATTCCTGCAGTTCTTACCCTCCAGGGCAAGGTAAACTGTTACAACAACTGAATTTCAGTCACCCAAAATAAGAAAAACTTGGAATCATTGTTACATTTGGGGCTAGTGAACAATTACAATTTTTGGCATTCCAGAATTACAGAATCTTGCCTTCAAGATGGTTTCATGTGAAGTTGTATGTATTAAAGTGAACAGAAGTTACAGTGAAGTGGTGAAAAAGCAATTTTGTAGTGATTTTAGTTGAGAACTTTGGAAGTTAAATAAGCGCTTAATATGTCTACAGTTCATAATGAATGCATTAACATCCAAAAACACCAACCGAACAAGTGAAAATTCAGTGCTGTGAAAACTACAGACACCATGAGTTCCTGACCTCCAAACAAGTAGGCCTTAAGTGCAAGACTGGAAACAAGTAAGTGCTTTAAAAGGAAAAAAAGTATCAATCACGGAAGATGAACAGAAGTTTTTTGATAAAAACAGGTATAGTGTACTCTCAATAAGTGGTTGCAATGGTGGCAGTAAATTTACATAACTTGATAACGAACTTAGTAAATGTAATTTTGAAACAAACACAGTGACAAATATGAAAATAAAATAAAACATCAGATCCTCAGTAAAAAAAACTGTAATGAATCTCTGAAAATTACCATAATGAAGTGTAATCAGCTCCAAAAAACGAATGACAAACAGCCATTTAATAAGGAATACAGGAAAAGTGTGAACATAATCATGGCAATGCAGTCTGTGACTCCTTCAATGAACTCCATAATTCTGATACTCCAAAACACACATGTAAGTGCAATGTGATTTTACTCTCATATAGCCATGGAAGAAATCTAGCTGAAATCCTGAATAACTCTAGCAAACATCTTCAAGTGAGCAGTGTTGTGGCACCCGTCACAAAAACAAAAAACATTGTACAAGATGCTCATTTGAAAATTAAATTGCTTTGCAGCAATGATATTATAGTTTGTGTAAGTGGTGGGAATAATGTGGGAAGTAATGAAGCTGATGTCTCCATTGAAGCTCTGCAGAATTTTCTTAAATAAAATAATCAGAGAAACTAGATTGTCACTACTGCCCCGCATCGGCACGACCTGAACTATAACTTAGATGTAAACAAGGGAATAAGAAAAACAAATATTATAATTAAGGCACTATGTTCAAACTGTATAGCTCAGTTCTAGTATAGGAAAGTTGGATAGAGGTCAGCACACTAACCATGGGTCGGACTTGAAATATGCAGGAAGAAATAATTTGTGTGAAAAATTAAATCAAATAATAAAAGAAAGGATCAAACTGAAAAGCCTTATATATAAAAACAATTTGTTCATAAGTGAAAGCAGTCCTACAGAAGCTTTTTTAGAGTAAATCAACTTTCACTATGCATATGTGAAGGCAAAGTATTTGATGACAAAATCATAAATGATGGTAAACTCGAAACAATATAAAAAAACTTCCAATATATTACCAGCAAAATTGAACAAATTTTCTAAGTAACAAGTAGTCCTCATATTTATGTTGTGAATGAACTAGGGTGCAAAACTGAGGAAATGTGTGGTATTAATTTAAGTAATTATAAAACTGAAAGTGTGTATTGTAATAAGCAACATAAAGGTGGTGGTGTTGGTATTTATGCCAAAAATAATATCCAATGCAAAAAAATTCACTGGGTAGATAAATTTGCATGTGGATCGTGTTTAAAACAACTGAAATAAGATTGAAGCTCAGAAAAAGCAGGTTAACAGTAGGTAGCCTGTACAAATCCCCTAACAGTAATATGGAAGAATTCTTTTGTCATGTAGAGGAATTTGCTGATAAACTCTCATTTCATAAAAATCACACTTTAATGGTAGGCAATGTGAACATTGACTCCTTAACTAATAGTGTTAATTATCTTAGGTATATTGATACTTCACAGTCTTGTAATTACACCCATGTGAATTCCACACCAACAAGAATAATGTGTGACGCTCTAACATGTATTGACCACATTATTACAAACTTCAGCAAGGAAGACCTTGTAGTTTGAGCCATCAAGAACCACATTTTAGATCATAGTGCATCAGTTCTAGAGCTTCATACAAACAAAGAAATAGAATCTCATGGAGAGCTATTTACCTATAAAAGAAAGCTAGATTATCATACGTTAAAGGAAACCCTGGCATACATAAACTGGAATCAGGTAGGTCCCTATGAAACAGAAGACATTAATAAAAACCTATAGTGAAGCACTCAAGACATTAAAAGCACAAATGTATGCAGAACAGATGAGGTAGTCCACAAATATTAGCAATACAGTGTGGAGTATATAATAAACAAGGAAACCAGGGGAAGTGACAATGTAGTGTGCAACAGCATAGTAATTAGAGACAATGAAAAACTCCTGACTGAACAATAAGGAAATATGTGAGAGCTTCATTGACTAATTTAGTAAGATAAGTAGGGAGGATGTGATTGACCCACCACAGACATTAAATACCAGTAATGCCAGTTATTCATTCTTCTTGAGGTGTGTTATGTTACAACTTAAAAGCAAATACATCCACTGACTGGGATGACATCTCAGTCATATTTCTGAGAATGCAGTAGTGAGTGCACAAAAACAGAATTACTACCAATGTGCAAAATTATAGGCCTATTTCATTGCCATCAATACTCAGTAAGTTATTTGAAAGCGTACTTATTGATCAACTTGAATCATTTTTCTGCAATTACAATTTACTAAAAAGCTCTTGGCATGGTTTCAGGAAGGGCAGGTCTACAATAACAGCTGTAGATACATTTTTTCAAGTGGTACTGGATAAACTTGATGATGGAAATGAAGTCATTGATGCCTTTATGGACCTATCCAAGGCCTTTGACTCTGTAAATCATTCCATTCTTCTATATAAATTAGAAACTTATGGAGTCAGAAGAGTGCCAATAGACTTATTAAGATCCTACCTTGCTGACAGGAGACAATGTGTTAATATGTATGATACAACTGGGGAACATACACAAGCAGTAAAATCATCTTACAAAATTCTTAACTGTGGAGTCCTTCAGAGAAACATTATTGGGCGTTTTTTGTTTGTTGTGTACATAAATACTAAAATAATTCCACAAAATTCAAATCTAGTAAATTATACCTACAATACCTCCTTCTTTAAAAGAGTTAGCAGTGCAAAATAATACAGAGAACATTAGCCTCATCACAGAATATCTCACCAAAAACAAATTGGTACCACATAAGAACAAGACAATTCTGATGGAGTTTCTGCTAAATTATAAGTCAAGACAAGTGGTAACTGAGCCATAGCTATCAGTTGAAACAATTCCTGGGTATTATAGTAGATGAACATCTTACATGGAAGGAATGCGTAACTAAATATTCTGCAACACCTGCCTGCTAAAACGTCTTTCTAGCATAATAGCACCACTTGTCTTAAGAAAAATCTATTTTGGAATCATATGCTCCCACGTTCAATATGGTATCAAGATTTGGGTTGGGCCACCAATGGCATACATGGTTAGGGCTTGGAGACCCCAGAAAAGAGAAATTAGGATAATAGCTATTATTAGTAAACTTCAGTCCTGTAGAGAATACTTCATTACATATAACATACTAACAGTGTATTCATTGTATGTTCTCCTGAATATACTGTTTGTGAAAGGTCATATGGAACATAGTATAATCAATAGTGAAAATGATAATTATAATGCAAGAGAAAGAGAGTATTGCCACAAAAAATTTAGTAATACAAGAGCAACAGATCATAGTCCATTTTCTGTTGCAACACATTTTTATAACAAACTGCCAAATAATATAAAACAGTTGAATGGAAACATATTTCAGACAATATTAAAGCAATAGTTAATTGCTATAAGTTTGTACTCCATCAAGGAGTTTTAATGATGCTGTGAATAATTTATCTTTGTTTCTTAACTCTTATTAATGTTCATATGTTTATAAACAGACTATGTCCCCAATGTATAAATTATTATTGACAAATAAAAAACCATTTCTTTATTTATAGTTATTTATTCTAGTAAAGAGAAAACAAATGCTGTTTGGAATGCATTAACATAATGGGGGATTTAATGAAAATGTACAGATTTTCTGCAGTGACATAACTGCCTCAAACAGCATCCATCTTAATGGGACAGGCATCTCATGTTAACATAAATAGAACAGAGAGACACCGCATTTCCTATGATGTCATCACTTACATGAAACTACCTTAAAAATTTTATTTTCATGTAAAGTAACAGAATGTAACAAGTAATTGTGGCATACCAGTGTTTCAACTTATGAGAGCAAACTGGAGAAATATCAGTGTCAGGAATTTTCACACTGCCAAGAAGATTATGGATTTGTTTTTTAATGAGTCAGAAATTATGGTTAGATTAGACTGTTATGAAAGGCAGTTAGATAAATCAACAGAGAGACATAATATTTTTAGAGCCCTTGTAATATTTTTGGGAGGAGACTTTTGAAAAAAACCTGAAAATATTCCCTGCCGCAGCAATGCATGAATCAGGGTGGGTGGCAACAGCAATTGATTGCTTAAAAACATTTATTCTACAACCATTATTTTACTTATCCATTGAAAACAAAACTGGCCTGAGAGATGTCTCCCAATTCATTGTAGGTGTTTATGTCAATCCATGGCTTCACTGCAGTAGTGCTGTCAAAGCTCCTCATTTGTATCTCTGCTTCTTAAAAGATGTGAAATCACATAAAAGGTTAGGTTCTGTGATCTCAGAAGCATCTATATGGAAATCTAGTCATCATAAGTAACACACACACAAAAAGGACTTTGCATCACCCTGGGTCACATAGGTCCCGAAGATAGACATCGACTGTGGGTATTGTATCACAGACACAGTCCCTTTGACTGTTAGGAGATGTCACTAAACCCACCCAAAGATGTAAACAACCATGCATGAGCAGTGGCTATTAGATGGAGGGGGTCAGATAGCCGATCAGTTCCAGTCATTCCTTCAGAAAGGAGGTACACGGCTCATGTTGTCTGTAGTTCAACTGTGCCTAGGCAGTAAATATTGTGGTTGGATGCCATCTACATTGTTACTTTGTCCCAGGAAGGGCTCTCAACAAGGGAAGTGCTCAGGCATCTCAGAGTGAACCAAAGTGATGTTGTTCGGACATGGAGGAGATACAGAGAGACAGGAACTGTCGATGACATGCCTCACTCAGGCTGCCCAAATGCTATTACTGCAGTTGATGACTGCTACCTATGGATTATGGATCAGAGGAACACTGACAGCTACGCCACCATGTTGAATAATGCTTTTGGTGCAGCCACATGACATCATGTTATGACGCCAACTGTGCGCAATAGGCTGCACGATGCACAACTTCATTCCCAGTGTCCATGGCGAGGTCCATCTTTCCAACCATGACATCATGGGGTGCAGTACAGAGGGGCTCAACAACATGCCAAATGGACCGCTCAGGATAGGCATCATGTTCTCTTCACTAATGAGTGTCACATATGCCTTCAACTAGACAATCACCAGAGATGTGTTTTTAGGCACCCCGGTCAGGCTGAATGCCTTAGACACACTGTTCAGCGAGTGCAGCAAGGTGGAGGTTCTCTGATGATTTGGGATGGCATTATATGGGGCTGAAGTATGCTGCTGGTGGTCATGGATTTCACCGTAATAGCTGTATGATATATGAATGCCATCCTCCGACAGATAGCGCTACCATATGGTCAGCACATTGGCAAGGCATTTGTCTTCATGAGTGACAATTCGTGCCACCATCATGCATATCTAGTGAATGACTTCTTTCAGGATGACGACATTGCTTGACTAGAGAGGGCAGCATGTTCTCCAAACATGAACCTGCATGGGATGAATTGAAAAGGGCTGTTTATGTACAAGATGACCCACCAACCACTCTGAGGGATCTACGCTGAATCACCATTCTGGAACTAACAGAACTTAGGTGACCTAAAACTTCTTTGATGAGTGTTTTTATCAGAGCAGTTTCCCTCATATTGTCCTTTGATGGTGGAGCAGATGTACTAACCACAGTCAAAATGGCAGCAAATCTGAACAGAGATTATGTACAAATTTGAAACGAATTGCTCCTATTTGTGGAGAAGTGGATGCATCATTATACTCCCAGTTTAATATTATTTTATTACCATTTATTATTGATTTTAATTCATTAATTGATATATCGTAATTCAATCTCAACTTCATTTGAAAGAAACATCAGCTGACTCTATGTGAAGCAAAAACAGAGGTCTGTCCTCTTGCATGAAGATTATGGAACACAAGTTTTATTCAAGAATGGCCTTCAACATGCATCACAAACACTTCATACACTTTGTGATGAAAAGTACGTGGACACCCCAAAAATCATACGTTTTTCATATTAGGTGTGTTTTTCTGCCACCTACTGCCAGGTACTCCATATCAGCGACCTCAATAGTCATTAGACATGATGTGAGAGCAGCATGGCTCACTCTGTGGAACACACGGACTTCGAACATGGTCAGGTAATTGCGTGTCATTTGTGTCATATGTCAATATGTGAGATTTACACACCCCTAAAAATCCCTAGGTCCACTGTTTCTCATGTGATAATGAAGTAGAAACGTGAAGGGATACTTAAGGCACAAAAGCATTCAGGCCAACCTCGTCTGTTCACTGACAGAGACCACTGGCAGCTGAAGATGGCCGTAATGTGTAGTAGGCAGACATCTATCCAGACCATCACACAGGAATTCCCAACTACATCAGGATCCATTGCAAGTACTATGACGGTTTGGCAGGAGGTGAGAAAACTTGAATTTCTTGCTTGAGTGGCTTCTCATAAGCCACACATCATGATGGTAAATGCCAAACAACACTTCTTGGTATACGGAGCATAAACACTGGACGATTGAACAGTGGAAAAATGTTGTGTGGATTGTCAAATCACACTACACAGTGTGGCAATCTGATGACAGGGTGTGGGTATAGCAAATGCCCGGTGAACGTCATCTGTCAGAGTGTGGAGTGCCAACAGTAACAGTAACTCCCAACAGGTGGTGGTGTTAAGGTGTGGTCATGTTTTTCGTGGAGGGGGCTTGCGCCCCTTGTTGTTTTGCATGGCACTAACACAGCACAGGCCTACATTGAAGTTTTAAGCACTATTGAAGAGTGATTCAGGGAATGTGATTGCATCTTTCAACATGATTGAGCACCTGTCCATAATGCATGGCCTGAGGGGGAGTGGTTGCATGAATATAACATCCCTATAATCGTCTGTCCTGCACAGAGGCCTGGCCTGAATCCTATAGAACACCTTTGGGATGTTATGGAACATCGAATTCATGTCAGGCCTCATTGATTGACATTGGTACCTCTCCTCAGTGCAGCACTACATGAAGAATGGGCTCCCATTCCCTAAGAAACCTTCCAGCACCTGATTGAATATATTTCTGTGAGAGTGGGAGCTGTCATCAAGGCTAAGGGTGGGTCAACACCATACTGAATTCTAGCATTACCGATTGGGGGGTGCCATGAACTTGTAAGTCATTTTCAACCAGGTGTCTGGATAGTTTTGATCACATAATATATTTAGATGCTAAAAGGTTAGGTATGGAGTGAAAAGCTGATAAAATGATGCTGTTAAATGTTGTATAACTTTAATGGAAGATTTTCATGGATGTCTGATTGTAGATGAGTAACGAAAGGAATTTCCATTCTGTTGTGTACAAGAACACTGTAGACTGTAGCTGGAATGGAGTAAAAAGTAGAAAACTTTCAAGAATAGTAAATGCATCCCAAAAATAAAAAGTTACAGTGTTTAGTTCCTGTTTTATGCAGTTCTCAATAACTTTTACACTGACTAAAAGTTACAAACCTAAGATTCCCAATATTACAATTTGTTGCTCTAGTCAGAATGGGTTAATGTCACCCTGCTGAGATGAAATTTTTGCCAAAGTATATATAACCAAACAGAAAATGTTTAAGGTGTGAGTGTAAAATATTTTGAAAAAGTTTTAAGGCAAAATAAGTGATACTGTGGTGCCAGTGAGTGCGATCATCACCTGAGTGATGGTTTGTCTACATGTTTTCCAGTGGTTGTCACTGCAACGGGCCTTGTGCAGTGACTAAGTGATCGCTCCTGCGATGGGTGCTTTACGGCATTGTGATTGTTTTGTGACTGATTCCTTGTACCAACCATTCGGTCAATAAATGTACTTGTACTTAATGAGCCACTGTGTTTTTTATGTGCCGGAATGTGTCTGTTGTGCTTCCTATGTGCTTTCAGCCCAGATCAAAGCCCTCGCAGACCAGGTGTCTGCAGGTCATGCACAACCAGCTGGTGTTTCCACACCACCACATCCTCACCAGCATACTCATGAATGTCACCGAGCCAAAGACCAAACGACTATGCATTGGAATCACTGCACCTTTCCAAGCAAACTTCCCCATCTTGCCTACCATGTAACAAACCAAATGCCAGAAGCATTCATGAGTGAGTACATACAGTTATCAAAGTGCTTCGAATTGCTTGTAGAAAGTGTTTCCCTTGTTTTCTTATAGAAATAGTAACAAATATATGGGTGTCTGTCTACACACAATGTTCATTGGGTGTCCACCAGCACCATTTTAGCTGTTGGCTCCCAATTACTTGTCTGTCACTACCTATGGTGTCTGTCCTTCACAATTGCATCTAGGATTGTACTGCAACTTCAGCTGGAAACTCACCATTGCAGTTATCACAGAACCAGACATTGGTGCTGATTTCTTAGCATGTTTTCAGCTGCTCCCTAACATTCCTGGCTCTCAACTCATTGACAACGACTCCGGTCACTTAACTGTTGGGTTCTGCCATGTTGTAAAACATTTTGTACTGCATTACCAGGATCATCTCAACCATTTTCCAGCCATCACACTCTCATGTGGAGCATCAAGAAAAGAATGACACAGCACAGTACATTCCACATGCACCACACTTGGTCTTCCAGTTTTCAATACACCATGATGCTTCACACTGGAGCAATTTGTTTCTGCTTAAGCTGAATTTGAGTTTCCACTTTTGACTGGTATCATTCACCATTTGAACAGATCCTTTAGTGAAGATCGCATAAGGAGGTCCCGGACAGCTCATAGCACTGTTGCCAGCTTTCAGCTGTGAAGTTTTAACACTTGCAGGTGAAAACAGTAGCTGTCTACTGAGGTGTTGCCACAGAGATGTTTATAAAAGTGCATTACTTTATTGGTTGAGGTAGGCCTGTGAAGCTGCTGCACCTAGCCATTGCAGCTGTCAGGGATCAACTTACAGCAACTCCACTATAGTCTTCTCCTCTCCAGTTCATACTGAAAAGTGATACATCCTGACATACCTGTGGCAAATATTGTATATTGTGCTCATAATGCATGCACTTTCCCAGACATATATCCTCTTCCAGGAGTTTGCTACTTCAACCATGCCCTTATCAGCACTTCAGTGTTATCCATGCAGACACCAGTCACCATGGACGACATCCCAAAGAACTCCATCAGCACAGTGCTTTTCATCTTTGAATCACTTTAGATGCCATTTTATCTCCATAATTCTGCCAAATATTGCACTGATTCATCAATAGTTCTTCATCACCTGTTGCTTCCTTTACCTCAACATCATAGTAGTGTTTTCTTCTTCAGCACAGCTACACTGAATCACTGATTTCTGAGAAGGTTATGCATTTTAGAATGATATCTCACCTTAGCAACAATATCCTCAGTAAATAGCAGTTTGGGGTTAAGAAAAGTTGCTCTACTGTTAATGCCCTTTACATGCCGACTCATCCAATGTAGTCCGGGGACGTAATTCTGAGTGGGAAAAATCACTTTTCGGGATTCCCAAGGCGCAGGTCCACTAGTGTAACTAATGTGTGTGAACAATCTTCTGTCTAATATACAGCAAGCATTTTTTTTTTCCAGATGACACTACTATTGCAGGGTTCGTATGCCCTGGGATAGTCAGGAAAAACCCAGGAAATTTTTAGACTTCCAGATATATTTCATTTTCTTACGTTTCACTTAAATATTTGTAATTTCAGCTAGTAATAACTACTCTATCATAGAATCTTACATTAGACCACTATTGCAGAATAATATTGCAGCAAGAGAATAAAACCAAAATAAAACTGTTGTTGCAAAGTAAATTTGCCCTTTGACAATGACAAAGACTGCGCACACTCAGGAATGTGCCAGCTGTAAATTGTGTCAAAGACTACGCAATACCATTTGTGGCCTTGTTTTGATGATCGTGACATCACAACTGCTTACATTTTTAATAGGTTGAGGGAGAACGTTATAATAGTAGTGTGTTAAGTTTTAATTTGAAAGTAATTTCCTTTTATGCAATATGAATTATGTTATGTGTCAGAATGTGCAATGAATCTCCAGCCACTGTGCCTTTGGAGCAGCTTTGCAACAGCACTTCAGTGGTTCCTGAGAACCATAGGTCTTCTTTTCAACGAAGCTTATGCCTACGAAACACCAATGATGTGCCTATGAAAGGAAGCTGCTTGTCCCCTATGATGTAATCAGGTACATCTGCCAAAAGCAGAAGGCCAGGAACTTAATGACATTTCCACACTACAGATGCATGCTATATACATTGCAGCAGAGAAAAAGTCAGTGCTCACCATGTCAATTCCACTAACTGGAACATATCTCTCAGTTCAGCACAGACAATATAGCTGCCAATTGTCAGCTTGAGTTGCTGGGACCACTGGTTGCATCAATTTCACAACAGTCACTGTAGCTCAAGAGGTTAGTATGGAGCTGGACTCTGCTGTGACGTACTGGTATTAAAGATACTACCAGGATTCATCATTATGTAAGGCTTGGCATCTGCTCAGATTTTGCAGCTGGAACCATTGCTGTGTTGCCTGTAAGCTTGGTAAGACTGACCTGCACATCTATGCCCCAGTTGGTGATTTTCCTGAGGCCACAGGGTTGCTTATGCATGCTCATGTTAACATTACCAATCACTTCCTCACCTCTGATGGACAGCAGTATCTTTTTAACCTATCATTGATCATTTCATACACTGGCGAGAGGCAACACCAATTTCTTACATCGCAGCTGATACTGTGGTACTAGCATTTGTCAGTAAGTGGACTGATCATTATGCTTTCCTACTTTACATCACCACAGGTTGTGAAAGGAAATTTGAATCCCAGCTGTTCAAAGCTTGCCAAATTCTTTGGAACTCATAATCACCATCCAGCATGAAATAATACGGTTGAGTGATGGCATCAAATTTTGAAGGTGGCTGTGGTTTGTCATAACAGAGCAAGGACTACTGCACTCTTCATCACACTTCTCAACCTCCACTCCATTTTAAGACAGACCTCAACACCCCAGTGACTGGGCTCTTTTACAGTATATGGTGAGCAGCTTCAGATACCAGACAATGTGTCAAATTCTGTGCTATCTCTTCTGACTGTTACATTCCACTGTTCCTGTATCACCTGTGCTACCATATTGCATGCATCTATCTTTGACTTGGCTCTCAGCATGGCACCCCAGCTTCCTTCGTTCATCAGATTCAGGCACTGCCATGCATGGAATGGTCAGTGTTGAGGGGGTCAGGCCTAGTCTCCAATGTCCATTCTCTGGATCTCACGAGATTGTTAGTCAAAGTCATTATACCCTGGAAGTTTCCATAGACGGGAATAAAAAAATGGTTCAAATGGCTCTGAGGACTATGGGACTTAACAGCTGAGGTCATCAGTCCCCTAGAACTACTTAAACCTAACTAACCCAAGGACATCACACACATCCATGCTTGAGGTAGGATTCGAACCTGCGACCATTGCTGTCACGAGGTTCCAGACTGAATCGCCTAGAACCACTCACCTATTTCGGCTGGCAGATGGGAACACTCAGACAGTATCACTGGATCACATAAAGGTGACATACACCTTCCCATCTGAACCCACCTCCATGCACTTCCCTCAGATGACCACACCACCACCTCCCCAATCAGTACAGTCTTTCTTCCAATCCTGCTCTGGGCATTAAGTGTGCTTCCCAGCCTTATTTGCCTGACCTTCTACTACTCCATCGTTTTGGGAGGGGGGGTTAGGTTGTGTAGCAATGGAAAGTGGCAGCTGCACATTTCAGCTAGTCATGGTACTATCAAAATCATGAACTTATACCGTAGGACAAATTTGGCACTGCTAGCACAGTTAGTCAGACTGCGAGCTTACAGCATTGGTCACACTGCACCAATGATAGTAAGAGAATCTGCCAGCCACATAATAAAATAATACACGACCACCAACAACATAGATTGCAATTATGGTATCTAGGTTATGTCACCACACTGTGTGCCCAATTTAAGGCGGTCCAGCAGGATTAGCGAGCAGAGGTCTCGGACGTGTCCCTCCTGCTCCTGCTGCTTCACTGGAGTATACTCTCACAGACACAAGGCAGAACATACTCATCCATTAAGTGTGCTGTGGTGGTGTAGTTATTTCATTGACCAAGTATGTGCTGGGGTATGTTGTGATTTCAGTGGTCATACAAATGATGGAGTGTGTAGAGTAAAAGTTGGTTATTTGTGTGATGGGTCATGCTGTTGTTTCGGTTATCACATGAGTGACAGATTTTGTAATGTACTAGTGTCCACTCATGTGACAGGATGTGTCAGTGAGCTTCTATGACTTTTTTTTGTAAATTTTCCTGTAGTAGCTTCTGTTCTCTTTCTTTATCTGAAAACGAACTGTTCTTTCCACAGAAGTTGATATTTATTTAAATAATCCATAAGTCTGTTTTCCATAATAGTTTCTATCATTTTTGAAAACTGAGGCAGTGTTGAATTTGGAATGTAATTCTCTATATTTTTTTACCATCTTTTTAGTGGATGGGAAGAACTTCTGCTTGTGTTAGGTAATCAGGGAAGCAACTGGATGTGAATGACTTCATTAATCATATCTGTTAGCGATGCTTTTATGCTGCTAATACAGTCCCTTAGTAGACACACTGGAATCTCATCTGGAGTTATGGATGTTTTACTCTTAAATTTATACACAATCCCAATGATTTTCTCTTGCATGGTTAGTAGCAGCAGCTTTATGTAAAGTATGTAGTTATTTGTAGGTGTATATTGTATTTTTAGTTGCTTTACTTGCAGTTTGGTTGCTATGTTACTAAAGTAATGGTCAAGAAAGTTATCCTTAGAATTATACAGGGTGATTCAAAAAGAATACCACAACTTTAAAAATTTGTGTTTAATGAAAGAAACATAATATAACCTTCTGTTATACATCATTACAAAGAGTATTTAAACAGGTTTTTTTTCACTCAAAAACAAGTTCAGAGATGTTCAATATGGCCCCCTCCAGACACTCGAGCAATATCAACCCGATACTCCAACTCGTTCCACACTCTCTGTAGCATATCAGGCGTAACAGTTTGGATAGCTGCTGTTATTTCTTCTTTCAAATCATCAATGGTGGCTGGGAGAGGTGGCCAAAACACCATATCCTTAATATACCCCCATAAGAAAAAATCGCAGGGGGTAAGATCAGGGCTTCTTGGAGGCCAGTGATGAAGTGCTCTGTCACGGGCTGCCTGGCGGCCAATCCATCGCCTCAGGTAGTTGACATTCAAGTAGTTACGGACAGATAAGTGCCAATGTAGTGGCGCTCCATCCTGCTGAAACATGAATTGTTGTGCTTCTTGTTCGAGCTGAGGGAACAGCCAATTATCTAACATCCCCAGATACTGTAGTCCAGTTACAGCAGCACCTTCGAAGAAGGCCGTCCATAACTTTTCCCTTTGCACAAACACCCATTCTCTGTAAACTGATCAGGGCTTCTTGGAGGCCAGTGATGAAGTGCTCTGTCACGGGCTGCCTGGCGGCCGATCCATCACCTCGGGTAGTTGATGTTCAAGTAGTTACGGACAGATAAGTGCCAATGTAGTGGTGCTCCATCCTGCTGAAATATGAATTGTTGTGCTTCTTGTTCGAGCTGAGGGAACAGCCAATTATCTAACATCCCCAGATACTGTAGTCCAGTTACAGCAGCACCTTCGAAGAAGGCCGTCCATAACTTTTCCCTTTGCACAAACACCCATTCTCTGTAAACTGTTTACACCAACGTTTAATACACCACCTATCAGGAGGTTTAACACCATACTTCGTTCAAAATGCTCGCTGAACAACTTTCGTCGATTCACTTCTGCCGTACTCAATAACACAAAAAGCTTTCTGTTGAGCGGTCGCCATCCTAGCATCAACTGACGCTGACGCCTAGTCAACAGCACCTCAAGCGAACAAATGTACAACTAAATGAAACTTTATAGCTCCCTTAATTCGCCGACAGTGCTTAGCTCTGCCTTTTGTCGTTGCAGAGTTTTAAATTCCTAAAGTTGTGGTATTCTTTTTGAATCACCCTGTATATTAAACCACCTTTATTTCTAATTTTCATATTTCTCTGTTTTGGCTTGGTGCTACCAGTTTCTTGTTTTACTATATTCCTTGTTGCTTTGCTTTTATTGTTGGACATCTGTATAGCCTCATCATTTTGTATTTTTTTTCCATCCTGTAGCCTTTTCCTGTAAGTTCTTTTGTATTTGAGAAAATACTGCAAGAAGGATGGGCCCATCTTATTCTCTTTGCTAGAGCTGATTTACCTGAGTGTTCAGAAGATTCTGGAAACTTTGTTACCCAGTTTTTCTGATAGCTTCTCTAACAGAGTGTGCCATTTCAGGAAACGTCTTGTCAAATTTTAGTTTGAATATAGACATGAATTTGCTGAATTTTTCATTTACACATGTTCCTGAACATACTTCTGACCATATCTGGCTGTTGTAGTATATCTTTCTACATTTTGTCAAATATGCACAAGCTCTACTGCCCCAGAGTGGACAGTGTACTCATCACTTTATACCATGGCTCTGGGTACGAAGAAAATAATTTGCTCTCAATTGTTAATCATCATATGAGATAGTCAAAAAGGTAAATAGTTCCTTTGTAAAAGAAGTGAAACAAGTTGTAATCATTCTAAACTGTCTGAATTGTTGACAGTGGTAATAGTACTCACAATAGCACTATGCGGGTGGTAGGCCTATTGTATTTTTTCGAAAATAAAACACAAGGTGAGATCATTATTTCAACGACTTCTAATTACCATTATCTTACCCACTGTTCATAAGTATATTGAGTTTGTAGGTCAGAGGGATCATTGGAAAGTGGACCAGCAACAAGAAACCAAACTTTTTATTGAGGGAAAATTTTCATATAACTTCTAAATAAACAGTGTGACAGTTGTGGCTAATAACTCAGCACAGCAGTAATGGCCATTAAACAAGGACAGTGCTATGCATTGCACAACATATAGCCACCTCACCCCATCCATAATTCTGCAGGAATCTGTTTTGCGTAAGTTTGAAATTTTTACATTTTATTTCAGTAATTTCCACCTGCATGTTATCTAGCACATAACATAAGCTTATAATTATTGTAACATTAGTAAAGAATTTTATAATCATAATTATCAACACCATAATTGATAATAATAATGATTAAATCTTCATGTTTTAAAGTGCATAAACTAATTCTTAATAGATCCCTTGAAAAATTTCAGACATGAATATTGGAAAAGTATTTTCCAGGAGAGTCATGTCATTCCCTGCAGAAAATGAGTTTTTATTTAAATCACTTGCTATGCTCAGCAAATGTCTGTCAAATACTAATAATAATAAGGATATCATGTAGAACAAAATGGGAATTATATCAAAATGCTAGACGTAATCACAATCAAGCTACAGTAGCCCATTACCAACACTAATGTAAGGTGCTCAAAAATGTTATTAGGAATTCAAAGAGTATGTGGTACACAAACAGAATAGCTGGTTCACATGATAAAATTAAGACCATATGGTCAGTTGTGAAGTAAGTGTCAGCTCACAAGCACAAGGTAAATGATATAGAGTCAGTTTGTAGTAAAAATATATCTGATACTGATAAGTCATATACAGGGTGGTCCATTGATAGTGATGGGGCCTAATATCTCACGAAATAAACATCAAATGTAAAAACTATAGAGAACGAAACTCATCTCGCTTGAAGGGGGAAGCCAGATGTCGCTATAGTTGGCCTGATAGGTGGTGCTGCCATAGGTGCAACGGATATCATCTGCGTTTTTTAAATAGGAAACCCCATCTTTTATTACATATTCGTGCAGTACATATAGAAATATGAATGTTTTAGTTGAATTAGTTTTTTTGCTTTGTGATAGATGGTGCTGTAATAGTCACAAACATGTAAATACGTGGTATCATGTAACATTGCGCCAGTGCAGATGGTATTTGCTTCGTGATACATTAACCGTGTTGGAATGGACCGTTTATCAATATCAGAGATGGTCGATATCGTGTTTATGTATGGCTATTGTGATCAAAATGCCCAAAGGGCGTGTGCTATGTATGCTGCTCAGTATCCTGGATGACATCATCCAAGTGTCTGGACCATTCACTGGATAGTTACGTTATTTAAGGAAACAGGAAGTGTTCAGCCACATATGTAATGTCAACCACAACCTGCAACAAATGATGATGCCCAATCCTCACATCTGTAGCAGACAAATTGTGTGAGAATCGGGAATCTCAAATACATCGGTGTTGAGAATGCTACATCTACATTGATTGCACCCCTACCATATTTCTATGCACCAGGAATTGCATGGCAACAACTTTGAATCTCATGTACAGTTCTGCCACAGGGTACAAGAGAAATTACGGGCCAATGACAGATTTTTTGCATGCCTTCTATTTAGTGACGAAGTGTCATTCACCAACAGCTGTGATGTAAACCGGCATAATAATCATTATTGGGCAACAGGAAATCCACGATGTCTCTGACAAATGGAACATCAGCAAACTTGGCGGGTTAATGTATGGTGCAGCATTATGGGAGGAAGGATAATTGGACCCAATTTTATCAATGGCAATCTCAGCGGTGCAAAATAAGCTGATTTCGTACATAATTTTCTACCAACGTTACTACAAGATGTTTCACTGCGTGACAGAATGGTGATGTACTCCCTACATGATGCATGACAGGCACTTAGATCACATGTGGTTGAAGCAGTATTGATTAGCATATTTCATGACATGTGGATTGTTCGTTGAAGCACCATACCATGGCCCGCATCTTCACCGGATCTTACATTCCCAGATTTTTTTCAGTGGGGACAGCTGAAGGATATTTGCTGTCGCGATCTACCAACAATGCCTGACAACATGACTCAACACATTGTCCATGCATGTTCAAACATTACGGAAGGCAAACTACTCGCTGCTGAGAGGAATGTCGTTACGCCTATTGCCAAATTCATTGAGGTTGATGAACATCATTTTGAGCATTTATTGCATTAATGTGGTATTTACAGGTAATCATGCTGTAACAGCATGCGTTCTCAGAAATGATGAGTTCACAAAGGTACATATATCACATTGGAACAACAAAACCAAAATGTTCAAATGTACTTATGTTCTGTATTTTAATTTAAAAAACCTATCTGTTACCAACTGTTCATCTAAAATTTTGAGCCATATGTTGTGACTATTACAGCACCATCTAATACAGAGTGAAAAAAGAGGTTCAGCTAAAGCATTCATATTTCTGTACGTACTACACAAATATGTAATAAAAAATGGGGGTTCCTATTTAAAAAGTCACAGTTGATATCCGTTTGACCTATGGCAGCGCCATTTAGTGGCCAACCATAGTGCCATCTGGTTTCTACCTTCACGCTAGATGAGTTTTATTCTTTGTATTTTTTTTGTTTGACGCTTATGTTGTAAGATATTTGCCCTGGTCACAAAAAATGGACCATCCTGTATACGTACAGAATTTAACTGTCATTTTCTGAACATAACTTGTCATTTAATAAAAACCTAGTTTTCACAGGGAATGATTTAACTGTCTTGGAAAATACTTTTCCAATACTGATTTCTGAAACACTTCTCTGTGATGCCGACAAGTGGGAAATTGAATCAATAATTAAATCTCTGCAAGTTCCCTGTTTAGAGTGTGCTAATGGTAAGCAAATTTCAAAGAGCATGAGAAATTGTTTAAGGTAACCATTATACAGTCATTAGGCCATAATTGTTCACAATTGGTTTGTAAAACGTTCTAGATAACTTGAGCGACTGATTTGGCCACACAAATTGTAAAACATGAGTCCCATCAAAATTTATGGAGTGTGACAGTTTGGTCAATTTGTGCACAAAATCCTGCTTTGGCAAACTTCCTCATTTACCGATGGCTATAGAGGCAGTAATGGCTCAGTATTTCTGGAGTGCACTTCCAGTGACTTGTTAAGTCCAGGCCATTTGGAGTTGGTGCACTATGGCAGGCAAAAGGGCATCCAACACAACGTTAGAAGGTATCCCATGACTTTTGACACCTCAGTGCATGAGGATATTGAAAATGCATTTCTTGTCAGATTGTGGCCCAGTTGTGTGCCAGTAATACTACAGAAGAGGGTTTTTACTCAGAGATTTTCTCTTTCCAAAATGGGAGCTTGCACCAGTGTTTTGAAAAAGAACTTAGTAAGGAATGCTACTGGGGTCAACCCATTTCTCATACATATGTTTCAACACTCTTAAAGGCAACCCAGTCTGTTGAAAATGGAGAGAAACATATCACTGTGTCAGAACCCAGTTGGAATGAATTTGTCTTTATTGGGTTCTATGGACGTAACTGTAGGAGACATTAAGTCACAACCAGGACCCAGAGGTTATTACTCATGGAGTCCTAGTACCGGCAATGGCTGTAGTAGATGACAACTGCATGTACCATAAGCTGGTGTCCTCCACAGGATACCAAACTGAACAGTTATCAGAAACACAGCAAAGGAGATGGTCGTGGGAATTCTTGCAGTACAAATTGAACGAACTGTGAAAGGAGATACAATTCTGAGTATGCGTTAAATAATAATATGTATTGCAGTAACAAACAACTGAATACACCGTCAGATTATGACTGGGGGTCATAATCATCAGTGATTAGCAAAATTATTGATGACAGCAGTCATACAACTGTACAACACCTGGAAACAATCTCCAACCACCTTGAGCCACAGTGAGTTAGGCATGAAGTAAGCTCCATTATATTCATTAGATTGTAGCTACCGATGTAATATAGCAACTCTGCTCTGATATGAATCAAAGCAACCAGGAATACCCATTGTTACCACATTCTGTAATTTGGGCCAGTATTGAGGATGTTTGAGTAACTATTGTTATAACCTTTAATCACAATAATTGCGCAGATATTCACACTCTCTCTTAGAAACAATAGCTGATCACATGATTACAACTCAGTTTCTCGTATTCGACTGCCGTGCCGTGACATGTGGCCGGCGCCGTTCGTAGCTAGGTGGTGCTCCCGTGCTCAGCCAATTTGCGGAGCGCCTCTATCACCGTTTGTGCGTATTGTCGTGGCGGCACTGTTAAATGTCGTGGCACTATCACAACACTTTTCCCCCCTTGAAAAAAAAACACTCACTTCCTTGGAGATATGGACAGCGCGGAGACATCCGTGGCTTCTTGTGAGGCCCCGAGGAGATCCCGCGCAGAGACACGAGAGTATGGTCGAAAATGTCCAGGACGGAAGCTCGTGCATGGAACGTGCCTCCTGGATGAGATGATGGGTGAAAACTCCGGAGCAGCATCCATAGGTGTCATGGACCTGGGAGTGTGCTCCAGCGAGATGGGTCCCGGAGAAGGCGGCATCGCGACTGGGGCCGGTTCTGGCATACTCGGAAGCGGCAGCGACATCGGCTGCATCTACACAGACGGTAGATAGGCAGCAGCGACAGGACTGGCGTCTCGGGCTGGTGGAGGCGAAGGATGGGGCGGTGGCACCGGCGTGGCCACCACACATGGGCGCATCTGGTCGTAATGGCGAACAACCGTGCCGTCGCCCGTACGGATTTCACAAAGCCGGCGGCCGCGAAGAGCCTTGACCACCACTGGAATTCATTTAGGGCGAGATCCATACCCTCGTGCCCACACGTCGGCGCCCACCGAGTATTTTCCCGCACTCGGGGACACAATACAAGGCCTGACAGGGTGAAGCAGGTGCAGTAGAGTGCGCGGTTGGTGGCCATGCAAGAGTTCAGCAGGGCTGCGATCACCCAGAGGCGTGAAGCGATAAGAACTCAGAAATTGCTGCAGGGCATCATCTGTGGAAAAATCACTAAGGAATTTTTTCATCTGGCATTTGAAAGTGCGGACAAGGCGCTCGACCTCCCCATTCGATTGCGGATGGAAGGGAGGTGCTGTAACATGATGAATCCCTTGTCCAGTACAAAAATCACGAAAGGCCTGCGAAGAGAACTGAGGGCCATTGTCCGTGACGATCGTGGATGGAAGAACTTCTAGCGCAAAGATTTTGGACAAAGCCAGCGTCGTCACCGCAGAGGTGGGTGACAGACATCTAACAACAAACGGAAACTTCGAGAAGGCGTCAATCAACAGTAGCCAATAAGTACCAAGGAAGGGGCCAGCAAAGTCGGCGTGCACCCGTTCCCATGGCTGAGCTGGATCAGGCCACGGAGAGGACATTGTATGAGGTGCCGCCAGTTGTTGAGCACACTGGCCACACGCAGCAACCATATGGGCGATGTCCGAATCAATACCGGGACAATAAACGTGCCTGCGGGCCAGGGACTTAGTCCGAGAAATACCACAATGGCCTTCGTGCAACAGTTTGAGAACATCTTTGCGAAGAGAGGCTGGCACCACGACCCGTGGAGATGCGCCATCCGTAGCCAGAAGAACAACACCATCACGGACAGACAGACGAAGGCGCAAGGCATGGTAGTTGCGAAGGGGATCCAATGCCCGGCCCTTGGTCCTGTACGGCCAACCTCGTTGAATAAAACCGATCACCCGACACAGGACCGGGTCCTGTGCAGAGCCAACGCGACCTGCGAACCTGTAAGTGGAAAGCCCTCGACCGCACGACGTTCTTCCTCATCAATGTGGAAACAGAGGAGTTCATCAAGATCGAAAATAGGGTCGGGGCCCATCGGCAATCGCGTCAACGCATCAGCGTTGGCGTGCTGGGCCGTGGGGCTATAGTGAATCTCATAATGGAAACGAGACAAGTATAAGGCCCAACGTTGCAGGCGGTGAGCTGCCTTATCCGGAAGTGACGCCGATGGGCTGAACAGAGAGACCAGCGGTTTGTGGTCGGTGATGAGGTGAAACTTAGAACCATACAAAAAAAAACCATAACTTTTTTAGAGCATAAATGATAGCGAGCGCCTCCTTTTCGATTTGAGAGTAACGCCGTTGCGCCTCGTTGAGGGTCTTGGGAGCATAGGCGATGGGTCGTTCCGACCCATCCTCATACCGATGGGCGAGAACAGCCCCTAGGCCATACTGTGACGCGTCAGTCACCAGAACCAAGTGCTGACCTGGACGGAATGTGGCAAAACAAGGCGGCGACTGCAAATGAGCCTCCAGGCGGACAAAAGCCTGCTCACACCCGTCGGACCAACAGAAGGGGACGTTTTTGCGTAACAGCTGATGCAGAGGATAAGCTACCGCCGCTGCGGATGGAATGAATTTGTGATAATAAGCAATCTTGCCTAGAAAAGCCTGAAGTTCTTTGACCGTAGACGGCCGGGGTAGGGCGTTAATGGCCGCAACGTGCTGACGGAGAGGACGTATACCCTCACGGGACAAGTGGAAACCAAGATACTCAATGGAGGGTTGGAAGAACTGTGACTTGTCCAGATTGCACCTCAACCCAGCCGAATGCAAACCCGAAACAGTGAACGTAAATTACGAAGGTGCTCCTCAGTGGAGGCTCCCGTGACAACAATGTCATCCAGATAGTTTATGCAGCCGGGAACGGAAGCCCTGAGCTGTTCCAAAAACCGCTGAAAAATGGCTGGTGCGCTAGCGACGCCAAATGGTAATCGCTGGTAGTGATACAACCCACAAGGAGTGTTGATAACGAGAAATTCCCTGGAAGTAGTGTCCAACGGCAACTGTTGGTACACCTCCGATAAGTCAAGTTTGGAAAAGAACTGGCCCCCATTGAGCTTGGTAAACAACTCCTCAGGACGGGGAAGAGGATAAGTGTCAATGAGGCTCTGAGCGTTGACAGTGGCTTTAAAGTCACCACACAATCGCAGACTCCCGTTTGGTTTAGAAACCACCACGATCGGCGATGCCCATTCGCTGGAGGTAACCGGAAGGAGAATCCCTGAAGCTGTTAACCTGTCTAGCTCAGCCTTGACAGGTGCACGCAACGCCACCGGAATAGGGCGTGCCCGAAAAAACTTAGGGCGAGCCGTAGGTTTAAGAGTAATGTGGGCTTCAAAATCCTTGGCACAACCCAGACCAGCAGAGAACACGAACGAAAATTCAGAACACAATCCATCCAGCTGTTGCTACGGAATATCCTCAGATATGAGGTGCACATCATCATCAATGGATAACCCGAACAACTGGAAAGCATCATAACCGAACAGGTTTTCAGTGCCCGCATGATCCACCACATAAAACGTGAGGAGCCGAACAACAGACTTGTAGGCAGTGGAAGCATCAAACTGGCCCATGATAGGAATTTTCTGTTTATTATAAGTCCTCAGATTTCGCGTAACTGGAGACAAAGGGGGGGAGCCCAACGCCAAATACGTTCGAGAATTAATGAGAGTTACTGCAGAGCCAGTGTCCACTTGCATGCGGATGTCTTTATTCAGAACACGAACAGTAACAAACAACTTATTTGTTTGAGAAAGCACACAGTGAACATCCATGTCCGATGCCTCGTCCTCGTCGACAGGAACTTTATGGGACTGACACACAGAAGCAATGTGGCCTTTTTTCCTATATGAATTACACGTGGCCCAACGTTTTGGAAACGCTGCCCTGTCGTGCTGTACGAAACAACGGTGGCAAGAAGGAAGTGCGGAACGAACCGGCTTCTGTGGTTGCTGGTTTCGCTGCGAGCGTTGCGGCCCAACGCGACGTTGTTGACGCGAGTGAACCGCCGCCACATCGTCGTTCTCCTGTGAAACAGGCAAATTGCCCGTGTCGATAGTTGACTGTACAGCGCCTACATCACACCACGCGTCGATTTGCGCGCCAGCAGCGTGAGACACTTCAAAGGATTGAGCAATGCTTAGAACTTCCGACAACGACGGGTTTGGCAGTTGGAGGGCACGTTGGCGAACTTCTTTATCAGGAGCAAGCCGTAGAATAGCATCCCTAACCATTGAGTCAGCATAAGACTCGTGATATGTGTCCGTGACAAACTGAAATTTCCTACTCAGACCGTGTAGTTCCGCCGCCCAAGCCCGGTAAGATTGATGGGGCTGTTTACGACACCGGTAGAACGCCACGCGGGCGGCAACGACGTGGGTGTTTTTTCGATAATAGTCAGACAATAAGTCACACATTTCTTGGAAGGACAGGGAGGCAGGTTCCCGCAGAGGGGCTAACTGAGATAGCAGCTGATAGACTCGAGGGGAAATCCAAGACTGAAATAACGACTTACACATAGGAGCGTCGACAACGCCGAAAGCCAAGAAGTGTTGCCGCAATCGCTTCTCATAATCCTCCCAGTCTTCAGCGGCCTCGTCGTAAGGAGGGAATGGAGTCGGAGAAGAGGAAGACAGACGATGAGTAAGCGACGTCGACAACGCCTGAATCGCTGCCGTCAGCTGTGTTTGTTGAGCCTGAATAGTAGCCGTCAGCTGTGTTTGTTGTTCAATGAGCGCTTGCATGAGCTGTTCCATGTATGCCCCGTCACGAACACGCAAATCCACAACGCAGTGAAAATATCCCGACCTCGTCGCCAAAAAGTGTTATAACCTTTAATCACAATAATTGCGTGGATATTCACACTCTCTCTTAGAAACAATAGCCGATCACATGATTACAACTCAGTCTCTCGTATTCGACTGCCGTGCCGCGACATGCGGCCGGCGCCGTTCGTAGCTAGGTGGCGCTCCCGCTCTCAGCCGATTTGCGGAGCTCCTCTATCACCGTTTGTGCGTACTGTCGTGGCGGCATTGTTAAATGTCATGGCACTATGACAACAACTATTGTTCTAGACACATGAGCATTTGGCAGTGTGATGTCAAGCAGTTCTTTCAATAAAGTATTCACAAAAATCAAGTTGCATGTCAGTCCTGTACAGAACTGCAAGACAACTGGAGCCATTGAAATGTGATCCAGAAATATTAGAATAATAGGAATACTAGTAAAACTATTGCAATACCATGCACCATTCTACTAGCTGAAAGCTTATTGTTGACAGCCTTATGAGCCATGAGTTTATCTGTGTGGACACAAGATCAACTTCTCTATGGGTAAGGTTTCCTTTCTAAAAGTGAATGAGCTTAAGTTGTGCTGGTGTGGAAGGACAGTACCCACAGTCAGTATTGATCAAATTCATTGTAAAGGGACATTGCACTACAAGAAATTTTCTGAGCCTTTGAATAAAGGACTTGAAGTCATTTCACAAATATAACAGAAAGTAGAAGAGCCAGAGAGCCTCACTGGCATTCAGAGACACCAATAGTTAAACCTCTTCAATCAATATGGGGAAGTATTTGTAAAAAATGCCTGGAATAATACAAAGGAAATACATATCACCTTGATGAATTTCACACAAAGCCTTGTACAACACAAAGCCTTGTACAACACAAAGCCTTATCCCTTGGTCTCAGTGGAAAGCACTAGATAAAGAAATTAGAAGGATGTTTCGAGAAGTTAATAGTTCATAAGGACGTATTGTCACCATCCACAGATGCTGGGGATTGACTACATAAAACCGTTTTGATGACACAGTGAGCCACTCGTCTCTTTTGTCTAGATTCTACACTACAGCAGAGCTACTGTTTGGCAGGAGGGCAAAGAATGAATGAATGTGTGGCTCAGATTCCACAGGTTCCAAATGATGAAGATAAGTGAGAAGCAAAGGTTCTGAAAGCTTTGTCCAGCTTGACAGACAAAGCATTTAGAAGAAAGCATAATTGTGTCAAGACAATTATCAAAATACTAAGGTATCAAGTGAACAAGAAAGTATCATAAAGAAACCATCTACCTCTTGAACAAAATGTACAAAAAGTGGCAGCTTTTGCGTACAGGACCTTTTGTGATTCTAAGGATTCCAAATCCTGGTTGATAATTATTAGGGTACCAAAGTAATCAGCAAATTAAAGGACTTTGTCCTCATCAAGATTTATGAAAATATTATGCTTGGTGGAATTAGTGTGCATAATTTTAGGAACACAAGTCAATAAGAATTTTTATCTATTTTTGTCTGTAGTAGATAAGTATTATCCTGTGATGTATGTAGGAAGAATGATTCTCATCTGCCAGTCTTAAGATCACATTTTCCTACATATATGTCTTCGTACATGGTTAGACTGGAATTCACAAAGGTTTTATCAAACCACATTCAAGTTATTTCTCTACTGTTCCACTCTCCAACAACACGCATGTAACATGAACACTTACGTATTTTTGTATGAGCTCTCCGATTTCTCTTAATTTATTGTGATGATCATTTCTCCCTATGTAGGTGGGCAGAAACAAAATATTTTCACACTCTGAGGAGAAGATTAATTATTGAAATTGCATGAGAAGATCCTGCCGCTATTGGAAAGGCCTTTGTTTTAATGATTGACACTCTAATTCACATATCATCTCCCATGGCACTCTCTCCTCTATTTTTTGATAATACAAAATGTGCTCCCCTTCTTTGAACTTGTTCCATGTTCGCCCTCAGATTGATATGATGCATATTCCACACTGCACACCAGTATTTCTCAAGAAGATGGGCAAACGTAGTATAAGCAGTTTCTGTAGTAGACTTGTTGATTATTCTAAGTGTTCCACAAATAAATGAAAGTCTTTGGGCCATGGGGGATAGCCATGTGGTCTGATGTTACTTATCACAGTTTGCACAGCTACCCCTGTCAGAGTTTCGAGTCCTAGGAATGGGTGTGTGTTGTCCATAGCATATGTTAGTTTAAGTTATACTAAGTAGTGTGTAAGCCTAGGGACTGATGACCTTAGCAGTTTGGTCCCATAACCACTTAGCACATATCGACCAGCTGTGTCATCATTCCAATTTAAGCTGTTGGTTACAGTAATACCTAAGTATTTAGTTAAATTGACAGCCTTTAGATCTGTGTGATTTGTCATTCAACAGAAGTGTAGCAGATTCCTTTTAGTACTAATGTTGGTGACTTCACACTTTTCACTGTTTATAGTCAGAAGCCTCTTTCAGCACCATGCAGGTACTTTGTCTAAATAATTTTGCAATAAGTTTTGATCATCTGATGACCTTGCAGGACATTAAATGACAACATCATCTGCAAACAATATAAGATACCTTTTGAGATCATCTCCTAAATCTTTTATGTAGATCAGAAACACCAGAGGGCATATAACATTTCCTCAGTGAAAGACAAACATTACTTGTAGTTACTTGTTGTTTCCTTGATGATTTTCCATCAATTACCATGAACTTGACCTTTCTGACAGGAAAGCATTAATCCAGTTACATAACTGATATGAATACTCGATAGGCACAAAATTTGATTAGAAGTTGTGTGTGAGTAATGGTGTCAACAGCCTTATGGAAATCTAAAAACATAAAGCAAATTAATGAATGCAACAAGCGATTCTAATATGGAATACATTTGAATGATGATAATTATTGGTTTAGAAGGTGGTCTAGCTTGTGTTTAAAGCTGCACCAAGCTTGGTACAGGTGGGATTTGTCATAGAGGTTGGTGTGATGTGGTCTGCAGTAATAAGTTTGATCTTTCTTCAGAGCCACATACTGAGTTTCTGAATATTGGTCTTGGTGTGTTGTTTAATATATTTTCCATTGACTAAGATCGAGCTACTTGCTCCACACATAAGCTTGTTGAACAGAATTCCTGAAGATTCAGGTTGGTATTGTTCAATTATTTTTTATGGAACTGTTATGAGAGAGATTTATCTAAATTTGTGGAGCAACAAACATAAAGAGAAAATGTTTTTGATTTTTCAATGGTAAAATGAGCATGCGAGTACAGTTTATGAAGAAGGGTGTACATTAATAGTGCATGAACTGATTCAAATGACAGCTGATAGGTCATAAATGCAGCTTGACTATTGGCCCACAAAGACTGTATTGTTGCCACTGAAGCAAAGCTAGTCTGTATTTTGTGAAATGTATCATGGACATTCTTTAACTGTGTTACATGGGCATTAACCAATTGGCCAGTGAATTTCAAGTTTCAAGTGATGGTGTAATGGCAACCTAAGAAAAATTTGCTATTACATAATAGTCGATTGTGTAATTACACCTCTCCCAAATCCAATCTCATACAGTGCATGGAAAAGACTAAATCTGATATTGTCCCATGTGTGCTCTGATTTCCCTAATTTTATTACAACCATCATTTCTCCCTACATAGGTCAGCATCAAAAAAATATTTTCACGATTGGAGCAGAAAATTGTTGATTGAAGATTCTGCTGTAGTAAAAAATGTGTTTGTTTTAATGATGTCCACCCTAAATCCTTTATCATTTCAGTGACATCCTCTCCCGTATTTCGCAATAATACAAAACATGCTGCCCTGCTTTGTACTTCCTTCATGGACTCCAGCAGTCCTATCTAGTAAGGATCCCACAACACGCTGCAGTATTCTAAAAGAGGATGGAGAAGTGTAGTGTAGACAGTCTCTTCAGTAGATCTGTTACGTTTTGTAAGTGCCCTTCCAATAAAACGCAGTCTTCGGTTAGCCTTTCTCACAACATTTTCCCAGTGTTCCTTCCAATTTAAGTTGTTCTTAATTGTATTTCCTAGGTATTTAGCTGAATTTACAGACTTTATATTTGACTGATTTATCATGTAACTGAAGTTTAATGACTTCTTTTTAGCACTCATGTGGATGGCCTCACACTTTTTGTTACTTAATTTCAGTTGCCAATTTTTCTACCATTTTCTAAATCATTCTGCAATTTGTTTTAATCTTCTTATGACTTTACTAGTCGATAAATGACAGAATCATCTGCAAACAACCTAAAACAGCTGCTCATATTGTCTCCTAAATTGTTTATGTAGATATGGAACAGCAAAGGGCCTACAACACCACCTTGGGGAATGCAAGAAAGCACATCTGTTTAACTCGATGATTTTCCATCAGTTACTATCAACTGTGACCTCTCTGACAGGAAATGACAAATCCAGTCACATAACTGTGGTGATATTCCATAATCATGCAATTTCTCTACAAGCTGCTTGTGTGGTACAACATCAAAAGCCTTCTGTAAATCTAGAGACACAGAATCGATTTGAAATCCAATTCAATAGCACTCAGCAATTTATGCGAGTAGAGAACTAATTGTGTTTCACAAGTACGATGTTTTCTAAATCTGTGTTGACTGAGTGTCAATAAACTATTTTCTTTGGGGTAACTGATAATTTTGAACACAATATATGTTCCAAAATCGTGCTGCATGTCGATGTTAATGATATGGGCCTGTAATTTAGTGGATTACTCCTACTACCTATCTTGAACATTGGTGTGGCCTGTGCAGCTTTCCAGTCTTTGTGTACAGATTTTCATCAAGCAAATAGTTGTATATGATTGCTAAGTATGGAGCTAAAGTACCAGCAAACTCTGAAATGAACCTAACTGGTGTACAGTGTGGACTGGAAGACTTGCTTTTGTTAAGTGATTTATGGTGCTTCACTACTCTGAGGATATCTTTTTCTATGTTACTCATGTTGGCAGCATTCTGGAACTTACTTCATCTTCTGTGGTGAAGGAATTTTGGAAGGCTGTGTTTAGTAACTCTGCTTTGGCAGCACTGTCATCTATTGTATTTCCATTGCTACTGCACAGAGAAGGCATTAACTTTGTGTTGCTGCTAGCATACGTAGCATACAACCAGAAACTCTTTGGATTTTATGCCAGGTTTCAAGACAAACTTTCATTGTGGAAACTACTATAAGAATCTTGCATTGAAGTCCATGCAAAATTTCAAGCTTCTTTAAAAAATCGTCAGTGTTGGAGATTTTGCATCCATTTGAATTTGGCATCTTGTCTTCATTGTTTCTGCGACAGTGTTCTGATGCGTTGTGTTTCCCAAGGAGAATCAGTTCCATCTTTTGTTAATTTATTTAGCATATATCTCTCAATTGCTGCCAACATCATTTCTTTGAATTCAAGCCACATCTGGTGTACACTTAAATTATTAATTTTGACAGACTGGAGATTGTCTCTCAGAAAGGTGTCAAGTTAATTTTTATCTGCTTTTTTGGATAGGTATATTTTTTGTTTATTTGTGGAGAATTTGTAGGTTACAATATTCAGTCTTGCTGTGTTTGCTAATCGCTGTATCTGTTTTGATGATTGTTATTAGCTCAGTATTATTTGTTGCTAAGAGGTCCATTTCATTTTTTTTTTTTTTTTTTTTTTTTTTTTTTAATATTGGTGTCGTACCCAGACCTTCACACAAGAAACTTTCGCAAAAAGTATGGACTGAAAAGTTTCATGTATCCTAGATGATAAGTATTTGTACATCAAAGCATGCTATGCAAACCAACTGTCCAAAACAACGTACAGAATGTGATTTCTAAAAGTAACATGTGAAGACTATTATGATAACAGACATATCATCTCCAAATATTACAATATTACAAAATATTAAATTTGTGGTTGTTATGTACATCTTACAATATCAAACAGTGGATACTCCAGTATGGAATAATGACAATATTATGAAAGAGATTCATTGCTACACATGAAATAGAGGAGATGTTGAGTTGCAGACAAACACAATAGAAAGACTGCTAAGCACATAAACTGTTAACTGAAAGAACATCCTTCTACAGATGATAATACACACACACACACACACACACACACACACACACACACATTCACACTATCATGACTCACACACACGAGACCACTGTCTCTGGCCACCGAGGTCAGACTGTGAGCAACTGGGCCTGGTGGGACAAGAAATGTGGCTGGTAAGGGTAAGGAGGAAGTTGGGACAGGAAGAGAAGGGATAGCAGGGTAGAGGTGGGGATCATAAAGTACTGGTTTTGGGACCATACAGGATCATGGCGGGGAGAGTGTAGCCAGCTGGGTATGATCAGAAGTTAGACACATTGTGGGAGGGGGGAATATTGGAAAAGGGTGAGAAGGAAAGAGACTGTAGGTGCACTAGTGGAATAGAAGGCTGTGTATTGCTTGAGTGGGAGCAGAGAAGGGAATGGGTGAAGGGCAGTGACTATTGATGGTTGAGTCCAAGAGAGTGTAGGAATATAGGATACACTGCAGGAAGAGGTCCCATCTGGGGAATTTAGAAAACTGGTGATGGTAGGAAGGATCCTGATGACACAGGCTGTGAAGCAGTCTTTGAAGTGAAGAACATTGTGTTCCTCAGAATGATCATTGATTGGGTGGTCCAACTGTATCTTGACCAAAATTATTCAGTGGCCATTCATGTGGACAGAGAGCTTGTTGGTTGTCATGCCCATGTGGAGCAAAGCACAGCTGTTGCAGCTTACCATGAAGATCACATGACTTTCATAGGTAGTCCAGCTTTTGATAGGATAAGTGATGTTTGTGACTGGACTGGAGTAGATGGAGGTGGGAGGATATGTACGACAGGACTTTCATGCAGGTCTATTAGATGGAAATGAATTTTGAGGCAAGGTGTTGGGAGCAGGGGTGGAGTAGGGAGAAGGATATTGTGTACGTTCAGTGGATGGTGGAACACTGCCATGGGAGGGGAAAAGGATAGTGGATAGGACACTCCTCATTTCAAGCCACAACTAGAGGTACTTGAAACCCTGATGTAGCATCTGATTCAGTTGTTCCTTTCCTGGGTGGTTGGTACTGAGTTATGAGGGAAATGCCCCTTTCAGGCCAGATGGTGGGACTTTGGGAGGTGGTGGGTCACTTGAGAGATAAGGCACAGAAGATCTGTTTCAGTACAGTTTTGGTCTGTGAAGGCTTCAGTTAGACCCTTGGTGTATTTTAAGAGGGACTCGTTTTCACTATGGATGTGATAAGCCGCAGGTGGCTAGGCTATGTAGAAGCGCTTGTTAGTATGGAATAGGTAGGAGCTGTCAAAGTGGACATGTTGCTGGTTGCTGGTAGGTTACATATGGATGGAGTTACTGATGTCAACATAGAGGAAGGTGACTTGTTGGTTTGAGGGGAACCCAGTGAAGCAAATGGGGGAGAAGTCTTTGTGGTTTTTTGGGGAATGTGGTTAGGGTGTCATCACCCTCAAACCAGATTACGAAGATGTCACCAGTGAGTCTGAACCGGGTCAGAGGTTTGGGATTCTGGGTGGTTAGGAAGGATTCCTCTAGATGGCCTATGAACAGGTTGGCACAGGATGGTGGCATGTGGGTGCCCATTGCCATAGTTTAAATTTGTTTTTTGGTGATGCTTTTAAAGGTAAAGTAATGATGGGTTAGGATATAGTCAGTTGTGGTGACCAGAAAAGAAGTTGTAAGTCTGGAATCCATTGGATGTCAGGAAAGGTAGTGTTCAGTAATGACAAAGCAAAAGGTATTAGGGATCTTAGGATAAAGGAAGTGACATCAATAGTAATGGGCAGAGCATCGTGTAGTAAAGAAACAGGAACTGTGGAGAGTTGGTGGACGAAATGGTTGGTGTCTTCTATATAGAAGGGAAGATTGCAGGTAACAGGCAGAAGGTGTTGGTCTATGAAAACAGAGACTCTCTCAGTGGGGGCACAGCATCTGGCCACGATGGATGGTTGGGTGTATTGAATTTATGAAGCATTTAGAAGGTAGGGGAATGTGAAGTGGTAAGTGTGGGGAAAGAAAGAGAGAGAGTGAGTGGGGGGGGGGGGGGGGGGGGTGGAGGGGGGGAGGCCTCAGAGGAGAGGTTCTGGGATGTGCCTAAGGATTTGAAGAGAGACTAGAAATCATGTTTGGTTCAATGGGGCCACTATGGCAGGGTTTATTGATGGACGAATCTTACAGCTGGTGGACACATAAACAGTTATTATTGTCGTTCAGAACGTCAGTGGGGGAGCCTTCATCAGCAGGTAGGATTATAACGTCATAACAAACAGTCTTTTATTCCTCATGTTTTTACTGGTTTCCTTGTTTGATCCAGCCTCCCCTCCCCCACTCCACTCTCCATCTAACCTTCAGAATGCAACTAGGTAGCCTAGACTCTCCACATCACATCCATGTATGCTGCCAAAAGCAACACTTGACCATCCCCCAGCCCTACCCTGCTATGTCCCCCCCCCCCCCTCCTCATCCTATTCCTAGCCCACACCACCCAGATTGTTTCTCCCTTCATGCACAGTTGATCACAGTCTGTCCTCCCAGGGAGAGAGAGTGGTCAGGTGTGTGACAGTTGTGTGTGCATGTTTGTATGCATGCATGCGTGTGTGTGTGTGTGTGTGTGTGTGTGTGTGTGTGTGTGTGTGTGTGTTTGTGGGTGCAGGTGCAAACATGTGTGTGTGTGTGTGTGTGTGTGTGTGTGTGTGTGTGTGTGTGTGAATGCGCAACCATGCATTTGTGTTGTTGACTTCAGGAAAAGCCCTTTGACTAAAAAGCTTACTTTTCTAGAAATTTTGTTGTTGTGCCTGTCTATGATGCAACATCTCTACTATATGATAAGTAGCAGTCTGTCTGTTACATAGTACTGTCATTGTCATTTCATAAATTCTTTATTGTTAACCAAGATGTATCTAACTTCGCCCGAGTACTCCATGGTTTCAAATGGTTCAAATGGCTCTGAGCATTATGTGACTTAACATCTGAGGTTATCAGTCCCCTAGAACTTAGAAATGCTTAAACCTAACTGACCTAAGGACATCACACACATCCATGCCTGAGGCAGGATTTGAACCTATGACCGTGGCTGTTGTGTGGTTCAAGACTGAAGCTCCTAGAAGTACTCGGCCACACCGGCCAGCTCCATGGTTTCGCATTTGAGCATTAGCCCAAATGGGGAACTTCATAACAAATCTAATCCTCAGTAGAAGTAGCTGCTAATGATTAGAAAAAAGTCCTAAGTACCTAATCTTCGTCCTTGGAACTTTTGAGTACCATTTCTATACAAGCTGCTGATAATGAACAATGTCTAATTATCAAGTTGCCCATGAGGTCTTTAGCAGTCAACAATATAAACTGAAAAACGTGAAGCCATCCCAACATGTAATTTTAATTGATTTGTCATTCTGTATGAACAAGTTGGAAATGTTTGACAGTGAAGTAAATGATTTCAAATGGAAATGGATGCACACAATTATCTCCTCCCAATTTCAGTACAATCAAGTGACTGCCTTTATATGATGAATTTATCAGGAGTTTCGTGACCCATCTTCACCATCTTGCTTCTTACACCAGGAATACTTTGGGAAATTATTTTTCCAGGTCTGAATAGCTTTTTTTTTTTCTCTCTCTCTCTGAGACGTTGGAGGTCCCTGTTTTTCTATCTGAAACATTGGAATTTTCATTTTTTATGTTCTCTAGTCTCACACACAAACTTCTTTGATGCCATGGCACTGGGACAAATGAAAGAATTTGTTGTTGATCGTTGATCATCTTGTGAGATAGACAAAATGGTTTTTTCTTATAATACTACATGAAAGAAGCTGTAATCATACTAACCTGTCCAGATTGTGGATGATATTAATATTATACACAATAACTCTAGGCAAAGGAATGAGATCACTGAATTTTCTCAGAAATAAAAATCATGGTGAGATTGTTGTTTTGATGACTTTTTATTACCATTATCATGAGCAATCTTCATAAGTATATGCAGTTTGTGTCTTACAGGGATCATTGGAAAGATGATCAGCAGTTTCGATCAAGCTCTGTTTGGAACCATATTCATTAAGCTTCTTAAAATAAAATACAGTAGCTACTGGCCATTAGGCAATGATAATGTTGAGTCTTGCACAATTCAAAGCCTCCCCTCCCCTTCAATCAATAATTCTGTAGAGCTCTAATTTACATAAGATTGAAATCCTGACATTTTATGTACAAGCCTTTTAAAAATTCCTAACATTCAGCATTGCTTTACAATCTTTACTTAGGTCCCTACAGCATGACCCTACAGGAGTATGTAAGCAAGAGTCTGTGCCAGTTGTGTGACACCTCTATATACAGCATCTGCCATCAAGATGCCATCCCTTTGATACAAGCTGAGCTACAGTCGATTCCTTAAAACTTCGGACTCCTCACAAGGACTAAGAACTCAATTGATAGCATTTCTTAACCAACTGAAAATGCACACCTCCACCTTTTACCTTCTTCCTAAGATCCATAAACCCAGTCACCCTGATCATGTTGCTGGCTACAAAGCGCCCACCAAAGGTGTATCTCCCTTAGTTGATCAACACTTGCAACCAATAGTATGAAGTCTTTGCTCCTATATTAAAGACACCAATAATTTCCTAGATCACCTAATATCTGTACCTGTCCCATTGTGCCACACATCCTGCTTGTTGCCATTGATTCCACCTCCTTTAATACAAACAAGTGCATGGTCTGTCTGCTGCTTAACATTTCCTCAACCAGCACCCAGCTGATACCAAACCTATTGCAGTAGCAACCAGAAAGATCGCGGGAGGCGCACATCGGCACGGTGCGTCACGGATGGTAGTTGCCACAAGTACCGTGTTACTACACCTATGATGCCCTTCCTACTCATCTTAAGCAGCTTTAACCTTACACCAACTGGACTCACATTCAGGAGGACGACAGCTCAATCCCGCATGCGACCATTCTGATTTAGTTTTTTGCTTGATTTCCCTAAATGGCTCCAGCAAATGCTGGGATGGTTCCTTTGAAAGGGCATGGCCGAGTTCCTTCCCCGTCTTTCCATAATTCAATGAGACCGATGACCTCACTGTCTGGTCTCCTCCACCAAACATTCCAACCCCCAACACTTACACCAACTACTTTACCTTAGAGGGGCAGATATATAAACAGAACAGCGGCATGGCATGGAAACCAGGATTGCTCTTCCTATGCCTCCCTTTTCATGTATTTCTTAGAGGCTTTCCTGGTGTCCCCAAGCCTTCAGCCATTGGTTTGGTTTCGATACAGTGATGGCATCTCTACAATATGGACTCATAGTGAGGCTGGCCCATTAAAAATTCTCCCAATGATATGTCACACGGTCCTATTTTGAGTCCAATGCCTCTTTCCTTGATATTGCCCTTATCCTCACTGAGGGTCAGCTACACACTCCTGTTCAAACTAAGAGGACCTAGACATCACTTTTGTACACATTAGGGGACTGAAACATCATGGATGTTTCTTACACTAGTATTTTTAATGATAAAAAGACAAAAATTTTAATAATAATTGAAATGAAACTCTAACCAAATAATTAATATATTGTGACCTGTGTGTGACAAAAATTTGAACACTGCTGCATTCAAAATAGTGTGAAAATTGATTTTTCCCTTACATATTGAATTATGTGTGATTTTTATTCTAAGCATACTGTACTTCCACACTATTGGAATTTAAAGGTCAGAACATATTTTGTTCTTTTAAGAATGGAACAGGAATATTCACAAATTTATTGTTCTATGTATCTGAAAAAAATGTTATTTAGGAATTTGCTTTTTTTCTCCTAATAATTTATGAACATGTGGCATGTTCCAGCTGAAAATATTTCATATATTGTTGAATATTCTTGTTGTCTCTATGAATTAAACTCCATACAAACAGGTCAATTCATATGTGTGACTGGATGCAGATATGATAGACTTGTGGTCAGCAGGCCACTCTCCCCATCATCTTCAATTTTTGTGAATGGAGCCACCACTTCATAGTCAAGTAACTCATAAACTGGACTCACATGATTTTGTAGCTTTAACATTGGATGAGGCAATGGTACTTAAGTATGCAAAAATATTGATCATGAGAAACTGAAAGTCAAGATTTGCATGCAATTTTGTTCTCAAGAATAAAATGACAAAACACCCCAGCTCCATATCCTGCTGATTCTGAGCGTTCTTTTAATCTTCTTTAATTTTCTGTCTTTCCTTTGTTACTCTTGCCTCTTCATCTTCACTGTGTACCATAACAGTTTATGGCATGGGTTGTGAATTTGTATGTTTTTGTTCTTTTGCTTCACATCTATCATACCCTCACCATAAAGCATTAGGCCTAACCCCTCTTAACTGCAACCTAACAATTTCTTCAGTTTTAATATGATTTCAACAACATAAGCAGTAGATTGCCATAAAATTTATGACTGCATTTAAACTTATTAATTTTTGACATTTTAAGATTGAAAGTTATTTGAAAAACATGCAAAACAGTCACAACAACTAATTTACAACATAATTGTGTGCATAAAGCACAAGTAAGCTGAAGTAAACTACTTGTATTGACAAAAGCATTGATTGCAATAAATTCCTACTCACAGAACAATGTTTGTGCCATAATTAAATAATGAGACATTTTAGCCAAGGTTTTGTGTTCTTCATCTCAGAGTAACACTTGCAACCTATGGCCTCAATTATTTGTTGGATGTATTTCAATCTCTTTCTTCCTCTACAGTTTTTACCCTCTACAGCTCCCTGTACTACCATGGAAGTTATTCCTTGACATTTTAACTTATATCCTGTCACTACTTTTCAGTTTGTGTTTTGCATATACCTCTTCCCTCACTAATTCTGCAGGGAACCTTATCATTTCGTACCTTATCAGCCTATCTTATTTCAAATACTCTTCTGTAGCACCACATCTCAAAAGTTTCAATTCTGTTCTGTTCTGGTTTTCCCACAGTTCATGTTTCACTGCCAGACAATGCTGTGTTCCAAATGTACATTATCAGATATACACCACCTTTCTTACCTCTGTCTTCACATGGCGTTATTACAGCACCAACTCATCTGAAAAGCAGATTTCCTGGGTCATGACATCCAATCATGTTACTGCTGATCCCTCCCAAAAAATGTTAGGAAAACGCCTGTTGTCATTCAGTATTTCCTTGTGTTGAAAGTATTAGCTTTCTTTTCTCTTTAAATTGTGCATGATGTATTGTCTGTAATTTCTGTATTGCATATTGCCTTATCTTCCAACTTTAAGCTCTCAGATTTTCAAATTTCATCTGGTGCAGTCCTCAACAATCCATCTTTCCTTCTTATCCCATCCAGTAAGTCTCCTTTCACCTAGCGTTCCTCTTCCAAACTCTCCACATTTCCTAAACCTCACTAGTTTTTTTTCCATTCACACTTCTTCCTTCCCCTTCAGTGCTTCTGGTAGCTGAAAGAGCCACAGGTTCCATAAGGCTGCACATTTCTGTATGTTTACATGCATAGTCTCCTGCCACCATTTGGTGGATCGATTTTTTAAGTATCCAATGACATTGCATTTTCAAAATTTGATTATTTTCATTGATATTTTATTTAAGTAATTTGTGACTAAAGTGCGACCAACATTCTACACATTGTATTACATTTCCTCATAAAGATTCTAATAAAACTAAAGAATTTCATACTCAAAATTATCAACATTATTAATAAAAAAAGTAAATTTGATTATTTAAAATGCAACTAAATTCCAATGCAGCTGAATTTTTCATTTATATGTGAACACACTTCTGACCATGTCTGGTTGGTCATGTGCATTATAAATTCACACCATTTTTGATACAGAATATCTCCTTCAGTAGCTAATCACTTTTGTTTCTTTCTTTTTATCTGACTGCAGCTCTTCACATCCATCCAGTTGTAGCTCAAGAACTAGAATAATCTTCATATTATTGTTTCCCATCTATCTTTTAAAGTGTTTTTGTTTTGCTTGTAGCAGCGTTTGACATTCCAGGCAAAAGTCATTGTTCTGACATTGTGCCTCCTATTTTCCAAGTTGTTCTCGCACCCCCCTCCCACCAATTGCCTCTCCCCAACCCCTCCAACAAGCATGCGCGCGCACACACACACACACACACACACACACACACACACACACACACACACACACACACACAATGTGTTCTAAGCAGGAGACTATTCTGTCATCAGATACTGATTAACATAACAGGTACCCATATTTTGAATATAAATGGCAGACTCTTTTATGCAGGTAAAATATATTTGTTGTCTTCTACGATTCTGGAGCCTGTCTTTAACATTGTATTCTTCCTGGATCAGGCACTGATTTTCCCGTTGGTCCATGGTAGGTATTTCATTTCACACCTACCACCCCTGTCTGGGAAACAGTAGAGAATTGGAGGTCTTGGTGTACAAAGACCAGGTTTTCTTAATCCAGGTAGTAGCAGAAAAAGTAAAAGACAGTATGGATCAATTTTCAAAAAATTGCACAAAATTTTGAATGTGGTAGCTCACACGTCGCTGAGTCCTGTGACAGATCACACCCATTCAAGTAATCTGCTGAATCAAGGCAGCAGCAGCTGTTACAGCTGTGTTTCATCAATTCAGAGGTCATCTTTAGCCACCATATCTTCACAGTTAACAGCTGCGGCCTGTAAATCGAAAAGTGTCATGATGGTCTCTCCATTGGCAAAAGATTCCAAGCTGGTCCCTCATTCAGATCTCTGGGTGGAGACTGCCAAGGGGGAGGTGATGGTGAGAAAAAGATTAAATAACCAACGAAAGGATAATGCTCTATGAGATGAGACATGGAATGTCAGATGTTTCATCATTGTAGGGAAGCTAGAAAATGCAAAAAAGGGAAATACTAAGTCTCAATCCAGGTGTAGTTTGTGTCAATGAAGTGAAATGGAAAGAGAATGAGGATTTACGGTCAGATGAATAAAGGGTAATACCAAGAGCAGGAGAATGCAGTATAATGGAAGTAGGGTTTATTATGAATAGGAAGGTAGGAAAGAGAGTGAATTAGTGTGGACAGTTCATTGATAGAGTTGTTCTCATCTTCCTTCATGACACGAGATCTTCTTTCTTGATTCTTCATGTAATTTCAGGGATAAGCAGTTTAGCATGAACTGTGTCATTATTGAAAAATGTACTTTAATCCATCCTACAACATAGCATCTACTGAGATTTTATAATTCATCAATTGCCAACAGCAGTTTACTAAAATTTCTGTTACTTATTGTATTTGTCACATGCTGTAACTCCCACTTTCCATAGCAGTTTGTAAACTGTAGACTTCTGTTATCTATTATATTTATCACACTCTCCAACTCCCAGTTTCTGCAACTCTGTTCTGTACTGACATTTGTTCTTGTGGTATACACACATTATTGGTAGGCGCCTTGACCATATATGTGTTGTTTCTTACATGTAGCTAATAGTGTTGAAGGTCTCAGTGACCATCCCCAATCTTCCATTTAACGACCTTTGTCAACGTACTCACTGGTAGTTAGAAGCATGTTTGTGACGTGCTAGAGTCATCATTTGAGAAGGTTCATCATTCTTCTTTGTGTATAGAAATCTTCTATCATGATTTTCATGTAATTTCAGAGACTGGTATTTTAATTCTGTAATGTGTAAAAAATGTGTAAGTGAGTTGTGGGGTAAGGCTGCATTCTGTTGCTCTGTCAGTGTCCAGGTGAGTTGTTTGAAGTGTGTTCATTGGGTAGTATTGATCTTGGATATCAGCAATATCTTTCTTCATGTAAGGGTTTCTTTCTTGGTTCTGTGAGTTGTTTGAGTGAGTAGTGTGTAAAATGATTGTTGTCAAGTTTTTGGTGCTTGGTTGTACAGTGCTTTTGTGCTTGTGTCCACATCTGTTTGTGAGAGAGTGTTTGTTGTATAGAGTGGCGTTTTTTTCTCCATGAGAAAAATTGTTCCTTCTTCATCCACCATGTAATATTATGTGTAATCTGTTTAACCTGTGCAGTGTCATAATTGATAAAAGTGTTTTGATAAATATAGGTTGACAGTTCTGAAAGTATTTGTATGAAGTGTAGCCATGTATGGAAGTGAAACATGGACTATAAATAGTTTGGACAAGAAGAGAATAGAAGCCTTCGAAATGTGGTCCTACAGAAGAATGCTGAAGATAAAATGGGTAGATAACATAACTAATGAGGAAGTATTGAATCGGATTGGGGAGAAGAGAAGTTTGTGACACAACTTGACCAGAAGAAGGGATTGGTTGGTAGGACATGTACTGAGGCATCAAGGGATCACCAATTTAGTATTGGAGGGCAGCGTGGAGGGTAAAAATCGTAGAGGGAGACCAAGAGATGACTACACTAAAGATTCAGAAGGATGTAGGTTGCAGTAGGTACTGGGAGATGAAGAAGCTTGCACAGGATAGTGTAGCATGGAGAGCTGCATCAAACCATTCTCGGGACTGAAGACAACAACAACAACAGGTTGACAGTTGTATGAGTTTGTATGGATATAGGTTAGTCTGCCATTTCTAATCTGTTCATTGAGTTCTTGATGATTCCTGTGATCTATAGTTATATTTTCGGCAGCATAGTAATTTCTGAGTGGTTAATAGCATGTAGCACTGTAGCAGACAACATCATATATGACATCGACAATGACAATTTTGTGGTGTTCTTAGTAATAACAAAATTAGAACACACATTTTAAGATTTATTAGTATTTTTGTTTCCTTTTCTATGAATACAGCAATATATACTGAAGAACCAAAGAAATTGGTAAAAAATCAGATGCAGAAAATTACCGGCCAATTTCACCGATGTTGATTTGTTGTAGAAGCATGACATTGCTTGACTCTGAGAAACTCATCTGCAGAAACCAACACAGTTTTAGGAAAAAGCGGTCATGTGAGACACAGCTGGCCCCCTTTTTGCATGATATACAACAGGCTCTAGATACTGGCTCCCAGATGGATGCCATACTTCTTCGACTCAGTTCCACACTGTCACTTGCTCCAGAAAGCGCGCACTATGGTCTATCTGATGACATATGCAGTCGGACAGAGAGTTTTCTAACATACAGAGAGCAGTATGTCGTCCTGAATGGGGTGATTTCAACAGAAACAAGCGTAACTTCAGGTGTGCACCAGCGCAGCATAATAGGTCCACTGCTTTTTACGATTTACATAAACGATCTGGTTGATGGTATTGACAACGGCATTAGACTGTTTACCGATGATGCTGTAGTCTACAAGGAAGTAGTATCACGTGAATGTTGTGAACAAATCAATGATAATTTGCAGAAAATAAATGCATTGTGTAATGACTGGCAGTTTTCTCCCAATATCAGTAAGCGTAACCTACTGCTTATAACAAAGTAAAAATCCCCATTGATCCACAGTTACAAAATAAATGCCCAGTCTTTGGAAGTGGTAACATAGGTCAAGTATCTGGGTGTGACTACTCAAAATTATCTCAACTGGAATGATCAGATTGCAAAAGTAACTAGCAAAGTGAACCTGAGATTGCTTTTTATTGGTAGAATCCTGAAGCAATGCAGTCCTTCAACAAGGGAAATTGCTTACAATACGTTAGTTCGTGCAGTCTAAGAGTATTGTTCATCTGTATGGGACCCTTACCAGTTGGGCCTGACTCAAGAGATTGAGAGGGTCCAAAGAAGAGCAGCAATATTCGTGACTTGTACATTTAGCCATTGCGAGAGGCTTTCAAATGTGATTGGAAGTCTGAAGTGGGACACACTTGCAGATAGATGATGCACTAAACGGAAGGGGCTGCTCACTAAATTCCAAAATCTGATCTTCAACAAGGATGTAGAGCTTATATTATTACCACCAACTTTCAAATTGCACAATGATCTCCATTCAAAGATAAGGGAAATTGGAGCTCGTACTGAGGCATTCAGACAGTATCTTTTCCGATGCGCAATTTGCAAGTGGAACAGAGCGGGGAATATGAATTTTGGACAAATTGTGCCCTCTGCCACACACCACTTGGTGGCTAGTAGAGTATATATGTAGATGTAGATTCAAATACAGAGATTTGTAAAAAGGCAGAATACGGCTCTGCAGTTGGCAATGCCTATATAAGAAAACAAGTGTCTAGTGCAGTTATTAGATCAGTTACTGCTGCTACAATGGTAGCTTATTAAGATTTAAATGGGTTTGAATGTGATGTTATAGTTGGTGCGCAATCGATTAGACACAGCATTTCTGAGGGAGTGATGTAGTGGGATTTTCCTGTATGACCATTTCAGGAGTGTACAGTGAATATCAGGAATCTGGTAAAACATCAAATTTCTGACACTGCTGCAACCAGAAAAAGATCCTGCAAGAATGGGGCCAATTATGACTGAAGAGAATAATTCAACATGACAGAAATTCAACCCTTGTGCAAATTGCTGCAGATTTCAATACTTGGCCATCAACAAGTGTCACTGTGTGAACCATAGGGCTTTCAGAGCCAAAGGCCCACTTGTGTACCCTTGATGACTGCACCACACAAAGCTTTACACTTTGCCTGGGCCCATCAACCCTGACATTGGACTTTTGATGACTGGAAACACATTGCCATGTGACACAAGTCTCCTTTCAAATTGTATCATGCAGATGGAGGTGTACAGGTATGGAGACAGCCTCATGAATCCATGGACCACTTCATACTCTAATGGACTTATGGGCAGCCCTGCAGGATTCAGGGAGTCAGTTCAGTCCCTTCCAGCAGTTCTTCAGACATTAGTTCAGTCTGTACCATGTGATGCGGAACTTCACGACATTAGGTGGGTGTACCAGTTTCTTTGGCTCTTCAGTGTATAGGCAAGAAATATGTATCCTTTGCATTTATTCTGTTATGATATCTCAGTGTCCAATAATTTATACCATCCACAAATGTAGCATTTAGTGAGTTATATAAATCACCAGTTGCTTATAGCAAGCTTACTTACATTTGTGTCATTTATTACATGCTGCAACTCCCAGTTTTCATGAATCTGAAGTTGTACTTATGTTTATCCATGTGGAAAAAACTCACTGGCAGTTGGTTTCATCACCAAATATGTATTAATTTCAACATGTAACTAATGGCTTTGTAGCTCTCAAGGACCATCCCATATCCTGCATTCCATTTCTTTCATGTCAGTGTACTCATGTGTAGCTGAAAGCATGTTTGTGTTGTACTAGGGTCTTTGTTTGCAAAGTGTCATCTTCCCTGTTCACATATGGAAATCTTCTTTCTTCATTCATCATGTGATTTCACGGGATTGGTATTTTTGATTCTGTATTGTGTAAAAAGTTTCTCATTGAACTATGTGATAAGGTTGCATCATGTTGATTTATTAGTGTCCAATTGAGCTGTTTGATGTGTTCCATTTGAATAGCAGCTCTCTTGTATGAGGCTTGAATGAGAAAGTAATGCCTCCACATTTGGGTTTGGATGGGGATATTTGAATAAATCAGACACAGAAATAATCCTTAACATGATGTCCCCACAGATGGTCTTTCATTATCGAGAACAGATAGATGTCAGATGTCACTAAATCTGGACTGTATGGAGGATGCCATACGGTGGTGAGATTCAGTCTCTGAAGTTCTACTGTGGTGGCACGTGTGGAGTGTGGTTTGGCATTGTCATGCTGTAGGAAAACATTTCCCTTTTCCTTACAGACCAAATGACATACAGTACATCAACACAGTCACTTTAAACTGCTTTCATTCTCTGATGAATCTCCTTTGGTGTGACACCTTCTGCTGTCAAGAATTCAGTGACTGCACATTGTATAAATCGCATTCACTAACTGTGTGCTCAGGGTTCCATACTTTACACTGTAACAACACAACTGTTCAATGCTAAGGCTTCCCGCCAACTGGTGCTGTAGAGAAGAGGCTATGGAACAAACCAGTATCTGCCATATACCCATGCTGTCAAATGAAGAGTTATGAAGTTGGAGGCATTACTTTTCAGCCAGCCCTCATATTTAGGGTTATCTTTCTTCTTGTAAGATTTCCTATCTCTTTGTGAGTAGTGTGTAAAATGACTGGGATCAAGTTTATACATCTATATATTGCAGAATGTATCTGTTTCTGTGTCCACATCTGTTCCTGTGATTGTGCATGTTGTATAGAGTAGGGACATGTTTCTTCATGGTGCAAAATTTTCTTTCTTGTTTCTGCATGTAATATTGAGGTAATCAGTTTACCTTGTGGGGTGTCGTTATTGAAAAAAATGTTATATTGTAATGTAAATAGCACACAGAGTTCTTCGCAACTCTAGAGATATAGATATACAGTTGTGTGTTGTCTGCAATATGACTCTCTCAGAGTTTGAAAGCCCTTAGCTTTGTTGCAGATGTAATAAATTTGGTTTTTTTGGTACATAGTTTATTTTTTAAAGTTTAAGGGGATAGGAACTCGTGAATGAGACTACCCCTGATTTTTGATCCAAAGCAAAATTGCCAAAAGAATATTTATTTCTATGTGAACAAATTTCTATTAAAGTTTTCTAAGTTGCCAAAAGAAAGTGTTTTTAATGCAGTATTGAGAATGTAACTTTTCACTACCGTATTGGGCAATGTGGGTCAATTTACTACAGAAATAACAAACTTGGATAATTTTTGAGATTTAACAGAGTGAATTTGCTTTTACAATCCCTTTTTACCTAATTTTACAGTAGCCTGTGTAGATCTTTGTTTTCTTTTGGTAGCTGCTGGTCAGGCTATTGTCTCCGTTGATTTTCTCCCTCCAATTCTTTATGTAGGTAGGTATGGAAATGATTTTTTCTAACTCTTGATCTTGCTGTTTTTCATATTCAGTTATTTCTTATACTTATTTACGATCATATGAAATTGAGTTGCAATGAAATCTGACATTATCGAATCTTCAAACTGGTCAATATCATTTACAAGAATACATCAGTCACTTGCACTGTTCCTATGAACTGCTCTATGTGTTATCACAGTAAGAGATCTTAATTGCAACTGCTGCCACTCTCGACTGGCGGACGTCTAACAACGCTACTGCATCTCTTTGGTCAGAGATAGCAATGCCTTGTCTTCGCTGCTTCCGACCAAAGAGCGCATTTACAAGAAAATTTATTTATTTATTTTAATATTAATTTACAAAAAATGGTAATTTAAATAAGTAATTGCGTAATTTCATTTGAATAATAAAAAAAAATTCCTTTTTCGTCATTTGCGTCAGTGGGGAGGGGTCTGTTCCACTACACCGCCCCCTACTGTTCACTGATGCATGAGATCACTTTCCTTGGTTCATGCAGATAATGAACTGTACCTTTTACACTTTTATCTATATCTATAAAAATCTCTAAGAAATAATTCAGCTCTGTTCTAAATCTAATTGAAGAAGTGCTACACTAGGTGATATTCTAAGCTACTACAAAAAAAAAATTGGTTACATAAATTCATACATATGTACACATATATTTATTACATACAAAAAAGATTTTTTGGTTTTACAATTGCATTTTTTCCTCTTTTGCTCAGGTTGGCAAGTCCTCTGATTCGTCCTGTTGGAATTGGATACCCATTGTTTCCCTTATGGTTAGCAGTCGGCAGGCTTTAGTTCCGTGGGACCATTGTTTGGCTCGTGCGTCAAAGACATGCATTGTCTTATCCCACACTGTCATTCCTGTCCTCGTGCATGACCGCATTGTCCCTTCATGTGGAGGCTGTGAAAATGCTGGATTCCTAGTGATAAATGCTACTAGAAATTGCGTTGGTTGCGCCAGTACCCAAAGTACCCGCTCCGACGCCCCTTGGTGTGCTCCAGGGTCAAAGCGCCAACTTCCAGCCCGCAGTATCACCTCACAGGTACGTATCACAACCACTAACACTCACACACCTTTTTCTTCACTTTTCTCCCTTCAGAGGTATGATTTTTCACAATCACTTAAAGACTTTTTCCTTTCACACATGTTTTTTTACATTACTCTTGTCACAAGGCTCATTTTATCTTCTTCCATGCCAATATTTTTTTTTTATTTTACGACATACATCATCATGAAAATATGCAAAACAAGAGGACAAATAATTTAAATATCTTATCCTAAGGGGTTAAACCTTTTCAACCTTTGTTTTTTCTTTCTTATTTTCTCTCTTTTAGGGTGAACTCCTGTTGTACATAAGTTCCATTCTCAATGTTCAATTGCTACTTCGCTATTAACAAGGGTCTTTACCACTTCTTACTGCAAGTCGTGTTATTTTTACGCTACAAGTAGAAGGTGAAGAAATATGCAGAAACTAACAATCTACAATATCTACAAAGAAGAACTTTTAACCATAAATATTTACATTCACTCCACATTTACTCTTTGTTTCTCACTTGTACACCAGTGATTTCTACAAGTTGTGTCAACTCAGTGAAAAATTCGCCTCTCAGCATATCTGAGGTCTGCGTTTTACTTTAAGCATCGTTTGTGTATCAGCGTTTTTTCGTGTTACAACCTTGAAACTTTCCTTAATTTTACTCCCCATGCTTCTTCTATTAATTTACTATGTACACTCTTAACAAACAATATTTAAGTAGGTACATTTTCAGAGCTTCATGCTGTGCATGGCTATCCATTGCATGTTTCAAAAATCATGTCATATTCTCTGCTATGGCTATGTGCAAGTCCTTCATGTGTGCTTCCCACTATAATGTGTGTGAGTACATGTATATAGTTTTGGGTGTAAAAGGATTTGTAGCTTAATATTGTTTAAATATTGCTTTTGCATGTTCTTCCTGTTAAATGCAGATATGTCATACATTCTCTTAGCATTCCTGAGGTATTGTTTGTTATTAACTTCATAGGTTAGTTACTAGTTTACAGTAAAAGCAATAATCTTATTCAGATATTAGTGGTTCTTTAGGTTTCATGTAGATTATCTTATGATGTTAGCTAGGCTACAGAATGTTAATTTGTTGTTTTCTCAACTACAGCATAACTGTGTGTATACACTTAAGAAATGTTGCAAAAATGCATATTGCTTCTTGTGTTATTTTCTGCCTTGAGATGGTCCCTACTGAGTTGGCTTCAAATTTGAGCTATTCTCAACATAAATGTGGTTATTTGTGGTGTATTCTGTGATTATCTAATGGAAAATTCTTTACACTTGCCATTGCTTATTATCATAACATACATGGTTTCTATTCTCATTACACACTCATTCACCTTAAATCTACAATATTTGTGTGGCCCTCTCATTAGGTACCAACACCTCCATTTCCTCAATACTACCATCATTAATGTGGGTCAGGCCTTATCCTCTGGTCCCACTGCAAATTCCTCCTTCCTCTGATACTTAAAACTAAGTTAAGGCTCCCTGTAGGATTACCTCAGTGCTCACTCACATACAAAATTCTCACAAAAATCTAAGATATATCTCTTCCTGACAGTTACCATGTGTATGATATAAGTGTTGCCTATAATAGTTCAACAGTTTGCCTTTTTCATACTACAAAATATTCCTCCTTGTTATTCAGCTTTCAGAGTACTACCTTTTCCTGACACTTCAACTTATGTTACCTTTTGTGCTTTTCATATGCATTTATCGTGTCTTTATATTGTTCCTTACTTGCTTGGCACTTCCATCTGGAAGAAAAATTGTGTTTACTATATAGTTTCTGCTTTTTCCTCTCATTTACTGTAATCTGTGCTTATGCTTTTTCCTCTCATTTACTGTAATCTGTGCTTAATATTGCTTCAGTTTGCCTAGGCTTTACCTTGCAAGTGTTTGTGTATAATGTTAGCTTGAGATGACATTTGTTTTCAGTGTTAAGTGTTTTCCCTTCTCTTACTGTCTGTCTTTTACACAGGATTAAGGTGGGTTTTGTAAATATTGTACATCATCTTCATAGCTATAGCTTTAGTGTTATGGTGGTGGGTTTTCCTTTCTCTTGTAATTTGTCATCCATCTTTTCTACATAGCTTTCCTTATTCCTATTTTTGGCTGTACAGAGTGTGAACTTACTGTCTAACCTTGATTTGTTATGTACATGAAGTGTTAAGAACATGTAGTGTGTGTGTCTAGCACTCCACTATTCCTCCTACTTTCTTACTTAAATGTAACTTATTGCCTAAAGTAAAGTTTACTATTTACACATTTGTCTTTTCCCTGATATTGTCGTAGCTTCCAAATCAGATTATTCTTTCTCTCTCATACTAGGTTCTGTGTGTCTTAAATGCTTCCTTAAATCTTTATGTGGATATAATCCCTTTATTTTTGCAGTTTTTGGGTAGCTTAGCAAGTATGCTCCAGGGTGTGGAATTTTACTAATTTTAACTGGACCAGCATAAAGCATCTTCCAGTTTTTGTTCATTTTCTTAACCTTGGTAGACTTAGGGTGTGTCCTAAGTAGTACCTCCTCTCCTACCTTGTATTCTGTTCTGTTTCTACATCTTTTTGCCAAATGCTCTCTTTCTATTTTGAGCTATGGCTATGTCCAGTGTAACTTGGTGTTCCTAGGATACAGTTTACTATGAGCTTTTCAAATACTAAAAATGAGCATTTTACTTCTATGTTCGCCAGTGTAACAGGTGCTAGTGTCTGTATTTTAACTCCCTTTGACTTATTCCCCATAGCACTTAATATTTTGCAATTCTGCACTGGAAAGGTAGGCAATACTGTTGTCTTGTTAATCTGTTCGAACAAGTTGGTTGACATTACATTCACGGATGCACCTGTGTCCATAACAATTTTCACAGGTACGCCTCGTAGTGTCCCTTCAAAACGTTTGTACCTCATATTCTAGATCTACAGATCTAGATCTACATCCGTACTCCGCAAGCCACCTGACGGTGTGTGGCGGAGGGTACCCTGAGTACCTCTATCGGTTCTCCCTTCTATTGCAGTCTCGTATTGTACGTGGAAAGAAGGATTGTCGGTATGCTTCTGTGTGGGCTCTAATCTCTCTGATTTTATCCTCATGGTCTCTTCGCGAGATATACGTAGGAGGGAGCAATATACTGCTTGACTCTTCGGTGAAGGTATGTTCTCGAAACTTCAACAAAAGCCCGTACCGAGCTACTGAGCGTCTCTCCTGCAGAGTCTTCCACTGGAGTTTATCTATCATCTCCGTAACGCTTTCGCAATTACTAAATGATCCTGTAACGAAGCGCGCTGCTCTCCGTTGGATCTTCTCTATCTCTTCTATCAACCCTACCTGGTGCGGATCCCACACTGCTGAGCAGTATTCAAGCATTGGGCGAACAAGCGTACTGTAACCTACTTCCTTTGTTGTCGGATTGCATTTCCTTAGGATTCTTCCAATGAATCTCAGTCTGGCATCTGCTTTACCGACGATCAACTTTATATGATCATTCCATTTTAAATCACTCCTAATGCGTACTCCCAGATAATTTATGGAATTAACTGCTTCCAGTTGCTGACCTGCTATTTTGTAGCTAAATGATAAGGGACCTATCTTTCTATGTATTCGCATCACATTACACTTCGCTACATTGAGATTCAATTGCCATTCCGTGCACCATGCGTCAATTCGCTGCAGATCCTCTTGCATTTCAGTACAATTTTCCATTGTTGCAACCTCTCGATACACCACAGCATCATCTGCAAAAAGCCTCAGTGAACTTCCGATGTCATCCACCAGGTCATTTATGTATATTGTGAATAGCAACGGTCCTATGACACTCCCCTGCGGCACACCTGAAATCACTCTTACTTCGGAAGACTTCTCTCCATTGAGAATGACGTGCTGCGTTCTGTTATCTAGGAACTCCTCAATCCAATCACACAATTGATCTGATAGTCCGTATGCTCTTACTTTGTTCATTATTCTTGTTGATGTGTACAAATTGTTCCTTCAAAACACAAATCTTCCTCCAACTCCGTGTCCATGTCATATCTGATAAGGTTTATTGTTTTCGGGTTATTGCCCCCTAATCCCCTGTCGACTACTGCTGCGGGGGTGAGCAATGTTGTGTGCTGTTTTCCGCGGTGTTGGCAACGCTGCCATTAGCTAGTACGGGTGTGCTGCCTGTGTTGTTGTTATTCAATTCAATAATATTTACACTTGGTGTTTGCGCTTGCCACTCATTGCCAGTTGCTGGATGTGTGGCTCGCGTGTTTCTTCCGAAAGTGTTGTTGCTTCTGTTATTGTTCTGTGTGTTATTATTTTGCCAATGTGGATTTGGCTGAAATCTGCCCCCGTTCCTATTTCTGCCGTTTTTATACCCAGGATTTTATCTGTTTTCCCTGCGGTTCCATATTACTTGACCATTCTGCCCCCGCGGGTAGTCAAGTTGTTGTGTTTGCCCGCCGGGTGTATTATTATTATTGTGATTGTAATTACCGTTACGGTTATTGCCATTGTGGTTACTGTTATTACTGTTCTGCCTTTTACCATCCTCGTGAATCAGGTTAAAGGTGTCCAGTACCGATAGAAAATAGTCAACATTATCTGCCGGTATTGTGGCGAGTCTTTCTCTGATCGGGATTGGTAACTTCTCTTTAAGAATTTCCAAAACATCAACATAAGATATGGTTTTATCCCAATATCGAATTTTATTTAGATATTTTTTGAAATATTTACGTAATCCTCTGCCTTTTGTATTGAATGGTTCAGGGTGGAATACCTCTTTCTGCAATCATTTCTGAATTCCTCTGGGACCAAAATTTGCCTTGGAATGCATTTTCGAAATCTGAATAGGTGTGGCAGTATTCTGCAATTTCATTCGCCCATAGGGAAGCTTCTCCTTGTATGTACCCAATGACATGCTGTATTTTCTGCTCCTCACTCCAATACTGTGGCAAAATGCTTTTGAATGATTTGAGGACGACAACAGGGTGAACTTTTTTATTTTCCGCAGAAAATACCTGGAACTGCCTGTACTTCAGTAAGCTTTTGTCTATGAAAGTTGCATGTGGTGTTGATGAATGACTACACGAGCAATGCAGTGTATAATTGCTACTTGAAGGCATGTTGTGTAAACAGTTAACAGCTGGTGAAGTTCTATCTTTCTCTTGTGGTGTGTACTATTGCTTTACCTGATATTGTACTCATACAATACTCTTTTCATTACCAAATTCAATGCTTGGTGGTTTGCTTATAGCAGTGTCAGTAGTGACGGTTCTAGGTGTTTCTGTTTGTGTGTTTGTCTCTACAGATGTTTGTTTGGTTTGCTCTGGGGCAGTCTTAACCTGTTTTGTTACTCTGTCAACTATTTCTGTCTCCTTTTCAGCTAGATGTCTTTCAAAACCTGTAAGGCATGTGCCGTATTCATGCACCACCTTTTGTGCCATTGTAGTGTCATCTAGAATTTCTTTTACTAAGCTTACATCTTTCTTGATCTGTTTTTGCTCTAATTCTAGTGATCCTATTCGATCTGACAGTTTTGTAACCTCTGTTGGAATGTTTCTGTAATTCTCCTGTGTACTGTTTACTTTGGTTTTCATGTTTCCTATGTCAGGAATCAGTTTGTTCTGTGATGACTATAATTGTTCTTGTTGTTGATGTAGTGTACCTAATTGGTTCTTAAATTCATTTTGCTCCACAGTGAGGTGTTTTAACTGCACTGTGAGGCTCTGTACTTCGTCTTTTACCCTCTTATCTGCTGCGTTATACCCCCCTCTTTGATTCTTCTACCTTCTGATTTAACCATGTTGAGGCCCTATTCGTTTCATCCATTTTCTGTGTTAGGTCATACCTAGTTTTCTCACTCGATTCATCTATCTTTTGTGTGATCTGTGTGAGTCTGTATCCTAGGAAGGTGAGCAAGGCCGCAAAAGCTCCATTTACTGCTACATCGCCTAATTGCTGTGCAGAATGTTTTGTGTCGGGTTGTGAAGTTACAGCTTGTGAGTTCTGCAATTCACATGCACTCGAAATTTGTGTTTGTGTTTAATCTCTGTTCAGTACGTAAATTATTTTCCTTATTGTGTTGGGATTATCATAAGTTTCTGGGCCAAGCCTCTTACGGCTACTACCAGAACTTAATGTGTCCGAAGATGTGTTAATTGGTTGCATATCTTTGTCAACACTACACACTTCCATACTTTGTTTGTCCAAATCAGTAATATTGACTGTAGCGTCTGTCATGTTGTTTACATGTAGGTCAGCTGTGTCCATAGCAACACGTTCATTGACGTGGCCTGTGACGTCACCTGTAGTGCACAACATGGCTTCTGAATCGTTGCTCGACAATTGCGACATTATTGATGTTAAGATTTTTTACAAATTTTGCACTACAAGTGATGTTTTTCACTTCCAAATTTGTCAAAAATGTGAATGTGGGTGTTACAAAACTTCACTGCACTCGCGTATTCCGCCAAGTGTGCTCTAACACTGGGTACCTAAAGGCAATGCTCTTTGACAATTTGGCTTACGTCACACGCATTCACCAGCCACACAATAGCAGAGTAAGCGATAGATACAGGCGGCAAATTATTAACTACAAGATGTTATGACTTGCGTAAAAAAGCAGTATGAATTTGCATTTTATCACTCACCATTGGTGTCTTCTGATTGTTTGCTAATAAGAATGCACTTATATACTTTTTTCACTGTTTTTTCCCTCTCCTTTTTTAATATATAACTAATTTTCCTTTTATATTAAGTGCATTGCTAATCCAGAAATGTTGCACTCAATTTTGAAGTTGTTACACGTAACAGAAATTGACGTTATGCTAACAATGACAAAGACAGAGTCAATAAATACTTTCTTTAAGTCTCCAATTTTTATAAAATTTTACACATTCTCATATTCGTGTCCTGTCAAAAGGTAGCCAATTCTGTAGTAAATTTGGTTTTTTGGTAGGTAGTTTATTTTTTAAAGTTTAGGGGGACAGGAACTTGTGAATGAGACTACCCCTGATTTTCGATCCAAAGTAAAATTGCCAAAAGAAAATTTATTTCTATGCGAACAAATTTCTATTAAAGTTTTCTAAGTTGCCAAAAGAAAGTGTTTTTAATGCAGTATTGAGAATGTAACTTTTTAACTACCGTATTGGGCAATGTGGGTCAATTTACTACAGAAATAACAAACTTGGATAATTTTTGAGATTTAACTGAGAGAATTTGCTTTTACAATCCCATTTTACCTGATTTTACAGTAGGCTGTGTAGATCTTTGTTTTCTTTTGGTAGCTGCTGGTCAGGCTATTGTCTCCGTTGATTTTCTCCCTCCGATTCTTGAAGTAGGTAGGTATGGAAATGATTTTTTTCTAACTCTTGATCTTGCTGTTTTTCATATTCATTTATTGCTTATACTTATTTACGATCATACGAAATTGAGTTGCAATGAAATCGGACACTATCAATTCTCCAAACTGGTCAATATTATTTACAAGAATACGTCAGTCACTTGCACTGTTCCTATGAAGTGCTCTATGTGTTATCACAGTAAGAGATCTTAATTGCAACTGCTGCCGCTCTCAACTGGTGGACGTCTAACAATGCTACTGCACCTCTTTGGTCAGAGATAGCAATGTCTTGTCTTCGCTGCTTCTGACCAAAGAGCGTGTTTACAAGAAAATTTATGTATTTATTTTAATATTAATTTTAAAAAAATGCTAATTTAAATAATTAATTGCCTAATTTCATTTGAATAAAAAATAAATAAACATTTTCCTTTTTCGTCATTTGCTTCAATGGGAAGGGGTCTGAACCACTACACCATCCACAGTGTTTCAGTATGTAATGTCCACAATGATAACATTTTTTGTGTATTGACATACTTAGAATTCATATATTTGGATTTATCAGTTATTTTGTTTTATTTTCCAATAATAACCCCCCAAGAACCACACACCTTGCCGTTGGTGGGGAGGCTTGCATGCCTCAGCGATACAGGTAGCCGTACCGTAGGTGCAACCACAATGGAGGGGTATCTGTTGAGAGGCCAGAAAACGTGTGGTTCCTGAAGAGGGGCAGCAGCCTTTTCAGTAGTTGCAGGGGCAACAGTCTGGATGATTGACTGATCTGGCCTTGTAACACTAACCAAAATGGCCTTGCTGTGCTGGTACTGCGAAAGGCTGAATGTAAGGGGAAACTACAGCCGTAATTTTTCCTGAGGGGATGCAACTTTACTGTATGGTTAAATGATGATGGTGTCCTGTTGGGTAAAATATTCCTGAGGTAAAATAGTCGCTCATTCGGATCTCTGGGCGGGGACTACTCAGGAGGACGTCATTATCAGGAGAAAGAAAACTGGCATTCTACAGATCGGAGTGTGGAATGTCAGATCCCTTAATCTAGTAGGTAGGTTAGAAAATTTAGAAAGGGAAATGTATAGGCTAGAGTTAGATATAGTAGGAATTAGTGAAGTTCGTTGGCAAGAGAAACAAGACTTTTGGTCAGGGGAATACAGGGTTATGACTACAAAATCATAGGAGTAATGCAGGAGTAGGTTTAATGATGAATAAAAAAATTTTAGTGCGAGTAAACTACTAAAAACAGCATAGTGGCCAAGACAGACACGAAGCTCATGCCTACTACAGTAGTACAAGTTTATATGCCAACTAGCTCTGCAGATGACAAAGAAATTGAATAAATGTATGATGAAATAAAAGAAATTATTCAAATAGTGAAAGGGGACAAAAATTTAATAGTCACTGGTGACTGGAATTCAGTAGTAGGAAAAGGGAGAGAAGAAAACATAGTGAGTGAATATGGATTGGGGGTAAGAAATGAAAGAGGAAGCCGCCTGGTAGAATTTTGCACAGAGCATAACTTAATTATAGCTAACAATTGGTTCGAGAATCATAAAAGGAAGTTGTACACGTGGAAGAATCCTGGAGATACTGACAGGTTTCAGATAGATTATATAATGGTAAGAGAGAGATTTAGGAACCAGGTTTTAAATTGTAAGACATTTCCAGGGGCAGATGTGGACTCTGGCCACAATATATTGGTTATGAACTGTAGGTTAAAACTGAAGTAACTGCAAAAGGGTGGGAATTTAAGGTGATGGGACCTGGATAAACTGACTAAACCAGAGGTTGTACAGAGTTTCAGGGAGAGCATAAGGGAACAATTGACAGGAATGGGGGAAAGAAATACAGTAGCTCTGAGGGATGAAGTAGTGAAGGCAGCAGAGGATCAAGTAGGTAAAAAGACGAGGGCTAGTAGAAATCCTTGGGTAACAGAAGAAATATTGAATTTAATTGATGAAAGGAGAAAATATAAGAATGCAGTAAATGAAGCAGGCAAAAGGGAATAAAACATCTCAAAAATGAGATCAGCTGGAAGTGCAAAATGGCTAAGCAGGGATGACTAGGGGACAAATGTAACGATGTAGAGGCTTATCTCACTAGGGGTAAGATAGATACTGCCTACAGGAAAATTAAAAGAGACCTTTGAAAAAAAGAGAACCACTTGTATGGATATCAAGAGCTCAGATGGATACCCAGTTCTAAGCAAAGAAGGGAAAGCAGAAAGGTGGAAGGATTATATAGAGAGTCTATACAAGGGCAATGTACTTGAGGACAATATTATGGAAATGGAAGAGGATGTAGATGAAGATGAAATGGGAGATACGATATTGCGTGAACAGCACTGAAAAATCTGATTCGAAAAAAGGCCCCGGGAGTAGACAACATTCCATTAGAACTACTGACAGCCTTGGGAGAGCCAGTCCTGACAAAACTCTACCATCTGGTGAGCAAGTTGTATGAGACAGGTGAAATACCCTCAGACTTCAGGAAGAATATAATAATTCCAATCCCAAAGAAAGCAGGTGTTGACAGATGCAAAAATTACCGAACAATCAGATTAATAAGTCACGGGTGCAAAATACTAATGCGAATTCTTTACAGACGTATGGAAAAACTGGTAGAAGCTGACCACGGGCAAGATCAATTTGGATTCCATAGAAATATTGGAATACGTGAGGCAATACTGACCTTATCTTAGAAGCTAGATTAAGGAAAGGCAAACCTACTTTTCTAGCGTTTGTAGACTTAGAGAAAGCTTTTGACAATGTTGACTTGAATACTCTCTTTCAAATTCTGAAGGTGGCAGGGTAAAATACAGGGAGCGGAAAGCTATTTACAGTTTGTACAGAAACCAGAAGCAGTTATAAGTGTCAAAGGGCATGAAAGGGAAGCATTGGTTGGGAAGGGAGTGAGACAATTTTGTAACTGTCTCCGATGTTATTAAATCTGTATATTGAGCAAGCAGTGAAGGAAACAAAAGAAAAATTTGGAGTAGGTATTAAAATCCATGGAGAAGAAATAAAAACTTTGTGGTTCACCAGTGACATTGTAATTCTGTCAGAGACAGCAAAGGACTTGGAATAGCAGCTGAACAGAATGGACAGTGTCATGAAAGGAGGATATAAGATGAACATCAACAAAAGCAAAACGAGGATAATGGAATGTAGTCGAATTAAGTCGGGTGATGCTGAGGGAATTCGATTAGGAAATGAGACACTTAATGTAGTAAATGAGTTTTGCTATTTGGGGAGCAAAATAACTGATGATGGTTGAAGTAGAGAGGATATCAAATGTAGACTGCAATGGCAAGAAAAGCATTTCTGAAAAACAGAAATTTGTTATTATCGAGTATAGATTTAAGTGTCAGGAAGTCCTTTCTGTAAGTATTTGTGTGGAGCATAGCCATGCATGGAAGTGAAACATGGACAATAACTAATTTGGACAAGAAGAGGATAGAAGCTTTCAAAATGTGGTGCTACAGGGTCATGCTGAAGATTAGTTGGGTATATCATATGACAAATGAGGAGGTATTCAATAGAATTGGGTAGAAGAGAAGTGTGTGGCACAACTTGACTAGAAGAAGAGACCAAATGGTAGGACATGTACCCTGAGGCATGAAGGGGTAACAAATTTAGTACTGGAGGGCATCGTGGAGGGTAAAAATCGCAGAGGGAGACCAAAAGATGAATACACTAAACAGATTCAGAAGGATGTTGGTTACAGTAGGTTCTGGGAGATGAAAAACCTTGCACAGGATAGAGTAGCATGGAGAGCTGTATCAAACCAGTCTGAGGACTGAAGACCACAACAACAACAACAACCAGTAATACAATTATATATGTAAGAAAGATGTACGATTTGCATTAATTCTGTTTTGATATCTCAGTGTGACATAATTTATTCCACTGATGAACATAGCACTTAGTGAGTTATATTAGTCACCTTTTTTATAGCAGGTTTATGTACATATTTGTTATTATATTTATCACATTTGCAGCTCCCAGTTTCACAGGCACTGAAGCTCTACTTATGTTTATTGATGTGGGAAACACACATCAGTGTAGGTGTCATCACCATATACACATTAATATTAATTTGTAGGTAATGGCTTTGTGGCTCACATGACAGTCCCATAACCTTCATTCACATCTTTTGTCATTGTACTCTTGTGTGGCTGTAAGCATGCTTGTGTTGTGCTGGAGTCATTATTTGTGTAGGTTCATCTTCTTTCTTTATGTTTGGAAATCTTCCCTCTTGATTATTCATGTAATCTGAGGTATCAGTATTTTAATTCTATATTCTGTAAAAATTTGTAATTGAATTATGTGAGAAGGTTTCATTATGTTACTTTTCCAGTGTCCAGTTGAGCCATTTGATATGTTGTTATTGAATAGTCTTGGTCTTGTATATTAGGGACATCTTTCTACATGTGCGGTCTTTTTCTCTCTTGTTCATCCTGTCATTTAAGTTGTTAGTGCTGTACAGTCAGTTGCCTGTGAGGTGATAGTCATTGAATTTATGTGGCTAGGTTATATAGAGTGTATCTATGGCTGTGTCCAAATATGTTGGTATGAGTCTGTTTGTTGTACAGAGTAAATTTGTTCTGTAGGGACATGTTTCTTCATGAGACAAAACCTATTTTCTTGATTCTTCGTGTAATATTAGGGGTAAGTAATTTAACCCAAGCAGTGTCTTTATAGGAAGGCTACTGTATGGTAATTGTTGGTAGACAGTTGTTTGTGCTCATATAGACAATATACTGTGCAAGTTATTCAGCCATTTTAAACAATACATAGTGTTGTTTATGATTATAGATATAAACAGAGCTGATTTCTGTTGCATAGGACTTTCTCAGTGGTTAACAGCATGTAACTGTGTTGCAGACAACATCTTTTCAATGTGAGGTCCACAATGACAATTTTTGGGTGCAATTTTGTGTGATGACATACTTGGAATTCACACTGTAAAACTTATGAGTAGTTTTTTTCCCTTTTTCAGTAATACAGTAATGTATGTAAGAACTATGTATCTTCTGAATTAATTTTGTTTTGTAATCTTAGTGTCTGATAATTTATTCTATCCATGAACAAAGCTTGTGGCCATTAAAGCCTTCAGAAAGAAGAGAAAAAAGGATTGACACTGAGTATAGTCCGGCAAATTAGTAACAAAGGAAAACAGGGTCAGGATTGAAGAAAGGCTGTCCAGCAAAAATCTAACAGTGGAAAATCCAGAATGGAATGTAACAATATATTGAGAAGGAAAGTTGCTACTCACCATATAGCGGAGATGCTATATCTGTCTGTCTGCGACTAAGCTCTCCGCTATGTGTCGAGTAGCAAATTTCCTTCTCATAATATTGTTGCATTCCATCCTGGATTTTCCATTGATTGGCACACGTTTTGTTTGTGTGAGAAACACTCATTAATAGCAACTGTCATCATATAATGGCTTTGTAGGTCTCAGTCGCCGTTTCATACCCCACATTTGATGCCTTCTGTCAATGTACTCATTTGTTGTTGGAAGCATGTTTGTGTTGTACAAGAGTCTTTGTAAAATTTCGTCTTTTTTCCTCACCTGTGGAAATCTCCTTTCCTAGTTCTTCGTGTAATTTGAGGGCCTGGTATTTTTAATTTTGTATTGTGTAAAAATATGTAATTGAGTTATGTGATAAGGTTGCATTATATTACTTTGTGAGCATCCAATTGAGCTATTTGTGGTTATTGAACAGTATTGATCTGTTATATTAGGGACATCTTTCTTCATGCGAGGTCTTTTTCTTTCTTTGTTCTTCATTTAATTTTAGATGTTAATACTATACAGGGAGTTCTGCCTAAAATGATATCACTGAGTTTATGTAGCTAGGATGTAGATTGCATCTATTGCTCTGTCTACGTGTGTTGGTATGAATGTGCTTATTGTATGGAATAGCTTGTGTTTTGTTGGCATATTTTTCCTCATGAGATAAAACCTTCTTCTTTTATGCTTCATGTAATATAAGGGGCAGACAAATTTGTGGTGCTGTTGTGTAATAACACATTTACAATCCACATGTCAAGGTTTATGAGTTATTTTGTTTCCTTTTTCAGTAATACTGTAATATATGTGAGAAATATGAATTGTATATGTTAATTCTGTTTTGATAGCTCAGTATTCAATAATTTATATCACCAACAAATGTAGCATTTGGTGAATGATATAAATCACCAGTTGTGGTTATAGCAAGTTTACATATGTTTCTGTTATTTATTACCAAACAATGGAAAATCCAGGATCGAATGTAACAATATTTTGAGAAGGAAAGGTGCTACTCACCATATAGTGCAGATGCTGAGCCATAGACAGGCACAACAAAAACATTTTCACACTTAAAGCTTTCAGCATTTGTCAACAGTACACACACATACATTCACATACACAGTCACTCAAATGCAACTCACATACATGATTGCAGTCTCAGGCAACTGAAACCACACTGAGAGCAGCAGCACCGGTGCTCGCAGTGTGGTTTCAGTTGCCTGAGTCTGCAGTCATGCATCGGAGTTGCATTTATATGAGTGTGTTCATGAATGTATGTGTGTCTATTGTTAACAAAGGCCATTTGCTGAAAGCTTTAAGTGTGAAAATCTTTTTGTTGTGCCTATCTGAGACTCAGCATCTCTGTTATTTATTACATTTACCACATCCTGCAACTCCCAGCTTCACAGACTCTGACACTCATCAGCAGTAGATATCATCATCATTATATATGTGTCAATTGTAATATGTAGCTAATGGCTTTTTAGCTCTCAGTAGCCATCCCATATTCTCCATTTCATGTCTTTTGTCACTGTACTCATTTTTAGTTGGAAGCGTATTTGTGTTTTACTAGAATCTTTATTTGTGTAGCTTCATCTTCTTTCTTTATGTTTGGAAATCGTCTTTCTTGGTTCTTCATGTAAATTGAGGTGATGGGTTTAAATTCTGTATTCTGCAGAATCTGTGTAATTGAATTATGTGATAATGTTTCATTATGTCACTTTTTCAGTGTCCACCTGGGCTGTTTTATTTGTGGTTATTGAATAGTATTGATCTTCTGTATTAGGGACATATTTTTTTTATGTTAAATCTTTTTCTCTGTTGTTTCATCATCTTGTTTGAGCTATTAATACTTTACAGTGAGCAGTGCGTTAGATGACGGTCTTTGAGTTTATGTGGCGAGGTTGTGTGTCTATGACTGTGTCCAAATGTGTTGGTGTAAGTGTGTTTTTTGAACAGGTTAGCTTTTGGTTTGAAGGAACATACTTCTTCATGAGACAAAACCTTCCCTCTTGATTCTTCTTGTCATATTTGAGTCACAGTAAAGAAATATGTTTCCAAATGAACTTGATGGAATAACTTGACAGTATAAGGTGGAAGCTGTTTGGGCTGAAAGGACCAGCGTATCTTGTACTGTCTCACTCATAAAAATTGGCATTATGTCCAGATTAAACAATTAATCAATTTTGCCTGTTTTCATTTTCTTGGGTGTTTCAACAATTTTATGCAAGTTTACAACATGTCCCACTTTCGGTGTTAATAATCCTGCAAGATTATTTTGGTGGACTGTTGGTGGGCAAGCAGAATTCACTAACAATGCACGTGAGATGGAACTTTTCCTTACGGGTATCAATAGGGCCTATGTAGTGGGGTAGGTGGTGGCATTAATTTCTTCACCACTTTGTCTGGTAAACGAGAGTCCTTTGGTAACCACCCTCTCTTCATGAATATGGCCTGCATTGTATCACAACTGATCTTCCAGTATGCATCATCTTCTCATAAACGAAGCACATATAGTTTATAGTTTTCAGTGTTCAGAAGCACAGTGGTATTTCCTTTGCTAGTTTGCAAGATAACCAAGTCATCATTCTAACATAGCCTACCCCCATGAACCATGGACCTTGCTGTTCATGGGGAGGCTTGCATGCCTCAGCGATACAGATGGCCGTAGGTGCAACCACAACATAGCGGTATCTGTTGAGAGGCCAGACAAACGTGTGGTTCCTGAAGAGGGGCAGTAGCTTTTTCAGTAGTTGCAGGGGCAACAGTCTGGATGATTGACTGATCTGGCCTTGCAACACTAACCAAAATGGCCTTGCTGTGCTGGTACTGCGAACGGCTGAAAGCAAGGGGAAACTACAGCCATAATTTTTCCTGAGGGCATGCAGCTTTACTGTATGGTTAAATGATTATGGCGTCCTCTTGGGTAAAATATTCCGGAGGTAATGCACGAGTAGGTTTAATGATGAATAAAAAAATTTTACTGCGAGTAAGCTACTACCAACAGCATAGTGAACACATTATTGTGGCCAAGATAGACACAAAGCCCATGCCTACTACAGTAGTACAATTTTATATGCTAACTAGCTCTGCAGATGATGACGAAATTGATGAAATGTATGATGAGATAAAAGAAATTATTCAGGTAGTCAAAGGAGACAAAAATTTAATAGTCATGGGTGACTGGAATTCAAGAGTAGGAAAAAGGAGAGAAGGAAACATAGTGGGTGAATATGGATTGTGGGAGAGAAAAGAAAGAGAGGTAGCCGTCTGGTCGAATTTTGCACAGAGCATAACTTAATTATAGCTAACACTTGGTTCAAGAATCATAAAAGGAGGTTGTACACGTGGAAGAATCCTGGAGATACTGACAGGTTTCGAATAGATTATATAATGGTAAGAGAGAGATTTAGGAACCAGGTTTTGAATTGTAAGATATTTCCAGGGGCAGATGTGGACTCTGACCACAATCTATTGGTTATGAACTGTAGATTGAAACTGAAGAAACTGCAAAAAGGTGGGAATTTAAATAGATGGGACCTGGATAAACTGACTAAACCAGAGGTAGTACAGATTTTCAGGGAGAGCATAAGGGAACAATTGACAGGAATGGGGAAAGAAATACAGTAGAAGAAGAATGGGTAGCTCTGAGGGATGAAGTAGTGAAGGCAGCAGAGGATCAAGTAGGTAAAAAGACGAGGGCTAGTAGAAATCCTTGGGTAACATAAGAAATATTGAATTTAATTGATGAAAGGAGAAAATATGAAAATGCAGTAAATGAAGCAGGCAAAAGGAATACAAATGTCTCAAAAATGAGATCAACAGGAAGTGCAGAATAACTAAGCAGGGATGGCTAGAGGACAAATGTAACGATGTAGAGGCTTATCTCACTAGGTGTAAGATAGATACCGCCTACAGGAAAATTAAAGAGACCTTTGGAGAAAAGAGAGCCACATGTATGAATATCAAGAGCTCAGATGGAAACCCAGTTCTAAGCAAAGAAGGGAAAGCAGAAAGGTGGAAGGAGAATATAGAGGGTCTATACAAGGGCAATGTACTTGAGGACAATATTATGGAAATGGAAGAGGATGTAGAAAAAGATGAAATGGGAGATACGATACTGCTTGAAGAGTTTGACAGAGCACTGAAAAACCTGAGTCGAAACAAGGCCCCGGAAGTAGACAACATTCCATTAGAACTACTGACAGCCTTGGGAGAGCCAGTCCTGACAAAACTCTACCATCTGGTGAGTAAGATGTATGAGACAGGTGAAATACCCTCAGACTTCAAGAAGAATATAATAATTCCAATCCCAAAGAAAGCAGCTGTTGACAGATGTGAAAATTACCGAACTATCAGTTTAATAAGCCATGGCTGCAAAATACTACTGCGTATTCTTTACAGACGAATGGAAAAACTGGTAGAAGCCGACCTCGGTGAAGATCAATTTTGGATTCCGCAGAAATGTTGGAACACATGAGGCAATACTGACCCTACGACTTATCTTTGAAAATAGATTAAGGAAAGGAAAAACTACATTTCCAGCATCTGTAGACTTAGAGAAAGCTTTTGACAATGTTGACTGGAATACTCTCTTTCAAATTCTGAAGGTGGAAGGGGTAAAATTCAGGGAGCAAAAGGCTATTTACAATTTGTACAGAAACCAGATGTTAGTTTTATGAGTCGAGGGCCATGAAAGGGAAGCAGTGGTTGGGAAGGGAGTGAGACAGGGTTGTAACTGTCCCCGATGTTATTAAATCTGTATATTGAGCAAGCAGGTAAGGAAACAAAAGAAAAATTTGGAGTATGTATTAAAGTCCATGGAGAAGAAATAAAAACAGAGATGTTCGCCGATGACATTGTAATTCTGTCAGAGACAGCAAAGGACTTGGAAGAACAGTTGAACTGAATGGACAGTATCTTGAAAGGAGGATAAAAGATGAACATCAACAAAAGTATAACGAGGATAATGGGATGTAGTCGAATTAAGTTGGGTGATGCTGAGGGAATTAGATAAGGAAATGAGACACTTTAAGTAGTAAATGAGTTTTGCTATTTGGGCAGAAAAATAACTGATGATGGTTGAAGTAGAGAGGATATCAAATGTAGCCTGGCAATGGCAAGGAAAGCGATTCTGAAAAAGAGAAATTTGTTAACATTGAGTATAGATTTAAGTGTCAGGATGTCATTTCTGAAAGTATTTGTATGGAGTGTAGCCATGTCTGGAAGTGAAACATGGATGATAAATAGTTTGGAGAAGAAGAGGATAGAAGCTTTCGAAATGTGGTGCTACAGAAGAATGCGGAAGATTAGATGGGTAGATCACATAACTAATGAGGAGGTATTGAATAGAATTGGGGAGAAGAGGAGTTTGTGGCACAACTTGACAAGAAGAAGGGACCGGTTGGTAGGACATGTTCTGAGGCATCAGGGGATCACAAATTTAGCATTGGAGGGCAGCGTGGAGTTTAAAAATCATAGAGGGAGACCAAGAGATGAATACACTAAGCAGATTCAGAATGATGTAGGTTGCAGTAAGTACTGGGAGATGAAGAAGCTTGCACAGGATAGAGTGGCATGGAGAGCTGCATGAAACCAGTCTCAGGACTGAAGACAACAACGACTAACTTAGATTTCAGTGGTTTAGGTTTTGCCAGTATATGGCTGGCAGTTAGTGTGATGTCCTTCTCTGTGTCATGCAAGAGATGATGAATGCACTACTCTATGCCACTACTAACATAAAAATTGGCAAACATCTTGAGGCTGGTGAAAAATTAAGGCTTTTATTAAATGCTGGCGCAGAGCCATTTTCCATTTCTGGGATGGAAATATTAACAGCTATTGTATTTGCCTTATTATTTTCCACATCAGTAACTCTGTGAAGTGAGAAGTCAAACTTGTTACTTTGCATAGACGTTGTCTTTCACATAGTAGCAGTTTTCTGGCTTTTGACGTTGGAAATAAGAAGCAATGCTTGTAGGGAGGTGGGAGCAACAGTTTCAAATGTGACAGGACCCTCATGCCACCTGACGTCGTTCTGCCCCACAATGAGCCAGAGCCGCTATGAGCTGCCTAATTTGCCTTCTGCTGACACATCATTTTGGTCCTCTCTGATTGGAGGCAGAAGCTGTAATTGTGGCTTTATAAGTAGGAAATTGTGACAGACCCAGCAGCCAGTATTTTAACTCCTGATGACAATGGCAAAAACAGCCATTGAAAGCTCATTAATTTTATTTTATTTTATGCTGTTAGAAAACCAAGAAGACATGGTGCCACAAAAGTCTTTGAGCACACTTATGTTTCCACTGCAGTGAGGGGATGATGCACACTGTGAAACTACTGGAATAACTGTGAAAAAAGAAATCATGTCTGCTGAGTTCTTTAGCATATTGCAACGCTGCTTGGATAAGGAGGTAATTCCTAACTTTGTTGTGGTTAAGCAACACATCCAAACTGCCTCAGTGGACAGGATTTTGAAAAGGAAAAGCCATACCATTGAGAGACAGTGGACCGGCAGGCAAGGTATTAGCTTGATCCATGTACGAGAAAGCTGTTTGACTGTCATCAATTTCTATCATCAGCTTTGCAGCCATTCAGTTGGGAATGGGTTGACATAGCGACAGCAGCTCAACAGTGCGCCAATTTCTGCAAGACAGCAAGAAAACATCCAAGCAAGTTTGACCACGTAACTCACAGGGGAAATGACGTGAAGAATAATAAGATTCACAGAATAGTTGTTAATCTCTGCAATCCAGAACTAGTCGACAACTATGTGCCAGCTCTGGGTAAAGGCCTTACTTTTTCACCAGTCACACAATATCTGTCAGTTTTCGATATTGTTTGTGGAAATCTGGCATCTGTTGCATGACACAGCAGAGGATGTCTCACTAGTTGCCAGCCCTATACTGGTTTAAGCAAGCCCACCAAAAACCAGTGTTAACTTAGAAGATTGTAGTGACTTGTCCTTATTGCGTGAGAATGATGACTTGGTTGTCTTGGTAGCAAACAGAGGAAATGCCAGTGTGTTTCTGAACACTGAACCTGAAAGTGCTATATTTATTAGAAGATGATGTGTACCGGAAACTTAGTCACAATCTGACACATGCCTTAATCATGAATACAGGGAAGTTATTAAAGGACTATGGAATACCAAACTAAGTGGTGAAGAAATTAATACCTTGTGCTGTCAGACCTCCCTGGGCCTATGGATTGCCGAAGATACATAAGTGAAAGTTCCCTCTTAGTCACATTGTTGGTGCATTAGCTTCGCCCCTATAGACTGACAAAACATCTTACAGGAATATAAGCAAAAAGACTAGAACATTGTGAACACCATGTTCTAAACTACCAGACATTTGTTGAAACACACAAGAAAATGAAAACAGAACTAAATGACATAATGGTTGGTCTGGACATTGTGTCACTTTCCACGAGGGTTCCAGTACAAGACATGCTGGATCTTTCAGTTCCATTTGGAATCCTAAAGTTGTTGTGTTATGTTCTTACAACAACACTTCTTATACCATGATGAATATTATGAAATAATGGAAAGCACAGTAATGGAATCACCACTGCCCCTTGCAGTTGCAAATTTCTTCATGGAGCACTTAGGGGAGCAGGCTCCAAACTCTACAGTGCTGTGTCCATCTTGCATCCTTAGGTATGCTTATGATACCTTCCTGATATGGCACTATGGTGAAAATACATGGCAGCAGTTAATGGATAATGCAAACGGTGTTCATCCCAACATTAAATTTGCCATCGAGATGGAGCAGGATGGCAAGCTACCATTCTTGGATGTTTTCATTGGGCAGAAGGCAGGAGATTGGCTCGGTCATTCAGTGTACATGGAACCAATGCACACTGATCAACATTTAAACACTGATAATTTTCACCATCTTGTACACCAGAAAATGGTCCTGAAAATCTTAATACACACAGCAAAATTTATTTCCGATGACAACCACCTACAGTCTGTATTGTGGCACTTGAGGCACATGTTCAGAGAGGATGGTTATAGCAAGAGAGACACTGCAAATGCTTTCAGATGTCACCAAAGATGGACGCCTTGTGAACTGGCAGAAGAAGCCAAGCCAGTGGCTTTCCTTACATACTTGGGCGAATGAGCAGCAAATTACTGCAGGGTCATGGATTGAGACCAGTGCTTTGGCCTATCCCTAAAATACAACATCTGCTGTGCCTTGTTAAAGAGAACATAGCTCTTCATGTGCCAGGTGTACATGGTGTCCCTTGTGAGTGCGGCAGGATCTTTGTAGGTCAAACAATTTGCACAGTTGTAGGGTGTTGTACTGAGCACAAGAGACATATTAAATAGAGGGAGTTGGACAAGTCGGCCATATCGGAGCACTGCCTGGAAAACTGACACAAAATACAATATGATAACATGAAAGGTTTGGCTCATGTGTCAACATACTTGGATTCCATTATAACATGGGTGACTGAGATCAGATTGAACAACAACAATTTCAACAGAGACCAGGGGTACACTGACTAGAGCATGGGGAGAGGCTTTCAGTGTCAAAAGTAAGCTACAGTGAATGACTAACACTTATAGGGAAGTTGGGAATAGCAGTTTCAAATGTGACACTGGCCCCTCGTGCCACCTGACATCATTTGGTCCGAAATCTGGCTGGATCTGCTATGAGCTATCCAACTCACCTTCAGTGCATGTGTCATTTCTGCCCTCCCTGATTAATGCCAGTTACTGTAACCATGGCTATATAACTGGAAAAATGTGCCATGCCCAGCATTCAATAGTTTTACTCCTGGAAAGGATGACAGAGATAATAATTGAACACTAGTGAATTTTTGTTTTAGTTGACTCAGCTTGAAAACTAAGAATATCTTATTCATAGGTTTGTTCAACATATTTTCCTCTGAGCAACAACAAACAGACTCTAGCTGTGACAGTATCCTCAAGATCATGTTGTGAAGTGGCTCTGAGCCTGAGTGGGCTAAGCAGCTGCCACCAGCCCTCATATACTATGATGGCAGAGTGTGCTCGTGATACCAAGCCACTGGAGGTGTGGGGCAGCTGGCATACATCATGAGGTCTATCAGATCCTGTACGACCGCAATCAGCATTTGACAGAAACTTGCAATTCCATGCCACCTATGATATGCTGTCGTGTAGTATCAGTACTTGATACAAGAAATGCTACAACAGAACCAAAACTGTCTTCAGATGAATCTGATTCTCAGTATGCAGAGCTCATAGTTGACAATATGTCTCCTGGAAGCACACAGTTCACACTGATCTCATTTAATGTCAGATATGACACGAAGTCCAAATTTTACAGCATGGGTACAGATTAGTAGTCTTCGGTAACTCTCCCTTAAATGTCATAGTGCTTCACTTTACACACTGTAGTGTATGTTGTTATTACCTCCCCTCCCTCTTTCTCAGTTGTAAAATTCAGCATGCTGCCACCCTGAAATGGATTTTAGTTTCCTCTGCTGACCGATAGTATATTTATGTTTGCATTTCTGATGGTATTTTTTTTTTTTTGCTGTGAGCATTATGGTGTTGTTGTCTAATATGACTGTGTTTTTATTTTTCACTCTCTTGCCTCCTCTCTACCCTTTCCCCACACTTGCTATGTTTATTCAAGGAGATGACAGCAGAAGGGATGGACGGGCAAGCACGGCCAAAAAATGTATGGCAGAATAGAATAGAAGGAACATCTCCTTAGGGGAGAGTGGTTGGAACCATTTCTACAGACAGAGAGATGGAAATCCTTTGTGTTCTCTACATGGTGATTATAGCTGGACTGCATTAAGAAAGTGTTTCAGTGATAGCCTTCTGTTATTGTTATGACGATGCACAGTTTTATGCATCATATGTCAGTGATATTGTTGTATCAAGGGATGTCTTGGATGAGTTTGTATGCTGAGTTTATTCTTAGGTTTTTCTGTGTAGAAATGTCAAGTAAATTATTCATTGTTTCTTTATTAATATATAACTGTTCTTATAATAAGGAACCTGTGCAGTAATCTCTCATTTTCAGTCATTATTTAGCAAGCCATTTTTGTGTTGCAGATGTCTTGTGAAGTAAATCTAAATTTGATGTTCTCAGTAAATATTTATTTTGGATGACTACTGATAAACTGATATGTGTGGCAAATTAGTGAGTTGGTGTTTGCACTTTTATTCTGTTATGATGTGTCAGTACACCCTGGGTTTTTAATTCACCAATGCATCTTCAGTGATTTGTTCTATTACTTGCCACGTTTATTGCAGTTCCATTTTATTTCTATAATTAATAGTTTTGTGCAATTTGATGCAATAATTAGCAATTCAGTCTATCTCTCACATTTTCAAATGTCGAATAAACTCATTTTCTGGTTAGACTCTCTACTGTTAATGTGTTAGCTATCAGGTAATGTCAATGGTTTGGTAGGTTGCAGTAAGTGTCACATACCTTCCATTAAAGTTCCTTCATGAATGTCCACCTATGTCTATTTCTTTGTAGGATGATTTTTGTTTGCAAGTAAAGAAACGAGCTCAGATACCAACTCTGTGTACAGATGAGGTATTATTTTATTTATTTAATCGTGTCCAAGCCATAGACAACCCACATATTACATATACACACAAATACAAATACAATACACATATGTATAAGTAAAACAAACCCAAAATGGGGAGTCACATTACAATATAAAGACATAGTATATATATAAGCATGCTATATCGTACAACTACATATATCTGCACTATAGATGTGATCAGTGGTTTGGTGTATCATTGGTTCCCATGCCAACTCCACAATACAGGCCAGATAGTATGTCAACATCTCAGTCAAGCAAAACCCACCAGTCAATTTACGAGTTAGATTCTGCTGGACTCCCCATTAAGGAGCAGCACCATCCTCTTCTCCAAACCACTTGCATTGCCACAAGTGATGCTACATGTAGGGCACTACTTGCTTTGCCAGTCAAGTGTCTTCCAGTTTGCCAAAACTGTGTCCAAGTGACCTCCTGGCCACAGAGCTGCCAGATCCAAGTGCAACACCAACCATGTAGGATCACCAAGCACCACAGTGAGCAGCCAGCAGTCACAACCAGAGCCATCACCTCCACTAAGCGAAGCCTCAGCGAACACTGTGCTCCCGGGAGGCTATACACTGTTTGACTTAATTTGCGGTCACTGCTAGACGTCTGACATGGCTTAGAATCAGCCAAGTGTTGTCTATCTCCACCAGTGAACTACAGTCAATATACTGTAAAAAGATCTCTGACAGTTGCAGTGACCTGCGTGCAGCAGTTCTGCATGCCTACCACAATCAGTAACATTTTGCAGTTGTGTAAACATCTCTGTGGCAAAGCCTCAGTGTTGCTGGAACTGTATAGAAAGCTATTGTTTAGCAGCTGAGCATTGGTAACAGTATTGTCAGCTGTCATGGACCAGATTATGCTGACATAACTGTAAAGTAAACTAAACTATTTTATGACTCCTATTCAGATAGATTAAATATATAAAATGCAAAAAAAAAAAAAAAAACTATGCACCGTGAAGGAATTACCTGAATGGGATGGAAACTGGTAGACGTGATGTACATTTGAAGAGGGACAATGGATTACAGGTTCAGAAAAATTGAATGATTCAGTCAAGAGAAAGAGCCCCACAAATTGAGCATATCAGTCTACCTCTGCTCCATATACAAGCTGTAATTTGGTGTGTCATTTACTGACAAAGCTATTGGATGCCCACCTGAGGGATATCATGCCATATTATTTGCAGTTAGCAGATTAGATTGTCAATATGCTGAACTGGTTAGAGGGCCCTGCCAACGATGCTCCAAAAGTCCTCAATTGGGTAGAGATCCAGCGACCTTGCTGGCTAAGGTGGGTATGATAAGCATGAAGACAAGTGTGTGGAAGAGCATTATCTCGCCAAAATATAATCCCAGGATGGCTTGGCATGATGGGTAATGCAAAGGGGCATAGAATGTTGTCGACATACTGTAAGGGTACCTCAGATCACAACCAAAGGGATCATGCTATGAAATGAAATGGCACTGCAGATCATCACTTCTGGTTGTCACACCATAGAGTGGGACACCGCCACTAACAATGCATCTCCAGACACCTCTTCACTGGTCATTGGGACCTGGGACATATTGACTGGAATAGAATTGTCTTCAGTGATGAGACCTGATTTGAGTTGAGCCTTGATGACTAGCAAAGAGGTGCCTGGACACGCACTGAATAGCAGTGGAACACCAGTCTGACTGTTGCCTGCCATATGGCCTAACATCTGAGGGTGGTGGTTCATAGAAGGAACCAGTTGGTTGTCATTTGTGGCACCTTTACAGAACAGTATTACATAGATGATACTCTACACCCCATTGTCTTGCCCTTCGTGGCAAGCCATCATCGACTTACTTATCACCAGGATAATACCAATCTGCACACGGTGTGTGTTGCTACTGCTTGTTGCCATGTTTACCAAATACTACCTTGGGCAATCAGGTACCCAGATGTCTCCTCAGCTGATAATGTTTGGAGTATTGTGGGCAGGACCCTCCAATGAGTTTGGAATTTTGATGATGTAAGTTGACAGGTCGATGAAATCTGATACAGTATCCCTCAGAAGGACACCCAGCAACTCACTCAATCGATGCCAATCCAAATTACAGCTTGCATAAGACCAATAGTGGACCAACATGTTACCTATTTACTCAATTTGTAGAGTACTTTTTCTTACAGATATTGTCACATAGAAGAAGGTGGAAGTAGTTGAATGATGAAAACTAACTTCACTTAAAGAAGGTTTATTCAGCACTTGCACATACAAGAGAGTGGAGCAAACTGCCTCCAGCCAGAACACATATAATATATATACAGCTACAGAACATTCCAGTACAATGATTCTTGACATTTGTGAATACTTCTAGAATGTACTCAAACCGAGTATAGAAATTAAAAGTGTACCCTCCATGCTACACTTTAGTATCATAACCACTACACCATGGCGCTACTCAGCTTCTCCTTCGACATTGATCTTTCCTTAAGAGAACAGCATCTCAGTGTTAGGTCCTCCTAGTCTGGGAATGAGTCATTGGTCCTGCGTACTCCAACTTCTGATGACTGATGCTCGCCCTGGCGGTAATCTTCTTAAAACTTTTTCTGCCGCTATGCTCATCATCACCTTTCCGTTTGTTGCCTGAGGCTGGAGCTTCAAATTTACCCTGGGTTGCAGGATATTTGTAGGGCTTCATTCAAAGGACATGGGCCGTATCTCTGATATTTTGTCTTTTTGTGTCGGGGTTTAGATCATCAACTTCATAAGTAACATCAGACAACTGTCCTACAACCTTATAAGGTACAAAGTAGTGCCTGAGGAGCTTCTCAGAGAGACCAATCTTCTGAATAGGAGTGATGATCCAGACGAAGTTACCAGGCTCGTAGACAACAGGGTTGTGACTCACGTCATACCTTTTGCGATCATTTTCTAGAGCCTGCTCAATGCAGAGGCAAGCTAACAGCTGAGCCTCCTCAGCTCTGGCTATCACCTGGCTGATGTAGTCATTGTCCTCATCATCAGGATGTAATGGAAGAATAGTGTCCATGGTTATAGTTGCCTCATACCCGTGCACCAGGAAAAAAGGTGTAAATCCTGTAGTGTCTTGTTTGGTGGTGTTGTAGGTAAACATCACGAAAGGCAGTACCTCATCCCAATTGCTCAGCTCAACATTGATGAACATTGATAGCATGTTAGCCAAGGTCTTATTAAGACGTTCAGTAAGCCAGTTAGTTTGTGGATGGTAAGCAGTCATCATATGACGAGTAATGTAGCACCAACAGTTTATCTCTGTCACAAGATTCGATTGAAAAACTTTCCCTCTATCTGAAATTAATTATCTTGGGGCAATGTATTCCACAATGAATTTGGCTACCTCAAATGCTTCGGCTGTTTTCACAGCTTTTGTAATGGTATAGCACGTCAGACAATCAGTGCAAACAATAATCCATCTATTGTCACTAGCAGATGTCGGAAATCATCTGAGGAGGTCAATTCCAACACTCTGGAAAGGCGTTTCAGCTGGTGGAATTGGTATGAGATGGCTAGGTGGTTTCTGAGGAACTGCCTTTCTCCTCTGGCACTCTCAACAGTGCGGCACATAGTGATGGACACCCCTAAATAAACCTGGCCAGAAAAATCTCTTGCGGATTCTGTCGTATGTCTTAATAAATCCTAAGTGTCCAGCTTCAGGTGTGTCATGGAATTTCTGTAGAACATCTAAGCGCATGTGTTTAGAAATTACTGGTAGCCACACCTTTCCAAAGGGATCAAAGTTTTTCTTGCAAAGTAATCCATTAACTACCTTAAATTGCCTGTCCACATCCTGTGACCGATTTAAGGCAAGCATAATTTGAGATATCTTGGTGTCCTTATTCTGTGATCTTCATCAAGGTCTTGATGGTCTTGCACAGGGTTTCTTGAGAGACAGTGGCATCTTGGCGTTCTCTCCCACCTGTGTATACTTTGGTAACGTCATGCTCTTGAAGACGTGGTGCCCACCTGGCGAGTCATCATGTATTCTCCATAAGACCTGTCAGCCATCAAAGTGAATGATGGTCTGTAACAACTGTGAATAGGTAGGCTTCCACAGAGATACTGTCGAAATATGCACATGGCCCACATCACAGCAAAACATTCTCTTTCTGTACTTGAGTAGTTTCTCTCAGTTTTTTAAGTGTCCTAGAAGCATAGGCTATAACCTTCTCTTTTCCATCCGATATTTGGACCAGATCAGCACCGATCCCATAGCCACTGGCACCTGTGTGTATTTCTGTAGGTGCTCTCTCATCATACAGACCAAGTACAGGGTCAGTTGTCAGAGCTTTTCACAGCACATCAAAAGAATCCGGTTGAGCACCAACCTAGATAAATTTAGCATCAGCTTCGAACAACTCTTGGAGTGGCCTGGCTTTGTTAAAACAACGATAATAAAAACATAATCTGAGGAAGCTCCTCACATCTCTAATACTTTTAGGATTAGGAAATTCCTTGATAGGTCTCACCTTTTCTGGGTCTGGCCGCACACCTTCGTTTGACACAAAGTGTCCAAGTATTTTGATTTCTTTTGCTCCAAAGAGACACTTTCTTTGATTAAGTTTCAGTCCATCTTGTTTGAGATACTTAAGAATGGCCCTCAGTCTTTTTATATGTTCATCAAATGTGTCTGAGAACTTTATAATGTCATCTAAATAACAAAGACACATTGTCCACTTCAGGTTACGTAGAAGATTATCCATCATCTGTTCAAAAGTTGATGGAGCATTACGCAAATCAAATGGCATTTCCTTAAGCCCTTAGAGGCCCTCAGGGGTGATGAATGCAGTTTTCTCATCATCAGCCTCATCTACCTTGATTTGGCAGTATCACGAGTACATGTCCATTGTTGAGAAAAACTTAGCCCGCTTCAGATAATCTAGTGTATCGTCAATTTGTTAATGAGGGTAAATGTTCTTTTTAGTTATCTTATTAAGCTTCCTGTAATCAACGCAAAATGGCCAACTGCCAGACTTCTTCCTGACGAGGACAACTGGTGATGCCCATTGGCTCTGCGAAGGCTGAATGATGTCATTCTTCATCATTTTCTCTACCTCATCACGAATAATTCAACGTTCCATTGCTGACACATGGTATACTCTCTGGCTGATTGGTTGATGGTCTCCAGTGCTAATCTTGTGCTTCACCACTGATTTGTCTAATTTGCTCTTCACCTGTGGATTGAAGCATACAGAGAAATCTTGAAGAATGACCGGTAGCTTCTTCTGTTATTCCTGAGTGAGATCTGGTGAAAGTTGAGCTACAAGATCTTGTCTTGTAGTGGTAGTGCTAATTTCGCCCACAGACTCAGCATGGAAGGTTTCTATGACACTCAGCTGTTCTTCTATTAACGGCTAAGCGTTCGCTATGCACATTCATTTTGGAAGGATCTGCAGTTCTCGGTGACAGTTAACTATCAACAATTCACTGAATCTGTTCTTAAACAAGATGACAAGTGCTGGGATGACGAAGTTATTCTTCAGTGGTATGCTTCTCTTACATTTCACTACAAGGGGGATTAAATTAATTATCATTTATTATGGAGAAGCTGCATGGTTATCAATGCTATCTGTTCTTTCGACAACAGTTACTATCTCACATATAGTTAAAGGCTACCCAGCCATTGACCTTCGTCTGTGCGAATGCGCACAGGTTGCCTGAACTCTTAAGGGAATCGTCACCTTAGTTGGTGTGAGTAATGAGTGGATGGGCAAATATGGGCAAATATCTATCATACACATTATGTATGTAGATTGTTGACAGTTGGGAATGTGGGTCTCACGGGATTCGTGCCAGGGATAAGTCCCTGCACTCACGCTATTCATCTGTGTCCTCGGTGGCTCAGATGGATAGAGCATCTGCCATGTAAGCAGGAGATCCCGGGTTTGAGTCCCAGTTGGGGCACACATTTTCAGCTGTCCCCATGAGGTATATCATCAACACCTGTCGGCAGCTGAGGGATTCAATAAATTATCATTTATTCTGGAGAAGCTGCGCTGTCATCGATGGTATCTGTTCTTACGAGGTCAGTTACTGTCTTCATACATAAGGCAGTAGATAGGGAGATGCTATATTAAATGTGTTTGACTATGAAAAGAGTGATGCATGGTGCATTCAATGACTATCACAGCAGATTTCTGTCAAGTGATCTTTCACAGAACCCAAAGAAATTCTGGCCGTATGTAAAGGCTGTTAATGGCATCAATGTTAGTGTCCAGTCCCTAGTGAACGAAAAGGAACTGAAAATGAAGGTAGCAGAGCAAAAGCTGATATGTTTAACTCCATTTTCAAATTATTTTTTCTTAAATTTTTATCTATTTATTTAATTGAACAAAGCTCCAGGCCCCAATAAAATCCCTGATATATTTTATACTGAACATTCTGCTACTTATGCCCCCCTCCCTCCTTTGTTGAGATGGTGGAGGGGGGGGGGGGGGGCATCTTATACCAGAGATTAAAAGTTGGCACCGCCAGCACAGTTAAGTCAGACTGTGAGCTTATAGCATTGGCCAAATTGAGCAATATTTGTAAGCAAATGTGGCAGCCTTCATGAAAATATAATACAGGATCCCAACAATAGGAACAACATGTTTGGTGTCTGGGTTATATCAAAAGTATTTTCATTGCCCTGTGTGCCCAACATGAGTGAATCCAGCAGTATTAAGGAGCAGATGTTTCAGATGTGTCCCTGCTGCTGCAACTTCATTGAACAAACATGCATATAATACATACTCACACAGACACAAGGCAGAGCGTGCTCATCCTTTATGCATGCAGTGATGGTTTAGTTATTTCAGTGCTCATTAGTATGGTGGAATATGTTGTGATTTCAGTGGCTATCCAAGTGAAGGATTGTGTAGTGCAAAGAATGGTTACTTGTGCGAAGCAATATGTTGTGACCTCAGTTGTCACATGAGTGACAGATTTGTAGTGCACTGGTACTTGCTTGTATGACAGCATGTGTCAGTTAATGCAGTGATCACCTGAGAGATTGATAGTTTGACTCATTTTTCAGTGGTTGCTCTTGCATCATGCATTCTATTTTGACTAAGTGGTTGCCTCTGGAATGATTTTTTTGTGACATTGATATCATTTCTGTGAATAGTTTCTTGAACAAACATTGCTGTCAGTAACTTGTAACTTGGTGAGCAATTATGTCTTTCATGTGTCAGTACATGCCTGTTGTATGTTCTACATTAATTATACCAATACAATGTACTTTCAGCCATCTGAAATTTAAGAGATCTGTCTCTGTTGCTCCCTGTTAACAAGCTAAGCTCTCAACTACTTATGTATGACCCCCTCCCCCTTATTTCCAGTGTTTCAGATATACCTAGAAGTATTTCATGATCATCTGTGTCAGATGCTTTGCTGAGATATAGGAAAATACCTCTTACATTGTATTCTTTATCTGGGGCTTCTAAAACTACTTTGACAAACTTCCCTACAGTAGCTACTTTTCCCTGTCAGATCTGAAACCAAACTTTTCTTTTTACAGATGTTGATGTTTCTTTCAATAATCCGTATGTCTATTTTTCATAATAGTTTCTATCATACTTGAAAATGAAGACAAAAGTGTTGAATCTAGGTTGTAGTTATCTGTATTTTCTTTATCACCTTTTTTGTAGATAGGAAGAACTTTTGCATGATTTAGGTAATAGAGAAGCAACTGGATGTGAGTGACTCATTTATAATATCTGTTAGAGGTGCTTCTATGCTGCTAATACAGTCTCTTGATAGACACACGGGAATCTCATCTAGATGTGTAGACATTTTACTCTTAAATTTATGCACAGTCCCAACGATTTCCTCTCCCATTTCAGTAGCAGCAGTATTACGTGAGGAACATAGTTATTTATAGCTGTGTATTGTAGTTTCAGTAGCTTTTCTTGCAGTATGATTGCTACATTGCTAAAGTAACTGTCTATAAAGGCTTATTTATTATATCTCCATTATTTCTGATTTTTTATTTGTCTTTCTTTGTCTTTATGCTACCAGTTTCCTGTTTTACAATACTCATTATTGCTTTGCTTTTATTGTTGAACTTTTGTGTGGTGTTATCATTTTTAATTGTTTTTGCATCCAGCAGAATTTTCCTATAAATGATTTTGTATTTGACAAAAACTGTATGAATGCCGGGTCACTCTCATTATCTTAGCTAGTGCTGAGATATTTAGGATTCTGGTACCATTTTTACGTAGTTTTTTTCTGGTAGATTCTCCAAGAGAATGTGCTATTTTAGGAAATGTCTCCTCAAATTTTCTTTTGGATGTAGTCATAAACTTGCTGAAATTTTCATTTAAATATGTTTCTGAAAATACTTCTGAGTGTGTCTGATTGGTGTAGTGTATCTTTTTATTTTTTGTCACATATGCACAAAGTGCTCCAGATATAACAGTCCATGTTTTCTGCCTTGGAGCAGACAATGCCACCATCATTTGATGCCATGGCTCTGGGGTGAAGAAACGTATTTGTTCTCAACTGTTAATTATCTTGCAAGATAGACAAAAGTCTACCTCCTTTCTAATATTATGCAAAATGAGTTGTAATCATTCTAAACTGTCTGGACACTGGTAATATTACTCACAATCGCACTAGTGAGGGTATACGATCATTTTGTATTTTCTCAAAAATAAAACTCAGAGTGAGATCATTATTTTAGCAACTTTTAATTATCATTATCTTCACCCATATTCATAAGTATATGAAGTTTGCAGGTCAGAAGGATAATTGGAAAGTGGATCAGCAACAAGAACCTACCCTTTGTATTGAGCTGTGTTTGGTGAAATTTTGATTTAACTTGTTGAAACATGGTACGATGTTTGTGGCCATTAGTCAATCATACTGCCACAAGTTGCACAACGTGTAGCCTACCCACCCAATCCATAATTTTGTAGAACTCTGGTTTATGTAAGATTGAAGTTTTTACATTTTGTTTAAGTAATGCACAGCTGGAGTGCTGCCAACATGTTACCTAGCATATAATGTAAGCTCATAAAGATTCCAATATTAGTAAACAAGCAGATGAATATTATAATAAAAATTATCATCATCATAAATAATAATCATGTTAAAATTGACATCTTTTAAAATGCATAAACTAAATTCTAATGGAATCCTTTTAAAAATATATATAAGATAGGTCCATGAGGAGTCAGGACCTTGAATTACATTACTGCACTGTATTGTTAATTTTTTATTTTATATTTTGTTGCATGTGACGAAAATTTTCTGGATGGAGATCAGATGCAGTTGACGACAAGTCCAGGTCCAATACAGAGATACCTCACAATTCAGCAGCAAATAAGGTCAGAGCATATAACTCTTGCTTTCTTGATAAGATTGAACCTCTACCAAGCTTTTAGAGTTTTAGGCAATCTTCCAGAGTAAATAGCTAGTAAAAATTTTCATCAATCTTTCTAGTAGTACCAGGATTTTTATTTGATTTCAAAATAGTATTCTTCATAATTTAGATCAAAGGAAACAATATTTATCTTCTATTTTTAACACGGATTATTTTTCTAGTGTCCTTTGTCTGTGTGATGATATTTCGTGTGTATATGGGTTAGCAGGTGTTACACTACCATATTTCCTTGTCAAAGTTGACATGACAAAGAAATTTGATGGCATAATAGGGAACTTTGTCAAATCTTGAATGTCATGAAATAAATATGATCAAATCTAGTGCCTCGCCATAGTGAAAAGCTATACACCACCATACCACCATATACGCCCTAAGAAAACTGACACTTTTTGTAACATTACCACTCTGAGGCAAATACATTTTGCACTATTCGAGTCCCATCTAAGCTATGGCATAGAGGTATGGGGATCCAGCAGTAAAGGTAATATGAAAAGTGTACTTATCCTACAAAAGAAGGCCCTTAGAATTATGAGAAAGAAATGTGCCAGGGAGTCCTGCAGAAATTTGTTTAAAGAATTTAAAATACTAACAGTTCATAGCCTATATGTACTTAAGATAATCATTATGGCAGTGAACAGTAACAAAACACGTAATAAAGAAATACATGGTCGCAGCACCAGAGGTAGAGAGAGACCCCACAACATCTCTCATAGAACAACATTTTATGAGAAAAGCCCTCACTATGTAGGCATAAAACTATTGAATTGCTTCCATCCTATTATCTCCAAATTGCCCATTGCAGAACTAAAAAAGAAATTAAAATTATGGCTCCTAAACAATCATGTATATTGAATAGATGAGTTTTTAGATTTAGTACACTCTTGTGATGGAAGACCATCTATCTAAAAATATATGAATCTCCAATCTTAGACTGTGTCAGAAACTGTAAATATTTGATTTCAGATCTGAATACTGTGTCACAACCTGTAAATTCCGTAATCTATGTATTACAATAGCAAATTGTTTTTATGTATAGTCCATATGTGTAACATTGTTCTCTCTACTAAATTTAGAAGAAGTTGTCTAGATAATAATGAAAGGCAATATTATGTAATGCTAGTAAATAAGGCTCTGACTTATTCAGAAGTTTTTTTGTAATCAGTTGATGTTGGATCGAAATAAATAAATAAAAATAAGGAAATAAGAAAATAGATTTGATGATAAAAAGTCATTCGTTTTCTGTTCATGACATAGTAAAATGTAATTGCTTGTAGTGCTGGAATTGTTACAGCCATTTGATGTCTATTCTGTTTTGTACTTTTTATAGATGTTGTAGTTGTTGGAACTCTAATTCAATTAATAAAATAATTCAAAAGTAGAAATAGTACTTATTGTCCATACAATGTATTAAACATTTATTTACCTTCACATATTGCTCCTTCATAGTTTTATAAGCCTCTTCACACGTTTCTGGAATTATTTTGTTTAATGTGCAATGTGATATTCAGGTGCTGTATTGTAAACTAGACTATCTCTCTTCTGTTTCAAGAAAATACAGTATCACATTTTGCCTGTCTTCTGCAGTTATAGCATTTCACAAGACTGTATTCTATTTTGTAACACTAAGCAAATACTGAAATATGCTCTCATCCATTCATAGGTAATTCATATATAAGACTTGAAGTTCTCCAATTGCAGCTCTCATAACAAATTTTGGTGTGTACTTTCACTATCTCGATGTAATAGCTATGGCTTCATCCAAGTATGTTTCCTTTACTGAATTAACAGAGAAACAGGAAGCCACATTGAAGGTATTAGAAATGGAGATAACTGAATTCCAAAAACCTCAAGAGCTGATTTCCTGGATCTATGGAGCAGCTACCAACAGAAATGAACAAGATCCATGATCGGCTGTAATCCCTAGGTGACATGGTAGACAAACTTTTAGACTGAGTGATGGATTTGCCTTCAGATCAAAGAAAATGATATAAGAATAGTTAACTATGCACAAGTGGCAGGAGCAGGCATATATGCTTGGGCAAAGTCTAAGAAAGATAAAATCTCACAATCTGTGAATGAGCAAATCCATACTGCTGTTAGTTATCTGATGACAAAGTGCCCTCCAACAGTGGGCTAAGGAAGGAATTACTCATGATCTAGGAACAAACACAATGAAATTTTTTTCATTGGAGAAATAAAATAGGTGAGTCAGTCAAAAACATGAAAAACAGTTAATAGATGTCTGAGGGACAGTGCAGGATCAGACATAACAGTCTGAATGTGTGTCAGCCTGTTAAATATATTTCACCTTCTGCACTGCTGGTGACAACACTACACACAACAGAAATGATAGAAGGAAAGATGCTTAAGCATAGAAATTTTCAAATATATTCATCAGATAAGAGACGGTATATCCTGTGCCATTCACTTTACAGGTGTGTTGCCCCTGTCATCAACCAGGCCACAAAATATAATTTGTGTAAACAAATGTATACGTGTGACAGGTCCATATGAGTAACTGAAATCAATGATTCATGTGAAACATACCCCAAGGTGATAAAAGTCATGGGATAGTGATATGCACATATACAGATGGTGGTAGCATCATGTACATGTGGTATAAAAGTGCAGTTCATTGGCAGAGCAGTCATTTGTACTCAGCTCCATGATGTGAAAAGGTGTCCAACATGATTATGGCCTGTGATGAAAATTAATAGACATTGAACATGGAGTGATAGTTCAAACCTGATGGCATGGGACATTCCACTTCTGAAATCATTAGGGCATTTAATATTCTGAGATCCTCAGTGTCAAGAGTGTCAAGGGTGCCTTTGCAAAAAGCTTGACATTACCTGTTGGGCTTGTGACCCTATTAGTCTAGTGGGACACTGTTTGCTGATCATATGAGCTACAATTTTAGTTGGGGAGAGATGATGGCAGATTTCAGGTGTGGCACATACGTCACAAGGTCATGGACTAAAGCTGTCAACAAGGCACTGTGCAAGGTGGAGGTGGTTCCATATTGGTGGTGTCTGTGTTTATTTGTAACGGACTATGTTTTACTCCAGTTGAGCTGATCATTGACTTGAAATCATTATGTTCAACTACTTGGAGACCATTTGCACCCAGCCATTGACTCTACGTCCCCAAACAACAATATAAATTTTATGGACAACAATGCACCATGTCACTGGGCCACAGTTGTTCACATTTCATTTTAAGAACATTTTGGACAATTTGAGTGAATGCTATGGCCACCCAGACTGACCACCAAGAATTCCACTAAACATTTGTGGGACGGAATCAAGAGGTCAGTTCATGCACAAAATCCTGCACTGGCACCACTTTCACATTTATGGATGGCTATAGAGGGATTATGACTCATTATTTCTGCAGGGGATTTCCAATGGGTCGTTGAGTCCATGTCATATTGAGTTCATGGACTACACCAGGCAAATGGGGGTCAGACAAAATTTTAGGAGATATCCTATGACTTTGGCACCTCAGTGTGCAAGGCTTTTGAAAAGGGTTTTCTTGTCAAATTCTCTTCCAGTAATACTACAGAAGAAGGTTTCTACTCGGAGCTTTTCTCTTTTCAAAATGGGAGGTTGTGCTGATATTTCTAATAATAACATAATAAGGAATGCTACCATTTTGGGTAGAAATATTTCAATGATCTTGAAGCAAACAGTGCCTGCTTAAATTAGAGAGAAACTTATCCAGATGTTGGAATCCAATCTGGAAGAATTTAAGGGTGTATTGGGCTCCATGGACATAACTGAAGGAGGCATTTAAGTTGCAACCAGGACCCAGAGGTTATTATTCACAGAGTCCTAGTACAATCAATGTTTGTGTCGGAGCACTACCACATGAACTGTATGTGGGAATCCACAACCAAATAACAAACTGAACAGTTATCAAAACCACAACAAATGAAATGGTAGTGGGAATTATTACATATTAACTGAAACAAACAAAGGTGCTATGAAATGAGATATGTCCTGGCCATGCAGCTAGTAATAATATTGGAGACAGACATCTGCAAACACCAGTGAATTATGACTGGAGATCTCAGTCACCAGTGATTACCAAAGTCATTGATGATGTCAGTCATTCTACTGGACAATATCTGGTAAACTGTCTCCAATAACATGAAGCCCTGGAGAGTTGATCATGAGATAAGAGAGGGCCTGCAATAGAGGTGCAAAATTCTTTCATTATACTAATGGAACCGACATGAGGAAGGAGCTCTGCTCTGATTGATTGAATTTAACCAGGAATAGGTGTTGTTACTACAGTCTGCAATTTGGACCAGTATTGAGGATGTTCCAGCAACTATTGTTCTAGACTCTGGAGCCTTTGTCAGTGTGATTTCAAGCAGTTCTTTCAATAAAGTATCCACAAAGTTCTGTGGCATTCCTGTACAGAACAGCAAGATTATTGCACATGATCAGCTAATGTTTGAATGATGAAGAAGTTACTAAAACTAGAAAATGTAGCAGAACCATGAACCATTCTTGTAGCTGAAGACTTGATTGTTGATTATATTCTGAGCCTTGTGTTTATCCATGAGGACACAAAATTGACTTCTCTATAGGCAAGGTCTCCTCTCTGACTCATAGTGAAAGAGCTAAAGTTGAGCTGCTGTGGAGGGACAGTAGTGCCAAGTTTTCCAGATTAAAGTCATTGTAAAGGAACATTGCAGTACAAGAGTATTTTTGAGCCTATTGAACAAATAACTTGGAAGTCACATCGCAACTATAAAAAAAAAAAAAAAAAAAAAAAAAAAAAAAAATAAAGAAAAAAATAAAAAAATAAAAAAATTAGAAGAGCCAGTAAACCCAACCAGCAAGCAAAGACAGTAGAAGTTAGATCTTTTGAATCAATATGGGGAGATAAGTGAGCAAAAACCTGGTATAATACAAGGAAATATGTCATCTTAATTAACTTACACCCACAGCCTGGTACAGTAGTTTCTGTCTTATCGCTCAGGCTCAGTGGAAAGCAATAGACGAAGAAATCAAAAGGATGTTTCAAGAACTTAACATGTTCATAAGGAAGTATTGTAACTATCAACAAACACTATGGACTGACTATATAAAATCGTTTGAAGAAATAGTGAATCTGCTGTCTTGTCAACACACTACATTACAGCAGAGCTTATGTTTCGCTGGAGGGTAAAGAATGCATGGGTGTACCAGATTCCACAGGTTCCCAATAACAGAGACTAGTGGGAAGAAAGGTTTCTGAAAGCTTTGATCAGTTCGACAGAAAAAGTGTTCATAAGAAAGCACAACTGTGACAAGAAAGTGGTAAAAATGCTAAGGTATCAAATGGCCCAGAAAGTATTATTAAGAAGACATCCAACTATTAAACAAAAGAATGAAAAGTGGTAGTTGTTTTTTTATGCTACCTTTTGTCATTCTAAGGGTTCCAAATCTTGGTGCATATCTACTGGGCACCCAAGTAATCATCAAATTAAAGGACTTTATCCTCACTGTAATATTGTTCTTTGTGGAATTAGTGTGCATCATTTTAGGAACACAGAGTCAATTGGAATGTTTGAACTGAATATTTATGTTGGTGTAATGCAAAAATTAGAATCTTTTTGTTTTGAATTTAGACATAAGATATGTATTTAGTTTTGATGCTGTATGACATGTATTTGTATGATGTTGTGTGTAGTAGATAAGTATTATCCTGTGAAAGATGCAGGAGCTCAAGAATTATTGTTGAATTTTAATTAGTCATATTATGAGAATACTCAAGGTCATTTTTGTTAAAAATAAGATCAGTTTACAAATGATGCATATTATTACAAAATAATGTAATACAAAGCTTTATGTTTATGTAGATTACTAACAAAGAGATAGAGGGGCTGGCCAGTACTTACCTCAGCTCAGTACAGCCGATAGAAACACAAAAAACAACCGAAAATTTAAGCTCCTAGCTTTCGGAATAAATGTTCCTTCATCAGGGAGGAGAGAGGGGAAAGAAAGGGAAGAAGGGAAAGTGGATTTAGTTACTCACAACCCAGGTTATGAAGCAACAGGGAAAGGAAAACAGGGAAGGTAGCAAGGATGGAGGCATGGTTGTCAGAGGGAAGCCAAAGATATTCTACTGCAGGTACTGTGCCAGCTTCAAACCAAAGAGGATGCATACAGAAGTAAAGAGGTGTATAGTATAAAGATGTAGGATGGAAAGATGCATGAATGGCTAAAGAGGAAAGGGAAAGAGGAGAAGACTGAAAAGTAAATGGGAGTGAGGTTGTTTAACGTAGGTTTAGTCCAGGGGGATGGCGGGATGAAAGGATGTGCTGGAGTGCAAGTTCCCATCTCCGCAGTTCAGAGGGACTGGTGTTGGGTGGGAGAAGCCAAATGGCACATACAGTGTAGCAGGTTCCTAGGTCCCTAGAATTATGCTGGAGGGCCTGCTCCGCTACTGGGTATTGGACATCTCCTAGGCGGACAGTTCGTCTGTGTCCGTTCATGCGCCCAGCCAGTTTAGTTGTTGTCATACCGATGTAAAAGGCTGTGCAGTGCAGGCATGTCAGCTGATAAACGACATGTGTAGTCTCACACGTGGCCCTGCCTTGAATTGTGTATGTTTTCCTAGTAGCGGGGCTGGAGTAGGTGGTTGTGGGGGGATGCATGGGGCAGGTTTTGCAGCGGGGTCGGTTGCAGGGGTAGGAACCGCTGGGTAGAGAAGGTAGTCTGGGAATATTGCAGGGTTTAACAAGGATGTTATGGAGGTTAGGGGGACGACGAAAGGCAACTCTGGGTGGTGTGGGGAGAATTTTGTCAAGGGATGATCTCATTTCAGGGGTTGACTTGAGAAAGTCATATCCCTGGTGGAGTAATTTATTGATGTATTCGAGGCCAGGATAATATTGGGTGACAAGGGGGATGCTTCTGTGTGGTCTGAGGGTAGGAATATTGTTGTTGGACGGGGAGGAATGTATTGCTCGGGAGATCTGTTTGTGGACAAGGTCTGCAGGATAGTTGCGGGAGAGGAAAGCACTGGTCAGGTTATTGGTGTAATTGTTGAGGGATTCGTCACTGGAGCAGATACGTTTGCCATGAATACCTAGGCTGTAGGGAAGGGAGCGTTTGATGTGGAATGGATGGCAGCTATCAAAGTGAAGGTACTGTTGTTTGTTGGTGGGTTTGATATGGACAGAGGTGTGGATGTGAGCTTCAACAAGATGAAGGTCAACATCCAGGAAGGTGGCTTTGGTTTTGGAGAAGGACCAGGTGAAATTCAGATTCGAAAAGGAGTTGAGGTTATGGAGAAAATTAAGGAGTGTTTCCTCACCATGAGTCCAGACCACAAAGATGTCATCTATAAACCTATACCAGGCCAGGGGAAGCAGCTGTTGGGTCTTCAGGAAAGCCTCCTCCATGCGGCCCATGAAGAGGTTGGCATAGGATGGAGCCATCCTGGTTCCCATGGCAGTTCCCCTGATTTGTTTGTAGGTCTGGCCTTCAAAAGTGAAGTAATTATGGGTGAGGATGAAGTTGGTAAGTGTGATAAGGAACGAGGTTTTTGGAAGATCTTCGGGTGGGCGTTGGGAGAGGTAGTGCTCAAGGGCAGAGAGACCATGGGTGTGTGGGATGTTTGTGTAAAGGGATGTAGCATCTATGGTGACAAGAAAGGTTTCAGGTGGGAGAGGAGTGGGAATGGATTTGAGGCGTTCAAGGAAGTGGTTTGTGTCCTTGATGTAGGATGGGAGTCTGCAGGTGATAGGTTGGAGGTGTTGGTCTACCAGAGCTGAGATACGTTCTGTTGGGGCTTTGAAGCCTGCTACAATGGGACGGCCAGGATGGTTCTCTTTGTGGATTTTGGGTAATAGGTAGAAGGTAGGGGTACGTGGCTCAGGTGAAGTGAGTAAGTCTATGGAAGCCATTGTGAGGCCTTGTGAGGGACCTTGGATTTTTAGGATTTTCTGCAGCTCAGTCTGAATGGAGGGAATGGGATCCTGGGTAACAGCTTTGTAGGTTGAGGTGTCGGAGAGTTGACGCAGTCCTTCTGCCACATACTCCACACGGTCAAGTACCACAGTTGTGGAGCCTTTATCCGCCGGAAGGATTACAATAGAGCGGTCTGTTTTACAATTAAAACAATACTCATTCAATTAACTGAATACATTAACAAGTTCCTTCTGTGTACCAGTTCCTTCTACCACAAAGGTTTGGCCAAATTATTTGTTTAAATAATGAAACTTTTAAGTAAGGAAATTAACAGATATAGTTATACAAACAATACTTTTGACAAACCTGGTAATTATTTTGGAATTAATTAAGGGATGACTTTGCTACTAAGTTTTTGAATAGAGCCAAATAAATACTTTAAGAAGTCTAGAAGTTCCTCTTCCACATGTTTGTAATTAGTACACAATTTACATTTGTTTATAAGTCAACAACAGAATCTAAGTTGCAAAACAATTACTGATTTCAACCTATAATAATCTGTAGCAAAATAAAATAACTATGAATGGTCAAAATAAAATACAAACTTAATTACCTACACAAAACTAAGAACAAAAATGGAACTGGTGCTATATACCTTAAGACTGAGCGCCGACCTTTCTCTTATAGGGAAATTCAGATTATACTCATGCATATTAATGGTAATTAAGCAAGAATGAAAATAAAATGAATTTAAGGAGGCAGATGGTGGAACAAGGAAGGAAGTAAAGGAACCCCAGCTTGCTTTGTCATAAGCTGTGTCAATAAATCACAGTCTTTGCTTCACTATCCCCACAACATTTTCTGTGTGATCATTCCAATTTAAACTACATGTAATTGTGATTCCCAAGCATTTAATTGAATTGACAGCCTTTAGATTTGTGCGATTTATCCTGTAGCCAAAGTTTAGCAGACTCCTTTTACTACTCATGCGGATGACTTCATGCTTTTCACTATTTAGAGTCAGTAAATTGCTGCCTTTTTTCATCCTACAGATCTCATGTCAAAATTATTTTGCAGTTGGTTTTGATCTTTTGATAACTGTACAGGGTATTAAATGACAGCATCATCTGCAAAAAATCTGAGGGGTTTGCTCAGATCATGTCCTAAGCAGTTTAAGTATATTAGAAACAGCAGAGGGCATATAACACATCCTTGGGAAATGCCACATATTACATTTACACTCCTGGAAATGGAAAAAAAGAACACATTGACACCGGTGTGTCAGACCCACCATACTTGCTCCGGACACTGCGAGAGGGCTGTACAAGCAATGATCCCACGCACGGCACAGTGGACACACCAGGAACCGCGGTCTTGGCTGTCGAATGGCACTAGCTGCGCAGCATTTGTGCACCGCCGCAGTCAGTGTCAGCCAGTTTGCCGTGGCATACGGAGCTCCATTGCAGTCTTTAACACTGGTAGCATGCTACGACAGCGTGGACGTGAACTGTATGTGCAGTTGACGGACTTTGAGCGAGGGCGTATAGTGGGCATGCGGGAGCCGGGTAGACGTACCGCCGAATTGCTCAACACATGGGGCGTGAGGTCTCCACAGTACATCGATGTTGTCGCCAGTGGTCGGCGGAAGGTGCATGTGCCCGTCGACCTGGGACCGGACTGCAGCGACGCACGGATGCCCGCCAAGACCGTAGGATCCTACGCAGTGCCATAGGGGACCGCACCACCACTTCCCAGCAAATTAGGGACACTGTTGCTCCTGGGGTATCGGCGAGGACCATTCGCAACCGTCTCCCTGAAGCTGGGCTACAGTCCCGCACACCGTTAGGCCGTCTTTCGAATGGAGACGTGTCGTCTTCAGCGATGAGAGTCGCTTCTGCCTTGGTGCCAATAATGGTCGTATGCGTGTTTGGCGCCATGCAGGTGAGCGCCACAATCAGGACTGTATACGACCGAGGCACACAGGGCCAACACCCGGCATCATGGTGTGGGGAGCGATCTCCTACACTGGCCGTACACCTCTGGTGATCGTCGAGCGGACACTGAATAGTGCACGGTACATCCAAACCGTCATCGAACCCTTCATTCTACCATTCCTAGACCGGCAAGGGAACTTGCTGTTCCAACAGGACAATGCACGTCCGCATGTATCCCGTGCCACCCAACGTGCTCTAGAAGGTGTAACTCAACTACCCTGGCCAGCAAGATCTCCGGATCTGTCCCCCATTGAGCATGTTTGGGACTGGATGAAGCGTCGTCTCATGTGGTCTGCACGTCCAACACGAACGCTGGTCCAACTGAGGCGCCAGGTGGAAATGGCATGGCAAGCCGTTCCACAGGACTACATCTAGCATCTCTACAATTATCTCCATGGGAGAATAGCAGCCTGCATTGCTGCGAAAGGTGGATATACACTGTACGAGTGCCGACATTCTGCATGCTCTGTTGCCTGTGTCTATGTGCCTGTGGTTCTGTCAGTGTGATCATGTGATGTATCTGACCCCATGGTGTAGTGAGCATCCAATCAGCATCATTCTACCATCCTGTGCATCAACCCTGCTACCTGTCCATCCCACACTCTGGATGATATCAAGAATGGCTTCAATGACCATAACCCCAAATTTGTCAAAACTTTCCCTTCAGTTTTCTTAGTGTCATAGTGACATCATTGCATCTGATTAATATTGTTTCCTTTTTTGGTAAAATTTTGATGTGGTACCTAAAAATCGACCTAAGACACATTCGCAAAAAGTCCATATTGAAAAATTTTATGTAGCCCAGATATGACATCCCCAAACCACATTCTCTACCCTCTGGCTCCTACCCTTGTAACTTCCCCTGGTGTAAAACCTGTCCCATTCACACTCCCACCACCACCTACTCCAGTCCTGTAACCTGGAAGGTGTACACGATCAAAGGCAGAGCCACGTGTGAAAGCACCCATGTGATTTACCAACTGACCTGCCTACACTGTGAAGCTTTCTATGTCAGAATGACCAGCAACAAACTGTCCATTTGCATGAATGGACACAGGAAGACAGTGTTTGTTTGTAATGATGATCACCCTGTGGCTAAACATGCCTTCGTGCACGGCCTGCACATCTTGGCACAGCGTTACACCGTCCGGGTTATCTGGATACTTCCCACTAACACCAACCTATCAGAACTCTGGAGATGGGAACTTGCCCTTCAATATATCCTCTCTTCCCATTACCCACCAGGCCTCAACCTCCACTAATTTCAAGTTGCCATTGCTCATACCTCACATGTCATTCAACAACATCTTTGTCTCTGTACTGCCACCTCGACTGACATCTCTGACCAAACTCTTTGCCTTTACATTTGTCTGCTTGTGTCTGTGTATGTGCGGATGGGTATGTGTGTGTGTGTGTGTGTGTGTGTGTGTGTGTGTGTGTGTGTGTGTGTGTGTATACCTGTCCCTTTTTTCCCTAAGATAAGTCTTTTCACTCCCGGGATTGGAATGACTCCTTACCCTCTCCCTTAAAACGGACATCCTTTCGTCTTTCCCTCTCCTTCCCTCTTTCCTGATGAAACAATTGTCAGTTGTGAAAGCTTGAATTTTGTGTGTGTGTTTGTGTTTGTTAGTGTCTCTGTCAACATACCAATGCTTTCGTCGGTAAGTTACATTATCTTTGTTTTTTTAGATACAGGATGAGTCACCTAACGTTAACTACCACTGGATTATTTCGTAAACCACATCAAATACTGATGAACCGATTCCACAGACCGAACGTGAGGAGAGGGGTTAGTGTAATTGTTTACGTAATCAGTGCCATTTGTTGCACTGTAAAATGTTAATTACATCCGGAGATATTGTAACGTTAAGTTGACACTTGAATCCTCCGACGTTCAGTTGCGTGTTGTAACAAACACAGGCCACGGTCGGCGAACAGCATCTGCAGGGACATGTTTACGATGACGACCGTGTTTACGAGTGTGGCTGTAGTGCACGTATGTGGTTTGGTCTAGCTGTCGCTGTATCTGTATGTAGTGCTTGCTGGTATTGTCATTCTGCATTCATCTTCGCACGCAGACCAATTGTAGTACTACATGTTTCCAGACATCTGTGATAGTGTAGTGTTGTAGGAACTGTGACCATGGTGTATTCAAACTCTGAAAAGGCGGAGATGATACTCATCTATAGCGAGTGTCGACGAAATGCAGCTGAAGCCTGCAGGGTGTATGCAGAATGGTATCTGGACAGAGAGCATCCAACGTGCTGCACATTGCAAAACATCTACCGCCAACTGTATGCAACAGGTATGGTCGTAGCACGAAAACAGGTCTGTAACAGGCCCGTCACAGGAGAAGCGGGTGCAGTTGGTGTGTTAGCTTCTGTTGCTATGAACCCACACATGAGTACACGGGACATTGTGAAAGCTGGTCGACTGAGTCAATGTAGTGTCATGCGCATACTGCCTCATCACATCTTTCACCTGTTTCATGTGTCGCTACATCAGCAATTACATGGTGATGACTTTAATCATCGAGTGCAATTCTATCAGTGGGCATTAACAGAGAATTTGTTGCAGTTCTACCTGTTTACTGATGAAGCGGGTTTCACAAACCATGGGGCAGTGAATCTACGGAACATGCATTACTGGTTCGCATGCATTACATCCTCGCTGGCTCAGACAGGTAGAGCGACAGCGAACGTGGACTGTAAATGTAGGGTGCGGAATCATTGGCGACCAACTCATTGGTCCTCACTTCATTGCAGGAGCCCAAACACCTGCAACATACATCGCGTTCCTACAGAACGATCTGCCAATGTCGCTTGAAAATGTCCCACTGGAAACGTGTCGACGTATGTGGTATCAGCATGATGGTGCACCTGCACATTCCGCAATTAACACGAGGATGACCCTTGGCAGGATGTTTGACAGGCGTTTCATAGGATGTAGAGGACACATAAATTGGCCAGCCCGTTCTCCTGATCTTACACCTCTGGACTTCTTTCTGTGGGTTACATTAAAGGAGAATGTGTACCGTGATGTGCCTACAACCCAAGAAGATATGAAACAACGTATTGTGGTAGCCTGCGGCGACATTACACCAGATGTACTGCGGCGTGTATGACATTCATTATGCCAGAGATTGCAATTCTGTGCAGCAAATGATGGCCACCACATTGAACAACTATTGGCCTGACATGTCGGGACACACTCTATTCTACTCCGTAATTGAAAACGGAAACCACATATGTACATGTACCTCACCCCTCATAGTAATGTACATGTGCGTCAGCGAAGAAGACCAATAAAAAGGTGGTAGCATGTGGACGTAATGTGCTGTTCCAGTCTCTTCTGTACCTAAGATCCATCACCGTTCCCTTTGGATCCCTACGTAATTTGGTGCTCTCCGATACACCCAATCGAACAGCAGAGGAGCGTCAACTTTGGGTTACAATACCCCCGGATGTAATTAACATTTTACAATGCAAAAAATGGCACTGATTATGTATTTTTTTATATGTTCAGATGTGCTAACAAAACTAAAGGAGTTACACTTTAAAAAAACGTAGTTTTGCGTTAAAAAACATACTTTCGTGCATTTTTTTATGGTTTGTATTAACCGATTACACTAGTCCCTCTCCTCACGTTCGGTCTGTGGAATTGATTCATATTCCACATCAGAAAATTATATCTAAAAATAAAGATGCTGTTACTTACCAGACGAATGTGTTGGTATGTTGACAGGAGACAATAAAAAACACACAAACACCCACACAAATTTCAAGCTTTCGCAACCCAAGGTTGCTTCGTCAGGAAAGAGAGAAGGAGAGTGGAAGACGAAAGGATGTGGGTTTTAAGGGAAAGGGTAAGGAGTCATTCCAATCCCTGGAGCAGAACAACTTACCTTAGGGGGGAAAAGGAACAGGTATACACTTGCATACACACACACACACACATATCCATCCGCACATATACAGACACAAGCAGACATTGTACCTATCTCGATTCAACATCTACTCTATACAGTCAGTAGCAATACATAATACTGTCATTTGATTACGCAAATAGTTTATTATGAACCATGATTGATCTAACTTTGCTGACAGCTTGCAGGAAGCTTACAGGAAAGCTAAACCAAAGTAGCACAGGTTGCTAATGAGTAGAAAAAAATGTGATAGTAGCCTAACCTTTGTCAATTTTGGGACCTTTTAGGTAGCGTGTCTGTACCATCTGGCAATAAAGAATAGTGCGTAATTAATTACCTGCCCATGTGATATTATCCAGTCAGCAATTTACATTGAACAAAATAACATGAAGCGATAACCTACATATAATTTTAATTTATTGTCAATCTACATGAACAAAGTGTATAAATATTTCACAGTCAAACAAACAATTTAATACTGAAAGTAATGCACACAGTTATCTTTCTCCACTGAAGAGAGGTATCGATGTTGGTTGGTGAGGCCTGGCATGAAGTCGGCATTCCAAACCATCTCAAAGGTGTTCTATAGGTTTCAGATCAGGACTCTCTGCAGGTCAGTCCACTATAGGGATGTTATTGCCGTGTGACCACTCTGCCACAAGCCATGCATTATGAACAGGTGCTTGATCATTTTGAAAGATGCAATTGCCAACCACAAATTGTTCTTGAACAGTGGGAAGCAAGAAGGTGCTTATAACATCAATGTAGGTCTGTGCTGTGATAGTGCCACACTAAACAACAAAGGGTGCAAACACTCTCCACAAAAAACATGACCAAACTATAACACCACCACTTCCAAATTTTACTGTTGGCACTTCACACACTGTCAGACAATGTTCACCGGGCATTCACCATACACACACCCTGCCATCGGATCACCACATTGTATATCGTGATTCGTTACTGTACACAATGTTTTTCCACTGTTTAATTGTCCAATGTTAACACCAACAAGTGAGGTGTCATTTGGTTTTTACCAGTGTGATGTGTGGTTTATGAGCAGCCACTCAACCACGATATCCAAGTTTTCTCACCTCCCGCCTAACTATTATAGTACTTGCTGTGGATCTAGATGCAGTTTGGAATTCCTGTGTGATGGTCTGGATAGATGTCTGCCTACTACAGATTACAAGCCTCTTCAGCTGTCGGCTGTCTCTGTCAGTCAGCAGATGAGGTTGGCATGTACGCTTTTGTGCTGTATGTGTCCCTTCATGTTTCCACTTCACTATTGCATTGGAAACAGTGGACCAAGGGATGTTTAGGCGTGTGGAAATTTTGTCTACAGACACCCAATCACCTGATCACATTTGAAGTCTGTGAGTTCCACGGAGCACCCCATTCTACTCTCTCACGATGTCTAATGACTACTGAGGTTGCTGATATGGAGTACCTGGCAGTAAGTGGCAGCACAAAGCACCCAATGTGAAAAATATATGTTTTCAGTGGTGTCCAGATACTTCAGATACATAGAGTAAATTTTCCATGGAAAAATCTGGGAAATCTCAGGGAATTTCAGGGATCATAAAATCTCAGGGAATTGTGAATTTTTAACATGTCATTAAAACTGAATTTTATTGAGTTTTGTGAATCACAAATTTTCGAATAACTTTTCAAAGTTCATTCATTAAATGAATGTCATTCCATCCAAATTACTGATATCATAAATTCCTATTAAACTATTGCTGGCATATAGATCAGCTGAGAGGAAAGAAAAGTAATTATTGTCACTTGTTGGCCCAACCACCACCACTACCACTTGCCCTTTTCACCAATAATTTCCATTAAATTTATCAGGAGTTTCTGGACACAATTCTGCTCATTGCACCTGTAATTCTCTGGAAAATTTTTTTCCCAAATTTGCGTAGCCACCCTGATGAACAATTGCATGAATTTTAGGTTTATGGACATAAAAAAAACTTTAAAGTAGATATTCTACCCATTTCTCTAATGTTCTGTAACTTCAGTTAGATTTGATGGGATGTATGCAGTACAGTAAACAATTTCACCCTAGCAGTTAATTAACAGGGAACGGTAGCAGAAATATTAATGCCTTTACTTTCCAGCAATGAGTGACATAATGTGTGCAGTCATCTCTTTATTGAGAATATCTGTGGCTTCCCTCTGACAATTATGCCTCCATCCTGCTACCCTCCCTGTTTACCTTTTCCTGTTGCTTCATAACCTGGGTTGTGAGTAACTGAATCCACTATCCCTTCTTTCCTTTCTTTCCCCTCTCTCCTCCCTGACGAAGGAACAAAGTTCTGAAAGCTAGGAACATAAGTTTTCTGTTCTGTTTTGTGCATCTATTGGCTGTACTGAGCTGAGGTTAGTACTGGCCAGCGCCTCTGTCTCTTTGTTAGTATTTGTTTCACATCTTTATATGAGATTTTCCATTAATCATTTAAATTAAATAATGAGACATTTTAGGCAAGGTTCTGTATTTTTCATTTCAGAATAGCACTTGCAACCTATGTCCTCAATTATTTATTGGATGTATTCCAGCCTCTGTTTTCTTCTACAGCTTTTACCCTCTACAGCTCCTCTGCTACCATGGAAGTTACTCCCTGACAGTTTAATGTATGCCCTATATTCCTGTCCCTACTTCATTTCAGTGAGTCTTTTCCATATATCCCATTCCTCACTAATTCTGCGGAGAACCTCACCAATTGTTTTCTTATCAGTCTACCTAATCTTCTGTAGCAGCACATCTTTAAAGTTTCAGTTCACTTCTGTTCTGATTTTCATACATACCATGTTTTTCTACAATACAATGTTGTGCTCCAACATCCTCAGATATTTCTTCCTCGAATTAAGGCATATGTATGATACTAGTAGACTTCTTCTGGTGTCCTAGGCACATACAAAACGTTCGCCCCATATGCTTTAAAAAGGGTTTTAAACACAAAATTGATAAGGCTGTGCACATATGAAGTTCATATTTCAAGAATATGGAAGAATCACAGAATTTTATTAAATAAAACACTGAATTTCCATTTTTTTTTTTTACCCCTCATTTTGTCTTGTGCGGCATTGGCATTCAAGGCATACACATTTGTTCAGATGCATGCTCTTTACAGCAGTACACCACTTTTCTAACCCAGTCTTCACCAGACATAACTACAGCACCACCTCAGCTTGAAAGCAGATTTCCATGGCCATCGTATCCAATCCTGCTACTGCTGGGTCCTTCAAAAAACAACTTAGCATTACGCTTGACGTTACTCAGTATTACCATGGTCCTGAAAGTATTTATCAGTTACTTTGACAAGGCTATGACTTCTTTAAGTCATGCTCTGAAATGAGGTCCACTCTGCCTAACATTTTGTCCACCACACCTAAAATAGCTTCTCATTTCCCTCCCAGTTTCGGCATTATCCTTGGCAGATCTCATGCCCTTCTGCATGCATTTCCCTACCCTATGGCTCCTACCCTTGTGACTGTCCCCACTGTAGGACTACCATCACCTATACCAGCTCTGAAGATGACAAAAGGGAGAGCCACCTATTAAATGACCCATCTCCTGTACCAGCTGTTACGTAAATACTGATCAGCATTTTACCACCACAAAGTTATCAGTTTGGGTGAATTTTTATTGTCAGAGAGTATATACTGCCAACACAATATCCTGTTGCAGAACGTGCTCTATAACATGGCAGTCTTGACCTTCTTTACTGTTTCACCATATGTGTCATCTTAATTGTTCCCCCAGACACAAGTTTTTCTGGACCCTGGAGGTAGGAACTGGCATTACATCATGTCCTTGGTTCTCACTGCCGTCCTGGCATTGAATTTTGTTAATTGTTTTGCTTTCAGCATTCATTAGTTCACTCCCTTTTCATTTTCTATAACTTTGTTTTCTGACTTGTCTATTCCCCCCAAAACCCCCAACCCATCTCCACCCCCCCCCCCCCTCCCCCCTCATCCTCCCGTCTACCACATACTTATCTTTCTGCACTTATTAACTTGTGCACCATGTTGTGTCAGTAATGTCGGTATTGCATATTGCCCCATCTTCCACCTTTAAGTGATCAGAATTTCAAATCTTGACCAGTGCAATCCTCGGAATTCTATCTTTCCTTCTTATCCTATCCAGAAAGTCTCCCTTGACCCAAGGTTCCTCTTCAAAACACTCCCCATTTTCTAAACGTCACCTGTCCTTTCCCTTCGTATCTCTTCCTTTCCCTTTAACCCTTCCCACCAAAAGTAAGATGCACTGGCACTAACAGCTTCAAAGTTTCTGCACTTTATGACTCGTCTCCTGCCACCACTTGGTGAGTTGATTTATTTCATCCAATAAAATCATGTTTTCATAAATTGATTATTTTCACTGTCATTTTATTTACTAACTTGCAGCTGGAGTGCAGCCCAGATTTTATCCATCATATTACATAAGCTCATGAAGATTCTAATATTATTAAAGAAGCAGACAAATTTCATAGCAAAAATATCAACATTATAAATAACAAAAATAGTTAAATCCAGTTCTTTTAAAATTCATAAGCTAAATTCTAATGTAGTTGAGATTTGAATTTACATATTCGCTGAATATACTTATGACCATGGTCATGTGCATTATAACTTCTAACCTTTTTTAATATAAAATAAAATCTTCTGTATCCAAGCACTATTTGTTTCTTTTTATCTGTCTGCAGTTCTTTGTGTCCATGGCATTGTAGCTCAGTAAATATATGATCTTCGTATTATTCTTTCCCTTCTCTCTTTTAAGGTATTTTATTTTTGTTGTAGCAGTGATTGACATTCCAGGCAGGTACGAATCATGGTTCTGACACTGGAGCTCCTGCTTTCAAGTTTACACTCCCTACCCCACCAAACATTCACCAAAATCCAAGCGGGAGACTATCTACCTTTGGATACTTATTTAACATAAGGGGAATCCATATTTTGCACATAAAATGGACACTGCATTATGCAGGGAAGATAAATTACAGTTGGTTTTCCATTATCTTGCACAGTTGTGGAGACCATCCTGAAAATGGAATGTATTCAAGGTCAGACACTGATTTGCCTGTTGGTCTGCGGGAACACCAGAAGCTGCAACGTGGTAGGGAAGCAAGAAGATACTAAAATAAAACTACTAAGGCTCAATCCAGATACAGTGGTCATCAGTTAAGTGAAATGGAAAGATAACCAAGATTCCAGGTCAGTATAGTGTACTGCCGAGAGCAGCAGAATACAGTACAACAGAAGTAGGATTTATTATGAATAGGAGTGTGAGTTATTGAGAATGGTTCAGTGATACAGCAGTTGTAGTGTTTCTTCATGGGAAAAAACAATATTCTTTCTTGATTCTTCATGTAATATTGTGGTAACCAGGTTAACATGTGCACTCTCATAGTTGAAAAAGTATTGTATTGTAGTTATCAGTTAAGAGATGTATGAGTTTGAATGGAGGATATGTGGTATAGGCAACTCAGCAAAAATTCAACAGTACATAGACTTCTTTATGATTCTGGAGCTATACAGTTGATTTTTTCTCTGGCATAGCACTTTTTCAGTAGTTATTGCCTTGTACATCTCTTTCAGATTGCATACTTTCTACATATTACATCCATAAACAGTAATTTTAGTGCGCTCTTTAGTGCCATAATCAGAATTCACATTTCAAGCAACATTAGTCATTTTATTTACTATGACATTAAAAAAGTAATATATGCAATAAATACATTCCTGGAAATTGAAATAAGAACACTGTGAATTCATTGTCCCAGGAAGGGGAAACTTTATTGACACATTCCTGGGGTAGGATACATCACATGATCACACTGACACAACCACAGGCACATAGACACAGGCAACAGAGCATGCACAATGTCGGCACTAGTACAGTATATCTCCACCTTTTGCAGCAATGCAGGCTGCTATTCTCCCATGGAGACGATCGTAGAGATGCTGGATGTAGTCCTGTGGAACGGCTTGCCATGCCATTTCCACCTGGCGCCTCAGTTGGACCAGCGTTCGTGCTAGACGTGCAGACCGCATGAGACGACGCTTCATCCAGTCCCAAACATGCTCAATGGGGGACAGATCTGGAGATCTTGCTGGCCAGGGTAGTTGACTTACACCTTCTAGAGCACGTTGCGTGGCACGGGATACATGCGGACGTGCATTGTCCTGTTGGAACAGCAAGTTCCCTTGCCGGTCTAGGAATGGTAGAACGATGGGTTCGATGATGGTTTGGATGTATCGTGCACTATTCAGTGTCCCCTCGACGATCACCAGAGGTGTACGGCCAGTGTAGGAGATCGCTCCCCACACCATGATGCCGGGTGTTGGCCCTGTGTACCTCGGTCGTATACAGTCCTGATTGTGGCGCTCACCTGCATGGCACCAAACATGCATACGACCATCATTGGCACCAAGGCAGAAGCGACTCTCATCGCTGAAGACGACACGTCTCCATTCGTCCCTCCATTCAAGCCTGTCGCGACACCACTGGAGGCGGGCTGCACGATGTTGGGGCGTGAGCGGAAGACGGCCTAACGGTGTGCGGGACCGTAGCCCAGCTTCATGGAGACGGTTGCGAATGGTCCTCGCCGATACCCCAGGAGAAACAGTGTCCCTAATTTGCTGGGAAGTGGCGGTGCGGCCCCTACGGTACTGCGTAGGATCCTACGGTCTTGGCGTGCATCCGCGCGTCGCTGCGGTCCGGTCCCAGGTCGACGGGCACATGCACCTTCCGCCGACCACTGGCGACAACATCGATGTACTGTGGAGACCTCACGCCCCACGTGTTTAGCAATTCGGCGGTACGTCCACCCGGCCTCCCGCATGCCCACTATACGCCCTCGCTCAAAGTCCGTCAACTGCACATACGGTTCACGTCCACGCTGTCGCGGCATGCTACCAGTGTTAAAGACTGCGATGGAGCTCCGTATGCCACGGCAAACTGGCTGACACTGACGGCGGCGGTGCACAAATGCTGCGCAGCTAGCGCCATTCGACGGCTAACACCGTGGTTCCTGGTGTGTCCGCTGTGCCGTGCGTGTGATCATTGCTTGTACAGCCCTCTCGCAGTGTCCGGAGCAAGTATGGTGGGTCTGACACACTGGTGTCAATGTGTTCTTTTTTCCATTTCCATGAGTGTATGTATCACTTGGCATTAATTCTGTTTTGTTATCTCAGTGCATGATAATTTATCTTATCCATGAACATAGCATTCAGTGAGTTATATAAGTCATGAACTGATTATAGCAAGTTAGCATACATTTCTGTTATTTACTGTGTTTGTTACAGTATGCTACTCCCAGTATCCTTTACTCTGGAGCCATACTCATGTTTTTTTCATTTGGAAAGCATTCATTAGCGTTAGGTGTCATCATCATATATGTATCAATTTTAACATGTAGGTATTGGCTTTGTAGGTATCTGTGACAGTTCCATATCCTCAATCACATGTGTTATGTCAAAGCACTCGAGTGTATTTGGAGGCATGTTTGTGTAGTACTGGAGTCTCTGTTTGTGAATATTCTTCTTTTGTCTTCATTTTCAGAAATCTTCTTTCTTGATTCTTCATGTTATTTCAGGTACTGGTATTTTTAATTTTGTATTGTGTAAAAATTGTGTAAGATAATTCTGTCGTAGGAATCCCTTGTGTTCTTCTGTCTGTGTGCAGTTGAGATATTTGAAATGTGTTTGTTGAATAGAACTGATGTTATATTTCATTGACATATTTCTTCATGTATGGTTCTCTTCTTTCTTGTTCTTCATGCCATTTGACTGAGCAGTGTCTAAAAAGACTGTCATCGAGTTTACAGTGTTCAGTTGTAGAGTGATTCTAAAGCTGTGTCCTGATTTGCATATGTTAGTCTGCTTGTTGCATAGGGTATAAATTGTTTTGTAGGGACATCTTTCTTCATGAGCCAAAATCTTCTTTCTTTATTCTTCATGTAATGTTAATGTAAGTTTTTTGACATGTGCACTGTCACTGGTGAAATGTATTGTAGTTATCGGTGTGGTGTAGATTATTCAGCCATTTTTACACAGTGCGTAGTGTTCTTAATGTACCTGGATAAGTACAGTTACATTCTCTCTGTCAGTAAATTTTCTCAGTAGTTAACCGCATGCATATCTATTACAGACAACATGGATTCAATATATTATTTCCTCAAAGAGATTTTCAGGTGCACTTGTAACAACTACAACGCTGTACTATTGCACATACAAGTAATTTTTTTCTTCTGATTTTTCAATAAACTTGTGTTTGATGTTCTGATTTCAATTTTTTTTTTGTTTCACGCCATTGTGTTAAGAAAACTGTAAATAAGTTTCAATGTGGACATTAATGTTGATGTCAAATGTCAAGTAATATTGTAATAGAATTGAAATGTAACAAGTGTTGAGACTGTTGTAAGATGTTTAAAATTGTAACTGTGCGTCTGGTCCATAAGCAGGCAATGTGTTAGGATATGTAGCATGCAAAACCTAAGGTGAAACCCAGTCTGTCAGGGAGCGGTAAAAGGTGGATGGCCGGCGGGTGTGGGAAAATGCACGCGCTGGCACTGCACGGCACAAAGGGCTCAGCAGTTAGTTGGAGTTTGACACTGGTTTGAGCAATACCTTCTGGAGCGAGGAGGCTCTCCCGGAAGACGTAGAATCACTGAGCCTCGGGTATGTTGTTCCAACGCCCACACAGCATGGCAAAAGTCCATAGGCACTAAATGGAAAAGTATTGCAACGCAAAGAAGAATTAATGTGCCGATACGTCAAGAGCTATAGCTGTGGTTGTATGTGTGCTCTGTGCCTCGTCATCTCGCCACCAGCCAACCGCCGCATCGATACAAGCAGGTTGAAACTTTTAGTACTGTATTCGTATGGACCATAAAGTGAAGTGTTCAATAATAGCCTAAATTTTACCAGAACTTTCCCACCATTTAATTGTCCTCACAACTAACCTAGACAGGTTCCTTTACAAATGTTGTCCAATGCAAGTGTCCCGAAATGGAAAATTAAATTTTGTGTTAATAATAATTACTTGCAGACCTACCTATGTTAGAATGGTGTTTAAAGAACTGTTTTCTTAATGAACCAGTAAATGAATAACGAAGGTCTAACGAAGTTGAAAGATAACTTTAATATTGATATAGTAATGAAGTTTAATTATTTCGAGACAGATATAAAGGTATTTAAATGAACAGTAAATAAGGAAAAAAAAAGAGTAGTAACTCATATACTGGAAATCTTGAAAGCATAATAATTTTAGTAATCAATTTTTTTATACAGTTTCAGAGTCCCCCCCTCCTTTTATTCATTTGAATTCTGAAGTGTTCTAAATTGATTTGACCAGCAAAAGTTAAAGTCAATATAAAAGCCAAAATTTATTAGTGTTTTATCTTTATCAAAATTGACATTTTGTGTGTGGCTCGAAAGTGCTATTTGTAGGGTAACCTATGCCCAGTTTTAATCAGATTAATAGACAGTATAAAGTTTTGTAGTATACATTATAGTGTAGTGTTATGTATTCATGGTTTTTCCATATCAGTACAGAACATGAAACTATTAGTTCAATAGATTTTCTGGTTCTAAAATTTTACTGTATTATGCACTGTTACTACGTGTTGTTTTGCATGATTATACACCAACTTGTACAGAGAAGAAACTCAGTTAATACCTAATTAGGCCTGCAACCGTATTATTATCTAATTGGTAGCTTCTTCTGGGTTGCTTTTGGTCCATCCTGACGTGTAATTGCATTTCGAACTTACTTGACAGATCATTGTTATTACAGAGTGGGTGTAAGTCTGATTTGCCACCATTCAGGTACACGCGGTTGATATCTATACAACATTCCTTTCTCATTAGGTGAACCCCGCTCACTTACCATAGTACAGGATTTAACGTGTATTGTGTACCTCATGCGCATGTTACACACTTGTGTAGTTACATAATTAGAATTCACGTTTCTTCCTCAGGTTACCTTCCATTCCCAAGTGGATGCACTCCACACACTTGCTGCAGTCTGTAATTTATAATTCTAATTTTAGCTTTATTAGCACTTTTTCCCATTTTCATTCATAAAGTAATATATGCCAGAATTACGTATAATTTACACTAATTTCATTTTGATATCACAGTGTCCAACACATTAATCTGTCAATGAACTTATCATGTAGTGACCTATATTAGTGATGTATTGTTACTAATAAGTCTACATATATTTCAGTTCCTTACTTTATTCGTCTCAGAATGGTATTACATGTGTCAATTATTATGGAGTTGTACTCATGTTCATATATTTGGAGAACACTCATTGGTAGGTGTCAACACCATATATGTATTAATTTCAACATGTAGCTAATGGCTTTGTAGGTCTAAGTGACAATCACATATCCTCCATTGCAAGTGTTATGTCAGTGTACTAAAGAGTAGCTGGAAGCATGTATGCGTTGTATAGAGTCTTTGTTTGTGAAAGTTCATTATCCATGTTCATATTTGTAAATCTAGTTTCTTCATTGTTCATGTAATAACATTTACTTGTGTTTTTAGTTTTGTATTGCGTAAATGATGTGTAAGAGAGTTCTGTCATATAAATCCATAGTGTTGTTGGGTTGGTGACCACTTAATTTTGAGCTGCACTCATGTTCGTTCATGTAGAAAACACTCAGTGGTTGGTGCCATCACCTAATATGTATCAATTTTAAGAGGTAGCTAATGGCATTGGAGGTCTCAGTGACTGTCCCATATCCTCTGTTGCATGTGTTATGCGAGTGTACTTGGAAGTTTGCTTGTTTTGTATAGAGTTTTTATTTGTGAAAGTTCACCTTCTCTCTTCATGTTTGGAATCTTCTTTCTTGATTCTTCATGTAATTTCATTTACTGGTGTTTTTAGTTTCATATTGTGTAAATACTTTGTAAAAGAGTTCTGTTGTATAAATCCATTGTGTTGTTGTGTCTGTGATCAGTTGAGATATTTGAAATGTGTTTGTTGAATAATGTTTACGTTGTATTTTGGAGGCATCTTTCTTCATGTATGGTTCTCTTCCATCTTGATTCTTCATGTCATTTGACTGAGTATTGTGTCAAATGACTGTCATTAAGTTTATAGTTTCAGTTGTAGAGTGATTCTGAAGCTGGATCCTCATTTGCTTATGTGAGTGTGTATACAGTATATTGTGTTTTGTAGAGACATTTATTCATAAGATAAAATCGTCTTTCTGCATTCTTCATGTAATGCTTTGTGTGTATATGTGTTAGGGATAAACTGTGTTGTGATCTGATAGTAGGCACAAGGTTCTCATCCAAATTTGTTGATGTGTTACGGTAAAAACCTATGCTCAGTATAATATGGAGTCGGTGTACTTAGTCAGTGTTCATTCAGCTGAAGAGGTAGTGGAAAGCAGAGGCATGTAAACCACAAATTAAAGTTCCCTAAAATGAAATTCTGCTGCAGTTGTCAATTCTAGATGCAGAACAAAGAGAGGTGGCCACTCAGATTGCCGCATAAGCCACAAAGCAAAAAGGGATGACTACTTGTGGGGAAGCAAGACCCATTAGGCAAGATCTGGCTGCAGTGAGCACTCAAATTATGAATCAGTGGGGAAATAGGAAGGTAGAGTGAATTAATTAAAATTCCTGGATCTATGGAGAAGCTACCAACAGAAGTGAATGAGAACCATGGTAGGCAGGAATCCCTAGGTGACATGGTAGGCTGACTTGTAGACTGAATGATGAATTAGACATTAGAGCAAAAAAAAAAAAAATAATAATTATACAAGAACAGCTGACCATGCACAAGAGCAAGTCTCAATAGAGATAGATGCTTAGGCAAATTCTAAGGAAGATCAAATCCCACAATGTGTGAATGAGGAAATCAAGACTGCTGTTAGTAATTTGATGGTAAAATTCCCATTGACAGTGGGCTAAATAATAAATTACTCTAGATCATGGAACAAACGTAATCCATTTTTTCTCAGTGGGGATGTAAAATAGATGAAACAGTCAGAATTGTGAAGAAAAAGGTAATAGGTGTCGGTGAGGGGGGGGGGGGGGGGGGGGGGGGATGCAATGTGAATAGAATGAAAACAGAATGACACTGACCTTGAGCCCCAGATCAGACTATAACAATATGCAGAATGAGATTTTCAGTCTGCAGCGGAGTGTGCGCTGATATGAAACTTCCTGGCAGATTAAAACTGTGTGCCCAACTGAGACTCGAACTCGGGACCTTTGCCATTCGCGGGCAAGTACTCTACCAACTGAGCTACCGAAGCACGACTCACATCTGGTACTCACAGCTTTACTTCTGCCAGTATCCGTCTCCTACCTTCCAATCTTTACAGAAGCTCTTCTGCGAACCTTGCAGAACTAGCACTCTTGAAAGAAAGGATACTGCGGAGACATGGCTTAGCCACAGCCTGGGGGATGTTTCCAGAATGAGATTTTCACTCTGCAGTGGAGTGTGCGCTGATATGAAACTTCCTGGCAGATTAATAACAATTTGAATGCAAAGTTTTAAATATTTTCATCAGATAAGAAGATGGTATATATTGTGGTATTCATTTATTACTTTGCAGTTGTGTTGCCATGATCATGCAACAAGACACAAAAGATAAGTTATGTAAGCGAATATATAAATGGCAATGGAGCCCTATGGGTAACTGAAATAAATGATTCATGTGAAACCTTCACTGAGGTTACAAAAGTCATGGGATAGAGATATGAACATATATAGATGGCAGCAGCATCACATACACAATGTATAAAAGGACGAGGCATTGGCAGAGCTGCCATTTGTATCCACATGATTGATGTGAAAGGGTGTCTGATTTGATTATAGACACAAGACAGGAATTAACAGACACTGAATGTGGAATGGTAGTTGTATTTTGACGTATGAGACATTCCATTTCAGAAATCATTAGAGAATTCAATATTCAGAGATCCACAATATTAAGAGTGTGCTGAGAATATCAAATTTCAGGCATCACCTCTCACGTCGGAAAACACAGTGTCTTCACTTAATGACTGAGAGCAACAGCATTAGTGCAGAGGTGTCATTGCAAACAGACAATTATGTCACATGAAATAATCACAGAAATCAGTGTGGGATATACAACAACTGTATCTGTTAGGACAGTGCTGTGAAATTTGGCGTTAATGGGCTGTGACAGCCGACCACCAATATGAGTGCTTCTGCTAACTGCACAACATTGCTGCAGCACCTCTCTTGGGCTTTTGAACATATCAGCTATTCTCTAGATGACCAGAAAACTGAAGCCTGGTTATATGAGTCTCAATTTGAGGCAGGTAGAGCTGACATTAGGTTTCAGGTACGGCACATACCCCACGAAGTGATGGACCCCGATTGTGAACAGGACACTTTGCAGGCTGGTGGTGGTTCCATAATGGTGCTGACTGGGTTTACATGGAATAGACTGGGTTCTCTAGTCGAACTGAACCAATCATTGACAGGAAGTGGTTGTGTTCAGCTACTTGGAGACCGTTTGCAGTTCATCATGAACTTCATGTCCCTAAACAACAATAGAATTTTTGTGGATGACAGTACACCATGTCACTGAGCCACAGTTATTTGCAATTGGTTTGAAGAACATTCAGAACAATTTGAGTGAATAAACGGACACCCAGTGTGTCCAACATGAATTCTATCAAACATTTATGGTACATAATCAAGAGGTCAGTTCATCTACAAAATCCTGCTGGCAACACTTTTGCATTTATGAATGGTTATAGAGTCAGTATCTCTCAATATTTCTGCAGAGGACTTACTATGACTTGTTGAGTCCATGCCATGTTGAGATGGTGCACTACTCCAAGCAAAAAGGGGTTCAGCACAATATTAGGAGGTATCACATGACATTTGACCCCTCAGCATATGAGGATTTTGAAAAGGCATTTCTTGCCCAATCAGGGTCCAGTGGTATACAGGTAATATAATGAAAGAAAGTTTTTATTTAGAGCCTTCTCTTTTCAAATTGGAAGCTTGTGCCAATATTTTGAAAAATAGCTTAATACGGCATGCTACTACGATAGAGGATGTTCCAGTAACTATTGTTCTTGACACAGGATCATTTGTCAGTATGATTTCAAGAAGTTCTTTCAGTAAAGTGTCCACAAAAACCAAGTTGCATGGCATTCCTGTACAGGACTTCAAGATTATTGTAGGCACTTGCATGCGATCCAGAAATGTTAGAATGATGGAGATGTCAGTAAAACTAGAAAATGTAGCAATACCATGCACCCTACTAGTAGCTGAGGACTTGATTGTTGGCTGTATTCTGAGCCTTTATTTTATCTGCGGGGACACAATATTGACTTCTCTACTGGTAAGATTTTCTTTCTCACCGACAGTGAAAGATCTAAAGTGGAGCTGCTATGGAAGTACGGTAGGCACAGTCAGTAGTGCCAAGGTTTTCATATCAAATTCAATTGTTAAAAAACAATACAGGATAAGATCATTTCTAATCCTGTTGAACAATGAAGTCGATGTCACATTACAAGCATAACTGAAAGTAGAAGAGCCAGGGAACCTCACCAGCAAGGGTAGACAGCAGTAGCATGGAATCAGTGTGGGGATACAATTGAAGAAAATCCTGGAATAATCCAAGGAAATACATGTGAACTTGTACAACAGTTTCTATCTTACCACATGGTCTCAGTGAAAAGTACTAGATAATTAAATTGGAAGGATGTTTTGAGAACATATGAGGTTTGTAAAGACATATTGTCATGACCAGCAAACTCTACAAATTAACTACATGAAACCATTTGAAGAGGTAGTGAATCATCTGCCTCCTTTCTCAACACACTACACAACAGCAGAGCTAATGTTTCACATGAGGGGAAAGAATGAATGGATGGACCAGATCCCACAGGTTGCCAATGACAGAGATTAGTGGGAGAAAAGTTTCAGAAAGCTTTGATCAGTTTGAGACAAAGCAATCAGAAGAAATCACAAGTGTGACAAGAAAGTGGTAAAAATAGTAAGGTATCTAGAGGTGAAGGAAATATTATTAAGAAGTCATCCACCTTTTCAACAAAAGTAACAAAGTGTGGCAGCCACTGTATATGGGACATTTTTTCATTCTAAGAATTTCAAATTCTGGTGCATATTTATTAGGGAACTCGAGTCGTCATTGAAAGATTTATGGAAATGTTATTTGTAGAGGAATTAGTGTGCATCATTGTAGGAACACAGGATCAATTGCAATGGTTAAGCAGAATATTTGCAATAGTGCAATGCATAAAACATGATTTTTTTATTTTACAACATGATATTTTTAATTTAGGCTTAATATATATATTTGGTTTTGTGACTATTTGACATGGGTTTATGTATTGTGGTCTGTAACAGGTAAGTATTACCCTATGAAATATGCAGAAGCTCATGAATGATCTTGAATTATGTTTAGTCATGTCCTTAGAATACACACAGTCATTTTTCATAGTAATAAGGTCTGTTTAAATATGACGCATATTATTACAACATAGTATAAGACAAATTTCTCTGTCTATGTAGAGTGAACAATTCTGAGCTGGGCAGTCTTCAGATCACTATGTGGTACATCTACATCTAGATGATTACTCTGCAATTCATGATTAATTGCCTGGCAGAGTGTTCATCAAACCACCTTCAAGGTGTTTCTTTAATGTTTCACTATCAAACAGCAGTCAGGAAAAATGAACATTTAAGTACTTCCATACAAGCTCTGTTTTCTGTTATTTTACTGTGATGATTATTTCTCCTTATATAGGTGGGTGCCAACAAAATATTTTCACACACTGAGGAGAAAGTTGGTGATTGAAATTCCATGAGAACCTCCCACTGTGACAAAAAATGCCTTTATTTTAATGATTGCCTCTCTAACTCATGTATCATATAGCATGGCACTACTCTATTCCCTATTTCATGATAATCCAATATGAGTTCACCTTCTTTGAACTTTTTCAATGTCCTCCATGAGTTGTATCTGCTGCAGAACCCTGACTGCTCACCAATACTCAAGATGTGATTGGAAGTGTGTAGTGTAAGTAGCCTCTTTAGTAAATCTGTTGCATATTTTAAGTGTTCTGTCAATAAATGACAGTCTTTGGTTTGCTTTCCCCACAACATTATCTATGTGATCATTCCAATTTAAACTATATGTAGTTGTAATCACTAAGTACTTAGTTGAATTGATAACCTTTAGATTTGTGTGATTTATCCTGTAAACAAAATTTAGCAGAATCCGTATAGTATTCATATGGATGACTTCATACTTTTCACTGTTTAGAGTCAGTTGGCACTCTTTGCACCACACAGATATCATGCCGAAACGATTTTGCATTTTGTTTTGATCATCTTATAACTTTACAAGGCATTAAATGGCAGCATAATCTGCAAACAATCTAAGAGAGCATTTCAGATCATCTCCTAAATTGTCTATGGAGATCAGAAAGAGCAAAGGGCATTCAACACTTTCTTGGGGAATGCCACATATTGATTCTATTGTACTTGATGACTTTCCATTGATTACAGTCAACTATGACCTTTCTGACAGGAAATCATGAATTCATTCACACAATTAGACAATTCACCACAGGCAAGCAATTTGATTAGGACTCACTTGTGAGAAAAGATGTCAAAAGCCTTATGGAAATATAAAAATATAAACCAGATTAATGAATGTAACAAGTGGCTCTAATGTGAAGTACATTTCAATGATGATAGTTGTTGGTTTAGAAGTTGGTGTAGCTTGTGATTAAACTGCACCAACATTGGTGCAGGTAGGATATGTCATAGAATTCGGTGGGATGTCTTCTACACTCTTAAGTTTCATCCTTCTTCAGAGATGCATGCTTGATTTCTGAATACTGACCTTGGATGTTTGGCATAATATATTTTTCATTGTCTAAGATTAAGCTACTTGCTCCACATGTTAGCTCATTGAAATGAATTCATGAAGATGTGAGGTGTTACTGTTGAATTACTGTAGTTGTCATGATTTATGGAACTTTTATGAGAGGGGTTTACATAAATATGAGGAACAATAAACATCAAGAGAAAATGTTGTTGAATTTTTGACAATAAAGTGGGCATAAAAAATTAACATATGTGAGTACAGTGTTTTGAAGAAGGGAACACATTCAGTGCACACAAACTGTATCAAATGACAGATGATCACTCATGAATGGGGTATGACAATTGGCCCATAAAGACTGTATTGTTGCCACTGAAGCAGAGCTAATGCGTATAAGGATGCTGTTTTATTTGGATTTGTGAAATGTACCACTGACAGTCTGTGACTGTGCTGTATTGGCATTAACCAGTTTGCCAGTGAAATTGGGGTTTCTAATGACAGTCTAAGGGATATTTACTGTTGCATAAGAATTAACGTTCTAATTAAACTTCTCCCAAATCCAACGAATTCAGCGTACCTGATAATTTAAAATTTTTGGTCAATGCTGGGTGAAACTTCCTCATGTAAAGGTGTCTCAGTTACTATAAAATGTGATAGTGATGTGTGTAAAGATTGTTTAAAAATCGTTATGCGAGGTACCCTGTGTATCGAGTGGAAGTCATGGTACCACGGTAAGTGTGTAAAAGTGAATCTGAAGTATATAAAAGTTGATCAATTCTGGATATGCCATCAGTGCTTTATGAGTGCTTGAAAAAATATAATTAACACACTAAAATCAAAAGAAACAATAATAATGGTTCTTACATACGATTTAGTGACTACTACCATGTAATACCATGAACTCCAGAAGAAATATCAAGAACTGGTAATAAAATACTAAGGATTGGAGTAAAATCATCACATAGCACAAGATGTTGCAGCAAACGGCCTTTCTATGCAGAAAACATGGCATGTGCTGGCTAAAGCGTGTTAACAAACAGTAAGTACAGCTCTGGTGATACTGCTATCAAATAAATACTTGATTCTACATGAAGACTGTAATAAAACAGCAAACACAGACAAACCAGAATCAGTGACAAAATGTCCAATAAAGTGTACAGTCAAGAAAAGGACATATGAAAACACCATAACAGCTCCATAACAACAAAGTCAGTCACAGCCACAGTATGAGCATAGCCACCATCATCACTTGAACAAGAAGAAGCAGTGCCAGAATCATCTTCGGCAAAAACAGCAAGAAAATGTGAAGGTCCAACAGAAGAAACAGTGGTCACTGTATCTATCAGTAGGATAACAGTAACATTTCTTCACCAAAAGTATGTTTAGACGAAGGCAAGAGAAATGTAAAGTTTTCAAGGTAAGCTGTGCTCAGTGCTTCTCAGTCTTCCACCAAAATATGCAATGCATAAGAAACAAACTGCAACAATTAGAAGTGTCTATCGATAGCTCACTTGTTTGCATAACAGAACATTGGTGTAACAGTTCAGAATTAACAAATGTAGCACTAAATTCGTAAAGTCAAGCCTGTCATTACAGTAGAAGCACTGTGAAATGTGGTGGATCATGCATATATGTGAAGGAGGGGATTATATATAAAATAAGAAATGATGTTTTGGTATTAAGTGAAGAGAAACACATAGAAATATCTTATTTTGAGATAAAAAAATCTAGATGTATTCCAAAGACTAACTGTACTATGTATTTAGTGTGTTCCCAGTGGTGACATGGACACATTCACTACAAAGTTAACTGAAGCATTAGATATGGTCTCTAGCCCCAAAAGCAAAATCATCATTTGTGGAGATCTAAACATTCACATGATGGACCCACATAAGTCATACCACAGTTTTCTGAACATTATGTACACCTATGGTATATTACCGTTAAGTAACACTGCCACTAGGATAACCATACATTCAGCATCAAGTACTGACCATATGCTAACAGACATAGAGAAAGATAGGTGTGACATTGTCATAGATGACCTTGGTATCTGAGACCATTCAAGTCAGTTATTAAAATTAGCCATAGATTTAAATAATAACACTAAAATACACAAGTACAGTGTGGTTTTCTCTGAGACAAAAAGATCTCTATTTGCCTCACTAATTAACAGTGAAACATGGGAGGAAGGGTACAGAGAAACTACTATAAATAGGAAGTTTTCTAATTTTATGTCAATTTTAAATTCAGATTTGAAGAAATGTTTCCTAAAGTTCTAAGAATCACTAAATCATGCAACAGTAACAACTGGGTAACCAATGGCATAAGGAAATCTTCTGAAACCCTTAAGCACCTTAGCTCAATGCACCTTAACGATTCAGCATTTCATAACTATTATTATACATAGAGAAAAATCTATAGAGAAGTATTTTTAGCAGCTAAAATGTAACAAAATGTCAAATTTATAGAAAAAACTAATAATAAAATCAAAGTAGCATGGAAAATCACCAAACAGGCAACTAATAGGAAAAATTAAAGACAATAAACATGTAGTTTCAACACAATGATACCAAAATAAATGACCCCAAAAAACTAGCAAACTTTTCCAATCAGTATTTCAGCAGCATAGTAACCAGACTACAACAGAAGTTCAACAAAACAAAGCATTTACAAACTTTGAGCAAAATACCACACACAATGATGCAACTATCAACCACAGCAGAAGTATACAATGTTGTGAGTAACCTAAAATGTAAATATTCAGCAGGCATAAATGAAGTACCTGCATGCTTACTGAAGGACTGCATAGACAACATTAAAGACCCTTTAGTGCACATCATCAATTAATTCTCTCCGCAGGTTGCTTCCCAGACATACTAAAGCATGCAAACATCCTACCTATACATAAGAAAGGTGACCCAGAAATCATAGAAAATAAAAACAAGTCTCGTTAGTCTCATCTTTTTCAAAAGTTATAGAGACCATAATGAAAAACAGGCTCATGGGGTACTTAATGAAGTTCAATCTTCTCAGTAAAGAGCAATTTGGTTTCCGGGCTGGCAAAAGCACAAATTCAACTGTTGCTCATTTCTAAAACGTTATCCTTGAAGCACTAGACAAAGGAGACCACATAACAGGGATCTTCCTCAATTTGACCAAAGCTTTTGACAGAGTAGACCACACAATTTTGCTAAATGAGCTAAATGCACTAGGACTAAGAGGAGGCACAAACATGTGGTCTCATTCATACCTGCAAACATTCAACAGGTGAGGGTCACTGAGACTAACTCCAATCATACCTTTTCATACCTTTCAGACCCAGAATACATCATTACTTGAGTCCCCCAAGGAAGTGGCCTGGGAATCCTCTTTTTAATATACGGCAACGATTTTCCACAAAGTGTCAAACATGGTGAATCAGTACTGTTAGCTGACGACAGAAACATCTTAATCAAAGTTGAGTTGCCAAGTGTATTCAATGGAAAAACTGAGGAAACCTTAAGCATGTACGCCAGTGGATGGAGGCTAACAAATTAACAATAAATGTGAAAAAAGCCAACAGTATTAGTTTCCACTTAAACAGAAAACCAAACAGTACCAAGCTAAAAGTTAATGACGAGCACATGAAACGAGTACCAACAACAGAATTTTTTAGACATGCATGTCGACTCTCATCTAAATTGGACCGAGCACAGTGCAGCACTGTCTGCCCTCAGTAGCTGAGTGCTCATCATTACAGAATGTCAATCCTAAGGGCACGGGTTCGATTACCGGTTGGGTCAGAGATTTTCTCCACTCAGGGAACTGATTGTTGTGTTGTCCCAGTCATCATCATTTCATCCTCATCGATGTACAGGTTGCTGAAATGGTGTCAAATTGAAAGACTTGTGCCCAGCAAACAGTCTACCCAATTGGAGGCCCTAGTCACATGACTGCGGTACTTGGAAAATGAATAGCTTGAACACGCTATGCACTTAGGATAATAAATTCAGTGTGTAGTAACTTGAGTACTAGAACTGCATTTTTTGCATATGTCCACTCTATAATTAGTTATGACATATCCTTCTAGGGAGCAACAGAGCAGAACAGAGTAATAATATTTAAGTTGCAAGAAAGGGCTGTACAAATCAGCAATAGATCCCATTGCATGGACTTATTCAGATCTTTGGGTATATTGACAGTTCTGTGTGAATATAATTTTGCAGACAGTGATATACATAAAAAATGCATTGACTAGTTCCTAATAAACTGTCCCATACATGAACATGAAACCAGACACAGGCAACACTGACACCTCTATAGGAAAAACAAATAAAAATCCTCAAAATAGCATGTTACACTATGGAATGAAATAGTACAAAAATCTTCCAAGAGAAATCAAAGACATAAGCGAAATAGATAACTTCAGGAAATTGCTAAAAAAGTATCTCTTGGAAAAGTGTTTTTATACTGTCAAGGATTACTTGAAATGATGTAAATATACAGCTATATGTAAAAATTATCAACTGTGTTAATAAGTGATTTGAAAATTTATCTTTATGTTACAACATTCATGAATTCCGATTGTGATAACTATAAATTTGTTTACCTATTGCATATACTCATTTGACAAGATCCATACAATCCTGATTGTCTATGGATGGACAAATAAATAAATAAAAACAAATTACTCTGCACAAATTATTGTTGATAAACAAATAAATTTCCTTAAAGTTATTCATATCAATAAAGTTTTGCTCTTTTATGTTCAACTACATTGTGTATTCACATGCCATCAGTGCTGACATGGCATAATGGGGATCAGATCACCATCATTCTACCATCCCTTGGATCAACCGTATTTACTGTTCATCCCAGATACTGGATGAAATCAAGAAGGGCTTCACTGTCCCCCACACGAAATTCATCATCACCTTACCTTCAGTTTTCTTAGGGACATCATATTGATGTACTACATCTACATCTACATGACTACTCTGCAATTCACATTTAAGTGCTTGGCAGAGGGTTCATCGAACCACAATCATACTATCTCTCTAGCGCGGAAATATTAATACCTTAACTGTCCATCCATGGGCAATGTTGAATGGTGCACTTAGCTCTCTCAGGACAATTTTACAGGGCCCGTTATTATGGTGCCAGATCTGTGTTCTGCTCTGTCTGCACTTCACAAATCATGATCTTTCCATCCGTTACTTATCTGTTGCTCTGGAACAAATAGGCTGCTATTTTCCTGTCAAATATTTTTCTTTTACTATGAAACATCATAAGCTGCTATTTTCACAAAAAACCCTTTTTTTCCCTTTGAGACATTTGAGTTCACTGTATTCCTATCTATAATATTGGGAGTCATGTTTTTAATGTTCTCTACTCTTATACATATACTTTCTGGTGGAAGCAATTTTGTATTCATATTCCTGAGCTTAGCATAGAACCTTCCTTTGAGAAAAGCACTACACAGAAAACTTATCAGTAAATTTACTCAGTTTTTATACTACTAAATGGAATATTCACATTTTCCTGATTATGTATGTTAAAGGTCAATTTAAAATCATCTCAGAAATAAGATTTGGTCTTCTTGTTATATTCATATAATTCTATCCTTACAACTATTCTAATTATTGAAATAAAGACCCACTATTTTGCAAAAATAAACAGGAAAATACACTTGTGGTTAGAGGGTTAAGATTCTGCTCTCCTGGGTGGAGGACAGTGTGGTACAACTTTTTATATTTTGTTAATTATGCTCATACTGTGTTCCAGAGGTAGTAGTTCATATTCCTTCCTACACACATACAAATTGCTTATAATTCTGAGACCTGTTCTCATACTTTTCTGCCATGGTTATGCGGATAAAAGTATTTGCTCTTGATTGTTAATCATGTTGTGGGACAGACAAAAAAGTAAATTGTTTATTGTAATATTACCTGGAAGGAGTAGTAATCATGTTAAACTGTATAGATTTTGGATGATACTAACATTATTAACAGTAGCACTAGGCAAGGCAATAGGATTATTGCATTTCCTCAGAAATAAAACTCAAGATAAGATCTTTGTCTTGATGACTTTACCTTTATCGTCACACATGTTCCTAGATATATATAGTTTGTGGATTGGAGGGATGAGTGGACAGTGGGTCAACAACAAGAACTTGAATTTTGGATCAAGCCCTGTTTGGAAAAATTTTCATTTAGCTTCTTAGAATACAAAAAAATGTTTGCTGGCCATTAGCCAATGATAATGCTAAGTTTTGGACAAGGTTCCTCTAGTTTTCTTTCTTTTCTTTATTACTCTGGCCTCCTTTGTCATGCATTCAGCAACTTTTTAACCTTCACTGACACACTGTGTGTCCATCAGTAGAAGCCCATTTTTATAGTGTCTCCAGACGATTAGTTTGTTTATGGTTTTGAATCCATCATTAAAGTATATTATGGCATAAATTACACCAATCTGAAAGGCTGACATGCCAACAAATGCAGTTTTTGGCAAGTGGTTCCAAATGCAACTACTAAGAGCTTTTTTTGGATTCTGCATTTTGCCACATAAACATATTTGCAGGAATCTAGAATTTGAAAGACCTTCATATTTTGGCATTAATTCTACCACAACAGTTTCTGGCATTTATTTTACATGTGTATGTTCTCGTCCTTCTGCTTCACATCTATTGTACTGGCACAATTAAGTATTAATCCTAACCTCATTTCACCACAACATAACAACTCCTACATATGATTTCCAACAATCCACTTGTGCAGTTTACAATAAAATTTATGAATGGAATTCAGTTTGTTAGTTTTTGATATTTTGTCATGCTAAATCATTGAAATACACCTAAATTAATCACAACAACAGGTTTATAACATAACTGCATGCAAAAAGCACAAGTAAACTAAAGTAAACTAACTGTATTGATAGAATGGTCAATTGCAGTAAATCCCCACTGACAGTAGAACGCGGGCACTGTTTTTCATCTCAGAGTAGCACTTGCAAACCTCTGCCCTCAATTATTTGTTAGATATGTTCCAGTCTCTGCCTCCCTCTACAGTTTTTACCCTCTACAGCTCCCTCTAGCACCAAGACGTTATTCCCTGATATATTAACATATGTCCTATCATCCTGTCCCTTCTTGTTCCCAATAAGTCTTTCCTACATATCTTCTTCCTCACTAATTCTGCATAGATCCTCATCATTCCTTTCCTTATCAGTCCACCTAAATGCCATTATTCATCTCAAATGCTTCAGTTCTCTTCTGTACTGGTTTTTCCATAGTCCATGTTTCACTACCATAAAATTCTGCGCTGCAAACATACATTCTGAGATAGTTCCTCCTCAAATTAAGATCTATGTTTGACATTAGCAGACTTCTTGTGGCCTCGTAGGCACTGCAGACTTCTTGTGGCCTCCTAGGCACTTAAAAAGCACTAACTGCATCTGCTTTAAAAAGGCATTTAAACACAAAAGTGATGAGATTGCATATTGTACATAAAGTACACATTTGGAGAATCAGGAAGAATCAAAGAATTTCATTAAATGAAAAAGAAAATTTACATTTTTTGAACCCTCATGATGTCCAGGCCCTTTAAATTATTAACAAAAATTGTACTTATAGTTTAACAACTGCTATCCTTTCCATGTCAAATGTTTCCTCTCATACAGTGTAAGCAAGGCAAACACATTTATTCAGATACAGGCTCTTTACAGCGATACATCACGTTTCTCACTTCTGCCTTCGCTGGACATAATTACAGTACCACCTCAGCTCCAGGAATCAACTCCAGTACTGGTACCACTTATCCCTCAAAAAGAATCTTAGGAATACACTTGTTGTCACTCTGTATTATCCTGGCTTTGAAACTGTTTATCAGCTACTTAAACAAGCCTATGACTCCCTAAAATCATACCGTGAAATGTGGTCCATTCTACCCAACATTTTTCCCATGACATGTAGAACAGCTTGTCATGTCCCTGTCAATAATCGCAACATCCTTCTCAGACCTCATGCTCCTTCCACACTGACTTTATTAATCTATGATTTGTAACCTTGTGACAGTCTCCACTGTAAGGCTTAACCTATGCACCCTCCTACCATCACCTATACCAACTCCGTATCTGGCAAAACATATTCTATCAAAGGGAGAACCATTTACGAAATGACACATCTCGTGTACCATCTGTTGAATAAACACTCTTCAGCTTTTTTTGCATTGGTGTGACTACCACCAAGTCTTCAGTTCAGATGAATTTTCATAGGCACAGTGTGTATGATGGAAACACACAAAATCCAGTTGCAGAACTTGCTATGCAGCATCACAGTTTTAACCTCAGTGCCTGTTTCATCACACATCCCATCTTGATTCTTACCACAGTCATATGTTTCTCAGAGCTCCACAGGTGGGAACTGGCATTAAAAGTCCTTGCTTCTTCATTTTTGTTAATTTCTTTGGTTTCAGTATTCATTTCTTCACTTCCTTTTAGTTTTGTGTACCTTTGTTTTCTGTACCATCTATCCCCTCTCCAACCTTTCCAATATGCCCTCTTCCCACCCACCTACCTCCACCCCTCTTGCCACAATCACTACCACATACTTACCTTTCTAAACTTATTAGCTTGTGCACGATATTGTGTCAATAATACTTGTATTTTATATTGCCAGATCTTCCACCTTTAAGCTCTCAGATTTTCAGATCTCTTGCAATGCAGTCCTCAACCATCCATCTTTCCTTCTTATCCTATCCAGTAAGTCTCCCTTGACTGGGGGCTCCTCTTCCCAACTCTCCCCATTTCCTAATTGTGACCAGTCCTTTCCATTCACACATCTTCCTTCCCGTTCAACCCTTCTGCAACCAGAAGGAGCAATTGCCTCTGAAAACCTGCAGATTTCTGTACATATACATGTGTGGTCCCTTGTTACAGCTTGGTGAGTAGATTTTTTAACTATTGAATTACACTACATTTTCAAGAATTAATGATCTTCATTGACATTTTAAGTGATTTTCACCTGGAGTTCAGCCACTGTTTTACCCTGTGCATTACATAAGCTCATAAAGATTCTAATACTACTGAAGATGCTGATGAATTGCATAGTCAAAATTATCAACATCATAAATAGTAAAAATAATTAAATCTGGTCCTTCTGAAATGTATAAACTAATTTTTAATGCAGATGAATTTTCCGTTTACATGTGTTCCTGAATATACTTCTGATCATATCCAGTTGGTCACTTATAAATTCACACCATTTTTTATGTAGAATACATCCTTCTATACCTCAGAAATATTGTTTTTTTTTTCTTTTTACCTGACTGTAGTTATTCACATCCATCACATTGTAGCTCAGCAACTCTTATAATCTTCAAATTATTCATTCCTATATCTGTTTTAAGTTTTTTAGTTTTGGTTGTAGCAGTGTTTGACACTCCAGGAAAGTACCAATTGTTGTTCCGATATTACGCCTCCCCCTTTCAAATTGTCACCTCATTCTCCCCCAACCCACAAAAACAAACGTACACCTAGTTCCAAGCAGGAGAGTACTCTACATTGGGACATCGATTTAACATAAGAGGAACTCATATTTAGCATATAAAATGGAGGGAAATGCAGGCAAAACAAATTGCAGAGGTATTCTGTTGTCTTTCACAGTTCTCAAGGCCATACTTAACATGTCATTCATTTTAGGCCAGACACTGATTTACCCGTTGGTTCATTGGAGGTATTGCCCCCTACCATCCATTTCTGGCAGCATTCCGCAATGTGCCACCTGGAGAGGTTCCATCTACGGGTTTCATGTTCTGCAAAGGAAAAAAGTATCTTACTTGCCACCTCGCAAAATCAAACTTATGTAACTAATGTTTTGTTTGTTTGTGGGTACTTGTCTTTTGTTCTGGTATACATTGAAATGCCTGAACAATAGTACCACTGCACAAAAGTAGAGCAACCAAAGCAAAACAATGCATCAAATTTAAAAGGGAAGTAGCATGCAGTAATTTATTTCTACATTTGAAGGAGAATGATACAGGAACAGTCCATCCTGAGCCAGTGGAAGTGTACAGTAAATGCATAAAACAGAGTGATTGGTCATTCAGTGTGCAAGGAACCAATGTACACTGATCAATATTTACACATTGATAATTTTCCCCATCTTGTATACTAGAAAATGGTCCTGAAAACGTTAATACACACAGCAAAATTTATTTCAGATGACAACCACTTACAGTCTGAATTGCAGCACTTGAGGAACATGTTCAGAGAGGATGATTATAGCAAGAGAGACAGTCCAAGTGCTCCACCAAAGATGCATGTCTTGTGAATTGGCAGAAGAAGCCAAGCCAACAGCTTTCCTGACATACTGTGGGCTAACGAGCAGCAAGTTAGGATGTGTACTGCAGAGACATAGATTCTAGACCAGTGCTTTGTGCCATCCCCAAAATATGACATATGCTGTGCCTTGTTAAAGAGAACATAGCTCTTCATGTGTCAGGTGTGCATGGCATCGCTTGTGAGTGCAGTAGGATTTATGTAGGTCAATCAATTTGCACAGTTGTAGGGTGTTGTATGGAGCACAAGAGACATATTAACTGGAGGGAGCCGGAGAAGTCAGCCATATCTGAGCACTGCGTGAAAAACAGACACATAATACGGTTTGAGAACACAAAAGTTTTGGCTTATGTGTCAACATACTTGGATTCCATTATAAAAGAGGTGACTGAGATAAGACTGAACAACAACAATTTCAACAGAGACCAGGGGCACACTGACTAGGGCATGGGGACAGGCATTGATGTCAGAAGGAAGTTACAGTCGATGACTAACACTTATAGGGAGGTTGGGAACAGCAGTTTCAAACGTGGCACTGGCCCCTCATGCCACCTTATATCACTCAGTCCCATGTTTGGCTGGAGCTGCTATGAGCTACCCAACTCACCTTCAATGTGTATCGTTTTTGTCCCCTCTGGTAGGTGCCAGTGACTGTAATTATGGTTATATAAGTGGAAAAATGTGCCATGCCCAGCTGTCAGTAGATTTACTCATGGCAATGATGACAGTGATAATCATTGAATACTTGTGAATCTTTTTTTTTTTTTTAAATTGACTCAGCTTGAAAACCGGGAATATTTTATTCATAGATTTGTTTAACATATTTTTCTTCGAGCAACAAGATACAGACTAGCTGTCACACTGTCCTCAAGGGAAAGTCTCTCTGTACTAAAGCACAAATGACACATTTGCATAGCATCATGTTGTGAAGTGGCTCTGAGCCTGAGTGGGCTAAGCAGCTGCCACCAGCCATCATATACTATGGTGGCAGAGTGTGCCTGTGGTACCAAGCCACTGGAGGTGTGACAAAGCTGGCATACATCACTGGGTCTACCAGATCCTGTACGGCCGCAATTAGCATTCAATAAAAAGTTGCAATTCCATGCCGCCTATGGTATGCTGTAGAGTGGTATTGATACTGGATACCAAAAATGCTACAACAGAACCAAGGCTGTCTTCAGACAATCTGACCCTAAACACACATAGCTCATAGTTGACAATATGTCTCCTGGAAGCACACAGTTCACAATGATCTCATTTAATGTCAGTTATGACAAGAAGTTCAAATTTTACATCCGTGGTACAGATTAGTAGTCTTAGGTAACTCTCTTCACTTTACACACTGGAGTGTATGTTGGTACTACTTCCCCTACCTGTTTCTCAGTTGTAAACATCAGCATGCTGCCACCCTGAAAAGGTTTTCAGTTTCCTGGGCTGACTAATAGTATATTTATGATTGTATTTATTATGGTAATGATATTTTTTGGTGTGAACATTATAGTGCTGTTCTCTAGTATGATTGTGTTTTTATGTTCCATGCTCCTACCTCCTCCCTACCCTTTTCCCACACTTGCTATGGTTATTCAAGGAGATGACGGCAGAAGGGATGGACGGGCATGCACGGCCAAAAAATGTATGGCAGAATAGAATAGAAGAAACATCTCCTTAGGCGAGAGAGGTTGGAACCGTGTCTACAGACAGAGAGATGGAAATCCTTTGTGTCCTCTACATGGTGAATATATCTGGACTGCAGTAAGAAAGTAAATGAAAAGATAATTAAATGGACACCCTAGCTGCAAACAGGCATTAATGTACTTCATTAAGGAGATGTTGAAAATCTGTGCCCGACAGGGATTCGAACCCGGGATCTCGTGCTTACATTGCAGACGGTCTATCCGTCTGAGCCACCGAGGGCACAGAGGATAGCGTGACTGCAGGGACTTATCCCTTGCACGCTCCCCCCTGAGACCCACATTCCCAACATGTCCACACTATTATATTCGAGTGCGCCTACGAGATGTACATGAAGTACATCAACGCCTGTTTGCAGCTAGGATGTCCATTTAATTATCATTTCATTTCTAGCAAAGCTGCATGGTCATCTACTGTACGTGTTCTTTCGGGAACAGATACTATCGTCATGTATCATTAAGAATGTGTTTGAATGATAGCCTTGTTATTGTTATGATGATGTGCTGTTTCATGCATCATATGTCAGTGATACTGTTGTATCAAGAGATGTCTTGGATGAGTTTGTATTCTGCGTTTATTCTTAGGTTTTTATGTGTAGCAATGTCAAGTAAATTCTTCATCATTTCTTTATGAATTAATAACTGTTGTTATGATAAGGATCATGTGCAGTAATCTCTCATTTTTAATCATTATTCAGCGAGCCTTTGTTGTGTTGCAGATGTATTGTGAAGTAAATCTAAATTTGATGTTCACAGTAAACTTTTATTTTGGTGGATTACTGGTACAGTGATACGTGTGGCAACTTGGTGATTTGGAGCTTGCACTTTCAATCTCTTATGATGTGTCAGTATACCCTGGGTTTCTAATTCACCAGTGTATCTTACAGTGATTTGTTCTATTACTTCCCATGTTTATCATAGTTCCATTTTCTTTCTGTGATTAATAGTTTTTTTGGAATTTGAAGCAATAATTAGCACTTCAGTCTATCTTTCACATTTGCAAATGTGGAATAAACTCATTTTCTGGTTAGACGTCTCTACTGTTAATGTCTTAGCTATCAGATAATATCAATGGTTTTGTAGGTTGCAGTGTCACATATCTTCCATTAAAGTTTCCTCATGACTGTCCACCTGTGTGTATTTCTTAGGTAGGACGATTTTTGTTTGCAATTAGAGAAATGAGTTCAGATATCATCTCTGTGTACAGATGAGGTTGTTGAGTGTGCTATATCGTACAACTACATATACCTGCACTGCAGACATGATCAGTGGCTTGCTGTATCATTGGTCCGTTTCCATATGTTCTGGATGTGGCGGCACTTGGACAAGTAAAATCAGGTCATGCAGGAAGAGCACTGAGCTTAAATGAGATACACAAGGATCTTTATACTAGTCGTCTCACGGTGTGCCGATCCGCCAGCTTTGCCTCCTGACAGGTGGGCAGCAGAGTCCACCACTGCATGCGGTTACCCGCCATCAATCAGGTTTATTGTCTCTTCATGAATTCGCTCCATGAAGTACTACCATCGTCTATGCTTTAGATGTGGTTCTTATGCCAGCTACAACGAATATTGTATCGTCAGACCTCACCTTACATCGTGTAAAGGGCGTAGTCTTAATCTTTCTAAACGAATACTGGGACGGGAACAGTGAAAACAGCGGATGTAGTTCTAAAATCAATGAAATATCCAATTAAATTAATGTGAACTCACCGTCGTGGTATGAACTAATTCTTGCTACAATGAATACTGAACTGAGAATATTGAACCTTGACTTGAATAAACTACGAAATAAGCACTTAAAACCATCCAACATTCCTTACACGAACAGTCAGCTAGCAAGTTCCGCACACATTGGTGTGTAAAAGACTTCGCTAATAACGTAAAGGTGATAGGATCAAACAATAACACGATAACCGACACTGGGCGAACATTCCGGGATGGATATATGTGCTGAGTGGTACCAGAGCGTCTTAGAAACCCTCAAAAAATAAACAAATAAATAAATTAATTAATTTAATAAAATAAAAAAATGATAGCAACTACTATGTTACGCTGTGTGGTGCCCACCAGCTTTGGTTCTACAGGAACACTAAATTACAAAGCAGATGCAAGCATCGTGTCGATTTTCGCGTTAAAACTATACATGGTTTTTTGAAGTTGTGGTTATATGTGTAGTATCAAGGTACAGTACTGCTTTCTCTGATACATTAAGAAACAGCAGTCTTTCACTACCATCCACAAATACCGCACTGCATGTTGATTGTAATAACATTAATCGCATATTAACCACTCTCTGGGAAGTACAGGATCGTGCCACCAGAAAACAGGACACCATATGGTGTAAGGTCGCACATGGTGTAAGGTCGTAATAAAGTCATTCATCTTACCGAATTTCTAAAGTGATGACATGTCCACAGGGTTGTAGGTCATGGAGAGTGATGCTCGATGGGGTATGATCGCGTACCAAAGATGCCGTGCTATGTGAGGAATCACTTAAAATGCAGTGCTAGCTTGAACATTAGATTGACGTTGTAAGAAATGCACAAAATACTACGATTAATACTATGGCCTTCTAGCAGAGGAAGTGTTTTCTGCGAATTGGAATCATGTCTTTCCATTCAACCATACGCTTGTGTTGGAGACGTTTCATCAGTGATTACCACCCCAACCGGCGAATCATATCCATGGCACACTCGTCGCTATTTCAAACTGAACTCCCCTCTGCAAACTTTTTCTAGCCTATCCGCTAAGGATCTCATCAGTCTCTCTGCGCCTTGTAAATGTTCCTCAGTCTCTGACCCGCCCTCTCTGCAACAGTGTCTATGTGAATCGAACAGTTTCATTTACACACTGACAAGAAGTCAGGGTGCCCTAAATCTATCACCTTCTGCGTCTCGCAGAGGAACAAAGCGAGCTGAGTTAATGTGACTGCACCATGTTTTAACCACTCGATGGAAATGAGAGCATATTATCAATCCGACAATCGTGTACGTGATGTAAGACCACCATTAAATGGTGCTGCCTCCCACAACATGAGGCAGCAGAAGAAGACAGTATGAGCAGTTACGATGGTGTTTCTTATTGTTTAATTTGGAAGACTTCGCATAGAACAGAAGCTGGTAAAAAAGGTGAGGACTTTGCTACTGCTCACAGCATTGTGGACCACTTACAAAGTACAGGTACAGCCGTCTGAAAGAGATGACCTCTAAATTGTGCAAGAGCCCCATGACCAAAATTGCATCCACATTTAACAGGACGCTATATCACAGGACACCTACAAGGTGGGGGAGGTTCAAAAATGGCTCTGAGCACTATGGGACTTAACTTCTGAGGTCAGCAGTCCCCTAGAACTTAGAACTACTTAAACCTAACTAACCTAAGGACATCACACACACATCCATGCCCGAGGCAGGATTCGAACCTGCGACTGTAGTGGGTGGGAGAGGGTTCTGATCACCTCTACATAGTGTTCTGCTAACAGCCAGACCGTTTTTAAAGAGGTCGAGATCATAGCGACTGGGATAGCGTGCGCTTCTCACATGAGAACAGTGTAGCGATGACGAGAACTGGAAACACATTATGCAGCCAAAAGTATTGTCGATTTTGTAGAGGAACTCTTGTTACGATACGATATTCGGCGCGACTTAAACCCCGTCAAGCACAGCCAGTATACAGTGCACCATCGACTGTCAATCAAGTTGCTGGAGGGATGGCATGATTAATCAGATGAATTTCATACAGAGCATGCGTCACCACGAAATTCTGCCTTTGGTCATCACTTCTGAGTTAATAGGTAGTGACATAAACATTTTAACAACATGAAGGCATCGCTATCATGCACTGGAAATATACACATGTATAATGTGGTGTCACCGCCAGACACCACACTTGCTAGGTGGTAGTCTTTACATCGACCGCGGTCCTTTAGTATACGTCGGACCCACGTGTCGCCATTATCAGCGACTGCAGACTGAGCGTCACCACATGGCAGGTCTAGAGAGACTTTCTAGCACTCGCCCAGTTGTACAGTCAACTTTGCTAGCAATGGTTCACTGACTAAATACACTCTCATTTGCCGAGACGATAGTTAGCATAGCCTTCAGCTACGTTATTTGCTACGACCTAACAAGGGGCCCTTATCAGTTACTATTGATATTGTAAATCATATACCGTCAAGACCGACATTCGTCATTAATGGATTAAAGTTGAGTATTCCACCAGCTACGTCCGTTGTTTCTAAATTCTAATTTCCTTGTCCTGTTCCAGACCTCACGCCAGTCTGCGTGAGCTAAATCGCGTGACTTTCGGCCTCCTCTAGTAACATGGTGTTGGATCTCCTGCCAACCACAACATATAACACCTACACTATGACATGGACACCGAATGAAATTTGCACCATATTCAGATTCCAGTGCCGTAACTACCGTTCCGCAAAAATTATTTCTCAACCAGAGCATCATAACTCCTGTAAATAGCAGATCTGGCACTCAGATCAAAAGAATTCCATATTTAAGAAGTCCTCCTCAAATAACAGTCAGTTAAATGGATAATGATCGATGTGTCTGTGTGTGTGTGTGTGTGTGTGTGTGTGTGTGTGAATATTGGAGCAAGAAGGTACCACCCCAAAGTACCGTTATCCAAGATGACGGCTGTGATGTCAGCTAATGACGTCATCCAAGATGGCTGAGATGACTTCATTCAAGATGGCTGATTTTGGTGGGAACATAGGTCAATTGGGCTACCTCCACTAACCTAACCCTCCCTCCTTTCTCCTCCCCCAGAAAATTGCAGGAAGTTCAAATTCCATCATGATAATCCGTCACACTATGGTTACCTCTACTAACTTAAGAAAATGGTGGGAAATAGGTCACTTGGACTACATCCACTAACCAAAGTCACCCAACCACCACATCCTCCTATGAACTGATGGGAGGTTTGAATTTTGGCCAGAGATAGGTCAATTCGCGTATCTCTACAAACCAAAGAAAATGGGGCGAAAGAGACTCCACTAACCAAAGTCACCTGACCGCCACCTCATCCTAGGAACTGAGGCCGGTTTCAATTTTGGTGGTAAAGAAAGGTCACTTGGGCTATCTCTACTGACATAAGAAAATGGTGGGAAAATAGGTCACTTGGGCTACCTCCACTCAAGCAAGTCATCTGACCGCCACCTCTTCCTGGGATATGGTGGGAAAAGGACTCAACCTGTACTGGACATAAAACTTTTTTATTTTGCATGTACCAGTCTTTATTTAAACAATTTGATGCAGTACAGCCATCCAGTGTAGTCACCATGGGGTCCAGAGTCCATCTGACCTAGTACACAGTACCACCACCAGAGGACACTGTCGGCTACCCTGTGACGTAATCCAAGATGGCCACATGATGTCAGCTGATGACACAGGTACCGTTATCCAAGATAGCGGGAAACAGTTTGTTCATCACCAAGCACGGGCCTAGTACACAGTAACACCACCACAGAGCACTGTTACCCATTCTGTAACATAATCTCTAGACGCTACAGTCTGGAGCCGAGCGACCCCTACGGTCACAGGTTCGAATCCTGCCTTGGCCATGGATGTGTGTGATGTCCTTAGGTTAGGTTTAAGTAGTTCTAAGTTCTAGCGGACTGATGACCTCAGAAGTTAAGTCCCATAATGCTCAGAGCCATTTGAACCATTTTTTTGTAACATAATCCAAGATGGAGGGGGAAAGGGTGGGAAACAGTGTGGTCACCACGAGGTCTGCACCTAGTACACACTAATGCTTTATTTATTTTGGAACAGTCGCCATGAGGTCTGGAGTCCAACTGACCTGGTACACAGTACTGCCATCAGAGGGCGCTGTCGTCCATTACATGATGTAACCCAAGATAGCAGTCTGGGGTGGGGGAAAATGGCGGGAAAAGGACTCTGCCTGCGCTGAACATAAGTCTTTACTTTGCAGGCAGTGTCTCCACCATGAGATCTAGAGTCCAACTTACCTAGTACACAGTGTTGCCATTAGAGGGTGCTGTTGTCCCCCTGTGACATAATCGAAGATGGTGGTCTAGAGGAGGAAAATGGCGCGAAAATGACACAGCCTGTGATGGGCTGCTGGAGAGAGTAAGGAAGGACTGTACTTCATTTATTTTGGAACAATTTACGTAGGGACTGATTTGAGATAGTATATTTATCACACTGATACAAAACACTCACCCTAATGTGCTTGGGCTCGGACCACACAGCCGACAGACCTGTAAACTACTCCTAACTAACATTCTTCAGACACACGAACACCTTCTAAAAATGGTTCAAATGGCTCTAAGCACTGTGGGACATAACATCGGAGGTCATCAGTCCCCTAGACATAGAACTATGTAAACCTAACTAACCTAAGGACATCACACATACATCCTTGCCCGAGGCAGGATTCGAACCTGTGACCGTAGCAACAGTGCAGTTCTGGGCGGAAGTGCCTAGAACTGCTCGGCCACAGTGGCTGGCAACAACTCCTAATTTAACTGAATTATTTCAGTGCAGACATGCGAACTCCTCCTAAATAATGCAGTACACTGATGTGCACACACATAATCAACTTGTAAACTGTCCAGATAATGCATAGCACAGCTTGCAGACTTGCTAGCAAAATAATGCAACAGTAGTGCAATAAACGTGCACTAGACTGTCCACTAGACTGCACAGGAGGCTACCGGCAGCCCCCGTGAAGTGACGCAGCCATCAGCTGTCAAACCACATACAGATGCCCTCAAGCATGAGGTGACAACATCCCTTTCGTACTTGATATCTGAGAAATTCTCCTAAAAATACGTGATCATGTAGGCACTGCTGTTGATGCTGTCGGAAAGGCGTGAAGAACTATTTGCAGAGCGTGACAACACCGGATGCAAGCCAGCAAGAGCCATTACTCACGCTGCTGATGCCTGCAGCGAGCAGGTGAAAGTTGCTTCTAGTTTCGAGTACACAGTTTGAGTTCTAATATTATACCAATGTCACGGAACTCCAACACATGCCCATGCCGATTTCATATGTGAGTTATTTCTGAGCAGCATGTCTTTCACCATTCCTGATGCGATACCTGAGGACACTGACGTCACCAATAGCACAGGGTGCATTGTTCCTAGTGGGACATGCGAGATGCGCCTAACCATGCTTGACCTGCGAGACATGGTTAATCATGCTTAACCATCCAGTGTGACTGACACAATGCCGCAAAGTGCACACATGTAGCTACAAATCATCGTAAGTGTATCTAACAATGTTCTCAATCTTATACTGATGTCACAAGGCTATCTAAAATAAGAACCGAGTTAAACAATCAGAAATTGTATAGTACCTCAGAAATACTTAACGTCCGCAATCTTGAAGTCTCAGCTTGTTCGCATGGAACTTATTTTCCTAATAGAACCTGTTTACGAAAATAGCACATAATAACATTGAATACATTCTTCCCCGCACTCCTAACGTGGCACCCCCATCCATCACATTCTACCCTTCCTGCCCTAAACATATACAAACGTTCTCACTGCTATGTAGAGACTCCTATATCCCAACACAAAGGATGTCTTGTGAATGAATCGAGCATTATGCTTGGCTCTTATCGAACATACCCTCGAAATTATGATGCCACCAGTGTGGAAGCACCATACACCTTTTCTTTTTTTCTGCAGACAAGGCTATCAAAGGCAAAATTCTGTTTTACACAGATCGCCATATTGCATTGACAATTAAACCCTACAGAGTGCCACTACATATCGTCAAATACAGAAAGAATCTTACTCAATTACACTGCTCTCCCACTGAGGACAGGAGGGTGAACATTAGAGTATGAAACCAATCACGAACCCAGTAATATATCACCGCCTACAGTCTTGATGTAGTAAACATACAATTCATATCCTGCAGCATAGAAAATCACCCCTTTTACATCACTTGTACATATACTGTGAACACAGACAGTGCCGTATATACCCCTCACAGCATTAGATATTTCCCTGCAAAGTCAGCGGTCATCCACACCTGACAGGTGACCAGAGCACCCTCAGCAGATCGAAGTAACTCTCAGAACGGTTCTACAAATTCGGTCTCGCTTCCCCTTGGCATAATTGGGTTACTGTTTCTGGCCCTGACCTGATTGATTGCTAGCTTTTATACATCCATTCCTGGACTCAGGGACTACAAGAACAGATGTACTTTCACATTGATTTGCGATAATATTATAACATTTTCTCGATACTTCTCGGTATCAAGCATATGGCAGCAGCCTACTGATCTCTCGCACAACATAATTCCCAAGATATAGACTGGAAATTATTTCTCTTAAAACCTCGAACTTTAGCGAGGTGGAGCGTGCTCTAGACCACTGAGTAACTAGAAACTTATCCCATGTGTGAGGACCTTTACAAGGAAAAAAATCGACAAAAGAAAAATAGAGGAAACTTATATTTCCACTTACTAATACCAATGTCAGTGATGTAGCAGATTCCGAATCCCTATAATTTACAAAGTCAAATAACGTGTTTATCATGTCTAGACAACCAGCAAATGTATGCTTCACCTGCTAGATGCACACATCACAACCCATGATCCCTCAACTAAATAAAGGTGTAATAAAATGTGTAGAAGCAATGAACCGAACAATTTACATTGGTGGCAATAATAGCACGGCACAAACACACGTCCATATTGAATCTTCTCAAATTTCCACGCGATCACGAAAGCTATCCAACACATACTAAGTATTAGTTCGCTATTCTGTCGCCTAGAGAACGACAAAGTTAAATGAGCTTCATTCCTATGGTCCAACAGACCTCTCCATTGAGACAGAGCCTACTGTTAACGGGAAACGTGAATCAGGTCCGCCACAAAGCATGCATAGGCAAAATCATCCTAGAAAACCGGTCACATACATGTTTTACCATTGTACTTACAATTAAATGTTACGATTGCAGTCTCAATTGAGCGACATTCGACAATGAGTGAAGTATCGGAAATACACCCTGCTGATGGCTGTGTCTCTGGAAATAGAAATATCTATACCATTTTTATGACTTGACATACTCCTCCCTCTGCTATCACAGTATTCCACAGTCATCACCTCTGCACATGTCGGAACACAAATACATGCTTTATAAGCCTGATGCTCAAGGTGAACCTATCACGAATCCCCTACTACTACTACTACTAAGTACTATACTTGACTAATAAATGATTCCACATTATTCACAATAATACTGAGAGAAAATCAGCGGTGGGTGGACATGTCTCATAAGTTTTTCTTGCGAGTGTTACCACTGTGCCTTAGAAAGAGATGTGTAATCAGGCAGTTGTTAAAAAACCCAATCGCAAAACTACTGTATGTTACTGTCACAAGCAGTCTCGGTTCTACAGGTGCACACAAGTATCCACGTTAAAAGCTGTACTGGCTTTATAAATCTAGGTATGGCATTACCTACAAACCACATAGTTTTTCCAGACAAATACCCAGGCAATGATTGTAGGAGTGTATATTATCAGACCAGCAGTGAGGTTGCACATAACCCACTCTGCAAACTCGTCATAAAATCGCTCAATTTTGAAAGTGTTTCAGCTAAGGAACGTGGTATGAAACCACTATCTGCAACTCCCTCGCGCCGTTAGATATATCTACTGCATGTGTAATGTATTCCGTCTCCTCAGAGGTTCTGCTCTATATCCCCTGAGTTATAGGCGATGACAGGTTTGAGAAGGATCAAGGTGGTGTGCTGATTGGGGTCGTAAGAAATGTACACTGGCTTTACAGATCTCTAGTGTTACGCTGTCTGCTAGAAATTATGTCTATGATTTGGAATCAAGTCTCTCCATTCAACTACATACATGCATTGGATCCTATGGAGAAGTCCTCTAATGATTACAATCACTACTGAACAACATTTCTGGCACTCTCATATCTCAAAACGAGACACCTTTCTCAAACCTGTCTGCTACAGTAAAATTCCAACATGGTTTCAGTCAGTCCCTATACAACCTGCAACTGCCCCCAGTTCTGCAGCTTTGTGCATGTTCTCATTCCAATTTCAGTCAGAACTGAGCAGAATTGGGAGAAAGCCATATCTAGCACCTTCTGTGACCTGTGTAGAAACGGAATGGCCTGAGTTAGTGCAACAGAACCGTGTTTTGACCATTCGTTGGAAGTGGGCGCATTATGATGTATCTCCAATCTAGATACAGATACTACAATCCAAAGCACATCCGTGTCCATTCACATCTATCCCTCTAAATGCTATCATCGTTATTCTGCACCATCCAACACAGAAAAATTACGAACTATAAAAACTACACTAACTTCATCTGATATAGAACTATCCTAGAGCTATTGCTGGTGCCATGACGCATAGCTGTGATGTGGGTCCGGTACAGAGAGAGAGTCGTTGCGATGCTTCCCAGAATAGCATTCCTACCAGGACACCCCGTCTGTTATTGAATTTATCTGTAGAACTGCTGCTGCTGCCTATGCGAGACAATCTTATTAAGCATACAGCTTTTCATCCATTGGAGAGGAGAGTTTAGGGTATCATCACCTGTACTGTAAATCACAAGAGACGCTCCCTGTGACCCTGTGTCGTTGTTTGAAACATTGTTTTCTAACATGCTTTGAACACTTCGATACTTTTGTTTTTCTGCCACGACTTCGACGTTTGTGCCAGGTCCAAAACTTACATTAAGACGCTATTATACAAGGCCTCTCACCAAAAGCTAGACATCACACAATGTAAATTACATTGTTACTGTGGCTACCATAACACGCCCCAAACACTGGACGATTTTAAATAAAACAGAGTTACAACATAAGCAAATTGTGGAGACTTTTGCGGCATTGTGGATGGTTTCCAAACTACAGTCCGAAAGTGATTCACAAGCTCTACATTTAAACTCAGCACTCATAGTCATAGAAAAGCTGATGACTCTACGTTCAGTTTTGACTGATTCATCATACTACAGTCATGTATGCGATCATTGTTTCGGTGCTATTCACTCCAGGAGGTGATGTCCATCCACCAAAAGTCTATGTCAACCTCAAACAAGCGATGTCAGTCAGTCATTATGTGGTAACCAACAGCGTGCCAGTGGATGGTTGGGGTGGAAAAGACACCATCGATGTACTCTAATAATACGCAACACATTTGATAGTGCGAACAATTTTAGCAAGTTTAGAGTAATTTGAACGCCGACCATTGATGCGACAGCATGTTTACCAATTTCAGCATCATAGCTAAACCACCTCTTCTCCACATCGCGAGTATCATTGCGAATGTGGATAGATGACTGTGCAGCACGTCCATTCATTGTTAATTCTCGGACACATACACCATCGAAGTATATCAGACAGCACTCTACATATTTCTAACATCTAGAGCATAGTGCTTAATTTACGATCTGTCTCTCTGCACATGGGAGTCACAGAGCGTTCTCGCTGTCTTAGAATAAAATTAGAGAGTGAAAGACCCTCCTCGCACTTTCATTGACCAGACCGCCCTGCAGCACCATTACCGATTTAATCTGCAACGAACCAGAAGTAGGCCGCTACACTCCATGTCTCGTGAATGAATGGAGCTTGCCAAGTACTCACCCATCCAAGTGCACAAGATTTCTCGAGATGCGCCCATGTCGAGGAGGTTAGCACTCCTTATCGATATATAGTAGCAGACTTAAAAGTAGCGTGATATAATAGCAGACAGTTAAGAAGAACAAGATATGGATGATTTTTTCGCACGATGGAGCTCCAGATGGATGGAGTTCGACGCATTTTTACGTAAATCAACCAAGCTATCAACTCTAAAGTATTGTTATAGAGTCTAGGATCAGTACCAGGAAGGTATTAGCAAGAGATAACATAAACACATGCACTCCTAAGACTACAACGTTCTGCACTTAAAACAGGCTATAATGTTAGATCGCTTACATTTCCGACGTGTCCGTTGTATTGAATGTGGCGCTGTTAATATTCCAAAGTAAGTAATATATTTCAAGCAGATGACATACATCCTTCTTCACCGTTTCTCTACGATAAACTATGAGGGTGAGTCAAACGGAAACCTTGAATTTGTAATAACACATCGAAATTTCGTGCCGTTATCTTGTAAGTTGGTAAGCGTGCTACAAACAGCGTGCAGAATGGCCTGTAGGTGGCAGCACAGTGCAGATCGACACATACCGTCGCAGTATCACTATAAAGATGGCCACCCCACTTGCGACTGGCACCAGGGAAGAAGAGAGTTCTGCTATTCGGTTTTTGCATAGTGAAGGTGTGAAACCTATTGAAATTCGTCGACGAGTGAAGGTTCAGTACGGAGATGCATGTTTGTCACAGCAGCAAGTCTACGAATGGAATAGGGAGTTCGCAAATGGTGTGACTTCAGTGTAAGATGCTCCTTAACCAGGTCAGGCACTACGAGTTGTGACTCCACAGAACATTGCACCAGTTGAAGCCATAATGAAGGAAAACCGCCGAGTGACACTGAATAACATTGTAGCATGTTTACAGACGAGTCATGGGTCAGAACACTACATTGTGCGTGATGTGCGCCAGTTTCACAAAGTGTCTGCAAAATGGGTTCCATGGTAGCTGGCTCATGAAATTAGAGCACGATGTGTTGATGCTTGTGAAGAACTTCTTCGGCACTTTGAACAAGAAGGTGATGGCTTTCTTGCAAGAATCATTACTGGGGATGAACCCTGGGTTCACTTCCACAAACCGGAAACGACGGGAGCGAGCAAGTAATGGCGCCATTACTCATCACCAAAACCAAAGAAGTTTCGAACAGAACCATCAGCAGGAAAGGGTATGCTGATTCTCTTTTGGGACGAAAAAGGCGTCATTTTGGAGCATTATATGCCTAGAGGGACCACTGTCACCAGTGCATCAAACACAGATCTCCTAAAAACACAATACACACCGGATTGCATTTTTAGTAGTTTATGTATGTTATATGTGAGTAATACGTATAAAAATACTCATTAGAACCTTATTCTACGTAACAGATAGACTGATTATTTAATTTCTGAAAATTTTGATTATGTGTTGTTTATAAATAGTTGAAGAGGAAGTGAGATTTATGAATAATACTGTTTTATTCGTTGTATCAGATGGAATCTATACTCAAATTGATGTAAATTTTGTTTTAGTTTTCAAGCGTAAGTTATCCAATGTAGAATGCCGTGATCACGATTATTAAGCCTTCACACCTGTCATTGTTGTAAGACGAACGATACTGGAGTTCTATAATAGTTCATTTCGCAGTACAGACCCCCTAAAACTTAAATGGGTCACTTAGCTAATCTGAATGTGTTACATCCTGTCTGTATCCCTACATTAGCAATCCCAAGCCAGAACGATGTTTTCAACATCATAAGTTGGGGAAAAATGTTGAATCCTTTCACTAAGACAGATGCTGTCTGTTATGCTAAGAGCAATGTAGACCAGTGTTCTTGAAACTTATTTCTGTGTTTCGCAGAACTAGGAAAATTTCTTAGAGGACTGGCTAAGACGGAAAGAAAAGCGAATGCAGTTAGCACTTTACCTACTACATCCAATGGTATAACTTTTTCATGGCGTATTTTTGATATCATCATTACTTTTCTCCTGGTTTCCTTCCATACATTTTAGTCTTCTTTCTCGACAGAAAATAACAATACTGTCGCGTCTTTTGGTCGTACCAACTGCTAAAGAAAGATGTGAAATAAACGTCGTGCCGTGCCGTAATCGATCTGTGTGAAAGCTCTCATACTCTTTCACGTGCCACTAAAAAAATTTGGTCGTACGACTCCAGAATCGATGTATGCTGTATCAGCAAAAAAGAGAAACACAATATTAGAAAATATTGTTGGTGAGGTCGTGGTCACCAAGAGAAAAGTTGTTGATTGACTGGCACGAAAATTTCGTGGATTGGAACCGGTCCATGGATGACAGTTTGAAGAATGTTGGTCTAGTCTAGACAAAGCATTTTTTTCGTTTGTCCAACAGAGTTGTTACTGAAGAGTGGAATCTCTTCTAAATTCGTTTGTATACTTCTAAAAAAATAAAAAAAGCCTCTCTGGTTATTTTTGTTGAAATATCCTTAGTGGCAAATATGGAGAACAGCTTTACATTTCTTGCATCATGCATGCAAAAAAAGGACTGTTATCTGATGTATACATAAAAGTTAATCTACAGTAACATTTGACAGTGATATGTTAGTTGTGAAATCAAAAGGTGCGGAAGCACATAACTACTTTTAGTTTACACATACTTCACCTATAATCTCCTCTTCAATGTATTTACAGAAATATTTACTACTTTTTCAGATTTCCTGATTTGCAGTTTTACAACTGCAGAATTTCTTTGCAGGATCTGTTATGTTAGGAGATTTCATTTGAAGCTGAAGACAAACACACAAAATTTTCCTAGTATATGCATAGTTGATTAAAACGAATTTGGCAAAAATATCACATTTACCCTGTGAACAAAAGCCCTTTCAATTATCAGTTTATGGAAGTACAAAGTTTTTTCTGCTTCCTAGTCTATTATTTTATTAGTACACATTTTTACTAGGATATTATTATTTCAGAATGTCTGATGGGCTTCAAAGGCTGTCTGACTGTCAGTACAAAAGGAGAAGGTTGGAAAGGCAATATACAGAAACAAACAATTATTTACAAGGTAGCTCAGGTGGACCCAAAACAACGGAATGTGAAACTCAAGCATCGAATCCGGATGGAGAGAAAGGCAATGAAGATATATTACTTCATGATAGTGGTGGTGATCAACTAAAGAAGCGTATTTCCAAACCAACTGACAACTCTTTGTCACCTAATGAAAGTAATTCACTGTCCTTGAGGTCGGATCCTGCATCGTGGCCTAGAGATTTAGGAAATGCAGAGAGACGTTTTTGGTGACACTTGGTCCACCTAAACCTTAGTATGATTATAGATTTCCGTATGATGTCACTGGTAGTAAATTTAGTTCTGAGTATTATATTCTTCTTTTAAGGAATGGGGAGCAAGTCACAAGAGACAGGTTAGTTTATTCTATTACAAAAAACTGCATGTATTGTTTCTGTTGCAAGCTTTTCGGCTGCATGTCTAGTTTTCTTTCAAAAGAACGTTTTATGACTTGGAAGCACATCACTGTGGTTAGAATTCAGTCCAAAGTTAAAAATCAATCAAACTGTAAACTCAGCTGCTTAAAGAGTCAATAATGCAGAAATAAATCACTGGTACCAAGTGCTGCTACGCATAGTATGAATCATTAAAATGCTTGATAAAATTTCTTTAGCTATTCAAGGCACAAGCGACAAGCCCTTTCAGTACAACAACGGAATTTTTTAAGAAATTGTTAGCTTACCGTCTGAATTTTTTCCTGTGATGGAGGAACACATTCGGAGAGTACTTAGCTAGGAGGAAAACAAAGCTTGGAAAAATATACAAAATGAAATGATAAACCACCTTCATCATACTATTAAATCTCACATTACTGATAACATTAAAACGACCAAATACTATTCAGTAATTTTGGATTTCCCTTCAGATGTAAGGTGGAACAAATGACTCATACAATCAGGTATGTTTCGATTATCAAAGCCTATTCTGATGAGTTGGTGAAAATTAATGAAAACTTTTTAGGCTTTCTTCCGTTGGAAGATCTATGGGTGAAGAACTTTCAGAAATTTTAATTGAAGAGCTTCTTGAACTGAGATTAGATGTACAGGATATCAGAGGACGAGGGTATGACAATGGAGCTAGTAAGTGGGGTGGTTAAGCAGGAGTGCAAACTAGGATTAGGAACTTAAATCCAAGAGCATTCAACGTACCTTGTGCGAATCACTAGCACGACCTAGTGGTTAATAATACGCGAAAGGCATCCTTGGGAGGTGCCAGTTCCTTTAATATTGTCCAGAAAATGTATTTATTTTTTTCGGCATCTACTTTTCGCTGGACGAATCTTCCGAAACATGTTCAAGAATTAACTTTGAATCATTTAAGTGATACTAGATGAGATAGTAGAATGTAGGCTTTATAGCCTCTAATATTTCAGATTGAAAATGTGTACGACACTTTGTTAAGCATTTTTGAACATCATAATACTGATAATTCACTAAGCGAAGAAGCTTCAGGTTTATTAACTTGTAATAAACAGTTTAAGTTCTTAAGTTCATTATGAGTATTAGCGAAGCTTCTCCGGTAATCTACAGATGGCAGGGAGGTGTGTGTGTGTGTGTGTGTGTGTGCGTGTGTGCAGGAGCACCCTTAGGGATGGATTGCTGCCCCTCCCCCATCGCAGAAACCTCGCACTGAGATTCCTACATCCAGAAGCAAATAACTACACAGACTACATCGCTAATGAATTATTGAATTTCCACTATTTACGCTCCTTCTGTAAATTTCCGGCTTTCTGATCAAGTGAATTAAACCATAAGTTGCTCTCAAGCTATTGACGAACGATTTTGGCAGCCCCTAACCGCAGAGTCTCGTTCTACATGGTAGCAGCCCGATCGCGTACTTTTCTTTTCATTGAATTCAACGTCCTCATCGTCTAAATAAGAAACCATTCTGCAAATCCTGTTTTTAAACGCTCGTGCTGTAATTACGTCATTGAACTGGCAGGGGGTAGAACATTATCTATTATAGACTCAAGGCTCATAACTATTTGGTGTTATCAATTCAGGTTTGGTGAGTAAGGTCTGTTATGCATGTGTTTGATGCATGCACAAACGATACTGTACACTGCAGTCAGCGACTATGTACCAGCTCCTATATCTTCACAAACGTGTTCCTGTTAGTGAAGACAAGACTCTTAATCTGCATTATCGCTGCAGTTTTTTTTAACTACAAAGTGATCCCAGTTGTATAATAAAGCTACAGGACATAAATTAACCCCTCAGGACCTATTCCAGTAGACCAGACACCCCCACTCTACGAACCTAACTCCACGGACCGGCTGTCCATGACTCTGTCTCTCGTCAACAACCACACAGCTCTAGCAATTTTCCGTATTGTTTTTATTTCGCCTCTAAACTAACAGTCTCTCTCCTTGGAGAGTTTTTCGAATATCTGGAGCGCCAGAGGTCCTTATGATCACTATTTTATTATCTCCCTAGATTTGCACTGTAGCTCAACCTTCCAATTTCTGTGTCGATATTCTTTCATAACTCTGAATTTATAATTCATATTTCAATATGTGAGGTAGTCTGGGATGCATTGTGGATAATCAACTGTCATTCTGTTTATGTATTTAATACATAGTAGTTCATTAGAACTACTTTTTGGCTATTACTTCTGAATGTGACGTGTCAATAATCCGTTCAGTTGTGTTGTTCTGTAGAAGCAGTAATAATCATGATAACGCGATGAATGAGCTAATTTCAACTCTCAGATTGGTGATTCAATGAGGAGGTGGTTGTTTAAACACCTGTGTGAACATTGCTCATTCATACACACCTACAGAGCATCTATACGTATTTTCATACAACAACATCCGAAGACGATTAATTTATTCATTCAACACGATCCTGGAGCATGCTTCAGCTTCAGGAATGTAGTGGAAAATGAATTAGGACTATCTCTTATTGGAATATGGTTAAACCACCATTGCTTTTTCCCTGAGAACGTCATAGTGTTAACCTTACGACATTACTGGCAACAACTAAATTAGAAATGTTTTGATAATGCCACTCCTCTGTAAGGATACTTATTTGACTTTGATTGCGCAATGGAAAGGTATCGGACTATTTTTGTTTCTCTACGGATTTCCACAGAAAGGAAGCAGTAGCAGAACAAATGGGAATCGAACCAACTTTTCTTAGTAATCAAGTAAACTGTAATAACTTTAAAGGAAAGGGTCATCAGCCCAATTAGGCCAAATTGTACCAAGTATTAGCACGGTTAATAAAGAAAGTTAACAATTGGGATTTACAAGATATGAAATACTTTTTTTGCTGATAAGATACAAGAGAGTAATTTAATGTAAAAAATAATTCGATTTTTGCGTAGTGAAGGTGTGAAACCTACTGAAATTCTAATAGCTCTGAGCACAATGGGACTTAACATCTCAGATCATCAGTTTCCTATACCTTAGAACTACTTAAACCTAACTAACCTAAGGACATCACGCACATCTATGCCCGAGGCAGGATTCGAAGCTGCGACCGTAGCGGGCGCATGGTTCCAGACTGTAGCGCCTAGAACCGCTCGGCCCCTCCGGCCGACGAACGGAGGTTCAGTACGGTGATGCATGTTTGTTACAGCAGCAAGTCTACGAATGGATTAGGAAGTTCGCAAATGGTGTGACTTCAGGGAAGATGCCCCTCATCCAGGTCAGGCACTAAGAGTTGTGACTCCACAGAACATTGCAGCAGTTGAAGCCATAGTGAAGGAAAACCGCCGAGTGATACTGAATGACACTGCAGAAAGTTTACAGATTAGTCATAGGTCAGCACACCACATTGTGCATGATGCGCTCAAGTTTCACAAAGTGTCTGCTAGATGGGTGACATGGCAGCTGGCTCCTGAAATGAGAGAACGACGTGTCAATGCCCGTGAAGAACTTCGGCGCTTTGAACAAGAAGGTGATGTCTTCATCTAGATCTACACCTACAAGACTACTCTGCAATTCACATTTAAGTGCTTGGCAGAGGGCTCATCGAACCACAATCATACTATCTCTCTAGCATTCCACTCACGAACAGCGCGCGGGAAAAACGAACACCTAAACCTTTCTGTCCGAGCTCTGATTTCTCTTATTTTATTTTGATGATGTTTCCTACCTATTTAGGTTGGACTCAGCAAAATATTTTCGCATTCAGAAGAGAAAGGTAGTGACTGAAATTTCGTAAATCGATCTCGCCGCGACGAAAAACGTCTTTGCTTTAATGACTTCCATCCTAACTCGTGTGTCATACCTGCCACACTCTCTCCCCTATATCGTGATAATACAAAACGAGCGACCCTTTTTTGCACCCTTTCGATGTCCTCCATCAATCCCACCTGGTAAGGATCCCACATCGCGCAGCAATATTCTAACAGAGGACGAACGAGTGTAATGTAAGCTGTCTCTTTTTCCTTGCAAGAATTGTTACTGAGGACGAAACCTGGGTTCACTTCCACCAACCGGAAACGAAGATATCGAGCAAGGAATGGCGCCATTCCTCATCACCAAAACCAAAGAAGTTTCGAACAGAACCATCAGCAGGGAAGGTTATACTGACTCTGTTTTGGGTCGGAAAAGACGTCATTTTGGAGCATTACATGCCTATAGGGACCACTGTCACCAGTGCATCATACACAGATCTCCTAAAAAATCATCTGCGGCCTGCAATCAAATCAAAGCGACGTGGATTGCGGTTAGCAAGTGTCCTTTTGCAATATGACAATGCAAGGCCCCACACTGCCCATACAACAGTTGCAACAATCACAGACCTTTTCATTTTGAGTGTCTTCCTCATCCACCATGCTTACCAGAGCTTGCTCTAAGTGATTTCCAAATGTTTGGATCACTCAAAGACGCAATGGGAGGAAAGAAGTTCCGTTCTGATGAACGGGTACGCCACGCTGTACATGAGTGGTTGCTCGGAAAAGTAAAAGAATTTTTTGTCTAAAGGAATTTATGCAGTTTGTAAGAGCTGGAGGATTAGCATTGAGCGTGGGGGAGATTATGTTTAAAAGTGATACAGCTTTGTACCACTTCTGCACAATAAATAATATTTGAAAAAATATTTAAGGTTTTCACCCTCGTATTTGCTTACTATGGTACACACAAGGTATAAGAATGAAAGCTGTACCTCTTGAGTACTGTTATAATATGTGGTCGGTAGTGACTGGATGCATTGGAGTACAATGCTATACTATACCGTCTGATTAATGTGCTGTTCTATCTCGTACATAAGAATAATACTCACGAAGGACTGTCTCCTTCCATCCAATGGACACCTCACACACAAAATAGCGGGATTAAGATGATTATGTGTCGTAATCGTGTATCTTCAAGAGTCTTCTTATAAATACTGGTAATACAGATTCTGTCGAAGATGTTAGGCTCTTTGGCAGAAGGAATTTAAATGTGGCTACACCCCTATCAGAACCGTTTTGCGAAGATTATTTCACTATTTGCAGGGCAGTAACACGCCGAAAATGATGTACAAGTGGTTGAAATCGAGCCTTCGGGATTGGTAATATACATGCAAAGTCTCTGTGTGTATGTATGTATGTAGAGGTGTCAGTGGTGGAGGGTTAAGATCGAATGTATAACTTGATAACATTCATCTACAAACGACACTGTCGGCGAGAAACACTCTGTAGCTAGGATGAAGGGAAACTCATGCAGTGCAGGTTGCTAAATGCAGTCGGCACACTGTCAACTTCGAATAACTTCAAGAATGAGATACTCACTCTGCAGCGGAGTGTGTGCTGATATGAAACTTCCTGGCAGATTAAAACTTTGTGCCGGATCGGGACTCGAACTCGGGACTTTGCCTTTCGCGGGCAAGTGTTCTACTATCTGAGCTACCCAAGCACGACTCAAGCCCCGTCCTAACAGATTTACTTCTGCCAGTAGCTTGTCTCCTACTTTACCCGACTTCGAGTTTCGGTCCGGCACACAGTTTTAATCTGCCAGGAAGTTTCGAATAACTTATTACTAGGATAAGAAAATACCTGAAATATCCAGATTGTAGATGTCTTGGCAGGATTATGGGTATGTATCAGAGTTGAAGGTATATACAGAAGTAGAGAAACTCATCTGGTAACCAATAAGAGCATATACTTATGGAAAAAAAATCTGAGCAGCAACAGGAATGTTAATTCCCTGTTGCAGATCCCTACGCGATGGAGTGGAAGCCAAATCAACATTTAGAACTGTTTGCAGACATTGAGTTTTCATCAGGTGCAGCACTACAGGGGTCTGAAGGTCTGCAGAAAAGCGCTCTGGTGCGTCGGAGTTTTATGCGGACTGTTTCCACACTTCAAGTATCCAATATATCCATCATCCACAGCACTCATTGAGCCTCACCTAGCTACGAAACGAAACCTAGCAAAATTAAGGTAAAAACAGGACAGACGACGCTGGAGGACAGACGCCGCACTCCCAAGAAATTCGTCAGAAGACATTGTTGTGCGCGCGACGCTCATTGTTGTTGTAACCGCTAGTGAGATCAGTTTACTCCCAAGTTTTTGTGCTTCAGGAGCGGAAAATAGAGGAGAAATTTAAGAAAATAGCGTTTCGAGACAAAGGTAAGGCAAGGAAATTTTTCACAGTCCCTCTTTAACAGTATGTACTATTAGATATGCCCGTAGTAGTTTATAACTTGTACTTAGATTGTGCCGTAGAAACATTGTATGTTATGTCGGTCTAGTAATGGCTTCTTCCAATAACAACTCTGGTGAAAATTGGGGTGCGGCATCTGTCCCTACGAAAACATACACATGACCCACCATTACTGTGGGACAGATGCCGCAATACTTGCATTGCTAACAGGAGTCCATACGTTTTTGTTTTATAGAAAAATGCTGAGAAAACGCATTAGGACAACAGACAGGGGAAAATGGACTGCAGAAGATCTATTAGAGGCAGTGATACTAGTCGAAGAGGAAGTTTATGCTAAAAGGAAAGCAGCTTGAATCAAAAATATACCACAACGAATATTAAGGAGAAGACTTGCTACGCACAATTTCAAGAAAGCAGGGTGTGGACCATCATCATACTTGGGTGAAGATGGAGAAAGGAAATTAGTTGTCCATATAAGTTTATACAAATTGAGTGTGAATACATCAAATTAGAGAAAAATACTATGAAATGCAGGGAATTGTGGTGGGTTGAGGGTAACTGGACACACAAGGTAGAGAAAAGCTTAAAAATTATTCTCTACCTGCATTCGTCTTTAATTCCCTTTCCCCCCCTCCCACGCCCGGTAAACTATGTGGAAGTTCGTAACACGTCCTTCAACAAAGATGATGTAAGTATTACACAAAAGTGCTATATTAAAGCAGGCGAAACATGTCTTCCAATCCTGGACGGTGTTCCCACACATGCAGTCGAACATAAAAATATAAATATCGTGTAACTAGGGCCTCCTGTCAGGTAGACCGTTCGCCGGGTGCAAGTCTTTCGATTTGACGCCACTTCGGCGACTTGCGCGTCGATGGGGATGAAGTGATGATGATTAGGACCACACAACACCCAGTTCCTGAGCAGAGAAAATCTCCGACTCAGTTGGGAATCCAACCGAGTCCCTTAGGACTGACATTCTGGCGCGCTGAGCACTTAGCCACCGGGGGTGAACAGTTGAACATAGTGTTGACTCTCACAAGCAATGTTATTCCACAAGCATTACGTAGAAGAAAGAATGTATTGAACAGACGTAAGCCATTCTCTAGCTTGTTCTGTAGGAGAGTGGACTGATGGTACATACATTTGCCTTAATAGTGTGAGGAGCAGGTACTCTAGAGATGTGGTGTTAGGACGCAATTGACATATCATATATGGAGGTTGATGTTCTTGGGGACAATATTATGGAAATGGAAGAGGAGGTAGATGAAGATGAAATGGGAGATATGATACTGCATGAAGAGTTTCACAGAGCACTGAAAGACATAAGTCGAAACAACACCCCTGGAGTAGACAACATTCCATTAGAACTACTGACAGCCTTGGGAGAGCCAGGCCTAACAAAACTCTACCATCTGGTGAGCAAGATGTATGAGATAGGCGAAATTTCCTCAGACTTCAAGAAGAATATAGTAATTTCGATCCCAAAGAAAGCAGGTGTTGACAGTTGAGAAAATTACCGAACTATCAGTTTAATAAGTCACAGCTGCAAAATAGTAACGTGAATTCTTTACAGACAAATGGAAACACTGGTAGAAGCCGACCTCGGCGAAGACGAATTTGGATTCCGCAGAAATGTTGGAACACTGGAGGCAATACTGACCCTACGACTTATCTTAGAAGAAAGATTAAGGAAAGGCAAACCTACGTTTCTAGCATTTGTAGACTTAGAGAAAGCTTTTGACAATGTTGAATGGAATAATTTCTTTCAAATTCTGAAGGTGGCAGGGGTAAAATACAGGAAGCAAAAGGCTATTTACAATTTGTACAGAAACCAGATGGCAGTTATAAGAGTCGAGGGACATGAAAGGGAAGCAACAGTTGGGAAGGGAGTGAGACAGGGTTGTAACCTCTCCCCGATGCTATTCAATCTGTATAGTGTGCAAAGGCTAAAAGAAACAAAAGAAAAGTTCGGAGTAGGTATTAGAATCCATGGAGAAGAAATAGAAAGTTTGAGGTTCGCCGATGACATTGTAAGATCAGTTGAACTTGAAAGATCAGTTGAATGGAATGGACAGTGTCTTGAAAGGAGAGTATAACATAAACATCAACAAAAGCAAAACGAGGATAATGGAATGTAGTCCAATTAAATTGGGTGATGCTGAGGGAATTAGATTAGGAAATGAGACACTTAAAGTAGTAAAGGAGTTTTGCTATTTACGGAGCAAAATAACTGATGATGATCGAGGTAGAGAGGATATAAAATGTAGGCTGGCAATGGCAAGGAAAGCGTTTCTGAGGAAGAGAAATTTGTTAACATCAAGTATTGATTTAAGTGTTAGGAAGTCGTTTCTGAAAGTATTTGTATGGAGTGTAGCCATGTATGGAAATGAAACATGGACGATAAATAGTTTAGACAAGAAGAGAATAGAAGCGTTCGAAATATGGTGCTACAGAACAATGCTGAAGATTAGATCGGTACATCACATAATTAATGAGGAGGTATTGAATAGAATTGAGGAGGAGTTTGTGGCACAGCTTGACTAGAAGAAGTGATCCGTTGGTAGGACATGTTCTGAGGCATCAAGGGATCACCAGTTTGGTACTGGAGGGCAGCGTGGAGGGTAAAAGTCATAGATGGAGACCAAGAGATGAATACACTAAGCAGATTCAGAAGGATGTAGGCTGCAATAGGTACTGGGAGATGAAGAGGCTTGCACAGGATAGAGTAGCATGGAGAGCTGCATTAAACCAGTGTCAGGACTGAAGACCACAACAACAACATCCTACACATGAGTAAAACTACCTAATATCAGAACATGACTTCTACGTTCGAGAGGGACGCTACTAGGACTGTGCTGATGCTACTGTAAATCGCAATAACACTGTTACGTCTCTTTTGGCTACTGATCATAATATTTACTTCCTCATAAGATGTTGCTGTTTCTCCGTGTGCAATTTCGTGGAGCAGGACATGGATGGTAACTCAGTGTATCAACTAACAAACCTCGCTATTTGGTATCAGCCCCCAAAAACAACCCAACAACCAACTAAAAAAATTATTCATGTCGTTTTTCCTCACTCTGTTCCCTAATGAGGCATTGCCACATCAGCCAAAACCGCTACTACTACAAATAAACGCTACTGACACGGGAAATCTGTCCAGGATACGCACGTTTCCGACTTAAAAGACGTATAACATCCGTCAATTTCCTAACAGACAGAACAGCAACCTCCCGACTTGATTGGTTTATAAGCAGTTCGAGCGGCGGCTGTACATCGACGATACCTTCATGATAAGGAACAGTTCAGTTACTTCCCAGGACACCACAATAGTTTCCATACCAACATAAAATTCACGACGCAGGCAAAACAATGACCGACAACTATCCTTTCTAGATGTGCCAGTTACAGGAAAAGGGGAGGAACTTAGTTCACACAGCGAACAACAGACGCAAGGAACTATACATGCATAAGCCGTCAAATCATCAAAAAGAGAAATGATCAGCACACTCAAGACGAATATATGAGATGCAACACCTACAGAGTTTTCTGATGGGCAATCGGTACTCCACTCACTGTTCGAGAAGCGCCTCGTCAGAGGAGGAAAATGTTGGATATAGCCTTTCTACAATATATCCCTGCCGTGATCAACGGCAATCCTGGGTAGTGGACGGTAGTTCAAAGTCTGCCCCATTCCTGTTCTGCCCACAACTGTGTGTTAAGTGTCCTCCGCCTGTAGGGTAGGAAACCTCTCTCAGTTGTGGAGGCTCTGTGTAACATTAAAAAAAAAATTCCAACATGACGGGTGTCTTACGAAATATAGTAGGAGTGAAGAGTGGAGTTTGCTGCATCAGTGTTATTGGTCGTGATAGCACTGTCTTGTACAAACTGAGAGGGGGAATTAGGATCATACGTGTCTGTCGTCAATAAAAAGTGATGGAGAGCTTACATTTTTGGACATGTATTTAACGACAATGCGTAGTGAAGTTTCTAACATGTCAGAATGCAGTGTAGGACTTGTGAAAATAGGCTGGCACACTGCTTGTGAGCACTTCACGATGTGCTGAAATAGATAAATAGCTTAACCACATGGGGATAGAAAGCTCTCTAGTTTACTTTGGTGCAGACGTGTTTGTCCGAGAATTAATCCAAATGAACGTGCTGCAAAGTTATCTATCAAGTTTCATACTCCAGTATACAGCAATGATGCCGTAGTCAGTAAATTCGTATGATCTGGGTGTTAAGTCTACGATAGTTATGCATGCAAACATACGTTGGAAATGAGTAGCATTAGGCTCGAATGTCTTTACACAAACTCATCTGACTTGGCTATCCAAATATAACATGCTACTGTGTTCGCTGGATTTAAAAAACACTATGGAAGTATCAAAACTACGAAAAAAGGACGTCCACTCCCAGTTGTTCAGTCTGTGGGGTTTGATAAGTAGCAGTCTGTCCTCGATTCTGATTTATTGGAGGACATGTATGTTAAATCATTTCGATGAAGTGACGAAGTCGAGAAACCTTGTGGGGGTAAGATGTCTGGGGCTGATGTGATGTTTTCGTAGAAGTTAGGTTGACCCTCCAAAGTTACTCTTTCTACTACAGGTGTGGCAGTTCAACCTGCTTTGGTATACGCTGACTATTTGGTGGAATGTACATAACATAAATAAAAGCTGCGAGGGAGTTTCAATTCTAATTGCACCCTTTATTCCTCGACAGATATGTGATGTAGTGGGAGGGTTTTGTTACTGGGAAATGTGAAACGATACTCAGCCGTTGTGAGTTTGTACATACCACAATTTTTCAGACGCTTTACAACTATAAATGATAATCGGAAATGGTATGCTGTTAGAATGTAAAATTACTGTGTTTAGTGTTCCGACATGGGCAAAGAAAATGACATGGGTGGGACTATGTCTGGTCTTAAGAGAAAAATTGGCTTTTTAATAGAATGGCACTTATCAGAGGTAAGTTGGAGTTAAATAAACTGCTCTAATTACTTTGAAACGTCCCCTTTGAAAAAATTATACATGACTGTGCTTAAACTGACACACAATATTCTTTTTGCGCAACGCAGTCTGACTTTCTATAATCCCTACAAAAGAATGGCCCTGACTAAATTAACCTATACGTTTCACAAATCACTTACCTCACAAAAATGATCGTTACTCGAACTACTGCAATAAAGAGAGCGCCACTACTGCCAGCTAAATAAAAGATTCAAACTACTGAGCAAACCCACAAGCAGAAAAAATAATACACTAAAGACAACAATGCAGATAAGGGAAATGTCTATTCACATCTTAATGTCTATGTAATTAAAGTGGTGACCCACAAGTTATTCTACGAGAAATATTACCAAGTAGTGGAAAAGAAAATTATGTATGCAAGTGCTGTGAAGGGGAAATGTCTTCTCGTGCTCCTTCGTTTTTTTTTTTTTTTCATTGAAGTAGATCATAAAGTTATTATTTACTGGATCTGTAGGCATAAAATATCTATATTAGTACATCCATTAAATTTTATCGCAACCAATGCTGCAGTGCAGCTAGAAACTAGATATTAAACAAAATAGGCAAAGCAAGGAGTGAAACGTCATTCACTAGCCATATGGCATTTCATAATGCAGTAAACAATCTTTCAACTAGCAAGACAATAGACGTGAAATGTTTCTCATCATTTCATTTAAGTAAATATCATAAATTAAGAGCTCCACAGTGTAATCATTTGTTTTCAAGTTTGGGCGTGTCGTATTTGCGATGATTTCTACAAAGAAATGTCAATAGCTAGGGCAATGGCCTCTTTTTTTTTCCACCGGTGCCTCTGAAAGGCACACACTAATGGCTTTTTTCCAGGCGACTGTTGCACAGCTGGGTGCTTACAGTGACCTACCTTCCTTACCGAAATATTTACGACACCAGTTTGCACTACAGTGACAGTCCCATGTAAAAAATTTCACAGGTCGAGAATTTGTGTTGCAAATGTGTAGAAACAAAATCCTATGAATATAACAGTGTGCAAAGAATTTTCGCTTGCATTGTGATACATTCACGCATTTACACACATTACATAACTCTTCAAGTACGATTCTCAGCTTATTGATCATGAACATACCTCAACAGCATAATACACATCGTCATCGTAATAATAACATCATAACAGATCAATCACATCTCAGAATCGTCGCAGCTTCTTTCAATAATTTAAAGACCTTCAATAAAGTCATCTACCTCAAACGTACTTCAAAAATCATGATCCCTTACCAAATACATCATTCAAAGCTCTCGTAGTATCACAATGGTTCCGAAAAAATATGAACAGTTCACAAAGTACAGACAAAATACAGTTTCATAAGTGTGAAGTTATTCAACTGTGTTATTACGTAAACACTCCAGTTAAATGATCAGATAGCTGTCCAATTTATGTGTTAGAGAAATATGGTACCAACGTGTAAAATTGTATAAGCAAATACCATATTAGCTAGGGCTCCTTGTGCTTGCCAAACACATGGTACACAAAGTAAGCGTGTACCCCCCTGAGGATTAATGGAATTATACCCTCAGGTGTTACAGATTACAGCAATGGAATGATATGTATCACGGAATACCTTTCTATCTTTGTAATTCAAAAATCTTTAAAAATAAATGTTTTAAGTACAAAATCAATCACTCAAATACGTGTACTGTAGCGCTAAACTGTGCGTCTTGTTGTCAGATAATCTCTGTGGAAGTGTCGCAGTTATCGTCCTCTGTAAGCAAAGATCTGCTGAAATCAATGTACTTACCTCATGATAAACGAAAGTGAAATGCTTTGCGTATAGATATCGTAGTTAATGTGTACCTTATGGTGATCAAGAAAGTACTATAATGTAACGTATTGTTGTGCAACGAAAAAGGCTATCTCATTGTAGCTATACCACAAAAGTTACTACTAAAGCATGTTTTACTTTCCAGAAGAATTCAGAAAAACAGTGCAGATATAAAACAGAAACACCTCAAAAGCAACACTGTAAATGGTCACTCATTAGTAGCGTCGTGATAAAATCGTGTAGCTGTCACATAAACTAACCAGTGTGTCGTCTTGTATCTCACACAAAGTACTTTAAATCCAGAATGTATTTTCAAGTAAACCAAAATGTTGCATGGGACCTGTCATAGTGTACAAACATCGTCTTCTTGAATTGTAATTTGTTGTTGCTGAACGTAAAATGATTGTGTTTTTTCCGACATGTGAGCAGATAGGCTGTATTCTGTAATGCTATTTCATGTGTATGAAATATCTGTAATACCGACGTGCATGATATTTTATTTACATACACTGATTTGAACGTCAGAGACGCTCTCAAACCATGTAATGTTGTCCATAAAACTGTAAGAAATCGGTTAACTTTTATGTTTCATTAGTATGTTTCTTTTTCTTCAGAGTTTAAAGTTATCACTTTCTCTTTATTCTGTTTCGAAATAATGAGGACATTCTGCAGTGATTGGTAGGTTGCACAGCAAAATAGTGGAAGTTTTTTCGATTTTGTGCAGGGTGCACATGTGTAGGAGATGTGAGATAAGTTAATACATCTGTCAGATGTATCGCCATAGAGCTCCAACCTATACAATTTGCTCATCTGTAATCAGCAGCAGTGCTATTTTTTTTTCACTTCATTGGATGTCACAAAATAATAGGAGATGGGGAGGGAGAGAGAGAAAGAGAGAGAGAGAGAGAGAGAGAGAGAGAGAGAGATGTGAATTGTACTCTGCAGCTGAATGTAAAAATAACTATGTGGATGCTGTTCTATATTGATAATCTAATCGTCTGAAATGAGTGTAATACCCTCGTCCACGCGGAATGCTCTCGAACTACACCGATTTTGCTCATAAAACTAAAAGATAATGGACTGAGTCTATTTTTGTGGAAACAAGACTGTTTTATTAGCGTCACGATTGTCTTTTTTAATAGATGTTTGCTTGTAAGTGGTGCGTTGATATTAGAAGAAAACGAACTATTGCACTGAAATGTTTCTCTCAGATTGTCGAGCGCCTGTGGGGCGACTGCTGGCAGTGTAGAGTGTCTTAGATGGCCACAGCTGCAGTTTTAGACAAACATCTTTATTTGAGAGAGCCGTCATTTATCTCGCTTTTTCTGTAGCCCACTGGAGTTGTGATATATTGTGTATGTGTAGCTTTTGACCGCCCAGGCCACGTGCTCAGCGAAAGACGTTGCTTCTGGCACCAGCTGGCCATAGCTACAGTACCCAGCGGCAGATGGAGGCAGTGGTCTGTTGTCCCAACTAGCGGACCTAGGGAAAGCATTCTGAAGAGCTGTTGTTGTTCCAGGGGCTGATGAATACATTCACAGAACGAAGTTTCACTGTGACACCACCAGCAACAGATTCTGGAACAGACTAGAAAACGCTTCTACCCTTGCGAGGATTAGGGGAGGGGAGGGATGGAGGTAGGGTGGAGGTAGATGGAGGGAGGTAGGGGTGGTTCTGGCGTTCGTAGTGCGCTATCTCACGCTGAGGACGACACATCGTTACATCTACATGACTACTCTGCAATTCACATTTAAGTGCTTGGCAGAGGGTTCATCGAACCACAATCATACTATCTCTCTACTATTCCACTCCCGAACAGCGAGCGGGAAAAACGAACACCTAAACCTTTCTGTGCGAGCTCTGATTTCTCTTATTTTATTTTGATGATCATTCCTACCTATGTAGGTTGGGCTCAACAAAATATTTTCGCATTCGGAAGAGAAAGTTGGTGACTGAAATTTCGTAAAGAGGTCTCGCCGCGACGAAAAACGTCTATGCTGTAATGACTTCCATCCCAACTCGTGTATCATATCTGCCACACTCTCTCCCCTATAACGTGATAATACAAAACGAGCTGCCCTTTTTTGCACCCTTTCGATGTCCTCCGTCAATCCCACCTGGTAAGGATCCCACACCGCGCAGCAATATTCTAACAGAGGACGAACGAGTGTAGTGTAAGCTGTCTCTTTAGTGGACTTGTTGCATCTTCTAAGTGTCCTGCCAATGAAACGCAACCTTTGGCTCGCCTTCCCGACAATATTATCTATGTGGTCCTTCCAACTGAAGTTGTTCGTCATTTTAACACCCAGGTACTTAGTTGAATTGACAGCCTTGAGAATTGTACTATTTATCGAGTAATCGAATTCCAACGGATTTCTTTTGGAACTCATGTGGATCATCTCACACTTTTCGTTATTTAGCGTCAACTGCCACCTGACACACCATACAGCAATCTTTTCTAAATCGCTTTGCAACTGATACTGGTCTTCGGATGACCTTACTAGACGGTGGCGAGGGATTATTTTTCGATAGCTGTGTGACGTTTACAATGGGTTTTCGTAAATTTCCGATGAATGTTGCATTATGGTTCGTTGTTTGTAAGTGGGAGATGAGGGGTGGTAGTTTTTCACATTAATTTCGATGTTTTTTTCTTACGAGAGCAGTTAAGCATTTATCATTATATGTGTGTGTGAGCACCTGTGTATGTATGTATTTGAAGCATCAAGGCTGTTTTGTTTCGAATGGAGTTCAGTTGTTGGATTACATGATTTTTTAATAATTGTTCTTCTTGATGGTCTGTTAGGCTTTCTTTTCTCAGCGGCAAAAAGACAATCCAGTGCAAACCTCTGGTGGTTCTGCTGCTAAAACTATGGCTGCAAACTTTTATGTGTGTTATTTAGTAGATCTGTTAGGGTTTCTTTTCTCAATGGCATGTAGACCAGCTAGGGCAAATCTTTGTCGCTTATGCTGCTGAAACTATGATTGCTAACTTTTATCTGGCAGAGCTTTCTTCCAAGTGAGTTTCCAGTCAAATGCTGTCCCTTCCTTTTATGTCAAGTGCTCCGAACGATATGTGTGTTGCTATATGTGAAATTATGGATATGTCCCACCCCCTGCAGGTATTCATATGTAGATCGGCAGGAGACAACTGTGTGATAGTTTGCTGTCCCATCGTTACAAACTAATTGCCCTGAATGATGTATGAGTGCAAGGAGTGTGGTATAGTACTGCAAATAAATGAACTGAGAACGAAAATTTTGGAGGTGAATCGCAGGCGAGCACACGCAGAGCGTTTCACACCGATCTACAGCACTGTGATTACAATATTAGGACGTGTTGTAACACTTGCACCAACAACTAAGTTGTTTTCTTAGTGCGGCAGCTGTAGAACAGTTTAGAGTTGCATCGCTGCCTCAGTCACACACACGATCGGCAAAAAGAGAGGGTGGGGACGGCAGAACGTAGAGAGTAGATGGTGAAGTGTGGGGACAGTTAAGTGAACTCACTCTGGTGGCTCTATTGTGAACCAGGGCAGTCAGTCTTCGAACTTAGAAAATCTACATACACGACTGGAGAAAAGGGCGCAGGAGGCAGCGGAAAGTTGGGGGAGGGGGGGGGGGGGGGGGATCGTACAACGTGGGAATGTGGTGCAGTGGAGTATAAAGGTCAGCTGTAGGACGATCCAGCAGTAGGATAACACCACCACAAACACATTTCCCACCAAAATAAATAAATGCAGACTGTCCCTTCCTCTCCAGCAGCTCAGCACAGGCTGAGTCTTTTTCCTGCCAACTCACAAGTGGGAAAGTGGGGGAGGGGGGATGTAAACTGCACCCTGTGGTGGTGGTATTGTCAAATAGAGCTCCAAAATTTGAAACTCCCGCCATTTTTAATTTCCCACCATTTTTTAAAATTCGCACAATTTTTTAATTTCATGCCATTTTGATTTTAATTAATTTCCATAAGTAATTGAATTAATCTGCATATCAATTTATTTGCGATGTTGCCACTTGTATGCCTCTGGGAGAGGAGATGGGAAGACCACCCAAGAAGAGCCGTCATCTAGGATAAATTTGGCAACAATGCAGACTGTGCCATCACAAAGGCAGTTACACTACTTTCAGTAGCTTCCGCTGATGCCCACTGTTCTGGCTATAAGGAGTGCTTACACCTGGTGCAGAGGCTACAGGGAGCTTCTGATGTGGACACAAAAATGATTTCTTAAAGACAAATGTGTAAGGAACGAACTAATATCATCAGATTTAGCATTACCTTTTATTTTAATTGTGAGAAAAATCAAGTGTATTGAAAGAGGGCTAACCCTTAAGAGGTATAAACTTGCATAAAAGTTTAACACATCAAAGCATGTACTGCAATCCAAAACTGGGTGTTTGTCATGGGGCAGTGTAATGACAGGGCGCAAATAGCAGCGTAATGGCAGTGCGCAAATACTCATATTATATTCATACAGCATTTGAGAATGAGAGCATTTAACAACTTCCAACAATCTCCGCATTTAGCTTCACACCTTTAGTAATCTTTTTCTCGATGACTCCTCCCATAAAATGATGAAAAGAAACAAGTTTATTGCTGACAACGTTTTCGCTGTTCATGCAACCAAACTTCAGCGTTAGACATGGGGCTTTAATTTATTAATTTTTTCCTACTAACTATTTGCAGGCAATCCATACACTATCACTGAATATACCTGCAATGTTATATCATTGTATGACACGTGGTTCAGGAGATATCCATTGAGGCGCAATAAAAACTAATTTCTGGTTGAAATAGAGATCAAATTACCCAGACTATATTCATCACGAATTGTTTACAGAAGAATGGAAAAACTGGTAGAAGCCGACTGCAGGAAAGATCAGTCTGGATTCCAGAGAAATGTAGGCAATACTGACACAATGACTTATCTTAGAAGACAGTTTAAGGAAAGGCAAACCTACATTTATAGAATTTGAAGATTTAGAGGAAGCTTTTGATAATGTTGACTCAAACACTGTCTTTCAAATTTCATGAAGGTAGCAGGGGCTAATTACAGGGAGCAGAGGCTATTTACAACCTATACAGAAACCAGGCAGCTGTTATCAGAGTTGGGGTTGTGAAAGGGAAGCAGTGGTTGAGAAATGAGTGAGTCGAGATTGTAGCCCATCCTCGATGTTACTCAAAATGGTTCAAATGGCTCTGAGCACTATGGGGCTTATCTTATCATCAGTCTTAGAACTATTTAAACCTAACTAACCTAAGGACATCACACATATCCATGCCCGTGGCAGGATTCGACTGTAGCAGCAGCACGGTTGCAGACTGAAGCACCTAGAATCGTTTGGCCACAACGGCCGTCGATCTTTCTCAGTCTGCACATGGATCAAGGAGTAAAGGAAATCAAAGAAATATTTGGAGTAGGAATTAGCGCTCAGGGAGAAGAAATAAAACCTCGAGGTTTGCTAATTATATAGTAATTCTATCAGAGAGAGCAAAGTACTTGGAGGAGCAGTAGAAAAGAATGGACAGTGTGTTGGTACATCAACAAAAGCAAAACAATGATGTGGGAATGTAGTCAAGTTAAATTAAGGGATGCTATGGGAATTAAATTACAAAACGAGATGCTTAAAGTAGTAGATGAGTTTTTTTATTTAGGCAGCAAAATAACTAATGATAGCCTTATTAGAGAGGATATAAAATGTAGACTGGCAATGCCTAGAAAAACATTTCTGAAAAAGAGAAATTTGTTAAAATCGAATATAGACTTACGTGGTAAGAAGTATTTGCCGAGAGTAGCAGTATGGAATGTAGCCATGTATGGAAGTGAAACATGAACAAGGAACCGTTTGCACAAGAAGTGAACAGAAGCTTTTGAAATTTGTTGCTAGAGAATAATGCTGAAGATTAGATGGGTAGATCATGTAACTAATGAGATTGTACTGAACAGAACTGGGGAGACAAGAAATAAGTGTCACAACTTGACTAAAAGGAGGAATCAGTTGACAGGAAACATTCTGAGACATCAAGAAATAAGCAATTTAGTATTGGAGGGAAGTTTGGGGGAAGGCTGGAGGAGGGGAGGATTCGCCAAGGGAGATCAAGAGATGAATACAGTAAGCAGATTCAGTATGATGTAGGTTGCAGCAGTTATTCAGAGATGAAGAAGCTTGCACAGGTTATAGTGGCATGGAGAGCTGCATCAAACATGAAAATCAGAACCGAAAAAACAACATATTCATCCCAGTGTTTCACAACAAGAGCACTTAGAGACTTGCAACAAACTTTAAGTATAATTTCAAACATTTACTTAGCTTTTTCTCTCTTACATGATTAAATTCAAATATGTAACACGTTACCTCATTTCTAAACTAATCAAACTTTTGAAGCTGTTTCACACATGCTACTTTCAGTCTTACAAGAGAAATTCACATTTCAAAAAATATACATGGTTTATCTAAAGGAATCATCCGATTTAAAAAAAATCATAATATGTCGTTTGAGATACGTGCATGAACAACGTAATGTTGGAAAGAGCAAACTATTGTGTTTTGCATGGTACCTGTAAGGTAGCAGCAGTGTGCGCCCAAGTCACTTCTAGTAAAAATGGTGTCGGCACAACAGAAAGTGCTTCGTGTTCTACGTTTAGAGCAATGCAGGTCAGTAATAACTATTCAATGTTACTTTCGTAGTAGGTATGGTGTGAATCTTCCTAAGCTCAAAGCATTAGACGATGGCATGAACAATTTCGAGAAACAGGTTGTTTGTGTAAAGGCAAATCGCAGGGCCATCCTCGAGTGTCTAACGTAGACGTCGAACGCATCCGTCATATTTTCACAAGGAATCCGCAGAAATCCGTTCTCCGTGCAGCTCGACAGCTCAACATGCTCCCGATGTTCGTTTGTTGCTTGTTGCTTCGACGTTTACACATGAAATCATATCAAGTTCAGCTACTAAAAGCTCTTCGTGAAGGTGACAAACAGCAACGTGTGGAGTTCTATAATTTCGTTCTTTGAAAGATGGAGGACAACAGTAGTCTTCCACACTTAGTGTTTATTGACGAAACAACATTCCATTTAAATGGAAAGCTGAACCGTCATAATGTCGGGATTTTGTTGTGGTCTTCAGTCCTGACACTGGTTTGATGCAGCTCTCCATACTACTCTATCCTGTGCAAGCTTCTTCATCTCCCAGTACCCACTGCAACCCACGTCCTTCTGAATCTGCTTAGTGTAGTCATCTCTTGGTCTCCCTCTACGATTTTTACACTCTACACTGCCCTCCAATAGTAAATTGGTGATCCCTTGATGCCTCAGAACATGTCCTACCAACCGATCCCTTCTTCTGCTCAAGTTGTGCCACAAACTTCTCTTCTCCAAAATCCTATTCAATACTTCCTCATTAGTTATGTGATCTACCCATTTAATCTTCCGCATTCTTCTGTAGCACCACATTTCGAAAGCTTCTATTCTCTTCTTGTCCAAACTATTTATCGTCCATGTTTCACTCCCATACATGGCTACACTCCATACAAATACTTTCAGAAATGACTTCCTGATACTTAAATCTATACTCGATGTTAACAAATTTCTCTTCTTCAGAAACGCTTTCCTTGCCATTGCCAGTCTACATTTGATATCCTCTCTACTTCGACCATCATCAGTTATTATGCTCCCCAAATAGCAAAACTCCTTTACTACTTTAAGTGTCTCATTTCCTAATCTAATTCCTTCAGCATCACCCAACTTATTCGACTACATTCCATTATCCTCGTTTTGCTTTTGTTGATGTTCATTTTATATCCTCCTGTCAAGACACTATCCATTCTGTTCAGCTCCTCTTCCAAGTCCTTTGCTGTCCCAAACTTTCTATTTCTTCTCCATGGGTTTTAATACTTACTCAAAATTTTTCTTTTGTTTCCTTTACTGTTTGCTCAATATACAGATTGAATAACATCGAGAAGAGACTACAACCCTGTCTCACTCCCTTCCCAACCACTGCTTCCCTTTCATGTCCCTCGACTCTTATAACTGTCATCTGGTTTCTCTACAAATTGTAAATAGCCTTTCGCTCCCTGTATTTTACCCCTGCCACCTTCAGAATTTGAAAGAGAGTATTCCAGTCAACATTGTCAAAAGCTTTCTCTAAGTCTACAAATGCTACAAATGTAGGTTTGCCCTTCCTTAATCTATCTTCTAATATAAGTCGTAGGGTCAGTATTGCCTCACGTGTTCCAACATTTCTACGTAATCCAAACTGATCTTCCCCGAGGTCGGCTTCTATTAGTTTTTCCATTCGTCTATAAAGAATTCGTGTTAGTATTTTGCAGCTGTGACTTATTAAACTGATAGTTCGGTAATTTTCACATCTGTCAATACCTGCTTTCTTTGGGATTGGAATTATTATATTCTTCTTGAAGTCAGATGTAATTTCGCCTGTCTCATACATCTTGCTCACCAGATGGTAGAGTTTTGTCAGAACTGGCACTCCCAAGGCTGTTGGTAGTGGTAGATTCATTCAGTAATTTTCCTTTTGTTGTCCGGATGTCTTCCACGACGTCATCTGCCACCATCCAAGCGTTGTCGGCTATCTTTTGCATTGAAGGTCTTCCACAGACTATTGTTTCCGACAATGGCCCACAATTCATGTCCGCAGAATTTCAGTCATTCTGCAAGGCCAATGGTTTTCAACATCTGACGACCGCGCCGTTTTCGTCACAGTCAAACGGTGCTGCTGAACGATTGGTCAGGACTTTCAAGTCACAGATGTTGAAGTTGAAAGAGTCGCATTCTCGGGAGGAAGCGTTTTTGCTCTTTTTGTCCTCGTATCGCTCTCAGCCCCGGAATGGTCTCTCGCCGGCTGAGTTGCTCCTCGGTCGCCCTCACCGAACCTTGATGTCTTTGCTCCATCCGCGCTCATCAGGTTCCTGTGCAGCGGCAGACACCTGCTTTTGCTCCAGGCGACGTTGTCTACTATCGCCACTATCGATGTTCACGGCTTTGGCTCGAAGGGCGCATTCTTCGATGCCTCGGACGCACTATGTACCTGGTTTTGGTGGCCTCTGGTGAGGTGCGTCGGCATCTCAATCAGCTGCGCCTCTGTCGTCGCACGGGATCTGACGCTCGCCATCTGCTTTCAGCGCCGGTGCCGTCCGGTCGGCGCCCCGGGGACCCATCTACTGGCTCGCCTCAGCCCCAGGTGTTACCGACGCTGCCTTCCATTTTGCCCAATGGCAACGCGCCGCCGCCACCGCCGCCGCCGACGCCTGTTCTCCCGCCGGCGACGCCCGCAGTGGACGCGTTGCTGCAACCACCGGGCGCCTCCTGGGTCACGCGCCGCCGATCGCTTACCGTGACCAGTTGTCCTCCGACATGGGACTCTTGCCCGCTCCGGACCATATGTCGTCCTCGCCCGTCGGGTGCCCCGGCTTGATGGAGGTCGACCCTTCGGCGCCTCCTGTCTCTCTACGGGCGCATACACCGCATGTTGGCGTGCACCCTGGAGCAGGTTTTCAGGCGTTTCCTAGCTCCCCGCGGTCCGAATGGCAGGGTGCAGGTGGCACAGCCTCGCCTGTTGTTAGGCTCCCCACCTCGTCGCATACGTCAATATGCGGTCCTCCCCACGGCGGGCGGAAGCCTTATTCCACAACCGTACGCCGATTTGCGGGAGAGGAATGTGGTGCCACCGCCAGACACCACACTTGCTAGGTGGTAGCCTTTAAATCGGCCGCGGTCCGGTAGTATACGTCGGACCCGCGTGTCGCCACTATCAATGATTGCAAATCGAGCGCCGATACACGGCAGGTCTAGAGAGACTTCCTAGCACTCCCCCCCCCCCCCCCCCCCCCCCAGTTGTATAGCTGACTTTGCTAGCGATGGTTCGCTGACTTCTACGCTCTCATTTGCCGAGACGATAGTTAACATAGTCTTCAGCTAAGTTATTTGCTACGACCTAGTAATGCGCCAGTATCCGTACTATTGATATTGTGAATCATGTACCATAAAAAGCGACGTTCTCCATGAATGGATTAAAGTTAAGTATTACACCAGCTACATCCGTTTTTCTCAATTCTCATTCCCTTGTCATGTTCCAGACCTCAAGCCAGCGTGCGTGATCTAAAACGCGTGCTTTTCGGCCTCCTTTAGCAATACTGGGTTGGCTCGCCTGCCAACCACAACATCAAGGAATCAGCAATTTAGTATTGGAGTGAAGTTTGAGGGGAAGGGTGAGGAGTGGGAGACTCACAGAGGGAGATCAAGAGATGGATACAGTAAGCAGATTCAGTAGGATGCAGGTTGCAGCAGTTATACGGTGATGAAGAGGCTTGCACAGGTTATAGTAGCATGGAGAGCTGCATCAAACCTGAAAATCAGAACCGAAAAAACAACCTATTCATCCAGTGTTTCACAACGAGATCACTTAGAGACTTGCAACAAACTTTAAGCATAATTTCAAACATTTACTTAGCTTTTTCTCTCTTACATGCTTAAATTCAAATATTTAACACGTTACCTCATTTCTAAACTAATCAGACTTTTGAAGCTGTGCACACATGCTACTTTCAGTCTTACAAGAGCAATCCACATTTCAAAAAATATACAAGGTTTATCAAAAGGAACCATCCGATTTAAAAAAAAAAAAATCATATGTCGTTTGAGATACGTGCATGAACAACGTAATGTTGGAAAGAGCAAACTCTCGAGTTTTGCATGGTACCTGTAAGGTAGCAACAGTGTGCGCCCAAATCACTTCTAGTAAAAATGGTGTCTGCACAACAGAAAGCGCTTCGTGTTCTACGTTTAGCGCAATGCAGGTCAGTAATAGCTGTTCAGCGTTACTTTCGTAGTAGGTATGGTGTGGATCTTCCTAAGCTCAAAGCATTAGACGATGGCATGAACAATTCCTAGAAACAGGTTGTTTGTGTAAAGGCAAATCGCAGGGCCATCCTCGAGTGTCTAACATAGACGTCGAACGCATCCGTCATATTTTCACAAGGAATCCGCAGAAATCCGTTCTCCGTGCAGCTCGACAGCTCAACATGCTCCCGATGTTCGTTTGTTGCGTGTTGCTTCGACGTTTACACATGAAATCATATCAAGTTCAGCTACTAAAGGCTCTTCGTGAAGCTGACAAACAGCAACGTATGGAGTTCTATAATTTCGTTCTTTGAAAGATGGAGGACAACAGTAGTCTTTCACGCTTAGTGTTTAGTGGCGAAACAGCATTCCATTTAAATGGAAAGGTGAACCGTCATAATGTGGGGATATGGGATACATAACAACTACTAGAAGTTATACAACATGAGAGGAACTCTCTAAAATTTAAAGTTGTTTGTGAAATTTCACGGAAAAGGTGAATGGTCCATTTTTCTTTGCCGAGAAGACTGTTACACGAAGCACATATCTCGGTAGGCTTTAGAACTTTCTTTTCCCACAGTTGGAAACAGATTCGAACGACTTCATTTACGAACATAATGGGGCATCGCCACACTGGCATCTGGAAGTGCGGGAATTTTTAAATCAAAGGATTACTGAACAATGGCGTGGTCGCACTGGACTAAATGATTCAGCCTTACATTCAGTACTGTTTTCCTGGGGGAACTCTGGGAAATGCGTACCCCTAAACGTTTTCGTCGAGAAAGTAATTTTTTTACGATATCGACAACTTGGAAGGGTACCAAAGATTTATTTCACGGACGTAAATTTTTTATTTCATTTTTTCTCTCTATTACAACCCTCATTCTTGGTATGTTCACTCTTCCTCCATCTCCATATATTCTTCGTAGTCCTGGTAATCCACAGAATTTGGCGCTTAAAACACAGACCTCAAAGACCGCACCTTACTCTCTTACTTTACTCCTACTACTGCCTAGCAGTAAATTTTGGCCTTATTTCCCCCATAACTTACTAACGTACTAGCGTACTCTTAAGTGGTGCTCTCCACGAGTAATGGACTAAACAGATTTATTTCGGAAGTAAATGAAAGAAAAATTTGCTACTGGAGCAATTTACTCATATAGTTCAGTACCAGGGGCGATTTTAGAAGTCGGTCAAGGGGGCGGGGGTTAATGGGGGGGGGGGGGAGGTTTGGGGGAATGCAGTATCGCTTAACAAAAGGAGAGTTGCGGTCCTCCACTGACAAATTGGTGAAGTTTAGTGTTGCTTAAAGTGGTTTTTGGTAACTGTTTTGGAGTTCAGGATAAAAAAATTTGTATTAATAAGTAATAAGACGCCCACTTTAAGTTCAATGATATTTATTGGTTTGGATAGTAAGCTATTTGTCTCTCTTATTGCTTTGTTAAAATGCGTTAGAAATAGATTGCAATCTATATTGCTACACAATTATAAAAAAAAGATTGAATCTGAAGTCATTTTATCCAGTGTAATATGATACTCCATTGGGGGGGGCGGCTATAGCCCCCATAGCCGCCCCCCTTTCCACCGCCTATTTTCAGTACTATCGACAGAAGTCGCCGATTTCCTTCTCTCTTAGCAACTTACTACTTTAGTTTCACTTACTCCAGGTTGGTGCTAGCCACCCTGAAAATTTATGGTTTTGAGCCCAGGCAGCTATTACCAACAGAAACTGATGTTTACTTTGCCATTTACGTCTTGAATCCTGTGCCTTGGCCGTGGTTGGTACAACAATGAAGCACTGTTTGATGTAGATGTATGGAGCTTAGCGATAAGGCTCTCGCTATTCAGGAGGAAGAGAGTGTTAGTTTTCAGTTTTAACCTGGCTGGAGGTAACATTTTTCCCATGTTCTGTGCAAGTGCCACTAGCAGAAAGACTGACCATCATAAAAGAGATCCAAAGACAACTTCTCCCTCAAAATTTCGACGCTACCTCGATTCTGTGCCCTGCTGATCTAAAGGTGAAAAACTGCTGAATTGCATACTTGTTAGTGCCTGCTTTCCCTGCTTCTGTCACCTGTATTGGCACCATTGTAGCACTAAATGATCTGTTAACTGTATTTTGTCTTGTATCCACCCCTACTGCCATGTTCGCTGACTTAAATTGTAGTCCTGAAACACTGCAATATGACTGTGGACTGATTGTGGCGTCGCAACTAGTGCGCGATTGCCCATTTGTCCATTAAAAGCTTTACTTCAGAATGTATGTGGGCTGCAATGTAAGCCGGTAGAGTATTATACGGTCAGTAACGGACGAGTTGTGTCCTGCACACTGACGTCACGACCATCTGTTGCAGCTGCACGTGTGAAAGCAGTGGAGTAGCGCTGGCAGCCCACTTACATTATACGAAACTAAACATGTTAATAACTAATAAAGGAATAACCTGAGGAACGTCGTATTCGATGTACATCCTTCTGTTGTAAAAAAAAAAAAAAACAAAAAAAAAAAAACAATATGTCGAAGTCTGAGATCAAAAATAGTTGTATTTTGGAAGATTGTAAAATTCCATGAAAAAAACGTAATTTTCCGACAGTCAAGAATTTAAATAAATACAGTGATGTAATGGTTCACCTTCAGTGACTGGTGGTGGTGGTTAGTGTTTAACGTCCCGTCGACAACGAGGTCATTAGAGACGGAGGGCCAGCTCGGGTTAGGAAAGGGTTGGGAAGGAAATCGGCCATGCCCTTTCAAAGGAACCATCCCGGCATTTGCCTGAAACGATTTAGGGAAATCATGGAAAACCTAAATCAGGATGTCCGGAGACGGGATTGAACCGTCGTCCTCCGGAATGCGTGTCCAGTGTCCTTCAGTGACTATGTACGATGATCTGATAACACTTTCAGTGTTCATATAAAAATTTGGAAAGTTTTTAGTTTCAGAAAACCTCTGTGACTTTTCTGTAATAATAATTTCAAGAATTCTAAGTAAATATGTGTATTGTGTGTTATGGTGCGTGTGAATGAGAATGCGTGCGCTAGAGTATGTGGGACGTTCGGCATTATTAAAAATCATTCATGTAATTCTCTACAGGAACTGGCAAGTGTTCCAACTCTGTAACGTGGGAACGAATCCACTAGTGGTTCCCCTACTAGTGAATGTCGGATGTCCAAGTATGTGTGCTTATGTATAAGACAGCCAGAACATTCGCGACTACATAATAAATTTCCAGATGTAGAGTAAAGCTTATAGTTCATTTTGTTTTGTTTATTTAATTAGACAGTTATGTGTTACTTAATTTGATGACGTCAATGAGCCTAGAGAAGTGGTTGGTGCTTGCTAGATTTTGGCACGAGCCGCGCCCTAGAAGTGAGTTCTCATTGGTCGTTAAGCCAATGACAAGCGAGACGGTTGGCCGTCTAGTAATGAGATATAGTTTTGAGTGTGGGAGTGTGAGAGGGGAGTCGTGAGCTAGCTTTGATTGGAGGCGGTTATGCTGGATGTGACTTTTCGCATTATGTGTAAGATGAAGTCTTGGGATGACTTCCGCGTTATGGTCCAGTGTTAATGGTATCTGGTAGTGACCAAAAACTGTTTATGAAAACTTTAGTGTTGTGATAGTTCGTTCCGACGAAAATCGCGAGTGAACTTAGAATTATATAGCGTGGCGGTACTGAGTATATTCTTACTGAGTATTTCATGGCGAGCATAAACTTTTACTAAAGACAACCACTGAATATCGTGTGCAGAAGTGATTGGCCGATCACTGACTGTGTTACAAGTAATTGATTTCGGAATTTGGGAAGGTAAAAGTTCTGGCTGTTTTAGGTATGGTGATAACTGTGAGGAGAAACGTTAGTAATTTTCGTAAATATGGGCTGATGATCTTGCTTAACGGCAATAAAGATCTATTGAAGGTTTAAATTTGAACTTCTTGTTTAAAGTACGAGTTACATCCCCTTTCCGAATCATTTCTTTAAAGTACATAGAAAATTTTCAGCAAATTTTACTTATAGCGGCCTCCGGCGTGTAGCTATGAGGTTACAGTTTCCTCAACACTGCTTTTCTGTGATGTCGTAAGTAGCAGCTGTCAGGAGTTTACGTGCGAAGATCTACCGCTGTAAAGAGGTAGGTGAACAAAAATTATGAAAGAAATTGCATTGCAGCAGCAACGTATAATCCGTCGCAATCGGTGCATCGCACGTAGAAAAAATCCGTCGCATGATCTTAGACTGTTTCTTGCTAATTTGTGACAATTCAGGATACTATGATTTATCAAAAAAGTCTTTTTGTAATGTTATCGTGCTAAATAGGTTTTTTTTAGTTTATTAAACACTGGTTGAGTTTGTTGTTATTGTTGTTATGATCTTCAGTCCGAAGACTAGTTTGAAGCAGCTACAATATCCTGTACAAGTTTCTTCATCTCCGAAGAAACATGACATAGTTCTCCTTAACAACACACGCACTGCAGTATCGAATTTATCCGCCGATACCAGGCAGCAACTTTAAGTTAAAATGTTCCGTGCGGGAATTATATAAAGTGTGCATGAGTATAGATTATGACGTAGGAACGACGTCATATGAATATTTGGGTATGGCCGTACGTGGTGCACAGACAACCAGAGCTATTAACGGGAAATAGCGAATCCAGTCCCGGTTTGGCACAAAATTTTCATTGTCATCATTCCCTTGTTGTTCACATCCATAAATGCGAATTCATTTTATGTATACATGCCCGAAGGAACATTCCATCGTTATTCTGAACAACAAAAGCACTGCAATATAGTTATGGCTTAGGTCTGGCTTGATGTATTTTAATCACATACTGAATGAACGTTTCTAGAGCTTTTCTAGGTGCTCTTTGCGGTGTGGGGGAGTAGCCATATATGTGAAAAACGGTATACCATTTGAGTCAATTGATGTTTTAAAGTACTGCACTGAAAAGGTGTTTGAATGCTGTGCAGGTGTGGTTAAATTTAGTGGAGCTAAACTTCTTACTGCTGTTATTTATAGATCCCCAGACTACGAGTTCACAACATTTTTGCTAAAGCTAGAGGAGGTTCTTGGTTCACTTTATAGGAAATACAAAGAGTTAGTTATATGTGGTGACATCAATATTTATTGTATAAGTGATTGTGCAAGGAAAAGGATGCTGGTAGAACTCCTTAATTCATATAATCTTATGCAAACCGTATTCTTTCCAACGAGAGTGCAAGGGAACAGTAGAATAACCATAGACAATATTTTTGTTCATTCCTCATTACTGGAAGGGCATTCTGTTAGCAAAAAGGTGAATGGCCTTTCAAATCATGATGCATAAAATTAAGCTCTAAAAGATTTTTGTGCTGCATCACGTGTTAAATATAGTCATCAGCTGTTTAGGGAAGCAGATTCATTTTTTGTAGAGACATTTGTAAACCTCATCAAGGAACAAGAGTGGCAAGATGTTTATAGTGCTGATACAGTAGACGATAAATATAATGCTTTTCTCAAGACTTTTCTAATGCTCTTTGAAAGTTGCTTTCCGTTAGAACGTTAAAAACAGGATACTAGCACAAACAGGCAGCCTGGGTGGCTGACTAGAGGGATAAGAATATCTTGTAGAGCAAAGTGGCAATTATATCAAAACGTTAGAAACAGTCACAATCTAAATGCAGCAGTCCATTACAAAAAGTATTATAAGGCACTTAAAAAAGTTATTAGGAAGGCAAAAAGTATGCGGTATGCAGATAGAATAGCTAAGCCTCAGGATAAAATTAAAACAATATGGTCAGTCGTAAAGGAAGTGGCTGGTCTGCAGAGACAGTTAGAGGATATAGAATCAGTGCGTAGTGGGAATGTCCGTGTTACTGGTAAGTCGCATATATGTGCAGTATTTAATAATCACTTTCTGAATATAGCAGGTGAACTAAATAGAAACCTAGTCCCAACAGGGAATCATAGAGCGCTCGTAGATAAAAGTGTTCCGAGACTGTTACCTGAAATGCTCCTCCATGATACTGACAAGAGGGAGATTGAGTTAATAATTAAATCACTAAAGACCAAGAACTTTCATGGATATGACAGGGTATCTAGCAGAATACTGAAGTATTGTTCCATGTATGTTAGCCCAGTACTTAGCGATATCTGTAACTTTTCCTTTAGGAGTGGTCAGTTTCCTGACCAATTAAAGTACTTGGTAGTGAAGCCACTTTATAAAAGGGGAGACAGGGATAATATTGACAATTATAGACCTATTTCTATGCCATCGGTGTTTGCTAAAGTTATCCAGAAAGTTGTATATACAAGGTTACTGGAGCATTTAAATTCACATAATTTGCTGTCAAATGTACAGTTTGCTTTTACAAATGGCTTAACAACTGAAAATGCTATATTCTCTTTTCTCTGTGAAGTTTTGGAGGGATTAAATAAAAGGTTGCGAACGTTAGGTGTTTTCTTTGATTTAACGAAGGCTTTTGACTGTGTTGACCACAAAATATTACTGCAGAAGCTGGACCATTATGGAGTAAGTGGAGTAGCTTACAATTGGTTCGCCGCTTACTTTAGGAACAGAAAGCAGAAGGTAATTCTCCGCTATACTGAGGTAATTCTCTGCAATACTGAGAGTGGTAATGATGTTCAGTCCCAATGGGGCATTGTTAAGTGGGGCGTTCCCCCAAGGGTCAGTGCTGGGGCCACTGCTGTTTCTTATTTATATAAATGATATGCCTTCCAGTATTGCAGGTGATTCAAAAATATTTCTGTTTGCTGATGACACCAGCTTGGTAGTGAAGGATCTTGTGTGTAATATTGAAACATTATCAAATAATATAGTTCATGAAATAAGTTCATGGCTTGTGGGAAATAATTTTATGCTAAATCCGTTGGAAAAACGGAGGTTTATTTCAACTCCACGGTTTCAAAGCTTATAAAAACATCTTTTTCAGAAGTGGTGGCAAGTGGGTTACATGTCGTAGAGAAGGTACGTTGACATATAGCCAAGTCGCGTCAGTAAAATATAAAGTTCCCCCCCCCCCCCTCCCCCCATATTTTAAAAAGTTGTATGACATGATAGTCGTCACTGAACAGCGCTACACCAAAGTACAGCTAATACACTATCGTCGCGTACGTAGAAGGTGTCGTGTGTGGCAGGTCATTACATATTGTGATTTTGTTTGTTTTCTTTCTTAGAAGTAGTTTAGACATGAAAAATTGAGCAGAAAGGAGTTCATTTAAAATCATCGATAGATTATATTTGACTATCGATAGTGACGACCAAAATGAGTATTTACTGGTAATTATTATTAAAACGATATGTTTTGTATTTACGTTTCGTGTTCTAGTGCTAAGAACTGAACCAAAATTCAATTTCTGAAATGTAAGATTATAATTTAAATGTAAATGAAGTTTGTATGGTCTGTAGATGCGGAAGCCAAAGTAATTATTGAGACTGTAAGTATGCTATTGTTAACAGGTAGCAGGAAAGTATGGAGATATCGAAAACGGTGTGCATTACATGTCATCTAAAGAAAATAGTTAAACATTGTAGTGCCGGTACTACTGACTGATGAAGAACTATGATGACGTGGAGGAGTTTTAATTGGAATACGAAGAAAAATGATGAAGGTATTTATCAATGAAGACTGCGAATTGCAGTTTTTGTCTGCGGTTATTATGTAACTTTTTCAACTTAAAAAATGTGTCATTGGCTGTGATGGAAATTATTGACGGCACAGATAATGACTAGTAAAGAAGTTTTGGATGAAAGTTATGCAATATAACCCCCTTCCATTTTTCGCACTTAATGTATATGTTTGCATAATATTCACTAAAATACTTGTCAGGAACTTTTCAGTATATAATACACATAATCTGAATTTACGTTGCATTTTTGGTTTTACGATGAAAAGTGCGCTGATCACGGTAAAATGCAGTTAAAAATGACACGAACGTTAAGATTACGATATGCTACAGGTCAGTCTATTTAGTGAAACTTCAACCGTTATTTGGGACTCACAGTTGGCTTCGACAACCCAAAAACAAATAGTCATCTTTAAACCTAACGTACACTTCGGGCTACACTACAGACCTGTATGTCACCGCTACCAAGATTTAAGGGCTAGAGGTCGAATAGCACACCGGCCTATATTTGAGCCAGGGTACATCAGAATAATATGAACGTATTAATTGGCTTCAGTATATTGGAGCGTAAAACATTAGTAAACCTTAATTACCTTGCGATTCAACAATTAGCTGCTGTAGTTTTAAATGAAAGCCTGATCGTATTAGTGATTTACTTGCCAAATCAAAACCAACAGTTACCGGTACAGTGCTTGAATTAATTTGAATTTTTGTGCACAACTATTTAATGTGCTCTCTTTTGTTGAAATATGGCTGAATATGTCGACATCCCCGTTTTTATGGAGCATATCAGTTTGAAAACAGCTGTAAATGTAATGCATAATTATTATTTTCTTCTTCCCAGTCACGACTACATTTACTACGTCCACGAGAGAGGTTTCTTAAAAACTAGGTAATGAAAGAATCATCGTTCTGTTGCGTAGAGTGTGAGCCATTGCAAATTATATGCAGGCTTTAGGCGTCACATAGATATGGCCTTATTACTACGCCCGTTCGTTTTAAAGTGTTGATTGAGAAATTAATTTTTTATGGGTTGATTCTTAATGTTTCCAATTGGTACACAGTATTATTCACTATTCACATGTTTATCATTGTGCTATTTTATACTGACATACTCCACTGTATTAATAGTGCAACGCGAAGTATTTTCAGTTTTCAAAACGTACTAGGTTGTAGCTAGACTATAGCCTTTAGATACTCTTCAACGTATGACAGAATCTTGATATCTTCACTATTTAATAGAAATAGGGTGGATTTTTATCATCGTGACTGCTTCGTCACTTCTTGTCTGCCTGTGTACAGTGTGATTCAAAATCCGTATTACAGGCTTCTCGCGAGTGTAGCGGGGACTTGATTTTGATGAGAAACACACACCCGGAAATATAGCGTTTGGATATAAAATAAGTTTTAAGATCGGACCACTTTCACACTTACCACTTCACGTTACGGACGCTCATGTTATGACCTGACAGTCTGGGGACCCCTTAACACGCTGGTGACGAAATCGTCTCTGCGCTGCTGAGTTTTGATAGCCGCGCGCGCACTTGTGACAAAATTGTCGTTTTCTGTGCATTCTCCTCACCCCATTTGCTTCCAGTATTTCGCACACATACATGACACCAACGCCTTTGCGCATGACTGTTAGCGAAGACGATATTGATAATGATGTTCATGTAGAAGAAGTGAAAGAAACACAAACACTTTTCAATAAAAATTTGCAGGATTATTCGAAGATAAACACGAAAGTTAAAGAATAGAAAGAAATCCATCGAATAATATTTTCTTGGAACAACATGTGTTCAGTTGGGACAGACAATCTCACATTCGTATATCTTGAGTTCCGTAAACCACTGGGTGAAAACGGAACCGATATAGGGTCAGTTCGTTGCCCGTCAGTCAGTCTGTTCGTACGCTATCAGCCGTTTTTCTAACAAGGGAACCTCCCCATCGCACCCCCCTCAGATTTCGTTATAAGTTGGCTCAGTGGATAGGTCTTGAAACACTGAACTCAGATCAATCGAGGAAACAGGAAGAAGTTGTGTGGAACTATGAAAAAAATAAGCAAAATATACAAACTGAGTAGTCCATGGGCAAGATATGCAACATCAAGGATGGTGTGAGCTAAGGAGCGCCGTGGTCCCGCGGTTAGCTTGAGCAGCTGCGGAACGAGAGGTCCTTGGTTCAAGTGTTACCTCGAACGTTGTTTAGTTTCTTCATTTTAGCAAAGTTATGATCTGTCCGTTCGTTCATTGACGTCTCTGTTCACTGTAATAAGTTTAGTGTCTGTGTTTTGCGAACGCACCGCAAAACCGTGCGATTAGTAGATGAAAGGACATGGGTCTCCAATGCGAACCGAAAATATTTGATCGCAAGGTCATAGGTCAACCGATTCCTCCACAGGAAAACACATCTGATATACTATATACGACGCTGGTGACGGCATGTGCGTCAAATGACAGGAATATGTTGTCAACCCACCTAACTTGTACACTTGGCGAAATAACTAAATCTGAGGGGGGTGCGATGGTGAGGTTCCCTTGTAAGGAACGGGTGGACGTATCAAGTTGAAATGTATATCCCCTACGTCTATGGTCCCCTGACGATTTAAAACAAAGCTTCTATGTCAGTGTAATCAAAATATACAACCATTGATGTCACATATTTTGATACTCGCAAACTCACTCGTTAAAAACTATAGCGGTGACCTAGAATCATGAAATTTGCCAAGAAGCAAGCTTTAACAGTACAAGAAAAGGAAAAAAGGTGAGAAGTATCAATTATAATTATATCACACAAAAAATATAATTTTTTCGTTCTAGAGAGCCCTGGAATTCTCATGACAGGTATCTTGCTACTATCGATATCGATAACAGACAAAATTCGGTATTGTCGATACTATCTTTATGCATGATTAGTATGTACGAAACCTTGGTGCATGATTCACTCTACCACTTATGAGGCTTTTTGCATGTTAATGTAGGTAAAATGCGAAGTAATTCATCAAACCTTCAGCACTCATTTTAAAACATTGAAAAACGTTCCTTGGATGTTTTTGAAGTTTATGAAACATTTTATATAACTTTTCACTCGTGCCTGCGACTGTATAGGGGGTGCCACCCCCCCCCCCCCCCTCGCCTTTCCCATCAGTTCTTTTTTATGCTGTTTTGTTTTAAATCTCATAAATTCGCAAATAATGACCGTCTCCTCAAAAAATTCGTATCGACGAATGATGATTGGATTTGAAAAAAAGTATAGTTGCTGTCATCCTACGTGAGCGCACCTTACTTTGATGACGTGATTTGAAAAGTGACGGAAACATTTTTGTCACGGCGACAAAACCGCCGTTATTACGCCCAGACGAGTGCAGTTGAGTCTGCTGAGCGCTCCAGCTACCCCACCACTGCGCTACTTCAGGCAGCTGTGAGTGAGACGGCTGTATCACTGTCTAACTAACATATGTTAACACTGTGGCTATATGCTAATAGCTGCACACGCACGCGGCTTAGGAAGACGTGTTTACAACGCGGTGCGGCTAATTCTAAGACACGAGTATTGCAGAGTACTTTTATAAGCACGTGTGAATCAGATGTGTGTCTATTTTCAGCTTTCTACTTTTCGGCCAAAACAATTACTTGTATTAGGCCTACCCGATTAAATGAATACATCATATAGTGCTAATAACTAGTCAATCTTCATTGTTTAGTGAAAACAGGCATACAGTCTGTTAACTTCTAAGTTGCCATAATTACTCCCTAGTCGTGAGTCAGTAGAAGCTGGTAGAAGACGTATGTTCCAGCCGTTTGCCATGTGTTTTCAGTTATCTGGGCCTGTTTTCTTCGTTCGCTGCTGCACCGTTCTGAAATTGGCCAACATACTACAGCTACCAGCGACATATGTTAACTGTGTGTCCATGCAGAGGCATAGGTGTGTGTGTGAATGCGAGCACTAGTGTGTGTGTGTCTGTGTGTATTTCAATATAGCTCGAAATAGGATAATTCCGAAATTTGGCAAGTTTTTCTCATTGCGTTTTCCCATCAATGACTCAGTGCTTCTTTAATCCAAAAGTATTTACATTCTACCACATCTATCCTACAACATTTACATAACACATTGCACTGCTATTACTTACACCTAGTCTCAAGTTGGAGAGAATTTGTCACTCCATTCAGTATTACAGTATTACCAATAGAATTTTAATGAAACATACAGGAGAGCAATAGAAAAATCGCAGTTTCTGCCACTATTGCACTACAAATTGTACTAAAAATGATGTGTTTTGGAAAGATCTTTAATATGGCCTGTTACTGAAGCTGCATGATTTTTTAATACCCAAGTAGAAATTGGAAATGCACCAAATACAACATGCACTAAAATCAAGATGGTAGCTGTTCGATCTGTTGCTGTCAGTTAATTACAACACAGGTCACGTTCTAGACCTCAGACTATGCTACTGATCAGTCTGTTACCACAGCCAGATTTTTTGCTTTCACATTCGTTGGCTTCACTAACTCTCAACTGAATTTAGACCTTGGGCTATGCTACAGATCACTCTGAAAGCACAGCCATATTTTTTTGCTTTCACATTCGTTGGCTTAACTAACTCTCAACTGAATTTAGACCTTGGGCTAAGCTACAGATCACTCTGAAACCACAATCAAGTTTTTCGTTTTTACAATCATTGGCTTCGCCAACTGATAACTACGTTAGTTCTTATTATCACTGATGTCAATATCTGATTATCTACTTCTACTGGAAATATTTCAAAGAATCAAAAATGCACCGCCTACAGATATGATAGGAAACTGGCTAGTTTATTGAAGAATAGTGAAATTAGTTTTCAACACAGCCATCTTTGGTAAATCCAAACGTGTCTCTGCAAGTTTATACGTGAGGGAGTTGGAAAATAAGTTTCCCCTGTCGACTGTAGTCAGAGTTGTGTGTGAAAGGGAAAAAAGGAGAATGAGACATTAAAGATAAGACATATCTTTATTTTTCTACATAATTTCCAAGTACATTAAGACATTTGTCATACCGCTTTATAAGCGTCAAAAAGCCTTCCAGCAAAAATCAGGGCGTTGCATATGGAAGAAGCATTGAACGGCTTGTTTGACATCAGCGTTGCTGCCAAAGTGCCTTCTGCTGAGAGTCTTCTTCAAAACAGGAAACAGACGGAAGTCAGTTGGTGCTAGATCCGGACTGCAAGGTAGATGGTGTAGGCACTCTCAAACAAGAGTTGCAATATGGTATTGCGTTGCCGTCGCCGTGTGTGGTCTCACATTGTCATCCAACAGCAGAACACCAGATCTGAGAAGGCAAATCCGCTTTTGCAAATCACCCCTTTCAATTTACACAGATTGGCACAATACCATGCAGTATTGATGGTTGCATCCTCCAGAACGTCCAGCAGGAAAACTCCTGTGGCGTTCCAGAAAATGGTGAGAAGCACTTTACCTGCAGGCGGAGTGCTTCTAATCTTCTTTCGGACAGGCGATGACGGATGTTTCCACTCCATGGATGGGCCCTTCGATTCGGGCGTGTAATGGTAGACTCACGTTTCATCTCCCGTCACAATCCGAAACAGAACGTCATTGCCAGATTCATGGCAATGCATGAGCTGTTCCAGGCTGAACGCCATGCATTGTTCCATGTGTGTCGGGTTCAGTTGGAGGGGCACCCATCGTGCTGACACCTTTCTGTATCGAAGACAGTCTAGGTCTCGGTATGTCCTGCACTTGCTGATGTCCATCACTGAATTGCTGGCACCATCTACTCATCATTTGCCTCAACATTACACCTGACCCATACATCTCACAAGGTGGTCATGCATTTCTGTGTGTGATACTCCACGTGCCCATTCACAGCGGATAACAGCTCTCACTTTCGCATTTGACCATGATTCCAAAACGCACCTTCTTTCCAGAGCTCCAGGACAAGACTGAGCGGCTGGCCTCCGGTTTGTGCAGGCACTGCAACAGCACAATCTGCTCGATTCTGGTCAACCTCTACCCAATGGTGTATCGGTGTCATGCACGTGCGGGTTTACCAGCTGTGTTGTCTTTCACCCATATCACACAACTCTGCCCACAGTCGACAGGGGAAACTTATTTTCCAACTCCCCCTCATAACTTAGCTTTTTCAGTGCACCATGAAAGTAGATCACTGGTATCACAAAAAGTGCAGTTACTTTGCTTCACTTTCAGACAGGTTTTCAAACAAATTCATGTAATGCATAAGTGTTCCATAAAATGACTTTTGGAAATGAAGTTAGTCTACCCTAAAACAATATAAAACCCATCTAATAACATAAAAGGCTTATAAGATATATTTTAATTTTGTAATGTACTGAAAATTGGAGAAAAGTAGACCCTGGAGAAGGTCAACTTAATATAAACTTTATTTTAAGACAGGATAACAGCTTAGGACAATGTTATCATCTCATATATGTTGTGTCACCTTATAGGACCACCAATAAACCAAATTTTATGTACTTTTTGATATTAAAGGGCGAAAAATAATAAAATTTAAATATTTTTGTAAATTTAGGATGAAACATCAACATAATTTAGTGTTGTTTCGTTATCAATGAAAAGACCAGTGTTTAATTAGATATACTGGTATGTAAAACTGGCAGTGAATAGACCAGGAAAATGTTTTGCATCAATTTATCACCATCAACCAACTCTGACACGGAGAAAACGGCTCTTTTGCTGAAACATTTTGAAGGATTTGTAAGTTCAGCTGCCTCCTCCCATTTGTTAAAAAGGGCAACTTAATTGGAGGCCTTTTCCAGTTATCAAGTGATAGAATCACAGTAATTACACTTGCACTATGTTCTTTAAAACTTTCAATAACACAAAGGTAATTAATGCATATTTTCGTACAGTGTAACCACAAAACATGCTTGCTAATTGTCCAGATTTTTCTTTTATGACAGATGAAAATCCAGGATGGAATGTAACAATATGGTGAAAAGGATAGTTGCTACCACCATATAGTGGAGTTACTGAGTCGCAGATAGGCACAACAGCACAACAAAAAGAATGCCACAAAATAAACTTTCAGCCAACAAGGCGTTTGTCAGAACTAGACAACAGACAGACAGACGCACGCACACACACACACACACACACACACACACACACACACACACACACACACACACACACACATATGACCACAGTCTCTGTCAGTTAAAGTCAGATTACAAGCAGCAGTGCATGATGGGAGAGACAACTGGGTTGGGTAATGAGGAGGTTAGGGTGGGGAGAGAGGGGATAGCAGAGTAGGGGATGTGGAACAGTAAAGTGCTGCTAGTGGGATTGTGCAGGGACAAGGTGGTGAGAGGGTAGGTGCAGTTGAGAGGTTAGATGGAGGGTGGGGGTGGGGGGTAGCAAAAAGGGAGAGAAGTAAAAACACTAGGTGCATTGGTGGAATACAGGGCTGTGTGGTGCTGGAAAGGGAACAGCGAAAGGGCTAGACAGGAAAGGACAACGACTAACAGAGTTCAGGAGGGTTATGGGGACGTAGGATATATTACAGGGACTGTTCCCACCTGCACATTTCAGAAAAGCTGGTGTTGGTGAGAAGGATCCAGATGACACAGGCTGTGAAGCAGTCATTGAAGTGAAGAACATTGTGTTGGGCAGCATGCTCAGCAACACTGTGGTCCAGTTGTTTCTTGGCCACAGTTTTTCGGTGGCCATTCATGTGGACAGACAGCTTATTGGTTGTCATTCCCACATAGAATGCAGCCCAGTGGTTGCAGCTTAGCTTGTAGATAAAAGGACTGGTTTTACAGGTAGCCCTGCCTTTGATGGAATAGGTGATGTTTGTTACCTGACTGGAGTAGGTGGAGGTGGGAGGTTGTATGGGACATGCCGTGAGGCATGGGGTTGGTAGCAGGGATTGTGTAGGGGTGGACAAGGATATTGTGTAGGTTTGGTGGGTGGCAGGGTACTGCAGTTTGGGGAGGGGGGAGGCATAATGGGTAGGATATTTCTCATTTCAGGGCACAATGACGAGAGACCCATATCCCTGCAATAGACCTAGATGTCCCATAGAACCTCCCACCACCATGTACTCTAGTCTGGCCACAAACATCACTTATCCCATCAAAGGCAGCGCTGCATGTGACACCAGTCATGTGATCTACAAGCTAAGCTGGAATCATTGTGCTGCATGCAATGTGGGCAAGACAACCAATAAGCTGTCTGTCCACATGAATGGCAACTGACAAACTGTGACTGAGAAACAACTGGACCACCCAGTTGCTGAGCATGCCACCTGACATGACACTCTTCATTTCAATAACTGCTTCACATCCTGTGCCTTCTGGACCCTTCCCACCAACTCCAGCGTTTCGGAACTGCACAGGGAGGAACTCTCCCTGGGATATATCCTATGTTCCCAAAACCCTCCTTCATTATTTATTGTCCTTACTCAACTAGCCCCATCCCTGTCCATTTTCCAGAATTAAACAGCTGTTTTTTCCACCAATGCATTTGGTCTTTTTACTCCTCTACTTTTTCGCTACCCCCCCCCTCCCTTCCCCGCCTCCATCTAACCCCCCTATTGCACCTACCATTTCTTCACCTCATCAGTGCACACTCCCACTAGCATTACTTCACTGTTCCCCAACGCCTACCCTGCTATCCCTCCCTCTTCCCATCCCAGTCTCCTCCTTATTCTCACCTTGTTGCCTCTCCCATCATGCACCGCCAGAGACGGTGATCATGTGTGTGTGAGTTTCATTTGTGTGTGTGTTTGTGTGTGTGAGTGAGTGTGTGTGTGTGTGTGTGTGTGTGTGTGTGTTGGTGGTGGAAAGCTTATTTTGACACATTCTTTTTGTTGTGCCTACATGCAACTCAGCATCTCTGCCATATGGTGAGTAGCAACTATCCTTTTCATAATATTATTTTTCATTTCTTTGGTTTTTTACTAGTACCTGGCACTGGTTTAGAAGCATTTTGTACAATTTAAAAAAGGGTTCCAAATTCTGCATATTGGTGATGTCCTAGATTCCGTTTACATTTGCACCATACAGTAACAACATTCATCTCTTAGCAGTACTTGTTGTCAAGTAATAGGTTTCATGATGAGCCAAATCAGGTCTAAAACAAAGTAATGAAAATGTGCAGCTAGTTGACCATTTTTTATTTTATTTACTTATTTCTTTTAATTTTTTGCAAAGTTGCTGTACTTTTTCCAGAAAATTACCTTCACAGCTCTTTTAGATCATACATTATGTTCATTACAACTTTTTAGGTATAATATAGACAACAACTAATTTCCACACATAAATCGATGTCATTTGCATTTTGCTTAAGAAGTTTTCTGGTAGCAGAATATCACTTTATTTGATAAAATTATCTCAGAAATACAGTAGTACAGATATGGTTAGCAGAAAATATACACTACTGTTTGTGGAAATTGTAACACCAAGAAGGAAATGCATGAATTCAATTAATTTAATACCACAAGTTAGGTACATGACAAGCAACAAATGATTACGTTTTCAAATCTGTACATGTCATTTCAGCCCTACTATTCAGTATGTCGTGTGGCCAGCATGCACTGCAACTAGAGCTGCTATACATTGTGGCATTAAATCAATAAGGTTCCGAATATGTTCCTGAGGGATTTTTCTCCATACAGTTTGTATCCGAGCCCACAGATCCGTGACACCAGTTACCGGAGGACCATGACACACCAGGTGCCGACCAGCCATATCCAACACATGTTCGATGGGCAACATGTCTGGTGAACGTGCAGGCCAGGGAAGCAATGCTACCCGTCGCTCTTTGAAGAAGGCATGTACATTCCTCACAATATGTGGCTGGGCATCGTCGTGTTGAAATGTGACCTGTGGAGATGCCTGAAGCAGGGGGAGTACCTCAGGCTCCACAACTTCCATTAGGTACCAGTTGCTGTTCAAAGTTCCCGCAATACGTACGAGGCGAGATCGGTTGTTGTAACCAGTGGTGCCACAAACCTTCACATCAGGTGTATGCCCACCACACCATTCCCCAATGAAGCCCTCCAGGTTGCACTTGCCACAGTACTACCAGACATGTATGCGACCATCACTGTAGGACACGTTGAAGTGGGACTCATTCGTAAAGATTACATATAGCCACTCAGCACCCCAGTGACGGTGTTCACATGCCCATTGCAGTCAGAGGAGCTTGTGGTTTCTGGACAACAGAAGCCGAAATAATGTCATGCATGCAACCAGTCCAACCTGCGGCAGACGGAGACAGACTGTTGATGCAGACAAGTTCACACCTGTTGCAGTGCTCCAGCAACGAGCAAACACTGTGGCTGATACTGTATGGTCCATAATGGCCATGTGGACAAGATGACGGTCATTCCATGCTTTGGTCATATTTCGTGGTCCAGTTCCCACTCGTTGCTATGTACGAACTTCCTCTATCCACTGCTTCCATGCATGCAGCTCTGTTTCCTGGAGACCGATCATTCTGCCCCGTTCAAATTCGCTCACATGCCAATACTGCTCCCTTTGATGTCAACGAGGCATACAGGCACTCGCTGTATTGTTTAAACCTTCTGTGACAACTCTGCGTCTACTACGCTAGGTGCAACAGCAACCCTGTTATACCGACACAAGAGGTCTCTGCTCGGCCTTCGTATACCCCGTCTCTCTGCAAAATGTGTCACGTACTGCTTGCACATTCATCACCACTTCCACTAAGTGTAGTTCAATTTGATTAATTCCTTCTCAGTGTTCCACTTTTCAGAAGTGTATATTATCAAAATATCCAGAATAACTCAAACATATGAACTAGTGGAAGCTGTCAACTGGTGGACAGAGTGAAAAATATTCTGAAATGTTTATTAGAATAGGTGCTAGCTAGGATTGACACTTTTCTTTTAAATTGCAGAAAAGTTACCCCTGCAGGAGCAAAGTAACCACACTGTATGGTTTATCAGCTTCTGTAAAAGTGCTTCAATATAGAGGCAGTAAATTCCTTGTTTGAAGATTTCATCCCACTAAATCAAGTTTAGGCTCTGTCTGTCATTCTTATAACTTGAATCTATCTCTGTCTCTCTTGTAACTTATTGTCTGCCGCACTCCCTCTTGTAACTTGCATCACTGTCTGCCTCTTCCTGTTATTCCACATTTGCCCCTGAAATACCACTCTTTCTTTGAAATTTCTTTTTCCTTATGAGATTGGCATACAGTGGAACTCTATCCTTCCTCGAGAGTCCTGCTATGTCCTGCTATACCCCTAAGCTGCATTAATCTCAGATATCACTTTCTTTTTGTTTATGTCTCTCAGTCACCATTGACAAATCTACGTCTTTCATGCTGCTCACATACCACTTGCTGTCATGTACAGAATAAAGTGAATAATTTTCAAATGCAACTGATAGATTTTTATGATTATAACCACTGAATTTTTTGCTGTAGCTTTATTGTGATGAGTGAACAATGTTCTTGCAGATGATCTGTTAATGATATATAAAGTGAGAGCCAGTTATGTTTCTGTCTTTGCCTGAGAAATCTTTCAGGGCTGCACTTGGGAATCTCAAAGACCTGTGGTTTCCACAAAAAAAGAATTATCTTTGCCATCTTTGAAGAACTGTAGATATCTTTATCTTTGTTTCTAATGTTGTTTGGTCTCAGGAGTGTAACAGTGGATACAAGTCTCATTGGTGGTCTCAAATTTGTGCATAAAATCATTAGCACTGTTCCTAACCATTGGCAGATTTTGCATAGAAATACTCTTTGCCGCAAATGTACTCCATTTAAAATTACTTTGTGATTAATGGCTGTATGCTGGCAATACTGTCTCATTCCACTGCAGTCTGTTAATCTCAGTCATTTTAATCAGAGTGTACTACTTATTGTAAATAATGTAGTGTAATGAATCACCTTTATTTCCCGTTGTGCAATCTGGAACTTCTCCTGTAGTTTCCTGTGGGACTACCTTAAGTACTTGGCTGTACCTTAAGCATCTGGTTGGAGTTATCTTCATTTTCTGTGATTATATTTAAACTCATAAATGCAGAAATAAGTAGTAATAAATGATGTCAAGAGATTCAAGGAAACATACTCTAATTCACATTTGATCTGTACACCTGTTAAACTCTTCGTTTGGATGGATTTAATAACATACTGAGACATTCTTTGTTCATCAGGAACTTTTCCTATAGTTTCCTGTGTGACTACTGTAAATACCTGGCTGGAGTTGTCTTCAGTTTCTGTGATCATATTTAAACCCATAAATACAGAAATAAATAGTAATAAATGACAGTGCAGGATTCATAGAAACGTATTCCAATTCACTTTGGTCTGTACAGCTGTCAAACTATTCATTTGGACACACTTAATAACATACTGAGACATTCCTTGTTCATCTTCTATGCCACTTCAACCAGTTCACATAGCAGTTAACAGGTACACATTACATCACATTTGAAACTGGTATCAAAAGCATTACTAGCATTAATGTGGCTTAACAAAATTTCCTTTCATTTCCTTTCCTGTCCTATTTATCAGCTTCTTCTTATGAACAACTAAAAATTCTCAAGAAGTGGAGACCAATATGCATAATTCCAATTCATATTATCCAGGCCATGTCAACTACTATCTCAGATTTGAATGAAATTTGGCTTATGTATTGTTCTGTCTTTGGAGTTAACTGACCATACCAAATTTAGAATGTTATGTCTGTTTTAATTTTACGGTACTTCATAGTTCAAAAGTTTTGTTGTTCTTAACACTGAGTTCAGAATGCTCAAAGCAGCACGTGCTGACATTCTGAAAACAAAGGACAATTTTTTTCATGATATTAACAATTTGAAATTTGGCGGTTCTGTCCTCTATAATGTAGAAAAAAGTCTCATATCTTTAGATAAAACCACCAACACAGAGAAAATGTATACTTACATTTTTATACAGTGGAAAGTACAGAAATGGATAATAATATGTAAATGGTAGATCACTCCTCACCACACAGAATAGGCATTGATACAAAAGGCAGTAGCCATTGTGTGAGAATTGTTATGTGAGAATTCTTTTGAGAAAGCACTTTGCCGGGGAGCTTAAATATTTCAAATATTCTGTTTTTTGTGCCTGGGGACTCACCACCTCCTCTGTGTGGTTAGTAGCAGCCTATCGTTTCCATATTGTTGTTATACTTATTTACATTTTTTTATTTTATAATGTGCTAAAACCTTGGTTCACCATTATGTTGTATATAACATGCAAGGAAAAGGGGCAATCCTTAAAATTTATTTATCCAAAATAATTCGCAAGTCATGCGCTATCTCATGGAAAAATAAAATTAATGAGGCTCTTGTTGCTATGTTCTTTTTTGTATTTGCAACAAATAATTCCATAATTTTTTCTTGAGAACAGAAAACAAACTATAGAAACTCCTACTCATGCAGATATACTTAAAAATTGGTTTTTTCAGACACTTTATGTTATAGGGCAAATAATCAAATCTTTTCTTTAGTAGTGGGTTAGAAATATAATTTTTCCCCTCTAGTGTTGTAGCTATACATATCACTGTTTCTCCAAAACTGTGATGGGTTATGTATGCCAAATTTCATTAGCAAATATATATATAGTGTGAGAGTGGAGTTAAAATACATAATCCCTTGAAGGGGTACCTGTATGACCACCACATAATTATTCTCACTGCTCACTTTCATGCAGTCAGTAATTTGTAAGTGGTAAATTACTCCAGGAAATTATACTGTATGACATTACTGAGTGGAAATATGCAAAAGATGTCAGAAAGTTGCTTTATTTATTTCCAAGACTGGCAGTTGTATGCAGAGCAAAAGTAACTACACTTAATTGTTTGAGAAGCTCTACCCTATTTCCTGGGTCCTATTCATGTGCTACATCAGTTCCTGGTCTGACTCTGTTTGTTGTACAGAACAGAATAGCTTACATTGAATTTTCTTAAAATTGAGAGAAAGCCCATTTTCAGAGAACCACCTAATAATTCTTTAACAAACATCATTAACAATACCTGGTTGCTTTCTCCAAAGGGGATTACACTACTAGTAGTGTCTCTAAAAATCACCAATACTGCTTGTTGAAAGTTAAGTGGAAGGTCATTCACATATATATTGAACAGGAATGGACCAAATATCAAACTCTCTCGGACTCCCTTTGTCATTTCTTCACAGTCACCAAATTTTTCTACTGTTCCAACCTTATTTGAATAATTCATCACATTATTTTGAATACTGTTGCTGCAGCAGTTTGCTATTAACATCATTAAATATATTGATAATGAGAAGGAGAAAGGAGTGATATTGCTGACAGAAAAGGTGATAGAACATTTAAGTATAACGTTAGAGTTAAGTAAACCAGTGATGTGTGGATTACAGAAGGAGAGACACATTGACAAACATAGTGGGATTCAAGTACACCCCACAAAGAAGACAAAGAGGAAGAAAAAAAAGAAGAAGAAGAAAAAGAAAAAGCAAAGTGAATAAGTATCCCATTGCCAATATGGATAAATGTATTATTAAACAGCAATTTTTATGAGATGTTCGTATCACAAAAACATCACTTATCACAAGAAATATCATCTTTTTGAAAATGGCAGCTTTTACCACAAAGAATTTTTGTATCCCATTTTATATTTTTGTTTTTATTTACAGCATGCTTCTTAACTGCTGGCTGAGGCACATTACACATGTGTGCTCATTCATTTAATCCATGAGCTCTCTTTAGATATATTGTTACAGCCAAATGCAGTTTATTTGAGCTCCAGTTATCATAACACCTTTCCATTGCCATACTGTATTAGAAAATAATTTTTTACTTAATAACTTAGAAGGAAGACATCAGAAAATTCAACATATCATTTCTAAACATTATGTTGCATTAGTAGTGCTAAATGATTATTATAAATGTGCTAAGTGCTTATTATATGACCATGTTCCTCAAATGGCACTAGTACAATATTGGATATGCAACATTGCTATTTTGCCATTTCCATACAAATGAACCATAAAGTGTACATATTCATGACTGTCTGAAAACTAAGATTATTTCATGTGTATTCACCCATAAAACTTTATGTTGTTACTTACCTTATAACAGTAATTCACTTTGCCACATAAACAAAAAGGTGAATGAAAGCTACAAAAAAAATCAACACTGTCTTCAGACAATCTGGTACTCAACACAAACAAAAATGGTTCAAATGGCTCTGAGCACTATGGGACTCGACTGCTGTGATCATTAGTCCCCTAGAACTTAGAACTACTTAAACCTAACTAACCTAAGGACATCACACACATCCATGCCCGAGGCAGGATTCGAACCTGCGACCGTAGCAGTCACACGGTTCCGGACTGCGCGCCTAGAACCGCGACACCACCGCGGCCGGCTAACACAAACAGATGATATGACTTCTACAGGGTATATACAGCCTCAGACAGCCAGGAGATCTGGGAAAAACCGGGGAATTTTTTTGTCTGGGGGAAAACCAGGGAATTTTTTTAGAATTCTGAAAATTTTTCATTGTTTTAGTGTTCAGTTAAATTTTTGTGATTTTAAATGGTAAGAAGCATTACTTTAACAAATAATATTACTGTATCCTGCTTCTGCAGAATAATACTGCAGCAACAAAACATGAATGAGAGCGAAAAAAAAAATGAAAATAAAATTTAAGTCACAAAGGAAATGTGCCATACACAACAACAAAACACAGTGTTCATACAAGTGTCTGCCAATAGCAACGTGTGTAAAAGGCTTTAGGAAGACTATTCAATGCTTTTTAACAAGAAACTGCTTCTGATGATCGTATGTGACAGCTGTTTACATTAGATTCGCTTTAATTTAACAGTTTACGTGTACGAACATAAGGGCGTCCTGCGTCATCGTACCTGTGCAAGCACAGTGACGCCTGTTATCTGGCGCTCTCTGGCAACTGCTGAAACAAACCTATTTTTCACAAGTGATGGGAAAATATTGCGAATGATGGTTTGAAAAGCATTGCTTTCAAAGTAAATTTCCCTTTATGCAAGATGAACTATGTGCTAGAATGTACAACAAATTTCTTAAATCACAGAGCATTTCAATCTCATTTAAAAATAAACTCTTTGGGGATGACCATCTAGAAGAATTTCGAGCCCAGAAGATCAGACATTTACGTTGTTACTAAAAATTTTACTGGCACGTATGTGAAACTTTTCTTTTCTTGTAGCAACAATATATATATTAATTTAAACCATTAACTTTTCTTATTTGTGTTTCGCGCTACTTAAGAGTGATCTTGCTATTGGCTGACTACATCAGGTGCCCTATGCTATCATCAGCTGGCGAGATCATGTGACATGAGCTGTGACTGGCTTACAAAAGTATGTCGCAAACTCAATTTCAATGCTTCGGAAAGTAACATACGGTGTTTGGTGGAATTAGAATTTATACCTTCATAACAGGAAAATATGCAGAGTAAGTATTGCTGCACATCAAAGATCTTTCCAATTTGTATTTCTTTCTCATGTGTTTCATTTTCTAAAGTGCCGGGAAATTCTTCGTTGGTGTACGAAAACATAAACCATCAAAGGATTGGTAAGTTTTACAGTGCCGAGGAAAAGTATACTTTCAATTAATACAGAGAAAGTGTATTTTCACCCGGGAGAAAGTGTATTTTCAACAGGGAAATCCATGAAAAATCCAGGTTTTTTTTCCTTGTCCATGTATACACACTGTCCTAGAAGGATACAATTTGTGCTGACCATATTAAATGTCATTTATGACAAGAGGTTCGAATTTTATAGCAGTGATACAAATTTAGAGCCTGTGCTATATAGGCAACTCTCCGTTAAATGTGTAGCATGTGATAGTGCTCCACTCTTAAGTATAATGTTGTGTATGCTGTCACTACCTCCCTGCCATCCTGAAAAGGTCTTCAGTATTCATCTTCTGTGGTGTGAAAATTACACACCTGGTTTCTATTATGATTGTGTTTTTATGTTTCATGCCAGTGCCATGTTCTAGCTATAGTTATTCACAGAGATGACATTAGTAGGGAAAGATGAGCAGGTGCACTCAGAAAATATATGGGAGAATAGGATAGAAGAAACAGTACCTTAAGTGAGAGACACTGGAAACATGCCTGCAGAAAGAGAAATAGTTGTCCTGTGTGTTCTCTACATGACAAATAAATCAGGGCTAGGTTAAGTAAGTATTTTTCAGTGATACTCATCTGTTATTGTTGTGATGCTGTGCCGTTTTATGTATTGTGTGTGAGTGGTATTGTTGTATGAAGTTGTCTTGGGTGTTTATATGCTGAGTTCATTCCCATGTTTTTATGTGTAGGATATGTCATTCATTTCTTTGTTAGTTTATAGCTGCTCTTATGATGCAGAATGCATGCAATTGTAAATTTTTTTGGAATAGTAATTTCTCATTTTCTATTAGTATTCATGAAGTCAGTTGTATTTTAGATTTTTTGGATGTGTATTATTCACAGAGCCATTTTTCTGTTGCAAACATAATGTTAAATAAATTAAAATTTGATTTTCACATTGAACATTTATGCTGTTTTGTCAGTGATACATTAATATGTTTGGCAGATTGATGACTTGATGCTCAGCACTTTCATTCTGTTATGATGTGTCAGTACACTATGGGTTCATTAATTCATTAATGTAGCCTCCAGTGAATTGTTCTGTTACTTGACATGTTTATATTACTTCCATTTTCTTAATATAATTAATAATTTTTATAAAATGGAGCAATATGTAGCACTTCAGTATGTTTTAGACTGCAAACATGTTTATAAATTTTCTGCGACCTCACAAAGGCATTCGATTCCGTAAACCACGCATTGCTTGTTTACAAACTTGAAAAGTATGGCATTGGCGGCAGTGCCCTACAATGGCTTAAATCCTACTTATCCAACAGAAAGCAAAGAGTTAGCATTTCTTCAAATGGCGCATATTATTTTTCTGACTGGAAAAAAATTACTCAGGGTGTTCCACAAGGCTCCATATTAGGCCCAGTCCTATTTCTCTTTTATGTTAATGACTTACCATTAAATATCAGCTCCCCATCAGTTCTGTTCGCAGATGATACTTCTGTCTTAGTTGAAGATCAGGATTCAGAAAAAATTCTCAAATCTGTGATCAGTACCCTCAGTACCTTAGAAACTTGGTTTCAGCTAAATGGGCTGAATCTAAACATATCTAAGACTCACGTGATGCAGTTCAAAACCAAACAGTCAAAATGTGAGCAAATTAAGATTGTACACAACAACCAAGTTATAGAAGAAGTTGACTCAGTCAAATTCTTAGGTCTAAAAGTAGATGAAAATTTGAGGTGGCAGGCACACATTGAATACCTTGCAAACAAATTGAGCAGCTTTGCATTTGCAATGCAAATATTATCAACTGCAACGGACATTGACACGCGGAAAGTAGCATATACAAGCTACTTTGAATCCATTATTAGGTATGGTATTGTTTTTTGGGGTAACTCGACAAACATAGTGCGGATACTAAAAATACAGAAAAAAATCATACGAAATATGTGCACTGCCAATCACAAAGAACCATGTCGACCATTATTTAGGAAACTCAAAATATTAACTCTGCCATCCTTATACATATATGAGATTATTATATTTTTGTACTCCAGACGCGACTTATTTGAGGGAAACCATTTTGTCCATTCACATGATACCAGAAACAAAGAAAATTTTATGCTCCCCACCCACCGCCTCAGACTGTTTGCCCAGGGACCTCAATACATGGGAATGAAAATTTTTAATAAATTAAAAGGGAACAAGTTGATGCAGATGAATTTAGGTTCACTTAAAAGAAAGCTATATGAGGTACTGACAATGAAGTGTTATTACTCAGTGGATGAATTCATGCAGGACAATCTGGAAATTTGAGCTGGGTACAATGTGTTACATGTTCCAAGAAATATCCTTATAGTGTTGTTATTTATTATAGTGCTATCATTAATTAATGTAAAAATCATTGTAATTGTTTTATAAATTTTTGACATGTCTCCTGTACGCAAACCAAATGGATTGCAAATGTACGTCATGAGATGAATAACACACAATACACAATTCACAAAAAAATAAGTAAACTCATTTTGTGGTTCGTCTGTCTACTGTTAAAGTATTAACTATTGTTCAATATCAGTGCCTTTGTAGATTTCAGAGAGCATCACATATCTTCCATTAATGCTCCCTTGTGAATGACCATTTGTCTGTATTTGTTGTGTAAGATGGTCTTTGTTTGTAAATAATGAAAGGAGCCGATACAACCACTCACTGTACTGGGAAGGTGCTGAGTGTGCTACAGCATGCAGATGTGTCTATTCACACTACAGACAGGGATTGCTGTATCGTGAATAATACACAGCCAAAAAAATGTAAACTGCAACTGACTTCATGAATACTGATAGAAAATGAGAAATTACTCTTCCAGAAAAACTTACAATTGCATGCATTCTGCATCATAAGAGTAGCTATAAACTAACCCAGTTCTACAAAACAGGCTGGATCATATTCCAACATATAGACAAGTATAACCCACCAGTCACTTTATGAGTTATATTCTGATGCAGTCCGTGGGAACAAGTGATACCAGCCTCACCACCCACAACATTTGCATCACCATAGGCAGTGAAGCATTTGCATTACAGCCTGCTTCCACTGACCATTTGTCCACGGGAACCCTTAGCAAGGATCAGTTTGCCAAAACGGTATTTAAAGAGCCACTAGTTTCCACTACAGCACCAACCACAGAGGATCACAAAGCACCACAACGAGCAGCCAGCAGTTGCTACCAGAGCCATCCTCTTCATCAACCTTGGCTTCAGCAGACACAGTGTGCCTTGGAGGGTGAACTCTGATTGAACTTAGACTTTTTGATTGTGTCAAGTAACTGTCATGAGTACCAGACATCTGATGGGACTCAGAATCAGCCAAGTGTTGTCAGTCCTCACCAATGAACTAAACTTAGTGATTTGCCATTTCTTTTGTGAAAACTATCGAGGAAGGTTATATATTTGTGTTTCCTTCAGACTTTTTTGGAATTGTATATTAGCAGACATTTATTTGTGGATTACTTCCATTCTGTGTTCTCGGAATAAAGTATTTGTTATTTTTATTACCTTCGAATCAATATTTTCTTGTGTGGCCTCACTCTGGTCATCACACAGTAAGTAATTAATAGAAACATAAACAAAACTGAAACAAATGCTATTAAACTGTTGTATTAGTTAGCTGTGAAGAACGAAATGTTTAGTAACTGTTTTTCATCTCAGAGGTATTGTACGTTGTTACCTTTACACCTTCCATTATTTGTATTCCAACCCGGACATTACAGCATTGCAGTATCATAATCTTTTTCTGTTTGTGGTCATCTTCTTTCTGTGTTTAGAAGCATCTTCTTCCTTCATTTGATGCAAAGATGTTTAAAATGGATGGTATGTTAAAAGTTTCTCTTTGAGACGTAGAGCTTTTTGCAGTATTTACATTTTTTACCGTTATAAGATTCTTCTTTGGTGGTCTGCAGAATGTAGTAATGATACTGTACCATATATCATAATAGTCCTAATATAAATACGCTTTTCCACAAAATCCAGCTATGAAAAATTAGGATGTAGCTTATCTTTGTGACCCTACAGATACTAGTAAATTTTCACATCATACAAACTTCAGACTTTGTGCTGCAATCATTGCTCGCACTTTGCCAGCATGGTACTGATGAAGCAGGCCCACTGTGTTCTAGCACTATGTGTAACTTGCACCATCGCTGTATGCCACGGTGCTTTACTGACAATGATGCTCATCAGGTGAGGCTAAAAGGCTGGTTAGAGTTTTCGGCTGTGGCCATTGGTGCCCCTTCCAAAATTCGATTTGTGATTGGCTCCTTCAAGTTTACTCTATCAGTGCTGTTGCTTAGTGAACTCTTCAATGTTTGTGCACTTTCTCTCACACCATATATTTATATCTACGTTTCCATCTACATTCGTGCTCTGTAAACCACCATCAAGTATCTGAAACGACTGTCAAGTGCACGGCACCACATATTAAGGTTTCTTGCTATACCATTCTCGTACATAGCATGGAAAAATTACCAATTAAATGCCTCCATGCTAGCTATAATTAGTGTAATCTGGTCTTCCCGATCATTACAACAGGGATGCATATGGGGCTTTAATGTATTCCTCAATTTCTCACCTAAGTCTGGCACTTGAAACTCGTTATACTTTTGTTGATGTTCTTCTTATATCCTCCTTTCAAGACACTGTCCATTCGGTTCAACTGCTCTTCCAAGTTCAACTGATCTTACAATGTCATCGGCGAACCTCAAACTTTTTATTTCTTCTCCATGGACTTTAATATCTACTCCGAATTTTTCTTTTGTTTCCTTTACTGCTTGCTCAATATACAGATTAAATAACAATGGGGACATGCTACAACTCCGTCTCAGTCCCTTCCCAACCACTGCTTCCCTTTCATGTGCCTCGACTCTTATAACTGCCATCTGCTTTCTGTACAAATTGTAAACATCCTTTCGCTCCCTGTATTTTACCCCTGCCGCCTTCAGAATTTGAAAGAGAGTATTTCAGTCAACATTTTTAAAAGCTTTCTCTAAGTCTACAAATGCCAGAAACATAGGTTTACCTTTCCTTAATCTACTTTCTAAGATAAGTCGTAGGGTCAGTATTGCCTCACGTGTTCCAACATTTCTATGGAATCCAAACTGATCTTCCCCGAGGTCGGCTTCTACCAGTTATTCCATTTGTCTCTAAAGAATTTGCGTTAGTATTTGGTAGCTGCGACTTATTAATCTTAGAATTCAGTAATTTTCACATCTGTCAACAACTGCTTTCTTTGAGATTGGAATTATTATATTCTTCTTGAAGTCTGAGGGAATTTCGCACTGTCTCATACGTCTTGCCCACCAGATGGTAGAGTTTTGGCAGGACTGGCTATCCCAAGGCTGTCAGTAAAGAGAATGTTGTGTACTCCCGGAGCCTTGTTTCAACTTTGGTCTTTCAGTGCTCTGTCAAACTCTGCACATAGTATCATGTCTCCCATTTCATCTCCATCTACCTCCTCTTCCATTTCCAAAATATTGTCCTCAAGAACATGCCCGTGTTCAGACCCTCTATATACTCCTTCCACCTTTCTGCTTTCCCTTCTTTGCTTAGAACTGGGTTTCCATCTGAGCTCTTGATATTCATGCAAGTGGTTCTCTTTTCTCCAATGGTCTGTTTAATTTTCCTGTAGGCAGTATCGATCTTACCCCTAGTGATATGGGTCTCTACGTCCTTACATTTGTCCTCTAGCCATCCCTGCTAAGCCATTTTTCACTTCCTGTTGCTCTCATTTTTGAGACATTTATATTCATTTTTGTCTGCTTCATTTTCTGCATGTTAATATTTTCTCCTTTAATCAATTAAATTCAATATCTCTTCTGTTACCCAAGGATTTTTACTAACCCTCATCATTTTACCTACTTGATCCCCTGCTGCCTTCACTATTTCATTCCTCAAAGCTACCCATTCTTCTTCTACTGTATTCTTTCCACCATTCCTGTCAATTGTTCCGTTATGCTCTCCCTGAAACTCTGTACAACCTCTGGTTTATTCAGTTTACACAGGTCCCATCTCCTTAAATTCCCACCTTTTTGCAGTTTCTTCAGTTTTAATCTACAGTTCATGACCAATAGATTGTGGTCAGAGTCCACATCTGCCCCTGAATATGTATATACACTCCTGGAAATGGAAAAAAGAACACATTGACACCGGTGTGTCAGACCCACCATACTTGCTCCGGACACTGCGAGAGGGCTGTACAAGCAATGATCAGACGCACGGCACAGCGGACACACCAGGAACCGCGGTGTTGGCCGTCGGATGGCGCTAGCTGCGCAGCATCTGTGCACCGCTGCCGTCAGTGTCAGCCAGTTTGCCGTGGCATACGGAGCTCCATCGCAGTCTTTAACATTGGCAGCATGCCGCGACATCGTGGACGTGAACCGTATGTGCAGTTGACGGACTTTGAGCGAGGGCGTATAGTGGGCATGCGCGAGGCCGGGTGGACGTACCGCCGAATTGCTCAATACATGGGGCGTGAGGTCTCCACAGTACATCGATGTTGCCGCCAGTGGTCGGCGGAAGGTGCACATGCCCGTCGTCCTGGGACCGGACTGCAGCGACGCACGGATGCACGCCAAGACCGTAGGATCCTACGCAGTGCCGTAGGGGACCGCACCGCCACTTCCCAGCAAATTAGGGACACTGTTGCTCCTGGGGTATCGGCGAGGACCATTCGCAACCGTCTCCATGAAGCTGGGCTACGGTCCCGCACACCGTTAGGCCGTCTTCCGCTCACGCCCCAACATCGTGCAGCCCGCCTCCAGTGGTGTCGCGACAGGCGTGAATGGAGGGACGAATGGAGACGTGTCATCTTCAGTGATGAGAGTCGCTTCTGCCTTGGTGTCAATGATGGTCGTATGCGTGTTTGGCGCCATGCAGGTGAGCGCCACAATCAGGACTGCATACGACCGAGGCACACAGGGCCAACACCCGGCATCATGGTGTGGGGAGCGATCTTCTACACTGGCCGTCCAACTCTGGTGATTGTCGAGGGGACACTGAATAGTGCACGGTACATCCAAACCGTCATCGAACCCATCGTTCTACCATTCCTAGACCGGCAAAGGAACTTGCTGTTCTAACAGGACAATGCACGTCCGCATGTATCCCGTGCCACCCAACGTGCTCTAGAAGGTGTAAGTCAACTACCCTGGCCAGCAAAATCTCCAGATCTGTCCCCCATTGAGCATGTTTGGGACTGGATGAAGCGTCGTCTCACGCGATCTGCACGTCCAGCACGAACGCTGGTCCAAGTGAGGCGCCAGGTGGAAATGGCATGGCAAGCCGTTCCACAGGACTACATCCAGCATCTCTATGATGGTCTCCATGGGAGAATAGCAGCCTGCACTGCTGCGAAAGGTGGATATACACTGTACTAGTGCCGACATTGTGCATGCTCTGTTGCCTGTGTCTATGTGCCTGTGGTTCTGTCAGTGTGATCATGTGATGTATGTGACCCCAGGAATGTGTCAGTAAAGTTTTCCCTTCCTGGGACAATGAGTTCACGGTGTTCTTATTCCAATTTCCAGGAGTGTATTTCTCATTTATGAGTAACAGAAATATTTTTACTATGAACTGACTTTATATCGTCGAACTTGTGCTGCTGACCAGACACTTCCATCACAACTGACCATATGGTTTTAATTTTATCCTTGTGAATTATCTATTCTATTTACATACCACATACTTCTATGCCATCCTAATAATATTTTGAAGCATGTTACAGTACTGTTTTAATGGTCTACTGTAGCTTAATTGTGACTACTTCTAACATTTTGATATAACTCCTGCTTTGTTCTACATGATATCCTTATCCATTAGTCAGCCACCTGGGCTGTCTTTTACCCCATTCAGAATGTTCTAATTTAAAGTAACTCTCAAACAGCATGAGAAATGTGTTAAGAAAGCATGATATTTGTCATCTATGTTATTTGCACTATAAATATCCTGCCACTCTTGTTCCTTGACAAGGTTTAAGAAACTCTTTATTGCTGTTGGATTAACTTTCCTACATAGTTTGTAATTACATGTGACATTTGTTTGAGTACAAAGTCCTTTTAGTGTTAAAATTTGTGCATCATGGTCTGAAAGGCCATTCACTCTTTTACTATCAGAATGCCCATCTAGTATTGAAGAATGAATAAAAATATTGTCTTTGGCTGTGCAACTGTTCTCTTGGACTCTAGTTGGAAAAAACACAATCTGCATCAGATCTACCAACATCCTTTTAATGCACCATCATATAAAAATTTATATTGAAGTCACCACCCATAATTAATTTCTGGTACGTCCTATAAAGTGAATCAAGAACCCTCTCTAGCTTGAGCAGAAATGCTTTGAAGTCAGAGTTACGGGACCTATAAACAACAACAAATAGAAGTTTAATTTCACTAAATTCAACTGCTCCTCCACAACATGCAAATGTGCCGTGATACATCTATGGACTCAAATGGGATACAGATCTTTACGTACATGGCCACTCCCCCACCCTGCAAGGAACAAAATGTGCCAGCCTTTGCATATGGGACCTCTTGTCATTCTAAGGATTTCAAATCCCTGTGGATATTTATGAGGATACCTGAGTAATCATCGAAGTAAAGGACTTTGTCCTCTTAAAGATTTATGGAACTATTATTCTTGGTGGAATTAGTGTGCATAATTTTAGGAACACAGTGTCAACTGTTATTTTTATGTATTGTTGTCTGTAGTAGATAAATATTATTGTGTGATTTATGTAGAAAGTATGATTCCCATCTGTCAGTCTTAACATCACCATTTCCTACTTCTATGTCTTCATAATTTATTTATTTATTTATGTCCTGAATCTTTGAGGTACGTATACCATACCTTAGATGTTGGACAAAATGATATTACATTAATATACTGCTACACTGATTGTATACATTACATTTATAAATGGTTACATTGTGATATTGCTATATTGTTACATTACATTTATATATTGTTATAACGGAAATTAACTTATTTTTCAAGATACTGTGTTACTGAGTAAAAACAGTTTTCCAAGAGATATGAAGTTACAGATTTTTTAAAGCTATGGATTTTGTTCATGGCCTTTAAGTTGCTTGTCAGCTTATTAAACAAGTGTGGGAACCTAAGTGATATACAGCTTTCTTGCACAATATGGTATAACAATGATGTCTGTGTATGTCACTAATTGCCATTGTATGGTGTTCATGTACAGATTTATTTTGAATTAATACTTTTCCATTTTTAGCATGGTTTTTTTAGGTACGTGACAGCTTCTAGTATATAGATACATGGTAGGGGTAGAATCCCCAGTTCTTTAAAGAATGGTTTGGATGATTTTCGGCTGTTAGCATTTTTCATTATCCTCACAATCTTTTTTTTGTTTCCGGAATGTTGTTACGCTATCAGGAGAATTTCCCCAGAATATGATGCCATATCTCAATAGGAAGTGTATGCAAGTGTAATACACTGCTCTAACTATTTCAGGACTTGCGTTGTTCCAGATAATCCTAAACACGTAAGTCATTTTCGATAGTTTGGAATTTGATGTGGGAATTCCATTCAAGATTGTCTTGTAAGTAGATGCCAAGAAATTTTGTTTCAGTGACGCTGTTAATTCTTTGGTTTTCCATAGAAATGTTTGGTTTTAATGGGTTTTTATTTTGTTGTGTATGGAAGTGTAAGACGACTGTTTTTTTGAGGGTTTATCAGTAATTTATTCATCATAAACCACACAGTGACAGTTTCATTTGTGACTTTAGAATTTAAAGTAAGAGCCATTTAGTTTTCACCTTCAATTAATATGCTTGTGTCATCTGCAAATAGCACTGGTTTGGAGTGTTGAACGTGTAGGGGGAAGTCGTTTATGAAAATTAAGAAGAGAAAGGGACCTAAAATTGAGCCCTGTGGTACACTGTGGGATAATGTGGAAGGTTTTGATTGATAAGCTTGGAGTTCGTTTTCCCCCACGTGTTTTACCTTTGTTATCTGAGAGCGATTTTCTAGGTAGGATTTCAGCCACAGGTTTGGCAGGCTTGTCGCACCATACCACTCTAACTTTCTTAGAAGAAATTCATGGTCTATTAAATCATATGCTTTTTTTAAATCCGGGAAAGTCCCCAAAACATTTTTGTGACTATCCACTGAATTTAAAATACGATTTATGAGGCTAAAAGTGGATGTTTCAGTATTGCACTGAGGCCTGAAGCCATGCTGATATCCTGAGATAATATTTTTTTGTTAAAGAAATCAGTTAATTGTGGTGGAACTAGTTTTCCAATGATTTTTGAAAAACCTGAAAGGAGTGACACAGGCCTATAGTTGACCATCTGCTTCCAATTGTCCTTTTCGTAAAGGGGTACAACTTTTGCAGTTTTTAAATGTTGCGGGAAAATACCACTTGATAGTGAAGAACTGCATATATCTAGCAGTGGTGCGAGTATCAGTTCAGCTGATACTTTTATAATATAGTCTGGCACATTGTCAACTCAGGATGTTTAGTCTGCAATTCACAGAGGGTTCATCAAACCACTTTCAAGCTATTTCTCTACTGTTCCACTCTCGAAGAACACACACGTAACATGAACACTTTCAGTATAAGCTCTGATTTCTCTAATTGTATTTTGATGATCGTTTCTCCCTATGTAGACGGGCAGCAACAAAATATTTTCACACTGAGGATAAGGTTAATGATTGAAATTTCATGAAAAGATCATGCCTCAATTGAAAAGGCCTTTGTTTTAACGACTGTCACTCTAATTCACATATAATCTCCCATGGCACTCTCTCCTCTATTTTGTGATCATACAAAATGTACTGCCCTTCTTTGAACTTTTTCCATGACCTCTGTCAGATCAATATGATGCATATCCCACACCACACACCAGTACTTTCTAAATGTTCTGCCAATAAATCAAAGACTTTGGGCTGTGCAGGATAGTCATGCGGTCTGCAGCACCTTGCCACATTTCGCATCGCTACCCCCATCGGAGTTTCGAGTCCTCCCTCAGGCATGGGTGTATGTTGTCCTTAGTGTAAGTTAGTTTAATTTAGATTAAGTAGGTCTAGGGACCAATGACCTTAGCAGTTTAGTCCCATAAGCACTTACCACATATCGAATGGGACAAAAAAAGTCTTTGGTTTGCATTATTCATGTGATCAGTACAATTTAAGCTATTGGTAATAGTAATCCCTAAGCATTTAGTTGAATTGACAGTCTTTAGATTTGTGTGATTTATCATGTAACCACAGTTTAGCAGATTCCTTATGGTACTCATGTGGGTGATTTCACATTTTGCTCTGTTTAGAGTCAAATATCTCTTTTAGCACCATACAGATATCTTGTCTAAATATTTTTACAATAAGTTTTGATCATCTGATGACTACAGGGTATTAAATGACAACATTATCTGCAAACGATGTAAGAGGTGTTTTCAGATCATGTCCTAAATCTTTTATGTAGATCAGAAACACCAGAGGGCATATAACATTTCCTCACGGAACGACAGACATTACTTCTAGTTTACTTGATGTCTTTCCATCAATTACCATGAACTTGACCATTCTGACAGGAAACCATGAATCCAGTTACATAACTGGTATGATATTTGATAGGCACAAAATTTGATTACAAGTTGTCTATGAAAAATGGTGTCAAAAGCCTTCTGAAAATCTAAAAATATAAAGCAGATTAATGAATGCAACAAGCGACTCTAATGTGGAGTACATTTGAATGATGATAGTTATTGGTTTAGTAGGTAGTGTAGCTTGTGTGTAAACCTGCACCAAGCTTGGTACAGGTGGGATTTGTCATAGAGGTTGGTGTGATGTGGTTCGCAGTCTTACATTTGATCTTACTTCACAGCCATATACTGAGTTTCTGAATATTGGTCTTAGTGTTTTGCTTAATACATTTTCCACTGACTAAGATTGAGCTACTTGCTACACACATCAGCTCGTTGAACAGAATTCCTAAGGATGCAGGTTGGTACTGTTCAATTATTTTTTATGGAACTGTTATGAGAGAGGTTTATCTAAATATGTGGAGCAACAAACAAAGAGAAAATGTTGCTGATTTTTCAGTGCTAAAATGAGCATGCGAGTACAGTTTATGAAGAAGGGTATACAGTAATTGTGCGTGAACTGATTGAAATGACAGTTGACAGATCATAAACGCAGCTTGACAATTGTCCCACAAAGACTATATTGTTGCCACTGAAGCAAAGCAAGTGTGTATAGGAACCCTTTTTTCTCTAAAGAATTTAAGAATTTACTTCAACTTCTGTGGTGAAGGAATTTCGGAAGGTTGTGTTTAGTAACTGTGCTTTGGCAGCACTGTCATCTGTAATTGCATAGAGGAGGCATTAATTTTGTGTTTCTGGTAGCATACTTCACGTACCACCAGAATGTCTTTGGATTGTCTGCCAGTTTTCAAGAAAAACTTTCGCTGTGGACATTCTTTTACTGTGCTATAAGGGCATTAATCAGTTGGCCAGTGAAACTCAAGTTTCAAGTGATGGTGTAATGACAACCTAAGGAAAATTTACTGTTACATAATAGTCGATTATGTAATTACAGCTCTCCCAAATTCAATCTCATACAGTGCATGGAAAAAACGAACTCTTTGTATCTTTCCGTGTGAGCTCTGATTTCCCTTAATTTATTACGATGATCATTTCTCCCTATGTAGCTTGGCGTCAAAAAAATATTTTTGCTTTTGGTGGACAAAATTGGTGACTGAAATTTTGTGAGAAGATTCTGCCGTAGTAAAAAATGGCTTTTTGTAATGATGTCCACCCTAAATCCTGTATCCTTTCAGTGACACCCTCTCTCCTATTTCGTGAGAATACAAAATGTGCTGTCCTTCTTTGAACTTTCTCCATGCACTCCAGAAGTCCTATCTAGTGAGGATCCCACACCATGCAGCAGTATTCTCAAAGAGGATGGAGAAGTGTAGTGTAGACAGTCACTGCAGTAGATCTGTTACATTTTCTAAGCATCCTTCCAATAAAATGCAGTCTTCAGTTATCCTTTCTCACTTCATTTTCTATGTGATCCTTCCAATTTAAGTTGTTTGTAATTTTAATTCCTAGATATTTAGTTGAATTTACAGACTTTAGATTTGAATGATTTATCATGTAACCAAAGTTTAATGGCTTCTTTTTAGCACTCATGTGCATAACCTAACACTGTTCATTATTTATTTTCATTTGGCAATTTTTCAACCATTTTCTAAATCATTCTGTAATTTGGGTTGTTCTTCTGATGACTTTACTATCTGATAAATGACAGCATCATCTGCAAACAACCTAAAACAGCTGCTCTGATTGTCTCCTAAATTGTTTATGTAGAACAGCAAAGGACCTGTAACACACCTTGGGGGATGCCACAAGTCACACGTTTTACTTGATGATTTTCCATCAATTACTATGAACTTTGACCCCTCAGACAGGAAATCACAAATCCAGTCACATAACTGAGATGATATTCCATAATCACGCAGTTTCTCTACGAGCTGCTTGTGTGGGACAATATTAAAAGCCTTCAGGAAATCTAGAGGTACAGAATCAATTTGAAATCCCATTTCAATAGCACTCAGCAATTCATGTGAGTAAAGAGCTAGTAGTGTTTCACAAGAATGACATTTTCTAAATCTGTGTTGACTGAGTGTCAACAGACCGTTATTTAGAGGTAATAGATAATTTTCGAACACAGTGTATGTTCGAAAATCATGTTGCATGTTGATGTTAATGATATTGGACTGTAATTTAGTGGACTGTTCCTACTACCTTTCTTGAATATTGATGTGACCTGTGCAGCTTGGCAGTCTTTGGGTACAGATCTTTCATCAAGCGAATGGTTGTATATGATTGTTAAGTGTGGAGCTAAAGTATCAGCAAACTCTGAAAGGAACCTAACAGGTGCACAGCGTGGACTGGAAGACTTGCTTTTGTTAAGTAATCTAGGGTGCTTCACTACTCTGAGGATATCTGCTTCTACGTTACTAATGTTAGCAGCTGTTCTTGATTCAAATTCTGGAATTTACTTCATCTTCTGTGGTGAAGGAATTTCGGAAGATTGTGTTTAGTAACTCTGCTTTGGCAGCACTGTCATCTGCAATTGCATAGAGGAGGCATTAATTTTGTGTTTCTGGTAGCATACTTCACATACCACCAGAATGTCTTTGGATTTTCTGCCAGGTTTCAAGACAAACTTTCGCTGTGGAAACTATTATAAGCATCTTGCATTGAAGTCCACGATAAATTTCAAGTGTCTTTAAAAGATTTCCAATGTTGGAGATTTTGCATTCATTTGAATTTATCACATTTTTTTCATTGTTTCTGCAACAGTGTTCTGACATGTTGTGTGTACTAAGGAGAGACAGCTCCATCGTTTGTTGATTTATTTAGTATAAATCTCTCAATTCCTACCAATACCTTTTCTTTGAATTCAAGCCACATCTGGTCTACACCTGCATTTTTAATTTGGAAGGATTGGAGATTGCCTCTCACTAAAGAGTCAAGTGAATTTTATGTGCTTTTTTGAATAGGTATATTTTTCCTTTACTTGTGGAGAATTTGTAGGTTACAAAATTCAACCTCGCTGTGACAACCCTGTGTTCGCTAATCCCTGTATCTAATTTTGATGCTTGTTATTAGTGCAGAATTATTTGTTGCTAAGAGGTGAAGGTCACTGTTTCAAGAAACTCTTACAAGAAGTACAGATTGAAAAGTTTTATATAGCCTAGATTATAAGTACTTGTACATCAAAGCATGCTATGCAAACCAACTGTCCAAAAAAGAGTACAGTACAGAATGTGATTTATATAAGTAACATATGAAGTCTATTATGATAACAGACATATCATCTCCAAATACTGGACTCGCATTTGGGAGGACGACGGTTCAATCCCATCTCCGGCCATCCTGATTTAGGTTTTCCGTGATTTCCCTAAATCGTTTCAGGCACATGCCAGGATGGTTCCTTTGAAAGGGCACGGCCGATTTTCTTTCCCAATCCTTCCCTAACCCGAGCTTGCACTCCGTCTCTAATGACCTCATTGTTGATGGGACATTCAACACTAACCATCACCACCACATCTCCAAGTACTACAATATTACTAAATATTAATTTTGTAGTTGTTATGTACAACTTGCAATATGTAAAATCAAACAGTGGATACTCCAGGATGGAATAATGACTGTATTATGAAAAGGATTCATTGCTGCACACCATAAAGTGGAGATGTTGAGTTGCAGACAAGCACAATAAAAAGACTGTTAAGCTTTTGACCAAAAGACCTTCCTTCAGAAGATGACAATAGACACACACACACACACACACACACACACACACACACACACAGACAGACAGAGAGACATTCTCACTATTATGACTCTCACACACACGAGACCACTGTCTGGCCACTGAGGATAGACCACAAGCAACTGGGCCTGATGGGATAAGCAATGTGGGTGGTAAGAGTAAGGAGGAAGCTGGGACAGGAGGAGAAGAGGTAACAGGGTAGAGGTGGGGATCATAAAGTACTGGTTCTGGGACCATACAGGGTCATGGTGGGGAGAGTGTAGGCAGCTGGGTGCAGTCAGAAGTTAGATTTTGGGAGGGGGAGGTTATTGGAAAAGGGTGAGAAGGCAAAAGACTGTGGGTGTACTGGTGTAATAGAAGGCTGTGTATTGATCGAGTGGGAGCAGGTGGGTGAAGGACAGTGACTATCGATGGTTGAGCCCAGGAGAGTACCGGAATGTAGGATATATTGCAGGGAGAGCTCCCATCTTTGCAATTCAGAAAACTGGTGTTGGTAGGAAGGATACTGATGACACAGGCTGCGGAGCAATCTTTGAAGTGAAGAACATTGTGTTCTGTAGCATGTTCAGTGACTGGGTGGTCCAACTGTATCCTGATCAAAGATAGTCAGTGGCCATTCATGTGGACAGAGAGATTGTTGGTTTTCATGCCCATGTGGAGCACAGCACAGCTGTTGCAGCTTACCATGTGGATCACATAACTGCTTTCATAGGTAGTCTAGTTTTTGATGGGGTAGGTGATGTTTGTGACTGGACTGGAGTAGATGGAGGTGGGATGATATATGGGACAGGACGTTTGTGCAAGTCTATTGCATGGATATGAACTTTGAGGCAAGGGGCTGCGAGCAGGGGAGGAGTAGGGACAGAAAAGGATATTGTGTATGTTTGGTGGGTGGTGAACACTGCCATGGTAGGGGTGAAAAGGATAGTGAATAGGACACTCGTTTCAAGCCACAACTAGAGGTAGCTGAAACCCTGATGAAGAATCTGATTTAGTTGTTCCTTTCGTGGATGGTACTGAGTTAAGAGGGAAATACTCCTTTCAGGCCAGATGGTGGGAGTTTAGGAGGTGGTGGGTGACTTGTGAGATAAGATATGGAAGATATGTTTCAGTACAATTTTGGGAGAGTAATTTTGGTCTGTGAAGGCTTCAGTGGGACCCTTGGTGTATTTTGAGAGAGACTGCTTACCGCTACAGATGTGATAAGACACAGGTGACTAGGCTGTGTGGAAGGGACTTGTTAGTATGGAATAGGAAGAAGCTGTCGAAGTGGACTTATTGCTGGTGGTTGGTAGGTTACATATGGATGGAGTTAATGATGTCAACATAGAGGAAGGTGTCTTGTTGGGTTGAGGAGAACCCAGTGAAGCAAATGGGGGAGAAGGCTTTGAGGTTTTGGAGGAATGTGGATAGGATGTCATCATCCTCAAACCAGATTACGGAGATGTCATCTGTGAATTTGAACCAGGTCAGGGGTTTGGGATTTTGGGTGGTTAGGAAGGATTCCTCTAGATGGCCTATGAATAGGTTAGTGCAAGATGGTGTCATGTGGGTGCCCATTGCTGTACTTCAAATTTGTTTGTTGCTGATGCCTTCAAAGGTGAAGTAATGATGGGTTAGGATATAGTTGGCTGTGGTGACCTGGAAAGAGGTTGTAGGTTTGGAATCCATCAGACCCCGGGTTGAGAAAGGTAGTGTTCAATAATGGCAAAGCAAAAGGCATTGGGGATATTAGTATAAAGGAAGTGGCATCAATAGTAATGTGCAGGGTATTGCGTGGTAAAGGAACAGGAACTGTGGAGAGTTGGTGGAGGAAATGGCTGGCGTCTTTTTATGGGAGGGAAGGTTGTGGGTGATAAGTGGAATCCATCAGACCTTGGGAAAGGTAGTGTTCAATAATGGCAAAGCAAAAGGCATTGGGGATATTAGTATAAAGGAAGTGGCATCAATAGTAATGGGCAGGGCATCGCGTGGTAAAGGAACAGGAACTGTGGAGAGTTGGTGGAGGAAATGGTTGGTGTCTTTTTATGGGAGGGAAGGTTGTGGGTGATAGGTGGAACATGTGGCTCTGTGAGATCAGAGAAGGTTGCAGGTAATAGGCAGAAGGTGTTGGTCTATGAAAGCAGAGACTCTCAGTGGCGGCACAGCATCTGGTCACAATGGATGGTTGGGTGTATTGACTTTATGAAGCATTTAGATGGTAGGAGAATGGGGAGTGGTAAGTGTGAGGAAGGAGAGAGAGAGAGAGAGAGAGAGAGAGAGAGAGAGAGAGAGAGAGAGGCTCAAGGGAGAGGTTCTGGGATGGGCATAAGGATTTGAAGAGAGACTGGAATTCCTGTTTGTTTCAGTGGGGCCACTATGGCAGGGTTTGTTGATGGACGAATCTGAGAGCTGACGGACACATACCAAGTAATTGTTGTGGTTCAAAACAACAGTGGGGGAGCCTACGTCAGCAGGTAGGATTATAAGATCAAGGCACACAGTCATTTTACTCCTTGTGTTTTTTCTTGTCTCCTTGTCTGCTCCTTCCTCCCCTCCTCCACTTCTCTCTCTGTTTAACCTTCGGACTGCAGCTAACTGCCCTACACTCTCCCCACCACATCCATGTATGCTCCCAAAAGCAGCACTTGACCATCCCCTATCCCTACCCTTCTATCCCCCCCTCCCTTCCCCCCTCCCATCATGCACATTGTTCGCAGTCTGCCCTCTCAGCGAGAGACAGTGGTCAGGTGTGTGACCATTTTGTGTGTGTGTGTGTGTGTGTGTGTGTGTGTATGTGTGTGTGTGTGTGCGTGTGTGTGTGTGTGTGTGAGTGTTTGTGTGTGCGCGCATCTGTATATTTGTGTTGTTGACTTCAGAGAAAGACCTTTTGGCTCAAAAGCTTACTTATTTAGAAGTTTTTTCGTTGTTCCTCTCTACGATGCAACATCATTACTATATTATTATTGCATCAGATGTAATTTCTGTTCTGTCAGCGTATCAGAAGTTGCGGTTTTTGCATCAAGTACTTTTGTGTTGCTGTGAAATGTCATAGGCTGCTATTTTCCCATCAGATCTTTTGCTTTTGCTCTGGAACATCATAGGATGCTGTTTTCTCTTCAAATGTTTTTCTTCCACTCTGGGACATTGGAGGTCACAGTTTTTCTATCTGTAATATTGGGAGTCCCATTTTTTATGTTCTCTAGTCTCACCCACATACTTCTTTTATGCTGTGACTCTGGGTACAAATGAAAGAATTTGTTCTCGATTGTTGATCATCTTGTGAGACAGACAGAAAAGTTGACTTCTTATTACCATTATCGTGACCAATCTTCATAAGTATATGCAGTTTGTGGCTTGCAGGGATCATTGGAAAGAGGATCAGCCACAAGAACCTGCAGTTTCGATCAGGCTCTGTTTGCAAAAATATTTATTTCGCTTCTTAAAATACAATACAGTGGTTGCTGGCCATTAGCCAGTGATTATGTTAAGTCTTGCACAGTTGAAAGCCCACCCCCTTCACCCTCAACCCCTAATTCTGTAGAGCTCTAATTTATGTAATATTGAAATTCTGACATTTTATTTACAAGCCTTTGAAAATTCATAAAATTCAGCGTTGCTTTACAACATGACCCTAACAGGTCCTCCACTTACTGCAGGCTCTTTATTATTCCCAAAAAACTGATGACTTGCTCATATCCTTCCGGCCGGCAAGAGAACTTCCGTTGTCTTACTTGACCGATAGGAGTATGTAAGTCAGAGTCTGTGCCGGTTGTGTGACACCTCTATGTACAGCATCTGCCATCGAGATCCCATCCCACTGATACAAGCTGACCTGCAGTTGATTCCTTAAAACTTCAGACTCCTCACGAGGACTAAGACGTCAGTCCATAGCATTTCTTAACCAACTGAAAATACACACCCCCACCTTTTACCTTCTTCCTAAGATCTATAAACCCAGTCACCCTGATCATCCCATAGTTGCTGGCTTCAAAGCACCCACCAAAGGTGTACCTCCCTTAGTTGATCAACACTTGCAACCAATAGTATGAAGACTTTGCCCCTATATTAAAGACACCAATCATTTCCCAGAGCATCTAAAATCTGTGCCTGTCCCATTGTGCCACACATCCTGCTTGTTGCCATTGATTCCACCTCCTTTAATACAAACAAGTGCATACTCTGTCTGCTGCTGAACATTTCCTCAACCAGCACCCACCTTATTCCAAATCAATGATGCCCTTCCTACTCACCCTCATCGGCTTTAACCTTACACTAATTACTTTACCTTTGAGGGACAGATGTATAAGCAGATCAGGGGCATGGCCATGGTAACCAGGATGGCTCTTCCTATGCCAACCTTTTCATGGGTCACTTGGATGCTTTCCTGGTGTCCACAAGCCTTTAGCCATTGGTTTGGTTTAGATACAGTGATGACATCTTTGCAATATGGACTCATAGCAAGGATGGCCTGTTAAAGATTCTCCAAATTAAATGTCACATGGTCCTATTCTGAATCCCACGCCACTTTTCTTGATGTTGACCTGATCATCACCAAGGATCAGATGGCACTTCTATTCAAACTAAGGGGACCTAGACGTCACTTTCGTTCACATTAGGCGACTGAAGCATCATGGTTGTTTTTTACACTAGTATTTTTAAAGATAATAACACAAAAAATTAATAATAATTGAAATGAAACTTTAACTAAATAATTAGTATATTGTGACCTCTGTGTGACCAAAATTTGAACACTGCTCCATTCAAAATAGTGAGAAGACTGATTTTTCTCTTATATATTGAATTGTGTGTGAACTTTATACTAGGCATACTGTACTTTCACACAATTAAAATTTAAAGTTCAGAAAGTATTTTGTTCATTTAAGAATGGAACAGGAATATTTACTAATTTCTTGTTCTATGTATTTGGAAAAAAATGTTCTTTTGGTATCTGCTTTCTTCTCCTAATAAATTATGAACATATGACATGTTCCAGCTGAAAATATTTCATATATTGTTGATATTCTTGTCCTCTTTATAAGTTAAACTCTTTACAAACAGATTGATTGATAGGTGTCACTGGATGCGGATATGGACAGGCTTGTGGTCAGCAGGCTGCTCTACCCACCATCCTCAATTTTTGTGAATGGAGCCACCACTTCGCAGTCAAGCAACTCCTAAAATGGATAAGCTATTCCTTGACATTATAACATATGTCCTGTCAACCTGTCACTTATTTTCAGTCAGTGTTTTCCGTATATCCCTTCCCTCACTAATTCTGCAGATAACCTTATCAGTCCGTACCTTATCAGTGTATCTTATTTCCAATACACCTCTGTAGAACTACATAACAAATTCTTCAATTCTGTCCTGTTCTGGTTTTCCCACAGTCCATGTTTCACTACCAGACAATGCTGTGCTCCTAATGTAAATTATCAGATATTTATTTCTCAAATTAAGACCTATGTTTGATACAAGCAGACTTCTTGTGGTATCCTAGGCACTAGACTGGCCGCAAATTTGTCTTCACTGGATGTTATTACAGCACCAACTCATCTGAAAAGCAGATTTCCTGGGCCACCATATCCAATTATGGTACTACTGATCCCTCCCAAAAATCTTAGGAATGCACCTGTTGTCATTCAGTATTTCCTTGACTTGAAAGTATTAATCAGCTAATTTGACACGGCTGTTACTTCTTAAATTATGCCCTGAAATGAGGACCATTATGACTGACATTTTGTCCACCACATCTAGAATAGCTCTTCATCTCCCTCTAAACCTCCACAGTATCCTTGCCAGATCCTGCACCCATTTCGCTGCTCTATGGGTCCTACCCTTGTGACCATCTCCAGTGTAAGACCTGCCCTATGCAGCCTCCAACCATCACCTATACCAGTTCTGTAGCTGGCAGAGCATGTACTATCAAAGGGAAAGCCATCTCTGAAATAACACATCTCCTATACCAGCCATTACATCAACACTGTTCAGCTTTTTACATGGGCGTGACAACCACCAAGTCACCAGTTTGTATGAATTGACATAGACAGAGCGTGTATACTGACAACATACAATATCCTGTAGCAGAGCTTGCTCTAAAACATGTCAGTCTTGAATATGGCATCTGTTTCAGCACATGAGCCATCTTTATTCTGCCCCCAGACACCATTTTCTCAGAACTCCGCAGATGGGAACAGGCATTACAACCTGTCCTTGGTTCTCGCCACCCACCTGTTATTAATTTTTGTTAATTTCTTTGCTTTCAGTATTCATTTCTTCACCCCCTTTTAGTTTTCAGTATCGTTGTTTTCTGACATGTCTATTCCCCCCACCCCTAAGACATACTTATCTTTCTTTTCTTTTTAACTTGTGCAGAATGTTTTTGTCAGTTATGTCTGTATTGCATATTGCCTTATCTCCCACCTTTAACCTCTCATATTTTCAAATCTCATCTGGTGCAGTCCTCAACAATCCATCTTTCCTTCTTATCCCATCCAGTAAGTCTCCCTTGACCCGGAGTTCCTCTTCCAAACTCTCCACATTTCCTAAACCTCACTACTTCTTTCCATTTACACCTCGTCTTTCCCAGTCACTAACAGTAAAAAAAAGAGAGGTATTGTCTCATTAGCGAAACAATGGCAAGAGACTGCTATTTGTTGTTACTTACACTGCTGCTTTCTTTGATAATGGTCAACAAGATGCAAACAATAGACTGCGTATGATAGAAGATGTTCTAAACGAGAGTTCAGCAAAAAATTTTCTCCATTTGAAAATCTTTGCAGACGCCTCTTTAGTACATTACATTTTGCACATAAATTAGAGTCATCTTAGATTTAAAAATCTAGTCAACTGGAGTGGTCCATTTCTGACTGTATCACTATTAGGCATAATAATAATATGAATATAAAAATGATATGTTATCTATATTCTTCCGCGTTTGCTGTTGTCTCACTCTAGTTTCGTAGGTTATTAGGCAGACAGGATTTAAATGAGTTAGCAGCAAACACAAAAGAATACAAGGCCAAATGTTTATATTCGTATTATTCTTATGGCGAAGAGAATACTGCATGTGATTCACAATTCATATAAGTTCCTATTAGCAACCATTATTAGCAACCATCTCTTCTCACAGGTAGGAAAAAATTCAGAACTTAGAGTTGGCATATGGCAAACATCCCAAACAGTCTTGCCAATCTGATTTTTGTAGTACATTGAAATGCTGCTACATTCGAAGATGAAAAATAAGAATTTGTATTTACTTCATTGGATAATGTATGAAAATGCAGTGGTCAAAACTTGGGGCGGAGAAAAAAACTTAAATTTATTTACTGACGCAGAGGTTTTGGCGCCAGTATTCATCTTTGTGTCTGCAAAGCATGCCTGTGTAGTGCTACATATATTCAACGGCAGAAGTTAGTTGTGGCGGAACCTACCAACATTTTTCAGAACTTCCACTTACTTTACACTTGATTCTAAGCAGCAGTCTGTTTTTAGGATTATAAAAACCGGAAAAAAGTGCGCCTTACATTCAAGTAAATACAGTATATGACACCCACAATGACAATTTTGTGGTGCTCTTGGTAATAACAAAATTAGAACACACATTTTAAGATTTAATAGTTTTTGTTTCCTTTTTCATTAATACAGCAATATACACTGAAGAACCAAAGAAACTGGTATAGGCATGCATATTCAAATACAGAGATATGTAAAAAGGCAGAACACGGCTCTGCAGTTGGCAATGACTACATAAGACAACAAGTGTCTAGTGCAGTTGTTAGATCGGTTACTGCTGCTAAAATGGCAGGTTATCAAGATTTAAGTGAGTTTGAATATGATGTTACGGCTGGTACACAAGCGATGGGACAGAGCTCTTCGCATCTCTGGAGATATACAGTTGTAGGTTCTCTGCAGTATGACTCTTTCAGAGTTTGAAAGCCATTAGCTTTGTTGCAGATCACAGTTCTTTGAATATGTGATGTCCACAATGACAACTTTTTTTAAATGGTGACATGGTTAGGGTTCACATATTCAGATTTATCATTTATTGTGTTTTATTTACCAATAATACAATAATACACTCCTGGAAATGGAAAAAAGAACACATTGACACCGGTGTGTCAGACCCACCATACTTGCTCTGGACACTGCGAGAGGGCTGTACAAGCAATGATCACACACACGGCACAGCGGACACACCAGGAACTGCGGTGTTGGCCGTCGAATGGCGCTAGATGCAAAGCATTTGTGCACTGCCGCCGTCAGTGTCAGTCAGTTTGCCGTGGCATACGGAGCTCCATCGCAGTCTTTAACACTGGTAGCATGCCGCGACAGCGTGGACGTGGACCGTATGTGCAGTTGATGGACTTTGAGCGAGGGCGTATAGTGGGCATGCGGGAGGCCGGGTGGATGTACCGCCAAATTGCTCAACACGTGGGGCGTGAGGTCTCCACAGTACATCGATGTTGTCGCCAGTGGTCGGTGGAAGGTGCACGTGCCCGTCGACCTGGGACCAGACCGCAGTGACGCACGGATGCACGCCAAGACCGTAGGATCCTACGCAGTGCCGTAGGGGACCGCACCGCCACTTCCCAGCAAATTAGGGACACTGTTGCTCCTGGGGTATCGGCGAGGACCATTCGCAACCATCTCCATGAAGCTAGGCTACGGTCCCGCACACCGTTAGGCCGTCTTCCGCTCACGCCCCAACATCGTGCAGCCCGCCTCCAGTGGTGTCACGACAGGCGTGAATGGAGGGACGAATGGAGACGTGTCGTCTTCAGCGATGAGAGTCGCTTCTGCCTTGGTGCCAATGATGGTCGTATGCGTGTTTGGCGCCGTGCAGGTGAGCGCCACAATCAGGACTGCATACGTCCGAGGCACACAAGGCCAACACCCGTTATCATGGTGTGGGACGCGATCTCCTACACTGGCTGTACACCTCTGGTGATCGTCGAGGGGACACTGAATAGTGCACGGTACATCCAAACCGTCATCGAACTCATCATTCTACCATTCCTAGACCGGCAAGGGAACTTGCTGTTCCATCAGGACAATGCACGTCCGCATGTATCCCGTGCCACCCAACGTGCTCTAGAAGGTGTAAGTCAACTACCCTGGCCAGCAAGATCTCCGGATCTGTCCCCCATTGAGCATGTTTGGGACTGGATGAAGCGTAGTCTCACGCGGTCTGCACGTCCAGCACGAACGCTGGTCCAAGTGAGGCGCCAGATGGAAATGGCATGGCAAGCCGTTCCACAGGACTACATCCAGCATCTCTACGATCGTCTCCATGGGAGAATAGCAGCCTGCATTGCTGCGAAAGGTGGATATACACTGTACTAGTGCCGACATTGTGCATGCTCTGTTGCCTGTGTCTATGTGGCTGTGTTCTGTCAGTGTGATCATGTGATGTATCTGACCCCAGGAATGTGTCAATAGTTTCCCCTTCCTGGGACAATGAATTCACGGTGTTCTTATTTCAATTTCCAGGAGTGTATATGTAAGAAAGATGTTTGATTTGCATTAATTCTGTTTTGATATCTGAGTGTGACATAACTTACTCTACCCGTGAAACAACTTAATGAGTTATACAAGTCACCAGTTGTTTACAGCAAGTTTATGTACATATTTGTTATATATTATTCTTATAACATTTGCAACTTCCAGATTCACAGGCTCTGAAGCTGTACTTATGTTTGTTGAAGTGGAAAACACTCATCAGTGTAGGTGTCATTACCATATATACATTAATATGAATTTATAGATAATGACTTTGCTCAGTGACTGTCTCATAACCTTCATTCACGTCTTTTGTCACTGTACTCATGTGTGGTTGTAAGAATGTTTGTGTTGTGCTTGAGTCATTATTTGTGTAAGTTCATTTTCTTTCTTTATGTCTTGAAATCTTCCATCTTGATTCTTCATGTAATTTGAGGTAGCAGTATTTTAATTATATATTCTGTAAAAAATTTTAATTGAATTACGTTACTTTTTCAGTGTCCACTTGAACTGTTTGATATGTGGTTATTGAATAGTATTGATCTTCTGTATTAGGGACATCTTTCTTCATGTAAAGTCTTTTTCTTTGTTGTTTCATCATCTTGTTTGAGTTGTTAATACTTTACAGGGAGCAGGGTGTAAGATGATAGTCACTGAGTTTATGTGGCGAGGTTGTAGTGTGTCTATGGCTGTGTTCGAATGTGTTGGTGTAAGTGTGGCTGTTGTAGAGGGTAACTTTTCGTTTGAAGGTACATATTTCTTCATGAGAGAAGACCTCTCTTGATTCTTCTTGTCATATTTGAGTCACAGCTAAGTAATATGTTTCCAAATGAATTTGATGAAACAACTTGACAATACAAGGTGGTAGCTGTTTGTGCTGAAATGACCAGCGTATCTTGTACGGTCTCCCTTATGAAAAGTGGCATAATGTCCAGATTAACCATTTAATCATTCTGGTATATTTTCATTTTCTTCAGTGTTGCAACAAATTTCTGCAAGTTTACAACATTGTGTTCACAATGTCCCAGTTTCGGTGTTAATAATCCTGCAAGATGATTTGGTGGACTGTTGTTGGGCAAGAAGAATTTACTAATAATGCATGTAAGATGGAACTTTTGCTTACATATGTTCAGGAATCCATAGAGCCTGACTAGTCGGGTAGCTGGTGGCATTAATTTCTTCACCTCTTTGTCTGGTAAACCAGAGTCCTTTTTATAACCACCCTCTCTTCATAACTATGGCCTGTGTTGTATCGCAACTGAGCTTCCAGTATGCATCATCTTCTCATAAATGTAGCACATTCAGATTGTAGTCTTCAGTGTTCAGAAGCAAAGTAGTATTTCCTTTGCCAGCTTGCAAGTCAACGAAGTCAAAATTCTCACACGATAAGCACAAGTCACTTTGTTGCTTGTGGCTAATTAAGATTTCAGTGGTTTAGGTTTTGCCAGTATATCGCTGGCACTTAGTGTGATGTTCTTATCTGTGTCATGAGAGAGATGATGAATGCACTACTCTTTTCCACCAATAACATAAAAAATTGCCAGACATCTTGGGGCTGGTGAAAAATTAAGGCCATTACTCAATGCTGGCACAGAGCCATTTTCCAGTTCTGGGATGGAGTGATTAACAGCTATTGTATGGCCTTATCATTCTCCACATCAGTTCCTCTGTGAAGTGATAGGTCAAACTTGTTACATTGCATAGACATCGTCTTGCACAAATTATCATGCTGTTGTTATGTCCATGGGGGCAGGCTTTTGATGTTGGAAGTAAGTAACAGTCCTTGTAGTCAGGTTGGAACAGCAGTTTCAAATGTGAAAGGACCCTCATGTACCACCTGACATCACTCTGTCCCACAATGAGCCAGAGCTGCCTATCTCACCTTCTGCACAACATCATTTTGGCCCTCTCTGATTGGTGGCAGAAACTGCAGTTGTGGCTATATAAATAGGAAATTGTGCCAGCCCCAGCAGTCAGTAGTTTTACTCCTGATGAGAATGGCAAATATAGCCATTGGAATCTCATTAATTTTAATTGATTTGATGCTGTTTGAAAATCAAAAAGACATGATGCCGCAAAAGTCATTGAGCACACTTATGTTTCCTCGGCAGTGAAGGCATAGTGCACAGTGTGAGACTGCTGGAAAAACTGTGAAAAAAGAAACTACATCTGCTGAGTTCTTTAGCATATTGCAATGCTGCCTGGATAAGGAGGTAATTCCTCACTTTGTTGTAGCTAAGCAACACATCCAAACTGCTGCAGGGGACAGAATTTTGAAGAGGACAAGTCACACCACAGTGAGTCAGTGGACCGGTAGACAAGATATGAACTTGATCCATATACCAGAATGCTGTTTGATTGTCATCAACTTCTGTCATCAGCTTTGCAGCCATTTGATTGGGAGTGTGTGGACATAGCCATGGCATCACAATGGTGAGCCAGTTTGTGCAAGACAGCAAGACAACATTCAAGCAAGTTTGAGCACGTGACTCACAGAGAAAATGATGTGAAGAATGATAAGTTTCACAAAATAGTTGTTAATCTCTGTAATCCAGAACTAGTTGACAACTCTGTGGCAGCTCTGGGTAAAGGCCTTAATTTTTCACCAGTCACACAATATCTGTCAGTTTTGGATTGTGTTAGTGGAACTGAACAGTGCATCTGGCATCTGTTGCATGACGCAGCAGAGGATGTCTCACTAGCTTCCAGTCTGGGTTTAAGCTATCCCACCAAAAACCAGCGTTAACCTAGAAGATTGTTGTGACTTGTCCTTATTGTGTGAGAATGATGACTTGGTTGTCTTGTTAGCAAACAGAGGAAATGCCACTGTGTTTCAGAACACTGAACCTGAAGGTGCTATACTTATTAGAAGATGGTGCGTACTGGGAACTTAGTCACAATCTGACACAGGCCATAGTCAAAACATCTTAGAGGAATATAAGTGCCAAAACTAGGACATTGTGAACACCATGTTGTAAACTACCAGACATTAGTTGAAACACTCAAGAAAATAAAAACAAATCAAAATGACTTAATGGTTAGTTTTTACGAGGGTGCCAGTAGAAGACATGCTGGATCTTTTGGCCCGGCGCTTTACATTTGGAATCCTGAAGTTATTATGTTATGTTCTTACAACAACACTTCTTATACAGTGATGAATATTATGAAATAATGGATGCACAGTGATGGACTCACCACTGCCCCTCGCAGTCACGAATTTCTTCATGGAGCACTTTGAGGAGCAGGCTCCATACTCCGCGGTGTTGTGTCCACCTTGCTTCCCAAGATATGTTGATGGTGCCTTCCTGACATGGCCCCATGGTGAAAATACACGGCAGCAGTTAATGGATCATACAAACGGAGTTCATCCCAACATTAGATTTGCCATCGAGATGGAGCGGGATGGCAAGCTACTGTTCTTGGATGTTTTCATTGGGGGGAAGGCAGGAGGCTGGCTTGGTCATTCAGTGTACAAGGAACCAATGTACACTGATCAATATTTAAACATTGATAATTTTCACTCTTGTACACTAGAAAATGCTCCTTAAAACGTTAATACACACAGGAAAATTTATTTCCAATGACAACCACCTACAGTCTGAATTGCAGCACTTGAGGCACATGTTCAGAGAGGATGATTATAGCAAGAGAGACACTGCAAATGCTTTCAGATGTCACCAATGATGGATGTCTTGTGAATTGGCAGAAGAAGGCAAGCCAACAGCTTTCCTGACATACTGTGGGCCAGTGAGCAGCAAGTTAGGATGTGTACTGCAGAGACATGGATTGAGACCAGTGCTTTGTCCCACCCCCAAAAAATGACATATGCTCATCCTTGTTAAAGAGAACATAGCTCTTCATGTGTCAGGTGTGCATGGTGTCCCTTGTGAGTGCAGCAGGATTTATGTAGGTCAATCAATTTGCACAGTTGCAGGGTGTTGTACTGAGCACAAGAGACATATTAAATAGAGGGAGCTGAACAAGTCAGCCATATCTGAGCACTGCCTGGAAAACAGACACAAAATACGGTTTGAGAACACAAATGTTTTGGCTCACATGTCAACATACGTGGATTCTATTATAAAAGAGGTGACTGAGATTAGATTGAACAACAACAATTTCAATAGAGACCAGGGGCACACTGACTAGGGCATGGGGACAGGCATTGATGTCAGAAGGAAGTTACAGTCAATGACTAACACTTATAGGGAGGTTGGGAACAGCAGTTTCAAACGTGGCACTGGCCTCTCATGCCACCTTACATCACTCAGACCAATGTCTGGCTGGAGCTGCTATGAGCTACCCAACTCACCTTCAATGCGTGTATTATTTCCGTCCTCTCTGTTAGGTGCCAGTGACTATAATCATGGCTATATAAGTGGAAAAATGTGCCATACCCAGCTGTCAGTAGTTTTACACCTGGAAATGATGACAGTGATAATCAATGAACACATGTGATTTTTTTTTTAATTGACTCAGCTTGAAAACCGAGAATATTTTATTCAAAGATTTGTTTAACATATTTTTCTTTGAGCAACAAGAAACAGACTCTAGCTGTCACAATGGCCTCAAGGGAAAGTCTCTCTGTACTAAAGCACAAATGACACATTTGCATAGCATCATGTTGTGAAGTGGCTCTGAGCCTGAGTGGGCTAAGCAGCTGCCACCAGCCATCATATACTATGGTGGCAGAGTGTGCCTGTGGTACCAAGCCACTGGAGGTGTGACAAAGCTGGCATACATCACTGGGTCTACCAGATCCTGTACGACAACAATCAGCATTCAACAAAAACTTGCAATTCCGTGCCAGCATGATATGCTGTAGAGCGGTATTGATACTTGATACAACAAATGCTACAACAGAACCAAGACTGTCTTCAGACAATCTGAGCCTCAACACACAGAGCTCATAGTTGACATTATGTCTCCTGGAAGCACACAGTTCATACTGGTCTCATTAAATGTCAGTTGTGACAAGAAGTCCAAATTTTACAGTAGTGGCACAAATTAGTTGTCTTAGGTAACTCTCCCATAAATGTCATAGTGCTTCACTTTACACACTGGAGTGTTTGTTGTTACTACCTCCCCTCTCTGTTTCTCAGTTGTAAACATCATCATGCTGCCACCATGAAAATATCTTTTTCCTGTGCTGATTAATAGTATATTTATGATTGTATTTATTATGGTATTGATATTTTTTGGTGTGAACATTATAGTGTTGTTGTCTAGTATGATTGTTTTTTTATGTTCCATGCTCTTACCTTCTCCCTACCCTTTGCCCACACTTGCTATGGATATTCAAGGAGATAATAGGAGAAAGGAACAACGGGCATGCACGGCCAAAAAATATATGGCAGAATAGAATCGAAGAAACATCTCCTTAGGCGAGAGAGGTTGTAATTATGTCTACAGACAGAGAGATGGAAGTCCATTGTGTCCTCTACATGGTGAATATATCTGGACTAGATTCAGAAAGTGCTTTTCAGAGATAACCTTCTGTTGTTGTTATGATGATGTGCTGTTTTATGCATCATATGTGAGTGATATTGTTGTACAAAGGGATGCCTTGGATGAGTTTATATGCTGAGTTTATTCTTAGGTTTGTATGTGTAGGAATGTCAAGTAAGTAATTCATCATTTCTTTATGAATAAATAACTGTTGCTATGATAAGGATCGTGTGCAGTAATCTCACATTTTCAGTCATTATTCAGTGTGCCATTTTTGTGTTGCAGATGTATTGTGAAGTAAATCTAAATTTGATGTTCACAGTAAACTTTTATTTTGGTGGATTACTGTTACAGTGATATGTGTGGCAAATTGGTGAGTTGGTGCTTGCACTTTCAGTCTGTTATGATGTGTCAGTACATCCTGGGTTTCTAATTCACCAGTGTATCTTCCAGTGATTTGTTCTATTACTTCCCATGTTTATCATAATTCCATTTTCTTTCTGTGATAAATAGTTTTTTGGGAATCTGAAGCAATAATTAGCACATCAGCCTATCCTTCACATTTGCAAATGTGGAATAAACTCATTTTCTGGTTAGACTCTCTACTGTCAATGTCTTAGCTATCAGGTAATATCAGTGATTTTGTGGGTTGCAGTAAGTGTCACATATCTTCCATTAAAGTTTCCTCATGATTGTCCACCCGTGTGTATTTCTTGTGTAAGACAATTTTTGTTTGCAAATAAAGAAACAAGTTCAGATATCAACTCTGTGTACAGATGAGGTTGTTGAGTGTGCTATATCGTACAACTACATATACCTGCACTACAGACATAATTAGGGGGTTGCTGTATCATTGGTCCCCATGCCAGATTCACAATACAGGATGGATTGTATGTCAACACAGCAGTTGAGTAAAACCCACCAGTCAGTTTACGAGTTAAGATTCCATTGGACTCTATGTGAAGGAGCAACAAGCACCAGCCTCTTCTCCAAACCACTTGCATTGCCACAAGTGATGCTACATGCAGGGGACTACTTGCTTTGCCACTCAAGTGTCTTCCAGTTTGCCAAAACTGAGCCCAAGTGACCTCCTGGCCACAGAGCTGCCAGATCCAAGTGCAGCACCAACCATGGAAGATCATGAAGCACCACAGTGAACAGCCAGCAGTCATAACCAGAGCCATCACCTCCACCAACCTCGGCCTCAGCTAACACTGTGCGCCTTGGAGGTTATACACTGTTTGAATTAATTTGCTGTCACTGCTAGACATCTGACCTGACTTAGAATCAGCCAAGTGTTGTCTATCTCCACCAGTGAACTACGGTCAAGCTACTGTAAAAAGATCTGTGACAGTTGCAGTGAGCTGGGTGCAGCAGTTCTGCATACCTACCACAATCAGTAACATTGTGCAGTTGTGTAAACATCTCTTTGGCAAAGCCTCAGTGTTGCTGGAACTGTATAGAAAGCTATTGTTTTGCAGCTGACCACTGGTAACAGTTTTGTCAGCTATCATCCATCAGATTATGCTGACGTAACTACAAAGTAAACTAAACTATTTTATGACTTCCATCCAGAAAGATTATATATATCAAATGCAAAAAAAAAAAAAAAACTATGCACTGTGAAGGAATTACCTGAATGGGATGGAAACTGGTAGACGTGATGTACATTTGAAGAGGAAAAATTGATTACAGTTTTAGAAAAGTTGAATGATGCATTCAAAAATTGAGCAAATCAGCAACACTTTGGTCTACCTCTGGTCCATATACAAGCTGTAATTTGGTGTGGCATTGATTGAGAAAATTGTTGGATGCCCTCCTGAGGGATATCATGCCATATTATTTGTAGTTAGTACATTAGATTGATAATATGCTGAACTGGTGAGAAGGACCTGCCCACGATGCACCAAAAGTCCTCAGTTGGGTAGAGGTACCATCCTGGCTAAGGTGGGTATGACAAGCATGAAGACAAGCAATACAAACTTTCAAAGTGTATAGAAGGGCATTATCTTGCCAAAATATAAGCCCAGGATGGCTTGGCATGATGGATAATCCAATGGGGCATAGAATGTTGTCGACGTACTACAAGGGTATCCTAGATCACCCTATGAAATGAAATGGCACTGCAGACCATCACTTCTGGTTGTCACACCATATAGTGGTTGACAGTCAGGCTGCTAACCCACCACTGTCCCATGCACCTCCAGCCACTTCTTTGCTGGTCATTGGGACCTGGGACATTTTGTCTGGAATAGAATTGTCTTCAGTGATGAGACCTGCTTGGAATTGAGCCCTGATGACTAGCAAAGAGGTGCCTGGACACGCACTGAATAGCAGTGGTATACCAACCTGAATATCCCTCAGGAGGACACCCAGCAACTCACTCAATCAATGCCAATCCAAATTACAGCCTCCATAAGACCAGTAGTGGACCAACATGTTACTGATTTGCTCAGTTTGTAGAGAACTATCTCTTGAATATATTGTCATGCAGAAGAAGGTTGAATTAGTTGAATGACAAAAACTAACTGCACTTTACAAATGTTTATTTAGCACTTGCACATACAAGAGTGTGGAGCGAACTGCCTCCAGCCAGAACACATACAGTATATATACAGCCACAAAACATTCCTGTACAATGATTCTTGAGATTTGTGGGTACTTCTAGAATGTACTCAAACCAAGTATAGAAATTAAAAGTGTACAGTCCAGGTGAGTTTTGAATTCATGACCCTCCATGCAATACTTTAGTATCATAACCACTACACCATGGTGCTACTCAGATTCTTCTGCGGCACTGATCTTTCCTTAAGAGAACAGCATCTCAATGTTACGTCCTCCTAGTCCAGGAACGAGTCATTGGTCCTGCTTACTCCAACGTCTGATGACTGATGTTTACCCTGGTGGTAATTTCTTAGAACTTTTTTTGCCTCTGTGCTCTTCATCACTTTTCTGCTTGTTGCCTGTTGCTAGAGCTTCAAATTTACCCTGGGTTGCAGGATCCTTGTAGGGCTTCATTCGTAGGTTGTGGACCGTATCTCTGATCTTTTGTCTTCTTGTGTCAGGGTCGAAATCATCAACTTCCTAAGTAACATCAGACAATCGTCTTACAACCTTATAAGGTTCAAAGTAGCATCTGAGGAGCTTCTCAGCGAGACCAATCTTCTGAACAGAAGTGAAGATCCAGACGAGGTCACCAGGCTGGTAGACAACAGGGCAGTGGCTCGTGTCATACCTTTGGTGATCATTTTTTTGAGCCTGCTGAATGTGGAGGTGAGCTAACTGCTGAGCTTCCTCAGCTCTGGTTAACACCTGGCTGATGTCATCATTGTCCACATCATCAGGATGTAATGGGAAAACAATGTCCATTGTTGTAGTTGCCTCACACACATGCACCAGAAAAAATGGGATAAATCCTGTGGTGTCTTGTTTGGTAGTGTTGTAGGCAAATGTCACGAAAGGTAGCTCCTCATCCCAGTTGCTCAGCTTAAAGTTGATGAACATTGATAGCATGCCAGCCCAAGGTCTTATTAAGGCATTCAGTAAGCCTGTTACTTTGTGGATGGTAAGCAGTCATCATGTGACATGTAATGTTGCACAAACAGTTTATCTCTGTCACAAGATTCGATTGAGAAACTTTCCCTGGTAATGATCTTGGGGAAATGTCTTCCACAATGAATTTGGCTACCTCAAATGCTTCAGCTGTTTTCACAGCTTTTGTAATGCTATAGCATGGCAGATAATCAGTGCACACAATAATCCATTTATTGCCACTAGCAGACATCGGAAACCATCCGAGGAGGTCAATTCCAACACTCTGGAAAGGCGTTTCAGCTGGTGGAATCGGTATGAGATGGCCAGGTGGTTTCTGAGGAACTTCCTTTCTCCTCCGGCACTCTCAACAGCGCAGCACATAGTGACGGACACTCCTAAATAAACCTGGCTAGAAAAATCTCTTACAGATTCTGTCGTATGTCTTAATAATTCCTAAATGTCCAGCTTCAGGTGTGTCATGGAATTTCTAAGCACATGCGTTTAGAAATCACTGGTAGCCACATCTTTCCAAAGGGATTAAAGTTTTTCTTGCAAAGTAATCCATTAACTACCTTAAATTGTCCGTTCACATCCTGTAACCGATTTAAGTCAAGCATAATTTGAGATATCTTGGCGTCCTTCTTCTGCTGTCTTCATCAATGTCTTGATAGTCTTGCACAGGGGTTTCTTGAGACACAGTTTACATCTTGGTGTTTTCTCCCACCCTTGTACAGTATGGTAGTGTCATACTGTTGAAGATGTAGTGCCCACCTGGTGAGTCATCGTGTTGGCTCCATAAGACCTGTCAGCCAACAAAGTGAATGATGGTCTGTAACAACTGTGAACAGCCTTCCGTAGAGATACTGTCGAAATATACACATGGCCCAGATCACAGCAAGACATTCTCTTTCTGTAGCTGAGTAGTTTCTCTCAGCTTGTGTAAGTGTCATAAAAGCATAGGCTATAACCTTCTCTTTTCCATCCAAATTTTGGACCATACCAGCACCGATCCCATACCCACTGGCACCTATGTGTAGTTCTGTAGGTGCTCTCTCATCATACAGTCCAAGTACAGGGTCAGTTGTCAGAGCATTTCGCAGCATATCAAATGAATCTTGTTGAGCACCACCCCAGGCAAATTTAGCACCAGCTTTTAACAATTCTTGGAGTGGCCTTTCTTTGATACAAAAATCTTTGATAAAACAACAGTAGTAAGAACATAATCTGAGGAAGCTTCTAACATCTCTAATACTTTTAGGATTAGGAAATTCCATTATAGATCTCACCTTTTCTGGGTCTGGCCGCACACCTTCGTTTGGCACAAGGTGTACAAGTATTTTGATTTCTTTTGCTCCAAAGAGACACTTTCTTGGATTAAGTTTCAGTCCGTCTTGTTTAAGATACTTAAGTACAGCCCTCAGTCTTTTTATATGTTCATCAAATGTCTCTGAGAACACTATAATATCATCTAAATAACAAAGACACATTTTATACTTCAGGTGACATAGAAGATTATCCATCATCTGTTCAAAAGTTGATGGTGCATTACACAAACGAAATGGCATTATCTTAAGCTCATACAGGCCCTCATGGGTGATGAATGCAGTTTTATCATGATCAGCCTCATCTACTTTAATTTGGCAGCATTCCAATGCATGTACATAGTTGAGGAAAACTTATCTCCCTTCAGACCATCTAGTGTATAGTCAATTTGTGCATGAGGGTAAATGTCCTTTTTAGTTATCTTATTAAGTTTCCTGTAATCAATGCGAAAGGGCCAACTGCCATCCTTCTTCCTGACAAGGACAACTGGTGATGAACATGGGCTCTGCAGAGGCTGAATGATGTCATTCTTCATCATTTTCTCTATCTCGTCACGAATTATTCGACGTTCCCATTGCGGACACATGGTATGCTCTCCGGCTTATTGGTTGATGGTCTCCAGTGCTAATCCGGTGCTTCACCAATGATTTGTCTAATTTGCTCTTCACCTGTGGATTGAAGCATTCAGAGAATGCTTGAAGAATGGCAGGTAGCTTCTCCTGTTGTTTCTTAGTGAGATCTGGTGAAAGTTGAGCTACAAGATTTGTCTTGTAGTGGTAGCACTAATTTCGCCCACAGACTCAGCATGGAAGGTTTCTATGACACTCAGCTGTTCTTCAATTAACGGCTAGGTGTTTGCTATGCACATGCATTTTGGAAGGATCTGCAGTTCTCAGTGACAGTTAACTATCCACAATTCACCAAATCCATTCTTAAACAAGACAACAGAGGCTGGGATGACCAAGTTAGTCTTCAGTGTTATGCTTCTCTTACATTCCACTACAAGATCTATGGATTGATGCATGGCATGACATGTGACAGCTACCTTTCTAGCACTGACTGCAGGAATGATCCCTTCATCCAGCACACACAGTCTCCACACACTCGGATGCACATCTTACTTTCCATAGTATCTCATCTCGTCTAGCATAATCTTCGAGCGACCACAATCTATAATTGCCTTTGATGCTTTGAAAAAGTCCCATCTGAGAATGGCGTCATGACTACGCTCTTGTAAGATGATGAATTCTAAGGGCTGTGTATGGCCACTCTTACCCATATGAATAGTACATATTCCTGTAGGGTTTACATATTTCCCATTAGCTACCTTCAGCAGAGATGTTAAGTTGTTGAAAAATACAGTTTTCTGCAACTGGCGACAGTACTTCTCCGAAATGACTGAATATGATGCCTCAAGAGTCCACAAGAGCTAGGGCTGGCCGGCCATCCATGAGTATATTGATGTAGTTTCCTATCATTTTTGTAGTGATCGACAGCAGAGGATTTTTCTCTTCAGCAGCCTCACCTCCAAGAAAGGTCACACCCTTTAGTTTTCCAGGTTGCAGCGGCTAGGTGATTGGCTGGAACTTCTAAATGGTGATGGAGACCTTGGTTGGTGTGGGGGAGCTTCCTCTCCAGTGGCTAGCTTGCAGCTATGGTGACCTTTGTCGTCCTGCACCCACATCTTCTTGTTCATCTTTGTTGTCCCGGAGTTGGAGTCAGCTAAGATTAATCTTATGGTGTGGGCATCACCAAATACCTGCTGCCTTTCTCAACAATAGTGCACCACATGTCCCAGTCATCCGCAGTGGAAACATACTGGTTGGTTATCCTGTGTCCTCCAGACATCAGTCTTCCATGGTGCCCAAACAGGTTCCTCATTCGGCATTGTAGGAGCGTAACTCCGCCAGGGTCTCGACTTTTTCACCATTTAAAGGGAAATGAAGGATGAGAGATTGGTTTCAATGTCTGTTCCACTTCCTCCCTTATGACCTCTTGAAGTGTCTCGGTCTTTTGCTTGATGTGCAATCCAAGTGCCTTCTGAACTACCTCTTTTACTATCTGACAAAGAACGCTTGTGAAATCAGGTGCTTCCTCTATCACAGACATTTGCTGTTGAAACTTTCTTCAGGAGTAGGATTTGATACATATCCTCAGCAACACCCTTCATGAGCTGTGCAACTTTGTCTTCCTCCTTCATTCTAGAATCCAGTATTTTACACAGCTCCAAGATGTCTTGAATGTAGGATGCTGTAGTTTCTCGTGGATGCAGTGCCCTGCAGTTTACTTTGTCTTCAGCCTCGCACTTCTGTTGTTGTGTGTCACTGAAATACTTGCACAGTTCCACCTGGAATACTTCCCAGCTCGTGAACTTCTCCAAGTAGAAAAATTTGTTAGCCAAACACATGGTGTAATCACATTTGTTAATTTTGACTATATGGTCATATACCTTCAACCACTTGTTTGGATCTTGGCCATAGTCACCAGAAAACCTGGAAGGATGTCTCATGTGGTGGCACACAGTTGCTGTCATCATAACGTCCTATTCTTCTTCTGTCTCTGGTAAATTATGATCTGTTGAATGTGGCCCGAACTTGGGTTTCTCGCCATGTAAACGGCAGCTTTGTCATGGCCTGATGGGAGATACTGTGTTGTCAATAATTTGCGATATCACAAGTTCTGATAACCAGTGTCTCCGCCAGAGTAACGTCACATAGTTAAAGGTGCAATTAGTTGAATAACAAACACTAATTTCACTTAACGAACATTTATTCAGCACTTACAAATACAAGAGCATGGAGTGAAGTGGCTCTGACCAGAACATATATACTATCTACACAGCTACAGAACATTCCAGCATAATGATTCTTCACATTTGCAGACACTTCTAGAAAGCACTTGAACTAAATATAGAAATTAAAATCGTTAATTGCTGGTGAGTTTTGAACTCATGACCCTTAGTTTAAGAGTTAAGTATCATAACCACTGCACCATGATGCTACTCGGCTTCTACTGTGACAATATCATCAAGTTTTTCTAAAATTGTAATCATTTGTTTGTCTGTACATGTACATCACATCTATTGATTTCCATCCCATTTCGGTAATTCCTTCAGGGTGTCCAATATTTTTCCTTTTTTGTTAATGTATTTATGCTTCCTTCAGACTTCATTGGTATTGCATCCCTGCGGACATTTATTTGTGATTTGCATTGCTTGAGAATCATTATTTGCTTGTATGGACTCATTCTGGTCATCAGAGACTGAGTAACAGGAACATGAACTGAAACAAATACTATTAAACTATTGTATTAGTTAGCTGTGATGAAGCAAAATTTTGCAAAAGTTTAGCAACTGTTTCTCATCTTGTTTATATGCATATTGCATGCTCAATATCTTACATATATTGTAAGTTCTTACCTTTACTCCTTCCATTGTTTGTATTCCAATCAGGACACAGCAGTATCACAGTCACTGTTTGTGAAGGGACATCTTCCTTTTTCAAGTAGAGGCATCTTCTTTCTTCATTTTATTTAATGGGATGATCCAAGACTGTTTAAAGTCGATGATAAGTAAAAAGATTTTCATTGAGATTGTATTACATCTTTGTACTGTACAATTTTTAATTGGTATAAGATTCTACTCTGGTGATACGCAAAATATGGTAAATACTAATTTCAGCCTTAGTGCTTGTTCCTTAGGTTGTGTTCATGCTGCAGTCTCACTGCTCTCAGCTCACTGGCATGGCACTGATTAAACAAACCCACTGAGTTATAGTGACGCTTGTAATATGCACCATCACTGGTGCTACACTGCTCACAGTTATTGTCATCAGGCAAGAACATCGAGATAGTTCCGATTTGGAGATGTGTCCATTGCCAACCATTCTAAAACTTGAGCTGTGATTGGCTGCTTCAAGTTCACTCTAAAAGTGCTGTTGCTAGGAGAACTGCTAATTGTTTTTGCTGTTTGTCTTACACTATGCATTTATGTCTACATTTCCATCTAAATCCAAACTCTGTAAAGTGTCTGCAAATCACTATCAAGTGCATGGCACCACATATTAAGATTCCTTCCCATTTCTTTCTGGTATGTAACATGGTAAAAATGACTGATTAAATACCTCTCAACAGGCAGTAATTAATTTAATCTAGTATTCCAATCACTGGAAGAGGGGTACATAGGAGCTGTAGTGTATTCCTAGATTCATCACTTACTGCTGGTACTTGAAACTTTGTAAATAGTATTTTGTGAGATACTTTGCTTCTGTCTTCAGCGATCTGCAGCCCAGGTCTTTTGACTCTTCCATGGGTTAAACAAACATGCGAACACTGTTGATTATGTCCTATATGTATTGATAGTCCTATCCGGTATGGATCCCAGATAATTGATTTGTATACAAGGATGGATCAAACAACTGTTTCATAACACCGCCCTTTGAAGGCTAACCACAGTTTTAGTAATCTACCACTGAAAACAACATATGCTGGCCGATGATGAAGACACAGGCTAAATAAGAAAATGAAAGCTTCCAAAACTGGAATTTAACACAAAAAAGTTGTGTTGCTGCCTTAAAACAACCTTAACTTGTGCCACTAACAGCCTCTCTCAGTGTCAATTATTGGTGTTACAAAAACAAAATGACAAGATTTAAATAAGTCCTATCAAGTCTATAAATTTTATTTTATTTAGTAGATTCATCCGCACATTACGTTGTTGCTCATTTGTGGTACTGTGATTTAACATATCTTTGTTGGCAAAATATTTCTCCCAAACAAATAAAATTTTGATGTCTATACACTTCAGTTTATGATTATACTGTAGTAGATAAGAAACTAATATCCACTGAGATAGAAATTGATGCGTCATATAAGATTGGGAAAACTCAGTATCAGGCGTGTGTGTAAATTGATAATTGGATCTTTCACTTGCCCACTGGACTCATCTCCTGATGTGACTGAAAACTTCACTTGTACAAAAATTCCCCAATAATACTGTAATCATTGTTGGAGACTCCAACAGTTAATTGGTAAAATTACAGTTTTGTTAGTGGTGATAATGATAGGACATCCTGTGAAACTTTATCCAATACCTTCTCCTAAAATTGCCTAGAACGGATACTTAGTAACCCCACACATGATGGAAATATATTGGATCTAATGGCAGTAAATAAACCTGACCTCTTTGAGGATGTCTACATCAAAAATTGGTATCAATAACCATGACACAGTTGTGGTAACAGTGGTTACCAAAGTACAAAGGATAACTAAAACAACCAGAAAGATACATATGTTCAGTAAACTAGATAAAACAATTAGTATCATTCCTCCATGAGAAACTTCAAACTTTCAGAACAGGCCAGGAGCATATGGAGGAACTCTGCCTAAAGTTTAAAAGATTTGTTGACCACATACTAGATAGATATGTACCCCATAGAACAGTACATAAAGTGATGGAATATCCTTAGAATACATTCACTGTAAAGAAACTTCTGAAGAAACAGATCTGCCTCGTGATGACTGGGTGTTGTGTGATGTACTTAGGTTAGTTAGGTTTAAGTAGTTCTACATTCTGGGGGATTGATGACCATAGCTGTTAAGTCCCATAGTGTTCAGAGCCATTTGAACCATTTGAAGAAACAGAGACTACTGCATAACAGGTGAAAGGCAAAGCATAAGGCAGTATAAATGATGATTAATTGAATCCCTCCGCTGCTGACAGGGTCCCAGAGCAAAAGCTGTAATGCTTAACTCCATTTTTTTTATTTTTTTTCCAAACGAAAGAAAGCCAAGGAGAATTGCCCCAATTTAATTCTTGTACCACTTGAAAGTTGAATGAAATAAGTATTAGTGTCACTGGTGTTGAGAAACAACTGGAATTGTTCAAAATTGAACAAAGCTCCACTCCCCTATGAAATCCCTGACATATTTTATACTGAACATTCTGCCACTTATGCCCCCCTCCCTCCCTTGTAGGGTTTGGGGGGAGGGGGGGCATCACACGGCAGAGGCCAAAAGTTAGCACTGCCAGCACAGTTAAGTCAGACTGTGAGCTTATAGCATTGACCACATTGTACGAATGTTTGTAAGCAAATGTGGCAGCCTTCATGAAAATATAATACAGGATCCCAACAATAGGAACAACATGTTTGGTGTGTAGGTTATATCAAAAGTATTTTCATTGCCCCGTGTGCCCAACTTGAGTGAATTCAGCAGTATTAAGAAGCAGAGGTTTCAGATGTGTCCCTGCTGCTGCAACTTCATTCAACGGACCTGCATATAATACATACTCACACAGACACAAGGCAGAACATGTTCATGCTTTATTTGTGGAGTGATGGTTTAGTGATTTCAGTGCTCATTAGTGTGGTGGGATATGTTGTGATTTCAGTGGCTATCCATGTGAAGGATTGTGTAGTGCAAAAAATGGTTACTTGTGCAAAGCAATATGTTGTGACCTCAGTTGTCACATTAGTGACAGATTTTGTAGTGCACTAATGCTTGCTTGTTTGACAGGATGTGTCAATGAATGCAGTGATCACCTGAGAGATGGATAGTTTACATTGCTCTTCAGTGGTTGCTCTTGCATCAGACGTTCTATTTTGACTAAGTGGTTGCCTCTGGAATGGGTATTTTGTGACATTGTGATCATTTCTGTGAATAGTTTCTTGAACCAACATTGCTGTCAGTAACTTGTAACTTGGTGAGCAATTATGTTTTTCATGTGTCAGAACACGTCTTTCATTAATTATCCCAATACCATGTACTTTCATCCATCTGAACTTTAAGAGATCTGTATCCGCTGCTCCCTGTTAGCAAGCTAAGATCTCAACTACTTATTTATGACCCACCCCCCTTTATTTCCAGTACTTCAGATGCACCTAGACGTACTTCATAATCATCTGTGTCAGATGCTTTGCTGAGATATAGGAAAATAACTGTTACATTTTAACTCTTGGTATAAGAATCATGAAAGAAGGTTGTATACATGGAAGAACCCTGGAGATACTAAAAGGTATCAGATAGATTATATAATAGTAAGACAGAGATTTAGGAACCAGGTTTTAAATTGTAAGACATTTCCAGGGGCAGATATGGACTCTGACCACAATCTATTGGTTATGACCTGTAGATTAAAACTGAAGAAACAGCAAAAAGGTGGGAATTTAAGGAGATGGGACCTGGATAAACTGAAAGAACCAGAGGTTGTACAGAGTTTCAGGGAGAGCATAAGGGAATAATTGACAGGAATGGGGGAAAGAAATATAGTAGAAGAAGAATGGGTAGCTTTGAGGTATGAAGTAGTGAAGGCAGCAGAGGATCAAGTAAATAAAAAGACGAGGGCTAGTAGAAATCCTTGGGTAACAGAACAAATATTGAATTTAATTGATGAAATGAGAAAATATAAAAATGCAATAAATGAAGCAGGCAAACATCTCAAAAATGAGATCGAGAGGAAGTGCGAAATGGCTAAGCAGGGATGCTTAGAGGACAGATGTAAGGATGTAGAGGCTTATCTCACTAGGGGTAAGATAGATACTGCCTACAGGAAAATTAAAGAGACCTTTGGAGATAAGAGAACCACATTATGAACATCAAGAGCTCAGATGGAAACCCAGTTCTAAGCAAGAAATATATAGAGGGTCTATACAAAGGCGATGTACTTGATGACAATATTATGGAAATGGTAGAGGATGTACAGGAAGATGAAATGGGAGATACAATACTGCGTGAAGAGTTTGACAGAGCACTGAAAGACCTGAGTCGAAACAAGGCCCCCGGTGTAGACAACATTCCATTGGAACTACTGACGGCCTTGGGAGAGCCAATCCTGACAAAACTACCATCTGGTGAGCAAGATGTAGGAAACAGGCAAAATACCCTCAGACTTCAAGAAGAATATAATAATTCCAATCCCAAAGAAAGCAGCTGTTGACAGATGTGAAAATTATCGAACTATCAGTTTAATAAGCCACAGCTGCAAAATACTAACACAAATTCTTTACAGACGAATGGAAAAACTAGTAGAAGCCGACCTCGGGGAAGATCAGTTTGGATTCCGTAGAAATACTGGAACATGTGAGGCAATACTGACCTTACGACTTATCTTAGAAGAAAGATTAAGGAAAGGCAAACCTATGTTTCTAGCATTTATAGACTTAGAGAAAGCTTTTGACAATGTTGACTAGAATACTCTCTTTCAAATTCTAAAGGTGGCAGGGGTAAAATACAGGGAGCGAAAGGCTATTTACAAATTGTACAGAAAGCGGATGGCAGTTATAAGAGTCTAGGGACATGAAAGGGAAGCTGCGGTTGGGAAGGGAGTGAGACAGGGTTGTAGTCTCTTCTCGATGTTATTCAATCTGTATATTGAGCAAGCAGTAAAGCAAACAAAAGAAAAATTTGGAATAGGTATTAAAATCCATGGAGAAGAAATAAAAACTTTGAGGTTCGCCGATGACATCGTAATTCTGTCAGAGACAGGAAAGGACTTGGAAGAGCAGTTGAATGGAATGGACAGTGTCTTGAAAGGAGGATATAACATGAACATCAACAAAAGCAAAACGAGGATAATGGAATGTAGTTGAATTAAGTTGGGTGATGCTGAGGGATTTAGATTAGGAAATGAGACACTTAAAGTATTAAAGGAGTTTTGTTATTTGGGGAGCAAAATAACTGATGATGGTCGAACTAGAGAGGATATAAAATGTAGACTGGCAATGGCAAGGAAAGCGTTTCTGAAGAAGAGAAATTTGTTAACATCGAGTATAGATTTAAGTGTCAGGAAGTCATTCCTGAAAGTATTTGTATGGAGTGTAGCCATGTATGGAAGTGAAACATGGACGATAAATAGTTTGGACAAGAAGTGAATAGAAGCTTTCAAAATGTGGTACTACAGAAGAATGTTGAAGATTAGATGGATAGATCACATAACTAATGAGGAAGTATTGAATAGGATTGGGAAGAAGAGAAGTTTGTGGCACAACTTGAGCAGAAGAAGGGATCGGTTGGTAGGACATGTTCTGAGGCATCAAGGGATCACCAATTTAGTATTGGAGGGCAGCGTGGAGGGTAAAAGTCATAGGAGGAGGCCAAGAGATGAATACACTAAGCATATTCAGAAGGATGTAGGTTGCAGTAGGTACTGGGAGATGAAGAAGCTTGCACAGGATAGAGTAGCATGGAGAGCTGCATCAAACCAGTCTCAGGACTGAAGACCACAACAACAACAACATTTTATTCTTTACCTGGGAATTCTAAAACTACTTTGATCAACTTTCCTATAGTAATTTCTTTTCCCTATCGGATCTGAAACCAAACTCTTCTTTCTACAGAATTTGATATTTCTTTAAATAATCCATATGTCTATTTTTCATAATGGTTTCTATCATTTTTGAAAATGAAGACAAAAGTGTTGAATCTAGGTTGTAGCTATCTGTATTTTCTTTATCACCTTTTTTGTGGATAGGGAGAACCTTTGCTTGATTTAAGTAATAGAGAAGCAACTGGATGTGTGTGACCCGTTTATAATATCTGTTAGAGGTGCTACTTTGCTGCTAATAAAGTCTTTTGATAGACTCACTGGAATCTCATTTAGACCCATAGACATTTTACTCTTAAATTTATACACAGTCCCAACAATTTCTTCTCCCATTTCAGTAGCAGCAGTATTACGTGAGAGACATAGTTATTTGGAGCTGTGTATTGTATTTTAGTTGTTTTTCTTGGAGTTTGGTTTCTACGTTTGCTAAAGTAACTGTCTATAAAGAGTTATATTATTGCTGATTTTTTATTTGGCTGTTTTGTCTTTATGCTACCAGTTCCCTGTTTTACTATATTCATTATTGCTTTGCTTTTATTGTTGAACATCTGTATGGCCTTATCATTTTTTAATTGTTTTTGCATCCTGCAGAAGTTTCCTATATATGATTTTATATTTGACAAAAAACTGTACGAATGCTGGATCACTCTCATTATCTTTGCAAGAGCTGAGATATTTAGTAAAGTAACTGTCTATAAAGAGTTATATTATTGCTGATTTTTTATTTGGCTGTTTTGTCTTTATGCTACCAGTTCCCTGTTTTACTATATTCATTATTGCTTTTCTTTTATTGTTGAACGTCTGTATGGCCTTATCATTTTTTAATTGTTTTTGTATCCTGCAGAAATTTCCTATATATGATTTTGTATTTGACAAAAAACTGTACGAATGCCGGATCAGTCTCGTTATCTTTGCTAGAGCTGAGATATTTAGGATTCTGGTTCCTTTTTTTACGTAGGTTTTCTGGTGGATTCTCCAACAGAATGTTCTATTTTAGGAAATATCTCGTCAAATTTTCTTTTGGATGTAGTCATGAACTTGCTGAAATTTTCTTTTAAATATGTTCCTGAAAATACTTCTGACGTAGTGTATATTTTTATTTTTTGTCACATATGCACATTTTGCTCCAGATATAACAATCCACGTTTGCTGCCTTGGAGCAGACTATACCACCACCATTTGAAGCCGTAGCTCTCAGGTGAAAAAAATATTTGCTCTCAATTGTTAATCATGTTGCAAGGTAGACAAAAAGTCTGCCTCCTTTCTGCTATTATGCAAAATGAGTTGTAATCATTCTAAGCTGTCTGGGCACTGGTAATATTACTCACAATAGCACTAGTGAGTGTATAGGATCATTTTGTATTTTCTCAAAAATAAAACTCCAAGTGAGATCATCATTTTAGCAACTTTTAATTATCATTGTCGTCACCCATGTTCATAAGTATATGCAGTTTGCATGTCAGGGGGATCATTGGAAAGTGAATCAGCAAGAAGAGTGTTGGTGAAATTTTCGTTTAACTTGTTAAAACACAGTACGATGGTTGTGGCCATTAGTCAATCATACTGCCACAAGTTGCACAACTGTAGCCTGCCCAAGCAATACATAATTCTGTAGAACTCTGGTTTATGTAAGATTGAAGTTTTTACATTTTGTTTAAGTAATGTGCAGCTGGAGTGCAGCCAACATTTTACCTAGCGTATAATGTAAACTCATAAATATTCCAATATTAGTAAAGAAGCAGATGGATTTTATAATCAAAATCATCATCATCATAAATAATAATCATGTTAAAATCTACATCTTTTGAAATGCATAGACTAAATTCTAATGGAACCCTTTTAAAAATATCTATAAGATAGGTCCCTGAGGAGTCAAGACCTCGAATTATATTACTGCACTGTATTGTTAATTTTTTATTTTACATTTTGTTGCATGTTAAGAAAATTTTCTGGTTGGAGATCAGGTGCAGTTGATGCCAAGTCCAGGTCCAATACAGAGATACCTCACAATTCAGCAGCAGATAAGGTCAGAGCATATAACTCTTGCTTTCTTGATTAGACTGACCCTGTACCAAGCTTTAGAGTTTTAGGCAATCTTCTAGAGTAAATATCTGGTAAAAATTTTGATCAATCTTTCTACTAGTACTACGATTTTTATTTGCTTTCAAAATAGTATTCTTCACAATTTACATCAAATGAAACAATATTTCTGATCTATTTTTAACACTGATTATTGTTCTAGTGTCCTTTGTCTATGAGACGGTATTTTGTGTGTATATGGGTTAGGCAGGTATTACATTACCATAGTTCCTTGTCAAAGTTGATATGTCAAAGAAATTTAATGGTGTAATAGGGAACTTTGTCAAATCTTGAATGTCATCAAATAAATTTTATCAAATCTAGTGCCTCACCATAGAGCATGTAAAAGATATTTGCGAAAAGCTGTTCTACTACCATATATGCCCTAAGGAAACTGACACCTTTTTGTAACATTACCACTCTGAGGCAAATACATTTTGCACTATTTGAATCCCATCTAAGCTGTGGCATAGAGGTTTGGGGATCCAGCAGTAAAGGTAATATGAAAAGTCTACTTATTCTACATAAGAAGGCACTTAGCATTATGGGAAAGAAATGTGCCAGGGAGTCCTGCAGAAATTTGTTTAAAGAATTTAAAATACTAACTGTTCACAGCCTGTATGTACTTAAGATAATCATTATGGCAGTAAACAGTAACAAAACACTTAATAAAGAAATACACGATCACAGCACCAGAGGTAGAGAGAGACCCCACAACATCTCTCACAGAACAACACTTTACTGTAAATATTTGATCTCAGATCTGAATACTGTGTCACAACCTGTAAATTCCTTAATCTATGTATTACAGTAGCAAATTGTTTACTATGTATAGTCCATGTGTAAAACATTGTTCTCTCAACTAAATTTAGAAGAAGCTGTGTAGATAATAATGCCAGGCTACAATATGTAACACTAGTAAGTAAGGCTCTCATGTATTCAGAAGACTGGTTCCATATTGGTGGTGTCTGTGTTTATTTGGAATGGACTAGGTTTTAGGCCTGCTGAACTGATCGTAGACTTGAAATCATTATGTTCAGCTACTTGGAGACCATTGGCAGCCAGTCATTGACTCTACGTCCCCAAACAACAATATAAATGTTATGGACAACAATGCACCATGTCACTGGGCCACAGGTGTTCACGATTCATTTTAAGAACATTCTGGACAATTTGAGTGAATAATATGCCCACCCAGATTGTCCACCATGAATTCCACTAAACATTTATGGGACAGAATCAAGAGGTCAGTTCCTGCACAAAATCCTGCACTGCCACCACTTTCACATTTATGGATGGCTATAGAGGCATTTTGGCTCATTATTTCTGCAGGGTATTTCCAGTGGCTTGTTGAGTCCATGCCATATTGAGCTGGTGGACTACACCAGGCAAATGGGGGTCAGACACAATTTTAGGAGATATCCTATGACTTTTGACACCTCAGTGTGCAAAATTTTGAAAAGGGTTTCCTTGTCAAATTGTGGTCCAGTGGTGTGCAGGTAATACTACAGAAGAAGGTTTTGACTCGGAGCTTTTCTCTTTTCAAAATGGGAGGTTGCGCTGATATTTCAAATAATAACTTAATAAGGCATGCTATTGGGATGAACCATTTCGGGTAGAAATATTTGAATGATCTCGAAGCAAACACTGCCTGTTGAAATTAGAGAGAAACTAATCCAGAAGCTTGGAATCCAATCTGGAAGAATTTAAGTGTGTATTGCATTCGATGGGCATAATTGAAGGAGGCATTTAAGTTGCAACCAGGACACAGAGGTTATTATTCACAGAGTCCTAGTACAATCAATGGTTGTATTGGAGCACTACCACATGAACTGTATGTGGGCATCCCCAACCAACTAACAAACTGAACAGTTATCAAAACAACAACAAATGAAATGGTAGTGGGAATTATTACATATTAACTGAAACAAACAAAGGTGCTATTAAATGAGATATGTCCTGGCCATGCACCTAGTAACAATATTGAAGTAACAGACATCTGCAAACACCAGTGAATTATGACTGGAGATCTCAGTCACCAGTGATTACCAAAGTCATTGATGATGTCAATCACCCTACTGAACAATATCCAGTAAACTGTCTCTGACCACATCAAGCCCTGGAGAGCTGATCATGAGATAAGATAGGGCCTGTGGTAGAGCTGCAAAATTCTTTTATTATACTAATTGAACCAACATGAGGGAGGAGCTCTGCTCTGTTTGATTCATTGTAACCAGGAATAGCTGTTGTTACTATAATCTACAATTTGGACCAGTATTGAGGATGTTTCAGCAACTATTGTTCTAGACTCAGGAGCCTTTGTCAGTGTGATTTCAAGCAGTTATTTCAATATAGTATCCACAAAAACAAAGTTGTGTAGCATTCCTGTACAGAACAGCAAGATTATTGTGTATGATCCAGAAATGTTAGAATGATGGAGAAGTTACTAAAACTAGAAAATGTAGCAGTACCATGAACCATTCTTGTACCTGAAGACCTGATTGTTGATTATATTCTGAGCCTTGTGTTTATCCATGAGGACACAAAATTGACTTCTCTATAGGCAAGATCTCCTCTCTGACTCATAGTGAAAGAGCTAAAGTTGAGCTGCTGTGGAGGGATGGTAGCCACAGATGGTAGTGCCAAGTTTTCCAGATTAAAGTCATTGTAAAGGAACATTGCAGCACAAGAGTATTTCTGAGCCTATAGAACAAATAACTTGGAAGTCACATCGCAAGTATAAAAAAAGTTAGAAGAGCCAGTAAACCCAACCAACAAGCAAATACAGCAGAAGTTAGACCTTTTGAATCAATATGGGGAGATATGTGAACAAAAACTTGGTTTAATACAAGGAAAAACATCATCTTAATGAACTTCCACACACAGCCTTGGGCAGTAGTTTCTGCCTTATCGCTCTGTCTCAGTGGAAAGCAATAGATGAAGAAATCAAAAGGCTGTTTCAAGAACTTAACAGGTTCATAAGGAAGTATTGTAACCATCAACAAACACTAAGGATTGACTACATAAAATCGTTTGAAGAAATAGTGAATCTGCTGTCTTGTCAACACACTACATTACAGCAGAGCTAATGTTTCGCAGGAGGGTAAAGAATGCATGGGTGGACCAGATTTCACAGGTTCCCAATGACAGAGACTAGTGGGAAGAAAGGGTTCTGAAAGCTTTGATCAGTTCGACAGAAAAAGTGTTCATAAGAAAGCACTACTGTGACAAGAAACTGGTAAAAATGGTAAGGTATATCAAATGGCCCAGAAAATATTATTAAGAAGCCATCCAACTATTGAACAAAAAGAATGAAAAGTGGTAGTTGTTTTTTGTGGTACCTTTTGTCATTCTAAGGGTTCCAAATATTGGTGCATACCTATTAGGGCACCCAAGTAATCATCAAATTAAAGGACTTTATCCTCATCAAGATTCACTGAAACATTGTTCTTTGTGGAATTAGTGTGCATCATTTTAGGAACACAGAATCAATTGGAATTTTTGAACTATGGTGTTGGTGTAATGCCAAAATTACAATCTTTTTGCTTTACAACATTTTTTGAATTTAGACATAAGATATGTGTTTAGTTTTGATACTGTGTGACATGTATTTGTATGTTGTTGTGTGTAGTAGGTAAGTATTATCCTGCATAAGATGCAGGAGCTCATGAATTATTCTTGAATTTTAATTAGTCATATTATGAGAACACTCAAGATCATTTTTGTTAGAAATAAGATCTGCTTACAAATGATGGATATTATTACAAAATAATGTAATACAAAGCTTTATGTTTATGTAGATTGAATTTTTCTCACCTGCCGGTCTTAAGTTAATTATTTCCTACATTTGAATCTACATGATTATTCTTTAATTCATAATTAAGTGCCTAGCAGAGGGTTCATCAAACCATGTTCAAGCTATTTCTCTACTGTTCCACTTTCAGACAGCACACAGGAACAATGGACATTTAAATCTTTGTTTACATGCTCTGATTTTTCTTATATTATTATGATGATCATTTCTCCCTTCCTAGGTGGGTGCCAACAAAATACCTTTACACGCTGAGGAAAGAGTTGGTGATTGTAATGTCTCGAGAAGGTCCTACCACAACAACAAAAAAATACCTTTGTTGTAAAGATTGCCACTCTAATTCATGTACCATATCTCATGGTACTCTCTCCCTTATTTTGTGATAATACAAAATAAGCTGCCTTCCTTTGAACTTTATTGATGTCCTCTGTCAGTTCTATCTGTCAAAGGTCCCACACTGCACACCAGTACTCTGGAAGAGGGTGGACAAGCATAGTGTAAGCAGTCTGATTACTAGACTTGTTGGAGTATGTGATGTTTGTCTACTTTATTTCTTTGTTGATAGTTCTCTGTGTGGATGTACTGCATAGTCATACTCACTGAAAAGTGGTGGGTGGAAGTTCAATACTGGCACTGTGAATGATGTAGTTGGCAATTGCAGAATTGTGTTTCACACTTCTTTACTTTCACTGCTCACATCCCCCCTCCCAGTAGTGCATAATTATATGTCTGATTAACTATTGGTAAATGTTGAAAAGCCTCATTAACAGGTTGCAGGCAACATCAGCATACTGCTACAATAGTTTACTGTTGAACATGTATGAGAAGTGAAAATCTAAACACGCAGTTCACAGTTCTTGTAGAATAATACGGTACCTGTGACACTATTTTTCAAATAAATTAAACAGACATTGTCATTCATTGTTCTAACACAGGGCATATTAGTGTTCCTCTTATTCCACTGTTAAGTTGATGCATTGTTGTTAATCTAACCAATATGTGTTTCACATCTGAAAATTAGCCAGAGGCTAACTGACTGGGGACCAAAAATTAGTCCTTTACATATCCTCACAATAATAGGCACTGAAACTATTCACTGTTCAATGTTTAAATTACAGAAATTACAATTAAAACATTTCTTATTCAATTAACTGAATACATCAAAAAGTTCCTTCTGTGTACCAGTTCCTTCTACTACAAAGGTTAGGCCAAATTATTTGTTTAAGTAATGAAATTTTTAAGTAATGAAATTAACAGATATAGTTATACAAACAATACTTTTGACAAACCTGGTAATTATTTTGGAATTAATTAAGGGGCGGCTTTGCTACTATGTTTTTGAATAGAGACAAATAAATACTTTGAGATGCCTAGAAGTTCTTCTTCCAAATGTTTGTAATTAGTACAGAATTTATATTTGTTTATAAGTCAGTCTAAGTTGCAAAAGAATTACTGATTTCAACCTATAATGATCTGTAGCAAAAGATATTAAATAGGAATGATCATTATAAAATACGAACTTCGTTACGTACACAAAACTAAGCACAAAAATAGACCTGGTGCTATATTCCCTAAGCCTAAGGGCCGACCTTTATCTTTTATGGAAATTCAGATTATAATCATGCATATTAATGATAATTAAGCAAGAATGAAAATAAAATGAATTTAAGGAGGCAAATGGTGGAACAAGGAAGGAAGTAAAGAAACCCCAGCTTGCTTTGTCACAAGCTGTGCCAATAAATCACAGTCTTTGCTTCGCTTTCCCCACAACATTTTCTGTGTGATCATTCCAATTTAAACTACATGTAATTGTGATTCCCAAGTATTTAATTGAATTGACAGCCTTTAGATTTGTGCGATTCATCCTGTAACCAAAGTTTAGCAGACTCCTTTTACTACTCATGTGGATGACTTCACGCTTTTCACAAGTTACAGTCAGTAAATTGCTGCTATTTTTCATCCTACAGATATCTTGTTGAAATTATTTTGCAGTTGGTTTTGATCATTTGATAACTTTACAGGGTATTAAATGATAACACCATCTGCAAATAAATCTAAGGGGTTTGCTCAGATCATCTCCTAAGTAGTTTATGTATATCAGAAACAGCAGAGGGCATATCACACTTCCTTGGGGAATGCCAGATATTACTACTATTTTACATGGTGAATTTCCATCAGTTAAAATGATCTGTAACCTTTCTAGCAGGATATCATGTATCTTGTCACACAACTCAGACAATACTCCACAGGCACGCAATTTGATTAGAAGTTGCATGTGATAAATGGTGTCAAAACCTTTATGGAAATCTGAAAATATAAACCTGTGGCTCTAATTTGAAGTATATTTGAATCATGATAATTATTGATTTACAAGTTTAGCTTGTGTTTAAAGCTGCAGTGAGCTTGGTACAGGTGGGATTCATCATAATGGTTGGTGTGATGTGTTCTACTTTCTTAAGTGTGATCCTTCTTCAGAGGTGCATACTTGGCTTCTGAATATTGATCTTGGGAGTGTTGCATAATATATTTTCGTTAACTGAGACTGAAATACTTGCTCCACATATCAGCTCATTAAACTGAATTTGTGAGAATTTGATGGGGTACAGTTCAAATATTGTAGTTGTCATGATTCTTGGAACTTTTATGTGAGAGGTTTATCTAAATGTATGGGACAATGAACATGAAGAGAAAATTTTGTTCATTTTTTGATGATAAAGTGAGCATAGAATCATGAACACATGTGAGTAAATAGCCATGAAAAAGGGTAAACAGTCAATGTGCACAAATTGTATCAAATCACAGCTGATCACTCATGAATGCAACTAGAAAATTGGCCTGCAAGGACTATTGTTGCCACTGAAGTGAAGCTAGTGCTTATAAGGACCTTGTTTTGTTTGAAGGATTTGTGGAATGTACCACAAACATTCTTTGACTGTGCTATAGGAGAATTAACCAGTTCACCAATTAAACTACAGTTTTAAGTTATGGTCTAAAGGCAACTAAAGGAAAATTTGCTATTGCATAATGATGAAGCTTGTAATTACACCTCTCCCAAATCCAATGAATTCAGTGCAGCTGATAACTTAAAATTAAACAGAGATTATGCTGCACTAAATATCATTTCTGAATTAATGGATTCCCCCCCCCCTTTTTTTTTCTTCATCAGTCTACTGACTGGTTTGATGCGGCCCGCCACGAATTCCTTTCCTGTGCTAACCTCTTCATCTCAGAGTAGCACTTGCAACCTACATCCTCAATTATTCGCTTGACGTATTCCAATCTCTGTCTTCCTCTATAGTTTTTGCCCTCTACAGCTCCCTCTAGTACAATGAAGTCATTCCCTCATGTCTTAGCAGATGTCCTATTATCCTGTCCCTTCTACTTATCAGTGTTTTCCACATATTCCTTTCCTCTCTGATTCTGCGTAGAACCTCCTCATTCCTTACCTTATCAGTCCACCTAATTTTCAACATTCGTCTATAGCACCACATCTCAAATGCTTCGATTCTCTTCTGTTCCGGTTTTCCCACAGTCCATGTTTCACTACCATACAATGCTGACATCCAGACGTACATCCTCAGAAATTTCTTCCTCAAATTAAGGCCGGTATTTGATATTAGTAGACTTCTCTTGGCCAGAAATGCCTTTTTTGCCATAGCGAGTCTGCTTTTGATGTCTTCCTTGCTCCGTCCGTCATCGGATATTTTAGTGCCTAGGTAGCAGAATTCCTTAACTTCCTTGACTTCGTGATCATCAATCCTGATGTTAAGTTTCTCACTGTTCTCATTTCTACTACTTCTCATTACCTTTGTCTTTCTCCAATTTACTCTCAAACCATACTGTGTACTCATTAGACTGTTCATTCCATTCAGCAGATCATTTAATTCTTCTTCACTTTCACTCAGGATAGCAATGTCATCAGCGAATCGTATCATTGATATCCTTTCACCTTGTATTTTAATTCCACTCCTGAACCTTTCTTTTATTTCCATCATTGCTTTCTTGGTGTACAGATTGAAGAGTAGGGGCGAAAGGCTACAGCCTTGTCTTACTCCTTTCTTAATACGAGCACTTCATTCTTGATCGTTCACTCTTATTATTCCCTCTTGGTTGTTGTACATATTGTATATGACCCATCTCTCCCTATAGCTTACCCCTACTTTTTTCAGTATCTCGAACAGCTTGCACCATTTTATATTGTCGAACGCTTTTTCCAGGTCGACAAATCCTATGAACGTGTCTTGATTTTTCTTTAGCCTTGCTTCCATTATTATCCGTGACGTCAGAATTGCCTCTCTCGTGCCTTTACTTTTCCTAAAGCCAAACTGATCATCACATAGTGCATTCTCAATTTTCTTTTCCATTCTTCTGTATATTATTCTTGTAAGCAGCTTCGATGCAGAAGCTGTTAAGCCGATTGTGCAATAATTCTCGCACTTGTCAGCTCTTGCCATCTTCGGAATTGTGTGGATGATGCTTTTCCGAAAGTCAGATGGTATGTCGCCAGACTCATATATTTTACACACCAACGTGAATAGTCGTTTTCCCCTAATGATTTTAGAAATTCTGATGGAATGTTATCTATCCCTTCTGCCTTATTTGACAGTAAGTCCTCCAAAGCCTTTTTAAATTCTGATTCTAATACATTATCCCCTATCTCTTCTAAATCAACTCCTGTTTCTTCTTCTATCACATCAGACAAATCTTCACCCTCATAGAGGCTTTCAGTGTATGCTTTCCACCTATCTGCTCTCCCCTCTGCATTTAACAGTGGAATTCCCGTTGCACTCTTAATGTTACCACCGTTGCTTTTAATGTCACCAAAGGTTGTTTTTGACTTTCCTGTATGCTGAGTCTGTCCTTCTGACAATCATATCTTTTTCGATGTCTTCACATTTTTCCTGGAGCCATTTTGTCTTAGCTTCCCTGCACTTCCTATTTATTTCATTCCTCAGCGACTTGTATTTCTGTATTCCTGATTTTCCCAGAACATGTTTGTACTTCCTCCTTTCATCAATCAACTGAAGTATTTCTTCTGTTACCCATGGTTTCTTCGCAGCTACCTTCTTTGTACCTATGTTTTCCTTCCCAACTTCTGTGATGGCCCTTTTTAGAGATGTCCATTCCTCTTCAACTGTACTGCCTACTGCGCTACTCCTTATTGCTGTATCTATAGGGTTAGAGAACTTCAAACGTATCTCGTCATTCCTTAGAACTTCCATATTCCACTTCTTAGTGTATTGATTCTTCCTGACTAATGTCTTGAACTTCAGCCTACTCTTCATCACTACTATATTATGATCTGAGTCTATATCTGCTCCTGGGTACGCGTTACAATCCAATATCTGATTTCGGAATCTCTGTCTGGCCATGATGTAATCTAATTGAAATCTTCCCGTATCTCCCGGCCTTTTCCAAGTATACCTCCTCCTCTTGTGATTCTTGAACAGGGGATTCGCTATTACTAGCTGAAACTTGTTACAGAACTCAATTAGTCTTTCTCCTCTTTCATTCCTTGTCCCACACCCATATTCTCCTGTAACCTCTTCTTCTACTCCTTCCCCTACAACTGCATTCCAATCGCCCATGACTATTAGATTTTCACCCCCTTTACAAACTGCATTACCCTTTCAATATCCTCATACACTTTCTCTATCTGTTCATCTTCAGCTTGCGACGTCGGCATGTATACCTGAACTATCGTTGTTGGTGTTGGTCTGCTGTCGATTCTGATTAGAACACCCCGGTCACTGTACTGTTCACAGTAACACAACTTTTGCCCTACCTTCCTATTCATAACGAATCCTACACCTGTTATACCATTTTCTGCTGCTGTTGATATTACCCGATACTCATCTGACCAGAAATCCTTGTCTTCCTTCCACTTCACTTCACTGCCCCCTACTATATCTAGATTGAGCCTTTGCATTTCCCTTTTCAGATATTCTAGTTTCCCTACCATGTTCAAGCTAATGACATTCCAGGCCCCGACTCGTAGAATGTTATCCTTTTGTTGATTATTCAATCTTTATCTCATGATAACCTCCCCCTTGGCAGTCTGCTCCCGGAGATCCAAATGTGGGACTATTCCAGAATCTTTTGCCAATGGAGAGATCATCATGACACTTCTTCAACTGCAGGCCACATGTTCTGTGGATACACATTACGTGTCTTTAATGCAGTTGATTCCATTGCCTTCTGCATCCTCATGTTGTTGATCATTGCTGATTCTTCCGCCTTTAGGGGCAATTTCCCACACCTAGGACAAGTGAGTGCCCTGAACCTCCTCCGCCCTCTTTGACAAGGCCGTTGGCAGAATGAGGCTGACTTCTTATGCCGGAAGTCTTCGGCCGCCAATGCTGATTATTTATCAGAATTTAGGCAGTGGCGGGGATCGAACCTGGGACCGAAGACGTTTTTGATTATGAATCAAAGACGCTACCCCTAAACCACGGGTGCATCCCTAACAGTTATTTATATCAGTAAGGTTTTCCTCATTTATATTAAATTGTCGTACATTCACATGCCCTTGGTGCTGGCATGGTGTAGTGAGCGTCCAAACACCATTATTCTACCATCGTGTGGATCAACCCTGTTTCCTGTCCATCGCACACCCTGGATGATATCAAGAATGGCTTCAATGCCCATCACCCCAAGTTTGTCACAACTTTCCCTTCAGTTTTCTTAGTGTCATAGTGATGTCATTGCATCTGATTAATATTGTTTCCTTTTTTGGTGAAATTTTGATGTGGTACCTAAAAATTGACCTAAGAAACTTCCACAAAAATTTCATATTAAAAAGTTTTATGTAGCCTAGATTTTAAATATTTGCAAATCAAAGCATAGTATGCAAACTGCTTTTCTAAAAAAAGATGTACACAAGGTGATACATACAGGTAACACATGAAAATTACGAGGTATGTTGGCAAAGAAATTTCTTTTGGTTATATAAAACAAATGTATACAGATACAGAAAAAATATTTATTGTGCAAAAATCTACAATTGTGAAACTACTTTTCTACATAGCTTCCAAAATTTTGTAGGCACTTGTCATAGCGTGGCACAAATTTTTGTATGCATTCTTCATAGAAGGTTGCCACCTGTATATTCAACCATGTGGTAACATGTTCTTTAGCTCATCATCATCGTTGAAGTGTCAACCACCAAGGACAGATTTTAGTTGTAAGAAGAGATGAAAGTCACTAGAAACAAGGTCCGGGCTGTATGGTGGATAATCAAATGCACAGCAAGGGCACTAAGTGTAAACTTGCAGTTGTGTTTAATCTTCTCTTCAGTTGTCTGAACCAGTTCATCAGTAACCACAGACAGGTCCACTTCATTCTTCATTGTGCGCTTGATCACGTCCTTCATTGAAAAGTCTGACCATTGAATCACTCATAGCATTTAGTCCATAAACCTTGCAAATTTGCTGATGATTTAGGTTTAACTTCCTTTGCATTTAGATCTGATTTCACACATGGTGTCACTTTCAGTTATGGCTGACATTATAAAGAAGCACTACAAAGCACATGTCGGCAGCAGTGATCTGAAAATGGTGTACATATCTTCTCCTTGAGTCAGAGTAACTGCCATGCATGCTTGGAACTGTGATCGTAGCACTGCCATGGATAGAAATAGAAGGGGAACTTAGTTTGTGGATGATCCTCATATTGTGATGACAGATATACCATGTGCAATTACTACAGTATTACAAAATATTAATTTTCTGATGATTATGAAGAACTAATGATTATGTAAAATCAGAAGAATGGAAACTCCAGAATCGAATAATGAGAGTATTTCAAAAAGGATACATTGCTACACGCCATATAGTTTAGATGTTGAGTTGCAGAGAGGGACAATAAAAAAACGTAAACAAGTATGTTTTTGGCCAAAAGACCTTTCCTGTGATGTCAACAATCCATAAAAACAGACAACCACCCATCCATCCACCCAACCACCCACCCACCCTCCCACCTACCCACACACCCACCCACCCACACACGCACGCACGCACGCACGCACACACACACACACACACACACACACACACACACACACACATGACCATACTCTTGCCGCCAAGGAGAGACTACGAGCAACTGTATATGAGGGAGAGAGATTGCAGAATAGGATTGGGGACGGTAAAGGACTGTTTCTGATAGCATCCAGGGACATAGTGGGGTGAGGGCAGGACAGCTAGGTGCAGGCAGGAGGTAGACGGATGGTGGTTTGAGACTGGGAGGGGTTTGGCAGTGGAAAAGGGAGACAAGTTAAAGAAAAAGAAGGAAATCAACTGTAGGTGATTGATGGAGTAGAAGGCATTGTAGTGCTTGAGTGGGATTGGGGAAGGGGCCAGGTGGGTGAATGACAGTGCCTAATACAGGCTGATTCAAGAGGAATATGGGAGTGTAGGATATATTGCACATAGAGTTAGCCCCTATAGCGCCTAGAACTGCTCGGCCATGAGATGAATAGTGTTGTGGTGAGTAGTGTGCCTAACAACTGGGTGGTCCAGCTATTTCTTGGGCACAGTTCTTCAGTGGCCATTCTTGAGGACAGAAACTTGTTGGTTGTCATGCTATTAGATTGCACCACAGTGGTTGCAGCTTACCTTCTAGATAACATGACAGCCTTCGCAGGTAGCAATGGTTTCGATGGGATACATGACATTTGTGACTGTACTAGAGTAGATGGTGGTGGGAGGATATATGTGACAGGTCTTGGGTGTAGGTCTATTACAGTGATATGGACCATGAGGAAAGGGGTTGTGACCAGGGGTGGAGTAGGGTTGGGCAGTGATGTCTGACAGATTTGGTATATGGTTGAACATCACTGTGGGAGGGATGGAAGGGTAGTGGGTAGGACACTTCTCACTCCAGGGTATGATTAGAAATAGTCGGATAATGTAATTCAGTTTCTCCTCTCCTTGGTATTACTGAGTTACAAGGGGAATGTTCCTTTGTGGCTGGATGGTGGGACATTGGGAGATGGAACATCACTGGAGAGATAAAGCACAGAACACTTGTTTCAGTACAAATTGTGGAGGATAATATTGGTCTATAATGCTCAGTGAGACCCTTGGTTTTTCTGAGAGGGACTGCTTGTCACTTCAGATGCAACAAGTCACAGGTGGCTAGGCTGTATGCAAAGGACTTCTTGGTATGGAATAGAAAGAAGCTGCTGAAGTGGAGGTATTGCTTTTGGTTGTTAGGTTTGATATGGATGGAGTTACTGATGTAGCCATCTTTGAGAAGGAGGTCAACATAGAGGAGGGCGTCTTGTTGTGTTGAGGGGAACCATGAGAAGCAACTGGAAAGAAGTAGTTGAGATTGTGGAGGAAGGAGGATAGGATTTTCTCACACTTAATCATGATTATGAAGGTGTCACCAACAAATCTGAACTAGGTGAGATTCTGGGTGGCTAGGAAGGATTCCTTTAGACAGCTCATGGCAGGCTGGCATAGGTTGCTGCCGTGTGGGTGACCATTGCCATACCTTAGAATTGTTTTGGGTGTGATCTTCATAGGTGAAGTAATTGTGGATTAGGATATAGTTGGTTGTGGTGATCAGGAAGGAGGTTGTAGGTCTGGAATCCATTTGGCCTTGGGAAAGGCAGCATTCAATAGTGGCAAGGCCCTGGGATTTCAGGATATTAGTGTGAATGGAGGTGGCATCAATAGTGATAAGTAGGGCATCGTGTGCTAAAGGAACAGGAACTATGGAGAGTCGGTAGAGGAAATGGTTGATGTCTTTTTATGGGAGGGAAGGTTGTGGCTGATAGGTGGAACATGTAGCTCCGTGAGAGCAGAGATTCTCTCAGTGAGCAACACAGCATCTGACCACAGAGGATGGTTGGGTGCATAGACTTTATGAAGCATGTAGAAGGCAGGAGTGTGGGGAGTGGTGGGAAAGAGGAGAGAGAGAGACAGAGAGAGACTTAGGGGACAGATTCTGGGATGGGTGTAAGGATTTGAAGAGAGACCAGAGATGCTGTTGGATTTCTTGAATGGGCTCACAGTGCCAGGGTTTGTAGGTGGATAAATTTGACAGCTGGTAGAGTCCTTTCACCAAATAAGCCTTGCAGTTCTAAAGGCCTTGCGGCTCAGAAGCTTACTTCTTTAGCCGTCTTTTTGTTTTACCTGTCTCGATTCAACATCTGCTCTATACAGTCAGTAGCAATATATCCTTTATAAAATACTGTCATTATGATTACGCAAATACTTTATTAAGAACCAAGATTGATCCAACTTTGCTGACAGTTCTAAATAGTTTCCCATTTGGGCTAATGCCCAAATGGGGAAGCTTACAGGAAAGCTAATCCAAAGTAGCACAGGTTGCTAGGTTGCTAATGAGTGGAAAAAAATGTGCTAGTTGCCTAACCTTTGTCAATCTTGGGACCTTTTAGGTAGCATCTTGGTCCAGCTGCCAATAAAGAATAGTGTGTAATTAATTACTTGCCCATGTGATCTTAACCAGCCAGCATTTTACATTGAACAAAGTAACATGAAGCCCTAACCTACATATAATTTTAATTTATTGTCAATCTACATGAACAACCAATTTCACACTGAAATTAATGCACACAATTATCTTGTCTCAAGTTCAATTTTATCAAGTGGCTGACTTTAGATGAATGAACAGAGTGGTGATTCTTCTGTAAAAACCTGGAATCCTCATGGAATTACACTATGTGATCAAAAGTAGCTGGACATCTGGCTGAAAATTACTTACAAGTTCATGGCACCATTCATTAGTAATGCTGAAATTCATTATGGTGTTGGCACATCCTTATCCTTGATGACAGGTTCCACTCTCGCAGGCACACATTCATTAGGTGCTGGAAGGTTTCTTGGGGAATGGCAGCCCATTCTTCACAGAGTGCTGCACTGAGGAGAGGTATCGATGTTGGTTGGTGATGCCTGGCATGAAGTAGGCATTCCAAACCATCTCAAAGGTGTTCTATAGGTTTCAGGTCAGGACTTTGTGCAGGTCAGTCCAGTATAGGGATGTTATTGTCATGTAACCACTCCGCCATAGGCCATGCATTATGAACAGGTACTCGATCATGTTGAAAGATGGAATTGCAAACCCCTAATTGTTCTTCAACAGTGGGAAGCAAGAAGGTGCTTATAACATCAATGTAGGTCTGTGCTGTGATAGTGCCACACTAAACAAAGGGTGCAAACACCCTCCACAAAAAAACATGATCAAAGTATTACACCACCGCTTCCAAATTTTACTGTTGGCACTACACACGCTGTCAGACGACGTTCACCAGGCATCGCCATAACCACACCCCGTGTACCGTGATTCTTCACTCCACACAATGTTAAATTGTCCATTGTTTACACCAACAAGTGAAGTGTCATTTGGTTTTTACCAGCGTGATGTGTGGATTATGAGTAGCCACTCAACCACGATATCCAAGTTTTCTCACCTCCCACCTAACTATTATAGTACTTGAAGTGGATCTAGATGCAGTTTGGAATTCCTGTGTATGGTCTGGATAGATGTCTACCTATTACAGATTACAAGCCTCTTCAGCTGTCGGCGGTCTCTGTCAGTCAACAGATGATGTCGGCCTGTACGCTTTTGTGCTGTATGTGACCCTTCATGTTTTCACTTCACTATCACATCAGAAACAGTGGAGTGTGGAAATCTCGTGTACATACACCCAATCACCTGATCACATTTGAAGTCTGTGAGTTCTGCGGAGCACCCCATTCTGCTCTCTCACAATGTCTAATGACTACTGAGGTCGCTGATATGGAGTATCTGGCAGTAAGTGGCAGCACAAAGCACCTAATGTGGAAAACATATGTTTTCAGTGGTGTCTGGATACTTTAGATCACATAGTGTAAATTTTACACGGAAAAATCTGGGAAATCTCAGGGAATTTCAGGGATCTCATAAAATCTCAGGGAATTGTGAATTTTTAACATATCATTAAAACTGAACTTTATTGAGTTTTGTAAATCACAAATTTTCAAATAAATTTTCAAAGTGTATTCATTAAATGAGTATTATTCCATCCAAATTATTGACACCTAAAAATTCCTATTAAACTATTGCTTTTGGCTGGCATACAGCTCAGCTGAGAGGAAAGAAAAGTAATCATTGTCATTTGTTGGCCCAACCACCACCACTACCACTTGCCCCTGTTCACCAATAATTTCTATTAAATTTATCAGGAGTTTATGGACACAATCTTGCTCATTGCACCTGGAATTCTCTGGGAATTTTTTTTCCAAGTTTGAATAGCCACCCTGATGAACAGTTACATGAATTTTATGTTTAAACACTTTAGAGCAGATTTTCTGCCCATTTCTCTAATGTTCTGTAACTTCAGTTGGATATGATGGGATGTATGCAGAACAGTAAACAATTTCACCCTAGCAGTTATCAACAAGGAACGGTATCAGAAATATTAATGCCTTAAAGCTCCAGCCATGAGTGACATGATGTGTGCAGTCATCTCTTTCCAGACCATTTTCCAGGGCCTGTTGTTATAGAGTCAAATGTAATTTCTACTCTGTCTGCACACCAGAACTTGTGATTTTTCCACCAGCTACTTTTTGTCACTTCAGAACATAATAGGCAGCTATTTTTGCATTGAATCATTGTCTTTTGCTCTGGACCATCATAGGCTGCTCTTTCCATACCAAAGTTTTTTTTTTTTTTAAGTAAACATCTGGGACATTGGAGATCACCATCTTCCTACCTGTAATAGTCAGTAGTTAACAGCATGCGCATCTATTTCAGACAACATGGATTCAATATATTATTTCTTAAAGAGATTTTCAGGTGCAGTTGTATAGTTACATGATTATAATTCACGTTTCTTCCTCAGGTTACCTTCCATTCCCAAGTGGATGCACTCCACACACTTGCTGCAGTCAGTAATTTATAATTATAATTTTAGCTTTATCAGCTCTATTTCCCATTTTCATCTCAGTATGGTGTTACATGTGTCAATTATTATGAATTTGTACTCATGTTCATTCATTTGGAGAACACTCAGTGGTAGGTGTCATCACCATATATGTATTAATTTCAACATGTAGCTAATGGCTTTGTAGGTCTAAGTGACTGTCACATATCCTCCATTGTATGTGTAATGTCAGTGTACTCAAATGCAGTTGGAAGCATATTTGAGTGGTATAGAGTCTTAGTTTGTGAAAGTTCATTATGCATATTAATATTAGTAAATCTAGTTTCTTCATTGTTCATGTAATAACATTTACTTGTGGTTTTAGTTTTGTAATGTGTAAATGATGTGTAAGGGAGTTCTGTCATATAAATCCATTGTGTTGTTGGGTCTGTGACCAGCTGAGGTATATGAAGTGTGTTTGTCGAATAGTATTGATGTTGTATTTCAGTGACATATTTCTTTGTGAATGTTTCTCTTCTCTCTTGATTCTTCATTTGACTGAGTAGTGTTTAAAATGACTGTCATTGAGTTTATAGGTTCAGTTGTAGAGTGATTCTAAAGCTGTGCCGTGATTTGTTTGTGTGAGTGGGATTGTTGTATACTCAATATATTGTTTTGTAAAGACATATTTCTTCATGAGACAAAATCTTCTTTCTGTATTCTTCATATAGTGTTAATATAAGTGGTTTAACATGTATTCTGCCACTGTTGAAAAGTTGTTCTATTGGAGTTATCTGTAGAGAGATAAACGAGTATGTATGGAGTATATTTGGAATAGATTATTCAGGTATTTGTACACAGTACATAGAGTTCTTTATGTATCTGCAGATATATATTGTATTTTCTCAGTTATTGGACTTTCTCAGTATATAGCAGGATGCACATTTGGTTCTGACAAGATGGATTCAATATATATTTTCCACAAGGGGCGTTTTCTGGTGCACTTATACAGTGACGTAATTAGAATTCCATTTCAATGCCTCGGTATACAATACTTTAAATGCATCCATGAACTTGACATGTAGTCAGTTATATTAGTCATGTTTTATTAATAATGACTTTTCATCTATTCCAGTTATTTACTTTATTCGTCACAGTAGACAGTTGCATGTATCAATTACTGTCAACCTGCACTCATGTTCATTCATTTAGAAAACTCTCAGTGGTTGGTGTCATCACCTAATATGTATCAATTTTAAGATGTAGCTGATGGCATTGTAGGTCTAAGTTACCATCCCATATGAGACAGTACCTACCTGATTCTGTTTTCAGCACTGTGCTGATCGATGTGTGATTAGTGCCTTAGGACTGCACAGCCTTGTTCTCATCTCAAAAATTAGATCCCTTATGCCTGCAAAAACTTTGGCTGTCAGTTCTTTTTATGTAGACAGTCTCTGTCCACCATGTAAAATATTGAGCTTAAGGAAGAAATTGAAGTCTGATGGAGCCAAATAAGGCAATAATTAGTATCTTAGTTCATACGATTTTTTCATGGCAGCAACATTGGTATGAGTATTTACATACTGTCTTGATGAAAGATGACTTTCATTCTAGCCAAACCTGACATGTATTCACATATTTTTAGCTGTAATTGGACCAGAAAGTTGGCATGGTATTATCCTGTAATTTTATATCCACAGTAAAGGTAATCTATCAGCAGAAGTCCTTCTGCATCTCAAAAAGCTAACGCCATTACTTTCCTGTTGACTGAAATTCATTTCATTTCTTCAGTAGTGATGAATCATTATGTCTACAGTGCTTTGACTGTTGTTTTGTCTCTGGGTTGTAGTAATATACCCATTATTCATCTGTGATCATAAAATTGGCACAAAATACCTGTTGGTTGCTCTGAAAAGAGGCCAAAAATTGATCAGTCATTTCTATAACAATGCATTTATGATCTTCCACTAAAGAGTCATGACACCTGTCTAGCAGACAGTTTCCTCATGTTTAATTCTACTGTTAAAATGTGATATGCCCCCAATCACATGACATCACTATATCGTCGGCAATTCCTTGCACTTTCAGTTGGCATTCCTTACTGATAATTTTGTGTTGTTTTGGAGTTATTTCTGGGTATATATTGATGGATTGTTTCATGCTGTTAACAGAGGCACTTGTCTTAGATGTCTGCTGCCATAGCCCATTAACACCATAATTTGTCACACTGTCCTAATGGAAACATCTGTCGTATACCCCACATTGATTTGTGCAGCTATTTCAAGCGGTGTTCCTTGTCTGTTAACAGCAGCAACTTTACATAAATGCCACAGCTCTCCATCATTAAATGAAGGCCACTAGCCATTGCCTCATCTGTGATGAGAGGTAATGCCTGACATTTCGTATTCTTGGAACACTATTCATACTGTGGATTGTGAAATACTGAATTCCCTAATGATTTCCTAAGTGGAGTGTCCCATGTGTGTAGCTCCAACTACCATTCTGGATTCGGAGTCTGTTAATTCCCGTTGTGCAAACTTAATCACATTAGAAATCTTTTCACATGAATTGCCTGAGTACAAATTACAACTCCACCAATGAAATTTCCTTTTATATCTTGTGTACAGGATACTCCTATCATGTGCATATGTGCTATCCCATTGCTTTTCTAACCTCAGTGCCTGTTGAAGTATCTGAAGTTCTATAATATGTGTGTAACCCACCACTTCCTTTATAGAGTTTTGGAGTATATGCCTCTGAGTCATTTCAGATGTTGGGCGACCAGAGGCATACACTTCAAGGTTTGAAAATTATTCCAGATAATGAAAGTGGATACAATGAAATCAATATACTGACAGAATTTACCCTTGGGATATGATCTTCAGTATGATAAACTGATGACAACTACAGCTGTAGAGTGTTTTCACATACTAGCTCACTTAACAACTGTGAACAAATTCTCAGTAAACAGAAAGTACATAAACACAAGCTTAGTGAAGTTATTTTGTCTACTCATACAAGAGAACTGGACAGGAAATCCTGGAAGATTAAGGTCCATCTGTAACCTGACAACTGAGCAGTGCTCACAGTCAAGAAAGTCACCTTTCCCAGAAGAGCTCTTTGGCTGCTTTACAGAATGACTAAGTTTCCTCTCTGGCAGTGTAGAACAGTATGCAGATATTTATGTATATTACGTCCATGTGCATTTCTTGTGTGAGTGTTACTATTAACTCATATTTGCGTTTCATGTAGTGTTATTGCATTTAGGGTACAATAAACAACCCCAGTATATGTCTTGTGTGTTGTGTCACCAGTGGCTGATAAGACCCACTGCGGAGGATCAGCATAATTTCATGGACCATCCTGCAGTTTCTTCTTTTGATGTAGTGGGGTAGATAGAATGGGGAATAACCTGCTCAACATTCAGTTTGCAAATTTTTGTAGGAAGGAAGTCCCTGAACACAATCTGACAACCTACCTTCCCTCATGCTTCTACTCCAGATATTCCGCTTTCACCCTGTTACACACACTAAATACAATTCATCCATTAATAGGGCTCTATGGCACTGACATGTGGTACACACGATTAATATATGTTTTCAAACCACACCATTAAAATTACACATTAATTGTAGGTTGTCAAATCAATATTTTTGACAGCATGCAGTTTTTCCATACTTTGCAATGCAGGAACTACTAGGCCTAGAGAAAAAAATTGATAAGTACTTTTCTGCAGGAAATTTAATGTAGGTTGATTTTTCACTGGGAAATGTTTTCCCTAGGCCCCATATTTTTTTATTTATTTGGGAAAAACATGAGAAAGAAAACTTTCAACAACTCCCCTACACCCCCCCCCCCCCCCTTAAACCACGCTGCTCAGGATTTTTAGTATGTTTGTGACACTATATTGTAACACTGTACAAAAATTTGTGTCTGCATAATTTCTTTTCTCTAAGCAACCTTTTTTTCCGTTTACTGGCCTAAGAAAGTCATCTGCACTGTGGATCTCTACCCAGAGCACTGACATGTCATGTGATTACCCATAAAGGGTGACCTATTATTATGTGGGCACATCATTGTCCTAGCACTGATATGTGGTGATTGGTGATGACTCTGAAGTTTTCAAACTAACATCATAAAAGAGAAACAGTACTGCACCTAACACATCCCCTTGAGGGGCTCCAATGTTCAATTGTATTGTATCTGAAAGATGTTTCACCATGTAGTGACTGCAACTGAAAGCCACACAGTTCAGCCTCCTGTAGTACTGCTACCTAATGGGCAAATTGTAAACTTACAGCACTGGCCCGAACATGGCACTGGTTAGTCAAGCAGCAAGCTTAAAGCATTGCCCAGTGTGCAACAGTGCTAGTATGAGGATGCATCATTCCACATCAAAATATAACACTTGATGCCAAGTGGTAGAGGCTGAGAGTTTTGAGTCCAATTTATATCAACAATATTTTCATCCAACTGTACACCCAATTTAAGTGTATGATTCAGAAGTTTCAGATGTGATCCTATTGCTGTTACTTCACTTTACCTGTGTATAATGCTTAATCATAGAGACACAAGGCAGAATGCACTGGTTTTTTATGTGTCTTGTGATGGTGTCATAATTTCAGTGGCCACTTGTGTGATGGGGCCTGTTGTGGCTTCAGTGGTAGCATAAATACGGGTCACTTTAACAATGGGACGTGTTAATTAGGGTGTCACTTATTTTCCAAATTCAGTATTTTTCAGTACTTGCCCTCCAGTGTTGTTTGAATGTTTCTAAAAACATGCCTGTACAAAATTCTGTTGCAGTCAAACATTAGAAAAGTTCCAGATGAGATGCTCCATGTGCTTTTGCCGATCTGGCTGCCTTGGCAGGTATGTACCAGCCTTGCAACTGAGCAGACACTTGCACTGAAGAATTAGCGTCCTGCAATGACACTGTAGCTGTGGCCCTAAGTGCATCCCTGTGTTCTCATACAGCTCAAGTTGCCACTACTAACCGAAGCAACGCTGCCTCTGACATGATAACTACACCACCTTTCTGCACAGTGGGTTACCGTACTTCGGTACCCGCCTGGTAAGCCAGTAATTCCAGCTGATTATGGCCCAGACTGAAACCCTCACAGCGCAAGTGTCTGCAGGTTATGCATAGCCAGCTGCTGTTCCCACACCACCTCATCCTTACCAGCACACAAATGAATGTTGTCCTTCCAAAGGCCACCCCACTATGTGCTGGAATCACTCCAACTTTGGCAAGCAAACTTCCCAGTCTCATCCACTGTGCAACTACACAAATGCCAGCAGCATCTTCAAATGAGGAGAAACAGTTGTCACACTGCCTCAAAGTGCTTTTCATCTGGGACAGAAAATCTGACCCTTGTTTTCTTATAGACATATGGTCTGACTTGCATGACTCCCCACACACACTGCGTTCATTGGGTGTTGACCAACACTATTTTAGCAGTCAGCTCCCAACAACCTGTCTTTCACCACTTGTGGTGCCTATTCTTTCCAGTTTGATCTAGGATTGCAATGTACCTTCAGCTGTGAATTCGCCATCACAATTGTCACAGAAACAGTCATTGGTGCTGATCTCCTAACAAATTTTCAGCTGTTCCCCACCATTCCTGCCTCTCATCTCACTAACAAGGACCAAAGTGGCATAACGGTGGGTTCTGTAGCACTCTGTAAAACTTTGTGCTGATGCTAATGCATACTGCAGTAACAGGATCTTCTTGACGATTATCAAGCCATCGAACTCCCACCTGGAGCACCAAGAGAAGTGTGACACAGCATAGTGCATCACTTACACATCACACCTGGCCCTCCAGTTTTCAGCAGACCATGACACCTCACACAGGAGCAACTTGTTGCTGCTAAAGCCGAATTCGAGATTATGCATTGGAATGGTCTCATTTGTCATATGAACAGAACCTATTGTTGTTGTTGTTGTTGTTGTGGTCTTCAGTCCCGAGACTGGTTTTATGCAGCTCTCCATGCCACTCTATCCTGTGCAAGCTTCTTCATCTCCCAGTACCTACTGCAACCTACATCCTTCTGAATCTGGTAAGTGTAGATTGTAGAGACAGCATAAGAAGGTCCGTGACAGCTCTGTTGCCAGCTTTCACCTGTGAAGCACTAACAGCTGGGACCGAGCGCTGTGGCACAGTGGTTAGCACACTGGACTCGCATTCGGGAGGACGACGGTTCAATAGTGTCTCCGGCCATACTGATTTAGGTTTTCCGTGATTTCCCTAAATTGTTTCAGGCAAATGCCGGGATGGTTCCTTTGAAAGGGCACGGCCGATTTCCTTCCCAATCCATCCCAAACCCGAGTTTGCACTCCGTTTCTAATGACCTCGTTGTTGACGGGATTGTTAAACACTAACCACCACCACCACTAACAGCTGCAGGTGACAACAGCAGTCATCTATTGAGGTGTTGCCACAGAGATGTTTACAAAATGGCATTATGATAATGGTTGAGAGAGACCAGTGATGGTACCATACCTAGCCCACTGCAACTGTCAGGGATCAACTTACAGCAACTCAACTGTATTCCTCTCTTCTCCACCTCACACTGAGAAAGGGTATATCTTGACAAATTTGTGGCAAATATTGCACTCCTAATGCATGCACCAACCCCAAACATGTATGCTGTTCGACAGCTTTGCTACTTCAACCATTGCCCTAAGCTGCACTTCAGTATTCTTGACTGAATTAACTCATTCATCCAGGTACCAGTCACCATAGGAAACAGTCCAAAGACAGCCTTCAACACGTCCTTTGGCCTGTTTGAATCATATTGAACATAATTTTATCTCCAAAATTCTGCATAAATGTAGCACAAATTCATTGCTGTGTGCTTCATGACTTTTTACTTCCCCTACCATAACTCTTACTGGCACTTTCTTCTTCACTGTAGCAACACTGAACTGCTGACTTCTGAGAAGGTTATGTATTCTCTAATAGTGTCTTACCTTCACAACAAAGTCATCACCAAATGATAGTTTGGGATTCAGAAGAGTTGTTCTACTGAGAATGACATTTACATGTTCACTAGCCAAATTTTATAGCATTAAATAATAAAATAGTTCTGAAATTACAATTAAATCAATACCATTAGCTGCTGATGGGCAGGGGCAGGTGAAAGTGTGTGCCAAAACCATGACTCGAACCCGGAATCTCCTGTTTACATGGCAGACGCACTATCCCTCTGAGCCACCGAGGGCACCGAGGATAGTGTAACTGCAGGAATTAACTGCCGGCACGTTCCCCGTGAGACCCATACTTTCAACTTATAGTCCACACACTACATTCATAGTGCCCCTGACATTATATCCATTACTTGTGACAGAACAGATGCCGTCTTCATATAAGAGTTCTGGTTGATATTATCTGATTTCTGTGACATTTCTGTAGAATTTACTGTGTGAATCACAGTATTTTTTTTATATAAACTGACATTTTATGGTATTGATGATACATATAGGCAACGTAGTCCAAGGACATAATTCTGACAGGGGAAAATCAAATATTTCTTTTAAGTCAAAACAATATGCCAGCAAATATGCAACAAGCAGATAACAGTAGTACTGCAGGTTGTATACACCCTAGAGCAAATGGATAAAAGCCAGGAATTTTTTGACTTCTGGGAGTTTTTCATTTTATTAGGTTTCAGTTAAATTCTTGTAATTTTGATTGGCAGTAATAGGTATCTCTAACAAAGATTTTTACTTTAGGCCACTGCTGCAGATCAATATTTCAACAATAAATAAAAAAATAAAAAATAAAAAAACAGTGCACGCACAAGTTTCCTTTCAAAATGTGTTTCTCATGGCTCTTGTTTCAATCAGTGTGATGTTACAACTGCTTAACTTTGTAACAGGTTGTGGGAAAATATAATGAATGGTGGATGGAGATGTATTACTTTCAAAATATATTTCTTTTTATACAAGATGAATTATGTTATGTGTGAGAACATGCAATGCATTTCTTAAATCACAGAGCATTAGACATTCATTCACAAATTAACAGTGAATACCAGACATTTATGCTGTGATGTAGTATTTTACTGCCAAATTTGTGGTTTGGTATATCTTAAAGTGTAAAGCAAGTTGAAAAACATCAAGTTTTAAGGTTAGTTTTTCCTATTTATTTTAGTTCTTTTATAGATTATAAATTATGCAATAACACTGGCAAAAAGTTTAATTGTCCTAAAAAGGAAAGTGGGAGAAGTGAGTTCTTGAGCAATTACATAAATAACTGGCTTTTCTATGCAAAAGTCAAAACACTCAGTGGAAAATCTATTCAAGCAGGTAACCCATGAAACATTTGACACACAGCAATGAAATTTATAGTAAGGCTTGTCAGCAATATTCAGTCACACAATTTAAGCTGTGTTCTTAGGATGCTGCATAATCATAAGACCAGAAAAGAAAAGCAGCAAAAAAATTTTTGAGGGCTAATATTATATGTCAAAGCTTAGCTTTTCTTGCAGCTATGTTGCATGTATATTAGTTTAAATAATCAACTTTTCCTATTTGTGTGTCTGCACTACTTAACAGTAATGTCGCTATTGGGGGAGTACATCACGTGCCCTGTGCTCTGAATATCTGCTGTCAGAGGCTTGCAAGATCATGTGACATGAACTATGATTGTCTCACAAAAGCACATCCCAAACTTGATTTCAGCATTTCAGTAGTTACAATGCTGTATTTTCAGGAGTTCTATTATACTTCCATAATGCAAACATATACACTGTAAATGTTGCTGTGCATTAAAGATCTTATCAAAATGCATTGTTTTTTTGCTGGGTTTCATTTTCCAAAGTGCCGGGAAATACTTTATCACTGTATAACACATTCACCATTCAAAGAAATGACAAGATTTACAGCTCTGAGACAATGTATATTGTCATACCAAAAAGTTGTACTTTTACCAGAGTGTATTTTCACCTTGGAAATAGTGTATTTTTAACTGGGAGATGTGAAAAATCCTGGAATTTTTTTTCTTGTCCATGTACTCCCTGTATTGTAATCAATCACATCACACATACAGAAACTGGAAAAATGGTTAAACAATTTCTTATAAGTATGATTGGCTGGTTTTCTGTAAATTGTCTCACCCTTCATTTTAAAAAGACGTGACATATTCCGTTCTGCCCATGTAGGTGTACTACACCAGTGATAAGTGTAATACACAGCAAGAAAATAATAAATAGGTGTCCATCATGATGAGAATTTAAACTGGAAAAAGCACATTTTGGAATTGCTAAAACTACTTAGTTCAGCCACTTTTACACCTAGAATCATTGCAAATCTTGTGGCGAGACTAATCAGTAAGGTGACACTTTTCCGTATTTTTGTTCAATAATATCATATAACATTCCGGGGTAACTCATGTTAAAGAAAGTCTTCTTTGCTCAGAAACATGCTGTAAGAATAATATGTGCTGCTCACCCACAAACATCTTGTAAACTGTTTATAGAGTTGGGCATTCTGACTACTGCTTCACAGTATACGAGTTTCTTCTCTCATGAAGTTTGTTGTAAGTAATTCAATACAGTTCAAAAGGAACATTGATATACATAATTACAATACTTGAATGAAAAATACATTTATTACTTTATGTTGTCTTTAGCACAAAAATAGACGCATAGTGCTGCAACAAAAAATTTTAATTACTTGCCCAGTAATATAAAATGTCTGACAGTAAAACTAAATTTGAAAACAAACTTAAAAAGTTTCTCCTTCGCATCTGCTTCTAAACAATAGGAGAACTTCATTTTCTTAATGTGTGAAAGGTAGTGGATTGAAATTAAAAATACTAACTCAAACCTGTATTTTTTAAAAAAACTTTATAAATGGTCAGCATGTAATGTAAAATTTCTCATTCCACATCATTGCAAATTCTCATGCAAAATGATCCCAGCAACACAAAAGTAACTAACTAACTAACTAACTAAATCAAGCAATGAAAAATTTTGGATGGAATAATGAGAGTATTATGAAACGATAGTTTGCTACTCAGTATATTGTGTAGATGTTGAGCCACAGACAGGCACAAAAAAAAGACTACTGAACATGTAAGCTTTCAGTCAGAAGCTCTTCTTCTGAAATAGACATTATACAAACTCATACAAATGTAGTTCGCACACACTTGACCGTTGTCTCTATCTGTTGAGGCAAGAGAGAGTGGCCATGCGTTTGTGTTGTGTTTGCCTGAATGTGTGTGTGTGTGTGTGTGTGTGTGTGTGTGTGTGTGTGTGTGTGTGTGTTTGAGTGTTTTGTCTATTTCAAGGGAAGACCTTCTGACCAAATGCTTAGATGTTTTCTAGTCTTTTTGTTGTGCCTGTCTGCGACATAGCATCTCTGCTATATAGTGAGGGCAGTCTATCCTTTTCATAATATGGTAACTAACTAATTGAATATCTCTCAGCAATGCTTCAATGGCTAAACAGTTTTGAGGCTACCATTAATCCTTCCAAATGCATATTTGGTGTCTTCCAGGTGACATTCGTGGATCACCAGATTTACTTCCCTATCTTAGCCTCCATTCAAGAGCTACTGACTGAAGCTCTTCCTGGTCTTTCCATTTATTGGATGGACCAAATTAATACTGCCTTCACTGCTGCCAACAACAGCCTTGTCCATTCTGCACTTGTGGCTCATGCAGCACTTGATGGCCAGTTGGCACTGGTGGTTGATGCTGGTGACTATGCCTTAGGTCCAGCTTTGCAACAACACCTCAGTGGTTCATGGCAGCCACTTGTTTTCTTTTCACAGAAGCGTCTGCTTTGGAACACTATTAGAGTGCTTATGATGGGAAGCTGCTTGTCATCAATGAGCCAATCTGCTACTTCTGCCCATTACTGGAGGCCAGGAACTTAATTGCATTTCCATACCACAGGCCCATCATGTATACTTTGCAGCAGACAACAATCATTGCTCACCATGTCAGTTCCACCATCTGGGTTATATCTCTCAGTCCAGTATGTGAAAGGCAATTTGAGTCCTAGGTGTTCAACAATCTTGCCAAATTCTTGGGAACTCATCATCGCCATCCAGTCCACAATGATATGGTTGACTGATGGCATCAAACTTTGATGGCAGCTCTAGTTTGCCATTACACAGCATGGACTACTGCACTCCAAGGCCCACCTCAAGGCTTCAGTGGCTGGTCTGATATATGGTCTGTGGTAAGCTTTACTCTCAGCATGGCATCCCAGCTTCCTTCATTATTTCAGATCTGCTCACTGCCATGCATGTAATGGTCAGGGTTGAGGAGATTGCGCACTGTCTCCAATGTCTATATAGTACTGATAAGATTTTTAGATGAGGTCATCATATTGTGAAAATTTCCATAAATGGGAACACTCAGGCAGTCACTGGGCAATGTCAAGCTGATATACACATTCCCATCTGGGTAATACAGAATTATTTGCTTCTACCCCTCTGCTTTGACCAATGACATCTTCAGTATGGCAGAAATGGCTATTCTAAGCATCTCAAATATGGCACTTATAATGTCACTACATACAGAAGGCAACAAACACGAAAATACATGTAAATAAGACAATAACATCTACCTACAATGAAACTAACGGGAAAGCTGCAGGGAATTGTTGGTCTGGGGAGGGGGTTGGGGGGGGAGTAACAGCTAAATACAGGGTGTTACAAAAAGGTACGGCCAAACTTTCAGGAAACATTCCTCACACACAAAGAAAGAAAATATGTTATGTGGACATGTGGACATGTGTCCGGAAACGCTTACTTTCCATGTTAGAGCTCATTTTATTACTTCTCTTCAAATCACATTAATCATTGAATGGAAACACACAGCAACAGAATGTACCAGCGTGACTTGAAACACTTTGTTACAGGAAATGTTCAAAATGCCCTCCGTTAGCGAGGAAACATGCATCCACCCTCCGTTGCATGGAATCCCTGATGCGATGATACAGCCCTGGAGAATGGCGTATTGTCTCTACATTTGGTAACGGGATTTCGTAGACAAGAGCTTTCAAATGCCCCCATAAATAAAAGTCAAGAGGGTTGAGGTCTGGAGAGTGTGGAGGCCATGGAATTGGTCTGCTTCTGCCAATCCATCGGTCACCGAATCTGTTGTTGGGAAGTGTACAAACAGTTTGACTGAAATGTGCAGGAGCTCCATCGTGCGTGAACCACATGTTGTGTCGTGCTTATAAAGGCACATGTTCTAGCAGCACAGGTAGAGTATCCCGTATGAAATCATGATAACGTGCTCCATTGAGTGTAGGTGGAAGAAACTAAACTGAGCTCTAAAATGGAAATTAAGCGTTTCCGGACACATGTCCACATAATATCTTTTCTTTACTTGTGTCTGAGGAATGTTTCCTGAAAGTTTGGCTGTACCTTTTTGTATCACCCTGTATAATAGTAAACAAAAGACACACCATGATGGAAAAAAAACCAAATCTACGGGATTCGAGCGCTTCCCTTGATCTATATAGGTTAACCGCAGCTCACAATACTAATACGCCAACACCTACAGCAAAGACTGTGAAAATTGGAATCAGACATTTCTCTTGACAACAGCTGATGATACCAAAACATCAATACCTTCATATAAAACTACGAAAAATGGAACCGGTCATTTCCGTTGAGCTATATAGGTCAACCATAACTACTGATATGAAAAAATCAGCACCTACACCTACAAAATACAAAAGAAAAACTAAAACATCTCAAAAATTCAAAAGTCAGACATCCCTATGTACATTAAAAAACATTCAATAGCCACTAAATACACAAAACATTACAACTTGAGAAAGATAGACAAAAAAAAAAAAAAAACAATTGCTTACCACCAACATATTTCTGTGCTGCAAAGTAGGTCGCCCATCCCAAACACACACACACACACACACACACACACACACAGATGGTGCCATCAAACTCAACATGAAGACTCTACAAACACAACCAACTTATAAACTTCGCGCTGTAATGATGTCACATACCACAACACCCTTACGTCATGGGTCAGAGCAGATGGGTTGAATGGGATGCTGCTGCTGTTGTCCTCCATTCTGAGCCCATCTCTTTGCACTCCCCTAAGATGCCGTTGCCACCACCTCCACAGTTGGCACAACCACTGGTCCTATAAAACTCTGGGCATCAAGTGTGTTAACCAGGTCAATTTGCCTAAACATTCTGCTACTCCCCTGTTTGGGGTAGCGACTGTAACCAGCAATTTGACCAGGCACAGTACTATGATCTAGCCAAGTCATGCACTTATAGCAAAGGCCAAAAGGTAGCATTGGAAGTACAGTTAGTCAGGCTGTGAGCTTACAGCATTGATGACATTGTAGCTGTGTCAGTAAGCAAATGTCCTAGCATACTTAGAAATACAATACACGACCCAAACAACAGAGGCTGCAAGTTTGGTGTCTAGGTTATATCAACAGAATTTTTATCCCACTGTGCGCCCAGTTTGAGGGGGTCCAGCACATTTATGGAGCAGAGGTTTCAGATGGATCCCTACTGCTGCAACTTCACTCGACCGACCTGCATACAATGTATACTCACACATGCACAAGACAGAATGTGACCATTAATTGTGTGTCCTCCAATGGTTTAGTGATTTCAGTGATCGCTTGTATGATGGAATGCATTGTGATTTCAATGGTCATCTAATTGATGGATTGTGTAGTGTAAAAGGTGGTTACTTATATGATGTGATATGCTGTGGTGTTAGTTGTCACACAAGTGACAGATCTTGTACTGAAACTAGTGCTTGCTTGTGTGACAGGATGTGTCAGTGAGTGCAGTTCTCACCTGAGCGATTGACTATTTTAAGCGTTTTTCAGTGACTGCTCTTGCAACGAGCCCTGTACCGTGACTAAGTGGTCTCCCTGCAATGGGTGTTTTGTGACATTGTGATCTTTTCTGTCAATAGTTTCGTGAATCAACACTGCTGTCAATAACTGTTAACTTAGTGAGCAATTATGTCTTTTATGTGTAGGAATGTGCCTATTGTACTTTTTATTTAAATTATCTCTGTATCATATATTTTCAGCCATCTTAAATTTCAGAAATCTGTACTGCTGCACCCTGTTTGCTAGGTAAGATCTAAAGCAAACCACCCTTTCTACAGAAGTTGATCTTCATTTAAATAATCCATAAGTCAGTTTTTCATAATATTTACTATTATTTTTGAAAATGAAGACAACTGGGTTGTAGTTCTCTAAATTTTCCTTATCACATTTTTTTGTGGACGGGAAGAACTTTTGCTTTCTTTAGGTAATCAGGAAAGCAACCTGATGGGAATGACTTATTTATAATACATTTTAGAGATGCCTTTATGCTGCTAATACAGTCTCTTAGTAGACACACAGGAACATCATTTAGAAATGGGGACAATTTGTTCTTAAATTAATGCACAGTCTGGGTTATTTCCTCTCCCATTTCAGCAGCAGCAGTGTTATGTGAGGCTCATAGTTATTTGGTGCTGTATATTGTGTTTGGTAACTTTTCTTGCCATTTGGTTGCTACATTACTAAAGTAACTGTCAATGAAGGTATTCAGATCCTTAGGATTATTTATTTAATCACCTTTATTTCTGATTTTTGTATTTGTCCGTTTTTGCTTTGTGCTACCAGTTCCTTGTTTTACTATATTTGTTATTGCTTTGCTCTTATTGTTTAACGTCTGTATGACCTTACTAATTTGAAATCTGTTTGCATCTTGCAGCAGTTTCTTATATGTCCTTTTGTATTTGAGGAAAAACTGTAAGAAGACCCTCTCATTATCTTTGCTAGAGCTGAGGTATTTGAATGTTCTAAGCATTCTGTTATTCTTGTTACCCAGTTTTCTCTGGCAGATTCTCCACAGTATGTGCTATTTTAGGAAATTTCTCCTGAAATTTTAGTTAGAATATAATCACAAATTTGCTGAATTTTTCATTTACATGTGTTCCTGAATATACTTCTGACCATTTCTGGCTGGTGCAGTATATCATTTTATATTTTGTCTAACATGCATAATTTTTGCTCCAGGTATGTCTACTGCCTTGCAGCAGACAAGGTGCCTACCATTTTATACCTAGGCTCTGGGGACAAAGAAAAGAATTTACTGTCAATCATTAAACATCTTGTGAGGTACACAAAAAAGTAATTACTTCCTTTTTCATGTGATGCAAAACAATTTATAATTATTCTAAATTATCTGATTTGTGCTCAATAGTAATATTTCTCACAAGAGCAATAGGCAAGGATATAATATTCTTGTATTTTCTCAGGAATAAAACTCAAGATGAGATCGTTATTTCAACTACCTCTGATTACTATTATCTTCACCCATGTTCACATGTAGATGAATTTGCAGATCAGAGGGATCATTGAAAGTGGACCAACAACAAGAACCTACACTTTTTTATGAAGCCCTGTTGGAGAAAATTTTCATTTAACTCCCTAAAACACAGTATTGCAGCTGTGGCCATTAGTCAATGACAGGGCTATGTGTTGCATTACATGTAAAACTCTGGTTTATGTGAGATTGGAATTTTTTCAAATAAGGTAAGTAATTTGCAGCCAACATTTTATCTACCACATAATGTAGACTCATAATGTTTCTAATATTAGTAAATACAGAGATGAATCTAAAAATCAAAATTATCAACATCATAAATAATAATAACAATGATTAAATCTCCATCTTTTAAAATGCATTATAAAGGGGTTGTTTGTGTTGTTGCCTTGGATGATGATTACATGAAAATTTTGTCAGGATTTGTAAGTGGTGGGTCCTTGAAGTATGGCAATACGTGAACACCGAGAAGCAATTTTAAACAATTTTACTAACAAAGTTGGATTATAAATCATGCACAATATGCATACCCATCATCAATGTGTCTGATATCCCAGCAGCGGCTAATTACAGTCATATCTAAAGGGTCCATGTTGAGCTAAGAAAATAGACATATTCGCGCCCGAGGCCGTGCTAGTCAATACGGGGTGCTGCGGATGGCGGGCAGTGTCATACACCTTGCCTCACACTTCAGCCAGATGCCATGTGTACTGACCAAGCAAATTGTCAGCATTCCAGATAGGTTCACCGGCGAGCGCGTGTTGCTTACTGTATGGCTGTGTACAACCTGTAGACCCTTACATCACTCTCCCCAGAGAAAAAATGCAACCATAGCTCGCTCAAGACAGCCTCCTGGGCATTATAAACTATTTCGCCATTTGTGGCATCAGAAGGCATTGCAACATGTATTTCATTTGCAGACACAGTAACATTAGGTACAGAGAAGTGTGCCATCAGGATGACAACTTCATACATGACAAATGCGGTTGACAAAAGACATATTAAGAACAGTAATAGAAACACAATACAGACAATCAAGTATGCATTAACATTACTGGATGAACCGAGGGACTTAATCTATTCCCAGCTTCTACGAAGTTTAACTCATTATTGGAAGAGATTACATTTTCATGGGTGTCCTTAATTAAATTATTGTCTTCAGAAAAACATGATAAGGAATGCTTTCCCTTTGTTAATATGTATGAATCATTGTAATAAACAGATAACATTGACATTAGTGGCAAATGTCCAGTTGCATGAAATGTAGTTGGCAATACACTAGGCATATCAAGTAGTTAACAAGATAAATCACAATTCATTCAAGATTAATACACTATTATTCAATTTGAGTGTAAAGGGTAGCTCAGGTGTATCATAATTTTTACATGTAAATGTGACATCAAGGGTGGAGCTAGATGAGAAAATTGTACCTTCCGAACATCGTTTAAGTAATGGATGATAAAGATACATTAAAATTCTAGGGCAATCATTTCTTGGAGTATGATTCATAAACAATTCTTTCTCACAGCTGTACACTCTACTATCTAAGAATGCTGTCAATTCAGGGAAATTAACTTATGACTATGTTTACACATATGCAGATCATTTTCATTAAGGGACACAAAATAGCTTTGATCCTTGCTTATCAGTAGATAATCATTCAGTACGTACTTTACATGAGTACCTGTCTGTCTCCATTTCTCAGGGTATTTATAAATCTTATACATTTCAAAATTATGTTTTGATCTAGCAATGGGTATAGAAAAAATAACAGTTAATTCATCTTCAATCTCTAAAGAGTGTGTGGTGGTTAACGTATTGTAAGCATATAAATTGTAAGAGTTAGCTGGGTAAATCATAGTATAGAATGCATTTGCCTTTGGCTCAATTGATAGTAGGATCTGTAAAAATTGTAGTGGATATAGTAGTACACTCTTCAAACAATCATTTGAACTACTTTCTAAGGCTTTTCTTAAGTTAACAGCATCAATTCTAGCATTTGATAAACTATCAGTAATCCTTAAAAAAAGAGTGTTTGGAGCTAAGTGACTCTAAATGAATCTAATGAACATGGTTAATTAGTTCCAAATACTAGAGTTAACAATGCACGTAAAATAAATGAGTTTCTTGTGGTAACCTGTGCAATAAAAGGTTTAGTTTCACTGTGTGCTTGTGCAATAGCTTCAATATTTCACATTCACATAAGCACATGGCTAAAATAAACACTCCCATTATACTCTCAGACACAACACACATTTACGCAAATTACAGGATCGCTCAGAATGTGGTGATGCCTTGGTCTTGAAGTCTGGACTGCAAGATCGCTATTCTAGCTTCCTGGGTTTGAAAACAGCAGGTCGACTTCTTGGTTGGTCCTCGTCATATTGCGATACTACAGGAACTCCACCCATAAATGGCTTTACACAATTGACATGTATGACAATCAAACGAAAGGGCAGTTGGACCTTAAGAGGGGCTGGTAACAACATCTCCAAGATAGGATATGGTCCTTTTCAAAACTTCTTAAACTTTATGACTTGACTCTTCTTTCACACCATGTTGCTCAGATACAAAAGATCTCAAACTTGATACTGAGGCACTGCTACTTGGTGGTCGTGTTGTCTTCTTTTCTGAAGAAAGGATTGATAATTTCACTGTTTTACTCCCCTCCATGCTTCCTTTAGCTTGCGTCCTAGATCCCTTATCTGTTCATTGCTGATTCCGATAGTTAATTGTGCAAAGTCCAAGAGTGAATGCATTCTTCTTCCATAGACGATCTCATATAGACTTGGCCAGTTGAGCTGTGCATTTTGGCAATGTATCTACTTACCAAGTATGATAAACAGACATTCAAATTGTCATGTTTGCTGCTCACATAATGGCTAATCATCTTAATAATTGTACTGTAGACTCTCTTGATTCTGCCATTTCCTTCAGGGTGTGCTTGAGCAGTCCTTAACTGAGTTATTTGCATGAGCTTACAAGTCTGTTTAAGCAATTCACTCATAAAATTCGGTCCTTGATCACTAATTATACTTAATGATGATCCAAACTTAAGAATCCATTCTTTTACAAAAACTATAGCTATAGTCTCTGTGCTCTGATCAGGTGTCTGTATCATGGGAAGGTATCTAGAGAAATGATCCAACATTGTCAATACGTGTTTGTTTCCATCTTTAGTCTTAGGCAATAGTCCTATGACATCTGGTCCTACTCGTTCAAATCATTCACTTGTTTCTGGCAGTTCCTGCAATAGTGCTCTACTTTTTCCTACATTGTTCCATCTGTTACTGGAATCACATTGTGAAACAAACTCGAAAACATCAAGTTTGTGGCTTGGCCAACAAAACATTTGAGCTATTTTAATGTTTGTTGCTTTTTTTACCACAATATCCTGGTAATAAAGAATTGTGTTGCTCTATCATGATTTGCTCTTTCATGCTTTCTGCAATAACTAGGCAATTTCCTTTACTAGTGATTTTGTACAATAATCCATCTACTTTGACAAAATGTTGATCATTTTTCGATAATTTGCATTGTGGATTTTCTTCTTGAGCTGCCTTTAACTCTTCTTCTCGACTTATTGTAAGACAAACATTGAGTTTTCAACTCAATGCATCAGCATTTCCATGTTGTTCAACAGGCCAGTGAATAACCTTAAATTGGTACTCATTCAGTCTTAATGCCCATCTTGTTAATCTGGAACTTGGATCCTTTAAGCTCAATAACCATTTAAGTGTGGCATGATCTGTAATAACTGTAAATTCTCTTCCTGTTAAGAAACATCTGTTATTTGTTATACCAAAAACCAAAGCACAAAGAACCTTTTCAATAGTAGCTACACTCTGCTTTGTTTAATTGTTTGGAAGCAAATGAGATTGGATGTTCATGACCATCAACTTATTGAGACAAGACTGCACCTATGGAAAAATTGGATGCATCTGTTGAAAGAATAAAAGGTTTACTGAAATCTGGATAGGCAAACACTGGGGCTGTAGTTAAAGCAGTTTTAAGTTCTTCCTTTGCCTTTTTGCACTCTGTTGTCCATTTAAATGTGGCTCCTTTACTCAGTAGCTGTTGCACTGGACGTGCTATATTCACATAACCGACTATAAATCATCTGTAGAAATTTGACAATCCCAAGAATGATTGTAGTTCTTTCAAATTTTGTGGTTCAGGAAAATTCTCTGCATCTTCAATTTATTTGGGATCAGGTCGAACGCCTTCATTGGTTATAACATGGCCAAGATAGTTAACTTTATATTGTGCAAAATGACATTTATCTATTGATAAAGACAGGTTTGTGCTTCTTATACACTCAGAAACAGCTTGTAGTCTCTCAATATGCTGTTTCATGTTTTCACCAAAAATTATTACATCATCAAGGTAAACAAGTGCTTGTATTGGGGTGAGTCCTTGTAAAAGTGAATCCGTCAGGCGTTAAAATGTAGCTGGAGTGTTATAAAGTCCAAACAGCACACAAAGGCAGTTGTATACTTCTGTTGCTGTTACAAATGAAGTTTTTGCTTGATCATTAGGATGCACTGTCAACTGGTGGTAACCACTTGTTAAATCACACAGGGGAAAAATTCGACACCTGCCCAAGTAATCCAAGGTTTCCACTAAATTTGGTAAGGGGTAAATGTTGGGTATGGTAACAGCATTCAAAGATCGGTAATTAACTCAAAAACAAAACTGTGATTAAATTCAATTCAATTCAAAATTAACATCCTCAGTTACGGAGTTACCTAGATTTACTTAGGTTTCAATTGGGATAACCCAACCTTCTTCAGAATTACGCTTACTAATGTTTTTCCATAATGGACATTGTCAAACTAAAAATACAAATACACCAAGTATCGTCATATTTTAAAAACTTAACTGAAGCTGACTCAGCCCCACTTCCCGACCGCGATGTGGCAGCTGAAAGTATTGAAAACTGTGATTCTCCAGAAATTGATTTCTTCTTTACAATTACAACCGGCAAACACCACACTGGGTCTAAAGGATGTCTTCGTTTTTATAATTCCGGCTTCTAAGTGTTCTTTAACAATGTCTTCTACTAACTCTCTTTGACCAAATGGTATTCGGTAAGGTTTCTGTGTGACTGGGGCTGCATTGCCTGTATGAGTACGGTGCTGAACTAAATGAGTGACAGGTAAATTTGTGCGTTCTCAAAATAAATCTGAATTCTCCAACAAAACAGGTGCTAAAATGTTTTGTTCATCAGCTGTCAAATGCTCTATCTTCTTCCAAATCTTGCACTTCAGTTCATTATTAGATACATCTCGTCATTGTAATTTTGTGGTGCTGTTACAAAAATCTGTTTTTATAACTGCAGCATTTGTTACCTCATCCGCAATCTGTATTACGTCACTCTTACTTACACTCGACCCTTCACCTACTTCTGTTGCTTGTGGCTAAACAACATCCTCATTGCTCATATTCGGTATTGTAACTGGGACTTTTGCGACATTCTGTCTCACCATAGTAGCACCACCTACACTTCTAGCAACATAAAATTACATTGTATCTAGTAACTCACTTTTCTTGGCTCACTCAATAAATAACAAAGTTCCTTCCTTGCATTGGCGAGACTTTACTTCAACATTTATTGTCTTTCTTTCTCCCTAGGGAATTTGCTGAGGCTGATCAATTTGAACATCAACTCGGATGGTTTGAACTGATGCATTGTTTGGTCAGTCCATTCCTATGATATCAGTATTGCTGCTCCTTTGAGTTCGATCTGAAGAACAAATTCCTAGCTTGTAGTTGCTACGGCCTACTGTAATCTTTCTTTGTGTGACAAATATCTCTGCCTCATTAGCGGACAAGAAATCAAATCCAAGTACACCGTCGTAACGCATTCCATTATTTGAAACTACTTGCACCCTTGCTGTGTATTTATCTTTATCTTTATTTTCACTTTCATCTTTGTGTTGGCCAAGAATTAATTCTACATAAACTTTTCCATAGTTACATGGCTTTCCTCCATTTGACCTTCACACTTTTAATAGTGGCGGTTGCAATTTATCCCATTTATTTATGTAAGACCACATCAATGAGGTCTGTGCTCCAGTGTCAATAAGTAGTTTGACGTTTCTCCCACGGTATACAGCAGCTATCATGAAGTAATTTTTGGTCTGATTTTCGCTGTAACTATCAGGAATCACTGATTATGGCAAGGGGCAGACGAAGTGGTGGACTGTACATCCATGTACTCGTTTAAAGATCTGGCAGATTGTCTGTTGTTTGCTTTACCTTTATTCTTGTTGCAACAATCTCTCGAAACATGACCCTGCATCCCGCAATGATAGCAGATTTGATTCCCTTCACAATCCTTATGCTTGTGAACCAGATTATTGCATCTGCAACAATGTACTGTTGTGTTGAAATCTCTGCATTGTTCTTTCTGCATCTCGTTTGGGTATCTTAGTGCTTCAACGAAAACAACAGCTGATTCTACTACTTCCTGAAACATTCTACATCCTGCCAATGTAACAGCTTTGCTTACATCCTCTCCATGCAACCCATGAGTGAATGTGTCCAAGGCTCCCTGGTTAGCTTCGAACAACTGAATGTGATCTTCATTTTCATCTTCAACTAACTCGTACATTTGAGAATTGATATTTTGAATTCTGTCAGCAAACTGCTCGATAGATTCGTCTCGTCACATTCGCAACATGCAAATCTGCTCTCTGTAAAATTTGATTGCCTTTTTATGTTTAAATCTCTGAACAACAATTGTTCTAAAGTCATTGTAATCTTCTGTTTTTATGCAAGTAGGCTCCATGATAATGAAATCTAGTACTGCTCCCTGAATTCTTAATTTGGCAACCACTAGCTTATCGGAATCTGTCCACGATCCTAATGGGGCGGCACCTTCAAGTTTACGAAAAAGCAAAGCAGTTTCACATCATCTTCAGGTTTCCCGCTAAACTCTGGTACTGATGGCAATAATGAAAAATTCTTTATTGTATTTGTACCTGTATTGAATGAACTATCATTTACCATGTCTTTTGGGATGTTACTCTCACCTCTTTCTGCTTTTAACTGTTGAATCTCTTATTGCAGTTCATTAATAACAGTTGGTAGATATGACTGGATAGCGACCTTTTGTCTAATTTAACATCAATGAGTCACTCAAACGTGAAATAAAAATCCATCACTGCCTTTTGTATTCTAGCCAGACTGGAGTAGGCCAACCTGAATTCCAGCGTTGGATGTCTTTGAGTAGTCAAAAGATGTTCAGGCTGCTGGTGCTTGAAGTTCATGTTGTGCTTCAGAACTGTAGATTTTCAATAATAATCCCCATGCTTCACCACATCTATAAGGGGGTTGTGTATTGTTGCCCTGGATGATGATTACATGAATATTTTGTCAGGATTTGTAAGCTGTGGGTCTTTGAGGTGCGGCGTCAATACACGAACACCGAGAAGTAAGATTAAACAGTCTTACTAACAAGGGCAGATTATAAAACACGCACACCCTGCATAACCATCATCACTATCATCACTGTGTCTGATATCCTAACAGCGGTTAATTACGGCCGTATTCAAAGGGTCCATGTTGAGCTAAGAAAAGAAACATATTCGCACCCGAGGACATGCCAGTTAATACTGTGGACTGCAGCCAGTAGCGTACTCGCTGCTTTGCATTCCAGCCAGACGCTGTGTGTACTGACCAAGCAAATTGTCAGCATTCCAGATAGGCTAGCTGGCGAGTGCGTGTTACGTACTGTACGGCTGTGTACAACCTGTAGACCTTTACAGCATCAACTAAATTCTAATGGGCCCCTTTAAAAGGCTCTTGAGGAGACATCACTTTGTATTGTGTTATCGTATTCTGTTGATAACCATTTATGGTATTTTTTATGTAAGTATTGAAAATTCTCTGGTTGGAGGTCAGGTGCAATTAGTGCTGAGTCGGTGTCCTTTACAGATGAACATTGCAGCAGCAAGTAAAATCAGAGCATATAACTCCTGCTTTCTTGACTAGATTGTTCCCGTACCAAGCTGTAGGGTTTTGGGTAATCTTCTAGGGTAGAGAGCTGGTACAGATTGTGTCTTTCTGAGATTTTTCTCCAGTTTCAGAGTATTGTCATAGAAAACTGTATTTCTGATCCATTTTTAACAGCAGTTATCATTATAGCACCCTTATCTATGTGATGATATTTTGTGTGAATGTGTATTAGGGATAAACTGTGTTGTAATCTAATAGTAGACACAAGGTTCTCATCCAAATCTGTTTTTGTGTTACGGTTAAAACCTATGCTCAGTATAGTATGGAGTCGATGGACTTAGTCAATAATCATTCAGCTGAAGAGGTAGTGGAAAGCAGAGGCATGTAAACCACAATCTCAAGATCCCTAAAATGAAATTCTGCTGCAGTTGTGAATTCCAGCTGCAGAACAGAGGTGCCCACTCAGGTTGTAGCATAAGTCACAAAGCAAAAAGGGATGACTACTTGTGGGGAACCAAGATTCATTAGGCAAGATTTGGCTTTCGTGAGCACTCAAATTATGAATTAGCGGAGAAACATGAAGGTAGAGTGAAGCAATTAGAATTCCCGAATCTATGGACAAGCTACCAAAAATACTTGTTCAAAACCGGTGGTAGGCAGAAAACGTCTTCGGAGATTGTCCTAAATGCATTCTCCGAAAATTATTTAGAGCAGTTAGTCCACGAACCCACGCGAATTGTAAATGGTTGCGAAAACACACTTGACCTCTTGGCCACAAACAATCCAGAGCTGATAGAGAGCATCATGACTGATACAGGGATTAGTGATCACAAGGTCATTGTAGCTAGGCTCAATACCATTTCTTCCAAATCCACCAGGTTGGGTGGGTGGGTGGATGGGTGGTTGGGTGGATGGATGGGTGGGTGTCTGTTTTTATGTATTGTTGACATCATAGGAAAGGTCTTTTGGCCAAAAACGTACTTGTTTACATTTTTTTATTGTCCCTCTCTGCAACTCGACATCTAAACGCAAAATAATTTTATTTAAAAAAGCAGATAAAGTGTCACTAGAAGCCTTCCTAATAGACAATCTCCATTCCTTCCGAACTGACTATGCGAATGTAGACGAGATGTGGCTCAAATTCAAAGATATAGTAGCAACAGCAATTGAGATATTCATACCTCATAAATTGGTAAGAGATGGAACGGATCCCCCGTGGTACACAAAAAAGGTCCGAACGCTGTTGCAGAGGCAACGGAAAAAGCATGTGAAGTTCAGAAGAACACGAAATTGTGAAGATGGGCTAAAATTTACAGACGCGCGAAATTTGGCACGTACTTCGATGCGAGATGCCTTTAATAGGTTCCACAACGAAACATTGTCTCGAAATTTGGTAGAAAATCTGAAGAAATTCTGGTCGTATGTAAAGTACACAAGCGGCAAGACGCAGTCAATACCTTCGCTGCGCAGTGCCGATGGTACTGTTATCGACGACTGTGCCGCTAAAGCGGAGTTATTGAACGCAGTTTTCCGAAATTCCTTCACCAGGGAAGACGAATGGAATATTCCAGAATTTGAAACACGAACATCTGCTAGCATGAGTTTCTTAGAAGTAGATACCTTAGGGGTTGCGAAGCAACTCAAATCGCTTGATACGGGCAAGTCTTCAGGTCCAGATTGTATACCGATTAGGTTCCTTTCAGATTACGCTGATACTATAGCTCCCTACTTAGCACTCATATACAACCGCTCGCTCACCGATAGATCTGTACCTACAGATTGGAAAATTGCGCAGGTCGCACCAGTGTTCAAGAAGGGTAGTAGGAGTAATCCATTTAACTACAGACCTATATCATTGACGTCGGTTTGCAGTAGGGTTTTGGAGCATATACTGTATTCAAACATTATGAATCACCTCAAAGGGAACGATCTATTGACACGTAATCAGCATGGCTTCAGAAAACATCGCTCTTGTGCAACGCAGCTAGCTCTTTATTCGCACGAAGTAATGGCCGCTATCGACAGGGGATCTCAAGTTGATTCCGTATTTCTAGATTTCCGGAAAGCTTTTGACACCGTTCCTCACAAGCGACTTCTAATCAAGCTGCGGAGCTATGGGGTATCGTCTCAGTTGTGCGACTGGATTCGTGATTTCCTGTCAGGAAGGTTGCAGTTCGTAGTAATAGACGGCAAATCATCGAGTAAAACTGAAGTGATATCAGGTGTTCCCCAGGGAAGCATCCTGGGACCTCTACTGTTCCTGATCTATATAAATGACCTGGGTGACAATCTGAGCAGTTCTCTTAGGTTGTTCGCAGATGATGCTGTAATTTACCGTCTAGTAAGGTCATCCGAAGACCAGTATCAGCTGCAAAGTGATTTAGAAAAGATTGCTGTATGGTGTGTCAGGTGGTAGTTGACGCTAAATAACGAAAAGTGTGAGATGATCCACATGAGTTCCAAAAGAAATCCGTTGGAATTCGATTACTCGATAAATAGTACAATTCTCAAGGCTGTCAATTCAACTAAGTACCTGGGTGTTAAAATTACGAACAACTTCAGTTGGAAGGACCACATAGATAATATTGTCGGGAAGGCGAGCCAAAGGTTGCGTTTCATTGGCAGGACACTTAGAAGATGCAACAAGTCCACTAAAGAGACAGCTTACACTACACTCGTTCGTGCTCTGTTAGAATATTGCTGCGCGGTGTGGGATCCTTACCAGGTGGGATTGACGGAGGACATCGCAAGGGTGCAAAGAAGGGCAGCTCGTTTTGTATTATCACGTTATAGGGGAGAGAGTGTGGCAGATATGATACACGAGTTGGGATGGAAGTCATTACAGCATAGACGTTTTTCGTCGCGGCGAGAGCTTTTTATGAAATTTCAGTCACCAACTTTCTCTTCCGAATGCGAAAATATTTTGTTGAGCCCAACCTACATAGGTAGGAATGATCATCAAAATAAAATAAGAGAAATCAGAGCTCGAACAGAAAGGTTTAGGTGTTCGTTTTTCCCGCTCGCTGTTCGGGAGTGGAATAGTAGAGAGATAGTATGATTGTGGTTCGATGAACCCTCTGCCAAGCACTTAAATGTGAATTGCAGAGTAGTCATGTAGATGTAGATGTAGATGTAGAGAACCACAGTAGGCAGGAATCCCTAGGTGACACGGTAGGCTGACTTTTAGACTGAGTGATGAATTAGTCATCAGAGCAAGAAAAAAATTATACGAGAACAGCTGACCATGCATAGGAGTAGGTCTCAATAGAGATAGATAATTAGGCAAAGTCTAAGGAATATCAAGTCCCACAATGTGTGCATGAGGAAACCAAGACTGCTGTTAGTAATCTGATGATAAAGTTCCCATTGAAAGTGGACTAAATAATGAATTACTCGAGGTCAGGGAACAAACAGAATCAATTTTTTCTCAGTGGAGATGTAAAATAGTTGAAACAGCCAGAATTGTGAAGAAAAAGGTAATAGATCTTAGTGAGGGGCAGTGGGGAAAGGAGGAGGGGGGAGGCAGTGCAGTAATGTCAATGTGAATAGAATGAAAACAAAATGACACTGACCTTGAGCCCCAGATTAGACTATAACAATCTGAATGCAAATCAACCAGTTCAAAATATTTCACTTTCTACACATGACATGCTGCTGGCAACAACACTACCCACAACAGTAGAGATAGAAGATGCTTAAGAGTAGAAATTTTTAAATATTTTCATCAGATAAGAAGATTGTATATATTGTGGTATTCATTTGTTACTTTGCAAGTGTGTTGCCATCATCATGCAACAAGACACAAAAGATAAATTATGTAAACGAATATATAAATGGTGATGGAGCCCTATGGGTAACTGAAATAAACGATTCATGTGAAACCTACACTGAGGTTACAAAAGTCATGGGATAGAGATATGAACATATACAGATGGCAGCAGCATCACATACACAAGGTATAAGAGGGCAAGGCATTGGCAGAGCTGTCATTTGTATTCACATAATTGGTGTGAAAAGGTGTCTAATGTGATTATGGACACAAGACAGGAATTAACAGGCACTGAATGTGGAATGGTAGTTGGAATTAGGTGTATGAGACATTAAATTTCAGAAATCATTAGAGAATTCAATATTCTGAGATCCACAATATTAAGAGTGTGCTGAGAATATAAAATTTCAGGCATTACCTCTCACCTTGGAAAATACAGTGGCTGACAATCTTCACTTAATGACTGAGAACAGCAGAATTTGTGCAGAGATGCAAATAGACAATTACGTCACATGAAATAATCACAGAAATCAATGTGGTATATACAATTATATCTGTTGGGACAGTGCTCTGAAATTTGGCATTAATGGACTGTGGCAGAAGACTACCAATATGAGTGCCTATGCTAACAGCATAAGATTGCCTGCAGCACCTCTCTTGGGCTTTTGAACATATTAGCTGTACTCTAGACTCTAAACTGAAGCCTGGCCATATGAGTCCCAATTTGAAGTAGTTAGAGCTGACAGTAGGTTTTAGGTATGGCACATACCGCATGAAGTCATGGACTCCAATTGTGAACAAGACACTTTGCAAGCTGGTAGTGGTTCCATAATGGTGTTTACTGTGTTTACATGGAATGTACTGCGTTCTCTAGTCCAACTGAACCAACAAGTGACAGGAAATGGTTGTGTTCAGCTACTTGTAGACCATTTGCAGTCAATCATGAACTTCATGTCCCTAAACAACAGTAGACTTTTTTTGGATGACAGTACCCCATGTCACTGAGCCACAATTATTTGCAGTTGGTTTGAAGAACATTCAGAACAATTTGAGTGAATAATCTGACCACCCAGGGTGTCCGACATGAATCCTATCAAGCATTTATGGTACATAATCAAGAGACCAGTTCATGTACAAAGTCCTGCACTGGCAACACTTTTGCATTTATGAATGGTTATAGAGTTAGTACCTCTCAATATTTCTGCAGAGGACTTACTATGGCATGTCATGTTGAGATGGTGCACTACTCCTTGCGGTCAGTCAGCCACTTCCATCTACTATATTGTTTTAGCTCTGTCTACCACTTTCTTCCTGTGTTGTTCATTTTTTACTGCTGGCAGCATGCTTTGTCCCATGCTTCAGTGTAGGTAGGCCCATATTTTTCCAAGCTTGTTACCTATGTTTTAGGTTCTGTTTTATCTTACTGTTCTGAGTCTTTTCTTGACACCCATCTCAATCAGTTACTGAGCAGGCACTGAAGACCTTGCTGTGGTGCACCCATACAACCCTCTCCATCCATTATCCAAGCAAAAGCGGGTTCAACACAGTATTACGTGGTATCACATGAATTTTGACCCCTCAGCGTATGAGGATTTTCAAAAGGCATTTCTTGCATAAGCAGGGTTCAGTGGTGTACAGGTAATACTATGGAAGAAAGTTCTTATTCAGAGCCTAAACTTTTCAAATTGGAAGCTTGTGCCAATATTTTGAAAATTAACTTAATATGGCATGCTACTATGATTGACGATGTTCCAGTAACTATTGTTCTAGACGCAGGAGCATTTGTCAATGTCATTTCAAGAAGCTCTTTCAGTAAATTGTCCACAAAAACCAAGTTTCATGTCACTCCTGTTCAGAACTGCAAGATTATTGAAGGCACTTGCATGTGATCCAGAAATGTTTGAATTATGGAGATGTCAGTAAAACTAGAAAATGTAGCAATACCATGCACCCTTCTATTAGCTGAAGACTTGATTGTTGACTGTGTTCTGAGCCTTTATTTTATCTGTGAGGACACAATATTGACTTCTCTACTGGTAAGATTTTCTTCCTCACTGGCAGTGAAAGAGCTAAAGTGGAGCTGCTGTGGAAAGATGGTAGCCACTGAATGTAGTGTCTAAGCTTTCAGATCAAATTCTATTGTTGAGGAACAACAGAGGATAAGAGCATTTGTAATCCTGTTGAACAAAGAAGTTGAAGTCACATTACATGTATAACAGAAAGTAGAAGAGTCAGGGAACCTCACCAGCAAGGAAAGACAGCAGTAGCGTGGAATCAGTGTGGGGATACAAATGAATAAAAACCTGGAATAATCCAAGGAAATACATATATGACCTTCTACAACAGTTTCTATCTTACAACGTGGTCTCAGTGGAAATCACTAGATAATGAAATTGGAAGTATGCTTCGAGAACATAAGTGGTTCATAAGGACATATTCTCATGACGAGCTAATGCTACAGATTGACTACATGAAACTATTTGAAGAGATAGTGAATCATCAGCCTAATTTGTCAACACACAACACAACAGCAGAGCTAATGTTTCACATGAGGGGAAAGAAGGAATGGATGGACCATATCCCACAGGTTGCCAACATCAGAGATTAGTTGGAGAAAAGGTTCAGGAAACTTTGAACTGTTTGAGAGACAAAGCATTCAGAAGAAAGCACAACTGTGACAAGAAAATGGTAAAAATAGTAAGGTATCTAGTGGTAAAGGAAATATTATTAAGAAGCCACCCACCTTTTGAACAAAAGTAACAAAATGTGATAGCCACTGTATATGGGACATTTTTTTCCATTCTAAGAATTTCAAATCCTGGTGCATATTTATTAGTCATCATTAATTAAAGGATTTTACCCTCTTCAAGATTTATGGAAATGTTATTTGTAGTGGAATTAGTGTGCATCATTGTAGGAACACATTATCAATTGGAATGGCTGAGCAGAATATTGCATTAGTGTAATGCATGAAATAAGATTTTTATTTTATTTTACAACATGAAATTTTTAAATTAGGCTTAACATATATATTTGGTTTTGTGACTATATGACATGGGTTTATGTATTGTTGTCTGTAGCAGGCAAGTATTACCCTGTGAAGTATGCAGATGCTCATGAATAATTCTTGAATTATATTTAGTCATGTCCTGAGAATACAAACAGTCATTTTTCATAGTAATAAGGTCTGTTTAAAAATGTTGAATACTATTACAACATAGTGTAAGACCAATTTCTCTGTCTATGTAGAGTGAATTGCCTGACATAGTGTTCATCAAACCACCTTCAAGGTATTTCTTTAGTGTTTCACTATCAAACAGAAGTCAGGAAAAATGAACATTTGAGTCTTTCTATACAATCTCTGTTCCTTTCCTGTATAGGTGGGTGCCAACAAAATATTTTCACACTCTGAGGAGAAAGTTAGTGATTGAAATTCCATGAGCACCTCCCATTGTGACAAAAAATGCCTTTATTTTAATGACTGCCTCTTTAACTCATGTATCATATCACATGGCACTCTCTCCCCTATTTTGTGATAATCCAAAATGAGTTCCCCTTCTTTGAACTTTTTCGATGTCCTCCATCAGTTGGATCTGCTGTAGAACCCTCACCGGTGAGTACTCAAGGAGAGACTGGAAGTGTGTAGTGTAAGCAGTCTTTTTAGTTCATCTGTTGCATATTTTAAGTGTTATGCCAATAAATTACAGTCTTTGGTTTACTTTCCCCACAACATTATCTATGTGATCATTCCAATTTATATTATGTGTAGTTGTAATCACTAAGTACATAGTTGAATTGACAACCTTTAGGTTTGTGTAATTTATCCTGTAAACAAAGTATAGCTGAATCTGTTAGGTACTCATGTGGATGACTTCATACTTTTCGCTATTTAGATTTGGTCGGCACTCTTTGCACCATACAGAAATCATGTTGAAACCATTTTGCATTTTGTTTTGATCAACTGATAAATATACAAGGCATTAAATGGCAGCATAACCTGCAAACAATCTAAGAGGGCTTCTCAGATCATCTCCTAAATTGTCTATGGAGATCAGAAAGAGCAGAGGGCATACAACATTTCTTTGGGAATGTTACATATTAATTCTATTGTACTTGATGACTTTCCTTTGATTACAGTCAACTATGACCTTACTGACAGGAAATCATGAATCCATTGACATAACTAGACAATTCAACGTAGGCAAGCAATTTGATTAGGACTCACTTGTGAGAAATGATGTCAAAAGCCTTATGAAAATGTAAAAATATAAACCAGATTAATGAATGTTACAAGTGGCTTTAATGTGAAGTATGTTTCAATGATGACAGTAATTATAATTTCTAAGTATTTCCCAGCGATTTGTTGTCATGTCGTAGAATCAGGTGTACTGCCGGTGGTCTGCATCTTCCCAACACCACATTTCAATGTCATAACTCAGCGTCTTCATCAGGTGTTCCCTGAGACTGCTTGACGAGCTGACCTTGTCCCATAAATATGCCTGGGTGGAGTGTGGTGCTCCCTATGTCGTCCGTACCCACTGTGGACATTTCTGGCGGTGTTATCAGTCTCTAGGCACTCCATTTTTGGTCTGTGCCCATTGCGGCTTTCTCTCCAAGGAGCTTGCTGCAACTACAGAAACAATGGAAGAAAGTTCCCTCCTACAGAAATGGACTACAGACATCCAAGGGCATAATTAACAGAACAGAACAGCATACACGATACCAGGCAGCAGCAATCTCCTTGGAGAGAAACACGTGTGGTCGCAGACAGAATAAAGAACTTCAACAGAGGCTTGATGGTGATAGGATCATGCCTATCGGGCGTGGACCCAATAGGGTTCAAATGATTCAAATGGCTCTGAGCACTATGGGATTCAACTGCTGTGGTCATTAGTCCCCTAGAACTTAGAACTACTTAAACCTAACTAACCTAAGGACATCACACACATCCATGCCCGAGGCAGGATTCGAACCTGCGACCGTAGCAGTCCCACGGTTCTGGACTGCGTGCCTAGAACCGAGAGACCACCGCGGCCGGCGACCGAATAGGAAACGACTCGGGATATCTGCTACTTCAGAAGAGAGCTGCAACGGGTGCGGACCGAAGATGGAGCACCGAGAGACTGATACCACCACCAGAAATGGCCACAGAGGGCGCAGATGGCAAAGGGAGCACCACACACCACCCAGGCATAAATATGGGACAAGGTCAGCTCGTCGACCAGCCTCAGGAAACACCTGATGAAGACGCCGAGTTACAACATCGAAATAACATGTTAGGAAGATGTATTCCACCAGCAGTACACCCAATTCTCCCAGATGATGTGATAATCATTCATTTAGAAGTTGGTCTGGCTTGTGACTGAAGCTGCACCAACATTCGAAGAGGAGGGATATGTTGTAGAATTAAGATGGGATGTCTTCTACACTCTTAAGTTTCATCCTTCTTCAGAGATGCATGCTTGATTTCTGAATATTGACCTTTTGTGTTTTGCATAATATATTTTTCATTTTCTAAAATTAAGCTACTTGCTCCACATATCAGCTTTATTAAATGAATCCATGAAAATGTGAGGTGGTGCTTTTCAATTACTGTAGTTGTCATGAGTTATGGAACTTCTATGGGAGGGGTTTATATAAATATGTGGAAGAATATACATCAAGAGAAAATGATGTTGATTTTTTGACAATAAAATGGGCACAGAATCACAAACATATGTGAGTACAGTGTTTTGAAGAAGGGAACACATTCAGTTCGCACAAAGTGTATCAAATGACAAATGTGCTTATGTGTATAAGGATCATGTTTTATTTGAAGGATTTGTGAAATGTACCACAGACATTCTGTGACTGTACTGTATTGGCATTATCCAGTTTGCCAGTGAAACTAGGGTTTCAAGTGATGGTCTAATGATAGTCTAAGAAACATTTATGATTGCATAATAATTAACCTTGTAGTTAATCTTCTCCCAAATCCAACAAATTCAGCACAGGTGATAATTTAAAATTATTGGATAATATGATGTCAGGTGAAACCTCCTCATGTAAAGATGTCTCAGTTATTATAAAATGTGATAGTGATGTGTGTAAAATTGTTATAAAAGGTTATGCAAGTTACCCTGTGTATCAAGTACAAGTCATGGTACCACAATAATTGTGTAAATGTGAATCTAAAATATATAAAAGTTGGTCATGACTGGATATGCCATCAGTGCTTTACGATTACCTTGAAAAACCAAATATTTAACACACTAAAATCAAAAGAAACAATAATAATGGTTCTTACATGCAATTTATTGATTATAACCTTGTAATACCATGAACTCCACAAGAAATATCAAGAACTGGAAATAAAATACCAAGGATTGTAGTCAAATCATCAAGTAGCACAAGATGTTGCTGCGAACAGTCTTTCTATGCAGAAATGTAGTTATTGCCGACTAAAGCATGTAAAAAAACAGTAAGTGCAGCTCTGGTGATACTGCTATCAAATAAATACTTGATTCTAGATGAAGACTGTAATAAAACAGCAAACACAGATGAACCAAAATCAGTGACTAAATGTCCAATAAAGTGCACAGTCGAGGGAAGGAAAAAACCATAACAGCTCCATAACAAGAAAGTCAGTCACAGCCACAGTATCAGCGCAGCCAGGGTCATCATTTGAACAAAAAGAGGCAGTGCCAGAATCATCTTCAGCAAAAAACAGAAGAAAATGTGAGGGTCCAACAGAAGAAACAGCGGTCACTGCATCAGTCAGTAGGATAGCTGTAACACCTCATCGCCAACAGAATGTTTAGACCAAGGCAAGAGAAACATAAAGTTTTTAAGGTAAGCAGTTCTCAGTGCTCATCAGTCTTCCACCAAAATATACAATGCATAAGAAACAATGTGCAACAATTAGAAGTGTTTATTGACAGCTCACTTGTTTGCATAGCAGAACATTGGTATAATCGTTCATAATTAACAAATGTAGCACTAAATTCGCACAGTCAAGCATGTCATTACAGTACAAGCACTATGAAATGTGGTGGATCATGCATATATGTGAAGGAGGGGATTATATATAAAATAAGAAATGATGTTTTGGCATTAAGTGAGGATAAACGCATAGAAATATCAGCTTTAGAGATAAGAAAACCTAGATGTATTCCAAAGACTAACTATACTGGGTATATATTGTGCACCCAGTGGTGACATGGACACATTCACTTCAAAGTTAACCGAAGCATTAGATATGGTCTCTAGCCCCAAAAGGAAAATTATCATTTTTGGAGATCTAAACATTCACATGAGGCACCTGTATATGTGGTGCAACAGTTTTCTGAACATAACGTATACCTATGATATATTACCATTAAGTAACACTGCCATTAGGATAACCATACATTCAGCATCAAGTACTGTCCATATGCTAACGGACATAGAGTAAGATAGGTGTGACATTGCTATAGATGACCTTGGTATCCCAGGCCATTCAAGTCAGTTATTAAAATCAGGCATAGAGTTAAATAATAACACTAAAATGCACAAGTGCAGTATTGTTTTCTCTGAGACAAAAAAATGGTTCTCAGCACTATGAGACATAACAACTTAGGTCATCTGTTCCCTACAACTTAGAACTACTTAAACCTAACTAACCTAAGGACATCACACACATCAATGCCAGAGGCAGTATTCGAACCTGAGACCGTAGCGGTCGCGCGGTTCCAGACTAAAGTGCCTAGAACCGCTTGGCCACAATGGCCAGCATTTCTCTGAGACAAAAAGATCTCTAGTTGTCTCAATAATTAACAGTGAAACAAGGGAGGAAGTGTACAGAGAAACTACTATAAATGGGAAGCTTTCAAAGTTTATGTCAATTTTAAATTCAGATTTGAAGAAATGTTTCCTAAAGTTCTAAGAATCACTAAATCATGCATCAATAACAACTGGGTAACCAATGGGGTAAGGAAATCCTCTGAAACCCTCAAGCACCTTAGCTAAATGAAAAACTACCGTAATGATTCAGCATTTCATAACTATTATCATACATACAGAAAGATCTATATAGAAGTATTGTTAGCAGCTAAAAGGTACCAAAATGACAAATTTGTAGAAAAAGCTAATAATAAAATCAAAGTAGCATGGAAAATAACCAAACAGGAAACTAAAAGGAAAAAATTATAGCTAATAAACATGCAGTTTCGACAAAATGATACCAAAATTATAGCCAATAAAGATGCAGTTTCAACACAATGATACCAAAATAAATGACCCCAAAAAATAGCAAACATTGCCAATATGTATTTCAGCAGCATAGGATCCAAACTACAACAGAAGTTCAACAAAACAAAGCATTTACAAATGCTGAGCAAAATACCACACACAATGATGCTACGATCAACTACAGCAGAAGAAGTATGCAATGTTATGAGTAACCTAAAATGTAAAAATTCAGCAGGCATTGATGAAGTACCTGTGTGCTTACTGAAGGACTGCATAGACAACATTAAAGACCCTTTAGTGAACATCATCAATGAATTCTTCTCCACAAGTAGCTTCCCAGACATACTAAAACATGCAAAGTTCCTACCTATACATAAGAAAAGTGACCTAGAAATCATAGATAATTGCAGACAAATCTCGTTACACTCATCCTTTTCAAAAGTCATAGAGACCATAGTGAAAAAGAGGAGCATGGGCACTTTACAAAGTTCAATCTTCTGAGTAAAGAGCAATTGGGTTTCTGGGCTGGCAAAAGCACAAATTCAACTGTTACTCATTTCTAAAATGTTGTCGTTACAGCAATAGACAAAGAAGACCACATAACAGTGATCTTATTTGATATGACCAAAGCTTTTGACACAGTAGACCTCACAATTTTGCTAAACAAACTAAATGCTCTATGAGTAAGAGGAGTAACAAACATGTGGTTTCATTCATACCTGCAAACATCCAACCAGTGGAGGTCACTCAAACTATCTCCAGTCATACCTTTTCATACCTTCCAGACCCAGAATACATCATTATAGGAATCCCCCAAGGAAGTGTGTGGGCCCAATCCTCTTTTTAATATACATCAATGATTTTCCACAAATTGTCAAATATGGTGAATTAGTACTGTTTGCTGATGACGGATAGTAACATCTTAATCAAAGCTGAGTCGCCAAGTGTACTCAATAGAAAAGCTCACGAAACACTTAAGCATGTCTGCCAGTGGACAGAGGCTAACAAATTAACCCTAAAGGTAAAAAAAAGACCAACAGTATTATTTTCCACTTAAACAGAAAACTGAACAGTACCACACTAAAAGTTAATGACAAGCACATAGAATGTGTACCAACAACAAAATTTTTAGGCATGCATGTCGACTCTCAACTAAATTGGACCGGGCACACTGTGGCACTGTCTGCCCCCAGTAGCTGAGTGGTCAGCATGACAGAATGTCAGTCCTAAGGCCACAGGTTCGATTCCCGGCTGGGTCTGCGATTATCTCCACTGGGTGTTGTGTTGTCCCAATCATCATCATTTCATCCCCATTGACGTACAAGTCACTGAAGTGGTGTCAAATCGAAAGACTTGCACCCAGCAAACAGTCTACCACACGGGAGGCCCTACTCACATGACTGCGGTACTTGGAAAATGAATAGCATCAGCATGCTAAGCACTTAGGATAATAAATCCAATCTGTAGTAGCTCGAGTACCTTTTTTGCGTATGTCCACTCTATAAATAGTTATGGCGTATCCTTCTGGGGAGCAAATGAGCAGAACAGACAAACAATATTTAAGTTGCAAAAAAAGGGCTGTACAAATCATAACAAAAAGTCGCAATAGATCCCATTGCACAGAATTATTCAAATCTTTGGGTATATTTACAGTTCTTTGTGAATATCATTTTGCAGACTGTGATATGCATAAAAAACACACTGACCAGTTTCTGATAAACTGTTCCATACATGCACATGAAACAAAACACAGGCAACACTTTCACCTCTATAGGAAAAACAAATCAAAAATCAAAATAGCATGTTAAACAATGGAATGAAATTATACAAAAATCTTCCATGATAAATCAAAGACATAAGCGAAACAGATATCTTCAGGAAATTGCTAAAACAGTATCTCTTGGAAAAGTGTTTTTATAGTGTCAAGAATTACTTAGAATGATGTAAATATACAGCTATATGTAAAAGTTATCAGGTGTAATATTAACTGATTTAACAATGCATCTATACGTTACAATATTCATGAATTCTGACTGTGATAATTATAAATTTCTTTACCTATTGTATATACTCATTTGACAACATTCATACAATACTGATTGTCTATGGATGGATGGATAAATAAACAAAAACAAATTACTCTGCGCAAATTATCATTGATCAACTAATAAATTCCCTTAAAGTTATTCATATCAATAAAGTTTTGCTCTTTTATGTTCAACTATGTTGTATATTTACATGCCATCAGTGCTGACATTGCATAGTGTGGGTCAGATCACCATCATTCTACCATTCCTGTGATCAACCCTATTTCCTGTCCGTCCTACATCACGGATGAAATCAAGAAGGGCTTCACTGTCTCACACACTAAATTCATCAACACCTTCCCTTCAGTTTTCTTAGGGACATCATATTGATGTACTACATCTACATGACTACTCTGCAATTCACATTTAAGTGCTTGGCAGAGGGTTCATCGAGCCACAATCATACTATCTCTCTACCATTCCACTGCCTAACAGCGCGCAGGAAAAACGAACATCTAAACCTTTCTGTTCGAGCTCTGATTTCTCATATTTTATTTTGATGATCATTCCTACCTATGTAGGCTGGGCTCAACAAAATATTTTCGCATTCGGAAGAGAGAGTTGGTGACTGAAATTTTGTAAAAAGATCTTGCCGCAACGAAAAACGTCTTTGCTCTAATGACTTCCATTCCAATTCGCGTATCATATCTGCCAGACTCTCTCCCCAATTACGTGATAATACAAAACGAGCTGCCATTTTTTACACCCTTTCGATGTCCTCCGTCAATCCCACCTGGTAAGGATCCCACACTGCGCAGCAATATTTTAACAGAGGACGAACGAGTGTAGTGTAAGCTGTCTCTTTAGTGGACTTGTTGCATCTTCTAAGTGTCTTGCCAATGAAACGCAACCTTTGGCTTGCCTTCCCCACAACATTATCTATGTGGTCTTTCCAACTGAAGTTGTTCGTAATTTTAACACCCAGGTACTTGGTTGAATTGACAGCCTTGGGAATTGTACTATTTATCGAGTAATCGAATTCCAACGGATTTCTTTTGGAACTCATGTGGATCACCTCACACTTTTCGTTATTTAGCGTCAACTGCCACCTGCCACACCATACAGCAATCTTTTCTAAATCACTTTGCAACTGATACTGGTATTCGGATGACCTTACTAGACGGTAAATTACAGCATCTTCTGCGAACAGCCTAAGAGAACTGCTCAGATTGTCATTTATATAGATCAGGAACAGCAGACGTCCCAGGACACTTCCCTGAGGAATACCTGATATCACTTCAGTTTTACTCAATGATTTGCATCTGTTACTACGAACTGCGACCTTCCTGACAGGAAATCACAAATCCAGTCGCACAACTGAGACGATACCCCATAGGCCCGCAGCTTGATTAGAAGTCGCTTGTGAGGACGGTGCCAAAAGCTTTCCGGAAATGTAGAAATACGGAATCAACTTCAGATCCCCTGTCGATAGTGGCCATTACTTCGTGCGAATAAAGAGCTAGCTGTGTTGCACAACAGTGATGTTTTCTGAAACCATGCTGGTTACATATCAATAGATCGTTTCCTTCAAGGTGATTCATAATGTTTGAATGCAGTATATGCTCCAAAAACCTACTGCAAACCGACGTCAATGATATAGGTCTGTAGTTACCCTTCTTAAACACTGGTGTGACCTGCGCAATTTTCCAATCTGTAGGCACAGATCTATCGGTGAGCGAATGGTTGTATATGAGTGCTAAGTAGGGAGCTACTGTATCAGCATAATGTGAAAGGAACCTAATCGGTATACAATCTGGACCTGAAGACTTGCCCGTATCAAGCGATTTGAGTTGCTTCGCAACCCCTAAGGTATCTACTTCTAAGAAACTCATGCTAGCAGCTGTTCGTGTTTCAAATTCTGGAATATTCCATTCATCTTCCCTGGTGAAGGAATTTCGGAAAACTGTGTCCGATATCTCTGCTTTAGCGGCACAGTCATCGGTAACATTACCATTGGCACTGCTCAGGGAAGGTATTGACTGCATCTTGTCGCTTGTGTACTTTACATACGACCAGTATTTCTTCGAATTTTCTACCTAATTTCAAGACAATGTTTCGTTGTGGAACCTATTAAATGCATCTCGCATTGAAGTCCGCGCCAAATTTCGCGCGTCTGTATATTTTAGCCAATCTTCGGAAATACGCGTTCTTCTGAACTTTGCATGCTTATTCCGTTGCCTCTGCAACAGCATTCGGACCTGTTTTGTGTACCACAGGGGATCCATTCCATCTCTTACCAATTTATGAGTTATGAATCTCCTAATTGCTGTTGCTACCATATCTTTGAATTTGAGCCACATCTCGTCTACATTTGCATAGTCAGTTCGGAAGGAATGGAGATTGTCTATTAGGAAGGCTTCTAGTGACACTTTATCCGCTTTTTTAAATAAAATTATGTTGCGTTTGTTTCTGGTGGATTTGGAAGAAATGGTATTGAGCCTAGCTACAACGACCTTGTGCTCACTAATCCCTGTGTCAGTCATGATGCTCTCTATCAGCTCTGGATTGTTTGTGGCTAAGAGGTCAAGTATGTTTTCGCAACCATTTACAATTCGCATGGGTTTGTGGACTGCTTGAAATAATTTTCGGAGAAAGCGTTTAGGACAATCTCGGAAGATGTTTTCTGCCTACCACCGGCTTTGAACAAGTATTTTTGTCAACATATCGAGGGAAGGTTGAAGCCCCCATGAACTATAACTGTATGAGTGGGGTATTTATTTGTTACGAGACTCAAATTTTCTCTGAACTGTTCCGCAACTATATCATCGGAGTCTGGGGGTCGCTAGAAGGAGCCAATTATTAACTTAGTTCAGCTGTTAAGTTTAACCTCCACCCATACCAATTTGCACGGAGTATCTACTTCTACTTCACTTCAAGATAAACCACTACTGACGGACACAAACGTTCCACCACCAATTCTGCCTAATCTATCTTTCCTGAACACCGTCTGAGACTTCGTAAAAATTTCTGCAGAACTTATTTCAGGCTTTAGCCAGCTTTCTGTACCTATAACGATTTCAGCTTCTGTGTTTTCTATTAGCGCTTGAAACTCAAGGACTTTCCCAGCACAACTACAACAATTTACAACTACAATTCTGACTGTTCCTTGATCCAAGCACGTCCCGTATTTACCATGCACCCTTTGAGATTGCAGCCCACCTCGTACTTTCCTGAGGCCTCCTAACCTAAATCTGATTAATATTGTTTCCATTTTCATTGAAATATTGGTGTGGTACCTAAACCTTCATTCAAGAAACACTTGCAAAATGTACAGATTGAATAGCTTTATGGAACCTAGATTATAAGTATTTGGACATCAAAGCATAGTAGGGTAGGGATGGGGATGATCAAGTACTGGCTCTACTCTAGGAGCAGACAGGGACCTGGTGTGAAGAGGGTTTGGTAGTTAGGCACAGTCAGGATGTAGGCAGATGATTGGGTGGGGTGTTGGAGGGGAGAAGTGTGCAAAAAGGAGAGAAGTAAAAACATGAGAAGGAAAATACATGGGTGCATTGGTGGAAGAGAAAACTGTGTAGTACTCAAGTGGGAACAGGGAAAGGGACAGGTGGGTGAAGGACTGTGACTGATGAAGGTTGAGTCCAGGGGGTATAGGAGTGTAGAATTTATCTGTAGGGAGAGATACTACATTTTCAGGTCAGAAAAACTGGTGTTGGTAGTAAGGAACCAGATGGTACAGACTGTGAAGTAGTTACGGAAGTAGTGTTGTCAATAGGATTATGCGAACACTTTATTATGAACCAAGACTGATGTAACTTTGCTCACAGTTGCCCCTAGTTTCCCATCTCAGAATTGGCCCAAATGGGGAAGCTTTTAGCAAATCTAATCCCCAGTAGCACTAACTGCTAATGAGTAGAAGAAAAATTACTAATTGCCTAACCTTTGACAAGCTAGCAATAATGAATAGTGTCTAATTATAACTCCGGTGAGAGGTAGGAAAAGTCATTATTGAGATATGCTGCCACTACTCCATGCTCCCACTCACCATTAATTTCCATTAATTTATCAGGAGTTTCTTGACACCCTGTTACCAATTGCACCTGAAATTTTCTGGAAATTTTTTTTCCAAGTTTGAGTAATCACCCTGATGATCATTTACATGAATATATAAACATTTAAATGAATTTAGAACACATACTCTGCCAGTGTATTTAATGTTCTGTAACTTCAATCAGTTTTGATGGGATGTTTCCAGAATAGCACACAATTTAATCCTAGCAGTCATTGATAAATAATTTAGCAGAAATATTAATACCTTAACCATCCATCCATGGGTAACATTGACAGGTGCACTTAGCTCTCACCAGACAATTTTACAGGGCCCATTATTATGGTGTCAGATCTGTTTTCTGCTCTGTTTGCACATTACAAACCGTGATCTTTCTCTCGCTGTGGAACATAATATTCTGCTATATTCCCATAAAATATTTTTCTTTTAATCTGAAACCTCATAGGATGCTATTTTGACTTAAAATCTTTTTGAGACATTTGAGGTCACTGTTTTCCTATCTATAATATTTGGATTCACGTTTTTAATGTTCTCTAGTCTCATAGATATATTTACACATATACCTTCAGGTGGAAGCAATTTTGTATTCATATTCCCAAGCTTTGCATAGAATTTTCCTTTAAGAAATGAACAACACAGAAAACTTAACAGTAAGTTTACTCAGATATTATAATACTAAATGGAATATTCATCTTTTTCTGATTATTTATGTTAAAGGTCACCTTAAAATCAACTCAAAAATAAGATTTGTCTTCTTGTTATGTTTATATAATTCTATCCTTACAGCTATTCTAATTATTGAAATAAAGACCCACTATTTTCATAGATAAACAGGAAAATACATTTGTGGTTAGAGTGTTAACATTCTGCTCACCTAGGGGGATGGACAAATTGGTACAGCTTTTTATAGTTTGTTAATTATGCTCATACTGTGTGCCAGAGATAGAAGTTCATATCGCCTTCCTACACACATACAGAGTGCTTAGAATTCTGAAACCTGTTCCCATCCTTTCCTGCCATGGTTCTGGGGATAAAGGAATTTGCTGTTGATTGTTAATCATGTTGTGAGACAGACAAAAAAAACTGGTAATTGTAATATTACCTGGAAGGAGTTGTAATCATACTAAACTGTCCAGATTGTGGATGATACTAACATTATTAACAATAGCACTAGACAAGGGAATCAGATTATTGCATTTCCTCAGAAATAAAACTCAAGGTAAAATCTTTATCTTGATGACTTCATTACCATTATCTTCACACATGTTCCAAGGTATATGCAGTTTGTGGATTGGAGGGATCACTGGACAGTGGGTCAACAACAAGTACTTGAACTTTGGATCAAGCCCTGTTTGGCAAAATATTCATTTAGCTTCTTAGAATACAATAAAATGTTTACTGGCCAGTAGCCAATGATAATGCTAAACCTTGACATGTTTTCTCTAGTTTTCTTTCTTTTCTTTGTTACGCTGACCACCTTTGTCACACAATCAGCAGCTATTTTACCTTCACTGACACATTGTCTGTCCACCAGTAGAAGCCCATTTTTTTAGTGTCTCCAGATAATTAGTCTGTTTATAGTTTTGAATCTGCTTGTAACTCCATCATTAACATATATTTTGACATTCATCACACCAATCTGAAAGGCTGACATGCCAACAAATGCAGTTTTTGGAAGTGGTCCCAAATGCAACTACTGAGAGCTTTTTCTGGATTCTGCATTTTGCCATGTAAACATTTTTGCAGGAATTTAGAATTTGAAAGATGTTCATATTTTGGCATTAGTTCTACCACAACAGTTTCTGGCTTGGGTTGTGCATGTGTAAGTTTTTGTCCTTTTGCTTCATGTCCATTGTACTGGCACAATTAAGTATGAATCCTAACTTCTTTTCTCTGTGACATTACAACACATAAAGTTTTAATATGATTTCCAACAATCCACTTGTGCAGTTCACCATAAAATTTGTGATTGGAATTAAGATTGTTAGTTTTTGACACTTTGTCATTTCAAATCATTGAAATACACCTAAACCAGTCACAACAACAGGTTTACAACATAACTGCATGCCAAAAGCACAAGTAAACTGAAGTAAACTACTTGTATTGACAGAAGGGTCAATTACAGTAAATTCCCGCTGACAGTAGAACGTTGGCACTGTTTTTCATCTCAGAGTAGCCACTTCTGTCCTCAATTATTTGTTAGATATGTTCCATTCTCTATCTCCCTCTACAGTTTTTACCCTCTACAGCTTCCTCTACCATGCAGAAGTTATTCCCTGATATATTAAAATATGTCCTATCATCCTGTCCCTTCTTGTTCCAAATGAGTCTTTTATATATATCTTTTTCCTCACTAATTCTGCAGATAACCTCATCATTCCTTTCCTTGTCATTCCGCCTAATTTCCATTATTCATCTCTATCTCTAAATCTCAAATGCTTCAGTTCTCTTCTGTTGTGGTTTTGCCATAGTCCATATTTCACTACCACACAATTGTGTGCTGCAAACATACATTCTGAGATATTTCCTCCTCAAATTAATGTTTATCTTTGATATTAGCAGACTTCTTGTGGGCTCCTAGGCACTTAAAAAGCACTCACAGCATCTGCTTTAAAAAGGCATTTTAACACAAAAGTGATGAAGTTGCATGTTGTACATAAAGTACATATTTGGAGAATAAGGAAGAATCACAGAATTGTATTAATACATCTTCCTCACCACATGGTAGAGTTTTGTCAGGACTGGCTCTCCCAAGGCTGTCAGTAGTTTCAATGGAATGTTGTCTACTTCTGGGGCCTTGTTTCGACTCAGGTCTTTCAGTGCTTTGTCAAACTCTACACGCAGTATCGTATCTCCCATTTCGTCTTCATCTACATCCTCTTCCATTTCCATAATATTGTCCTCTAGTACATCGCCCTTGTATAGACCCTCTATATACTCCTTCAACCTTTCTGCTTTCCCTTCTTTGCTTAGAACTGTGTTTCCATCTGAGCTCTTGATGTTCATACAAGTTGTTCTCTTATCTCCAAAGGTCTCTTTAATTTTCCTGTAGGCAGTATCTATCTTACCCCTAGTGATATAAGCCTCTACATCCTTAAATTTGTCCCCTAGTCATCCCTGCTTAGCCATTTTGCACTTCCTGTCGATCTCATTTTTTAGATGTCTGTATTCCTTTTTGCCTGCTTCATTTACTGCATTTTTATATTTTCTCCTTTCATCAATTAAATTCAATATTTGTTCGGTTACCCAAGGATTTCTACTAGCCCTCGTCTTTTTACCTACTTGATCCTCAGCGGCCTTCACTACTTCATCCCTCAGAGCTACCCATTCTTCTTCTACTGTATTTCTTTCCCCCATTCCTGTCAATTGCTCCCTTATGCTCTCCCTGAAACTCTGTACAACCTCTGGGTCTTTTAGTTTATCCATGTCCCATCTCCTTGAATTCCCACATTTTTGCAGTTTCTTCAGTTTTAATCTACAGGTCATAACCAATAGATTGTGGTCAGAGTCCACATCTGCACCTGGAAATGTCTTACAATTTAAAACCTGGTTCCTAAATCTCTGTCTTACCATTATATAATCTATCTGATACCTTTTAGTATCTCCAGGCCTCTTCCATGTATACAGCCTTCTTTTATGATTCTTGAACCAAGTGTTACCTATGATTAAGTTGTGCTCTGTGCAAAATTCTACCAGGCGGCTTCCTTTTTCATTTCTTTGCCCTAGTCCATATTCACCTACTACATTTCCTTGTCTCCCTTTTCCTACTACCAAATTCCAGTCACCCATGACTATTAAAGTTTCATCTCCCTACACTATCTGAATAATTTCTTTTATTTCATCATACATTTCTTCAATTTCTTCGCCTCTCATGCAGAGCTAGTTGGCATATAAACTTGTACTAGTGTAGTAGGTGTGGGCTTTGTGTCTATGTTGGCCAGAATAATGCATCAACTATGCTGTTTGTAGTAGCTTACCCGCATTCCTGTTTTCCTATTCATTATTAAACCTACTCCTGCATTACCCCTATTTGATTTTGTGTTTATAACCCTGTAGTCACCTGACCAGAAGTCTTGTTCCTCCTGCCACCGAACTTCACAAATTCCCACTATATCTAACTTTAACCTATCCATTTCCCTTTTTAAATTTTCTAACCTACCTGCCCGATTAAGGGATCTGACATTCTGATCCGTAGAACGCCAGTTTTCTTTCTCCTGATAACGACATCCTCTTGAGTAGTCCCCGCCCGGAGATCCGAATGGGGGACTATTTTACCTCCGGAATATTTTACCCAAGAGGATGCCATCATCATTTAATCATACAGTAAAGCTGCATGCCCTTGGGAAAGATTATGGCCATAGTTTCCCCTTGCTTTCAGCCGTTCGCAGTACCAGCACAACAAGGCCGTTTTGGTTATTGTTATAAGGCCAGATCAGTCAATCCTCCAGACTGTTGCCCCTGCAACTACTGAAAAGGCTGCTGCCCCTCTTCAGGAACCACACGTTTGTCTGGCCTCTCAACAGATACCCCTCCGTTGTGGTTGCACCTACAGTACGGCTATCTGTATCGCTGAGGCATGCAAGCCTCCCTACCAACGGCAAGGTCCATGGTTCATGGGGGGGAGTCAAGATTATCAGCATCATAAATAATTTTAAAAAAATTAAATCTGGTTCTTCTGAAATTTATAAACTAATTTTTAATGGAGATGAATTTTTCGTTTACATTTGGTCACGTTACAGATTCAGACCATATTTGATGTAGGATTTTTTTTTAACCTGACTGCAATTCTTCACGTCCATTGCATTGTATCTCAGCAACTCTTATAATCTTCAAATTATTCATTCCTGTCTCCCTTTTAAGTTACTTTAGTTTTGGTTGTAGCAGTGTTAAACACTCCTGGAAAGTACCAATTGATGTTCCGATATTACACCTCCCCCTTTCAAATTGTCACCTCATTCTCCCCCAACCCACCAAAACAAACACGTGCGTGCACACACACACACACACACAAACACACACACACACACACACACACACACACACACACACACACACACACACACACACACGCCTAGTTGCAAGCAGGAAACTACTCTACATTGGGACATTGATTTACCATAAGAGGAACTCATATTTAGAGTATAAAATGGAGGGAAATGCAGGGAAAACAAATTGCAGAGGTGTTCTGTGGTCTTCCACAGTTCTCAAGGCCATCCTTAACATGTGATTCATTTTAGGCCAGACACTGATTTACCTGTTGGTTCATTGGAGGTATTCCCCCCCTACCACCCATTTCTCGCAGCATTCCGCAATCTGCCACATGGAGATGTGCCATCTAGGGGTTTCAGTTTCTGCAAAGGAAAAAAGTATTTTGCTTGCCAGCTCGCAAAATCAAACTTATGTAACTAATGTTTTGTTTGTTTGTGGGTACTTGTCTGTTGTTCTGGTACACATTGAAATGCCTGTACAATAGTACCACTTCACAAAAGTAGAGTGGCCAAAACAAAACAATGCATCAAATTGAAAAAGGAAGTAGCATGCAGTAATTTATTTCTGCATTTGAAAGAGAACAACAGTGCAACAGTCCATCCTGCGCCAGTGGAAGTCTACAGTAGAATGCATAAAACACAGTGAATCGCTGGTAGAAATGTTTCCAGTATTGTGAACAAGTCTGAATGACAAATAAGAGTTACAGCTCATCTCTTTGTGGACAACTGGGAATCACTAGAGAATTCAAACCTTGGTGTATAGAGACCAGGTTTTCTTAATCAAGGCAGTAGCAGAAAAAGTAAAAATAAGTCATGGAACAGTTTTCAAAGTATTACACAAAACTGTGAATATGACAGCTCGCAGTCCACTGAGTTTTGCGACAGATCACGCCATTTCAAAAATCTGCTGAACCAAGGCAGCAGCAGCTGTTGCAACTGAGCCAGGTCAATTCAGATGACTTCTTTAGCTGCCATTTCTTCATGGGTAAGAGCTGGTTTAGGGGTACCACCTTTGATTTGATTGGTAATCAAATGTCATCACTCATAAGTTCAAACCATGCTACTGCTTAAACTTTGAACAAAAATTATCAGCAATGGTGACTTACGACTTTTGGCATAAGAGTCACCCTGTCTGTACTGCCAATGGCCTTCTCAAAAGTGGCACAGGAGTGGCCGGAAGTTCAAGGCACTCTTTTGCCCATGGGGTGGGAAACTAGCCCAAAGAGGCGAAAGAATCAGCAATGATCAACAACATGATGATGCAGAAAGGAATGGAAACCATTGTGTTAAAGACACACAATGTGTGTCAACTGGATGTGTGGCTTGTAATTGAAAAAAATTCTTCATGATTTCACCAGTGACAATAAGATTCCTAACTACTCCCTCATACAGATCTCTGGGTGGGGATTGCCAAGAGGAAGGGGACTGGAGAATAATACTGAATAACCAATGACAGGATAATATGTGACATGGAATGTCAGATGTTTTAACATGGTAGGGAAGCTAGAAAATGTAAAAAAGGGAAATGCTAATGCTCAGTCGAGATATAGTGGGTGTTAATGAAGTAAAAATGAAAGAGAAAAAGTATTTCTGGTCAGACAAGCATAGGGTAATAACAAGAGAAGAATATTGTATAACAGAAATAGGATTTATTATGAATTGGAAGGTAGGATAGAGAGCAAGATACTGTGAACATTCATGTCTCATCATGAGGCAAAATCTTCTTTCTTCATTCTTCAAGTAATTTCGGGTATAAGGAGTAAAACTCAATCAGTGTCGTTATTGAAAAAGTATTGTCTTGTAATTATTGGTTAAGAGTTGTATGGTCCTGAGTGGACCATTGTTGTGTGAAAGAGTTGAAATGTTCTATAACTTTGTGTGGAGGACACATGGTGTTGACTATACAGCCATTTTTAAATAGTACATAAAATTCTGTACAGTTCTGGAGATATTGAGTTGTATGTTCTCTAGCAAATTCAGGACATATTCACTTGTATGTTCTCTAGCAAATGAGTCTCTCAGTGTTCAACAGCAGTTAGCTCTGTTTCAGAGTACATCTTTCCAGTATGTATTGTCACACAATGATGGTTTTCTGGTGCTGTTATCACGTTTTCAGATGTATCAGTTATTCTGTTTTCTTTTCCATTAATTGAGTTACATTCACAAGAAATATGTATCATTTCCACTAAATTATTAAATTCATTTTTATATTTATTGCACATTGCAACTCCCAGTTTCCATGTCTCTGAACTTGTACTCATGTTTGTTCATGTTCAAAACACTCATTAGTGGTCAGTGCCTTCATCATATATGTACATAATATTTACATGTAACTAATAGCTTCATATGCCTCAGTCATCACCCCATATTCTCCATTTAATGTCCTTTGTTGGTGTACTTGTGTGTAGCTGGAAGTGTGTTTGTGTTTTACTAGTCATTGTTTGTGAATGTTCATCTTCTTTCTTCATGCTCAGACATTATCTTTCTTGATTCTTCATGTTATTTGAGGGACTGGTATTTTAATTCTGAAATGTGTAAAAGTGTAAGTTGTGTGATAAGGCTGCATTGTATTGTTTTGCCAGTGCCCATTTGAATTTTTTGAAGTGTGTTAGCTGGATAGTATTAATCCTGTATTTCATGGAAGTCTTTCTTCATGTAAGGTTTTCTTTCTTGATTCTTCACATCCTTTGAGGGATTAAAAGTTACAGTGAGTGCTGTATGAAATGATTGTGTTTGAGTATATGTGGCTAGGTTGTAGCGTGCATCTATGGTTGAGTCCACATCAGTTCCTATGAGAGTGTTTGTTTTATAGAGTAGCTGACATGTTTCTTAATGAGACAAATTCTTCCTTCTTCATTCCTCATGGAATATTAGGGCTCATCAGTTTGTGTGCAGCGTCATTGTTGAAAAAATGTTGTACTGTAATTATCTGTAGAAACCTGTATGAGTCTGAGTGGATGATATGTGGTATAGGTTATTCTGCCATTTTTAATCTCTACATACAGCTTTTGATGATTGTTTAGATATATAGTTGTATATTCTGCGGCTTAGGACTTTCTCAGCAGTTAACAGCATGTAAATTTGTTGCAGACAATATCATTTTTATATATGATGCCAACAACAACAGTTTTAGGCGCACATGTTTAACGACACGATTGGAATTCACATTTTATGATTTATTATATGAATGCACGGTGTCTTTTCTTTCAGACATGTCCAAAAGAACAGACACCACATATTCATATAATTGATATGCCTAGCTGAGCAATGGATCCATCTTCTTCAGTGCAAATGTGCAAATATGTTCAATCTCCTGTGGTACTATCAGAGTAGCAAACAAGGAGTCAAAGGATGGAGTTCTAGAGATAGGTGATGCTCATTTGGAATGTCAATAAAAATAATTTAACAGTACCACCATGAATCCTAAGAAATTCTGTTCAATGAGCTGATGTGTGGAGCAAGCAGCTAAATCTTTGTCAATGGAAAATATATTAAGTAACACACCAAGATCAATATTTAGAAACTCACTATGTGGCTCTCAAGAAAGATCAAACTTAAGACTGCAGACCACATCACACCAACCTCTATGACAAATCCCACCTGTACCAAGCTTGGTGCAGCTTTAAACACAAGCTAGACCACCTTCTAAGCCAATAATTATCATCATTAAAATGTACTCCATATTAGAGTCGCTTGATGCATTCATTAATCTGCATTGTATTTTAAGATTTTCATAAGGCTTTTGACACCATTTCTCATACACAACTTCTAATCAAATTTGGTGCCTATTGAGTATTGTATCAGTTATGTAATTGGATACATGCTTTCCCATCAGAAAGGTCATGTTCATGGTAATTGATGGAAAGTTATCAAGTAAACTAGAAGTAATGTCTGTCTTTCCCAGAGGAAATGTTATATGCCCTCAGGTATTTCTGATCTACATAAAAGATTAAGGAGATGATCTGAAAAGGTCTCTTACATTGTTTGCAGATTAAGTTGTCATTTAATGTCTTGCAAAGTCATCAGATGATCAAAACCTACTGCAAAATGATTTAGACAAGATATCTGCACGGTGCTAGAAGAGGCACCTGACTCTGATCAGTGAAAAGTGTGAAGTCACCCATATGAGTACTAAAAAGTATCTGATAAACTTTGGTTACATGATAAGTCACACAAATCTAAAGGCTGATTAGATTAGATTAGATTAATACTTGTTCCATAGATCATGAATACGACACTTCGTAATGATGTGGAACGTGTCAGGTTAATAAAAGATGTCTGTACAAGAAATTACATTACACAAAATATTGCATGACACTAATGATTAAGTTTTTTTTTTTTTTTTTTTTTTTTTTTTTTACTTACTTTATATCTAAAAATTCAGCCAATGAGTAGAAGGAGTTGTCATCTAGAAATTCTTTTAATTTATTTTTAAATGTTAGTTGGCTATCTGTCAGGCTTTTGATGCTGTTTGGTAGGTGCCCAAAGACTTTTGTGGCAGCATAATTTACCCCTTTCTGTGCCAAAGTCAGATTTAACCCTGCATAGTGAAGATCATCCTTTCTCCTGGTGTTATAGGTATGCACACTGCTATTACTTTTGAATTGGGTTGGATTATTATCAACAAATTTCATAAGGGAATATATATACTGTGAGGTTACTGTGAGGATCCCTAGATCCTTAAATAGATGTCTGCAGGATGACCGTGGGTGGGCTCCAGCAATTATTCTGATTACACGTTTTTGTGCAATGAATACTTTTCTACTCAACGATGAATTACCCCAGAATATGATGCCATACGAAAGCAGTGAATGAAAGTAGGCATAGTAAGCTAATTTACTGAGATTCTTATCACCAAAATTTGCAATAACCCTAATAGCATACGTAGCTGAACTCAGACGTTTCAGCAGACCATCAATGTGTTGCTTCCAGTTTAACCTCTCATCAATGGACACACCTAAAAATTTTGAAAATTCTACCTTAGCTACAGACTTCTGTTCAAATTCTATATTTATTACTGGAGTTTTGCCATTTACTGTACGGAACTGTATATACTGTGTTTTATCAAAATTTAAAGAGAGTCCGTTTGCTGAGAACCACTTAATAATTTTGTGAAAAACATCATTTACAATTACATCACTTAGTTCTTGGTTTTTGGATGTTATTACTATACTTGTATCATCAGCAAAAAGAACTAACTTTGCATCTTCATCAATGTGGAATGGTAAGTCATTAATGTATATCAAGAACAGTAAAGGACCTAAGACCGAACCCTGGGGACCCCGTGCTTGATAGCACCCCAGTTTGAGGAATCAGCTGTTTTAACATTACACGAACCACTTATTTCAACTTTCTGCATTCTTCCAGTTAAGTATGAATTAAACCATTTGTGCACTGCCCCACTCAAACCATAATGATTTAGCTTATCTAAAAGAATTCCATGATTTACACAATCAAAGGCCTTTGAGAGATCACAAAAAATACCAATGGGTGATGTCCGGTTATTCAGAGCATTTAATATTTGATCAGTGAAAGCATATATAGCATTTTCTGTTGAAAAGCCTTTCTGAAAACCAAACTGACATTTTGTTAGTACTTTATTTTTACAAATATGGGAGGCTACTCTTGAATACATTACTTTCTCAAAAATTTTTGATAGAGCTGTCAGAAGAGAGATTGGGCGGTAGTTGTTGACATCCGACATATCCCCCTTTTTATGCAATGGTTTTACAATGGCATATTTCAGTCTATCAGGGAAAACACCCTGCTCCAAAGAGCTATTACATACGTGGCTGAGAATTCTACTTATCTGTGGGGAACAAGCTTTAAGTACTTTGCTGGAAATGCCATCAATTCCGTAAGAGCTTTTACTTTTCAGTGAGTTTATTATTTTACTGATTTCAGAGGGAGAGGTTGATGGAATTACAGCTGTTTCAAACTGTGCAGGTATGGCCTCTTCTATTAATAGCCTTGCCTCTTCTAGTGAAGATCTAGATCCTATTTTCTCCACAACATTTAAAAAATGATTATTCAAAATATTTTCAATTTCTGATTGTTTGTTAGTGCACTTGTCATTCAATTTTATTGCACTAAAGTCTTCCTGTGCTCTTGGTTGCCCTGTTTCCCTTTCAATAATATTCCAAATTGCTTTAATTTTATTATCAGAGTTACTGATCTCAGACATGATACACATGCTTCTGGACTTTTTAATAACTTTTCTTAGTACCGCACAATAGTTTTTATAATATTGAACAATTTCGGGGTCAGTACTCCATCTTGCTGTTAGATACAGTTCTCTTTTGCGGTTGCAAGATATTCTTATTCCTTTAGTTAGCCAAGGTTTTTTATATGTTTTCTTGGAATTATGTTTAACTATTTTCTTGGGAAAACAATTTTCAAATACCCTTAAAAATGTATTGTGAAATAAGTTATATTTCAAGTTTGCATCGGGTTCCTTATACACTTCATCCCAGTCTAGCTGCTGTAGGCTTTCCCTAAAGTTTGCAATATTTATATTGTTAATTGAACGCACTGCTTTGAAAGTCTGATTTATTATACTGCATGGAGCTATGTCATGTACTGTAACAAGCTGTGCACTATGATCTGAAAGACCATTCTCAACAGGATAAGCATTTATGTCCTTAAACTTATCTTGGTCTATAAAAAAGTTATCTATCAATGTACTGCTGTTCTTTGTTATCCGAGTAGGAAATTCAAGTTAATACTTAGGGTTACTCTTACCAGTAGCTTATACTGGAATGATCACAGTGATAATGCTGTGGGAAAAGCAAACAAAAGACTTCTTTTATTAGTCCCAGTCAATATGTGATAAGTGCTGATGAGACCACACTGCTGAGGTCATTGGTCCCTAGGCTTACACACTACTTAATATAACTTAAACTAATTTAAGCTAAGGACAACACACACCCATGCCTGAGGGAGGACTCGAAATTCCGATAGGGGTAGCCGCACGAATTGTGGCAAGGCGCCTCAGACAGCGTGACTATCCTGCAGCGCCTAAAGACTTTGATTTATAGGCGGAACATTTAGAATATGCAACAGCTCTACTACAGAAACTTCTTATACTACACTTGTCCTACTTCTCTGGAATGCTGGTGTGTGGTTTGGGTTCTGCATCATATAGATCTGACAGAGGACATGTAAAAAGTTCAAAGAAGGGCAGCACATTTTGTATTATCACAAAATAGGGAGAGTGTGCCATGTGAAATGATATGTTAATTAGAGTCGGCTTCATTAAAACAAAGGCCTTTTCAATTGTTGCAGGATCTTTTCATGAAATTTCAATCACTAACCTTCTCAGAGTGTGAACATATTTTGTTGCTGCCCACCTACATGGGGAGAAATGATCATCACAATAAAATAAGGGAAATCAGAGCTCATACAGAAAGACAAAAGTGTTCGTGTTATGTGTCTGTTGTTTGAGAGTGGAACACTAGATAAATAGCTTGAAGGTGGTTTGATGAAACCTGAATGCAGAATAACCATGTACGAAGACGTAGATGTAGGAAATGGTGATCTTAAGACTAGCAGATGGAAATCACTCAACCTACATAGATATAAAACTTTCTCTTACACACGTTTGTGATAATATGCTTCATTTGTATGCAGACCTTATTACGAAGAAAAATGACATTGTGTATTCTGATAACATGACCAATTAAAATTCAAGAATCATCCACGAGCTCCTACACATTTCACAGGATAATACTTACCTATTATGGATAACAATACATAAAAAATTCCTATTGACACGGTGTTCCTAATATTATGCTCACTGATTTCACCAAAAATAATATTTCCATAAATCTTGTTGAGGACAAAGTCCTTTTGATATGACGATTGCTTGGGTAGCCTAATAAATATCCACTAGGATTTGGGATCCTTAGAAATACGAAAGGTCCCGTATGCAGAAGCTGCCACTTTTTGTTACTTTGATTCAAGAGGTGGATGGTTTCTTAATGACACTTTCTTGTTCACTTGATAACTTACTATTTTTATCACTGTTTTGTCATAATTGTGCTTTCTTCTGAATGTCTTCTCTTTCAAACTGGTCAAGGGTTTCTGAACCTCTTCTTCTGACTAATCTCAGTCACTGGGAACCTGTGGAATCTGGTCCACACATTCATTCATTCTTTCCCCTCCTGCCAAACATTAGCTCTGTTGTAGTGTAGTGTGTTGACAAATGAGGCAAGTGGTTCTCTATCTCATCATACAATTTTATATAGTCAATTCCTAGTGTCTGTTTATAATGACAATACGTCTTTATGAACTGTTAAGTTCTTGAAAAATCCTCTTAATTTCTTTATCTAGAGCTTTACACTGAGACGATGGGGTAAGACAAAAACAGTTGTACAAGGCTTTGTGTGGAAATTCATCAAGGTGAAATGTATATCCTTTGTATTATTCCAGTTTTTTCTTCAGATACCTTCCCATACTGATTCAAGAGGTGTATTTGCTTGGCAGTGAGGCTTTCTGGCTCTTCTGCTTTCTGTTATACTTGCGCAACTTGGTTTTTGTGAATACTTTATTGAAAGAACTGCTTGAAATCACACTGCCAAATTCCCCTGTGTCTAGAACAATAGTTACTGAAACACCCCCAGTACTGGTCCAAATCACAGATTGTGGTAACAATGGTTATTCCTGTTTGCTTTGATTTACTTGCTCCATCATATTGGTACACTTAATACATTGAATGAATTTTGCAGCTCTGTCACACCCCCTATCTTACGTCATGTCTAGCTCTCTGTGGCTCAATGTGGTTGTTTCCAGGTGTTGTTCAGTTGTATGTCTGCTTTCTTCAATGATTTTGGTAATCACTGGTGATTGTGATCCCCAGTCATAATTTGATGGTGTTTACAGTTGTTTGTTACTCCAATAATATTATTATTAGTTCCATAGCCAGAATTGTATCTCCTTTTTCAATGTTTTCAGTTTGTAGTGTAATCTCCTTTGCTGTGTTTCTGATAACTGTCCAGGTGGGTATTCTGCTGAGGAAACCAGCATATGGTTCATGCAGTTGTCCTCTACTACAACCATTGCCTGTACTAGGACTCTGTGAGTAATAACCTCTTGGTCCTGTTTGCGACTTAATGTCTCCTTCAGTTACATTCATAGACCCCAATACAGACATAAATTCATTCCAACTGGTTTCTGACACAGTGATATGTTTCTCTCCATTTTCAACAGGCAGTGTTGCCTTCAAGATTGTTGAAACATCTGTATGAGAAATGGATTCATTCCAGTAGCAGGCGTTAGTAAGTTGTTTTTTGAAACACCGGTGCAAGCTCCCATTTCGAGAAGAGAAAAGCTCTGAGTAAAAACCTTCTTCTGTAGTATTACCTGCACACCACTGGGCCACAATTTGACCAGAAATGCATTTTCAATATTCTCATACACTGAGGTGTCAAGAGTCATGGGATGCCTCATAATATTGAGTTGGACACCCTTATGCCTGGCGTAGTGAACCAACTCAACATGTCATGGACTTAACAAGTCACTGGAAGTGCACTGTAGAAATACTGAGACATTACTGCCTCTATTGCCATCCATATTTTGAGTAAGTGTTGCCAAAGAAGGATTTTGTGCACAAATTGACCTCTCAGTCACATTCCATAAATTCTGATGTGACTCATATTGGACAATTAGTGTGGCCAAATCATTCACCCAACTTATCAAGAATGTTCTTCAAACCAATTGTGACCAATTATGGCCTACTAAAGATATTATGGGTTCCTTAACTAATTTCTCACACTCTTTTGAATTTGCTTTCCATTAACACATTCTAAACAAGGAACTAGCAGAGACATAACTATAGATTGAATCTCCCCCATGTTGGTATCACAGTATTTCAGTCATCAATATTGGAAACGTATGTTCCAAGGGTGTTATATAATTCCCTAGAAAAATTAAGTTTTTATTTAAATGACAAGCTATGCTCAGAAAAGACTGTTAAATACTGTTTATATGTATGATTTACCAGTCAACAGATATATTTTTACTACAAACTGCCTTTACATCATTGATCCTGTGCTTGAGATCAGTCGCTTCCTTCACAGTTGACCATATGGTTTTAATTTTATCCTGTGAACTAGTTATTCTGTTTGTGTAGCATATACTCTTTGCCTCCCATTTTGATCTGTGTGATATCCTTATTATTATTACTATTTGTCAGTCATTTCCTGATCATTGCTTGTGATTTAAATGAAAACTTATTTTCTACAGGGAACGATATAACTCTCTTTAAAAATACTTTTCCAGTATTCATGTCTGAAATACCTCTCTGTGATGTTGACTAGGGTGAGATTGAATCAATAATGAAGTCACTGCAGACTAAGAATTCTCATAGATATAATGGATTGCCTAGCAGAATATTAAGGTATTGTGCTGCACATGTTAGCCTGTACATAGCCATATTTGTATCTTTTCCTTTAAGAATTGACAGTTTACTGAATGATCAATGTAATCAGAGTAAAGCCACTTTATAAAAAGGGAGAAAGGAATAACGCAAACAATATTAGACCTATTTGTATACCATCAGTATTTGCTAAAGTTTTTGAGAAGGTTGTGTATGTAAAGATAATCCATCATTTTATTTCACATAATGTGGTGTCAAATGTACACTTCATTTTAAGAAGTGGTTTAACAATTGAAATGCTTGAGGCACTTGATATGAGGAACTCTAAAATATTTCTGTTTGCCGATGACATTAGCTTGGTATTAGAGGATATTGTATGCTACATTGGCTCTGTTTCATATAGCCTTGTTCATGACATAAGCTCAAGGCTTGTAAAAACCAAATTAATGCAAAGGCACAGTTTTTACAGTTTCTAATACACAATTAAACAAAACCCAATGTTTCAATTTCACAAAATGGGCATATGATTAGAGAAACAGCACAGTTCTAATTTCTAGATATTCACATAGATGGAAATGGAAATGAGCATTTGGCATCATTGGCTGGAAGGTTCTTTGCAGGGTAGGACTGGCCGCCTTGGTGCAGGTCTTATTACATTTGACGCCACATTGGGCGACCTCTAAGCCAGATGGGGATGAAATGATGATGAAGACAGCACAACACCCAGTCCCTGAGTGGAGAAAATCCCCAAGCCAGCTGGGAATCAAATCCGGGCCCATAGGACGGCAGTCCGTCATGCGGACCACTCAGCTATCAAGACAGACGTAGACAGTTTTACCCATATTTCTATGCCATCAGTGTTTGCTAAAGTTATTGAGAAAGTAGTGTACGCAAGGATAACTGATCATTTTATTTCATATAATTTTCTGTGAAATATAAAGTTTGGTTTTAGACGTAGTTTAACAACTGATAATTCTATACGCTCTTTTCTCCAGATGTTGGAATATTACAGAATAAGGGAGTAGCTGACAATTGGTTCACCTCTTACTTTAACAACAGACAGCAAAATGTCATTATTCACAGAGTTGAGAATGTCTGTGATGTGGGGCTGTGTGGGGTATGGCCAAATGGGGGGCACTCCAGGGATCAATGTTGGGGCCTCTCCAGTTCCTTATTTATCTAAATGATATTCCATCTAGTATTATGGGTAACTCTAAAATATTTCTGTCTGCTCATGAACCTAGCTTGGTAGTAAAGGATGTTGTGTGCAACACTGGCTCTGTTTCGAATAGTGCAGTTCATGAAATACACTTAAGCCTTGTAAAAGCAAAATTAATGCTAAATCACAGTAAAACTCATTTTTACAGTTTCTAACCCACAAACAAAACCCAATGTTTCAATTCCTTGAAATGGGCATATGATTAGAGTAACTGAACAGTTCAAATTTCTCGGTGTTTAAACAGATAGCAAACTGTCATGGAAGGCCCACATTCAGGATCTTGCTCAAGGACTTAATGTTGCCATTTTCACTATTTGAACCATATCTGGTGTAAGTGATATTTCGAAATGGAAAATAGTCTACTATGCATGTTTTCATTTGCTTATGATGTATGGTATTATATTTTGGGTTAACTCTTCCCATTCTTGAAGAATACTTTTGGTTCAGAAATGAGCGGACCAGGTATTAAGTGGTGCAAGTCTGTGAACCTCTTGTTGACCCCTGTTCATTTGTCTGGGTAGTATGACATTGCCCTCTCAATGTATACATTTCTTGTTAGTAATATCAGTTTTTTCCCTGAGAAATAGCAGCTTGCACTCAGTTAAAATTAGGCAGAAATTCAATCTGTCTTTTGATCACAGTTCCTTGCCTCTTGTGCAGAAAGGTGCTCAATATACTGCTGTATCCATTTTCGATAACCTACCACAAGAATTCAAAAGTCTTAGCAGTAATCCACACTCTTTGAAATTGAAACAAAAGAGTTTCCGCATCAGTCACCCTCGGTTCTGTTTAGGAATTCCTTGAAACATTAAGCTGATTCCTGTTATATTGTTGATTGCTTATACATTAACTTATAACTTGACATTTTTGGGTTCATAAAAATTTAATTTTATCTGTTAGTACTTTTATGTTGTAATTTCATCTACTGACACATTCCATGACTTTGGATATATGCTCCTCAATTTGGTCTTACAGACAAGATGCGTAAAATAAAAAATAAGAAAAATCACATGAGTAAAAATGATAAATCTACCAATGCATTGTCCTTTTAAACCATGTGTACGTGATACTGCTCCCATATGTTCATATTACTATCCCACATCTTTTGATAATTTGGTATATGTTTTGGATGAATCATTTATTTCAGTTGCCCATAGAGCCCTGTCATCATGCATATATTCAGTTATGTAACTTATCTTTTGCACCTTGGTCCATGACCATGGCAATTCATATGTAAAGCCACAAATGAGTACCACAGGATACACAGTCTTATTTGATGAATATATTTAACAGTTTCTATGCTTAATGATATTTATTTCCATCATTATTACTGTGTATAGCATTGTCACCGGCAGCATACCATGTGCAGACAGTGAAATATTTTGAACAGGCTGATACACATATAGATTGTTATAGTCTGATCTTGGATCAAGATATATGTCATTATATTTTCCTGCAATTCATATTAGCATTTCCGCAGTGCCCCCTGGACATCTACTAACCCTTTGTTCAGGGCTTTCATGGTTTCAACTATTTTATTTCTCCACTGAAAAGGATCAGATTCTATTTGTTCCTTGATCTCGAGTAATTCCTTGTTTAGTCCACTGCCCACTGCTGGCAGGGTCAACAGATTACTAACAGAAGTCTCGATTCACATGTTCACAGATTTTATGATCTGATCTCCCTCAGAATTTGCCCAAGCATCTATGTATGCTGTGTCTTGCTGCCTGTGCACAGTAAACAGTTCTTGTACTATTTTTTCTTACTCTAATGACAAATTAATCACTTGGTATGTAAGACTGTTTACAGTGTAACCTAAGGATAACTACCTATCATGGATCTCATTCACTTCTGTTGGTAGCTTCTCCATAGATCCATGGATCAGCTCTTGAGCTTTTCACAATTCAGTTATGTCACTTTCTAGTCTCTGCAATATGGCTTCCTGTTTCTCTGCTTAGTCATTAAATTGAGTGCTCACTGGTGGCCAGTTCTTGGCTAGTGGGCATATCCTCCTGTCTAGTATTCATTCCTTTTTGTTTTGTGGCTAATGCTGTAACAAGAGCGGTCATCTGTGTTTGTTTTGCAGCTCAAATTATCAACTACTCCAGAATTTTGGTGAGAGATCTTGAGTTTATGGTTTAGATACCTCTGGCACCACTACATCCTCAACTGAATGAACATTAACAAGGTCCATCAACTCCATCTGATATTGAGAATGGCTTTTTACCACAACACACAAACAAATTTCGACAAGAGCCTAATGTCTTCTGTCAGATTACAACACAGTTTATCCCTAATACATTTACACATGAAATATCATCAGACAAACGAAGAAAACTATAATGATAAACACTGTTAAAAAAAGGTGAGAAATACTGCACCAGCCAGACATCCTCAGAAGTATGTTCAGGAACACATGTAAATGTAAAACTGAACAATTTCATGACTATATTAAAAATAAAATTTGATGAGACATTTCCTAAAATCCCACATTCTGTTGGAGAATCTATCAGAAAAAACTCGGCAACAAAGGTACCAGAATATTCTGAACACTCAAATATCTCTAGAAAAGACAATGAGAGTAGCCCATCCTTCTTACAGTTTTTTATCAAATACAAAAGAACCTGTAGGAAACTGCTGCAGGATGCAAAAAGAATTCAAAAGGATAAGGCTATAAAGATGTTCAACAATAAAAGCAAGGCAACAAGAAATATAGTAAAACAAGAAACTGGTAACACCAAGCCAAACCTGACAAATATGAAAATAAAAAATAAAAGTGGTTTAATAGATAATCCTAAGGGTAACTTTCTTGACCATTACTTTAGTAACATAGCAACCAAACTTTAAGTAAAGCTACCAAAAATACAATATACAGCTGCAAATAACTATGTACTTTACATAAAGCTACTGCTACTAACCATGCATCATTCGGATTGTGTATAAATTTAAGAGTAAACTCTCCATAGCTCCAAATGAGGTTGCAGTGTGTCTACTATGGGACTGTATTATCAGCGTACAGGCATCTCTGACAGATACTATAAATCAATCATTCACTTCCAATTGCTTCCCCGATTACCTAACGCGAGCAGAAGTTCTTAGCGTCCACAAAAAGGATAGTAAAGAAAATAAAGAGAATTACAACCCAAATTCATTACTGCCTCCATTTTCAAAAATAATAGAAAACTATTATGGAAAACAGACTTATGGATTATTTAAATAAATATCAACTTCTGTGGAAAGAACAGTTTGGTTTCAGATATGGAAAGGGAACAGAAGCTACTACAGGAAAATTTACAAAATGTAACAGTTATTTACCTACACATCAACAAAGCATCTGACATAGTTTGTCATGAAATACTTCTAGGTAAATCTGAAGTACTGGAAATAAGGAGGTGGGGGTCATAAATAAATAGTCTGTCTTATCTAGCAAACAGTGTGCAGTGGGTACAGATCTCCCAAATTTCAGATGGCTGAAATTATATGATATTGGGATAATTTACATAGGAAGTACAACAGGCATGTTGTGACACATAAAAGACATATCTGCTCAGTATGTTATAAGTTAATGAGAAGATTGTTGGTTCAAGAAACTAATCACAGTCAATGTCACAAAACACCTGTTGCAGAGGTGACCATTTAGTCATGGTGTAGGGGCTGTTGCAACTGCTGAAATACACTGTGAACAATCTGTGGCTCAGGTGACCACAGTGCTCACTGTCACATCCTGTCACATGAGTGGGCACTAGCGCATGACAAAATCTGTCACTCATGTGACAACTGAAACCACAGTATGACCCATCACACAAATATCCACTTTTTACACTGCACACTGCATTGCTTTGATGACCACTCAAATGACAACATATCCCATCACACAAGTGACCAATGAAATCACTACTCCATCACAGCACACTTAATGGATGAGTATGTTCTGCCTCGTGTCTGTGAGAGTATACATTATATGCAGGTCAGTCCAGTGAAGCAGCAGCAGCAGCAGGGATACAACTGAATCATCTGCTCCCTAATCCTGCTGGATCCTCTTAAACTGGACTGGTGATATAACCTAGACATCAAACTTGCACTCTATGTTGTTGGGTGTCGTGTATTGTATTACTATGTATCCTGGCTACAAAACATAACCCCCCCCCCCCCCCCCCCCACCCCGTCCCAAAGGAGGGTGTAGTTGAGGGTCAGGTAAATTAGGCTGGTAAGTTCACTTGAGGCCCAGAGTAGGATTGGACCAAAGATTGTGCTGCCTGGAGACGTGGTGTTGAGGTTGTCTGAGGCGAGTGAATAGAAATGGGTTCAAATGGGAAGGTGTATGTCACCTTTATATGTTCCAGTGACAGTGTCTATGTGTTTCCATTTATGGAAACTTCCAGGGTATAATGACTTCGACTAACAGTCTTGTGAGGTCCAGAGAATGGACATTGGAGACCAGGCCTGCCCCGCTCAACACTGACCATTACATGCATGGCAGTTGCTGAATCTGAATGAACAAAGGAAGTTGGGGTGCCATGCCGAGAGCCTAGTCGAGGCCATATGCATTGAATACGTTTGTGCAGTTCACACAGGAATGCTGAAATCTCTGAGTCAGAATTTGACACATTCTCTGGCATTTGAAGCTGCTCACCATATATTGTGAAAGAGCCTAGTCACTGCAGTGTTGAGGTCTGTCTTGAAACAAGAGGAGGTTGAGAAGTATGAGGAGAAGTACAGTAGTCCTTGTTTTGTTGTGGCAAACTAGAGCCACCTTCAAAATTTAATGCCATCACTGAAACGTATCATTTTGGACTGGATGGTGATGATGAGTGCCAAAGGATTTGGCAAGCTTTTTGAAGAGCTGGAATTCAAATTTCCTTTCACAACCTTTGGTGATGTGGAATAGCAAAGCGTAATGATCAGTCCATTTACTGACAAATGCTAGTGCCACAGTATCAGCTGAGATGTAAGAAATTGGTGTTGCCCCTGGCCATTGTGTGAAATATTCAATGATAGGTGAAAAATACTGCTGAACATCAGAAGTGCGGAAGTGATTGACAATGTTAACATGAGCATACATAAGCTTCCCTGTAGCCACAGGAAAATCACCAACTTGGTCATGGATGTGCAGGTCAACCTTACTAAGCTTACATTCACCACTGCAGTGGTCCCATCTGCAACAATCTGAGCAGATGCCACAACACACGTAGTGATGAATCCTGATAGTAGCTTTAACACCTGCGTGTCACAGGTTATGGACACTGTCAAAGGCCTGCTGGGGGAAAGCATCTAGTAGGAAAGGTTGTAATTTGCGGTTGGAGGTATCAAATAATAATTTGTGTCTGTGCCAGCCTAAGGCCAGTTTTTGGGTTTTGGTGATAAAGAGTCCATCTCCGTACTAACCTCTTGATCTGCAGTGACTGTTGTGAAATTGATGCAACCAGTGATCCCAGCAACTCATGCTGACAATTGGCAGCTATATTGTCTGTGCTGAACTGAGAGATATGTTCCAGTTGGTGGAATTGACATGGTGAGCAGTGACTTTTTCTCTGCTGCAAGGTATATAGTATGAGTCTATAGTGTGGAAATGTCATTAAGTTCCTGGCTTTCAGCTTTTGGTGGATGTACCCGATTACCTCACAGGGAACAAGCAGCTTCCTGTCATAGGCACATCGTTGGTGTTCTATAGGCATAAGCTTCATTGAAAAGAAGACCAATGGTTTTCAGGAACCACTGAAGTGTTGTTGCAAAGTTGCTTTTAAGGCACAGATGTTGGTGTCAAGCACCAGTGCCTCTGGGTGTTCATAGTATTGTCATTATTCCATGCTGGATTTTCTTTTGTTATTTAATTACTTTTATGTTCCTTGCCTAATTTGGCACAATAATTTGTAATAATGTGGAATGAGTTGTTTTTCATTACATGGTGAACATTTATATATCTTTTTTTTGTAATATACAGACCTGACTTTGTAATTTCTATCCATCATCTTTCACGTATTACATTGTGAGAAGTTCTGCTGTATAGAAGGCGATGTCAAGGAAAAAGCTTTTTAAATTTGTTTTCAAATTTTACTTTGCTGTCTGTCAGACATTTTATATCAGTGGCCAAATAATCAAAAATTTTTCTTGCAACATTGTGCATCTCTTTTTGTGCTAAATACAACATTAATATGAAGTAATAAATGTCATTTTTCTTTCAAGTACTGTAATTATGTGTATAACTGTTCCTTTTGAACTGTCATAGAATATTTACTATCAACTTTATGAGGGGAAAAAATCTACTTTGAATTAGTAGTCAGAATGCCCAATCCCTTAAACAGATTACAAGATGTTTATGAATAAGTACCACATATTATTATTACAGCATGTTTCTGAGCAATTAAGACTATCGTTCTTAAAGATGACTCTACTGAATGGAAATATGCAAAATATGTCAACAAGATTTGGTATGATTCTAAGTACAAAGTGACTGAACTAAGTTGCTTTAGGAATTCCAAAATGTGCTTTTTCCAGTTTAAATTCTCATGAATATGGACACCATGAAATTTTGAAGTTTCCCCCATAGTTATTATTTTCTCAGCATGTGTTACACTTGTCATTAATACAGTACCCCTGGATGTACAGAACTGAATATGAAATTGAAAGTGAGCTCATTCACAGAAAACAAGTCAATGAAACTTTTAAGAACATTGTTTACCATTACTTCTGTTTCTGTATGTGTGCTTGGCTTGATTAAAATACACGGATAAGAAAAAAAATCCCAGATTTCCCAGTTAATTTTCCAGGTGAAATTACATGTTTCCAACATTATGTGACAATATAAGTTCCCTTTGAGCTGTAAAACTTATGTTCTTTGAATGGTTTCATTCACCATATAGAATTTGCCGGCATTTTAGAAAACAAACTTAGCAAAAAACAATGATTTCTGAAATACCTTTGAGATACAGCAACATTTATACTGTATATTTTCACTTTACAGAAATATAAACAGGATCTTGAATAGAAATGGGGAGAAGAGAAGTTTGTGGCACAACTTGACAAGAAGAAGGGATCGATTGGTAGGACATGTTCTGAGGCATCAATGGATCACCAATTTAGTATTGGAGGGCAGCGTGGAGGGTAATAGTCACAGAGGGAGACCAAGAGATAAATACACTAAGCAGATTCAGAAGGATGTAGGTTGCAGTAGGTACTAAGAGATGAAGAAACTTGCAAAGGATAGAGTAGCATGGAGAGCTGCATCAAACCAGTCTTAGGACTGATGACCACAACAACAACAACAAAATGGAACTCCACCAAACATTGCATGGTAATTTCTGAAATAGTGAAATTGAGATAACAATGTGCTTTTGTCCACCAATCATAGTTTATGCCGCATGATATTACCAGCCAAAGACAGCAGATATTCATTGATATAGTCAGCCAATAGCAGCATCATTCTTAATTAGTGCAAACACAAAAACAGAAAAAAGTTAAATTAAATTACTGTACATACAGCATAGCTACAAGAAAAAGCTAAGCTATTACATATAATATTGGCTAACAAAAGTATTTTGCTATCTTTTCTTTGTCATTCCAAAGCGGAAACTCAAATTTGGCTTCAGCAGAAACAAATTGCTCCAGTGTGAAGTGTAATGGTCTATTGAAAACTGGAGGACTAGGTTTGGTGCATGTGTGATGTACTGTGCGGCGTCATTCTTTTCTTGGCGCTCCACGTGACTGCATGATGGCTGGAAAATGGTTGAGATGATACTGGTAATGCAGCATGGATGAACTTCAGTACAAAATTTATTACAACATGGCAGAACCCAACAGATAAGGGACCGGAGTCGTCGTCAATGAGTTGAGAGCCAAGAATGTTAGGGAGCAGCTGAAAACATGCTAAGAAATCAGCACCAATGGCTGGTTCTGTGATAACTGCAATGGTGAGTTTCCAGCTGAAGGTGCAGTGCAATCCTAGATGTAGTTGTGAAGGACAGACGCCATAGGTGGTGACAGACAAGTAATTGGTAGCATTAGCTAAAATGGTGCTGGTTGACCACCTATGAGCATTGTGTGTGGACAGTCACACATGTCAGACTCTATTTCTATATGAAAACAAGGGACAGACTTTCTATCCTAGATGAACAAGCAATTTGACACAGTTTGATAACTGTACATACCAATACATAGTGGTTTGGTCTTTGGCACAGTAACATACATGAGTAGGCTCGTGAGGATGTTGTGATGTGGAAACGCTAACTGGTTGTGCATGACCTGCAGACACCTGATCGGTGATAGCTTTGATCTGGGCGGAAAGCACATAGGAAGCACAACAGGCACATTCCGGCACATAAAAAACACAATCGCTCATTAAGCACAAGTAGACAAAATGGTTGGTGCAAGAAACCAGTCAAAGAAAGAATCACAATGCCACAAAGTACTCATCATAGGAGCGATAACTTAGCAGCAACAACCACTAAAAAAACATGTAAACAACTCATCTCTTTGGTGACCACTGCGCTCATTGGCATCAGAGTTTCTCTTGTTTTGCTTAAAAAAATTTCAAAAAGCTTTATACTCACCCCTTAATGGGGGTAGGACATCAAACAGGCCAAATTGGAGCAGGAGAGGCACCACAGGACATTTGAATTTCCACTGTCTATACTTTTACAAATAAATTCATAAAACTTTGTCAGCATGACCAGGAAGGATTCAGAATTCACACTCATAGCAGTGAAAGTTCGAAAATTCAACTAAGTAATTTTTTTTTACATGTGAAGTTTCATCATTTTTTTCACTTACTAATGGCAGCATTTGTTGCTATAGTAACACTTTTCTTCATAAGTAAGAGAGATGGTTTGTTGAATTTTGCACAGCATACATACCATACTTAAAGGTGCATGAAACTATAGAATTTTCCAAATCGATTAAAAGCTGTGGTAAAAATTGAGGAAATTAACTAAAAAAAGTAGTGTCTTTTTTAACATGAAGTTTAAAATACAACAGATAATTCGATTTTTCATAAATTAAATAAATTCTAGAGTTTCATACACATGTAAGTATGGTATCTATGCTGTGCAAAATCCATTCAACCATCTCTTTTACTTATGAAGAAAATTGTACCTATAGCAACAAATGCAGCCATTAATAAGTGAAAAAATTATGAAATTTAACATGTAAAAAAAAATTATGTTTTTTACCTTCCACTGCCATGAGCATCAACCCTGAATCCTTCCTGGTGATGCTGACAAAGTTTTATGAATTGATTTGTAAAAGTATAGACACTCAAAATTAAAATATCCTGTGATGCCTCTCCTGGTTCCCTCAAACGTTTTCTGTTGGATTTTATATACAGGGTGATTCAAAAAGAATACCACAACTTTAAAAATGTGTATTTAATGAAAGGAACATAATATAACCTTCTGTTATACATCATTACAAAGAGTATTTAAAAATGTTTTTTTTCACTCAAAAACAAGCTCAGAGATGTTCAATATGGCCCCCTCCAGACACTCGAGCAGTATCAACCAGATACTCCAACTCGTCCCACACTCTCTGTAGCATATCAGGTGTAACAGTTTGGATAGCTGCTGTTATTTCTCATTTCAAATCATCAATGGTGGCTGGGAGAGGTGGCTGAAACACCATATCCTTAATATACCCCCATAAGAAAAAATCGCAGGGGGTAAGATCAGGGCTTCTTGGAGGCCAGTGATGAAGTGCTCTGTCACGGGCTGCCTGGCGGCCGATCCATCGTTCTTGGCCATCCACAACTTTTCCCTTTGCACAAACACCCATTCTCTGTAAACTATTTATACCAACATTTAATACACCACCTATCAGGAGGTTTAACACCATACCTCGTTCGAAATGCACGCCGAACAACTGTCGTCGATTCACTTCTGCCATACTCAATAACACAAAAAGCTTTCTGTTGGGCGGTCGCCATCTTAGCAGCAACTGATGCTGACACCTAGTCAACAGCGCCTCAAGCAAACAAATGTACAGTTAAATGAAACTTTATAGCTCCCTTAATTCGCCGACAGATAGTGCTTTTGTCGTTGCAGAGTTTTAAATTCCTAAAGTTGTGGTATTCTTTTTGAATCACCCTGTACTTTGGGAAACATTTCATCTGAATAGGGTGACATTAATTCATGCTGGCTAGAGCAACAACTTATAATATTGAGAATGTAGCTTCTAGTCAGTGTAAAAGATACTGACAACTGCATAAAACTGAAACTATGTACTGTACCTTCTTGATTTTTAGGATGCGTTAACTATTTACAATTTCTTTTTCTTTTTGCTGCATACCAGGTACAGTGTACAGTGTTCTTCGACACAGCAGAATGGAAAATCCTTTTGTTTCTCATCTACAATCAGTATTCCATGAAAATCTTGCATTTAAGTAAGACAGCTTTCAAGAATATCATTTTAACAGCTTTTCACCCTTTAACTAACCTTTTAGCATCTAAATACACTATGTGATCAAAACTATCCAGACAACTGGTTGAAAATGACTTACAAGTTCGTGTCACCCTCTGTCGCTAATGCAGGAATTCAGTATGATGTTGGTCCACCCTTAGCCTTGATGACAGCTTCCACTGTCACAGTCATATGTTCAATCAGGTGCTGGAATGTTTCTTGAGGAATGGCTGCCAATTCTTCACAGAGTCCTGCACAGAGGAGAGGTATCGATGTCAGTCAGTGAGGCCTGGCACAAAGTAGCATTCCAAAACATCCCAAAGGTGTTCTATAGGATTCAGGTCAGGACTCTGTGCAGGCCAGCCCCTTATAGGGATGTTATTGCCATGTAACCACTACCTCACATGCCACGCATTATGAACAAATGCTCAAATGTAGTGAGAGATGCAGTCGCCATCCCCGAATTGCTCTTCAACAGGGGAGGCAAGAAGGTGCTTAAAACATCTATGTAGGCCTGTGCTGTGATAATGCCATGCAAAACAACAAGGGATGCAAGCTCCTCCATGGGAAACATGACCACACCATAAAACCACCACCTGTTGGCAGTTACTGTTACTGTTGGCACTCGACACTCGGGCAGATGAAGTTCATCGGACATTTCCTATACCCACACCCAGTCATCAGACTGCCACATTGTGTAGCGTGATTTGTCACTCCAAACAACATTTTTCCAATGTTGAATCGTCCAATGTTAATGCTCCTTATACCAAGAGATGTTGTGTGGCATTTACCTGTATGATGTGTGGCTTATGAGCAGCCACTCAGCCAAGAAATTCAAGTTTTCTCACATCCTTCCTAACTGTCATAGTACTTGCAATGGATCCTGATGCAGTTTGGATCCTACTTTCGACGTCTTAATTTGCCCACCATTTTTGGAAACAATGCTTCATTGATAACAAAAGCTCTCCACCTGCTCAATCTCCTCTTCTTTCACAGGTAGTGCATTCTTGTTCTTACTGTTCATACTAAGCTCTTTAGTCTTAGCTGTGTTTATTTTTAATACAGCTCTCTGCGCTTCTGCTTCTCACTCATATCCTTGAAAACATGGGTCAGGAGACAGATGTTGTTAGTAAAGTCCAGGTCCTCTAGGCAATCATATAGAGTACACTGTATAATTCTTCCTTTCTTTTCTCTTGCGTTCTGTTCTTCATGACACCATCTAATGTCAGAAAAACATCAGTGCATTACTCCAAATTTAAAATGAATTGTTCTGAGTGATTTCCATCATGTTTCACATGGCAATTGTATTCTCCGTACATCATCTTCATGATACTCATGATCTTTCGAGGTACTTTGTAGCTCTGCATTGTTTTCCAGATGGATTCATGCTGCACCATATCAAAGGCTTTTTCAAAGTCAGCAAAAGCCAGGTACAAAGGAGACCAGTACTCTAAGGATTGCTCAGTAATGATCATTGAGGTGTTGATTTGGTCCGTGCATGATCTGCTTTCTACCAATGATGGTAGAGCATTTGCCTACGAATGGCAAAAGTCCTGAGTTCGAGTCTCAGTCGAGCACACAGTTTTAATGTGCCAGGAAGTTTCATATCAGTGCACTCTCTGCTGCAGTGTGAAAATTTCATTCTATCAACCTCAAAGTCTTCTGCTCCTCTCATGGTCAGCTACACGTAGCTTGCTCTTGGGTAGCAAATTCAAAAAATCTGTACATATATAACATGGATAATAAAATGAAATATTGTTTTGACTGTCGATCAACATAGATACTGAGAAATTTATGGTCAGCTGCTCCCTCTATGGTCTCATTTTGTACTTTAAGGCTTTTCTATTAGGTTTTATACTTATATAGAAGTTCATGTGATTAGTCTCCTTATATTAAGAGTTACCAGTTGGGGACAGACATAAGTGCCGTGTGAGCTTTCTCCTAATATTTCTGGTGTCCTATTTGTAATTGTTATACAGCAAGTAACACTGCTTCATCTTGTGTGATCTGTAGTGGCGAGCCAGTAATGTATGAGGTTGTTCGAAATGTTCTTAGAGCGGAATAGAAAGATATGAATCACAGAAGTGTAACTTTTTTATGTATCAGTGTAGGTTCCCTTTGTACTAATACATGTGGCCCAGTGATGTTCCAATACCTTGAGCTCAACTCAAAAATTAGATTCCTCTGTGCCTGCAAAACACTGTCAACTTTGGCTGTCCGTTCTTGGTTTGAAGACAATCTCTGTCCATCATAGAAAATATTGAGGTTGAGGAAGAGATGGATGTTTGATGGAGCCCAAATAAGGTGAGGCTGTCAACAATTCATATCTAAATTGATGTATTTTTGTCATAGCATTGACACTTGCGTGTGTGCGCATAATGTCTTGTTAGATGATGACTTTCTTTCCTGCCAGACCTGGCCTTCATTTGTATATCTTTTGCTGTAGTTGGTCTAAGAATTAGGGTAACATTATCCTGTAATTGTTTAACCTGTGTAAAGGTAACATATCAGCAGAATTCCTTTTGCATCTCTGGAAACTAACACCATGACCTACCAAGCTGACGTTATTGTCTTTGTAAAGTTTCCCGGCTTAGGAAAATTTTACAGAAAGCAAGTGATTACACTCATGAATCAATTTGTTGACACAATCAGTTTATGTTCACAAATGTAAGTCCTGCACTCTTTTAGCATTTCAAAGCAAATAAGAAAAATGCTTCCTGGCAATAAAGGGAAAACTTCTTGGACATCTTAAAGTTTTCGGGAAAAAATGTAAATAAATATTTACGTGAGACAATCCTCTGAAAAGTTCTATTGCAAAAAAGTGCCTATCTTCTTAGGATGGACAGTATGCAAAAAATTTAAGTCCCATCTCATGAGCAATACAATGAGTTTGAGCCTCAGAGTCCACAACTGGAGCAGTAGGTCATGATGCGCATTGGTCCCAGGTGGCAAGGGCTTCATAAAGTCTGGCCGGTGACATAGTGCTGGGGAACTTCTGCTTCTGCTGGCATAGATTGAACTGTCTGTTGCTTGCTGGGTGAAGGCAGTTACACCCATGTGGTAGATGACCACTAGATAGCTATTGGTCTGGCAATGTGTGCTCAAACTGGCTGAGGAATATGGACCGCGGATGCACCCAAAGATCCATATACATGATGGTTTCTACTGCTCACATGAGTGCCCTCAGAACTAGCTTGCTTCCTGCAGGACAGGAGAAGTTCAGCTGACTTTGACCAATGAGCCTGCAGAACAGGAGCAAGGAGCTGCATAACTGTGTAATGTTGTGGGGTGGCAGCTTGTAGGAGACCCCAGAAACACACCATATCTTCCCCAATTCTCGATAAAGACCAAGAGGGGCAGAGACTGGAGTGAGAAACAACAGCATCGTCACAGCCAGAAGCATTGCCAAAGGGTGAGGTAGGGGTTGCTGGTGTGTTAACATCCATTGGGATGGTGAATGGAGTCATTGTCTGGCTGGGCACACCGGAAGGTGGAAGCAATACATCTGCTGGGTGAGCAGAAAAACCTTGGCAGGGGCAGTATTGGTTGATGTGCTGTAAGAGCTGGGAGCACTTGAGGAGTGTGATTAGAAGCACAGCTTGCCTCAGAAGATGGGAAACAGTGGTTGTCAGCCACCAGGGCTAGCCACAGAAAAAATTCATATCCCTGTCCATGGGAGACATACCATGTTGTTGGGAAGAAGAGGAGAAGGGGGACTGTCTGTCGGGTGGAGAATGGCCATGGGGCCACTCTGCCAGAGAGGAGCCCTCCATCAGAGTGTCTCAGTATGATCTGAGAAAAAGATGAAGATTCTCATGAGAGGAGTGGTACTCGTGTAGTTTAGATATTTGAAATTTAAAAGGCTGCAGAAAATGCTCAGCAGTGCCCTTAAAGGCAAGGTGGGAATTAATGCAATGCTGTGAGCAGCACAGAAGGCAGGAAATTCAGAGGAAGTTAGCTGAAGCCCATTATCAGTAACAATAGTGCATGGAGGCTGTCTAGTGGGAAAATTTGGGTAATTGCCCAAATGGTGTGGGAAGATAAATTGGAAGACATGCAGACCACAAACAGAAAACAGGACCCAGCATGCATGATGGAATGCCACATAGAGTCAAGGATGGGGTATTCGAAGTCCAGATGAATGTGGGATCAAGGAACAGAAGTGGAAGGCCATGTTAAGTAATGCTGAGATGGGGCCCTCACCAACTCTGGCAGCTGCAGCAAGCAGTGACCAAACCTCTAATAGTAGAATCCGTGCCTCATAGACATGATGGTGAGCCAGTCACTAGGTAAGAACAGTCCACCAGTGTCCTTTGTGGAGCAACCAGAGGAAGCGGTTGCAGAGAGCCACCAAATAACCATCCAAGTGCAGTTGTTGTCACCCTGGAGCAGGACAATGCTGTCCCGGGAAGAGAGGTCCTGTTGTTGATCCCAGAACACCTGAAGATCTGGGTGTGCCACAGCCTTAGAGTTGGGTGGCCAGCTTTGCCAGATGTGCTGGAAGAGATGTGGAAGACTGGACTGTCTGCAGTGTGGAGTCAGACAAGGTTGACATCCAGGAGTAGCTGTGCAAAGTCGGCAGCAACAGCGGCCAAGGTGGCAGCAGACTTCTGGATCAGTATTGAACACTGGGTCCTCTCCTAGTGAAGGCCGGGAAAGGAGGTCAGCATTGGTATGGTGGAGGGTGGAGCACAAAATTGCTTCATAGGAATAGACAGAAAGGAACATGGCACAGTGTTGGAGGTGGTGGGCTGTGTGGTGCTGAAACCCAGAGGAAGGGCAACTGGGGCTTCTGGTACATACTGAGGGTACATTGGTACCCACAGACATAACCATTGAACTTTCTGAACCCAAAAATAATGGCCAGTGTTTATTTTTTGATTTGGCCATAATTACACTGGACAAAATAGTTTCTGAGACTAGTTTCAGAGACAAAGGCAGTTGGCTGCACCACCTCGTTGATCACATGGAAAAGAACAGCTCCCACACCATAATTGGAGGTACCAGCAGAGAGTGTACACAGCTATCATAGGTCATAAGGCAGGTAGGCTTGAGGAGCACCTGTTTTAATAAGTGGTAACACCCTGACACACTCAGGGGACCAGAGGCACTGGACATTCATTCAGAGGAAGTGAAGAAGAGTCTCTGCAATGCCAGTTGCATGGAGAATGAAATGACCTAAGACAGATTCGAGCTGATTTTTGTGGCAAAGCACAGGGAGCTTCTGGATCACCTCAATGGACTGCATGGCAGGGTAGATGCTGGAAGCACTTCGGATGTGGCCAAGATATTCCACTCATTGCACTAACGGGTCACGCTTGTTCTTGTTACAATGGAGATCCTCATGACCAGACACTGCAAACAAAAGATTCCGATTGTGTAAGAAGTCTTAGACAGAGGCACCAGTAACCAGGATATTGTCCAGGTAGTTGGCAGCCTGGGTAACATATAGCAACAGTTGTTCAAGATACTGCTGGAAAATTACTAATGCACTCATGATACTAAAGGGGAGTTGATTGTATGGAAAAAGACCAAACGGGATATTGATAACCAAAATGTCATGTAGGCTGCCTCCAAAGGAATTTGCAGGTATGTGTCACAAAGATCAGTTTTTGCATAAATCTTGCTAGCACCCAGTTGAGACAAAATCTCCTTAGCTTAGGGGATAGGGTAAGAGTCCACTACTGACTAAGAGTGGACCATGACACTGAAAATGCTGCTGATGTGTTTCTGACCCGTATTCTGCCAATAAATTGTTTTCTTACCACTAATAATTGTTTAAGCACTCAGAAACACTGCTCATGCAGTGAACACAGTTGGATTTAAATTAACACTCCAGAAAAAAATGGTTCCCGACACTGTACTGTGTAAACCTGGTCAAATTCACTTTATTACTGTGAAAGCTTGTTTTACGCCCTTAACAGTAGTGTCCTTCAGCTGCATAGTGTACTAACTAAGAATGGTTCTTTCATGTGATACAGCTCTATTTTGGAATAGGTCTACACATTCTAATATGCCTACTGAATTACAATTGTTCTCTGAAGAGCATTTGTCATTTTATGGTAAGCCAGATGTTTTCCCCCTATATGTAATTTAGAAATACTGATGCACTTTTAGTACCATGCCAGAGTTATGAACATAAAAAACTAACATTATAACTATAGTAAAACATGTTTTTACATTAGCAGACTGTACATTTTGCCGCCAATTTCGTTTGATCCTTTTCTAAGCTTTTTCTCCTTGAACTACTTGTTTTCCTGCTATTAAAAATCAACATTCAGAAGTAACTGAAGGATATCATGTCATCCTTCCCTTCAAACAACATTTAGAAAGCTCCATCCTCCGCTCTTCTTAAATTAATTGAATGATGACCCCCAATTATTCGGTTTTTCTTCCTCCTTTTCATTAGTCGACACAATAACAATACTTAGATTTTACTGTCTCTTCATTTCAAACAAAACTGTATGTTTAAAAACAATGAATAATTTACGTAACACACTAAAAGTAAATAAACAAGTTTGACGATGAAAGTACATTGCCTTTAATCTGCTGACTTGTGTGGTGGCGACGGTGATTTTACTGCCGTGTGTGTGAACACTGGACTTTTGACAATGGCGACGATCAGTTGACCTGGCAGTAAATATCCACTGTGAGTGCAACCGGCGTTAAAGACCTGGTCAGAAAGAGCGTGGCCTGGCAGTCCGACCTGTGGCCTTGAACAGCAATGGCATTGGCCAGGCCGCATAGTTGTTGTATATTGCTGTCGGTCACACAGAGAATGACTCTGGCTGGCTCGCCGCACCGGCTGCCATCGAGTTTCAACACAGACAGATTCACAGCAGCCAGGAGCAGCGGTCTGCATTTGCTGGTGCATTTGACAACAATGGCATGAGGCAGATCTTTGGTACCACGCTACACGTGCAGGCTGCTATGTGATGAGGTTCCGTCTGTTTCCACGGTGTGACAGCTGACGCAGTAGCAACCGCTTCTCCCTGTCTGGCGTTCCTTGCCCCGGTCATCCATCGTGCCTGACCCACACAGGCAGACTGCGGCGTTGTGTCTGACCAGGCCTTCAAGAAGCTGAAAATCAGTTTTTATCTTTCCTGTATGTTTGGAAACTGACACATCCAGGATATATTATAGGAACAAAGCCTAGAAACACAGGTGGCCCTTGTGACTCCTAAGGGATTGAGACCACTCAAATCTTTAATCATTATCAAACTATCACAAACAAGCCATCATTGTATCATTAATCATCAGTCACTTACTAGTTACCATCTCTCTACAATATGCCGTGCCGATCAAATGCCTGGATGGTTAATGGCGTACACTCGCTTGCAATACTGAGGTAAATGGCAACTGGCAAATGTTTCAAACTTGTTCCCAGTGTGGCGACTCCACATGGCCATAGAGAGGAGACAAATAAAACTGGAAATGCATTTCTGAATAAAATTTGGCAGCTCTGCAAAGTTTAGTTTTGTGTACTATGCTGTATTCTTACAGGTAGACGCCCTAGTGTCAGCCACATCAGTTTTAGATGAATTCGCTATTTCTCACACATTTGCTGTAAAGGTGTCTCATTTTAAGAGTTGTGGGAATATTCTGAATTGCTCTTGTAAATGCACATTTTGAGGCACAATGCCATGTCAGTAAGTGCACCACTGCTGAGAGATGTTAATAGGTGCTTAAAATAAGTAATAACAATTTCAGATTGTTAAATACATAAAAATAAATTATTTTCTCTCTTTAAGTAAGAATAAATCATTTATTTTCACCTGCCTTAATACATTTTCTTGCTACATTCGCTTTTCTCTGTTAGTCCCCTGGAAAGTGAAAAAAAAATCAGGGCTTTACTTTCTATTTTGTAAAGTAAAAACTAAATGTACACAATAATTTCCACAACCCATAACAGATTCATGTCTTAACAAATTTTGGAACTTTGGTTGTAAGGATGATGTGGCTGTTTTATTGTTACAAACATATTAATGTAGTTTGAAATACTGTTGTATATTTAATATTAAGAACAAAAGGAGGCATACGATTGTGGAAATCAGTTCTGTTACTAATAATGTGCATAACTTGAGTACTGACTTATCTGCATTACTTAAACAGAAACTGAATTTGTCTTGGGCCCTTCCCGTAACTATCTACCACTTTTTCGATAAAGGACTCCCCCTCTGATTTTATCTTATCACGATGAACTGACACTATACACAAACAACTGAGTCGATTATCTTCTACGGTAGTTCTTAGCCACGTTTTTACACTCCTGAGAGTGCTGCAAACAAACATGGCATAGACCTATACTAATTCATACAGTGTAACCTTCTTCAGTTACTCTATTGTGATAATATTTCAAACAAGATTTAAAAATAATTAGAGGAAATGTCTCATCTGACTTAAGAAATTGTTTCAAAGTCTTTCTGATTAAGTAATTACAATCAGAAAAATGTTACTGTGTTAATTAGTACGTGAATGATCTTTCCGCAGAGCAGGTGGTTGCCAGTAAGCTAAGGGCTATCTTCATGGCTGAAGCTACGACAGGCAAGGATTTGGCTTTGTCCAGTAGATCAGTCAGGCTTAATTCAGCAATATCTCCTTCAGTTACTTTATCGCATTTCCACATACTAATCCATGTCCATACTTCTTCAGTGAAGTTATCTAAAAGTTCGCCATAAAATCTGATGATATTTTCAATTATCCTTTTCATATCTAGGTCACTTTGGAATTTCATTACCTTTGGGTGCAAGCAGAAAATCTCAAAACATGCCTTGTTATCTTCTGAAAACCGTTCTTGCAAGTACTGGACTAGGGAATCCAAATATGGAATAAAGAGAGATTTTCTGTACTACTCAGTGACAGAAACTGATGGATGATTTGAACGATGCACTTGTTGTGCAACACTCACAGTTCTCAAATGCCAGTGACATCTATTCCAAGTGCACTATAGTTGCTTTCATCACTTTTCATTATCATTACAAATTCGGCTTTCACATTTTCTCTGTCATCTAATAACATTTTTACAATTCCTTGAATGTGTTCTGAAACTTCTAACAAGTTAATGTTTACTGATGTAAGGATATTGGTAACAGGTTCTAGTTTGGCTGAATATTTTGCTATGACTTTTAATGTAACAATAAATGTTGGAGAAGTAAGTGTGCAGTAAAGTTGCCAGGCTTTCTGCCTAGTTTCACAATCTCCTTCTTTATGTAAAATTGCTAATGCTTCAACAATATCTAAAAACTTATCATTAAATTTCCTTATAGACTTATGCTTCTCAGACCATCGTGTCTCACACAGTTTTTGAAGGTTCCCAACTAGGACTTTCCTTTGTCTGCTCCCCCATAAACAAAGAAATTCTTTCTTTGATAGTACCAATGGCATTTCTAACCTCTGGTATGGTGTTCAAATCATTCACAACTAAATTAAGTCTATGGCTAGCACAACGATAGAAGTGAGCCTTGGGATATTTCTCAGCAATTATCTGCTGTACTCCGCAAATTTTACTGGCCATCGTACTGCACCCGTCATTGCCTTGTCCTACCATTTTATCTAGATTTAAACCCCAAGCAGATAAAGTAGATATTATTGTGTTGGAGATATGTTTTACATCTAACCTTGCCAATGGTGTAAATCCAAGGAAGTCTTCTCTGACAACATTAGTTGCATGGTCAAAATAACATGCAGAAAGAGAAAGTTGTTCTGTGCCTGCAATATCCATTGTTTTGTCTGCCAAAACTGAAAATGATTTGCTGTTATTGATGGTATTAATCAAATCATTTCTTAGTACCTTGTCCCATACATCAATTAAATCATTTTGGGTTCTATGAGAAACATAGGTAGCATTTTGGGGGCACCCTCAAAATGTTTAGACAGTGTTATGTCACCTGGCTGTACTCTAAATTGTAACAAATTATCAAATACAGCGATTGAATTTGTTTTTCTTCTTAAAGGTAAGTTATGTAATGCACAAAACAATACACAAGAAACTATTGATTTTAACTTTGCATGATCAGTTTGTACTAATTTCGCAAGATTCTCATTGGCGAGTTCTTCCACACCTTTCGTTTTGTTTGTCACACCACTTATGAAATTATTTGACTTTTCTATTGCATCTTTATGCCACTCGGAATTGCATTTTTGGACATTCATGGAACTTTTTCAAATTTGTGAATGAGTGGCTTATGAATGCACCATTATGACTACAATGACACAAAACTTGCAGAGGGCACCTTTAACTGCTTTAGAGTAGACCATCCATGGATATAATGACAGCCAGGCTGGTCGAAATGTTCTTTTTGTGCTGTCTATATCAGTCTTAAAATTATAACTTCTTTCAGGTTGCCATGGATTAAATAAAATCCTATGCTTTAGGAAATTGTCAACATCCTTTTTATCAATGAAATTTCAGACATCGGGAATACTGACTAGGATACTACTACCCTTTTCATCCATGCACTTGAAGCCAGCAGAGGAACTGGCTTTGTCTTTATTTTCTCCATCAGCACAACTACTGGAATTTTTAATAGTGATGGTTGTGTTTGACTCGCCCTTTTCCTGTGATACCTCATCATAGACAGTATCTTCTTCGACACCTCCACTTTCATTTGTAGTTTTCATTCACTTGTGAGGTACAAAAAACTTATGTATATCTGTCATTTCCACTGTATACACTGCACTTTTAAATTCACAACGCATAAACGTCTATGCAAACCACTGTCCACTTACAACTCACAATGAATTTACACAACCCTTAAAGTGGTGTGATGCCGAACCTAGCTGAGTCATGACTAAAGAACAGAAGCTGAAATTATATCACAGTGGTGGGACGAAGGGAGGGGTTTCGGTTCATCAATGAAACAACGCAGTGTCCATTAGACCGCAAGCCAGTGGCTTTGAGTTTTGCGTGAACATTTGGAGCAGTTTCTTGCGATGGACGTGGAAATATTTATGCAATATGTTCCTATTAAAACATAGCAAAACTCATCTGGAATGTTCCGGAAATGTAGGTAGCTCACGCCACACCATGCTAGACCATGTTCGTTGACACTAGTTCCAATGACGAATATTGCCTACTTCTACAGACAAGTAGTGATATTAGTGGCCTCACAGTACACTCGAAAACTTCTTCAGCAAACGAAAAGGAACATAATACCATAAGCTAATTTAAATTAGCATCTGACAGTTGTTAACCATTATTTGAAATTTGAAAGAATAAAATATTGCTGAGTGTGTTTTGTTGTGCAACTGCCTTATGTTGTCAGTTGAGGTTTATGAAGAGGTTTGTACACAGTGAGATGGGAACAGAAAGGGTGACATTTTAGTACCCTATAAGTCAACATTTTCGAGATGGAACTCTCACCATGGGTACCATTCTTAATGGGACCAAGTACACATGTAGTAGTTCGTTGACTGGCAGATTTGTTTTTTTTTTTTATGATAGCATATTAGTAATGTCCAGAGTTTGTTAACATGTAAACAGTCTTTCCTTACCAGATATGCATTGTTTACAGTTACTAAAATCTCGAATATTGCAGCTATAGATATCTATCTTTAATTTTTTTTGTCATATAGATACTGTAACATAGATTATTTTTCAAGGAAGATATCATTTTTTTACATTTGTCTTTAATGTCCCTTTATGACACAACTGATTCTCTTTAATATGCAGAGAACGAACAATTGGCGTGCCTTCAGGAAAAATGCTTAAATGTGGCTCAAGAATGCATATGTAAATGTTAACAGTAAACTGCTGGTTCATGTGATTATTCCCATTGTTGCCTCACTTGCTGTTGTTAGTTTCTACCACGTGTGAGTGTAGAAATAAAAGCAAAGATACTCCATAGGCAATATCTGTAAGACAATATATAACAATTTTGCACATCTTCAACAAACAAGATTTCTTAAAGAAAAACACATAATTTTTAAATTTAACGTCATTTTTTAATTTTAGTTCAATTCTCCTTTAAAGTAATTTCATTGCTCTAGTTCATCCTGTAATTCTGTTTAGATATGTTTTATATCATTTTTACATCATTTTATCGATATTTTCCGGTTATTTTAGTGGTAATTTTACAAGTATCTTAAATCATACATAACTGAGCCCCAAAGTTACAGGTATTTTTTATATTCATAGACTGAATGAATTCTCACTTGGGGCAACTGCCTCCAGTGCACCCCTCCCCCTCCCCCCTGTGGGCACCCCTCGTTGGCTACTCGAAAAGATCAATGGGGGTATCCCAGTGACTGTTGGAGATGGGAGTGAGGACACCAGCATCCTGTAAATGGCAGATTTTCTGTCAGAGATGGTCTTGTAGCACAAATATAATGGTCCAAGATTTCTCAAACTTAGGAACTGCTGGTGGACAAAGTGTGACATGGCTATTGAAAATCCTTGACACCAGAAAGAAGATAGTGCAGAAAACACTTTGGAGTACTTAGCAAACAAATCCGAGGCACAGGAACTGACCTTCATCCGACTGACATGAGAAATGGCTTTGTGAATCTGCAGCCCCAGAGCGGTGAAAGGGTCCAAGTTGAGAAGGTCAGAGGTATCAGGAAATCCAACATCCAGAACGCGTTGTTTGATAGCTGTGTTCCTGTACTGAAAATGTGCTGAGAGGGCATCCTTGATGGAAATGAGGTTGTTGCTAAAACTGTGTAGCTGGGTGTGGAATCCCAGGGCCTTATACATCAGCCAGTCAGTGATGGTGGCAGACGACCCAGTATCAGTATGGAGAAGCCCCAGGATCCCATCAAGCAGAACATGGAGAGACATTGATTTGTGGGAGGAAGGGACCATCGTGTAGATCAAAAGAATAGACGGTGTAGCATTGCATTCCCCAGAGCTGTCAGGTTTGAGGGTGGTATGAGACACCTAATGAACAGACATCGCCATGGAAAGGCAAACTTTGGACTGGTGGTTAGACTTTTCACGTGCCAAAAACCTGGTGTTCAGAAATGACACTGCTGCCACTGACAGCTAATAAAACATCAACTGCAGGAAGGTAGGGCATACACACAATGCCCACCATTCTGGTCCACGTTGTGGGAGGGTTTGAGTGAGGCAGAAGGCTTCTGAGGTAGCCTTGAGGCTAAGACCACTGCCAGATCCTGCAGGGATAATGCAGTGCACTGAGACTGCTAATACACCAGAATAATAGGGATGCAAGACTCAAGGGAGGTAGCCTTAAGTTTGAGGAAATTGTGATGGAGAGCCTCACGCACAAGGGAGGAAACATGAATGTTTACACTGGAAATGCCAATCATGAAAGTGTCCCTGGAATCGCATAATTCTCTGCTGATAAGATTCATGAGACAGACTGTGACAATTAATAAAACTGTGGTTGGCCTCAGCCACATCAACGTTGGAATCAAAACAGTCAGAGACACTGGACTTCAGCCTCAGGATGCAGCTGTTGTATAAGCTGGTATACAAAGGGGCTGTCTTTGTCCGATGATATGTGCTCTGCAGGGTGTTACCTGTCAGTCTGTGGAAGAGGAAATGTTGTTCCATTTGCATTAGGTATCATAACCATGGCTCCACTTTGTGGTCAAACACACAGAAGGGAGGCAGTGGCTGCTGGAACTCCTGGTTGGGGTTGAGGGTTGTGTCACTGTGCTTCGAAACCTCCAGTGACAAGTGCAGCCGACCCATGATATTCACCAGAAGAGCCCTGTTGGCCCTCTACATCTGTTGAAGCAGAAAGAGGATCAGATGGGTAAGGTCTGTAGGCACACGTGCCAATGACATAGTGACAATAACACAGGAGAGCTATCATTAACATTTATGTGATATTCTTGAAAATGAAGAGTCCCGACTTGGGGCAATTTTCCAGTAAGTAAGTGATTATACTCATGAATCAATTTGTTGACACAATCATTTTTTCTTCACAAATGTAAGTTGTGCACTCTGTTGGCATTTCAAAACAAACAGGAAAAATCTTTCTTGACAACAAATGGAAGACTTCTTGGACAACTTAAAGTTCTCAGGAAAACAACATAAATAAATATTTGTGTGAGACTATCCTTTGAAAAGGTCTCTTGCAAAAAAGTAGCTATCTTCTTAGATTGCACAGTAGGCAGAAAATTAAAATCCCATCTCATGAGCAATACCAGGAGTCTGCACCTCAGACTTCACAGCTGGAGCAGCAGGTCATGATGCACATTGGTTCTGGATGGCAAGGACGGAATCAAATCTGGGCTGTGACGTGGTGCTGGTGAATTTCTGCTTCTGCTGACAGAGACAGAACTGAATGCTGCTTGCTGGGTGAGGGCAGTCATACCCAGGTGGTAGAAGACTAGATGACTACTAGATACCTATTGGTCTGGCAATGTGGGCTCAGATTGCTTGAGGAAAATCGCGCTTCGGATACACCAAAAGATCCATTTATGTGGTGGCCTCTACCCTCTTGTGCATGCCCTCAAATCTAGCCTGCTTTCTGCAGGCAGGTGAAGTTCAGCTGGTTTCTGCTAATGTTCCTATGGGGCCGGAGCAATGACATAGCAGTATGACAATGTGGATTGGTAGCATTGTAGGAGACCACAGAAACACAATACTTTGATTTCTTCAGTGGTGTTGAATCATCATGTTTCCTGTGCTATGACTGTTCTTTTGTCTGTGTGTTATAGTAATGACCCAATATTCATCTGTGGTTACAAACTGGAACAGAATCCATGTTGGTTGCTCTGAAAAGAGGTCAAACATAGTTCACACATCTCCATTCTGTTGCATTTCTGATCCTGTGTTAAGAGTCACGACAGCAATATAGCACACAGTTTTCTCATATTCAATTCCACTGTTAAAATGTGATATGCCATTCAGGTGACATACTTATAGCTTCAGTAGTTTCATGCATTTTCAGTTGCCATTCCTCCAAGACCATTCTATGCACTTCTGCAGTTACTTCTGGGATAGTGGCATGTGCATTTATTTCTGGGTTAGTGGCATATCTTGGCTGATGACTAAGCAAATTATCATCAAAGTTTTCCTGGCCAAATTTAAACTTATTTGTTCACTTGACAACCACTGAATATGAAGGAGCAGAGTCCTCCAGTGTGCCCAGAAAATCAGCATGAGTTTCCTTTGGTTTCATACATTTCTTTAGTTCAGTATTTTCCATCCTCAACAAACTGTGTAGTTGCAGGTTTTTGCATGGTGCTACAAGGGGATGTCATGAACAATATACTAAAATTCCTGAGTGTTGGTGTGTGAGGGAGAAGGAGTGCTAAAAAGTCACATTCTCCTCATGTTTTTCTCAAATAGCTTAGAAACTGTGGAACCTATTGAAAATTTTTCAAAGTACAAAATCAAACTATGTGATATTTCCTGCAGAATATTTTTGCAGACTGTCAAATATATTATTTTAACAGTACAAAAGTAATGTTTATTTTTAAGTAAAGTGGGTTAAAAACAATTACAAAATGTGTATATGACATCTATGTATGGTAGAGCCATAGTATGGGATAATTTATGTTCCATGGATGCAGAATGGAGTGGGAGGAAAGGTATGTTGTTATAATCTATGAAAATATCTGAACACTGTTGTACACTGCCAGAAGTGAAATTGATTCTTAGCCATCCTGTACAGCTGCTGTGGTGTTCTTATGGGAAAGGTGATGGGCTCCGCTCGATTTTCAGTTTACGTACAGACTATACCTCAAAAGTATTTTCTGTCCAGTTTTCCTATATGAATAGACAAAATTACTTCATTGAGCTTGTTTGTAGATAGTAGAGTTCCTTTCAGGTGTTAAGCAAACTTTTATGTAAAATACATTCCTTTAAACAGTGACTGAGGAGTATTTAATTTGTAACTGTGCTCTTGTTAGTGTCCTGTGTAGGGTCACTTTGAAAGGAATTGTATTGGTAAATGTGACAGCTGTTGCTGTCTGTCGTGTACAGTGTATTGTGAAGCTGTGTAATTGTATTGTAGTCGTTTGGTGGTGAATTAATGAAACCCCTTAATGTTATTGCGCTTCTCATGTGATTAATTGTGTTAATGGGTTTCTGTACAAATCTTTTCCACACAGGAATTGTTGGCACACATATAGCCAGTTGCACTGAGTGGTGTCACTAACCACACATTCATGGTGTTTCTTCAAGATAAGTGTGGATATGTGTGATTGAATGGACCTGATATGTTACAGTCTAGAACAATAACCTATTATAATCGATCGCTTGACTTACACTGAGGTGACAAAAGTCATGGGATACTTCCTGATATCGTGTCAGATCTCCGTTTCCCTGGCACTTGAATTGTCCAGAATGTTCCTCAAACCAGTCATGAACACTTTTGGCCCAGTGAAATTTCACATTGTCCTCCATAAAAATTCCATCATTATTTGGGTAGATGAAGTCCATGAATGACTTCAGAAAGTCTCCAAGTAGCCAAACATAACAATTTTTAGTCAGTGATCAGTTTGGACCAGAAAACCCAGTCTATTCTCTATAAATACAGCCTACAGCATTATGGAGCTTCCACTAGCTTCCACAGTTCTTGACAACTTGGGGTCTATTGTTTCATGAGGTCTGTGCCACACTCAGGTCTTACCTACTGATATCAGGAATCATCTGACTGGGCAACAGTTTTCTAGCCATCTGGGCTCAAACCAATATGGTCACAAGTGCAGCAGAGGCACTGCAGGTGATTTTGTGTTGTTAGAAAAGACACTTGCATGAGTCATCTGCTGCCATAGTTAATTAATTGCAGATTTCAGCACACTGACCTATTGGATTCATTTGTTGTATGTCCCACTTTGATTTCTGCAGTCATTTCATACAATGTTGTTAGTCTGTTAACAGTGTCATCTCTATGTGAATGATGCTGCTTTTGGTTGTTAAGTGAAAGCTACTGGCCACTATGTTTTTTGTAGTGAGAGGTAATGTCTGAAATTTGGTATTCTCTGCACACTCTTGGTACCATGGGTCATGAAATATTCATTTTGAAAATGGAATGTCCACTGTGCCTAATTCCAACTGCCATTCCACATTCAAAGGCTTTTAATTCCCATTGTGTGACCATAATCACATGATAAACTGTTTCACAGGAATTTCCTGAGGACAAATGACAGCCGTGCCAATGAACTGCCCTTTTATGCCCTTGTGTAGAGAATACTGCTGCCATCTCTATACTTACATATTGCTATCCCATGACTTTTGTCATCTCAGTATGTGTGGAAGTATCTGAAATTCTATAACACGCATGTGACCTACCACTTCTATTGTAGAAGGGTATAGTTACTCCTTTGAGTGTGGAGGCTAGGGAGATGTATTCATACCCCCCAGTCTTTGAAAAGTATTCCAGACACTTAAAGTTGATACAATAAAATCAGCATCTGGATAGCACATTACACTTACGATGATACAATAAAATCAACATGTGGATAGCACATTACACTTACGACAGGGTCTTCAATGTGATAGAGAGTTGACAGTTCAAGCTGTTGAATTGTTTCACATAATAGCTGACTTAACAACTGTGAATAACTACTCACTTGATCAACTAAAGGCAACTCCACTATATAAACACGAACTTACTGAAAGTTATTTTATCTACTCACATATGAGAAGTCGACAGGAAATGCTGGGGAGGTATTGTCTGCCTGTAAACTCCAACTCAAGCAGTGCTCACAGTCAAGAATGTCGCCTTTCCAAGAAGAAAACTACAGCTGCTGTAAAGGGTGACTAAGAATCAATTTCCTCTCTAGCAGTGTAGAACAGTGTGCAGATATTTATGTAGATTAGTTCCAAATACATTTCTTCTGTTAGTGTTACTAGTAACTCATATCTGCAGTCCATGTAGTGTTAATGCATTTCTTGTGTGTGACTTTCAGTTATGGCTGACATTATAAATAAGCACTACAAAGCACATGTCAGCAGCAGTGATCTGAAAATGGTGTACATAACTTCTCCTTGAGTCAGAGTAACTGCCATGCACGCTTGGAACTGTGATCGTAGCACTGCCATGGATAGAAATAGAAGTGGAACTTAGTTTGTGGATGATCCTCATATTGTGATGACAGACATACCATGTACAATTACTAAAGTATTACAAAATATTAATTTTCTGATGATTATGGAGAACTAATGATTATGTAAAATCAGAAGAATGGAAACTCCAGAATCGAATAATGAGAGTATTTCAAAAAGGATACATTGCTACATGCCATATAGTTTACATCTACATCTACATGACTACTCTGCAATTCACATTTAAGTGCTTGGCAGAGGGTTCATCGAACCACAATCATACTATCTCTCTACTATTCCACTCCCGAACAGCGAGCGGGAAAAACGAACACCTAAACCTTTCTGTTCGAGCTCTGATTTCTCTTATTTTATTTTGATGATCATTCCTACCTATGTAGGTTGGGCTCAACAAAATATTTTCGCATTCGGAAGAGAAAGTTGGTGACTGAAATTTCGTTAAAAGGTCTCGCTGTAATGACTTCCATCCCAACTCGCTTACCATATCTGCCACACTCTCTCCCCTATAACGCGATAATACAAAACGAGCTGCCCTTTTTTGCACCCTTTCGATGTCCTCCGTCAATCCCACCTGGTAAGGATCCCACACCGCGCAGCAATATTCTAACAGAGGACGAACGAGTGTAGTGTAAGCTGTCTCTTTAGTGGACTTGTTGCATCTGCTAAGTGTCCTGCCAATGAAACGCAACCTTTGGCTCGCCTTCCCGACAATATTATCTATGTGGTCCTTCCAACTGAAGTTGTTCGTAATTTTAACACCCAGGTACTTAGTTGAATTGACAGCCTTGAGAATTGTACTATTTATCGAGTAATCGAATTCCAACGGATTTCTTTTGGAACTCATGTGGATCATCTCACACTTTTCGTTATTTAGCGTCAACTGCCACCTGACACACCATACAGCAATCTTTTCTAAATCGCTTTGCAGCCGATACTGGTCTTCGGATGACCTTACTAGACGGTAAATTACAGCATCATCTGCGAACAGTCTAAGAGAACTGCTCAGATTGTCACCCAGGTCATTTATATAGATCAGGAACAGTAGAGGTCCCAGGACGCTTCCCTGGGGAACACCTGATTTCACTTCAGTTTTACTCGATGATTTGCCGTCTATTACTACGAACTGCAACCTTCCTGACAGGAAATCACGAATCCAGTCACACAACTGAGACGATACCCCATAGCTCCGCAACTTGATTAGAAGTCGCTTGTGAGGAACGGTGTCAAAAGCTTTCCGGAAATCTAGAAATACGGAATCAACTTGAGATCCCCTGTCGATAGCGGCCATTACTTTGTGCGAATAAAGAACTAGCTGCGTTGCACAAGAGCGATGATTTCTGAAGCCATGCTGATTACGTGTCAATAGATCGTTCCCTTCGAGGTGGTTTATAATGTTTGAATACAGTATATGCTCCAAAACCCTACTGCAAACCGACGTCAATGATATAGGTCTGTAGTTACCCTTCTTAAACACTGGTGTGACCTGCGCAATTTTCCAATCTGTAGGCACAGATCTATCGGTGAGCGAATGGTTGTATATGAGTGCTAAGTAGGGAGCTATAGTATCAGTGTAATCTGAAAGGAACCTAATCGGTATACAATCTGGACCTGAAGACTTGCCCGTATTAAGCAATTTGAGTTGCTTTGCAACCCCTAAGGTATCTACTTCTAAGAAACTCATGCTAGCAGATGTTCGTGTTTCAAATTCTGGAATATTCCATTCGTCTTCCCTGGTGAAGGAATTTCGGAAAACTGCGTTCAATAACTCCGCTTTAGCGGCACAGTCGTCGATAACAGTACCATCGGCACTGCGCAGCGAAGGTATTGACTGCGTCTTGCCGCTTGTGTACTTTACATACGACCAGAATTTCTTCGGATTTTCTACCAAATTTTGAGACAATGTTTCGTTGTGGAACCTATTAAAGGAATCTCGCATTGAAGTACGTGCCAAATTTCGCGCGTCTGTAAATTTTAGCCCATCTTCGGGATTTCGCGTTCTTCTGAACTTCGCATGCTTTTTCCGTTGCCTCTGCAACAGCGTTCGGACCTTTTTTGTGTACCACGGGGGATCCGTTCCATCTCTTACCAATTTATGAGGTATGAATCTCTCAATTGCTGCTGCTACTATATCTTTGAATTTGAGCCACATCTCGTCTACATTCGCATAGTCAGTTCGGAAGGAATGGAAATTGTCTTTTAGGAAGGCTTCTAGTGGCACTTTATCTGCTTTTTTAAATAAAATTATTTTGCGTTTAGATGTCGACTTGCAGAGAGGGACAATAAAAAAATGTAAACAAGTACGTTTTTGGCCAAAAGACCTTTCCTATGATGTCAACAATACATAAAAACAGACACCCACCCATCCATCCACCCAACCACCCATCCATCCATCCACCCACCCACCCAACCACCCATCCATCCATCCACCCATCCACCCACCACACACACACACACACACACACACACACACACACACACACACACACACACACACACATGATCATACTCAAAAGACCACTGGCTCTGGCCACCAAGGAGAGACTACGAGCAACTGTATATGAGGGAGAGAGATTGCAGAATAGGATTGGGGACGGTAAAGGACTGTTTCTGATAGCATCCAGGGACATGGTGGGGTGAGGGCAGGACAGCTAGGTGCAGGCAGGAGGTAGACGGATGGTGGTTTGAGACTGGGAGGGGTTTGGCAGTGGAAAAGGGAGACAAGTAAAAGAAAAAGAAGGAAATCAACTGTAGGTGATTGACGGAGTAGAAGGCATTGTAGTGCTTGAGTGGGATTGGGGAAGGGAGCAGGTGGGTGAATAACAGTGCCTAATACAGGCTGATTCAAGAGGAATATGGGAGTGTAGGATATATTGCACATAGAGTTAGCCCCTGTAGCACCTAGAACCGCTCGGCCATGAGATGAATAGTGTTGTGGTGAGTAGTGTGCCTAACAACTGGGTGGTCCAGCTATTTCTTGGGCACAGTTCTTCAGTGGCCATTCTTGAGGACAGAAACTTGTTGGTTGTCATGCTGTTAGATTGCACCACAGTGGTTGCAGCTTACCTTCTAGATAACATGACAGCCTTCACAGGTAGCAATGGTTTTGATGGGATACATGACATTTGTGACTGTACTAGAGTAGATGGTGCTGGGAGGATATATGTGACAGGTCTTTGGTGAAGGTCTATTACAGTGATATGGATCATGAGAAAAGGGGTTGTGACCAGGGGTGGAGTACGGTTGGACAGTGATGTCTGACATGTTTGGTATATGGTTGAACATCACTGTGGGAGGAATGGAAGGGTAGTGTGTAAGACACTTCTCACTCCATGGTATGATTAGAGATAGTCGGATAATGAAATTCAGTTTCTCCTCTCCTTGGTATTACTGAGTTACAAGGGGAATGTTCCTTTGTGGCTGGAGACATAAAGCACAGAACATTTGTTTCAGTACAAATTGTGAAGGATAATTTTGATCTATAATGCTCAGTGAGACCCTTGGTTTTTCTGAGAGAGACTGCTTGTCACTACAGATGCAACAAGTCACAGGTGGCTAGGCTGTATGCAAAGGACTTCTTGGTATGGAATAGAAAGAAGCTGCTGAAGTGGAGGTACTGCTTTTGGTTGTTAGGTTTGATATGGATGGAGTTACTGATGTAGCCATCTTTGAGGTGGAGGTCAACATAGAGGAGGGAGTCTTGTTGTGTTGAGGGGAACCGTGAGAAGCAACTGGAAGGAAGTAGTTGAGATTGTGGAGGAAGGAGGATAGGAATTTCTCACACTTAATCATGATTATGAAGGTGTCACCAACAAATCTGAACTAGGTGAGGAGTTGGGGATTCTGGGTGGCTAGGACGGATTCCTTTAGACAGCTCATGGCAGGCTGGCATAGGATGCTGCCATGTGAATGACCATTGCCATACGTTAGAATTGTCTGAGGTGAGACGTTCATAAATGAAGTAATTGTGGATTAGGATTTAGTTGGTTGTGGTGACCAGGAAGGAGGTTGTAGGTCTGGAATCCATTGGGCCTTGGGAAAGGTAGCATTCAATAGTGGCAAGGCCCTGGGATTTCAGGATATTAGTGTGAATGGAGGTGGCATCAATAGTGATAAGTAGGGCATCGTGTGCTAAAGGAACAGGAACTATGGAGAGTCGGTGGAGGAAATGGTTGATGTCTTTTTATAGGAGGGAAGGTTGTGGCTGATAGGTGGAACATGTGGCTCTGTGAGAGCACAGATTCTCTCAGTGAGCAACACAGCATCTGGCCACAGAGGATGGTTGAGTGTATAGACTTTATGAAGCATGTAGAAGGCAGGAGTGTGGGAGTGGTGGGAACGAGGAGAGAGAGAGAGAGAGAGAGAGAGAGAGAGAGAGAGAGAGAGAGAGAGAGAGAGAGAGAGACTTAGGGGACAGATTCTGGGATGGGTGTAAGGATTTGAAGAGAGACCAGAGATGCTGTTGGATTTCTTGAGTGGGCTCACAGTGCCAGGGTTTGTAGGTGGATAAACCTGACAGCTGGCAGAGTCCTTTCACCACATAATCCTTGCAGTTCTAAAGGCCTTGCGGCTCAGAAGCTTACTTCTTTAGCCGTCTTTTTGTTTTACCTGTCTCGATTTAACATCTGCTCTATATAGTCAGTAGCAATATATCCTTTATAAAATACTGTCATTATGATTACGCAAATACTTTATTAAGAACCAAGATTGACCCAACTTTGCTGACAGTTCTACATAGTTTCCCATTTGGGCATTAGCCCAAATGGGGAAGCTTACAGGAAAGCTAATCCAAAGTAGCACAGGTTGCTAGGTTGCTAATGAGTGGAAAAAAATGTGCTAGTTGCCTAAACTTTGTCAATCTTGGGACCTTTTAGGTAGCATGTTGGTACCAGCTGCCAATAAAGAATAGTGTGCAATTAATTACTTGCCCATGTGATCTTAACCAGCCAGCATTTTACATTGAACAAAGTAACATGAAGCCCTAACTTACATATAATTTAAATTTATTGTCAATCTACATGAACAAACAATTTCACACTGAAATTAATGCACACAATTATCTTGTCTCAAGTTCAATTTTATCGAGTGGCTGACTTTAGATGAATGAACAGACTGGTGATTCTTCTGTAAAAACCTGGAATCCTCATGGAATTACACTATGTGATCAAAAGTAGCTGGACATCTGGCTGAAAATTACTTACAAGTTCATGGCACCATTCATTGGTAATGCTGAAATTCATTATGGTATTGGCACATCCTTATCCTTGATGACAGGTTCCACTCTCGTAGGCATACATTCATTAGTTTCTGGAAGGTTTCTTGGGGAATGGCAGCCCATTCTTCACAGAGTGCTGCACTGAGGAGAGGTATCGATGTTGGTTGGTGATGCCTGGCATGAAGTAGGCATTCCAAACCATCTCAAAGGTGTTCTATAGGTTTCAGGTCAGGACTTTGTGCAGGTCAGTCCAGTATAGGGATGTTATTGTCATGTAACCACTCTGCCATAGGCCATGCATTATGAACAGGTACTCGATCATGTTGAAAGATGGAATTGCAAACCCCTAATTGTTCTTCAACAGTGGGAAGCAAGAAGGTGCTTATAACATCAATGTAGGTCTGTGCTGTGATAGTGCCACACTAAACAAAGGGTGCAAACACCCTCCACAAAAAAACATGACCAAAGTATAACATCACCACTTCCAAATTTTACTGTTGGCACTACACACGCTGTCAGACGACATTAACCAGGCATCGCCATAACCACATCCCGTGTACCATGATTCTTCACTCCACACAATGTTTACACCAATAAGTGAGGTGTCATTTGGTTTTTACCAGCGTGATGTGTGGATTATGAGCAGCCACTCAACCATGATATCCAAGTATTCTCATCTCCCACCTAACTATTATAGTACTTGCAGTGGCTCTAGATGCAGTTTGGATGTGATGGTCTGGATAGATGTCTGCCTATTACAGATTACAAGCCTCTTCAGCTGTCGGCGGTCTCTGTCAGTTAACAGATGATGTCGGCCTGTACGCTTTTGTGCTGTATGTGTCCCTTCATGTTTTCACTTCACTATCACGTTAGAAACAGTGTACGTAAGGATGTTTAGGAGTGTGGAAATCTCGTGTACAGACACCCAATCACCTGATCGTGTTTGAAGTCTGTGAGTTCCGCAGAGCACCCCATTCTGCTCTCTCACAATGTCTAATGACTACTGAGGTCGCTGATATGGAGTACCTGGCAGTAAGTGGCAGCACAAAGCACCTAATGTGGAAAACATATGTTTTCAGTGGTGTCTGAATACTTTAGATCACATAGTGTAAATTTTAGATGGAAAAATCTGGGAAATCTCAGGGACTTGTGAATTTTTAACATATCATTAAAACTGAATTTTATTGAGTTTTGTAAATCACAAATTTCCAAATAAATTTTCAAAGTGTATTCATTAAATGAATATTATTCCATCCAAATTATTGACACCTAAAAATTCCTATTAAATTATTGCTTGGGGCTGGCATACAGCTCAGCTGAGAGGAAAGAAAAGTAATCACTGTCATTTGTTGGCCCAACCACCACCACTACCACTTGCCCCTGTTCACCAATAATTTCTATTAAATTTATCAGGAGTTTCTGGACACAATCTTGTTCATTGCACCTGGAATTCTCTGGGAATTTTTTTTTCCAACTTTGAATAGCCACCCTGATGAACAGTTACATGAATTTTACGTTTAAACACTTTAGAGCAGATATTCTGCCCATTTCTCTAATGTTCTGTAACTTCAGTTGGATTTGATGGGATGTATGCAGAACAGTAAACAATTTCACCCTAGCAGTTATCAACAAGGAACGGTATCAGAAATATTAATGCCTTAACACTCCAGCCATGAGTGACATGATGTGTGCAGTCATCTCTTTCCAGACCATTTTCCAGGGCCTGTTATTACAGAGTCAAATGTAATTTCTACTCTGTCTGCACACCAGAACTTGTGATTTTTCCACCAGCTACTTTTTGTCGCTTCAGAACATAATAGGCAGCTATTTTTGCATTGAATCATTGTCTTTTGCTCTGGACCATCATAGGCTGCTCTTTCCATGCCAAAGTTTTTTTTTCTTAAGTAAACGTCTGGGACATTGGAGATCACCATCTTCCTACTGTAATAGTCAGAGTCATATTTTTTATGACATCTAGCCTCATCCATATACCTACACACATACCTCAAGTGGCATCAATTTTGTATCTGTATTACTGGGCTTGTGTATGAAACCTTCTATTAATAAATGAGCTGCTCTGAAAACTTGTTAGTGAGGTTATTCAGCTTTTATAATATTGCATGAACTTTTTACATTTCCTTTATTATTTATCTTAAATTTCAATTAAAAGTGAACTCTATAGTACATTTTTCGTTTCCTTGTTACATTCCTATAATACTAAAATTGGAACTAGTCTAATTATTGAAAACAGAGAAATTTTCCTTGGAAAAATCAGAAAATCACTCACTGTTGTAGGGTTAAGGTTCTGCTCGTCTAGGTGAATGGACATTGTGTTTTGTCAATTATGCACATACTATGTGCCAGAAATCGTAGTTCACATCCCCTGCCTGCAAGCATACAATGTGTTTAGAGTTCTGAGATCTGTAGCCATTCTTTAATGGCGTGGTTCTGGGGATGAAGAAAAGAATTTGCTCTCAATCGTTAACTGTCTTGTGAGACCAACAAAAAAGTGATTTCTTTTTTCATAATGTTATGTGAAAGGAGTTGTAACCATACTAAACTGTCCAGATTGTGAATGCAACTAATATTATTAACAATAGCAGTAGTCAAGGGAATAGGATTATTGCATTTCCTCAAAAATAAAACTCAAGGTGAAATAGTTATTTTGATGACCCCTTATTACCATTATTGACTAATTTTCATAAGTACGCGCAGCTTGTCATTTGAAGGGATCACTGGACAGGGGATCAGCAACAAGAACCTGAACTTTGGATTGAGCCGAGTGTGGGGAAATTTTCATTTTGATTCTTAAAATACAGCAGGATGGTTGCTGGTCATTAGCCAATGATCATGCTAAGTCTGGGACAAGTCTTCTTTGGTTTTCTTACTTTTCTTTGCTGCTCTGGCCACTTTTGTCATGCTTTCAGTAGCTTTGACACACTGCCAGTCCAAATGTAGAAGCCCATTTTTTATATTGTCTCCAGTTATGATGCTCATGCTTTTTCATCTGCTTATTATTCCATCATTAAAATATATTATGGTACCCATCACAATAATCTGAAAGGCTGACATGCCAAAAAATGCTGTTTTTGGCAAGCACTCTGAAATGCAACTATTGAAAAATGTTTGTGGATTCTGCATTTTGCCATGTAAACATTTTTAGAGAAGTTTAGAAACACAAAGATCTCTTTATACTGGTTTTAGTTCTACCATAACAGTTTCTGGCGTTGGTTGTGCATGTGTATGTTTTTGTCATTTTGTTTCACATCTATCATACTGGACAGAACATAAAAATATACGTTCCTAGCTTTCAGAACTTATTCTCAATATCTTTATATGAGATTTTCCATTAATCATTTAAATTAAATAATGAGACATTTTAGGGAAGGTTCTGTATTTTTTATTTCAGTATAGCACTTGCAACCCATGTCCTCAATTATTTATTGGATGTATTCCAGCCACTATTTTCTTCTACAGCTTTTACCCTCTACAGCTCCCTCTGCTACCATGGAAGTTACTCCCTGACAGTTTAATGTATGTCCTATCTTCCTGTCCCTACTTCTTTTCAGTGAGTCTTTTCCATATATCCCATTCCTCAGTAATTGTGCAGAGAACCTCACCAATCGTTTCCTCATCAGTCTACCTAATTCTTCTGTAGCAGCACATCTCTAATGTTTCAGTCCACTTCTGATTTTCCTACATTCCATGTTTTACTACAGTGCAATGTTGTGCTCTAGCATCCTCAGATATTTCTTCCCCAAATTAAGGCCTATGTTTGATATTAGCAGACTTCTTCTGCTGTCCTAGGCACATAGAAAACATTTGCCCCATCTGTTTTGAAAAGGCATTTAAACACACATTTGTTCAGATGCATGCTCTTTTTCCCTACCCTATGGCTCCTACCCTTGTGATTGTCCCCACTGTAGGACTACTATCACCTATACCAGCTCTGTAGATGACAACAGGGAGAGCCACCTATCAAACAGCCCATTTCCTGTACCAGCTATTACATAAATAGTGTTCAGCACTTTACTACCACAAAGTTATCAGTTTGGATGAATTTTTGTAGACAGAGAGTATATACTGCCAACACAACATCCTGTTGCAAAACTTGCTCTATAACATGACAGTGTTGACCTCGGTTACTGTTTCACCATGTGTGTCATCTTGATTGTTTCACCAGATGCAAGTTTATCAGGACCCTGGAGGCAGGAACTGTCATTACATCATGTCCTTGGTTCTAACTGCCATCCTGGCACTCAATTTTGTTAATTTTTTGTTTTCAGCATTCATTGGTTCACTCCCTTTTCGTTTTCTATATCTTTGTTTTCTGACTTGTCTATTCCCCCAAAACCGCCAACCCATCTCCACCCCCCCCCCCCCCCCCTCCTCCCGTCTAATACATACTTATCTTTCTGCACTTATTAACTTGTGCACCATGTTGAGTCAGTAATGTCTGTATTGCATATTGCCCTATCTTACACCTATAAGTGCTCAGAGTTTCAAATCTTGACCAGTGCAATCCTCAGAAATCTATCTTTACTTCTTATCCTATCCTGAAAGTCTCCCTTGACCCAGGGTTCTTCTTCCCAACTCTCCTCATTTTCTAACTGTCACCTGTCCCTTCCCTTAATATCTCTTTGTTTCCCTTTAACCCTTCCCACCAAAAGTAGGATGCAGTGGCTCTGACAGCTTCAAAATTTCTGTACTTTATGACTGGTCTCATGCCACCACTTGGTTCGTAGATTTTTAAGCATCCAATAAAATTATATTTTCACAAATTAATTATTTTCACTGCCTTTTTATTTAAGTAACTTGCACCTGAAGTGCAGCCAACATTTTACCCAGCACATAATATAAGCTAATGAAGATTCTAATATTATTAAAGAAGCAGACAAATTTCATAGCAAAAATATCAACATCGTAAATAACAAAAGTAGTTAAATCTAGTTCTTTTAAAATGCATAAGATAAATTCTAATGTAGTTGAGATTTGGATTTACATGTTCCCTGAATATACTTATGACCATTTCCAGGTGATCTTGTGCATTATAACTTCTAACCTTTTTTAATATAGAATAAACCCTTCTGTATCCAAGCAAAATTTGATCTTTTTATCTGTCTGCAGTTCTTTGTGTCCATGCTATTGTAGCTCAGTAAATTTATGATCTTCATATTATTCTTTCCCTTCTCTCTTTTAAGGTATTTTATTTTTGTTGTAACAGTGATTGACATTCCAGGCAGCTACCAATTGTTCTGATATTACAGCTCCTGCTTTCAAATTTTCATTCTCCCCTCCCCACCAAGTTCCAAGCGGGAGACTATCTACCTTTGGATATTTATTTAACATAAGGGTAATCCATATTTTGCTCATAAAATGGACACTGCATTATGCAGGGAAAATAAATTACAGTCGGTATTCCATTATCTTGCACAATTGTGGAGACCATCCTTAAAATGGAATGTATTCCAGGTCAGACACTGATTTGCCTGTTGGTCTGCAGGATCACCAGAAGCTTCAACATTGTAGGGAAGCAAGAAGATACAAAAACAAAACTACTAAGGCTCAGTCCAGATACAGTGGGCATCAGTTAAGTGAAATGGAAAGATAACCAAAATTTCTGGTCAGTATAGTGTACTACTGAGAGCAGCAGAATACAGTACAACAGAAGTAGGATTTATTATGAATAGGAAGATAGGACAGTGTGTGAGTTATTGTGAATGGTTCAGTGATAGTGTAGTGTTTCTTCATAGGGGAAAAATTCTTTCATGATTTTTCATGTAATATTGTGGTAGCCAGATTAACATGTGCACTCTCATAGTTGAAAAAGTATTGTATTGTAGTATTTTCTCTGGCATCGCACATTTTCAGTAGTTAATGGCATGTACATGTCTTTCAGATTGCATATTTTCAACATATTACATCCATAAACAGTAATTTTAGCGTGCTCTTTAGTGCCACAATTGGAATTCACATTTCTAGCAGCATTAGTCATTTTATTTACTATGAATTAAAAAAGCAATATATACAAGAAATATGTATCACTTGCATTAATTCTGTTTTGTTATCTCAGTGGATGATCCATGAACATAGCATTCAGTGAGTTATATAAGTCATGAACTGATTATAGCAAGTTAACACACATTTCTGTTATTTACTGTGTTCATTACAGTCTGCTTCTCCCAGTATCCTTTACTCTGGAGCCATACTCATGTTTTTTTTTTCATTTGGAAATCACTCATTAGTGGTAGGTGTCATCATCATATATGTATCAATTTTAACATGTAGGTGTTGGCTTTGTAGGTCTCAGTGACAGTTCCATATCCTCAATTACATGTGTTATGTCAGTGTACTCGAGTGTAGTTGAGGGAATGTTTGTGTAGTACTGGAGTCTTTGTTTGTGAAAGCTCTTCTTCTGTCTTTATTTTCAGAAATCTTCTTTCTTGATTCTTCATGTAATTTCAGGTACTGGTATTTTTGATTTTGTATTCTGTAAAAAAAATTGGTCATACGAATCCCTTGTGTTCTTCTGTAAGTGTGCAGTAGAGATATTTGAAATGGTGAATAGTACTGATATTATATTTCAGTGACATATTTCTTCATGTATGGTTCTCTTCTTTTTTGTTCTTTATGTCATTTGACTGAGTAGTGTGTAAAATAACTGTCATTGAGTTTACAGTGTTCAGTTGTAGAGTGATTCTAAAGCTGTGTCCTGATTTGCGTATGTGAGTGTGTTTGTTGCATAGGGTATAAATTGTTTTGTAGGGACATCTTTCTTCATGAGCAAAAATCTTCTTCCTTCATTCTTCATGTAATGTTAATGTAAGTTTTTTGACATGTGCACTGTCACTGGTGAAATGTATTGTAGTTATCAGTGTGGTGTAGATTATTCAGCCGTTTTTACACAGTACGTAGTGTTCTTAATGTGCCTGGAGAACTACAGTTATATTCTCTCTTTCAGTGGATTTTCTCAGTAGTTAACAGCATGGGCATCTATTTCAGACAAATTGGATTCAATATATTATAGTTATATGATTATAATTCACGTTTCTTCCTCAGGTTGCCTTCCATTCCCAAGTGGATGCACTTCACACACTTGCTGCAGTCAGTAATTTATAATTCTAATTTTAGCTTTATTAGCTCTTTTTTTCCATTTTCATTCATACAGTAATATATGCCAGAATTATGTATCATTTACATTAATTCCATTTTGATAACACAGTGTCCGATACATTAATCCGTCGATGAACTTAACATGTAGTGACCTATATTAGTGATGTACTGTTACTAATAAATCTACATACATTTCAGTTCCTTACTTTATTCATCTCAGTATGGTATTACATGTGTCAATTATTATGAATTTGTACTCATGTTCATTCATTTGGAGAACACTCAGTGGTAGGTGTCATCACCATATATGTATTAATTTCAACATGTAGCTAATGGCTTTGTAGGTCTAAGTGACTGTGGCATATCCTCCATTGCATGTGTAATGTCAGTGTACTCAAATGCAGTTGGAAGCATGTATAGAGTCTTAGTTTGTGAAAGTTCATTATGCATGTTAATATTAGTAAACTAGTTTCTTCATTGTTCTGTAATACCATTTACTTGTGGTTTTAGTTTTGTATTGTGTAAATGATGTGTAAGGGAGTTCTGTCATATAAATCTATTGTGTTGTTGGGTCTGTGACCAGCTGAGGTATTTGAAGTGTGTTTGTCGAATAGTATTGATGTTGTATTTCAGTGACATATTTCTTCGTGAATGTTTCTCTTCTCTCTTGATTCTTCATGTCATTTGACTGAGTAGTGTTTAAAATGAGTTTATAGACTCCTGGAAATTGAAATAAGAACACCGTGAATTCATTGTCCCAGGAAGGGAAAACTTTATTGACACATTCCTGGGGTCAGATACATCACATGATCACACTGACAGTACCACAGGCACATAGACACAGGCAACAGAGCATGCACAATGTCGGCACTAGTACAGTGTATATCCACCTTTCGCAGCAATGCAGGCTGCTATTCTTCCATGGAGACGATCATAGAGATGCTGGATGTAGTCCTGTGGAACGGCTTGCCATGCCATTTCCACCTGGCGCCTCAGTTGGACCAGCGTTCATGCTGGACGTGCAGACCGCATGAGACAACGCTTCATCCAGTTCCAAACATGCTCAATGGGGGACAGATCTGGAGATCTTGCTGGCCAGGGTAGTTGACTTACACCTTCTAGAGCACGTTGGGTGGCACGGGATACATGTGGACGTGCAGTGTCCTGTTGGAACAGCAAGTTCCCTTGCCGGTCTAGGAATGGTAGAACGATGGGTTCGATGACGGTTTGGATGTACCGTGCACTATTCAGTGTCCCCTCGACGATCACCAGAGGTGTACGGCCAGTGTAAGAGATCGCTCCCCACACCATGATGCCGGGTATTGGCCCTGTGTGCATACGACCATCATTGGCACCAAGGCAGAAGCGACTCTCATCGCTGAAGATGACACGTCTCCATTCGTCCCTCCATTCACGCCTGTCGTGACACCACTGGAGGCGGGCTGCATGATGTTGGGGCATGAGCGGAAGACGGCCTAACGGTGTGTGGGACCGTAGCCCAGCTTCATGGAGACGGTTGCGAATGGTCCTCGCCGATACCCCAGGAACAACAGTGTCCCTAATTTGCTGGGAAGTGGCGGTGCGGTCCCCTACGGCACTGCGTAGGATCCTACGTTCTTGGCGTGCATCCGTGCGTCGCAGCGGTCCGGTCCCAGGTCGACGGGCACGTGCACCTTCCGCTGACCACTGGCGACAACATCAATGTACTGTGGAGACCTCACGCCCCACGTGTTGAGCAATTCGGCGGTACGTCCACCCGGCCTCCCGCATGCCCACTATACGTCCTCGCTCAAAGTCCGTCAACTGCACATACGGTTCTCGTCCATGCTGTCGCGGCATGCTACCAGTGTTAAAGACTGCGATGGAGCTAAGTATGCCACGGCAAACTGGCTGACACTGATGGCGGCGGTGCACAAATGCTGCGCAGCTAGCGCCATTCGACGGCCGACACCGCGGTTCCTGGTGTGTCCGCTGTGCCGTGCGTGTGATCATTGCTTGTACAGCCCTCTTGCAGTGTCCGGAGCAAGTATGGTGGGTCTGACACACCGGTGTCAATGTGTTCTTTTTTCCATTTCCAGGAGTGTAGCTTCAGTTGCAGAGTGATTCTAAAGCTGTGCCATGATTTGTTTGTGTGAGTGGGATTGTTGTATACTCAATATATTGTTTTGTAGAGACATATTTCTTCATGAGACAAAACCTTCTTTCTGTATTCTTTATGTAGTGTTAATTTAAGTGGTTTAACATGGATTCTGCCACTGTTGAAAAGTTGTTCTATTGGAGTTATCTGTAGACAGATAAACGAGTATCTATGGAGTAAATTTGGAGTAGATTATTCAGCTATTTGTACACAGTACATAGAGTTCTCTATGTGTCTGCAGATATATATTGTATTTTCTCAGTTATTGGACTTTCTCAGTATATAGCAGGATGCACATTTGGTTCTGACAAGATGGATTCAATATATATTTTCCACAAAGGGCCTTTTTCTGGTGCACTTATGCAGTGACATAATTAGAATTCCATTTCAATGCCTCGGTATACAATACTTTAAATGCATCCATGAACTTGACATGTAGTCAGTTATATTAGTCATGTTTTATTAATAATGACTTTTCATCTATTCCAGTTATTTACTTTATGCATCACAGTAGACAGTTGCATGTATCAATTACTGTCAACCTGCACTCATGCTTGTTCATTTTGAAAACACTCAGTGGTTGGTGTCATCACCTAATATGTGTCAATTTTAAGATGTAGCTGATGGCATTGTAGGTCTCAGTGACCATCCCATATTTTCCGTTGCCTGTGTTATGCCAGTGTACTTGGAAGTTTGCTTGTTTTGTATAGAGTTTTTGTTTGTGAAAGTTCACATTCTCTCTTCTTGTTTGGAATCTTTTTTCTTGATTCTTCATGTAATTTCATTTACTGGCGTTTTTAGTTTCTTATTGTGTAAATACTCTGTAAAAGAGTTCTGTCATATAAATCCATTGTGTTGTTGTGTCTGTGGCCAGTTCAGATATTTGAAATATGTTTGTTGAATAGTATTTACATTGTTTTTTGGAGACATCTTTCTTCGTGTATGGTTCTCTTCTGTCTTGATTCTTTATGTCAGTTGACTGAGTAGTGTGTCAAATGACTTTCACTGAGTTTTTAGTTTCAGTTGTAGAGTGATTCTGAAGCTGTATCCACATTTGCTTGTGTGAGTGTGTTTGCTGTATGCAGTATATGGTGTTTTGTAGAGACATATTTCTTCATAATACAAAATTGTCTTTCTGCATTCTTCATGTAATGTTAATGTAAGTGGTTTAATATGTGCACTGTGACTGTTGAAAAGGTGTGGCATTGCAGTTATCTGTAGAGAAATACACGAGTGTGTATGGAGGATATGTGATATAGATAATTCAGCCATTTTTACACAGTACATAGAGTTCCTTATGTATGTCTGTCATTGGACTTTGTGAGTAGTTAGCAGGATTCGCATTTGTTTGTGGCAACATGGTATCAGTGTATTATTTCCACATCATATAAGTACACACAGATGAAATTATAAGACAGGATGTAATATGGAATCTCGGTCTCTGTAAATGTCGGAAATAATTTTAAAAGCAAAATAAATAACTAATTAAAAATTAATACTACAATGGCTCACTTGAATGCTTGAAGGCACACAAACCACCGAATACCTTCAAGTCTACTACTAACATTAGGGTCCAGCCATGGTACAAAGCATTTGCATGTGAATCAGCAATGGATTGACAATCTAAGTATTCAGATATTTCATGCAACACATGAAACATTTTAAGCAGTAAAAAATCAATAAATACAGGTTATTCATATATTTACTCATGACACAACCATACTAGCATCTTGACATAGGACAGAGTTTAAAAAAATAACAATTGTTTCTCAAAAGGTCAAATTCCATAGACAGGCAACGATTCACACAAAGTAGCTTTACTATGAATTGTCCATAGTGCAATAATTTAGCTGGAGATGCTTAATAAAACAGAATTCATCAGACATAAAATAGTATAAGGCAAAACAGACTGAAGGTCTTGCCAATTTGTCAACTTTTTAAGTTCAAAGAAAGATTAAATGTATATAATCTCAATGTAGACTCAACGTCTTCCTGGTGTTGGTGGTTTCGCTGAAATGTGCAAAAGTTATTGAATTTACAAAAAACAATGTAAGACTTGACATATTCTTGCAATGATAGACGAAGAAACATCAAAAGTGTAAGGAATTTATATAAACCAAAGTAGACTTGAAGTCTTCTTGTGCTGGTAGTTGTGGAAAATGTCCAACGTATAAGGAATTTATATAAACCAAAGTAGACTCGAAGCCTTCTTGTGCTGCATGGCCTCAGTATTTTCAGAGAAAATGAGTGGACACAAACTCAAAGTAGACTCGTGGTCATCTGGTAGAGTTGCATTATGGAAATATTAAATTATACAATCTCAATGTAGACTTGGTGTTTGTTTGGCTCTGTGCAGCTATGGTCGAGTGCAGTTGCATAATATCTGCGAGGGAGGGATGTGATCAGCTGACAGCAGGCTGCCCCCCACCATGGAAACAGTAGGCCTGACATCGGACGGCTGGATCTTCTGCATTAGCGCGCAGGCCCACACTGCTGGGTTCCAGTTTGCTGCCAACTGTTGCCCAGTACTCCACGGGATCATGGAACAAAATGTTTTTATGGCATCAATCCTTAATAGACACACGGCTATGCAATCCTGCCAACTATATCTTCTGAACTAAGATTATAGTGTGGTTTCAGGTTTTATTAACTTTTCGGTCATGAACTGTTGTTCTATGAACTCAGTTTATTTACACTGCTCGTAGTTTGGTATGATGCTCTGTCTACCGTCTCTGTATATGATACTGTTCAAAACATTTAACTCTATACACATACATCACGTTGCTCTACAGAGCAGTAGTGTTAGAGTGTCCTTCTACGGCTTAACAGTAGCTTTTTTCAATACTGTTGCAGCAGAGTTCTGAGGTTCAATAACGTACACACCATGACAAGAATCAGTTTGTAGTGGAGATTGTGTCCATTGGCTACCACATGTGGGCAGGTGACTTTTGAATTCTCACACTAATTAATTCGTCACTTGTGTTTCTGATTCGGTGATAAGTGGTTTGTGAACTGTGGACTACCTGCAGCATCACAGCATTACAGTGTCAAGAGGATTCACAATGCAGCAGTATACCATCCAAACAAAGCCAGATAGAGGTGAGTAAACACCACTAAGTTATTCACTTTATAATGTTCTGTGTTTATATGTCCCACATGACAGTGAGAAAGTTTGCTTTGTCGAAGGGTTTGCTAGTTGTGCACACTTCACAGAGTGTCTTTGCATTATTTATTTGTCACACAACTGTCCTCGGAATTTTTGTGCATTGGAACTGTGCACAACATTTGCACTTCAGTCTCTAGTTCGTGACAACAGTATTTTCTTAGATTTCAGCTACATAAAAGTATACTTTAGTCAGATACAAATGGTCATTTTTCTTGCTTGGTATATTCTTAGCCACGAAAAGGGACATAAAATCGGCTGTATTTTCCAAATCTGGAATCAGTCGTTCAGTCGGGCACTAACAAATGGTCCATGGTCTAATAAATATGCGAACAGAAATAAAAGTCAGGACATCATGCCTCCTGAACCTGTACATGACAGAAAGTCAAAACAAAATGACCAAAGCCAGCAAAAACAGCAAGCACAGATACAAATACACTTAGAAACCACGCATAATCGTAATCCACTTGAGCAAACAGAAATCATTGTATTTAAAATTTGCTTACTATTTAGGTATCTAAGAATTACTTTCTCATAGCAGAGTTCAGCTCATAGCTGTTGAAAATTGCTATATACAGGTGAAACTTGAGTCCGAAATCTCATGAATCACTAGAGAACAGCAATAAATGCTAAGTCCATGTGTACTGCAATTTGTAGCTTATTTAGAAACTTTGCAAGATTGTCAATATGCATTGTACACAAAGATCAGATATCATTCTCCTTCAGGTAATTATTGTATACTTTTAATTAACTGGTAACACAGTTCGTGCAAGGATAAGATTCCCTATGACTAAATGCTACATTACTATTTACATTGCTAACAAATGTCCATTGCTATAAAAAAATGACAAAATAGAAAATATTTAGTAAGCTTTTGCACTAGCTTGTGTGTAGCAAACACAGTCCTCAGTACATGAATAAAGGTGACAACATAGTATAAATTATTATGAAATCTCAAACCATTTGCTTGTACACAGCTTATGGCTCTCTTTGAGACGCGTTATCTCTTAGTATTTAGAGCAGCAAGCTTTTTCTTCCAATAATTATACTATGCCAAATGTTTACATACAGGGTTACATAGAAATACTTATTCTAGGAAGAAAATACATCATAGACAAATTAAGTACACCTTTATCTCTCTCTCTTTATAAGAACAAACCAAGATCCTATCTTATAAATTTTTTGAGGTCCCGATTTTGGTAATGCCCTTTCACTTTACATGCTTTCGGCAATGTAACAAGTAACACCCATCATGTGGAATTTTAATTATCCTGAATGGGGCAGTATATCTCTCTTTTTAGGAGAGATGATTTAGAGTGAGACCAAAGTAACACCATTTCATCTAGGCTACATGATTGTACTCATCCTAACCTTTTGTCGTGTACTCATTTTCATCTCTCAGCGCTAATATTTAATGATACGAGCACCTGTCTAGTCTCCTCTTCCCGCAAGATGTTGCATCTCGGGGTAAGTGGAAGGGCAGCTACCCACTCATTCTTCTCAGTTTTATTTAACATTATTTCAATGGGTGTGTGCCCTGTGGACAGATGTGGAAGGTCGTTCATGATTTCTTTAAATAGGGTGACTAAATCAACTGTAAGTCCGGATAAAACAGATGAATTCTTTGAATATTCATTCTTTGCAATTACTTTCTGGATGGAATAGAGAAATTAAAATCTGGTTGATGTTCTGCTCTCGCAGAAACAAACACCAAACTCGCCCAGTGAAATTAGATGCATTATCACACAAAATCGCACACAGCTTACCGAAACAGGGGAAATAATCTTCCTTCAGTCTCTTAACAATGTGTGCGGCATGGGCTGATTTTGTTTCATACAAACGGATGTGTTTGGAAAACATATCATTTATAGCCACCAGGTGATCGACACTTCCCCTTCTATGAGGGTATGGTCCAGCCAAGTCAAGCAATCTCTCCAGGTTTTCATGTCAGGATGCGATGCAACTGAATCTTATTTGTTATGCACATAGGTTTGGTTCTCTTACACACAACACATGTTCATAACAAATGATGCATGAGACTGTGCATGTTTGGCAGGTAACAGTAAGTGGCAATCTTCTGCTTACATTTTTCTATTCCACAGTGCCCCCAGGACATGTGTGTATACCAGATTAGGTGATTCTGGTACACATGGGGTATGCACACACACCACAATTCTCTATCGGAATAATTCCTATGGAATAACACGTAATTGTGCACCTTGCAGAATTGACTTAGTTTGTGAGTAGGCTGCTCTGCCAACACACCCTTAACTTTTGCCCACTTTGGATCTACGTCTTTCAGGATTTTCATGTTCTTATACATTTCTAAATAGTACCTGTGATGGACAGGATCTTTCGTCAGTTGCACTTCGTAATCTGTGGCCTGCTCGACAAGTTCACTGAACTCAGGAAGACCACACAGCAACCTGGATAAGGTGTCAGCAATAATATTTTTGCTGCCCTTTATATGGATGATTTCAAAATCGTATTCTTGCAAAAATTGGACCCACTGCATCAACCTCTGGTGTAGAAGCTGACAGGTCAAAATAAGGCTAAGTGCCTTATGGTTGCAGTACACTTTAATGTACAGAAGTTGCACTTCGTAATCGGTGGCCTGCTCGACAAGTTCACTGAACTCAGGAAGACCACACAGCAACCTGGATAAGGTGTCAGCGATAATATTTTTGCTACCCTTTATATAGATAATTTCAAAATCTTATTCTTGCAAAAATTGGACCCACTGCATCAACCTCTGGTGTAGAAGCTGACAGATCAAAATAAGGCTAAGTGCCTTATGGTTGCAGTACACTTTAATGTACTGACAGCAAATAAAATAGTTAAATTTCTTGAAAGACCATACTACGCAGAGAACTTCCAACTCCGTAGCTGAGTTGGATCTTTCACACTCGGTTAATACTCAGCTGGTGAAGCTAATAACTCAAACTTGCATTTGGCCATCAACCGCAACCACTTGAAGTAAACAAGAGCCCAAACCCAAATAGGATGCTTCTGAGGCAATGCAAAAAGCTTCTTGCATGTCGGGATGTTCCAGAATTCCAGCATGAACCAATGCATCTTTAATTCCTTTAGATGCTTCCTGGCACTGTGGAGTCCAGTACCAGGGAGCATTTTTCTTTAACAAAGCTAGTAATTCTGGACTGTTCAAAGCTGGTTCGTCACAAATTGTCTAAAGAAAGATGTCATGCCAAGGAAAGCTTTTAATTGTTTTCTCGCCATGGGTAGTGGACACTTAGCTTTTGCCTGTATCTCTATATATGCCAGAGCTGACGTTTAACCTGAACGGTAGCTCCTTGAACTGGTACGACCATCCAGCGGATACAAAGACAGTATATTTGTTTGAAACTTCTGACAGCTGGGTCTGTCAATGCGATGATCCAAGATTCACACCTGAATATTTTTGCAATTTCTCTTCCAGAGCTTCCGGGTGTGTACATACGGGTACAATAATTTTGTATGTGTTGTGCGCGTCAAGGACCATGCGCAGTCCACCACCTGGTTTAACAACAACTAATAATGGACTGCAGTAAGGAGAGAACAAAGTTTAAACTACACTCCCGGAAATTGAAATAAGAACACCGTGAATTCATTGTCCCAGGAAGGGGAAACTTTATTGACACATTCCTGGGGTCAGATACATCACATGATCACACTGACAGAACCACAGGCACATAGACACAGGCAACAGAGCATGCACAATGTCGGCACTAGTACAGTGTATATCCAGCTTTCGCAGCAATGCAGGCTGCTATTCTCCCATGGAGACGATCGTAGAGATGCTGGATGTAGTCCTGTGGAACGGCTTGCCATGCCATTTCCACCTGACGCCTCAGTTGGACCAGCGTTCGTGCTGGACGTGCAGACTGCGTGAGACGACGCTTCATCCAGTCCCAAACATGCTCAATGGGGGACAGATCCGGAGATCTTGCTGGCCAGGGTAGTTGACTTACACCTTCTAGAGCACGATGGGTGGCACAGGATACATACGGACGTGCATTATCCTGTTGGAACAGCAAGTTCCCTTGCCGGTCTAGGAATGGTAGAACGATGGGTTCGATGACGGTTTGGATGTACCGTGCACTATTCAGTGTCCCCTCAACGATCACCAGAGGTGTACGGCCAGTGTAGGAAATCGCTCCCCACACCACGATGCCGGGTGTTGGCCCTGTGTGCCTCGGTCGTATGCAGTTCTGATTGTGGCGCTCACCTACACGGCGCCAAACACGCATACGGCCATCATTGGCACCAAGGCAGAAGCGACTCTCGTCGCTGAAGACGACACTTCCTCATTCGTCCCTCCATTCACGCCTGTCGCGACACCACTAGAGGCGGGCTGCACGATGTTGGGGCATGAGCGGAAGACGGCCTAACGGTGTGTGGGACCGTAGCCCAGCTTCATGGAGACGGTTGCGAATGGTCCTCGCCGATACCCCAGGAGCAACAGTGTCTCTAATTTGCTGGGAAGTGGCGGTGCGGTCCCCTCCAGCACTGCGTAGGATCCTACGGTCTTGGCGTGCATCTGTGCGTCGCTGCGGTCCGGTCCCAGGTAGACAGGCACGTGCACCTTCCGCCGACCACTGGCGACAACATCGATGTACTGTGGAGACCTCACGCCCCACGTGTTGAGCAATTCGGCGGTACGTCCACCCGGCCTCCCGCATGCCCACTATACGTCCTCGCTCAAAGTCCGTCAACTGCACATACGGTTCTCGTCCACGCTGTCGCGGCATGCTACCAGTGTTAAAGATTGCGATGGAGCTCCGTATGCCACGGGAAACTGGCTGACACTGACGGCGGCGGTGCACAAATGCTGCACAGCTAGCGCCATTCGACGGCCAACACCGCGGTTCCTGGTGTGTCCGCTGTGCTGTGCGTGTGATCATTGCTTGTACAGCCCTCTCGCAGTGTCCGGAGCAAGTATGGTGGTTCTGACACACCGGTGTCAATGTGTTCTTTTTTCCATTTCCAAGAGTGTATATTCCACTCGTGCATCTTTCGTAATTCTTGTTTAATGGCATCCCTGCAGGCCCATGGGATTGCATAGATCTTGTTGCAATAAGTATCATGGGGAAAACCATTCATGTGATATATGTATCCTTTGATAATACCGGGCTTTTTAGAAAACACATGTACATACTTGGTTAAGAGATGGATAAGATCATTCTTTTGTTGTTCGCTAAGACACTCAGATTCTGATTCCTTAGTATGTATTTTGCTTACGACGAGTAGATCTCATCTGAATATGCCAACACCGGATCTGACTGTGGGGTAAGGTACTGTCTGCACCACTAGATTTACACTCACTACTCGGATAGACAGGTCTGTATGAAAACTGACTTGATGTGCCTTTGTATGAATTAAATTTAACTTTATCTCCCTCTCACTAATAGTCAGGGTGCAGGTTCCATGCTGGATATTGATACATGCATTCCTCTATCTTAGGAACTCCATCCCTAACAAGCACTGTACCGTCAATACCTTCAGTATTAAGAACGTGCACTCGATGGCTCTGCTCTCGAATTCTATAAGATCAGTACCTGCTTTTCTACCCTGTGTGTACATGCGCCAAGAGCTCCCAACACAACACAATTCTGTACGGGCAATGTCAGTACTTTTGTGTTTTCCTGTATTCGTTTCAGAAAATGAATAGCTATCACACTCATACTTGCACCAGTGTCGATTATAATGGTAAGCAGAATACCGTCAATTACCTCATTTACAGCTGCTTGCACCTGATCTACCCAAGTATCTCTGCGAGATATCGGATCACCTGATAGTTCTGCTCATATATCTATATTGTCATTGTAACGAAGCATGTTCGCTACATGAACAGTACTGTTGCCCCCATTAAATCCTGCGGTCATGGTGAGGGAGTGCCATGAGACCACAGTCAGTTTGACGCGTATGAAGTTTGCATAGGGTGCTCATCTACACACTCCACTATTTGCACTGTATCATTTCTGAGATTTTGTGACTATCTGGCTGGTGGTCTTGGCTCGGAAGCAGTTTGATTCCAGCCTATGTTGGTGTTGGGCAGATTATTATTTTGCGGGGAGTTTTGCGGCCACCAGTTACCTGTGCTCTGTCTGGCCAACCACTCTTCTGCATTTGATCTGTTGCGACCATTATGATAAACAGTGTTAAATGTATTATTTTTATTTCAACTTTGAAATCGGCTACTGTTATGTGACTGTTGATCCTCATTTGCAGTTTGTTGTGAGCGGGTCTGCATCATTATTAGCAGTGTCATTCCGACCATTGTTCTTATGGTTGCAACACTGCACTGCTAGTGCACTACCATTGCCATTTGCGTGGCATGCATCATCATGGATTAAAACAAGCGCATGTATGACCAATAAAAATCCTTCTGTGTCATCTTCCGGGGCATGAAGTAATTTTTCACAGATATCCACCGGTAATTTACCTTTTAATGTCCTGATCACATCTTTCAACGCGATGGGGTTGTCCCACTACCTAGTTTTGTTAATATACTGCTCGAAGTACTTTCAAAGTGTTCCCTGTTTAGGGTGGTACTTTTCGGGATTAAATACCTCTTGTCTCATTTTGGCTTGCACATGTGGTGACCCATACTTGGTCAAAAACACAACTCGAACTATTCATACATTTTACAATGTTCAGAAATGGCCGTAGCCCACAGTGTGGATTCTCTTTGCATGCACACTGCAGTGAATTGTATTTCCTGCCTGTCATTCCATGAAGTAGGCAGCACCCCCCTGAAATCTCTGATAAAAACTATGGGGTGTGGGAATTTCTTCTCCAGTATAAAAATCTGAAACTGATGGTGTTTCAACAGCCCTTCTTCTAGCAACACCGTAGTTGAAAGATTCGCTGCCACCACAGATTCAAGTGGAGAATTACCATACGGACTGTAATGTCCAGTATGTTGTGGTGACATATTATTCTATGTTGTCCCCGCCGAATTATTTCGCAGAAATGGTGGAAGTGAATCTGGCGTGCATGATGACTCTTGCATCTGACAAATCTCTTTTTTTAAATCATTCACTTTTTGCTACCACCCAGGCAACCCATTTTTCAAAATATCTTAAATGTGGTCAAGTTGATGCTGCAACGATTTGCCAGATGTTCCTGGTTCAGACAGTACATCTGCACCAACAGCTTATACTGCGGAGTGTATTTCTGTCTCAGTTTTTTTAAATTATGCCTTTATTGCATTCTGTTACCCATTCACCAAATTCCCTATTTAGTGTTTCGCCTTGAGCTTCGAGGTTTTGCTGCAATTTCACTCTTGCTCAAGTGAAAGATCCGCGAACTGGTCTGTTAAATTTGACATTTTCACTTGCACGGTTGTCTGCGTATCTTTTAAGTCCTTCACATCATCAGACAACCACTTAACTTGATCCGGCATCTCACGTTACGCTTCAGTTAGGTTCGAGATTTCAGTTCGGATTTGCGCTAGGTTTGCATCCAGTTGATTGTTCAGGTCAGTGACTACTATATCACAAATTTCCCATGAATGTTTTTAGATAAGCCTTGAAATTTTGCATCTAATGCAGTGCTTTGCTCACTAAAACTTTCTTGAATATTTTTAGTCAAATCTGCAAATTTTGCATTAGACTCAGTCCTTTGTTCATTAAAGCTTTCTCGGATATTTTTAGTCAAAATTTCAAATTTTGCATCAGACACTGTGTATCACATTTACCTTGTAAATCAGTATGTTGCCCATTAAAGCTGTCTTGTAACTCAATGCATTGTTCATTGAATTTCTCATCCAGCTTTTTGACATGTTGGAAGAGATGTTATTGAACGTATCTATTAAACTTAGAAAGAATCTTCAAACAATGCAATTGACTGTGTAACTTGTGCAGTTACTTCACTTGTTCCCAATTGCATGTCTTCAGATTCCAATACATTTGGAGCATTTGCGCTTCCGGTTTCCAAAACATCAATTTCGGAACCTATTCCTGCCATAATCGCATCGGCAGCAGTACTGTCATCCAGATGCGATTGTCTGTGTGTCTCGTCACTGGTATTCATAGTGGTAAATTTTTCGCATTGACTAATAGTAACAGTAAAATATGGTAACACTAACTTTGAATGATAATAAAACGAAGCTGGACAACATACTGAGGTTTTAACACTATGCGCAGCTGCAATATAATTATTAAGCAAGAATGAGATGGCAGCCTGAAGGGCTAAGCAAAACATTGGAAAGATGAGTGTACCATCTTGTGATAGCACAGCAAAATGACAGACATCTTTGACAAACTTTTAACAATGGAAGTCAACATTAAAATGCAAGTTAACACCAATGATGTAGTTAACAGAAAAAATGCTAAAATATGAGTTACTGAACACACATTTAAAGTTGCCAAACATGTAAAACAGAGTGAGAATGATGATACCGCTTACCTTTTTACAGATGTGAAGCACAACGTCGTACTTTCATAATTCCAGAATTGTAAAAAATTTCCTCTTTCACTGGCCATTCGAGCAATTTACCATCAATGTCCCATTACTTTCAGATACAACAGCTCTCCGTAACAGGTTGGCCGTTGTAAGATAGACCGTGAAATATAGAACAAAATATATATTAATACAACAGTAATGATGCCTGGCCCACTGTTGGGCGCCAGAATGACACATGTTTCTAGTCTCAAAGGGGAATCAAAAATGTAAATTAGCAATTAAAATTAATAAAGAAGGAGGGAAGTGACATTAGATAGCAGACATGAGCGAATCCTCAGATGCAATACAGACGGCACAAAGTGATGAAACTGCAACGCTTCGCGCCGAGTTTGGCGTGAAGCAGCTATTATAAATTAAAATGTAAAACATGCACCATCATCAATAATTTGAGTGAAGCTAAGATTGTGTCTGACTAATGTAGGTCACACAATAATGTCACTATTAGTGGACAGTGGGGCGAATCACTTTTTGCATCACTCGCGTGGAAACTGCAGCAAGATGCAAATGAAATGATCGGTGCACTGATCTGAGGGCCATGGAGTGATATACGTGGTTCGGAATTAATAACTGAACACGAGAAATGTTCGCCCATAATATGTCCACTAACAATGGGTCATCAGTGCCTCTTTTCCAAGCATGATCCACTGAAAAATGTAAATCTTCAAATATTAATAATAAAGTGACATGGAGGGTAGATACTTAGAAATGAAATACATTGTAAAGTTAATCTTGATTGTAAGCGCTTCAGGAACATTTCAAAACAGATTCAAACAGAGAGTCGTGACAATGCATGAATACCTAATCAGAGAAGGAACAGAACCGAACAAAAAGCAACGGACGCTAGATAAAAGAATTTGATATAAAAATGACTAATGAAATTAAACAGAGGTTGTACAGCGGCAGATACATCAATAAGTACACCAAGATGAAACTATAAGACCGAATCTATTGTTGAATCTTAGACCCTGTCAATGTTGGAAACAAGCAAAGTAAATACTAATACTTAAAAGGTAATCGTCCCATATCCTCCATTGCATGTGTTTTGTCAGTGAACACAAGTGTGGTTGGAAGTTTGTTTCTCAGGTATAAAGTCACTGTTTGTGAAACTTCATCTTCTCTCAACATGTTTGGAAACCTTCTTTCTTGATTCCTCATGTAATTTCATTTTTGGTGTTTTTAATTTTGTATTCTGTAAATACTTGTATACTGACATAATAGGAATTCAATTGTTTAGGTTTATTAGGTTTTTTTCTCGTTTTCATTTGTATATTAATAGATCATAAATGCTAATCCGTTTGAATACAGAGGTGTCTCATACTTTATTCCATCCATGAACTAAGCATATAGTGAGCTGTATTGGGCATGTTTTATTAGTAATATCTTTTCATCCTGTTCAGTTATTTGCTGTATTCATCACAGTACGCAATTACATATGTCAATTACTCTGAAGATAAATTCAAATTCGTTCATTTCAAGAACACTCAGTGGTAGGCGTCATCACCCAATATGTATCAATTTTAAGATGCAGCTAATGGCTTTGTAGGTCTCAGTGACCGCCACATATCCTCCATTGCCTGTTTTATATCAGTGTACTAAAATGTATTAGGAAGCTTGTTTGTGTTGTATAGAGTCATTGTTTGTGGAAGTTCATCTTCACTCTTCATGTTTCTAAATCTTCTTTCTTGATCATTATGTAATTTCATTTTTGGTGTTTTTAATTTTGTATTGTGTAAATACTGTGTAAGAGAGTTCTGTAGTGTGAATTCATTGTGTTGTTGTGTCTATGTCCAGATCAGATATTTGAAGTGTGTTTGATGAATATTATTAATGTTGTATTTCGGAGACATACTTCTCCATGTGCAGTTGTCTTCTCTCTTGATTCTTCATGTCATTTGCCTGAGTAGTATTTAAAATGAGTGTAATTGGGTTTATAGTTTCATATGTAGAGTGATGTAAAGTTGTGTTCTGACCTGTTTGTGTGAGTGGGTTTGTTGTATAGCATATATAGTGTTTTGTAGAGACATATTTCTTCATGAAACAAAATCTTCTTTCTGCATTCTTCATGTAGTGTTAATGTAAGTGGTTTGATATGTGGAGTGTGAGTGTTGAAAGGTGTTGTATTGCAGTTATCTGTTGACAAATAAACGAGTATATATGGAGGATTTGTGGTATAGATAGTTCTGCCATTTTTTACATCATACATAGAGTTCTATATGTATCTGTAGATTTAGAGTTGGATTTACTCTGTCATTGATCTTTTTCGATTGTTAACAGCTTTCACATTTGTTTCTAGAAACATGGTAACAATGTATTGTCTCCACATAGAGAGTTTTCTGTCACACTTCTATACTGACATAAGAGGAATACAAATATTCAGGTTTATTAGGTTTTTTTCCCTTTTCATTGGTATACAAATATATGCCAGAATTGTATACATCATAAATAGTAATCCGTTTCAATACCGAGGTGTCCAATACTTTAATCCATCCATGAAATTAGTGTATAATGAGTTATATTAGTCATGTGTTATTAGTAATATCTTTTCATCTGGTTCAGTTATTTATTTTATTACTTGCAGTATGCAATTGCAAATGTCAGTTACTCTCTAAAAATATTCATGTTCGCTCAATGAGAGACCACTCAATGGTAGGTGTCATCACCTAATATGTATCAATTTTATGATGCAGGTAATGGCTTTGTGGGTCTCAGTGACCGTCACATATCCTCCATTGCATGTTTTGTGTCGGTCTACTGTAGTGTGTTTGGATGTTTGTTTGTGTCGTATAGAGACATTGTTGGTGAAAATTCATCTTCTCTCTTCATGTTTGGAAATCTTCTTTCTTGATTGTTTATGTAATTTCCTATTTGGTGTCTTTTATTTTGTTTTGTGTAAATACTGTATAAGAGAGTTCTGTAGCATGGATGCATTGTGCTGTTGTGTCTGTGTCCAGTTGAGATATGTGAAATGTGTTTGATGATTAGAATAAATGTTGTATTTCGAGACATATTTCTTCATGCACAGTTGTCTTCTCTCTTGATTCTTCATTTCATTTGCCTGAGTAGTATGTAAAATGAGTATAATTGGGTTTTGAGTTTCATATGTAGAGTGATGTAAAGTTGTGTTCTGATCTGTTTGTGTGAGTGTTTTGGTTGTATAGAGTATATAGTGTTTTGTAGAGACATATTTCTTCATGAGACAAAATCTTCTTTCTGCATTCTTCATGTAGTGTTAACGTAAGTCGTTTGATATGTGGAGTGTGAGTGTGGAAAAGGTGTTGTATTGCAGTTATCTCTTGAGAAATATACTAGTATATATGGAGGATATGTGGTATAGATGGTTCTGCCATTTTTACATCATACATAGAGTTCTATATGAATCTGGAGATTTAATGTTGGATCTGCTCTGTCATTGAACTTTCTAGATAATTAACAGCTTGCACATTTGTTTCTGTAACATGGTAACAATGTTTTTTCTTCACATAGAGAGGTTTGTGTCACACTTGTACACCGACATAATAGGAATTCAGATGTTTATGTTTGTTAGGTTTTTTCCCATTTTCATTTGTATACTAATATATGCCAGAATTGTATACATCATAAATGCAAATCCGATTCAATTCCGACGTGTCCAATACTTTAGTCCATCAATGAACTCAGCATGTAGTGAGCTATATTAGTAATTTTTTATTAGTAATATCTTTTCATCCTGTTCAGTTATTTACTGTATTCATCACAGTACACTGTTGCACATGACAATATCTCTCAAGATAAATTCAAGATCGTTCACTTAGAGAACAGTCAGTGTTAGGTGTCATCACATAATATGTATCAATTTTAAGATGCTGCTAATGGCTTTGTAGCTCTGAGTGTCCGTTACGTATCCTCCATTGCCTGTTTTATGTCAGTGTCCTGAAATGTATAAAGAAGTCGTTTGTGTTGTATAGAGACATTGTTTGTGATAGTTCATCGTCTCTCTTTATGTTTGGAAATCTCCCTTCTTGATTCTTTATGTAATTTATTTTTGGTGCCTTATAATCTTGTATTGTGTAAACACTGTGTAAGACAGTTCTATAGTATGACTGCATTGTGTTGTTGTGTCTGTGTCCAGTTGAGATATTTGAAGTGTGTTTGATTAATAGTTTTGAAGTTGTATTTCGGTGACATTTTTCTTCATGTGTGGTTCTCATCTCTCTTGATTCTTCATGACATTTGTCTGAGGATTATGTAAAATATGTGTAATTGGAATTGTAGTTACATATGTAGAGTGATGTAAATTTAAGATCTGATCAGCTTGTGTGAGTGAATTTGTTTTATTGGATATATAGTGTTTTGTAAAGACATATGTCTTCATTAGACAACTTCTTCTTTCTGCTTTCTTCTTGTAGTATTAATGTAAGTGGTTTGATATGTGGGGTGTGGGTGGTGAAAAGGTGTCGTGTTACAGTTATCTGTAGATAAATGTGCGAGTATGTATGGAGGATTTGTGGTATAGATAGTTCTGCCATTTTTACATCGTACATAGATTTCTATGTGTATGTGGAGAGTTAGATTTGGAATTACTCTGTCATTGAAGTTTCTCGATAGTTCACAGCTTGCACATTTGTTTCTGGAAACATGGTAACAGTGTATTTCCTTCACATAGAGAGTTTTCTGTCACACTTGTATACTGACATAATAGGAATTCAGATGTTTAGGTTTATTAGGTTTTTTCCCATTTTCATTTGTATACAAATATATGTCAGAATTGTATACATCATAAATGGTAATCCATTTCAATACCGAGGTGCCCAATACTTCAATCCATTCATGAACTTAGCATATAATGAGCTATATTAGTCATATGTATCAATTTTACGATGCAGGTAATGGCTTTGTAGGTCTCAGTGACCGTCACATATCCTCCAATGCATGTTATGGTTCAGTGTACTGAAGTGTGTTTGTATGCTTGTTTGTGTTGTAAAGAGACATTGTTTCAGATAGTTCGTCCGCTCTCTTTATGTTTGTCAATCTTCTTTCTTCATTCTTCAGGTTAGTCAATTTTGGTGTTTTTAATTTTGTATTGTGTAAAAGAGTTCTGCAGTGCGAATGCATTGTGTTGTTTTGTCTGTGTCCAGTTGAGATATTTGAAGTGTGTTTGATGAATAGTATTAATGTTGTATTTCGGAGACATATTTCTTCATGTATGGTTTCCTTCACTCTTGATTCTTCATGTCATTTGCCTGAGTAGTATGTAAAATGAGTGTAATTATGTTTTGAGTTTCTTATGTAGAGTGATGTAAAGTTATGTTCTGATATGTGGTATAGATTGTTCTGCTACTTTTACATCGTACATAGAGTTCTACATGTATCTGGAGATTTAGAGTTGGATTTACTCTTTCATTGAACTTTCTTGTTAGTTAACAGCTTGCACATTTGTTTATGGAAACATGGCAACAATGTATTTTCTCCACATAGAGGGTTTTCTTTCACACTTGTATACTGACATAATAGAAATTCAGATGTTCAGGTTTATTAGGACTTTTTCCATTTCCATTTGTATACTAATATATGCCAGATTTGAAAACATCATAAATGCTAATCCGCTTCAATGCCAGGAGTCCCATACTTTAATCCATCCATGACCTTAGTGTATAATTAGCTATATTAGTCATGTTTTATTAGTAATATCTTTTCATCTGGTTTGGTTACTTACTTTATTACTCGCAGTATGCAATTGCATATGTCAGTTATTCTCTAGATAAATTCATGTTTGCTCAATGAGAGACCTCTCAATGGTAGGTGTCATCACCTAATATGTATCAATTTTACGATGCAGGTAATGGCTTTGTAGGTCTAAGTGACCGTCACATATCCTCCATTGCATGTTTTGTGTCGGTCTACTGTAGTGTGTTTGGATGTTTGTTTGTGTTGTATAGAGACATTGTTGGTGAAAATTCTTCTTCTCTCTTCATGTTTGGAAATCTTCTTTCTTGATTCTTCATGTAATTTCCTATTTGGTGTTTTTTATTTTGTTTTGTGTAAATACCGCGTAAGAGAGTTCTGTAGTATGGATGCATTGTGTTGTTGTGTCTGTGTCCAGTTGAGATATGTGAAATGTGTTTGATGATTAGAATGAATGTTGTATTTCGAGACATATTTCTTCATGCGCAGTTGTCTTCTCTCTTGATTCTTCATGTCATTTGCCTGAGTAGCATGTAAAATGAGTATAATTGGGTTTTGAGTTTCATATGAAGAGTGATGTAAAGTTGTGTTCTGATTTGTTTGTGTGAGTGTTTTGGTTGTATAGAGTATATAGTGTTTTGTAGAGACATATTTCTTCATGAGACAAAATCTTCTTTCTGCATTCTTCATGTAGTGTTAACGTAAGTGGTTTGATATGTGGAGTGTGAGTGTGAAAAAGGTGTTGTATTGCAGTTATCTGTTGAGAAATATACTAGTATATATGGAGGATATGTGGTATAGATGGTTCTGCCATTTTTACATCATACATAGAGTTCTATATGAATCTGGAGATTTAATGTTGGATCTGCTCTGTCATTGAACTTTCTCGATAATTAACAGCTTGCACATTTGTTTCTGTAACATGGTAACAATGTTTTTTCTTCACATAGAGAGGTTTCTGTCACACATTTACACTGACATAATAGGAATTCAGATGTTTAGGTTTGTTAGGTTTCTTCCCATTTTCAGAATTGTATACATAATAAATGGTAATCCGTTCCAATTGCGAGGTGTCCGATACTTTAATCGTTCCATGAACTTAGCGTATAATGAGCTATATTAGGCATATTTTATTACAAATATCTCTTCATCTGTTTCAGTTATTTACTTTATTACTCACAGTATGCGGTTCCATATATCAGTTACTCTCTAGATAAATTCATGTTCGCTCAATGAGAGACCACTCAGTGGTAGGTGTCATCACCTAATATGTGTCAATTTTACGATGCAGCTAATGGCTTTGTATGTCTCAGTGACCGCCCATACCTCCATTGCATGTTTTGTTTCAGTGTACTGAAGTGTGTTTGGATGCTTGTTTGTGTTGTATAGAGACATTGTTTGTGAAAGTTCATCTTCTCTCTTCATGTTTGGAAATCTTCTTCCTTGATTCTCCATGTAATTTCATTTTTGGTGTTTTTAATTTTGTATTGTGTAAATACTGTGTAAGAAAGTTCTGTAGTATTAATGCATTGTGTTGTTGTGTCTGTGTCCAGTTGACGTATGTGAAATGTGTTTGATGATTAGTATTAATGTTGTATTTCCGTGGCATATTTCTTCAAGTGCAGTTCTCTTCTCTCTTCATTCTTCATGTCATTTGTCTGAGTAGTGTGTCAGATGAGTGTAATTGGGTTTATATTTTTATATTTAGAGTGATGTAAAGTTGTGTTCTGATCTGTTTGTGTGACTGTTTCTGTTGTATACAGTATATAGTGTCCGATACTTTAATCGTTCCATAAACTTAGCGTATAATGAGCTATATTAGGCATATTTTATTACAAATATCTCTTCATCTGTTTCAGTTATTTACTTTATTACTCACAGTATGCGGTTCCATATATCAGTTACTCTCTAGATAAATTCATGTTCGCTCAATGAGAGACCACTCAGTGGTAGGTGTCATCACCTAACATGTGTCAATTTTACGATGCAGCTAATGGCTTTGTATGTCTCAGTGACCGCCCATACCTCCATTGCATGTTTTGTTTCAGTGTACTGAAGTGTGTTTGGATTCTTGTTTGTGTTGTATAGAGACATTGTTTGTGAAAGTTCATCTTCTCTCTTCATGTTTGGAAATCTTCTTCCTTGATTCTCCATGTAATTTCATTTTTGGTGTTTTTAATTTTGTATTGTGTAAATACTGTGTAAGAAAGTTCTGTAGTATTAATGCATTGTGTTGTTGTGTCTGTGTCCAGTTGACGTATGTGAAATGTGTTTGATGATTAGTATTAATGTTGTATTTCCGTGGCATATTTCTTCAAGTGCAGTTCTCTTCTCTCTTCATTCTTCATGTCATTTGTCTGAGTAGTGTGTCAGATGAGTGTAATTGGGTTTATATATTTATATTTAGAGTGATGTAAAGTTGTGTTCTGATCTGTTTGTGTGACTGTTTCTGTTGTATACAGTATATAGTGTTTTGTAGATACATATTTCTTTATGAGACAAGATCTTCTTTCTGCATTCTTCATGTAGTGTTAATGTAAGTGGTTTGATATGTGGAGTGCGAGTGTTCAAAAGGTGTTGTATTGCAGTTATCTGTAGAGAATTATACGAGTATGTATGGAGGAAATGTGGTATAGATCATTCTGTCACATTTACATCGTACATAGAGTTCTACATGTATCTGGAGACATAGAGCTGAATTTATTCTGTCATTGAACTTCCTCATTAACTGACAGCTTCCACATTTTTTTCTGGATACATGGTAACAATGCATTTTCTCCACATAGTGAGTTTTCTGTCACATTTGCATACTGACATAATAGGAATTCAGATGTTCATGTTTATTACAGTTTTTTCCATTTTCATTTGTATAGTAATATATAACAGAATTGTATACATCATAAATGCTAATCCGATTCAATTCCGACGTGTCCAATACTTTAGTCCATCAATGAACTCAGCATGTAGTGAGCTATATTAGTCATTTTTTATTAGTAATATCTTTTCATCCTGTTCAGTTATTTACTGTATTCATCACAGTACACTGTTGCACATGACAATATCTCTCAAGATAAATTCAAGATCGTTCATTTAGAGAACAGTCAGTGTTAGGTGTCATCACATAATATGTATCAATTTTAAGATGCTGCTAATGGCTTTGTAGGTCTGAGTGTCCATTACGTATCCTCCATTGCCTGTTTTATGTCAGTGTACTGAAATGTATTAAGAAGTCGTTTGTGTTGTATAGAGACATTGTTTGTGATAGTTCATCGTCTCTCTTTATGTTTGGAAATCTCCCTTCTTGATTCTTTATGTAATTTATTTTTGGTGCCTTATAATCTTGTATTGTGTAAACACTGTGTAAGACAGTTCTATAGTATGACTGCATTGTGTTGTTGTGTCTGTGTCCAGTTGAGATATTTGAAGTGTGTTTGATTAATAGTTTTGAAGTTGTATTTCGGTGACATTTTTCTTCATGTGTGGTTCTCATCTCTCTTGATTCTTCATGACATTTGTCTGAGGATTATGTAAAATATGTGTAATTGGAATTGTAGTTACATATGTAGAGTGATGTAAATTTAAGATCTGATCAGCTTGTGTGAGTGGATTTGTTTTATTGGATATATAGTGTTTTGTAAAGACATATGTCTTCATTAGACAACTTCTTCTTTCTGCTTTCTTCTTGTAGTATTAATGTAAGTGGTTTGATATGTGGGGTGTGGGTGGTGAAAAGGTGTCGTGTTACAGTTATCTGTAGATAAATGTGCGAGTATGTATGGAGGATTTGTGGTATAGATAGTTCTGCCATTTTTACATCGTACATAGATTTCTATGTGTATGTGGAGAGTTAGATTTGGAATTACTCTGTCATTGAAGTTTCTCGATAGTTCACAGCTTGCACATTTGTTTCTGGAAACATGGTAACAGTGTATTTCCTTCACATAGAGAGTTTTCTGTCACACTTGTATACTGACATAATAGGAATTCAGATGTTTATGTTTATTAGGTTTTTTCCCATTTTCATTTGTATACAAATATATGTCAGAATTGTATACATCATAAATGGTAATCCATTTCAATACCGAGGTGCCCAATACTTCAATCCATTCATGAACTTAGCATATAATGAGCTATATTAGTCATATGTATCAATTTTACGATGCAGGTAATGGCTTTGTAGGTCTCAGTGACCGTCACATATCCTCCAATGCATGTTATGGTTCAGTGTACTGAAGTGTGTTTGTATGCTTGTTTGTGTTGTAAAGAGACATTGTTTCAGATAGTTCGTCCGCTCTCTTTATGTTTGTCAATCTTCTTTCTTCATTCTTCAGGTTAGTCAATTTTGGTGTTTTTAATTTTGTATTGTGTAAAAGAGTTCTGCAGTGCGAATGCATTGTGTTGTTTTGTCTGTGTCCAGTTGAGATATTTGAAGTGTGTTTGATGAATAGTATTAATGTTGTATTTCGGAGACATATTTCTTCATGTATGGTTTCCTTCACTCTTGATTCTTCATGTCATTTGCCTGAGTAGTATGTAAAATGAGTGTAATTATGTTTTGAGTTTCTTATGTAGAGTGATGTAAAGTTTTGTTCTGATATGTGGTATAGATTGTTCTGCTACTTTTACATCGTACATAGAGTTCTACATGTATCTGGAGATTTAGAGTTGGATTTACTCTTTCATTGAACTTTCTTGTTAGTTAACAGCTTGCACATTTGTTTATGGAAACATGGCAACAATGTATTTTCTCCACATAGAGGGTTTTCTTTCACACTTGTATACTGACATAATAGAAATTCAGATGTTCAGGTTTATTAGGACTTTTTCCATTTCCATTTGTATACTAATATATGCCAGATTTGAAAACATCATAAATGCTAATCCGCTTCAATGCCAGGAGTCCCATACTTTAATCCATCCATGACCTTAGTGTATAATTAGCTATATTAGTCATGTTTTATTAGTAATATCTTTTCATCTGGTTTGGTTACTTACTTTATTACTCGCAGTATGCAATTGCATATGTCAGTTATTCTCTAGATAAATTCATGTTTGCTCAATGAGAGACCTCTCAATGGTAGGTGTCATCACCTAATATGTATCAATTTTACGATGCAGGTAATGGCTTTGTAGGTCTAAGTGACCGTCACATATCCTCCATTGCATGTTTTGTGTCGGTCTACTGTAGTGTGTTTGGATGTTTGTTTGTGTTGTATAGAGACATTGTTGGTGAAAATTCTTCTTCTCTCTTCATGTTTGGAAATCTTCTTTCTTGATTCTTCATGTAATTTCCTATTTGGTGTTTTTTATTTTGTTTTGTGTAAATACCGCGTAAGAGAGTTCTGTAGTATGGATGCATTGTGTTGTTGTGTCTGTGTCCAGTTGAGATATGTGAAATGTGTTTGATGATTAGAATGAATGTTGTATTTCGAGACATATTTCTTCATGCGCAGTTGTCTTCTCTCTTGATTCTTCATGTCATTTGCCTGAGTAGCATGTAAAATGAGTATAATTGGGTTTTGAGTTTCATATGAAGAGTGATGTAAAGTTGTGTTCTGATTTGTTTGTGTGAGTGTTTTGGTTGTATAGAGTATATAGTGTTTTGTAGAGACATATTTCTTCATGAGACAAAATCTTCTTTCTGCATTCTTCATGTAGTGTTAACGTAAGTGGTTTGATATGTGGAGTGTGAGTGTGAAAAAGGTGTTGTATTGCAGTTATCTGTTGAGAAATATACTAGTATATATGGAGGATATGTGGTATAGATGGTTCTGCCATTTTTACATCATACATAGAGTTCTATATGAATCTGGAGATTTAATGTTGGATCTGCTCTGTCATTGAACTTTCTCGATAATTAACAGCTTGCACATTTGTTTCTGTAACATGGTAACAATGTTTTTTCTTCACATAGAGAGGTTTCTGTCACACATTTACACTGACATAATAGGAATTCAGATGTTTAGGTTTGTTAGGTTTCTTCCCATTTTCAGAATTGTATACATAATAAATGGTAATCCGTTCCAATTGCGAGGTGTCCGATACTTTAATCGTTCCATGAACTTAGCGTATAATGAGCTATATTAGGCATATTTTATTACAAATATCTCTTCATCTGTTTCAGTTATTTACTTTATTACTCACAGTATGCGGTTCCATATATCAGTTACTCTCTAGATAAATTCATGTTCGCTCAATGAGAGACCACTCAGTGGTAGGTGTCATCACCTAATATGTGTCAATTTTACGATGCAGCTAATGGCTTTGTATGTCTCAGTGACCGCCCATACCTCCATTGCATGTTTTGTTTCAGTGTACTGAAGTGTGTTTGGATGCTTGTTTGTGTTGTATAGAGACATTGTTTGTGAAAGTTCATCTTCTCTCTTCATGTTTGGAAATCTTCTTCCTTGATTCTCCATGTAATTTCATTTTTGGTGTTTTTAATTTTGTATTGTGTAAATACTGTGTAAGAAAGTTCTGTAGTATTAATGCATTGTGTTGTTGTGTCTGTGTCCAGTTGACGTATGTGAAATGTGTTTGATGATTAGTATTAATGTTGTATTTCCGTGGCATATTTCTTCAAGTGCAGTTCTCTTCTCTCTTCATTCTTCATGTCATTTGTCTGAGTAGTGTGTCAGATGAGTGTAATTGGGTTTATATTTTTATATTTAGAGTGATGTAAAGTTGTGTTCTGATCTGTTTGTGTGACTGTTTCTGTTGTATACAGTATATAGTGTCCGATACTTTAATCGTTCCATAAACTTAGCGTATAATGAGCTATATTAGGCATATTTTATTACAAATATCTCTTCATCTGTTTCAGTTATTTACTTTATTACTCACAGTATGCGGTTCCATATATCAGTTACTCTCTAGATAAATTCATGTTCGCTCAATGAGAGACCACTCAGTGGTAGGTGTCATCACCTAACATGTGTCAATTTTACGATGCAGCTAATGGCTTTGTATGTCTCAGTGACCGCCCATACCTCCATTGCATGTTTTGTTTCAGTGTACTGAAGTGTGTTTGGATTCTTGTTTGTGTTGTATAGAGACATTGTTTGTGAAAGTTCATCTTCTCTCTTCATGTTTGGAAATCTTCTTCCTTGATTCTCCATGTAATTTCATTTTTGGTGTTTTTAATTTTGTATTGTGTAAATACTGTGTAAGAAAGTTCTGTAGTATTAATGCATTGTGTTGTTGTGTCTGTGTCCAGTTGACGTATGTGAAATGTGTTTGATGATTAGTATTAATGTTGTATTTCCGTGGCATATTTCTTCAAGTGCAGTTCTCTTCTCTCTTCATTCTTCATGTCATTTGTCTGAGTAGTGTGTCAGATGAGTGTAATTGGGTTTATATATTTATATTTAGAGTGATGTAAAGTTGTGTTCTGATCTGTTTGTGTGACTGTTTCTGTTGTATACAGTATATAGTGTTTTGTAGATACATATTTCTTTATGAGACAAGATCTTCTTTCTGCATTCTTCATGTAGTGTTAATGTAAGTGGTTTGATATGTGGAGTGCGAGTGTTCAAAAGGTGTTGTATTGCAGTTATCTGTAGAGAATTATACGAGTATGTATGGAGGAAATGTGGTATAGATCATTCTGTCACATTTACATCGTACATAGAGTTCTACATGTATCTGGAGACATAGAGCTGAATTTATTCTGTCATTGAACTTCCTCATTAACTGACAGCTTCCACATTTTTTTCTGGATACATGGTAACAATGCATTTTCTCCACATAGTGAGTTTTCTGTCACATTTGCATACTGACATAATAGGAATTCAGATGTTCATGTTTATTACAGTTTTTTCCATTTTCATTTGTATAGTAATATATAACAGAATTGTATACATCATAAATGCTAATCCGATTCAATTCCGACGTGTCCAATACTTTAGTCCATCAATGAACTCAGCATGTAGTGAGCTATATTAGTCATTTTTTATTAGTAATATCTTTTCATCCTGTTCAGTTATTTACTGTATTCATCACAGTACACTGTTGCACATGACAATATCTCTCAAGATAAATTCAAGATCGTTCATTTAGAGAACAGTCAGTGTTAGGTGTCATCACATAATATGTATCAATTTTAAGATGCTGCTAATGGCTTTGTAGGTCTGAGTGTCCATTACGTATCCTCCATTGCCTGTTTTATGTCAGTGTACTGAAATGTATTAAGAAGTCGTTTGTGTTGTATAGAGACATTGTTTGTGATAGTTCATCGTCTCTCTTTATGTTTGGAAATCTCCCTTCTTGATTCTTTATGTAATTTATTTTTGGTGCCTTATAATCTTGTATTGTGTAAACACTGTGTAAGACAGTTCTATAGTATGACTGCATTGTGTTGTTGTGTCTGTGTCCAGTTGAGATATTTGAAGTGTGTTTGATTAATAGTTTTGAAGTTGTATTTCGGTGACATTTTTCTTCATGTGTGGTTCTCATCTCTCTTGATTCTTCATGACATTTGTCTGAGGATTATGTAAAATATGTGTAATTGGAATTGTAGTTACATATGTAGAGTGATGTAAATTTAAGATCTGATCAGCTTGTGTGAGTGGATTTGTTTTATTGGATATATAGTGTTTTGTAAAGACATATGTCTTCATTAGACAACTTCTTCTTTCTGCTTTCTTCTTGTAGTATTAATGTAAGTGGTTTGATATGTGGGGTGTGGGTGGTGAAAAGGTGTCGTGTTACAGTTATCTGTAGATAAATGTGCGAGTATGTATGGAGGATTTGTGGTATAGATAGTTCTGCCATTTTTACATCGTACATAGATTTCTATGTGTATGTGGAGAGTTAGATTTGGAATTACTCTGTCATTGAAGTTTCTCGATAGTTCACAGCTTGCACATTTGTTTCTGGAAACATGGTAACAGTGTATTTCCTTCACATAGAGAGTTTTCTGTCACACTTGTATACTGACATAATAGGAATTCAGATGTTTAGGTTTATTAGGTTTTTTCCCATTTTCATTTGTATACAAATATATGTCAGAATTGTATACATCATAAATGGTAATCCATTTCAATACCGAGGTGCCCAATACTTCAATCCATTCATGAACTTAGCATATAATGAGCTATATTAGTCATATGTATCAATTTTACGATGCAGGTAATGGCTTTGTAGGTCTCAGTGACCGTCACATATCCTCCAATGCATGTTATGGTTCAGTGTACTGAAGTGTGTTTGTATGCTTGTTTGTGTTGTAAAGAGACATTGTTTCAGATAGTTCGTCCGCTCTCTTTATGTTTGTCAATCTTCTTTCTTCATTCTTCAGGTTAGTCAATTTTGGTGTTTTTAATTTTGTATTGTGTAAAAGAGTTCTGCAGTGCGAATGCATTGTGTTGTTTTGTCTGTGTCCAGTTGAGATATTTGAAGTGTGTTTGATGAATAGTATTAATGTTGTATTTCGGAGACATATTTCTTCATGTATGGTTTCCTTCACTCTTGATTCTTCATGTCATTTGCCTGAGTAGTATGTAAAATGAGTGTAATTATGTTTTGAGTTTCTTATGTAGAGTGATGTAAAGTTTTGTTCTGATATGTGGTATAGATTGTTCTGCTACTTTTACATCGTACATAGAGTTCTACATGTATCTGGAGATTTAGAGTTGGATTTACTCTTTCATTGAACTTTCTTGTTAGTTAACAGCTTGCACATTTGTTTATGGAAACATGGCAACAATGTATTTTCTCCACATAGAGGGTTTTCTTTCACACTTGTATACTGACATAATAGAAATTCAGATGTTCAGGTTTATTAGGACTTTTTCCATTTCCATTTGTATACTAATATATGCCAGATTTGAAAACATCATAAATGCTAATCCGCTTCAATGCCAGGAGTCCCATACTTTAATCCATCCATGACCTTAGTGTATAATTAGCTATATTAGTCATGTTTTATTAGTAATATCTTTTCATCTGGTTTGGTTACTTACTTTATTACTCGCAGTATGCAATTGCATATGTCAGTTATTCTCTAGATAAATTCATGTTTGCTCAATGAGAGACCTCTCAATGGTAGGTGTCATCACCTAATATGTATCAATTTTACGATGCAGGTAATGGCTTTGTAGGTCTAAGTGACCGTCACATATCCTCCATTGCATGTTTTGTGTCGGTCTACTGTAGTGTGTTTGGATGTTTGTTTGTGTTGTATAGAGACATTGTTGGTGAAAATTCTTCTTCTCTCTTCATGTTTGGAAATCTTCTTTCTTGATTCTTCATGTAATTTCCTATTTGGTGTTTTTTATTTTGTTTTGTGTAAATACCGCGTAAGAGAGTTCTGTAGTATGGATGCATTGTGTTGTTGTGTCTGTGTCCAGTTGAGATATGTGAAATGTGTTTGATGATTAGAATGAATGTTGTATTTCGAGACATATTTCTTCATGCGCAGTTGTCTTCTCTCTTGATTCTTCATGTCATTTGCCTGAGTAGCATGTAAAATGAGTATAATTGGGTTTTGAGTTTCATATGAAGAGTGATGTAAAGTTGTGTTCTGATTTGTTTGTGTGAGTGTTTTGGTTGTATAGAGTATATAGTGTTTTGTAGAGACATATTTCTTCATGAGACAAAATCTTCTTTCTGCATTCTTCATGTAGTGTTAACGTAAGTGGTTTGATATGTGGAGTGTGAGTGTGAAAAAGGTGTTGTATTGCAGTTATCTGTTGAGAAATATACTAGTATATATGGAGGATATGTGGTATAGATGGTTCTGCCATTTTTACATCATACATAGAGTTCTATATGAATCTGGAGATTTAATGTTGGATCTGCTCTGTCATTGAACTTTCTCGATAATTAACAGCTTGCACATTTGTTTCTGTAACATGGTAACAATGTTTTTTCTTCACATAGAGAGGTTTCTGTCACACATTTACACTGACATAATAGGAATTCAGATGTTTAGGTTTGTTAGGTTTCTTCCCATTTTCAGAATTGTATACATAATAAATGGTAATCCGTTCCAATTGCGAGGTGTCCGATACTTTAATCGTTCCATGAACTTAGCGTATAATGAGCTATATTAGGCATATTTTATTACAAATATCTCTTCATCTGTTTCAGTTATTTACTTTATTACTCACAGTATGCGGTTCCATATATCAGTTACTCTCTAGATAAATTCATGTTCGCTCAATGAGAGACCACTCAGTGGTAGGTGTCATCACCTAATATGTGTCAATTTTACGATGCAGCTAATGGCTTTGTATGTCTCAGTGACCGCCCATACCTCCATTGCATGTTTTGTTTCAGTGTACTGAAGTGTGTTTGGATGCTTGTTTGTGTTGTATAGAGACATTGTTTGTGAAAGTTCATCTTCTCTCTTCATGTTTGGAAATCTTCTTCCTTGATTCTCCATGTAATTTCATTTTTGGTGTTTTTAATTTTGTATTGTGTAAATACTGTGTAAGAAAGTTCTGTAGTATTAATGCATTGTGTTGTTGTGTCTGTGTCCAGTTGACGTATGTGAAATGTGTTTGATGATTAGTATTAATGTTGTATTTCCGTGGCATATTTCTTCAAGTGCAGTTCTCTTCTCTCTTCATTCTTCATGTCATTTGTCTGAGTAGTGTGTCAGATGAGTGTAATTGGGTTTATATTTTTATATTTAGAGTGATGTAAAGTTGTGTTCTGATCTGTTTGTGTGACTGTTTCTGTTGTATACAGTATATAGTGTCCGATACTTTAATCGTTCCATGAACTTAGCGTATAATGAGCTATATTAGGCATATTTTATTACAAATATCTCTTCATCTGTTTCAGTTATTTACTTTATTACTCACAGTATGCGGTTCCATATATCAGTTACTCTCTAGATAAATTCATGTTCGCTCAATGAGAGACCACTCAGTGGTAGGTGTCATCACCTAACATGTGTCAATTTTACGATGCAGCTAATGGCTTTGTATGTCTCAGTGACCGCCCATACCTCCATTGCATGTTTTGTTTCAGTGTACTGAAGTGTGTTTGGATTCTTGTTTGTGTTGTATAGAGACATTGTTTGTGAAAGTTCATCTTCTCTCTTCATGTTTGGAAATCTTCTTCCTTGATTCTCCATGTAATTTCATTTTTGGTGTTTTTAATTTTGTATTGTGTAAATACTGTGTAAGAAAGTTCTGTAGTATTAATGCATTGTGTTGTTGTGTCTGTGTCCAGTTGACGTATGTGAAATGTGTTTGATGATTAGTATTAATGTTGTATTTCCGTGGCATATTTCTTCAAGTGCAGTTCTCTTCTCTCTTCATTCTTCATGTCATTTGTCTGAGTAGTGTGTCAGATGAGTGTAATTGGGTTTATATATTTATATTTAGAGTGATGTAAAGTTGTGTTCTGATCTGTTTGTGTGACTGTTTCTGTTGTATGCAGTATATAGTGTTTTGTAGATACATATTTCTTTATGAGACAAGATCTTCTTTCTGCATTCTTCATGTAGTGTTAATGTAAGTGGTTTGATATGTGGAGTGCGAGTGTTCAAAAGGTGTTGTATTGCAGTTATCTGTAGAGAATTATACGAGTATGTATGGAGGAAATGTGGTATAGATCATTCTGTCACATTTACATCGTACATAGAGTTCTACATGTATCTGGAGACATAGAGCTGAATTTATTCTGTCATTGAACTTCCTCATTAACTGACAGCTTCCACATTTTTTTCTGGATACATGGTAACAATGCATTTTCTCCACATAGTGAGTTTTCTGTCACATTTGCATACTGACATAATAGGAATTCAGATGTTCATGTTTATTACAGTTTTTTCCATTTTCATTTGTATAGTAATATATAACAGAATTGTATACATCATAAATGCTAATCCGATTCAATTCCGACGTGTCCAATACTTTAGTCCATCAATGAACTCAGCATGTAGTGAGCTATATTAGTCATTTTTTATTAGTAATATCTTTTCATCCTGTTCAGTTATTTACTGTATTCATCACAGTACACTGTTGCACATGACAATATCTCTCAAGATAAATTCAAGATCGTTCATTTAGAGAACAGTCAGTGTTAGGTGTCATCACATAATATGTATCAATTTTAAGATGCTGCTAATGGCTTTGTAGGTCTGAGTGTCCATTACGTATCCTCCATTGCCTGTTTTATGTCAGTGTACTGAAATGTATTAAGAAGTCGTTTGTGTTGTATAGAGACATTGTTTGTGATAGTTCATCGTCTCTCTTTATGTTTGGAAATCTCCCTTCTTGATTCTTTATGTAATTTATTTTTGGTGCCTTATAATCTTGTATTGTGTAAACACTGTGTAAGACAGTTCTATAGTATGACTGCATTGTGTTGTTGTGTCTGTGTCCAGTTGAGATATTTGAAGTGTGTTTGATTAATAGTTTTGAAGTTGTATTTCGGTGACATTTTTCTTCATGTGTGGTTCTCATCTCTCTTGATTCTTCATGACATTTGTCTGAGGATTATGTAAAATATGTGTAATTGGGTTGTAGTTACATATGTAGAGTGATGTAAATTTAAGATCTGATCAGCTTGTGTGAGTGGATTTGTTTTATTGGATATATAGTGTTTTGTAAAGACATATGTCTTCATCAGACAACTTCTTCTTTCTGCTTTCTTCTTGTAGTATTAATGTAAGTGGTTTGATATGTGGGGTGTGGGTGGTGAAAAGGTGTCGTGTTACAGTTATCTGTAGATAAATGTGCGAGTATGTATGGAGGATTTGTGGTATAGCTGGTTCTGCCATTTTTACATCGTACATAGATTTCTATGTGTATGTGGAGAGTTAGATTTGGAATTACTCTGTCATTGAAGTTTCTCGATAGTTCACAGCTTGCACATTTGTTTCTGGAAACATGGTAACAGTGTATTTCCTTCACATAGAGAGTTTCTTGTCACACTTGTATACTGACATAATAGGAATTCAGATGTTTAGGTTTATTAGGTTTTTTCCCATTTTCATTTGTATACAAAATATATGTCAGAATTGTATACATCATAAATGGTAATCCATTTCAATACCGAGGTGCCCAATACTTTAATCCATTCATGAACTTAGCATATAATGAGCTATATTAGTCATATGTATCAATTTTACGATGCAGTTAATGGCTTTGTAGGTCACAGTGACCGTCACATATACTCCAATGCATGTTATGGTTCAGTGTACTGAAGTGTGTTTGTATGCTTGTTTGTGTTGTAAAGAGACATTGTTTCAGATAGTTCGTCTGCTCTCTTTATGTTTGTCAATCTTCTTTCTTCATTCTTCAGGTTAGTCAATTTTGGTGTTTTTAATTTTGTATTGTGTAAAAGAGTTCTGCAGTGCGAAAGCATTGTGTTGTTTTGTCTGTGTCCAGTTGAGGTATTTGAAGTGTGTTTGATGAATAGTATTAATGTTGTATTTCGGAGACATATTTCTACATGTATGGTTTCCTTCACTCTTCATTCTTCATGTCATTTGCCTGAGTAGTATGTAAAATGAGTGTAATTATGTTTTGAGTATCTTATGTAGAGTGATGTAAAGTTTTGTTCTGATATGTGGTATAGATTGTTCTGCTACTTTTACATCGTACATGTATCTGGAGATTTAGAGTTGGATTTACTCTGTCATTGAACTTTCTTGTTAGTTAACAGCTTGCACATTTGTTTCTGGAAACATGGCAACAATGTATTTTCTCCACATAGAGAGTATTCTTTCATACTTGTATACTGACATACTAGAAATTCAGATGTTCAGGTTTATTAGGACTTTTTCCATTTCCATTTGTATACTAATATATGCCAGATTTGAAAACATCATAAATGCTAATCCGCTTCAATGCCAGGAGTCCCATACTTTAATCCATCCATGACCTTAGTGTATAATTAGCTATATTAGTCATGTTTTATTAGTAATATCTTTTCATCTGGTTTGGTTACTTACTTTATTACTCGCAGTATGCAATTGCATATGTCAGTTATTCTCTAGATAAATTCATGTTTGCTCAATGAGAGACCTCTCAATGGTAGGTGTCATCACCTAATATGTATCAATTTTACGATGCAGGTAATGGCTTTGTAGGTCTAAGTGACTGTCACATATCCTCCATTGCATGTTTTGTGTCGGTCTACTGTAGTGTGTTTGGATGTTTGTTTGTGTTGTATAGAGACATTGTTGGTGAAAATTCTTCTTCTCTCTTCATGTTTGGAAATCTTCTTTCTTGATTCTTCATGTAATTTCCTATTTGGTGGTTTTTATTTTGTTTTGTGTAAATACCGTGTAAGAGAGTTCTGTAGTATGGATGCATTGTGTTGTTGTGTCTGTGTCCAGTTGAGATATGTGAAATGTGTTTGATGATTAGAATGAATGTTGTATTTCGAGACATATTTCTTCATGCGCAGTTGTCTTCTCTCTTGATTCTTCATGTCATTTGCCTGAGTAGCATGTAAAATGAGTATAATTGGGTTTTGAGTTTCATATGAAGAGTGATGTAAAGTTGTGTTCTGATCTGTTTGTGTGAGTGTTTTGGTTGTATAGAGTATATAGTGTTTTGTAGAGACATATTTCTTCATGAGACAAAATCTTCTTTCTGCATTCTTCATGTAGTGTTAACGCAAGTGGTTTGATTTGTGGAGTGTGAGTGTGAAAAAGGTGTTGTATTGCAGTTATCTGTTGAGAAATATACTAGTATATATGGAGGATATGTGGTATAGATGGTTCTGCCATTTTTACATCATACATAGAGTTCTATATGAATCTGGAGATTTAATGTTGGATCTGCTCTGTCATTGAACTTTCTCGATAATTAACAGCTTGCACATTTGTTTCTGTAACATGGTAACAATGTTTTTTCTTCACATAGAGAGGTTTCTGTCACACATTTACACTGACATAATAGGAATTCAGATGTTTAGGTTTGTTAGGTTTCTTCCCATTTTCAGAATTGTATACATAATAAATGGTAATCCGTTCCAATTGCGAGGTGTCCGATACTTTAATCGTTCCATGAACTTAGCGTATAATGAGCTATATTAGGCATATTTTATTACAAATATCTCTTCATCTGTTTCAGTTATTTACTTTATTACTCACAGTATGCAGTTCCATATATCAGTTACTCTCTAGATAAATTCATGTTCGCTCAATGAGAGACCACTCAGTGGTAGGTGTCATCACCTAATATGTGTCAATTTTACGATGCAGCTAATGGCTTTGTATGTCTCAGTGACCGCCCATACCTCCATTGCATGTTTTGTTTCAGTGTACTGAAGTGTGTTTGGATGCTTGTTTGTGTTGTATAGAGACATTGTTTGTGAAAGTTCATCTTCTCTCTTCATGTTTGGAAATCTTCTCCCTTGATTCTCCATGTAATTTCATTTTTGGTGTTTTTAATTTTGTATTGTGTAAATACTGTGTAAGAAAGTTCTGTAGTATTAATGCATTGTGTTGTTGTGTCTGTGTCCAGTTGACGTATGTGAAATGTGTTTGATGATTAGTATTAATGTTGTATTTCCGTGGCATATTTCTTCAAGTGCAGTTCTCTTCTCTCTTCATTCTTCATGTCATTTGTCTGTGTAGTGTGTCAGATGAGTGTAATTGGGTTTATATTTTTATATTTAGAGTGATGTAAAGTTGTGTTCTGATCTGTTTGTGTGACTGTTTCTGTTGTATGCAGTATATAGTGTTTTGTAGATACATATTTCTTTATGAGACAAGATCTTCTTTCTGCATTCTTCATGTAGTGTTAATGTAAGTGGTTTGATATGTGGAGTGCGAGTGTTCAAAAGGTGTTGTATTGCAGTTATCTGTAGAGAATTATACGAGTATGTATGGAGGAAATGTGGTATAGATCATTCTGTCACATTTACATCGTACATAGAGTTCTACATGTATCTGGAGACATAGAGCTGAATTTATTCTGTCATTGAACTTCCTCATTAACTGACAGCTTCCACATTTTTTTCTGGATACATGGTAACAATGCATTTTCTCCACATAGTGAGTTTTCTGTCACATTTGCATACTGACATAATAGGAATTCAGATGTTCATGTTTATTACAGTTTTTTCCATTTTCATTTGTATAGTAATATATAACAGAATTGTATACATCATAAATGCTAATCCGATTCAATTCCGACGTGTCCAATACTTTAGTCCATCAATGAACTCAGCATGTAGTGAGCTATATTAGTCATTTTTTATTAGTAATATCTTTTCATCCTGTTCAGTTATTTACTGTATTCATCACAGTACACTGTTGCACATGACAATATCTCTCAAGATAAATTCAAGATCGTTCATTTAGAGAACAGTCAGTGTTAGGTGTCATCACATAATATGTATCAATTTTAAGATGCTGCTAATGGCTTTGTAGGTCTGAGTGTCCATTACGTATCCTCCATTGCCTGTTTTATGTCAGTGTACTGAAATGTATTAAGAAGTCGTTTGTGTTGTATAGAGACATTGTTTGTGATAGTTCATCGTCTCTCTTTATGTTTGGAAATCTCCCTTCTTGATTCTTTATGTAATTTATTTTTGGTGCCTTATAATCTTGTATTGTGTAAACACTGTGTAAGACAGTTCTATAGTATGACTGCATTGTGTTGTTGTGTCTGTGTCCAGTTGAGATATTTGAAGTGTGTTTGATTAATAGTTTTGAAGTTGTATTTCGGTGACATTTTTCTTCATGTGTGGTTCTCATCTCTCTTGATTCTTCATGACATTTGTCTGAGGATTATGTAAAATATGTGTAATTGGGTTGTAGTTACATATGTAGAGTGATGTAAATTTAAGATCTGATCAGCTTGTGTGAGTGGATTTGTTTTATTGGATATATAGTGTTTTGTAAAGACATATGTCTTCATCAGACAACTTCTTCTTTCTGCTTTCTTCTTGTAGTATTAATGTAAGTGGTTTGATATGTGGGGTGTGGGTGGTGAAAAGGTGTCGTGTTACAGTTATCTGTAGATAAATGTGCGAGTATGTATGGAGGATTTGTGGTATAGCTGGTTCTGCCATTTTTACATCGTACATAGATTTCTATGTGTATGTGGAGAGTTAGATTTGGAATTACTCTGTCATTGAAGTTTCTCGATAGTTCACAGCTTGCACATTTGTTTCTGGAAACATGGTAACAGTGTATTTCCTTCACATAGAGAGTTTCTTGTCACACTTGTATACTGACATAATAGGAATTCAGATGTTTAGGTTTATTAGGTTTTTTCCCATTTTCATTTGTATACAAAATATATGTCAGAATTGTATACATCATAAATGGTAATCCATTTCAATACCGAGGTGCCCAATACTTTAATCCATTCATGAACTTAGCATATAATGAGCTATATTAGTCATATGTATCAATTTTACGATGCAGTTAATGGCTTTGTAGGTCACAGTGACCGTCACATATACTCCAATGCATGTTATGGTTCAGTGTACTGAAGTGTGTTTGTATGCTTGTTTGTGTTGTAAAGAGACATTGTTTCAGATAGTTCGTCTGCTCTCTTTATGTTTGTCAATCTTCTTTCTTCATTCTTCAGGTTAGTCAATTTTGGTGTTTTTAATTTTGTATTGTGTAAAAGAGTTCTGCAGTGCGAAAGCATTGTGTTGTTTTGTCTGTGTCCAGTTGAGGTATTTGAAGTGTGTTTGATGAATAGTATTAATGTTGTATTTCGGAGACATATTTCTACATGTATGGTTTCCTTCACTCTTCATTCTTCATGTCATTTGCCTGAGTAGTATGTAAAATGAGTGTAATTATGTTTTGAGTTTCTTATGTAGAGTGATGTAAAGTTTTGTTCTGATATGTGGTATAGATTGTTCTGCTACTTTTACATCGTACATGTATCTGGAGATTTAGAGTTGGATTTACTCTGTCATTGAACTTTCTTGTTAGTTAACAGCTTGCACATTTGTTTCTGGAAACATGGCAACAATGTATTTTCTCCACATAGAGAGTATTCTTTCATACTTGTATACTGACATACTAGAAATTCAGATGTTCAGGTTTATTAGGACTTTTTCCATTTCCATTTGTATACTAATATATGCCAGATTTGAAAACATCATAAATGCTAATCCGCTTCAATGCCAGGAGTCCCATACTTTAATCCATCCATGACCTTAGTGTATAATTAGCTATATTAGTCATGTTTTATTAGTAATATCTTTTCATCTGGTTTGGTTACTTACTTTATTACTCGCAGTATGCAATTGCATATGTCAGTTATTCTCTAGATAAATTCATGTTTGCTCAATGAGAGACCTCTCAATGGTAGGTGTCATCACCTAATATGTATCAATTTTACGATGCAGGTAATGGCTTTGTAGGTCTAAGTGACTGTCACATATCCTCCATTGCATGTTTTGTGTCGGTCTACTGTAGTGTGTTTGGATGTTTGTTTGTGTTGTATAGAGACATTGTTGGTGAAAATTCTTCTTCTCTCTTCATGTTTGGAAATCTTCTTTCTTGATTCTTCATGTAATTTCCTATTTGGTGGTTTTTATTTTGTTTTGTGTAAATACCGTGTAAGAGAGTTCTGTAGTATGGATGCATTGTGTTGTTGTGTCTGTGTCCAGTTGAGATATGTGAAATGTGTTTGATGATTAGAATGAATGTTGTATTTCGAGACATATTTCTTCATGCGCAGTTGTCTTCTCTCTTGATTCTTCATGTCATTTGCCTGAGTAGCATGTAAAATGAGTATAATTGGGTTTTGAGTTTCATATGAAGAGTGATGTAAAGTTGTGTTCTGATCTGTTTGTGTGAGTGTTTTGGTTGTATAGAGTATATAGTGTTTTGTAGAGACATATTTCTCATGAGACAAAATCTTCTTTCTGCATTCTTCATGTAGTGTTAACGTAAGTGGTTTGATTTGTGGAGTGTGAGTGTGAAAAAGGTGTTGTATTGCAGTTATCTGTTGAGAAATATACTAGTATATATGGAGGATATGTGGTATAGATGGTTCTGCCATTTTTACATCATACATAGAGTTCTATATGAATCTGGAGATTTAATGTTGGATCTGCTCTGTCATTGAACTTTCTCGATAATTAACAGCTTGCACATTTGTTTCTGTAACATGGTAACAATGTTTTTTCTTCACATAGAGAGGTTTCTGTCACACATTTACACTGACATAATAGGAATTCAGATGTTTAGGTTTGTTAGGTTTCTTCCCATTTTCAGAATTGTATACATAATAAATGGTAATCCGTTCCAATTGCGAGGTGTCCGATACTTTAATCGTTCCATGAACTTAGCGTATAATGAGCTATATTAGGCATATTTTATTACAAATATCTCTTCATCTGTTTCAGTTATTTACTTTATTACTCACAGTATGCAGTTCCATATATCAGTTACTCTCTAGATAAATTCATGTTCGCTCAATGAGAGACCACTCAGTGGTAGGTGTCATCACCTAATATGTGTCAATTTTACGATGCAGCTAATGGCTTTGTATGTCTCAGTGACCGCCCATACCTCCATTGCATGTTTTGTTTCAGTGTACTGAAGTGTGTTTGGATGCTTGTTTGTGTTGTATAGAGACAGTGTTTGTGAAAGTTCATCTTCTCTCTTCATGTTTGGAAATCTTCTCCCTTGATTCTCCATGTAATTTCATTTTTGGTGTTTTTAATTTTGTATTGTGTAAATACTGTGTAAGAAAGTTCTGTAGTATTAATGCATTGTGTTGTTGTGTCTGTGTCCAGTTGACGTATGTGAAATGTGTTTGATGATTAGTATTAATGTTGTATTTCCGTGGCATATTTCTTCAAGTGCAGTTCTCTTCTCTCTTCATTCTTCATGTCATTTGTCTGTGTAGTGTGTCAGATGAGTGTAATTGGGTTTATATTTTTATATTTAGAGTGATGTAAAGTTGTGTTCTGATCTGTTTGTGTGACTGTTTCTGTTGTATGCAGTATATAGTGTTTTGTAGATACATATTTCTTTATGAGACAAGATCTTCTTTCTGCATTCTTCATGTAGTGTTAATGTAAGTGGTTTGATATGTGGAGTGCGAGTGTTCAAAAGGTGTTGTATTGCAGTTATCTGTAGAGAATTATACGAGTATGTATGGAGGAAATGTGGTATAGATCATTCTGTCACATTTACATCGTACATAGAGTTCTACATGTATCTGGAGACATAGAGCTGAATTTATTCTGTCATTGAACTTCCTCATTAACTGACAGCTTCCACATTTTTTTCTGGATACATGGTAACAATGCATTTTCTCCACATAGTGAGTTTTCTGTCACATTTGCATACTGACATAATAGGAATTCAGATGTTCATGTTTATTACAGTTTTTTCCATTTTCATTTGTATAGTAATATATAACAGAATTGTATACATCATAAATGCTAATCCGATTCAATTCCGACGTGTCCAATACTTTAGTCCATCAATGAACTCAGCATGTAGTGAGCTATATTAGTCATTTTTTATTAGTAATATCTTTTCATCCTGTTCAGTTATTTACTGTATTCATCACAGTACACTGTTGCACATGACAATATCTCTCAAGATAAATTCAAGATCGTTCATTTAGAGAACAGTCAGTGTTAGGTGTCATCACATAGTATGTATCAATTTTAAGATGCTGCTAATGGCTTTGTAGGTCTGAGTGTCCATTACGTATCCTCCATTGCCTGTTTTATGTCAGTGTACTGAAATGTATTAAGATGTCGTTTGTGTTGTATAGAGACATTGTTTGTGATAGTTCATCGTCTCTCTTTATGTTTGGAAATCTCCCTTCTTGATTCTTTATGTAATTTATTTTTGGTGCCTTATAATCTTGTATTGTGTAAACACTGTGTAAGACAGTTCTATAGTATGACTGCATTGTGTTGTTGTGTCTGTGTCCAGTTGAGATATTTGAAGTGTGTTTGATTAATAGTTTTGAAGTTGTATTTCGGTGACATTTTTCTTCATGTGTGGTTCTCATCTCTCTTGATTCTTCATGACATTTGTCTGAGGATTATGTAAAATATGTGTAATTGGGTTGTAGTTACATATGTAGAGTGATGTAAATTTAAGATCTGATCAGCTTGTGTGAGTGGATTTGTTTTATTGGATATATAGTGTTTTGTAAAGACATATGTCTTCATCAGACAACTTCTTCTTTCTGCTTTCTTCTTGTAGTATTAATGTAAGTGGTTTGATATGTGGGGTGTGGGTGGTGAAAAGGTGTCGTGTTACAGTTATCTGTAGATAAATGTGCGAGTATGTATGGAGGATTTGTGGTATAGCTGGTTCTGCCATTTTTACATCGTACATAGATTTCTATGTGTATGTGGAGAGTTAGATTTGGAATTACTCTGTCATTGAAGTTTCTCGATAGTTCACAGCTTGCACATTTGTTTCTGGAAACATGGTAACAGTGTATTTCCTTCACATAGAGAGTTTCTTGTCACACTTGTATACTGACATAATAGGAATTCAGATGTTTAGGTTTATTAGGTTTTTTCCCATTTTCATTTGTATACAAAATATATGTCAGAATTGTATACATCATAAATGGTAATCCATTTCAATACCGAGGTGCCCAATACTTTAATCCATTCATGAACTTAGCATATAATGAGCTATATTAGTCATATGTATCAATTTTACGATGCAGTTAATGGCTTTGTAGGTCACAGTGACCGTCACATATACTCCAATGCATGTTATGGTTCAGTGTACTGAAGTGTGTTTGTATGCTTGTTTGTGTTGTAAAGAGACATTGTTTCAGATAGTTCGTCCGCTCTCTTTATGTTTGTCAATCTTCTTTCTTCATTCTTCAGGTTAGTCAATTTTGGTGTTTTTAATTTTGTATTGTGTAAAAGAGTTCTGCAGTGCGAAAGCATTGTGTTGTTTTGTCTGTGTCCAGTTGAGGTATTTGAAGTGTGTTTGATGAATAGTATTAATGTTGTATTTCGGAGACATATTTCTACATGTATGGTTTCCTTCACTCTTCATTCTTCATGTCATTTGCCTGAGTAGTATGTAAAATGAGTGTAATTATGTTTTGAGTTTCTTATGTAGAGTGATGTAAAGTTTTGTTCTGATATGTGGTATAGATTGTTCTGCTACTTTTACATCGTACATGTATCTGGAGATTTAGAGTTGGATTTACTCTGTCATTGAACTTTCTTGTTAGTTAACAGCTTGCACATTTGTTTCTGGAAACATGGCAACAATGTATTTTCTCCACATAGAGAGTATTCTTTCATACTTGTATACTGACATACTAGAAATTCAGATGTTCAGGTTTATTAGGACTTTTTCCATTTCCATTTGTATACTAATATATGCCAGATTTGAAAACATCATAAATGCTAATCCGCTTCAATGCCAGGAGTCCCATACTTTAATCCATCCATGACCTTAGTGTATAATTAGCTATATTAGTCATGTTTTATTAGTAATATCTTTTCATCTGGTTTGGTTACTTACTTTATTACTCGCAGTATGCAATTGCATATGTCAGTTATTCTCTAGATAAATTCATGTTTGCTCAATGAGAGACCTCTCAATGGTAGGTGTCATCACCTAATATGTATCAATTTTACGATGCAGGTAATGGCTTTGTAGGTCTAAGTGACTGTCACATATCCTCCATTGCATGTTTTGTGTCGGTCTACTGTAGTGTGTTTGGATGTTTGTTTGTGTTGTATAGAGACATTGTTGGTGAAAATTCTTCTTCTCTCTTCATGTTTGGAAATCTTCTTTCTTGATTCTTCATGTAATTTCCTATTTGGTGGTTTTTATTTTGTTTTGTGTAAATACCGTGTAAGAGAGTTCTGTAGTATGGATGCATTGTGTTGTTGTGTCTGTGTCCAGTTGAGATATGTGAAATGTGTTTGATGATTAGAATGAATGTTGTATTTCGAGACATATTTCTTCATGCGCAGTTGTCTTCTCTCTTGATTCTTCATGTCATTTGCCTGAGTAGCATGTAAAATGAGTATAATTGGGTTTTGAGTTTCATATGAAGAGTGATGTAAAGTTGTGTTCTGATCTGTTTGTGTGAGTGTTTTGGTTGTATAGAGTATATAGTGTTTTGTAGAGACATATTTCTTCATGAGACAAAATCTTCTTTCTGCATTCTTCATGTAGTGTTAACGTAAGTGGTTTGATTTGTGGAGTGTGAGTGTGAAAAAGGTGTTGTATTGCAGTTATCTGTTGAGAAATATACTAGTATATATGGAGGATATGTGGTATAGATGGTTCTGCCATTTTTACATCATACATAGAGTTCTATATGAATCTGGAGATTTAATGTTGGATCTGCTCTGTCATTGAACTTTCTCGATAATTAACAGCTTGCACATTTGTTTCTGTAACATGGTAACAATGTTTTTTCTTCACATAGAGAGGTTTCTGTCACACATTTACACTGACATAATAGGAATTCAGATGTTTAGGTTTGTTAGGTTTCTTCCCATTTTCAGAATTGTATACATAATAAATGGTAATCCGTTCCAATTGCGAGGTGTCCGATACTTTAATCGTTCCATGAACTTAGCGTATAATGAGCTATATTAGGCATATTTTATTACAAATATCTCTTCATCTGTTTCAGTTATTTACTTTATTACTCACAGTATGCAGTTCCATATATCAGTTACTCTCTAGATAAATTCATGTTCGCTCAATGAGAGACCACTCAGTGGTAGGTGTCATCACCTAATATGTGTCAATTTTACGATGCAGCTAATGGCTTTGTATGTCTCAGTGACCGCCCATACCTCCATTGCATGTTTTGTTTCAGTGTACTGAAGTGTGTTTGGATGCTTGTTTGTGTTGTATAGAGACAGTGTTTGTGAAAGTTCATCTTCTCTCTTCATGTTTGGAAATCTTCTCCCTTGATTCTCCATGTAATTTCATTTTTGGTGTTTTTAATTTTGTATTGTGTAAATACTGTGTAAGAAAGTTCTGTAGTATTAATGCATTGTGTTGTTGTGTCTGTGTCCAGTTGACGTATGTGAAATGTGTTTGATGATTAGTATTAATGTTGTATTTCCGTGGCATATTTCTTCAAGTGCAGTTCTCTTCTCTCTTCATTCTTCATGTCATTTGTCTGTGTAGTGTGTCAGATGAGTGTAATTGGGTTTATATTTTTATATTTAGAGTGATGTAAAGTTGTGTTCTGATCTGTTTGTGTGACTGTTTCTGTTGTATGCAGTATATAGTGTTTTGTAGATACATATTTCTTTATGAGACAAGATCTTCTTTCTGCATTCTTCATGTAGTGTTAATGTAAGTGGTTTGATATGTGGAGTGCGAGTGTTCAAAAGGTGTTGTATTGCAGTTATCTGTAGAGAATTATACGAGTATGTATGGAGGAAATGTGGTATAGATCATTCTGTCACATTTACATCGTACATAGAGTTCTACATGTATCTGGAGACATAGAGCTGAATTTATTCTGTCATTGAACTTCCTCATTAACTGACAGCTTCCACATTTTTTTCTGGATACATGGTAACAATGCATTTTCTCCACATAGTGAGTTTTCTGTCACATTTGCATACTGACATAATAGGAATTCAGATGTTCATGTTTATTACAGTTTTTTCCATTTTCATTTGTATAGTAATATATAACAGAATTGTATACATCATAAATGCTAATCCGATTCAATTCCGACGTGTCCAATACTTTAGTCCATCAATGAACTCAGCATGTAGTGAGCTATATTAGTCATTTTTTATTAGTAATATCTTTTCATCCTGTTCAGTTATTTACTGTATTCATCACAGTACACTGTTGCACATGACAATATCTCTCAAGATAAATTCAAGATCGTTCATTTAGAGAACAGTCAGTGTTAGGTGTCATCACATAGTATGTATCAATTTTAAGATGCTGCTAATGGCTTTGTAGGTCTGAGTGTCCATTACGTATCCTCCATTGCCTGTTTTATGTCAGTGTACTGAAATGTATTAAGATGTCGTTTGTGTTGTATAGAGACATTGTTTGTGATAGTTCATCGTCTCTCTTTATGTTTGGAAATCTCCCTTCTTGATTCTTTATGTAATTTATTTTTGGTGCCTTATAATCTTGTATTGTGTAAACACTGTGTAAGACAGTTCTATAGTATGACTGCATTGTGTTGTTGTGTCTGTGTCCAGTTGAGATATTTGAAGTGTGTTTGATTAATAGTTTTGAAGTTGTATTTCGGTGACATTTTTCTTCATGTGTGGTTCTCATCTCTCTTGATTCTTCATGACATTTGTCTGAGGATTATGTAAAATATGTGTAATTGGGTTGTAGTTACATATGTAGAGTGATGTAAATTTAAGATCTGATCAGCTTGTGTGAGTGGATTTGTTTTATTGGATATATAGTGTTTTGTAAAGACATATGTCTTCATCAGACAACTTCTTCTTTCTGCTTTCTTCTTGTAGTATTAATGTAAGTGGTTTGATATGTGGGGTGTGGGTGGTGAAAAGGTGTCGTGTTACAGTTATCTGTAGATAAATGTGCGAGTATGTATGGAGGATTTGTGGTATAGCTGGTTCTGCCATTTTTACATCGTACATAGATTTCTATGTGTATGTGGAGAGTTAGATTTGGAATTACTCTGTCATTGAAGTTTCTCGATAGTTCACAGCTTGCACATTTGTTTCTGGAAACATGGTAACAGTGTATTTCCTTCACATAGAGAGTTTCTTGTCACACTTGTATACTGACATAATAGGAATTCAGATGTTTAGGTTTATTAGGTTTTTTCCCATTTTCATTTGTATACAAAATATATGTCAGAATTGTATACATCATAAATGGTAATCCATTTCAATACCGAGGTGCCCAATACTTTAATCCATTCATGAACTTAGCATATAATGAGCTATATTAGTCATATGTATCAATTTTACGATGCAGTTAATGGCTTTGTAGGTCACAGTGACCGTCACATATACTCCAATGCATGTTATGGTTCAGTGTACTGAAGTGTGTTTGTATGCTTGTTTGTGTTGTAAAGAGACATTGTTTCAGATAGTTCGTCCGCTCTCTTTATGTTTGTCAATCTTCTTTCTTCATTCTTCAGGTTAGTCAATTTTGGTGTTTTTAATTTTGTATTGTGTAAAAGAGTTCTGCAGTGCGAAAGCATTGTGTTGTTTTGTCTGTGTCCAGTTGAGGTATTTGAAGTGTGTTTGATGAATAGTATTAATGTTGTATTTCGGAGACATATTTCTACATGTATGGTTTCCTTCACTCTTCATTCTTCATGTCATTTGCCTGAGTAGTATGTAAAATGAGTGTAATTATGTTTTGAGTTTCTTATGTAGAGTGATGTAAAGTTTTGTTCTGATATGTGGTATAGATTGTTCTGCTACTTTTACATCGTACATGTATCTGGAGATTTAGAGTTGGATTTACTCTGTCATTGAACTTTCTTGTTAGTTAACAGCTTGCACATTTGTTTCTGGAAACATGGCAACAATGTATTTTCTCCACATAGAGAGTATTCTTTCATACTTGTATACTGACATACTAGAAATTCAGATGTTCAGGTTTATTAGGACTTTTTCCATTTCCATTTGTATACTAATATATGCCAGATTTGAAAACATCATAAATGCTAATCCGCTTCAATGCCAGGAGTCCCATACTTTAATCCATCCATGACCTTAGTGTATAATTAGCTATATTAGTCATGTTTTATTAGTAATATCTTTTCATCTGGTTTGGTTACTTACTTTATTACTCGCAGTATGCAATTGCATATGTCAGTTATTCTCTAGATAAATTCATGTTTGCTCAATGAGAGACCTCTCAATGGTAGGTGTCATCACCTAATATGTATCAATTTTACGATGCAGGTAATGGCTTTGTAGGTCTAAGTGACTGTCACATATCCTCCATTGCATGTTTTGTGTCGGTCTACTGTAGTGTGTTTGGATGTTTGTTTGTGTTGTATAGAGACATTGTTGGTGAAAATTCTTCTTCTCTCTTCATGTTTGGAAATCTTCTTTCTTGATTCTTCATGTAATTTCCTATTTGGTGGTTTTTATTTTGTTTTGTGTAAATACCGTGTAAGAGAGTTCTGTAGTATGGATGCATTGTGTTGTTGTGTCTGTGTCCAGTTGAGATATGTGAAATGTGTTTGATGATTAGAATGAATGTTGTATTTCGAGACATATTTCTTCATGCGCAGTTGTCTTCTCTCTTGATTCTTCATGTCATTTGCCTGAGTAGCATGTAAAATGAGTATAATTGGGTTTTGAGTTTCATATGAAGAGTGATGTAAAGTTGTGTTCTGATCTGTTTGTGTGAGTGTTTTGGTTGTATAGAGTATATAGTGTTTTGTAGAGACATATTTCTTCATGAGACAAAATCTTCTTTCTGCATTCTTCATGTAGTGTTAACGTAAGTGGTTTGATTTGTGGAGTGTGAGTGTGAAAAAGGTGTTGTATTGCAGTTATCTGTTGAGAAATATACTAGTATATATGGAGGATATGTGGTATAGATGGTTCTGCCATTTTTACATCATACATAGAGTTCTATATGAATCTGGAGATTTAATGTTGGATCTGCTCTGTCATTGAACTTTCTCGATAATTAACAGCTTGCACATTTGTTTCTGTAACATGGTAACAATGTTTTTTCTTCACATAGAGAGGTTTCTGTCACACATGTACACTGACATAATAGGAATTCAGATGTTTAGGTTAGTTAGGTTTTTTCCCATTTTCATTTGTATACTAATATATGCCAGAATTGTATACATAATAAATGGTAATCCGTTCCAATTGCGAGGTGTCCGATACTTTAATCGTTCCATGAACTTAGCGTATAATGAGCTATATTAGGCATATTTTATTACAAATATCTCTTCATCTGTTTCAGTTATTTACTTTATTACTCACAGTATGCAGTTCCATATATCAGTTACTCTCTAGATAAATTCATGTTCGCTCAATGAGAGACCACTCAGTGGTAGGTGTCATCACCTAATATGTGTCAATTTTACGATGCAGCTAATGGCTTTGTATGTCTCAGTGACCGCCCATACCTCCATTGCATGTTTTGTTTCAGTGTACTGAAGTGTGTTTGGATGCTTGTTTGTGTTGTATAGAGACAGTGTTTGTGAAAGTTCATCTTCTCTCTTCATGTTTGGAAATCTTCTCCCTTGATTCTCCATGTAATTTCATTTTTGGTGTTTTTAATTTTGTATTGTGTAAATACTGTGTAAGAAAGTTCTGTAGTATTAATGCATTGTGTTGTTGTGTCTGTGTCCAGTTGACGTATGTGAAATGTGTTTGATGATTAGTATTAATGTTGTATTTCCGTGGCATATTTCTTCAAGTGCAGTTCTCTTCTCTCTTCATTCTTCATGTCATTTGTCTGTGTAGTGTGTCAGATGAGTGTAATTGGGTTTATATTTTTATATTTAGAGTGATGTAAAGTTGTGTTCTGATCTGTTTGTGTGACTGTTTCTGTTGTATGCAGTATATAGTGTTTTGTAGATACATATTTCTTTATGAGACAAGATCTTCTTTCTGCATTCTTCATGTAGTGTTAATGTAAGTGGTTTGATATGTGGAGTGCGAGTGTTCAAAAGGTGTTGTATTGCAGTTATCTGTAGAGAATTATACGAGTATGTATGGAGGAAATGTGGTATAGATCATTCTGTCACATTTACATCGTACATAGAGTTCTACATGTATCTGGAGACATAGAGCTGAATTTATTCTGTCATTGAACTTCCTCATTAACTGACAGCTTCCACATTTTTTTCTGGATACATGGTAACAATGCATTTTCTCCACATAGTGAGTTTTCTGTCACATTTGCATACTGACATAATAGGAATTCAGATGTTCATGTTTATTACAGTTTTTTCCATTTTCATTTGTATAGTAATATATAACAGAATTGTATACATCATAAATGCTAATCCGATTCAATTCCGACGTGTCCAATACTTTAGTCCATCAATGAACTCAGCATGTAGTGAGCTATATTAGTCATTTTTTATTAGTAATATCTTTTCATCCTGTTCAGTTATTTACTGTATTCATCACAGTACACTGTTGCACATGACAATATCTCTCAAGATAAATTCAAGATCGTTCATTTAGAGAACAGTCAGTGTTAGGTGTCATCACATAGTATGTATCAATTTTAAGATGCTGCTAATGGCTTTGTAGGTCTGAGTGTCCATTACGTATCCTCCATTGCCTGTTTTATGTCAGTGTACTGAAATGTATTAAGATGTCGTTTGTGTTGTATAGAGACATTGTTTGTGATAGTTCATCGTCTCTCTTTATGTTTGGAAATCTCCCTTCTTGATTCTTTATGTAATTTATTTTTGGTGCCTTATAATCTTGTATTGTGTAAACACTGTGTAAGACAGTTCTATAGTATGACTGCATTGTGTTGTTGTGTCTGTGTCCAGTTGAGATATTTGAAGTGTGTTTGATTAATAGTTTTGAAGTTGTATTTCGGTGACATTTTTCTTCATGTGTGGTTCTCATCTCTCTTGATTCTTCATGACATTTGTCTGAGGATTATGTAAAATATGTGTAATTGGGTTGTAGTTACATATGTAGAGTGATGTAAATTTAAGATCTGATCAGCTTGTGTGAGTGGATTTGTTTTATTGGATATATAGTGTTTTGTAAAGACATATGTCTTCGTCAGACAACTTCTTCTTTCTGCTTTCTTCTTGTAGTATTAATGTAAGTGGTTTGATATGTGGGGTGTGGGTGGTGAAAAGGTGTCGTGTTACAGTTATCTGTAGATAAATGTGCGAGTATGTATGGAGGATTTGTGGTATAGCTGGTTCTGCCATTTTTACATCGTACATAGATTTCTATGTGTATGTGGAGAGTTAGATTTGGAATTACTCTGTCATTGAAGTTTCTCGATAGTTCACAGCTTGCACATTTGTTTCTGGAAACATGGTAACAGTGTATTTCCTTCACATAGAGAGTTTCTTGTCACACTTGTATACTGACATAATAGGAATTCAGATGTTTAGGTTTATTAGGTTTTTTCCCATTTTCATTTGTATACAAAATATATGTCAGAATTGTATACATCATAAATGGTAATCCATTTCAATACCGAGGTGCCCAATACTTTAATCCATTCATGAACTTAGCATATAATGAGCTATATTAGTCATATGTATCAATTTTACGATGCAGTTAATGGCTTTGTAGGTCACAGTGACCGTCACATATACTACAATGCATGTTATGGTTCAGTGTACTGAAGTGTGTTTGTATGCTTGTTTGTGTTGTAAAGAGACATTGTTTCAGATAGTTCGTCCGCTCTCTTTATGTTTGTCAACCTTCTTTCTTCATTCTTCAGGTTAGTCAATTTTGGTGTTTTTAATTTTGTATTGTGTAAAAGAGTTCTGCAGTGCGAAAGCATTGTGTTGTTTTGTCTGTGTCCAGTTGAGATATTTGAAGTGTGTTTGATGAATAGTATTAATGTTGTATTTCGGAGACATATTTCTACATGTATGGTTTCCTTCACTCTTCATTCTTCATGTCATTTGCCTGAGTAGTATGTAAAATGAGTGTAATTATGTTTTGAGTTTCTTATGTAGAGTGATGTAAAGTTTTGTTCTGATATGTGGTATAGATTGTTCTGCTACTTTTACATCGTACATAGAGTTCTACATTTATCTGGAGATTTAGAGTCGGATTTACTCTGTCATTGAACTTTCTTGTTAGTTAACAGCTTGCACATTTGTTTCTGGAAACATGGCAACAATGTATTTTCTCCACATAGAGAGTTTTCTTTCACACTTGTATACTGACATAATAGAAATTCAGATGTTCAGGTTTATTAGGACTTTTTCCATTTTCATTTGTATACTAATATATGCCAGATTTGAAAACATCATAAATGCTAATCCGCTTCAATGCCAGGAGTCCCATACTTTAATCCATCCATGACCTTAGTGTATAATTAGCTATATTAGTCATGTTTTATTAGTAATATCTTTTCATCTGGTTTGGTTACTTACTTTATTACTCGCAGTATGCAATTGCATATGTCAGTTATTCTCTAGATAAATTCATGTTTGCTCAATGAGAGACCTCTCAATGGTAGGTGTCATCACCTAAAATGTATCAATTTTACGATGCAGGTAATGGCTTTGTAGGTCTAAGTGACCGTCACATATCCTCCATTGCATGTTTTGTGTCGGTCTACTGTAGTGTGTTTGGATGTTTGTTTGTGTTGTATAGAGACATTGTTGGTGAAAATTCTTCTTCTCTCTTCATGTTTGGAAATCTTCTTTCTTGATTCTTCATGTAATTTCCTATTTGGTGTTTTTTATTTTGTTTTGTGTAAATACCGAGTAAGAGAGTTCTGTAGTATGGATGCATTGTGTTGGTGTGTCTGTGTCCAGTTGAGATATGTGAAATGTGTTTGATGATTAGAATGAATGTTGTATTTCGAGACATATTTCTTCATGCACAGTTGTCTTCTCTCTTGATTCTTCATGTCATTTGCCTGAGTAGCATGTAAAATGAGTATAATTGGGTTTTGAGTTTCATATGAAGAGTGATGTAAAGTTGTGTTCTGATCTGTTTGTGTGAGTGTTTTGGTTGTATAGAGTATATAGTGTTTTGTAGAGACGTATTTCTTCATGAGACAAAATCTTCTTTCTGCATTCTTCATGTAGTGTTAACATAAGTGATTTGATATGTGGAGTGTGAGTGTGAAAAAGGTGTTGTATTGCAGTTATCTGTTGAGAAATATACTAGTATATATGGAGGATATGTGGTATAGATGGTTCTGCCATTTTTACATCATACATAGAGTTCTATATGAATCTGGAGATTTAATGTTGGATCTGCTCTGTCATTGAACTTTCTCGATAATTAACAGCTTGCACATTTGTTTCTGTAACATGGTAACAATGTTTTTTCTTCACATAGAGAGGTTTCTGTCACACATGTACACTGACATAATAGGAATTCAGATGTTTAGGTTAGTTAGGTTTTTTCCCATTTTCATTTGTATACTAATATATGCCAGAATTGTATACATAATAAATGGTAATCCGTTCCAATTGCGAGGTGTCCGATACTTTAATCGTTCCATGAACTTAGCGTATAATGAGCTATATTAGGCATATTTTATTACAAATATCTCTTCATCTGTTTCAGTTATTTACTTTATTACTCACAGTATGCAGTTCCATATATCAGTTACTCTCTAGATAAATTCATGTTCGCTCAATGAGAGACCACTCAGTGGTAGGTGTCATCACCTAATATGTGTCAATTTTATGATGCAGCTAATGGCTTTGTATGTCTCAGTGACCGCCCATACCTCCATTGCATGTTTTGTTTCAGTGTACTGAAGTGTGTTTGGATGCTTGTTTGTGTTGTATAGAGACATTGTTTGTGAAAGTTCATCTTCTCTCTTCATGTTTGGAAATCTTCTTCCTTGATTCTCCATGTAATTTCATTTTTGGTGTTTTTAATTTTGTATTGTGTAAATACTGTGTAAGAAAGTTCTGTAGTATTAATGCATTGTGTTGTTGTGTCTGTGTCCAGTTGACGTATGTGAAATGTGTTTGATGATTAGTATTAATGTTGTATTTCCGTGGCATATTTCTTCAAGTGCAGTTCTCTTCTCTCTTCATTCTTCATGTCATTTGTCTGAGTAGTGTGTCAGATGAGTGTAATTGGGTTTATATTTTTATATTTAGAGTGATGTAAAGTTGTGTTCTGATCTGTTTGTGTGAGTGTTTCTGATGTATACAGTATATAGTGTTTTGTAGATACATATTTCTTTATGAGACAAGATCTTCTTTCTGCATTCTTCATGTAGTGTTAATGTAAGTGGTTTGATATGTGGAGTGCGAGTGTTCAAAAGGTGTTGTATTGCAGTTATCTGTAGAGAATTATACGAGTATGTATGGAGGAAATGTGGTATAGATCATTCTGTCACATTTACATCGTACATAGAGTTCTACATGTATCTGGAGACATAGAGCTGAATTTATTCTGTCATTGAACTTCCTCATTAACTGACAGCTTCCACATTTTTTTGTGGATACATGGTAACAATGTATTTTCTCCACATAGTGAGTTTTCTGTCACATTTGCATACTGACATAATAGGAATTTAGATGTTCATGTTTATTACAGTTTTTTCCATTTTCATTTGTATAGTAATATATAACAGAATTGTATACATCATAAATGCAAATCCGATTCAATTCCGACGTGTCCAATACTTTAGTCCATCAATAAACTTAGCTTGTAGTAAGCTATATTAGTAATTTTTTATTAGTAATATCTTTTCATCCTGTTCAGTTATTTACTGTATTCATCACAGTACGCAGTTTCACATGTCAATTACTCGCAAGATAAATCGAAGTTCGTTCATTTAGAGAACAGTCAGTGTTAGGTGTCATCACATAATATATATCAATTTTGAGATGTAGCTAATGGCTTTGTACGTCTGAGTGTCCGTTACGTATCCTCCATTGCCTGTTTTATGTCAGTGTACTGAAATGTATTAAGAAGTCGTTTGTGTTCTATAGAGACATTGTTTGTGACAGTTCATCGTCTCTCTTTATGTTTGGAAATCTTCCTTCTTGAAACTTCATGTAATTTATTTTTGGTGTCTTATAATTTTGTATTGTGTAAATACTGTGAAAGAGAGTTCTGTAGTATGACCGCATTGTGTTGTTGTGTCTGTGTCCAGTTGAGATATTTGAAGTGTGTTTGATGAGTTGTATTAATGTTGTATTTCGGAGACATATTTCTTCATGAACGGTTGTCTTCTCTCTTGATTCTTCATGTCATTTGCCTGAGTAGTATGTAAAATGAGTATAACTGGGTTTTGAGTTTCATATGTAGAGTGATGTAGAGTTGTGTTCTGATCTGTGTGAGTGGGTTTGTTGTATAGCATATATAGTGTTTTGTAGATACATATTTCTTAATGTGACAAAATTTTCTTTCTGCATTCTTCATGTAGTGCTAATGTAAGTGGTTTGATATGTGGAGTTTGAGTGTTGAGAAGGTTTTGTGTTGCAGTTATCAGTTGAGAAATATACGACAATATATGTGGTATACATGGTTCTGCCATTTTTACATCATACATGGAGTTCTATATGAATCTGGAGATTTAATGTTGGATTTGCTCTTTCATTGAACTTTCTCGATAATTAACAGCTTGCACATTTGTTTCTGTAACATGGTAACAATGTATTTTCTCCACATAGAGAGTTTTCTGTCACACTTGTATACTGACATAATGGGAAATCAGATGTATAGGCTTATTAGGTTTTGTCTCATTTTCATATGTATACAAATATATGCCAGAATTGTATACATCATAAATGGTAATCCGTTTCAATGCCGAGGTGTCTGATACTTTAATCCATCCATGAACTTAGCATATAATGAGCTATGTGTTGTTGTCTTCAGTCCTGAGACTGGTTTGATGCAGCTCTCCATGCTACTCTATCCTGTGCAAGCTGCTTCATCTCCCAGTACCTACTGCATCCTACATCCTTCTGAATCTGCTTAGTGTACTCATCTCTCAGTCTCCCTCTACGATTTTTACCCTCCACGCTGCCCTCCAATGCTAAATTTGTGATCCCTTGGTGTCTCAAAACATGTCCTACCAACCGATCCCTTCTCCTAGTCAAGTTGTGCCACAAACTTCTCTTTTCCCCAATCCTATTCAATACCTCCTCATTAGTTACGTGATCTATCCACCTTATCTTCAGTATTCTTCTGTAGCACCACATTTCGAAAGCTTCTATTCTCTTCTTGTCCAAACTAGTTATCGTCCATGTTTCACTTCCATACATGGCTACACTCCAAACAAATACTTTCAGAAACGACTTCCTGATACATAAATCTATATTCGATGTTAGCAAATTTCTCTTCTTCAGAAACGCTTTCCTTGCCATTGCCAGTCTACATCTTATATCCTCTCTACTTCGACCATCATCAGTTATTTTACTTCCTAAATAGCAAAACTCCTTTACTACTTTAGGTGTCTCATTTCCTAATCTAATTCCCTCAGCATCACCCGATTTAATTTGACTACATTCCATTATCCTCGTTTTGCTTTTGTTAATGTTCATCTTATATCCTCCTTTCAAGACACTGTCCATTCCGTTCAACTGCACTTCCAAGTCCTTTGCCGTCTCTGACAGAATTACAATGTCATCGGCGAACCTCAAAGTTTTTACTTCGTCTCCATGAATTTTAATACCTACTCCAAATTTTTCTTTTGTTTCCTTTACTGCTTGCTCAATATACAGATTGAATAACATCGGGGAGAGGCTACAACCCTGTCTCACTCCTTTCCCAACCACTGCTTCCCTTTCATGCCCCTCGACTCTTATTACTGCCATCTGGTTTCTGTACAAATTATAAATAGCCTTTCGCTCCCTGTATTTTACCCCTGCCACCTTTAGAATTTGAAAAAGAGTATTCCAATCAACATTGTCAAAAGCTTTCTCTAAGTCTACAAATGCTAGAAACGTAGGTTTGCCTTTTCTTAATCTTTCTTCTAAGATAAGTCGTAAGGTCAGTATTGCCTCACGTGTTCCAACATTTCGACGGAATCCAAACTGATCCTCCCCGAGGTCTGCATCTACCAGTTTTTCCATTCGTCTGTAAAGAATTCGCGTTAGTATTTTGCAGCCGTGGCTTATTAAACTGATAGTTCGGTAATTTTCACATCTGTCAGCACCTGCTTTCTTTGGGATTGGAATTATTATATTCTTCTTGAAGTCTGAGGGTATTTCGCCTGTCTCATACATCTTGCTCACCAGCTGGTAGAGTTTTGTCATGACTGGCTCTCCCAAGGCCGTTAGTAGTTCTAATGGAATGTTGTCTACTCCGGGGGCCTTGTTTCGACTCAGGTCTTTCAGTGCTCTGTCAAACTCTTCACGCAGTATCGTATCTCCCATTTCGTCTTCATCTACATCCTCTTCTATTTCCATAATATTGTCCTCAAGTACGTCGCCCTTGTATAAACCTTCTATATACTCCTTCCACCTTTCTGCCTTCCCTTCTTTGCTTAGAACTGGGCTGCCATCTGAGCTCTTGATATTCATACACGTGGTTCTCTTCTCTCCAAAGGTCTCTTTAATTTTCCTGTAGGCAGTATCTATCTTACCCCTAGTGAGATAAGCTTCTACATCCTTACATTTGTCCTCTAGCCATCCCTGTTTAGCCATTTTGCACTTCCTGTCGATCTCATTTTTGAGACGTTTGTATTCCTTTTTGCCTGCTTCATTTACTGCATTTTTATATTTTCTCCTTTCATCAATTAAATTCAATATTTCTTCTGTTACCCAAGGATTTCTAGCAGCCCTCGTCTTAGCACCTACTTTATCCTCTGCTGCCTTCACTACTACATCCCTCAGAGCTACCCATTCTTCTTCTACTGTATTTCTTTCCCCTATTCCTGTCAATTGTTCCCTTATGCTCTCTCTGAAACTCTGTACAACCTCTGGTTCTTTCAGTTTATCCAGGTCCCATCTCCTTAATTTCCCACATTTTTGCAGTTTCTTCAGTTTTAATCTACAGGTCATAACCAATAGATTGTGGTCAGAGTCCACATCTGCCCCTGGAAATGTCTTACAACTTAAAACCTGGTTCCTAAATCTCTGTCTTACCATTATATAATCTATCTGATACCTTTTAGTATCTCCAGGGTTCTTCCACGTATACAACCTTCTTTCATGATTCTTAAACCAGGTGTTAGCTATGATTAAGTTGTGCTCTGTGCAAAATTCTACTAGGCGGCTTCCTCTTTCATTTCTTAGCCCCAATCCATATTCACCTACTATGTTTCCTTCTCTCCCTTTTCCTACACTCGAATTCCAGTCACCCATTACTATTAAATTTTCGTCTCCCTTCACTATCTGAATAATTTCTTTTATTTCATCGTACATTTCTTCAATTTCTTCATCATCTGCAGAGCTAGTTGGCATATAAACTTGTACTACTGTAGTAGGTGTGGGCTTCGTATCTATCTTGGCCACAATAATGCGTTCACTATGCTGTTTGTTGTAGCTTACCCGCATTCCTATTTTCCTATTCATTATTAAACCTACTCCTGCGTTACCCCTATTTGATTTTGTGTTTATAACCCTGTAGTCACCTGACCAGAAGTCTTGTTCCTCCTGCCACCGAACTTCACTAATTCCCACTATATCTAACTTTAACCTATCCATTTCCCTTTTTAAATTTTCTAACCTACCTGCCCGATTAAGGGATCTGACATTCCACGCTCCGATCCGTAGAACGCCAGTTTTCTTTCTCCTGATAACGACATCCTCCTGAGTAGTCCCCGCCCGGAGATCCGAATGGGGGACTATTTTACCTCTGGAATATTTTACCCAAGAGGATGCCATCATCATTTAATCATACAGTAAAGCTGCATGTCCTCGGGAAAAATTACGGCTGTAGTTTCCCCTTGCTTCCAGCCGTTCGCAGTACCAGCACAGCAAGGCCGTTTTGGTTAATGTTGCAAGGCCAGATCAGTCAATCATCCAGACTGTTGCCCCTGCAACTACTGAAAAGGCTGCTGCCCCTCTTCAGGAACCACACGTTTGTCTGGCCTCTCAACAGATACCCCTCCGTTGTGGTTGCACCTACGGTACGGCCATCTGTATCGCTGAGGCACGCAAGCCTCCCCACCAACGGCAAGGTCCATGGTTCATGGGTGAGCTATATTATTCATATTTTGGTAGGAATATCTTGTCATCTGGTTCAGTTTTTTACCTTATTACTCGCAGTATGCAATTCCGTATATCAGTTACACTCTAGATAAATTCATGTTCGCTCAGTGAGAGACCACTAAGTGGTAGGTTTCATCACCTAATATGTATCAAGTTTAAGATTGAGGTAATTGTTTTCTAGGCATCAATTTTATGTATCAATTTTACGATGCAAATAATGGCTTTGTAGGTCTAAGTAACCGTCACATATCCTCCAATGCATGTTTTGTGTTAGTGTACTGAAGTGTGTTTGGATGCTTGTTTGTGTTGTATAGAGACATCGTTTGTGAAAGTTCATCATCTCTCTTTATGTTTGGAAATCTTCTTTCTTGAATCTTCAGGTAAATAATTTTTGGTGTTTTTAGTTTTGTATTGTGTATATACTGTGAAAGGGAGTTCTGTAGTGTGAATGCATTGTGTTGTTGTGTTTGTGTCCAGTTGAGATATGTGAAATGTGTTTGATGATTAATGTTGTATTTCGAGGCATATTTCTCCATGTGCAGTTATCTTCTCTCTTCATTCTTCATGTAATTTGTTTGGGTAGTGTGTGAAGTGAGTGTAATTGGGTTTAAATTTCATATGTAGAGTGATGTAAAGTTGTGTTCTGATCTGTTTGTGTGAGTGTTTTGGTTGTATAGAGTATATAGTGTTTTGTAGAGACATATTTCTTCATGAGACAAAATCTTATTTCTGCATTATTCATGTAGTGTTAACGTAAGTTGTTTGATATGTGGAGTGTAAGTGTTGAAAAGGTGTTGTATTGCAGTTATCTGTAGAGAAATATACGAGTATATATGGAGGAAATGTGGTATAGATCATCTGCCCTTTTTACATCATCCATAGAGTTCTACATGTATCTGGAGACATAGAGCTGAATTTATTCTGTCATTGAACTTTCTCATTAACTGACAGTTTCAACATTTTTTGTGGATACATTGTAACAATGTATTTTCCCAACATAGAGAGTTTTCTGTCACACTTGCATACTGACATCATAGGAATTCAGATGTTTAGGTTTATTACAATTTTTTTCCATTTTCATTTGTATACTAATATATAACAGATTTGTATACATCATAAATGCAAATCCATTTCAATTCCGACGTGTCTGATATTTTACTCCATCAATAAACTTAGCTTGTAGTAAGCTATATTAGTAATTTTTTATTAGTAATATCTTTTCATCCTGTTCAGTTATTTACTGTATTCATCACAGTACGCAGTTTCACATGTCAATTACTCGCAAGATAAATTGAAGTTCGTTCATTTAGAGAACAGTCAGTGTTAGGTGTCATCACATAATATATATCAATTTTGAGATGTAGCTAATGGCTTTGTACGTCTGAGTGTCCGTTACGTATCCTCCATTGCCTGTTTTATGTCAGTGTACTGAAATGTATTAAGAAGTCGTTTGTGTTCTATAGAGACATTGTTTGTGACAGTTCATCGTCTCTCTTTATGTTTGGAAATCTTCCTTCTTGAAACTTCATGTAATTTATTTTTGGTGTCTTATAATTTTGTATTGTGTAAATACTGTGAAAGAGAGTTCTGTAGTATGACCGCATTGTGTTGTTGTGTCTGTGTCCAGTTGAGATATTTGAAGTGTGTTTGATGAGTTGTATTAATGTTGTATTTCGGAGACATATTTCTTCATGAACGGTTGTCTTCTCTCTTGATTCTTCATGTCATTTGCCTGAGTAGTATGTAAAATGAGTATAACTGGGTTTTGAGTTTCATATGTAGAGTGATGTAGAGTTGTGTTCTGATCTGTGTGAGTGGGTTTGTTGTATAGCATATATAGTGTTTTGTAGATACATATTTCTTAATGTGACAAAATTTTCTTTCTGCATTCTTCATGTAGTGCTAATGTAAGTGGTTTGATATGTGGAGTTTGAGTGTTGAGAAGGTTTTGTGTTGCAGTTATCAGTTGAGAAATATACGACAATATATGTGGTATACATGGTTCTGCCATTTTTACATCATACATGGAGTTCTATATGAATCTGGAGATTTAATGTTGGATTTGCTCTTTCATTGAACTTTCTCGATAATTAACAGCTTGCACATTTGTTTCTGTAACATGGTAACAATGTATTTTCTCCACATAGAGAGTTTTCTGTCACACTTGTATACTGACATAATGGGAAATCAGATGTATAGGCTTATTAGGTTTTGTCTCATTTTCATATGTATACAAATATATGCCAGAATTGTATACATCATAAATGGTAATCCGTTTCAATGCCGAGGTGTCTGATACTTTAATCCATCCATGAACTTAGCATATAATGAGCTATATTAGTCATATTTTATTAGGAATATCTTGTCATCTGGTTCAGTTTTTTACCTTATTACTCGCAGTATGCAATTCCGTGTATCAGTTACACTCTAGATAAATTCATGTTCGCTCAGTGAGAGACCACTAAGTGGTAGGTTTCATCACCTAATATGTATTAATTTTAAGATGCAGCTAATGGCTTTGTAGGTTTCATCGACCGTCACATATTTTCTATTGCATATTTTGTGTCAGTGTACTGAATTTATTTGGAAGCTTTCTTGTGTTGTATTGAGTTGTTGTTTGTGGAATTTCATCTTCTCTCTTCATGTTTGGAAATCTTCTTTCTTGATTCTTGTTTCTTTTGGTGTTTTTAATTTTGTATTGTGAAAATACTGTATAAGAGGGTTCTGTAGTGTGAATGTATTTTGTTGTTGTGTCTGTGTGCAGTTGAGTTATTTGATGTGTGTTTGATGAATAGTATTAATGTTGTATTTCGGAGACACATTTCATTACGTGTGGTTCTCATCCCTCTTGACTGAGTATGTGAAAAATGACTGTCAATTAGTTTATATTGTTTTATGTAGAGTGTTTAAAAAGTTGTGTTCCTATATGTTTGTGTGAGCAGATTTTTTGTATAGTGTATATATTGTTTTGTAGTGTCATATTGCTTGATATGACAAAATCTTTTTCCTGCATTCTTCATGTATTGTTAAAGTAAGTGGTTTAACAAGTGCACTGTCATTGCTGAAAAGATGTTGTATTGCAGTTTACTGTAGAGTAGTATATGAGTGTCTCAATGAGATATATGTGCCAACAGTTTTGGTGACTAATTTTGATTATGTGTACTGTGTAAATCTGCATGTTTTAGTTAGTAAAGTTATTAGCCTTACTTTATGCTCTTGAGCTGGTTTCATTTGAATGCCCCATATATTATTGTAAGTGGAGTAATAGTAATTCCAGAGCAGATGATTACTATGGTCTCTCAAATTAAGGTATTAAGTACTTCAGAAATGAAATTGTAACACCATTGACTAAAATACTCAACTAAATTGAAAATGAAGGTTATTATCCAGAGTATTTAACAATATCTGTAGTTAAACCAGCACATAAGTAAGGAGATATAACATCACCAGGTATGTGTTGACCAATATAACTTATACCCATAATATGAAAATTAATAGAATTCTGCATGAATAAGCAGATGAATCAATATTTTGAACATAATGATATACTCTCTTCCTCACAGTATAATTTCAGATCTAGCCTTTGTACAGTCTAAACAGTTGAGAGTATGCTAGCAAAAAGATACAATTGTTCTGAAAATAAAGATAACTGTGCAACATTGTTGGACCTCAGGAAAGCTTTTGATATGGTCACCCACAATATTGTCATTAAAAAAAACTCTACCACTAAGGAGTAGGAGAGAATGGTCTATGTCTAATGCAATCAAACTTGGATAAAAGAAAAAGGTTAGTTAAGGTAAATAATCTGATGTCAGAATGTCTCCCAGTTTTAAAGGGGCAACCTCAAGGATCTGGACTTCGACGTTTCCTTTTCATTATTTATATAAATGATTCACCTGCAGTTGTATCATGTATGCAGTGCTATATGCTGATGGCACAATACTCACCACATGTGATACCTATCTTGAAAATGTGCAACACAGGACGGCAGTGGCAATGGAGAGGGGCATTACTTGGTTTGAGGCAAATGTACTGCAGAAGAATGATGGTAAAACTGAAGCTGTTGTATTCAACCTGAATGCTGCGAGTCATGGTAAAGAAACAGTAAAATTATTAAGATTTCATATAGATAAATAGCTCAGCTGGGATACTCACACAGGGAAGATACATGGCAAATTGGCACATGTCATATATCTGCTGTATCAGCTGAGGAGCAGTGTCAGTAAAGAACTTCTGTTGTATGTGTATTTCGCATTCTTCCATTCGCACTTGAGTTATGGAATACAATAATGGGGCAATTGCATAGGCTCAAAATTAGGGTTTAAATGGCAAAAGAAAGCCACAAGATGCATATCATAATTTAGCCTTTGTGAATCATGTCGAGATCAATGACAGTGCCTGGCGTGTATATTTACAACTTCCTTGTCTTCATTAAAGAGAATCTGAGAATCTGACTTGACTTAAGGAGAACAGTTCATGACCATAACATAAGAAGTGGACATACCATTAATATGCCAAATGCTAGGCTTTCAAACAGACACATCAGCTACACATCTTGGTCCTGTCTACTTCAACAAATTACCTGAAAATGCCTACACAGTGGCAGTATTTAAATTTAAAACTAGTCTTTCAAGGTGGATCAAAAGTAAAGTAATTTACTCTGCTCAAGAGTTCCCTGAGTATGTGACAAATGAGGAGAATGAACTATAAAATAACTGCAAACTATACTTATGCCACACTGTGGAACAATTTTATTACTGTTCATGTACTTATTGTTAATTATCTGTTGGATTATTTATTTGTCATTCACTGATCTATGCAGTTCATTTATCTTGTAATTGAGCAATTGGGAAACTTCTTGTTGTTATTTACATTTGCACAAATATGTATTGCATCTGCCCTGGATTATTACATTGTAGTTAATAACATGTTTCATGTCAATGATTATTATTGTTGTTATTATTATGTATACACTGACAACACCAACTGCATGTAAATATGCTCAATGGGGGAATAAAACATTTCTATTTGTAGTTCACTAGCTTTGAATCTTTCGGCTGTGTTATGTCATAAATACACTCCTGGAAATTGAAATAAGAACACCGTGAATTCATTGTCCCAGGAAGGGGAAACTTTATTGACACATTCCTGGGGTCAGATACATCACATGATCACACTGACAGAACCACAGGCACATAGACACAGGCAACAGAGCATGCACAATGTCGGCACTAGTACAGTGAATATCCACCTTTCGCAGCAATGCAGGCTGCTATTCTCCCATGGAGACGATTGTAGAGTTGCTGGATGTACTCCTGTGGAACGGCTTGCCATGCCATTTCCACCTGGCGCCTCAGTTGGACCAGCGTTCGTGCTGGACGTGCAGACAGCGTGAGACGACGCTTCATCCAGTCCCAAACATGCTCAATGGGGGACAGATCCGGAGATCTTGCTGGCCAGGGTAGTTGACTTACACCTTCTAGAGCACGTTGGGTGGCACGGGATACATGCGGACGTGCATTGTCCTGTTGGAACAGCAAGTTTGGATGTACCGTGCACTATTCAGTGTCCCCTCGACGATCACCAGAGGTGTACGGCCAGTGTAGGAGATCGCTACCCACACCATGATGCCGGGTGTTGGCCCTGTGTGCCTCGGTCGTATGCAGTCCTGATTGTGGCGCTCACCTGCACGGCGCCAAACACGCATACGACCATCATTGGCACCAAGGCAGAAGCGACTCTCATCGCTGAAGACGACACGTCTCCATTCGTCCCTCCATTCATGCCTGTCGCGACACCACTGGAGGCGGGCTGCACGATGTTGGGGCGTCAGCGGAAGATGGCCTAACGGTGTGCGGGACCGTAGCCCAGCTTCATGGAGACGGTTGCGAATGGTCCTCGCCGATACCCCAGGAGCAACAGTGTCCCTAATTTGCTGGAAAGTGGCGGTGCGGTCCCCTACGGCACTGCGTAGGATTCTACGGTCTTGGCGTGCATCCGTGCGTCGCTGCGGTCCGGTCCCAGGTCGACGGGCACGTGCACCTTCCGCCGACCACTGGCGACAACATCGATGTACTGTGGAGACCTCACGCCCCACGTGTTTAGCAATTCGGCGGTACGTCCACCCGGCCTCCCGCATGCCCACTATACGCCCTCGCTCAAAGTCCGTCAACTGCACATACGGTTCACGTCCACGCTGTCGCGGCATGCTACCAGTGTTAAAGACTGCGATGGAGCAAACTGGCTGACACTGACGGCAGCGGTGCACAAATGCTGCGCAGCTAGCGCCATTCGACGGCCAACACCGCGGTTCCCGGTGTGTCCGCTGTGCCGTGCGTGTGATCATTGCTTGTACAGCCCTCTCGCACTGTCCGGAGCAAGTATGGTGGGTCTGACACACCGGTGTCAATGTGTTCTTTTTTCCGTTTCCAGGAGTGTATGTACAAGAAATAAACATTGACCAAGAATGCTTCCCCAGGGGGACTACATAGTTGATTCATGTATTCCAGTTTTATTATTAGGATCTTACCTTCATTTTTATAATGTACGTTTGCACACTGTCTTTTGTCACTGAGCTACGAACTTAAAAAATTTGCTGCCGCTCATATTACGTGATAAAGTTCTAATGTGGATAAAATTATTCCATGATCACTGAATCAAAGGCCTTAGCCAGATGTAGAAAAGCTCCAATTACTTTGTTTCCTTATTTTCATTATTTCACATTGTGTTACATCCATTAGGACGATAATGAATTACTTGTTTCGGATGAAATTATTAATGCTGTTGATTCATCAGTTTTCTTTGTATGTCTTACTAAAATCCTCTTTCATAATGTTTTACTGATATTACAGGATTCACTTATCTGTTCAGTGTATTACTGTGAATTTAGAATGTTCAGAGATATCTCAAGTTTCCTACATTTTATAAATAAGCTCTCCACCTCATGGAAATCTTTTACGAAAACGTACAATGGAATCATAGTCTCTCTGTCTAAATAAGATATAAATCATGAAACGCTACTTGCCCAGCAAAATTTCTCTTTTTTACATTAAAGCTCAAACATTACTTTCGGAATTCATTTGCTTGAAACAAAGGGCTGACCAGTAAAACTTTTAGGATATTGCAAATATTATACTTAATCTCTTAAAATAACTTAACAACCACAACTTGTCGTAGAGTAAAAAAGCAGCAATGACAGTTCTGCACATGGGGAAATGTGATTTTATCATTTGCACATGTGGCTGCAAAATCCATTTGAACAAAATATTTAATTTTTGAAAATGGGCAATATATAATATTCTGTGATGTCATTTTGGACTTCAGACCAAAGACTGATTTAATGCACCTGTGCACTTATCCCCAGTAGTCTGTCCTGTGCACATATCTGCATGGATAATCCTGCTACGGACCACCCTCCCTCCACCCCCTCCTTCCCAGCATTTTCTGCAATTAGCACATTGACAATCCGTTGATGCATCAAGATGTTCCATATCAGCATATCTCTTTCTTTACTCTGGTTGTGCCATAAATTTCTTTTTACCTCAATTTGATTCAGTACATTCTCATTAGTTACATGATCTACCGTTCTAATCTTTAGCTTTCTCCTGTAGGTTTACGTTTTAAAAGCTGTTATTTTCTTCTTGTCTGAACCGCTTATTATTAGAGTTTCGCTTCTATACAAGGCTACACTTCAGGTAAACATGCTCAGAAAAGATTTCCTAAGATTTAAGTTTATACGATATTGTGATGCTTGTGTTGTTATGAAGAACAATATAATGTTCCTTTAGATATGCAGGTATGTCTCAGTTTAATTCCTTTTCTAACTACCTCAGCAGCACCTGATTTAATTCTAACACATTTAAGTGCCCTTATTTTACTGTTGTTCATGTGGATCTTGTAACATCTTTTCAATTCATGCTATTAAACTGTTCATCAAAGTCATTTTTCCGTGTGCAAATGTCTGGATTTTAAGTTCTTCAGCCTCAACTTAATTTCACTTTACAGATTTTTCTTTGGTTTTCTTTCCTGCTTGCTCATTGTATATGCCCAAAATTAACATAAAGCACTAAAGAAGATGGACCACACGAAACAGCAACCAAGCTCTATAACAAACTACCTTGTGATATTCAAATGAGAAAAGATACTTCAGGAGTGGACTGAACAGATGCATGACAACTACTGTCTGCTATGATGAAAACTATCTGTGCATGTGTAAACTTGTTTGCAATTTTTTGTACTTACTGTCATATTTAATATACATGATTAACTTTGGCTGCTTTTAATGTCTATAGTAAGTTCCAGAAATGTGACCTGTCCGGGGCCTGTCCAGTACTATAATGTACTTGATGTACAAAAAGATTAAAAGGACCAATAAACTATTTAACTTTGGCTGATAGCTGACGTTTTTATTTTCTCTAAGAAGAGGTGTAATATGTTGAATACACACTATCTGATCTCAGTTTTCTTTTTCTTTCTTTTTTTTTTCACAGCAGGCTGTATGGTTGAAATTTTGTTTTCAGAGATTGGATTACGTCATTTTAGCCTATCACAATTATGTCCTTTCATACTTTGATGTATTCTCTGCACTATAATTGTAACTGGGGTGTAGCTGTCTTCTACATTACATATAGTTCATATTTCTCTTATTTGAGATTTAGCATAAATGGCCTCTTGTTCATCACTAAACCTTATGATCAACATTCCACATTTAGTTAATAATTTCCTACTATTACAAAAATCTTCTTTGAGCAGCAATATTTCTGTACAATTTAAAGGCTGAAAGAAAGTGAACACTTCCTAAAAGTAATTACAGGAATCTGACCCTGGGTAAGTTGAGCTCCACTGTAGTTATTAGCTGAGCGTAAGTTTGATAATTCACTTCTTCCACATTGTCATAGTAGGCTGTGTTTGTTGTGACTTCAGTTAGGAAAAATTGATGTGTGTAGTGTGAGAGGGAGCTATGCCACAAAAAATGAAAAACTGGGCTTTGGCTCTTTTCAATATTTGTTGCCACCTTGCATCTATCCTTTGAACTAGAACCACGTGGCATAGCTGCTGCACTTTCTGCAGCAGTTGTCCTAAATCCTTGAATGCATCCTTATGATCATTGTGAATGAGAGGAAGGGCTGTGCTACATAACGATGTCTACTATGTGAGATGCAGATGTAGCAACATAGAACTGTTACAGATTGGTTTATCACTTATATGGGTATAACATAATTGTTGCCTCTATATCCACCTTCATTTTCAATTTTAAACTTAATTTGCATTTTGTCTCTTCATTGTAGTGAACATGTTATGTCTTTCTTCTGTGTATGTAAGTTGTCGCACTTCTGGTAACGATGTTTTACAATTATGGATCACTGAGTATCAGAAAATGTTGGAAAGGTGGTAAAAATTCAAACATAATCTGCATAAATGAATGGCAGCAGATGTGAAGGGGAAAGAAGCAGTGGACATGAAACCAGTAAGTAAGTAACAGTAAGGCAACAAGGACCTGGATTGGACTGAAAAATAAATAAATAAAAATCAGATAGATCTAACTTCAGCTGGAGAACCTATTTTATGTTAGATAAAGTTTCTGAAACCTCATTATTTTGTGAGTTTTACAAGCTGCAGGACAAAATATTCAGAATACAAATCTCAGAGGTCTTACTGAGCATAAGGGCTACTGTTGGAGCTATGCTCAAAAACATGATGTAGGAGTGTTCAGAAGAAAGCTGTCATTTGCTTACAAGGGAACATTGGTGACTGTAACATAACACAGAGTATGTTTTAGAAGCATTTTTGCATCATCACAGAAAAAGGCGTCAACAGCTAGACACAATAGGAAAGTGTTTAACGTTCAGGAAGATTAATTAGGAATGAAAATACTGATGAAATTAAAACATCATATCTTCGCATGCAGTGTATAGATAAGATGTAGAAAACTTACCAGGTTGGATACTATTTGAGGCTATATATTTCAAAGTTAGGAATTAGGGATGAAAATACTGATGAAATTAAAACATCATATCTTCCCATGCAGTGTATAGATAAGATGTAGAGAACCTACCAGGTTGGATACTGTTTGAGGCTATATTTCAAAGTTGCAGAAATACAGGTTCCATTATTCATGGAAAGACAATACAGGATAGGTGCACATTTCTGTGTCATGAGTCTTCTGACTGGTTTAATATGGCCCACCATGAATTCTTCTCCTTTACCAACATATTCATCTCAGAGTATCATTTTCTACCTGCATCCTCAGTTATTTGCTGGATCTCACTCTCTGTTTTCTTGTAGAGTTTTTACTCTCTACAGCTCCCTCTAGTACCATGGCAGTTATTTCCTGCTGGGTTAATGACATTCTATCATCCTGTACCTTCTTCTTGTCAGGGTGCACCAAATATTCCTTTCCTCATCAATTTATGGAGAACCCCCTCTGTCCTTACCTTAATAGTGCACTTCAGTGTACATTGTAATTGTGAAATGCACCATTTCTATGTTGGAGAATTCCTACAAACATGAGTTATACATGTAAAATGGGTAGCATATAATAAAGTTTTCAGTGCAAAGTTTTTATAAGCTTCATGTTACCACATACAGACACATGTAAAACTTATGATGAGTACAGTGCTACTCCAAACAGTGGTATACCTTTGGATGTCAGGCTACATCATCTTTGATCTGACAAAGCATATGCTATGTTGAGGTAAAACACAAAGGCTTGTTCCAGTAATGATTTCCAATAATGACTGCTGAGACCTAAAATTCAAAGAGAGGCATTGCGCTACATAAAGGCAGGTAGTGGGTATGCAACTTGGCTTCTACATATGCAACTATATTTCAGGTATTATGTGCTTCCGGCCAGATGGTATTGCCTCATGCAGTTCATCAGAAAATGCATCATGTATCATAAAAGTGCAGAGTGATCCCTCAAATATTCATTATAAAAGAAAGTTGATTTTTTTTGCAGATCTTGCCCTGGACAAAAAACAAAAAGGCAATACCATGTTTGATGTGAACTCTCATTTTCAAAGGACTCTATGACACCACTCATCATTTCCTTGTTCCTAGATGTACCTGTTTATGCACTGACCAAGATTCTGACACAATAGAAAAGAGAATCTGAAAAACAGATCATATATACACAGGTGACCATTGGTGTGAGGTTGTGAAAAATGCTAGAGTCATAAACCAATTTAAGGTAATTCCAACGACAACAGAAAATTTCAGGTATTTTCAGTAGCTGAACAATAATATAGCTAGAAGTTGTGTTGTAGGAAATGGTGGTAGCATTAATTGTAGGAAAATTGGTGCTCCAAAATTTGGTAGACAACAAAAGAATGACAAGGACTGGAACTTTTCAAAAAAAGTGCCAGGTAATTGCTCCAAAACCAGGTTAGACACAGTGGCTGATTATCCTGATATGACTAAACTTTCTGAGGAAATATTCTATCCACATAGAAGACCTGATCAACCCTGAAGTTAAAAGACCTTGTTCCACTAATTCCATACACTTCCCTAGTTTTTCTTCGTGTTTAATGAAATGTTTACTTTTTCAGTAACTATCTGCACTCTATCAAGTCCTATGTTAATTCACCTTACGGTATTGTGATTGGTCATAATATTGGAAAACATATACACATATATATTATGTGTTTACCTTGTTTCATAATTTTCATTCAGTCTTAGAGTACACATACCCTAGATGGCTTGGACCAGCAGCTTTGCTGTGAATTGACTATTGATCTTCGTTATTATCGATACTGAACTTTAAATGAAGTAAAGACAAATTTAAACATACACAGGTAGTGAATTGTAAGGAATGACTAGCTAGTAAGTAGTATATCAACATTACAGGATCAGGAGTGGAATTATCAACAGTGATCTTGATATGACTCATTTCATGACTGCAGCTATAATAGCAAGGATGTCTATGATGCATTAAACTCTAGCTTCCCTCAGTTTAGCTAAATATGGCCATGGGAACAGTTATTAGGTAATTATCTTCTCAAGCAAAGAAAAAGGAGTGGAGGAAGCAGTGAAGAAGCAGGACTTTGTGATTGAGTCACAAAATTTTTGTCAAAAAAGAAAAAAAAATACTGCAGTGATGTGTGTGTGTGTGTGTGTGTGTTTTATAGTGGTGTTTTTGTTTGCTGAGATTTAGTGAAAACAAACTTTACACATGTGAAGAAGGCATGTGCATTATTAAATATGACACAGTGCACATCAGTGTTTGATGGAGACTAGACTAGTAAATACTGCCAACCACTGAATACAAAAGTACAGGCTTCAGTTACTAAACAATATCAAAGATGTAAAACACATCAACACTGCAGCATTACATTGGGTCATTGCAAATTTTTATCATTGAATTGGGTATGTGACCATCTGCAGGAAATGTCTATTGCATCAGCAGAGAAAGAGACTTTAAGTGTCCTGCAGCTATAATAAGAAATTAAACACACTGAATGTGATACTGACCTTTTGGGAAGAACTGACCTGTTAGCTTGACTATCTCCTGTGGTACAGTTGCACACAGTAAGCAGACGTGGAGCCCTAACCCGGCTGTTTCACAGTTGCAACAACAAGAAGCTGATGCACAATAATAATATTGCTGTCTCTTCTTAAAACATTCTGAAATAAAAAATATAAATGATTTCAACAGTCTCATTGATAATTCACTTCATATAATTATAAATAATTAAATACAGAAAGTCATTTCTATTGCAAGAATGTATAATAAATTAATCATAAATTATTATTTAGGAATGATACTATTGATATTTCCAAATAACTGAACCTTGAAATACCAAATACCCTTGAAAATGTAGCTTCAGTTTTGTTAATGAACATGTGTGACATGGAGTTTGGGTCAGTATGCACTACAGACTTGTGCCTTGTGTGACTAAAATTTGGAATGTCTTCTGCTATCACAAATCTTACAACTGTGAAAATTACACAGTCATTTTTGTCAGTGTAAGAAAGGCAAACCCTTTAACCTCCAGACATTTTTGTGTAATGTACAGAGAAAAGTCAATCAATAGTGCTGATTATTTCAAAACTGCTCACTTCATAGCAGATTACAATTACCATTTTTGGGACAGGAAAAGAATTTTTAGGGAGTGAATCACAACGATCATTTCAACAGTGCACAGTGAAATATTGTAAAAGTTATGAATACCAGTTGTTTGTTCACATAATGCCACAAGAAATGAAATAAAGCTTGATAAGTTCGAATAGATGTTGTTAGCCATCTTCTGTACACCCTTAACCCTTTAACTGCTGTGGATGTGTTAACGCACATGCCTTTGTATCTGTCCCAGTGTGCTCTGAAGGTGTTTACAACGTAGCACCTGTCCTTCTACCTGGAACTGAATGTGTCTACATGTACACATGTTCAGAGTACAATATAGAAAGACTGGTGGCTCGTGTAAACACCTTCAGAGCACACAGGAACAGGTAAAAAGGCAAGCTCATTAACACATCCAGAGCAGTTATGGTTGAATTTGGTAACCAGTGATTACTACTTCTTCCACTATACATGGAAAAAAGTAGCTTTTGTCACAGAATTTTAGTAATGGTGAGGACATTTAAGACATCACTGAATAACAGTTAAATTGATCAGTGATGTAACTCTGTGATGGTGGGACACACAGGATTTTTGACATTGTCATGTGTTCTTTTACACTGCAATAAATGGTGATAGGAAGCAGTTTAAGGTTGTAAATTTAATACACATATAGTGAAGATTCTATGTATGTGTTAGCATTTTCTTAATAACCAAGTAGAACTTAGACACAACCACATTAAATGATGGTACAAAATACACAGTTGTGGAACTAAATTACAGCTGGAAGAACCTGTACAAGATACAGAAATTGCCCAAGACACAATCTCCCAGTAGGCAGAGGACCTGGTTATTAAGACCATATCAGATGCAAAATGAGAATAAATAATTTATGTGGATGGTAGCTTCAGGATATTTATTTTTGACTGACATGTTTTTAGTTCCATGAGCCAGCAGGCTCAGGTAGAACAGTATGGTAGAGAAATTATCAGTGAAGAATACTACCAGCTCATTTGGACAAGTGTAATAGAGGTAATCAGCAGTGATTTGGAAGAGACACAATTGTCATTTGTCTGAAGTTTTTAAGGAAAGCCATGTAAAATTAAATATGGATGGCCAGTTAGCAATTTATATTGTCCTCCTCACTACTGTTCTTCTTTGCTGGACTTTTTCTGTTCATCTTTTACCTCTCAAGGCATATTTTGTTGTTATGTAAATTTAAGGTGGGGCAAGGTGAAAGGAAAGGAAAGGGGAAGAACTGATGATACCAGCAGCATCAGGACTTTATGCAGAATCAGCAGCAATGAGCGAAAATGTGGGGTGGACTGGTACTCAAACATGGGATCTCATGCTTACTAGGCAGATACATTAATCGCTGCACCATCCGGACACAGCATTTATTTCAAATGAGGGAACTTTCTCGGTGTGCTCCCCAGCCCATCCAGTGCCATTTATCTGCAGTCCCTGTCTGTGTCCTTTGTGCTCACTAAGTTTAGATTCCCGCAGGAGGTCAAACATAAATGTGCATTCTCACCAACAATTGTGCATAATATCCTACCTCCTGTGGAAAATTAGTGAGTCTGGAGGACATGGACAGGAAATTCAGATACATGATGCTGGGTGGGAATGTGTGTTTGCCAGGGAATGTAGCAAGATAGTTGATGCATTTGTGATGAACACTGTGTCTGGTTGTTGCAGTGGTTAATGCCACTGCATAGTAAGCAGGATGTCCTGGGTTCAATGTACAGTTCAACACACATTTTCATGCATCACTGCAATTCCACATAAATTCCCAATGCAGCCCCTTTCTGCAATCCCTCCTGTTGCCTTTCCTTTCTCCCCCCTCCACCATCAGTATACGTAATAAGTATCACAACCGCAGATTCTACACGGTGTCTACTCTTTAGGACATATCCCAAAGAAAAGATACCACACACCCATATAAAATTATTTTATTGCGATTTTTTTGACTGCTTCTATTCTACTTTCCACTTTATGCTTCTACTTTTTCTTTTGGTGCCTGGTTATTTTTGTATGTCATACTTATTTCCAGTTTCCATGTCTCCCTTGCATTTAGAATTGACAATATAATTTGGTAATTTTGCATTCAGAAGATTAGGAGAAGTTGCTAAACTTAGCCAACCTAGAATTTCGTAACCTTCTAAAATTTTTTCCCTACTGGTACTTTATTTTAGACCACGTGTTTTTTTTTTTTTTTTTGTTTTACTTGCTTTTATAGTGAAGAGTCTCATTTGGACCAAACTGGGAGGTGGCAGGTATCAAAAGTATGACAATATTGCACTGCAATTTACATTCTCCCCAATGGTTAGTAAGGAGGTGAGCAGTTGGAAAGTAAATGAAAAGTGTAATGTTCACCTAGAACCATTAAAAATTGCCCCCTCTTCAGAGGCATTAGGGCAGTAGACTATACTAAGCAATCATAAGGAAAAGGGAGCATCAAACAAATTCTTGTTGGTTCTATAGAGAATGGGAGTTCAAGATGTCATTTCATCAAATGGCAGGCAGGAAATAAGTTTGCTTCCCATATATGCCTCATGATTGTGAAACCTGGAGTTTTAAGACCAAAGACAAGCAACTTATTGATGCACTTTGTTGCTGCAGACTACTGCACATACAGTTCACTAAAAGAGGACAGATGTGTCCATTATGAGCAACTCATTACTTCGAGGCATATTTCTTCTTGTGTCAAATAAAGGTCTGGTCTACTACATCAGCAAGCTCTAAGAGAAGCTGGTAAGCATCCAGGATTGAAAGTTTGATTCATAGGGTCACAACTTCTTGTGACAATGATGATCACGTTCTCGAAGAAGCTTTACTTAATGTACAAGACTCTATGCACATAACTGAGCCCTCCTACAGTGAGTTTTGTACTGTTTGCGATTTTTAACGTATTATTTTTTTTAATTTGTGTTGTTTTTAGTTGTTATGAAACTAGATAGCGATCAAGACTATTAGTTTACGACGATTTTGAAGCATTTTCGCACATATCACTTAGAAAGGCAACTAAGGAAAGGCTATGAACGTGGCAGATAGTTCCAATTTCCATATCAAAAATTGGCAGTATTAATTACATATGAAACTTACCTGTAGTTACTTGGGATAAAACCAGTCATATAGAAGTTCAGATGTAAGTGTACTCTGTTAGACACATCAACTTAGCTGTACACTGTCTCCAAACCGATATAGAAATGGCCGTAGCGAACCGAGGGGGAAAGCTTCATGCAATTTTCGTACACTTCACCAAGGCGTTCGACACAATCAATAGATCCATTCTACTGAAGAAACTGGAAACCTCCTTAGGTCCAAGACATTACCTGTTGCCAGTTATTACAAACCTCCATTACTTTTATTTACAGACTGTTGAAACCATAATTGGAACGATGAGACACTTTCCATGTATGGAAGCTCATGGCTAAATAGCTTCCCAATATATCGATTACATATTGTAGTGATTAATATCTAGTTAGTACCGACGATGTAGTGGCATAGACGTAAGTGAAATTTGCGGCAATTTATGGTTGTAGTACAACAGCAGCATGATGAACACATGTACTGAAAGTGCAGTAACTCATTGTATGCTGGCAGTTAGCATAACGTTACCAAATTTCGTAACTTTTGTTGAAATATTGTTTGTTTTCGCCAAACGTAAATCAATAACCCTATATGGTATCATCTTGTGTTACTCTACAAAAACGAGCTGTTAGAATAATTACCAACAGTTCAAGGCTGACTCCTTCAAAGTAATTATTTAAACAGCTGAATATTCTACCCCTACAGTGCCTCTATATACAGAAAAGTATAATTAATGTAAGAAGAAATATTAACAATTTCCAATCCAACTCGGATCTACATACTTACAACACAAGAAAGTGCAATGACATTCATATAAAAAGAGTTAACAAGGCTTTGGCGCAGAAACAAACAAACATACAAGGAAGCAGATTGTATAATAAACTACCGGTAAAGATAAAAGAAATAAAAAAAATTTTCTTCATTTAACGAAGCAGTATTCAAAGTTTTAATGACCAACTGCTATTATAGTGTAAAAGAATACCTGGAATAGCTTCATACTAAACAATTATATTTATGTACTCTGTGCAAATAGTAATTTTTATCTGACTGTTGCTATGATCTAAATAAATAATATATACAAAAGTGCTATAATTATATGTGTTATATCTAGATATCAAATGTGTATTCTATGTAAAAAGTCTTTCTCATACATCAATGTAAAAAATCAAAGTTGTACGTGCTATTTCAATGTGGTCTGATGTTGTGTAGTCTACTATGCAAATCTGTATTTTGTATAGTATTATTCACCATATATATATATATATATATATATATATATATATATATATATATATATATATATATTGACGAAATCCATGCAATGTACTTTGTCTCTGGATGAATAAACTAATACTACTATTACTACTACTCCGAAGCTGAACTGCATTGTTGTAGCTGGAATGTAGCGAACTATCACGCTGCATAAACCCAATTTTGCAGAAAAAAAGAAGGTGCATAAGTAATGCTGAAATAGAGGGTTAGCGTGAGCTGTTCTGTGACAAGAAACTTAATCAAAAAATAAATACATTGCTGTGACACTTCACAAAATAACTAATAAGTACGTGGCACTGAAATTTTACGGAATCTACTAAGAGCTGCACACCATCGTGATACATTGCATGGAAACTCCTTTCTTGCCTGTCTCAAAAACTGTGGAGCAGATACAAATCATTTGACTGACGATGATTTGGTCTATTTCCGTAAATATTCGAATACCAGAGTTCAAAAGCCGATGGTTAATTCTCAGATTACAAGAAAAGAATTATTTTGAAAGTGTCCTGATTTACTGTGCTGTTCGAGTCGTTGCTACCAATGACTGTAAAATTTGCTGAATTGCTTTCATCGGCAAACAAGGATGTCCCAGCGATATGGGAGGTGGCTTTAGCGCTAGGAAAAGAAAAATAGCTATTTTCGCAACTGAGAGTGAGAGATGTGTCTGTACAATATCAGTTTGAAGAAAGCCGCATGTAACTGATATTTACCTATAGCAAGTGTATCTCAGATCCGTTGGTCCAGAAATCTGAATACCCATTAGCCGCTATTCTCCTTCCAAGTAAAATGTAAGGTTGCTATTGTTTCTGCAAGCTAAAAGCAGCATTGCACATTTAATTCGCGATTTTTTCCTTCATATTACCAGCCTATGTAAAAACTACCCTCCGGTATTAAAAATATGAATATAACCAGCAATCGTGTGTATCAGAATTTTACCTACGTACCTAACAGCAAAATTCCTTAACATTTACACACTGGTAACTTATACAAAGTGTACCTTCTCAATTTTAGTACATAGTACGTAGCAAGGGGCGGATCTACTTAGTATAAAGTGGCCGCATTCATATGTTTGCTAATTAATAAGCAGTTTTTCAATGCTTTTGAATTTTATTTTGTAAGAAAATTTTTGGTTTCCTCTATCCCACTGCCTTAGACTGTCGAAATTTCCTAGCTCGGCTAACATAACTATTGTAGGCGCTTACACGACCAGTGAAAATACAGTAAGCGTTAAATTATTTCCTCATGAATAGTTTCATTCATTATAAAATTAGCTGCAGTAGCAGGCCTACACAATACATCAGCGTTATTTTGGCCGAGAGGGCAACATTTCGCTAATCAATGACTCGGAGCAAACATTAAATAACTTCGCACTTGGTATTTTTAAGATGACTTCAGTTCTGACTTGGACAGATTTACGCTGTAACCTAATTTCGTCAGTTCCAGCTGCGTGGACAAGAGCTACGTATATTCCGCGTGGTGAAATGTGCGGTCAAAGACTGGCGAAAGGCTGAGGAATGATAAAAGGTTGCAGACGGGACTGCAGCGACGCGCAATTAAATTTCAGCCGCCGTAGTTCTCTTTACGTACTTGACATTAATACGGAAGACAATATAAATGCTGTAGTTCCCATAAATCTCACCTGTACGGCTGGCTGTCGCGGCGCGAGCGCTGCAGATCTGCAGTGGCCTCCGACGTCTGTCGCGTCTCGCGGAGGCTGCTGCCGGGCAACGGCCTAATTGTCGGCAGTCTTTTGTTCTCAGCCGTGAACGCGGTTAACGAGAAACGCACGGAAGAAACACTAAAGAAGTCAAGCATTTACGACTGACGTTAAATAACTGAAGCATCCAAAATGGAGTTCTCTTTTCAGCAACGTTTAGCTACACTGCATTTTCTACGACATTCTGAGCCCCTTGACGGATCAATTCTTCTGTTACTTTTAACCTGCAGGTTCTTTCCTTTGATACTGCACTGTCAGTAACACTTGCATCCGAACGTGTAATTCAAGTAATAAAATGGCTTTCCTTGTTCCATTTGAGTGCTGCTTTTCAACGCTACAACGTACTACTTTCGTATAAAGGTTGCAATACTTCCTTTTGTGCAGTCAAAAAGTATTACATTCCTGCATGAATCATTTTTTGTTTAGGTTTTGATATGAGATGAGAGTTGTTTTGTGAAGACTTTTCAAGAAGAAAAATTCTACTATTTTACGGAAGTACAATATAAATGTAATTCAGTTTGTGGCTTGCCTTCTTGCGCGTATCCAGGATCCGACATGGTTATGGCAGAGAGACGCTCGGCCGATATTAGTCTGTTGGAAGGGGGAGGGATGGAGGAAACGAGGCATAATTTCTTACAAATAAAACTCAGCGTCAATTTAAGACCGTTTATTGATTACCACTGTAGGCCTGCTAATGCTACCACTTCGTGATAGGTACGGCTGCTGGCACCCTCCAATGTTCGTAACGAAGAGAGAGTGGTTCGTATGAGATGTGAGTATATTATTTTGCTGTCAGACAAGCTACAGCCAGATAATATGCGAATACTTTCTGTAGAGCCTATTCACATTTGGAGTAGTTTTTGACATTGGCTGGTAATACGAATTGAAGTTACACTATTGATTTAGCCCTGTGGAACTAAGAATCTTGTGGCATTTTCAGTTGTAAGGAGAACAACAAAACAATAGTTTTCGGATATCGGGACAAAGTCTTTGGTGTACAGTTGCCACTGCTGTAAACATGTTATCTATAGATTTTCTTGTTTTCTTTAAATAATACGTTCATCTGTGTGACATTTCAGGATGCAAATTCAGTTGCCAAACATATTTCTTTATCATGATTTCATTATTTATTTTTCCCCCCTAAACAACTAGTTACAAGCACGAACAGATAGTCCCTACGCCGCAGATGTGTTTCATGTCAATGATTATTATTGTTGTTATTATTATGTATACACTGACAACACCAACTGCATGTAAATATGCTCAATGGGGGAATAAAACATTTCTATTTGTAGTTCACTAGCTTTGATTCTTTCGGCTGTGTTATGTCATAAATACACTCCTGGAAATTGAAATAAGAACACCGTGAATTCATTGTCCCAGGAAGGGGAAACTTTATTGACACATTCCTGGGGTCAGATACATCACATGATCACACTGACAGAACCACAGGCACATAGACACAGGCAACAGAGCATGCACAATGTCGGCACTAGTACAGTGAATATCCACCTTTCGCAGCAATGCAGGCTGCTATTCTCCCATGGAGACGATTGTAGAGTTGCTGGATGTACTCCTGTGGAACGGCTTGCCATGCCATTTCCACCTGGCGCCTCAGTTGGACCAGCGTTCGTGCTGGACGTGCAGACAGCGTGAGACGACGCTTCATCCAGTCCCAAACATGCTCAATGGGGGACAGATCCGGAGATCTTGCTGGCCAGGGTAGTTGACTTACACCTTCTAGAGCACGTTGGGTGGCACGGGATACATGCGGACGTGCATTGTCCTGTTGGAACAGCAAGTTTGGATGTACCGTGCACTATTCAGTGTCCCCTCGACGATCACCAGAGGTGTACGGCCAGTGTAGGAGATCGCTACCCACACCATGATGCCGGGTGTTGGCCCTGTGTGCCTCGGTCGTATGCAGTCCTGATTGTGGCGCTCACCTGCACGGCGCCAAACACGCATACGACCATCATTGGCACCAAGGCAGAAGCGACTCTCATCGCTGAAGACGACACGTCTCCATTCGTCCCTCCATTCATGCCTGTCGCGACACCACTGGAGGCGGGCTGCACGATGTTGGGGCGTCAGCGGAAGATGGCCTAACGGTGTGCGGGACCGTAGCCCAGCTTCATGGAGACGGTTGCGAATGGTCCTCGCCGATACCCCAGGAGCAACAGTGTCCCTAATTTGCTGGAAAGTGGCGGTGCGGTCCCCTACGGCACTGCGTAGGATTCTACGGTCTTGGCGTGCGTCCGTGCGTCGCTGCGGTCCGGTCCCAGGTCGACGGGCACGTGCACCTTCCGCCGACCACTGGCGACAACATCGATGTACTGTGGAGACCTCACGCCCCACGTGTTTAGCAATTCGGCGGTACGTCCACCCGGCCTCCCGCATGCCCACTATACGCCCTCGCTCAAAGTCCGTCAACTGCACATACGGTTCACGTCCACGCTGTCGCGGCATGCTACCAGTGTTAAAGACTGCGATGGAGCAAACTGGCTGACACTGACGGCAGCGGTGCACAAATGCTGCGCAGCTAGCGCCATTCGACGGCCAACACCGCGGTTCCCGGTGTGTCCGCTGTGCCGTGCGTGTGATCATTGCTTGTACAGCCCTCTCGCACTGTCCGGAGCAAGTATGGTGGGTCTGACACACCGGTGTCAATGTGTTCTTTTTTCCGTTTCCAGGAGTGTATGTACAAGAAATAAACATTGACCAAGAATGCTTCCCCAGGGGGACTACATAGTTGATTCATGTATTCCAGTTTTATTATTAGGATCTTACCTTCATTTTTATAATGTACGTTTGCACACTGTCTTTTGTCACTGAGCTACGAACTTAAAAAATTTGCTGCCGCTCATATTACGTGATAAAGTTCTAATGTGGATAAAATTATTCCATGATCACTGAATCAAAGGCCTTAGCCAGATGTAGAAAAGCTCCAATTACTTTGTTTCCTTATTTTCATTATTTCACATTGTGTTACATCCATTAGGACGATAATGAATTACTTGTTTCGGATGAAATTATTAATGCTGTTGATTCATCAGTTTTCTTTGTATGTCTTACTAAAATCCTCTTTCATAATGTTTTACTGATATTACAGGATTCACTTATCTGTTCAGTGTATTACTGTGAATTTAGAATGTTCAGAGACATCTCAAGTTTCCTACATTTTATAAATAAGCTCTCCACCTCATGGAAATCTTTTACGAAAACGTACAATGGAATCATAGTCTCTCTGTCTAAATAAGATATAAATCATGAAACGCTACTTGCCCAGCAAAATTTCTCTTTTTTACATTAAAGCTCAAACATTACTTTCGGAATTCATTTGCTTGAAACAAAGGGCTGACCAGTAAAACTTTTAGGATATTGCAAATATTATACTTAATCTCTTAAAATAACTTAACAACCACAACTTGTCGTAGAGTAAAAAAGCAGCAATGACAGTTCTGCACATGGGGAAATGTGATTTTATCATTTGCACATGTGGCTGCAAAATCCATTTGAACAAAATATTTAATTTTTGAAAATGGGCAATATATAATATTCTGTGATGTCATTTTGGACTTCAGACCAAAGACTGATTTAATGCACCTGTGCACTTATCCCCAGTAGTCTGTCCTGTGCACATATCTGCATGGATAATCCTGCTACGGACCACCCTCCCTCCACCCCCTCCTTCCCAGCATTTTCTGCAATTAGCACATTGACAATCCGTTGATGCATCAAGATGTTCCATATCAGCATATCTCTTTCTTTACTCTGGTTGTGCCATAAATTTCTTTTTGCCTCAATTTGATTCAGTACATTCTCATTAGTTACATGATCTACCGTTCTAATCTTTAGCTTTCTCCTGTAGGTTTACGTTTTAAAAGCTGTTATTTTCTTCTTGTCTGAACCGCTTATTATTAGAGTTTCGCTTCTATACAAGGCTACACTTCAGGTAAACATGCTCAGAAAAGATTTCCTAAGATTTAAGTTTATACGATATTGTGATGCTTGTGTTGTTATGAAGAACAATATAATGTTCCTTTAGATATGCAGGTATGTCTCAGTTTAATTCCTTTTCTAACTACCTCAGCAGCACCTGATTTAATTCTAACACATTTAAGTGCCCTTATTTTACTGTTGTTCATGTGGATCTTGTAACATCTTTTCAATTCATGCTATTAAACTGTTCATCAAAGTCATTTTTCCGTGTGCAAATGTCTGGATTTTAAGTTCTTCAGCCTCAACTTAATTTCACTTTACAGATTTTTCTTTGGTTTTCTTTCCTGCTTGCTCATTGTATATGCCCAAAATTAACATAAAGCACTAAAGAAGATGGACCACACGAAACAGCAACCAAGCTCTATAACAAACTACCTTGTGATATTCAAATGAGAAAAGATACTTCAGGAGTGGACTGAACAGATGCATGACAACTACTGTCTGCTATGATGAAAACTATCTGTGCATGTGTAAACTTGTTTGCAATTTTTTGTACTTACTGTCATATTTAATATACATGATTAACTTTGGCTGCTTTTAATGTCTATAGTAAGTTCCAGAAATGTGACCTGTCCGGGGCCTGTCCAGTACTATAATGTACTTGATGTACAAAAAGATTAAAAGGACCAATAAACTATTTAACTTTGGCTGATAGCTGACGTTTTTATTTTCTCTAAGAAGAGGTGTAATATGTTGAATACACACTATCTGATCTCAGTTTTCTTTTTCTTTCTTTTTTTTTTCACAGCAGGCTGTATGGTTGAAATTTTGTTTTCAGAGATTGGATTACGTCATTTTAGCCTATCACAATTATGTCCTTTCATACTTTGATGTATTCTCTGCACTATAATTGTAACTGGGGTGTAGCTGTCTTCTACATTACATATAGTTCATATTTCTCTTATTTGAGATTTAGCATAAATGGCCTCTTGTTCATCACTAAACCTTATGATCAACATTCCACATTTAGTTAATAATTTCCTACTATTACAAAAATCTTCTTTGAGCAGCAATATTTCTGTACAATTTAAAGGCTGAAAGAAAGTGAACACTTCCTAAAAGTAATTACAGGAATCTGACCCTGGGTAAGTTGAGCTCCACTGTAGTTATTAGCTGAGCGTAAGTTTGATAATTCACTTCTTCCACATTGTCATAGTAGGCTGTGTTTGTTGTGACTTCAGTTAGGAAAAATTGATGTGTGTAGTGTGAGAGGGAGCTATGCCACAAAAAATGAAAAACTGGGCTTTGGCTCTTTTCAATATTTGTTGCCACCTTGCATCTATCCTTTGAACTAGAACCACGTGGCATAGCTGCTGCACTTTCTGCAGCAGTTGTCCTAAATCCTTGAATGCATCCTTATGATCATTGTGAATGAGAGGAAGGGCTGTGCTACATAACGATGTCTACTATGTGAGATGCAGATGTAGCAACATAGAACTGTTACAGATTGGTTTATCACTTATATGGGTATAACATAATTGTTGCCTCTATATCCACCTTCATTTTCAATTTTAAACTTAATTTGCATTTTGTCTCTTCATTGTAGTGAACATGTTATGTCTTTCTTCTGTGTATGTAAGTTGTCGCACTTCTGGTAACGATGTTTTACAATTATGGATCACTGAGTATCAGAAAATGTTGGAAAGGTGGTAAAAATTCAAACATAATCTGCATAAATGAATGGCAGCAGATGTGAAGGGAAAAGAAGCAGTGGACATGAAACCAGTAAGTAAGTAACAGTAAGGCAACAAGGACCTGGATTGGACTGAAAAATAAATAAATAAAAATCAGATAGATCTAACTTCAGCTGGAGAACCTATTTTATGTTAGATAAAGTTTCTGAAACCTCATTATTTTGTGAGTTTTACAAGCTGCAGGACAAAATATTCAGAATACAAATCTCAGAGGTCTTACTGAGCATAAGGGCTACTGTTGGAGCTATGCTCAAAAACATGATGTAGGAGTGTTCAGAAGAAAGCTGTCATTTGCTTACAAGGGAACATTGGTGACTGTAACATAACACAGAGTATGTTTTAGAAGCATTTTTGCATCATCACAGAAAAAGGCGTCAACAGCTAGACACAATAGGAAAGTGTTTAACGTTCAGGAAGATTAATTAGGAATGAAAATACTGATGAAATTAAAACATCATATCTTCGCATGCAGTGTATAGATAAGATGTAGAAAACTTACCAGGTTGGATACTATTTGAGGCTATATATTTCAAAGTTAGGAATTAGGGATGAAAATACTGATGAAATTAAAACATCATATCTTCCCATGCAGTGTATAGATAAGATGTAGAGAACCTACCAGGTTGGATACTGTTTGAGGCTATATTTCAAAGTTGCAGAAATACAGGTTCCATTATTCATGGAAAGACAATACAGGATAGGTGCACATTTCTGTGTCATGAGTCTTCTGACTGGTTTAATATGGCCCACCATGAATTCTTCTCCTTTACCAACATATTCATCTCAGAGTATCATTTTCTACCTGCATCCTCAGTTATTTGCTGGATCTCACTCTCTGTTTTCTTGTAGAGTTTTTACTCTCTACAGCTCCCTCTAGTACCATGGCAGTTATTTCCTGCTGGGTTAATGACATTCTATCATCCTGTACCTTCTTCTTGTCAGGGTGCACCAAATATTCCTTTCCTCATCAATTTATGGAGAACCCCCTCTGTCCTTACCTTAATAGTGCACTTCAGTGTACATTGTAATTGTGAAATGCACCATTTCTATGTTGGAGAATTCCTACAAACATGAGTTATACATGTAAAATGGGTAGCATATAATAAAGTTTTCAGTGCAAAGTTTTTATAAGCTTCATGTTACCACATACAGACACATGTAAAACTTATGATGAGTACAGTGCTACTCCAAACAGTGGTATACCTTTGGATGTCAGGCTACATCATCTTTGATCTGACAAAGCATATGCTATGTTGAGGTAAAACACAAAGGCTTGTTCCAGTAATGATTTCCAATAATGACTGCTGAGACCTAAAATTCAAAGAGAGGCATTGCGCTACATAAAGGCAGGTAGTGGGTATGCAACTTGGCTTCTACATATGCAACTATATTTCAGGTATTATGTGCTTCCGGCCAGATGGTATTGCCTCATGCAGTTCATCAGAAAATGCATCATGTATCATAAAAGTGCAGAGTGATCCCTCAAATATTCATTATAAAAGAAAGTTGATTTTTTTTGCAGATCTTGCCCTGGACAAAAAACAAAAAGGCAATACCATGTTTGATGTGAACTCTCATTTTCAAAGGACTCTATGACACCACTCATCATTTCCTTGTTCCTAGATGTACCTGTTTATGCACTGACCAAGATTCTGACACAATAGAAAAGAGAATCTGAAAAACAGATCATATATACACAGGTGACCATTGGTGTGAGGTTGTGAAAAATGCTAGAGTCATAAACCAATTTAAGGTAATTCCAACGACAACAGAAAATTTCAGGTATTTTCAGTAGCTGAACAATAATATAGCTAGAAGTTGTGTTGTAGGAAATGGTGGTAGCATTAATTGTAGGAAAATTGGTGCTCCAAAATTTGGTAGACAACAAAAGAATGACAAGGACTGGAACTTTTCAAAAAAAGTGCCAGGTAATTGCTCCAAAACCAGGTTAGACACAGTGGCTGATTATCCTGATATGACTAAACTTTCTGAGGAAATATTCTATCCACATAGAAGACCTGATCAACCCTGAAGTTAAAAGACCTTGTTCCACTAATTCCATACACTTCCCTAGTTTTTCTTCGTGTTTAATGAAATGTTTACTTTTTCAGTAACTATCTGCACTCTATCAAGTCCTATGTTAATTCACCTTACGGTATTGTGATTGGTCATAATATTGGAAAACATATACACATATATATTATGTGTTTACCTTGTTTCATAATTTTCATTCAGTCTTAGAGTACACATACCCTAGATGGCTTGGACCAGCAGCTTTGCTGTGAATTGACTATTGATCTTCGTTATTATCGATACTGAACTTTAAATGAAGTAAAGACAAATTTAAACATACACAGGTAGTGAATTGTAAGGAATGACTAGCTAGTAAGTAGTATATCAACATTACAGGATCAGGAGTGGAATTATCAACAGTGATCTTGATATGACTCATTTCATGACTGCAGTTATAATAGCAAGGATGTCTATGATGCATTAAACTCTAGCTTCCCTCAGTTTAGCTAAATATGGCCATGGGAACAGTTATTAGGTAATTATCTTCTCAAGCAAAGAAAAAGGAGTGGAGGAAGCAGTGAAGAAGCAGGACTTTGTGATTGAGTCACAAAATTTTTGTCAAAAAAGAAAAAAAAATACTGCAGTGATGTGTGTGTGTGTGTGTGTTTTTTATAGCGGTGTTTTTGTTTGCTGAGATTTAGTGAAAACAAACTTTACACATGTGAAGAAGGCATGTGCATTATTAAATATGACACAGTGCACATCAGTGTTTGATGGAGACTAGACTAGTAAATACTGCCAACCACTGAATACAAAAGTACAGGCTTCAGTTACTAAACAATATCAAAGATGTAAAACACATCAACACTGCAGCATTACATTGGGTCATTGCAAATTTTTATCATTGAATTGGGTATGTGACCATCTGCAGGAAATGTCTATTGCATCAGCAGAGAAAGAGACTTTAAGTGTCCTGCAGCTATAATAAGAAATTAAACACACTGAATGTGATACTGACCTTTTGGGAAGAACTGACCTGTTAGCTTGACTATCTCCTGTGGTACAGTTGCACACAGTAAGCAGACGTGGAGCCCTAACCCGGCTGTTTCACAGTTGCAACAACAAGAAGCTGATGCACAATAATAATATTGCTGTCTCTTCTTAAAACATTCTGAAATAAAAAATATAAATGATTTCAACAGTCTCATTGATAATTCACTTCATATAATTATAAATAATTAAATACAGAAAGTCATTTCTATTGCAAGAATGTATAATAAATTAATCATAAATTATTATTTAGGAATGATACTATTGATATTTCCAAATAACTGAACCTTGAAATACCAAATACCCTTGAAAATGTAGCTTCAGTTTTGTTAATGAACATGTGTGACATGGAGTTTGGGTCAGTATGCACTACAGACTTGTGCCTTGTGTGACTAAAATTTGGAATGTCTTCTGCTATCACAAATCTTACAACTGTGAAAATTACACAGTCATTTTTGTCAGTGTAAGAAAGGCAAACCCTTTAACCTCCAGACATTTTTGTGTAATGTACAGAGAAAAGTCAATCAATAGTGCTGATTATTTCAAAACTGCTCACTTCATAGCAGATTACAATTACCATTTTTGGGACAGGAAAATAATTTTTAGGGAGTGAATCACAACGATCATTTCAACAGTGCACAGTGAAATATTGTAAAAGTTATGAATACCAGTTGAAGACAAGTCACATGGCCTATTAAGTCCTTGCATGGTTTTGCTGTGTAATAATTTTTGTTCACATAATGCCACAAGAAATGAAATAAAGCTTGATAAGTTCGAATAGATGTTGTTAGCCATCTTCTGTACACCCTTAACCCTTTAACTGCTGTGGATGTGTTAACGCACATGCCTTTGTATCTGTCCCAGTGTGCTCTGAAGGTGTTTACAACGTAGCACCTGTCCTTCTACCTGGAACTGAATGTGTCTACATGTACACATGTTCAGAGTACAATATAGAAAGACTGGTGGCTCGTGTAAACACCTTCAGAGCACACAGGAACAGGTAAAAAGGCAAGCTCATTAACACATCCAGAGCAGTTATGGTTGAATTTGGTAACCAGTGATTACTACTTCTTCCACTATACATGGAAAAAAGTAGCTTTTGTCACAGAATTTTAGTAATGGTGAGGACATTTAAGACATCACTGAATAACAGTTAAATTGATCAGTGATGTAACTCTGTGATGGTGGGACACACAGGATTTTTGACATTGTCATGTGTTCTTTTACACTGCAATAAATGGTGATAGGAAGCAGTTTAAGGTTGTAAATTTAATACACATATAGTGAAGATTCTATGTATGTGTTAGCATTTTCTTAATAACCAAGTAGAACTTAGACACAACCACATTAAATGATGGTACAAAATACACAGTTGTGGAACTAAATTACAGCTGGAAGAACCTGTACAAGATACAGAAATTGCCCAAGACACAATCTCCCAGTAGGCAGAGGACCTGGTTATTAAGACCATATCAGATGCAAAATGAGAATAAATAATTTATGTGGATGGTAGCTTCAGGATATTTATTTTTGACTGACATGTTTTTAGTTCCATGAGCCAGCAGGCTCAGGTAGAACAGTATGGTAGAGAAATTATCAGTGAAGAATACTACCAGCTCATTTGGACAAGTGTAATAGAGGTAATCAGCAGTGATTTGGAAGAGACACAATTGTCATTTGTCTGAAGTTTTTAAGGAAAGCCATGTAAAATTAAATATGGATGGCCAGTTAGCAATTTATATTGTCCTCCTCACTACTGTTCTTCTTTGCTGGACTTTTTCTGTTCATCTTTTACCTCTCAAGGCATATTTTGTTGTTATGTAAATTTAAGGTGGGGCAAGGTGAAAGGAAAGGAAAGGGGAAGAACTGATGATACCAGCAGCATCAGGACTTTATGCAGAATCAGCAGCAATGAGCGAAAATGTGGGGTGGACTGGTACTCAAACATGGGATCTCATGCTTACTAGGCAGATACATTAATCGCTGCACCATCCGGACACAGCATTTATTTCAAATGAGGGAACTTTCTCGGTGTGCTCCCCAGCCCATCCAGTGCCATTTATCTGCAGTCCCTGTCTGTGTCCTTTGTGCTCACTAAGTTTAGATTCCCGCAGGAGGTCAAACATAAATGTGCATTCTCACCAACAATTGTGCATAATATCCTACCTCCTGTGGAAAATTAGTGAGTCTGGAGGACATGGACAGGAAATTCAGATACATGATGCTGGGTGGGAATGTGTGTTTGCCAGGGAATGTAGCAAGATAGTTGATGCATTTGTGATGAACACTGTGTCTGGTTGTTGCAGTGGTTAATGCCACTGCATAGTAAGCAGGATGTCCTGGGTTCAATGTACAGTTCAACACACATTTTCATGCATCACTGCAATTCCACATAAATTCCCAATGCAGCCCCTTTCTGCAATCCCTCCTGTTGCCTTTCCTTTCTCCCCCCTCCACCATCAGTATACGTAATAAGTATCACAACCGCAGATTCTACACGGTGTCTACTCTTTAGGACATATCCCAAAGAAAAGATACCACACACCCATATAAAATTATTTTATTGCGATTTTTTTGACTGCTTCTATTCTACTTTCCACTTTATGCTTCTACTTTTTCTTTTGGTGCCTGGTTATTTTTGTATGTCATACTTATTTCCAGTTTCCATGTCTCCCTTGCATTTAGAATTGACAATATAATTTGGTAATTTTGCATTCAGAAGATTAGGAGAAGTTGCTAAACTTAGCCAACCTAGAATTTCGTAACCTTCTAAAATTTTTTCCCTACTGGTACTTTATTTTAGACCACGTGTTTTTTTTTTTTTTTTGTTTTACTTGCTTTTATAGTGAAGAGTCTCATTTGGACCAAACTGGGAGGTGGCAGGTATCAAAAGTATGACAATATTGCACTGCAATTTACATTCTCCCCAATGGTTAGTAAGGAGGTGAGCAGTTGGAAAGTAAATGAAAAGTGTAATGTTCACCTAGAACCATTAAAAATTGCCCCCTCTTCAGAGGCATTAGGGCAGTAGACTATACTAAGCAATCATAAGGAAAAGGGAGCATCAAACAAATTCTTGTTGGTTCTATAGAGAATGGGAGTTCAAGATGTCATTTCATCAAATGGCAGGCAGGAAATAAGTTTGCTTCCCATATATGCCTCATGATTGTGAAACCTGGAGTTTTAAGACCAAAGACAAGCAACTTATTGATGCACTTTGTTGCTGCAGACTACTGCACATACAGTTCACTAAAAGAGGACAGATGTGTCCATTATGAGCAACTCATTACTTCGAGGCATATTTCTTCTTGTGTCAAATAAAGGTCTGGTCTACTACATCAGCAAGCTCTAAGAGAAGCTGGTAAGCATCCAGGATTGAAAGTTTGATTCATAGGGTCACAACTTCTTGTGACAATGATGATCACGTTCTCGAAGAAGCTTTACTTAATGTACAAGACTCTATGCACATAACTGAGCCCTCCTACAGTGAGTTTTGTACTGTTTGCGATTTTTAACGTATTATTTTTTTTAATTTGTGTTGTTTTTAGTTGTTATGAAACTAGATAGCGATCAAGACTATTAGTTTACGACGATTTTGAAGCATTTTCGCACATATCACTTAGAAAGGCAACTAAGGAAAGGCTATGAACGTGGCAGATAGTTCCAATTTCCATATCAAAAATTGGCAGTATTAATTACATATGAAACTTACCTGTAGTTACTTGGGATAAAACCAGTCATATAGAAGTTCAGATGTAAGTGTACTCTGTTAGACACATCAACTTAGCTGTACACTGTCTCCAAACCGATATAGAAATGGCCGTAGCGAACCGAGGGGGAAAGCTTCATGCAATTTTCGTACACTTCACCAAGGCGTTCGACACAATCAATAGATCCATTCTACTGAAGAAACTGGAAACCTCCTTAGGTCCAAGACATTACCTGTTGCCAGTTATTACAAACCTCCATTACTTTTATTTACAGACTGTTGAAACCATAATTGGAACGATGAGACACTTTCCATGTATGGAAGCTCATGGCTAAATAGCTTCCCAATATATCGATTACATATTGTAGTGATTAATATCTAGTTAGTACCGACGATGTAGTGGCATAGACGTAAGTGAAATTTGCGGCAATTTATGGTTGTAGTACAACAGCAGCATGATGAACACATGTACTGAAAGTGCAGTAACTCATTGTATGCTGGCAGTTAGCATAACGTTACCAAATTTCGTAACTTTTGTTGAAATATTGTTTGTTTTCGCCAAACGTAAATCAATAACCCTATATGGTATCATCTTGTGTTACTCTACAAAAACGAGCTGTTAGAATAATTACCAACAGTTCAAGGCTGACTCCTTCAAAGTAATTATTTAAACAGCTGAATATTCTACCCCTACAGTGCCTCTATATACAGAAAAGTATAATTAATGTAAGAAGAAATATTAACAATTTCCAATCCAACTCGGATCTACATACTTACAACACAAGAAAGTGCAATGACATTCATATAAAAAGAGTTAACAAGGCTTTGGCGCAGAAACAAACAAACATACAAGGAAGCAGATTGTATAATAAACTACCGGTAAAGATAAAAGAAATAAAAAAAATTTTCTTCATTTAACGAAGCAGTATTCAAAGTTTTAATGACCAACTGCTATTATAGTGTAAAAGAATACCTGGAATAGCTTCATACTAAACAATTATATTTATGTACTCTGTGCAAATAGTAATTTTTATCTGACTGTTGCTATGATCTAAATAAATAATATATACAAAAGTGCTATAATTATATGTGTTATATCTAGATATCAAATGTGTATTCTATGTAAAAAGTCTTTCTCATACATCAATGTAAAAAATCAAAGTTGTACGTGCTATTTCAATGTGGTCTGATGTTGTGTAGTCTACTATGCAAATCTGTATTTTGTATAGTATTATTCACCATATATATATATATATATATATATATATATATATATATATATATATATATATATATATATTGACGAAATCCATGCAATGTACTTTGTCTCTGGATGAATAAACTAATACTACTATTACTACTACTCCGAAGCTGAACTGCATTGTTGTAGCTGGAATGTAGCGAACTATCACGCTGCATAAACCCAATTTTGCAGAAAAAAAGAAGGTGCATAAGTAATGCTGAAATAGAGGGTTAGCGTGAGCTGTTCTGTGACAAGAAACTTAATCAAAAAATAAATACATTGCTGTGACACTTCACAAAATAACTAATAAGTACGTGGCACTGAAATTTTACGGAATCTACTAAGAGCTGCACACCATCGTGATACATTGCATGGAAACTCCTTTCTTGCCTGTCTCAAAAACTGTGGAGCAGATACAAATCATTTGACTGACGATGATTTGGTCTATTTCCGTAAATATTCGAATACCAGAGTTCAAAAGCCGATGGTTAATTCTCAGATTACAAGAAAAGAATTATTTTGAAAGTGTCCTGATTTACTGTGCTGTTCGAGTCGTTGCTACCAATGACTGTAAAATTTGCTGAATTGCTTTCATCGGCAAACAAGGATGTCCCAGCGATATGGGAGGTGGCTTTAGCGCTAGGAAAAGAAAAATAGCTATTTTCGCAACTGAGAGTGAGAGATGTGTCTGTACAATATCAGTTTGAAGAAAGCCGCATGTAACTGATATTTACCTATAGCAAGTGTATCTCAGATCCGTTGGTCCAGAAATCTGAATACCCATTAGCCGCTATTCTCCTTCCAAGTAAAATGTAAGGTTGCTATTGTTTCTGCAAGCTAAAAGCAGCATTGCACATTTAATTCGCGATTTTTTCCTTCATATTACCAGCCTATGTAAAAACTACCCTCCGGTATTAAAAATATGAATATAACCAGCAATCGTGTGTATCAGAATTTTACCTACGTACCTAACAGCAAAATTCCTTAACATTTACACACTGGTAACTTATACAAAGTGTACCTTCTCAATTTTAGTACATAGTACGTAGCAAGGGGCGGATCTACTTAGTATAAAGTGGCCGCATTCATATGTTTGCTAATTAATAAGCAGTTTTTCAATGCTTTTGAATTTTATTTTGTAAGAAAATTTTTGGTTTCCTCTATCCCACTGCCTTAGACTGTCGAAATTTCCTAGCTCGGCTAACATAACTATTGTAGGCGCTTACACGACCAGTGAAAATACAGTAAGCGTTAAATTATTTCCTCATGAATAGTTTCATTCATTATAAAATTAGCTGCAGTAGCAGGCCTACACAATACATCAGCGTTATTTTGGCCGAGAGGGCAACATTTCGCTAATCAATGACTCGGAGCAAACATTAAATAACTTCGCACTTGGTATTTTTAAGATGACTTCAGTTCTGACTTGGACAGATTTACGCTGTAACCTAATTTCGTCAGTTCCAGCTGCGTGGACAAGAGCTACGTATATTCCGCGTGGTGAAATGTGCGGTCAAAGACTGGCGAAAGGCTGAGGAATGATAAAAGGTTGCAGACGGGACTGCAGCGACGCGCAATTAAATTTCAGCCGCCGTAGTTCTCTTTACGTACTTGACATTAATACGGAAGACAATATAAATGCTGTAGTTCCCATAAATCTCACCTGTACGGCTGGCTGTCGCGGCGCGAGCGCTGCAGATCTGCAGTGGCCTCCGACGTCTGTCGCGTCTCGCGGAGGCTGCTGCCGGGCAACGGCCTAATTGTCGGCAGTCTTTTGTTCTCAGCCGTGAACGCGGTTAACGAGAAACGCACGGAAGAAACACTAAAGAAGTCAAGCATTTACGACTGACGTTAAATAACTGAAGCATCCAAAATGGAGTTCTCTTTTCAGCAACGTTTAGCTACACTGCATTTTCTACGACATTCTGAGCCCCTTGACGGATCAATTCTTCTGTTACTTTTAACCTGCAGGTTCTTTCCTTTGATACTGCACTGTCAGTAACACTTGCATCCGAACGTGTAATTCAAGTAATAAAATGGCTTTCCTTGTTCCATTTGAGTGCTGCTTTTCAACGCTACAACGTACTACTTTCGTATAAAGGTTGCAATACTTCCTTTTGTGCAGTCAAAAAGTATTACATTCCTGCATGAATCATTTTTTGTTTAGGTTTTGATATGAGATGAGAGTTGTTTTGTGAAGACTTTTCAAGAAGAAAAATTCTACTATTTTACGGAAGTACAATATAAATGTAATTCAGTTTGTGGCTTGCCTTCTTGCGCGTATCCAGGATCCGACATGGTTATGGCAGAGAGACGCTCGGCCGATATTAGTCTGTTGGAAGGGGGAGGGATGGAGGAAACGAGGCATAATTTCTTACAAATAAAACTCAGCGTCAATTTAAGACCGTTTATTGATTACCACTGTAGGCCTGCTAATGCTACCACTTCGTGATAGGTACGGCTGCTGGCACCCTCCAATGTTCGTAACGAAGAGAGAGTGGTTCGTATGAGATGTGAGTATATTATTTTGCTGTCAGACAAGCTACAGCCAGATAATATGCGAATACTTTCTGTAGAGCCTATTCACATTTGGAGTAGTTTTTGACATTGGCTGGTAATACGAATTGAAGTTACACTATTGATTTAGCCCTGTGGAACTAAGAATCTTGTGGCATTTTCAGTTGTAAGGAGAACAACAAAACAATAGTTTTCGGATATCGGGACAAAGTCTTTGGTGTACAGTTGCCACTGCTGTAAACATGTTATCTATAGATTTTCTTGTTTTCTTTAAATAATACGTTCATCTGTGTGACATTTCAGGATGCAAATTCAGTTGCCAAACATATTTCTTTATCATGATTTCATTATTTATTTTTCCCCCCTAAACAACTAGTTACAAGCACGAACAGATAGTCCCTACGCCGCAGATGTGTTTCAATATTAATAATTAACCGTGTTTACGTTGTCGAACACATCACAGTGCGGGAATATCAGTTTTCTCATGGCCCTTACAGTGACACTGGGACTTGGTATGCATTTCGTTTAGCACAAGGTATTAAAGGCCTAGAAATCTACAGATGGGTAGAGGTGTCTAAACCAACTGCTCTATCAAACCAGAATATTTTTTCCTGAACTATTCGATCGCAAACTATCTATTGCAGAATACCACGAACAAATTTTCGCTCTAATCCTCCGTGTTGAGTTTGTTTTCTCCCCGTTGACATTGTAGCAATATAAACTTTTGCATGTAAATCGTTCCTTATCCCATAGCTACAAGTAGTAGTAGTAGTTTACTCATCCGTGGATTAGTTTTACAGGTATATTGCACTTGTCACACTAATACAATTTCAGAACAGCGAAGACAACATAATTCATATCTACAGACAGTTACGTATCATATGTCTAGTAGACAATGGTGGGACATGAAGTAGCCTTACAGTGGAAACTGTCCTGGCATTTGCCTGAAGAAGCCAAGATAGAAAATCTAAACCAGTGTGGCGAGATGAAGACTATAATCTCCAGCACCAGAATACTCGCTCAGTCTGTTTAAGACATTGATACCTCTATCGGTTCATGTCGATAAAAGTAAATTTGCACACACTGTCAGCCTCTTTCAGAGGACTGAGCTGTAGTGTAATTTTAAAGTAGCGAACTGGTATGTTGCGTTAATCCAGTTTTACAGAAAAAAAACGAGATGCATAAACAATACTGAAATATAGGGATTCAGCATATTTTGAACGATTTACAAACCAGACAAATGGGTACGTTAGCGTGGGATATTCGGTGACAAGAATAACTGAGAATTATGTAGAATACGAATGTTTAGGAGTCTACGACGAGTTGTACATCACAGTGTTACATTGCGGGACATCTATTGTTTTAGCTGTCTCAAACACTGTGTAGGTAGGGGTAGGTGGTTAGTGTTTAACGTCCCGTCGACAACGAGGTCATTAGAGACGGAGCGCAAGCTCGGGTTAGGGGAGGATTGGGAAGGAAATCGGCCGTGCCCTTTCAAAGGAACCATCCCGGCATTTGCCTGAAACGATTTAGGGAAATCACGGAAAACCTAAATCAGGATGGTTGGAGACGCGATTGAACCGTCGTCCTCCCGAATGCGAGTCCAGTGTGCTAACCACTGCGCCACCTCGCTCGGTAAACACTGTGTAGCAGATACAAATAATCCAGCTGAGGATGCTTGGTTCTATTTTCCGAAATATTCGAATATCACAGTTCTGAAAACGAAGGTTAATTGTTCTCCGACTGTAAGACAATTCTTTAGGCTGGCCGCTGTGGCCGAGATGTTTTAGGCGTTTCAGTCCGGAATCACACTACTGCTACGGGCGCAGGTTCGAATGCTGCCTCGGGCATGGATGTGTGTGTCATTCTTAGGTTAGTCAGGTTTAAGTAGTTCTGTCAAGGGGACTGATGAACTCAGATGTTTAGTCCCATAGTGCGTAGAGCCATTTGAACAGTTCTTTCAAGAGGATCTTCATTTACTGAGCTGTTCGTGTCGTTGTTACCCACGACTGTAAAATCCGTCAAATTGGTGGTCCCAGCGAGGGATACAGGGAAGTGGTTGTAGCAAAAGAAAAATAGTTATATTCGGAACTGAGAGTGTGGGACGTATCCATAGAATGCTCGTATTAGTTTCCAGAAAGCCGCATGTCATCTATATTTACCTGTAGAAAGTGTATGTCACAGGCATCCGTCGTAAGCTCATTCGTCGCTATTATCTTTGCGATTGAAATACCAGGTAGCTCTGGGTACTACAAGCATCAAGTGGCTTGGCTCAATTTTTTAAGAGCAAAATAACATTTACATACCGATAACTTACACACATTTTTATTTTCTCAGTGTCAGTACATTATTGGTAGCAGGTAGGTCAACTTATTATAAAGTGGTCGCATTAGATTGTTTACTAATTAATAAAAAGTTTTTCAGTAGTTCTGAGTTTTATTTTGTAAGAAACAGTTTCCTTTCCTCATCCCAAACCAGAGTGTAAGAGTACCGTTGAAATTTCCTTTCTCAGCAAACATACTGTTGTAGCCACTTAAATGGCCAGTGAAAACCTTGGAAGCTTTATCTCATTATGAATAGTTTCTTTCGTTTTAAAATGACGTACAGTGGCAGGTCGACTCATTACAGCGTCGTTTTGGCTGAGAGAGAAACATTTTGGTAATCAGTGAATCGAGGCAACCATTCAAAAGCTTTCGTACTTAATATCTTTAAGCTGACATCAGTTCTGACTTGGACTGGTTTACGCTGTAACTTTCGTCAACTGCAGGTGAATGGACAAGGGGTATGTACTTCTCGCTTCGTTGGAAAGTGCGGTGCTCTGTATGCTCAAAGAATCAACAAAGATGAGGAGTGATAAATGGTTGCAAACGGGGCTGCAGCGAAGCGCAATTTAATATCACCCCGTCATCGTTCACAGTAGATGCTTGATATTAATACGAAAGGTTAAATAACTGCTATAGCTCCTGGGATCTCCCGTAAATCTCAGCTGTGTGTATTTTATTTTATGTTTTCATTTTCTACATTTAGTTGTTGCAGGACCAGCAACCTCTTTTATATGTGTATATTTTCGTAAACGTTTATTGAAAAGCTGTCGCAGTTGCAGTACATATGTTTGGCGACTAGTTTCGAAGCAAGTGGTTCAATCTGAAGCATGACCTACTGAGAATGCAACGAAAGCGCCTGATCTTAATAACGGACATCAAAATGCCAAAAGATGGTTTACAAAGTAATCGTAGATGACTATCAGATTTAACATGTGCCTATTTAGCAAGTCAGAATGAAACCGTTTGATACTGACTTGCTAAATAGGTACTAGTTGAATCCGACAGTCAGCTACGATTAATTTTTAAAGCGTGTATAGCCATTTTAATAGATCAGGCACTTTTAGTGCAGCCTCCATGCTTGAGATTGAACCAGTCCGTTCGAAATAGTCACCAAGCATGTGTACTGTTGATAAATACTTCACTACTTTAAAAAATGGTAGCACCCATAATGAAAGCCTCTTTTCAACACTGTTCGATACAATGAATTTTGTACTACACTCCTGGAAATGGAAAAAAGAACACATTGACACTGGTGTGTCAGACCCACCATACTTGCTCCGGACATTGCGAGAGGGCTGTACAAGCAATGATCACACGCACGGCACAGCGGACACACCGGGAACCGCGGTGTTGGCCGTCGAATGGCGTTAGCTGCGCAGCATTTGTGCACCGCCGCCGTCAGTGTCAGCAAGTTAGCCGTGGAATACGGAGCTCCATCGCAGTCTTTAACACTGGTAGCATGCCGCACCAGCGTGGATGTGAACCGTATGTGCAGTTGACGGACTTTGAGCGAGGGCGTATAGTGGGCATGCGGGAGGCTGGGTGGACGTACCGCCGAATTGCTCAATACGTGGAGCGTGAGGTCTCCACAGTACATCGATGTTGTCGCCAGTGGTCGGCGGAAGGTGCACGTGCCCGTCGACCTGGGACCGGACCGCAGCGACGCACGGATGCACGCCAAGACCGTTGGATCCCACGCAGTGCCGTAGGGAACCGCACCGCCACTTCCCAGCAAATTAGGGACACTGTTGCTCCTGGGGTATCGGCGAGGACCATTCGCAACCGTCTCCATGAAGCTGGGCTACGGTCCCGCACACCGTTAGGCCGTCTTCCGCTCACGCCCCAACATCGTGCAGCCCGCCTCCAGTGGTGTCGCGACAGGCGTGAATGGAGGGACGAATGGAGACGTGTCGTCTTCAGCGATGAGAGTCGCTTCTGCCTTGGTGCCAATGATGGTCGTATGCGTGTTTGGCGCCGTGCAGGTGAGCGCCACCATCAGGACTGCATACGACCGAGGCACACAGGGCCAACACCCGGCATCATGGTGTGGGTAGCGATCTCCTACACTGGCCATACACCTCTGGTGATCGTTGAGGGGACACTGAATAGTGCACGGTACATCCAAACCGTCATCGAACCCATCGTTCTACCATTCCTAGACCGGCAAGGGAACTTGCTGTTCTAACAGGACAATGCACGTCCGCATGTATCCCGTGCCACCCAACGTGCTCTAGAATGTGTAACTCATCTACCCTGGCCAGCAAGATCTCCGGATCTGTCCCCCATTGAGCATGTTTGAGACTGGATGAAGCGTCGTCTCACGCGGTCTGCATGTCCAGCACAAACGCTGGTCCAACTGAGGCGCCAGGTGGAAATGGCATGGCAAGCCGTTCCACAGGACTACATCCAGCATCTCTACGATCGTCTCCATGGGAGAATAGCAGCCTGCATTGCTGCGAAAGGTGGATATACACTGTACTAGTGCCGACATTGTGCATGCTCTGTTGCCTGTGTCTATGTGCCTGTGGTTCTGTCAGTGTGATCATGTGATGTTCTGACCCCATGAATGTGTCAATAAAGTTTCCCCTTCCAGGGACAATGAATTCTCGGTGTTCTTATTTCAATTTCCAGGAGTGTACATTTTGTGACTATTGAAGGAGTCTGACAGCTGTGTTAGTGAACAATGGAATTCTGTTGCCAACAAATGGTCGCTGTGAATGGTAGTGAACACCGTTGAAATACTTCAGAGCTCAGCCATACTTCTTGGCCTGCAGCTCGACTACACATGATATTGCCCTTTTCTGTGCGAGTGTGATAACTAACATTAGGCTTCCCATTATGTAAAAAAGACTGGCCACTCCTCATAGACTTCTTCTCTGAATACTGCGGTGTTGTCAGCAATGAACAAGACGAACATTTCCACCACAATGTAAAAACGATATCAGAGCCATGGAAGCAATTTTATGCTTACTGATTATTGTTGAACGATCGCTTGAGATGTTCCAGATCTACAGTACAAGAAAAATACAAAACCGCACGTTTGTAATATCTAGATAAGTTGTTATTAATACTTCCACTTATTTCTCACAAACACTAGATAAATCAGACCCATTACACTCACCTTAAACTCGAACCAATTCAGGATTTTTATTGTAATTTGCGTATGCAGTTCCCTCGATTTCATATGCAAATTAACTTTGTTTCCAAAGCATGAAAAAAGCTAAATTTTGTTGATCCGTGTTATTATTATTATTAATATTATTATTATTACTGTATTATTACTATTATTACTTCTTTTTCCTAACAGGTAGGAGCCGGCACTTCCAATGCAGCAGGCATGTACCATTGTTAACAAATTGACGATGTTTACATGCCGAACACTTACAGTATGAGAATATCAGTGCCTTTGTCACTGCACATGGACATGAACAGAAAAAGTAGACCAGGTCTAACTTGGAACATGTGCCATGTTGCACAATGTGTTCGACACATACTAATTTATGGAAGTGTCTACTGGTAAGCTGGAGTTGTCTTTCAACTAATTGCTCTGTCAGATGTGATTTTTCTTTTTCCAGAACTAAGCAATCGCAATGCTATCTACTGCAGAATACGAACAAATTTTCGCTCTAATCGACTATGTTGCATTAGCTTTTTCTCTCTTTACATTGTAATAACGTGATCTTTTACGTGTAAATTGTCTGCACTTTACCCCACAGGAACAAGTAGTAGTAGGAATGGCGTTCCGGCACCTCCCAGGGTATTTTTTTGAACTAAGTGTAACAAGTCGCCATCGAGGGTTGAAAATCATACACGTTTTTTAAAGCTGGGATCACTCGCGTAGCTAACATGACGCACCACCTTGAGCCCTCCTGTAATAGCACCATAAGCTACCATTCACAAAGGATGCAACCAATTTTGTTTAGTTTCACAGCTTTCAGTATGGTTTCAGTTGAAATAATATGGGTGGGTATTAATGTTATAGCGTAGGTTATGTTATTACAGCTGTGATCAAGAGTTAAATACAAGTAAGACTAAATCCAAATGTTGTAACCAAAAATAGATGTCATGAAGGGACAAATCAGAAGCCACAAACACATTTATAAAAGAAATAACACTCAAAGATGAAAATGCTGTCTGCTATGGTAAACTTTTCAACAGCTGGCAAGTAAATATCACCTGAACTCACACTACTCTTCCAAGATGTTAGAATGTTATTGGTTTCCTGAATAACTAACTTGTAGTTTAATACATGCCACATTACACACAGTTACTATTTCCCCAATTATAATCCAAAATGTATGCAGTGCTTGCACTCACAAATCATAACTCGCATCAATGGTTACATATTATTTATTTAATGCCATTTCACACTGGCCGTCATGACACTGTCACATCATGGCACCAACGTGTCAAGGTGTATTGACACTGTTCGTCATGTCATGGAGTCATGTCATGGGAGTCAGCACAGACACCAACAAGGAAGGAGAGAAGTTGTGATGGTTGCTGGCAGGAGTGCAAAATCGTCTGTACAACACACTTGAAGATTACTGTAACACTTTATTTCTACAAAGAAGAGAACCATAATTTAACTTGTAGTCTGCAATCACACTGAGCTTACCAGTGATGGGCTGCATGTTAAATCAGTGTTGACAGAGGGTGCCGATCAAGACTTCCTGAGGGTGTGGCATTGGCACTCTTTCCATTAACATGTGGGTCACAGCCATCTTGATGTAATTTTATGGCACTGCTCTGCTCAGTGTTCACACAATGCTTTTGGACTGCACTTTCCTCCCCCCAAAATGCTGCACCATTGTTGTGTAGCTAGCCATCGTACAGAAACAGGTGATGGGAGAGGGTAAGGAAGCTGTATGGTAGGGGAAGCCACAACTGGGACCAACATAAAGCCCCTTGCCAAATCTCCAAGATTTTTCCAGTGCTCTGAGAGAATGTGAGTTGGAAAACCCTGGAAAGGTGTCCATTCAATGATGAAAAACGGAGATAGCAGTGATGATGACAGTGTCCAGTCCATGGTGAGCACCGGCATGAGTGCTTGGAAGGTGAGCTGATGCAGTGTTGAGGACAGTGGGATTCAGCTCCATTGGTTATGCAGGCAGTGCTGAAGAGGCATCCAGTTGCACCCAAACCAGCCACAGGATCCTGATAGGATGTGAATCTGGGGACAGAAAACCTGTGGAAGTTTCTCACAAGTGACAAGCATGAATCTTGTTCTGATGGTGGCACAGCAACCCATCAGGTCCTCAAGTTAAATATATGCAAGCACACAAATTTCAAAGAATTGTTCCCCTCTTCTAGCACCCGGTGTAACCAAAAACTCTGACAAGAGTGGAAGCATTAGGCACAAAGAAATATTTGTAGAGCACGGGAGGTGCCATGCACTACAGTGAGTGCACCAACTGGAGCAGTGTGCGGTGACACTGGCACTGTAGAAGCCCCTCCAGTGATGGACCAGCAAAGTAAGTATGCTCTCATTGCCATGGTGATTGAGACTTTGGCCAAGCTAAAAATATTTGTGGTGGAACCAATAGAGTCTCAGCTTAAGTGATACACTGTGACATCATATGCTCATTGTGGGTATCCATGACCATCCAAGAAAGTGCCAATGTGCATACAATTCCCAAATGTCCTTGGTGAAGCAATTGCATCACATATTTTTGCAATGCTTTAGAAATATGCACACACAATTGCTCAGAGTCATGTTGCAATAAAATTATGCTGTACTGGATGGAGAGGCTATGCCTATGAGTAAAATATTGGCACACAAAATAATTGTGTATGTTTTTCACTGAACAAGGCCAAGCAGTAGGGATAAAATTCAGGTCAGGGTCTTCTTCTATGGTATGTGCATTTTTCTTATAGTTCAGAGTGAAAGTCCGTAAAAGTTCAGTACCCTGTGCATCAAATTCAGAGTAAGGACCAACAGGAAGGTGAGAAAGAGCATCAGCATTTGCATGCTTTGATGTGGGTGATACAGTATTTCATACTGATGCTGTGACAACAAGAAAGCAGCTTCTGATCTGTGTATGGTGGTACAGATGAAACAAAATCTGAAGTGGCTTTTGATCAATCACTAGGCAAAACTTCACATTAATCAGATAATGGTGAAATGCCTTAGATAATAGTGAGCAATTCCATCTTGATTTTGGTGTAGTTCCATTTAGTCTTGGTCAATAACTTGAAAGCAAAAGTAACCAGCCTGTCCTGTGAACGGAATCTCTATGAGAGCACAGCTCCCTTTTCCAAAACCACAGTCTTATTGGGATCAAAATGAACAAGGCACCTGTCACTCAACAGGGCAATTTTAAGTTTATATAATGTGTCCTGACACTCTAAGGTCAAACAAAAGGCACATTCTTCTGGCACAAATTATCCAGTGGAGCCACAACCTGTCTATCCAGTAGGTACAATATGTCAACTTCCCACGAACTGACAGCAGTTCTGTCATATTCTATGAGGTCCTGGATGGCCAACAAATATGATTGAATGGAATGAACACCTTGGCTATTAAGAACATGGCCTAAGTACTGAAATTCAGTCTGGAAAAAGGCACAGTTGTCCTGGTGACACTTCTAACGTGCAGCTGAAAGTACTTGAAAAAGCATGTGAAGGTTACTGATATGTTCCTCAAGTGAACATTCTGGAACCACAGTGCCATCCACGTAATTTGAACAATACTGAACTTTAGCAGTAAGCTATTGCAAGTGGATTTGGAATATGCCAAGTGTGGAAGCACTGCCAAAGGGTATGCACAAAAATTTGAACAACTCTAAATGTGTGTTCATTATAAAAACTTTCTGAGATCCACAATTACCAGAATGTGCAAATACACATTGTGTAAGTCAATTTTAGAAAAATGGTGATTGGCACAAAGCCTGTGCATCAATTCCTCAGGGTGAGGCAACAGATAAGTGTCAATTATTGATTGTGGATTCACCGTGAATCTAAAGTCAACACAAAGACGAAGTCTTCCAGAAGGCTTTTGTAAGACTGCTCACGGAAAAGCCTATTCACTGACCTGGAGAGGAGCAATAACACCACTGTCTTGCCATTCTTTAAGTTCACTTGGAACATTTTCTCTAAGTGCATAATGGATGGGATGCACCAAGAACACTTGGGTTGCACATTGTCTTTCATTTGTAATATGCGCCACAAAATTATTTATTCTGCCACATCCAGAAAATAAATCAGGAAGCTTCTCTATCAATTGAGTAGTGCTGTCTTTTGGGCTGAAAGCAGAAACTGAAAGTACGTTCTCCTGAATACAAGTTCTAAACAGATCAAATAAATCTCCCTCTGCAATATCTTCACAGTCTTGCTAACGCAAAATTGTAAATGTCACTGTTCTGGTGTGAAACTGTTGTACGCAGTAAGTTGGATGCAAGATTTTGTCAACTGTTGCGGGCCCAACTGTTCATTAGTGGCTCGATTATGCAATGTAACGGAAGTGCCAGCACTGACAAAATTTACAGACAGTTTATTTGACTGTCACCGCACAGCACTCATGTGGGGTGAAGGAACATCCTGAGTTTGATTGTTACCAGTACTGGTTTAGAAAAATCTCCGTTCATTGAGTGAGCTTACAAGAGTGAATGTGGCTGGAATTCTTTTTCTGTTGCAAGCACACAGACTGTATGTGACCTGGTTTTCCACAAGCAAAGAAAGTCATGTTCCATGAAGGGTAATGTTGTCTTTTATGTGTGGAAGGCAGCGGGGACATGATTTCACAGCAGACACACTCGTTGAAATTTCTTTACTCTGGCCACAGCAAGGTAGCCTATTTGTTTGCGGGGGTCAGTTGCAAGGCCATAATTGTTCGACAATTTGCATCACACTGCAAATTCGAGCTACCTCAAAGTTTTCCAAGGCATATCATGAGCCTTGATGTTCAATAATTTGTTTCAATTTAGAATCAAAATGTTTGAGAAATTGTTAATGAATGCTATTGTCTGGCACATTCTGTGTAATTGCATCACAGATAGTACTGTCCACAACTACAATGAAAAGGACACTGTTGTGTCAATCCCTGAGGTTCAGTGATCCGCTGACAATATGGCCATTCTGGCTTTTTCCTCAAGCAAAAGAACTCATAATGGACTGCAGCAACATGTACTGAACATAGTACTCATACCATTCCTGTTGTTTCGCATCAAAAGGCAGTAATGATGGAATGCATGGGGGTTGTAATGTGGTGCTGGACTAGAGGGCATTTTCAAGAGAGGAGCACCACAACAAATTATAAGTAGAAGCCAGGCAAAAGAAAGAACAATTAGTTGCAATGAGCTTCTCAAGGAAAAGGGAGACATATTAGTCCGATGCTGCGACAGAGTGAAGTACAACGAAGTTAGGTGACAAGAATCCAAAATCATCTACCAAACACTTGAAGATTAATATAATACTTTATTTCTACAAAAAAGAGAACTATTACTTAACTTGTTGTGCCTCCTATGTGCAAGTAAACTGACAATCTATTACTAATCACGGAATGCAGGCAAAGTATTGTCTTTCTAATACTCAGTACTGATGTTCTTGAAGTCTGTAACCAAACTGGGCTGATCAACCATAGGTCACTGGTTAAATCAGCATTGACAGTAGGAGACAAACTATTGAGTTTCTGGAGGTGTGGCACTGCCTGCGCTTCCTATTGCCATATGAGACAGTATCTACTTGATTCTGTTTTCGGCACTGTGCTGATCGATGTGTGATTAGTGCCTTAGGACTGCACAGCCTTGTTCTCATCTCAAAAATTAGATCCCTTATGCCTGCAAAAACTTTGGCTGTCAGTTCTTTTTATGTAGACAGTCTCTGTCCACCATGTAAAATATTGAGCTTAAGGAAGAAATTGAAGTCTGATGGAGCCAAATAAGGCAATAATTAGTATCTTAGTTCATACGATTTTTTCATGGCAGCAACATTGGTATGAGCATTTACACACTGTCTTGATGAAAGATGACTTTCATTCTAGCCAAACCTGACATGTATTCACATATTTTTAGCTGTAATTGGACCAGAAAGTTGGCATGGTATTATCCTGTAATTTTATGTCCACAGTAAAGGTAATCTATCAGCAGAAGTCCTTCTGCATCTCAAAAAGCTAACCCCATTACTTTCCTGTTGACTGAATTGCATTTCATTTCTTCAGTAGTGATGAATCATTATGTCTGCAGTGCTTTGACTGTTGTTTTGTCTCTGGGTTGTAGTAATATACCCATTATTCATCTGTGATCACAAAATTGGCACAAAATACCTGTTGGTTGCTCTGAAAAGAGGCCAAAAATTGATCAGTCATTTCTATAACAATACATTTATGATCTTCCACTAAAGAGTCATGACACCTGTCTAGCAGACAGTTTCCTCATGTTTAATTCTACTGTTAAAATGTGATATGCCCCCAATCACATGACATCACTATATCTTCGGCAATTCCTTGCACTTTCAGTTGGCATTCCTTCCTGATAATTTTGTGTTGTTTTGGAGTTATTTCTGGGTATATATTGATGGATTGTTTCATGCTGTTAACAGAGGCACTTGTCTTAGATGTCTGCTGCCATAGCCCATTAACACCATAATTTGTCACAGTGTCCTAATGGAAACATCTGTCGTATACCCCACATTGATTTGTGCAGCTATTTCAAGCGGTGTTCCTTGTCTGTTAACAGCAGCACCTTTACATAAATGCCACAGCTCTCCATCATTAAATGAAGGCCACTAGCCATTGCCTCATCTGTGATGAGAGCTAATGCCTGACATTTCGTATTCTTGGAACACTATTCATACTGTGGATTGTGAAATACTGAATTCCCTAATGATTTCCTAAGTGGAGTGTCCCATGTGCATATGTGCTATCCCATTGCTTTTCTAACCTCAGTGCCTGTTGAAGTATCTGAAGTTCTATAACATGTGTGTAACCCACCACTTCCATTATAGAGTTTTGGAGTATATGCCTCTGAGTCAGTTTAGATGTTGGGCGACCAGAGGCATACACTTCAAGGTTTGAAAATTATTCCACATAATGAAAGTGGATACAATGAAATCAATATACTGACAGAATTTACCCTTGGGATATGATATTCAGTATGATAAACTGTTGACAACTACAGATGTAGAGTGTTTTCACATACTAGCTCACTGAACAACTGTGAACAAATTCTCAGTAAACAGAAAGTACATCAACACAAGCTTAGTGAAGTTATTTTGTCTACTCATACAAGAGAACTGGACAGGAAATCCTGGAAGATTAAGGTCCATCTGTAACCTGACAACTGAGCAGTGCTCACAGTCAAGAAAATCACCTTTCCCAGAAGAGCTCTTTGGCTGCTTTACAGAATGACTAAGTTTCCTCTCTGGCAGTGTAGAACAGTATGCAGATATTTGTGTATATTACGTCCATGTGCATTTCTTGTGTGAGTGTTACTATTAACTCATATTTGCGTTTCATGTAGTGTTATTGTATTTAGGGTACAATAAACAACCCCAGTATATGTCTTGTGTGTTGTGTCACCAGTGGCTGATAAGACCCACTGCGGAGGATCAGCATAATTTCATGGACCATCCTGCAGTTTCTTCTTTTGATGTAGTGGGGTAGATAGAATGGGGAATAACCAGCTGAACATTCAGTTTGCAAATTTTTGTAGAAAGGAAGTCCCTGAACACAACCTGACAACCTACCTTCCCTCATGCTTCTACTCCAGATATTCCGCTTTCACCCTGTTACACGCACTAAATACAGTTCATCCATTAATAGGGCTCTATGGCACTGACATGTGGTACACACGATTAATATATGTTTTCAAACCACACCAATAAAATTACACATTAATTGTAGGTTGTCAAATCAATATTTTTGACAGCATGCAGTTTTTCCATACTTTGCAATGCAGGAACTACTAGGCCTAGAGAAAAAAAATTAATAAGTACTTTTTTGCAGGAAATTTAATGTAGGTTGATTTTTCACTGGGAAATGTTTTCCCTAGGCCCCATATTTTTTTATTTATTTGGGAAAAACATGAGAAAGAAAACTTTCAACAACTCCCCTACACCCCCCCCCCCCTTAAACCACGCTGCTCAGGATTTTTAGTATGTTTGTGACACTATATTGTAACACTGTACAAAAATTTGTGACTACATAATTTCTTTTCTCTAAGCAACCTTTTTTTCCGTTTACTGGCCTAAGAAAGTCATCTGCACTGTGGATCTCTACCCAGAGCACTGACATGTCATGTGATTACCCATAAAGGGTGACCTATTATTATGTGGGCACATCATTGTCCTAGCACTGATATGTGGTGATTGGTGATGACTCTGAAGTTTTCAAACTAACATCATAAAAGAGAAACAGTACTGCACCTAACACATCCCCTTGAGGGGTTCCAATGTTCAATTGTATTGTATCTGAAAGATGTTTCACCATGTAGTGACTGCAACTGAAAGCCACACAGTTCAGCCTCCTGTAGTACTGCTACCTAATGGGCAAATTGTAAACTTACAGCACTGGCCCGAACATGGCACTGGTTAGTCAAGCAGCAAGCTTAAAGCATTGCCCAGTGTGCAACAGTGCTAGTATGAGGATGCATCATTCCACATCAAAATATAACACTTGATGCCAAGTGGTAGAGGCTGAGAGTTTTGAGTCCAATTTATATCAACAATATTTTCATCCAACTGTACACCCAATTTAAGTGTATGATTCAGAAGTTTCAGATGTTATCCTATTGCTGTTACTTCACTTTACCTGTGTATAATGCTTAATCATAGAGACACAAGGCAGAATGCACTCGTTTTTTATGTGTCTTGTGATGGTGTCACAATTTCAGTGGCCACTTGTGTGATGGGGCCTGTTGTGGCTTCAGTGGTAGCATAAATACGGGTCACTTTAACAATGGGACGTGTTAATTAGGGTGTCACTTATTTTCCAAATTCAGTATTTTTCAGTACTTGCCCTCCAGTGTTGTTTGAATGTTTCTAAAAACATGCCTGTACAAAATTCTGTTGCAGTCAAACATTAGAAAAGTTCCAGATGAGCTGCTCCATGTGCTTTTGCCGATCTGGCTGCCTTGGCAGGTATGTACCAGCCTTGCAACTGAGCAGACACTTGCACTGAAGAATTAGCGTCCTGTAATGACACTGTAGCTGTGGCCCTAAGTGCATCCCTGTGTTCTCATGCAGCTCAAGTTGCCACTACTAACCCAAGCAACGCTGCCTCTGACATGATAACTACACCACCGTTCTGCACAGTGGGTTACCGTACTTCGGTACCCGCCTGGTAAGCCAGTAATTCCAGCTGATTATGGCCCAGACTGAAACCCTCACAGCGCAAGTGTCTGCAGGTTATGCATAGCCAGCAGCTGTTTCCACACCACCTCATCCTCACCAGCACACAAATGAATGTTGTCCTTCCAAAGGCCACCCCACTATGTGCTGGAATCACTCCAACTTTGGCAAGCAAACTTCCCAATCTCATCCACTGTGCAACTACACAAATGCCAGCAGCATCTTCAAATGAGGAGAAACAGTTGTCACACTGCCTCAAAGTGCTTTTCATCTGGGACAGAAAATCTGACCCTTGTTTTCTTATAGACATATGGTCTGACTTGCATGACTCCCCACACACACACTGCGTTCATTAGGTGTTGACCAACACTATTTTAGCAGTCAGCTCCCAACAACCTGTCTTTCACCACTTGTGGTGCCTATTCTTTCCAGTTTGATCTAGGATTGCAATGTACCTTCAGCTGTGAATTCGCCATCACAATTGTCACAGAAACAGTCATTGGTGCTGATCTCCTAACAAATTTTCAGCTGCTCCCTAGCATTCCTGCCTCCCATCTCACTAACAAGGACCAAAGTGGCATAACGGTGGGTTCTGTAGCACTCTGTAAACCTTTGTGCTGATGCTATTGCATACTGCAGTAACAGGATCTTCTTGACCATTATCAAGCCATTGAACTCCCACCTGGAGCACCAAGAGAAGTGTGACACAGCATAGTGCATCACTTACACATCACACCTGGCCCTCCAGTTTTCAGCAGACCATGACACCTCACACAGGAGCAACTTGTTGCTGCTAAAGCCGAATTCGAGATTATGCGTTGGAATGGCCTCATTTGTCATATGAACAGAACCTATTGTTGTTGTGGTCTTCAGTCTTGAGACTGGTTTTATGCAGCTCTCCATGCCACTCTATCCTGTGCAAGCTTCTTCATCTCCCAGTACCTACTGCAACCTACATCCTTCTGAATCTGCTAAGTGTAGATTGTAGAGACAGCATAAGAAGGTCCGTGACAGCTCTGTTGCCAGCTTTCACCTGTGAAGCACTAACAGCTGGGACCGAGCGCTGTGGCACAGTGGTTAGCACACTGGACTCGCATTCGGGAGGACGACGGTTCAATAGTGTCTCCGGCCATACTGATTTAGGTTTTCCGTGATTTCCCTAAATTGTTTCAGGCAAATGCCGGGATGGTTCCTTTGAAAGGGCACGGCCGATTTCCTTCCCAATCCTTCCCAAACCCGAGTTTGCACTCCGTTTCTAATGACCTCGTTGTTGACGGGATTGTTAAATACTAACCACCACCACCACTAACAGCTGCAGGTGACAACAGCAGTCATCTATTGAGGTGTTGCCACAGAGATGTTTACAAAATGGCATTATGATAATGGTTGAGAGAGACCAGTGATGGTACCATACCTAGCCCACTGCAACTGTCAGGGATCAACTTACAGCAACTCAACTGTATTCCTCTCTTCTCCACCTCACACTGAGAAAGGGTATATCTTGACAAATTTGTGGCAAATATTGCACTCCTAATGCATGCACCAACCCCAAACATGTATGCTGTTCGACAGCTTTGCTACTTCAACCATTGCCCTAAGCTGCACTTCAGTATTCTTGACTGAATTAACTCATTCATCCAGGTACCAGTCACCATAGGAAACAGTCCAAAGACAGCCTTCAACACGTCCTTTGGCCTGTTTGAATCATATTGAACATAATTTTATCTCCAAAATTCTGCATAAATGTAGCACAAATTCATTGCTGTGTGCTTCATGACTTTTTACTTCCCCTACCATAACTCTTACTGGCACTTTCTTCTTCACTGTAGCAACACTGAACTGCTGACTTCTGAGAAGGTTATGTATTCTCTAATAGTGTCTTACCTTCACAACAAAGTCATCACCAAATGATAGTTTGGGATTCAGAAGAGTTGTTCTACTGAGAATGACATTTACATGTTCACTAGCCAAATTTTATAGCATTAAATAATAAAATAGTTCTGAAATTACAATTAAATCAATACCATTAGCTGCTGATGGGCAGGGGCAGGTGAAAGTGTGTGCCAAAACCATGACTCGAACCCGGAATCTCCTGTTTACATGGCAGACGCACTATCCCTCTGAGCCACCGAGGGCACCGAGGATAGTGTAACTGCAGGAATTAACTGCCGGCACGTTCCCCGTGAGACCCATACTTTCAACTTATAGTCCACACACTACATTCATAGTGCCCCTGACATTATATCCATTACTTGTGACAGAACAGATGCCGTCTTCATATAAGAGTTCTGGTTGATATTATCTGATTTCTGTGACATTTCTGTAGAATTTACTGTGTGAATCACAGTATTTTTTTTATATAAACTGACATTTTATGGTATTGATGATACATATAGGCAACGTAGTCCAAGGACATAATTCTGACAGGGGAAAATCAAATATTTCTTTTAAGTCAAAACAATATGCCAGCAAATATGCAACAAGCAGATAACAGTAGTACTGCAGGTTGTATACACCCTAGAGCAAATGGATAAAAGCCAGGAATTTTTTGACTTCTGGGAGTTTTTCATTTTATTAGGTTTCAGTTAAATTCTTGTAATTTTGATTGGCAGTAATAGGTATCTCTAACAAAGATTTTTACTTTAGGCCACTGCTGCAGATCAATATTTCAACAATAAATAAAAAAATAAAAAATAAAAAAATAGTGCACGCACAAGTTTCCTTTCTTAATGTGTTTCTCATGGCTCTTGTTTCAATCAGTGTGATGTTACAACTGCTTAACTTTGTAACAGGTTGTGGGAAAATATAATGAATGGTGGATGGAGATGTATTCCTTTCTAAATATATTTCTTTTTATACAAGATGAATTATGTTATGTGTGAGAACATGCAATGCATTTCTTAAATCACAGAGCATTAGACATTCATTCACAAATTAACAGTGAATACCAGACATTTATGCTGTGATGTAGTATTTTACTGCCAAATTTGTGGTTTGGTATATCTTAAAGTGTAAAGCAAGTTGAAAAACATCAAGTTTTAAGGTTAGTTTTTCCTATTTATTTTAGTTCTTTTATAGATTATAAATTATGCAATAACACTGGCAAAAAGTTTAATTGTCCTAAAAAGGAAAGTGGGAGAAGTGAGTTCTTGAGCAATTACATAAGTAACTGGTTTTTCTATGCAAAAGTCAAAACACTCAGTGGAAAATGTATTCAAGCAGGTAACCCATGAAACATTTGACACACAGCAATGAAATTTATAGTAAGGCTTGTCAGCATATATTCAGTCACACAATTTAAGCTGTGTTCTTAGGATGCTGCATAATCATAAGACCAGAAAAGAAAAGCAGCAAAAAAATTTTTGAGGACTAATATTATATGTCAAAGCTTAGCTTTTCTTGCAGCTATGTTGCATGTATATTAGTTTAAATAATCAACTTTTCCTATTTGTGTGTCTGCACTACTTAACAGTAATGTCACTATTGGGGGAGTACATCACGTGCCCTGTGCTCTGAATATCTGCTGTCAGAGGCTTGCAAGATCATGTGACATGAACTATGACTGTCTCACAAAAGCACATCCCAAACTTGATTTCAGCATTTCAGTAGTTACCATGCTGTATTTTCAGGAGTTCTATTATACTTCCATAATGCAAACATATACACTGTAAATGTTGCTGTGCATTAAAGATCTTATCAAAATGCATTGTTTTTTTGCTGGGTTTCATTTTCCAAAGTGCCGGGAAATACTTTGTCACTGTATAACACATTCACCATTCAAAGAAATGACAAGATTTACAGCTCTGAGACAATGTATATTGTCATACCAAAAAATTGTACTTTTACCAGCGTGTATTTTCACCTTGGAAATAGTGTATTTTTAACTGGGAGATGTGAAAAATCCTGGAATTTTTTTTCTTGTCCATGTACTCCCTGTATTGTAATCAATCACATCACACATACAGAAACTGGAAAAATGGTTAACAAATTTCTTAAAAGTATGATTGACTGGTTTTCTGTAAATTGTCTCACCCTTCATTTTAAAAAGACGTGACATATTCCGTTCTGCCCATGTAGGTGTACTACACCAGTGATAAGTGTAATACACAGCAATAAAATAATAAATAGGTGTCCATCATGATGAGAATTTAAACTGGAAAAAGCACATTTTGGAATTGCTAAAACTACTTAGTTCAGCCACTTTTACACCTAGAATCATTGCAAATCTTGTGGCGAGACTAATCAGTAAGGTGACACTTTTCCGTATTTTTGTTCAATAATATCATATAACATTCCGGGGTAACTCATGTTAAAGAAAGTCTTCTTTGCTCAGAAACATGCTGTAAGAATAATATGTGCTGCTCACCCACAAACATCTTGTAAACTGTTTATAGAGTTGGGCATTCTGACTACTGCTTCACAGTATACGAGTTTCTTCTCTCATGAAGTTTGTTGTAAGTAATTCAATACAGTTCAAAAGGAACATTGATATACATAATTACAATACTTGAATGAAAAATACATTTATTACTTTATGTTGTCTTTAGCACAAAAATAGACGCATAGTGCTGCAACAAAAAATTTTAATTACTTGCCCAGTAATATAAAATGTCTGACAGTAAAACTAAATTTGAAAACAAACTTACAAAGTTTCTTCTTCACATCTGCTTCTATACAATAGGAGAACTTCATTTTCTTAATGTGTGAAAGGTAGTGGATGGAAATTAAAAATACTAACTCAAACCTGTATTTTAAAAAAAAAACTTTATAAATGGTCAGCATGTAATGTAAAATTTCTCATTCCACATCATTGCAAATTCTCATGCAAAATGATCCCAGCAACACAAAAGTAACTAACTAAATCAAGCAATGAAAAATTTAGGATGGAATAATGAGAGTATTATGAAACGATAGTTTGCTACTCAGTATATTGTGTAGATGTTGAGCCACAGACAGGCACAAAAAAAAAGACTACTGAACATGTAAGCTTTCAGTCAGAAGCTCTTCTTCTGAAATAGACATTATACAAACTCATACAAATGTAGTTCGCACACACTTGACCATTGTCTCTATCTGTCGAGGCAAGAGAGAGTGGCCATGCGTTTTTGTTGTGTTTGCCTGAATGTGTGTGTGTGTGTGTGTGTGTGTGTGTGTGTGTGTGTGTGTGTGTGTGTTTGAGTGTTTTGTCTATTTCAAGGGAAGACCTTCTGACCAAATGCTTAGATGTTTTCTAGTCATTTTGTTGTGCCTGTCTGCGACATAACGTCTCTGCTATATAATGAGGGCAGTCTATCCTTTTCATAATATGGTAACTAACTAATTGAATATCTCTCAGCAATGCTTCAATGGCTAAACAGTTTTGAGGCTACCATTAATCCTTCCAAATGCATATTTGGTGTCTTCCAGGTGACATTCGTGGATCACCAGATTTACTTCCCTAGCTTAGCCTCCATTCAAGAGCTACTGACCGAAGCTCTTCCTGGTCTTTCCATTTATTGGATGGACCAAATTAATACTGCCTTCACTGCTGCTAACAACAGCCTTGTCCATTCTGCACTTGTGGCTCATGCAGCACTTGATGGCCAGTTGGCACTGGTGGTTGATGCTGGCGACTATGCCTTAGGTCCAGCTTTGCAACAACACCTCAGTGGTTCATGGCAGCCACTTGTTTTCTTTTCACAGAAGCGTCTGCTTTGGAACACTATTAGAGTGCTTATGATGGGAAGCTGCTTGTCATCAATGAGCCAATCTGCTACTTCTGCCCATTACTGGAGGCCAGGAACTTAATTGCATTTCCATACCACAGGCCCATCATGTATACTTTTGCAGCAGACAAAAATCATTGCTAACCATGTCAGTTCCACCATCTGGGTTATATCTCTCAGTCCAGCATGTGAAAGGCAATTTGAGTCCTAGGTGTTCAACAATCTTGCCAAATTCTTGGGAACTCATCATCGCCATCCAGTCCACAATGATATGGTTGACTGATGGCATCAAACTTTGATGGCAGCTCTAGTTTGCCATTACACAGCATGGACTACTGCACTCCAAGGCCCACCTCAAGGCTTCAGTGGCTGGTCTGATATATGGTCTGTGGTAAGCTTTACTCTCAGCATGGCATCACAGCTTCCTTCATTATTTCAGATCTGCTCACTGCCATGCATGTAATGGTCAGGGTTGAGGAGATTGCGCACTGTCTCCAATGTCTATATAGTACTGATAAGATTTTTAGATGAGGTCATCATATTGTGAAAATTTCCATAAATGGGAACACTCAGGCAGAGTCACTGGGCAATGTCAAGCTGATATACACATTCCCATCTGGGTAATACAGAATTATTTGCTTCCAACCCTCTGCTTTGACCAATGACATCTTCAGTATGGCAGAAATGGCTATTCTAAGCATCTCAAATATGGCACTTATAATGTCACTACATACAGAAGGCAACAAACACGAAAATACATGTAAATAAGACAATAACATCTACCTACAATGAAACTAACGGGAAAGCTGCAGGAAATTGTTGGTCTGGGGAGGGGGTTGGTGGGGGGGAGGGGGGGGGGGGGGGAGTAACAGCTAAATACAGGGTGTTACAAAAAGGTACGGCCAAACTTTCAGGAAACATTCCTCACACACAAAGAAAGAAAATATGTTATGTGGACATGTGTCCGGAAACGCTTACTTTCCATGTTGGAGCTCATTTTATTACTTCTCTTCAAATCACATTAATCATTGAATGGAAACACACAGCAACAGAATGTACCAGCGTGACTTGAAACACTTTGTTACAGGAAATGTTCAAAATGCCCTCCGTTAGCGAGGAAACATGCATCCACCCTCCGTCGCATGGAATCCCTGATGCGATGATACAGCCCTGGAGAATGGCGTATTGTCTCTACATTTGGTAACGGGATTTCGTAGACAAGAGCTTTCAAATGCCCCCATAAATAAAAGTCAAGAGGGTTGAGGTCAGGAGAGTGTGGAGGCCATGGAATTGGTCTGCTTCTGCCAATCCATCGGTCACCGAATCTGTTGTTGGGAAGTGTACAAACAGTTTGACTGAAATGTGCAGGAGCTCCATCGTGCGTGAACCACATGTTGTGTCGTGCTTATAAAGGCACATGTTCTAGCAGCACAGGTAGAGTATCCCGTATGAAATCATGATAACGTGCTCCATTGAGCGTAGGTGGAAGAAACTAAACTGAGCTCTAAAATGGAAATTAAGCGTTTCCGGACACATGTCCACATTATATCTTTTCTTTACTTGTGTCTGAGGAATGTTTCCTGAAAGTTTGGCTGTACCTTTTTGTATCACCCTGTATAATAGTAAACAAAAGACACACCATGATGGAAAAAAAACCAAATCTACGGGATTCGAGCGCTTCCCTTGATCTATATAGGTTAACCGCAGCTCACAATACTAATACGCCAACACCTACAGCAAAGACTGTGAAAATTGGAATCAGACATTTCTCTTGACAACAGCTGATGATACCAAAACATCAATACCTTCATATAAAACTACGAAAAATGGAACCGGTCATTTCCGTTGAGCTATATAGGTCAACCATAACTACTGATATGAAAAAATCAGCACCTACACCTACAAAATACAAAAGAAAAACTAAAACATCTCAAAAATTCAAAAGTCAGACATCCCTATGTACATTAAAAAACATTCAATAGCCAATAAATACACAAAACATTACAACTTGAGAAAGATAGACAAAAAAAAAAAAAAAACAATTGCTTACCACCAACATATTTCTGTGCTGCAAAGTAGGTCGCCCATCCCAAACACACACACACACACACACACACAGATGGTGCCATCAAACTCAACATGAAGACTCTACAAACACAACCAACTTATAAACTTCGCGCTGTAATGACGTCACATACCACAACACCCTTACGTCATGGGTCAGAGCAGATGGGTTGAATGGGATGCTGCTGCTGTTGTCCTCCATTCTGAGCCCATCTCTTTGCACTCCCCTAAGATGCCGTTGCCACCACCTCCACAGTTGGCACAACCACTGGTCCTATAAAACTCTGGGCATCAAGTGTGTTAACCAGGTCAATTTGCCTAAACGTTCTGCTACTCCCCTGTTTGGGGTAGCGACTGTAACCAGCAATTTGACCAGGCACAGTACTATGATCTAGCCAAGTCATGCACTTATAGCAAAGGCCAAAAGGTAGCACTGGAAGTACAGTTAGTCAGGCTGTGAGCTTACAGCATTGATGACATTGTAGCTGTGTCAGTAAGCAAATGTCCTAGCATACTTAGAAATACAATACACGACCCAAACAACAGAGGCTGCAAGTTTGGTGTCTAGGTTATATCAACAGAATTTTTATCCCACTGTGTGCCCAGTTTGAGGGGGTCCAGCACATTTATGGAGCAGAGGTTTCAGATGGATCCCTACTGCTGCAACTTCACTCGACCGACCTACATACAATGTATACTCACACATGCACAAGACAGAATGTGACCATTAATTGTGTGTCCTCCAATGGTTTAGTGATTTCAGTGATCGCTTGTATGATGGAATGCATTGTGATTTCAATGGTCATCTAATTGATGGATTGTGTAGTGTAAAAGGTGGTTACTTATATGATGTGATATGCTGTGGTGTTAGTTGTCACACAAGTGACAGATCTTGTACTGAAACTAGTGCTTGCTTGTGTGACAGGATGTGTCAGTGAGTGCAGTTCTCACCTGAGCGATTGACTATTTTAAGCGTTTTTCAGTGACTGCTCTTGCAACGAGCCCTGTACCGTGACTAAGTGGTCTCCCTGCAATGGGTGTTTTGTGACATTGTGATCTTTTCTGTCAATAGTTTCGTGAATCAACACTGCTGTCAATAACTGTTAAATTAGTGAGCAATTATGTCTTTTATGTGTAGGAATGTGCCTATTGTACTTTTTATTTAAATTATCTCTGTATCATATATTTTCAGCCATCTTAAATTTCAGAAATCTGTACTGCTGCACCCTGTTTGCTAGGTAAGATCTAAACCAAACCACCCTTTCTACAGAAGTTAATCTTCATTTAAATAATCCATAAGTCAGTTTTTCATAATATTTACTATTATTTTTGAAAATGAAGACAACTGGGTTGTAGTTCTCTAAATTTTCCTTATCACATTTTTTTGTGGACGGGAAGAACTTTTGCTTTCTTTAGGTAATCAGGAAAGCAACCTGATGGGAATGACTTATTTATAATACATTTTAGAGATGCTTTTATGCTGCTAATACAGTCTCTTAGTAGACACACAGGAACATCATTTAGAAATGGGGACAATTTGTTCTTAAATTAATGCATAGTCTGGGTTATTTCCTCTCCCATTTCAGCAGCAGCAGTGTTATGTGAGGCTCATAGTTATTTGGTGCTGTATATTGTGTTTGGTAACTTTTCTTGCCATTTGGTTGCTACATTACTAAAGTAACTGTCAATGAAGGTATTCAGATCCTTAGCCTTATTTATTTAATCACCTTTATTTCTGATTTTTGTATTTGTCCATTTTTGCTTTGTGCTACCAGTTCCTTGTTTTACTATATTTGTTATTGCTTTGCTCTTATTGTTTAACGTCTGTATGACCTTACTAATTTGAAATCTGTTTGCATCTTGCAGCAGTTTCTTATATGTCCTTTTGTATTTGAGGAAAAACTGTAAGAAGACCCTCTCATTATCTTTGCTAGAGCTGAGGTATTTGAATGTTCTAAGCATTCTGTTATTCTTGTTACCCAGTTTTCTCTGGCGGATTCTCCACAGTATGTGCTATTTTAGGAAATTTCTCCTGAAATTTTAGTTAGAATATAATCACAAATTTGCTGAATTTTTCATTTACATGTGTTCCTGAATATACTTCTGACCATTTCTGGCTGGTGCAGTATATCATTTTATATTTTGTCTAACATGCATAATTTTTGCTCCAGGTATGTCTACTGCCTTGCAGCAGACAAGGTGCCTACCATTTTATACCTAGGCTCTGGGGACAAAGAAAAGAATTTACTGTCAATCATTAAACATCTTGTGAGGTACACAAAAAAGTAATTACTTCGTTTTTCATGTGATGCAAAACAATTTATAATTATTCTAAATTATCTGATTTGTGCTCAATAGTAATATTTCTCACAATAGCAATAGGCAAGGATATAACATTCTTGTATTTTCTCAGAAATAAAACTCAAGATGAGATCGTTATTTCAACTACCTCTGATTACTATTATCTTCACCCATGTTCACATGTAGATGAATTTGCAGATCAGAGGGATCATTGAAAGTGGACCAACAACAAGAACCTACACTTTTTTATGAAGCCCTGTTGGAGAAAATTTTCATTTAACTCCCTAAAACACAGTATTGCAGCTGTGGCCATTAGTCAATGACAGGGCTATGTGTTGCATTACATGTAAAACTCTGGTTTATGTGAGACTGGAATTTTTTCAAATAAGGTAAGTAATTTGCAGCCAACATTTTATCTACCACATAATGTAGACTCATAATGTTTCTAATATTAGTAAATACAGAGATGAATCTAAAAATCAAAATTATCAACATCATAAATAATAATAACAATGATTAAATCTCCATCTTTTAAAATGCATTATAAAGGGGTTGTTTGTGTTGTTGCCTCGGATGATGATTACATGAAAATTTTGTCAGGATTTGTAAGTGGTGGGTCCTTGAAGTATGGCAATACGTGAACACCGAGAAGCAATTTTAAACAATTTTACTAACAAAGTTGGATTATAAATCATGCACAATATGCATACCCATCATCAATGTGTCTGATATCCCAGCAGCGGCTAATTACAGTCATATCAAAAGGGTCCATGTTGAGCTAAGAAAATAGACATATTCGCGCCCGAGGCCGTGCTAGTCAATACGGGGTGCTGCGGATGGCGGGCAGTGTCATACACCCTGCCTCACACTTCAGCCAGATGCCGTGTGTACTGACCAAGCAAATTGTCAGCATTCCAGATAGGTTCACCGGCGAGCGCATGTTGATTACTGTATGGCTGTGTACAACCTGTAGACCCTTACATCACTCTCCCCAGAGAAAAAATGCAACCATAGCTCGCTCAAGACAGCCTCCTGGGCATTATAAACTATTTCGCCATTTGTGGCATCAGAAGGCATTGCAACATGTATTTCATTTGCAGACACAGTAACATTAGGTACAGAGAAGTGTGCCATCAGGATGACAACTTCATACATGACAAATGCGGTTGACAAAAGACATATTAAGAACAGTAATAGAAACACAATACAGACAATCAAGTATGCATTAACATTACTGGATGAACCGAGGGACTTAATCTATTCCCAGCTTCTACGAAGTTTAACTCATTATTGGAAGAGATTACATTTTCATGGGTGTCCTTAATTAAATTATTGTCTTCAGAAAAACATGATAAGGAATGCTTTCCATTTGTTAATATGTATGAATCATTGTAATAAACAGATAACATTGACATTAGTGGCAAATGTCCAGTTGCATGATATGTAGTTGGCAATACACTAGGCATATCAAGTAGTTAACAAGATAAATCACAATTCATTCAAGATTAATACACTATTATTCAATTTGAGTGTAAAGGGTAGCTCAGGTGTATCATAATTTTTACATGTAAATGTGACATCAAGGGTGGAGCTAGATGAGAAAATTGTACCTTCCGAACATCGTTTAAGTAATGGATGATAAAGATACATTAAAATTCTAGGGCAATCATTTCTTGGAGTATGATTCATAAACAATTCTTTCTCACAGCTGTACACTCTACTATCTAAGAATGCTGTCGATTCAGGGAAATTAACTTATGACTATGTTTACACATATGCAGATCATTTTCATTAAGGGACACAAAATAGCTTTGATCCTTGCTTATCAGTAGATAATCATTCAGTACGTACTTTACATGAGTACCTGTCTGTCTCCATTTCTCAGGGTATTTATAAATCTTATACATTTCAAAATTATGTTTTGATCTAGCAATGGGTATAGAAAAAATAACAGTTAATTCATCTTCAATCTCTAAAGAGTGTGTGGTGGTTAACGTATTGTAAGCATATAAATTGTAAGAGTTAGCTGGGTAAATCATAGTATAGAATGCATTTGCCTTTGGCTCAATTGATAGTAGGATATGTAAAAATTGTAGTGGATATAGTAGTACACTCTTCAAATAATCATTTGAACTACTTTCTAAGGCTTTTCTTAAGTTAACAGCATCAATTCTAGCATTTGATAAACTATCAGTAATCCTTAACAAAAGAGTGTTTGGAGCTAAGTGACTCTAAATGAATCTAATGAACATGGTTAATTAGTTCCAAATACTAGAGTTAACAATGCACGTAAAATAAATGAGTTTCTTGTGGTAACCTGTGCAATAAAAGGTTTAGTTTCACTGTGTGCTTCTGCAATAGCTTCAATATTTCACATTCACATAAGCACATGGCTAAAATAAACACTCCCATTATACTCTCAGACACAACACACATTTACGCAAATTACAGGATTGCTCAAAATGTGGTGATGCCTTGGCCTTGAAGTCTGGACTGCAAGATCGCTATTCTAGCTTCCTGGGTTTGAAAACAGCAGGTCGACTTCTTGGTTAGTCCTCGTCATATTGCGATACTACAGGAACTCCACCCATAAATGGCTTTACACAATTGACATGTATGACAATCAAATGAAAGGGCAGTTGGACCATAAGAGGGGCTGGTAACAACATCTCCAAGATAGGATATGGTCCTTTTCAAAACTTCTTAAACTTTATGACTTGACTCTTCTTTCACACCATGTTGCTCAGATACAAAAGATCTCAAACTTGATACTGAGGCACTGCTACTTGGTGGTCGTGTTGTCTTCTTTGCTGAAGAAAGGATTGATAATTTCACTGTTTTACTCCCCTCCATGCTTCCTTTAGCTTGCGTCCTAGATCCCTTATCTGTTCATTGCTGATTCCGATAGTTAATTGTGCAAAGTCCAAGAGTGAATGCATTCTTCTTCCATAGACGATCTCATATAGACTTGGCCAGTTGAGCTGTGCATTTTGGCAATGTATCTACTTACCAAGTATGATAAACAGACATTCAAATTGTTATGTTTGCTGCTCACATAATGGCTAATCATCTTAATAATTGTACTGTAGACTCTCTTGATTCTGCCATTTCCTTCAGGGTGTGCTTGAGCAGTCCTTAACTGAGTTATTTGCATGAGCTTACAAGTCTGTTTAAGCAATTCACTCATAAAATTCGGTCCTTGATCACTAATTATACTTAATGATGATCCAAACTTAAGAATCCATTCTTTTACAAAAACTATAGCTATAGTCTCTGTGCTCTGATCAGGTGTCTGTATCATGGGAAGGTATCTAGAGAAATGATCCAACATTGTCAATACGTATTTGTTTCCATCTTTAGTCTTAGGCAATAGTCCTATGACATCTGGTCCTACTCATTCAAATCATTCACTTGTTTCTGGCAGTTCCTGCAATAGTGCTCTACTTTTTCCTACATTGTTCCATCTGTTACTGGAATCACATTGTGAAACAAACTCGAAAACATCAAGTTTGTGGCTTGGCCAACAAAACATTTGAGCTATTTTAATGTTTGTTGCTTTTTTTTACCACAATATCCTGATAATAAAGAATTGTGTTGCTCTGTCATGATTTGCTCTTTCATGCTTTCTGCAATAACTAGGCAATTTCCTTTACTAGTGATTTTGTACAATAATCCATCTACTTTGACAAAATGTTGATCATTTTTCAATAATTTGCATTGTGGATTTTTTTCTTGAGCTGCCTTTAACTCTTCTTCTCGACTTATTGTAAGACAAACATTGAGTTTTCAACTCAATGCATCAGCATTCCCATGTTGTTCAACAGGCCAGTGAATAACCTTAAATTGGTACTCATTCAGTCTTAATGCCCATCTTGTTAATCTGGAACTTGGATCCTTTAAGCTCAATAACCATTTAAGTGTGGCATGATCTGTAATAACTGTAAATTCTCTTCCTGTTAAGAAACATCTGTTATGTGTTATACCAAAAACCAAAGCACAAAGAACCTTTTCAATAGTAGCTACAATCTGCTTTGTTTAATTGTTTGGAAGCAAATGAGATTGGATGTTCATGACCATCAACTTATTGAGACAAGACTGCACCTATGGAAAAATTGGATGCATCTGTTGAAAGAATAAAAGGTTTACTGAAATCTGGATAGGCAAACACTGGGGCTGTAGTTAAAGCAGTTTTAAGTTCTTCCTTTGCCTTTTTGCACTCTGTTGTCCATTTAAATGTGGCTCCTTTCTTCAGTAGCTGTTGCACTGGATGTGCTATATTCACATAACCGACTATAAATCATCTGTAGAAATTTGACAATCCCAAGAATGATTGTAGTTCTTTCAAATTTTGTGGTTCAGGAAAATTCTCTGCATCTTCAATTTATTTGGGATCAGGTCGAACGCCTTCATTGGTTATAACATGGCCAAGATAGTTAACTTTATATTGTGCAAAATGACATTTATCTATTGATAAAGACAGGTTTGTGCTTCTTATACACTCAGAAACAGCTTGTAGTCTCTCAATATGCTGTTTCATGTTTTCACCAAAAATTATTACATCATCAAGGTAAACAAGTGCTTGTATTGGGGTGAGTCCTTGTAAAAGTGAATCCGTCAGGCGTTAAAATGTAGCTGGAGTGTTATAAAGTCCAAACAGCACACAAAGGCAGTTGTATACTTCTGTTGCTGTTACAAATGAAGTTTTTGCTTGATCATTAGGATGCACTGTCAACTGGTGGTAACCACTTGTTAAATCACACAGGGGAAAAATTCGACACCTGCCTAAGTAATCCAAGGTTTCCACTAAATTTGGTAAGGGGTAAATGTTGGGTATGATAACAGCATTCAAAGATCGGTAATTAACTCAAAAACAAAACTGTGATTAAATTCAATTCAATTCAAAATTAACATCCTCAGTTACGGAGTTACCTAGATTTACTTAGGTTTCAATTGGGATAACCCAACCTTCTTCAGAATTACGCTTACTAATGTTTTTCCGTAATGGACATTGTCAAACTAAAAATACAAATACACCAAGTGTCGTCATATTTTAAAAACTTAACTGAAGCTGACTCAGCCCCACTTCCCGACCACAATGTGGCAGCTGAAAGTATTGAAAACTGTGATTCTCCAGAAATTGATTTCTTCTTTACAATTACAACTTGCAAACACCCCACTGGGTCTAAAGGATGTCTTCGTTTTTATAATTCCGGCTTCTAAGTGTTCTTTAACCATGTCTTCTACTAACTCTCTTTGACCAAATGGTATTCGGTAAGGTTTCTGTGTGACTGGGGCTGCATTGCCTGTATGAGTACGGTGCTGAACTAAATGAGTGACAGGTAAATTTGTGCATTCTCAAAATAAATCTGAATTCTCCAACAAAACAGGTGCTAAAATGTTTTGTTCATCAGCTGTCAAATGCTCTATCTTCTTCCAAATCTTGCACTTCAGTTCATTATTAGATACATCTCGTCATTGTAATTTTGTGGTGCTGTTACAAAAATCTGTTTTTATAACTGCAGCATTTGTTACCTCATCCGCAATCTGTATTACGTCACTTTTACTTACACTCGACCCTTCAGCTACTTCTGTTGCTTGTGGCTAAACAACATCCTCATTGCTCATATTCGGTATTGTAACTGGGACTTTTGCGACATTCTGTCTCACCATAGTAGCACCACCTACACTTCTAGCAACATAAAATTACATTGTATCTAGTAACTCACTTTTCTTGGCTCACTCAATAAATAACAAAGTTCCTTCCTTGCATCGGCGAGACTTTACTTCAACATTTATTGTCTTTCTTGCTCCCTTGGGAATTTGCTGAGGCTGATCAATTTGAACATCAACTCGGATGGTTTGAACTGATGCATTGTTTGGGCAGTCCATTCCTATGATATCAGTATTGCTGCTCCTTTGAGTTCGATCTGAAGAACAAATTCCTAGCTTGTAGTTGCTACGGCCTACTGTAATCTTTCTTTGTGTGACAAATATCTCTGCCTCATTAGCGGACAAGAAATCAAATCCAAGTACACCGTCGTAACGCATTCCATTATTTGAAACTACTTGCACCCTTGCTGTGTATTTATCTTTATCTTTATTTTCACTTTCATCTTTGTGTTGGCCAAGAATTAATTCTACATAAACTTTTCCATAGTTACATGGCTTTCCTCCATTTGACCTTCACACTTTTAATAGTGGCGGTTGCAATTTATCCCATTTATTTATGTAAGACCACATCAATGAGGTCTGTGCTCCAGTGTCAATAAGTAGTTTGACGTTTCTCCCACGGTATACAGCACCTATCATGAAGTAATTTTTGGTCTGATTTTCGCTGTAACAATCAGGAATCACTGATTATGGCAAGGGGCAGACGAAGTGGTGGACTGTACATCCATGTACTCGTTTAAAGATCTGGCAGATTGTCTGTTGTTTGCATTACCTTTATTCTTGTTGCAACAATCTCTCGAAACATGACCCTGCATCCCGCAATGATAGCAGATTTGATTCCCTTCATAATCCTTATGCTTGTGAACCAGATTATTGCATCTGCAACAATGTACTGTTGTGTTGAAATCTCTGCATTGTTCTTTCTGCATCTCGTTTGGGCATCTTAGTGCTTCAACGAAAACAACAGCTGATTCTACTACTTCCTGAAACATTCTACATCCTGCCAATGTAACAGCTTTGCTTACATCCTCTCCATGCAACCCATGAGTGAATGTGTAGAAGGCTCCCTGGTTAGCTTCGAACAACTGAATGCGATCTTCATTTTCATCTTCTACTAACTCGTACATTTGAGAATTGATATTTTGAATTCTGTCAGCAAACTGCTCGATAGATTCGTCTCGTCACATTCGCAACATGCAAATCTGCTCTCTGTAAAATTTGATTGCCTTTTTATGTTTAAATCTCTGAACAACAATTGTTCTAAAGTCATTGTAATCTTCTGTTTTTATGCAAGTAGGCTCCATGATAATGAAATCTAGTACTGCTCCCTGAATTCTTAATTTGGCAACCACTAGCTTATCGGAATCTGTCCACGATCCTAATGGGGCGGCACCTTCAAGTTTACGAAAAAGCAGTTTCACATCATCTTCAGGTTTCCCGCTCAACTCTGGTACTGATGGCAATAATGAAAAATTCTTTATTGTATTTGTACCTGTATTGAATGAACTATCATTTACCAAGTCTTTTGGGATGTTACTCTCACCTCTTTCTGCTTTTAACTGTTGAATCTCTTATTGCAGTTCATTAATAAAAGTTGGTAGATATGACTGGATAGCGACCTTTTGTCTAATTTAACACCAATGAGTCACTCAAACGTGAAATAAAAGTCCATCACTGCCTTTTGTATTCTAGCCAGACTGGAGTAGGCCAACCTGAATTCCAGCGTTGGATGTCTTTGAGTAGTCAAAAGATGTTCAGGCTGCTGGTGCTGAAGTTCATGTTGTGCTTCAGAACTGTAGATTTTCAATAATAATCCCCATGCTTCACCACATCTATAAGGGGGTTGTGTATTGTTGCCCTGGATGATGATTACATGAATATTTTGTCAGGATTTGTAAGCTGTGGGTCTTTGAGGTGCGGCGTCAATACACGAACACCGAGAAGTAAGATTAAACAGTCTTACTAACAAGGGCAGATTATAAAACACGCACACCCTGCATAACCATCATCACCATCATCACTGTGTCTGATATCCTAACAGCAGTTAATTATGGCCGTATTCAAAGGGTCCATGTTGAGCTAAGAAAAGAAACATATTCGCACCCGAGGACATGCCAGTTAATACTGTGGACTGCAGCCAGTAGCGTACTCGCTGCTTTGCATTCCAGCCAGACGCTGTGTGTACTGACCAAGCAAATTGTCAGCATTCCAGATAGGCTAGCTGGCGAGTGCGTGTTACGTACTGTACGGCTGTGTACAACCTGTAGACCTTTACAGCATCAACTAAATTCTAATGGGCCCCTTTAAAAGGCTCTTGAGGAGACATCACTTTGTATTGTGTTATCGTATTCTGTTGATAACCATTTATGGTATTTTTTATGTAAGTATTGAAAATTCTCTGGTTGGAGGTCAGGTGCAATTAGTGCTGAGTCGGTGTCCTTTAGAGATGAACTTCACATTGCAGCAGCAAGTAAAATCAGAGCATATAACTCCTGCTTTCTTGACTAGATTGTTCCCGTACCAAGCTGTAGGGTTTTGGGTAATCTTCTAGGGTAGAGAGCTGGTACAGATTGTGTCTTTCTGAGATTTTTCTCCAGTTTCAGAGTATTGTCGTAGAAAACTGTATTTCTGATCCATTTTTAACAGCAGTTATCATTATAGCACCTTATCTATGTGATGATATTTTGTGTGAATGTGTATTAGGGATAAACTGTGTTGTAATCCAATAGTAGACACAAGGTTCTCATCCAAATCTGTTTTTGTGTTACGATGGACTTAGTCAATAATCATTCAGTTGAAGAGGTAGTGGAAAGCAGAGGCATGTAAACCACAATCTCAAGATCCCTAAAATGAAATTCTGCTGCAGTTGTGAATTCCAGCTGCAGAACAGAGGTGCCCACTCAGGTTGTAGCATAGTCACAAAGCAAAAAGTGATGACTACTTGTGGGGGGGAACCAAGATTCATTAGGCAAAATTTGGCTTTTGTGAGCACTCAAATTATGAATTAGCGGAGAAACATGAAGGTAGAGTGAAGCAATTAGAATTCCTGAATCTATGGACAAGCTTAAAAAAAAAAAAAAAAAAAAAAAAAAAAAAAAAAAAAAAAAAAAAAAAAAAAAAAAACACACAGTAGGCAGGAATCCCTAGGTGACACAGTAGGCTGACTTTTAGACTGAGTGATGAATTAGTCATTAGAGCAAGAAAAAAATTATACGAGAACAGCTGACCATGCACAGGAGTAGGTCTCAATAGAGATAGATAATTAGGCAAAGACTAAGGAATATCAAGTCACACAATGTGTGCATGAGGAAACCAAGACTGCTGTTAGTATCCTGATGATAAAGTTCCCATTGAAAGTGGACTAAATAATGAATTACTCGATGTCAGGGAACAAACAGAATCAATTTTTTCTCAGTGGAGATGTAAAATAGTTGAAACAGCCAGAATTGTGAAGAAAAAGGTAATAGATCTTAGTGAGGGGCAGTGGGGAAAGGAGGAGGGGGGAGGCAGTGCAGTAATGTCAATGTGAATAGAATGAAAACAAAATGACACTGACCTTGAGCCCCAGATTAGACTATAACAATCTGAATGCAAATCAACCAGTTCAAAATATTTCACTTTCTACACATGACATGCTGCTGGCAACAACACTACCCACAACAGTAGTGATAGAAGATGCTTAAGAGTAGAAATTTTTAAATATTTTCATCAGATAAGAAGATTGTATATATTGTGGTATTCATTTGTTACTTTGCAAGTGTGTTGCCATCATCATGCAACAAGACACAAAAGATAAATTATGTAAACGAATATATAAATGGTGATGGAGCCCTATGGGTAACTGAAATAAACAATTCATGTGAAACCTACACTGAGGTTACAAAAGTCATGGGATAGAGATATGAACATATACAGATGGCAGCAGCATCACATACACAAGGTATAAGAGGGCAAGGCATTGGCAGAGCTGTCATTTGTATTCACATAATTGGTGTGAAAAGGTGTCTAATGTGATTATGGACACAAGACAGGATTAACAGGCACTGAATGTGGAATGGTAGTTGGAATTAGGTGTATGAGACATTAAATTTCAGAAATCATTAGAGAATTCAATATTCTGAGATCCACAATATTAAGAGTGCGCTGAGAATATAAAATTTCAGGCATTACCTCTCACCTTGGAAAATACAGTGGCTGACAATCTTCACTTAATGACTGAGAACAGCAGAATTTGTGCAGAGATGCAAATAGACAATTACGTCACATGAAATAATCACAGAAATCAATGTGGTATATACAATTATATCTGTTGGGACAGTGCTCTGAAATTTGGCATTAATGGACTGTGGCAGAAGACTACCAATATGAGTGCCTATGCTAACAGCATAAGATTGCCTGCAGCACCTCTCTTGGGCTTTTGAACATATTAGCTGTACTCTAGACGATCGGAAAACTGAAGCCTGGCCATATGAGTCCCAATTTGAGGTAGTTAGAGCTGACAGTAGGTTTTAGGTATGGCACATACCGCATGAAGTCATGGACTGTAATTGTGAACAAGACACTTTGCAAGCTGGTGGTGGTTCCATAATGGTGTTTACTGTGTTTACATGGAATGTACTGCGTTCTCTAGTCCAACTGAACCAACAAGTGACAGGAAATGGTTGTGTTCAGCTACTTGTAGACCATTTGCAGTCAATCATGAACTTCATGTCCCTAAACAACAGTAGACTTTTTTTGGATGACAGTACCCCATGTCACTGAGCCACAATTATTTGCAATTGGTTTGAAGAACATTCAGAACAATTTGAGTGAATAATCTGACCACCCAGAGTGTCCGACATGAATCCTATCAAGCATTTATGGTACATAATCAAGAGACCAGTTCATGTACAAAGTCCTGCACTGGCAACACTTTTGCATTTATGAATGGTTATAGAGTTAGTACCTCTCAATATTTCTGCAGAGGACTTACTATGACATGTCATGTTGAGATGGTGCACTACTCCTTGCGGTCAGTCAGCCACTTCCATCTACTATATTGTTTTAGCTCTGTTTACCACTTTCTTCCTGTGTTGTTCGTTTTTTACTGCTGGCAGCATGCTTTGTCCCATGCTTCAGTGTAGGTAGGCCCATATTTTTCCAAGCTTGTTACCTATGTTTTAGGTTCTGTTTTATCTTACTGTTCTGAGTCTTTTCTTGACACCCATCTCAATCAGTTACTGAGCAGGCACTGAAGACCTTGCTGTGGTGCACCCATACAACCCTCTCCATCCATTATCCAAGCAAAAGCGGGTTCAACACAGTATTACGTGGAATCACATGAATTTTGACCCCTCAGCGTATGAGGATTTTCAAAAGGCATTTCTTGCATAAGCAGGGTTCAGTGGTGTACAGTTAATACTATGGAAGAAAGTTCTTATTCAGAGCCTAAACTTTTCAAATTGGAAGCTTGTGCCAATATTTTGAAAAGTAACTTAATATGGCATGCTACTATGATTGATGATGTTCCAGTAACTATTGTTCTAGACGCAGGAGCATTTGTCAATGTCATTTCAAGAAGCTCTTTCAGTAAATTGTCCACAAAAACCAAGTTTCATGTCACTCCTGTTCAGAACTGCAAGATTATTGAAGGCACTTGCATGTGATCCAGAAATGTTAGAATGATGGAGATGTCAGTAAAACTAGAAAATGTAGCAGTACCATGCACCCTTCTAGTAGCTGAAGACTTGATTCTTGACTGTGTTCTGAGCCTTTATTTTATCTGTGAGGACACAATATTGACTTCTCTACTGGTAAGATTTTCTTCCTCACTGGCAGTGAAAGAGCTAAAGTGGAGCTGCTGTGGAAAGATGGTAGCCACTGAATGTAGTGTCTAAGCTTTCAGATCAAATTCTATTGTTGAGGAACAACAGAGGATAAGAGCATTTGTAATCCTGTTGAACAAAGAAGTTGAAGTCACATTACATGTATAACAGAAAGTAGAAGAGTCAGGGAACCTCACCAGCAAGGAAAGACAGCAGTAGCATGGAATCAGTGTGGGGATACAAATGAAGGAAAACCTGGAATAATCCAAGGAAATACATATATGACCTTCTACAACAGTTTCTATCTTACAACGTGGTCTCAGTGGAAATCACTAGATAATGAAATTGGAAGTATGCTTCGAGAACATAAGTGGTTCATAAGGACATATTCTCATGACGAGCTAATGCTACAGATTGACTACATGAAACTATTTGAAGAGATAGTGAATCATTGGCCTAATTTGTCAACACACAACACAACAGCAGAGCTAATGTTTCACATGAGGGGAAAGAAGGAATGGATGGACCATATCCCACAGGTTGCCAACATCAGAGATTAGTTGGAGAAAAGGTTCAGGAAACTTTGAACTGTTTGAGAGACAAAGCATTCAGAAGAAAGCACAACTGTGACAAGAAAGTGGTAAAAATAGTAAGGTATCTAGTGGTAAAGGAAATATTATTAAGAAGCCACCCACCTTTTGAACAAAAGTAACAAAATGTGATAGCCACTGTATATGGGACATTTTTTTCCATTCTAAGAATTTCAAATCCTGGTGCATATTTATTAGTCATCATTAATTAAAGGATTTTACCCTCTTCAAGATTTATGGAAATGTTATTTGTAGTGGAATTAGTGTGCATCATTGTAGGAACACATTATCAATTGGAATGGCTGAGCAGAATATTGCATTAGTGTAATGCATAAAATAAGATTTTTATTTTATTTTACAACATGAAATTTTTAATTTAGGCTTAACGTATATATTTGGTTTTGTGACTATATGACATGGGTTTATGTATTGTTGTCTGTAGCAGGCAAGTATTACCCTGTGAAGTATGCAGATGCTCATGAATAATTCTTGAATTATATTTAATCATGTCCTGAGAATACATACAGTCATTTTTCATAGTAATAAGGTCTGTTTAAAAATGTTGAATACTATTACAACATAGTGTAAGACCAATTTCTCTGTCTATGTAGAGTGAATTGCCTGGCATAGTGTTCATCAAACCACCTTCAAGGTATTTCTTTAGTGTTTCACTATCAAACAGAAGTCAGGAAAAATGAACATTTGAGTCTTTCTATACAATCTCTGTTCCTTTCCTGTATAGGTGGGTGCCAACAAAATATTTTCACACTCTGAGGAGAAAGTTAGTGATTGAAATTCCATGAGCACCTCCCATTGTGACAAAAAATACCTTTATTTTACTGACTGCCTCTTTAACTCATGTATCATATCACATGGCACTCTCTCCCCTATTTTGTGATAATCCAAAATGAGTTCCCCTTCTTTGAACTTTTTCGATGTCCTCCATCAGTTGGATCTGCTGTAGAACCCTCACCGGTGAGTACTCAAGGAGAGACTGGAAGTGTGTAGTGTAAGCAGTCTTTTTAGTTCATCTGTTGCATATTTTAAGTGTTATGCCAATAAATTACAGTCTTTGGTTTACTTTCCCCACAACATTATCTATGTGATCATTCCAATTTATATTATGTGTAGTTGTAATCACTAAGTACATAGTTGAATTGACAACCTTTAGGTTTGTGTAATTTATCCTGTAAACAAAGTATAGCTGAATCTGTTAGGTACTCATGTGGATGACTTCATACTTTTCGCTATTTAGATTTGGTCGGCACTCTTTGCACCATACAGAAATCATGTTGAAACCATTTTGCATTTTGTTTTGATCAACTGATAAATATACAAGGCATTAAATGGCAGCATAACCTGCAAACAATCTAAGAGGGCTTCTCAGATCATCTCCTAAATTGTCTATGGAGATCAGAAAGAGCAGAGGGCATACAACATTTCTTTGGGAATGTTACATATTAATTCTATTGTACTTGATGACTTTCCTTTGATTACAGTCAACTATGACCTTACTGACAGGAAATCATGAATCCATTGACATAACTAGACAATTCAATGTAGGCAAGCAATTTGATTAGGACTCACTTGTGAGAAATGAAGTCAAAAGCCTTATGAAAATGTAAAAATATAAACCAGATTAATGAATGTTACAAGTGGCTTTAATGTGAAGTATGTTTCAATGATGACAGTAATTATAATTTCTAAGTATTTCCCAGCGATTTGTTGTCATGTCGTAGAATCAGGTGTACTGCCGGTGGTCTGCATCTTCCCAACACCACATTTCAATGTCATAACTCAGCGTCTTCATCAGGTGTTCCCTGAGACTGCTTGACGAGCTGACCTTGTCCCATAAATATGCCTGGGTGGAGTGTGGTGCTCCCTATGTCGTCCGTACCCACTGTGGACATTTCTGGCGGTGTTATCAGTCTCTAGGCACTCCATTTTTGGTCTGTGCCCATTGCGGCTTTCTCTCCAAGGAGCTTGCTGCAACCTGGTATCATGTATGCCATTCTGTTCTGTTACTTATGCCAATGGATGTCTGTAGTTCATTACTGTAGGAGAGAACTTTCTTCCGTTGTTTCTGTAGTAGTTCCAGAGCAGGATTCCAACCAGTACTAAGCTGATATCCTGTTTCCTGGTTGATCGAGTTCTCCACCATCTTGATTTCAATCGATTCATTAATGACACTAGCCCAGAAGTGGGGGGTCTGAGACAGAAACCTGGTTTTGTCATAATCCATGGTGTGCTTGAGGTCCAGGAGATGTTGTGCTATTGGATATGTAGTTACCTGTCATAGCCTGATGTGTCTCTGGTGTTCTTTACATATTATTTCAACTGTTCTCATAGTCTGGCCGATGTCACACATCCCACTTTCACAGGGTGTATGGTAGACACCAGCTTTCCTTAACTCCAAATCATCCTTGACAGGGTCCTCATGACAAGAGGATGGTGCTCAAGAGTTTGCAGGAAGATGATGTCTTGGTGGTGCCTATATCTGCCAAGGTCAGCAGAACCTTGATGAAACAAAATATCAATAGTGTGTTCTGCCCACCTGGCAAGATAAGGACGCTCCTTGGAACTGTCAAGAATGATTTGGGGTTAAGGAAAACCGGTGTCTACCATTCACCCTGTGAATGTGGGATGTCTTACATCTGTCAGACTACCAGAACAGTTCAAGATGTAAAGAACAACAGAGACACACGAGGCTATGACAGGTAACTAAATCTGCAATAGCAGAACACTGCCTGGAACTTGAGAACAGCACGGATTATGAGAAAACTAGGATCCTGGCTCAGACCTCCCACTTCTGGGCTAGTGGCATTAATGAATTGATTTAAGTCAAGATGGTGGAGAACTCGATCAACCGGGAAACAGGATATCAGCTTAGTACTGGTTGGAATCCTGCTCTGGAACTACTACAGAAACAATGGAAGAAAGTTCCCTCCTACAGAAATGGACTACAGACATCCAAGGGCATAATTAACAGAACAGAACAGCATACACGATACCAGGCAGCAGCAATCTCCTTGGAGAGAAACACGTGTGGTCACAGACAGAATAAAGAACTTCAACAGAGGCTTGATGGTGATAGGATCATGCCTATCGGGCGTGGACCCAATAGGGTTCAAATCATTCAAATGGCTCTGAGCACTATGGGATTCAACTGCTGTGGTCATTAGTCCCCTAGAACTTAGAACTACTTAAACCTAACTAACCTAAGGACATCACACACATCCATGCCCGAGGCAGGATTCGAACCTGCGACCGTAGCAGTCCCACGGTTCCGGACTGCGTGCCTAGAACCGCGAGACCAGCGCGGCCGGCGACCGAATAGGGAACGCCTCGGGATATCCGCTACTTCAGAAGAGAGCTGCAACGGGTGCGGACCGAAGATGGAGCACCTAGAGACTGGTACCACCACCAGAAATGGCCACAGTGGGCGCAGATGGCAAAGGGAGCACAACACACCACCTAGGCATAAATATGGGACAAGGTCAGCTCGTCGACCAGCCTCAGGAAACACCTGATGAAGACGCCGAGTTACAACATCGAAATAATGTGTTAGGAAGATGTATTCCACCAGCAGTACACCCAATTCTCCGAGATGATGTGATAATCATTCATTTAGAAGTTGGTCTGGCTTGTGACTAAAGCTGCACCAACATTCGAAGAGGTGGGATATGTTGTAGAATTTGGTGGGATGTCTTCTACACTCTTAAGTTTCATCCTTCTTCAGAGATGCATGCTTGATTTCTGAATATTGACCTTTTGTGTTTTGCATAATATATTTTTCATTTTCTAAAATTAAGCTACTTGCTCCACATATCAGCTTTATTAAATGAATCCATGAAAATGTGAGGTGGTGCTTTTCAATTACTGTAGTTGTCATGAGTTATGGAACTTCTATGGGAGGGGTTTATATAAATATGTGGAAGAATATACATCAAGAGAAAATGATGTTGATTTTTTGACAATAAAATGGGCACAGAATCACGAACATATGTGAGTACAGTGTTTTGAAGAAGGGAACACATTCAGTTCGCACAAAGTGTATCAAATGACAAATGTGCTAATGTGTATAAGGATCATGTTTTATTTGAAGGATTTGTGAAATGTACCACAGACATTCTGTGACTGTACTGTATTGGCATTATCCAGTTTGCCAGTGAAACTAGGGTTTCAAGTGATGGTCTAATGATAGTCTAAGAAACATTTATGATTGCATAATAATTAACCTTGTAGTTAATCTTCTCCCAAATCCAACAAATTCAGCACAGGTGATAATTTAAAATTATTGGTCAATATGATGTCAGGTGAAACCTCCTCATGTAAAGATGTCTCAGTTATTATAAAATGTGATAGTGATGTGTGTAAAATTGTTATAAAAGGTTATGCAAGTTACCCTGTGTATCAAGTACAAGTCATGGTACCACAATAATTGTGTAAAAGTGAATCTAAAATATATAAAAGTTGGTCATGACTGGATATGCCATCAGTGCTTTACGATTGCCTTGAAAAACCAAATATTTAACACACTAAAATCAAAAGAAACAATAATAATGGTTCTTACATGCAATTTAGTGATTATAACCTTGTAATACCATGAACTCCACAAGAAATATCAAGAACTGGAAATAAAATACCAAGGATTGTAGTCAAATCATCAAGTAGCATAAGATGTTGCTGCGAACAGTCTTTCTATGCAGAAATGTAGTTATTGTCGACTAAAGCATGTAAAAAAACAGTAAGTGCAGCTCTGGTGATACTGCTATCAAATAAATACTTGATTCTAGATGAAGACTGTAATAAAACAGCAAACACAGATGAACCAAAATCAGTGACTAAATGTCCAATAAAGTGCACAGTCGAGGGAAGGAAAAAACCATAACAGCTCCATTACAAGATAGTCAGTCACAGCCACAGTATCAGCGCAGCCAGGGTCATCATTTGAACAAAAAGAGGCAGTGCCAGAATCATCTTCAGCAAAAAACAGAAGAAAATGTGAGGGTCCAACAGAAGAAACAGCGGTCACTGCATCAGTCAGTAGGATAGCTGTAACACCTCATCGCCAACAGAATGTTTAGACCAAGGCAAGAGAAACATAAAGTTTTTAAGGTAAGCAGTTCTCAGTGCTCATCAGTCTTCCACCAAAATATACAATGCATAAGAAACAATGTGCAACAATTAGAAGTGTTTATTGACAGCTCACTTGTTTGCATAGCAGAACATTGGTATAATCGTTCATAATTAACAAATGTAGCACTAAATTCGCACAGTCAAGCATGTCATTACAGTACAAGCCCTATGAAATGTGGTGGATCATGCATATATGTGAAGGAGGGGATTATATATAAAATAAGAAATGATGTTTTGGCATTAAGTGAGGATAAACGCATAGAAATATCAGCTTTAGAGATAAGAAAACCTAGATGTATTCCAAAGACTAACTATACTGGGTATATATTGTGCACCCAGTGGTGACCAAAATTATAGCCAATAAAGATGCAGTTTCAGCACAATGATACCAAAATAAATGACCCCAAAAAATAGCAAACATTGCCAATATGTATTTCAGCAGCGTAGGATCCAAACTACAACAGAAGTTCAACAAAACAAAGCATTTACAAATGCTGAGCAAAATACCACACACAATGATGCTACGATCAACTACAGCAGAAGAAGTATGCAATGTTATGAGTAACCTAAAATGTAAAAATTCAGCAGGCATTGATGAAGTACCTGTGTGCTTACTGAAGGACTGCATAGACAACATTAAAGACCCTTTAGTGAACATCATCAATGAATTCTTCTCCACAAGTAGCTTCCCAGACATACTAAAACATGCAAAGATCCTACCTATACATAAGAAAGGTGACCTAGAAATCATAGAAAATTGCAGACAAATCTCGTTACACTCATCCTTTTCAAAAGTCATAGAGACCATAGTGAAAAAGAGGAGCATGGGCACTTTACAAAGTTCAATCTTCTGAGTAAAGAGCAATTGGGTTTCTGGGCTGGCAAAAGCACAAATTCAACTGTTACTCATTTCTAAAATGTTGTCGTTATAGCAATAGACAAAGAAGACCACATAACAGTGATCTTATTTGATATGACCAAAGCTTTTGACACAGTAGACATCACAATTTTGCTAAACAAACTAAATGCTCTATGAGTAAGAGGAGTAACAAACATGTGGTTTCATTCATACCTGCAAACATCCAACCAGTGGAGGTCACTCAAACTATCTCCAGTCATACCTTTTCATACCTTCCAGACCCAGAATACATCATTATAGGAATCCCCCAAGGAAGTGTGTGGGCCCAATCCTCTTTTTAATATACATCAATGATTTTCCACAAATTGTCAAATATGGTGAATTAGTACTGTTTGCTGATGACGGACAGTAACATCTTAATCAAAGCTGAGTCGCCAAGTGTACTCAATAGAAAAGCTCACGAAACACTTAAGCATGTCTGCCAGTGGACAGAGGCTAACAAATTAACCCTAAAGGTATAAAAAAGACCAACAGTATTATTTTCCACTTAAACAGAAAACTGAACAGTACCACACTAAAAGTTAATGACGAGCACATAGAATGTGTACCAACAACAAAATTTTTAGGCATGCATGTCGACTCTCAACTAAATTGGACCGAGCACACTGTGGCACTGTCTGCCCCCAGTAGCTGAGTGGTCAGCATGACAGAATGTCAGTCCTAAGGCCACAGGTTCGATTCCCGGCTGGGTCTGCGATTATCTCCACTGGGTGTTGTGTTGTCCCAATCATCATCATTTCATCCCCATTGACGTACAAGTCACTGAAGTGGTGTCAAATCGAAAGACTTGCACCCAGCAAACAGTCTACCACACGGGAGGACCCACTCACATGACTGCGGTACTTGGAAAATGAATAGCATCAGCATGCTAAGCACTTAGGATAATAAATCCAATCTGTAATAGCTCGAGTACTTTTTTTGCGTATGTCCACTCTATAAATAGTTATGGCGTATCCTTCTGGGGAGCAAATGAGCAGAACAGACAAACAATATTTAAGTTGCAAAAAAAGGGCTGTACAAATCATAACAAAAAGTCGCAATAGATCCCATTGCACAGAATTATTCAAATCTTTGGGTATATTTACAGTTCTTTATGAATATCATTTTGCAGACTGTGATATGCATAAAAAACACACTGACCAGTTTCTGATAAACTGTTCCATACATGCACATGAAACAAGACACAGGCAACACTTTCACCTCTATAGGAAAAACAAATCAAAAATCAAAATAGCATGTTAAACAATGGAATGAAATTATACAAAAATCTTCCATGATAAATCAAAGACATAAGCGAAACAGATATCTTCAGGAAATTGCTAAATAAGTATCTCTTGGAAAAGTGTTTTTATAGTGTCAAGAATTACTTAGAATGATGTAAATATAGAGCTATATGTAAAAATTATCAGGTGTAATATTAACTGATTTAACAATGCATCTTTACGTTACAATATTCATGAATTCTGACTGTGATAATTATAAATTTCTTTACCTATTGTATATACTCATTTGACAACATTCATACAATACTGATTGTCTATGGATGGATGGATAAATAAACAAAAACAAATTACTCTGCGCAAATTATCATTGATCAACTAATAAATTCCCTTAAAGTTATTCATATCAATAAAGTTTTGCTCTTTTATGTTCAACTATGTTGTATATTTACATGCCATCAGTGCTGACATTGCATAGTGTGGGTCAGATCACCATCATTCTACCATTCCTGTGATCAACCCTATTTCCTGTCCGTCCTACATCACGGATGAAATCAAGAAGGGCTTCACTGTCTCACACACTAAATTCATCAACACCTTCCCTTCAGTTTTCTTAGGGACATCATATTGATGTACTACATCTACATGACTACTCTGCAATTCACATTTAAGTGCTTGGCAGAGGGTTCATCGAGCCACAATCATACTATCTCTCTACCATTCCACTCCCTAACAGTGCGCGGGAAAAACGAACATCTAAACCTTTCTGTTTGAGCTCTGATTTCTCATATTTTATTTTGATGATCATTCCTACCTATGTAGGCTGGGCTCAACAAAATATTTTCGCATTCGGAAGAGAGAGTTGGTGACTGAAATTTTGTAAAAAGATCTTGCCGCAACGAAAAACGTCTTTGCTCTAATGACTTCCATCCCAATTCGCGTATCATATCTGCCAGACTCTCTCCCCTATTACGTGATAATACAAAACGAGCTGCCATTTTTTACACCCTTTCGATGTCCTCCGTCAATCCCACCTGGTAAGGATCCCACACTGCGCAGCAATATTTTAACAGAGGACGAACGAGTGTAGTGTAAGCTGTCTCTTTAGTGGACTTGTTGCATCTGCTAAGTGTCTTGCCAATGAAACGCAACCTTTGGCTTGCCTTCCCCACAACATTATCTATGTGGTCTTTCCAACTGAAGTTGTTCGTAATTTTAACACCCAGGAACTTGGTTGAATTGACAGCCTTGGGAATTGTACTATTTATCGAGTAATCGAATTCCAAAGGATTTCTTTTGGAACTCATGTGGATCACCTCACACTTTTCGTTATTTAGCGTCAACTGCCACCTGCCACACCATACAGCAATCTTTTCTAAATCACTTTGCAACTGATACTGGTATTCGGATGACCTTACTAGACGGTAAATTACAGCATCATCTGCGAACAGCCTAAGAGAACTGCTCAGATTGTCACCCAGGTCATTTATATAGATCAGGAACAGCAGACGTCCCAGGACACTTCCCTGAGGAATACCTGATATCACTTCAGTTTTACTCGATGATTTGCGTCTGTTACTACGAACTGCCACCTTCCCGACAGGAAATCACAAATCCAGTCGCACAACTGAGACGATACCCCATAGGCCCGCAGCTTGATTAGAAGTCGCTTGTGAGGATGGTGCCAAAAGCTTTCCGGAAATGTAGAAATACGGAATCAACTTCAGATCCCTTGTCGATAGTGGCCATTACTTCATGCGAATAAAGAGCTAGCTGTGTTGCACAACAGTGATGTTTTCTGAAACCATGCTGGTTACATATCAATAGATCGTTTCCTTCAAGGTGATTCATAATGTTTGAATGCAGTATATGCTCCAAAAACCTACTGCAAACCGACGTCAATGATATAGGTCTGTAGTTACCCTTCTTAAACACTGGTGTGACCTGCGCAATTTTCCAATCTGTAGGCACAGATCTATCGGTGAGCGAATGGTTGTATATGAGTGCTAAGTAGGGAGCTACTGTATCAGCATAATGTGAAAGGAACCTAATCGGTATACAATCTGGACCTGAAGACTTGCCCGTATCAAGCGATTTGAGTTGCTTCGCAACCCCTAAGGTATCTACTTCTAAGAAACTCATGCTAGCAGATGTTCGTGTTTCAAATTCTGGAATATTCCATTCATCTTCCCTGGTGAAGGAATTTCGGAAAACTGTGTCCGATATCTCTGCTTTAGCGGCACAGTCATCGGTAACATTACCATCGGCACTGCTCAGGGAAGGTATTGACTGCATCTTGTCGCTTGTGTACTTTACATACGACCAGTATTTCTTCGAATTTTCTACCTAATTTCAAGACAATGTTTCGTTGTGGAACCTATTAAATGCATCTCGCATTGAAGTCTGCGCCAAATTTCGCGCGTCTGTAAATTTTAGCCAATCTTCGGAAATACGCGTTCTTCTGAATTTCGCGTGCTTTTTCCGTTGCCTCTGCAACAGCATTCCGACCTGTTTTGTGTACCACAGGGGATCCATTCCATCTCTTACCAATTTATGAGTTATGAATCTCTCAATTGCTGTTGCTACCATATCTTTGAATTTGAGCCACATCTCGTCTACATTTGCATACTCAGTTCGGAAGGAATGGAGATTGTCTATTAGGAAGGCTTCTAGTGACACTTTATCCGCTTTTTTAAATAAAATTATGTTGCGTTTGTTTCTGGTGGATTTGGAAGAAATGGTATTGAGCCTAGCTACAACGACCTTGTGCTCACTAATCCCTGTGTCAGTCATGATGCTCTCTATCAGCTCTGGATTGTTTGTGGCTAAGAGGTCAAGTATGTTTTCGCAACCATTTACAATTCGCATGGGTTTGTGGACTGCTTGAAATAATTTTCGGAGAAAGCGTTTAGGACAATCTCGGAAGATGTTTTCTGCCTACCACCGGCTTTGAACAAATATTTTTGTCAACATATCGAGGGAAGGTTGAAGTCCCCATGAACTATAACCATATGAGTGGGGTATTTATTTGTTACGAGACTCAAATTTTCTCTGAACTGTTCCGCAACTATATCATCGGAGTCTGGGGGTCGCTAGAAGGAGCCAATTATTAACTTAGTTCAGCTGTTAAGTTTAACCTCCACCCATACCAATTCGCACGGAGTATCTACTTCTACTTCACTTCAAGATAAACCACTACTGATGGACACAAACGTTCCACCACCAATTCTGCCTAATCTATCTTTCCTGAACACCATCTGAGACTTCGTAAAAATTTCTGCAGAACTTATTTCAGGCTTTAGCCAGCTTTCTGTACCTATAACGATTTCAGCTTCTGTGTTTTCTATTAACGCTTGAAACTCAAGGACTTTCCCAGCACAACTACAACAATTTACAACTACAATTCTGACTGTTCCTTGATCCAAGCACGTCCTGTATTTATCATGCACCCTTTGAGATTGCAGCCCACCTCGTAGTTTCCTGAGGCCTCCTAACCTAAATCTGATTAATATTGTTTCCATTTTCATTGAAATATTGGTGTGGTACCTAAACCTTCATTCAAGAAACACTTGCTAAATGTACAGATTGAATAGCTTTATGGAACCTAGATTATAAGTATTTGGACATCAAAGCATTGTAGGGTAGGGATGGGGATGGTCAAGTACTGGCTCTACTCTAGGAGCAGACAGGGACCTGGTGTGAAGAGGGTTTGGTAGTTAGGCACAGTCAGGATGTAGGCAGATGATTGGGTGGGGGGTTGGAGGGGAGAAGTGTGCAAAAAGGAGAGAAGTAAAAACATGAGAAGGAAAATACATGGGTGCATTGGTGGAAGAGAAAACTGTGTAGTACTCAAGTGGGAACAGGTAAAGGGACAGGTGGGTGAAGGACTGTGACTGATGAAGGTTGAGTCCAGGGGGTATAGGAGTGTAGAATTTATCTGTAGGGAGAGATACTACATTTTCAGTTCAGAAAAACTGGTGTTGGTAGTAAGGAACCAGATGGTACAGACTGTGAAGTAGTTACGGAAGTAGTGTTGTCAATAGGATTATGCGAACACTTTATTATGAACCAAGACTGATGTAACTTTGCTCACAGTTGCCCCTAGTTTCCCATCTCAGAATTGGGCCAAATGGGGAAGCTTTTAGCAAATCTAATCCCCAGTAGCACTAACTGCTAATGAGTAGAAGAAAAATTACTAATTGCCTAACCTTTGACAAGCTAGCAATAATGAATAGTGTCTAATTATAACTCCGGTGAGAGGTAGGAAAAGTCATTATTGAGATATGCTGCCACTACTCCATGCTCCCACTCACCATTAATTTCCATTAATTTATCAGGAGTTTCTTGACACCCTGTTACCAATTGCACCTGAAATTTTGTGGAAATTTTTTTTCCAAGTTTGAGTAATCACCCTGATGATCATTTACATGAATATATAAACATTTAAATGAATTTAGAACACATATTCTGCCAGTGTATTTAATGTTCTGTAACTTCAATCAGTTTTGATGGGATGTTTCCAGAATAGCACACAATTTAATCCTAGCAGTCATAAATAAATAATTTAGCAGAAATATTAATACCTTAACCATCCATCCATGGGTAACTTTGACAGGTGCACTTAGCTCTCACCAGACAATTTTACAGGGCCCATTATTATGGTGTCAGATCTGTTTCCTGCTCTGTTTGCACATTACAAATCGTGATCTTTCTCTTGCTGTGGAACATAATAGGCTGCTATATTCCCATAAAATATTTTTCTTTTGATCTGAAACCTCATAGGATGCTATTTTGACTTAAAATCTTTTTGAGACATTTGAGGTCAATGTTTTCCTATCTATAATATTTGGATTCTCGTTTTTAATGTTCTCTAGTCTTATAGATATATTTACACATATACCTTCAGGTGGAAGCAATTTTGTATTCATATTCCTGAGCTTTGCATAGAATTTTCCTTTAAGAAATGAACAACACAGAAAACTTAACAGTAAGTTTACTCAGATATTATAATACTAAATGGAATATTCATTTTTTTCTGATTATTTATGTTAAAGGTCACCTTAAAATCAACTCAAAAATAAGATTTGTCTTCTTGTTATGTTTATATAATTCTATCCTTACAGCTATTCTAATTATTGAAATAAAGACCCACTATTTTCATAGATAAACAGGAAAATACATTTGTGGTTAGAGTGTTAACATTCTGCTCACCTAGGGGGATGGACAAAGTGGTACAGCTTTTTATAGTTTGTTAATTATGCTCATACTGTGTGCCAGAGCTAGAAGTTCATATCGCCTTCCTACACACATACAGAGTGCTTAGAATTCTGAAACCTGTTCCCATCCTTTCCTGCCATGGTTCTGGGGATAAAGTAATTTGCTGTTGATTGTTAATCATGTTGTGAGACAGACAAAAAAACTGGTAATTGTAATATTACCTGGAAGGAGTTGTAATCATACTAAACTGTCCAGATTGTGGATGATACTAACATTATTAACAATAGCACTAGACAAGGGAATCAGATTATTGCATTTCCTCAGAAATAAAACTCAAGGTAAAATCTTTATCTTGATGACTTCATTACCATTATCTTCACACATGTTCCAAGGTATATGCAGTTTGTGGATTGGAGGGATCACTGGACAGTGGGTCAACAACAAGTACTTGAACTTTGGATCAAGCCCTGTTTGGCAAAATATTCATTTAGCTTCTTAGAATACAATAAAATGTTTACTGGCCATTAGCCAATGATAATGCTAAACCTTGACAGGTTTTCTCTAGTTTTCTTTCTTTTCTTTGTTACGCTGACCACCTTTGTCACACAATCAGCAGCTATTTTACCTTCACTGACACATTGTCTGTCCACCAGTAGAAGCCCATTTTTTTAGTGTCTCCAGATAATTAGTCTGTTTATAGTTTTGAATCTGCTTGTAACTCCATCATTAACATATATTTTGACATTCATCACACCAATCTGAAAGGCTGACATGCCAACAAATGCAGTTTTTGGAAGTGGTCCCAAATGCAACTACTGAGAGCTTTTTCTGGATTCTGCGTTTTGCCATGTAAACATTTTTGCAGGAATTTAGAATTTGAAAGATGTTCATATTTTGGCATTAGTTCTACCACAACAGTTTCTGGCTTGGGTTGTGCATGTGTAAGTTTTTGTCCTTTTGCTTCATGTCCATTGTACTGGCACAATTAAGTATGAATCCTAACTTCTTTTCACTGTGACATTACAACACATAAAGTTTTAATATGATTTCCAACAATCCACTTGTGCAGTTCACCATAAAATTTGTGACTGGAATTAAGATTGTTAGTTTTTGACACTTTGTCATTTCAAATCATTGAAATACACCTAAACCAGTCACAACAACAGGTTTACAACATAACTGCATGCCAAAAGCACAAGTAAACTGAAGTAAACTACTTGTATTGACAGAAGGGTCAATTACAGTAAATTCCCGCTGACAGTAGAACGTTGGCACTGTTTTTCATCTCAGAGTAGCCACTTCTGTCCTCAATTATTTGTTAGATATGTTCCATTCTCTATCTCCCTCTACAGTTTTTACCCTCTACAGCTTCCTCTACCATGCAGAAGTTATTCCCTGATATATTAAAATATGTCCTATCATCCTGTCCCTTCTTGTTCCAAATGAGTCTTTTATATATATCTTTTTCCTCACTAATTCTGCAGATAACCTCATCATTCCTTTCCTTGTCATTCCGCCTAATTTCCATTATTCATCTCTATCTCTAAATCTCAAATGCTTCAGTTCTCTTCTGTTGTGGTTTTGCCATAGTCCATATTTCACTACCACACAATTCTGTGCTGCAAACATACATTCTGAGATATTTCCTCCTCAAATTAATGTTTATCTTTGATATTAGCAGACTTCTTGTGGGCTCCTAGGCACTTAAAAAGCACTCACAGCATCTGCTTTAAAAAGGCATTTTAACACAAAAGTGATGAAGTTGCATGTTGTACATAAAGTACATATTTGGAGAATAAGGAAGAATCACAGAATTGTATTAATACATCTTCCTCACCACATGGTAGAGTTTTGTCAGGACTGGCTCTCCCAAGGCTGTCAGTAGTTTCAATGGAATGTTGTCTACTCCTGGGGCCTTGTTTCGACTCAGGTCTTTCAGTGCTTTGTCAAACTCTACACGCAGTATCGTATCTCCCATTTCGTCTTCATCTACATCCTCTTCCATTTCCATAATATTGTCCTCTAGTACATCGCCCTTGTATAGACCCTCTATATACTCCTTCAACCTTTCTGCTTTCCCTTCTTTGCTTAGAACTGGGTTTCCATCTGAGCTCTTGATGTTCATACAAGTTGTTCTCTTATCTCCAAAGGTCTCTTTAATTTTCCTGTAGGCAGTATCTATCTTACCCCTAGTGATATAAGCCTCTACATCCTTAAATTTGTCCCCTAGTCATCCCTGCTTAGCCATTTTGCACTTCCTGTCGATCTCATTTTTTAGATGTCTGTATTCCTTTTTGCCTGCTTCATTTACTGCATTTTTATATTTTCTCCTTTCATCAATTAAATTCAATATTTGTTCGGTTACCCAAGGATTTCTACTAGCCCTTGTCTTTTTACCTACTTGATCCTCAGCGGCCTTCACTACTTCATCCCTCAGAGCTACCCATTCTTCTTCTACTGTATTTCTTTCCCCCATTCCTGTCAATTGCTCCCTTATGCTCTCCCTGAAACTCTGTACAACCTCTGGGTCTTTTAGTTTATCCATGTCCCATCTCCTTGAATTCCCACATTTTTGCAGTTTCTTCAGTTTTAATCTACAGGTCATAACCAATAGATTGTGGTCAGAGTCCACATCTGCACCTGGAAATGTCTTACAATTTAAAACCTGGTTCCTAAATCTCTGTCTTACCATTATATAATCTATCTGATACCTTTTAGTATCTCCAGGCTTCTTCCATGTATACAGCCTTCTTTTATGATTCTTGAACCAAGTGTTACCTATGATTAAGTTGTGCTCTGTGCAAAATTCTACCAGGCGGCTTCCTTTTTCATTTCTTTGCCCTAGTCCATATTCACCTACTACGTTTCCTTCTCTCCCTTTTCCTACTACCAAATTCCAGTCACCCATGACTATTAAAGTTTCATCTCCCTACACTATCTGAATAATTTCTTTTATTTCATCATACATTTCTTCAATTTCTTCGCCTCTCATGCAGAGCTAGTTGGCATATAAACTTGTACTAGTGTAGTAGGTGTGGGCTTTGTGTCTATGTTGGCCAGAATAATGCATCAACTATGCTGTTTGTAGTAGCTTACCCGCATTCCTGTTTTTCTATTCATTATTAAACCTACTCCTGCATTACCCCTATTTGATTTTGTGTTTATAAACCTGTAGTCACCTGACCAGAAGTCTTGTTCCTCCTGCCACCGAACTTCACAAATTCCCACTATATCTAACTTTAACCTATCCATTTCCCTTTTTAAATTTTCTAACCTACCTGCCCGATTAAGGGATCTGACATTCTGATCCGTAGAACGCCAGTTTTCTTTCTCCTGATAACGACATCCTCTTGAGTAGTCCCCGCCCGGAGATCCGAATGGAGGACTATTTTACCTCCGGAATATTTTACCCAAGAGGATGCCATCATCATTTAATCATACAGTAAAGCTGCATGCCCTTGGGAAAGATTACGGCCATAGTTTCCCCTTGCTTTCAGCCGTTCGCAGTACCAGCACAACAAGGCCGTTTTGGTTATTGTTATAAGGCCAGATCAGTCAATCCTCCAGACTGTTGCCCCTGCAACTACTGAAAAGGCTGCTGCCCCTCTTCAGGAACCACACGTTTGTCTGGCCTCTCAACAGATACCCCTCCGTTGTGGTTGCACCTACGGTACGGCTATCTGTATCGCTGAGGCATGCAAGCCTCCCTACCAACGGCAAGGTCCATGGTTCATGGGGGGGAGTCAAGATTATCAGCATCATAAATAATTTAAAAAAATTAAATCTGGTTCTTCTGAAATGTATAAACTAATTTTTAATGGAGATGAATTTTTCGTTTACATTTGGTCACGTTACAGATTCAGACCATATTTGATGTAGGATTTTTTTTTAACCTGACTGCAATTCTTCACGTCCATTGCATTGTATCTCAGCAACTCTTATAATCTTCAAATTATTCATTCCTGTCTCCCTTTTAAGTTACTTTAGTTTTGGTTGTAGCAGTGTTAAACACTCCTGGAAAGTACCAATTGATGTTCCGATATTACACCTCCCCCTTTCAAATTGTCACCTTATTCTCCCCCATCCCACAAAAACAAACACGTGCGTGCACACACACACACACACAAACACACACACACACACACACACGCCTAGTTGCAAGCAGGAAACTACTCTACATTGGGACATTGATTTACCATAAGAGGAACTCATATTTAGAGTATAAAATGGAGGGAAATGCATGGAAAACAAATTGCAGAGGTGTTCTGTGGTCTTCCACAGTTCTCAAGGCCATCCTTAACATGTGATTCATTTTAGGCCAGACACTGATTTACCTGTTGGTTCATTGGAGGTATTCCCCCCTACCACCCATTTCTCGCAGCATTCCGCAATCTGCCACATGGAGATGTGCCATCTAGGGGTTTCAGTTTCTGCAAAGGAAAAAAGTATTTTGCTTGCCAGCTCGCAAAATCAAACTTATGTAACTAATGTTTTGTTTGTTTGTGGGTTGTTGTCTGTTGTTCTGGTACACATTGAAATGCCTGTACAATAGTACCACTTCACAAAAGTAGAGTGGCCAAAACAAAACAATGCATCAAATCGAAAAAGGAAGTAGCATGCAGTAATTTATTTCTGCATTTGAAAGAGAACAACAGTGCAACAGTCCATCCTGAGCCAGTGGAAGTGTACAGTAGAATGCATAAAACACAGTGAATCGCTGGTAGAAATGTTTCCAGTATTGTGAACAAGTCTGAATGACAAATAAGAGTTACAGCTCATCTCTTTGTGGACAACTGGGAATCACTAGAGAATTCAAACCTTGGTGTATAGAGACCAGGTTTTCTTAATCAAGGCAGTAGCAGAAAAAGTAAAAATAAGTCATGGAACAGTTTTCAAAGTATTACACAAAACTGTGAATATGACAGCTCGCAGTCCACTGAGTTTTGCGACAGATCACGCCATTTCAAAAATCTGCTGAACCAAGGCAGCAGCAGCTGTTGCAACTGAGTCAGGTTAATTCAGATGACTTCTTTAGCTGCCATTTCTTCATGGGTAAGAGCTGGTTTAGGGGTACCACCTTTGATTTGATTGGTAATCAAATGTCATCACTCATAAGTTCAAACCATGCTACTGCTTAAACTTTGAACAAAAATTATCAGCAATGGTGACTTAAGACTTTTGGCATAAGAGTCACCCTGTACTGCCAATGGCCTTCTCAAAAGTGGCACAGGAGTGGCCGGAAGTTCAAGGCACTCTTTTGCCCATGGGGTGGGAAACTAGCCCAAAGAGGCGAAAGAATCAGCAATGATCAACAACATGATGATGCAGAAAGGAATGGAAACCATTGTGTTAAAGACACACAATGCGTGTCAACTGGATGTGTGGCTTGTAATTGAAAAAAATTCTTCATGATTTCACCAGTGACAATAAGATTCCTAACTACTCCCTCATACAGATCTCTGGGTGGGGATTGCCAAGAGGAAGGGGACTGGAGAATAATACTGAATAACCAATGACAGGATAATATGTGGCATGGAATGTCAGATGTTTTAACATGGTAGGGAAGCTAGAAAATGTAAAAAAGGGAAATGCTAATGCTCAGTCGAGATATAGTGGGTGTTAATGAAGTAAAAATGAAAGAGAAAAAGTATTTCTGGTCAGACAAGCATAGGGTAATAACAAGAGAAGAATATTGTATAACAGAAATAGGATTTATTATGAATGGGAAGGTAGGATAGAGAGCAAGTTACTGTGAACATTCATGTTTCATCATGAGGCAAAATCTTCTTTCTTCATTCTTCAAGTAATTTCGGGTATAAGGAGTAAAACTCAATCAGTGTCGTTGTTGAAAAAGTATTGTCTTGTAATTATTGGTTAAGAGTTGTATGGTCCTGAGTGGACCATTGTTGTCTGAAAGAGTTGAAATGTTCTCTAACTTTGTGTGGAGGACACATGGTGTTGACTATACAGCCATTTTTAAATAGTACATAAAATTCTGTACAGTTCTGGAGATATTGAGTTGTATGTTCTCTAGCAAATTCAGGACATATTCACTTGTATGTTCTCTAGCAAATGAGTCTCTCAGTGTTAAACAGCAGTTAGCTCTGTTTCAGAGTACATCTTTCCAGTATGTATTGTCACACAATGATGGTTTTCTGGTGCTCTTATCACGTTTTCAGATGTATCAGATATTCTGTTTTCTTTTCCATTAATTGAGTTACATTCACAAGAAATATGTATCATTTCCACTAAATTATTAAATTCATTTTTATATTTATTGCACATTGCAACTCCCAGTTTCCATGTCTCTGAACTTGTACTCATGTTTGTTCATGTTCAAAACACTCATTAGTGGTCGGTGCCTTCATCATATATGTACATAATATTTACATGTAACTAATAGCTTCATATGCCTCAGTCATCACCCCATATTCTCCATTTAATGTCCTTTGTTGGTGTACTTGTGTGTAGCTGGAAGTGTGTTTGTGTTTTACTAGTCATTGTTTGTGAATGTTCATCTTCTTTCTTCATGCTCAGACATTATCTTTCTTGATTCTTCATGTTATTTGAGGGACTGGTATTTTAATTCTGAAATGTGTAAAAGTGTAAGTTGTGTGATAAGGCTGCATTGTATTGTTTTGCCAGTGCCCATTTGAATTTTTTGAAGTGTGTTAGCTGGATAGTATTAATCCTGTATTTCATGGAAGTCTTTCTTCATGTAAGGTTTTCTTTCTTGATTCTTCACGTCCTTTGAGGGATTAAAAGTTACAGTGAGTGCTGTATGAAATGATTGTGTTTGAGTATATGTGGCTAGGTTGTAGCGTGCATCTATGGTTGAGTCCACATCAGTTCCTATGAGAGTGTTTGTTTTATAGAGTAGCTGACATGTTTCTTAATGAGACAAATTCTTCCTTCTTCATTCCTCATGGAATATTAGGGCTCATCAGTTTGTGTGCAGCGTCATTGTTGAAAAAATGTTGTACTGTAATTATCTGTAGAAACCTGTATGAGTCTGAGTGGATGATATGTGGTATAGGTTATTCTGCCATTTTTAATCTCTACATACAGCTTTTGATGATTGTTTAGATATATAGTTGTATATTCTGCGGCTTAGGACTTTCTCAGCAGTTAACAGCATGTAAATCTGTTGCAGACAATATCATTTTTATATATGATGCCAACAACAACAGTTTTAGGCGCACATGTTTAACGACACGATTGGAATTCACATTTTATGATTTATTATATGAATGCACGGTGTCTTTTCTTTCAGACATGTCCAAAAGAACAGACACCACAGATTCATATAATTGATATGCCTAGCTGAGCAATGGATCCATCTTCTTCAGTGAAAATGCGCAAATATGTTCAATCTCCTGTGGTACTATCAGAGTAGCAAACAAGGAGTCAAAGGATGGGGTTCTAGAGATAGGTGATGCTCATTTGGAATGTCAATAAAAATAATTTAACAGTACCACCATGAATCCTGAGAAATTCTGTTCAATGAGCTGATGTGTGGAGCAAGTAGCTAAATCTTTGTCAATGGAAAATATATTAAGTAACACACCAAGATCAATATTTAGAAACTCACTATGTGGCTCTCAAGAAAGATCAAACTTAAGACTGTAGACCACATCACACCAACCTCTATGACAAATCCCACCTGTACCAAGCTTGGTGCAGCTTTAAACACAAGCTAGACCACCTTCTAAGCCAATAATTATCATCATTAAAATGTACTCCATATTAGAGTCGCTCGATGCATTCATTAATCTGCATTGTATTTTAAGATTTTCATAAGGCTTTTGACACCATTTCTCATACACAACTTCTAATCAAATTTGGTGCCTATTGAGTATTGTATCAGTTATGTAATTGGATACATGCTTTCCCATCAGAAAGGTCATGTTCGTGGCAATTGATGGAAAGTTATCAAGTAAACTAGAAGTAATGTCTGTCTTTCCCAGAGGAAATGTTATATGCCCTCAGGTATTTCTGATCTACATAAAAGATTAAAGAGATGATCTGAAAAGGTCTCTTACATTGTTTGCAGATTAAGTTGTCATTTAATGTCTTGCAAAGTCATCAGATGATCAAAACCTACTGCAAAATGATTTAGACAAGATATCTGCATGGTGCTAGAAGAGGCACCTGACTCTGATCAGTGAAAAGTGTGAAGTCACCCATATGAGTACTAAAAAGTATCTGATAAACTTTGGTTACATGATAAGTCACACAAATCTAAAGGCTGTCAATTCAAGTTAATACTTAGGGTTACTCTTACCAGTAGCTTATACTGGAATGATCACAGTGATAATGCTGTGGGAAAAGCAAACAAAAGACTTCTTTTATTAGTCCCAGTCAATATGTGATAAGTGCTGATGAGACCACACTGCTGAGGTCATTGGTCCCTAGGCTTACACACTACTTAATATAACTTAAACTAATTTAAACTAAGGACAACACACACCCATGCCTGAGGGAGGACTCGAAATTCCGATAGGGGTAGCCGCACGAATTGTGGCAAGGCGCCTCAGACAGCGTGACTATCCTGCGGCGCCTAAAGACTTTGATTTATAGGTGGAACATTTAGAATATGCAACAGCTCTACTACAGAAACTTCTTATACTACACTTGTCCTACTTCTCTGGAATGCTGGTGTGTGGTTTGGGTTCTGCATCATATAGATCTGACAGAGGACATGTAAAAAGTTCAAAGAAGGGCAGCACATTTTGTATTATCACAAAATAGGGAGAGTGTGCCATGTGAAATGATATGTGAATTAGAGTCGGCATCATTAAAACAAAGGCCTTTTCAATTGTTGCAGGATCTTTTCATGAAATTTCAATCACTAACCTTCTCAGAGTGTGAACGTATTTTGTTGCTGCCCACCTACATAGGGAGAAATGATCATCACAATAAAATAAGGGAAATCAGAGCTCATACAGAAAGACAAAAGTGTTCGTGTTATGTGTCTGTTGTTTGAGAGTGGAACACTAGATAAATAGCTTGAAGGTGGTTTGATGAAACCTGAATGCAGAATAACCATGTACGAAAACGTAGATGTAGGAAATGGTGATCTTAAGACTAGCAGATGGAAATCACTCAACCTACATAGATATAAAACTTTCTCTTACACACATTTGTGATAATATGCTTCATTTGTATGCAGACCTTATTACGAAGAAAAATGACATTGTGTATTCTGATAACATGACCAATTAAAATTCAAGAATCATCCACGAGCTCCTACACATTTCACAGGATAATACTTACCTATTATGGATAACAATACATAAAAAATTCCTATTGACACGGTGTTCCTAATATTATGCTCACTGATTTCACCAAAAATAATATTTCCATAAATCTTGTTGAGGACAAAGTCCTTTTGATATGATGATTGCTTGGGTAGCCTAATAAATATCCACTAGGATTTGGGATCCTTAGAAATACGAAAGGTCCCGTATGCAGAAGCTGCCACTTTTTGTTACTTTGATTCAAGAGGTGGATGGTTTCTTAATGACACTTTCTTGTTCACTTGATAACTTACTATTTTTATCACTGTTTTGTCATAATTGTGCTTTCTTCTGAATGTCTTCTCTTTCAAACTGGTCAAGGGTTTCTGAACCTCTTCTTCTGACTAATCTCAGTCACTGGGAACCTGTGGAATCTGGTCCACACATTCATTCATTCTTTCCCCTCCTGCCAAACATTAGCTCTGTTGTAGTGTAGTGTGTTGACAAATGAGGCAAGTGGTTCTCTATCTCATCATACAATTTTATATAGTCAATTCCTAGTGTCTGTTTATAATGACAATACGTCTTTATGAACTGTTAAGTTCTTGAAAAATCCTCTTAATTTCTTTATCTAGAGCTTTACACTGAGACCATGGGGTAAGACAAAAACAGTTTTACAAGGCTTTGTGTGGAAATTCATCAAGGTGAAATGTATTTCCTTTGTATTATTCCAGTTTTTTCTTCAGATACCTTCCCATACTGATTCAAGAGGTGTATTTGCTTGCCAGTGAGGCTTTCTGGCTCTTCTGCTTTCTGTTATACTTGCGCAACTTGGTTTTTGTGAATACTTTATTGAAAGAACTGCTTGAAATCACACTGCCAAATTCTCCTGTGTCTAGAACAATAGTTACTGAAACACCCCCAGTACTGGTCCAAATCACAGATTGTGGTAACAATGGTTATTCCTGTTTGCTTTGATTTACTTGCTCCATCATATCGGTACACTTAATACATTGAATGAATTTTGCAGCTCTGTCACACCCCCTATCTTACGTCATGTCTAGCTCTCTGTGGCTCAATGTGGTTGTTTCCAGGTGTTGTTCAGTTGTATGTCTGCTTTCTTCAATGGTTTTGGTAATCACTGGTGATTGTGATCCCCAGTCATAATTTGATGGTGTTTACAGTTGTTTGTTACTCCAATAATATTATTATTAGTTCCATAGCCAGAATTGTATCTCCTTTTTCAATGCTTTCAGTTTGTAGTGTAATCTCCTTTGCTGTGTTTCTGATAACTGTCCAGGTGGGTATACTGCTGAGGAAACCAGCATATGGTTCATGCAGTTGTCCTCTACTACAACCATTGCCTGTACTAGGACTCTGTGAGTAATAACCTCTTGGTCCTGTTTGCGACTTAATGTCTCCTTCAGTTACATTCATAGACCCCAATACAGACATAAATTCATTCCAACTGGTTTCTGACACAGTGATAAGTTTCTCTCCATTTTCAACAGGCAGTGTTGCCTTCAAGATTGTTGAAACATCTGTATGAGAAATGGATTCATTCCAGTAGCAGGCGTTAGTAAGTTGTTTTTTGAAACACCGGTGCAAGCTCCCATTTCGAGAAGAGAAAAGCTCTGAGTAAAAACCTTCTTCTGTAGTATTACCTGCACACCACTGGGCCACAATTTGACCAGAAATGCATTTTCAATATTCTCATACACTAAGGTGTCAAGAGTCATGGGATGCCTCATAATATTGAGTTGGACACCCTTATGCCTGGCGTAGTGAACCAACTCAACATGTCATGGACTTAACAAGTCACTGGAAGTGCACTGTACAAATACTGAGACATTACTGCCTCTATTGCCATCCATATTTTGAGTAAGTGTTGCCAAAGAAGGATTTTGTGCACAAATTGACCTCTCAGTCACATTCCATAAATTCTGATGTGACTCATATTGGACAATTAGTGTGGCCAAATCATTCACCCAACTTATCAAGAATGTTCTTCAAACCAATTGTGACCAATTATGGCCTACTAAAGATATTATGGGTTCCTTAACTAATTTCTCACACTCTTTTGAATTTGCTTTCCATTAACACATTCTAAACAAGGAACTAGCAGAGACATAACTATAGATTGAATCTCCCCCATGTTGGTATCACAGTATTTCAGTCATCAATATTGGAAACGTATGTTCCAAGGGTGTTATATAATTCCCTAGAAAAATTAAGTTTTTATTTAAATGACAAGCTATGCTCAGAAAAGACTGTTAAATACTGTTTATATGTATGATTTACCAGTCAACAGATATATTTTTACTACAAACTGCCTTTACATCATTGATCCTGTGCTTGAGATCAGTCGCTTCCTTCACAGTTGACCATATGGTTTTAATTTTATCCTGTGAACTAGTTATTCTGTTTGTGTAGCATATACTCTTTGCCTCCCATTTTGATCTGTGTGATATCCTTATTATTATTACTATTTGTCAGTCATTTCCTGATCATTGCTTGTGATTTAAATGAAAACTTATTTTCTACAGGGAACGATATAACTCTCTTTAAAAATACTTTTCCAGTATTCATGTCTGAAATACTTCTCTGTGATGTTGACTAGGGTGAGATTGAATCAATAATGAAGTCACTGCAGACTAAGAATTCTCATAGATATAATGGATTGCCTAGCACAATATTAAGGTATTGTGCTGCACATGTTAGCCTGTACATAGCCATATTTGTATCTTTTCCTTTAAGAATTGACAGTTTACTGAATGATCAATGTAATCAGAGTAAAGCCACTTTATAAAAAGGGAGAAAGGAATAACACAAACAATATTAGACCTATTTGTATACCATCAGTATTTGCTAAAGTTTTTGAGAAGGTTGTGTATGTAAAGATAATCCATCATTTTATTTCACATAATGTGGTGTCAAATGTACACTTCATTTTAAGAAGTGGTTTAACAATTGAAATGCTTGAGGCACTTGATACGAGGAACTCTAAAATATTTCTGTTTGCCGATGACATTAGCTTGGTATTAGAGGATATTGTATGCTACATTGGCTCTGTTTCAAATAGTGCAGTTCATGACATAAGCTCAAGGCTTGTAAAAACCAAATTAATGCAAAGGCACAGTTTTTACAGTTTCTAATACACAATTAAACAAAACCCAATGTTTCAATTTCACAAAATGGGCATATGATTAGAGAAACAGCACAGTTCTAATTTCTAGATATTCACATAGATGGAAATGGAAATGAGCATTTGGCATCATTGGCTGGAAGGTTCTTTGCAGGGTAGGACTGGCCGCCTTGGTGCAGGTCTTATTACATTTGACGCCACATTGGGCGACCTCTAAGCCAGATGGGGATGAAATGATGATGAAGACAGCACAACACCCAGTCCCTGAGTGGAGAAAATCCCCAAGCCAGCTGGGAATCAAATCCGGGCCCATAGGACGGCAGTCCGTCATGCGGACCACTCAGCTATCAAGACAGACGTAGACAGTTTTACCCATATTTCTATGCCATCAGTGTTTGCTAAAGTTATTGAGAAAGTAGTGTACGCAAGGATAACTGATCATTTTATTTCACATAATTTTCTGTGAAATATAAAGTTTGGTTTTAGACGTAGTTTAACAACTGATAATTCTATACGCTCTTTTCTCCAGATGTTGGAATATTACAGAATAAGGGAGTAGCTGACAATTGGTTCACCTCTTACTTTAACAACAGACAGCAAAATGTCATTATTCACAGAGTTGAGAATGGCTGTGATGTGGGGCTGTGTGGGGTATGGCCAAATGGGGGGCACTCCAGGGATCAATGTTGGGGCCTCTCCAGTTCCTTATTTATCTAAATGATATTCCATCTAGTATTATGGGTAACTCTAAAATATTTCTGTCTGCTCATGAACCTAGCTTGGTAGTAAAGGATGTTGTGTGCAACACTGGCTCTGTTTCGAATAGTGCAGTTCATGAAATACACTTAAGCCTTGTAAAAGCAAAATTAATGCTAAATCACAGTAAAACTCATTTTTACAGTTTCTAACCCACAAACAAAACCCAATGTTTCAATTCCTTGAAATGGGCATATGATTAGAGTAACTGAACAGTTCAAATTTCTCGGTGTTTAAAGAGATAGCAAACTGTCATGGAAGGCCCACATTCAGGATCTTGCTCAAAGACTTAATGTTGCCATTTTCACTATTTGAACCATATCTGGTGTAAGTGATATTTCGAAATGGAAAATAGTCTACTATGCATGTTTTCATTTGCTTATGATGTATGGTATTATATTTTGGATTAACTCTTCCCATTCTTGAAGAATACTTTTGGTTCAAAAATGAGCGGACCAGGTATTAAGTGGTGCAAGTCTGTGAACCTCTTGTTGACCCCTGTTCATTTGTCTGGGTAGTATGACATTGCCCTCTCAATGTATACATTTCTTGTTAGTAATATCAGTTTTTTCCCTGAGAAATAGCAGCTTGCACTCAGTTAAAATTAGGCAGAAATTCAATCTGTCTTTTGATCACAGTTCCTTGCCTCTTGTGCAGAAAGGTGCTCAATATACTGCTGTATCCATTTTCGATAACCTACCACAAGAATTCAAAAGTCTTAGCAGTAATCCACACTCTTTGAAATTGAAACTAAAGAGTTTCCGCATCAGTCACCCTCAGTTCTGTTTAGGAATTCCTTGAAACATTAAGCTGATTCCTGTTATATTGTTGATTGCTTATACATTATCTTATAACTTGACATTTTTGGGTTCATAAAAATTTAATTTTATCTGTTAGTACTTTTATGTTGTAATTTCATGTACTGACACATTCCATGACTTTGGATATATGCTCCTCAATTTGGTCTTACAGACAAGATGCATAAAATAAAAAATAAGAAAAATCACATGAGTAAAAATGATAAATCTACCAATGCATTGTCCTTTTAAACCATGTGTACGTGATACTGCTCCCATATGTTCATATTACTATCCCACATCTTTTGATAATTTGGTATATGTTTTGGATGAATCATTTATTTCAGTTGCCCATAGAGCCCTGTCATCATGCATATATTCAGTTATGTAACTTATCTTTTGCACCTTGGTCCATGACCATGGCAATTCATATGTAAAGCCACAAATGAGTACCACAGGATACACAGTTTTATTTGATGAATATATTTAACAGTTTCTATGCTTAATGATATTTATTTCCATCATTATTACTGTGTATAGCATTGTCACCGGCAGCATACCATGTGCAGACAGTGAAATATTTTGAACAGGCTGATACACATATAGATTGTTATAGTCTGATCTTGGATCAAGATATATGTCATTATATTTTCCTGCAATTCATATTAGCATTTCCGCAGTGCCCCCTGGACATCTACTAACCCTTTGTTTAGGGCTTTCATGGTTTCAACTATTTTATTTCTCCACTGAAAAGGATCAGATTCTATTTGTTCCTTGATCTCGAGTAATTCCTTGTTTAGTCCACTGCCCACTGCTGGCAGGGTCAACAGATTACTAACAGAAGTCTCGATTCACATGTTCACAGATTTTATGATCTGATCTCCCTCAGAATTTGCCCAAGCATCTATGTATGCTGTGTCTTGCTGCCTGTGCACAGTAAACAGTTCTTGTACTATTTTTTCTTACTCTAATGACAAATTAATCACTTGGTATGTAAGACTGTTTACAGTGTAACCTAAGGATAACTACCTATCATGGATCTCATTCACTTCTGTTGGTAGCTTCTCCATAGATCCATGGATCAGCTCTTGAGCTTTTCACAATTCAGTTATGTCACTTTCTAGTCTCTGCAATATGGCTTCCTGTTTCTCTGCTTAGTCATTAAATTGAGTGCTCACTGGTGGCCAGTTCTTGGCTAGTGGGCATATCCTCCTGTCTAGTATTCATTCCTTTTTGCTTTGTGGCTAATGCTGTAACAAGAGTGGTCATCTGTGTTTGTTTTGCAGCTCAAATTATCAACTACTCCAGAATTTTGGTGAGAGATCTTGAGTTTATGGTTTAGATACCTCTGGCACCACTACATCCTCAACTGAATGAACATTAACAAGGTCCATCAACTCCATCTGATATTGAGAATGGCTTTTTACCACAACACACAAACAAATTTCGACAAGAGCCTAATGTCTTCTGTCAGATTACAACACAGTTTATCCCTAATACATTTACACATGAAATATCATCAGACAAACGAAGAAAACTATGATGATACACACTGTTAAAAAAAAGGTGAGAAATACTGCACCAGCCAGACATCCTCAGAAGTATGTTCAGGAACACATGTAAATGTAAAACTGAATAATTTCATGACTATATTAAAAATAAAATTTGATGAGACATTTCCTAAAATCCCACATTCTGTTGGAGAATCTATCAGAAAAAACTCGGCAACAAAGGTACCAGAATATTCTGAACACTCAAATATCTCTAGAAAAGAAAATGAGAGTAGCCCAGCCTTCTTACAGTTTTTCATCAAATACAAAAGAACCTTTAGGAAACTGCTGCAGGATGCAAAAAGAATTCAAAAGGATAAGGCTATAAAGATGTTCAACAATAAAAGCAAGGCAACAAGAAATATAGTAAAACAAGAAACTGGTAACACCAAGCCAAACCTGACAAATATGAAAATAAAAAATAAAGGTGGTTTAATAGATAATCCTAAGGGTAACTTTCTTGACCATTACTTTAGTAACATAGCAACCAAACTTTAAGTAAAGCTACCAAAAATACAATATACAGCTGCAAATAACTATGTACTTTACATAAAGCTACTGCTACTAACCATGCATCATTCGGATTGTGTATAAATTTAAGAGTAAACTCTCCATAGCTCCAAATGAGGTTGCAGTGTGTCTACTATGGGACTGTATTATCAGTGTACAGGCATCTCTGACAGATACTATAAATCAATCATTCACTTCCAATTGCTTCCCCGATTACCTAACGCGAGCAGAAGTTCTTAGCGTCCACAAAAAGGATAGTAAAGAAAATAAAGAGAATTACAACCCAAATTCATTACTGCCTCCATTTTCAAAAATAATAGAAAACTATTATGGAAAACAGACTTATGGATTATTTAAATAAATATCAACTTCTGTGGAAAGAACAGTTTGGTTTCAGATATGGAAAGGGAACAGAAGCTACTACAGGAAAATTTACAAAATGTAACAGTTATTTACCTACACATCAACAAAGCATCTGACATAGTTTGTCATGAAATACTTCTAGGTAAATCTGAAGTACTGGAAATAAGGAGGTGGGGGTCATAAATAAATAGTCTGTCTTATCTAGCAAACAGTGTGCAGTGGGTACAGATCTCCCAAATTTCAGATGGCTGAAATTATATGATATTGGGATAATTTACATAGGAAGTACAACAGGCATGTTGTGACACATAAAAGACATATCTGCTCAGTATGTTATAAGTTAATGAGAAGATTGTTGGTTCAAGAAACTAATCACAGTCAATGTCACAAAACACCTGTTGCAGAGGTGACCATTTAGTCATGGTGTAGGGGCTGTTGCAACTGCTGAAATACACTGTGAACAATCTGTGGCTCAGGTGACCACAGTGCTCACTGTCACATCCTGTCACATGAGTGGGCACTAGCGCATGACAAAATCTGTCACTCATGTGACAACTGAAACCACAGTATGACCCATCACACAAATATCCACTTTTTACACTGCACACTGCATTGCTTTGATGACCACTCAAATGACAACATATCCCATCACACAAGTGACCAATGAAATCACTACTCCATCACAGCACACTTAATGGATGAGTATGTTCTGTCTCGTGTCTGTGAGAGTATACATTATATGCAGGTCAGTCCAGTGAAGCAGCAGCAGCAGCAGGGATACAACTGAATCATCTGCTCCCTAATCCTGCTGGATCCTCTTAAACTGGACTGGTGATATAACCTAGACATCAAACTTGCACTCTATGTTGTTGGGTGTCGTGTATTGTATTACTATGTATCCTGGCTACAAAACATAACCCCCCCCCCCCCCCCCATCCCGTCCCAAAGGAGGGTGTAGTTGAGGGTCAGGTAAATTAGGCTGGTAAGTTCACTTGAGGCCCAGAGTAGGATTGGACCAAAGATTGTGCTGCCTGGAGACGTGGTGTTGAGGTTGTCTGAGGCGAGTGAATAGAAATGGGTTCAAATGGGAAGGTGTATGTCACCTTTATATGTTCCAGTGACAGTGTCTATGTGTTTCCATTTATGGAAACTTCCAGGGTATAATGACTTCGACTAACAGTCTTGTGAGGTCCAGAGAATGGACATTGGAGACCAGGCCTGCCCCGCTCAACACTGACCATTACATGCATGGCAGTTGCTGAATCTGAATGAACAAAGGAAGTTGGGGTGCCATGCCGAGAGCCTAGTCGAGGCCATATGCATTGAGTACGTTTCTGCAGTTCACACAGGAATGCTGAAATCTCTGAGTCAGAATTTGACACATTCTCTCTCATTTGAAGCTGCTCACCATATATTGTGAAAGAGCCTAGTCACTGCAGTGTTGAGGTCTGTCTTGAAACAAGAGGAGGTTGAGAAGTATGAGGAGAAGTACAGTAGTCCTTGTTTTGTTGTGGCAAACTAGAGCCACCTTCAAAATTTAATGCCACCACTGAAACGTATCATTTTGGACTGGATGGTGATGATGAGTGCCAAAGGATTTGGCAAGCTTTTTGAAGAGCTGGAATTCAAATTTCCTTTCACAACCTTTGGTGATGTGGAATAGCAAAGCGTAATGATCAGTCCATTTACTGACAAATGCTAGTGCTACAGTATCAGCTGAGATGTAAGAAATTGGTGTTGCCCCTGGCCATTGTGTGAAATATTCAATGATAGGTGAAAAATACTGCTGAACATCAGAAGTGCGGAAGTGATTGACAATGTTAACATGAGCATACATAAGCTTCCCTGTAGCCACAGGAAAATCACCAACTTGGTCATGGATGTGCAGGTCAACCTTACTAAGCTTACATTCACCACTGCAGTGGTCCCATCTGCAACAATCTGAGCAGATGCCACAACACACGTAGTGATGAATCCTGATAGTAGCTTTAACACCTGCGTGTCACAGGTTATGGACACTGTCAAAGGCCTGCTGGGGGAAAGCATCTAGTAGGAAAGGTTGTAATTTGTGGTTGGAGGTATCAAATAATAATTTGTGTCTGTGCCAGCCTAAGGCCAGTTTTTGGGTTTTGGTGATAAAGAGTCCATCTCCGTACTAACCTCTTGATCTGCAGTGACTGTTGTGAAATTGATGCAACCAGTGATCCCAGCAACTCATGCTGACAATTGGCAGCTATATTGTCTGTGCTGAACTGAGAGATATGTTCCAGTTGGTGGAATTGACATGGTGAGCAGTGACTTTTTCTCTGCTGCAAGGTATATAGTATGAGTCTATAGTGTGGAAATGTCATTAAGTTCCTGGCTTTCAGCTTTTGGTGGATGTACCCGATTACCTCACAGGGAACAAGCAGCTTCCTGTCATAGGCACATCGTTGGTGTTCTATAGGCATAAGCTTCATTGAAAAGAAGACCAATGGTTTTCAGGAACCACTGAAGTGTTGTTGCAAAGTTGCTTTTAAGGCACAGATGTTGGTGTCAAGCACCAGTGCCTCTGGGTGTTCATAGTATTGTCATTATTCCATGCTGGATTTTCTTTTGTTATTTAATTACTTTTATGTTCCTTGCCTAATTTGGCACAATAATTTGTAATAATGTGGAATGAGTTGTTTTTCATTACATGGTGAACATTTATATATCTTTTTTTTGTAATATACAGACCTGACTTTGTAATTTCTATCCATCATCTTTCACACATTACATTGTGAGAAGTTCTGCTGTATAGAAGGCGATGTCAAGGAAAAAGCTTTTTAAATTTGTTTTCAAATTTTACTTTGCTGTCTGTCAGACATTTTATATCAGTGGCCAAATAATCAAAAATTTTTCTTGCAACATTGTGCATCTCTTTTTGTGCTAAATACAACATTAATATGAAGTAATAAATGTCATTTTTCTTTCAAGTACTGTAATGATGTGTATAACTGTTCCTTTTGAACTGTCATAGAATATTTACTATCAACTTTATGAGGGGAAAAAAATCTACTTTGAATTAGTAGTCAGAATGCCCAACCCCTTAAACAGATTACAAGATGTTTATGAATAAGTACCACATATTATTATTACAGCATGTTTCTGAGCAATTAAGACTATCGTTCTTAAAGATGACACTACTGAATGGAAATATGCAAAATATGTCAACAAGATTTGGTATGATTCTAAGTACAAAGTGACTGAACTAAGTTGCTTTAGGAATTCCAAAATGTGCTTTTTCCAGTTTAAATTCTCATGAATATGGACACCATGAAATTTTGAAGTTTCCCCCGTAGTTATTATTTTCTCAGCATGTGTTACACTTGTCATTAATACAGTACCCCTGGATGTACAGAACTGAATATGAAATTGAAAGTGAGCTCATTCACAGAAAACAAGTCAATGAAACTTTTAAGAACATTGTTTACCATTACTTCTGTTTCTGTATGTGTGCTTGGATTGATTAAAATACACGGATAAGAAAAAAAATCCCAGATTTCCCAGTTAATTTTCCAGGTGAAATTACATGTTTCCAACATTATGTGACAATATAAGTTCCCTTTGAGCTGTAAAACTTATGTTCTTTGAATGGTTTCATACACCATATAGAATTTGCCGGCATTTTTGAAAACAAACTTAGCAAAAAACAATGATTTCTGAAATACCTTTGAGATACAGCAACATTTATACTGTATATTTTCACTTTACAGAAATATAAACAGGATCTTGAATAGAAATGGGGAGAAGAGAAGTTTGTGGCACAACTTGACAAGAAGAAGGGATCGATTGGTAGGACATGTTCTGAGGCATCAAGGGATCACCAATTTAGTATTGGAGGGCAGCGTGGAGGGTAATAGTCACAGAGGGAGACCAAGAGATGAATACACTAAGCAGATTCAGAAGGATGTAGGTTGCAGTAGGTACTAAGAGATGAAGAAACTTGCAAAGGATAGAGTAGCATGGAGAGCTGCATCAAACCAGTCTTAGGACTGATGACCACAACAACAACAACAAAATGGAACTCCACCAAATATTGCATGGTAATTTCTGAAATAGTGAAATCGAGATAGCAATGTGCTTTTGTCCACCAATCATAGTTTATGCCGCATGATATTACCAGCCAAAGACAGCAGATATTCATTGATATAGTCAGCCAATAGCAGCATCATTCTTAATTAGTGCAAACACAAAAACAGAAAAAAGTTAAATTAAATTACTGTACATACAGCATAGCTACAAGAAAAAGCTAAGCTATTACATATAATATTGGCTAACAAAAGTATTTTGCTATCTTTTCTTTGTCATTCCAAAGCGGAAACTCAAATTTGGCTTCAGCAGAAACAAATTGCTCCAGTGTGAAGTGTAATGGTCTATTGAAAACTGGAGGACTAGGTTTGGTGCATGTGTGATGTACTGTGCGGCGTCATTCTTTTCTTGGCGCTCCACGTGACTGCATGATGGCTGGAAAATGGTTGAGATGATACTGGTAATGCAGCATGGATGAACTTCAGTACAAAATTTATTACAACATGGCAGAACCCAACAGATAAGGGACCGGAGTCGTCGTCAATGAGTTGAGAGCCAAGAATGTTAGGGAGCAGCTGAAAACATGCTAAGAAATCAGCACCAATGGCTGGTTCTGTGATAACTGCAATGGTGAGTTTCCAGCTGAAGGTGCAGTGCAATCCTAGATGTAGTTGTGAAGGACAGACGCCATAGGTGGTGACAGACAAGTAATTGGTAGCCATTAGCTAAAATGGTGCTGGTTGACCACCTATGAGCATTGTGTGTGGACAGTCACACATGTCAGACTCTATTTCTATATGAAAACAAGGGACAGACTTTCTATCCTAGATGAACAAGCAATTTGACACAGTTTGATAACTGTACATACCAATACATAGTGGTTTGGTCTTTGGCACAGTAACATACATGAGTAGGCTCGTGAGGATGTTGTGATGTGGAAACGCTAACTGGTTGTGCATGACCTGCAGACACCTGATCGGTGATAGCTTTGATCTGGGCGGAAAGCACATAGGAAGCACAACAGGCACATTCCGGCACATAAAAAACACAATCGCTCATTAAGCACAAGTAGACAAAATGGTTGGTGCAAGAAACCAGTCAAAGAAAGAATCACAATGCCACAAAGTACTCATCATAGGAGCGATAACTTAGCAGCAACAACCACTAAAAAAACATGTAAACAACTCATCTCTTTGGTGACCACTGCGCTCATTGGCATCAGAGTTTCTCTTGTTTTGCTTAAAAAAATTTCAAAAAGCTTTATACTCACCCCTTAATGGGGGTAGGACATCAAACAGGCCAAATTGGAGCAGGAGAGGCACCACAGGACATTTGAATTTCCACTGTCTATACTTTTACAAATAAATTCATAAAACTTTATCAGCATGACCAGGAAGGATTCAGAATTCACACTCATAGCAGTGAAAGTTCGAAAATTCAACTAAGTAATTTTTTTTTTTACATGTGAAGTTTCATCATTTTTTTCACTTACTAATGGCAGCATTTGTTGCTATAGTAACACTTTTCTTCATAAGTAAGAGAGATGGTTTGTTGAATTTTGCACAGCATACATACCATACTTAAAGGTGCATGAAACTATAGAATTTTCCAAATCGATTAAAAGCTGTGGTAAAAATTGAGGAAATTAACTAAAAAAAGTAGTGTTTTTTTTAACATGAAGTTTAAAATACAACAGATAATTCGATTTTTCATAAATTAAATAAATTCTAGAGTTTCATACACATGTAAGTATGGTATCTATGCTGTGCAAAATCCATTCAACCATCTCTTTTACTTATGAAGAAAATTGTACCTATAGCAACAAATGCAGCCATTAATAAGTGAAAAAATTATGAAATTTAACATGTAAAAAAAATTATGTTTTTTACCTTCCACTGCCATGAGCATCAACCCTGAATCCTTCCTGGTGATGCTGACAAAGTTTTATGAATTGATTTGTAAAAGTATAGACAGTCAAAATTAAAATATCCTGTGATGCCTCTCCTGGTTCCCTCAAACGTTTTCTGTTGGATTTTATATACAGGGTGATTCCAAAAGAATACCACAACTTTAAAAATTTGTATTTAATGAAAGGAACATAATATAACATTCTGTTATACATCATTACAAAGAGTATTTAAAAATGTTTTTTTTCACTCAAAAACAAGCTCAGAGATGTTCAATATGGCCCCCTCCAGACACTCGAGCAGTATCAACCAGATACTCCAACTCGTCCCACACTCTCTGTAGCATATCAGGTGTAACAGTTTGGATAGCTGCTGTTATTTCTCATTTCAAATCATCAATGGTGGCTGGGAGAGGTGGCTGAAACACCATATCCTTAATATACCCCCATAAGAAAAAATCGCAGGGGGTAAGATCAGGGCTTCTTGGAGGCCAGTGATGAAGTGCTCTGTCACGGGCTGCCTGGCGGCCGATCCATCGTTCTCGGCCATCCAGAACTTTTCCCTTTGCACAAACACCCATTCTCTGTAAACTATTTATACCAACATTTAATACACCACCTATCAGGAGGTTTAACACCATACCTCGTTCGAAATGCACGCCGAACAACTGTCGTCGATTCACTTCTGCCATACTCAATAACACAAAAAGCTTTCTGTTGGGCGGTCGCCATCTTAGCAGCAACTGATGCTGACGCCTAGTCAACAGCGCCTCAAGCAAACAAATGTACAATTAAATGAAACTTTATAGCTCCCTTAATTCGCCGACAGATAGTGCTTTTGTCGTTGCAGAGTTTTAAATTCCTAAAGTTGTGGTATTCTTTTTGAATCACCCTGTACTTTGGGAAACATTTCATCTGAATAGGGTGACATTAATTCATGCTGGCTAGAGCAACAACTTATAATATTGAGAATGTAGCTTCTAGTCAGTGTAAAAGATACTGACAACTGCATAAAACTGAAACTATGTACTGTACCTTCTTGATTTTTAGGATGCGTTAACTATTTACAATTTCTTTTTCTTTTTGCTGCATACCAGGTACAGTGTACAGTGTTCTTCGACACAGCAGAATGGAAAATCCTTTTGTTTCTCATCTACAATCAGTATTCCATGAAAATCTTGCATTTAAGTAAGACAGCTTTCAAGAATATCATTTTAACAGCTTTTCACCCTTTAACTAACCTTTTAGCATCTAAATACACTATGTGATCAAAACTATCCAGACAACTGGTTGAAAATGACTTACAAGTTCGTGTCACCCTCTGTCGCTAATGCAGGAATTCAGTATGATGTTGGTCCACCCTTAGCCTTGATGACAGCTTCCACTGTCACAGTCATATGTTCAATCAGGTGCTGGAATGTTTCTTGAGGAATGGCTGCCAATTCTTCACAGAGTCCTGCACAGAGGAGAGGTATCGATGTCAGTCAGTGAGGCCTGGCACAAAGTAGCATTCCAAAACATCCCAAAGGTGTTCTATAGGATTCAGGTCAGGACTCTGTGCAGGCCAGCCCCTTATAGGGATGTTATTGCCATGTAACCACTACCTCACATGCCACGCATTATGAACAAATGCTCAAATGTAGTGAGAGATGCATTCGCCATCCCCGAATTGCTCTTCAACAGGGGAGGCAAGAAGGTGCTTAAAACATCTACGTAGGCCTGTGCTGTGATAATGCCATGCAAAACAACAAGGGATGCAAGCTCCTCCATGGGAAACATGACCACACCATAAAACCACCACCTGTTGGCAGTTACTGTTACTGTTGGCACTCGACACTCGGGCAGATGAAGTTCATCGGACATTTCCTATACCCACACCCAGTCATCAGACTGCCACATTGTGTAGCGTGATTTGTCACTCCAAACAACATTTTTCCAATGTTGAATCGTCCAATGTTAATGCTCCTTATACCAAGAGATGTTGTGTGGCATTTACCTGTATGATGTGTGGCTTATGAGCAGCCACTCAGCCAAGAAATTCAAGTTTTCTCACATCCTTCCTAACTGTCATAGTACTTGCAATGGATCCTGATGCAGTTTGGATCCTACTTTCGACGTCTTAATTTGCCCACCATTTTTGGAAACAATGCTTCATTGATAACAAAAGCTCTCCACCTGCTCAATCTCCTCTTCTTTCACAGGTAGTGCATTCTTGTTCTTACTGTTCATACTAAGCTCTTTAGTCTTAGCTGTGTTTATTTTTAATACAGCTCTCTGCGCTTCTGCTTCTCACTCATATCCTTGAAAACATGGGTCAGGAGACAGATGTTGTTAGTAAAGTCCAGGTCCTCTAGGCAATCATATAGAGTACACTGTATAATTCTTCCTTTCTTTTCTCTTGCGTTCTGTTCTTCATGACACCATCTAATGTCAGAAAAACATCAGTGCATTACTCCAAATTTAAAATGAATTGTTCTGAGTGATTTCCATCATGTTTCACATGGCAATTGTATTCTCCGTACATCATCTTCATGATACTCATGATCTTTCGAGGTACTTTGTAGCTCTGCATTGTTTTCCAGATGGATTCATGCTGCACCATATCAAAGGCTTTTTCAAAGTCAGCAAAAGCCAGGTACAAAGGAGACCAGTACTCTAAGGATTGCTCAGTAATGATCATTGAGGTGTTGATTTGGTCCGTGCATGATCTGCTTTCTACCAATGATGGTAGAGCATTTGCCTACGAATGGCAAAAGTCCTGAGTTCGAGTCTCAGTCCAGCACACAGTTTTAATGTGCCAGGAAGTTTCATATCAGTGCACTCTCTGCTGCAGTGTGAAAATTTCATTCTATCAACCTCAAAGTCTTCTGCTCCTCTCATGGTCAGCTACACGTAGCTTGCTCTTGGGTAGCAAATTCAAAAAATCTGTACATATATAACATGGATAATAAAATGAAATATTGTTTTGACTGTCGATCAACATAGATACTGAGAAATTTATGGTCAGCTGCTCCCTCTATGGTCTCATTTTGTACTTTAAGGCTTTTCTATTAGGTTTTATACTTATATAGAAGTTCATGTGATTAGTCTCCTTATATTAAGAGTTACCAGTTGGGGACAGACATAAGTGCCGTGTGAGCTTTCTCCTAATATTTCTGGTGTCCTATTTGTAATTGTTATACAGCAAGTAACACTGCTTCATCTTGTGTGATCTGTAGTGGCGAGCCAGTAATGTATGAGGTTGTTCGAAATGTTCTTAGAGCGGAATAGAAAGATATGAATCACAGAAGTGTAACTTTTTTATGTATCAGTGTAGGTTCCCTTTGTACTAATACATGTGGCCCAGTGATGTTCCAATACCTTGAGCTCAACTCAAAAATTAGATTCCTCTGTGCCTGCAAAACACTGTCAACTTTGGCTGTCCGTTCTTGGTTTGAAGACAATCTCTGTCCATCATAGAAAATATTGAGGTTGAGGAAGAGATGGATGTTTGATGGAGCCCAAATAAGGTGAGGCTGTCAACAATTCATATCTAAATTGATGTATTTTTGTCATAGCATTGACACTTGCGTGTGTGCGCATAATGTCTTGTTAGATGATGACTTTCTTTCCTGCCAGACCTGGCCTTCATTTGTATATCTTTTGCTGTAGTTGGTCTAAGAACTAGGGTAACATTATCCTGTAATTGTTTAACCTGTGTAAAGGTAACATATCAGCAGAATTCCTTTTGCATCTCTGGAAACTAACACCATGACCTACCAAGCTGACGTTATTGTCTTTGTAAAGTTTCCCGGCTTAGGAAAATTTTACAGAAAGCAAGTGATTACACTCATGAATCAAATTGTTGACACAATCAGTTTATGTTCACAAATGTAAGTCCTGCACTCTTTTAGCATTTCAAAGCAAATAAGAAAAATGCTTCCTGGCAATAAAGGGAAAACTTCTTGGACATCTTAAAGTTTTCGGGAAAAAATGTAAATAAATATTTACGTGAGACAATCCTCTGAAAAGTTCTATTGCAAAAAAGTGCCTATCTTCTTAGGATGGACAGTATGCAAAAAATTTAAGTCCCATCTCATGAGCAATACAATGAGTTTGAGCCTCAGAGTCCACAACTGGAGCAGTAGATCATGATGCGCATTGGTCCCAGGTGGCAAGGGCTTCATAAAGTCTGGCCGGTGACATAGTGCTGGGGAACTTCTGCTTCTGCTGGCATAGATTGAACTGTCTGTTGCTTGCTGGGTGAAGGCAGTTACACCCATGTGGTAGATGACCACTAGATAGCTATTGGTCTGGCAATGTGTGCTCAAACTGGCTGAGGAATATGGAAAGCAGATGCACCCAAAGATCCATATACATGATGGTTTCTACTGCTCACATGAGTGCCCTCAGAACTAGCTTGCTTCCTGCAGGACAGGAGAAGTTCAGCTGACTTTGACCAATGAGCCTGCAGAACAGGAGCAAGGAGCTGCATAACTGTGTAATGTTGTGGGGTGGCAGCTTGTAGGAGACCCCAGAAACACACCATATCTTCCCCAATTAACGATAAAGACCAAGAGGGGCAGAGACTGGTCTGAGAAACAACAGCATCGTCACAGCCAGAAGCATTGCCAAAGGGTGAGGTAGGGGTTGCTGGTGTGTTAACATCCATTGGGATGGTGAATGGAGTCATTGTCTGGCTGGGCACACCGGAAGGTGGAAGCAATACATCTGCTGGGTGAGCAGCAAAAACCTTGGTAGGGGCAGTATTGGTTGATGTGCTGTAAGAGCTGGGAGCACTTGAGGAGTGTGATTAGAAGCACAGCTTGCCTCAGAAGATGGGAAACAGTGGTTGTCAGCCACCAGGGCTAGCCACAGAAAAAATTCATATCCCTGTCCATGGGAGACATACCATGTTGTTGGGAGGAAGAGGAGAAGGGGGACTGTCTGTCGGGTGGAGAATGGACAGAGAAGAGTGGAGAGGGCAACCATGGGGCCACTCTGCCAGAGAGGAGCCCTCCATCAGAGTGTCTCAGTATGATCTGAGAAAAAGATGAAGATTCTCATGAGAGGAGTGGTACTCGTGTAGTTTAGATATTTGAAATTTAAAAGGCTGCAGAAAATGCTCAGCAGTGCCCTTAAAGGCAAGGTGGGAATTAATGCAATGCTGTGAGCAGCACAGAAGGCAGGAAATTCAGAGGAAGTTAGCTGAAGCCCATTATCAGTAACAATAGTGCATGGAGGCTGTCTAGTGGGAAAATTTGGGTAATTGCCCAAATGGTGTGGGAAGATAAATTGGAAGACATGCAGACCACAAACAGAAAACAGGACCCAGCATGCATGATGGAATGCCACATAGAGTCAAGGATGGGGTATTCGAAGTCCAGATGAATGTGGGACCAAGGAACGGAAGTGGAAGGCCATGTTAAGTAATGCTGAGATGGGGCCCTCACCAACTCTGGCAGCTGCAGCAAGCAGTGACCAAATCTCTAATAGTAGAATCCGTGCCTCATAGACATGATGGTGAGCCAGTCACTAGGTAAGAACAGTCCACCAGTGTCCTTTGTGGAGCAACCAGAGGAAGCGGTTGCAGAGAGCCACGAAATAACCATCCAAGTGCAGTTGTTGTCACCCTGGAGCAGGACAATGCTGTCCCGGGAAGAGAGGTCCTGTTGTTGATCCCAGAACACCTGAAGATCTGGGTGTGCCACAGCCTTAGAGTTGGGTGGCCAGCTTTGCCAGATGTGCTGGAAGAGATGTGGAAGACTGGACTGTCTGCAGTGTGGAGTCAGACAAGGTTGACATCCAGGAGTAGCTGTGCAAAGTCGGCAGCAACAGCGGCCAAGGTGGCAGCAGACTTCTGGATCAGTATTGAACACTGGGTCCTCTCCTAGTGAAGGCCGGGAAAGGAGGTCAGCATTGGTATGGTGGAGGGTGGAGCACAAAATTGCTTCATAGGAATAGACAGAAAGGAACATGGCACAGTGTTGGAGGTGGTGGGCTGTGTGGTGCTGAAACCCAGAGGAAGGGCAACTGGGGCTTCTGGTACATACTGAGGGTACATTGGTACCCACAGACATAACCATTGAACTTTCTGAACCCAAAAATAATGGCCAGTGTTTATTTTTTGATTTGGCCATAATTACACTGGACAAAATAGTTTCTGAGACTAGTTTCAGAGACAAAGGCAGTTGGCTGCACCACCTCGTTGATCACATGGAAAAGAACAGCTCCCACACCATAATTGGAGGTACCAGCAGAGAGTGTACACAGCTATCATAGGTCATAAGGCAGGTAGGCTTGAGGAGCACCTGTTTTAATAAGTGGTAACACCCTGACACACTCAGGGGACCAGAGGCACTGGACATTCATTCAGAGGAAGTGAAGAAGAGTCTCTGCAATGCCAGTTGCATGGAGAATGAAATGACCTAAGACAGATTCGAGCTGATTTTTGTGGCAAAGCACAGGGAGCTTCTGGATCACCTCAATGGACTGCATGGCAGGGTAGATGCTGGAAGCACTTCGGATGTGGCCAAGATATTCCACTCATTGCACTAACGGGTCACGCTTGTTCTTGTTACAATGGAGATCCTCATGACCAGACACTGCAAACAAAAGATTCCGATTGTGTAAGAAGTCTTAGACAGAGGCACCAGTAACCAGGATATTGTCCAGGTAGTTGGCAGCCTGGGTAACATATAGCAACAGTTGTTCAAGATACTGCTGGAAAATTACTAATGCACTCATGATACTAAAGGGGAGTTGATTGTATGGAAAAAGACCAAACGGGATATTGATAACCAAAATGTCATATAGGCTGCCTCCAAAGGAATTTGCAGGTATGTGTCACAAAGATCAGTTTTTGCATAAATCTTGCTAGCACCCAGTTGAGACAAAATCTCCTTAGCTTAGGGGATAGGGTAAGAGTCCACTACTGACTAAGAGTGGACCATGACACTGAAAATGCTGCTGATGTGTTTCTGACCCGTATTCTGCCAATAAATTGTTTTCTTACCACTAATAATTGTTTAAGCACTCAGAAACACTGCTCATGCAGTGAACACAGTTGGATTTAAATTAACACTCCAGAAAAAAAATGGTTCCCTACACTGTACTGTGTAAACCTGGTCAAATTCACTTTATTACTGTGAAAGCTTGTTTTACGCCCTTAACAGTAGTGTCCTTCAGCTGCATAGTGTACTAACTAAGAATGGTTCTTTCATGTGATACAGCTCTATTTTGGAATCGGTCTACACATTCTAATATGCCTACTGAATTACAATTGTTCTCTGAAGAGCATTTGTCATTTTATGGTAAGCCAGATGTTTTCCCCCTATATGCAATTTAGAAATACTGATGCACTTTTAGTACCATGCCAGAGTTATGAACATAAAAAACTAACATTATAACTATAGTAAAACATGTTTTTATATTAGCAGACTGTACATTTTGCTGCCAATTTCGTTTGATCCTTTTCTAAGCTTTTTCTCCTTGAACTACTTGTTTTCCTGCTATTAAAAATCAACATTCGGAAGTAACTGAAGGATATCATGTCATCCTTCCCTTCAAACAACATTTAGAAAGCTCCATCCTCCGCTCTTCTTAAATTAATTGAATGATGACCCCCAATTATTCGGTTTTTCTTCCTCCTTTTCATTAGTCGACACAATAACAATACTTAGATTTTACTGTCTGTTCATTTCAAACAAAACTGTATGTTTAAAAACAATGAATAATTTACGTAACACACTAAAAGTAAATAAACAAGTTTGACGATGAAAGTACATTGCCTTTAATCTGCTGACTTGTGTGGTGGCGACGGTGATTTTACTGCCGTGTGTGTGAACACTGGACTTTTGACAATGGCGACGATCAGTTGAGCTGGCAGTAAATATCCACTGTGAGTGCAACCGGCGTTAAAGACCTGGTCAGAAAGAGCGTGGCCTGGCAGTCCGACCTGTGGCCTTGAACAGCAATGGAATTGGCCAGGCCGCATAGTTGTTGTATATTGCTGTCGGTCACACAGAGAATGACTCTGGCTGGCTCGCCGCACCGGCTGCCATCGAGTTTCAACACAGACAGATTCACAGCAGCCAGGAGCAGCGGTCTGCATTTGCTGGTGCATTTGACAACAATGGCGTGAGGCAGATCTTTGGTACCACGCTACACGTGCAGGCTGCTATGTGATGAGGTTCCGTTTGTTTCCACGGTGTGACAGCTGACGCAGTAGCAACCGCTTCTCCCTGTCTGGCGTTCCTTGCCCCGGTCATCCATCGTGCCTGACCCACACAGGCAGACTGCGGCGTTGTGTCTGACCAGGCCTTCAAGAAGCTGAAAATCAGTTTTTATCTTTCCTGTATGTTTGGAAACTGACACATCCGGGATATATTATAGGAACAAAGCCTAGAAACACAGGTGGCCCTTGTGACTCCTAAGGGATTGAGACCACTCAAATCTTTAATCATTATCAAACTATCACAAACAAGCCATCATTGTATCATTAATCATCAGTCACTTACTAGTTACCATCTCTCTACAATATGCCGTGCCGATCAAATGCCTGGATGGTTAATGGCGTACACTCGCTTGCAATACTGAGGTAAATGGCAACTGGCAAATGTTTCAAACTTGTTCCCAGTGTGGCGACTCCACATGGCCATAGAGAGGAGACAAATAAAACTGGAAATGCATTTCTGAATAAAATTTGGCAGCTCTGCAAAGTTTAGTTTTGTGTACTATGCTGTATTCTTACAGGTAGACGCCCTAGTGTCAGCCACATCAGTTTTAGATGAATTCGCTATTTCTCACACATTTGCTGTAAAGGTGTCTCATTTTAAGAGTTGTGGGAATATTCTGAATTGCTCTTGTAAATGCACATTTTGAGGCACAATGCCATGTCAGTAAGTGCACCACTGCTGAGAGATGTTAATAGGTGCTTAAAATAAATAATAACAATTTCAGATTGTTAAATACATAAAAATAAATTATTTTCTCTCTTTAAGTAAGAATAAATCATTTATTTTCACCTGCCTTAATACATTTTCTTGCTACATTCGCTTTTCTCTGTTAGTCCCCTGAAAAGTGAAAAAAAAAATCAGGGCTTTACTTTCTATTTTGTAAAGTAAAAACTAAATGTACACAATAATTTCCACAACCCATAACAGATTCATGTCTTAACAAATTTTGGAACTTTGGTTGTAAGGATGATGTGGCTGTTTTATTGTTACAAACATATTAATGTAGTTTGAAATACTGTTGTATATTTAATATTAAGAACAAAAGGAGGCATACGATTGTGGAAATCAGTTCTGTTACTAATAATGTGCATAACTTGACTACTGACTTATCTGCATTACTTAAACAGAAACTGAATTTGTCTTGGGCCCTTCCCGTAACTATCTACCACTTTTTCGATAAAGGACTCCCCCTCTGATTTTATCTTATCACGATGAACTGACACTATACACAAACAACTGAGTCGATTATCTGCCACGGTAGTTCTTAGCCACGTTTTTACACTCCTGAGAGTGCTGCAAACAAACATGGCATAGACCTATACTAATTCATACAGTGTAACCTTCTTCAGTTACTCTATTGTGATAATATTTCAAACAAGATTTAAAAATAATTAGAGGAAATGTCTCATCTGACTTAAGAAATTGTTTCAAAGTCTTTCTGATTAAGTAATTACAATCAGAAAAATGTTACTGTGTTAATTAGTACCTGAATGATCTTTCCGCAGAGCAGGTGGTTGCCAGTAAGCTAAGGGCTATCTTCATTCCTGAAGCTACGGCAGGCAAGGATTTGGCTTTGTCCAGTAGATCAGTCAGGCTTAATTCAGCAATATCTCCTTCAGTTACTTTATCGCATTTCCACATACTAATCCATGTCCATGCTTCTTCAGTGAAGTTATCTAAAAGTTCGCCATAAAATCTGATGATATTTTCAATTATCCTTTTCATATCTAGGTCACTTTGGGATTTCATTACCTTTGGGTGCAAGCAGAAAATCTCAAAACATGCCTTGTTATCTTCTGAAAACCGTTCTTGCAAGTACTGGACTAGGGAATCCAAATATGGAATAAAGAGAGATTTTCTGTACTACTCAGTGACAGAAACTGATGGATGATTTGAACGATGCACTTGTTGTGCAACACTCACAGTTCTCAAATGCCAGTGACATCTATTCCAAGTGCACTATAGTTGCTTTCATCACTTTTCATTATCATTACAAATTCGGCTTTCACATTTTCTCTGTCATCTAATAACATTTTTACAATTCCTTGAATGTGTTCTGAAACTTCTAACAAGTTAATGTTTACTGATGTAAGGATATTGGTAACAGGTTCTAGTTTGGCTGAATATTTTGCTATGACTTTTAATGTAACAATAAATGTTGGAGAAGTAAGTGTGCAGTAAAGTTGCCAGGCTTTCTGTCTAGTTTCACAATCTCCTTCTTTATGTAAAATTGCTAATGCTTCAACAATTTCTAAAAACTTATCATTAAATTTTCTTATAGACTTATGCTTCTCAGACCATCGTGTCTCACACAGTTTTTGAAGGTTCCCAACTAGGACTTTCCTTTGTCTGCTCCCCCATAAAAAAAGAAATTCTTTCTTTGATAGTACCAATGGCATTTCTAACCTCTGGTAAGGTGTTCAAATCATTCACAACTAAATTAAGTCTATGGCTAGCACAACGATAGAAGTGAGCCTTGGGATATTTCTCAGCAATTATCTGCTGTACTCCGCAAATTTTACTGGCCATCGTACTGCACCCGTCATTGCCTTGTCCTACCATTTTATCTAGATTTAAACCCCAAGCAGATAAAGTAGATATTATTGTGTTGGAGATATGTTTTACATCTAACCTTGCTAATGGTGTAAATCCAAGGAAGTCTTCTCTGACAACATTAGTTGCATGGTCAAAATAACATGCAGAAAGAGAAAGTTGTTCTGTGCCTGCAGTATCCATTGTTTTGTCTGCCAAAACTGAAAATGATTTGCTGTTATTGATGGTATTAATCAAATCATTTCTTAGTACCTTGGCCCATACATCAATTAAATCATTTTGGGTTCTATGAGAAACATAGGTAGCATTTTTAGGGGCACCCTCAAAATGTTTAGACAGTGTTATGTCACCTGGCTGTACTCTAAATTGTAACAAATTATCAAATACAGTGATTGAATTTGTTTTTCTTCTTAAAGGTAAGTTATGTAATGCACAAAACAATACACAAGAAACTATTGATTTTAACTTTGCATGATCAGTTTGTACTAATTTCGCAAGATTCTCATTGGCGAGTTCTTCCACACCTTTAGTTTTGTTTGTCACACCACTTATGAAATTATTTGACTTTTCTATTGCATCTTTATGCCACTCGGAATTGCATTTTTGGAAATTCATGGAACTTTTTCAAATTTGTGAATGAGTGGCTTATAAATGCACCATTATGACTACAATGACACAAAACTTGCAGAGGGCACCTTTAACTGCTTTAGAGTAGAACATCCATGAATATAATGACAGCCAGGCTGGTCGAAATGTTCTTTTTGTGCTGTCTATATCAGTCTTAAAATTATAACTTCTTTCAGGTTGCCATGGATTAAATAAAATCCTATGCTTTAGGAAATTGTCAGCATCCTTTTTATCAATGAAATTTCAGACATCGGGAATTCTGACTAGGATACTACTACCCTTTTCATCAATGCACTTGAAGCCAGCAGAGGAACTGGCTTTGTCTTTATTTTCTCCATCAGCACAACTACTGGAATTTTTAATAGTGCTCGCCCTTTTCCTGTGATACCTCATCATAGACAGTATCTTCTTCGACACCTCCACTTTCATTTGTAGTTTTCATTCACTTGTGAGGTACAAAAAACTTATGTATATCTGTCATTTCCACTGTATACACTGCACTTTTAAATTCACAACGCATAAACGTCTATGCAAACCACTGTCCACTTACAACTCACAATGAATTTACACAACCCTTAAAGTGGTGTGATGCCGAACCTAGCTGAGTCATGACTAAAGAACAGAAGCTGAAATTATATCACAGTGGTGGGACGAAGGGAGGGGTTTCGGTTCATCAATGAAACAACGCAGTGTCCATTAGACCGCAAGCCAGTGGCTTTGAGTTTTGCGTGAACATTTGGAGCAGTTTCTTGCGATGGACGTGGAAATATTTATGCAATATGTTCCTATTAAAACATAGCAAAACTCATCTGGAATGTTCCGGAAATGTAGGTAGCTCACGCCACACCGTGCTAGACCATGTTCGTTGACACTAGTTCCAATGACGAATATTGCCTACTTCTACAGACAAGTAGTGATATTAGTGGCCTCACAGTACACTCGAAAACTTCTTCAGCAAACGAAAAGGAACATAATACCATAAGCTAATTTAAATTAGCATCTGACAGTTGTTAACCATTATTTGAAATTTGAAAGAATAAAATATTGCTGAGTGTGTTTTGTTGTGCAACTGCCTTATGTTGTCAGTTGAGGTTTATGAAGAGGTTTGTACATAGTGAGATGGGAACAGAAAGGGTGACATTTTAGTACCCTATAAGTCAACATTTTCGAGATGGAACTCTCACCATGGGTACCATTCTTAATGGGACCAAGTACACATGTAGTAGTTCGTTGACTGGCAGATTTGTTTTTTTTTTTTATGATAGCATATTAGTAATGTCCAGAGTTTGTTAACATGTAAACAGTCTTTCCTTACCAGATATGCATTGTTTACAGTTACTAAAATCTCGAATATTGCAGCTATAGATATCTATCTTTAATTCTTTTTGTCATATAGAGGGCATCCTTGATGGAAATGAGGTTGTTGCTAAAACTGTGTAGCTGGGTGTGGAATCCCAGGGCCTTATACATCGGCCAGTCAGTGATGGTGGCAGACGACCCAGTATCAGTATGGAGAAGCCCCAGGATCCCATCAAGCAGAACATGGAGAGACATTGATTTGTGGGAGGAAGGGACCATCGTGTAGATCAAAAGAATAGACGGTGTAGCATTGCATTCCCCAGAGCTGTCAGGTTTGAGGGTGGTATGAGACACCTAATGAACAGACATCACCATGGAAAGGCAAACTTTGGACTGGTGGTTAGACTTTTCACATGCCAAAAACCTGGTGTTCAGAAATGACACTGCTGCCACTGACAGCTAATAAAACATCAACTGCAGGAAGGTAGGGCATACACACAATGCCCACCATTCTGGTCCACGTTGTGGGAGGGTTTGAGTGAGGCAGAAGGCTTCTGAGGTAGCCTTGAGGCTAAGACCACTGCCAGATCCTGCAGGGATAATGCAGTGCACTGAGACTGCTAATACACCAGAATAATAGGGATGCAAGACTCAAGGGAGGTAGCCTTAAGTTTGAGGAAATTGTGATGGAGAGCCTCACGCACAAGGGAGGAAACATGAATGTTTACACTGGAAATGCCAATCATGAAAGTGTCCCTGGAATCGCATAATTCTCTGCTGATAAGATTCATGAGACAGACTGTGACAATTAATAAAACTGTGGTTGGCCTCAGCCACATCAACGTTGGAATCAAAACAGTCAGAGACACTGGACTTCAGCCTCAGGATGCAGCTGTTGTATAAGCTGGTATACAAAGGGGCTGTCTTTGTCCGATGATATGTGCTCTGCAGGGTGTTACCTGTCAGTCTGTGGAAGAGGAAATGTTGTTCCATTTGCATTAGGTATCATAACCATGGCTCCACTTTGTGGTCAAACACACAGAAGGGAGGCAGTGGCTGCTGGAACTCCTGGTTGGGGTTGAGGGTTGTGTCACTGTGCTTCGAAACCTCCAGTGACAAGTGCAGCCGACCCATGATATTCACCAGAAGAGCCCTGTTGGCCCTCTACATCTGTTGAAGCAGAAAGAGGATCAGATGGGTAAGGTCTGTAGGCACACGTGCCAATGACATAGTGACAATAACACAGGAGAGCTATCTTTAACATTTATGTGATATTCTTGAAAATGAAGAGTCCCGACTTGGGGCAATTTTCCAGTAAGTAAGTGATTATACTCATGAATCAATTTGTTGACACAATCATTTTTTCTTCACAAATGTAAGTTGTGCGCTCTGTTGGCATTTCAAAACAAACAGGAAAAATCTTTCTTGACAACAAATGGAAGACTTCTTGGACAACTTAAAGTTCTCAGGAAAACAACATAAATAAATATTTGTGTGAGACTATCCTTTGAAAAGGTCTCTTGCAAAAAAGTAGCTATCTTCTTAGATTGCACAGTAGGCAGAAAATTAAAATCCCATCTCATGAGCAATACCAGGAGTCTGCACCTCAGACTTCACAGCTGGAGCAGCAGGTCATGATGCACATTGGTTCTGGATGGCAAGGACGGAATCAAATCTGGGCTGTGACGTGGTGCTGGTGAATTTCTGCTTCTGCTGACAGAGACAGAACTGAATGCTGCTTGCTGGGTGAGGGCAGTCATACCCAGGTGGTAGAAGACTAGATGACTACTAGATACCTATTGGTCTGGCAATGTGGGCTCAGATTGCTTGAGGAAAATCGCGCTTCGGATACACCAAAAGATCCATTTATGTGGTGGCCTCTACCCTCTTGTGCATGCCCTCAAATCTAGCCTGCTTTCTGCAGGCAGGTGAAGTTCAGCTGGTTTCTGCTAATGTTCCTATGGGGCCGGAGCAATGACATAGCAGTGTGACAATGTGGATTGGTAGCATTGTAGGAGACCACAGAAACACAATACTTTGATTTCTTCAGTGGTGTTGAATCATCATGTTTCCTGTGCTATGACTGTTCTTTTGTCTGTGTGTTATAGTAATGACCCAATATTCATCTGTGGTTACAAACTGGAACAGAATCCATGTTGGTTGCTCTGAAAAGAGGTCAAACATAGTTCACACATCTCCATTCTGTTGCATTTCTGATCCTGTGTTAAGAGTCACGACAGCAATATAGCACACAGTTTTCTCATATTCAATTCCACTGTTAAAATGTGATATGCCATTCAGGTTTCATACTTATAGCTTCAGTAGTTTCATGCATTTTCAGTTGCCATTCCTCCAAGACCATTCTATGCACTTCTGCAGTTACTTCTGAGATAGTGGCATGTGCATTTATTTCTGGGTTAGTGGCATATCTTGGCTGATGACTAAGCAAATTATCATCAAAGTTTTCCTGGCCAAATTTAAACTTATTTGTTCACTTGACAACCACTGAATATGAAGGAGCAGAGTCCTCCAGTGTGCCCAGAAAATCAGCATGAGTTTCCTTTGGTTTCATACATTTCTTTAGTTCAGTATTTTCCATCCTCAACAAACTGTGTAGTTGCAGGTTTTTGCATGGTGCTACAAGGGGATGTCATGAACAATATACTAAAATTCCTGAGTGTTGGTGTGTGAGGGAGAAGGAGTGCTAAAAAGTCACATTCTCCTCATGTTTTTCTCAAATAGCTTAGAAACTGTGGAACCTATTGAAAATTTTTCAAAGTACAAAATCAAACTATGTGATATTTCCTGCAGAATATTTTTGCAGACTGTCAAATATATTATTTTAACAGTACAAAAGTAATGTTTATTTTTAAGTAAAGTGGGTTAAAAACAATTACAAAATGTGTATATGACATCTATGTATGGTAGAGCCATAGTATGGGATAATTTATGTTCCATGGATGCAGAATGGAGTGTGAGGAAAGGTATGTTGTTATAATCTATGAAAATATCTGAACACTGTTGTACACTGCCAGAAGTGAAATTGATTCTTAGCCATCCTGTACAGCTGCTGTGGTGTTCTTATGGGAAAGGTGATGGGCTCCGCTCGATTTTCAGTTTACGTACAGACTATACCTCAAAAGTATTTTCTGTCCAGTTTTCCTATATGAATAGACAAAATTACTTCATTGAGCTTGTTTGTAGATAGTAGAGTTCCTTTCAGGTGTTAAGCAAACTTTTATGTAAAATACATTCCTTTAAACAGTGACTGAGGAGTATTTAATTTGTAACTGTGCTCTTGTTAGTGTCCTGTGTAGGGTCACTTTGAAAGGAATTGTATTGGTAAATGTGACAGCTGTTGCTGTCTGTCGTGTACAGTGTATTGTGAAGCTGTGTAATTGTATTGTAGTCGTTTGGTGGTGAATTAATGAAACACCTTAATGTTATTGCGCTTCTCATGTGATTAATTTTTTTAATGGGTTTCTGTACAAATCTTTTCCACACAGGAATTGTTGGCACACATATAGCCAGTTGCACTGAGTGGTGTCACTAACCACACATTCATGGTGTTTCTTCAAGATAAGTGTGGATATGTGTGATTGAATGGACCTGATATGTTACAGTCTAGAACAATAACCTATTATAATCGATCGCTTGACTTACACTGAGGTGACAAAAGTCATGGGATACTTCCTGATATCGTGTCGGATCTCCGTTTCCCTGGCACTTGAATTGTCCAGAATGTTCCTCAAACCAGTCATGAACACTTTTGGCCCAGTGAAATTTCACATTGTCCTCCATAAAAATTCCACCATTATTTGGGTAGATGAAGTCCATGAATGACTTCAGAAAGTCTCCAAGTAGCCAAACATAACAATTTTTAGTCAGTGATCAGTTTGGACAGAAAACCCAGTCTATTCTCTATAAATACAGCCTACAGCATTATGGAGCTTCCACTAGCTTCCACAGTTCTTGACAACTTGGGGTCTATTGTTTCATGAGGTCTGTGCCACACTCAGGTCTTACCTACTGATATCAGGAATCATCTGACTGGACAACAGTTTTCTAGCCATCTGGGCTCAAACCAATATGGTCACAAGTGCAGCAGAGGCACTGCAGGTGATTTTGTGTTGTTAGAAAAGACACTTGCATGAGTCATCTGCTGCCATAGTTAATTAATTGCAGATTTCAGCACACTGACCTATTGGATTCATTTGTTGTATGTCCCACTTTGATTTCTGCAGTCATTTCATACAATGTTGTTAGTCTGTTAACAGTGTCATCTCTATGTGAATGATGCTGCTTTTGGTTGTTAAGTGAAAGCTACTGGCCACTATGTTTTTTGTAGTGAGAGGTAATGTCTGAAATTTGGTATTCTCTGCACACTCTTGATACCATGGGTCATGAAATATTCATTTTGAAAATGGAATGTCCACTGTGCCTAATTCCAACTGCCATTCCACATTCAAAGGCTTTTAATTCCCATTGTGTGACCATAATCACATGATAAACTGTTTCACAGGAATTTCCTGAGGACAAATGACAGCCGTGCCAATGAACTGCCCTTTTATGCCCTTGTGTAGAGAATACTGCTGCCATCTCTATACTTACATATTGCTATCCCATGACTTTTGTCATCTCAGTATGTGTGGAAGTATCTGAAATTCTATAACACGCATGTGACCTACCACTTCTATTGTAGAAGGGTATAGTTACTCCTTTGAGTGTGGAGGCTAGGGAGATGTATTCATACCCCTCAGTCTTTGAAAAGTATTCCAGACACTTAAAGTTGATACAATAAAATCAGCATCTGGATAGCACATTACACTTACGATGATACAATAAAATCAACATGTGGATAGCACATTACACTTACGACAGGCTCTTCAATGTGATAGAGAGTTGACAGTTCAAGCTGTTGAATTGTTTCACATAATAGCTGACTTAACAACTGTGAATAACTACTCACGTGATCAACTAAAGGTAACTCCACTATATAAACACGAACTTACTGAAAGTTATTTTATCTACTCACATATGAGAAGTCGACAGGAAATGCTGGGGAGGTATTGTCTGCCTGTAAACTCCAACTCAAGCAGTGCTCACAGTCAAGAATGTCGCCTTTCCAAGAAGAAAACTACAGCTGCTGTAAAGGGTGACTAAGAATCAATTTCCTCTCTAGCAGTGTAGAACAGTGTGCAGATATTTATGTAGATTAGTTCCAAATACATTTCTTCTGTTAGTGTTACTAGTAACTCATATCTGCAGTCCATGTAGTGTTAATGCATTTCTTGTGTGTGACTTTCAGTTATGGCTGACATTATAAAGAAGCACTACAAAGCACATGTCAGCAGCAGTGATCTGAAAATGGTGTACATAACTTCTCCTTGAGTCAGAGTAACTGCCATGCACGCTTGGAACTGTGATCGTAGCACTGCCATGGATAGAAATAGAAGTGGAACTTAGTTTGTGGATGATCCTCATATTGTGATGACAGACATACCATGTACAATTACTAAAGTATTACAAAATATTAATTTTCTGATGATTATGGAGAACTAATGATTATGTAAAATCAGAAGAATGGAAACTCCAGAATCGAATAATGAGAGTATTTCAAAAAAAGGATACATTGCTACATGCCATATAGTTTACATCTACATCTACATGACTACTCTGCAATTCACATTTAAGTGCTTGGCAGAGGGTTCATCGAACCACAATCATACTATCTCTCTACTATTCCACTCCCGAACAGCGAGCGGGAAAAAACACCTAAACCTTTCTGTTCGAGCTCTGATTTCTCTTATTTTATTTTGATGATCATTCCTACCTATGTAGGTTGGGCTCAACAAAATATTTTCGCATTCGGAAGAGAAAGTTGGTGACTGAAATTTCGTTAAAAGGTCTCGCTGTAATGACTTCCATCCCAACTCGCTTACCATATCTGCCACACTCTCTCCCCTATAACGCGATAATACAAAACGAGCTGCCCTTTTTTGCACCCTTTCGATGTCCTCCGTCAATCCCACCTGGTAAGGATCCCACACCGCGCAGCAATATTCTAACAGAGGACGAACGAGTGTAGTGTAAGCTGTCTCTTTAGTGGACTTGTTGCATCTGCTAAGTGTCCTGCCAATGAAACGCAACCTTTGGCTCACCTTCCCGACAATATTATCTATGTGGTCCTTCCAACTGAAGTTGTTTGTAATTTTAACACCCAGGTACTTAGTTGAATTGACAGCCTTGAGAATTGTACTATTTATCGAGTAATCGAATTCCAACGGATTTCTTTTGGAACTCATGTGGATCATCTCACACTTTTCGTTATTTAGCGTCAACTGCCACCTGACACACCATACAGCAATCTTTTCTAAATCGCTTTGCAGCCGATACTGGTCTTCGGATGACCTTACTAGACGGTAAATTACAGCATCATCTGCGAACAGTCTAAGAGAACTGCTCAGATTGTCACCCAGGTCATTTATATAGATCAGGAACAGTAGAGGTCCCAGGACGCTTCCCTGGGGAACACCTGATTTCACTTCAGTTTTACTCGATGATTTGTCGTCTATTACTACGAACTGCAACCTTCCTGACAGGAAATCACGAATCCAGTCGCACAACTGTGACGATACCCCATAGCTCCGCAACTTGATTAGAAGTCGCTTGTGAGGAACGGTGTCAAAAGCTTTCCGGAAATCTAGAAATACGGAATCAACTTGAGATCCCCTGTCGATAGCGGCCATTACTTCGTGCGAATAAAGAACTAGCTGCGTTGCACAAGAGCGATGATTTCTGAAGCCATGCTGATTACGTGTCAATAGATCGTTCCCTTCGAGGTGGTTTATAATGTTTGAATACAGTATATGCTCCAAAACCCTACTGCAAACCGACGTCAATGATATAGGTCTGTAGTTACCCTTCTTAAACACTGGTGTGACCTGCGCAATTTTCCAATCTGTAGGCACAGATCTATCGGTGAGCGAATGGTTGTATATGAGTGCTAAGTAGGGAGCTATAGTATCAGCGTAATCTGAAAGGAACCTAATCGGTATACAATCTGGACCTGAAGACTTGCCCGTATTAAGCAATTTGAGTTGCTTCGCAACCCCTAAGGTATCTACTTCTAAGAAACTCATGCTAGCAGATGTTCGTGTTTCAAATTCTGGAATATTCCATTCGTCTTCCCTGGTGAAGGAATTTCGGAAAACTGCGTTCAATAACTCCGCTTTAGCGGCACAGTCATCGATAACAGTACCATCGGCACTGCGCAGCGAAGGTATTGACTGCGTCTTGCCGCTTGTGTACTTTACATACGACCAGAATTTCTTTGGATTTTCTACCAAATTTTGAGACAATGTTTCGTTGTGGAACCTATTAAAGGAATCTCGCATCGAAGTACGTGCCAAATTTCGCGCGTCTGTAAATTTTAGCCCATCTTCGGGATTTCGCGTTCTTCTGAACTTCGCATGCTTTTTCCGTTGCCTCTGCAACAGCGTTCGGACCTTTTTTGTGTACCACGGGGGATCCGTTCCATCTCTTACCAATTTATGAGGTATGAATCTCTCAATTGCTGCTGCTACTATATCTTTGAATTTGAGCCACATCTCGTCTACATTCGCATAGTCAGTTCGGAAGGAATGGAAATTGTCTTTTAGGAAGGCTTCTAGTGGCACTTTATCTGCTTTTTAAAAAAAAATTATTTTGCGTTTAGATGTCGAGTTGCAGAGAGGGACAATAAAAAAATGTAAACAAGTACGTTTTTGGCCAAAAGACCTTTCCTATGATGTCAACAATACATAAAAACAGACACCCACCCATCCATCCACCCAACCACCCATCCATCCATCCACCCACCCACCCAACCACCTATCCATCCATCCACCCATCCACCCATCCACCCACACACACACACACACACACACACACACACACACACACACACACACACACATGATCATACTCAAAAGACCACTGGCTCTGGCCACCAAGGAGAGACTACGAGCAACTGTATATGAGGGAGAGAGATTGCAGAATAGGATTGGGGACGGTAAAGGACTGTTTCTGATAGCATCCAGGGACATGGTGGGGTGAGGGCAGGACAGCTAGGTGCAGGCAGGAGGTAGACGGATGGTGGTTTGAGACTGGGAGGGGTTTGGCAGTGGAAAAGGGAGACAAGTAAAAGAAAAAGAAGGAAATCAACTGTAGGTGATTGATGGAGTAGAAGGCATTGTAGTGCTTGAGTGGGATTGGGGAAGGGAGCAGGTGGGTGAATAACAGTGCCTAATACAGGCTGATTCAAGAGGAATATGGGAGTGTAGGATATATTGCACATAGAGTTAGCCCCTGTAGCACCTAGAACCGCTCGGCCATGAGATGAATAGTGTTGTGGTGAGTAGTGTGCCTAACAACTGGGTGGTCCAGCTATTTCTTGGGCACAGTTCTTCAGTGGCCATTTTTGAGGACAGAAACTTGTTGGTTGTCATGCTGTTAGATTGCACCACAGTGGTTGCAGCTTACCTTCTAGATAACATGACAGCCTTCACAGGTAGCAATGGTTTTGATGGGATACATGACATTTGTGACTGTACTAGAGTAGATGGTGCTGGGAGGATATATGTGACAGGTCTTTGGTGAAGGTCTATTACAGTGATATGGATCATGAGAAAAGGGGTTGTGACCAGGGGTGGAGTACGGTTGGACAGTGATGTCTGACATGTTTGGTATATGGTTGAACATCACTGTGGGAGGGATGGAAGGGTAGTGTGTAAGACACTTCTCACTCCATGGTATGATTAGAGATAGTCGGATAATGAAATTCAGTTTCTCCTCTCCTTGGTATTACTGAGTTACAAGGGGAATGTTCCTTTGTGGCTGGAGACATAAAGCACAGAACATTTGTTTCAGTACAAATTGTGAAGGATAATTTTGATCTATAATGCTCAGTGAGACCCTTGGTTTTTCTGAGAGAGACTGCTTGTCACTACAGATGCAACAAGTCACAGGTGGCTAGGCTGTATGCAAAGGACTTCTTGGTATGGAATAGAAAGAAGCTGCTGAAGTGGAGGTACTGCTTTTGGTTGTTAGGTTTGATATGGATGGAGTTACTGATGTAGCCATCTTTGAGGTGGAGGTCAACATAGAGGAGGGAGTCTTGTTGTGTTGAGGGGAACCGTGAGAAGCAACTGGAAGGAAGTAGTTGAGATTGTGGAGGAAGGAGGATAGGAATTTCTCACACTTAATCATGATTATGAAGGTGTCACCAACAAATCTGAACTAGGTGAGGAGTTGGGGATTCTGGGTGGCTAGGACGGATTCCTTTAGACAGCTCATGGCAGGCTGGCATAGGATGCTGCCATGTGAATGACCATTGCCATACGTTAGAATTGTCTGAGGTGAGACGTTCATAAATGAAGTAATTGTGGATTAGGATTTAGTTGGTTGTGGTGACCAGGAAGGAGGTTGTAGGTCTGGAATCCATTGGGCCTTGGGAAAGGTAGCATTCAATAGTGGCAAGGCCCTGGGATTTCAGGATATTAGTGTGAATGGAGGTGGCATCAATAGTGATAAGTAGGGCATCGTGTGCTAAAGGAACAGGAACTATGGAGAGTCGGTGGAGGAAATGGTTGATGTCTTTTTATAGGAGGGAAGGTTGTGGCTGATAGGTGGAACATGTGGCTCTGTGAGAGCACAGATTCTCTCAGTGAGCAACACAGCATCTGGCCACAGAGGATGGTTGAGTGTATAGACTTTATGAAGCATGTAGAAGGCAGGAGTGTGGGAGTGGTGGGAACGAGGAGAGAGAGAGAGAGAGAGAGAGAGAGAGAGAGAGAGAGAGAGAGAGAGAGAGAGAGAGAGACTTAGGGGACAGATTCTGGGATGGGTGTAAGGATTTGAAGAGAGACCAGAGATGCTGTTGGATTTCTTGAGTGGGCTCACAGTGCCAGGGTTTGTAGGTGGATAAACCTGACAGCTGGCAGAGTCCTTTCACCACATAATCCTTGCAGTTCTAAAGGCCTTGCGGCTCAGAAGCTTACTTCTTTAGCCCTCTTTTTGTTTTACCTGTCTCGATTTAACATCTGCTCTATATAGTCAGTAGCAATATATCCTTTATAAAATACTGTCATTATGATTACGCAAATACTTTATTAAGAACCAAGATTGACCCAACTTTGCTGACAGTTCTACATAGTTTCCCATTTGGGCATTAGCCCAAATGGGGAAGCTTACAGGAAAGCTAATCCAAAGTAGCACAGGTTGCTAGGTTGCTAATGAGTGGAAAAAAATGTGCTAGTTGCCTAAACTTTGTCAATCTTGGGACCTTTTAGGTAGCATGTTGGTACCAGCTGCCAATAAAGAATAGTGTGCAATTAATTACTTGCCCATGTGATCTTAACCAGCCAGCATTTTACATTGAACAAAGTAACATGAAGCCCTAACTTACATATAATTTAAATTTATTGTCAATCTACATGAACAAACAATTTCACACTGAAATTAATGCACACAATTATCTTGTCTCAAGTTCAATTTTATCGAGTGGCTGACTTTAGATGAATGAACAGAGTGGTGATTCTTCTGTAAAAACCTGGAATCCTCATGGAATTACACTATGTGATCAAAAGTAGCTGGACATCTGGCTGAAAATTACTTACAAGTTCATGGCACCATTCATTGGTAATGCTGAAATTCATTATGGTATTGGCACATCCTTATCCTTGATGACAGGTTCCACTCTCGTAGGCATACATTCATTAGTTTCTGGAAGGTTTCTTGGGGAATGGCAGCCCATTCTTCACAGAGTGCTGCACTGAGGAGAGGTATCGATGTTGGTTGGTGATGCCTGGCATGAAGTAGGCATTCCAAACCATCTCAAAGGTGTTCTATAGGTTTCAGGTCAGGACTTTGTGCAGGTCAGTCCAGTATAGGGATGTTATTGTCATGTAACCACTCTGCCATAGGCCATGCATTATGAACAGGTACTCGATCATGTTGAAAGATGGAATTGCAAACCCCTAATTGTTCTTCAACAGTGGGAAGCAAGAAGGTGCTTATAACATCAATGTAGGTCTGTGCTGTGATAGTGCCACACTAAACAAAGGGTGCAAACACCCTCCACAAAAAAACATGACCAAAGTATAACATCACCACTTCCAAATTTTACTGTTGGCACTACACACGCTGTCAGACGACATTAACCAGGCATCGCCATAACCACATCCCGTGTACCATGATTCTTCACTCCACACAATGTTTACACCAATCAGTGAGGTGTAATTTGGTTTTTACCGGCGTGATGTGTGGATTATGAGCAGCCACTCAACCATGATATCCAAGTATTCTCATCTCCCACCTAACTATTATAGTACTTGCAGTGGCTCTAGATGCAGTTTGGATGTGATGGTCTGGATAGATGTCTGCCTATTGCAGATTACAAGCCTCTTCAGCTGTCGGCGGTCTCTGTCAGTTAACAGATGATGTCGGCCTGTACGCTTTTGTGCTGTATGTGTCCCTTCATGTTTTCACTTCACTATCACGTTAGAAACAGTGTACGTAGGGATGTTTAGGAGTGTGGAAATCTCGTGTACAGACACCCAATCACCTGATCATGTTTGAAGTCTGTGAGTTCCGCAGAGCACCCCATTCTGCTCTCTCACAATGTCTAATGACTACTGAGGTCGCTGATATGGAGTACCTGGCAGTAAGTGGCAGCACAAAGCACCTAATGTGGAAAACATATGTTTTCAGTGGTGTCTGAATACTTTAGATCACATAGTGTAAATTTTAGATGGAAAAATCTGGGAAATCTCAGGGACTTGTGAATTTTTAACATATCATTAAAACTGAATTTTATTGAGTTTTGTAAATCACAAATTTCCAAATAAATTTTCAAAGTGTATTCATTAAATGAATATTATTCCATCCAAATTATTGACACCTAAAAATTCCTATTAAATTATTGCTTGGGGCTGGCATACAGCTCAGCTGAGAGGAAAGAAAAGTAATCATTGTCATTTGTTGGCCCAACCACCACCACTACCACTTGCCCCTGTTCACCAATAATTTCTATTAAATTTATCAGGAGTTTCTGGACACAATCTTGTTCATTGCACCTGGAATTCTCTGGGAATTTTTTTTTTCCAACTTTGAATAGCCACCCTGATGAACAGTTACATGAATTTTACGTTTAAACACTTTAGAGCAGATATTCTGCCCATTTCTCTAATGTTCTGTAACTTCAGTTGGATTTGATGGGATGTATGCAGAACAGTAAACAATTTAACCCTAGCAGTTATCAACAAGGAACGGTATCAGAAATATTAATGCCTTAACACTCCAGCCATGAGTGACATGATGTGTGCAGTCATCTCTTTCCAGACCATTTTCCAGGGCCTGTTATTACAGAGTCAAATGTAATTTCTACTCTGTCTGCACACCAGAACTTGTGATTTTTCCACCAGCTACTTTTTGTCGCTTCAGAACATAATAGGCAGCTATTTTTGCATTGAATCATTGTCTTTTGCTCTGGACCATCATAGGCTGCTCTTTCCATGCCAAAGTTTTTTTTTTTCTTAAGTAAACGTCTGGGACATTGGAGATCACCATCTTCCTACTGTAATAGTCAGAGTCATATTTTTTATGACATCTAGCCTCATCCATAAACTTACACACATACCTCAAGTGGCATCAATTTTGTATCTGTATTACTGGGCTTGTGTATGAAACCTTCTATTAATAAATGAGCTGCTCTGAAAACTTGTTAGTGAGGTTATTCAGCTTTTATAATATTGCATGAACTTTTTACATTTCCTTTATTATTTATCTTAAATTTCAATTAAAAGTGAACTCTATAGTACATTTTTCGTTTCCTTGTTACATTCCTATAATACTAAAATTGGAACTAGTCTAATTATTGAAAACAGAGAAATTTTCCTTGGAAAAATCAGAAAATCACTCACTGTTGTAGGGTTAAGGTTCTGCTCGTCTAGGTGAATGGACATTGTGTTTTGTCAATTATGCACATACTATGTGCCAGAAATCGTATTTCACATCCCCTGCCTGCAAGCATACAATGTGTTTAGAGTTCTGAGATCTGTAGCCATTCTTTAATGGCGTGGTTCTGGGGATGAAGAAAAGAATTTGCTCTCAATCGTTAACTGTCTTGTGAGACCAACAAAAAAGTGATTTCTTTTTTCATAATGTTATGTGAAAGGAGTTGTAACCATACTAAACTGTCCAGATTGTGAATGCAACTAATATTATTAACAATAGCAGTAGTCAAGGGAATAGGATTATTGCATTTCCTCAAAAATAAAACTCAAGGTGAAATAGTTATTTTGATGACCCCTTATTACCATTATTGACTAATTTTCATAAGTACGCGCAGCTTGTCATTTGAAGGGATCACTGGACAGGGGATCAGCAACAAGAACCTGAACTTTGGATTGAGCCGAGTGTGGGGAAATTTTCATTTTGATTCTTAAAATACAGCAGGATGGTTGCTGGTCATTAGCCAATGATCATGCTAAGTCTGGGACAAGTCTTCTTTGGTTTTCTTACTTTTCTTTGCTGCTCTGGCCACTTTTGTCATGCTTTCAGTAGCTTTGACACACTGCCTGTCCAAATGTAGAAGCCCATTTTTTATATTGTCTCCAGTTATGATGCTCATGCTTTTTCATCTGCTTATTATTCCATCATTAAAATATATTATGGTACCCATCACAATAATCTGAAAGGCTGACATGCCAAAAAATGCTGTTTTTGGCAAGCACTCTGAAATGCAACTATTGAAAAATGTTTGTGGATTCTGCATTTTGCCATGTAAACATTTTTATAGAAGTTTAGAAACACAAAGATCTCTTTATACTGGTTTTAGTTCTACCATAACAGTTTCTGGCGTTGGTTGTGCATGTGTATGTTTTTGTCATTTTGTTTCACATCTATCATACTGGACAGAACATAAAAATATACGTTCCTAGCTTTCAGAACTTATTCTCAATATCTTTATATGAGATTTTCCATTAATCATTTAAATTAAATAATGAGACATTTTAGGGAAGGTTCTGTATTTTTTATTTCAGAATAGCACTTGCAACCCATGTCCTCAATTATTTATTGGATGTATTCCAGCCACTATTTTCTTCTACAGCTTTTACCCTCTACAGCTCCCTCTGCTACCATGGAAGTTACTCCCTGACAGTTTAATGTATGTCCTATCTTCCTGTCCCTACTTCTTTTCAGTGAGTCTTTTCCATATATCCCATTCCTCAGTAATTGTGCAGAGAACCTCACCAATCGTTTCCTCATCAGTCTACCTAATTCTTCTGTAGCAGCACATCTCTAATGTTTCAGTCCACTTCTGATTTTCCTACATTCCATGTTTTACTACAGTGCAATGTTGTGCTCTAGCATCCTCAGATATTTCTTCCCCAAATTAAGGCCTATGTTTGATATTAGCAGACTTCTTCTGCTGTCCTAGGCACATAGAAAACATTTGCCCCATCTGTTTTGAAAAGGCATTTAAACACACATTTGTTCAGATGCATGCTCTTTTTCCCTACCCTATGGCTCCTACCCTTGTGATTGTCCCCACTGTAGGACTACTATCACCTATACCAGCTCTGTAGATGACAACAGGGAGAGCCACCTATCAAACAGCCCATTTCCTGTACCAGCTATTACATAAATAGTGTTCAGCACTTTACTACCACAAAGTTATCAGTTTGGGTGAATTTTTGTAGACAGAGAGTATATACTGCCAACACAACATCCTGTTGCAAAACTTGCTCTATAACATGACAGTCTTGACCTCGGTTACTGTTTCACCATGTGTGTCATCTTGATTGTTTCACCAGATGCAAGTTTATCAGGACCCTGGAGGCAGGAACTGGCATTACATCATGTCCTTGGTTCTAACTGCCATCCTGGCACTCAATTTTGTTAATTTTTTGTTTTCAGCATTCATTGGTTCACTCCCTTTTCGTTTTCTATATCTTTGTTTTCTGACTTGTCTATTCCCCCAAAACCCCCAACCCATCTCCTCCCGTCTAACACATACTTATCTTTCTGCACTTATTAACTTGTGCACCATGTTGAGTCAGTAATGTCTGTATTGCATATTGCCCTATCTTACACCTATAAGTGCTCAGAGTTTCAAATCTTGACCAGTGCAATCCTCAGAAATCTATCTTTACTTCTTATCCTATCCTGAAAGTCTCCCTTGACCCAGGGTTCTTCTTCCCAACTCTCCTCATTTTCTAACTGTCACCTGTCCTTTCCCTTAATATCTCTTTGTTTCCCTTTAACCCTTCCCACCAAAAGTAGGATGCAGTGGCTCTGACAGCTTCAAAATTTCTGTACTTTATGACTGGTCTCATGCCACCACTTGGTTCGTAGATTTTTAAGCATCCAATAAAATTATATTTTCACAAATTGATTATTTTCACTGCCTTTTTATTTAAGTAACTTGCACCTGAAGTGCAGCCAACATTTTACCCAGCACATAATATAAGCTAATGAAGATTCTAATATTATTAAAGAAGCAGACAAATTTCATAGCAAAAATATCAACATCGTAAATAACAAAAGTAGTTAAATCTAGTTCTTTTAAAATGCATAAGATAAATTCTAATGTAGTTGAGATTTGGATTTACATGTTCCCTGAATATACTTATGACCATTTCCAGGTGATCTTGTGCATTATAACTTCTAACTTTTTTAATATAGAATAAACCCTTCTGTATCCAAGCAAAATTTGATCTTTTTATCTGTCTGCAGTTCTTTGTGTCCATGCTATTGTAGCTCAGTAAATTTATGATCTTCATATTATTCTTTCCCTTCTCTCTTTTAAGGTATTTTATTTTTGTTGCAACAGTGATTGACATTCCAGGCAGCTACCAATTGTTCTGATATTACAGCTCCTGCTTTCAAATTTTCATTCTCCCCTCCCCACCAAGTTCCAAGCGGGAGACTATCTACCTTTGGATATTTATTTAACATAAGGGTAATCCATATTTTGCTCATAAAATGGACACTGCATTATGCAGGGAAAATAAATTACAGTCGGTATTCCATTATCTTGCACAATTGTGGAGACCATCCTTAAAATGGAATGTATTCCAGGTCAGACACTGATTTGCCTGTTGGTCTGCAGGATCACCAGAAGCTTCAACATTGTAGGGAAGCAAGAAGATACAAAAACAAAACTACTAAGGCTCAATCCAGATACAGTGGGCATCAGTTAAGTGAAATGGAAAGATAACCAAAATTTCTGGTCAGTATAGTGTACTACTGAGAGCAGCAGAATACAGTACAACAGAAGTAGGATTTATTATGAATAGGAAGATAGGACAGAGTGTGAGTTATTGTGAATGGTTCAGTGATAGTGTAGTGTTTCTTCATAGGGGAAAAATTCTTTCATGATTCTTCATGTAATATTGTGGTAGCCAGATTAACATGTGCACTCTCATAGTTGAAAAAGTATTGTATTGTAGTATTTTCTCTGGCATCGCACATTTTCAGTAGTTAATGGCATGTACATGTCTTTCAGATTGCATATTTTCAACATATTACATCCATAAACAGTAATTTTAGCGTGCTCTTTAGTGCCACAATTGGAATTCACATTTCTAGCAGCATTAGTCATTTTATTTACTATGAATTAAAAAAGCAATATATACAAGAAATATGTATCACTTGCATTAATTCTGTTTTGTTATCTCAGTGGATGATCCATGAACATAGCATTCAGTGAGTTATATAAGTCATGAACTGATTATAGCAAGTTAACACACATTTCTGTTATTTACTGTGTTCATTACAGTCTGCTTCTCCCAGTATCCTTTACTCTGGAGCCATACTCATGTTTTTTTTTTTCATTTGGAAATCACTCATTAGTGGTAGGTGTCATCATCATATATGTATCAATTTTAACATGTAGGTGTTGGCTTTGTAGGTCTCAGTGACAGTTCCATATCCTCAATTACATGTGTTATGTCAGTGTACTCAAGTGTAGTTGAGGGAATGTTTGTGTAGTACTGGAGTCTTTGTTTGTGAAAGCTCTTCTTCTGTCTTTATTTTCAGAAATCTTCTTTCTTGATTCTTCATGTAATTTCAGGTACTGGTATTTTTGATTTTGTATTCTGTAAAAAAAATTGGTCATACGAATCCCTTGTGTTCTTCTGTAAGTGTGCAGTAGAGATATTTGAAATGGTGAATAGTACTGATATTATATTTCAGTGACATATTTCTTCATGTATGGTTCTCTTCTTTTTTGTTCTTTATGTCATTTGACTGAGTAGTGTGTAAAATAACTGTCATCGAGTTTACAGTGTTCAGTTGTAGAGTGATTCTAAAGCTGTGTCCTGATTTGCGTATGTGAGTGTGTTTGTTGCATAGGGTATAAATTGTTTTGTAGGGACATCTTTCTTCATGAGCAAAAATCTTCTTCCTTCATTATTCATGTAATGTTAATGTAAGTTTTTTGCCATGTGCACTCTCACTGGTGAAATGTATTGTAGTTATCAGTGTGGTGTAGATTATTCAGCCGTTTTTACACAGTACGTAGTGTTCTTAATGTGCCTGGAGAACTACAGTTATATTCTCTCTGTCAGTGGATTTTCTCAGTAGTTAACAGCATGGGCATCTATTTCAGACAACTTGGATTCAATATATTATAGTTATATGATTATAATTCACGTTTCTTCCTCAGGTTGCCTTCCATTCCCAAGTGGATGCACTTCACACACTTGCTGCAGTCAGTAATTTATAATTCTAATTTTAGCTTTATTAGCTCTTTTTTTCCATTTTCATTCATACAGTAATATATGCCAGAATTATGTATCATTTACATTAATTCCATTTTGATAACACAGTGTCCGATACATCAATCCGTCGATGAACTTAACATGTAGTGACCTATATTAGTGATGTACTGTTACTAATAAATCTACATACATTTCAGTTCCTTACTTTATTCATCTCAGTATGGTATTACATGTGTCAATTATTATGAATTTGTACTCATGTTCATTCATTTGGAGAACACTCAGTGGTAGGTGTCATCACCATATATGTATTAATTTCAACATGTAGCTAATGGCTTTGTAGGTCTAAGTGACTGTGGCATATCCTCCATTGCATGTGTAATGTCAGTGTACTCAAATGCAGTTGGAAGCATGTATAGAGTCTTAGTTTGTGAAAGTTCATTATGCATGTTAATATTAGTAAACTAGTTTCTTCATTGTTCTGTAATAACATTTACTTGTGGTTTTAGTTTTGTATTGTGTAAATGATGTGTAAGGGAGTTCTGTCATATAAATCTATTGTGTTGTTGGGTCTGTGACCAGCTGAGGTATTTGAAGTGTGTTTGTCGAATAGTATTGATGTTGTATTTCAGTGACATATTTCTTCGTGAATGTTTCTCTTCTCTCTTGATTCTTCATGTCATTTGACTGAGTAGTGTTTAAAATGAGTTTATAGACTCCTGGAAATTGAAATAAGAACACCGTGAATTCATTGTCCCAGGAAGGGAAAACTTTATTGACACATTCCTGGGGTCAGATACATCACATGATCACACTGACAGTACCACAGGCACATAGACACAGGCAACAGAGCATGCACAATGTCGGCACTAGTACAGTGTATATCCACCTTTCGCAGCAATGCAGGCTGCTATTCTTCCATGAAGACGATCATAGAGATGCTGGATGTAGTCCTGTGGAACGGCTTGCCATGCCATTTCCACCTGGCGCCTCAGTTGGACCAGCGTTCATGCTGGACGTGCAGACCGCATGAGACAACGCTTCATCCAGTTCCAAACATGCTCAATGGGGGACAGATCTGGAGATCTTGCTGGCCAGGGTAGTTGACTTACACCTTCTAGAGCACGTTGGGTGGCACGGGATACATGTGGACGTGCAGTGTCCTGTTGGAACAGCAAGTTCCCTTGCCGGTCTAGGAATGGTAGAACGATGGGTTCGATGACGGTTTGGATGTACCGTGCACTATTCAGTGTCCCCTCGACGATAACCAGAGGTGTACGGCCAGTGTAAGAGATCGCACCCCACACCATGATGCCGGGTATTGGCCCTGTGTGCATACGACCATCATTGGCACCAAGGCAGAAGCGACTCTCATCGCTGAAGATGACACGTCTCCATTCGTCCCTCCATTCACGCCTGTCGTGACACCACTGGAGGCGGGCTGCATGATGTTGGGGCATGAGCGGAAGACGGCCTAACGGTGTGTGGGACCGTAGCCCAGCTTCATGGAGACGGTTGCGAATGGTCCTCGCCGATACCCCAGGAACAACAGTGTCCCTAATTTGCTGGGAAGTGGCGGTGCGGTCCCCTACGGCACTGCGTAGGATCCTACGTTCTTGGCGTGCATCCGTGCGTCGCAGCGGTCCGGTCCCAGGTCGACGGGCACGTGCACCTTCCGCTGACCACTGGCGACAACATCAATGTACTGTGGAGACCTCACACCCCACGTGTTGAGCAATTCGGCGGTACGTCCACCCGGCCTCCCGCATGCCCACTATACGTCCTCGCTCAAAGTCCGTCAACTGCACATACGGTTCTCGTCCACGCTGTCGCGGCATGCTACCAGTGTTAAAGACTGCGATGGAGCTAAGTATGCCACGGCAAACTGGCTGACACTGATGGCGGCGGTGCACAAATGCTGCGCAGCTAGCGCCATTCGACGGCCGACACCGCGGTTCCTGGTGTGTCCGCTGTGCCGTGCGTGTGATCATTGCTTGTACAGCCCTCTTGCAGTGTCCGGAGCAAGTATGGTGGGTCTGACACACCGGTGTCAATGTGTTCTTTTTTCCATTTCCAGGAGTGTAGCTTCAGTTGCAGAGTGATTCTAAAGCTGTGCCATGATTTGTTTGTGTGAGTGGGATTGTTGTATACTCAATATATTGTTTTGTAGAGACATATTTCTTCATGAGACAAAACCTTCTTTCTGTATTCTTTATGTAGTGTTAATTTAAGTGGTTTAACATGGATTCTGCCACTGTTGAAAAGTTGTTCTATTGGAGTTATCTGTAGACAGATAAACGAGTATCTATGGAGTAAATTTGGAGTAGATTATTCAGCTATTTGTACACAGTACATAGAGTTCTCTATGTGTCTGCAGATATATATTGTATTTTCTCAGTTATTGGACTTTCTCAGTATATAGCAGGATGCACATTTGGTTCTGACAAGATGGATTCAATATATATTTTCCACAAAGGGCCTTTTTCTGGTGCACTTATACAGTGACATAATTAGAATTCCATTTCAATGCCTCGGTATACAATACTTTAAATGCATCCATGAACTTGACATGTAGTCAGTTATATTAGTCATGTTTTATTAATAATGACTTTTCATCTATTCCAGTTATTTACTTTATGCATCACAGTAGACAGTTGCATGTATCAATTACTGTCAACCTGCACTCATGCTTGTTCATTTTGAAAACACTCAGTGGTTGGTGTCATCACCTAATATGTGTCAATTTTAAGATGTAGCTGATGGCATTGTAGGTCTCAGTGACCATCCCATATTTTCCGTTGCCTGTGTTATGCCAGTGTACTTGGAAGTTTGCTTGTTTTGTATAGAGTTTTTGTTTGTGAAAGTTCACCTTCTCTCTTCTTGTTTGGAATCTTTTTTCTTGATTCTTCATGTAATTTCATTTACTGGCGTTTTTAGTTTCTTATTGTGTAAATACTCTGTAAAAGAGTTCTGTCATATAAATCCATTGTGTTGTTGTGTCTGTGGCCAGTTCAGATATTTGAAATATGTTTGTTGAATAGTATTTACATTGTTTTTTGGAGACATCTTTCTTCGTGTATGGTTCTCTTCTGTCTTGATTCTTTATGTCAGTTGACTGAGTAGTGTGTCAAATGACTTTCACTGAGTTTTTAGTTTCAGTTGTAGAGTGATTCTGAAGCTGTATCCACATTTGCTTGTGTGAGTGTGTTTGCTGTATGCAGTATATGGTGTTTTGTAGAGACATATTTCTTCATAATACAAAATTGTCTTTCTGCATTCTTCATGTAATGTTAATGTAAGTGGTTTAATATGTGCACTGTGACTGTTGAAAAGGTGTGGCATTGCAGTTATCTGTAGAGAAATACACGAGTGTGTATGGAGGATATGTGATATAGATAATTCAGCCATTTTTACACAGTACATAGAGTTCCTTATGTATGTCTGTCATTGGACTTTGTGAGTAGTTAGCAGGATTCGCATTTGTTTGTGGCAACATGGTATCAGTGTATTATTTCCACATCATATAAGTACACACAGATGAAATTATAAGACAGGATGTAATATGGAATCTCGGTCTCTGTAAATGTCGGAAATAATTTTAAAAGCAAAATAAATAACTAATTAAAAATTAATACTACAATGGCTCACTTGAATGCTTGAAGGCACACAAACCACCGAATACCTTCAAGTCTACTACTAACATTAGGGTCCAGCCATGGTACAAAGCATTTGCATGTGAATCAGCAATGGATTGACAATCTAAGTATTCAGATATTTCATGCAACACATGAAACATTTTAAGCAGTAAAAAATCAATAAATACAGGTTATTCATATATTTACTCATGACACAACCATACTAGCATCTTGACATAGGACAGAGTTTAAAAAAATAACAATTGTTTCTCAAAAGGTCAAATTCCATAGACAGGCAACGATTCACACAAAGTAGCTTTACTACGAATTGTCCATAGTGCAATAATTTAGCTGGAGATGCTTAATAAAACAGAATTCATCAGACATAAAATAGTATAAGGCAAAACAGACTGAAGGTCTTGCCAATTTGTCAACTTTTTAAGTTCAAAGAAAGATTAAATGTATATAATCTCAATGTAGACTCAACGTCTTCCTGGTGTTGGTGGTTTCGCTGAAATGTGCAAAAGTTATTGAATTTACAAAAAACAATGTAAGACTTGACATATTCTTGCAATGATAGACGAAGAAACATCAAAAGTGTAAGGAATTTATATAAACCAAAGTAGACTTGAAGTCTTCTTGTGCTGGTAGTTGTGGAAAATGTCCAACGTATAAGGAATTTATATAAACCAAAGTAGACTCGAAGCCTTCTTGTGCTGGATGGCCTCAGTATTTTCAGAGAAAATGAGTGGACACAAACTCAAAGTAGACTCGTGGTCATCTGGTAGAGTTGCATTATGGAAATATTAAATTATACAATCTCAATGTAGACTTGGTGTTTGTTTGGCTCTGTGCAGCTATGGTCGAGTGCAGTTGCATAATATCTGCGAGGGAGGGATGTGATCAGCTGACAGCAGGCTGCCCCCCACCATGGAAACAGTAGGCCTGACATCGGACGGCTGGATCTTCTGCATTAGCGCGCAGGCCCACACTGCTGGGTTCCAGTTTGCTGCCAACTGTTGCCCAGTACTCCACGGGATCATGGAACAAAATGTTTTTATGGCATCAATCCTTAATAGACACACGGCTATGCAATCCTGCCAACTATATCTTCTGAACTAAGATTATAGTGTGGTTTCAGGTTTTATTAACTTTTCGGTCATGAACTGTTGTTCTATGAACTCAGTTTATTTACACTGCTCGTAGTTTGGTATGATGCTCTGTCTACCGTCTCTGTATATGATACTGTTCAAAACATTTAACTCTATACACATACATCACGTTGCTCTACAGAGCAGTAGTGTTAGAGTGTCCTTCTACGGCTTAACAGTAGCTTTTTTCAATACTGTTGCAGCAGAGTTCTGAGGTTCAATAACGTACACACCATGACAAGAATCAGTTTGTAGTGGAGATTGTGTCCATTGGCTACCACATGTGGGCAGGTGACTTTTGAATTCTCACACTAATTAATTCGTCACTTGTGTTTCTGATTCGGTGATAAGTGGTTTGTGAACTGTGGACTACCTGCAGCATCACAGCATTACAGTGTCAAGAGGATTCACAATGCAGCAGTATATCATCCAAACAAAGCCAGATAGAGGTGAGTAAAACCACTAAGTTATTCACTTTATAATGTTCTGTGTTTATATGTCCCACATGACAGTGAGAAAGTTTGCTTTGTCGAAGGGTTTGCTAGTTGTGCACACTTCACAGAGTGTCTTTGCATTATTTATTTGTCACACAACTGTCCTCGGAATTTTTGTGCATTGGAACTGTGCACAACATTTGCACTTCAGTCTCTAGTTCGTGACAACAGTATTTTCTTAGATTTCAGCTACATAAAAGTATACTTTAGTCAGATACAAATGGTCATTTTTCTTGCTTGGTATATTCTTAGCCACGAAAAGGGACATAAAATCGGCTGTATTTTCCAAATCTGGAATCAGTCGTTCAGTCAGGCACTAACAAATGGTCCATGGTCTAATAAATATGCGAACAGAAATAAAAGTCAGGACATCATGCCTCCTGAACCTGTACATGACAGAAAGTCAAAACAAAATGACCAAAGCCAGCAAAAACAGCAAGCACAGATACAAATACACTTAGAAACCACACATAATCGTAATCCACTTGAGCAAACAGAAATCATTGTATTTAAAATTTGCTTACTATTTAGGTATCTAAGAATTACTTTCTCATAGCAGAGTTCAGCTCATAGCTGTTGAAAATTGCTATATACAGGTGAAACTTGAGTCCGAAATCTCATGAATCACCAGAGAACAGCAATAAATGCTAAGTCCATGTGTACTGCAATTTGTAGCTTATTTAGAAACTTTGCAAGATTGTCAATATGCATTGTACACAAAGATCAGATATCATTCTCCTTCAGGTAATTATTGTATCCTTTTCATTAACTGGTAACACAGTTCGTGCAAGGATAAGATTCCCTATGACTAAATGCTACATTACTATTTACATTGCTAACAAATGTCCATTGCTATAAAAAAATGACAAAATAGACAATATTTAGTAAGCTTTTGCACTAGCTTGTGTGTAGCAAACACAGTCCTCAGTACATGAATAAAGGTGACAACATAGTATAAATTATTATGAAATCTCAAACCATTTGCTTGTACACAGCTTATGGCTCTCTTTGAGACGCGTTATCTCTTAGTATTTAGAGCAGCAAGCTTTTTCTTCCAATAATTATACTATGCCAAATGTTTACATACAGGGTTACATAGAAATACTTATTCTAGGAAGAAAATACATCATAGACAAATTAAGTACACCTTTATCTCTCTCTCTTTATAAGAACAAACCAAGATCCTATCTTATAAATTTTTTGAGGTCCCGATTTTGGTAATGCCCTTTCACTTTACATGCTTTCGGCAATGTAACAAGTAACACCCATCATGTGGAATTTTAATTATCCTGAATGGGGCAGTATATCTCTCTTTTTAGGAGAGATGATTTAGAGTGAGACCAAAGTAACACCATTTCATCTAGGCTACATGATTGTACTCATCCTAACCTTTTGTCGTGTACTCATTTTCATCTCTCAGCGCTAATATTTAATGATACGAGCACCTGTCTAGTCTCCTCTTCCCGCAAGATGTTGCATCTCGGGGTAAGTGGAAGGGCAGCTACCCACTCATTCTTCTCAGTTTTATTTAACATTATTTCAATGGGTGTGTGCCCTGTGGACAGATGTGGAAGGTCGTTCATGATTTCTTTAAATAGGGTGACTAAATCAACTGTAAGTCCGGATAAAACAGATGAATTCTTTGAATATTCATTCTTTGCAATTACTTTCTGGATGGAATAGAGAAATTAAAATCTGGTTGATGTTCTGCTCTCGCAGAAACAAACACCAAACTCGCCCAGTGAAATTAGATGCATTATCACACAAAATCGCACACAGCTTACCAAAACAGGGGAAATAATCTTCCTTCAGTCTCTTAACAATGTGTGCGGCATGGGCTGATTTTGTTTCATACAAACGGATGTGTTTGGAAAACATATCATTTATAGCCACCAGGTGATCGACACTTCCCCTTCCATGAGGGTATGGTCCAGCCAAGTCAAGCAATCTCTCCAGGTTTTCATGTCAGGATGCGATGCAACTGAATCTTATTTGTTATGCACATAGGTTTGGTTCTCTTACACACAACACATGTTCATAACAAATGATGCATGAGACTGTGCATGTTTGGCAGGTAACAGTAAGTGGCAATCTTCTGCTTACATTTTTCTATTCCACAGTGCCCCCAGGACATGTGTGTATACCAGATTAGGTGATTCTGGTACACATGGGGTATGCACACACACCACAATTCTCTATCGGAATAATTCCTATGGAATAACACGTAATTGTGCACCGTGTAGAATTGACTTAGTTTGTGAGTAGGCTGCTCTGCCAACACACCCTTAACTTTTGCCCACTTTGGTTCTACGTCTTTCAGGATTTTCATGTTCTTATACATTTCTAAATAGTACCTGTGATGGACAGGATCTTTCGTCAGTTGCACTTCGTAATCTGTGGCCTGCTCGACAAGTTCACTGAACTCAGGAAGACCACACAGCAACCTGGATAAGGTGTCAGCAATAATATTTTTGCTGCCCTTTATATGGATAATTTCAAAATCGTATTCTTGCAAAAATTGGACCCACTGCATCAACCTCTGGTGTAGAAGCTGACAGGTCAAAATAAGGCTAAGTGCCTTATGGTTGCAGTACACTTTAATGTACAGAAGTTGCACTTCGTAATCGGTGGCCTGCTCGACAAGTTCACTGAACTCAGGAAGACCACACAGCAACCTGGATAAGGTGTCAGCGATAATATTTTTGCTACCCTTTATATAGATAATTTCAAAATCTTATTCTTGCAAAAATTGGACCCACTGCATCAACCTCTGGTGTAGAAGCTGACAGATCAAAATAAGGCTAAGTGCCTTATGGTTGCAGTACACTTTAATGTACTGACAGCAAATAAAATAGTTAAATTTCTTGAAAGACCATACTACGCAGAGAACTTACAACTCCGTAGCTGAGTTGGATCTTTCACACTCGGTTAATACTCAGCTGGTGAAGCTAATAACTCAAACTTGCATTTGGCCATCAACCGCAACCACTTGAAGTAAACAAGAGCCCAAACCCAAATAGGATGCTTCTGAGGCAATGCAAAAAGCTTCTTGCACGTCGGGATGTTCCAGAATTCCAGCATGAACCAATGCATCTTTAATTCCTTTAGATGCTTCCTGGCACTGTGGAGTCCAGTACCAGGGAGCATTTTTCTTTAACAAAGCTAGTAATTCTGGACTGTTCAACAGCTGGTTCGTCACAAATTGTCTAAAGAAAGATGTCATGCCAAGGAAAGCTTTTAATTGTTTTCTCGCCATGGGTAGTGGACACTTAGCTTTTGCCTGTATCTCTATATACGCCAGAGCTGACGTTTAACCTGAACGGTAGCTCCTTGAACTGGTACGACCATCCAGCGGATACAAAGACAGTATATTTGTTTGAAACTTCCGACAGCTGGGTCTGTCAATGCGATGATCCAAGATTCACACCTGAATATTTTTGCAATTTCTCTTCCAGAGCTTCCGGGTGTGTACATACGGGTACAATAATTTTGTATGTGTTGTGCGCATCAAGGACCATGCGCAGTCCACCACCTGGTTTAACAACAACTAATAATGGACTGCAGTAAGGAGAGAACAAAGTTTAAACTACACTCCTGGAAATTGAAATAAGAACACCGTGAATTCATTGTCCCAGGAAGGGGAAACTTTATTGACACATTCCTGGGGTCAGATACATCACATGATCACACTGACAGAACCACAGGCACATAGACACAGGCAACAGAGCATGCACAATGTCGGCACTAGTACAGTGTATATCCACCTTTCGCAGCAATGCAGGCTGCTATTCTCCCATGGAGACGATCGTAGAGATGCTGGAAGTAGTCCTGTGGAACGGCTTGCCATGCCATTTCCACCTGACGCCTCAGTTGGACCAGCGTTCGTGCTGGACGTGCAGACTGCGTGAGACGACGCTTCATCCAGTCCCAAACATGCTCAATGGGGGACAGATCCAGAGATCTTGCTGGCCAGGGTAGTGGACTTACACCTTCTAGAGCACGATGGGTGGCACAGGATACATACGGACGTGCATTATCCTGTTGGAACAGCAAGTTCCCTTGCCGGTCTAGGAATGGTAGAACGATGGGTTCGATGATGGTTTGGATGTACCGTGCACTATTCAGTGTCCCCTCAACGATCACCAGAGGTGTACGGCCAGTGTAGGAGATCGCTCCCCACACCACGATGCCGGGTGTTGGCCCTGTGTGCCTCAGTCGTATGCAGTTCTGATTGTGGCGCTCACCTGCACGGCGCCAAACACGCATACGGCCATCATTGGCACCAAGGCAGAAGCGACTCTCGTCGCTGAAGACGACACGTCCTCATTCGTCCCTCCATTCACGCCTGTCGCGACACCACTAGAGGCGGGCTGCACGATGTTGGGGCATGAGCGGAAGACGGCCTAACGGTGTGTGGGACCGTAGCCCAGCTTCATGGAGACGGTTGCGAATGGTCCTCGCCGATACCCCAGGAGCAACAGTGTCTCTAATTTGCTGGGAAGTGGCGGTGCGGTCCCCTCCGGCACTGCGTAGGATCCTACGGTCTTGGCGTGCATCTGTGCGTCGCTGCGGTCCGGTCCCAGGTAGACAGGCACGTGCACCTTCCGCCGACCACTGGCGACAACATCGATGTACTGTGGAGACCTCACGCCCCACGTGTTGAGCAATTCGGTGGTACGTCCACCCGGCCTCCCGCATGCCCACTATACGTCCTCGCTCAAAGTCCGTCAACTGCACATACGGTTCTCGTCCATGCTGTCGCGGCATGCTACCAGTGTTAAAGATTGCGATGGAGCTCCGTATGCCACGGCAAACTGGCTGACACTGACGGCGGCGGTGCACAAATGCTGCACAGCTAGCGCCATTCGACGGCCAACACCGCGGTTCCTGGTGTGTCCGCTGTGCTGTGCGTGTGATCATTGCTTGTACAGCCCTCTCGCAGTGTCCGGAGCAAGTATGGTGGTTCTGACACACCGGTGTCAATGTGTTCTTTTTTCCATTTCCAAGAGTGTATATTCCACTCGTGCATCTTTCGTAATTCTTGTTTAATGGCATCCCTGCAGGCCCATGGGATTGCATAGATCTTGTTGCAATATGTATCATGGGGAAAACCATTCATGTGATATATGTATCCTTTGATAATACCGGGCTTTTTAGAAAACACATGTACATACTTGGTTAAGAGATGGATAAGTTCATTCTTTTGTTGTTCGCTAAGACACTCAGATTCTGATTCCTTAGTATGTATTTTGCTTACGCCGAGTAGATCTCATCTGAATATGTCAACACCGGATCTGACTGTGGGGTAAGGTACTGTCTGCACCAGTAGATTTACACTCACTACTCGGATAGACAGGTCTGTATGAAAACTGACTTGATGTGCCTTTGTATGAATTAAATTTAACTTTATCTCCCTCTCACTAATAGTCAGGGTGCAGGTTCCATGCTGGATATTGATACATGCATTCCTCTATCTTAGGAACTCCATCTCTAACAAGCACTGTACCGTCAATACCTTCAGTATTAAGAACGTGCACTCGATGGCTCTGCTCTCGAATTCTATAAGATCAGTACCTGCTTTTCTACCCTGTGTGTACATGCGCCAAGAGCTCCCAACCCAACACAATTCTGTACGGGCAATGTCAGTACTTTTGTGTTTTCCTGTATTCGTTTCAGAAAATGAATAGCTATCACACTCATACTTGCACCAGTGTCGATTATAATGGTAAGCAGAATACCGTCAATTACCTCATTTACAGCTGCTTGCACCTGATCTACCCAAGTATCTCTGCGAGATATCGGATCACCTGATAGTTCTGCTCATATATCTATATTGTCATTGTAACGAAGCATGTTCGCTACATGAACAGTACTGTTGCCCCCATTAAATCCTGCGGTCATGGTGAGGGAGTGCCATGAGACCACAGTCAGTTTGACGCGTATGAAGTTTGCATAGGGTGCTCATCTACACACTCCACTATTTGCACTGTATCATTTCTGAGATTTTGTGACTATCTGGCTGGTGGTCTTGGCTCGGAAGCAGTTTGATTCCAGCCTATGTTGGTGTTGGGCAGATTATTATTTTGCGGGGAGTTTTGCGGCCACCAGTTACCTGTGCTCTGTCTGGCCAACCACTCTTCTGCATTTGATCTGTTGCGACCATTATGATAAACAGTGTTAAATGTATTATTTTTATTTCAACTTTGAAATCGGCTACTGTTATGTGACTGTTGATCCTCATTTGCAGTTTGTTGTGAGCGGGTCTGCATCATTATTAGCAGTGTCATTCCGACCATTGTTCTTATGGTTGCAAGACTGCACTGCTAGTGCACTACCATTGCCATTTGCGTGGCATGCATCATCATGGATTAAAACAAGCGCATGTATGACCAATAAAAATCCTTCTGTGTCATCTTCCGGGGCATGAAGTAATTTTTCACAGATATCCACCGGTAATTTACCTTTTAATGTCCTGATCACATCTTTCAACGCGATGGGGTTGTCCCACTACCTAGTTTTGTTAATATACTGATCGAAGTACTTTCAAAGTGTTCCCTGTTTAGGGTGGTACTTTTCGGGATTAAATACCTCTTGTCTCATTTTGGCTTGCACATGTGGTGACCCATACTTTGTCAAAAACACAACTCGAACTATTCATACATTTTACAATGTTCAGAAATGGCCGTAGCCCACAGTGTGGATTCTCTTTGCATGCACACTGCAGTGAATTGTATTTCCTGCCTGTCATTCCATGAAGTAGGCAGCACCCCCCTGAAATCTCTGATAAAAACTATGGGGTGTGGGAATTTCTTCTCCAGTATAAAAATCTGAAACTGATGGTGTTTCAACAGCCCTTCTTCTAGCAACACCGTAGTTGAAAGATTCGCTGCCACCACAGATTCAAGTGGAGAATTACCATACGGACTGTAATGTCCAGTATGTTGTGGTGACATATTATTCTATGTTGTCCCCGCCGAATTATTTCGCAGAAATGGTGGAAGTGAATCTGGCGCGCATGATGACTCTTGCATCTGACAAATCTCTTTTTTTAAATCATTCACTTTTTGCTACCACCCAGGCAACCCATTTTTCAAAATATCTTAAATGTGGTCAAGTTGATGCTGCAACGATTTGCCAGATGTTCTTGGTTCAGACAGTACATCTGCACCAACAGCTTATACTGCGGAGTGTATTTCTGTCTCAGTTTTTTTAAATTATGCCTTTATTGCATTCTGTTACCCATTCACCAAATTCCCTATTTAGTGTTTCGCCTTGAGCTTCGAGGTTTTGCTGCAATTTGCACTCTTGCTCAAGTGAAAGATCCGCGAACTGGTCTGTTAAATTTGACATTTTCACTTGCACGGTTGTCTGCGTATCTTTTAAGTCCTTCACATCATCAGACAACCACTTAACTTGATCCGGCATCTCACGTTACGCTTCAGTTAGGTTCGAGATTTCAGTTCGGATTTGCACTAGGTTTGCATCCAGTTGATTGTTCAGATCAGTGACTACTATATCACAAATTTCCCATGAATGTTTTTAGATAAGCCTTGAAATTTTGCATCTAATGCAGTGCTTTGCTCACTAAAACTTTCTTGAATATTTTTAGTCAAATCTGCAAATTTTGCATTAGACTCAGTCCTTTGTTCATTAAAGCTTTCTCGGATATTTTTAGTCAAAATTTCAAATTTTGCATCAGACACTGTGTATCACATTTACCTTGTAAATCAGTATGTTGCCCATTAAAGCTGTCAATGCATTGTTCATTGAATTTCTCATCCAGCTTTTTGACATGTTGGAAGAGATGTTATTGAACGTATCTATTAAACTTAGAAAGAATCTTCAAACAATGCAATTGACTGTGTAACTTGTGCAGTTACTTCACTTGTTCCCAATTGCATGTCTTCAGATTCCAATACATTTGGAGCATTTGCGCTTCCGGTTTCCAAAACATCAATTTCGGAACCTATTCCTGCCATAATCGCATCGGCAGCAGTACTGTCATCCAGATGCAATTGTCTGTGTGTCTCGTCACTGGTATTCATAGTGGTAAATTTTTCGCATTGACTAATAGTAACAGTAAAATATGGTAACACTAACTTTGAATGATAATAAAACGAAGCTGGACAACATACTGAGGTTTTAACACTATGCGCAGCTGCAATATAATTATTAAGCAAGAATGAGATGGCAGCCTGAAGGGCTAAGCAAAACATTGGAAAGATGAGTGTACCATCTTGTGATAGCACAGCAAAATGACAGACATCTTTGACAAACTTTTAACAATGGAAGTCAACATTAAAATGCAAGTTAACACCAATGATGTAGTTAACAGAAAAAATGCTAAAATATGAGTTACTGAACACACATTTAAAGTTGCCAAACATGTAAAACAGAGTGAGAATGATGATACCGCTTACCTTTTTACAGATGTGAAGCACAACGTCGTACTTTCATAATTCCAGAATTGTAAAAAATTTCCTCTTTCACTGGCCATTCGAGCAATTTACCATCAATGTCCCATTACTTTCAGATACAACAGCTCTCCGTAACAGGTTGGCCGTTGTAAGATAGACCGTGAAATATAGAACAAAATATATATTAATACAACAGTAATGATGCCTGGCCCACTGTTGGGCGCCAGAATGACACATGTTTCTAGCCTCAAAGGGGAATCAAAAATGTAAATTAGCAATTAAAATTAATAAAGAAGGAGGGAAGTGACATTAGATAGCAGTCATGAGCGAATCCTCAGACGCAATACAGACGGCACAAAGTGATGAAACTGCAACGCTTCGCGCCGAGTTTGGCGTGAAGCAGCTTTATAAATTAAAATGTAAAACATGCACCATCATCAATAATTTGAGTGAAGCTAAGATTGTGTCTGACTAGTGTAAGTCACACAATAATGTCACTATTAGTGGACAGTGGGGCGAATCACTTTTTGCATCACTCGCGTGGAAACTGCAGCAAGATGCAAATGAAATGATCGGTGCACTGATCTGAGGGACATGGAGTGATATACGTGGTTCGGAATTAATAACTGAACACGAGAAATGTTCGCCCATAATATGTCCACTAACAATGGGTCATCAGTGCCTCTTTTCCAAGCATGATCCACTGAAAAATGTAAATCTTCAAATATTAATAATAAAGTGACATGGAGGGTAGATACTTAGAAATGAAATACATTGTAAAGTTAATCTTGATTGTAAGCGCTTCAGGAACATTTCAAAACAGATTCAAACAGAGAGTCATGACAATGCATCAATACCTAATCAGAGAAGGAACAGAACCGAACAAAAACCAACGGACGCTAGATAAAAGAATTTGATATAAAAATGACTAATGAAATTAAACGGAGGTTGTACAGCAGCAGATACATCAATAAGTACACCAAGATGAAACTATAAGACCGAATCTATTGTTGAATCTTAGACCCTGTCAATGTTGGAAACAAGCAAAGTAAATACTAATACTTAAAAGGTAATCGTCCCATATCCTCCATTGCATGTGTTTTGTCAGTGAACACAAGTGTGGTTGGAAGTTTGTTTCTCAGGTATAAAGTCACTGTTTGTGAAACTTCATCTTCTCTCAACATGTTTGGAAACCTTCTTTCTTGATTCCTCATGTAATTTCATTTTTGGTGTTTTTAATTTTGTATTCTGTAAATACTTGTATACTGACATAATAGGAATTCAATTGTTTAGGTTTATTAGGTTTTTTTCTCGTTTTCATTTGTATATTAATAGATCATAAATGCTAATCCGTTTGAATACAGAGGTGTCTCATACTTTATTCCATCCATGAACTAAGCATATAGTGAGCTGTATTGGGCATGTTTTATTAGTAATATCTTTTCATCCTGTTCAGTTATTTGCTGTATTCATCACAGTACGCAATTACATATGTCAATTACTCTGAAGATAAATTCAAATTCGTTCATTTCAAGAACACTCAGTGGTAGGTGTCATCACCCAATATGTATCAATTTTAAGATGCAGCTAATGGCTTTGTAGGTCTCAGTGACCGCCACATATCCTCCATTGCCTGTTTTATATCAGTGTACTAAAATGTATTAGGAAGCTTGTTTGTGTTGTATAGAGTCATTGTTTGTGGAAGTTCATCTTCACTCTCCATGTTTCTAAATCTTCTTTCTTGATCATTATGTAATTTCATTTTTGGTGTTTTTAATTTTGTATTGTGTAAATACTGTGTAAGAGAGTTCTGTAGTGTGAATTCATTGTGTTGTTGTGTCTATGTCCAGATCAGATATTTGAAGTGTGTTTGATGAATATTATTAATGTTGTATTTCGGAGACATACTTCTCCATGTGCAGTTGTCTTCTCTCTTGATTCTTCATGTCATTTGCCTGAGTAGTATTTAAAATGAGTGTAATTGGGTTTATAGTTTCATATGTAGAGTGATGTAAAGTTGTGTTCTGACCTGTTTGTGTGAGTGGGTTTGTTGTATAGCATATATAGTGTTTTGTAGAGACATATTTCTTCATGAAACAAAATCTTCTTTCTGCATTCTTCATGTAGTGTTAATGTAAGTGGTTTGATATGTGGAGTGTGAGTGTTGAAAGGTGTTGTATTGCAGTTATCTGTTGACAAATAAACGAGTATATATGGAGGATTTGTGGTATAGATAGTTCTTCCATTTTTTACATCATACATAGAGTTCTATATGTATCTGTAGATTTAGAGTTGGATTTACTCTGTCATTGATCTTTTTCGATTGTTAACAGCTTTCACATTTGTTTCTAGAAACATGGTAACAATGTATTGTCTCCACATAGAGAGTTTTCTGTCACACTTCTATAGTGACATAAGAGGAATACAAATATTCAGGTTTATTAGGTTTTTTTCCCTTTTCATTGTTATACAAATATATGCCAGAATTGTATACATCATAAATAGTAATCCGTTTCAATACCGAGGTGTCCGATACTTTAATCCATCCATGAAATTAGTATATAATGAGTTATATTAGTCATGTGTTATTAGTAATATCTTTTCATCTGGTTCAGTTATTTATTTTATTACTTGCAGTATGCAATTGCAAATGTCAGTTACTCTCTAAAAATATTCATGTTCGCTCAATGAGAGACCACTCAATGGTAGGTGTCATCACCTAATATGTATCAATTTTATGATGCAGGTAATGGCTTTGTGGGTCTCAGTGACCGTCACATATCCTCCATTGCATGTTTTGTGTCGGTCTACTGTAGTGTGTTTGGATGTTTGTTTGTGTTGTATAGAGACATTGTTGGTGAAAATTCATCTTCTCTCTTCATGTTTGGAAATCTTCTTTCTTGATTCTTTATGTAATTTCCTATTTGGTGTCTTTTATTTTGTTTTGTGTAAATACCGTATAAGAGAGTTCTGTAGCATGGATGCATTGTGCTGTTGTGTCTGTGTCCAGTTGAGATATGTGAAATGTGTTTGATGATTAGAATGAATGTTGTATTTCGAGACATATTTCTTCATGCACAGTTGTCTTCTCTCTTGATTCTTCATTTCATTTGCCTGAGTAGTATGTAAAATGAGTATAATTGGGTTTTGAGTTTCATATGTAGAGTGATGTAAAGTTGTGTTCTGATCTGTTTGTGTGAGTGTTTTGGTTGTATAGAGTATATAGTGTTTTGTAGAGACATATTTCTTCATGAGACAAAATCTTCTTTCTCCATTCTTCATGTAGTGTTAACGTAAGTCGTTTGATATGTGGAGTGTGAGTGTGGAAAAGGTGTTGTATTGCAGTTATCTCTTGAGAAATATACTAGTATATATGGAGGATATGTGGTATAGATGGTTCTGCCATTTTTACATCATACATAGAGTTCTATATGAATCTGGAGATTTAATGTTGGATCTGCTCTGTCATTGAACTTTCTCGATAATTAACAGCTTGCACATTTGTTTCTGTAACATGGTCACAATGTTTTTTCTTCACATAAAGAGGTTTGTGTCACACTTGTACACCGACATAATAGGAATTCAGATGTTTATGTTTGTTAGGTTTTTTCCCATTTTCATTTGTATACTAATATATGCCAGAATTGTATACATCATAAATGCAAATCCGATTCAATTCCGACGTGTCCAATACTTTAGTCCATCAATGAACTCAGCATGTAGTGAGCTATATTAGTCATTTTTTATTAGTAATATCTTTTCATCCTGTTCAGTTATTTACTGTATTCATCACAGTACACTGTTGCACATGACAATATCTCTCAAGATAAATTCAAGATCGTTCATTTAGAGAACAGTCAGTGTTAGGTGTCATCACATAGTATGCATCAATTTTAAGATGCTGCTAATGGCTTTGTAGGTCTGAGTGTCCATTACGTATCCTCCATTGCCTGTTTTATGTCAGTGTACTGAAATGTATAAAGAAGTCGTTTGTGTTGTATAGAGACATTGTTTCTGATAGTTCATCGTCTCTCTTTATGTTTGGAAATCTCCCTTCTTGATTCTTTATGTAATTTATTTTTGGTGCCTTATAATCTTGTATTGTGTAAACACTGTGTAAGACAGTTCTATAGTATGACTGCATTGTGTTGTTGTGTGTGTGTCCAGTTCAGATATTTGAAGTGTGTTTGATTAATAGTTTTGAAGTTGTATTTCGGTGACATTTTTCTTCATGTGTGGTTCTCATCTCTCTTGATTCTTCATGACATTTGTCTGAGGATTATGTAAAATATGTGTAATTGGAATTGTAGTTACATATGTAGAGTGATGTAAATTTAAGATCTGATCAGCTTGTGTGAGTGGATTTGTTTTATTGGATATATAGTGTTTTGTAAAGACATATGTCTTCATCAGACAACTTCTTCTTTCTGCTTTCTTCTTGTAGTATTAATGTAAATGGTTTGATATGTGGGGTGTGGATGGTGAAAAGGTGTCGTGTTACAGTTATCTGTAGATAAATGTGCGAGTATGTATGGAGGATTTGTGGTATAGATAGTTCTGCCATTTTTACATCGTACATAGATTTCTATGTGTATGTGGAGAGTTAGATTTGGAATTACTCTGTCATTGAAGTTTCTCGATAGTTCACAGCTTGCACATTTGTTTCTGGAACATGGTAACAGTGTATTTCCTTCACATAGAGAGTTTTCTGTCACACTTGTATACTGACATAATAGGAATTCAGATGTTTAGGTTTATTAGGTTTTTTCCCATTTTCATTTGTATACAAATATATGTCAGAATTGTATACATCATAAATGGTAATCCGTTTCAATACCGAGGGGCCCAATACTTTAATCCATTCATGAACTTAGCATATAATGAGCTATATTAGTCATATGTATCAATTTTACGATGCAGGTAATGGCTTTGTAGGTCACAGTGACCGTCACATATACTCCAATGCATGTTATGGTTCAGTGTACTGAAGTGTGTTTGTATGCTTGTTTGTGTTGTAAAGACACATAGTTTCAGATAGTTCGTCCGCTCTCTTTATGTTTGTCAATCTTCTTTCTTCATTCTTCAGGTTAGTCAATCTTGGTGTTTTTAATTTTGTATTGTGTAAAAGAGTTCTGCAGTGCGAAAGCATTGTGTTGTTTTGTCTGTGTCCAGTTGAGATATTTGAAGTGTGTTTGATGAATAGTATTAATGTTGCATTTCGGAGACATATTTCTTCATGTACGGTTTCCTTCACTCTTGATTCTTCATGTCATTTGCCTGAGTAGTATGTAAAATGAGTGTAATTCTGTTTTGAGTTTCTTATGTAGAGTGATGTAAAGTTTTGTTCTGATATGTGGTATAGATTGTTCTGCTACTTTTACATCGTACATAGAGTTCTACATGTATCTGGAGATTTAGAGTTGGATTTACTCTGTCATTGAACTTTCTTGTTAGTTAACAGCTTGCACATTTGTTTCTGGAAACATGGCAACAATGTATTTTCTCCACATAGAGAGTTTTCTTTCACACTTGTATACTGACATAATAGAAATTCAGATGTTCAGGTTTATTAGGACATTTTCCATTTTCATTTGTATACTAATATATGCCAGATTTGAAAACATCATAAATGCTAATCCGCTTCAATGCCAGGAGTCCCATACTTTAATCCATTCATGACCTTAGTGTATAATTAGCTATATTAGTCATGTTTTATTAGTAATATCTTTTCATCTGGTTTGGTTACTTACTTTATTACTCGCAGTATGCAATTGCATATGTCAGTTATTCTCTAGATAAATTCATCTTTGCTCAATGAGAGACCTCTCAATGGTAGGTGTCATCACCTAATATGTATCAATTTTACGATGCAGGTAATGGCTTTGTAGGTCTAAGTGACCGTCACATATCCTCCATTGCATGTTTTGTGTCGGTCTACTGTAGTGTGTTTGGATGTTTGTTTGTGTTGTATAGAGACATTGTTGGTGAAAATTCTTCTTCTCTCTTCATGTTTGGAAATCTTCTTTCTTGATTCTTCATGTAATTTCCTATTTGGTGTTTTTTATTTTGTTTTGTGTAAATACCATGTAAGAGAGTTCTGTAGTATGGATGCATTGTGTTGTTGTGTCTGTGTCCAGTTGAGATATGTGAAATGTGTTTGATGATTAGAATGAATGTTGTATTTCGAGGCATATTTCTTCATGCACAGTTGTCATCTCTCTTGATTCTTCATGTCATTTGCCTGAGTAGTATGTAAAATGTGTATAATTGGGTTTTGAGTTTCATATGTAGAGTGATGTAAAGTTATGTTCTGATCTGTTTGTGTGAGTGTTTTGGTTGTATAGAGTATATAGTGTTTTGTAGAGACATATTTCTTCATGAGACAAAATCTTCTTTCTGCATTCTTCATGTAGTGTTAACGTAAGTGGTTTGATATGTGGAGTGTGAGTGTGAGTGTGGAAAAGGTGTTGTATTGCAGTTATCTCTTGAGAAATATACTAGTATATATGGAGGATATGTGGTATAGATGGTTCTGCCATTTTTACATCATACATAGAGTTCTATATGAATCTGGAGATTTAATGTTGGATCTGCTCTGTCATTGAACTTTCTCGATAATTAACAGCTTGCACATTTGTTTCTGTAACATGGTAACAATGTTTTTTCTTCACATAGAGAGGTTTCTGTCACACATGTACACTGACATAATAGGAATTCAGATGTTTAGGTTTGTTAGGTTTCTTCCCATTTTCAGAATTGTATACATAATAAATGGTAATCCGTTCCAATTGCGAGGTGTCCGATACTTTAATCGTTCCATGAACTTAGCGTATAATGAGCTATATTAGGCATATTTTATTACGAATATCTCTTCATCTGTTTCAGTTATTTACTTTATTACTCACAGTATGCAGTTCCATATATCAGTTACTCTCTAGATAAATTCATGTTCGCTCAATGAGAGACCACTCAGTGGTAGGTGTCATCACCTAATATGTGTCAATTTTACGATGCAGCTAATGGCTTTGTATGTCTCAGTGACCGCCCATACCTCCATTGCATGTTTTGTTTCAGTGTACTGAAGTGTGTTTGGATGCTTGTTTGTGTTGTATAGAGACATTGTTTGTGAAAGTTCATCTTCTCTCTTCATGTTTGGAAATCTTCTTCCTTGATTCTCCATGTAATTTCATTTTTGGTGTTTTTAATTTTGTATTGTGTAAGTACTGTGTAAGAAAGTTCTGTAGTATGAATGCATTGTGTTGTTGTGTCTGTGTCCAGTTGACGTATGTGAAATGTGTTTGATGATTAGTATTAATGTTGTATTTCCGTGGCATATTTCTTCAAGTGCAGTTCTCTTCTCTCTTCATTCTTCATGACATTTGTCTGAGTAGTGTGTCAGATGAGTGTAATTGGGTTTATATTTTTATATTTAGAGTGATGTAAAGTTGTGTTCTGATCTCTTTGTGTGACTGTTTCTGTTGTATACAGTATATAGTGTTTTGTAGATACATATTTCTTTATGAGACAAGATCTTCTTTCTGCATTCTTCATGTAGTGTTAATGTAAGTGGTTTGATATGTGGAGTGCGAGTGTTCAAAAGGTGTTGTATTGCAGTTATCTGTAGAGAATTATACGAGTATGTATGGAGGAAATGTGGTATAGATCATTCTGTCACATTTACATCGTACATAGAGTTCTACATGTATCTGGAGACATAGAGCTGAATTTATTCTGTCATTGAACTTCCTCATTAACTGACAGCTTCCACATTTTTTTGTGGATACATGGTAACAATGTATTTTCTCCACATAGTGAGTTTTCTGTCACATTCGCATACTGACATAATAGGAATTCAGATGTTTATGTTTATTACAGTTTTTTCCATTTTCATTTGTATAGTAATATATAACAGAGTTGTATACATCATAAATGCCAATCCGATTCAATTCCGACGTGTCCAATACTTTAGTCCATCAATGAACTCAGCATGTAGTGAGCTATATTAGTCATTTTTTATTAGTAATATCTTTTCATCCTGTTCAGTTATTTACTGTATTCATCACAGTACACTGTTGCACATGACACTATCTCTCAAGATAAATTCAAGATCGTTCATTTAGAGAACAGTCAGTGTTAGGTGTCATCACATAATATGTATCAATTTTAAGATGTTGCTAATGGCTTTGTAGGTCTGAGTGTCCATTACGTATCCTCCATTGCCTGTTTTATGTCAGTGTACTGAAATGTATTAAGAAGTCGTTTGTGTTGTATAGAGACATTGTTTGTGATAGTTCATCGTCTCTCTTTATGTTTGGTAATCTCCCTTCTTGATTCTTGATGTAATTTATATTTGGTGCCTTATAATCTTGTATTGTGTAAACACTGTGTAAGACAGTTCTATAGTATGACTGCATTGTGTTGTTGTGTCTGTGTCCAGTTGAGATATTTGAAGTGTGTTTGATTAATAGTTTTGAAGTTGTATTTCGGTGACATTTTTCTTCATGTGTGGTTCTCATCTCTCTTGATTCTTCATGACATTTGTCTGAGGATTATGTAAAATATGTGTAATTGGGATTGTAGTTACATATGTAGAGTGATGTAAATTTAAGATCTGATCAGCTTGTGTGAGTGGATTTGTTTTATTGGATATATAGTGTTTTGTAAAGACATATGTCTTCATCAGACAACTTCTTCTTTCTGCTTTCTTCTTGTAGTATTAATGTAAGTGGTTTGATATGTGGGGTGTGGGTGGTGAAAAGGTGTCGTGTTACAGTTATCTGTAGATAAATGTGCGAGTATGTATGGAGGATTTGTGGTATAGCTGGTTCTGCCACTTTTACATCGTACATAGATTTCTATGTGTATGTGGAGAGTTAGATTTGGAATTACTCTGTCATTGAAGTTTCTCGATAGTTCACAGCTTGCACATTTGTTTCTGGAAACATGGTAACAGTGTATTTCCTTCACATAGAGAGTTTTCTGTCACACTTGTATACTGACATAATAGGAATTCAGATGTTTAGGTTTATTAGGTTTTTTCCCATTTTCATTTGTATACAAATATATGTCAGAATTGTATACATCATAAATGGTAATCCGTTTCAATACCGAGGTGCCCAATACTTTAATCCATTCATGAACTTAGCATATAATGAGCTATATTAGTCATATGTATCAATTTTACGATGCAGGTAATGGCTTTGTAGGTCACAGTGACCGTCACATATACTCCAATGCATGTTATGGTTCAGTGTACTGAAGTGTGTTTGTATGCTTGTTTGTGTTGTAAAGAGACATTGCTTCAGATAGTTCGTCCGCTCTCTTTATGTTTGTCAATCTTCTTTCTTCATTCTTCAGGTTAGTCAATCTTGGTGTTTTTAATTTTGTATTGTGTAAAAGAGTTCTGCAGTGCGAAAGCATTGTGTTGTTTTGTCTGTGTCCAGTTGAGATATTTGAAGTGTGTTTGATGAATAGTATTAATGTTGTATTTCGGAGACATATTTCTTCATGTACGGTTTCCTTCACTCTTGATTCTTCATGTCATTTGCCTGAGTAGTATGTCAAATGAGTGTAATTATGTTTTGAGTTTCTTATGTAGAGTGATGTAAAGTTTTGTTCTGATATGTGGTATAGATTGTTCTGCTACTTTTACATCGTACATAGAGTTCTACATGTATCTGGAGATTTAGAGTTGGATTTACTCTGTCATTGAACTTTCTTGTTAGTTAACAGCTTGCACATTTGTTTCTGGAAACATGGCAACAATGTATTTTGTCCACATAGAGAGTTTTCTTTCACACTTGTATACTGACATAATAGAAATTCAGATGTTCAGGTTTATTAGGACATTTTCCAGTTTCATTTGTATACTAATATATGCCAGATTTGAAAACATCATAAATGCTAATCCGCTTCAATGCCAGGAGTCCGATACTTTAATCCATCCATGAACTTAGTGTATAATTAGCTATATTAGTCATGTTTTATTAGTAATATCTTTTCATCTGGTTTGGTTACTTACTTTATTACTCGCAGTATGCAATTGCATATGTCAGTTATTCTCTAGATAAATTCATCTTTGCTCAATGAGAGACCTCTCAATGGTAGGTGTCATCACCTAATATGTATCAATTTTACGATGCAGGTAATGGCTTTGTAGGTCTAAGTGACCGTCACATATCCTCCATTGCATGTTTTGTGTCGGTCTACTGTAGTGTGTTTGGATGTTTGTTTGTGTTGTATAGAGACATTGTTGGTGAAAATTCATCTTCTCTCTTCATGTTTGGAAATCTTCTTTCTTGATTCTTCATGTAATTTCCTATTTGGTGTTTTTTATTTTGTTTTGTGTAAATACCGTGTAAGAGAGTTCTGTAGTATGGATGCATTGTGTTGTTGTGTCTGTGTCCAGTTGAGATATGTGAAATGTGTTTGATGATTAGAATGAATGTTGTATTTCGAGACATTTCTTCATGCGCAGTTGTCTTCTCTCTTGATTCTTCATGTCATTTGCCTGAGTAGTATGTAAAATGAGTATAATTGGGTTTTGAGTTTCATATGTAGAGTGATGTAAAGTTGTGTTCTGATCTGTTTGTGTGAGTGTTTTGTTTGTATAGAGTATATAGTGTTTTGTAGAGACATATTTCTTCATGGGACAAAATCTTCTTTCTGCATTCTTCATTTAGTGTTAACGTAAGTGGTTTGATATGTGGAGTGTGAGTGTGCAAAAGGTGTTGTATTGCAGTTATCTCTTGAGAAATATACTAGTATATATGGAGGATATGCCATTTTTACATCATACATAGAGTTCTATATGAATCTGGAGATTTAATGTTGGATCTGCTCTGTCATTGAACTTTCTCGATAATTAACAGCTTGCACATTTGTTTCTGTAACATGGTAACAATGTTTTTTCTTCACATAGAGAGGTTTCTGTCACACATGTACACTGACATAATAGGAATTCAGATGTTTAGGTTAGTTAGGTTTTTTCCCATTTTCATTTGTATACTAATATATGCCAGAATTGTATACATAATAAATGGTAATCCGTTCCAATTGCGAGGTGTCCGATACTTTAATCGTTCCATGAACTTAGCGTATAATGAGCTATATTAGGCATATTTTATTACGAATATCTCTTCATCTGTTTCAGTTATTTACTTTATTACTCACAGTATGCAGTTCCATATATCAGTTACTCTCTAGATAAATTCATGTTCGCTCAATGAGAGACCACTCAGTGGTAGGTGTCATCACCTAATATGTGTCAATTTTACGATGCAGCTAATGGCTTTGTATGTCTCAGTGACCGCCCATACCTCCATTGCATGTTTTGTTTCAGTGTACTGAAGTGTGTTTGGATGCTTGTTTGTGTTGTATAGAGACATTGTTTGTGAAAATTCATCTTCTCTCTTCATGTTTGGAAATCTTCTTCCTTGATTCTCCATGTAATTTCATTTTTGGTGTTTTTAATTTTGTATTGTGTAAGTACTGTGTAAGAAAGTTCTGTAGTATGAATGCATTGTGTTGTTGTGTCTGTGTCCAGTTGACGTATGTGAAATGTGTTTGATGATTAGTATTAATGTTGTATTTCTGTGGCATATTTCTTCAAGTGCAGTTCTCTTCTCTCTTCATTCTTCATGTCATTTGTCTGAGTAGTGTGTCAGATGAGTGTAATTGGGTTTATATTTTTATATTTAGAGTGATGTAAAGTTGTGTTCTGATCTGTTTGTGTGAGTGTTTCTGATGTATACAGTATATAGTGTTTTGTAGATACATATTTCTTTATGAGACAAGATCTTCTTTCTGCATTCTTCATGTAGTGTTAATGTAAGTGGTTTGATATGTGGAGTGCGGGTGTTCAAAAGGTGTTGCATTGCAGTTATCTGTAGAGAATTATACGAGTATGTATGGAGGAAATGTGGTATAGATCATTCTGTCACATTTACATCGTACATAGAGTTCTACATGTATCTGGAGACATAGAGCTGAATTTATTCTGTCATTGAGCTTCCTCATTAACTGACAGCTTCCACATTTTTTTGTGGATACATGGTAACAATGTATTTTCTCCACATAGTGAGTTTTCTGTCACATTTGCATACTGACATAATAGGAATTCAGATGTTCATGTTTATTACAGTTTTTTCCATTTTCATTTGTATAGTATTATATAACAGAATTGTATACATCATAAATGCAAATCCGATTCAATTCCGACGTGTCCAATACTTTAGTCCATCAATGAACTCAGCATGTAGTGAGCTATATTAGTCATTTTTTATTAGTAATATCTTTTCATCCTGTTCAGTTATTTACTGTATTCATCACAGTACACTGTTGCACATGACAATATCTCTCAAGATAAATTCAAGATCGTTCATTTAGAGAACAGTCAGTGTTAGGTGTCATCACATAGTATGCATCAATTTTAAGATGCTGCTAATGGCTTTGTAGGTCTGAGTGTCCATTACGTATCCTCCATTGCCTGTTTTATGTCAGTGTACTGAAATGTATTAAGAAGTCGTTTGTGTTGTATAGAGACATTGTTTGTGATAGTTCATCGTCTCTCTTTATGTTTGGAAATCTCCCTTCTTGATTCTTTATGTAATTTATTTTTGGTGCCTTATAATCTTGTATTGTGTAAACACTGTGTAAGACAGTTTTATAGTATGACTGCATTGTGTTGTTGTGTCTGTGTCCAGTTGAGATATTTGAAGTGTGTTTGATGAGTTGTATTAATGTTGTATTTCGGAGACATATTTCTTCATGCACGGTTGTCTTCTCTCTTGATTCTTCATGACATTTGCCTGAGTAGTATGTAAAATGAGTATAACTGTGTTTTGAGTTTCATATGTAGAGTGATGTAGAGTTGTGTTCTGACCTGTGTGAGTGGGTTTGTTGTATAGCATATGTAGTGTTTTGTAGATACATATTTCTTAATGTGACAAAATTTTCTTTCTGCATTCTTCATGTAGTGCTAATGTAAGTGGTTTGATATGTGGAGTTTGAGTGTTGAGAAGGTTTTGTGTTGCAGTTATCAGTTGAGAAATATACGACAATATATGTGGTATACATGGTTCTGCCCTTTTTACATCATACATGGAGTTCTATATGAATCTGGAGATTTAATGTTGGATTTGCTCTTTCATTGAACTTTCTCGATAATTAACAGCTTGCACATTTGTTTCTGTAACATGGTAACAATGTATTTTCTCCACATAGAGAGTTTTCTGTCACACTTGTATACTGACATAATAGGAAATCAGATGTATAGGCTTATTAGGTTTTGTCTCATTTTCATATGTATACAAATATATGCCAGAATTGTATACATCATAAATGGTAATCCGTTTCAATGCCGAGGTGTCTGATACTTTAATCCATCCATGAACTTAGCATATAATGAGCTATATTATTCATATTTTGGTAGGAATATCTTGTCATCTGGTTCAGTTTTTTACCTTATTACTCGCAGTATGCAATTCCGTATATCAGTTACACTCTAGATAAATTCATGTTCGCTCAGTGAGAGACCACTAAGTGGTAGGTTTCATCACCTAATATGTATTAATTTTAAGATGCAGCTAATGGCTTTGTAGGTTTCATCGACCGTCACATATTTTCTATTGCATATTTTGTGTCAGTGTACTGAATTTATTTGGAAGCTTTCTTGTGTTGTATTGAGTTGTTGTTTGTGGAATTTCATCTTCTCTCTTCATGTTTGGAAATCTTCTTTCTTGATTCTTGTTTCTTTTGGTGTTTTTAATTTTGTATTGTGAAAATACTGTATAAGAGGGTTCTGTAGTGTGAATGTATTTTGTTGTTGTGTCTGTGTGCAGTTGAGTTATTTGATGTGTGTTTGATGAATAGTATTAATGTTGTATTTCGGAGACACATTTCATTACGTGTGGTTCTCATCCCTCTTGACTGAGTATGTGAAAAATGGCTGTCATTTAGTTTATATTGTTTTATGTAGAGTGTTTAAAAAGTTGTGTTCCTATATGTTTGTGTGAGCAGATTTTTTGTATAGTGTATATATTGTTTTGTAGTGTCATATTGCTTGATATGACAAAATCTTTTTCCTGCATTCTTCATGTATTGTTAAAGTAAGTGGTTTAACAAGTGCACTGTCATTGCTGAAAAGATGTTGTATTGCAGTTTACTGTAGAGTAGTATACGAGTGTTTCAATGGGATATATGTGCCAACAGTTTTGGTGACTAATTTTGATTATTTGTACTGTGTAAATCTGCATGTTTTAGTTAGTAAAGTTATTAGCCTTACTTTATGCTCTTGAGCTGGTTTCATTTGAATGCCCCATATTATTGTAAGTGGAGTAATAGCAATTCCAGAGCAGATGATTACTATGGTCTCTCAAATTAAGGTATTAAGTACTTCAGAAATGAAATTGTAACACCATTGACTAAAATACTCAACTAAATTGAAAATGAAGGTTATTATCCAGAGTATTTAACAATATCTGTAGTTAAACCAGCACATAAGTAAGGAGATATAACATCACCAGGTATGTGTTGACCAATATAACTTATACCCATAATATGAAAATTAATAGAATTCTGCATGAATAAGCAGATGAATCAATATTTTGAACATCATGATATACTCTCTTCCTCACAGTATAATTTCAGATCTAGCCTTTGTACAGTCTAAACAGTTGAGAGTATGCTAGCAAAAAGATACAATTGTTCTGAAAATAAATATAACTGTGCAACATTGTTGGACCTCAGGAAAGCTTTTGATATGGTCACCCACAATATTATCATTAAAAAAAACTCTACCACTAAGGAGTAGAAGAGAATGGTCTATGCCTAATGCAATCAAACTTGGATAAAAGAAAAAGGTTAGTTAAGGTAAATAATCTGATGTCAGAATGTCTCCCAGTTTTAAAGGGGCTACCTCAAGGATCTGGACTTCGACGTTTCCTTTTCATTATTTATATAAATGATTCACCTGCAGTTGTATCATGTATGCAGTGCTATATGCTGATGGCACAATACTCACCACATGTGATACCTATCTTGAAAATGTGCAACACAGGACGGCAGTGGCAATGGAGAGGGGCATTACTTGGTTTGAGGCAAATGTACTGCAGAAGAATGATGGTAAAACTGAAGCTGTTGTATTCAACCTGAATGCTGCGAGTCATGGTAAAGAAACAGTAAAATTATTAAGATTTCATATAGATAAATAGCTCAGCTGGGATACTCACACAGGGAAGATACATGGCAAATTGGCACATGTCATATATCTGCTGTATCAGCTGAGGAGCAGTGTCAGTAAAGAACTTCTGTTGTATGTGTATTTTGCATTCTTCCATTCGCACTTGAGTTATGGAATACAATAACTAGCTTTGAATCTTTCGGCTGTGTTATGTCATAAATACACTCCTGGAAATTGAAATAAGAACACCCTGAATTCATTGTCCCAGGAAGGGGAAACATTATTGACACATTCCTGGGGTCAGATACATCACATGATCACACTGACAGAACCACAGGCACATAGACACAGGCAACAGAGCATGCACAATGTCGGCACTAGTACAGTGAATATCCACCTTTCGCAGCAATGCAGGCTGCTATTCTCCCATGGAGACGATCGTAGAGTTGCTGGATGTACTCCTGTGGAACGGCTTGCCATGCCATTTCCACCTGGCGCCTCAGTTGGACCAGCGTTCGTGCTGGACGTGCAGACAGCGTGAGACGACGCTTCATCCAGTCCCAAACATGCTCAATGGGGGACAGATCCGGAGATCTTGCTGGCCAGGGTAGTTGACTTACACCTTCTAGAGCACGTTGGGTGGCACGGGATACATGCGGACGTGCATTGTCCTGTTGGAAAAGCAAGTTCCCTTGCCGGTCTAGGAATGGTAGAACGATGGGTTCGATGACGGTTTGGATGTACCGTGCACTATTCAGTGTCCCCTCGACGATCACCAGAGGTGTACGGCCAGTGTAGGAGATCGCTCCCCACACCATGATGCCGGGTGTTGGCCCTGTGTGCCTCGGTCGTATGCAGTCCTGATTGTGGCGCTCACCTGCACGGCGCCAAACACGCATACGACCATCATTGGCACCAAAGCAGAAGCGACTCTCATCGCTGAAGACGACACGTCTCCATTCGTCCCTCCATTCATGCCTGTCGCGACACCACTGGAGGCGGGCTGCACGATGTTGGGGCGTCAGCGGAAGATGGCCTAACGGTGTGCGGGACCGTAGGCCAGCTTCATGGAGACGGTTGCGAATGGTCCTCGCCGATACCCCAGGAGCAACAGTGTCCCTAATTTGCTGGAAAGTGGCGGTGCGGTCCCCTACGGCACTGCGTAGGATCCTACGGTCTTGGCGTGCGTCCGTGCGTCGCTGCGGTCCGGTCCCAGGTCGACGGGCACGTGCACCTTCCGCCGACCACTGGCGACAACATCGATGTACTGTGGAGACCTCACGCCCCACGTGTTTAGCAATTCGGCGGTACGTCCACCCGGCCTCCCGCATGCCCACTATACGCCCTCGCTCAAAGTCCGTCAACTGCACATACGGTTCACGTCCACGCTGTCGGGGCATGCTACCAGTGTTAAAGACTGCGATGGAGCAAACTGGCTGACACTGACGGCAGCGGTGCACAAATGCTGCGCAGCTAGCGCCATTCGACGGCCAACACCGCGGTTCCCGGTGTGTCCGCTGTGCCGTGCGTGTGATCATTGCTTGTACAGACCTCTCGCACTGTCCGGAGCAAGTATGGTGGGTCTGACACACCGGTGTCAATGTGTTCTTTTTTCCGTTTCCAGGAGTGTATGTACAAGAAATAAACATTGACCAAGAATGCTTCCCCAGGGGGACTACATAGTTGATTCATGTATTCCAGTTTTATTATTAGGATCTTACCTTCATTTTTATAATGTACGTTTGCACACTGTCTTTTGTCACTGAGCTACGAACTTAAAAAATTTGCTGCCGCTCATATTACGTGATAAAGTTCTAATGTGGATAAAATTATTCCATGATCACTGAATCAAAGGCCTTAGCCAGATGTAGAAAAGCTCCAATTACTTTGTTTCCTTATTTTCATTATTTCACATTGTGTTACATCCATTAGGACGATAATGAATTACTTGTTTCGGATGAAATTATTAATGCTGTTGATTCATCAGTTTTCTTTGTATGTCTTACTAAAATCCTCTTTCATAATGTTTTACTGATATTACAGGATTCACTTATCTGTTCAGTGTATTACTGTGAATTTAGAATGTTCAGAGATATCTCAAGTTTCCTACATTTTATAAATAAGCTCTCCACCTCATGGAAATCTTTTACGAAAACGTACAATGGAATCATAGTCTCTCTGTCTAAATAAGATATAAATCATGAAACGCTACTTGCCCAGCAAAATTTCTCTTTTTTACATTAAAGCTCAAACATTACTTTCGGAATTCATTTGCTTGAAACAAAGGGCTGACCAGTAAAACTTTTAGGATATTGCAAATATTATACTTAATCTCTTAAAATAACTTAACAACCACAACTTGTCGTAGAGTAAAAAAGCAGCAATGACAGTTCTGCACATGGGGAAATGTGATTTTATCATTTGCACATGTGGCTGCAAAATCCATTTGAACAAAATATTTAATTTTTGAAAATGGGCAATATATAATATTCTGTGATGTCATTTTGGACTTCAGACCAAAGACTGATTTAATGCACCTGTGCACTTATCCCCAGTAGTCTGTCCTGTGCACATATCTGCATGGATAATCCTGCTACGGACCACCCTCCCTCCACCCCCTCCTTCCCAGCATTTTCTGCAATTAGCACATTGACAATCCGTTGATGCATCAAGATGTTCCATATCAGCATATCTCTTTCTTTACTCTGGTTGTGCCATAAATTTCTTTTTACCTCAATTTGATTCAGTACATTCTCATTAGTTACATGATCTACCGTTCTAATCTTTAGCTTTCTCCTGTAGGTTTACGTTTTAAAAGCTGTTATTTTCTTCTTGTCTGAACCGCTTATTATTAGAGTTTCGCTTCTATACAAGGCTACACTTCAGGTAAACATGCTCAGAAAAGATTTCCTAAGATTTAAGTTTATACGATATTGTGATGCTTGTGTTGTTATGAAGAACAATATAATGTTCCTTTAGATATGCAGGTATGTCTCAGTTTAATTCCTTTTCTAACTACCTCAGCAGCACCTGATTTAATTCTAACACATTTAAGTGCCCTTATTTTACTGTTGTTCATGTGGATCTTGTAACATCTTTTCAATTCATGCTATTAAACTGTTCATCAAAGTCATTTTTCCGTGTGCAAATGTCTGGATTTTAAGTTCTTCAGCCTCAAATTAATTTCACTTTACAGATTTTTCTTTGGTTTTCTTTCCTGCTTGCTCATTGTATATGCCCAAAATTAACATAAAGCACTAAAGAAGATGGACCACACGAAACAGCAACCAAGCTCTATAACAAACTACCTTGTGATATTCAAATGAGAAAAGATACTTCAGGAGTGGACTGAACAGATGCATGACAACTACTGTCTGCTATGATGAAAACTATCTGTGCATGTGTAAACTTGTTTGCAATTTTTTGTACTTACTGTCATATTTAATATACATGATTAACTTTGGCTGCTTTTAATGTCTATAGTAAGTTCCAGAAATGTGACCTGTCCGGGGCCTGTCCAGTACTATAATGTACTTGATGTACAAAAAGATTAAAAGGACCAATAAACTATTTAACTTTGGCTGATAGCTGACGTTTTTATTTTCTCTAAGAAGAGGTGTAATATGTTGAATACACACTATCTGATCTCAGTTTTCTTTTTCTTTCTTTTTTTTTCACAGCAGGCTGTATGGTTGAAATTTTGTTTTCAGAGATTGGATTACGTCATTTTAGCCTATCACAATTATGTCCTTTCATACTTTGATGTATTCTCTGCACTATAATTGTAACTGGGGTGTAGCTGTCTTCTACATTACATATAGTTCATATTTCTCTTATTTGAGATTTAGCATAAATGGCCTCTTGTTCATCACTAAACCTTATGATCAACATTCCACATTTAGTTAATAATTTCCTACTATTACAAAAATCTTCTTTGAGCAGCAATATTTCTGTACAATTTAAAGGCTGAAAGAAAGTGAACACTTCCTAAAAGTAATTACAGGAATCTGACCCTGGGTAAGTTGAGCTCCACTGTAGTTATTAGCTGAGCGTAAGTTTGATAATTCACTTCTTCCACATTGTCATAGTAGGCTGTGTTTGTTGTGACTTCAGTTAGGAAAAATTGATGTGTGTAGTGTGAGAGGGAGCTATGCCACAAAAAATGAAAAACTGGGCTTTGGCTCTTTTCAATATTTGTTGCCACCTTGCATCTATCCTTTGAACTAGAACCACGTGGCATAGCTGCTGCACTTTCTGCAGCAGTTGTCCTAAATCCTTGAATGCATCCTTATGATCATTGTGAATGAGAGGAAGGGCTGTGCTACATAACGATGTCTACTATGTGAGATGCAGATGTAGCAACATAGAACAGTTACAGATTGGTTTATCACTTATATGGGTATAACATAATTGTTGCCTCTATATCCACCTTCATTTTCAATTTTAAACTTAATTTGCATTTTGTCTCTTCATTGTAGTGAACATGTTATGTCTTTCTTCTGTGTATGTAAGTTGTCGCACTTCTGGTAACGATGTTTTACAAATATGGATCACTGAGTATCAGAAAATGTTGGAAAGGTGGTAAAAATTCAAACATAATCTGCATAAATGAATGGCAGCAGATGTGAAGGGGAAAGAAGCAGTGGACATGAAACCAGTAAGTAAGTAACAGTAAGGCAACAAGGACCTGGATTGGACTGAAAAATAAATAAATAAAAATCAGATAGATCTAACTTCAGCTGGAGAACCTATTTTATGTTAGATAAAGTTTCTGAAACCTCATTATTTTGTGAGTTTTACAAGCTGCAGGACAAAATATTCAGAATACACATCTCAGAGGTCTTACTGAGCATAAGGGCTACTGTTGGAGCTATGCTCAAAAACATGATGTAGGAGTGTTCAGAAGAAAGCTGTCATTTGCTTACAAGGGAACATTGGTGACTGTAACATAACACAGAGTATGTTTTAGAAGCATTTTTGCATCATCACAGAAAAAGGCGTCAACAGCTAGACACAATAGGAAAGTGTTTAACGTTCAGGAAGATTAATTAGGAATGAAAATACTGATGAAATTAAACCATCACATCTTAGCATGCAGTGTATAGATAAGATGTAGAAAACTTACCAGGTTGGATACTATTTGAGGCTATATATTTCAAAGTTAGGAATTAGGGATGAAAATACTGATGAAATTGAAACATCATATCTTCCCATGCAGTGTATAGATAAGATGTAGATAACCTACCAGGTTGGATACTGTTTGAGTCTATATTTCAAAGTTGCAGAAATACAGGTTCCATTATTCATGGAAAGACAATACAGGATAGGTGCACATTTCTGTGTCATGAGTCTTCTGACTGGTTTAATATGGCCCACCATGAATTCTTCTCCTTTACCAACATATTCATCTCAGAGTATCATTTTCTACCTGCATCCTCAGTTATTTGCTGGATCTCACTCTCTGTTTTCTTGTAGAGTTTTTACTCTCTACAGCTCCCTCTAGTACCATGGCAGTTATTTCCTGCTGGGTTAATGACATTCTATCATCCTGTACCTTCTTCTTGTCAGGGTGCACCAAATATTCCTTTCCTCATCAATTTATGGAGAACCCCCTCTGTCCTTACCTTAATAGTGCACTTCAGTGTACATTGTAATTGTGAAATGCACCATTTCTATGTTGGAGAATTCCTACAAACATGAGTTATACATGTAAAATGGGTAGCATATAATAAAGTTTTCAGTGCAAAGTTTTTATAAGCTTCATGTTACCACATACAGACACATGTAAAACTTATGATGAGTACAGTGCTACTCCAAACAGTGGTATACCTTTGGATGTCAGGCTACATCATCTTTGATCTGACAAAGCATATGCTATGTTGAGGTAAAACACAAAGGCTTGTTCCAGTAATGATTTCCAATAATGACTGCTGAGACCTAAAATTCAAAGAGAGGCATTGCGCTACATAAAGGCAGGTAGTGGGTATGCAACTTGGCTTCTACATATGCAACTATATTTCAGGTATTATGTGCTTCCGGCCAGATGGTATTGCCTCATGCAGTTCATCAGAAAATGCATCATGTATCATAAAAGTGCAGAGTGATCCCTCAAATATTCATTATAAAAGAAAGTTGATTTTTTTTGCAGATCTTGCCCTGGACAAAAAAAAAAGGCAATACCATGTTTGATGTGAACTCTCATTTTCAAAGGACTCTATGACACCACTCATCATTTCCTTGTTCCTAGATGTACCTGTTTATGCACTGACCAAGATTCTGACACAATAGAAAAGAGAATCTGAAAAACAGATCATATATACACAGGTGACCATTGGTGTGAGGTTGTGAAAAATGCTAGAGTCATAAACCAATTTAAGATAATTCCAACGACAACAGAAAATTTCAGGTATTTTCAGTAGCTGAACAATAATATAGCTAGAAGTTGTGTTGTAGGAAATGGTGGTAGCATTAATTGTAGGAAAATTGGTGCTCCAAAATTTGGTAGACAACAAAAGAATGACAAGGACTGGAACTTTTCAAAAAAAGTGCCAGGTAATTGCTCCAAAACCAGGTTAGACACAGTGGCTGATTATCCTGATATGACTAAACTTTCTGAGGAAATATTCTATCCACATAGAAGACCTGATCAACCCTGAAGTTAAAAGACCTTGTTCCACTAATTCCATACACTTCCCTAGTTTTTCTTCGTGTTTAATGAAATGTTTACTTTTTCAGTAACTATCTGCACTCTATCAAGTCCTATGTTAATTCACCTTACGGTATTGTGATTGGTCATAATATTGGAAAACATATACACATATATATTATGTGTTTACCTTGTTTCATAATTTTCATTCAGTCTTAGAGTACACATACCCTAGATGGCTTGGACCAGCAGCTTTGCTGTGAATTGACTATTGATCTTCGTTATTATCGATACTGAACTTTAAATGAAGTAAAGACAAATTTAAACATACACAGGTAGTGAATTGTAAGGAATGACTAGCTAGTAAGTAGTATATCAACATTACAGGATCAGGAGTGGAATTATCAACAGTGATCTTGATATGACTCATTTCATGACTGCAGCTATAATAGCAAGGATGTCTATGATGCATTAAACTCTAGCTTCCCTCAGTTTAGCTAAATATGGCCATGGGAACAGTTATTAGGTAATTATCTTCTCAAGCAAAGAAAAAGGAGTGGAGGAAGCAGTGAAGAAGCAGGACTTTGTGATTGAGTCACAAAATTTTTGTCAAAAAAGAAAAAAAAATACTGCAGTGATGTGTGTGTGTGTGTGTGTGTGTGTGTTTTATAGTGGTGTTTTTGTTTGCTGAGATTTAGTGAAAACAAACTTTACACATGTGAAGAAGGCATGTGCATTATTAAATATGACACAGTGCACATCAGTGTTTGATGGAGACTAGACTAGTAAATACTGCCAACCACTGAATACAAAAGTACAGGCTTCAGTTACTAAACAATATCAAAGATGTAAAACACATCAACACTGCAGCATTACATTGGGTCATTGCAAATTTTTATCATTGAATTGGGTATGAGACCATCTGCAGGAAATGTCTATTGCATCAGCAGAGAAAGAGACTTTAAGTGTCCTGCAGCTATAATAAGAAATTAAACACACTGAATGTGATACTGACCTTTTGGGAAGAACTGACCTGTTAGCTTGACTATCTCCTGTGGTACAGTTGCACACAGTAAGCAGACGTGGAGCCCTAACCCGGCTGTTTCACAGTTGCAACAACAAGAAGCTGATGCACAATAATAATATTGCTGTCTCTTCTTAAAACATTCTGAAATAAAAAATATAAATGATTTCAACAGTCTCATTGATAATTCACTTCATATAATTATAAATAATTAAATACAGAAAGTCATTTCTATTGCAAGAATGTATAATAAATTAATCATAAATTATTATTTAGGAATGATACTATTGATATTTCCAAATAACTGAACCTTGAAATGCCAAATACCCTTGAAAATGTAGCTTCAGTTTTGTTAATGAACATGTGTGACATGGAGTTTGGGTCAGTATGCACTACAGACTTGTGCCTTGTGTGACTAAAATTTGGAATGTCTTCTGCTATCACAAATCTTACAACTGTGAAAATTACACAGTCATTTTTGTCAGTGTAAGAAAGGCAAACCCTTTAACCTCCAGACATTTTTGTGTAATGTACAGAGAAAAGTCAATCAATAGTGCTGATTATTTCAAAACTGCTCACTTCATAGCAGATTACAATTACCATTTTTGGGACAGGAAAATAATTTTTAGGGAGTGAATCACAACGATCATTTCAACAGTGCACAGTGAAATATTGTAAAAGTTATGAATACCAGTTGAAGACAAGTCACATGGCCTATTAAGTCCTTGCATGGTTTTGCTGTGTAATAATTTTTGTTCACATAATGCCACAAGAAATGAAATAAAGCTTGATAAGTTCGAATAGATGTTGTTAGCCATCTTCTGTACACCCTTAACCCTTTAACTGCTGTGGATGTGTTAACACACATGCCTTTGTATCTGTCCCAGTGTGCTCTGAAGGTGTTTACGACGTAGCACCTGTCCTTCTACCTGGAACTGAATGTGTCTACATGTACACATGTTCAGAGTACAATATAGAAAGACTGGTGGCTCGTGTAAACACCTTCAGAGCACACAGGAACAGGTAAAAAGGCAAGCTCATTAACACATCCAGAGCAGTTATGGTTGAATTTGGTAACCAGTGATTACTACTTCTTCCACTATACATGGAAAAAAGTAGCTTTTGTCACAGAATTTTAGTAATGGTGAGGACATTTAAGACATCACTGAATAACAGTTAAATTGATCAGTGATGTAACTCTGTGATGGTGGGACACACAGGATTTTTGACATTGTCATGTGTTCTTTTACACTGCAATAAATGGTGATAGGAAGCAGTTTAAGGTTGTAAATTTAATACACATATAGTGAAGATTCTATGTATGTGTTAGCATTTTCTTAATAACCAAGTAGAACTTAGACACAACCACATTAAATGATGGTACAAAATACACAGTTGTGGAACTAAATTACAGCTGGAAGAACCTGTACAAGATACAGAAATTGCCCAAGACACAATCTCCCAGTAGGCAGAGGACCTGGTTATTAAGACCATATCAGATGCAAAATGAGAATAAATAATTTATGTGGATGGTAGCTTCAGGATATTTATTTTTGACTGACATGTTTTTAGTTCCATGAGCCAGCAGGCTCAGGTAGAACAGTATGGTAGAGAAATCATCAGTGAAGAATACTACCAGCTCATTTGGACAAGTGTAATAGAGGTAATCACCAGTGATTTTGAAGAGACACAACTGTCATTTGTCTGAAGTTTTTAAGGAAAGCCATGTAAAATTAAATATGGATGGCCAGTTAGCAATTTATATTGTCCTCCTCATTACTGTTCTTCTTTGCTGGACTTTTTCTGTTCATCTTTTACCTCTCAAGGCATATTTTGTTGTTATGTAAATTTAAGGTGGGGCAAGGTGAAAGGAAAGGGGAAGAACTGATGGTATCAGCAGCATCAGGACTTTATGCAGAATCAGCAGCAATGAGCGAAAATGTGGGGTGGACTGGTACTCAAACATTGGATCTCCTGCTTACTAGGCAGATACATTAATCGCTGCACCATCCGGACACAGCATTTATTTCAAATGAGGGAACTTTCTCGATGTGCTCCCCAGCCCATCCAGTGCCATTTATCTGCAGTCCCTGTCTGTGTCCTTTGTGCTCACTAAGTTTAGATTCCTGCAGGAGGTCAAACATAAATGTGCATTCTCACCAACAATTGTGGATAATATCCTACCTCCTGTGGAAAATTAGTGAGTCTGGAGGACATGGACAGGAAATTCAGATACATGATGCTGGGTGGGAATGTGTGTTTGCCAGGGAATGTAGCAAGATAGTTGATGCATTTGTGATGAACACTGTGTCTGGTTGTTGCAGTGGTTAATGCCACTGCATAGTAAGCAGGATGTCCTGGGTTCAATGTACAGTTCAACACACATTTTCATGCATCACTGCAATTCCACATAAATTCCCAATGCAGCCCCTTTCTGCAATCCCTCCTGTTGCCTTTCCTTTCTCCCCCCTCCACCATCAGTATACGTAATAAGTATCACAACCGCAGATTCTACACGGTGTCTACTCTTTAGGACATTTTTTTGTTTTACTTGCTTTTATAGTGAAGAGTCTCATTTGGACCAAACTGGGAGGTGGCAGGTATCAAAAGTATGACAATATTGCACTGCAACTTACATTCTCCCCAATGGTTAGTAAGGAGGTGAGCAGTTGGAAAGTAAATGAAAAGTGTAATGTTCACCTAGAACCATTAAAAATTGCCCCCTCTTCAGAGGCATTAGGGCAGTAGACTATACTAAGCAATCATAAGGAAAAGGGAGCATCAAACAAATTCTTGTTGGTTCTATAGAGAATGGGAGTTCAAGATGTCATTTCATCAAATGGCAGGAAGGAAATAAGTTTGCTTCCCATATATGCCTCATGATTGTGAAACCTGGAGTTTTAAGACCAAAGACAAGCAACTTATTGATGCACTTTGTTGCTGCAGACTACTGCACATACAGTTCACTAAAAGAGGACAGATGTGTCCTTTATGAGCAACTCATTACTTCGAGGCATATTTCTTCTTGTGTCAAATAAAAGTCTGGTCTACTACATCAGCAAGCTCTAAGAGAAGCTGGTAAGCATCCAGGATTGAAAGTTTGATTCATAGGGTCACAACTTCTTGTGACAATGATGATGACGTTCTCGAAGAAGCTTTACTTAATGTACAAGACTCTATGCACATAACTGAGCCCTCCTACAGTGAGTTTTGTACTGTTTGCGATTTTTAACGTATTATTTTTTTTAATTTGTGTTGTTTTTAGTTGTTATGAAACTAGATAGCGATCAAGACTATTAGTTTACGACGATTTTGAAGCATTTTCGCACATATCACTTAGAAAGGCAACTAAGGAAAGGCTATGAACGTGGCAGATAGTTCCAATTTCCATATCAAAAATTGGCAGTATTAATTACATATGAAACTTACCTGTAGTTACTTGGGATAAAACCAGTCATATAGAAGTTCAGATGTAAGTGTACTCTGTTAGACACATCAACTTAGCTGTACACTGTCTCCAAACCGATATAGAAATGGCCGTAGCGAACCGAGGGGGAAAGCTTCATGCAATTTTCGTACACTTCACCAAGGCGTTCGACACAATCAATAGATCCATTCTACTGAAGAAACTGGAAACCTCCTTAGGTCCAAGACATTACCTGTTGCCAGTTATTACAAACCTCCATTACTTTTATTTACAGACTGTTGAAACCATAATTGGAACGATGAGACACTTTCCATGTATGGAAGCTCATGGCTAAATAGCTTCCCAATATATCGATTACATATTGTAGTGATTAATATCTAGTTAGTACCGACTATGTAGTGGCATAGACGTAAGTGAAATTTGCGGCAATTTATGGTTGTAGTACAACAGCAGCATGATGAACACATGTACTGAAAGTGCAGTAACTCATTGTATGCTGGCAGTTAGCAGAACGTTACCAAATTTCGTAACTTTTGTTGAAATATTGTTTGTTTTCGCCAAACGTAAATCAATAACCCTATATTGTATCATCTTGTGTTACTCTACAAAAACGAGCTGTTAGAATAATTACCAACAGTTCAAGGCTAACTCCTTCAAAGTAATTATTTAAACAGCTGAATATTCTACCCCTACAGTGCCTCTATATACAGAAAAGTATAATTAATGTAAGAAGAAATATTAACAATTTCCAATCCAACTCGGATCTACATACTTACAACACAAGAAAGTGCAATGACATTCATATAAAAAGAGTTAACAAGGCTTTGGCGCAGAAACAAACAAACATACAAGGAAGCAGATTGTATAATAAACTACCGGTAAAGATAAAAGAAATAAAAAAAATTGTCTTCATTTAACGAAGCAGTATTCAAAGTTTTAATGACCAACTGCTATTATAGTGTAAAAGAATACCTGGAATAGCTTCATACTAAACAATTATATTTATGTACTCTGTGCAAATAGTAATTTTTATCTGACTGTTGCTATGATCTAAATAAATAATATATACAAAAGTGCTATAATTATATGTGTTATATCTAGATATCAAATGTGTATTCTATGTAAAAAGTCTTTCTTATACATCAATGTAAAAAATCAAAGTTGTACGTGCTATTTCAATGTGGTCTGATGTTGTGTAGTCTACTATGCAAATCTGTATTTTGTATAGTATTATTCACCATATATATATATATATATATATATATATATATATATATATATATATATATATATATATATATATATATATATATATATATTGACGAAATCCATGCAATGTACTTTGTCTCTGGATGAATAAACTACTACTACTATTACTACTACTCCGAAGCTGAACTGCAAACTGCATCGTTGTAGCTGGAATGTAGCGAACTATCACGCTGCATAAACCCAATTTTGCAGAAAAAAAGAAGGTGCATAAGTAATGCTGAAATAGAGGGTTAGCGTGAGCTGTTCTGTGACAAGAAACTTAATCAAAAAATAAATACATTGCTGTGACACTTCACAAAATAACTAATAAGTACGTGGCACTGAAATTTTACGGAATCTACTAAGAGCTGCACACCATCGTGATACATTGCATGGAAACTCCTTTCTTGCCTGTCTCAAAACACTGTGGAGCAGATACAAATCATTTGACTGACGATGATTTGGTCTATTTCCGTAAATATTCGAATACCAGAGTTCAAAAGCCGATGGTTAATTCTCAGATTACAAGAAAAGAATTATTTTGAAAGTGTCCTGATTTACTGTGCTGTTCGAGTCGTTGCTACCAATGACTGTAAAATTTGCTGAATTGCTTTCATCGCCAAACAAGGATGTCCCAGCGATATGGGAGGTGGCTTTAGCGCTAGGAAAAGAAAAATAGCTATTTTCGCAACTGAGAGTGAGAGATGTGTCTGTACAATATCAGTTTGAAGAAAGCCGCATGTAACTGATATTTACCTATAGCAAGTGTATCTCAGATCCGTTGGTCCAGAAATCTGAATACCCATTAGCCGCTATTCTCCTTCCAAGTAAAATGTAAGGTTGCTATTGTTTCTGCAAGCTAAAAGCAGCATTGCACATTTAATTCGCGATTTTTTCCTTCATATTACCAGCCTATGTAAAAACTACCCTCCGGTATTAAAAATATGAATATAACCAGCAATCGTGTGTATCAGAATTTTACCTACGTACCTAACAGCAAAATTCCTTAACATTTACACACTGGTAACTTATACAAAGTGTACCTTCTCAATTTTAGTACATAGTACGTAGCAAGGGGCGGATCTACTTAGTATAAAGTGGCCGCATTCATATGTTTGCTAATTAATAAGCAGTTTTTCAATGCTTTTGAATTTTATTTTGTAAGAAAATTTTTGGTTTCCTCTATCCCACTGCCTTAGACTGTCGAAATTTCCTAGCTCGGCTAACATAACTATTGTAGGCGCTTACACGACCAGTGAAAATACAGTAAGCGTTAAATTATTTCCTCATGAATAGTTTCATTCATTATAAAATTAGCTGCAGTAGCAGGCCTACACAATACATCAGCGTTATTTTGGCCGAGAGGGCAACATTTCGCTAATCAATGACTCGGAGCAAACATTAAATAACTTCGCACTTGGTATTTTTAAGATGACTTCAGTTCTGACTTGGACAGATTTACGCTGTAACCTAATTTCGTCAGTTCCAGCTGCGTGGACAAGAGCTACGTATATTCCGCGTGGTGAAATGTGCGGTCAAAGACTGGCGAAAGGCTGAGGAATGATAAAAGGTTGCAGACGGGACTGCAGCGACGCGCAATTAAATTTCAGCCGCCGTAGTTCTCTTTACGTACTTGACATTAATACGGAAGACAATATAAATGCTGTAGTTCCCATAAATCTCACCTGTACGGCTGGCTGTCGCGGCGCGAGCGCTGCAGATCTGCAGAGGCCTCCGACGTCTGTCGCGTCTCGCGGAGGCTGCTGCCGGGCAACGGCCTAATTGTCGGCAGTCTTTTGTTCTCAGCCGTGAACGCGGTTAACGAGAAACGCACGGAAGAAACACTAAAGAAGTCAAGCATTTACGACTGACGTTAAATAACTGAAGCATCCAAAATGGAGTTCTCTTTTCAGCAACGTTTAGCTACACTGCATTTTCTACGACATTCTGAGCCCCTTGACGGATCAATTCTTCTGTTACTTTTAACCTGCAGGTTCTTTCCTTTGATACTGCACTGTCAGTAACACTTGCATCCGAACGTGTAATTCAAGTAATAAAATGGCTTTCCTTGTTCCATTTGAGTGCTGCTTTTCAACGCTACAACGTACTACTTTCGTATAAAGGTTGCAATACTTCCTTTTGTGCAGTCAAAAAGTATTACATTCCTGCATGAATCATTTTTTGTTTAGGTTTTGATATGAGATGAGAGTTGTTTTGTGAAGACTTTTCAAGAAGAAAAATTCTACTATTTTACGGAAGTACAATATAAATGTAATTCAGTTTGTGGCTTGCCTTCTTGCGCGTATCCAGGATCCGACATGGTTATGGCAGAGAGACGCTCGGCCGATATTAGTCTGTTGGAAGGGGGAGGGATGGAGGAAACGAGGCATAATTTCTTACAAATAAAACTCAGCGTCAATTTAAGACCGTTTATTGATTACCACTGTAGGCCTGCTAATGCTACCACTTCGTGATAGGTACGGCTGCTGGCACCCTCCAATGTTCGTAACGAAGAGAGAGTGGTTCGTATGAGATGTGAGTATATTATTTTGCTGTCAGACAAGCTACAGCCAGATAATGTGCGAATACTTTCTGTAGAGCCTATTCACATTTGGAGTAGTTTTTGACATTGGCTGGTAATACGAATTGAAGTTACACTATTGATTTAGCCCTGTGGAACTAAGAATCTTGTGGCATTTTCAGTTGTAAGGAGAACAACAAAACAATAGTTTTCGGATATCGGGACAAAGTCTTTGGTGTACAGTTGCCACTGCTGTAAACATGTTATCTATAGATTTTCTTGTTTTCTTTAAATAATACGTTCATCTGTGTGACATTTCAGGATGCAAATTCAGTTGCCAAACATATTTCTTTATCATGATTTCATTATTTATTTTTCCCCCCTAAACAACTAGTTACAAGCAGGAACAGATAGTCCCTACGCCGCAGATGTGTTTCAATATTAATTATTAACCGTGTTTACGTTGTCGAACACATCACAGTGCGGGAATATCAGTTTTCTCATGGCCCTTACAGTGACACTGGGACTTGGTATGCGTTTCGTTTAGCACAAGGGATTAAAGGCCTAGAAATCTACAGATGGGTAGAGGTGTCTAAACCAACTGCTCTATCAAACCAGAATATTTTTTCCTGAACTATGCGATCGCAAACTATCTATTGCAGAATACCACGAACAAATTTTCGCTCTAATCCTCCGTGTTGAGTTTGTTTTCTCCCCGTTGACATTGTAGCAATATAAACTTTTGCATGTAAATCGTTCCTTATCCCATAGCTACAAGTAGTAGTAGTAGTTTACTCATCCGTGGATTAGTTTTACAGGTATATTGCACTTGTCACACTAATACAATTTCAGAACAGCGAAGACAACATAATTCATATCTACAGACAGTTACGTATCATATGTCTAGTACACAATGGTGGGACATGAAGTAGCCTTACAGTGGAAACTGTCCTGGCATTTGCCTGAAGAAGCCAAGATAGAAAATCTAAACCAGTGTGGCGAGATGAAGACTATAATCTCCAGCACCAGAATACACGCTCAGTCTGTTTAAGACATTGATACCTCTATCGGTTCATGTCGATAAAAGTAAATTTGCACACACTGTCAGCCTCTTTCAGAGGACTGAGCTGTAGTGTAATTTTAAAGTAGCGAACTGGTATGTTGCGTTAATCCAGTTTTACAGAAAAAAAACGAGATGCATAAACAATACTGAAATATAGGGATTCAGCACATTTTGAACGATTTACAAACCAGACAAATGGGTACGTTAGCGTGGGATATTCGGTGACAAGAATAACTGAGAATTATGTAGAATGCCAATGTTAAGGAGTCTACGACGAGTTGTACATCACAGTGTTACATTGCGGGACATCTATTGTTTTAGCTGTCTCAAACACTGTGTAGGTAGGGGTAGGTGGTTAGTGTTTAACGTCCCGTCGACAACGAGGTCATTAGAGACGGAGCGCAAGCTCGGGTTAGGGGAGGATTGGGAAGGAAATCGGCCGTGCCCTTTCAAAGGAACCATCCCGGCATTTGCCTGAAACGATTTAGGGAAATCACGGAAAACCTAAATCAGGATGGTTGGAGACGGGATTGAACCGTCGTCCTCCCGAATGCGAGTCCAGTGTGCTAACCACTGCGCCACCTCGCTCGGTAAACACTGTGTAGCAGATACAAATAATCCAGCTGAGGATGCTTGGTTCTATTTTCCGAAATATTCGAATATCACAGTTCTGAAAACGAAGGTTAATTGTTCTCCGACTGTAAGACAATTCTTTAGGCTGGCCGCTGTGGCCGAGATGTTTTAGGCGCTTCAGTCCGGAATCACACTACTGCTACGGGCGCAGGTTCGAATGCTGCCTCGGGCATGGATGTGTGTGTCATTCTTAGGTTAGTCAGGTTTAAGTAGTTCTGTCAAGGGGACTGATGAACTCAGATGTTTAGTCCCATAGTGCGTAGAGCCATTTGAACAGTTCTTTCAAGAGGATCTTGATTTACTGAGCTGTTCGTGTCGTTGTTACCCACGACTGTAAAATCCGTCAAATTGGTGGTCCCAGCGAGGGATACAGGGAAGTGGTTGTAGCAAAAGAAAAATAGTTATATTCGGAACTGAGAGTGTGGGACGTATCCATAGAATGCTCGTATTAGTCTCCAGAAAGCCGCATGTCATCTATATTTACCTGTAGATAGTGTATGTCACAGGCATCCGTCGTAAGCTCATTCGTCGCTATTATCTTTGCGATTGAAATACCAGGTAGCTCTGGGTACTACAAGCATCAAGTGGCTTGGCTCAATTTTTTAAGAGCAAAATAACATTTACATACCGATAACTTACACACATTTTTATTTTCTCAGTGTCAGTACATTATTGGTAGCAGGTAGGTCAACTTATTATAAAGTGGTCGCATTAGATTGTTTACTAATTAATAAAAAGTTTTTCAGTAGTTCTGAGTTTTATTTTGTAAGAAACAGTTTCCTTTCCTCATCCCAAACCAGAGTGTAAGAGTACCGTTGAAATTTCCTTTCTCAGCAAACATACTGTTGTAGCCACTTAAATGGCCAGTGAAAACCTTGGAAGCTTTATCTCATTATGAATAGTTTCTTTCGTTTTAAAATGACGTACAGTGGCAGGTCGACTCATTACAGCGTCGTTTTGGCTGAGAGAGAAACATTTTGGTAATCAGTGAATCGAGGCAACCATTCAAAAGCTTTCGTACTTAATATCTTTATGCTGACATCAGTTCTGACTTGGACTGGTTTACGCTGTAACTTTCGTCAACTGCAGGTGAATGGACAAGGGGTATGTACTTCTCGCTTCGTTGGAAAGTGCGGTGCTCTGTATGCTCCAAGACTCAACAAAGATAAGGAGTGATAAATGGTTGCAAACGGGGCTGCAGCGAAGCGCAATTTAATATCACCCCGTCATCATTCACAGTAGATGCTTGATATTAATACGAAAGGTTAAATAACTGCTATAGCTCCTGGGATCTCCCGTAAATCTCAGCTGTGTGTATTTTATTTTATGTTTTCTACCTCTTTTATATGTGTATATTTTCGTAAACGTTTATTGAAAAGCTGTCGCAGTTGCAGTACATATGTTTGGCGACTAGTTTCGAAGCAAGTGGTTCAATCTGAAGCATGACCTACTGAGAATGCAACGAAAGCGCCTGATCTTAATAACGGACATCAAAATGCCAAAAGATGGTTTACAAAGTAATCGTAGAGGACTATCAGATTTAACATGTGCCTATTTAGCAAGTCAGAATGAAACCGTTTGATACTGACTTGCTAAATAGGTACTAGTTGAATCCGACAGTCAGCTACGATTAATTTTTAAAGCGTGTATAGCCATTTTGATATTCGTTATTAAGATCAGGCACTTTTAGTGCAGCCTCCATGCTTGAGATTGAACCAGTTCGTTCGAAATAGTCACCAAGCATGTGTACTGTTGATAAATACTTCCCTACTTTAAAAAATGGTAGCACCTATAATGAAAGCCTCTTTTCAACACTGTTTCGATACAATGAATTTTGTACTACACTCCTGGAAATGGAAAAAAGAACACATTGACACTGGTGTGTCAGACCCACCATACTTGCTCCGGACACTGCGAGAGGGCTGTACAAGCAATGATCACACGCACGGCACAGCGGACACACCGGGAACCGCGGTGTTGGCCGTCGAATGGCGTTAGCTGTGCAGCATTTGTGTACCGCCGCCGTCAGTGTCAGCAAGTTAGCCGTGGAATACGGAGCTCCATCGCAGTCTTTAACACTGGTAGCATGCCGCGACAGCGTGGATGTGAACCGTATGTGCAGTTGACGGACTTTGAGCGAGGGCGTATAGTGGGCATGCGGGAGGCCGGGTGGACGTACCGCCGAATTGCTCAATACGTGGAGCGTGAGGTCTCCACAGTACATCGATGTTGTCGCCAGTGGTCGGCGGAAGGTGCACGTGCCCGTCGACCTGGGACCGGACCGCAGCGACGCACGGATGCACGCCAAGACCGTAGGATCCCACGCAGTGCCGTAGGGAACCGCACCGCCACTTCCCAGCAAATTAGGGACACTGTTGCTCCTGGGGTATCGGCGAGGACCATTCGCAACCGTCTCCATGAAGCTGGGCTATGGTCCCGCACACCGTTAGGCCGTCTTCCGCTCATGCCCCAACATCATGCAGCCCGCCTCCAGTGGTGCCAATGATGGCCGTATGCGTGTTTGGCGCCGTGCAGGTGAGCGCCACAATCAGAACTGCATACGACTGAGGCACACAGGGCCAACACCCGGCATCATGGTGTGGGGAGCGATCTCCTACACTGGCCATACACCTCTGGTGATCGTTGAGGGGACACTGAATAGTGCACGGTACATCCAAACCGTCATCGAACCCATCGTTCTACCATTCCTAGACCGGCAAGGGAACTTGCTGTTCCAACAGGACAATGCACGTCCGCATGTATCCCGTGCCACCCAACGTGCTCTAGAAGGTGTAAGTCAACTACCCTGGCCAGCAAGATCTCCGGATCTGTCCCCCATTGAGCATGTTTGGGACTGGATGAAGCGTCGTCTCACGCGGTCTGCACGTCCAGCACAAACGCTGGTCCAACTGAGGCGCCAGGTGGAAATGGCATGGCAAGCCGTTCCACAGGACTACATCCAGCATCTCTACGATCGTCTCCATGGGAGAATAGCAGCCTGCATTGCTGCGAAAGGTGGATGTACACTGTACTAGTGCCGACATTGTGCATGCTCTGTTGCCTGTGTCTATGTGCCTGTGGTTCTGTCAGTGTGATCATGTGATGTTCTGACCCCAGGAATGACTCAATAAAGTTTCCCCTTCCAGGGACAATGAATTCTCGGTGTTCTTATTTCAATTTCCAGGAGTGTACATTTTGTGACTATTGAAGGAGTCTGACAGCTGTGTTAGTGAACAATGGAATTGTGTTGCCAACAAATGGTCGCTGTGAATGGTAGTGAACACCGTTGAAATACTTCAGAGCTCAGCCATACTTCTTGGCCTGCAGCTCGACGATACAAGATATTGCCCTTTTCTGTGCGAGTGTGATAACTAACATTAGGCTTCCCATTATGTAAAAAAGACTGGCCACTCCTCGTAGACTTCTTCTCTGAATACTGCGGTGTTGTCAGCAATGAACAAGACGAACATTTCCACCACAATGTAAAAACGATATCAGAGCCATGGAAGCAATTTTATGCTTACTGATTATTGTTGAACGATCGCTTGAGATGTTCCAGATCTACAGTACAAGAAAAATACAAAACCGCACGTTTGTAATATCTAGATAAGTTGTTATTAATACTTCCACTTATTTCTCACAAACACTAGATAAATCAGACCCATTACACTCACCTTAAACTCGAACCAATTCAGGATTTTTATTGTAATTTGCGTATGCAGTTCCCTCGATTTCATATGCAAATTAACTTTGTTTCCAAAGCATGAAAAAAGTTAAATTTTGTTGACCCGTGTTATTATTATTATTAATATTATTATTATTACTGTATTATTACTATTATTACTTCTTTTTCCTAACAGGTAGGAGCCGGCACTTCCAATGCAGCAGGCATGTACCATTGTTAACAAATTGACGATGTTTACATGCCGAACACTTACAGTATGAGAATATCAGTGCCTTTGCTACTGCACATGGACATGAACAGAAAAAGTAGACCAGGTCTAACTTGGAACATGTGCCATGTTGCACAATGTGTTCGACACATACTAACTTATGGAAGTGTCTACTGGTAAGCTGGAGTTGTCTTTCAACTAATTGCTCTGTCAGATGTGATTCTTCTTTTTCCAGAACTAAGCAATCGCAATGCTATCTACTGCAGAATACGAACAAATTTTCGCTCTAATCGACTATGTTGCATTCGCTTTTTCTCTCTTTACATTGTAATAACGTGATCTTTTACGTGTAAATTGTCTGCAATTTTCCCCACAGGAACAAGTAGTAGTAGGAATGGCGTTCCGGCACCTCCCAGGGTATTTTTTTGAACTAAGTGTAAAAAGTCTCCATCGAGGGTTGAAAATCATACACGTTTATTAAAGCTGGGATCACTCGCGTAGCTAACATGACGCACCACCTTGAGACCTCCTGTAATAGCACCATAAGCTACCATTCACAAAGGATGCAACCAATTTTGTATAGTTTCACAGCTTTCAGTATAGTTTCAGTTGAAATAATATGGGTGGGTATTAATGTTATAGCGTAGGTTATGTTATTACAGCTGTGATCAAGAGTTAAATACAAGTAAGACTAAATCCAAATGTTGTAACCAAAAATAGATCTCATGAAGGGACAAATCAGAAGCCACAAACACATTTATAAAAGAAATAACACTCAAAGATGAAAATGCTGTCTGCTATGGTAAACTTTTCAGCAGCTGGCAAGTAAATATCACCTGAACTCACACTACTCTTCCAAGATGTTAGAATGTTATTGGTTTCCTGAATAGCTAAGTTGTAGTTTAATACATGCCACATTACACACGGTTACTATTTCCCCAATTATAATCCAAAATGTATGCAGTGCTTGCACTCACAAATCATAACTCGCATCAATGGTTACATATTATTTATTTAATGCCATTTCACACTGGCCTTCATGACACTGTCACATCATGGCACCAACGTGTCAAGGTGTATTGACACTGTTCGTCATGTCATGGAGTCATGTCATGGGAGTCAGCACAGACACCAACAGCACAGCACAGCACAGACACCAACAAGGAAGGAGAGAAGTTGTGATGGTTGCTGGCAGGAGTGCAAAATCGTCTGTACAACACACTTGAAGATTACTGTAACACTTTATTTCTACAAAGAAGAGAACCATAATTTAACTTGTAGTCTGCAATCACACTGAGCTTACCAGTGATGGGCTGCATGTTAAATCAGTGTTGACAGAGGGCACCGATCAAGACTTCCTGAGGGTGTGGCATTGGCACTCTTTCCATTAACATGTGGGTCACAGCCATCTTGATGTAATTTTATGGCACTGCTCTGCTCAGTGTTCACACAATGCTTTTGGACTGCACTTTCCTCCCCCCAAAATGCTGCACCATTGTTGTGTAGCTAGCCATCGTACAGAAACAGGTGATGGGAGAGGGTAATGAAGCTGTATGGTAGGGGAAGCCACAACTGGGCCCAACATAAAGCCCCTTGCCAAATCTCCAAGATTTTTCCAGTGCTCTGAGAGAATGTGAGTTGGAAAACCCTGGAAAGGTGTCCATTCAATGATGAAAAACGGAGATAGCAGTGATGATGACAGTGTCCAGTCCGTGGTGAGCACCGGCATGAGTGCTTGGAAGGTGAGCTGATGCAGTGTTGAGGACAATGGGATTCAGCTCCATTGGTTATGCAGGCAGTGCTGAAGAGGCATCCAGTTGCACCCAAACCAGCCACAGGATCCTGATAGGATGTGAATCTGGGGACAGAAAACCTGTGGAAGTTTCTCACAAGTGACAAGCATGAATCTTGTTATGATGGTGGCACAGCAACCCATCAGGTCCTCAAGTTAAATGTATGCAAGCACACAAATTTCAAAGAATTGTTCCCCTCTTCTAGCACCCGGTGCAACCAAAAACTCTGACAAGAGTGGAAGCATTAGGCACAAAGAAATATTTGTAGAGCACGGGAGGTGCCATGCACTACAGTGAGTGCACCAACTGGAGCAGTGTGCGGTGACACTGGCACTGTAGAAGCCCCTCCAGTGATGGACCAGCAAAGTAAGTATGCTCTCATTGCCATGGTGATTGAGACTTTGGCCAAGCTAAAAATATTTGTGGTGGAACCAATAGAGTCTCAGCTTAAGTGATACACTGTGACATCATATGCTCATTGTGGGTATCCATGACCATCCAAGAAAGTGCCAATGTGCATACAATTCCCAAATGTCCTTGGTGAAGCAATTGCATCACATATTTTTGCAATGCTTTAGAAATATGCACACACAATTGCCCAGAGTCGTGTTGCAATAAAATTATGCTGTACTGGATGGAGAGGCTATGCCTATGAGTAAAATATTGGCACACAAAAGAATTGTGTATGTTTTTCACTGAACAAGGCCAAGCAGTAGGGATAAAATTCAGGTCAGGGTCTTCTTCTACGGTATGTGCATTTTTCTTATAGTTCAGAGCGAAAGTCTGTAAAAGTTCAGTACCCTGTGCATCAAATTCAGAGTAAGGACCAACAGGAAGGTGAGAAAGAGCATCAGCATTTGCATGCTTTGATGTGGGTGATACAGTATTTCATACTGATGCGTTGACAACAAGAAAGCAGCTTCTGATCTGTGTATGGTGGTACAGATGAAACAAAATCTGAAGTGGCTTTTGATCAATCACTAGGCAAAACTTCACATTAATCAGATAATGGTGAAATGCCTTAGATAATAGTGAGCAATTCCATCTTGATTTTGGTGTAGTTCCATTTAGTCTTGGTCAATAACTTGAAAGCAAAAGTAACCAGCCTGTCCTGTGAACGGAATCTCTATGAGAGCACAGCTCCCTTTTCCGAAACCACAGTCTTATTGGGATCAAAATGAACAAGGCACCTGTCACTCAACAGGGCAATTTTAAGTTTATGTAATGTGTCCTGACACTCTAAGGTCAAACAAAAGGCACATTCTTCTGGCACAAATTATCCAGTGGAGCCACAACCTGTCTATACAGTAGGTACAATATGTCAACTTCCCACGAACTGACAGCAGTTCTGTCATGTTCTATGAGGTCCTGGATGGCCAACAAATATGATTGAATGGAATGAACACCTTGGCTATTAAGAACATGGCCTAAGTACTGAAATTCAGTCTGGAAAAAGGCACAGTTGTCCTGGTGACAATTCTAACGTGCAGCTGAAAGTACTTGAAAAAGCATGTGAAGGTTACTGATATGTTCCTCAAGTGAACATTCTGGAACCACAGTGCCATCCACGTAATTTGAACAATACTGAACTTTAGCAGTAAGCTATTGCAAGTGGATTTGGAATATGCCAAGTGTGGAAGCACTGCCAAAGGGTATGCACAAAAATTTGAACAACTCTAAATGTGTGTTGATTATAAAAACTTTCTGAGATCCACAATTACCAGAATGTGCAAATACACATTGTGTAAGTCAATTTTAGAAAAATGGTGATTGGCACAAAGCCTGTGCATCAATTCCTCAGGGTGAGGCAACAGATAAGTATCAATTATTGATTGTGGATTCACCGTGAATCTAAAGTCAACACAAAGACGAAGTCTTCCAGAAGGCTTTTGTAAGACTGCTCACGGAAAAGCCTATTCACTGACCTGGAGAGGAGCAATAACACCACTGTCTTGCCATTCTTTAAGTTCACTTGGAACATTTTCTCTAAGTGCATAATGGATGGGATGCACCAAGAACACTTGGGTTGCACATTGTCTTTCATTTGTAATATGCGCCACAAAATTATTTATTCTGCCACATCCAGAAAATAAATCAGGAAGCTTCTCTATCAATTGAGTAGTGCTGTCTTTTGGGCTGAAAGCAGAAACTGAAAGTACGTTCTCCTGAATACAAGTTCTAAACAGATCAAATAAATCTCCCTCTGCAATATCTTCACAGTCTTGCTAACGCAAAATTGTAAATGTCACTGTTCTGGTGTGAAACTGTTGTACGCAGTAAGTTGCATGCAAGATTTTGTCAACTGTTGCGGGCCCAACTGTTCATTAGTGGCTCGATTATGCAATGTAACGGAAGTGCCAGCACTGACAAAATTTACAGACAGTTTATTTGACTGTCACCGCACAGCACTCATGTGGGGGGAAGGAACATCCTGAGTTTGATTGTTACCAGTACTGGTTTAGAAAAATCTCCGTTCATTGAGTGAGCTTACAAGAGTGAATGTGGCTGGAATTCTTTTTCTGTTGCAAGCACACAGACTGTATGTGACCTGGTTTTCCACAAGCAAAGAAAGTCATGTTCCATGAAGGGTAATGTTGTCTTTTATGTGTGGAAGGCAGCGGGGACATGATTTCACAGCAGACACACTCGTTGAAATTTCTTTACTCTGGCCACAGCAAGGTAGCCTATTTGTTTGCGGGGGTCAGTTGCAAGGCCATAATTGTTCGACAATTTGCATCACACTGCAAATTCGAGCTACCTCAAAGTTTTCCAAGGCATATCATGAGCCTTGATGTTCAATAATTTGTTTCAATTTAGAATCAAAATGTTTGAGAATTTGTTAATGAATGCTATTGTCTGGCACATTCTGTGTAATTGCATCACAGATAGTACTGTCCACAACTACAATGAAAAGGACACTGTTGTGTCAATCCCTGAGGTTCAGTGATCCGCTGACAATATGGCCATTCTGGCTTTTTCCTCAAGCAAAAGAACTCATAATGGACTGCAGCAACATGTACTGAACATAGTACTCATACCATTCCTGTTGTTTCGCATCAAAAGGCAGTAATGATGGAATGCATGGGGGTTGTAATGTGGTGCTGGACTAGAGGGCATTTTCAAGAGAGGAGCACCACAACAAATTATAAGTAGAAGCCAGGCAAAAGAAAGAACAATTAGTTGCAATGAGCTTCTCAAGGAAAAGGGAGACATATTAGTCCGATGCTGCGACAGAGTGAAGTACAACGAAGCTAGGTGACAAGAATCCAAAATCATCTACCAAACACTTGAAGATTAATATAACACTTTATTTCTACAAAAAAGAGAACTATTACTTAACTTGTTGTGCCTCCTATGTGCAAGTAAACTGACAATCTATTACTAATCACGGAATGCAGGCAAAGTATTGTCTTTCCAATACTCAGTACTGATGTTCTTGAAGTCTGTAACCAAACTGGGCTGATCAACCATAGGTCACTGGTTAAATCAGCATTGACAGGAGGAGACAAACTATTGAGTTTCTGGAGGTGTGGCACTGCTTGCGCTTCCTATTGCCATATGAGACAGTACCTACTTGATTCTGTTTTCGGCACTGTGCTGATCGATGTGTGATTAGTGCCTTAGGACTGCACAGCCTTGTTCTCATCTCAAAAATTAGATCCCTTATGCCTGCAAAAACTTTGGCTGTCAGTTCTTTTTATGTAGACAGTCTCTGTCCACCATGTAAAATATTGAGCTTAAGGAAGAAATTGAAGTCTGATGGAGCCAAATAAGGCAATAATTAGTATCTTAGTTCATACGATTTTTTCATGGCAGCAACATTGGTATGAGTATTTACACACTGTCTTGATGAAAGATGACTTTCATTCTAGCCAAACCTGACATGTATTCACATATTTTTGGCTGTAATTGGACCAGAAAGTTGGCATGGTATTATCCTGTAATTTTATGTCCACAGTAAAGGTAATCTATCAGCAGAAGTCCTTCTGCATCTCAAAAAGCTAATGCTATTACTTTCCTGTTGACTGAATTGCATTTCATTTCTTCAGTAGTGATGAATCATTATGTCTACAGTGCTTTGACTGTTGTTTTGTCTCTGGGTTGTAGTAATATACCCATTATTCATCTGTGATCATAAAATTGGCACAAAATACCTGTTGGTTGCCCTGAAAAGAGGCCAAAAATTGATCAGTCATTTCTATAACAATGCATTTATGATCTTCCACTAAAGAGTCATGACACCTGTCTAGCAGACAGTTTCCTCATGTTTAATTCTACTGTTAAAATGTGATATGCCCCCAATCACATGACATCACTAATTCGTCGGCAATTCCTTGCACTTTCAGTTGGCATTCCTTCCTGATAATTTTGTGTTGTTTTGGAGTTATTTCTGGGTATATATTGATGGATTGTTTCATGCTGTTGACAGAGGCACTTGTCTTAGATGTCTGCTGCCATAGCCCATTAACACCATAATTTTTCACACTGTCCTAATGGAAACATCTGTCGTATACCCCACATTGATTTGTGCAGCTATTTCAAGCGGTGTTCCTTGTCTGTTAACAGCAGCAACTTTACATAAATGCCACAGCTCTCCATCATTAAATGAAGGCCACTAGCCATTGCCTCATCTGTGATGAGAGGTAATGCCTGACATTTCGTATTCTTGGAACACTATTCATACTGTGGATTGTGAAATACTGAATTCCCTAATGATTTCCTAAGTGGAGTGTCCCATGTGTGTAGCTCCAACTACCATTCTTGATTCGGAGTCTGTTAATTCCCGTTGTGCAAACTTAATCACATTAGAAATCTTTTCACATGAATTGCCTGAGTACAAATTACAACTCCACCAATGAAATTTCCTTTTATATCTTGTGTACAGGATACTCCTATCATGTGCATATGTGCTATCCCATTGCTTTTCTAACCTCAGTGCCTGTTGAAGAATCTGAAGTTCTATAACATGTGTGTAACCCACCACTTCCATTATAGAGTTTTGGAGTATATGCCTCTGAGTCAGTACAGATGTTGGGCGACCAGAGGCATACACTTCAAGGTTTGAAAATTATTACAGATAATGAAAGTGGATACAATGAAATCAATATACTGACAGAATTTACCCTTGGGATTTGATCTTCAGTATGATAAACTGTTGACAACTACAGCTGTAGAGTGTTTTCACATACTAGCTCACTTAACAACTGTGAACAAATTCTCAGTAAACAGAAAGTACATAAACACAAGCTTAGTGAAGTTATTTTGTCTACTCATACAAGAGAACTGGACAGGAAATCCTGGAAGATTAAGGTCCATCTGTAACCTGACAACTGAGCAGTGCTCACAGTCAAGAAAATCACCTTTCCCAGAAGAGCTCTTTGGCTGCTTTACAGAATGACTAAGTTTCCTCTCTGGCAGTGTAGAACAGTATGCAGATATTTATGTATATTATGTCCATGTGCATTTCTTGTGTGAGTGTTACTATTAACTCATATTTGCGTTTCATGTAGTGTTATTGCATTTAGGGTACAATAAACAACCCCAGTATATGTCTTGTGTGTTGTGTCACCAGTGGCTGATAAGACCCACTGCGGAGGATCAGCATAATTTCATGGACCATCCTGCAGTTTCTTCTTTTGATGTAGTGGGGTAGATAGAACGGGGACTAACCTGCTCAACATTCAGTTTGCAAATTTTTGTAGGAAGGAAGTCCCTGAACACAATCTGACAACCTACCTTCCCTCATGCTTCTACTCCAGATATTCCGCTTTCACCCTGTTACACGCACTAAATACAATTCATCCATTAATAGGACTCTATGGCACTGACATGTGGTACACACGATTAATATATGTTTTCAAACCACACCATTAAAATTACACATTAATTGTAGGTTGTCAAATCAATATTTTTGACAGCATGCAGTTTTCCCATACTTTGCAATGCAGGAACTACTAGGCCTAGAGAAAAAAATTAATAAGTACTTTTCTGCAGGAAATTTAATGTAGGTTGATTTTTCACTGGGAAATGTTTTCCCTAGGCCCCATATTTTTTTATTTATTTGGGAAAAACATGAGAAAGAAAACTTTCAACAACTCCCCTACACCCCCCCCCCCCCCCCCTTAAACCACGCTGCTCAGGATTTTTAGAATGTTTGTGACACTATATTGTAACACTGTACAAAAATTTGTGACTGCATAATTTCTTTTCTCTGAGCAACTTTTTTTTCCGTTTACTGGCCTAAGAAAGTCATCTGCACTGTGGATCTCTACCCAGAGCACTGACATGTCATGTGATTACCCATAAAGGGTGACCTATTATTATGTGGGCACGTCATTGTCCTAGCACTGATATGTGGTGATTGGTGATGACTCTGAAGTTTTCAAACTAACATCATAAAAGAGAAACAGTACTGCACCTAACACATCCCCTTGAGGGGCTCCAATGTTCAATTGTATTGTATCTGAAAGATGTTTCACCATGTAGTGACTGCAACTGAAAGCCACACAGTTCAGCCTCCTGTAGTACTGCTACCTAATGGGCAAATTGTAAACTTACAGCACTGGCCCGAACATGGCACTGGTTAGTCAAGCAGCAAGCTTAAAGCATTGCCCAGTGTGCAACAGTGCTAGTATGAGGATGCATCATTCCACATCAAAATATAACACTTGATGCCAAGTGGTAGAGGCTGAGAGTTTTGAGTCCAATTTATATCAACAATATTTTCATCCAACTGTACACCCAATTTAAGTGTATGATTCAGAAGTTTCAGATGTGATCCTATTGCTGTTACTTCACTTTACCTGTGTATAATGCTTAATCATAGAGACACAAGGCAGAATGCACTGGTTTTTTATGTGTCTTGTGATGGTGTCATAATTTCAGTGGCCACTTGTGTGATGGTGCCTGTTGTGGCTTCAGTGGTAGCATAAATACGGGTCACTTTAACAATGGGACGTGTTAATTAGGGTGTCACTTATTTTCCAAATTCAGTATTTTTCAGTACTTGCCCTCCAGTGTTGTTTGAATGTTTCTAAAAACATGCCTGTACAAAATTCTGTTGCAGTCAAACATTAGAAAAGTTCCAGATGAGATGCTCCATGTGCTTTTGCCGATCTGGCTGCCTTGGCAGGTATGTACCAGCCTTGCAACTGAGCAGACACTTGCACTGAAGAATTAGCGTCCTGCAATGACACTGTAGCTGTGGCCCTAAGTGCATCCCTGTGTTCTCATGCAGCTCAAGTTGCCACTACTAACCCAAGCAATGCTGCCTCTGACATGATAACTACACCACCTTTCTGCACAGTGGGTTACCATACTTCGGTACCCGCCTGGTAAGCCAGTAATTCCAGCTGATTATGACCCAGACTGAAACCCTCACAGCACAAGTGTCTGCAGGTTATGCATAGCCAGCTGCTGTTCCCACACCACCTCATCCTCACCAGCACACAAATGAATGTTGTCCTTCCAAAGGCCACCCCACTATGTGCTGGAATCACTCCAACTTTGGCAAGCAAACTTCCCAATCTCATCCACTGTGCAACTACACAAATGCCAGCAGCATCTTCAAATGAGAAGAAACAGTTGTCACACTGCCTCAAAGTGCGTTTCATCTGGGACAGAAAATCTGACCCTTGTTTTCTTATAGACATATGGTCTGACTTGCATGACTCTCCACACACACTGCGTTCATTGGGTGTTGACCAACACTATTTTAGCAGTCAGCTACCAACAACCTGTCTTTCACCACTTGTGGTGCCTATTCTTTCCAGTTTGATCTAGGATTGCAATGTACCTTCAGCTGTGAATTCGCCATCACAATTGTCACAGAAACAGTCATTGGTGCTGATCTCCTAACAAATTTTCAGCTGCTCCCTAGCATTCCTGCCTCTCATCTCACTAACAAGGACCAAAGTGGCATAACGGTGGGTTCTGTAGCACTCTGTAAAACTTTGTGCTGTTGCTAATGCATACTGCAGTAACAGGATCTTCTTGACCATTATCAAGCCATCGAACTCCCACCTGGAGCACCAAGAGAAGTGTGACACAGCATAGTGCATCACTTACACATCACACCTGGCCCTCCAGTTTTCAGCAGACCATGACACCTCACACAGGAGCAACTTGTTGCTGCTAAAGCCGAATTCGAGATTATGCGTTGGAATGGCCTCATTTGTCATATGAACAGAACCTATTGTTGTTGTTGTTGTTGTTGTGGTCTTCAGTCCAGAGACTGGTTTTATGCAGCTCTCCATGCCACTCTATTCTGTGCAAGCTTCTTCATCTCCCAGTACCTACTGCAACCTACATCCTTCTGAATCTGGTAAGTGTAGATTGTAGAGACAGCATAAGAAGGTCCGTGACAGCTCTGTTGCCAGCTTTCACCTGTGAAGCACTAACAGCTGGGACTGAGCGCTGTGGCACAGTGGTTAGCACACTGGACTCGCATTCGGGAGGACGACGGTTCAATAGCGTCTCCGGCCATCCTGATTTAGGTTTTCCGTGATTTCCCTAAATTGTTTCAGGCAAATGCCGGGATGGTTCCTTTGAAAGGGCACGGCCGATTTCCTTCCCAATCCTTCCCAAACCCGAGTTTGCACTCTGTTTCTAATGACCTCGTTGTTGACGGGATTGTTAAACACTAACCACCACCACCACTAACAGCTGCAGGTGACAACAGCAGTCATCTATTGAGGTGTTGCCACAGAGATGTTTACAAAATGGCATTATGATAATGGTTCAGAGAGACCAGTGATGGTACCATACCTAGCCCACTGCAACTGTCAGGGATCAACTTACAGCAACTCAACTGTATTCCTCTCTTCTCCACCTCACACTGAGAAATGGTATATCTTGACAAATTTGTGGCAAATATTGCACTCCTAATGCATGCACCAACCCCAAACATGTATGCTGTTCGACAGCTTTGCTACTTCAACCATTGCCCTAAGCTGCACTTCAGTATTCTTGACTGAATTAACTCATTCATCCAGGTACCAGTCACCATAGGAAACAGTCCAAAGACAGCCTTCAACACGTCCTTTGGCCTGTTTGAATCATATTGAACATAATTTTATCTCCAAAATTCTGCATAAATGTAGCACAAATTCATTGCTGTGTGCTTCATGACTTTTTACTTCCCCTACCATAACTCTTACTGGCACTTTCTTCTTCACTGTAGCAACACTGAACTGCTGACTTCTGAGAAGGTTATGTATTCTCTAATAGTGTCTTACCTTCACAACAAAGTCATCACCAAATGATAGTTTGGGATTCAGAAGAGTTGTTCTACTGAGAATGACATTTACATGTTCACTAGCCAAATTTTATAGCATTAAATAATAAAATAGTTCTGAAATTACAATTAAATCAATACCATTAGCTGCTGATGGGCAGGGGCAGGTGAAAGTGTGTGCCAAAACCATGACTCGAACCCGGAATCTCCTGTTTACATGGCAGACGCACTATCCCTCTGAGCCACCGAGGGCACCGAGGATAGTGTAACTGCAGGAATTAACTGCCGGCACGTTCCCCGTGAGACCCATACTTTCAACTTATAGTCCACACACTACATTCATAGTGCCCCTGACATTATATCCATTACTTGTGGCAGAACAGATGCCGTCTTCATATAAGAGTTCTGGTTGATATTATCTGTTTTCTGTGACCTTTCTGTAGAATTTACTGTGTGAATCACAGTATTTTTTTTATATAAACTGACATTTTATGGTATTGATGATACATATAGGCAACGTAGTCCAAGGACATAATTCTGACAGGGGAAAATCAAATATTTCTTTTAAGTCAAAACAATATGCCAGCAAATATGCAACAAGCAGATAACAGTAGTACTGCAGGTTGTAATACACCCTAGAGCAAATGGATAAAAGCCAGGAATTTTTTGACTTCTGGGAGTTTTTCATTTTATTAGGTTTCAGTTAAATTCTTGTAATTTTGATTGTCATACCAAAAAATTGTACTTTTACCAGAGTGTATTTTCACCTTGGAAATAGTGTATTTTTAACTGGGAGATGTGAAAAATCCTGGAATTTTTTTTCTTGTCCATGTACTCCCTGTATTGTAATCAATCACATCACACATACAGAAAGTGGAAAAATGGTTAACAAATTTCTTAAAAGTATGATTGGCTGGTTTTCTGTAAATTGTCTCACCCTTCATTTTAAAAAGACGTGACATATTCCGTTCTGCCCATGTAGGTGTACTACACCAGTGATAAGTGTAATACACAGCAAGAAAATAATAAATAGGTGTCCATGATGATGAGAATTTAAACTGGAAAAAGCACATTTTGGAATTGCTAAAACTACTTAGTTCAGCCACTTTTACACCTAGAATCTTTGCAAATCTTGTGGCGAGACTAATCAGTAAGGTGACACTTTTCCGTATTTTTGTTCAATAATATCATATAACATTCCGGGGTAACTAATGTTAAAGAAAGTCTTCTTTGCTCAGAAACATGCTGTAAGAATAATATGTGCTGCTCACCCACAAACATCTTGTAAACTGTTTATAGAGTTGGGCATTCTGACTACTGCTTCACAGTATACGAGTTTCTTCTCTCATGAAGTTTGTTGTAAGTAATTCAATACAGTTCAAAAGGAACATTGATATACATAATTACAATACTTGAATGAAAAATACATTTATTACTTTATGTTGTCTTTAGCACAAAAATAGACGCATAGTGCTGCAACAAAAAATTTTAATTACTTGCCCAGTAATATAAAATGTCTGACAGTAAAACTAAATTTGAAAACAAACTTAAAAAGTTTCTCCTTCGCATCTGCTTCTATACAATAGGAGAACTTCATTTTCTTAATGTGTGAAAGGTAGTGGATGGAAATTAAAAATACTAACTCAAACCTGTATTTTAAAAAAAACTTTATAAATGGTCAGCATGTAATGTAAAATTTCTCATTCCACATCATTGCAAATTCTCATGCAAAATGATCCCAGCAACACAAAAGTAACTAACTAACTAACTAACTAAATCAAGCAATGAAAAATTTAGGATGGAATAATGAGAGTATTATGAAACGATAGTTTGCTACTCAGTATATTGTGTAGATGTTGAGCCACAGACAGGCACAAAAAAAAAAGACTACTGAACATGTAAGCTTTCAGTCAGAAGCTCTTCTTCTGAAATAGACATTATAAAAACTCATACAAATGTAGTTTGCACACACTTGACCATTGTCTCTATCTGTCGAGGCAAGAGAGAGTGGCCATGCGTTTGTGTTGTGTTTGCCTGAATGTGTGTGTGTGTGTGTGTGTGTGTGTGTGTGTGTGTGTGTGTGTGTGTGTGTGTTTGAGTGTTTTGTCTATTTCAAGGGAAGACCTTCTGACCAAATGCTTAGATATTTTCTAGTCTTTTTGTTGTGCCTGTCTGCGACATAACGCCTCTGCTATATAGTGAGGGCAGTCTATCCTTTTCATAATATGGTAACTAACTAATTGAATATCTCTCAGCAATGCTTCAATGGCTAAACTGTTTTGAGGCTACCATTAATCCTTCCAAATGCATATTTGGTGTCTTCCAGGTGACATTCGTGGATCACCAGATTTACTTCCCTAGCTTAGCCTCCATTCAAGAGCTACTGACTGAAGCTCTTCCTGGTCTTTCCATTTATTGGATGGATCAAATTAATACTGCCTTCACTGCTGCCAACAACAGCCTTGTCCATTCTGCACTTGTGGCTCATGCAGCACTTGATGGCCAGTTGGCACTGGTGGTTGATGCTGGCGACTATGCCTTAGGTCCAGCTTTGCAACAACACCTCAGTGGTTCATGGCAGCCACTTGTTTTCTTTTCAAAGAAGCGTCTGCTTTGGAACACTATTAGAGTGCTTATGATGGGAAGCTGCTTGTCATCAATGAGCCAATCTGCTACTTCTGCCCATTACTGGAGGCCAGGAACTTAATTGCATTTCCATACCACAGGCCCATCATGTATACTTTGCAGCAGACAACAATCATTGCTAACCATGTCAGTTCCACCATCTGGGTTATATCTCTCAGTCCAGCATGTGAAAGGCAATTTGAGTCCTAGGTGTTCAACAATCTTGCCAAATTCTTGGGAACTCATCATCGCCATCCAGTCCACAATGATATGGTTGACTGATGGCATCAAACTTTGATGACAGCTCTAGTTTGCCATTACACGGCATGGACTACTGCACTCCAAGGCCCACCTCAAGGCTTCAGTGGCTGGTCTGATATATGGTCTGTGGTAAGCTTTACTCTCAGCATGGCATCCCAGCTTCCTTCATTATTTCAGATCTGCTCACTGCCATGCATGTAATGGTCAGGGTTGAGGAGATTGCGCACTGTCTCCAATGTCTATATAGTACTGATAAGATTTTTAGATGAGGTCATCATATTGTGAAAATTTCCATAAATGGGAACACTCAGGCAGAGTCACTGGGCAATGTGAAGCTGATATACACATTCCCATCTGGGTAATACAGAATTATTTGCTTCCACCCCTCTGCTTTGACCAATGACATCTTCAGTATGGCAGAAATGGCTATTCTAAGCATCTCAAATATAGCACTTATAATGTCACTACATACAGAAGGCAACAAACACGAAAATACATGTAAATAAGACAATAACATCTACCTACAATGAAACTAACGGGAAAGCTGCAGGAAATTGTTGGCCTGGGGAGGGGTTTGGTGGGGGGGGGGGGGGGGTGGGAGTAACAGCTTAATACAGGGTGTTACAAAAAGGTATGGCCAAACTTTCAGGAAACATTCCTCACACACAAAGAAAGAAAATATGTTATGTGGACATGTGTCCGGAAACGCTTACTTTCCATGTTAGAGCTCATTTTATTACTTCTCTTCAAATCACATTAATCATTGAATGGAAACACACAGCAACAGAATGTACCAGCGTGACTTGAAACACTTTGTTACAGGAAATGATCAAAATGCCCTCCGTTAGCGAGGAAACATGCATCCACCCTCCGTCGCATGGAATCCCTGATGCGATGATACAGCCCTGGAGAATGGCGTATTGTATCACAGCCATCCACAATACAAGCACGAAGAGTCTCTACATTTGGTAACGGGATTTCGTAGACAAGAGCTTTCAAATGCCCCCATAAATAAAAGTCAAGAGGGTTGAGGTCAGGAGAGTGTGGAGGCCATGTAATTGGTCTGCTTCTGCCAATCCATCGGTCACCGAATCTGTTGTTGGGAAGTGTACAAACAGTTTGACTGAAATGTGCAGGAGCTCCATCGTGCGTGAACCACATGTTGTGTCGTGCTTATAAAGGCACATGTTCTAGCAGCACAGGTAGAGTATCCCGTATGAAATCATGATAACGTGCTCCATTGAGCGTAGGTGGAAGAAACTAAACTGAGCTCTAAAATGGAAATTAAGCGTTTCCGGACACATGTCCACATAATATCTTTTCTTTACTTGTGTCTGAGGAATGTTTCCTGAAAGTTTGGCTGTACCTTTTTGTATCACCCTGTATAATAGTAAACAAAAGACACACCATGATGGAAAAAAAACCAAATCTACGGGATTCGAGCGCTTCCCTTGATCTATATAGGTTAACCGCAGCTCACAATACTAATACGCCAACACCTACAGCAAAGACTGTGAAAATTGGAATCAGACATTTCTCTTGACAACAGCTGATGATAGCAAAACATCAATACCTTCATATAAAACTACAAAAAATGGAACCGGTCATTTCCGTTGAGCTATATAGGTCAACCATAACTACTGATATGAAAAAATCAGCACCTACACCTACAAAATACAAAAGAAAAACTAAAACATCTCAAAAATTCAAAAGTCAGACATCCCTATGTACATTAAAAAACATTCAATAGCCAATAAATACACAAAACATTACAACTTGAGAAAGATAGACAAAAAAAAAAAAAAAACAATTGCTTACCACCAACATATTTCTGTGCTGCAAAGTAGGTCGCCCATCCCAAACACACACACACACACACAGAGATGGTGCCATCAAACTCAACATGAAGACTCTACAAACACAACCAACTTATAAACTTAAAGCTGTAATGATGTCACATACCACAACACCCTTACGTCATGGGTCAGAGCAGATGGGTTGAATGGGATGCTGCTGCTGTTGTCCTCCATTCTGAGCCCATCTCTTTGCACTCCCCTAAGATGCCGTTGCCACCACCTCCACAGTTGGCACAACCACTGGTCCTATAAAACTCTGGGCATCAAGTGTGTTAACCAGGTCAATTTGCCTAAACATTCTGCTACTCCCCTGTTTGGGGTAGCGACTATAACCAGCAATTTGACCAGGCACAGTACTATGATCTAGCCAAGTCATGCACTTATAGCAAAGGCCAAAAGGTAGCACTGGAAGTACAGTTAGTCAGGCTGTGAGCTTACAGCATTGATGACACTGTAGCTGTGTCAGTAAGCAAATGTCCTAGCATACTTAGAAATACAATACACGACCCAAACAACAGAGGCTGCAAGTTTGGTGTCTAGGTTATATCAACAGAATTTTTATCCCACTGTGTGCCCAGTTTGAGGGGGTCCAGCACATTTATGGAGCAGAGGTTTCAGACGGATCCCTAGTGCTGCAACTTCACTCGACCGACCTGCATACAATGTATACTCACACATGCACAAGACAGAATGTGACCATTAATTGTGTGTCCTCCAATGGTTTAGTGATTTCAGTGATCGCTTGTATGATGGAATGCATTGTGATTTCAATGGTCATCTAATTGATGGATTGTGTAGTGTAAAAGGTGGTTACTTATATGATGTGATATGCTGTGGTGTTAGTTGTCACATAAGTGACAGATCTTGTACTGAAACTAGTGCTTGCTTGTGTGACAGGATGTGTCAGTGAGTGCAGTTCTCACCTGAGCGATTGACTATTTTAAGCGTTTTTCAGTGACTGCTCTTGCAACGAGCCCTGTACCGTAACTAAGTGGTCTCCCTGCAATGGGTGTTTTGTGACATTGTGATCTTTTCTGTCAATAGTTTCGTGAATCAACACTGCTGTCAATAACTGTTAACTTAGTGAGCAATTATGTCTTTTATGTGTAGGAATGTATCTATTGTACTTTCTATTTAAATTATCTCTGTATCATATATTTTCAGCCATCTTAAATTTCAGAAATCTGTACTGCTGCACCCTGTTTGCTACATCTACATCTACATCTACATCCATACTCCGCAAGCCACCTGACGGTGTGTGGCGGAGGGTACCCTGAGTACCTCTATCGGTTCTCCCTTCTATTCCAGTCTCGTATTGTACGCGGAAAGAAGGATTGTCGGTATGCTTCTGTGTGGGCTCTAATCTCTCTGATTTTATCCTCATGGTCTCTTCGCGAGATATACGTAGGAGGGAGCAATATACTGCTTGACTCTTCGGTGAAGGTATGTTCTCGAAACTTTAACAAAAGCCCGTACCGAGCTACTGAGCGTCTCTCCTGCAGAGTCTTCCACTGGAGTTTATCTATCATCTCCGTAACGCTTTCGCAATTACTAAATGATCCTGTAACGAAGCGCGCTGCTCTCCGTTGGATCTTCTCTATCTCTTCTATCAACCCTACCTGGTGCGGATCCCACACTGCTGAGCAGTATTCAAGCATTGGGCGAACAAGCGTACTGTAACCTACTTCCTTTGTTGTCGGATTGCATTTCCTTAAGAGTCTTCCAATGAATCTCAGTCTGGCATCTGCTTTACCGACGATCAACTTTATATGATCATTCCATTTTAAATCACTCCTAATGAGTACTCCCAGATAATTTATGGAATTAACTACTTCCAGTTGCTGACCTGCTATTTTGTAGCTAAATGATAAGGGACCTATCTTTCTATGTATTCGCATCACATTACACTTGTCTACATTGAGATTCAATTCCCATTCCGTGCACCATGCGTCAATTCGCTGCATATCCTCCTGCATTTCAGTACAATTTTCCATTGTTGCAACCTCTCGATACACCACAGCATCATCTGCAAAAAGCCTCAGTAAACTTCCGATGTCATCCACCAGGTCATTTATGTATATTGTGAATAGCAACGGTCCTATGACACTCCCCTGCGGCACACCTAAAATCACTCTTACTTCGGAAGACTTTTCTCCATTGAGAATGACATGCTGCGTTCTGTTATCTAGGAACTCCTCAATCCAATCACACAATTGATCTGATAGTCCGTATGCTAAACCAAACCACCCTTTCTACAGAAGTTGATCTTCATTTAAATAATCCATAAGTCAGTTTTTCATAATATTTACTATTATTTTTGAAAATGAAGACAACTGGGTTGTAGTTCTCTAAATTTTCCTTATCACATTTTTTTGTGGACGGGAAGAACTTTTGCTTTCTTTAGGTAATCAGGAAAGCAACCTGATGGGAATGACATATTTATAATACATTTTAGAGATGCTTTTATGCTGCTAATACAGTCTCTTAGTAGACACACAGGAACATCATTTAGAAATGGGGACAATTTGTTCTTAAATTAATGCACAGTCTGGGTTATTTCCTCTCCCATTTCAGCAGCAGCAGTGTTATGTGAGGCTCATAGTTATTTGGTACTGTATATTGTGTTTGGTAACTTTTCTTGCCATTTGGTTGCTACATTACTAAAGTAACTGTCAATGAAGGTATTCAGATCCTTAGCCTTATTTATTTAATCACCTTTATTTCTGATTTTTGTATTTGTCCATTTTTGCTTTGTGCTACCAGTTCCTTGTTTTACTATATTTGTTATTGCTTTGCTCTTATTGTTTAACGTCTGTATGACCTTACTAATTTGAAATCTGTTTGCATCTTGCAGCAGTTTCTTATATGTCCTTTTGTATTTGAGGAAAAACTGTAAGAAGACCCTCTCATTATCTTTGCTAGAGCTGAGGTATTTGAATGTTCTAAGCATTCTGTTATTCTTGTTACCCAGTTTTCTCTGGCAGATTCTCCACAGTATGTGCTATTTTAGGAAATTTATCCCGAAATTTTAGTTAGAATATAATCACAAATTTGCTGAATTTTTCATTTACATGTGTTCCTGAATATACTTCTGACCATTTCTGGCTGGTGCAGTATATCATTTTATATTTTGTCTAACATGCATAATTTTTGCTCCAGGTATGTCTACTGCCTTGCAGCAGACAAGGTGCCTACCATTTTATACCTAGGCTCTGGGGACAAAGAAAAGAATTTACTGTCAATCATTAAACATCTTGTGAGGTACACAAAAAAGTAATTACTTCGTTTTTCATGTGATGCAAAACAATTTATAATTATTCTAAATTATCTGATTTGTGCTCAATAGTAATATTTCTCACAATAGCAATAGGCAAGGATATAACATTCTTGTATTTTCTCAGGAATAAAACTCAAGATGAGATCGTTATTTCAACTACCTCTGATTACTATTATCTTCACCCATGTTCACATGTAGATGAATTTGCAGATCAGATGGATCATTGAAAGTGGACCAACAACAAGAACCTACACTTTTTTATGAAGCCCTGTTGGAGAAAATTTTCATTTAACTCCCTAAAACACAGTATTGCAGCTGTGGCCATTAGTCAATGACAGGGCTATGTGTTGCATTACATGTAAAACTCTGGTTTATGTGAGATTGGAATTTTTTCAAATAAGGTAAGTAATTTGCAGCCAACATTTTATCTACCACATAATGTAGACTCATAATGTTTCTAATATTAGTAAATACAGAGATGAATCTAAAAATCAAAATTATCAACATCATAAATAATAATAACAATGATTAAATCTCCATCTTTTAAAATGCATTATAAAGGGGTTGTTTGTGTTGTTGCCTCGGATGATGATTACATGAAAATTTTGTCAGGATTTGTAAGTGGTGGGTCCTTGAAGTATGGCAATACGTGAACACCGAGAAGCAATTTTAAACAATTTTACTAACAAAGTTGGATTATAAATCATGCACAATATGCATACCCATCATCAATGTGTCTGATATCCCAGCAGCGGCTAATTACAGTCATATCAAAAGGGTCCATGTTGAGCTAAGAAAATAGACATATTCGCGCCCGAGGCCGTGCTAGTCAATACGGGGTGCTGCGGATGGCGGGCAGTGTCATACACCCCGCCTCACACTTCAGCCAGATGCCGTGTGTACTGACCAAGCAAATTGTCAGCATTCCAGATAGGTTCACCGGCGAGCGCGTGTTGATTACTGTATGGCTGTGTACAACCTGTAGACCCTTACATCACTCTCCCCAGAGAAAAAATGCAACCATAGCTCGCTCAAGACAGCCTCCTGGGCATTATAAACTATTTCGCCATTTGTGGCATCAGAAGGCATTGCAACATGTATTTCATTTGCAGACACAGTAACATTAGGTACAGAGAAGTGTGCCGTCAGGATGACAACTTCATACATGACAAATGCGGTTGACAAAAGACATATTAAGAACAGTAATAGAAACACAATACAGACAATCAAGTATGCATTAACATTACTGGATGAACCGAGGGACTTAATCTATTCCCAGTTTCTACGAAGTTTAACTCATTATTGGAAGAGATTACATTTTCGTGGGTGTCCTTAATTAAATTATTGTCTTCAGAAAAACATGATAAGGAATGCTTTCCATTTGTTAATATGTATGAATCATTGTAATAAACAGATAACATTGACATTAGTGGCAAATGTCCAGTTGCATGAAATGTAGTTGGCAATACACTAGGCATATCAAGTAGTTAACAAGATAAATCACAATTCATTCAAGATTAATACACTATTATTCAATTTGAGTGTAAAGGGTAGCTCAGGTGTATCATAATTTTTACATGTAAATGTGACATCAAGGGTGGAGCTAGATGAGAAAATTGTACCTTCCGAACATCGTTTAAGTAATGGATGATAAAGATACATTAAAATTCTAGGGCAATCATTTCTTGGAGTATGATTCATAAACAATTCTTTCTCACAGCTGTACACTCTACTATCTAAGAATGCTGTCGATTCAGGGAAATTAACTTATGACTATGTTTACACATATGCAGATCATTTTCATTAAGGGACACAAAATAGCTTTGATCCTTGCTTATCAGTAGATAATCATTCAGTACGTACTTTACATGAGTACCTGTCTGTCTCCATTTCTCAGGGTATTTATAAATCTTATACATTTCAAAATTATGTTTTGATCTAGCAATGGGTATAGAAAAAATAACAGTTAATTCATCTTCAATCTCTAAAGAGTGTGTGGTGGTTAACGTATTGTAAGCATATAAATTGTAAGAGTTAGCTGGGTAAATCATAGTATAGAATGCATTTGCCTTTGGCTCAATTGATAGTAGGATCTGTAAAAATTGTAGTGGATATAGTAGTACACTCTTCAAACAATCATTTGAACTACTTTCTAAGGCTTTTCTTAAGTTAACAGCATCAATTCTAGCATTTGATAAACTATCAGTAATCCTTAAAAAAAGAGTGTTTGGAGCTAAGTGACTCTAAATGAATCTAATGAACATGGTTAATTAGTTCCAAATACTAGAGTTAACAATGCACGTAAAATAAATGAGTTTCTTGTGGTAACCTGTGCAATAAAAGGTTTAGTTTCACTGTGTGCTTGTGCAATAGCTTCAATATTTCACATTCACATAAGCACATGGCTAAAATAAACACTCCCATTATACTCTCAGACACAACACACATTTACGCAAATTACAGGATTGCTCAAAATGTGGTGATGCCTTGGCCTTGAAGTCTGGACTGCAAGATCACTATTCTAGCTTCCTGGGTTTGAAAACAGCAGGTCGACTTCTTGGTTGGTCCTCGTCATATTGCGATACTACAGGAACTCCACCCATAAATGGCTTTACACAATTGACATGTATGACAATCAAACGAAAGGGCAGTTGGACCTTAAGAGGGGCTGGTAACAACATCTCCAAGATAGGATATGGTCCTTTTCAAAACTTCTTAAACTTTATGACTTGACTCTTCTTTCACACCATGTTGCTCAGATACAAAAGATCTCAAACTTGATACTGAGGCACTGCTACTTGGTGGTCGTGTTGTCTTCTTTGCTGAAGAAAGGATTGATAATTTCACTGTTTTACTCCCCTCCATGCTTCCTTTAGCTTGCGTTCTAGATCCCTTATCTGTTCATTGCTGATTCCGATAGTTAATTGTGCAAAGTCCAAGAGTGAATGCATTCTTCTTCCATAGACGGTCTCATATAGACTTGGCCAGTTGAGCTGTGCATTTTGGCAATGTATCTACTTACCAAGTATGATAAACAGACATTCAAATTGTCATGTTTGCTGCTCACATAATGGCTAATCATCTTAATAATTGTACTGTAGACTCTCTTGATTCTGTCATTTCCTTCAGGGTGTGCTTGAGCAGTCCTTAACTGAGTTATTTGCATGAGCTTACAAGTCTGTTTAAGCAATTCACTCAGAAAATTCGGTCCTTGATCACTAATTATACTTAATGATGTTCCAAACTTAAGAATCCATTCTTTTACAAAAACTATAGCTATAGTCTCTGTGCTCTGATCAGGTGTCTGTATCATGGGAAGGTATCTAGAGAAATGATCCAACATTGTCAATACGTATTTGTTTCCATCTTTAGTCTTAGGCAATAGTCCTATGACATCTGGTCCTACTCATTCAAATCATTCACTTGTTTCTGGCAGTTCCTGCAATAGTGCTCTACTTTTTCCTACATTGTTCCATCTGTTACTGGAATCACATTGTGAAACAAACTCGAAAACATCAAGTTTGTGGCTTGGCCAACAAAACATTTGAGCTATTTTAATGTTTGTTGCTTTTTTTACCACAATATCCTGATAATAAAGAATTGTGTTGCTCTGTCATGATTTGCTCTTTCATGCTTTCTGCAATAACTAGGCAATTTCCTTTACTAGTGATTTTGTACAATAATCCATCTACTTTGACAAAATGTTGATCATTTTTCGATAATTTGCATTGTGGATTTTCTTCTTGAGCTGCCTTTAACTCTTCTTCTCGACTTATTGTAAGACAAACATTGAGTTTTCAACTCAATGCATCAGCATTCCCATGTTGTACAACAGGCCAGTGAATAACCTTAAATTGGTACTCATTCAGTCTTAATGCTCATCTTGTTAATCTGGAACTTGGATCCTTTAAGCTCAATAACCATTTATGTGTGGCATGATCTGTAATAACTGTAAATTCTCTTCCTGTTAAGAAACATCTGTTATGTGTTATACCAAAAACCAAAGCACAAAGAACCTTTTCAATAGTAGCTACAATCTGCTTTGTTTAATTGTTTGGAAGCAAATGAGATTGGATGTTCATGACCATCAACTTATTGAGATAAGACTGCACCTATGGAAAAATTGGATGCATCTGTTGAAAGAATAAAAGGTTTACTGAAATCTGGATAGGCAAACACTGGGGCTGTAGTTAAAGCAGTTTTAAGTTCTTCCTTTGCCTTTTTGCACTGTGTTGTCCATTTAAATGTGGCTCCTTTCTTCAGTAGCTGTTGCACTGGACGTGCTATATTCACATAACCGACTATAAATCGTCTGTAGAAATTTGACAATCCCAAGAATGATTGTAGTTCTTTCAAATTTTGTGGTTCAGGAAAATTCTCTGCATCTTCAATTTATTTGGGATCAGGTCGAACGCCTTCATTGGTTATAACATGGCCAAGATAGTTAACTTTATATTGTGCAAAATGACATTTATCTATTGATAAAGACAGGTTTGTGCTTCTTATACACTCAGAAACAGCTTGTAGTCTCTCAATATGCTGTTTCATGTTTTCACCAAAAATTATTACATCATCAAGGTAAACAAGTGCTTGTATTGGGGTGAGTCCTTGTAAAAGTGAATCCGTCAGGCGTTAAAATGTAGCTGGAGTGTTATAAAGTCCAAACAGCACACAAAGGCAGTTGTATACTTCTGTTGCTGTTACAAATGAAGTTTTTGCTTGATCATTAGGATGCACTGTCAACTGGTGGTAACCACTTGTTAAATCACACAGGGAAAAAATTCGACACCTGCCCAAGTAATCCAAGGTTTCCACTAAATTTGGTAAGGGGTAAATGTTGGGTATGGTAACAGCATTCAATGATCAGTAATTAACTCAAAAACAAAACTGTGATTAAATTCAATTCAATTCAAAATTAACATCCTCAGTTACGGAGTTACCTAGATTTACTTAGGTTTCAATTGGGATAACCCAACCTTCTTCAGAATTACGCTTACTAATATTTTTCCATAATGGACATTGTCAAACTAAAAATACAAATACACCAAGTGTCGTCATATTTTAAAAACTTAACTGAAGCTGACTCAGCCCCACTTCCCGACCGCAATGTGGCAGCTGAAAGTATTGAAAACTGTGATTCTCCAGAAATTGATTTCTTCTTTACAATTACAACTGGCAAACACCCCACTGGGTCTAAAGGATGTCTTCGTTTTTATAATTCCGGCTTCTAAGTGTTCTTTAACCATGTCTTCTACTAACTCTCTTTGACCAAATGGTATTCGGTAAGGTTTCTGTGTGACTGGGGCTGCATTGCCTGTATGAGTACGGTGCTGAACTAAATGAGTGACAGGTAAATTTGTGCGTTCTCAAAATAAATCTGAATTCTCCAACAAAACAGGTGCTAAAATGTTTTGTTCATCAGCTGTCAAATGCTCTATCTTCTTCCAAATCTTGCACTTCAGTTCATTATTAGATACATCTCGTCATTGTAATTTTGTGGTGCTGTTACAAAAATCTGTTTTTATAACTGCAGCATTTGTTACCTCATCCGCAATCTGTATTACGTCACTCTTACTTACACTCGACCCTTCAGCTACTTCTGTTGCTTGTGGCTAAACAACATCCTCATTGCTCATATTCGGTATTGTAACTGGGACTTTTGCGACATTCTGTCTCACCATAGTAGCACCACCTACACTTCTAGCAACATAAAATTACATTGTATCTAGTAACTCACTTTTCTTGGCTCACTCAATAAATAACAAAGTTCCTTCCTTGCATCGGCGAGACTTTACTTCAACATTTATTGTCTTTCTTTCTCCCTTGGGAATTTGCTGAGGCTGATCAATTTGAACATCAACTCGGATGGTTTGAACTGATGCATTGTTTGGTCAGTCCATTCCTATGATATCAGTATTGCTGCTCCTTTGAGTTCGATCTGAAGAACAAATTCCTAGCTTGTAGTTGCTACGGCCTACTGTAATCTTTCTTTGTGTGACAAATATCTCTGCCTCATTAGCGGACAAGAAATCAAATCCAAGTACACCGTCGTAACGCATTCCATTATTTGAAACTACTTGCACCCTTGCTGTGTATTTATCTTTATCTTTATTTTCACTTTCATCTTTGTGTTGGCCAAGAATTAATTCTACATAAACTTTTCCATAGTTACATGGCTTTCCTCCATTTGACCTTCACACTTTTAATAGTGGTGGTTGCAATTTATCCCATTTATTTATGTAAGACCACATCAATGAGGTCTGTGCTCCAGTGTCAATAAGTAGTTTGACGTTTCTCCCACGGTATACAGCAGCTATCATGAAGTAATTTTTGGTCTGATTTTCGCTGTAACTATCAGGAATCACTGATTATGGCAAGGGGCAGACGAAGTGGTGGACTGTACATCCATGTACTCGTTTAAAGATCTGGCAGATTGTCTGTTGTTTGCATTACCTTTATTCTTGTTGCAACAATCTCTCGAAACATGACCCTGCATCCCGCAATGATAGCAGATTTGATTCCCTTCATAATCCTTATGCTTGTGAACCAGATTATTGCATCTGCAACAATGTACTGTTGTGTTGAAATCTCTGCATTGTTCTTTCTGCATCTCGTTTGGGCATCTTAGTGCTTCAACGAAAACAACAGCTGATTCTACTACTTCCTGAAACATTCTACATCCTGCCAATGTAACAGCTTTGCTTACATCCTCTCCATGCAACCCATGAGTGAATGTGTCCAAGGCTCCCTGGTTAGCTTCGAACAACTGAATGTGATCTTCATTTTCATCTTCTACTAACTCGTACATTTGAGAATTGATATTTTGAATTCTGTCAGCAAACTGCTCGATAGATTCGTCTCGTCACATTCGCAACATGCAAATCTGCTCTCTGTAAAATTTGATTGCCTTTTTATGTTTAAATCTCTGAACAACAATTGTTCTAAAGTCATCGTAATCTTCTGTTTTTATGCAAGTAGGCTCCATGATAATGAAATCTAGTACTGCTCCCTGAATTCTTAATTTGGCAACCACTAGCTTATCGGAATCTGTCTATGAACCTAATGGGGCGGCACCTTCAAGTTTACGAAAAAGCAAAGCAGTTTCACATCATCTTCAGGTTTCCCGCTAAACTCTGGTACTGATGGCAATAATGAAAAATTCTTTATTGTATTTGTACCTGTATTGAATGAACTATCATTTACCAAGTCTTTTGGGATGTTACTCTCACCTCTTTCTGCTTTTAACTGTTGAATCTCTTATTGCAGTTCATTAATAACAGTTGGTAGATATGACTGGATAGCGACCTTTTGTCTAATTTAACACCAATGAGTCACTCAAACGTGAAATAAAAATCCATCACTGCCTTTTGTATTCTAGCCAGACTGGAGTAGGCCAACCTGAATTCCAGCGTTGGATGTCTTTGAGTAGTCAAAAGATGTTCAGGCTGCTGGTGCTTGAAGTTCATGTTGTGCTTCAGAACTGTAGATTTTCAATAATAATCCCCATGCTTCACCACATCTATAAGGGGGTTGTGTATTGTTGCCCTGGATGATGATTACATGAATATTTTGTCAGGATTTGTAAGCTGTGGGTCTTTGAGGTGCGGCGTCAATACACGAACACCGAGAAGTAAGATTAAACAGCCTTACTAACAAGGGCAGATTATAAAACACGCACACCCTGCATAACCATCATCACCATCATCACTGTGTCTGATATCCTAACAGCGGTTAATTACGGCCGTATTCAAAGGGTCCATGTTGAGCTAAGAAAAGGAACATATTCGCACCCGAGGACATGCCAGTTAATACTGTGGACTGCAGCCAGTAGCGTACTCGCTGCTTTGCATTCCAGCCAGACGCTGTGTGTACTGACCAAGCAAATTGTCAGCATTCCAGATAGGCTAGCTGGCGAGCGCGTGTTACGTACTGTACGGCTATGTACAACCTGTAGACCTTTACAGCATCAACTAAATTCTAATGGGCCCCTTTAAAAGGCTCTTGAGGAGACATCACTTTGTATTGTGTTATCGTATTCTGTTGATAACCATTTATGGTATTTTTTATGTAAGTATTGAAAATTCTCTGGTTGGAGGTCAGGTGCAATTAGTGCTGAGTCGGTGTCCTTTACAGATGAACTTCACATTGCAGCAGCAAGTAAAATCAGAGCATATAACTCCTGCTTTCTTGACTAGATTGTTCCCGTACCAAGCTGTAGGGTTTTGGGTAATCTTCTAGGGTAGAGAGCTGGTACAGATTGTGTCTTTCTGAGATTTTTCTCCAGTTTCAGAGTATTGTCATAGAAAACTGTATTTCTGATCCATTTTTAACAGCAGTTATCATTATAGCACCCTTATCTATGTGATGATATTTTGTGTGAATGTGTATTAGGGATAAACTGTGTTGTAATCTAATAGTAGACACAAGGTTCTCATCCAAATCTGTTTTTGTGTTACGGTTAAAACCTATGCTCAGTATAGTATGGAGTCGATGGACTTAGTCAATAATCATTCAGTTGAAGAGGTAGTGGAAAGCAGAGGCATGTAAACCACAATCTCAAGATCCCTAAAATGAAATTCTGCTGCAGTTGTGAATTCCAGCTGCAGAACAGAGGTGCCCACTCAGGTTGTAGCATAAGTCACAAAGCAAAAAGGGATGACTACTTGTGGGGAACCAAGATTCATTAGGCAAGATTTGGCTTTCGTGAGCACTCAAATTATGAATTAGCGGAGAAACATGAAGGTAGAGTGAAGCAATTAGAATTCCTGAATCTATGGACAAGCGAAAAAAAAAAAAAAAAAAAAAAATGAAAAAAAGAAATGAGAATCCCTAGGTGACACAGTAGGCTGACTTTTAGACTGAGTGATGAATTAGTCATTAGAGCAAGAAAAAAATTATACGAGAACAGCTGACCATGCACAGGAGTAGGTCTCAATAGTGATAGATAATATAATTAGGCAAAGACTAAGGAATATCAAGTCCCACAATGTGTGCATGAGGAAACCAAGACTGCTGTTAGTAATTTGATGGTAAAGTTCCCATTGAAAGTGGACTAAATAATGAATTACTCGATGTCAGGGAACAAACAGAATCAATTTTTTCTCAGTGGAGATGTAAAATAGTTGAAACAGCCAGAATTGTGAAGAAAAAGGTAATAGATCTTAGTGAGGGGCAGTGGGGAAAGGAGGAGGGGGGAGGCAGTGCAGTAATGTCAATGTGAATAGAATGAAAACAAAATGACACTGACCTTGAGCCCCAGATTAGACTATAACAATCTGAATGCAAATCAACCAGTTCAAAATATTTCACTTCCTACACATGACATGCTGCTGGCAACAACACTACCCACAACAGTAGTGATAGAAGATGCTTAAGAGTAGAAATTTTTAAATATTTTCATCAGATAAGAAGATTGTATATATTGTGGTATTCATTTGTTACTTTGCAAGTGTGTTGCCATCATCATGCAACAAGACACAAAAGATAAATTATGTAAACGAATATATAAATGGTGATGGAGCCCTATGGGTAACTGAAATAAACGATTCATGTGAAACCTACACTGAGGTTACAAAAGTCATGGGATAGAGATATGAACATATACAGATGGCAGCAGCATCACATACACAAGGTATAAGAGGGCAAGGCATTGGCAGAGCTGTCATTTGTATTCACATAATTGGTGTGAAAAGGTGTCTAATGTGATTATGGACACAAGACAGGAATTAACAGGCACTGAATGTGGAATGGTAGTTGGAATTAGGTGTATGAGACATTAAATTTCAGAAATCATTAGAGAATTCAATATTCTGAGATCCACAATATTAAGAGTGTGCTGAGAATATAAAATTTCAGGCATTACCTCTCACCTTGGAAAATACAGTGGCTGACAATCTTCACTTAATGACTGAGAACAGCAGAATTTGTGCAGAGATGCAAATAGACAATTACGTCACATGAAATAATCACAGAAATTAATGTGGGATATACAGTTATATCTGTTGGGACAGTGCTCTGAAATTTGGCATTAATGGACTGTGGCAGAAGACTACCAATATGAGTGCCTATGCTAACAGCATAAGATTGCCTGCAGCACCTCTCTTGGGCTTTTGAACATATTAGCTGTACTCTAGACGACCGGAAAACTGAAGCCTGGCCATATGAGTCCCAATTTGAGGTAGTTAGAGCTGACAGTAGGTTTTAGGTATGGCACATACCGCATGAAGTCATGGACTCCAATTGTGAACAAGACACTTTGCAAGCTGGTGGTGGTTCCATAATGGTGTTTACTGTGTTTACATGGAATGTACTGCGTTCTCTAGTCCAACTGAACCAACAAGTGACAGGAAATGGTTGTGTTCAGCTACTTGTAGACCATTTGCAGCCAATCATGAACTTCATGTCCCTAAACAACAGTAGACTTTTTTTGGATGACAGTACCCCATGTCACTGAGCCACAATTATTTGCAGTTGGTTTGAAGAACATTCAGAACAATTTGAGTGAATAATCTGACCACCCAGGGCGTCCGACATGAATCCTATCAAGCATTTATGGTACATAATCAAGAGACCAGTTCATGTACAAAGTCCTGCACTGGCAACACTTTTGCATTTATGAATGGTTATAGAGTTAGTACCTCTCAATATTTCTGCACAGGACTTACTATGACATGTCATGTTGAGATGGTGCACTACTCCTTGCGGTCAGTCAGCCACTTCCATCTACTATATTGTTTTAGCTCTGTCTACCACTTTCTTCCTGTGTTGTTCATTTTTTACTGCTGGCAGCATGCTTTGTCCCATGCTTCAGTGTAGGTAGGCCCATATTTTTCCAAGCTTGTTACCTATGTTTTAGGTTCTGTTTTATCTTACTGTTCTGAGTCTTTTCTTGACACCCATCTCAATCAGTTACTGAGCAGGCACTGAAGACCTTGCTGTGGTGCACCCATACAACCCTCTCCATCCATTATCCAAGCAAAAGCGGGTTCAACACAGTATTACGTGGTATCACATGAATTTTGACCCCTCAGCGTATGAGGATTTTCAAAAGGCATTTCTTGCATAAGCAGGGTTCAGTGGTGTACAGGTAATACTATGGAAGAAAGTTCTTATTCAGAGCCTAAACTTTTCAAATTGGAAGCTTGTGCCAATATTTTGAAAATTAACTTAATATGGCATGCTACTATGATTGACGATGTTCCAGTAACTATTGTTCTAGACGCAGGAGCATTTGTCAATGTCATTTCAAGAAGCTCTTTCAGTAAATTGTCCACAAAAACCAAGTTTCATGTCACTCCTGTTCAGAACTGCAAGATTACTGAAGGCACTTGCATGTGACCCAGAAATGTTTGAATTATGGAGATGTCAGTAAAATTAGAAAATGTAGCTATACCATGCACCCTTCTATTAGCTGAAGACTTGATTGTTGACTGTGTTCTGAGCCTTTATTTTATCTGTGAGGACACAATATTGACTTCTCTACTGGTAAGATTTTCTTCCTCACTGGCAGTGAAAGAACTAAAGTGGAGCTGCTGTGGAAAGATGGTAGCCACTGAATGTAGTGTCTAAGCTTTCAGATCAAATTCTATTGTTGAGGAACAACAGAGGATAAGAGCATTTGTAATCCTGTTGAACAAAGAAGTTGAAGTCACATTACATGTATAACAGAAAGTAGAAGAGTCAGGGAACCTCACCAGCAAGGAAAGACAGCAGTAGCATGGAATCATTGTGGGGATACAAATGAAGGAAAACCTGGAATAATCCAAGGAAATACATATATGACCTTCTACAACAGTTTCTATCTTATAACGTGGTCTCAGTGGAAATCACTAGATAATGAAATTGGAAGTATGCTTTGAGAACATATGTGGTTCATAAGGACATATTCTCATGACGAGCTAATGCTACAGATTGACTACATGAAACTATTTGAAGAGATAGTGAATCATCGGCCTAATTTGTCAACACATAACACAACATCAGAGCTAATGTTTCACATGAGGGGAAAGAAGGAATGGATGGACCATATCCCACAGGTTGCCAACATCAGAGATTAGTTGGAGAAAAGGTTCAGGAAACTTTGAACTGTTTGAGAGACAAAGCATTCAGAAGAAAGCACAACTGTGACAAGAAAGTGGTAAAAATAGTAAGGTATCTAGTGGTAAAGGAAATATTATTAAGAAGCCACCCACCTTTTGAACAAAAGTAACAAAATGTGATAGCCACTGTATATGGGACATTTTTTTCCATTCTAAGAATTTCAAATCCTGGTGCATATTTATTAGTCATCATTAATTAAAGGATTTTACCCTCTTCAAGATTTATGGAAATGTTATTTGTAGTGGAATTAGTGTGCATCATTGTAGGAACACATTATCAATTGGAATGGCTGAGCAGAATATTGCATTAGTGTAATGCATAAAATAAGATTTTTATTTTATTTTACAACATGAAATTTTTAATTTAGGCTTAACGTGTATATTTGGTTTTGTGACTATATGACATGGGTTTATGTATTGTTGTCTGTAGCAGGCAAGTATTACCCTGTGAAGTATGCAGATGCTCATGAATAATTCTTGAATTATATTTAGTCATGTCCTGAGAATACAAACAGTCATTTTTCATAGTAATAAGGTCTGTTTAAAAATGTTGAATACTATTACAACATAGTGTAAGACCAATTTCTCTGTCTATGTAGAGTCAATTGCCTGGCATAGTGTTCATCAAACCACCTTCAAGGTATTTCTTTAGTGTTTCACTATCAAACAGAAGTCAGGAAAAATGAACATTTGAGTCTTTCTATACAATCTCTGTTCCTTTCCTGTATAGGTGGGTGCCAACAAAATGTTTTCACACTCTGAGGAGAAAGTTAGTGATTGAAATTCCATGAGCACCTCCCATTGTGACAAAAAATGCCTTTATTTTAATGACTGCCTCTTTAACTCATGTATCATATCACATGGCACTCTCTCCCCTATTTTGTAATAATCCAAAATGAGTTCCCCTTCTTTGAACTTTTTCGATGTCCTCCATCAGTTGGATCTGCTGTAGAACCCTCACCGGTGAGTACTCAAGGAGAGACTGGACGTGTTGTAGTGTAAGCAGTCTTTTTAGTTCATCTGTTGCATATTTTAAGTGTTATGCCAATAAATTACAGTCTTTGGTTTACTTTCCCCACAACATTATCTATGTGATCATTCCAATTTATATTATGTGTAGTTGTAATCACTAAGTACATAGTTGAATTGACAACCTTTAGGTTTGTGTAATTTATCCTGTAAACAAAGTATAGCTGAATCTGTTAGGTACTCATGTGGATGACTTCATACTTTTCGCTATTTACATTTGGTCGGCACTCTTTGCACCATACAGAAATCATGTTGAAACCATTTTGCATTTTGTTTTGATCAACTGATAAATATACAAGGCATTAAATGGCAGCATAACCTGCAAACAATCTAAGAGGGCTTCTCAGATCATCTCCTAAATTGTCTATGGAGATCAGAAAGAGCAGAGGGCATACAACATTTCTTTGGGAATGTTACATATTAATTCTATTGTACTTGATGACTTTCCTTTGATTACAGTCAACTATGACCTTACTGACAGGAAATCATGAATCCATTGACATAACTAGACAATTCAACGTAGGCAAGCAATTTGATTAGGACTCACTTGTGAGAAATGATGTCAAAAGCCTTATGAAAATGTAAAAATATAAACCAGATTAATGAATGTTACAAGTGGCTTTAATGTGAAGTATGTTTCAATGATGACAGTAATTGTAATTTCTAAGTATTTCCCAGCGATTTGTTGTCATGTCGTAGAATCAGGTGTACTGCCGGTGGTCTGCATCTTCCCAACACCACATTTCAATGTCATAACTCAGCGTCTTCATCAGGTGTTCCCTGAGACTGCTTGACGAGCTGACCTTGTCCCATAAATATGCCTGGGTGGAGTGTGGTGCTCCCTATGTCGTCCGTACCCACTGTGGACATTTCTGGCGGTGTTATCAGTCTCTAGGCACTCCACTTTTGGTCTGTGCCCATTGCGGCTTTCTCTCCAAGGAGCTTGCTGCAACCTGGTATCATGTATGCCATTCTGTTCTGTTACTTATGCCAATGGATGTCTGTAGTTCATTACTGTAGGAGAGAACTTTCTTCCGTTGTTTCTGTAGTAGTTCCAGAGCAGGATTCCAACCAGTACTAAGCTGATATCCTGTTTCCTGGTTGATCGAGTTCTCCACCATCTTGATTTCAATCGATTCATTAATGACACTAGCCCAGAAGTGGGGGGTCTGAGACAGAAACCTGGTTTTGTCATAATCCATGGTGTGCTTGAGGTCCAGGAGATGTTGTGCTATTGGATATGTAGTTACCTGTCATAGCCTGATGTGTCTCTGGTGTTCTTTACATATTATTTCAACTGTTCTCATAGTCTGGCCGATGTCACACATCCCACTTTCACAGGGTGTATGGTAGACACCAGCTTTCCTTAACCCCAAATCATCCTTGACAGGGTCCTCATGACAAGAGGATGGTGCTCAAGAGTTTGCAGGAAGATGATGTCTTGGTGGTGCCTATATCTGCCAAGGTCAGCAGAACCTCGATGAAACAAAATATCAATAGTGTGTTCTGCCCACCTGGCAAGATAAGGACGCTCCTTGGAACTGTCAAGAATGATTTGGGGTTAAGGAAAACCGGTGTCTACCATACACCCTGTGAATGTGGGATATCTTACATCTGTCAGACTACCAGAACAGTTCAAGATGTAAAGAACAACAGAGACACACGAGGCTACGACAGGTAACTAAATCTGCAATAGCAGAACACTGCCTGGAACTTGAGAACAGCACGGATTATGAGAAAACTAGGATCCTGGCTCAGACCTCCCACTTCTGGGCTAGTGGCATTAATGAAATGATTTAAGTCAAGATGGTGGAGAACTCGATCAACCGGGAAACAGGATATCAGCTTAGTACTGGTTGGAATCCTGCTCTGGAACTACTACAGAAACAATGGAAGAAAGTTCCCTCCTACAGAAATGGACTACAGACATCCAAGGGCATAATTAACAGAACAGAACAGCATACACGATACCAGGCAGCAGCAATCTCCTTGGAGAGAAACACGTGTGGTCGCAGACAGAATAAAGAACTTCAACAGAGGCTTGATGGTGATAGGATCATGCCTATCGGGCGTGGACCCAATAGGGTTCAAATGATTCAAATGGCTCTGAGCACTATGGGACTCAACATCTGTGGTCATCAGTCCCCTAGAACTTAGAACTACTTAAACCTAACTAACCTAAGGACATCACACACATCCATGCCCGAGGCAGGATTCGAACCTGGTACCGTAGCAGTCCCACGGTTCCAGACTGTGTGCCTAGAACCACGAGACCACCGCGGCCGGCGACCGAATAGGGAACGCCTCGGGATATCCGCTACTTCAGAAGAGAGCTGCAACGGGTGCGGACCGAAGATGGAGCACCTAGAGACTGATACCACCACCAGAAATGGCCACAGTGTTCGCAGATGGCAAAGGGAGCACCACACACCACCCAGGCATAAATATGGGACAAGGTCAGCTCGTCGACCAGCCTCAGAAAACACCTGATGAAGACGCCGAGTTACAACATCGAAATAACGTGTTAGGAAGATGTATTCCACCAGCAGTACACCCAATTCTCCGAGATGATGTGATAATCATTCATTTAGAAGTTGGTCTGGCTTGTGACTAAAGCTGCACCAACATTCGAAGAGGTGGGATATGTTGTAGAATTTGGTGGGATGTCTTCTACACTCTTAAGTTTCATCCTTCTTCAGAGATGCATGCTTGATTTCTGAATATTGACCTTTTGTGTTTTGCATAATATATTTTTCATTTTCTAAAATTAAGCTACTTGCTCCACATATCAGCTTTATTAAATGAATCCATGAAAATGTGAGGTGGTGCTTTTCAATTACTGTAGTTGTCATGAGTTATGGAACTTCTATGGGAGGGGTTTATATAAATATGTGGAAGAATATACATCAAGAGAAAATGATGTTGATTTTTTGACAATAAAATGGGCACAGAATCACGAACATATGTGAGTACAGTGTTTTGAAGAAGGGAACACATTCAGTTCGCACAAAGTGTATCAAATGACAAATGTGCTAATGTGTATAAGGATCATGTTTTATTTGAAGAATTTGTGAAATGTACCACAGACATTCTGTGACTGTACTGTATTGGCATTATCCAGTTTGCCAGTGAAACTAGGGTTTCGAGTGATGGTCTAATGATAGTCTAAGAAACATTTATGATTGCATAATAATTAACCTTGTAGTTAATCTTCTCCCAAATCCAACAAATTCAGCACAGGTGATAATTTAAAATTATTGGTCAATATGATGTCAGGTGAAACCTCCTCATGTAAAGATGTCTCAGTTATTATAAAATGTGATAGTGATGTGTGTAAAATTGTTATAAAAGGTTATGCAAGTTACCCTGTATCAAGTACAAGTCATGGTACCACAATAATTGTGTAAAAGTGAATCTAAAATATATAAAAGTTGGTCATGACTGGATATGCCATCAGTGCTTTACGATTGCCTTGAAAAACCAAATATTTAACACACTAAAATCAAAAGAAACAATAATAATGGTTCTTACATGCAATTTAGTGATTATAACCTTGTAATACCATGAACTCCACAAGAAATATCAAGAACTGGAAATAAAATACCAAGGATTGTAGTCAAATCATCAAGTAGCACAAGATGTTGCTGCGAACAGTCTTTCTATGCAGAAATGTAGTTATTGTCGACTAAAGCATGTAAAAAAACAGTAAGTGCAGCTCTGGTGATACTGCTATCAAATAAATACTTGATTCTAGATGAAGACTGTAATAAAACAGCAAACACAGATGAACCAAAATCAGTGACTAAATGTCCAATAAAGTGTACAGTCGAGGGAAGGAAAAAACCATAACAGCTCCATAACAAGAAAGTCAGTCACAGCCACAGTATCAGCGCAGCCAGGGTCATCATTTGAACAAAAAGAGGCAGTGCCAGAATCATCTTCAGCAAAAAACAGAAGAAAATGTGAGGGTCCAACAGAAGAAACAGCGGTCACTGCATCAGTCAGTAGGATAGCTGTAACACCTCATCGCCAACAGAATGTTTAGACCAAGGCAAGAGAAACATAAAGTTTTTAAGGTAAGCAGTTCTCAGTGCTCATCAGTCTTCCACCAAAATATACAATGCATAAGAAACAATGTGCAACAATTAGAAGTGTTTATTGACAGCTCACTTGTTTGCATAGCAGAACATTGGTATAATCGTTCATAATTAACAAATGTAGCACTAAATTCGCACAGTCAAGCATGTCATTACAGTACAAGCCCTATGAAATGTGGTGGATCATGCATATATGTGAAGGAGGGGATTATATATAAAATAAGAAATGATGTTTTGGCATTAAGTGAGGATAAACGCATAGAAATATCAGCTTTAGAGATAAGAAAACCTAGATGTATTCCAAAGACTAACTATACTGGGTATATATTGTGCACCCAGTGGTGACATGGACACATTCACTTCAAAGTTAACCGAAGCATTAGATATGGTCTCTAGCCCCAAAAGGAAAATTATCATTTTTGGAGATCTAAACATTCACATGAGGCACCTGTATATGTGGTGCAACAGTTTTCTGAACATAACGTATACCTATGATATATTACCATTAAGTAACACTGCCATTAGAATAACCATACATTCAGCATCAAGTACTGTCCATATGCTAACGGACATAGAGAAAGATAGGTGTGACATTGCTATAGATGACCTCGGTATCCCAGGCCATTCAAGTCAGTTATTAAAATCAGGCATAGAATTAAATAATAACACTAAAATGCACAAGTGCAGTATTGTTTTCTCTGAGACAAAAAAATGGTTCTCAGCACTATGAGACATAACAACTTAGGTCATCTGTTCCCTACAACTTAGAACTACTTAAACCTAACTAACCTAAGGACATCACACACATCAATGCCCGAGGCAGTATTCGAACCTGTGACCGTAGCGGTCGCGCGGTTCCAGACTAAAGTGCCTAGAACCGCTTGGCCACAATGGCCAGCATTTCTCTGAGACAAAAAGATCTCTATTTGCCTCACTAATTAACAGTGAAACAACGGAGGAAGTGTACAGAGAAACTACTATAAATGGGAAGCTTTCAAAGTTTATGTCAATTTTAAATTCAGATTTGAAGAAATGTTTCCTAAAGTTCTAAGAATCACTAAATCATGCATCAATAACAACTGGGTAACCAATGGGGTAAGGAAATCCTCTGAAACCCTCAAGCACCTTAGCTAAATGAAAAACTACCGTAATGATTCAGCATTTCATAACTATTATCATACATACAGAAAGATCTATAGAGAAGTATTGTTAGCAGCTAAAAGGTACCAAAATGACAAATTTGTAGAAAAAGCTAATAATAAAATCAAAGTAGCATGGAAAATAACCAAACAGGAAACTAAAAGGAAAAAATTATAGCTAATAAACATGCAGTTTCAACAAAATGATACCAAAATTATAGCCAGTAAAGATGCAGTTTCAACACAATGATACCAAAATAAATGACCCCAAAAAATAGCAAACATTGCCAATATGTATTTCAGCAGCATAGGATCCAAACTACAACAGAAGTTCAACAAAACAAAGCATTTACAAATGCTGAGCAAAATACCACACACAATGATGCTACGATCAACTACAGCAGAAGAAGTATCCAATGTTATGAGTAACCTAAAATGTAAAAATTCAGCAGGCATTGATGAAGTACCTGTGTGCTTACTGAAGGACTGCATAGACAACATTAAAGACCCTTTAGTGAACATCATCAATGAATTCTTCTCCACAAGTAGCTTCCCAGACATACTAAAACATGCAAAGATCCTACCTATACATAAGAAAGGTGACCTAGAAACCATAGAAAATTGCAGACAAATCTCGTTACACTCATCCTTTTCAAAAGTCATAGAGACCATAGTGAAAAAGAGGAGCATGGGCACTTTACAAAGTTCAATCTTCTGAGTAAAGAGCAATTGGGTTTCTGGGCTGGCAAAAGCACAAATTCAACTGTTACTCATTTCTAAAATGTTGTCGTTATAGCAATAGACAAAGAAGACCACATAACAGTGATCTTATTTGATATGACCAAAGCTTTTGACACAGTAGACATCACAATTTTGCTAAACAAACTAAATGCTCTATGAGTAAGAGGAGTAACAAACATGTGGTTTCATTCATACCTGCAAACATCCAACCAGTGGAGGTCACTCAAACTATCTCCAGTCATACCTTTTCATACCTTCCAGACCCAGAATACATCATTATAGGAATCCCCCAAGGAAGTGTGTGGGCCCAATCCTCTTTTTAATATGCATCAATGATTTTCCACAAATTGTCAAATATGGTGAATTAGTACTGTTTGCTGATGACGGACAGTAACATCTTAATCAAAGCTGAGTCGCCAAGTGTACTCAATAGAAAAGCTCACGAAACACTTAAGCATGTCTGCCAGTGGACAGAGGCTAACAAATTAACCCTAAAGGTATAAAAAAGACCAACAGTATTATTTTCCACTTAAACAGAAAACTGAACAGTACCACACTAAAAGTTAATGACGAGCACATAGAATGTGTACCAACAACAAAATTTTTAGGCATGCATGTCGACTCTCAACTAAATTGGACCGAGCACACTGTGGCACTGTCTGCCCCCAGTAGCTGAGTGGTCAGCATGACAGAATGTCAGTCCTAAGGCCACAGGTTCGATTCCCGGCTGGGTCTGCGATTATCTCCACTGGGTGTTGTGTTGTCCCAATCATCATCATTTCATCCCCATTGACGTACAAGTCACTGAAGTGGTGCCAAATCGAAAGACTTGCACCCAGCAAACAGTCTACCACACGGGAGGCCCTACTCACATGACTGCGGTACTTGGAAAATGAGTAGCATCAGCATGCTAAGCACTTAGGATAATAAATCCTATCTGTAGTAGCTCGAGTACTTTTTTTGCATATGTCCACTCTATAAATAGTTATGGCGTATCCTTCTGGGGAGCAAATGAGCAGAACAGACAAACAATATTTAAGTTGCAAAAAAAAGGGCTGTACAAATCATAACAAAAAGTCGCAATAGATCCCATTGCACAGAATTATTCAAATCTTTGGGTATATTTACAGTTCTTTGTGAATATCATTTTGCAGACTGTGATATGCATAAAAAACACACTGACCAGTTTCTGATAAACTGTTCCATACATGCACATGAAACAAGACACAGGCAACACTTTCACCTCTATAGGAAAAACAAATCAAAAATCAAAATAGCATGTTAAACAATGGAATGAAATTATACAAAAATCTTCCATGAGAAATCAAAGACATAAGCGAAACAGATATCTTCAGGAAATTGCTAAATAAGTATCTCTTGGAAAAGTGTTTTTATAGTGTCAAGAATTACTTAGAATGATGTAAATATACAGCTATATGTAAAAATTATCAGGTGTAATATTAACTGATTTAACAATGCATCTTTACGTTACAATATTCATGAATTCTGACTGTGATAATTATAAATTTCTTTACCTATTGTATATACTCATTTGACAACATTCATACAATACTGATTGTCTATGGATGGATGGATAAATAAACAAAAACAAATTACTCTGCGCAAATTATCATTGATCAACTAATAAATTCCCTTAAAGTTATTCGTATCAATAAAGTTTTGCTCTTTTATGTTCAACTATGTTGTATATTTACATGCCATCAGTGCTGACATTGCATAGTGTGGGTCAGATCACCATCATTCTACCATTCCTGTGATCAACCCTATTTCCTGTCCGTCCTACATCACGGATGAAATCAAGAAGGGCTTCACTGTCTCACACACTAAATTCATCAACACCTTCCCTTCAGTTTTCTTAGGGACATCATATTGATGTACTACATCTACATGACTACTCTGAGATTCACATTTAAGTGCTTGGCAGAGGGTTCATTGAGCCACAATCATACTATCTCTCTACCATTCCACTCCCTAATAGCGCGCGGGAAAAACGAACATCTAAACCTTTCTGTTCGAGCTCTGATTTCTCATATTTTATTTTGATGATCATTCCTACCTATGTAGGTTGGGCTCAACAAAATATTTTCGCATTCGGAAGAGAGAGTTGGTGACTGAAATTTTGTAAAAAGATCTTGCCGCAACGAAAAACGTCTTTGCTCTAATGACTTCCATCCCAATTCGCGTATCATATCTGCCAGACTCTCTCCCCTATTACGTGATAATACAAAACGAGCTGCCATTTTTTTACACCCTTTCGATGTCCTCCGTCAATCCCACCTGGTAAGGATCCCACACTGCGCAGCAATATTTTAACAGAGGACGAACGAGTGTAGTGTATGCTGTCTCTTTAGTGGACTTGTTGCATCTTCTAAGTGTCTTGCCAATGAAACGCAACCTTTGGCTTGCCTTCCCCACAACATTATCTATGTGGTCTTTCCAACTCAAGTTGTTCGTAATTTTAACACCCAGGTACTTGGTTGAATTGACAGCCTTGGGAATTGTACTATTTATCGAGTAATCGAATTTCAACGGATTTCTTTTGGAACTCATGTGGATCACCTCACACTTTTCGTTATTTAGCGTCAACTGCCACCTGCCACACCATACAGCAATCTTTTCTAAATCACTTTGCAACTGATACTGGTATTCGGATGACCTTACTAGACGGTAAATTACAGCATCATCTGCGAACAGCCTAAGAGAACTGCTCAGATTGTCACCCAGGTCATTTATATAGATCAGGAAAAGCAGACGTCCCAGGACACTTCCCTGAGGAATACCTGATATCACTTCAGTTTTACTCGATGATTTGCGTCTGTTACTACGAACTGCGACCTTCCCGACAGGAAATCACAAATCCAGTCGCACAACTGAGACGATACCCCATAGGCCCGCAGCTTGATTAGAAGTCGCTTGTGAGGACGGTGCCAAAAGCTTTCCGGAAATGTAGAAATACGGAATCAACTTCAGATCCCCTGTCGATAGTGGCCATTACTTCGTGCGAATAAAGAGCTAGCTGTGTTGCACAACAGTGATGTTTTCTGAAACTATGCTGGTTACATATCAATAGATCGTTTCCTTCAAGGTGATTCATAATGTTTGAATGCAGTATATGCTCCAAAAACCTACTGCAAACCGACGTCAATGATATAGGTCTGTAGTTACCCTTCTTAAACACTGGTGTGACCTGCGCAATTTTCCAATCTGTAGGCACAGATCTATCGGTGAGCGAATGGTTGTATATGAGTGCTAAGTAGGGAGCTACTGTATCAGCATAATGTGAAAGGAACCTAATCGGTATACAATCTGGACCTGAAGACTTGCCCGTATCAAGCGATTTGAGTTGCTTCGCAACCCCTAAGGTATCTACTTCTAAGAAACTCATGCTAGCAGCTGTTCGTGTTTCAAATTCTGGAATATTCCATTCATCTTCCCTGGTGAAGGAATTTCGGAAAACTGTGTCCGATATCTCTGCTTTAGCGGCACAGTCATCGGTAACATTACCATCGGCACTGCTCAGGGAAGGTATTGACTGCACCTTGTCGCTTGTGTACTTTACATACGACCAGTATTTCTTCGAATTTTCTACCTAATTTCAAGACAATGTTTCGATGTGGAACCTATTAAATGCATCTCGCATTGAAGTCCGCGCCAAATTTTCGCGCGTCTGTAAATTTTAGCCAATCTTCGGATATACGCATTCTTCTGAACTTCGCATGCTTTTTCCGTTGCCTCTGCAACAGCATTCGGACCTGTTTTGTGTACCACAGGGGATCCATTCCATCTCTTACCAATTTATGAGTTATGAATCTCTCAATTGCTGTTGCTACCATATCTTTGAATTTGAGCCACATCTCGTCTACATTTGCATAGTCAGTTCGGAAGGAATGGAGATTGTCTATTAGGAAGGCTTCTAGTGACACTTTATCCGCTTTTTTAAATAAAATTATGTTGCGTTTGTTTCTGGTGGATTTGGAAGAAATGGTATTGAGCCTAGCTACAACGACCTTGTGCTCACTAATCCCTGTGTCAGTCATGATGCTCTCTATCAGCTCTGGATTGTTTGTGGCTAAGAGGTCAAGTATGTTTTCGCAACCATTTACAATTCGCATGGGTTTGTGGACTGCTTGAAATAATTTTCGGAGAAAGCGTTTAGGACAATCTCGGAAGATGTTTTCTGCCTACCACCGGCTTTGAACAAGTATTTTTGTCAACATATCGAGGGAAGGTTGAAGTCCCCATGAACTATAACCGTATGAGTGGGGTATTTATTTGTTACGAGACTCAAATTTTCTCTGAACTGTTCCGCAACTATATCATCGGAGTCTGGGGGTCGCTAGAAGGAGCCAATTATTAACTTAGTTCAGCTGTTAAGTTTAACCTCCACCCATACCAATTTGCACGGAGTATCTACTTCTACTTCACTTCAAGATAAACCACTACTGATGGACACAAACGTTCCACCACCAATTCTGCCTAATCTATCTTTCCTGAACACCATCTGAGACTTCGTAAAAATTTCTGCAGAACTTATTTCAGGCTTTAGCCAGCTTTCTGTACGTATAACGATTTCAGCTTCTGTGTTTTCTATTAGCGCTTGAAACTCAAGGACTTTCCCAGCACAACTACAACAATTTACAACTACAATTCTGACTGTTCCTTGATCCAAGCACGTCCTGTATTTACCATGCACCCTTTGAGATTGCAGCCCACCTCGTACTTTCCTGAGGCCTCCTAACCTAAATCTGATTAATATTGTTTCCATTTTCATTGAAATATTGGTGTGGTACCTAAACCTTCATTCAAGAAACACTTGCAAAATGTACAGATTGAATAGCTTTATGGAACCTAGATTATAAGTATTTGGACATCAAAGCATAGTAGGGTAGGGATGGGGATGATCAAGTACTGGCTCTACTCTAGGAGCAGACAGGGACCTGGTGTGAAGAGGGTTTGGTAGTTAGGCACAGTCAGGATGTAGGCAGATGATTGGGTGGGGAGTTGGAGGGGAGAAGTGTGCAAAAAGGAGAGAAGTAAAAACATGAGAAGGAAAATACATGGGTGCATTGGTGGAAGAGAAAACTGTGTAGTACTCAAGTGGGAACAGGGAAAGGGACAGGTGGGTGAAGGACTGTGACTGATGAGGGTTGAGTCCAGGGGGTATAGGAGTGTAGAATTTATCTGTAGGGGGAGATACTACATTTTCAGTTCAGAAAAACTGGTGTTGGTAGTAAGGAACCAGATGGTACAGACTGTGAAGTAGTTACGGAAGTAGTGTTGTCAATAGGATTATGCGAACACTTTATTATGAACCAAGACTGATGTAACTTTGCTCACAGTTGCCCCTAGTTTCCCATCTCAGAATTGGCCCAAATGGGGAAGCTTTTAGCAAATCTAATCCCCAGTAGCACTAACTGCTAATGAGTAGAAGAAAAATTACTAATTGCCTAACCTTTGACAAGCTAGCAATAATGAATAGTGTCTAATTATAACTCCGGTGAGAGGTAGGAAAAGTCATTATTGAGATATGCTGCCACTACTCCATGCTCCCACTCACCATTAATTTCCATTAATTTATCAGGAGTTTCTTGACACCCTGTTACCAATTGCACCTGAAATTTTCTGGAAATTTTTTTTCCAAGTTTGAGTAATCACCCTGATGATCATTTACATGAATATATAAACATTTAAATGAATTTAGAACACATATTCTGCCAGTGTATTTAATGTTCTGTAACTTCAATCAGTTTTGATGGGACGTTTCCAGAATAGCACACAATTTAATCCCAGCAGTCATTAATAAATAATTTAGCAGAAATATTAATACCTTAACCATCCATCCATGGGTAACATTGACAGGTGCACTTAGCTCTCACCAGACAATTTTACAGGGCCCATTATTATGGTGTCAGATCTGTTTTCTGCTCTGTTTGCACATTACAAATCGTGATCTTTCTCTTGCTGTGGAACATAGGCTGCTATATTCCCATAAAATATTTTTCTTTTAATCTGAAACCTCATTGGCTGCTATTTTGACTTAAAATCTTTTTGAGCCATTTGAGGTCACTGTTTTCCTATCTATAATATTTGGATTCACGTTTTTAAAGTTCTCTAGTCTCATAGATATATTTACACATATACCTTCGGGTGGAAGCAATTTTGTATTCATATTCCTGAGCTTTGCATAGAATTTTCCTTTAAGAAATGAACAACACAGAAAACTTAACAGTAAGTTTACTCAGATATTATAATACTAAATGGAATATTCATCTTTTTCTGATTATTTATGTTAAAGGTCACCTTAAAATCAACTCAAAAATAAGATTTGTCTTCTTGTTATGTTTATATAATTCTATCCTTACAGCTATTCTAATTATTGAAATAAAGACCCACTATTTTCATAGATAAACAGGAAAATACATTTGTGGTTAGAGTGTTAACATTCTGCTCACCTAGGGGGATGGACAAATTGGTACAGCTTTTTATAGTTTGTTAATTATGCTCATACTGTGTGCCAGAGATAGAAGTTCATATCGCCTTCCTACACACATACAGAGTGCTTAGAATTCTGAAACCTGTTCCCATCCTTTCCTGCCATGGTTCTGGGGATAAAGGAATTTGCTGTTGATTGTTAATCATGTTGTGAGACAGACAAAAAAACTGGTAATTGTAATATTACCTGGAAGGAGTTGTAATCATACTAAACTGTCCAGATTGTGGATGATACTAACATTATTAACAATAGCACTAGACAAGGGAATCAGATTATTGCATTTCCTCAGAAATAAAACTCAAGGTAAAATCTTTATCTTGATGACTTCATTACCATTATCTTCACACATGTTCCAAGGTATATGCAGTTTGTGGATTGGAGGGATCACTGGACAGTGGGTCAACAACAAGTACTTGAACTTTGGATCAAGCCCTGTTTGGCAAAATATTCATTTAGCTTCTTAGAATACAATAAAATGTTTACTGGCCATTAGCCAATGATAATGCTAAACCTTGACAGGTTTTCTCTAGTTTTCTTTCTTTTCTTTGTTACGCTGACCACCTTTGTCACACAATCAGCAGCTATTTTACCTTCACTGACACATTGTCTGTCCACAACTAGAAGCCCATTTTTTAGTGTCTCCAGATAATTAGTCTGTTTATAGTTTTGAATCTGCTTGTAACTCCATCATTAACATATATTTTGACATTCATCACACCAATCTGAAAGGCTGACATGCCAACAAATGCAGTTTTTGGAAGTGGTCCCAAATGTAACTACTGAGAGCTTTTTCTGGATTCTGCGTTTTGCCATGTAAACATTTTTGCAGGAATTTAGAATTTGAAAGATGTTCATATTTTGGCATTAGTTCTACCACAACAGTTTCTGGCTTGGGTTGTGCATGTGTAAGTTTTTGTCCTTTTGCTTCATGTCCATTGTACTGGCACAATTAAGTATGAATCCTAACTTCTTTTCACTGTGACATTACAACACATAAAGTTTTAATATGATTTCCAACAATCCACTTGTGCAGTTCACCATAAAATTTGTGACTGGAATTAAGATTGTTAGTTTTTGACACTTTGTCATGCCAAATCATTGAAATACACCTAAACCAGTCACAACAACCGGTTTACAACATAACTGCATGCCAAAAGCACAAGTAAACTGAAGTAAACTACTTGTATTGACAGAAGGGTCAATTACAGTAAATTCCCGCTGACAGTAGAACGTTGGCACTGTTTTTCATCTCAGAGTAGCCACTTCTGTCCTCAATTATTTGTTAGATATGTTCCATTCTCTATCTTCCTCTACAGTTCTTACCCTCTACAGCTTCCTCTACCATGCAGAAGTTATTCCCTGATATATTAAAATATGTCCTATCATCCTGTCCCTTCTTGTTCCAAATGAGTCTTTTATATATATCTTTTTCCTCACTAATTCTGCAGATAACCTCATCATTCCTTTCCTTGTCATTCTGCCTAATTTCCATTATTCATCTCTATCTCTAAATCTCAAATGCTTCAGTTCTCTTCTGTTGTGGTTTTGCCATAGTCCATATTTCACTACCACACAATTCTGTGCTGCAAACATACATTCTGAGATATTTCCTCCTCAAATTAATGTTTATCTTCGATATTAGCAGACTTCTTGTGGGCTCCTAGGCACTTAAAAAGCACTCACAGCATCTGCTTTAAAAAGGCATTTTAACACAAAAGTGATGAAGTTGCATGTTGTACATAAAGTACATATTTGGAGAATAAGGAAGAATCACAGAATTGTATTAATACATCTTCCTCACCACATGGTAGAGCTTTGTCAGGACTGGCTCTCCCAAGGCTGTCAGTAGTTTCAATGGAATGTTGTCTACTCCTGGGGCCTTGTTTCGACTCAGGTCTTTCAGTGCTTTGTCAAACTCTACACGCAGTATCGTATCTCCCATTTCGTCTTCATCTACATCCTCTTCCATTTCCATAATATTGTCCTCTAGTACATCGCCCTTGTATAGACCCTCTATATACTCCTTCAACCTTTCTGCTTTCCCTTCTTTGCTTAGAACTGGGTTTCCATCTGAGCTCTTGATGTTCATACAAGTTGTTCTCTTATCTCCAAAGGTCTCTTTAATTTTCCTGTAGGCAGTATCTATCTTACCCCTAGTGATATAAGCCTCTACATCCTTAAATTTGTCCCCTAGTCATCCCTGCTTAGCCATTTTGCACTTCCTGTCGATCTCATTTTTTAGATGTCTGTATTCCTTTTTGCCTGCTTCATTTACTGCATTTTTATATTTTCTCCTTTCATCAATTAAATTCAATATTTGTTCGGTTACCCAAGGATTTCTCCTAGCCCTCGTCTTTTTACCTACTTGATCCTCAGCGGCCTTCACTACTTCATCCCTCAGAGCTACCCATTCTTCTTCTACTTTATTTCTTTCCCCCATTCCTGTCAATTGCTCCCTTATGCTCTCCCTGAAACTCCGTACAACCTCTGGGTCTTTTAGTTTATCCATGTCCCATCTCCTTGAATTCCCACATTTTTGCAGTTTCTTCAGTTTTAATCTACAGGTCACAACCAATAGATTGTGGTCAGAGTCCACATCTGCACCTGGAAATGTCTTACAATTTAAAACCTGGTTCCTAAATCTCTGTCTTACCATTATATAATCTATCTGATACCTTTTAGTATCTCCAGGCTTCTTCCATGTATACAGCCTTCTTTTATGATTCTTGAACCAAGTGTTACCTATGATTAAGTTGTGCTCTGTGCAAAATTCTACCAGGCGGCTTCCTTTTTCATTTCTTTGCCCTAGTCCATATTCACCTACTACGTTTCCTTCTCTCCCTTTTCCTACTACCATATTCCAGTCACCCATGACTATTAAAGTTTCATCTCCCTACACTATCTGAATAATTTCTTTTATTTCATCATACATTTCTTCAATTTCTTCGCCTCTCATGCAGAGCTAGTTGGCATATAAACTTGTACTAGTGTAGTAGGTGTGGGCTTTGTGTCTATGTTGGCTAGAATAATGCATCAACTATGCTGTTTGTAGTAGCTTACCCGCATTCCTGTTTTCCTATTCATTATTAAACCTACTCCTGCATTACCCCTATTTGATTTTGTGTTTATAACCCTGTAGTCACCTGACCAGAAGTCTTGTTCCTCCTGCCACCGAACTTCACAAATTCCCACTATATGTAACTTTAACCTATCCATTTCTTTTTTTAAATTTTCTAACCTACCTGCCCGATTAAGGGATCTGACATTCTGATCCGTAGAACGCCAGTTTTCTTTCTCCTGATAACGACATCCTCTTGAGTAGCCCCGCCCGGAGATCCGAATGGGGGACTATTTTACCTCCGGAATATTTTACCCAAGAGGATGCCATCATCATTTAATCATACAGTAAAGCTGCATGCCCTTGGGAAAGATTACGGCCATAGTTTCCCCTTGCTTTCAGCCGTTCGCAGTGCCAGCACAACAAGGCCGTTTTGGTTATTGTTATAAGGCCAGATCAGTCAATCCTCCAGACTGTTGCCCCTGCAACTACCGAAAAGGCTGCTGCCCCTCTTCAGGAAAAACACGTTTGTCTGGCCTCTCAACAGATACCCCTCCGTTATGGTTGCACCTACGGTACGGCTATCTGTATCGCTGAGGCATGCAAGCCTCCCTACCAACGGCATGGTCCATGGTTCATGGGGGGCAGTCAAGATTATCAGCATCATAAATAATTTAAAAAAAATTAAATCTGCTTCTTCTGAAATGTATAAACTAATTTTTAATGGAGATGAATTTTTCGTTTACATTTGGTCACGTTACAGATTCAGACCATTTTTGATGTAGGATTTTTTTTTAACCTGACTGCAATTCTTCACGTCCATTGCATTGTATCTCAGCAACTCTTATAATTTTCAAATTATTCATTCCTGTCTCCCTTTTAAGTTACTTTAGTTTTGGTTGTAGCAGTGTTAAACACTCCTGGAAAGTACCAATTGATGTTCCGATATTACACCTCCCCCTTTCAAATTGTCACCTCATTCTCCCCCAACCCACAAAAACAAACACGTGCGTGCACACACACACACACACACAAACACACACACACACACACACACACACACACACACACACACACACGCGCCTAGTTCCAAGCAGGAAACTACTCTACATTGGGACATTGATTTACCATAACAGGAACTCATATTTAGAGTATAAAATGGAGGGAAATGCAGGGAAAACAAATTGCAGAGGTGTTCTATGGTCTTCCACAGTTCTCAAGGCCATCCTTAACATGTGATTCATTTTAGGCCAGACACTGATTTACCTGTTGGTTCATTGGAGGTATTCCCCCCCTACCACCCATTTCTCGCAGCATTCCGCAATCTGCCACATGGAGATGTGCCAGCTAGGGGTTTCAGTTTCTGCAAAGGAAAAAAGTATTTTGCTTGCCAGCTCGCAAAATCAAACTTATGTAACTAATGTTTTGTTTGTTTGTGGGTACTTGTCTGTTGTTCTGGTACACATTGAAATGCCTGTACAATAGTACCACTTCACAAAAGTAGAGTGGCCAAAACAAAACAATGCATCAAATTGAAAAAGGAAGTAGCATGCAGTAATTTATTTCTGCATTTGAAAGAGAACAACAGTGCAACAGTCCATCCTGAGCCAGTGGAAGTGTACAGTAGAATGCATAAAACACAGTGAATCGCTGGTAGAAATGTTTCCAGTATTGTGAACAAGTCTGAATGACAAATAAGAGTTACAGCTCATCTCTTTGTGGACAACTGGGAATCACTAGAGAATTCAAACCTTGGTGTATAGAGACCAGGTTTTCTTAATCAAGGCAGTAGCAGAAAAAGTAAAAATAAGTCATGGAACAGTTTTCAAAGTATTACACAAAACTGTGAATATGACAGCTCGCAGTCCACTGAGTTTTGCGACAGATCACACCATTTCAAAAATCTGCTGAACCAAGGCAGCAGCAGCTGTTGCAACTGAGCCAGGTCAATTCAGATGACTTCTTTAGCTGCCATTTCTTCATGGGTAAGAGCTGGTTTAGGGGTACCACCTTTGATTTGATTGGTAATCAAATGTCATCACTCATAAGTTCAAACCATGCTACTGCTTAAACTTTGAACAAAAATTATCAGCAATGGTGACTTAAGACTTTTGGCATAAGAGTCACCCTGTCTGTACTGCCAATGGCCTTCTCAAAAGTGGCACAGGAGTGGCCGGACGTTCAAGGCACTCTTTTGCCCATGGGGTGGGAAACTAGCCCAAAGAGGCGAAAGAATCAGCAATGATCAACAACATGATGATGCAGAAAGGAATGGAAACCATTGTGTTAAAGACACACAATGTGTGTCAACTGGATGTGTGGCTTGTAATTGAAAAAAATTCTTCATGATTTCACCAGTGACAATAAGATTCCTAACTACTCCCTCATACAGATCTCTGGGTGGGGATTGCCAAGAGGAAGGGGACTGGAGAATAATACTGAATAACCAATGACAGGATAATATGTGGCATGGAATGTCAGATGTTTTAACATGGTAGGGAAGCTAGAAAATGTAAAAAAGGGAAATGCTAATGCTCAGTCGAGATATAGTGGGTGTTAATGAAGTAAAAATGAAAGAGAAAAAGTATTTCTGGTCAGACAAGCATAGGGTAATAACAAGAGAAGAATATTGTATAACAGAAATAGGATTTATTATTAATGGGAAGGTAGGATAGAGAGCAAGATACTGTGAACATTCATGTTTCATCATGAGGCAAAATCTTCCTTCTTCATTCTTCAAGTAATTTCGGGTATAAGGAGTAAAACTCAATCAGTGTCGTTATTGAAAAAGTATTGTCTTGTAATTATTGGTTAAGAGTTGTATGGTCCTGAGTGGACCATTGTTGTGTGAAAGAGTTGAAATGTTCTCTAACTTTGTGTGGAGGACACATGGTGTTGACTATACAGCCATTTTTAAATAGTACATAAAATTCTGTACAGTTCTGGAGATATTGAGTTGTATGTTCTCTAGCAAATTCAGGACATATTCACTTGTATGTTCTCTAGCAAATGAGTCTCTCAGTGTTAAACAGCAGTTAGCTCTGTTTCAGAGTACATCTTTCCAGTATGTATTGTCACACAATGATGGTTTTCTGGTGCTCTTATCACGTTTTCAGATGTATCAGTTATTCTGTTTTCTTTTCCATTAATTGAGTTACATTCACAAGAAATATGTATCATTTCCACTAAATTATTAAATTCATTTTTATATTTATTGCACATTGCAACTCCCAGTTTCCATGTCTCTGAACTTGTACTCATGTTTGTTCATGTTCAAAACACTCATTAGTGGTCGGTGCCTTCATCATATATGTACATAATATTTACATGTAACTAATAGCTTCATATGCCTCAGTCATCACCCCATATTTTCCATTTAATGTCCTTTGTTGGTGTACTTGTGTGTAGCTGGAAGTGTGTTTGTGTTTTACTAGTCATTGTTTGTGAATGTTCATCTTCTTTCTTCATGCTCAGACATTATCTTTCTTGATTCTTCATGTCATTTGAGGGACTGGTATTTTAATTCTGAAATGTGTAAAAGTGTAAGTTGTGTGATAAGGCTGCATTGTATTGTTTTGCCAGTGCCCATTTGAATTTTTTGAAGTGTGTTAGCTGGATAGTATTAATCCTGTATTTCATGGAAGTCTTTCTTCATGTAAGGTTTTCTTTCTTGATTCTTCACGTCCTTTGAGGGATTAAAAGTTACAGTGATTGCTGTATGAAATGATTGTGTTTGAGTATATGTGGCTAGGTTGTAGCGTGCATCTATGGTTGAGTCCACATCAGTTCCTATGAGAGTGTTTGTTTTATAGAGTAGCTGACATGTTTCTTAATGAGACAAATTCTTCCTTCTTCATTCCTCATGGAATATTAGGGCTCATCAGTTTGTGTGCAGCGTCATTGTTGAAAAAAATGTTGTACTGTAATTATCTGTAGAAACCTGTATGAGTCTGAGTGGATGATATGTGGTATAGGTTATTCTGCCATTTTTAATCTCTACATAGAGCTTCTGATGATTGTTTAGATATATAGTTGTATATTCTGCGGCTTAGGACTTTCTCAGCAGTTAACAGCATGTAAATCTGTTGCAGACAATATCATTTTTATATATGATGCCAACAACAACAGTTTTAGGCGCACATGTTTAACGACACGATTGGAATTCACATTTTATGATTTATTATATGAATGCACGGTGTCTTTTCTTTCAGACATGTCCAAAAGAACAGACACCACAGATTCATATAATTGATATGCCTAGCTGAGCAATGGATCCATCTTCTTCAGTGCAAATGTGCAAATATGTTCAATCTCCTGTGGTACTATCAGAGTAGCAAACAAGGAGTCAAAGGATGGTGTTCTAGAGATAGGTGACGCTCATTTGGAATGTCAATAAAAATAATTTAACAGTACCACCATGAATCCTGAGGAATTCTGTTCAATGAGCTGATGTGTGGAGCAAGTAGCTAAATCTTAGTCAATGGAAAATATATTAAGTAACACACCAAGTTCAATATTTAGAAACTCACTATATGGCTCTCAAGAAAGATCAAACTTAAGACTGCAGACCACATCACACCAACCTCTATGACAAATCCCACCTGTACCAAGCTTGGTGCAGCTTTAAACTCAAGCTAGACCACCTTCTAAGCCAATAATTATCATCATTAAAATTTACTCCATATTAGAGTCGCTTGATGCATTCATTAATCTGCATTGTATTTTAAGATTTTCACAAGGCTTTTGACACCATTTCTCATACACAACTTCTAATCAAATTTGGTGCCTATTCAGTATTGTATCAGTTATGTAATTGGATACATGCTTTCCCATCAGAAAGGTCATGTTCGTGGTAATTGATGGAAAGTTATCAAGTAAACTAGGAGTAATGTCTGTCTTTCCCAGAGGAAATGTTATATGCCCTCAGGTATTTCTGATCTACATAAAAGATTAAGGAGATGATCTGAAAAGGTCTCTTACATTGTTTGCAGATTAAGTTGTCATTTAATGTCTTGCAAAGTCATCAGATGATCAAAACCTACTGCAAAATGATTTAGACAAGATATCTGCACGGTGCTAGAAGAGGCACCTGACTCTGATCAGTGAAAAGTGTGAAGTCACCCATATGAGTACTAAAAAGTATCTGATAAACTTTGGTTACATGATAAGTCACACAAATCTAAAGGCTGTCAATTCAAGTTAATACTTAGGGTTACTCTTACCAGTAGCTTATACTGGAATGATCACAGTGATAATGCTGTGGGAAAAGCAAACAAAAGACTTCTTTTATTAGTCCCAGTCAATATGTGATAAGTGCTGATGAGACCACACTGCTGAGGTCATTGGTCCCTAGGCTTACACACTACTTAATATAACTTAAACTAATTTAAGCCAAGGACAACACACACCCATGCCTGAGGGAGGACTCGAAATTCCGATAGGGGTAGCCGCACGAATTGTGGCAAGGCGCCTCAGACAGCGTGACTATCCTGCGGCGCCTAAAGACTTTGATTTATAGGCGGAACATTTAGAATATGCAACAGCTCTACTACAGAAACTTCTTATACTACACTTGTCCTACTTCTCTGGAATCCTGGTGTGTGGTTTGGGTTCTGCATCATATAGATCTGACAGAGGACATGTAAAAAGTTCAAAGAAGGGCAGCACATTTTGTATTATCACAAAATAGGGAGAGTGTGCCATGTGAAATGATATGTGAATTAGAGTCGGCATCATTAAAACAAAGGCCTTTTCAATTGTTGCAGGATCTTTTCATGAAATTTCAATCACTAACCTTCTCAGAGTGTGAACGTATTTTGTTGCTGCCCACCTACATAGGGAGAAATGATCATCACAATAAAATAAGGGAAATCAGAGCTCATACAGAAAGACAGAAGTGTTCGTGTTATGTGTCTGTTGTTTGAGAGTGGAACACTAGATAAATAGCTTGAAGGTGGTTTGATGAAACCTGAATGCAGAATAACCACGTACGAAGACGTAGATGTAGGAAATGGTGATCTTAAGACTAGCAGATGGAAATCATTCAACCTACATAGATATAAAACTTTCTCTTACACACTTTTGTAATAGTATGCTTCATTTATATGTAGACCTTATTACAAAGAAAAATGACATTGTGTATTCTGATAACATGACCAATTAAAATTCAAGAATCATCCACGAGCTCCTACACATTTCACAGGATAATACTTACCTATTATGGATAACAATACATAAAAAATTCCTATTGACACGGTGTTCCTAATATTATGCTCACTGATTTCACCAAAAATAATATTTCCACAAATCTTGTTGAGGACAAAGTCCTTTTGATATGATGATTGCTTGGGTAGCCTAATAAATATCCACTAGGATTTGGGATCCTTAGAAATACGAAAGGTCCCGTATGCAGAAGCTGCCACTTTTTGTTACTTTGAGTAATAACCTCTTGGTCCTGTTTGCGACTTAATGTCTCCTTCAGTTACATTCATAGACCCCAATACAGACATAAATTCATTCCAACTGGTTTCTGACACAGTGATATGTTTCTCTCCATTTTCAACAGGCAGTGTTGCCTTCAAGATTGTTGAAACATCTGTATGAGAAATGGATTCATTCCAGTAGCAGGCGTTAGTAAGTTGTGTTTTGAAACACCGGTGCAAGCTCCCATTTCGAGAAGAGAAAAGCTCTGAGTAAAAACCTTCTTCTGTAGTATTACCTGCACACCACTGGGCCACAATTTGACCAGAAATGCATTTTCAATATTCTCATACACTGAGGTGTCAAGAGTCATGGGATGCCTCATAATATTGAGTTGGACACCCTTATGCCTGGCGTAGTGAACCAACTCAACATGTCATGGACTTAACAAGTCACTGGAAGTGCACTGTAGAAATACTGAGACATTACTGCCTCTATTGCCATCCGTATTTTGAGTAAGTGTTGCCAAAGAAGGATTTTGTGCACAAATTGACCTCTCAGTCACATTCCATAAATTCTGATGTGACTCATATTGGACAATTAGTGTGGCCAAATCATTCACCCAACTTATCAAGAACGTTCTTCAAACCAATTGTGACCAATTATGGCCTACTAACGATATTATGGGTTCCTTAACTAATTTCTCACACTCTTTTGAATTTGCTTTCCATTAACACATTCTAAACAAGGAACTAGCAGAGACATAACTATAGATTGAATCTCCCCCATGTTGGTATCACAGTATTTCAGTCATCAATATTGGAAACGTATGTTCCAAGGGTGTTATATAATTCCCTAGAAAAATTAAGTTTTTATTTAAATGACAAGCTATGCTCAGAAAAGACTGTTAAATACTGTTTATATGTATGATCTACCAGTCAACAGATATATTTTTACTACAAACTGCCTTTACATCATTGACCCTGTGCTTGAGATCAGTCGCTTCCTTCACAGTTGACCATATGGTTTTAATTTTATCCTGTGAACTAGTTATTCTGTTTGTGTAGCATATACTCTTTGCCTCCCATTTTGATCTGTGTGATATCCTTATTATTATTACTATTTGTCAGTCATTTCCTGATCATTGCTTGTGATTTAAATGAAAACTTATTTTCTACAGGGAACGATATAACTCTCTTTAAAAATACTTTTCCAGTATTCATGTCTGAAATACTTCTCTGTGATGTTGACTAGGGTGAGATTGAATCAATAATGAAGTCACTGCAGACTAAGAATTCTCATAGATATAATGGATTGCCTAGCACAATATTAAGGTATTGTGCTGCACATGTTAGCCTGTACATAGCCATATTTGTATCTTTTCCTTTAAGAATTGACAGTTTACTGAATGATCAATGTAATCAGAGTAAAGCCACTTTATAAAAAGGGAGAAAGGAATAATGCAAACAATATTAGACCTATTTGTATACCATCAGTATTTGCCAAAGTTTTTGAGAAGGTTGTGTATGTAAAGATAATCCATCATTTTATTTCACATAATGTGGTGTCAAATGTACACTTCATTTTAAGAAGTGGTTTAACAATTGAAATGCTTGAGGCACTTGATATGAGGAACTCGAAAATATTTCTGTTTGCCGATGACATTAGCTTGGTATTAGAGGATATTGTATGCTACATTGGCTCTGTTTCAAATAGCCTTGTTCATGACATAAGCTCAAGGCTTGTAAAAACCAAATTAATGCAAAGGCACAGTTTTTACAGTTTCTAATACACAATTAAACAAAACCCAATGTTTCAATTTCACAAAATGGGCATATGATTAGAGAAACTGCACAGTTCTAATTTCTAGATATTCACATAGATGGAAATGGAAATGAGCATTTGGCATCATTGGCTGGAAGGTTCTTTGCAGGGTAGGACTGGCCACCTTGGTGCAGGTCTTATTACATTTGACGCCACATTGGGCGACCTCTAAGCCAGATGGGGATGAAATGATGATGAAGACAGCACAACACCCAGTCCCTGAGTGGAGAAAATCCCCAAGCCAGCTGGGAATCAAATCCGGGCCCATAGGACGGCAGTCCGTCATGCGGACCACTCAGCTATCAAGACAGACGTAGACAGTTTTAGCCATATTTCTATGCCATCAGTGTTTGCTAAAGTTATTGAGAAAGTAGTGTACGCAAGGATAACTGATCATTTTATTTCACATAATTTTCTGTGAAATATAAAGTTTGGTTTTAGACGTAGTTTAACAACTGATAATTCTATACGCTCTTTTCTCCAGATGTTGGAATATTACAGAATAAGGGAGTAGCTGACAATTGGTTCACCTCTTACTTTAACAACAGACAGCAAAATGTCATTATTCACAGAGTTGAGAATGGCTGTGATGTGGGGCTGTGTGGGGTATGGCCAAATGGGGGGCACTCCAGGGATCAATGTTGGGGCCACTCCAGTTCCTTATTTATCTAAATGATATTCCATCTAGTATTATGGGTAACTCTAAAATATTTCTGTCTGCTCATGAACCTAGCTTGGTAGTAAAGGATGTTGTGTGCAACACTGGCTCTGTTTCGAATATTGCAGTTCATGAAATACACTTAAGCCTTGTAAAAGCAAAATTAATGCTAAATCACAGTAAAACTCATTTTTAAGTTTCTAACCCACAAACAAAACCCAATGTTTCAATTCCTTGAAATGGGCATATGATTAGAGTAACTGAACAGTTCAAATTTCTCGGTGTTTAAACAGATAGCAAACTGTCATGGAAGGCCCACATTCAGGATCTTGCTCAAAGACTTAATGTTGCCATTTTCACTATTTGAACCATATCTGGGGTAAGTGATATTTCGAAATGGAAAATAGTCTACTATGCATGTTTTCATTTGCTTATGATGTATGGTATTATATTTTGGGTTAACTCTTCCCATTCTTGAAGAATACTTTTGGTTCAGAAATGAGCGGACCAGGTATTAAGTGGTGCAAGTCTGTGAACCTCTTGTTGACCCCTGTTCATTTGTCTGGGTAGTATGACATTGCCCTCTCAATGTATACATTTCTTGTTAGTAATATCAGTTTTTTCCCTGAGAAATAGCAGCTTGCACTCAGTTAAAACTAGGCAGAAATTCAATCTGTCTTTTGATCACAGTTCCTTGCCTCTTGTGCAGAAAGGTGCTCAATACACTGCTGTATCCATTTTCGATAACCTACCACAAGAATTCAAAAGTCTTAGCAGTAATCCACACTCTTTGAAATTGAAACAAAAGAGTTTCCGCATCAGTCACCCTCGGTTCTGTTTAGGAATTCCTTGAAACATTAAGCTGATTCCTGTTATATTGTTGATTGCTTATACATTAACTTATAACTTGACATTTTTGGGTTCATAAAAATTTAATTTTATCTGTTAGTACTTTTATGTTGTAATTTCATGTACTGACACATTCCATGACTTTGGATATATGCTCCTCAATTTGGTCTTACAGACAAGATGCGTAAAATAAAAAATAAGAAAAATCACATGAGTAAAAATGATAAATCTACCAATGCATTGTCCTTTTAAACCATGTGTACGTGATACTGCTCCCATATGTTCATATTACTATCCCACATCTTTTGATAATTTGGTATATGTTTTGGATGAATCATTTATTTCAGTTGCCCATAGAGCCCTGTCATCATGCATATATTCAGTTATGTAACTTATCTTTTGCACCTTGGTCCGTGACCATGGCAATTCATATGTAAAGCCACAAATGAGTACCACAGGATACACAGTTTTATTTGATGAATATATTTAATAGTTTCTATGCTTAATGATATTTATTTCCATCATTATTACTGTGTATAGCATTGTCACCGGCAGCATACCATGTGCAGACAGTGAAATATTTTGAACAGGCTGATACACATATAGATTGTTATAGTCTGATCTTGGATCAAGATATATGTCATTATATTTTCCTGCAATTCATATTAGCATTTCCGCAGTGCCCCCTGGACATCTACTAACCCTTTGTTCAGGGCTTTCAGGGTTTCAACTATTTTATTTCTCCACTGAAAAGAATCAGATTCTATTTGTTCCTTGATCTCGAGTAATTCCTTGTTTAGTCCACTGCCCACTGCTGGCAGGGTCAACAGATTACTAACAGAAGTCTCGAATCACATGTTCACAGATTTTATGATCTGATCTCCCTCAGAATTTGCCCAAGCATCTATGTGTGCTGTGTCTTGCTGCCTGTGCACAGTAAACAGTTCTTGTACTATTTTTTCTTACTCTAATGACAAATTAATCACTTGGTATGTAAGACTGTTTACAGTGTAACCTAAGGCTAACTACCTATCATGGATCTCATTCACTTCTGTTGGTAGCTTCTCCATAGATCCATGGATCAGCTCTTGAGCTTTTCACAATTCAGTTATGTCACTTTCTAGTCTCTGCAATATGGCTTCCTGTTTCTCTGCTTAGTCATTAAATTGAGTGCTCACTGGTGGCCAGTTCTTGGCTAGTGGGCATATCCTCCTGTCTAGTATTCATTCCTTTTGCTTTGTGGCTAATGCTGTAACAAGAGCAGTCATCTGTGTTTGTTTTGCAGCTCAAATTATCAACTACTCCAGAATTTTGGTGAGAGATCTTGAGTTTATGGTTTAGATACCTCTGGCACCACTACATCCTCAACTGAATGAACATTAACAAGGTCTATCAACTCCATCTGATATTGAGAATGGCATTTTACCACAACACACAAACAAATTTCGACAAGAGCCTAATGTCTTCTGTCAGATTACAACACAGTTTATCCCTAATACATTTACACATGAAATATCATCAGACAAACGAAGAAAACTATAATGATAAACACTGTTAAAAAAAGGTGAGAAATACTGCACCAGCCAGACATCCTCAGAAGTATGTTCAGGAACACATGTAAATGTAAAACTGAGCAATTTCATGACTATATTAAAAATAAAATTTGATGAGACATTTCCTAAAATCCCACATTCTGTTGGAGAATCTATCAGAAAAAACTCGGCAACAAAGGTACCAGAATATTCTGAACACTCAAATATCTCTAGAAAAGACAATGAGAGTAGCCCAGCCTTCTTACAGTTTTTTATCAAATACAAAAGAACCTGTAGGAAACTGCTGCAGGATGCAAAAAGAATTCAAAAGGATAAGGCTATACAGATGTTCAACAATAAAAGCAAGGCAACAAGAAATATAGTAAAACAAGAAACTGGTAACACCAAGCCAAACCTGACAAATATGAAAATAAAAAATAAAGGTGGTTTAATAGATAATCCTAAGGGTAACTTTCTTGACCATTACTTTAGTAACATAGCAACCAAACTTTAAGTAAAGCTACCAAAAATACAATATACAGCTGCAAATAACTATGTACTTTACATAAAGCTACTGCTACTAACCATGCATCATTCGGATTGTGTATAAATTTAAGAGTAAACTCTCCATAGCTCCAAATGAGGTTGCAGTGTGTCTACTATGGGACTGTATTATCAGCGTACAGGCATCTCTGACAGATACTATAAATCAATCATTCACTTCCAATTGCTTCCCCGATTACCTAACGCGAGCAGAAGTTCTTCCCGTCCACAAAAAGGATAGTAAAGAAAATATAGAGAATTACAACCCAAATTCATTACTGCCTCCATTTTCAAAAATAATAGAAAACTATTATGGAAAACAGACTTATGGATTATTTAAATAAATATCAACTTCTGTGGAAAGAACAGTTTGGTTTCAGATATGGAAAGGGAACAGAAGCTACTACAGGAAAATTTACAAAATGTAACAGTTATTTACCTACACATCAACAAAGCATCTGACATAGTTTGTCATGAAATACTTCTAGGTAAATCTGAAGTACTGGAAATAAGGAGGTGGGGGTCATAAATAAATAGTCTGTCTTATCTAGCAAACAGTGTGCAGTGGGTACAGATCTCCCAAATTTCAGATGGCTGAAATTATATGATATTGGGACAATTTACATAGGAAGTACAACAGGCATGTTGTGACACATAAAAGACATATCTGCTCAGTATGTTATAAGTTAATGAGAAGATTGTTGGTTCAAGAAACTAATCACAGTCAATGTCACAAAACACCTGTTGCAGAGGTGACCATTTAGTCATGGTATAGGGGCTGTTGCAACTGCTGAAATACACTGTGAACAATCTGTGGCTCAGGTGACCACAGTGCTCACTGTCACATCCTGTCACATGAGTGGGCACTAGCGCATGACAAAATCTGTCACTCATGTGACAACTGAAACCACAGTATGACCCATCACACAAAAATCCACTTTTTACACTGCACACTGCATTGCTTTGATGACCACTCAAATCACAACATATCCCATCACACAACTGACCAATGAAATCACTACTCCATCACAGCACACTTAATGGACGAGTATGTTCTGTCTCGTGTCTGTGAGAGTATACATTATATGCAGGTCAGTCCAGTGAAGCAGCAGCAGCAGCAGGGATACAACTGAATCATCTGCTCCCTAATCCTGCTGGATCCTCATAAACTGGACTGGTGATATAACCTAGACATCAAACTTGCATTCTATGTTGTTGGGTGTCGTGTATTGTATTACTATGTATCCTGCCTACAAAACATAACCCCCCATCCCAAAAGAAGGGTGTAGTTGAGGGTCAGGTAAATTAGGCTGGTAAGTTCACTTGAGGCCCAGAGTAGGATTGGACCAAAGATTGTGCTGCCTGGAGACGTGGTGTTGAGGTTGTCTGAGGCGAGTGAATAGAAATGGGTTCAAAAGGGAAGGTGTATGTCACCTTTATATGTTCCAGTGACAGTGTCTATGTGTTTCCATTTATGGAAACTTCCAGGGTATAATGACTTCGACTAACAGTCTTGTGAGGTCCAGAGAATGGACATTGGAGACCAGGCCTGCCCCGCTCAACACTGACCATTACATGCATGGCAGTTGCTGAATCTGAATGAACAAAGGAAGTTGGGGTGCCATGCCGAGAGCCTAGTCGAGGCCATATGCATCGAATACGTTTGTGCAGTTCACACAGGAATGCTGAAATCTCTGAGTCAGAATTTGACACATTCTCTGGCATTTGAAGCTGCTCACCATATATTGTGAAAGAGCCTAGTCACTGCAGTGTTGAGGTCTGTCTTGAAACAAGAGGAGGTTGAGAAGTATGAGGAGAAGTACAGTAGTCCTTGTTTTGTTGTGGCAAACTAGAGCCACCTTCAAAATTTAATGCCATCACTGAAACGTATCATTTTGGACTGGATGGTGATGATGAGTGCCAAAGGATTTGGCAAGCTTTTTGAAGAGCTGGAATTCAAATTTCCTTTCACAACCTTTGGTGATGTGGAATAGCAAAGCGTAATGATCAGTCCATTTACTGACAAATGCTAGTGCCACAGTATCAGCTGAGATGTAAGAAATTGGTGTTGCCCCTGGCCATTGTGTGAAATATTCAATGATAGGTGAAAAATACTGCTGAACATCAGAAGTGCGGAAGTGATTGACAATGTTAACATGAGCATACATAAGCTTCCCTGTAGCCACAGGAAAATCACCAACTTGGTCATGGATGTGCAGGTCAACCTTACTAAGCTTACGTTCACCACTGCAGTGGTCCCATCTGCAACAATCTGAGCAGATGCCACAACACACGTAGTGATGAATCCTGATAGTAGCTTTAACACCTGCGTGTCACAGGTTATGGACACTGTCAAAGGCCTGCTGGGGGAAAGCATCTAGTAGGAAAGGTTGTAATTTGCGATTGGAGGTATCAAATAATAATTTGTGTCTGTGCCAGCCTAAGGCCAGTTTTTGGGTTTTGGTGATAAAGAGTCCATCTCTGTACTAACCTCTTGATCTGCAGTGACTGTTGTGAAATTGATGCAACCAGTGATCCCAGCAACTCATGCTGACAATTGGCAGCTATATTGTCTGTGCTGAACTGAGAGATATGTTCCAGTTGGTGGAATTGACATGGTGAGCAGTGACTTTTTCTCTGATGCAAGGTATATAGTATGAGTCTATAGTGTGGAAATGTCATTAAGTTCCTGGCTTTCAGCTTTTGGCGGATGTACCCGTATACCTCATAGGGAACAAGCAGCTTCCTGTCATAGGCACATCGTTGGTGTTCTATAGGCATAAGCTTCATTGAAAAGAAGGCCAATGGTTCTTAGGAACCACTGAAGTGTTGTTGCAAAGTTGCTTTTAAGGCACAGATGTTGGTGTCAAGCACCAGTGCCTCTGGGTGTTCATAGTATTGTCATTATTCCATGCTGGATTTTCTTTTGTTATTTAATTACTTTTATGTTCCTTGCCTAATTTGGCACAATAATTTGTAATAATGTGGAATGAGTTGTTTTTCATTACATGGTGAACATTTATATATCTTTTTTTTGTAATATACAGACCTGACTTTGAATTTCTATCCATCATCTTTCACACATTACATTGTGAGAAGTTCTGCTGTATAGAAGGCGATGTCAAGGAAAAAGCTTTTTAAATTTGTTTTCAAATTTTACTTTGCTGTCTGTCAGACATTTTATATCAGTGGCCAAATAATCAAAAATTTTTCTTGCAACATTGTGCATCTCTTTTTGTGCTAAATACAACATTAATATGAAGTAATAAATGTCATTTTTCTTTCAAGTACTGTAATTATGTGTATAACTGTTCCTTTTGACCTGTCATAGAATATTTACTATCAACTTTATGAGGGGAAAAAATCTACTTTGAATTAGTAGTCAGAATGCCCAACCCCTTAAACAGATTACAAGATGTTTATGAATAAGTACCACATATTATTATTACAGCATGTTTCTGAGCAATTAAGACTATCATTCTTAAAGATGACACTACTGAATGGAAATATGCAAAATATGTCAACAAGATTTGGTATGATTCTAAGTACAAAAGTGACTGAACTAAGTTGCTTTAGGAATTCCAAAATGTGCTTTTTCCAGTTTAAATTCTCATGAATATGGACACCGTGAAATTTTGAAGTTTCCCCCCCTAGTTATTATTTTCTCAGCATGTGTTACACTTGTCATTAATACAGTACCCCTGGATGTACAGAACTGAATATGAAATTGAAAGTGAGCTCATTCACAGAAAACAAGTCAATGAAACTTTTAAGAACATTGTTTACCATTACTTCTGTTTCTGTATGTGTGCTTGGATTGATTAAAATACACGGATAAGAAAAAAAATCCCAGATTTTTCCCAGATTTCCCAGTTAATTTTCCAGGTGAAATTACATGTTTCCAACATTATGTGACAATATAAGTTCCCTTTGAGCTGTAAAACTTATGTTCTTTGAATGGTTTCATACACCATATAGAATTTGCCGGCATTTTAGAAAACAAACTTAGCAAAAAACAATGATTTCTGAAATACCTTTGAGATACAGCAACATTTATACTGTATATTTTCACTTTACAGAAATATAAACAGGATCTTGAATAGAATTGGGGAGAAGAGAAGTTTGTGGCACAACTTGACAAGAAAAAGGGATCGATTGGTAGGACATGTTCTGAGGCATCAAGGGATCACCAATTTAGTATTGGAGGGCAGCGTGGAGGGTAATAGTCACAGAGGGAGACCAAGAGATGAATACACTAAGCAGATTCAGAAGGATGTAGGTTGCAGTAGGTACTAAGAGATGAAGAAACTTGCAAAGGATAGAGTAGCATGGAGAGCTGCATCAAACCAGTCTTAGGACTGATGACCACAACAACAACAACAAAATGGAACTCCACCAAACATTGCATGGTAATTTCTGAAATAGTGAAATCGAGATAGCAATGTGCTTTTGTCCACCAATCATAGTTTATGCCGCATGATATTACCAGCCAAAGACAGCAGATATTCATTGATATAGTCAGCCAATAGCAGCATCATTCTTAATTAGTGCAAACACAAAAACAGAAAAAAGTTAAATTAAATTACGGTACATACAGCATAGCTACAAGAAAAAGCTAAGCTATTACATATAATATTGGCTAACAAAAGTATTTTGCTATCTTTTCTTTCTTCCCCCCACCTCCCTCCCTCTGAAAGGTGTGATTAGGCAGGATACTAAGAATACAGCTTAAATTGCAGGCACTGAATATTTCTCTCAAGCATTATTATAAATTTCCTTGCTTCACACAGAACATTTCGTATGTTACCTGGATGTATACATATTCCATCAAACATTTTGACTTTATGGTAGAAAAGAAAATTACATACTGACTTTTTGAATAACTCACTTTGCACATTTTTTAAGGGATAGTTATACTTCTTGCCATAGTTTGTGCTTAATTGGTACCTCTTTGAAGGAACTGTAATAAATATGGAAAGCTAATCTTAAAACTTAGTCTTTTGTAGCTTGTGTTATCCTTTAAGAGACATCAAACAAAATGTGGCAGTAAAATATTAAAAACAGGGTAAATGTCTGATCTTCAGTGTTTTTATAAGAAATTCATTGCACATTCTCACACATAACATAATTCACCTTGCATAAAAGGGAATTACTTTGAAAGTAAAATTTTTTTCACTACCATTTGCAACATTCTCCCTCGACCTATTACAATCGTAAGCAGCTGTGATGCCACACTCATTGAAACAAGGCCAAATGAAAACTAATGTAATGAAATATTTCTGGAAATCTAAAAATTTCCTAGGTTTTTCCTGACTATCCCAGGGTGTATGAACCCTGCAACATTAGTGTCATCTGCAAAAGAAACTCATTCTGCATGGTATATATTAGACAGAAGATTGTTCACACATATGAGTGACACTAGTGGATCTGAGGCTTGGGAAACCCGATATGTGATTTTCACCAGTCAGAATTATGTCCCCGGACTACATTGGTTGAGTTGGCACGTAAACAGCATTAACAGTAGAGCAACTTTTCTGAACCCCAAACTGCTATTTACTGAGGATATTGTTCCTAAGGTGAGATACCATTCTAAAATGCATAAGCTTCTCAGAAATTAGTGGTTCAGTGCAGCTGTGATGAAGAAGAAAACACTACTATGATGTTGAGGTAAAGGAAGCAACAGGTGATGAATCACTATTGATGAATCAGTGCAATATTTTTCTGCATTATGGAGATAAAATGGCATCTAAAGTGATTCAAAGATGCCTAGCATTGTGCTGATGGATGCCTTTGGGCTGTCTTCCATAGTGACTGGTATCAGCATGGAAGCCTTCATGCTGCCAAAGAACACTGAAGTTCTGCTGAGGGCATAGTTGAAGTAGCAAACTCCTGGAAGAGGATATATGTCTGGGATGGTGCATCCATTACGAGCACAATACACAGTATTTGCCGTAGGTCTGTCAGGATGTATCCCTTTTCAGTATGAACTGGAGATGAGAAGACTATAGTCAAGTTGCTGTAAGTTGATCCCTGACAGCTGAAATGGCTAGGTGCAGCAGCTTCACAGGCCTACCTCAACCAATAATGTAATGCAATTTTATAAACATCTCTGTGGCAAACACTTCAGTTGACGCCTATTGTTTTCACCTGCAGCTGTTAGCACTTCAAAGCTGGAAGCCAGCAACAGTGCTACGAATTGCCATGGACCTCCTTATGTGATCTTCACTAAAGGATCTGTTCATATGGTGAATGATGTCATTCCAAAGCGGAAACTCAAATTTGGCTTCAGCAGAAACAAATTGCTCCAGTGTGAAGTGTAATGGTCTATTGAAAACTGGAGGACTAGGTTTGGTGCATGTGTGATGTACTGTGCGGCGTCATTCTTTTCTTGGCGCTCCACGTGACTGCATGATGGCTGGAAAATGGTTGAGATGATACTGGTAATGCAGCATGGAGGAACTTCAGTACAAAATTTGGTACAACATGGCAGAACCCAACAGATAAGGGACCGGAGTCGTCGTCAATGAGTTGAGAGCCAAGAATGTTAGGGAGCAGCTGAAAACATGCTAAGAAATCAGCACCAATGGCTGGTTCTGTGATAACTGCAATGGTGAGTTTCCAGCTGAAGGTGCAGTGCAATCCTAGATGTAGTTGTGAAGGACAGACGCCATAGGTGGTGACAGACAAGTAATTGGTAGCCATTAGCTAAAATGGTGCTGGTTGACCACCTATGAGCATTGTGTGTGGACAGTCACACATGTCAGACTCTATTTCTATATGAAAACAAGGGACAGACTTTCTATCCTAGATGAACAAGCAATTTGACACAGTTTGATAACTGTACATACCAATACATAGTGGTTTGGTCTTTGGCACAGTAACATACATGAGTAGGCTCGTGAGGATGTTGTGATGTGGAAACGCTAACTGGTTGTGCATGACCTGCAGACACCTGATCGGTGATAGCTTTGATCTGGGCGGAAAGCAAATAGGAAGCACAACAGGCACATTCCGGCGCCTCAAGCAAACAAATGTACAATTAAATGAAACTTTATAGCTCCCTTAATTCGCCAACAGATAGTGCTTAGCTCTGCCTTTTGTCATTGCAGAGTTTTAAATTCCTAAAGTTGTGGTATTCTTTTTGAATCACCCTGTACTTTGGGAAACATTTCATCTGAATAGGGTGACATTAATTCATGCTGGCTAGAGCAACAACTTATAATATTGAGAATGTAGTTTCTAGTCAGTGTAAAAGATACTGACAACTGCATAAAACTGAAACTATGTACTGTACCTTCTTGATTTTTAGGATGCGTTAACTATTTACAATTTCTTTTTCTTTTTGCTGCATACCAGGTACAGTGTACAGTGTTCTTCGACACAGCAGAATGGAAAATCCTTTTGTTTCTCATCTACAATCAGTATTCCATGAAAATCTTGCATTTAAGTAAGACAGCTTTCAAGAATATCATTTTAACAGCTTTTCACCCTTTAACTAACCTTTTAGCATCTAAATACACTATGTGATCAAAACTATCCAGACAACTGGTTGAAAATGACTTACAAGTTCGTGTCACCCTCCGTCGATAATGCAGGAATTCAGTATGATGTTGGTCCACCCTTAGCATTGATGACAGTTTCCACTGTCACAGTCATATGTTCAATCAGGTGCTGGAATGTTTCTTGAGGAATGGCTGCCAATTCTTCACAGAGTCCTGCACAGAGGAGAGGTATCGATGTCAGTCAGTGAGGCCTGGCACAAAGTAGCATTCCAAAACATCCCAAAGGTGTTCTATAGGATTCAGGTCAGGACTCTGTGCAGGCCAGCCCCTTATAGGGATGTTATTGCCATGTAACCACTACCTCACATGCCACGCATTATGAACAAATGCTCAAATGTAGTGAAAGATGCAGTCGCCATCCCCGAATCGCTCTTCAACAGGGGAGGCAAGAAGGTGCTTAAAACATTAATGTAGGCCTGTGCTGTGATAATGCCATGCAAAACAACAAGGGATGCAAGCTCCTCCATGGAAAACATGACCACACCATAAAACCACCACCTGTTGGCAGTTACTGTTACTGTTGGCACTCGACACTCGGGCAGATGAAGTTCATCGGACATTTCCTATACCCACACCCAGTCATCAGACTGCCACATTGTGTAGCGTGATTTGTCACTCCAAACAACATTTTTCCAATGTTGAATCGTCCAATGTTAATGCTCCTTATACCAAGAGATGTTGTGTGGCATTTACCGGTATGATGTGTGGCTTATGAGCAGCCACTCAGCCAAGAAATTCAAGTTTTCTCACATCCTTCCTAACTGTCATAGTACTTGCAATGGATCCTGATGCAGTTTGGATCCTACTTTCGACGTCTTAAGTTGCCCACCATTTTTGGAAACAATGCTTCATTGATAACAAAAGCTCTCCACCTGCTCAATCTCCTCTTCTTTCACAGGTAGTGCATTCTTGTTCTTACTGTTCATACTAAGCTCTTTAGTCTTAGCTGTGTTTATTTTTAATACAGCTCTCTGCGCTTCTGCTTCTCACTCATATCCTTGAAAACATGGGTCAGGAGACAGATGTTGTTAGTAAAGTCCAGGTCCTCTAGGCAATCATATAGAGTACACTGTATAATTCTTCCTTTCTTTTCTCTTGCGTTCTGTTCTTCATGACACCATCTAATGTCAGAAAAACATCAGTGCATTACTCCAAATTTAAAATGAATTGTTCTGAGTGATTTCCATCATGTTTCACATGGCAATTGTATTCTCCGTACATCATCTTCATGATACTCATGATCTTTCGAGGTACTTTGTAGCTCTGCATTGTTTTCCAGATGGATTCATGCTGCACCATATCAAAGGCTTTTTCAAAGTCAGCAAAAGCCAGGTACAAAGGAGACCAGTACTCTAAGGATTGCTCAGTAATGATCATTGAGGTGTTGATTTGGTCTGTGCATGATCTGCTTTCTACCAATGATGGTAGAGCATTTGCCTACGAATGGCAAAAGTCCTGAGTTCGAGTCTCAGTCCAGCACACAGTTTTAATGTGCCAGGAAGTTTCATATCAGTGCACTCTCTGCTGCAGTGTGAAAATTTCATTCTATCAACCTCAAAGTCTTCTGCTCCTCTCATGGTCAGCTACACGTAGCTTGCTCTTGGGTAGCAAATTCAAAAAATCTGTACATATATAACATGGATAATAAAATGAAATATTGTTTTGACTGTCGATCAACATAGATACTGAGAAATTTATGGTCAGCTGCTCCCTCTATGGTCTCATTTTGTACTTTAAGGCTTTTCTATTAGGTTTTATACTTATATAGAAGTTCATGTGATTAGTCTCCTTATATTAAGAGTTACCAGTTGGGGACAGACATAAGTGCCGTGTGAGCTTTCTCCTAACATTTCTGGTGTCCTATTTGTAATTGTTATACAGCAAGTAACACTGCTTCATCTTGTGTGATCTGTAGTGGCAAGCCAGTAATGTATAAGGTAGTTCGAAATGTTCTTAGAGCGGAATAGAAAGATATGAATCACAGAAGTGTAACTTTTTTATGTATCAGTGTAGGTTCCCTTTGTACTAATACATGTGGCCCAGTGATGTTCCAATACCTTGAGCTCAACTCAAAAATTAGATTCCTCTGTGCCTGCAAAACACTGTCAACTTTGGCTGTCCATTCTTGGTTTGAAGACAATCTCTGTCCATCATAGAAAATATTGAGCTTGAGGAAGAGATGGATGTTTGATGGAGCCCAAATAAGGTGAGGCTGTCAACAATTCATATCTAAATTGATGTATTTTTGTCATAGCATTGACACTTGCGTTGTGTGCGCATAATGTCTTGTTAGATGATGACTTTCTTTCCTGCCAGACCTGGCCTTCATTTGTATATCTTTTGCTGTAGTTGGTCTAAGAATTAGGGTAACATTATCCTGTAATTGTTTAACCTGTGTAAAGGTAACATATCAGCAGAATTCCTTTTGCATCTCTGGAAACTAACACCATGACCTACCAAGCTGACGTTATTGTCTTTGTAAAGTTTCCCGGCTCAGGAAAATTTTACAGAAAGCAAGTTATTACACTCATGAATCAATTTGTTGACACAATCAGTTTATGTTCACAAATGTAAGTCCTGCACTCTTTTAGCATTTCAAAGCAAATAAGAAAAATGCTTCCTGGCAATAAAGGGAAAACATCTTGGACATCTTAAAGTTTTCGGGAAAAAATGTAAATAAATATTTACGTGAGACAATCCTCTGAAAAGTTCTATTGCAAAAAAGTGCCTATCTTCTTAGGATGGACAGTATGCAAAAATTTAAGTCCCATCTCATGAGCAATACAATGAGTTTGAGCCTCAGAGTCCACAACTGGAGCAGTAGGTCATGATGCGCATTGGTCCCAGGTGGCAAGGGCTTCATAAAGTCTGGCCAGTGACATAGTGCTGGGGAACTTCTGCTTCTGCTGGCATAGATTGAACTGTCTGTTGCTTGCTGGGTGAAGGCAGTTACACCCATGTGGTAGATGACTACTAGATAGCTATTGGTCTGGCAATGTGTGCTCAAACTGGCTGAGGAATATGGACCACAGATGCACCCAAAGATCCATATACATGATGGTTTCTACTGCTCACATGAGTGCCCTCAGAACTAGCTTGCTTCCTGCAGGACAGGAGAAGTTCAGCTGACTTTGACCAATGAGCCTGCAGAACAGGAGCAAGGAGCTGCATAACTGTGTAATGTTGTGGGGTGGCAGCTTGTAGGAGACCCCAGAAACACACCATATCTTCCCCAATTCTCGATAAAGGCCAAGAGGGGCAGAGACTGGAGTGAGAAACAACAGCATCGTCACAGCCAGAAGCATTGCCAAAGGGTGAGGTAGGGGTTGCTGGTGTGTTAACATCCATTGGGATGGTGAATGGAGTCATTGTCTGGCTGGGCACACCGGAAGGTGGAAGCAATACATCTGCTGGGTGAGCAGCAAAAACCTTGGCAGGGGCAGTATTGGTTGATGTGCTGTAAGAGCTGGGAGCACTTGAGGAGTGTGATGAGAAGCACAGCTTGCCTCAGAAGATGGGAAACAGTGGTTGTCAGCCACCAGGGCTAGCCATAGAAAAAATTCATATCCCTGTCCATGGGAGACATACCATGTTGTTGGGAAGAAGAGGAGAAGGGGGACAGTCTGTCAGGTGGAGAATGGACAGAGAAGAGTGGAGAGGGCAACCATGGGGCCACTCTGCCAGAGAGGAGCCCTCCATCAGAGTGTCTCAGTATGATCTGAGAAAAAGATGAAGATTCTCATGAGAGGAGTGGTACTTGTGTAGTTTAGATATTTGAAATTTAAAAGGCTGCAGAAAATGCTCAGCAGTGCCCTTAAAGGCAAGGTGGGAATTAATGCAATGCTGTGAGCAGCACAGAAGGCAGGAAATTCAGAGGAAGTTAGCTGAAGCCCATTATCAGTAACAATTGTGCATGGAGGCTGTCTAGTGGGAAAATTTGGGTAATTGCCCAAATGGTGTGGGAAGATAAATTGGAAGACATGCAGACCACAAACAGAAAACAGGACCCAGCATGCATGATGGAATGCCACATAGAGTCAAGGATGGGGTATTCGAAGTCCAGATGAATGTGGGACCAAGGAACGGAAGTGGAAGGCCATGTTAAGTAATGCTGAGATGGGGCCCTCACCAACTCTGGCAGCTGCAGCAAGCAGTGACCAAATCTCTAATAGTAGAATCCGTGCCTCATAGACATGATGGTGAGCCAGTCACTAGGTAAGAACAGTCCACCAGCGTCCTTTGTGGAGCAACCAGAGGAAGCGGTTGCAGAGAGCCACCAAATAACCATCCAAGTGCAGTTGTTGTCACCCTGGAGCAGGACAATGCTGTCCCGGGAAGAGAGGTCCTGTTGTTGATCCCAGAACACCTGAAGATCTGGGTGTGCCACAGCCTTAGAATTGGGTGGCCAGCTTTGCCAGATGTGCTGGAAGAGATGTGGAAGACTGGACTGTCTGCAGTGTGGAGTCAGACAAGGTTGACATCCAGGAGTAGCTGTGCAAAGTCGGCAGCAACAGCGGTCAAGGTAGCAGCAGACTTCTGGATCAGTATTGAACACTGGGTCCTCTCCTAGTGAAGGCCGGGAAAGGAGATCAGCATTGGTATGGTGGAGGGTGGAGCACAAAATTACTTCATAGGAATAGACAGAAAGGAACATGGCACAGTGTTGGAGGTGGTGGGCTGTGTGGTGCTGAAACCCAGAGGAAGGGCAATTGGGGCTTCTGGTACATACTGAGGGTAAATTGGTACCCACAGACATAACCATTGAACTTTCTGAACCCAAAAATAATGGCCAGTGTTTATTTTTTGATTTGGCCACAATTACACTGGGCAGAATAGTTTTAGAGACTAGCTTCAGAGACAACGGCAATTGGCTGTACCATCTCGTTGATCACTTGGAAAAGAACAGCTCCCACACCATAATTGGAGGTATCTGTAGTGAGTGTACACAGCTATGATAGGTCATAAGGCAGGTAGGCTTGAGGAGCACCTGTTTTAATAAGTGGAACTCCCTGCCACACTCAGGGGACCAGAGGCACTGGACATTCATTCAGAAGAAGAATCTCTGCAATGGCAGTTGCATGGAGAATGAAATGACCTAAGACAGATTCGAGCTGATTTTTGTGGCAAAGCACATGGAGCTTCTGGATCACCTCAATGGACTGCATGACAGGGTAGATGCTGGAAGCACTTTGGATGTGGCCAAGATATTCCACTCATTGCACTAACGGGTCACGCTTGTTCTTGTTACAATGGAGATCCTCATGACCAGACACTGCAAACAAAAGATTCCGATTGTGTAAGAAGTCTTAGACAGAGGCACCAGTAACCAGGATATTGTCCAGGTAGTTGGCAGCCTGGGTAACATATAGCAACAGTTGTTCAAGATACTGCTGGAAAATTACTAATGCACTCATGATACTAAAGGGGAGTTGATTGTATGGAAAAAGACCAAACGGGATATTGATAACCAAAATGTCATGTAGGCTGCCTCCAAAGGAATTTGCAGGTATGTGTCACAAATATCAGTTTTTGCATAAATCTTGCTAGCACCCAGTTGAGACAAAATCTCCTTAGCTTAGGGGATAGGGTAAGAGTCCACTACTGACTAAGAGTGGACCATGACACTGAAAATGCTGCTGATGTGTTTCTGACCCGTATTCTGCCAATAAATTGTTTTCTTACCACTAATAATTGTTTAAGCACTCAGAAACACTGCTCATGCAGTGAACACAGTTGGATTTAAATTAACACTCCAGAAAAAAATGGTTCCCTACACTGTACTGTGTAAACCTGGTCAAATTCACTTTATTACTGTGAAAGCTTGTTTTACGCCCTTAACAATAGTGTCCTTCAGCTGCATAGTGTACTAACTAAGAATGGTTCTTTCATGTGATACAGCTCTATTTTGGAATAGGTCTACACATTCTAATATGCCTACTGAATTACAATTGTTCTCTGAAGAGCATTTGTCATTTTATGGTAAGCCAGATGTTTTCCCCCTATATGCAATTTAGAAATACTGATGCACTTTTAGTACCATGCCAGAGTTATGAACATAAAAAACTAACATTATAACTATAGTAAAACATGTTTTTACATTAGCAGACTGTACATTTTGCCGCCAATTTCGTTTGATCCTTTTCTAAGCTTTTTCTCCTTGAACTACTTGTTTTCCTGCTATTAAAAATCAACATTCGGAAGTAACTGAAGGATATCATGTCATCCTTCCCTTCAAACAACATTTAGAAAGCTCCATCCTCCGCTCTTCTTAAATTAATTGAATGATGACCCCCAATTATTCGGTTTTTCCTCCTCCTTTTCATTAGTCGACACAATAACAATACTTAGATTTTACTGTCTGTTCATTTCAAACAAAACTGTATGTTTAAAAACAATGAATAATTTACGTAACACACTAAAAGTAAATAAACAAGTTTGATGATGAAAGTACATTGCCTTTAATCTGCTGACTTGTGTGGTGGCGACAGTGACTTTACCGCCGTGTGTGTGAACACTGGACTTTTGACAATGGCGACGATCAGTTGACCTGGCAGTAAATATCCACTGTGAGTGCAACCGGCGTTAAAGACCTGGTCAGAAAGAGCGTGGCCTGGCAGTCCGACCTGTGGCCTTGAACAGCAATGGCATTGGCCAGGCCGCATAGTTGTTATATATTGCTGTCGGTCACACAGAGAATGACTCTGGCCGGCTCGCCGCACCGGCTGCCATCGAGTTTCAACACAGACAGATTCACAGCAGCCAGGAGCAGCGGTCTGCATTTGCTGGTGCATTTGACAACAATGGCGTGAGGCAGATCTTTGGTACCACGCTACACGTGCAGGCTGCTATGTGATGAGGTTCCGTCTGTTTCCACGGTGTGACAGCTGACGCAGTAGCAACCGCTTCTCCCTGTCTGGCATTCCTTGCCCCGGTCATCCATCGTGCCTGACCCACACAGGCAGACTGCGGCGTTGTGTCTGACCAGGCCTTCAAGAAGCTGAAAATCAGTTTTTATCTTTCCTGTATGTTTGGAAACTGACACATCCGGGATATATTATAGGAACAAAGCCTAGAAACACAGGTGGCCCTTGTGACTCCTAAGGGATTGAGACCACTCATTTCTAAGTCATTATCAAACTATCACAAACAAGCCATCATTGTCTCATTAATCATCAGTCACTTACTAGTTACCATCTCTCTACAATATGCCGTGCCGATCAAATGCCTGGATTGTTAATGGCGTACACTCGCTTGCAATACTGAGGTAAATCGCAACTGGCAAATGTTTCAAACTTGTTCCCAGTGTGGCGACTCCACATGGCCATAGAGAGGAGACAAATAAAACTGGAAATGCATTTCTGAATAAAATTTGGCAGCTCTGCAAAGTTTAGTTTTGTGTACTATGCTGTATTCTTACAGGTAGATGCCCTAGTGTCAGCCACATCAGTTTTAGATGAATTCGCTGTTTCTCACACATTTGCTGTAAAGGTGTCTCATTTTAAGAGTTGTGGGAATATTCTGAATTGCTCTTGTAAATGCACATTTTGAGGCACAATGCCATGTCAGTAAGTGCACCACTGCTGAGAGATGTTAATAGGTGCTTAAAATAAATAATAACAATTTCAGATTGTTAAATACATAAAAATAAATTATTTTCTCTCTTTAAGTAAGAATAAATCATTTATTTTCACCTGCCTTAATACATTTTCTTGCTATATTCGCTTTTCTCTGTTAGTCCCCTGAAAAGTGAAAAAAAAATCAGGGCTTTACTTTCTATTTTGTAAAGTAAAAACTAAATGTACACAATAATTTCCACAACCCATAACAGATTCATGTCTTAACAAATTTTGTGAACTTTGGTTGTAAGGATGATGTGGCTGTTTTATTGTTACAAACATATTAATGTAGTTTGAAATACTGTTGTAAATTTAATATTAAGAACAAAAGGAGGCATACGATTGTGGAAATCGGTTCTGTTACTAATAATGTGCATAACTTGACTACTGACTTATCTGCATTACTTAAACAGAAACTGAATTTGTCTTGGGCCCTTCCCGTAACTATCTACCACTTTTTCGATAAAGGACTCCCCCTCTGATTTTATCTTATCACGATGAACTGACACTATACACAAACAACTGAGTCGATTATCTGCCATGGTAGTTCTTAGCCACGTTTTTACACTCCTGAGAGTGCTGCAAACAAACATGGCATAGACCTATACTAATTCATACAGTGTAACCTTCTTCAGTTACTCTATTGTGATAATATTTCAAACAAGATTTAAAAATAATTAGCGGAAATGTCTCATCTGACTTAAGAAATTGTTTCAAAGTCTTTCTGATTAAGTAATTACAATCAGAAAAATGTTACTGTGTTAATTAGTACCTGAATGATCTTTCCGCAGAGCAGGTGGTTGCCAGTAAGCTAAGGGCTATCTTCATTCCTGAAGCTACGGCAGGCAAGGATTTGGCTTTGTCCAGTAGATCAGTCAGGCTTAATTCAGCAATATCTCCTTCAGTTACTTTATCGCATTTCCACATACTAATCCATGTCCATGCTTCTTCAGTGAAGTTATCTAAAAGTTCGCCATAAAATCTGATGATATTTTCAATTATCCTTTTCATATCTAGGTCACTTTGGGATTTCATTACCTTTGGGTGCAAGCAGAAAATCTCAAAACATGCCTTGTTATCTTCTGAAAACCGTTCTTGCAAGTACTGGACTAGGGAATCCAAATATGGAATAAAGAGAGATTTTCTGTACTACTCAGTGACAGAAACTGATGGATGATTTGAACGATGCACTTGTTGTGCAACACTCACAGTTCTCAAATGCCAGTGACATCCATTCCCAGTGCACTATAGTTGCTTTCATCACTTTTCATTATCATTTCAAATTCGGCTTTCACATTATCTCTGTCATCGAATAATTTTTTACAATTCCTTGAATGTGTTCTGAAACTTCTAACAAGTTAATGTTTACTGATGTAAGGATATTGGTAACAGGTTCTAGTTTGGCTGAATATTTTGCTATGACTTTTAATGTAACAATAAATGTTGGAGTAGTAAGTGTGCAGTAAAGTTGCCAGGCTTTCTGCCTAGTTTCACAATCTCCTTCTTTATGTAAAATTGCTAATGCTTCAACAATTTCTAAAAACTTATCATTAAATTTCCTTATAGACTTATGCTTCTCAGACCATCATGTCTCACACAGATTTTGAAGGTTCCCAACTAGGACTTTCCTTTGTCTGCTCCCCCATAAAAAAAGAAATTCTTTCTTTGATAGTACCAATGGCATTTCTAACCTCTGGTAAGGTGTTCAAATCATTCACAACTAAATTAAGTCTATGGCTAGCACAACGATAGAAGTGAGCCTTGGGATATTTCTCAGCAATTATCTGCTGTACTCCGCAAATTTTACTGGCCATCGTACTGCACCCGTCATTGCCTTGTCCTACCATTTTATCTAGATTTAAACCCCAAGCAGATAAAGTAGATACTATTGTGTTGGAGATATGTTTTACATCTAACCTTGCTAATGGTGTAAATCCAAGGAAGTCTTCTCTGACAACATTAGTTGCATGGTCAAAATAACATGCAGAAAGAGAAAGTTGTTCTGTGCCTGCAATATCCATTGTTTTGTCTGCCAAAACTGAAAATGATTTGCTGTTATTGATGGTATTAATCAAATCATTTCTTAGTACCTTGGCCCATACATCAATTAAATCATTTTGGGTTCTATGAGAAACATAGGTAGCATTTTTAGGGGCACCCTCAAAATGTTTAGACAGTGTTATGTCACCTGGCTGTACTCTAAATTGTAACAAATTATCAAATACAGCGATTGAATTTGTTTTTCTTCTTAAAGGTAAGTTATGTAATGCACAAAACAATACACAAGAAACTATTGATTTTAACTTTGCATGATCAGTTTGTACTAATTTCGCAAGATTCTCATTGGCGAGTTCTTCCACACCTTTAGTTTTGTTTGTCACACCACTTATGAAATTATTTGACTTTTCTATTGCATCTTTATGCCACTCGGAATTGCATTTTTGGACATTCATGGAACTTTTTCAAATTTGTGAATGAGTGGCTTATGAATGCACTATTATGACTACAATGACACAAAACTTGCAGAGGGCACCTTTAACTGCTTTAGAGTAGACCATCCATGGATATAATGACAGCCAGGCTGGTCGAAATGTTCTTTTTGTGCTGTCTATATCAGTCTTAAAATTATAACTTCTTTCAGGTTGCCATGTGGTTCATGTGATTATTCCCATTGTTGCCTCACTTGCTGTTGTTAGTTTCTACCACGTGTGAGTGTAGAAATAAAAGCAAAGATACTCCATAGGCAATATCTGTAAGACAATATATAACAATTTTGCACATCTTCAACAAACAAGATTTCTTAAAGAAAAACACATAATTTTTAAATTTAACGTCATTTTTTAATTTTAGTTCAATTCTCCTTTAAAGTTATTTCATTGCTCTAGTTCATCCTGTAATTCTGTTTAGATATGTTTTATATCATTTTTACGTCATTTTATCGATATTTTCCGGTTATTTTAGTGGTAATTTTACAAGTATCTTAAATCATACATAACTGAGCCCCAAAGTTACAGGTATTTTTTATATTCATAGACTGAATGAATTCTCACTAGGGGCAACTGCCTCCAGTGCACCCCTCCCCCTCCCCCCTGCGGGCACCCCTCGTTGGCTACTCGAAAAGATCAATGGGGGTATCCCAGTGACTGTTGGAGATGGGAGTGAGGACACCAGCATCCTGTAAATGGCAGATTTTCTGTCAGAGATGGTCTTGTAGCACAAATATAATGGTCCAAGATTTCTCAAACTTAGGAACTGCTGGTGGACGAAGTGTGACATGGCTATTGAAAATCCTTGACACCAGAAAGAAGATAGTGCAGAAAACACTTTGGAGTACTTAGCAAACAAATCCGAGGCACAGGAACTGACCTTCATCCGACTGACATGAGAAATGGCTTTGTGAATCTGCAGCCCCAGAGCGGTGAAAGGGTCCAAGTTGAGAAGGTCAGAGGTATCAGGAAATCCAACATCCAGAACGCGTTCTTTGATTGCTGTGTTCCTGTACTGAAAATGTGCTGAGAGGGCATCCTTGATGGAAATGAGGTTGTTGCTAAAACTGTGTAGCTGGGTGTGGAATCCCAGGGCCTTATACATCGGCCAGTCAGTGATGGTGGCAGACGACCCAGTATCAGTATGGAGAAGCCCGAGGATCCCATCAAGCAGAACATGGAGAGACATTGATTTGTGGGAGGAAGGGACCATCGTGTAGATCAAAAGAATAGACGGTGTAGCATTGCATTCCCCAGAGCTGTCAGGTTTGAGGGTGGTATAAGACACCTAATGAACAGACATCGCCATGGAAAGGCAAACTTTGGACTGGTGGTTAGACTTTTCACGTGCCAAAAACCTGGTGTTCAGAAATGACACTGCTGCCACTGACAGCTAATAAAACATCAACTGCAGGAAGGTAGGGCATACACACAATGCCCACCATTCTGGTCCACGTTGTGGGAGGGTTTGAGTGAGGCAGAAGGCTTCTGAGGTAGCCTTGAGGCTAAGACCACTGCCAGATCCTGCAGGGATAATGCGGTGCACTGAGACTGCTAATACACCATAATAATAGGGATGCAAGACTCAAGGGAGGTAGCCTTAAGTTTGAGGAAATTGTGATGGAGAGCCTCACGCACAACGGAGGAAACATGAATGTTTACACTGGAAATGCCAATCATGAAAGTGTCCCTGGAATCGCATAATTCTCTGCTGATAAGATTCATGAGACAGACTGTGACAATTAATAAAACTGTGGTTGGCCTCAGCCACATCAGCGTTGGAATCAAAACAGTCAGAGACATTGGACTTCAGCCTCAGGATGCAGCTGTTGTATAAGCTGGTATACAAAGGGGCTGTCTTTGTCCGATGATAAGTGCTCTGCAGGGTGTTACCTGTCAGTCTGTGGAAGAGGAAATGTTGTTCCATTTGCATTAGGTATCATAACCATGGCTCCACTTTGTGGTCAAACACACAGAAGGGAGGCAGTGGCTGCTGGAACTCCTGGTTGGGGTTGAGGGTTGTGTCACTGTGCTTCGAAACCTCCAGTGACAAGTGCAGCCGACCCATGATATTCACCAGAAGAGCCCTGTTGGCCCTCTACATCTGTTGAAGCAGAAAGAGGATCAGGCACACGTGCCAATGACATAGTGACAATAACACAGGAGAGCTATCTTTAACATTTATGTGATATTCTTGAAAATGAAGAGTCCCGACTTGGGGCAATTTTCCAGTAAGTAAGTGATTTTACTCATGAATCAATTTGTTGACACAATCATTTTTTCTTCACAAATGTAAGTTGTGCACTCTGTTGGCATTTCAAAACAAATAGGAAAAATCTTTCTTGACAACAAATGGAAGACATCTTGGACAACTTAAAGTTCTCAGGAAAACAACATAAATAAATATTTGTGTGAGACTATCCTTTGAAAAGGTCTCTTGCAAAAAAGTAGCTATCTTCTTAGATTGCACAGTAGGCAGAAAATTAAAATCCCATCTCATGAGCAATACCAGGAGTCTGCACCTCAGACTTCACAGCTGGAGCAGCAGGTCATGATGCACATTGGTTCTGGATGGCAAGGACGGAATCAAATCTGGGCTGTGACGTGGTGCTGGTGAATTTCTGCTTCTGCTGACAGAGACAGAACTGAATGCTGCTTGCTGGGTGAGGGCAGTCATACCCAGGTGGTAGAAGACTAGATGACTACTAGATACCTATTGGTCTGGCAATGTGGGCTCAGATTGCTTGAGGAAAATCGCACTTCGGATACACCAAAAGATCCATTTATGTGGTGGCCTCTACCCTCTTGTGCATGCCCTCAAATCTAGCCTGCTTTCTGCAGGCAGGTGAAGTTCAGCTGGTTTCTGCTAGTGTTCCTATGGGGCCGGAGCAATGACATAGCAGTGTGACAATGTGGATTGGTAGCATTGTAGGAGACCACAGAAACACAATACTTTGATTTCTTCAGTGGTGTTGAATCATCATGTTTCCAGTGCTATGACTGTTCTTTTGTCTGTGTGTTATAGTAATGACCCAATATTCATCTGTGGTTACAAACTGGAACAGAATCCATGTTGTTTGCTCTGAAAAGAGGTCAAACATAGTTCACACATCTCCATTCTGTTGCATTTCTGATCCTGTGTTAAGAGTCACGGCAGCAATATAGCACACAGTTTTCTCATATTCAATTCCACTGTTAAAATGTGATATGCCATTCAGGTGACATACTTATAGCTTCAGTAGTTTCTTGCATTTTCAGTTGCCATTCCTCCAAGACCATTCTATGCACTTCTGCAGTTACTTCTGGGATAGTGGCATGTGCATTTATTTCTGGGTTAGTGGCATATCTTGGCTGATGACTAAGCAAATTATCATCAAAGTTTTCCTGGCCAAATTTAAACTTATTTGTTCACTTGACAACCACTGAATATGAAGGAGCAGAGTCCTCCAGTGTGCCCAGAAAATCAGCATGAGTTTCCTTTGGTTTCATACATTTCTTTAGTTCAGTATTTTCCATCCTCAACACACTGTGTAGTTGCAGGTTTTTGCATGGTGCTACAAGGGGATGTCATAAACAATATACTAAAATTCCTGAGTGTTGGTGTGTGAGGGAGAAGGAGTGCTAAAAAGTCACATTCTCCTCATGTTTTTCTCAAATAGCTTAGAAACTGTGGAACCTATTGAAAATTTTTCAAAGTACAAAATCAAACTATGTGATATTTCCTGCAGAATATTTTTGCAGACTGTCAAATATATTATTTTAACAGTACAAAAGTAATGTTTATTTTTAAGTAAAGTGGGTTAAAAACAATTACAAAATGTGTATATGACATCTATGTATGGTAGAGCCATAGTATGGGATAATTTATGTTCCATGGATGCAGAATAGAGTGTGAGGAAAGGTATGTTGTTATAATCTATGAAAATATATGAACACTGTTGTACACTGCCAGAAGTGAAATTGATTCTTAGCCATCCTGAACAGCTGCTGTGGTGTTCTTATGGGAAAGGTGATGGGCTCCGCTCGATTTTCAGTTTACGTACAGACTATACCTCAAAAGTATTTTCTGTCCAGTTTTCCTATATGAATAGACAAAATTACTTCATTGAGCTTGTTTGTAGATAGTAGAGTTCCTTTCAGGTGTTAAGCAAACTTTTATGTAAAATACATTCCTTTAAACAGTGACTGAGGAGTATTTAATTTGTGACTGTGCTCTTGTTAGTGTCCTGTGTAGGGTCACTTTGAAAGGAATTGTATTGGTAAATGTGACAGCTGTTGCTGTCTGTCGTGTACAGTGTATTGTGAAGCTGTGTAATTGTATTGTAGTCGTTTGGTGATGAATTAATGAAACCCCTTAATGTTATTGCGCTTCTCATGTGATTAATTGTGTTAATGGGTTTCTGTACAAATCTTTTCCACACAGGAATTGTTGGCACACATATAGCCAGTTGCACTGAGTGGTGTCACTAACCACACATTCATGGTGTTTCTTCAAGATAAGTGTGGATATGTGTGATTGAATGGACCTGATAGGTTACAGTCTAGAACAATAACCTATTATAATCGATCGCTTGACTTACACTGAGGTGACAAAAGTCATGGGATACTTCCTGATATCGTGTCGGATCTCCGTTTCCCTGGCACTTGAATTGTCCAGAATGTTCCTCAAACCAGTCATGAACACTTGTGGCCCGGTGAAATTTCACATTGTCCTCCATAAAAAGTCCATCATTATTTGGGTAGATGAAGTCCATGAATGACTTCAGAAAGTCTCCAAGTAGCCAAACATAACAATTTTTAGTCAGTGATCAGTTTGGACCAGAAAACCCAGTCTGTTCTCTATAAATACAGCCTACAGCATTATGGAGCTGCCACTAGCTTCCACAGTTCTTGACAACTTGGGGTCTATTGTTTCATGAGGTCTGTGCCACACTCAGGTCTTACCTACTGATATCAGGAATCATCTGACTGGGCAACAGTTTTCTAGCCATCTGGGCTCAAACCAACATGGTCACAAGTGCAGCAGAGGCACTGCAGGTGATTTTGTGTTGTTAGAAAAGACACTTGCATGAGTCATCTGCTGCCATAGTTAATTAATTGCAGATTTCAGCACACTGACCTATTGGATTCATTTGTTGTATGTCCCACTTTGATTTCTGCAGTCATTTCATACAATGTTGTTAGTCTGTTAACAGTGTCATCTCTATGTGAATGATGCTGCTCTTGGTTGTTAAGTGAAAGCTACTGGCCACTATGTTTTTTGTAGTGAGAGGTAATGTCTGAAATTTGGTATTCTCTGCACACTCTTGATACCATGGGTCATGAAATATTCATTTTGAAAATGGAATGTCCACTGTGCCTAATTCCAACTGCCATTCCACATTCAAAGGCTTTTAATTCCCACTGTGTGACCATAATCACATGATAAACTGTTTCACAGGAATTTCCTGAGGACAAATGACAGCCGTGCCAATGAACTGCCCTTTTATGCCCTTGTGTAGAGAATACTGCTGCCATCTCTATACTTACATATTGCTATCCCATGACTTTTGTCATCTCAGTATGTGTGGAAGTATCTGAAATTCTATAACACGCATGTGACCTACCACTTCTATTGTAGAAGGGTATAGTTACTCCTTTGAGTCAGTTCAGATGTTGGGAGTGTGGAGGCTAGGGAGATGTATTCATACCCCTCAGTCTTTGAAAAGTATTCCAGACACTTAAAGTTGATACAATAAAATCAGCATCTGGATAGCACATTACACTTACGATGATACAATAAAATCAACATGTGGATAGCACATTACACTTACGACAGGCTCTTCAATGTGATAGAGAGTTGACAGTTCAAGCTGTTGAATTGTTTCACATAATAGCTGACTTAACAACTGTGAATAACTACTCACTTGATCAACTAAAGGTAACTCCACTATATAAACACGAACTTACTGAAAGTTATTTTATCTACTCACATATGAGAAGTCGACAGGAAATGCTGGGGAGGTATTGTCTGCCTGTAAACTCCAACTCAAGCAGTGCTCACAGTCAAGAATGTCGCCTTTCCAAGAAGAAAACTACAGCTGCTGTAAAGGGTGACTAAGAATCAATTTCCTCTCTAGCAGTGTAGAACAGTGTGCAGATATTTATGGAGATTAGTTCCATATACATTTCTTCTGTTAGTGTTACTAGTAACTCATATCTGCAGTCCATGTAGTGTTAATGCATTTCTTGTTGTGACTTTCAGTTATGGCTGACATTATAAAGAACCACTACAAAGCACATGTCAGCAGCAGTGATCTGAAAATGGTGTACATAACTTCTCCTTGAGTCAGAGTAACTGCCATGCACGCTTGGAACTGTGATCGTAGCACTGCCATGGATAAAAATAGAAGTGGAACTTAGTTTGTGGATGATCCTCATATTGTGATGACAGACATACCATGTACAATTACTAAAGTATTACAAAATATTAATTTTCTGATGATTATGGAGAACTAATGATTATGTAAAATCAGAAGAATGGAAACTCCAGAATCGAATAATGAGAGTATTTCAAAAAGAATACATTGCTACATGCCATATAGTTTACATCTACATCTACATGACTACTCTGCAATTCACATTTAAATGCTTGGCAGAGGGTTCATCGAACCACAATCATACTATCTCTCTACTATTCCACTCTCGAACAGCGAGCGGGAAAAACGAACACATAAACATTTCTGTTCGTGCTCTGATTTCTGTTATTTTATTTTGATGATCATTCCTACCTATGTAGGTTGGGCTCAACAAAATACACTCCTGGAAATTGAAATAAGAACACCGTGAATTCATTGTCCCAGGAAGGGGAAACTTTATTGACACATTCCTGGGGTCAGATACATCACATGATCACACTGACAGAACCACAGGCACATAGACACAGGCAACAGAGCATGCACAATGTCGGCACTAGTACAGTGTATATCCACCTTTCGCAGCAATGCAGGCTGCTATTCTCCCATGGAGACGATCGTAGAGATGCTGTATGTAGTCCTGTGGAACGGCTTGACATGCCATTTCCACCTGGCGCCCCAGTTGGACCAGCGTTCGTGCTGGACGTGCAGACCGCGTGAGACGACGCTTCATCCAGTCCCAAACATGCTCAATGGGGGACAGATCCGGAGATCTTGCTGGCCAGGGTAGTTGACTTACACCTTCTAGAGCACGTTGGGTGGCACGGGATACATGCGGACGTGCATTGTCCTGTTGGAACAGCAAGTTCCCTTGCCGGTCTAGGAATGGTAGAACGATGGGTTCGATGACGGTTTGGATGTACCGTGCACTATTCAGTTTCCCCTCGACGATCACCAGAGGTGTAAGGCCAGTGTAGGAGATCGCTCCCCACACTATGATGCCGGGTGTTGGCCCTGTGTGCCTCGGTCGTATGCAGTTCTGATTGTGGCGCTCAGCTGCACGGCGCCGAACACGCATACGACCATCATTGGCACCAAGGCAGAGGCGACGCTCATCGCTGAAGACGTCACGTCTCCATTCGTCCCCCCATTCACGCCTGTCGCGACACCACTGGAGGCGGGCTGCACGATGTTGGGGCGTGAGCGGAAGACGGCCTAAAGGTGTGCGGGACCGTAGCCCAGCTTCATGGAGGCGGTTGCTCATGGTCCTCGCCGATACCCCAGGAGCAACAGTGTCCCTAATTTGCTGGGAAGTGGCGGTGCGGTCCCCTACGGCACTGCGTAGGATCCTACGGTCTTGGCGTGCATCCGTGCGTCGCTGCGGTCTGGTCCCAGGTCGACGGGCACGTGCACCTTCCGCCGACCACTGGCGACAACATCGATGTACTGTGGAGACCTCACGCCCCACGTGTTGAGCAATTCGGCGGTACATCCACCCGGACTCCCGCATACCCACTATACGCCCTCGCTCAAAGTCCGTCAACTGCACTTACGGTTCACGTCCACGCTGTCGCGGCATGCTACCAGTGTTAAAGACTGCGATGGAGCTCCGTATGCCTCGGCTAACTGGCTGACACTGACGGCTGCGGTGCACAAATGCTGCGCAGCTAGCGCCATTCGACGGCCAACACCGCGGTTCCTGGTGTGTCTGCTGTGCCGTGCATGTGATCATTGCTTGTACAGCCCTCTCGCAGTGTCCGTAGCAAGTATGGTGGGTCTGACACACCGGTGTCAATGTGTTCTTTTTTCCATTTCCAGGAGTGTATTTTCGCATTCGGAAGAGAAAGTTGGTGACTGAAATTTCGTTAAAAGGTCTCGCCGTGACGAAAAACGTCTATGCTGTAATGACTTCCATCCCAACTCGCTTACCATATCTGCCACACTCTCTCCCCTATAACGCGATAATACAAAACGAGCTGCCCTTTTTTGCACCCTTTCGATGTCCTCCATCAATCCCACCTGGTAAGGATCCCACACCGCGCAGCAATATTCTAACAGAGGATGAACGAGTGTAGTGTAAGCTGTCTCTTTAGTGGACTTGTTGCATCTGCTTAGTGTCCTGACAATGAAACGCAACCTTTGGCTCGCCTTCCCGACAATATTATCTATGTGGTCCTTCCAACTGTAGTTGTTCGTAATTTTAACACCCAGGTACTTAGTTGAATTGACAGCCTTGAGAATTGTACTATTTATCGAGTAATCGAATTCCAACGGATTTCTTTTGGAACTCATGTGGATCATCTCACACTTTTCGTTATTTAGCGTCAACTGCCACCTGACACACCATACAGCAATCTTTTCTAAATCGCTTTGCAGCCGATACTGGTCTTCGGATGACCTTACTAGACGGTAAATTACAGCATCATCTGCGAACAGTCTAAGAGAACTGCTCAGATTGTCACCCAGGTCATTTATATAGATCAGGAACAGTAGAGGTCCCAGGACGCTTCCCTGGGGAACACCTGATATCACTTCAGTTTTACTCGATGATTTGCCGTCTATTACTACGAACTGCAACCTTCCTGACAGGAAATCACGAATCCAGTCGCACAACTGAGACGATACCCCATAGCTCCGCAACTTGATTAGAAGTCGCTTGTGAGGAACGGTGTCAAAAGCTTTCCGGAAATCTAGAAATACGGAATCAACTTGAGATCCCCTGTCGATAGCAGCCATTACTTCGTGCGAATAAAGAGCTAGCTGCGTTGCACAAGAGCGATGTTTTCTGAAGCCATGCTGATTACGTGTCAATAGATCGTTCCCTTCGAGGTGGTTCATAATGTTTGAATACAGTATATGCTCCAAAACCCTACTGCAAACCGACGTCAATGATATAGGTCTGTAGTTAAATGGATTACTCCTACTACCCTTCTTGAACACTGGTGCGACCTGCGCAATTTTCCAATCTGTAGGTACAGATCTATCGGTGATCGAGCGGTTGTATATGAGTGCTAAGTAGGGAGCTATAGTATCAGCGTAATCTGAAATGAACCTAATCGGTATACAATCTGGACCTGAAGACTTGCCCGTATCAAGCGATTTGAGTTGCTTCGCAACCCCTAAGGTATCTACTTCTAAGAAACTCATGCTAGCAGCTGTTCGTGTTTCAAATTCTGGAATATTCCATTCGTCTTCCCTGGTGAAGGAATTTCGGAAAACTGCGTTCAATAACTCCGCTTTAGCGGCACAGTCGTCGATAACAGTACCATCGGCACTGCGCAGCGAAGGTATTGACTGCGTCTTGCCGCTTGTGTACTTTACATACGACCAGAATTTCTTCGGATTTTCTACCAAATTTCGAGACAATGTTTCGTTGTGGAACCTATTAAAGGCATCTCGCATCGAAGTACGTGCCAAAATTCGCGCGTCTGTAAATTTTAGCCCATCTTCGGGATTTCGCGTTCTTCTGAACTTCGCATGCTTTTTCCGTTGCCTCTGCAACAGCGTTCGGACCTTTTTTGTGTACCACGGGGGATCCGTTCCATCTCTTACCAATTTATGAGGTATGAATCTCTCAATTGCTGCTGCTACTATATCTTTGAATTTGAGCCACATCTCGTCTACATTCGCATAGTCAGTTCGGAAGGAATGGAAATTGTCTTTTAGGAAGGCTTCTAGTGGCACTTTATCCGCTTTTTTATATAAAATTATTTTGCGTTTAGATGTCGAGTTGCAGAGAGGGACAATAAAAAAATGTAAACAAGTACGTTTTTGGCCAAAAGACCTTTCCTATGATGTCAACAATACATAAAAACAGACACCCACCCATCCATCCACCCAACCACCCATCCATCCATCCACCCACCCACCCAACCACCCATCCATCCATCCACCCATCCACCCACCCACCCACCCACCCACTCACACACACACACACACACACACACACACACACACACACACACACACACACACACACACACACATGATCATACTCATAAGACCACTGGCTCTGGCCACCAAGGAGAGACTACGAGCAACTGCATATGAGGGAGAGAGATTGCAGAATAGGATTGGGGACGGTAAAGGACTGTTTCTGATAGCATCCAGGGACATGGTGGGGTGAGGGCAGGACAGCTAGGTGCAGGCAGGAGGTAGACGGATGGTGGTTTGAGACTGGGAGGGGTTTGGCAGTGGAAAAGGGAGACAAGTAAAAGAAAAAGAAGGAAGTCAACTGTAGGTGATTGATGGAGTAGAAGGCATTGTAGTGCTTGAGTGGGATTGGGGAAGGGAGCAGGTGGGTGAATATCAGTGCCTAATACAGGCTGATTCAAGAGGAATATGGGAGTGTAGGATATATTGCACATAGAGTTAGCCCCTATAGCGCCTAGAACTGCTCGGCCATGAGATGAATAGTGTTGTGGTGAGTAGTGTGCCTAACAACTGGGTGGTCCAGCTATTTCTTGGGCACAGTTCTTCAGTGGCCATTCTTGAGGACAGAAACTTGTTGGTTGTCATGCTGTTAGATTGCACCACAGTGGTTGCAGCTTACCTTCTAGATAACATGACAGCCTTCACAGGTAGCAATGGTTTTGATGGGATACATGACATTTGTGACTGTACTAGAGTAGATGGTGCTGGGAGGATATATGTGACAGGTCTTTGGTGAAGGTCTATTACAGTGATATGGATCATGAGAAAAGGGGTTGTGACCAGGGGTGGAGTACGGTTGGACAGTGATGTCTGACATGTTTGGTATATGGTTGAACATCACTGTGGGAGGGATGGAAGGGTAGTGTGTAAGACACTTCTCACTCCATGGTATGATTAGAGATAGTCGGATAATGAAATTCAGTTTCTCCTCTCCTTGGTATTACTGAGTTACAAGGGGAATGTTCCTTTGTGGCTGGAGACATAAAGCACAGAACATTTGTTTCAGTACAAATTCTGAAGGATAATTTTGATCTATAATGCTCAGTGAGACCCTTGGTTTTTCTGAGAGAGACTGCTTGTCACTACAGATGCAACAAGTCACAGGTGGCTAGGCTGTATGCAAAGGACTTCTTGGTATGGAATAGAAAGAAGCTGCTGAAGTGGAGGTACTGCTTTTGGTTGTTAGGTTTGATATGGATGGAGTTACTGATGTAGCCATCTTTGAGGTGGAGGTCAACATAGAGGAGGGAGTCTTGTTGTGTTGAGGGGAACCGTGAGAAGCAACTGGAAGGAAGTAGTTGAGATTGTGGAGGAAGGAGGATAGGAATTTCTCACACTTAATCATGATTATGAAGGTGTCACCAACAAATCTGAACTAGGTGAGGAGTTGGGGATTCTGGGTGGCTAGGACGGATTCCTTTAGACAGCTCATGGCAGGCTGGCATAGGATGCTGCCATGTGAATGACCATTGCCATACGTTAGAATTGTCTGAGGTGAGACGTTCATAAATGAAGTAATTGTGGATTAGGATTTAGTTGGTTGTGGTGACCAGGAAGGAGGTTGTAGGTCTGGAATCCATTGGGCCTTGGGAAAGGTAGCATTCAACAGTGGCAAGGCCCTGGGATTTCAGGATATTAGTGTGAATGGAGGTGGCATCAATAGTGATAAGTAGGGCATCGTGTGCTAAAGGAACAGGAACTATGGAGAGTCGGTGGAGGAAATGGTTGATGTCTTTTTATAGGAGGGAAGGTTGTGGCTGATAGGTGGAACATGTGGCTCTGTGAGAGCACAGATTCTCTCAGTGAGCAACACAGCATCTGGCCACAGAGGATGGTTGGGTGTATAGACTTTATGAAGCATGTAGAAGGCAGGAGTGTGGGAGTGGTGGGAACGAGGAGAGAGAGAGAGAGAGAGAGAGAGAGAGAGAGAGAGAGAGAGAGAGAGAGAGAGAGAGACTTAGGGGACAGATTCTGGGATGGGTGTAAGGATTTGAAGAGAGACCAGAGATGCTGTTGGATTTCTTGAGTGGGCTCACAGTGCCAGGGTTTGTAGGTGGATAAACCTGACAGCTGGCAGAGTCCTTTCACCTCATAATCCTTGCAGTTCTAAAGGCCTTGCGGCTCAGAAGCTTACTTCTTTAGCCGTCTTTTTGTTTTACCTGTCTCGATTTAACATCTGCTCTATATAGTCAGTAGCAATATATCCTTTATAAAATACTGTCATTATGATTACGCAAATACTTTATTAAGAACCAAGATTGACCCAACTTTGCTGACAGTTCTACATAGTTTCCCATTTGGGCATTAGCCCAAATGGGGAAGCTTACAGGAAAGCTAATCCAAAGTAGCACAGGTTGCTAGGTTGCTAATGAGTGGAAAAAAATGTGCTAGTTGCCTAAACTTTGTCAATCTTGGGACCTTTTAGGTAGCATGTTGGTACCAGCTGCTAATAAGGAATAGAGTGCAATTAATTACTTGCCCATGTGATCTTAACCAGCCAGCATTTTACATTGAACAAAGTAACATGAAGCCCTAACCTACATATAATTTTAATTTATTGTCAATCTACATGAACAAACAATTTCACACTGAAATTAATGCACACAATTATCTTGTCTCAAGTTCAATTTTATCGAGTGGCTGACTTTAGATGAATGAACAGAGTGGTGATTCTTCTGTAAAAACCTGGAATCCTCATGGAATTACACTATGTGATCAAAAGTAGCTGGACATCTGGCTAAAAATTACTTACAAGTTCATGGCACCATTCATTGGTAATGCTGAAATTCATTATGGTATTGGCACATCCTTATCCTTGATGACAGGTTCCACTCTCGTAGGCATACATTCATTAGTTTCTGGAAGGTTTCTTGGGGAATGGCAGCCCATTCTTCACAGAGTGCTGCACTGAGGAGAGGTATCGATGTTGGTTGGTGATGCCTGGCATGAAGTAGGCATTCCAAACCATCTCAAAGGTGTTCTATAGGTTTCAGGTCAGGACTTTGTGCAGGTCAGTCCAGTATAGGGATGTTATTGTCATGTAACCACTCTGCCATAGGCCATGCATTATGAACAGGTACTCGATCATGTTGAAAGATGGAATTGCAAACCCCTAATTGTTCTTCAACAGTGGGAAGCAAGAAGGTGCTTATAACATCAATGTAGGTCTGTGCTGTGATAGTGCCACACTAAACAAAGGGTGCAAACACCCTCCACAAAAAAACATGACCAAAGTATAAGATCACCACTTCCAAATTTTACTGTTGGCACTACACACGCTGTCAGACGACATTAACCAGGCATCGCCATAACCACATCCCGTGTACCATGATTCTTCACTCCACACAATGTTTACACCAATAAGTGAGGTGTCATTTGGTTTTTACCAGCGTGATGTGTGGATTATGAGCAGCCACTCAACCATGATATCCAAGTATTCTCATCTCCCACCTAACTATTATAGTACTTGCAGTGGCTCTAGATGCAGTTTGGATGTGATGGTCTGGATAGATGTCTGCCTATTACAGATTACAAGCCTCTTCAGCTGTCGGTGGTCTCTGTCAGTTAACAGATGATGTCGGCCTGTACGTTTTTGTGCTGTATGTGTCCCTTCATGTTTTCACTTCACTATCACATTAGAAACAGTGTACGTAGGGATGTTTAGGAGTGTGGAAATCTCGTGTACAGACACCCAATCACCTGATCATGTTTGAAGTCTGTGAGTTCCGCAGAGCACCCCATTCTGCTCTCTCACAATGTCTAATGACTACTGAGGTCGCTGATATGGAGTACCTGGCAGTAAGTGGCAGCACAAAGCACCTAATGTGGAAAACATATGTTTTCAGTGGTGTCTGAATACTTTAGATCACATAGTGTAAATTTTAGATGGAAAAATCTGGGAAATCTCAGGGACTTGTGAATTTTTAACATATCATTAAAACTGAATTTTATTGAGTTTTGTAAATCACAAATTTCCAAATAAATTTTCAAAGTGTATTCATTAAATGAATATTATTCCATCCAAATTATTGACACCTAAAAATTCCTATTAAATTATTGCTTGGGGCTGGCATACAGCTCAGCTGAGAGGAAAGAAAAGTAATCACTGTCATTTGTTGGCCCAACCACCACCACTACCACTTGCCCCTGTTCACCAATAATTTCTATTAAATTTATCAGGAGTTTCTGGACACAATCTTGTTCATTGCACCTGGAATTCTCTGGGAATTTTTTTTCCAACTTTGAATAGCCACCCTGATGAACAGTTACATGAATTTTACGTTTAAACACTTTAGAGCAGATATTCTGCCCATTTCTCTAATGTTCTGTAACTTCAGTTGGATTTGATGGGATGTATGCAGAACAGTAAACAATTTCACCCTAGCAGTTATCAACAAGGAACGGTATCAGAAATATTAATGCCTTAACACTCCAGCCATGAGTGACATGATGTGTGCAGTCATCTCTTTCCAGACCATTTTCCAGGGCCTGTTATTACAGAGTCAAATGTAATTTCTACTCTGTCTGCACACCAGAACTTGTGATTTTTCCACCAGCTACTTTTTGTCGCTTCAGAACATAATAGGCAGCTATTTTTGCATTGAATCATTGTCTTTTGCTCTGGACCATCATAGGCTGCTCTTTCCATGCCAAAGTTTTTTTTTCTTAAGTAAACGTCTGGGACATTGGAGATCACCATCTTCCTACTGTAATAGTCAGAGTCATATTTTTTATGACATCTAGCCTCATCCATATACTTACACACATACATCAAGTGGCATCAATTTTGTATCTGTATTACTGGGCTTGTGTATGAAACCTTCTATTAATAAATGAGCTGCTCTGAAAACTTGTTAGTGAGGTTATTCAGCTTTTACAATATTGCATGAACTTTTTACATTTCCTTTATTATTTATCTTAAATTTCAATTAAAAGTGAACTCTATAGTACATTTTTCATTTCCTTGTTACATTCCTATAATACTAAACTTGGAACTAGTCTAATTATTGAAAACAGAGAAATTTTCCTTGGAAAAATCAGAAAATCACTCACTGTTGTAGGGTTAAGGTTCTGCTCGTCTAGGTGAATGGACATTGTGTTTTGTCAATTATGCACATACTATGTGCCAGAAATCGTAGTTCACATCCCCTGCCTGCAAGCATACGATGTGTTTAGAGTTCTGAGATCTGTAACCATTCTTTAATGGCGTGGTTCTGGGGATGAAGAAAATAATTTGCTCTCAATCGTTAACTGTCTTGTGAGACCAACAAAAAAGTGAATTCTTTTTTCATAATATTATGTGAAAGGAGTTGTAACCATACTAAACTGTCCAGATTGTGAATGCAACTAATATTATTAACAATAGCAGTAATCAAGGGAATAGGATTATTGCATTTCCTCAAAAATAAAACTCAAGGTGAAATAGTTATTTTGATGACCCCTTATTACCATTATTGACTAATTTTCATAAGTACGCGCAGCTTGTCATTTGAAGGGATCACTGGACAGGGGATCAGCAACAAGAACCTGAACTTTGGATTGAGCCGAGTGTGGGGAAATTTTCATTTTGATTCTTAAAATACAGCAGGATGGTTGCTGGTCATTAGCCAATGATCATGCTAAGTCTGGGACAAGTCTTCTTTGGTTTTCTTACTTTTCTTTGCTGCTCTGGCCACTTTTGTCATGCTTTCAGTAGCTTTGACACACTGCCAGTCCAAATGTAGAAGCCCATTTTTTATATTGTCTCCAGTTATGATGCTCATGCTTTTTCATCTGCTTATTATTCCATCATTAAAATATATTATGGTACCCATCACAATAATCTGAAAGGCTGACATGCCAAAAAATGCTGTTTTTGGCAAGCACTCTGAAATGCAACTATTGAAAAATGTTTGTGGATTCTGCATTTTGCCATGTAAACATTTTTAGAGAAGTTTAGAAACACAAAGATCTCTTTATACTGGTTTTAGTTCTACCATAACAGTTTCTGGCGTTGGTTGTGCATGTGTATGTTTTTGTCATTTTGTTTCACATCTATCATACTGGACAGAACATAAAAATATACGTTCCTAGCTTTCAGAACTTATTCTCAATATCTTTATATGAGATTTTCCATTAATCATTTAAATTAAATAATGAGACATTTTAGGGAAGGTTCTGTATTTTTTATTTCAGAATAGCACTTGCAACCCATGTCCTCAATTATTTATTGGATGTATTCCAGCCACTATTTTCTTCTACAGCTTTTACCCTCTACAGCTCCCTCTGCTACCATGGAAGTTACTCCCTGACAGTTTAATGTATGTCCTATCTTCCTGTCCCTACTTCTTTTCAGTGAGTCTTTTCCATATATCCCATTCCTCAGTAATTGTGCAGAGAACCTCACCAATCGTTTCCTCATCAGTCTACCTAATTCTTCTGTAGCAGCACATCTCTAATGTTTCAGTCTACTTCTGATTTTCCTACATTCCATGTTTTACTACAGTGCAATGTTGTGCTCTAGCATCCTCAGATATTTCTTCCCCAAATTAAGGCCTATGTTTGATATTAGCAGACTTCTTCTGCTGTCCTAGGCACATAGAAAACATTTGCCCCATCTGTTTTGAAAAGGCATTTAAACACACATTTGTTCAGATGCATGCTCTTTTTCCCTACCCTATGGCTCCTACCCTTGTGATTGTCCCCACTGTAGGACTACTATCACCTATACCAGCTCTGTAGATGACACCAGGGAGAGCCACCTATCAAACAGCCCATTTCCTGTACCAGCTATTACATAAATAGTGTTCAGCACTTTACTACCACAAAGCTATCAGTTTGGATGAATTTTTGTAGACAGAGAGTATATACTGCCAACACAACATCCTGTTGCAAAACTTGCTCTATAACATGACAGTCTTGACCTCGGTTACTGTTTCACCATGTGTGTCATCTTGATTGTTTCACCAGATGCAAGTTTATCAGGACCCTGGAGGCAGGAACTGGCATTACATCATGTCCTTGGTTCTAACTGCCATCCTGGCACTCAATTTTGTTAATTTTTTGTTTTCAGCATTCATTGGTTCACTCCCTTTTCGTTTTCTATATCTTTGTTTTCTGACTTGTCTATTCCCCCAAAACCCCCAACCCATCTCCACCCCCCCCCCCCCCCCCTCCTCCCGTCTAACACAAACTTATCTTTCTGCACTTATTAACTTGTGCACCATGTTGAGTCAGTAATGTCTGTATTGCATATTGCCCTATCTTACACCTATAAGTGCTCAGAGTTTCAAATCTTGACCAGTGCAATCCTCAGAAATCTATCTTTACTTCTTATCCTATCCTGAAAGTCTCCCTTGACCCAGGGTTCTTCTTCCCAACTCTCCTCATTTTCTAACTGTCACCTGTCCCTTCCCTTAATATCTCTTTGTTTCCCTTTAACCCTTCCCACCAAAAGTAGGATGCAGTGGCTCTGACAGCTTCAAAATTTCTGTACTTTATGACTGGTCTCATGCCACCACTTGGTTCGTAGATTTTTAAGCATCCAATAAAATTATATTTTCACAAATTGATTATTTTCACTGCCTTTTTATTTAAGTAACTTGCACCTGAAGTGCAGCCAACATTTTACGCAGCACATAATATAAGCTAATGAAGATTCTCATATTATTAAAGAAGCAGACAAATTTCATAGCAAAAATATCAACATCGTAAATAACAAAAGTAGTTAAATCTAGTTCTTTTAAAATGCATAAGATAAATTCTAATGTAGTTGAGATTTGGATTTACATGTTCCCTGAATATACTTATGACCATTTCCAGGTGATCTTGTGCATTATAACTTCTAACCTTTTTTAATATAGAATAAACCCTTCTGTATCCAAGCAAAATTTGATCTTTTTGTCTGTCTGCAGTTCTTTGTGTCCATGCTATTGTAGCTCAGTAAATTTATGATCTTCATATTATTCTTTCCCTTCTCTCTTTTAAGGTATTTTATTTTTGTTGTAACAGTGATTGACATTCCAGGCAGCTACCAATTGTTCTGATATTACAGCTCCTGCTTTCAAATTTTCATTCTCCCCTCCCCACCAAGTTCCGAGCGGGAGACTATCTGCCTTTGGATATTTATTTAACATAAGGGTAATCCATATTTTGCACATAAAATGGACACTGCATTATGCAGGGAAAATAAATTACAGTCGGTATTCCATTATCTTGCACAATTGTGGAGACCATCCTTAAAATGGAATGTATTCCAGGTCAGACACTGATTTGCCTGTTGGTCTGCAGGATCACCAGAAGCTTCAACATTGTAGGGAAGCAAGAAGATACAAAAACAAAACTACTAAGGCTCAATCCAGATACAGTGGGCATCAGTTAAGTGAAATGGAAAGATAACCAAAATTTCTGGTCAGTATAGTGTACTACTGAGAGCAGAAGAATACAGTACAACAGAAGTAGGATTTATTATGAATAGGAAGATAGGACAGAGTGTGAGTTATTGTGAATGGTTCAGTGATAGTGTAGTGTTTCTTCATGGGGGAAAAAATTCTTTCATGATTTTTCATGTAATATTGTGGTAGCCAGATTAACATGTGCACTCTCATAGTTGGAAAAGTATTGTATTGTAGTATTTTCTCTGGCATCGCACATTTTCAGTAGTTAATGGCATGTACATGTCTTTCAGATTGCATATTTTCAACATATTACATCCATAAACAGTAATTTTAGCGTGCTCTTTAGTGCCACAATTGGAATTCACATTTCTAGCAGCATTAGTCATTTTATTTACTATGAATTAAAAAAGCAATATATACAAGAAATATGTATCAATTGCATTAATTCTGTTTTGTTATCTCAGTGGATGATCCATGAACATAGCATTCAGTGAGTTATATAAGTCATGAACTGATTATAGCAAGTTAACACACATTTCTGTTATTTACTGTGTTCGTTACAGTCTGCTTCTCCCAGTATCCTTTACTCTGGAGCCATACTCATGTTTTTTTTTTCATTTGGAAATCACTCATTAGTGGTAGGTGTCATCATCATATATGTATCAATTTTAACATGTAGGTGTTGGCTTTGTAGGTCTCAGTGACAGTTCCATATCCTCAATTACATGTGTTATGTCAGTGTACTCGAGTGTAGTTGAGGGAATGTTTGTGTAGTACTGGAGTCTTTGTTTGTGAAAGCTCTTCTTCTGTCTTTATTTTCAGAAATCTTCTTTCTTGATTCTTCATGTAATTTCAGGTACTGGTATTTTTAATTTTGTATTCTGTAAAAAAAATTGGTCATACGAATCCCTTGTGTTCTTCTGTAAGTGAGCAGTAGAGATATTTGAAATGGTGAATAGTACTGATATTATATTTCAGTGACATATTTCTTCATGTATGGTTCTCTTCTTTTTTGTTCTTTATGTCATTTGACTGAGTAGTGTGTAAAATAACTGTCATCGAGTTTACAGTGTTCAGTTGTAGAGTGATTCTAAAGCTGTGTCCTGATTTGCGTATGTGAGTGTGTTTGTTGCATAGGGTATAAATTGTTTTGTAGGGACATCTTTCTTCATGAGCAAAAATCTTCTTCCTTCATTATTCATGTAATGTTAATGTAAGTTTTTTGACATGTGCACTCTCACTGGTGAAATGTATTGTAGTTATCAGTGTGGTGTAGATTATTCAGCCGTTTTTACACAGTACGTAGTGTTCTTAATGTGCCTGGAGAACTACAGTTATATTCTCTCTGTCAGTGGATTTTCTCAGTAGTTAACAGCATGCGCATCTATTTCAGACAACTTGGATTCAATATATTATAGTTATATGATTATAATTCACGTTTCTTCCTCAGGTTGCCTTCCATTCCCAAGTGGATGCACTTCACACACTTGCTGCAGTCAGTAATTTATAATTCTAATTTTAGCTTTATTAGCTCTTTTTTTCCATTTTCATTCATACAGTAATATATGCCAGAATTATGTATCATTTACATTAATTCCATTTTGATAACACAGTGTCCGATACATTAATCCGTCGATGAACTTAACATGTAGTGACCTATATTAGTGATGTATTGTTACTAATAAATCTACATACATTTCAGTTCCTTACTTTATTCATCTCAGTATGGTATTACATGTGTCAATTATTATGAATTTGTACTCATGTTCATTCATTTGGAGAACACTCAGTGGTAGGTGTCATCACCATATATGTATTAATTTCAACATGTAGCTAATGGCTTTGTAGGTCTAAGTGACTGTGGCATATCCTCCATTGCATGTGTAATGTCAGTGTACTCAAATGCAGTTGGAAGCATGTATAGAGTCTTAGTTTGTGAAAGTTCATTATGCATGTTAATATTAGTAAATCTAGTTTCTTCATTGTTCTGTAATAACATTTACTTGTGGTTTTAGTTTTGTATTGTGTAAATGATGTGTAAGGGAGTTCTGTCATATAAATCTATTGTGTTGTTGGGTCTGTGACCAGCTGAGGTATTTGAAGTGTGTTTGTCGAATAGTATTGATGTTGTATTTCAGTGACATATTTCTTCGTGAATGTTTCTCTTCTCTCTTGATTCTTCATGTCATTTGACTGAGTAGTGTTTAAAATGAGTTTATACACTCCTGGAAATTGAAATAAGAACACCGTGAATTCATTGTCCCAGGAAGGGAAAACTTTATTGATACATTCCTGGGGTCAGATACATCACATGATCACACTGACAGTACCACAGGCACATAGACACAGGCAACAGAGCAAGCACAATGTCGGCACTAGTACAGTGTATATCCACCTTTCGCAGCAATGCAGGCTGCTATTCTTCCATGGAGACGATCGTAGAGATGCTGGATGTAGTCCTGTGGAACGGCTTGCCATGCCATTTCCACCTGGCACCTCAGTTGGACCAGCGTTCATGCTGGACGTGCAGACCGCATGAGACGACGCTTCATCCAGTTCCAAACATGCTCAATGGGGGACAGATCTGGAGATCTTGCTGGCCAGGGTAGTTGACATACACCTTCTAGAGCACGTTGGGTGGCACAGGATACATGTGGACGTGCAGTGTCCTGTTGGAACAGCAAGTTCCCTTGCCGGTCTAGGAATGGTAGAACGATGGGTTCGATGACGGTTTGGATGTACCGTGCACTATTCAGTGTCCCCTCGACGATCACCAGAGGTGTACGGCCAGTGTAAGAGATCGCTCCCCACACCATGATGCCGGGTATTAGCCCTGTGTGCATACGACCATCATTGGCACCAAGGCAGAAGCGACTCTCATCGCTGAAGACGACACGTCTCCATTCGTCCCTCCATTCACGCCTGTCGTGACACCACTGGAGGCGGGCTGCATGATGTTGGGGCGTGAGCGGAAGATGGCCTAACGGTATGTGGGACCGTAGCCCAGCTTCATGGAGACGGTTGCGAATGGTCCTCGCCGATACCCCAGGAACAACAGTGTCCCTAATTTGCTGGGAAGTGGCGGTGCGGTCCCCTACGGCACTGCGTAGGATCCTACGGTCTTGGCGTGCATCCGTGCGTCACAGCGGTCCGGTCCCAGGTCGACGGGCACGTGCACCTTCCGCTGACCACTGGCGACAACATCAATGTACTGTGGAGACCTCACGCCCCACGTGTGGAGCAATTCGGCGGTACGTCCACCCGGCCTCCCGCATGCCCACTATACGTCCTCGCTCAAAGTCTGTCAACTGCACATACGGTTCTCGTCCACGCTGTCGCGGCATGCTACCAGTGTTAAAGACTACGATGGAGCTAAGTATGCCACGGCAAACTGGCTGACACTGATGGCGGCGGTGCACAAATGCTGCGCAGCTAGCGCCATTCGACGGCCGACACCACGGTTCCTGGTGTGTCCGCTGTGCCGTGCGTGTGATCATTGCTTGTACAGCCCTCTTGCAGTGTCCGGAGCAAGTATGGTGGGTCTGACACACCGGTGTCAATGTGTTCTTTTTTCCATTTCCAGGAGTGTAGCTTCAGTTGCAGAGTGATTCTAAAGCTGTGCCATGATTTGTTTGTGTGAGTGGGATTGTTGTATACTCAATATATTGTTTTGTAGAGACATATTTCTTCATGAGACAAAACCTTCTTTCTGTATTCTTTATGTAGTGTTAATTTAAGTGGTTTAACATGGATTCTGCCACTGTTGAAAAGTTGTTCTATTGGAGTTATCTGTAGACAGATAAACGAGTATCTATGGAGTAAATTTGGAGTAGATTATTCAGCTATTTGTACACAGTACATAGAGTTCTCTATGTGTCTGCAGATATATATTGTATTTTCTCAGTTATTGGACTTTCTCAGTATATAGCAGGATGCACATTTGGTTCTGACAAGATGGATTCAATATATATTTTCCACAAGGGGCCTTTTTCTGGTGCACTTATACAGTGACATAATTAGAATTCCATTTCAATGCCTCGGTATACAATACTTTAAATGCATCCATGAACTTGACATGTAGTCAGTTATATTAGTCATGTTTTATTAATAATGACTTTTCATCTATTCCAGTTATTTACTTTATTCATCACAGTAGACAGTTGCATGTATCAATTACTGTTAACCTGCACTCATGCTTGTTCATTTTGAAAACACTCAGTGGTTGGTGTCATCACCTAATATGTGTCAATTTTAAGATGTAGCTGATGGCATTGTAGGTCTCAGTGACCATCCCATATTTTCCGTTGCCTGTGTTATGCCAGTGTACTTGGAAGTTTGCTTGTTTTGTATAGAGTTTTTGTTTGTGAAAGTTCACCTTCTCTCTTCTTGTTTGGAATCTTTTTTCTTGATTCTTCATATAATTTCATTTACTGGCGTTTTTAGTTTCTTATTGTGTAAATACTCTGTAAAAGAGTTCTGTCATATAAATCCATTGTGTTGTTGTGTCTGTGGCCAGTTCAGATATTTGAAATATGTTTGTTGAATAGTATTTACATTGTTTTTTGGAGACATCTTTCTTCGTGTATGGTTCTCTTCTGTCTTGATTCTTTATGTCAGTTGACTGAGTAGTGTGTCAAATGACTTTCACTGAGTTTTTAGTTTCAGTTGTAGAGTGATTCTGAAGCTGTATCCACATTTGCTTGTGTGAGTGTGTTTGCTGTATGCAGTATATGGTGTTTTGTAGAGACATATTTCTTCATAATACAAAATTGTCTTTCTGCATTCTTCATGTAATGTTAATGTAAGTGGTTTAATATGTGCACTGTGACTGTTGAAAAGGTGTGGCATTGCAGTTATCTGTAGAGAAATACACGAGTGTGTATGGAGGATATGTGATATAGATAATTCAGCCATTTTTACACAGTACATAGAGTTCCTTATGTATGTCTGTCATTGGACTTTGTGAGTAGTTAGCAGGATTCGCATTTGTTTGTGGCAACATGGTATCAGTGTATTATTTCCACATCATATAAGTACACACAGATGAAATTATAAGACAGGATGTAATATGGAATCTCGGTCTCTGTAAATGTCGGAAATAATTTTAAAAGCAAAATAAATAACTAATTAAAAATTAATACTACAATGGCTCACTTGAATGCTTGAAGGCACACAAACCACCGAATACCTTCAAGTCTACTACTAACATTAGGGTCCAGCCATGGTACAAAGCATTTGCATGTGAATCAGCAATGGATTGACTATCTAAGTATTCAGATATTTCATGCAACACATGAAACATTTTAAGCAGTAAAAAATCAATAAGTACAGGTTATTCATATATTTACTCATGACACAACCATACTAGCATCTTGACATAGGACAGAGTTTAAAAAAATAACAATTGTTTCTCAAAAGGTCAAATTCCATAGACAGGCAACGATTCACACAAAGTAGCTTTACTACGAATTGTCCATAGTGCAATAATTTAGCTGGAGATGCTTAATAAAACAGAATTCATCAGACATAAAATAGTATAAGGCAAAACAGACTGAAGGTCTTGCCAATTTGTCAACTTTTTAAGTTCAAAGAAAGATTAAATGTATATAATCTCAATGTAGACTCAACGTCTTCCTGGTGTTGGTGGTTTCGCTGAAATGTGCAAAAGTTATTGAATTTACAAAAAACAATGTAAGACTTGACATATTCTTGCAATGATAGACGAAGAAACATCAAAAGTGTAAGGAATTTGTATAAACCAAAGTAGACTTGAAGTCTTCTTGTGCTGGTAGTTGTGGAAAATGTCCAACGTATGAGGAATTTATATAAACCAAAGTAGACTCGAAGCCTTCTTGTGCTGCATGGCCTCAGTATTTTCAGAGAAAATGAGTGGACACAAACTCAAAGTAGACTTGTGGTCATCTGGTAGAGTTGCATTATGGAAATATTAAATTATACAATCTCAATGTAGACTTGGTGTTTGTTTGGCTCTGTGCAGCTATGGTCGAGTGCAGTTGCATAATATCTGCGAGGGAGGGATGTGATCAGCTGACAGCAGGCTGCCCCCCACCATGGAAACAGTAGGCTGGATCTTCTGCATTAGTGCGCAGGCCCACACTGCTGGGTTCCAGTTTGATGCCAACTGTTGCCCAGTACTCCACGGGATCATGGAACAAAATGTTTTTATGGCATCAATCCTTAATAGACACACGGCTATGCAATCCTGCCAACTATATCTTCTGAACTAAGATTATAGTGTGGTTTCAGGTTTTATTAACTTTTCGGTCATGAACTGTTGTTCTATGAACTCAGTTTATTTACACTGCTCGTAGTTTGGTATGATGCTCTGTCTACCGTCTCTGTATATGATACTGTTCAAAACATTTAACTCTATACACATACATCACGTTGCTCTACAGAGCAGTAGTGTTAGAGCGTCCTTCTACGGCTTAACAGTAGCTTTTTTCAATACTGTTGCAGCAGAGTTCTGAGGTTCAATAACATACACACCATGACAAGAATCAGTTTGTAGTGGAGATTGTGTCCATTGGCTACCACATGTGGGCAGGTGACTTTTGAATTCTCACACTAATTAATTCGTCACTTGTGTTTCTGATTCGGTGATAAGTGGTTTGTGAACTGTGGACTACCTGCAGCATCACAGCATTACAGTGTCAAGAGGATTCACAGTGCAGCAGTATACCATCCAAACAAAGCCAGATAGAGGTGAGTAAACACCACTAAGTTATTCACTTTATAATGTTCGGTGTTTATATGTCCCACATGACAGTGAGAAAGTTTGCTTTGTCGAAGGGTTTGCTAGTTGTGCACACTTCACAGAGTGTCTTTGCATTATTTATTTGTCACACAACTGTCCTCGGAATTTTTGTGCATTGGAACTGTGCACAACATTTGCACTTCAGTCTCTAGTTCGTGACAACAGTATTTTCTTAGATTTCAGCTACATAAAAGTATACTTTAGTCAGATACAAATGGTCATTTTTCTTGCTTGGTATATTCTTAGCCACGAAAAGGGACATAAAATCGGCTGTATTTTCCAAATCTGGAATCAGTCGTTCAGTCGGGCACTAACAAATGGTCCATGGTCTAATAAATATGCGAACAGAAATAAAAGTCAGGACATCATGCCTCCTGAACCTGTACATGACAGAAAGTCAAAACAAAATGACCAAAGCCAGCAAAAACAGCAAGCACAGATACAAATACACTTAGAAACCACACATAATCGTAATCCACTTGAGCAAACAGAAATCATTGTATTTAAAATTTGCTTACTATTTAGGTATCTAAGAATTACTTTCTCATAGCAGAGTTAAGCTCATAGCTGTTGAAAATTGCTATATACAGGTGAAACTTGAGTCCAAAATCTCATGAATCACCAGAGAACAGCAATAAATGCTAAGTCCATGTGTACTGCAACTTGTAGCTTATTTAGAAACTCTGCAAGATTGTCAATATGCATTGTACACAAAGATCAGATATCATTCTCCTTCAGGTAATTATTGTATCCTTTTCATTAACTGGTAACACAGTTCGTGCAAGGATAAGATTCCCTATGACTAAATGCTACATTACTATTTACATTGCTAACAAATGTCCATTGCTATAAAAAAATGACAAAATAGAAAATATTTAGTAAGCTTTTGCACTAGCTTGTGTGTAGCAAACACAGTCCTCAGTACATGAATAAAGGTGACAACATAGTATAAATTATTATGAAATCTCTAACCATTTGCTTGTACACAGCTTATGGCTCTCTTTGAGACGCGTTATCTCTTAGTATTTAGAGCAGCAAGCTTTTTCTTCCAATAATTATACTATGCCAAATGTTTACATACAGGGTTACATAGAAATACTTATTCTAGGAAGAAAATACATCATAGACAAATTAAGTACACCTTTATCTCTCTCTCTTTATAAGAACAAACCAAGATCCTATCTTATAAATTTTCTGAGGTCCCGATTTTGGTAATGCCCTTTCACTTTACATGCTTTCGGCAATGTAACAAGTAACACCCATCATGTGGAATTTTAATTATCCTGAATGGGGCAGTATATCTCTCTTTTTAGGAGAGATGATTTAGAGTGAGACCAAAGTAACACCATTTCATCTAGGCTACATGATTGTACTCATCCTAACCTTTTGTCGTGTACTCATTTTCATCTCTCAGCGCTAATATTTAATGATACGAGCACCTGTCTAGTCTCCTCTTCCCGCAAGATGTTGCATCTCGGGGTAAGTGGAAGGGCAGCTACCCACTCATTCTTCTCAGTTTTATTTAACATTATTTCAATGGGTGTGTGCCCTGTGGACAGATGTGGAAGGTCGTTCATGATTTCTTTAAATAGGGTGACTAAATCAACTGTAAGTCCGGATAAAACAGATGAATTCTTTGAATATTCATTCTTTGCAATTACTTTCTGGATGGAATAGAGAAATTAAAATCTGGTTGATGTTCTGCTCTCGCAGAAACAAACACCAAACTCGCCCAGTGAAATTAGATGCATTATCACACAAAATCGCACACAGCTTACCGAAACAGGGGAAATAATCTTCCTTCAGTCTCTTAACAATGTGTGCGGCATGGGCTGATTTTGTTTCATACAAACGGATGTGTTTGGAAAACATATCATTTATAGCCACCAGGTGATAGACACTTCCCCTTCCATCAGGGTATGGTCCAGCCAAGTCAAGCAATCTCTCCAGGTTTTCATGTCAGGATGCGATGCAACTGAATCTTATTTGTTATGCACATAGGTTTGGTTCTCTTACACACAACACATGTTCATAACAAATGATGCATGAGACTGTGCATGTTTGGCAGGTAACAGTAAGTGGCAATCTTCTGCTTACATTTTTCTATTCCACAGTGCCCCCAGGACATGTGTGTATACCAGATTAGGTGATTCTGGTACACATGGGGTATGCACACACACCACAATTCTCTATCGGAATAATTCCTATGGAATAACACGTAATTGTGCACCTTGCAGAATTGACTTAGTTTGTGAGTAGGCTGCTCTGCCAACACACCCTTAACTTTTGCCCACTTTGGATCTACGTCTTTCAGGATTTTCATGTTCTTATACATTTCTAAATAGTACCTGTGATGGACAGGATCTTTCGTCAGTTGCACTTCGTAATCTGTGGCCTGCTCGACAAGTTCACTGAACTCAGGAAGACCACACAGCAACCTGGATAAGGTGTCAGCAATAATATTTTTGCTGCCCTTTATATGGATAATTTCAAAATCGTATTCTTGCAAAAATTGGACCCACTGCATCAACCTCTGGTGTAGAAGCTGACAGGTCAAAATAAGGCTAAGTGCCTTATGGTTGCAGTACACTTTAATGTACAGAAGTTGCACTTCGTAATCGGTGGCCTGCTCGACAAGTTCACTGAACTCAGGAAGACCACACAGCAACCTGGATAAGGTGTCAGCGATAATATTTTTGCTACCCTTTATACAGATAATTTCAAAATCTTATTCTTGCAAAAATTGGACCCACTGCATCAACCTCTGGTGTAGAAGCTGACAGATCAAAATAAGGCTAAGTGCCTTATGGTTGCAGTACACTTTAATGTACTGACAGCAAATAAAATAGTTAAACTTCTTGAAAGACCATACTACGCAGAGAACTTCCAACTCCGTAGCTGAGTTGGATCTTTCACACTCGGTTAATACTCAGCTGGTGAAGCTAATAACTCAAACTTGCATTTGGCCATCAACCGCAACCACTTGAAGTAAACAAGAGCCCAAACCCAAATAGGATGCTTCTGAGGCAATGCAAAAAGCTTCTAGTACGTCGGGATGTTCCAGAATTCCAGCATGAACCAATGCATCTTTAATTCCTTTAGATGCTTCCTGGCACTGTGGAGTCCAGTACCAGGGAGCATTTTTCTTTAACAAAGCTAGTAATTCTGGACTGTTCAACAGCTGGTTCGTCACAAATTGTCTAAAGAAAGATGTCATGCCAAGGAAAGCTTTTAATTGTTTTCTCGCCATGGGTGGTGGACACTTAGCTTTTGCCTGTATCTCTACATACGCCAGAGCTGACGTTTAACCTGAACGGTAGCTCCTTGAACTGGTACGACCATCCAGCGGATACAAAGACAGTATATTTGTTTGAAACTTCCGACAGCTGGGTCTGTCAATGCGATGATCCAAGATTCACACCTGAATATTTTTGCAATTTCTCTTCCAGAGCTTCCGGGTGTGTACATACGGGTACAATAATTTTGTATGTGTTGTGCGCATCAAGGACCATGCGCAGCCCACCACCTGGTTTAACAACAACTAATAATGGACTGCAGTAAGGAGAGAACAAAGTTTAAACTACACTCCTGGAAATTGAAATAAGAACACCGTGAATTCATTGTCCCAGGAAGGGGAAACTTTATTGACACATTCCTGGGGTCAGATACATCACATGATCACACTGACAGAACCACAGGCACATAGACACAAGCAACAGAGCATGCACAATGTCGGCACTAGTACAGTGTATATCCACCTTTCGCAGCAATGCAGGCTGCTATTCTCCCATGGAGACGATCGTAGAGATGCTGGATGTAGTCCTGTGGAACGGCTTGCCATGCCATTTCCACCTGGCGCCTCAGTTGGACCAGTGTTCGTGCTGGACGTGCAGACCGCGTGAGACGATGCTTCATCCAGTCCCAAACATGCTCAATGGGGGACAGATCCGGAGATCTTGCTGGCCAGGGTAGTTGACTTACACCTTCTAGAGCACGATGGGTGGCACAGGATACATACGGACGTGCATTGTCCTGTTGGAACAGCTAGTTCCCTTGCCGGTCTAGGAATGGTAGAACGATGGGTTCGATGACGGTTTGGATGTACCGTGCACTATTCAGTGTCCCCTCAACCATCACCAGAGGTGTACGGCCAGTGTAGGAGATCGCTCCCCACACCACGATGCCGGGTGTTGGCCCTGTGTGCCTCAGTCGTATGCAGTTCTGATTGTGGCGCTCACCTGCACGGCGCCAAACACGCATACGGCCATCATTGGCACCAAGGCAGAAGCGACTCTCATCGCTGAAGACGACACGTCCTCATTCGTCCCTCCATTCACGCCTGTCGCGACGCCACTAGAGGCGGGCAGCACGATGTTGGGGCATGAGCGGAAGACGGCCTAACGGTGTGTGGCACCGTAGCCCAGCTTCATGGAGACGGTTGCGAATGGTCCTCGCTGATACCCCAGGAGCAACAGTGTCCCTAATTTGCTGGGAAGTGGCGGTGCGGTCCCCTCCGGCACTGCGTAGGATCCTACGGTCTTGGTGTGCATCTGTGCGTCGCTGCGGTCCGGTCCCAGGTAGACAGGCACGTGCACCTTCCGCCGACCACTGGCGACAACATCGATGTACTGTGGAGACCTCACACCCCACGTGTTGAGCAATTCGGCGGTACGTCCACCTGGCCTCCCGCATGCCCACTATACGTCCTCGCTCAAAGTCCGTCAACTGCACATACGGTTCTCGTCCACACTGTCACGGCATGCTACCAGTGTTAAAGATTGCGATGGAGCTCCGTATGCCACGGCAAACTGGCTGACACTGACGGCGGCGGTGCACAAATGCTGCACAGCTAGCGCCATTCGACGGCCAACACCGCGGTTCCTGGTGTGTCCGCTGTGCTGTGCATGTGATCATTGCTTGTACAGCCCTCTCGCAGTGTCCGGAGCAAGTATGGTGGTTCTGACACACCGGTGTCAATGTGTTCTTTTTTCCATTTCCAAGAGTGTATATTCCACTCGTGCATGTTTCGTAATTCTTGTTTAATGGCATCCCTGCAGGCCCATGGGATTGCATAGATCTTGTTGCAATAAGTATCATGGGGAAAACCATTCATGTGATATATGTATCCTTTGATAATACCGGGCTTTTTAGAAAACACATGTACATACTTGGTTAAGAGATGGATAAGATCATTCTTTTGTTGTTCGCTAAGACACTCAGATTCTGATTCCTTAGTATGTATTTTGCTTACGCCGAGTAGATCTCATCTGAATATGCCAACACCGGATCTGACTGTGGGGTAAGGTACTGTCTGCACCAGTAGATTTACACTCACTACTCGGATAGACAGGTCTGTATGAAAACTGACTTGATGTGCCTTTGTATGAATTAAATTTAACTTTATCTCCCTCTCACTAATAGTCAGGGTGCAGGTTCCATGCTGGATATTGATACATGCATTCCTCCAAGAGCTCCCAACACAACACAATTCTGTACGGGCAATGTCAGTACTTTTGTGTTTTCCTGTATTCGTTTCAGAAAATGAATAGCTATCACACTCATACTTGCACCAGTGTCGATTATAATGGTAAGCAGAATACCGTCAATTACCTCATTTACAGCTGCTTGCACCTGATCTACCCAAGTATCTCTGCGAGATATCGGATCACCTGATAGTTCTGCTCATATATCTATATTGTCATTGTAACGAAGCATGTTCGCTACATGAACAGTACTGTTGCCCCCATTAAATCCTGCGGTCATGGTGAGGGAGTGCCATGAGACCACAGTCAGTTTGACGCGTATGAAGTTTGCATAGGGTGCTCATCTACACACTCCACTATTTGCACTGTATCATTTCTGAGATTTTGTGACTATCTGGCTGGTGGTCTTGGCTCGGAAGCAGTTTGATTCCAGCCTATGTTGGTGTTGGGCAGATTATTATTTTGCGGGGAGTTTTGCGGCCACCAGTTACCTGTGCTCTGTCTGGACAACCACTCTTCTGCATTTGATCTGTTGTGACCATTATGATAAACAGTGTTAAATGTATTATTTTTATTTCAACTTTGAAATCGGCTACTGTTATGTGGCTGTTGATCCTCATTTGCAGTTTGTTGTGAGTGGGTCTGCATCATTATTAGCAGTGTCATTCCGACCATTGTTCTTATGGTTGCAAGACTGCACTGCTAGTGCACTACCATTGCCATTTGCGTGGCATGCATCATCATGGATTAAAACAAGCGCATGTATGACCAATAAAAATCCTTCTGTGTCATCTTCCGGGGCATGAAGTAATTTTTCACAGATATCCACCGGTAATTTACCTTTTAATGTCCTGATCACATCTTTCAACGCGATGGGGTTGTCCCACTACCTAGTTTTGTTAATATACTGCTCGAAGTACTTTCAAAGTGTTCCCTGTTTAGGGTGGTACTTTTCGGGATTAAATACCTCTTGTCTCATTTTGGCTTGCACATGTGGTGACCCATACTTGGTCAAAAACACAACTCGAACTATTCATACATTTTACAAAGTTCAGAAATGGCCGTAGCCCACAGTGTGGATTCTCTTTGCATGCACACTGCAGTGAATTGTATTTCCTGCCTGTCATTCCATGAAGTAGGCAGCACCCCCAGAAATCTCTGATAAAAACTATGGGGTGTGGGAATTTCTTCTCCAGTATAAAAATCTGAAACTGATGGTGTTTCAACAGCCCTTCTTCTAGCAACACCGTAGTTGAAAGATTCGCTGCCACCACAGATTCAAGTGGAGAATTACCATACGGACTGTAATGTCCAGTATGTTGTGGTGACATATTATTCTATGTTGTCCCCGCCGAATTATTTCGCAGAAATGGTGGAAGTGAATCTGGCGCGCATGATGACTCTTGCATCTGACAAATCTCTTTTTTTAAATCATTCACTTTTTGCTACCACCCAGGCAACCCATTTTTCAAAATATCTTAAATGTGGTCAAGTTGATGCTGCAACGATTTGCCAGATGTTCCTGGTTCAGACAGTACATCTGCACCAACAGCTTATACTGCAGAGTGTATTTCTGTCTCAGTTTTTTTTAAATTATGCCTTTATTGCATTCTGTTACCCATTCACCAAATTCCCTATTTAGTGTTTCGCCTTGAGCTTCGAGGTTTTGCTGCAATTTCACTCTTGCTCAGGTGAAAGATCCGCGAACTGGTCTGTTAAATTTGACATTTTCACTTGCACGGTTGTCTGCGTATCTTTTAAGTCCTTCACATCATCAGACAACCACTTAACTTGATCCGGGATCTCACGTTACGCTTCAGTTAGGTTCGAGATTTCAGTTCGGATTTGCGCTAGGTTTGCATCCAGTTGATTGTTCAGATCAGTGACTACTATATCACAAATTTCCCATGAATGTTTTTAGATAAGCCTTGAAATTTTGCATCAAATGCAGTGCTTTGCTCACTAAAACTTTCTTGAATATTTTTAGTCAAATCTGCAAATTTTGCATTAGACTCAGTCCTTTGTTCATTAAAGCTTTCTCGGATATTTTTAGTCAAAATTTCAAATTTTGCATCAGACACTATATATCACATTTACCTTGTAAATCAGTATGTTGCCCATTAAAGCTGTCTTGTAACTCAATGCATTGTTCATTGAATTTCTCATCCAGCTTTTTGACATGTTGGAAGAGATGTTATTGAACGTATCTGTTAAACTTAGAAAGAATCTTCAAACAATGCAATTGACTGTGTAACTTGTGCAGTTACTTCACTTGTTCCCAATTGCATGTCTTCAGATTCCAATACATTTGGAGCATTTGCGCTTCCGGTTTCCAAAACATCAATTTCGGAACCTATTCCTGCCATAATCGCATCGGCAGCAGTACTGTCATCCAGATGCGATTGTCTGTGTGTCTCGTCACTGGTATTCATAGTGGTAAATTTTTCGCATTGACTAATAGTAACAGTAAAATATGGTAACACTAACTTTGAATGATAATAAAACGAAGCTGGACAACATACTGAGGTTTTAACACTATGCGCAGCTGCAATATAATTATTAAGCAAGAATGAGATGGCAGCCTGAAGGGCTAAGCAAAACATTGGAAAGATGAGTGTACCATCTTGTGATAGCACAGCAAAATGACAGACATCTTTGACAAACTTTTAACAATGGAAGTCAACTTTAAAATGCAAGTTAACACCAATGATGTAGTTAACAGAAAAATGCTAAAATATGAGTTACTGAACACACATTTAAAGTTGCCAAACATGTAAAACAGAGTGAGAATGATGATACCGCTTACCTTTTTACAGATGTGAAGCACAACGTCGTACTTTCATAATTCCAGAATTGTAAAAAATTTCCTCTTTCACTGGCCATTCGAGCAATTTACCATCAATGTCCCATTGCTTTCAGATACAACAGCTCTCCGTAACAGGTTGGCCGTTGTAAGATAGACCGTGAAATATAGAACAAAATATATATTAATGCAACAGTAATGATGCCTGGCCCACTGTTGGGCACCAGAATGACACATGTTTCTAGCCTCAAAGGGGAATCAAAAATGTAAATTAGCAATTAAAATTAATAAAGAAGGAGGGAAGTGACATTAGATAGCAGTCATGAGCGAATCCTCAGACGCAATACAGACGGCACAAAGTGATGAAACTGCAACGCTTCGCGCCAAGTTTGGCGTGAAGCAGCTATTATAAATTAAAATGTAAAACATGCACCATCATCAATAATTTGAGTGAAGCTAAGATTGTGTCTGACTAGTGTAGGTCACACAATAATGTCACTATTAGTGGACAGTGGGGCGAATCACTTTTTGCATCACTCGCGTGGAAACTGCAGCAAGATGCAAATGAAATGATCAGTGCACTGATCTGAGGGACATGGAGTGATATACGTGGTTCGGAATTAATAACTGAACACGAGAAATGTTCGCCCATAATATGTCCACTAACAATGGGTCATCAGTGCCTCTTTTCCAAGCATGATCCACTGAAAAATGTAAATCTTCAAATATTAATAATAAAGTGACATGGAGGGTAGATACGTAGAAATGAAATACATTGTAAAGTTAATCTTGATTGTAAGCACTTCAGGAACATTTCAAAACAGATTCAAACAGAGAGTCGTGACAATGCATCAATACCTAATCAGAGAAGGAACAGAACCGAACAAAAACCAACGGACGCTAGATAAAAGAATTTGATATAAAAATGACTAATGAAATTAAACAGAGGTTGTACAGCGGCAGATACATCAATAAGTACACCAAGATGAAACTATAAGACCGAATCTATTGTTGAATCTTAGACCCTGTCAATGTTGGAAACAAGCAAAGTAAATACTAATACTTAAAAGGTAAGCGTCCCATATCCTCCATTGCATGTGTTTTGTCAGTGAACACAAGTGTGGTTGGAAGTTTGTTTCTCAGGTATAAAGTCACTGTTTGTGAAACTTCATCTTCTCTCAACATGTTTGGAAACCTTCTTTCTTGATTACTCATGTAATTTCATTTTTGGTGTTTTTAATTTTGTATTCTGTAAATACTTGTATACTGACATAATAGGAATTCAATTGTTTAGGTTTATTAGGTTTTTTTCTCGTTTTCATTTGTATATTAATAGATCATAAATGCTAATCCGTTTGAATACAGAGGTGTCTCATACTTTATTCCATCCATGAACTAAGCATATAGTGAGCTGTATTGGGCATGTTTTATTAGTAATATCTTTTCATCCTGTTCAGTTATTTGCTGTATTCATCACAGTACGCAATTACATATGTCAATTACTCTGAAAATAAATTCAAATTCGTTCATTTCAAGAACACTCAGTGGTAAGTGTCATCACCCAATATGTATCAATTTTAAGATGCAGCTAATGGCTTTGTAGGTCTCAGTGACCGCCACATATCCTCCATTGCCTGTTTTATATCAGTGTACTAAAATGTATTAGGAAGCTTGTTTGTGTTGTATAGAGTCATTGTTTGTGGAAGTTCATCTTCACTCTTCATGTTTCTAAATCTTCTTTCTTGATCATTATGTAATTTCATTTTTGGTGTTTTTAATTTTGTATTGTGTAAATACTGTGTAAGAGAGTTCTGTAGTGTGAATTCATTGTGTTGTTGTGTCTATGTCCAGATCAGATATTTGAAGTGTGTTTGATGAATATTATTAATGTTGTATTTCGGAGACATTCTTCTTCATGTGCAGTTGTCTTCTCTCTTGATTCTTCATGTCATTTGCGTGAGTAGTATGTAAAATGAGTATAATTGGGTTTTGAGTTTCATATGTAGAGTGATGTAAAGTTGTGTTCTGATCTGTTTGTGTGAGTGTTTTGGTTGTATAGAGTATATAGTGTTTTGTAGAGACATATTTCTTCATGAGACAAAATCTTCTTTCTGCATTCTTCATGTAGTGTTAACGTAAGTGGTTTGATATGTGGAGTGTGAGTGTGGAAAAGGTGTTGTATTGCAGTTATCTCTTGAGAAATATACTAGTATATATGGAGGATATGTGGTATAGATGGTTCTGCCATTTTTACATCATACATAGAGTTCTATATGAATCTGAAGATTTAATGTTGGATCTGCTCTGTCATTGAACTTTCTCGATAATTAACAGCTTGCACATTTGTTTCTGTAACATGGTAACAATGTTTTTCCTTCACATAGAGAGGTTTCCGTCACACATGTACACTGACATAATAGGAATTCAGATGTTTAGGTATGTTAGGTTTTTTCCCATTTTCATTTGTATACTAATATATGCCAGAATTGTATACATAATAAATGGTAATCCGTTCCAATTGCGAGGTGTCCGATACTTTAATCGTTCCATGAACTTAGCTTATAATGAGCTATATTAGGCATATTTTATTACGAATATCTCTTCATCTGTTTCAGTTATTTACTTTATTACTCACAGTATGCAGTTCCATATATCAGTTACTCTCTAGATAAATTCATGTTCGCTCAATGAGAGACCACTCAGTGGTAGGTGTCATCACCTAATATGTGTCAATTTTACGATGCAGCTAATGGCTTTGTATGTCTCAGTGACCGCCCATACCTCCATTGCATGTTTTGTTTCAGTGTACTAAAGTGTGTTTGGATGCTTGTTTGTGTTGTATAGAGACATTGTTTGTGAAAGTTCATCTTTTCTCTTCATGTTTGGAAATCTTCTTCCTTGATTCTCAATGTAATTTCATTTTTGGTGTTTTTAATTTTGTATTGTGTAAGTACTGTGTAAGAAAGTTCTGTAGTATGAATGCATTGTGTTGTTGTGTCTGTGTCCAGTTGACGTATGTGAAATGTGATTGGTGATTAGTATTAATGTTGTATTTCCGTGGCATATTTCTTCAAGTGCAGTTCTCTTCTCTCTTCATTCTTCATGTCATTTGTCTGAGTAGTGTGTCAGATGAGTGTAATTGGGTTTATATTTTTATATTTAGAGTGATGTAAAGTTGTGTTCTGATCTGTTTGTGTGACTGTTTCTGTTGTATACAGTATATAGTGTTTTGTAGATACATATTTCTTTATGAGACAAGATCTTCTTTCTGCATTCTTCATGTAGTGTTAATGTAAGTGGTTTGATATGTGGAGCGCGAGTGTTCAAAAGGTGTTGTATTGCAGTTATCTGTAGAGAATTATACGAGTATGTATGGAGGAAATGTGGTATAGATCATTCTGTCACATTTACATCGTACATAGAGTTCTACATGTATCTGGAGACATAGAGCTGAATTTATTCTGTCATTGAACTTCCTCATTAACTGACAGCTTCCACATTTTTTTGTGGATACATCGTAACAATGTATTTTCTCCACATAGTGAGTTTTCTGTCACATATGCATACTGACATAATAGGAATTCAGATGTTTATGTTTATTACAGTTTTTTCCATTTTCATGTGTATAGTAACATATAACAGAATTGTATACATCATAAATGCAAATCCGATTCAATTCCGACGTGTCCAATACTTTAGTCCATCAATGAACTCAGCATGTAGTGAGCTATATTAGTCATTTTTTATTAGTAATATCTTTTCATCCTGTTCAGTTATTTACTGTATTCATCACAGTACACTGTTGCACATGACAATATCTCTCAAGATAAATTCAAGATTGTTCATTTAGAGAACAGTCAGTGTTAGGTGTCATCACATAATATGTATCAATTTTAAGATGCTGCTAATGGCTTTGTAGGTCTGAGTGTCCGTTACGTATCCTCCATTGCCTGTTTTATGTCAGTGTACTGAAATGTATAAAGAAGTCGTTTGTGTTGTATAGAGACATTGTTTGTGATAGTTCATCGTCTCTCTTTATGTTTGGAAATCTCCCTTCTTGATTCTTTATGTAATTTATTTTTGGTGCCTTATAATCTTGTATTGTGTAAACACTGTGTAAGACAGTTCTATAGTATGACTGCATTGTGTTGTTGTGTCTGTGTCCAGTTGAGATATTTGAAGTGTGTTTGACTAATAGTTTTGAAGTTGTATTTCGGTGACATTTTTCTTCATGTGTGGTTCTCATCTCTCTTGATTCTTCATGACATTTGTCTGAGGATTATGTAAAATATGTGTAATTGGGATTGTAGTTACATATGTAGAGTGATGTAAATTTAAGATCTGATCAGCTTGTGTGAGTGGATTTGTTTTATTGGATATATAGTGTTTTGTAAAGACATATGTCTTCATCAGACAACTTCTTCTTTCTGCTTTCTTCTTGTAGTATTAATGTAAGTGGTTTGATATGTGGGGTGTGGGTGGTGAAAAGGTGTCGTGTTACAGTTATCTGTAGATAAATGTGCGAGTATGTATGGAGGATTTGTGGTATAGATGGTTCTGCCATTTTCACATCGTACATAGATTTCTATGTGTATGTGGAGAGTTAGATTTGGAATTACTCTGTCATTGAAGTTTCTCGATAGTTCACAGCTTGCACATTTGTTTCTGGAAACATGGTAACAGTGTATTTCCTTCACATAGAGAGTTTTCTGTCACACTTGTATACTGACATAATAGGAATTCAGATGTTTAGGTTTATTAGGTTTTTTCCCATTTTCATTTGTATACAAATATATGTCAGAATTGTATACATCATAAATGGTAATCCGTTTCAATACCGAGGTGCCCAATACTTTAATCCATTCATGAACTTAGCATATAATGAGCTATATTAGTCATATGTATCAATTTTATGATGCAGGTAATGGCTTTGTAGGTCACAGTGACCGTCACATATACTCCAATGCATGTTATGGTTCAGTGTACTGAAGTGTGTTTGTATGCTTGTTTGTGTTGTAAAGAGACACAGTTTCAGATAGTTCGTCCGCTCTCTTTATGTTTGTCAATCTTCTTTCTTCATTCTTCAGGTTAGTCAATCTTGGTGTTTTTAATTTTGTATTGTGTAAAAGAGTTCTGCAGTGCGAAAGCATTGTGTTGTTTTGTCTGTGTCCAGTTGAGATATTTGAAGTGTGTTTGATGAATAGTATTAATGTTGTATTTCGGAGACATATTTCTTCATGTACAGTTTCCTTCACTCTTGATTCTTCATGTCATTTGCCTGAGTAGTATGTAAAATGAGTGTAATTATGTTTTGAGTTTCTTATGTAGAGTGATGTAAAGTTTTGTTCTGATATGTGGTATAGATTGTTCTGCTACTTTTACATCGTACATGTATCTGGAGATTTAGAGTTGGATTTACTCTGTCATTGAACTTTCTTGTTAGTTAACAGCTTGCACATTTGTTTCTGGAAACATGGCAACAATGTATTTTCTCCACATAGAGAGTTTTCTTTCACACTTGTATACTGACATAATAGAAATTCAGATGTTCAGGTTTATTAGGACTTTTTCCATTTTCATTTGTATACTAATATATGCCAGATTTGAAAACATCATAAATGCTAATCTGCTTCAATGCCAGGAGTCCGATACTTTAATCCATCCATGAACTTAGTGCATAATTAGCTATATTAGTCATGTTTTATTAGTAATATCTTTTCATCTGGTTTGGTTACTTACTTTATTACTCGCAGTATGCAATTGCATATGTCAGTTATTCTCTAGATAAATTCATGTTTGCTCAATGAGAGACCTCTCAATGGTAGGTGTCATCACCTAATATGTATCAATTTTACGATGCAGGTAATGGCTTTGTAGGTCTAAGTGACCGTCACATATCCTCCATTGCATGTTTTGTGTCGGTCTACTGTAGTGTGTTTGGATGTTTGTTTGTGTTGTATAGAGACATTGTTGGTGAAAATTCTTCTTCTCTCTTCATGTTTGGAAATCTTCTTTCTTGATCCTTCATGTAATTTCCTATTTGGTGTTTTTTATTTTGTTTTGTGTAAATACCGTGTAAGAGAGTTTTGTACTATGGATGCATTGTGTTGTTGTGTCTGTGTCCAGTTGAGATATGTGAAATGTGTTTGATGATTAGAATGAATGTTGTATTTCGAGACTTATTTCTTCATGCACAGTTGTCTTCTCTCTTGATTCTTCATGTCATTTGCGTGAGTAGTATGTAAAATGAGTATAATTGGGTTTTGAGTTTCATATGTAGAGTGATGTAAAGTTGTGTTCTGATCTGTTTGTGTGAGTGTTTTGGTTGTATAGAGTATATAGTGTTTTGTAGAGACATATTTCTTCATGAGACAAAATCTTCTTTCTGCATTCTTCATGTAGTGTTAACGTAAGTGGTTTGATATGTGGAGTGTGAGTGTGGAAAAGGTGTTGTATTGCAGTTATCTCTTGAGAAATATACTAGTATATATGGAGGATATGTGGTATAGATGGTTCTGCCATTTTCACATCATACATAGAGTTCTATATGAATCTGGAGATTTAATGTTGGATCTGCTCTGTCATTGAACTTTCTCGATAATTAACAGCTTGCACATTTGTTTCTGTAACATGGTAACAATGTTTTTTCTTCACATAGAGAGGTTTCTGTCACACATGTACACTGACATAATAGGAATTCAGATGTTTAGGTTTGTTAGGTTTTTTCCCATTTTCATTTGTATACTAATATATGCCAGAATTGTATACATAATAAATGGTAATCCGTTCCAATTGCGAGGTGTCCGATACTTTAATCGTTCCATGAACTTAGCGTATAATGAGCTATATTAGGCAAATTATATTACGAATATCTCTTCATCTGTTTCAGTTATTTACTTTATTACTCACAGTATGCAGTTCCATATATCAGTTACTCTCCAGATAAATTCATGTTCGCTCAATGAGAGACCACTCAGTGGTAGGTGTCATCACCTAAGATGTGTCAATTTTACGATGCAGCTAATGGCTTTGTATGTCTCAGTGACCGCCCATACCTCCATTGCATGTTTTGTTTCAGTGTACTGAAGTGTGTTTGGATGCTTGTTTGTGTTGTATGGAGACATTGTTTGTGAAAGTTCATCTTTTCTCTTCATGTTTGGAAATCTTCTTCCTTGATTCTCCATGTAATTTCATTTTTGGTGTTTTTAATTTTGTATTCTGTAAGTACTGTGTAAGAAAGTTCTGTAGTATGAATGCATTGTGTTGTTGTGTCTGTGTCCAGTTGACGTATGTGAAATGTGTTTGATGATTAGTATTAATGTTGTATTTCCGTGGCATATTTCTTCAAGTGCAGTTCTCTTCTCTCTTCATTCTTCATGTCATTTGACTTAGGTTGTTCGCAGATGATGCTGTAATTTACCGTCTAGTAAGGTCGTCCGAAGACCAGTATCAGCTGCAAAGCGATTTAGAAAAGATTGCTGTATGGTGTGTCAGGTGGCAGTTGACGCTAAATAACGAAAAGTGTGAGATGATCCACATGAGTTCCAAAAGAAATCCGTTGGAATTCGATTACTCGATAAATAGGACAATTCTCAAGGCTGTCAATTCAACTAAGTACCTGGGTGTTAAAATTACAAACAACTTCAGTTGGATGGACCACATAGATAATATTGTCGGGAAGGCGAGCCAAAGGTTGCGTTTCATTGGCAGGACACTTAGAAGATGCAACAAGTCCACTAAAGAGACAGCTTACACTACACTCGTTCGTCCTCTGTTAGAATATTGCTGCGCGGTGTGGGATCCTTACCAGGTGGGATTGACGGAGGACATCGAGAGGGTGCAAAGAAGGGCAGCTCGTTTTGTATTATCGCGTTATAGGGGAGAGAGTGTGGCAGATATGATACACGAGTTGGGATGGAAGTCATTACAGCATAGACGTTTTTCGTCGCGGCGAGACCTTTTTACGAAATTTCAGTCACCAACTTTCTCTTCCGAATGCGAAAATATTTTGTTGAGCCCAACCTACATAGGTAGGAATGATCATCAAAATAAAATAAGAGAAATCAGAGCTCGAACAGAAAGGTTTAGGTGTTCGTTTTTCCCGCTCGCTGTTCGGGAGTGGAATAGTAGAGAGATAGTATGATTGTGGTTCGATGAACCCTCTGCCAAGCACTTAAATGTGAATTGCAGAGTAGTCATGTAGATGTAGATGTAGATGTCTGAGTAGTGTGTCAGATGAGTGTAATTGGGTTTATATTTTTATATTTAGAGTGATGTAAAGTTGTGTTCTGATCTGTTTGTGTGACTGTTTCTGTTGTATACAGTATATAGTGTTTTGTAGATACATATTTCTTTATGAGACAAGATCTTCTTTCTGCAGTCTTCATGTAGTGTTAATGTAAGTGGTTTGATATGTGGAGCGCGAGTGTTCAAAAGGTGTTGTATTGCAGTTATCTGTAGAGAATTATACGAGTATGTATGGAGGAAATGTGGTATAGATCATTCTGTCACATTTACATCATACATAGAGTTCTACATGTATCTGGAGACATAGAGCTGAATTTATTCTGTCATTGAACTTCCTCATTAACTGACAGCTTCCACATTTTTTTGTGGATACATCGTAACAATGTATTTTCTCCACATAGTGAGTTTTCTGTCACATATGCATACTGACATAATAGGAATTCAGATGTTTATGTTTATTACAGTTTTTTCCATTTTCATGTGTATAGTAACATATAACAGAATTGTATACATCATAAATGCAAATCCGATTCAATTCCGACGTGTCCAATACTTTAGTCCATCAATGAACTCAGCATGTAGTGAGCTATATTAGTCATTTTTTATTAGTAATATCTTTTCATCCTGTTCAGTTATTTACTGTATTCATCACAGTACACTGTTGCACATGACAATATCTCTCAAGATAAATTCAAGATCGTTCATTTAGAGAACAGTCAGTGTTAGGTGTCATCACATAATATGTATCAATTTTAAGATGCTGCTAATGGCTTTGTAGGTCTGAGTGTCCATTACGTATCCTCCATTGCCTGTTTTATGTCAGTGTACTGAAATGTATTAAGAAGTCGTTTGTGTTGTATAGAGACATTGTTTGTGGTAGTTCATCGTCTCTCTTTATGTTTGGAAATCTCCCTTCTTGATTCTTTATGTAATTTATTTTTGTTGCCTTATGTAATTTATTTTTGTTGCCTTATAATCTTCTATTGTGTAAACACTGTGTAAGATAGTTCTATAGTATGACTGCATTGTGTTGTTGTGTCTGTGACCAGTTGAGATATTTGAAGTGTGTTTGATTAATAGTTTTGAAGTTGTATTTCGGTGACATTTTTCTTCATGTGTGGTTCTCATCTCTCTTGATTCTTCATGACATTTGTCTGAGGATTACGTAAAATATGTGTAATTGGGATTGTAGTTACATATGTAGAGTGATGTAAATTTAAGATCTGATCAGCTTGTGTGAGTGGATTTGTTTTATTGGATATATAGTGTTTTGTAAAGACATATGTCTTAATCAGACAACTTCTTCTTTCTGCTTTCTTCTTGTAGTATTAATGTAAGTGGTTTGATATGTGGGGTGTGGGTGGTGAAAAGGTGTCGTGTTACAGTTATCTGTAGATAAATGTGCGAGTATGTATGGAGGATTTGTGGTATAGATGGTTCTGCCATTTTTACATCGTACATAGATTTCTATGTGTATGTGGAGAGTTAGATTTGGAATTACTCTGTCATTGAAGTTTCTCGATAGTTCACAGCTTGCACATTTGTTTCTGGAACATGGTAACAGTGTATTTCCTTCACATAGAGAGTTTTCTGTCACACTTGTATACTGACATAATAGGAATTCAGATGTTTAGGTTTATTAGGTTTTTTCCCATTTTCATTTGTATACAAATATATGTCAGAATTGTATACATCATAAATGGTATCCCGTTTCAATACCGAGGTGCCCAATACTTTAATCCATTCATGAACTTAGCATATAATGAGCTATATTAGTCATATGTATCAATTTTACGCTGCAGGTAATGGCTTTGTAGGTCACAGTGCCCGTCACATATACCCCAATGCATGTTATGGTTCAGTGTACTGAAGTGTGTTTGTATGCTTGTTTGTGTTGTAAAGACACATAGTTTCAGATAGTTCGTCCGCTCTCTTTATGTTTGTCAATCTTCTTTCTTCATTCTTCAGGTTAGTCAATTTTGGTGTTTTTAATTTTGTATTGTGTAAAAGAGTTCTGCAGTGCGAAAGCATTGTGTTGTTTTGTCTGTGTCCAGTTGAGATATTTGAAGTGTGTTTGATGAATAGTATTAATGTTGCATTTCGGAGACATATTTCTTCATGTACGGTTTCCTTCACTCTTGATTCTTCATGTCATTTGCCTGAGTAGTATGTAAAATGAGTGTAATTATGTTTTGAGTTTCTTATGTAGAGTGATGTAAAGTTTTGTTCTGATATGTGGTATAGATTGTTCTGCTACTTTTACATCGTACATAGAGTTCTACATGTATCTGGAGATTTAGAGTTGGATTTACTCTGTCATTGAACTTTCTTGTTAGTTAACAGCTTGCACATTTGTTTCTGGAAACATGGCAACAATGTATTTTCTCCACATAGAGAGTTTTCTTTCACACTTGTATACTGACATAATAGAAATTCAGATGTTCAGGTTTATTAGGACTTTTTCCATTTTCATTTGTATACTAATATATGCCAGATTTGAAAACATCATAAATGCTAATCCGCTTCAATGCCAGGAGTCCGATACTTTAATCCATCCATGAACTTAGTTCATAATTAGCTATATTAGTCATGTTTTATTAGTAATATCTTTTCATCTGGTTTGGTTACTTACTTTATTACTCGCAGTATGCAATTGCATATGTCAGTTATTCTCTAGATAAATTCATGTTTGCTCAATGAGAGACCTCTCAATGGTAGGTGTCATCACCTAATATGTATCAATTTTACGATGCAGGTAATGGCTTTGTAGGTCTAAGTGACCGTCACATATCCTCCATTGCATGTTTTGTGTCGGTCTACTGTAGTGTGTTTGAATGTTTGTTTGTGTTGTATAGAGACATTGTTGGTGAAAATTCTTCTTCTCTCTTCATGTTTGGAAATCTTCTTTCTTGATTCTTCATGTAATTTCCTATTTGGTGTTTTTTATTTTGTTTTGTGTAAATACCGTGTAAGAGAGTTCTGTAGTATGGATGCATTGTGTTGTTGTGTCTGTGTCCAGTTGAGATATGTGAAATGTGTTTGATGATTAGAATGAATGTTGTATTTCGAGACATATTTCTTCATGCACAGTTGTCTTCTCTCTTGATTCTTCATGTCATTTGCGTGAGTAGTATGTAAAATGAGTATAATTGGGTTTTGAGTTTCATATGTAGAGTGATGTAAAGTTGTGTTCTGATCTGTTTGTGTGAGTGTTTTGGTTGTATAGAGTATATAGTGTTTTGTAGAGACATATTTCTTCATGAGACAAAATCTTCTTTCTGCATTCTTCATGTAGTGTTAACGTAAGTGGTTTGATATGTGGAGTGTGAGTGTGGAAAAGGTATTGTATTGCAGTTATCTCTTGAGAAATATGCTAGTATATGTGGAGGATATGTGGTATAGATGGTTCTGCCATTTTCACATCATACATAGAGTTCTATATGAATCTGGAGATTTAATGTTGGATCTGCTCTGTCATTGAACTTTCTCGATAATTAACAGCTTGCACATTTGTTTCTGTAACATGGTAACAATGTTTTTTCTTCACATAGAGAGGTTTCTGTCACACATGTACACTGACATAATAGGAATTCAGATGTTTAGGTGTGTTAGGTTTTTTCCCATTTTCATTTGTATACTAATATATGCCAGAATTGTATACATAATAAATGGTAATCCGTTCCAATTGCGAGGTGTCCGATACTTTAATCGTTCCATGAACTTAGCGTATAATGTGCTATATTAGCCATATTTTATTACGAATATCTCTTCATCTGTTTCAGTTATTTACTTTATTACTCACAGTATGCAGTTCCATATATCAGTTACTCTCTAGATAAATTCATGTTAGCTCAATGAGAGACCACTCAGTGGTAGGTGTCATCACCTAATATGTGTCAATTTTACGATGCAGCTAATGGCTTTGTATGTCTCAGTGACCGCCCATACCTCCATTGCATGTTTTGTTTCAGTGTACTGAAGTGTGTTTGGATGCTTGTTTGTGTTGTATAGAGACATTGTTTGTGAAAGTTCATCTTCTCTCTTCATGTTTGGAAATCTTCTCCCTTGATTCTCCATGTAATTTCATTTTTGGTGTTTTTAATTTTGTATTGTGTAAATACTGTGTAAGAAAGTTCTGTAGTATGAATGCATTGTGTTGTTGTGTCTGTGTCCAGTTGACATATGTGAAATGTGTTTGATGATTAGTATTAATGTTGTATTTCCGTGGCATATTTCTTCAAGTGCAGTTCTCTTCTCTCTTCATTCTTCATGTCATTTGTCTGAGTAGTGTGTCAGATGAGTGTAATTGGGTTTATATTTTTATATTTAGAGTGACGTAAAGTTGTGTTCTGATCTGTTTGTGTGACTGTTTCTGTTGTATACAGTATATCGTGTTTTGTAGATACATATTTCTTTATGAGACAAGATCTTCTTTCTGCAGTCTTCATGTAGTGTTAATGTAAGTGGTTTGATATGTGGAGCGCGAGTGTTCAAAAGGTGTTGTATTGCAGTTATCTGTAGAGAATTATACGAGTATGTATGGAGGAAATGTTGTATAGATCATTCTGTCACATTTACATTGTACATAGAGTTCTACATGTATCTGGAGACATAGAGCTGAATTTATTCTGTCATTGAACTTCCTCATTAACTGACAGCTTCCACATTTTTTTGTGGATACATGGTAACAATGTATTTTCTCCACATAGTGAGTTTTCTGTCACATTTGCATACTGACATAATAGGAATTCAGATGTTTATGTTTATTACAGTTTTTTCCATTTTCATTTGTATAGTAATATATAACAGAATTGTATACATCATAAATGCAAATCCGATTCAATTCCGACGTGTCCAATACTTTAGTCCATCAATGAACTCAGCATGTAGTGAGCTATATTAGTCATTTTTTATTAGTAATATCTTTTCATCCTGTTCAGTTATTTACTGTATTCATCACAGTACACTGTTGCACATGACAATATCTCTCAACATAAATTCAAGGTCGTTCATTTAGAGAACAGTCAGTGTTAGGTGTCATCACATAATATGTATCAATTTTAAGATGCTGCTAATGGCTTTGTAGGTCTGAGTGTCCATTACGTATCCTCCATTGCCTGTTTTATGTCAGTGTACTGAAATGTATTAAGAAGTCGTTTGTGTTGTATAGAGACATTGTTTGTGATAGTTCATCGTCTCTCTTTATGTTTGGAAATCTCCGTTCTTGATTCTTTATGTAATTTATTTTTGGTGCCTTATAATCTTGTATTGTGTAAACACTGTGTAAGACAGTTCTATAGTATGACTGCATTGTGTTGTTGTGTCTGTGTCCAGTTGAGATATTTGAAGTGTGTTTGATTAATAGTTTTGAAGTTGTATTTCGGTGACATTTTTCTTCATGTGTGGTTCTCATCTCTCTTGATTCTTCATGACATTTGTCTGAGGATTATGTAAAATATGTGTAATTGGGAATGTAGTTAGATATGTAGAGTGATGCAAATTTAAGATCTGACCAGCTTGTGTGAGTGGATTTGTTTTATTGGATATATAGTGTTTTGTAAAGACATATGTCTTCATCAGACAACTTCTTCTTTCTGCTTTCTTCTTGTAGTATTAATGTAAGTGGTTTGATATGTGGGGTGTGGGTGGTGAAAAGGTGTCGTGTTACAGTTATCTGTAGATAAATGTGCGAGTATGTATGGAGGATTTGTGGTATAGCTGGTTCTGCCATTTTTACATCGTACATAGATTTCTATGTGTATGTGGAGAGTTAGATTTGGAATTACTCTGTCATTGAAGTTTCTCGATAGTTCACAGCTTGCACATTTGTTTCTGGAAACATGGTAACAGTGTATTTCCTTCACATAGAGAGTTTTCTGTCACACTTGTATACTGACATAATAGGAATTCAGATGTTTAGGTTTATTAGGTTTTTTCCCATTTTCATTTGTATACAAATATATGTCAGAATTGTATACATCATAAATGGTAATCCCTTTCAATACCGAGGTGCCCAATACTTTAATCCATTCATGAACTTAGCATATAATGAGCTATATTAGTCATATGTATCAATTTTACGATGCAGGTAATGGCTTTGTAGGTCACAGTGACCGTCACATATACTCCAATGCATGTTATGGTTCAGTGTACTGAAGTGTGTTTGTATGCTTGTTTGTGTTGTAAAGAGACACAGTTTCAGATAGTTCGTCCGCTCTCTTTATGTTTGTCAATCTTCTTTCTTCATTCTTCAGGTTAGTCAATTTTGGTGTTTTCAATTTTGTATTGTGTAAAAGAGTTCTGCAGTGCGAAAGCATTGTGTTGTTTTGTCTGTGTCCAGTTGAGATATTTGAAGTGTGTTTGATGAATAGTATTAATGTTGCATTTCGGAGACATATTTCTTCATGTACGGTTTCCTTCACTCTTGATTCTTCATGTCATTTGCCTGAGTAGTATGTAAAATGAGTGTAATTATGTTTTGAGTTTCTTATGTAGAGTGATGTAAAGTTTTGTTCTGATATGTGGTATAGATTGTTCTGCTACTTTTACATCGTACATAGAGTTCTACATGTATCTGGAGATTTAGAGTTGGATTTACTCTGTCATTGAACTTTCTTGTTAGTTAACAGCTTGCACATTTGTTTCTGGAAACATGGCAACAATGTATTTTCTCCACATAGAGAGTTTTCTTTCACACTTGTATACTGACATAATAGAAATTCAGATGTTCAGGTTTATTAGGACTTTTTCCATTTTCATTTGTATACTAATATATGCCAGATTTGAAAACATCATAAATGCTAATCCGCTTCAATGCCAGGAGTCCGATACTTTAATCCATCCATGAACTTAGTGTATAATTAGCTATATTAGTCATGTTTTATTAGTAATATCTTTTCATCTGGTTTGGTTACTTACTTTATTACTCGCAGTATGCAATTGCATATGTCAGTTATTCTCTAGATAAATTCATGTTTGCTCAATGAGAGACCTCTCAATGGTAGGTGTCATCACCTAATATGTATCAATTTTACGATGCAGGTAATGGCTTTGTAGGTCTAAGTGACCGTCACATATCCTCCATTGCATGTTTTGTGTCGGTCTACTGTAGTGTGTTTGGATGTTTGTTTGTGTTGTATAGAGACATTGTTGGTGAAAATTCTTCTTCTCTCTTCATGTTTGGAAATCTTCTTTCTTGATTCTTCATGTAATTTCCTATTTGGTGTTTTTTATTTTGTTTTTTGTAAATACCGTGTAAGAGAGTTCTGTAGTATGGATGCATTGTGTTGTTGTGTCTGTGTCCAGTTGAGATATGTGAAATGTGTTTGATGATTAGAATGAATGTTGTATTTCGAGACATATTTCTTCATGCACAGTTGTCTTCTCTCTTGATTCTTCATGTCATTTGCCTGAGTAGTATGTAAAATGAGTATAATTGGGTTTTGAGTTTCATATGTAGAGCGATGTAAAGTTGTGTTCTGATCTGTTTGTGTGACTGTTTCTGTTGTATACAGTATATAGTGTTTTGTAGAGACATATTTCTTCATGAGACAAAATCTTCTTTCTGCATTCTTCATGTAGTGTTAACGTAAGTGGTTTGATATGTGGAATGTGAGTGTGGAAAAGGTGTTGTATTGCAGTTATCTCTTGCGAAATATACTAGTATATATGGAGGATATGTGGTATAGATGGTTCTGCCATTTTTACATCATACATAGACTTCTATATGAATCTGGAGATTTAATGTTGGATCTGCTCTGTCATTGAACTTTCTCGATAATTAACAGCTTGCACATTTGTTTCTGTAACATGGTAACAATGTTTTTTCTTCACATAGAGAGGTTTCTGTCACACATGTACACTGACATAATAGGAATTCAGATGTTTAGGTTTGTTAGGTTTTTTCCCATTTTCATTTGTATACTAATATATGCCAGAATTGTATACATAATAAATGGTAATCCGTTCCAATTGCGAGGTGTCCGATACTTTAATCGTTCCATGAACTTAGCGTATAATGAGCTATATTAGGCATATTTTATTACGAATATCTCTTCATCTGTTTCAGATATTTACTTTATTACTCACAGTATGCAGTTCCATATATCAGTTACTCTCTAGATAAATTCATGTTCGCTCAATGAGAGACCACTCAGTGGTAGGTGTCATCACCTAATATGTGTCAATTTTACGATGCAGCTAATGGCTTTGTATGTCTCAGTGACCGCCCATACCTCCATTGCATGTTTTGTTTCAGTGTACTGAAGTGTGTTTGGATGCTTGTTTGTGTTGTATAGAGACATTGTTTGTGAAAGTTCATCTTCTCTCTTCATGTTTGGAAATCTTCTTTCTTGATTCTCCATGTAATTTCATTTTTGGTGTTTTTAATTCTGTATTGTGTAAATACTGTGTAAGAAAGTTCTGTAGTATGAATGCATTGTGTTGTTGTGTCTGTGTCCAGTTGACGTATGTGAAATGTGTTTGATGATTAGTATTAATGTTGTATTTCCGTGGCATATTTCTTCAAGTGCAGTTCTCTTCTCTCTTCATTCTTCATGTCATTTGTCTGAGTAGTGTGTCAGATGAGTGTAATTGGGTTTATATTTTTATATTTAGAGTGATGTAAAGTTGTGTTCTGATCTGTTTGTGTGACTGTTTCTGTTGTATACAGTATATAGTGTTTTGTAGATACATATTTCTTTATGAGACAAGATCTTCTTTCTGCAGTCTTCATGTAGTGTTAATGTAAGTGGTTTGATATGTGGAGCGCGAGTGTTCAAAAGGTGTTGTATTGCAGTTATCTGTAGAGAATTATACGAGTATGTATGGAGGAAATGTTGTATAGATCATTCTGTCACATTTACATTGTACATAGAGTTCTACATGTATCTGGAGACATAGAGCTGAATTTATTCTGTCATTGAACTTCCTCATTAACTGACAGCTTCCACATTTTTTTGTGGATACATGGTAACAATGTATTTTCTCCACATAGTGAGTTTTCTGTCACATTTGCATACTGACATAATAGGAATTCAGATGTTTATGTTTATTACAGTTTTTTCCATTTTCATTTGTATAGTAATATATAACAGAATTGTATACATCATAAATGCAAATCCGATTCAATTCCGACGTGTCCAATGCTTTAGTCCATCAATGAACTCAGCATGTAGTGAGCTATATTAGTCATTTTTTATTAGTAATATCTTTTCATCCTGTTCAGTTATTTACTGTATTCATCACAGTACACTGTTGCACATGACAATATCTCTCAACATAAATTCAAGGTCGTTCATTTAGAGAACAGTCAGTGTTAGGTGTCATCACATAATATGTATCAATTTTAAGATGCTGCTAATAGCTTTGTAGGTCTGAGTGTCCGTTACGTATCCTCCATTGCCTGTTTTATGTCAGTGTACTGAAATGTATTAAGAAGTCGTTTGTGTTGTATAGAGACATTGTTTGTGATAGTTCATCGTCTCTCTTTATGTTTGGAAATCTCCGTTCTTGATTCTTTATGTAATTTAGTTTTGGTGCCTTATAATCTTGTATTGTGTAAACACTGTGTAAGACAGTTCTATAGTATGACTGCATTGTGTTGTTGTGTCTGTGTCCAGTTGAGATATTTGAAGTGTGTTTGATTAATAGTTTTGAAGTTGTATTTCGGTGACATTTTTCTTCATGTGTGGTTCTCATCTCTCTTGATTCTTCATGACATTTGTCTGAGGATTATGTAAAATATGTGTAATTGGGATTGTAGTTACATATGTAGAGTGATGTAAATTTAAGATCTGATCAGCTTGTGTGAGTGGATTTGTTTTATTGGATATATAGTGTTTTGTAAAGACATATGTCTTCATCAGACAACTTCTTCTTTCTGCTTTCTTCTTGTAGTATTAATGTAAGTGGTTTGATATGTGGGGTGTGGGTGGTGAAAAGGTGTCGTGTTACAGTTATCTGTAGATAAATGTGCGAGTATGTATGGAGGATTTGTGGTATAGCTGGTTCTGCCATTTTTACATCGTACATAGATTTCTATGTGTATGTGGAGAGTTAGATTTGGAATTACTCTGTCATTGAAGTTTCTCGATAGTTCACAGCTTGCACATTTGTTTCTGGAAACATGGTAACAGTGTATTTCCTTCACATAGAGAGTTTTCTGTCACACTTGTATACTGACATAATAGGAATTCAGATGTTTAGGTTTATTAGGTTTTTTCCCATTTTCATTTGTATACAAATATATGTCAGAATTGTATACATCATAAATGGTAATCCCTTTCAATACCGAGGTGCCCAATACTTTAATCCATTCATGAACTTAGCATATAATGAGCTATATTAGTCATATGTATCAATTTTACGATGCAGGTAATGGCTTTGTAGGTCACAGTGACCGTCACATATACTCCAATGCATGTTATGGTTCAGTGTACTGAAGTGTGTTTGTATGCTTGTTTGTGTTGTAAAGAGACACAGTTTCAGATAGTTCGTCCGCTCTCTTTATGTTTGTCAATCTTCTTTCTTCATTCTTCAGGTTAGTCAATTTTGGTGTTTTTAATTTTGTATTGTGTAAAAGAGTTCTGCAGTGCGAAAGCATTGTGTTGTTTTGTCTGTGTCCAGTTGAGATATTTGAAGTGTGTTTGATGAATAGTATTAATGTTGCATTTCGGAGACATATTTCTTCATGTACGGTTTCCTTCACTCTTGATTCTTCATGTCATTTGCCTGAGTAGTATGTAAAATGAGTGTAATTATGTTTTGAGGTTCTTATGTAGAGTGATGTAAAGTTTTGTTCTGATATGTGGTATAGATTGTTCTGCTACTTTTACATCATACATGGAGTTCTACATGTATCTGAAGATTTAGAGTTGGATTTACTCTGTCATTGAACTTTCTTGTTAGTTAACAGCTTGCACATTTGTTTCTGGAAACATGGCAACAATGTATTTTCTCCACATAGAGAGTTTTCTTTCACACTTGTATACTGACATAATAGAAATTCAGATGTTCAGGTTTATTAGGACTTTTTCCATTTTCATTTGTATACTAATATATGCCAGATTTGAAAACATCATAAATGCTAATCCGCTTCAATGCAAGGAGTCCCATACTTTAATCCATCCATGAACTTAGTGTATAATTAGCTATATTAGTCATGTTTTATTAGTAATATCTTTTCATCTGGTTTGGTTACTTACTTTATTACTCGCAGTATGCAATTGCATATGTCAGTTATTCTCTAGATAAATTCATGTTTGCTCAATGAGAGACCTCTCAATGGTAGGTGTCATCACCTAATATGTATCAATTTTACGATGCAGGTAATGGCTTTGTAGGTCTAAGTGACCGTCACATATCCTCCATTGCATGTTTTGTGTCGGTCTACTGTAGTGTGTTTGGATGTTTGTTTGTGTTGTATAGAGACATTGTTGGTGAAAATTCTTCTTCTCTCTTCATGTTTGGAAATCTTCTTTCTTGATTCTCCATGTAATTTCCTATTTGGTGTTTTTTATTTTGTTTTGTGTAAATACCGTGTAAGAGAGTTCTGTAGTATGGATGCATTGTGTTGTTGTGTCTGTGTCCACTTGAGATATGTGAAATGTGTTTGATGATTAGAATGAATGTTGTATTTCGAGACATATTTCTTCATGCACAGTTGTCTTCTCTCTTGATTCTTCATGTCATTTGCCTGGGTAGCATGTAAAATGAGTATAATTGGGTTTTGAGTTTCATATGTAGAGTGATGTAAAGTTGTGTTCTGATCTGTTTGTGTGAGTGTTTTGGTTGTATAGAGTATATAGTGTTTTGTAGAGACATATTTCTTCATGATACAAAATCTTCTTTCTGCATTCTTCATGTAGTGTTAACGTAAGTGGTTTGATATGTGGAGTGTGAGTGTGGAAAAGGTGTTGTATTGCAGTTATCTCTTGAGAAATATACTAGTATATATGGAGGATATGTGGTATAGATGGTTCTGCCATTTTTACATCATACATAGAGTTCTATATGAATCTGGAAATTTAATGTTGGATCTGCTCTGTCATTGAACTTTCTCGATAATTAACAGCTTGCACATTTGTTTCTGTAACATGGTAACAATGTTTTTTCTTCACATAGAGAGGTTTCTGTCACACATGTACACTGACATAATAGGAATTCAGATGTTTAGGTTTGTTTGGTTTTTTCCCATTTTCATTTGTATACTAATATATGCCAGAATTGTATACATAATAAATGGTAATCCGTTCCAATTGCGAGGTGTCCGATACTTTAATCGTTCCATGAACTTAGCATTTAATGAGCTATATTAGGCATATTTTATTACAAATATCTCTTCATCTGTTTCAGTTATTTACTTTATTACTCACAGTATGCAGTTCCATATATCAGTTACTCTCTAGATAAATTCATGTTCGCTCAATGAGAGACCACTCAGTGGTAGGTGTCATCACCTAATATGTGTCAATTTTACGATGCAGCTAATGGCTTTGTATGTCTCAGTGACCGCCCATACCTCCATTGCATGTTTTGTTTCACTGTACTGAAGTGTGTTTGAATGCTTGTTTGTGCTGTATAGAGACATTGTTTGTGAAAGTTCATCTTCTCTCTTCATGTTTGGAAATCTTCTTCCTTGATTCTCCATGTAATTTCATTTTCGGTGTTTTTAGTTTTGTATTGTGTAAGTACTGTGTAAGAAACTTCTGTAGTATGAATGCATTGTGTTGTTGTGTCTGTGTCCAGTTAACGTATGTGAAATGTGTTTGATGATTAGTATTAATGTTGTATTTCCATGGCATATTTCTTCAAGTGCAGTTCTCTTCTCTCTTCATTCTTCATGTCATTTGTCTGAGTAGTGTGTCAGATGAGTGTAATTGGGTTTATATTTTTATATTTAGAGTGATGTAAAGTTGTGTTCTGATCTGTTTGTGTGACTGTTTCTGTTGTATACAGTATATAGTGTTTTGTAGATACATATTTCTTTATGAGACAAGATCTTCTTTCTGCAGTCTTCATGTAGTGTTAATGTAAGTGGTTTGATATGTGGAGTGCGAGTGTTCAAAAGGTGTTGTATTGTAGTTATCTGTAGAGAATTATACGAGTATGTATGGAGGAAATGTGGTATAGATCATTCTGTCACATTTACATCGTACATAGAGTTCTACATGTATCTGGAGACATAGAGCTGAATTTATTCTGTCATTGAACTTCCTCATTAACTGACAGCTTCCACATTTTTTTGTGGATACATGGTAACAATGTATTTTCTCCACATAGTGAGTTTTCTGTCACATTCGCATACTGACATAATAGGAATTCAGATGTTTATGTTTATTACAGTTTTTTCCATTTTCATTTGTATAGTAATATATAACAGAATTGTATACATCATAAATGCAAATCCGATTCAATTCCGACGTGTCCAATACTTTAGTCCATCAATGAACTCAGCATGTAGTGAGCTATATTAGTCATTTTTTATTAGTAATATCTTTTCATCCTGTTCAGTTATTTACTGTATTCATCACAGTACACTGTTGCACATGACAATATCTCTCAAGATAAATTCAAGATCGTTCATTTAGAGAACAGTCAGTGTTAGGTGTCATCACATAATATGTATCAATTTTAAGATGCTGCTAATGGCTTTGTAGGTCTGAGTGTCCATTACGTATCCTCCATTGCCTGTTTTATGTCAGTGTACTGAAATGTATTAAGAAGTCGTTTGTGTTGTATAGAGACATTGTTTGTGATAGTTCATCGTCTCTCTTTATGTTTGGAAATCTCCGTTCTTGATTCTTTATGTAATTTATTTTTGTTGCCTTATAATCTTGTATTTCTGTAAACACTGTGTAAGACAGTTCTATAGTATGACTGCATTGTGTTGTTGTGTCTGTGTCCAGTTGAGATATTTGAAGTGTGTTTGATTAATAGTTTTGAAGTTGTATTTCGGTGACATTTTTCTTCATGTGTGGTTCTCATCTCTCTTGATTCTTCATGACATTTGTCTGAGGATTATGTAAAATATGTGTAATTGGGAATGTAGTTAGATATGTAGAGTGATGCAAATTTAAGATCTGATCAGCTTGTGTGAGTGGATTTGTTTTATTGGATATATAGTGTTTTGTAAAGACATATGTCTTCATCAGACAACTTCTTCTTTCTGCTTTCTTCTTGTAGTATTAATGTAAGTGGTTTGATATGTGGGGTGTGGGTGGTGAAAAGGTGTCGTGTTACAGTTATCTGTAGATAAATGTGCGAGTATGTATGGAGGATTTGTGGTATAGCTGGTTCTGCCATTTTTACATCGTACATAGATTTCTATGTGTATGTGGAGAGTTAGATTTGGAATTACTCTGTCATTGAAGTTTCTCGATAGTTCACAGCTTGCACATTTGTTTCTGGAAACATGGTAACAGTGTATTTCCTTCACATAGAGAGTTTTCTGTCACACTTGTATACTGACATAATAGGAATTCAGATGTTTAGGTTTATTAGGTTTTTTCCCATTTTCATTTGTATACAAATATATGTCAGAATTGTATACATCATAAATGGTAATCCCTTTCAATACCGAGGTGCCCAATACTTTAATCCATTCATGAACTTAGCATATAATGAGCTATATTAGTCATATGTATCAATTTTATGATGCAGGTAATGGCTTTGTAGGTCACAGTGACCGTCACATATACTCCAATGCATGTTATGGTTCAGTGTACTGAAGTGTGTTTGTATGCTTGTTTGTGTTGTAAAGAGACACAGTTTCAGATAGTTCGTCCGCTCTCTTTATGTTTGTCAATCTTCTTTCTTCATTCTTCAGGTTAGTCAATTTTGGTGTTTTTAATTTTGTATTGTGTAAAAGAGTTCTGCAGTGCGAAAGCATTGTGTTGTTTTGTCTGTGTCCAGTTGAGATATTTGAAGTGTGTTTGATGAATAGTATTAATGTTGTATTTCGGAGACATATTTCTTCATGTACGGTTTCCTTCACTCTTGATTCTTCATGTCATTTGCCTGAGTAGTATGTAAAATGAGTGTAATTATGTTTTGAGTTTCTTATGTAGAGTGATGTAAAGTTTTGTTCTGATATGTGGTATAGATTGTTCTGCTACTTTTACATCATACATGGAGTTCTACATGTATCTGAAGATTTAGAGTTGGATTTACTCTGTCATTGAACTTTCTTGTTAGTTAACAGCTTGCACATTTGTTTCTGGAAACATGGCAACAATGTATTTTCTCCACATAGAGAGTTTTCTTTCACACTTGTATACTGACATAATAGAAATTCAGATGTTCAGGTTTATTAGGACTTTTTCCATTTTCATTTGTATACTAATATATGCCAGATTTGAAAACATCATAAATGCTAATCCGCTTCAATGCAAGGAGTCCCATACTTTAATCCATCCATGAACTTAGTGTATAATTAGCTATATTAGTCATGTTTTATTAGTAATATCTTTTCATCTGGTTTGGTTACTTACTTTATTACTCGCAGTATGCAATTGCATATGTCAGTTATTCTCTAGATAAATTCATGTTTGCTCAATGAGAGACCTCTCAATGGTAGGTGTCATCACCTAATATGTATCAATTTTACGATGCAGGTAATGGCTTTGTAGGTCTAAGTGACCGTCACATATCCTCCATTGCATGTTTTGTGTCGGTCTACTGTAGTGTGTTTGGATGTTTGTTTGTGTTGTATAGAGACATTGTTGGTGAAAATTCATCTTCTCTCTTCATGTTTGGAAATCTTCTTTCTTGATTCTCCATGTAATTTCCTATTTGGTGTTTTTTATTTTGTTTTGTGTAAATACCGTGTAAGAGAGTTCTGTAGTATGGATGCATTGTGTTGTTGTGTCTGTGTCCACTTGAGATATGTGAAATGTGTTTGATGATTAGAATGAATGTTGTATTTCGAGACATATTTCTTCATGCACAGTTGTCTTCTCTCTTGATTCTTCATGTCATTTGCCTGGGTAGCATGTAAAATGAGTATAATTGGGTTTTGAGTTTCATATGTAGAGTGATGTAAAGTTGTGTTCTGATCTGTTTGTGTGAGTGTTTTGGTTGTATAGAGTATATAGTGTTTTGTAGAGACATATTTCTTCATGATACAAAATCTTCTTTCTGCATTCTTCATGTAGTGTTAACGTAAGTGGTTTGATATGTGGAGTGTGAGTGTGGAAAAGGTGTTGTATTGCAGTTATCTCTTGAGAAATATACTAGTATATTTGGAGGATATGTGGTATAGATGGTTCTGCCATTTTTACATCATACATAGAGTTCTATATGAATCTGGAAATTTAATGTTGGATCTGCTCTGTCATTGAACTTTCTCGATAATTAACAGCTTGCACATTTGTTTCTGTAACATGGTAACAATGTTTTTTCTTCACATAGAGAGGTTTCTGTCACACATGTACACTGACATAATAGGAATTCAGATGTTTAGGTTTGTTTGGTTTTTTCCCATTTTCATTTGTATACTAATATATGCCAGAATTGTATACATAATAAATGGTAATCCGTTCCAATTGCGAGGTGTCCGATACTTTAATCGTTCCATGAACTTAGCATTTAATGAGCTATATTAGGCATATTTTATTACAAATATCTCTTCATCTGTTTCAGTTATTTACTTTATTACTCACAGTATGCAGTTCCATATATCAGTTACTCTCTAGATAAATTCATGTTCGCTCAATGAGAGACCACTCAGTGGTAGGTGTCATCACCTAATATGTGTCAATTTTACGATGCAGCTAATGGCTTTGTATGTCTCAGTGACCGCCCATACCTCCATTGCATGTTTTGTTTCACTGTACTGAAGTGTGTTTGAATGCTTGTTTGTGCTGTATAGAGACATTGTTTGTGAAAGTTCATCTTCTCTCTTCATGTTTGGAAATCTTCTTCCTTGATTCTCCATGTAATTTCATTTTCGGTGTTTTTAGTTTTGTATTGTGTAAGTACTGTGTAAGAAACTTCTGTAGTATGAATGCATTGTGTTGTTGTGTCTGTGTCCAGTTAACGTATGTGAAATGTGTTTGATGATTAGTATTAATGTTGTATTTCCATGGCATATTTCTTCAAGTGCAGTTCTCTTCTCTCTTCATTCTTCATGTCATTTGTCTGAGTAGTGTGTCAGATGAGTGTAATTGGGTTTATATTTTTATATTTAGAGTGATGTAAAGTTGTGTTCTGATCTGTTTGTGTGACTGTTTCTGTTGTATACAGTATATAGTGTTTTGTAGATACATATTTCTTTATGAGACAAGATCTTCTTTCTGCAGTCTTCATGTAGTGTTAATGTAAGTGGTTTGATATGTGGAGTGCGAGTGTTCAAAAGGTGTTGTATTGTAGTTATCTGTAGAGAATTATACGAGTATGTATGGAGGAAATGTGGTATAGATCATTCTGTCACATTTACATCGTACATAGAGTTCTACATGTATCTGGAGACATAGAGCTGAATTTATTCTGTCATTGAACTTCCTCATTAACTGACAGCTTCCACATTTTTTTGTGGATACATGGTAACAATGTATTTTCTCCACATAGTGAGTTTTCTGTCACATTCGCATACTGACATAATAGGAATTCAGATGTTTATGTTTATTACAGTTTTTTCCATTTTCATTTGTATAGTAATATATAACAGAATTGTATACATCATAAATGCAAATCCGATTCAATTCCGACGTGTCCAATACTTTAGTCCATCAATGAACTCAGCATGTAGTGAGCTATATTAGTCATTTTTTATTAGTAATATCTTTTCATCCTGTTCAGTTATTTACTGTATTCATCACAGTACACTGTTGCACATGACAATATCTCTCAAGATAAATTCAAGATCGTTCATTTAGAGAACAGTCAGTGTTAGGTGTCATCACATAATATGTATCAATTTTAAGATGCTGCTAATGGCTTTGTAGGTCTGAGTGTCCATTACGTATCCTCCATTGCCTGTTTTATGTCAGTGTACTGAAATGTATTAAGAAGTCGTTTGTGTTGTATAGAGACATTGTTTGTGATAGTTCATCGTCTCTCTTTATGTTTGGAAATCTCCGTTCTTGATTCTTTATGTAATTTATTTTTGGTGCCTTATAATCTTGTATTGTGTAAACACTGTGTAAGACAGTTCTATAGTATGACTGCATTGTGTTGTTGTGTCTGTGTCCAGTTGAGATATTTGAAGTGTGTTTGATTAATAGTTTTGAAGTTGTATTTCGGTGACATTTTTCTTCATGTGTGGTTCTCATCTCTCTTGATTCTTCATGACATTTGTCTGAGGATTATGTAAAATATGTGTAATTGGGAATGTAGTTAGATATGTAGAGTGATGCAAATTTAAGATCTGATCAGCTTGTGTGAGTGGATTTGTTTTATTGGATATATAGTGTTTTGTAAAGACATATGTCTTCATCAGACAACTTCTTCTTTCTGCTTTCTTCTTGTAGTATTAATGTAAGTGGTTTGATATGTGGGGTGTGGGTGGTGAAAAGGTGTCGTGTTACAGTTATCTGTAGATAAATGTGCGAGTATGTATGGAGGATTTGTGGTATAGCTGGTTCTGCCATTTTTACATCGTAGATAGATTTCTATGTGTATGTGGAGAGTTAGATTTGGAATTACTCTGTCATTGAAGTTTCTCGATAGTTCACAGCTTGCACATTTGTTTCTGGAAACATGGTAACAGTGTATTTCCTTCACATAGAGAGTTTTCTGTCACACTTGTATACTGACATAATAGGAATTCAGATGTTTAGGTTTATTAGGTTTTTTCCCATTTTCATTTGTATACAAATATATGTCAGAATTGTATACATCATAAATGGTAATCCCTTTCAATACCGAGGTGCCCAATACTTTAATCCATTCATGAACTTATCATATAATGAGCTATATTAGTCACATGTATCAATTTTATGATGCAGGTAATGGCTTTGTAGGTCACAGTGACCGTCACATATACTCCAATGCATGTTATGGTTCAGTGTACTGAAGTGTGTTTGTATGCTTGTTTGTGTTGTAAAGAGACACAGTTTCAGATAGTTCGTCCGCTCTCTTTATGTTTGTCAATCTTCTTTCTTCATTCTTCAGGTTAGTCAATTTTGGTGTTTTTAATTTTGTATTGTGTAAAAGAGTTCTGCAGTGCGAAAGCATTGTGTTGTTTTGTCTGTGTCCAGTTGAGATATTTGAAGTGTGTTTGATGAATAGTATTAATGTTGTATTTCGGAGACATATTTCTTCATGTACGGTTTCCTTCACTCTTGATTCTTCATGTCATTTGCCTGAGTAGTATGTAAAATGAGTGTAATTATGTTTTGAGTTTCTTATGTAGAGTGATGTAAAGTTTTGTTCTGATATGTGGTATAGATTTTTCTGCTACTTTTACATCGTACATAGAGTTCTACATGTATCTGGAGATTTAGAGTTGGATTTACTCTGTCATTGAACTTACTTGTTAGTTAACAGCTTGCACATATGTTTCTGGAAACATGGCAACAATGTATTTTCTCCACATAGAGAGTTTTCTTTCACACTTGTATACTGACATAATAGAAATTCAGATGTTCAGGTTTATTAGGACTTTTTCCATTTTCATTTGTATACTAATATATGCCAGATTTGAAAACATCATAAATGCTAATCCGCTTCAATGCAAGGAGTCCCATACTTTAATCCATCCATGAACTTAGTGTATAATTAGCTATATTAGTCATGTTTTATTAGTAATATCTTTTCATCTGGTTTGGTTACTTACTTTATTACTCGCAGTATGCAATTGCATATGTCAGTTATTCTCTAGATAAATTCATGTTTGCTCAATGAGAGACCTCTCAATGGTAGGTGTCATCACCTAATATGTATCAATTTTACGATGCAGGTAATGGCTTTGTAGGTCTAAGTGACCGTCACATATCCTCCATTGCATGTTTTGTGTCGGTCTACTGTAGTGTGTTTGGATGTTTGTTTGTGTTGTATAGAGACATTGTTGGTGAAAATTCATCTTCTCTCTTCATGTTTGGAAATCTTCTTTCTTGATTCTCCATGTAATTTCCTATTTGGTGTTTTTTATTTTGTTTTGTGTAAATACCGTGTAAGAGAGTTCTGTAGTATGGATGCATTGTGTTGTTGTGTCTGTGTCCAGTTGAGATATGTGAAATGTGTTTGATGATTAGAATGAATGTTGTATTTCGAGACATATTTCTTCATGCGCAGTTGTCTTCTCTCTTGATTCTTCATGTCATTTGCCTGGGTAGCATGTAAAATGAGTATAATTGGGTTTTGAGTTTCATATGTAGAGTGATGTAAAGTTGTGTTCTGATCTGTTTGTGTGAGTGTTTTGGTTGTATAGAGTATATAGTGTTTTGTAGAGACATATTTCTTCATGAGACAAAATCTTCTTTCTGCATTCTTCATGTAGTGTTAACGTAAGTGGTTTGATATGTGGAGTGTGAGTGTGGAAAAGGTGTTGTATTGCAGTTATCTCTTGAGAAATATACTAGTATATATGGAGGATATGTGGTATAGATGGTTCTGCCATTTTTACATCATACATAGAGTTCTATATGAATCTGGAGATTTAATGTTGGATCTGCTCTGTCATTGAACTTTCTCGATAATTAACAGCTTGCACATTTGTTTCTGTAACATGGTAACAATGTTTTTTCTTCACATAGAGAGGTTTCTGTCACACATGTACACTGACATAATAGGAATTCAGATGTTTAGGTTTGTTAGGTTTTTTCCCATTTTCAGAATTGTATACATAATAAATGGTAATCCGTTCCAATTGCGAGGTGTCTGATACTTTAATCGTTCCATGAACTTAGCGTATAATGAGCTATTTTAGGCTTATTTTATTACAAATATCTCTTCATCTGTTTCAGTTATTTACTTTATTACTCACAGTATGCAGTTCCATATATCAGTTACTCTCTAGATAAATTCATGTTCGCTCAATGAGAGACCACTCAGTGGTAGGTGTCATCACCTAATATGTGTCAATTTTACGATGCAGCTAATGGCTTTGTATGTCTCAGTGACCGCCCATACCTCCATTGCATGTTTGTTTCAGTGTACTGAAGTGTGTTTGGATGCTTGTTTGTGTTGTATAGAGACATTGTTTGTGAAAGTTCATCTTTTCTCTTCATGTTTGGAAATCTTCTTCCTTGATTCTCCATGTAATTTCATTTTTGGTGTTTTTAATTTTGTATTGTGTAAGTACTGTGTAAGAAAGTTCTGTAGTATGAATGCATTGTGTTGTTGTGTCTGTGTCCAGTTGACGTATGTGAAATGTGTTTGATGATTAGTATTAATGTTGTATTTCCGTGGCATATTTCGTCAAGTGCAGTTCTCTTCTCTCTTCATTCTTCATGACATTTGTTTGAGTAGTGTGTCAGATGAGTGTAATTGGGTTTATATTTTTATATTTAGAGTGATGTAAAGTTGTGTTCTGATCTGTTTGTGTGACTGTTTCTGTTGTATACAGTATATAGTGTTTTGTAGATTCATATTTCTTTATGAGACAAGATCTTCTTTCTGCATTCTTCATGTAGTGTTAATGTAAGTGGTTTGATATGTGGAGTGCGAGTGTTCAAAATGTGTTGTATTGCAGTTAACTGTAGAGAATTATACGAGTATGTATGGAGGAAATGTGGTATAGATCATTCTGTCACATTTACATCATACATAGAGTTCTACATGTATCTGGAGACATAGAGCTGAATTTATTCTGTCATTGAACTTCCTCATTAACTGACAGCTTCCACATTTTTTTGTGGATACATGGTAACAATGTATTTTCTCCACATAGTGAGTTTTCTGTCACATTTGCATACTGACATAATAGGATTTCAGATGTTTATGTTTATTACAGTTTTTTCCATTTTCATTTGTATAGTAATATATAACAGAATTGTATACATCATAAATGCCAATCCGATTCAATTCCGACGTGTCCAATACTTTAGTCCATCAATGAACTCAGCATGTAGTGAGCTATATTAGTCATTTTTTATTAGTAATATCTTTTCATCCTGTTCAGTTATTTACTGTATTCATCACAGTACACTGTTGCACATGACAATATCTCTCAAGATAAATTCAAGATCGTTCATTTAGAGAACAGTCAGTGTTAGGTGTCATCACATAATATGTATCAATTTTAAGATGCTGCTAATGGCTTTGTAGGTCTGAGTGTCCATTACGTATCCTCCATTGCCTGTTTTATGTCAGTGTACTGAAATGTATTAAGAAGTCGTTTGTGTTGTATAGAGACATTGTTTGTGATAGTTCATCGTCTCTCTTTATGTTTGGAAATCTCCGTTCTTGATTCTTTATGTAATTTATTTTTGGTGCCTTATAATCTTGTATTGTGTAAACACTGTGTAAGACAGTTCTATAGTATGACTGCATTGTGTTGTTGTGTCTGTGTCCAGTTGAGATATTTGAAGTGTGTTTGATTAATAGTTTTGAAGTTGTATTTCGGTGACATTTTTCTTCATGTGTGGTTCTCATCTCTCTTGATTCTTCATGACATTTGTCTGAGGATTATGTAAAATATGTGTAATTGGGAATGTAGTTAGATATGTAGAGTGATGCAAATTTAAGATCTGATCAGCTTGTGTGAGTGGATTTGTTTTATTGGATATATAGTGTTTTGTAAAGACATATGTCTTCATCAGACAACTTCTTCATTCTGCTTTCTTCTTGTAGTATTAATGTAAGTGGTTTGATATGTGGGGTGTGGGTGGTGAAAAGGTGTCGTGTTACAGTTATCTGTAGATAAATGTGCGAGTATGTATGGAGGATTTGTGGTATAGCTGGTTCTGCCATTTTTACATCGTACATAGATTTCTATGTGTATGTGGAGAGTTAGATTTGGAATTACTCTGTCATTGAAGTTTCTCGATAGTTCACAGCTTGCACATTTGTTTCTGGAAACATGGTAACAGTGTATTTCCTTCACATAGAGAGTTTTCTGTCACACTTGTATACTGACATAATAGGAATTCAGATGTTTAGGTTTATTAGGTTTTTTCCCATTTTCATTTGTATACAAATATATGTCAGAATTGTATACATCATAAATGGTAATCCGTTTCAATACGGAGGTGCCCAATACTTTAATCCATTCATGAACTTAGCATATAATGAGCTATATTAGTCATATGTATCAATTTTATGATGCAGGTAATGGCTTTGTAGGTCACAGTGACCGTCACATATACTCCAATGCATGTTATGGTTCAGTGTACTGAAGTGTGTTTGTATGCTTGTTTGTGTTGTAAAGAGACATTGTTTCAGATAGTTCGTCCGCTCTCTTTATGTTTGTCAATCTTCTTTCTTCATTCTTCAGGTTAGTCAATTTTGGTGTTTTTAATTTTGTATTGTGTAAAAGAGTTCTGCAGTGCGAAAGCATTGTGTTGTTTTGTCTGTGTCCAGTTGAGATATTTGAAGTGAGTTTGATGAATAGTATTAATGTTGTGTTTCGGAGACATATTTCTTCATGTATGGTTTCCTTCACTCTTGATTCTTCATGTCATTTGCCTGAGTAGTATATGAAATGAGTGTAATTATGTTTTGAGTTTCTTATGTAGAGTGATGTAAAGTTTTGTTCTGATATGTGGTATAGATTGTTCTGCTACTTTTACATCGTACATAGAGTTCTACATGTATATGGAGATTTAGAGTTGGATTTACTCTGTCATTGAACTTTCTTGTTAGTTAACAGCTTGCACATTTGTTTCTGGAAACATGGCAACAATGTATTTTCTCCACATAGAGAGTTTTCTTTCACACTTGTATACTGACATAATAGAAATTCAGATGTTCAGGTTTATTAGGACTTTTTCCATTTTCATTTGTATACTAATATATGCCAGATTTGAAAACATCATAAATGCTAATCCGCTTCAATGCAAGGAGTCCCATACTTTAATCCATCCATGAACTTAGTGTATAATTAGCTATATTAGTCATGTTTTATTAGTAATATCTTTTCATCTGGTTTGGTTACTTACTTTATTACTCGCAGTATGCAATTGCATATGTCAGTTATTCTCTAGATAAATTCATGTTTGCTCAATGAGAGACCTCTCAATGGTAGGTGTCATCACCTAATATGTATCAATTTTACGATGCAGGTAATGGCTTTGTAGGTCTAAGTGACCGTCACATATCCTCCATTGCATGTTTTGTGTCGGTCTACTGTAGTGTGTTTGGATGTTTGTTTGTGTTGTATAGAGACATTGTTGGTGAAAATTCTTCTTCTCTCTTCATGTTTGGAAATCTTCTTTCTTGATTCTTCATGTAATTTCCTATTTGGTGTTTTTTATTTTGTTTTGTGTAAATACCGTGTAAGAGAGTTCTGTAGTATGGATGCATTGTGTTGTTGTGTCTGTGTCCACTTGAGATATGTGAAATGTGTTTGATGATTAGAATGAATGTTGTATTTCGAGACATATTTCTTCATGCACAGTTGTCTTCTCTCTTGATTCTTCATGTCATTTGCCTGGGTAGCATGTAAAATGAGTATAATTGGGTTTTGAGTTTCATATGTAGAGTGATGTAAAGTTGTGTTCTGATCTGTTTGTGTGAGTGTTTTGGTTGTATAGAGTATATAGTGTTTTGTAGAGACATATTTCTTCATGATACAAAATCTTCTTTCTGCATTCTTCATGTAGTGTTAACGTAAGTGGTTTGATATGTGGAGTGTGAGTGTGGAAAAGGTGTTGTATTGCAGTTATCTCTTGAGAAATATACTAGTATATATGGAGGATATGTGGTACAGATGGTTCTGCCATTTTTACATCATACATAGAGTTCTATATGAATCTGGAAATTTAATGTTGGATCTGCTCTGTCATTGAACTTTCTCGATAATTAACAGCTTGCACATTTGTTTCTGTAACATGGTAACAATGTTTTTTCTTCACATAGAGAGGTTTCTGTCACACATGTACACTGACATAATAGGAATTCAGATGTTTAGGTTTGTTTGGTTTTTTCCCATTTTCATTTGTATACTAATATATGCCAGAATTGTATACATAATAAATGGTAATCCATTCCAATTGCGAGGTGTCCGATACTTTAATCGTTCCATGATCTTAGCGTATAATGAGCTATATTAGGCATATTTTATTACAAATATCTCTTCATCTGTTTCAGGTATTTACTTTATTACTCACAGTATGCAGTTCCATATATCAGTTACTCTCTAGATAAATTCATGTTCGCTCAATGAGAGACCACTCAGTGTGTAGGTGTCATCACCTAATATGTGTCAATTTTACGATGCAGCTAATGGCTTTGTATGTCTCAGTGACCGCCCATACCTCCATTGCATGTTTGTTTCAGTGTACTGAAGTGTGTTTGGATGCTTGTTTGTGTTGTATAGAGACATTGTTTGTGAAAGTTCATCTTTTCTCTTCATGTTTGGAAATCTTCTTCCTTGATTCTCCATGTAATTTCATTTTTGGTGTTTTTAATTTTGTATTGTGTAAGTACTGTGTAAGAAAGTTCTGTAGTATGAATGCATTGTGTTGTTGTGTCTGTGTCCAGTTGACGTATGTGAAATGTGTTTGATGATTAGTATTAATGTTGTATTTCCGTGGCATATTTCTTCAAGTGCAGTTCTCTTCTCTCTTCATTCTTCATGTCATTTGTCTGAGTAGTATGTCAGATGAGTGTAATTGGGTTTATATTTTTATATTTAGAGTGATGTAAAGTTGTGTTCTGATCTGTTTGTGTGACTGTTTCTGTTGTATACAGTATATAGTGTTTTGTAGATACATATTTCTTTATGAGACAAGATCTTCTTTCTGCATTCTTCATGTAGTGTTAATGTAAGTGGTTTGATATGTGGAGTGCGGGTGTTCAAAAGGTGTTGTATTGCAGTTATCTGTAGAGAATTATACGAGTATGTATGGAGGAAATGTGGTATAGATCATTCTGTCACATTTACATCGTACATAGAGTTCTACATGTATCTGGAGACATAGAGCTGAATTTATTCTGTCATTGAACTTCCTCATTAACTGACAGCTTCCACATTTTTTTGTGGATACATGGTAACAATGTATTTTCTCCACATAGTGAGTTTTCTGTCACATTTGCATACTGACATAATAGGATTTCAGATGTTTATGTTTATTACAGTTTTTTCCATTTTCATTTGTATAGTAATATATAACAGAATTGTATACATCATAAATGCCAATCCGATTCAATTCCGACGTGTCCAATACTTTAGTCCATCAATGAACTCAGCATGTAGTGAGCTATATTAGTCATTTTTTATTAGTAATATCTTTTCATCCTGTTCAGTTATTTACTGTATTCATCACAGTACACTGTTGCACATGACAATATCTCTCAAGATAAATTCAAGATCGTTCATTTAGAGAACAGTCAGTGTTAGGTGTCATCACATAATATGTATCAATTTTAAGATGCTGCTAATGGCTTTGTAGGTCTGAGTGTCCATTACGTATCCTCCATTGCCTGTTTTATGTCAGTGTACTGAAATGTATTAAGAAGTCGTTTGTGTTGTATAGAGACATTGTTTGTGATAGTTCATCGTCTCTCTTTATGTTTGGAAATCTCCGTTCTTGATTCTTTATGTAATTTATTTTTGGTGCCTTATAATCTTGTATTGTGTAAACACTGTGTAAGACAGTTCTATAGTATGACTGCATTGTGTTGTTGTGTCTGTGTCCAGTTGAGATATTTGAAGTGTGTTTGATTAATAGTTTTGAAGTTGTATTTCGGTGACATTTTTCTTCATGTGTGGTTCTCATCTCTCTTGATTCTTCATGACATTTGTCTGAGGATTATGTAAAATATGTGTAATTGGGAATGTAGTTAGATATGTAGAGTGATGCAAATTTAAGATCTGATCAGCTTGTGTGAGTGGATTTGTTTTATTGGATATATAGTGTTTTGTAAAGACATATGTCTTCATCAGACAACTTCTTCATTCTGCTTTCTTCTTGTAGTATTAATGTAAGTGGTTTGATATGTGGGGTGTGGGTGGTGAAAAGGTGTCGTGTTACAGTTATCTGTAGATAAATGTGCGAGTATGTATGGAGGATTTGTGGTATAGCTGGTTCTGCCATTTTTACATCGTACATAGATTTCTATGTGTATGTGGAGAGTTAGATTTGGAATTACTCTGTCATTGAAGTTTCTCGATAGTTCACAGCTTGCACATTTGTTTCTGGAAACATGGTAACAGTGTATTTCCTTCACATAGAGAGTTTTCTGTCACACTTGTATACTGACATAATAGGAATTCAGATGTTTAGGTTTATTAGGTTTTTTCCCATTTTCATTTGTATACAAATATATGTCAGAATTGTATACATCATAAATGGTAATCCCTTTCAATACCGAGGTGCCCAATACTTTAATCCATTCATGAACTTAGCATATAATGAGCTATATTAGTCATATGTATCAATTTTACGATGCAGGTAATGGCTTTGTAGGTCACAGTGACCGTCACATATACTCCAATGCATGTTATGGTTCAGTGTACTGAAGTGTGTTTGTATGCTTGTTTGTGTTGTAAAGAGACACAGTTTCAGATAGTTCGTCCGCTCTCTTTATGTTTGTCAATCTTCTTTCTTCATTCTTCAGGTTAGTCAATTTTGGTGTTTTTAATTTTGTATTGTGTAAAAGAGTTCTGCAGTGCGAAAGCATTGTGTTGTTTTGTCTGTGTCCAGTTGAGATATTTGAAGTGTGTTTGATGAATAGTATTAATGTTGCATTTCGGAGACATATTTCTTCATGTACGGTTTCCTTCACTCTTGATTCTTCATGTCATTTGCCTGAGTAGTATGTAAAATGAGTGTAATTATGTTTTGAGGTTCTTATGTAGAGTGATGTAAAGTTTTGTTCTGATATGTGGTATAGATTGTTCTGCTACTTTTACATCATACATAGAGTTCTACATGTATATGGAGATTTAGAGTTGGATTTACTCTGTCATTGAACTTTCTTGTTAGTTAACAGCTTGCACATTTGTTTCTGGAAACATGGCAACAATGTATTTTCTCCACATAGAGAGTTTTCTTTCACACTTGTATACTGACATAATAGAAATTCAGATGTTCAGGTTTATTAGGACTTTTTCCATTTTCATTTGTATACTAATATATGCCAGATTTGAAAACATCATAAATGCTAATCCGCTTCAATGCCAGGAGTCCCATACTTTAATCCATCCATGACCTTAGTGTATAATTAGCTATATTAGTCATGTTTTATTAGTAATATCTTTTCATCTGGTTTGGTTACTTACTTTATTACTCGCAGTATGCAATTGCATATGTCAGTTATTCTCTAGATAAATTCATGTTTGCTCAATGAGAGACCTCTCAATGGTAGGTGTCATCACCTAATATGTATCAATTTTACGATGCAGGTAATGGCTTTGTAGGTCTAAGTGACCGTCACATATCCTCCATTGCATGTTTTGTGTCGGTCTACTGTAGTGTGTTTGGATGTTTGTTTGTGTTGTATAGAGACATTGTTGGTGAAAATTCTTCTTCTCTCTTCATGTTTGGAAATCTTCTTTCTTGATTCTTCATGTAATTTCCTATTTGGTGTTTTTTATTTTGTTTTGTGTAAATACCGTGTAAGAGAGTTCTGTAGTATGGATGCATTGTGTTGTTGTGCTTGTGTCCAGTTGAGATATGTGAAATGTGTTTGATGATTAATGTTGTATTTCGAGGCATATTTCTCCATGTGCAGTTATCTTCTCTCTTGATCCTTCATGTCATTTGCCTGAGTAGTATGTAAAATGTGTATAATTGGGTTTTGAGTTTCATATGTAGAGTGATGTAAAGTTGTGTTCTGATCTGTTTGTGTGAGTGTTTTGGTTGTATAGAGTATATAGTGTTTTGTAGAGACATATTTCTTCATGAGACAAAATCTTATTTCTGCATTATTCATGTAGTGTTAACGTAAGTTGTTTGATATGTGGAGTGTAAGTGTTGAAAAGGTGTTGTATTGCAGTTATCTGTAGAGAAATATACGAGTATATATGGAGGAAATGTGGTATAGATCATCTGCCCTTTTTCCATCATCCATAGAGTTCTACATGTATCTGGAGACATAGAGCTGAATTTATTCTGTCATTGAACTTTCTCATTAACTGACAGTTTCAACATTTTTTGTGGATACATTGTAACAATGTATTTTCCAAACATAGAGAGTTTTCTGTCACACTTGCATACTGACATCATAGGAATTCAGATGTTTAGGTTTATTACAATTTTTTTCCATTTTCATTTGTATACTAATATATAACAGATTTGTATACATCATAAATGCAAATCCATTTCAATTCCGACGTGTCTGATATTTTACTCCATCAATAAACTTAGCTTGTAGTAAGCTATATTAGTAATTTTTTATTAGTAATATCTTTTCATCCTGTTCAGTTATTTACTGTATTCATCACAGTACGCAGTTTCACATGTCAATTACTCGCAAGATAAATTGAAGTTCGTTCATTTAGAGAACAGTCAGTGTTAGGTGTCATCACATAATATATATCAATTTTGAGATGTAGCTAATGGCTTTGTACGTCTGAGTGTCCGTTACGTATCCTCCATTGCCTGTTTTATGTCAGTGTACTGAAATGTATTAGGAAGTCGTTTGTGTTCTATAGAGACATTGTTTGTGACAGTTCATCGTCTCTCTTTATGTTTGGAAATCTTCCTTCTTGAAACTTCATGTAATTTATTTTTGGTGTCTTATAATTTTGTATTGTGTAAATACTGCGAAAGAGAGTTCTGTAGTATGACCGCATTGTGTTGTTGTGTCTGTGTCCAGTTGAGATATTTGAAGTGTGTTTGATGAGTTGTATTAATGTTGTATTTCGGAGACATATTTCTTCATGAACGGTTGTCTTCTCTCTTGATTCTTCATGTCATTTGCCTGAGTAGTATGTAAAATGAGTATAACTGGGTTTTGAGTTTCATATGTAGAGTGATGTAGAGTTGTGTTCTGATCTGTGTGAGTGGGTTTGTTGTATAGCATATATAGTGTTTTGTAGATACATATTTCTTAATGTGACAAAATTTTCTTTCTGCATTCTTCATGTAGTGCTAATGTAAGTGGTTTGATATGTGGAGTTTGAGTGTTGAGAAGGTTTTGTGTTGCAGTTATCAGTTGAGAAATATACGACAATATATGTGGTATACATGGTTCTGCCATTTTTACATCATACATGGAGTTCTATATGAATCTGGAGATTTAATGTTGGATTTGCTCTTTCATTGAACTTTCTCGATAATTAACAACTTGCACATTTGTTTCTGTAACATGGTAACAATGTATTTTCTCCACATAGAGAGTTTTCTGTCACACTTGTATACTGACATAATAGGAAATCAGATGTATAGGCTTATTAGGTTTTGTCTCATTTTCATATGTATACAAATATATGCCAGAATTGTATACATCATAAATGGTAATCCGTTTCAATGCCGAGGTGTCTGATACTTTAATCCATCCATGAACTTAGCATATAATGAGCTATATTAGTCATATTTTATTAGGAATATCTTGTCATCTGGTTCAGTTTTTTACCTTATTACTCGCAGTATGCAATTCCGTATATCAGTTACACTCTAGATAAATTCATGTTCGCTCAGTGAGAGACCACTAAGTGGTAGGTTTCATCACCTAATATGTATTAATTTTAAGATGCAGCTAATGGCTTTGTAGGTTTCATCGACCGTCACATATTTTCTATTGCATATTTTGTGTCAGTGTACTGAATTTATTTGGAAGCTTTCTTGTGTTGTATTGAGTTGTTGTTTGTGGAATTTCATCTTCTCTCTTCATGTTTGGAAATCTTCTTTCTTGATTCTTGTTTCTTTTGGTGTTTTTAATTTTGTATTGTGAAAATACTGTATAAGAGGGTTTTGTAGTGTGAATGTATTTTGTTGTTGTGTCTGTGTGCAGTTGAGTTATTTGATGTGTGTTTGATGAATAGTATTAATGTTGTATTTCGGAGACACATTTCATTACGTGTGGTTCTCATCCCTCTTGACTGAGTATGTGAAAAATGGCTGTCATTTAGATTATATTGTTTTATGTAGAGTGTTTAAAAAGTTGTGTTCCTATATGTTTGTGTGAGCAGATTTTTTGTATAGTGTATATATTGTTTTGTAGTGTCATATTGCTTGATATGACAAAATCTTTTTCCTGCATTCTTCATGTATTGTTAAAGTAAGTGGTTTAACAAGTGCACTGTCATTGCTGAAAAGATGTTGTATTGCAGTTTACTGTAGAGTAGTATACGAGTGTCTCAATGGGATATATGTGCCAACAGTTTTGGTGACTAATTTTGATTATGTGTACTGTGTAAATCTGCATGTTTTAGTTAGTAAAGTTATTAGCCTTACTTTATGCTCTTGAGCTGGTTTCATTTGAATGCCCCATATATTATGGTAAGTGGAGTAATAGTAATTCCAGAGCAGATGATTACTATGGTCTCTCAAATTAAGGTATTAAGTACTTCAGAAATGAAATTGTAACACCATTGACTAAAATACTCAACTAAATTGAAAATGAAGGTTATTATCCAGAGTATTTAACAATATCTGTAGTTAAACCAGCACATAAGTAAGGAGATATAACATCACCAGGTATGTGTTGACCAATATAACTTATACCCATAATATGAAAATTAATAGAATTCTGCATGAATAAGCAGATGAATCAATATTTTGAACATAATGACATACTCTCTTCCTCACAGTATAATTTCAGATCTAGCCTTTGTACAGTCTAAACAGTTGAGAGTATGCTAGCAAAAAGATACAATTGTTCTGAAAATAAAGATAACTGTGCAACATTGTTGGACCTCAGGAAAGCTTTTGATATGGTCACCCACAATATTATCATTAAAAAAACTCTACCACTAAGGAGTAGGAGAGAATGGTCTATGCCTAATGCAATCAAACTTGGATAAAAGAAAAAGGTTAGTTAAGGTAAATAATCTGATGTCAGAATGTCTCCCAGTTTTAAAGGGGCTACCTCAAGGATCTGGACTTCGACGTTTCCTTTTCATTATTTATATAAATGATTCACCTGCAGTTGTATCATGTATGCAGTGCTATATGCTGATGGCACAATACTCACCACATGTGATACCTATCTTGAAAATGTGCAACACAGGACGGCAGTGGCAATGGAGAGGGGCATTACTTGGTTTGAGGCAAATGTACTGCAGAAGAATGATGGTAAAACTGAAGCTGTTGTATTCAACCTGAATGCTGCGAGTCATGGTAAAGAAACAGTAAAATTATTAAGATTTCATATAGATAAATAGCTCAGCTGGGATACTCACACAGGGAAGATACATGGCAAATTGGCACATGCCATATATCTGCTGTATCAGCTGAGGAGCAGTGTCAGTAAAGAACTTCTGTTGTATGTGTATTTTGCATTCTTCCATTCGCACTTGAGTTATGGAATACAATAATGGGGCAATTGCATAGGCTCAAAATTAGGGTTTAAATGGCAAAAGAAAGCCACAAGATGCATATCATAATTTAGCCTTTGTGAATCATGTCGAGATCAATGACAGTGCCTGGCGTGTATATTTACAACTTCCTTGTCTTCATTAAAGAGAATCTGAGAATCTGACTTGACTTAAGGAGAACAGTTCATGACCATAACATAAGAAGTGGACATACCATTAATATGCCAAATGCTAGGCTTTCAAACAGACACATCAGCTACACATCTTGGTCCTGTCTACTTCAACAAATTACCTGAAAATGCCTACACTGTGGCAGTATTTAAATTTAAAACTAGTCTTTCAAGGTGGATCAAAAGTAAATAAATTTACTCTGCTCAAGAGTTCCCTGAGTATGTGACAAATGACCCACTTTGCTTAGGAGAATGAACTATAAAATAACTGCAAACTATACTTATGCCACACTGTGGAACAATTTTATTACTGTTCATGTACTTATTGTTAATTATCTGTTGGATTATTTATTTGTCATTCACTGATCTATGCAGTTAATTTATCTTGTAATTGAGCAATTAGGAAACTTCGTGTTGTTATTTACATTTGCACAAATATGTATTGCATCCGCCCTGGATTATTACATTGTAGTTAATAACATTTTTCATGTCAATGATTATTATTGTTGTTATTATTATGTATACACTGACAACACCAACTGCATGTAAATATGCTCAATGGGGGAATAAAACATTTCTATTTGTAGTTCACTAGCTTTGAATCTTTCGGCTGTGTTATGTCATAAATATGTACAAGAAATAAACATTGCCCAAGAATGCTTCCCCAGGGGGACTACATAGTTGATTCATGTATTCCAGTTTTATTATTAGGATCTTACCTTCATTTTTATAATGTACGTTTGCACACTGTCTTTTGTCACTGAGATACGAACTTAAAAAATTTGCTGCCGCTACTATTATGTGATAAGGTTCTAATGTGGATAAAATTATTCCATGATCACTGAATCAAAGGCCTTAGCCAGATGTAGAAAAGCTCCAATTACTTTGTTTCCTTATTTTCATTATTTCACATTGTGTTACATCCATTAGGACGATAATGAATTACTTGTTTCGGATGAAATTATTAATGCTGTTGATTCATCAGTTTTCTTTGCATGCCTTACTAAAATCCTCTTTCATAATGTTTTACTGATATTACAGGATTCACTTATCTGTTCAGTGTATTACTGTGAATTTAGAATGTTCAGAGATATCTCAAGTTTCCTACATTTTATAAATAAGCTCTCCACCTCATGGAAATCTTTTACGAAAACGTACAATGGAATCATAGTCTCTCTGTCTAAATAAGATATAAATCATGAAACGATACTTGCCCAGCAAAATTTCTCTTTTTTACATTAAAGCTCAAACATTACTTTCGGAATTCATTTGCTTGAAACAAAGGGCTGACCAGTAAAACTTTTAGGATATTGCAAATATTATACTTAATCTCTTAAAATAACTTAACAACCACAACTTGTCGTAGAGTAAAAAACAGCAATGACAGTTCTGCACATGGGGAAATGTGATTTTATCATTTGCACATGTGGCTGCAAAATCCATTTGAACAAAATATTTAATTTTTGAAAATGGGCAATATATAATATTCTGTGATGTCATTTTGGACTTCAGACCAAAGACTGATTTAATGCACCTGTGCACCTATCCCCAGTAGTCTGTCCTGTGCACATATCTGCATGGATAATCCTGCTACGGACCACCCTCCCTCCACCCCCTCCTTCCCAGCATTTTCTGCAATTAGCACATTGACAATCCGTTGATGCATCAAGATGTTCCATATCAGCTTATCTCTTTCTTTACTCTGGTTGTGCCATAAATTTCTTTTTACCTCAATTTGATTCAGTACATTCTCATTAGTTACATGATCTACCGTTCTAATCTTTAGCTTTCTCCTGTAGGTTTACGTTTTAGAAGCTGTTATTTTCTTCTTGTCTGAACCGCTTATTACTAGAGTTTCGCTTCTATACAAGGCTACACTTCAGGTAAACATGCTCAGAAAAGATTTCCTAAGATTTAAATTTATACGATATTGTGATGCTTGTGTTGTTATGAAGACCAATATAATGTTCCTTTAGATATGCAGGTTTGTCTCAGTTTAATTCCTTTTCTAACTACCTCAGCAGCACCTGATTTAATTCTAACACATTTAAGTGCCCTTATTTTACTGTTGTTCATGTGGATCTTGTAACATCTTTTCAATTCATGCTATTAAACTGTTCATCAAAGTCATTTTTCCGTGTGCAAATGTCTGGATTTTAAGTTCTTCAGCCTCAACTTAATTTCACTTTACAGATTTTTCTTTGGTTTTCTTTCCTGCTTGCTCATTGTATATGCCCAAAATTAACATAAAGCACTAAAGAAGATGGACCACACGAAACAGCAACCAAGCTCTATAACAAACTACCTTGTGATATTCAAATGAGAAAAGATACTTCAGGAGTGGACTGAACAGATGCATGACAACTACTGTCTGCTATGATGAAAACTATCTGTGCATGTGTAAACTTGTTTGCAATTTTTTTGTACTTACTGTCATATTTAATATACATGATTAACTTTGGCTGCTTTTAATGTCTATAGTAAGTTCCAGAAATGTGACCTGTCCGGGGCCTGTCCAGTACTATAATGTACTTGATGTACAAAAAGATTAAAAGGACCAATAAACTATTTAACTTTGGCTGATAGCTGACGTTTTTATTTTCTCTAAGAAGAGGTGTAATATGTTGAATACACACTATCTGATCTCAGTTTTCTTTTTCTTTCTTTTTTTTTTCACAGCAGGCTGTATGGTTGAAATTTTGTTTTCAGAGATTGGATTACGTCATTTTAGCCTATCACAATTATGTCCTTTCATACTTTGATGTATTCTCTGCACTATAATTGTAACTGGGGTGTAGCTGTCTTCTACATTACATATAGTTCATATTTCTCTTATTTGAGATTTAGCATAAATGGCCTCTTGTTCATCACTAAACCTTATGATCAACATTCCACATTTAGTTAATAATTTCCTACTATTACAAAAATCTTCTTTGAGCAGCAATATTTCTGTACAATTTAAAGGCTGAAAGAAAGTGAACACTTCCTAAAAGTAATTACAGGAATCTGACCCTGGGTAAGTTGAGCTCCACTGTAGTTATTAGCTGAGCGTAAGTTTGATAATTCACTTCTTCCACATTGTCATAGTAGGCTGTGTTTGTTGTGACTTCAGTTAGGAAAAATTGATGTGTGTAGTGTGAGAGGGAGCTATGCCACAAAAAATGAAAAACTGGGCTTTGGCTCTTTTCAATATTTGTTGCCACCTTGCATCTATCCTTTGAACTAGAACCACGTGGCATAGCTGCTGCACTATCTGCAGCAGTTGTCCTAAATCCTTGAATGCATCCTTATGATCATTGTGAATGAGAGGAAGGGCTGTGCTACATAACGATGTCTACTATGTGAGATGCAGATGTAGCAACATAGAACTGTTACAGATTGGTTTATCACTTATATGGGTATAACATAATTGTTGCCTCTATATCCACCTTCATTTTCAATTTTAAACTTAATTTGCATTTTGTCTCTTCATTGTAGTGAACATGTTATGTCTTTCTTCTGTGTATGTAAGTTGTCGCACTTCTGGTAACGATGTTTTACAATTATGGATCACTGAGTATCAGAAAATGTTGGAAAGGTGGTAAAAATTCAAACATAATCTGCATAAATGAATGGCAGCAGATGTGAAGGGGAAAGAAGCAGTGGACATGAAACCAGTAAGTAAGTAACAGTAAGGCAACAAGGACCTGGATTGGACTGAAAAATAAATAAATAAAAATCAGATAGATCTAACTTCAGCTGGAGAACCTATTTTATGTTAGATAAAGTTTCTGAAACCTCATTATTTTGTGAGTTTTACAAGCTGCAGGACAAAATATTCAGAATACAAATCTCAGAGGTCTTACTGAGCATAAGGGCTACTGTTGGAGCTATGCTCAAAAACATGATGTAGGAGTGTTCAGAAGAAAGCTGTCATTTGCTTACAAGGGAACATTGGTGACTGTAACATAACACAGAGTATGTTTTAGAAGCATTTTTGCATCATCACAGAAAAAGGCGTCAACAGCTAGACACAATAGGAAAGTGTTTAACATTTACGAAGATTAATTAGGAATGAAAATACTGATGAAATTAAAACATCATATCTTCGCATGCAGTGTATAGATAAGATGTAGAAAACTTACCAGGTTGGATACTGTTTGAGGCTATATATTTCAAAGTTAGGAATTAGGGATGAAAATACTGATGAAATTAAAACATCATATCTTCCCATGCAGTGTATAGATAAGATGTAGAGAACCTACCAGGTTGGATACTGTTTGAGGCTATATTTCAAAGTTGCAGAAATACAGGTTCCATTATTCATGGAAAGACAATACAGGATAGGTGCACATTTCTGTGTCATGAGTCTTCTGACTGGTTTAATATGGCCCACCATGAATTCTTCTCCTTTACCAACATATTCATCTCAGAGTATCATTTTCTACCTGCATCCTCAGTTATTTTCTGGATCTCACTCTCTGTTTTCTTGTAGAGTTTTTACTCTCTACAGCTCCCTCTAGTACCATGGCAGTTATTTCCTGCTGGGTTAATGACATTCTATCATCCTGTACCTTCTTCTTGTCAGGGTGCACCAAATATTCCTTTCCTCATCAATTTATGGAGAACCCCCTCTGTCCTTACCTTAATAGTGCACTTCAGTGTACATTGTAATTGTGAAATGCACCATTTCTATGTTGGAGAATTCCTACAAACATGAGTTATACATGTAAAATGGGTAGCATATAATAAAGTTTTCAGTGCAAAGTTTTTATAAGCTTCATGTTACCACATACAGACACATGTAAAACTTATGATGAGTACAGTGCTACTCCAAACAGTGGTATACCTTTGGATGTCAGGCTACATCATCTTTGATCTGACAAAGCATATGCTATGTTGAGGTAAAACACAAAGGCTTGTTCCAGTAATGATTTCCAATAATGACTGCTGAGACCTAAAATTCAAAGAGAGGCATTGTGCTACATAAAGGCAGGTAGTGGGTATGCAACTTGGCTTCTACATATGCAACTATATTTCAGGTATTATGTGCTTCCGGCCAGATGGTATTGGCTCATGCAGTTCATCAGAAAATGCATCATGTATCATAAAAGTGCAGAGTGATCCGTCAAATATTCATTATAAAAGAAAGTTGATTTTTTTGCAGATCTTGCCCTGGACAAAAAACAAAAAGGCAATACCATGTTTGATGTGAACTCTCATTTTCAAAGGACTCTATGACACCACTCATCATTTCCTTGTTCCTGGATGTACCTGTTTATGCACTGACCAAGATTCTGACACAATAGAAAAGAGAATCTGAAAAACAGATCATATATACACAGGTGACCATTGGTGTGAGGTTGTGAAAAATGCTAGAGTCATAAACCAATTTAAGGTAATTCCAACGACAACAGAAAATTTCAGGTATTTTCAGTAGCTGAACAATAATATAGCTAGAAGTTGTGTTGTAGGAAATGGTGGTACCATTAATTGTAGGAAAATTGGTGCTCCAAAATTTGGTAGACAACAAAAGAATGACAAGGACTGGAACTTTTCAAAAAAAGTGCCAGGTAATTGCTCCAAAACCAGGTTAGACACAGTGGCTGATTATCCTGATATGACTAAACTTTCTGAGGAAATATTCTATCCACATAGAAGACCTGATCAACCCTGAAGTTAAAAGACCTTGTTCCACTAATTCCATACACTTCCCTAGTTTTTCTTCGTGTTTAATGAAATGTTTACTTTTTCAGTAACTATCTGCACTCTATCAAGTCCTATGTTAATTCACCTTACGGTATTGTGATTGGTCATAATATTGGAAAACATATACACATATATATTATGTGTTTACCTTGTTTCATAATTTTCATTCAGTCTTAGAGTACACATACCCTAGATGGCTTGGACCAGCAGCTTTGCTGTGAATTGACTATTGATCTTCGTTATTATCGATACTGAACTTTAAATGAAATAAAGACAAATTTAAACATACACAGGTAGTGAATTGTAAGGAATGACTAGCTAGTAAGTAGTATATCAACATTACAGGATCAGGAGTGGAATTATCAACAGTGATCTTGATGTGACTCATTTCATGACTGCAGCTATAATAGCAAGGATGTCTATGATGCATTAAACTCTAGCTTCCCTCAGTTTAGCTAAATATGGCCATGGGAACAGTTATTAGGTAATTATCTTCTCAAGCAAAGAAAAAGGAGTGGAGGAAGCAGTGAAGAAGCAGGACTTTGTGATTGAGTCACAAAATTTTTGTCAAAAAAGAAAAAAAAAATACTGCAGTGATGTGTGTGTGTGTGTTTTATAGTGGTGTTTTTGTTTGCTGAGATTTAGTGAAAACAAACTTTACACATGTGAAGAAGGCATGTGCATTATTAAATATGACACAGTGCACATCAGTGTTTGATGGAGACTAGACTAGTAAATACTGCCAACCACTGAATACAAAAGTACAGGCTTCAGTTACTAAACAATATCAAAGATGTAAAACACATCAACACTGCAGCATTACATTGGGTCATTGCAAATTTTTATCATTGAATTGGGTATGAGACCATCTGCAGGAAATGTCTATTGCATCAGCAGAGAAAGAGACTTTAAGTGTCCTGCAGCTATAATAAGAAATTAAACACACTGAATGTGATACTGACCTTTTGGGAAGAACTGACCTGTTAGCTTGACTATCTCCTGTGGTACAGTTGCACACAGTAAGCAGACCTGGAGCCCTAACCCGGCTGTTTCACAGTTGCAACAACAAGAAGCTGATGCACAATAATAATATTGCTGTCTCTTCTTAAAACATTCTGAAATAAAAAATATAAATGATTTCAACAGTCTCATTGATAATTCACTTCATATAATTATAAATAATTAAATACAGAAAGTCATTTCTATTGCAAGAATGTATAATAAATTAATCATAAATTATTATTTAGGAATGATACTACTGATATTTCCAAATAACTGAACCTTGAAATACCAAATACCCTTGAAAATGTAGCTTCAGTTTTGTTAATGAACATGTGTGACATGGAGTTTGGGTCAGTATGCACTACAGACTTGTGCCTTGTGTTACTAAAATTTGGAATGTCTTCTGCTATCACAAATCTTACAACTGTGAAAATTACACAGTCATTTTTGTCAGTGTAAGAAAGGCAAACCCTTTAACCTCCAGACATTTTTGTGTAATGTACAGAGAAAACTGAATGTGTCTACATGTACACATGTTCAGAGTACAATATAGAAAGACTGGTGGCTCGTGTAAACACCTTCAGAGCACACAGGAACAGGTAAAAAGGCAAGCTCATTAACACATCCAGAGCAGTTATGGTTGAATTTGGTAACCAGTGATTACTACTTCTTCCACTATACATGGAAAAAAGTAGCTTTTGTCACAGAATTTTAGTAATGGTGAGGACATTTAAGACATCACTGAATAACAGTTAAATTGATCAGTGATGTAACTCTGTGATGGTGGGACACACAGGATTTTTGACATTGTCATGTGTTCTTTTACACTGCAATAAATGGTGATAGGAAGCAGTTTAAGGTTGTAAATTTAATACACATATAGTGAAGATTCTATGTATGTGTTAGCATTTTCTTAATAACCAAGTAGAACTTAGACACAACCACATTAAATGATGGTACAAAATACACAGTTGTGGAACTAAATTACAGCTGGAAGAACCTGTACAAGATACAGAAATTGCCCAAGACACAATCTCCCAGTAGGCAGAGGACCTGGTTATTAAGACCATATCAGATGCAAAATGAGAATAAATAATTTATGTGGATAGTAGCTTCAGGATATTTATTTTTGACTGACATGTTTTTAGTTCCATGAGCCAGCAGGCTCAGGTAGAACAGTATGGTAGAGAAATCATCAGTGAAGAATACTACCAGCTCATTTGGACAAGTGTAATAGAGGTAATCACCAGTGATTTTGAAGAGACACAACTGTCATTTGTCTGAAGTTTTTAAGGAAAGCCATGTAAAATTAAATATGGATGGCCAGTTAGCAATTTATATTGTCCTCCTCATTACTGTTCTTCTTTGCTGGACTTTTTCTGTTCATCTTTTACCTCTCAAGGCATATTTTGTTGTTATGTAAATTTAAGGTGGGGCAAGGTGAAAGGAAAGGAAAGGGGAAGAACTGATGATATCAGCAGCATCAGGACTTTATGCAGAATCAGCAGCAATGAGCGAAAATGTGGGGTGGACTGGTACTCAAACATGGGATCTCCTGCTTACTAGGCAGATACATTAATCGCTGCACCATCCGGACACAGCATTTATTTCAAATGAGGGAACTTTCTCGGTGTGCTCCCCAGCCCATCCAGTGCCATTTATCTGCAGTCCCTGTCTGTGTCCTTTGTGCTCACTAAGTTTAGATTCCCGCAGGAGGTCAAACATAAATGTGCATTCTCACCAACAATTGTGGATAATATCCTACCTCCTGTGGAAAATTAGTGAGTCTGGAGGACATGGACAGGAAATTCAGATACATGATGCTGGGTGGGAATGTGTGTTTGCCAGGGAATGTAGCAAGATAGTTGATGCATTTGTGATGAACACTGTGTCTGGTTGTTGCAGTGGTTAATGCCACTGCATAGTAAGCAGGATGTCCTGGGTTCAATGTACAGTTCAACACACATTTTCATGCATCACTGCAATTCCACATAAATTCCCAATGCAGCCCCTTTCTGCAATCCCTCCTGTTGCCTTTCCTTTCTCCCCCCTCCACCATCAGTATACGTAATAAGTATCACAACCGCAGATTCTGCACGGTGTCTACTCTTTAGGACATATCCCAAAGAAAAGATACCACACACCCATATAAAATTATTTTATTGCGATTTTTTTGACTGCTTCTATTCTACTTTCCACTTTATGCTTCTACTTTTTCTTTTGGTGACTGATTATTTTTGTATGTCATACTTATTTCCAGTTTCCATGTCTACCTTGCATTTAGAATTGACAATATCATTTGGTAATTTTGCATTCAGAAGATTAGCAGAAGTTGCTAAACTTAGCCAACCTAGAATTTCGTAACCTTCTAAAATTTTTTCCCTACTGGTACTTTATTTTAGACCACGTGTGTGTTTTTTTTTTTTTTTGTTTTACTTGCTTTTATAGTGAAGAGTCTCATTTGGACCAAACTGGGAGGTGGCAGGTATCAAAAGTATGACAATATTGCACTGCAACTTACATTCTCCCCAATTGTTAGTAAGGAGGTGAGCAGTTGGAAAGTAAATGAAAAGTGTAATGTTCACCTAGAACCATTAAAAATTGCCTCCTCTTCAGAGGCATTAGGGCAGTAGACTATACTAAGCAATCATAAGGAAAAGGGAGCATCAAACAAATTCTTGTTGGTTCTATAGAGAATGGGAGTTCAAGATGTCATTTCATCAAATGGCAGGCAGGAAATAAGTTTGCTTCCCATATATGCCTCATGATTGTGAAACCTGGAGTTTTAAGACCAAAAACAAGCAACTTATTGATGCACTTTGTTGCTGCAGACTACTGCACATACAGTTCACTAAAAGAGGACAGATGTATCCATTATGAGCAACTCATTACTTCGAGGCATATTTCTTCTTGTGTCAAATAAAGGTCTGGTCTGCTACATCAGCAAGCTCTAAGAGAAGCTGGTAAGCATCCAGGATTGAAAGTTTGATTCATAGGGTCACAACTTCTTGTGACAATGATGATGACGTTCTCGAAGAAGCTTTACTTAATGTACAAGACTCTATGCACATAACTGAGCCCTCCTACAGTGAGTTTTGTACTGTTTGCGATTTTTAACGTATTATTTTTTTTTAATTTGTGTTGTTTTTAGTTGTTATGAAACTAGATAGCGATCAAGACTATTAGTTTACGACGATTTTGAAGCATTTTCGCACATATCACTTAGAAAGGCAACTAAGGAAAGGCTATGAACGTGGCAGATAGTTCCAATTTCCAGTATCAAAAATTGGCAGTATTAATTACATATGAAACTTACCTGTAGTTACTTGGGATAAAACCAGTCATATAGAAGTTCAGATGTAAGTGTACTCTGTTAGACACATCAACTTAGCTGTACACTGTCTCCAAACCGATATAGAAATGGCCGTAGCGAACCGAGGGGGAAAGCTTCATGCAATTTTCGTACACTTCACCAAGGCGTTCGACACAATCAATAGATCCATTCTACTGAAGAAACTGGAAACCTCCTTAGGTCCAAGACATTACCTGTTGCCAGTCATTACAAACCTCCATTACTTTTATTTACAGACTGTTGAAACCATAATTGGAACGATGAGACACTTTCCATGTATGGAAGCTCATGGCTAAATAGCTTCCCAATATATCGATTACATATTGTAGTGATTAATATCTAGTTAGTACCGACGATGTAGTGGCATAGACGTAAGTGAAATTTGCGGCAATTTATGGTTGTAGTACAACAGCAGCATGATGAACACATGTACTGAAAGTGCAGTAACTCATTGTATGCTGGCAGTTAGCAGAACGTTACCAAATTTCGTAACTTTTGTTGAAATATTGTTTGTTTTCGCCAAACGTAAATCAATAACCCTATATGGTATCATCTTGTGTTACTCTACAAAAACGAGCTGTTAGAATAATTACCAACAGTTCAAGGCTAACTCCTTCAAAGTAATTATTTAAACAGCTGAATATTCTACCCCTACAGTGCCTCTATATACAGAAAAGTATAATTAATGTAAGAAGAAATATTAACAATTTCCAATCCAACTCGGATCTACATACTTACAACACAAGAAAGTGCAATGACATTCATATAAAAAGAGTTTGCAAGGCTTTGGCGCAGAAACAAACAAATATACAAGGAAGCAGATTGTATAACAAACTACCGGTAAAGATAAAAGAAATAAAAAAATCGTCTTCAAGCAGTATTCAAAGTTTTAATGACCAACTGCTATTATAGTGTAAAAGAATACCTGGAATAGCTTCATACTGAACAATTATATTTATGAACTCTGTGCAAATAGTAATTTTTATCTGACTGTTGCTATGATCTAAATAAATAATATATACAAAAGTGCTATAATTATATGTGTTATATCTAGATATCAAATGTGTATTCTATGTAAAAAGTCTTTCTCATACATCAATGTAAAAAATCAAAGTTGTACGTGCTATTTCAATGTGGTCTGATGTTGTGTAGTCTACTATGCAAATCTGTATTTTGTATAGTATTATTCACTATAAATCCATGCAATGTACTTTGTCTCTGGATGAATAAACTACTACTACTACTATTACTACTACTCCGAAGCTGAACTGCATTGTAGCTGGAATGTAGCGAACTATCACGCTGCATAAACCCAATTTTGCAGAAAAAAAGAAGGTGCATAAGTAATGCTGAAATAGAGGGTTAGCGTGGGCTGTTCTGTGACAAGAAACTTAATCAAAAAATAAATACATTGCTGTGACACTTCACAAAATAACTAATAAGTACGTGGCACTGAAATTTTACGGAATCTACTAAGAGCTGCACACCATCGTGATACATTGCATGGAAACTCCTTTCTTGCCTGTCTCAAAAACTGTGGAGCAGATACAAATCATTTGACTGACGATGATTTGGTCTATTTCCGTAAATATTCGAATACCAGAGTTCAAAAGCCGATGGTTAATTCTCAGATTACAAGAAAAGAATTATTTTAGAAGTGTCCTGATTTACTGTGCTGCTCGAGTCGTTGCTACCAATGACTGTAAAATTTGCTGAATTGCTTTCATCGCCAAACAAGGATGTCCCAGCGATATGGGAGGTGGCTTTAGCGCTAGGAAAAGAAAAATAGCTATTTTCGCAACTGAGAGTGAGAGATGTGTCTGTACAATATCAGTTTGAAGAAAGCCGCATGTGACTGATATTTACCTATAGCAAGTGTATCTCAGATCCGTTGGTCCAGAAATCTGAATACCCATTAGCCGCTATTCTCCTTCCAAGTAAAATGTAAGGTTGCTATTGTTTCTGCAAGCTAAAAGCAGCATTGCACATTTAATTCGCGATTTTTTCCTTCATATTACCAGCCTATGTAAAAACTACCCTCCGGTATTAAAAATATGAATATAACCAGCAATCGTGTGTATCAGAATTTTACCTACGTACCTAACAGCAAAATTCCTTAACATTTACACACTGGTAACTTATACAAAGTGTACCTTCTCAATTTTAGTACATAGTACGTAGCAAGGGGCGGATCTACTTAGTATAAAGTGGCCGCATTCATATGTTTGCTAATTAATAAACAGTTTTTCAATGCTTTTGAATTTTATTTTGTAAGAAAATTTTTGGTTTCCTCTATCCCACTGCCTTAGACTGTCGAAATTTCCTAGCTCGGCTAACATAACTATTGTAGGCGCTTACACGACCAGTGAAAATACAGTAAGCGTTAAATTATTTCCTCATGAATAGTTTCATTCATTATAAAATTAGCTGCAGTAGCAGGCCTACACAATACATCAGCGTTATTTTGGCCGAGAGGGCAACATTTCGCTAATCAATGACTCGGAGCAAACATTAAATAACTTCGCACTTGGTATTTTTAAGATGACTTCAGTTCTGACTTGGACAGATTTACGCTGTAACCTAATTTCGTCAGTTCCAGCTGCGTGGACAAGAGCTACGTATATTCCGCGTGGTGAAATGTGCGGTCAAAGACTGGCGAAAGGCTGAGGAATGATAAAAGGTTGCAGACGGGACTGCAGCGACGCGCAATTAAATTTCAGCCGCCGTAGTTCTCTTTACGTACTTGACATTAATACGGAAGACAATATAAATGCTGTAGTTCCCATAAATCTCACCTGTACGGCTGGCTGTCGCGGCGCGAGCGCTGCAGATCTGCAGAGGCCTCCGACGTCTGTCGCGTCTCGCGGAGGCTGCTGCCGGGCAACGGCCTAATTGTCGGCAGTCTTTTGTTCTCAGCCGTGAACGCGGTTAACGAGAAACGCACGGAAGAAACACTAAAGAAGTCAAGCATTTACGACTGACGTTAAATAACTGAAGCATCCAAAATGGAGTTCTCTTTTCAGCAACGTTTAGCTACACTGCATTTTCTACGACATTCTGAGCCCCTTGACGGATCAATTCTTCTGTTACTTTTAACCTGCAGGTTCTTTCCTTTGATACTGCACTGTCAGTAACACTTGCATCCGAACGTGTAATTCAAGTAATAAAATGGCTTTCCTTGTTCCATTTGAGTGCTGCTTTTCAACGCTACAACGTACTACTTTCGTATAAAGGTTGCAATACTTCCTTTTGTGCAGTCAAAAAGTATTACATTCCTGCATGAATCATTTTTTGTTTAGGTTTTGATATGAGATGAGAGTTGTTTTGTGAAGACTTTTCAAGAAGAAAAATTCTACTATTTTACGGAAGTACAATATAAATGTAATTCAGTTTGTGGCTTGCCTTCTTGCGCGTATCCAGGATCCGACATGGTTATGGCAGAGAGACGCTCGGCCGATATTAGTCTGTTGGAAGGGGGAGGGATGGAGGAAACGAGGCATAATTTCTTACAAATAAAACTCAGCGTCAATTTAAGACCGTTTATTGATTACCACTGTAGGCCTGCTAATGCTACCACTTCGTGATAGGTACGGCTGCTGGCACCCTCCAATGTTCGTAACGAAGAGAGAGTGGTTCGTATGAGATGTGAGTATATTATTTTGCTGTCAGACAAGCTACAGCCAGATAATATGCGAATACTTTCTGTAGAGCCTATTCACATTTGGAGTAGTTTTTGACATTGGCTGGTAATACGAATTGAAGTTACACTATTGATTTAGCCCTGTGGAACTAAGAATCTTGTGGCATTTTCAGTTGTAAGGAGAACAACAAAACAATAGTTTTCGGGTATCGGGACAAAGTCTTTGGTGTACAGTTGCCACTGCTGTAAACATGTTATCTATAGATTTTCTTGTTTTCTTTAAATAATACTTCCATCTGTGTGAGATTTCAGGATGCAAATTCAGTTGCCAAACATATTTCTTTATCATGATTTCATTATTTATTTTTCCCCCCTAAACAACTAGTTACAAGCAGGAACAGATAGTCCCTACGCCGCAGATGTGTTTCAATATTAATAATTAACCGTGTTTACGTTGTCGAACACATCACAGTGCGGGAATATCAGTTTTCTCATGGCCCTTACAGTGACACTGGGACTTGGTATGCGTTTCGTTTAGCACAAGGGATTAAAGGCCTAGAAATCTACAGATGGGTAGAGGTGTCTAAACCAACTGCTCTATCAAACCAGAATATTTTTTCCTGAACTATGCGATCGCAAACTATCTATTGCAGAATACCACGAACAAATTTTCGCTCTAATCCTCCGTGTTGAGTTTGTTTTCTCCCCGTTGACATTGTAGCAATATAAACTTTTGCATGTAAATCGTTCCTTATCCCATAGCCACAAGTAGTAGTAGTAGTTTACTCATCCGTGGATTAGTTTTACAGGTATATTGCACTTGTCACACTAATACAATTTCAGAACAGCGAAGACAACATAATTCATATCTACAGACAGTTACGTATCATATGTCTAGTACACAATGGTGGGACATGAAGTAGCCTTACAGTGGAAACTGTCCTGGCATTTGCCTGAAGAAGCCAAGATAGAAAATCTAAACCAGTGTGGCGAGATGAAGACTATAATCTCCAGCACCAGAATACACGCTCAGTCTGTTTAAGACATTGATACCTCTATCGGTTCATGTCGATAAAAGTAAATTTGCACACACTGTCAGCCTCTTTCAGAGGACTGAGCTGTAGTGTAATTTGAAAGTAGCGAACTGGTATGTTGCGTTAATCCAGTTTTACAGAAAAAAACGAGATGCATAAAAAATACTGAAATATAGGGATTCAGCACATTTTGAACGATTTACAAACCAGACAAATGGGTACGTTAGCGTGGGATATTCGGTGACAAGAATAACTGAGAATTATGTAGAATGCCAATGTTAAGGAGTCTACGACGAGTTGTACATCACAGTGTTACATTGCGGGACATCTATTGTTTTAGCTGTCTCAAACACTGTGTAGGTAGGGGTAGGTGGTTAGTGTTTAACGTCCCGTCGACAACGAGGTCATTAGAGACGGAGCGCAAGCTCGGGTTAGGGGAGGATTGGGAAGGAAATCGGCCGTGCCCTTTCAAAGGAACCATCCCGGCATTTGCCTGAAACGATTTAGGGAAATCACGGAAAACCTAAATCAGGATGGTTGGAGACGGGATTGAACCGTCGTACTCCCGAATGCGAGTCCAGTGTGCTAACCACTGCGCCACCTCGCTCGGTAAACACTGTGAAGCAGATACAAATAATCCAGCTGAGGATGCTTGGTTCTATTTTCCGAAATATTCGAATATCACAGTTCTGAAAACGAAGGTTAATTGTTCTCCGACTGTAAGACAATTCTTTAGGCTGGCCGCTGTGGCCGAGATGTTTTAGGCGCTTCAGTCCGGAATCACACTACTGCTACGGGCGCAGGTTCGAATGCTGCCTCGGGCATGGATGTGTGTGTCATTCTTAGGTTAGTCAGGTTTAAGTAGTTCTGTCAAGGGGACTGATGAACTCAGATGTTTAGTCCCATAGTGCGTAGAGCCATTTGAACAGTTCTTTCAAGAGGATCTTCATTTACTGAGCTGTTCGTGTCGTTGTTACCCACGACTGTAAAATCCGTCAAATTGGTGGTCCCAGCGAGGGATACAGGGAAGTGGGAGTAGCAAAAGAAAAATAGTTATATTCGGAACTGAGAGTGTGGGACGTATCCATAGAATGCTCGTATTAGTCTCCAGAAAGCCGCATGTCATCTATATTTACCTGTAGATAGTGTATGTCACAGGCATCCGTCGTAAGCTCATTCGTCGCTATTATCTTTGCGATTGAAATACCAGGTAGCTCTGGGTACTACAAGCATCAAGTGGCTTGGCTCAATTTTTTAAGAGCAAAATAACATTTACATACTGATAACTTACACACATTTTTATTTTCTCAGTGTCAGTACATTATTGGTAGCAGGTAGGTCAACTTATTATAAAGTGGTCGCATTAGATTGTTTACTAATTAATAAAAAGTTTTTCAGTAGTTCTGAGTTTTATTTTGTAAGAAACAGTTTCCTTTCCTCATCCCAAACCAGAGTGTAAGAGTACCGTTGAAATTTCCTTTCTCAGCAAACATACTGTTGTAGCCACTTAAATGGCCAGTGAAAACCTTGGAAGCTTTATCTCATTATGAATAGTTTCTTTCGTTTTAAAATGACGTACAGTGGCAGGTCGACTCATTACAGCGTCGTTTTGGCTGAGAGAGAAACATTTTGGTAATCAGTGAATCGAGGCAACCATTCAAAAGCTTTCGTACTTAATATCTTTAAGCTGACATCAGTTCTGACTTGGACTGGTTTACGCTGTAACTTTCGTCAACTGCAGGTGAATGGACAAGGGGTATGTACTTCTCGCTTCGTTGGAAAGTGCGGTGCTCTGTATGCTCAAAGAATCAACAAAGATGAGGAGTGATAAATGGTTGCAAACGGGGCTGCAGCGAAGCGCAATTTAATATCACCCCGTCATCGTTCACAGTAGATGCTTGATATTAATACGGAAGGTTAAATAACTGCTATAGCTCCTGGGATCTCCCGTAAATCTCAGCTGTGTGTATTTTATTTTATGTTTTCATTTTCTACATTTAGTTGTTGCAGGACCAGCAACCTCTTTTATATGTGTATATTTTCGTAAACGTTTATTGAAAAGCTGTCGCAGTTGCAGTACATATGTTTGGCGACTAGTTTCGAAGCAAGTGGTTCAATCTGAAGCATGACCTACTGAGAATGCAACGAAAGCGCCTGATCTTAATAACGGACATCAAAATGCCAAAAGATGGTTTACAAAGTAATCGTAGATGACTATCAGATTTAACATGTGCCTATTTAGCAAGTCAGAATTAAACCGTTTGATACTGACTTGCTAAATAGGTACTAGTTGAATCCGACAGTCAGCTATGATTAATTTTTAAAGCGTGTATAGCCATTTTGATATTCGTTATTAAGATCAGGCACTTTTAGTGCAGCCTCCATGCTTGAGATTGAACCAGTTCGTTCGAAGTAGTCACCAAGCATGTGTACTGTTGATAAATACTTCCCTACTTTAAAAAATGGTAGCACCCATAATGAAAGCCTCTTTTCAACACTGTTCGATACAATGAATTTTGTACTACATTCCTGGAAATGGAAAAAAGAACACATTGACACTGGTGTGTCAGACCCACCATACTTGATCCGGACATTGCGAGAGGGCTGTACAAGCAATGATCACACGCACGGCACAGCGGACACACCGGGAACCGCGGTGTTGGCCGTCGAATGGCGTTAGCTGCGCAGCATTTGTGCACCGCCGCCGTCAGTGTCAGCAAGTTAGCCGTGCAATACGGAGCTCCATCGCAGTCTTTAACACTGGTAGCATGCCGCGACAGCGTGGATGTGAACCGTATGTGCAGTTGACGGACTTTGAGCGAGGGCGTATAGTGGGCATGCGGGAGGCCGGGTGGACGTACCGCCGAATTGCTCAATACGTGGAGCGTGAGGTCTCCACAGTACATCGATGTTGTCGCCAGTGGTCGGCGGAAGGTGCACGTGCCCGTCGACCTGGGACCGGACCGCAGCGACGCACGGATGCACGCCAAGACCGTAGGATCCCACGCAGTGCCGTAGGGAACCGCACCGCCACTTCCCAGCAAATTAGGGACACTGTTGCTCCTGGGGTATCGGCGAGGACCATTCGCAACCGTCTCCATGAAGCTGGGCTACGGTCCCGCACACCGTTAGGCCGTCTTCCGCTCACGCCCCAACATCGTGCAGCCCGCCTCCAGTGGTGTCGCGACAGGCGTGAATGGAGGGACGAATGGAGACGTGTCGTCTTCAGCGATGAGAGTCGCTTCTGCCTTGGTGCCAATGATGGTCGTATGCGTGTTTGGCGCCACCATCAGGACTGCATACGACCGACGCACACAGGGCCAACACCCGGCATCATGGTGTGGGGAGCGATCTCCTACACTGGCCATACACCTCTGGTGATCGTTGAGGGGACACTGAATAGTGCACGGTACATCCAAACCGTCATCGAACCCATCGTTCTACCATTCCTAGACCGGCAAGGGAACTTGCTGTTCCAACAGGACAATGCACGTCCGCATGTATCCCGTGCCACCCAACGTGCTCTAGAAGGTGTAAGTCAACTACCCTGGCCAGCAAGATCTCCGGATCTGTCCCCCATTGAGCATGTTTGGGACTGGATGAAGCGTCGTCTCACGCGGTCTGCACGTCCAGCACAAACGCTGGTCCAACTGAGGCGCCAGGTGGAAATGGCATGGCAAGCCGTTCCACAGGACTACATCCAGCATCTCTACGATCGTCTCCATGGGAGAATAGCAGCCTGCATTGCTGCGAAAGGTGGATGTACACTGTACTAGTGCCGACATTGTGCATGCTCTGTTGCCTGTGTCTATGTGCCTGTGGTTCTGTCAGTGTGATCATGTGATGTTCTGACCCCAGGAATGACTCAATAAAGTTTCCCCTTCCAGGGACAATGAATTCTCGGTGTTCTTATTTCAATTTCCAGGAGTGTACATTTTGTGACTATTGAAGGAGTCTGACAGCTGTGTTAGTGAACAATGGAATTGTGTTGCCAACAAATGGTCGCTGTGAATGGTAGTGAACACCGTTGAAATACTTCAGAGCTCAGCCATACTTCTTGGCCTGCAGCTCGACGATACAAGATATGGACCTTTTCTGTGCGAGTGTGATAACTAACATTAGGCTTCCCATTATGTAAAAAAGACTGGCCACTCCTCGTAGACTTCTTCTCTGAATACTGCGGTGTTGTCAGCAATGAACAAGACGAACATTTCCACCACAATGTAAAAACGATATCAGAGCCATGGAAGCAATTTTATGCTTACTGATTATTGTTGAACGATCGCTTGAGATGTTCCAGATCTACAGTACAAGAAAAATACAAAACCGCACGTTTGTAATATCTAGATAAGTTGTTATTAATACTTCCACTTATTTCTCACAAACACTAGATAAATCAGACCCATTACACTCACCTTAAACTCGAACCAATTCAGGATTTTTATTGTAATTTGCGTATGCAGTTCCCTCGATTTCATATGCAAATTAACTTTGTTTCCAAAGCATGAAAAAAGTTAAATTTTGTTGACCCGTGTTATTATTATTATTAATATTATTATTATTACTGTATTATTACTATTATTACTTCTTTTTCCTAACAGGTAGGAGCCGGCACTTCCAATGCAGCAGGCATGTACCATTGTTAACAAATTGACGATGTTTACATGCCGAACACTTACAGTATGAGAATATCAGTGCCTTTGTCACTGCACATGGACATGAACAGAAAAAGTAGACCAGGTCTAACTTGGAACATGTGCCATGTTGCACAATGTGTTCGACACATACTAATTTATGGAAGTGTCTACTGGTAAGTTGGAGTTGTCTTTCAACTAATTGCTCTGTCAGATGTGATTTTTCTTTTTCCAGAACTAAGCAATCGCAATGCTATCTACTGCAGAATACGAACAAATTTTCGCTCTAATCGACTATGTTGCATTAGCTTTTTCTCTCTTTACATTGTAATAACGTGATCTTTTACGTGTAAATTGTCTGCACTTTACCCCACAGGAACAAGTAGTAGTAGCAATGGCGTTCCGGCACCTCCCAGGGTATTTTTTTGAACTAAGTGTAACAAGTCGCCATCGAGGGTTGAAAATCATACACGTTTATTAAAGCTGGGATCACTCGCGTAGCTAACATGACGCACCACCTTGAGCCCTCCTGTAATAGCACCATAAGCTACCATTCACAAAGGATGCAACCAATTTTGTTTAGTTTCACAGCTTTCAGTATGGTTTCAGTTGAAATAATATGGGTGGGTATTAATGTTATAGCGTAGGTTATGTTATTACAGCTGTGATCAAGAGTTAAATACAAGTAAGACTAAATCCAAATGTTCTAACCAAAAATAGATCTCATGAAGGGACAAATCAGAAGCCACAAACACATTTATAAAAGAAATAACACTCAAAGATGAAAATTCTGTCTGCTATGGTAAACTTTTCAACAGCTGGCAAGTAAATATCACCTGAACTCACACTACTCTTCCAAGATGTTAGAATGTTATTGGTTTCCTGAATAACTAACTTGTAGTTTAATACATGCCACATTACACACAGTTACTATTTCCCCAATTATAATCCAAAATGTATGCAGTGCTTGCACTCACAAATCATAACTCGCATCAATGGTTACATATTATTTATTTAATGCCATTTCACACTGGCCGTCATGACACTGTCACATCACGGCACCAACGTGTCAAGGTGTATTGACACTGTTCGTCATGTCATGGAGTCATGTCATGGGAGTCAGCACAGACACCAACAAGGAAGGAGAGAAGTTGTGATGGTTGCTGGCAGGAGTGCAAAATCGTCTGTACAACACACTTGAAGATTACTGTAACACTTTATTTCTACAAAGAAGAGAACCATAATTTAACTTGTAGTCTGCAATCACACTGAGCTTACCAGTGATGGGCTGCATGTTAAATCAGTGTTGACAGAGGGTGCCGATCAAGACTTCCTGAGGGTGTGGCATTGGCACTCTTTCCATTAACATGTGGGTCACAGCCATCTTGATGTAATTTTATGGCACTGCTCTGCTCAGTGTTCAGACAATGCTTTTGGACTGCACTTTCCTCCCCCCAAAATGCTGCACCATTGTTGTGTAGCTAGCCATCGTACAGAAACAGGTGATGGGAGAGGGTAAGGAAGCTGTATGGTAGGGGAAGCCACAACTGGGACCAACATAAAGCCCCTTGCCAAATCTCCAAGATTTTTCCAGTGCTCTGAGAGAATGTGAGTTGGAAAACCCTGGAAAGGTGTCCATTCAATGATGAAAAACGGAGATAGCAGTGATGATGACAGTGTCCAGTCCATGGTGAGCACCGGCATGAGTGCTTGGAAGGTGAGCTGATGCAGTGTTGAGGACAATGGGATTCAGCTCCATTGGTTATGCAGGCAGTGCTGAAGAGGCATCCAGTTGCACCCAAACCAGCCACAGGATCCTGATAGGATGTGAATCTGGGGACAGAAAACCTGTGGAAGTTTCTCACAAGTGACAAGCATGAATCTTGTTCTGATGGTGGCACAGCAACCCATCAGGTCCTCAAGTTAAATACATGCAAGCACACAAATTTCAAAGAATTGTTCCCCTCTTCTAGCACCCGGTGCAACCAAAAACTCTGACAAGAGTGGAAGCATTAGGCACAAAGAAATATTTGTAGAGCACGGGAGGTGCCATGCACTACAGTGAGTGCACCAACTGGAGCAGTGTGCGGTGACACTGGCACTGTAGAAGCCCCTCCAGTGATGGACCAGCAAAGTAAGTATGCTCTCATTGCCATGGTGATTGAGACTTTGGCCAAGTTAAAAATATTTGTGGTGGAACCAATAGAGTCTCAGCTTAAGTGATACACTGTGACATCATATGCTCATTGTGGGTATCCATGACCATCCAAGAAAGTGCCAATGTGCATACAATTCCCAAATGTCCTTGGTGAAGCAATTGCATCACATATTTTTGCAATGCTTTAGAAATATGCACACACAATTGCTCAGAGTCATGTTGCAATAAAATTATGCTGTACTGGATGGAGAGGCTATGCCTATGAGTAAAATATTGGCACACAAAATAATTGTGTATGTTTTTCACTGAACAAGGCCAAGCAGTAGGGATAAAATTCAGGTCAGGGTCTTCTTCTATGGTATGTGCATTTTTCTTATAGTTCAGAGTGAAAGTCCGTAAAAGTTCAGTACCCTGTGCATCTAATTCAGAGTAAGGACCAACAGGAAGGTGAGAAAGAGCATCAGCATTTGCATGCTTTGATGTGGGTGATACAGTATTTCATACTGATGCTGTGACAACAAGAAAGCAGCTTCTGATCTGTGTATGGTGTACAGATGAAACAAAATCTGAAGTGGCTTTTGATCAATCACTAGGCAAAACTTCACATTAATCAGATAATGGTGAAATGCCTTAGATAATAGTGAGCAATTCCATCTTGATTTTGGTGTAGTTCCATTTAGTCTTGGTCAATAACTTGAAAGCAAAAGTAACCAGCCTGTCCTGTGAACGGAATCTCTATGAGAGCACAGCTCCCTTTTCCGAAACCACAGTCTTATTGGGATCAAAATGAACAAGGCACCTGTCACTCAACAGGGCAATTTTAAGTTTATGTAATGTGTCCTGACACTCTAAGGTCAAACAAAAGGCACATTCTTCTGGCACAAATTATCCAGTGGAGCCACAACCTGTCTATACAGTAGGTACAATATGTCAACTTCCCACGAACTGACAGCAGTTCTGTCATGTTCTATGAGGTCCTGGATGGCCAACAAATATGATTGAATGGAATGAACACCTTGGCTATTAAGAACATGGCCTAAGTACTGAAATTCAGTCTGGAAAAAGGCACAGTTGTCCTGGTGACAATTCTAACGTGCAGCTGAAAGTACTTGAAAAAGCATGTGAAGGTTACTGATATGTTCCTCAAGTGAACATTCTGGAACCACAGTGCCATCCACGTAATTTGAACAATACTGAACTTTAGCAGTAAGCTATTGCAAGTGGATTTGGAATATGCCAAGTGTGGAAGCACTGCCAAAGGGTATGCACAAAAATTTGAACAACTCTAAATGTGTGTTGATTATAAAAACTTTCTGAGATCCACAATTACCAGAATGTGCAAATACACATTGTCTAAGTCAATTTTAGAAAAATGGTGATTGGCACAAAGCCTGTGCATCAATTCCTCAGGGTGAGGCAACAGATAAGTGTCAATTATTGATTGTGGATTCACCGTGAATCTAAAGTCAACACAAAGACGAAGTCTTCCAGAAGGCTTTTGTAAGACTGCTCACGGAAAAGCCTATTCACTGACCTGGAGAGGAGCAATAACACCACTGTCTTGCCATTCTTTAAGTTCACTTGGAACATTTTCTCTAAGTGCATAATGGATGGGATGCACCAAGAACACTTGGGTTGCACATTGTCTTTCATTTGTAATATGCACCACAAAATTATTTATTCTGCCACATCCAGAAAATAAATCAGGAAGCTTCTCTATCAATTGAGTAGTGCTGTCTTTTGGGCTGAAAGCAGAAACTGAAAGTACGTTCTCCTGAATACAAGTTCTAAACAGATCAAATAAATCTCCCTCTGCAATATCTTCACAGTCTTGCTAACGCAAAATTGTAAATGTCACTGTTCTGGTGTGAAACTGTTGTACGCAGTAAGTTGCATCCAAGATTTTGTCAACTGTTGCGGGCCCAACTGTTCATTAGTGGCTCGATTATGCAATGTAACGGAAGTGCCAGCACTGACAAAATTTACAGACAGTTTATTTGACTGTCACCGCACAGCACTCATGCGGGGTGAAGGAACATCCTGAGTTTGATTGTTACCAGTACTGGTTTAGAAAAATCTCCGTTCATTGAGTGAGCTTACAAGAGTGAATGTGGCTGGAATTCTTTTTCTGTTGCAAGCACACAGACTGTATGTGAGCTGGTTTTCCACAAGCAAAGAAAGTCATGTTCCATGAAGGGTAATGTTGTCTTTTATGTGTGGAAGGCAGCGGGGACATGATTTCACAGCAGACACACTCGTTGAAATTTCTTTACTCTGGCCACAGCAAGGTAGCCTATTTGTTTGCGGGGGTCAGTTGCAAGGCCATAATTGTTCGACAATTTGCATCACACTGCAAATTCGAGCTACCTCAAAGTTTTCCAAGGCATATCATGAGCCTTGATGTTCAATAATTTGTTTCAATTTAGAATCAAAATGTTTGAGAATTTGTTAATGAATGCTATTGTCTGGCACATTCTGTGTAATTGCATCACAGATAGTACTGTCCACAACTACAATGAAAAGGACACTGTTGTGTCCATCCCTGAGGTTCAGTGATCCGCTGACAATATGGCCATTCTGGCTTTTTCCTCAAGCAAAAGAACTCATAATGGACTGCAGCAACATGTACTGAACATAGTACTCATACCATTCCTGTTGTTTCGCATCAAAAGGCAGTAATGATGGAATGCATGGGGGTAGTAATGTGGTGCTGGACTAGAGGGCATTTTCAAGAGAGGAGCACCACAACAAATTATAAGTAGAAGCCAGGCAAAAGAAAGAACAATTAGTTGCAATGAGCTTCTCAAGGAAAAGGGAGACATATTAGTCCGATGCTGCGACAGAGTGAAGTACAACGAAGTTAGGTGACAAGAATCCAAAATCATCTACCAAACACTTGAAGATTAATATAATACTTTATTTCTACAAAAAAGAGAACTATTACTTAACTTGTTGTGCCTCCTATGTGCAAGTAAACTGACAATCTATTACTAATCACGGAATGCAGGCAAAGTATTGTCTTTCCAATACTCAGTACTGATGTTCTTGAAGTCTGTAACCAAACTGGGCTGATCAACCATAGGTCACTGGTTAAATCAGCATTGACAGTAGGAGACAAACTATTGAGTTTCTGGAGGTGTGGCACTGCCTGCGCTTCCTATTGCCATATGAGACAGTATCTACTTGATTCTGTTTTCGGCACTGTGCTGATCGATGTGTGATTAGTGCCTTAGGACTGCACAGCCTTGTTCTCATCTCAAAAATTAGATCCCTTATGCCTGCAAAAACTTTGGCTGTCAGTTCTTTTTATGTAGACAGTCTCTGTCCACCATGTAAAATATTGAGCTTAAGGAAGAAATTGAAGTCTGATGGAGCCAAATAAGGCAATAATTAGTATCTTAGTTCATACGATTTTTTCATGGCAGCAACATTGGTATGAGTATTTACACACTGTCTTGATGAAAGATGACTTTCATTCTAGCCAAACCTGACATGTATTCACATATTTTTAGCTGTAATTGGACCAGAAAGTTGGCATGGTATTATCCTGTAATTTTATGTCCACAGTAAAGGTAATCTATCAGCAGAAGTCCTTCTGCATCTCAAAAAGCTAACCCCATTACTTTCCTGTTGACTGAATTGCATTTCATTTCTTCAGTAGTGATGAATCATTATGTCTGCAGTGCTTTGACTGTTGTTTTGTCTCTGGGTTGTAGTAATATACCCATTATTCATCTGTGATCACAAAATTGGCACAAAATACCTGTTGGTTGCTCTGAAAAGAGGCCAAAAATTGATCAGTCATTTCTATAACAATACATTTATGATCTTCCACTAAAGAGTCATGACACCTGTCTAGCAGACAGTTTCCTCATGTTTAATTCTACTGTTAAAATGTGATATGCCCCCAATCACATGACATCACTATATCTTCGGCAATTCCTTGCACTTTCAGTTGGCATTCCTTCCTGATAATTTTGTGTTGTTTTGGAGTTATTTCTGGGTATATATTGATGGATTGTTTCATGCTGTTAACAGAGGCACTTGTCTTAGATGTCTGCTGCCATAGCCCATTAACACCATAATTTGTCACAGTGTCCTAATGGAAACATCTGTCGTATACCCCACATTGATTTGTGCAGCTATTTCAAGCGGTGTTCCTTGTCTGTTAACAGCAGCACCTTTACATAAATGCCACAGCTCTCCATCATTAAATGAAGGCCACTAGCCATTGCCTCATCTGTGATGAGAGGTAATGCCTGACATTTCGTATTCTTGGAACACTATTCATACTGTGGATTGTGAAATACTGAATTCCCTAATGATTTCCTAAGTGGAGTGTCCCATGTGTGTAGCTCCAACTACCATTCTGGATTCGGAGTCTGTTAATTCCCGTTGTGCAAACTTAATCACATTAGAAATCTTTTCACATGAATTGCCTGAGTACAAATTACAACTCCACCAATGAAATTTCCTTTTATATCTTGTGTACAGGATACTCCTATCATGTGCATATGTGCTATCCCATTGCTTTTCTAACCTCAGTGCCTGTTGAAGTATCTGAAGTTCTATAACATGTGTGTAACCCACCACTTCCATTATAGAGTTTTGGAGTATATGCCTCTGAGTCAGTTTAGATGTTGGGCGACCAGAGGCATACACTTCAAGGTTTGAAAATTATTCCAGATAATGAAAGTGGATACAATGAAATCAATATACTGACAGAATTTACCCTTGGGATATGATATTCAGTATGATAAACTGTTGACAACTACAGCTGTAGAGTGTTTTCACATACTAGCTCACTTAACAACTGTGAACAAATTCTCAGTAAACAGAAAGTACATCAACACAAGCTTAGTGAAGTTATTTTGTCTACTCATACAAGAGAACTGGACAGGAAATCCTGGAAGATTAAGGTCCATCTGTAACCTGACAACTGAGCAGTGCTCACAGTCAAGAAAATCACCTTTCCCAGAAGAGCTCTTTGGCTGCTTTACAGAATGACTAAGTTTCCTCTCTGGCAGTGTAGAACAGTATGCAGATATTTATGTATATTACGTCCATGTGCATTTCTTGTGTGAGTGTTACTATTAACTCATATTTGCGTTTCATGTAGTGTTATTGTATTTAGGGTACAATAAACAACCCCAGTATATGTCTTGTGTGTTGTGTCACCAGTGGCTGATAAGACCCACTGCGGAGGATCAGCATAATTTCATGGACCATCCTGCAGTTTCTTCTTTTGATGTAGTGGGGTAGATAGAATGGGGAATAACCTGCTGAACATTCAGTTTGCAAATTTTTGTAGAAAGGAAGTCCCTGAACACAATCTGACAACCTACCTTCCCTCATGCTTCTACTCCAGATATTCCGCTTTCACCCTGTTACACGCACTAAATACAATTCATCCATTAATAGGGCTCTATGGCACTGACATGTGGTACACACGATTAATATATGTTTTCAAACCACACCATTAAAATTACACATTAATTGTAGGTTGTCAAATCAATATTTTTGACAGCATGCAGTTTTTCCATACTTTGCAATGCAGGAACTACTAGGCCTAGAGAAAAAAAAATTAATAAGTACTTTTTTGCAGGAAATTTAATGTAGGTTGATTTTTCACTGGGAAATGTTTTCCCTAGGCCCCATATTTTTTTATTTATTTGGGAAAAACATGAGAAAGAAAACTTTCAACAACTCCCCTACACCCCCCCCCCCCCTTAAACCACGCTGCTCAGGATTTTTAGTATGTTTGTGACACTATATTGTAACACTGTACAAAAATTTGTGACTGCATAATTTCTTTTCTCTAAGCAACCTTTTTTTCCGTTTACTGGCCTAAGAAAGTCATCTGCACTGTGGATCTCTACCCAGAGCACTGACATGTCATGTGATTACCCATAAAGGGTGACCTATTATTATGTGGGCACATCATTGTCCTAGCACTGATATGTGGTGATTGGTGATGACTCTGAAGTTTTCAAACTAACATCATAAAAGAGAAACAGTACTGCACCTAACACATCCCCTTGAGGGGCTCCAATGTTCAATTGTATTGTATCTGAAAGATGTTTCACCATGTAGTGACTGCAACTGAAAGCCACACAGTTCAGCCTCCTGTAGTACTGCTACCTAATGGGCAAATTGTAAACTTACAGCACTGGCCCGAACATGGCACTGGTTAGTCAAGCAGCAAGCTTAAAGCATTGCCCAGTGTGCAACAGTGCTAGTATGAGGATGCATCATTCCACATCAAAATATAACACTTGATGCCAAGTGATAGAGGCTGAGAGTTTTGAGTCCAATTTATATCAACAATATTTTCATCCAACTGTACACCCAATTTAAGTGTATGATTCAGAAGTTTCAGATGTGATCCTATTGCTGTTACTTCACTTTACCTGTGTATAATGCTTAATCATAGAGACACAAGGCAGAATGCACTGGTTTTTTATGTGTCTTGTGATGGTGTCACAATTTCAGTGGCCACTTGTGTGATGGGGCCTGTTGTGGCTTCAGTGGTAGCATAAATACGGGTCACTTTAACAATGGGACGTGTTAATTAGGGTGTCACTTATTTTCCAAATTCAGTATTTTTCAGTACTTGCCCTCCAGTGTTGTTTGAATGTTTCTAAAAACATGCCTGTACAAAATTCTGTTGCAGTCAAACATTAGAAAAGTTCCAGATGAGCTGCTCCATGTGCTTTTGCCGATCTGGCTGCCTTGGCAGGTATGTACCAGCCTTGCAACTGAGCACACACTTGCACTGAAGAATTAGCGTCCTGCAATGACACTGTAGCTGTGGCCCTAAGTGCATCCCTGTGTTCTCATGCAGCTCAAGTTGCCACTACTAACCCAAGCAACGCTGCCTCTTACATGATAACTACACCACCTTTCTGCACAGTGGGTTACCGTACTTCGGTACCCGCCTGGTAAGCCAGTAATTCCAGCTGATTATGGCCCAGACTGAAACCCTCACAGCGCAAGTGTCTGCAGGTTATGCATAGCCAGCTGCTGTTCCCACACCACCTCATCCTCACCAGCACACAAATGAATGTTGTCCTTCCAAAGGCCACCCCACTATGTGCTGGAATCACTCCAACTTTGGCAAGCAAACTTCCCAATCTCATCCACTGTGCAACTACACAAATGCCAGCAGCATCTTCAAATGAGGAGAAACAGTTGTCACACTGCCTCAAAGTGCTTTTCATCTGGGACAGAAAATCTGACCCTTGTTTTCTTATAGACATATGGTCTGACTTGCATGACTCCCCACACACACTGCGTTCATTGGGTGTTGACCAACACTATTTTAGCAGTCAGCTCCCAACAACCTGTCTTTCACCACTTGTGGTGCCTATTCTTTCCAGTTTGATCTAGGATTGCAATGTACCTTCAGCAGTGAATTCGCCATCACAATTGTCACAGAAACAGTCATTGGTGCTGATCTCCTAACAAATTTTCAGCTGCTCCCTAGCATTTCTGCCTCCCATCTCACTAACAAGGACCAAAGTGGCATAACGGTGGGTTCTGTAGCACTCTGTAAAACTTTGTGCTGATGTTAATGCATACTGCAGTAACAGGATCTTCTTGACCACTATCAAGCCATCGAACTCCCACCTGGAGCACCAAGAGAAGTGTGACACAGCATAGTGCATCACTTACACATCACACCTGGCCCTCCAGTTTTCAGCAGACCATGACACCTCACACAGGAGCAACTTGTTGCTGCTAAAGCCGAATTCGAGATTATGCGTTGGAATGGCCTCATTTGTCATATGAACAGAACCTATTGTTGTTGTTGTTGTTGTTGTTGTTGTGGTCTTCAGTCCCGAGACTGGTTTTATGCAGCTCTCCATGCCACTCTATCCTGTGCAAGCTTCTTCATCTCCCAGTACCTACTGCAACCTACATCCTTCTGAATCTGGTAAGTGTAGATTGTAGAGACAGCATAAGAAGGTCCGTGACAGCTCTGTTGCCAGCTTTCACCTGTGAAGCACTAACAGCTGGGACCGAGCGCTGTGGCACAGTGGTTAGCACACTGGACTCGCATTCGGGAGGACGACGGTTCAATAGTGTCTCCGGCCATCCTGATTTAGGTTTTCCGTGATTTCCCTAAATTGTTTCAGGCAAATGCCAGGATGGTTCCTTTGAAAGGGCACGGCCGATTTCCTTCCCAATCCTTCCCAAACCCGAGTTTGCACTCCGTTTCTAATGACCTCGTTGTTGACGGGATTGTTAAACACTAACCACCACCACCACTAACAGCTGCAGGTGACAACAGCAGTCATCTATTGAGGTGTTGCCACAGAGATGTTTACAAAATGGCATTATGATAATGGTTGAGAGAGACCAGTGATGGTACCATACCTAGCCCACTGCAACTGTCAGGGATCAACTTACAGCAACTCAACTGTATTCCTCTCTTCTCCACCTCACACTGAGAAAGGGTATATCTTGACAAATTTGTGGCAAATATTGCACTCCTAATGCATGCACCAACCCCAAACATGTATGCTGTTCGACAGCTTTGCTACTTCAACCATTGCCCTAAGCTGCACTTCAGTATTCTTGACTGAATTAACTCATTCATCCAGGTACCAGTCACCATAGGAAACAGTCCAAAGACAGCCTTCAACATGTCCTTTGGCCTGTTTGAATCATATTGAACATAATTTTATCTCCAAAATTCTGCATAAATGTAGCACAAATTCATTGCTGTGTGCTTCATGACTTTTTACTTCCCCTACCATAACTCTTACTGGCACTTTCTTCTTCACAGTAGCAACACTGAACTGCTGACTTCTGAGAAGGTTATGTATTCTCTAATAGTGTCATACCTTCACAACAAAGTCATCACCAAATGATAGTTTGGGATTCAGAAGAGTTGTTCTACTGAGAATGTCATTTACATGTTCACTAGCCAAATTTTATAGCATTAAATAATAAAATAGTTCTGAAATTACAATTAAATCAATACCATTAGCTGCTGATGGGCAGGGGCAGGTGAAAGTGTGTGCCAAAACCATGACTCGAACCCGGAATCTCCTGTTTACATGGCAGACGCACTATCCCTCTGAGCCACCGAGGGCACCGAGGATAGTGTAACTGCAGGAATTAACTGCCGGCACGTTCCCCGTGAGACCCATATTTTCAACTTATAGTCCACACACTACATTCATAGTGCCCCTGACATTATATCCATTACTTGTGGCAGAACAGATGCCGTCTTCATATAAGAGTTCTGGTTGATATTATCTGATTTCTGTGACCTTTCTGTAGAATTTACTGTGTGAATCACAGTATTTTTTTATATAAACTGACATTTTATGGTATTGATGATACATATAGGCAACGTAGTCCAAGGACATAATTCTGACAGGGGAAAATCAAATATTTCTTTTAAGTCAAAACAATATGCCAGCAAATATGCAAGAAGCAGATAACAGTAGTACTGCAGGTTGTATACACCCTAGATCAAATGGATAAAAGCCAGGAATTTTTGGACTTCTGGGAGTTTTTCATTTTATTAGGTTTCAGTTAAATTCTTGTAATTTTGATTGGCAGTAATAGGTATCTCTAACAAAGATTTTTACTTTAGGCCACTGCTGCAGATCAATATTTCAACAATAAATAAAAAAATAAAAAATAAAAAAATAGTGCACGCAGAAGTTTCCTTTCTTAATGTGTTTCTCATGGCTCTTGTTTCAATCAGTGTGATGTTACAACTGCTTAACTTTGTAACAGGTTGTGGGAAAATATAATGAATGGCGGATGGAGATGTATTACTTTCAAAATATATTTCTTTTTATACAAGATGAATTATGTTATGTGTGAGAACATGCAATGCATTTCTTAAATCACAGAGCATTAGACATTCATTCACAAATTAACAGTGAATACCAGACATTTATGCTGTGATGTAGTATTTTACTGCCAAATTTGTGGTTTGGTATATCTTAAAGTGTAAAGCAAGTTGAAAAACATTAAGTTTTAAGGTTAGTTTTTCCTATTTATTTTAGTTCTTTTATAGATTATAAATTATGCAATAACACTGGCAAAAAGTTTAATTGTCCTAAAAAGGAAAGTGGGAGAAGTGAGTTCTTGAGCAGTTACATAAATAACTGGCTTTTCTATGCAAAAGTCAAAACACTCAGTGGAAAATGTATTCAAGCAGGTAACCCATGAAACATTTGACACACAGCAATGAAATTTATAGTAAGGCTTGTCAGCAATATTCAGTCACACAATTTAAGCTGTGTTCTTAGGATGCTGCATAATCATAAGACCAGAAAAGAAAAGCAGCAAAAAAATTTTTGAGGACTGATATTATATGTCAAAGCTTAGCTTTTCTTGCAGCTATGTTGCATGTATATTAGTTTAAATAATCAACTTTTCCTATTTGTGTGTCTGCACTACTTAACAGTAATGTCACTATTGGGGGAGTACATCACGTGCCCTGTGCTCTGAATATCTGCTGTCAGAGGCTTGCAAGATCATGTGACATGAACTATGACTGTCTCACAAAAGCACATCCCAAACTTGATTTCAGCATTTCAGTAGTTACCATGCTGTATTTTCAGGAGTTCTATTATACTTCCATAATGCAAACATATACACTGTAAATGTTGCTGTGCATTAAAGATCTTATCAAAATGCATTGTTTTTTTGCTGGGTTTCATTTTCCAAAGTGCCGGGAAATACTTTGTCACTGTATAACACATTCACCATTCAAAGAAATGACAAGATTTACAGCTCTGAGACAATGTATATTGTCATACCAAAAAACTGTACTTTTACCAGCGTGTATTTTCACCTTGGAAATAGTGTATTTTTAACTGGGAGATGTGAAAAATCCTGGAATTTTTTTTCTTGTCCATGTACTCCCTGTATTGTAATCAATCACATCACACATACAGAAACTGGAAAAATGGTTAACAAATTTCTTAAAAGTATGATTGACTGGTTTTCTGTAAATTGTCTCACCCTTCATTTTAAAAAGACGTGACATATTCCGTTCTGCCCATGTAGGTGTACTACACCAGTGATAAGTGTAATACACAGCAAGAAAATAATAAATAGGTGTCCATCATGATGAGAATTTAAACTGGAAAAAGCACATTTTGGAATTGCTAAAACTACTTAGTTCAGCCACTTTTACACCTAGAATCATTGCAAATCTTGTGGCGAGACTAATCAGTAAGGTGACACTTTTCCGTATTTTTGTTCAATAATATCATATAACATTCCGGGGTAACTCATGTTAAAGAAAGTCTTCTTTGCTCAGAAACATGCTGTAAGAATAATATGTGCTGCTCACCCACAAACATCTTGTAAACTGTTTATAGAGTTGGGCATTCTGACTACTGCTTCACAGTATACGAGTTTCTTCTCTCATGAAGTTTGTTGTAAGTAATTCAATACAGTTCAAAAGGAACATTGATATACATAATTACAATACTTGAATGAAAAATACATTTATTACTTTATGTTGTCTTTAGCACAAAAATAGACGCATAGTGCTGCAACAAAAAATTTTAATTACTTGCCCAGTAATATAAAATGTCTGACAGTAAAACTAAATTTGAAAACAAACTTAAAAAGTTTCTCCTTCGCATCTGCTTCTATACAATAGGAGAACTTCATTTTCTTAATGTGTGAAAGGTAGTGGATGGAAATTAAAAATACTAACTCAAACCTGTATTTTTAAAAAAAACTTTATAAATGGTCAGCATGTAATGTAAAATTTCTCATTCCACATCATTGCAAATTCTCATGCAAAATGATCCCAGCAACACAAAAGTAACTAACTAAATCAAGCAATGAAAAATTTAGGATGGAATAATGAGAGTATTATGAAACAATAGTTTGCTACTCAGTATATTGTGTAGATGTTGAGCCACAGACAGGCACAAAAAAAAGACTACTGAACATGTAAGCTTTCAGTCAGAAGCTCTTCTTCTGAAATAGACATTATACAAACTCATACAAATGTAGTTCGCACACACTTGACCATTGTCTCTATCTGTCGAGGCAAGAGAGAGTGGCCATGCGTTTGTGTTGTGTTTGCCTGAATGTGTGTGTGTGTGTGTGTGTGTGTGTGTGTGTGTGTGTGTGTGTGTGTGTGTGTGTGTTTGAGTGTATTGTCTATTTCAAGGGAAGACCTTCTGACCAAATGCTTAGATGTTTTCTAGTCTTTTTGTTGTGCCTGTCTGCGACATAACGTCTCTGCTATATAGTGAGGGCAGTCTATCCTTTTCATAATATGGTAACTAACTAATTGAATATCTCTCAGCAATGCTTCAATGGCTAAACTGTTTGAGGCTACCATTAATCCTTCCAAATGCATATTTGGTGTCTTCCAGGTGACATTCGTGGATCACCAGATTTACTTCCCTAGCTTAGCCTCCATTCAAGAGCTACTGACTGAAGCTCTTCCTGGTCTTTCCATTTATTGGATGGATCAAATTAATACTGCCTTCACTGCTGCCAACAACAGCCTTGTCCATTCTGCACTTGTGGCTCATGCAGCACTTGATGGCCAGTTGGCACTGGTGGTTGATGCTGGCGACTATGCCTTAGGTCCAGCTTTGCAACAACACCTCAGTGGTTCATGGCAGCCACTTGTTTTCTTTTCAAAGAAGCGTCTGCTTTGGAACACTATTAGAGTGCTTATGATGGGAAGCTGCTTGTCATCAATGAGCCAATCTGCTACTTCTGCCCATTACTGGAGGCCAGGAACTTAATTGCATTTCCATACCACAGGCCCATCATGTATACTTTGCAGCAGACAACAATCATTGCTAACCATGTCAGTTCCACCATCTGGGTTATATCTCTCAGTCCAGCATGTGAAAGGCAATTTGAGTCCTAGGTGTTCAACAATCTTGCCAAATTCTTGGGAACTCATCATCGCCATCCAGTCCACAATGATATGGTTGACTGATGGCATCAAACTTTGATGGCAGCTCTAGTTTGCCATTACACAGCATGGACTACTGCACTCCAAGGCCCACCTCAAGGCTTCAGTGGCTGGTCTGATATATGGTCTGTGGTAAGCTTTACTCTCAGCATGGCATCCCAGCTTCCTTCATTATTTCAGATCTGCTCACTGCCATGCATGTAATGGTCAGGGTTGAGGAGATTGCGCACTGTCTCCAATGTCTATATAGTACTGATAAGGTTTTTAGATGAGGTCATCATATTGTGAAAATTTCCATAAATGGGAACACTCAGGCAGAGTCACTGGGCAATGTCAAGCTGATATACACATTCCCATCTGGGTAATACAGAATTATTTGCTTCCACCCCTCTGCTTTGACCAATGACATCTTCAGTATGGCAGAAATGGCTATTCTAAGCATCTCAAATATGGCACTTATAATGTCACTACATACAGAAGGGAACAAACACGAAAATACATGTAAATAAGACAATAACATCTACCTACAATGAAACTAACGGGAAAGCTGCAGGAAATTGTTGGTCTGGGGAGGGGGTTGGTGGGGGGGGGGGGGGGGGAGTAACAGCTAAATACAGGGTGTTACAAAAAGGTACGGCCAAACTTTCAGGAAACATTCCTCACACACAAAGAAAGAAAATATGTTATGTGGACATGTGTCCGGAAACGCTTACTTTCCATGTTAGAGCTCATTTTATTACTTCTCTTCAAATCACATTAATCATTGAATGGAAACACACAGCAACAGAATGTACCAGCGTGACTTGAAACACTTTGTTACAGGAAATGTTCAAAATGCCCTCCGTTAGCGAGGAAACATGCATCCACCCTCCGTTGCATGGAATCCCTGATGCGATGATACAGCCCTGGAGAATGGCGTATTGTCTCTACATTTGGTAACGGGATTTCGTAGACAAGAGCTTTCAAATGCCCCCATAAATAAAAGTCAAGAGGGTTGAGGTCAGGAGAGTGTGGAGGCCATGGAATTGGTCTGCTTCTGCCAATCCATCGGTCACCGAATCTATTGTTGGGAAGTGTACAAACAGTTTGACTGAAATGTGCAGGAGCTCCATCGTGCGTGAACCACATGTTGTGTCGTGCTTATAAAGGCACATGTTCTAGCAGCACAGGTAGAGTATCCCGTATGAAATCATGATAACATGCTCCATTGAGCGTAGGTGGAAGAAACTAAACTGAGCTCTAAAATGGAAATTAAGCGTTTCCGGACACATGTCCACATAATATCTTTTCTTTACTTGTGTCTGAGGGATGTTTTCTGAAAGTTTGGCTGTACCTTTTTGTATCACCCTGTATAATAGTAAACAAAAGACACACCATGATGGAAAAAAAACCAAATCTACGGGATTCGAGCGCTTCCCTTGATCTATATAGGTTAACCGCAGCTCACAATACTAATACGCCAACACCTACAGCAAAGACTGTGAAAATTGGAATCAGACATTTCTCTTGACAACAGCTGATGATACCAAAACATCAATACCTTCATATAAAACTACGAAAAATGGAACCGGTCATTTCCGTTGAGCTATATAGGTCAACCATAACTACTAATATGAAAAAATCAGCACCTACACCTACAAAATACAAAAGAAAAACTAAAACATCTCAAAAATTCAAAAGTCAGACATCCCTATGTACATTAAAAAACATTCAATAGCCAATAAATACACAAAACATTACAACTTGAGAAAGATAGACAAAAAAAAAAAAAAAAAAAAAAAACAATTGCTTACCACCAACATATTTCTGTGCTGCAAAGTAGGTCGCCCATCCCAAACACACACACACACACACACACACAGATGGTGCCATCAAACTCAACATGAAGACTCTACAAACACAACCAACTTATAAACTTCGCGCTGTAATGACGTCACATACCACAACACCCTTACGTCATGGGTCAGAGCAGATGGGTTGAATGGGATGCTGCTGCTGTTGTCCTCCATTCTGAGCCCATCTCTTTGCACTCCCCTAAGATGCCGTTGCCACCACCTCCACAGTTGGCACAACCACTGGTCCTATAAAACTCTGGGCATCAAGTGTGTTAACCAGGTCAATTTGCCTAAACATTCTGCTACTCCCCTGTTTGGGGTAGCGACTGTAACCAGCAATTTGACCAGGCACAGTACTATGATCTAGCCAAGTCATGCACTTATAGCAAAGGCCAAAAGGTAGCACTGGAAGTACAGTTAGTCAGGCTGTGAGCTTACAGCATTGATGACATTGTAGCTGTGTCAGTAAGCAAATGTCCTAGCATACTTAGAAATACAATACACGACCCAAACAACAGAGGCTGCAAGTTTGGTGTCTAGGTTATATCAACAGAATTTTTATCCCACTGTGTGCCCAGTTTGAGGGGGTCCAGCACATTTATGGAGCAGAGGTTTCAGATGGATCCCTACTGCTGCAACTTCACTCGACCGACCTACATACAATGTATACTCACACATGCACAAGACAGAATGTGACCATTAATTGTGTGTCCTCCAATGGTTTAGTGATTTCAGTGATCGCTTGTATGATGGAATGCATTGTGATTTCAATGGTCATCTAATTGATGGATTGTGTTGTGTAAAAGGTGGTTACTTATATGATGTGATATGCTGTGGTGTTAGTTGTCACACAAGTGACAGATCTTGTACTGAAACTAGTGCTTGCTTGTGTGACAGGATGTGTCAGTGAGTGCAGTTCTCACCTGAGCGATTGACTATTTTAAGCGTTTTTCAGTGACTGCTCTTGCAACGAGCCCTGTACCGTGACTAAGTGGTCTCCCTGCAATGGGTGTTTTGTGACATTGTGATCTTTTCTGTCAATAGTTTCGTGAATCAACACTGCTGTCAATAACTGTTAACTTAGTGAGCAATTATGTCTTTTATGTGTAGGAATGTGCCTATTGTACTTTTTATTTAAATTATCTCTGTATCATATATTTTCAGCCATCTTAAATTTCAGAAATCTGTACTGCTGCACCCTGTTTGCTAGGTAAGATCTAAACCAAACCACCCTTTCTACAGAAGTTAATCTTCATTTAAATAATCCATAAGTCAGTTTTTCATAATATTTACTATTATTTTTGAAAATGAAGACAACTGGGTTGTAGTTCTCTAAATTTTCCTTATCACATTTTTTTGTGGACGGGAAGAACTTTTGCTTTCTTTAGGTAATCAGGAAAGCAACCTGATGGGAATGACTTATTTATAATACATTTTAGAGATGCTTTTATGCTGCTAATACAGTCTCTTAGTAGACACACAGGAACATCATTTAGAAATGGGGACAATTTGTTCTTAAATTAATGCACAGTCTGGGTTATTTCCTCTCCCATTTCAGCAGCAGCAGTGTTATGTGAGGCTCATAGTTATTTGGTGCGGTATATTGTGTTTGGTAACTTTTCTTGCCATTTGGTTGCTACATTACTAAAGTAACTGTCAATGAAGGTATTCAGATCCTTAGCCTTATTTATTTAATCACCTTTATTTCTGATTTTTGTATTTGTCCATTTTTGCTTTGTGCTACCAGTTCCTTGTTTTACTATATTTGTTATTGCTTTGCTCTTATTGTTTAACGTCTGTATGACCTTACTAATTTGAAATCTGTTTGCATCTTGCAGCAGTTTCTTATATGTCCTTTTGTATTTGAGGAAAAACTGTAAGAAGACCCTCTCATTATCTTTGCTAGAGCTGAGGTATTTGAATGTTCTAAGCATTCTGTTATTCTTGTTACCCAGTTTTCTCTGGCAGATTCTCCACAGTATGTGCTATTTTAGGAAATTTCTCCTGAAATTTTAGTTAGAATATAATCACAAATTTGCTGAATTTTTCATTTACATGTGTTCCTGAATATACTTCTGACCATTTCTGGCTGGTGCAGTATATCATTTTATATTTTGTCTAACATGCATAATTTTTGCTCCAGGTATGTCTACTGCCTTGCAGCAGACAAGGTGCCTACCATTTTATACCTAGGCTCTGGGGACAAAGAAAAGAATTTACTGTCAATCATTAAACGTCTTGTGAGGTACACAAAAAAGTAATTACTTCGTTTTTCATGTGATGCAAAACAATTTATAATTATTCTAAATTATCTGATTTGTGCTCAATAGTAATATTTCTCACAATAGCAATAGGCAAGGATATAACATTCTTGTATTTTCTCAGGAATAAAACTCAAGATGAGATCGTTATTTCAACTACCTCTGATTACTATTATCTTCACCCATGTTCACATGTAGATGAATTTGCAGATCAGAGGGATCATTGAAAGTGGACCAACAACAAGAACCTACACTTTTTTATGAAGCCCTGTTGGAGAAAATTTTCATTTAACTCCCTAAAACACAGTATTGCAGCTGTGGCCATTAGTCAATGACAGGGCTATGTGTTGCATTACATGTAAAACTCTGGTTTATGTGAGACTGGAATTTTTTCAAGTAAGGTAATTAATTTGCAGCCAACATTTTATCTACCACATAATGTAGACTCATAATGTTTCTAATATTAGTAAATACAGAGATGAATCTAAAAATCAAAATTATCAACATCATAAATAATAATAACAATGATTAAATCTCCATCTTTTAAAATGCATTATAAAGGGGTTGTTTGTGTTGTTGCCTCGGATGATGATTACATGAAAATTTTGTCAGGATTTGTAAGTGGTGGGTCCTTGAAGTATGGCAATACGTGAACACCGAGAAGCAATTTTAAACAATTTTACTAACAAAGTTGGATTATAAATCATGCACAATATGCATACCCATCATCAATGTGTCTGATATCCCAGCAGCGGCTAATTACAGTCATATCAAAAGGGTCCATGTTGAGCTAAGAAAATAGACATATTCGCGCCCGAGGCCGTGCTAGTCAATACGGGGTGCTGCGGATGGCGGGCAGTGTCATACACCCTGCCTCACACTTCAGCCAGATGCCGTGTGTACTGACCAAGCAAATTGTCAGCATTCCAGATAGGTTCACCGGCGAGCGCGTGTTGATTACTGTATGGCTGTGTACAACCTGTAGACCCTTACATCACTCTCCCCAGAGAAAAAATGCAACCATAGCTCGCTCAAGACAGCCTCCTGGGCATTATAAACTATTTCGCCATTTGTGGCATCAGAAGGCATTGCAACATGTATTTCATTTGCAGACACAGTAACATTAGGTACAGAGAAGCGTGCCGTCAGGATGACAACTTCATACATGACAAATGCGGTTGACAAAAGGCATATTAAGAACAGTAATAGAAACACAATACAGACAATCAAGTATGCATTAACATTACTGGATGAACCGAGGGACTTAATCTATTTCCAGCTTCTACGAAGTTTAACTCATTATTGGAAGAGATTACATTTTCATGGGTGTCCTTAATTAAATTATTGTCTTCAGAAAAACATGATAAGGAATGCTTTCCATTTGTTAATATGTATGAATCATTGTAATAAACAGATAACATTGACATTAGTGGCAAATGTCCAGTTGCATGAAATGTAGTTGGCAATACACTAGGCATATCAAGTAGTTAACAAGATAAATCACAATTCATTCAAGATTAATACACTATTATTCAATTTGAGTGTAAAGGGTAGCTCAGGTGTATCATAATTTTTACATGTAAATGTGACATCAAGGGTGGAGCTAGATGAGAAAATTGTACCTTCCGAACATCATTTAAGTAATGGATGATAAAGATACATTAAAATTCTAGGGCAATCATTTCTTGGAGTATGATTCATAAACAATTCTTTCTCACAGCTGTACACTCTACTATCTAAGAATGCTGTCGATTCAGGGAAATTAACTTATGACTATGTTTACACATATGCAGATCATTTTCATTAAGGGACACAAAATAGCTTTGATCCTTGCTTATCAGTAGATAATCATTCAGTACGTACTTTACATGAGTACCTGTCTGTCTCCATTTCTCAGGGTATTTATAAATCTTATACATTTCAAAATTATGTTTTGATCTAGCAATGGGTATAGAAAAAATAACAGTTAATTCATCTTCAATCTCTAAAGAGTGTGTGGTGGTTAACGTATTGTAAGCATATAAATTGTAAGAGTTAGCTGGGTAAATCATAGTATAGAATGCATTTGCCTTTGGCTCAATTGATAGTAGGATCTGAGTAGGATCTGTAAAAATTGTAGTGGATATAGTAGTACACTCTTCAAACAATCATTTGAACTACTTTCTAAGGCTTTTCTTAAGTTAACAGCATCAATTCTAGCATTTGATAAACTATCAGTAATCCTTAACAAAAGAGTGTTTGGAGCTAAGTGACTCTAAATGAATCTAATGAACATGGTTAATTAGTTCCAAATACTAGAGTTAACAATGCACGTAAAATAAATGAGTTTCTTGTGGTAACCTGTGCAATAAAAGGTTTAGTTTCACTGTGTGCTTGTGCAATAGCTTCAATATTTCACATTCACATAAGCACATGGCTAAAATAAACACTCCCATTATACTCTCAGACACAACACACATTTACGCAAATTACAGGATCGCTCAGAATGTGGTGATGCCTTGGTCTTGAAGTCTGGACTGCAAGATCGCTATTCTAGCTTCCTGGGTTTGAAAACAGATGGTCGACTTCTTGGTTGGTCCTCGTCATATTGCGATACTACAGGAACTCCACCCATAAATGGCTTTACACAATTGATATGTATGACAATCAAACGAAAGGGCAGTTGGACCTTAAGAGGGGCTGGTAACAACATCTCCAAGATAGGATATGGTCCTTTTCAAAACTTCTTAAACTTTATGACTTGACTCTTCTTTCACACCATGTTGCTCAGATACAAAAGATCTCAAACTTGATACTGAGGCACTGCTACTTGGTGGTCGTGTTGTCTTCTTTGCTGAAGAAAGGATTGATAATTTCACTGTTTTACTCCCCTCCATGCTTCCTTTAGCTTGCGTCCTAGATCCCTTATCTGTTCATTGCTGATTCCGATAGTTAATTGTGCAAAGTCCAAGAGTGAATGCATTCTTCTTCCATAGACGATCTCATATAGACTTGGCCAGTTGAGCTGTGCATTTTGGCAATGTATCTACTTACCAAGTATGATAAACAGACATTCAAATTGTTATGTTTGCTGCTCACATAATGGCTAATCATCTTAATAATTGTACTGTAGACTCTCTTGATTCTGCCATTTCCTTCAGGGTGTGCTTGAGCAGTCCTTAACTGAGTTATTTGCATGAGCTTACAAGTCTGTTTAAGCAATTCACTCATAAAATTCGGTCCTTGATCACTAATTATACTTAATGATGATCCAAACTTAAGAATCCATTCTTTTACAAAAACTATAGCTATAGTCTCTGTGCTCTGATCAGGTGTCTGTCTCATGGGAAGGTATCTAGAGAAATGATCCAACATTGTCAATACGTATTTGTTTCCATCTTTAGTCTTAGGCAATAGTCCTATGACATCTGGTCCTACTCATTCAAATCATTCACTTGTTTCTGGCAGTTCCTGCAATAGTGCTCTACTTTTTCCTACATTGTTCCATCTGTTACTGGAATCACATTGTGAAACAAACTCGAAAACATCAAGTTTGTGGCTTGGCCAACAAAACATTTGAGCTATTTTAATGTTTGTTGCTTTTTTTACCACAATATCCTGATAATAAAGAATTGTGTTGCTCTGTCATGATTTGCTCTTTCATGCTTTCTGCAATAACTAGGCAATTTCCTTTACTAGTGATTTTGTACAATAATCCATCTACTTTGACAAAATGTTGATCATTTTTCAATAATTTGCATTGTGGATTTTTTTCTTGAGCTGCCTTTAACTCTTCTTCTCGACTTATTGTAAGACAAACATTGAGTTTTCAACTCAATGCATCAGCATTCCCACGTTGTTCAACAGGCCAGTGAATAACCTTAAATTGGTACTCATTCAGTCTTAATGCTCATCTTGTTAATCTGGAACTTGGATCCTTTAAGCTCAATAACCATTTATGTGTGGCATGATCTGTAATAACTGTAAATTCTCTTCCTGTTAAGAAACATCTGTTATGTGTTATACCAAAAACCAAAGCACAAAGAACCTTTTCAATAGTAGCTACAATCTGCTTTGTTTAATTGTTTGGAAGCAAATGAGTTTGGATGTTCATGACCATCAACTTATTGAGACAAGACTGCACCTATGGAAAAATTGGATGCATCTGTTGAAAGAATAAAAGGTTTACTGAAATCTGGATAGGCAAACACTGGGGCTGTAGTTAAAGCAGTTTTAAGTTCTTCCTTTGCCTTTTTGCACTCTGTTGTCCATTTAAATGTGGCTCCTTTCTTCAGTAGCTGTTGCACTGGACGTGCTATATTCACATAACCGACTATAAATCATCTGTAGAAATTTGACAATCCCAAGAATGATTGTAGTTCTTTCAAATTTTGTGGTTCAGGAAAATTCTCTGCATCTTCAATTTATTTGGGATCAGGTCGAACGCCTTCATTGGTTATAACATGGCCAAGATAGTTAACTTTATATTGTGCAAAATGACATTTATCTATTGATAAAGACAGGTTTGTGCTTCTTATACACTCAGAAACAGCTTGTAGTCTCTCAATATGCTGTTTCATGTTTTCACCAAAAATTATTACATCATCAAGGTAAACAAGTGCTTGTATTGGGGTGAGTCCTTGTAAAAGTGAATCCGTCAGGCGTTAAAATGTAGCTGGAGTGTTATAAAGTCCAAACAGCACACAAAGGCAGTTGTATACTTCTGTTGCTGTTACAAATGAAGTTTTTGCTTGATCATTAGGATGCACTGTCAACTGGTGGTAACCACTTGTTAAATCACACAGGGGAAAAATTCGACACCTGCCCAAGTAATCCAAGGTTTCCACTAAATTTGGTAAGGGGTAAATGTTGGGTATGGTAACAGCATTCAAAGATCGGTAATTAACTCAAAAACAAAACTGTGATTAAATTCAATTCAATTCAAAATTAACATCCTCAGTTACGGAGTTACCTAGATTTACTTAGGTTTCAATTGGGATAACCCAACCTTCTTCAGAATTACGCTTACTAATGTTTTTCCATAATGGACATTGTCAAACTAAAAATACAAATACACCAAGTGTCGTCATATTTTAAAAACTTAACTGAAGCTGACTCAGCCCCACTTCCCGACCGCAATGTGGCAGCTGAAAGTATTGAAAACTGTGATTCTCCAGAAATTGATTTCTTCTTTACAATTACAACTGGCAAACACCCCACTGGGTCTAAAGGATGTCTTCGTTTTTATAATTCCGGCTTCTAAGTGTTCTTTAACCATGTCTTCTACTAACTCTCTTTGACCAAATGGTATTCGGTAAGGTTTCTGTGTGACTGGGGCTGCATTGCCTGTATGAGTACGGTGCTGAACTAAATGAGTGACAGGTAAATTTGTGCGTTCTCAAAATAAATCTGAATTCTCCAACAAAACAGGTGCTAAAATGTTTTGTTCATCAGCTGTCAAATGCTCTATCTTCTTCCAAATCTTGCACTTCAGTTCATTATTAGATACATCTCGTCATTGTAATTTTGTGGTGCTGTTACAAAAATCTGTTTTTATAACTGCAGCATTTGTTACCTCATCCGCAATCTGTATTACGTCACTGTTACTTACACTCGACCCTTCAGCTACTTTTGTTCCTTGTGGCTAAACAACATCCTCATTGCTCATATTCGGTATTGTAACCGGGACTTTTGCCACATTCTGTCTCACCATAGTAGCACCACCTACACTTCTAGCAACATAACAATACATTGTATCTAGTAACTCACTTTTCTTGGCTCACTCAATAAATAACAAAGTTCCTTCCTTGCATCGGCGAGACTTTACTTCAACATTTATTGTCTTACTTGCTCCCTTGGGAATTTGCTGAGGCTGATCAATTTGAACATCAACTCGGATGGTTTGAACTGATACATTGTTTGGGCAGTCCATTCCTATGATATCAGTATTGCTGCGCCTTTGAGTTCGATCTGAAGAACAAATTCCTAGGTTGTAGTTGCTACGGCCTACTGTGATATTTCTTTGTGTGACAAATATCTCTGCCTCATCAGCGGACAAGAAATCAAATCCAAGTACATCGTCGTAACGCATTCCATTATTTGAAACTACTTGCACCCTTGCTGTGTATTTATCTTTATTTTCACTTTCATCTTTGTGTTGGCCAAGAATTAATTCTACATCAACTTTTCCATAGTTACATGGCTTTCCTCCATTTGACCTTCACACTTTTAATAGTGGCGGCTGCAATTTATCCCATTTATTTATGCAAGACAACATCAATGAGGTCTGTGTTCCAGTGTCAATAAGTAGTTTGACGTTTCTCCCACGGTATACAGCACCTATCATGAAGTAATTTTTGGTCTGATTTTCGCTGTAACAATCAGGAATCACTGATTATGGCAAGGGGCAGACGAAGTGGTGGACTGTACATCCAGGTACTCGTTTAAAGATCTGGCAGATTGTCTGTTGTTTGCATTACCTTTATTCTTGTTGCAACAATCTCTCGAAACATGACCCTGCATCCCGCAATGATAGCAGATTTGATTCCCTTCATAATCCTTATGCTTGTGAACCAGATTATTGCATCTGCAACAATGTACTGTTGTGTTGAAATCTCTGCATTGTTCTTTCTGCATCTCGTTTGGGCATCTTAGTGCTTCAACGAAAACAACAGCTGATTGTACTACTTCCTGAAACATTCTACATCCTGCCAATGTAACAGCTTTGCTTACATCCTAATGGGGCGGCACCTTCAAGTTTACGAAAAAGCAGTTTCACATCATCTTCAGGTTTCCCGCTAAACTCTGGTACTGATGGCAATAATGAGAAATTCTTTATTGTAGTTGTACCTGTACTGAATGAACTATCATTTACCAAGTCTTTTGGGATGTTACTCTCACCTCTTTCTGCTTTTAACTGTTGAATCTCTTATTGCAGTTCATTAATAACAGTTGGTAGATATGACTGGATAGCGACCTTTTGTCTAATTTAACACCAATGAGTCACTCAAACGTGAAATAAAAATCCATCACTGCCTTTTGTATTCTAGCCAGACTGGAGTAGGCCAACGTGAATTCCAGCGTTGTATGTCTTTGAGTAGTCAAAAGATGTTCAGGCTGCTGGTGCTGAAGTTCATGTTGTGCTTCAGAACTGTAGATTTTCAATAATAATCCCCATGCTTCACCACATCTATAAGGGGGTTGTGTATTGTTGCCCTGGATGATGATTACATGAATATTTTGTCAGGATTTGTAAGCTGTGGGTCTTTGAGGTGCGGCGTCAATACACGAACATCGAGAAGTAAGATTAAACAGTCTTACTAACAAGGGCAGATTATAGAACACGCACACCCTGCATAACCATCATCACCATCATCACTGTGTCTGATATCCTAACAGCAGTTAATTACGGCCGTATTCAAAGGGTCCATGTTGAGCTAAGAAAAGAAACATATTCGCACCCGAGGACATGCCAGTTAATACTGTGGACTGCAGCCAGTAGCGTACTCGCTGCTTTGCATTCCAACCAGACGCTGTGTGTACTGACCAAGCAAATTGTCAGCATTCCAGATAGGCTAGCTGGCGAGCGCGTGTTACGTACTGTACGGCTGTGTACAACCTGTAGACCTTTACAGCATCAACTAAATTCTAATGGGCCCCTTTAAAAGGCTCTTGAGGAGACATCACTTTGTATTGTGTTATCGTATTCTGTTGATAACCATTTATGGTATTTTTTATGTAAGTATTGAAAATTCTCTGGTTGGAGGTCAGGTGCAATTAGTGCTGAGTTGGTGTCCTTTACAGATGAACTTCACATTGCAGCAGCAAGTAAAATCAGAGCATATAACTCCTGCTTTCTTGACTAGATTGTTCCCGTACCAAGGTGTAGGGTTTTGGGTAATCTTCTAGCGTAGAGAGCTGGTACAGATTGTGTCTTTCTGAGATTTTTCTCCAGTTTCAGAGTATTGTCATGAAAAAAATTATACAAGAACAGCTGACCATGCACAGGAGTAGGTCTCAATAGAGATAGATAATTAGGCAAAGTCTAAGGAATATCAAGTCCCACAATGTGTGCATGAGGAAACCAAGACTGCTGTTAGTAATCTGATGATAAAGTTCCCATTGAAAGTGGACTAAATAATGAATTACTCGATGTCAGGGAACAAACAGAATCAATTTTTTCTCAGTGGAGGTGTAAAATAGTTGAAACAGCCAGAATTGTGAAGAAAAAGGTAATAGATGTTAGTGAGGGGCAGTGGGGTAAGGAGGAGGGGGGAGGCAGTGCAGTAATGTCAATGTGAATAGAATGAAAACAAAATGACACTGACCTTGAGCCCCAGATTAGACTATAACAATCTGAATGCAAATCAACCAGTTCAAAATATTTCACTTTCTACACATGACATGCTGCTGGCAACAACACTACACACAACAGTAGTGATAGAAGATGCTTAAGAGTAGAAATTTTTAAATATTTTCATCAGATAAGAAGATTGTATATATTGTGGTATTCATTTGTTACTTTGCAAGTGTGTTGCCATCATCATGCAACAAGACACAAAAGATAAATTATGTAAACGAATATATAAATGGTGATGGAGCCCTATGGGTAACTGAAATAAACAATTCATGTGAAACCTACACTGAGGTTACAAAAGTCATGGGATAGAGATATGAACATATACAGATGGCAGCAGCATCACATACACAAGGTATAAGAGGGCAAGGCATTGGCAGAGCTGTCATTTGTATTCACATAATTGGTGTGAAAAGGTGTCTAATGTGATTATGGACACAAGACAGGAATTAACAGGCACTGAATGTGGAATGGTAGTTGGAATTAGGTGTATGAGACATTAAATTTCAGAAATCATTAGAGAATTCAATATTCTGAGATCCACAATATTAAGAGTGCGCTGAGAATATAAAATTTCAGGCATTACCTCTCACCTTGGAAAATACAGTGGCTGACAATCTTCACTTAATGACTGAGAACAGCAGAATTTGTGCAGAGATGCAAATAGACAATTACGTCACATGAAATAATCACAGAAATCAATGTGGTATATACAATTATATCTGTTGGGACAGTGCTCTGAAATTTGGCATTAATGGACTGTGGCAGAAGACTACCAATATGAGTGCCTATGCTAACAGCATAAGATTGCATGCAGCACCTCTCTTGGGCTTTTGAACATATTAGCTGTACTCTAGACGATCGGAAAACTGAAGCCTGGCCATATGAGTCCCAATTTGAGGTAGTTAGAGCTGACAGTAGGTTTTAGGTATGGCACATACCGCATGAAGTCATGGACTCTAATTGTGAACAAGACACTTTGCAAGCTGGTGGTGGTTCCATAATGGTGTTTACTGTGTTTACATGGAATGTACTGCGTTCTCTAGTCCAACTGAACCAACAAGTGACAGGAAATGGTTGTGTTCAGCTACTTGTAGACCATTTGCAGTCAATCATGAACTTCATGTCCCTAAACAACAGTAGACTTTTTTTGGATGACAGTACCCCATGTCACTGAGCTACAATTATTTGCAGTTGGTTTGAAGAACATTCAGAACAATTTGAGTGAATAATCTGACCACCCAGAGTGTCCGACATGAATCCTATCAAGCATTTATGGTACATAATCAAGAGACCAGTTCATGTACAAAGTCCTGCACTGGCAACACTTTTGCATTTATGAATGGTTATAGAGTTAGTACCTCTCAATATTTCTGCAGAGGACTTACTATGACATGTCATGTTGAGATGGTGCACTACTCCTTGCGGTCAGTCAGCCACTTCCATCTACTATATTGTTTTAGCTCTGTCTACCACTTTCTTCCTGTGTTGTTCATTTTTTACTGCTGGCAGCATGCTTTGTCCCATGCTTCAGTGTAGGTAGGCCCATATTTTTCCAAGCTTGTTACCTATGTTTTAGGTTCTGTTTTATCTTACTGTTCTGAGTCTTTTCTTGACACCCATCTCAATCAGTTACTGAGCAGGCACTGAAGACCTTGCTGTGGTGCACCCATACAACCCTCTCCATCCATTATCCAAGCAAAAGCGGGTTCAACACAGTATTACGTGGTATCACATGAATTTTGACCCCTCAGCGTATGAGGATTTTCAAAAGGCATTTCTTGCATAAGCAGGGTTCAGTGGTGTACAGTTAATACTATGGAAGAAAGTTCTTATTCAGAACCTAAACTTTTCAAATTGGAAGCTTGTGCCAATATTTTGAAAAGTAACTTAATATGGCATGCTACTATGATTGACGATGTTCCAGTAACTATTGTTCTAGACGCAGGAGCATTTGTCAATGTCATTTCAAGAAGCTCTTTCAGTAAATTGTCCACAAAAACCAAGTTTCATGTCACTCCTGTTCAGAACTGCAAGATTATTGAAGGCACTTGCATGTGATCCAGAAATGTTAGAATGATGGAGATGTCAGTAAAACTAGAAAATGTAGCAGTACCATGCACCCTTCTAGTAGCTGAAGACTTGATTCTTGACTGTGTTCTGAGCCTTTATTTTATCTGTGAGGACACAATATTGACTTCTCTACTGGTAAGATTTTCTTCCTCACTGGCAGTGAAAGAGCTAAAGTGGAGCTGCTGTGGAAAGATGGTAGCCACTGAATGTAATGTCTAAGCTTTCAGATCAAATTCTATTGTTGAGGAACAACAGAGGATAAGAGCATTTGTAATCCTGTTGAACAAAGAAGTTGAAGTGACATTACATGTATAACAGAAAGTAGAAGAGTCAGGGAACCTCACCAGCAAGGAAAGACAGCAGTAGCGTGGAATCAGTGTGGGGATACAAATGAAGAAAAACCTGGAATAATCCAAGGAAATACATATATGACCTTCTACAACAGTTTCTATCTTACAATGTGGTCTCAGTGGAAATCACTAGATAATGAAATTGGAAGTATGCTTCGAGAACATAAGTGGTTCATAAGGACATATTCTCATGACGAGCTAATGCTACAGATTGACTACATGAAACTATTTGAGGAGATAGTGAATCATCGGCCTAATTTGTCAACAAACTACTCAACAGCAGAGCTAATGTTTCACATGAGGGGAAAGAAGGAATGGATGGACCATATCCCACAGGTTGCCAACATCAGAGATTAGTTGGAGAAATGGTTCAGGAAACTTTGAACTGTTTGAGAGACAAAGCATTCAGAAGAAAGCACAACTGTGACAAGAAAGTGGTAAAAATAGTAAGGTATCTAGTGGTGAAGGAAATATTATTAAGAAGCCACCCACCTTTTGAACAAAAGTAACAAAATGTGGCAGCCACTGTATATGGGACATTTTTTTCCATTCTAAGAATTTCAAATCCTGGTGCATATTTATTTGTCATCATTAATTAAAGGATTTTACCCTCTTCAAGATTTATGGAAATGTTATTTGTAGTGGAATTAGTGTGCATCATTGGAGGAACACATTATCAATTGGAATGGCTGAGCAGACTATTGCATTAGTGTAATGCATAAAATAAGATTTTTATTTTATTTTACAACATGACATTTTAAATTTAGGCTTAAGGTATATATTTGGTTTTGTGACTATATGACATGGGTTTATGTATTATTGTCTGAAGCAGGCAAGTATTACCCTGTGAAATATGCAGATGCTCATGAATAATTCTTGAATTATATTTAGTCATGTCCAGAGAATACATACAGTCATTTTTCATAGTAATAAGGTCTGTTTAAAAATGTTGAATACTATTACAACATAGTGTAAGACCAATTTCTCTGTCTATGTAGAGTGAATTGCCTGGCATAGTGTTCATCAAACCACCTTCAAGGTATTTCTTTAGTGTTTCACTATCAAACAGAAGTCAGGAAAAATGAACATTTGAGTCTTTCTATACAATCTCTGTTCCTTTCCTGTATAGGTGGGTGCCAACAAAATATTTTCACACTCTGAAGAGAAAGTTAGTGATTGAAATTCCATGAGCACCTCCCATTGTGACAAAAAATGCCTTTATTTTACTGAGTGCCTCTTTAACTCATGTATCATATCACATGGCACTCTCTCCCCTATTTTGTGATAATCCAAAATGAGTTCCCCTTCTTTGAACTTTTTCGATGTCCTCCATCAGTTGGATCTGCTGTAGAACCCTCACCGGTGAGTACTCAAGGAGAGACTGGAAGTGTGTAGTGTAAGCAGTCTTTTTAGTTCATCTGTTGCATATTTTAAGTGTTATGCCAATAAATTACAGTCTTTGGTTTACTTTCCCCACAACATTATCTATGTGATCATTCCAATTTATATTATGTGTAGCTGTAATCACTAAGTACATAGTTGAATTGACAACCTTTAGGTTTGTGTAATTTATCCTGTAAACAAAGTATAGCTGAATCTGTTAGGTAACCATGTGGATGTCTTCATACTTTTCGCTATTTAGATTTGGTCGGCACTCTTTGCACCATACAGAAATCATGTTGAAACCATTTTGCATTTTGTTTTGATCAACTGATAAATATACAAGGCATTAAATGGCAGCATAACCTGCAAACAATCTAAGAGGGCTTCTCAGATCATCTCCCAAATTGTCTATGGAGATCAGAAAGAGCAGAGGGCATACAACATTTCTTTGGGAATGTTACATATTAATTCTATTGTACTTGATGACTTTCCTTTGATTACAGTCAACTATGACCTTACTGACAGGAAATCATGAATCCATTGACATAACTAGACAATTCAACGTAGGCAAGCAATTTGATTAGGACTCACTTGTGAGAAATGATGTCAAAAGCCTTATGAAAATGTAAAAATATAAACCAGATTAATGAATGTTACAAGTGGCTTTAATGTGAAGTATGTTTCAATGATGACAGTAATTATAATTTCTAAGTATTTCCCAGCGATTTGTTGTCATGTCGTAGAATCAGGTGTACTGCCGGTGGTCTGCATCTTCCCAACACCACATTTCAATGTCATAACTCAGCGTCTTCATCAGGTGTTCCCTGAGACTGCTTGACGAGCTGACCTTGTCCCATAAATATGCCTGGGTGGAGTGTGGTGCTCCCTATGTCGTCCGTACCCACTGTCGACATTTCTGGCGGTGTTATCAGTCTCTAGGCACTCCATTTTTGGTATGTGCCCATTGCGGCTTTCTCTCCAAGGAGCTTGCTGCAACCTTGTATCATGTATGCCATTCTGTTCTGTTACTTATGCCATTGGATGTCTGTAGTTCATTACTGTAGGAGAGAACCTCCTTCCGTTGTTTCTGTAGTAGTTCCAGAGCAGGATTCCAACCAGTACTAAGCTGATATCCTGTTTCCCGGTTGATTAAGTTCTCCACCATCTTAGATTTCAATTGATTCATTAATGTCACTAGCCCAGAAGAGGGGGGTCTGGGTCAGAAACCTGGTTTTGTCATAATCCATGGTGTGCTTGAGGTCCAGGAGATGTTGTGCTATTGGATATGTAGTTACCTGTCATAGCCTGATGTGTCTCTGGTGTTCTTTACATATTATTTCAACTGTTCTGGTAGTCTGGCCGATGTCACACATCCCACTTTCACAGGTTGTATGGTAGACACCAGCTTTCCTTAACCCCAAATCATCCTTGACAGGGTCCTCATGACGAGAGGATGGTGCTCAAGAGTTTGCAGGAAGATGATGTCTTGGTGGTGCCTATATCTGCCAAGGTCAGCAGAACCTCGATGAAACAAAATATCAAGAGTGTGTTCTGCCCATCTGGCAAGATAAGGACGCTCCTTGCTACTGTCAAGAATGATTTGGGGTTAAGGAAAACCGGTGTCTACCATACACCCTGTGAATGTGGGATATCTTACATCGGTCAGACAACCAGAACAGTTCAAGATGTAAAGAACAACAGAGACACACGAGGCTATGACAGGTAACTAAATCTGCAATAGCAGAACACTGCCTGGAACTTGAGCACAGCACGGATTATGAGAAAACTAGGATCCTGGCTCAGACCTCCCACTTCTGGGCTAGTGGCATTAATGAATTGATTTAAGTCAAGATGGTGGAGAACTCGATCAACCGGGAAACAGGATATCAGCTTAGTACTGGTTGGAATCCTACTCTGGAACTACTACAGAAACAATGGAAGAAAGTTCCCTCCTACAGAAATGGACTACAGACATCCAAGGGCATAATTAACAGAACAGAACAGCATACACGATACCAGGCAGCAGCAATCTCCTTGGAGAGAAATACGTGTGGTCGCAGACAGAATAAAGAACTTCAACAGAGGCTTGATGGTGATAGGATCATGCCTATCGGGCGTGGACCCAATAGGGTTCAAATGATTCAAATGGCTCTGAGCACTATGGGATTCAACTGCTGTGGTCATTAGTCCCCTAGAACTTAGAACTACTTAAACCTAACTAACCTAAGGACATCACACTCATCCATGCCCGAGGCAGGATTCGAACCTGCGACCGTAGCAGTCCCACGGTTCCGGACTGCGTGCCTAGAACCGCGAGACCACCGCGGCCGGCGACCGAATAGGGAACGCCTCGGGATATCCGCTACTTCAGAAGAGAGCTGCAACGGGTGCGGACCGAAGATGGAGCACCTAGAGACTGATACCACCACCAGAAATGGCCACAGTGGGCGCAGATGGCAAAGGGAGCACCACACACCACCCAGGCATAAATATGGGACAAGGTCAGCTCGTCGACCAGCCTCAGGAAACACCTGATGAAGACGCCGATTTACAACATCGAAATAATGTGTTAGGAAGATGTATTCCACCAGCAGTACACCCAATTCTCCGAGATGATGTGATAATCATTCATTTAGAAGTTGGTCTGGCTTGTGACTAAAGCTGCACCAACATTCGAAGAGGTGGGATATGTTGTAGAATTTGGTGGGATGTCTTCTACACTTTTAAGTTTCACTCTTCTTCAGAGATGCATGCTTGATTTCTGAATATTGACCTTTTGTGTTTTGCATAATATATTTTTCATTTTCTAAAATTAAGCTACTTGCTCCACATATCAGCTTTATTAAATGAATCCATGAAAATGTGAGGTGGTGCTTTTCAATTACTGTAGTTGTCATGAGTTATGGAACTTCTATGGGAGGGGTTTATATAAATATGTGGAAGAATATACATCAAGAGAAAATGATGTTGATTTTTTGACAATAAAATGGGCACAGAATCACGAACATATGTGAGTACAGTGTTTTGAAGAAGGGAACACATTCAGTTCGCACAAAGTGTATCAAATGACAAATGTGCTAATGTGTATAAGGATCATGTTTTATTTGAAGGATTTGTGAAATGTACCACAGACATTCTGTGACTGTACTGTATTGGCATTATCCAGTTTGCCAGTGAAACTAGGGTTTCGAGTGATGGTCTAATGATAGTCTAAGAAACATTTATGATTGCATAATAATTAACCTTGTAGTTAATCTTCTCCCAAATCCAACAAATTCAGCACAGGTGATAATTTAAAATTATTGGTCAATATGATGTCAGGTGAAACCTCCTCATGTAAAGATGTCTCAGTTATTATAAAATGTGATAGTGATGTGTGTAAAATTGTTATAAAAGGTTATGCAAGTTACCCTGTGTATCAAGTACAAGTCATGGTACCACAATAATTGTGTAAAAGTGAATCTAAAATATATAAAAGTTGGTCATGACTGGATATGCCATCAGTGCTTTACGATTGCCTTGAAAAACCAAATATTTAACACACTAAAATCAAAAGAAACAATAATAATGGTTCTTACATGCAATTTAGTGATTATAACCTTGTAATACCATGAACTCCACAAGAAATATCAAGAACTGGAAATAAAATACCAAGGATTGTAGTCAAATCATCAAGTAGCACAAGATGTTGCTGCGAACAGTCTTTCTATGCAGAAATGTAGTTATTGTCGACTAAAGCATGTAAAAAAACAGTAAGTGCAGCTCTGGTGATACTGCTATCAAATAAATACTTGATTCTAGATGAAGACTGTAATAAAACAGCAAACACAGATGAACCAAAATCAGTGACTAAATGTCCAATAAAGTGCACAGTCGAGGGAAGGAAAAAACCATAACAGCTCCATAACAAGAAAGTCAGTCACAGCCACAGTATCAGCGCAGCCAGGGTCATCATTTGAACAAAAAGAGGCAGTGCCAGAATCATCTTCAGCAAAAAAACAGAAGAAAATGTGAGGGTCCAACAGAAGAAACAGCGGTCACTGCATCAGTCAGTAGGATAGTTGTAACACCTCATCGCCAACAGAATGTTTAGACCAAGGCAAGAGAAACATTAAGTTTTTAAGGTAAGCAGTTCTCAGTGCTCATCAGTCTTCCACCAAAATATACAATGCATAAGAAACAATGTGCAACAATTAGAAGTGTTTATTGACAGCTCACTTGTTTGCATAGCAGAACATTGGTATAATCGTTCATAATTAACAAATGTAGCACTAAATTCGCACAGTCAAGCATGTCATTACAGTACAAGCCCTATGAAATGTGGTGGATCATGCATATATGTGAAGGAGGGGATTATATATAAAATAAGAAATGATGTTTTGGCATTAAGTGAGGATAAACACATAGAAATATCAGCTTTAGAGATAAGAAAACCTAGATGTATTCCAAAGACTAACTATACTGGGTATATATTGTGCACCCAGTGGTGACCAAAATTATAGCCAATAAAGATGCAGTTTCAACACAATGATACCAAAATAAATGACCCCAAAAAATAGCAAACATTGCCAATATGTATTTCAGCAGCATAGGATCCAAACTACAACAGAAGTTCAACAAAACAAAGCATTTACAAATGCTGAGCAAAAGACCACACACAATGATGCTACGATCAACTACAGCAGAAGAAGTATGCAATGTTATGAGTAACCTAAAATGTAAAAATTCAGCAGGCATTGATGAAGTACCTGTGTGCTTACTGAAGGACTGCATAGACAACATTAAAGACCCTTTAGTGAACATCATCAATGAATTCTTCTCCACAAGTAGCTTCCCAGACATACTAAAACATGCAAAGATCCTACCTATACATAAGAAAGGTGACCTAGAAATCATAGAAAATTGCAGACAAATCTCGTTACACTCATCCTTTTCAAAAGTCATAGAGACCATAGTGAAAAAGAGGAGCATGGGCACTTTACAAAGTTCAATCTTCTGAGTAAAGAGCAATTGGGTTTCTGGGTTGGCAAAAGCACAAATTCAACTGTTACTCATTTCTAAAATGTTGTCGTTATAGCAATAGACAAAGAAGACCACATAACAGTGATCTTATTTGATATGACCAAAGCTTTTGACACAGTAGACATCACAATTTTGCTAAACAAACTAAATGCTCTATGAGTAAGAGGAGTAACAAACATGTGGTTTCATTCATACCTGCAAACATCCAACCAGTGGAGGTCACTCAAACTATCTCCAGTCATACCTTTTCATACCTTCCAGACCCAGAATACATCATTATAGGAATCCCCCAAGGAAGTGTGTGGGCCCAATCCTCTTTTTAATATGCATCAATGATTTTCCACAAATTGTCAAATATGGTGAATTAGTACTGTTTGCTGATGACGGACAGTAACATCTTAATCAAAGCTGAGTCTCCAAGTGTACTCAATAGAAAAGCTCACGAAACACTTAAGCATGTCTGCCAGTGGACAGAGGCTAACAAATTAACCCTAAAGGTATAAAAAAGACCAACAGTATTATTTTCCACTTAAACAGAAAACTGAACAGTACCACACTAAAAGTTAATGACGAGCACATAGAATGTGTACCAACAACAAAATTTTTAGGCATGCATGTCGACTCTCAACTAAATTGGACCGAGCACACTGTGGCACTGTCTGCCCCCAGTAGCTGAGTGGTCAGCATGACAGAATGTCAGTCCTAAGGCCACAGGTTCGATTCCCGGCTGGGTCTGCGATTATCTCCACTGGGTGTTGTGTTGTCCCAATCATCATCATTTCATCCCCATTGACGTACAAGTCACTGAAGTGGTGTCAAATCGAAAGACTTGCACCCAGCAAACAATCTACCACACGGGAGGACCCACTCACATGACTGCAGTACTTGGAAAATGAATAGCATGAGCATGCTAAGCAATTAGGATAATAAATCCAATCTGTAATAGCTCGAGTACTTTTTTTGCGTATGTCCACTCTATAAATAGTTATGGCGTATCCTTCTGGGGAGCAAATGAGCAGAACAGACAAACAATATTTAAGTTGCAAAAAAAGGGCTGTACAAATCATAACAAAAAGTCGCAATAGATCCCATTGCACAGAATTATTCAAATCTTTAGGCATATTTACAGTTCTTTGTGAATATCATTTTGCAGACTGTGATATGCATAAAAAACACACTGACCAGTTTCTGATAAACTGTTCCATACATGCACATGAAACAAGACACAGGCAACACTTTCACCTCTATAGGAAAAACAAATCAAAAATCAAAATAGCATGTTAAACAATGGAATGAAATTATACAAAAATCTTCCATGATAAATCAAAGACATAAGCGAAACAGATATCTTCAGGAAATTGCTAAATAAGTATCTCTTGGAAAAGTGTTTTTATAGTGTCAAGAATTACTTAGAATGATGTAAATATACAGCTATATGTAAAAATTATCAGGTGTAATATTAACTGATTTAACAATGCATCTTTACGTTACAATATTCATGAATTCTGACTGTGATAATTATAAATTTCTTTACCTATTGTATATACTCATTTGACAACATTCATACAATACTGATTGTCTATGGATGGATGGATAAATAAACAAAAACAAATTACTCTGCGCAAATTATCATTGATCAACTAATAAATTCCCTTAAAGTTATTCATATCAATAAAGTTTTGCTCTTTTATGTTCAACTATGTTGTATATTTACATGCCATCAGTGCTGACATTGCATAGTGTGGGTCAGATCACCATCATTCTACCATTCCTGTGATCAACCCTATTTCGTGTCCGTCCTACATCACGGATGAAATCAAGAAGGGCTTCACTGTCTCACACACTAAATTCATCAACACCTTCCCTTCAGTTTTCTTAGGGACATCATATTGATGTACTACATCTACATGACTACTCTGCAATTCACATTTAAGAACTTGGCAGAGGGTTCATCGAGCCACAATCATACTATCTCTCTACCATTCCACTCCCTAACAGCGCGCGGGAAAAACGAACATCTAAACCTTTCTGTTCGAGCTCTGATTTCTCATATTTTATTTTGATGATCATTCCTACCTATGTAGGCTGGGCTCAACAAAATATTTTCGCATTCGGAAGAGAGAGTTGGTGACTGAAATTTTGTAAAAAGATCTTGCCGCAACGAAAAACGTCTTTGCTCTAATGACTTCCATCCCAATTCGCGTATCATATCTGCCAGACTCTCTCCCCTATTACGTGATAATACAAAACGAGCTGCCATTTTTTACACCCTTTCGATGTCCTCCGTCAATCCCACCTGGTAAGGATCCCACACTGCGCAGCAATATTTTAACAGAGGACGAACGAGTGTAGTGTAAGCTGTCTCTTTAGTGGACTTGTTGCATCTTCTAAGTGTCTTGCCAATGAAACGCAACCTTTGGCTTGCCTTCCCCACAACATTATCTATGTGGTCTTTCCAACTGAAGTTGTTCGTAATTTTAACACCCAGGAACTTGGTTGAATTGACAGCCTTGGGAATTGTACTATTTATCGAGTAATCGAATTCCAACGGATTTCTTTTGGAACTCATGTGGATCACCTCACACTTTTCGTTATTTAGCGTCAACTGCCACCTGCCACACCATACAGCAATCTTTTCTAAATCACTTTGCAACTGATACTGGTATTCGGATGACCTTACTAGACGGTAAATTACAGCATCATCTGCGAACAGCCTAAGAGAACTGCTCAGATTGTCACCCAGGTCATTTATATAGATCAGGAACAGCAGACGTCCCAGGACACTTCCCTGAGGAATACCTGATATCACTTCAGTTTTACTCAATGATTTGCGTCTGTTACTACGAACTGCCACCTTCCCGACAGGAAATCACAAATCCAGTCGCACAACTGAGACGATACCCCATAGGCCCGCAGCTTGATTAGAAGTCGCTTGTGAGGACGGTGCCAAAAGCTTTCCGGAAATGTAGAAATACGGAATCAACTTCAGATCCCTTGTCGATAGTGGCCATTACTTCATGCGAATAAAGAGCTAGCTGTGTTGCACAACAGTGATGTTTTCTGAAACCATGCTGGTTACATATCAATAGATCGTTTCCTTCAAGGTGATTCATAATGTTTGAATGCAGTATATGCTCCAAAAACCTACTGCAAACCGACGTCAATGATATAGGTCTGTAGTTACCCTTCTTAAACACTGGTGTGACCTGCGCAATTTTCCAATCTGTAGGCACAGATCTATCGGTGAGCGAATGGTTGTATATGAGTGCTAAGTAGGGAGCTACTGTATCAGCATAATGTGAAAGGAACCTAATCGGTATACAATCTGGACCTGAAGACTTGCCCGTATCAAGCGATTTGAGTTGCTTCGCAACCCCTAAGGTATCTACTTCTAAGAAACTCATGCTAGCAGCTGTTCGTGTTTCAAATTCTGGAATATTCCATTCATCTTCCCTGGTGAAGGAATTTCGGAAAACTGTGTCCGATATCTCTGCTTTAGCGGCACAGTCATCGGTAACATTACCATCGGCACTGCTCAGGGAAGGTATTGACTGCATCTTGTCGCTTGTGTACTTTACATACGACCAGTATTTCTTCGAATTTTCTACCTAGTTTCAAGATAATGTTTCGTTGTGGAACCTATTAAATGCATCTCGCATTGAAGTCTGAGCCAAATTTCGCGCGTCTGTAAATTTTAGCCAATCTTCGGAAATACGCGTTCTTCTGAATTTCGCATGCTTTTTCCGTTGCCTTTGCAACAGCATTCCGACCTGTTTTGTGTACCACAGGGGATCCATTCCATCTCTTACCAATTTATGAGTTATGAATCTCTCAATTGCTGTTGCTACCATATCTTTGAATTTGAGCCACATCTCGTCTACATTTGCATACTCAGTTCGGAAGGAATGGAGATTGTCTATTAGGAAGGCTTCTAGTGACACTTTATCCGCTTTTTTAAATAAAATTATGTTGCGTTTGTTTCTGGTGGATTTGGAAGAAATGGTTTTGAGCCTAGCTACAACGACCTTGTGCTCACTAATCCCTGTGTCAGTCATGATGCTCTCTATCAGCTCTGGATTGTTTGTGGCTAAGAGGTCAAGTGTGTTTTCGCAACCATTTACAATTCGCATGGGTTTGTGGACTGCTTGAAATAATTTTCGGAGAAAGCGTTTAGGACAATCTCGGAAGATGTTTTCTGCCTACCACCGGCTTTGAACAAGTATTTTTGTCAACATATCGAGGGAAGGTTGAAGTCCCCATGAACTATAACCATATGAGTGGGGTATTTATTTGTTACGAGACTCAAATTTTCTCTGAACTGTTCCGCAACTATATCATCGGAGTCTGGGGGTCGCTAGAAGGAGCCAATTATTAACTTAGTTCAGCTGTTAAGTTTAACCTCCATCCATACCAATTCGCACGGAGTATCTACTTCTACTTCACTTCAAGATAAACCACTACTGACGGACACAAACGTTCCACCACCAATTCTGCCTAATCTATCTTTCCTGAACACCACCTGAGACTTCGTAAAAATTTCTGCAGAACTTATTTCAGGCTTTAGCCAGCTTTCTGTACCTATAACGATTTCAGCTTCTGTGTTTTCTATTAGCGCTTGAAACTCAAGGACTTTCCCAGCACAACTACAACAATTTACAACTACAATTCTGACTGTTCCTTGATCCAAGCACGTCCTGTATTTACCATGCACCCTTTGAGATTGCAGCCCACCTCGTAGTTTCCTGAGGCCTCCTAACCTAAATCTGATTAATATTGTTTCCATTTTCATTGAAATATTGGTGTGGTACCTAAACCTTCATTCAAGAAACACTTGCAAAATGTACAGATTGAATAGCTTTATGGAACCTAGATTATAAGTATTTGGACATCAAAGCATAGTAGGGTAGGGATGGGGATGATCAAGTACTGGCTCTACTCTAGGAGCAGACAGGGACCTGGTGTGAAGAGGGTTTGGTAGTTAGGCACAGTCAGGATGTAGGCAGATGATTGGGTGGGGGGTTGGAGGGGAGAAGTGTGCAAAAAGGAGAGAAGTAAAAACATGAGAAGGAAAATACATGGGTGCATTGGTGGAAGAGAAAACTGTGTAGTACTCAAGTGGGAACAGGGAAAGGGACAGGTGGGTGAAGGACTGTGACTGATGAAGGTTGAGTCCAGGGGGTATAGGAGTGTAGAATTTATCTGTAGGGAGAGATACTACATTTTCAGTTCAGAAAAACTGGTGTCGGTAGTAAGGAACCAGATGGTGCAGACTGTGAAGTAGTTACGGAAGTAGTGTTGTCAATAGGATTATGCGAACACTTTATTATGGATCAAGACTGATGTAACTTTGCTCACAGTTGCCCCTAGTTTCCCATCTCAGAATTGGCCCAAATGGGGAAGCTTTTAGCAAATCTAATCCCCAGTAGCACTAACTGCTAATGAGTAGAAGAAAAATTACTAATTGCCTAACCTTTGACAAGCTAGCAATAATGAATAGTGTCTAATTATAACTCCGGTGAGAGGTTGGAAAAGTCATTATTGAGATATGCTGCCACTACTCCATGCTGCCACTCACCATTAATTTCCATTAATTTATCAGGAGTTTCTTGACACCCTGTTACCAATTGCACCTGAAATTTTGTGGAATTTTTTTTTCCAAGTTTGAGTAATCACCCTGATGATCATTTACATGAATATATAAACATTTAAATGAATTTAGAACACATATTCTGCCAGTGTATTTAATGTTCTGTAACTTCAATCAGTTTTGATGGGATGTTTCCAGAATAGCACACAATTTAATCCTAGCAGTCATAAATAAATAATTTAGCAGAAATATTAATACCTTAACCATCCATCCATGGGTAACGTTGACAGGTGCACTTAGCTCTCACCAGACAATTTTACAGGGCCCATTATTATGGTGTCAGACCTGTTTTCTGCTCTGTTTGCACATTACAAATCGTGATCTTTCTCTTGCTGTGGAACATAATAGGCTGCTAAATTCCCATAAAATATTTTTCTTTTAATCTGAAACCTCATAGGATGCTATTTTGACTTAAAATCTTTTTGAGACATTTGAGGTCAATGTTTTCCTATCTATAATATTTGGATTCACGTTTTTAATGTTCTCTAGTCTCATAGATATATTTACACATATACCTTCAGGTGGAAGCAATTTTGTATTCATATTCCTGAGCTTTGCATAGAATTTTCCTTTAAGAAATGAACAACACAGAAAACTTAACAGTAAGTTTACTCAGATATTATAATACTAAATGGAATATTCATCTTTTTCTGATTATTTATGTTAAAGGTCACCTTAAAATCAACTCAAAAATAAGATTTGTCTTCTTGTTATGTTTATATAATTCTATCCTTACAGCTATTCTAATTATTGAAATAAAGACCCACTATTTTCATAGATAAACAGGAAAATACATTTGTGGTTAGAGTGTTAACATTCTGCTCACCTAGGGGGATGGACAAAGTGGTACAGCTTTTTATAGTTTGTTAATTATGCTCATACTGTGTGCCAGAGATAGAAGTTCATATCGCCTTCCTACACACATACAGAGTGCTTAGAATTCTGAAACCTGTTCCCATCCTTTCCTGCCATGGTTCTGGGGATAAAGTAATTTGCTGTTGATTGTTAATCATGTTGTGAGACAGACAAAAAAACTGGTAATTGTAATATTACCTGGAAGGAGTTGTAATCATACTAAACTGTCCAGATTGTGGATGATACTAACATTATTAACAATAGCACTAGACAAGGGAATCAGATTATTGCATTTCCTCAGAAATAAAACTCAAGGTAAAATCTTTATCTTGATGACTTCATTACCATTATCTTCACACATGTTCCAAGGTATATGCAGTTTGTGGATTGGAGGGATCACTGGACAGTGCGTCAACAACAAGTACTTGAACTTTGGATCAAGCCCTGTTTGGCAAAATATTCATTTAGCTTCTTAGAATACAATAAAATGTTTACTGGCCATTAGCCAATGATAATGCTAAACCTTGACAGGTTTTCTCTAGTTTTCTTTCTTTTCTTTGTTATGCTGACCACCTTTGTCACACAATCAGCAGCTATTTTACCTTCACTGACACATTGTCTGTCCACAACTAGAAGCCCATTTTTTAGTGTCTCCAGATAATTAGTCTGTTTATAGTTTTGAATCTGCTTGTAACTCCATCATTAACATATATTTTGACATTCATCACACCAATCTGAAAGGCTGACATGCCAACAAATGCAGTTTTTGGAAGTGGTCCCAAATGCAACTACTGAGAGCTTTTTCTGGATTATGCGTTTTGCCATGTAAACATTTTTGCAGGAATTTAGAATTTGAAAGATGTTCATATTTTGGCATTAGTTCTACCACAACAGTTTCTGGCTTGGGTTGTGCATGTGTAAGTTTTTGTCCTTTTGCTTCATGTCCATTGTACTGGCACAATTAAGTATGAATCCTAACTTCTTTTCACTGCGACATTACAACACATAAAGTTTTAATATGATTTCCAACAATCCACTTGTGCAGTTCACCATAAAATTTGTGACTGGAATTAAGATTGTTAGTTTTTGACACTTTGTCATTTCAAATCATTGAAATACACCTAAACCAGTCACAACAACAGGTTTACAACATAACTGCATGCCAAAAGAACAAGTAAACTGAAGTAAACTACTTGTATTGACAGAAGGGTCAATTACAGTAAATTCCCGTTGACAGTAGAACGTTGGCACTGTTTTTCATCTCAGAGTAGCCACTTCTGTCCTCAATTATTTGTTAGATATGTTCCATTCTCTATCTCCCTCTACAGTTTTTACCCTCTACAGCTTCCTCTACCATGCAGAAGTTATTCCCTGATATATTAAAATATGTCCTATCATCCTGTCCCTTCTTGTTCCAAATGAGTCTTTTATATATATCTTTTTCCTCACTAATTCTGCAGATAACCTCATCATTCCTTTCCTTGTCATTCCGCCTAATTTCCATTATTCATCTCTATCTCTAAATCTCAAATGCTTCAGTTCTCTTCTGTTGTGGTTTTGCCATAGTCCATATTTCACTACCACACAATTGTGTGCTGCAAACATACATTCTGAGATATTTCCTCCTCAAATTAATGTTTATCTTTGATATTAGCAGACTTCTTGTGGGCTCCTAGGCACTTAAAAAGCACTCACAGCATCTGCTTTAAAAAGGCATTTTAACACAAAAGTGATGAAGTTGCATGTTGTACATAAAGTACATATTTGGAGAATAAGGAAGAATCACAGAATTGTATTAATACATCTTCCTCACCACATGGTAGAGTTTTGTCAGGACTGGCTCTCCCAAGGCTGTCAGTAGTTTCAATGGAATGTTGTCTACTCCTGGGGCCTTGTTTCGACTCAGGTCTTTCAGTGCTTTGTCAAACTCTACACGCAGTATCGTATCTCCCATTTCGTCTTCATCTACATCCTCTTCCATTTCCATAATATTGTCCTCTAGTACATCGCCCTTGTATAGACCCTCTATATACTCCTTCAACCTTTCTGCTTTCCCTTCTTTGCTTAGAACTGGGTTTCCATCTGAGCTCTTGATGTTCATACAAGTTGTTCTCTTATCTCCAAAGGTCTCTTTAATTTTCCTGTAGGCAGTATCTATCTTACCCCTAGTGATATAAGCCTCTACATCCTTAAATTTGTCCCCCAGTCATCCCTGCTTAGCCATTTTGCACTTCCTGTCGATCTCATTTTTTAGATGTCTGTATTCCTTTTTGCCTGCTTCATTTACTGCATTTTTATATTTTCTCCTTTCATCAATTAAATTCAATATTTGTTCGGTTACCCAAGGATTTCTACTAGCCCTCGTCTTTTTACCTACTTGATCCTCAGCGGCCTTCACTACTTCATCCCTCAGAGCTACCCATTCTTCTTCTACTGTATTTCTTTCCCCCATTCCTGTCAATTGCTCCCTTATGCTCTCCCTGAAACTCTGTACAACCTCTGGGTCTTTTAGTTTATCCATGTCCCATCTCCTTGAATTCCCACATTTTTGCAGTTTCTTCAGTTTTAATCTACAGGTCATAACCAATAGATTGTGGTCAGAGTCCACATCTGCACCTGGAAATGTCTTACAATTTAAAACCTGGTTCCTAAATCTCTGTCTTACCATTATATAATCTATCTGATACCTTTTAGTATCTCCAGGCTTCTTCCATGTATACAGCCTTATTTTATGATTCTTGAACCAAGTGTTACCTATGATTAAGTTGTGCTCTGTGCCAAATTCTACCAGGCGGCTTCCTTTTTCATTTCTTTGCCCTAGTCCATATTCACTTACTACGTTTCCTTCTCTCCCTTTTCCTACTACCAAATTCCAGTCACCCATGACTATTAAAGTTTCATCTCCCTACACTATCTGAATAATTTCTTTTATTTCATCATACATTTCTTCAATTTCTTCGCCTCTCATGCAGAGCTAGTTGGCATATAAACTTGTACTAGTGTAGTAGGTGTGGGCTTTGTGTCTATGTTGGCCAGAATAATGCATCAACTATGCTGTTTGTAGTAGCTTACCCGCATTCCTGTTTTCCTATTCATTATTAAACCTACTCCTGCATTACCCCTATTTGATTTTGTGTTTATAACCCTGTAGTCACCTGACCAGAAGTCTTGTTCCTCCTGCCACCGAACTTCACAAATTCCCACTATATCTAACTTTAACCTATCCATTTCCCTTTTTAAATTTTCTAACCTACCTGCCCGATTAAGGGATCTGACATTCTGATCCGTAGAACGCCAGTTTTCTTTCTCCTGATAACGACATCCTCTTGAGTAGTCCCCGCCCGGAGATCCGAATGGGGGACTATTTTACCTCCGGAATATTTTACCCAAGAGGATGCCATCATCATTTAATCATACAGTAAAGCTGCATGCCCTTGGGAAAGATTACGGCCATAGTTTCCCCTTGCTTTCAGCCGTTCGCAGTACCAGCACAACAAGGCCGTTTTGGTTATTGTTATAAGGCCAGATCAGTCAATCCTCCAGACTGTTGCCCCTGCAACTACTGAAAAGGCTGCTGCCCCTCTTCAGGAACCACACGTTTGTCTGGCCTCTCAACAGATACCCCTCCGTTGTGGTTGCACCTACGGTACGGCTATCTGTATCGCTGAGGCATGCAAGCCTCCCTACCAACGGCAAGGTCCATGGTTCATGGGGGGGGAGTCAAGATTATCAGCATCATAAATAATTTAAAAAAAATTAAATCTGGTTCTTCTGAAATGTATAAACTAATTTTTAATGGAGATGAATTTTTCGTTTACATTTGGTCACGTTACAGATTCAGACCATATTTGATGTAGGATTTTTTTTTAACCTGACTGCAATTCTTCACGTCCATTGCATTGTATCTCAGCAACTCTTATAATCTTCAAATTATTCATTCCTGTCTCCCTTTTAAGTTACTTTAGTTTTGGTTGTAGCAGTGTTAAACACTCCTGGAAAGTACCAATTGATGTTCCGATATTACACCTCCCCCTTTCAAATTGTCACCTCATTCTCCCCCAACCCACAAAAACAAACACGTGCGTGCACACACACACACACACACACAAACACACACAAACACACACACACACACACACACACACACACACACACACACACGCCTAGTTGCAAGCAGGAAACTACTCTACATTGGGACATTGATTTACCATAAGAGGAACTCATATTTAGAGTATAAAATGGAGGGAAATGCAGGGAAAACAAATTGCAGAGGTGTTCTGTGGTCTTCCACAGTTCTCAAGGCCATCCTTAACATGTGATTCATTTTAGGCCAGACACTGATTTACCTGTTGGTTCATTGGAGGTATTCCCCCCCTACCACCCATTTCTCGCAGCATTCCGCAATCTGCCACATGGAGATGTGCCATCTAGGGGTTTCAGTTTCTGCAAAGGAAAAAAGTATTTTGCTTGCCAGCTCGCAAAATCAAACTTATGTAACTAATGTTTTGTTTGTTTGTGGGTACTTGTCTGTTGTTCTGGTACACATTGAAATGCCTGTACAATAGTACCACTTCACAAAAGTAGAGTGGCCAAAACAAAACAATGCATCAAATTGAAAAAGGAAGTAGCATGCAGTAATTTATTTCTGCATTTGAAAGAGAACAACAGTGCAACAGTCCATCCTGAGCCAGTGAAAGTGTACAGTAGAATGCATAAAACACAGTGAATCGCTGGTAGAAATGTTTCCAGTATTGTGAACAAGTCTGAATGACAAATAAGAGTTACAGCTCATCTCTTTGTGGACAACTGGGAATCACTAGAGAATTCAAACCTTGGTGTATAGAGACCAGGTTTTCTTAATCAAGGCAGTAGCAGAAAAAGTAAAAATAAGTCATGGAACAGTTTTCAAAGTATTACACAAAACTGTGAATATGACAGCTCACAGTCCACAGAGTTTTGCGACAGATCACGCCATTTCAAAAATCTGCTGAACCAAGGCAGCAGCAGCTGTTGCAACTGAGTCAGGTCAATTCAGATGACTTCTTTAGCTGCCATTTCTTCATGGGTAAGAGCTGGTTTAGGGGTACCACCTTTGATTTGATTGGTAATCAAATGTCATCACTCATAAGTTCAAACCATGCTACTGCTTAAACTTTGAACAAAAATTATCAGCAATGGTGACTTAAGACTTTTGGCATAAGAGTCACCCTGTACTGCCAATGGCCTTCTCAAAAGTGGCACAGGAGTGGCCGGAAGTTCAAGGCACTCTTTTGCCCATGGGGTGGGAAACTAGCCCAAAGAGGCGAAAGAATCAGCAATGATCAACAACATGATGATGCAGAAAGGAATGGAAACCATTGTGTTAAAGACACACAATGTGTGTCAACTGGATGTGTGGCTTGTAACTGAAAAAAATTCTTCATGATTTCACCAGTGACAATAAGATTCCTAACTACTCCCTCATACAGATCTCTGGGTGGGGATTGCCAAGAGGAAGGGGACTGGAGAATAATACTGAATAACCAATGACAGGATAATATGTGGCATGGAATGTCAGATGTTTTAACATGGTAGGGAAGCTAGAAAATGTAAAAAAGGGAAATGATAATGCTCAGTCGAGATATAGTGGGTGTTAATGAAGTAAAAATGAAAGAGAAAAAGTATTTCTGGTCAGACAAGCATAGGGTAATAACAAGAGAAGAATATTGTATAACAGAAATAGGATTTATTATGAATGGGAAGGTAGGATAGAGAGCAAGATACTGTGAACATTCATGTTTCATCATGAGGCAAAATCTTCTTTCTTCATTCTTCAAGTAATTTCGGGTATAAGGAGTAAAACTCAATCAGTGTCGTTATTGAAAAAGTATTGTCTTGTAATTATTGGTTAAGAGTTGTATGGTCCTGAGTGGACCATTGTTGTGTGAAAGAGTTGAAATGTTCTCTAACTTTGTGTGGAGGACACATGGTGTTGACTATACAGCCATTTTTAAATAGTACATAAAATTCTGTACAGTTCTGGAGATATTGAGTTGTATGTTCTCTAGCAAATTCAGGACATATTCACTTGTATGTTCTCTAGCAAATGAGTCTCTCAGTGTTCAACAGCAGTTAGCTCTGTTTCAGAGTACATCTTTCCAGTATGTATTGTCACACAATGATGGTTTTCTGGTGCTCTTATCACGTTTTCAGATGTATCAGTTATTCTGTTTTCTTTTCCATTAATTGAGTTACATTCACAAGAAATATGTATCATTTCCACTAAATTATTAAATTCATTTTTATATTTATTGCACATTGCAACTCCCAGTTTCCATGTCTCTGAACTTGTTCTCATGTTTGTTCATGTTCAAAACACTCATTAGTGGTCAGTGCCTTCATCATATATGTACATAATATTTACATGTAACTAATAGCTTCATATGCCTCAGTCATCACCCCATATTCTCCATTTAATGTCCTTTGTTGGTGTACTTGTGTGTAGCTGGAAGTGTGTTTGTGTTTTACTAGTCATTGTTTGTGAATGTTCATCTTCTTTCTTCATGCTCAGACATTATCTTTCTTGATTCTTCATGTTATTTGAGGGACTGTTATTTTAATTCTGAAATGTGTAAAAGTGTAAGTTGTGTGATAAGGCTGCATTGTATTGTTTTGCCAGTGCCCATTTGAATTTTTTGAAGTGTGTTAGCTGGATAGTATTAATCCTGTATTTCATGGAAGTCTTTCTTCATGTAAGGTTTTCTTTCTTGATTCTTCACGTCCTTTGAGGGATTAAAAGTTACAGTGAGTGCTGTATGAAATGATTGTGTTTGAGTATATGTGGCTAGGTTGTAGCGTGCATCTATGGTTGAGTCCACATCAGTTCCTATGAGAGTGTTTGTTTTATAGAGTAGCTGACATGTTTCTTAATGAGACAAATTCTTCCTTCTTCATTCCTCATGGAATATTAGGGCTCATCAGTTTGTGTGCAGCGTCATTGTTGAAAAAATGTTGTACTGTAATTATCTGTAGAAACCTGTATGAGTCTGAGTGGATGATATGTGGTATAGGTTATTCTGCCATTTTTAATCTCTACATACAGCTTTTGATGATTGTTTAGATATATAGTTGTATATTCTGCGGCTTAGGACTTTCTCAGCAGTTAACAGCATGTAAATTTGTTGCAGACAATATCATTTTTATATATGATGCCAACAACAACAGTTTTAGGCGCACATGTTTAACGACACGATTGTAATTCACATTTTATGATTTATTATATGAATGCACGGTGTCTTTTCTTTCAGACATGTCCAAAAGAACAGACACCACAGATTCATATAATTGATATGCCTAGCTGAGCAATGGATCCATCTTCTTCAGTGCAAATGTGCAAATATGTTCAATCTCCTGTGGTACTATCAGAGTAGCAAACAAGGAGTCAAAGGATGGGGTTCTAGAGATAGGTGATGCTCATTTGGAATGTCAATAAAAATAATTTAACAGTACCACCATGAATCCTGAGAAATTCTGTTCAATGAGCTGATGTGTGGAGCAAGTAGGTAAATCTTTGTCAATGGAAAATATATTAAGTAACACACCAAGATCAATATTTAGAAACTCACTATGTGGCTCTCAAGAAAGATCAAACTTAAGACTGCAGACCACATCACACCAACCTCTATGACAAATCCCACCTGTACCAAGCTTGGTGCAGCTTTAAACACAAGCTAGACCACCTTCTAAGCCAATAATTATCATCATTAAAATGTACTCCATATTAGAGTCGCTTGATGCATTCATTAATCTGCATTGTATTTTAAGATTTTCATAAGGCTTTTGACACCATTTCTCATACACAACTTCTAATCAAATTTGGTGCCTATTGAGTATTGTATCAGTTATGTAATTGGATACATGCTTTCCCATCAGAAAGGTCATGTTCATGGTAATTGATGGAAAGTTATCAAGTAAACTAGAAGTAATGTCTGTCTTTCCCAGAGGAAATGTTATATGCCCTCAGGTATTTCTGATCTACATAAAAGATTAAGGAGATGATCTGAAAAGGTCTCTTACATTGTTTGCAGATTAAGTTGTCATTTAATGTCTTGCAAAGTCATCAGATGATCAAAACCTACTGCAAAATGATTTAGACAAGATATCTGCACGGTGCTAGAAGAGGCACCTGACTCTGATCAGTGAAAAGTGTGAAGTCACCCATGATGATGATGATGATGAGTCCCATACTCCGTTTACCGAGCGTAGGGGAGCGACGCGGGAGACCCGCGCCGCCATACTAGGCAAGGTCCTAGTGGAGGTGGTTTGCCATTGCCTTCCTCCGACCGTAATGGGGATGATTGATGATGATGATGAAGACGACACAAACACCCAGTCATCACGAGGCAGGTGAAAAATCCCTGACCCCGCCGGGAATCGAACCCGGGACCCCGTGCTCGGGAAGCGAGAACGCTACCGCGAGACCACGAGCTGCGGACCAAGTCACCCATATGAGTACTAAAAAGTATCTGATAAACTTTGGTTACATGATAAGTCACACAAATCTAAAGGCTGTCAATTCAAGTTAATACTTAGGGTTACTCTTACCAGTAGCTTATACTGGAATGATCACAGTGATAATGCTGTGGGAAAAGCAAACAAAAGACTTCTTTTATTAGTCCCAGTCAATATGTGATAAGTGCTGATGAGACCACACTGCTGAGGTCATTGGTCCCTAGGCTTACACACTACTTAATATAACTTAAACTAATTTAAGCCAAGGACAACACACACCCATGCCTGAGGGAGGACTCGAAATTCCGATAGGGGTAGCCGCACGAATTGTGGCAAGGCGCCTCAGACAGCGTGACTATCCTGCGGCGCCTAAAGACTTTGATTTATAGGCGGAACATTTAGAATATGCAACAGCTCTACTACAGAAACTTCTTATACTACACTTGTCCTACTTCTCTGGAATGCTGGTGTGTGGTTTGGGTTCTGCATCATATAGATCTGACAGAGGACATGTAAAAAGTTCAAAGAAGGGCAGCACATTTTGTATTATCACAAAATAGGGAGAGTGTGCCATGTGAAATGATATGTTAATTAGAGTCGGCTTCATTAAAACAAAGGCCTTTTCAATTGTTGCAGGATCTTTTCATGAAATTTCAATCACTAACCTTCTCTGAGTGTGAACATATTTTGTTGCTGCCCACCTACATAGGGAGAAATGATCATCACAATAAAATAAGGGAAATCAGAGCTCATACAGAAAGACAAAAGTGTTCGTGTTATGTGTCTGTTGTTTGAGAGTGGCACACTAGATAAATAGCTTGAAGGTGGTTTGATGAAACCTGAATGCAGAATAACCATGTACGAAGACGTAGATGAAGGAAATGGTGATCTTAAGACTAGCAGATGGAAATCACTCAACCTACATAGATATAAAACTTTCTCTTACACACGTTTGTGATAATATGCTTCATTTGTATGCAGACCTTATTACGAAGAAAAATGACATTGTGTATTCTGATAACATGACCAATTAAAATTCAAGAATCATCCACGAGCTCCTACACATTTCACAGGATAATACTTACCTATTATGGATAACAATACATAAAAAATTCCTATTGACACGGTGTTCCTAATATTATGCTCACTGATTTCACCAAAAATAATATTTCCATAAATCTTGTTGAGGACAAAGTCCTTTTGATATGACGATTGCTTGGGTAGCCTAATAAATATCCACTAGGATTTGGGATCCTTAGAAATACGAAAGGTCCCGTATGCAGAAGCTGCCACTTTTTGTTACTTTGATTCAAGAGGTGGATGGTTTCTTAATGACACTTTCTTGTTCACTTGATAACTTACTATTTTTATCACTGTTTTGTCATAATTGTGCTTTCTTCTGAATGTCTTCTCTTTCAAACTGGTCAAGGGTTTCTGAACCTCTTCTTCTGACTAATCTCAGTCACTGGGAACCTGTGGAATCTGGTCCACACATTCATTCATTCTTTCCCCTCCTGCCAAACATTAGCTCTGTTGTAGTGTAGTGTGTTGACAAATGAGGCAAGTGGTTCTCTATCTCATCATACAATTTTATATAGTCAATTCCTAGTGTCTGTTTATAATGACAATACGTCTTTATGAACTGTTAAGTTCTTGAAAAATCCTCTTAATTTCTTTATCTAGAGCTTTACACTGAGACATGGGTTAAGACAAAAACAGTTGTACAAGGCTTTGTGTGGAAATTCATCAAGGTGAAATGTATATCCTTTGTATTATTCCAGTTTTTTCTTCAGATACCTTTCCATACTGATTCAAGAGGTGTATTTGCTTGGCAGTGAGGCTTTCTGGCTCTTCTGCTTTCTGTTATACTTGCGCAACTTGGTTTTTGTGAATACTTCATTGAAAGAACTGATTGAAATCACACTGCCAAATTCTCCTGTGTCTAGAACAATAGTTACTGAAACACCCCCAGTACTGGTCCAAATCACAGATTGTGGTAACAATGGTTATTCCTGTTTGCTTTGATTTACTTGCTCCATCATATTGGTACACTTAATACATTGAATGAATTTTGCAGCTCTGTCACACCCCCTATCTTACGTCATGTCTAGCTCTCTGTGGCTCAATGTGGTTGTTTCCAGGTGTTGTTCAGTTGTATGTCTGCTTTCTTCAATGATTTTGGTAATCACTGGTGATTGTGATCCCCAGTCATAATTTGATGGTGTTTACAGTTGTTTGTTACTCCAATAATATTATTATTAGTTCCATAGCCAGAATTGTATCTCCTTTTTCAATGCTTTCAGTTTGTAGTGTAATCTCCTTTGCTGTGTTTCTGATAGCTGTCCAGGTGGGTATTCTGCTGCGGAAACCAGCATATGGTTCATGCAGTTGTCCTCTACTACAACCATTGCCTGTACTAGGACTCTGTGAGTAATAACCTCTTGGTCCTGTTTGCGACTTAATGTCTCCTTCAGTTACATTCATAGACCCCAATACAGACATAAATTCATTCCAACTGGTTTCTGACACAGTGATATGTTTCTCTCCATTTTCAACAGGCAGTGTTGCCTTCAAGATTGTTGAAACATCTGTATGAGAAATGGATTCATTCCAGTAGCAGGCGTTAGTAAGTTGTGTTTTGAAACACCGGTGCAAGCTCCCATTTCGAGAAGAGAAAAGCTCTGAGTAAAAACCTTCTTCTGTAGTATTACCTGCACACCACTGGGCCACAATTTGACCAGAAATGCATTTTCAATATTCTCATACACTGAGGTGTCAAGAGTCATGGGATGCCTCATAATATTGAGTTGGACACCCTTATGCCTGGCGTAGTGAACCAACTCAACATGTCATGGACTTAACAAGTCACTGGAAGTGCACTGTACAAATACTGAGACATTACTGCCTCTATTGCCATCCATATTTTGAGTAAGTGTTGCCAAAGAAGGATTTTGTGCACAAATTGACCTCTCAGTCACATTCCATAAATTCTGATGTGACTCATATTGGACAATTAGTGTGGCCAAATCATTCACCCAACTTATCAAGAATGTTATACAAACCAATTGTGACCAATTATGGCCTACTAAAGATATTATGGGTTCCTTAACTAATTTCTCACACTCTTTTGAATTTGCTTTCCATTAACACATTCTAAACAAGGAACTAGCAGAGACATAACTATAGATTGAATCTCCCCCATGTTGGTATCACAGTATTTCAGTCATCAATATTGGAAACGTATGTTCCAAGGGTGTTATATAATTCCCTAGAAAAATTAAGTTTTTATTTAAATGACAAGCTATGCTCAGAAAAGACTGTTAAATACTGTTTATATGTATGATTTACCAGTCAACAGATATATTTTTACTACAAACTGCCTTTACATCATTGACCCTGTGCTTGAGATCAGTCGCTTCCTTCACAGTTGACCATATGGTTTTAATTTTATCCTGTGAACTAGTTATTCTGTTTGTGTAGCATATACTCTTTGCCTCCCATTTTGATCTGTGTGATATCCTTATTATTATTACTATTTGTCAGTCATTTCCTGATCATTGCTTGTGATTTAAATGAAAACTTATTTTCTACAGGGAACGATATAACTCTCTTTAAAAATACTTTTCCAGTATTCATGTCTGAAATACTTCTCTGTGATGTTGACTAGGGTGAGATTGAATCAATAATGAAGTCACTGCAGACTAAGAATTCTCATAGATATAATGGATTGCCTAGCAGAATATTAAGGTATTGTGCTGCACATGTTAGCCTGTACATAGCCATATTTGTATCTTTTCCTTTAAGAATTGACAGTTTACTGAATGATCAATGTAATCAGAGTAAAGCCACTTTATAAAAAGGGAGAAAGGAATAACGCAAACAATATTAGACCTATTTGTATACCATCAGTATTTGCTAAAGTTTTTGAGAAGGTTGTGTATGTAAAGATAATCCATCATTTTATTTCACATAATGTGGTGTCAAATGTACACTTCATTTTAAGAAGTGGTTTAACAATTGAAATGCTTGAGGCACTTGATACGAGGAACTCTAAAATATTTCTGTTTGCCGATGACATTAGCTTGGTATTAGAGGATATTGTATGCTACATTGGCTCTGTTTCAAATAGCCTTGTTCATGACATAAGCTCAAGGCTTGTAAAAACCAAATTAATGCAAAGGCACAGTTTTTACAGTTTCTAATACACAATTAAACAAAACCCAATGTTTCAATTTCACAAAATGGGCATATGATTAGAGAAACTGCACAGTTCTAATTTCTAGATATTCACATAGATGGAAATGGAAATGAGCATTTGGCATCATTGGCTGGAAGGTTCTTTGCAGGGTAGGACTGGCCGCCTTGGTGCAGGTCTTATTACATTTGACGCCACATTGGGCGACCTCTAAGCCAGATGGGGATGAAATGATGATGAAGACAGCACAACACCCAGTCCCTGAGTGGAGAAAATCCCCAAGCCAGCTGGGAATCAAATCCGGGCCCATAGGACGGCAGTCCGTCATGCGGACCACTCAGCTATCAAGACAGACGTAGACAGTTTTAGCCATATTTCTATGCCATCAGTGTTTGCTAAAGTTATTGAGAAAGTAGTGTACGCAAGGATAACTGATCATTTTATTTCACATAATTTTCTGTGAAATATAAAGTTTGGTTTTAGACATAGTTTAACAACTGATAATTCTATACGCTCTTTTCTCCAGATGTTGGAATATTACAGAATAAGGGAGTAGCTGACAATTGGTTCACCTCTTACTTTAACAACAGACAGCAAAATGTCATTATTCACAGAGTTGAGAATGGCTGTGATGTGGGGCTGTGTGGGGTATGGCCAAATGGGGGGCACTCCAGGGATCAATGTTGGGGCCACTCCAGTTCCTTATTTATCTAAATGATATTCCATCTAGTATTATGGGTAACTCTAAAATATTTCTGTCTGCTCATGAACCTAGCTTGGTAGTAAAGGATGTTGTGTGCAACACTGGCTCTGTTTCGAATAGTGCAGTTCATGAAATACACTTAAGCCTTGTAAAAGCAAAATTAATGCTAAATCACAGTAAAACTCATTTTTACAGTTTCTAACCCACAAACAAAACCCAATGTTTCAATTCCTTGAAATGGGCATATGATTAGAGTAACTGAACAGTTCAAATTTCTCGGTGTTTAAACAGATAGCAAACTGTCATGGAAGGCCCACATTCAGGATCTTGCTCAAAGACTTAATGTTGCCATTTTCACTATTTGAACCATATCTGGGGTAAGTGATATTTCGAAATGGAAAATAGTCTACTATGCATGTTTTCATTTGCTTATGATGTATGGTATTATATTTTGGGTTAACTCTTCCCATTCTTGAAGAATACTTTTGGTTCAGAAATGAGCGGACCAGGTATTAAGTGGTGCAAGTCTGTGAACCTCTTGTTGACCCCTGTTCATTTGTCTGGGTAGTATGACATTGCCCTCTCAATGTATACATTTCTTGTAAATAATATCAGTTTTTTCCCTGAGAAATAGCAGCTTGCACTCAGTTAAAACTAGGCAGAAATTCAATCTGTCTTTTGATCACAGTTCCTTGCCTCTTGTGCAGAAAGGTGCTCAATACACTGCTGTATCCATTTTCGATAACCTACCACAAGAATTCAAAAGTCTTAGCAGTAATCCACACTCTTTGAAATTGAAACTAAAGAGTTTCCGCATCAGTCACCCTCGGTTCTGTTTAGGAATTCCTTGAAACATTAAGCTGATTCCTGTTATATTGTTGATTGCTTATACATTAACTTATAACCTGACATTTTTGGGTTCATAAAAATTTAATTTTATCTGTTAGTACTTTTATGTTGTAATTTCATGTACTGACACATTCCATGACTTTGGATATATGCTCCTCAATTTGGTCTTACAGACAAGATGCGTAAAATAAAAAATAAGAAAAATCACATGAGTAAAAATGATAAATCTACCAATGCACTGTCCTTTTAAACCATGTGTACGTGATACTGGTCCCATATGTTCATATTACTATCCCACATCTTTTGATAATTTGGTATATGTTTTGGATGAATCATTTATTTCAGTTGCCCATAGAGCCCTGTCATCATGCATATATTCAGTTATGTAACTTATCTTTTGCACCTTGGTCCATGACCATGGCAATTCATATGTAAAGCCACAAATGAGTACCACAGGATACACAGTTTTATTTGATGAATATATTTAACAGTTTCTATGCTTAATGATATTTATTTCCATCATTATTACTGCGTATAGCATTGTCACCGGCAGCATACCATGTGCAGACAGTGAAATATTTTGAACAGGCTGATACACATATAGATTGTTATAGTCTGATCTTGGATCAAGATATATGTCATTATATTTTCCTGCAATTCATATTAGCATTTCCGCAGTGCCCCCTGGACATCTACTAACCCTTTGTTCAGGGCTTTCATGGTTTCAACTATTTTATTTCTCCACTGAAAAGAATCAGATTCTATTTGTTCCTTGATCTCGAATAATTCCTTGTTTAGTCCACTGCCCACTGCTGGCAGGTGTCAACAGATTACTAACAGAAGTCTCGATTCACATGTTCACAGATTTTATAATCTGATCTCCCTCAGAATTTGCCCAAGCATCTATGTGTGCTGTGTCTTGCTGCCTGTGCACAGTAAACAGTTCTTGTACTATTTTTTCTTACTCTAATGACAAATTAATCACTTGGTATGTAAGACTGTTTACAGTGTAACCTAAGGATAACTACCTATCATGGATCTCATTCACTTCTGTTGGTAGCTTCTCCATAGATCCATGGATCAGCTCTTGAGCTTTTCACAATTCAGTTATGTCACTTTCTAGTCTCTGCAATATGGCTTCCTGTTTCTCTGCTTAGTCATTAAATTGAGTGCTCACTGGTGGCCAGTTCTTGGCTAGTGGGCATATCCTCCTGTCTAGTATTCATTCCTTTTTGCTTTGTGGCTAATGCTGTAACAAGAGCAGTCATCTGTGTTTGTTTTGCAGTTCAAATTATCAACTACTCCAGAATTTTGGTGAGAGATCTTGAGTTTATGGTTTAGATACCTCTGGCACCACTACATCCTCAACTGAATGAACATTAACAAGGTCCATCAACTCCATCTGATATTCAGAATGGCTTTTTACCACAACACACAAACAAATTTCGACAAGAGCCTAATGTCTTCTGTCAGATTACAACACAGTTTATCCCTAATACATTTACACATGAAATATCATCAGACAAACGAAGAAAACTATAATGATAAACACTGTTAAAAAAAGGTGAGAAATACTGCACCAGCCAGACATCCTCATAAGTATGTTCAGGAACACATGTAAATGTAAAACTGAGCAATTTCATGACTATATTAAAAATAAAATTTGATGAGACATTTCCTAAAATCCCACATTCTGTTGGAGAATCTATCAGAAAAAACTCGGCAACAAAGGTACCAGAATATTCTGAACACTCAAATATCTCTAGAAAAGACAATGAGAGTAGCCCAGCCTTCTTACAGTTTTTTATCAAATACAAAAGAACCTGTAGGAAACTGCTGCAGGATGCAAAAAGAATTCAAAAGGATAAGGCTATACAGATGTTCAACAATAAAAGCAAGGCAACAAGAAATATAGTAAAACAAGAAACTGGTAACACCAAGCCAAACCTGACAAATATGAAAATAAAAGATAAAAGTGGTTTAATAGATAATCCTAAGGGTAACTTTCTTGACCATTACTTTAGTAACATAGCAACCAAACTTTAAGTAAAGCTACCAAAAATACAATATACAGTTGCAAATAACTATGTACTTTACATAAAGCTACTGCTACTAACCATACATCATTCGGATTGTGTATAAATTTAAGAGTAAACTCTCCATAGCTCCAAATGAGGTTGCAGTGTGTCTACTATGGGACTGTATTATCAGCGTACAGGCATCTCTGACAGATACTATAAATCAATCATTCACTTCCAATTGCTTCCCCAATTACCTAACGCGAGCAGAAGTTCTTAGCGTCCACAAAAAGGATAGTAAAGAAAATAAAGAGAATTACAACCCAAATTCATTACTGCCTCCATTTTCAAAAATAATAGAAAACTATTATGGAAAACAGACTTATGGATTATTTAAATAAATATCAACTTCTGTGGAAAGAACAGTTTGGTTTCAGATATGGAAAGGGAACAGAAGCTACTACAGGAAAATTTACAAAATGTAACAGTTATTTACCTACACACCAACAAAGCATCTGACATAGTTTGTCATGAAATACTTCTAGGTAAATCTGAAGTACTGGAAATAAGGAGGTGGGGGTCATAAATAAATAGTCTGTCTTATCTAGCAAACAGTGTGCAGTGGGTACAGATCTCCCAAATTTCAGATGGCTGAAATTATATGATATTGGGATAATTTACATAGGAAGTACAACAGGCATGTTGTGACACATAAAAGACATATCTGCTCAGTATGTTATAAGTTAATGAGAAGATTGTTGGTTCAAGAAACTAATCACAGTCAATGTCACAAAACACCTGTTGCAGAGGTGACCATTTAGTCATGGTATAGGGGCTGTTGCAACTGCTGAAATACACTGTGAACAATCTGTGGCTCAGGTGACCACAGTGCTCACTGTCACATCCTGTCACATGAGTGGGCACTAGCGCATGACAAAATCTGTCACTCATGTGACAACTGAAACCACAGTATGACCCATCACACAAATATCCACTTTTTACACTGCACACTGCATTGCTTTGATGACCACTCAAATGACAACATATCCCATCACACAAGTGACCAATGAAATCACTACTCCATCACAGCACACTTAATGGATGAGTATGTTCTGTCTCGTGTCTGTGAGAGTATACATTATATGCAGGTCAGTCCAGTGAAGCAGCAGCAGCAGCAGGGATACAACTGAATCATCTGCTCCCTAATCCTGCTGGATCCTCTTAAACTGGACTGGTGATATAACCTAGACATCAAACTTGCACTCTATGTTGTTGGGTGTCGTGTATTGTATTACTATGTATCCTGGCTACAAAACATAACCCCGCCACCCCCCCCCCCCCCCCCCCCCCCCACCCCGTCCCAAAGGAGGGTGTAGTTGAGGGTCAGGTAAATTAGGCTGGTAAGTTCACTTGAGGCCCAGAGTAGGATTGGACCAAAGATTGTGCTGCCTGGAGACGTGGTGTTGAGGTTGTCTGAGGCGAGTGAATAGAAATGGGTTCAAATGGGAAGGTGTATGTCACCTTTATATGTTCCAGTGACAGTGTCTATGTGTTTCCATTTATGGAAACTTCCAGGGTATAATGACTTCGACTAACAGTCTTGTGAGGTCCAGAGAATGGACATTGGAGACCAGGCCTGCCCCGCTCAAGACTGACCATTACATGCATGGCAGTTGCTGAATCTGAATGAACAAAGGAAGTTGGGGTGCCATGCCGAGAGCCTAGTCGAGGCCATATGCATCGAATATGTTTGTGCAGTTCACACAGGAATGCTGAAATCTCTGAGTCAGAATTTGACACATTCTCTGGCATTTGAAGCTGCTCACCATATATTGTGAAAGAGCCTAGTCACTGCAGTGTTGAGGTCTGTCTTGAAACAAGAGGAGGTTGAGAAGTATGAGGAGAAGTACAGTAGTCCTTGTTTGGTTGTGGCAAACTAGAGCCACCTTCAAAATTTAATGCCATCACTGAAACGTATCATTTTGGACTGGATGGTGATGATGAGTGCCAAAGGATTTGGCAAGCTTTTTGAAGAGCTGGAATTCAAATTTCCTTTCACAACCTTTGGTGATGTGGAATAGCAAAGCGTAATGATCAGTCCATTTACTGACAAATGCTAGTGCCACAGTATCAGCTGAGATGTAAGAAATTGGTGTTGCCCCTGGCCATTGTGTGAAATATTCAATGATAGGTGAAAAATACTGCTGAACATCAGAAGTGCGGAAGTGATTGACAATGTTAACATGAGCATACATAAGCTTCCCTGTAGCCACAGGAAAATCACCAACTTGGTCATGGATGTGCAGGTCAACCTTACTAAGCTTACATTCACCACTGCAGTGGTCCCATCTGCAACAATCTGAGCAGATGCCACAACACACGTAGTGATGAATCCTGATAGTAGCTTTAACACCTGCGTGTCACAGGTTATGGACACTGTCAAAGGCCTGCTGGGGGAAAGCATCTAGTAGGAAAGGTTGTAATTTGCGATTGGAGGTATCAAATAATAATTTGTGTCTGTGCCAGCCTAAGGCCAGTTTTTGGGTTTTGGTGATAAAGAGTCCATCTCTGTACTAACCTCTTGATCTGCAGTGACTGTTGTGAAATTGATGCAACCAGTGATCCCAGCAACTCATGCTGACAATTGGCAGCTATATTGTCTGTGCTGAACTGAGAGATATGTTCCAGTTGGTGGAATTGACATGGTGAGCAGTGACTTTTTCTCTGCTGCAAGGTATATAGTATGAGTCTATAGTGTGGAAATGTCATTAAGTTCCTGGCTTTCAGCTTTTGGTGGATGTACCCGATTACCTCACAGGGAACAAGCAGCTTCCTGTCATAGGCACATTGTTGGTGTTCTATAGGCATAAGCTTCATTGAAAAGAAGACCAATGGTTTTCAGGAACCACTGAAGTGTTGTTGCAAAGTTGCTTTTAAGGCACAGATGTTGGTGTCAAGCACCAGTGCCTCTGGGTGTTCATAGTATTGTCATTATTCCATGCTGGATTTTCTTTTGTTATTTAATTACTTTTATGTTCCTTGCCTAATTTGGCACAATAATTTGTAATAATGTGGAATGAGTTGTTTTTCATTACATGGTGAACATTTATATATCTTTTTTTTGTAATATACAGACCTGACTTTGTAATTTCTATCCATCATCTTTCACACATTACATTGTGAGAAGTTCTGCTGTATAGAAGGCGATGTCAAGGAAAAAGCTTTTTAAATTTGTTTTCAAATTTTACTTTGCTGTCTGTCAGACATTTTATATCAGTGGCCAAATAATCAAAAATTTTTCTTGCAACATTGTGCATCTCTTTTTGTGCTAAATACAACATTAATATGAAGTAATAAATGTCATTTTTCTTTCAAGTACTGTAATTATGTGTATAACTGTTCCTTTTGAACTGTCATAGAATATTTACTATCAACTTTATGAGGGGAAAAAATCTACTTTGAATTAGTAGTCAGAATGCCCAACCCCTTAAACAGATTACAAGATGTTTATGAATAAGTACCACATATTATTATTACAGCATGTTTCTGAGCAATTAAGACTATCGTTCTTAAAGATGACACTACTGAATGGAAATATGCAAAATATGTCAACAAGATTTGGTATGATTCTAAGTACAAAGTGACTGAACTAAGTTGCTTTAGGAATTCCAAAATGTGCTTTTTCCAGTTTAAATTCTCATGAATATGGACACCATGAAATTTTGAAGTTTCCCCCGTAGTTATTATTTTCTCAGCATGTGTTACACTTGTCATTAATACAGTACCCCTGGATGTACAGAACTGAATATGAAATTGAAAGTGAGCTCATTCACAGAAAACAAGTCAATGAAACTTTTAAGAACATTGTTTACCATTACTTCTGTTTCTGTATGTGTGCTTGGATTGATTAAAATACACGGATAAGAAAAAAAATCCCAGATTTTTCCCAGATTTCCCAGTTAATTTTCCAGGTGAAATTACATGTTTCCAACATTATGTGACAATATAAGTTCCCTTTGAGCTGTAAAACTTATGTTCTTTGAATGGTTTCATACACCATATAGAATTTGCCGGCATTTTAGAAAACAAACTTAGCAAAAAATAATGATTTCTGAAATACCTTTGAGATACAGCAACATTTATACTGTATATTTTCACTTTACAGAAATATAAACAGGATCTTGAATAGAAATGGGGAGAAGAGAAGTTTGTGGCACAACTTGACAAGAAGAAGGGATCGATTGGTAGGACATGTTCTGAGGCATCAATGGATCACCAATTTAGTATTGGAGGGCAGCGTGGAGGGTAATAGTCACAGAGGGAGACCAAGAGATGAATACACTAAGCAGATTCAGAAGGATGTAGGTTGCAGTAGGTACTAAGAGATGAAGAAACTTGCAAAGGATAGAGTAGCATGGAGAGCTGCATCAAACCAGTCTTAGGACTGATGACCACAACAACAACAACAAAATGGAACTCCACCAAACATTGCATGGTAATTTCTGAAATAGTGAAATTGAGATAGCAATGTGCTTTTGTCCACCAATCATAGTTTATGCTGCATGATATTACCAGCCAAAGACAGCAGATATTCATTGATATAGTCAGCCAATAGCAGCATCATTCTTAATTAGTGCAAACACAAAAACAGAAAAAAGTTAAATTAAATTACTGTACATACAGCATAGCTACAAGAAAAAGCTAAGCTATTACATATAATATTGGCTAACAAAAGTATTTTGCTATCTTTTCTTTGTCATTCCAAAGCGGAAACTCAAATTTGGCTTCAGCAGAAACAAATTGCTCCAGTGTGAAGTGTAATGGTCTATTGAAAACTGGAGGACTAGGTTTGTGCATGTGTGATGTACTGTGCGGCGTCATTCTTTTCTTGGCGCTCCACGTGACTGCATGATGGCTGGAAAATGGTTGAGATGATACTGGTAATGCAGCATGGATGAACTTCAGTACAAAATTTATTACAACATGGCAGAACCCAACAGATAAGGGACCGGAGTTGTCGTCAATGAGTTGAGAGCCAAGAATGTTAGGGAGCAGCTGAAAACATGCTAAGAAATCAGCACCAATGGCTGGTTCTGTGATAACTGCAATGGTGAGTTTCCAGCTGAAGGTGCAGTGCAATCCTAGATGTAGTTGTGAAGGACAGACGCCATAGGTGGTGACAGACAAGTAATTGGTAGCCATTAGCTAAAATGGTGCTGGTTGACCACCTATGAGCATTGTGTGTGGACAGTCAGACTCTATTTCTATATGAAAACAAGGGACAGACTTTCTATCCTAGATGAACAAGCAATTTGACACAGTTTGATAATTGTACATACCAATACATAGTGGTTTGGTCTTTGGCACAGTAACATACATGAGTAGGCTCGTGAGGATGTTGTGATGTGGAAACGCTAACTGGTTGTGCATGACCTGCAGACACCTGATAGGTGATAGCTTTGATCTGGGCGGAAAGCACATAGGAAGCACAACAGGCACATTCTGGCACATAAAAAACACAATCGCTCATTAAGCACAAGTAGACAAAATGGTTGGTGCAAGAAACCAGTCAAAGAAAGAATCACAATGCCACAAAGTACTCATCATAGGAGCGATAACTTAGCAGCAACAACCACTAAAAAAACATGTAAACAACTCATCTCTTTGGTGACCACTGCGCTCATTGGCATCAGAGTTTCTCTTGTTTTGCTTAAAAAAAATTCAAAAAGCTTTATACTCACCCCTTAATGGGGGTAGGACATCAAACAGGCCAAATTGGAGCAGGAGAGGCACCACAGGACATTTGAATTTCCACTGTCTATACTTTTACAAATAAATTCATAAAACTTTGTCAGCATGACCAGGAAGGATTCAGAATTCACACTCATAGCAGTGAAAGTTCGAAAATTCAACTAAGTAATTTTTTTTTACATGTGAAGTTTCATCATTTTTTTCACTTACTAATGGCAGCATTTGTTGCTATAGTAACACTTTTCTTCATAAGTAAGAGAGATGGTTTGTTGAATTTTGCACAGCATACATACCATACTTAAAGGTGCATGAAACTATAGAATTTTCCAAATTGATTAAAAGCTGTGGTAAAAATTGAGGAAATTAACTAAAAAGTAGTGTTTTTTTTAACATGAAGTTTAAAATACAACAGATAATTCGATTTTTCATAAATTAAATAAATTCTAGAGTTTCATACACATGTAAGTATGGTATCTATGCTGTGCAAAATCCATTCAACCATCTCTTTTACTTATGAAGAAAATTGTACCTATAGCAACAAATGCAGCCATTAATAAGTGAAAAAATTATGAAATTTAACATGGAAAAAAAATTATGTTTTTTACCTTCCACTGCCATGAGCATCAACCCTGAATCCTTCCTGGTGATGCTGACAAAGTTTTATGAATTGATTTGTAAAACTATAGACACTCAAAATTAAAATATCCTGTGATGCCTCTCCTGGTTCCCTCAAACGTTTTCTGTTGGATTTTATATACAGGGTGATTCAAAAAGAATACCACAACTTTAAAAATGTGTATTTAATGAAAGGAACATAATATAACCTTCTGTTATACATCATTACAAAGAGTATTTAAAAATGTTTTTTTTTCACTCAAAAACAAGTTCAGAGATGTTCAATATGGCCCCCTCCAGACACTCGAGCAGTATCAACCAGATACTCCAACTCGTCCCACACTCTCTGTAGCATATCAGGTATAACAGTTTGGATAGCTGCTGTTATTTCTCATTTCAAATCATCAGTGGTGGCTAGGAGAGGTGGCTGAAACACCATATCCTTAATATACCCCCATAAGAAAAAATCGCAGGGGGTAAGATCAGGGCTTCTTGGAGGCCAGTGATGAAGTGCTCTGTCACGGGCTGCCTGGCGGCCGATCCATCGTTCTTGGCCATCCACAACTTTTCCCTTTGCACAAACACCCATTCTCTGTAAACTATTTATACCAACATTTAATACACCACCTATCAGGAGGTTTAACACCATACCTCGTTCGAAATGCACGCCGAACAACTGTCGTCGATTCACTTCTGCCATACTCAATAACACAAAAAGCTTTCTGTTGGGCGGTCGCCATCTTAGCAGCAACTGATGCTGACACCTAGTCAACAGCGCCTCAAGCAAACAAATGTACAGTTAAATGAAACTTTATAGCTCCCTTAATTCGCCGACAGATAGTGCTTTTGTCGTTGCAGAGTTTTAAATTCCTAAAGTTGTGGTATTCTTTTTGAATCACCCTGTACTTTGGGAAACATTTCATCTGAATAGGGTGACATTAATTCATGCTGGCTAGAGCAACAACTTATAATATTGAGAATGTAGCTTCTAGTCAGTGTAAAAGATACTGACAACTGCATAAAACTGAAACTATGTACTGTACCTTCTTGATTTTTAGGATGCGTTAACTATTTACAATTTCTTTTTCTTTTTGCTGCATACCAGGTACAGTGTACAGTGTTCTTCGACACAGCAGAATGGAAAATCCTTTTGTTTCTCATCTACAATCAGTATTCCATGAAAATCTTGCATTTAAGTAAGACAGCTTTCAAGAATATCATTTTAACAGCTTTTCACCCTTTAACTAACCTTTTAGCATCTAAATACACTATGTGATCAAAACTATCCAGACAACTGGTTGAAAATGACTTACAAGTTCGTGTCACCCTCCGTCGCTAATGCAGGAATTCAGTATGATGTTGGTCCACCCTTAGCCTTGATGACAGCTTCCACTGTCACAGTCATATGTTCAATCAGGTGCTGGAATGTTTCTTGAGGAATGGCTGCCAATTCTTCACAGAGTCCTGCACAGAGGAGAGATATCGATGTCAGTCAGTGAGGCCTGGCACAAAGTAGCATTCCAAAACATCCCAAAGGTGTTCTATAGGATTCAGGTCAGGACTCTGTGCAGGCCAGCCCCTTATAGGGATGTTATTGCCATGTAACCACTACCTCACATGCCACGCATTATGAACAAATGCTCAAATGTAGTGAAAGATGCAGTCGCCATCCCCGAATTGCTCTTCAACAGGGGAGGCAAGAAGGTGCTTAAAACATCTATGTAGGCCTGTGCTGTGATAATGCCATGCAAAACAACAAGGGATGCAAGCTCCTCCATGGAAAACATGACCACACCATAAAACCACCACCTGTTGGCAGTTACTGTTACTGTTGGCACTCGACACTCGGGCAGATGAAGTTCATCGGACATTTCCTATACCCACACCCAGTCATCAGACTGCCACATTGTGTAGCGTGATTTGTCACTCCAAACAACATTTTTCCAATGTTGAATCGTCCAATGTTAATGCTCCTTATACCAAGAGATGTTGTGTGGCATTTACCGGTATGATGTGTGGCTTATGAGCAGCCACTCAGCCAAGAAATTCAAGTTTTCTCACATCCTTCCTAACTGTCATAGTACTTGCAATGGATCCTGATGTAGTTTGGATCCCACTTTCGACGTCTTCAGTTGCCCACCATTTTTGGAAACAATGCTTCATTGATAACAAAAGCTCTCCACCTGCTCAATCTCCTCTTCTTTCACAGGTAGTGCATTCTTGTTCTTACTGTTCATACTAAGCTCTTTAGTCTTAGCTGTGTTTATTTTTAATACAGCTCTCTGCGCTTCTGCTTCTCACTCATATCCTTGAAAACATGGGTCAGGAGACAGATGTTGTTAGTAAAGTCCAGGTCCTCTAGGCAATCATATAGAGTACACTGTATAATTCTTCCTTTCTTTTCTCATGCGTTCTGTTCTTCATGACACCATCTAATGTCAGAAAAACATCAGTGCATTACTCCAAATTTAAAATGAATTGTTCTGAGTGATTTCCATCATGTTTCACATGGCAATTGTATTCTCCGTACATCATCTTCATGATACTCATGATCTTTCGAGGTACTTTGTAGCTCTGCATTGTTTTCCAGATGGATTCATGCTGCACCATATCAAAGGCTTTTTCAAAGTCAGCAAAAGCCAGGTACAAAGGAGACCAGTACTCTAAGGATTGCTCAGTAATGATCATTGAGGTGTTGATTTGGTCCGTGCATGATCTGCTTTCTACCAATGATGGTAGAGCATTTGCCTACGAATGGCAAAAGTCCTGAGTTCGAGTCTCAGTCCAGCACACAGTTTTAATGTGCCAGGAAGTTTCATATCAGTGCACTCTCTGCTGCAGTGTGAAAATTTCATTCTATCAACCTCAAAGTCTTCTGCTCCTCTCATGGTCAGCTACACGTAGCTTGCTCTTGGGTAGCAAATTCCAAAAAACTGTACATATATAACATGGATAATAAAATGAAATATTGTTTTGACTGTCGATCAACATAGATACTGAGAAATTTATGGTCAGCTGCTCCCTCTATGGTCTCATTTTGTACTTTAAGGCTTTTCTATTAGGTTTTATACTTATATAGAAGTTCATGTGATTAGTCTCCTTATATTAAGAGTTACCAGTTGGGGACAGACATAAGTGCCGTGTGAGCTTTCTCCTAACATTTCTGGTGTCCTATTTGTAATTGTTATACAGCAAGTAACACTGCTTCATCTTGTGTGATCTGTAGTGGCAAGCCAGTAATTTATGAGGTTGTTCGAAATGTTCTTAGAGCGGAATAGAAAGATATGAATCACAGAAGTGTAACTTTTTTATGTATCAGTGTAGGTTCCCTTTGTACTAATACATGTGGCCCAGTGATGTTCCAATACCTTGAGCTCAACTCAAAAATTAGATTCCTCTGTGCCTGCAAAACACTGTCAACTTTGGCTGTCTGTTCTTGGTTTGAAGACAATCTCTGTCCATCATAGAAAATATTGAGCTTGAGGAAGAGATGGATGTTTGATGGAGCCCAAATAAGGTGAGGCTGTCAACAATTCATATCTAAATTGATGTATTTTTGTCATAGCATTGACACTTGCGTGTGTGCGCATAATGTCTTGTTAGATGATGACTTTCTTTCCTGCCAGACCTGGCCTTCATCTGTATATCTTTTGCTGTAGTTGGTCTAAGAATTAGGGTAACATTATCCTGTAATTGTTTAACCTGTGTAAAGGTAACATATCAGCAGAATTCCTTTTGCATCTCTGGAAACTAACACCATGACCTACCAAGCTGACGTTATTGTCTTTGTAAAGTTTCCCGGCTTAGGAAAATTTTACAGAAAGCAAGTGATTACACTCATGAATCAATTTGTTGACACAATCAGTTTATGTTCACAAATGTAAGTCCTGCACTCTTTTAGCATTTCAAAGCAAATAAGAAAAATGCTTCCTGGCAATAAAGGGAAAACTTCTTGGACATCTTAAAGTTTTCGGGAAAAAATGTAAATAAATATTTACGTGAGACAATCCTCTGAAAAGTTCTATTGCAAAAAAGTGCCTATCTTCTTAGGATGGACAGCATGCAAAAAATTTAAGTCCCATCTCATGAGCAATACAATGAGTTTGAGCCTCAGAGTCCACAACTGGAGCAGTAGGTCATGATGCGCATTGGTCCCAGGTGGCAAGGGCTTCATAAAGTCTGGCCGGTGACATAGTGCTGGGGAACTTCTGCTTCTGCTGGCATACATTGAACTGTCTGTTGCTTGCTGGGTGAAGGCAGTTACACCCATGTGGTAGATGACCACTAGATAGCTATTGGTCTGGCAATGTGTGCTCAAACTGGCTGAGGAATATGGACCGCAGATGCACCCAAAGATCCATATACATGATGGTTTCTACTGCTCACATGAGTGCCCTCAGAACTAGCTTGCTTCCTGCAGGACAGGAGAAGTTCAGCTGACTTTGACCAATGAGCCTGCAGAACAGGAGCAAGGAGCTGCATAACTGTGTAATGTTGTGGGGTGGCAGCTTGTAGGAGACCCCAGAAACACACCATATCTTCCCCAATTCTCGATAAAGACCAAGAGGGGCAGAGACTGGAGTGAGAAACAACAGCATCGTCACAGCCAGAAGCATTGCCAAAGGGTGAGGTAGGGGTTGCTGGTGTGTTAACATCCATTGGGATGGTGAATGGAGTCATTGTCTGGCTGGGCACACCGGAAGGTGGAAGCAATACATCTGCTGGGTGAGCAGCAAAAACCTTGGCAGGGGCAGTATTGGTTGATGTGCTGTAAGAGCTGGGAGCACTTGAGGAGTGTGATTAGAAGCACAGCTTGCCTCAGAAGATGGGAAACAGTGGTTGTCAGCCACCAGGGCTAGCCACAGAAAAAATTCATATCCCTGTCCATGGGAGACATACCATGTTGTTGGGAAGAAGAGGAGAAGGGGGACTGTCTGTTAGGTGGAGAATGGACAGAGAAGAGTGGAGAGGGCAACCATGGGGCCACTCTGCCAGAGAGGAGCCCTCCATCAGAGTGTCTCAGTATGATCTGAGAAAAAGATGAAGATTCTCATGAGAGGAGTGGTACTCGTGTAGTTTAGATATTTGAAATTTAAAAGGCTGCAGAAAATCCTCAGCAGTGCCCTTAAAGGCAAGGTGGGAATTAATGCAATGCTGTGAGCAGCACAGAAGGCAGGAAATTCAGAGGAAGTTAGCTGAAGCCCATTATCAGTAACAATAGTGCATGGAGGCTGTCTAGTGGGAAAATTTGGGTAATTGCCCAAATGGTGTGGGAAGATAAATTGGAAGACATGCAGACCACAAACAGAAAACAGGACCCAGCATGCATGATGGAATGCCACATAGAGTCAAGGATGGGGTATTCGAAGTCCAGATGAATGTGGGACCAAGGAACGGAAGTGGAAGGCCATGTTAAGTAATGCTGAGATGGGGCCCTCACCAACTCTGGCAGCTGCAGCAAGCAGTGACCAAATCTCTAATAGTAGAATCCGTGCCTCATAGACATGATGGTGAGCCAGTCACTAGGTAAGAACAGTCCACCAGTGTCCTTTGTGGAGCAACCAGAGGAAGCGGTTGCAGAGAGCCACCAAATAACCATCCAAGTGCAGTTGTTGTCACCCTGGAGCAGGACAATGCTGTCCCGGGAAGAGAGGTCCTGTTGTTGATCCCAGAACACCTGAAGATCTGGGTGTGCCACAGCCTTAGAGTTGGGTGGCCAGCTTTGCCAGATGTGCTGGAAGAGATGTGGAAGACTGGACTGTCTGCAGTGTGGAGTCAGACAAGGTTGACATCCAGGAGTAGCTGTGCAAAGTCGGCAGCAACAGCGGCCAAGGTGGCAGCAGACTTCTGGATCAGTATTGAACACTGGGTCCTCTCCTAGTGAATGCCGGGAAAGGAGGTCAGCATTGGTATGGTGGAGGGTGGAGCACAAAATTGCTTCATAGGAATAGACAGAAAGGAACATGGCACAGTGTTGGAGGTGGTGGGCTGTGTGGTGCTGAAACCCAGAGGAAGGGCAACTGGGGCTTCTGGTACATACTGAGGGTACATTGGTACCCACAGACATAACCATTGAACTTTCTGAACCCAAAAATAATGGCCAGTGTTTATTTTTTGATTTGGCCATAATTACACTGGACAAAATAGTTTCTGAGACTAGTTTCAGAGACAAAGGCAGTTGGCTGCACCACCTCATTGATCACATGGAAAAGAACAGCTCCCACACCATAATTGGAGGTACCAGCAGAGAGTGTACACAGCTATCATAGGTCATAAGGCAGGTAGGCTTGAGGAGCACCTGTTTTAATAAGTGGTAACACCCTGACACACTCAGGGGACCAGAGGCACTGGACATTCATTCACAGGAAGTGAAGAAGAGTCTCTGCAATGCCAGTTGCATGGAGAATGAAATGACCTAAGACAGATTCGAGCTGATTTTTGTGGCAAAGCACAGGGAGCTTCTGGATCACCTCAATGGACTGCATGACAGGGTAGATGCTGGAAGCACTTCGGATGTGGCCAAGATATTCCACTCATTGCACTAACGGGTCACGCTTGTTCTTGTTACAATGGAGATCCTCATGACCAGACACTGCAAACAAAAGATTCCGATTGTGTAAGAAGTCTTAGACAGAGGCACCAGTAACCAGGATATTGTCCAGGTAGTTGGCAGCCTGGGTAACATATAGCAACAGTTGTTCAAGATACTGCTGGAAAATTACTAATGCACTCATGATACTAAAGGGGAGTTGATTGTATGGAAAAAGACCAAACGGGATATTGATAACCAAAATGTCATGTAGGCTGCCTCCAAAGGAATTTGCAGGTATGTGTCACAAAGATCAGTTTTTGCATAAATCTTGCTAGCACCCAGTTGAGACAAAATCTCCTTAGCTTAGGGGATAGGGTAAGAGTCCACTACTGACTAAGAGTGGACCATGACACTGAAAATGCTGCTGATGTGTTTCTGACCCGTATTCTGCCAATAAATTGTTTTCTTACCACTAATAATTGTTTAAGCACTCAGAAACACTGCTCATGCAGTGAACACAGTTGGATTTAAATTAACACTCCAGAAAAAAATGGTTCCCGACACTGTACTGTGTAAACCTGGTCAAATTCACTTTATTACTGTGAAAGCTTGTTTTACGCCCTTAACAGTAGTGTCCTTCAGCTGCATAGTGTACTAACTAAGAATGGTTCTTTCATGTGATACAGCTCTATTTTGGAATAGGTCTACACATTCTAATATGCCTACTGAATTACAATTGTTCTCTGAAGAGCATTTGTCATTTTATGGTAAGCCAGATGTTTTCCCCCTATATGCAATTTAGAAATACTGATGCACTTTTAGTACCATGCCAGAGTTATGAACATAAAAAACTAACATTATAACTATAGTAAAACATGTTTTTACATTAGCAGACTGTACATTTTGCCGCCAATTTCGTTTGATCCTTTTCTAAGCTTTTTCTCCTTGAACTACTTGTTTTCCTGCTATTAAAAATCAACATTCGGAAGTAACTGAAGGATATCATGTCATCCTTCCCTTCAAACATCATTTAGAAAGCTCCATCCTCCGCTCTTCTTAAATTAATTGAATGATGACCCCCAATTATTCGGTTTTTCTTCCTCCTTTTCATTAGTCGACACAATAACAATACTTAGATTTTACTGTCTGTTCATTTCAAACAAAACTGTATGTTTAAAAACAATGAATAATTTACGTAACACACTAAAAGTAAATAAACAAGTTTGACGATGAAAGTACATTGCCTTTAATCTGCTGACTTGTGTGGTGGCGACGGTGATTTTACTGCCGTGTGTGTGAACACTGGACTTTTGACAATGGCGACGATCAGTTGACCTGGCAGTAAATATCCACTGTGAGTGCAAACGGCGTTAAAGACCTGGTCAGAAAGAGCGTGGCCTGGCAGTCTGACCTGTGGCCTTGAACAGCAATGGCATTGGCCAGGCCGCATAGTTGTTGTATATTGCTGTCGGTCACACAGAGAATGACTCTGGCTGGCTCGCCGCACCGGCTGCCATCGAGTTTCAACACAGAAAGATTCACAGCAGCCAGGAGCAGCGGTCTGCATTTGCTGGTGCATTTGACAACAATGGCGTGAGGCAGATCTTTGGTACCACGCTACACGTGCAGGCTGCTATGTGATGAGGTTCCATCTGTTTCCACGGTGTGACAGCTGACGCAGTAGCAACCGCTTCTCCCTGTCTGGCGTTCCTTGCCCCGGTCATCCATCGTGCCTGACCCACACAGGCAGACTGCGGCGTTGTGTCTGACCAGGCCTTCAAGAAGCTGAAAATCAGTTTTTATCTTTCCTGTATGTTTGGAAACTGACACATCCGGGATATATTATAGGAACAAAGCCTAGAAACACAGGTGGCCCTTGTGACTCCTAAGGGATTGAGACCACTCAAATCTTTAATCATTATCAAACTATCACAAACAAGCCATCATTGTATCATTAATCATCAGTCACTTACTAGTTACCATCTCTCTACAATATGCCGTGCCGATCAAATGCCTGGATGGTTAATGGCGTACACTCGCTTGCAATACTGAGGTAAATGGCAACTGGCAAATGTTTCAAACTTGTTCCCAGTGTGGCGACTCCACATGGCCATAGAGAGGAGACAAATAAAACTGGAAATGCATTTCTGAATAAAATTTGGCAGCTCTGCAAAGTTTAGTTTTGTGTACTATGCTGTATTCTTACAGGTAGACGCCCTAGTGTCAGCCACATCAGTTTTAGATGAATTCGCTATTTCTCACACATTTGCTGTAAAGGTGTCTCATTTTAAGAGTTGTGGGAATATTCTGAATTGCTCTTGTAAATGCACATTTTGAGGCACAATGCCATGTCAGTAAGTGCACCACTGCTGAGAGATGTTAATAGGTGCTTAAAATAAATAATAACAATTTCAGATTGTTAAATACATAAAAATAAATTATTTTCTCTCTTTAAGTAAGAATAAATCATTTATTTTCACCTGCCTTAATACATTTTCTTGCTACATTCGCTTTTCTCTGTTAGTCCCCTGAAAAGTGAAAAAAAAATCAGGGCTTTACTTTCTATTTTGTAAAGTAAAAACTAAATGTACACAATAATTTCCACAACCCATAACAGATTCATGTCTTAACAAATTTTGGAACTTTGGTTGTAAGGATGATGTGGCTGTTTTATTGTTACAAACATATTAATGTAGTTTGAAATACTGTTGTATATTTAATATTAAGAACAAAAGGAGGCATACGATTGTGGAAATCAGTTCTGTTACTAATAATGTGCATAACTTGACTACTGACTTATCTGCATTACTTAAACAGAAACTGAATTTGTCTTGGGCCCTTCCCGTAACTATCTACCACTTTTTCGATAAAGGACTCCTCCTCTGATTTTATCTTATCACGATGAACTGACACTATACACAAACAACTGAGTCGATTATCTGCCACGGTAGTTCTTAGCCACGTTTTTACACTCCTGAGAGTGCTGCAAACAAACATGGCATAGACCTATACTAATTCATACAGTGTAACCTTCTTCAGTTACTCTATTGTGATAATATTTCAAACAAGATTTAAAAATAATTAGAGGAAATGTCTCATCTGACTTAAGAAATTGTTTCAAAGTCTTTCTGATAAAGTAATTACAATCAGAAAAATGTTACTGTGTTAATTAGTACCTGAATGATCTTTCCGGAGAGCAGGTGGTTGCCAGTAAGCTAAGGGCTATCTTCATGGCTGAAGCTACGGCAGGCAAGGATTTGGCTTTGTCCAGTAGATCAGTCAGGCTTAATTCAGCAATATCTCCTTCAGTTACTTTATCGCATTTCCACATACTAATCCATGTCCATGCTTCTTCAGTGAAGTTATCTAAAAGTTCGCCATAAAATCTGATGATATTTTCAATTATCCTTTTCATATCTAGGTCACTTTGGGATTTCATTACCTTTGGGTGCAAGCAGAAAATCTCAAAACATGCCTTGTTATCTTCTGAAAACCGTTCTTGCAAGTACTGGACTAGGGAATCCAAATATGGAATAAAGAGAGATTTTCTGTACTACTCAGTGACAGAAACTGATGGATGATTTGAACGATGCACTTGTTGTGCAACACTCACAGTTCTCAAATGCCAGTGACATCTATTCCAAGTGCACTATAGTTGCTTTCATCACTTTTCATTATCATTACAAATTCGGCTTTCACATTTTCTCTGTCATCTAATAACATTTTTACAATTCCTTGAATGTGTTCTGAAACTTCTAACAAGTTAATGTTTACTGATGTAAGGATATTGGTAACAGGTTCTAGTTTGGCTGAATATTTTGCTATGACTTTTAATGTAACAATAAATGTTGGAGAAGTAAGTGTGCAGTAAAGTTGCCAGGCTTTCTGCCTAGTTTCACAATCTCCTTCTTTATGTAAAATTGCTAATGCTTCAACAATTTCTAAAAACTTATCATTAAATTTCCTTATAGACTTATGCTTCTCAGACCATCGTGTCTCACACAGTTTTTGAAGGTTCCCAACTAGGACTTTCCTTTGTCTGCTCCCCCATAAACAAAGAAATTCTTTCTTTGATAGTACCAATGGCATTTCTAACCTCTGGTAAGGTGTTCAAATCATTCACAACTAAATTAAGTCTATGGCTAGCACAACGATAGAAGTGAGCCTTGGGATATTTCTCAGCAATTATCTGCTGTACTCCGCAAATTTTACTGGCCATCGTACTGCACCCGTCATTGCCTTGTCCTACCATTTTATCTAGATTTAAACCCCAAGCAGATAAAGTAGATATTATTGTGTTGGAGATATGTTTTACATCTAACCTTGCTAATGGTGTAAATCCAAGGAAGTCTTCTCTGACAACATTAGTTGCATGGTCAAAATAACATGCAGAAAGAGAAAGTTGTTCTGTGCCTGCAATATCCATTGTTTTGTCTGCCAAAACTGAAAATGATTTGCTGTTATTGATGGTATTAATCAAATCATTTCTTAGTACCTTGGCCCATACATCAATTAAATCATTTTGGGTTCTATGAGAAACATAGGTAGCATTTTTAGGGGCACCCTCAAAATGTTTAGACAGTGTTATGTCACCTGGCTGTACTCTAAATTGTAACAAATTATCAAATACAGCGATTGAATTTGTTTTTCTTCTTAAAGGTAAGTTATGTAATGCACAAAACAATACACAAGAAACTATTGATTTTAACTTTGCATGATCAGTTTGTACTAATTTCGCAAGATTCTCATTGGCGAGTTCTTCCACACCTTTAGTTTTGTTTGTCACACCACTTATGAAATTATTTGACTTTTCTATTGCATCTTTATGCCACTCGGAATTGCATTTTTGGACATTCATGGAACTTTTTCAAATTTGTGAATGAGTGGCTTATAAATGCACCATTATGACTACAATGACACAAAACTTGCAGAGGGCACCTTTAACTGCTTTAGAGTAGACCATCCATGGATATAATGACAGCCAGGCTGGTCGAAATGTTCTTTTTGTGCTGTCTATATCAGTCTTAAAATTATAACTTCTTTCAGGTTGCCATGGATTAAATAAAATCCTATGCTTTAGAAAATTGTCAACATCCTTTTTATCAATGAAATTTCAGACATCGGGAATACTGACTAGGATACTACTACCCTTTTCATCCATGCACTTGAAGCCAGCAGAGGAACTGGCTTTGTCTTTATTTTCTCCATCAGCACAACTACTGGAATTTTTAATAGTGATGGTTGTGTTTGACTCGCCCTTTTCCTGTGATACCTCATCATAGACAGTATCTTCTTCGACACCTCCACTTTCATTTGTAGTTTTCATTCACTTGTGAGGTACAAAAAACTTATGTATATCTGTCATTTCCACTGTATACACTGCACTTTTAAATTCACAACGCATAAACGTCTATGCAAACCACTGTCCACTTACAACTCACAATGAATTTACACAACCCTTAAAGTGGTGTGATGCCGAACCTAGCTGAGTCATGACTAAAGAACAGAAGCTGAAATTATATCACAGTGGTGGGACGAAGGGAGGGGTTTCGGTTCATCAATGAAACAACGCAGTGTCCATTAGACCGCAAGCCAGTGGCTTTGAGTTTTGCGTGAACATTTGGAGCAGTTTCTTGCAATGGATGTGGAAATATTTATGCAATATGTTCCTATTAAAACATAGCAAAACTCATCTGGAATGTTCCGGAAATGTAGGTAGCTCACGCCACACCGTGCTAGACCATGTTCGTTGACAGTAGTTCCAATGACGAATATTGCCTACTTCTACAGACAAGTAGTGATATTAGTGGCCTCACAGTACACTCGAAAACTTCTTCAGCAAACGAAAAGGAACATAATACCATAAGCTAATTTAAATTAGCATCTGACAGTTGTTAACCATTATTTGAAATTTGAAAGAATAAAATATTGCTGAGTGTGTTTTGTTGTGCAACTGCCTTATGTTGTCAGTTGAGGTTTATGAAGAGGTTTGTACATAGTGAGATGGGAACAGAAAGGGTGACATTTTAGTACTCTATAAGTCAACATTTTCGAGATGGAACTCTCACCATGGGTACCATTCTTAATGGGACCAAGTACACATGTAGTAGTTCGTTGACTGGCAGATTTGTTTTTTTTTTTATGATAGCATATTAGTAATGTCCAGAGTTTGTTAACATGTAAACAGTCTTTCCTTACCAGATATGCATTGTTTACAGTTACTAAAATCTCGAATATTGCAGCTATAGATATCTATCTTTAATTTTTTTTGTCATATAGATACTGTAACATAGATTATTTTTCAAGGAAGATATCATTTTTTTACATTTGTCTTTAATGTCCCTTTATGACACAACTGATTCTCTTTAATATGCAGAGAATGAACAATGGGCGTGCCTTCAGGAAAAATGCTTAAATGTGGCTAAAGAATGCATATGTAAATGTTAACAGTAAACTGCTGGTTCATGTGATTATTCCCATTGTTGCCTCACTTGCTGTTGTTAGTTTCTACCACGTGTGAGTGTAGAAATAAAAGCAAAGATACTCCATAGGCAATATCTGTAAGACAATATATAACAATTTTGCACATCTTCAACAAACAAGATTTCTTAAAGAAAAACACATAATTTTTAAATTTAACGTCATTTTTTAATTTTAGTTCAATTCTCCTTTAAAGTTATTTCATTGCTCTAGTTCATCCTGTAATTCTGTTTAGATATGTTTTATATCATTTTTACATCATTTTATCGATATTTTCCGGTTATTTTAGTGGTAATTTTACAAGTATCTTAAATCATACATAACTGAGCCCCAAAGTTACAGGTATTTTTTATATTCATAGACTGAATGAATTCTCACTAGGGGCAACTGCCTCCAGTGCACCCCTCCCCCTCCCCCCTGTGGGCACCCCTCGTTGGCTACTCGAAAAGATCAATGGGGGTATCCCAGTGACTGTTGGAGATGGGAGTGAGGACACCAGCATCCTGTAAATGGCAGATTTTCTGTCAGAGATGGTCTTGTAGCACAAATATAATGGTCCAAGATTTCTCAAACTTAGGAACTGCTGGTGGACGAAGTGTGACATGGCTATTGAAAATCCTTGACACCAGAAAGAAGATAGTGCAGAAAACACTTTGGAGTACTTAGCAAACAAATCCAAGGCACAGGAACTGACCTTCATCTGACTGACATGAGAAATGGCTTTGTGAATCTGCAGCCCCAGAGCGGTGAAAGGGTCCAAGTTGAGAAGGTCAGAGGTATCAGGAAATCCAACATCCAGAACGCGTTCTTTGATAGCTGTGTTCCTGTACTGAAAATGTGCTGAGAGGGCATCCTTGATGGAAATGAGGTTGTTGCTAAAACTGTGTAGCTGGGTGTGGAATCCCAGGGCCTTATACATCAGCCAGTCAGTGATGGTGGCAGACGACCCAGTATCAGTATGGAGAAGCCCCAGGATCCCATCAAGCAGAACATGGAGAGACATTGATTTGTGGGAGGAAGGGACCATCGTGTAGATCAAAAGAATAGACGGTGTAGCATTGCATTCCCCAGAGCTGTCAGGTTTGAGGGTGGTATGAGACACCTAATGAACAGACATCGCCATGGAAAGGCAAACTTTGGACTGGTTGTTAGACTTTTCACGTGCCAAAAACCTGGTGTTCAGAAATGACACTGCTGCCACTGACAGCTAATAAAACATCAACTGCAGGAAGGTAGGGCATACACACAATGCCCACCATTCTGGTCCACGTTGTGGGAGGGTTTGAGTGAGGCAGAAGGCTTCTGAGGTAGCCTTGAGGCTAAGACCACTGCCAGATCCTGCAGGGATAATGCAGTGCACTGAGACTGCTAATACACCAGAATAATAGGGATGCAAGACTCAAGGGAGGTAGCCTTAAGTTTGAGGAAATTGTGATGGAGAGCCTCACACACAAGGGAGGAAACATGAATGTTTACACTGGAAATGCCAATCATGAAAGTGTCCCTGGAATCGCATAATTCTCTGCTGATAAGATTCATGAGACAGACTGTGACAATTAATAAAACTGTGGTTGGCCTCAGCCACATCAACGTTGGAATCAAAACAGTCAGAGACACTGGACTTCAGCCTCAGGATGCAGCTGTTGTATAAGCTGGTATACAAAGGGGCTGTCTTTGTCCGATGATATGTGCTCTGCAGGGTGTTACCTGTCAGTCTGTGGAAGAGGAAATGTTGTTCCATTTGCATTAGGTATCATAACCATGGCTCCACTTTGTGGTCAAACACACAGAAGGGAGGCAGTGGCTGCTGGAACTCCTGGTTGGGGTTGAGGGTTGTGTCACTGTGCTTCGAAACCTCCAGTGACAAGTGCAGCCGACCCATGATATTCACCAGAAGAGCCCTGTTGGCCCTCTACATCTGTTGAAGCAGAAAGAGGATCAGATGGGTAAGGTCTGTAGGCACACGTGCCAATGACATAGTGACAATAACACAGGAGAGCTATCTTTAACATTTATGTGATATTCTTGAAAATGAAGAGTCCCGACTTGGGGCAATTTTCCAGTAAGTAAGTGATTATACTCATGAATCAATCTGTTGACACAATCATTTTTTCTTCACAAATGTAAGTTGTGCACTCTGTTGGCATTTCAAAACAAACAGGAAAAATCTTTCTTGACAACAAATGGAAGACTTCTTGGACAACTTAAAGTTCTCAGGAAAACAACATAAATAAATATTTGTGTGAGACTATACTTTGAAAAGGTCTCTTGCAAAAAAGTAGCTATCTTCTTAGATTGCACAGTAGGCAGAAAATTAAAATCCCATCTCATGAGCAATACCAGGAGTCTGCACCTCAGACTTCACAGCTGGAGCAGCAGGTCATGATGGACATTGGTTCTGGATGGCAAGGACGGAATCAAATCTGGGCTGTGACGTGGTGCTGGTGAATTTCTGCTTCTGCTGACAGAGACAGAACTGAATGCTGCTTGCTGGGTGAGGGCAGTCATACCCAGGTGGTAGAAGACTAGATGACTACTAGATACCTATTGGTCTGGCAATGTGGGCTCAGATTGCTTGAGGAAAATCGCGCTTCGGATACACCAAAAGATCCATTTATGTGGTGGCCTCTACCCTCTTGTGCATGCCCTCAAATCTAGCCTGCTTTCTGCAGGCAGGTGAAGTTCAGCTGGTTTCTGCTAATGTTCCTATGGGGCCGGAGCAATGACATAGCAGTGTGACAATGTGGATTGGTAGCATTGTAGGAGACCACAGAAACACAATACTTTGATTTCTTCAGTGGTGTTGAATCATCATGTTTCCTGTGCTATGACTGTTCTTTTGTCTGTGTGTTATAGTAATGACCCAATATTCATCTGTGGTTACAAACTGGAACAGAATCCATGTTGGTTGCTCTGAAAAGAGGTCAAACATAGTTCACACATCTCCATTCTGTTGCATTTCTGATCCTGTGTTAAGAGTCACGACAGCAATATAGCACACAGTTTTCTCATATTCAATTCCACTGTTAAAATGTGATATGCCATTCAGGTGACATACTTATAGCTTCAGTAGTTTCATGCATTTTCAGTTGCCATTCCTCCAAGACCATTCTATGCACTTCTGCAGTTACTTCTGGGATAGTGGCATGTGCATTTATTTCTGGGTTAGTGGCATATCTTGGCTGATGACTAAGCAAATTATCATCAAAGTTTTCCTGGCCAAATTTAAACTTATTTGTTCACTTGACAACCACTGAATATGAAGGAGCAGAGTCCTCCAGTGTGCCCAGAAAATCAGCATGAGTTTCCTTTGGTTTCATACATTTCTTTAGTTCAGTATTTTCCATCCTCAACAAACTGTGTAGTTGCAGGTTTTTGCATGGTGCTACAAGGGGATGTCATGAACAATATACTAAAATTCCTGAGTGTTGGTGTGTGAGGGAGAAGGAGTGCTAAAAAGTCACATTCTCCTCATGTTTTTCTCAAATAGCTTAGAAACTGTGGAACCTATTGAAAATTTTTCAAAGCACAAAATCAAACTATGTGATATTTCCTGCAGAATATTTTTGCAGACTGCCAAATATATTATTTTAACAGTACAAAAGTAATGTTTATTTTTAAGTAAAGTGGGTTAAAAACAATTACAAAATGTGTATATGACATCTATGTATGGTAGAGCCATAGTATGGGATAATTTATGTTCCATGGATGCAGAATGGAGTGTGAGGAAAGGTATGTTGTTATAATCTATGAAAATATCTGAACACTGTTGTACACTGCCAGAAGTGAAATTGATTCTTAGCCATCCTGTACAGCTGCTGTGGTGTTCTTATGGGAAAGGTGATGGGCTCCGCTCGATTTTCAGTTTACGTACAGACTATACCTCAAAAGTATTTTCTGTCCAGTTTTCCTATATGAATAGACAAAATTACTTCATTGAGCTTGTTTGTAGATAGTAGAGTTCCTTTCAGTTGTTAAGCAAACTTTTATGTAAAATACATTCCTTTAAACAGTGACTGAGGAGTATTTAATTTGTAACTGTGCTCTTGTTAGTGTCCTGTGTAGGGTCACTTTGAAAGGAATTGTATTGGTAAATGTGACAGCTGTTGCTGTCTGTCGTGTACAGTGTATTGTGAAGCTGTGTAATTGTATTGTAGTCGTTTGGTGGTGAATTAATGAAACCCCTTAATGTTATTGCGCTTCTCATGTGATTAATTGTGTTAATGGGTTTCTGTACAAATCTTTTCCACACAGGAATTGTTGGCACACATATAGCCAGTTGCACTGAGTGGTGTCACTAACCACACATTCATGGTGTTTCTTCAAGATAAGTGTGGATATGTGTGATTGAATGGACCTGATATGTTACAGTCTAGAACAATAACCTATTATAATCGATCGCTTGACTTACACTGAGGTGACAAAAGTCATGGGATACTTCCTGATATCGTGTCGGATCTCCGTTTCCCTGGCACTTGAATTGTCCAGAATGTTCCTCAAACCAGTCATGAACACTTTTGGCCCAGTGAAATTTCACATTGTCCTCCATAAAAATTCCATCATTATTTGGGTAGATGAAGTCCATGAATGACTTCAGAAAGTCTCCAAGTAGCCAAACATAACAATTTTTAGTCAGTGATCAGTTTGGACCAGAAAACCCAGTCTATTCTCTATAAATACAGCCTACAGCATTATGGAGCTTCCACTAGCTTCCACAGTTCTTGACAACTTGGGGTCTATTGTTTCATGAGGTCTGTGCCACACTCAGGTCTTACCTACTGATATCAGGAATCATCTGACTGGGCAACAGTTTTCTAGCCATCTGGGCTCAAACCAATATGGTCACAAGTGCAGCAGAGGCACTGCAGGTGATTTTGTGTTGTTAGAAAAGACACTTGCATGAGTCATCTGCTGCCATAGTTAATTAATTGCAGATTTCAGCACACTGACCTATTGGATTCATTTGTTGTATGTCCCACTTTGATTTCTGCAGTCATTTCATACAATGTTGTTAGTCTGTTAACAGTGTCATCTCTATGTGAATGATGCTGCTTTTGGTTGTTAAGTGAAAGCTACTGGCCACTATGTTTTTTGTAGTGAGAGGTAATGTCTGAAATTTGGTATTCTCTGCACACTCTTGATACCATGGGTCATGAAATATTCATTTTGAAAATGGAATGTCCACTGTGCGTAATTCCAACTGCCATTCCACATTCAAAGGCTTTTAATTCCCATTGTGTGACCATAATCACATGATAAACTGTTTCACAGGAATTTCCTGAGGACAAATGACAGCCGTGCCAATGAACTGCCCTTTTATGCCCTTGTGTAGAGAATACTGCTGCCATCTCTATACTTACATATTGCTATCCCATGACTTTTGTCATCTCAGTATGTGTGGAAGTATCTGAAATTCTATAACACGCATGTGACCTACCACTTCTATTGTAGAAGGGTATAGTTACTCCTTTGAGTGTGGAGGCTAGGGAGATGTATTCATACCCCTCAGTCTTTGAAAAGTATTCCAGACACTTAAAGTTGATACAATAAAATCAGCATCTGGATAGCACATTACACTTACGATGATACAATAAAATCAACATGTGGATAGCACATTACACTTACGACAGGCTCTTCAATGTGATAGAGAGTTGACAGTTCAAGCTTTTGAATTGTTTCACATAATAGCTGACTTAACAACTGTGAATAACTACTCACTTGATCAACTAAAGGTAACTCCACTATATAAACACGAACTTACTGAAAGTTATTTTATCTACTCACATATGAGAAGTCGACAGGAAATGCTGGGGAGGTATTGTCTGCCTGTAAACTCCAACTCAAGCAGTGCTCACAGTCAAGAATGTTGCCTTTCCAAGAAGAAAACTACAGCTGCTGTAAAGGGTGACTAAGAATCAATTTCCTCTCTAGCAGTGTAGAACAGTGTGCAGATATTTATGTAGATTCTTCTGTTAGTGTTACTAGTAACTCATATCTGCAGTCCATGTAGTGTTAATGCATTTCTTGTGTGTGACTTTCAGTTATGGCTGACATTATAAAGAAGCACTACAAAGCACATGTCAGCAGCAGTGATCTGAAAATGGTGTACATAACTTCTCCTTGAGTCAGAGTAACTGCCATGCACGCTTGGAACTGTGATCGTAGCACTGCCATGGATAGAAATAGAAGTGGAACTTAGTTTGTGGATGATCCTCATATTGTGATGACAGACATACCATGTACAATTACTAAAGTATTACAAAATATTAATTTTCTGATGATTATGGAGAACTAATGATTATGTAAAATCAGAAGAATGGAAACTCCAGAATCAAATAATGAGAGTATTTCAAAAAGGATACATTGCTACATGCCATATAGTTTACATCTACATCTACATGACTACTCTGCAATTCACATTTAAGTGCTTGGCAGAGGGTTCATCGAACCACAATCATACTATCTCTCTACTATTCCACTCCCGAACAGCGAGTGGGAAAAACGAACACCTAAACCTTTCTGTTCGAGCTCTGATTTCTCTTATTTTATTTTGATGATCATTCCTACCTATGTAGGTTGGGCTCAACAAAATATTTTCGCATTCGAAAGAGAAAGTTGGTGACTGAAATTTCGTTAAAAGGTCTCGCTGTAATGACTTCCATCCCAACTCGCTTACCATATCTGCCACACTCTCTCCCCTATAACGCGATAATACAAAATGAGCTGCCCTTTTTTGCACCCTTTCGATGTCCTCCGTCAATCCCACCTGGTAAGGATCCCACACCGCGCAGCAATATTCTAACAGAGGACGAACGAGTGTAGTGTAAGCTGTCTCTTTAGTGGACTTGTTGCATCTGCTAAGTGTCCTGCCAATGAAACGCAACCTTTGGCTCGCCTTCCCGACAATATTATCTATGTGGTCCTTCCAACTGAAGTTGTTCGTAATTTTAACACCCAGGTACTTAGTTGAATTGACAGCCTTGAGAATTGTACTATTTATCGAGTAATCGAATTCCAACGGATTTCTTTTGGAACTCATGTGGATCATCTCACACTTTTCGTTATTTAGCGTCAACTGCCACCTGACACACCATACAGCAATCTTTTCTAAATCGCTTTGCAGCCGATACTGGTCTTCGGATGACCTTACTAGACGGTAAATTACAGCATCATCTGCGAACAGTCTAAGAGAACTGCTCAGATTGTCACCCAGGTCATTTATATAGATCAGGAACAGTAGAGGTCCCAGGACGCTTCCCTGGGGAACACCTGATTTCACTTCAGTTTTACTCGATGATTTGCCGTCTATTACTACGAACTGCAACCTTCCTGACAGGAAATCACGAATCCAGTCGCACAACTGAGACGATACCCCATAGCTCCGCAACTTGATTAGAAGTCGCTTGTGAGGAACGGTGTCAAAAGCTTTCCGGAAATCTAGAAATACGGAATCAACTTGAGATCCCCTGTCGATAGCGGCCATTACTTCGTGCGAATAAAGAACTAGCTGCGTTGCACAAGAGCGATGATTTCTGAAGCCATGCTGCTTACGTGTCAATAGATCGTTCCCTTCGAGGTGGTTTATAATGTTTGAATACAGTATATGCTCCAAAACCCTACTGCAAACCGACGTCAATGATATAGGTCTGTAGTTACCCTTCTTAAACACTGGTGTGACCTGCGCAATTTTCCAGTCTGTAGGCACAGATCTATCGGTGAGCGAATGGTTGTATATGAGTGCTAAGTAGGGAGCTATAGTATCAGCTTAATCTGAAAGGAACCTAATCGGTATACAATCTGGACCTGAAGACTTGCCCGTATTAAGCAATTTGAGTTGCTTCGCAACCCCTAAGGTATCTACTTCTAAGAAACTCATGCTAGCAGATGTTCGTGTTTCAAATTCTGGAATATTCCATTCGTCTTCCCTGGTGAAGGAATTTCAGAAAACTGCGTTCAATAACTCCGCTTTAGCGGCACAGTCGTCGATAACAGTACCATCGGCACTGCGCAGCGAAGGTATTGACTGCGTCTTGCCGCTTGTGTACTTTACATACGACCAGAATTTCTTCGGATTTTCTACCAAATTTTGAGACAATGTTTCGTTGTGGAACCTATTAAAGGAATCTCGCATCGAAGTACGTGCCAAATTTCGCGCATCTGTAAATTTTAGCCCATCTTCGGGATTTCGCGTTCTTCTGAACTTCGCATGCTTTTTCCGTTGCCTCTGCAACAGCGTTCGGACCTTTTTTGTGTACCACGGGGGATCCGTTCCATCTCTTACCAATTTATGAGGTATGAATCTCTCAATTGCTGCTGCTACTATATCTTTGAATTTGAGCCACATCTCGTCTACATTCGCATAGTCAGTTCGGAAGGAATGGAAATTGTCTTTTAGGAAGGCTTCTAGTGGCACTTTATCTGCTTTTTTAAATAAAATTATTTTGCGTTTAGATGTCGAGTTGCAGAGAGGGACAATAAAAAAATGTAAACAAGTACGTTTTTGGCCAAAAGACCTTTCCTATGATGTCAACAATACATAAAAACAGACACCCACCCATCCATCCACCCAACCACCCATCCATCCATCCACCCACCCACCCAACCACCCATCCATCCATCCACCCATCCACCCACCCACCCACACACACACACACACACACACACACACACACACACACACACACACACACACACACATGATCATACTCAAAAGACCACTGGCTCTGGCCACCAAGGAGAGACTACGAGCAACTGTATATGAGGGAGAGAGATTGCAGAATAGGATTGGGGACGGTAAAGGACTGTTTCTGATAGCATCCAGGGACATGGTGGGGTGAGGGCAGGACAGCTAGGTGCAGGCAGGAGGTAGACGGATGGTGGTTTGAGACTGGGAGGGGTTTGGCAGTGGAATAGGGAGACAAGTAAAAGAAAAAGAAGGAAATCAACTGTAGGTGATTGATGGAGTAGAAGGCATTGTAGTGCTTGAGTGGGATTGGGGAAGGGAGCAGGTGGGTGAATAACAGTGCCTAATACAGGCTGATTCAAGAGGAATATGGGAGTGTAGGATATATTGCACATAGAGTAAGCCCCTGTAGCACCTAGAACCGCTCGGCCATGAGATGAATAGTGTTGTGGTGAGTAGTGTGCCTAACAACTGGGTGGTCCAGCTATTTCTTGGGCACAGTTCTTCAGTGGCCATTCTTGAGGACAGAAACTTGTTGGTTGTCATGCTGTTAGATTGCACCACAGTGGTTGCAGCTTACCTTCTAGATAACATGACAGCCTTCACAGGTAGCAATGGTTTTGATGGGATACATGACATTTGTGACTGTACTAGAGTAGATGGTGCTGGGAGGATATATGTGACAGGTCTTTGGTGAAGGTCTATTACAGTGATATGGATCATGAGAAAAGGGGTTGTGACCAGGGGTGGAGTACGGTTGGACAGTGATGTCTGACATGTTTGGTATATGGTTGAACATCACTGTGGGAGGGATGGAAGGGTAGTGTGTAAGACACTTCTCACTCCATGGTATGATTAGAGATAGTCGGATAATGAAATTCAGTTTCTCCTCTCCTTGGTATTACTGAGTTACAAGGGGAATGTTCCTTTGTGGCTGGAGACATAAAGCACAGAACATTTGTTTCAGTACAAATTGTGAAGGATAATTTTGATCTATAATGCTCAGTGAGACCCTTGGTTTTTCTGAGAGAGACTGCTTGTCACTACAGATGCAACAAGTCACAGGTGGCTAGGCTGTATGCAAAGGACTTCTTGGTATGGAATAGAAAGAAGCTGCTGAAGTGGAGGTACTGCTTTTGGTTGTTAGGTTTGATATGGATGGAGTTACTGATGTAGCCATCTTTGAGGTGGAGGTCAACATAGAGGAGGGAGTCTTGTTGTGTTGAGGGGAACCGTGAGAAGCAACTGGAAGGAAGTAGTTGAGATTGTGGAGGAAGGAGGATAGGAATTTCTCACACTTAATCATGATTATGAAGGTGTCACCAACAAATCTGAACTAGGTGAGGAGTTGGGGATTCTGGGTGGCTAGGACGGATTCCTTTAGACAGCTCATGGCAGGCTGGCATAGGATGCTGCCATGTGAATGACCATTGCCATACGTTAGAATTGTCTGAGGTGAGACGTTCATAAATGAAGTAATTGTGGATTAGGATTTAGTTGGTTGTGGTGACCAGGAAGGAGGTTGTAGGTCTGGAATCCATTGGGCCTTGGGAAAGGTAGCATTCAATAGTGGCAAGGCCCTGGGATTTCAGGATATTAGTGTGAATGGAGGTGGCATCAATAGTGATAAGTAGGGCATCGTGTGCTAAAGGAACAGGAACTATGGAGAGTCGGTGGAGGAAATGGTTGATGTCTTTTTATAGGAGGGAAGGTTGTGGCTGATAGGTGGAACATGTGGCTCTGTGAGAGCACAGATTCTCTCAGTGAGCAACACAGCATCTGGCCACAGAGGATGGTTGAGTGTATAGACTTTATGAAGCATGTAGAAGGCAGGAGTGTGGGAGTGGTGGGAACGAGGAGAGAGAGAGAGAGAGAGAGAGAGAGAGAGAGAGAGAGAGAGAGAGAGAGAGAGAGAGACTTAGGGGACAGATTCTGGGATGGGTGTAAGGATTTGAAGAGAGACCAGAGATGCTGTTGGATTTCTTGAGTGGGCTCACAGTGCCAGGGTTTGTAGGTGGATAAACCTGACAGCTGGCAGAGTCCTTTCACCACATAATCCTTGCAGTTCTAAAGGCCTTGCGGCTCAGAAGCTTACTTCTTTAGCCCTCTTTTTGTTTTACCTGTCTCGATTTAACATCTGCTCTATATAGTCAGTAGCAATATATCCTTTATAAAATACTGTCATTATGATTACGCAAATACTTTATTAAGAACCAAGATTGACCCAACTTTGCTGACAGTTCTACATAGTTTCCCATTTGGGCATTAGCCCAAATGGGGAAGCTTACAGGAAAGCTAATCCAAAGTAGCACAGGTTGCTAGGTTGCTAATGAGTGGAAAAAAATGTGCTAGTTGCCTAAACTTTGTCAATCTTGGGACCTTTTAGGTAGCATGTTGGTACCAGCTGCCAATAAAGAATAGTGTGCAATTAATTACTTGCCCATGTGATCTTAACCAGCCAGCATTTTACATTGAACAAAGTAACATGAAGCCCTAACTTACATATAATTTAAATTTATTGTCAATCTACATGAACAAACAATTTCACACTGAAATTAATGCACACAATTATCTTGTCTCAAGTTCAATTTTATCGAGTGGCTGACTTTAGATGAATGAACAGAGTGGTGATTCTTCTGTAAAAACCTGGAATCCTCATGGAATTACACTATGTGATCAAAAGTAGCTGGACATCTGGCTGAAAATTACTTACAAGTTCATGGCACCATTCATTGGTAATGCTGAAATTCATTATGGTATTGGCACATCCTTATCCTTGATGACAGGTTCCACTCTCGTAGGCATACATTCATTAGTTTCTGGAAGGTTTCTTGGGGAATGGCAGCCCATTCTTCACAGAGTGCTGCACTGAGGAGAGGTATCGATGTTGGTTGGTGATGCCTGGCATGAAGTAGGAATTCCAAACCATCTCAAAGGTGTTCTATAGGTTTCAGGTCAGGACTTTGTGCAGGTCAGTCCAGTATAGGGATGTTATTGTCATGTAACCACTCTGCCATAGGCCATGCATTATGAACAGGTACTCGATCATGTTGAAAGATGGAATTGCAAACCCCTAATTGTTCTTCAACAGGGGGAAGCAAGAAGGTGCTTATAACATCAATGTAGGTCTGTGCTGTGATAGTGCCACACTAAACAAAGGGTGCAAACACCCTCCACAAAAAAACATGACCAAAGTATAACATCACCACTTCCAAATTTTACTGTTGGCACTACACACGCTGTCAGACGACATTAACCAGGCATCGCCATAACCACATCCCGTGTACCATGATTCTTCACTCCACACAATGTTTACACCAATAAGTGAGGTGTCATTTGGTTTTTACCAGCGTGATGTGTGGATTATGAGCAGCCACTCAACCATGATATCCAAGTATTCTCATCTCCCACCTAACTATTATAGTACTTGCAGTGGCTCTAGATGCAGTTTGGATGTGATGGTCTGGATAGATGTCTGCCTATTACAGATTACAAGCCTCTTCAGCTGTCGGCGGTCTCTGTCAGTTAACAGATGATGTCGGCCTGTACGTTTTTGTGCTGTATGTGTCCCTTCATGTTTTCACTTCACTATCACATTAGAAACAGTGTACGTAGGGATGTTTAGGAGTGTGGAAATCTCGTGTACAGACACCCAATCACCTGATCATGTTTGAAGTCTGTGAGTTCCGCAGAGCACCCCATTCTGCTCTCTCACAATGTCTAATGACTACTGAGGTCGCTGATATGGAGTACCTGGCAGTAAGTGGCAGCACAAAGCACCTAATGTGGAAAACATATGTTTTCAGTGGTGTCTGAATACTTTAGATCACATAGTGTAAATTTTAGATGGAAAAATCTGGGAAATCTCAGGGACTTGTGAATTTTTAACATATCATTAAAACTGAATTTTATTGAGTTTTGTAAATCACAAATTTCCAAATAAATTTTCAAAGTGTATTCATTAAATGAATATTATTCCATCCAAATTATTGACACCTAAAAATTCCTATTAAATTATTGCTTGGGGCTGGCATACAGCTCAGCTGAGAGGAAAGAAAAGTAATCACTGTCATTTGTTGGCCCAACCACCACCACTACCACTTGCCCCTGTTCACCAATAATTTCTATTAAATTTATCAGGAGTTTCTGGACACAATCTTGTTCATTGCACCTGGAATTCTCTGGGAATTTTTTTTCCAACTTTGAATAGCCACCCTGATGAACAGTTACATGAATTTTACGTTTAAACACTTTAGAGCAGATATTCTGCCCATTTCTCTAATGTTCTGTAACTTCAGTTGGATTTGATGGGATGTATGCAGAACAGTAAACAATTTCACCCTAGCAGTTATCAACAAGGAACGGTATCAGAAATATTAATGCCTTAACACTCCAGCCATGAGTGACATGATGTGTGCAGTCATCTCTTTCCAGACCATTTTCCAGGGCCTGTTATTACAGAGTCAAATGTAATTTCTACTCTGTCTGCACACCAGAACTTGTGATTTTTCCACCAGCTACTTTTTGTCGCTTCAGAACATAATAGGCAGCTATTTTTGCATTGAATCTTTGTCTTTTGCTCTGGACCATCATAGGCTGCTCTTTCCATGCCAAAGTTTTTTTTTCTTAAGTAAACGTCTGGGACATTGGAGGTCACCATCTTCCTACTGTAATAGTCAGAGTCATATTTTTTATGACATCTAGCCTCATCCATATACTTACACACATACCTCAAGTGGCATCAATTTTGTATCTGTATTACTGGGCTTGTGTATGAAACCTTCTATTAATAAATGAGCTGCTCCGAAAATTTGTTAGTGAGGTTATTCAGCTTTTATAATATTGCATGAACTTTTTACATTTCCTTTATTATTTATCTTAAATTTCAATTAAAAGTGAACTCTATAGTACATTTTTCATTTCCTTGTTACATTCCTATAATACTAAACTTGGAACTAGTCTAATTATTGAAAACAGAGAAATTTTCCTTGGAAAAATCAGAAAATCACTCACTGTTGTAGGGTTAAGGTTCTGCTCGTCTAGGTGAATGGACATTGTGTTTTGTCAATTATGCACATACTATGTGCCAGAAATCGTAGTTCACATCCCCTGCCTGCAAGCATACAATGTGTTTAGGGTTCTGAGATCTGTAGCCATTCTTTAATGGCGTGGTTCTGGGGATGAAGAAAAGAATTTGCTCTCAATCGTTAACTGTCTTGTGAGACCAACAAAAAAGTGATTTCTTTTTTCGTAATATTATGTGAAAGGAGTTGTAACCATACTAAACTGTCCAGATTGTGAATGCAACTAATATTATTAACAATAGCAGTAGTCAAGGGAATAGGATTATTGCATTTCCTCAAAAATAAAACTCAAGGTGAAATAGTTATTTTGATGACCCCTTATTACCATTATTGACTAATTTTCATAAGTACGCGCAGCTTGTCATTTGAAGGGATCACTGGACAGGGGATCAGCAACAAGAACCTGAACTTTGGATTGAGCCGAGTGTGGGGAAATTTTCATTTTGATTCTTAAAATACAGCAGGATGGTTGCTGGTCATTAGCCAATGATCATGCTAAGTCTGGGACAAGTCTTCTTTGGTTTTCTTACTTTTCTTTGCTGCTCTGGCCACTTTTGTCATGCTTTCAGTAGCTCTGACACACTGCCAGTCCAAATGTAGAAGCCCATTTTTTATATTGTCTCCAGTTATGATGCTCATGCTTTTTCATCTGCTTATTATTCCATCATTAAAATATATTATGGTACCCATCACAATAATCTGAAAGGCTGACATGCCAAAAAATGCTGTTTTTGGCAAGCACTCTGAAATGCAACTATTGAAAAATGTTTGTGGATTCTGCATTTTGCCATGTAAACATTTTTAGAGAAGTTTAGAAACACAAAGATCTCTTTATACTGGTTTTAGTTTTACCATAACAGTTTCTGGCGTTGGTTGTGCATGTGTATGTTTTTGTCATTTTGTTTCACATCTATCATACTGGACAGAACATAAAAATATACGTTCCTAGCTTTCAGAACTTATTCTCAATATCTTTATATGAGATTTTCCATTAATCATTTAAATTAAATAATGAGACATTTTAGGGGAGGTTCTGTATTTTTTATTTCAGAATAGCACTTGCAACCCATGTCCTCAATTATTTATTGGATGTATTCCAGCCACTATTTTCTTCTACAGCTTTTACCCTCTACAGCTCCCTCTGCTACCATGGAAGTTACTCCCTGACAGTTTAATGTATGTCCTATCTTCCTGTCCCTACTTCTTTTCAGTGAGTCTTTTCCATATATCCCATTCCTCAGTAATTGTGCAGAGAACCTCACCAATCGTTTCCTCATCAGTCTACCTAATTCTTCTGTAGCAGCACATCTCTAATGTTTCAGTCCACTTCTGATTTTCCTACATTCCATGTTTTACTACAGTGCAATGTTGTGCTCTAGCATCCTCAGATATTTCTTCCCCAAATTAAGGCCTATGTTTGATATTAGCAGACTTCTTCTGCTGTCCTAGGCACATAGAAAACATTTGCCCCATCTGTTTTGAAAAGGCATTTAAACACACATTTGTTCAGATGCATGCTCTTTTTCCCTACCCTATGGCTCCTACCCTTGTGATTGTCCCCACTGTAGGACTACTATCACCTATACCAGCTCTGTAGATGACAACAGGGAGAGCCACCTATCAAACAGCCCATTTCCTGTACCAGCTATTACATAAATAGTGTTCAGCACTTTACTACCACAAAGTTATCAGTTTGGATGAATTTTTGTAGACAGAGAGTATATACTGCCAACACAACATCCTGTTGCAAAACTTGCTCTATAACATGACAGTCTTGACCTCGGTTACTGTTTCACCATGTGTGTCATCTTGATTGTTTCACCAGATGCAAGTTTATCAGGACCCTGGAGGCAGGAACTGGCATTACATCATGTCCTTGGTTCTAACTGCCATCCTGGCACTCAATTTTGTTAATTTTTTGTTTTCAGCATTCATTGGTTCACTCCCTTTTCGTTTTCTATATCTTTGTTTTCTGACTTGTCTATTCCCCCAAAAACCCCAACCCATCTCCACCCCCCCCCCCCTCCTCCCGTCTAACACATACTTATCTTTCTGCACTTATTAACTTGTGCACCATGTTGAGTCAGTAATGTCTGTATTGCATATTGCCCTATCTTACACCTATAAGTGCTCTGAGTTTCAAATCTTGACCAGTGCAATCCTCAGAAATCTATCTTTACTTCTTATCCTATCCTGAAAGTCTCCCTTGACCCAGGGTTCTTCTTCCCAACTCTCCTCATTTTCTAACTGTCACCTGTCCCTTCCCTTAATATCTCTTTGTTTCCCTTTAACCCTTCCCACCAAAAGTAGGATGCAGTGGCTCTGACAGCTTCAAAATTTCTGTACTTTATGACTGGTCTCATGCCACCACTTGGTTCGTAGATTTTTAAGCATCCAATAAAATTATATTTTCACAAATTGATTATTTTCACTGCCTTTTTATTTAAGTAACTTGCACCTGAAGTGCAGCCAACATTTTACCCAGCACATAATATAAGCTAATGAAGATTCTAATATTATTAAAGAAGCAGACAAATTTCATAGCAAAAATATCAACATCGTAAATAACAAAAGTAGTTAAATCTAGTTCTTTTAAAATGCATAAGATAAATTCTAATGTAGTTGAGATTTGGATTTACATGTTCCCTGAATATACTTATGACCATTTCCAGGTGATCTTGTGCATTATAACTTCTAACCTTTTTTAATATAGAATAAACCCTTCTGTATCCAAGCAAAATTTGATCTTTTTATCTGTCTGCAGTTCTTTGTGTCCATGCTATTGTAGCTCAGTAAATTTATGATCTTCATATTATTCTTTCCCTTCTCTCTTTTAAGGTATTTTATTTTTGTTGTAACAGTGATTGACATTCCAGGCAGCTACTAATTGTTCTGATATTACAGCTCCTGCTTTCAAATTTTCATTCTCCCCTCCCCACCAAGTTCCAAGCGGGAGACTATCTACCTTTGGATATTTATTTAACATAAGGGTAATCCATATTTTGCTCATAAAATGGACACTGCATTATGCAGGGAAAATAAATTACAGTCGGTATTCCATTATCTTGCACAATTGTGGAGACCATCCTTAAAATGGAATGTATTCCAGGTCAGACACTGATTTGCCTGTTGGTCTGCAGGATCACCAGAAGCTTCAACATTGTAGGGAAGCAAGAAGATACAAAAACAAAACTACTAAGGCTCAATCCAGATACAGTGGGCATCAGTTAAGTGAAATGGAAAGATAACCACAATTTCTGGTCAGTATAGTGTACTACTGAGAGCAGCAGAATACAGTACAACAGAAGTAGGATTTATTATGAATAGGAAGATAGGACAGAGTGTGAGTTATTGTGAATGGTTCAGTGATAGTGTAGTGTTTCTTCATGGGGGAAAAAATTCTTTCATGATTTTTCATGTAATATTGTGGTAGCCAGATTAACATGTGCACTCTCATAGTTGAAAAAGTATTGTATTGTAGTATTTTCTCTGGCATCGCACATTTTCAGTAGTTAATGGCATGTACATGTCTTTCAGATTGCATATTTTCAACATATTACATCCATAAACAGTAATTTTAGCGTGCTCTTTAGTGCCACAATTGGAATTCACATTTCTAGCAGCATTAGTCATTTTATTTACTATGAATTAAAAAAGCAATATATACAAGAAATATGTATCAATTGCATTAATTCTTTTTTGTTATCTCAGTGGATGATCCATGAACATAGCATTCAGTGAGTTATATAAGTCATGAACTGATTATAGCAAGTTAACACACATTTCTGTTATTTACTGTGTTCGTTACAGTCTGCTTCTCCCAGTATCCTTTACTCTGGAGCCATACTCATGTTTTTTTTTTTTTTTTCATTTGGAAATCACTCATTAGTGGTAGGTGTCATCATCATATATGTATCAATTTTAACATGTAGGTGTTGGCTTTGTAGGTCTCAGTGACAGTTCCATATCCTCAATTACATGTGTTATGTCAGTGTACTCGAGTGTAGTTGAGGGAATGTTTGTGTAGTACTGGAGTCTTTGTTTGTGAAAGCTCTTCTTCTGTCTTTATTTTCAGAAATCTTCTTTCTTGATTCTTCATGTAATTTCAGGTAATGGTATTTTTGATTTTGTATTCTGTAAAAAAAATTGGTCATACGAATCCCTTGTGTTCTTCTGTAAGTGTGCAGTAGAGATATTTGAAATGGTGAATAGTACTGATATTATATTTCAGTGACATATTTCTTCATGTATGGTTCTCTTCTTTTTTGTTCTTTATGTCATTTGACTGAGTAGTGTGTAAAATAACTGTCATCGAGTTTACAGTGTTCAGTTGTAGAGTGATTCTAAAGCTGTGTCCTGATTTGCGTATGTGAGTGTGTTTGTTGCATAGGGTATAAATTGTTTTGTAGGGACATCTTTCTTCATGAGCAAAAATCTTCTTCCTTCATTATTCATGTAATGTTAATGTAAGTTTTTTGACATGTGCACTCTCACTGGTGAAATGTATTGTAGTTATCAGTGTGGTGTAGATTATTCAGCCGTTTTTACACAGCACGTAGTGTTCTTAATGTGCCTGGAGAACTACAGTTATATTCTCTCTGTCAGTGGATTTTCTCAGTAGTTAACAGCATGGGCATCTATTTCAGACAACTTGGATTCAATATATTATAGTTATATGATTATAATTCACGTTTCTTCCTCAGGTTGCCTTCCATTCCCAAGTGGATGCACTTCACACACTTGCTGCAGTCAGTAATTTATAATTCTAATTTTAGCTTTATTAGCTCTTTTTTTCCATTTTCATTCATACAGTAATATATGCCAGAATTATGTATCATTTACATTAATTCCATTTTGATAACACAGTGTCCGATACATTAATCCGTCGATGAACTTAACATGTAGTGACCTATATTAGTGATGTACTGTTACTAATAAATCTACATACATTTCAGTTCCTTACTTTATTCATCTCAGTATGGTATTACATGTGTCAATTATTATGAATTTGTACTCATGTTCATTCATTTGGAGAACACTCAGTGGTAGGTCTCATCACCATATATGTATTAATTTCAACATGTAGCTAATGGCTTTGTAGGTCTAAGTGACTGTGGCATATCCTCCATTGCATGTGTAATGTCAGTGTACTCAAATGCAGTTGGAAGCATGTATAGAGTCTTAGTTTGTGAAAGTTCATTATGCATGTTAATATTAGTAAACTAGTTTCTTCATTGTTCTGTAATAACATTTACTTGTGGTTTTAGTTTTGTATTGTGTAAATGATGTGTAAGGGACTTCTGTCATATAAATCTATTGTGTTGTTGGGTCTGTGACCAGCTGAGGTATTTGAAGTGTGTTTGTCGAATAGTATTGATGTTGTATTTCAGTGACATATTTCTTCGTGAATGTTTCTCTTCTCTCTTGATTCTTCATGTCATTTGACTGAGTAGTGTTTAAAATGAGTTTATAGACTCCTGGAAATTGAAATAAGAACACCGTGAATTCATTGTCCCAGGAAGGGAAAACTTTATTGACACATTCCTGGGGTCAGATACATCACATGATCACACTGACAGTACCACAGGCACATAGACACAGGCAACAGAGCATGCACAATGTCGGCACTAGTACAGTGTATATCCACCTTTCGCAGCAATGCAGGCTGCTATTCTTCCATGGAGACGATCATAGAGATGCTGGATGTAGTCCTGTGGAACGGCTTGCCATGCCATTTCCACCTGGCGCCTCAGTTGGACCAGCGTTCATGCTGGACGTGCAGACCGCATGAGACAACGCTTCATCCAGTTCCAAACATGCTCAATGGGGGACAGATCTGGAGATCTTGCTGGCCAGGGTAGTTGACTTACACCTTCTAGAGCACGTTGGGTGGCACGGGATACATGTGGACGTGCAGTGTCCTGTTGGAACAGCAAGTTCCCTTGCCGGTCTAGGAATGGTAGAACGATGGGTTTGATGACGGTTTGGATGTACCGTGCACTATTCAGTGTCCCCTCGACGATCACCAGAGGTGTACGGCCAGTGTAAGAGATCGCTCCCCACACCATGATGCCGGGTATTGGCCCTGTGTGCATACGACCATCATTGGCACCAAGGCAGAAGCGACTCTCATCGCTGAAGATGACACGTCTCCATTCGTCCCTCCATTCACGCCTGTCGTGACACCACTGGAGGCGGGCTGCATGATGGTGGGGCATGAGCGGAAGACGGCCTAACGGTGTGTGGGACCGTAGCCCAGCTTCATGGAGACGGTTGCGAATGGTCCTCGCCGATACCCCAGGAACAACAGTGTCCCTAATTTGCTGGGAAGTGGCGGTGCGGTCCCCTACGGCACTGCGTAGGATCCTACGTTCTTGGCGTGCATCCGTGCGTCGCAGCGGTCCGGTCCGGTCCCAGGTCGACGGGCACGTGCACCTTCCGCTGACCACTGGCGACAACATCAATGTACTGTGGAGACCTCACGCCCCACGTGTTGAGCAATTCGGCGGTACGTCCACCCGGCCTCCCGCACGCCCACTATACGTCCTCGCTCAAAGTCCGTCAACTGCACATACAGTTCTCGTCCACGCTGTCGCGGCATGCTACCAGTGTTAAAGACTGCGATGGAGCTAAGTATGCCACGGCAAACTGGCTGACACTGATGGCGGCGGTGCACAAATGCTGCGCAGCTAGCGCCATTCGACGGCCGACACCGCGGTTCCTGGTGTGTCCGCTGTGCCGTGCGTGTGATCATTGCTTGTACAGCCCTCTTGCAGTGTCCGGAGCAAGTATGGTGGGTCTGACACACCGGTGTCAATGTGTTCTTTTTTCCATTTCCAGGAGTGTAGCTTCAGTTGCAGAGTGATTCTAAAGCTGTGCCATGATTTGTTTGTGTGAGTGGGATTGTTGTATACTCAATATATTGTTTTGTAGAGACATATTTCTTCATGAGACAAAACCTTCTTTCTTTATTCTTTATGTAGTGTTAATTTAAGTGGTTTAACATGGATTCTGCCACTGTTGAAAAGTTGTTCTATTGGAGTTATCTGTAGACAGATAAACGAGTATCTATGGAGTAAATTTGGAGTAGATTATTCAGCTATTTGTACACAGTACATAGAGTTCTCTATGTGTCTGCAGATATATATTGTATTTTCTCAGTTATTGGACTTTCTCAGTATATAGCAGGATGCACATTTGGTTCTGACAAGATGGATTCAATATATATTTTCCACAAAGGGCCTTTTTCTGGTGCACTTATACAGTGACATAATTAGAATTCCATTTCAATTCCTCGGTATACAATACTTTAAATGCATCCATGAACTTGACATGTAGTCAGTTATATTAGTCATGTTTTATTAATAATGACTTTTCATCTATTCCAGTTATTTACTTTATGCATCACAGTAGACAGTTGCATGTATCAATTACTGTCAACCTGCACTCATGCTTGTTCATTTTGAAAACACTCAGTGGTTGGTGTCATCACCTAATATGTGTCAATTTTAAGATGTAGCTGATGGCATTGTAGGTCTCAGTGACCATCCCATATTTTCCGTTGCCTGTGTTATGCCAGTGTACTTGGAAGTTTGCTTGTTTTGTATAGAGTTTTTGTTTGTGAAAGTTCACCTTCTCTCATCTTGTTTGGAATCTTTTTTCTTGATTCTTCATGTAATTTCATTTACTGGCGTTTTTAGTTTCTTATTGTGTAAATACTCTGTAAAAGAGTTCTGTCATATAAATCCATTGTGTTGTTGTGTCTGTGGCCAGTTCAGATATTTGAAATATGTTTGTTGAATAGTATTTACATTGTTGTTTGGAGACATCTTTCTTCGTGTATGGTTCTCTTCTGTCTTGATTCTTTATGTCAGTTGACTGAGTAGTGTGTCAAATGACTTTCACTGAGTTTTTAGTTTCAGTTGTAGAGTGATTCTGAAGCTGTATCCACATTTGCTTGTGTGAGTGTGTTTGCTGTATGCAGTATATGGTGTTTTGTAGAGACATATTTCTTCATAATACAAAATTGTCTTTCTGCATTCTTCATGTAATGTTAATGTAAGTGGTTTAATATGTGCACTGTGACTGTTGAAAAGGTGTGGCATTGCAGTTATCTGTAGAGAAATACACGAGTGTGTATGGAGGATATGTGATATAGATAATTCAGCCATTTTTACACAGTACATAGAGTTCCTTATGTATGTCTGTCATTGGACTTTGTGAGTAGTTAGCAGGATTCGCATTTGTTTGTGGCAACATGGTATCAGTGTATTATTTCCACATCATATAAGTACACACAGATGAAATTATAAGACAGGATGTAATATGGAATCTCGGTCTCTGTAAATGTCGGAAATAATTTTAAAAGCAAAATAAATAACTAATTAAAAATTAATACTACAATGGCTCACTTGAATGCTTGAAGGCACACAAACCACCGAATACCTTCAAGTCTACTACTAACATTAGGGTCCAGCCATGGTACAAAGCATTTGCATGTGTATCAGCAATGGATTGACAATCTAAGTATTCAGATATTTCATGCAACACATGAAACATTTTAAGCAGTAAAAAATCAATAAATACAGGTTATTCATATATTTACTCATGACACAACCATACTAGCATCTTGACATAGGACAGAGTTTAAAAAAATAACAATTGTTTCTCAAAAGGTCAAATTCCATAGACAGGCAACGATTCACACAAAGTAGCTTTACTACGAATTGTCCATAGTGCAATAATTTAGCTGGAGATGCTTAATAAAATTCATCAGACATAAAATAGTATAAGGCAAAACAGACTGAAGGTCTTGCCAATTTGTCAACTTTTTAAGTTCAAAGAAAGATTAAATGTATATAATCTCAATGTAGACTCAACGTCTTCCTGGTGTTGGTGGTTTCGCTGAAATGTGCTAAAGTTATTGAATTTACAAAAAACAATGTAAGACTTGACATATTCTTGCAATGATAGACGAAGAAACATCAAAAGTGTAAGGAATTTATATAAACCAAAGTAGACTTGAAGTCTTCTTGTGCTGGTAGTTGTGGAAAATGTCCAACGTATAAGGAATTTATATAAACCAAAGTAGACTCGAAGCCTTCTTGTGCTGGATGGCCTCAGTATTTTCAGAGAAAATGAGTGGACACAAACTCAAAGTAGACTCGTGGTCATCTGGTAGAGTTGCATTATGGAAATATTAAATTATACAATCTCAATGTAGACTTGGTGTTTGTTTGGCTCTGTGCAGCTATGGTCGAGTGCAGTTGCATAATATCTGCGAGGGAGGGATGTGATCAGCTGACAGCAGGCTGCCCCCCACCATGGAAACAGTAGGCCTGACATCGGACGGCTGGATCTTCTGCATTAGCGCGCAGGCCCACACTGCTGGGTTCCAGTTTGCTGCCAACTGTTGCCCAGTACTCCACGGGATCATGGAACAAAATGTTTTTATGGCATCAATCCTTAATAGACACACGGCTATGCAATCCTGCCAACTATATCTTCTGAACTAAGATTATAGTGTGGTTTCAGGTTTTATTAACTTTTCGGTCATGAACTGTTGTTCTATGAACTCAGTTTATTTACACTGCTCGTAGTTTGGTATGATGCTCTGTCTACCGTCTCTGTATATGATACTGTTCAAAACATTTAACTCTATACACATACATCACGTTGCTCTACAGAGCAGTAGTGTTAGAGCGTCCTTCTACGGCTTAACAGTAGCTTTTTTCAATACTGTTGCAGCAGAGTTCTGAGGTTCAATAACGTACACACCATGACAAGAATCAGTTTGTAGTGGAGATTGTGTCCATTGGCTACCACATGTGGGCAGGTGACTTTTGAATCTCACACTAATTAATTCGTCACTTGTGTTTCTGATTCGGTGATAAGTGGTTTGTGAACTGTGGACTACCTGCAGCATCACAGCATTACAGTGTCAAGAGGATTCACAATGCAGCAGTATACCATCCAAACAAAGCCAGATAGAGGTGAGTAAACACCACTAAGTTATTCACTTTATAATGTTCTGTGTTTATATGTCCCACATGACAGTGAGAAAGTTTGCTTTGTTGAAGGGTTTGCTAGTTGTGCACACTTCACAGAGTGTCTTTGCATTATTTATTTGTCACACAACTGTCCTCGGAATTTTTGTGCATTGGAACTGTGCACAACATTTGCACTTCAGTCTCTAGTTCGTGACAACAGTATTTTCTTAGATTTCAGCTACATAAAAGTATACTTTAGTCAGATACAAATGGTCATTTTTCTTGCTTGGTATATTCTTAGCCACGAAAAGGGACATAAAATCGGCTGTATTTTCCAAATCTGGAATCAGTCGTTCAGTCGGGCACTAACAAATGGTCCATGGTCTAATAAATATGCGAACAGAAATAAAAGTCAGGACATCATGCCTCCTGAACCTGTACATGACAGAAAGTCAAAACAAAATGACCAAAGCCAGCAAAAACAGCAAGCACAGATACAAATACACTTAGAAACCACGCATAATCGTAATCCACTTGAGCAAACAGAAATCATTGTATTTAAAATTTGCTTACTATTTAGGTATCTAAGAATTACTTTCTCATAGCAGAGTTCAGCTCATAGCTGTTGAAAATTGCTATATACAGGTGAAACTTGAGTCCGAAATCTCATGAATCACCAGAGAACAGCAATAAATGCTAAGTCCATGTGTACTGCAATTTGTAGCTTATTTAGAAACTTTGCAAGATTGTCAATATGCATTGTACACAAAGATCAGATATCATTCTCCTTCAGGTAATTATTGTATACTTTTCATTAACTGGTAACACAGTTAGTGCAAGGATAAGATTCCCTATGACTAAATGCTACATTACTATTTACATTGCTAACAAATGTCCATTGCTATAAAAAAAATGACAAAATAGAAAATATTTAGTAAGCTTTTGCACTAGCTTGTGTGTAGCAAACACAGTCCTCAGTACATGAATAAAGGTGACAACATAGTATAAATTATTATGAAATCTCAAACCATTTGCTTGTACACAGCTTATGGCTCTCTTTGAGACGCGTTATCTCTTAGTATTTAGAGCAGCAAGCTTTTTCTTCCAATAATTATACTATGCCAAATGTTTACATACAGGGTTACATAGAAATACTTATTCTAGGAAGAAAATACATCATAGACAAATTAAGTACACCTTTATCTCTCTCTCTTTATAAGAACAAACCAAGATCCTATCTTATAAATTTTCTGAGGTCCCGATTTTGGTAATGCCCTTTCACTTTACATGCTTTCGGCAATGTAACAAGTAACACCCATCATGTGGAATTTTAATTATCCTGAATGGGGCAGTATATCTCTCTTTTTAGGAGAGATGATTTAGAGTGAGACCAAAGTAACACCATTTCATCTAGGCTACATGATTGTACTCATCCTAACCTTTTGTCGTGTACTCATTTTCATCTCTCAGCGCTAATATTTAATGATACGAGCACCTGTCTAGTCTCCTCTTCCCGCAAGATGTTGCATCTCGGGGTAAGTGGAAGGGCAGCTACCCACTCATTCTTCTCAGTTTTATTTAACATTATTTCAATGGGTGTGTGCCCTGTGGACAGATGTGGAAGGTCGTTCATGATTTCTTTAAATAGGGTGACTAAATCAACTGTAAGTCCGGATAAAACAGATGAATTCTTTGAATATTCATTCTTTGCAATTACTTTCTGGATGGAATAGAGAAATTAAAATCTGGTTGATGTTCTGCTCTCGCAGAAACAAACACCAAACTCGCCCAGTGAAATTAGATGCATTCTCACACAAAATCGCACACAGCTTACCGAAACAGGGGAAATAATCTTCCTTCAGTCTCTTAACAATGTGTGCGGCATGGGCTGATTTTGTTTCATACAAACGGATGTGTTTGGAAAACATATCATTTATAGCCACCAGGTGATCGACACTTCCCCTTCCATGAGGGTATGGTCCAGCCAAGTCAAGCAATCTCTCCAGGTTTTCATGTCAGGATGCGATGCAACTGAATCTTATTTGTTATGCACATAGGTTTGGTTCTCTTACACACAACACATGTTCATAACAAATGATGCATGAGACTGTGCATGTTTGGCAGGTAACAGTAAGTGGCAATCTTCTGCTTACATTTTTCTATTCCACAGTGCCCCCAGGACATGTGTGTATACCAGATTAGGTGATTCTGGTACACATGGGGTATGCACACACACCACAATTCTCTATCGGAATAATTCCTATGGAATAACACGTAATTGTGCACCTTGCAGAATTGACTTAGTTTGTGAGTAGGCTGCTCTGCCAACACACCCTTAACTTTTGCCCACTTTGGATCTACGTCTTTCAGGATTTTCATGTTCTTATACATTTCTAAATAGTACCTGTGATGGACAGGATCTTTCGTCAGTTGCACTTCGTAATCTGTGGCCTGCTCGACAAGTTCACTGAACTCAGGAAGACCACACAGCAACCTGGATAAGGTGTCAGCAATAATATTTTTGCTGCCCTTTATATGGATAATTTCAAAATCGTATTCTTGCAGAAATTGGACCCACTGCATCAACCTCTGGTGTAGAAGCTGACAGGTCAAAATAAGGCTAAGTGCCTTATGGTTGCAGTACACTTTAATGTACAGAAGTTGCACTTCGTAATCGGTGGCCTGCTCGACAAGTTCACTGAACTCAGGAAGACCACACAGCAACCTGGATAAGGTGTCAGCGATAATATTTTTGCTACCCTTTATATAGATAATTTCAAAATCTTATTCTTGCAAAAATTGGACCCACTGCATCAACCTCTGGTGTAGAAGCTGACAGATCAAAATAAGGCTAAGTGCCTTATGGTTGCAGTACACTTTAATGTACTGACAGCAAGTAAAATAGTTAAATTTCTTGAAAGACCATACTACGCAGAGAACTTCCAACTCCGTAGCTGAGTTGGATCTTTCACACTCGGTTAATACTCAGCTGGTGAAGCTAATAACTCAAACTTGCATTTGGCCATCAACCGCAACCACTTGAAGTAAACAAGAGCCCAAACCCAAATAGGATGCTTCTGAGGCAATGCAAAAAGCTTCTTGCACGTCAGGATGTTCCAGAATTCCAGCATGAACCAATGCATCTTTAATTCCTTTAGATGCTTCCTGGCACTATGGAGTCCAGTACCAGGGAGCATTTTTCTTTAACAAAGCTAGTAATTCTGGACTGTTCAAAGCTGGTTTGTCACAAATTGTCTAAAGAAAGATGTCATGCCAAGGAAAGCTTTTAATTGTTTTCTCGCCATGGGTAGTGGACACTTAGCTTTTGCCTGTATCTCTATATACGCCAGAGCTGACGTTTAACCTGAATGGTAGCTCCTTGAACTGGTACGACCATCCAGCGGATACAAAGACAGTATATTTGTTTGAAACTTCCGACAGCTGGGTCTGTCAATGCGATGATCCAAGATTCACACCTGAATATTTTTGCAATTTCTCTTCCAGAGCTTCCGGGTGTGTACATACGGGTACAATAATTTTGTATGTGTTGTGCGCATCAAGGACCATGCGCAGTCCACCACCTGGTTTAACAACAACTAATAATGGACTGCAGTAAGGAGAGAACAAAGTTTAAACTACACTCCTGGAAATTGAAATAAGAACACCGTGAATTCATTGTCCCAGGAAGGGGAAACTTTATTGACACATTCCTGGGGTCAGATACATCACATGATCACACTGACAGAACCACAGGCACATAGACACAGGCAACAGAGCATGCACAATGTCGGCACTAGTACAGTGTATATCCACCTTTCGCAGCAATGCAGGCTGCTATTCTCCCATGGAGACGATCGTAGAGATGCTGGATGTAGTCCTGTGGAACGGCTTGCCATGCCATTTCCACCTGGCGCCTCAGTTGGACCAGCGTTCGTGCTGGACGTGCAGACTGCGTGAGACGACGCTTCATCCAGTCCCAAGCATGCTCAATGGGGGACAGATCCGGAGATCTTGCTGGCCAGGGTAGTTGACTTACACCTTCTAGAGCACGATGGGTGGCACAGGATACATACGGACGTGCATTATCCTGTTGGAACAGCAAGTTCCCTTGCCGGTCTAGGAATGGTAGAACGATGGGTTCGATGACGGTTTGGATGTACCGTGCACTGTTCAGTGTCCCCTCAACGATCACCAGCGGTGTACGGCCAGTGTAGGAGATCGCTCCCCACACCACGATGCCGGGTGTTGGCCCTGTGTGCCTCAGTCGTATGCAGTTCTGATTGTGGCGCTCACCTGCACGGCGCCAAACACGCATACGGCCATCATTGGCACCAAGGCAGAAGCGACTCTCGTCGCTGAAGACGACACGTCCTCATTCGTCCCTCCATTCACGCCTGTCGCGACACCACTAGAGGCGGGCTGCACGATGTTGGGGCATGAGCGGAAGACGGCCTAACGGTGTGTGGGACCGTAGCCCAGCTTCATGGAGACGGTTGCGAATGGTCCTCGCCGATACCCCAGGAGCAACAGTGTCTCTAATTTGCTGGGAAGTGGCGGTGCGGTCCCCTACGGCACTGCGTAGGATCCTACGGTCTTGGCGTGCATCTGTGCGTCGCTGCAGTCCGGTCCCAGGTAGACAGGCACGTGCACCTTCCGCCGACCACTGGCGACAACATCGATGTACTGTGGAGACCTCACGCCCCACGTGTTGAGCAATTCGGCGGTACGTCCACCCGGCCTCCCGCATGCCCACTATACGTCCTCGCTCAAAGTCCGTCAACTGCATATACGGTTCTCGTCCACGCTGTCGCGGCATGCTACCAGTGTTAAAGATTGCGATGGAGCTCCGTATGCCACGGCAAACTGGCTGACACTGACGGCGGCGGTGCACAAATGCTGCACAGCTAGCGCCATTCAACGGCCAACACCGCGGTTCCTGGTGTGTCCGCTGTGCTGTGCGTGTGATCATTGCTTGTACAGCCCTCTCGCAGTGTCCGGAGCAAGTATGGTGGTTCTGACACACCGGTGTCAATGTGTTCTTTTTTCCATTTCCAAGAGTGTATATTCCACTCGTGCATCTTTCGTAATTCTTGTTTAATGGCATCCCTGCAGGCCCATGGGATTGCATAGATCTTGTTGCAATAAGTATCATGGGGAAAACCATTCATGTGATATATGTATCCTTTGATAATACCGGGCTTTTTAGAAAACACATGTACATACTTGGTTAAGAGATGGATAAGATCATTCTTTTGTTGTTCTCTAAGACACTCAGATTCTGATTCCTTAGTATGTATTTTGCTTACGCCGAGTAGATCTCATCTGAATATGCCAACACCGGATCTGACTGTGGGGTAAGGTACTGTCTGCACCAGTAGATTTACACTCACTACTCGGATAGACAGGTCTGTATGAAAACTGACTTGATGTGCCTTTGTATGAATTAAATTTAACTTTATCTCCCTCTCACTGATAGTCAGGGTGCAGGTTCCATGCTGGATATTGATACATGCATTCCTCTATCTTAGGAACTCCATCCCTAACAAGCACTGTACCGTCAATACCTTCAGTATTAAGAACGTGCACTCGATGGCTCTGCTCTCGAATTCTATAAGATCAGTACCTGCTTTTCTACCCTGTGTGTACATGCGCCAAGAGCTCCCAACACAACACAATTCTGTACGGGCAATGTCAGTACTTTTGTGTTTTCCTGTATTCGTTTCAGAAAATGAATAGCTATCACACTCATACTTGCACCAGTGTCGATTATAATGGTAAGCAGAATACCGTCAATTACCTCATTTACAGCTGCTTGCACCTGATCTACCCAAGTATCTCTGCGAGATACCGGATCACCTGATAGTTCTGCTCATATATCTATATTGTCATTGTAACGAAGCATGTTCGCTACATGAACAGTACTGTTGCCCCCATTAAATCCTGCGGTCATGGTGAGGGAGTGCCATGAGACCACAGTCAGTTTGACGCGTATGAAGTTTGCATAGGGTGCTCATCTACACACTCCACTATTTGCACTGTATCATTTCTGAGATTTTGTGACTATCTGGCTGGTGGTCTTGGCTCGGAAGCAGTTTGATTCCAGCCTATGTTGGTGTTGGGCAGATTATTATTTTGCGGGGAGTTTTGCGGCCACCAGTTACCTGTGCTCTGTCTGGCCAACCACTCTTCTGCATTTGATCTGTTGCGACCATTATGATAAACAGTGTTAAATGTATTATTTTTATTTCAACTTTGAAATCGGCTACTGTTATGTGACTGTTGATCCTCATTTGCAGTTTGTTGTGAGCGGGTCTGCATCATTATTAGCAGTGTCATTCCGACCATTGTTCTTATGGTTGCAAGACTGCACTGCTAGTGCACTACCATTGCCATTTGCGTGGCATGCATCATCATGGATTAAAACAAGCGCATGTATGACCAATAAAAATCCTTCTGTGTCATCTTCCGGGGCATGAAGTAATTTTTCACAGATATCCACCGGTAATTTACCTTTTAATGTCCTGATCACATCTTTCAACGCGATGGGGTTGTCCCACTACCTAGTTTTGTTAATATACTGCTCGAAGTACTTTCAAAGTGTTCCCTGTTTAGGGTGGTACTTTTCGGGATTAAATACCTCTTGTCTCATTTTGGCTTGCACATGTGGTGACCCATACTTGGTCAAAAAGACAACTCGAACTATTCATACATTTTACAATGTTCAGAAATGGCCGTAGCCCACAGTGTGGATTCTCTTTGCATGCACACTGCAGTGAATTGTATTTCCTGCCTGTCATTCCATGAAGTAGGCAGCACCCCCCTGAAATCTCTGATAAAAACTATGGGGTGTGGGAATTTCTTCTCCAGTATAAAAATCTGAAACTGATGGTGTTTCAACAGCCCTTCTTCTAGCAACACCGTAGTTAAAAGATTCGCTGCCACCACAGATTCAAGTGGAGAATTACCATACGGACTGTAATGTCCAGTATGTTGTGGTGACATATTATTCTATGTTGTCCCCGGTCAAAAACACAACTCGAACTATTCATACATTTTACAATGTTCAGAAATGGCCGTAGCCCACAGTGTGGATTCTCTTTGCATGCACACTGCAGTGAATTGTATTTCCTGCCTGTCATTCCATGAAGTAGGCAGCACCCCCCTGAAATCTCTGATAAAAACTATGGGGTGTGGGAATTTCTTCTCCAGTATAAAAATCTGAAACTGATGGTGTTTCAACAGCCCTTCTTCTAGCAACACCGTAGTTGAAAGATTCGCTGCCACCACAGATTCAAGTGGAGAATTACCATACGGACTGTAATGTCCAGTATGTTGTGGTGACATATTATTCTATGTTGTCCCCGCCGAATTATTTCGCAGAAATGGTGGAAGTGAATCTGGCGCGCATGATGACTCTTGCATCTGACAAATCTCTTTTTTTAAATCATTCACTTTTTGCTACCACCCAGGCAACCCATTTTTCAAAATATCTTAAATGTGGTCAAGTTGATGCTGCAACGATTTGCCAGATGTTCCTGGTTCAGACAGTACATCTGCACCAACAGCTTATACTGCGGAGTGTATTTCTGTCTCAGTTTTTTTAAATTATGCCTTTATTGCATTCTGTTACCCATTCACCAAATTCCCTATTTAGTGTTTCGCCTTGAGCTTCGAGGTTTTGCTGCAATTTCACTCTTGCTCAAGTGAAAGATCCGCGAACTGGTCTGTTAAATTTGACATTTTCACTTGCACGGTTGTCTGCGTATCTTTTAAGTCCTTCACATCATCAGACAACCACTTAACTTGATCCGGCATCTCACGTTACGCTTCAGTTAGGTTCGAGATTTCAGTTCGGATTTGCGCTAGGTTTGCATCCAGTTGATTGTTCAGATCAGTGACTACTATATCACAAATTTCCCATGAATGTTTTTAGATAAGCCTTGAAATTTTGCATCTAATGCAGTGCTTTGCTCACTAAAACTTTCTTGAATATTTTTAGTCAAATCTGCAAATTTTGCATTAGACTCAGTCCTTTGTTCATTAAAGCTTTCTCGGATATTTTTAGTCAAAATTTCAAATTTTGCATCAGACACTGTGTATCACATTTACCTTGTAAATCAGTATGTTGCCCATTAAAGCTGTCTTGTAACTCAATGCATTGTTCATTGAATTTCTCATCCAGCTTTTTGACATGTTGGAAGAGATGTTATTGAACGTATCTATTAAACTTAGAAAGAATCTTCAAACAATGCAATTGACTGTGTAACTTGTGCAGTTACTTCACTTGTTCCCAATTGCATGTCTTCAGATTCCAATACATTTGGAGCATTTGCGCTTCCGGTTTCCAAAACATCAATTTCGGAACCTATTCCTGCCATAATCGCATCGGCAGCAGTACTGTCATCCAGATGCGATTGTCTGTGTGTCTCGTCACTGGTATTCATAGTGGTAAATTTTTCGCATTGACTAATAGTAACAGTAAAATATGGTAACACTAACTTTGAATGATAATAAAACGAAGCTGCACAACATACTGAGGTTTTAACACTATGCGCAGCTGCAATATAATTATTAAGCAAGAATGAGATGGCAGCCTGAAGGGCTAAGCAAAACATTGGAAAGATGAGTGTACCATCTTGTGATAGCACAGCAAAATGACAGACATCTTTGACAAACTTTTAACAATGGAAGTCAACATTAAAATGCAAGTTAACACCAATGATGTAGTTAACAGAAAAAATGCTAAAATATGAGTTACTGAACACACATTTAAAGTTGCCAAACATGTAAAACAGAGTGAGAATGATGATACCGCTTACCTTTTTACAGATGTGAAGCACAACGTCGTACTTTCATAATTCCAGAATTGTAAAAAATTTCCTCTTTCACTGGCCATTCGAGCAATTTACCATCAATGTCCCATTACTTTCAGATACAACAGCTCTCCGTAACAGGTTGGCCGTTGTAAGATAGACCGTGAAATATAGAACAAAATATATATCAATACAACAGTAATGATGCCTGGCCCACTGTTGGGCGCCAGAATGACACATGTTTCTAGCCTCAAAGGGGAATCAAAAATGTAAATTAGCAATTAAAATTAATAAAGAAGGAGGGAAGTGACATTAGATAGCAGTCATGAGCGAATCCTCAGACGCAATACAGACGGCACAAAGTGATGAAACTGCAACGCTTCGCGCCGAGTTTGGCGTGAAGCAGCTATTATAAATTAAAATGTAAAACATGCACCATCATCAATAATTTGAGTGACGCTAAGATTGTGTCTGACTAGTGTAGGTCACACAATAATGTCACTATTAGTGGACAGTGGGGCGAATCACTTTTTGCATCACTCGCGTGGAAACTGCAGCAAGATGCAAATGAAATGATCGGTGCACTGATCTGAGGGACATGGAGTGATATACATGGTTCGGAATTAATAACTGAACACGAGAAATGTTCGCCCATAATATGTCCACTAACAATGGGTCATCAGTGCCTCTTCTCCAAGCATGATCCACTGAAAAATGTAAATCTTCAAATATTAATAATAAAGTGACATGGAGGGTAGATACTTAGAAATGAAATACATTGTAAAGTTAATCTTGATTGTAAGCGCTTCAGGAACATTTCAAAACAGATTCAAACAGAGAGTCATGACAATGCATCAATACCTAATCAGAGAAGGAACAGAAACGAACAAAAACCAACGGACGCTAGATAAAAGAATTTGATATAAAAATGACTAATGAAATTAAACAGAGGTTGTACAGCGGCAGATACATCAATAAGTACACCAAGATGAAACTATAAGACCGAATCTATTGTTGAATCTTAGACCCTGTCAATGTTGGAAACAAGCAAAGTAAATACTAATACTTAAAAGGTAATCGTCCCATATCCTCCATTGCATGTGTTTTGTCAGTGAACACAAGTGTGGTTGGAAGTTTGTTTCTCAGGTATAAAGTCACTGTTTGTGAAACTTCATCTTCTCTCAACATGTTTGGAAACCTTCTTTCTTGATTCCTCATGTAATTTCATTTTTGGTGTTTTTAATTTTGTATTCTGTAAATACTTGTATACTGACATAATAGGAATTCAATTGTTTAGGTTTATTAGGTTTTTTTCTCGTTTTCATTTGTATATTAATAGATCATAAATGCTAATCCGTTTGAATACAGAGGTGTCTCATACTTTATTCCATCCATGAACTAAGCATATAGTGAGCTGTATTGGGCATGTTTTATTAGTAATATCTTTTCATCCTGTTCAGTTATTTGCTGTATTCATCACAGTACGCAATTACATATGTCAATTACTCTGAAGATAAATTCAAATTCGTTCATTTCAAGAACACTCAGTGGTAGGTGTCATCACCCAATATGTATCAATTTTAAGATGCAGCTAATGGCTTTGTAGGTCTCAGTGACCGCCACATATCCTCCATTGCCTGTTTTATATCAGTGTACTAAAATGTATTAGGAAGCTTGTTTGTGTTGTATAGAGTCATTGTTTGTGGAAGTTCATCTTCACTCTTCATGTTTCTAAATCTTCTTTCTTGATCATTATGTAATTTCATTTTTGGTGTTTTTAATTTTGTATTGTGTAAATACTGTGTAAGAGAGTTCTGTAGTGTGAATTCATTGTGTTGTTGTGTCTACGTCCAGATCAGATATTTGAAGTGTGTTTGATGAATATTATTAATGTTGTATTTCGGAGACATACTTCTCCATGTGCAGTTGTCTTCTCTCTTGATTCTTCATGTCATTTGCCTGAGTAGTATTTAAAATGAGTGTAATTGGGTTTATAGTTTCATATGTAGAGTGATGTAAAGTTGTGTTCTGACCTGTTTGTGTGAGTGGGTTTGTTGTATAGCATATATAGTGTTTTGTAGAGACATATTTCTTCATGAAACAAAATCTTCTTTCTGCATTCTTCATGTAGTGTTAATGTAAGCGGTTTGATATGTGGAGTGTGAGTGTTGAAAGGTGTTGTATTGCAGTTATTTGTTGACAAATAAACGAGTATATATGGAGGATTTGTGGTATAGATAGTTCTGCCATTTTTTACATCATACATAGAGTTCTATATGTATCTGTAGATTTAGAGTTGGATTTACTCTGTCATTGATCTTTTTCGATTGTTAACAGCTTTCACATTTGTTTCTAGAAACACGGTAACAATGTATTGTCTCCACATAGAGAGTTTTCTGTCACACTTCTATACTGACATAAGAGGAATACAAATATTCAGGTTTATTAGGTTTTTTTCCCTTTTCATTGGTATACAAATATATGCCAGAATTGTATACATCATAAATAGTAATCCGTTTCAATACCGAGGTGTCCGATACTTTAATCCATCCATGAAATTAGTGTATAATGAGTTATATTAGTCATGTGTTATTAGTAATATCTTTTCATCTGGTTCAGTTATTTATTTTATTACTTGCAGTATGCAATTGCAAATGTCAGTTACTCTCTAAAAATATTCATTTTCGCTCAATGAGAGACCACTCAATGGTAGGTGTCATCACCTAATATGTATCAATTTTATGATGCAGGTAATGGCTTTGTGGGTCTCAGTGACCGTCACATATCCTCCATTGCATGTTTTGTGTCGGTCTACTGTAGTGTGTTTGGATGTTTGTTTGTGTTGTATAGAGACATTGTTGGGGAAAATTCATCTTCTCTCTTCATGTTTGGAAATCTTCTTTCTTGATTCTTTATGTAATTTCCTATTTGGTGTCTTTTATTTTGTTTTGTGTAAATACCGTATAAGAGAGTTCTGTAGCATGGATGCATTGTGCTGTTGTGTCTGTGTCCAGTTGAGATATGTGAAATGTGTTTGATGATTAGAATGAATGTTGTATTTCGAGACATATTTCTTCATGCGCAGTTGTCTTCTCTCTTGATTCTTCATGTCATTTGCCTGAGTAGTATGTAAAATGAGTATAATTGGGTTTTGAGTTTCATATGTAGAGTGATGTAAAGTTGTGTTCTGATCTGTTTGTGTGAGTGTTTTGGTTGTATAGAGTATATAGTGTTTTGTAGAGACATATTTCTTCATGAGACAAAATCTTCTTTCTGCATTCTTCATGTAGTGTTAACGTAAGTGGTTTGATATGTGGAGTGTGAGTGTGGAAAAGGTGTTGTATTGCAGTTATCTCTTGAGAAATATACTAGTATATATGGAGGATATGTGGTATAGATGGTTCTGCCATTTTTACATCATACATAGAGTTCTATATGAATCTGGAGATTTAATGTTGGATCTGCTCTGTCATTGAACTTTCTCGATAATTAACAGCTTGCACATTTGTTTCTGTAACATGGTAACAATGTTTTTTCTTCACATAGAGAGGTTTGTGTCACACTTGTACACCGACATAATAGGAATTCAGATGTTTATGTTTGTTAGGTTTTTTCCCATTTTCATTTGTATACTAATATATGCCAGAATTGTATACATCATAAATGCAAATCCGATTCAATTCCGACGTGTCCAATACTTTAGTCCATCAATGAACTCAGCATGTAGTGAGCTATATTAGTCATTTTTTATTAGTAATATCTTTTCATCCTGTTCAGTTATTTACTGTATTCATCACAGTACACTGTTGCACATGACAATATCTCTCAAGATAAATTGAAGATCGTTCACTTAGAGAACAGTCAGTGTTAGGTGTCATCACATAATATGTATCAATTTTAAGATGCTGCTAATGGCTTTGTAGGTCTGAGTGTCCGTTACGTATCCTCCATTGCCTGTTTTATGTCAGTGTACTGAAATGTATAAAGAAGTCGTTTGTGTTGTATAGAGACATTGTTTGTGATAGTTCATCGTCTCTCTTTATGTTTGGAAATCTCCCTTCTTGATTCTTTATGTAATTTATTTTTGGTGCCTTATAATCTTGTATTGTGTAAACACTGTGTAAGACAGTTCTATAGTATGACTGCATTGTGTTGTTGTGTCTGTGTCCAGTTGAGATATTTGAAGTGTGTTTGATTAATAGTTTTGAAGTTGTATTTCGGTGACATTTTTCTTCATGTGTGGTTCTCATCTCTCTTGATTCTTCATGACATTTGTCTGAGGATTATGTAAAATATGTGTAATTGGAATTGTAGTTACATATGTAGAGTGATGTAAATTTAAGATCTGATCAGCTTGTGTGAGTGGATTTGTTTTATTGGATATATAGTGTTTTGTAAAGACATGTCTTCATCAGACAACTTCTTCTTTCTGCTTTCTTCTTGTAGTATTAATGTAAGTGGTTTGATATGTGGGGTGTGGGTGGTGAAAAGGCGTCGTGTTACAGTTATCTGTAGATAAATGTGCGAGTATGTATGGAGGATTTGTGGTATAGATAGTTCTGCCATTTTTACATCGTACATAGATTTCTATGTGTATGTGGAGAGTTAGATTTGGAATTACTCTGTCATTGAAGTTTCTCGATAGTTCACAGCTTGCACATTTGTTTCTGGAAACATGGTAACAGTGTATTTCCTTCACATAGAGAGTTTTCTGTCACACTTGTATACTGACATAATAGGAATTCAGATGATTAGGTTTATTAGGTTTTTTCCCATTTTCATTTGTATACAAATATATGTCAGAATTGTATTCATCATAAATGGTAATCCATTTCAATACCGAGGTGCCCAATACTTCAATCCATTCATGAACTTAGCATATAATGAGCTATATTAGTGATATGTATCAATTTTACGATGCAGGTAATGGCTTTGTAGGTCTCAGTGACCGTCACATATCCTCCAATGCATGTTATGGTTCAGTGTACTGAAGTGTGTTTGTATGCTTGTTTGTGTTGTAAAGAGACATTGTTTCAGGTAGTTCGTCCGCTCTCTTTATGTTTGTCAATCTTCTTTCTTCATTCTTCAGGTTAGTCAATTTTGGTGTTTTTAATTTTGTATTGTGTAAAAGAGTTCTGCAGTGCGAATGCATTGTGTTGTTTTGTCTGTGTCCAGTTGAGATATTTGAAGTGTGTTTTGATGAATAGTATTAATGTTGTATTTCGGAGACATATTTCTTCATGTACGGTTTCCTTCACTCTTGATTCTTCATGTCATTTGCCTGAGTAGTATGTAAAATGAGTGTAATTATGTTTTGAGTTTCTTATGTAGAGTGATGTAAAGTTTTGTTCTGATATGTGGTGTAGATTGTTCTGCTACTTTTACATCGTACATGTATCTGGAGATTTAGAGTTGGATTTACTCTGTCATTGAACTTTCTTGTTAGTTAACAGCTTGCACATTTGTTTCTGGAAACATGGCAACAATGTATTTTGTCCACATAGAGAGTTTTCTTTCACACTTGTATACTGACATAATAGAAATTCAGATGTTCAGGTTTATTAGGACATTTTCCATTTTCATTTGTATACTAATATATGCCAGATTTGAAAACATCATAAATGCTAATCCGCGTCAATGCCAGGAGTCCGATACTTTAATCCATCCATGAACTTAGTGCATAATTAGCTATATTAGTCATGTTTTATTAGTAATATCTTTTCATCTGGTTTGGTTACTTACTTCATTACTCGCAGTATGCAATTGCATATGTCAGTTATTCTCTAGATAAATTCATGTTTGCTCAATGAGAGACCTCTCAATGGTAGGTGTCATCACCTAATATGTATCAATTTTACGATGCAGGTAATGGCTTTGTAGGTCTAAGTGACCGTCACATATCCTCCATTGCATGTTTTGTGTCGGTCTACTGTAGTGTGTTTGGATGTTTGTTTGTGTTGTATAGAGACGTTGTTGGTGAAAATTCTTCTTCTCTCTTCATGTTTGGAAATCTTCTTTCTTGATTCTTCATGTAATTTCCTATTTGGTGTTTTTTATTTTGTTTTGTGTAAATACCGTGTAAGAGAGTTATGTACTATGGATGCATTGTGTTGTTGTGTCTGTGTCCAGTTGAGATATGTGAAATGTGTTTGATGATTAGAATGAATGTTGTATTTCGAGACTTATTTCTTCATGCACAGTTGTCTTCTCTCTTGATTCTTCATGTCATTTGCGTGTGTAGTATGTAAAATGAGTATAATTGGGTTTTGAGTTTCATATGTAGAGTGATGTAAAGTTGTGTTCTGATCTGTTTGTGTGAGTCTTTTTTTTGTATAGAGTATATAGTGTTTTGTAGAGACATATTTCTTCATGAGACAAAATCTTCTTTCTGCATTCTTCATGTAGTGTTAACGTAAGTGGTTTGATATGTGGAGTGTGAGTGTGAAAAAGGTGTTGTATTGCAGTTATCTCTTGAGAAATATACTAGTATATATGGAGGATATGTGGTATAGATGGTTCTGCCATTTTTACATCATACATAGAGTTCTATATGAATCTGGAGATTTAATGTTGGATCTGCTCTGTCATTGAACTTTCTCGATAATTAACAGCTTGCACATTTGTTTCTGTAACATGGTAAATATGTTTTTCCTTCACATAGAGAGGTTTCCGTCACACATGTACACTGACATAATAGGAATTCAGATGTTTAGGTATGTTAGGTTTTTTTCCCATTTTCATTTGTATACTAATATATGCCAGAATTGTATACATAATAAATGGTAATCCGTTCCAATTGCGAGGTGTCCGATACTTTAATCGTTCCATGAACTTAGCTTATAATGAGCTATATTAGGCATATTTTATTACGAATATCTCTTCATCTGTTTCAGTTATTTACTTTATTACTCACAGTATGCAGTTCCATATATCGGTTACTCTCTAGATAAATTCATGTTCGCTCAATGAGAGACCACTCAGTGGTAGGTGTCATCACCTAATATATGTCAACTTTACGATGCAGCTAATGGCTTTGTATGTCTCAGTGACCGCCTATACTTCCATTGCATGTTTTGTTTCAGTGTACTGAAGTGTGTTTGGATGCTTGTTTGTGTTGTATAGAGACATTGTTGGTGAAAATTCATCTTCTCTCTTCATGTTTGGAAATCTTCTTTCTTGATTCTCCATGTAATTTCATTTTTGGTGTTTTTAATTTTGTATTGTGTAAATAGTGTGTAAGAAAGTTCTGTAGTATGAATGCATTGTGTTGTTGTGTCTGTATCCAGTTGACGTATGTGAAATGTGTTTGATGATTAGTATTAATGTTGTATTTCCGTGGCATATTTCTTCAAGTGCAGTTCTCTTCTCTCTTCATTCTTCATGTCATTTGTCTGAGTAGTGTGTCAGATGAGTGTAATTGGGTTTATATTTTTATATTTAGAGTGATGTAAAGTTGTGTTCTGATCTGTTTGTGTGACTGTTTCTGTTGTATACAGTATATAGTGTTTTGTAGATACATATTTCTTTATGAGACAAGATCTTCTTTCTGCAGTCTTCATGTAGTGTTAATGTAAGTGGTTTGATATGTGGAGCGCGAGTGTTCAAAAGGTGTTGTATTGCAGTTATCTGTAGAGAATTATACGAGTATGTATGGAGGAAATGTGGTATAGATCATTCTGTCACATTTACATCGTACATAGAGTTCTACATGTATCTGGAGACATAGAGATGAATTTATTCTGTCATTGAACTTCCTCATTAACTGACAGCTCCCACATTTTTTTGTGGATACATGGTAACAATGTATTTTCTCCACATAGTGAGTTTTCTGTCACATTTGCATACTGACATAATAGGAATTCAGATGTTTATGTTTATTACAGTTTTTTTCCATTTTCATTTGTATAGTAATATATAACAGAATTGTATACATCATAAATGCCAATCCGATTCAATTCCGACGTGTCCAATACTTTAGTCCATCAATGAACTCAGCATGTAGTGAGCTATATTAGTCATTTTTTATTAGTAATATCTTTTCATCCTGTTCAGTTATTTACTGTATTCATCACAGTACACTGTTGCACATGACAATATCTCTCAAGATAAATTCAAGATCGTTCATTTAGAGAACAGTCAGTGTTAGGTGTCATCACATAATATGTATCAATTTTAAGATGCTGCTAATGGCTTTGTAGGTCTGAGTGTCCATTACGTATCCTCCATTGCCTGTTTGATGTCAGTGTACTGAAATGTATTAAGAAGTCGTTTGTGTTGTATAGAGACATTGTTTGTGATAGTTCATCGTCTCTCTTTATGTTTGGAAATCTCCCTTCCAGATTCTTTATGTAATTTATTTTTGGTGCCTTATAATCTTGTATTGTGTAAACACTGTGTAAGACAGTTCTATAGTATGACTGCATTGTGTTGTTGTGTCTGTATCCAGTTGAGATATTTGAAGTGTGTTTGATTAATAGTTTTGAAGTTGTATTTCGGTGACATTTTTCTTCATGTGTAGTTCTCATCTCTCTTGATTCTTCATGACATTTGTCTGAGGATTATGTAAAATATGTGTAATTGGGAATGTAGTTACATATGTAGAGTGATGTAAATTTAAGATCTGATCAGCTTGTGTGAGTGGATTTGTTTTATTGGATATATAGTGTTTTGTAAAGACATATGTCTTCATCAGACAACTTCTACTTTCTGCTTTCTTCTTGCAGTATTAATGTAAGTGGTTTGATATGTGGGGTGTGGGTGGTGAAAAGGTGTCGTGTTACAGTTATCTGTAGATAAATGTGCGAGTATGTATGGAGGATTTGTGGTATAGATGGTTCTGCCATTTTTACATCGTACATAGATTTCTATGTGTATGTGGAGAGTTAGATTTGGAATTACTCTGTCATTGAAGTTTCTCGATAGTTCACAGCTTGCACATTTGTTTCTGGAACATGGTAACAGTGTATTTCCTTCACATAGAGAGTTTTCTGTCACACTTGTATACTGACATAATAGGAATTCAGATGTTTAGGTTTATTAGGTTTTTTCCCATTTTCATTTGTATACAAATATATGTCAGAATTGTATACATCATAAATGGTAATCCGTTTCAATACCGAGGGGCCCAATACTTTAATCCATTCATGAACTTAGCATATAATGAGCTATATTAGTCATATGTATCAATTTTATGATGCAGGTAATGGCTTTGTAGGTCACAGTGACTGTCACATATACTCCAATGCATGTTATGGTTCAGTGTACTGAAGTGTGTTTGTATGCTTGTTTGTGTTGTAAAGAGACATTGCTTCAGATAGTTCGTCCGCTCTCTTTATGTTTGTCAATCTTCTTTCTTCATTCTTCAGGTTAGTCAATCTTGGTGTTTTTAATTTTGTATTGTGTAAAAGAGTTCTGCAGTGCGAAAGCATTGTGTTGTTTTGTCTGTGTCCAGTTGAGATATTTGAAGTGTGTTTGATGAATAGTATTAATGTTGTATTTCGGAGACATATTTCTTCATGTACGGTTTCCTTCACTCTTGATTCTTCATGTCATTTGCCTGAGTAGTATGTAAAATGAGTGTAATTATGTTTTGAGTTTCTTATGTAGAGTGATGTAAAGTTTTGTTCTGATATGTGGTATAGATTGTTCTGCTACTTTTACATCGTACATAGAGTTCTACATGTATCTGGAGATTTAGAGTTGGATTTACTCTGTCATTGAACTTTCTTGTTGGTTAACAGCTTGCACATTTGTTTCTGGAAACATGGCAACAATGTATTTTCTCCACATAGAGAGTTTTCTTTCACACTTGTATACTGACATAATAGAAATTCAGATGTTCAGGTTTATTAGGACTTTTTCCATTTTCATTTGTATACTAATATATGCCAGATTTGAAAACATCATAAATGCTAATCCGCTTCAATGCCAGGAGCCCCATACTTTAATCCATCCATGACCTTAGTGTATAATTAGCTATATTAGTCATGTTTTATTAGTAATATCTTTTCATCTGGTTTGGTTACTTACTTTATTACTCGCAGTATGCAATTGCATATGTCAGTTATTCTCTAGATAAATTCATGTTTGCTCAATGAGAGACCTCTCAATGGTAGGTGTCATCACCCAATATGTATCAATTTTACGATGCAGGTAATGGCTTTGTAGGTCTAAGTGACCGTCACATATCCTCCATTGCATGTTTTGTGTCGGTCTACTGTAGTGTGTTTGGATGTTTGTTTGTGTTGTATAGAGACATTGTTGGTGAAAATTCTTCTTCTCTCTTCATGTTTGGAAATCTTCTTTCTTGATTCTTCATGTAATTTCCTATTTGGTGTTTTTTATTTTGTTTTGTGTAAATACCATGTAAGAGAGTTCTGTAGTATGGATGCATTGTGTTGTTGTGTCTGTGTCCAGTTGAGATATGTGAAATGTGTTTGATGATTAGAATGAATGTTGTATTTCGAGGCATATTTCTTCATGCACAGTTGTCTTCTCTCTTGATTCTTCATGTCATTTGCCTGAGTAGCATGTAAAATGTGTATAATTGGGTTTTGAGTTTCATATGTAGAGTGATGTAAAGTTGTGTTCTGATCTGTTTGTGTGAGTGTTTTGGTTGTATAGAGTATATAGTGTTTTGTAGAGACATATTTCTTCATGAGACAAAATCTTCTTTCTGCATTCTTCATGTAGTGTTAACGTAAGTGGTTTGATATGTGGAGTGTGAGTGTGAAAAAGGTGTTGTATTGCAGTTATCTCTTGAGAAATATATAGTATATATGGAGGATATGTGGTATAGATGGTTCTGCCATTTTTACATCATACATAGAGTTCTATATGAATCTGGAGATTTAATGTTGGATCTGCTCTGTCATTGAACTTTCTCGATAATTAACAGCTTGCACATTTGTTTCTGTAACATGGTAACAATGTTTTTTCTTCACATAGAGAGGTTTCTGTCACACATGTACACTGACATAATAGGAATTCAGATGTTTGGGTTTGTTAGGTTTTTTCCCATTTTCAGAATTGTATACATAATAAATGGTAATCCGTTCCAATTGCGAGGTGTCCGATACTTTAATCACTCCATGAACTTAGCGTATAATGAGCTATATTAGGCATATTTTATTACAAATATCTCTTCATCTGTTTAAGTTATTTACTTTATTACTCACAGTATGCAGTTTCATATCTCAGTTACTCTCTAGATAAATTCATGTTCGCTCAATGAGAGACCACTCAGTGGTAGGTGTCATCACCTAATATGTGTCAATTTTACAATGCAGCTAATGGCTTTGTATGTCTCAGTGACCGCCCATACCTCCATTGCATGTTTTGTTTCACTGTACTGAAGTGTGTTTGAATGCTTGTTTGTGTTGTATAGAGACATTGTTTGTGAAAGTTCATCTTCTCTCTTCATGTTTGGAAATCTTCTTCCTTGATTCTCCATGTAATTTCATTTTTGGTGTTTTTAATTTTGTATTGTGTAAGTACTGTGTAAGAAAGTTCTGTAGTATGAATGCATTGTGTTGTTGTGTCTGTGTCCAGTTGACGTATGTGAAATGTGTTTGATGATTAGTATTAATGTTGTATTTCCATGGCATATTTCTTCAAGTGCAGTTCTCTTCTCTCTTCATTCTTCATGTCATTTGTCTGAGTAGTATGTCAGATGAGTGTAATTGGGTTTATATTTTTATATTTAGAGTGATGTAAAGTTGTGTTCTGATCTGTTTGTGTGACTGTTTCTGTTGTATACAGTATATAGTGTTTTGTAGATACATATTTCTTTACGAGACAAGATCTTCTTTCTGCATTCTTCATGTAGTGTTAATGTAAGTGGTTTGATATGTGGCGTGCGAGTGTTCAAAAGGTGTTGTATTGCAGTTATCTGTAGAGAATTATACGAGTATGTATGGAGGAAATGTGGTATAGATCATTCTGTCACATTTACATCGTACATAGAGTTCTACATGTATCTGAAGACATAGAGCTGAATTTATTCTGTCATTGAACTTCCTCATTAACTGACAGCTTCCACATTTTTTTGTGGATACATGGTAACAATGTATTTTCTCCACATAGTGAGTTTTCTGTCACATTCGCATACTGACATAATAGGAATTCAGATGTTTATGTTTATTACAGTTTTTTCCATTTTCATTTGTATAGTAATATATAACAGAATTGTATACATCATAAATGCCAATCCGATTCAGTTCCGACGTGTCCAATACTTTAGTCCATCAATGAACTCAGCATGTAGTGAGCTATATTAGTCATTTTTTATTAGTAATATCTTTTCATCCTGTTCAGTTATTTACTGTATTCATCACAGTACACTGTTGCACATGACAATATCTCTCAAGATAAATTCAAGATCGTTCATTTAGAGAACAGTCAGTGTTAGGTGTCATCACATAATAAGTATCAATTTTAAGATGCTGCTAATGGCTTTGTAGGTCTGAGTGTCCATTACGTATCCTCCATTGCCTGTTTTATGTCAGTGTACTGAAATGTATTAAGAAGTCGTTTGTGTTGTATAGAGACATTGTTTGTGATAGTTCATCGTCTCTCTTTATGTTTGGAAATCTCCCTTCTTGATTCTTTATGTAATTTATTTTTGGTGCCTTATAATCTTGTATTGTGTAAACACTGTGTAAGACAGTTCTATAGTATGACTGCATTGCGTTATTGTGTCTGTGTCCAGTTGAGATATTTGAAGTGTGTTTGATTAATAGTTTTGAAGTTGTATTTCGGTGACATTTTTCTTCATGTGTGGTTCTCATCTCTCTTGATTCTTCATGACATTTGTCTGAGGATGATGTAAAATATGTGTAATTGGGAATGTAGTTAGATATGTAGAGTGATGCAAATTTAAGATCTGATCAGCTTGTGTGAGTGGATTTGTTTTATTGGATATATAGTGTTTTGTAAAGACATATGTCTTCATCAGACAACTTCTTCTTTCTGCTTTCTTCTTGTAGTATTAATGTAAGTGGTTTGATATGTGGGGTGTGGGTGGTGAAAAGGTGTCGTGTTACAGTTATCTGTAGATAAATGTGCGAATATGTATGGAGGATTTGTGGTATAGATGGTTCTGCCACTTTTACATCGTACATAGATTTCTATGTGTATGTGGAGAGTTAGATTTGGAATTACTCTGTCATTGAAGTTTCTCGATAGTTCACAGCTTGCACATTTGTTTCTGGAAACATGGTAACAGTGTATTTCCTTCACATAGAGAGTTTTCTGTCACACTTGTATACTGACATAATAGGAATTCAGATGTTTAGGTTTATTAGGTTTTTTCCCATTTTCATTTGTATACAAATATATGTCAGAATTGTATACATCATAAATGGTAATCCGTTTCAATACCGAGGGGCCCAATACTTTAATCCATTCATGAACTTAGCATATAATGAGCTATATTAGTCATATGTATCAATTTTATGATGCAGGTAATGGCTTTGTAGGTCACAGTGACTGTCACATATACTCCAATGCATGTTATGGTTCAGTGTACTGAAGTGTGTTTGTATGCTTGTTTGTGTTGTAAGGAGACATTGCTTCAGATAGTTCGTCCGCTCTCTTTATGTTTGTCAATCTTCTTTCTTCATTCTTCAGGTTAGTCAATCTTGGTGTTTTTAATTTTGTATTGTGTAAAAGAGTTCTGCAGTGCGAAAGCATTGTGTTGTTTTGTCTGTGTCCAGTTGAGATATTTGAAGTGTGTTTGATGAATAGTATTAATGTTGTATTTCGGAGACATATTTCTTCATGTACGGTTTCCTTCACTCTTGATTCTTCATGTCATTTGCCTGAGTAGTATGTAAAATGAGTGTAATTATGTTTTGAGTTTCTTATGTAGAGTGATGTAAAGTTTTGTTCTGATATGTGGTATAGATTGTTCTGCTACTTTTACATCGTACATAGAGTTCTACATGTATCTGGAGATTTAGAGTTGGATTTACTCTGTCATTGAACTTTCTTGTTAGTTAACAGCTTGCACATTTGTTTCTGGAAACATGGCAACAATGTATTTTCTCCACATAGAGAGTTTTGTTTCACACATGTATACTGACATAATAGAAATTCAGATGTTCAGGTTTATTAGGACTTTTTCCATTTTCATTTGTATACTAATATATGCCAGATTTGAAAACATCATAAATGCTAATCCGCTTCAATGCCAGGAGTCCCATACTTTAATCCATCCATGACCTTAGTGTATAATTAGCTATATTAGTCATGTTTTATTAGTAATATCTTTTCATCTGGTTTGGTTACTTACTTTATTACTCGCAGTATGCAATTGCATATGTCAGTTATTCTCTAGATAAATTCATGTTTGCTCAATGAGAGACCTCTCAATGGTAGGTGTCATCACCTAATATGTATCAATTTTACGATGCAGGTAATGGCTTTGTAGGTCTAAATGACCGTCACATATCCTCCATTGCATGTTTTGTGTCGGTCTACTGTAGTGTGTTTGGATGTTTGTTTGTGTTGTATAGAGACATTGTTGGTGAAAATTCTTCTTCTCTCTTCATGTTTGGAAATCTTCTTTCTTGATTCTTCATGTAATTTCCTATTTGGTGTTTTATATTTTGTTTTGTGTAAATACCGTGTAAGAGAGTTCTGTAGTATGGATGCATTGTGTTGTTGTGTCTGTGTCCAGTTGAGATATGTGAAATGTGTTTGATGATTAGAATGAATGTTGTATTTCGAGACATATTTCTTCATGAGCAGTTGTCTTCTCTCTTGATTCTTCATGTCATTTGCCTGAGTAGCATGTAAAATGAGTATAATTGGGTTTTGAGTTTCATATGAAGAGTGATGTTAAGTTGTGTTCTGATCTGTTTGTGTGAGTGTTTTGGTTGTATAGAGTATATAGTGTTTTGTAGAGAAATATTTCTTCATGAGACAAAATCTTCTTTCTGCATTCTTCATGTAGTGTTAACGTAAGTGGTTTGATATGTGGAGTGTGAGTGTGAAAAAGGTGTTGTATTGCAGTTATCTCTTGAGAAATATACTAGTATATATGGAGGATATGTGGTATAGATGGTTCTGCCATTTTTACATCATACATAGAGTTCTATATGAATCTGGAGATTTAATGTTGGATCTGCTCTGTCATTGAACTTTCTCGATAATTAACAGCTTGCACATTTGTTTCTGTAACATGGTAAATATGTTTTTTCTTCACATAGAGAGGTTTCTGTCACACATGTACACTGACATAATCGGAATTCAGATGTTTAGGTTCGTTAGGTTTCTTCCCATTTTCAGAATTGTATACATAATAAATGGTAATCCGTTCCAAATGCGAGGTGTCTGATACTTTAATCGTTCCATGAACTTAGCGTATAATGAGCTATATTAGGCATATTTTATTACAAATATCTCTTCATCTGTTTCAGTTATTTACTTTATTACTCACAGTATGCAGTTCCATATATCAGTTACTCTCTAGATAAATTCATGTTCGCTCAATGAGAGACCACTCAGTGGTAGGTGTCATCACCTAATATGTGTCAATTTTACGATGCAGCTAATGGCTTTGTATGTCTCAGTGACCGCCCATACCTCCATTGCATGTTTTGTTTCAGTGTACTGAAGTGTGTTTGGATGCTTGTTTGTGTTGTATAGAGACATTGTTTGTGAAAGTTCATCTTCTCTCTTCATGTTTGGAAATCTTCTTCCTTGATTCTCCATGTAATTTCAGTTTTGGTGTTTTTAATTTTGTATTGTGTAAGTACTGTGTAAGAAAGTTCTGTAGTATGAATGCATTGTGTTGTTGTGTCTGTGTCCAGTTGACGTATGTGAAATGTGTTTGATGATTAGTATTAATGTTGTATTTCCGTGGCATATTTCTTCAAGTGCAGTTCTCTTCTCTCTTCATTCTTCATGACATTTGTCTGAGTAGTGTGTCAGATGAGTGTAATTGGGTTTATATTTTTATATTTAGAGTGATGTAAAGTTGTGTTCTGATCTGTTTGTGTGACTGTTTCTGTTGTATACAGTATATAGTGTTTTGTAGATACATATTTCTTTACGAGACAAGATCTTCTTTCTGCATTCTTCATGTAGTGTTAATGTAAGTGGTTTGATATGTGGAGTGCGAGTGTTCAAAAGGTGTTGTATTGCAGTTATCTGTAGAGAATTATACGAGTATGTATGGAGGAAATGTGGTATAGATCATTCTGTCACATTTACATCGTACATAGAGTTCTACATGTATCTGGAGACATAGAGCTGAATTTATTCTGTCATTGAACTTCCTCATTAACTGACAGCTTCCACATTTTTTTGTGGATACATGGTAACAATGTATTTTCTCCACATAGTGAGTTTTCTGTCACATTCGCATACTGACATAATAGGAATTCAGATGTTTATGTTTATTACAGTTTTTTCCATTTTCATTTGTATAGTAATATATAACAGAATTGTATACATCATAAATGCCAATCCGATTCAATTCCGACGTGTCCAATACTTTAGTCCATCAATGAACTCAGCATGTAGTGAGCTATATTAGTCATTTTTTATTAGTAATATCTTTTCATCCTGTGCAGTTATTTACTGTATTCATCACAGTACACTGTTGCACATGACAATATCTCTCAAGATAAATTCAAGATCTTTCATTTAGAGAACAGTCAGTGTTAGGTGTCATCACATAATATGTATCAATTTTAAGATGCTGCTAATGGCTTTGTAGGTCTGAGTGTCCATTACATATCCTCCATTGCCTGTTTTATGTCAGTGTACTGAAATGTATTAAGAAGTTGTTTGTGTTGTATAGAGACATTGTTTGTGATAGTTCATCGTCTCTCTTTATGTTTGGAAATCTCCCTTCTTGATTCTTGATGTAATTTATATTTGGTGCCTTATAATCTTGTATTGTGTAAACACTGTGTAAGACAGTTCTATAGTATGACTGCATTGTGTTGTTGTGTCTGTGTCCAGTTGAGATATTTGAAGTGTGTTTGATTAATAGTTTTGAAGTTGTATTTCGGTGACATTTTTCTTCATGTGTGGTTCTCATCTCTCTTGATTCTTCATGACATTTGTCTGAGGATTATGTAAAGTATGTGTAATTGGGATTGTAGTTACATATGTAGAGTGATGTAAATTTAAGATCTGATCAGCTTGTGTGAGTGGATTTGTTTTATTGGATATATAGTGTTTTGTAAAGACATATGTCTTCATCAGACAACTTCTTCTTTCTGCTTTCTTCTTGTAGTATTAATGTAAGTGGTTTGATATGTGGGGTGTGGGTGGTGAAAAGGTGTCGTGTTACAGTTATCTGTAGATAAATGTGCGAGTATGTATGGAGGATTTGTGGTATAGATGGTTCTGCCATTTTTACATCGTACATAGATTTCTATGTGTATGTGGAGAGTTAGATTTGGAATTACTCTGTCATTGAAGTTTCTCGATAGTTCACAGCTTGCACATTTGTTTCTGGAACATGGTAACAGTGTATTTCCTTCACATAGAGAGTTTTCTGTCACACTTGTATACTGACATAATAGGAATTCAGATGTTTAGGTTTATTAGGTTTTTTCCCATTTTCATTTGTATACAAATATATGTCAGAATTGTATACATCATAAATGGTAATCCGTTTCAATACCGAGGGGCCCAATACTTTAATCCACTCATGAAATTAGCATATAATGAGCTATATTAGTCATATGTATCAATTTTATGATGCAGGTAATGGCTTTGTAGGTCACAGTGACTGTCACATATACTCCAATGCATGTTATGCTTCAGTGTACTGAAGTGTGTTTGTATGCTTGTTTGTGTTGTAAAGAGACATTGCTTCAGATAGTTCGTCCGCTCTCTTTATGTTTGTCAATCTTCTTTCTTCATTCTTCAGGTTAGTCAATCTTGGTGTTTTTAATTTTGTATTGTGTAAAAGAGTTCTGCAGTGCGAAAGCATTGTGTTGTTTTGTCTGTGTCCAGTTGAGATATTTGAAGTGTGTTTGATGAATAGTATTAATGTTGTATTTCGGAGACATATTTCTTCATGTACGGTTTCCTTCACTCTTGATTCTTCATGTCATTTGCCTGAGTAGTATGTAAAATGAGTGTAATTATGTTTTGAGTTTCTTATGTAGAGTGATGTAAAGTTTTGTTCTGATATGTGGTATAGATTGTTCTGCTACTTTTACATCGTACATAGAGTTCTACATGTATCTGGAGATTTAGAGTTGGATTTACTCTGTCATTGAACTTTCTTGTTGGTTAACAGCTTGCACATTTGTTTCTGGAAACATGGCAACAATGTATTTTCTCCACATAGAGAGTTTTCTTTCACACTTGTATACTGACATAATAGAAATTCAGATGTTCAGGTTTATTAGGACTTTTTCCATTTTCATTTGTATACTAATATATGCCAGATTTGAAAACATCATAAATGCTAATCCGCTTCAATGCCAGGAGCCCCATACTTTAATCCATCCATGACCTTAGTGTATAATTAGCTATATTAGTCATGTTTTATTAGTAATATCTTTTCATCTGGTTTGGTTACTTACTTTATTACTCGCAGTATGCAATTGCATATGTCAGTTATTCTCTAGATAAATTCATGTTTGCTCAATGAGAGACCTCTCAATGGTAGGTGTCATCACCCAATATGTATCAATTTTACGATGCAGGTAATGGCTTTGTAGGTCTAAGTGACCGTCACATATCCTCCATTGCATGTTTTGTGTCGGTCTACTGTAGTGTGTTTGGATGTTTGTTTGTGTTGTATAGAGACATTGTTGGTGAAAATTCTTCTTCTCTCTTCATGTTTGGAAATCTTCTTTCTTGATTTTTCATGTAATTTCCTATTTGGTGTTTTTTATTTTGTTTTGTGTAAATACCGTGTAAGAGAGTTATGTACTATGGATGCATTGTGTTGTTGTGTCTGTGTCCAGTTGAGATATGTGAAATGTGTTTGATGATTAGAATGAATGTTGTATTTCGAGACTTATTTCTTCATGCACAGTTGTCTTCTCTCTTGATTCTTCATGTCATTTGCGTGAGTAGTATGTAAAATGAGTATAATTGGGTTTTGAGTTTCATATGTAGAGTGATGTAAAGTTGTGTTCTGATCTGTTTGTGTGAGTCTTTTTTTTGTATAGAGTATATAGTGTTTTGTAGAGACATATTTCTTCATGAGACAAAATCTTCTTTCTGCATTCTTCACGTAGTGTTAACGTAAGTGGTTTGATATGTGGAGTGTGAGTGTGGAAAAGGTGTTGTATTGCAGTTATCTCTTGAGAAATATACTAGTATATATGGAGGATATGTGGTATAGATGGTTCTGCCATTTTTACATCATACATAGAGTTCTATATGAATCTGAAGATTTAATGTTGGATCTGCTCTGTCATTGAACTTTCTCGATAATTAACAGCTTGCACATTTGTTTCTGTAACATGGTAACAATGTTTTTCCTTCACATAGAGAGGTTTCCGTCACACATGTACACTGACATAATAGGAATTCAGATGTTTAGGTATGCTAGGTTTTTTCCCATTTTCATTTGTATACTAATATGTGCCAGAGTTGTATTCATAATAAATGGTAATCCGTTCCAATTGCGAGGTGTCCGATACTTTAATCGTTCCATGAACTTAGCTTATAATGAGCTATATTAGGCATATTTTATTACGAATATCTCTTCATCTGTTTCAGTTATTTACTTTATTACTCACAGTATGCAGTTCCATATATCAGTTACTCTCTAGATAAATTCATGTTCGCTCAATGAGAGACCACTCAGTGGTAGGTGTCATCACCTAATATATGTCAATTTTACGATGCAGCTAATGGCTTTGTATGTCTCAGTGACCGCCTATACTTCCATTGCATGTTTTGTTTCAGTGTACTGAAGTGTGTTTGGATGCTTGCTTGTGTTGTATAGAGACATTGTTGGTGAAAATTCATCTTCTCTCTTCATGTTTGGAAATCTTCTTTCTTGATTCTCCATGTAATTTCATTTTTGGTGTTTTTAATTTTGTATTGTATAAATACTGTGTAAGAAAGTTCTGTAGTATGAATGCATTGTGTTGTTGTGTCTGTATCCAGTTGACGTATGTGAAATGTGTTTGATGATTAGTATTAATGTTGTATTTCCGTGGCATATTTCTTCAAGTGCAGTTCTCTTCTCTCTTCATTCTTCATGTCATTTGTCTGAGTAGTGTGTCAGATGAGTGTAATTGGGTTTATATTTTTATATTTAGAGTGATGTAAAGTTGTGTTCTGATCTGTTTGTGTGACTGTTTCTGTTGTATACAGTATATAGTGTTTTGTAGATACATATTTCTTTATGAGACAAGATCTTCTTTCTGCATTCTTCATGTAGTGTTAATGTAAGTGGTTTGATATGTGGAGCGCGAGTGTTCAAAAGGTGTTGTATTGCAGTTATCTGTAGAGAATTATACGAGTATGTATGGAGGAAATGTGGTATAGATCATTCTGTCACATTTACATCGTACATAGAGTTCTACATGTATCTGGAGACATAGAGCTGAATTTATTCTGTCATTGAACTTCCTCATTAACTGACAGCTTCCACATTTTTTTGTGGATACATGGTAACAATGTATTTTCTGCACATAGTGAGTTTGCTGTCACATATGCATACTGACATAATAGGAATTCAGATGTTTATGTTTATTACAGTTTTTTCCATTTTCATGTGTATAGTAACATATAAAAGAATTTTATACATCATAAATGCAAATCCGATTCAATTCCGACGTGTCCAATACTTTAGTCCATCAATGAACTCAGCATGTAGTGAGCTATATTAGTCATTTTTTATTAGTAATATCTTTTCATCCTGTTCAGTTATTTACTGTATTCATCACAGTACACTGTTGCACATGACAATATCTCTCAAGATAAATTGAAGATCGTTCATTTAGAGAACAGTCAGTGTTAGGTGTCATCACATAATATGTATCAATTTTAAGATGCTGCTAATGGCTTTGTAGGTCTGAGTGTCCGTTTCGTATCCTCCATTGCCTGTTTTATGTCAGTGTACTGAAATGTATTAAGAAGTTGTTTGTGTTGTATAGAGACATTGTTTGTGATAGTTCATCGTCTCTCTTTATGTTTGGAAATCTCCCTTCTTGATTCTTGATGTAATTTATATTTGGTGCCTTATAATCTTGTATTGTGTAAACACTGTGTAAGACAGTTCTATAGTATGACTGCATTGTGTTGTTGTGTCTGTGTCCAGTTGAGATATTTGAAGTGTGTTTGATTAATAGTTTTGAAGTTGTATTTCGGTGACATTTTTCTTCATGTGTGGTTCTCATCTCTCTTGATTCTTCATGACATTTGTCTGAGGATTATGTAAAATATGTGTAATTGGGAATGTAGTTAGATATGTAGAGTGATGCAAATTTAAGATCTGATCAGCTTGTGTGAGTGGATTTGTTTTATTGGATATATAGTGTTTTGTAAAGACATATGTCTTCATCAGACAACTTCTACTTTCTGCTTTCTTCTTGCAGTATTAATGTAAGTGGTTTGATATGTGGGGTGTGGGTGGTGAAAAGGTGTCGTGTTACAGTTATCTGTAGATAAATGTGCGAGTATGTATGGAGGATTTGTGGTATAGATGGTTCTGCCATTTTTACATCGTACATAGATTTCTATGTGTATGTGGAGAGTTAGATTTGGAATTACTCTGTCATTGAAGTTTCTCGATAGTTCACAGCTTGCACATTTGTTTCTGGAACATGGTAACAGTGTATTTCCTTCACATAGAGAGTTTTCTGTCACACTTGTATACTGACATAATAGGAATTCAGATGTTTAGGTTTATTAGGTTTTTTCCCATTTTCATTTGTATACAAATATATGTCAGAATTGTATACATCATAAATGGTAATCCGTTTCAATACCGAGGGGCCCAATACTTTAATCCATTCATGAACTTAGCATATAATGAGCTATATTAGTCATATGTATCAATTTTATGATGCAGGTAATGGCTTTGTAGGTCACAGTGACTGTCACATATACTCCAATGCATGTTATGGTTCAGTGTACTGAAGTGTGTTTGTATGCTTGTTTGTGTTGTAAAGAGACATTGCTTCAGATAGTTCGTCCGCTCTCTTTATGTTTGTCAATCTTCTTTCTTCATTCTTCAGGTTAGTCAATCTTGGTGTTTTTAATTTTGTATTGTGTAAAAGAGTTCTGCAGTGCGAAAGCATTGTGTTGTTTTGTCTGTGTCCAGTTGAGATATTTGAAGTGTGTTTGATGAATAGTATTAATGTTGTATTTCGGAGACATATTTCTTCATGTACGGTTTCCTTCACTCTTGATTCTTCATGTCATTTGCCTGAGTAGTATGTAAAATGAGTGTAATTATGTTTTGAGTTTCTTATGTAGAGTGATGTAAAGTTTTGTTCTGATATGTGGTATAGATTGTTCTGCTACTTTTACATCGTACATAGAGTTCTACATGTATCTGGAGATTTAGAGTTGGATTTACTCTGTCATTGAACTTTCTTGTTGGTTAACAGCTTGCACATTTGTTTCTGGAAACATGGCAACAATGTATTTTCTCCACATAGAGAGTTTTCTTTCACACTTGTATACTGACATAATAGAAATTCAGATGTTCAGGTTTATTAGGACTTTTTCCATTTTCATTTGTATACTAATATATGCCAGATTTGAAAACATCATAAATGCTAATCCGCTTCAATGCCAGGAGCCCCATACTTTAATCCATCCATGACCTTAGTGTATAATTAGCTATATTAGTCATGTTTTATTAGTAATATCTTTTCATCTGGTTTGGTTACTTACTTTATTACTCGCAGTATGCAATTGCATATGTCAGTTATTCTCTAGATAAATTCATGTTTGCTCAATGAGAGACCTCTCAATGGTAGGTGTCATCACCCAATATGTATCAATTTTACGATGCAGGTAATGGCTTTGTAGGTCTAAGTGACCGTCACATATCCTCCATTGCATGTTTTGTGTCGGTCTACTGTAGTGTGTTTGGATGTTTGTTTGTGTTGTATAGAGACATTGTTGGTGAAAATTCTTCTTCTCTCTTCATGTTTGGAAATCTTCTTTCTTGATTCTTCATGTAATTTCCTATTTGGTGTTTTTTATTTTGTTTTGTGTAAATACCATGTAAGAGAGTTCTGTAGTATGGATGCATTGTGTTGTTGTGTCTGTGTCCAGTTGAGATATGTGAAATGTGTTTGATGATTAGAATGAATGTTGTATTTCGAGGCATATTTCTTCATGCACAGTTGTCTTCTCTCTTGATTCTTCATGTCATTTGCCTGAGTAGCATGTAAAATGTGTATAATTGGGTTTTGAGTTTCATATGTAGAGTGATGTAAAGTTGTGTTCTGATCTGTTTGTGTGAGTGTTTTGGTTGTATAGAGTATATAGTGTTTTGTAGAGACATATTTCTTCATGAGACAAAATCTTCTTTCTGCATTCTTCATGTAGTGTTAACGTAAGTGGTTTGATATGTGGAGTGTGAGTGTGAAAAAGGTGTTGTATTGCAGTTATCTCTTGAGAAATATATAGTATATATGGAGGATATGTGGTATAGATGGTTCTGCCATTTTTACATCATACATAGAGTTCTATATGAATCTGGAGATTTAATGTTGGATCTGCTCTGTCATTGAACTTTCTCGATAATTAACAGCTTGCACATTTGTTTCTGTAACATGGTAACAATGTTTTTTCTTCACATAGAGAGGTTTCTGTCACACATGTACACTGACATAATAGGAATTCAGATGTTTGGGTTTGTTAGGTTTTTTCCCATTTTCAGAATTGTATATATAATAAATGGTAATCCGTTCCAATTGCGAGGTGTCCGATACTTTAATCACTCCATGAACTTAGCGTATAATGAGCTATATTAGGCATATTTTATTACAAATATCTCTTCATCTGTTTAAGTTATTTACTTTATTACTCACAGTATGCAGTTTCATATCTCAGTTACTCTCTAGATAAATTCATGTTCGCTCAATGAGAGACCACTCAGTGGTAGGTGTCATCACCTAATATGTGTCAATTTTACAATGCAGCTAATGGCTTTGTATGTCTCAGTGACCGCCCATACCTCCATTGCATGTTTTGTTTCACTGTACTGAAGTGTGTTTGAATGCTTGTTTGTGTTGTATAGAGACATTGTTTGTGAAAGTTCATCTTCTCTCTTCATGTTTGGAAATCTTCTTCCTTGATTCTCCATGTAATTTCATTTTTGGTGTTTTTAATTTTGTATTGTGTAAGTACTGTGTAAGAAAGTTCTGTAGTATGAATGCATTGTGTTGTTGTGTCTGTGTCCAGTTGACGTATGTGAAATGTGTTTGATGATTAGTATTAATGTTGTATTTCCATGGCATATTTCTTCAAGTGCAGTTCTCTTCTCTCTTCATTCTTCATGTCATTTGTCTGAGTAGTATGTCAGATGAGTGTAATTGGGTTTATATTTTTATATTTAGAGTGATGTAAAGTTGTGTTCTGATCTGTTTGTGTGACTGTTTCTGTTGTATACAGTATATAGTGTTTTGTAGATACATATTTCTTTACGAGACAAGATCTTCTTTCTGCATTCTTCATGTAGTGTTAATGTAAGTGGTTTGATATGTGGCGTGCGAGTGTTCAAAAGGTGTTGTATTGCAGTTATCTGTAGAGAATTATACGAGTATGTATGGAGGAAATGTGGTATAGATCATTCTGTCACATTTACATCGTACATAGAGTTCTACATGTATCTGAAGACATAGAGCTGAATTTATTCTGTCATTGAACTTCCTCATTAACTGACAGCTTCCACATTTTTTTGTGGATACATGGTAACAATGTATTTTCTCCACATAGTGAGTTTTCTGTCACATTCGCATACTGACATAATAGGAATTCAGATGTTTATGTTTATTACAGTTTTTTCCATTTTCATTTGTATAGTAATATATAACAGAATTGTATACATCATAAATGCCAATCCGATTCAGTTCCGACGTGTCCAATACTTTAGTCCATCAATGAACTCAGCATGTAGTGAGCTATATTAGTCATTTTTTATTAGTAATATCTTTTCATCCTGTTCAGTTATTTACTGTATTCATCACAGTACACTGTTGCACATGACAATATCTCTCAAGATAAATTCAAGATCGTTCATTTAGAGAACAGTCAGTGTTAGGTGTCATCACATAATAAGTATCAATTTTAAGATGCTGCTAATGGCTTTGTAGGTCTGAGTGTCCATTACGTATCCTCCATTGCCTGTTTTATGTCAGTGTACTGAAATGTATTAAGAAGTCGTTTGTGTTGTATAGAGACATTGTTTGTGATAGTTCATCGTCTCTCTTTATGTTTGGAAATCTCCCTTCTTGATTCTTTATGTAATTTATTTTTGGTGCCTTATAATCTTGTATTGTGTAAACACTGTGTAAGACAGTTCTATAGTATGACTGCATTGCGTTATTGTGTCTGTGTCCAGTTGAGATATTTGAAGTGTGTTTGATTAATAGTTTTGAAGTTGTATTTCGGTGACATTTTTCTTCATGTGTGGTTCTCATCTCTCTTGATTCTTCATGACATTTGTCTGAGGATTATGTAAAATATGTGTAATTGGGAATGTAGTTAGATATGTAGAGTGATGCAAATTTAAGATCTGATCAGCTTGTGTGAGTGGATTTGTTTTATTGGATATATAGTGTTTTGTAAAGACATATGTCTTCATCAGACAACTTCTTCTTTCTGCTTTCTTCTTGTAGTATTAATGTAAGTGGTTTGATATGTGGGGTGTGGGTGGTGAAAAGGTGTCGTGTTACAGTTATCTGTAGATAAATGTGCGAATATGTATGGAGGATTTGTGGTATAGATGGTTCTGCCACTTTTACATCGTACATAGATTTCTATGTGTATGTGGAGAGTTAGATTTGGAATTACTCTGTAATTGAAGTTTCTCGATAGTTCACAGCTTGCACATTTGTTTCTGGAAACATGGTAACAGTGTATTTCCTTCACATAGAGAGTTTTCTGTCACACTTGTATACTGACATAATAGGAATTCAGATGTTTAGGTTTATTAGGTTTTTTCCCATTTTCATTTGTATACAAATATATGTCAGAATTGTATACATCATAAATGGTAATCCGTTTCAATACCGAGGGGCCCAATACTTTAATCCATTCATGAACTTAGCATATAATGAGCTATATTAGTCATATGTATCAATTTTATGATGCAGGTAATGGCTTTGTAGGTCACAGTGACTGTCACATATACTCCAATGCATGTTATGGTTCAGTGTACTGAAGTGTGTTTGTATGCTTGTTTGTGTTGTAAGGAGACATTGCTTCAGATAGTTCGTCCGCTCTCTTTATGTTTGTCAATCTTCTTTCTTCATTCTTCAGGTTAGTCAATCTTGGTGTTTTTAATTTTGTATTGTGTAAAAGAGTTCTGCAGTGCGAAAGCATTGTGTTGTTTTGTCTGTGTCCAGTTGAGATATTTGAAGTGTGTTTGATGAATAGTATTAATGTTGTATTTCGGAGACATATTTCTTCATGTACGGTTTCCTTCACTCTTGATTCTTCATGTCATTTGCCTGAGTAGTATGTAAAATGAGTGTAATTATGTTTTGAGTTTCTTATGTAGAGTGATGTAAAGTTTTGTTCTGATATGTGGTATAGATTGTTCTGCTACTTTTACATCGTACATAGAGTTCTACATGTATCTGGAGATTTAGAGTTGGATTTACTCTGTCATTGAACTTTCTTGTTAGTTAACAGCTTGCACATTTGTTTCTGGAAACATGGCAACAATGTATTTTCTCCACATAGAGAGTTTTGTTTCACACTTGTATACTGACATAATAGAAATTCAGATGTTCAGGTTTATTAGGACTTTTTCCATTTTCATTTGTATACTAATATATGCCAGATTTGAAAACATCATAAATGCTAATCCGCTTCAATGCCAGGAGTCCCATACTTTAATCCATCCATGACCTTAGTGTATAATTAGCTATATTAGTCATGTTTTATTAGTAATATCTTTTCATCTGGTTTGGTTACTTACTTTATTACTCGCAGTATGCAATTGCATATGTCAGTTATTCTCTAGATAAATTCATGTTTGCTCAATGAGAGACCTCTCAATGGTAGGTGTCATCACCTAATATGTATCAATTTTACGATGCAGGTAATGGCTTTGTAGGTCTAAATGACCGTCACATATCCTCCATTGCATGTTTTGTGTCGGTCTACTGTAGTGTGTTTGGATGTTTGTTTGTGTTGTATAGAGACATTGTTGGTGAAAATTCTTCTTCTCTCTTCATGTTTGGAAATCTTCTTTCTTGATTCTTCATGTAATTTCCTATTTGGTGTTTTATATTTTGTTTTGTGTAAATACCGTGTAAGAGAGTTCTGTAGTATGGATGCATTGTGTTGTTGTGTCTGTGTCCAGTTGAGATATGTGAAATGTGTTTGATGATTAGAATGAATGTTGTATTTCGAGACATATTTCTTCATGAGCAGTTGTCATCTCTCTTGATTCTTCATGTCATTTGCCTGAGTAGCATGTAAAATGAGTATAATTGGGTTTTGAGTTTCATATGAAGAGTGATGTTAAGTTGTGTTCTGATCTGTTTGTGTGAGTGTTTTGGTTGTATAGAGTATATAGTGTTTTGTAGAGAAATATTTCTTCATGAGACAAAATCTTCTTTCTGCATTCTTCATGTAGTGTTAACGTAAGTGGTTTGATATGTGGAGTGTGAGTGTGAAAAAGGTGTTGTATTGCAGTTATCTCTTGAGAAATATACTAGTATATATGGAGGATATGTGGTATAGATGGTTCTGCCATTTTTACATCATACATAGAGTTCTATATGAATCTGGAGATTTAATGTTGGACCTGCTCTGTCATTGAACTTTCTCGATAATTAACAGCTTGCACATTTGTTTCTGTAACATGGTAAATATGTTTTTTCTTCACATAGAGAGGTTTCTGTCACACATGTACACTGACATAATCGGAATTCAGATGTTTAGGTTCGTTAGGTTTCTTCCCATTTTCAGAATTGTATACATAATAAATGGTAATCCGTTCCAAATGCGAGGTGTCTGATACTTTAATCGTTCCATGAACTTAGCGTATAATGAGCTATATTAGGCATATTTTATTACAAATATCTCTTCATCTGTTTCAGTTATTTACTTTATTACTCACAGTATGCAGTTCCAAATATCAGTTACTCTCTAGATAAATTCATGTTCGCTCAATGAGAGACCACTCAGTGGTAGGTGTCATCACCTAATATGTGTCAATTTTACGATGCAGCTAATGGCTTTGTATGTCTCAGTGACCGCCCATACCTCCATTGCATGTTTTGTTTCAGTGTACTGAAGTGTGTTTGGATGCTTGTTTGTGTTGTATAGAGACATTGTTTGTGAAAGTTCATCTTCTCTCTTCATGTTTGGAAATCTTCTTCCTTGATTCTCCATGTAATTTCAGTTTTGGTGTTTTTAATTTTGTATTGTGTAAGTACTGTGTAAGAAAGTTCTGTAGTATGAATGCATTGTGTTGTTGTGTCTGTGTCCAGTTGACGTATGTGAAATGTGTTTGATGATTAGTATTAATGTTGTATTTCCGTGGCATATTTCTTCAAGTGCAGTTCTCTTCTCTCTTCATTCTTCATGACATTTGTCTGAGTAGTGTGTCAGATGAGTGTAATTGGGTTTATATTTTTATATTTAGAGTGATGTAAAGTTGTGTTCTGATCTGTTTGTGTGACTGTTTCTGTTGTATACAGTATATAGTGTTTTGTAGATACATATTTCTTTACGAGACAAGATCTTCTTTCTGCATTCTTCATGTAGTGTTAATGTAAGTGGTTTGATATGTGGAGTGCGAGTGTTCAAAAGGTGTTGTATTGCAGTTATCTGTAGAGAATTATACGAGTATGTATGGAGGAAATGTGGTATAGATCATTCTGTCACATTTACATCGTACATAGAGTTCTACATGTATCTGGAGACATAGAGCTGAATTTATTCTGTCATTGAACTTCCTCATTAACTGACAGCTTCCACATTTTTTTGTGGATACATGGTAACAATGTATTTTCTCCACATAGTGAGTTTTCTGTCACATTCGCATACTGACATAATAGGAATTCAGATGTTTATGTTTATTACAGTTTTTTCCATTTTCATTTGTATAGTAATATATAACAGAATTGTATACATCATAAATGCCAATCCGATTCAATTCCGACGTGTCCAATACTTTAGTCCATCAATGAACTCAGCATGTAGTGAGCTATATTAGTCATTTTTTATTAGTAATATCTTTTCATCCTGTTCAGTTATTTACTGTATTCATCACAGTACACTGTTGCACATGACAATATCTCTCAAGATAAATTCAAGATCGTTCATTTAGAGAACAGTCAGTGTTAGGTGTCATCACATAATATGTATCAATTTTAAGATGCTGCTAATGGCTTTGTAGGTCTGAGTGTCCATTACATATCCTCCATTGCCTGTTTTATGTCAGTGTACTGAAATGTATTAAGAAGTTGTTTGTGTTGTATAGAGACATTGTTTGTGATAGTTCATCGTCTCTCTTTATGTTTGGAAATCTCCCTCCTTGATTCTTGATGTAATTTATATTTGGTGCCTTATAATCTTGTATTGTGTAAACACTGTGTAAGACAGTTCTATAGTATGACTGCATTGTGTTGTTGTGTCTGTGTCCAGTTGAGATATTTGAAGTGTGTTTGATTAATAGTTTTGAAGTTGTATTTCGGTGACATTTTTCTTCATGTGTGGTTCTCATCTCTCTTGATTCTTCATGACATTTGTCTGAGGATTATGTAAAGTATGTGTAATTGGGATTGTAGTTACATATGTAGAGTGATGTAAATTTAAGATCTGATCAGCTTGTGTGAGTGGATTTGTTTTATTGGATATATAGTGTTTTGTAAAGACATATGTCTTCATCAGACAACTTCTTCTTTCTGCTTTCTTCTTGTAGTATTAATGTAAGTGGTTTGATATGTGGGGTGTGGGTGGTGAAAAGGTGTCGTGTTACAGTTATCTGTAGATAAATGTGCGAGTATGTATGGAGGATTTGTGGTATAGATGGTTCTGCCATTTTTACATCGTACATAGATTTCTATGTGTATGTGGAGAGTTAGATTTGGAATTACTCTGTCATTGAAGTTTCTCGATAGTTCACAGCTTGCACATTTGTTTCTGGAACATGGTAACAGTGTATTTCCTTCACATAGAGAGTTTTCTGTCACACTTGTATACTGACATAATAGGAATTCAGATGTTTAGGTTTATTAGGTTTTTTCCCATTTTCATTTGTATACAAATATATGTCAGAATTGTATACATCATAAATGGTAATCCGTTTCAATACCGAGGGGCCCAATACTTTAATCCACTCATGAAATTAGCATATAATGAGCTATATTAGTCATATGTATCAATTTTATGATGCAGGTAATGGCTTTGTAGGTCACAGTGACTGTCACATATACTCCAATGCATGTTATGCTTCAGTGTACTGAAGTGTGTTTGTATGCTTGTTTGTGTTGTAAAGAGACATTGCTTCAGATAGTTCGTCCGCTCTCTTTATGTTTGTCAATCTTCTTTCTTCAGGTTAGTCAATCTTGGTGTTTTTAATTTTGTATTGTGTAAAAGAGTTCTGCAGTGCGAAAGCATTGTGTTGTTTTGTCTGTGTCCAGTTGAGATATTTGAAGTGTGTTTGATGAATAGTATTAATGTTGTATTTCGGAGACATATTTCTTCATGTACGGTTTCCTTCACTCTTGATTCTTCATGTCATTTGCCTGAGTAGTATGTAAAATGAGTGTAATTATGTTTTGAGTTTCTCATGTAGAGTGATGTAAAGTTTTGTTCTGATATGTGGTATAGATTGTTCTGCTACTTTTACATCGTACATAGAGTTCTACATGTATCTGGAGATTTAGAGTTGGATTTACTCTGTCATTGAACTTTCTTGTTGGTTAACAGCTTGCACATTTGTTTCTGGAAACATGGCAACAATGTATTTTCTCCACATAGAGAGTTTTCTTTCACACTTGTATACTGACATAATAGAAATTCAGATGTTCAGGTTTATTAGGACTTTTTCCATTTTCATTTGTATACTAATATATGCCAGATTTGAAAACATCATAAATGCTAATCCGCTTCAATGCCAGGAGCCCCATACTTTAATCCATCCATGACCTTAGTGTATAATTAGCTATATTAGTCATGTTTTATTAGTAATATCTTTTCATCTGGTTTGGTTACTTACTTTATTACTCGCAGTATGCAATTGCATATGTCAGTTATTCTCTAGATAAATTCATGTTTGCTCAATGAGAGACCTCTCAATGGTAGGTGTCATCACCCAATATGTATCAATTTTACGATGCAGGTAATGGCTTTGTAGGTCTAAGTGACCGTCACATATCCTCCATTGCATGTTTTGTGTCGGTCTACTGTAGTGTGTTTGGATGTTTGTTTGTGTTGTATAGAGACATTGTTGGTGAAAATTCTTCTTCTCTCTTCATGTTTGGAAATCTTCTTTCTTGATTTTTCATGTAATTTCCTATTTGGTGTTTTTTATTTTGTTTTGTGTAAATACCGTGTAAGAGAGTTATGTACTATGGATGCATTGTGTTGTTGTGTCTGTGTCCAGTTGAGATATGTGAAATGTGTTTGATGATTAGAATGAATGTTGTATTTCGAGACTTATTTCTTCATGCACAGTTGTCTTCTCTCTTGATTCTTCATGTCATTTGCGTGAGTAGTATGTAAAATGAGTATAATTGGGTTTTGAGTTTCATATGTAGAGTGATGTAAAGTTGTGTTCTGATCTGTTTGTGTGAGTCTTTTTTTTGTATAGAGTATATAGTGTTTTGTAGAGACATATTTCTTCATGAGACAAAATCTTCTTTCTGCATTCTTCACGTAGTGTTAACGTAAGTGGTTTGATATGTGGAGTGTGAGTGTGGAAAAGGTGTTGTATTGCAGTTATCTCTTGAGAAATATACTAGTATATATGGAGGATATGTGGTATAGATGGTTCTGCCATTTTTACATCATACATAGAGTTCTATATGAATCTGAAGATTTAATGTTGGATCTGCTCTGTCATTGAACTTTCTCGATAATTAACAGCTTGCACATTTGTTTCTGTAACATGGTAACAATGTTTTTCCTTCACATAGAGAGGTTTCCGTCACACATGTACACTGACATAATAGGAATTCAGATGTTTAGGTATGCTAGGTTTTTTCCCATTTTCATTTGTATACTAATATGTGCCAGAGTTGTATTCATAATAAATGGTAATCCGTTCCAATTGCGAGGTGTCCGATACTTTAATCGTTCCATGAACTTAGCTTATAATGAGCTATATTAGGCATATTTTATTACGAATATCTCTTCATCTGTTTCAGTTATTTACTTTATTACTCACAGTATGCAGTTCCATATATCAGTTACTCTCTAGATAAATTCATGTTCGCTCAATGAGAGACCACTCAGTGGTAGGTGTCATCACCTAATATATGTCAATTTTACGATGCAGCTAATGGCTTTGTATGTCTCAGTGACCGCCTATACTTCCATTGCATGTTTTGTTTCAGTGTACTGAAGTGTGTTTGGATGCTTGCTTGTGTTGTATAGAGACATTGTTGGTGAAAATTCATCTTCTCTCTTCATGTTTGGAAATCTTCTTTCTTGATTCTCCATGTAATTTCATTTTTGGTGTTTTTAATTTTGTATTGTATAAATACTGTGTAAGAAAGTTCTGTAGTATGAATGCATTGTGTTGTTGTGTCTGTATCCAGTTGACGTATGTGAAATGTGTTTGATGATTAGTATTAATGTTGTATTTCCGTGGCATATTTCTTCAAGTGCAGTTCTCTTCTCTCTTCATTCTTCATGTCATTTGTCTGAGTAGTGTGTCAGATGAGTGTAATTGGGTTTATATTTTTATATTTAGAGTGATGTAAAGTTGTGTTCTGATCTGTTTGTGTGACTGTTTCTGTTGTATACAGTATATAGTGTTTTGTAGATACATATTTCTTTATGAGACAAGATCTTCTTTCTGCATTCTTCATGTAGTGTTAATGTAAGTGGTTTGATATGTGGAGCGCGAGTGTTCAAAAGGTGTTGTATTGCAGTTATCTGTAGAGAATTATACGAGTATGTATGGAGGAAATGTGGTATAGATCATTCTGTCACATTTACATCGTACATAGAGTTCTACATGTATCTGGAGACATAGAGCTGAATTTATTCTGTCATTGAACTTCCTCATTAACTGACAGCTTCCACATTTTTTTGTGGATACATGGTAACAATGTATTTTCTGCACATAGTGAGTTTGCTGTCACATATGCATACTGACATAATAGGAATTCAGATGTTTATGTTTATTACAGTTTTTTCCATTTTCATGTGTATAGTAACATATAAAAGAATTTTATACATCATAAATGCAAATCCGATTCAATTCCGACGAGTCCAATACTTTAGTCCATCAATGAACTCAGCATGTAGTGAGCTATATTAGTCATTTTTTATTAGTAATATCTTTTCATCCTGTTCAGTTATTTACTGTATTCATCACAGTACACTGTTGCACATGACAATATCTCTCAAGATAAATTCAAGATCGTTCATTTAGAGAACAGTCAGTGTTAGGTGTCATCACATAATATGTATCAATTTTAAGATGCTGCTAATGGCTTTGTAGGTCTGAGTGTCCGTTTCGTATCCTCCATTGCCTGTTTTATGTCAGTGTACTGAAATGTATTAAGAAGTTGTTTGTGTTGTATAGAGACATTGTTTGTGATAGTTCATCGTCTCTCTTTATGTTTGGAAATCTCCCTTCTTGATTCTTGATGTAATTTATATTTGGTGCCTTATAATCTTGTATTGTGTAAACACTGTGTAAGACAGTTCTATAGTATGACTGCATTGTGTTGTTGTGTCTGTGTCCAGTTGAGATATTTGAAGTGTGTTTGATTAATAGTTTTGAAGTTGTATTTCGGTGACATTTTTCTTCATGTGTGGTTCTCATCTCTCTTGATTCTTCATGACATTTGTCTGAGGATTATGTAAAATATGTGTAATTGGGAATGTAGTTAGATATGTAGAGTGATGCAAATTTAAGATCTGATCAGCTTGTGTGAGTGGATTTGTTTTATTGGATATATAGTGTTTTGTAAAGACATATGTCTTCATCAGACAACTTCTTCTTTCTGCTTTCTTCTTGTAGTATTAATGTAAGTGGTTTGATATGTGGGGTGTGGGTGGTGAAAAGGTGTTGTGTTACAGTTATCTGTAGATAAATGTGCGAATATGTATGGAGGATTTGTGGTATAGCTGGTTCTGCCATTTTTACATCGTACATAGATTTCTATGTGTATGTGGAGAGTTAGATTTGGAATTACTATGACATTGAAGTTTCTCGATAGTTCACAGCTTGCACATTTGTTTCTGGAACATGGTAACAGTGTATTTCCTTCACATAGAGAGTTTTCTGTCACACTTGTATACTGACATAATAGGAATTCAGATGTTTAGGTTTATTAGGTTTTTTCCCATTTTCATTTGTATACAAATATATGTCAGAATTGTATACATCATAAATGGTAATCCGTTTCAATACCGAGGTGCCCAATACTTTAATCCATTCATGAACGTAGCATATAATGAGCTATATTAGTCATATGTATCAATTTTACGATGCAGGTAATGGCTTTGTAGGTCACAGTGACCATCACATATACTCCAATGCATGTTATGGTTCAGTGTACTGAAGTGTGTTTGTATGCTTGTTTGTGTTGTAAAGAGACATTGCTTCAGATAGTTCGTCCGCTCTCTTTATGTTTGTCAATCTTCTTTCTTCATTCTTCAGGTTAGTCAATCTTGGTGTTTTTAATTTTGTATTGTGTAAAAGAGTTCTGCAGTGCGAAAGCATTGTGTTGTTTTGTCTGTGTCCAGTTGAGATATTTGAAGTGTGTTTGATGAATAGTATTAATGTTGTATTTCGGAGACATATTTCTTCATGTACGGTTTCCTTCACTCTTGATTCTTCATGTCATTTGCCTGAGTAGTATGTAAAATGAGTGTAATTATGTTTTGAGTTTCTTATGTAGAGTGATGTAAAGTTTTGTTCTGATATGTGGTATAGATTGTTCTGCTACTTTTACATCGTACATAGAGTTCTACATGTATCTGGAGATTTAGAGTTGGATTTACTCTGTCATTGAACTTTCTTGTTAGTTAACAGCTTGCACATTTGTTTCTGGAAACATGGCAACAATGTATTTTCTCCACATAGAGAGTTTTGTTTCACACTTGTATACTGACATAATAGAAATTCAGATGTTCAGGTTTATTAGGACTTTTTCCATTTTCATTTGTATACTAATATATGCCAGATTTGAAAACATCATAAATGCTAATCCGCTTCAATGCCAGGAGTCCCATACTTTAATCCATCCATGACCTTAGTGTATAATTAGCTATATTAGTCATGTTTTATTAGTAATATCTTTTCATCTGGTTTGGTTACTTACTTTATTACTCGCAGTATGCAATTGCATATGTCAGTTATTCTCTAGATAAATTCATGTTTGCTCAATGAGAGACCTCTCAATGGTAGGTGTCATCACCTAATATGTATCAATTTTACGATGCAGGTAATGGCTTTGTAGGTCTAAGTGACCGTCACATATCCTCCATTGCATGTTTTGTGTCGGTCTACTGTAGTGTGTTTGGATGTTTGTTTGTGTTGTATAGAGACATTGTTGGTGAAAATTCTTCTTCTCTCTTCATGTTTGGAAATCTTCTTTCTTGATTCTTCATGTAATTTCCTATTTGGTGTTTTTTATTTTGTTTTGTGTAAATACCATGTAAGAGAGTTCTGTAGTATGGATGCATTGTGTTGTTGTGTCTGTGTAAAGTTGAGATATGTGAAATGTGTTTGATGATTAGAATGAATGTTGTATTTCGAGGCATATTTCTTCATGCACAGTTGTCTTCTCTCTTGATTCTTCATGTCATTTGCCTGAGTAGTATGTAAAATGTGTATAATTGGGTTTTGAGTTTCATATGTAGAGTGATGTAAAGTTGTGTTCTGATCTGTTTGTGTGAGTGTTTTGGTTGTATAGAGTATATAGTGTTTTGTAGAGACATATTTCTTCATGAGACAAAATCTTCTTTCTGCATTCTTCATGTAGTGTTAACGTAAGTGGTTTGATATGTGGAGTGTGAGTGTGAAAAAGGTGTTGTATTGCAGTTATCTCTTGAGAAATATATAGTATATATGGAGGATATGTGGTATAGATGGTTCTGCCATTTTTACATCATACATAGAGTTCTATATGAATCTGGAGATTTAATGTTGGATCTGCTCTGTCATTGAACTTTCTCGATAATTAACAGCTTGCACATTTGTTTCTGTAACATGGTAACAATGTTTTTTCTTCACATAGAGAGGTTTCTGTCACACATGTACACTGACATAATAGGAATTCAGATGTTTGGGTTTGTTAGGTTTTTTCCCATTTTCAGAATTGTATACATAATAAATGGTAATCCGTTCCAATTGCGAGGTGTCCGATACTTTAATCACTCCATGAACTTAGCGTATAATGAGCAATATTAGGCATATTTTATTACAAATATCTCTTCATCTGTTTAAGTTATTTACTTTATTACTCACAGTATGCAGTTCCATATCTCAGTTACTCTCTAGATAAATTCATGTTCGCTCAATGAGAGACCACTCAGTGGTAGGTGTCATCACCTAATATGTGTCAATTTTACGATGCAGCTAATGGCTTTGTATGTCTCAGTGACCGCCCATACCTCCATTGCATGTTTTGTTTCACTGTACTGAAGTGTGTTTGAATGCTTGTTTGTGTTGTATAGAGACATTGTTTGTGAAAGTTCATCTTCTCTCTTCATGTTTGGAAATCTTCTTCCTTGATTCTCCATGTAATTTCATTTTTGGTGTTTTTAATTTTGTATTGTGTAAGTACTGTGTAAGAAAGTTCTGTAGTATGAATGCATTGTGTTGTTGTGTCTGTGTCCAGTTGACGTATGTGAAATGTGTTTGATGATTAGTATTAATGTTGTATTTCCATGGCATATTTCTTCAAGTGCAGTTCTCTTCTCTCTTCATTCTTCATGTCATTTGTCTGAGTAGTATGTCAGATGAGTGTAATTGGGTTTATATTTTTATATTTAGAGTGATGTAAAGTTGTGTTCTGATCTGTTTGTGTGAGTCTTTTTTTTGTATAGAGTATATAGTGTTTTGTAGAGACATATTTCTTCATGAGACAAAATCTTCTTTCTGCATTCTTCACGTAGTGTTAACGTAAGTGGTTTGATATGTGGCGTGCGAGTGTTCAAAAGGTGTTGTATTGCAGTTATCTGTAGAGAATTATACGAGTATGTATGGAGGAAATGTGGTATAGATCATTCTGTCACATTTACATCGTACATAGAGTTCTACATGTATCTGAAGACATAGAGCTGAATTTATTCTGTCATTGAACTTCCTCATTAACTGACAGCTTCCACATTTTTTTGTGGATACATGGTAACAATGTATTTTCTCCACATAGTGAGTTTTCTGTCACATTCGCATACTGACATAATAGGAATTCAGATGTTTATGTTTATTACAGTTTTTTCCATTTTCATTTGTATAGTAATATATAACAGAATTGTATACATCATAAATGCCAATCCGATTCAGTTCCGACGTGTCCAATACTTTAGTCCATCAATGAACTCAGCATGTACTGAGCTATATTAGTCATTTTTTATTAGTAATATCTTTTCATCCTGTTCAGTTATTTACTGTATTCGTCACAGTACACTGTTGCACATGACAATATCTCTCAAGATAAATTCAAGATCGTTCATTTAGAGAACAGTCAGTGTTAGGTGTCATCACATAATAAGTATCAATTTTAAGATGCTGCTAATGGCTTTGTAGGTCTGAGTGTCCATTACGTATCCTCCATTGCCTATTTTATGTCAGTGTACTGAAATGTATTAAGAAGTCGTTTGTGTTGTATAGAGACATTGTTTGTGATAGTTCATCGTCTCTCTTTATGTTTGGAAATCTCCCTTCTTGATTCTTTATGTAATTTATTTTTGGTGCCTTATAATCTTGTATTGTGTAAACACTGTGTAAGACAGTTCTATAGTATGACTGCATTGCGTTATTGTGTCTGTGTCCAGTTGAGATATTTGAAGTGTGTTTGATTAATAGTTTTGAAGTTGTATTTCGGTGACATTTTTCTTCATGTGTGGTTCTCATCTCTCTTGATTCTTCATGACATTTCTCTGAGGATTATGTAAAGTATGTGTAATTGGGAATGTAGTTAGATATGTAGAGTGATGCAAATTTAAGATCTGATCAGCTTGTGTGAGTGGATTTGTTTTATTGGATATATAGTGTTTTGTAAAGACATATGTCTTCATCAGACAACTTCTTCTTTCTGCTTTCTTCTTGTAGTATTAATGTAAGTGGTTTGATATGTGGGGTGTGGGTGGTGAAAAGGTGTCGTGTTACAGTTATCTGTAGATAAATGTGCGAATATGTATGGAGGATTTGTGGTATAGATGGTTCTGCCACTTTTACATCGTACATAGATTTCTATGTGTATGTGGAGAGTTAGATTTGGAATTACTCTGTCATTGAAGTTTCTCGATAGTTCACAGCTTGCACATTTGTTTCTGGAAACATGGTAACAGTGTATTTCCTTCACATAGAGAGTTTTCTGTCACACTTGTATACTGACATAATAGGAATTCAGATGTTTAGGTTTATTAGGTTTTTTCCCATTTTCATTTGTATACAAATATATGTCAGAATTGTATACATCATAAATGGTAATCCGTTTCAATACCGAGGTGCCCAATACTTTAATCCATTCATGAACGTAGCATATAATGAGCTATATTAGTCATATGTATCAATTTTACGATGCAGGTAATGGCTTTGTAGGTCACAGTGACCATCACATATACTCCAATGCATGTTATGGTTCAGTGTACTGAAGTGTGTTTGTATGCTTGTTTGTGTTGTAAAGAGACATTGCTTCAGATAGTTCGTCCGCTCTCTTTATGTTTGTCAATCTTCTTTCTTCATTCTTCAGGTTAGTCAATCTTGGTGTTTTTAATTTTGTATTGTGTAAAAGAGTTCTGCAGTGCGAAAGCATTGTGTTGTTTTGTCTGTGTCCAGTTGAGATATTTGAAGTGTGTTTGATGAATAGTATTAATGTTGTATTTCGGAGACATATTTCTTCATGTACGGTTTCCTTCACTCTTGATTCTTCATGTCATTTGCCTGAGTAGTATGTAAAATGAGTGTAATTATGTTTTGAGTTTCTTATGTAGAGTGATGTAAAGTTTTGTTCTGATATGTGGTATAGATTGTTCTGCTACTTTTACATCGTACATAGAGTTCTACATGTATCTGGAGATTTAGAGTTGGATTTACTCTGTCATTGAACTTTCTTGTTAGTTAACAGCTTGCACATTTGTTTCTGGAAACATGGCAACAATGTATTTTCTCCACATAGAGAGTTTTCTTTCACACTTGTATACTGACATAATAGAAATTCAGATGTTCAGGTTTATTAGGACTTTTTCCATTTTCATTTGTATAATAATATATGCCAGATTTGAAAACATCATAAATGCTAATCCGCTTCAATGCCAGGAGTCCGATACTTTAATCCATCCATGACCTTAGTGTATAATTAGCTATATTAGTCATGTTTTATTAGTAATATCTTTTCATCTGGTTTGGTTACTTACTTTATTACTCGCAGTATGCAATTGCATATGTCAGTTATTCTCTAGATAAATTCATGTTTGCTCAATGAGAGACCTCTCAATGGTAGGTGTCATCACCTAATATGTATCAATTTTACGATGCAGGTAATGGCTCTGTAGGTCTAAGTGACCGTCACATATCCTCCATTGCATGTTTTGTGTCGGTCTACTGTAGTGTGTTTGGATGTTTGTTTGTGTTGTATAGAGACATTGTTGGTGAAAATTCTTCTTCTCTCTTCATGTTTGGAAATCTTCTTTCTTGATTCTTCATGTAATTTCCTATTTGGTGTTTTTTATTTTGTTTTGTGTAAATACCGTGTAAGAGAGTTCTGTAGTATGGATGCATTGTGTTGTTGTGTCTGTGTCCAGTTGAGATATGTGAAATGTGTTTGATGATTAGAATGAATGTTGTATTTCGAGACATATTTCTTCATGCGCAGTTGTCTTCTCTCTTGATTCTTCATGTCATTTGCCTGAGTAGCATGTAAAATGAGTATAATTGGGTTTTGAGTTTCATATGAAGAGTGATGTTAAGTTGTGTTCTGATCTGTTTGTGTGAGTGTTTTGGTTGTATAGAGTATATAGTGTTTTGTAGAGACATATTTCTTCATGAGACAAAATCTTCTTTCTGCATTCTTCATGTAGTGTTAACGTAAGTGGTTTGATATGTGGAGTGTGAGTGTGAAAAAGGTGTTGTATTGCAGTTATCTCTTGAGAAATATACTAGTATATATGGAGGATATGTGGTATAGATGGTTCTGCCATTTTTACATCATACATAGAGTTCTATATGAATCTGGAGATTTAATGTTGGATCTGCTCTGTCATTGAACTTTCTCGATAATTAACAGCTTGCACATTTGTTTCTGTAACATGGTAACAATGTTTTTTCTTCACATAGAGAGGTTTCTGTCACACATGTACACTGACATAATAGGAATTCAGATGTTTAGGTTTGTTAGGTTTCTTCCCATTTTCAGAATTGTATACATAATAAATGGTAATCCGTTCCAATTGCGAGGTGTCCGATACTTTAATCGTTCCATGAACTTAGCGTATAATGAGCTATATTAGGCATATTTTATTACAAATATCTCTTCATCTGTTTCAGTTATTTACTTTATTACTCACAGTATGCAGTTCCATATATCAGTTACTCTCTAGATAAATTCATGTTCGCTCAATGAGAGACCACTCAGTGGTAGGTGTCATCACCTAATATGTGTCAATTTTACGATGCAGCTAATGGCTTTGTATGTCTCAGTGACCGCCCATACCTCCATTGCATGTTTTGTTTCAGTGTACTGAAGTGTGTTTGGATGCTTGTTTGTGTTGTATAGAGACATTGTTTGTGAAAGTTCATCTTCTCTCTTCATGTTTGGAAATCTTCTTCCTTGATTCTCCATGTAATTTCATTTTTGGTGTTTTTAATTTTGTATTGTGTAAGTACTGTGTAAGAAAGTTCTGTAGTATGAATGCATTGTGTTGTTGTGTCTGTGTCCAGTTGACGTATGTGAAATGTGTTTGATGATTAGTATTAATGTTGTATTTCCGTGGCATATTTCTTCAAGTGCAGTTCTCTTCTCTCTTCATTCTTCATGACATTTGTCTGAGTAGTGTGTCAGATGAGTGTAATTGGGTTTATATTTTTATATTTAGAGTGATGTAAAGTTGTGTTCTGATCTCTTTGTGTGACTGTTTCTGTTGTATACAGTATATAGTGTTTTGTAGATACATATTTCTTTATGAGACAAGATCTTCTTTCTGCAGTCTTCATGTAGTGTTAATGTAAGTGGTTTGATATGTGGAGCGCGAGTGTTCAAAAGGTGTTGTATTGCAGTTATCTGTAGAGAATTATACGAGTATGTATGGAGGAAATGTGGTATAGATCATTCTGTCACATTTACATCATACATAGAGTTCTACATGTATCTGGAGACATAGAGCTGAATTTATTCTGTCATTGAACTTCCTCATTAACTGACAGCTTCCACATTTTTTTGTGGATACATGGTAACAATGTATTTTCTCCACATAGTGAGTTTTCTGTCACATTCGCATACTGACATAATAGGAATTCAGATGTTTATGTTTATTACAGTTTTTTCCATTTTCATTTGTATAGTAATATATAACAGAATTGTATACATCATAAATGCCAATCCGATTCAATTCCGACGTGTCCAATACTTTAGTCCATCAATGAACTCAGCATGTAGTGAGCTATATTAGTCATTTTTTATTAGTAATATCTTTTCATCCTGTTCAGTTATTTACTGTATTCATCACAGTACACTGTTGCACATGACAATATCTCTCAAGATAAATTCAAGATCGTTCATTTAGAGAACAGTCAGTGTTAGGTGTCATCACATAATAGGTATCAATTTTAAGATGTTGCTAATGGCTTTGTAGGCCTGAGTGTCCATTACGTATCCTCCATTGCCTGTTTTATGTCAGTGTACTGAAATGTATTAAGAAGTCGTTTGTGTTGTATAGAGACATTGTTTGTGATAGTTCATCGTCTCTCTTTATGTTTGGAAATCTCCCTTCTTGATTCTTTATGTAATTTATATTTGGTGCCTTATAATCTTGTATTGTGTAAACACTGTGTAAGACAGTTCTATAGTATGACTGCATTGTGTTGTTGTGTCTGTGTCCAGTTGAGATATTTGAAGTGTGTTTGATTAATAGTTTTGAAGTTGTATTTCGGTGACATTTTTCTTCATGTGTGGTTCTCATCTCTCTTGATTCTTCATGACATTTGTCTGAGGATTATGTAAAATATGTGTAATTGGGATTGTAGTTACATATGTAGAGTGATGCAAATTTATGATCTGATCAGTTTGTGTGAGTGGATTTGTTTTATTGGATATATAGTGTTTTGTAAAGACATATGTCTTCATCAGACAACTTCTTCTCTCTGCTTTCTTCTTGTAGTATTAATGTAAGTGGTTTGATATGTGGGGTGTGGGTGGTGAAAAGGTGTCGTGTTACAGTTATCTGTAGATAAATGTGCGAGTATGTATGGAGGATTTGTGGTATAGCTGGTTCAGCCACTTTTACATCGTACATAGATTTCTATGTGTATGTGGAGAGTTAGATTTGGAATTACTCTGTCATTGAAGTTTCTCGATAGTTCACAGCTTGCACATTTGTTTCTGGAAACATGGTAACAGTGTATTTCCTTCACATAGAGAGTTTTCTGTCACACTTGTATACTGACATAATAGGAATTCAGATGTTTAGGTTTATTAGGTTTTTTCCCATTTTCATTTGTATACAAATATATGTCAGAATTGTATACATCATAAATGGTAATCCGTTTCAATACCGAGGTGCCCAATACTTTAATCCATTCATGAACTTAGCATATAATGAGCTGTATTAGTCATATGTATCAATTTTACGATGCAGGTAATGGCTTTGTAGGTCACAGTGACCGTCACATATACTCCAATGCATGTTATGGTTCAGTGTACTGAGGTGTGTTTGTATGCTTGTTTGTGTTGTAAAGAGACATTGCTTCAGATAGTTCGTCCGCTCTCTTTATGTTTGTCAATCTTCTTTCTTCATTCTTCAGGTTAGTCAATCTAGGTGTTTTTAATTTTGTATTGTGTAAAAGAGTTCTGCAGTGCGAAAGCATTGTGTTGTTTTGTCTGTGTCCAGTTGAGATATTTGAAGTGTGTTTGATGAATAGTATTAATGTTGTATTTCGGAGACATATTTCTTCATGTACAGTTTCCTTCACTCCTGATTCTTCATGTCATTTGCCTGAGTAGTATGTAAAATGAGTGTAATTATGTTTTGAGTTTCTTATGTAGAGTGATGTAAAGTTTTGTTCTGATATGTGGTATAGATTGTTCTGCTACTTTTACATCGTACATAGAGTTCTACATGTATCTGGAGATTTAGAGTTGGATTTACTCTGTCATTGAACTTTCTTGTTAGTTAACAGCTTGCACATTTGTTTCTGGAAACATGGCAACAATGTATTTTCTCCACATAGAGAGTTTTCTTTCACACTTGTATACTGACATAATAGAAATTCAGATGTTCAGGTTTATTAGGACTTTTTCCATTTTCATTTGTATAATAATATATGCCAGATTTGAAAACATCATAAATGCTAATCCGCTTCAATGCCAGGAGTCCGATACTTTAATCCATCCATGAACTTAGTGTATAATTAGCTATATTAGTCATGTTTTATTAGTAATATCTTTTCATCTGGTTTGGTTACTTACTTTATTACTCGCAGTATGCAATTGCATATGTCAGTTATTCTCTAGATAAATTCATGTTTGCTCAATGAGAGACCTCTCAATGGTAGGTGTCATCACCTAATATGTATCAATTTTACGATGCAGGTAATGGCTTTGTAGGTCTAAGTGACCGTCACATATCCTCCATTGCATGTTTTGTGTCGGTCTACTGTAGTGTGTTTGGATGTTTGTTTGTGTTGTATAGAGACATTGTTGGTGAAAATTCTTCTTCTCTCTTCATGTTTGGAAATCTTCTTTCTTGATTCTTCATGTAATTTCCTATTTGGTGTTTTTTATTTTGTTTTGTGTAAATACCGTGTAAGAGAGTTCTGTAGTATGGATGCATTGTGTTGTTGTGTCTGTGTCCAGTTGAGATATGTGAAATGTGTTTGATGATTAGTATGAATGTTGTATTTCGAGACATATTTCTTCATGCGCAGTTGTCTTCTCTCTTGATTCTTCATGTCATTTGCCTGAGTAGCATGTAAAATGAGTATAATTGGGTTTTGAGTTTCATATGTAGAGTGATGTAAAGTTGTGTTCTGATCTGTTTGTGTGAGTGTTTTGTTTGTATAGAGTATATAGTGTTTTGTAGAGACATATTTCTTCATGAGACAAAATCTTCTTTCTGCATTCTTCATTTAGTGTTAACGTAAGTGGTTTGATATGTGGAGTGTGAGTGTGAGTGTGGAAAAGGTGTTGTATTGCAGTTCTCTCTAGAGAAATATACTAGTATATATGGAGGATATGTGGTATAGATGGTTCTGCCATTTTTACATCATACATAGAGTTCTATATGAATCTGGAGATTTAATGTTGGATCTGCTCTGTCATTCAACTTTCTCGATAATTAACAGCTTACACATTTGTTTCTGTAACATGGTAACAATGTTTTTTCTTCACATAGAGAGGTTTCTGTCACACATGTACACTGACATAATAGGAATTCAGATGTTTAGGTTAGTTAGGTTTTTTCCCATTTTCATTTGCATACTAATCTATGCCAGAATTGTATACATAATAAATGGTAATCCGTTCCAATTGCGAGGTGTCCGATACTTTAATCGTTCCATGAACTTAGCGTATAATGAGCTATATTAGGCATATTTTATTTCGAATATCTCTTCATCAGTTTCAGTTATTTACTTTATTACTCACAGTATGCAGTTCCATATATCAGTTACTCTCTAGATAAATCCATGTTCGCTCAATGAGAGACCACTCAGTGGTAGGTGTCATCACCTAATATGCGTCAATTTTACGATGCAGCTAATGGCTTTGTATGTCTCAGTGACCGCCCATACCTCCATTGCATGTTTTGTTTCAGTGTACTGAAGTGTGTTTGGATGCTTGTTTGTGTTGTATAGAGACATTGTTTGTGAAAGTTCATCTTCTCTCTTCATGTTTGGAAATCTTCTTCCTTGATTCTCCATGTAATTTCAGTTTTGGTGTTTTTAATTTTGTATTGTGTAAGTACTGTGTAAGAAAGTTCTGTAGTATGAATGCATTGTGTTGTTGTGTCTGTGTCCAGTTGACGTATGTGAAATGTGTTTGATGATTAGTATTAATGTTGTATTTCCATGGCATATTTCTTCAAGTGCAGTTCTCTTCTCTCTTCATTCTTCATGTCATTTGTCTGAGTAGTGTGTCAGATGAGTGTAATTGGGTTTATATTTTTATATTTAGAGTGATGTAAAGTTGTGTTCTGATCTGTTTGTGTGACTGTTTCTGTTGTATACAGTATATAGTGTTTTGTAGATACATATTTCTTTATGAGACAAGATCTTCTTTCTGCATTCTTCATGTAGTGTTAATGTAAGTGGTTTGATATGTGGAGTGCGAGTGTTCAAAAGGTGTTGTATTGCAGTTATCTGTAGAGAATTATACGAGTATGTATGGAGGAAATGTGGTATAGATCATTCTGTCACATTTACATCGTACATAGAGTTCTACATGTATCTGGAGACATAGAGCTGAATTTATTCTGTCATTGAACTTCCTCATTAACTGACAGCTTCCACATTTTTTTGTGGATACATGGTAACAATGTATTTTCTCCACATAGTGAGTTTTCTGTCACATTCGCATACTGACATAATAGGAATTCAGATGTTCATGTTTATTACAGTTTTTTCCATTTTCATTTGTATAGTAATATATAACAGAATTGTATACATCATAAATGCAAATCCGATTCAATTCCGACGTGTCCAATACTTTAGTCCATCAATGAACTCAGCATGTAGTGAGCTATAGTAGTCATTTTTTATTAGTAATATCTTTTCATCCTGTTCAGTTATTTACTGTATACATCACAGTACACTGTTGCACATGACAATATCTCTCAAGATAAATTCAAGATCGTTCATTTAGAGAACAGTCAGTGTTAGGTGTCATCACATAGTATGCATCAATTTTAAGATGCTGCTAATGGCTTTGTAGGTCTGAGTGTCCATTACGTATCCTCCATTGCCTGTTTTATGTCAGTGTACTGAAATGTATTAAGAAGTCGTTTGTGTTGTATAGAGACATTGTTTGTGATAGTTCATCATCTCTCTTTATGTTTGGAAATCTCCCTTCTTGATTCTTTATGTAATTTATTTTTGGTGCCTTATAATCTTGTATTGTGTAAACACTGTGTAAGACAGTTCTATAGTATGACTGCATTGTGTTGTTGTGTCTGTGTCCAGTTGAGATATTTGAAGTGTGTTTGATTAATAGTTTTGAAGTTGTATTTCGGTGACATTTTTCTTCATGTGTGGTTCTCATCTCTCTTGATTCTTCATGACATTTGTCTGAGGATTATGTAAAATACGTGTAATTGGGATTGTAGTTACATATGTAGAGTGATGTAAATTTAAGATCTGATCAGCTTGTGTGAGTGGATTTGTTTTATTGGATATATAGTGTTTTGTAAAGACATATGTCTTCATCAGACAACTTCTTCTTTCTGCTTTCTTCTTGTAGTATTAATGTAAGTGGTTTGATATGTGGGGTGTGGGTGGTGAAAAGGTGTCGTGTTACAGTTATCTGTAGATAAATGTGCGAGTATGTATGGAGGATTTGTGGTATAGCTGGATCTGCCATTTTTACATCGTACATAGATTTATATGTGTATGTGGAGAGTTAGATTTGGAATTACTCTGTCATTGAAGTTTCTCGACAGTTCACAGCTTGCACATTTGTTTCTGGAAACATGGTAACACTGTATTTACTTCACATAGATTGTTTTCTGTCACACTTGTATACTGACATAATAGGAATTCAGATGTTTAGGTTTATTAGGTTTTTTCCCATTTTCATTTGTATACAAATATATGTCAGAATTGTATACATCATAAATGGTAATCTGTTTCAATACCGAGGTGCCCAATACTTTAATCCATTCATGAACTTAGCATATAATGAGCTATATTAGTCATATGTATCAATTTTACGATGCAGGTAATGGCTTTGTAAGTCACAGTGACCGTCACATATACTCCAATGCATGTTATGGTTCAGTGTACTGAAGTGTGTTTGTATGCTTGTTTGTGTTGTAAAGAGACATTGTTTCAGATAGTTCGTCCGATCTCTTTATGTTTGTCAATCTTCTTTCTTCATTCTTCAGGTTAGTCAATTTTGGTGTTTTTAATTTTGTATTGTGTAAAAGAGTTCTGCAGTGCGAAAGCATTGTGTTGTTTTGTCTGTGTCCAGTTGAGATATTTGAAGTGTGTTTGATGAATAGTATTAATGTTGTATCTCGGAGACATATTTCTTCATGTATGGTTTCCTTCACTCTTGATTCTTCATGTCATTTGCCTGAGTAGTATGTAAAATGAGTGTAATTATGTTTTGAGTTTCTTATGTAGAGGATGTAAAGTTTTGTTCTGATATGTGGTATAGATTGTTCTGCTACTTTTACATCATACATAGAGTTCTACATGTATCTGGAGATTTAGAGTTGGATTTACTCTGTCATTGAACTTTCTTGTTAGTTAACAGCTTGCACATTTGTTTCTGGAAACATGGCAACAATGTATTTTCTCCACATAGAGAGTATTCTTTCATACTTGTATACTGACATACTAGAAATTCAGATGTTCAGGTTTATTAGGACTTTTTCCATTTCCATTTGTATACTAATATATGCCAGATTTGAAAACATCATAAATGCTAATCCGCTTCAATGCCAGGAGTCCCATACTTTAATCCATCCATGACCTTAGTGTATAATTAGCTATATTAGTCATGTTTTATTAGTAATATCTTTTCATCTGGTTTGGTTACTTACTTTATTACTCGCAGTATGCAATTGCATATGTCAGTTATTCTCTAGATAAATTCATGTTTGCTCAATGAGAGACCTCTCAATGGTAGGTGTCATCACCTAATATGTATCAATTTTACGATGCAGGTAATGGCTTTGTAGGTCTAAGTGACCGTCACATATCCTCCATTGCATGTTTTGTGTCGGTCTACTGTAGTGTGTTTGGATGTTTGTTTGTGTTGTATAGAGACATTGTTGGTGAAAATTCTTATTCTCTCTTCATATTTGGAAATCTTCTTTCTTGATTCTTCATGTAATTTCCTATTTGGTGTTTTTTATTTTGTTTTGTGTAAATACCGTGTAAGAGTGTTCTGTAGTATGGATGCATTGTGTTGTTGTGTCTGTGTCCAGTTGAGATATGTGAAATGTGTTTGATGATTAGAATGAATGTTGTATTTCGAGACATATTTCTTCATGCACAGTTGTCTTCTCTCTTGATTCTTCATGTCATTTGCCTGAGTAGTATGTAAAATGAGTATAATTGGGTTTTGAGTTTCATATGTAGAGTGATGTAAAGTTGTGTTCTGATCTGTTTGTGTGAGTGTTTTGGTTGTATAGAGTATATTGTGTTTTGTAGAGACATATTTCTTCATGAGACAAAATCTTCTTTCTGCATTCTTCATGTAGTGTTAACGTAAGTGGTTTGATATGTGGAGTGTGAGTGTGAAAAAGGTGTTGTATTGCAGTTATCTCTTGAAAAATATACTAGTATATATGGAGGATATGTGGTATAGATGGTTCTGCCATTTTTACATCATACATAGAGTTCTATATGAATCTGGAGATTTAATGTTGGATCTGCTCTGTCATTCAACTTTCTCGATAATTAACAGCTTGCACATTTGTTTCTGTAACATGGTAACAATGTTTTTTCTTCACATAGAGAGGTTTCTGTCACACATGTACACTGACATAATAGGAATTCAGATGTTTAGGTTTGTTAGGTTTTTACCCATTTTCATTTGTATACTAATATATGCCAGACTTGTATACATAATAAATGGTAAACTGTTCCAATTGCGATGTGTCCGATACTTTAATCGTTCCATGAACTTAGCGTATAATGAGCTATATTAGGCATATTTTATTACAAATATCTCTTCATCTGTTTCAGTTATTTACTTTATTACTCACAGTATGCAGTTCCATATATCAGTTACTCTCTAGATAAATTCATGTTCGCTCAATGAGAGACCACTCAGTGGTAGGTGTCATCACCTAATATGTGTCAATTTTACGATGCAGCTAATGGCTTTGTATGTCTCAGTGACCGCCCATACCTCCATTGCATGTTTTGTTTCAGTGTACTGAAGTGTGTTTGGATGCTTGTTTGTGTTGTATAGAGACATTGTTTGTGAAAGTTCATCTTCTCTCTTCATGTTAGGAAATCTTCTCCCTTGATTCTCCATGTAATTTCATTTTTGGTGTTTTTAATTTTGTATTGTGTAAATACTGTGTAAGAAAGTTCTGTAGTATGAATGCATTGTGTTGTTGTGTCTGTGTCCAGTTGACGTATGTGAAATGTGTTTGATGATTAGTATTAATGTTGTATTTCGGTGGCATATTTCTTCAAGTGCAGTTCTCTTCTCTCTTCATTCTTCATGTCATTTGTCTGAGTAGTGTGTCAGATGAGTGTAATTGGGTTTATATTTTTATATTTAGAGTGATGTAAAGTTGTGTTCTGATCTGTTTGTGTGACTGTTTCTGTTGTATACAGTATATAGTGTTTTGTAGATACATATTTCTTTATGAGACAAGATCTTCTTTCTGCATTCTTCATGTAGTGTTAATGTAAGTGGTTTGATATGTGGAGTGCGAGTGTTCAAAAGGTGTTGTATTGCAGTTATCTGTAGAGAATTATACGAGTATGTATGGAGGAAATGTGGTATAGATCATTCTGTCACATTTACATCGTACATAGAGTTCTACATGTATCTGGAGACATAGAGCTGAATTTATTCTGTCATTGAACTTCCTCATTAACTGACAGCTTCCACATTTTTTTGTGGATACATGGTAACAATGCATTTTCTCCACATAGTGAGTTTTCTGTCACATTTGCATATTGACATAATAGGAATTCAGATGTTCATGTTTATTGCAGTTTTTTCCATTTTCATTTGTATAGTAATATATAACAGAATTGTATACATCATAAATGCTAATCCGATTCAATTCCGACGTGTCCAATACTTTAGTCCATCAATGAACTCAGCATGTAGTGAGCTATATTAGTCATTTTTTATTAGTAATATCTTTTCATCCTGTTCAGTTATTTACTGTATTCATCACAGTACACTGTTGCACATGACAATATCTCTCAAGATAAATTCAAGATCGTTGATTTAGAGAACAGTCAGTGTTAGGTGTCATCACATAATATGTATCAATTTTAAGATGCTGCTAATGGCTTTGTAGGTCTGAGTGTCCATTACGTATCCTCCATTGCCTGTTTTATGTCAGTGTACTGAAATGTATTAAGAAGTCGTTTGTGTTGTATAGAGACATTGTTTGTGATAGTTCATCGTCTCTCTTTATGTTTGGAAATCTCCCTTCTTGATTCTTGATGTAATTTATTTTTGGTGCCTTATAATCTTGTATTGTGTAAACACTGTGTAAGACAGTTCTATAGTATGACTGCATTGTGTTGTTGTGTCTGTGTCCAGTTGAGATATTTGAAGTGTGTTTGATTAATAGTTTTGAAGTTGTATTTCGGTGACATTTTTCTTCATGTGTGGTTCTCATCTCTCTTGATTCTTCATGACATTTGTCTGAGGATTATGTAAAATATGTGTAATTGGGTTGTAGTTACATATGTAGAGTGATGTAAATTTAAGATCTGATCAGCTTGTGTGAGTGGATTTGTTTTATTGGATATATAGTGTTTTGTAAAGACATATGTCTTCATCAGACAACTTCTTCTTTCTGCTTTCTTCTTGTAGTATTAATGTAAGTGGTTTGATATGTGGGGTGTGGGTGGTGAAAAGGTGTCGTGTTACAGTTATCTGTAGATAAATGTGCGAATATGTATGGAGGATTTGTGGTATAGCTGGTTCTGCCATTTTTACATCGTACATAGATTTCTATGTGTATGTGGAGAGTTAGATTTGGAATTACTCTGTCATTGAAGTTTCTCGATAGTTCACAGCTTGCACATTTGTTTCTGGAAACATGGTAACAGTGTATTTCCTTCACATAGAGAGTTTCTTGTCACACTTGTATACTGACATAATAGGAATTCAGATGTTTAGGTTTATTAGGTTTTTTCCCATTTTCATTTGTATACAAAATATATGTCAGAATTGTATACATCATAAATGGTAATCCATTTCAATACCGAGGTGCCCAATACTTTAATCCATTCATGAACTTAGCATATAATGAGCTATATTAGTCATATGTATCAATTTTACGATGCAGTTAATGGCTTTGTAGGTCACAGTGACCGTCACATATACTCCAATGCATGTTATGGTTCAGTGTACTGAAGTGTGTTTGTATGCTTGTTTGTGTTGTAAAGAGACATTGTTTCAGATAGTTCGTCCGCTCTCTTTATGTTTGTCAATCTTCTTTCTTCATTCTTCAGGTTAGTCAATTTTGGTGTTTTTAATTTTGTATTGTGTAAAAGAGTTCTGCAGTGCGAAAGCATTGTGTTGTTTTGTCTGTGTCCAGTTGAGATATTTGAAGTGTGTTTGATGAATAGTATTAATGTTGTATTTCGGAGACATATTTCTACATGTATGGTTTCCTTCACTCTTGATTCTTCATGTCATTTGCCTGAGTAGTATGTAAAATGAGTGTAATTATGTTTTGAGTTTCTTATGTAGAGTGATGTAAAGTTGTGTTCTGATCTGTTTGTGTGAGTGTTTTGGTTGTATAGAGTATATAGTGTTTTGTAGAGACATATTTCTTCATGAGACAAAATCTTATTTCTGCATTATTCATGTAGTGTTAACGTAAGTTGTTTGATATGTGGAGTGTAAGTGTTGAAAAGGTGTTGTATTGCAGTTATCTGTAGAGAAATATACGAGTATATATGGAGGAAATGTGGTATAGATCATCTGCCCTTTTTCCATCATCCATAGAGTTCTACATGTATCTGGAGACATAGAGCTGAATTTATTCTGTCATTGAACTTTCTCATTAACTGACAGTTTCAACATTTTTGTGGATACATTGTAACAACGTATTTTCCAAACATAGAGAGTTTTCTGTCACACTTGCATACTGACATCATAGGAATTCAGATGTTTAGGTTTATTACAATTTTTTTCCATTTTCATTTGTATACTAATATATAACAGATTTGTATACATCATAAATGCAAATCCATTTCAATTCCGACGTGTCTGATATTTTACTCCATCAATAAACTTAGCTTGTAGTAAGCTATATTAGTAATTTTTTATTAGTAATATCTTTTCATCCTGTTCAGTTATTTACTGTATTCATCACAGTACGCAGTTTCACATGTCAATTACTCGCAAGATAAATTGAAGTTCGTTCATTTAGAGAACAGTCAGTGTTAGGTGTCATCACATAATATATATCAATTTTGAGATGTAGCTAATGGCTTTGTACGTCTGAGTGTCCGTTACGTATCCTCCATTGCCTGTTTTATGTCAGTGTACTGAAATGTATTAGGAAGTCGTTTGTGTTCTATAGAGACATTGTTTGTGACAGTTCATCGTCTCTCTTTATGTTTGGAAATCTTCCTTCTTGAAACTTCATGTAATTTATTTTTGGTGTCTTATAATTTTGTATTGTGTAAATACTGCGAAAGAGAGTTCTGTAGTATGACCGCATTGTGTTGTTGTGTCTGTGTCCAGTTGAGATATTTGAAGTGTGTTTGATGAGTTGTATTAATGTTGTATTTCGGAGACATATTTCTTCATGAACGGTTGTCTTCTCTCTTGATTCTTCATGTCATTTGCCTGAGTAGTATGTAAAATGAGTATAACTGGGTTTTGAGTTTCATATGTAGAGTGATGTAGAGTTGTGTTCTGATCTGTGTGAGTGGGTTTGTTGTATAGCATATATAGTGTTTTGTAGATACATATTTCTTAATGTGACAAAATTTTCTTTCTGCATTCTTCATGTAGTGCTAATGTAAGTGGTTTGATATGTGGAGTTTGAGTGTTGTGTTGCAGTTATCAGTTGAGAAATATACGACAATATATGTGGTATACATGGTTCTGCCATTTTTACATCATACATGGAGTTCTATATGAATCTGGAGATTTAATGTTGGATTTGCTCTTTCATTGAACTTTCTCGATAATTAACAGCTTGCACATTTGTTTCTGTAACATGGTAACAATGTATTTTCTCCACATAGAGTGTTTTCTGTCACACTTGTATACTGACATAATAGGAAATCAGATGTATAGGCTTATTAGGTTTTGTCTCATTTTCATATGTATACAAATATATGCCAGAATTGTATACATCATAAATGGTAATCCGTATCAATGCCGAGGTGTCTGATACTTTAATCCATCCATGAACTTAGCATATAATGAGCTATATTAGTCATATTTTATTAGGAATATCTTGTCATCTGGTTCAGTTTTTTACCTTATTACTCGTAGTATGCAATTCCGTATATCAGTTACACTCTAGATAAATTCATGTTCGCTCAGTGAGAGACCACTAAGTGGTAGGTTTCATCACCTAATATGTATTAATTTTAAGATGCAGCTAATGTCTTTGTAGGTTTCATCGACCGTCACATATTTTCTATTGCATATTTTGTGTCAGTGTACTGAATTTATTTGGAAGCTTTCTTGTGTTGTATTGAGTTGTTGTTTGTGGAATTTCATCTTCTCTCTTCATGTTTGGAAATCTTCTTTCTTGATTCTTGTTTCTTTTGGTGTTTTTAATTTTGTATTGTGAAAATACTGTATAAGAGGGTTCTGTAGTGTGAATGTATTTTGTTGTTGTGTCTGTGTGCAGTTGAGTTATTTGATGTGATTTTGATGAATAGTATTAATGTTGTATTTCGGAGACACATTTCATTACGTGTGGTTCTCATCCTTCTTGACTGAGTATGTGAAAAATGGCTGTCATTTAGTTTATATTGTTTTATGTAGAGTGTTTAAAAAGTTGTGTTCCTATATGTTTGTGTGAGCAGATTTTTTGTATAGTGTATATATTGTTTTGTAGTGTCATATTGCTTGATATGACAAAATCTTTTTCCTGCATTCTTCATGTATTGTTAAAGTAAGTGGTTTAACAAGTGCACTGTCATTGCTGAAAAGATGTTGTATTGCAGTTTACTGTAGAGTAGTATACGAGTGTCTCAATGGGATATATGTGCCAACAGTTTTGGTGACTAATTTTGATTATGTGTACTGTGTAAATCTGCATGTTTTAGTTAGTAAAGTTATTAGCCTTACTTTATGCTCTTGAGCTGGTTTCATTTGAATGCCCCATATATTATTGTAAGTGGAGTAATAGTAATTCCAGAGCAGATGATTACTATGGTCTCTCAAATTAAGGTATTAAGTACTTCAGAAATGAAATTGTAACACCATTGACGAAAATACTCAACTAAATTGAAAATGAAGGTTATTATCCAGAGTATTTAACAATATCTGTAGTTAAACCAGCACATAAGTAAGGAGATATAACATCACCAGGTATGTGTTGACCAATATAACTTATACCCATAATATGAAAATTAATAGAATTCTGCATGAATAAGCAGATGAATCAATATTTTGAACATAATGATATACTCTCTTCCTCACAGTATAATTTCAGATCTAGCCTTTGTACAGTCTAAACAGTTGAGAGTATGCTAGCAAAAAGATACAATTGTTCTGAAAATAAAGATAACTGTGCAACATTGTTGGACCTCAGGAAAGCTTTTGATATGGTCACCCACAATATTATCATTAAAAAAAACTCTACCACTAAGGAGTAGGAGAGAATGGTCTATGCCTAATGCAATCAAACTTGGATAAAAGAAAAAGGTTAGTTAAGGTAAATAATCTGATGTCAGAATGTCTCCCAGTTTTAAAGGGGCTACCTCAAGGATCTGGACTTCGACGTTTCCTTTTCATTATTTATATAAATGATTCACCTGCAGTTGTATCATGTATGCAGTGCTATATGCTGATGGCACAATACTCACCACATGTGATACCTATCTTGAAAATGTGCAACACAGGACGGCAGTGGCAATGGAGAGGGGCATTACTTGGTTTGAGGCAAATGTACTGCAGAAGAATGATGGTAAAACTGAAGCTGTTGTATTCAACCTGAATGCTGCGAGTCATGGTAAAGAAACAGTAAAATTATTAAGATTTCATATAGATAAATAGCTCAGCTGGGATACTCACACAGGGAAGATACATGGCAAATTGGCACATGCCATATATCTGCTGTATCAGCTGAGGAGCAGTGTCAGTAAAGAACTTCTGTTGTATGTGTATTTTGCATTCTTCCATTCGCACTTGAGTTATGGAATACAATAATGGGGCAATTGCATAGGCTCAAAATTAGGGTTTAAATGGCAAAAGAAAGCCACAAGATGCATATAATAATTTAGCCTTTGTGAATCATGTCGAGATCAATGACAGTGCCTGGCGTGTATATTTACAACTTCCTTGTCTTCATTAAAGAGAATCTGAGAATCTGACTTGACTTAAGGAGAACAGTTCATGACCATAACATAAGAAGTGGACATACCATTAATATGCCAAATGCTAGGCTTTCAAACAGACACATCAGCTACACATCTTGGTCCTGTCTACTTCAACAAATTACCTGAAAATGCCTACACAGTGGCAGTATTTAAATTTAAAACTAGTCTTTCAAGGTGGATCAAAAGTAAAGTAATTTACTCTGCTCAAGAGTTCCCTGAGTATGTGACAAATGACCCACTTTACTTAGGAGAATGAACTATAAAATAACTGCAAACTATACTTATGCCACACTGTGGAACAATTTTATTACTGTTCATGTACTTATTGTTAATTATCTGTTGGATTATTTATTTGTCATTCACTGATCTATGCAGTTCATTTATCTTGTAATTGAGCAATTGGGAAACTTCTTGTTGTTATTTACATTTGCACAAATATGTATTGCATCTGCCCTGGATTATTACATTGTAGTTAATAACATGTTTCATGTCAATGATTATTATTGTTGTTATTATTATGTATACACTGACAACACCAACTGCATGTAAATATGCTCAATGGGGGAATAAAACATTTCTATTTGTAGTTCACTAGCTTTGAATCTTTCGGCTGTGTTATGTCATAAATACACTCCTGGAAATTGAAATAAGAACACCCTGAATTCATTGTCCCAGGAAGGGGAAACTTTATTGACACATTCCTGGGGTCAGATACATCACATGATCACACTGACAGAACCACAGGCACATAGACACAGGCAACAGAGCATGCACAATGTCGGCACTAGTACAGTGAATATCCACCTTTCGCAGCAATGCAGGCTGCTATTCTCCCATGGAGACGATCGTAGAGTTGCTGGATGTACTCCTGTGGAACGGCTTGCCATGCCATTTCCACCTGGCGCCTCAGTTGGACCAGCGTTCATGCTGGACGTGCAGACAGCGTGAGACGACGCTTCATCCAGTCCCAAACATGCTCAATGGGGGACAGATCCGGAGATCTTGCTGGCCAGGGTAGTTGACTTACACCTTCTAGAGCACGTTGGGTGGCACAGGATACATGCGGACGTGCATTGTCCTGTTGGAACAGCAAGTTCCCTTGCCGGTCTAGGAATGGTAGAACGATGGGTTCGATGACGGTTTGGATGTACCGTGCACTATTCAGTGTCCCCTCGACGATCACCAGAGGTGTACGGCCAGTGTAGGAGATCGCTCCCCACACCATGATGCCGGGTGTTGGCCCTGTGTGCCTCGGTCGTATGCAGTCCTGATTGTGGCGCTCACCTGCACGGCGCCAAACACGCATACGACCATCATTGGCACCAAGGCAGAAGCGACTCTCATCGCTGAAGACGACACGTCTCCATTCGTCCCTCCATTCATGCCTGTCGCGACACCACTGGAGGCGGGCTGCACGATGTTGGGGCGTCAGCGGAAGATGGCCTAACGGTGTGCGGGACCGTTGGCCAGCTTCATGGAGACGGTTGCGAGTGGTCCTCGCCGATACCCCAGGAGCAACAGTGTCCCTAATTTGCTGGAAAGTGGCGGTGCGGTCCCCTACGGCACTGCGTAGGATCCTACGGTCTTGGCGTGCATCTGTGCGTCGCTGCGGTCTGGTCCCAGGTCGACGGGCACGTGCACCTTCCGCCGACCACTGGCGACAACATCGATGTACTGTGGAGACCTCACGCCCCACGTGTTTAGCAATTCGGCGGTACGTCCACCCGGCCTCCCGCATGCCCACTATACGCCCTCGCTCAAAGTCCGTCAACTGCACATACAGTTCACGTCCACGCTGTCGCGGCATGCTACCAGTGTTAAAGACTGCGATGGAGCAAACTGGCTGACACTGACGGCAGCGGTGCACAAATGCTGCGCAGCTAGCGCCATTCGACGGCCAACACCGCGGTTCCCGGTGTGTCCGCTGTGCCGTGCGTGTGATCATTGCTTGTACAGCCCTCTCGCACTGTCCGGAGCAAGTATGGTGGGTCTGACACACCGGTGTCAATGTGTTCTTTTTTCCGTTTCCAGGAGTGTATGTACAAGAAATAAACATTGACCAAGAATGCTTCCCCAGGGGGACTACATAGTTGATTCATGTATTCCAGTTTTATTATTAGGATCTTACCTTCATTTTTATAATGTACGTTTGCACACTGTCTTTTGTCACTGAGCTACGAACTTAAAAAATTTGCTGCCGCTCATATTACGTGATAAAGTTCTAATGTGGATAAAATTATTCCATGATCACTGAATCAAAGGCCTTAGCCAGATGTAGAAAAACTCCAATTACTTTGTTTCCTTATTTTCATTATTTCACATTGTGTTACATCCATTAGGACGATAATGAATTACTTGTTTCGGATGAAATTATTAATGCTGTTGATTCATCAGTTTTCTTTGTATGCCTTACTAAAATCCTCTTTCATAATGTTTTACTGATATTACAGGATTCACTTATCCGTTCAGTGTATTACTGTGAATTTAGAATGTTCAGAGATATCTCAAGTTTCCTACATTTTATAAATAAGCTCTCCACCTCATGGAAATCTTTTACGAAAACGTACAATGGAATCATAGTCTCTCTGTCTAAATAAGATATAAATCATGAAACGCTACTTGCCCAGCAAAATTTCTCTTTTTTTACATTAAAGCTCAAACATTACTTACGGAATTCATTTGCTTGAAACAAAGGGCTGACCAGTAAAACTTTTAGGATATTGCAAATATTATACTTAATCTCTTAAAATAACTTAACAACCACAACTTGTCGTAGAGTAAAAAAGCAGCAATGACAGTTCTGCACATGGGGAAATGTGATTTTATCATTTGCACATGTGGCTGCAAAATCCATTTGAACAAAATATTTAATTTTTGAAAATGGGCAATATATAATATTCTGTGATGTCATTTTGGACTTCAGACCAAAGACTGATTTAATGCACCTGTGCACCTATCCCCAGTAGTCTGTCCTGTGCACATATCTGCATGGATAATCCTGCTACGGACCACCCTCCCTCCACCCCCTCCTTCCCTGCATTTTCTGCAATTAGCACATTGACAATCCGTTGATGCATCAAGATGTTCCATATCAGCATATCTCTTTCTTTACTCTGGTTGTGCCATAAATTTCTTTTTACCTCAATTTGATTCAGTACATTCTCATTAGTTACATGATCTACCGTTCTAATCTTTAGCTTTCTCCTGTGGGTTTACGTTTTAAAAGCTGTTATTTTCTTCTTGTCTGAACCGCTTATTATTAGAGTTTCGCTTCTATACAAGGCTACACTTCAGGTAAACATGCTCAGAAAAGATTTCCTAAGATTTAAATTTATACGATATTGTGATGCTTGTGTTGTTATGAAGAACAATATAATTTTCCTTTAGATATGCATGTATGTCTCAGTTTAATTCCTTTTCTAACTACCTCAGCAGCACCTGATTTAATTCTAACACATTTAAGTGCCCTTATTTTACTGTTGTTCATGTGGATCTTGTAACATCTTTTCAATTGATGCTATTAAACTGTTCATCAAAGTCATTTTTCCGTGTGCAAATGTCTGGATTTTAAGTTCTTCAGCCTCAACTTAATTTCACTTTACAGATTTTTCTTTGGTTTTCTTTCCTGCTTGCTCATTGCATATGCCCAAAATTAACATAAAGCACTAAAGAAGATGGACCACACGAAGCAGCAACCAAGCTCTATAACAAACTACCTTGTGATATTTAAATGAGAAAAGATACTTCAGGAGTGGACTGAACAGATGCATGATAACTACTGTCTGCTATGATGAAAACTATCTGTGCATATGTAAACTTGTTTGCAAATTTTTTGTACTTACTGTCATATTTAATATACATGATTAACTTTGGCTCCTTTTAATGTCTATAGTAAGTTTCAGAAATGTGACCTGTCCGGGACCTGTCCAGTACTATAATGTACTTGATGTACAAAAAGATTAAAAGGACCAATAAACTATTTAACTTTGGCTGATAGCTGACATTTTTATTTTCTCTAAGAAGAGGTGTAATATGTTGAATACACACTATCTGATCTCAGTTTTCTTTTTCTTTCTTTTTTTTCACAGCAGGCTGTATGGTTGAAATTTTGTTTTCAGAGATTGGATTATGTCATTTTAGCCTATCACAATTATGTCCTTTCATACTTTGATGTATTCTCTGCACTATAATTGTAACTGGGGTGTAGCTGTCTTCTACATTACATATAGTTCATATTTCTCTTATTTGAGATTTAGCATAAATGGCCTCTTGTTCATCACTAAACCTTATGATCAACATTCCACATTTAGTTAATAATTTCCTACTATTACAAAAATCTTCTTTGAGCAGCAATATTTCTGTACAATTTAAAGGCTGAAAGAAAGTGAACACTTCCTAAAAGTAATTACAGGAATCTGACCCTGGGTAAGTTGAGCTCCACTGTAGTTATTAGCTGAGTGTAAGTTTGATAATTCACTTCTTCCACATTGTCATAGTAGGCTGTGTTTGTTGTGACTTCAGTTAGGAAAAATTGATGTGTGTAGTGTGAGAGGGAGCTATGCCACAAAAAATGAAAAACTGGGCTTTGGCTCTTTTCAATATTTGTTGCCACCTTGCATCTATCCTTTGAACTAGAACCACGTGGCATAGCTGCTGCACTTTCTGCAGCAGTTGTCCTAAATCCTTGAATGCATCCTTATGATCATTGTGAATGAGAGGAAGGGCTGTGCTACATAACGATGTCTACTATGTGAGATGCAGATGTAGCAACATAGAACTGTTACAGATTGGTTTATCACTTATATGGGTATAACATAATTGTTGCCTCTATATCCACCTTCATTTTCAATTTTAAACTTAATTTGCATTTTGTCTCTTCATTGTAGTGAACATGTTATGTCTTTCTTCTGTGTATGTAAGTTGTCGCACTTCTGGTAACGATGTTTTACAAATATGGATCACTGAGTATCAGAAAATGTTGGAAAGGTGGTAAAAATTCAAACATAATCTGCATAAATGAATGGCAGCAGATGTGAAGGGGAAAGAAGCAGTGGACATGAAACCAGTAAGTAAGTAACAGTAAGGCAACAAGGACCTGGATTGGACTGAAAAATAAATAAATAAAAATCAGATAGATCTAACTTCAGCTGGAGAACCTATTTTATGTTAGATAAAGTTTCTGAAACCTCATTATTTTGTGAGTTTTACAAGCTGCAGGACAAAATATTCAGAATACAAATCTCAGAGGTCTTACTGAGCATAAGGGCTACTGTTGGAGCTATGCTCAAAAACATGATGTAGGAGTGTTCAGAAGAAAGCTGTCATTTGCTTACAAGGGAACATTGGTGACTGTAACATAACACAGAGTATGTTTTAGAAGCATTTTTGCATCATCACAGAAAAAGGCGTCAACAGCTAGACACAATAGGAAAGTGTTTAACATTCAGGAAGATTAATTAGGAATGAAAATACTGATGAAATTAAAACATCATATCTTCGCATGCAGTGTATAGATAAGATGTAGAAAACTTACCAGGTTGGATACTATTTGAGGCTATATATTTCAAAGTTAGGAATTAGGGATGAAAATACTGATGAAATTAAAACATCATATCTTCCCATGCAGTGTATAGATAAGATGTAGAGAACCTACCAGGTTGGATACTGTTTGAGGCTATATTTCAAAGTTGCAGAAATACAGGTTCCATTATTCATGGAAAGACAATACAGGATAGGTGCACATTTCTGTGTCATGAGTCTTCTGACTGGTTTAATATGGCCCACCATGAATTCTTCTCCTTTACCAACATATTCATCTCAGAGTATCATTTTCTACCTGCATCCTCAGTTATTTGCTAGATCTCACTCTCTGTTTTCTTGTAGAGTTTTTACTCTCTACAGCTCCCTCTAGTACCATGGCAGTTATTTCCTGCTGGGTTAATGACATTCTATCATCCTGTACCTTCTTCTTGTCAGGGTGCACCAAATACTCCTTTCCTCATCAATTTATGGAGAACCCCCTCTGTCCTTACCTTAATAGTGCACTTCAGTGTACATTGTAATTGTGAAATGCACCATTTCTATGTTGGAGAATTCCTACAAACATGAGTTATACATGTAAAATGGGTAGCATATAATAAAGTTTTCAGTGCAAAGTTTTTATAAGCTTCATGTTACCACATACAGACACATGTAAAACTTATGATGAGTACAGTGCTACTCCAAACAGTGGTATACCTTTGGATGTCAGGCTACATCATCTTTGATCTGACAAAGCATATGCTATGTTGAGGTAAAACACAAAGGCTTGTTCCAGTAATGATTTCCAATAATGACTGCTGGGACCTAAAATTCAAAGAGAGGCATTGCGCTACATAAAGGCAGGTAGTGGGTATGCAACTTGGCTTCTACATATGCAACTATATTTCAGGTATTATGTGCTTCCGGCCAGATGGTATTGCCTCATGCAGTTCATCAGAAAATGCATCATGTATCATAAAAGTGCAGAGTGATCCCTCAAATATTCATTATAAAAGAAAGTTGATTTTTTTTTGCAGATCTTGCCCTGGACAAAAAACAAAAAGGCAATACCATGTTTGATGTGAACTCTCATTTTCAAAGGACTCTATGACACCACTCATCATTTCCTTGTTCCTGGATGTACCTGTTTATGCACTGACCAAGATTCTGACACAATAGAAAAGAGAATCTGAAAAACAGATCATATATACACAGGTGACCATTGGTGTGAGGTTGTGAAAAATGCTAGAGTCATAAACCAATTTAAGGTAATTCCAACGACAACAGAAAATTTCAGGTATTTTCAGTAGCTGAACAATAATATAGCTAGAAGTTGTGTTGTAGGAAATGGTGGTAGCATTAATTGTAGGAAAATTGGTGCTCCAAAATTTGGTAGACAACAAAAGAATGACAAGGACTGGAACTTTTCAAAAAAAAGTACCAGGTAATTGCTCCAAAACCAGGTTAGACACAGTGGCTGATTATCCTGATATGACTAAACTTTCTGAGGAAATATTCTATCCACATAGAAGACCTGATCAACCCTGAAGTTAAAAGACCTTGTTCCACTAATTCCATACACTTCAGTAGTTTTTCTTCGTGTTTAATGAAATGTTTACTTTTTCAGTAACTATCTGCACTCTATCAAGTCCTATGTTAATTCACCTTACGGTATTGTGATTGGTCATAATATTGGAAAACATATACACATATATATTATGTGTTTACCTTGTTTCATAATTTTCATTCAGTCTTAGAGTACACATACCCTAGATGGCTTGGACCAGCAGCTTTGCTGTGAATTGACTATTGATCTTCGTTATTATCGATACTGAACTTTAAATGAAGTAAAGACAAATTTAAACATACACAGGTAGTGAATTGTAAGGAATGACTAGCTAGTAAGTAGTATATCAACATTACAGGATCAGGAGTGGAATTATCAACAGTGATCTTGATATGACTCATTTCATGACTGCAGCTATAATAGCAAGGATGTCTATGATGCATTAAACTCTAGCTTCCCTCAGTTTAGCTAAATATGGCCATGGGAACAGTTATTAGGTAATTATCTTCTCAAGCAATGAAAAAGGAGTGGAGGAAGCAGTGAAGAAGCAGGACTTTGTGATTGAGTCACAAAATTTTTGTCAAAAAAGAAAAAAAATACTGCAGTGATGTGTGTGTGTGTGTTTTATAGTGGTGTTTTTGTTTGCTGAGATTTAGTGAAAACAAACTTTACACATGTGAAGAAGGCATGTGCATTATTAAATATGACACAGTGCACATCAGTGTTTGATGGAGACTAGACTAGTAAATACTGCCAACCACTGAATACAAAAGTACAGGCTTCAGTTACTAAACAATATCAAAGATGTAAAACACATCAACACTGCAGCATTACATTGGGTCATTGCAAATTTTTATCATTGAATTGGGTATGAGACCATCTGCAGGAAATGTCTATTGCATCAGCAGAGAAAGAGACTTTAAGTGTCCTGCAGCTATAATAAGAAATTAAACACACTGAATGTGATACTGACCTTTTGGGAAGAACTGACCTGTTAGCTTGACTATCTCCTGTGGTACAGTTGCACACAGTAAGCAGACGTGGAGCCCTAACCCAGCTGTTTCACAGTTGCAACAACAAGAAGCTGATGCACAATAATAATATTGCTGTCTCTTCTTAAAACATTCTGAAATAAAAAATATAAATGATTTCAACAGTCTCATTGATAATTCACTTCATATAATTATAAATAATTAAATACAGAAAGTCATTTCTATTGCAAGAATGTATAATAAATTAATCATAAATTATTATTTAGGAATGATACTATTGATATTTCCAAATAACTGAACCTTGAAATACCAAATACCCTTGAAAATGTAGCTTCAGTTTTGTTAATGAACATGTGTGACATGGAGTTTGGGTCAGTATGCACTACAGACTTGTGCCTTGTGTGACTAAAATTTGGAATGTCTTCTGCTATCACAAATCTTACAACTGTGAAAATTACACAGTCATTTTTGTCAGTGTAAGAAAGGCAAACCCTTTAACCTCCAGACATTTTTGTGTAATGTACAGAGAAAAGTCAATCAATAGTGCTGATTATTTCAAAACTGCTCACTTCATAGCAGATTACAATTACCATTTTTGGGACAGGAAAAGAATTTTTAGGGAGTGAATCACAACGATCATTTCAACAGTGCACAGTGAAATATTGTAAAAGTTATGAATACCAGTTGAAGACAAGTCACATGGCCTATTAAGTCCTTGCATGGTTTTGCTGTGTAATAATTTTTGTTCACATAATGCCACAAGAAATGAAATAAAGCTTGATAAGTTCGAATAGATGTTGTTAGCCATCTTCTGTACACCCTTAACCCTTTAACTGCTCTGGATGTGTTAACGCACATGCCTTTGTATCTGTCCCTGTGTGCTCTGAAGGTGTTTACGGCGTAGCACCTGTCCTTCTACCTGGAACTGAATGTGTCTACATGTACACATGTTCAGAGTACAATATAGAAGGACTGGTGGCTCGTGTAAACACCTTCAGAGCACACAGGAACAGGTAAAAAGGCAAGCTCATTAACACATCCAGAGCAGTTATGGTTGAATTTGGTAACCAGTGATTACTACTTCTTCCACTATACATGGAAAAAAGTAGCTTTTGTCACAGAATTTTAGTAATGGTGAGGACATTTAAGACATCACTGAATAACAGTTAAATTGATCAGTGATGTAACTCTGTGATGGTGGGACACACAGGATTTTTGACATTGTCATGTGTTCTTTTACACTGCAATAAATGGTGATAGGAAGCAGTTTAAGGCTGTAAATTTAATACACATATAGTGAAGATTCTATGTATGTGTTAGCATTTTCTTAATAACCAAGTAGAACTTAGACACAACCACATTAAATGATGGTACAAAATACACAGTTGTGGAACTAAATTACAGCTGGAAGAACCTGTACAAGATACAGAAATTGCCCAAGACACAATCTCCCAGTAGGCAGAGGACCTGGTTATTAAGACCATATCAGATGCAAAATGAGAATAAATAATTTATGTGGATGGTAGCTTCAGGATATTTATTTTTGACTGACATGTTTTTAGTTCCATGAGCCAGCAGGCTCAGGTAGAACAGTATGGTAGAGAAATCATCAGTGAAGAATACTATCAGCTCATTTGGACAAGTGTAATAGAGGTAATCACCAGTGATTTTGAAGAGACACAATTGTCATTTGTCTGAAGTTTTTAAGGAAAGCCATGTAAAATTAAATATGGATGGCCAGTTAGCAATTTATATTGTCCTCCTCATTACTGTTCTTCTTTGCTGGACTTTTTCTGTTCATCTTTTACCTCTCAAGGCATATTTTGTTGTTATGTAAATTTAAGGTGGGGCAAGGTGAAAGGAAAGGAAAGGGGAAGAACTGATGATATCAGCAGCATCAGGACTTTATGCAGAATCAGCAGCAATGAGCGAAAATGTGGGGTAGACTGGTACTCAAACATGGGATCTCCTGCTTACTAGGCAGATACATTAATCGCTGCACCATCCAGACACAGCATTTATTTCAAATGAGGGAACTTTCTCGGTGTGCTCCCCAGCCCATCCAGTGTCATTTATCTGCAGCCACTGTCTGTGTCCTTTGTGCTCACTAAGTTTAGATTCCCGCAGGAGGTCGAACATAAATGTGCATTCTCACCAAAGATTGTGGATAATATCCTACCTCCTGTGGAAAATTAGTGAGTCTGGAGGACATGGACAGGAAATGCAGATACATGATGCTGGGTGGGAATGTGTGATTGCCAGGGAATGTAGCAAGATAGTTGACGCATTTGTGATGAACACTGTGCAATCCCTCCTGTTGCCTTTCCTTTCTCCCCCCTCCACCATCAGTATACGTAATAAGTACCACAACCGCAGATTCTGCACGGTGTCTACTCTTTAGGATATATCCCAAAGAAAAGATACCACACACACATATAAAATTATTTTATTGCGATTTTTTTGACTGCTTCTATTCTACTTTCCACTTTATGCTTCTTCTTTTTCTTTTGGTGACTGATTATTTTTGTATGTCATACTTATTTCCAATTTCCATGTCTACCTTGCATTTAGAATTGACAATATCATTTGGTAATTTTGCATTCAGAAGATTAGCAGAAGTTGCTAAACTTAGCCAACCTAGAATTTCGTAACCTTCTAAAATTTTTTCCCTACTGGTACTTTACTTTAGACCATGTGTGTTTTTTTTTTTTTTTTGTTTTACTTGCTTTTATAGTGAAGAGTCTCATTTGGACCAAACTGGGAGGTGGCAGGTATCAAAATTATGACAATATTGCACTGCAACTTACATTCTCCCCAATGGTTAGTAAGGAGGTGAGCAGTTGGAAAGTAAATGAAAAGTGTAATGTTCACCTAGAACCATTAAAAATTGCCCCCTCTTCAGAGGCATTAGGGCAGTAGACTATACTAAGCAATCATAAGGAAAAGGGAGCATCAAACAAATTCTTGTTGGTTCTATAGAGAATGGGAGTTCAAGATGTCATTTCATCAAATGGCAGGCAGGAAATAAGTTTGCTTCCCATATATGCCTCGTGATTGTGAAACCTAGAGTTTTAAGACCAAAGACAAGCAACTTATTGATGCACTGTGTTGCTGCAGACTACTGCACATACAGTTCACTAAAAGAGGACAGATGTGTCCATTATGAGCAACTCATTACTTCCAGGCATATTTCTTCTTGTGTCAAATAAAGGTCTGGTCTACTACATCAGCAAGCTCTAAGAGAAGCTGGTAAGCATCCAGGATTGAAAGTTTGATTCATAGGGTCACAACTCATTGTGACAATGATGATGACGTTCTCGAAGAAGCTTTACTTAATGTACAAGACTCTATGCACATAACTGAGCCTTCCTACAGTGAGTTTTGTACTGTTTGCGATTTTTAACGTATTATTTTTTTTTAATTTGTGTTGTTTTTAGTTGTTATGAAACTAGATAGCGATCAAGACTATTAGTTTACGACGATTTTGAAGCATTTTCGCACATATCACTTAGAAAGGCAACTAAGGAAAGGCTATGAACGTGGCAGATAGTTCCAATTGCAAGTATCAAAAATTGGCAGTATTAATTACATATGAAACTTACCTGTAGTTACTTGGGATAAAACCAGTCATATAGAAGTTCAGATGTAAGTGTACTCTGTTAGACACATCAACTTAGCTGTACACTGTCTCCAAACCGATATAGAAATGGCCGTAGCGAACCGAGGGGGAAAGCTTCATGCAATTTTCGTACACTTCACCAAGGCGTTCGACACAATCAATAGATCCATTCTACTGAAGAAACTGGAAACCTCCTTAGGTCCAAGACATTACCTGTTGCCAGTCATTACAAACCTCCATTACTTTTATTTACAGACTGTTGAAACCATAATTGGAACGATGAGACACTTTCCATGTATGGAAGCTCATGGCTAAATAGCTTCCCAATATATCGATTACATATTGTAGTGATTAATATCTAGTTAGTACCGACTATGTAGTGGCATAGACGTAAGTGAAATTTGCGGCAATTTATGGTTGTAGTACAACAGCAGCATGATGAACACATGTACTGAAAGTGCAGTAACTCATTGTATGCTGGCAGTTAGCAGAACGTTACCAAATTTCGTAACTTTTGTTGAAATATTGTTTGTTTTCGCCAAACGTAAATCAATAACCCTATATGGTATCATCTTGTGTTACTCTACAAAAACGAGCTGTTAGAATAATTACCAACAGTTCAAGGCTAACTCCTTCAAAGTAATTATTTAAACAGCTGAATATTCTACCCCTACAGTGCCTCTATATACAGAAAAGTATAATTAATGTAAGAAGAAATATTAACAATTTCCAATCCAACTCGGATCTACATACTTACAACACAAGAAAGTGCAATGACATTCATATAAAAAGAGTTAACAAGGCTTTGGCGCAGAAACAAACAAACATACAAGGAAGCAGATTGTATAATAAACTCCCGGTAAAAATAAAAGAAATAAAAAAAATTGTCTTCATTTAACGAAGCAGTATTCAAAGTTTTAATGACCAACTGCTATTATAGTGTAAAAGAATACCTGGAATAGCTTCATACTAAACAATTATATTTATGTACTCTGTGCAAATAGTAATTTTTATCTGACTGTTGCTATGATCTAAATAAATAATGTATACAAAAGTGCTATAATTATATGTGTTATATCTAGATATCAACTGTGTATTCTATGTAAAAAGTCTTTCTCATACATCAATGTAAAAAATCAAAGTTGTACGTGCTATTTCAATGTGGTCTGATGTTGTGTAGTCTACTATGCAAATCTGTATTTTGTATAGTATTATTCACTATATATATATATATATATATATATATATATATATATATATATATATATATATTGACGAAATCCATGCAATGTACTTTGTCTCTGGATGAATAAACTACTACTACTATTACTACTACTCCGAAGCTGAACTGCATTGTAGCTGGAATATAGCGAACTATCACGCTGGATAAACCCAATTTTGCAGAAAAAAAGAAGGTGCATAAGTAATGCTGAAATAGAGGGTTAGCGTGGGCTGTTCTGTGACAAGAAACTTAATCAAAAAATAAATACATTGCTGTGACACTTCACAAAATAACTAATAAGTACGTGGCACTGAAACTTTACGGAATCTACTAAGAGCTGCACACCATCGTGATACATTGCATGGAAACTCCTTTCTTGCCTGTCTCAAAAACTGTGGAGCAGATACAAATCATTTGACTGACGATGATTTGGTCTATTTCCGTAAATATTCGAATACCAGAGTTCAAAAGCCGATGGTTAATTCTCAGATTACAAGAAAAGAATTATTTTAGAAGTGTCCTGATTTACTGTGCTCTTCGAGTCGTTGCTACCAATGACTGTAAAATTTGCTGAATCGCTTTCATCGGCAAACAAGGATGTCCCAGCGATATGGGAGGTGGCTTTAGCGCTAGGAAAAGAAAAATAGCTATTTTCGCAACTGAGAGTGAGAGATGTGTCTGTACAATATCAGTTTGAAGAAAGCCGCATGTGACTGATATTTACCTATAGCAAGTGTATCTCAGATCCGTTGGTCCAGAAATCTGAATACCCATTAGCCGCTATTCTCCTTCCAAGTAAAATGTAAGGTTGCTATTGTTTCTGCAAGCTAAAAGCAGCATTGCACATTTAATTCGCGATTTTTTCCTTCATATTACCAGCCTATGTAAAAACTACCCTCCGGTATTAAAAATATGAATATAACCAGCAATCGTGTGTATCAGAATTTTACCTACGTACCTAACAGCAAAATTCCTTAACATTCACACACTGGTAACTTATACAAAGTGTACCTTCTCAATTTTAGTACATAGTACTAGCAAGGGGCGGATCTACTTAGTATAAAGTGGCCGCATTCATATGTTTGCTAATTAATAAACAGTTTTTCAATGCTTTTGAATTTTATTTTGTAAGAAAATTTTTGGTTTCCTCTATCCCACTGCCTTAGACTGTCGAAATTTCCTAGCTCGGCTAACATAACTATTGTAGGCGCTTACACGACCAGTGAAAATACAGTAAGCGTTAAATTATTTCCTCATGAATAGTTTCATTCATTATAAAATTAGCTGCAGTAGCAGGCCTACACAATACATCAGCGTTATTTTGGCCGAGAGGGCAACATTTCGCTAATCAATGACTCGGAGCAAACATTAAATAACTTCGCACTTGGTATTTTTAAGATGACTTCAGTTCTGACTTGGACAGATTTACGCTGTAACCTAATTTCGTCAGTTCCAGCTGCGTGGACAAGAGCTACGTATATTCCGCGTGGTGAAATGTGCGGCCAAAGACTGGCGAAAGGCTGAGGAATGATAAAAGGTTGCAGACGGGACTGCAGCGACGCGCAATTAAATTTCAGCCGCCGTCGTTCTCTTTACGTACTTGACATTAATACGGAAGACAATATAAATGCTGTAGTTCCCATAAATCTCACCTGTACGGCTGGCTGTCGCGGCGCGAGCGCTGCAGATCTGCAGAGGCCTCCGACGTCTGTCGCGTCTCGCGGAGGCTGCTGCCGGGCAACGGCCTAATTGTCGGCAGTCTTTTGTTCTCAGCCGTGAACGCGGTGAACGAGAAACGCACGGAAGAAACACTAAAGAAGTCAAGCATTTACGACTGACGTTAAATAACTGAAGCAACCAAAATGGAGTTCTCTTTTCAGCAACGTTTAGCTACACTGCATTTTCTACGACATTCTGAGCCCCTTGACGGATCAATTCGTCTGTTACTTTTAACCTGCAGGTTCTTTCCTTTGATACTGCACTGTCAGTAACACTTGCATCCGAACGTGTAATTCAAGTAATAAAATGGCTTTCCTTGTTCCATTTGAGTGCTGCTTTTCAACGCTGCAACGTACTACTTTCGTATAAAGGTTGCAATACTTCCTTTTGTGCAGTCAAAAAGTATTACATTCCTGCATGAATCATTTTTTGTTTAGGTTTTGATATGAGATGAGAGTTGTTTTGTGAAGACTTTTCAAGAAGAAAAATTCTACTATTTTACGGAAGTACAATATAAATGTAATTCAGTTTGTGGCTTGCCTTCTTGCGCGTATCCAGGATCCGACATGGTTATGGCAGAGAGACGCTCGGCCGATATTAGTCTGTTGGAAGGGGGAGGGATGGAGGAAACGAGGCATAATTTCTTACAAATAAAACTCAGCGTCAATTTAAGACCGTTTATTGATTACCACTGTAGGCCTGCTAATGCTACCACTTCGTGATAGGTACGGCTGCTGGCAACCTCCAATGTTCGTAACGAAGAGAGAGTGGTTCGTATGAGATGTGAGTATATTATTTTGCTGTCAGACAAGCTACAGCCAGATAATATGCGAATACTTTCTGTAGAGCCTATTCACATTTGGAGTAGTTTTTGACATTGGCTGGTAATACGAATTGAAGTTACAGTATTGATTTAGCCCTGTGGAACTAAGAATCTTGTGGCATTTTCAGTTGTAAGGAGAACAACAAAACAATAGTTTTCAGATATCGGGACAAAGTCTTTGGTGTACAGTTGCCACTGCTGTAAACATGTTATCTATAGATTTTCTTGTTTTCTTTAAATAATACGTTCATCTGTGTGACATTTCAGGATGCAAATTCAATTGCCAAACATATTTCTTTATCATGATTTCATTATTTATTTTTCCCCCCTAAACAACTAGTTACAAGCAGGAACAGATAGTCCCTACGCCGCAGATGTGTTTCAGTATTAATAATTAACCGTGTTTACGTTGTCGAACACATCACAGTGCGGGAATATCAGTTTTCTCATGGCCCTTACAGTGACACTGGGACTTGGTATGCGTTTCGTTTAGCACAAGGGATTAAAGGCCTAGAAATCTACAGATGGGTAGAGGTGTCTAAACCAACTGCTCTATCAAACCAGAATATTTTTTCCTGAACTATGCGATCGCAAACTATCTATTGCAGAATACCACGAACAAATTTTCGCTCTAATCCTCCGTGTTGAGTTTGTTTTCTCCCCGTTGACATTGTAGCAATATAAACTTTTGCATGTAAATCGTTCCTTATCCCATAGCTACAAGTAGTAATAGTAGTTTACTCATCCGTGGATTAGTTTTACAAGTATATTGCACTTGTCACACTACTACAATTTCAGAACAGCGAAGACAACATAATTCATATCTACAGACAGTTACGTATCATATGTCTAGTAGACAATGGTAGGACATGAAGTAGCCTTATAGTGGAAACTCTGCTGGCATTTGCCTGAAGAAGCCTAACTTAGGGAAAAGATAGAAAATCTAAACCAGGATGGCGAGATGAAGACTATAATCTCCAGTCCCAGAATACACGGCCAGTCTGTGTAAGACATTGATACCACTATCGGTTCATGTCGATAAAAGTAAATTTGCACCCACTGTCAGCCTGTTTCAGAGGACTGAACTGTAGTGTAAATTTGAATGTAGCGAACTGGTATGTTGCGTTAATCCAGTTTTATATAAAAAAAACGAGATGCAGAAACAATACTGAAATACAGGGATTCAGCACATTTTGAACGATTTACAAACCAGACAAATGGGTACGTTAGCGTGGGCTATTCGGTGATGAGAATAACTGAGAATTACATAGAATGCCAATGTTAAGGAGTCTACGACGAGTTGTACATCACAGTGTTACATTGCGGGACATCTATTATTTTAGCTGTCTCAAACACTGTGTAGCAGATACTAATAATCCAGCTGAGGATGCTTGGTTCTATTTTCCGAAATATTCGAATATCACAGTTCTGAAAACGAAGGTTAAATGTTCTCCGACTGTAAGACAATTCTTTAGGCTGGCCGCTGTGGCCGAGATGTTTTAGGCGCTTCAGTCCGGAACCACACTGCTGCTACGGGCGCAGGTTCGAATCCTGCCTCGGGCATGGATGTGTGTGTTGTTCTTAGGTTAGTCAGGTTTAAGTAGTTCTGTCAAGGGGACTGATGAACTCAGATGTTTAGTCCCATAGTGCTTAGAGCCATTTGAACAATTCTTAAAAGAGGATCCTTATTTACTGAGCTGTTCGTGTCGTTGTTACCCACGACTGTAAAATCCGTCAAATTGGTGGTCCCAGCGAGGGATACAGGGAAGTGGTTGTAGCAAAAGAAAAATAGTTATATTCGGAACTGAGAGTGTGGGACGTATCCATAGAATGCTCGTATTAGTCTCCAGAAAGCCGCATGTCATCTATATTTACCTGTAGATAGTGTATGTCACAGGCATCCGTCGTAAGCTCATTCGTCGCTATTATCTTTGCGATTGAAATACCAGGTAGCTCTGGGTACTACAAGCATCAAGTGGCTTGGCTCAATTTTTTAAGAGCAAAATAACATTTACATACCGATAACTTACACACATTTTTATTTTCTCAGTGTCAGTACATTATTGGTAGCAGGTAGGTCAACTTATTATAAAGTGGTCGCATTAGATTGTTTACTAATTAATAAAAAGTTTTTCAGTAGTTCTGAGTTTTATTTTGTAAGAAACAGTTTCCTTTCCTCATCCCAAACCAGAGTGTAAGAGTACCGTTGAAATTTCCTTTCTCCGCAAACATACTGTTATAGCCACTTGAATGGCCAGTGAAAGCCTTGGAAGCTTTATCTCATTATGAATAGTTTCTTTCGTTTTAAAATGACGTACAGTGGCAGGTCGACACATTACAGCGTCGTTTTGGTCGAGAGAGGAACATTTTGGTAATCACTGACTCGAGGCAACCATTCAAAAGCTTTCGTACTTAATATCTTTAAGCTAACATCAGTTCTGACTTGGACTGGTTTACGCTGTAACTTTCGTCAATTGCAGGTGAATGGACAAGAGGTACGTACTTTTCGCGTCGTTGGAAAGTGCGGTGCTCTGTATGCTCAAAGACTCAACAAAGATGAGGAGTGATAAATGGTTGCAAACGGGACTGCAGCGAAGCGCAGTTTAATATCGCCCCGTCATCGTTCACAGTAGATGCTTGATATTAATACGAAAGGTTAAATAACTGCTATAGCTCCTGGAAGCTCCCGTAAATCTCAGCTGTGTGTATTTTATTTTATGTTTTCATTTTCTACATTTAGTTGTTGCAGGACCAGCAACCGCTTTTATATGTGTATATTTTCGTAAACGTTTATTGAAAAGCTGTCGCAGTTGCAGTACATATGTTTGGCGACTAGTTTCGAAGCAAGTGGTTCAATCTGAAGCATGACCTACTGAGAATGCAACGAAAGCACCTGATCTTAATAACGGGCATCAAAATGCCAAAAGATGGTTTACAAAGTAATCGTAGATGACTATCAGATTTAACACGTGCCTATTTAGCAAGTCAGAATGATACCGTTTGATACTGACTTGCTAAATAGGTACTAGTTGAATCCGACAGTCACCTACGATTAATTTTTAAAGCGTGTGTAGCCATTTTGATATTCGTTATTAAGATCAGGCACTTTTAGTGTAGCCTCCATGCTTGAGATTGAACCAGTTCGTTCGAAATAGTCGCCAAGCATGTGTACGGTTGATAAATACTTCCCGACTTAAAAAAATGGTAGCACCCATCGTGAAAGCCTCTTTTCAACACTGTTTCGAGACAATGAATTTTGTACTACATTTTGTGACCATTGAAGGAGTCTGAAAGCTCTGTTAGTGAACAACGCAATTGTGTTGCCAACAAATCTAATTGGTTATCCAGTGTGCTGGAAGGAGACACAGGCCAACTCGTAAAACTGTTGGGAGCTGTGAATGGTAGTGAACACGATTGAAATACTTGAGAGTTCAGCCATACTTCTTGGCCTGCAGCTTGACTGTACAAGATATTGCCCTTTTCTGTGCGAGTGTGGTAACTAACATTAGGCTTCCCATTACGTAAAAAAAGACTACCCACTCCTCAGAGACTTCTTCCCTGACAACTGCGGTGTCGTCAGCGATGTACAAGACGAACATTTCCACCAAGTGATACCCACAATGTAAAAACGATGTCAGAGCCATGGGAGCAATTTTATGCTTACTGATTATTGTTGAACGATCGCTAGAGATGTTCCAGATCTACAGTACAAGAAAAATACAAAACCACGCGTTTTTAATATCTAGATAAGTTGTTTTTATCACTTCCACTTATTTCTCATGAACACTAGATAAATCAGACCCATTACAATCACCTTAAACTCGAACCAATTCAGGCATGAAAAAAATTAAATTTTGTTGTCCCGTGTTATTATTATTATTAATATTATTATTATTACTGTATTATTACTATTATTACTCTTTTTCCAAACAGGTAGGAGCCGGCACTTCCAATGCAGCAGGCATGTACCATTGTTAACAAATTGACTATGTTTACATGCCGAACACTTGCAGTATGAGAATATCAGTGCCTTTACCACTGCACATGGACATGAACAGAAAAAGTAGACCAGGTCTATCTTGGAACATGTGCCATGTTGCACAATGTGTTCGACACATACTAATTTATGGAAGTGTCTACTGGTAAGCTGGAGTTGTCTTTCAACTAATTGCTCTGTCAGATGTGATTTTTCTTTTTCCAGAACTAAGCAATCGCAATGTTATCTAATGCAGAATACGAAAAAATTTTCGCTCTAATCGACTATGTTGCATTCGCTTTTTCTCTCTTTACATTGAAATAACGTGATCTTTTACGTGTAAATTGTCTGCACTTTACCCCACAGGTACAAGTAGTAGTAGGAATGGCGTTCCGGCACCTCCCAGGGTATTTTTTTGAACTCAGTGTAACAGGTCGCCATCGAGAGTTGAAAATAATACACGTTTATTAAAGCTGGGAACACTCGCATAGCCAACATGACGCACCACCTTGAGCCCTCCTGTAATAGCACCATAAGCTACCATTCACAAAGGATGCACCAATTTTGTATAGTTTCACAGCTTTCAGAATGGTTTCAGTTGAAATAATATGGGTGGGTATTAACGTTATAGCATAGGTTATGTTATTACAGCTGTGATCAAGAGTTAAATACAAGTAAGACTAAATCCAAATGTTGTAGCCAAAAATAGATTTCATGAAGGGACAAATCAGAAGCCACAAACACATTTATAAAAGAAATAACACTCAAAGATGAAAATGCTGTCTGCTATGGTAAACTTTTCAACAGCTGGCAAGTAAATATGACTCACACTACTCTTACAAGATGTTAGAATGTTATTAGTTTCCTGAATAACTAACTTGTAGTTTAATACATGCCACATTACACACGGTTACTATTTCCCCAATTATAATCAAAAATGTATGCAATGCTTGCACTCACAAATCATTACTCGCATCATTGGTTACATATTATTTATTTAATGCCATTTCACACTGGCCGTCATGGCACTGTCACGTCATGGCACCAATGTGTCAACGTGTATTGACACTGTCTGTCATGTCATAGCATGTCTAGTCAATTCAGGTCACATGATATCAACTCACATAACTGTCATCAACTGTATTTCTTTTGTTTTTCTGGGGGAGGGGGTGAATTGCAATCTTTGCAATGATATTTAAATGTTTTTGTTTCAAAAAGTGCACATACACAACACAGAAGCTTATGTACATGGAAGCTGGAACCCACATTTGTACGAAAATGACAAATGTTCATCACATTTTAATTGCTGATCAACATACATACTTAATAATTTTGTGCTAGCTACAGACGCTATGGTCTCATATTGTACTTTAAAGCTTATTGCATTAGGTTTTTTACTTATATAAAAGTACTTGTTATCAGTCTCTTTTATATTAGGAGTAACCATCTAGAACTGATATAAGTGCCTTGTTCGCTTTTACTTCTAACATTTCCGGTGTCCTTCTTTCAATTTTTATATTGCTGTTGTCAGCAAGTAACACTCTTCATCTCCTGTGACCTGTGATGGGAAGCCATTAATGTATGTGGTAGTTGTGGTAGTTCATTGAATGGAATAGAAATAAATGACTCACATCAAGGAAACTTTTTTATGTTTCAATGTTGTCTTCTGTATACTAACACATTTGCCCCAGTGATGTTCCAATGCCTTTCTTGTGTCAGATACCATGGGAGTCAGCACAGACACCAACAAGGAAGGAGAGAGGTTGTGATGGTTGCTGGCAGGAGTGCAAAATCGTCTGTACAAAACACTTGAAGATTACTGTAACACTTTATTTCTACAAAGAAGAGAACCATAATTTAACTTGTAGTCTGCAATCACACTGAGCTGTCCAGTGATGGGCTGCATGTTAAATCAGTGTTGACAGGGGGTGCCGATCCTGACTTCCTGAGGGTGTGGCATTGGCGCTCTTTCCATTAACATGTGGGTCACAGCCATCTTGATGTCATTTCATGGTACTGCTCTGCTCGGTGTTCAGACAATGCTTTTGGACTGGACTTTCCTCCCCCCAAAATGCTGCACCATTGTTGTGTAGAGTGCCATCGCACAGAAACATGTGATGGGAGAGGGTAAGGAAGCTGTATGGCAGGGGAAGCCACAATTGGGACCAACACAAAGCACCAGGCCAAATCTCCAAGATTTTTCCAGTGCTCTGAGAGAATGTGAGTTGGAAAACCCTCGAAAGGTGTCCATTCAATGATGAAAAACGGAGATAGCAGTGATGACGACAGTGTCCGGTCTGTGGTGAGCACCGGCATGAGTGCTTGGAAGGTGAGCTGATGCAGTGTTGAGGACAATGGGATCCAGCTCCATTGGTTATGCAGGCAGTACTGAAAAGGTATCCAGTTGCACCCATACCAGCCACAGGATCCTGATAGGATGTGATCTGGGGACAGAAAATCTGTGGAAGATTCTCACAAGTGACAAGCATGAATCGTGTTCTGATGGTGGTACAGCAACCCATCAGGTCCTCAAGTTAAGTATATGCAAGCACACAAATTTCAAAGAATTGTTCCCCCCTTCTAGCACCCGGTTCAACCAAAAACTCTGACAAGAGTGGAAGCATTAGGCACAGAGCAATATTTGTAGAGCACGGGAGGTGCCATGCACTACAGTGAGTGCACCAACTGGAGCAGTTTGCGGTGGCACTAGCACTGTATAAGGCCCTCCGGTGATGGACCAGCAAAGTCAGTATGCTCTCATTGCCATGGTGATTGAGACTTTGGCCAAGCTAAAAACATTTGTGGTGGAACCAATAGAGTCTCAGCTTAAGTGCTACACTGTGACATCATATGCTCAGTGTGGGTATCCATGACTGTCCAAGAAAGTGCCAATGTGCATGCAATTCCCCAATGTCCTTGGTGAAGCAATTGCAACACATCTTTTTGCAATGCTTTAGAAATATGCACACACAATTGCCCAGAGTCATGTTGCAATAAAATTGTGCTGTACTGGATGGAGAGGCTATGCCTATGAGTAAAATATTGGCACACAAAAGAAATGTGTATGTTTTTCGCTGAACAAGGCCAAGCAGTAGGGATAAAATTCAGGTCAGGGTCTTCTTCTATGGTATGTGTATTTTTCTTATAGTTCAGGTCAAAAGTTTGTAAAAGTTCAGTACCCTGTGCATCAAATTCAGAGTAAGGACCAACAGGAAGGTGAGAAAGAGCATCAGCATCTGTATGCTTTGATGTGGATGATACAGTATTTCATACTGATGCTGTGACAAAAAGAAAGCAGCTTCTGATCTGTGCATGGTGGTACAGATGAAACAAAATCTCAAGTGGCTTTTGATCCATCACTAGGCAAAACTTCACATTAATCAGATAATGGTGAAACTTTATTATGCCTTAGATAATAGTGAGCAGTTCCATCTTCATTTTGGTGTAGTTCCATTTAGTCTTGGTCAATAACTTGAAAGCAAAAGTAACCAGCCTGTCCTGTGAACAGAATCTGTATGAGAGCACAGGTCCCTTTTCTGAAACCACAGTCTTATTGGGGTCAAAATGAACAAGGCACCTGTCACTCAATAGGGCAATTTTAAGTTTAAGGAACGTGTCCTGACACTTTAAGGTCAAACAAAAGTCACATTCTTCTGGCACAAATGATGCAGTGGAGCCACAACCTGTCTATACAGTAGGTACAATATGTCAACTTCCCACGAACTGACAGCAGTTCTGTCATGTTCTATGAGGTCCTGGATGGCCAATAAATATGATTGAAGGGAATGAACACCTTGGCTATTAAGAACGTGGCCTAAATACTGAAATTCAGTCTGGAAAAAGGCACAGTTGTCCTGGTGACACTTCTAACGTGCAGCTGAAAGTACTTGAAAAAGCATATGAAGGTTACTGATATGTTCCTCCAGTGAACATTCTGGAACCACAGTGGCATCCACATAATTTGAACAATACTGAACTTTTGCAATAAGCTATTCCAAGTGGTGTTGGAATATGCCAAGTGTGGAAGCGCTACCACAGGGTATGCACAAAAATTTGAACAACGCTAAATGTGTGTTGATTACAAAAACTTTCTGAGATCCACAATTACCAGAATTTGCAAATACAAATTGTGTAAGTCAGTTTTAGAAAAATGGTGATTGGCACAAAGCCTGTGCATCAATTCCTCAGGGTGAGGCAACAGATAAGAATCAATTATTGATTGTGGATTCACTGTGAATTTGAAGTCAACACAAAGACGAAGGCTTTTGTAACACTGCTCATGGAAAAGACTATTCACTGATCTGGAGAGGAGCAATAACACCACTGTCTTGCCATTCTTTAAGTTCACTTGGAACATTTTCTCTAAGTGCATAATGGATGGGATGCACCAAGAACACTTGGGTTGCACATTGTCTTTCATTTGTAATGTGCACCACAAAATTATTTGTTCTGCCACATCCAGAAAATAAATCAGGAAGCTTCTCTATCAATTGAGTAAAGCTGTCTTTTTGGCTGAAAACAGAAACTGAAAGTACATTGTCCTGAATACAAGGACTAAACAGATCAAATAAATATCACTCAGCAATATTTTCACAGTCTTGCTAATGGAAAATTGTAAATGTCACTGTTCTGGTGTGAAACTGTTATACGCATAAGTTCATTAGTGGCTTGATTATGCAATGTAACAGAAGTGCCAGTGTCTAACTGAAGTTGCTTACAGCATCCAGCACTGACAAAATTTACAGACAGTTTATTTGACTGTCACTGCACAGCACTCATGTGGGGTGAAGGAACATCCTGAGTTTGATTGTTACCAGTACTGGTAGCTGGTTTAGAAAAATCTCCGTTCATTGAGTGAGCTTACAAGAGTGAATGTGGGTGGAATTCTTTTTCTGTTGCAAGCACACAGACTGTATGTGACCTGGTTTTCCACAAGCAAAGCAAGTCATATTCCATGAAGGGTAATGTTGTCTTTTATGTGTGGAAGGCAGCGGGGACATGATTTCACAGCAGACAAACTCGTTGAAATTGCTTTACTCCGGCCACAGCAAGGTAGCCTATTTGTGTGTGTTGGTCAGTTGCAAGGCCATAATTGTAGGACAATTTGCATCACACTGCAAATTCGAGGTACCTCAAAGTTTTGCATGGCATATCATGAGCCTTGATGTTCAATAATTTGTTTCAATTTAGAATCAAAATGTTTTTGAGAATTTGTCAATGAATGCTATTGTCTGGCACATTTTGTGTAATTGCATTACAGATAGTACTGACCACAGCTACAATGAAAAGGACACTGTTGTGTCAATCCCTGAGGTTCAGTGATCCGCTGACAATATGGCCATTCTGGCTTTTTCCTCAAGCAAAAGAACTCATAATGGATTGCAACAACCTGTACCTGATTTTCATGATTCTTAGTGAGGGAGGAAACAATCTTCAAAATCTAGCAACTCCAGCATACTAATCGAGAATGACTTCTGGGTGAGGTGGTAAACACCTGTGCCAGCCATTGACAAGAAATTATGAAGTACCTCACATTTGATGTCAGGCGCAATGAGCAATGAACTGAACATAGTGCTCATACCATTCCTGTTGTTTCGCATCAAAAGGCAGTAATGATGGAATGCATGGGGGTTGTAATGTGGTGCTGGACTAGAGGCCATTTTAAAGAGAGGAGCACCACAAAAAATTATTAGTAGAAGGCAGGCAAAAGAAAGAATAATTAGTTGCAATGAGCTTCTCAAGGAAAAGTCTGACGCTGTGACAGAGTGAAGTACAATGAAGTTAGGTGACAGGAATCCAAAATCATCTAAAATACACTTGAAGATTAATATAACACTTTATTTCCACAAAAGGAGAACTATTACTTAACTTGTTGTGCCTCCTATGTGCAAGTAAACTGATAATCTATTACTAATCACAGAATGCAGGCAAAGTATTGTCTTTCCAATACTCAGTACTGATGTTTTTGAAGTCTGTAACCAAACTGGGCTGACCAAACATAGGTCACTGGTTAAATCAGCATTGACAGGAGGAGACAAACTATTGAGTTTCTGGAGGTGTGGCACTGCCTGCACTTCCTATTGTCATATGAGACAGTACCTACTTGATTCTGTTTTCGGCACTGTGCTGATCGATGTGTGATGAGTGCTTTAGGACTGCACAGCCTTGTTCTCATCTCAAAAATTAGATCCCTTATGCCTGCAAAAACTTTGGCTGTCAGTTCTTTTTATGTAGACAGTCTTTGTCCACCATGTAAAATATTGAGCTTAATGAAGAAATTGAAGTCTGATGGAGCCAAATAAGGCAACAATTCATATCTTAGTTTATACGAATTTTTCATGGCAGCAACATTGGTATGAGTATGTACACAGTCTCGATAAATGATGACTTTCATTCTAACCAAACCTGACCTGTATTCACATATTTTTAGCTTTAATTGGACCAGAAAGTTGGCATGGTATTATCCTGTAATTTTATGTCCACAGTAAAGGTAATCTATCAGCAGTAGTCCTTCTGCATCTCAAAAAGCTAACGGCACTACTCTCCTGTTGGCTGAATTGCATTTCATTTCTTCAGTAGTGATGAATCATTATGTCTACAGTGCTTTGACTGTTGTTTTGTCTCTGGGTTGTAGTAATATAACCACTATTCATCTGTGATCACAAACTTGGCACAAAATATCTGTTGGTTGCTCTGAAAAGAGGCCAAACATTGATCAGTCATTTCCATAACAATGCATTTATGATCTTCCACTAAAGAGTCATGACACCTGTCTAGCAGACAGTTTCCTTATGTTTAATTCTACTGTTAAAATGTGATATGCCCCCAATCACATTACGTCACTATATCATCGGCAATTCCTTGCACTTTCAGTTGGCATTCCTTCCTGACAATTTTGTGCTGTTTTGGAGTTATTTCTGGGTATATCTTGATGGATTGTTTCATGCTGTTAGCAGATGCACTTGCCTTAGATGTCTGCTGCCATAGCCCATTAATGCAATATTTTGTCACACTGTCCTAATGGAAACATCTGTCGTATATCCCACATTGATTTGTGCACCTATTTCAAGCGGTGTTCCTTGTCTGTTAACAGCAGCAACTTTACATAAATGCCACAGCTCTCCATCATTAAATGAAGGCCACTAGCCACTGCCTCATCTGTGATGAGAGGTAATGCCTGACATTTCGTATTCTTGGAACACTATTCATACTGTGGATTGTGAACTACTAAATTCCCTAATGATTTCCTAAATGGAATGTCCCATGTGTTTAGCTTCAACTACCATTCTGGATTCAGAGTCTGTTAATTCCCGTTGTGCAAACTTAATCACATTAGAAATCTTTTCACATGAATTGCCTGAGTACAAATTACAACTCCACCAATGAAATTTCCTTTTATATCTTGTGTACACGATACTCCTATCATGTGCATATGTGCATATGTGCTATCCCATTGCTTTTCTAACCTCAGTGCCTGTTGAAATATCTGAAGTTCTATAACATGTATGTAACCCACCACTTCCATTATACAGTTTTGGAGTATATGCCTCTGAGTCAGTTCAGATGTTGGGTGACCAGAGGCATACACTTCAAGGTTTGAAAATTATTCCAGATAATGAAAGTGGATACAATGAAATCAATATGCTGACAGAATTTACCCTTGGGATATGATCTTCAGTATGATAAACTGTTGACAGCTACAGCTGTAGAGTGTTTTCACATACTAGCTCACTTAACAACTGTGAACAAGTTCTCAGTAAACTGAAAGTACGTCTACTACATAAACACAAGCTTAGTGAAGTTATTTTGTCTACTCATACAAGAAAACTGGCCAGGAAATCCTGGAAGAGTAAGGTCCATCTGTAACCTGACAATTGAGCAGTGCTCACAGTCAAGAAAATCACCTTTCCCAGAAGAGCTCTTTGGCTGCCTTACAGAATGACTAAGTTTCCTCTCTGGCAGTGTAGAACAGTATGCAGATATTTATGTATATTATGTCCATGTGCATTTCTTGTGTGAGTGTTACAAGTAACTCATATTTGCGTTTCATGTAGTGTTATTGCATTTAGGGTACAATAAACAACCCCAGTATATGTCTTGTGTGTTGTGTCACCAGTGGCTGATAAGGCCTACTGTGGAGGATCAGCATAATTCCATGGACCATCCTGCAGTTTCTTCTTTTGATGTAGTGGGGTAGATAGAATGGGGAATAACCTGCTCAACATTCAGTTTGCAAATTTTTGTAGGAAGGAAGTCCCTGAACACAATCTGACAACCTACCTTCCCTCGTGCTTCTACTCCAGATATTCCGCTTTCAACCTGTTACACGCACTCAATACAATTCATCCATTAATAGGGCTCTATGGCACTGACATGTGGTACACACGATTAATATATGTTTTCAAACCACACCATTAAAATTACACATTAATTGTAGGTTGTCAAATCAATATTTTTGACAGCATGCAGTTTTTCCATACTTTGCAATGCAGGAACTACTAGGCCTAGAGAAAAAAATTAATAAGTACTTTTCTGCAGGAAATTTAATGTAGGTTGATTTTTCACTGGGAAACATTTTCCCTAGGCCCCATATTTTTTTATTTATTTGGGAAAAAGATGAGAGAGAAAACTTTCAGCAACTCCCTTCCCCCCATCCCCTTAAACCACGCTGCCCAGGATTTTTAGTATGTTTCTGACACTATCTTGTAACACTGTACAAAAATTTGTGACTCCATCATTTCTTTTCTTTTTTTTTTTTTTTTTTTGTCCGTTTACCAGCCTAAGAAAGTCATCTGCACTGTGGATCTCTACCCAGAGCACTGACACGTCATGTGATAACCCATAAATGGTGACCTATTATTATGTGGGAACATCATTGTCCTAGCACTGATATGTGGTGATTGGTGATGACTCTGAAGTTTTCAAACTAACATCATAAATAAGAAACAGTACTGCACCTAACACATCCCCATGAGGGGCTCCAATGTTCAATTGTATTGTATCTGAAAGATGTTTCACCATGTAGTGACTGTAACTGACAGCCACACAGTTCAGCCTCCTATAGTACTGCTACCTAATGGGCAAATTGTAAACTTATGGCACTGGCCAGAACACGGCACTGGTTAGTCAAGCAGCAAGCTTAAAGCATTGCCCAGTGTGCAAGAGTGCTAGTATGAGGATGCGCCATTCTACATCAAATTATAACACTTGATGCCAAGTGGTAGAGGCTGAGAGTTTTGAGTCCAATTTATATCAACAATATTTTCATCCAACTGTACACCCAATTTAAGTGTATGATTCAGAAGTTTCAGGTGTGATTCCATTGCTGTAACTTCACTTTACCTGTGTATAATGCTTAATCATAGAGACACAAGGCAGAATGCACTGGTTTTTTATGTGTCTTGTGATGGTGTCATAATTTCAGTGGCCACTTGTGTGATGGGGTCTGTTGTGGCTTCAGTGGTAGCATAAATACTGGTCACTTTAACAATGGGATGTGTTAATTAGGGTGTCACTTATTTTCCAAATTCAGCTTTTTTCAATACTCACTCTCCAGTGTTGTTTGAATGATTCTAAAAACATGCCTGTACAAAATTCTGTTGCAGTGAAACATTAGAAAATTTCCAGATGAGCTGCTCCATGTGCTTTTGCCGATCTGGCTTCCTCGGCAGGCATGTACCAGCCTTGCAACTGAGCAGACACTTGTACTGAAGAATTAGCGTCCTTCAATGACACTGTAGCTGTGGCCCTAAGTGCATCCCCATGTTCTCATGCAGCTCAAGTTGCCACTACTAACCCAAGCAACGCTGCCTCTGACATGATAACTACACCATATTTCTGTACAGTGGGTTACCGTACTTCAATACCCACCTGGTCAGCCAGTAATTCCAGCTACTTATGGCCCAGACTGAAACCCTCACAGCTCAAGTGTCTGCGCGTTATGCATAGCCAGCTGCTGTTCCCACACCACCTCATCCTCACCAGCACACTCATGAATGTTGTCCTTCCAAAGACCACCCCACTATGTGCTGGAATCACTCCAACTTTGGCAAGCAAATTTCCCAATCTCATCCACTGTGCAACTACACAAATGCCAGCAGCACCTTCAAATGAGGAGAACCAGTTGTCACACTGCCTCAAAGTGCTTTTTCATCTTGGACAGAAAATCTGACCCTTGTTTTCTTATAGACATTTGGTCTGACTTGCATGACTCCCCACACACACTGCACTCATTGGGTGTTGACCAACACTATTTTAGCAATCAGCTCCCAACAACAAGTCTTTCACCACTTGTGGTGCCTATTCTTTCCAGTTTTATCTAGGATTGCAATGTACCTTCAGCTGTGAATTCGCCATCACAATTGTCACAGAAACAGTCATTGATGCTGATTTCTTAGCAAATTTTCGGCTGCTCCCTAGCATTCCTGCCTCTCATCTCACTAACAAGGACCAAAGTGGCATAACAGTGGGTTCTGTAGCACTCTGTAAAACTTTATGCTGATGCTAATGCATACTGCAGTAGCAGGATCTTCTTGACCATTATCAAGCCATCGCACTCCCACCTGGAGCACCAAGAGAAGTGTGACACAGCATAATGCATCACTTACACATCACACTTGGCCCACCAGTTTTCAGCAGACATTGACACCTCACACAGGAGCAACTTGTTGCAGCTAAAGCCGCATTCGAGATTATGGGTTGGAATGGCCTCATTTGTCATATGAACAGAACCTATTGTTGTTGTTGTTGTGGTCTTCAGTCCCGAGACTGGTTTGATGCAGCTCTCCATGCTACTCTATCCTGTGCAAGCTTCTTCATCTCCCAGTGCCTACTGCAACCTACATCCTTCTGAATCTGCTTAGTGTAGATTGTAGAGACAGCATGAGAATGTCCCTGACAGCTCTGTTGCCAGCTTTCACCTGTAAAGCACTAACAGCTGGGACCGAGCGAGGTGGCACAGTGGTTAGCACACTGGACTCGCATTCGGGAGGACGACGGTTCAACCCCGTCTCCGGCCATCCTGATTTAGGTTTTCCGTGATATCCCTAAATCGTTTCAGGCAAATGCCAGGATGGTTTCTTCGAAAGGGCACAGCTGATTTCCTTCCCAATACTTCCCTAACCAGAGTTTGCGCTCCTTCTCTTATGACCTCGTTGTCGACGGGACGTTAAACATTAACCACCACCACCACAAACAGTTGCAGGTGACAACAGCACTCATCTACTGAGGTGTTGCCACAGAGATGTTTACAAAATGGCATTATGATAATGGTTGAGAGAGGCCAGTGATGGTACCATACGTAGCCCACTGCAACTGTCAGGGATCAACTTACAGCAACTCAACTGTATTCCTCTCTTCTCTACCTCACACTGATAAAGGGTATATCTTGACAAATTTGTGGCAAATATTGCACTCCTAATGCATGCACCAACCCAGACATGTATGCTCTTCGACAGCTTTGCTACTTCAGCCATTGCCCTAAGCTGCACTTCAGTATTCTTCACTGAATTACCTCATACGTCCAGGTACCCGTCACCATAGGAAACAGTCCAAAGACAGCCTTCAACACACCCTTTGGCCTATTTGAATCATAGTGAACATAATTTTATCTCCAAAATTCTACATCATTGTAGCACAAATTCATTGATGTGTGCTGTGCTTCATGACTTTTTACTTCCCCTACCTTAACTCTTACTGGCACTTTCTTCTTCACTGTAGCAACACTGAACTGCTGACTTCTGAGAAGGTTATGTATTCTCTAATAGTGTCTTACCTTCACAACAAAGTCATCACCAAATGATAGTTTGGGATTCAGAAGAGTTGTTCTACTGAGAATGACATTTACATGTTCACTAGCCAAATTTTATAGCATTAAATAATAAAATAGTTCTGAAATTACAATTAAATCAATACCATTAGCTGCTGATGGGCAGGGGCAGGTGAAAGTGTGTGCCAAAACCATGACTCGAACCCGGAATCTCCTGTTTACATGGCAGACGCACTATCCCTCTGAGCCACCGAGGGCACAGAGGATAGTGTAACTGGGGGGATTTATTGCCAGCATGTCTCCCGAGAGACCCACATTTTCAACTTATAGTCCACACACTACATTCATAGTGCACCTGACATTATATCCATTACTTGCGGCAGAACAGATGCCGTCTTCATATAAGAGTTCTGGTTTTTATTATCTGTTTTCTGTGACCTTTCTGTGGAATTTATTGTGTGAATGACGGTATTTTCTGATATAAACTGACATTTTATGGTATTGATGATCATATAGGCAACGTAGTCCAGGGACATAATTCTGACAGGGGAAAATCAAATATTTCTTTTAAGTCGAAACACCCTAGAGCAAATAGATAAAAGCCAGGAATTTTTTGACTTTGGGAGTTTTTCATTTTATTAGTTTTCAATTAAATTCTTGTAATTTTGATTGGCAGTAATAGATATCTCTAACAAAGATTTTTACTTTAGGTCACTGCTCCAGAACAATATTTCAGCAAAAAAAAAAAAAAAAAAAAAAAACAGTGCACACACACAAGTTTCCTTTCAAAATATCTTTCTCATGGCCCTTGTTTCAATCAGTGTGATGTTACAACTGCTTAACTTTGTAACAGGTTGTGGGAAAATATAATGAATGGTGGATGGAGATGTACTACTTTCAAAATATATTTCTTTTTATACAAGATGAATTATGTTATGTGTGAGAACATGCAATGCATTTCTTAAATCACAGAGCAATCGAGACTCATTGACAAATTAACAGTGAAGACCAGACGTTTATGCTGTGATGTAGTATTTTACTGCCATATTTGTGGTTTGGTATATCTTTAAGTGTAAAGCAAGTTGAAAAACATCAAGTTTTAAGGTTAGTTTTTCCTATTTATTTTAGTTCTTTCATAGATTATAAATTATGCAATAACACTGGCAAAACGTTTAATTGTCCTGAAAAGGAAAGTGGGAGAAGTGAGTTCTTGAGCAATTACATACATAACTGGCTTTTCTATGCAAAAGTCAAAACGCTCAGTGGAAAATGTATTCAAGCAGGTAACCCATGAAACATTCCGGGGTAACTCATGTTTAAGAAAGAAAGTCTTCTTTGCTCAGAAACATGCTGAAGAATAATATGTGCTGCGCACCCACAATCATCTTGTAAACTGTTTAAAGATTTGGGCAATCTGACTACTGCTTCACAGTACACGAGTTTCTTCTCTCATGAAGTTTGTTGTAATAATTCAATATAGTTCAAAAGGAACATTGATATACATAATTACAATACTTGAATGAAAAAGACATTTATTACTTTATGTTGTCTTTAGCACAAAAAGAGACTCATAGTGCTGCAACAAAAATTTTTAATTACTTGCCCAGTAATATAAAATGTCTGACAGTCAAACTAAATTTGAAAACAAACTTAAAAAGTTTCTCCTTCGCATCTGCTTCTATACAATAGGAGAACTTCGTTTTCTTAATGTGTGAAAGGTAGGGGATAGAAATTAAAAATACTAACTCAAACCTGTATTTTAAAAAAACTTTATAAATGTTCAGCATGTAATGTAAAATTTCTCATTCCACATCATTACAAATTCTCATGCAAAATGATCCCAGCAACAAAAAAGTAACAAACTAACTAAATCAAGCAATGAAAAATTAAGATGGAATTATGAGAGTATTATGAAACGATCGTTTGCTACTCAGTATATTTTGTAGATGTTGAGCCACAGACAGGCACAACAAAAAGACTACTGAACATGTAAGCTTTCAGTCAGAAGCTCTTCTTCTGAAATAGACATTATACAAACTCATACAAATGTAGTTCACACACACTTGACCATTGTCTCTAGCTGTCGAGGCAAGAGAGAGTGTGTTTGCCTGAATGCATGAGTGTGTGTGTGTGTGTGTGTGTGTGTGTGTGTGTGTGTGTGTGTGTGTGTGTGTGTGTGTGTGTTTGTGTTTTAGTGTTTTGTCTATTTCAAGGGAAGACCTTCTGACCATATGCTTAGATGTTTTCTAGTCTTTTTGTTGTGCCTGTCTGCGACATAACGTCTCTGCTATATAGTGAGGGCAGCCTATCCTTTACATAATATGGTGCCTAACTAATTGAATATCTCTCAGCAATGCTTCAATGGCTAAACAGTTTTGAGGCTACCATTAATCCTTCCAAATGCATATTTGGTGTCTTCCAGGTGACATTCATGGATCACCAGGTTTACTTCCCTAGCTTAGCCTCCATTCAAGAGCTACTGACTGAAGCTCTTCCTGGTCTTTCCATTTATTGGATGGACCAAATTAATACTGCCTTCACTGCTGCCAACAACAGCCTTGTCCATTCTGCACTTGTGGCTCATGCAGCACTTGATGACCAGTTGGCACTGGTGGTTGATGCTGGCGACTATGCCTTAGGTGCAGCTTTGCAACAACACCTCAGTGGTTCATGGCAGCCACTTGTTTTCCTTTCAAAGAAGCGTCTGCTTTGATACACCATTAGAGTGCTTATGATGGGAAGCTGCTTGTCATCAGTGAGCCAATCTGCTACTGCTGCCCATTACTGGAAGCCAGGAACTTAATTCCATTTCCGTACCACAGGCCCATCATGTATACTTTGCAGCAGACAACAATCATTGCTCACCATGTCAGTTCCACCATCTGGGTTATATCTCTCAGTCCAGCATGTGAAAGGCAATTTGAATCCTAGGTGTTCAACAATCTTTCCAAATTCTTGGGCACTCATCATCGCCATCCAGCCCACAATGATATGGTTGAGTGATGGCCTCACACTTTGATGGCAGCTCTAGTTTGCCATTACACAGCATGGACTACTGCACTCCAAGACCCACCTCAAGGCTTCAGTGGCTGGTCTGATGTATTGTCTGTGGTAAGCTTTACTCTCAGCGTGGCATCCCAGCTTCCTTCATTATTTCAAATTTGCTCACTGCCTTGTATGTAATGGTCAGGGTTGAGGAGATTGCGCCTTGTCTCCATTGTCTATATAGTTCTGATAAGACTTTTAGATGAGGTCATCATATTGTGAAAATTTCCATAAATGGGAACACTCAGGCAGAGTCACTGGGCAATGTCAAGCTGATATACACATTCCCATCTGGGTAATACAGAATTATTCGATTCCACCCGTCTGCTTTGACCGATGACATCTTCAGTATGGCGGAAATGGCTATTCTAAGCATCTAAAATATGGCGCTTATAATGTCACTACATACAGAAGGCAACAAACACGAAAATCTCCCTACAATCAAGCTAACGGGAAAGCTGCTGGAAACTGTTGGCCTGGGGAGGCGGTTGGTGGTTGGGGGGGGGGGGGGGGGGGGCAGTGGAGGAACATGTAAATACAGGGTGTTACAAAAAGATATGGCCAAACTTTCAGGAAACATTCCTCACACACAAAGAAAGAAAATATGTTATGTGGACATGTGTCCGGAAACGCTTACTTTCCATGGCCCTCCGTTAGCTAGGAAACATGCATCCACCCTCCGTCGCGTGGAATCCCTGATGCGCTGATGCAGCCCTGGAGAATGGCGTATTGTATCACAGCCATCCACAATACGAGCACGAAGAGTCTCTACATTTGGTACCGGAATTGCCTAGACAAGAGCTTTCAAATGCCCCCATAAATAAAAGTCAAGGGGGTTCAGGTCAGGAGAGTGTGGAGGTCATGGAATTGGTCTGCCTCTACCAATCCATCGGCCACCGAATCTGTTGTTGGGAAGTGTACAAACGGTTCGACTGAAATGTGCAGGAGCTCCATCGTGCATGAACCACATGTTGTGTCGTACTTATAAAGGCACATGTTCTAGCAGCACAGGTAGAGTATTCCGTATGAAATCATGATAACGTGCTCCATTGAGCGTAGGTGGAAGAAACTAAACTGAGCTCTAACATAGAAATTAAGCATTATCGGACACATGTCCACATAACATCTTTTCTTTATTTGTGTCTGAGGAATGTTTCCTGAAAGTTTGGCTGTACCTTTTTGTAACACCCTGTATAACAGTAAACAAAAGACACACCATGATGGAAAAAAAAACCAAATCTACGGGATTCGGATGCTTCCCATGATCTATATAGGTCAAACGCAGCTCGCAATACCAATACGCCAACACCTACAGCAAAGACTGTGAAAATTGGAATCAGACATTTCTCTTGACCACAGCTGATGATACCAAAACACCAATACCTTCATATAAAACTACGAAAATTGGAATCGGTCATTTCTGTTGAGCTATATAGGTCAACCATAACTACTGATATGAAAAAATCAACACCTACACCTACAAAATACGAAAGAAAAACTAAAACATCTCAAAAATTCAAAAGTCAGACATCCCTATGTACATTAAAACACATTCAATAGCCAATAAATACACAAAACATTACAATTGAGAAAGATAGACCCAAAAAAAAGAAACAATTGCTTACCACCAACAGATTTCTGTGCTGCAAAGTAGGTCGACCATCCCAAACACACACACACACACACACACACACACACACACACACACACAGATGGTGCCATCAAACACAACATGACGACTCTACAAACACAACCAACTTATAAATTTCGCGCTGTAATGATGTCACACACCGCAACACCCTTACGTCATGGGTCAGAGCAGATGGGTTGAATGGGATGCTGCTGTTGTCCCCCATTCTGAGCCCATCTCTTTGCACTCCCCTAAGATGCCATTGCCACCACCTCCCCAGTTGGCACAACCCTTGGTCCTATAAAACTCTGGGCATCAAGTGTGTTAACCAGGTCAATTTACCTAAACATTCTGCTACTCCCCTGTTTGGGGTAGCGACTGCAACCAGCAACTTCGCAATTTGACCAGGCACAGTACTATGATCTAGCCAAGTCATGCACTTATAGCAAAGGCCAAAAGGTAGCACTGGAAGTACAGTTAGTCAGGCTGTGAGCTTACAGCATTGATGACATTGTAGCTGTGTCAGTAAGCAAATGTCCCAGCATACGTAGAAATATAATACAGGACCCAAACAACAGAGGCTGCAAGTTTGGTGTCTAGGTTATATCAACAGAATTTTTATCCCACTGTGTGCCCAGTTTGAGGGGGTCCAGCACATTTATGGAGCAGAGGTTTCAGATGGATCCCTACTGCTGCATCTTCACTCGACCGACCTGCATACAATGTATACTCACACATGCACAAGACCGAATGTGACCATTAATTGTGTGTCCTCCAACTGTTTAGTGATTTCAGTGGTCACTTGTATGATGGAATGCATTGTGATTGCAATGGTCATCTAATTGATGAATTGTGTAGTGTAAAAGGTGGTTACTTATATGATGTGATATGCTGTGGTGTTAGTTGTCACACAAGTGACAGATCTTGTTCTGAAACTAGTGCTTGCTTGTGTGACAGGATGTGTCAGTGAGTGCAGTTCTCACCTGAGCGATTGACTATTTTAAGCATTTTTCACAGGATGTGTGAGTGAGTGCAGTTCTTACCTGAGCGATGGACTATTTTAAGTGTTTTTCAGTGATTGCTCTTGCAACGAGCACTGTACTGTGACTAAGTGGTCTCCCTGCAATGGGTGTTTTGTGACATTGTGATCTTTTCTGTCAATAGTTTCGTGAATCAACACTGCTGTCAATAACTGTTAACTTAGTGAGCAATTATGTCTTTTATGTGTAAGAAAGTGCCTATTGCACTTCTTATTTAAATTATGTCAGTATCATATATTTTCAGCCATCTGAAATTTCAGAGATCTGTACTGCTGCACCCTTTTGCTAGGTAAGATCTAAACCAAACCATCCTTTCTACAGAAGTTGATCTTCATTTAAATAATCCATAAGTCAGTTTTTCATAATATTTACTATTATTTTTGAAAATGAAGACAACTATGTTGTAGTTCTCTAAATTTCCCTTATCACATTTTTTTGTGGACGGGAAGAACTTTTGCTTTCTTTAGGTAATCAGGAAAGCAACCTGATTGGAATGACTTATTTATGATACATTTTAGAGATGCTTTTATGCTGCTAATACAGTATCTTTGTAGACACACAGGAACATCATTTAGAAATGGGGACAATTTGTTCTTAAATTAATGCACAGTGTGGGTGATTTCGTCTCCCATTTCAGCAGCAGTAGTGTTATGTGAGGCTCATAGTTATTTGGTGTTGTATATTGTGTTTGGTAACTTTTCTTGCCATTTGGTTGCTACATTACTAAAGTAACTGTCGATAAAGGTATTCAGATCCTTAGGCTTATTTATTTAATCACCTTTATTTCTTTTTTTGTGTTTGTCTGTTTTTGCTTTGTGCTACCAGTTTCTTGTTTTACTATATTTGTTATTGCTTTGCTCTTATTGTTTAATGTCTGTATGACCTTACTAATTTGAAATCTGTTTGCATCTTGCAGCAGTTTCTTATATGTCCTTTTGTATTTGAGGAAAAACTGTAAGAAGACCCTCTCATTATCTTTGCTAGAGCTGAGGTATTTGAATGTTCTAAGCATTCTGTTATTCTTGTTACCCAGTTTTCTCTGGCAGATTCTCCACAGTATGTGCTATTTTAGGATATTTCTCCTGAAATTTTAGTTAGAATATAATCACAAATTTGCTGAATTTTTCATTTACATGTGTTCCTGAATATACTTCTGACCATTTCTGGCTGGTGCAGTATATCATTTTATATTTTGTCTAACATGCACACTTTTTGCTCCAGGTATGTCTACTGCCTTGGAGCAGACAAGGTGCCTGTCATTTTATGCCTAGGCTCTGGGGACAAAGAAAAGAATTTACTGTCAATCATTAAACATCTTGTGAGGTACACAAAAAAGTAATTACTACCTTTTTCATGTGATGCAAAACAAGTTAAAATTATTCTAAATTATCTGATTTGTGCTCAATAGTAATATTTTTTACAATAGCAATAGGCAAGGGTATAACATTCTTGTATTTTCTCAGGAATAAAACTCAAGATGAGATTGTTATTTCAACTACCTCTGATTACTATTATCTTCACCCATGTTCACATGTTGATGAATTTGCAGATCAGAGGCATCATTGCGAAGTGGACCAACAACAAGAACCTATACTTTTTACGTAGCCTTGTTGGAGAAAATTTTCATTTAACTCCCTAAAACACAGTATTGCAGCTGTGACCATTAGTCAATGACAGAGCTATGTACCTGTCTGTGTCCATTTCTCAGGGTAATTATAAATCTCATACATTTCAAAATTATGTTTTGATCTAGCAATGGGTATAGAAGAAAAAACAGTTAATTCATCTTCAGTCACTAAAGAGTGTGTGGTGGTTAACGTATTGTAAGCATATAAATTGTAAGAGTTATCTGGGTAAACCATAGTATAGAATGCATCTGCCTTTGGCTCAATTGATAGTAGGATCTGTAAAAATTGTAGTGGATATAGTAGTACACTGTTCAAACAATCATTTGAACTACTTTCTAAGGCTTTTCTTAAGTTAAGAGCATCAATTCTAGCATTTGATAAACTATCAGTAATCCTTAACAAAAGAGTGTTTAGATCTAAGTGACTCTAAATGAATCTAATGAACATGGTTAATTAGTTCCAAATACTAGAGTTAACAATGCACGTAAAATAAATGAGTTCCTTGTGGTAACCTGTGCAATAAAAGGTTTAGTTTCACTGTGTGCTTGTGCAATAGCTTCAATACTTCACATTCACATAAGCACATGGCTAAAATAAACACTCCCATTATACTCTCAGACACAACACACATTTACGTAAATTACAGGATCACTCAGAACGTGGTGATGCCTTGGCCTTCAAGTCTGGACTGCAAGCTCACTATTCTAGCTTTCTGGGTTTGAAAACAGCAGGTCGCCCTCTTGGTTGGTCCTCGTCATATTGCAATACTACAGGAAATCCACCCATAAATGGCTTTACACGGTTGACATGTATGACAATCAAATGAAAGTGCAGTTGGAGCTTAAGAGTGGCTGGTAACAACATCTCCAAGATAGGATATGGTCCTTTTCAAAACTTCTTAAACTTTTTGACTTGACTCTTCTTTAACACCGTGTTGCTCAGTTACACAAGTTCTCAAACTTGATACTGAGGCACTGCTACTTGGTGGTCGTGTTGTCTTCCTTGCTGAAGAAAGGATTGATAATTTCACTGTTTTACTCCCCTCCATGCTTCCTTTAGCTTGCGTCCTAGATCCCTTATGTGTTCATTGATTACGATAGTTAATTGTACAAAGTCCAAGGGTGAATGCATTCTTCTTCCATAGACGCTCTCATATAGACTTGGCCAGTTGAGCTGTGCATTTTGGCATTGTAACTACTTACCAAGTATGATAAACAGACATTCCAATTGTCATGTTTGCTGCTCACATAATGGCTAGTCATTTTAATAATTGTCCTGTAGACACTCTTGATTCTGCCATTTCCTTCAGGGTGTGCTTGAGCAGTCCTTAACTGAGTTATTTGCATGAGCTTACAAGTCTGTTTAAGTAATTCACTCATAAAATTCGGTCCTTGATCACTAATTATACTTAATGACGATCCAAACTTAAGAATCCATTCTGTTACAAAAACTATAGCTATAGTCTCTGTGGTCTGATCAGGTATTTGTACCATGAGAAGGTATCTAGAGAAATGATCCAACATTGTCAATACGTATTTGTTTCCATCTTTAGTCTTAGGCAAGAGTCCTATAACATCTGGTCCTACTCGTTCAAATCATTCACTTGTTTCTGGCAGTTCTTGCAGTAGTGCTCTACTTTTTCCTACATTGTTCCATCTGTTACTGGAATCACATTGTGAAACAAACTCAAAAATGTCAACTTTGTGGCTTGGCCACCAAAACATTTGAGCTATTTTAATGTTTGTTGCTTTTTTACCGCAATGTCCTGATAATAAAGAATTGTGTTGCTCAGTCATGATTTGCTCTTTCATGCTTTCTGCAATAACTAGGCAATTTCCTTTACTAGTGATTTTGTACAATAATCCATCTATTTTGACAAAATGTTGATCATTTTTCGATAATTTGCATTGTGGATTTTCTTCTTGAGCTGCCTTTAACTCTTTTTCTCGACTTATTGTAAGACAGACATTGAGTTTTCAACTCATTGCATCAGCTTTCACATGTTGTTCAACAGGCCAGTGAATAACCTTAAATTGGTACTCATTCAGTCTTAATGCCCATATTGTTAATCTGGAACTTGGATCCTTTAAGCTCAATAGCCATTTAAGTGTGATATGATCTGTAATAACTGTAAATTCTCTTCCTGTTAAGAAACATCTGTTATGTATTATACCAAAAACCAAAGCACAAAGATCTTCTTCAATAGTAGCATAATTACAATCTGCTTTGTTTAACTGTTTGGAAGCAAATGAGATTGGACATTCATGACCATCAACTTCTTGAGACAAGACTGCACCTATGGCAAAATTGGATGCATCTGTTGAAAGAATAAAGTGTTTACTGAAATCTGGATAGGCAAACACTGGGGCTGTAGTTAAAGCAGTTTTAAGTTCTTCCATTGCCTTTTTGCACTCTGTTGTTCATTTAAATGTGGCTCCTTTCTTCAGTAGCTGTTGCACTGGACGTGCTATATTCACAGAACCGACTATAAATCATCTGTAGAAATTTGACAATCCCATGAATGATTATAGTTCTTTCAAATTTTGTGGTTCAGTAAAATTATTTGCATCTTCAATTTATTTTGGATCAGGTCGAACGCTTTCACTGATTATTACATGACCAAGATAGTTAATTTTACTTTCTGCAAAATGACATTTATCTATTGATAAAGACAGGTTTGTGCTTCTTATACACTCAGAAACAGCTTGTAGTCTCTCAATATGCTGTTTCATGTTTTCACCAAAAATTATTACATCATCAACGTAAACAAGTGGTTGTATTGGGTTGAGTCCTTGTAAAACTGAATCCATCAGGTGTTAAAATGTAGCTGGAGTGTTATAAAGTCCAAACAGCATACGAAGGCAGTTGTATACTTCTGTTGCTGTTACAAATGAAGTTTTTGCTTGATCATTAGGATGCACTGTCAACTGGTGGTAACCACTTGTTAAATCACATAAGGAAAAAATTCAACACCTGCCCAAGTAATCCAAGGTTTCCACTAAATTTGGTAAGGGATAAATGTTGGTTATGGTAACAGCATTCAAAGATCGGTAATTAACTCAAAAACAAAACTGTGATTCTCCAGAAATCTGTTCTTCTTTACAATTACAACAGGCAAACACCACACTGGGTCTAAAAGATGTCTTCGTTTTTATAATTCTGGCTTCTAACTGTTCTTTAACCATGTCTTCTACCAACTCTCTTTGACTAAATGGTATTCGGTAAGGTTTCTGTGTGACTGGGGCTGCATTCCCTGTATGAGTACGATGCTGAACTAAATGAGTGACAGGTAAATTTGCGCGTTCTCAAAATAAATCTGAATTCTCCAACAAAACAGGTGCTAAAATGTTTTGTTCATCAGCTGTCAAATGTTCTATCTTCTTCCAAATCTTGCACTTTAGTTCATTATTAGTTACATCTTGTCATTGTAATTTTGCATTGCTGTCACAAAAATCTGTTTTTATAACTGCAGCATTTGTTACCTCATCTGCAATCTGTATTACGTCACTGTTACTTACACTCGACCCTTCAGCCACTTTTGTTCCTTGTGGCAAAACAACATCCTCATTGCTCATGTTTGGTATTGTAACCGGGACTTTAGTGACATTCTGTCTCACCATAGTAGCACCACCTATGCTTCTAGCAACATAACAATACATTATATCTAGTAATTCACTTTTCTTGGCTCACTCAATTAATAACAAAGTTCCTTCCTTGCATCGGCGAGACTTAACTTCAACATTTATTGTCTTTCTTGCTCCCTTGGGAATTTGCTGAGGCTGATCAATTTGAACATCAACTCGGATGGTTTGAACTGATACATTGTTTGGGCAGTCCATTCCTATGATATCAGTATTGCTGCGCCTTTGAGTTCGATCTGAAGAACAAATTCCTAGGTTGTAGTTGCTACGGCCTACTGTGATATTTCTTTGTGTGACAAATATCTCTGCCTCATCAGCGGACAAGAAATCAAATCCAAGTACATCGTCGTAACGCATTCCATTATTTGAAACTACTTGCACCCTTGCTATGTATTTATCTTTATTTTCACTTTCATCTTTGTGTTGGCCAAGAATTAATTCTACATCAACTTTTCCATAGTTACATGGCTTTCCTCCATTTGACCTTCACACTTTTAATAGTGGCGGCTGCAATTTATCCCATTTATTTATGCAAGACAACATCAATGAGGTCTGTGTTCCAGTGTCAATAAGTAGTTTGACGTTTCTCCCACAGTATACAGCACCTATCACAAAGTCATTTTCAGTCTGATTTTCGCTGTTACTACCAGGAATCACTGATTATGGCAAGGGGCGGACGAATTGGTGGCCGGTACATCCATGTACTCGTTTAAAGATCTGACAGATTGTCTGTTGTTTGCATTACCTTTATTCTTGTTGCAACAATCTCTCGAAACATGACCCTGCATCCCGCAATGATAGCAGATTTGATTCCCTTCACAATCCTTATGCTTGTGACCCAGATTATTGCATCTGTAACAATGTACTGTTGTCCAGAATGAGATTTTCACTCTCCAGTGGAGTGTGCGCTGATATGAAACTTCCTGGCAGATTAAAACTGTGTGCCCGACCGAGACTCGGACTCGGGACCTTTGCCTTTCGCGGGCAAGTGCTCTACCAACTGAGCTACCGAAGCACGACTCATGCCCGGCACTCAGGTACTGGCAGAAGTAAAGGTGTGAGTGCCAGGTGTGAGTCGTGCTTCGGTAGCTCAGTTGGTAGAGCACTTGCCCGCTAAAGGCAAAGGTCCCGAGTTCGAGTCTCGGTCGGGCACACAGTTTTAATCTGCCAGGAAGTTTCAATGTACTGTTGTGTTGAAATCTCTGCATTCTTCATTCTGCATCTCGTTTGGGCATCTTAGTGCTTCAATGAAAACAACAGCTGATTCTACTACTTCCTTAAACATTCTACATTCTTCCAATGTAACAGCTTTGCTTACATCCTCTCCATGCAACCCATGAGTGAATGTGTCCAAAGCTCCCTGGTTGGCTTCGAACAACTGAATGCGATCTTCATTTTCATCTTCTACTAACTCGTACATTTGACAAATGATATTTTGAATTCTGCCAGCAAACTGCTCGATAGATTCGTCTCGTCACATTCGCAACATGCAAATCTGCTCTCTGTAAAATTTGATTGCCTTTTTATGTTTAAATCTCTGAACAATAATCGTTCTAAAGTCATTGTAATGTTCTATTTTTATGCAAGTAGGCTCCACGATAATGAAATCTAGTACTGCTCCCTGATTTCTTAATTTGGCAACCACTAGCTTATCGGAATCTGTCCACGATCCTAACCGGGTGGCACCTTCAAGTTTACGAAAAAGCAGTTTCACATCATCTTCAGGTTTTCCGCTAAACTCTGGTACTGATGGCAATAATGAGAAATTCTTTATTGTAGTTGTACCTGTACTGAATGAACTATCATTTACCAAGTCTTTTGGGATGTTACTCTCACCTCTTTCTGCTTTTAACTGTTGAATCTCTTATTGCAGTTCATTAATAACAGTTGGTAGATATGACTGGATAGCGACCTTTTGTCTAATTTAACACCAATGAGTCACTCAAACGTGAAATAAAAATCCATCACTGCCTTTTGTATTCTAGCCAGACTGGAGTAGGCCAACATGAATTCCAGCATTGAATGTCCCTGAGTAGTCAAAAGATGTTCAGGCTGCTGGTGCTTGAAGTTCATGTTGTGCTTCAGAACTGTAGATTTTCAATAAGAATCCCAATGCTGACACCACATCTATAAGGGGGTTGTGTATTGTTGCCCCGGATGATGATTACATGAATATTTTGTCAGGATTTGTAAGCTGTGGGTCTTTGAGGTGCGGCGGCAATACGCAAGCACCGAGAAGTAAGATTAAACAGTCTTATTAACAAGGGCAGATTTTAAAACACGCACACCCTGCATAACCATCATCACTGTGTCTGATATCCTAACAGCGGTTAATTATGGCCGTATTCAAAGGGTCCATGTTAAGCTAAGAAAAGAAACATATTCGCGCCCGAGGACGCACAAGTTAATTCTGTGGACTGCAGCCAGTAGCGTACTCACTGCCTTGCATTCCAGCCAGACGCTGTGTGTACTGACCAAGCAAATTGTCAGCATTCCAGATAGGCTAGCTGGCGAGCACGTGTTACGTACTGTACGGCTGTGTACAACCTGTAGACCTTTACAGCATCAACTAAATTCTAATGGGCCCCTTTAAAAAGGTCTTGAGGAGACATCACTTTGTATTGTGTTATCATATTCTGTTGCTAACCATTTATTGTATTTTTTGTTTTAAGTATTGAAAATTCTCTGGTTGGAGGTCAGGTGCAATCAGTGCTGAGTCAGTGTACTTTACAGATGAACTTCACATTGCCGCAGCAAGTAAAATCAGAGCATATAACTCCTGCTTTCTTGACTAGATTGTTCCCGTACCAAGCTGTAGGGTTTTGGGTAATATTCTAGGGTAGAGAGCTGGTACAGATTTTATCTTTCTGAGATTTTTCTCCAGTTTCAGAGTATTGTCATAGAAAACTGTATTTCTGATCTATTTTTAACAGCAGTTATCATTATAGCACCCTTATCTATGTGATGATATTTTGTGTGGATGTTTATTAGGGATAAACTGTGTTGTAATCTAATAGTAGGCACAAGGTTCTCATCCAAATCTGTTTTTGTGTTACGGTAAAAACCTTTGCTCAGTATAGTATGGAGTCGGTGGACTTAGTCAATATTCATTCAGCTGAAGAGGTAGTGGAAAGCAGAGGCATGTAAACCACAATCTCAAGATCCCTAAAATGAAATTCTGCTGCAGTTGTGAATTCCAGCTGCAGAACAGAAGTGCCCACTCAGGATGTAGCATAAGTCACAAAGCAAAAAGGGATGACTACTTGTGGGGAAGCAAGATGCATTAGGCAAGATATGGCTTTTGTGAGCACTTAAATTATGAATTAGCAGAGAAACAGGAAGGTAGAGTGAAGTAATTAGAATTACTGGATCTATGGAGAAGCTACCAATATGAGAACCACGGTAGGCAGGAATCCCTAGGTGACACGGTCGGCTGACTTTTAGGCTGAGTGATGGATTAGTCATTAGAGCAAGAAAAAAATTATACAAGAACAGCTGACCATGCACAGGAGCAGGTCTCAATAGAGATAGATACTTAGGCAAAGTCTAAGGAAGATCAAGTCCCACAATGTGTGAATGAGGAAACCAAGACTGCTGTTAGTAATCTGATGATAAAGTTCCTGATGAAAGTGGGCTAAATAATGAATTACTCGAGGTCAGGGAACAAACAGAATCAATTTTTTCTCAGTGGACATGTAAAATAGTTGAAACAGCCAGAATTGTGAAGAAAAAGGTAATAGATGTTAGGGATGGGCAGGGGGGAGGGTGGGTGGGGGGGGGGGGGGGTCAGTGCAGTAATGTCAATGTGAATAGAATGAAAACAAAATGACACTGACCTTGAGCCCCAGATTAGACTATAACAATCTGAATGCAAATCAACCAGTTCAAAATATTTCACTTTCTACACATGACATGCTGCTGGCAACAACACTACCCACAACAGTAGTGATAGAAGATGCTTAAGATTAGAAATTTTTAAATATTTTCATCAGATAAGAAGATGGTATATATTGTGTGGTATTCATTTGTTACTTTGCAAGTGTGTTGCCATCATCATGCAACATGACACAAAAGATAAGTTATGTAAACAAATATATAAATGGTGATGGAGCCCTATGGGTAACTGAAATAAATGATTCATGTGAAACCTACACTGAGGTTACAAAAGTCATGGGATAGAGATATGAACATATACAGATGGCACCAGCATCGCATACACAAGGTATAAGAGGGCAAGGCATTGGCAGAGCTGTCATTTGTATTCACATAATTGGTGTGAAAAGGTGTATAATGTGATTATGGACACAAGACAGGAGTTAACAGGCACTGAATGTGGAATGGTAAATGGAATTAGGTGTATGAGACATTAAATTTCAGAAATCATTAGAGAATTCTATATTCTGAGATCCACAATATTAAGAGTGTGCTGAGAATATAAAATTTCAGGCATTACCTCTCACCTCGGAAAATACAGTGTCTGACAATCATCACTTAATGACTGAGAACAGCAGAATTTGTGCAGAGATGCAAATAGACAGTTATGTCACATGAAATAATCACAGAAATCAATGTGGGATATACAGTTATATCTGTTGGGACAGTGCTGTGAAATTTGGCATTAATGGACTGTGGCAGCCGACTACCAATATGAGTGCCCATTCTAACAGCACAACATTGCCTGCAGCACCTCTCTTGGGCTTTTGAACATATTAGCTGTACCTTAGATGACCGGAAAACTGAAGCCTGGTCATATGAGTCCCAATTTGAGGTAGTTAGAGCTAACAGTAGGTTTCAGGTATGGCACATACCCCATGAAGTCATGGACTCCAATTGTGAACAAGACACTTTGCAAGCTGGTGGTGGTTCCATAATGGTGTTTACTGTGTTTACATGGAATGGACTGCGTTCTCTAGTCCAACTAAACCAACAAGTGACAGGAAATGGTTGAGTTCAGCTACTTGTAGACCATTTGCAGTCAATTATGAACTTCATGTCCCTAAACAACACTAGACTTTTTTTGGATGACACACACTGAGCAACAATTATGTGCAGTTGGTTTGAAGAAAATTCAGAACAATTTGAGTGAATAATCTGACCACCCAGAGTGTCCAACATGAATCCTATGAAGCATTTATGGCACATAATTAAGAGACCAGTTCATGTACAAAGTCCTGCACTGGCAACACTTTTGCATTTATGAATGGTTATAGAGTTAGTACCTCTCAATATTTCTGCAGAGGACTTACTATGACATGTCATGTTGAGATGGTGCACTACTCCTTGCAGTCAGTCAGCCACTTCCATCTTATTTTGTTTTAGCTCTGTCTACCACTTTCTTCCTGTGTTGTCCATTTTTTACTGCTGGGAGCATGCTTCGTCCCATGCTTCAGTGTAGGTAGGCCCATATTTTTCCGAGCTTGTTACCTATGTTTTAGGTTCTGTTTTTATCTTACTGTTCTGAGTCTTTTCTTGACACCCATCTCAATCTGTTACAGAGCAGGCACTGAAGACCTTGCTGTGGTGCACCCATACAACCCTCTCCATCCATTAGCCAAGCAAAAGCGGGTTCAACACAGTATTAGGTGGTATCACATGACTTTTGACCCCTCAGCGTATGAGGATTTTCAAAAGGCAATTCTTGCATAATCAGGGTTCAGTGGTGTACAGGTAACACTATGGAAGAAAGTTCATATTCAGAGTCTAAACTTTTCAAATTGGAAGCTTGTGTCAATATTTTGAAAAGTAACTTAATATGGCATGCTACTATGATTGAGGATATTCCAGTAACTATTGTACTAGACACAGGAGCATTTGTCAATGTCATTTCCAGAAGCTCTTTCACTAAATTGTCCACAAAAACCATGTTTCATTTCACTCCTGTTCGGAACTGCAAGATTATTGAAGGCACTTGCATGTGATCCAGAAATGTTAGAATGATGGCGATGTCAGTAAAACTAGAAAATGTAGCAATACAATGCACCCTTCTAGTAGCTGAAGACTTGATTGTTGACTGTGTTCTGAGCCTTTATTTTATCTGTGAGGACAAAATATTGACTTCTCTACTGGTAAGATTTTCTTCCTCACTGGCAGTGAAAGAGCTAAAGTGGAGCTGCTGTGGAAGGATGGTAGCCACAGAATGTAGTGTCTAAGCTTTCAGATCAAATTCTATTGTTGAGGAACAACAGAGGATAAGAGCATTTGTAATCCTGTTGAACAAAGAAGTTGGAGTCACATTACATGTATAACAGAAAGTAGAAGTGTCAGGGAACCTCACCAGTAAGGAAAGACAGCAGTACCACGGAATCAGTGTGGGGATACAAATGAAGAAAAACCTGGAATAATCCAAGGAAATACATATGACTTTCTACAACAATTTCTATCTTACAACATGGTCTCAGTGGAAATCACTAGATAATGAAACTGGAAGTATGCTCCGAGAACATATGTGGTTCATAAGGACATATTCTCATGACGAGCTAATGTTACAGATTGACTACATGAAACTATTTGAAGAGATAGTGAATCATTGGCCTCATTTGTCAACACACTACACAACAGCAGAGCTAATAATTCACATCAGGGGAAAGAAGGAATGGGTGGACCAGATCCCACAGGTTGCCAATGTCAGAGATTAGTTGGAGAAAAGGTTCAGGAAACTTTGAACTGTTTGAGAGACAAAGCATTCAGAAGAAAGCACAACTGTGACAAGAAAGTGGTAAAAATAGTAAAGTATCTAGTGGTAAAGGAAATATTATTAAGAAGCCACCCACCTTTTGAACAAAAGTAATAAAATGTGGCAGCCCCTGTATATGGGACATTTTTTTCCATTCTAAGAATTTCAAATCCTGGTGCATATTTATTAGTCATCATTAATTAAAGGATTTTACCCTCTTCAAGATTTATGGAAATGTTATTTTTAGTGGAATTAGTGTGCATCACTGTAGGAACACATTATCAATTGGAATGGCTGAGCAGAATATTGCATTAGTGTAATGCATAAAATAAGATTTTTTTTTTATTTTACAACATGACATTTTTAATTTAGGCTTAAGGTATATATTTGGTTTTGTGACTATATGACATGGGTTTATGTATTGTTGTCTTTGGTTTACTTTCCCCACAAAATTATCTATGTGATCATTCCAATTTAAACTATGTGTAGTTGTAATCACTAAGTACATAGTTGAATTGACAACCTTTAGATTTGTGTGATTTATCCTGTAAACAAAGTATAGCTGAATCTGTTTAGCACTCATGTGACTTCATACTTTTCGCTATTTAGAGTCAGTTGGCACTCTTTGCACCATACAGAAATAATGTTGAAACCATTTTGAATTTTGTTTTGATCAACTGATAAATATACAAGGCATTAAATGGCAGCATAACCTGCAAACAATCTAAGAGGGCTTCTCAGATCATCTCCTAAATTGTTTATGGAGATCAGAAATAACAGAGGGCATACAACATTTCTTTGGGAATGTTACATATTAATTCTATAGTACTTGATGACTTTCCTTTGATTACAGTCAACTATGACCTTACAGACAGGAAATCATGCATCCATTGACACAACTAGACAATTCAACATAGGCAAGCAATTTGATTAGGACTCACTTGTGAGAAATGATGTCACAAGCCTTATGAAAATATAAAAATATAAACCAGATTAATGAATGTAACAAGTGGCTCTAATGTGAAGTATGTTTCAATGATGACAGTAATTATAATTTATAAGTATTTCCCAGTGATTTGTTGTCATGTCATAGAATCAGGTGTACTGCCGGTGGTCTGTATCTTCCCAACACCACATTTCAATATCATAACTCAGCGTCTTCATCAGGTGTTCCCTGAGACTGGTTGACGAGCTGACCTTGTCCCATAATTATGCCTGGGTGGAGTGTGGTGTTCCCTATGTCGTCCGTACCCACTGTGGACATTTCTGGCGGTGGTATGAGTCTCTAGGCACTCCATTTTCGGTCTGTGCCCATTGCGGCTTTCTCTCCAAGGAGCTTGCTGCAACCTGGTATCATGTATGCCATTCTGTTCTGTTACTTATGCCAATGGATATCTGTAGTTCATTACTGTAGGAGAGAACTTTCTTCCGTTGTTTCTGTAGTAAGTAGATCCAGAGCAGGGTTCCAACCAGTACTAAGCTGATATCCTGTTTCCTGATTGATCGAGTTCTCCACCATCTTGATTTCAATCGATTCATTAATGACACTAGCCCAGAAGTGGGGGGTCTGAGCCAGAAACCTGGTTTTGTCATAATCCATGGTGTGCTTGAGGTTCAGGCGAAGTTCTGCTATTGCAGATGTAGTTACCTGTCATAGCCTGGTGTGTCTTTGGTGTTCTTTACATATTATTTCAACTGTTCTGGTAGTCTGGCCGATGTAACACATCCCACTTTCACAGGGTGTATGGTAGACAGCAGCTTTCCTTAGCCCAAATCATCCTTGACAGGGTCCTCTTGATGAGAGGATGGTGCTCAAGAGTTTGCAGGAAGATAATGTCTTGGTGGTGCCTATATCTGCCAAGGTCAGCAGAATCTCGATGAAACAAAATATCAAGAGTGTGTTCTGCCCACTTGGCAAGATAAGGACACTCCTTGCAAGTGTCAAGAATGATTTGGGGTTAAGGAAAACCGGTGTCTACCATACACCCTGTGAATGTGGGATATCTTACATCGGTCACACTACCAGAACAGTATAACTAAGATGTAAAGAACAACAGAGACACACGAGGCTATGACAGGTAACTAAATCTGCAAAAGCAGAACACTGCCTGGAACTTGAGCACACCACAGATTATGGGAAAACCAGGATCCTGGCTCAGACCTCCCACTTCTGGGCTAGCGGCATTAATGAATTGATTTAAGTCAAGATGGCGGAGAACTTGATCAACTGGGAAGCAGTATATTACCTTAGCACTGCGCGGAATCCTTCTTTGGAACTACTACAGAAACAACGGAAGAAAGTTCCCTCCTGCAGAAATGGACTACAGACATCCAAGGGCATAATTAACAGAACAGAATAGCATACACCATACCAGGCGGCAGCAATCTCCTTGGAGAGAAACACGTGTGGTCACAGACAGCACAAAGAACTTCAACACAGGCATGATAGTGATAGGATCATGCCGATCAGGCGCGGACCCAATAGGGAACGCCTCGGGATATCGGCTACTTCAGAAGAGAGCCACAACCTGTGCAGACCGAAGATGGAGCACCTAGAGACTGATACCACCATCAGAAATGGCCACAGTGGGCGTGGATGGTGTAGGGAGCACCACACACCACCCAGGCATAAATATGGGACAAGGTCAGCCCGTCGACCAGCCTCAGGGAACACCTGATGAAGATGTTGAGTTACAACATCGAAATAACGTGTCAGGAAGATGCATTCCACCAGCAGTACACCCGATTCTCTGAGATGACATGATAATCATTCATTTAGAAGTTGGTCTAGCTTGTGACTAAAGCTGCACCAACATTCGTAGACGTGGGATATGTTGTAGAATTTGGTGTGATGTCTTCTACACTTTTAAGTTTCACTCTTCTTCAGAGATGCATGCTTGATTTCTGAATATTGACCTTTTGTGTTTGGCATAATATATTTTTCATTGTCTAAGATTAAGCTACTTGCTCCACATATCAGCTTTATTGAATGAATTCATGAAAATATGAGGTAATGCTTTTCAATTGCTGTAGTTGTCATGAGTTATGGAACTTCTATGAGAGAGGTTTATATAAATATGTGGAACAATATACATCAAGAGAAAATGTTGTTGATTTTTTGACAGTAAAATGGGTACAGAATCATGAACATATGTGAGTACAGTGTTTTGAAGAAGGGAACATATTCAATGCGCACAAAGTGTATCAAATGACAGATGTGCTAATGTGTATAAGGATCCTGGTTTATTTGAAGGGTTTGTGAAATGTACCACAGACAGTCTGTGACTGTACTGTATTGGTATTAACCAGTTTGCTAGTGAAACTAGAGTTTCGAGTGATGGTCTAATGATAGTCTAAGAAACATTTATGATTGCATAATAATTAACCATGTAAATAAACTTCTCCCAAATCCAACAAATTCAGCACAGCTGATAATTTAAAATTATTGGTCAATATGGTGTCAGGTGAAACCTCCTCATGTAAAGATGTCTCAGTTATTATAAAATGTGATAGAGATGTGTGTAAAGTTTGTTATAAAAGGTTATGCAAGTTACCCTGTGTATCAAGTACAAGTCATGGTAGCACAATAAATGTGTAAAAGTGAATCTAAAGTATATAAAAGTTGGTCATGACTGGATATGCCATCAGTGCTTTACAAGTGCCTTGAAAAACCAAATATTTAACACACTAAAATCAAAAGAAACAATAATAATGGTTCTCACATTCAATTTAGTGATTATAACCTTGTAATACCATGAACTCCACAAGAAATATCAAGAACTGGAAATAAAATACCAAGGATTGTAGTAAAATCATCAAGTAGCACAAGATGTTGCTGCGAACAGTCTTTCTATGCAGAAACGTAGTTAGTGCCGACTAAAGCATGTAAAAAAACAGTAAGTGCACCTCTGGTGATACTGCTGTCAAATAAATACTTGATTCTAGATGAAGACTGTAATAAAACAGCAAACACAGATGAACCAAAATCAGTGACTAAATGTCCAATAAAGTGCACAGTCGAGGGAAGGAAATACAGAAAAAACCATAACACCTCCATAACAAGAAAGTCAGTTACAGCCACAGTATCAGTGCAGCCAGGGTCATCATTTGAACAAAAAGAGGCAGTGCCAGAATCATTTTCAGCAAAAAACAGAAGAAAATGTGAGGGTCCAACAGAAGAAACAGCGGTCACTGCATCAGTCAGTAGGATAGCTGTAACACCTCATCACCAACAGAATGTTTAGACCAAGGCAAGAGAAAAATAAAGTTTTCAAGGTAAGCAGTGCTCAGTGCTCATCAGTCTTCCACCAAAATATGTAATGCATAAGAAACAATGTGCAACAATTAGAAGTGTTTATTGACAGCTCACTTGTTTACATAGCAGAACATTGGTATAATCGTTCATAATTAACAAATGTAGCACTAAATTCACACAGTCAAGCATGTCATTACAGTACAAGCACTGTGAAATGTGGTGGGTCATGATTATATGTGAAGGAGGGGATTATATATAAAATAAGAAATGATGTTTTGGCATTAAGTGAGGATAAATGCATAGAAATATCAGCTTTAGAGATAAGAAAACCTAGATGTATTCCAAAGACTAACTATACTGTGTATATATTGTGCACCCAGTGGTGACATGGACACATTCACTACAAAGTTAACTGAAGCATTAGATGCGGTCTCTAGACCCAAAAGGAAGATTATCATTTTTGGAGATCTAAAGATTCACATGAGGGACCCGTATATGTCGTGCAACAGATTTCTGAACATAACGTATACTTATGATATATTACCATTAAGTAACACTGCCACTAGGATTACCATACATTCAGCATCAAGTACTGTCCCTATGCTAATGGACATAGAGAAAGATAGGTGTGACATTGCCATAGATGACCTTGGTATCTCAGGCCATTGAAGTCAGTTATTAAAATCAGGCATAGAATTAAATAATAACACTAAAATGCACAAGTGCAGCAGGGTTTTCACTGAGACAAAAAAATGGTTCTCAGCACTATGAGACATAACAACTTAGGTCATCTGTTCCCTAGAACTTAGAACAACTTAAACCTAACTAACCTAAGGACATCACATACATCAATGCCTGAGGCAGTATTCGAATCTGCAACCGTAGCGGTCGCGCGGTTCAAGACTGAAGCACCTAGAACCGCTTGGCCACAATGGCCGGCATTTCTCTGAGACAAAAATATCTCTATTTGCCTCACTAATTAACAGTGAAACATGGGAGGAAGTGTACAGAGAAACTACTATAAATGGGAAGCTTTCAAAGTTTATGTCAATTTTAAATTCAGATTTGAAGAAATGTTTCCTAAAGTTCTAAGAATCACTAAATCATGCATCAATAACAACTGGGTAACCAATGAAATAAGGAAATCCTCTGAAACCCTCAAGCACCTTAGCTAAATGAAAAACTACCGTAGTGATTCAGCATTTCATAACTATTATCATATATACAGAAAGATCTATATAGAAGTATTATTAGCAGTTAAAAGGTACCAAAATGACAAATTTGTAGAAAAAGCTAATAGTAAAATCAAAGTATCATGGAAAATAACCAAACAGGAAACTAATAGGAAAAAATTATAGCCAATAAACATGCAGTTTCAACACAATAATAGCAAAATTATAGCGAATAAACATGCAGTTTCAACACAATGATACCAAAATAAGTGTCAAACATGGTGTATCAGTACTGTTTGCTGATGACGGACAGTAACATCTTAATCAAAGCTGAGTTGCCAAGTGTACTCAATAGAAAAGCTCAGGAAACACTTAAGCATGTATGCCAGTGGATAGAGGCTATCAAATTAACCCTAAAGGTAAAAAAAAAGACCAACAGTTTTATTTTCCACTTAAACAGAAAACTGAACAGTACCACACTAAAAGTTAATGACAAGCACATAGAATGTGTACCAACAACAAAATTTTTAGGCGTGCATGTCGACTCTCAACTAAATGGGACCCAGCACACTGTGGCACTGTCTGCCCCCAGTAGCTGAGTGGTCAGCATCACAGAATGTCAGTCCTAAGGGCACAGGTTCAATTCCCGGCTTGGTCTGAGATTTTCTCCACTGGGTGTTGTGTTGTCCCAATCATCATCATTTCATCCCCATTGACATGCAAGTCACTGAAATGGTGTCAAATCGAAAGACTTGCACCCAGCAAACAGTCTACCACATGGGAGGCCCTAGTCACATGACTGCGGTACTTGGAAAATGAATAGCATCAGCATGCTAAGCACATAGGATAATAAATCCAATCTGTAGTAGCTCGAGTACTTTTTTTGCGTATGTCCACTCTATAAATAGTTATGGCATATCCTTCTGGGGAGCAAGTGAGTAGAACAGACAAACAATATTTAAGTTGCAAAAAAAGGGCTGTCCAAATCATAACAAAAAGTAGCAATAAATCCCATTGCACAGAATTATTCAAATCTTTGGGTATATTGACAGTTCTTTGTGAATATCATTTTGCAGACTGTGATTTACATAAAAAACACATTGACCAGTTTCTGATAAACTGTTCCATACATGCACATGAAACAAGACACAGGCAACACTTTCACCTCTATAGGAAAAACAAATCAAAAATCAAAATAGCATGTTAAACAATGGAATGAAATTATACAAAAATCTTCCATGAGAAATCAAAGACATAAGCGAAATAGATATCTTCAGGAAATTGCTAAAAAGGTATCTCTTGGAAAAGTGTTTTTACACTGCCAAGAATTACTTGGAATGATGTAAATATACAGCTATATATAAAAATTATAAACTGTATTATTAACTGATTTAACAATTCATCTTTATGTTACAATATTCATGAATTCCGATTGTGATAATTATAAATTTCTTTACCTATTGTATATACTCATTTGACAACATTCATACAATCCTGATTGTCTATGGATGGATGGATAAATAAACAAAAACAAATTACTCTGCACAAATTATCATTGATAAACTAATAAATTCCCTTAAAGTTATTTATATCAATAAAGTTTTGCTCTTTTATGTTCAACTATGTTGTATATTCACATGCCATCAGTGCTAACATGGCATAGTGTGGGTCAGATCAGCATCATTCTACCATTCCTCGGATTGACCCTATTTCCTGTCCGTCCCACATCATCGATGAAATCAAGAAGAGCTTCACTGTCTCACACACTAAATTCATCACCATCTTCCCTTCAGTTTTCTTAGGAACATCATATTGATGTACTACATCTACTTCTACATCTACATCTACATGACTACTCTGAGATTCACATTTAAGTGCTTGGCAGAGGGTTCATCGAACCACAATCATACTATCTCTCTACCATTCCACTCCTTAACAGCGCGCAGGAAAAACGAACACCTAAACCTTTCTGTTCGAGGTCTGATTTTATTTTGATGATCATTCCTACCTATGAAGTTTTGGCTCAACAAAATATTTTCGCATTTGTAAAAAGATCTCGCCGCAACGAAAAACGTCTTTGCTGTAATGACTTCCATCCCAATTCGCGTATCATATCTGCCACACACTCTTCCCTATTACGTGATAATACAAAACGAGCTGCCATTTTTTACACCCTTTCGATGTCCTCCCTCAATCCCACCTGGTAAGGATCCCACACTGCGTAGCAATATTCTAACAGAGGATGAACGAGTGTAGTGTAAGCTGTCTCTTTAGTTGACTTGTTGCATCTGCTAAGTGTCCTGCCAATGGAATGCAACCTTTGCCTCACCTTCCCCGCAATATTATCTATGTGGTCTTTCCAACTGAAGTTGTTCGTAATTTTAACACCCAGGTACTTAGTTGAATTGACAGCCTTGAGAATTGTACTATTTATGGAGTAATCGAATTCCAACGGATTTCTTTTGGAACTCATGTGAATCACCTCACACTTTTCATTATTTAGCGTCAACTGCCACCTGCCACACCATACAGCAATCTCTTCTAAATCGCTTTGCAACTGATACTGGTATTCGGATGACCTTACTAGACGGTAAATTACAGCATCATCTGCGAACAGCTTAAGAGAATTGCTCAGATTGTCAACCAGCTCATTTCTATAGATAATTTCTTCATGCAAATTAAGAGCTAGCTGCGTTGCACAAGAGCGATGTTTTCTGAAACCATGCTGATTACGAATCAATAGATCATTTCCTTCAAGGTGATTCATAATGTTTGAATACAGTATATGCTCCAAAACCCTACTGCAAACCGACGTCAATCATACAGGTCTGTAGTTTCATGGATTACTCCTACTACCCTTCTTAAACACTGGTGCGACCTGCGCAATTTTCCAATCTGTAGGTACAGATCTATCGATGAGCGTGCGGTTGTATATGAGTGCTAAGTAGGGAGCTATTGTATCAGCGTAATCTGAAAGGAACCTAATCGCTATACAATCTGGACCTGAAGACTTGCCCGTATCAAGCGATTAGAGTTGCTTTGCAACCCCTAAGGTATCTACTTCTAAGAAACTCATGCTAGCAGCTGTTCGTGTTTCAAATTCTGGAATATTCCATTCGTCTTTCCTGGTGAAGGAATTTCGGAAAACTGTGTTCAATAACTCAGCTTTAGCGGCACAGTCGTCAGTAACAGTACCATCGGCACTGCGCACCGAAGGTATTAACTGTTTCTTGCCGCTTGTGTACTTTACATACGACCAGAATTTCTTTGAATTTTCTACCTAATTTCGAGACAATGTTTCATTGTGGAACCTATTAAAGGCATCTCGCATTGAAGTCAGTGCCAAATTTCACGCGTCTGTAGTTTTAGGCCAATCTTCGGGATTTCCCGTTCTTCTGAACTTCGCATGCTTTTTTGTTGCCTCTGCAACAGCGTTCAGAACTGTTTTGTGTACCACGGGGGATCCATTCCATCTCTTACCAATTTATGAGTTATGAATCTCTCAATTGCTGTTGGTACTATAACTTTGAATTTGAGCCACATCTCGTCTACATTTGCATAGTCGTTCAGGAAGGAATGGAGATTGTCTATTAGGAAGGCTTCTAGTGACACTTTATCCACTTTTTTAAATAAAATTATGTTGCACTTGTTTCTGGTGGATTTGGAAGAAATGGTATTGAGCCTAGTTACAACCACCTTGTGATCACTAATCCCTGCGTCAGTCATGATGCTCTCTATCAGCTCTGGATTGTTTGTCGCTAAGAGGTCAAGTATGTTTTCGCAACCATTTACAATTCGCATGGTTTCGTGGACTGCTCGAAATAATTTTCGGAGAAAGCATTTAGGACAATCTCGGAAGATGTTTTCTGCCTACCACCGGCTTTGAACAAGTATTTTTGCCAACATATCGAGGGAAGGTTGAAGTCCCCATGAACTATAACCGTATGAGTGGGGTATTTATTTGTTACGAGACTCAAATTTTCTCTGAACTGTTCCGCAACTACATCATCAGAGTCTGGGGGTCGGTAGAAGGAGCCAATTATTGACTTAGTTCGGCTGTTAAATATAACCTCCACCTATACCAATTCACACAGAGTATCTACTTCTACTACACTTGAAAATAAACCAGTACTGTCAGACACAAACACTCCACCACCAATTCTGCCTAATCTATCTTTCCTGAACACCGTCTGAGACTTCGAAAAATTTCTGCGGAACTTATTTCAGGCGTTAGCCAGCTTTCTGTGCCTATAACGATTTCAGCTTCTGTGCTTTCTATTAGCGCTTGAACCTCAGGGACTTTCCCAGCACAACTTCCACAATTTACAAGTTTAATTCCGACTGTTCCTTGATCCAAGCACGTCCTGTATTTGCCATGCACCCTTTGAGATTGCAGCCCACCCCGTACTTTCCTGAGGCCTCCTAACCTAAATCTGATTAATATTGTTTCCATTTTCATTGAAATATTGGTGTGGTACCTAAACCTTCATTCAAGAAACACTTGCAAAATGTACAGATTGAATAGCTTTATGGAACCTAGATTATAAGTATATGGACATCAAAGCATAGTAGGGTAGGGATGGGGATGATCAAGTACTGGCTCTACTCTAGGAGCAGACAGGGACCTGGTGTGAAGAGGGTTTGGTAGTTAGGCACAGTCAGGATGTAGACAGATGATTGGGCGGGGGGGGGGGGGGGGGGGGGTTTGGAAGGGAGAAGTGTGCAAAAAGGAGAGAAGTAAAAACATGAGAAGGAAAATACATGGGTGCATTGGTGGAAGAGAGAACTGTGTGGTACTCAAGTGGGAACAGGGAAAGGGACAGGTGGGTGAAGGACTGTGACTGATGAAGGTTGAGTCCAGGGGGTATAGGAGAGTAGAACTTATCTGCAGGAAGAGATACTACATTTTCAGTTCAGAAAAACTGGTGTTGGTAGTAAGGAACCAGATGGTACAGACTGTGAAGTAGTTACGGAAGTAGTGTTGTCAATATGTTTATGCAAACACTTTATTATGAACCAAGACTGATGTAACTTTGCTCACAGTTGCCCCTAGTTTCCCATCTCAGAATTGGCCCAAATGGGGAAGCTTTTAGCAAATCTAATCCCCAGTAGCACTAACTGCTAATGAGTAGAAGAAAAATTACTAATTGCCTAACCTTTGACAAGCTAGCAATAATGAATAGTGTCTAATTATAACTCAGGTGAGAGGTAGGAAAAGTCATTATTGAGATATGCTGCCACTACTCCATGCTCCCACTCACCATTAATTTACATTAATTTATCAGGAGTTTCTTGACACCCTGTTACGCATTGCACCTGAAATGTTCTGGGAATTTTTTGTCCAAGTTTGAGTAATCAGCCTAATGATCGTTTACATGAATACATGAACATTTAAAAGAATTTAGAACAGATATTCTGTCAGTGTATTTAATGTTCTGTAACTTCAATCAGTTTTGATGAGATGTTTCCAGAATAGCATACAATTTAATACCAGCAGTCATTAATAAATAATTTAGCAGAAATATTAATACCTTAACAGTCCATCCATGGGTAATGTTGACGGGTGCACTTAGCTCTCTCCGGACAATTTTACAGGGCCCCTTATTATGGTGTCAGGTCTGTTTTCTGCTCTGTTTGCACATCACAGATAGTGATCTTTCTATCAGTTACTTTTCTCTTGCTCTAGACCATAATACGCTGCTATATTCCCATAAAATATTTTTCTTTTAATCTGAAACCTCATTGGCTGCTATTTTGACTTAAAATGTTTTTGAGACATTTGAGGTCACTGTTTTCCAATCTATAATATTGGGATTCACGTTTTTAATGTTTTCAAGTCTCATAGATATATTTACACATATACCTTCAGGTGGAAGCAATTTTGTATTCATATTCCTGAGCTTTGCATAAAATTTTCCTTTAAGAAATGAATGACATAGAAAACTTCACAGTAAGTTTACTCAGATATTATAATACTAAATGGAATATTCATTTTTTTCTGATTATTTATGTTAAAGGTCACCTTAAAATCAACTCAAAAATAAGATTTGTCTTCTTGTTATGTTTATATAATTCTACCCATACAGTTATTCTAATTATTGAAATAAAAACCCACTATTTTCATAGATAAACAGGAAAATACACTTGTGGTTAGAGTGTTAATATTCTGCTCGCCTAGGGGGAGGGACAGTGTGGTACAACTTTTTATAGTTTGTTAATTATGCTCATACTGTGTGCCAGAGCTAGAAGTTCATATCGCCTTCCTACACACATACAAAGTGCTTAGAATTCTGAGACCTGTTCCCATCCTTTCCTGCCATGATTCTGGAAATAAAGGAATTTGCTGTTGATTGTTAATCATGTTGTGAGACAGACCAAAAAAAACTGGTAATTGTAATATTACCTGGAAGGAGCTGTAATCATACTAAACTGTTCAGTTAGTGGATGATACTTACATTATTAACAGTAGCACTAGACAAGGGAATCAGATTATTGCATTTCCTCAGAAAGAAAACTCAAGATAAAATCTTTATCTTGATGACTTCATTACCGTTATCTTCACACATGTTCCAAGGTATATACAGTTTAGGGATTGGTGGGATCACTGGACAGTAGGTCAACAACAAGTACTTGAACTTTGGATGAAGCCCTGTTTGGCAAAATTTTCATTTAGCTCCTTAGAATACAATAAAATGTTTACTGGCCATTAGCCAATGATAATGCTAAATCTTGGACAAGTTTTCTCTAGTTTTCTTTCTTTTCTTTGTTACGCTGGACACCTTTGTCACACAATCAGCAGTCATTTTACCTTCACTGACACATTGTCTGTCCACCAGTAGAAGCCCATTTTTTTAGTGTCTCCATATAATTAGTCTGTTTATAGTTTTGAATCAGCTTGTAACTCCATCATTATGGTATATTATGACATCCATCACACCAATCTGAAAGGCTGACATGCCAACAAATGCAGTTTTGGGAAGTGGTCCCAAATGAAACTACTGAGAGCTTTTTCTGGATTCTTGCGTTTTGCGAAGTAAACATTTTTGCAGGAATTTAGAATTTGAAAGATCTTCATATTTTGGCATTAGTTCTACGACAACAGTTTCTGGCTTGGGTTGTGAATGTGTAAGTTTTTGTCCTTTTGCTTCATGTCTATTGTACTGGCACAATTAAGTATGAATCCTAACTTCTTTTCACTGCGACATTACAACTCATAATGTTTTAATACGAATTCCAACAATCCACTTGTGCAGTTTACCATAAAATTTGTGACTGGAATTAAGATTGTTAGTTTTTGACACTTTGTCATGCCAAATCATTGAAATACACCCAAACCAGTCACAACAACAGGTTTACAACATAACTGCATGCCAAAAGCACAAGTAAACTGAAGTAAACTACTTGTATTGACAGAAGGGTCAATTGCAGTAAATTCCCGCTGACAGTAGAACATTGACACTGTTTTTCATCTCAGAATAGCCACCTCTGTCCTCAATTATTTGTTAGATATGTTCCATTCTCTATCTCCCTCTACAGTTTTTACACTCTACAGCTTCCTCTACCATGCAGAAGTTATTCCCTGATATATTAACATATGTCCTATCATCCTGTCCCTTCTTGTTCCCAATGAGTCTTTTATATATATCTTTTTCCTCACTAATTCTGCAGAGAAACTCATCATTCCTTTCCTTATCATTCCGCCTAATTTCCATTATTCATCTCTATCTCTAAATCTCAAATGCTTCAGTTCTCTTCTGTTCTGGTTTTGCCATAGTCCATATTTCACTACCACACAATTCTGTACTGCAAACATACATTCTGAGATATTTCCTCCTCAAATTAATGTTTATCTTTGATATTAGCAGACTTCTTGTGGGCTCCTAGGCACTTAAAAAGCACTCACTGCATCTGCTTTAAAAAGGCATTTAAACAGAAAAGTGATGAAGTTGCATGTTGTACATAAAGTACATATTTGGAGAATAAGGAAGAATCACAGGATTTTATTAAATAAAACAGAAAATTTTAATTTTTTGAAACCTCATGATGTCCACGCCTTTTAAATTTATTAACAAAAATGGTACTTATATTTTGACAACTGCCTTCATTTCCATGACAAATGTTTCCTCTCATACAGCATAGGCAAGGCAAACACATTTATACAGATGCAGGCTCTTTACAGGGATACATCACCTTTCTCACTTCTGTCTTCACTGGACATAATTACAGCACCACCTCAGCTCAAAAACAGATTTCCTCGGCCATCACATCCAGTTCTGGTACTACTGATCCCTCCAAAAACTTGTTAGGAATACACTTGTTGTCACTCAGTATTATCCTGGCCTTGAAAGTATTTATCAGCTACTTCAACAAGCCTATGTTTCCCTAAAATCATACCTTGAAATGAGGTCCATTCTATCTGACATTTTGTCCATGACATGTAGAATAGCTTGTCATGTCCCTGCCAAATAGCGCAACATCCTTCTCAGACCTCATGCTCCTTCCACACCTATTTGCCTACTCTATGGTTCCTAGCCCTGTGATCGTCTCCACTGCAAGGCTTAACCTATGCACCCTCCTACCATCACTTATACCAACACTGTATCTGGCAAAACATATTCTATGAAAGGGAGAACTATTTGTGAAAAGACACATCTCCTGTACCATCTGCTGCATAAACACTCTTCAGCTTTTTTACATTGGTACCACCAAGTCATCAGTTTGGATGAATTTTCATAGGCACAGTGCGTATGCTGGAAACACACAATATGCTGTTGCAGAACTTGCTCTGCAACATGGCAGTCTTAACCTCAGTGCCTGCTTCATCACACATAACATCTTGATTCTTGCCATGAAATATGTTTCTCAGAGCTCCACAGGTGGGAACTGGCATTACTATTCCTTGTTTCTTCATTTTTGTTAATTTCTTTGCTTTCAGTATTCATTTCCTCACTTCCTTTTAGTTTTGTGTACCTTTGTTTTCTGTCCCATTTATTCCCCCTTCAAGCTTGCCAACATTCCCTCTTCCCCCTCCTCCCCCCTTGCCCCCCTCTTGCCTCTCTCACTACCACATACTTACCTTTCTAAACTTATTAGCTCGTGCACAATGATCTGTCAGTCATATTTGTACTATATATTGCCATCTCTTCCACCTTTAAGCTCTCAGATTTTCAGATCACATGCAATGCAGTCCTCAACAATCCATCTTTCCATTGTATCCTATCCAGTAAGTATCCCTTGACTGGGGGTTCCTCTTCCCATCTCTCCCCTTTCCTAATTGTGACTAGTCCTTTCCATTCACACATCTTCCTTCCCGTTCAACACTTCTGCAAGCAGAAGGAGTAACTGCCTCTGAAAACCTGCAGATTTCTGTACATATATATGTGAGGTCTCTTGTCACTGCTTGGTGAGTAGATCTTTTAACTATTGAATTACACTACATTTTCATGAATTAGTGAACTTCATTGACGTTTTAAGTGATTTGCACCTGGAGTTCAGCCAATAGGCTCATAAAGATTCTAATATTACTAAAGATGCAGATGAATTTGATAGTCAAAATTATCAGCATCATAAATAATAAAAAATAACTAAATCTGGTTCTTCTGAAATGTATAAACTAATTTTTAATGGAGATGAATTTTTCGTTTACATTTGGTCACATTACAAAATCAGACCATTTTTGATGTAGAATACAACCTTGTGCACCTAAGGATTTTTTTTTTTTTTTTTAACCTGACTGCAATTCTTCACGTCCATTGCATTGTATCTCAGCAACTCTTATAATCTTCAAATTATTCATTCCTGTCTCCCTTTTAAGTTACTTTAGTTTTGGTTGTAGCAGTGTTAAACACTCCTGGAAAGTACCAATTGATGTTCCGATATTATGCCTCCCCCTTTCAAATTGTCACCCCATTCTCCCCCAACCCACAAAGACAAACGTGTGCATGCACACACACACACACACACACACACACACACACACACACACACACACTCAAACACACACACCTAGTTCCAAGCAGGAAACTACTCTACATTGGGACATTGATTTACCAAAGGAGGAACTCATATTTAGTGTATAGAATGGAGGGAAATGCAGGGAAAACAAATTGCAGAGGTGAGAGACACTGATTTATCTGTTGATTCATTGAAGGTATTGCCCCCTACCATCCATTTCTGGCAGCATTCCGCAATCTGCCACCTGGAGATGTGCCATCTAGGGTTTCAGTTTCTGCAAAGGAAAAAAAGTATTTTGCTTGCCAGCTCGCAAAATCAAACTTATGTAACTAATGTCCAAAAGAACAGACACCACATATTCATATAATTGATATGCCTAGCTGAGCAATGGATCCATCTTCTTCAGTGCAAATGCACAAATATGTTCAATCTCCTGTGGGACTATCAGAGTAGCAAACGAGGAGTCAAAGGATGGGGTCTAGAGATAGGTGACGCTGATTTGGAATGTCAATTAGCTGTGAAGCATGCTGAGATAGTCTGTGCTGTTGCAATAACCCTGTATCCCAGTTGGCACAGTGATTAATACAACTGTCTAGAACGCAGGAGGCCCAGGTTCGAATCCCAGTCCAGTACACATTTTCACTCGTTGCCTCTGAATCCACATACTGTTCTTTTACAGCTGACAGCAGTGATCTTCATTTTTTATGTTATGATTTATTTTTTGTTTTGTTTCTTTTTCATTAATACAGTAATAAGTTCTAGAAATATGTATCTTATGCATTAATTATATTTCAGTAAATCAGTGTCTGATAATTTATGCCATCCATCAACACAGCAATATAAGTCATGAGATATTTACTGCAAGTTTACTTGCATTTTTGTTATGTATTACATATATCACATACTGCAAATCCCAGTTTCCATGATTCTGAAGCTGTACCCATATTTGTTCATGTGGAAAACACTTATTAGTGGTTGGTATCATCTCCTAATATGTATCAGTTTTAACAGGTAGCTAATGGCTTTGTAGCTCTTAGGGCCATCCCATATCCTAGGTTCAACGTCTTTTGTCAATGTGCTTGTGTGTAGTTGCCCTTCTTGATGTCAGACTGAAAATACGCCATGCCAATATTAATGGCATGTGAATATACAACATCGTCAAACATCAAATATGTATCAATCTTTATTGATATGAGTAACTGTATGGGACGCCATTAATTCATAAATGATATTTTGGGCAGAGTAATATCTGTATATTTTTAAGCTATCAGCTGTGCTGAATTCATTGGGAGAGGTGTAATTACATAATTGACTATTATGTAACAGTAAATTTTCCTTAGGTTGTCATTACACCATCTCTTGAAACTTGCGTCTCACTGGCCAGCTGGTTAATGGCCATATAGCACAGTCAAAGAATGTCCATGGTACATTTCACAAATCCTTCAAACAAAACATTGTTCTTATGCACACTAGCTTTGCTTCAGTGGCAACAATACAGTCTTTCTGGGGCAATTGTCAAGATGCATTTATGAGCTATCAGCTGTCATTTGAATCAGTTCATGCACTATTACTGTACACCCTTCTTCATAAACTGTACTCGCATGTTCATTTTAGCATTGAAAAATCAAAAACATTTTCTCTTTATGTTTGTTGTTCCACATATTTAGATAAACCTCTCTCATAACAGTTCCATAAAAAATAATTTAACAGTACCACCATGAATCCTGAGGAATTCTGTTCAATGAGCTGATGTGTGGAGCAAGTAGCTAAATCTTAGTCAATGGAAAATATATTAAGTAACACACCAAGATCAATATTTAGAAACTCACTATGTGGCTCTCAAGAAAGATCAAACTTAAGACTGCAGACCACGTCACACCAACCTCTATGACAAATCCCACCTGTACCAAGTTTGGTGCAGCTTTAAACACAAGCTAGACCACCTTCTAAACCAATAATTATCATCATTAAAATGTACTCCATATTAGAGTCACTTGATGCATTCATTAATCTGCATTGTATTTTAAGATTTTCATAGGGCTTTTGACACCATTTCTCATACACAACTTCTAATAAAATTTGGTGCCTATTGAGTATTGTATCAGTTATGTAATTGGATACATGCTTTCCCATCAGAAAGGTCAAGTTCGTGGTAATTTATGGAAAGTCATCAAGTAAACTAGAAGTAATGTCTGTCTTTGCCAGAGGAAATGTTATATGCCCTCAGGTATTTCTGATCTACATAGAAGATTAAGGAGATTATCTGAAAGGTCTCTTACATTATTTGCAGATTAAGTTTTCATTTAATGTCTTGTAAAGTCATCAGATGATCAAAACCTACTGCAAAATGATTTAGACAAGATATCTGCATGGTGCTAGAAGAGGCACCTGACTCTGAACAGTGAAAAGTGTGAAGTCACCCATATGAGTACTAAAAGGTATCTGATAAACTTTGGTTACATGATAAATCACACAAATCGAAAGGCTGTCAATTCAACTTAATACTTACAGTTACTCTTACCAGTAGCTTATACTGGAATGATCACACTGATAATGCTGTAGGGAAAGCAAACAAAAGAATTCTTTTATTAGTCCCAGTCAATATGTGGTAAGTGCTGATGAGACCACACTGCTGAGGTCATTGGTCCCTAAACTTACACACTACTTAATATAACTTAAACTAATTTAAGCTAAGGACAACACACACCCATGCCTCAGGGAGGACTCGAAATTCTGATAGGGTTAGCCGCACGAATTGTGGAAAGGCGCCTCAGACCGCGTGACTATCCTGCGGCGCCCAAAGACTTTGATTTATAGGCGGAACATTTAGAATATGCAACAGCTCTACTACAGAAACTTCTTATACTACACTTGTCCTACTTCTCTGGAATGCTGGTGTGTGGTTTGGGTTCTGCATCATATAGATCTGACAGAGGACATGTAAAAAGTTCAAAGAAGGGCAGCACATTTTGTATTGTCACAAAATAGGGAGAGTGTGCCATGTGAAATGATATGTGAATTAGAGTGGGCATCATTAAAACAAAGGCCTTTTCAATTGCGGCAGGATCTTTTCATGAAATTTCAATCACTAACCTTCTCAGAGTGTGAATGTATTTTGTTGCTGCCCACCTACATAGGGAGAAATGATCATCACAATAAAATAAGGGAAATCAGAGCTCACACAGAAAGACATAAGTGTTCGTGTTATGTGTGTATTGTTTGAGAGTGGAACACTAGATAAATAGCTTGAAGGTGGTTGTTGAAACCTGAATGCAGAATAACCATGTACGAAGACATAGATGTAGGAAATGGTGATCTTAAGACTGGCAGATGGAAATCATTCAACCTACATAGATATAAAACTTTCTCTTACACACTTTTGTGATAATATGCTTCATTTGTATGAAGACCTTATTACGAAGAAAAATGACATTGCGTACTCTGATAACATGACCAATTAAAATTCAAGAATCGTCCATGAGCTCCTACACATTTCACAGGATAATGCTTATCTATTATGGATAACAATACATAAAAAATTCCTATTGACACGTTGTTCCTAATATTATGCTCACTGATTTCACCAAGAATAATATTTCCATAAATCTTGTTGAGGACAAAGTCCTTTAATATGATGATTGCTTGGGTAGCCTAATAAATATGCTCCAGGATTTGGGATCCTTAGAAATACGAAAGGTCCCGTATGCAAAAGCTGCCACTTTTTGTTACTTTGATTCAAGAGGTGGATCGTTTCTTAATGATACTTTCTTGTTCACTTGATACCTTACTATTTTTATCACTGTTTTGTCATAATTGTGCTTTCTTCTGAATGCCTTCTCTTTCAAATTGGTCAAAGGTTTCTGAACCTCTTCTTCTGACTAATCTCAGTCACTGGGAATCTGTGGAATCTGGTCCACACATTCATTCATTCTTTCCCCTCCTGCCAAACATTAGCTCTGTTGTAGTGTAGTGTGTTGACAAATGAGGCAAGTGGTTCTCTATCTCATCATACAATTTTATATAGTCAATTCCTAGCATCTGTTTATAATGACAATACGTCTTTATGAACTGTTAAGTTCTTGAAAAATCCTCTTAATTTCTTTATCTAGTGCTTTACACTGAGACCATGGGGTAAGACAAAAACAGTTGTACAAGGCTTTGTGTGGAAATTCATCAAGGTGGCATGTATTTCCTTTGTATTATTCCAGTTTTTCTTCAGATACCTTCCCATATTGATTCAAGGGGTGTATTTGCTTGCCAGTGAGGCTTTCTGGCTCTTCTGATTTCTGTTATACTTGCGCAACTTGGTTTTTGTGAATACTTTATTGAAAGAACTGCTTGAAATCACACTGCCAAATTCTCCTGTGTATAGAACAATAGTTACTGAAACATCTCCAGTACTGGTCCAAATCACAGATTGTGGTAACAATGGTTATGCAGGTTTACTTTGTTTTACTTGCTCCATCATATTGGTACACTTAATACATTGAAAGAATTTTGCAGTTCTGTCACACCCCCTATCTTACTTCATGTCTAACTCTCTGGGGCTCAATGTGGTTGTTTCCAGGTGTTGTTCATTTGTATGTCTGCTTTCTTCAATGATTTTGGTAATTACTGGTGATTGTGATCCCCAGTCATAATTTTATGGTGTTTTCAGTTGTTTGTTACTCCAATAGTATTATTATTAGTCCCATAGCCAGAAATGTATCTCCTTTTTCAATGCTTTCAGTTTGTACTGTAATCTCCTTTGCTGTGTTTCTGATAACTGCCCAGGTGGGCGTTCTGCTGAGGAAACCAGCATATGGTTCATGCAGTTGTCCTCTACTACAACCATTGCCTGTACTAGGACTCTGTGAGTAATAACCTCTTGGTCCTGATTGCAACTTAATGTCTCCTTCAGTTACATTCATAGACCCCAATACAGACATAAATTCATTCCAACTGGTTTCTTACACAGTGATATGTTTCTCTCCATTTTCAACAGGCAGTGTTGCCTTCAAGATTGTTGAAGCATCTGTATGAGAAATGGATTCATTCCAGTAGCATGCGTTACTAAGTTGTTTTTTGAAACACCGGTGCAAGCTCCCATTCTGAGAAGAGAAAAGCTCTGAGTAAAAACCTTCTTCTGTAGTATTACCTGCATACCACTGGGCCACAATTTGACCACAAATGCATTTTCAATATTCTCATACACTGAGGTGTCAAGAGTCATGGGATGCCTCCTAATACTGAGTCGGACACCCTTATGCCTGGCATAGTGAACCAGCTCAACATGTCATGGACTTAACAAGTCACTGGAAGTGCTCTGTACAAATACTGAGACATTACTGCCTCTATTGCCATCTGTATTTTGAGTAAGTGTTGCCAAAGCAGGATTTTGTGCACAAATTGACCTCTCAGTCACATTCCATAAATTCTGATGTGACTCATATTGGACATTTAGTGTGGCCAAGTCATTCACCCAACTTATCAAGAATGTTCTTCAAACCAATTGTGGCCAATTATGGCCTACTAACTATATTATGGGTTCCTTAACTAATTTTCCACATTTTTTGGAATTTGCTTTCCATTAACACATTCTAAACAGGGAACTAGCAGAGATATAAATATAGACTGAATCTCCCCCACGTTGGTATCACAGTATTTCAGTCATCAATATTGGAAAAGTATTTTCCAAGGGTGTTATATAATTGCCTAGAAAAATTAAGTTTTTATTTAAATGACAAGCTATGCTCAGAAAAGACTGTTAAATACTGTTTATATGTATGATTTACCAGTCAACAGATATATTTTTACTACAAACTGCCTTTACATCATTGACCTTATGCTTGCATTCAGTCACTTTTTTTACAGTTGACCATATGGTTTTAATTTTATCCTGTGAACTAGTTATTCTGTTTGTGTAGCATATACTCTTTGCCTTCCTGATAACGTTTTTAGACACTTTACATTTGTGTTTGTTATACACTACTGTACCTTGTCTGTGACTACTTCTAACATTTTGATATAATTCCCATTTTGATCTGTGTGATATCCTTATTATTATTACTATTTGTCAGTCATTTCCTGAGCATTGCTTGTGATTTAAATGAAAACTTATTTTCTACAGGAAATGATATAACTCTCTTGAAAAATACTTTTCCAATATTCATGTCTGAAATACTTCTCTGTGATGCTGACTAGGGGAAGATTGAATCAATAATGAAGTCACTGCAGACTAAGAATTCTCATATATATAATGGATTGCTAGCAGAATATTAAGGTATTGTGCTGCACATGTTAGCCTGTACATAGCCATATTTGTAATTTTTCCTTTAAGAATGGACAGTTTACTGAATGATCAAAGTAATCAGAGTAAAGCCTCTTTATAAAAAGGGAGAAAGGAATAACGTAAACAATATTAGACCTATTTGTATACTATCAGTGTTTGCTAAAGTTATTGAGAAGGTTGTGTATGTAAAGATAATCAATCATTTTATTTGACATAATGTGGTGTCAAATGTACACTTCATTTTAAGAAGTGGTTTAACAATTGAAATGCTATATTCTCTTTCCTCTGTGAGGCACTCGATACGAGTAACTCTAAAATATTTCTGTTTGCCGATGACAGTAGCTTGGTAGTAGAGGATATTGTATGCTACATTGGCTCTGTTTCGAATAGCGCAGTTCATGACATAAGCTCAAGGCTTGTAAAAACCAAATTAATGCAAAGGCACAGTTTTTACAGTATCTAATACACAATTAAACAAAACCCAATGTTTCAATTTCACAAAATGGGCATATGATTAGAGAAACTGCACAGTTCTACTTTCTAGATATTCACATAGATGGAAATGGAAATGAGCATTTGGCATTATTGGCTGGAAGGTTCTTTGCAGGGTAGATCTTGCCACCTTGGTGCAGGTCTTATTACATTTGACACCACATTGGGCGACCTGTAAGCCAGATGGGGATGAAATGATGATGAAGACAGCACAACACCCAGTCCCTGAGTGGAGAAAATCCCCAAGCCAGCTGGAAATCAAATCCGGGCCCATAGGACGGCAATCCGTCATGCGGACCACTCAGCTATCAAGACAGACGTAGACAATTTTAGCCATATTTCTATGCCATCAGAGTTTGCTAAAGTTATTGAGAAAGTAGTGTCTGCAAGGATAACTGATCATTTTATTTCACATAATTTGCTGTGAAATATAAAGTTTTGTTTTAGACGTAGTTTAACAACTGATAATTCTATACGCTCTTTTCTCCAGATGTTGGAATATTACAGAATAAGGGAGTAGCTGACAATTGGTTCACCTCTTACTTTAATAACAGACAGCAAAATGTCATTATTCACAGTGTTGAGAATGGCTGTGAATGTTTTAGTTGAATTACATTTTTCACTTTGTGATAGATGGCGCTATAATAGTCACAAACGTATAAGTACATGGTAACATGTAACATTGCACCAGTGCAGATGGTATTTGCTTCGTGATACATTAACCGTGTTTAAATGGACCGTTTATCAATTGCAGAAATGGTCGATATCATGTTTATGTATGGCTATTGTGATCAAAATGCGCAAAGGGCGTGTGTTATGTATACTGCTCAGTATCCTGAATGACATCATCCAAGTGTCTGGATCATTCACCGGATAGTTATGTTATTTTAGGAAACAGGAAGTGTTCAGCCACATGTGTAATGTCAACCACAACCTGCAACAAATGATGATGCCCAATCCTCACATCAGTAGCAGACAAATTGTGTGAGACTCGGGAATCTCAAATACTGCCACAGGTCATAAGAGAAATTAAGGGCCGATGACAGATTTTTTGCATGCGTTCTATTTAGCGACGAAGTGTCATTCACCAACAGCTGTGATGTAAACTGGCATAATATGCATTATTGGGCAAGAGGAAATCCACGATTGCTCTGACAAGTGGAACATCAGCAAACTTGGTGGGTTAATGTATGGTGCAGCGTTATGGGAGGAAGGATAATTGTCCCCAATTTTATCAACGGATATCTCAGTGGTGCAAAGTATGCTGCTTTCCTGCGTAATGTTTTACCAATGTTACTGCAAGATGTTTCACTGCATGACAGAATGGCGATGTACTTCCTACATGATGGATGTCAGGCACATAGCTCACGAATGGTTGAAGCGGTATTGATTAGCATATTTCATGACATGTGGATTGTTTGTTGAAGCACCATACCATGGCCCACATGTTCACCTGATCTAACATTCCTGGATTTTTTTTCAGTGGGGACAGATGAAGGATTTTTGCTATTGTGATGTACCAACAACGCCTGACAACATGAGTCAACACATTGTCAATGCATGTGCGAACATTACAGAAGGCAAACTACTTGCTGTTGAGAGGAATGTACGCGTATTGCCAAATGCATTGAGGTTGATGAACATCATTTTGAGCATTTATTGCATTAATGTGGTATTGACAGGTAATCATGCTGTAACAGCATGCGTTCTCAGAAATGATTTCACAAAGGTACATGTTTCGCATTGGAACAACAAAACCAAAATGTTCAAATGTGCTTATGTTCTGTATTTTAATTAAAAAAACCTATCTGTTACCAACTGTTCATCTAAAATTTTGAGCCATATCTTTGTGACTATTACAGCACCATCTATCACAGAGCGAAAAAAGTGGTTCAAGTTAAACATTCATATTTCTGTATGTGCTACACGAATATGTAACAAAAATGGGGGTTCCTACTTAAAAAGTCGCAGTTGATATCCGTTTGACCCATGGCAGTGCCATCTAGTGGCCAACCATAGTGCCACCTGGTTTCCACCTTCAAGCTAGATGAATTTTATTCTGTGTAGTATTTTTGTTTGACACTTATTTCATGAGATATTTGCCCTGGTCATGAACAATGGACCACCCTGTATGTGTACAGTATGTAACTGTCATTTTCTGAAGATTATTGTCATTTAATAAAAACCTAGTTTTCACAGGGAATGATATAACTCTCTTGGAAAATACTTTTCCAATATTGATGTCTGAAACACTTCTCTGTGATACCGACAAGTGGGAGATTGAATCAATAATTAAATCTCTGCCAGTTCCCTGTTTAGAACATGCTAATGGTAAGCAAATTTCAAAGAGCATGAGAAATTGTTTAAGGTAACCATTATACAGTCACTAGGCCATAATTGTTCACAATTGGTTTGTAAAACATTCTAGATAACTTGAGCAAATGATTTGGCCACACAAATTGTAAAATATGAGTCCCATCAAAATTTATGGAGTGCGACAGGGAGGTCAATTTGTGCACAAAATCCTGCTTTGGTAAACTTACTCATTTACGGATGGCTATAGAGACAGTAATGGCTCAGTATTTCTACAGTGCACTTCCAGTGACTTGTTAAGTCCAGGCCATTTTGAGTTGGTGCACTAAAGCAGGCAAAAGGGCATCCAACACAATATTAGGAGGAATCCCATGACTTTTGATACCTCAAATCATTACGATTTTTAAAATGCATTTCTTGTCAAATTGTGGCCCAGTTATGTGCTGGTAATACACGGAAGAGGGTTTTTACTCAGAGCTTTTCTCTTTTCAAAATGGGAGCTTGCACCAGTGTTTTGAAAAAGAACTTAGTAAGGCATGCTACTGGGGTCAATCCATTTCTCATAGAGATGTTTCATCAATCTTAGAGGCAACCCTATCTGTTGAAAATGGAGTGAAACATATCACTGTGTCAGAACCCAGTTGGAATGAATTTATGTTTGTATTGGGTTCTATGGATGTAACTGCAGGAGACATTAAGTCGCAACCAGGACCCAGAGGATATTACTCACTGAGTCCTAGTACAGGGAATGGCTGTAGTAGAGGACAATTGCATGTACCATAAGCTGGCGTCCTCCACAGGATACTGAACTGAACATTTATCAGAAACACAGCAAAGGAGATGGTTGTGGCAGCCCTTGCAGTACAAATTGAATGAACTGTGAAAGGAGCATTTAATAATAATATGTATTGCATTAACAAACAACTGAATACATCGTAAGATTATGACTGGGGGTCATAATCACCAGCGATCACCAAAATTATTGATGACAGCAGTCATACAACTGTATAACAGCTAGAAACAATCTCCAACCACCTTGAGCGGCAGTGAGTTACATATGAAGTAAGCTCGATTATATTCATTACATTATAGCTACCAATGTAATGTAACATCTCTGCTCTGATATTAATCAAAGCAAACAGGAATATACATTGTTACCACAATCTGTAATTTGGACCAGTATTGAGGATGTTTGAGTAACTATTGTTCTAGACACAGGAGCATTTGACAGTGTGATGTCAAGCAGTTGTTTCAATAAAGTATTCACAAAAACCAAGCTGCATGTCAGTCCTGTACAGAACTGCAAGACAACTGGAGCCATTGAAATGTGATCCAGAAATATTAGAATAATAGGAATGCTAGTAAAACTATTGCAATACCATGCACCATTCTACTAGGTGGAGGCTTATTATTGACTGCCTTATGAGCCATGAGTTTATCTGTGTAGACACAAGATCAATTTCTCTCTGGGTCAGGTTTCCTTTCTAACAGTGAATGAGCTTAAGTTGTGCTGGTGTGGAAGGACAGTACCCACAGTCGGTATTGATCAAATTCATTGTAAAGGGACTTTGCACGAAATTTTCTGAGCCTATTGAATAAAGGACTTGCAGTCATGTCACAAATATAACAGAAAGTAGAAGAGCCAGAGAGCCTCACTGGCATCCAGAGCCACCAATAGTTAAACCTCTTCAATCAATATGGGGAAGTATTTGAAAAAAATTCCTGGAGTAATACAAAGGAAATACATATCACCTTGATGAATTTCCACACAACAGTTTCTATCTTATCCCATGGTCTCAATGGAAACCACTAGATAAAGAAATTAGAAGTATGTTTCGAGAAGTTAATAGTTCATAAGGACATATTGTTACCATCTACAGATGCTGGGGATTGACTACATAAAACCGTTTGATGACATAGTGAACCACTCATCTTCTTTGTCAAGACTCTACACTACAGCAGAGCTACTGTTTGGCAGGAGGGCAAAGAATGAATGAATATGTGGAACAGATTCCACAGGTTCCAAATGACTAAGATAAGTGAGAAGAAAAGGTTCAGAAAGTTTTGACCAGCTTGACAGACAAAGCATTTAGAAGAAAGCACAATTGTGACAAGACAATTATAAAAATACTAAGGTATCAAGTGAACAAGAAAGTATCATAAAGAAACCATCCACCTCTTGAACAAAAGGAACAAAAAGTGGCAGCTTTTGCATATGGGACCTATTGTGATTCTAAGGATTCCAAATCCTGGTTGATACTTATTAGGGTACCAAAGTAATCAGCAAATTAAAGGACTTTGTCCACATCAAGATTTATGATAATATTATTCTTGGTGGAATTAGTGTGCATAATTTTAGGAACACAGGTCAATAAGAATTTTTATGTATTTTTGTCTGTAGTAGATAAGTATTATCCTGTGATGTATGTAGGAAGAATGATTCTCATCTGTCAGTCTTAAGATCACATTTTCCTACATATATGCCTTCGTACATGGTTAGACTGGAATTCACAGAGGGTTTATCAAACCACTTTCAAGTTATTTCACTACTGTTCCACTCTCCAACAACACACATGTAACATGAACACTTACGTATTTTCGTATGAGCTCTGATTTCTCTTAATTTACTGTGATGATCATTTCTCCCTATGTAGGTGGGCAGAAACAAAATATTTTCACACTCTGAGGAGAAGATTAACTATTGAAATTGCATGAGAAGATCCTGCCGCAATTAGAAAGGCCTTTGTTTTAATGATTGACACTCTAATCCACATATCATCTCCCATGGCACTCTCTCCTCTATTTGGAATAATACAAAATGTGCTCCCCTTCTTTGAACTTGTTCCATGTCCGCCCTCAGATCGATATGATGCATATCCCACACTGCACACCAGTACTCCTGAAGAAGGAGGGCAAATATAGTATAAGCAGTTTCTGTAGTAGACCTGTTGATTATTCTAAGTGTTCCACAAATAAATGAAAGTCTTTGGGCCATGGTGGATAGCCACATGGTCTGATGTTACTTACCACAGTTTGCACAGCTACACCTGTCAGAGTTTCAAGTCCTCCCTCAGAAATGGGTGTGTGTTGTCCTTAGCATAAGTTAGTTTAAGTTATACTAAGTAGTGTGTAAGCCTAGGGACTGATGACCTTAGCAGTTTGGTCCCATAACCACTTAGCACATATCGACCAGCTGTGTGATCATTCTGATTTAAGCTGTTGATTATAGTACTCCCTAAGTATTTAGTTAAATTGACAGCCTTTAGATCTGTGTGATTTGTCATGCAACGAGAGTGTAGCAGATTCCTTTTAGTACTAATGTTGGTGACTTCACACTTTTCACTGTTTATAGTCAGGTGTCTCTTTCAGCACCATGCAGGTATTTTGTCTAAATAATTTTGCAATAATTTTTGATCATCTGATGACCTTTCAGGACATTAAATGACAACATCATCTGCAAACAATATAAGAGACCTTTCAAGATCATCTCTTAAATCTTTTATGTAGATCAGAAACACCAGAGGGCATACAAAATTTTCTCAGTGAAAGACAGACATTAGTTCTAGTTTACTTGGTGATTTTCCATCAATTACCATGAACTTGACCTTTCTGACAGGAAAGCATGAATCCAATTACATAACTGATATGAATACTCGATAGGCACAAAATTTGATTAGAAGTTGTGTGTGAGTAATGGTGTCAAAAGCCTTATGGAAATCTAAAAACATAAAGCAAATTAATGAATGCAACAAGCGACTCTAATATGAAATACAATTGAATGATGATAATTATTGGTTTAGAAGGTGGTGTAGCTTGTGTTTAAAGCTGCACCAGGCTTGGTACACATGGGATTTGTCATAGAGGTTGATGTGATGTGGTCTCCAGTATTAGTTTGATCTTTCTTCAGAGCCACATAGTGAGTTTTTAAATATTGGTCTTGGTGTGTTGTTTAATATATTTTCCATTGACTAAGATCGAGCTACTTGTTCCACACATCAGCTCGTCAATTCCTGAGGATTCATGTTGGTACTGTTCAATTATTTTTTATGAAACTGTTATGAGAGAGATTTATCTAAATATGTGGAACAACAAACGTAAAGAGAAAATGTTGTTGATTTTTCAATGCTAAAATGAGCATGCGAGTGCAGTTAATGAAGGAGGGTATACAGTAATTGGGCATGAACTGATTCAAATGACAGCTGATAGCTGGGCATTAACCAATTGGCCAGTGAATTTCATGTTTCAAGTGCTGGTGTAATGGCAACCTGAGGAAAATTTGCTATTACATAATAGTCAATTATGTAATTACATCTCTCCTAAATCCAATCTCATACAGTGCACGGAAAAGACTAAATCTGATATTGTCCCGTGTGTGCTGTGATTTCCCTTATTTTATTACAACCATCATTTCTCCCTATGTAGGTCGGCATCAAAAAAATATTTTCACGACAGGAGCAGAAAATTGTTGATTGTAATTTCATGAGAAGATTCTGCTGTAATAAAAAAATGAGTTTGTTTTAATGATGTCCACCCTAAATCCTTTATCATTTCAGTGACATCCTCTTCCCTATTTTGCAATAATACAAAATGTGCTGCCCTTCTTTGAACTTCCTTCATGGGTGGAGAAGCGTAGTGTAGACAGTCTCTTCAGTAGATCTATTACGTTTTGTAAGTGCACTTCCAATAAAATGCAGTCTTCGGTTAGCCTTTCTCACGACATTTTCCCAGTGTTCATTCCAATTTAAGCTGTTCATAATTGTATTTCCTAGGTATTTAGCTGCTTTTACAGACTTCAGACTTTTCTGTTTTATCACGTAACTGAAGTTTAATGGCTTCTGTTTAGCACTCATGTGGATGATCTCACACTTTTTGTTATTTAGTGTCAGTTGCCAATTTTTCTACCATTTTCTAGACCATTCTGCAATTTGTTTTTATCTTCTTATGACTTTACTAGTCGATAAATGACAGAATATTCTGCAAACAACCTAAAACATTCATATTGTCTCATAAATTGTTTATGTAGATATGGAGCAGCAAAGAGCCTACAACACCACCTTGGGGAATGCCAGAAATCACGTCTGTTTAACTCGATCATTTTCCATCAGTTACTATCAACTGGGACCTCTCTGACAGGAAATCACAAATCCAGTCACATAACTGTGGTGATATTCCATAATCATGCAATTTCTCTACAAGCTGCTTGTGTGGTACATGTCAAAAGCCTTCTGTAAATCTAGAGACACAGAATCTATTTGAAATCCAATTCAATAGCACTCAGCAATTTATGTGAGTAAATTGTGTTTCACAAGTGTGATGTTTTCTAAATCTGTGTTGACTGAGTGTCAATAGACCATTCTCTTTGAGGTAATTGATAATTTTGAACAAAATATATGTTCCAAAATCCTGCTGCATGTCGATGTTAATGATGTGGGCCTGTAATTTAGTGGATTACTCCTACTACCTATTTTGAACATTGGTGTGGCCTGTGCAGCTTTCCAGTCTTTGTGTACAGATTTTCATCAAGCAAATAGTTGTATATGACTGCTAAGTATGGAGCTAAAGTATCAGCAAACTCTGAAATGAACCTAACTGGTGTACAGTGTGGACTGGAAGACTTGCTTTTGTTAAGTGATTTATGGTGCTTCACTACTCTGAGGATATCTTTTTCTATGTTAGTCATGTTGGCAGCTGTTCTTGATTCAAATTCTGGAACTTACTTCATCTTCTGTGGTGAAGGAATTTTGGAAGGCTGTGTTTAGTAACTCTGCTTTGGCAGCACTGTCATCTATTGTATTTCCATTGCTATTGCACAGAGAAGGCATTAACTTTGTGTTGCTGCTAGCATACGTAACATACAACCAGAAACTCTTTGGATTTTCTGCCAGGTTTCAAGACAAACATTCATTGTGGAAACTACTATACGAATCTTGCATTGAAGTCCAGGCAAAATTTCAAGCTACTTTAAAATATCGTCAGTGTTGGAGATTTTGCATCCATTTGAATTTGGCATCTTGTCTTCATTGTTTCTGCAACAGTGTTCTGATGCATTGTGTTTACCAAGGAGAATCAGCTCCATCTTTTGTTAATTTATTTAGCATAAGTCTCTCAATTGCTGCCAATATCATTTCTTTGAATTCAAGCCACATCTGGTCTACACTTAAATTTGAAAGACTGGAAATTGTCTCTTAGAAAGGTGTCAAGTGAATTTTTATCTGCTTTTTTGGATAGGTATATTTTTTGTTTATTTGTGGAGAATTTGTAGGTTACAATATTCAGTCTTGCTGTGTTTGCTAATCGCTGTATCTGTTTTGATGATATTATTTGTTGTTAAGAGGTCCAGTTCACTGTTTCTGTTTTTGTTGAAATATTGGTGTGGTACCCAGACCTCCACACAAGAAACTTTTGCAAAAAGTATGGACTGAAAAGTTTCATGTATCCTAGATGATAAGTATTTGTACATGAAAGCATGCTATGCAAACCAACTGTCCAAAACAACGTACAGAATGTGATTTCTAAAAGTAACATATGAAGACTATTATGATAACAAACATATCATCTCCAAATATTACAATATTACAAAATATTAAATTTGTGGTTGTTATGTACATCTTACAATATCAAACAGTTCATACTCCAGTATGGAATAATGACAATATTATGAAAGAGATTCATTGCTACATGCGAAATAGAGGAGATGTTGAGTTGCAGACAAACACAATAGAATGACTGCTAAGCACATAAACTGTTAACTGAAAGACCTTCCTTCTGAAGATGATAAGACACACACACACACACACACACACACACACACACACACACACACACACATTCTCACTATCATGACTCACACACACGAGACCACTGTCTCTGGCCACCGAGGTCAGACTGTGAGCAACTGGGCCTGGTGGGACAAGAAATGTGGCTGGTAAGGGTAAGGAGGAAGTTGGGACAGGAGGAGAAGGGATAGCAGGGTAGAGGTGGGGATCATAAAGTACTGGTTCTGGGACCATACAGGATCATGGTGGGGAGAGTGTAGGCAGCTGGGTATGGTCAAAGTTATACACATTGTGGGAGGGGGGGATATTGGAAAAGAGTGAGGAGGAAAGAGACTATAGGTCCACTAGTGGAATAGAAGGCTGTGTATTGCTTGAGTGGGAGCAGAGAAGGGGATGGGTGAAGGGCAGTGACTATTGTTAGTTGAGTCCAAGAGAGTGTAGGAATATAGGATATATTGCAGGGAGAGGTCCCATCTGGGGAATTTAGAGAACCGGTGATGGTAGGAAGGATCCTGATGACACAGGCTGTGAAGCAGTCTTTGAAGGGAACATTGTGTTCCTCAGAATGATCAATGATTGGGTGGTCCAACTGTATCTTGACCAAAATTATTCAGTGGCCATTGATGTGGACAGAGAGCTTGTTGGTTGTCACACCCATGTGGAGCAAAGCACAGCTGTTGCAGCTTACCATGAAGATCACATGACTGCTTTCATAGGTAGTCCAGCTTTTGATAGGATAAGTGATCTTTGTGACTGGACTGGAGCAGATGGAGGTGGGAGGATATGTACGACAGGACTTTCATGCAGGTCTATTAGATGGAAATGAATTTTGAGGCAAGGGGTTGGGAGCAGGAGTGGAGTAGAGATGGACAAGGATATTGTGTAGGTTCAGTTGATGGTGGAACACTACCATGGGAGGGGAAAAGGATAGTGGACAGGACACTTCTCATTTCAAGCCACAACTAGAGGTACTTGAAACCCTGATGTAGCATCTGATTCAGTTGTTCCTTTCCTGGGTGGTACTGAGTTATGAGGGAAATGCTCCTTTCAGTCCAGATGGTGGGACTTTGGGAGGTGGTGGTTGACTTGAGAGATGAGGCACGGAAGATCTGTTTCAGTCCATTTTTGTTCTGTTAAGGCTTCAGTTAGACCCTTGGTGTATTTTGAGAGGGACTGCTTGTCACGATGGATGTGATAAGCCACAGGTGGCTGGGCTATGTAGAAGGGCTTGTTAGTATGAAATAGGTAGGAGCTGTCAAAGTGGACATGTTGCTGGTGGTTAGTAGGTTACATATGGATGGAGTTACTGATGTCAACATAGAGGAAGATGACTTGTTGGTTTGAGGAGAACCCAGTGAATCAATTGGGCGAGAAGACTTTGTGGTTTTTGGGGAATGTGTTTAGGGTGTCATCTCCCTGAAACCAGATTACAAAGATGTCATCAGTGAATTTGAACCGGGTCAGGGGTTTGGGATTCTGGGTGGTTAGAAAAGATTCCTTTAGATGGCCTATGAATAGGTTGGCACAGAATGGTGCCATGTGGGTGCCCATTGCCGTACTTTAAATTTGTTTTTTGGTGATGCTTTCAAAGGTAAAGTAATGATGGGTTAGGATATAGTCAGTTGTGGTGACCAGAAAAGAGGTTTTAGATCTGGAATCCATTGGATGTCATGAAAGGTAGTGTTCAATAATGACAAAGCAAAAGGTATTAGGGATCTTAGCATAAAGGAAGTGGCATCAATAGTAATGGGCAGAGCATCATGCAGTAAAGAAACAGGAACTGTGGAGAGTTGGTGGAGGAAATGGTTGGTGTCTTCTATATAGAAGGGAAGGTTGCAGGTAATAGGTAGAAGGTGTTGGTGTATGAAAACAGAGACTCTCTCAGTGGGGGCACAGCATCTGGCCACAATGGATGGTTGGGTGTACTGAATTTATGAAGCATGTAGAAGGTAGGGGAATGTGAGTGGTATGTGTGGGGGAGGAAAGAGAGAGAGAGAGTGATGGGCAGGGGGGGGGGGGGCAAAGAGGAGAGGTTCTGGGATGTGCCTATGGTTTTGAAGAGAGACTAGAAATCCTGTTTGGTTCAATGGGGCCACTATGGTAGGGTTTGTTGATGGACGAATCTTACAGCTGGCGGACACAAAAATAGTTATTCTTGTGGTTCAGAACTGCACTGGGGGAGCCTTCATAAGCAGGTAGCATTATAACATCAGAACACAAGTCTTTTATGCCTCATGTTTTTACTTCTTTCCTTGTCTGCTCCAGCCTCCCCTCCCCCACATTACTCTCCATCTAACTTTCGGAATGCAACTAGGTGCCCTACACTCTCCACATCACATCCATGTATGCTGTCAAAAGCAACACTTGACGTACCCCAGCCCTACCCTGCTATGACACCCCCCCCCCCCCCCCTACTCTTCATTCGCATCCTATTCCCAGCCCACAGCACCCAGATTGTTTCTCCCTTCATGCACAGTTGATCGCAGTCTGTCCTCCCAGCGAGAGAGACTGGTCAGGTGTGTGACAGTTGTGTGTGCATGTTTGTATGCATGCATGTTTGTGTGTGTGTGTGTGAGTGTGTGTGTGTGTATGTGTGTGTGTGTGTGTGTGTGTGTGTGTGTGGGCGCAGGTGCAAACATGTGTGTGTGTAAGTGAGCAACCATGCATTTGTATTGTTGACTTCAGAAAAAGGCATTTTTCCACAAAAGTTTATTTTTCTAGAAGCTTTTTGTTGTGCCTGTCTATGATGCAACATCTCTACTATATGATGAGTAGCAGTCTGTCTGTTACATAGTACTGTCATTGTCATTGTGTAAATTCTTTATTGTTGACCAAGATGTATCTAACTTTTCCCAATTACTCCATGGTTTCAAATGGTTCAAATGGTTCTGAGCATTATGGGACTTAACATCTGAGGTCATCAGTCCCCTAGAACTTAGAACTGCTTAAATCTAACTAACCTAAGGACATCACACACATCCATGCCTCACCTAGGCTTTGAACCTGTGACCGTGGGTGTTGTGCGGTTCAAGACTGAAGCTCCTAGAAGTGCTCGGCCACACCGGCCAGCTCCATGGTTTTCCGTTTGAGCATTAGCCCAAATGGGGAACTTCATAACAAATCTAATCCACAGTAGCAGTAGCTGCTAATGATTAGAAAAAAGTCCTATCTCCCTAATCTTTGTCCTTGGAACTTTTTGGTAGCATGTCTATACAAGCTGCCAATAATGAACAGTGTCTAATTAACAAGCTGCCCATGAGGTCTTTAGCAGTCAACAAAATAAACTGAATTACAAGAAGCCATCCCAACATGTAATTTTAATTGATTTGTCATTCTGTATGAACAAGTTGGAAATGTTTGACAGTGAAGTAAATGATTTCCAATGGAAATGGATGCACACAATTACCTCCTCCCAATTTCAGTACAATCAAGTGACTGACTTTAAGTGATGAATTTATCAGGAGTTTCTTGACCCGTCTTCACCATCTTGCTCCTTACACTAGGAATACTTTGGGACATTATTTTTCCAGGTCTGAATAGCTTATTTTCTCTTCAAACTTTTTTCTTTTGCTCTGAGACATTGGAGGTCCCTGTTTTTCTATCTGAAAAATTGGAAGATGCATTTTTTATGTCCTCTAGTCTCACCCACAAACTTCTTTGATGCCATGACACTGCGACAAATGAAAGAATTTGTTGTTGATCGTTAATCATCTTGTGAGATAGACAAAATAGTTTTTTCTTATAATACTACATGAAAGGAGCTGTAATCATACTAACCTGTCCAGATTGTGGATGATATTAATACTATACACAATAACTCTAGGCAAAGTAATGAGATCACTGAATTTCCTCAGAAATAAAAATCATGGTGAGATTGTTGTTTTGATGACTTTTTATTACCATTATCATGACCAATCTTCATAAGTATATGCAGTTTGTGTCTTACAGGGATCATTGGAAAACATAAGATTGAATTCCTGACATTTTATTTACAAGCCTTCGAAAAATTCGTAACATTCAGCATTGCCTTACAACCTTCACTTAGGTCCCTACAACATGACCCTAACAGGTCCTCCACAGTGCTCCAGGCTCTTCATTATTCTCAGAAAACTGATGATTTGATCGTATCCTTCCAGCGGGCAAGGGATCTACCATCGTGATACATGACCGATAGGATTATGTAAGCGAGAGTCAGCGCCAGTTGTGTGACACTTCTATGTACAGCATCTGCCATCAAGATGCCATCCCTCTGATACAAGCTGACCTACAGTCAACTCCTTAAAACTTCAGACTACTCACAAGGACTAAGAACTCATCCATAGCATTTCTTAACCATCTGAAAATGCACACCTGCACCTTTTACCTTCTTCCAAAGATCCATAAACCCAGTCACCCTGATCATCCCTAAGTTGCTGGCTACAAATCAAACGTATATCTACCTTAGTTGATCAACACTTGCAACCAATAGTATGAAGACTTTGCTTCTATATTAAAGACACCAATCATGTCCTAGGTCATCTAATATCTGTGCCTGTCCCATTGTGCCACACATTCTGCTTGTTACCATTGATTCCACCTCCTTTTATACCCGCCAGTACATGGTCTGTCTACTGCTGAATATTTCCTCAACCAGCACCCACCTGATACCAAACTTATTGCAGTAGCCACCAGAAAGATCGCGGGAGGCACACATCGTCACAACAACAACAACAACAACAACAACAACAACAACAACTTAGGCAGGACACATTTCCCAGTCTACACTAAGTAAAGTGTGACAGAAAACGTGAACCGTGTTACTGCACAACTGGCGGCGAGTAGGGTCGTTCTTTCACATGTTGCGTCGTTGTTCCGGTTTTGCAGCTTATCCACAGCATGGAGGATTTAGTGCGGGTTTTATATGAGCAGCAGACGGAGCTCATGTCAACAATGAAACAAGTGCTTCCGGCGTTGCTCTCCACGCAGTCTGCTCCAGTGACGTTCCCGCCTCCCTTTCCCCTGTATGACGAGACAGCGGAGGATTGGGATGCATATGAACATCCCCTTTGGCAGCATTTCTAGGCATTTCATGTTGCCCTTGCGGAGGTATGTCATGCTCTTTTCTTATCTTGGATATCTTGCTCGCTGCATCAAGTTTTGCGGCAGCTAGCGCCATTGCAGAAACACATGTGCTTGTCTTTTGACACATTGTGTTCATTGCTGTCTTCATATTATCGCCACCACACTCATGTTGTGGCAGCTAGGGTCGAGCTCTATCAATGCAAGAAACAGTCCCATCAGTCTTACCGGGCATGGGCTGCTACCCTGCATGGTCTTAGTCGCAAGTGTCATTTTGTCACTGAGCAGTCGCGAGAGTCGTATTCCAACGTTATGGTGTGTGACGTCATTGTTTGTTCTGCCCCTGATGGGGACGTCTGGCAATGGGCCCTGCAGTTAGAAGACCCTTCCCTTGAGGAAGTCCTGTCCATTGCTCAATCATATGAAGCCTCTCACGCTGCAGGTCAACAGTTGGAAGCGTGGTTCGATGTCGCGGTGGTTCAGGGGGCCCCGTCGCGTCCACTGCGTCTGGGGTGGACGATGTGCGAGAAGAACATTCCGGCCACTGGCCCGTGTTACCGTCCTGTGCCTCATGGTATATACATCATGATCGGTCAGAGTGCCCCCAGCGTTGGGCCGTTTGTCGCAAATGTAATAAACAAGGACACATTGCTAAAGTTTGCCGGTCAGCCTCAAAAGAATCATAGGTAGCAGGTACAGAGGACGTGGACATTGACATTCAGGAAGTTTCATTGGGCAAGGCTCCCAACGCATCAGCACACAAACTCTTTATCGAGGTGTCGGTTCAGTCACACCGACTACAACTGCAAGTAGTTACAGGTGCGGCAGTTTCTTTGTTGAATGCACAAACTTACTCCGACCTTGGGTCACCCCCGTTGGCGTCAGTTTACCTGCCGCTATGCAGTTATGGTAAACAGTTCATTCCCCTACTTGGTCAATTCACTACCAACGTGACTTACAAATCAGTCACTCGGCCTATTGCTTTTATCATTGTCAGTGATGCCAGCTCCGCTAACCTTTTTGGCTTGGATGCCTTTCAAGCTTTCGATTTTTTTATCGCTGACGCCATACAGTCGGTCTCCGAAGATGTTCCCTACCAATCATTGGAATCTTTGATCTCTGACTTTCCAGATATCTTTGAGGAGGGCCTGGGGCATGTTTCAGACTTTGAAGCTCACTTAAAGTTGAAGGCGTCGGCTCGCCCGCGTTGTCTACGAGCGAGGCAGATCCCCTTGGCTGTCCGCTATCAGGTAAAAGAAGAGCTAGACCGGCTGACAGCCCTAGGGGTCGTTCTTCCCATTTCTTCTAGTGAGTGGGCTTCGCCCCTCGTTATTGTCAGGAAGCCATTGGGAAAATTACGTCTTTGTGGCGATTTCAAGACCACCATTAATTCCCAATTGGTGGTTGACACCTATCCTTTGCCTCGTGCTAATGAATTGTTTTTCGAAAATCGATCTTTCGGAGGCTTATCATCAGATAACACTTGATGAGGACTCCAAACGGCTGGCAGTCATCAACACCCCGTTTGGCCTTTACCAATACCAGCAGTTGGCATCGATATATCCAGTGCCCCGGTGATATTCCAGCGTTATCTTGAGCACGTCATGTCTACGATCCCTCATTGTATTAATTACCTGGACAACATACTTGTCACAGGCCGCAGCACAAGGAACACTTGCACAACCTTCGCACCCTCTTTCTCAAATTCAGGTCTGTGGGCTTTCGCTGCAACCTGCATAAGTCAAACTTCTTCCAACCGTCCATTGAGCATGTGGGCTACACCATTTCTCAGCACGGCGTCCAGCCGCTAGGAAGTTTGGTCTAAGGTATCGTCAACCTTCCTCGGCCCGCTTCGCTGAAGGAGTTACAACCTTTTTTAGGCAAGATTGCCTATTACCATCGGTTCATTCCCAGGGCTTCCACCATAGCCCGGCCCCTGTACTGCCTTCTGCGCAAAGGTGTTCCTTTTGACTGGTCGCCTGCATGCGAGTGAGCGTTCACTTTGTCGAAGGGCCTCCTCACATCAGCACCTTGTGTGGCTTATTTTGACCCCCATAAGCCGTTGGTCCTGGCTACAGATGCTTTGCATTATGGGGTGGGGGCAGTCCTAGCTCATTGCAACGCGGATCGTTCTGAGCAGCAACTGGTGTTTGCGTCTAAAACTCTTAGTCCCATGCAGGCCCATTACTTCCAGGTGGAGAAAGAGGCTTTGGCCATTGTCTATGCTGTTACCAAGTTTCACCCTTTCTTGTATTGCACGAAGTTTCAGTTAACCACTGACCATAAGCCATTAATATCGTTATTTGGCTCCGCCTCTCAGATTCCTGATAGGGCGGCCCACAGACTATAGTGTTGGGTCTGGCTACCGTTGATACAGCTCACCGTGTGGTTGTTCCTGCAAGTTTGTGAAGGGAAGTCCTCACGTTATTACATGAGGGGCCCTGGGGTGTTTCCCGTACTAAAACCTTGGCTCGCACATGTGTACTGGCCCAGTATTGACAGAGAAATTGAGCACTTAGTGGCCGCCTGTTCCCAGTGTGTGAGCCAACAGGCATCTCCCAGGTCAGCATTCTCGTCATGGCCGCCTGCAACCCAGGCATAGGAATGTGTTCACATCGATTTTGCGGGCCCGTTTCTCAATGGCTTTTGGCTCATTGTCATTGATGCTTATTCTATGTTCCCATATGTGGTTCGCTGCTCCTCAACCACTTCAGAAGTTGCAATCCAGGCACTAACAAAAATCTTTTCTGTGGAAGGTCTGCCAGTCACCCTGGTCTCAGACAATGGACCTCAGTTTATTTCGCAGACCTTCCAGGATTTTTTTAGACTTCGATATTCAGCACGTTTGCTCTCCCCCCTTTCATCCACAATTGAATAGGGAAGCTGAGCGCATGGTGCGCACATTTAAGACACAGATGAAAAAGTATGTGTATGAATTTCCTGCGGAGGAGGCATTGGCGTTTTTCCTGACGGCATACCGGACCACACCAATGAGAGAACGCAGCCCCACAGAGCTCCTCCACGGGCGCCAACCTAGGACTCTGCTGCACCTCCTCCAGCCTGGTCCTCGCTAGTCTTCGCAAAACGGTGTACCTGGCTTTCCAACGGGTATGTCAGTCTGTGCACGTGGGTTTGGTAATAATCCACGTTGGATACTGGCGGTGGTACTGTGCCAAAATGGCCCCCGGCTCTATACCTTGAAGGCAGGAGACCAGGAGGTACGTCGTCACCAAAATCAGCTATGTCCACATTTGGACACCCACCCTCTGACCCCTCGGGCACCGGCTTCCCCAGTGGTTGGTTTCTCAGGGGACCGCCACTCCCCACTGTGACTGGTCCACACTGCGATGGTTCTCGGCCTTGTCAGCCTCTAGTAGCTCCAGCACCAGCATCGCCAACATTAGAGATGCCCCAGCGAGAGCCGGCCTCCCTCACTGGCCCATTTACTCAGGTTGCTGGTTCACCTGTGGTCGCCCCTTCCAAATCATCCCCACCACTGGGTCTTGCCCCTCCCAAGCTGGACCAGGATCCGGAGTTCGACGGCTTGTCTCCCGTTCTGTCCCGGGCTCCAGTGGTGGGACGCTGGGGGCCTCTTCATGTGGGTCACTTGCAGCCATATTCGAAAGCTCTTGCTCAAGGGTTGGCAGATCCCCTTGACTCCAGCTTTCCAATGGATGTGGAGGTCATCGCTCCTGCCCAATGCTCCACCTTCTGACGCAGTGGATCGCAGTGGCTTCACGCCCTGAAGGAGGAGGAGTGCAGTAGCCACCAGAAAGATCGCGGGAGGCACTCATCGGCACGGTGCGTCACTGACGGTAGTTGCCGCAAGTAGTCCCGTCCACCAGAGGGCACGCGAGGATTCGGCTGCGACCTCTGCCGGTGGAAAAACAACGACAACAACTCAGACAACACGGGCCGTGCCCACTCAGTTCACATCGGGCATGCCTAGGACAAATTTCCTGTCTACGCTAAGTGAAGTACGAGGGAAAACGTGAACCATGTTACTACACCTATGATGCCCTTCCTACTCACCTTAATCAGCTTTAACCTTACACCAACTGGACTCACATACGGGAGGACGACAGCTCAATCCCGCATGCGACCATTCTGATTTAGTTTTTTCCGTGATTTCCCTAAATGGCTCCAGGCAAATGTTGGGATGGTCCTTTTGAAAGGGCACGGCTGAGTTCCTTCCCCATTTTTCCATAATCCAATGACACCGATGACCTTGCTGTCTGGTCTCCTCCACCAAACATTCCAATCTCCAACCCTTACACCAACTACTTTACCTTTGAGGGGCAGATATATAAAGAGATAAGCGGTATGATCATGGGAACCAGGATTGCTCTTAAAATGCCACCCTTTTGTATGTCTCTTAGAGGCTTTCCTGGTGTCCCCATGCCTTAGCCATTGGTTTGGTTTAGATACAGTGATGACATCTCTACAATATGGACTCACAGTGAGGCTAGCCTGTTAAAAATTCTCCCAATGATATGTCACACGGTCCTATTTTGAATCCCATGCCTCTTTCCTTGATATTGCCCTTATCCTCACTGAGAGTCAGCTTCACACATATGTTCAAAGTAAGAGGACCAAGACATCACCTTTGTACACATTAGGGGACTGAAGCATCATGGTTGCTTTTTACACTAGTATTTTAATGATAATAAGACAAAAATTTTAATAATAATTGAAATGAAACTCTAAGCAAATAATTAGTATATAGTGATTTGTTGTTCTCAAGAATAAAATGACAAAACACCCCAGCTCCATATCCTGCTGATTCTGAGCGTCTTTGTAATCTTCTTTAATTTTCTGTCTTTCCTTTGTTACTCTTGCCTCTTCACCTTCACTGTGTACCATAACAGTTTATGGCATGGGTTGTGAATTTGTATGTTTTTGTTCTTTTGCTTCACATCTATCATACCCTCACCATTAAGTATTAGGCCTAACCCCACTTAACTGCAGCCTAACAATTTCTTCAGTTTTAATGTGATTTCAACAACATAAGCAGTAGATTGCCATAAAATTTATGACTGCATTTAAACTTATTAATTTTTGACATTTTAAGATGTAAAGTTATTTGAAAAACACCTACAACAGTCACAACAACTAATTTACAACATAATTGTGTGCATAAAGCACAAGTAAGCTGAAGTAAACTACTTGTATTGACAAAAGCATCGATTGCAATAAATCCCTGCTCACAGTACAATGTTTGTGCAAAAATTAAATAATGAGACATTTTAGCCAATGTTTTGTGTTTTTCATCTCAGAGTAACACTTGCAACCTATGGCCTCAATTATTTGTTGGATGTATTTCAATCTCTTGTCTTCCTCTACAGTTTTTACCCTCTACAGCTCCCTGTAGTACCATGGACGTTATTACTTGACATTTCAACTTATGTCTTGTCAACCTGTCACTACTTTTCAGTCAGTGTTTTCCATATACCTCTTCCCTCACTAATTCTGCACAGGACCTTATCATTTCATACCTTATCTGTCTATCTTATTTCCAATACTCTTCTGTAGCACCACATCTCAAATGTTTCAGTTCTGTTCTGATCTGGTTTTCCCACAGTTCGTGTTTCACTACCAGACAATGCTGTGCTCCAAATGTACATTATCAGATATTTCTTTCTCAAATTAAGGGCTATGTTAAATACCAGCAGATTTCTTGTGGCCTCCTAGGCATTTTTTTAAAGTGACCACAACTGCTTTAAAAAGGAATTTGAACACAAAATGATGCAGTTGCATTATAAAGTACATAGTTTTAAACTCGGGAAGAATCACAGAATTTTGTTAAATAAAAGAGAAAATTTCCATTTTTTGAGCTCTCATATTGTCTGGGTGTCTTAAGCATACTAACAAACAACAGTACTTACATTTTGACAGTTGCCATATTTTCCAAGTCAAACATTTCCTCCCATACATCACCAACATTCAAGGCAAAATGTTTGTTCCTGTGCAGGATCCTTACAGTAACACACCACCTTTCTTACTTCTGTCTTCACTGGATGTTATTACAGCACCAACTCGTCACAAAATCAGATTTCCTGGGTCATGACATCCAATCATGGTACTGCTGATCTCTTCCAAAAAATCTTAGGAAAACTCCTGTTGTCATTCAGTATTTCCTTGTCTTGAAAGTATTAATCAGATACTTTGACGAGGCTATGACTTCTTAAATTATGCCCTAAAATGAGGACCATTATGTGTGACATTTTGTCCATCACATCTAGAATAGCTTTCCAACTCCCTCCAAATCTCCACAATATCCTTGCCAGACCCTGCTCTCCTTCTGCACCCATTTTCCTACTCTATAGGACATACCACTGTGACAGTCTCCATTGTAAGACCTGCCTTGTGCAGTATCCTAACATCATCAGTTTTGTAGCTGTCTGAGCCTGTACTACCAAAGGGAGAGCCATCTGTTAAATGACACATCTCCTGTACCAGCCATTACATGAACACTGCTTGGCCTTTTACATGGGCATGACTACCACCAAGTTGCCAGTTTGGATGAGTTGGCATAGACAGAGCATGTATACTGACAACACACACTATCCTGTTGTAGAGCATGCTCTAAAGCATGTCAGTCTTGACTTGGTGCCTGTTTCAGCACATGAGCCATTTTATTCTGCCCCCAGACACCAGTTTCTTTACTCTCTTTTAGTTTTCAGTATCACAGTTTTCTGACCTGGCTATTCCCCCCCAACCCTAACACATACTTAGCTTTCTTTTCTTTTTAAGTGTCACATGATGTATTGCCTGTAATTTTTGTACTGCATAGTGCTATATCTTCCACCTTTAACCTCTCAGATTTTCAAATTTCCTCAACAATCCATCTTTCCTTCTTATCCCATCCAGTAAGTCTCTCTTGACCCAGTGTTCCTCTTCCAAACTCTCCATATTTCCTAAACCTCACTAGTTTTTTTTTTTTTCCATTCACACTTCTTCCTTCCCCGTCAGCTCTTTTGGCAGCAGAAAGATCCACAGATTCCACAAGGTTGCACATTTCTGTATGTTTACATGTGTAGTCTCCTGCCACCATTTGGTGGGTAGATTTTTTTAAGTGTCTAATGACATTGCATTTTCAAAATTTTATTATTTTCATTGATATTTTATTTAAGTAATTTGTGACTAAAGTGCAACCAACATTTTACACATTGTATTACATTTCCTCATAAAGATTCTAATATTACTAAAGAATTTCATACTCAAAATTATAAACATTATTAATAAAAAAATTAAATTTGATTATTTTAAAATGCAACTAAATTCCAATGCAGTTGAATTTTTCATTTATATGTGAATACACTTCTGACCATGTCTGGTTGGTCATGTGCATTATAAATTCACACCATTTTTGATACAGAATATCTCCTTCAGTAGCTAAACACTTTTATTTCTTTCTTTTTATCTGACTGCAGCTCTTCACATCCATCCAGTTGTAGCTCAACAACTAGAAAAATCTTCATATTAATGTTTCCCATATATCTTTTAAAGTATTTTTGTTTTGGTTGTAGCAGCGTTTGACATTCCCGGCAGAAGTCATTGTTCTGATATTGTGCCTCCTGTTTCCAAGTTGTTCTCGCACCAACCTCCCCCCACTTGCCGCTCCCCAACCCCTCCAACAAGCACGCACACACACACACACACACACACACACACACACACACTCACACACACACAATGTGTTCCAAGCAGGAGACTATTCTGTCATCAGAAACTGATTAACATAACAGGAACCCATATTTTGAATATAAATGGCAGCCTCTTTTATGCAGAGAAAATAAATTTCAATGCTATTTTGTTCTCTTCCACGATTTTGGAGCCTGTCTTTAACATTGTATTCTTCCTGGGTCACGCACTGATTTGCCTGTTGGTCCATGGGAGGTATTTCATTTCACCCCTACCACCCATGTCTGGGAATCAGTAGAGAATTGGAGGTCTTGGTGTACAAAGACCAGGTTTTATTAATCAAGGTAGTAGCAGAAAAAGTAAAATACAGTATGGATCAATTTTCAAAAAACTGAACAAAATTTTGAATGTGGTAGCTCACAGTCCACTGAGTCCTGCAACAGATCGCACATATTCAAGTAATCTGCTGAATCAAGGCAGCAGCAACTGTTGCAGCTGTGTTTCATCAATTCAGAGGACATCTTTAGCCACTATATCTTCACGGATAACAGCTGCAGCCTATAACTGGAAAAATGTCATGATGGTCTCTCCATTGGCAAAAGATTCCAAGCTGGTCCCTCATTCAGATCTCTAGGTGGGAACTTCCAAGGGGGAGGTGATGGTGAGAAAAAGATTAAATAACCAACGAAAGGATAATGCTCTATGAGATGAGACATGTAATGTCTGATGTTTCATCATTGTAGGGAAGCTAGAAAATGCAAAAAAGGGAAATACTAAGTCTCAATCCAGGTGTAGTTTGTGTCAGTGAAGTGAAATGGAAAGAGAATGAGGATTTACGGTCAGATGAATAAAGGGTAATATCAAGAGCAGGAGAATGCAGTATAATGGAAGTAGGGTTTATTATGAATAGGAAGGTAGGACAGAGAGTGAATTAATGCGGACAGTTCATGGATAGAGTTGTTCTCATCTTTCTTCATGGCACAAGATCTTCTTTCTTGATTCTTCATGTAATTTCAGGAATAAGCAGTTTAGCATGAACTGTGTCATTATTGAAAAATTTTGGATTCTAGTCATTGGTTGAGAGTTGTATGGGTCTGAGGGGAAGTTTGTTTTCTTGTTTTATGAGGGAGTGGGAACATTCTGCGAGTTTGTATGGAGGATACACAGTATAGATTATTCTGTCATTTTTAAAGAGTGCATAGAATTCTTTGCACTTCAGGAGGTATCCAGTTGTATGTTACATGGCATAGGACTTGCTGAGTGTTAAACATCAGTTAGCTGTTTTTCAGACTACATCTTTTCAATATGTGTAGCACACAATAAGAATCATCTGGTGCTCTTGTGTAATGACATAACTAATAATCACATTTTCAGGTGTAACACTTATTCTGTATTCTTTTCCATTAATGCAGTAATATACACAAGAAATACAAGTCTTTTTCATCATTTTTTTTATGTTTTAGTGTGTGGCAATTTAATCCATCCTACAACATAGCATCTACTGATATTTTATAATTCATCAATTGCCGACAGCAGTTTACTAAAATTTCTGTTACTTACTGTATTTGTCACATGCTGTAACTCCCACTTTCCATAGCAGTTTGTAAACTGTAGACTTCTGTTATCTATTATATTTATCACACTCTCCAACTCCCAGTTTCTGCAACTCTGTTGCTGTACTGACATTTGTTCATGTGGTATACACACATTACTGGTAGGTGCCTTGACCATATATGTGTTGTTTCTTACATGTAGCTAATAGCTTTGAAGGTCTCAGTGACCATCCCCACTCTTCCATTTAACAACCTTTGTCAATGTACTCATGGGTAGTTGGAAGCACGTTTGTGTTGTGATAGAGTCATAATTTGTGAAGGTTCATCTTTTTTCTTTGTGTATGGAAATCTTCTATCATGATTCTTCATGTAATTTCAGAGACTGGTATTTTAATTCTGTAATGTGTAAAGATTGTGTAAGTGAATGGTGTGGTAAGGTTGAATTCTGTCAGTGTCCAGGTGACTTGTTTGAAGTGTGTTCATTGGATTTTGTGATAATATGCTTAATTTGTATGCAGACCTTATTATGAAGAAAAATGACATTGAGTATTCTGATAACACGACCAATTAAAATTCAAGAATCATCCATGAGCTCCTACGCATTTCACAGGATAATACTTATCTATTATGGATAACAATAGATAAAAATTCCTATTGACACTGTGTTCCTAATATTACACTCACTGATTCCACCAAGAATAATATTTCCATAAATCTTGTTGAGGACAAAGTCCTTTAATATGATGATTGCTTGGGTACCTTACTAAATATCCACCAGGATTTGGGATCCGTAGAAATATGAAAGGTCCCGTATGCAAAAGCTGCCACTTTTTGTTACTTTTATTCAAGAGGTGGATGGTTTCTTAATGATACTTCCTTTTTCACTTGATACCTTACTATTTTTATCATTGTTTTGTCATAATTGTGCTTTCTTCTGAATGCCTGGTCTTTCAAACTGGTCAAAGGTTTCTGAACCTCTTCTTCTCACTAATCTCAGTCACTGAGAACCTGTGGAATCTGGTCCAAACATTCATTCATTCTTTGCCCTCCTGCCAAACATTAGCTCTGCCTTAGTGTAGTGTGCTGAAAAATGAGGCAAGTGGTTCTCTATCTCATCAAACTCTTTTATATATTCAAACCCTAGTGACTGTTTATAGTGACAATACATCTTTATGAACTGTTAAGTTCTTGAAAAATCCTCTTAATTTCTTTATCTAGTGCTTTTCACCGAGACCATGTGCCAGTTGTACAAGGCTTTGTGTGGAAATTCATCAAGGTGACATGTATATCCTTTGTATTATTCTAGGTTTTTCTTCAAATACCTCCCAATACTGATTCAAGAGGTTTAACTATTGATGTCTTTGCTTGCCAGTGAGGCTTTCTGGCTCTTCTGCTTTCTGTTATACTTGTGCAACTTGGTTTTTGTGAATACTATATTGAAAGAACTGCTTGAAATCACACTGCCAAATTCTTCTTTGTCTAGAACAATAGTTACTGAAACATCCTCAATACTGGCCCAAATCACAAATTGTGGCAACAATGGTTATTCCTGTTTGCTTTGATTTACTTGCTCCATCATATTAGTACATTTAATACATTGAAAGAATTTTGCAGCTCTGTCACACCCCCTATCTTACTTCATGTCTAACTCTCTGGGGCTCAATGTGATATCCTTATTATTATAATGCGATATCCTTATTATTCTAACTACACTCCTGGAAATTGAAATAAGAACACCGTGAATTCATTGTCCCAGGAAGGGGAAACTTTATTGACACATTCCTGGGGTCAGATACATCACATGATCACACTGACATCGTAGAGATGCAGGATGTAGTCCTGTGGAACGGCTTGCCATGCCATTTCCACCTGGCGCCTCAGTTGGACCAGCGTTCATGCTGGACGTGCAGACCGCGTGAGACGACGCTTCATTCAGTCCCAAACATGCTCAATGGGGGACAGATCCGGAGATCTTGCTGGCCAGGGTAGTTGACTTACATCTTCTAGAGCACGTTGGGTGGCACGGGATACATGCAGACGTGCATTGTCCTGTTGGAACAGCAAGTTCCCTTGCCGGTCTAGGAATGGTAGAACGATGGGTTCGATGACGGTTTGGATGTACCGTGCACTATTCAGTGTCCCCTCGACGATCACCAGAGGTGTACGGCCAGTGTAGGAGATCGCTCCCCACACCATGATGCCGGGTGTTGGCCCTGTGTGCCTCGGTCGTATGCAGTCCTGATTGTGGCGCTCACCTGCACGGCGCCAAACACGCATACGACCATCAGTGGCACCAAGGCAGAAGCGACTCTCATCGCTGAAGACGACACGTCTCCATTCGTCCCTCCATTCACGCCTGTCGCGACACCATTGGAGGCAGGCTGCACGATATTGGGGCATGAGCGGTAGACGGCCTAACGGTGTGGGGGGACCGTAGCCCAGCTTCATGGAGACGGTTGCGAATGGTCCTCGCCGATACCCCAGGAGCAACAGTGTCCCTAATTTGCTGGGAAGTGGCGGTGCGGTCCCCTACGGCACTGCGTAGAATCCTACGGTCTTGGCGTGCATCCGTGCGTCGCTGTGGTCCTGTCCCAGGTCGACGGGCACGTGCACCTTCTGCCGACCACTGGCGACAACATCGATGTACTGTGGAGACCTCACGCCCCACGTGTTGAGCAATTCGGTGGTACATCCACCCGGCCTCCCGCATGCCCACTATACGCCCTCGCTCAAAGTCCGTCAACTGCACATACGGTTCACGTCCACGCTGTCGCGGCATGCTACCAGTGTTAAAGACTGCGATGGAGCTCCGTATGCCACGGCAAACTGGCTGGCACTGACGGCGGTGGTGCACAAATGCTGCGCAGCTAGCGCCATTTGACGGCCAACACCGCGGTTCCTGGTGTGTCCGCTGTGCCGTGCGTGTGATCATTGCTTGTACAGCCCTCTCGCAGTGTCTGGAGCAAGTATGGTGGGTCTGACATACCGGTGTCAATGTGTTCTTTTTCCCATTTCCAGGAGTGTATTGTCAGTCATTTTGTGAGCATTGCTTGTGATTTAAATGAAAACTTAGTTTCTACAGGGAATGATATAACTCTCTTGAAAAATACTTTTCCAATATTCATGTCTGAAATACTTCTCTGTGATACTGACAAGAGGGAGATTGAATCAATAATGAAATCACTGTAGACTAAGAATTCTCATGGATATAATGGATTGTCTAGCAGGATATTAAGGTATTGTGCTGCACATGTTAGCCTGTACTTAGCCACTTAGCCATATTTGTAATTTTTCCTTTAACAATGGACAGTTTACTGTCCTCAGAGTAAAGCCACTTTATAAAAAAAGAGAAAAAAATAATGTAAACAATTTTTAGACCTTTTTCTATGCCATCAGTGTTTGCTAAAGTTATAGAGAAGGCTGTGTATGTAAAGATAATCGATCATTTTATTTCACATAATTTGGTGTCAAATGTACATTTCATTTCAAGAAGTGGTTTAGCAATTGAAAATGCTGTATTCTATTTCCTCTGTAAGGTAATGGATAGGGGTAACTCTAAAATATTTCTGTTTGCTGATGGCAATAGTTTGGGAGTAGAGGATATTGTGTGCTACATTGGCTCTGTTTCGAATAACACAGTTCATGACATAAGCTTAAGGCTAGCAAAAACCAGATTAATGCTAAATCACAGTAAGACACAGTTTTTACAGTTTCTATCACACAATTCAACAAAACCCAATGTTTCAATTTCACAAAATGGGCATGTGATTAGAGAAACTGAACAGTTCAAATTTCTAGGTATTCACATAGTTGGAAATGGAAATGAGCGTTTAGTGTCATTGGCTGGGAGGTTCCTTGCAGGGCAGGTCTGGCTGCCTTGGTGTTGGTTCTTATTACATTCGACACCACACTGGGCAATCTGCAGGCCAGATGGGGATGAAATGATGATGAAGACAGCACAACACTCAGTCCCTGAGCGGAGAAAATCCCCAACCCAGCCGGGAATCAAACCCATGTCCATAGGATGGCAGTCCGTCATGCTGACCATTCAGCTATTGGGGGTTGACATTCAGGTAGATAGTAAACTGTCATGGAAGGCCCACATTCAGGATCTTACTCAAAGACTTAATGCTGCCATTTTCACTATTTGAACCATATTTGGGGTAAGTAATAGTTTGACATGGAAAGTAGTCTACTTTGCTTATTTTCATTTGCTTATGAGTTATGGTATTATATTTTGGGTTAACTCTTCCCATTCTTGAAGAATACTTTTGGCTCAGGAACGAGCAGTCTGGGTAATAAGTGGTGTAAGTTTGCAAACCTCTTGTTGACACCTGTTCATTTGCCTGGGTATTCTGACATTGGCCTCTCAATATATATTCTCTTTACTGTCTTTTCTTGTTAACAATATCAGTTTTTTTACCCTGGGAAATAGCAGCTTGCACTCAGTTAATACTAGGCAGAAATTCAATCTGTATTTTGATCACAGTTCCTTGGCTCTTGTGCAGAAAGTTGTGCAATACACTGCTGCATTCATTTTCGATAACCTACCACAAGAATTCAAAAATCTTAGCAGTAATCCACACCTTTCAAATTGAAACTAAATAATTTCCTCATGGGTCACCCTCTATTCTGTTGAGGAATTCGTTGAAACATTAAGCTGATTCCTCTGTTATATTGTTGATTGCTTCTACATAAACTTTTAACTTGATGTTCTTGGGTTCATAAAAATTTTATTTTATCTGTTAGTACTTTTATGTTGTAATTTCATGTACTGACACATTCCATGACTTTGGGTATATGCTCCTCAGTTCGGTCTTAGAAACAAGATGGGTAAAATAAAAAATAAGAAAAATCACATGAGTACAAATGATAAATCTACCAAAGCATTGTCCTTTTAAACCATGTGTATGTGATACTGCTGCCATATGTTCACATTACTATCCCACATCTTTTGATAATTTGGTCTAGGTTTTGCATGAATCATTTATTTCAGTTGCCCATAGGGCCCTGTCATCATGCATATAATCAGTTATATGTTTTGCACCTTCGTCCATGGCCATTACAATACATATGTAAAGCCACAAATGAGTAGCACAGGATATACCATCTTATTTAATTAATATATTAAAAAGTTTCTATGCTTAAGGATTTTCATTTCCATCATTATTACTGTGTATAACATTGTCACCGGCAGCATACCATGTGCAGACAGTGAAATATTTTGAACAGACTGATACACATTTAGATTGTTATAGTCTGATCTAGGGCTCAAGATATATGTCATTATGTTTTTATTCAATTCATATTAGCATTGCTGCACTGCGTACTGGACATCTATTAACCCTTTGTTCATGGTTTTCACTGTTTCAACTCATTTATTTCTCCACTGAATAGAATCAGATCCTATTTGTTCCTTGATATCGAGTAATTCCTTTTTTAGCCCACGGCTGGCAGGGTCAACAGATTACTAACAGAAGTCTCGATTCACATGTTCACAGATTTTATGATCTGATCTCCCTCAGAATTTGCCCAAGCATCTATGTGTGCTGTGTCTTTCTGCCTGTAAACAGCAAACAGTTCTTGTAGCATTTTTTCTTCCTCTAATGACAAATTAATCACTTGGTATGAAAGACTGTCTAAGTTGTAACCTAAGGATACCTACCTATCATGGATCTCATTCACTTCTGTTGGTAGCTTTTCCATAGATCCAGGGATCAGCTCTTGAGCTTTTCCCAATTCAATTATGTCACTTTCTAGTCCCTTCAATCTGGCTTCCAGTTTCTCTGCTAAGTCATTAAGTTGAGTGCTCACTGGTGGTCAGACCTTGCCTAGCGGGCATATCCTCCTGTCTAGTATTCATTCCTTTTTGCTTTGTGGCTAATGCTGTAACGAGAGTGGTTATCTGTGTTTGTTTTGCAGCTCAAATTCCCAACTACTCCAGAATTTTGGTGAGAGATCTTGAGTTTATGGTTTAGATACCTCTGGCACCACTACATCCTCAACTGAATGAACATTAACAAGGTCCATCAACTCCATCTGATATTGAGAATGGGTTTTTACCACAACACACAAACAAATTTCGACAAGAGCCTAATGTCTTCTATCAGATTACAACACAGTTTATCCCTAATACATTTACACATGAAATATCATCAGACAAACAAAGAAAACTATAATGATAAGCACTGTTAAAAGAAGCTGAGAAATACTGCACCAGCCAGACATGGTCAGAAGTATGTAAATGTAAAACTTAGCAATTTCCTGACTATATTCAAACTAAAATTTGACAAGACATTTCCTGAAATCGCACATTCTGTTGGACTATCTGCCAGAAAAAAAACTGGGTAACAAAGGTATCAGAATATTCTGAACACCCAAATATCTCAGCTCTAGAAAAGACAATGAGAGTAGCCCAGCCTTCTTACAGTTTTTTTATCAAATGCAAAAGAACCTATAGGAAACTGCTGCAGGATGCAAAAAGAATTCGAAATGATAAGACTATATAGATGTTCAACAATAAAAGCAAAGCAACAAGGAATATAGTAAAACCAGAAAATGGTATCACCAAGCCAAACCTGACAAATATGAAAATTAAAAATGTAGGTGGTTTAATAGATAATCCTAAGGATAACTTTCTTGCTTAGTAACATAGCAACCAAAGTTTAGTAACATAGCAACCAAACTTAAAGTAAAGCTACCAAAAACACAATATACAGCTGCAAATAACTACATACTTTACATAAAGCTGCTGCTACTAACGATGCATCACTGCGATTTTGTATAAACTTAAGAGTAAAATATCAATAGTTCCAGATGAGGTTGCAGTGTGTCTACTATGGGACTGTATTAGCAGCATACAAGCATCTCTGACAGATACTATAAATCAATCATTCATTTCCAATTGCTTCTCCAATTACCTAACGCAAGCAGAAGTTCTTCCCATCCACAAAAAATATTGTAAACAAAATATAGAGAATTACAAACCAAATTCAATACTGCCTCCATTTTCAAAAATGATAGAAAACTGTTATGGAAAACAGACATATGGATTATTTAAATAAATATCAACTTCTGTGGAATGAACAGTTTGTTTTCAGATCTGGAAAGGGAACAGAAGCTACTACAGGAAAATTTACAATATTAGTTTTAGAAGCCCTAGATAAAGGATAAAATGTAACAGTTATTTACCCACACCTCAACAAAGCATCTGACATAGTTCGTCATGATATACTTCTAGGTAAATCTGAAGTACTGGAAATAAGGGTGAGGGGGTCATAAATAAATAGTTTACGTTTTATATAGCAAACAGTGCACAGTGGGTACAGATCTCTCAAATTTCAGATGGCTGAAATTATATGATATTGGGATTATTTACATAGCAAGTACAACAGGCATGTTGTGACACATGAAAGACGTATCTGCTCACTATGTTATAAGTTAATGAGAAGATTGTTGGTTCAAGAAACTAATCACAGTCAATGTCACAAAACACCTGTTGCAGAGGTGACCATTTAGTCATGGTATAGGGGCTGTTGCAACTGCTGAAATACACTGTGAACAATCTGTGGCTCAGGTGACCACAGTGCTCACTGTCACATCCTGTCACATGAGTGGGCACTAGCGCATGACAAAATCTGTCACTCATGTGACAACTGAAACCACAGTATGACCCATCACACAAAAATCCACTTTTTACACTGCACACTGCATTGCTTTGATGACCACTCAAATCACAACATATCCCATCACACAACTGACCAATGAAATCACTACTCCATCACAGCACACTTAATGGACGAGTATGTTCTGTCTCGTGTCTGTGAGAGTATACATTATATGCAGGTCAGTCCAGTGAAGCAGCAGCAGCAGCAGGGATACAACTGAATCATCTGCTCCCTAATCCTGCTGGATCCTCATAAACTGGACTGGTGATATAACCTAGACATCAAACTTGCATTCTATGTTGTTGGGTGTCGTGTATTGTATTACTATGTATCCTGCCTACAAAACATAACCCCCCATCCCAAAAGAAGGGTGTAGTTGAGGGTCAGGTAAATTAGGCTGGTAAGTTCACTTGAGGCCCAGAGTGGGATTTTACCAAAGATTGTGCTGACTGGAGACGTGGTGTTGAGGTTGTCTGAGGCAAGTGCATAGAAGTGGGTTCAAATGGGAAGGTGTATGTTACCTTTATATGTTCCAGTAACAGTGTCTATGTGTTTCAATTTATGGAAACTTCCAGGGTATAATAACTATCTTGTGAGGTCCAGAGAATGGACATTGGAGACCAGGCCTGACCCCCTCAACACTGAGCATTACATGCATGGCAGTTGATGAATCTGAATGAACATAGGAAGTTGGGGTGCCATGCCAAGAGCCAAGTTGAGGCCATATGTATGGAATACGGTTGTGCAGTTCATACAGGAATGCTGAAAGGTATGAGTCAGAAGAGGTAGCAGAGAATTTGACACATTCTCTGGTATCTGAAGCTGTTCACCATATATTGTAAAACAGCCTAGTCGCTGGAGTGTTGAGGTCTGTCTTGAATCAAGTGGAGGTTGAGAAGTATGAGGATCAGTACAGTAGTCCTTGCTTTCTTGTGGCAACCTAGAGTGACATGCCGTCACTGAAACGTATCATTTTGAACTGGATGGTGATGATGAGTGTCTAAGAATTTGGCAATCTTTTTGAACAGCTGGAATTCAAATTTCCTTTCACAACCTTTGATGATGTGGAATAGCAAAGCATAATGAACAGTCCACTTACTGACAAATGCTAGTACCACAGTATCATCTGAGATGTAAGAAATTGGTGTTGCCCCTGGCCAGTGTGTGAAATATTCAGTGATAGGTAAAAGATACTGCTGAACATCAGAGGTGAGGAAGTGATTGACAATGTTAACATGGGCATGCATAAGCCTCCCTATAGCCACAGGAAAATCACCAACTGGGGCATGGATGTGCAGGTCAACCTTACTAATCTTACAGGCACCACAGCAGGGGTCCCAGCTGCAACAATCTGAGCAAATGCCAGGCCACACAGAGTGATGAATCCTGGTAGTAGCTTTAATAACTGGTGTCACAGGTTATGGACACTGTCAAAGACCTGCTGGGGGAAAGCATCTGGTAGGAAAGGTTATAAGTTGTGACTGGAGGTATCACATAATAATTTGTGTCTGTGCCAGCCTAAGGCCAGTTTTTGAGTCTTGGTGATAAGAGTTCAGCTCTGTACTAACCTCTTGAGCTGCAGTGACTGTTGTGAAATTGATGCAATCAGTGATCCCAGCAACTCAAGCTGACAATTGGCAGCTATATTGTCTGTGCTGAACTGAGAGATATGTTCCAGTTGGTGGAAATGACATGGTGAGCAGTGACTTTTTCTCTGCTGCAATGTATATACTATGGGTCTGTAGTGTGGAAATGTCATTAAGTTAATGGCTTTCAGTTTTTGGCAGAGGTACCCGATTACATCATAGGGGACAAGCAGCTTCCTGTCATAGGCACAACATTGGTGCTTTGTAGGCATAAGCTTCATTGAAAAGAAGACCAATGGTTCTCATGAAACACTGAAGTGCTGTTCCAAAGCTGCTCCTAAGGCACAGTGGCTGGTGTCAACCACCAGTGCCAACAGGGTGTCATGCTGCATGACCCAGAAATGTAGAATAGACAAGGCAGTTCTTGACAACAGTGAAGGCATCATCTATCTGGTCCATCCAAAGAATGGAAGGACCAGCAAGAGCATCTGACAGCAGCCCTTGACTTGAGACTGCACAAGGGAGATAAATCTGGTGGCCCAGGAACATCACCTGTTAGGCACCAAAAATGCAATTAATGATAACCCCAAAATCTTTTACCCATTGAAACACTACTGACAGGTGTTCAGTTAATTACTTAGTTACAATATTATGAAAAGAATAGGCAACTACTGACCATATAGTGGAGATACTGTGTCATGGAGAGGCACTACAAAAAGACTACTAAATACGTAAGCATTCGGACCAAAGGCCTTCTTTTGAAATGGACAACTCTCTCTCTCTCTCTCTCTCTCTCTCTCTCTCTCTCTCTCTCTCTCTCTCTCTCTCTCACACACACACACACACACACACACACACACTCATACATTACCACTGTGTCTGGCCTTGGCAACAGAGGTAATGTTTATGTGTGTGTGAGCTGCATTTGTGTGAATGTGTGTATTTTATATTTCAGAAGAAGCACTTCTCACAAAATAGTTACATGTTTAATAGTCTTTTTGTTATGCTGGTCTGCAACTCAATATCTGTGCTGTATGGTGAGTGGCAATCTATCCTTTCATAGTACTGTCATTATTCCACCCTGGGTTTTCTTCTGTTATTTAGTTACTTTGATGTTCCTTGCCCCATTTATCACAATAGTTTGTAATGGTGTGGAATGAGTTATTTTACATTACATGCTGAACATTTATAAGTTTTTTAAAAAATATACAGACTTGGATTGGTAATTTCTATCCACCATCTTTCACACATTACATTGTGAGAAGTTCTGCTGAATAGAAGGAGATGTCAAGGAAAAGGCTTTTTAAGTTTGTTTTCAAATATTATTTTGATGTCTGTCAGACATTTGACATCAGTGGCCAAGTGATCAAAATTTTTTCTTGCAGCATTGTGCATCTCTTTTTGTGATAAAGACAACATTAATGTGAAGTAATAAATGTCATTTTTCATTTAGATATTGTAATTATGTTTGCAACTGTTGCTTTTGGACTGTAGTAGATTATTTACAACAAACTTCATGAGGGAAGTGATATACTTCAAATTAGTAGTCTGAATGCCCAACACCTTAAACAGATTACAAGATGTTTATGGATAAGTAATACATGTTATTTTTACAGAATGTTTCTGAACAATGAAGACTTTCATTCTTAAAGATGACATTACTTGTTGAATATATGCAAAATATGCCCACTTACTTATTCGTTTCTCAATAAGATTTTGTATGATTCTAAGTACAACAGTGGCTGAACTAAGTTGTTTTAGGAATTTCCCTATGTGCTTTGTCCAGTTTAAATTCTTGTCAATATGGGCAACTTGAAAGTTTGAAGTTGCCACACTATTTATTATTTTCTGAGTATGTGTTACATTTGTCATCAGTACAGTACTCTTGGATGTGCAAAACTGAATAACTGAGCACTTTCACAAAAACAAGTCAATGGAACTTTTAAGAACATTGTTTACCATTTCTTCTGTTTCTGTATGTGTGCTTGGATTGATTACAAAACAGGGTATATTCACGGATAAGAAAAAAAACCTGGGGTTTTTCCCAGTTAAAAATACACTTTTTCCACGGTGAAAATATACTATACCTCTGGTGAAAGTACATTTTTTTTCGCATTAAGTGACAATATTAGTTCCCTCGGAGCTGTAAAACGTATGTTCTTTGAATGGTGAAGGTTTCATACACCATATAGAATTTTCAGGCACTTTAGAAAATGATTCCAGCAAAAAACAATGATTTCTGAAATACCTTTGAGATGCAGCAACATTTACACTGTATATTTTCACTTTACGGAAATATAAACAAGAACTTCACCAAATACGGCACGGTAACTTGTGAAGCACTGAAATCGGGACTGCAATGTGCTTTTATCCTCCAATCATAGTTCATGCTGCATGATCTCGCTAGCCAAAGACAGCAGATATTCCTTGATTAGGACATGTGACTGGTCAGCCAATAGCAGCAGCATTCTTAATTAGTGCAAACACACAAATAGGAAAACTTAATGAGTTATTGTATGTACAGCACAGCTACAAGAAGGAGCCAAGCTTTTACATATAATATTGGCTAACAAAAATATTTTGCTGTGTGATTAGGCAGGATCCTAAGAATACAGCTTAAATTGCAGGTACTGAATATTTCTGTCAAGCATTATCATAAATTTTGTTACTGTGCAAAGAACATTTCATCAAACATTTTGATGAGTCCCATAGTGCTCAGAGCCATCAAACATTTTGACTTTAGGATAGAAAAGCAAATTCCATATGCACTTTTTAAAGAACTCACTTTGCACATTTTTTTAAAGGGTAGTTATACTTTTTGCCATAGTTACTGCTTAATTTGTACTCTATGAAAGAACTAAAATAAATATGGAAAGCTAACCTTGAAACTTAGTCTTTTGTAGTTTGTTTTACCCTTTAAGAGACATCAAACAAAATGTGAGAGTAAAATATTAAATAACAGAGTAAATGTCTGATCTTCAGTGTTTTTATAAGAAATTCATTGCACATTCTGACACATAACATAATTCATCTTTCATAAAAGGAAATCACATTGAAAGTAAAACTTTTCACACTACCATTTGCAACATTCTCCCTCAACCTATTACAAATGTAAGCAGTTGTCACGTCACACTTATTGAAACAAGGCCCAAGAGACAGACACACTGAAAGAAATTTGTTGTTACCAAGTACTGAACAGTCTTTGACACATTTTGCAGTTGCCAGAGTCTTGAGAGTGTTCACAGCCATTTGTAATTGTTAAAGGACACATTTAATTTGCAACTACAGTTTAATTTGGTTTAGTTCTCTTGTTTATATTTTATTGCTGCAATATTATTCTGCAAAAGTGGGCTAAAGTAAAATTCTTTGTTAGAGGAACATGTTATTACCAGCTTAAATTACCAAAATTTAAATGAATACTAATGTAATGAAATATTTCTGGAGGTCTAAAAATTTCCCAGGTTTTTCCTGACTTTCCCAGGGTGTATGAACCCTGCAACATTAGTGTCATCTGCAAATGAAACTAATTCTGCATGCTATATATTAGACAGAAGATTGTTCACACATATGAGTAACACTAGTGGACCTGAGGCGTGGGAAACCTGATACGTGATTTTCCCCAGTCCGAATTATGTCTCCAGATTACATTGGTTGAGTTGGCACGTAAAGGGCATTAACAGTAGAGCAACTTTTCTGAACCCCAAACTGCTATTTACTGATGATATTGTTCCTAAGGTGAGATATCATTCTAAAATGCATAACCTTCACAGAAATCAGCGGTTCAGTGTAACTGTGATGAAGAAGAAAACAGTACTATGATGTTGAGGTAAAGGAAGCAAACAGGTGATGAAGCACTGTTGATGAATCAATGCAATATTTTTCAGCATTATGGAGATAAAATGGCATCTAAAGTGATTCAAATATGCCAAGCAGTGTGCTGATGGATGCCTTTGGGCTGTCTTCCATGGTGACTGGTATCTGCATGGATGCCTTCATGCTGCCAAGAACACTGAAGTTCTGCTGAGGGCATAGTTGAAGTAGCAAACTCCTGGAAGAGGATATATGTCTGGGATGGTGCATGCATTATGAGCACAATACACAATATTTGCCGTAGGTCTGTCAGGATGTATCCCTTTTCAGTATGAACTAGAGATGAGAAGACTACAGTCAAGTTGCTGTAAGTTGATCCCTGACAGTTGCAGTGGCTAGGTGCAGCAGCTTCACAGGTTTACATCAACCAATAATATAATGCAATTTTATAAACATCTCTGTGGCAAACACTTCAGTAGACGCCTATTGTTTTCACATGCAGCTGTTAGCACTTCACAGCTGGAAGCCTGCAACAGTGCTACGAATTGCCATGGACCTCCTTACGTGATCTTCACTAAAGGATCTGTTTAAATGGTGAATGATACCAGTCAAAACTGGAAACACAAATTCAGCTTAAGCAGAAACAAATTGCTCCAGTGTGAAGCACTGGAGGACCAAGTGTGGTGCATGTGTGATGTACTGTGCTGTGTTATTCTTTTCTTGATGCTCCACGTGACTGCATGATGGCTGGAAAATGGTTGAGATGATCCTGGTAATGCAGCATGGATGACCTTCAGTACAAAATTTGGTACAACATGGCAGAACCCAACAGTTAAGTTACTGGAATCCTTGTCAATGAGATGAGAGCGAGGAATGTTAGGGAGCAGCAGAAAATGTGCTAAGAAATCTGCACCAATGGCTGGTTCTGTGATAAATCCAATGGTGAGTTTCCAGCTGATGGTACAGTGAAATCCTAGATGTAGTTGTGAAGGACAGACACCGTAGGTGGTGACAGACTAGTAATTGGTAGCCAATAGCTATAATGGTGCTGGTTGATCCCCTATGAGAATTGTGTGTGGACAGTCACACATGTCAGACTCTATTTCTATACGAAAACAAGGGATGGACTTTCTATCCAAGATGAACAAGCAATTTGACACAGTTTGATAACTGTACATACTCACTCATGGGTGCTGCTGGCTTTTGGTTGGTCACGTGGTGGACAACACTGAGAAGTTTGCTTGACAAAAATGCAGTGATTCCAATACATAGTGGTTTGGTCTTTGGCTCAGTAACAGCCATGAGTAGGCTAGTGAGGATGTGGTGATGTGGAATCACTAGCTGGCTGTGCATGACCTGCGGACACCTGATCTGCGATAGCTTTGATCAGGGGCAAAAGCACGTAGAAAGCACAACAGCCACATTCCGGCACATAAAAAACCCAATGGCTCATTAAGTACAAGTAGATTTATTGATGAAATGGTTGGTACAAGAAACCAGTCAAAGAAAAAATCACAATGCCACAAAGCACTCATCATAGGAGTGATAACTTAGTCCCTGCTCAAGGCGTGCAAGGTCTGTTGCAGAAACAGCCGCTAAAAAAACATGTAAACAATCCATCTCTTGGGTGACCACTGCACTCATTGGCATTGGAGTTTCTCTTGTTTTGCTTAAAAAAAAAATCTAAAAACTTTATACTCACCCCTTAATGGGGTTAGGATATTGAATGGGCCGACTTGGAGCAGGAGGGGCACCACAGGACATTTTAATTTCCACTGTCTATACTTTTACAAATAAATTCATAAAGCTTTGTCAGCATGACCAGGAAGGATTCTGATTTCACATTCATAGAAGTGGAAGTTCGAAAACATAATGAAGTAATTTTTTTTTAAATGTGAAATTTCATCATTTTTTTCACATACTAATGGCAACATTTGTTGCTATAGTAACACTTTTCTTTATAAGTAAGAGAGATGGTTTGATGAATTTTGCACAGAATACAAACCATGCTTAAAGGTGTATGAAACTCTAGAATTTTTTAAATCTATTAAAAACTGTGGTAAAAACTGAGGTAATTAACTACAAAATTTGTGTTTTTTTCTAAACATGATGTTTAAAATACAATAGATAGTTCCTTTTTTCATAAATTAAATAAATGCGAGAGTTTCATACACCTTTAATATGGTATGTATGCTGTGCAAAATTCATCGAACCATCTCTCTTACTTATGAAGAAAAGTGTACCTATAGCAACAAATGCAGTCATTACTAAGTGAAAAAATGACGAAATTTCACATGTAAAAAAAATTATTTTGGTATGTTTTCGAACTTCCACTGCAATGCGTACCAATCCTGATTCCTTCCTGGTGATGCTGACAAAGTTTTATGAGTTATTTGTAAAAGTATAGACACTGGAAATTAAAATGTCCTGTGATGCCTCTCCTGCTCCAAGTCGGCCTGTTTGACATCCTATTTCCCTTAAACGGTTTCTGTTTGGTTTTATATACTTTGGGAAAAATTTCATGTGGACAGGGTACCATTAATACACGCTGAATAGAGGAACAAATTATAATATAGGGAATGGAGCTTTTACTCAGTGTAAAAGTTACTGACAACTGCATAAAACCGAAACTAAGTACTGTACCTTCCTGATTTGTAGGATGCCTTAATTATTTTTGAAATTTTTTCTCTTTTTACTGCAGACCAGGTACAGTCTACAATGTTCTTGGACACAACAAAATGTAAAATACTTTTGTTCCTCATCTACAATCAGTAGTCCATGAAAATCTTCCATTTAAGTAAGACAACTTTCAACAATATCATTTTTACTGCTTTTCACTCTTTAACTAACCTTTTACCATCTAAATACACTATCTTATCAAAACTATCCAGACACCTGGTTGAAAATGACTTACAAGTTCGTGTCACCCTCAGTTGGTAATACTGGAATTCAGTATGGTGTTGACCCACCCTTAGCCTTGATGACAGCTTCCACTGTCACAGTCATATGTTCAATCAGGTGCTGGAATGTTTCTTGAGGAATGGCTGCCCATTCTTCATCGAGTCCTGCACAGAGGAGAGGTATCGATTCAGTCAGTGAGGCCTGGCACAAAGTAGCATTCCAAAACATCCCAAAGGTGTTCTGTAAGATTCAGGTCAGGACTCTGTGCAGGCCAGTCCCTTATAGGGGTGTTACTGTCATATAACCACCACCCCTCATGCCATTCATTATGAACAAGTGCTCAAACGTAGTGAAAGATGCAGTCACCATCCCTGAATTGCTCTTCAACAGCGGGAGGCAAGAAGGTGCTTAAAACATCAATGTAGGCCTGTGCTGTGATACTGCCATGCAAAACAACAAGGGTTGCAAGCTCCTCCATGAAAAACATGACCACACCATAAAATCACCACCTGTTGGCTGTTACTGTTACTGTTGGCACTCGACACTCTGACAGATGAAATTCATCGGGCATTTGCTATACCCACACCCGGTCATCAAACTGCCACACTGTGTAGTGTGATTCGTCACTCCGAGAACATTTTTCCACTATTGAATCGTCCAGTGTTTTTGCTCCGTATCCCAAGAGATGTCGTTTGGCATTTACTGGTGTGGTGTGTGGCTTATAAGCAGACACTCAGCCAAGAAACTGAAGTTTTCTCACATCTTGCCTAAATGTCATAGTACTTGCAATGGATCCTGATGCAGTTTGGATCCTACTTTCGACATCTTCAGTTGCTCCACCATTTTTGGAAACAATGCTTCATAGATAACAAAAGCTCTCCACCTGCTCAATCTCCTCTTCTTTCACAGGTAGTACATTCTTGTTCTTACTGTTTGTACTAAGCTCTTTAGTCTTAGCTGTGTTTATTTTTAATACAGATCTCTGAGCTTCTGCTGCTCACTCATATCATTGAAAACATGGGTCAGGAGACAGATGTTGTTTCTAAAGTCAAGGTCCTCAAGGCAATCATATACAGTCCATTGTATATTTCTTCTTTTCTCTCGGGTTACCTTCTTCATGACACCATCTAATGTCAGAAAAACAGCAGTGCCTTACTCCAAATTTAAAATGAATGGTTCTGAGTGATTTCCATGATGTTTCACCTGGCAATTATATTCTCTGTACATCATCTTCATGATACTGATGATCTTTGGAGGTATTCTGTAACTCTGCATTGTTTTCCAGATGGCTTCATGCTGCACCCTATCAAAGGCTTTTTCAAAGTCAGCAAAAGCCAGGTACAATGGAGACGAATATTCCAAGGATTGAGCAGTAATGATCCTTGAGGTATTGCCTTGGTCTGTGCATAATCTGCTTTCTACTAGTGATTGTAGACCACTTGCCCACGAATGGCAAAAGTCCCGAGTTTTAGTCTCAGTCCGGCGCACAGTTTTAATGCACTAGGAAGTTTCATATCAGCACACATTCTGCTGCAGTGTGCAAATCTCATTCTATCAACCTCAAAGTCTTCTGCTCCTCTCATGGTCAGCTGCACGTAGCTTGCTCTTGGGTAGCAAATTCGAAAAATCTGTACATATATAACATGGATAATAAAATGAAATGTTGTTTTGATCGTCGATCAACATAGATACTGAGAAATGTATGGACAGCTACTCCCTCTATGGTCTCATTTTGTAATTTAAGGCTTTGTACTTATATAGAAGTTCTTGTGATTAGTCTCCTTTATATATTAAGAGTTAACAGTTGGGGACTGACATAAGTGTCGTGTGAGCTTTCTCCTAACATTTCTGGTGTCCTATTTGTAATTATTATATTATTATATTATTGTTGTAACACTGTTTCATCTTGTGTGACCTGTAGTGGCAAGCCAGTAATGTATGTGGTAGTTCAAAAAGTTCTTAGAGTGGAATAGAAAGATATGAATCACACAAGTGTAACTTTTTTATGTTTCAGTGTAAGCTCCCTTTGTACTAATACATGTGGCGCAGTGATGTTCCAATACCTTGAGCTCAAATCAAAAGAACCGTGCGACTGCTACGGTCGCAGGTTCGAATCCTGCCTCGGGCATGGATGTGTGTGATGTCCTTAGGTTAGTTAGGTTTAATTAGTTCTAAGTTCTAGGGGACTGATGACCACAGATGTTAAGTCCCATAGTGCTCAGAGCCATTTGAAATTTTTCAAATCAAAAATTAGATTCCTCTGTGCCTGCAATACACTGTCAACTTTGACTGTCCGTTCTTGGTTTGAAGGCAATCTCTATCCATCATAGAAAATTTTGAGCTTGAGGAAGAGATGGATGTTTGATGGAGCCAAATAAAGTGAGGCTGGCAACAATTCATATCTAAATCGATGTATTTTTGTCATGGCATTGACACTTGTCTGTGTGCGCATACTGTCTTGTTGAATGATGACTTTCTTTCCTGCCAAACCTGGCCTTCATTTGTATATCTTTTGCTGTAGTTGGTCAAGGAAGTTAGTGTAACATTATCCTGTAATTGTGTCACCTGTGTAAAGGTAACATATCAGCAGAATTCCTTTTGCATCTCTGGAAACTAACACCATGACCTACGAAGCTGACGTTATTGTCTTTGTAAAGTTTCCCGGCTTAGGACAATTTTACAGAAAGCAAGTGATTACACTCATGAATCAATTTGTTGACACAATCAGTTTATGTTCACAAATGTAAGTCCTGCACTCTTTTAGCATTTCAAAGCAAATAAGAAAAATGCTTCCTGGCAATAAAGGGAAAACTTCTTGGATATCTTAAAGTTTTCAGGAAAAAATGTAAATAAATATTTATGTGACACAATCCTCTGAAAAGTTCTATTGCAAAAAAGTGCCTATCTTCTTAGATAGTATGCAAAAAAATGAAGTTCCATCTCATTAACAGTACAACGAGTTTGAGCCTCAGAGTCCACAGCTGGAGCAGCAGGTCATGATGTGCATTGGTCCTAGGTGGCAAGGGCATCATCAAGTCTGGGTGGTGACATAGTGCTGGGAAACTTCTGCTTCTGCTGGCATAGACTGAACTGTCTGTTGCTTGCTGGGTGAAGGCAGTTAACCCATGTGGTGGATGACTACTAGATAACTATTGGTCTGGCAATGTGTGCTCAAATTGGCTGAGGAATATGGACCGCACATATACCCAATGATCCATATACATGGTGGTGTCTACTGCTCTCATGAGTGCCCTCAGAAATAGCTTGCTTCCTGCAGGGCAGACGAAGTTCAGCTGACTTTGACCAATGTGCCTGCAGAACAGGAGCAAGGAGCTGCATAACTGTGTAACGTTGTGGGTTGGCAGCTTGTAGGAGACCCCAGAAACACAACATATCTTCCCAAATTCTCGAGAAAGACCAAGAGGGGCAGAGACTGGAGTGAGAAACAATGGCATCGTCACTGCCAGAAGCATTGCCACAGGGTTAGGTAGGGGTTCTGGTGTGTTGACATCCATTGGGATGGTGAATGGAGTCATCGTCTGGCTGGGCACACTGGAAGGTGGAAGCAACACATCTGCTGGGTGAGCAGCAAGCTATTCAGAGTCCTTTGTATATGAAACACAAAACTGAATGGCAGAGTCTGTTGGAGGCCAAAAACCATGGCAAGGGCAGTATTGGTTGATGTGCTGTAAGAGTTGGGAGCACTCGAGGAGTGTGATGAGAAATATAGCTTGCCTCAGAAGATGGAAAACAGTGGTTGTCAGCCACCGGGGCTAGCCACAGAAAAAATCCATATCCCACATCAGGTCCCTGGGAGACAAACAATGTTGGTGGGAAGAAGAGGAGATGGTCTGTCGGGTGGAGAATGGACAGAGAAGAGTGGAGAGGGCAACCATGGGGCCACTCTGCCAGAGAGGAGCCCTCGATCAGAGTGCCTCCGTATGATCTCTGAAAAAGATGAGGATACTCATGAGAGGAGTGGTACTCGTGTAGATTAGACAGTTGAAATTTAAAAGTCTGCAGAAAATGCTCAGCAGTGCCATTAGAGGCAAGATGGAAATGCACAGTGGGAATTAAAGCAATTCTGTGAGCAGCACAGAAGGCAGAAAATTCAGAGGAAGTTAGCTGAAGCGCATTATCAGTGACAATAGATGCACGGAAGCCCTCTAGTGTCAAAATCTGGCTAATTGCCCAGATGGTGTGGGAAGATAAATTGGAAGACTTGCAGACCGCAAACAGAAAACAGGACACACATGCATGATGGTAAACCACATAAAGTCAAGGATGGGGTATTTGAAGTTCAGGAAACGGCAGTGGAAGGCCATGTTAAGTAATGCTGAGGTAGGGACCTCACCATCTCTGGCAGGTGGAGCAAGCAGTGACCAAACCTCTAATAACAGAATCCACGCCTCATAGACATAATGGTGATCCAGACACTAGGTTAGAACAGTCCACCAGTGTCCTTTGTGGAGCAACTGGATGATGCGGTTGCAGAGAGCCACCAAATAACCATCCAAGTGCAGTTGTTGTCACCCTGGAGCAGGACAATGCTGTCCTGGGAAGAGAGGTCCTGTCATTGATCCCAGAACACCTGAAGATCTGGGTGTGCCACAGCCTTAGGGTTGGGTGGCCAGCTTTCCCAGATGTACTGGAAGAGATGTGGAAGACTGGATTGTCTGCAGTGTGGAGTCACACAAGTTTGACATGCAGGATTAGCTGTGCAATGTCGGCAGCAACAGCGGTCAAGGTGGCAGCAGACTTCTGGATCAGTATTGAATACTGGGTCCTCTCCTAGTGAAAGCTGGGAAAGGAGGTCAGCATTGGTATGGTGGAGGGTGGAGCACAAAATGGTCTCATAGGAATAGGCAGAGAGGAACAGGGCACAGTGTTGGAGGCGGTGGGCTGTATGGTGCTGAAACCCAGAGGAAGTGCAACAGGGGCTTCTGGTACATACTGAGGGTACATGGGTGCCCGTTGACATAAACATTGGACTTTCTCAACCCAAAAATAATGGCCAGTGCTTAGTTTTTGATTTGGCCATAATTGCACTGGACAAAATAGTTTCAGAGATAAAGGCAGTTGGCTGCACCACCTCATTGATTACATGGAAAAGAACAGCTCCCACACCATAATTGGAGGTACCAGCAGCGAGTGTACACAGCTATCATAGGTCATAAGGCAGGTAGGCTTGAGGAGCACCTGTTTTAATAAGTGGTAACACCCTGACACACTCAGGGGACCAGAGGCACTGGACATTCATTCAGAGGAAGTGAAGAAGAGGCTCTGCAATGGCAGTTGCATGGAGAGAGAAATGACCTAAGACAGATTCGAGTTGATTTTTGTGGCAAAGCACAGGGAGCTTCTGTATCACCTCAATGGACTGCATGACAGGGTAGATGCTGGAAGCACATAGGATGTGGCCAAGATATTCTACTCACTGCACTAACAGGTCACACTTGTCCTTGTTACAATGGAGACCCACATGACGAGACACTGCAAACAAAAAATTCAGATTGTCTAAGAAGTCTTAGACAAAGGCAACCAGTAACCAGGATATTGTCCAAGTAGTTGGCAGCCTGGGTAACATATAGCAACAGTTGTTCAAGATACTTCTGGAAAATTACTAATGAACTGATGATACTGAAGGGGAGCTGATTGTATTGTAAAAGACCAAACAGGATACTGATAACCAAAAATCCTGGAGGCTGCCTCCAAAGGAATTTGCAGGAATGTGTCACAAAGATCAGTTTTTGCATAAATCTTGTGAGCACCCAGTTGAGACCAAATCTCCTTAGTTCAGGGGATAGGGTAAGAGTCCACTACTGACTAAGAGTGGACCATGACACTAAAAATGCTGCTGATGTGTTTCAGACCCGTATTCTGCCAATAAATTGTTTTATTACCACTAATAATTGTATAAGCACTTCAAAACACTGCTCATGCAGTGAACGCAGTTGGATTTAAATTAACAGTCTGGAAAAAAACGGTTCACTACACTCAACTATGTAATCCTCGTCAAATTCACTTACACTACTGTGAAAGCTTCTTTTATGTGCTTAAAAATAGTGTTCTGCAGCTACGTAGTGTACTAACAAAGAACAATTCTTTCATGTGATACAGCTCTATTTTGGAATAGGCCTACACAATCTAATATACTTACTGAATGACAATTGTTCTCTGAAGAGCATTTGTCATTTTATGGTAAGCGAGATGTTTTACCTTTATATGCAATTTAGAAATATTGATGCACTTTTAGTACCATTTCAGATTTATGAACATAAAAAACTAACATTATAACTATAATAAAACCTGATTTTACATTAGCAGACTGTACATTTTGCCGCCATTTTCGTTTGATCGTGTCCTAAGCTTTTTCTCTCTGAACTACTTGCTTTCCTGCTATTAAAAATTGACATTTGGAAGTAACTGAAGGATATCTTGTCATCCTTCCCTTCAAAGAACTTTTAGAAAGCTCCATCCTCCCCTCTTCTTAAATTAATTGAATGATGATCCTAAATTATTCAGTTTTTTCTTCTCCTTTCCATTAGTCGACACAATAACAATACTTACGTTTTACTGTCTGTTCATTTCAAACAAAACTGTGTGTTTAAAAACAATGAATAATTTACATAACACACTAAAGTTAAATGAATGCGTTTGATGATGAAAGTGCATTGCCTTTAATCTGCTGACTCGTGTGGCGGTGACGGTGATTTTACTGCCGTGTGTATAAACACTGGACTTCTGACAATGGCGATGGTCAGTTGACATTGCGGAAAATTTCCGCTGAGCGTGCAACTGGCCGTAAAGATCTGGTCAGAAAGAGTGTGGCTTGGCAGTCAGACCTGTGGCCTTGAACAGCAACGGCAACGGAAAGGCCGCATCATTGTTGTATATAGGTGTCGGTCACATAGAGTACGACTCTGGCTGGCTCACCACACCAGCTGACGTCGAGTTTCAACACAGACAGGTTCACAGTAGCCCGGAGCGGCTGTTTGCATTTGCTGGTGCATTTGACAGCAACGGCATGAGGCAGATCTTTGATACCACGCTACACATGCAGGCTGCTATGTGATGAGGTTCTGTCTGTTTCCACAGTGTGACAGCTGACGCAGCAGCAACCGCTTTTGCCTGTCCGGCGTTCTTCGCCCCGGTCATCCACTGTGCCTGACCCGACAGGCAGACAGCGGCGTTGTGACTGACCAGGCCTTCAAGAAGCTGAAAATCAGTTTTTATCTTTCCTGTATGTTTGGAAACTGGCACATCCAGGATATATTATAGGAACGAAGCCTAGAAACACAGGTGGCCCTTGTGACTCCTAGGGGATTTAGACCACTCATTTCTAAATCATTATCAAAGTATCACAAACAAGCCGTCAATGTCTCATTAGTCATCAGTCACTTATTAGTTACCATCTCTCTACAATATGCCATATCGATCAAATACCTGGATGGTTAATGGCATACCCTCGCTTGCAATACTGAAGTAAATGACAACTGGCAAATGTTTCAAACTTGGTCCCAGTATGGCTACTCCACATGGTCATAGAAAGGAGACAAATAAAACTGGAAATGCATTTCTGAGTAAAATTTGGCAGCTTTGCAAAGTTTAGATTCGTGTGCTATGCTGTATTCTTACAGGCAGATGCTCTAGTGTCAGTCACATCAGTTTGTAGATGAATTCGCTGTTTCTCACATAATTGCTCTTAAGGTGTCTCATTTTAAGAGTTAATGTTGTGGGAATATTCGGAATTGCTCTCGTAAATGCACATTTTGAGGCACAATGTCATGTCAGTAAGTGCACCATTGCTGAGGGTTGTTAATAGGTGGTTAAAATAAATAATAACAATTTCAGATTGTTAAATAGGTAAAAATAAATTATTTTCTCTTTTTAAGTAAGAATAAATCGTCCATTTTCACCTGCCTTTATACATTTTCTTGCTATTTACACTTTTCTCTGTTAGTCCCCTGAAAAGTGAAAAAAACAGGGCTTTACTTTCTATTTTGTAAAGTAAAAACTAAATGTACACAATAATTTCCACAACCCATAACAGATTCATGTCTTAACAAATTTTGTGAACTTTGGTTGTAAGGATGTTAATGTTCGAAACATATTAATGTAGTTTCAAATACTGTTGTAAATTTAATATTAAGAACAAAAGAAGGCATACGATTGTGGAAATCGGTTCTGTTACTAATAATGTGCAAAACTTGACTACTCACATACCTGCATTACTTAAACAGAAATTGCATTCGTCTTGGGTTCTTCCCATAACTATCTACCACTTTTTCGATAAAGGACTCCTCCTCTGATTTTATTTTATCATGATGAACTGACACCATACACAGACAACTGAGTCAATTATCTGCCATGGTAGCTCTTAGCCATGTTTTCACATTTGTGAGAGTGCTGTAAACAAACGTGATGTAGGTCTATACTAATTCATACAGTGTAACCTTCTTCAATTACTCTATTGTGGTAATATTTCAAACAAGATTTAAAAATAATTAGAAGAAATGTTTCATTTGACTTAAGAAATTGTTTCAAAGTCTTTCTAATTAAGTAATTACAATCAGAAAAATGTTACTGTGTTAATTAGTACCAGAATGATCTTTCCGCAGAGCAGGTGGTTGCCAGTAAGCTAAGGGCTATCTTCAAGGCTGAAGTTACGGCAGGCAAGAATTTGGCTTTGTCCAGTAGATCAGTCAGGCTTAATTCAGCAATATCTCCTTCAGTTACTTTATCGCATTTCCACATACTTACCCATGTCTGTGCTTCTTGAGTGAATTTATCTAAAAGATCGACATAAAATCTTTCGATATTTTCAATTACCTTTTTCATATGTAGGTTGCTTTGGCATTTCATTACCTTTGGGTGCAAGCAGAATATCTCAAAAGACGCCTTGTTATCTTCTGAAAACCGTTCTTGCAAGGACTGGACTAGGGAATCCAAATATGTAATAAAGAGAGATTTTCTGTAGTACTCACAAACTGGTGGATGATTTGAACGATGCGCTTGTTGTGCAACACTCACAGTTGTCAAATGCCAGTGACATCTATTCCAGGTGCACTATAGTTGCTTTCACCACTTTTCATTATCATTTCAAATTGGGCTTCCGCATTTTCTCTGTCATCCAACAACATTTTTACAATTCCTTGAATTTTTCTGAAACTTATAACAATTTAATGATTGTAGGGTATTGGTGACAGGTTCTAGTTTGGCTGAATATTTTGCTATGACTTTTAATGTAAAAATAAATTTTGGAGAAGTAAGTGCGCAGTAAAGTTGCCAGGCTTTCTGCCTAGTTTCACGATCTCCTTCTTTATGTAAAATTGCTAATGCTTCAATAATTTCTAAAAACTTATCATTAAATTTCCTTATAGACTTATGCTTCTCAGACCAGCTTGCCTCACACAGTTTTTGAAGGCTCCCAACTAGGACTTTCCTTTGCGTGCTCCCCCGGAAAAAAGAAATTCCTTCTTTGATAGTACCAATGGCATTTCTAACCTCTGGCAAGTTGTTCAAATCATTAAGTCTATGGCTAGCATAACGATAGAAGCAAGCCTTGGGATATTTCTCAGCAATTATCTTGTGTACTCCGCCAATTTTACCGGCCATCGTACTGCACCTGTCATAGCCTTGTCCTACCATTTCATCTAGATTTAAACCCCTAGCAGATAAAGTAGATATTATTCTGTTGGAGATATGTTTTTACGTCTAACCTTGCTAATGCTGAAAATCCAAGGAAGTCTTCTCTGACAACATTAGTTGCATGATCAAAATAACGTGCAGAAAGAGAAAGTTGTTCTGTGCCTGCAATATCCATTGTTTTGTCTGCCAAAACTGAAAATGATTTGCTGTTATTGATGGTATTACTCAAACCATTTCTTAGTACTTCGGCGCATACATCAAGTAAATCATTTTGGGTTCTATGAGAAACATAGGTAGCATTTTTAGGCACACCCTCAAAATGTTTCCGCAGTGTTTTGTCACCTGACTGTACTCTAAATTGTAACAAATCATCAAATACAGCATTTGAATTTGTTTTTCCTCTTAAAGGTAAGTCATGTAATGCACAAAACAATACACAAGAAACAATAGTTTTTAACTTTGCACAATTAGTTTGTACTAATTTTGCAAGATTCTCGTTGGCGAGTTCTTCCACACTTTTAGTTTTATTTGTCAAAACACTAATGAAATTATTTGACTTTTCTATTGCATCTTTATGCCACTTGGAATTCATATGCATTTTTGGACATTCATGGAACTTTTTGAAATTTGTGAATGGGTGGCTTATGAATGCACCATAATGACCACCATGCTTTATTCGTGGGCGGAAAAGCACACAAAACTTGCAGAGGGCACCTTTAACTGCTTTGGAATGGACCAGCCATGGATATAATGACAGCCAATCTGGTCGAAATGTTCTTTTTTTGCTGTGTATTTCATTCTTAAAATTATAACTTTTTTTAAGGTTGCCATGGATTCAATAACATCCTGTACTTTAGGCAATTGTCAATATCCTTTTTTTTTTTTCAATGTAATTTCATACATCGGGATACCCTTTTCATCAACGAACTTGAAGCCAGCAGAGGTACTGGCTTCGTCTTTATTTTCTCCATCAGCACAACTACTGGAATTTTTAACAGTGATGGTTGCGTTTGATTCACCCTTTTCCTGTGGTACCTCATCATAGACAGTATCTTCACCTCCACTTTCATTTGTAGTTTTCATTCGCTTATGAGGTACAAAAAACTTACGTATATCTGTCATTTTGCCATTGTAAACACTGCGCTTTTACATTCGCAATGCACAAACATCTATGCAAACCACTGTCCACTTACAAATCTCAATAAATTTACTCAACCATTAATGCGATGCGATGCCGAACCTAACTGAACGATGACTAAAGAACAGAAGCTGAAATCATATCACAGTGGTGGAAGGGAAAGAGGGGTTTGGTTCAACAATGAAACAGCGCGGTGTCCATTAAACCGCAAGCCAGCGATTGTTTCGCGCGATCATTTCGATCGGTTTCTGGCGATGGATGTGGAAATATTTATGCGAAATGTTCCTATTAGAACATAGCAAGACTCATCTAGAACATTCCAGACATCTAGGTAGCTCACGCCACACCCTGCTAGATCATGTTCGTTGACAGTAGTTCCAATGACGAATATTGCCTACTTCTACAGACAAGTAGCGATATTACTGGCCACACGGTACCCTTGAACACTTCTTCAGCAAATGAAAAGGAACATAATACAATATGCTGATTTAAATTAGCGTCTGACAATTGTTAACCATTATTTGAAATCTGAAAGAATAAAATTTTGCCAAGGGTGTTTTGTTGTGCAACTGTATTGTGTTGCCAGTTGAGGTTTATGAAGAAGTTGGTACCTAGTGAGGTGGGAACGGAGAGGGTGACTTTTTAGTACCTTGTAAGTCAACATTTTCGAAATGGAACTCTCACCATGTGTACCATTCATAATGGTACCATGTACACATGTAGTAGTTTGTCGATTGGCAGATTTGTTTTATTTTATTATAGCTTATTAGTAATGCCCAGAGTTTGTTAACATGAAAACAGTCTTTCCTTATCAGATATGCATTGTTTACAGTTACTAAAATCTTGAATATTCCATCTATAGATATCTATTTTTAATTTTGTATTTTTTGTCATATAGATACTTTATCATAGATTATATTTCAAGGAAGATATTATTATTTTGCATTTATGTTTAAAGTCCCTTTATGACACAACTGATTCTTTTAATATGCAAAGAACGAACAATGGGAGTGCCTTCAGGAAAAATGCTTAATAAATGTGGCTCAAGAATGCCTTTGTAAAAGTTAACAATAAACTGCTGGTTCATGTGATTATTCCCATTGTTGCCTCACTTGCTGTTGTTAATTTGTACCACGTGTGGGTGTAGAAATAAAAACAAAGATACTTAGTAGGCAATAGCTGTAGATGATATATAACACTTTTGCACATCTTCAACATACGAGATTTCTTAAAGAAACACACACAAGTTTTAAATTTATCATCTTTTTTAATTTTAGTTTAGATTCTCCTTTAAAGTTTTTCATTGCTCTAGTTCATCCTGTAATTCTGTTTATATATGTTTTGTATCATTTTTACGTCATTTTATCGATATTTCCCGGTTATTTTAGTGGTAATTTTACAAGTATTTTAAATCACACATTACTGAGCCATAAAGTTAAAGGTATTTTTTATATTAGTAAACTGAATGAATTCTCACTAGGGGCAACTGCCCACATTGCCCCCCCCCCCCCCTCCTCCCTTCGGGTACCCCTTGTTGGCTACTCGAAAAGAACAATGGGGGCAGCCCAGCAACTGTTGGAGATGGGATGACGACACCAGCATCCTGTAAATGGCAGATTTTCTGTCAGAGATGGTCTTGTAGCACAAATATAATGGTCCAAGATTTCTAAAACTTAGGAACTGCTGGTGGAAAAAATGTGACATGGCTCTGAAAATCCTTGACACCAGAAAGAAGAGAGTGCAGAAAACACTTTGGAGTACTTAGCAAACAAATCTGAGGCACAGGAACTGTCCTTCATCCGACTGAAATGAGAAATGGCATTGTTAATCTGGAGCCCCAGAGCGGTGAAAGGGTGCAAGTTGATAAGGTCAGAGGTATCAGGAAATCTACATCTACATCTACATCTACATGACTACTCTGCAATTCACATTTAAGTGCTTGGCAGAGGGTTCATCGAACCACAATCATACTATCTCTCTACTGTTCCACTCCCGAACAGCGAGCGGGAAAAACGAACACCTAAACCTTTCTGTTCGAGCTCTGATTTCTCTTATTTTATTTTGATGATCATTCCTACCTATGTAGGTTGGGCTCAACAAAATATTTTGGCATTCGGAAGAGAAAGTTGGTGACTGAAATTTCATAAAAAGGTCTCGCTGCGACGAAAAACGTCCATGCTATAATGACTTCCATCCCAACTCGTGTGTTATATCTGCCACACTCTCTCCCCTATAACGTGATAATACAAAACGAGCTGCCCTTTTTTGCACCCTTTCGATGTCCTCCGTCAATCCCACCTGGTAAGGATCCCACACCGCGCAGCAATATTCTAACAGAGGACGAACGAGTGTAGTGTAAGCTGTCTCTTTAGTGGACTTGTTGCATCTTCTAAGTGTCCTGCCAATGAAACGCAACCTTCGGCTCGCCTTCCCGACAATATTATCTATGTGGTCCTTCCAACTGAAGTTGTTCGTAATTTTAACACCCAGGTACTTAGTTGAATTGACAGCCTTGAGAATTGTATTATTTATCGAGTAATCGAATTCCAACGGATTTCTTTTGGAACTCATGTGGATCATCTCACACTTTTCGTTATTTAGCGTCAACTGCCACCTGACACACCAAACACCAATCTTTTCTAAATCGCTTTGCAACTGATACTGGTCTTCGGATGACCTTACTAGACAGTAAATTACAGCATCATCTGCGAACAGTCCAAGAGAACTGCTCAGATTGTCACCCAGGTCATGTATATAGATCAGGAACAGCAGAGGTCCCAGGACGCTTCCCTGAGGAACACCTGATATCACTTCAGTTTTACTCGATGATTTGCTGTCTGTTACTACGAACTGCGACCTTCCTGACAGGAAATCATGAATCCAGTCGCACAACTGAGACGATACCCCATAGCTTGATTAGAAGTCGCTTGTGAGGAACGGTGTCAAAAGCTTTCCAGAAATCTAGAAATACGGAATCAACTTGAGATCCCCTGTCGGTAGTGGCCATTACTTCGTGCGAATAAAGAGCTAGCTGCGTTGCACAAGAGCGATGTTTTCTGAAACCATGCTGATTACGTGTCAATAGATCGTTCCCTTCGAGGTGTTTCATAATGTTTGAATACAGTATATGCTCCAAAACCCTACTGCAAACTGACGTCAATGATATAGGTCTGTAGTTAAATGGATTACTCCTACTACCCTTCTTGAACACTGGTGCGACCAGCGCAATTTTCCAATCTGTAGGTACAGATCTATCGGTGAGCAAGCGGTTGTATATGAGTGCTAAGTAGGGAGCTATAGTATCAGCGTAATCTGAAAGGAACCTAATCGGTATACAATCTGGACCTGAAGACTTGCCCGTATCAAGCGATTTGAGTTGCTTTGCAACCCCTAAGGTATCTACTTCTAAGAAACTCATGCTAGCAGATGTTCATTCTTCAAATTCTGGAATATTCCATTCGTCTTCCCTGGTGAAGGAATTTCGGGAAACTGCGTTCAATAACTCCGCTTTAGCGGCACACTCGTCGATAACAGTACCATCGGCACTGCGCAGCGAAGGTATTGACTGCGTCTTGCCACTTGTGTACTTTACATACAACCAAAATCCAACAACCACAACACGTCCTTTGATAGCTGTGTTCCTGTACTGAAAATGTGCTGAGAGGGCATCCTTGATGGGAATGAGCTTGTTGCTAAAACTGTGTAGCTGGGTGTGGGTTCCCAGTGCCTTATTCTTCGGCCAGTCAGTGATAGTGGCAGAGGATCCAGTATCAGTATGGAGAAGCTCCAGGATCCCATCAAGCAGAACAGGGAGAGACATTGATTTGTGGAAGGAAGGGACCATCGTGCAGACCAAAATAATAGACGGTGTAGCATCACAGTCCCCAGAGCTGTCAGGTTTGAGGGCGGTATGAGACACCCAATCAACAGACATCGCCAAGGAAAGGTAAACTTTGGACTGGTGGTTAGACTTTTCACATGCCAAAAACCTGGTGGTCAGATATGACACTGCTGCTGCTGACAGCTAATAAAAAATCAACTGCAGGAAGGAACAGCATACACACAATGCAGTGCTCTGCAAGGTGTTACCTGTCAGTCTGTGGATGAGGAAATGTTGTTCCATTTGCATTAGGTATCACAACCATGGCTCCACTTTGTGGTCAAACACACAGAAGGGAGGCAGTGGCTGCTGGAACTCCTGGTTTGGGGTTGAGAATTGTGTCACTGTGCTTCGAAACCTCCAGTGACAAGTGCAGTCGACCCATGAGCTTCACCAGAAGAGCCCTGTTGGCCCTCTACATCTGTTGAAGCAGAAAGAGGATCAGATGGGTAAGGTCTATAGGCACACGTGCCAATGACATAGTGACAATAACACAGGAGAGCTATCTTTAACATTGATGTGATATTCTTGAAAATGAAGAGTCCCGACTTGGGGCAATTTTCCAGTAAGTAAGTAAGTGATTATAATCATGAATCAATTTGTTGACACAATAATTTTTTCTTCACAAATGTAAGTTGTGCACTCTGTTGGCATTTCAAAACAAATAGGAAAAATCCTTCTTGACAATAAAGGGAAGACTTCTTGGATAAATTAAAGTTCTCAGGAAAACAACATAAATAAATATTTGTGTGAGACTATCCTTTGAAAAGGTCTCTTGAAAAAAAGTAGCTATCTTGTTAGATTGCACAGTAGGCAGAAAATTAAAATCCCGTCTCATGAGCAATATCAGGAGTCTGCGCCTCAGACTTCACAGCTGGAGCAGTAGGTCACGATGCGCATTGGTTCTGGATGGCAAGGACAGAATCAACTCTGGGCTGTGACATGGTGCTGGTAAATTTCTGCTTCTGCTGACAGAGACAGAACTGAATACTGCTTGCTGGGTGAGGGCAGTCATACCCAGGTGGTAGAAGACTAGATGACAACTAGATACCTATTGGTCTGGAAATGTGGGCTCAGATTGGTTGAGGAAAATGGCGCTTCGGATACACCAAAAGATCCATTTATGTGGTGGCCTCTACCCTCTTGTGCATGCCCTCAAATCTAGCCTGGTTTTTGCAGGCAGGTGAAGTTCAGCTGGTTTCTGCTAGTGTTCCTATGGGGCCGGAGCAATGACATAGCAGTGTGACAATGTGGATTGGTAGCATTGTAGGAGACCACAGAAACACAATACATTGATTTCTTCAGTGGTGTTGAATCATGTTTCCAGTGCTATGACTGTTCTTTTGTCTGTGTGTTATAGTAATGGACCCAATATTCATCTGTGGTTACAAACTGGAACCGAATTCATGTTAGTTGCTCTGAAAAGAGGTCAAACATAGTTCACACATCTCCATTCTGTTGCATTTCTGATCCTGTGTTAAGAGTCACGGCAGCAATCTAGCACACAGTTTTCTCATATTCAATTCCACTGTTAAAATATGATATGCCATTCAGATGACATACTTATAGCTTCAGTAGTTTCATGCATTTTCAGTTGCCATTCCTCCAAGACCATTTTATGCACTTCTGCAGTTACTTCTGGCATAGTGGCATCTGCATTTATTTCTGGGTTGGTGGCATATCTTGGCTGATGACTAAGCAAATTATCATCAGAGTTTTCCTGACCAAATTTAAACTTACTTGTTCACTTGACAACCACTGAATATGAAGGAGCAGAGTCCTCCAGTGTGCCCAGAAAATCAGCTTGAGTTTCCTTTGGTTTCATACATTTCTTTATTTCTGTATTTTCCATCCTCAACAAACTTTGTAGTTGCAGGTTTTTGCATGGTGCTACAAGGGGATGTCATGAGCAACATACTAAAATTCCTGAGTGTTGGTATGTGAGGGGGAAGGGGTGCTAAAAAGTCACATTCTCCTCATGTTTTTCTCAAATAGCTTAAAAACTGTGGAACCTATTGAACATTTTTCAAAGCACAAAATCAAACTATGTGAAATTTCCTGCAGAATAATTTTGCAGACTGGCAAAAATATTGTTTTGACACTACAAAAGTAATGTTTATTTTTAATTAAAGTGTGTTAAAAACAATTACAAAATGTGTACATGACAGCTATGTATGGTAGAGCCATAGTATGGGATAAATTATGTTCCATGGGTGCAAAATGGAGTGTGAGGGAAGGTATATTGTTACAATCTATGTAAATACCTGAACACTGTTCTACAGTGCCAGAAGTGAAATTGATTCTTAGCCATCCAGTACAACTGCTGTGGTGTTCTTATGGGAAAGGTAATTTTTTTAACTATGGGCTCCGCTCAATTTTCAGTTTATGTACAGAACAAAAGCGTTTTCTGTCCAGTTTTCCTATATGAATAGTCAAAATAACTTCATTGAGCTTGTTTGTAGATAGTAGACTTCCTTTCAGGTGTTAAGCAAACTTATGTAAAATAAATTCCTTAAAACAGTGACTGAGGATTATTTAATTTGTAACTGTGCTCTTTTTAGTGTCCTGTGTAGGGTCGGTTTGAAAGGAATTGTATTGGTAAATGTGACAGCTGTTGCTGTCTGTCATGTACAGTGTATTGTGAAGCTGTGTAATTGTATTGTAGTCGTTTGGTGGTGAATTAATGAAACATCTTAATGTTATTGCGCTTCTCATGTGATTAATTGTGTTAATGGGTTTCTGCACAAATCTTTTCCACACAGGAATTGTTGGCACACATATAGCCAGTTACACTGAGTGGTGTCACTAACCACACATTCATGGTGTGTTTTCAAGATAAGTGTGGAAATGTGTGATTGAATGGCCCTGTTATGTTACAGTCTAGAACAATAACCTATTATAATTGATCGCTTGACTTACACTGAGGTGACAAAAGTCATGGGATACTTCCTGATATCGTGTCTGATCTCCGTTTGCCTGGCACTTGAATTGTCCAGAATGTTCCTCAAACCAGTCATGAACACTTGTGGCCTGGTGAAATTTCACATTATCCTCCATAAAAATTCCGTCATTATTTGGGCAGATGAATTCCATGAATGACTTTAGAAGGTCTCCAAGTAGCCAAACATAACAATTTTTAGTCAGTGATCAGTTTGCACCAGAAGACCCAGTCTGTTCTTTATAAATGCAGCCTACAGCATTATGGAGCTTCCACTAGCTTCCACAGTTCTTGACAACTTGGGGCCTATTGTTTCATGAGGTCTGTGCCACACTCAGGTCTTACCTATTGATATCAGGAATCATCTGACTGGGCAACAGTTTTCTAGCCATCTGGGCTCAAACCAATATGGTCAGAAGTGCAGCAGAGGCACCGCAGGTGATTTTGTGTTGTTAGAAAAGACACTTACATGAGTCATCTGCTGCCATAGTCCATTAATTGCAGATTTCAACACACTGACCTACTGGATTCATTTGTTGTATGTCCCACTTTGATTTGTGCAGTCATTTCATACAATGTTGTTACTCTGTTAACAGTGTCATCTCCATGTGAATGATGCTGCTCTTGGTTGTTAAGTGAAAGCTACTGGCCACTATGTTGTTTGTAGTGAGAGGTAATGTATGAAATTTGGTATTCTCTGCACACTCTTGATACCATGGATCATGGAATATTCATTTTGAAAATGGAATGTCCCCTGTGCCTAATTCCACCTGCTATTCCACATTCAAAGGCTTTTAATTCCCATTGTGTGACCATAATCGCATGATAAACTGTTTCACAGGAATTTCCTGAGGACAGATGACAGCTGTGCCAATGAACTGCCCTTTATGCCCTTGTGTAGAGAATACTGCTGCCATCTCTATACGTACATATTGTTATCCCATGACTTTTGTCATCTCAGTATGTGTTGAAGTATCTGAAATTCTATAACACGCATGTGACCTACCACTTCTATTGTAGAAGGGTATAGTTACTCCTTTGAGTCAGTTCAGATATTGGGAGTGCGGAGGCTAGGGTGATGTATTCATACCCCTCAGTCTTTGAAAAGTATTCCAGACACTTAAAGTTGATACAATAAAATCAACATGTGGATAGCACATTACACTTACAACAGGCTCTTCAATGTGATAGAGAGTTGACAGTTCAAGCTGTTAAATTGTTTCACATAATAGCTGACTTAACAACTGTGAATAACTACTCACTTGATAAACTAAAGGTAACTCCACTATATAAACACGAACTTAGTGAAAGTTATTTTATCTACTCACATATGAGAAGTCAACAGGAAATGCTGGGGAGGTATTGTCTGTCTGTAAACTCCAACTCAAGCAGTGCTCACAGTCAAGAATGTCACCTTTCCGAGATGAAAACTACAGCTGCTGTAAAGGGTGACTAAGAATCAATTTCTTCTCTAGCAGTGTAGAACAGTGTGCAGATATTTATGTAGATTAGTTCCATATACATTTCTTCTGTTAGTGTTACTAGTAACTCATATCTGCAGTCCATGTAGTGTTAATGCATTTGTTGTAAAATAAAGATCCCCGAATATGTCTGGGCACTGGGGATAGTAATCATAACTTTGTGGAACACCCTGTACTTGATTGTGAGGTAAACGGAATGGAGAATAACCTGCTCAGTGCTTTGTTGATGCAGACTTTTCCAGGAAGGAAGCTCCTAAACACAATCTTGCAACCTACCCCCTCCATTTCCCTGGTTACACACACAGAACACAATACGTCCATTAATACAGCTCTACTGCACTTAGATGTGATGCATACATTTAATATGTGTAATCAAACCACTTCATTTAAAAATAAACATTGATTTTACACTGCTAAAACAATAATTTTGACAATGTGCAGTTTTTCTGTCCACGGTGACCTGGAAACTACAGGTATGGAGGAAAATAAATAGAACTTTTTCTGCAGGAAATTCAATATATAATATTTTTTGAGCTATTCAATAACAACAACAAAAAGTGATCTTTCAACAATCCCTCCTCCATGACATCCCTCTAGTCGGGATTTTTAGTGTGTTGTTCATGACACTCCCCTTTAGCACTGTGCAAAAATTTGTGACTACGCAATTTCTTTTGCCTAGTTGACCTTTTCTGCTGTTTGATGACTGGGCTACGGAAGACATCTGAACCATGAATCTCAGTCCAAGGGCACTTAAACATAATATATTTACCCATTAAGTATGACCTATTATTATGTGGGATCATCACTGTACTAGCTCTAGTATGTGGTAATGATTCCAAATTTTTCACACTAGCATCATAAATGAGAAACATTATTTGGCCTAACACATTCCCTTGGGGGACTGCAGTGTTCAATTATTCTTTACCTGAAAGATGTTCAAGATGTGACTACAACTGATAGCCACACAAGTGAGTCAGCCACAGTATTGTAGTCTGCTGGGAAAATTGTGAAATTGCAGGACAGGCCTAAAGGTGGTTCTGCCAGCATGGCTAGTCAAGTAGCAAGCTTACAGCATAGGCTACAGTGCAATACTGCTAGTATGAAGCTGTGCCAGTCAACATAAAAAGATAACCCCTGATGCCAAAGATGGAGGCTTCTGTTGTGATGAAGTCATGATTTCAGTGGATACTTGTGTGATGGAATCTTCTGAGAATGTGTGAACAGTGTTCATCTACTATGGAATGTATCAGTTAAGGTGTCCCATATTTTCTGACTTTAATATTTTTGTGTTTTCACCATCCTGTATTGTTCATGTGACTCTATAACACATCTGCTCAAAATTCTGTTCCATTAGAAGCACTGTAATCTATGCCAGAGTATGTGTATGTCCAGTGCAGTCATTTCTTTATTTGTTTCTGATTGTATCACATGTATTTTACAGTCTCTCGCACACCGTTAGGCCGTCTTCCGCTCACGTCCCAACATCGTGCAGCTCGCCTCCAGTGGTGTCGCGACAGGCGTGAATGGAGGGACGAATGGAGACGTGTCATCTTCAGCGATGAGAGTCGCTTCTGCCTTGGTGCCAATGATGATAGTATGCGTGTTTGGTGCCGTGCAGGTGAGCTCCACAATCAGGACTGCATACGACCGAGGCACACAGGGCCAACACCCGGCATCATGGTGTGGGGAGCGATCTCCTACACTGGCCGTACACCTCTGGTGATGATCACACTGACAGAACCACAGGCTCATAGACACAGGCAACAGAGCATGCACAATGTCGGCACTAGTACAGTGTATATCCACCTTTCGCAGCAATGCAGGCTGCTATCCTCCCATGGAGATGATCGTAGAGATGCTGGATGTAGTTCTGTGGAACGGCTTGCCATGCCATTTCCACCTGGCGCCTCAGTTGGACCAGCGTTCGTGCTGGACGTGCAGACCGCGTGAGACGACGCTTCATCCAGTCCCAAACATGCTCAATGGGGGACAGATCCGGAGATCTTGCTGGCCAGGGTAGTTGACTTACATCTTCTAGAGCACGTTGGGTGGCACGGGATACATGCGGACGTGCATTGTCCTGTTGGAACAGCAAGTTCCCTTGCCGGTCTAGGAATGGTAGAACGATGGGTTCGATGACGGTTTGGATGTACCGTGCACTATTCAGTGTCCCCTCGACGATCACCAGAGGTGTACGGCCAGTGTAGGAGATCGCTCCCCACACCACGATACCGGGCGTTGGCCCTGTGTGCCTCGGTCGTATGCAGTCCTGATTGTGGCGCTCATCTGCACAGCGCCAAACACGCATACGACCATCATTGGCACCAAGGCAGAAGCGACTCTCATCGTTGAAGACGACACGTCTCCATTCGTCCCTCCATTCACGCCTGTCGCGACACCACTGGAGGCGGGCTGCACGATGTTGGGGCGTGAGCGGAAGACGGCCTAACGGTGTGCGGGACCGTAGCCCAGCTTCATGGAGACAGTTGCGAATGGTCCTCGCCGATACCCCAGGAGCAACAGTGTCCCTAATTTGCTGGGAAGTGGCGGTGCGGTCCCCTACGGCACTGCGTAGGATCCTACGGTCTTGGCGTGCATCCGTGCATCGCTGCGGTCCGGTCCCAGGTCGATGGGCACATGCACCTTCCGCTGACCACTGGCGACAACATCGATGTACTGTGGAGACCTCACGCCCCACGTGTTGAGCAATTCGGCGGTATGTCCACCCGGCCTCCCGCATGCCCACTATACGCCCTCGCTCAAAGTCCGTCAGCTGCACATACGGTTCACGTCCACGCTGTCCCGGCATGCTACCAGTGTTAAAGACTGCGATGGAGCTCCGTATGCCACGGCAAACTGGCTGACACTGACGGCGGCGGTGCACAAATACTGCGCAGCTAGCGCCATTCGACGGCCAACACCGCGGTTCCTGGTGTGTCCGCTGTGCCGTGCGTGTGATCATTGCTTGTACAGCCCTCTCGCAGTGTCTGGAGCAAGTATGGTGGGTCTGACACACCGGTGTCAATGTGTTCCTTTTTCCATTTCCAGGAGTGCATATGAAAGCGCTGCCAGGTTGATAGACACACAAACAATCAGAAAAATAGACACAAAATTCAAGCTTTCACAACCAACGGTTGCTTCAACCGGAAAGAAGGAAGGAGAGGGAGGGACGAAAGGATGTGGGTTGTAAGGGAGAGGGTAAGGAGTCATTCCAATCCCAGGAGTGGAATGATTTACCTTAGGGAAAAAAAGGACAGGTATACACTCGCACATACTCACATATCCATCTGCACATACACAGACACAAGCAGACATTTGTAAAGGCAAAGAGTTTGGACAGAGATGTCAGTCGAGTCGGAAGTACAGAGGCACAGATGTTGTTGAAAGACAGGTGAGGTATGAGGGGCGGCAACTTGAAATTAGTGGAGGTTGAGGCAGGCGGATAACGAGAAGAGAGGATATACTGAAGGGCAAGTTCCCATCTCCGGAGTTCTGACAGGTTGCTGTTAGTGGGAAGTATCCAGATAACCCGGACGGTGTAACACTGTGCCAAGATGTGCTGGCCATGCACCAAGGCATGCTTAGCCATAGTGTAGGCAGGACAGTTGGTAAATCACGTGGGTGCTTTCACACGTAGCTCTGCCTTTGATCGTGTACACCTTCCGGGTTACAGGACTTGAGTAGGAGGTGGTGGGAGAGTGCATGGGACAGGTTTTACACCAGGGGAGGTTACAAAGGTAGGCGCCAGAGGGTACGGAAGGTGGTTTGGGGATTTCATAGGGATGAACTAAGAGATTACGAAGGTTAGGTGCACGGCGGAAAGACACCCTTGGTAGAGTGGGGATGATTTCATGAAGGATGGATCTTATTTCAGGGCAGGATTTGAGAAAGTCGTATCCCTGCTGGAGAGCCACATTCAGAGTCTGATCCAGTCCCGGAAAGTATCCTGTCACAAGTGGGGCACTTTTGGGGTTCTTCTGAGAGAGATTGTGGGTTTCAGGATATGAGCAACTGGCTCTGGTTATTTGCTTCTATACCAGTTCGGGAAGGTAGTTGTGGGATGCAAAAGCTGTTTTCAGGTTGTTGATGTAATGGTTCAGGGATTACGGACTGCAGAAGATTTGTTTGCCACGAAGACATAGGCTGTAGGGAAGGGTCCGGTTGATGTGGAATGGGTGGCAGCTGTCATAATGGAGGTACTGTTGCTTGTTGGTGGGTTTGATGTGGATGGACGTCTGAAGGTGGCAATTGGACAGATGGAGATCACGTCAAGGAAAGTGGTATGGGATTTGGAGTAGGACCAGGGGAATCTGATGGAACCAAAGCAGTTGAGGTTGGAGAGGAAATCCTGGAGTTTTTCTTCACTGTGTGTCCAGATCATGAAGATGTCATCAATAAATCTGTACCAAACTTTGGGTTGGCAGGCCTGGGCACCAACGAAGGTTTCCTCTAAGTGACCCATGAATAGGTTGGTGTACAAGGGCGCCATCATGGTACCCATGGCTGTTCCCTTTAATTGTTGGTATGTCTGGCCTTCAAAAGTGAAGAAGTTGTGAGTCAGGATGAAGCTGGCTAAGGTCATGAGGAAAGAGGTTTTAGGTAGGGTGGCAAGTGATCGGCGTGAAAGGAACTGCTCCATCGCAGCGAGGCCCTGGACGTGCAGAATATTTGTGTACAAGGAAGTGGCATCAATGGTTACAAGGATGGTTTCTGGGGGTAACAGATTATGTAAGGATTCCAGGCGTTCGAGAAAGTGGTAGGTGTCTTTGATGAAAGATGGGAGACTGCATGTAATGGGTTGAAGGTGTTGATCTACGTAGGCAGAGATACGGTCCGTGGGGGCTTGGTAACCAGCTACAATGGGGCTGCCGGGATGATTGGTTTTGTGAATTTCAGGAAAAAGGTAGAAGGTAAGGGTGCAGGGTGTCGGTGGATTCAGGAGGTTGATGGAGTCAGGTGAAAGGTTTTATAGGGGGCCTAACATTCTGAGGAGTCCTTGAAGCTCTGCCTGGACATCAGGAATGGGATTACCTTTGCAAACTTTGTATGTAGTGTTGTCTGAAAGCTGATGCAGTCCCTCAGCCATATATTGCCGACGATCAAGTACCACGTTCGTGGAAACCTTGTCCGCCAGAAGAATGACGATGGATTGGTCAGCCTTGAGATCACGGATAGCCTGGGCTTCAGCAGTGGTGATGTTGGGAGTAGGATTAAGGTTTTTTAAGAAGGACTCAGAGGCAAGGCTGGAAGTCAGAAATTCCTGGAAGGGTTGCAGAGGATGATTTTGAGGAATAGGAGGTGGGTTCTGCCGTGACGGAGGACGGAACTGTTCGAGGCAGGGTTCAATTTGGATACTGTCTTGGGATGTTGGATCATTAGGAGTAGGATTAGGATCATTTTTCTTCGTGGCACACTAATATTTCCAGCAGAGAGTACAAGTGTAGGACACTAAATCTTTGATGCGGGCTGTTTGGTTGAATCTGGTAGTGGGGCTGAAGGTGAGACTTTTGGATAGGACAGAGGTTTCGGATTGGGAGAGAGGTTTAGAGGAAAGGTTAACTACTGAATTGGGGTGTTGTGGTTCCAGATTGTGTTGAATAGAATTTTGAGGTTTTGGGAGGGGGGGGGGGGGGGTGGAGCTGGAAGTGGGAGATTCAGTAGATGGGAGAGACTGGGTCTGTGTGCACAGTGGGACCCACCTCCTCTTCCTCAAAATCACCCTCTCCAAACCTTCCAGGAATTTCTGACTTCCAGCCTTGCCTCTCAATCCTTCTTAAAAAACCTTAATCCCACTGCCAGCATCACCACTGCCAAAGCCCAGGCTATCCGTGATCTGAAGGCTGACCCATCCATCGTCATTCTTCCGGCCGACAAGGTTTCCACGACCGTGGAACTTGATCGTCAGGAGTATGTGGCTGAGGGACTGCGTCAGCTTTCAGACAATACTACATACAAAGTTTGCCAAGGTAATCCCATTCCTTATGTCCAGGTGGAGCTTCAGGGAAGCCTCAGAACCTTAGGCCCCCTACAAAACCTTTCACCTGACTCCATCGACCTCCTGACATCACTGTCACCCCGCCCCCTTCTACATTCTTCCTAAAACTCACAAACCCAATCATCCCGGCCGCCCCATTGTAGCTGGTTACCAAGCCCCCACAGAACGTATGTCTGCCTACATAGATCAACACCTTCAACCCATTACATGCAGTCTCCCATCCTTCATCAAAGACACCAACCTTTTTCTTGAACGCCTGGAATCCTTACCCAATCTGTTACCCCTGGAAACAATCCTTTTAACCATTGATGCCACTTCCTTATACACAAATAGTCCACACGCCCAGGGCCTCGATGTGATGGAGCACTTCCTTTCACGTCGATCACCTGCCACCCTAACTAAAACCCACCAACAGGCAACAGTACCTCCATTATCACAGCTGTCAGCCATTCCACATCAAACAGTCCCTTCCCTACAGCATAGGTCTTCTTGGGAAACGAATCTGCTCCAGTCTGCAATTCCTTAACCATTACACCAACAACCTGAAAACAGCTTTCGCATCCCGCAACTACCCTCCCGAACTGGTACAGAAGCAAATAACCAGAGCCACTTGCTCATCCCCTCAAACCCAGAACCTCCCACAGAAGAACCCCAAAAGTGCCCCACTTGTGACAGGATACTTTCCGGGACTGGATAAGTCTCTGAATGTGGTTCTCTAGCAGGGATACGACTTCCTCAAATCCTGCCCTGAAATGAGATCCATCCTTCATGAAATCATCTGGACTCCACCAAAAGTGTCTTTCCACCATCCACATAACCTTTGTAACCTCTTAGTTCATCCCTATGAAATCCCCAAACCGCCTTCCGTACCCTCTGGCACCTAACCTTGTAACCACCCCCGGTGTAAAACCTGTCCCATGCACCCTCCCACCACCACCTACTCCAGTCCTGTAACCCGGAAAGTGTACACGATCAAAGGCAGAGCCACGTGTGAAAGCACCTATGTGATTTACCAACTGACCTGCCTACACTGTGAAGCTTTCTATGTGGGAATGACCAGCAACAAGCTGTCCATTCGCATGAGTGGACACTGACAGATAGTGTTTGTTGGTAATTAGGATCACCCTATGGCTAAGCATGCCTTGGTGCACGGCCAGCACATCTTGGCACAGTGTTACACCATCCAGGTCATCTGGATACTTCCCACTAACACCAACCTGTCAGAACTTGCCTTTCAGTATATCCTCTCTTCTCGTTATCCTCCAGCCTCAACCTCCACTAATTTCAAGTTGCCGCCGCTCATACCTCACCTGTCTTTCAACAACATCTGTGCCTCTGTACTGCCGCCTCGACTGACATCTCTGTTCATGCTCTTTGCTTTTACAAATGTCTGCTTGTGTCTGTGTATGTTCGGATGGATATGTGTGTGTGTGTGTGTGTGTGTGTGTGCGTGCGAGTGTATACCTGTCCTTCTTTCCCCCTAAGGTAAGTCTTTCCGCTCCTGGGATTGGAATGACTCCTTACCCTCTCCCTTAAAACCCACATCCTTTCTTCCGTCCCTCTCCTTATCTCTTTCTGGATGAAGCAACCATTGGTTGCGAAAGCTTGAATTTTGTGTGTATGTATGTGTTTGTTTGTGTGTCTATCAACCTGCCAGCACTTTCGTTTGGTAAGTCACATCATCTGTGTTTTTAGATATATTTTTCCCACATGGAATGTTTCCCTCTATTATATTCAGATTATGTATATAAATTGTTTGGTGACAGCAGGGGCACTTGGTCACAGTACTGAAGAGCTCTATGTTAATATATCATCTATACATAGAATCAGACAGAATAAGAGAGGAGAACAGCCTGTAACAAAAAAATCAGCCTTCACAAGTGATATTCCTGCAGTTGTTACCATCCAGGGCAAGGTAAACTGTTAGCAACACTGAATTTCAGGCGCCCAAAATAAGAAAAACTTGGAATCATTGTTACATTTGGGGCTAGTGAACAATTATAATTTTTGGCATTCCAGAATTACAGAATCTTGCCTTCAAGATGGTTTCATGTGAAGGTGTATGTATTAAAGTGAACAGAAGTTACAGTGAAGTGGTGAAAAAGCAATTTTGTAGTAATTGTAGTTGAGAACTTTGGAAGTTAAATAAGCGCTTAATATGTCTACAGTTCATAATGAATTCATTAAGATCCAAAAACACCCACCGAACAAGTGAAAATTCAGTGCTGTGAAAACTACAGACACCACGAGTTCCTGACCTCCAAACAAGTAGGCCTTAACTGCAAGACTGGAAACAAGTAAGTGCTTTAAAAGGAAAAAAAGTATCAATCACGGAAGATGAACAGAAGTTTTTTGATAAAAACAGGTATAGTGTACTCTCAATAAGTGGTTGCAATGGTGGCAATAAACTTACATAACTTGATAGCGAACTTAGTAAATGTTATTTTGAAACAAATACAGTGACAAATATGAAAATAAAGTAAAACACCAGATCCTCAGTAAAAAAAAAACTGTGATGAATCTCTGAAAACTACCATAATGAAGTGTAATCAGCTCCAAAAAATAATGAAAAACAGCCATTTAATAAGGAATACAGGAAAAGTGTGAACATAATAATGGCAATGCAGTCCGTGACTCCTTCAATGAACTCCATAATTCTGGTACTCCAAAACACACATGTAAGTGCAATGTGATTTTACTGTCATATAGCCATGGAAGAATCTTAAACTTCCCTCCAATGTGATAAAATTAATGGAAGATAATGAGAATTTATATAATCTTTTTAGAGATACAAAACTGCATTGCTTCCAATCTAAACCCAAAACTTGTAGACAAACCTACAGTGAAGCACTCAAGACATTAAAAGCACAAGTGAATGCAGAACAGATGAGGTAGTCTACAAATACAAGCAATGTGTGGAGTATATAGTAAACAAGGAAAGCAGGGGAAGTGACAATGCAGTGTGCAACAACATAGTAATTAGAGACAATGAAAAATTCCTGACTGAACCTAAGGAAATATGTGAGAGCTTCATTGACCAATTTAGTAAGATAAGTAGGGAGGATGTGATTGACCCAGGCATTAAATACCAGTAATGCCAGTGATTCATTCTTCTTGACGTGTGTTATGGAATTGGAAATAATGAAAATCATTACAACTTAAATGCAAATACATCCAGTGGCTGGGATGACATCTCAGTCATATTTCTGAGAATGCAGTAGTGAGTGCACAAAAACAGAATTACTACCAATGTGCAAAATTATAGGCCTATTTCATTGCCATCAATACTCTGTAAGTTATTTGAAAGCTTATTTATTGATCAACTTGAATCATTTTTCTGCAATTACAATTTACTAAAAAGCTCTCAGCATGGTTTCAGGAAGGGCAGGTCTACAATAACAGCTGTAGATACATTTTTTCGAGTGGTACTGGATAAACGTGATGATGGAAAAGAAGTCATTGGTGCCTTTATGGACCTATCCAAGGCCTTTGACTCTGTAAATCATTCCATTCTTCTATATAAATTAGAAACTTATGGAGTCAGTAGAGTGCCAATAGACTTGTTAAGATCCTACCTGGGTGACAGAAGACAATGTGTTAATCTGTATCATACAACTGGGGAACATACACAAGCAGTAAAATCATCTCATAAAATTCTTAGCTGTGGAGTCCTTCAGAGAAACATTATTGGGCGTTTTTTGTTTGTTGTGTACATAAATACTAAATTAATTCCACAAAATTCAAATGTAGTAAATTATGCCAACGATACCTCCTTCTTTACAAAAGAGTTAGCAGTGCAATACAGAGAACATTAGCCTCATCACAGAATATCTCACCAAAAACAAATTGGTACCACATAAGAACAAGACAATTCTGATAGAGTTTCTGCTAAATTATAAGTCAAGACAAGTGGTTACTGAGCCATAGCTATCAGTTGAAACAATTCCTGGGTGTTATAGTAAATGAACATCTTACATGGAAGGAGCACACCAACTATATGTGTAACTAAATATTCTGCAACACCTGCCTTCTAAAACGTCTTTCTAGCATAATAGCACCACTTGTCTTAAGGAAAATCTATTTTGGAATCATATGCTCCCACCTTCAATATGGTATCAAGATTTGGGTTGGGCCACCAATGGCATACATGTATAGGGCTTTGAGACCCCAGAAAAGAGAAATTAGTATAATAGCTAATATAAGTAAACTTCAGTCCTGTAGAGAATACTTCATTACATATAACATACTAACAGTGTATTCATTGTATGTTCTCCTGACTATACTGTTTGTGAAAGGTCATATGGAACATAGTATAATCAATAGTGAAACCCATAATTATAATGCAAGAGAAAGAGAGTATTGCCACATAAAATTTAGTAATACAAGAGCAACAGATCATAGTCCATTTTCTGTTGCAACACATTTTTATAATAAACTGCCAAATAATATAAAACAGTTGAATGGAAACATGTTTCAGACAGTATTAAAGCAATAGTTAATTGCTATATGTTTGTACTCCATCAACGAGTTTTAATGATGCTGTGAATAATTTATCTTTATTTATTAACTCTTATTAATGTTCATATGTTTATAAACAGAGTATGTCCCCAATGTAAAAATTATTATTCACAAATAAAAAACCATTTCTTTATTTATAGTTATTTATTCTAGTAAAGAGAAAACAAATGCTGTTTGGAATGCATTAACATAAAGGGGGATTTGATGAAAATGTACAGATTTTCTGCAGTGACATAACTGCCTCAAACAGCATCCATCTTAATGGGACAGGCATCTCATGTTAACATAAATAGAACAGAGAGACACCGCATTTCCTATGCTGTCATCACTTACGTGAAACTACTTTAAAAAATTTATTTTCATGTAAAGTACCAGCATGTAACAAGTAATTGTGGCATACCAGTGTTTCAACTTATGAGAGCAAACTGGAGAAATATCAGTGTCAGGAATTTTCACACTGCTAAGAAGATTATGGATTTGTATTTTAATGAGTCAGAAATTATGGTTAGATTAGACTGTTATGAAAGGCAGTTAGATAAATCAACAGTGAGACATAACATTTTTAGAGCCCTTGTAATATTTTCGGGAGGAGACTTTTGAAAAAAACCTGAAAATATTCCCTGCCGCAGCAATGCATGAATCAGGGTTGGTGGCAACAGCAATTCATTGCTTAAAAACGTTTATTCTACAACTATTATTTTACTTATCCATTGAAAACAAAACTGGCCTGAGAGATGTCTCCCAATTCATTGTTGTTGTTTATGTCAATCCATGGCTTCACTGCAGTAGTGCTGTCAAAGCTGCTCATTTGTATCTCTGCTTCTTAAAAGATGTGAAATCACATAAAAGGTTAGGTTCTGTGATCTCAGAAGCAGCTATATGGAAATCTAGTCATCATAAGTAACACATACACACAAAAAGAACTTTCCATCACCCTGGGTCACATAGGTCCTGAAGATAGACATTGACTGTGGGTATTGTATCACAGACACAGTCCCTTTGACTGTTTGGAGATGTCACTAAACCCACCCAAAGATGTAAACAACCATGCATGAGCAGTGGCTATTAGATTGAGGGGGTCAGATAGCCGATCAGTTCCAGTCATTCCTTCAGAAAGGAGGTACGCAGCTCATGTTGTCTGTAGTTCAACCGTGCCTAGGCAGTAAATATTGTGGTTGGATGCCATGTACATTGTTACTTTGTCCCAGGAAGGGCTCTCAACAAGGGAAGTGCTTAGGCATCTCAGAAGGAACCAAAGTGATGATGTTCGGACATGGAGGAGATACAGGGAGACAGGAACTGTCGATGACATGTCTCACTCAGGCTGCCCAAATGCTATTACTGCAGTTGATGACTGCTACCTATGGATTATGGATCAGAGGAACACTGACAGCTACGCCACCATGTTGAATAATGCTTTTGATGCAGCCACATGACATCATGTTATGATGCCAACTGTGCATAATAGGCTGCACGATGCACAACTTCATTCCCAATGCCCATGGCGAGGCCCATCTTTCTAACCATGACATCATGGAATGCAGTACATATGGGCTCAACAACATGCCAAATGGACCACTCAGGATAGGCATCATGTTCTCTTCACTAATGAGTGTCACATATGCCTTCAACTAGACAATCACCAGAGATGTGTTTTTAGGCACCCCGGTCAGGCTGAATGCCTTAGACACACTGTTCAGCGAATGCAGCAAGGTGGAGGTTCCCTGATGATTTGGGGTGGCATTATGTGGGGCTGAAGTATGCTGCTGGTGGTCATGGAATTCACCGTAATAGCTGTATGATATGTGAATGACATCCTCTGACAGATAGCGCTACCATATGGGCAGCACATTGGCAAGGCATTTGTCTTCATGGGTGACAATTCGTGCCACCATCGTGCATATCTAGTGAATGATTTCGTTCAGGATTATGACATTGGTTGACTAGAGAGGGCAGCATGTTCTCCAAACATGAACCTGCATGGGATGAATTGAAAAGGGCTGTTTATGTACAAGATGACCCACCATCCACTCTGAGGTGACCCACCAACCACTCTGAGGGATCTATGCTGAATCACCATTCCAGAACTCACGGAACCTAGGTGACCTAAAACTTCTCCAATGAGTGTTTTTGTCAGAGCAGTTTCCCTCATATTGTCCTTTGATGGTGGAGCAGATATACTAACCACAGTCAAAATGGCAGCACATCTGAACAGAGATTATGTACAAATTTGAAACGGATTGCTCCTATTTGTGGAGAAGTGGATGCATCATTATACTCCCAGTTTAATATTATTTTATTACCATTTATTATTGATTTTAATTCATTAATTGATATATCGTAATTCAATCTCAACTTCATTTGAAAGAAACATCAGCTGACTCTATGTCAAGCAAAAACAGAGGTCTGTCCTCTTGCATGAAGATTATGGAACACAAGTTTTATTCAAGAATGGCCTTCAACATGCATCACAAACACTTCATACACTTTGTGATGAAAAGTACGTGGACACCCCAAAAATCATACGTTTTTCATATTAGGTGTGTTTTTCTGCCACCTACTGCCAGGTACTCCATATCAGCGACCTCAATAGTCATTAGACATGATGTGAGAGCAGCATGGCTCACTCTGTGGAACACACGGACTTCGAACATGGTCAGGTAATTGCGTGTCATTTGTGTCATATGTCAATATGTGAGATTTCCATACCCCTAAAAATCCCTAGGTCCACTGTTTCTGATATGATAATGAAGTAGAAACGTGAATGGATACTTAAGGCACAAAGGCATTCAGGCAAACCTCGTCTGTTCACTGACAGAGACCACTGACAGCTGAAGATGGCCGTAATGTGTAATAGGCAGACATCTATCCAGACCATCACACAGGAATTCCCAACTACATCAGGATCCATTGCAATTACTATGACAGTTTGGCAGGAGGTGAGAAAACCTGAATTTCTAGCTTGAGCGGCTTCTCATAAGCCGCACACCATGATGGTAAATGCCAAACGACACTTCTTGGTATACGGAGCATAAACACTGGACGATTTAACAGTGGAAAAATGTTGTGTGGAATGTCAAATCACACTACACAGTGTGGCAATCCGATGACAGGGTGTGAGTATAACAAATGCCCGGTGAACATCATCTGTCAGAGTGTGGAGTGCCAACAGTAACAGTAACTCCCAACAGGCGGTGGTGTTAAGGTGTGGTCATGATTTTCGTGGAGGAGGCTTGGGCCCCTTGTTGTTTTGCATGGCACTATCACAGCACAGGCCTACATTTAAGTTTTAAGCACTATTGAAGAGTGATTCAGGGATTGTGATGGCATCTTTCAGCACAATTGAGCACCTGTCCACAATGCATGGGCTGAGGGGGAGTGGTTGCATGAATATAACATCCCTATAATGGACTGTCCTGCACAGAGGCCTGGCCTGAATCCTATAGAACACCTCGAATTAATGCCAGGCCTCATTGATTGACATTGGTACCTCTCCTCAGTGCAGCACTACATGAAGAATGGGCTCCCATTCCCCAAGAAACCTTCCAGCACCTGATTGAATGTATTTCTGTGAGAGTGGGAGCTGTCATCAAGGCTAAGGGTGGGTCAACACCATACTGAATTCTAGCATTACCGATTGGGGGCTGCCATGAACTTGTAAGTCATTTTCAACCAGGTGTCTGGATAGTTTTGATCACATAATACATTTAGATTCTAAAAGGTTAGTTATGGAGTGAAAAGCTGATAAAATGATGCTGTTGAATGTTGTGTAACTTTAATGGAAGATTTTCTTGGATGTCTGATTGTAGATGAGTAACAAAAGGAATTTCCATTCTGTTGTGTCCAAGAACACTGTAGACTGTAGCTGGAATGGAGTAAAAAGAAGAAAACTTTCAAGAATAGTAAATGCATCCCAAAAATTAAAAAATACAGTGTTTAGTTCCTGTTTTATGCAGTTCTCGATAACTTTTACACTGACTAAAAGCTACAAAACCTAAGATTCCCAATATTACAATTTGTTGCTATAGTCAGAATGAGTTAATTTCACCCTGCCGAGATGAAATTTTTGCCAATGTATATATAACCAAACAGAAAATGTTTAAGGTGTGAGTGTAAAATATTTTGAAAAAGTTTTGAAGCAAAATAAGTGATACTCTGGTGCCAGTGAGTGCGGTCATCACCTGAGTGATGGTTTGTCTACATGTTTTCCAGTGGTTGTCACTGCAACGGGCCTTGTGCAGTGACTGAGTGATTGCTCCTGTGATGGGTGCTTTATGGCATTGTGATAATTTTGTGACTGATTCCTTGTACCAACCATTCGGTCAATAAATGTACTTGTACTTAATGAGCCACTGTGTTTTTTATGTACCGGAATGTGTCTGTTGTGCTTCCTATGTGCTTTCGGCCCAGATCAAAGCCCTCACAGATCAGGTGTCTGCAGGTCATGCACAACCAGCTGGTGTTTCCACACCACCACATTCTCATCAGCATACTCATGAATGTCACCGAGCCAAAGACCAAACCACTATGCATTGGAATCACTGCATCTTTACAACCAAACATCCCCATCTTGCCTACCATGTAACCAACCAAATTCCAGAAGCATTCATGAGTGAGTACATACAGTTATCAAAGTGCTTCAAATTGCTTGTAGAAAGTGTTTCCCTTGTTTTCTTATAGAAATAGTGTCTGATATGGGTGTCTGTCCACACACAATGCTCAATGGGTGTCCACCAGCACCATTTTAGCTGTTGGCTCCCAATTACTTGTCTGTCACTACCTATGGTGTCTGTCCTTCACAATTGCATCTAGGATTGCACTGCACCTTCAGCTGGAAACTCACCATTGCAGTTATCACAGAACCAGCCATTGGTGCTCATTTCACAGCATGTTTTCAGCTGCTCCCTAACATTCCTGGCTCTCAACTCATTGACAACGACTCCGGTCACTTAACTGTTGGGTTCTGCCATGTTGTACAACATTTTGTACTGCATTACCAGGATCATCTCATCCATTTTCCAGCCATCACACTCTCATGTGGAACATCAAGAAAAGAATGACAGAGCACAGAACATTCCACATGCACCACACTTGGTCCTCCAGTTTTCAATAGACCATGACACTTCACACTGGAGCAATTTGTTTCTGCTTAAGCTGAATATGAGTTTCCACTTTTGACTGGTATCATTCACCATTTGAACAGATCCTTTAGTGAAGATTGCATAAGGAGGTCCCGGACAGCTCATAGCACTGTTGCCAGCTTTCAGCTGTGAAGTTTTAACAGTTGTAGGTGAAAACAGTAGCTGTCTACTGAGGTGTTGCCACAGAGATGTTTATAAAAGTGCATTACTTTATTGGTTGAGGTAGGCCTGTGAAGCTGCTGCACCTAGCCATTGCAGCTGTCAGGGATCAACTTACAGCAACTCGACTATAGACTTCTCCTCTCCAGTTCATACTGAAAAGTGATACATCCTGACATACCTGTGGCAAATATTGTATATTGTGCTCTTAATGAGACATATATCCTCTTCCAGGAGTTTGCTACTTCAACCATACCCTTATCAGCACTTCAGTGATATCCATGCAGACACCAGTCACCATGGAAGACATCCCAAAGACATCCATCAGCACACTGCTTGGCATCTTTGAATCACTTTAGATGCCATTTTATCTCCATAATGCTGCCAAATATTGCACTGATTCATAAATAGTGCTTCATCACCTGTTGCTTCCTTTATCTCAACATCATAGTAGTGTTTTCTTCTTCAGCACAGCTACACTGAATCACTGATTTCTGAGAAGGTTATGGATTTTAGAATGATATCTCACCTTAGCAACAATATCCTCAGTAAATAGCAGTTGGGGTTAAGAAAAGTTGCTCTGCTGTTAATGCCCTTTACATGCCGACTCATCCAATGTAGTCCGGGGTTGTAATTCTGACTGGGGAAAATCACTTTTCGGGATTCCCAAGGCTCAGGTCCACTAGTGCTACTCATGTGTGTGAACAATCTTATGTCTAATATACAGCATGCAGAATTAGTTTCTTTTGCAGATGACACTACTATCGCAGGGTTCGTACACCCTGGGATAGTCAGTAAAAACCTAGGAAATTTTTAGACTTCCATATATATTCATTTTCTTAGGTTTCATTTAAATATTTGCAATTTCAGCTAGTAATAACTACTCTATCATAGAATCTTACTTTAGCCCACTATTGCAGAATAATATTAAAGCAAGAGAATAAAACCAAAATAAAACTGTTGTTGCAAAGTAAATTTGCCATTTAACAATGACAAAGACTGCGCACACTCAGGAATGTGCCAGCTGTAAATTGTGTCAAAGACTATGCAGTACCAATTGTGGCCTTGTTTTGATGAGCGTGACATCACAACTGCTTACAATTTTAATAGGTTGAGGGAGAACGTTGCAAATAGTAGTGTGTGGAGTTTTAATTTGATAGTAATTTCCTTTTATGCAATATGAATTATGTTATGTGTGAGAATGTGCAATGTATTTCTTGAATAAAGAAGTATTAAACTCTCATTCAAAACTTAACACTAAAGATCAGCCATTTATGCTGTTATTTATTATTTCACTGCCACATTTTGTTTGATGTCTCTTAAACGGTAACCCTAGCTACTAAAGACTAAGTTTCAAGGTTAGCTTTCCATATTTATTTTAGTTCTTTCATATAGTACAAATTGAGCAGTAACTAAGGCAAAAAGTATAACTACCCTTTAAAAAAATGTGCAAAGTGGGTTCTTCTAAAAGTCCGTATGGAATTTACTTTTCTATCGTAAAGTCAAAATGTTTGATGAAATGTTCTGTGCACAGCAACGAAATTTATAATAATGCTTGACAGAAATATTCAGTACCTGCAATTTAAGCTGTATTCTTAGGATCCTGCCTAATCACACAGCAAAATATTTTTGTTAGCCAATATTATATTTAAAAGCTTGGCTCCTTCTTGTAGCTATGCTGTACATACAATAACTCATTAAGTTTTCCTATTTGTGTGTTTGCACTAATTAAGAATGATGCTGCTATTGGCTGACTATGTCACATGTCCTAATCAAGGAATATCTGGTGTCTTTGGCTAGCGAGATCATGCGGCATGAACTATGATTGGCAGATAAAAGCACATTGCCATCCCTATTTCAGTGCTCCAGAAGTTACCGTGCCATATTTGGTGGAGTTCCTGATTATATTTCTGTAAAGTGAAAATATTCAGTGTAATTGTTGCTGCATATCAAAGGTATTTCAGAAATCATTGTTTTTTGCTGGAATCATTTTCTAAAGTGCCAGCATATTCTATATGGTGTATGAAACTTTCACCATTCAAAGGACATACGTTTGACAGCTCCGAGGGAACTTATATTGTCACTTAATGTGAAAAAAATGTACTTTCACTGGGGGTATAGTATATTTTCGCCCTGGAAAAAGCGTATTTTTAACTGGAAAAATCGTAGGATTTGTTTATTTTTATTTATTTATTTTTGTTCTTATCCATGAATACACCCTCTTTTGTAATCAATCCAAATACACATACAGAAACAGAAGAAATGGTAAACAATGTTCTTAAAAGTTTCATTGACTTGTTTTTGTGAAAGTTCTCAGTTATTCAGTTCTGCACATCCAAGAGTACTATACTAATGACAAGTGCAACACATACTCAGAGAAACATAAATAGGGTAACAACTTCAAAATTTCAAGTTGTCCATATTGACAAGAATTTAAACTGGACAAAGCACATTGCGAAATTCCTAAAACAACTTAGTTCAGCCACTGTTGTAATTAGAATCATACAAAATCTTGTTGAGAAACAAATAAGTAAGTTGACATAATTTCATATATTCATTCAGTAATGTCATCTTTAAGAATGAAAGTCTTCATTACTAAGAAACATCCTATAAGAATAACATGTATTACTTATCCATGAACATCTTGTAATCTGTTTACATAAAAGTAACTAAATAACTGAAGTAAACCCACGATGGAATAATGACAATACTATGAAAGGATAGATTACCACTGTGTGTGTGTGTGTGTGTGTGTGTGTGTGTGTGTGTGTGTGTGTGTGAGAGAGAGAGAGAGAGAGAGAGAGAGAGAGAGAGAGAGAGAGAGAGAGAGAGAGTTGTCCATTTCAAAAGAAGGCGTTTGGTCCGAATACTTACGTATTTAGTAGTCTTTTTGTAGTGCCTCTCCATGACTCAGTATCTCCACTATATGGTCAGTAGTTGTCTATTCTTTTCATAATATTGTAACTAAGTAATTAACTGAACACCTGTCAGTAGTGTTTCAATGGGTAGAATATTTTGGGGTTATCATTAATTGCATTTTTGGTGCCTAACAGGTGATGTTCCTGGGCCACCAGATTTATCTCCCTTGTGCAGTCTCAAGTCAAGGGTTGCTGTCAGTTGCTCTTGCTGGTCCTTCCATTCTTTGGATGGACCAGAGAGACGCTGCCTTCACTGTTGTCAAGAACTGCCTTGTCTGTTCTACACTTCTGGGTCATGGAGCATGACACCCTGTTGGCATTGGTGGTTGACACCAGCCACTGTGCCTTAGAAGCAGCTTTGCAACAGCACTTCAGTGGTTCCTGAGAACCATTGGTCTTCTTTTCAATGAAGCTTATGCCTACCAAACACTAATGATGTGCCTATGAAAGGAAGCTGCTTGTCCCCTATGATGTAATCGGGTACATCTGCCAAAAGCTGAAGGCCAGGAACTTAGTGACATTTCCACACTACTGACACATGCTATATACATTGCAGCAGAGAAAAAGTCACTGCTCACCATGTCAATTCCACCAACTGGAACATATCTCTCAGTTCAGCACATTATGAATCACCTTGAAGGGAACGATCTATTGACACGTAATCAGCATGGCTTCAGAAAACATCGCTCTTGTGCAACGCAACTAGCTCTTTATTTGCACGAAGTAATGGCCACTATCGACAGGGGATCTCAAGTTGATTCTGTATTTCTAGATTTCCGGAAAGTTTTTGACACCGTTCCTCACAAGCGACTTCTAATCAAGCTGCGGAGCTATGGGGTATCATCTCAGTTGTGCAACTGGATTCGTGATTTCCTGTCAGGAAGGTCGTAGTTCGTAGTAATAGACGGCAAATCATCGAGTAAAACTGAAGTGATATCAGGTGTTCCCCAGGGAAGCGTCCTGGGACCTCTACTGTTCCTGATCTATATAAATGACCTGGGTGACAATCTGAGCAGTTCTCTTGGACTGTTCGCAGATGATGCTGTAATTTACTGTCTAGTAAGGTCATCCGAAGACCAGTATCAGTTGCAAAGCGATTTAGAAGAGATTGCTGTATGGTGTGTCAGGTGGCAGTTGACGCTAAATAAAGAAAAGTGTGAGATGATCCACATGAGTTCCAAAAGAAATCCGTTGGAATTCGATTACTCGATAAATAGTACAATTCTCAAGGCTGTCAATTCAACTAAGTACCTGGGTGTTAAAATTACGAACAACTTCAGTTGGAAGGACCACATAGATAATGTTGTTGGGAAGGCAAGCCGAAGGTTGCGTTTCATTGGCAGGACACTTAGAAGATGCAACAAGTCCACTAAAGAGACAGCTTACACTACACTCGTTCGTCCTCTGTTAGAATATTGCTGCGCGGTGTGGGATCCTTACCAGGTGGGATTGCCGGAGGACATCGAAAGGGTGCAAAAAAGGGCAGCTCGTTTTGTATTATCATGTTATAGGGGAGAGAGTGTGGCAGATATGATACACGAGTTGGGATGGAAGTCATTACAGCATAGACGTTTTTCGTCGCGGGGAGAGCTTTTTACGAAATTTCAGTCACCAACTTTCTCTTCCGAATGCGAAAATATTTTGTTGAGCCCAACCTACATAGGTAGGAATGATCATCAAAATAAAATAAGAGAAATCAGAGCTCGAACAGTAAGGTTTAGGTGTTCGTTTTTCCCGCTCGCTGTTCAGGAGTGGAATAGTAGAGAAATAGTATGATTGTGGTTCGATGAACCCTCTGCCAAGCACTTAAATGTGAATTGCAGAGTAGTCATGTAGATGTAGATGTAGATGTAGACAATATAGCTGCCAATTGTCAGCTTGAGTTGCTGGGACCACTGGTTGCATCAATTTCACAACAGTCACTGTAGCTCAAGAGGTTAGTACAGAGCTGGACTCAGCTGTGACGTACTGGTATTAAAGCTACTACCAGGATTCATCATTATGTAAGGCTTGGCATCTGCTCAGATTTTGCAGCTGGAACCAATGCTGTGTTGCCTGTAAGCTTGGTAAGACTGACCTGCACATCCATGCCCCAGTTGGTGATTTTCCTGAGGCCACAGGGTTGCTCATGCATGCCCATGTTAACATTGTCAGTCACTTCCTCACCTCTGATGGTCAGCAGTATCTTTCTAACCTATCATTGAACATTTCATACACTGGCGAGAGGCAACACCAATTTCTTACATCACAGTTGATACTGTGGTACTAGCATTTGTCAGTAAGTGGACTGATCATTATGCTTTCCTACTTGAGATCTCCACAGGTTGTGGCAGGAAATTTGAATCCCAGCTGTTCAAAGCTTGCCAAATTCCTTGGAACTCATAATCAGCATCCAGCCTGAAATGATATGGTTGAGTGATGGCCTCAAATTTTGAAGGTGGCTGTGGTTTGTCATAACAGAGCAAGGACTACTGCACTCTTCATCAAACTTCTCAACCTCCACTCCATTTTAAGACAGACCTCAACACCCCAGTGACTGGGCTCTTTTACAGTATATGGTGAGCTGCTTCAGATACCAGACAATGTGTCAAATTCTGTGCTACCTCTTCTGACTGTTACATTCCACTATTCCTGTATCACCTGTGCTACCATATTGCATACATCTATCTTTAACTTCTCTCTCAGCATGGCACCCCAGCTTCCTTCGTTCATCAGATTCAGGCACTGCCATGCATGCAATGGTCAGCGTTGAGGCGGTCAGGCCTGGTTCCAATGTCCATTCTCTGGATCTCACGAGATTGTTAGTCAAAGTCAATATACCCTGAAAGTTTCCATAGATGGGACTAAAAAAATGGTTCAAATGGCTCTGAGGACTATGGGTCTTAACAGCTGAGGTCATCAGTCCCCTAGAACTACTTAAACCTAACTAACCCAAAGACATCACACACATCCATGTGTGAGGCAGGATTCGAACCTGCGACCATTGTTGTCACGCGGTTCCAGACTGAAGTGCCTAGAACCGCTCGCCGATTTCGGCTGGCAGATAGGAACACTCAGACAGTATCACTGGATCACACCTTCCCATCTGAACCCACCTCCATGGACTCCCCTCAGATGACCACACCACCACCTCCACAATCAGTATAGTCTTTCTTCCAATCCTGCTCTGGGCATTAAGTGTACTTACCAGCCTAATTTGCCTGACCTTCAACTATTCCTTCTGTTTGGGAGGGGGGTTAGGTTGTGTACAATGGAAAGTGGCAGCTGCACATTTCAGCTAGTCATGGTACTATCAAAATCATGAACTTGTAGCGTAGGACAAATTTGGCACTGCTAGCACAGTTAGTCTGACTGCGGGCTTACAGCATTGGTCACACTGCACCAATGATAGTAAGCGAATGTGCCAGCCACATAATAATATAATACAAGACCACCAACAACATAGACTGCAATTTTGGTATCTAGGTTATGTCACCACACTGTGTGCCCAATTTAAGGGGTCCAGCAGGATTAGCAAGCAGAGGTCTCAGACGTGTCCCTCCTGCTCCTGCTGCTTCACTGGAGTATAGTCTCACAGACACAAGGCAGAACATACTCGTCCATTAAGTGTGCTGTGGTGGTGTAGTTATTTCATTGATTACTTATGTGCTGGGGTATGTTGTGATTTCAGTGGTCATCCAAATGATGGAGTGTGTAGAGTAAAAAAGTGGTTATATGTGTGATGGGTCATGCTGTGGTTTCAGTTATCACATGAGTGACAGATTTTGTAATGTGCTAGTGTCCACTCGTGTGACAGGATGTGTCAGTGAGCTTCTATGACTTTTTTTGTAAATTTTCCTGTAGTAGCTTCTGTTCTCTTTGTATATCTGAAAACGAACTGTTCTTTCCACAGAAGTTGATATTTATTTAAATAATCCATAAGTCTGTTTTCCATAATAGTTTCTACCATTTTTGAAAATGGAGGCAGTGTTGAATTTGGGATGTAATTCTCGATATTTTCTTTACCATTTTTTTGTGGATGGGATGAACTTCTGCTTGTGTTAGGTAATCAGGGAAGCAACTGGATGTGAATGACTCCATTTATCATATCTGTTAGCGATGCTTTTATGCTGCTAATACAGTCCCTTAGTAGACACACTGGAATCTCATCTGTAGTTATGGATGTTTTACTCTTAAATTTATACACAATCCCAATGATTTTCTCTCGCATGGTTAGTAGCAGCAGCTTTATGTAAAGTATGTAGTTATTTGTAGGTGTATATTGGATTTTTAGTAGCTTTACTTGCAGTTTGGTTGCTATGTTAATAAAGTAATGGTCAAGAAATTTATCCTTAGAATTATATATTAAACCACCTTTATTTCTAATTTTCATATTTCTTTGTTTTGGCTTGGTGCTACCAGTTTCTTGTTTTACTATATTCCTTGTTGCTTTGCTTTTATTGTTGGACATCTGTATAGCCTCATCATTTTGTATTTTTTTTCCATCCTGTAGCCTATTCCTATAAGTTCTTTTGTATTTGAGAAAATACTGCAAGAAGGATGGGCCCATCTTATTCTCTTTGCTAGAGCTGATTTACGTGAGTGTTCAGAAGATTCTGGAAACTTTATTACCCAGTTTTTCTGATAGATTCTCTAACAGAAGGTGCCATTTTAGGAAATGTCACCTCAAATTTTAGTTTCAATATATAGTCATGAATTTGCTGAATTTTTCATTCACAAGTGTTCCTGAACATACTTCGGACCATATCTGGGTGTTGTAGTTTATCTTTTTATATTTTGTCAAGTATGCACAAGCTCTACTGCCCCAGACTGGACAGTGTACTCATCACTTTATACTATGGCTCTGGGTACGAAGAAAATAATTTGCTCTCAATTGTTAATCATCATATGAGACAGTCAAAAAGGTAAATAGTTCCTTTGTAAAAGAAGTGAAACAAGCTGTAATTTTCTCGAAAATAAAACTCAAGGTGAGATCATTATTTCAATGACTTCTAATTACCATTATCTTACCCAGTGTTCATAAGTATATTCAGTTTGTAGATCAGAGGGATCATTGGAAAGTGGACCAGCAACAAGAAACCAAACTTTTTATTGAGACTTGGTTGGCGGAAAATTTTCATATAACTTCTTAATAACTAGTGTGACAGTTGTGACTAATAACTCAGTACAGCAGTAATGGCCATTAAACAAGGACAGTGCCATGCGTTGCACAACATGTAGCCACCTCACCCCATCCATAATTCTGCAGAAGTCTGTTTTGTGTAAGTTTGTAACTTTTACATTTTGCTTAAGTAATTTCCACCTAGAATGCATCCAACATGTTATTTAGCACATAACCTAAGCTTATAATGATTGTAACATTAGTAAAGAAGCGGATAAATTTTATAATCATAATTATCAACACCATAATTGATAATAATAATAATTAAATCTTCATGTTTTAAAGTGCATAAACTAATTCTTAATAGATCCCTTGAAAAATTTCAGACATCAATATTGGAAAAATATTTTCCAGGAGAGTTATGTCATTCCCTGCAGAAAATGAGTTTTTATTTAAATCACTTGCTATGCTCAGCAAATGTCTGTCAAATACTAATAATAATAAGGATATCACGTAGAACAAAATGGGAATTATATCAAAATACTAGATGTAGTCACAATCAAGCTACAATAGCCCATTACAAACACTAATGTAAGGTGTTTAAAAATGTTATTAGGAATTCAAAGAATATGTGGTACACAAACAGAATAGCTAGTTCACATGATAAAATTAACACCATATGGTCAGTTGTGAAGGAAGTGTCCGCTCACAAGCACAAGGTAAATGATATAAAGTCAGTTTGTAGTAAAAATATTGCTGATACTGATAAGTCATATACAGGGTGGTCCATTGATAGTGATGGGGCCAAATATCTCATGAAATAAGCATCAAATGTAAAAACTATAAAGAATGAAACTCATCTAGCTTGAAGGGGGAAGCCAGATGTTGCTATGGTTGGCGTGATAGGTGCCATAGGTCAAACAGATATCAACTGTGTTTCTTTAATGGGAAACCCCACCTTTTATTACATATTCGTGCAGTACATAAAGAAATATGAATGTTTTAGTTGAATTAGTTTTTTCGTGTTGTGATAGATGGTGTTGTAATAGTCACAAATGTGTAAGTACGTGGTATAATGTAACATTCCACCAGTGCAGATGGTATTTGCTTCGTGATACATTAACCGTGTTTAAATGGACCGTTTATCAATTGCAGAAATGGTCGATATCATGTTTATGTATGGCTATTGTGATCAAAATGCGAAAAGGGCGTGTGTTATGTATACTGCTCAGTATCCTGAATGACATCATCCAAGTGTTTGGATCATTCACCGGATAGTTACGTTATTTAACGAAATAGGAAGTGTTCAGCCACATATGTAATGTCAACCACAACCTGCAACAAATGATGAGGCCCAATCCTCACATCTGTAGCAGACAAATTGTGTGAGAATCGGGAATCTCAAATACATCGGTGTTGAGAACGCTACATCTACATTGATTGCACCAGTACCAACCATATTTGTATGCACCAGGAATTGCATGGCAATAACTTTGAATCTCATGTACAGTTCTGCCACAGGGTACAAGAGAAATTACGGGCCAATGGCAGATTTTTTGCATGCGTTCTATTTAGTGACGAAGTGTCATTCACCAACAGCTGTGATGTAAACCGGCATAATATGCATTATTGGGCAACAGGAAATCCACGATGGCTCTGACAAATGGAACATCAGCAAACTTGGTGGGTTAATGTATGGTGCAGCATTATGGGAGGAAGGATAATTGGCCCCAATTTTATCAATGGCAATCTCAGTGGTGCAAAATATGCTGATTTCCTACATAATGTTCTACCAATGTTACTACAACATGTTTCACTGCATGACAGAATGGTGATGTACTTCCTACATGATGGATGTCAGGCACGTAGCTCACGTGTGGTTGAAGCAGTATTGATTAGCATATTTCATGACATGTGGATTGTTTGTTGAAGCACCATACCTTGGCCCGCACGTCCAACGGATCTTACATTCCCAGATTTTTTTCAGTGGGGACAGCTGAAGAATATTTGCTATCATGATCTACCAACAACGCCTGACAACATGACTCAACACATTGTCAATGCATGTGCGAACATTACTGAAGGCAAACTACTCGCTGCTGAGAGGAATGTCGTTACGCCTATTGCCAAATTCATTGAGGTTGATGAACATCATTTTGAGCATTTATTGCATTAATGTGGTATTTACAGGTAATCATTCTGTAACAGCATGCGTTCTCAGAAATGATGAGTTCACAAAGGTACATATATCACATTGGAACAACAAAACCAAAATGTTCAAATGTGCTTCTGTTCTGTATTTTAATTAAAAAAACCTATCTGTTACCAACTGTTCATCTAAAATTTTGAGCCATATGTTGTGACTATTACAGCACCATCTAACACAGAGCGAAAAAAGTGGTTGAGCTAAAACATTCATATTTCTGTACGTACTACACAAATATGTAATAAAAAATGGGGGTTCCTCTTTAAAAAGTCGCAGTTGATATCCGTTTCACCTATGGCAGCGCCATCTAGTGGCCAACCATAGTGCCATCTTATTTTGTGAGATATTTGCCCCGGTCACGAACAATGGACCACCCTGTATATGTACAGAATTTAACTGTCATTTTCTGAACATCACTTGTCATTTAATAAAAACCTAGTTTTCACAGGGAATGATATAACTCTCTTGGAAAATACTTTTCCAATATTGATGTCTGAAACACTTCTCTGTGATACCGACAAGTGGGAGATTAAATCAATAATTAAAGTTCCCTGTTTAGAGTGTGCTAATGCTAAGCAAATTTCAAAGAGCATGAGAAGTTGGTAAGGTAACCATTATAGAGTCATTAGGCCATAATTGTTCACAATTGGTTTGTAAAACATCCTAGATAACTTGAGCAAATGATTTGGCCACACAAATTGTAAAACATGGGTCTCATCAAAATTTATGGAGTGTGACAGTTTGGCCAATTTGTGCACAAAATCCTGCTTTGGCAAACTTCCTCATTTACGGATGACTATAGAGGCAGTAATGGCTCAGTATTTCTAGAGTGCACTTCCAGTGACTTGTTAAGTCCAGGCCATTTTGAGTTGGTGCACTATGGCAGGCAAAAGGGCATCCAACACAATGTTAGAAGGTATCCCATGACTTTTGATACCTCAAATCATTACGATTTTGAAAATGCATTTCTTGTCAAATTGTGGCCCAGTTATGTGCCGGTAATACACGGAAGAGGGTTTTTACTCAGAGCTTTTCTCTTTTCAAAATGGGAGCTTGCACCAGTGTTTCGAAAAAGAACTTAGTAAGGCATGCTACTGGGGTCAATCCATTTCTCATAGAGATGTTTCAACAATCTTAGAGGCAACCCTATCTGTTGAAAATGGAGTGAAACATATCACTGTGTCAGAACCCAGTTGGAATGAATTTATGTTTGTATTGGGTTCTATGGATGTAACTGCAGGAGACACTAAGTTGCAACCAGGACCCAGAGGTTAATACTCACTGAGTCCTAGTACAGGGAATGGCTGTAGTAGAGGACAATTGCATGTACCATAAGCTGGCGTCCTCCACAGGATACCGAACTGAACAGTTATCAGAAACACAGCAAAGGAGATGGTTGTGGCAGCCCTTGCAGTACAAATTGAATGAACTGTGAAAGGAGCATTTAATAATAATATGTATTGCATTAACAAACAACTAAATACATCGTAAGATTATGACTGGGGGTCATAATCACCAGCGATCACCAAATGTATGCAATGTATGACAGCAGTCATACAACTGTACAACAGCTAGAAACAATCTCCAACCACCTTGAGCCGCAGTGAGTTACACATGAAGTAAGCTCGATTATATTCATTACATTATAGCTACCAATGTAATGTAACATCTCTGCTCTGATATTAATCAAAGCAACCAGGAATATACATTGGTCGTGGGAATTCTTGCAGTACAAATTGAATGAACTGTGAAAGGAGATACAATTTTGAGTATGCGTTTAATAATAATATGTATTGGAGTAACAAACAACTGAATACACCATCAGATTATGACTGGGGGTCATAATCACCAGTGATTACCAAAATTATTGATGACAGCAGACATACAACTGTACAACACCTGGAAACAATCTCCAACCACCTTGAGCCGCAGTGAGTTAGACATAAAGTAAGCTCCATTATATTCCTTATATTATAGCTACCAATGTAATGTAGCAACTCTGCTCTGATATGAATCAAAGCAACCAAGAATACCCATTGTTACCACAATCAGTAATTTGGGCCAGTATTGAGGATGTTTGAGTAACTATTGTTCTAGACACATGAGCATTTGGCAGTGTGATGTCAAGCAGTTCTTTCAATAAAGTATTCACAAAAACCAAGTTGCATGTCAGTCCTGTACAGAACTGCAAGACAACTGGAGCCATTGAAATGTGATCCAGAAATATTAGAATAATAGGAATACTAGTAAAACTATTGCAATACCATGCACCATTCTACTAGTTGACGGCTTATTGTTGACTGCATTATGAGCCATGAGTTTATCTGTGTGGACACAAGATCAACTTCTCTCTGGGCGAGGTTTACTTTCTAACAGTGAATGAGCTTAAGTTGTGCTGGTGTGGAAGGACAGTACCCACAGTCAGTATTGATCAAATTCATTGTAAAAGGACATTTCACGACAAGAAATTTTCTGAGCCTTTGAATACAGGACTTGAAGTCATGTCACAAATATAACAGAAAGTAGAAGAGCCAGAGAGCCTCACTGGCATTCAGAGACACCAATAGTTAAACCTCTTCAATCAATATGGGGAAGTATTTGAAAAAAATGCCTGGAATAATACAAAGGAAATACATATCACCTTGATGAATTTCACACAAAGCCTTGTGCAACATAAAGCCTTATCCCATGGTCTCAGTGGAAAGCGCTAGGTAAAGAAATTAGAAGGATGTTTCGAGAAGTTAATAGTTCATAAGGACATATTGTCACCGTCTACAGACGCTGGGGATTGACTACATAAAACCGTTTGATGACATAGTGAACCACTCATCCTCTTTGTCAAGCCTCTACACTACAGCAGAGCTACTGTTTGATAGGAGGGCAAAGAATGAATGAATGTGTGGAACAGATTCCACAGGTTACAAATGACGAAGATAAGTGAGAAGAAAAGGTTCAGAAAGCTTTGACCAGCTTGACAGACAAAGCATTTAGAAGAAAGCACAACTGTGACAAGACAATTATAAAAATACTAAGGTATCAAGTGAACAAGAAAGTATCGTAAAGAAACCATCCACCTCTTGAACAAAATGTACAAAAAGTGGCAGCTTTTGCGTACAGGACCTATTGTGATTCTAAGGATTCCAAATCCTGGTGGATAATTATTAGGGTACCAAAGTAATCAGCAAATTAAAGGACTTTGTTCTCATCAAGATTTACGAAAATATTATTCTTGATGGAATTAGTGTGCGTAATTTTAAGAACACAAGTCAATAAGAATTTTTATGTGTTTTTGTCTGTAGTAGATAAGTATTATCCTGTGATGTATGTAGGAAGAATGATTCTCATCTGTCAGTCTTAAGATCACATTTTCCTACATATATGCCTTCGTACATGGTTAGACTGGAATTCACAGAGGGTTTATCAAACCACATTCAAGTTATTTCTCTACTGTTCCACTCTCCAACAACACACATGTAACATGAACACTTACGTATTTTCGTATGAGCTCTGATTTCTCTTAATGTATTGTGATGATCATTTCTCCCTATGTAGGTGGGAAGAAACAAAATATTTTCACACTCTGAGGAGAAGATTAATTATTGAAATTGCATGAAAAGATCCTACCGCAATTGGAAAGGCCTTTGTTTTAATGATTGACACTCTAATTCACATATCATCTCCCATGGCACTCTCTCCTCTATTTCGTCATAATACGAAATGTGCTCCCCTTCTTTAAACTTGTTCCATGTCCGCCCTCAGATCGATATGATGCATATCCCACACTACACACCAGTATTCCTCAAGAAGAAGGGAAAACGTAGTATAAGCAGTTTCTGTAGTAGACTTGTTGATTATTCTAAGTGTTCCACAAATAAATGAAAGTCTTTGGGCCATGGGGGATAGCCACGTGGTCGGATGTTACTTATCACAGTTTGCACAGCTATCCCTGTCAGAGTTTCGAGTCCTCCCTCAGGAATGAGTGTGTGTTGTCCTTAGCATAAGGTAGTTTAAGTTATACTATGTAGTGTGTAAGCCTAGGGACTGATGACCTTAGCAGTTTGGTCCCATAACCACTTAGCACATATCGACCAGCTGTGTCATCATTCCAATTTAAGCTGTTGGTTACAGTAATCCCTAAGTATTTAGTTAAATTGACAGCCTTTAGATCTGTGTGATTTGTCATTCAACAGAATTGTAGCATATTCCATTTAGTACTAATGTTGGTGACTTCACACTTTTCACTGTTTACAGTCAGAAGCCTCTTTCAGCACCATGCAGGTATTTTGTCTAAATAATTTTGCAATAAGTTTTGATCATCTGATGACCTTGCAGGACATTAAATGACAACATCATCTGCAAACAATATAAGATACCTTTTGAGATCATCTCCTAAATCTTTTATGTAGATCAGAAACACCAGAGGGCATATAACATTTCCTCAGTGAAAGACAAACATTACTTGTAGTTTACTTGATGATTTTCCATCAATTACCATGAACTTGACCTTTCTGACAGGAAAGCATGAATCCAGTTACATAACTGATATGAATACTCAATAGGCACAAAATTTGATTAGAAGTTGTGTGTGAGTAATGGTGTCAAAAGCCTTACGGAAATCTAAAAACATAAAGCAAATTAATGAATGCAACAAGCGACTCTAATATGGAATACATTTGAATGATGATAATTATTGGTTTAGAAGGTGGTCTAGCTTGTGTTTAAAGCTGCACCAAGCTTGGTACAGGTGGGATTTGTCATAGAGGTTGGTTGGATGTGGTCTGCAGTATTAAGTTTAATCTTTCTTCAGAGCCCCATACTGAGTTTCTGAATATTGGTCTTGGTGTGTTGTTTAATATATTTTCCATTGACTAAGATCGAGCTACTTGCTCCACACATAAGCTCATTGAACAGAATTCCTGAGGACAACATGAACTGATTCAAATGACAGCTAATAGGTCATAAATGCAGCTTGACTATTGGCCCACAAAGACTGTATTGTTGCCACTGAAGCAAAGCTAGTCTGTATTTTGTGAAATGTATCATGGACATTCTTTTACTGTGTTATATGGGCATTAACCAATTGGCCAGTGAATTTCAAGTTTCAAGTGATGGTGTAATGGCAACCTAAGGAAAATTTGCTATTACATAATAGTTGATTGTGTAATTACACCTCTCCCAAATCCAATCTCATACAGTGCACGGAAAAGACTAAATCTGACATTGTCCCATGTGTGCTCTGATTTCCCTTATTTTATTACAACCATCATTTCTCCCTACATAGGTCAGCATCAAAAAAATATTTTCAAGATTGGATCAGAAAATTGTTGATTGAAGATTCTACTGTAGTAAAAAATGGGTTTGTTTTAATGATGTCCACCCTAAATCCTTTATCATTTCAGTGACATCCTCTCCCCTATTTCGCAATAATACAAAACGTGCTGCCCTTCTTTGTACTTCCTTCATGCAGTACTATCTAGTAAGGATCCCACAACATGCTGCAGTATTCTAAAAGAGGATGGAGAAGTGTAGTGTAGACAGTCTCTTCAGTAGATCTGTTACATTTTGTAAGTGCCCCTCCAATAAAATGCAGTCTTCGGTTAGCCTTTCTCACTACATTTTCCCAGTGTTCCTTCCAATTTAAGTTGTTCATAATTGCATTTCCTAGGTATTTAGCTGAATTTACAGACTTTAGATTTGACTGATTTATCATGTAACTGAAGTTTAATGGCTTCTTTTTAGCACTCATGTGGATGACTTCACACTTTTTATTATTTAGAGTCAGTTGCCAATTTTTCTACCATTTTCTAAATCCTTCTGCCATTTGTTTTAATCTTATTATGACTTTACAAGTCGATAAATGACAGAATTATCTGCAAACAACCTAAAACAGCTGCTCATATTGTCTCCTAAATTGTTTATGTAGATATGGAACAGCAAAGGGCCTACAACACCACCTTGGGGAATGCCAGAAATCACATCTGTTTAACTCGATGATTTTCCATCAGTTACTATCAACTGGGACCTCTCTGACAGGAAATCACAAATCCAGTCACATAACTGTGGTGATATTCCATAATCATGCAATTTCTCTACAAGCTGCTTGTGTGGTACATGTCAAAAGCCTTCTGTAAATCTAGAGACACAGAATCTATTTGAAATCCAATTCAATAGCACTCAGCAATTTATGTGAGTAAATTGTGTTTCACAAGTGTGATGTTTTCTAAATCTGTGTTGACTGAGTGTCAATAGACCATTCTCTTTGAGGTAATTGATAATTTTGAACAAAATATATGTTCCAAAATCCTGCTGCATGTCGATGTTAATGATGTGGGCCTGTAATTTAGTGGATTACTCCTACTACCTATTTTGAACATTGGTGTGGCCTGTGCAGCTTTCCAGTCTTTGTGTACAGATTTTCATCAAGCAAATAGTTGTATATGACTGCTAAGTATGGAGCTAAAGTATCAGCAAACTCTGAAATGAACCTAACTGGTGTACAGTGTGGACTGGAAGACTTGCTTTTGTTAAGTGATTTATGGTGCTTCACTACTCTGAGGATATCTTTTTCTATGTTAGTCATGTTGGCAGCTGTTCTTGATTCAAATTCTGGAACTTACTTCATCTTCTGTGGTGAAGGAATTTTGGAAGGCTGTGTTTAGTAACTCTGCTTTGGCAGCACTGTCATCTATTGTATTTCCATTGCTATTGCACAGAGAAGGCATTAACTTTGTGTTGCTGCTAGTATACGTAACATACAACCAGAAACTCTTTGGATTTTCTGCCAGGTTTCAAGACAAACATTCATTGTGGAAACTACTATAAGAATCTTGCATTGAAGTCCAGGCAAAATTTCAAGCTACTTTAAAATATCGTCAGTGTTGGAGATTTTGCATCCATTTGAATTTGGCATCTTGTCTTCATTGTTTCTGCAACAGTGTTCTGATGCGTTGTGTTTACCAAGGAGAATCACCTCCATCTTTTGTTAATTTATTTAGCATAAGTCTCTCAATTGCTGCCAATATCATTTCTTTGAATTCAAGCCACATCTGGTCTACACTTAAATTTGAAAGACTGGAAATTGTCTCTTAGAAAGGTGTCAAGTGAATTTTTATCTGCTTTTTTTGGATAGGTATATTTTTTGTTTATTTGTGGAGAATTTGTAGGTTACAATATTCAGTCTTGCTGTATTTGCTAATCGCTGTATCTGTTTTGATGATTGTTATTAGCTCAGTATTATTTGTTGCTAAGAGGTCCAGTTCACTGTTTCTGTTTTTGTTGAAATATTGGTGTGGTACCCAGACCTCCACACAAGAAACTTTTGCAAAAAGTATGGACTGAAAAGTTTCACGTATCCTAGATGATAAGTATTTGTACATGAAAGCATGCTATGCAAACCAACTGTCCAAAACAACGTACAGAATGTGATTCCTAAAAGTAACATATGAAGACTATTATGATAACAAACATATCATCTCCAAATATTACAATATTACAAAATTTTAAATTTGTGGTTGTTATGTACATCTTACAATATCCAACAGTGCATACTCCAGTATGGAATAATGACAATATTATGAAAGAGATTCTTTGCTACACACGAAATAGAGGAGATGTTGAGTTGCAGACAAACACAATAGAATGACTGCTAAGCACATAAACTGTTAACTGAAAGACCTTCCTTCTGAATGTGATAAGACACACACACACACACACACACACACACACACACACACCACACACACACACACACACACACACACACACACACATTCTCACTATCATGACTCACACACACGAGACCACTGTTTCTGGCCACCAAGGTCAGACTGTGAGCAACTGGGCCTGGTGGGACAAGAAATGTGGCTGGTAAGGGTAAGGAGGAAGTTGGGACAGGAGGAGAAGGGATAGCAGGGTAGAGGTGGGGATCATAAAGTACTGGTTCTGGGACCATACTGGATCATGGCGGGGAGAGTGTAGGCAGCTGGGTATGGTCAAAAGTTAGACACATTGTGGGAGGGGGGGATATTGGAAAAGGGTGAGAAGGAAAGAGACTGTAGGTGCACTAGTGGAATAGAAGACTTTGTATTGCTTGAGTGGGAGCAGAGAAGGGGATGGGTGAAGGGCAGTGACTATTGATGGTTGAGTCCAAGAGAGTGTAGGAATATAGGATATATTGCAGGGAGAGGTCCCATCTGGGGAATATAGAAAACTGGTGATGGTAGGAAGGATCCTGATGACACAGGCTATGAAGCAGTCTTTGAAGTGAAGAACATTGTGTTCCTCAGAATGATCATTGATTGGGCGGTCCAACTGTATCTTGACCAAAATTATTCAGTGGCCATTCATGAGGACAGAGAGCTTGTTGGTTGTCATGCCCATGTGGAGCAAAGCACAGCTGTTGCAACTTACCATGAAGATCACATGACTGCTTTCATAGGTAGTCCAGCTTTTGATAGGATGAGTGATGTTTGTGACTGGACTGGAGTAGATGGAGGTGGGAGGATATGTACGACAGGACTTTCATGCATGTCTATTAGATGGAAATGAATTTTGAGGCAAGGGGTTGGGAGCAGGGGTGGAGTAGGGATGGACAAGGATATTGTGTAGGTTCAGTGGATGGTGAAACACTACCATGGGAGGGGAAAAGGATAGTGGATAGGACACTCCTCATTTCAAGCCACAACTAGAGGTACTTGAAACCATGATGTAGTATCTGATTCAGTTGTTCCTTTCCTGGGTGGTTGGTACTGAGTTATGAGGGAAATGCTTATTTCAAGCCAGATGGTGGGACTATGGGATGTGGTGGGTGACTTGAGAGATAAGGCATGGAAGATCTGTTTCAGTACAGTTTTGGTCTGTGAAGGCTTCAGTTAGACCCTTGGTGTATTTTGAGAGGGACTGCTTGACACTACGGATGTGATAAGCCACAGGTGGCTAGGCAATGTAGAAGCGCTTGTTAGTATGGAATAGGTAGGAGCTGTCAAAGTGGACATGTTGCTGGTGGTTGGTAGGTTACATATGGATGGAGTTACTGATGTCAACATAGAGGAAGGTGACTTGTTGGTTTGAGGAGAACCCAGTGAAGCAAATGGGGGAGAAGGCTTTGTGGTTTTTGGGGAATGTGTTTAGGGTGTCATCACCCTCAAACCAGATTACGAAGATGTCATCAGTGAATCTGAACCGGGTCAGGGGTTTGGGATTCTGGGTGGTTAGGAAGGATTCCTCTAGGTGGCCTATGAATAGGTTGGCACAGGATGGTGCCATGTGGGTGCCCATTGCCATACTTTAAATTTGTTTTTTGGTGATACTTTCAAAGGTAAAGTAATGATGGGTTAGGATATAGTCAGTTGTGGTGACCAGAAAAGAGGTTTTAGATCTGGAATGCATTGGATGTCATGAAAGGTAGTGTTCAATAATGACAAAGCAGAAGGTATTAGGGATCTCAGCATAAAGGAAGTGGCATCAATAGTAATGGGCAGAGCATCATGCGGTAAAGAAACAGGAACTGTGGAGAGTTGGTGGAGGAAATGGTTGGTGTCTTCTACATAGAAGGGAAGATTGCAGGTAATAGGCAGAAGGTGTTGGTGTATGAAAACAGAGACTCTCTCAGTGGGGGCAGAGCATCTGGCCACAATGGATGGTTGGGTACATCGAATTTATGAAGCATTTAGGAGGTAGGGGAATGTGGAGTGGTAAGTGTGGGGAAGGAAAAAGAGTGAGTGAGTGTGGGGGGGGGGGGGGGGAGGGGGCTCAGAGGAGAGGTTCTGGGATGTGCCTAAGGATTTGAAGAGAGACTAGAAATCATGTTTGGTTCAATGGGGCCACTATAGTAGGGTTTGTTGATGGACGAATCTTACAGCTGGCGGACACATAAAAAGTTATTATTGTGGTTCAGAACAACAGCGGGGGAGCCTTCATCAGCAGGTAGGATTATAACATCAAAACACACAGTCTTTTATTCCTCATGTTTTTACTTGTTTCCTTGTCTGCTCCAGCCTCCCCTCCCCCACTCCACTCTCCATCTAACCTTCAGAATGCAACTAGGTGCCCTACACTCTCCACATCACATCCATGTATGATGCCAAAAGCAACACTTGACCATCCCCCAGCCCTACCCTGCTATGTCTCCCCCCTCCTCCCCTCCTCATCCTATTCCTACCCCGCACCACCCAGATTGTTTCTCCCTTCATGCACAGTTGATCAAAGTCTGTCCTCCCAGGGAGAGAGAGTGGTCAGGTGTGCGACAGTTGTGTGTGCATGTTTGTATGCATGCATGTGTGTGTGTGTGTGTGTGTGTGTGTGTGTGTGTGTGTGTGTGTGTGTGTGTGTGTGTGTGTATGCGCGTGCAACCATGCATTTGTGTTGTTGACTTCAGGAAAGGGCCTTTTGACTCCAAAGCTTACTTTTCCAGAAGTTTTTTGTTGTGCCTGTCTATGATGCAACATCTCTACTATATGATGAGTAGCAGTCTGTCTGTTACATAGTACTGTCATTGTCATTGCATAAATTCTTTATTGTTAACCAAGATGTATCTAACTTCACCCGATTACTCCATGGGTTCAAATGGCTCTGAGCATTATGGGACTTAACATCTGAGGTCATCAGTTCCCTAGAACTTAGAACTGCTTAAACCTAACTAACCTAAGGACATCACACACATCCATGCCTGAGGCAGGATTTGAACCTGTGACCGTGGCTGATGTACGGTTCAAGACTGAAGCTCATAGAAGTGCTCGGCCACACTGGCCAGCTCCATGGTTTCCCGTTTGAGCATTAGCCCAAATGGGGAACTTCATAACAAATCTAATCCACAGTAAAAGTAGCTGCTAATGATTAGAAAAAAAGTCCTAAGTGCCTAATCTTTGTCCTTAGAACTTTTGAGTAGCATTTCTATAGAAGCTGCCGATAGTGAACAGTGTCTAATTAACAAGCTGCCCATGAGGTCTTTAGCAGTCAACAATATAAACTGAATAACATGAAGCCATCCCAACATGTAATTTTAATTGATTTGTCATTCTGTATGAACAAGTTGGAAATGTTTGACAGCGAAGTAAATGATTTCAAATGGAAATGGATGCACACAATTATCTCCTCCCAATTTCAGTACAATCAAGTGACTGACTTTAAATGATGAATTTATCAGGAGTTTCTTGACCCATCTTCACTATCTTGCTACTTACACCAGGAATACTTTGGGAAATTATTTTTCAGGTCTGAATAGCTTATTTTCTCTTCAGATTTTTTTCTTTTGCTCTGAGACATTGGAGGTCCCTGTTTTTCTATCTGAAACATTGGAATTTGCATTTTTTATGTTCTCTAGTCTCACCCACAAACTTCTTTGATACCATGGCACTGGGACAAATGAAAGTATTTGTTGTTGCTCGTTGATCATCTTGTGATATAGACAAAGTAGTTTTTTCTTGTAATACTACATGAAAGGAGCTGTAATCATACTAACCTGTCCAGATTGTGGATGATATTAATATTATACACAATAACTCTAGGCAAAGGAATGAGATCACTGAATTTTCTCAGAAATAAAAATCATGGTGAGATTGTTGTTTTGATGACTTTTTATTACCATTATCATGACCAATCTTCATAAGTATATGCAGTTTGTGTCTTACAGGGATCATTGGAAAGATGATCAGCAGTTTCGATCAAGCTCTGTTTGGAACCATATTCATTAAGCTTCTTAAAATAAAATACAATGGCTACTGGCCATTAGGCAATGATAATGTTGAGTCTTACACAATTCAAAGCCTCCCCTCCCCTTCAATCAATAATTCTGTAGAGCTCTAATTTACACAAGATTGAAATCCTGACATTTTATGTACAAGCCTTTGAAAAATTCCCAGCATTCAGCATTGCTTTACAATCTTTACTTAGGTCCCTACAACATGACCCTACAGGAGTATGTAAGCAAGAGTCTGTGCCAGTTGTGTGACACCTCTATATACAGCATCTGCCATCCCTTTGATACAAGCTGAGCTACAGTCGATTCCTTAAAACTTCGGACTCCTCACAAGGACTAAGAACTCAATCGATAGCATTTCTTAACCAACTGAAAATGCACACTTCCACGTTTTACCTTCTTCCTAAGATCCATAAACCCAGTCACCCTGATCATCCCAATGTTGCTGGCTACAAAGCACCCACCAAAGGTGTATCTCCCTTAGTTGATCAACACTTGCAACCAATAGTATGAAGACTTTGTTCCTATATTAAAGACACCAATCATTTCCTAGATCACCTAATATCTGTGCCTGTCCCATTGTGCCACACATCCTTCTTGTTGCCATTGATTCCACTTCCTTTAATACAAACAAGTGCATGTTCTGTCTGGTGCTGAACATTTCCTCAACCAGCACCCACCTGATACCAAACCTATTGCAGTAGCCACCAGAAAGATGGCGGGAGGCGCACATCGGCATTGCGCATCACGGACAGTAGTTGCCACAAGTACCATGTTACTACACCTATGATGCCCTTCCTACTCATCTTAAGGAGCTTTAACCTTACACCAACTGGACTCACATTCGGGAGGACGACATCTCAATCCCCCATGCGACCATTCTGATTTAGTTTTTTCCGTGATTTCCCTAAATAGCTCCAGGCAAGTGCTGGGATGGATCCTTTGGAAGGGCACGGCCGAGTTCATTCCCCGTCTTTCCATAATTCAATGAGACCGATGACCTCGCTGTCTGGTATCCTACACCAAACATTCCAACCCCCAACACTTACACCAACTACTTTACCTTAGAGGGGCAGATATATAAACAGATCAGCGGCATGGTCATGGCAACCAGGATTGCTCTTCCTATGCCACCCTTTTCATGTGTTTCTTAGAGGCTTTCCTGGTGTCCCCAAGCCTTCAGCCATTGGCTTGGTTTAGATACAGTGTTGACATCTGTACAATATGGACTCATAGTGAGGCTGGCCCGTTAAAAATTCTCCCAATGATATGTCACACGGTCCTATTTGGAATCCAATGCCTCTTTCCTTGATATTGCTCTTATACTCACTGAGGGTCAGCTACACACTTCTGTTCAAACTAAGAGGACCTAGACATCACTTTTGTACACATTAGGGGACCGAAATATCTTGGATGTTTTTTACACTAGTATTTTCAATGATAATAAGACAAAAATTTTAATAATAATTGAAATAAAGCTCTAACCAAATAATTAGTATATTGTGGCCTGTGTGTGACAAAAATTTGAACACTGCTGCATTCAAAATAGTGTGAAAATTGATTTTTCCTTTACATATTGAATTATGTGTGATTTTTATTCTAAGCATACTGTACTTCCACACTATTGAAATTTAAAGGTCAGAACATATTTTGTTCGTTTAAGAATGGAACAGGAATATTCACAAATTTATTGTTCTATGTATCTGAAAAAAATGTTATTTAGGAATTTCCTTTTTTCTCCTAATAATTTATGAACATGTTGCATATTCCAGCTGAAAATATTTCATATATTGTTGAATATTCTTGTTGTCTCTATCAATTAAACTCTATACAAACAGGCCAATTGATAGATGTGACTGGATGCAGATATGATAGGCTTGTGGTCAGCAGGCCACTCTCCCCATCATCTTCAATTTTTGTGAATGGAGCCACCACTTCATAGTCAAGTAACTCATAAACTGGACTCACATGATTTTGTAGCTTTAACATTGGATGAGGCAATGGTACTTAAGTATGCAAAAATATTGATCATGAGAAACTGAAAGTCAAGATTTGCATGCAATTTTGTTCTCAATAATAAAATGGCAAAACACCCCAGCTCCATATCCTGCTGATTCTGAGCGTAGTTTAATCTTCTTTATTTATCTGTCTTTCCTTTGTTACTCTTGCCTCTTCACCTTCACTGTGTACCATAACAGTTTACGGCATGGGTTGTGAATTGGTATGTTTTTGTTCCTTTCCTTCACATCTATCATACCCTCACCATAAAGTATTGGGCCTAACCCCACTTAACTGCAACCTAACAATTTCTTCAGTTCTAATGTGATTTCAACAACATAAGTGGTAGATTGCCATAACATTTATGACTGCATTTAAACTTATTAATTTTTGACATTTTAAGATGTAAAGTTATTTGAAAATCACCTACAACAGTCACAACAACTAATATACAACATAATTGTGTGCATAAAGCACAAGTAAGCTGAAGTAAACTACTTGTATTGACAAAAGCATCGATTGCAATAAATCCCTGCTCACAGTACAATGTTTGTGCCAAAATTAAATAATGAGACATTTTAGCCAAGGTTTTGTGTTTTTCATCTCAGAGTAACACTTGCAACCTATGGCCTCAATTTTACCCTCCTTGCTACCTGTAGTACCATGGAAGTTATTCCTTTACATTTTAACTTATATCCTGTCAACTTGTCACTACTTTTCAGTCTGTGTTTTCCATATACCTCTTCCCTCACTAATTCTGCAGAGAACCTTATCATTTAGTACCTTATCAGTCTATCTTATTTCCAATACTCTTCTGTAGCACCACATCTCAAATGTTTCAATTCTGTTCTGATCTGGTTTTCCCACTGTTCATGTTTCACTACCAGACAATGCTGTGCTCCAAATGTACATTATCAGATATACACCACCTTTCTTACCTCTGTCTTCACAAGATGTTATTACAGCACCAACTCGTCTCAAAAGCAGATTTCCTGGGTCATGACATCCAATCATGGTACTGCTGATCCCTCCAAAAAAATGTTAGGAATATGCCTGTTGTCATTCAGTATTTCCTTGTGTTGAAAGTATTAATTTTCTTTTCTTTTTAAATTGTGCATGATGTATTGTCTGTAATTTCTGTATTGCATATTGCCTTATCTTCCAACTTTAACCTCTCAGATTTTCAAATTTCATCTGGTGCAGTCCATAACAATCCATCTTTCCTTCTTATCCCAGCGTTCCTCTTCCGAACTCTCCATATTTCCTAAACCTTACTAGCTTTTTTCCATTCACACTTCTTCTTTCCCCTTCAGCTCTTCTGGCAGCTGAAAGAACCACAGGTTCCAAAAGGTTGTACATTTCTGTATGTTTACATGTGTAGTCTCCTGCCACCATTTGGTGGATAGATTTTTTAAGTATCCAATGACATTGCATTTTCAAAATTTGATTATTTTCGTTGATATTTTATTTAAGTAATTTGTGACTAAAGTGAGACCAACATTTTACACATTGTATTACATTTCCTCATAAAGTTTCTAAAAAAACTAAAGAATTTCGTACTCAAAATTATAAACATTATTAATAAAAAAAGTAAATTTGATTATTTAAAATGCAACTAAATTCCAATGCAGCTGAATTTTTCATTTATATGTGAATACACTTCTGACCATCTCTGGTTGGTCATGTATATTATAAATTCACGACATTTTTGATACAGAATATCACCTTCAGTAGCTAAACACTTTTGTTTCTTTCTTTTTACCTGACTGCAGCTCTTCACATCCGTCCAGTTGTAGCTCAACAATTAGAATAATCTTCATATTAATGTTTCCCATATATCTTTTAAAGTGTTTTTGTTTTGGTTGTAGCAGCGTTTGGCATTCCAGGCAAAAGTCATTGTTCTGATATTGTGCCTCCTCTTTCCAAGCTGTTCTCGCACCACCCTCCCATCACTTGCCGCTCCCCAACCCCTCCAACAAGCATGCACACACACACACACACACACACACACACACACACACACACACACACACACACACAATGTGTTCCAAGCAGGAGACTATTCTGTCATCAGATACTGATTAACATAACAGGAACCCATATTTTGAATATAAATGGCAGCCTCTTTTATGCAGGTAAAATAAATTTCAATGGTATTTTGTTGTCTTCTACGATTCTGGAGCCTGTCTTTAACATTGTATTTTTCCTGGATCAGGCACTGATTTGCCTGTTGGTCCATGGTAGGTATTTCATTTCACCCCTACCACCCCTGTCTGAGAATCAGTAGAGAATTGGAGGTCTTGGTGTACAAAGACCAGGTTTTCTTAATCAAGGTAGTAGCAGAAAAAGTAAAAGACAGTATGGATCAATTTTCGAAAAATTGCACAAAATTTTGAATGTGGTAGTTCACAGTCCTCTGAGTCCTGCGACAGATTACACCCATTCAAGTAATCTGCTGAATCAAGGCAGCAGCAGCTGTTGCAGCTGTGTTTCATCAATTCAGAGGATACCTTTAGCCACCATATCTTCACAGTTAACAGCTGTGGCCTGTAAATCGAAAAGTGTCATGATGGTCTCTCCATGGGCAAAAGATTCCAAGCTGGTCCCTCATTCAGATCTCTGCGTGGAGACTGCCAAGGGGGAGGTGATGGTGAGAAAAAGATTAAATAACCAACGAAAGGATAATGCTCTATGAGATGAGACACGTAATGTCTGATGTTTCATCATTGTAGGGAAGCTAGAAAATGCAAAAAAGGGAAATACTAAGTCTCAATCCAGGTGTAGTTTGTGTCAGTGAAGTGAAATGGAAAGAGAATGAGGGTTTACGGTCAGATGAATAAAGGTTAATATCAAGAGCAGGAGAATGCAGTATAATGGAAGTCGGGTTTATTATGAATAGGAAGGTAGGACAGGGAGTGAATTAGTGTGGACGGTTCATGGATAGAGTTGTTCTCATCTTCATTCATGACATAAGATCTTCTTTCTTGATTCTTCATGTAATTTCAGGGATAAGCAGTTTAGCATGAACTGTGTCATTATTGAAAAATGTAGTTTAATCCATCCTACAACATATCATCTACTGAGATTTTATAATTCATCAATTGCCAACAGCAGTTTACTAAAATTTCTGTTACTTATTGTATTTGTCACATGCTGTAACTCCCACTTTCCATAGCAGTTTGTAAACTGTAGACTTCTGTTGTCTATTATATTTATCACACTCTCCAACCCCCAGTTTCTGCAACTCTGTTGCTGTACTGATGTTTGTTCATGTGGTATACACACATTATTGGTAGATGCCTTGACCACATATGTGTTGTTTCTTACATATAGCTAATAGCTTTGAAGGTCTCAGTGACCATCCCCAATCTTCCATTTAACGATCTTTGTCAACGTACCCATGGGTTGTTGGAAGCATGTTTGTGTTGTGCTAGAGTCATCATTTGTGAAGGATCATCATTCTTCTTTGTGTATGGAAATCTTCTATCATGATTTTCACGTAATTTCAGAGTTGGCTTTAAATTTGAGCTATTCTCAACGTAGATGTGGTTATTTGTCATGTATTCTGTGATTATCTAATGGAAAATTCTTTACACTTGCCATTGCTTCTTATCATAACATACATGGTTTCTAGATCATGTCAGAGGTTCACTGTGGCTTCATACTCTCACACATATTCTATTCTCATTACACACTCATTTACCTTAAATCTACAATATTTGTGTGGCCCTCTCATTAGGTACCAACACCTCCATTTCCTCAATACTACCATCATTAATGTGGGCCAGGCCTTATCCTCTGGTCCCACTGTAAATTCCTCCTTCCTGTAATACTTAAAACTAAGTTAAGGCTCCCTGTAGGATTACCTCAGTGCTGACTCACATACAAAATTCTCACAAAAATCTAAGTTATATCTCTCCCTGACAGTTACCATGTGTATGACATAAGTGTTGCCTATAATAGTTCAACAGTTTGCCTTTTTCATACTACAAAATATTCCTCCTTGTTATTCAGCTTTCAGAGTACTACCTTTTCCTGACACTTCAACTTATGTTACCTTTTGTGCTTTTCATGTGCATTTATCGTGTCTTTATATTGTTCCTTACTTGCTTGGCACTTCCATCTGGAAGAAAAATTGTGTTTACTATATAGTTTCTGCTTTTTCCTCTCATTTACTGTAATCTGTGCTTAATATTGCTTCAGTTTGCCTAGGCTTTACCTTGCAAGTGTTTGTGTATAATGTTAGCTTGAGATGACATTTGTTTTCAGTGTTAAGTGTTTTCCCTTCTCTTACTGTCTGTCTTTTACACAGAATTTAGGTGGGTTTTGTAAATATTGTACATCATGTTCATAGCTATAGCTTCAGTGTTATGGTGGTGGGTTTTCCTTTCTCTTGTAATTTGTCATCCACCTTTTCTACATAGCTTTCCTTATTCCTATTTTTGGCTGTACAGAGTGTGAACTTACTGTCTAACCTTGACTTGTTATATACATGAAGTGTTTAGAACATGTAGTGTGTGTGTCTAGCACTCCACTATTCCTCCTGTTCTCTACAATACCTTACTTAGTCTACTTTCTTACTTAAATGTAACTTATTGCCTAAAGTAAAGTTTACTATTTACACATGTCTTTTCCCTGATATTGTCATAGATTCCAAATCAGATTATTCTTTCTCTCTCATACTAGGTTCTGTGTGTCTTAAATACTACCTTAAATCTTTATGTGGATATAATCCCTTTATTTTCGCAGTTTTTGGGTAGCTTAGCAAGTATCCTCCAGGGTGTGGAATTTTACTAATTTTAAATGGACCAGCATAAAGCATATGCCATTTTTTGTTCAGTTTCTTAACCCTGGTAGACTTAGGGTGTGTCCTAAGTAGTACCTCCTCTCCTACCTTGTATTCTGTTCTGTTTCTACATCTTTTTGTCAAATTCTCTCTTTCTACTTTGAGCTATGGCTATGTCCAGTGTAACTTGGTGTTCCTACGATACAGTTTACTATGAGCTTTTCAACTACTAAAAATGAGCATTTTATTTCTATGTTCGCCAGTGTAACAGGTTGCTAGTGTCTGTATTTTAACTCCCTTTGACTTATACCCCATAGCACTTAATATTTTGCAATTCTGCACTGGAAAGGTAGGCAATACTGTTGTCTTGTTAATCTGTTCGAACAAGCTGGTTGACATTACATTCACGGATGCGACTGTGTCCATAACAATTTTCACAGGTACGCCTCATAGTGTCCCTTCAAAACGTTTGTACCTCATATTCTTGTTGATGTGTACAAATTGTTCCTTCAAAACACAAATCTTCCTCCATCCCCATGTCCATGTCATATCTGATAAGGTTTATTGTTTTCGTGTTATTGCATCCTACTCTGCTGTCGACTACTGCTGCGGGGGTGAGCAGTGTCGTGTGCTGTTTTCCGCGGTGTTGGCAACGCTGCCGTTAGCTAGTATGGGTGTGCTGCCTGTGTTGTTGTCATTCAATTCAATAATATTTACACTTGGTGTTTGGGCTCGCCACTCATTGCCAGTTGCTGGATATGTGGCTCATCTGTTTCTTCTGAAAGTGTTGTTGTTTCTGTTATTGTTCTGTGTGTTATTATTTTGCCAAAGTGGATTAGGCTGAAATCTGCCGTTTTGATACCCGGGATTTTATCTGTTTTCCCTGCGGTTCCACAGTTTGTTTCCATATTACTTGACCATTCTGCCCCCGTGGGTAGTCAAGTTGTTGTGTTTGCCCGCCGGGTGTATTATTATTATTGTGATTGTAATTACCGTTACGGTTATGGCCATTGTGGTTACTGTTATTGCTGTTATTACTGTTCTGCCTTTCACCATCCTCGTGAATCAGGTTAAAGGTGTCCAGTACTGATAGAAAATAGTAAACATTATCTGCCAGTACTGTGGCGAGTCTTTCTCTGATCGGGATTGGTAACTTCTCTTTAAGAATTTCCAAAACATCAACATAAGATATGGTTTTATCCTAATATCGAATTTTATTTAGATATTTTTTGAAATATTTACGTAATCCTCTGCCTTTTGGATTGAATGGTTCAGGGTGGAATACCTCCTTCCGCAATCATTCGTGAATTCCCCTGGGACCAAAATGTGCCTCGGAATGCATTTTCGAAATCTGAATAGGTGTGACAGTATTCTGTAATTTCATTCGCCCATAGGGCAGCTTCTCCTTGTATGTACCCAATGACATGCTGTATTTTCTGCTCCTCACTCCAATACTGTGGCAAAATGTTTTTGAATTATTTGAGGAATACAACAGGGTGAACTTTTTTATTTTCCGCAGAAAATACCTGGAACTGCCTGTACTTCAGTAAACTTTTGTCTATGAAAGTTGCATGTGGTGTTGTTCAATGACTACACGAGCAATGTGGTTTATAATTGCCCACTTGACGACATGTTGTGTAATCAGCTAACAGCTGGTGAAGTTCTATCTTTCACTTGTGGTGTGTACTATTGCTCTACCTCATCTTGTACTCGTGCAATACTCTTTTCATTACCAAATTCAATGCTTGGTGGTTTGCTTATAGCGGTGTCAGTAGCGACGGTTCCAGGTGTTTCTGTTTGTGTTTTTGTCTCTACAGATGTTTGTTTGGTTTGCTCTGGGGCAGTCTTAACCTGTTTTGTTACTCTGTCAACTATTTCTGTCTCCTTTTCAGCTAGATGTCTTTCAAAACCTGTAAGGCATGTGCCGTATTCATGCACCACCTTTTGTGCCATTGTAGTGTCATCTAGAATTTCCTTTACTAAGCTTACATCTTCCTTGATCTGTTTTTGCTCTTATTCTAGTAATCCTATTCGATCTGACAGTTTTGTAACCTCTGTTGGAATGTTTCTGTAATTCTCCTGTGTACTGTTTACTTTGGTTTTCATGTTTCCTACGTCAGTAATCAGTTTGTTCTGTGATGACTATAATTGCTCTTGTTGTTGATGTAGTGTACCTAATTGGTTCTTAAATTCATTATGCTCCACAGTGAGGTGTTTTAACTGCACTGTGAGGCTCTGTATTTCGTCTTTTACTTTCAAATTTGTCAAAAATGTGAATGTAGGTGTTACAAAACTTCACTGCCCTCGCGTATTCCGCAAAGCGTGCTCGAACACTGGGTACCTAAAGGCAATGCTCTTTGACAATTCGGCTTATGTCACACGCATTCACCAGCCACACAATAGCAGTGTAAGTGATAGATATAGGCAGCAAAGTATGAGCTACAAGATATTATGACTTGCGTAAAGAAGCAGTATGAATTTGCATTTTATCACTCACCATTGGTGTCTTCTGATTGTTTGCTGATAAGAATGCACTTATATACTTCTTTCACCATTTTTTCCCTCTCCTTTTTAATATATAACTAATTTTCCTTTTATATTATGTGCATTGCTAATCCAGAAATGTTGCACTCAATTTTGAAGTTGTTACATGTAACAGAAATTGATGTTATGTTAACAATGACAAAGACAGAATCAATAAATACTTACTTAAAGTCTCCAATTTTTATAAAATTTTACACATTCTCATATTCGTGTCCTGTCAAAAGGTAGCCAATTCTGTAGTAAATTTGGTTTTCTGGTAGGTAGTTTATTTTTTAAAGTTTAGGGGGATAGGAACTCGTGAATGAGACTACCCCTGATTTTCGATCCGAAGTAAAATTGCCAAAAGAAAATTTATTTCTATGTGAACAAATTTCTATTAAAGTTTTCTAAGTTGCCAAAAGAAAGTGTTTTTAATGCAGTATTGAGAATGTAACTTTTCACGACCGTATTGGGCAATGTGGGTCAATTTACTACAGAAATAACAAACTTGGATAATTTCTGAGATTTAACAGTGTGAATTTGCTTTTAGAATCTCTTTTTACCTAATTTTACAGTAGGCTGTGTAGATCTTCATTTTCTTTTGTTAGCTGCTGGTCAGGCCATTGTCTCCGTTGATTTTCTCCCTCCGATTCTTGAAGTAGGTAGGTATGGAAATGACTTTTTCTAACTCTTGATCTTGCTTTTTTTCATATTAATTTATGGCTTATACTTATTTACGATCATACGAAATTGAGTTGCAATGAAATCTGACATTATTAAATCTCCAAACTGGTCAATATCATTTACAAGAATACATCAGTCACTTTCACTGTTCCTATGAAGTGCTCTATGTGTTATCACAGTAAGAGATCTTAATTGCAACTGCTGCCGCTCTCGACTGGCGGACAATGAACAACGCTACCGCACCTCTTTGGTCACAGATAGCAATGCCTTGTCTTCGCTGCTTCCGACCAAAGAGTGCATTTACAAGAAAATTTATTTATTTATTTTAACATTAATTTACAAAAAATGATAATTTAAATAATTAATTGTGTAATTTCATTTGAATAAAAAATAAATAAGCATTTTCCTTTTTCGTCATTTGCGTCAGTGGGGAGAGGTTTGTACCACTACACCGACCACAGTGTTTCAGTATGTGATGTCCACAATGATAACACTTTTTGTGTATTGACATACTTAGAATTCATATATTTGGATTTATCAGTTATTTTGTTTTATTTACCAATAATACCCCACCAAGAACCACACACCTTGCCGTTGGTGGGGAGGCTTGCGTGCCTCAGCGATACAGGTAGCCGTACCGTAGGTGCAACCACAATGGAGGGGTATCTGTTGAGAGGCCAGAAAACGTGTGGTTCCTGAAGAGGGACAGCAGCCTTTTCAGTAGTTGCAGGGGGAACAGTCTGGATGATTGACTGATCTGGCCTTGTAACACTAACCAAAATGGCCTTGGTGTGCTGGTACTGCGAAAGGCTGCAAGCGAGGGGAAACTACAGCTGTAATTTTTCCTGAGGGCATGCAGCTTTACTGTATGGTTAAATGATGATGGTGTCCTCTTCGGTAAAATATTCCGGAGGTAAAATAGTCCCCCATTCGGATCTCCGGGCAGGGACTACTAAGGAGGATGTCATTATCAGGAGAAAGAAAACTGACATTCTACGGATCGGAGCGTGGAATGTCAGATCCCTTAATCGAGTAGGTAGGTTAGAAAATTTAGAAAGGGAAATGGATAGGTTAAAGTTAGATATAGTAGGAATTAGTGAAGTTCATTGGCAGGAGGAACAAGACTTTTGGTCAGGCGAATACAGGGTTATGACTACAAAATCAAACAGGAGTAATGCAGGAGTCCGTTTAATAAAGAATGAAAAAAATAGGAGTGCGGGTAAGTTACTACAAACAGCATAGTGGCCAAGACAGACACAAAGCTCATGCCTACTACAGTAGTACAAGTTTATATGCCAACTAGCTCTGCAGATGACAAAGAAATTGAAGAAATGTATGATGAAATAAAAGAAATTATTCAGATAGTGAAAGGAGACGAAAATTTAATAGTCACTGGTGACTGGAATTCAGTAGTAGGAAAAGGAGAGAAGAAAACATAGTAGGTGAATATGGATTGGGGGTAAGAAATGGAAGAGGAAGCCACCTGGTAGAATTTTGCACAGAGCATAACTTAATTATAGCTAACACTTGGTTCAAGAATCATAAAAGGAAGCTGTACACATGGAAGAATCCTGGAGATAATGTAGAAATCCTTGGGTAACAGAAGAAATATTGAATTTAATTGATCAGAGGAGAAAATATAAAAATGCAGTAAATGAAGCAGGCAAAAGGGAATACAAACATCTCAAAAATGAGATCGACAGGAAGTGCAAAATGGCTAAGCAGGGATGACTAGGGGACAAATTTAAGGATGTAGAGGCTTATCTCCCTAGGGGTAAGATAGATACCGCCTACAGGAAAATTAAAGAGACCTTTGGAGAAAAGAGAACCACTTGTATGAATATCAACAGCTCAGATGGAAACCCAGTTCTAAGCAAAGAAGGGAAAGCAGAAAGGCGGAAGGATTATATAGAGAGTCTATACAAGGGCAATGTACTTGAGGACAATATTATGGAAATGGAAGCGGATGTAGATGAAGATCAAATGGGAGATGCGATATTGCGTGAACAGCACTGAAAAATCTGATTCGAAAAAAGGACCCGGGAGTAGACAACATTCCATTAGAACTACTGACAGCCTTGGGGGAGCCAGTCCTAACAAAACTCTACCATCTGGTGAGCAAGATGTATGAGACAGGCGAAATACCCTCAGACTTCAGGAAGAATATAATAATTCCAATCCCAAAGAAAGCAGGTGTTGACAGATGAGAAAATTACTGAACAATCAGATTAATAAGTCACGGGTGCAAAATACTAATGTGAATTCTTTACAGACGTATGGAAAAACTGGTAGAAGCTGACCATGGGGAAGATCAGTTTGGATTCCATAGAAATATTGGAACACGTGAGGCAATACTGACCCTACGACTTATCTTAGAAGCTAGAATAGGAAAAGGCAAACCTACATTTCTAGCATTTGTAGACTTTTAGAAAGCTTTTGACAATGTTGACTCGAATACTCTCTTTCAAATTCTGAAGGTGGCAGGGTAAAATACAGGGAGCGAAAGGCTATTTACAGTTTGTACAGAAACCAGAAGGCAGTTATAAGTGTCAAAGGGCATGAAAGGGAAGCAGTGGTTGGGAAGGGAGTGAGACAGGGTTGTAACTGTCCCCGATGTTATTCAGTCTTTATATTGAGCAAGCAGTGAAGGAAACAAAAGAAAAATTTGGAGTAGGTATTAAAATCCATGGAGGAGAAATAAAACCTTTGTGGTTCACCAGTGACGTTGTAATTCTGTCAGAGACAGCAAAGGACTTGGAATAGCAGTTGAACAGAATGGATAGTGTCATGAAAGAAGGATATAAGACGAACATCAACAAAAGCAAAACGAGGAGAATTGAATGTAGTCGAATTAAGTTGGGTGATGCTGAGGGAATTAGATTTGGAAATGAGACACTTAAAGTAGTAAATGAGTTTTGCTATTTGGGGAGCAAAATAACTGATGATGGTTGAAGTAGAGAGGATATCAAATGTAGACTGCAATGGCAAGGAAAGCGTTTCTGAAAAAGAGAAATTTGTTATTATTGAGTATAGATTTAAGTGTCAGAAAGTCCTTTCTGAAAGTATTTGTATGGAGCATAGCCATGAATGGAAGTGAAACATGGACAATAACTAGTTTGGACAAGAAGTGTATAGAAGCTTTCAAAATGTGGTGCTACAGGGTCATGCTGAAGATTAGATGGGTAGATCATATAATGAATGAGGAGGTACTCAATAGAATTGGGGAGAAGAGAAGTTTGTGGCACAACTTGACTAGAAGAAGGGACCAATTGGTAGGACATGTACCCTGAGGCATGAAGGGGTCACAAATTTAGTACTGGAGGGCATCGTGGAGGGTAAAAATCGCAAAGGGAGACCAAAAGATGAATACACTAAAAAGATTCAGAAGGATGTTGGTTGCAGTAGGTTCTGGGAGATGAAAAACCTTGCACAGGATAGAGTAGCATGGAGAGCTGCATCAAACCAGTCTGAGGACTGAAGACCACAACAACAACAACAACCAGTAATACAATTATATATGTAAGAAAGATGTATGATCTGCATTAATTGTGTTTTGATATCTCAGTGTGACATAATTTATTCCACTGATGAACATAGCACTTAGTGAGTTATATAAGTCACCTTTTTTTATAGCAGGTTTATGTACATATTTGTTATTATATTTATCACATTTGCAGCTCCCAGTTTCACAGGCACTGAAGCTCTACTTATGTTTATTGATGTGGGAAACACACATCAGTGTAGGTGTCATCACCAAATACACATTAATTTTAATTTGTAGCTAATGGCTTTGTGGCTCACATGACAGTCCCATAACCTTCATTCACATCTTTTGTCATTGTACTCTTGTGTGGCTGTAAGCATGCTTGTGTTGTGCTGGAGTCATTATTTGTGTAGGTTCATCTTTTCTTTATGTTTGGAAATCCTCCCTCTTGATTATTCATGTAATTTGAGGTATCAGTATTTTAATTCCATATTCTGTAAAAATTTGTAATTGAATTATGTGAGAAGGTTTCATTATGTTACTTTTCCAGTGTCCAGTCGAGCCATTTGATATGTTGTTATTGAATAGTCTTGGTCTTGTATATTAGGGACATCTTTCTACATGTGCGGTCTTTTTCTCTCTTGTTCATCCTGTCATTTAAGTTGTTAGTAGTGTACAGTGAGTTGCCTGTGAGGTGATAGTCATTGAATTTATGTGGCTAGGTTATATAGAGTGTATCTATGGCTGTGTCCAAATATGTTGGTATGAGTCTGTTTGTTGTACAGAGTAAATTTGTTTTGTAGGGACATGTTTCTTCATGAGACAAAACCTATTTTCTTGATTCTTCATGTAATATTAGGGGTAAGTAATTTAACCCAAGCAGTGTCATTATAGGAAGACTATTGTATTGTAATTATTGGTAGACAGTTGTTTGTGCTCATATAGGCAATATACTGTGCAAGTTATTCAGCCATTTTAAACAGTACATAGTGTTGTTCATGATTATGGATATAAACAGAGCTGCTTTCTGTTGCATAGGACTTTCTCAGTGGTTAACAGCATGTAACTGTGTTGCAGACAACATCTTTTCAATGTGAGGTCCACAATGACAATTTTTGGGTGCAATTTTGTGTGATGACATACTTAGAATTCACACTGTAAAACTTATGAGTAGTTTTTTCCATTTTTCAGTAATACACTAATGTATGTAAGAACTATGCATCTTCTGAATTAATTTAATTTTTTCGTAATCTCAGTGTCTGATAATTTATTCCATCCATGAACAAAACTTGTGGCCATTAAAGCCTTCAGAAAGAAGAGAAAGAAGGATTGACACTGAGTATAGTCCGGCAAAAGAAATTAGTAACAAAGGAAAACAGGGTCAGGATTGAATCAAGGCTGTCCAGCAAAAATCTAACAGTGGAAATTCCAGAATGGAATGTAACAATATATTGAGAAGGAAAGTTGCTACTCACCATATAGCGAAGGTTCTATATCTGTCTGTCTGCGACTAAGCATCTCCGCTATATGGTGAGTAGCAAATTTCCTTCTCATAATATTGTTGCATTCCATCCTGGATTTTCCATTGATTGACACATGTTTTGTTTGTGTGAGAAATACTCATTAATAGCAACTGTCATCATATAATGGCTTTGTAGGTCTCAGTGGCCATTTCATACCCCACATTTGATGTCTTCTGTCAATGTACTCATTTGCTGTTGGAAGCATATTTGTGTTGTAGAAGAGTCTTTGTAAAATTTCGTCTTTTTTCCTCACCTGTGGAAATCTGCTTTCCTAGTTCTTCCTGTAATTTGAGGGACTGGTATTTTTAATTTTGTATTGTGTAAAAATGTGTAATTGAGTTATGTGATAATGTTGCATTATATTACTTTGTGAGCATCCAATTGAGCTATTTGTGGTTATTGAACAGTATTGCTCTGTTATATTAGGGACATCTTTCTTCATGCAGGGTCTTTTTCTTTCTTTGTTCTTCATTTAATTTGAGATGTTAATACTATACAGGGAGTTCTGTCTAAGATGATATCACTGAGTTTATGTAGGTAGGATGTAGATTGCATCTATTGCTCTGTCTACATGTGTTGGTATGAGTGTGCTTATTGTATGGAATAGCTTGTGTTTTGTTGGCATATTTTTCCTCATGAGATAAAACCTTCTTTCTTGATGCTTCATGTAATATAAGGGGCAGACAAATTTGTGGTGCTGTTGTGTAATAACACATTTACAATTCACATGTCAAGGTTTATGAGTTATTTTGTTTCCTTTTTCAGTAATACAGTAATATATGTGAGAAATATGAATTGTATATGTTAATTCTGTTTTGATAGCTCAGTATTCAATAATTTATATCACCAACAAATGTAGCATTTAGTGAATGATATAAATCACCATTTGTGGTTATAGCAAGTTTACGTATGTTTCTGTTATTTATTACCAAACAATGGAAAATCCAGGATCAAATGTAACAATATTTTGAGAAGGAAAGGTGCTACTCACCATATAGTGCAGATGCTGAGCCATAGATAGGCACAACAAAAAGATTTTCACACTTAAAGCTTTCAGCATTTGTCAACAGTCGACACACATACATACACATACACAGTCACTCAAATGCAACTCACATACATGACTGCAATCTCAGGCAACTGAAACCACACTGAGAGCAGGAGCACTGGTGCTCGCAGTGTGGTTTCAGTTGCCTGAGTCTGCAGTCGTGCATGGGAGTTGCATTTATATGAGTGTGTTCATGAATGTATGTGTGTCTATTGTTAACAAAGGCCATTGGCTGAAAGCTTTAAGTGTGAAAATCTTTTTGTTGTGCCTATCTGAGACTCAGCATCTCTGTTATTTATTACATTTATCACATCCTGCAACTCCAAGCTTCACAGACTCTGACACTTATCAGCAGTAGATATCATCATCATTATATATGTGTCAATTGTAATATGTAGCTAATGGCTTTTTAGCTCTCAGTAGCCATTTCATATTCTCCATTTCATGTCTTTTGTCACTGTACTCATTTGTAGTTGGAAGCGTATTTGTGTTTTACTAGAGTCTTTATTTGTGAAGCTTCATCTTCTTTCTTTATGTTTGGAAATCTTCTTTCTTGAATCTTCATGTAAATTGAGGTACTGGGTTTAAATTCTGTATTCTGCACAATCTGTGTAATTGAATAATGTGATAATGTTTAATTATGTCACTTTTTCAGTGTCCACCTGGGCTGTTTGATATGTGGTTATTGAATAGTATTGATCTTCTGTATTAAGGACATATTTTTTTTTATGTTAAGTCTTTTCTTTGATATTTCATCATCTTGTTTGAGCTATTAACACTTTACAGTGAGCAGTGTGTTAGATGATGGTCTTTGAGTTTATGTGGCGAGGTTGTGTGTCTATGGCTGTGTCCAAATGTGTTGGTGTAAGTGTGTTTTTTGAGCAGGTTAGCTTTTGGTTTGAAGGAACATATTTCTTCATGAGACAAAACCTTCTCTCTTGAGTCTTCTTGCCATATTTGAGTCACAGTAAAGAAATGTTTCCAAATTAGCTTAATGGAATAACTTGACAGTATAAGGTGGAAGCTGTTTGGGCTGAAAGGACCAGCGTATCTTGTACTGTCTCACTCATAAAAATTGGCATTATGTCCAGATTAAACAATTAATCAATTTTGCCTGTTTTCATTTTCTTGGGTGTTTCAACAAATTTATGCAAGTTTACAACATGTCCCACTTTCGGTGTTAATAATCCTGTAAGATGTTTTGGTGGACTGTTGGTGGGCAAGCAGAATTCACTAACAATGCACGTGAGATGGAACTTTTCCTTACATATGTTCAGGAATCCATAGGGCCTATGTAGTCGGGTAGGTGGTGGCATTAATTTCTTCACCACTTTGTCTGGTAAACGAGAGTCCTTTGATAACCACCCTCTCTTCATGAATATGGCCTGTGTTGTATCACAACTGGTCTTCCAGTATGAATCATCTTCTCATAAACATAGCACATACAGGTTATAGTTTTCAGTGTTCAGAAGCACAGTGGTATTTCCTTGGCTAGTTTGCAAGATAACCAAGTCATCATTCTAACATAGCCTACCCCCATGACCCATGGACCTTGCTGTTGGTAGGGAGGCTTGCGTGCCTCAGCGATACAGATGGCCGTATCGTAGGTGCAACCACAACGGAGCGGTATCTGTTGAGAGGCCAGACAAACGTGTGGTTTCCTGAAGAGGGGCAGCAGCCTTTTCAGTAGTTGCAGGGGCAACAGTCTGGATGATTGACTGATCTGGCCTTGCAACACTAACCAAAATGGCCTTGGTGTGCTGGTACTGCGAGCGGCTGAAAGCAAGGGGAAACTACAGCCCTAATTTTTCCTGAGGGCATGCAGCTTTACTGTATGGTTAAATGATGATGGTGTCCGCTTGGGTAAAATATTCCGGAGGTAAAATTGTCCTCCATTTGGATATCTGGGTGGGGACTACTCATGAGGACGTCGTTATCAGGAGAAAGAAAACTGGTATTCTACAGATCGGAGCTGGAATGTCTGATCCCTTTATCGGGCAGGTAGGTTAGAAAATTTAAAAAGAGAAATGGATAGGTTGAATTCAGATATAGTGGCAATTAGTGAAGTTCAGTGGCAGGAGGAACAAGACTTTTGGTCAGGTGAATACAGGGTTATAAATACAAAATCAAATAGGGGTAATGCAGGAGTAGGTTTAATGATGAATAAAAAAAAAATAGTGCGAGTAAGTTACTACCAACAGAATAGTGAACACATTATTGTGGCCAAGATAGACAAAAAGCCCATGCCTACTACAGTAGTACAATTTTATATGCTAACTAGCTCTGCAGATGATGAAGAAATTGATGAAATTTATGATGAGATAAAAGAAATTATTCAGGTAGTCAAGGGAGACAAAAATTTAATAGTCATGGGTGACTGGAATTCAAGAGTAGGAAAATGGAGAGAAGGAAACATAGTGGGTAAATATGGATTGTGGGAGAGAAAAGAAAGAGAGGTAGCCGTCTGGTCGAATTTTGCACAGAGCATAAATTAATTATAGCTAACACTTGGTTCAAGAATCATAAAAATAGGTTGTACACATGGAAGAATCCTGGAGATACTAGAAGGTATCAGATAGATTACATAATGGTAAGAGAGAGATTTAGGAACCAGGTTTTGAATTGTAAGACATTTCCAGGGGCAGATGTGGACTCTGACCACAATCTATTGGTTATGAACTGTAGATTGAAACGGAAGAAACTGCAAAAAGGTGGGAATTTAAATAGATGGGACCTGGATAAACTGACTAAACCAGAGGTAGTACAGAGTTTCAGGGAGAGCATAAGGGAACAATTGACAGGAATGGGGGAAGAAATACAGTAGAAGAAGAATGGGTAGCTTTGAGGGATGAAGTAGTGAAGGCAGCAGAGGATCAAGTAGGTAAAAAGACGAGGGCTAGTAGAAATCATTGGGTAACAAAAGAAATATTGAATTTAATTGATCAAAGGAGAAAATATAAAAACGCAGAAAATGAAGCAGGCAAAAGGGAATACAAACGTCTCAAAAATGAGATCGACAGGAAGTACAGAATGACTAAGCATGTATGGCTAGAGGACAAATGTAAGGATGTAGAGGCTTATCTCACTAGGAGTAAGATAGATACCACCTACAGGAAAATTAAAGAGACCTTTGGAGAAAAGAGAGCCACATGTATAAATATCAAGAGCTCAGATGGAAACCCAGTTCTAAGCAAAGAAGGGAAAGCAGAAAGGTGGAAGGAGAATATTGAGAGTCTATACAAGGGCAATGTACTTGAGGACAATATTATGGAAATGGAAGAGGATGTAGAAGAAGATGAAATGGGAGATGCCATACTGCTTGAAGAGTTTGACAGAGCACTGAAAAACCTGAGTCGAAACAAGGCCCCGGGAGTAGACAACATTCCATTAGAGCTACTGACAGCCTTGGGAGAGCCAGTCCTGACAAAACTCTACCATCTGGTGAGCAAGATGTATGAGACAGGTGAAATACCCTCAGACTTCAGGAAGAATATAATAATTCCAATCCTAAAGAAAGCAGGTGTTGACAAATGTGAAAATTACCGATCTATCAATTTAATAAGCCATGGCTGCAAAATACTAATGCGTATTCTTTACAGATGAATGGAAAAACTGGTAGAAGCCAACCTCGGTGAAGATCAATTTGGATTCCGCAGAAATGTTGGAACACATGAGGCAATACTGACCCTATGACTAATCTTACAAAATAGATTAAGGAAAGGACAAACTACATTTCTAGCATCTGTAGACTTAGAGAAAGCTTTTGACAATGTTGACTGGAATACTCTCTTTCAAATTCTGAAGGTGGAAGGGGTAAAATTCAGGGAGCAAAAGGCTATTTACAATTTGTACAGAAACCAGATAGCAGTTGTAAGAGTCGAGGGCCATGAAAGGGAAGCAGTGGTTGGGAAGGAAGTGAGACAGGTTGTAACTGTCCCCGATGTTATTAAATCTGTATATTGAGCAAGCAGGTAAGGAAACAAAAGAAAAATGTGGAGTAGGTATTAAAGTCCATGGAGAAGAAATAAAAACAGAGATGTTCGCTGATGACATTGTAATTCTGTCATAGACAGCAAAGGACTTCGAAGAGCAGTTGAACCGAATGGAGAGTGTCTTGAATGGAGGATATAAGATGAACATCAACAAAAGTATAACAAGGATAATGGAATGTAGTCGAATTAAGTTGGGTGATGCTGAGGGAATTAGATAAGGAAATGAGACACTTAAAGTAGTAAATGAGTTTTGCTATTTGGGGAGCAAAACAACTGATGATGGTTGAAGTAGAGAGGATATCAAATGTAGACTGGCAATGGCAAGGAAAGCGTTTCTGAAGAAGAGAAATTTGTTAACATCGAGTATAGATTTAAGTGTCAGGATGTCATTTCTGAAAGTAGTTGTATGGAGTGTAGCCATGTATAGAAGTGAAACATGGACAATAAATAGTTTGGACAAGAAAGGAATAGAAGCTTTCGAAATGTGGTGCTACAGAAGAATGCTGAAGATTAGATGGGTAGATCATATAACTAATGAGGAGGTATTGAATAGAATTGGGGAGAAGAGGAGTTTGTGGCACAACTTGACAAGAAGATGTAACTGGTTGGTAGGACATGTTCTGAGGCATCAGGGGATCACAAATTTAGCATTGGAGGGCAGCGTGTTGTTTAAAAATCGTAGAGGGAGTCCAAGAGATGAATACACTAAGCAGATTCAGAATGATGTAGGTTGCAGTAAGTACTGGGAGATGAAGAAGCTTGCACAGGATAGAGTAGCATGGAGAGCTGCATCAAACCAGTCTGAGGACTGAAGACAACAACAATGACTACCTTAGATTTCAGTGGTTTATGTTTTGCCAGTATATGGCTGGCAGTTAGTGTGATGTGCTCTGTGTCATGCAAGAGATGATGAATGCACTACTCTATGCCACTACTAACATAAAAAATTGGCAAACATCTTGAGGCTGATGAAAAATTAAGAATTTTACTAAATGCTTGCGCAGAGACATTTTCCATTTCTGGAATGGAGATATTAACAGCTATTGTATTTGCCTTATTATTTTCCACATCAGTAACTCCGTGAAGTGAGAAGTCAAACTTGTTACTTTGCATAGACGTCTTTCTCATAGTAGCAGGCTATTGTGCTGTCCATGGGGGCAGGCTTTTGATGTTGGAAGTAAGAAGCAATGCTTGTAGGGAGGTGGAAGCAACAGTTTCAAATGTGAGAGGACCCTCATGCCAACTGACATTGTTCTGTCCCACAATGAACCAGAGCCGCTATGAGCTGCCTAATTCACCTTCTGCTCACACATCATTTTGGTCCTCTCTGATTGGAGGCAGAAGCTGCAATTGTGGCTTTATAAGTAGAAAATTGTGACATCCCCAGCAGTCAGCAGTTTAACTCCTGATGACAATGGCAAAAACAGCCATTGAAAGCTCATTAATTTTATTTTATTTGATGCTGTTAGAAAACCAAGAAGACATGGTGCCACAAAAGTCTTTGAGCACACTTATGTTTCCACTGCAGTGAGGGGACGATGCACACTGTGATACTACTGGAATAACTGTGAAAAAAGAAATCACGTCTGCTGAGTTCTTTAGCATATTGCAACACTGCTTGGATAAGGAGGTAATTCCTAACTTTGTTGTAGTTAAGCAACACATCCAAACTGCCTCAGTGGACAGGATTTTGAAAAGGACAAGCCATACCATTGAGAGACAGTGGACCGGCAGGCAAGGTATGAGCTTGATCCATGTACCAGAAAGCTGTTTGATTGTCATCAATTTCTATCATCAGCTTTGCAGCCATTCAATTGGGAGTGGGTTGACATAGCGACAGCAGCTCAACAGTGCGCCAATTTCTGCAAGACAGCAAGAAAACATCCAAGAAAGTTTGACCACGTAACTCACAGAGGAAATGACGTGAAGAATAATAAGATTCACAGAATAGTTGTTAATCTCTGCAATCCAGAACTAGTCGACAACTATGTGGCAGCTCTGGGTAAAGGCCTTACTTTTACACCAGTCACACAATATCTGTCAGTTTTCGATATTGTTAGTGGAAATGAACGGTGCATCTGGCATCTGTTGCATGACACAGCAGAGGATGTCTCACCAGTTGCCAGCCCTATACTGGTTTAAGCGAGCCCACCAAAAACCAGTGTTAACTTAGAAGATTGTAGTGACTTGTCCTTATTGTGTGAGAATGATGACTTGGTTGTCTTGGTAGCAAACAGAGGAAATGCCAGTGTGTTTCTGAACACTGAACCTGAAAGTGCTATATTTATTAGAAGATGATGCGTACCGGAAACTTTGTCACAATCTGACACATGCCTTAATCATGAATACAGGGAAGTTACTAAAGGACTATGGAATACCAAACTAAGTGGTGAAGAAATTAATACCTTGTGCTGTCAGACCTCCCTGGGCCTATGGATTGCCGAAGATACATAAGTGAAAGGTCCCTCTTAGTCACATTGTTGGTGCATTAGCTTCGCCCCTATAGACTGACAAAACATCTTACAGGAATATAAGCAAAAAGACTAGAACATTGTGAACACCATGTTCTAAACTACCAGACATTTGTTGAAACACACAAGAAAATGAAAACAGAACTAAATGACATAATGGTTGGTCTGGACATTGTGTCACTTTCCACGAGGGTTCCAGTACAAGACATGCTGGATATTTCAGTTCCATTTGGAATCCTAAAGTTGTTGTGTTATGTTCTTACAACAACACTTCTTATACCATGATGAATATTATGAAATAATGGAAAGCACAGTGATGGAATCACCACTGCCCCTTGCAGTTGCAAATTTCTTCATGGAGCACTTAGGGGAGCAGGCTCCAAACTCTACAGTGCTGTGTCCATCTTGCATCCTTAGGTATGCTTATGATACCTTCCTGATAAGGCACTATGGTGAAAATACATGGCAGCAGTTAATGGATAATGCAAACGGTGTTCATCCCAACATTAAATTTGCCATCGAGATGGAGCAGGATGGCAAGCTACCATTCTTGGATGTTTTCATTGGGCAGAAGGCAGGAGATTGGCTCGGTCATTCAGTGTACAGGGAACCAATGCACACTGACCAACATTTAAACACTGATAATTTTCACCATCTTGTACACCAGAAAATGGTCCTGAAAACGTTAATACACACAGCAAAATTTATTTCTGATGACAACCACCTACAGTCCGTATTGTGGCACTTGAGGCACATGTTCAGAGAGGATGGTTGTAGCAAGAGAGACACTGCAAATGCTTTCAGATGTCACCAAAGATGGACGCCTTGTGTACTGGCAGAAGAAGCCAAGCCAGTGGCTTTCTTTACATACTTGGGCGAATGAGCAGCAAGTTACTGCAGGGTCATGGATTGAGACCAGTGCTTTGGCCTATCCCTAAAATACAACATCTGCTGTGCCTTGGTAAAGAGAACATAGCTCTTCATGTGCCAGGTGTACATGGTGTCCCTTGTGAGTGCGGCAGGATCTTTGTAGGTCAAACAATTTGCACAGTTGTAGGGTGTTGTACTGAGCACAAGAGACATATTAAATAGAGGGAGTTGGACAAGTCAGCCATATCGGAGCACTGCCTGGAAAACTGACACAAAATACAATATGATAACATGAAAGGTTTGGCTCATGTGTCAACATACTTGGATTCCATTATAACATGGGTGACTGAGATCAGATTGAACAACAACAATTTCAACAGAGACCAGGGGTACACTGACTAGGGCATGGGGAGAGGCTTTCAGTGTCAAAAGTAAGCTACAGTGAATGACTGACACTTATAGGGAAGTTGGGAATAGCAGTTTCAAATGTGACACTGGCCCCTCGTGCCACCTGACATCATTTGGTCTGAAATCTGGCTGGATCTGCTATGAGCTATCCAACTCACCTTCAGTGCATGTGTCATTTCTGCCCTCCCTGATTAATGCCAGTTACTGTAACCATGGCTATATAATTGGAAAAATGTGCCATGCCCAGCATTCAATAGTTTTACTCCTGGAAAGGATGACAGAGATAATAATTGAACACTAGTGAATTTTTGTTTTAGTTGACTCAGCTTGAAAACTAAGAATACCTTATTCATAGGTTTGTTCAACATATTTTCCTCTGAGCAACAACAAACAGACTCTAGCTGTGACAGTATCCTCAAGATCATGTTGTGAAGTGGCTCTGAGCCTGAGTGGGCTAAGCAGCTGCCACCAGCCCTCATATACTATGATGGCAGAGTGTGCTCGTGATACCAAGCCACTGGAGGTGTGGGGCAGCTGGCATACATCATGAGGTCTATCAGATCCTGTACGACCGCAATCAGCATTTGACAGAAACTTGCAATTCCATGCCACCTATGATATGCTGTCGTGTAGTATCAGTACTTGATACAAGAAATGCTACAACAGAACCAAAACTGTCTTCAGATGAATCTGATTCTCAGTATGCAGAGCTCATAGTTGACAATATGTCTCCTGGAAGCACACAGTTCACACTGATCTCATTTAATGTCAGATATGACACGAAGTCCAAATTTTACAGCAGGGGTACAGATTAGTAGTCTTCGGTAACTCTCCCTTAAATGTCATAGTGCTTCACTTTACACACTGTAGAGTATGTTGTTATTACCTTCCCTCCCTCTTTCTCAGTTGTAAAATTCAGCATGCTGCCACCCTGAAATGGATTTTAGTTTCCTCTGCTGACCGATAGTATATTTATGTTTGCATTTCTGATGGTATTGATCTTTTTTTGCTGTGAGCATTATAATGTTGTTGTCTAATATGACTGTGTTTTTATTTTTCACTCTCTTACCTCCTCTCTACCCTTTCCCCACACTTGCTATGTTTATGCAAGGAGATGACAGCAGAAGGGATGGACGGGCAAGCACGGCCAAAAAATGTATGGCAGAATAGAATAGAAGGAACATCTCCTTAGGGGAGAGTGGTTGGAACCATTTCTACAGACAGAGAGATGGAAATCCTTTGTGTTCTCTACATGGTGATTATAGCTGGACTGCATTAAGAAAGTGTTTCAGTGATAGCCTTCTGTTATTGTTATGATGATGCACAGTTTTATGCATCATATGTCAGTGATATTGTTGTATCAAGGGATGTCTTGGATGAGTTTGTATGCTGAGTTTATTCTTAGGTTTTTCTGTGTAGGAACGTCAAGTAAATTATTCATTGTTTCTTTATTAATATATAACTGTTCTTATAATAAGGAACCTGTGCAGTAATCTCTCATTTTCAGTCATTATTTAGCAAGCCATTTTTGTGTTGCGGATGTATTGTGAAGTAAATCTAAATTTGATATTCACAGTAAACATTTATTTTGGATGACTACTGATAAACTGATATATGTTGCAAATTAGTGAGTTGGTGTTTGCACTTTTATTCTGTTATGATGTGTCAGTACACCCTGGGTTTTTAATTCACCAATGCATCTTCCAGTGATTTGTTCTATTACTTGCCATGTTTATTGCAGCTCCATTTTATTTCTATGATTAATAGTTTTGTGCAATTTGAAGCAATAATTAGCAATTCAGTCTATCTTTCACATTTGCAAATGTCGAATAAACTCATTTTGTGGTTAGACTCTCTACTGTTAATGTGTTAGCTATTAGGTAAGGTCAATGGTTTGGTAGGTTGCAGTAAGTGTCACATACCTTTCATTAAAGTTTCTTCATGAATGACCACCTATGTCTATTTCTTTGTAGGATGATTTTTGTTTGCAAGTAAAGAAACGAGCTCAGATACCAACTCTGTGTACAGATGAGGTATTATTTTATTTATTTAATCGTGTCCAAGCCATAGACAACCCACATATTACATATGCACACAAATACAAATACAATACACATATGTGTAAGTAAAACAAACCCAAAATGGGAAGTCACATTACAATATAAATAAATAGTATATATATAAGCGTGCTATATCATACAACTACATATATCTGCAGTACAGATGTGATCAGTGGGTTGCTGTATCATTGGTTCCCATGCCAACTCCACAATACAGGCCAAATAGTATGTCAACATGTCAATCAAGCCAAACCCACCAGTCAGTTTACGAGTTAGATTCTGCTGGACTCCCCATTAAGGAGCAGCACCATCCTCTTCTCCAAACTACTTGCAATGCCACAAGGGATGCTACATGTAGGGCACTACTTGCTTTGCCAGTCAAGTGTCTTCCAGTTTGCCAAAACTGTGCCCAAGTGACCTCCTGGCCACAGAGCTGCCAGATCCAAGTGCAACACCAACCATGTAGGATCACCAAGCACCACAGTGAGCAGCCAGCAGTCACAACCAGAGCCATCACCTCCACTAACCGAAGCCTCAGCGAACACTGTGCTCCTGGGAGGCTATACACTGTTTGACTTAATTTGCTGTCACTGCTAGACATCTGACCTGACTTAGAATCAGCCAAGTGTTGTCTATCTCCACCAGTGAACTACAGTCAAATTACTGTAAAAAGATCCCCGACAGCTGCAGTGAGCTGGGTGCAGCAGTTCTGCATGCCTACCACAATCAGTCACATTTTGCAGTTGTGTAAACATCTCTGTGGCAAAGCCTCAGTGTTGCTGGAACTGTATAGAAAGCTATTGTTTTGCAGCTGAGCATTGGTAACAGTATTGTCAGCTGTCATGGACCAGATTATGCTGACATAACTGTAAAGTAAACTAAACTCTTTTATGACTCCTATCCAGATAGATTATATATATAAAATTCAAAAAAAAAAAAAAAAAACTATGCACCGTGAACGAATTACCTGAATGCGATGGAAACTGGTAGACGTGATGTACATTTGAAGAGGAACAATGGATTACAGTTTCAGAAAAATTGAATGATTCAGTAAAGAGAAAGAGCCCCACAAATTGAGCATATCAGTCTACCTATGCTCCATATACAAGCTGTAATTTGGTGTGTCGTTTATTGGCAAAGCTGTTGGATGCCCTCCTGAGGGATATCATGCCATATTATTTGCAGTTAGCAGATTAGATTGTCAATATGCTGAACTGGTTAGAGGGCCCTGCCAACGATGCTCCAAAAGTCCTCAATTGGGTAGAGATCCAGCGACCTTGCCGGCTAAGGTGGGTATGACAAGCATGAAGACAAGTGTGTGGAAGGGCATTATCTTGCCAAAATATAACCCCAGGATGGCTTGGCATGATGGGTAATGCAATGGGGCATAGAATGTTGTCAACATACTGTAAGGGTACCTCAGATCACAACCAAAGGGATCATGCTATGAAATGAAATGGCACTGCAGACCATCGCTTCTGGTTGTCACACCATACAGTGGGACACCGCCACTAACCATGCATCTCCAGACACCTCTTCACTGGTCATTGGGACCTGGGACATGGAATAGAATTGTCTTCAGTGATGAGACCTGCTTTGAATTGAGCCTTGATGACTAGCAAAGAGGTGACTGGACACGCACTGAATGGCAGTGGAATACCAGCCTGACTGTTGCCTGCCATATGGCCTAACATCCGAGGGTGGTGGTTCATAGAAGGAACCAGTTGGTTGTCATTTGTGGCACCCTTACAGAACAGTATTACATAGATGATACTCTACACCCCATTGTCTTGCCCTTCGTGGCAAGCCATCATCGACTTACTTATCACCAGGATAATACCCATCTGCACACGGTGTGTGTTGCTACTGCTTGTTGTCATGTTTACCAAATACTACCTTTGGCAATCAGGTACCCAGATGTCTCCTCAGCTGATAATGTTCGGAGTATTGTGGGCAGGACCCTCCAATGAGTTTGGAATTTTGATGATGTAAGTTGACAGGTCGATGAAATCTGATACAGTATCCCTCAGAAGGACACCCAGGAACTCACTCAATCGATGCCAATCCAAATAACAGCTTGCATAAGACCAATAGTGGACCAACATGTTACTGATTTGCTCAATTTGTAGAGTACTTTGTGTTGCATATATTGTCACATAGAAGAAGGTGGAAGTAGTTGATTGATGAAAACTAACTTCACTTAACGAAGGTTTACTCAGCACTTGCACATACAAGAGAGTGGAGCAAACTGCCTCCAGCCAGAACATATACAGTATTTATATAGCTACAGAACATTCCAGTACAATGATTCTTGACATTTGTGATTACTTCTAGAATGCACTCAAACCGAGTATAGAAATTAAAAGTGTACCCTCCATGCAACACTTTAGTATCATAACCACTACACCATGGCACTACTCAGCTTCTACTTCGACATTGATCTTTCCTTAAGAGAACAGCATCTCAGTGTTAGGTCCTCCTAGTCTGGGAATGAGTCATTGGTCCTGCTTACTCCAACTTCTGATGACTAATGCTCACCCTGGCGGTAATCTTCTTAGAACTTTTTATGCCGCTATGCTCTTCATCACATTTCCGCTTGTTGCCTGATGCTGGAGCTTCAAATTTACCCTGGGTTGCAGGATCCTTGTAGGGCTTTATTCAAAGGACGTGGATCGTATCTCTGATATTTTGTCTTTTTGTGTCGGGGTTGAGATCATCAACTTCATAAGTAACATCAGACAACTGTCCTACAACCTTATAAGGTACAAAGTAGTGCCTGAGAAGCTTCTCAGGGAGATCAATCTTCTGAATAGGAGTGATGATCCAGACAAAGCTACCAGGCTGGTAGACAACAGGGTTGTGGCTCACATCATACCTTTTGCGATCATTTTCTAGAGCCTGCTCAATGCGGAGGCAAGCTAACAGCTGAGCCTCCTCAGTTCTGGTTATCACCTGGCTGATGTAGTCATTGTCCTCATCATCAGGATGTAATGGAAGAACAGTGTCCATGGTTGTAGTTGCCTCACACCCGTGCACCAGGAAAAAAGGCGTAAATCCTATAGTCTCTTGTTTGGTGGTGTTGTAGGTAAACGTCACAAAAGGCAGCACCTCATCCCAATTGCTAAGCTCAACATTGATGAACATTGATAGCATGTTAGCCAAGGTCTTATTAAGACGTTCAGTAAGCCAGGTAGTTTGTGGATGGTAAGCAGTCATCATGTGACAAGTAATGTAGCACCAACAGTTTATCTGTCACAAGATTCGATTGAAAAACTTTCCCTCTATCTGAAATTAATGATCTTGGGGCAATGTATTCCACAATGAATTTGGCTACCTCAAATGCTTCGGCTGTTTTCACAGCTTTTGTAATGGTATAGCACGTCAGACAACCAGTGCAAACAATAATCCATCTATTGCCACTAGCAGATGTCGGAAATCATCTGAGGAGGTCAATTCCAACACTCTGGAAAGGCGTTTCAGCTGGTGGAATTGGTATGAGATGGCTAGGTGGTTTCTGAGGAACTGCCTTTCTCCTCTGGCACTCTCATCAGTGCGGCTCATAGTGATGGACACTCCTAAGTTTGGAATTTAGATGATGTAAGTCAACAGGTCGATGAAATCCGATACAGTATCCATCAGAAGGACACCCAGCAACTCACTCAATCGATGTCAATCCAAATTACAGAAAGAGAATGTTTTGCTCTGATCTGGGCCATGTGCATATTTCGACAGTATCTCTGTGGAAGCCTGCCTATTCACAGTTGTTACAGACCATCATTCACTTTGATGGCTGAAAAACCTCTTGCGGATTCTGTCGTATGTCTTAATAAATCCTAAGTGTCCAGCTTCAGGTGTGTCATGGAATTTCTGTAGAACATCTAAGCGCATGTGTTTTGAAATCACTGGTAGCCACACCTTTCCAAAGGGATCAAAGTTTTTCTTGCAAAGTAATCCATTAACTACCTTAAATTGCCTGTCCACATCCTGTGACCGATTTAAGGCAAGCATAATTTGAGATATCTTGGTGTCCTTATTCTGTGATCTTCATCAAGGTCTTGATGGTCTTGCACAGGGTTTCTTGAGAGACAGTGGCATCTTGGCGTTCTCTCCCACCTGTGTACCCTCTGGTAATGTCATGCTCTTGAAGATGTGGTGCCCACCTGGCGAGTCATCATGTTTGCTCCATAAGACCTGTCAGCCATCAAAGTGAATGATGGTCTGTAACAACTGTGAATAGGCAGGCTTCCACAGTGATACTGTCGAAATATGCACATGGCCCAGATCACAGCAAAACATTCTCTTTCTGTAGTTGAGTAGTTTCTCTCGGTTTTTTAAGTCTCCTAGAAGCATAGGCTATAACCTTCTCTTTTCCATCCGAAATTTGGACCAGATCAGCACCGATCCCATAGCCACTGGCACCTATGTGTATTTCTGTAGGTGCTCTCTCATCATACAGACCAAGTACAGGGTCAGTTGTCAGAGCTTTTCACAGCACATCAAAAGAATCCTGTCGAGCACCAACCTAGATAAATTTAGCATCAGCTTTGAACAACTCTTGGAGTGGCCTGGCTTTGTTAAAACAACGGTAATAAGAACATAACCTGAGGAAGCTCCTCACATCTCTAATACTTTTAGGATTAGGAAATTCCGTTATAGGTCTCACCTTTTCTGGGTCTGGCCGCACACCTTCGTTTGACACAAAGTGTCCAAGTATTTTGATTTCTTTTGCTCCAAAGACACTTTCTTTGATTAAGTTTCAGTCCATCTTGTTTGAGATACTTAAGAATGGCCCTCAATCTTTTTATATGTTCATCAAATGTCTCTGAGAACTTTATAATGTCATCTAAATAACAAAGACACATTGTCCACTTCAGGTTACGTAGAAGATTATCCATCATCTGTTCGAAACTTGATGGTTCTTTACACAAATCAAATGGCATTGCCCTTACAGACCCTCAGGGGTGATGAATGCAGTTTTCTCATGATCAGCCTCATCAACTTTGATTTGGCAGTATCACGAGTACATGTCCATGGTTTACAAAAACTTAGCCCGCTTCAGATAATCTAGTGTATCTCTCAATTTGTGGATGAAGGTTTTCTCTACCTCATCACGAATTATTCAACGTTCCATTGCTGACACATGGTATGCTCTCTGGCTGATTGGTTGATGGTCTCCAGTGCTAATCTGGTGCTTCACCATTGATTTGTCTAATTTGCTCTTCACCTGTGGATTGAAGCATTCAGAGAACTCTTGAAGAATGGCCGGTAGCTTATTCTGTTGTTCCTTAGTGAGATCTGGTGAAAGTTGAGCTACAAGATCTTGTCTTGTAGTGGTAGTGCTAATTTGCCCACAGACTCAGCATGGAAGGTTTCTATGACACTCAGCTGTTCTACAATTAACGGCTGAGCATTCGATACGCACATGCATTTTGGAAGGATCTGCAGTTCTCAGTGACAGTTAACTATCAACAATTCACTGAATCCGTTCTTTAACAAGATGACAAGTGCTGGGATGACCAAGTTATTCTTCAGTGGTATGCTTCTCTTACATTCCACTACAAGGGGGATTAAATTAATTATCATTTATTATGGAGAAGCTGCATGGTTATCAATGCTATCTGTTCTTTCAAGAACAGTTACTTTCTCATATATAGTTAAAGGCTACCCAGCCATTGACCTTCGTCTGTGCGAATGCGCACTGGTTGCCTGAACTCTTAAGGAAATCGTCACCTTAGTTGGCGTGAATAATGAGTGGATGGGCAAATATGGGCAAATATCTATCATGCACATTATGTATGTAGATTGTGGACAGTTGGGAATGTGGATCTCACGGGATTCGTGCAAGGGATAAGTCCCTACAGTCACGCTATTCATCTGTGTCCTTGGTGGCTCAGATGGATAGAGCATCTGCCATGTAAGCAGGAGATCCCGGGTTTGAGTCCCAGTTGGGGCACACATTTTCAGCTGTCCCCATGAGGTATATCATCAGTACCTGTCGGCAGCTGAGGGATTCAATAAATTATCATTTCTTCTAGGGAAGCTGCACGGTCATCGATGGTATCTGTTCTTACGAGGACAGTTACTGTCTTCATACATAAGGCAGTAGATAGAGAGATGCTATATTAAATGTGTTTGACTATGAAGAGAGTGATGCATGGTGCATTCAATGACTATCACAGCAGATTTCTGTCAAGTGATCTTTCACAGAACCCAAAGAAATTCTGGCCATATGTAAATGCTGTTAGTGGCATCAATGTTAGTGCCCAGTCCCTAGTGAACGAATTTATTTAATTGAACAAAGCTCCAGGCCCCAATAAAATCCCTGACATATTTTATACTGAACATTCTGCTACTTATGCCCCCCTCCCTCCTATGTTGGGTTGGTGGAGGGGGGGGGGGGGGGGGGCATCTTATACCAGAGGCCAAAAGTTGGCACCGCCAGCACAGTTAAGTCAGACTGTGAGCTTATAGCATTGGCCACATTGAGCAATATTTGTAAGCAAATGTGACAGCCTTCATGAAAATATAATCCAGGATCCCAACAACAGGAACAACATGTTTGGTGTCTGGGTTATATCAAAAGTATTTTCATTGCCCTGTGTGCCCAACAAGAGTGAATCCAGCAGTATTAAGGAGCAGAGGTTTCAAATGTGTCCCTGCTGCTGCAACTTCATTGAACGGACATGAATATAATACATACTCACACAGACACAAGGCAGAACGTGCTCATCCTTTATGTGTGCAGTGATGGTTTAGTTATTTCAGTGCTCATTAGTATGGTGGGATATGTTGTGATTTCAGTGGCTGTCCAAGTGAAGGATTGTGTAGTGCAAAGAATGGTTACTTGTGCGAAGCAATATGTTGTGACCTCAGTTGTCACATGAGTGACAGATTTTGTAGTGCACTGGTACTTGCTTGTATGACAGGATGTGTCAGCTAATGCAGTGATCACCTGAGAGATGGATAGTTTGACTCATTTTTCAGTGGTTGCTTTTACATCAGGCATTCTATTTTGACTAAGTGGTTGCCTCTACTACTTTGACAAACTTTCCTATAGTAGCTTCTTTTCCCTGTCAGATCTGAAACCAAACTTTTCTTTTTACAGATGTTGATGTTTCTTTCAATAATCCGTATGTCTATTTTTCATAAAAGTTTCTATCATTTTTGAAAATGAAGACAAAAGTGTTGAATCTAGGTTGTAGTTATCTGTATTTTCTTTATCACCTTTTTTGTAGATAGGAAGAACTTTTGCTTGATTTAGGTAATAGAGAAGGAACTGGATGTGAGTGACTCATTTATAATATCTGTTAAAGGTGCTTCTATGCTGCTAATACAGTCTCTTGATAGACACACTGGAATCTCATCTAGATCTGTAGACATTTTACTCTAAAATTTATGCACATTCCCAACGATTTCCTCTCCCACTTCAGTAGCAGCAGTATTACTTGAGGCACATAGTTATTTGTAGCTGTGTATTGTATTTTCAGTAGCTTTTCTTGCAGTATGATTGTTACATTGCTAAAGTAAATGTCTATAAATGCTTATTTATTACATCTCCATTATTTCTGATTTTTTATTTGTCTTTTTTTGTCTTTTATACTACCAGTTTCCTGTTTTACAATACTCATTATTGCTTTGCTTTTATTGTTGAACTTTTGTGCGGTATTATCATTTTTAATTCTTTTTGCATCTAGCAGAATTTTCCTATAAATGATTTTGTATTTGACAAAAACTGTATGAATGCCGGGTCACTCTCATTATCTTTGCTAGAGCTGAGATATTTAGGATTCTGGTACCATTTTTACGTAGTTTTTTCTGGTAGATTCTCCAAGAGAATGTGCTATTTTAGGAAATATCTCCTCAAATTTTCTTTTGGATGTAGTCATAAACTTGCTGAAATTTTCATTTAAATATGTTCCTGAAAATACTTCTGAGTGTGTCTGATTGGTGTAGTGTATCTTTTAATTTTTTGTCACATATGCACAAAGTGCTCCAGATATAACAGTCTATGTTTGCTGCCTTGGAGCAGACAATTCCACTATCATTTGATGCCATGGCTCTGGGGTGAAGAAAAGTATTTGTTCTCAACTGTTAATTATCTTGCAAGGTAGACAAAAAGTCTACCTCATTTCTAATATTATGCAAAATGAGTTGTAATCATTCTAAACAGTCTGGACACTGGTAATATTACTCACAATAGCACTAGTGAGTGTATACGATCATTTTGTATTTTCTCAAAAATAAAACTCAGAGTGAGATCATTATTTTAGCAACTTTTAATTATCATTATCTTCACCCATATTCATAAGTATATGAAGTTTGCAGGTCAGAAGGATAATTGGAAAGTGGATCAGCAAGAAGAACCTACCCTTTGTATTGAGCTGTGTTTGGTGAAATTTTGATTTAACTTGTTAAAACATGGTACGATGTTTGTGGCCGTTAGTCAATCATACTGCTACAAGTTGCACAACGTGTAGCCTGCCCACCCAATCCATAATTTTGTAGAACTCTGGTTTATGTAAGATTGAAGTTTTTACATTTTGTTTAAGTAATGTACAGCTGGAGTGCTGCCAACATTTTACCTAGCATATAATGTAAGCTCATAAAGATTCCAATATTAGTAAAGAAGCAGATGAATTTTATAATAAAAATTATCATCATCATAAATAATACTCATGTTAAAATCTACATCTTTTAAAATGCATAAACTAAATTCTAATGGAATCCTTTTAAAAATATGTATGAGATAGGTCCCTGAGGAGTCAGGACCTTGAATTACATTACTGCACTGTATTGTTAATTTTTTTTTTTATATTTTGTTGCATGTGATGAAAATTTTCTTGATGGAGATCAAATGCAGTTGATGAGAAGTCCAGGTCCAATACAGAGATACCTCACAATTCAGCAGCAAATAAGGTCAGAGCATATAACTCTTGCTTTCTTGATTAGATTGAACCTCTACCAAGCTTTACAGTTTTAAGCAATCTTCCAGAGTAAATAGCTGGTAAAAATTTTCATCAATCTTTCTAGTAGTACCAGGATTTTTATTTGCTTTCAAAATAGTATTCTTCATAATTTAGATCAAAGGAAACAATATTTCTCTTCTATTTTTAACATGGATTATTTTTCTAGTGTCCTTTGTCTGTGTGATGGTATTTCGTGTGTATATGGGTTAGGCAGGTGTTACACTATCATATTTCCTTGTCAAAGTTGACATGACAAAGAAATTTGATGGCATAATAGGGAACTTTGTCAAATCTTGAATGTCATGAAAGTTGTCTATATAATAATGCCAGGCAATAATATGTAACGCTAGGAAATAAGGCTGTGACTTATTCAGGAGACTGGAAAAAAAAGTTTTTTTTGTAATCAGTTGATGTGAGATCGAAATACATAAATAAAAATAAGGAAATAAGTAAATAGATTTGATGATAAAAGTCATTCGTTTTCTGTTCACGACAATGTAAAATGTAATCGCTTGTAGTGCTGGAATTGTTACAGCCATTTGATGTCTATTCTGTTTTGTACTTTTTATAGATTTTGTAGGTGTTGGAACACTAATTCAAACAATAAAATAATTAAAAAATAGAAATAGTTCTTATTGCCCATATAATGTATTAAACATTTATTTGCCTTCACATATTCCTCCTTCATAGTTTTATAAGCCTCTTCACACATTTCTGGAATTATGTTGGTTAATGTGCAATGTGATATTCAGATGCTGTATTGTAAACTAGAGTAACTCTCTTCTCTTTCAAGAAAATCCAGTGTCACATTTTGCCTGTCTTTTGCAGTTACAGCTTCTCACAAAACTGTATACTGTTTTGTAACACTAAGCAAATACTGAAATATGCTGTCATCCATTCATAGGTAATTCATATATAAGACTTGAAGTTCTCCAATTGTAGCTCTCATAACAAATTTTGGTGTGTGCGTCCACCATCTCGATGTAATAGCTATGGCTTCATCCAAGTATGTTTCCTTTACTGAATTAACAGAGAACAGGAAGCCAAATTGAAGGAATTAGAAAAGGAGATAATTGAATTGCAAAAACCTCGAGAGCTGATATCCTGGATCTATGAAGTGGCTAACAACAGAAATGAACAAGATCCTCAATAGGCTGTAATCCCAAGGTGACATGATAGACAAACTTTTAGACTGAGTGATGGATTTGCCTTTAGACCAATGAAAATGATATAAGGATAGTTAACCATGCCCAAGTGGCAGGAGCAGGCATAGATGCTGGGACAAAGTCTAAGGAAGATAAAATCTCACAATCTGTGAATGAGCAAATCCAGACTGCTGTTAGTAATCTGATGACAAAGTGCCCTCCGACAGTGGACTAAGGAAGGAATTACTCATGACCTAGGAACACACACAATGAAATTTTTTTCAGTGGAGAAATAAAATAGGTGAATCAGTCAAAAACATGGAAAACAGTTAATAGATTTCTGAGGGACAGTGCAGGATCAGACTATAACAGTCTGAATGTGTGTCAGCCCGTTCAAAATATTTCACCTTGTGCACGTGGCGCACAGTCGGTGACAACACTACACACAACAGTAATGATAGAAGGAAAGATGTTTAAGCATAGAAATTTTCAAATATATTCATCAGGTAAGAGACAGTATATCCTGTGCCATTCACTTTACAGGTGTGTTGCCCCTGTCATCAACCAGGCCGCAAAATATAATTTGTGTAAACAAATGTATACATGTGACAGGTCCATATGAGTAACTGAAATCAATGACTCATGTGAAACATACCCCAAGGTGACAAAAGTCATGGGATAGTGATATGAACATACACAGATGGTGGTAGTATCATGTACATATGGTATAAAAGTGCAGTGCATTGGCAGAGCTGTCATTTGTACTCAGCTCCCTGATGTGAAAAGGTGTCCAACATGATTATGGCCCATGATGAAAATTAATAGACATTGAACACGAAGTGATAGTTCAAACCTGAATGCATGGGATATTCCATTTCTGAAATCATTAGGGCATTTAATATTCTGAGATCCTCAGTGCCAAGAGTGTGCTGAAAATACCAGATTTCAGGCATTACCTCTCACTGTGGACAATACAGTGGCTGACAGTCTTCATTTAATGATGAAGAGTAGCAGCATTCATGAAGAGGTTTCTTTACTAACAGACAATCAACACTGCATGAAATACAAAATCACAGAAATTAGTCTGGGACATATGACAAGTGTGTCCATTAGGACAGTGCTGTGAAATTTGGCATTAATCAGCTATGGTGACAGTCCACCAATACAAGTGCCTTTGCAAAAGCACGACATCACTTGTTGGGCTTGTGACCCTATTAGTCTAGTGGGACACTGTTTCCTGGTCATATGAGCTCCAATTTTAGTTGGGGAGAGCTGAGGGCAGATTTCAGGTGTGGCACATACGTCACAAGGTGATGGACCCAAGCTGTTAACAAGGCACTGTGCAAGGTGGTGGTGGTTCCATATTGGTGCTGTCTGTGTTTATTTGGAATGGACTAGGTTGTACTCCAGCTGAACTGATCATTGACTTGAAATCATTATGTTCAACTACTGGAGACCATTTGCAGCCCACCATTGACTCTACGTCCCCAAACAACAATATAAATTTTATGGACAACAATGCACCATGTCACAGGGCCACAGTTGTTCACATTTCATTTTAAGGACATTCTGGACAATTTGAGTGAATGCTATGGCCACCCAGATTGTCCACCATGAATTTCACTAAACATTTATGGGACAGAATCAAGAGGTCAGTTCATGCACAAAATCCTGCACTGGCACCACTTTCACATTTATGGATGACTATAGAGGCATTATGGCTCATTATTTCTGCAGGGGATTTCCAATGACTTGTTGCGTCCATGTCATATTGAGTTGGTGGACTACACCAGGCAAATGGGGGTCAGACATAATTTTAGGAGATATCCTATGACTTTGGTACCTCAGTGTGCAAGGATTTTGAAAAGGGTTTTCTTGTCAAATTGTCGTCCAGTAATACTACAGAAGAAGGTTTTTACTCGGAGCTTTTCTCTTTTCAAAATGGAAGGTTGTGCTGATATTTCAAATAATAACATAATAAGGCATGCTATTGGGATTAACCATTTTGGGTAGAAATGTTTGAATGATCTTGAAGCAAACAGCGCCTGCTGAAATTAGAGAGAAACTTATCCAGATGTTGGAATCCAATCTGGAAGAATTTAAGTGTGTATTGCATTCGATGGGCATAATTGAAGGAGGCATTTAAGTTGCAACCAGGACCCAGAGGTTATTATTCACAGAGTCCTAGTACAATCAATGGTTGTGTCAGAGCACTACCATATGAACTGTATGTGGGAATCCTCAACCAAATAACAAACTGAACAGTTATCAAAACCACAACAAATGAAATGGTAGTGGGAATTATTACATATTAACTGAAACAAACAAAGGTGCTATGAAATTAGATATGTCCTGGCCATGCAGCTAGTAATAATATTGGAGTAACAGACATCTGCAAACACCAGTGAATTATGATTGGAGATCTCAGTCACCAGTGATTACAAAAGTCATTGATGATGTCAGTCACTCTACTGAACAATATCCAGTAAACTGTCTCCAACAAAAGCAAGCCCTGGAGTCAGCGTGATTTCAAGCAGTTCTTTCAATGAAGTATCCACAAAAATCAAGTTGTGTGGCATTCCTGTACAGAACAGCAAGATTATTGTGCATGATTCAGAAATTTTAGAATGATGGAGAAGTTACTAAAACTAGAAAATGTAGCAGAGCCATGAACCATTCTTGTTGCTGAAGACTTGATTGTTGATTATATTCTGAGCCTTGTGTTTATCCATGAGGACACATAATTGACTTCTCTATAGGCAAGGTCTCCTCTCTGCCTCATAGTGAAAGAGCTAAAGCTGAGCTGCTGTGGAGGGACGGTAGCCACAAACGGTAGTGCCAAGTTTTCCAGATTAAAGTCATTGTGAAGGAACATTGCAGCACAAGAGTATTTCTGAGCCTATTGAACAAATCACTTGGAAGTCACATCGCAAGTATAAATAAATAAATAAATAAATAAATAAATTATAAGAGCCAGTAAACCAACCAGCAAGCAAAGACAGCAGAAGTTAGATCTTTTGAATCAATATGGAGAGATATGTGAACAGAAACCTGGTGTAATCCAAGGAAATATGTCATCTTAATGAACTTACACCCACAGCCGTGTACAGTAGGTTCTGTCTTATCGCTCAGTCTTAGTGGAAAGCAATAGACGAAGAAATCAAAAGGATGTTTCAAGAACTTAGCAGGTTCATAAGGAAGTATTGTAACCATCAACAAACACTAAGGACTGACTATATAAAATTGTTTGAAGAAATACTGAATCTGCTGTCTTGTCAACACACTACATTACAGCAGAGCTAATGTTTCACAGGAGGTTAAAGAATACATGGGTGAACCAGATTCCACAGGTTCCCAATGACAGAGACTAGTGGGAAGAAAAGGTTCAGAAAGCTTTGATCAGTTCGACAGAAAAAGTGTTCATAAGAAATCACAACTGTAACAAGAAAGTGGTAAAAATGCTAAGGTATCTAATGGTGCAGAAAGTATTATTAAGAAGCCATTCAACTATTGAACAAAAGGAATGAAAAGTGGTAGTTGTTTTTTATGGTACCTTTTGTCATTCTAAGGGTTCCAAATCTTGGTGCATATCTATTAGGGCACCCAAGTAATCATCATATTAAAGGACTTTATCCTCATCAAGATTCACTGTAATATTGTTCTTTCTCGAATTAGTGTGCATCATATTCGGAACACAGAGTCAATTGGAATTTTTGAACTGAATATTTATGTTGGCGTAATACAACAATTAGAATGTTTTTGTTTTACAACATGTTTTGAATTTAGACATAAGATATTTATTTAGTTTTGATGCTGTGTGACATGTATTTGTATGTTGTTGTCTGTAGTAGATAAGTATTATCCTGTGAAAGATGTAGGAGCTCATGAATTACGAATTTTAATTAGTTATATTATGAGAATACTCAAGATCATTTTTGTTAGAAATAAGATCTGCTTACATATGAACCATATTATTACAAAATAATGTAAGACAAAGCTTAATGTTTATGTAGATTGAATGATTCTCACCTGCCAGTCTTAAGATCATTATTTCCTACATTTGCATCTACATGATTAGTCTTTAATTCATAATTAAGTGCCTAGCAGAGGGTTCATCAAACCACCTTCAAGCTATGTCTCTGCTGTTTCATTTTCAGACAACACACAGGAAAAATGGACATTTAACTCTTTGTTTACAAACTCTGATTTTTCTTATATTATTATGATGATCATTTTTCCCACCCTAGGTAGGTGCCAACAAAATTCTTTTACACGCTGAGGAAAAAGTTGGCGATTGAAATTTCTCGAGAAGGTCCTACCACAACAAAAAAATACCTTTGTTGCAATGATTGCCACTCTAATTCATGTACCATATCACATGGTAGTCTCTCCCTTATTTTTTGATAACACAAAACAAGCTGCCTTTCTTTGAACTTTTTTGATGTCCTCTGTCAGTTCTCTCTCTCTAAGATCCCACACTGCGCACCAGTACTCTGGAAGAGGGTGGACAAGCATAGTGTAAGCAGTCTGATTACTAGACTTCTTGGATATTATAAGGGTTTCTGATGTTTGTGTACTTTATTTCTTCGTTGATAGTCCTCTACATTGATGTACTGCATTGTTGTACTGGCTGAAAAATAGGGTGGGGGGGGGGGGGGTGGAAGTTCAATACTGACACTGTGAATGATGTAGTTGACAATTGCAGAATTGTGTTTCACAGTTCTTTACTTTCACTGTTCACAGCCCCCCGCCCAGTAGTACATAACTATATGGCTAATTCACTATTGGTAAATGTTGAAAATCCTCATTAACAGGTTGCAGGCAACATCAGCATACTGCTACAATAGTTTACTGTTGAACATGTATGAGAAGTAAAAACCTAAACATGCAGTTCACAGTTTCATATCTGAAAATTGGCCAGGGGCTGACTGACTGGGGACCAAAAATTAGTCCTTTACATATCCTCGCAATAATAGGCACTGAAGATATACATCGTTCAATGTTTAAATTACAGATATTACAATTAAAACATTACTCATTCAATTAACTGAATACATCAACAAGTTCCTTCTGTGTACCAGTTCCTTCTACCACAAAGGTTAGGCCAAATTATTTGCTTAAGTAATGAAATTTTTAAGTAATGAAATTAACAGATATAGTTATACCAACAATACTTTTCACAAACCTGTTAATTATTTTGGAATTAATTGAGGGGTGGCTTTGCGACTGTGTTTTTGAATAGAGCCAAATAAATACTTCAAGAAGCCTAGAAGTTCCTCTTCCAAATGTTTGTAATTAGTACAGAATTTACATTTGTTTATAAGTCAACAACAGAATCTAAGTTGCAAAACAATAACTGATTTCAACCTATAATGATCGGTAGCAAGAGATAATAACTAGGAAAGGTCAAAATAAAATATGAACTTAATTACTTACACAAAACTAAGCACAAAAATGGAACTGGTGCTATATTCCTTAAGACTGAGGGCCGACCTTTCTCTTTCAGGGAAATTCAGATTAAACTCATGCATATTAATGGTAATTAAGCAAGAATGAAAATAAAATGAATTTAAGGAGGCAGATGGTGGAACAAGGAAGGAAGTAAAGGAACCCCAGCCTGCTTTGTCATAAGCTGTGCCAATAAATCACAGTCTTTGCTTCACTTTCCTCACAACATTTTCTGTGTGATCATTCCAATTAAAACTACATGTAATTGTGATTCCCAAGTATTTAATTGAATGACAGCCTTTAGATTTGTGCAATTTATCCTGTAATCAAAGTTTAGCAGGCTCCTTATACTACTTATGTGGATGACTTCACGCTTTTCACTATTTAGAGTCAGTAAATTGCTGCTTTTTTTCATCCTACAGATATCTTGTCAAAATTATTTTGCAGTTGGTTTTGATCATTTGATAACTGTACAGGGTATTAAATGACAGCATCACCTGCAAAAAAATCTAAGGTGTTTGCTCAGATCATCTCGTAATCAGTTTATGTATATTAGAAACAGCAGAGGGCATATAACACTTCCTTGGGGAATGACACATATTACATCTGTTTTACTTGGTGACTTTCCATCAGTTACAATGATCTGTAACCTTTCTAAAAGGATATCATGTATCTTGTCACACAACTGAGACAATACTCCACAGGCACACAATTTGATTAGAAGTTGCATATGATAAATGGTGTCAAAACCTTTATGGCAATCTGAAAATATAAACCTGTGGTTCTAATTTGAAGTATATTTGAATCATGATAATTATTGGTTTACAAGTTTAGCTTGTGTTTAAAGCTGCAGTGAGCTTGGTACAGGTGGGATTCGTCACAGTGGTTGGTCTGATGTGTTCTACTCTCTTAAGTGTGATCCTCCTTCAGATGTGCATACTTGGCGTCTGAATATTGATCTTGGGAGTGTTGCATAATATATTTTCCATTAACTAAGACTCAAATACTTGCTTCACATATCAGCTCATTAAACTTAATTTGTGAGAATTTGATGTGGTACTGTTCAAATATTGTAGTTGGCATGATTCATAGAACTTTTATATGAGAGGTTTATCTAAATATGTGGGGCAATGAACATGAAGAGAAAATATTGTTCATTTTTTGATGATAAAGTGGGCATAGAATCATGAGCACATGTGAGTAAATGGTCATGAAAAAGGGTAAACAGTCAGTGTGCACAAACTATAACAAATCACAGCTGATCACTCATGAATGCAACTGGAAAATTGGCCTGCAAAGACTATTGTTGCCACTGAAGTGAAGCTAGTGCTTATAAGGACCTTGTTTTGTTTGAAGGATTTGCGGAATATACCACAGACATTCTTTGACTGTGCTATAGAGCATTAACCGGCTCACCAATTAAACTACAGTTTTAAGTGATGGTCTAATGGCAACTCATGGAAAATTTGCTATTGCATAATGATCAAGCTTGTAATTACACCTCTCCCAAATCCAATGAATTCAGTGCAGCTGATAACTTAAAATTAAACAGATATTATGCTGCCCTAAATATCATTTATGAATTAATGGATTCCCTTATAGTTATTCATATCAATAAAGTTTTCCTCATTTATATTCAACTGTCATCTATTCACATGCCATCGGTGTTGGCATGGTGTAGTGAGCATCCAATCAGCATTATTCTACCTTCCTGTGGATAAACCCTGCTACCTGTCCATCCCACACCCTGGATGATATCAAGAAGGGCTTCAATGCCCATCACCCCAAATTTGTCACAACTTTCCCTTCAGTTTTCTTAGTGTTATAGTGATGTCATTGCATCTGATTAATATTGTTTCCTTTTTTGGTAAAATTTTGATGTGGTACCTAAAAATCGACCTAAGAAACTTTTGCAAAAAGTTCACATTGAAAATTTTTATGTAGCCTTGATATGAAATCCCCAAACCACCTTCCCTACCCTCTGGCTCCTACCCTTGTAACTGTCCCCAGTGTAAAACCTGTCCCATTCACACTCCCACCACCACCTACTCCAGTCCTGTAACCCGGAAGGTGTACACGATCAAAGGCAGAGCCACGTGTGAAAGCACCCACATGATTTACCAACTGACCTGCCTACACTGTGAAGCTTTCTATGTCAGAATGACCAGCAACAAACTGTCCATTCACATGAACAGACACAGGCAGACAGTGTTTGTTGGTAATGATGATCACCCTGTGGCTAAACATGCCTTGGTGCACGGCCAGCACATATTGGCACAGTGTTACACCGTCTGGGTTATCTGGATACTTCTCACTAACACCAACCTATCAGAACTCCGGAGATGGGAACTTGCCCTTCAATATATCCTCTCTTCCCATTACCCACCAGGTCTCAACCTCCACTAATTTCAAGTTGCCATTGCTCATACCTCACATGTAATTCACCAATGTCCTTGCCTGTGTACTTCCACCTTGACTGACATCTCTGCCCAAAATCTTTGCCTTTACATATGTCTGCTTGTGTCTGTATAAGTGTGGTTGGATATGTGTGTGTGTGAGAGTGTATACCTGTCCCTCTTTTCCCCTAAGATAAGTCTTTCTGCTCCCGGGATTGGAATGACTCCTTACCCTCTCCCTTCAAACCATCATCCTTTTGTCTTTCCCTCTCCTTCCCTCTTTCCTGATGAAGCAACTGTTGGTTGTGAAAGCTTGAATTTTGTGTGTGTGTTTGTGTTTGTTAGTTTCTCTATCTCTTTCGTTGGTAAGTTTCATCATCTTTGTTTTTGTATATACAGAGTGAGTCACCTAACGTTACCGTTGGATATATTTCATAAACCACATCAAAATACTGACGAACCGATTCCACAGACTGAATGGGAGGAGAGGGGCTAGTGTAATTGTTTAATACAAACCATACAAAAATGCACGGAAGTATGTTATTTAATACAAACCTATGTTTTTTTAAATGTAACCATGTTAGTTTTGTTAGCACATCTGAACATATAAACAAATACGTAATCAGTGCCATTTGTTGCTTTGTAAAATGTTAATTACATCCGGAGATATTGTAACCTAAAGTTGACGCTTGAAACCTCCGATGTTCAGTTGCGTGTTGTAACAAACACCGGCCATGATCGGCAGGCAGCATCTGCAGGAACTTGTTTACGATAACGACCATGTTTATGAGTGTGGCTGTAGTGCACTGTTGTGTTTTGGTCTAGCTGTCACTGTGTCCGCATGTAGTGCTTGCTACTATTGTTATTCTGCATTCATCTCCACACGCAGACCAACTGTAGTACACCGTGTTACCAGACGTCTGTGATAGTGTAGTGTTGTAGCAACTGTGACCATGGTGTATTCGAACTCTGAAAAGGCGGAGATGATACTCATCTATGGCGAGTGTCAACGAAATGCAGCTGAAGCCTGCAGGGTGTATGCAGAACAGTACCTGGTCAGAGAGCATCCAACGTGCCGCACATTGCAAAACATCTACCGCCAACTGTGTGCAACAGGTATGGTCGTAGCACGAAAACAGGTCTGTAACAGGCCCGTCACAGGAGAAGGGGTTGAAGTTGGTGTGTTAGCTGCTGTTGCCATGAACCCACACATGAGTACACGGGACATTGGGAGAGCCAGTGGACTGAGTCAAATTAATGTCATGCACATACTGCATCATCACCGCTTTCACCTGTTTCATGTGTCGCTACATCAGCAATTACATGGTGACGACTTTAATCATCGAGTGCAATTCTGTCAATGGGCATTAACAGAGAATGCGTTGCAGTTCTACCTGTTTACAAACCACGGGGCAGTGAATCTATCTAAATCTCAGGGAATTTAAGGGATATCATAAAGTCTCAGGGGACTGTGAATTTTTAACATATCATTAAAACTGAATTTTATTGAGTTTTTTACATCACAAATATTCAAATAACTTTTCAAAGTTTATTCATTAAATGAATATCATTCCATCCAAATTACTGACATCTAAAAATTCCTATTAAACTATTGCTGGCATATAGATCAGCTGAGAGGAAAGAAAAGTAATTATTGTCACTTTTTGGCCCAACCACCACCACTACCACTTGCCCTTTTCACCAATAATTTCCATTAAATTTATCAGGAGTTTCTGGACACAATCCTGCTCATTGCACCTGGAATTCTCTGGCAATTTTTTTTCCAAATTTGAGTAGCCACCCTGATGAACAATTCCATTAATTTTACGTTTATGGACATAAAAAACTTGCAGATATTCTGCCCATTTCTCTAATGTTCTGTAACTTCAGTTGGATTTGGTTGGATGTATGCAGAACAGTAAACAATTTCACCCTAGCAGTTAATTAACAAGGGACAGTAGCAGAAATATTAATGCCTTAACCTTCCAGCAATGAGTGACGTGTGTGCAGTCATCTCTTTATTGAGAATATCTTTGGCTTCCCTCTGACAAACATGTCTCCATCCTGCTACCCTCCTTGTTTATCTTTTCCTGTTGCTTCATAACCTGGGTTGTGAGTAACTGAATCCACTGTCCCTTCTTCCCTTTCTTTCCCCTTTCTCCTCCCTGACGAAGGAACAAAGTTCCAAAAGATAGGAACATAAATTTTCTGTTCTGTTTTGTGTATCTATTGGCTGTATTGAGCTGAGGCAAGTACTGGTCAGCCCCTCTGTCTCTTTGTTAGTATTTGTTTCACATCTTTATATGAGATTTTCCATTAATCATTTAAATTAAATAATGAGACATTTTAGGCAAGGTTCTGTGTTTTTCATTTCAGAATAGCACTTGCAACCTATGTCCTCAATTATTTATTGGATGTATTCCAGTCTATATCTTCCTCTACAGCTTTTACCCTCTACAGCTCCCTCTGCTACCATGGAAGTTACTCCCTGACAGTTTAATGTATGTCCTATCTTCCTGTCCCTACTTATTTTCAGTGAGTCTTTTCCATATATCCCATTCCTCACTAATTCTGCAGAGAACCTAAACAATTGCTCCCTTATCAGTCTACCTAATTCTTCTGTAGCAGCACATCTCTAATGTCTCAGTCCACTTCTGTTCTGATTTTCCTACATTCCATGTTTATCTAGAATACAATGTTCTGCTCCAACATCCTCAGATATTTCTTCCTTGAATTAAGGTATATGTTTGATACTAGCAGACTTCTGGTGTCCTAGGCACATACAAAACGTTCACCCCACCTGCTTTAAAAAGGGTTTTAAACACAAAATTGATAAGGTTATGCACATATGAAGTGTATATTTCAAGAATCTTGAAGAATCATAGAATTTTATTAAATAAAAGACTGAATTTCCATTCTTTTACCCCTCATTTTGTCTTATGTGGCATTGGCATTCAAGGAATACACATTTGTTCAGATGCATGCTCTTTACAGCAGTACACCACGTTTCTAACCCAGCCTTCACCAGACGTAACTACAGCACCACCTCAGCTTCAAAGCAGTTTTCCACAGCCATCGTATCCAATCCTGCTACTGCTGAGTCCTCCAAAAAACAACTTAGGATTCCACTTGCCATTACTCAGTATTACCATGGTCCTGAAAATATTTATCAGCTACTTTGACAAGGCTATGACTTCTTAAAATCATGCTCTGAAATGAGGTCCACTCTGTCCAACATTTTGTCCACCACACCTAGAATAGCTTCTCATCTCCCTCCCAGTTTCTGCATTATCCTTGGCAGATCTCATGCCCTTCTGCATGCATTTCCCTACTCTATGGCTCCTACCCTCGTGACTGTCCCCACTGTAGGACTACCATCACCTATACCAGCTCTGTAGATGACAAAAGGGAGAGCCACCTAAATGACCGATCTCCTGTACCAGCTGTTACGTAAATACTGTTCAGTACTTTACTACCACAAAGTTATCAGTTTGGGTGAATTTTTATTGTCAGAGAGTATATACTGCCAACACAGTATCCTGTTGCAGAACTTGCTCTATAACATGACAGTCTTGACCTCAGTTTCTGTTTCACCATGTGTGTCACCTTGATTGTTCCCCCAGAATTAAGTTTATCAGGACCCTGGAGGCAGGAACTGGCATTACATCATGTCCTTGGTTCTAACTGCCATCCTGGCATTCAATTTTGTTAATTTTTAGGTTTCAGCATTCATTGGTTCACTCCCTTTTCGTTTTCTATATCTTTGTTTTCTGACTTGTCTATTCTCCCAAAAACCCCAACCCACCTCCTCCCCCCCCCCTTCCTCCTCCTCACATCTACCACATACTTATCTTTCTGCACTTATTAACTTGTGCACCATGTTGTGTCAGTAATGTCTGTATTGCATATTTCCCTATATTATACCTTTAAGTGCTCAGAGTTTCAAATCTTGACCAGTGCAATCCTCAGAATTCTATCTTTCCTTCTTATCCTATTCAGAAAGTCTCCCTTGACCCAGGGTTCCTCTTCCAAACACTCCCCATTTTCTAAACATCACCAGTCCTTTCCCTTCATATCTTTTCCTTTCCCTTTAACCCTTCCCACCAAAAGTAGGATGCACTGGCTCTGACAGCTTCAGAATTTCTGCACTTTATGACTGGTCTCCTGCCACCACTTGGTGCGTAGATTTTTATGCATCCAATAAAATTAAATTTTCATAAATTGATTATTTTCACTGTCTTTTTATTTAAGTAACTTGCAGATGGAGTGCAGCCAAGATTGTACCCATCATATTACATAAGCTCATGAAGATCCTAATATTATTAAAGAAGCAGACAAATTTCATAGCAAAAATATCAACATCATAAATACCAAAAAATAGTTAAATCCACTTCTTTTAAAATTCACAAGCTAAATTCTAATGTAGTTGAGATTTTTATTTACATGTTCCCTGAATATACTAATGACCATTTCCGGGTGGTCATGTGCATGATAACTTCTAACCTTTTTTAATATAGAATAAACCCTTCTGTATCCAAGCACAATTTGTTTCTTTTTATCTGTCTGCAGTTCTTTGTGTCCATGGCATTGTAGTTCAGTAAATTTATGATCTTCATATTATTCTTTCCCTTCTCTCTTTTAAGGTATTTAATTTTTGTTGTAGCAGTGATTGACATTCCAGGCAGGTACGAATCATGGTTCTGAAATTAGTGCTCCTGCTTTCAAGTTTTCATTCCCTCCCCCACCAAACATTCACCAAATTCCAAGCCGGAGACTATCTACCTTTGGAAACTTATTTAACATAAGGGGAATCCATATTTTGCACATAAAATGGACACTGCATTATACAGGGAAAATAAATTACAGTTTGTTTTCCATAATCTTGCACAGTTGTGGAGACCATCCTTAAAATGGAATGTATTCAAGGTCAGACACTGATTTGCCTGTTGGTCTGCAGAAACGCCAGACGCTGCAACGTGGTAGGGAAGCAAGAAGATACTAAAACAAAACTACTAAGGCTCAAGCCAGATACAGTGGGCATCAGTTAAGTGAAATGGAAAGATAACCAAGATTTCATGTCAGTATAGTGTACTACTGAGAGCAGCAGAATATAGTACAACAGAAGTAGGGTTTATTATGAATAGGAAGATAGGACAGAGTGTGAGTTATTGTGAATGGTTCAGTGATACGGCAGTTGTAGTGTTTCTTCATGGGAAAAAACAATATTCTTTCTTGATTCTTCATGTAATATTGTGGTAACCAGGTTAACATGTGCACTCTCATAGTTGAAAAAGTATTGTATTGTAGTTATCAGTTAAGAGATGTATGAGTTTGAATGGAGGATATGTGGTGTAGGCAACTCAGCAAAAATTCAACAGTACATAGACTTCTTTATGATTCTGGAGATATACAGTTGTATTTTCTCTAGCATAGCGCTTTTTCAGTAGTTATTGCCTTGTACATCTCTTTCAGATTGCATATTTTCAACATATTTACATCCATAAACAGTACTTTTAGTGCACTCTTTAGTGCCAAAATTAGAATTCACATTTCAAGCAACATTTGTCATTTTGTTTACTATGACATTAAAAATGTAATATATGCAACAAATATGTATCACATGCATTAATTCTGTTTTGTTATCTCAGTGCATGATAATTTATCCTATCCATGAACATAGCATTCAGTGAGTTATATAAGTCATGAACTGATTATTGCAAGTTAGCATACATTTCTGCTATTTACTGTGTTTGTTACAGTATGCTACTCCCAGTATCCTTTACACTGGACCCATATTCATGTATTTCCATTTGGAAAACACTCAGTAGTGATATGTGTCATCATCATATATGCATCAGTTTTAACATGTAGGTATTGGCTTTGTAGGTCTCAGTGACAGTTCCATATCCTCAATCATATGTGTTCTGTCAGTGCACTCGAGCGTAGTTGGAGGCATTTTTGTGTAGTACTGGAGTCTTTGTTTGTGAAAGTTCTTCTTTTGTCTTCAGTTTCAGAAATCTTCTTTCTTGATTCTTCATGTTATTTCAGGAACTGGTATTTTTAATTTTGTATTGTGTAAAAATTGTGTAAGAAAATTCTGTCATACGAATCCCTTGTGTTGTTCTGTCTGTTTGCAGTTGAGATATTTGAAATGTGTTTGTTGAATAGTACTGATGTTATATTTCAGTGACATATTTCTTCATGTACGGTTCTCTTCTTTGTTGTTCTTCATGTCATTTGACTGAGCAGTGTCTAAAATGACTGTCAGTGAGTTTACAGTATTCAGTTGTAGAGTGATTCTAAAGCTGTGTCCTCATTTGCATATGTTAGTCTGCTTGTTGCATAGGGTATACATTGTTTTGTAGGGACATCTATCTTCATGAGCCAAAATCTTCTTTCTTCATTCTTCATGTAATGTTAATGTAAGTCTTTTGACATGTGCACTGTCACTGGTGAAATGTATTGTAGTTATTGGTGTGGTATAGATTATTCAGCCATTTTTACACAGTACGTACTGTTCTTAATGTACCCGAATAAGTACAGTTACATTCACTCTTTCAGTGAATTTTCTCAGTAGCATGCATATCTATTTCAGACAACATGGATTCAATATAATATTTCCTCAAAGAGATTTTCAGGTGCACTTGTAACAACAATGACGCTGAACTATTGTACATATAAGTAATTTTTTTCTTCCAATTTTTCAATAATCTTGTGTAATTGATGTTCTGATTTCAATTTTTTTTGTTTCACGCCATTGTGTTGAGAAAAATGTAAATAAGTTTGAATTTGAATATTAATGTTGATGTGAAATGTCAAGTAATATTGTAATAGAATTGAAATGTAACAAATGTTGAGACTGTTGTAAGATGTTTAAAATTGTAACTGTGCGTCTGGTCCATACGTAGGCAATGTGTTAGGATATGTAGAATGCAAAACCTGAGGTGAATACCCGGTCTGTCAGGGAGTGGTAAAAGGTGGATGGCCGGCGAGCACGGGAAAATGCACGCGGGCACGGCACGGCACAACGGGCTCAGCAGTTAGTTGGAGTTTGTCACTGGTTTGAGTAACACCTTCTGGAGCGAGGAGGCTCTCTTGGAAGACGTAGCTTCACTGAGCCTTGGGTATGCTGTTCCAACGCCCACACAGCATGGCAAAAGTCCATAGGCACTAAATGGAAAAGTATTGCTGCGCAAAGAAGAATTAAAGTGCCGATACGTCAAGAGCCATAGCTGTGGTTGTATGTGTGCTCTGTGCCTCGCCATCTCGCCACCAGCCAACCGCCGTATCGATACAAGCAGGTTGAAACTTTTAGTACTGTATTCGTATGGACCATAGAGTGAACTGTTCAAAAATAACCTAAATTTTACCAGAACTTTCCCATCATTTAATTATCCTCACAACTAACCTAGACAGGGTCCTTTCCAAATGTTGTGCAATCCGAGTGTCCCGAAATGAAAAATTAAATTTTGTGTTAATAATAATTACTTGCAGACCTAGCTATGTTAGAATGGTGTTTAAAGAACTGTTTTGTTAATGAACCAGTAAATGAATGACGAAGGTCTAACAAAGTTGAAAGATAACTTTAATATTGATATAGTAATGAAGTTTAATTATTTTGAAACAGATATAAAGGTATTTACACGAACAGTAAATAAGAAAAGAAAGACAGTAGTACTCATATACTGGAAATCTTGAACACATAATAACTTTAGTCATCAATTTTTTTATGCAGTTTCTGAGACCGCCCCCCCCCCCCCCCCCCTTTTATTCATTTGAATTCTGAAGTGTTCTAAATTGATTTGAGCAGCAAAAGTTAAAGTCAATATAAAAACCATAATTTATCAGTGTTTTATCTTTATCAAAATTGACAATTTGTGTGTGGCTCAAAAGTGCTATTTCTAGGATAACCTATGCCCAGTTTTAATCAGATTAATAGACAGTATAAAGTTTTGTAGTATACATTATAGTGTAGTTTTATGTATTCATGGTTTTTCCATATCAGTACAGAACGTGAAACTATCAGTTCAATAGATTTTCTGGTTGTAAAATTTTACTGCATTATGCAGTGTCACTACGTGTTGTTTTGCATGATTATACACCAACTTGTACAGGGAAGAAACTCAGTTAATGCCTAATTAGGCTGGCGACCGTATTATTATCTAATTGGTAGCTTCTTCTGGGTTGCTTTTGGTCCATTCTGATGTGTAACTGCATTTCGAAATTACTTGACGGATCATTGTTATTACAGAGTGGGTGTAAGTCTGATTTGCCACCATTCAGGTACACGCGGTCGATATCTATACAAAATTCATTTCTCATAAGATGAACCCCGCTCACTTACCATAGTACAGGATTTAATGAGTATTGTGTGCCCCATGCGCACGTTACTCACTTGTATAGTTACATAATTAGAATTCCGTTTCTTCCGGTTACCTTCCATTCCCAAGTGGATGCACTCCACAGACTTGCTGCAGTCTGTAATTTATAACTCTAATTTTAGCTTTATTAGCACTTTTTCCCATTTTCATTCATAAAGTAATATATGCCAGAATTACGTATCATTTACATTAATTTCATTTTGATATCACAGTGTCCAATACATTAATCTGTTGAGGAACTTATCATGTAGTGACTTATATTAGTGATTTATTGTTACTAATAAATCTACATATCTTTCAGTTCCTTACTTTATTCATCTCAGAATGGTATTACATGTGTCAATTATTATGGAGTTGTACTCATGATCATATATTTGGAGAACAGTCATTGGTAGGTGTCAACACCATATATGTATTAATTTTAAGACGTAGCTAATGGCTTTGTAGGTCTAAGTGACTATCGCATATCCTCCATTGCATGTGTTATGTCAGTGTACTCAAGTGTAGTTGGAAGCATGTTTGTGTTGTATAGAGTCTTTGTTTGTGAAAGTTCATTATCCATGTACATATTTGTAAATCTAATTTCTTCATTGTTCATGTAATAACATTTACTTGTTTTTTTTTTTAGTTTTGTGTTCTGTAAATGATGTGTAAGAGAGTTCTCTCATATAAATCCATAGTGTTGTTGGGTCGGTGACCGGCTAAGGTAATTGAAGTGTGTTTGTTGAATAGTATTGATGTTGTATTTCAGTGACATATTTCATCATGAACATTTCTCTTCTCTCATGTCATTTGACTGTGTAGTGTTTAAAATGACTGTCTCTGGGTTTAGAGCTTCAGCCATAGAGTGATTCTAAAGCTGTGTCCTGATTTGATTGTGTGAGTGGGAGTGTTGTATACTGTATATATTGTTTTGTAGAGAAATATTTCTTCATTAGACAAAATCTTCGTTCTCCATTCTTCATGTATTGTTCATGTAAGTGGTTTAACATGTTCTCTGCCACTGTTGAAAAGTTGTTGTATTGCAGTTATCTGTAGAGAGATATATGAGTATGTAGGGAGTATATTTGAAGTAGATTATTCAACTATTTGTACACAGTACAAAGAGTTCTTTATGTATCTGCAAATGTAGATTGTATTTTATCAGTTATAAGACTTGCTCAGTAGTTAACAGGATGCACATTTGATTCTGACAAGATGGATTCAATATACACTCCTGGAAATGGAAAAAAGAACACATTGACACCGGTGTGTCAGACCCACCATAATTGCTCCGAACACTGCGAGAGGGCTGTACAATCAATGATCACACACACGGCACAGCGGACACACCAGGAACCGCGGTGTTGGCCGTCGAATGGCGCTAGCTGCGCAGCGTTTGTACACCGCCGCCGTCAGTGTCAGCCAGTTTGCCGTGGCATACGGAGCTCCATCGCAGTCTTTAACACTGGTAACATGCCGCGACAGTGTGGACGTGAACCGTATGTGCAGTTGACGGACTTTGAGCGAGGGCATATAGTGGGCATGCGGGAGGCCGGGTGGACGTACCGCCGAATTGCTCAACACGTGAGGGGTGAGGTCTCCACAGTACATCGATGTTGTCGCCAGTGGTCGGCGGAAGGTGCGTGTGCCCGTCGACCTGGGACCAGACCACAGCGACGCACGGATGCACGCCAAGACCGTAGGATCCTAGGCAGTGCCGTAGGGGACCGCACCGCCACTTCCCAGCAAATTAGGGACACTGTTGCTCCTGGGGTATCGGCGAGGACCATTCGCAACCGTCTCCATGAAGCTGGGCTACGGACCCGCACACCGTTAGGCCGTCTTCCGCTCACGCCCCAACATCGTGCAGCCCGCCTCCAGTGGTGTCGCGACAGGCGTGAATGGAGAGACGAATGGAGACGTGTCGTCTTCAGCGATGAGAGTCGCTTCTGCCTTGGTGCCAATGATGGTCGTATGCGTGTTTGGCGGCATGCAGGTGAGCGCCACAATCAGGACTGCATACGACCGAGGCACACAGGGCCAACACCCGGCATCATGGTGTGGGGAGCAATCTCCTACACTGGCCGTAGACCTCTGGTGATCGTCGAGGGGACACTGAATAGTGCACGGTACATCCAAACCGTCATCGAACCCATCGTTCTACCACTCCTAGACCGGCCAGGGAACTTGCTGTTCCAACAGGACAATGCACGTCCGCACGTATCCTGTGCCACCCAACGTGCTCTAGAAGGTGTAAGTCAACTACCCTGGCCAGCAAGATCTCCGGATCTGTCTCCCATTGAGCATGTTTGGGACTGGATGAAGCGTCGTCTCACGCGGTCTGCACGTCCAGCACGAACGCTGGTCCAGCTGAGGCGCCAGGTGGAAATGGCATGGCAAGCTGTCCCACAGGAGTACATCCAGCATCTCTACGATCGTCGCCATGGGAGAATAGCAGCCTGCATTGCTGCGAATGGTGGATATACACTGTACTAGTGCCGACATTGTGCATGCTCTGTTGCCTGTGTCTATGTGCCTGTGGTTCTGTCAGTGTGATCATGTGATGTATCTGACCCCAGGAATGTGTCAATAAAGTTTCCCCTTCCTGGGACAATGAATTCACGGTGTTCTTATTTCAATTTCCAGGAGTGTATATTTTCCACAAGGATCGTTTTCTGGTGCACTTGTATAGTGACAATTAGAATTCATGGTTTTAGGTTTATTAAACATTTTTCCCCATTTTCATTCATAAGCTAATATATGCCAGAATTGTATATGATATACATTGATTCCATTTCAATGCCTCGGTGTCTGATACTTTAATGCATCCATGAACTTGACATGAGCTATATTAGTCATGTTTTATTAATAATCACGATTCAACTTTTCCAGTTATTTACTTTATTGGTCACAGTAGACAGTTGTATGAGTCACTTACTGTTGAGCTGAACTCATGTTCTTTCATGTAGAAAACACTCAGTGGTTGGTGTTATCACCTAATATGTATCAATTTTAAGAGGTAGCAAATGGTATTGGAGGTCTCAGTGACCATCCCATATCCTCCGTTGCCTGTGTTATGCCAGTTTACTTGGAAGTTTGCTTGTTTTGTATAGAGTTTTTGTTTGTGAAAGTTCACCTTCTCTCTTCATGTCTGGAATCTTCTTTCTTGATTCTTTGTGTAATTTAATTTACTGGTGTTTTTAGTTTTGAATTGTGTAATTCCTGTGTAAAAGAGTTCTGTTGTATAAATCCATTGTGTTGTTGTGTCTTTGACCAGTTCAGATATTTGAAATGTGTTTGTTGAATAATATTTACGTTGTACTTTGGAGGCATCTTTCTTAATGTATGGTTCTCTTCTATCTTGATTCTTTGTGTCATTTGACTGAGTAGTGTGTCAAATGACTGTCATTGAGTTTATATTTTCAGTTATAGAGTGATTCTGAAGCTGTATCATCATTTGCTTATGTGAGTGTGAGTGTGACTACAGTATGTTGTGTTTTGTAGAGACATATTTCCTCATAAGATAAAATCGTGTTTCTCCATTCTTCATGTAATTTTAATGTAAGTGGTTTAATATGTGCACTGTGACTGTTTAAAAGGTGTTGCATTGCAGTTATCTGTATATGTATCTGTAGATATAGAGATGGATTTAGTCTGTCATTGGATTTTCTCAGTAGTTAGCAGCATGCACATTTGTTTCTGTCAACATGGTATCAGTGTACTATTTCCACGTAGAGAGGTTTCTGGTGCTCTTGTATAGTGACATAATTATAATTCATGTTTTGGGGTTTTTTACCCATTTTCATTCGTATTCTGATATATGCCAGAATTGTATACCATTTACGTTACTTCTGTTTCAATATATTGGTTTCTAATATTTTAATCCATCCTTGAACTTAGAATGTAGTGAGCTATATTTGTTGTATATTGTTAATTATAATTTAACATTTATTTCAGTTATTTACTTTATTTGTCACAGTATGCAACTGCATGTGTCAATTACTCTCGAGCTGTATTCACGTTTGTTCATATAGAGAACAATCAGTGCTACATGTCATCACCGAATATGTATCAATTTTAAGATGTAGGTAATGTCTTTGTGGGTCTCAGTGATCTGACACATTTCTTAGCCTTAAAGAGGAATCAAAAATGTATATTAGCATTCGGAATTACAAACCATGTTTTTTAAGTAAGTACCATCTTGAAATTAATTAAAGACCCGCTAAGATATATCAAAAATTTTATTTTTACATGAAAGCATGTACCTTAATCTACGCACTGACACCATTACAATCTAATTCTTCCTTGTTTACATTCTTTACTAAGTGTTTAAGATGCCTCCAATAATCTTGAGTTCTGGTTATTATGAAGTAGGGGCTGTTATAAGATTTCTTAGCGCTAAAGGCCTAAAAGCAATCAATATTCATTGTGAGATCTGTGCAGTTTACGGAGAAAACATTATTAGTGATGGAATGGGAAGAAAGTGGTGGGTGGGTGGGGGGGGGGGGGGGGGGTTGGAGGGTAATTTAAAGATGGCTGCACAAACATGCATGATGAACAATGGAGTGGGCGTCCTTCGGTCATTAATGAAAGTTAGGTTCAGGAAGTGGACAATAAGGTGAGAGAAAACAGACACTTTATGATTTCCTCCTTGCGAGATGACTTTCCTAATGTTTCTAATAGTGTTTTGTATGGCATTGTGGCCGAGCACTTGAATTACCAAAAACTGTGTGCACATTGGGTATCGAAAATGTTGACAGATGTGCAAAACACCAAATGTTTAGACAGTGCATTGACTTTCCTTGTGCGGTACCACAATGACCATGATGATTTCTCAAGCCAAATTGTTATGAGTGATGAAACATGGGTGGCCTATGTCACAACAGAATCAAAGTAACAGTCCATGGAAGTTGAGCAAGGGCATCGTTTTGGTGCAAGGCCCGTCCGCATGTGGAGAATCAGACCAAAGATCTCATCACATCTTTTTGATGGGAAACTCTAGATCATCCTCCGTAGAGCTCCAATCTTGCACCCAGGGACTACCATCTGTTCCTGCACTTGAAGTAACACCTGGGCAGTCAACATCTTCAAGACAATGACGAAGTCAAAACAGTGGTGATGCAGTGGTTACTAAGTCAGGCATCATTCTTCTACGAGGAGGGTATTCAAAAACTGGTACAACATTATGTCAACTGCCTCAATATTGATGGAAATTATATAGAAAAATACATTAAGGTACAGGCTTTCATGCAGAAATAAAATTATTGAGATATTTTAGACGTCTTTTTTTAAATTTCAGAACGGTGCTTGCTTAAAAAAGCTCACCTCGTATTAAAGGAGGAGGAAAGTGCCATTAGACGGCAGTTGCACCCATATTGTCGCCCCCAATATGGCCTGCGCAGTGCCATGGAACTGCAACACTCTGTGCCAAGTTCGGCCTGAAATGGCTAGTATATTATTAAAAAATAAAGCATGGACCACCATCAGTAATTCGAACAAAGCGGGGCTTGTGTCCGACTGATGGAGGTCGCACAACATCTTCATTGTTAGTAGATGGTGGGCCGAATCATTCTTTGCGTCACTCGCCTGAGAACTGCGCCAAGATGCAAATGAAATGATCTTTGCACCAATCTCAGAGACATGGAGTGATACACACGGTTTGAAATTAATGACTGAACGAGTGAAATGTTCAGTTATATACGTCCACTAACAATGGGTCAGCGGCGCCTCTTTTCCAGCCGTGATGATCTGAGAAATATAAATGATAAAATGTTAATATCAAAGTGACATGCAATTTAGAACTGAAATTATAGTAAGGTTAAATTTGACTATATTAAAGCACTTAAGGTACATTTTAACATAGATTCATATGACAATGCGTCTGTACCTAATCAGAGAGGGAACAGAACCAAACAAAAACTAGCAGATGCTAGACAAAAGAATTAGATATAAAAACGACTAACAAAATTAGATAGAGGTTGTACATCAGCAGATACATCGAAAAGAAGACACAGATGTAATTATAAGACAGTACGTAATATGGAATCTCTGTCTCCTTAAATGTCGGAAATAATTTTAAAAGCAAAATAAATATCTGATTCAAATTAATACTCCAATGGCTCACTCGTATGCTTGAAGGCATACAAACCACCGAATACCTTCAAGTCTTCTACTAACATTAGGGTCAAGCCATGGTACAAAGCATTTGCATGTGAATCAGCAATGGATTGACACTCTAAATATTCAGATATTTTATGCAATACATGAAACATTTTAAGAAGTAAAAAACAATAAATACAGGTTATTCACATATTTACTCATAACACAACCATACTAGCATCCTTACATAGAAAAGAGGTAAAAAAATAACAATTGTTTCCTAAAACGTCAAATTCCATAGACAAGTAATACTTCACACAAAGTAGCTTTACTGCAAATTGTCCATAGTGCAATAATTTAGCTGGAGATGCTTCATAAAACAGAATTCATCAGACAATAAAATAGTATAAGGCAAAACAGACTGAAGGTCGTGACAATTTGTCAACTTTTTAAGTTCAAAGAAAGACTGAATGTATATAACCTGAATGTAGACTCGACATCTTCCTGGTGTTGGTGGTTTCCCTGAAATGTGCAAAAGTTATTGAATTTACATAAAACAATGTAAGACTTGAGGACTTACAATGATAGTTGAAGAAATGTCAAAAGTGTAAGGAATTTATATAAACCAAAGTAGACTTGAAATATTCTTGTGGTGGTAGTTGCAGAAAATGTCCAACATATAAGGAATTTATATAAACCAAAGTAGACTCGAAGCCTTCTTGTGCCGGATGACCTCAGTATTTTCAGAGAAAATGAGTGGATACAAACTCAAAGCAGACTCATGGTCATGTGGTGGAGTTGCACTATGGAAATGTTAAATTATACACTCTCAATGTAGACTTGGTGTTTGTTTGGTTCCGCAGAGCTATGGTCGAGCGCACTTGCATAGTATCTGCGGGGGAGGGATGTGATCAGCTGACAGCTCCAGTCAGTGACAGCAGGCTGCCCACCACCATTGAAGCAGCAGGCATGACATCGGACAGCTGAATCGTCAGCGTTAGTGTGCAGGCGCACACCGTTGAGTTCCAATTTGCTGCCAACTGTTGCCCAGTGCTCCATGGGATCAGAGAACAAAATTTTTACTTGGCATCAGTGCTTAATAGCCACACAGCTATGCAATGCTGCCAACTATGTGTTCGGAACTAGGATTATGGTGTGGGTTCAGGTTTTATTAACTTTTTGGCCATGAACTGTTGTTCTATGAACTCAGTTTATTTACACTGCTGATAGGTTGATACGATACTCTGTCTACCGTCTCTGTATATGATACTGTTCAAAACATTTAACTCTATACAGAGCAGAGCAGTAGTGTTAGAGCGTCCTTCTATGGCTTAACAGTACATTTTTTCAAAACTTACGCAGCAGAGTTCTGAGGTTCACACCATGACAAGAATCAGTTTATAGTGGCGATCGTGTCCAAGGCTACAGCATGTGGGCATTCGACTTTTGAATTCCCACACTAATTAATTCATCACTCGTGTTTGTGATTTCGTGATAAGTGGTTTGTGATTCGTGGACTACCTGCAGCATCACAGGAATACAGTGTCCAGAGGATTCACAACGCAGCAGTATACCATCTGAACAAAGCCGGATAGAGGTGAGGAAACATCACTATGTTATTCACTTTATAATGTTCTGTGTTTATATGTCCCACATTACGGTGTAAAAGTTTGCTTTGTTGAAGGGTTTGCATTATTTATTCCTCACACAACTGTCCTCGGAATTTTTGTGCATTGGAACTGTGCACAACATTTGCACATCAGTCTCTAGTTCGTGACAACAGTATTTTATTACATTTGGTCTACATAAAAGTATACTTTAGTCAAATACAAATGCTCATTTTTCTAGCTTGGTATATTCTTAGCAACAAAAAGGGACATAAAATCGGCTGTATTTTCCAAATCTGGAATCAGTCATTCAGTCGGGCACTAACAAATGGTCCATGGTCTAATAAATACGCGAACAGAAATAAAAGATTAGGGAATCATGCCTCATGAACCCGTACATGACAGAAGGCCAAAACAAAATGACCAAAGCCAGCAAAAACAGCAAGGCTTGAGCCCACAAGTGATACAGAAAGCATAGATACAAATACACTTAAGAACCTCTCATAATGGTAATCCAATAGAGCAAACACAGAAATCATTGGAATTAAAATTGTCGTACTATTAAGGTATCTAAGAATTACTTTCTCATAGCAGAGTTCAGCTCATAGTTCTTGAAAATTACTATATACAGGTGAAACGTAAGACGAAAATCTCATGAATCATCAGAGAACAGCAATAAATGCTAAGTCCATGTTTGCTACGGTTTGTAGCTTATTTAGAAACTTTGCAAGAATGTCAATGTTCATTGTACACAAAGCACAGATATCATTCTCCTTCAGGTAATCATTACATCCTTTTCATTAACTGTTAACACAGTTCATGCAAAGATAAGGTTCCCTGTGACTAAATGCTACATTTCTATTTACATTACTAACAAATGATCATTGCTATCAAAATGACAAAATAGAAAATATTTAGTAAGCTTTTGCACTAGCTTGTGTGTAGCAAACACAGTCCTTAGTACATGAATAAAGATGACAACATAGTATAAATTATTACAAAACCTCAAACCATTTGTTGGTACACAAATTATGGCTCCCTTAGTATTTAGAGCAGCAAGCTTTTTCTTCCAATAATTATACTTTGCCAGAAATTCTTATTCTAGGAACAAAATAAGAAAATCCATCGTATACAAATTAAGTACACCTTTATCTCTCTCTCTCTCTCTCTCTCTCTCTCTCTCTATAAGAACAAAACAAGATCATATCTTATAAATTTTCTGAGGTCCCTATTTTGGTAAAGCCCTTTCACTTTACATGGTTTCTGTAATGCAGCAAGTAACACCCATCATGTGGAATTTTAATTATCCTGAATGAGCCAGTATATCTCTCTTTTTAGGAGAGATGGTTTAGGGTGGGACCAAAGTAACACCATTTCATCTAGGCTAAATTATTGTACTCATCCTAACCTTTTGTCATATACTCATTTTCATCTCTCAGCACTAGTATTTAATGATATGAGCACCTGTCTAGTCTTCTCTTCCCAAGAGATGTTGCATATCGGGGTGAATGGAAGGGGAGCTACCCACTCACTCAGCTTTATTTAACATTATTTCATCGGATGTGTGCCCTGTGGACCGATGTGGAAGGTCGTTCATGATTTCTTCGAAGAGGGTCACTAAATCAAGTGTTAAGTCTGGATAAAATGGTTGACTTCTTTGAATAATCTTTCTGTGCAATTACTTTCTGGGTGTAATCGAGAAATTAAAATCTGTTTTAATGTTCTGCTCTCGCAGAAACAAACACCAAACTCGCCCAGTTAAATTTGATGCATTATCAGACAAAATCACACTCGGCTTACTGAAACGACAGAAATAATCTTACTTCAGTCTCTTAACAATGTGCGCTGCATGAGCTGATTTTGTTACATACAAACGGATGTGTTTGGAAAACAAATCATGTATAGCAACCAGGTACTCGACACTTCCCCTTCCATGACGGTATGGTCTGAGCCACTTCAATTGAAGCAATCTCTCCAGGTTTTGATGTCAGGATGGGATGCAGTTGAATCTTATTTGGTATGGACATAGGTTTGGTTCTCTTACATATGACGCATGTTCGTAGCAAATGATGCATGCGACTGTGGAGGTTTGGCAGGTAACAGTAGAGGTTGGGCAGGTAACAGTAAGTGACGATCTTCTGCTTACATTTTTCTATTCCACAGTGCCTCCAGGACGTGTCTGTATACCAGATTAGGTGATCCTGGTACGCACAGGGTATGCACACACCCCACTATTCTGCTTCGGAATTATTCCTATGGAATAACACTTAATTTTGCACCGTGTAGAGTTTGTGAGTAGGCTGTTCGGCCAACACATCCTTAACTTTTGCGCAATTTGGATCTACGTTTTGCAGGGTTTTCATGTTCTTATACATTTCTAAATAGTACCTGTGATGGACAGGATCTTTCATCAGTAATCGGTGGCCTGCTTGACAAGTTCATTGAACTCAGGAAGACCACATGGCAACCTAGATAACTTCAAAATCATATTCTTGCAAAAATAGGACCCACTGCATCAACCTCTGGTGTAGAAGCCGACAGGTCAAAATAAGGCTAACTGCCTTATGGTTGCAGTACAATTTAATGTACCAACAGCAAATAAAATAATTAAACTTCTTGAAAGACCGTACAGCGGAGAGAGCGTCCAACTCCGTAGCTGAGTTGGATCTTTCACACTCGATTAATACTCAGCTGGTGAAGCTAATACCCAAACCTCCATTCGGCCATCAACCACAACCATTTGAAATAAACAAGAGCCCAAAGCCAAATAGGATGCATCTGAGGCAATGCAAAAACCTTTTTGCATGTCGGTATGTTCCAGAATTCCGGCATGAACCAATGCATCTTTAATTCTTTTAGACGGTTCCTGGCACTGTGGATTCCAGGACCAGGGAGCAATTTTTTTTTAACAAAGCTACTAATTCTGGACTGTTCAACAGTTGGTTTGTCACAAATCATCTACAGAAAGACGTCATGCCAAGTAAAGCTTTTAATTGTTTTCTCGCCATGGGTGGCTGACACTTAGCTATTGCCTCTATCTCTGTATACGCCAGAGCTGACGTTTAACCTGAACGGTAGCTCCTTGAACTGGTACGACCATCCAGTGGATGCAAAGGCAGTATACTTTTGTGGAACTTCGACAGCTGGGTCTGCCATTACGAGGATCCAAGATCTAGTGGGGTTAGAAAATTCACACCTGAATACTTTTGAAATTTCTCTTGTAGAGCTTCTGGATGTGTACATACCGGTACAAAAATTTTATTTATGTTGTGCGCTTCAAGGACCGCGCGCAGTCCACCACCTGGTTTAACAACAGCTAACAACGGACTGCATTATGGAGAGAACGAAATTTAAACTATATTCCACTCGAGCATCTTTCGTAATTCTTGTTTAATGGTATCCTTGCAGGCCCATGGGATTGCATAGATCTTGTTGCAATAAGTATCATGGGGAACAACATTCATGTGGTATATGTATCCTTTGATAATACCAGGCTTTTTAGAAATGACGTGGACATACGTGGTTCAAAGATGCATAAGACCATTCTTTTGTTGTTCGCTAAGACACTCAGATTCTCATGCCTTAGCATGTATTTTGCTTACGCCGAGTAGACCATCATCTGAATATGCCAACACTGGTTCTGACTGGTTGTGGGGTAAGTGACTGTCTGTACCAGTACATTTACACTCATTACTCACATAGACAGGTCTGTATTAAAACTGACTTGATGTACCTTTGTATGAATTAAATTTAACTTTATCTCACTCTCATTAATATTCGGGGTGCAGGTTCCATGTTGGAGGTTGATACATGCATTCCTCCATCTTAGGAACCCCATCCCTAACAAGCATGGTACCGTCAGTAACTTCACTATTTAGAACGTGCACTCCATGGCTCTGCTCTCGAATTCAATTAACACCAGTACCTGCTTTTCTACCCTTTGTGCACATGCGCCAATAGCTCCTGAAACAAAACAATTCTGTACGATCAATGTCAGTACTTTGGTGTTTTCCTGTATTATTTTCAGAAAATGAGTAGCCATCACTCATACTCGCACCAGTGCTGATTATAATGGTAACCAGAATACTGTAAAGTACCCCATTTATAGCTGCTTGCACCTGATCTACCCAAGTATCTCTGCAAGATATCGGATCACTTGATAGTTCTTCTCATATATATCTACATTGGCATTGTAACGAAGCATGTTCGCAACATGAATGGTACTGTTACCCCAATTAAATCCTGCGGTCATGGTGAGGCAGTGTGATGAGACCACAGTCAGTTTGACACATACAAAATTTGTGTAGGGTGCTCGTCTACACACTCCACAATTTGCACTGTCTCATTTCTGGGATTTTGTGAACATCTAGCTGGTGGTCTTGGCTTGGAAACAGTTTGCTTCCAGCCCATGTTGGTGTTGGGAAGATTATTATTTTGCGGGGAGTTTTGCGGTTACCAGTTACCTGTATTCTGTCTGGACAGCCACTGTTCTGCATTTGATATGTTGCGACTGTTATGATAACCAGGGTTAAATGTATTATTTTCATTTCGACTTTGAAATCCACCACTGTTATGTGGCTGTTGATTCTTGTTTGTAGTTTGCTGCGCGTCTTGCTTGAGCGGGGCCGCATCATTATTAGCAGTTCCGTTCCGACCATTTTCCTTATGTTTGCAAGACTGCACTGCTAGTGCACCACCATTGCCGTTTGCATGGCATGCGTCATCATGGATTAAATCAAGCGCATGTAAGACCAATAAAAATCCTTCTATGTCATCTTCCAGGGCGTGAAGTAATTTTTCACAGATATCCACCAGTAGTTTGCTTTTTAATATCCTGATCACATCTTTCAACGGGATGGGGTTGTAGTTTTGTTAATATACCGCTTGAAGTACTTTCAAAGCAATCCCTGTTTAGGATGGTACTTAACAGGATTAAATACCTCTTGTATTAATTTGTCTTGCACATGTGGTGACCAATACTTGGCCAAAAACATCTGCTCGAACTGCTCGTACGTTGTACAATGTTCAGCAACGGCCATAGCCCACAGTATGGATTCTCCTTGCATGCAAGCCGCAGTGAATTGTATTTCCTGCCTGTCATTCCGTGACGTAGGCAGCACCCCCAAGAAACCACTGATAAAAACTATGGGGTGTGGGAATTTCTTCTCCAGTATAAAATTCTGAAAGTGATGGTGTTTCAACAGCCTTTCTTCTAGCAACACCGTAGTTAAAAGACTCTCTGCCCCCACAGATTCGAGTGGAGAATTAGCATATGGACTGTAATGTCCAGTATGTTGCGGTGACGTCATATTATTCTGTGTTCCCCTTGCCGTATTATTTTGCAGAAATGGTGGAAGTGAATCTGGCACTCATGGCGACTCTTGCATCTGATGAATCTCGTTTTTTAAATCATTCAATTGTTGCTACCACCCAGGCAACTCATTTTTTAAAATTTTTGGAATGTGGCCCAGTTGATGCTGCAACGATTTGCCAGATGTTCCTGGTTCAGGCAGTACCTCTGCGCCAAAAGCTCGTACTGCAGAGTGTATTTCTGTCTCAGTTTTCTGAGTTATGCCTTTATTGCATTCTGTTACCCATTCACCAAATTCCCTATTTAATGTTTCGCCTTGAGCATTGAGGTTTTGCTGCCATTTGCACTCTTGCTCAAGTGAAACGTCCTCGAACTGGTCTGTTAAATTTGACATTTTCAATTGCGTGGTTGTCTGCGTATCTTTTAAATCATCCACATCGTCAGACAACTGTTTAACTTGATCCAGGACCTCATGTTATGCTTCAGTTAAGCTCGAGATTTCAGTTCTGATTTGCCCTAGGTTTGCATCCAGTCGATTGTTCAGATCAGTGACTACTATATCATCAAATTTCCCATGAATGTTTTTAGATAAGCCTTGATATTTTGCATGTAAATCAGTGCTTTGCTTACTAAAACTTTCTTGAACATTTTTAGTCAAATCTGCAAATTTTGCATTAGACTCAGTCCTTTGTTGATAAAATCTTTCTGGGTATTTTTAGTAAATTTTCAAACTTTGGATTAGACACAGTGCATCGCATTTACCTTGTAAACCAGTACATTGTCCATTAAAGCTTTCTCATAACTCAGTTTCTTGTTCATTGAATTTCTCATCCAGTTTTTTTGACATGTTGGAAGAGATGTTATTGAACGTATCTGTTAAACTTCAAAACAATCTTCAAACAATGCAACCGCCTGTCACTTGTGCAGTTACTTCACTTGTTCCCAATTGCATGTCTTCAGATTCCAATACATTTGGAGCATTTGCGTTTCTGGTTTCCAAAACATCAATTTTGGAACCTGTTCCCACCATTATCACATCGGCAGCAGTACCGTCATCCACATGCGATTGTCTATGTGTCTCGTCACCGGTATTCATAGTGAAAAATTTTCTGTATTTCGGCATTGACTAATAGAAACAGGAAAATCTACATCTACATCCATACTCCGCAAGCCACCTGACGGTGTGTGGCCGAGGGTACCCTGAGTACCTCTATCGGTTCTCCCCTCTATTCCAGTCTCGTATTGTACGTGGAAAGAAGGATTGTCGGTATGCTTCTGTGTGGGCTCTAATCTCTCTGATTTTATCCTCATGGTCTCTTTGCGAGATATACGTAGGAGGGAGCAATATACTGCTTGACTCTTCGATTAAGGTATGTTCTCGAAACTTTAACAAAAGCCCGTACCGAGCTACTGAGCGTCTCTCCTGCAGAGTCTTCCACTGGAGTTTATCTATCATTTCCGTAATGCTTTCGCAATTACTAAATGATCCTGTAACGAAGCGCGCTGCTCTCCGTTGGATCTTCTCTATCTCTTCTATCAACCCTACCTGGTGCGGATCCCACACTGCTGAGCAGTATTCAAGCATTGGGCGAACAAGCGTACTGTAACCTACTTCCTTTGTTGTCGGATTGCATTTCCTTAGGATTCTTCCAATGAATCTCAGTCTGGCATCTGCTTTACCGACGATCAACTTTATATGATCATTCCATTTTCCATGGTAACACTGACTTTGAATGATAATAAAATGAAGCTAGACAACGTACTAAGGTTTTAACACTATGCGCACCTGCAATATAATTATTAAGCAAGGACAAGATGGAAGACTGAAGGGCTGAGCAAAACATTAAAAGCATGAATGTGCCATCTTGTCGTAGCACAGCACAATGGCAGACATGTTTGAGAAACGTTTAACAATGGAAGTCAACATCATAATGCAAATTGACACTAATGATGTAGTTAACAGAAAAAACGTCAAAATATGAGATACTGAACACGCGTTTAAAGTTGTCAAACATGTAAGACAGGTCGAGAATGACGATAGCATATACCTTTTTTACAGATGTGAAGCGCAGCGTCATACTTTCGTAACTCCAGGTTTGTACCATGTTTCCTCTTTCACTGGCCATTCGAGCAATTTACCATCACTGACCAATTACTTTCAGATCTACAATTCTCCATAACAGGTTGTTCCTCGTATGACAGACCATAAATATAGAACAAAACATATATTACTACAACAGTAATGATGTCTGGCCCCCCATTGGGTGCCAGAATGACACAGTTACTGCCCTCAAGGAGAATAAAAAATGTAAATTATAATTTAAAATTAATGAAGAAGCAGGGAAGTGACATTAGAAAGAGGTCGTGCATGTAGCGGCGGCCGCAATACAGAGTGATGAAACTGCAACGTTCCGTGCCGAGTTCGGCGTGAAGCAGCTATTATAAATTAAAACGTAAAACATGTACCATCATCAATAATTAGAACAAAGCGGGGCTTGTGTCTGACTGGTGCAGGTTGCACAAAGACATCACTATTAGTAAACAGCTGGGCGAATCATTCTTTGCATGACTCCAGCGTAAACTGTTGCAAGATGCAAATCAAATCATAAGCTCACCGATCTCAGGGACATGGAGTGATATACATGGTTTGGAACTAAAAAAACGATTGATCATGTAATTTGACTGAGTAGTGTGTAAAATGACTGTCATTGTGTTCATGGTTTGAGATGTAGAGTGTTTACAAAGTTGTGTTCTGATCTGTTTGTGTGAGTGTATTTGTTGTATAGGGTATATAATGTATTGTAGAGACAAATTTCTTCAAAAGACAATATTCTTTCTGCATTCTTCAAGTTGTGTTTAAGTAAGTGGTTTGATGTGTGGACTGTGAGTGTTGAGAAGGTCTTGTATTGCAGTTATCTGTAGAGAAATATATGAGTAAGTATGGAGGATATGTGGTATAGATTTCTCTGTCTGTTTTTATTCTGACATAGAGTTCTATATGCATCTGGAGATATAGAGTTGGATTTACTCTGTCATTGAACTTTCTCAATAATTAACAACTTGCACATAAGTTTCTGGATACATGGTAACAATGTATTTTTTTCCACAGAGAGAGTTTTCTGGGGCACTTGTATACTGGAATAACTGTAATTAAAATGTTTAATTAGGTTTTTTTCCCATTTTCATTTGTAAACTAAAATTTGTCAGAATTGTATACATCGTAAATGGTAATCCGTTTCAATTCCGAGCTTTTGAGATACTTCAATCCATCTATGAACTTAGCATATAGTGAGCTATATTAGTCAAGTTTTATTACTAATATCTTTTAATCTGTTTCAGTTATGTATCTTATTCATCACAGTACACAATTACATATGTGAATTACTCTCGAGATAAATTCATCTTCACTCATTTAGACAACACTCAGTTTTAGGTGTCATTACTTAATATGTATCAAGTATAAGATGCAGCTAATGGTTTTGTAGGTCTCAGTGACCATCACATATCCTTCATTGCATGTTTCTGTCAGTGTACTGAAGTGTATTTCGAAGCATGTTTGTGTTGTACAGAGTCGTTGATCTTTGGAAGTTCATCTTCTCTCTTCATGTTTGGAAATCTTCTTTCATGATTCTTCATGTAATTTCATATTTCATTTTTTTAATTTTATATTGTGTAAATAATGTGTAAGAGAGATTTGTAATATGAATGCATCGTGTTGTTGTGTCTGTGTCCAGTTGAGATATTTGAAGAGCGTTTGTTGAATAGTATTAATGTTGTAATTTGGAGACATATTTCTTCAGGTGCGGTTCTCTTCTGTCTTGATTCTTCATGTCATTTGTCTTAGTAGTATATAAATGAAGTTTCATTGGGTTTATAGTTACATATGTAGAGTGATCTAAAGTTGTGTTCTGATCTGTTTGTGTGAGTGGTTTCACTGTATATAGTATACAGCGTGAGTCACCTTCATGTGATTTGCCTGAGTAGTGTGTAAAATGAGTGTCATTGGGTTTATAGTTTCATAAGTAGAGTCAACAAAAATTGTGTTCTGACATGTTTGTGTGAGTGGGTTTCTTGTATAGAGTATATAGTGTTTTGTAGAGACATATTTCTTCATGAGGCAAAATCTTATTTCTGCACTCTTCATGTTGTGTTAGTGTATGTGGTTTTATATGTTGACTGTGAGTGCTCAAATGGTGGTGTATTGCAGTTATCTGTAGAGAATTATACGAGTATGTATGGAGGATATGTGGTTTAGATTGTTCTGCCATTTTTACATCGTACATTGAGATCTGTATGTATCTGGAGATACAGATATCGATTTATTCTGTCATTGAATGTTCTTAATTATTAATAGCTTGCACATATGTTTCTGGAAACATGGTAATGAAGCATTTTTTCCACAGACAGTGTTTTCTGGCACACTTGTATGCTGATATAATAGGAATTAAATTGCTTAGGTTTATTAAATTTTTTCCTATTTTCATTTATAAACTAATAAATGGCAGAATTGTATACATCATAAATGGTAATCCAGTTCAATACCGAGGTGTCCGATACTTTAATCCATCCATGAACTTAGCATGTAGTGAACCATATTACTCATGTTTTATTAGTAATACCTTTTCATCTGTTTCAACTATGTACCTTATTCATCACAGCACACTATTGCATATGTCATTTACTCTCTAGATAAAGTCATGTTCACTCATTTAGAGAAGACTCAGCTTTAGATGTCATCACCCAATATGTATCAATTTTAAGATGTAGCTAATGGCTTTGGTGGTCTCAGTGACCATCACATATCCTCCATTGCATGTTTGTGTCAGTGTACTGAAGTGTATTTGGAAGCTTGTTTGTGTTGTATAGAGTCATTGTGTGTTGAAGTACAGCTTCTCTCTTTATGTTTGGAAATTTTCTTTATTGATACTTCATCTAATTTCAATTTTGATGTTTTTAATTTTATGTTGTGTAAATACTGTCTAAGAGAGATCTGTAGTATGAATGCATTGTGTTGTTGTGTCTGTGTCCAGTTGAGATATTTGAAGTGTATTTGTTGAATAGTATAAATGTTGTATTTCGAGGCATATTTCTTCAGGTTTCTGGCACACTCATATACTGGCATAATAGGAATTCAGATATTTAGGTTTATTAGGTTCTTATACCCATTTTCATTTGTCAACTAATACATGGCAGAACTGTATACATCATAAATGGTAATCCATTTCAAAACCGAGGTGTCCGATACTTCAATCCATCCATGAACTTAGCATATAAAGAGCTATATTAGTCATGTTTTATTACTAGTACCTTTTCATCTGTTTCTGTTATTTACTTTATTCATCACAGTATACAACTGCATACTCCAATTACTCTTCTTTCTTGATTTCTCATGTAATATGATTCATGCAGTGTTTATTTTGTATTGTTTAAATACTGTGTAGGTGAGTTCTGTCATGTGAATGCTTTTTGCTGTAGTGTCTGTGACCAGTTTAGATATTTGAAGTGTGTTTGATAAATAGTATTAATGTTGTATTTCTGAGACATATTTTTTCATGTGCGTTTCTTCACTCTTGACTCTTCATATCATTTGACTGATTATGTGTAAAATGAGTGTCATTGAGTTATAGTTTCTGATGTAGAGTGATTGTAATGTTGTTTTCTGATCTGTTTGTGTGATCGGATTTTTTTATAGTGTATATATTGTTTTGTAGAGATATATTGCTTGATGTGACAGAATCTTCTTCCTGTGTTAATCCTGTGTTGTTGATGTAAGTGGTTTAATATGTGCACTGTCTTTGCTGAAAGTATGTGGTACTGCAGTTTTCATTAGAGTAATGTACGAGTGTGTCAATGGGATTAATTTAAAAACAGTTTTGTGGAATAATTTTGGTTATGTGAGCTGTGTAAATCTTCATTTTTGAGTTATTAAAATTATTAGGATTACTATTATTAGCACATTTCATTTGAATGCCTCTTATATAACTGTAATTGATTAATAGTATTTCTATAGCAGAGGATTTCTATGGTCCCTCATATTAAGGTATTAAACACATCAGAAATGAAATTGTTATAGCATTGATTAAAACACTCAACAAAATTGAAAATGAGGGTAATTATCCAGATTGTTTAATAGTATCTGTAGTTAAACCAGTACATAAGGAAGGAGGTATGGTATCACCAGATAATTGTCGACGAATATCACTTATACCTATAATACGAAAAATAATAGGATTCTGCATGTATAAACAGATGAATCAATATTTTGAAGTTAATGATATACTCTCTTCCTCACAGTATGGTTTCAGATGTAGCCTTTCTACAGTCGAAACAGTTGAGAGTACGGTAGCAATAACATACAACTGTTCTAAAAATAGAGATATCTGTGTAACATTGTTGGACCTCAGGAAAGCTTTTGATATGGTCTCCCACAATATTATCATAAAAAAACTCTACCACTAAGGAGTGAGAGAGAATGCTGTATGCCTAATGCAGTCATACTTCGATAATAGAAAACAGTTATTTAATGTAAATAATCTGATGTTAGAATATCTCCTAGTTGTAAAGGGGGTACCTCAAGGATCTGATCTTAGTCATTTCCTTTTCTTTGTTTATATGAATGATTTAACCTCAGTTGTATCGTGTATGCAGTGTCATATGCTGATGACACAACACTTATTTTACTGTTGTTTATGTGGATCTTGTAACATCTTTTCAATTCATGCTATTCAGCTGTTCATCAAAGTCATTTTTCCTCTGACAGAATTAGACTGCTGTCTGCAGATGTCTGGATTTTGAACTTTTCAGCCTCAACTTAATTTCACTTTATAGATTTTTTTGTTTCCTTTACTGCTTGCTCATTGTTTATGTCAAATATTCAAATAAAGCACTAAAGAAGATGGACCACACCAAACAGCAACCAAGCTCTATAACAAACTACCTTGTGACGTTAAAATGAGGAAAGATACCTCAGGAGTGGACTGAACATATGCATGACAACTACTGTCTGCTATGATGAAAATTATCTGTGCTTATGTAAACCTGTTTGCAATTTTTTTGTACTTACTGTCATATTTAATATACATGATTAGATTTGGCTGCTTTGAACATCTATAGTAAGTTCCAGAAATGTGACCTGTCCAATACTATAATGTACTTGATGTACAAAAAGATTAAAAGGACCAATGAACTATTTAATTTGGTTGATAACTGACATTTTCATTTTCTCTAAGAAGAGGTGTAATATGTTGAATACACACTATCTGTTCTCATATTTTTTCACAGCAAGCCATGTGGTTGTAATTTTGTTTTCAGATATTGGAATACTTCACTTTAGCCTATCATAATTATGTCCTTTCATATTTTCAGGTAATCTCTGTACTATAATTGTAACTGGGGTATAGTTGTCTTCCAGATTACATATAGTTCATATTTTTCTTATTTGAGATTTAGCATAATGGCCTCTTGTTCAATCTGCCAGGAATTCCTCAATTAGAAATCATCAAAGATATACCACCTTAAGAAACATCTCGTCCCTATCTTCCTGATACTCTAAAGGTCAAGTAGTATCAGAATTAAGGTGCATCAACATCAAAGGGGCAAATCACAAACCTTATGATTAACATTCCACATTTAGTTAATAATTTCCTACTATTGCGGGAATCTTTGAGCTGCAATATTTCTGAACAATCTAAAGGCTGAAAGAAAGTGAACACTTCCTAAAAGAGACTACAGGAATTTGACCCTGGGTAAGTTGAGCTCCACTGTCAATATTAGCTGAGTATAAGCTTGATAAGTCACCTCTTCCACATTGTCATAGTAGGCTGTGTTTTTTGTGACTTCAGTTAGGAAAAATTGAGGTGTGTCATGTGAGAGGGAGCTATGCCACCAAAAATGAAAAACTGGACTTTGGCTCTTTTCAGTATTTATTGCCACCTTGCATCTATCCTTTTAACTAGAACCATGTGGCATAGCTGCTCCTCTTTCTGCAGCAGTTGTCCTAAATCCTTGAATGCATCCATATGATCATTTTGAATGAGATGAAGGACTGTGCTACATAACATTGTTGTCTACTGTGTGAGTTGCAGATTTACCATCATAAAACTGTTGCAGATTGGTTTATCACTTATATGGGACTAACAAATTGTTCCAAAATATAATTGTTGCCCCTATATTCATCTTCTTTTTCAATTTTAAACTTAATTTGCATTTTGTCTCTTCACTGTAATAAACATGTTATGTCATTCTTCTGTGTATGTAAGTTCTTGCGATTCTGGTAACAATGTTTTACAATAGTGAGAGAAATATGGAGCATTGAGTATCAGAAAATGTTGAAAAGGTTGTAAAAATGCAATCATAAACTGCATAAATGAATGACAGCAGATGTGAAGGGGAAAGAAGCAATGGACATGAATATGTGAGTGATGATACCAGAAAGTAAATAACAGTAAAGCAATAAGGACCTGGATATGACTGAAAAAAAAAACAAATCAGATGGATTTAACTTCAGCTGGAGCAACTCTTTAATGTTAGATGAAGTTTCTGAAACCTCATTATTTTGTGAGCTTTACAAGCTGCAGGACTAAAATATTCAGAATACATATCTCAGAGGTCTTGCTGAGCAAAAGGGTTTTGTTGGAGCTATGCTAAAAACATGATGTAGGAGTGTTCAGAAGAAAGCCATCATTTGCTTACAAGGGAACATTGGTGACTGTAACAAAACACAGTGTATGTTTTAGAAGCATTTTGAGCAATTTTTGCAGCATCATAGAAAACGGCATCAACAGCTAGAGGGTACAGGAAAATGTTTAACGTTCTTGAATATTAATTAGGGATGAAAATTCTGATGAAATTAAAACATCATATCTTCTCATGCCATGTATAGATAAGACATAGAAAACCTACCAGGTTGGATACTGTTTGAGGCTACATTTCAAAGTTGCAGAAATACAGATTCCATTATTCATGGAAAGACAATACAAGTTAGGTGTACATTTCTGTGTCATCAGTCTTCTGACTGGTTTAATATGGCCCACCATGAATTCTTCTCCTTTACCAACCTCTTCATCTCATAGTATCATTTGCTACCTGCATCATCAGTTATTTGCTGGATGTCCCACTCCCTGTTTTCCTGTAGAGTTTTACTCTCTACAGCTCCCTCTAGTTCCATGGAAGTTATTTCCTGCTCGCTTAATGACGTTCTATCATCCTGTACCTACTTCTTGTTAGAGTATTCCATATATTCCTTTTCTCATCAATTTTATGGAGAACCCCCTCATACCTTACCTTATGAGTCCACTTCAGTGTACATAGTAAACGTGAAATGCACCATTTCTATGGAAGAGATTCGTACAAACATGAGTGTTACATGTAAAATGGGGAGCATATAATAAATTTTTCATTGTAAAGTTTTTATAAGTTTCAAGTTACCACACACAGACACGTCTAAAACTTATGATGAGTACAGTTCTACTCCAAACAATGATATTCCTTTGGATGTCAGGCTACATCAACTTTGAACTGACAAAGCATATGCTATGTTGAGGTAAAACACAAGGGCTTGTTCCAGTAATGATTGTGACTGCTCTGTAATCACTTATGATTTCCAATAATCACTGCTGAATCCTAAAATTCAAAGAGAGCCATTGTGCTACATAAGACAGGTAGGGGGTATGCAACTTGGATACTACATATGCAACTGCATTTCAGGTATTATGTGCTTGTTGCCAGATGATATTGCCTCATGCAGTTCATCAGAAAATGCATCATGTATCATAAAAGTGCAGAGTGATCCCTCAAATATTCATTATAAAAGACAGTTGATTTTTTTGCATATCTTGCCCCAGGACAAAAAAGGAAAAAGGCAATACTGTGTTTGATGTGTACTCTCATTTCCAAAGGACTCTATGACACCATTCATCATTATATCCTTGTTCATGATTGTACCTGTTTATGCACTGACCAAGATTCTGACACAATAAAAAAGAAAATCTGGAAAACAGATCATATATACACAGCTGACCAGTGGTGTGAAGTTATGAAAAATGCTAGAGTCAAAAACCCATTTAAGGTCATTTAGATGACAACAGAAAAATTAAGGGATTTTCAGTAGCTGAATAATAAAATAGTTAGGAGTTGTGTTGGAAATTGTGTTACCGTTGATAGTAGGAAAATTGGTGCCCCAAAATTTGATAGACAACGGAAGAGTGACATGGACTGGAACTCTTCAAAATAGTTCCAGGTCTTTTCTTCAAAACCAGGATAGACCCAATGGCTGATTATCCTTATGTTACTAAACTTCTTGAGAAAATATTCCGTCCACACAGAAGACCTGATCAATCCTGAAGTTAAAAGACCTTGTTCACTAATTCCATACATTTATCTAGTTTTTTTGGTGTTTAATGAAATTGTTTTTTTGCTGAAATGGAAGCTTGATAACATGATTTACAGTTGGCCAACAGTATATCAACCATGATAAAACTTTTTGATATGTGTCTACAACTTTTTTTAAAATTGTTGTAGTTGTTGGGGCATACAGTATTGTAATCATTCCTATTTACATTAAACTTTAAATATTTCCTTTTGCACAATGTATGTGACAAAAGTTAAGAAGTTAACCCTTTATTGTACAAATAAGATCTTAATACAATGTTTTAAAAAACCCTATTTATTTCCATTTCTTCTCAAAGTACCATAGTTCCCTCTCTCACTAGACTCCTCACTTCACAGAGTATTTCTGAATTGTTTACTTTTTCAGTAACCATCTGCACTCTTATCAAGTCCTATATTAATTCACCTTATGGTATTGTGATTGGTAATAATATTGGAAAACCTATACACACAATTATTATGTATTTACTTTGTTTTATAATTTTCATTCAGTCTTAGAGTACACCTACCCTAGATGACTTGGATCAGCAACTCTGCTGTGCATTGACTATTGATCTTCGTTATTATTGAATCTGAACTTTAAGTGAAATAAAGACAAATTTAAACATACGCAGGTAGTGAATTGTGAGGAATGACTAGCTAGTAAGAAGCATATCAACATTACAGGGGCATGAGTGGAATTATCAACAATGACCTTGATATAGCTCATTTCATGGCTGCAGCTGTAGTAGCAAAAATTTCTATGATGCATTAAACTCTAGCTTTCCTAAGTTTAGCTCCATATGCCAATGGGAACAGTTATTAGGTAACTGAGATTTAGTGAAAAACAAACATTCGCAGAGGTGAAGAAGGCATGTACTTTATTAAATATGACACAGTGCACATCAGTGTTTGATGGAGACTAGACATGTAAATACTGCCAAACACTGAAAAAAATACAGGCTTCAGTTACTAAACAATACCAAAGATATAAAATACATAAACACTGCGGCATTACATTGGGTCATTGCAAATTTTTTCATTGATTTGAGTATGAGACCATGTGCAGTAAATGTCTATTGCATCCATAGAGAAAGAGACTCTAAGTTTCCTGTACCTATAATAAGAAATTAAACGCACCAAATATGATACTGACCTTTTGGGACGAGCTGACCTGTTAGCCTGGCAGTCTCCTGTGGTACAGTTGCACACAGTTAGCAGACGTGGAGCCCTAACCCGCCTGTTTTACAGTTGCAACTAGAAGAGGCTGATGCACAATAATAATATTGCTGTCTCTTCTTAAAACATTCTGAAATAAAAAATATAAATGATTACAACCGTCAAATTGATAATTCACTTTATATAATTATATAGAGTATATAGAATTAAATACAGAAAGTCATTTCTGTTGCAAGAATGTATAATAAATGAATCATGAATTGTTATTTAGGAATGACACTATTGATATTACCAAATAACTGAACCGTGAAATACCAAATACCCTTGAAAATGTAGCTTCCATTTTGTTAATGAACATGTGTAAATATATGTGTGACATGGAATTTGGGTCAGTATGCACTACAATATTGTGCCTTGTGTGACTAAAATTTGGAATGGCTTCTGCTATCACAAATCTTACAACTGTGAAAACTACAAAGTCAATTTTGTCAGTGTAAGAAAATCAAACCCTTTAAACTCGAAACATTTTTGTGCAATGTACAGAGAAAATTTTAGGAGTGATAGCATTGTCAATCAATAGTGCTGATTATTTCAAAGCCGCTCACATCATAGTATATTACAACTACCATTTTTGGTACAGGAAAAGCATATTTGTGAAGTGAATCACAGTGATCTTTTCAACAGTGCATAGTGAAATATTGTAGAAGTTACGAATACCAGTTCAAAGTAAGTCACATGGGCTATTAAGTCCTTGCATGGTTTTTCTGTGTAATAATTTTTGTTCACGTAATGCCACAAGAAATGAAATAAAGCTTGATAAGTTTGAATAGGTGTTGTTGGCCATCTTCTGTACACCCTTAACCCTTTAACTGCTATGGACGTATTAACACACATGCCTTTGTACCTGTCCCTGTGTGCTCTAAATGTGTTTACGCACAGCACCAGTCCTTCTACCTGGTACTCTGAACATGTGTACATGTAGACATGTTCAGAATACAAGATAGAACGACTGGTGGCTTGTGTAAACACGTTCAGAGCACACAAGGACAGGTACAAAGGGACGCGTGTTAACACATCCAGAGCAGTTAAAGGTTTAATTTGGTAACCAGTGATTACTACTTCTTCCACTGTACATGGAAAAAGTAGCTTTTGTCACAGCATTTTAGTAATGGTGAGGAAATTTTAGACATCACTGAATAACGGTTCAATTGATCAGTGGTGTTACTCTGTGATGGTGGGACACAGAGGATTTTTGACATTGTGATGGGTTCTTTTACACTGCAATAAATGGTAATAGGAAGCAGTTTAAGGTTGTAAATTTAATACATATATAGTTTCTTAGTAACGAAATAGAATTTAGACAAAACTACAGCAATGGATGGTACAAAATGCACAGTTGTGGAACTAAATTACAGCTGGAAGAACCTGTACAAGATACAGAAATTGTCAAAGACACAATCTCCCCTTAGGTAGATGACCTGGTTATTAAGACCATATCAGATGCAATATGAGAATAAATTTTCTTTATGTGGATTGTAGCTTCAGGATATTTATTTTTGACTGACATGTTTTGAGTTCCATGAGCCAGCAGGCTCAGGTAGAACAGAATGGTAGAGATATCATCAGTGAAAAATACTACAAGATCATTTGGACAAGTGCAATAGAGGTAATCAGCAGTGATTTTGAAGAGGAACAATTGTCAATTGTCTGAAGTTTTTAAGGAAAGCCATGTAAAATTGAATATGAATGGCCTGTTAGAAAATTATATTGTCCTCCTCATTACTGTTCTTCCTTGCATGTCTTTTTCTGTTCTGTTCCATCTTTTACCCCTCAAGGCATATTTTATTGTTATGTAAATTTAAGGTGGAGCAAGGTGAAAGGAAAGGAAAGGGGAGGAACTGATGATATCAGCATCATCAGGACTTTATGCAGAATCAGCAGCAATGAGCAAAAATGTGTAGTGGACTGGGACTCCAACATGGGGTCTCCAGCTTACTAGGCAGTTACATTAATCACTGCACCATCTGGACACAGCATTTATTTCAAATGAGGGAACTTTCTTGGTGTGCTCCCCAGCCCATCCAGTGCCATCTATCTGCAGTCCCTGTCTGTGTCCTTTACGCTCACCAAATTTAGATTCCCGCAGGAGGTCAAACATAAATGTGCATTCTCACTAAAGATTGTGGATAATATTCTACCTCTTATGGAAAATTAGTGAGTCTGGAGGACACAGACAGGGACTGCGGATATGTGATGTCGGGTGGGAATGTGTGTTTGCCAGGAAATGTAGCAAGACAGTTGATGCATTTGTGATGAACACTTTGTCTGGTTGTTGCAGTGCTTAATGCCACTGCATAGTAAGCAGGAGGTCCTGGGTTCAATGTACAGTCCAACACACATTTTCATGCATCACTGCAATTCCACATAAAGTCCCAATGCAGCCACTATCTGCATTTCCTATTGTTCCCTTTCCTTTCTCCCCCCTCCACCATCAGTATACATAATAAGTATCACAACTGCAGATTAAGCATGCTGCCTACTCTTTCGGACATGTCCCGAAGAACAGATAGCACACATCCATATAAAATTATATTATTGTGGTTTCTTTGACTGCTTCTAATCTACTTTCCACTTTATACTTCTACTTTTTCTTTTGGTGACTGATTAGTTTTGTACATAATTCTTATTTCCAGTTTCCATGTCTCCATTGCATTTAGATTTGATAATATCATTAGGCAATTTTGCATTCAGAAACTTTGCAGAAATTGCAAAACTAAGCCAACCTAGAATTTCGTAACATTCTCAATTTTTTCCCTACTGGTACTTTATTTTAGACCACGTGTTTTTTGTACTTGCTTTTATAGTGAAGAGTCTCTTTAAGACCAAACTGGGAGGTGGCAGGTATCAAAATTGTGACAATATTGCACTGCAACTTACGTTTTCCCCAATGGTTAGTAAGGAAGTGAGCAGTTGGAAAGTAAATGAAAAGTGTAATATTAACCTAGAACCATTAAAAATTGCTCCTGTTCAGAGGCATTAGGACAGTAGACTATACTAAGCAATCATAAGGAAAAGGGAGCATCAAACAAATTCTTGTCAATTCTATAGAGAATGGGAGATCAAGATGTCATTTCATCAAACGACAGGCAGGGAATAAGTTTGCTTCCCATATATGCCTCATGATTGTGAAACCTGGAGTCTTAAGACCAAAGACAAGCAACGTATTGATGCACTGTGTTGCTGCAGAATACTGGGCATACAGTTCATTAAAAGAGGGCAGATGTGTCCATTATGAGCAACTCATTATTTCCAGGCACCTTTCTTCTTGTGTCAAACAAAAATTCTCCAGTTCTTTGACCAGGTTCTGGAAACAGATGGAGAAAATAATCATCGAGGGAAAGATCAAGGACACGAGACCAAGGGGGAGAACAATTATCAGGCGGGCAGTTACTTCATCAGCAGGCTCTAAGAGCAGCTGGTAAGCATCCAGGATTGAGTTTGATTCATATGGTCACAACGTCTTGTGACAAAGATGATGACATGCTTGATGAAGCTTTATTTAATGTACTAGACGTTATGCACATAACTGAGCCTTCTTACAATGAGATTTGCACTGTTTGCGATTTTTAACGTCCTTTTTTTTAATTTGTGTTGTTTTTAGTAGTTATGAAACTAGATAGCGATCACGACTATTAGTTTACGATGATTTCAAAGCATTTTCGCACATATCAGTTAGCATAGCAGTCGAAGGCAAGGCTATGAACGTGGCAGGTAGTTCCAATTGGCAGTATCAAAAATTGGCAGTATTAATTACGTATGAAACTTAAGTGTAGTTACTTGGGATAAAAAAGTTCATATAAAAGTTCAGATGTAAGTGTACTCTGTTAGACACATCAACTTTTAGATACTACATGTAAGCTACTGACAGGTATCGTTTGCGAGTACGAGTCTATGTTGCAAGCGGACAAGCTCTCCATCTGTCTCCATTACTTTTAATAATAGATTTATTGCAGATAAACTGGCCATTTTGTGCATGAATTACAGTAATTATTCTCTATTCACTATTATTATTCTTAGTCACTGCAGAATTTCACCAGCGATTCTGTTCTCAGCCTACAGATTAACACATGATATCACTCACACTGGTCACTGCATCTCGCACATATACAGCTCCTGCTGGGATCATGAAAAATCTGGGTGTTGCACAGTTTGTGGTGAAATCCATGCATGTAGGGTCTTGTCACTACGTGGCAGATTTCGTATCTTCCCTGCGTCCATTCACAGTTTGTCATGGTGTCTGTCACATAGAAATCCTTCCGTATCTTACGTTTCTTCTCATGTAGTTCCATCAATAAGTCCTACTAGGCTTTTGTCTGGTAGTAAGTGCTTCAGCCGCATTTCTCCTATGAATAAGGGATCCCTGGCCAGTTCATACACAAGCCACATGAATGTGTATTTGAAGAGACATATGACCCTTTTTAAGTAAGTAGCCCTCAGCTTCTCTATTTCTTCGAGGTCTGTCTTCTTCCTATGAATCCATATGTTTTCCAATCCGTAAATTGCAACTGGTTCAATTTTTAAGTTCAAACTGTCATAGGACTGTTTACAGGGTGAGCTTGCCTATCGACTTGATATTATTTATGGCTCTTTTTGCAGTGCTGTAGTTTATGTGGCGTGTGAATACTGTTCCCTGTGACTGAAGGGTAACTCCTAGGTACGTAAAACTGATGACTGACTTTAGTGGTGTCTCTCCAACGTAGAAAGTGCCGGGTTTTCCTCCTCTTCTGACTGTCATGGAGACGGTCTTCTCTTCATTCAAGGATAGGTCGTTTTAGCGCCTGAGTGATCGGAATGCCACCAGAGACTGGCAACACCACAACTGTCAGCTACCAGTCATAGAGAGAGGAATACAATGAGGACCACCACACTCTCACCAGCGGAAGTGGCCAATCATAGAGAGGGAGGTTCAAATAGGAATGTCACGCTGCCACTGGCGGAGGTCGAGGAAGAAAAAGAAGAAGAAAATGAGGGCTACACTTCAGTCGAAAGGGGAAGACGCAGGAAACGACATCAATACTGGAGGAAAAACAATGAACGTCCCTTTTGTTAGGGACAATGCACCCAACAGGGTTGGGGTTTCGAACAGGAGAGCGAACCACCTGACTTTATATGGGCCAACCCCATCAGGACACCACAAAGGAGGAAATCGTCAGACACCTCAATGGACTGGAAATAGCGGGTGAAATCGAGTTCGATGAGCTGGAAACAAAGGGCCACCTAAAGGCCTTTAAAATTGGGGTGGCTTTTGACTGCTGCGAACAAGCCATGCAGCCAGATCTGTGGCCAATAGGAGTTCTGGTGAAACAGTACCTTTTTTTGGAGTAAGAGACCTGAAGCCCCCAGGTTGTAATACCATTCACAACAAACTCAGATTAAAAACATTAAACTGGAATACTGAAGGCCTTATTACAGCAGTAGCATGCGTTCAAGATAATTTCTTTAGACCTTGTGATATAGTGCTCCTGACGGAAACGTTCCTTACAAAAGACAGTAACAAAATAAACATACATTACGTGATTAATGTTGTGGCGGAACAATGCCCAAAGGACAGACCTAAGGCTGGCATCACGTGTATCATGATGAAAATTTTCTCGCCCTTCTCAGTCTCCCACAAATCAAGACACTCTCGAGTAATAACGACCGCCATCTGTGTTCTTATATGTGTGTACGTTCAGCCTGAGCTCACAGCAGTAAATATTATAGAGTAAATCAGTTTGTGTTCGGATACTACCACTCAGGACGACCTAGTCATATTGGCAGGGGACCTCAATTACCCTGTGGACACCCCTTCAAGGGAAACGACGGATGTCACGAACTACTTGGAAGAGGAAGGCTTTGCACTTGTCAATTATAAAGCAACCCCCCACCTGCTTATGTCATAACGGTGCAAGCACAATTGACCTCATATTTCTGAACTCCAAACTTAAACCACTAGAACAACGCACTATCCTGGAAGTGGAAAGGAAACACCTGTCAGTGGAAACATCGCTACAACTAGAGATCACAGTAAAAAAGTGGCCGAAAAATTCAGTCAAGCTAAAGAGGCATGCAGACATATTAGTATTGGGCAGTCTCAACACCAGTGCAATAACACTGCTGCAAGGAGAGAATGTCAATGAAGGAGCATCATGGATAGAAGGACTCATCCTAAAGTCAACTCACACAGTAGACATCGCTAAACGGAAAGCTAAACCGTCGGTCCCCTACGTAGGAAATTGTATTTTTCACAGAAGAAGAAATAATCCATAGAATTACGAGCACAAAGAACAATAAAGCATGTGACCCAGACAACATCTGTAGTGAGGACCTGAAAACTACGTTCCCTGTACTAGTGATTCCCCTCACAGCGGTCCTCAATGAGTGCCTGAAACGAGGAATTGTACCAGATCAAAGGAAATGTTCGAAAAGTGATAATATTGTACATGGCAAAAGGTAACACGGCTGACCCACACGCGCACAGGGCACTGCTCTAGAGAACGCCGGCCGCGGTGGTCTAGCGGTTCTAGGCGCTCAGTCAGGAACCGCGCGACTGCTACGGTCGCAGGTTCGAATCCTGCCTCGGGCATGGATGTGTGTGATGCCTTTAGGTTAGTTAGGTTTAAGTAGTTCTAAGTTCTAGGGGACCGATGCCTCAGATGTTAAGTTCCATAGTGCTCAGAGCCATTTTTTTTTCTCTAGAGAACACTCTATTCAAGATCTTTACAACACTGCTGTGCAAGCGTCTTAGAGGTATCCTCGATGAGAAACTCTGCGATTCACAGTATGGTTTCAGATGTGGGAGATCAGCGGCACAACCGATATACAAATGGCCGTAGCGAACGAACCGAGGAGGAAAGCTTCATGCAATTTTCGTAAACTTCAGCAAGGATTTCGACACAATCAGTAGATCCATTCCAATGAAGAAACTGGAAACCTCCTTAGGTCCAAGATATTACCTGTTGTCAGTCATTAGAGACCTCCATTTCTTTTTTTACGGACTGTTGAAACCATAACTGGAACGATGTGACACTTTCCATATATGGCAGCTTGAGGCTAAATAGCTTCCCAGTATATCGATTACATATTGAAGTGATTAATATCTAGTCAGAACCGACGATTTAGTGGCATAAACGTAAGTGATATTTGCGGAAATGTATGGTTGTAATACAACAGCAGTATGATGAACAGATGGATTGAAAATGCAGTAACTCATAGTATGCTGGCAGTTAGCAGAACGTTACCAAATTTCGTAACTTTTGTTGAAATATTGTTTGATTTCCCCAATCGTAAATCAATAACCCTGTATGGTATCATCTTGTGTTACGAAACTGATCTGCATTGTAGCTGGAATGTAGCGAACTATCATGCTGCATTAACCCAATTTTACAGAAAAAAACAAGATGCAGAAGTAATGCTGAAATAGAGGGTTCAGCATACTGTGAACGATTTAAAAATGAGGCAAATGGGGCTGTTAGCGTGGGCTGTTCGGTGACAAGAATACTTAATCAAAAAATAAATACATTGCTATAACACTTCACAAAATAACTAATAAGTACATAGCACTGAAATTTTACGGAATCTATGAAGAGCTGCACACCACCGTGATCCATTGCAGGGCAACTCTCTCTCTTGCCTGTCTCAAAACACTGTGGAGCAAATCATTTGACTGACGATGATTTGTTCTATTCCCGTAAATATTCGAATACCAGAGTTCAAAAGCCGATGGTTAATTCTCAGATTACAAGAAAAGATTGATTTTAAAAGTGTGGCTTTAGCGCTAGGAAAAGAAAAATAGCTATTTTTGCAACTGAGAGTGAGATGTGTCTATACAATATCAGTTTGAGGAAAGCCGCATGTGATTGATATTTACCTATAGCAAGTGTATCTCAGATCCGTTCGTCTTGAAATCTGAAAACCCATTCGCCCCTATTCTCCTTTCAAGTAAAATGCGAGGTGGCTATTGTTTCCGCAAGCTAAAAGCAGCATTGCACATTTAATTCATGATTTTTTCCTTCTTATTAACAGCCAATGTAAAAACTACCATCTGGCATTAAAAAGATGCATACACCCAGCAGTCGTGTGTATCAGAACTTTACCTATGCACCTAACAGCAAAATACATTAATATTTACACACTGGTAACTTATACAAACTGTACCTTCTCAGTTTCACAACATAGTACGTAGCAAGGGGGATCTACTTTTTATAAAGTGGCTACATTCTTATGTTTGCTAATTAATAAACAGTTTTTCAATTATTTTGAATTTTATTTTGTAAGAAAATATTTGCTTTCCTCCATCCCACCGCCTTAGACGGCGTGTGTGCTGTTGAAATTTCCTAGCTCGGCAAACATAACTATTGTAGGCACTTACACGACCAGTGAAAATACAGTAAGCATTAAATTATTTCCTCATGATTAGTTATATTCGTTTTAAAATGATCTGCAGTAGGGGGCCTACGCAGTACATCAGCGTGATTTTGGCCGAGAGAGCAACATTTCGCTAATCAATGACGCGCAATTAAATTTCAGCAGCCGTCGTTCTCTTTACGTACTTGATATTAATACTAAAGACAATATAACTGCTTTAGTTCCTGGTAGTTCCCATAAATCTCACCTGTACGGCTGGCTGTCGCAGCGCGAGCGCTGCAGATCTGCAGAGGCCTCCGACGTCTGTCGCGTCTCGTGGCGGCTGCTGCCGGGCAACAGCCTAATTGTCGGCAGTCTTTTGTTCTCAGCCGTGAAAGCGGTTAACGAGAAACGAACGGAAAAAACACTATAGGCGTCAAGCATTTACGACTGACGTTAAATAACTGAAGCATCCAAAATGGAGTTCTCCTTTCAGCAATGTTTAGCTACAATGCATTTTCTATGACATTCTGAGCCCGTTGACGGATCAGCTCTTCTGCTACTTTTAACCTGCAGGTTCTTTCCTTTGATACTGAACTGACAGTAACACTTGCATCCGAACGTGCAATTCAAGCAGTAAAATGGCTTTCCTTGTTCCTTCTGAATGGTGCTTTTACAACTCTACAACGTACTACTGTCGCATGAGGTTGCAATATTTCCTTTCGTGCAGTTAAAAAGTCTTACATTCCTGTACGCATAATTTTCTGTTTAGGTTTTGATAGGGGATGAGGGTTGTTTTGTGAAGAGTCTTCAGGAAGAAAAAGTCTACTATTTTACGGAAGTACAACAGAAATGCAATTCAGTTTGTGGCTTGCCTTCTTGCGCCTTCTTGCGCCTATCCTTGAATATCTGTGGAGGTCCACTCTTCGGTGGAGTTCATAGTTCTCTCTCTCCCTTACTGATCCTGTAATGTAAATAGAAAACACACGGCACATGGCTGTGTATTATAATTACAGATAATAACTGACAAGCCATGCTGGAAACAGATACAGAGTACATGGAGGTGAAAAAACTGATGAATCAGAAAACATACACGTAACTGTTCAGGTCTTCTGCACAAAATCACATAATTCAAATAATTTACATGATAGATTATGGGTACAATGTTGAAATGGCAAAACTATAAATTAGCGGAGCACACCGCTATTGTCTGTAGTGCTGTCAGTGTCGTCGAATGTCGTCTTTTACTGCAAACGATGCGTCTTCGGATGTGGTGTCACCGCCAGACACCACACTTGCTAGGTGGTAGCCTTTAAATCGGCCGCGGTCCGGTAGTATACGTCGGACCCGCGTGTCGCCACTATCAGTGATTGCAGACCGAGCGCCGCCACACGGCAGGTCTAGAGAGACTTCCCAGCACTCGCCCAGTTGTACTGCCGACTTTGCTAACGATGGCTCACTGACTAAATACGCTCTCATTTGCCGAGACGATAGTTAGCATAGCCTTCAGCTACATTATTTGCTACGACCTAGCAAGGGGCCATTATCAGTTACTATTTATATTGTGAACTATGTACCGTAAAAACCGACATTCATCATTAATGGATTAAAGTTAAGTATTCCACCAGCTACGTCCGTTGTTTCTAAATTCTAATTTCCTTGTCCTGTTCCAGACCTCACGCCAGCCTGCGTGAGCTAAATCGCGTGCCTTCCGTCCTCCTCTAGTAACACGGTGTTGACTCTCCTGCCAACCACATCGGGTATGTGAACGATCTCCATTTATCTACTGCTACTCTTCCATCACCTGATGTTTTCCATTAACTGCTGTGGCCCGACTCTGCTTTTTTTATGACGTTAATTTCTGACACACTCCCGAAACGTTCTTTAGAAGCGCTTCTTCGGTATGCTGTCAGTATTATCCATACGTTACTATTTTGTCTCTTGGCTAGGTATGGTGCTGTGATTTGGAAAAATGCGACTTCGGAGTAAACTTTGCCCATTTCTCCCTGTGAAATCAGGTCATTTAGCCGCAGCATTCGTCCCTAACTCTTCCTTATTGTTTGGTGTCTCAAAAGTCTCTGGTGCGGACGCATCTAAAAATCGTCCCCAGATTTATGATCCTGGCGTACATTGACGCAGAGAAATCTTCTTCAAATACCACAAATTGTGAGGTAGATGCTATTTACAACGCGGACACACTTACATGGAAATCAAAACTTCATTACTAAACACGTGTTCAAACCGCCGCCTCTTTTCTGTACTGCGCTCTCCCCTCAGTTGTTTATCTACCCCTTGAGCAGCTTTTCAGAGTGCGATCACTCAACCTGTCATATACTTTGCTGAAATGCAGTGCGACCATTGTCCGTGCTGCTTTCATCTATGTGGGCATATGCCTGCGCACACTCCCGCCAAAATACTGTACTCCGCATACTTGACTCTAACTGAAAATGCACGCATCAAAGCGCCATCAACAGTCGTCTCTCCCTCCATACTCATCAAAAATTCATAACTTCATTTTGAAGCGTCGAGTTGATTACATGCTCAACATAAACTTGATGGAATCAACCTACAATTGTTTCTTAAAAGACGACGTCCTAAGATACCTAAAATTCATAATTACCCTCAAAAGATATATATCACCACAGTCTACCATTAACATTATAATCAAAACAAACACTTGATCAGCACAGACAAAGAGAAAACTTCTAAAAATCCAAACATAAAAACTAGAACCTCAACATAGTTCCCCACACCAAAAGGTTTGCACATCTCTTTGTGAGTTCATATATGACACTGACGGGTATCGTGAGTTCGTGGCTCTTCGGGCCTGTGATTTGGGGCCCTGATTTCCATTGTTTGCGAACACTACTTATCCTGGTTGAAACTATGTGGCAGCTCGTCTCTGCAGTCGAAATTGTTCCTGTGGTCATTACTGTTACTCCAACTATTCTGGTTCTGCTGGTTAATGTACGAAGTCGAAATCTTTCGCCTTGTCTCTCATTATAGTTTCGTTGTGGTCTCGTTGGAGGTTGATCGTTGCTGTAATGACATGCGCTAATCCCACTCTCATTAATATTCTCCAATCCTAGCAGTAGTGATGTGAGGTCGTCCTCAGTCTCCCCACGGTGACCTACCGAACATACACTATGTGAGTATAATGAGTTACAAGTTCGTGGCGCCCTCCATCGGTAATGATGGAATTCAATATGGTGTCGGCCCACCCTTAGCCTTGATGACAGCTTCCACTCTCGCAGGCATACGTTCAATCTGGTGGTGGAAAGTTTCTTAGGGAATGGCGATCGGGCAGACGGCACGAAGTCGTATTTCCAAAACATCCCAAAGGTGTTCTATAGAATTCAGGTCAGGACTCTGTGCAGGCCAGTCCATTACAGGGACGTTATTGTTGTGTAGCCACTCCGCCACAGGCCGTGGATTACGAACAGGTGCTCGATCGTCTTGAAAGATGCAATCGCCATCCTCGAATTGCTCTTCAACAGTGGCAAGCAAGAAGGTGCTAAAAACTTTAATATAGGCCCGTACTGGTATAGTGCCACGCAAAGCAAAAAAATTGTTCAAATGGCTCTGAACAATATTGGACTTAATATCTGAGATCATAAGTCCCCTAGAACTTAGCACTACTTAAACCTAACTTACCTAAGGACATCACACACATCCATGCCCGAGGCAGGATTCGAACCTGCGACCGTAGCGGTCACGCGCTTCCAGACTGAAGCGCCTAGAACCGCACGGCAACACCGGCCAGCCACGCAAAACAACAAGGGGTGCAAGCCCCATCCACGAAAAACACGACCACACCATAACACCACCGCCTCCGAATTTTACTGTTGGCACTACTCACACAGGCAGATAAAGTTCGGCGGGCGTTCGCCATACCCACACCCTGCCATCGGATGGCCACATTGTGTACCGTGATTCTTCACTCCACACAACGTTTTTCCACTGTTCAATCATCCAGTGTGTACGCTCCGTACACGAAGCGAGGCATCGTTTGGCACTTACTGGCGAGATGTGTTGATTATGAGCAGCCGCTCGACCATTAAATCCAAGTTTTCTCACCTCCCGTCTAACTGTCATAGTACTTGCAATGGATCCTGATGCAGTTCGGAATTCCTGTGTGATGTATGGATAGATGTCTGCCTATTACACATTACGACCCCTATTCAACTGTCGGCTCTCTCTGTCAGTCAACAGACGAGGTCGGCCTGTACGTTTTTGTGGTGTAGGTGCCCTTCACGTTTCCACTTGACTATCACATCGGAAACAATGGAACTATGGATGCTGAGGAGTGTGGAAATCTCGCGTACCGACGTAAGACCCAAGTGAAACACAATCACCTGACCACGTTCGAAGTCCGTGAGTTCAGCGGAGCGCCACATTCTGCTCTCTCATGATGTCTAATGACTACTGTCGTCGCTGATACGGCGTACCTGGCAGCACAATGCACCTAATATGAAAAACTTATATTTTTTCGGGTGTCCAGATACTTTTGACCACATAGTGTAGCTGATACAATTGCAGCATTTGACGTAACACATGTTAATCAAGTCCTTCACTGCAAACTTCTGATCTAGGAACTGTTTTTTATTTCACCATTCTCTAGAACAGCTTGACAGGATTCCACATTCACGAATTAGCAAAGCTCTTTCCTGAAATCATTTCTTCATTCACAGGAGCCTGAGAGCTCTTTGACCAGTATGTTGCTAGGGATTTGTCTCCGAACTCTCTGTAGGAACTACAGGTTTGCTGTCTTCATTTTATTTTGGACTTCCCCCTCGATGAAAGTGCAGATAAAATCTAACCCATACCGCACAGGCGACGTGGAAGGCACGGAATAGTCGAACTGTTCTACCAAACCTGCGGGCGAATATTTATTTTATGTTCACGAAAAGTAGAGTTTTCTGCAGTTAAAAAAGGGATGCTGAGATACTCCTTTTCCTGTTGACCTCTAGGTCTCATGGAAGTCCAGCGCGGCGCGAAGTATTCTCCACTCAGACAGCAGAGGAACACTCCTACTGCTCTCCAGAAACTGATCTGGGCTATTGCTGCCAAGTGTGGATGGGAAATGATCATCTATCGCTCTGGCGTCTCCTTGCGCGCCTTACGCCTGTGATATTTTTACGCGTAACCTACTCAATTCCCGAGACAACGTGTGTTCTCTCTGATTTCATACTTTATTTTACTTTTCCTGAGTCTCTTTTAATCTGATGAGTTCCTGTATATCCTCCGACAAAGCTGCCTGTGGAGAGGAGACCTTATCGTAGCTAATGGCCACATTAGACACTGCTTTTGCAAGTCGATTTTTTATTTCTGTAGGAATTCCCACCATTACTTCCTCTCTTTATTTTACACGTGAGTCGTAGCTAAGCAACACCGCCAAAGCTTGTTTGTTTGTTTCCAACAAATTGCTCTGGAACATGTCGTTATTTTCTTTGAGTTCCTCAATCTCTTTTGTATTCTGCTTAACTACTGTTAAGATTGCCGCGCCGGCAGGGTTGGCCGAGCGGCTCTAGGCGCTACAGTCTGGGACCGTGCGACCACTACGGTCGCAGGTTCGAATACTGCCTCGGGCATGGATGTGTGTGATGTCCTTAGGTTAGTTAGGTTCAAGTAATTCTAAGTTCTAGGGGACTGATGACCACAGCAGTTAAGTCCCATAGTGCTCAGAGCCATTTGAACCATTTCAGAGTGCCGCTACTGTGGCCCCGTATTTCTGCTCTATTTTCTTCGACAGTTTCTTTCTTAAACGACTCTTCTTTCCATTCCTTCTCTCTCTATCTCACTCTCTCTATCTCTCTCTCTCCCCTCCCCCTCCCCCTTCTCTCTTTATGCAGCTGCATCCTCGAGTGATGGGGGCGTACGCATTGTGTTCTCTAATCCTTATAATGTATCTCCCGTGGGAGTGAGTATCCTCGCTGGCTGATACAATTGAACTGTCGCACTCTGTGCGGTCTGTTCTCCCTAATCAATCATTTCCTGCTGACTGACGTCTGCTGTGGCTAATTGCTCTGCTCCTGTACCAAGTAGGGTCTCTTTAATGGTCTCGTTCTCTTCCCCCTGAAACTGTTCATCTTCAGCACGCATTCAGTTTTGCCTCCGCTTTCACCAATGCTACTGTTTCCATTTCTTCCCCTCTGTCTCGTTTGGCTCCTATTGTTATTACCAGACGTTATATCTTCCTAACCATAAGACGTTCCGTGTACTGAATACACTCATGTTCCATTTACTAGCAACTCCGAAAATCTCGTCAACAAGAATTAATTTACATGTGGACAGAAACCACAGGTTGCAAAGCAATGCAAAATCCGTATAGCACTGCACTATAGCTAATCAGCTGTGTGCTTCAGTTCATTATTCCATGGAAAGGAGATTCTGCCTGCCGATCAAAAGAAAACAAATTCTTATCCCATATCTTGATGGAAAACGACTGCCAGGGTATCCAGTTATGCAGGAGTGGTCGTATTCGGAAATACTAGTAGCAATTTGCTACGAACCTCCGTGGATAAGTGAATGAATCCAGTTGCCAGTACTATCGTCGCAGATCAGTAACTGGCACCATTACCCATGGAACACTAAGAGTTATTATAAGCGTGGCGCTTACAAGAAACTTTAATCGAAATCCTGAATTCATCAGTGGGTCTGTTACGTGTTTATGGTTGGATAGCGTTGGCAATTTAATTATCTTGATGTATATCTTGAATAATCGAGTTTGATCTTCCAATAAGATATATTTATTGGTCCATGAATAACACATAACAGTTATATTTTTTAAATATTGACTTAATAATACAAATCAACAATCGAATTATGTAGAAAAACAGACTAGTGTCTCCACCAGCGCATTTCTGGAATATACTGGCTGAATTAATGTCTACGTCTCTACGAACACAAGGAGAAGGAAGGCGCCATATCAGCATGAACTCAGAGAAATTATTAATAATTTTAAAGGTGATACATGAGTGGTGGTTAATTACCATTTTCCCCTGAATTTAATACGACAAGAAAAGAAAAAAATATGCAATCAGTTGCGTGAAACGCATGTTACGGAAAGAGACTGGCGGTTGGTGGGAGACAGAGGGCTCGATGCCACTCCTTCATTGTTGTGAAAATTCGGTGATTTGGTCGAATGAAGTGCGCCAAGCGGAGTTACCGTGGTTTGAAGGGAACTGAGCAGTTTTTCTGGTGGAAGACTCTAGAAGATGGATGGAGACTCAGCGGACTTTGCCTTATGCCAAGTCTTCAGAGTTTGATTTATCAGTTCTCGAGGCCTAGATATGTTTCTCTCAACTGCGTCTGGGATTGTGGATACACCCCGCAGTTACAACAACCTGCTCCACGACAGTCAATATTAGCGCTTGCAGCATCACAACGTACTGCGACATCGCACAGATTCATTGCAGACATAGCAAACCAGCACAACAATCCGATCGATCGATTACAGGAATTTCAGCTGCTTGACGAGAGAGGTGAATGGCACAACGTATATAAATCACTATATAAATGAAGATAATGTGAGAAGACAGCCTGGCACAGTCCAACGTTTCACACCTTTATCATGATAAATAATGTACACAGTGCTGCTGATGAAGAAGTCAAATTCCCCTGTTACTAATAGTTGATGTTCTTTAAATCAACCAGCACTGCTGCTCCAAATTTCGCACTGATGCATCTGTTTGCTATGTTCCGCAGGTTGCACTTCCACTGTCATCTAGATGCTACAAAAGTTTAGAAGAACGCGAAATCCCGAAGTACACAAGCGGCAAGACGCATTCAATACCTTCGCTGCGCAGTGCCGATGGTACTTTACCTACGACTGTGCCGCTAACGCGGAGTTATTGAACGCAGTTTTCCGAAATTCCTTCACCAGGGAAGACGAATGGAATATTCCAGAATTTGAAACACGAACAGTTGCTAGCATGAGTTTCTTAGAAGTAGATACCTTAGGGGTTGCGAAGCAACTCAAATCGCTTGATACGGACAAGTCTTCACGTCCAGATTGTATACCGATTAGGTTCCTTTTAGATTACGCTGATATAATAGCTCCCTACTTAGCAATCATATACTATCGCTCGCTCACCGAAAGAACTGTACCTATAGATTGGAAAATTGCGCAGGTCGCACCAGTGTTTAAGAAGGGTAGTAGGAGTAATCCATCGAACTACAGACATATATCACTGACGTCGGTTTGCGATAGGGTTTTGGAGCATATAGGCCTACTGTATTCAAACATTATGAATCACCTCGAAGGGAACGATCTATTGATACGTAATCAGCATGGTTTCAGAAAACATTGTTCTTGTGCAACGCAGCTAGCTCTTTATTCGCACAAAGTAATGGCCGCTATCGACAGGGGATCTCAAGTTGATTCCGTATTTCTGGATTTCCGGAAGGCTTTTGACACCGTTCCTCACAAGCGAATTCTAATCAAGCTGCGGGCCTATGGGGTATTGTCTCAGTTGTGCGACTGGATTCGTGATTTCCTGTCAGGCAGTTCGTAGTAATAGACGGCAATTCATCGAGTAAAATTGAAGTGATATCAGATGCTCCCCAGGGAAGCGTCCTGGGACCTCTACTGTTCCTGATCTATATAAATGACCTGGGTGACAATCTGAGCAGTTCTCTTAGGTTGTTCGCAGATGATGTTGTAATTTACCGTCTAGTAACGTCATCCGAAGACCAATATCAGTTGCAAAGCGATTTATAAAATATTGCTGTATGGTGTGGCAGGTGGCAGTTGACGCTAAATAACGAAAGGTGTGAGATGATCCACATGAGTTCCAAAAGAAATCCGTTGGAATTCGAATACTCGATAAATAGTACAATTCTCAAGGCTGTCAATTCAACTAAGTACCTGGGTGTTAAAATTACGAACAACTTCAGTTGGAAAGACCACATAGATAATATTGTGGGGGAGGCGAGCCAAAGGTTGCGTTTCATTGGCAGGACACTTAGAAGATGTAACAAGTCCACTAAAGAGACAGCTTACGCTACACTCGTTCGTCGTCTGTTAGAATATTGCTGCGCGGTGTGGGATCCTTACCAGGTGGGATTGACGGAGGACATCGAAAGGGTGCAAAAAAGGGCAGCTCGTTTTATATTATCACGTAATAGGGGAGAGAGTGTGGCAGATATGATACGCGAGTTGGGATGGAAGTCATTACAGCAAAGACGTTTTTCGTCGCGACGAGATCTATTTACGAAATTTCAGTCACCAACTTTCTCTTTCGAATGCGAAAATGTTTTGTTGAGCCCAACCTACATACGTAGGAATGATCATAAAAATAAAATAAGAGAAATCAGAAAGATTTAGGTGTTCGTTTTTCCCGCGCGCTGTTCGGGAGTGGCCGGCCGCGGTGGTCTCGCGGTTCTAGGCGCGCAGTCCGCAACCGTGCGACTGCTACGGTCGCAGGTTCGAGTCCTGCCTCGGGCATGGGTGTTTGTGATGTCCTTAGGTTAGTTAGGTTTAAGTAGTTCTAGGTTCTAGGGGACTGATAACCACAGCAGTTGAGTCCCATAATGCTCAGAGACATTTTTTTGTTCGGGAGTGGAATGGTAGGGAGAGAGTATGATTGTGGTTAGAAGAACCCTCTGCGAAGCACTTAAATGTGAATTGCAGAGTAATCATGTAGATGTAGAAACTGTAATATAAAAGAAGAGGAATCGCTGTTTTCTTGAATTATAGAAATCTGATAATTGATAAGCAAAACAAAAATTTTATTAGTGGTACTAGTAGCTCGCATTGGACTTCCATTTTTGTATTTCTATTATGCAACACACAGGACAGCAGCAGCAGCAACCACAATGAGTACCGTAGAACCATCTGGAAAGGACCAGGAGGTCTAGATTCCATCACTACGTGCACTTTCTAAATTCGCGTGTTTATGTCATCTTAATTAGTTACTAGTGACCGTTGATGACTTCTAGCTGACTGATAAGATCTTCCATTAACCTCGCAAGGCAGCGTGGAACCTGTGTGTCCCCGATGATTTATAAGCGAAAATAGTAAGAAAAGTAAGGTGTCCAACTTTGATCTGTTTAGCCCTTTTAAGCTGTACTGAAATACAAAATAATCGTATTTCTATAACATAATCTTCAGCTCAACAAAATATTACAACTGAAATAAGTTTTACATGGCATTGAAAGTTGTCACAAGCTGAAATAGTATTCCAGTATATAGACGACCAGACATCTCACAAGGTGCAACACCTGCACTGGCTACGGCGTTATTTCGTACTTGCGCGAAATCCGTCGTTATCTTGAGAAGACTTTTATACTTTCATTGTTCGCTTGTCTGTAATGTAGCAGGCGATAGACATGTATTCTAAATATCAAGATTTTGCTAAAGCACCTGAAGATATAAAGTGAAATGTGTTATTGATAAGCAAATCTGAAAAGAAGTACGGAATTCCATGAACTACTTTGAGAGACCATATAATGGGAAGGCATGAAGGAAAGCACGTAAAAGAAACTGTTTCATGTAGAGGAAGAAAAAAATCATTGGAGAATATCTGTTTACTGTTTCTGGGTGGGACTTCTCACTCTCGAAATTAAACGTTCGGTTATAAGCAAAACATTAACGTAACAAAAGTGGCTGGAATGAAAAGGTGTTCAAAAACAATTTCCTCGGAGAAGCTTGGGTAGACTGTTTTATCCGTCAACACGCCATGCTGTCAACGAGAATTTCGAGAAACATTCCTGATGAGAGAGAAAAGGTACCGCAGTTTTGAATTGTTAGTGACACAATTGATTTTATGTTGTTTTCTAATTTATAGAGGAATTTTTTATTTTCTCAGTTCGAAATTATTATTTTTTGCTATCCCTGTTTCAGACTGATATTGACGTTAAGGACTATTTTGCAGTCCTTGAAATGACTCTTGAAGGCATCAGCCCTTCTGACATCCTAAATTACGATGAAACCAATTTATCTGATCAACCTGGTCGAAATGAGTGTATTTACAACGTGGAACCAAGTACCAGGAGCTAACAATGAACTCCTCTAAAGACAGCCGGGATGGCTGATCGGTTCTAGGCGCTACAGTCAGGAACCGCGCTACCGCTACGGTTGCAGGTTCGAATTCTGCCTCGGGCATGGAGGTGTGTCATGTCCTTAGGTTAGTTAGGTTTAAGTAGTTCTAGGGGACTGATGACCTCGGAAGTTAAGTCCCCTAGTGCTCAGAGCCATTTGAACCATTTTTGATGGGTCGGTACCTTTGTGGGAGGGAATGGTTCTTCCCTGGCTTCCTGAACATCAGGACCGTGCCCGCCTTCCAAAAGTCAAGTAAGTGGTTCGAACTCTTCTAAATCAGCCACCACTATGATGTTTGCTGGTACAGCCAACGGCAAACTCCTGGCTGGAATATCGATGTAAATCTGAACGTATGTGGGTTACTTGGCCACAAGGAGAGCTCCCAGAAACCAGGTATAACAGGTCGATGTCTGGGTGGTTCAATGAAGTCACGTTCAAAGATTGGTTCCAGGCTGCTGTAATACCTTGGGTCAGGAAACAGGAAGGAATGAAGGCAATGCAGGGTGACAGCCTGCCACACCATTTTTCATCCGACGTGCTAAAAATGTGTAAGGAGCACAAAATTAAATTCATTGATTGCGCTCTGAATGCTACACATGTGTTACAAACTCAAGACATGGCATTTTACACACCGCTTAAAATGGCAAGGATATCAGAACTGATAAAACAGCGCCACGAAACAGAGAGAGGACTGATTTAAGTTCCAAGGAAAATTTTCTCTGCCTAAAGTCTGGATTCCCGGCTTGGAAAATTTCTCCATTCGAGCCGCATAAAGTCTTTAATAAACCACCATTATCACAATCTGGTACGGCAGAGCCTCCAGAATCTCAGTCGACACTGGCAGTGGTGGGAGAAACAGTCATAAAAGTACTCCAGGGCATGAAATACGAAAAATCACGAGGAGCGAAAATGAAAAGACAATTAAAAACTGAGTCAGGAAAAACTGTTGTCAGTACCAGTACTGAAGGCAGATCATCTCAGCCAAACGAAAAGGTCTGTCATTCTGTGTCAGCTGAGAAACAAAGAAAAAGAGAAGACAGAAGAACCAACACGGAAAGAAATCAGTTAGCGCCTCATGATTCTCATGACAGAGATGAAGACACAACCTCAAAGGTTCGTCGAGTGAATGGGTTAAAAAGGAAGAAAAAAACGATGACAATGTCAATGACCCTAAACGATGGGGTTGACTTTTAGTGAAGTTTACAATTAAAATACCGCTAGATTTTATGTTGGTTCCATTGAGGAAATAGTTCCTGGAGGAGGGCTTGAAGGTCGTCTCATTAGAAACTGTGTTGGATGCCATTTCAGATATCCTGAGACAAAGTATGTGAGCCTTGCCGACTATGATCATAAAGAAAATAATCTAAGTGCTTCTGGAGGAATGGGGAGTTTTAAAATTTGCTGTTAATATCCAGTGCTATGACATGAATTAGGCACTTACAAAGATGTGAAAAAATTTACCTCATTTGTCAAAGTTATTGTATTGTATTGTATGTTAACCGGGGACCTAGAAACGACGGAGAGGCTCCGTCCCCACCGCAGCCGCAGTGGTCCACAACGCCACGACGACTACCGGAGTCCACTTCACGCCTCTGCCGCCCCACACCGAACCCACGGTTACTGTGCAGTTCGGCCCCTGGTGGACCCCCCAGGGAACGTCTCACACCAGACGAGTGTAACCCCTATGTTTGCGTGGTAGAGTAATGGTGGTGTACGCTTAAGTGAAGAACTTGTTTGCGCAGCAATCGTTGACATAGTGTAACTGAGGCGGAATAAGGGGAACCAACCCCCGTTCACCGAGGCACATGGAAAACCGCCTAAAAACCATCCACAGACTGACCGGTTCACCGGACGTCGAACGAAATCCACCGGGCGGATTCGAGCCCGGGGACCAAGCGCTCCTTCCCGACCGAAAAGCCGTGCGTTAGACCGCACGGCCAACCGGGCGAGCAAGTTATTGTATTAGTTAGTTAGTTCACTAATAGTTGTGATAATGTTGAGTGTAGGTTGACGTAATTTTGTGTCTAGGACTTAATTAAATATTTTCCATTAAATTGATGATCATGAACCTGTATAATGGATGCAACTAACAAAATCTGTTAAAGTCCACATTTTCGATTCTAAAATTTGTTTTAAAAATTAAAATATAACTAAATAACAAAATAATGTATTAGGACCTCTGATATCAAACAGAATGTGTGCGAAAGTTCATTTACGTGTACTTTTAGTACGGTGGTCGATTTATCACCACGTATTGGGTATTACAGTCGAGTGGCACTTAAAATGTTTTTACCTCAGTGACCGTGGGCGTTAATAGAAGTAAAATAACGGGAAACGACCCCTTACTTCTGAGCTATAAGACACTCTTCCCAGTGAAAATGCTGATCGCTTTGTCTGTAAAGTAGTGACAAAATACGATAAAAATCAGGTTGGCAGTAATTTCTGCTAATATTTTCCACGTTTTTATTCCTATTTTCCTGCTGAGTCAGTAACTGTTGACGTGTTCCGAAGAGTTGCGATTAACGGCGAGAAGTAGAAAGTTGTTACTTAATCCTCTTGTGATCTTGTGAACGCCGCGACCAATTGGTCAATAACTGAACAAGCCACAAATAATTTTAAAATGCCTCCAGAATGAGATATTCACTCTGCAGCGGAGTGTGCCCGCGAAAGGCAAAGGTCCCGAGTTCGAGTCTCGGTCGGGCACACAGTTTTAATCTGCCAGGAAGTTTCATATCAGCGCACACTCCGCTGCAGTGTGAATATCTCATTCTGGAAACATCCCCCAGGCTGTGGTTAAGCCATGTCTCCGCAGTATCCTTTCTTTCAGGAGTGCTAGTTCTGCATGGTTCGCAGGAGAGCCTCTGTAAAGTTTGGAAGGTAGGAGCCGAGATATTGGCAGAAGTAAAGCTGTGAGCACCGAGCGTTAGTCGTGCTTCGCTAGCTCAGATGTTACAGCACTTGCCCGCGAAAGGCGAAGGTCCCGAGTTCGAGTATCGGACGGCACACAGTTTTAATCTGCCAGGAAGTTTCACTTTTAAAATGCTTTATGTCGATGCCATAACAGGTTTTGGGCTATAATGCTTATCTTCGGATGACTAACGTCTCCTGTCACATTGATATTTTGACCAGCAGGCTGGCGTCTGCTTCTGCACTTCAAAAGGACTTTTGAATATTTAGAGCCACTTTGCATGTTGTTTCATTACTGAAATATACTAATGTGCCTCCAATTAGTTAGATATAAGGTGAAAGAGTTGTATAAAATTACATATTTTCCAGCGTACGGCGAATTGTTTTGTTGTAGTCCTTACAGTTTTCTATAACGATGTATATGCTGATTTATTGCAAACATCACCCATTTTCCTTCTCATATTACTGTGGCACACTTGATGTCATTCTTAACGTCAGTTTGAGCTTCTCACATACGCTTAAACCCCACTTTTGGTTTACTATGCAGAGAGTATTCATTAAGCAAATATGTAAAGATATAATTCATCCCTGTTGATGTAAACTAAGCAAGGAACGTATATGGGATGTGCAGCATGACAGTAACAAAAAATGTTTGTACTCTAAGAATGAACGTATTAACAAAGGGCTAGCGGATAAGTTGTTTTAAGCAAGTTTTATTTTTCCAAAAACTGGAGGGGAAAATTTTAAGGAAATATTTAAAGGCCATCAGATTTTCTACTATAAATTAGACACATATGCACACACATTGAAGTATACAGAAATTTTGAAGATCATTAGAGTTCATACGTTAGTTGAAAGCAATACAAAATTATAAAGGTGAAGGGTGGGACGAGGACAACACATTCGCTCAGCATTAGAGTTAACACTTACGTGACTTAATACTGGTAACACAAACAAATTGTTTCAGAATTAAATAGCGGCAAGGAACATACAAAGTCATGTCTGCATATTGGGACTCTGTTTGTTTGAGAGCATTGTTTAATGAAACTTCCTGGCAGATTAAAACTGTGTGCCGGACCGAGACTCGAACTCGGGACCTTTGCCTTTCGCGGGCAAGTGATCTACCGACTCAGCTACCCAAGAACGGCTCACGCCCCGTTCTCACAGCTTTACTTCTGCCAGTACCTCGTCTCCTACCTTCCAAACTTTACAGAAGCTCTCCTGCGAACCCTACACAACTAGCACTCCTGAAAGAAAGGAGCCCCCAGGCTGTGGCTAAGCCGTGTCTCCGCAATATCCTTTGCTTTACAATTTCTTGCTCGCACGGAAGTGGACAATGATCGGCCATGGAAGATTTCGTGGACAGGCGAAGCCCACTTCCATCTGACAGGATATGTTAATACACAGAATTGTCGAATATGGGGCCGGCAGCGGTGGTTTCGCGGTTAAAGCGCTGAGTCCGGAACCGCGCGACTGCTACGGTCGCAGGTTCGAATCCTGCCTCAGGCATGGATGTGTGTGATGTCCTTAGGTTAGTTAAGTTTAAGTAGTTCTAAGTTCTAGGGGACTGATGACCACAGATGTTAAGTCACATAGTGCTCAGAGCCATTTGAACCATTTGTCGAATATGGGCAACGGGAAATCTACATGCAAATCAACCAGTACCACTTCATCCTGAAAATGTCACTGTGTGGTGCAAGTTTCAAAAATGATTCAAATGGCTGTGAGCAGCATGGCAATTAACTACTGAGGTCATCAGTTCTCTAGAACTTAGAAGTAATTAAACCTAACTAACCTAAGGACACCACACACATCAATGTCCAAGGCAGGATTCAAACCTGCGACCGTTGGGGTCGCGCGGTTCCACGCTGTAGCGCCTAGAACCGCTCGGCCACCCAGGCCGGCGGTGCAGGTCTCCAGCATTATTTATCATAGGGCCATATTTTTTCGAAGAGACAGATGCTTCCAGTCCTGTTACCTGTTCGATCACTGGCAAGCGCTATGAGTGTCTTTTGCGCAACCACGTCATTTCAGCTCTCCAACAGCGTGGATGTGTGGATGGGATCATTTTTATGGCAGATCAACAGGAAGCAACTCGTGCTCACGGTAATTATGAATGGACAACAAAGAAGGATGTCTCGTAGGATTTTACCCACCGTGCTCATGGGTATGTCCATTGTTCGGACAATTCTCCGTGCACTACATGTTTGCACACCACCACTCGTCTCCTCCTGCATTGCTGTGGCCACTGCTTCCACTAACGTCGAATCAATTCGTTTCCTCCATTTACCAGGTTGCACATCAAAAGAACCAATCTTTTCGAATTTCCGAATCATTTTTTCCACACCTACGGTAGTCATCAGACCAACGCCTTTTTTCAAACCTTCCAGTGCCCCGAATTTCTGCAGAGCGACGTGTGCACAGTCGTCATTCTTGTAATAGAGCTTTACAAGCAGAGCGCGATCATGCATTGATATAGCCATGGCGAACTTCGCAGACGCGAAAGGAGGAAAAGCCGTATACCCGGTGTGTTTATAGCAACTTCAGAGGGTCGTGCGCATGAGAGGTGTTTTCATATACGTATTCTGACACATACAGCCCCATCTATTGATTTAATTTTCACACTATTGTTTTTCTTATGCCATACGTTTTCCCCCCTTCTCCGATAGTATTTCGTTGCAATTTGACGTCATTCTGACCAGTGGTGTTCATTTATAATCACACTATAGAACGCGCGCCTTTCAATTGTAAATACGTACTGCACGCTCATTAATACTAGCTGTAACGTGCGTCTGTCTAACTAGCATACATTCCTCACCAGGTGACGCTGCTATCTCCTGGGCGTTTTTATATTAATAGTAGGTCAGTGATCATAATATTCAGGCTGTTCAGTGTAATTGGTAAGAACTGGTCCAGCAGTTATGTGTTTCAAATATTTCACATTCCGTGGAACTCAAAAATATTCCGGCACTTTTGGGACTCTGATTAATTTTGCACAGTGTTCGACTTAGTCTCAGATACATAGTGGGACTTGGAAATATTCTGGCACAGTTTGGACTGTGATCATTTTGCACTGTGTGTCACTGACAGTGTTGCGAGGACTACAGTCAAATTTCTTAACTGATCGGCATAGGACTGTGAATCGCTGTGTCGATTAGCCAGTTTAGTGGTGAGGGCACGTCAGTGAATTTACGGCATTGAACACGATCTGGTGCTTTCCAGCGAATTTATTGATTTATCAAATTTATGGTGTAATGTTATCCACCACTAGGGCCTCGAGTCATTTTATTAATTCAACATAATAACTTGTGTCATCAGGTTAGTGGATAATTAATTAGTCACTAAACTATATTTCAGAACTTAGATTATTTGTGGTTGGATAAGTGATTTATAACAGAAACAACAATCAGCCTAGCAGATCTTGGAGTTACGATTATTAAACAGTAAATATTTTACAGTTCTATTCAAGTTTAGAGCGTCGCAATTTAGGAAAAAGAAGTTTGCCTCTGGACTAACGTAGAGAGAGAGAGAGAGAGAGAGAGAGAGAGAGAGAGAGAGCGAGAGCGGAGAGACACTGTTTTTGCAATTCTGTTATTAAATAAAAAATGTACTTCGCTTCATGCTTTAGTAAGTGTTAAAATTAAACGAATTGTTGTTAGCCTACCCTGTGCTTATTATGGTGTCTGTTACCTTACTTCTACAGGAGTCGTTAAGATGTTACTTAGCCCCGGAGCGTCCGCAGCTCGTGGTCGTTCGGTAGCGTTCTCGCTTCCCGGGCGCGGGTTCCGGGGTTCGATTCCCGGCGAGGTCAGGGATTTTCTCTGCCTCGTGATGACTTTCTGTTGTGTTGTGTCCTTAGGTTAGTTAGGTTTAAGTAGTTCTAAATTCTAGGGGACTGATGACCATAGCTGTTAAGTCCCATACTGCTCAGAGCCATTTGAGCCATTTAGTTCAGGAGCTTTTCTATTGCACTGAGTATGTTACTATACAAATTTCTGTCTACTGGGGGTCCATGTTGTTTTTATTAGGCAGAAATTGTCTGTTAGCTAACAAACAAACAGTTATTACCCCACTAAAAAAATGGTTCAAATGGCTCTGAACAATATGGGACTTAAGGTCTGAGGCCATCAGTCCCCTAGAACTTAGAACTACTTAAACCCAACTAACCTAAGGACATCACACACATCCATGCCCGAGGCAGGATTCGAATCTGCGACCGTAGTGGTCACGCGGTTCCAGGCTGAAGCGCCTAGAACCGCTCGGCCACTTCGGCCGGCCTATTACCCCATCACCTACAAACAATTTCTCTACAATTTCTTTAGGTTGTTCACACAAATTAGACACAGCGTAGACACCCAAAAGTCAGAAATCTTTGCGAGAATTTCCTCACTGCAATAGGAAAACACCCTCACTAATTACCATCCTAAAGACTGCTATAGCAGAAAAGGAACCGACGCCAATATCGACTCACTGAGAGTAGGCTAATAATAAATCTTTTAACTTTCAACCCTATCTAAAACGTGGTAAAAGGTAACTTTCGTTGATTTACTTTTGAAGTAACCCGTTTATGATGTCAGTATAAAGCTACGTAAATCTCAACAAACGATGACTAAATATGTTGCCCTCATTCCACCCTTTATCTTATTAATTTTTGCATTGCCCTCAAATAGCTTATGAATTTGCAAGACCACCAGAAGTTCTGTACATTTAAATGTGTGTACATACAGGACGTAGACACCTCAGTAAAACCATAAACGTAACACATTAAAATACCTAATACGGTGTCGGAAACCTGCTGGCATTCGAAACAGCTTCCAGGCGTCTATGGAATGGATAAATACAGGTCCTGTTTGGTTTCCAAGGAAATCGCATATCATTCTTCCTGCATAATAGTGGCAAGATAATGATAGTGATAATGATAGTGAGAATGATAATGATAGAGGTGCTTCTCTCCAAAGCAGGCCACTAAGGCACGAGCGAGCGGTCTGTTTATATCAGGCACTACAAAAACATTGAGCAGTGTTCTGATTTTCTCTATGTTGTTGATGTTTTCCTTCGTGAGTAAAGTGCACCACCATCTTCATTGGTCACGAGCCGCCGCTGCAACACACTTTAAACCTATAGGAAGCAAGTCTCACAGTCGCTGCTGTTTCCTTGGAATGTGCACCACTGTTCCTCCACCTACCAACTTCTACAGTGAAATTCAACAGATATTTGGCCAGAACTACGCTGCTCCATAAGTGGAGGCATTAGTCGTAAATAGCATCTGTTGTTGTTGTTGTTGTTACCGACTTCAATCTGAACACTGCTTCAATGCAGTTCTCCACACGAATCTGTCACTTGGAAATCTCTTCACATCTGCACAACAATGGTTGCCTACATTCATTCGAACTTTCTTAGCGTATTCATCCCTCTATCTCCGTGTACAATATTCAATTGCCCCTATTACCTTAATAGCAATTTATTTACACCTAAGTATGTGTCCTATCAACGGATTCCATCTTTTTGTCAAGTTGTACCATAAATATCTAGCCTTCCACTCTCCCATTTTGATTTAGTACCTCGTCATCTTCCCGTAACATGGCAATGTATGGAGCAATTTTTACAATTTATTTAATGATCAGTTATATTGATAACATCTGAAACAATTACACTAACGTTCTCTATAATTAGCCGTTTCGGAATTTGGCTATGTGTTTGACATAGATAAAACCTGACCACACTATAATTGCAGTCCATAGAAGAGAATGTCTTTATCTGACTTTCCTCATTACAGACATTCACGTCAGATACAAAAATCGAAAATGGTGGCACTTCGTCAGGTGATATTACATCGCCCTTACTAAAAAACTTGAGTTGTTGAAGCAATTTGGGACACACACACACACACACACACACACACACACACACACACACACACACAGGATATATATCTCAAAAAGTTTTGCACCACCCCAGTTCACAGAACTCCTGTAGATAGACATTGACTGTGGATATTGTATCACAGACATAGTCACTTTGACTGTTCAGAGAGGTCACTAAACCCGCCCAAAGATGTAAACAACCATCCACGAGCAGCACCAAGTAGACGGAAAGGGTCCGACAGCTGATCATTTCCAGTCATTTCACCAGGAAGGAGGTACACGGATGTTGTTGTCTATAGTTAACCATGCCTAGACGGTGAATACCGCGGTTCGATCAAGTCGACCGGGCGGGGTGGCCGAGCGGTTCCAGGCGCTACAGTGTACGACCGCTACCTAAATATTATGTCTTGGAGGAACCCTGACAGCAAAGCCACTATGTTGAATAATGCTTTTCGTGCAGCCACAGGAGATCGTATTACGACTCTAACTGTTCGCAATAAACTGCATAATTCACAGCTTCACTCCCGACGTCTATTGCGAGGGCCATCTTTGCCACCACCACACCACGCAGCGCGATACAGATGGGCCCAGAAACATGCCGAACGGACTGCTCAGGATTGGCATCACGTTCTCTTCGCCAAAGAGTGTCACATATGACTTCAACCAGAAAGTTGTCGGAGAAGTGTTTAGAGGCAACCCGTCCAAGCTGAACGCCTTATACTCATTGACCAGCGAGTGCAGCTAGGTGGAGGTTCGCTGCTGTTTTGGGGTGGCATTATGTGGGGCCGATGTACACTTCTGGTGGTGATGGAAGGCGCTGTAACTGCTCTATGATACGTGAATGCCATCCTCTGACCGATAGTGCAACCATATCGGCAACATATTGGCGAGACATACGTCTTCATGGACGACGATAAGCGCCCCCATCGTGCACATCTCATGAATGACTTCCCTCAGGATAACGACATCGCTCGAATAGAGTGGCTAGCATGTTGTCCAGACATGAACCTAATCGAGCATGCGTGGGATAGATTGAAAAGGACTGTTTATGGACGAGGTGATCCACTAATCAATCTGAGGGAACTACGCCAAATCGTCGTTGAGGAATGCGAGAATTTGGACCAACAGTGCCTTGATGAACTTGTGGATAGTATGCCACGACGAATACAGGCATTCATCAATGCAAGAGGACGTGCTACTGGGTATTATAGCATACGTACAGTAACCTGGACCATCAACTCTGTAGGTCTCGCTGTATGGTGGTACAACATGCAATATGTGGGTTTCATGAGCAATAAAAAGGGCGGAAATGATGTTTATGTTGTTCCCTATTCCAGTTTTCTGTACATGTCCCGGAACTGTCGGAACCAAGGTGATGCAAAACTTTTTTTTTATGTGTGTATGGAGAAACTGGTACACCTGCCTAATATGCTGTAGAGTCCCCACGAGCTCGCAGAAGTGCAGCAGCACGACGTGACATGGACTCGACAAATGTCCGCAGTAGCTCGTCCGGTTAGCTGTGCGGTCTCTCTCTCTGCTTTCCGGGCGAGAATGCGTACCGGTAACCCGGCACGAATCCGCCCGGCGGATAAGTGTCGACGTCCGGTGTGCTGGCCAGTCTGTAGATGGTTTTTAAGGCGGTTTTCCATCTCCCTCGGTGAATGCGGGCTGTTTCCTCTTATTCCGCCTCATTTACACAATGTCGGCGATTACTGCGCAAGCAGTTTGTCCACGTACGCGTACACCATAATTACTCTACCACGCAAATATTGGGGTTACACCCATCTTGTGTGAGTCGTTCCCTGGGGGAGTCCGCTGGGGGCCGAATCGCAAAATAACGGTGGCCGTGGGGCGGCGGAGGGGTGAGTGGACTGCTGTAGCCTGTTGCGGGGTCGTGTACCACTGAGGCTACGGCGGGGACGAAGCCTCTCCGACGTTTCTAGGTCCCCAGTTCAATACACAATACTCAAAGTTCGAAGTAGTGGGGGGGGTGGGGGGGGGGGGGGGAATGACACCATGAGTCGTGCAGAGCTATTCATAAATCCATAAGAGAACGAGGGGGTGGAGATCTCTTCCGCACAGCAAGTTGCAAGTTATCCCAGATTTGCTTAATAGTTTTCACGTCTGGAGAGTTTGGTAGCCAGCAGAAATGCTTAAAATCAAATAGAAGTGTGTTCCTGCAGCCACTCTGCAGCAGTTCTGAATGCGTGGGGTGTCGCATTGTCGTGCTGGAACTGCCAGTCGGAGTGCACAACGGACATGAAAGGATGCAGGTGATCAGACAGGACGCTTACGTACGTGTCACCTATCAGAGTCGTATCTGGACGTATCAGGAGCCCCATAGCATTCCAACTGCAGACGCCCTACATCATTACAGACCCACCACTAGCTTGAACAGTCCCCTGCTGACATGCAGGATCCATGGATTCATGAAGTTGTTTCCATACCCGTACACGTCCATCCGCCCGATTCAATTTGAAAAGTAACTCTTCCGACCAGGCAACATATTCCCAGTCATCAACAGTCCAATGTCGGTGTTGATGTGCCCATGAGATTCGTAAAGCTTTGTGTCGTGCAGTCATCAAGTGTTCACGAGTGGGTCTTCGCCTCCGAAAGCCCATGTCTATGATATTTCGTTGAGTGGTTCGCACGCTGACATTCGTGGATGGTCCAGCATTGAAGTCTGCAGCAATTAGAAGGGTTATACTTCTATCACGTTGAACGATTCTCTTCAGTCGTCGTTGGTCCAGTTCTTTCAGGATCTTTTTCCGGCCGCTACAATGTCCGAGATTTACTCGATTCCTGATACTCGCGGTACACTAGTGAAATGGTCGTACTGGGAAAACCCTGCATCATCGTTACTTCGGAGGTGCTGTGTCCCATCGCTGATGCGCCGTCTATAACATAACGGTCAGCCTCTCTTAAATATTGATAACCTGCTATTGAAGCAGCAGTAACCGATCTAACAACTTCGCCAAGCACTTGTTGACGTATATAGGCGTTGCGGAGCGCAGCGCCGTATTCTGGCTCTGTACATATCTTTGTATATCTGTACGCGCGCCTATATCAGATTCTTTGGCTTTTCAGAGCAGCTTATAAAAGAAACGCACGTACAGTGGATTAAAGAGCCGCAGAAGTGACTCGAGTCGAAGGCGAGTCGCTAGAAGGATCAGGTGCAATGTACCTTCTCTGCTCATTTCTGTAAATGATGTGAACAATCACTACGCATAACACCGCAAACGGATTAACAGTATATTCGCTGCGTTACATACTGCTACTGCGCACAGAGCTGTTAAGTTATTTAAGGTTGGCATAGTATGTAATTATTCGGGAGCGGCATGAAATCAGCCGATCACAGAAGGACCAAGTAAAAGCAGAAAATGAGGTTGTATCTTAGAAGGAGACTGCACTGAAATCTAATGTATGTAATTTTTATATTTATGGTAATTGAATTCCAAAGCAGTTCGATCCAATTCTTAGGCATTCTCGAGAAAGTCGACTCTGAAAATTTCTGATCAGCTTTAACCCTTCGGTGCACCATTATCACTGCAGTGGACAGCTTTTAATAGAAGTCGCCGCTTTAGCGTTTTCAGTTAGTCTCTAAATGTATGCAGGACACAGCACCAGTAGGGAGTACCCGCTGCGGTGGACTGCCAGCATTTTCAGACTCTCGACTGATTGAAAACGCCAAAGAAGCGACCACTTACAGCTGCCCAGTGCGTGAACAAGGCGTTCCGTAGGGTTATTACTCTAAACGAAAATCGAATTTTCAGTAAGTAGTACCGTTCTGTTGTAGCGTGCTTGCTTGCCATGTGCTGGGCTTGGGCTCCATTCCTGGCGGATGCAAAATTTTAAACAATGGTGCATGTTCTACTAGCGTTTCTATGAAGCTTAAAACACAGAAAAGTGGAAAAGAAAATGCTACAACGCTCGAGACTCGTAATAACTAGACGAGTCTCATCCCGAGCATTGTTTTTTTCGTACAGTTCTAATACTTACACCATTTCAAATACAAAATTCCTCAGATATATGCTAATGAATATATAAATATCAGTTTGTTATTTTCATGAGTGATGAACGTCTTCCTTTAATTATATATTCCACATAAAAATCCGGTTTTCATTCCTAATATAAATGAATAATTATTGATCTCTTATAAAATATTGTTAATGAAGCTTGCTGACATTAAAAACAATTAAAAAATTAAATTATTTTTTTAAATCTAAGTATTTTACGCTTCACGTAATTGCTCGTAGAACATGCAGCCTTGTTTAAAAAATCAGTCAGTCTGGGAATTAAGCCCACCGTACTCACGAGGGAGGCAGAGATTCTGTCAAACAGCTGCATATGGCTCCAAGAAGACTATCTTGCTTTCGTCTACTAAAGATATTTAGAATACTTAAAAGTCGATTTTCTGAAGAATTTTGGGAGTTGCAGGGAACTGCTTTGGACGACTGTTGTTTGATATCTCAGCTTCACTTTAAAAGGAAATCAAGTCTAGAAACGTGTCTATTTCCCGACACACACACAAATCGCAATACACGTTATTCTCTAACTCCTGCTCCTTGTCGTCTGGACCGACTTACAAGAAGGGTCCGATGCGACGACCACCGACGTCAGCATATATACAGTACCCCCGTACCTTCTTCTGGTACACAAAATCACAAATCTCTGGCTCTCGAGCATCCACCACAGCCATAAAATACGTCAGTAGGTTTTACTTGGGTGCCAGAGGGGCCTAGTAAACGAAGGATTTCGTGTGACCCCACAGGTATAAGTCGGCCACAATAGTATTACACCTGGAAGTGACCGCTCTTCGGTCAGCTAATAGTAAGTTTCCATCGTGGTGTTTAATGAGGACATACTGAAGCACTTGATGATATACACTCATCCACCAAAGCAATGTCACCATTGACCTACTATCGATATAAACCCGACAAGGCGATAGCAGCGTCACCTGGCGAAGAATGACTGCTACTGACACAGATGCATGGTGTATATAGTAAGCGTGCTGTCCGTGTGTAGATTTATATGAGTGTGAGCAAGAGCAGATTTTGATGGCCCAGAGGCTCGGCACGAGCATTTCGGAAACTGAACTACTTGTCGGGTGTTCGAGGAGTGCTGCAGTGAGTGTCTTCAACACGTAGCAGAACCACGGAGAAACCACGTCCATACGTCGTGGGGATGGGGGACCATCCCTCGTTACATATGTCTGACGTCATAGGCCAGACAGTTTGGTAAAACAGAACAGGCGGCGAACTATGACGGAAATTACAACCGACATTAATGGTGGGCATAGTACAAGTGCATCTGAACGCACCGTTAGCAGAGCACTCCCAACGAATCCCGACACCTTCATCATCATGCCGATGGGAAGGCACGTACTCTTCGTCTTCCAGGGGAGCCGCTCCTTGACATCTGTACTGCGGAATGGAGACAAGCTGGCGACCGATCCATTGTGCTCTGGGGAACATTCGCGTGGGCACTCATGGGTCAATTGGAGGTCGAGAAAGGTACCATGACGGCCAAAGAATATCGTGCACTGTTTGCAGACTACGTGCACCTCTTCGTGACAATCATGTTTCCCGAAGGCAGTGGTATTTTTCAACAAGATATTACGCCATGTCACAAGACCAGGAGTGTGACGGAATGGTTCGAGGAACACAGTGGTGAGTTCCCAATGATGTGCTCTTACGTCTCTCACTCTATTCCATATCGCTTCTGCAACGCAAGCATAAATTTCTAATAGAAGTATTTTATAACCTAAGTGGTTTCCAAATTTTCAAGGAAAGAGGATGTAATACCACCTAGTAGGGCGCCATCGTTCTCGATTTTTATTTTTTGTGGCATTGCCTGTGATAAACGAAGCTGTATAATGGTATACTTCTCCATGGGTTACCGTTATGGTCTATACAGCTTTTGTCTATGTGAAATATATAGCAAAATTCCCAACCACTTAATTACATACAGTGCAAATCTAATCATTTCCAACAAGATGAAGATAATTTGAGACATGTATTCAGTGATCGAGTTAACCCTTCCATGACTTTCAATGCATTACTGATTGTGGAGTGAGAACTCACACAATTTAAATGTTACAAGCATAGATGATGGTAAAAGTAATGGTTGTTATCGCGTTAATTTCGGTAACTGTATTTGTTATTTATAAAGTAATAGCAGAGGAGAAACTGAAATTGTGTTCTGTATGTTGTGGATGTTTCAAGGAATATGATTTTAAAGCACAGCTTACGCATGTTGTAAATTTAGAATATATATAAACAGTGGATGTAAACAAAATGTAGTACATACATAAAAGATGTAAACTGAGAGTGTAAGGCACATGTTGAAAATGTATTATGAAGCTGAAACTGAAAACTGGATCTTGTGTAGGTATTATGAATACGTGACTTTTGCCTGATGATTGTACCTGGTGATGCCTAGATAACTATTTATTCCAGTTCTATAAGTCCATCTCCTCTCCCTCTCTCAATCCATTTTCTCCTTCCCTATCAGTCTGTCTCCACCTTTCTCATACCTGGGTCGATCTCCTCCGACCCCCATCTCTTCCTCCTACCTTCTTTACCCATGTTATCAACCAGGCCGGGCGGAGTGGCCGTGCGGTTCTGGGCACTACAGTCTGGAACGGAGCTACCGCTACGGTCGCAAGTTCGAGACCTGCCTCGGGCATGGATGTGTGTGATGTCCTTAGCTTAGTTAGGTTTAATTAGTTCTAAGTTGTAGGCGACTGATGACCTCAGAAGTTAAGTCGCATAGTCCTCAGAGCCATTTGAACTAATTATCAACCCTACCGCAATCGGCAGCTGCTAGTTCTAATCCCCACAATATTGATTTACAGACAGTACGTAATACGTGTACGTAGTTGAAATCGATTCAGGGGCTTATAAGGAGACTTTTACTCACGGCTTTGCCCACATACGCACATGTCAAATAATTTCACATATATTTAAGATATTGAACACATATTTGTACCCGTATTTCTCTTGTACGTATAGTCAGCTTCACCCTATACTTTCGTTTACCCACAGCTTAATGTCTATGGCATCATATCTCCTGAAATATATGTCGTGCAATGATTATATTTTTCAAACACATCCAGTTGTGTAAGCGGACACCGTCCGCGAAACGTGTTGCAAATACAGTTAGCAGCACAGAAATAGTAACTTAAACGTCATGCTTGAAGCGACTCTTTTTCGCATATCTCAGTGTTTACGACGTCATATCTCCTGAACTTTGTGTGGTACAATGATTTAATTTTGTAGGTGCATTCTGCGGCATATTTGGACACCGTCTGCTAAGTGTGTTCCGAATGGAGTTGTTAGTAAAGCAGTAATAAATTAAATTCTCATTCCTGATGCATCGGTTTTACTGCACGAACCGCGAAAATGTAGTAAACGCTTAATTCTTTGGCGTACATTATTTTGTCTACGTGCGTCGGGGGGAAGGAGGGTGAGCGATAAAAAGTCTCGTAATTTTGTTAAAATTATGTATAAAGTTTGTTGCATTTCACTATGTGCTCTCATTCGTAAAACTGTATGAATATGGTCCGACTATTTGTGTGTCGTCAGTTACGCTACTTTTTCGACCATTTTGAGAGTTAGATGGTTCTTACCCACACAGCGGTCCTTTCTTGTTAGGAACAGATATAGAACACACATACATACATTCGTACAAACACTTTTAAAATATATATGGTTATGGATAACGATAAAATATTCTATAGTATATCGAACTACATATCTCACTTGTCGGTATTTTTCTCGTGATCTGTACTTCGCACATCCTGCTTGAACTTCGGTAACAGACGGAATGCACCATCCCCTTCAAGTATTGCCTAAAGTATGTCACGTACTCGCCTCCAGACTAAGGGACTGTGTTGCATGGAGACGGACACAAGCAGAGAGTACTCAACGTGTGTGTGTGTGTGTGTGTGTGTGTGTGTGTGTGTGTGTGTGTGTGTGTGAGAGAGAGAGAGAGAGAGAGAGTGAGAGAGAGAGGGGAAAAAGGAAAAAGGTCAGATTGCTGTGAAGCCAGAGAAGTCCATACTTCACAAAGCTACTCTTCCTGACCACACCTATCACAGTTAGCTCTCAACAATCACGTGCAGATATTACTGGCCAATTTATACAATTTAGGCGAAGCGAAAACACTTTGATAAATAAAACAGACATACAAATGCAGTAAGTCACACCCTATACATACCTTTCGTAAATAATCTAATATTTATGAAGATGGTGCAAAATTGAGATCGTTTTAATATCTTTGAACATAGCACCAGTTTACTCAGATTTCTGTAGATCTGGATCCTCTTTAACGTGGTGACTTCATGATGGTGGGTTGTTTTGTCTTAAGGAATGGCCTGTGATTGGCTGTTATTCTTTGGTAATATATTAAATAGACTGTGACTGGGAGAGCAAAATACGTGTGTGTGTGTGTGTGTGTGTGTGTGTGTGTGTGTGTGTGAGTGTGTGTGTGTGTGGGTTGTTTAGATTGAGACTGTATGCTAGGCTATTATATAGTTTCTATTCAGTCTTCCTCTGTAGCAGCAAACATATCACTACAGTTACTGAAATATTGAAGATTACAACCTGTCTAAGAACAAAATACGGTCGGTAAACTTGTAAACCAATAGTCAAACTGTTGACTGTTTCTCAGAAATGTATCTTTAGATGGTTTGGAAGAAATACCATCACATATATTATGACGTTTCATCAACATGAATTAAGCGGCCAATATCATCGTCATACTTACATTACGAATTACACTGTCGTTCTCATCGTGCGATACACTACTTACAGTCAAGCTCCTGGAAGAGAACGAAACGGAGATAACTTTGTTCAGCACAACCTGTGCACCATCCAACCAGCCACACAACATGACTCAGCAAAAAGGCACGTAGGGAAACCTCATGCAGCCGTTGTGATGTTATATTTATTTTAGGTTGGTATTCATTTAACTGTGTTCATCTGGGACATAACCGTCAAATTTCTGACGGCAGGTTTGCTAATAAAACCACCAGAAATGAATAGTTACTACCTCCCGATGGATACAGAGAGGAAAGTATTGCCACCATTAGATCCAAATGTATACAGGAACGAATCCTAGTTTACTGTGTTCACTCAGACATTGTTCTAAAATGCGTGGCTGGCTGCCTGCGTGTCACATACAAGGAGCAGACAACACAACGCGATTTTACGAACTCCAGCACCACGGGCTGCACTGCATGTATCTTTCCCCTCATTGATGTATAATTCTTCCCCAGAAATTCCCAAAACTAAATATACTATCTTCTGTTCTTCGAACAGCCTTTACAAGAAGCGACTCACTTGAGTAATGGCCGCCCATTCTGTAGTCCGCTTAAATTTCACCTCCTTAAACTCTCATGATGGCTTTCATTACTTATTTCCTTGCAGATTGCATAGTGTATTTGAAGTGCTACTACTTATCGAGAAAATTGCTCCGTCCTACAACAGCCAAATCCCGCCATAAGCACAGCGCTATCCTATTGCGTTACGACAACCCTCGAAATCCTCGCCTAACAGTTGCTTTCTGCAGCCCATGCCTCAAAAATGAGTTCTCATATCCAGCTTGTATGAGAAATCGTTAGTCTTGTGCCTAAGTTAGTAGCGTTTTTTTTTTTGCGTAATGGTATTCCGGTTGCTATGGGTGTATTTATGGATTGTCATTTTTGTGTTTGTAGGCTCATTGTTGCTGCCTGAATTTACATATTGTCATTTTCTCATTTGGAGAGAAAGAGTGGAGTTGTGGATTGCCAAGTAGAGAAATTTCCGACGTGTGCTTCTGTTTGAGTTCAGTAGAGGGGTCACAGTAGCAGAGGTACGCAGAAACATTTGCACCGTGTACAGGGATAATACCAATGGACAGAGCATGGAAAGAAAATTGTTTTCTCTTTTTGACATTAGTGACTCTCCTTGTTCAGGAAGACCTTCGTTGTTTGATGAACGGCGCTTCAACTCATTAATCCCCAATGATCCACGTCAGCGTACACGGGGACTGGCAAATGTGATGAACTGTGATCTTCCACCGTTGTGCGACGTTTGCATGCGATGGGGAAGATTCAAAAATCGGATGCTGTAATCCAAAATCACAAAAGTCTGTGGGTGGTCATATGTGCATCTCTGCTTGCTCGTCATCAATTGGCTCCTGAATACCACCGACCTCACGTGGTCCGACAAGTAAAATTTCTGTGTTACTTCAATAAATGATCTGGCAGTTGTTATTAATTAGTGTAACTCTGTCATCGTTGTACGAAGCCTGTACACAGACCTTCGTTGATAGAAATCGTCATACTGTCCAATTGCTTTAGAGACATATTGCAGAAAATATTTAAATAAAGCTAGAATTTAAATTGTAGGGAGTGAAAATAGTACCTAATATTTTTATAAGAATCAATCAGAGCTGAACATCCTTACACATCTAACATTATTTGTAATCTGCATTGTCTGCCATTGAAACACTTCTCAATCTTATAAAATCGTTGGTATGCCGGATTTGGGTGTCTCCCTATACTATTAACTTACAAAGGTATAACAAAAAGTCTGACTTTTACTAAAGGTTGTGATAGGCAAAGAATGTAGAATCGGGTTTTGCATCAATTTACTTGATTAAAATCTCAACGTTTTATTGGCAAGTGAGATGGTTTTGTCAAATGTAGCTGCTGTCATGGGAAGGAAAACTAGGCCTTCTTTAGGATAAACAATGACAAGAGGTTCTCTTTCCTTAAAAGTACACTCCTGGAAATTGAAATAAGAACACCGTGCATTCATTGTCCCAGGAAGGGGAAACTTTATTGACACATTCCTGGGGTCAGATACATCACATGATCACACTGACAGAACCACAGGCACATAGACACAGGCAACAGGGCATGCATAATGTCGGCACTAGTACAGTGTATATCCACCTTTCGCAGCAATGCAGGCTGCTATTCTCCCATGGAGACGATCGTAGAGATGCTGGATGTAGTCCTGTGGAACGGCTTGCCATGCCATTTCCACCTGGTGCCTCAGTTGGACCAGCGTTCGTGCTGGACGTGCAGACCGCGTGAGGCGACGCTTCATCCAGTCCCAAAGTTGCTCAGTGGGGGACAGATCCGGAGATCTTGCTGGCCAGGGTAGTTGACTTACACCTTCTAGAGCACGTTGGGTGGCACAGGATACATGCGGAGGTGCATTGTCCTGTTGGAACAGCAAGTTCCCTTGCCGGTCTAGGAATGGTAGAACGATGGGTTCGATGACGGTTTGGATGTACCGTGCACTATTCAGTGTCCCCTCGACGATCACCAGAGGTGTACGGCCAGTGTAGGAGATCGCTCCCCACACCATGATGCCGGGTGTTGGCCCTGTGTGCCTCGGTCGTATGCAGTCCTGATTGTGGCGCTCACCTGCACGGCGCCAAACACTCATACGACCATCATTGGCACCAAGGCAGAAGCGACTCTCATCGCTGAAGACGACACGTCTCCATTCGTCCCTCCATTCATGCCTGTCGCGACACCACTGGAGGCGGGCTGCACGATGTTGGGGCGTGAGCGGAAGACGGCCTAACGGTGTGCGGGACCATAGCCCAGCTTCATGGAGACAGTTGCGAATGGTCCTCGCCGATACCCCAGGAGCAACAGTGTCCCTAATTTGCTGGGAAGTGGCGGTGTGGTCCCCTATGGCACTGCGTAGGATCCTACGGTCTTGGCGTGCATCCGTGCGTCGCTGCGGTCCGGTCCCAGGTCGACGGGCACGTGCACCTTCCGCCGACCACTGGCGACAACATCGATGTACTATGGAGACCTCACGCCCCACGTGTTGAGCAATTCGGCGGTACGTCCACCCGGCCTCCCGCATGTCCACTATACGCCCTCGCTCAAAGTCCGTCAACTGCACATACGGTTCACGTCCACGCTGTCGCGGCATGCTACCAGTGTTAAAGACTGCGATGGAGCTCCGTGTGCCACGGCAAACTGGCTGACACTGACGGCGGCGGTGCACAAATGCTGCGCAGCTAGCGCCATTCGACAGCCAACACCGCGGTTCCTGGTGTGTCCGCTGTGCCGTGCGTGTGATCATTGCTTGTACAGCCCTCTCGCAGTGTCCGGAGCAAGTATGGTGGGTCTGACACACCGATGTCAATGTGTTCTTTTTTCCATTTCCAGGAGTGTATCTGAACCAGAATAGAGATCTATTCACGAAAATACCACAGAAATTTGCACGTAATTACCTATTCTTCATAAAAATGCATTCTCTGTTAAAAATATAATACAAGAGCTTGAAGCTGAATTTCAGTCTTTGAACATCATGACGGTATGCGTTACTAGCTCCCGTGCAGAGGTAATGGTATACAGTGTTAACGGTCATCGTCTCATGAATGTGGAAGTTGTTACTGCAGAATTAACGTATCATGTACTTATATCAGACGTGGCACACGTTTGAAAACTAGAGAATATGTAATCAAAATCGATGTTGGTAAACATTTTGAACTGGCAACCCTTGAACTAACAAAGCTGGAAATTTGTAAGAGGTTAGACACTGTGCGTGTGCGCCGCTCACGTTGTGGTAATGTAGAATGTTTCTGAAAGAAATTAACTGAAGTCCCCGAAACTAACATAACATTACTTAGACACCTAGTTAACAATTGATACATGTGTTATGAAAACTTTCGGCATGGTACAAGTGGTAGGCACTGCTACTAGGATATCAGAGATTTCAGCATCAGTATTAGGCAATATACTCACAGATAGTGACAGGGAAAATTGTAAAGTAGTAATGAGAGATCTTGACCTGTCTTATCATTACTGTAAGATAATAAAGCTAAAGACAGGCTTGGTAAAAGCCACAAAATTGCACGCCTACAGAAAATTCTTTTCAGGACGTAAAATACATGCGTTTTCTAGGACGTTGGCAAATCACACTTTGGATGAAATGTATATGAACGACAATGAGAATGCTAAATTGTCTAATTTTGCAAACTGTTTAAATTAATTCTTCCGGAGACATTTCCAAACAAGCTACCACTACAGCAGCAGGTAAGGTAAGTAAATGGATAACTGCGGGTGTTGGAAAGTCCTCGCAGTCAATTACATTTCTCAGTTCATTACAAAAACAGTATACTTATCCATAGTTCCTAGATTACTATGACATGTATAAAAATTATACAGGAGGGTAATGCTTGCTGTAAGAAAGTGATTCAGTAACAAAATATTAAATTATGCAGAGAATAAATGCAGAAATGTTTGGGATGTCATACAACATGTGACTGGAAACGGCAAACGCAAATACAGTAATATACTAATCAAAGTTGATGATAGAATAATAGAAAACCCTCAGGAGCCGGCAAATTTCTGGAACAACTATTTCTCTGATGTTGCAGAGAATTGCAACAAAATCTTCCTAAAATATATGTAGCATCCACAATGGCTTGTGCAGCAAGCAGAAAGGTGTTGTTCCGTACGGTATAACTTTAAGTGCGGAAGACAATGCAGAAATTAAGAAATCAGATATCAGCCTTTATTGATGAGATTTCAGTCTCTGTTCTGAAGTCCTTAGACGGCTTACAAAACCCACTAATAAACATAAGAAATAATTCCGTTAATTCAGTCATTTTCCAGAGTACCTATAGCACACACAAGTTGTGCAATTACTAAAGAAACTTAGTGCACAGAGTATTGAAAACCACAGGCTAGGTTCACTACTGTGTGCATTCTCAAAATTATTTCAGTCAATCATGATAAATAGACAAATCAGTTACATGAACTAATGCAAACTTTTTAATGAACCAGAGTTTGGTTTCCATAATGGGAGAGGTACAACATCGCCATTAAAGTGTTTACAAAAGTGTTACCAGAAGCTCTTGACAACAGTGACTGTGTTACTGGCGTATTTGTAGACTTGTCAAAGGCTTTTGATACTGTTGACCATAAAATACTACCAAACAAACTAGAAGCAGTAGATGTAAGAAGAATATCAGACGGGTGATTCCATCCTTACTTGGAAAACAGAGTGCAAACGGCAGAGGTAGCTTACTCATTCGCAGATGAGAAATTTTTAGCGACACCAACAAGAAGTGTATAAATAAAAGCGTTCTTCAAGTGCGTCTATTAGATTAAGTTCTTTTCTTAATATACACTCCTGGAAATGGAAAAAAGAACACATTGACACCGGTGTGTCAGACCCACCATACTTGCTCCGGACACTGCGAGAGGGCTGTACAAGCAATGATCACACGCACGGCACAGCGGACACACCAGGAACCGCGGTGTTGGCCGTCGAATGGCGCTAGCTGCGCAGCATTTGTGCACCGCCGCCGTCAGTGTCAGCCAGTTTGCCGTGGCATACGGAGCTCCATCGCAGTCTTTAACACTGGTAGCATGCCGCGACAGCGTGGACGTGAACCGTATGTGCAGTTGACGGACTTTGAGCGAGGGCGTATAATGGGCATGCGGGAGGCCGGGTGGACGTACCGCCGAGTTGCTCAACACGTGGGGCGTGAGGTCTCCACAGTACATCGATGTTGTCGCCAGTGGTCGGCGGAAGGTGCACGTGCCCGTCGACCTGGGACCGGACTGCAGCGACACACGGATGCACGCTAAGACCGTAGGATCCTACGCAGTGCCGTAGGGGACCGCACCGCCAGTTCCCTGCAAATTAGGGACACTGTTGTTCCTGGGGTATCGGCGAGGACCATTCGCAACCTTCTCCATGAAGCTGGGCTACGGTCCCGCACACCGTTAGGCCGTCTTCCGCTCACGCCCCAACATCGTGCAGCCCGCCTCCAGTGGTGCCGCGATAGGCGTGAATGGAGGGACGAATGGAGACGTGTCGTCTTCAGCGATGAGAGTCGCTTCTGCCTTGGTGCCAATGATGGTCGTATGCGTGTTTGGTGCCGTGCAGGTGAGCGCCACAATCAGGACTGCATACGACCGAGGCACACAGGGCCAACACCCGGCATCATGGTGTGGGGAGCGATCTCCTACACTGGCCGTACACCTCTGGTGATCGTCGAGGGGACACTGAATAGTGCACGGTACATCCAAACCGTCATCGAACCCATCGTTCTACCATTCCTAGACCGGCAAGGGAACTTGCTGTTCCAACAGGACAATGCACGTCCGCATGTATCCCGTGCCACCCAACGTGCTCTAGAAGGTATAAGTCAACTACCCTGGCCAGCAAGATCTCCGGATCTGTCTCCCATTGAGCATGTTTGGGACTGTATGAAGCGTCGTCTCACGCGGTTTGCACGTCCAGCACGAACGCTGGTCCAACTGAGGCGCCAGGTGGAAATGGCATGGCAAGCCGTTCCACAGGACTACATCCAGCATCTCTACGATCGTCTCCATGGGAGAATAGCAGCCTGCATTGCTGCGAAAGGTGGATATATACTGTACTAGTGCCGACATTGTGCATGCTCTGTTGCCTGTGTCTATGTGCCTGTGGTTCTGTCAGTGTGATCATGTGATGTATCTGACCCCAGGAATGTGTCAATAAAGTTTCCCCTTCCTGGGACAATGAATGCACGGTGTTCTTACTTCAATTTCCAGGATTGTACTTAACTGCCACTACTGATGCTATTTTCTACAACCCGAAATGTTACGTCTTACCCTCAAAAACCACGTGCGAGATTTTTCATATTCTCTTGCTCGCTACGCGAAAACTATTAGTCGTTCGGAAAAAAATGAACAGGATCTTTACTGTAGGAAATATAATGTGGTGATTTTTTTTACTCGTATACGCTCTCGCGGAAGGCCGTAGTGTTCAACTTGCTCAAGAAAAACTCCAGATGCCGTTGTATTCGAGTTATTCAAGAAAGACGTACAAAAATAAATTTCAGACCCCACTCCCATATCCAGCCGTTACGGGCCACTATTTCTAGTATGTCACTTACGGCATTCCCTCTAACCTCCGTACGAAAATTTCCGACTACATGAACTATTGCCGATATTCGACTCTTTTGGTCTTTGTTGACTGGTCTATTACGCCACTAGCATCATCGGCTATTTCGCTGACATTAAATTAAAAATGGCCCTGAGAGTAATGAGTGAAAAAAGATTTTCGTGAACGTTATGCTAAAACTAATTATGTTGACAATTCAGCCCAACTAAACCCTTCAAGGCACGGTCGTCCCGTAGTCAGAAGGCCTGACTAATACAACGATGTAATTGATTAGTTTATGCTGTTAAAATTTAAAAAAATCATAGGTAAAATTTAAAAAAATAACAATTTTATGATTTGTAAATGTTCGATAAAGACTGAGACCAATCAATGAAGACCAAAAGAGGTCCAATGTGGTAAATAATTCGTGCAGTCTCAAATTTTTGTACAGTGATAGGAGGGAGTGCCATGACGACATAGTAGAAATCCTGACCGGTGGTGGCTGAATGTGGCAGTAGGCTTTGAAGCTCAGTACGTCTTTCTTGAATAACTCGAAAGCAACGGCATCTGGCGAAAACTTATTCCAGTACAAAGTTTAACTACATTAAATTTCCGACGACAAACGTCCCACTTTTTTTTCTGTAGGACTAATACTTTGCGCCTAGAGAGCTGAGAGAATATGAAAACCTCGGGTGTCCTTTTTGACGGCTAGACATAACATTGCGAGTTGTATAAAACGACATTGGTAGAGCACCTGAATCACTATGTACATAAATTACTTTCGAGACATTATTAGTCATAAGGAAAAAGAACTTTTTGCTGTTGACAGTAATACCATAGTCACTGATGAAACACCCGAACTTTTACTACAGAAAGCAAAACCTACTCTAAAGGATGTTTCCGATTGGGAAGTATATAACAAATTAACGTTGAATACAAAGAAAGCAAACAGTATGCACTGCAGCGTAAAAAGGGAACACACTTCTGTCGCATTAAGCATAAACGATAAATTTATACATTGTGTAACTAACAAAAAGCTTTTAGAGATAAATATTAATTGTCGAGTGACACGAAATGAACACTTAAGGATGGTGGCAGAACGTATGTTATCAGTGTGTTTTTCTCTTAGATCTCGATCATAAATTTGTACCAGTCACTGGCTTTCGGTGACATATTATTCCTATGTACGCTCTGTTCTTAGCTATGAGACTCTTTCCTGGGGAACGAGGCACAAAACACGGATACAAATTTTAAGCTGCCGAAAATCGCCGTGATGATAGTAACTAATAGTCATGCTCATTGTAAAAATTGTATCTTTATTCCACACAGTGAGTACATTTACCAATCTGATCTCCATATCAGGGTAAACATTTCTATGTACTTCACTAATAGTTTACCCATAATCATGGGACAAGAGCCAGTTTGGGCTCATATTTAACTAGGAAAAATAAAAATGTTCCAAAAAGCAAAGAATAAAATTTTGCAATGAATTTTCAAAGCAGAAGGTAAGGATTACTAAAATGCATCTATTTAAAAAGGCAACTAATACGTTCTTCATGTCCAGTGAATACTACTCGTACATAATCAGACTTAACGTTGAGAGTAGTTGCTACTAATGAAACAAACTGCTTGTCATATTACCATATTGTAATGCTTTCTCAAGAAAATAATTCGCCAGATCTGTAGTGCATGACACTAATGTGTTGCCATTCTCTTGAGTTCAATATGTCACTCTTCATGATTCAGTTTCCAAATGGAGTGACGGGAGAACATGAAACGTGCTTGTGGAATAACGGCATGTTTACGGCCGTGGAATCAACTTTCTGAACCGACTGGTGTTAGTGCGTAAGGCACATCAAGAAGTTCATGGTTTCGGAATCACCAACGGGTGTCTTTGAAATGTGCAGCGATGAAGAGTAAAACGATTTTTATAACAAAGAATGTAGAGGAATAGGGATCAACCGAATGAGGCAGTGCTGTTCTTAAAGCTCTAAGCTCATACTCGGAAGAATGTAGTTTGCTTTGTCTATCTATCCTCATTTAGGTTTTCCGAGGATTTCCTAAACAATTTCAGGTAAATGCGGATGTTTTTCCTTCATCAATGCTCAGCCGACTACTTTTCTATCCTCCAACAGCATAGTTATATATTCTGTGTGTATGTGAATTTTTCAACTGTTTACTTTCTTTCTGCCATGTCGAAAAATTTAATATCATAGATATATTTAATATCATAGATGAGGCCTGGGTGAAGAATTAGTAAATAAATAAAATAATTAAAGTAACAGTTTGGTTATCATTTACGATTGCTAAGAAAAAGTTTTTTGTGTATTTCAATTTGTTTCTCATGAACTTCGGTTGCAAAATGCAGAGCAATGTGTGTTTGTGTACTAGTATCTTCTCCGTAACTGTCATTTTACATAAAATATGAAAAAAAAACAGATTTACTACTAATTCCTTGTCAGGGGACTATGAACGTTTGATCTTAGTGCAATGATGTTGCTGCAACATTGGAATCACCAGGCTCAAGTAAGAATCCATTAGTGGTTTGAATATTAACACCAAATGTTGATCCAAAGTAAGTTCCCAAGCTAGACGCAAACATAGTTGAAAAATCGAGTGATGCGTTTTCTACTAAAGACTGCATGGGGTCACATTTCGCAGAGGTATTCAACCAGTTTCGCTCGATCTTTGCAGAATCTTAGGTTTTTTTTTCTTTGTTACGGGGTCTAATGAGGAAGTACTGAATAGAATTTAAGAGCAAAGAAATGTGTTGCACAACCTGACTCAAAAAGTGATCTGTTGGTAGGTCACATTCTGAGACACCAAGGGATCACCAGTTTGGTACAAGAGGGAAGTGTGGGGACGAAAAATCGTAGAGGGAGACCAAGGGATTGTACAACAAGGATATTAGGTAGGACAGAGGTTGCCATAGTTACTCGGAGATGAAGAGGCTTGCTCAAGATAGAGTAGCTTGGAGAGCTGCATCAAACCAGTCTTCGGACTCAAGACCACAACAGCAACAACGTTGTTGGTGGTGTTAAGAAAGCTGGACTGTTACAACAGGGAAACAGATAATTTTTATGAATGAAACCTTTTTTTAAGACTAGCAGTGACAGTATACATGCTCGGAAGCGTTGTTTTGCGTCAACCTGCCGCCAGTACTAGTGTTGCAGCGCAGGTGAATAAATACGTGTGTGCCCTGCAGCTGCTTGGGGAACATCTGAAGTGACCGAGGGACCTGACCGTTGTATCACAAAAAATCTCGCATCACTTATACCTATTACAATGTCAAGAACCTCCAAAAATTGCATGGTTTCCCCAAAGTAAAGAAATGCTTCGAAATGAACATAATTTAAGGAATGAAATAAAAACAAAACATTTGTCCTCAATTACACCACAGTCTGTGTCTGAGACTCAGTTGGTCCGTATGTCTGATAGGTGTCTGGTAGTGTGTGTCCCGCATCCACACGTGTGTGTGTGTGTGTGTGTGTGTGTGTGTGTGTGTGTGTGTGGTACGGAGGGTAGGGGGTAAGGGGGCAATACGGGATGTATGCAACCCCTTGAAATCTGACAGGTATAGACTTCCTTATTCATTAGAAAATTCTCATGCATTTCTAGCAGTGAGTTTCTGCGATTTTACTAAACTGTAGATTTAGTAATGTCCACAGAAGCAGCAAAAACTGTGGCTTTAGCAACCTCTGTACTGTAGTGACTGGGCGGTTTTTGCTTTACCTTCAGGTGCTGCGAGCGGTTAACGCCAGTGTGCTATAAGATTAACTCTGAAAATAGAGGCGGATGAGTGTCATGTGGTAGGCACATCTGTAGTGGACACGGCCCTTAAGGGAACTGCCAGAGAAACTGAATCCCAAGGGACCAGCACTTGTAGATGTTGCGGCTTCCGTCGGTTCTCTTTTAAAAGAACTAACATGGCGACAGGGGCTGTAGAGCTTAAAATGGCTGCTCTACTTCCGTTGTCCAGACGACAGGTACATTTAACCTTACCTGCTAATCTTCTACTGTCTTTTCTGTAGCCAGAAGCAGAATTAATCACTTCTAGCAGGGTTTCGGATTATTAATTAAATGGTTGTAGAAGGCAACACGGGCATTCTGTAGATCAGAAGTCGGACAGATCTCATACGATACAGCACATATTTACATAAGCAAACACACACGGAAAAGCAAGGTAGTCTGTTACAATCAAAATATCGGATACTGCACACATAGGAATAACACATACCTGAGACAGAAAAGTCTTGTTGCAGGACCGCACAAAGGCCATAACTGCAATATAAACGAGCGTTCTGTTTACTCGTACAGCCATTGAGGAGCAGGACGAGATTAGTGTTTAACGTCCCATCGACAACGAGGTCATTAGAGATGGAGTATGACCCCGGATTTGGGTAGGATGGGTAAGGAAATGGGCCTTGCCCTTTAGAAGGGACCTTTCCGGCGTTTGCCTGAAGCGATTTAGGGAAACCGTAAGAAACCTAAAAGTGGATGGCTGGACACCGTTTTGAACCGTCCTCCTCCCAAATGCGAGACGTGTGTGCCAACCATCGCACCACCTCGCTCGGTGTCCAGCACATGACTGAGCGCACTGAGAGATAAATCGTAATTATTATTACCCACGGGAAAGAATAAACTGAAGCGACAGGGGTAGTACAAAGCATTATCACGCAAGCATAGTCAGCTTTGTCGCGCCTACCAATATACTGTAAATCCAAACCGTTGCATTTCTGATCATTCACGATCGTAATGATTGCGGTGCTTTAGCTTTAAAGCGAAAGAGCACTAACCAGAGCTGTAAGGTCAACGGCTGCTACTGAGAACAGTAAGCAAGCACAAAGATACACAAATGGCGGCAAATTCCGCGCTACTGAACTCCACGGCCCAACTCCTACTAACAATTGCAAGCAAGTGAGGACGAAAGGGCCTCTCCCGTCAGTTTTGTTGCCGAGAGCATCGCAACCCAGTAAGCTTTCACCGGTAGAAAGAGGAGCCCGTAGCCAACGTAAACAGAGTGACAGTCAAGCACTGTTCCGGCCCGAAAGGCCTGGTCTCACGTTTCCGAGTTTGGGACCCGTATAGTCATGACAATCCTGCAGAAAGAAGGGGACAGAAAGGTGTCGGTCCGTCACGAAGAAAACGTGGTCTGAAATTCGAAATAACGGCTCCAATGTCGTATGTGGCTGTTCGCCAGATTCCCAATTACTTGGAATTTTTAAATTAAGGCTCTGAAAATTACTTCGCCCCCACGAGACAACAGTACTACGGTGCTATGGTGATATCTGACTGCTCGGAAATATTAGCACGATTTGGTTTAACTAACGTTTAATTTCACCAACTTCCTCATTAGTAATCGGATCGATATTCATAATACATCAAGTGATTCGTAAAGTTCCGTATAGTTTGAATCTGCCGTCACAAAATTTAAATGTATTTTTTTATAAGACTCATTCTTTGTAAAAAGGCTCTTAAGGGTGGCAGTATTTCCTACTGCACACATTAAGATACGCTAGAGAAAAGTGTCTATTCTACTCACTGAAGTTCATAGTTGTGTATTTTCTGTTCTTGAACAGCTGTACAATAATTACGTGGATGGTGCAGAGCGACTGCACGAAAGATTCAAGGCCTACGTAGGCGAAACACAAAAATGCGACGTCCTACATCACTAGACGGAGATGAAATCTTCGGAGTCTGTTTTATTGACGCCGATTGAATTTTCTGTTCAAAAAACCATTGGGTCTTTGTATGTTACGATCCCTGTTCCCACGTTCCCACGTGCTGGGGACTGTTGTCCAACTCCGCGTCATAAATTTCCGAGAGCATCACGGCACCATCCGAAGTGTGCTCCTCTCCCTTCGTGTGTAGCCACGAGGGACGGATCCTCGCCATTTTTGGTACAAATAATAGTAAGAATTATCGTCTGCACGGCGTTGGTGAGAAGGGGCTGAGTGTTAGTACTTCACCCTCGCCCGTGTGGTGCCCCTTGCTCGTGGGCCTTCCTAAGCACTCCCAGGTATAATAGGAGACATGCTGAGCTATCGAACTCAAACGAGGACTAGTTAACAACCATATTCTTACAATAGAACTAATACATATTTGTGACTGGAAATCCAGACGAGATAATCAGAGAGCTACCGGATAACGTAATCGCTACATTCAATGGCGCCGGCCGGGCGAATGAAAAAGTCACTTCTAGCGAGGAAACGTTACGCTTTGGATCCCAGTGAACTTACATTGGCGTTTACATTGTATGTGCATTGCGTCAGATAGCGCTTCTGGTTTCGCCTATCGGTATTTGGCTCTGAGCACTATGGGACTTAGAATCTATGGTCATCAGTCCCCTAGAACTTGGAACTACTTAAACCTAACTAACCTAAGGACACCACAAACACCCATGCCCGAGGTAGGATTCGAACCTGCGACCGTAGCAGTCGCGCGGCTCCGGACTGGGAGCCTAGAGCCGCGAGACTACCGCGGCCGGCGCCTATCGGTATTTCCGACGTTGGCAATGGCTTCTGTTGTCCTAGACCATAACAGTTTAACCATAATAGGCTACGGATGAATAAAGCTACTACCTATGCTACTACTGGATATGTTTGACTTTCACGCTGTTGACGGGGCATCGTGCTGTTTCCTTGGCGCGGCAGTCGTTTCGGTGCTGTCCTGAGGTCGTTACCATCCTCCCTCTCTCATTTCCCCCTACAGATTTTATCGAACATCAGAAAAACATCTGTCTAACATCCTGACCCACTGATTCCGGAGATAATTCTCACCACAACGTAAACATGACCACCATGGCTAACCAGCAATTGTCTGCATGTCACACAGGGACACCCACTCCCCTCCATAACCATCGTAAGCACAACAGTTGTTTACCGTTTGTCTGTGGGCAAACAAGGTCCGTGACCGCATGTTGAGTTTACATGGCAGAGTTATCGCAACACGCTACAAAGAACATAGCAATGCAGTACTGTATGTATGTACATTTATACTTCTTTGGGCCCAGATGAATCATTACAAATTATAGGAGAAAACGTGAGTTTTCAAAGGTCTGAAAGGTTTCCTCTGTAGGAAGTGGGACCCTCTCAAACTCTGTGGCATAGGAATACGGTGCAACGTACAGCCACAGAGTTTGTAACCCTGACGTACAGTGGGCACGGCTGCACAATAAGGAGCCAAACGAGGAGCCGAGTACGGCCTTGCTTGTTATCATTAGATTATACTCGCCAATTTGAGGGTGGTTTTTGGGGTGCCCCACATACTTCACCCTAGAAACCCTAGAAATGTATCTTGTTCAACTGTAATTTCAGCAGTCATCAGTAAATAAAAATAGACATGAAAATAATGAAATAAATCCAATAACATAATCATATGTAGAGATCTGCTAGCTAACGACGTATTATAGGTGGCTACCAAGGCCAATAAGCGTTATTTATTCAAAGTGTTTTCATGATACTTAATTACGAGGGGTATATATGTGACGTGTTTTTCTGGTTATTTTTACTGCTATCGAAATGAATTCCTCAATAACTCTGATATTTCTGCATTGCATACTTATAATTTTCATATTTTTATTTTCTGAATAAAAATACCTTCATTAATCGACACACTGGATATCCTGGATTTATTCGTAAGAAGGTTGGGACTTCAGATCGGAAAACCAAAAATATTCTGTCCATATTAATATTAAATTTTATTCAAAGGAGCACTGCACGTATACTAATGAAACACGCTTACCATTAAGGCATCAAACAAATGTACCTTAAATTCGTCTACACCTACCATACATAAATACCCTGCAAGCCACGGACAGTGTGTGGTATAGGATACCTCTGGTATCAATAACTGATTCCCCTTTCCCTGTCCATTCGCCATTGGCACGTGGGAAGAATGAGTGTCGGAAAGTCTCTCTATTAGCTTTAATTTCTCTGATTTTCTCGTTGCAGTCATTTTGCGAGACGTATTCTGGAGGACGAAGTATGTTGTCCGGCTCTTCCCGGAACGCATTCTTTCCGAAATTCAGTAGCAAGCCTCTCCGTGATGATAACCGGCGATCTTGTAGCGTCTGCCGTTGGAGTGTGTTGAACATTTCTGTAATGCTCTCACACCATCTAAACGATCCCATGTCGAAATGTGCAGCTCTTCGTTGAATGTTCTCTATGTCTTCGATCAGTCCCACCTTATAAGCGTCCCACCAGTACTCAAGAATCGATCGAGCAACTGTTTTGTAAGCCCCTTCTTTCGTGGATCAGTTAAATTCCCTTATGAGATTTCCTATGAATCTTGATGTGACGTTTGCTTTTATTGCTGGATGTTTAATGTGATCATTCCACTTACGGCCGCCTAGATATTTTATGCTCTACACTGTTTCTAACAGTTTCTCATCATTATCGCAATTACACAATAGTGAATTTCTTCTGCTATCACTGCGCAGTTGTTACTCTTCCATAATAACATTTTCTGTTTGCATAGTAGTGTGTGCTGATATGAAACTTTCTAGTAGATAAAACGGTGTGCCGGACTGAGACTCGAACTCAGGACCTATGCCTTTATCACGAAATTTCTCTACCAACTCTACTTTATAATAGGAGTTTATTTAACATCATCACTTTGAACCTAAGAGAAATATCTGCACCACTTCAGGTGTTGGCCCCTAACCACGCCTGTCCCAACAATTCTGTACAAACCAAAAAGGATTTCTTGCACGTGTTCTCAACATAAAGAGGAATACCGTTGGGATCATAGTATCAGAAACAGTGCATCAGATCAACTGCTCATTGCATGGACATTGCAACTACGTGGTGGGTCGTAGAAAGCACACCAAAGGAAGTTGCAGAAGTATTTTCTGTATTTCGGATTACTGACGATGACCAGTAGCAAAACAACATCGAACTGCATGGCAGCGGAACCAATTCACAGACTGAGTCATCGCCTGCGGGTAGCACACGACATTCTGGAACATCATCATCTGCGTTGTTATTAGATCAGGAGTGACACATACGGGGAAGGCCAAAATTCGCTGGACCAAGTGCCAGAGGCTTACTGCCGGGCCACAAACGAAGCGTTTGTGCCACGGGAGGGATCCACGACGCTATGTGGGCATTGACACAGTGCTTACGTTGCAAGAAGTCAAGGGAGCGGAGGCGATGTTCAACGAGTTGCAGCAGCCATCTGCAGTTGAGGGCCGCAGAGCACCGCAGGTCAGCCGTAAAATAGGTGCCAAGGCGGCGTAAGGTATCATTTACACTGAGTACGTCAACGATCCCCTCAGGCAGGCCTGTACTGATATTCATAGCTCGCCATTTACGTACATTGAGAGAGCTGCCCGACTCCTCGCCGTAGGTCACCACATAAGCGGCACAGCAAAACCGGTGTCCGCCTAGCGACGTCCCCATTAGTCGTTGTCGTAGACAACACAACAATAGTTCTAGGTTAAAGGCTAAAGCAGTCCGACAGGAGGCACCCCTGTTGCACTGAGTGCCGGATCAGGATCGGTTGAGTGAGCCTACCATTACAAAAATGGCTCTGAGCACCGTGGAACTTAACATCTGTACATAGCCTACTAATCCCTAAATGTGTGGCCGATGCTAAAGTCGCCTATTACCTTTCTAATCCTTACCATCATAAATGAGGTGTCGACTTCTGTGGTCCATCCAAAACTCTTTCATTATCATTTATATTAGAGTAGTCGACTTCTCAGGTCGATTCAAAACTCTTTCATCATCATTTTAACTGTGGCTGAAGTCATCCCAGCCTAAATATATATCTATTGCAGCGGAAAACTCATCATTGCTTGTAATCACTAGCAGACCACCAACCAATTGTTGCTAATAAAGTTTAATCTAATTTTCTCAGGTCCATTGCGTGCTGTTTGTTCTAATTTTATCGATGCTGCCATCTTCCTCTGAGTCAGCTGCAAGCTGATATATAAGAATGTTTTCTCTGTATATATGCGTATGTAATTCCTTTGCATTTCATAACAGGTACAAAAAGTTTCTGTATGTAGTTTATAGGGTGTTATGCTGCTTGTATGGATGATGATTTTAGAACTTATAGCCAAGGTTCTGTATCTGTTTTACAAACTTTATCCTGCATGTTATCTTTTGTGATACAAAAGCATAGTCTATTTTCGGTTGCTTAAATATTTAATTAGTATGTCTTTTGTTTCAGTTGATCCCTTTTTTATTTTTACTTTATTTTATTTATTTTATTAATTAATTTATTTATTTATTTTGAATATTGAATAAGGATAGACGACAGATTTTGGTTCAGAATGATGAAGAGTGAAGAACGAACAGTGTGAAAAGAAATGAAGTAAACTGTTAATTAACTCGGATGCCTAGTAGGCGTCAGCAACCTAGGAATGCAAACAGTGCTACGGCCCACTGAGGTTTCTCGACATGCTATTTCTGTATGAGTAATAGTGGACGTAGAGGAATGCACACCTCCTGTTTTTACGCCATCCTTCCAGCACTTGTATGTTGCCTAAAACCTCGTCCAGCCAATCTAGTACACACAGGAAGCTGTTAACCTCACTCTTGCTGAGCTGAATTAACTTCACTTGTGTAGACACTGAAACTTGGAACTATTATTTTTCCTAAGTCAGATTCACGTAAATGTTCAGTTACATACTGGTCCTTCTCCCAGTAGTGCTGGAAGAACTCCTTATAACTATCGCAGCCACTGTTTTCAAATCTCTTGGCTTCAAATATTTCTGTTTTTATAATGTATTGTGTATCTGTGGACAAGTGTTGCTTCAAGGATGCATTAACGAATTCTTGTTTTGTTTTACATGTGCTGTTGGCACATGTGCTGTTGGCTCCAGTTCCCTATAATATTGCATCCCCTTCAAAACGATTGGCTACAAACTTGGCTACAAACCTTCCAAACTTTACAGAAGCTCTCCTGCGAACCTTGCAGAACTAGCACTCCTGAAAGAAAGGATACTGCGGAGACATGGCTTAGCCACAGGCTGGGGGATCTTTCCTGAATGAGATTTTCACTCTGCAGCGGAGTGTGCGCTGATATGAAACTGCAAGGTTCGCAGGAGAGCTTCTGTAAAGTTTGGGATTTAGGAGACGAGGTACTGGCAGAATTAAAGCTGTGAGTACCGGGTGTGAGTCGTGTTTCGGTAGCTCAGTTGGTAGAGCGCTTGCCCGCGAAAGGCAAAGGTGACGAGTTCGAGTCTCGGTCCGGCACACAGTTTTAATCTGCCAGGAAGTTTCATATCAGCGTACACTCCGCTGCAGAGTGAAAATATCATTCTGGAGACCCTTACGTTTTTCCCGTTTACTCCCCATTTCGAGTTTCTGTTTTAAATTCCAATGGCTCTAAGGACTATGGTACGTAACACCTGAGGTCATCAGTCCCCTAGATCTTAGAACTACTTAAACTTAACTAATCGAAGGACATCAAACGCATCCATGCTCGAGGCAGGATTCTAACCTGCGACCGTAACTGTCGCGTGGTTCCAGACTGAAGCGCCTAGAACCGTTCGGCCACACAGGCCGGCAGTTTCTGTTTTAACGCAATTTCCACATCATATATGTTTTTCTCATCTCACTTAGTAGAGGTATGTTTTCTAGCTTCTGTCCTATTTCTCTCAAACAACCCTACATCGTATTTGTATTACCATTACAAACAGATTCTACTCATGATACTTTACGGCTAAGGACTACATTTTCGTCCTTTAAGTCTACGACCTGTTTGTTTTGTCTTTCATGGGTATCTTTGCAAGTCTTGTATATTTTAAACTTATCATTACTTAATTTAATGACTTTATCCCTAACTGACAAATCAAAAGTACCTTGAGCTTGCATGAGATCATTTATTTTCACTATTTCGTCATCAATCTTATGATTAACCTCTCGCTTGGACTTAACTAATTTTTGACCCCATTTTTTAATCTCATGCTCAATTCTTTTTTCTCAAGCCCCTATTCTAGTTTCATGAGAATCAACCCTGGTCTCTAAATGTTCAAGCTTATCTTTAATTTTTGCTATCTCCTCGTTTGTTGTTTTTATTTTATCAGCAAGTAATTTTTGCCCTTTCTTTAATTCGTTTGACTCCTTTATTATTTCTTTTTGCCCAGATACTAACTCCATTACCATTTCAACCACACTTGTATTATTACCTTGTGTAGGCCATGTATCAGCTGATGGTGTCCCTTGGCTTAACCAACTACTTGTTTATTCATCAGCAATGATGATGTCAGAGTCATCACCTTTGACATTACCAATCACCTTATTTAACTTATTAAGATTGATGTCATCTACATCAGAATCCACCTCTCCAATTTCACTATTGCTACTACGCGAAATTGTGTTTTCTTGGAAAACATCAGTTTCTAAATCAGATGATACTGGTAAATAGCTATCATCCATTTCATTCTGTAGACTTTCCTCTTTACTTATATTACTAACTTCATCTGGCATGCCCTGTAGTTGGCTTGCCTCTTCAATTTCATTACCATGAGGTTGCACTGCCTGTCTGCTTCTAAGATTGTACCGCATTTCACTTTCCCCCGACATTTTGTTATTAAAGAAATTACTACGAAACAATTTAGCAATATTCTTAAAATCCCTAAGGTTGTTTATACTAGCTTAATCTCGCTTGTAGTAAAGTGATTAGCGAACACGCTACCTTTTTCTCCGGTGCGATGCTGCTGCTCGCCGCTTTGTTTTTTGATGTGTTGGGTGTCTTCGGCTGCCGTAGTGAATCACAGACGCCCATCCCTGCCGTTAGCCGCTCTCTGACATTTGACTGTAGCTGATGGAGACGATAGGTATTGCTTCCATGTCATTTACTTCGGCTGCTGTACGCTGCCTTGTTAACTTTAAGCGTTGTTTCTTTTAGCGGTGATATAAAACTAAATCCGTTTGCATCGCACACACACTTATAACTTTACACATCGATTTGCGTTTTCGCATTTTCACTTTTAACTACGGGACACGTATTAATTAGCGGCATTTATCGATTTTGTTGCGTAACAGTTCAAAGAAACTTACAAAAGTTAAAATAAGATACAATTTCACAGTTCACACAGTGTGGCTTACTACCTTTTTCATTGTTCATACACTATTGATTCGGGCATTTTATGACAATCATTACAATTCACTGTTCTCACTATGATTTTCACATCTCACCTAATTCACAGTTTTCCTTAATGGATAGCAGCCTCTTCTTTAAATACACGTTCCCCGCAAGAGACGCCATGTATAAAATATAAGTTGCCGTGTTGGAAGTCAGATTTGGAAGCTGGAGAGATCTGTAGAGATTGAATAAGAGCCCCTACCCATTCTTTCCACCAACCTGTCGTCATCTAAAGTTGTGTTTCCAGCGTAGAAGACAGTTCGTCGGTTGCTGTCATCTCGAACTTATACCTGTGTTTGTGCTTTTCCTTATGGGATGCCATTTGCCCAGGTTAGTCTCTGTATCTACAGAGGGCAAGATCTGTAGTACTGACCTTGATGGTAGGCGACACCTTTCATTAATGTATCCTGTTTGTTTATATTTTAAAATATCACTTTTTACACTGTCTTGTTCAACATTCGACATAGCGTTCTTACTGGTACGCTAAGTTTTCTGGCAACTTCCGATATCGAGTACGACATGTCCGCCCAAAACAGAGATACACGTCCTGCCCTCCGGAACACCTATAACAGAATGACTAGCACAGCCGAAGTACCTCATCTCCCAGGCGTTCCAAAGTGACCCAAAGGTGTACGAAGCACTTCAGTTGTAATATCATTACTCTTACGTTTCTCAAAACTAGTGAAATGTAATAAACAGAAACGGTAGACTCGTAGGGTAACCATGAGAAATTGTCATACGGAAAACTCAGTTAAATAGAATGACAAATATATAAATAATTAATAAGAGAAATTAGGCGTTTTGGCGCCTAACCCCGGAAGGTACCTACCAATCAGAAGCAAGTTCAGTACAACTGACGGACTCTCCCACGGGAATGGTATATACTGTACCATCTGCTGCTTGTACCTCACTCAACCTTCGTACCGTACACCACTTCACGTGATTTTCAACCTTGCTGTTTAGTGTACTCTCTGTCTAGCTTATGTGGAAAGCTATTTTCCTATATTCATATGATTTTTTCATAGAATAGATTAAATTTTGTGCTACCGTTTGGTGTATTATCACATACTTCCCATGTCATCTATTGTAAACGAGCGTTAAAAACATTTGCCCTTGAGACGTTACCTTTTCTAACTGATTTCCACTGAGGAGTATCCATACTGTAAGGCGCTATGTCATTGATCCTAACTAAATGAAATGACATTTATCTTATTGTCATTATCATACATTTCAATTTTTTATACCAGCAGTAATACTACTGTACCGTTAAGTACAGACTCGGTAAGTCTTGTGTTTAAGTAACGGTACTACAGATACAGATCATGTCGTTTTTCCAGTGCCTTGTCTATGTAACATGATTTGTTGTTCGCATTGTAACACTTCCCCGTTCCATTACACTCCCCTCCTTCTCCACTCCCATCACACACTCCCCACCCATTTCTGCTATAGACACTATTCCCAATGTTAATACAGTTCGCTGAATAGATTGTATCTAAAGAAGAAATTCAGTTTGCACTGACATTGTATCTTATTGTCACTTTTATTTTGTTTATTCTGTTTGTTTGCGCTTACAATTTTTGTCAAGACACTCAATGCAGCTCTTGTCCCCCTTTCATCTGTTAATTTTTGTTACAAGCTGACGTCAGCCAATATGGCTCATTTCATTCATTTTCTTATTTGTACTGTAATATTATGTTATTTTATTGTTTAGCACTCATGATATCCATTGTCAGTTGAACTGCGTCATTGTTGTAACTATTCTGCCACCTGATGGCAGCTAATATAGCTTTGTTTATTAGTTTTTATTTCAAATTTTTAATTTTGTATCGTAAATAGTTTGTTGTTGGACTTTTATTGTGGTCTCATATCTAATATTCTTCATAAACAAAATTTGCTACTACCATGCCACGTAACAACAGGTACGTGGCTTTTTCTCTTTGCTCTTCTTGTTTTAATTTTATAATGTACACTTGACCATTTTCTTTTTAATTTTAAATGTTTAGGATACGTTTTCAGTTACGACGAAATGTGGCGCCACTATTATCACTATACCGCCATCTGGCGTGAATGTTAGCCTCTAAGTTCCAAGTTACGATTTTTTCACTAACCTGCTTATGACTGTTACACGCACATCTTGTAACCTTTATATCTACTTGCAGCACAATTCTCCTAGGTATGTTTCTGCTTGAAGTAAGTTGTGTGCTCAAATAAGGTTTTTTCATTTACTTCCCTATTCTGATACTGTTTTGTAATTTCCATGTTTCTTTAGTATTTTTTTGACTGATATCTGAAAATAACGTATTACAACAGCAAAGTCATTCTCTTCTGAAACACTGCTTTTTGTTTAACGATCAAGCCAGCCTTCATGCAGTGCTGCTGTTCGATGATGTTAAAACCTTGTTTGTTCTTATTTCGCGCAACACTCATTTAGATAAATAAAAATAGGTTCTAAGAATATTTTTAGTGTGACTGGTACATGAGAATTAGCATTAACATATTAATGCTGCAACTTCACTTTTTATGCAAGTGTTTGACAACAGTAAATTATCGTCATTGCAGCTGCTGACTATTTTCTAATGCCGTTTTGGTACTGATTATTATAAAAATTTAAATAACTATATCTGCAAACATAAAAAGAAATTTGAAAAGACCTATATATTAGACTAGTTACAATCGATCCTAATATGTTGTTCTTTCGAAAATGTAACCAATGTGCCATTCATCCTGATGCACAAGTCCCAGACAAATGTTTCTCCATGCCACTTGAAAGAATGTAGCTGATACTCTTGGGAAAAATTGCTTCTATCAGGCTCTATCACAATAAATTATTCCTGCATGTGAAGGTAACGTCAAATGTTCTGTACAAATTTTAGTTCTATTCAAAAAACCACAACATTTACTGTCAAATACATATGTAAACAGGCAGTAAATTCGTTCGACTTAGGCTGCCGGAAGAAATTAGGAACTCCAAAAAATAGTAACGAAATTCCGAGTTTACATTTGTATAGGTAACATAATTAAATGATTAACGTTGCAACATCAGAGGTTAATGAAAGCGAGCGATAAGCAATTGTAAATGTGAAATGCTGTTACATTAATTGCCAGTGTGACCACCAGAATGTTGAATGTAAGTATGCAGATGTGCATGCATTGTGCTGTACAAGTGGCGCACGTCAGTTCGTGGGATGTAATTACACACTTGTTGTACTTGGTCGTTCAGAACAGGGACAGTTAACCAAGGTTGTGAGCGATGCTGGAACTGTAGTCAGATGACGGCCCATATGTGCTCGACTGGAGACACATCTGGCGATCGAACAGGGCAAAATAACATATCGACACTCTGTAGAGAATTTTTGGTTACAACAGCGATACTTGGACGAGCGCTATCCTTTCGGAAAACGTCCCCTGGATTGCTGTTCGTGAATCGCTTCACAGTAAGTCGAATCAACAGATTAACGTACTGATTTTTCAGTCAGGGTACGTGGGATAACCACGAGAGTGCTCCTGCTGTCATACGAAATCGCACACCAGAGCATAACTCCAGATGTTTGCCCACTATGTCGAGCACGCAGACAAGACTTTTGAAGCGTCTAAGTGGCTTCCGTTTAGAAACACATGGCCATCAATGCCACCGAGGCAAAACAAACTTTCAACATAAAACGCAATAGACATCAACCCTGTCAACCAATTAGCTCTCACTTGACAAATGGCGGTAGTTTGTTGTCAGTGGAATGCGTGCTACAGGGCGTCTGGTCCGGAGCTGTTTTCGAAGTACCCGATTTGTAACAGTTCTGTCACTGTGGTGCCAACTGCTGCTCATATTGATGCTGCAGACGTAGTACAATGCACCAGAGAAATTATGTTTAACTGCCGTGTGGAGGATCCATGTTCTGTTCTGGGTGCTAACAAGGATAATTGTTTGGTTGGAGGACTGGAAAAAGTTTTTCATAGTTTCATGAGACCTATAGAGGAGCTACTCGAATAAAACGTACCTGATCCAAGGCATGGAAGTGCGTCAACGGATAGGAGATCCTTGGGCTGCCCCCTATACCTCTCCAAACTGCATCCAAATAACGGAATTTGATATTGGAAGGCACAGCAGCCGGTAAACGTTGTGTGATCGTCTGAGTGTGATTCCGTAACAGCTATTGGCTCAGAATAGCTAAAATAAAAATGCATATGTACATAAAGTACAATTATGAAAGAAAATGAAATCCGACACAATAACTATTCTGTTCCAGCGAAAAGTTGTAAACAGATATCGTACGTATTTTACATTTTCACTTGGACGGAAAAAATTCATATACTCTGATTCATATAAAATTATCCACTCGTAGTCCTCCCCTCATAGCTGAGTGTACAGTCGGCCTTTGGCTGTGGAGCGGTGCGGTACGTCCCGGCCGCTCCGTGTCGCGTTTCCGGGTGTGTTGTTGTTTACCGCGCCGGCGCGCTAGTGTTACGTATTGCCGTCACGTTCCTGACACACGATGGCTCTTTCGTATCGGAAAGCCACGATCAAGCTGCAGTTCGACACTACGTACTCTAGACCCAAGGCCCACGAAGTAGAGCGTTTTTTTACGCGATGTGGTACATGTTGATCCTAACGAGCTGATCGGTATCCACTTATCTATTGTCTCCAGCGTCGTATATCTTAAGTTCACTGACGACGAAGCATGTGACAAACTTCTCAGACACTCGACGGCAGGTTATCGGTTCTGCCACTCAGACGGAAACGTGGGTGTGGTGACGCTTGAACGTGCTGGATTGGGAATCCAAAATGTGCGCGTGTTTGAGCTCCCTTTTGAAGTTCCAGCGGATTTGGTCACCCTTGCTCTTCGGCCCTATGGAACAGTTCTCGGCCACACGGCCGAAAAATGGAAGACCTTCGACACCTACCCTGTCCTTAACGGGGTGCGACAAGTCCGTATTGACCTGCATCGCCATATTCCTTCGTATCTCACGATCGCTGGTTGCAGGGCAATAATTATTTACGACGGTCAGCCGAGAACCTGCTCCGGTTGTGGCCAGACGGGACACATGCGTACCGAATGCCTGCAACGCCGTCTCGTGCAGACACCCTCGACCGACCAGATTCGTCCGTCGACACCGACCTCTCTGCCGATTACGTATGTTGCGGCGGCGAGACGGGAGACGCCAGCTGTATATGACGACCCCACTGTATTGGTGCGAGCTTTGGAGGACCCTGCAGTAGCTTCCACGGAGCCCCAAGCGTCTTTCAGTGCTGATGCTACTGATGTCCTTTCGTCGGACCCCGGCGCACCGTCACAACGGCTCGCCGACGGTGCGATGGAAGTTGAAGCACAGGATGCAGCGTCCTCCCCTTGCCCTACGTCGGAAACAGAGGCGCGGCAGCGTAAGCAGAAATCACCCAAGCGTCATAAGAAGCGGCGCAAGACAACCGACGACGTAGAACAGCCCGAGGCGACACCGCTGGATGACGAGGTGCCTCAACCGCTCCACCGCGCCGACACAGGCGACCCTACCGTCTCACACGGTTCGACGTCTTCTCCCACTACCGCTGGGTCTGGACCACATGGGGATGCGGGAGATCACCGCAGCTCCGACACCGGGGATGCACCCTTGCCTCCGTCTGCCTCTCGAGATCCAGTGGTGTCAACGTCCCTGGGTGACTGGGCGCAGGAGATGGAGTTGCAGGATGCGTTTCAGAACCAAGACGATACACCGATGCCGATGGCAGCGTCTCCGCGGCCGGCGACAGACGCCTAGGACGGCATGAGCACCTCTCGTCGCTGCCTAGCACTTCGCAAGACCGGCGCTCCACGTCACGACTACTGCCCTCCTGTCATACCATGGTCACCTCCCGAGACTTGATGGACCAGGCATACCGCCTCGCCACGATCAACGTCAATGGCATTACATCTGATGTCAAGACCCGTATGCTGAAGGATACGTTACCCGCTGCGGATCTGGACGTTGTTTTCCTTCAAGAAGTCCGATCAGGACTCTGTCTCGATGCCTACGGATATGACGCCTACACTATGCCTGCAGATGTGGGCGGCGGAGGTACGGCGATTCTACTGCGGGAAGGGATAATGGCCACTGATGTCTCCTATTTACCGTCGGCCCGGGGGGTCGCACTCACGATTGGTACAGTACGTCTGGTGAACTTATATGCTCCTTCAGGCACCGGCAAAAGGAGAGAACGGCGCACCTTTTTTGCCGAAGATATAGCCCCGCTCTTCCAGGGCAATACCGACCACTTGGTAGTAGGCGGCGATTTTAATTGTGTGCTCCGCCCATCCGACCAGGAGCCACACTATACCACCTGTCCGGCACTCCAGGCACTTGTACAGGACTTGGCCTTGTTGGACACCTGGATCATCCAACACGGCGACCGTCGAGCACACACCTACTTTACTAGTCACTCCGCGAGCCGTTTGGATCGAGTCTACGTCACCCGCGGCCTACGATCGGCCGTTGTCGACGCTGAGATGTGGCCGGCAGCGTTCACGGATCACCTCGCATATGTGTGTACTCTCACCCTTCCCCGCCAGCGCGTCCGCCGAAGTAGGGGTCCGTGGCGCCTCAATGTGGCCCTTCTTGATGAGATAAATTGCAGACGCGCAGTCGAGTCCACATGGAGCAATTGCCACCGGCGTTTACCCGCCTACCGTTCTGTACTTCAATGGTGGTTACGGTGTGCAAAACCCGCACTGTGCCGAACATTAGTCAGCTATGGACGCGACCGAGCGCGCTGGTATACTGCGACTACTGATTTTTACTATACTGCGCTCCGCGAACTGGCTGTACAACCGCCGTCGCCAGAGCGACAATCAGCAGTACAACGCGTCAAGGCACAATTGCTTCGTATCAACGCCGTACGTCTTGCGGGTGTGCGGGTGCGAGCGAGGACGACTGATGATGTTCGTGGTGAACGACCTTCCCTCCACCATATCATTCAAGAACGCCGAAGACGCAAGAGGCAGCTCATTACCGAGGTTGAGACGGAGGACGGGCGACGCGTTGACGCACAAATGGATATCGTCCGAGCGTTCACACAGACATATAAACTTCTTTACGAGAGGGAGTCCCACATGAATGTAGGGGTCAGGGAAGTCCTATCTGATCTACCAGTCTCTCGGAACCTACAAGATGATGCTACGCTCTTGTCGGCGGTGACTTTGGAAGAACTGCGAGAGGCTCTGTTGCGTGGCTCTCCCAACAAAACGCCTGGCCCTGACGGCCTCCCTCTTGAATTTTACAAGCGGTTCTTTGATCTCATGGGCCCAATGTGGGTCAGGATGTACAGTGAACTCCTGGACGCCGATTTTCAGGTACCATCTGACTTTACTGAGGGTCTCTTGATCCCTGTGCCCAAACCCGGCGGAGGCCGTGGCCCTCTTGATTTTCGCCCGTTGACAATGCTAAACACTGACTATAAGCTGTTGACACGCATGCTCCGTGAGAGGCTCAAACCTACGGTAATGGCGGCCATTCACACTGATCAAACCTGCCTCGGGGGCGACACTAATGTGTTTACGACTTTAAGCACCTATAGAGACGTGGTGGCGCTCATGCAAACTTGCCGCCTCCAAGGCGCTCTTGTTGCGCTGGACTTCGACCATGCTTTCGACCGCGTTAACCATGGTTTCCTGCGTACTGTTATGGAACACATCGGTGTCCCGCGTCTGACGACGTCTGTTGTGTTTCGATTTATCCATGGGGCTGTCACGAGGATTATGATCAACGGCTGTCGGTCCGCCCCCGTCCGTGTCAACAGGTCCGTCCGGCAGGGTTGTCCTCTTTCTGCCATGCTCTTCGCCGTTGCCCTCGAACCAGCTCTTCACGGACTACGGCGACGCTTAGAAGGACTTACCCTCCGTTCCGTAACCTTTCGATGTGGTGCATACGCCGACGATGTGATGTTCTTAGCACGGTCTGGTGACGAAATACACACGGCGTTTTCCTGGCTCCACCAGTATGGGGCGGTGGCAGGCAGTGTGCTCAACCTTCGGAAATCACGCTACATGGAGGTAGGACGAGGAATGCCTGCAGGTCTGGACGTACCTCTGACAAAGGTCCCGATGCTCAAGTGTTTAGGGATATCACTCCATCGACAAATACAACGCACTGCGGCCTTTACGTATCGTATGGTCTTACGACGACTCCGTTTAGAGGCTCGTCTCAATAAATTCAGATCATTGAACATTTTGCAACGCGCCCAATACGTTAATGTGTACATGGCTTCTCACCTTAACCATTACGCCCATGTACTGCCGATAACGGACACGATGGCTTCCAGGATACAGGCAGTGTTTGGACACGTGGTGAACGATGGTGCTGTTTTCAAGATCCGTTTTGTTACGCTTACTTTACCCTTCGACAAAGGCGGTGTTGGACTCACTCACGTCAAGCACAGAGCGCTGGCACTGTATCTCCATTCCATGAGGCGACTCTGGCTTTCACCAACAGCCAGTCTCCCCGGCCTACTGATTGAAGAAGTGGCCCCACGTACGCTGTACCCACCGGTACCAGTTGGACATTTATCGCCCACGCTGTCACACATTAGAACGTTTTTCGTAGAGCATAGCTATGTGTTGCGGGTTATATCGGAGACACGGAATCCGACAGCGAAGACTTATTATAGTGCTCTCCAGCACTGGACTCCGGATAACGACATTGTACGGCGCCACCCTACGGTCGACTGGCCACGAGTATGGCGAGCCATCCACGCGCCGTTCCTGTCTACTTTCGTGCGATCGACGTGGTATGTGGTCGTTAACGAGAAACTTCCAACCCGACAACGGCTGCATGCCATTCACCTAATTGACGACCCTGTGTGCCCCCGTTGCACGACGTTAGACACGGACGAACATAGACTGAACTGTGGCCCCGCGCGTGAGTGCTGGAAACTGATCCGCCAGATCCTGGCTTTCCTGCTCCGCCGCCCCTACGTTTCGATTTTACCCCAAGAACTCTTTCATCCCGACGCTGTCTATTTCCCTATGACCCGGATGAATGCGGTTAATTGGGTACGAGGAATGGCGATACACTACATATACCGCGATGGAGACAAAGACGTCCTCGATTTATGGTACTATATGATCGACGAGTTTCTGGTCTTAACGAACAGACAGGATTACCGGAACCTTTTTGCGAACTATTTGGGTTCGTCATTCATGGACCCACCACCCAGCTGGGGTGTGCCGGGTGTGAGAAGACATTAACTTGTAGATGTGATCTTTCCACGATTCCCCTATGGTAACAGAAACAGTCTCTGACTGTGTGCAGCGGCCCCGGGCGCTCCAACGATTGGTGGCTGGTGATGTCCAATGCAATGACGACCGCCCGTTCCTGGCCGCCCGCCTAGCAATGTGACCGCGGCGAGCAAGATGGCCCTTTTTAGTTCACTTTATTGGCAACTTTTTGCGCATGGCTGCCTTTTTTTTTTTTAATGCATTCTCAAAAAAAAATGTAGTTAGTAGTTTGTGAAATAAGCATTGTAGGCTGTGATTATATTTTTGTTGAGCTTAATAATTTGTGTGTGTAGAAACACCATTTTCTTTAAGTATTCATTGACATATTTCTGTACATGTTATTTGCATAAGTGCCTTAGTACAACTTCAGTTTTGTGGCTTTGTCATCGCATTTCCATGAAAGTAACCAAAAATATGGGAGGTTATTTTATGCACAGACTGATTTTTTTCTTTTCTTTTTTTGTAATATTTTTATTTTCCATTTGAAGTGTAAAATTTGAGCTTAATTGTTATGTTCTGCAGCACAAAGGTGAAGCTTTGTAAGACTTTTCCCAATAAGTTGTTTTCTTGTGTACTATTTTGTAATTGAATCTCATTTGTATTAAAGAAATAAATTTTTTTACAAAAAAAAAAATAGTGCTCAGAGCCATTGTTTTTGTAGCTGAACTTTTCCATGCAGTGGTGGTTGCACGAAGTTATAAACCTGCTAAGGGATGCTTTTTTTGTCTAAAGGTGTATTGGGTCATTAATAAATTTTTTGTGACTACTAGTGTAATATGAGAAAGGATAACAAGTAATGAAATTTTACGTATCGACTGTTTACAGTATAGTAGGAAGATTCAAATGGCTCAAAAAAAAAAAAAAAAAAAAAAAAAAAAAAAAAAAAAAAAAAAAAAAAAAAAAAAAAGAGTGTTCAGCGCGACGAAACGCAAGTCTCCAAAGTGACGTCATCTCGAAAGACTTGCACCAGGCGAACGGTCTACCCGACGGGACGCCCTAGCCACACGGCGTTTCCATTTCCATCCACTCGTATAACGACGAAATCACCAGACATTTTTTAGTGAGAAGCAGTGCGTGTTGTGGTGCATCTCACCTACTGCATTTTACAAATTGCATTGTTGCCATCCATTTTCTTAAAGTGCTAAGAATGTGTCCAGTACTTAGAAATGTTTAAACATGATAGACGATCAGTTACAAGCCAGATGCTTAAAGAATTAAATCGTTCCGAAATAAAGACGTCTGTTGTCTAAAAATAAAATAATATATAGATTAAATCAAATTACAGATGGTGAGTTCTTAGGTCATTCCTAGTTAATTTCAAATACACTCCTGGAAATGGAAAAAAGAACACATTGACACCGGTGTGTCAGACCCACCATACTTGCTCCGGACACTGCGAGAGGGCTGTACAAGCAATGATCACACGCACGGCATAGCGGACACACCAGGAACCGCGGTGTTGGCCGTCGAATGGCGCTAGCTGCGCAGTATTTGTGCACCGCCGCCGTCAGTGTCAGCCAGTTTGCCGTGGCATACGGAGCTCCATCGCAGTCTTTAACACTGGTAGCATGCCGCGACAGCGTGGACGTGAACCGTATGTGCAGTTGACGGACTTTGAGCGAGGGTGTATAGTGGGCATGCGGGAGGCCGGGTGGACGTACTGCCGAATTGCTCAACACGTGGGGCGTGAGGTCTCCACAGTACATCGATGTTGTCGCCAGTGGTCGGCGGAAGGTGCATGTGCCCGTCGACCTGAGACCGGACCGCAGCGACGCACGGATGTACGCCAAGACCGTAGGATCCTACGCAGTGCCGTAGGGGACCGCACCGCCACTTCCCAGCAAATTAGGGACACTGTTGTTCCTGGGGTATCGGCGAGGACCATTCGCAACCGTCTCCATGAAGCTGGGATACGGTCCGGCACACCGTTAGGTCGTCTTCCGCTCACGCCCCAACATCGTGCAGCCCGCCTCCAGTGGTGTCGCGACAGGCGTGTATGGAGGGACGAATGGAGACGTGTCGTCTTCAGCGATGAGAGTCGCTTCTGTCTTGGTGCCAATGATGGTCGTATGCGTGTTTGGCTCCGTGCAGGTGAGCGCCACAATCAGGACTACATACGACCGAGGCACACAGGGCCAACACCCGGCATCATGGTGTGGGGAGCGATCTGCTACACTGGCCGTACACATCTGGTTATCGTCGAGGGGACACTGAATAGTTCACGGTACATCCAAACCGTCATCGAACCCATCGTTCTACCATTCCTAGACCGGCAAGGGAACTTGCTGTTCCAACAGGACAATGCACGTCCGCATGTATCCCGTGCCACCCAACGTGCTCTAGAAGGTGTAAGTCAACTACCCTGGCCAGCAGGATCTCCGGATCTGTCCCCCATTGAGCATGTTTGGGACTGGATGAAGCGTCGTCTCACGCGGTCTGCACGTCCAGCACGAACGCTGGTCCAACTGAGGCGCCAGGTGGAAATGGCATGGCAAGCCGTTCCACAGGACTACATCCAGAATCTCTACGATCGTCTCCATGGGACAATAGCAGCCTGCATTGCTGCGAAAGGTGGATATACACTGTACTAGTGCCGACATTGTGCATGCTCTGTTGCCTGTGTCTATGTGCCTGTGGTCCTGTCAGTGTGATCATGTGATGTATCTGACCCCAGGAATGTGTCAATAAAGTTTCCCCTTCCTGGGACAATGAATTCACGGTGTTCTTATTTCTGTTTCCAGGAGTGTATTTTATTTATAGCCGTGTGACGTCTTTCACGCCTTTTTTATTACACAAATGTTTGTCAGAATATCATATTTTCCACAGTTATATATGCAAATGAATACAGCGTGAATACCATACATATTGTCATCCTAGTGTATTTATTTAAAGCATACTTTAGTATTTTGCTAGTAACTTTATTTAAATATCAGTTACAGCTGACGATACAAAATCATGGTAATTTAGGAAGTGGTCAATCCCATGTCTCAATTGATATAAATTTTGTAAAAGAGTGCCTAAAGTATCTTCTGACCAGCAAGTCTAAATAACTGTTTACACAATATTTAATCACAATTTACCATTTTTATTGAGCACAATTGCTCATGAATACTGTCTTATTTATTTATGGAGAAACCTAAATTTACAAGCAATTTGTAAATACCATAAATACTGAGATAGTGAATATATTGTTCAATACATACTACATTTACTAAACTGGTGAACACAGTTATCATACAAAGTTACTAAATGCGAAATATGTTAAATATAGATAATTAATACAATTAATCAATTAATATAAATTATGCACAACAAACAATCTTGAGAGAATGAATGCAGTTATTATCTTACATGCTAATATTCATTGTATATTGGCCTGGGTAAGCAGAATAAGCAGTAAGTCTAGTTATTTTTACAAACTGATCTTAGCACTACTCAGATCATAAAACTCTTTCATACGGTAAAATGGCTTGTCTGATAAACTGTTGTACAGTCATCCTTTAAGAACTTTTAATGACATGGCCTGAGCAACTTGTGATAATTTGCTGAAGATTGTCAAAGTATCCACTTTGTGCGGGTTACCAGTTCTTGTTAGCCTCTACCATTATATGGTATAATCTGCCTACCTCAAGTATTATTAATTTCCTCTGTGAAAAAACATTTCATGCCTTTGTTTTTCACAAATAGTACACAGCCGTTTATATAAATATTTTCAACTGTCACTACACTAAGACAGAAAAATAGAGGATGACAGTGCTCCCTCTGATAATTTTTACACTTAAAGCATAACATTCTTTTCTGCTTATTCAAACTTTTGTAAAGTAATAGGTGTGTCTCTCGATGAGAGGGGCATAAGTAATATGCAATTGGACAAGTCCAAAATGCATTACTCTAGGATAGTCCATACTAATCATTTCTCTGATTCAATATGAGAGAGGGAACTCGAAATACCCTTTTTCCACAGCTGACTGACATTTTCTTCCATATGCATTCCTAACAGTTTTATAGGCTTGTTTTCCGTGGCTCTGAGCAGTCATAAAAATGCTTTTGTTTTCTCTGGATTACTGAATATTTTTTTGATGAGAACGAGTGGAGAGCGATTTGAATGATCCCTGTGTATTATTAAGCAAAGCTGAGAAGTTCTAATGTGAGTGAAGCAGGATTGTGTCATCAGTTTAGCATATGGCAGCATGATTTATGTAATGATGAAGAATATGGGTTCAAAAACTGAACCCTGTGGGATATTGTTATTAATCACTGCTACATCGGAGAGTTTTTTACATGTCACAAAAGGTCTTCTGATGTGAAGATACGAATCTATTACTGCTAATGCTTGATTACATACAGTACAAATTTCTAGTCCTGCTGTCAGGATGTCAAACAGAATGCACTCAGACACTTCGCTTGGGTCACATAATTCAAGTTACAGAATACTCCAGACTTTGAGGGCTGTTAATATTTGTGCAATAATTTGCAAAGCATCCATTGCCGTATTCCTGCACTGTCGGAATCGAAAATATTACTCAAAGGTTGCTAGTCTCAAAATAGTTACTTAACACGGTATGCATAAAGGAATCTAATATCTTAGAAAATATTTTTACAATTGAGATTAGTCGATAAATTATCTTTTTAAACACTGGAATACCTTTTGGAGATTTTGAGACAGTTGGGAAACACTCCATACTGTGTACATTTGTTAAATATGAAAGCCAATGGTTTACAGATAGTCTATGGCCTTATTTTAAAGCTAGCTGACTACCCATTCTTGTCCAGATAAGTATTTATGTCAATCTTCTACTAGTCCCTCTCCTCCTCCCCCTCTCTCAGCCATGTCCTCCTCCCCTTTTCTCTGTCCATTTCCTTCTCTTCCTTTCTTCGTTCATCTCCTTCTCTTTTCTTTCTGTTTCCATCTCCTTCTCTCCCTTCTGTTCATCTCTCCCTCTTTAATTTCTCTTTCCATCTCCTTTTCTCCCCTCTCACTGTCCATCTCCTCCTCTTTCCTTTGTGTGCATCTACTTGTCTGTCCTTTCTCTGTCCATTTCCTTCTCTTTGCCCTCTCTGTCCATCTGCTCCTCGCCCCTCTGTCCACGAGCTCCTTTTCTCGCGGTCCATCTCCTAGCCATCCTCTCTCTAGTTCCCCTCCCCCCACTTCGTCCATTTAATAAAAAAATCACCGATTTTAAAATGTGCTGCAGTTAAGGAATGTGGTACGAAGCAGATATTTGCATCTGCTTCACGCTGCCACTATATAATTCTCATACTGACAGTATTTCTGACATGTTCTATCTCAGTGAGAGGTTCTGTGATATATCCACTGGGTTATAGGCGAGGGAAGAAGAAGGCTGATAGAAAATTATGATGTACAGCATATGGTGTGCTATGTAACAATCATTTAAAGAAACGCAACGCTAGATTGACGTCATCAGAAATGTACAGCATGTAGATCGCTGTGTGTGTGTGTGTGTGTGTGTGTGTGTGTGTGTGTGTGTGTGTGTGTGTGTCTGTGTGTGTGTATGTGTTCATTCGCAATATAATATATGGTAATAGCAAAGTAGAGGACAGGTGGTTTAGAAATTATACAAAAACTGTTAAGCATGCTGCCTTGTCAATGGTCAGTGTTGAAATTATAGAAAAAGTGATAAAATTGCTAAAACTGATTGAGCTATCAGTTTTTATGGTTGTTACGATATATCAACAGTGTCTTTTCCATCCTATCCATTCACTGATATGCTGTTAATTACCATATAATGACTGACTGACATCACTTGTTTCAGATGGAGACAGAGTCTTGGTCGAGTGGCAACACCATCTGGGGACAGTTTGCACTAAAACAGTAGTTGCGTATATGATCCCAGTATGAGGAAACAGTCGAAACAGAACACCCAGCCATCTGGGACCCCATCACTGTGAAAGATGAGTTTAATGTAGAGGTCATCAATCACCTTTGGACAACCATTTGGAAGAGTTCCACAATGCCACAAAGCTCTTCCAACGTCAATATATTGTGATATTTTTTTTGCTTTTTTGTCAATCAGGAACAACGCCTCTGTCTTTTATTTCATTCATCCTGTGTGTCTGTTGTGCGAGCAGCAGTATAATCTACACCATGCCATGTTCAGTTTTCTGAGAGAGTCAGTGGATCACAATGTGTTAATGTCAGTTTAGAACCTGACGCAAACCTGGAAGACATGGTGGAAAAACATAATGTATGGTGGTGTAGAAAACTGAAGTCATACACTGCTTGGACATGATACAGCAGAAACAAGAATGTATCAGACAAAAAAACAGGGACCCTCTCTTCCAATTGACAGTCTTTGTGATATGGCCCTCCTACAGTACAGGTGACGAAACTTGACACTAGTTTGTTTTGTTTTAGGGCGCAAAAACTACTGTGATCGTATGTGCCCACATCAAAATTATAGAACATGATAACAGAGAGGAGTTAGAAAACAACTAAACGTTAATCCCAATTGACATAGGAGAAGACAGCTAAAAACAGAGATGTGGAGACAGGTGACTAAAGGCACTATACAGAAACAGAGGTACAAAACTAAATATTACATGGCCTGCGCCATATTGCTTTGACAGATAAAAAGTAAAATGCGGTCAACAGTCCATATATCATTTGATAAAACTGCCGATAACTGAGGTGTTAAACCCAAGTGGGTACATAAACGGTTAAAAAGTGGACATTCCATCAGCAACTGTTGGACAGTTAAAACTTGGGCGCAATGTGTACAAAGTGGTTGGAGGAGCGCCACTTATCAAATGACATTGGCTAAAAAGGCAGTGCCCAATACGAAACCTGTGAAAATGACCCACCGGGAGGGCCGAGACGAGACCGTCCAAGCCGTTGGGAGAGACTTAATAATCCTGAGCTTATTCCCACGAAGGGAGGACCAATGGCAATGCCAAAGGAACACCACCTCCTGACAGACGGCAACACAGAAACCATTGGAGACAATATAGGAACTAGTGGGCGAGGACAGCAGTCGTGGCAGCAGCATCAGCAGCCTTGTTTCCTATCAGACTGACGTGACCAGGAAACCACGAAAACTGAACAGTAGCTCCACCAAGAGTGAGCAAAGACAATCTTTCCTGGACTTGTTGCACTAAGGAATGGTCAATGTACAGCGCACATAGACTTTGAAGGGCGCTGAGAGAGTCCGAACATAGAACACAATTGAAAAGTGGGTGCAGCCGGATGTGCTCTGTAGCTGGATACAGGGCCAAGAGCTCGGCTGTAAATGCCGAGCACTGTGCCACAACTGATATCTAAAGACCTGTGCACCAATGACAGAGGCACACTCGACATCATGGTGAGTCCAAGAGCCATCAGGGTACACAAAGGTACTATCGAGGAAGGAGAATTCCGTTCTTCTTCTTTCTCAGGTCTTCCTTTGCATATTCACAGGACCAGTTACCGAGACCAAAGTCCTTTCGATGAGGATGGTTCAAATGGCTCTGAGCACTATGGGACTTAACATCTGAGACATCAGTCTCCTAGAACTTAGATCTACTTAAACCTAACTAACCTACGGGCATCACACACATCCATACCCCACGCAGAATTCGAACCTGCGAGCGTAGCAGTCGCGCGGTTCCGGACTGAACCTCCTAAAACCACTCGGTCACCGTGGCCGGCCCCATGAAGATGTTTCCCCCACCCTTCCACGATACTAACTACGTCAGGTACTGACAAGTAGTTGGCATATACACTCCTGGAAATTGAAATAAGAACACTGTGAATTCATTGTCCCAGGAAGGGGAAACTTTATTGACACATTCTTGGTGTCAGATACATCACATGATCACACTGACAGAACCACAGGCACATAGACACAGGCAACAGAGCATGCACAATGTCGGCACTAGTACACTGTTTATCCACCTTTTGCAGAAATGCAGGCTGCTTTTCTCCCATGGAGACGATCGTAGAGATGCTGGATGTAGTCATGTGGAACGGCTTGCCATGCCATTTCCACCTGGCGCCTCAGTTGGACCAGCGTTCATGCTGGACGTGCAGACCGCGTGAGACGACGCTTCATCCAGTCCCAAACATGCTCAATGGGGGACAGATCCGGAGATCCTGCTGGCCAGGGTAGTTGACTTACACCTTCTAGAGCACGTTGGGTGGCACGGGATACATGCGGACGTACATTGTCCTGTTGGAACAGAAAGTTCCCTTGCCGGTCTAGGAATGGTAGAACGATGGGTTCGATGACGGTTTGGATGTACCGTGCACTATTCAGTGTCCCCTCGACGATCACCAGAGGTGTACGGCCAGTGTAGGAGATCGCTCCCCACACCATGATGCCGGGTGTTGGCCCTGTGTGCCTCGGTCGTATGCAGTCCTGATTGTAGCGCTCACATGCACGGCGCCAAACACGCATACGACCATCTGTGGCACCAAGGCAGATGCGACTCTCATCGCTGAAGATGACACGTCTCCATTCGTCCCTCCATTCACGCCTGTCGTGACACCACTGGAGGTGGGCTGCACGATGTTGGGGCGTGAGCGGAAGACGGCCTAACGGTGTGCGGGACCGTAGCCCAGCTTTATGGAGACGGTTGCGAATGGTCCTCGCCGATACCCCAGGAGCAACAGTGTCCCTAATTTGCTGGTAAGTGGCGGTGCGGTCCCCTACAACACTGCGTAGGATCCTACGGTCTTGGCGTGCATCCGTGCGTCGCTGCGGTCCGGTCCCAGGTCGACAGGCACGTGCACCTTCCGCCGACCACTGGCGACAACATCGATGTACTGTGGAGACCTCACGCCCCACGTGTTGAGCAATTCGGCGGTACGTCCACCCGACTGCGATGGAGCTCCGTATGCCACGGCAAACTGGCTGACACTGACGGCGGCGGTGCACAAATGCTGCGCAGCTAGCGCCATTCGACGGCCAACACCGCGGTTCCTGGTGTGTCCGCTGTGCCGTGCGTTGGATCGTTGCTTGTACAGCTCTCTCGCAGTGTCCGGAGCAAGTATGGTGGGTCTGACACACCGGTGTCAATGTGTTCTTTTTGCCATTTCCAGGAGTGTATATAGAAAGATACAGTTGAAGGGACGGTAATCGGTAATAGTATTTGTAGCCATTATAGCTCCATCACTTAACCGACTGAGCTATATTGGCTATACAGAGAAATCAGCAATTTATATATATATATATATATATATATATATATATATATATATATATATATATATATTATCCATGAAGAGTAACTTAATCATTCATATTGTGAATAACTGGTGTAGCATTGAAAAATAATGATATTAATAAGCGTAATACTTTGACATTAATGAAAGAGGTACGAAATTAAACACAAACACAGTTTAAGATTATATATACATACATTATTAATTTATTCAAATATCATACATAGGATGCAGTATTTCAAGAAAATCATCAGACTCTTTCTGTATCTTCTACTTCGCACCTGTACAGTATTTCCCAAACAAAACCTTTTGACACGCAATTAATTCCGCCCGTATCTCCCTCAAGCCAATGGATGCCTCACAGCACTCAGATTTTTCACAGCATATTTAATCTTTTTCTGTTTCGGTTCAGCTCTCATGTGCAAACAAAGGCACTTCAAATGTTGAAATGTGTGTGAATTTCTAAGGGACCAAACTGCTTAGGTCATCGGTCCCTAGACTTACACACTACTTAAACTTACGCTAAGAACAACACACACACATCCATGCACGAGGGAGGACTCGAACCTCTGGTGAGAGGGGCCACACGGTCCGTGACATGACGCCTCAAACCACCCGGCCACTCCGGGCAGAAAGGTTCTTCTTCATATCCATAACATGTACACTATGTACACGTAGGAAGTTTACAACATCGTTGTATGCAGAGTCTATGCTCGGAAACAAACGGTTCAATCTCTCCAAAGCAAGACGTAGCGCAGTATCCATATCTTATAAGTTCATAACTGAGGTGTCAGCCGGCCTTTGTGACCGTGCGGTTCTAGGCGCTTCAGTCTGGAACCGCGTGACCGCTACGGTCGCAGGTTCGAATCCTGCCTCGGGCATGGATGTGTGTGATGTCCTTAGGCTAGTTAGGTTTAAGTAGTTCTAAGTTCTAGGGGACTGATGACCATAGATGTTAAGTTCCATAGTGCTCAGAACCATTTGAACCATTTTTGAACTGAGGTGTGCCTTAGATAAACAAAGTTTTCTCCCGATTTCACACATAGTACACCGTCATTATACATTGTTGAAATTGATAGTGTCATACCAGTAAGACGAATGTCTGGGGGAGAATGAGTAGTCATCTGCCGATTGATGTAGCGCTCTGCATGGCATATTTCGTCCCAGTCAAATTAGGAAATTAGCAATTGAACACCCTTCGATGCATTATCAATTTCTGTTCTCGCATGAAAGCTCCAGACATGATGTGCTTCCATACCAACGATTACACGTTTCGTTCCACTGGGAGTGAAATTGTATGTAGAACTGAAAATCACGCGTACACTCGATGCCTTCTTATGCACAGCATCTGCGCTCTGAGCCTGCACTAGCTTAGGGATGTTCTGCTAGGATGGGTCGTATGTTGGTGACCAATACTGTACTCCATCTCGCTGTTGTGTAAGACCACTAGCAGTGTTCGGTGTTTTGGGAGCAAATCGTCTGTCCTCATCACACAAATCGATGAGTGGGACAGATAACAACAGGTCCTGGTCGTGCTACAGCAAGTGGGCTATGTGCGCTACAGGATCCTACGTGGTCGCTACAGGTTCGGACATGCTGGAGGTTGTTGCTGCTGCAGGCCCAGACGTCAGTGCAGGTCTCGACAAGAATGCAGCCAAGGTTGCTACAGGTCTGGACCCAGTAGAGATCGGTATGTTGGCGCGAGGCCCTGTGGGCTTGAACGTGTCGAGAGCTACTGCTGAACAAAAACGAGTAAGCATTACATATGGACCTAGACCCGAAAACAACCAATAATAATAATGCTAACCACAGAGAAAGATGTGATATGGGATACTTACTTTTCCGTTTCTTCCTGTTCTGCAGGACTGTGTTCGATTGTGACTACTGTTGACGCTTCATGGTTCTTCTTCTTTTGCTTCTTCTGCTTCTGCTGCTGGCTGACTGAGGAACACTGAGGTCCCAGAGCTGCTGAGCCTGCCCTATATCCCCTCCAATGACATTAACAGACACCGCCATCCTACTCACTGAAGTCTAACACGTGACTGGATTAAGAATTCCCATTGGTTCTCACCATTTCTCCCCCACCCCAGACCGCCATCTTGGATTACATCACAGGAGGGATGACAGCACCCTCTGGTGGCAGTACTGAGCACTGGGTCAGTTGGAATTGAGACCTCATGGTGATGGCACTGGATGGAGGTACTGCCTCTAATTGTTTAAATAAAGACTGTTTAAATAAGAACTTACATCCATCCTACACAGCACAGGCTGAGTCCTTTTCCCGTCAGTTCCTATGAAGAGGTGGCAGACGGATGACTTAGGCTAGTGGGGGTAGCTGAAGTGACCTATTTTCCCACCATTTTCTCAGGCTATTGGAGGTATGTGTGGTGTGTTGCATTGTCCTACTGGAATTTGAACATCCTCCTATTTTCGGCGGGAGAGAATGTGGCGAGGGAAGGGGAGAGGGGTGGGAGAGGAGGGGTTAGGTTAGTGGAGGTAGCGAAATTAACCAATTATCCTGACAGAATTTGAACTTCCCGAAATGATATCATTGTGATGTTGCCATATTTCTTGCCGCCATCTTAGATCCGCCATCTTGAATAAATTTGGCAACAGTGGAGAGTGAGATGGTACATACTTTGTCCTACCACAACGTTGTCATTCGGAAGCAATGCCAAACTTTGATTTATAAAGCCTTTATTAGTTTTTAACATGGATATCGTTAGCGCCTGTAGAACAAGATCTGGTTTTTATTCAGGACGACAGTAATATAGCCATTGCGATAGCGTTTTTAATATGTGGGGGCTTGTAAGACGATTATGTCTTCCTTCATAAGACACAGTGGTACCACTCAGAAGAAAAGCAGATGAGGCACATCCATCCATTGTGGATTTTCGCTCAGTAATGTTTGGTATCGCCAGCATTGAGTTATTCGCGAAATATTACACTTAGTACGGATTGTGTGATGGATTCGCTGTCATCAGCGGGATTTTTATGTGTACTATGGTCAGTGTTAGAACAAGTGTAAAGAATATTACTGTGCTGTCTTAAGGGGTGGTATGGATTTGAGGTGTAAGTTTTCCATAGCCGTAAGGGGAATGAAAGATTTTTCCACGTTGAAACTTATGTCCAGTCATAAGAAGGATATAGATTTCCATATTTTTAGAGCCGCATCTGTCAAGAGGAGATATTTCCGATTCTTCGCTCATTGTCTAATGTCATCTGATTGACACTGCTATCCTAATATTTAATTATAAGTACAGTGATAAAATACATTGAGGAGATAAAGAAACTGTACACCTGCCTAACATCGTTAGGCCCTACACGAGCACACAGAAGAGTCGCAACAAGACATGACGTAGACTAGACTAATGCCTGAAGATGGGCTGGAGGGAACTGACTGCAGTGCTGTCCATAAATCTGTAAGATTACGGGGAGGAGGAGATCTCTTCTGAACAATAGGTTAGAAGGCATCCCAGATAAGTTCAATAATGTTCATGTCTAGGGACTTTGGTAGCGAACGGAAGTGTTTAAACTAAGGAGAGAGCTAACGGCACCACTCTTTAGCAATTCTGTACGTGTGGAGTGTCGCATTGTCCTGCTGGAATTGCCGAAGTCCCTCGGAAAGCACAATGGACATGAATAGATGCAGGTGATCAGACAGGATGCTTACATACATGTCACCTGTCGGTGTCGTATCTAGACGTATTAGTGGTCCCATATCTCTCATACTACACATGCACCATACGATTACAGAGAATACACCAGCTTGAACACTGCTCTGCTGACATGCAGGGTCAATGGATTCATGAGATTGTCTCTACACGTCTATCTGCTCGATACAATTTGAAACGATACTCGTCCGACCAGGCAACGTCTTTCCAGTCATCAACAGTCCAATGTTAGTGTTCACGGAGCCTGGCGAGGCTTTGTGTTATGTAGTCATCAAGGGTAGGCGAGTGGGCCTTAGGCTATAAAAGCCGGTATCGATGAGGTTTCGTTGAACGGTTCGCATGCTGACACTTGTTGATGGCCCAGCACTGAAATCTGCAGCAATTTGCGGAAGGATTGCACTTCTATTATATAGAAATATTCTCTTCAGTCTACGTTGAATCCATTCGTGCCGGAACTATTTCCGGCCGCAGTGATGACGGAGATGTCATGTTTTACCGGATTCCTGACATTCATGGTACACTCGTGAAATGGTTGTACAGGACAATCCCCACTTCAACGCTACCTCGGAGGTACTTCGTTACATATTTCGTGCCCTAACTATAAAACCACTTGCAAGTTCAAATCTTAATAACCTGCCATTGTAGCAGCAGTAACTGACCTAACAACTGCGCCAGACACTTGTCTTATGTAGGCGTTGACGATCGCAGCGCCGTATTCTGCCTGTTTACATATCTCTGTATTTGAATACGCATGCCTATACCAGTTCCTTTGGCGCTTCAGTATGTATATATGACTGGTTTCCTAGGACGATTGTTCTTGGCGTGCGAGACGTGTGATGGCAGTATCCTGTGGCTGGAATGATTGAGATTTCCAGCTTACGGCAGGTGCCGTCCGGACTCCACGGGTTGGAGCACAAGAATGCAGCTGACCTAACCGTGTCGCCCTGTAGTAATGTGAACAGCGAACTAATCCTCAGTATGTGGTGGGCAGCATTCGTGATGACGTTTGGTCTCTTTGGAAATTTGAGAGCCGGCCGCGGTGGTCTCGCGGTTCTAGGCGCGCAGTCCGGAACCGTGCGATTGCTACGGTCGCAGGTTCGAATCCTGCCTCGGGCATGGATGTGTGTGATATCCTTAGGTTAGTTAGGTTTAAGTAGTTCTAAGTTCTAGGGGACTGATGACCACAGCAGTTTAGTCCCATAGTGCTCAGAGCCATTTGAACCATTTTTTGAAATTTGAGAAGATTCAATATGGACGTATGTTTGTGCTGGACGGTTATTCCCTCCCATGTAGATTGACCATTTGACTCCTTCTACAATCTTCCAATCCTTATTTAGTTGAGAGAACATCTATTGTGACGTGTGTTTTGTGCATCCAAATTGTGAAAAAACAGGTGAAAGAGACGTTCACTTGTTCCCTAGACATGAGAAAGACCTTTGATGAATTTGTAAAGTATAAGCATAATTTGGAATATCTTATATCAGTGACATTGGTATTCGTTAAAAGATATGAGTGGAACTACGTTTCCTTTATTTTATCGACTTTTGGCGTAAATATCTTCACAGACGTGATAAGTTTCTAGTTATTCGGTCAATTGTAGCAGAATTCACCTCTCTGCACCTAGCTCAAGTTTCGGATTTCTAGAGATATAATTTACACTCTTTAGTTTCGGAATTATAACTACTTTGCAAGTGGCCGCTTTGTGGATGATATTGAGATGTAAGTCGTACGATATTCCAGTAACCCATGAGAAAATACATATGTTCTTATAATCTGAGTGTCTGAAGATGGCTGTAGAAAGCACAGCAGTAAGCAAACAGGTTTGGGCCAGAAACAGTAACGCAATTGTACCGGGCCGGGAGAGGGGGGGGGGGGGGGGGGGAAAGCCCAGCCTTTGTACACCAGCTTGGAGAGCGACCGCGGTCCACTGGGAGGGTTCTGAACGTATGTTCGACAAGAGTGTGCAGGGGAAGTTGACTGGTGACCGCTGAGCACTGTGGGTGACCGACCGACGTTGCTAGAAGCGTCTAGTGCAGCGATGATGATGAGCCGGCCTTAGTGACCGAACGGTTCTAGGCGCTTCAGTCTGGAACTTCGCGAGCGCTACGGTCGCAGGTTCGAATCCTGCCTCGGGCATGGATATGTGTGATGTCCTTAGGTTAGGTCGGTTTAAGTAGTTCTACGTTCTAGGTGACTGATGATCTCAGATGATAAGTCCCATAGTGCTCAGAGTCATTTCAACCATTTGATGATGATGATTTTTGATTTGTGGGGCACTCAACTACGCAGTCATCAGCTCCCGTACGAAGTACCAGTTTTTACACAGTCCAATATAGCCACTGTCACGAATGATTATGATTAGGATGAAATGATGGTCGCAACACAAACACCCAGCCAGGAATCGAGCTTGTGACACCGTGATCCAGAGGCAGCAACGTTAGCCACTAGACCACGAGCTGCGGACATTGTGCAACGAGGACTATATACTGTGCTTACTTTCTATTGGGGGCGGGGGGGGGGGATAGCAGTCTTTCTTTGTGGTATATGTAAGAGTGTCTCCTGATCGATAGCTAGATGGAGGTTGCAGAAGTGATAGTTTTAAATCGTGCAGGATACGAATTCACTTTACTACATCTATATGGTATGTGGTGATATAAACCGATTGGAGATCGGTTTCACGCTGAAAAATTCAAGTTTTCCTCGTCCATGGCAAGAGAGTGTAATTGAGGAAGTGTCTTTGACGATAGTTTCTGTATTTCATGATCTGTAGACCACTATTGTAGGGTTTAACTTTCAGTACAATATGAGTGCAGGATGCTTTTTTTCGACCTGTGCCAGACAGTTCTTGCTGCTGAGAGTATCGTAACTTGCCTATCTGCAGAAAATGGCTGGCAGTGCTTCCACACCGGCAGCAGCAATAGTTTAACGGGTAAATTCAGTGAGAACCAATCAGAATGCTCCATTCACAAGAAGTTCCATAACGTCAGAGAGACAGACACCATTTTTGCGAAGCATAGGAACCTTTACAGACTCGTTCGAACAAGACGGGTACAGGGCATCTACGGAAAGTTCTGTGACGTCTAAGAGTCATATGATGTCTTCTTTGTTCGTGTGTTCAGAGACAAGTCTAAGCAGATAATCATCCTCTGGTTCGGACAGGCGGGATACTATCCTCTGCACCCGCCATTGTGGCATTAGAGAATTTCCAGACCAGCAGGTGTAGGACTTCGAAAATTCACCGAATATTTCAGACATTTTTCTCGTCCGTAGGACAGTACTTCGAATTTTGTTTGTGTACTTGTTCTGATTTTCCTGTCTGTGCTTAGACCTCAGTGTGTGCTTCGAGGAGGATGGGAAATAACGTCCATGACTCCAGCAGAAAATATAAACTAAGCCCACTTACCATTCCAGAAAAGTGATGAACACCACAGCAGCTGTAGGACTCAGAAATTTTCTTCATCTCTCTCTCTCTCTCTCTCTCTTTCTTTGGTAGGCCTTTCAACAAGCAGCTAAAACTCGAAGAGTGGTGACTGTCCTGTTTTTAGTCACGGAGCTACATTTATATGGACGTTCAGATACCGTCCTTCTTGCGTGTAAAATTAGGTGTTACAGCTGATAGAGGTCTCAGGATCTGTTTTTTCTCACAAAAGCCTATGAAGTCTCAGGGAGGTTTTTACAAGTATGCAGCGATCTTTTTGGAATCTGTGATCGAGTATGGGGTATACGCCGCAAAATTGAAGCAAACTACTTTGCAGCGATCTTTTTATGAAAGAATGTTTAGCGACATATTCTGTTGGATTTAGTAATACATAATGCAATCCATGGTCAATGACAAGGGTATTTCCCACAAAAGCGCGGGAAGTGCACCGGGGATGGTTGCACAAGTGTGCCGAGATCTTCTTTCAGAACCCCTTTTTCAAGTGTGGTAGTGGTATTCCTCGGAATAAAACGTGTATTTACATGGCAAGTTGTTTAAATATTCTTTTCATCTGCAAATCTCTCTCTCTCTCTCTCTCTCTCTCTCTCTCTCTCTCTCTCTCTATGTTTGTATGTGTATGTGTGTGTGTGTGTGTGTGTGTTTGTGTGAGTACAGTGCTACATTTAGTTACTGTTACACCTTCAAGTTATGTATGTAACAGTATTCCATACACTGCTTAAAGACCAGATGTAATAACTCCTTAGGCAGTTCGTGTTCAATGGCAAACTACATCCATGCGCTGGGAAAGGGTAGGAAGAACTCTGCGGGTATTTCTAACACAAAAGGAAGTACGTCGCCAACGCTGTTGCTACCTCGTCGTTGTGCCCTGAGCCAAGTGCGTGGCCATTGAGGCAGGGAGTGCAGTCACACTGGAGTGTTACTTCTGTTTCTGGTTCTCTGGCTCTTTTCGATTTTGACAAGGTGTTCGACCGAGTCAGCCATGCCTTCTTATTGTAGGTGCTGATAGCCATCTGGGTCACAATTAATGCGTGCAATGGCCAATGCCAATTTCAGTGCGTTGCTGTCAATGGCCAATCGTTACCCCTAATTAATGTCCGCATGGGTTTTCCTCAGGGAAGTCCGCTTTCAATGTCGTCTGTTCTATCCCTTTATATCCTTCTTCAAAACATCGTCGCTCAGTTACAAGGATGGATGCACCTGAACAAGACGATGTCAGTGCGTGCATACGCGGACTATGTGATGGTGTTAGTCCATTCACCTGCTGAGATTGTTACTCAAGGCTATGTGGGATGTCTTTTGCCTCCTATTTAGTGTCTGCATGTTTTGATAATGGTGTCAATCTGTGGACGACGATGGCCGATAGGTATTAAACTTTGGGAGTCATAACTGATCGTTCTTGATTCCACATTGCTACGCATAATTCGAAGTTGGTTGCAGACAAAAGGTACAGTTCTGAAATGTGAACGGTATTCCCATAACTTGCTTCAGAAAATTCGTGTCCTGAGTACTTGCGTCTTGTGCAGAGCATATTACATAGCTCAGTCGCTCAGATCTTTCTTCTTCCCACGATGATGGGTAGGAAAGTAAAACGGCTGTCTAGTCGTTTTTAATGAAGCATCACATTTTTTGATTAAGAAGTGGTCGCACGTGCGCGTTACTTTGGGGGGTTTGGGACTTTCTGATATTCAAAGGAAAGTGTTATTTGTTCGGCGCACTGTGTTGACGCTCTTTCACGCAGTTCGCATACTTACGTCTTGTCGATTAAAATTCCATTTGAAACATGTCAGTGAATTTTATATTGCTGTCAGTTATTTACAGCCTAATATTCGATGGCGGCAGCGTATCACTACCATATCTTTGTTAATGCGTGGGGAAGTGACTCTGCGACGCCTGTTGAATGGGCATCGCTGCAAACTTCTTGGAAGACAGTGTGTTTTCATCTTAGCCTTACAGTTTTACCGATGGTGGTATCAAGTGGTACGCAACTACTTATCCACCAACGAGCCTCTATTTAGTATTGGACGTAGTGTCCTGGTCAATGCAGTTGCAGTCCCGCCATAGACACCCCACAATATAGATATATCTGTCATAGTCATGAAGAGAATTGACACTAGCTTAAAAAACAATTGACTTTCTAATTCGATCTGTTGAGTTCAGACTGTCTTTTCGTTGATACCATGTTCCGTCCAGACTCTACTTTGAGGGCAAACTCAAAACAACTGCGTGGCTGTTGGGTCACTATTCCAGCTGAAGGGGCAACACAGACCCACTCGCCTTTCAATATATGACCACAGCATATAGGCAGTGTTCGCATCTGTCACGGTATCGTGACTCATTCGCCAATATGTTTAACCTCGTGTTTCATGGTCTAGTTATCGGTTGAGTTTGAAGGTCCTTGTAGTATTCTAGTCCTGACCACTTTTCACGTATATTGTTTCACAATTTTTCACTTTTGTGGCCATGTAGGTCTTGTTTAAAAATATAAGAGGCAGATATCGCAAGTACGAGGGCATTTATTTATTTAGCGCATGGTAGTGCTCATCATTTTATGCTTTTTACAAAAGTTTAAACAAATACAATGTTTAAACAAAAGACACAATAAAATATGCTATATAAGAAGTATAAGACATACAGATAATGTGCAACACAATTAAATAAAGTATCAAGATTATGTATAAAGTCTTGTGCGGCGTCTATTCCATCAGAAAATCACTCAAATTGCCACTGTATGCTCTTCTGTCGCACTCTTGGACGATGTGGCGGATGGTCTGCCTGTTGGCTCCGCAGTCACAGTTGGGAGTTGGTGTTTCTCCCCATTTGTAAAGAGTATCTGCAAATCTTCCGCGATTTGTGGGTATTCTGTTAAGAGATGACCACATTTTACGATGTAGTTCATAACCTGGTGGTCTCTCAGTGATGCAGGGGAGGGCTTGACAGGGCTCAGGGCACACCTCTCGCCATTCTTCCCTCCAGGTGTTTATTGCATTAAAGTTTATACTTTGCAACTCCTTGGCTGTTATCATTGTTGGATGTCTAGACCGAAGTCTGTTTCTTTCCAGGTCGCGCATGTCGCAGTGTTCATGGGGCTAGCGTTGTCCGTTATCTTCCTATATTCTCGGAGAAAAGGATGCTCCAGGCGTAGGTCCGCAGATGGTATGTGGCTTAGAATTGGAAGCCAATGCGTTGGGGTTTATCTCACGGTTCTTCTGATAATTCGCATTGTGCTATTCATTTGCGCATCGATTTTTTGTATGAACACTGTTCATCCAGGCCGGAGCGAAGTACTCAGCGGCTGAGTAGGCCAGTCCAAGTACCGACGTGTGTAGCGTGTCACCCGAGGAGCCCCAAGTAGTGCTGCACAGCTTCTGGAGAACATTATTCCTCGTCTTTAGTTTGGCTGCAGTATTTTCCAGACGTCGTTTATAGGTGAGCGCTCTGTCCAAAGTGACTCCATTCAGGCAACAGTAGCCGACCGCGACACAAGCAGCAACAGGAAAGTAACCGATTTTGTGACTTACGAGTTCCTAACCAGCAACGAATTCTATAATATCATCTGTGTCCTTTAATAGTATAGTTTCTTGTGTTTCGGCGTGTTTATTTAATAACTAATGGCCACAGTGCTCACATTTTCGTTTGCGTCGAAAAGTAAACCGATTTTCTAAAGTATTACAAGTTCCTAATCAGGGGAAAATTATTTAGTTTCACCTGAGTGCTTCGGTAGTTAGGTTTTTGAATATCTGCGTATTACTAGACACAATTCGTGCGTTTTCGTCAGGGCATACAGTAGAGTCGCGCGGCACGTGCCTATAGTCCGCTCATCTGCATAGTTTTGTTTTCCATGATCTTTATAATGGACAGGGACTGCGATTGTTGTGTGCGGATGCGAGCGGAGTTGGTGACGCTTCGGTCTCCGCTTCAGGCTGTGATGGCCTCGGTTACACAGCTTGAGGCTGCAGTGGGTGGGCACCACTGTTGTGGGCCGGCCGTCGGTATCCAACGGACGTCCAGAACAGCGGAGTCCTCCGATCGGTCCTCACCTGTGGACAGCCCAGTTACTGCTCGCACTGAGGTTGACCCCTCATTTGTGGTCGAGTGGAAGGTCGCGCTGGGGCATAGCAGGTGACGAAAGACTTCCCAGGCGGCCGCACGTAAGGCTTCCCAGTTTGTCTGACAAACACGTTCAAGGCGCTGTCTGTGTCTGATGCTGTCGCTGAGCCAGATGCAGTCCCCTGTCCTGTTTCACAGAAAACCACTCAGCCTACAAGATCCGGACCATCACAGAGGGCGGTATTATTGATAGTTGGGAGCTCCAACGATAGGCCCGTTATGAGGCCTTTTAGGGACACGACTACCAAGAATGGAAAGAAAGACAATGTGCACTCTGTGTGTATACTGGGTGGAGTCATTCCAGATGTGGAACTGGTCCTCCCGGATGCCATGAAGAGGACAGGGTGCAGCCAACTGCAGGTGGTTGCTCACGTCGGTACCATTGGTGTTTGTCACTTCGGATCAGAAGAGATTCTCTCTGGTTTCGAGCGGCTAACAGAAGTGGTAAAGGCTGCCAGTTCTGCTTGCAAGGTGAAAGCAGAGCTGACCATTTGCAGCATAGTCGACAGGACCGATTGCGGACCTCTGGTACAGAGCCGAGTGGAGGGTCTGAATCAGAGGCTCAGACGGTTCTGCGACCGTGTAGGCTACAGGTTCCTCTACTTGTGCCAAAGGGTGGTGGGGTTTCTGGTTCCACTGAATAGGTTAGGTGTCCAGTATACGCAGGGGGCGGCTGTATGGGTAGAAGCGGCTGTGTGGCGTGGACTGGGCGCTTTTTAGGTTAGAGGGTCTCGGGAAAACACAAGAACGTCTTCGGGGAAAACACAAGAAGGTCTTCAGCCACAAAGTGTGTAGGCCGAGCACAGCAAGATCATAGATACAGGAACCATCGGTATAACAGTTGTAAATTGTCGTAGCTTTGTTGGGAAAGTACCAGAGCTCCAAGAGCTAATAAAAAGCCCTGATGCTGAAATCGTTATAGGCACTGAAAGTTGCCTGAAGCCGGAGATAAGCTCAGCCGAAATTTTTGCGAAGAACCTAACGCTGTTCCGAAAGGATAGGCTAAACATGGTTGGCGGTGGCATGTTTGTTGCTGTTAGAAGTAGTTTAACCTGTCGCGAAATTGAAGTAGATACTTCCTGTGAGTTAGTATGGGCAGATGTCATTATTGGAAACTGGAATAAAATAATAATTGGATCCTTCTACCTACCTCCCAATTCAGGTGATACTGTTCCTGAAAGGTTCAAAGAAACTTGAATTTGATTTCAAGCACGTACCCGACTCATACGATTATAGTTGGTGGTGACTTTAATTTACCCTCGATATGCTGACGAAAATACATTTTTAATTCCGGAGGTATGCATAAAACATCATCCGAAATTGAGTCATCAGAAGGTCAAAACAAACTGCAAAATCATTAAGAAAAGATATCTGAATGGTGAGAAAATTGGCAGTTCAGCCTACAAAACGAAAAATGTGAGGTCACCCACAAGAGTGCTAAACGGAACTCGTTGGCCTTCGGTTACACGATAAATCAGTCTAAGATAAAGGCCGTAAATTCAACTAAATACCTAGGAACTACAATTAAGAACAGCTTAAACTGGAACGAACACATAGAAAATGTTTTGGGGAAGGCTAAGCAAAGATTGCGTTTTATTGGTAGGACACTTAGAAAATGACAGATCTACTGAGGAGACTGCCTACACTACGCTTGTCCACTCTCTTTTAGAATACTGCTGCGAGGTGTGGGATCCTTACCAGATAGGACTAACTGAGTGCATCGAAAAAGTCCAAGGAAGGGAAGCACATTTTATATTATCGCGAAATGTTCAAGAGAGTGTCACTGAAATGATACAGGATTTGGGCTGGATATCATTAAAAGACAGACGTTTTTCATTGCGACAGAACTCCAGTCACGAACTTTCTCCTCCGAATGCAAAGACATTTTGTTGACACTGAACTACATAGAGTAGCCGTACCACCGTTTAGGATAGAGAAAGCTAGTTTTGCGCCATATTCTGAGCACAAGGTACAGCCAGGTGCAGGCTGGATTGCAGTGAGTTACGCATACTAGCAGTTGTGAAGGCAAACAGAGGTCACAGGGGCGTAGGACTGCCAGAGAGGGCGCACACAGCAGTTTTCATGGCGCAAGTCACAGGCAGAAGGGGGCCACTGGCCAACCTAAGTGTTATGAGAAACGGCATGCTTGGGAAAAATAAGGTTCACAACCGAGTATAATCAGGGTGTTACAAAAAGGTACGGCTAAACTTTCAGGAAACATTCCTCATACACAAATAAAGAAAAGATGTTATGTGGACATGTGTCCGGAAATGCTTAATTTCCATGTTAGAGCTCATTTTAGTTTCGTCAGTATGTACTGTACTTTTACAAATTCGGAATTGGCAGATGCCCATTTGATGTATGGATTAGCACGGGGCAATAGCCGTGGCGCGGTACGTTTGTATCGAGACAGATTTCCAGAACGAAGGTGTCCCAACAGGAAGACGTCCGAAGCAATTGATCAGCGTCTTAGGGAGCACGGAACATTCCAGCCTATGACTCGCGACTGGGGAAGACCTAGAACGACGAGGACACCTACAATGGACGAGGCAATTCTTCGTGCAGTTGACGATAACCCTGATGTCAGCGTCAGAGAAGTTGCTGCTGTACAAGGTAACGTTGACCACGTCACTGTATGGAGAGTGCTACGGGAGAACCAGTTGTTTCCGTACCATGTACAGCGTGTGCTGGCACTATCAGCAGCTGATCGGCCTTCACGGGTACACTTCTGCGAATGGTTCATCCAACAATGTGTCAATCCTCATTTCAGTGCAAATGTTCTCTTTACGGATGAGGCTTCATTCCAACGAGATCAAATTGTAAATTTTCACAATCAACATGTGTGGGCTGACGAGAATTCGCACGCAATTGTGCAATCACGTCATCAACATAGATTTTCTGTGAACGTTTGTGCAGGCATTGTTGGTGATGTCTTGATTGGGCCCCATGTTCTTCCACCTACGCTCAATGGAGCGCGTTATCATGATTTCATACGGGATACTCTACCTGTGCTGCTAGAACATGTGCCTTTACAAGTACGACACAACATGTAGTTCATGCACCATGAAGCTCCTGCACATTTCAGTCGAAGTGTTCGTACGCTTCTCAGCAACAGATTCGGTGGCCGATGGACTGGTAGAGGTGGGCCAATTCCATGGCCTCCACGCTCTCCTGACCTCAACCCTCTTGACTTTCATTTATGGGGGCATTTGAAAGCTCTTGTCTACGCAACCCCGGTACCAAATGCAGAGACTCTTCGTGCTCGTATTGTGGACGGCTGTGATACAATACGCCATTCTCCAGGGCTGCATCAGCGCATCGGGGAGGGTGGATGCATATATCCTCGCTAACGGAGGACATTTTGAATATTTCCTGTAACAAAGTGTTTGAAGTCACGCTAGTACGTTCTGTTGCTGTGTGTTTCCATTCCATGATTAATGTCATTTGAAGAGAAGTAATAAAGTGAGCTCTAACATGGAAAGTAAGCGTTTCCGGACACATGTCCACATAACATATTTTCTTTCTTTGTGTGTGAGGAATGTTTCTTGAAAATTTGGCCATACCTTTTTGTAACACCCTGAATAGGTGCCGTTTTCGAACGAGATTCATTCAAGTGTGGCAGCTCTCCTGGGCGGCGGGGCGTATCACACCACCGGCTACACAAAGCAGAAGATGGGGTGACAGCGTTCCAGTCCACAGAAGGTCGTTGGTTTGAACCCCTGATGCCAACGCAGGGTCCATAGCCAGCCAGCCAGCGGCGGGCCACTCCACGGCTCACTACCGCAGGCAGTTGTCCAGGCTTTCAACACACGCTGGAGGCATTCCAAGGCGAGGGCCGCAGATTTGGACGCTGGATCGCAGGTGCTCTTAGTCACCGCGTTCTTAGCCACGTCGGCGAGAAGGACGCAGCTGGCTGCCTGCAGCTCACACTGTGCAGCGCTGAGTCGGCAGGGACGCAGATCGCTGAGCCAACTGCCGCCATGCTGACGACGCCGCAACTCCGCTGGTGTACAATGCCGGCTCGACACAGCAATGCATTGCATGGGGCCGCTGGGGTGCATTCTCTGCTTTGGGACAGCCTGTGACACTGACCAAGAGGAACGAGGGCATTGTAGTTGGAAACAATAAATCACTTGGAAAGTTCTTGCCGAGTTTTAATTCGGCACCTATTGGCACGAGATGCTACATTTGGTGTCAGAATAGTGGGCGTCGTCTGCCCAGTATGACATTCGAGCCCACTGCCGCATTACGTTCACAAGATGTGGTGAGTTTTGACTAGTTCTGAGTATTGGACGTTTTCTTGCCTTTTTTTTGTTTTTTCGAGTACGGCTCCTGGCAAGCCACATTTTGGATGTTTTGCATGGGCACAGTATTTTTTGTTGTCAGAATAAGTGTTAGTCTTTAGCGGAAGTAAGATTTTTTTGTGGCATTTGATTACTTTTGTGTAGGTTTATGATGATACTGATTGTAATGATATGGAGCTGTAGGAAGTCTGGTTGTTCTTGTACTTAAATGTTTTGTTTTGGGGCTAATTGGAAATGAAAGCAACACAATGGCAGAGTCAAGGATGCTAGTTGTGTCGGAACCAGAAGCGGTGCGAATTTTGATGGAAAAGATAGCACAATTGACAATACGCAATTGAGAAATGAATTAACATCTAGAAGTGAGCGGGAAACCATATCGGATCAGTCATTTTTGCGTGGGGTGTCGCATCAGGAGATTGATATAACTGCCACGAGTTTATTTCGTTTTCTGGCAAGGCATTTGAGGAGGTATGTTCGTTTGTGGAGGACTTCAAACTTTCAGCTGTGATGAATGGTTGGTCTGATGAACAGTTGTTACATGTAGCCACGATTAGATTAACGGGTGAAGCAAAGACATTTGTAAGGTTTTCTGAGGCCTTAAGGAAGGCAGGACAGTTTAAGCAGTTGAAGGAGGGGCCTTTACAAAATTAAAAAAATGGCTCTGAGCACTATGGGACTTAACATCTTAGGTTATCAGTCCCCTAGAACTTAGAACTACTTAAACCTAACTAACCTAAGGACATCACATACATCCAGAAAGCGTTTGACAGACTGAATGAAGTGTTAACATCAAGTCCAGTTCTGGTGTTTCCAGACTTTGAAAAGGAGTTTTATACTAGCATGCGATGCATGCAGTCTAGCATTAGGGGGGGGGGGGGGGGTGTTTGTCAGGAAATTGATGGGAAAGAACATCCTGTAGCCTATACGTCTAGGCAGTTGAATGCAGCAGAGAGGAATTACACAACAACTGAAAGGGAGATGCTTAGCGTACTCTATGGAATCACATATTTTAAATGTTATTTATATGGGAGAAGATTTCGGGTAGTGATAGATCATGCTGCATTGAAGTGATTGTTGAGGTTGAAGGATCCGTCCACTAGACTCGCTAGATGGGCTGTGAGGCTTAGGGAATTCGACTACGAGATGGTGCAGAAGCCTGGGAAGAAGCATGGTAATGCGGATGCACGAAGGAGGATGGTGGCAAAAGTAGAAGTCATAGGTTATGACCTGACGGTATGCCAAAAATTACAGGACGCGGAGAACGATTGTAAATTGTATCGGACACAGCCACAGTTTAATGTGTATGACTGTCTTCTGGGAAGGTAAATGAAGTTAGGACCAAGGGTAGTAATGCCAGAGAAGTTGAGGGGTGAGGTTTCAAAGGAATCACATGATCACGTGCTATCTGGTCATGGAGGGTGTAGAGCGACGGATAGGAGAGTGGTGGCGAGATATTGGTGGAGAGGTAGGAAAGCAGATATGGATCAGTATGTCAAGAATTGAATCCCATGTGCACAGAGAGCAAATTTGAGACGGAAACAGATACAGCTAAACAGATACAGCTACAACGATTACCGGAAGCAACATGTCCATTCTCTTTGCTGGGGATCGATGTCTGAGGACCTTTTAGGCGAATACCATCGGGGAACAGATTCGTCCTGACAATAATAGACCATTTTTCGAGGTATGTGGAGATGGTGACTATGCCAAATCAACAGGCAGCTATGGTCGCGCAAGCGTTAGTAAACAACTGGATTTTGAAGTTTGGTGTACCACAGACAATAATTACAGACCAAGGGACCAACTTCATGTCGGATTTAATGAAGGAATTGTGTAAATTGTTGAATGTAAAGAAGTTGAGAAGGGCGCGTTGCATCCACAGGCGAACGGAAGGACAGAACAGGTAAACAGAACAGTCGGGACGATGCTGAGTTTTTATGTGGATTCTCATCACCGTCAGTGGGACGAGTATTTGAAGAATATTCTTTGGGCGTACAATGCAAATGCCTATACAAATACCGGTTTGTCTCCATGTGAGGTAGTGTACGGGCGAAAAATGCCGTCACCGTTTGATTTGGTGAGGCTACAGAAAGGAAGGACTGGTGAATCTGTACCTCATTTCGCAAGGACAATTCAGGATGTTTGGAAACGGGCACAAAAGGCGAATACAAAGGCTCTGGAAAGGCAGGAAGACGCAGTAAAGCGGAAAGAAAGTTTACCGCAGTATAGAGAGGGGCAATGGGTAATGCTGTCCAGTCCCTAAACGCAAAAAGGGAAAACGAAGTAGTTGCTCACGAGGTATCAAGGGCCATACCAAGTTGTTGAAACCGTATCTCCCGTTAATGTTAAGCTTCAGCTTCACTATAGTACACACTGGGCGGTTACGGCCATTTAAGGGTGCCTGGATGTGATTCCAGGCATGTCACAGGAAGGAAAGAGGAAGAAAGAGAGAGTGAAGAGGGGTGCTAAGCACAGAGAAAACCAGGAAGCTGGAGTACAGAATGAAGTACCGTATGCTTTGCGATCCAGATAGTAGTAGAATATTTGTAGCATTTTTTTTTTCAAGTCTTGTATCATTGGGTTTGCGTAGAGTAAAGAGGCACTGTATTTTCGTATATGTGTTTTCGAGGATTGTGAACTTGCTGCGGCAGCAGTTCTTTTGAAGAAGGAGGAAGGGTGATGATGATCCCTGTCCCCAGGTCATTGAAAAGGGAAGTGTAGCGTCTGACGTATGTGGAGTGTTGTTGGAGGATAAATCGAACGCAGTTCTGGAGAAATAAATGCGTCACAGTAAATTTTGCGGCAAAGCCGTAATAAATATGTGTTGAACGATATCAGAGTCGTTACGATTTCCTGTTTAAATACTTTGTTATCGACAAGGGTGGGTCAGGAAAGTCGTGTTTATGGCACCAGTTCATATAATGTAAATTTAAGGATGAAAGTAGTCACACAATCGGTGTTGAGTTTGGATAAAGAACAGTGAATATTGGAGGAAAATCTGTGAAGCTACTAATATGGGATACATGCACGGTGCAGTTATTTTTAGCCAAGGGGAAAGGGCTGGACTGTCCAAGGGACATCGTGGAGCCAAAATTTAGCTTTCATCTGGTCAGGATGCATTTGATCTTCTTCACCAACAAGAATTTGGTGGTAGTAGCAAGTTGTTTTGAGTGGGGAGTATCTGCAGAAGTGAAATGTATAGAGCTCGGAGTGAGCAGAATTTTAATCAATGGAGCTAAGTGTAATATAATAGGACCAACCTTCCACCTTCCAGAGTCAATTCCCGGAATTACGCAATTGAATGTTATGCAGCCATAGCTGTACTGACTGGAAGCCACTTTAAGAGGTTTTTCCAAGGCAGAATCTGACCTTATTAAATCAAACTCTGGACCTAGGGCTGTTGAGATCCGTAAACCAGTTCATTTAAGAGGAGTGCATATCAGCAAAACAGCTTGTTCAACATGTCACTCAGTATAGGGAAAGGCAACGGCAAATAACGATAATTTTGAGCACCTCTGTGCCAAGTGTCATCACAGCCTTACCTTTGTTATGTGTTGTTTTCTTTCTGATGAGGTGGAAAGCTAATTCCAAAAGGGAACGAAGAGTAGTCCAAGTCCCAGTGGATTGGATACCAAGGGCGAAAGACGAGTAGGTAACGGGTTGATCGAGCAGTGGTCGTCCAGTAAGGAATTTTTACGTTTTGTTTCATGTCATGGTTTTAAGAGGGCACCAGACCCATTAGTTTTCTACTAGTAAGAAAATATACCATAGGTACCGACCCAAAGAAGTTAAGAGCTAGTTAAGGGTCGATCCACGGACCGGGTCTTTCCGAAGATGGGAATAATGTAGCGGCACCACCGTTTTGGACAGGGAAAGTTAGTTTTGTGCGATATTCAGGGCACAAGTTACAGTCAACTGCGGGCCAGATTGCAATGAGTTACGCATACAAGCAGTTGCAAAGGCAAATAGAGGCCACAGGGGTGTAGAACTGCTGGAGAGGGCACACACAGCAGTTTTCATGGCGCAAGTCACAGGCGGAAGGGGGCCACTGGCCAACCTAAGAGTTATGCGTACGTGATGCGATGCAGCGCGCTTGGCAAAACGGAGGCGCACAGCCAAGCATAAATAGGTGCCGTTTTCTAACGAGATTTATTCAAGTTCAAATGGCTCTGAGCACTATGGGACTTAACAGCTGAGGTCATCAGTCCCCTAGAACTTAGAACTACTTAAACCTAACTAACCTAAGGACACCACACACCTCCATGCCCGAGGCAGGATTCGAACCTGAGACCGTAGCAGTCGCGCGGTTCCGGACTGAAGCGCTTATAACCTCTCGGCCACAACGGCCGGCTATTCATTCAAGTGTGGCAGCTCTCCTGGACGGCGGGGTGTGTCACACCACCGGCTACACACAACAGCAGATGGGGCGACAGCGTTCCAGTCGACGGCGGGTCGTTGGTTCGAGCCCCTGAAGCCGACACACGGTCAGTAGCCAGCAAGATAGCTTCGGGCTACTCCATGGCTCCCTACTGTGGGCAATCGTCCTGGCTTCCAACACTCGCTGGAGACATCTCGAGGCGAGGGCTGCAGGTTTGAATGCTGGATCGCAGGTGCTCGTGGTCATCGCATTCTTAGTCACACCGGCGAGAAGGACGGAGCTGGCCACCTGCAGCACACACCGAGCGGTGCTGAGTTGCCGGGGACGAAGATCGCTGAGCCAACTGCCGCCATCCTGACGCCGCCGCAACTTTGCTGGCGTACAAGGGCGGCTTGGCACAGCATTGCATTGCACAGGCCGCTGGGGTGCTTCCTCGGCATTGCGGGCACTTTGTGTCTGACCAACAGGAAAGAGGGCACTGCATTGGAAACAATAAATCATTTGGAAAGTTCTCGCCGGGTTTTAATACGGCACCTATTAGCATCTGCCGCTACAATAGGGAGCAACAAACACCACGATAAAATAAGGAGAATCAGAGCTCGTACAGAAAAATATAAGTGTTGGTTCTTTCAGCACGTTATACGGGATTGTAAAAAAGGTAATTGTGAAGGTGGCTTGATGAACCATCTGCCAGGCACTTAAATGTGATTTGCAGTGTATCAATATATTTGTAGATGTGGATGTAGAAGATACTCTGGATGCTCATTAGATTGGGGCCGATTTCCATCGACATGAACGTCAAGTTGTTTGCTTGCTAATTTGTTATTGAGATGGAAACATGTAGTTTCAGTTTTTGTGGGATTTGGCTGTAATCTCTGATTACGAAAGATTGTACTTAATGTCTCCAAGTCAGATTTCAAGGTTGTTTCCATGACCTCAAAGTTCTTGTGTTGTGTTGCAAAGACCCAATTGTCTACGCACCCAAACCTACTGGAAGATATGGATGGCATATCGGCAATATTATGAGAGCTGAGCCGGTGCAATCTTGCTAAATTTATTCAATATGGATGACACAAGATGGCGGCAATAGAAGTAGCAATGTCGCAGTGACATCGTTGTGGAAGATCACTTGGGCTACCTCTACAAACCTAACATAACCCGCCCAAACAAAGTTCGCGGCACACTTCTGGAGCCATCCCTGAGACACTTCGGGACCTTTTATAGGAAATACCCTTGTCTTTGAGCATAGACTGCTTCATGTATTACTAAATCCAACCGAATATGTCTCTAAACACACTTTCAAAAAAGATGGTTGCACAGTAGTTTCCTTCAATTTTGCGATGTACTCAAACACAGACTGCAAAAAGATAGCTGCACACTAGTGAAACCTCCCTGAGACTTTACACGAGAGAGAGAGAGAGAGTGTGTGTATGTGTGTGTGTGTGTGTTTGTGTGTGTGTGTGTGAGAGAGAGAGAGAGAGAGAGAGAGAGAGAGAGAGAGAGAGACAGAGAGAGAGTGAGTGAGAGAGAGAGAGAGAGAGAGAGGGAGGGATAAAGTCCTACAGCCGCTGCAGTGATCATCACTTTTCTGGAACGCTAAGTGGGTTTAGCTTATACATTCTGCTGGAGTCATGGGCTTTGCTTTCCATTGTTCTCGAAGCACACACTGAGGTCCAAGCACAGACGGGAAAATCAAAACAAGTTCACAAACAGAATGCGAAGCACTGTCCTACGGACGAGAAAAATGGCTAGAATTTTCGGTCAATTTTCGTAGTATTGCAGCTGCTGGTCTGGAAATGCTCTAAAGCCACAATGGTGGTTGGGGAGGACAGCATCCAGCCTGTCCAAACCACAGGATGATAGTCTGTTTGGACTTGTCTTTGAACACTCAAGCAAAGAAGACATCATATGACTCTCAGACGTCCTAAAACTTTCCGTAGATGCCCTACACTCGTCTTGTTCAAACCAGTCTGTAGAGGTTCCTATGCCCCGCACAAAGGATGTCATTCTCTCTGACGTCATGGAACTACTTGTGAATGGAGCATTCTGATTGGTTCTCATTGAATGTACCAGCTAAACTGCTGCTGCTGCCGGTGTGGGAGCGCTGTCCACCATTTTCTGCAGACAGGCGAAACTATTTTTTACAGGTCGAAAAAAGCATACTGCAGTCATATGGCACTGGCAGTTAACCCCTGCAAAAGTAGTCTACAGATCACGAAATACAGAAACTCTCATCAAAGACACTTCCTCAGTTCCACTGACTTGCTATGGGCGAGGAAAGCTTGAATTTTTCGGCGTGAAACCGATTTCCAGTCTAGCTATATCATCACATACCATATCGATGTACTTATAGTAAAGGCAACCGTATCCTGCACCATACAAAACTATCAATTCTGCTACATGCACATAGCTATCGACCACCAGACACTCGTACATATACCGGAAAGACAGACACGTCCATCCCAAAAAAAAAAGAACTTGCGCTGTATATATCCTGGCTGCACCAGATACTTCCACCGCCGCTGGTTGGTCATCCACCGTGCTCAACTGTAACCAGTTAACTGCCCATGCACTAGCTTGTCGGACATACGATCAGAGTGCTCTCAGTGGACCGCGGTCGCTCTCTGAACTAGCGTACAAACGCCGGAGTGTTCCTCCAAGTACAACCTGTTTGCTTACTGCTATGCTTTCTACAGCCATCTTCGGACACTCAGATTACAAGACATATGTGTTTTCGCATGCTTTACTAGAATATCATACGACTCACATGATAATTCTCAATATCAGCCACAAAGCGGCCTGCTACTACCGGTCACTTGCACAGTAGTTATAATGCCGAAACTAAAGAGTGGAAATTATATCTCTAGAAATCAGAAACTTTCGCTAGGTGCGAGTAACTATAGACTTACCACATCTGTGAAGATATTTACGTGAGAAAACTCGTGAAAAAAAGGAAACGGGTAGTTTCACTCGTATTTTTTAACGAATACAAATGTAATACAAATGTCAATGATATAACATATTCCAAATCATGCTTGTACTTCACAAAGTCGTCAAAGGTCTTTCTCATCTCTAGAGAATAAGCGAACGTCTGTTCCACCTGTTTTTCACCATCTAGATGCACAAAACACACGTGACAATCGATGTTCTATCAACCAAATAAAGATTGGAAGATTGTAGAAGCAGTCAACTGTTCAGTCTACATGGGAGGGAATAAGTGTCCAGCATAAACACAGGTCCATATTGAATCTCCTCAAATTTCCAAAGAGACCGCACGTCATCACGAATGCTGCCCAGCACATACTGAGGATTAGTTCGCTGTTCACACTACTACAGGGCGACACGGTTAGGTCAGCTGCATTCTTGTGCTCCAACCCGTGGAGTCTGGACGGCACATGCCGTAAGCTGGAAATCTCAATCATTCCAGCCACAGGCTACTGCCATCACACGTCTCGCACGCCAAGAACAGTCGTCCTAGGAAACCAGTCATATATACATACTGAAGCGCCAAAGGAACTGGTATAGGCATGCGTATTCAAATACAGAGATATGTAAACAGGCAGAATACGGCGCTGCGATCGTCAACGCCTACATAAGACAAGTGTCTGGCGCAGTTGTTAGGTCAGTTACTGCTGCTACAATGGCAGGTTATCAAGATTTGAACTTGAAAGTGGTTTTATAGTTAGGGCACGAAATATGAAACGAAGTACCTCCGAAGTGCGTTGAAGTGGGAATTTTCCTGTACAACCATTACACGAGTGTACCATGAATGTCAGGAATCCGGTAAAACATGACATCTCCGACATCACTGCAGCCGGAAATAGTTCCGGCACGAACGGATTCAACGTAGACTGAACAGAATATTTCTATATAATAGAAGTGCAATCCTTCCGCAAATTGCTACAGATTTCAGTGCTGGGCCATCAACAAGTGTCATCATGCGAACCGTTCAACGAAACATCATCGATACCGGCTTTTATAGCCTAAGGCCCACTCGCCTACCCTTGATGACTACATAACACAAAGCTTTACGCCTCGCCAGGCTCCGTGAACACTGACATTGGACTGTTGATGACTGGAAAGACGTTGCCTGGTCGGACGAGTATCGTTTCAAATTGTATCGAGCAGATGGACGTGTAGAGACAATCTCATGAATCCATTGACCCTGCATGTCAGCAGAGCAATGTTCAAGCTGGTGTATTCTCTGTAATCGTATGGTGCATGTGTAGCATGAGTGATATGGGACCACTAATACGTCTAAATACGACACCGACAGGTGACATGTATGTAAGCATCCTGTCTGATCACCTGCATCCATTCATGTGCAGTGTGCATTCCGACGGACTTCAGAATTTCCAGCAGGACAAGGCGACACTTCACACGTACAGAACTGCTACAGAGTGGTGCCATTAACACTCTCCTGACTTTAAACACTTCCGTTGGCTTTCGAAGTCCCCAGACATGAACATTATTGAACATATCTGGGATGCCTTCCAACCTAGTGTTCAGAAGAGATCTCCACATCTCCACCCCCTCGTACTATAACGGATTTATGGTCTGCTCTCCATCACAGTTTCAGACATTAGTCAAGTCAATGCCATGTCTTGATGCGGCACTTCTGTGTGCTCGTGTGAGCCCTAAACAATGTTAGGCAGGTGTTCCAGTTTCTTTGGCTCCTCAGTGTATTTTATCACTGTACTTATAATTAAATATTACGATAGCATTGTTAATCCGATGACATTCGACAATAAGCGATGCTCCAGAATTGCGCCGTCTTTACAGCTGCGGATATAAAAATTCGGAACTCTGTATCCTTCTTATGACTGGACATAATTTTCCACGTACAAAATTCTTTCATTCCTCTTGTGGCGATGGCAATTTTACACGTCAAATCCATACCGCCCCTTATGACAACACAGTAATTTTCTTTGCACTTGCTGGAACACTGACCGCATACACATACTTTATAATCCTGCTGATCACAGCGGATCTATCACACAATACCTACTAATGACATGGTCTTCCAGACAAATATCTGGTCACTGAATACAGGCTGTGATCGCGGGATGTGAATTAACGGACCGAAAGTGCAGGTGCACGAATCCAGCAGCGTAAGCTCATAATAAAATCATCGATTTTAAAAAAGTGCTTCTGTTAAGGAACGTAGTACGAAGCAGGTATTTGCAACTGCTTCGTGCTACCAAAAAAAAAAAAAAAAAAAAAAAAGGATCAAATGGCTCTGAGCACTATGGGACTTAACTACTGTGGCCATCAGTCCCCTAGAACTTAGAACTACTTAAACATAACTAACCTAAGGACATTACATATATCCATGACCGAGGCAGGATTCGAACCTGCGACCGTAGCAGTCGCGCGGTTTCGGACTGCGCGCCTAGAACCGCTAGACCAGCGCGGCCGGCGTCGTGCTGCCACTTGATAATTCTCACGCTAAGAGTATTTGTAACGCATTCGGTCTCCCCTTTCTTCAAGAGATGGAGCCCCTCCAAGCCCCCACCAGCATGATTGCCAACTCAAAAGGTCTGCTGCCGTATCTGCATAAGGATTAGTTTTCACTAAAGTGAGGTGTCGCAGGATGAGGGTACTGCGATGTTTGCGTAAGTCTGGCAAAGGTTAGCCATTAATACTCGCTCATCTGGAGATAGATTGGGTCGAAAGTCGAACGAAGGTTAGCTGTTTGAAGGGCAGAGGAAAAAAAGTGACAAGGCAAGAGCCAAGGGAAAAAAAACATCTGCGATAGTTAGATCGGGTAGTAAGAGCAGTAGCGGAAGTATTGCTGCCTGCGACAAGTCATGCAATGGTAGGCTTTGTTCGTAGTTTGTATCATGCATGTCGATACCTTAGACGTTGAGCGGTGCTGCTACTCGGCGGCTGCCGTTGGGTGCCAGTGACGGTCTCTCGGTCAGTCTCAGCATACCTGTAACAGTTAGGTTCATCATCGTTTTGTGTCCGATAGCTCACATATCAGATGTACAGTGTAAGGTGATGTTGGCGATTTGTTTGTGTGTCAGTGGGCGAGCTCGTCGGTTTCCCTACTGTAGCCTGTTGGTCGACTTTAATAGAAGCTTGGTATGTCCAGTCAACGTTGCTCAGGGACGGCCAAACGCTGCACAGTGTGCAGACGTGCGGTAGTGCTGCACATGTGCTCACGTGTGCGACAGCGAGCGACAGCATCTGTTATTAGACATGTGTCCTCAATGAACGGCGGCGGCTCCACTTCCCTGTGGTACAAGCAAGAGCGCAACATATCCAGTCTCGTTTCCCCCTGGTGACTGTAATCTTAACAGAGAAGTACTGAGGAATGGGAAGTACTGCGAAAAAGCAAAGGAGGGAGATCTATGTTCTGAGTCGTTTAAAAATGACTGGGAACTGCAATTCTTTTTTGTAGTTTGCTGTGCCGCCTAATAATAGGCGGCCAGCGTAAGTTTTCAACTGAAAGACACTACAATACATATCACACAGACGAGTGTAGTGTACTCGACGGTGAAGAACCGCAAGTAAAATAAAAAGTCCTTAAGAAAATGGATGAGACACATACACTCGATTTTACTGTATGTCAAAGTAACTTATACTTCTTCAACTCTTAGTTTCTTGTGTTACATTTATGTCTGTTTCACTGTACGCTGTACAATGTACTGTTTTCAATTTTCCAAAATGACAACCACACTAAATCTTCACTGCGAGCAAGTTTTAAAATCGCTTTAAGATTTGCACAATCTGGGAAACCCTTTTCCGAAGGGGAGTTTGTGAAAACGTGTCTGATTGATGCTGCAGAACTTGTGTGTCCCACGAACGTTAGTAGGTTTCAAGAAATCAGTCTATCCAAACCAACAGTGACAAGACGTATCAGTGCTATGGCCGGCGATCTGCACAGGCAGCTAATAAATAAGGCTAAATACTTTGTTGCTTTCCCTGTTGCGCTCGATGAAGCAACAGATCTTACAGATACAGCCCAGGTTGTGATATACATACGAGGTGTCTATAACGCACTTTGTGTCACAGAGGAGCGACATCTGTGCGTGGAAACATGCACTACATGAACGCTGACGACTGCGGCGTGCACGTTGTGACCCGGAAGTTGCACATGTGCAAGAGCACCGCACGCGTGCAGGATTTCTGGCCGGCCCTGACGTTGCTGATATGCAGGGGCTTGCGACGTTTGTCATTGTTGGTGTATGTTAGCTTGCCATAGGTGGCTATGCCCTAGCTAGTAGTGTCTTTGGCCGCTTATGCGTCCACCTATGGTTGTTATCATAGTTTCCGAGATTAAGGATGAAAGGATTGTTCGAGTGTCTCGGGTTCCTGCATAGTCGTGTGGCGTGTTTTTTATATACTTCCTTGAGGGTTACAAGGTGGTATTCATTGTGAAGATCCATGGTGCGTGTGTAGCGTGGAGCGTTGCTAATGATTCATAGCACATTGTTCTGTATTATCTACAGGCGGCACAGGCGTGTAGGAGCTGCATATCCCCAGACGGGAGCTGCGTACGTCATCAGATGTCTAATCAGTGTCATGTATATGGATCTCGACACCCTCTTATTCAGTGTGTTTTCTCTGTTGAGCATTGGGTAGAGCTGTTTGAGCCTCGCCTGTTCTCTGTTGGCAACGTATTCGAAGTCGTTCCCTCATGTACGTTTCCAGTCCAGCCAGACAACGAGACATCTGACTTTCTCTCGGAAACGTATTGGGCGTGTATGTAGTGTTATCTGTCTGCTGTGTTGGTGTTTGCGCAGTAGTTTCGGTCAGCGTGTAAACAGAACTGCTTCGCACTTGTTGACGCTTACTGTAATATGCCATCGTTCCAACCAAGTCTTGGCAGTTCTGAGTGCCATCTGTATTCGTGAATTAATGTTCGACGGTTTCTAGTCTTGCGCAAGGGTGGCTGTGTCACCCGCATAGATGGCTAACGTCGTGTTTCGTGTTGCTGGGAAGTCGTTAATGTACAGGTTGAAGAAGATGGGCCCTAGGATGCTTCCTTGGGATATCCTAGCTTGGATACCGTGTTGTGTCGATTTTTTGCCCAGCACGTCAGTGTTCAAACATCTGTTCGTGAGATATGAGTGTATGAGACGTACGAGTCCGTCCGGGAAACCAGCTTCGCTTAGTTTGCGTATGAGGCTGTTATGCATTAGATGGTCGAAAGGTTTTCGATGTCCAGGAACACGCCCCCTGTACCTTTGTTCACGTTGTAGCCATGTGTTATATGTTTGACTATGTAGAGGAGTTGTGTCGTTGAGTGGTGATTCCAGCCGAATTCCTCTGGTCTTAGGGTGTCATTGGCGATGCAGTGCCTCGTGATGCGTTTTAATATTACCTTCTTAAAAATATCGCTGAGCGAACACAGCAGACTGATGAGTAGGTATCCGGCCGCTGTGACCGACCGGTTCTAGGCGCTTCAGTCTGGAACCGCGTGACCGCTATGGTCGCAGGTTCGAATCCTGCCTCGGGCATGGTTGTGTGTGATGTCCGTAGGTTAGTTATGTTTAAGTAGTTCTAAGTTCTAGGGCACTGATGATCCCAGATGTTAAGTCCAATAGTGCTCAGAGCCATTTGAACCGTGTATGATGGGTTGGTACCTTTGTGAGAGGGAATGGTCTTTCCCTGGCTTCCTGAACATCAGGACCTTGGCCGCCTTCTAAAAGTCAAGGAAGTGTTGGTGTATAAGGATGGCATTCGTTATATGTGCAAGGTATTCTACGGCTCTATCCATCAACTCCTGGAGGGCAAGGTTTTGAATGCCATCAGGCTAGGGGCTTTCCTATCGTTGGTATGCATTCTGTCCCTGTGATAAGTTCTGTGATATATTCACTGGGTTATAGGCGATGGAGGATGATGTTTGACTGAGAATTATCACGTACAGTAGATGGTGAGCTATGTGACAGTCATTTAAAAAAACGCAACTCTAGACTGAAGTCGTAAGAAATGTACAGAATCCTATGACCAATATACTGGCTTTTCAGATCTATAATGTTACGCTTTCTGGCATTAATACTGTCTGTGATATGGAACCAAGTCTCTCCGTTCAATCACACACTTGCGTTGGATTATATGGAGATGTCTTTTAATGATTAGAGCCACTGGTTATTCATATTCATGATAGTCTCATATCTCAAAGCGAGTCACCTATTTCGAACTTGTCTGCTACAGTAGAACTCCAGCATGCTTTTAGACAATCCTTCTGCATCTTGTAACTGTCCCTCAGTCTCTGTCCGGTGATCCTTGCGGCTTCATCCAGTTGATCGTCCCGATTGGTCACAACTGAACAGAAGACAGAGAGCGCTGTATCTAAAACCTTCTGCAGTCGGTGTAGAAACAGAGTGGGCTGAGTTAATATTACAGGACCGTCTTTTTTTACCACTCAGTGGAATTGGGAGCTTGCTGTCGTAGCTCCACCGACGATGTACGATGTGTAAGGCCAGTGCCTAAATAAACTTTCTCCTGCAACATGATGGGGTAGTAGTGGAAAAAGACAGTGCAGGCAGTTACGGAAAAAGAGAGGGACGAGGATTTTGCTACTGCATTGCGGTGTGTCTCCAAACTACATACAAATACTACAGTCCGAAGGAGATCTGTGTCCCTCAGGGTGAATTCACATCTGTCATCCAAGCATTCTCTCTATCATCGCTATTTTGTACCATACAACAGGTAAAAACTACGAACTATAAAAAGTATATATATATATATATATATATATATATATATATATATATATTGTTTCAAAAATGACCGGTATATTTGAAACGGCAATAAAAACTAAACGAGCAACGGTGTATTTACACCGTTTGTTGCAATATGCTTGGGACAACAGTACATTTTCAGGCGGACAAACTTTCGAAATTACAGTAGTTACAATTTTCAACAACAGATGGCGCTGCAAGTGATGTGAAAGATATAGAAGACAACGCAGTCTGTGGGTGCGCCATTCTGTACGTTGTCTTTCTGCTGTAAGCGTGTGCTGTTCACAACGTGCAAGTGTGCTGTGGACAACATGGTTTATTCCTTAGAACAGAAGATTTTTCTGGTGTTGGAATTCCACCGCCTAGAACACAGTGTTGTTGCAACAAGACGAAGTTTTCAACGGAGGTTTAATGTAACCAAAGGACTGAAAAGCGATAAAATAAAGGATCTGTTTGAAAAATTTCAATGGACTGGGAACGTGCTGGAAAGGTAGGGCGACCGTGTACGGCAACCACAGAGGGCAACGCGCAGCTAGTGCAGCAGGTGATCCAACAGCGGCCTCAGGTTTCCGTTCGCCGTGTTGCAGCTGCGGTCCAAATGACGCCAATGTCCACGTATCATCTCATGCGCCAGAGTTTACACCTCTATCCATACAAAATTCAAACGCGGCAACCCCTCAGCGCCGCTACCATTGCTGCACGAGAGACATTCGCTAACGATATAGTGCACAGGATTGATGACGGCGATATGCATGTGAGCAGCATTTGGTTTACTGACGAAGCTTATTTTTACCTGGACGGCTTCGTCAATAAACAGAACTGGCGCATATGGGGAACTGAAAAGCCCCATGTTGTAGTCCCATCGTCCCTGCACCCTCAAAAAGTACTGGTCTGGGCCGCCATTTCTTCCAAAGGAATCATTGGCCCATTTTTCAGATCCGAAACAATTACTGCATCACGCTATCTGGACATTCTTTGTGAATTTGTGGCGGTACAAACTGCCTTAGACGACACAGCGAACACCTCGTGGTTTATGCAAGATGGTGCCCGGCCACATTGCACGGCCGACATCTTTAATTTCCTGAATGAATATTTCGATGATCGTGTGATTGCTTTGGGCTATCTGAAACATACAGATTGGCCTCCCTATTCGCCAGACATGAACACCTGTGACTTCTTTCTGTGGGGACACTTGAAAGACCAGGTGTACCGCCAGAATCCAGAAACAATTGAACAGCTGAAGCAGTACATCTCATCAGCATGTGAAGCCATTCCGCCAGACACGTTGTCAAAGGTTTCGGGTAATTTCATTCAGAGACTACGCCATATTATTGCTACGCATGGTGGATATGTGGAAAATATTGTACTATAGAGTTTCCCAGACCGCAGCGCCATGTGTTGTTGACAATTGTAACTACTGTAATTTCGAAAGTTTGTCTGCCTGAAAATTTACTGTTGTCCCAAGCATATTGCAACAAACGGTGTATTTCTATCGCTGCTCGTTTAGTTTGTATTGCCATTTCAAATATACCGGTCATTTTTGAAACACCCTGTATATATATCATTGAGCATATATTGCGATCCTATTAAATATACAGTTATTGATCCACTCAGTCATCTGCACAAACCAATGTAATATTTCATCAGGTGTAATGTAGGACGACCATATCCCACTGACTGTCAGTTGCAAGACACGGTCCCTGTTTTGTTATTTGATACATATGTTGTTTCTGCTGTAACACGCCCAAGCAGTATCTGTCTACAGCTTTGTCACCACCATACATTTTGTTTTTTCCACCATGAGTTCCATGTCTGTGTCAGGTTCTAAACTGACATTAACACCCATTGGTTCACAGAAAATTGGACATCGCATGGTGTAAATTATGCTGCTGATCCAACTGCAGACACACAGGATGAGTGAAATAAAAGAAAGAATCAGTGTTCCTTTTTGACAAAAATGCAGAGAATATCACAACATATAGGCACTGTAAAAGATTTGTGGCATTGTGGACAGTTACCAAATAGCTGTGTGAAGGTGATTGGTGACCTTTACATTGAAACTCATCTTTCACAGTGATGGGGTAGAAGATGGGGTGATTCATTTCAGCTGTTTCCTGTCATTGGGGTCATGTATGCGATCACTGTTTCGTTGCTAACTGTCCCTGAAGAGTGTTGGCCCTCCACCAACTCTTTCTCCGTTTTAATCAAGTGATGGCAGTAAATCATAATGTGGTAATTAACAGCACACCAGTGGGTGGATGGGATGGAAAAGACACTGTTGATATACTGTAGCAACCATCAAAGTTGATAGTACAATCAATTTTAGCAATTCTACCAGCTTTTTTCCATAATTTCAACACTGACCATTGACAGTGCAGCATGCTTCCCAGTTTCTGTATAATTTCTAAACCACCTGTCCTCTACTTTTCACACAGCGATCTACATATTTCGAGCACTTCTACGAGAGCTACCAACAAAGTAAATTACGTTTTGGAATTAAAAATAAATAAAGTATTGGAAATTTTTTATTATATACAGATGAAAGCCACATTTAAATATTACTTTTCTACATAGTTGCCATTTAAATTAAGGCACTTATCGTAGCGATGGACGAGCTTGGAAATTCCTTCGTCGTAAAATTCGGCCGCCTGCGCCTTCTACCGCGTGGTTACCTCTTCTTGAAACTGTGCGCCGTCATCAAAACGCTGCATAGCCAACCACTTCTTCATTGCTGGGAATAGGTGGAAGTCGCTCGGTGCCAGGTCGGGACTGTACGGCGGATGAGGAAACAACTCCCACTTAAAAGATTCGAGAATTTCACGAGTGGCATTTGCCGTGTGGGTCCGGGCGTTGTCGTGAATCAGCAAGATCTTTGAGCCCAACTTTCCCCTGCGCTTGTTTTGTATTGCTCTTCCGAGGTTGTGGAGAGTTTGGCAATACCTTTGAGAGTTTGTTGTAGGGCCTCTTTCCAGGAAACCCACAAAAATCACACCTTTTCTGTCCCAAAAGACAGTCGCCACGTGGTTGAAGGCGCAGGCCCCCGAATTTTACGACGAAGGAATTTCCGTTGGATCTTCTCTATCTCTTCTATCAACCCTATCTGGTGCGGATCCCACACTGCTGAGCAGTATTCAAGCAGTGGGCGAACAAGCGTACTGTAACCTACTTCCTTTGTTGTCGGATTGCATTTCCTTAGGATTCTTCCAATGAATCTCAGTCTGGCATCTGCTTTACCGACGATCAACTTTATATGGTCATTTCATTTTAAATCACTCCTAATGCGTACTCCCAGATAATTTATGGAATTAACTGCTTCCAGTTGCTAACCTGCTATTTTGTAGCTAAATGATAAGGGACCTATCTTTCTATGTATTTGCATCACATTACACTTGTGTACATTGAGATTCAATTGCCATTCCGTGCACCATGCGTCAATTCGCTGCAGATTCTCCTGCATTTCAGTACAATTTTCCATTGTTACAACCTCTCGATACACCACAGCATCATCTGCAAAAAGCCTCAGTGAACTTCCGATGTCATCCACCAGGTCATTTATGTATATTGTGAATAGCAACGGTCCTATGACACTCCCCTGCGGCACACCCGAAATCACTCTTACTTCGGAAGACTTCTCTCCATTGAGAATGACATGCTGCGTTCTGTTATCTAGGAACTCCTCAATCCAATCACACAATTGATCTGATAGTCCGTATGCTCTTACTTTGTTCATTAAACGACTGTGGGGAACTGTGTCAGACGCCTTGCGGAACTCAAGAAACACGGCATCTACCTGTGAACCCGTGTCTAAGGCGCTCTGAGTCTCGTGGACGAATAGCGCGAGCTGGGTTTCACACGACCGTCTTTTTCGAAACCCATGCTGATTCCTACAGAGTAGATTTCTAGTCTCCAGAAAAGACATTATACTCGAACATAATACGTGTTCCAAAATTCTACAACTGATCGACGTTAGAGATCCTATCCATCCACTGGTATGCTGTTAGTTACCATTGACTGACATCACTTGTTTAAGATGGAGAAAGAGTCTTGGTGGAGCGGTAGCACATTTTGGGGACAGTTAGCACTGAAACAGTGATTGCATACATGACGCCAGAATGAGGAATCAGTCGAAACAGAACACGCAGCCATCTGCTACTCCTTCACTGTGAAAGATGAGTTTCAGTGCAGAGGTCATCAATCACCTTTGGACAGCTATTTCGAAGCGTTCCACAATGCCACAAAGATCCTCCAACTTCCATATGTTGTGATATTTTCTGCATTTTTGTCAATAAGGAACACCGACTCTGTCTTTTATTTCAATCATCCTGTGTGTCTGTTGTGGGAGCAGCACCATAATTTACACCACGCAATGTCCAGTTTTCTGTGAGAGCCAGTGGATCAAAATCTGTTAATGTCAGTTTAGAATCTGACACAGACCTGGAAGACATGGTGGAAAAATAGAATGTGTGGTGGTGTACAATACTGAAGTCATACACTGCTTGGACATGATACAGCAGAAACAGAGATGTATTAAACAACAAAACAAGGACCCTCTCTTGCTGACTGACTGACAGACTGTGGGATATGGTCCTCCTACAGTACAGGTGATGAAACTTTACAATGGTTTGTTTTGTTTTAGGGCGCAAAAACAAATAAAAACTAAACGTTAGTCCCAACTGACATACGAGAAGACAGCTAAAACAGGGATGTGGAGACAGGGTAATTAAGACACCGTACAGAAACAGAGGTACAAAACTAAAAATTAAATGCAACGGATGGCAAAATCGTCAACAAAAAGGGAGCTGGAGTTGCCCGGTGGGAGACAGGCCATTATAATGTTAATCGGGATAGCAAAGAGGACAACCCTCAGGACAGAACCATGAGGTACACTGTTTTCCTGGACAAAGGTGTCCGAGAAGGCAGAACCCACATGCACCTTGAAAACTCGGTCTTTTGAAAAGGAAACAGGGCAGGCAGCCAGAAAACCCCACATGTAAAGGGTACGGAGGATGCCAGTTTGGCAGCAGGTGTCTTAGGACTTCTCCAAATCGAAAAACATGGCCACAATCTGGGATATCCCCAGAAAAACGTTCATGAAATGGGTGGACATAGTAAGGAGACGGTCAAATGCAGAACGTCGTGATCGAAATCCACACTGTTAGTCGTTAGTAATTTATGAGACCTTAGTCACCATACCAACCGGACATGAACCATAGGTTCCATCACCTTGCAAACGCAGCTGGTGAGAGAGATTAGCAGTAGATAGAAGGAAGATTTTTGTCCTTACTGGGCTTAGGTATGGGTATGACGGTGGCTTCACGTCGACTTCCGGGAAATGTGCCCTCTGTCGAGATGTGGTTGTACGTGTTAAGCAGAAAATGCTTGCCCGCAAGAGAAAGGTGCTGCAACGTATCTGAATGTGGACAGCGTCTGGCCGTGAGGCGGAGGGTCGGGATGAACTGGGAGCATCATCTAGCTCCCTCATAGTAAAGGCGGCATTATAGCACTCACAAATCTGAATAGGGAAGGTTACTGCTCGAGCCTCCTCCGCTCGTTTCCGATGGAGGAAGGAGGGGTGATAGTGGGAAGAGCTCGAAATTTCCGCACAATGGCGGCTCAAGGTGTTGGAAATAGCAGTAGGGTCCATGATAAATGGTCTGCTACTGTCAAACCGGAAATTGGTGAATGGATCTTGGTCCCAGAGAGCCATTGGAAATTGGCCCACACGACAGAGGAAGGGGTGGAACTGTTAAAAGAACTAGTGAATGCAATACAGCTAGCTTTTTTGCTATTCTGAAGAATGTAACGAGACTTTGCATGCATCTGTATATGAAGAATGCAGTTCGCCTTTGTAGGATGATGGTTGAAAACGCAGAGAGCACGTCTTCATGCGCGGATTGCGTTGCAGCCTTCCTCAGTCCACAAAGGCACTGGGAAACAGCGTGCTAAAGAGGAAGTGCGAGCAAAGGAATGTTCGGCAGCAGTAAGGATAAAGTCTGTGATATATTCCACCTGATCATCACAATTGGGGAAATCCTGTTCTTCGAAGGTCGCCAGGGAGGAGGAGAGCCGCCAGTCAGCCTTAGTAAGCTGCCATTTGGGTGTGCACGCAGGTGGAGTAGAGGTCAGCAAACAGATGGCACATGGGAAATGGTCGCTCGAGTACGTGTCAGAAAGAATGGACCACTCAAGACGATGAACAGGGTGGGCAGTGCAGAAGGATAGGTCCAAACGGGAATGTGCGAGGAGTCGGAAAGGAATGTGGGTGATCCAGTGTTAAGGCAGAAGAGGTTGAGTTGATTAAGAAGATTAGCCAAGAGGGCACTTCTCTGACAGGTTCTAGGAGAACCCCAAAGGAGATGATGCGTATTAAAGTCACCGAGTAGCAAAATAGGAAAGGTAGCGGCCCAATAAACTGAAGGAAGTCTGCCCTAGTGACATCAAATGACGGGGGGAAACAAATGGTACATAGGGAGAGCGTCAGATGAGGAAGGAAAAGGCGAACTGCAACAGCTTGAAGATGGCTTGTTAGGGAGAGGGGTTGCCTGTGAATGTTAACCACTATGACTAGCATGACGCCTACATGAGATGGAATGCCAGCTTCAGGGTGAAGGTCAAAATCAACCGGGAAGGAATGTGAAAGCTCAAAGCGGTCGAGAGTATGCAGTTTCGTTTTCTGAAGGTATAGTACAACGACAACTGCTAGAAGCAACTGTATATCCTCTTTGTGGTACTAAAGGCCCCGAACGTTCCATTGGAGGAGAGTCGTGATAAGGAATAGATGAAGGGGCGTCACCTCGGCGGCTGCTGAGTGGCAGCCTGTGAAGAGTCGATGCTACAGGGCACAGAAGCAGGAGGATCCTGCTCCATGGGGTCGCAGAAAAACTGTCGGTGGTGCACACCGGCGTCATTGAGGCCAGCTGGGCTAATAAATCACGTGGCAACACTGTCAGAGAGGATCTTTGAGTATGTGAAGGAGACCATTTGCCTATGGTGGACTTCTTAGAGCTTTTCTACCTAGCCGAGGAAGGCTTGAGTGTTGTTTGGCTGGAGGAACATAGGAAGTCTCCACGGGAGTTCTCCTTCTGTCCTTTCTGGCCTACCAGTTGTGCCGCTGGTGGCTTCTCCCCTTGAGGCGAGAGTTTCATGGCTTCTCGCACAGCCAGATGGGGGGATGGTGATGCTGCTACCTTGATACTGGGCGATTTCGCAACCTCAAAGCTGAATTTGAGGTCACATGTCTGAGTGTCCGACTCCTTCAGGGAGCGAGAGGTAACAAGAACAGAACTACAGATGCCAGAAGGGAGACCGCAGGGTTTGCGACTAGCCAATAACTTTCGAGCGCCTGGGTAAGGCACTTTTTCCTTTACCTGGATCTCTTGGAGAGCGTGCTCATCGAGATGCATGGGATAATCCCGAGAGCTGGCAGCATGGCCGCCATTGCAGTGGATACAGTGAGGAGCAGGAGGCAGACAATCGCCCTCGTGTGTATCCTTACTATGGGTTACACATTTGGCTCGCTATCGACAAGATGCTCTACTGTGGTTGGAACGATGACATTGGTAGCAGTGCATCGGGTTTGGAATGCACGGTAAGACTGTGGTAATTTCATAGCCTGCTTTGATCTTGGAAAGAAGTACCACTCTATCAAATCGGAGAAAAACAGTGTGGGTGGTCACCAGGGAAGAATCTACCTTTTTGATCATGTGATGGAAGGCAATGACACCCTGATCAGAGAGGTAACTCTGGATTTCGCCCTCTGTCATACCATCAGGCAGCCTAGTGTACGTATAGGAAGAATTCAGAGTACTATGGGCCTCGTCACGAACAGTGTAGCCATGGAGAAGCGAGGTGGCAAGCAGTTGTTGTGCTTGAGAATCAGAAGTAGTCTCCAAAAGCAAAGTGCCATTCCATAAACGAGAGCAGAATTTCACAGGGCCGGCAATTGATTCAACAGCTTTCTGAATAATAAACGGATTTACTGTGGCGAAGGACTGACTGTCTTCAGTACGTGAGACCACAGGACCCGTGGTGCAGCTTGAAGCGCCTTCGAATCGTTAGCCTCATTACGTTTACGTTTAGTATACTTTGATAGTGAAAATGATTGACTCATTGCGAGAAAGTCCCCCACGATTACCAGCATCTCTGATGGCGCGCTCTTTCTAACTGGAGGTTCCGTTCACAAGGGTGCACACTTGCCTTATGTGATTGTTCGCACCTCATTCATACCTCCCGAATACCTGACAGAGGGACCAATCGGCAATTTGGGAAGTTTGCAGCTCAGACAGTCACCCCTCCATGGGCCTGGCCTGCACCAGGGAGTACGTGCAACCCCTACCTGTTGACATGGGGCTGGGAATTATGCGTTACCCAGTCACCTTTTACGTGTCAGAGAGCGCAGGGAGGAAGAAGGAAAAGAGGAACCTCAAACGCCGAAGTGGAGGAACGAAAGGAGAAGGGAAACAAAGAAAGGAAGGGGGAAAGGAAAACAGTGGTGAGACTTTTCTTACGTAAGCGACAGACAATGTGGAACATCCCCAAAAATATCCTGTACTTGTTCCCCGAGGGAGGGGAGAAAGAATAGCAAGAGGATAGACATGCAGCACGAAAGGGAAAAGACGCTGCAAAGGCTGGGGCCCCTTTGTCACCAAGCACGAACCCATCAAAGAGTTGCGAGCCCCCCTGGGGGTTACACTGGTTTGTGCAGGCGGCTAAAGTGGATCAATCAATATCTGAATGTTTAATAGGATCGCCACATGCTCCATGACAGTTCACAGACGGTATTTTCGATACATCTATTAGAAGAGAGATAGAAATGCGGTAAAAATCTTATTGAGGTCTCTATCGGATGACATCAGTGGAGTTTCTATAGTTTGTAGTTTTTACCTGTTGGATGGTATATAATAACGATGAAACAGAGTATTTTTGGGTGACAGATATGAATGCACCCTGAGGGACACAGATCTCCTTCAGAGTGTAGTACCTGTATGTAGTTAAGAGACACATCACGATGCAGTAGCATCCTTCTCCAAGTTCCCATAAGTGCTTGTACTGTCTTTTTCTACTACTATCCCATGTTGCAGGAAAAAGCATCATTTTCTGCTGGCCCTACACATCGTACATTGTCAGCGGAGTTACGACAACATTCTCCGATTTCCACCGAGTGGTCAAAAAAGATGGTCCTGGCATATAAACTTAGTTGACCATGTTTTTACATGGACTGTGGAAGATTTTATATATAGCGCTCTCTGACTTCATTGCTGTGGAGTAGTATCTCTGGCAGACGCACGTCCACGAAACTATCGCTAAGTTAAATGATTAATATTAAAATAAGAACTAATTTAGTTATTATTACATTTTAGACTAGTGCATTTACTTCCTCGCTAGGCTACCTATTGAAGGTTTCGCTTTTCTCAACGTGTTTAGATCGATAACAACAATATTTCGTAAACGCCAATAGTCTTTGGTTTTGTTCACATTTTAAGCATAAATTTCGTGTAAGTGTAGACCTTTATTCTTTTGACTACACTTAGCGGTTCAGAGTTAAATTAATTCGTGTCTGCCATATGGTGTTTAGGTAGTTAATTAGAGCTTTCGAAAGTAAGTTTAAAAGTTTGTTTACATTAGCATTTAGTTATGTGTTTGTATAGGCTATGAAACTTCAGTACTCTTGTGCCAAGTTATTGTCTGCTTTTGTGCAAATCGTGTAAATTTTTCTATCAAACCATGTATGACAAATGCGGTGGCTGCCGTATAAATCTGAAGGAGGGGGTGTTCTGTCAAGACTGTAGATTATGGTTTCATTAGGAGCAAATCTAGCGGCGAGGAAACAGGGGTAGATAACGAGGCTTTTCAGTGGCAATGTAGGTTACGTAGAATCGCTGAACACGAGGCAAAAATGTATGCCCATAAGACTGAATTAGAAAACCCCTATTTGGAATTATGTAGGCTACGGGAGGAAAAAGAGACGGAGTGCTGGGAAACGGTAGCAAGCAAAGGGCGAAAGAGGGAAACTGTTAAAAAACATTAGAAATTCAGGTAGCAAATCAATTTGGCAGCCTGAAGTAGTGGAGGAAGGGCCTTATCCTGATGTAGTTGAATGTAGGTTGAAGCAGAATATTAGCTTAAAGAAAAGACAGGTCGGGGTCAAATCAAAATAGGAAGCAAAGATTTCTGCTTCTAGGTAGCAGTCATGAGAGGGTAGTAGGCCAGCAGCTCCAGGAGAAATTAAGTGCAGGGTACCACGTCCCAAGTTTTGTCAAACTAAGAGCTAGCCTTTGCCAGGTGACAGAACTCTTAGGTCAGCTACGCAAGGACTTCTAGAAGGAAGATCAGGTAACTATAGTGGGGAGAGCAGTCTGGCTATGAACCCAAGAAATAGTGCTAGACGTGACCTGGGAAAAATGGGAGAAGAAGCTGAGCATACTTATGTGGGGTTTGTGGAGGTCTTTCAGCACCATAATCGGCCCTAGGTAAACACTGCTGTAAGGCATGTTAACACTGAACTGAACAGGATTCTCCAGTTACTGGCAAAATCTCACATAAGGGTTGTTCCAGTTAATGCTGTTGGTAGGTGAGGATGCACTACACATGGCCTGCACCAAAATAGGAAGGGGAAAGATAATTTAGCTTCTGTACTAGATACTGTAAGGGAGGCCATAGTCATACAAAGAATGATCCCTGTGGTTAATGGGACCAGGCAGACAGACCTTTTCGGTTAACGTCAAACTCCAGACAGACAAAAATTAATAAAAATAGAATTAAAGAAGCTTCATGTTTTCTGAATATGGATAAAATTAAATTATCTTCATCAAATATCAGGGCAATAAAAAAATAAAGTAGATGAGTTGTTGGTGTGTTTAGATCTCAAAAATAAGAATGATACTGATATACTTTGTCTGTCTGAACACCATGTAATTGTAAGGATGGGACGTGTCAGTGTAAATGGGTAGAATTTAGCATCTTACACTTGGAAATCTAGCATGGATAAAGGAGTAGTGGCCATTTACACAAAACAAGGGTTCGGAATTTGGAAATTTGTGGTAAAATCCATGGGACCAAACTGCTGAAGTCATTGGTTCCTAGGCTGACACACTACTTAATCTAGCTTAAATTTACTTACGCATAAGACAACACACACATCCATGCCCAAGGGAGGACTTGAACCTCCAACGGGGGCAGCCGCGCGAACCGTGGCAAGGCGCCATAGATCGCACGGCTACCTCACACAGCAAAACAATGGTTTAAGTACAAAACTGTAGGAGTAAGAAAATTTTGTGTCGATAAGCACTTTGAAGTTTGTACATGTGAACTACAGCTAGATCATATAGTGTTGCTATTAGCAACAGTGTAATGGTCCCCAGTAGGACATTGGGAGCTATTCATAAAAAATGTTTGAGTCCCTATTATTCTGTCTCTCAGACAAAAAGCATGGTGAATGACCGGCCGACGGCGCTGGAAGTATCTAGTGCTGCGGTGATGATGATGGTGATGATATTTTGTCTGTGGGGCACTCAGCTGGTAAGTCATCAGCGCCTGTACCAAGTCCCAATTTTTACACTGTCCAATCTAGCCACTGTCACGAGTGATGATGATGAGGACTAAATGATGAGATCAATAGAAACACCCAGTCTCTGGGCAGAGAAAATCTCCTACCCGGCTGAGAATCGAACCCGGGGCCCCGTGATCCAGAGGGAGGAACGTTAGCCACTGGACCACGAGCTGCTGACATGGTGCAGCGAGGACTATATACAGTGCGGTTTTTTTGGGGGCGATCTGTCTGTATTTGCGGTATATGTACCAGTGTCTGCAGGTCGATAGCTTTATGCAGTTTTGTATGGTGCAGGATACGAATTGCCTTTACTAGATCTATATGGTATGTGCTGATATAGTCCGATTGGAGAACGGTTTCACGCTGAAAAATTCAAGCTTTCCCCGTCCATAGCAAGACAGTGTAATTGAGGAACTGTCTTTGATGATAGTTTCTGTATTTCATGATCTGTAGACCACGTTTGCAGGGTTTAACTGTCAGTGGCATATGTCCGCAGAATGTTTTTTTTTTTTTCGACCTGTACAAAATAGTTTTGTCGCTGAAGGTATAGTAAATTGCCTATCTGCAGAAAATGGCGAACAGTGCTCCCACACTGGCAGCAACAGCAGTTTAGCGCGTAAATTCAGTGAGAACTAATCAGAATGCTCCATTCACAAGAAATTCCAGAGAGACTGACATCCTTTTTGTGGAGCATAGGAACCTCTACGACTGGTTCTAACAACACGGAGGCAAGGCATCTACCGAATGTTCTGTGACTTGTGAGAATCACGTGATGTCTTCTTTGTTCGAGTGTTCATACGAGATAAGTCCAAGTCATCCTCTGGTTCTGGCAGGCGGGATGCTCTCCACCCCACCCGCCACTGTGGCTTTAGAGCATTCCCAGACCAGCAGCTGTAGGACTTCGAAAATTCACTGAAAATTCCAGCCATTTTTCTCGTCTGTACGACAGTGCTTTGAATTCTGTTTGTGTACTTGTTCTGATTTTCCCGTCTGTGCTTAGACCTCAGTGTGTGCATCGAGAAGACTGGAAAATAACGTCCATGACTCCAGCAGAAAACATAAACTAAGCCCACTTACCGTTCCAGAAAAGTGATAAACACCACAGCAGCTGTAGGACTCAGAAATTTCTTTCTCTCTCTCTCTCTCCTTCTCTCTCTCTCTCTCTCTCTCTCTCTCTCTCTCTCTCTCTCTCATTTATTTAGACGTGCAAATACTAAGCCCACTTACCATTCCATAAAAGTGGTGAACACCACAGCAGCTGTAGCACTCAGAAATTTTCTTCATCTCTCTCTCTCTCTCTCTCTCTCTCTATCTCTCTATCTCTCTCTCTCCCTCTCTCTCTTTCTCTCTTTGGCAGGCCTTCCAACAAGAAGCTAAAAATCGAAGATTGGTGACTGTGCTGTTTTTAGAGTCACGTAGCAACATTTATTTCGACGTTCAAATGCCGTCCTTTTTGCGTGTAAAGTCATGTATTACAGCTGATATCGGTTAGAGGATCTGTTTTTCTCACAAAAGCGTGTGAAGTCTCAGGGAGGTTTCACAAGTGTGCAGCTATCTTTTTGGGGTGTGTGTTCGAGTGTGGCGGTAGACAGCATGAAATTGTAGGAAACTACTGTGCTGCTATCTTTTTTGAAAGTGTGTTTAGTGACATATTTGGTTGCATTTAGTAACACATAAAGCAGTCCATGCTTAATGACAAGGGTATTTCCCAGAAAAACGCACGGAGTGTCTCGCTGATCTTTCCACAAGTGTGCCACGAACTTCTTTCAGAATCCCTTTTCAAGTGAGTTGGTGGTATTCCTCGGAATAAAACGCTTACACACCAGGTGTAATAACTCCTGAGGCAGTTCGTGTTCAATGGCAAACGGTATCCATACGCTGGGGATGGGGAGGAGGAAGGCTTCGGGTATTTCCAACACAACAGGAAGTACATGGCTACCGCTGCGGCTACCTCGTGGCAGTGCCCTGAGCCCAGCGCGTGGCCAGTGGGGCCAGGGAGCGCGCTTACCTGGAGTGTACATCTTGCTCTTGAGTTTCAAAAGACTTACTAGACTTTTATCAAGTTATCTACAGTTCCAGCACACACATTTATCAGCATAAGTTACGAAGTGTAACTTAGCTCCGTCCTGGTGCGTCTTTATTTTCTGAGGAAGCATATTCGCCTTCTTCATACGTTCACCAAATATCATTGCTTTTCGATCATCCAGCAGGTAGCTATGGATACAGTCCTCAGCTGCATGATTACAGCTAATATAGTCGTTAAAATCCTTCTCCAGTACAGACATCTCATAATTAAACACATGCAGTATTACACACAGTAAGCAATCACATCCAACCCTCTAGTGCAACTGCTGAACACAGAGTTCAAAAACTGGTTCAAATGGCTCTGAGCACTATGGGACTTAACTTCTCAGGTCATCAGTCGCCTAGAACGTAGAACTAAATAAACATAACTAGCCTAAGGACATCACACACATCCATGACCGAGGCAGGATTGAAACCTGGGACCGTAGCGGTCGCTCGGCTCCAGACTCTGGCCGGCACACAGAGTTCTTTTCTTGCCATTTTTCCTAAGACTGTCATCTTGGATTATGTCATGGGAGATGAGAAGGGGAGGGTTGACAGCACCCTCTGCTGGTGGTGGTGTAAACCATGTCAATTGGACTCTGGACCTCATGGTGAACACACTGCATGGAGCTACTGTCTACAAAAACACAAATTGTTTAAATAAACAAAGCATATAAATGAAGACTTACGTCCATCCTATCCAACAAGCCCAGCACAGACTGTGTCCTCTTCCCACCAATTTCCAGGTGGGGGTGGGGGCAGGGGGGAAGGGTAGGGGAGAGGGGGAAGGAGGTTGGAGATAGGTTAGTGGAGAATTTCATGATTCACACAGTCAAAAGCGTTTGAGACAGCACAAAATTCCCAATGCGTAATTTTCGGATATTCAGAGCACTTAATATTTGATCAGCTGAAGCACATATAGCATTTTTTGTTGAAAAGCCTTTGTGAAAATCATATTGACATATTGTTAATACAACATTTTCACAAATATATGAAGCTATTCTTGAAAACATTATTTTTTCGAGAATTTTGGATCGGTAAACAATTAAGTGAGCTTGGACCACGATGTTATTCTTGTCCAACTTGTGCGGTTGCAGATAGAAGCCGCAGCTTCACATTGTTGCTGTCAAACCAAATTCAGTAGCTTTAGAGCCGTGGAAATCATGTTCGCATTGCCATCGGAGGTACGCTAAACTGGCTTGCTGGTTCTGAGCGCTATGGGACTTAACAGCAGAACTTAGAACTACTTAAACCTAACTAATCTAAGGACATCACACAACACCCAGTCATCACGAGCAGAGAAAATCCCAGACCCCGCCGGGAATCGAACCCGGGAACCCGGGCGCGGGAAGCGAGAACGCTACCGCACGACCACGAGCTGCGGACGGTACGCTAAACGTCAGTACACGTATTGTCACAATATTTCGTGCCTGCCAAAGGAAAGTTCTGGTAGTTAATGTCTGTAAGGTCTGTGAAGTAAGGTGACCATATTTTCAGGATCCAAATTATGGACACATTACAAATTTAGATATTGCAAAAAAGATGTCATAACACAAATCACTTTAATTAGTACCGTCCAAAATAGAGTGAAAGCAGAAAGGCCGTATTTATCAGTGCTGTGAATTTTCTTCAGCAAGATCGTATTCTTCAATAGTATATGAAAAAATTCAACACAGTGTCATTATAGTTTACTCTAGTCACTAACGTAGCTTTCATAGTTTCTACAGCAAGCGGTGTTTTGTCATTCCTTTGTTTTGTCATTTATGTAGGAAATAATCCCTTCAGTAGCATCATTAGTGCTAGGAAAGTGGAAGAGAAACTCCGTTAAATTGAGAGAATTTGAGAATAGCACGTGATTCTGGCTGACATGAGAAATCATTTCAACTCAACTTTCAGTTGGCAAAATGTTGTTAGCAATCAATTCCCTGATTTACTCACTGATTACAAACTATTTGACACAGACATACTCAGTATGCATTCCATTTTCGGCAGACATGATACATGACACAGTTTTGATAACTAGAGAAGTAGTTCTTACAGTACCATCCCATAAGGTTGTTTTATTTAAGACAACCAAGCTCAACTACTTTAAGTTCTTGGAACTTTCTTGAGTCTATTTTTTTTCGAGTAGGATAGAGCAGTTTCGTAGAGAAATAGTACAGTGCTATGAAACGTTCTGGCTCTGCTGGGAGCAGACTTTTCTCTGTTCACAGCTTCTCAACCATTGTTTTATACTTGAGGGGAGAAACTGGTCTTCAATTTTGGACTCCAAGGTAGCTTTCAGCTTACTAATACAATTAGTCACTTCAAATAGAGTTACTGTTCTACAACTTTCTTCACTGCTTCGTGAAATGATGAAGCCTGGTTGTGAAGAGAGTATAACAATTCTCCAGAAAACGTGTTCTGAAAGACGTTTTCCAGGAATAATGTGCATCTCTTTAAAGTGTGATTATAGTGGTTTAAACGTGTTTATGACTCGTTCAACAGCAGGTAGCAGTGCTTGTTTGAGCATAAGCTAAAATCATTGCAAAATCTATTTCCACAAAACAGCAAAAGTCCTTGAGAGTTTCAACTCTCACAGCGTATGATTTCATTATACAAATATCTTGGAAACTTCTATTCCTATATCTACAGGCAAAATATCAGTATCTGTTCGAACTGCAGAGGCAGTCAGCGGAGTGTGCGCTGATATGAAACTTCCTGGCAGGTTAAAACTGTGTGCCGGACCGAGACTTGAACTTGGGACCTTTAGGAAGTAAAGCTGTGAGGACGGAGCGTGAGTCGTGCTTGGGTAACTCAGATGGTAGCGCACTTGCCCGCGAAAGGCAAAGCTCCCGAGTTTCAGTTTCGGTCCGGCACACAGTTTTAATTTGCCAGGAAGTTTCAGTCTGTTAAATAGTCAATCACTTTAATAGATGTTTCTCCAGGCAACGATTGTAATTGTAATATTCTTAATTTTGAATCAGGTTGGTAAATAAAATGTCTAACAAGGACAGATAAAAACCTTAATCTCTTTGTGGTTAGCTCCCACAGTCAGCAGTGGAAATAAATGTCACCTTTTACAAATCACACCGCAACATACCTAACTCATGAAGTGCTAACACATTCACAATTGTGCCCTCTGTTTTTGTACTTACACAGGCAAATTTAGGCTCTAATACTGCTTAAAGATATGAAGCTATAATTGTGCTGCATAGTATATGCAAAGACTGCCTCAGCTACAACTAATCTCTCCTCCAGACAACAAAATTTATCAGATTTAAAGAACAATTTAATGTTGCACTAGATGCCGCTGTAGAGACTGCTCTGCTAAGTTTGTCACTTTTTAAGTGGAGTTGTCTGTATCCACGTCCACCGTGACTTGTTGAGAAACTAGAAGCACACGCGTGGCTGCTCACTTTTCCTTTTGAGTCCGAAGAGCTATTGCCACTTATGAGTAGAAAATCTTATTGCAATTGTTCATTGAAGCAGCACTTACACTTCTTTGAATTCATTCTTACCGGAAGTATTATTCATTAAGAAAACCTAACTATTCCCAATATAGCATAACGCTACGTAACACAACACAATCTGATACAAGTTCGAACGAATAGATGAGATATAGTGGTAGGAACCAGCTTTGTGCGCCTTGTGCCCAAAAATGTAAGTGGGTGCTCTTTTGTAAGAGTACACTATCTTTGCCAAGACTTTTTCGTCAACTTAACTCAAACTAATAAGAAAATATACCCTTGTAGGTGAAATAAATATCTAATTCATAGTAAATCGTTTCATAATTGCTAAAAATAATGGAAAAAAATTGGAGATAGAGCTACAAAAATCGTAACTGTCCCAAAAAAAAAAAAAACGCGACTGATTGGCAGCTTTCGTCTAGCGGCTCGGCCGCTGTCTGGTGCCCATACGGTGCTATCATATCGGTACCTACGTCAACCGACAGAACAGAACAGCCATATTGATAATCGTCTTAGTACAAAAAAAAAAAAAGAGACACACACAGACGTGGAGTTTCAGGTCGATGCTGCTGCTGCTGCTGCTGCTGCTGCTCCCACCTTATCTGTAACCAAATCGGAGACTATCACCACCTGGGTTCATCGCCGCATGGAAGACACAGCGCCGACTAGTGATCTATAGACCTCAAAATATTCCTTTAGTAAGCGAGCTGTCGTTACCAGCTAAGTTTAAATAATGAGTTTGGTATGTAAAATTTTTAGGAGTTACTTCACAATTGGCTACTAATATATGAGGCTTGGATGAATTTTCTTTGTTTGGTTTTCGCACAGACGAACAGGTCAATCTAGTGTAAACCTGTATATCATTCAAAGACGTAGGTAAGTTGTGTGAGGAGTTTAAGAACGTTTTTCCTCCTTCATCAGGTTTTGCTGGAGATGTAGTGTACGTATCCCATAAGCTAGGGTCCCAACCGGATTTTTGTCGTGCCCGCCCGATACCATTCAGAATTAGCGACGTAGTTAAAAAGGAACTTTCCAGTTTGGAAGATCTCACAGATATCTTGCCCATTTATGCCAGTCGACAGTGATTCTAATGGACATCACTAGGAAATCATAGAGTTCCCTATACATTCATGGCGAGTTTGACATAATTATTAACGCCCAGCCCAACGATATGGATGCCTATCACCTTCCGGTGCCGGAAGAACAGTTGGCCACGTGAGCAATGGTGAATTATTCTCTAAAATTGACGTAGCGGACCCTTATATAGTTAGTGGTGGACACAAAAACAATGGGGGCACTGGTGCTTAACATTCATTTCGAGGTGTATCAATATAATAGGCTTCCATTTGATGTGGTTCGTGCCCTCGCTCTATTTTAACGATGATTAAAGCAGCTCATCATGGGCATCCCTCTGTGTTCAAACTGCCGGGACGACTACATAACAGGAGCGACATAGGAGAAACACCTGCAAAATCTGTAAACCCCATTTGAGAGACGACAGTTGAATGGCCTACGTTACTAGCTTATCGTCTTCTCATTACTGAGATGGCTGAATGGCTACGACCCCAAAGCCAATAAACTGTAATAAAAACCTTCAGATGGTGTCTCGTTGCTGGTCATCGAAGACTCGCAATGCCGGGTAGTCATTCGCCTTGTAACGTTCCAGATAAATGCCGAGTAATCTTCACTGTTTTGTGTATACTTGTGCTAGCCTTGGATTTGCTTGGGAGCTCGTTGTATCTGTGATAATTTCAGGTATTAGCATTCCTTTGTCTTCTTTGAAGTTTATTCGAGCATTCTGTACACACTCAGAAGATGTAATTACGTTCTTTCCGAAATGCTTAGTCATCTTGGGATTCTTACGTTCAATTAAATAGGAATTGGTAAAAATGATAAATATTAATGCAAATCGTATTCCGCAACAACATAGGGATCTCCAGATTTCAGTGTACCAAAAAAATTACCATGACAGCTTACACTTTCAAATCAGTATACTATCTCCGCAAGTTATGTTATACATATTTGTCTTTGGCAGTACGTTAGCGTCAAATGTGGCAGAGACATTTGTTCTGAGTTGTAGTTAAGTTTCGTACTCTGCTGGCAATGTAATGGACTTTTTAAGAACAGCGTTTGCTATTAATGTAGGCCTAAGTTTTAAGGATTTTGGCAAGTTTACATTAAAAGATTTGTGGACTTTATGGATGTGGCAGCAAAGTTTGCAATGAAAAATGCCAAGTACTAAGAAGAAAGCACTTAAGTCATTTCGTAGAAACCCGGACCTCATTTTTGGAGTATCTAAATGGAATTTACTTGCCCCTGGACAATGACGTCGCAACTACAAAAAATGAAATGATCTTTTCGTTTTCCGACCACCGCTACTGTTAAAAAAATCACGGCGTTGCAGTAAATGTGGTTTACAGACATACAAGCATTAAGCTCCACAGATAATTCATCGAAGCAATTTATTCTTAGTTAATTTTCAACTGTAGTCCGCCGAGCAGTGGGGGATGAGGGGGGATTAACACTTTCGTCCCATTTCTGGATCCTCCAGATGATTCATTAGGCACACTGAGGGATGTATCAGATGGAGGGACATTGAGCTGACTTCACGTTTACTGGCCCATAGTCTACGCTAATATTGAGCATAAGATCTGTAAGAGTCACGCTTGTCCACAAAAATCAAGCGGCTGCTCCTCAGTGTTCTTATTCATGGCCCAGGCGTGAGCAACCTAGGGAGCAAGTGCACATAGACTTCACTCGACCGTTCAAGGGTTCCATGTGGCTTTTACTTTATATACACTAAAATTGCGAGTATGTTGCCCAAATACAATTAACGACCATAGCTTCTACGATCCGGGACCTAGCTAGCCTGTTCGCTATAGAGCGTGAACCACAGACTTTAGTATGCATGCTTTACAGAATTACCGCAGAAGGAATGAGGTCGCGCTGTTGAACACTGCTCCCTTTCACACGGCATCAAGCTCGGAGGCTGACCGATTGGTCAGCACACTCAAGTCACGGATGAAAAAGCTTCATCTATCGACACCATATGAAAGCAAGTTGACTAGGTTGCTAGCTATGTATCTGTCCACCCCGGTCAACGATCGTAACCTGCCTGTATCCAATCCCGCCATTGTGGAAATGACGTTCTCAACATTAGCAACATTAGCAACGTCACTTCTGTAGAGGTGGATGTGGACCACAGTCTGTATTTTATGATCTGAAGATGGCCGATGCCAGCCGAAATAGGTCAATTCCGTAGCAATACCTGTGGGTCTATCGTACAATCAATCACTGTAGTCTGCGGCTCTACAGAAATACCACTCTTTCCAATGTTGTTAAATTTGTTCCAATATCTCTACAGATAATTTAAAAAGTAGATGTAACGTTCTATTTACCCGGCCCTTGTGGCCGAGCGGTTCTAGACGCTTCAGTCTGGAACCGCACGACCGCTACGGTCGCAGGTTGGAATCCTGCCTCGGGCATGTATATGTGTGATGTCCTTAGGTTAGTTAAGTTTAAGTAGTTCTAAGTTGTAGGGGACTGATGACCACAGATGTTAAGTCCCATAGTGCTCAGAGCCATTTTCGATAGACGGATACCAGGAAGTCTTATGACGAAAGAGACGACCATCTACGGTTTCCACAGTAGACACAGAGAGCTTAGCAATTAGTCAGAGCGTCTATTCACACAAGAGCAGCCTTACGTTCAAAAGCAAACGCTGTCTGATCTTCGGAACTCTAATGGACTCGTCACCAAGATTAGATCAGCAAAAGACGTTACCATCAAAGTCACAGGAAGAAGCAACAATCACCAAGCTGATCACGTGTCACACATTCAGATGAAAAATTAGGCTGCCTTGAAATGCTATTCCCTATTTTGTCACAATGAAGAAAACAGAGCACGAGAAGTAAGGTCGGAGGAAAGTGCTAAGGAACCGTACAATGATTTGTACTGTTTGCGGAGAGGCATAACAAGTTCTGTCCTTAGTGTTATAAATGCAGTCATATTGTATTTGCAATAAATGTGGTGCTGAGACGTGTAGACGTTTCTTTCTCTGGCATGGTAGTTATTCTGTCCCAACTCAGCGATAGTCATTATTTTGTCCGTTTCTGCTCTTCGTTGCAACTACAATCAGCTATTCTGACCCTGTCTGTTAGTTTCAACGGCAGAGAAACGTTGCACTAAATGGAAGTAGTCAGGTGGTGTAGGTACAAACAGAGCAGTACTCGGCATAATCCAGATCTATATGGTGCATGAGGAATTCAAGTCATCCTATGGTGTGTCCCTCAGTTATCGCGTCGTAGGCGGTCCGCTACACAATTGGGAATCGCTCCCGCGCGAATACCACAGAAAGAAGCATTCCTGCATGTATCCTGATTTGTCACAGGTCATCTCCTCAAATTTACATAATTTTACTTGCGGCACTGTGTATATCTATAGACAGCAGTTCGGCTGGTCTGGTAATTTTGCTAACAATTACGAGCTAAAAATTTTGGTGGTGTTGACCGAGAAGGAAGCAGTTATAGTAAGATTTCAATCATGGGAACGACAGAAAGCGGAGCTTATGTACTGAAGAAAAATATAAGTAATCGAGCGAAGCACGACACTCAGAAATCTTTGGAGTTAGTTTCCTACGATTTTCAGTGTTGTTGCAGGATACTAGAAGGAAGAACCCAACAGCTCGTAGCTTCTAAACGTGAAGCAAATGACCAGGGGTAATATTTTCTTCAAGCTTCATTCTGATAGTTAATTACGTTAAATAAATCTTTTCATTAATGCAATTAAAAGAAGGAAGTAGGTTTAGGGTGTAATGTCCCATTAGTGATGAAGTCATTAGAGACAGCGTACGTGATGAAATGCGGGAAGAAAAGGGAAAGGTACTGGCCACGTCAGCTTCAACATAACCACTCCACCGCTTCTCTTAAACGATCTAGAGAATCCCTAGGAAACACAAATCAGGATGGCCAGACAGGAATTTGAAGCAGCGTTCTCCCGAACATGCCTTATCACTTGTACCACTCAGCCCATTTAGTTACCACTCGATTAAATTAAATTAAAAATGCTCCATTTCATTTCTCAGTTTACTTAACAATTTCCTCTTCAGTACTACGTGAATTTTTACTTTGCGAAAATCAAGCTATTTCTGGAGCTTGTCAATGTTTTTACTGATCTGTGTGTCAGATGATCTTCATTTCTGTGACTAAACAGTTACCTTTTTCTTTACTGTTCGTTTAGCTCCACCTCCTCCCTACCTAACCAGGAGATGAAGTGACAGCAGCCAAATTGATACTCTTCAGAGTAATGACGCGGCAAAATACATTTACGTTGTCAGTTCTGGCAAGTACATAGCGGTTGTTTTCCAGTAATTGTTGGTTTTGAAAGTCTCTAATCGTCAAATGGGGGCTAGGAAAGCGAGAATTCCGGTGGTCAGATGAATGATATCTATTATGAAGGGTTAGTGTGCTGAATTTCGCTTGGAATGAAATGTAAAGGATGTAGAGCTGCAGGATGAGCGAACACGTTGGTTTAGATGTGGCATCAGCCACAGATTGGTGAATATTGGTGGGAAAGTTGGTTGTGGGTCTTCGAGATCACATTATGTATTGTATTTTCGAAGACGTTCCAGAAATTTGAAGAGAAGGGGAATTTTGTCAGCTGGTGGAAGATTCGTCAAGGAGGGGGAAGATGGCTGCGGAAAGATAGGCAGAGAGCTTAATGCTCTAGGTCTTGTAAAAGTGGTAGCACTTTGAACAGTCAGAAATCGAACTTACATCGACGAAGGTGAGGATGGCCCAGCTAAAGTGTTTTTGTTTGCAGAGAAGGGTGTAAGGCTGTAATATTCATGTACTGTTAGCAGAGTTAGTAATTTCAGTTATACTGGGCATTTTGCTCGAGTTTTGGTAAACCTGGGTCCCAAGTTAGTTTGCGTTGAAGGATTAATCCAGCATTGTACTGCCGCTGACAGTGGTCATTTTGAACAACCTGTGATGGTCAGTTGTCTCGTTACTGGTCAAAGTCCACTTACCTAGTGAATGCACACAGTTTCTTCTATAGTGTTTGCTGCCATGGTGTTGTAAAAGTGTCGATGTGGAAACTCTTCAAAATACATCACATAAACACCACTGACATTCTGATATAGGTACCCTACTTTCAGTTTTTGACTGTCAATAGGCATTGTTACATTTAAAAAGTGTATGCTTTATAAGTGTTATTACAGTCTGTGTATTGGCTAAGTGTATGAGCCCCTGACTACCAATCCATTCTAAGAAAACCGCACATCAATAGTGCTTTCCATTTCCGCATTGTTTGTGGTGAATGTTTTCGGTTATTCAACCGAAATAGTTGTTGCATTGAAATGTGCTCATACCTTACAGTGATAGGTTTCATCAAAAGATAGATAAAGGGTGAGTATCGTGCATCCTCAATCGCTGTCATGGTTGGTGTTGGTTATGTTCCACCTGTCCCATTGTATTTCTTGCAGTAACTTACTGTTCAATCACAAGACTGTAAAGCCTATCATATTCACATTACTCATCCAGGTGATAGTGAGAGTGTGGGTATTAGTGAATACCATGTGTGCACATGAGTGAATGAATACAGGATAGTATGACCCATTAATCATAGTGTAAATAGGCGTGTGTGTGTGTGTGTGTGTGTGTGTGTGTGTGTGTGTGTGTGTGTGTGTGTGTGTGTGTGTGTGTAAAGTGAAACAAGCAGACCAAATAAAAATGATACTTTTATTCAAAGACAATAATTAAATTGAAGTTACTGCGATTAAGATGGTCCCCCATCACTACAGAAGGTGGGAAGTCATTCTGAATAGGGTTTCTGATCACTAGACAACAGTGCATATTCTGGAATGTGCTCCCATACTGACCACAATGTTGATAAGGTCTTGTGGTGGGGCATTCCAGTCCTCCACAGTGTGGTCCGCAATAGCTGTGTGGTCGTTAGTGCATGTGGGTGTACTATAAAACAGCTTTCCAATGCGTCTCACAGGCCGTTGAGGGGATTTAAGTTGGGGGAATGGGCAGACCAGTCAATTTTTCTCATATACTCTCGTTCCCACGGATTTTCACCTGAGTTGTTCAATGCGATCATGCATTGTCACCCATAAAAAATTATTCATGGTCAAATTTACCACTTAAAAATCGCACATGTTGCAGCAGTATTGTGTCACAGTAACGTTACTGGTGAGTTCATCGCGTAAGTAGACTAGAGGTTTGCATGCCCATGCAACATTATGCCTCACCACACCATAATACCTGGACCACAAAAACGATCATGCTCAATGTCGGATGCACCCCTCATATTGCGAGAGGTGGGAACTTGTATGCACCGAGGGACACTGTCAAGTGTGATCGTTTTTGGTGATTCGGGCTCTATGATGTTAGGAGGCACAATGCTGCAAGGGCATACTGGCCAAGTCTTTGAATAAAGTCATGGCATTACCTGTAAGATTACTGGAAAATGTAATTATGTCGGTCAACATGATTTCGTTGAGTTTCTCCACTGAATCCCAATTTCTGCATGGGAAGACCCCCTTTTTCCTCACCAGCTGAAACTTCATTTCATCGGGACGTGCTGCTCAAGTGAGAAATAAAACAAGAGAAAAGGGCAATTCAAGAGTTCGTTAGTGCACTTACCATATGTGAAGAGCGCCAGTGGGCAGGTAGGCAACGTCCTCCCCCCACAAGGCTTGAAACAGATTTTTCGCAGCAGCTACAGGATCCATAATGATAGGTTCCACGAAGCAAGATGTCAACAAACTAAATACTGTAGGAGTATATGAACTACGTTGTGATAGGGGAGCCCCTAATATAGGGGAGACAGGGGAACCAGTTAGCGCACTAGTTCATATGCTCACATGTGCGTTAATTCCTAAGGGACCAAACTAGTGAGGTCATCGGTCCCTAGACTTACACACTACTTAATCTAACGTAAACTAACTTACGCTAAGGACAACGCACACACCCATGTCCGGGGGAGGACTCGAACTTCCGACGGGAGGGGTTGCGCAAGCGCACAAGTAGCAGAACATGAACGCTATATGAGATTAGAAGAGCATAATAAATTGGCGATAGCGGAACACCACTGTCGAATGTGGATAGCCTATCTTATTGTAGGAAGCCCGTGTGTCGTGGACAAGACAACGCAAAATTCTATAGGCGACTGAAATTATTAAGTACCCCGCCAAAATCAATAGAGAGGACGGCTACACACTTCGGAAGTTCTGTCTGCCACCTGTACCAGTCCAACAAGCATCTGTATAGGAACTGTCAGTCCATTTCCGCGCACAGCAGTTAGAAAAGATGCCCACCGGAAGCCAAGCGAAGATTTGCAGGCCATCGCCAATCACTTACAAACCGGCTAGCCAATAAATAGCTTCTTTCCTACCCTCCTCCTTCAGTCATGAGTAGCCTATTATATTCTGGGACCAACAAAGTTTCAAAAATATGACGTATTCACACCGATCCTCGGTAATAAATAGAGCCACCTTTCCTCAACTAAAACCAGTCCCCCCTGAGGAAGGTCGTAGTAATACGGTCTAAATGTTGGTTTTAAGTTTATAATTAAAGTGTTTTAGACAAGGACGCGGAAAAACACCCAGAAGAGTTTTGATTCTCAATACAGGGCATATTCTTCACCTAGCAGTAGTGTAGTTTCTCCTCGTGGGAGAATAGAACAAAATTGTACGTACTGCTGACAGTGACAGGCTAAATTTGAGTAATGAAGGGGTCAGACAAATTTGTTCTTGCCTGGCTTACTCTGCTTCAGGCAATAGATGTGTACGTATATACCACGATCTTCCCTCTCAAATGTGGCTACATCCTATAGATTGACAGGGTAATCAATGCAACCAAAGTTACAATACCCACATTGTACTGATTCGTATGCTCAGGATACATCTTATTTTTCTCACAAGCCAGTATTGACCACACAATGCAAAATTCGTCTTTAAGAATTTGAACATTAATAATGATAGGCTTTTAGCTATACTCTATGGAAGAGTTATATAGGAGGGTGCTATACCACCCTCCTCTTTCTTGCATTTCAAAAAATTGACCCAGTATGACAACTGACGTGAAATCTCGGAAACACTCAGCAAGAGATTGCCCCAGATCTCAGGTCACTTCGCATCTCAAATACAGACAGCGACTTTCTCTTCAACATCACCACCTTATTTTGGGGTTACACAAGCTCGCAGCATGAAATTACATTGTGCTTGATGGTGGAATGCCATGGATCGTAATAGATTGTGAGAAGACTTCATTCCAAAATGGGTAGACACATGATTGGGAAACAGATCAGCTCTTGGTAGATTGCAGCAGGATTATGAATGTGGACATATGAAATCCTGTCCTCAATTGAACCTCAAATTATTAAGTTAAAACTGGTATATGATTAAGGTGATGCTAGTTGGATAGGCTAGAAAACTGCTCTCGTTGGTGGATAGCTATAACTAGCAGATGTTAATGGCCATGATGAATGTGATAACCTGGCCTGGGATGGGGAGTTGGTTCGGGTGAGAATTGTGGTGATCATGCAGCCAGTCATCCAGCTCATGGTGATGATGACAGCTGAGTTGTATTCACTCCTAGACTGTCTCTGGTTGTTTCCAACATTCTTAGAAGGAAAAAAATTAAAAACTAGTTAAGGGTTAAATCATAAGAAGTGCATCATTCACAGCTAGAATGCTGGTCTGTCATATTTGGTGTTTCATTCACAGCCATAGGACAGGTTCAGTCAAATACAATCCTGTAAGAACAATTTGGTTCTAAAAATTTCAAATAAACATTAGAAAAATAATTGTTTACATATCTAAGAACTTGTACATATCATCTCAGTCCTTATTGCTTAGAGGAGCTGGTTTGGTCATCCCAAACCAGCCACCTCATTCAGGAGCAATGCCATCAGGGGGCCCAAGGTGTCATCACCCAGTAGTGGCTATGGCATGCTGATGTCTGTAACAGCAGAAAAATTCTTAGGTCACGTACAAACAAATAACACACATACATAATATATATTACATATATACTTTTGATGTTCTCAGCCAGACAAGGACGTTTGCTCCCATCACCACCACATCAATCAAAGGAGCATTTTAGAGCTAATGATGGTTCTGGTAGTCATTCTAAAACTGTAGTTGATCCAAATGGCACAATGGTGTCTTTCTATATACTAACTTGGTGGTGGGCAGAGAAGGAGTGCAGGATGTGCCCACAAACGATGGGAGGAGAGGAATGAGGGATACTGCCCAATTGGGTAAAAGCCAGCCAAATTACAGGGATTTTCGCAGGAAACGAGATTCTCAGAAGAACATGTGGTAACCAGAACCCTGGGCAACTAATAATTGAGTAACAAATTGTGGTAACAGTGTATATTGTTTGGATGATCATAAAATTATAACAAATACCCACCAACTGCCAAAGTGGAGAAGTACAGCAATATGAAAACGCAGCTGGTATATATTTTGAAGCTACTGCATCTAGGAGCACTTGGAACAACACATCTCAGGCTGAAGACCACCTGCAGTGATACAGGACACTGACCTGCATTGAGCACTAGGGCTGGCTAATGTATGAGCAGAGCTGTGTGATGAATAGCAGGGTGGAACTTTGGGCTGCAGCAGTGCATCACAGGTGGCAGCTGTCCACCAGGGAGGCATAGTCAGCTGATAGATACCACTGGCTGTCTATATGCTGTGGCTGCAGTAGTGTAAGGGGATTCAGGCCATCTACATCTACATCTACTTTTATACTCCGCAAGCCACCCAACAGCGTGTGGTGGAGGGCACTTTACGTGCCACTGTCATTACCTCCCTTTCCTGTTCCAGTCACATATGGTTCACGGGAAGGACGTCCGCCGGAAAGCCACCGTGGGCGCTCGAATCTCTCTAATTTTACATTCGTGATCTCCTCGGGAGGTATAACTATGTTAAGGGTCAGTTGTCACTCCCTGCACCAAGTGCCTATCCGCTGCAGATCTTCCTGCATTTCGCTGCAATTTTCTAATGCTGCAACTTCTCTGCATACTACAGCATCATCCGCGAAAAGCCTCATGGAACTTCTGACACTAACTACTAGGTCATTTATATATATTGTGAAAAGCAATGGTCCCATAACACTCCCCTGTAGCACGCCAGAAGTAGACGTCTGTAGACGTCTCTCCATTGAGAACAACATGCTGTGTTCTGTTTGCTAAGAACTCTGCAATCCAGCCACACAGCTGGTCTGATATTCCGTAGACTCTTACTTGGTATATCAGGCGACAGTGCGGAACTGTATCGAACGCCTTCCGGAAGTCAAGAAAAATAGCATCTACCTGGGAGCCTATACCTAATATTTTCTGGGTCTCATGAACAAATAAAGTGAGTTGGGTCTCACACGATCGCTGTTTCCGGAATCCATGTTGATTCCTACAGAGTAGATTCTGGGTTTCCAAAAACGACATGATACGCGAGCAAAAAACATGTTCTAATATTCTACAATAGATCGACGTCAGAGTTATAGGTCTATAGTTTTGCGCATCTGCTCGACGACCCTTCTTGAAGACTGGGACTACCTGTGCTCTTTTCCAATCATTTGGAACCTTTCGTTCCTCTAGAGACTTGCGGTACTCGGCTGTTAGAAGGGGGCAAGTTCTTTCGCGTCCAGTGGACTTTCCTCTGTTGAGTGATTGCAGTTGCTTTTCTATCCCTTAGACACTTAGTTCGATGTAAGCCATTTTTTCTTTTGTCCGAGGATTCAGAGAAGGAACTGCAGTGAGGTCTTCCTCTGTGAAACAGCCATTCTGTGTATTGCCGGTTTTATCTGTCTGCAGCAATTAATGAGCAACATTCATGGATGTTACATACACATTTTGTAATATCACAGCCATGGATGTATGATGTAGGCACAAGTTAGGACATTTTTTATTTAAGGTTATAATATAATAAAACAAACTATCCTGCTTCTCCGTTGATATGACAGAAGCAAAAGCTGCTCAGACTGAAAGGTTGAAAGACACATCTCAGGTGTGCCTATAGGATGTAAGTGCAAAGAAGAAGAAGAAAATGCAGTTTGCAGATGGGGAAAGTGGCTTAGTTCACAAATAATTGCATAGAATTTTGCCTACTGTCCAGCACATATCAACTCTTGGAAGCATTCCTCATCTGACGACAGGCATTTCCAATGATATATCCAAGACTTGGGTAAAATCCTGTTGCCTGTACTGTATGAATGACATATGCATCTTATTTGGATGAGAATGTAAACTTACTGTGAACAAATTTCGCAACACGTACACTGACGGAAAAACATGACAACACCAAAAGTAATTAATGTAGAGTAACGCAAGTTTGGGAATATGTTTGTCTGGTAACATATGGAAGTGAGAGATACTGCAACATCACGCTTAAGGTAAGCGGAAGATAAGTCATTGCAAAGTCTTAATGCTGGTAAGTTAATAAGAGGTGTAACCTCCAGATGTTCAGTGAAGTCATGCAAACTTGCCTGAATTGTGTTTTACTGGTGCTGGATGTCAGTTTGTGGGTTGTTGTTCCATGCCCGTTGTTTCGTCAATACAGGAATGGTTAATGCTGTTTGTGAATGACGCTCGAGTTTTCACCCGGTGTTCTCAATTGGAGATAGCTCTGGTGGCAAAGGCAAAATGTTGACACTCCGTTGAATATGTTGGATTACAACAGTGGTATGTGGGTGAGTGTTATCCTGCTGGAAAACACAGCCTGGAAAGCTGTTCATGAATGGCAGCACAAGAGGTCGAATCACCAGACCACCTCATAAGCAACACACTGGCATCGATGCAGAACCTGATTTCATTAGTAAACACAACAGACCTCCACCCTGCCCCCCCCTTTCCCCATTAGCTTATGGTTGACACCACTGAAATTGCAGGTGGCAGTGGTTTGATGTCAGTAAAATGCTCACTACAGGGCATCTGGCAAAGAGCTGTCTTTGAAGTAACCAGTTTGTGACAGATCATTCTCATTCTGGTACCAACTGCTGCTAAAGTTGCTGCTGAGGATGCAGTTCAATGTGCCAGAGTCATACACCCAACATGATGGTCTTCCCTCTCGGTAGTGCCATGTGGCTGTCTGGAGCCCAGTCTGCTTGCAACTGCACATTCTCATGACGACCGCTACCAGAAATCATGTACAGTGGCTATATTCCTGCTGAGTCTTTCTGAAATGTCATAGAACGAACATCCAGTTTCACGTAGGCCTGTTATATGTTCTCAATTACACTAATTAAATGGTTGATAATGACATCTTTGTTGTCTTAAAGGCATTATTGACTAACATCAACTTAAAATGTCCAGTCTCAAAGGTAACTAACACCCATGACAATTACAGCTTGTATTTAAAGCAAATCTGATTCCCATCCTCATAGAAGCACTCGTAATAATTTTCATTTATGTTGCAGAATACCTTCTTGAGGTCGTGATATTTTTCTGTCAGTGTACATCCATGTTCTTATTTATAAACCTTATCTGCAGACATGTAGCTGCACAGGGTAGCTATGTCGTCTGAGGTGCCTTGCCCTGGTTCATTCGGCTCCCCCCCCCCCCCCCCCCCCCCCACCGTTGGAGGTTTGCGTCCTCCCTCAGGCATGGGTGTGTGTTGTCCTTAGTGTAAATTACTTTAAGTTAGATTAAGCAGTGTGTAAGCCTAGGGACTAATGAACTCAGCAGTTTGGTCCCATAAGAACGTACCACATCTTTCCAATTTTTGCAGACATGTAGGGAAGCTTGCTCAAACACTTTGATATTAAAGGATGAGGGGAAGTCACAATAATAAAACACCAATACACCAACATGATAAAAGTCGTGGGATACCTCCTAAGATCATGTCAGACCTCCTTTTGGCTGGCATGCTGCAGTAGTTCAATGTGACATGGACTCAACAATTATTTAGAAGTTCCCTGCAGAGATATTTAGCCATGCTGTGTCTATAGCCATCCACAATTGCAAAGGTGTTTCTGGTGCAGGATTTTTTGCATGAACCAACCTCTCAATTATGTCCAATAAATGTTTGATGAAATTCATGTTGGGCGATCTGAGTGACCAAATCATTCACTTGAATTGTCCAGAATGTTCTTCAAACCAGTCACAAACTGCCGGATATAGACTGGGAGACTCAAACGTTCATAACGGGTGGCAGGGACAAAGAATCCAGTGAAATATTTTTAAGTGCTTTATCTGAAAACTACCTTGAGCAGTTAAACAGAAAACCGACTCGTGGCGATAATATATTAGACCTTCTGGTGACAAACAGACCCGAACTATTTGAATCAGTTAATGCAGAACAGGGAATCAGCGACCATAAAGCGGTTACTGCGTCGATGATTTCAGCCGTAAATAGAAATATTAAAAAAGGTAGGAAGATTTTTCTGTTTAGCAAAAGTGACAAAAAGCAGATTACAGAGTACCTGACGGCTCAACACAAAAGTTTTGTCTCAAGTGCAGATAGTGTTGAGGATCAGTGGACAAAGTTCAAAACCATGGTACAATATGCGTTAGATGAGTATGTGCCAAGCAAGATCGTAAGAGATGGAAAAGAGCCACCGTGGTACAACAACCGAGTTAGAAAACTGCTGCGGAAGCAAAGGGAACTTCACAGCAACCATAAACATAGCCAAAGCCTTGCAGACAAACAAAAATTACGCGAAGCGAAATGTAGTGTGAGGAGGGCTATGCGAGAGACTTTCAATGAATTCGAAAGTAAAGTTCTATGTACTGACTTGGCAGAGAATCCTAAGAAATTTTGGTCCTATGTCAAAGCGGTAGGTGGATCAAAACAAAATGTCCAGACACTCTGTGACCAAAATGGTACTGAAACAGAGGATGACAGACTAAAGGCCGAATTACTAAATGTCTTCTTCCAAAGCTGTTTCACAGAGGAAGACTGCACTGTGCTTCCTTCTCTAGATTGTCGCACAGTTGACAAAATGGTAGATATCGAAGTAGACGACAGAGGGATAGAGAAACAATTAAAATCGCTCAAAAGAGGAAAGGCCGCTGGTCCTGATGGGATACCAGTTCGATTTTACACAGAGTACGCGAAGGAACTTGCCCCCCTTCTTGCAGCGGTGTACCGTAGGTCTCTAGAAGAGCGAAGCGTTCCAAAGGATTGGAAAAGGGCACAGGTCATCCCCATTCTCAAGAAGGGACGTCGAACAGATGTGCAGAACTATAGACCTATATCTCTAACGTCGATCAGTTGTAGAATTTTGGAACACGTATTATGTTCGAGTATAATGTCTTTTCTGGAGACTAGAAATCTACTCTGTAGGAATCAGCATGGGTTTCGAAAAAGACGATCGTGTGAAACCCAGCTCGCGCTATTCGTCCACGAGACTCAGAGGGCCTTAGACACGGGTTCACAGGTAGATGCCGTGTTTCTTGACTTCCGCAAGGCGTTTGACACAGTTCCCCACAGTCGTTTAATGAACAAAGTAAGAGCATACGGACTATCAGATCAATTGTGTGATTGGATTGAGGAGTTCCTAGATAACAGAACGCAGCACGTCATTCTCAATGGAGAGAAGTCTTCCGAAGTAAGAGTGATTTCAGGTGTGCCGCAGGGGAGTGTCATAGGACCGTTGCTATTCACAATATACATAAATGACCTGGTGGATGACATCGGAAGTTCACTGAGGCTTTTTGCAGATGATGCTGTGGTGTATCGAGAGGTTGCAACAATGGAAAATTGTACTGAAATGCAGGAGGATCTGCAGCGAATTGACGCATGGTGCACGGAATGGCAATTGAATCTCAATGTAGCGAAGTGTAATGTGATGCGAATACATAGAAAGATAGGTCCCTTATCATTTAGCTACAAAATAGCAGGTCAGCAACTGGAAGCAGTTAATTCCATAAATTATCTGGGAGTACGCATTAGGAGTGATTTAAAATGGAATGATCATATGAAGTTGATCGTCGGTAAAGCAGATGCCAGACTGAGATTCATTGGAAGAATCCTAAGGAAATGCAATCCGACAACAAAGGAAGTAGGTTACAGTACGCTTGTTCGCCCAATGCTTGAATACTGCTCAGCAGTGTGGGATCCGCACCAGGTAGGGTTGATAGAAGAGATAGAGAAGATCCAACGGAGAGCAGCGCGCTTCGTTACAGGATCATTTAGTAATTGCGAAAGCGTTACGGAGATGATAGATAAACTCCAGTGGAAGACTCTGCAGGAGAGACGCTCAGTAGCTCGGTACGGGCATTTGTTAAAGTTTCGAGAACATACCTTCACCGAAGAGTCAAGCAGTATATTGCTCCCTCCTACGTATATCTCGCGAAGAGACCATGAGGATAAAATCAGAGAGATTAGAGCCCACACAGAAGCATACCGACAATCCTTCTTTCCACGTACAATACGAGACTGGAATAGAAGGGAGAACCGATAGAGGTACTCAGGGTACCCTCCGCCACACACCGTCAGGTGGCTTGCGGAGTACGGATGTAGATGTAGATGTAGAACAGTTGTGGCCCTGTGGTATCATTGTTCGGGTTCATGAAGTCCATGAATAGCTGCATGTGGTCTATAAATGGCTAAACATAACCATTTACAGTCAATGATAGGTTCAACTGAACCATTCCATGCAAACACAGCCCACACCACTATGGAGCAACCACCAGCTTGCCCAATGACTTCTTGACAACCTGGATCCACGGTTTTGTGGAGTTTGTGCCACACTCAAACCCTACCATCAGCTATAACCAACCAAAATTGGGACTCATCCGACCAGGCCATGGTTTTCCAGACATCTAGGATGCAACCAATATTGTCACGAGCCCAGAAGAGGTGCTGCAGCGGATGTCACACTATTAGTAAAGGCACTGGGGTCAGTTGTCTGCTTCCATAGCCTATTAACATGGCTGAGATTTGGTATTCTGGGCATACCCTTGACACTGTGGACCTCAGAATATTCAATTCCCTAATGATTTCCAAAATGTAGTGTTCCATGAGTCTAGCTCCAACTACCACTCCACATTGAAAGTCTGTTCATTTCTGACTTAACCACATTGGCAATGTTTTCACATTAATGATCTGAATACAAATGACAGCTTCCCAATGCATTGCCCTTTTATACCTCATGTACATGATACTACCACCATATATATGCATATTGTTATCCTATGACTTTTGTCACCTCAATGTAAATTATATTTAAAACATCATTTATTTGTCACCAAACTTCAAAGTAATTTTATCTTATCTAAAGCACATATAACATTACTTTCTTCTTCTCCATACTCCTGGTTGAACCGTCTGAGAGATGAGAGATCTATATGATTCCAGGTTCCAAATTTCTGCATGCCTGTAAATGCTACACTTACAAAAAGCCTTCTTGGTGTCTTCCCCATACAGAATTTGGTCTACATGGCTGAATATTCAAAGCTATGTCCCCATTTTCTCATACGTTATCCCATGAGAGCCCCAGAGGATCGATGATGGCTGTGCATTATTTCTTACCAAATGCTCAATCTGCCTAAAATACATTGTGTTGCAGCAACCTCTTATACAAAGAATAAAATCAGTCAATTACTTGTTCACGTTTGCCAATCAAAAAGTAATGCACTGAATAAATCCATCATATATCAAATTAACTGTTAAGGCCAGATATATTGACCCAACTGAGAGTGCAATTAAAACTATATTCCTTGAAAAAGGTACAGGTGATTATTTGCAAAAACTTATTATCTGTCATGGATACAGCATTATCATTCAATAGGCCATAATCAGTGGTATAATCATTTTACTGCAGATATAAGCAGTAGGTTATACTCAGTAAGCTGCAATTAGTATTTTATTTTCAACAGTTTGAAGAAAGTTTGTATAATCATGAAGCATCACTACTGCTACACCTTATCAGTTGTAAGAATTTAATTTTGTTCTTATTCATCAGCCTCCCAATCTCTCCCTTCCTTCCACATCATCCCACCTCACAAACACCTTTCCAACCAATTTATCTCCTTACCTCACCTCTTACTCCTCCAACCCCACTGCCCCTCCCTCCCCCCTCCCCACAAACACACACGTTATATTTTGCTCACAAGTTTTGCATATATAGTTTAACTTATTTCTTCCCTCTGCCTCTGTATTTAAAACCAATCCCACCCATCACCCTTGAATACCCTCAACTCCCCCCTCCTCCTATGTCTTTCTCATTATCAATTTGATATCAGCAGAAACTGCATTCATTTGGGAAAAGTAATCAGACACAACATTATTAGCAATACAAAGGTGACAAATGTCAGTAGCAAAATAGTTGATGAATTCCATACGCCAGAACTGCCATGGCGAGAAACTGCTGCAGGGGATGTTGAAAGCCAACAAAACCAATTTATGGTCCATACCAACTGTGAAATGCCATGCCTCCACATCTAGTCAAAAATATTTAATGGCTTTGTAGACTTCAAACATTTTCCTGTGTTAGGCACTCCATCTTGTCTGTGCTTCTGTCAGTTTATGGCAAAAGAACTTACTGTTGTAGGGCCACTCGAGTCCCAGTCTGGTTTGCATCAGCAACTGCTAGTAGAGCAGAAGGGAGAGGGTGTGCTAAACGTTTAGCATCTCTAAGCTGACCTTGATGATGTTGGATGCAGTCATCATTGCTGAGCTCCATGTTATTCAGCATTGTTCTCATAACATTATGCCAATGAGTGCAGCAGTGAGTGGTGCTTGTACGACCATGGCATAGGTGTGTGGCTCCTGTAGAAGTATCCCATACCAAAAAATGGCATAACTGCTGGGAATTGTCTGGAAGGGGAACTGACTGAATCAAGTCAATCTTTTATTGTAAAAGCTGGATGTCTCAAAAATTCAACCTCTTATTGTTTGAGCACACATTATACTTTTATATTTAGTCTGTAAGAAGGAAATCTGACAAAAATTATTTGCAGAAATTTGTCATGTTCAGCAACAGAGGCATGGAAAACCTACACATAATTTCAAAATTTGAAACAGAAGGGCATGCCATGAAGGATTTCATTGATGAATCACTGCCTTGTTTCTTCAGGCCTAATGGCATTCCAGTATATTTGAAGAGGCCGAAGGGAGTGATTACTGCTGGCGTTTGTATAACTGCTGGTGCCAATAGAATCTGGTAAAATGCTTATTGAAAATCAGTTATGCTAAACAGCTGAGTGCCTGCTAATACAGCAGTGAAAGCATAAGGATACAGAATGGGGTAGCAGTCAGTTGTAGTTCATGTGTTTAAGGCATGATAATCCCCATAGTGATGCCAGGACATGTCTTTCTTCTTTGCTAAATGGAGGGCAGACCCCCTTGAGCTATGTGAATGTCAAATAATGGCTGCAACCAGTAATTCTTCACATTCCTTCTTCACTCCACAGTATTTTGCAGATACCACACGGTGGATTTTGGAAGCAACCAGAAGTCCCAGCATAGTAATGTAGTGGTGAGTGTTATGATGTATTCTGGGCAGTGAAGAGACTTCTTTCTCTCTATTGTCAAAGTGGTGTCATTCCATAGCTTACATGTGTGAACCCAACCAGTCTTCAGAGTAGCAGTATACTCTTTAATGTGCACACACAACACATCATTGTCTGCAACAATGCATGTTTTCTGTTCTTCCATGGCTGTCACTTTCCCAATAAGTTCACTAACAGTGTTTGATATGGTAAGAAGTTTGTTTAATAATGATGATTTCACATCCACAGAGGAATATGCAGCAGCAGTGATTGTCCATTTCTGTGAGTGTAATGTGAACATATCGAATTTCCATAAACAGTCTCATTGTCCAGCGTGCATTGTGCCACTCGTATCGACACACCAGTGTGGATCCCATAATAGACTTGGCAACATATGAAATCAGGAGGATCTACTAAAACTACTGCACAAAATATAACCTCTCCACATCACTTGTTTGGAGCTATAAGACAAGATGTAACCAAAGAGCAGCCTTCCAACATTGCCGGCAGCGCACTAGCATAAGATATTGCAGCAATTAAATACTTTTGTGCATTGCTGCTGTCTGTAATGTATAAGTGGTGTGATGTAGGAAAGCTGTGAACAGCGGAGCATCTGTCAGGCATGTCAAGGGTACTCACATTTCAGATACAGGGATAAGATCTGCTTTTTTACAGAACATGGTTAATTACAGCCATTGAGTCACATTATGATGATGATGATGATGATGATGATCTGTTTGTAGAGGTGTGTAAGCACTTTACTTTGGAGTGGTCAGTTGTGCCTAATTCTGATCTCTGTTCATGTTTGGGAATGCACTGAGGGACACATTTTTGGGTCATCCATCAAAAGTAGGAATGATTCCCATACTGTATGAAATGCTGGCTGATGTCATGGCAAGCATTGCATTGTTTTGTAGGGTGGAGGCTGCTTGCAGCTGCCAGTGCTTCTTGGAGTTGTTGCAGAATGCTGAAGTCACACTGCAGTGAACTAATTTGTTCTGATATTGTATGGTGCTCTTGGCAGTCATGGCAAGAGTGTAGGCCTAATGATGCAGGACAGATTAGGAACAGTGTACCAGCACATAAGAATTGTGAAACCAAGAGCTAGCTTTAGCCAGGTGATAAGGAACACAGGGAATTTGTGTACAGATATTAACAAAGAATGTCAGGTTATCATAGCAGATAGAACAAGGAACAACCTGGCTAAAGACAGAAATTACAGAGTCAAATACGACCAGAATGAAATGCTATTATCAACTACACATACAGTGTGTGTTTTGCAGAGATCATGCTGCACCATGACCAGCTCTGGGTTAACACTTCTGTGACACAATTGAGCAGTCCCCTTCTGGCAGCAATTACATCTCATATGAGTGCAGTGCCTGTTGATGCAAGTGTGAGAAATGGGGTGGGGTTGTGTGTGGGGGAGGAGGGGGGGGGGGATGGACTCACACACAGTCTATTTCCGCATAAGAGTGAAAGATAGGTTTGCACAGCTTCTTGCAGAAGAATTTATAGTGGGTCACTCTCACACAAAGTGAGATACCTCAGCTACTGTTGCAGAAAGGTGCCTATTTCAGGTGAGAATAAAAATTTAAGTACTCTACCATGACGGAAGTTACATTAACAGTTGACCACCACACGATACTTAAGAATGCACAGAAAAGTAAATTTAGCTTATTTCATCACAATAGTAGAGGACTGAGTAATGGAGTAGACGAGCTGTTGTCTGTTAAGAGAGCTCTGTAGCAATAGACATCCTATGTCTATCTGAGCACCACACAAACTCAGGATAAGGGAAATTAAATATGAGTGTACCCTCTAACATATTACTCATGTAGAACTAATATGGGAAAAAGAGAAGTTATTACATATATTAATACAGAATACAAGTTCAAAAATATTGAGGCAACTAGATTTTGTAGTGATCACCATACAGAAGTGTGTGCTTGTGAACTAATACTGAAAAATATTTCACTATTGTCACTACATATAGATCCCCACAGTGATATTTTGAACTGCTTGAGGCATTTCGATTCCTTACTATGCTACCTGTCAGACAGCAGCAAGCAGTTAATAGTTTGTGGTGATTTCTGTGTAGATTTTCTAATGGATTCTGATAGGATAAATGATCTGAAAACCTTATTTGGATACTGCAATTTGATCTCGATAATTAACTTTCCAACACAGCAGTATAAAGAAAGTAGAATCTTACTTGATCATGTATTGTTTGATTAAGCTCAGAGCAAAGAAAATAACTGTATACCCAGTAACTAATGCTACTTCAGATCATGCTGCACAGTTAGATAAAATTAAAGGATGTGTTATGGTATTTACACTCCTCAGTGGAAACCAGTTACAATAATTAACAATAAAAGGATAATTTTTTTTAAGGGCAGCTTACAAGAAATGACCTGGATGAAATTTATAATGAACCATATGCTGACATAAGGTTTAATCTGTTCCATGATAAATTCATAACATTATTTCAAAATAGCTTTCCACATAAGCTAATCAGAAAGGATGTTAAACACCTATGTGAAAAACCATGGAAATCTATAAAGTTAAGGAATGGAAAGGGGAAATGTATCTGTTGGAAAAAACAAGCAGAGATCCTGCAGTAGCTGCACAGTACAAAAAGAAGTGCTTAAAATTACTATGAGAAGTTATTAAAAATCCAGGAACAGGCACACTGTATCAGAAATCAATAGTTACAACAACAGACTTCAGGCTATATGAAATGTAGTGAATGAGAAGACATGACAACAGGCCACAGAAGAGAGTATCACTATTGAATTATGTGAAAAGGCTGTAAATGATGAGTCACAGGTAGCAAATATGTTTAATAATCATTTGTTAAATATAGTAGAAAATATAGGGACAAACTGTCCAATAGAAAAATCATAGGAGTCTGTAGAATAAGCAGCTCTCATAAAAGTCAGTCACATGAACTTCTCCTTCTGAAATTAAGAAAATCATATGAGGGATGATGTTTCAAAATGTGATAACTCTACTCATGATTGTAAATTAGTTTGAAGCAGATTTCTACTCTAGAAGATGGGCTGTATCGAGCTATGTTGTTTTCATACAAAACACAATTTTAACCATTTAAATCAAGTTTAAAGTTTGACCTTTTGTCCAAAAATTGTATTTCCAGCAGCAAATCTAGTTCAAATTTCAACAGATCAATTTTTTCCTTACAGCTGTTGTAAGTAGTACAAAGATCCAATGCAGTCATTCATATAGATAAGGATTACTGGCCAAAGATTTTCTTCAGTGCAGATGCACTCACATTTCTCAAAATATTATGGGAATCAGTAGATTGACTGCCATGAGCAGTGAGTATAGTGGGCAGGGGCGCTACAAATGTAGTGTGTGGACAGTAGGTGGAAATTAGAGTCTTACTGGAAGTATGTCAGAGATAAGTCCCTGCAGTCACACTGTCTTCTATGTCCTTGATGGCTCAGTTGGATAGACCATCTGCCATGTAAGCAGGAGATCTCGGGTTTGAGTTCAAGTCAGAGCACACATTTTCAACTGTTCCCATTGATATTTATCAATGCCTGTAAGCAGCTAATGGTCTGGATTTCACTGTAATTTAATTCTTCGAGAGCTGGAAGGTCATCAATGGTATCTGTTATTTCAGACATGTCTGAAAGAAAAGATACCATCTTCATATATATAATTCTTCTGTTTAAATTACTGAGCTTCAAAGAATGAAAACAGAAGTGTAATGTTCCTTTCACTAAACTACTAAACTTGCTCCTCATAGTCTACCTGGGCAGACATTTTTCACCAGCTCCAGAGCCGCCAATGAAACTTTTGTCCCACTAATTGGTGATGAGGATATAATTTTTTACTGGTTCCAGTTTCACCATTCCACTTTCATTTCAGCATTAGCAATGGTTTCCAATTTTGTACTAGTTCCTGGTGATGGCTTCCACATTTCTCACCCTGTATCAGTCGACAATGGCTTTCAAGTTTTTTTCCGCTATTGATGATAGCTTCACAGATTTAATAACTTTGTGCCTATCATTGTCAACAGTTTCAGAGTGTCTCATCCACTTCTGCTAGCAGTGTGATTTTTATGTGAACTCACACTGAACTTGTCCTAGTTCCCAGCTACACAACCTAGTGTACTAACTTTCAGCTTTCTTTGCAATATGTTTGTCATTGACTATGATGTTTCTCTCCAAGTCATGTCAGTATTGTGTGACATCCAGCAGATTGCGTGCTGCATACAGCAGGCACTGTAGTTGACATCCCTCAACAATGTCATTGAGTGACCTCAGCAGTCAAAACTTTTCCTGGTCACATGGTCCAAGACCACGCTGCTTTTACCTATAGTTTTTCATGCTCTACAAGGTGCTCGGTAGTTGGAGTCATTATTACCAATGTGCCAGGACTCCTTGCTGGACCTCTCTCCTTGTCACATTCTGTAGCCTAGGTGCTTTTGCACACTTACATGCTCTTTGGTCAAAGGAATACTTAGAATGAGCTCTCACACTCATATACACCCTCCACATGGAATATTCCTATTTCTCAAGTGCTCCGACATCCTTTTAAACCCTCCTGGTGCAGCACTGTTCATGCTTTGGTGCTCTTGCCTTCATATCCACCCTCCACGCAGTGTTTCCATCATGTTCTTTCCAGCGTGCTCCCACATTACTGTTCACTCTCTGAGCATTCTGTGCACACTTCCCAGGTGCTGTTTCACCATTTTCAGTCTCCCTGGCATAGTGAGTTTATGTTGCTACTTTTGTTACTTCTGCAGATTTGCTCGAGATGGTTTGCTACTCAGCTGCTACCAGCTGGTCTAGGTCCACCCATGCCAGATTCAGGATGGAGCCAGAGTCAAAGCCAGTCACAGGATGTCATCTCTGACACCCCAGGCCACTTCCTATAGGCAGATGTTACACTGGTGTCTTGCTCGCATCTCCCAATAGTGCCACCATCATTTTCTGGGGGACGATGGAGGCAGTATCATTATGCTCCACCAATATGGCTTTGTCATCTATTCCCTGAGGAAAGGGGTGCAGCACCATTAGCTATGGGCCCACAAGACAGGAATCAGTTCCAGAATGAGATTTTCACTCTGCGGTGGAGTGTGAGCTGATATGAAAATTCCTGACAGTTTAAAACTGTGTACCGGACTGAGACTCGAACTCGGGACTTTGCCTTTCACGGGCAAGTTCTCTACCAACTGAGCTACCCAAGCATGACTCACACCCCATCCTCACAGCTTCTGCCAGTACCTCATCTCCTACCTTCCAAATTTTACAGAACCTCTCCTACGAACCTTGCAGAACTAGCACTCCTGAAAGAAAGGATATTGTGGAGACATGGCGTAGCCACAGCCTGAGGGATGTTTCCAGAATGAGCTTTTCACTCTGCAGCAGAGTGTGCTCTGATATGAAACTTCCTGGCAGATTAAAACTGTGTGCCAGACCGAGACTCAAACTGGGGACCTTTGCCTTTCGCGGGCAAGTGCTCTACCAACTGAGCTACCGTTTCTTTCAGGAGTGCTTGTTCTGTAAGGTTCGCAGGAGAGCTTCTGTAAAGTTTGGAAGGTAGGAGATGAGGTACTGGCAGAAGCAAAGTTGTGAGGACGGGGTGTGAGTTGTGCTTGGGTAGCTCAGTTGGCAGAGCACCTAAAATCACAGAGTGACTAAAATACTGAGCACACAGCCATACTTAGTTGTATACATGTATGTATTTTGCTATTTCAGTTCAGGTTCTGTGTGCAAATCAAAAGTTATAGAAACTATCAGCAGGAGTGCCCCAGAAAAGTGGTTGGGCTGCTCTTTTTTTCTATATACTTAAACAAACAGATGGATTGGGTGAGATGCAATTTGCAATTCCTTGCTGATGAAACTGTAGCGTGCAGGAAAAAGTCACAGTTGAGTGACTGTGGGAGCTTACAACATACTTAGACAGAATTTATATTTGGTGTGACTAATGGCAGCTTGCTCAAAATGAAGAAAAATGCAAGTTAATGCAGATGAGTAGGAAAAAGAATCCTGTGATGTTCAGTTATTTTACATATATGTGTAAGTGTATTGTAAAATAATAATATATGTAACTTCCTGGCAGATTAAAACTGTGTGCCCAATCGAGACTCGAACTCAGGACCTTTGCCTTTCGCAGGCAAGTGCTCTACCATCTGAGCTACTGAAGCACGACTCATGCCCAGTACTCACAGCTTTACTTCTGCCAGTATCTCGTCTCCTACCTTCCAAACTTTACAGAAGCTCTTCTGCGAACCTTGCAGAACTAGCACTCCTGAAAGAAAGGATATAGCGGAGACATGGCTTAGCCTCAGCCTGGGGGATGTTTCCAGAATGAGAATTTCACTCTGCAGCGGAGTGTGCGCTGATATGAAACTTCCTGGCAGATTAAAACTGTGTGCCCGACCGAGACTCGAACTTGGGACCTTTGCCTTTCGCGGGCAAGTGCTCTACCATCTGAGCTACCGAAGCACGACTCACGCCCAGTACTCACAGCTTTACTTCTGCCAGTATCTCATCTCCTGCCATGTCTCCGCTATATCCTTTCTTTCAGGAGTGCTAGTTCTGCAAGGTTCGCAGAAGAGCTTCTGTAAAGTTTGGAAGGTAGGAGACGAGATACTGGCAGAAGTAAAGCTGTGAGTACCGGGCATGAGTCATGCTTTGGTAGCTCAGATGGTAGAGTACTTGCCCGCGAAAGGCAAAGGTCCCGAATTCGAGTCCCGGTCGGGCACACAGTTTTAATCTGCCAGGAAGTTTCATATCAGCGCACATTCTGCTGCAGAGTGAAAATCTCATTCTGGAAACATCCCCCAGGCAGTGGCTAAGCCATGTCTCCACTATATCCTTCCTTTCAGGAGTGCTAGTTCTGCAAGGTTCTCAGAAGAGCTTCTGTAAAGTTTGGAAGGTAGGAGACGAGATAATGGCAGAAGTAAAGCTGTGAGTACCGGGCGTTTGTCATGCTTCGGTAGCTCAGATGGTAGAGCACTTGCCTGCGAAACGCAAAGGTCCCGAATTCGAGTCTCGGTCGGGCACACAGTTTTAATCTGCCAGCAAGTTTCATATCAGTGCACACTCCGCTGCAGAGTGAAAATCTCATTCTGGAAATAATATGTTTGCCCAAAATGTGATCTGCACTGTAACTGAAATTGTAAATGTCTACTGACTTATTCAGTATCACTCTAAACAGTGATCAAAGGATGAATAAATGAAGAATGCAGTATTAGTGATGGGCTGCTTGACACTGTCATGTCAATTAAATATTTAGACATAACATTGCAAAGCAATATGAAATGGAATTAGTGGCATGGAAAGTTAATCATCAATTTCAGTTTATTGAGTGAATTCTTCAAAAATATAGTTCATGGGAATGAATAAGAGGGTGTCTGCATGGGGGAATGTTTGCTGGAGGAATCTGGGGGGGTGAAGAGGGCTTCTGTTCCACCCCAAGCCTTAGGATGTTGGTGGAGAGGAGTGGAGAAGATGCAGCCCTGACCAGGGGAAGCAGGGTGGGTTCTGTTTCGATCTGGTAGAAAATATATATATATATATATATATATATATATATATATATATATATATATATATATATATATATATATATATATATATATATATATATATATATATATCAGGGCAGATTTTGTGGTTGGGTAAGGGAAGGTGATTACAAATTCATTGGTAGAGGATATAGAGAGTGAGGAGGTATAGCTTTAGGGTAATATGGTGGTAGAGGCATGGCAGTGTACCAGGACTGGAGAGCAGAGGGGAAACTAGGAGGAGGATAGTGTCACATTTATGGGTAACATAGGATACTCAGAGCTGTTCAAGATGGAAGAAGAAAGGAGGGGGAGGGGGGGGGGGGAGTAATTTTATAAGCTGTTAGAAGATGGTATGAGAGGGATTCAGAAGGGTAAGTATAGTGCATGGTGGTTAAGAATCTGAAGGACATGATAAAGGGATGGAGGACTGGAAGTCCATGGCACAATTGCATAACGGGGGATGGGTCAGATTAGGGATTTACAGGTGTGAAGGATTGTGGAAGAATGCAATCTCCATCTTTGGCCAGTTACTAGTTTTAGTAATTTTAGTCTATTGTGGGCTTTCTTTTGAATGGTCGGTAGATTCAGCATCCATATTAGTCAGTGGTTAGGTGTTAGTATTTTAGTGTGTTAGTGGATCATACCTTTCATTTTCTTTTGTATTCTATCCTCCAACATTCTCTCCACATGTCCTAGCCATCATACTCATTGTGATTAGACAAACTTTACTAGAACTTCTTTGTATTAATGTTTGTAGTTAAGTGTTATAGGATATCCTGCAGTCTTCCACCTCCTTTATCTCTTTTGCAGGCAACAGAAAAAATTCTTCCCACCCCTTCCAGCAAACTGTTCCCAACCCTATGACATACACTGTTCCTGCCTCTGTATGATGGTGCCACCTAGAGAAAAGTACAGGGTACTATTTCCAACTCAAATTTCCCACTATTATAGCTGTACAATCTCATAGAGGTATTGTTTCATGAACTGTTGATCTGAAGTGGAGCTTTTGAGTGCAGTTACTTTGACTTTCTGTAATTTTGTTCTCTTTGCTTTAGTCTACGATAGATAGTTCTGATATTTGTTATCATAACTTATTGTTTAGTGCTTCCTGTTAATTGTAAAATGTGTTATTTACATACCTTGTGGACATCACCTGCAATGTTTGATATTGTTGGTGGGACGTATCCTTCCCTGTCTCTATAGTCTGGATCATTTCCCTTTCAGATGGCTCATTCTCTAGATTTCAACAATCTTAAACATGTTTAACAGTCAGGTTTCTGCTGGTTATTCATGGTTTTCCTAAATGATATTTCAACCAAGTGACTCACAGTATTCACCAAGTGCATCTGATACTGATTCCCATGTGAAACGAGTCAAGTATTTATCTCTGTCACACTAGGGTTGTATTATTTGCTAGGTTTAAACATCACACCAATGCCAGAGCAGTCAACAGAAGTAAGCATTTGAGTGAGCTTAGCATTAGTCAGAGAGAGAGTACGTACCATGTGCCACTGACCTGATGTGACATTCAGAGAGTTGCTTTCTCTACCCCTTTTTATAGCAAACTCTCTAACTATACAAAACTGAGACCAAGTTGATGGCACCTCATGCTCCCTAGCAGAGTGCACAAAGAAGAAATCAGTGTACTGTCAACTAGCCATGTTTCAACATCTTAGCAAGGCACAATAGAAAGAAGATGCTCGCATGGTTGTCAACCTGAGTGAGAAGGAATTCAATGCAACCATCATGAAAGTACTGAGCAAGGGTCTTAATTTCACAGTTATCCCCAGACGTTTTCCTGTTGCATCTTTTTACAGTGCAGTGGAGCAGGTGGCTATGAAACTTCCTGCCAGTGAGGCAGAAGAAGTCAGATGAGACACATGTACGTTGCTCACTAAAACCAAGCCGCCCTAATCAGACATTTTTGGTGATGAGGAGCTCGCCCTCTAACAACTCTACAAAGATAATAGCTGATAATGGGAATGCTATTGTCATCCTACAGAAGGCAGATTATGACACTAAGGTGTGATAACTTCTGGATGACCCGGCATTCAGACCAGTAGAAAGGGACCCCACAGACAAGGTTCACCCAGACTTGCTGGCCTCCATAAGGTGCACAAGGAAGGGCATCTTAAGAAGATGCTCTTGCCATATGTGAGGAAGTAAGTCCATTACATTCGCAGCTCAGAGGATTTCCTATGTCATCTAAAGCAGCTACAGATAACTGACATATCATCATAGTCAGTTTAGAAATGGTCTCCCTGTTCACTGCATACCGCTGAATGATACACTCGAGCTGGATGAAACTTTGATGGTGCTCTCCTGGACTTATTCAGGTACATATGGAACTCAGTGTACTTCTTGCATGGGGGTCAGTTCTACAAACAAATGGGGGGGGGGGGGGGGGGAGTGGATGGCAACTTACAGCTCTCTCTAATTGGTGGTGGCCAATCTCTTTATGGGGAGATGTGAAGAGGAGGCATCTACATCAGGTCCACATCAAAAAAAGGCTTTCCTGGGTACATGGATGACACCTTTGTCATATGGCCCCATGGGAGGAATAAGCTCAATGTTTTATTGGACCACCTAAACTCATGCTACCCTAACATTAAATTCACCTTGGATCTGGAGAAAGATGGATTAATCCCATTCCTAAATGTACTAGTCAAGAGGAAGGCAGATGGTACCTTCAGTAACAGTGTGTACCACAAACCTACTTGCACTGACTTGTATTTGCAAGCCAGCACAGAAAAATCATTTACTCTGAGCTCTGGTTCACTGGGCATGAACCCTGCCAGATTCTCATAATTTAGTGACAGAGATAGAACACCTACACTCTGTGGTCTACAAAAATGGATACTCTACTTGAGATGTTCAAAAGGCACTGTGCCTTGTTTCCCTGCCAGAGGTTCCTCAAGATATGCAAGAAGAAAGGGAGGAGGTCACATATTTGCCATACGTCAGGCTGATATCTGCCAAAGTCAGCAGAATTCTCCACAGACATAAAATCAAGAGCATATTCCATCCACCCACCAAGATTAAGACTCTGCTAAGAAGTGGTAAAGATGACCTGGGTCTACAGAAACCAGCCATTTACCACTTATAATGTGAATGTGATATGGGATACATCATCCAGAAACTAGGACTGTTGACATCAGGTGCAAAGAACACCAAAGACACACCAGACTCAGACAGGCAACCAAGTCAGTGATTGCTGAGCACTTTTTAGATCTTAGTCACTCTGTGGATTATAATCATGCGAAAATTTTAACACAAACATCAAGATATTGATACAGCATCATGAAAGAATCGATTGAAATTAACATCATAGAGAATCTCATTGAACCATGATACTGGTTTCCAGCTGAGCTCTGTCTGGAACCCAGCACTCAATATTCTGAAGACCCAATGGAGGCAGCATCAAGGTGCCAAGCGACACAAGTATGATTATGGAGTTAGAGCCAGTAACAAAGGACACATGTGAAATGGTATCTCAGACAACAGACCCGATGCCTGAGGGCATTTTACTGAGTCTAGAGTGGCAATTTGAACACCAGTGGCCTGAAAATAACACTGCAGCAACTCTTGGCAGGCATGGATCTCGGACAGAATACCGGACCCGGCAAGCTACAGTAACAGAACATCCTAAATCACAGGAGGGCTTAACTGACAGCATTCAGAAGATAAAATGCCTAGCACAACTTGGATGTCACCCAGAACTCCATACTGCAGGGTTGACAATGGATAATAACCCCAAAGTACACATATAGTATTTGAAACAGCTGCAGCTAGAAGAAAACAGTACAGACAGCTATCAGACAGTACCTGAAAAAGACTGTGAGTCACTAAGTTGAAATATCATGCAAGAAAGATACAAATAACTGGCAGGAACCAGATTACTCAACATGACAATGCCTCACTGGGAAAACCTGAAGAATTACAAACCTAAAAATGTTGCAGAAGATTACATTATATTATTTTCATTGCCTGATAAAAGTGATTTGGGAACTGATAGAGACGAAGGTGCCATCAATTAACTGAATGTTGTAGATGATACAACTGCACATGATTCAGTCACATTCGATAGAGCAAGTTGCTTATATTGGTGAACTTGACACTAAATAATTTGTCCTTCCTGTAAATGCCAGTAGCAATAACTTGGACATAGTTGTGCTCAACCAGTGGAGACATGTACATCACTGGTGCAGTGCACTACCTGTGCTGAGCTAGAAGAAGAGCTGCGAAGCTGTGCTCTGACTGTGGCATGAGGCTGAGCTAATTGTTGTGTGCCGTTATTATGACACATCAAAATTGTCATGTTTGCCATGGCACAGAATGGGCAGAAGAAGAAGAAGAGGGCAGACACAGAGAAGCCACCTATGATACCGCAACCCACTGGGAATGCGGAATGGAAGCACGACGAGCATCATGTACATGTGCCCCTCTGCATATTCAGTGCAGTAGAAGGTCGTGGATAGAGATGTATGATGTCATAGCCAGCTGCTGCAGGGAAGAAGCAGGTGTAGAGCCCCTTGATACAGACTCCTTTGTTCAGCTGCAGGCAGCGAGTGTGGCTGATCACTGCAATTGGAGAGCACAGTAGCCACCCACATTTTTGATCCACCTACTGTGGAGAATACGACTGCACTGAAACAATGTGAGAAGCACGCAAAGGCCCTGATAAGAGGCCTGCCTTGGATCTGTGATGAAAATATGGTCCGAGAGGGGCTGTCATGTGCTGGATTCTGGGGTGCAACTATGAAGCTGCACAATGAGATGAATAAGATGGGATAAGGAAGCTCTTAGGCTTTCCTGTCACCACCAAAGCTCTCCTCCTAGGCATTGACCCTAAGCCACAGTGCTTCAGGTACCAAGCCGAAGGGCGTGTGGTTAAATACTACTGCAACTTGCTACGGTGTGTAAACTGCCCCAGCGTGCACAACACCGTCGCCTGTGACAGACAACAAGAAGAGGCACCAACTTATGCTCACTGTAGCGGGCCACATGTGGCAAACTGGCATGGCTGCCTGGCTTTTGTGAGCAATGGTTTCAATGGAAACAAGGTTCAAACTGAGAAGACACGATGACTGTGCCATAAGTGCCGCCGAAAGAAGATGCAATCAAAAGGAGGAAAGACAGCTCCCACTGCCCACAGGCAGCCAGAATATTGTAACAGTGAGAGTGGAGCAGGGGACTGGCCACTGGCGGTAGTATAGCAGGCACTGCAAGTGCAGGAGTTGGGCACCATGCTGGCGGCCATGGTAGAGGAGGCGATTGTGGCCTACAAGGACACCATGGACTCAGATAGGGCAGCTTTTAAGGCCACTCTGACTGCAGAAACGGAGGAGGCATGCAGCCAACTATGGCAATTGTGCTTGAAGATGGCACATGACATCTGTGCAGATGCCACAGTCGAAGAGAAGATGCCTGCTGCTGCATTCTGTATGGAGCACCTGGCAGAAGGGCACATCTCAGTGAAAAGCTGAAGAAGAAGACAAAAGCTGCTGCAACAATACCAAAGTCCATCTTTTCCAAGCAGCTCTGCTCTAACATGTGGGCTACCAGAGCAATCAGAATGCTCAAGGGCATGAGCTAAGCTGTCCACTAAACAGGGAAGACTCAACCGCGTCCCTCACTGAACCTGTCAGTGCAGCCAACAAGTGAGGAGTGGTGCCGCTATGTGACCACATACCTCTGAGCGCTTGAATTTGATGCTTGCCCACCAGACACCATTGGGCAACTTGGCCCTTCCCCCATGCCAAGTCACCACTGACGCTGCATGGCAGGGGGCTCTCACAGCCCAAACTGCAGCACACCATGCTGTAGCACCATCACGGACTGATCTTTTATGATGAACGTATGCCATGACATGGTATCTGCTTGCATGATCTGCTACTCCTCTTACTACTTGAACTAACTATTGTAAAGTGAATTCTACAAAAATATAGCTCTAAACAGAACTCACCCTGCCTCCCCTGGTCAGGGCTGCATCCTTTTTTTCCCTTGGCACTTGCCTTGGCACTTTTTCCCTGTGTCCTTCAAACTCTTACCCTTCATTCAACTTTTGACCCAATCTATCTCCAGACAAGTGTGTATAAATGATTCACCTTACCCAGACATAAGCAAAGATTGCAGTACCTACATCCTGTGACATCTCACTTTAGTGAAAACTAACCTTTATGCAGAGATTGCAGTAGGACTTTTGAGTTGGTCATCATGCTGGTGTGAGTGTGAAGGGGCTCCACCACTTTAAAAAAAAAAAAAAAAAAAATAGAACAAAAAAGAAACTTGATATTGAAAGTGAAATTAAAAGTGACAGTGAAATAGAAAGTGAAAGTGAAGAGAAATGGAATAGATATTATTTTTACTTTGACTATGTGAGGAACAACTTTCATGGAAGAAGGGAAGGGAAACTAATATTTATTTTTAGTGCCAGTGAAAGCTCAGTCATTTTTCTGAGTTCTTTGGTGATGATTTTTTCACTTTCATTTTAAAGGAAGTAAACTTACATGCAAAACTAAATCATGTTAGCAGAAGCCCATCAAAAACCCAGATGGACAAATCCATTCAAGAAATTAAAGCTTTCCTAGGATGCTTTATTATAATGGACATGCACCAATTTCCTGCTCTCTCTAATTTTTTGAATATGGGTCATATGCTAAAAGTAGAGCCAATTAATGATGTAACAACAAGGGAAAGGTTGAGGAGACTATTCAGTGCAATAACAATGAAACTGCAAAACCTAGACATCATGCAGAATATGACAAATTACATAAACTGCATCTATTGATATCAAATGTCTATAGAATTGTATGAACAATTATTGGCTTTCATCATTTGCATCAGTAGATGACACAGTGATTTCTTCAAAGCAAAAGCATCAGTGAAACAATACATGCCAGAAAGCTGGTGAAATGAGTCTGCAAAATGTGGTGGTTGTCAGATTCAATCTCCCAATAAATAATGAACTTTTATGTTCACACAGGCATTTGTAACACAGTAGTTTGCCATAGGGTGAAAGGGTTGTTGTAGACACAATAAAAATAACACAGTTGCTTTCGATAGGCTCTTCATCACTGTGAAATTAATGTCAACACTTCTTCAGAAGTATGTTTACCCATGTGGGACTGTGATGACCAATAGGACAGATTTACCCAAAATTATGAAGGGAAACTTCAGATTTGGAAGAGGAGAGTTCCAGTTCAAGATGAAAGGAGCCATTCCTGCTATAAAGTTGATGGACAACCATCCTGTCACTTCCCTGTCCTCTGTTTAGGACCCAAGAGAAGCAGCAGTGGCGGAAAAGGAAAAACATGGTTAGTTCTGGTACAGACATTCTCTGTCCCAAAGTTGTGAAAGGATACATCAAAATAAAGGGTGGTATCAATAAGTTTGATAATGTATGAGACAGGTATGCTCTTGACAGACACTCTGTGAAGTAGTGTCACAGAATATTTTATTTCCTGGTGGATGTTGCCATAGTAAACAGCTATATACTATGGAAAATAAGTAAATAGAAAGTGGAGAGCATGATCAGGTCATATACAGAGCCTGTCTGACAAGGCAACCGGTTGCTGGCTTCTCATCCTGGAAAAGATGTTATAAATCCCTTTTTCTGGCAAAAAGGGGTAAAATACATGAAGGTGTTCATTGTATGGCTGTGGGACGCACCAAACAATTTCAGGAGACACCTACAGGTAGTGCAGTCATTGTAGTACCAAAGCACCAGAAGAGTGCACTCATTGTGTTTGTACAGGGTGTTTCAAAAATGACCGGTATATTTGAAACGGCAATACAAACTAAACGAGCAGCGATAGAAATACACCGTTTGTTGCAATATGCTTGGGACAACAGTACATTTTCAGGCAGACAAACTTTCGAAATTACAGTAGTTACAATTGTCAACAACACATGGCGCTGCGGTCTGGGAAACTCTATAGTACGATATTTTCCACATATCCAATATGGCGTAGTCTCTGAATGAAATTACCCAAAACCTTTGACAACGTGTCTGGCGGAATGGCTTCACATGCAGATGAGATGTACTGCTTCAGCTGTTCAATTGTTTCTGGATTCTGGCGGTACACCTGGTCTTTCAAGTGTCCCCACAGAAAGAAGTCACAGGTGTTCATGTCCGGCGAAAAGGGAGGCCAATCTGTATGTTTCAGATAGCCCAAAGCAATCACACGATCATCGAAATATTCATTCAGGAAATTAAAGATGTCGGCCGTGCAATGTGGCCAGGCACCATCTTGCATAAACCATGAGATGTTCGCTGTGTCGTCTAAGGCAGTTTGTACCGCCACAAATTCACGAAGAATTTCCAGATAGCATGATGCAGTAATTGTTTCGGATCTGAAAAATGGGCCAATGATTCCTTTGGAAGAAATGGCGGCCCAGACCAGTACTTTTTGAGGGTGCAGGGACGATGGGACTGCAACATGGGGCTTTTCAGTTCCCCATATGCGCCAGTTCTGTTTATTGACGAAGCCGTCCAGGTAAAAATAAGCTACGTCAGTAAACCAAATGCTGCTCACATGGATATCGCTGTCATCAATCCTGTGCACTATATCGTTAGCGAATGTCTCTCGTGCAGCAATGGTAGCGGCGCTGAGGGGTTGCCTCGTTTGAATTTTGTATGAATAGAGGTGTAAACTCTGGTGCATGAGATGATACGTGGACATTGGCGTCATTTGGACCGCAGCTGCAAGACGGCGAATGGAAACCCGAGGCTGCTGTTGGATCACCTGCTGCGCGTTGCCCTCTGTGGTTGCCATATGCGGTCGCCCTACCTTTCCAGCACGTTCATCCGTCACGTTCCCAGTCCATTGAAATTTTTCAAACAGATCCTTTATTGTATCGCTTTTCAGTCCTTTGGTTACATTAAACCTCCGTTGAAAACTTCGTCTTGTTGCAACAACACTGTGTTCTAGGCGGTGGAATTCCAACGCCAGAAAAATCCTCTGTTCTAAGGAATAAACCATGTTGTCCACAGCACACTTGCACGTTGTGAACAGCACACGCTTACAGCAGAAAGACGACGTACAGAATGGCGCACCCACAGACTGCGTTGTCTTCTATATCTTTCACATCACTTGCAGCGCCATCTGTTGTTGAAAATTGTAACTACTGTAATTTGAAAAGTTTGTCCGCCTGAAAATGTACTGTTGTCCCAAGCATATTGCAACAAACGGTGTATTTCTATGGCTGCTCGTTTAGTTTTTATTGCGGTTTCAAATATACCAGTCATTTTTGAAACACCCTGTACATACTGTGAAATTCCACTTTGCATTGACCCATGTCTTAGAAAATGTCTTGGAAAATAATTGTGAACAATAATTATAACAAAAAAAGTAAGTTTTTCAAATGAATATGAAATAAATTGAAAGTCTTGCTCATATCATTTATCTTTGAAGGAGGGCAGTGGGAAGACTATTCCCCATCTCATTGCATGGACTCACTTTTAAAAACACAGCAAATGTAACATTTTAATGATTAATATATTTATCTATTAATTATAATTTGCTTTCCTTTTACTGAAATGATTATTGATCCACAACTTCCACATATTAATTTTTACTCAAATGTTTTTTAAGCATTCTGTTTGTCTTCTGTCAGCATCCATACATATGACTCATATGTGACAACTGGTTGAACTAGGGAGTTGTAACAAGGCTTTTTCAGAAGAAATTTAAATTTGCAAAGTAATCTCTGTTTCCTGCTTGTATCATTTCTCTCGTAGCCTTTCCAGTGCTGTTATCATTTGATATAAAGACTACCAAGTAACTAAGAGAGGACACTGGGAGGGCTTCTTGAGTACTACAGGAGTGTTTGAGATCCCCGCCAGGTTAGATCAGATGAAGGCATCAATGCAGTTCAGAACTGTTCTGTTGGATTTGTTACACTACTGAGAAAATTTATAGAACCTGCATTTGCTGCTGACTACAGAAGAATTCTACTACTGCCAGTGTATTAAGAAGTCATCCCAACCACCTAAATACCTAATGAAAAAGAGTTGCAGTGCTCCAGAATTCTTAAATTTCTATCACAGATCCAAAAACATCTATAGGAAGGTGCGGATTACTGCAAAAAACTCATTTAATCACAAAATGATATATAATGCAGAGAATAAAAGCAAAGCAGTCTGGGATGTTATAAAAAAGTAAATGGGGAGAGGCAAAGACAGAATAACATACTGCTAATGAAGGAGATGAGGTAATAAATGATCCACAACTTAGAAAACTATGTAAATGAGCATTTTTCAAGTATTGCAGAGAAGTTAAAGCAAAAATCCCCCAAATAAATATAACACCTGTAAATAAAGTTGCACTAAATACAATGATGTTACTTCCAACCACAGAGAATGAAGTCAATCAAACTGTTCAAAAACTAAAAAATAAAAAGTCAGTAGGCTTAGATGAAGTACCAATATGTGTCCTGAAACAATGCATAGAGATTATACAAGGCCCCTTAACAAATATAATAAATGAATCCTCAGGGACATTTCCAGAGCAGTTAAAACAGGCAAGAGTTGTACCTTTTCTTAAGAAAGGTAATGCAGAAGGTATAGAAAAGTACCAGCCCATTTCCCTGCTGTCACCATTCTCAAAAACAATAGAAGCAATTATGAAAGACAGAGTAATGAATTACCTGAATAAATACAACCTTTTAACTGAATCACAGTTTGCTTTCCAAAGTGGCAAAAATATGGAGTCAGCCATAGTAGAATTCAAACTGGTTCAAATGGTTCTGAGCACTATGGGACTTTACATCTGACGTCATCAATGCCCAGTAAAATTCAAAAAGGCTGTGCTTGATGCTCTTGACAAAGATGAGTGTGTCACAGACATATTTTTGGATCTTTCTAAGGCCTTTGATACAGTTGACCACAAGATTCTATTAAATAAATTAGAAGCATTAGGAATAAGAGGGGTAGCTAATGACTGGTCTCGATCATACCTAGCAGATAGGGTACAAAGAGTAGAGATAACGCAATTTCAAATAGATCTAAAAATTCAGTAAAACACTTATCAGAACCAAAATACATTAATATGTGGGTTTCGCAAGGTAGCGTATTAGGACAAATACTATTCCTGATATACAACAATGACTTTCCCAGTACTGTTACTCATGGTGAAAAAATTCTCTTCGCTGATGATGCCAATGTTATAGTCACTGAGAAAGCAAGAGAACTCCTTGTGGAGAAAGCAAATGAAGCTCTCAAGGAAGTTTATGACTGGTAAAAAAGCAATAAAGTGACATTGAACATAAAGAGAACTAATGCCATGAATTTCAGTTTGAAGAGGGAAAATGACAATGTTAGACTGTGTAACAAATGCCAAATTTCTCGGAATGAATACTGATTCTCAGTTGAAGTGTGAACACACAAAGGTACTTGCAAACAGAATGTCATCAGCATGTTATGCCCTTAGAATCCTATCATCAGTGTGTAACATGCAGTGTCTTTTATTTATATACTATTTCTATGTACACTCAGATCTTCACTATGGCATTCTTTTTTGAGGAACAAATGTGCAAAATATGAACACAATTTTCAAACTCCAGAAAAGAGCCATAAGAATCATAACCAAAAATTTTAGTGAAGCTCATTGTAAAGATCTGTTCAAAACACTGGGGATTTTAACTGCTCCATGTGAATACATTTACCAGTCAGTTGTGCAAATAAAAAATAACATTGGTAATTACTGCACAAACAATTCTGTCCATGAGCATAGAACAAGAGCTAGACTCAACTTACATTTGCCAAGAAAAAGTAAACATAAAACTCAAAACAGCATCTTCTACCAAGGAATAAAGTTGTACAATAAAATACCAAACAGATAAAAGAAATTGGTAAAATACTCTTATTTAAAAGCAACAAAAAAGTGCCTGTTATGCAATACATTGTATATATTGAAGATTACTTAGATAAAACAGAGTATGGGTTTGGTTAAAAAAATGTTATACAAATAAATAATAATAATGATTATAAAAAATCCAACATTCCACATAATACCTTCACACAATGTTTTTTCCCCTCTTTTTTCCTTTTCTAGGAAACTTACCTCCAAGCTATGCAGTGCACAGTACTAACACCTCTCCCTCTTTCTGAGATTGTCTCACTCAATACAGAGGAATGCTGAGTCAGATTTTCAGGATAGCAAATGGGAAGTTGTGGTACAGAAAATGGCACAGAGATCAACAGTGTGTGTGTGTGTGTGTGTGTGTGTGTGTGTGTGTGTGTGTGTGTGTGAGTGTGAGTGTGAGTGTGAGTGTGTGTGTGTGTGTTTTTTTTTTTTTTTTTTTTTTTTTTTTTTTTTTTTTTGTATGTAGTGAGTGAGTGTGTGCAGTGACAGTGAGATATGAGTGAACTGTGTAGCATTACATTATTTAATAAGTTATTTGTAGAAAAAGTATTGTATACCAGGAGTAAATCTAATGATTGTCTCTAACTAGAAATCTGTAAATGTATGTGTATATGAATTAGCTTATTTTAAATTGGTCTAAACTGGTAGATACTTTGACATGTCCTATATCCTTGTAAAAGGAGATCTACAGATGAATAAAGATACTACTACTACTAAAGTAAATTTCACTTCAGGACCATGAAGACAAGATAATAGAGAATGGGGATGTATTAAGGTGTACAGACTAGTAGTGGTGCAGGGTATCTGCCACCTCGTACTGTATGATGGCTTGTGCAGTACGAGTATTTATTTATTTATTTATATATTCATCCTTAGATAATTCGATACAACAGTACTGGACATATAATATACATTACAGAAATAATATAGACATATATTAAGTGTAAACAAAGTAGGATAGCATTTGTTGAGGATGCGACAGGAAGTTAGCTGTGGCCTAATGAAGGAACCATCCCAGCATTCACCTTAACAGCTACAGAAAACCATGTATAACCTAAGCCAGGATGGCCAGATGGAGAGGAACACACACTGCTTTCCCTAAATCAGAGTCCTGTTAATTAAGACTGGCATAACCACCTCACTCTGTACATGACTGGAAGAGGAATTACATACTACACATTTAGACTGAAACACACAAGAAATAAATCAGTGATGTAACTAAAATATGAACTTTGATATAAAACCCTTCAAAGAAGTAAAAATACATGAATACATTATATTACACTGTTGAAAAATGTATCAAATGAACACACAAAACCCTGTCGACACCCTATACCTATCACAACTAATCTAGAAACAGATCCCTTCTCTGAAGAGGTATATTGCACTGAATTTGAAACAGAGAACACAGAAAAGAAATGGCAGAAACATTCTTTTACAAAGACAAACACAGCATATGTGGTTGATCAGTTAACAGAATCAGAAGCACTCAACAAATAACGACCTAGTATTCCTGTAAGCTCACGTATTCATTTATGTCGTAGAAATACCTCTATAAAAATGATTGTAGCTTTGTGATAAAAGCCCCTTCTTTCTCCAGCCTCTTTGTGTATGTGGTCAGTGGATTATAAGGAGTGACACCAAACTGTCTCACATGACTTTGAGTTGAATTGTTCCTAATTATACTACATGCAGGGACCCAAAATTGCGAGTACTGTAACTATGGTAATCATGGTTGGTTTGCTAGTCACAAACATTAGCTCTTTTCATCAACACACATTTTTTTATATGTAGAGGGAGGGTACAGTACTCAAACAGAACTTTTAAAATAAGCGCTTCAATTAACCACAGCAGAGCTATATGGTAAGGTTTGAATAGCCTTTTTCTGTAATGAAAAAATTTCCTTTACTGTAACTGACTATTAATTTTACTCCAAAAACTATTCTGAAAAGATACAAGAGTCAGAAAGGACCCAAAATAAGACATTTTAGCATCGCCTGAGGAGCAAACTTCATAAATAATTCTCAGAGTGAAACTTGCAGAACTGAATCTCTGGGTCAGTTCAGTTAAATAGTCTTTTCAGTTTGACTTGATCAACATACATTGTTAAAAGTTGTGTCCATTGTACCCTTTCTAATTCATTTCTGATGAGTGCCAGCTGGAGATCTTGGATTTGTTGATTCATCTATCAAAATTTAATGTAATTTGTTTTCTTCGCAGCTGGTGTGGCCGAGCGATTCTAGGCGCTTCAGTCTGGAATCTGGAATCGCACGACCGCTAGGGTCACAGGTTCGAATCCTGCCTCAGGCATGGATGTGTGTGATGTCTTTAGGTTATTTAGATTTAAGTAGTTGTAAGTTCTAGGAGACTGATGACCTCAGATGTTAAGTCCCATAGTGCTCAGAGCCATTTGAACAATATTTGCTTTCTTCATATTAAAGGCCAGCCTGTTGACATTGAACTATGATTGTCTGGACTTCAAGACTTAATCACTTGTTGTGAACAAAGATTCCTTAACATTTCTCACTTTTATACTAGTATCATCAGTGAACAACACATTAGCTGCAGTTTCTGAGGTGTATATTTCATTTATGTAAATGAAGAAAAGATGGGGGCCTGACACACTACCTTGCTGTAAACCTATTTTGATACTCTTTGCATGTGATAATAATCTGATTTTATCATTAGAATGAGCTAATGTAGGTTTCACAACATGTGCTTTTTCTGCAAATATGACTGAAATCATTTGTTTCTGTACCTTTCAGTCCCATTGTTTCCCACTTATCTGAAAGAATTTCATGACTAAGAGTATCAAAAGCTTTAGAGAGGTCTGAATTAACTTGTACAACACTGTTGATGATAGCAAAATTTCTAGTTAGTTCATCTGTGTAATTCATTATGATTGTTTATGGCCTTCTTAAATGGAAAATTCAGGATGGAATGCAACAATATTATTAAAAGGATAGTTGCTAGTAACTTTAAAGTGGAGATTCATAGCAACACAAAGGCACAACAGAATGACGACTGACACACACACACACACACACACACACACACACACACACACACACACACATATACGTGTGTGTGTGTGTGTGTGTGTGTGTGTGTGTGTGTGTGTGTGTGTGTGTGTGTGACAAAGACCTAGTTATATGAAAGCTCATTTTATGGTCTTCTACCTGTTTGAAAGGCATTTTGATTATTATTCAGCAGGCCGTGGTCTGCTAAGTACTTGGTGATTAGTTGTTTCATTAATCTCTCAGTTACTTCACAGACTATTGCAGACATATATGTAGATCACAAAATTCTTTGCCTCGTCTGCTCAACACATTATTTTCCTGAGCGGTTCATGCTTGTCATATGCTACATACCAAGAACTATCAGTGTTACTTTAGTATATTTTGTATGTGGAATATTAATACAGAATCCTTCAAATGTAAGCAATAAACACTAACAAGTGTCTGCAGCATAATTAATTTTTTGCAACTTATTAGAAGGATTTTGCATCATGGAATAAGTGTCATATTTTAAATCTAAAAGTCAGACAGCTTATCAGTTTATTAGAATGGTATATTGCTCTTTGTCAGCATTGATGATAGTCTTTGTTGTGTCTAAGACACTGTGGCACACATATTTGTACACAGAATGCAAATATTTGTGTTGCAGTCAATTAAATATTTATTAAAAGCAGTGCAAAGTCGTGAGATATTATTTGGTTGTCCATAGATGATATGGATTACAAACTGTCACAATGTGGTTATAATGTCAAGAAAAATGTGTAAATGTCTTGTTGTAGTTACCAGGCTGTGATTTGGACGTAAATAAAAACCCTCAAGAAACATTTGTGATAAAAATCCTCTTTAATTACAGAAAACAATAAAATGAAGTTCAAGAACATAACTGCAAGGCTATTACAAAGGTGGTATTTTAGTGTGCTGAATCATTGTTAATGAAATGAAGACCTGAGCTGCGAAAAAAAATATTATTTGCTGTTATTACTGGGTCAGTAATGATAATATATCAAGAAAATGAACATATGTAAGAGCTGGTATCAATTGAATCACTTTCTGCATATCAAATTATATGCAAAATGAGTAGATAATGTTACTTCACAAATAGTTGTATTACTGTAGAATGGGTAGGACTGTAACTATATAAAACTTGAATTGTACTTACTGTACCAATTAAGTCAGTATTAGGCATTTTGTTTCTTCAGACAATACACATGATGGAAGTATGATTTACCCATTTAAATATTATATCATTAGACCCATGGATATTATCATATGATTACAATTAACAGAAACAATTTCATTGTTAAACTACATTTCTTTAAAAATAAGTCTATTTGCACAGAACATTTGAAATATTTATGTTCCTAAAGATTTTTTGACTAAATAATGTTAAATGCTACAGAAAACAACTTTACAAGTATCAAATTTTTATATGTTCATTCATACTATGGTCTGGAAAACTGCAAAATAAATTTGTAAGAAAATCTGCCAATCATTGACTGTATAAACATTGTTAAGCAACATAAATGCACATGTATCTACATTTATAGTAAATGCTTTATGTTTGACACATTTTTAAGAATGAGTGAAATGCTACTGAAGATTAATCATACTGCAACATGTCTCATTGTCTTGCACACTTACTATCTTGTTGTACAAGTGGCATCAAAAGAGAGCATTCATAATCTTATTGTTTCTCAGGTTTATATCTAATGCCACTGTGACACCGCTCACATTATACAGAAGTGAAGAAAACCTACAGTACTACTTCCATAGCACTCAAACATGCATCAACTCAGTGATAATGTAAATTTTAGCCCACTTATTAAACATTCACTGTGCAACTCACAGTCCACAGAGAAATGTAGTAGTGATTTGCACTTAATATCAGCACAGTATTCTGTAACAACAGCAGCAATAAATGCATAGTCAACAATGTAGTTGGTGTTAGACTATCTACATTGTAAAGTTTTTTGTCGGATAGCTGTTAAGATAATAGAATTGGTGAAAATTATTATTTTTTTATTTTACAAACTACATACTATGTTATACATTTAATGAAGATGGAAAGATTACAGATTGTACTGTACAGATTGGATGCCTCTGGTTTCAGAATACTTTCAGGAGTTGTAGTGCTCTGTTACACCTGGAGCTACACCTAATATTTATCACTGACAAATTACACTGTTTCCTGTGAGCTGACACACATTCACTCAAAATGTAAAAATTGTTTCTGTATCGAGATAAAACAGTCATGTAACTCCATGTGTCAAAAACTTTGAAGTGAATCAAGATTATGGTTTAACACTCAGTGGTCAATGAGATCATAACAGACAAAGCACAAGCTCCAACTAGGGAAGGGTGTGGAAAGAAATCAGCCATGTTCATTTCACTGGAACCATCTCAGCATTTACATTCATTACTTCAGGAAGTTCGTGGATGGCCTAAATAAGGAGGGGAATAAGGGGATACTAACTGATATCTGAAATGTGAGTCCAGCATCTTACCACTGTACCATATTGTTTGTGCAAAACTTATGATGGTTTCAACTAAGGTATAGTGGAAGAAGTTTTACTAAGACAAAAAAAAGAAAAAGGAAAATAAAATATATATTTTATGTCATTTTGTGATGATTTATGCGCAAAGCTGTACAATGAATCAAGATGGATGTTTCTGAAATGTTAATTTACACTTATGAGTTCTCACAATAATTACAGCATGTTTAAGATGTGAAGCTCACCAGGAAACTGATGTTCACAAACAAGGAAAGTCACACTGATTACTTATATAGCAGAAGAGAAGTTGGACATGCTCAACATACACAGAACAAACATTTTTACTAAATACAAATAATCTTTAGATGAACATTTACATTTAGCTTTCTTCTCCACCATTTTCTTCTAACTTCTTTTTCTGCTACTGAAGAAAGTGGTGATGGTGGTGGTCATTACTGTTATTGTTATTATGTCAGCAGCAATGGCACCAGCAGTCATGCCTGTTTGCAGGTGGGGATGGGGCTGGAGATGGAGGTAAATGTGCTAGGGGAGAAAGTATGTGGTGGGGGCAAGTCATCAGTCATCTAAGATATGAACTTAGTGATTCCATCTAGCTGCCCAATTTCTTCCACACATGTTTCTTTTTAGCTCTAGAAAGAGGAGCAGACAGTGTCATACAATAAAGAATTGTTGTTATTTGTGCTTTCAAATTAATCCTGCCTTAGTGTTTAATGTCTCTGGTGAGTAGAGTTTTTAAACTGTCAGTCCACATATTAAAGAAAATAATGTTGAAAAATCTTCCTCACAAAAATGTCAGATGTAAAATTAACATAAAATCTTAAATATAGAATGTTATTTTAAAACAGTTGTTTTTGTTTTTCTTGTTATTTTTCTAGCATTTTACAGAAACTTTTGCGTTTGCAGAATATTTTGTTCATGTCAAAATTTATAATCAACATATTTTCACTTGTGACTGCAGCTGAATTTATTCTGTATAGAAGCTGATTCCATCTCTTGGTGATTTGTAAAACTTACAGAATAATGAAATGCACAAAACAGATTAACAGTTAACATAGGAAGAAAACTGCAGAGAATGAATTCCTTTTAAAAATAGAAGTTCCCAAAGCAGCTATTACAGCCAATTACAGACTGAAAATTGCCATCACTGGCCCACTGCCAGTATTTTAAGGAACAGGAAACTACATACATTAACAAAAACAGTTGGATTTGGGGTATTGAAAAAAGAATTGTCATTTGAGACCACAGTTATTAAAGAGCGGCGTGCATGGGAAATCCTTCTGGCACCTCTCAGTAGACCCTTATCTGATTTTGACAATGATCAGATGTCACAGGTATTCTATGTAAACAATTAAAAAGTTTGACACTTGCTGTTACAGCAAAATGTTCAGTAGTGACTAGATGCTATGTATCCATCAATATCTGATCATGCTGTAAGGAAAAAAAAGCAGATCATAAGGAGTGTAAAATAGAGAAATATTGGTAACCAAGACAAGAATAAATTCATTTGAGCCAAACATGGTCACAGACCCTGTGAAGGACTTAATGTCTGAATCAATATACTACAATGTTCATGAGATATGTCACATGGCTCTTATTGAGCTATACAGGTAAGATATTAGCAGACTACCTAATCAGAAGACAAATTACATCACATGAAATGGAAATTTGATGAAATACAGATACAAATATGCTACTATGGTGACATTTAAAAATTTTAATCTTCAATATGTCTTGGAACAAAATCTTGTGTCATTCTTTGTATTTCTTCTTTCTGCTGTCTTTGCCCTGGTGGCTTCCCAAGATTTATATCAAGAACTGTTAATATATCACAATTTTACCTGAATGAATCAGAAATAATGAGGACACATGGATAGATGTTCTGCCGCTCACTCTACCTAACAGTATCCCTGGCCCTCCTTCTGGTCTTCCTGCTCCAGAATACCTGTCAGATGGCCATATCCTTGGAGTAGATACAAATGCAAAACACATCCTATATCTCTATTCATCACCTCCCATTCCACACTTGTATCTGTAATTTCTTACTCCAGCAAAGGCAGAGCCATTTGTGAAGACAGCCACATCACATATTAACTTTGATGTAATCATTACAAGGAATTTCATGTGGGTATGGCCACAAAGAAATAGTACACTCAAATTAACAACTACAGTCAAACCAAAACCAACTGCCAACTGCATCACACAGTTATAGAACATGCTGTGAGACATAATTTGGTGATCTTTGACAGATGTTTCATAACTTTTGCCAATTCTTACCCTCCCCTTCCCTCGTGCTCTCGACCTCACTTCCTTTCTGAATTTCAGAGGTGGAGCTCTCTTCCTTTCATGTCCATAAATCCCTTGGTCTCTGACTTTACTAATCTCAGTTCCACACTTGATCGCTCTCCATAATTCAAACCCCATTTCCTTATCTCATTACCACTCCAGTCCCTCACTCCTCAAGATTATTTTCTACTCCAGTTGAGCTTGTCCTCTTTTTTAATGTTTTCCCATCTTCCCATCTCTTTATTTCTCCCAGACATCTCAGAAACCCAAAAACTACCCCCGCTTGCAGTGCTTGCTCCACCTCACCCCAATATTTTCTAACACTTTCTGACTGAATTCTACACTCTTCTTAGTCCATGACCCTTCTGTTTCCACATTTCCTATATGTATGCTAAAGATGAAGGTATCAGGTTCCCAGATATACCTATCCATCCATTATTTTCTACATATTTGTCACCTGGCAGCTGTGAGGAATACTCCTTTCTCATACAGATATGTCTACTCTCCATAGCATGATGACACTAAGTTTGTCATTTTAAACCTTCTGGCCATTATATACTGATTCATCTTTCATGCTATATTTATGACTTCATCATACAGTGTCTGGCTGTATTTCCATCTTTGAAGTCTAATAAAATACATTCATTATATACTGATAATGAGCTGTGTCATTATGAAGTGTGATAATTTCATTATACAGCTTCACATGGGAAACCTGAAGCACTGGTTGTCTTCCTAAGACAGCATAGAGATTGGAAATACCCAATTTCTGTTTTACAGAGGGTCTATTTACATGTATGCTAGCATAGCTAGCATACTTAATATTGCATTTCCACAAATATGAGAGGTTACATAAACTAACACTTGTGAATCATTGCTACAAACGAAAGTACAGTCTAAGAATTGTATGTAAAAAATGTGTTTGGTACAGTTCTTCTTCTTCTCCTTTTTTCTGTTTGATATGTCACTTTTTCCTGAATCCTGTAAAATCTCTGTAATTCTGATAGAGATTGATTAGTCATTTCCAGTAAACTGAAAGCTTTGATTACTTTCTCTCTCTTATTTAAACTATATTCTATCTCTATATCATACCCTTATGTTAGAAATGTGTACACAACTCAGTAATTCCTCCTAGAGTGGTGGCCAACATTTTAAGCCTACTCTGACTCTTTTGTGTGGACCTGCATTTCTGTCATTAATGTTTACTGTCAGTAAAACAGTAGGATCTTTAAATACAGTGCATTACACAAGATTCTGACAAGTACTTAAACACCTGTTGCCTTTTTTATTTTGCGCATCAGAGCCCTACTGGGATGTCTACATGAACATATAATGCCTTAGATAAATCTGTAGGATTCATAAGCACTCTCAGTTAAGTCCCAAATAAGGTTTTATGTCCAAGCTTAAAAGGCATAGCAAGGATATATCCGAAAAAACTGCTAATTGTCGTGCCTGTAGCCCTTTTATAAACTGCCTGAGTATTGGTACCTGAGAAATTCATGTAACAACAAATATATACATTTAATGTACTCTCTTAATTTTAAATGTCAACATTTTGTGATTTTCATCAGTCTTTGGAATATATAACAGTATGAAATTTGGAGGTTCCTTCCATAGTTCAAGGTAATTTTATATCTCCCAAACATAAGATAACAGAAAAAGTATGCATTTGACAGTGTATGAGATCACTAATACCATTGGCAATTGTGGACTGTCTGCACTTGGGTTTAGCTAAATGAGCCTAAAAACTCAATGTCAAGGACTTTCTCCATGTGTAACAACTGCAGTTACCAATGGAAATCAGATACATCAGCATTATAAGGAATATAGAGTACTGAGGAAAACTGTGTCTTACATGAAACAGAAGGCTGAAATTTCCAGATGTAGCTGCATAAAAAGTATTCATCTGTTTAGCAGTGGGCATCCTGCATTCTCTCACATAGAACTGTCCTATAGTCAAACAATGTTATTTGTTAGTTATCTGAACTTATAATGTACTTTTTTAGGTATTATTTGAACAACTGCAGCCAGTTTCTTTTGTTTTTCTTCTTTTTAAAAAGATAGTTTATTTAAATATTTGTAGCTACTTTTGATAAGATAATCTCTCATCTCCAGATGGCTTTAAATACATTAATACAGAAATTGTCCAGTAGTTCATACTAGTAATCCACCTACCTGTAAAAAAGGATAATTACTTGTTTCTGCTACTGTTCTAACAAAAACAGGAGTACAAAATTTTTGGACTAACTTTATGTCATTGTTTGGTTTGATTTTGTGGACAAGTGACAGCAAGACAACAAATTTTCCCCCAGTTCTTCAAGGGGAAAATATTTCCCAGTACATTTTTCACATGGAAAAATTTACTAAGTATATCTCTGGTGTGACTGTAATAGACACATTAGTGTCACTCATCTGCAGAATTAAAGTAGACTAGGACATGGGAGTATAATGTATCTATTTTTACAGCATTTGTTCTCATAACATTTATTCAGATATATAATTGCATGTCATTTTAATGACCATTATTATTAACATGTGTTTTAAATAAGAGGGAACAAAAATGAAAATACCCCAGTAGTGGTTATTATGAGCACACCTAAAACTGTACTCTACTAGCATGGAATTCATTACAAACCAATGTGGAACTGATGATCTTGTTGTTGTGTCCCTTCCCACAAATCAACCAACCAACCAACAAATTAATGTACTTTCTTTGCACAGTGAAACTATGATATCTGCCTATACTTTTTAATATCCCCTATCTAGCATCACCAGCACAGCTTAGTCCTACAAATATGAAGCATGCTCTATTAGCCATCAAGTGTATATAGTGAACTTTTAGTAACATATTTCACATATGATAATCAATACATATGACATAAATTATGAAAGGAACCTCATATACATATTGCACTAGGCAATAGTGAGCAACTAATACAGCAGCCAATGTAAATTTCAGTATGGTTGCAACTCCTGATTCAATGTAATAGGATATTTCCTTATTTTACATATACACAAAATAAGTAGTGTAACAAGTTTAATATATAGTAAACAAACAACAACTGTCAGAGCTGTCTTCAAATTGTAGCTATGCATATTAAAAAACAGTTAACAGCTACCTCCGTAAATATGAACATATTTGATATTCCTATGGTGAAATGGTAAAATGCTGACAACCTGTTTGCAAAGAGATCAGATTGAATGATTCATATTATCGTCATATGGATTCTCATCATTCTGTGTAGTATACATCCTACGCAAAATTTTGTCTGATTACTTCCCTTGTCCTCTCCATATCCTTGAAAATGCTTTGTTGCTGATGGGTTCACTGTCACAATGAAGATGTTCCAGATTTTATTATGACAACAGGATCATTATCAAGTCACTGAATGACAGTTGTTTTATTAAATTTATTTTATTATTTATTTATTTAAAAAGATATCTATGTCAGAAATTTTGAGTCTTGATTTGTATTATGCATGTAACAGATATGTTTCTGGGCTATTATCAAGTAGCCGTCAAGTTTAGAAGTTAAAATTATTTTTAATGCAATGAGAATACAGTTTCAAAGTGAAACATTTTGAAAAACTAATCATCTATATGGTCTCATTATTAGTGCAGCAACTAGCAGGTCTAATTTTCCTAAGTGTTCGGATTTTAAGTGAGTCCAACAGAATTTTCATGTTGCAGCATAATTTCCAAAACAGCTCTATTATATATTCTAATTTATCATTGAGGTAAGTCTGTTCTGAGACAATCCTAAAGCACACACAATTTTTTATTGAAAATATAGTTTGTTTGATATCCTTCAAGCATAATTACTTTCCAGAAGCTTCATGTATTAGCCACAGTTTAAACATACTCCAATCACTGCAGTCTCTGTGGCAAACTTGGATTATATTAATAAGGAAACTACTCTTTATGAGTGGTATTTGCAAACAATTCTACATAATGCTTGCGAGTGGAAGAACCCAAATAATGACATAATGGGATTTTGGGACAAGATACTGAAAAGTTACCATGTAGTCCATGTGATCTGAATATCCCTACTGAAGCAAAATGGAAAGAAAGTAGATGTTTCATAAGAAATTAAACTTTGAAACTTAATTTTCAACTGAATACAAGCAGTCTAAACCAGAGGTTATAGTTGAAAGTCAGTGATAGATGACAACCACCAAACACATAGGAGATTATTAACAACATTAATACACAGTGTGTGCAGCACAGATGTTTACATGGGAATGAATCTCTGTGTAGATAGAAGCAGCTGAAAAAACCTTTATAAGATGAACAAAAAGACAGAAAAAAATTTTTGAACAGAAAAGAAGATGAGAAGGATGTAGGGTTGATAAAATAATCCATAACAGAGGCTATAAAAATAAAATAACTTGTTCAAAGCTATGTCTATAAATGAAATCAGGAAGCACACTGAAATCAATTGAAGAATTGATATGTGAACCATCTTAAATGTTGTTGAGAGAGTATGTTCTTAAAGGCATACCAAAAGTAAGTATAAGATAAATTTTTCAGCAATATCCTGATAAAGTCCAGCAAAAAAAGAAAAAAAAAGCATCAGAACATAACCAAATTACATTTAAATGTACACTAATGTCTCAACATGCCAACCAAACTCACATAAAATATTTGGTGGCAGATGACAAGCTACCCGTGTATGAAAATGTGTAAATGGTCCTGTACAACCATATAATATAAAATTAAGGTAACAACAAAAAGAAACAAAAATGTCTTTAGGTGTAATTTTTCTAGAGTAGTTATCACTTAAAATGTGTTTACATTTCACATATTTTAATAAAAGAAACCCACTGATGATGGCACAGAGTTGCTGAAACAGGTTTACGTCACATGAAAACCCTGCACTTTTCATTAACAGGTGGACCTTATATCAAAAAATTTTAGCTACAAACACAGCAAATTCAAGAGCAGCAAGTCATAATTTTGAAAATACATCCAGTTCAGCTCCAGAGATCTGAATAAGTATTGAGAATAAAATGAATATTCTGCATTGATAACCTGGATGAGGTCACAGTGAAAATACATTCCTCTGAAAACAGAAAGACTGAGATTTTATGTCCCCTGGAGGATGAGGTCATTGGAGATTGGACGCAAACACAAACAGGACAAGAATAAGGAGGGGAACTGGCCATATTCAATTTGAGGGAAATATCCTCTGGTATTTACACCAAGCTATTCAGGTAATCTGCTTAATACCTAAATCTTAATAAATGAAGGACAATTTAGGTTCATTGGCTCATTAACAATGATTTCATTTAAGATAGATAATCTGAATTTGGATTTCTGTGCCGTACACTGATTCTCATTTCTCCCAGATAGACCTCCAATCCCTTAACCTTTGTACAACCACACTTAGTGTCTTTCTTGAATCCATGTATGATGAATCAGATGCGCAACAGTACCATGATGATAAGTATGAAATACACAAAGGGAGAAGGTGAAATGCAGGACTGACACACAACTTGACCCTCCAATAATCCATCAAGGAACACTGAATTGAATGTGTGCATCCAATGGAGAAATTAACATCACCAGTATCTAACAACCTGACACAGGAAGACAAAGAAGAAAGCCTGTAATAAAACTGAGGACACTAGCTCATGGTCAGAAACACTGCACTGCCTCCTCAACATTCCTTATCCCTGAAATTGAGAAGATGAAAATGTCTCCTTCTGCCTCAACATCAAGATCATCTACAGATAATTCCATTAGCAACCTTTTCCATAAAGATGAACAAGTTTTCAGGAATATCAATGCATAGAATGAACACTGACAATATAATGTATTTCATAGAAATACGTCATATTATACAGTTTAGGAATACAAAAAATAAAGTGCATAATGTGTCCCATGACATTTTAAATGAAGTGACTGAAACCTACCAAGAAAACATTTTCCCAGTTGATGACACTTTGAAAAAATGGCGTGAAAGAGTTCAATGTGTCAAGAATTTATTTAATTTCTCTTTCAGAGTACCTGTTCTGTAGCCCACATGGATAATCAAGTATGTTGAAGTGCATGCTTCTTGGACATGGAGAGGCATGCTGTCCTTGGATCAAATCCATCTCATCAATTAACACTAGGAGCCAATGCATTAGCCAACTTGGATGTGGCTTTTAGGCAGTAACGCATGTTCACTTGGGTAATTATTAGGTGTAGTTGCAGGTCCTTCCTCTGTCACACAATGCACAAACACTTTGAAAACTCAATCACATTCAACCCTGCTTTGTATTCTAGGGACAGATCTAAGGCATACATAGATTCCTCCCCAGGGGGAGCTGGGAGTATCTTCAAACTGCCTTTGGGAGTGGTGACCCCCATCAAAATAGTAGCCTACATACAGGTATAGTTCTCTGGAAAAATGGAGTAGTTCCATACCAGTTCCAACCCAACATTAGCTAGATGTAGGACACCAAACAAATTGATAGATTACCTGTTTTCTGAGGAATATTAAATTTGACATCAGCTTTCTTTCTGATATTCTGATTTCAGCATCAAAACTGGGCCCACACACACAACCATTAAATATAAGCAGAAACATGGTGCCCTGAAATATTGTCACTGATCTGAATTGTGTGAAATTCAATATTATACAAAATATTGGATGATTAAGAATTAGATTTAGTTCTCACCTATAGGTCATAAATGCTGACAAAATGAGTATAATACAATTGCTGAGCAAGAAGACGAAGTGTTAGAGTATTCTTAAAGAGAAATTTTATCTTCAGTGTTTGGGTAGCTGTAAGTGTGGTACCTCTTTTTCCTATTCATCTCAAACTAATATCGTATCTGTCACTGCTACCTTTCTTCTTGGAGAAAGTACTGCACCTGTTCATCTAGTTTCATCTCTCAGTATGAATTCTTATTAGTTATATTACCGTTTTGAACACTGATCTATTGCAGATGTTATGTGTCTATATCACTGCAACTACTTAAATTCTAAACAGTTACAAATCATCCAAAACAAATTTTCACTTTTTAGCATATTGTGCATGGATATGAAACTTCCTGGCAAATTAAAACTGAGGGCAGGACTGAAACTCAAACCCAGGGCTACTGCCTTTCACAGGCAATACTCGAGTGACTAAAGTACCCAAGCATGACTGATGACTCAACCTCACAATTTAGGAGTGTAAGATATGATACACTGATGGAAGTAAAGCTATGAAGGTAGATCATGTTTGGATACCTCATACAGTGCACTTGTTGATGAAAGGCGAATGTTCCAGGTTCAAGTCTCTGTCCAGCACACAGTTTTCATCTGCCATAAAGTTTCAGTTAATAGTCATGTTTATGTGCAAGTAGAAAAAGTTTCACACAGAATTACAGATGCTTCTGATGATGTATTGATTAAATGACTGAAATACCCTTTTTTTTACTACACAGAATTTATAAGTAGGACCCCATAAGAGCAAAAACACTAACAGATACAACAAATATATGGATGGAAACAGCATCAGACTGCTTATGAACAATGTAAAAACAAAATGTATTTCAAACAGTGTGACTTTACAGTCCAGGAATAATATTTTCTGAGAAAGTGGTCTGCGTTTGTGTATTTGATGAGCTCACCATACCTCCTTCCCAATAGATTCCACAATTCAGAATTTTTATTATTAATCTATATTTTGGTGTGTATTTTTTACATCTGCACAGTTATTGTTAGGTAAGAAAATAGGAGGAAAATGGTGGAAGTGAGGGAAGGCACAGTGGTTGTGACATTGGACTCACACAGTTCAAACATGAAGTTTTTTTTATTGTTTTCCTAAAATTGCTTCTGGCCAACTCTGAGATTTTTTCCAGCAAGGTCACAGCTAATTCTTCTCTGCACTCATTCCAGTTAAATTTGTGCATCTTAATGACTTCAGTGTACACAAGATGTTACAAATTAATAAATAAATAAAACTATTACCTTAGAAAGAGTACCCAGTACTGAATTAAGAGGTTTCATGTACGTGTGATGCAAACAGACAGCATCTCTGTGATAACACTGCACACATTTCTATTTCTGATAGTGCAGTTGAGTAAATACTACCACTTCAGACTACAGGAATTCCTGTATGTTACAAACAGAGAATCCACAGGCTTATTGCAATAAACATACAATGCCATACACACCAGTTAAAATGCAGGCTTTTTATACCAAAATAATATTTTTAATACTTGTGAGAGAAAACTGATCACAAAGTATGCAAAAGAAAGTTCCATTTCTGTATACATGACAACATGGACGTCAATGAGTACAACACCTTCTTATATTAGTCACTGCTAATACCTAATTTACACTTTTTTCTTCAAGTGAACATTGTAAAGAATAATAGGTTGATAAAATTTAACTGGCAAACAGAATGTGGTCAGCTCACATCATATAGTTGCAGTTATCAACATACGACAAAACTGTAAGCAAATTATTGCTGATAAAGAAGTACTTCCTACAAAACAAATCTTCGCTCACTGTTGAAGATGTGTTGTTGAGATACCCAGACTTCAAATGAAAATAACAATAATTCACAGGTAACAAAATAATAATACTAGGAATAATAAAAAATAAAAATAATGTATCTATTTACACTCAAACAAAATCTATACAGCAAAATAACTTAAACAAATACTGGTACTTGTACTACACAATCAACTTCTTGAATAAACTGTATTCTTGTGAAAGTATTAAATGTTTAACTGAGTATTGCACAAATAGCAAAGCTAAAGTGGCACTTCTGGAGGAACAGTCAGTGTGTGACACACCAAGGATGAGTTCAAGATAACAAATGAGCTGTTAACAGTCAGTCATAGTTTAAATGATGGAATGCACACTGAATGCATGTACATTATTTACTTAAAATAATGTAATGTTGTCGATTTTAATATTACATTTGGTATTCGAGTTTCAACAGAAAGTCTGATGAAGAAAATTAAAATCATTTATGTGCTATTTACAATAGGAGAAAGTTAATGACATGAATAAATACTTGTAGGAAAAATGTTGGCACACATTAATGCATGTCCGACACAAAAATCACTTGCACGTGTGACGATCAACTTGAGTTTCACAAGTCTTGCACTTAACGTAGCAGCACCATACAAATTTGCACTGGCATCTCTCTGCATGTTTGATTACCTAAAAACATGTGAAAAGAAAAAGACATCAGTAATTTACTCTTATTTAATGTTAAAGATCTGTGCACATTTTACCATTTACCTTCAATTTACTATTAAGTCATGAGCTAAATCAAATCTGGGGCCTCTATTTAACTTCAGAGCCAATGTGCCTATGTATAAAGTGCACCAGCCATAAATAAAAGTGTTTTGCACCATTCTATTGTTGTTTCACAATTGTGAGCCCATACATATTCCTTCAGTATTGTTTCAACTAGCACAGTGATAAATTGTGTTGTCATACATCCAAGTGAGCAGTAGTAATATAAAATAAACAGTGAGCTAAAGGAGAAAAAATTATATCCCATGCAGGGAAATGATCCACATTATGTGCTAGTAGCTCAATCCTACAATGAGGAAGTTGGCTATGAGAAAATTAATAATCAAATAAGCAGTTTCCTGGGATATGATGCAACTGTGCTGTTTACTGTCCATTCTTAAAAACAGAGTGCCCACTCAGGGGCTGAATCTTAATCTACTGTTGTATGAAAACAGGTAAAAGCAGAGAGAGAGTCAAAGTCAACAAAAGTGCTAAACTTGAATTTGTATAACTATTTTTGCATTTAACTCAGTGCATTTTCCCTCCATTTGCACTAATGCAAGAGAATTTTGGTGTTGTACTTACCAGAAATTTAATTTTACCATATTATACTGTTAATGTGAAATCACTGCATCATTTTCTGTGAGTGCATTAATTATGAATGATGCAGCAAAATAATGTATCAACAGTAACTGTTTCATGAAAGTTCTGTGTGCCTAGAATGATGAAACTGAAATATTCTTCTTCATTGTGTCAGACTCGATAATAACTTTTAAAACACTTTTTCATCATCATAGTTTCAGAAACTATTTGATCATTCTGATACTTTCTTCCAGTGCTAGCTTTTCAGATTATTAGAGTAACTTCTTACTCTGCAGATTCTTGGTTTATGAACTACCTGACTTCAAATTTCTTACAAAGGTGACTGTTCTCTCTACACTGTCTTTATATCCTTCATTCATGTAACCTCCTTCATTCCACCTTCCCTTCAAAGCTTTATAATATTCTTTGCCATCCCTGATTTTATATTTTCCACTGTCTGCTCAATATTGTTAGCCCTCCAGAGGACAAAGTACACAGCATGATTCTTCTGGAGTTTGCATAGGCACACTGGACCGAGAATAAATTTGCCTGGCTGATTAATGATGAAGCTCAATATACTGGCCACCCTGGATATGTATTTTAGGCACTTTCACCAGTCCAGATACATGAATACTGGGCTAGTGCTCATATTCAGCTCCAGTCACACTATTCTCCAACATTTTAAAAATGTTCTCATACTTTCACATGGGCTAATACTAGAGACAGACAGGTGGGTTACACACATTGCATCCTGGTGGAAGGGGTGGCAACGGGATGGACAACCAGGTATCTTCTGCCATTAACATTGCCTGAGTGAGAATAACATACTGACCCCATGAAGACTTGGGATAAGAGCAGGAAAAAGAAGAAGCAGAAGAAGAAGAAGAAATCATGCTCTATTTTGTTACCTCATCATTTTATAGTGTGCGTTCTTTCATATTTATCTACTTTTATTTTTGAATTTGTATGTGTTTAATTTATTTTCGTCTGTTTATTTTTGGCTATCCCCTATCACATGCTCTCAAACACTTGCAAGATCATCTCATGTTTCCTCAGTCTCTCTTTTTGTTTTATGTGCTTTTTTCTATTTTCTATGGACTATTAAAAAGTTATCAGAAATTAGAATAATGTATATTACACAAATTTCAGGTTTCCAGCGAGTTCACAGATGAGTAACAATATTTTGATAGGTTTTACTTAGTGTTATATGACAGCTAACAACAAAATATCTATGTACCAGTCACAAACAACAGTGAAAACAAAGGCTACATAATATTTAAAGATGACGGGAGATACTAAAGCACCCTGCATACCACTGGTGTTATTTACATACCCTTTGCCTAACAGTTAATTAATGATTTACTTAGTTATGAGCCCTATTGATTATATTTGTGATAAACATTATCATGTGAAAGATGTTAACTGAACAAAATTAATAACTCGTGTATTTAAATGAGTATGTTTTAGCAATTAGTGGGTTTACAAATGGCAGCTTACTCCTCTTGAAGATTTATTCAGTGGTATAAAGAGTTATTAAGGAGAAATAGGTTTAATCAGCATGTGAAAATGATTATGTTTTCCGTAAGATGCTTTTAGTTCTATGGGTACACTATCAAAGAATTTTCTAGCTTTGCTTCTTTTTATTTTCAGGGTCAGTGTTAGATTTAGTAGAGGATGTTATGGATCGTTGTTCCTCCTAGTATTTTATTTGTAAATATCATCATTACTTTCAAACTTTAATAAACCGTTGATAAAAAATTTTATCAGTGGAAGAAGGTGAAATATTTCTGGCTTTGCAGCCATAATATTTGGCTACAAGAAGCTCTTTTTAGAGCACGTGAGAAGGTAGCTGTGGCTAGATGACGTAGTGTGGTGTGAGGTACTGATGACAGATGATTTATATGGCACAGGTATCATGAGAAATACCACCTAAATTGTGGCCCTTCTCCATAATTGGCTAGTGTGTTCAGAAGGTGTACCAAAATGATAATCTTCTATTAATAATACACTCCTGGAAATTGAAATAAGAACACCGTGAATTCATTGTCCCAGGAAGGGGAAACTTTATTGACACATTCCTGGGGTCAGATACATCACATGATCACACTGACAGAACCACAGGCACATAGACACAGGCAACAGAGCATGCACAATGTCGGCACTAGTACAGTGTATATCCACCTTTCGCTGCAATGCAGGCTGCTATTCTCCCATGGAGACGATCGTAGAGATGCTGGATGTAGTCCTGTGGAACGGCTTGCCATGCCATTTCCACCTGGCACCTCAGTTGGACCAGCGTTCGTGCTGGACGTGCAGACCGCGTGAGATGACGCTTCATCCAGTCCCAAACATGCTCAATGGGGGACAGATCCAGAGATCTTGCTGGCCAGGGTAGTTGACTTACACCTTCTAGAGCACATTGGGTGGCACGGGATACATGCGGACGTGCATTGTCCTGTTGGAACAGCAAGTTCCCTTGCCGGTCTAGGAATGGTAGAACGATGAGTTCGATGACGGTTTGGATGTACCGTGCACTATTCAGTGTCCCCTCGATGATCACCAGAGGTGTACGGCCAGTGTAGGAGATCGCTCCCCACACCACGATGCCAGTTGTTGGCCCTGTGTGCCTCGGTCATATGCAGTCCTGATTGTGGCGCTCACCTGCACATCACCAAACACGCATACGACCATCATTGGCACCAAGGCAGAAGCGACTCTCATCGCTGAAGACGACACATCTTCATTCGTCCCTCCATTCAAGCCTGTCGCGACACCACTGGAGGCGGGCTGCACGATGTTGGGGCGTGAGCGGAAGACGGCCTAACGGTGTGCGGGACCGTAGCCCAGCTTCATGGAGACGGTTGCGAATGGTCCTCGCCGATACCCCAGGAGCAACAGTGTCCCTAATTTGCTGGGAAGTGGCGGTGCGCTCCCCTACGACACTGCCTAGGATCCTACGGTCTTGGCGTGCATCCGTGCGTCGCTGTGGTCTGGTCCCAGGTCGACGGGCACATGCACCTTCCGCCGACCACTGGCGACAACATCGATGTACTGTGGAGACCTCACGCCCCACGTGTTGAGCAATTCGGCGGTACGTCCATCCAGCCTCCCGCATATCCACTATACGCCCTCGCTCAAAGTCCGTCAACTGCACATACGGTTCACGTCCACACTGTCGTGGCATGCTACCAGTGTTAAAGACTGCGATGGAGCTCCGTATGCCATGACAAACTGGCTGACACTGACGGCGGCGGTGCACAAATGCTGCGCAGCTAGCGCCATTCGACGGCCAACACTGCGGTTCCTGGTGTGTCCGCTGTGCCGTGCATGTGATCATTGCTTGTACAGCCCTCTCGCAGTGTCCGGAGCAAGTATGGTGGGTCTGACACACCGGTGTCAATGTGTTCTTTTTTCCATTTCCAGGAGTGTTTTTGAAAAATTAAACAGTGTATTCACTTGAATTTCAAATTAAAGCATCTCTCAATAATGTGCTATCATTCCATTATTTCACAAGTATTAATAACTAGCAGAATAGTAAGCAACTGCAGAACAAAAAGGCAGTGATCTTTGAATCGCGCCTAACTTAGAAGTGGTTCAGCTGTAAGATGAGAGCTCATTCGACAGTCTCGGAGGACAGTATCAGTTAATACTTAGTTAGCAGTGTCTTTCATGTAAATCTGAGCTGATTTGGCAGTGTCTGAAGACAGACATGTAGTCTGCCATGGTCAAGGTTAGACAAGGCTTTATTAGCAATTTATGGTTATTTGGACATGTAGTTGAGTGATGCTAATTACAGAAATATGCAGTTCATTAATTCACTGAAGAATAAAAACCATTTGTGACTCTAAAAAGGAATGTAATTGTGCAGTTTCTCATGTTATACTAATAAAAAATGAGTGGCATCCCCTGTAAACAAACTGATTGGAAACTTAATCATTTCTAAAACAACATTTCCTCACTAAAATCAGAGGTACGGCCGTTTCATAGATATTTTTAGTAGAATAGTGGGACACTGTGACCCAAACGAGGTAACAATACTTGGTGACTTGAATATAGAGGCAACATCTTGCAACAACCATACCAGCAGGCTAATGGATACCCTTAACTCCTATAATCTCATGACTGCAGTAAATTCAGATACAAGAGTAACTCAGTCTACTTCTAGTAGAATGGACTACATAATACTAAGTAAAGAGGTAAAAGATAGTATTAGATGCTGGAATGTGGACTTCCACTACTCAGACCACAAAAGTCAGTTTGTAGACTATGAACATACAAGCATCCAAGAAAGGACTCAGGTCGTAGAACATAAAAGAATGCTTAAAGAGAGAAACATTAATCCTTTTAAAAGTAAACTAGCATCTGAGGAATGGCAACTAGTTCATCAGAAAAAGGGTCCGAATACAAATGGGCCAAATTTTATGATATTGTAGAATATCTTAACTTTTGCTTCCCAGTGAAAGAAATTCAGAAAGTAGTAACTCACAACCAAAATGTAAAAAACACCAGACTGACTGTGTATTTCAGACTGTTACCCATAAAAAGAAATTACTTTATTTTCATTGTTACAATCAATATGTACTAACTCTATATGTAAAGTTAAAATTACTTTTCTTTTAGAAACATTTGAAATCAAGAAATATCTGGCACATTTAAAACTCCTCTTATTAATTGTGCAATTGAATGATGTTTGTTAAATTTATTTCTGGATTCATTTATAAAATAATGGTATAGATTTAAAAAAAAGTCATTTGTCAAGAAAGTTTGTAAAGTCTTTGGAATATTGTTAGGTCTGCAGAATGGATTGGTAGTGAGCATGCCTCTGATGTGATCGAACACACTTTTTATGTTTGGCAAAAACGATGTAATTTTCAGTTTTGTAGTGAAAATTGCAAAGACAGAAAGATCTAGAAAAATGTGAAAGAATAAAAATCAACACAAAAACAGGGATTCTTCAGTAGTTATCATGTCAGTTGGAACCATGAGAACCTATAACACCAAAAAATTTCAGCTACAGGAATCAACTCCTGGACATGAAGAACTGGAGCCAACTATGAGAGAAGAAGATAAGTAAAAAAGTTTATTCTAAATCTTGCTCCTCTCAAAGTTAATTAAAAGAATTTATTGTAAATTCAGTGACAATCTGCAAATCAAATGATGTGAGGGAGGAGCAGATTACATGCCACACATAAGACCTTATTGCTTTCCATTAACAGAATGTCACTGCAGTACACTTCCTTTTTACAGTGCCACATGCTGGAGATCTGTTATGAGTAGAAACAGATTTCAGCTGTTACTGAGATATTTACACTTGTCATATCACTCATTGCAATCTAATGACCAACTCTACAAAATTATACCATTTTTATTCCTTTTTGGTAGTATCATGGTCAATAATTACAGTCCTGACCAGAATCTCTGCATTAACAAATCAATGGTTTTGTGGTCCAGTTGTCTGTTTTTCAGGCTGCATAGCAAAAACAAGAAACACAAGAATGGTATACAACTTTTTGAAATCTAGGAATCTAATGGTGTATTTCACAAAATAAAAATCTACTGTAGCAGGTCACAGGAGAAGGTTGAGATGGGTCATGCATCTGACATTGTTTCACACCTGATGGAAGCTTTCTTGAATGAAGGATATGTGCTATGTATGGATAATTTTTATAATTCCATATCACTTACAAAATTTTTGTTGACTTACAAAACCTATGTTTGTGGAACATTACATAACAAAAGAATGAAAAACTCAAAGTTATTAGTTATTATGAAATTGAAAAAAGGTCAGTTGGCATGGAAAATAAATGACAATGATTTGGTTTGTAAATGGAAGAAAAAAAAGGGAAGCCATTACCATTTCTAATATGCAACATGCCAAAATGGTGGAAGTTCACCATAGAAATGGTGAAGTTGCCTTGAAATCAGACATAGTCAGAGACTACGACAATGGCATGAGTAAGATCAAATGCTGTTATATTATTCAGCACTGGAAAAAACTATTAAATGGCCATAGAAGCTTTCTCTACATGTAATGCAAATTTGTGTGCAGAATGTTCAGTGCTTTTATAATCAATAAGCAGGCAGGAGTATCAAGTCTCTAGCTTTCAGAGAAAAAATTATTCAAGCATTGATTGGGGATAGGACAGCAGACATTGCAAAGAAAATCATGACTGATGGCAGCTTTTATTATTTAGAGACAATACACACCACCAAGAAAAACTACCTCTGCATAGAGTGTACACAACAAAAGAAATGCCATGAGTCATGGTATTTTTGTCTTATTTGTAAAGAAAAGCTGGCTCTTTGCATGGAAGAATGCTTAAAAACATATAATCAATAAAAAACTTTATTTTAATTACCATTAATGACACAAACTATACATTTTACATCCAAAGCTAAAATAATTGTATGAACTTTTGTTTGGATTTTTCTGTTAGATTATTCCAATTCTGTTCCATCACGCCCAGATGATTTACCATACTTGTTCCTGATGTTTCACATCAGTGCACACTCCACTGCAGTGCACACTCCACTGCAGTGCACACTCCACTGCAGAGTGTGCACTGATGTGAAACTTCCTGGTAAATTAAAACTGTGTGCCAGAACGAGACCCAAACTCAGGACTTTGCCTTTCACAGGCAAGTGCTCTTATGTCTGAGCTACCCAAGCATGACTCACAACCCATCCTCACAGCTTCAGTTCTGCCAGTACCTTGCCTCCTGCCTTCCAAATTTCACAAAAGTTCCCAAGTTTGAGTCTTGGTCTGGCACACAGTTTTAATCTGCCACAAAGTTTCATTATGGGCCACCTCTCCACCCAGCTAGAAGGAATTATTTATTCCATTACTGTCTTAGGCTTTCCAAAGATGTGCAGGAGGTTACCCTCACTGCAGATGAGCTCCCTATGGTCCACATTTGCTCTCTGGCCTCCAGACCCACCTGACCCATATATTTTTATCTCTAATTGTTTCCTATCCTTGGCATCAATACCGCTTTTGGTGCTTCATTTTTACCAGTGCTAGATACTACCACAGTTTGATCAGAATTCTGACTGATGTCACTAAATCCAGATGGACTGTCACATGAACAAGAGACTCATGACCTGGCTGTTCAGTCCTTTAAACCCTCAAGCAACCAATCAATCTTCCTCAACTTATATGTAATACATAATTAATTCAGGACATTTTCACAGACAGATAAATACATCAATATATGACAAATGAACACATGTGCAAGGTTGGCCTTTGAACATGAACAATATCCTTAAGCATTAGGCTGTTTAAGCATCCTCTTAGATCAAACTGAAGTTTACATTATCATAGATGTTTCCATCTATTAATTTCACTTCAGTGGATTTAATTCAACTGATGTATATCTGTATGACAGGGTGAACCAGGGTCCTTCACCAAATCAGTACCCCATTGTTTTCTCACGTACTCCATAGGAAAACTTCTGATTGTTGTTTTCCTGAGTAACAGAAGGAAAGATGAATGACAATGAAAATCTAATCCATTGCTGATTGCAAGCTGTAATAGCTTGATAGTAAAGGCTCATGTCTATGAAGATTTGAGTTGCAATCTAGCACAAAGTTTGTCATGTCACATTTATTATATAGCAGGTTTAGCTTTTCTGACCAGCTTTTGTTAATATCATTTCATGTCATTGCATTTTGATTGATTTCATTCACACTGACTCCATTCATTTCATTCCAGTAACTTTATTTTATTTCAGATTAATATATGCCATTGTGATGGCTTTTTATAAGAAGGATGACTCAATAAACATCAATAACTCTCTCTCTCTCTCAACCACACTATCTGATGAGATAAAATGTTCCAGGCTTGCACATACGTGGGCACCAATGGGATACTTAGCCAATAACATACCACATTTCAGAATTTCTGCTCCACTGAGGAAAATATTTATACATTCAATGAGAAAAAATAATTTTGAACCAATGCAATACTTCCAGTTGGTATCTTCTGTGCCACATGAAAGACATTTTAACATTATTATGATTTTCTATTAAAAACCTTATATTTTTATGTTACACATGTTTCAACACAAGACTGCTTCAACTTCCTACCTAAGAAACAACAAGTAGCAAGTTACACCACACTGTTGAAGATATTCACAAGGCCACAATAAGGCCTGTACAAGGTAAATACTAATGAGTGGCCTTCAAATTTAATTAGGTCTAACAAATATCCTCGATCTAGAATAATGATCTACCATTTTACCTGTTTAATATACAAAGGAATTACAGACCTTTGCTGCAAGTAGGTTATAATTGAAATCAATGAGAGAAGTTGGAAATTTGCACCTGACTCCCCCAATGAGTTGAGTCAATGCCTACACACAGCCAAGGTCTGTAATTCCTTTGTGTATTAATGCATAGTGGCTGCTGGATCAAAAATGGTGTCTGGTCTTCCAGACATGTCTCATGTCTGAAAGAGCAACATCATGTGTGTGTGTGTGTGTGTGTGTGTGTGTGTGTGTGTGTGTGTGTGTGTGTGTGTGTGAGCTACGAGTTTCAAGCAACGGGGCAAATTCATGCTTTAAAACTAATACACTACTGGCCATTAAAATTGCTACACCACGAAGAAGACGTGCTATAGATGTGAAATTTAACCTACAGGAAGAGGATGCTGTGATATGCAAATGATTAGCTTTTCAGAGCATTTACACAATGTTGTCACTGGTGGCGACACCTACAACGTGCTGACATAAGGAACGTTTCCAACCAATTATTCATACAATAACAGCAGTTGACGGGTGTGGCCTGGTGAAATATTGTTGTGATGCCTCGTGTAAGGAGGAAACATGCCTATCATCATGTTTCCGACTTTGATAAAGATCGGAATGTAGCCTATCGTGATTGTGGTTTATCGTATTGCAACATTGCTGCTTGCATTGGTCAAGATCCAATGACTGTTAGCAGAATATGTAATCAATGGGTTCAGGAAGGTAATACAGAATGTCATGCTGGATCCCAACAGCCTCGTATCACTAGCAGTCAAGATGACAGGCATCTTATCTGCATGGCTGTAACGGATCGTGCAGCCAAGTCTCAATCACTGAGTCAACAGATGGAGACGTTTGCAAGACAACAACCATCTGCATGAACAGTTCGACAACATTCGTAGCAGCATGGACTATCAGCTCAGAGGCCATGGCTGCAGTTACCCTTGACGCCTGCACCTGTGCCTGCATCTGCAATGGTGTACTCAATGATGAACCTGGGTGCATGAATGGCAAAACATCATTTTTTTGGATGAATCCAGGTTTTGTTTACAGCATCATGATGGTTGTATCCATGATTGGCGACATCGTGGTGAATGCACATTGGAAGCGTGTATTCATCATCACCATACTGGCGTATCACCCAGTGTGACAGTATGGGGTGCCTTTGGTTACCTGTCTCGGCCACCTCTTGTTCGCATTGACAGCACTTTGAACAGTGGATGTTACATTCCAGATGTGTTATGACCCGTGGCTCTACCCTTCATTCGATCCCTGCAAAACCCTACATTTCGGCAGGATAATGCATGACTGCATGTTGCAAGTCCTGTATGGTCCATTCTGGATACAGAAAATGTTCGACTGCTGCCCTTTCCAGCACATTCTCCAGATCTCTCACTAACTGAAAATATCTGGTCAATGGTGGCCAAGCAACTGGCTCATCACAATACACCAGTCACTACTCTTGATGAACTGTGGTACCATGTTGAAGCTGCATGGGTAGCTGTACCTGTACATGCCATCCAAGCTCTGTTTGACTCAATGCCCAGGTGTATCAAGGCCATTATTATGGTCAGAGGTGGTTCTGAGTACTGATTTCTCAGGATCTATGCACCCAAACAGCGTGAAAATGTAATCACATATCAGTTCTACTATAATATATTTGTCCAATGAATACCCATTTATCATCTGCATTTCATGTTGGTGTAGCAGTTTTAATGGCCAGTAGTGTAATAATTACAGTATGTGCCAAACGTGATCATATACATCAAAATCAACATTATCCATTCAGAGTTACCATATTGAGCCAAATTAATTAATGAAAAGCACAATATGGTGTACTTAATTAACAATTATGATGTTGCTCTAGCAAGAAACAAAAGAAGAATAAGTTAACATGACCAAATTACGAATTTTGAAATGTATTTGAAAGCTGTAAATCATCTGTCCTTCAAAATAAAGCTGGTTACCAGTATTTAATAGTTTTGCACAAATGGGTAACTATTAATATAGTGACAGCCATCTACAAGTTATCTTGCACCTGATGACATGTCTGCTGGTACCTGATATGAGTTTCTGCATAAAGTAAAAAAAAAAAAAAAAAAAAAAAAAAAAAAAAAAAAAAAAAAAAAAAAAAAAAAAAAAAAACCTTATAGCAAATACATGCATTTTCATATCAGTGCACACTCCACTGCAGAGTGAAAATCCTATTCTGGAGGACCATAATATTGAAAATGCTAAATATATAATGGACATTGGTGGGACTCAAACAGCAAAATAAGGTGAAGGAAATGGTCAGGTTGGTGAGCAAGTAAGTGCTGTTGAGTGTCCTCTATGGGTCAGCATGTAATGGGAGACCACTCTCCCACAACTGTCTTGCCCCAAAGCCTGATATAGTCAAAGTGTTAACATCTTGTCTTGATGGGATCAAAAACGCCTTTTCAGTTGTCCTTTGTCATCAGTTAAGATAAAGTACAAAGAATCTTTAAGACCTGGTCTTCCTTAGGATGCTCTGCAAAGAGGCATTTCTAAAAGAGTAATATAGAGTGCTACAGATAAATGGGCTAACAGCATCAAAAATTAAAAGTAGAGTACAAGAGGGATGAACAGTGTGGTTAATGGAGAGTGTTGAGGATGACAGAGATCCAGAAGAAGGTGGCATTTCACCAGATGTGAGCTACAAGGCTCATGAACCACAATATGGAGGTGTTTCATTACATAAGACAAAACTATATGTTAATCTGGTGTGGCAGATGTGGAGGTGACATAGGACAGTGGTTCCTTCTGGGAGGAATGGAAGAAGGGCTGCCATGCAGCTACAGTCTCCTTGATAGAGTGTAGTTCATTAGACGGGGCAATAGCCCACCAGATGGTGTTCCATAGCCAAATGAGTAGAGGTCTTATACGCACCTGTAAGTCCATGGTCAGATGTGGATCGCCCCTCTCAGAAACTCCACTGATAGGAGCACTAAAGGCCCTGTGATACAAGAACACAGCTTAATAATCAGGCTATCATCCTTTAAAGTACTTTGCAGAGTCTGTTGGCGAGGCTCATTGGTCTATAGCTCTTGATGTTCATTGGTTCTTTTTAAGGACTTGGGTGATTATGATGATGTGGTCGCTCCATTGTAAAAGGAAGACACTGTATAGTCAAATACAGTTGAAGACTATGAGTAAGTGGAGCATGTGTGTTAATTCATATGTTGGATAGTCTGATTATGAATTGAATCAGAACCTTGGGCCATATCAAATGATGAATAAAGAGGCTGAAGCAGTCCTCAGTCAGTGAAATGATAATTATGTAAGTCTGGATTACTGGGGTACAGGATTGGGTGATGTGTTGAATTTGTCTTTTATGTGCTCAAAAGAAGGCAAGTAAGAAGAAGATGCTAATGATCTTACAAAATGGAGCACAATACATTCAGCAAGAACACATGCCTAGCTAGAAATAGCAATATGAGAAAGGAGACCTGGAACAGTTGTTGATTGTTGGCAGCCCAGTAGAATAGAGAGCTTGGCCGACATCTGAGATTAAATGACATACTGTACATTCCCAAAAAAGAGATATAATGCTCCCAACATTGCTTTCATTGAATTTAATTAGGTAGTACACCTTTGCATGGATCTGCTTCAAAGTGATGAGGGAAGTCTGTGGAAGATGTCACTTGAGATGTTGCAGGGCCCTTTGATGATTTGAATACATACTTGGAATGTATTTTTTCCTGTACATCACTGGTCGTCATTGGAGGGGGTCAATACAAAGGGGGGCAGCATTTCCAGCAGCATGGGTGATCACAACAGAGATATCTCCCACAATCTTGTTGATACAACCTGTCGGGGAGGAGATGAAAGTTATAGCAGAGGTGTACCATTGCCTGTTTTCCCTTACAAGAAGCCAGCATGGCAAATGGTCCATCAAGTAGTTAGTTAGTTATTAGTGGCAAAGAAGTGACAGGATCACCAGAAAGTGATAATTATCTCCGGTTCATCATGTAATGATCATTGTAGCAAGGCCAGAAGACTAGGGAAAGAGACTGCCAGGCTGGCAACCACAAAAATGCATTGGACACAGAACAAAATTAGAATTGTTCAAACTCACACTGATTTTGCTTGTGGTTTTGTAAAGAGGAGAATCCACTCATTGACAACTGTTGTGCAAACCAATGTACAAACCCTTCCAATACTTTCTCAGGGCCAGTATGATTCTGACACAAGGCATGGTAATATTAAAGGATTGGAGAATAGTCATCAGTGATGTGTCATTTTAGGAAAGCACTACATACTGCAAGATTCCATTAGCTGTAGTAGTTCTAGTAGGTGACAGTAACATCCATTGCAGTTCCATTGCATTATCATGTTCAGAGTAGCCTAGTTAGGCATGATGGGGCCAAGGAGAATGGTCATTCTCCAGGATCACTGTCTGTCACCTGTGTGGGTGGAGCAACATCTACAGACAAGGGTTCTGGGCCTGCTGGCGGGGGAAGATCTGGTGCCTCCAGTGTAACCAGATTTCTTCTTTTTCTCCTTAACTACATTAGAGTGATGGGTTTCTTGTGGAGAATTATATTCTGTGGGCGTAGGAACTGAAGAGGAGCAGACAACACTGGAACCTTTGGTCTGTGACTCTATTAGCCTCCGGTTCACATTATGTCTTTTCTGGGAAGAGCTTACATGGCAAAAGAGGATGCAGTTTCTCTGGCTGGGTGCAGTGATTCAATGACAAGAAATATGGTGCTGCCAGGACCACAACATCTATCCCCCAATGGTTTAATCTACTGTTTTGAGTATCAATAATCAACTTTGAGAGAATGAAGGGAGTAAGTACTCGGGGAACTGCTGATGGCCTGGCTATAGCACCAACAAAATTCGATACCCCTGGGATGGAATGTAAGTAGCAACCCTTTCTTGGGCTTCAAAATATGAGGGGCGATGGAGACTTTAAATTCATTAATTTTATATTCATTAATTAAGTTAGCACATTTATGTCAGGGATTGAGTATGGTGATCATCTCCACAATTGACACAGACTGGAGGTTTCTCACATGGTAAATTTTCATGAAGTGGTCATCCACTATCTCCACTAATTGGGCTATTCATTTAATAGGAAGATTACAATCCCCAACAGAGGAGGTCAAATTAAATGGCCATTAGGGTGCACCATGGCCATGTAATGCTGTCCTCACCTGGGGAGATCACCACCATCTAGCAAAATGAGTACAGTGGAAAACAGCAGTCTGTGTAGCTAGTATATAGGTGGCTGTCAAGCACACAGTTGGTCATTTCAATTATCATGCTTAATATTGTCATATCTATCTCTGCTGTACTAGGACTGCTTGATAACTACCTTGCTTGTCATCCAGTTACTTTCTTTGGACACATCTTGGATTTGTCTCACTGCTGCTCTTGGTCTTATTGCCATCATTGTGGAGAAGTCTTTAGGTAGCACCTTCTTGTAATCTAGGTTTTTTGTCCTTGTCTTGATCTGTTGCTTTTTCTGCAGTCTATGTGACAGATTCTGTTTACCTATTGTTAGATTGGGTTACTCTTCTGAAGGTGGCTCTCCTGCCCGATGGCTCCCTCTGTTTCACCATTTCTTTCAGAGCTCTAATGTGTGCACTGACATCTGGCTACCCACAGATATAGCATTGGTGATGAAGAAACAGGAAGTTATTCGGTAGCATGGACACAAAACTGGTTTGTCTGCTGAAGCATCAGTAGCAGTTAATGCAGCAGCAGCAGCTCCAGTTAGGCTTGTTACAAAAATCACTTCAGTTTCAGGCGCACAAATTCAGAGCACATGAGACCCACTTGTCCAGGCCTCAGCACCTCTCACTAGTGGCACCCTCGTACCTCCCCCATCATTTCCACCTTTTATTGACACATACTTGTATCAACTGAAACAGTATCCTACAGTGTTTCAAGTCACAAAGTCACAGCTCGTTCATCACAGCCATTTTTTTTTCCCCTTCGGGATCACCAGAAAAGTCCATTCTGTTCCAAAAGTTTGCTACTCTGTTACACTCTGTTGCACTCTTCATTTGATACATTTTCTGTTGACTAATGAATGGTACCAGAGATACCATGTGGTTGCCTCTTTGGTCACTGATTTGCAAGGTGTCAGCTACAAGTGTGATTTCCCTCACAAGAGTGAAGGCTGGAAGTCTTTGTACACAAACTCCTTGATTATTAACATGGTGGTCCAACATGCACCAGATTTAGATGTCCACATTGTGGCACTGAAACTTGATAACCTCTCATTGGAGAATATTTTATACACTGTACACTTGTTCAAAATTGCACAAGCTCATGACTCATGGTGGGGCCACAAGCTATGGTGCACTTTCATCCACTGCACTCTCACACTGCAGGTGTAGAACAGCTCAAAGGCAGCACCATCATTTGTCCTTGTTTGACACTCCTTTGGTGTCAGAGCCTCTGGTCACACCTTGTTGCAGATCATGGGAGTAGCTCCCCTCATGCCCACAGTGTTTTTTCCACTCACTCCTGGGCAGACTGTCCAGATCGCTGGGGGTGCTGCACACTTTGTCACAAAGATGAGCAACTTTGACTGAAGCACAACCTGTTCCCATCCCACCCCACAAGAGTATCAGAACACCATACATGTGCTGTAGTCAGCAGTCCCACTGGAAGACCTTTTGATCAGGAAGCTATTTTTCACACTCAACATTTGTAACAAGGATGTCCATTCTCAGGTGGATACGGGGGCCACAATCTCTTTCATCAATCTGACAGCACAGCTGGGTTCACCAGACCAGTCTCCACACTTGCAGCATTTTGTGGCCTATGCAAACAATTCTGTCCCTCTTTATGGGCAGTTCTTGATCATAGCAGCCTACGAACACAAATATTTCTGGTCTCACTGCCTTCACACTTTTTCAGTTTTCTGTCTCCAATGAAGTCAAGGTATATTCACTGCAGTCCCTTTGCAGGAACTGGACAATCTTTGTTAAGCATTTGCACCTCTGTTTAAATCAGAATTGTGGTGTGCCTCAGATTTTCAGGCACACATCATCCTTCAACTGGATGGCACACCCCACCATTTTTACTGTGTCAGACCCATGCCAGCGGCCTCACATACTGCAGTGAAGCAGGAGCTTGATCATCTCCAGGTTGCTGGAATTACTTATCTTGTGAAATCTAGTGTGTGGACCACCTAACAAGTCATAATAAGAAAGCCCAGTCCTTCTCTTTGATTCCATGCGGTTTTCAAGGCTACCATAAATGCTCAATCTGTGGTCAAAGCTTATCCGATTCCCTGGATGGAAGTCCTCCTTACCAAACTTGCTGGGATGGAATATTACTCAAAGACTGAACTTGCCAATACTTACCTTCAGTTGCCCTTAGACCAGTTATCTCAGAAAATTGTTGTCAGCAACACACATTTTGGATTACATAACTACAAGCAACTCCCATTTGGCACTGCCTAAGACCCTGCAATTTTCCAAAGGTATATGGAACAACTGACACAGATCAGTTCAGCTTGTGTGAATTATCTGGATAATCTCATTGTCATGGGGCCCTCCCACCAGGAACATTTACGAAACATCCGCACTAAATTTACAAACCTTCAGGATGCAGGTCTGTGTTGTCGGTTGGATAAGGGTCAATTTTTCAACCAGAAGAGGAATATTTAGAGAATTGGCTCACCAAACACAGAATCAGGTCTACAGATTGAAATGTCCCCATCCAAGGAACTTACCTCATTTGCAGGTTTTTTTTGGGCAAAGTCAGCTAATGCTCCAAACTCATACCTTAAGCAGCCAACATTGTACAACTCCTGAACCAACTGCTTCAAAAGGGAGCATTCTACAACTGGACCCCTGCCTGTAATCATTCTTTTACCCAGTTAAAACCACACTGCAATCTGCACCTTGTCTCATCCCTTTGTCTCCCGAACATTAGTTGTTCATGCCATTCAACATATCCACCTATGGCATGAAGGTGATTTTGGCACATAGGAATGAGGATGGCCCCAAACAACCAATTGCATGTGTGTCTAAGATGTTGACCACTGCACAGTGCAACTATTGACAGATCATAAAAGAGGCATTGCTGATACTGTTTCCCATTAAAATAGTTCATGACTATGTTCAGAGACCATTCTCTGATGAGAATTCATCATTTAACGTTAAACATTGCTCAGTCTTTCGAAGTATCTCATGCTAATAGTGATCAGATGAAGGTTTGATGTGACACTGCCACATGGGCTGCTGTTTCTGGTTATCAGGCATCAGACATTTATCCAGGGGAGGATGATGTGGCAGCCACATAAACATCACCACCACACCACACTGGACATCTATGTGCCTACCAACAACAACAAGAACAACAACCACAGCAACAGCAGTGCCCCAGGCTTGCATTTTCCCCATACTGTTTCCTGCAACATGAAAGGTATGCATGCCTTAAGTATTGTGCGACTAGCAACAACTGCAGGAAAAAAAAGATATATAGTACTTGTGTGTCCTTCCCAGCTCCCTCCTGCAGACATGGACAGAGAAAATAATTGTGTCTCCAGTGCTTACAACTAATAACCTCTTTATTAAAGTGTGAATGGTGGACAAATTGCTCACTCTACAAGTGGACACAGATGCAGCTGTGACTTTAATAAACTCACAAACATATGTAGATTTGGGATGGCCAACTTTTTCTTCAGTTAGTTGACATTTGGTGAGTTACAACAAGTAGCATTACAATTCTAGGGCTATTTTATGGCTCCCCCTGTGTATAAATCTATGGTTTATGGACTTTTTTGAGATGGATGAAGCTGGCACTACCAATTTGTTCAGTCTGGATGCTTTCAATGCTTTTGGATTTTCCATTTTCAATATGGTGCACCACATTTTTGATCAGGTCCTTTCCAAGCAGTTAGATTTTCTGTGTTCTGTGTTCATAACTCTTTCCTCAGATAGGTTAGGTCTTGCCACTAGTTGTACAGCTCACTGTACTTTTTCCATGCATGTCCTATTCCAGTGGCTTTGCATGGTCAAGCAAAATTTGAATTGGACAGGCTGACATTGTTGCAGTCATACAGTCTATTACACTTAGTGAGTGGCCTACCCTCCTTTGTGTTAAAAAAGAAAAGTAAAACACTGGGCACCTTCACCTCTGTGGTGACTTTAAAGTTTTAGTAAACATTCAGTTTATTGTTAACACTTACTCTTCACCCTGTATGGACAAATTTTTAGTTATACTCAGTTTTTCTCCATGACTGATTTACCTGAAGACGAAGAGCTTGGAAGAGCATTTATATAACTTTGTAATAATCTTACATACTGCAGAGCTGAAATACAACTTGGTCAAGTCATACTTTTTTACCCATCTATTGTGTATTTGGGCTTTGAGTTTTCTTGGGATGGTGTTAAGCCCTTATGTCTCCATGTTTCCATGGTCACAACTCTGCCTTGCTTTACAAATCTGAAAGCACTACAAGAATTGTTACGTAAAATTGCTTTCTATTACAAATTTATTGTGATTGTGGCAGCATTGGCCCATCCTTCCATCAATTGCGCCACAAGACTGTTCATTTTCAGTGGACACTGGCCTGTGAGCTTGCATTCATGCTTTTGAAATTTAAATTACATTCTGCTCCTTGCCTGTACTTTCCACCCTAGCCACAACCTGATTTGGCTACAAATGCCTCTTGATATGGAGTCAGGTCCATTCTTGTGCATCAATATGAGGATCATTCTGAATGTCCGATAGCTTATGCATCAAAAACACTCAATTCTGGTTGGCAGTGCAACTCTCAAGTTGGAAAGGAAGGACTTGCAGTCAGCTTCACCCTCAAAATGTTTCATGTGTCCTTGTAAGGGTGTAAGTTCCACCTCATTACTAACCACAAGAGCATGATTTCATTGTTAAATTCTTTTGCTTCATTGTCTGACAAAGCAGCACATTGCCTCCAGCATTGGGTCTTGCTTCAGTCTCAATAAAACTGTGAAATACATTTTAGGACTACAGTGCAGCATGTTAACACTGATCCATTGACACAGCTCCCAAAGGAGCTAGATCCTGCTTTTCATCAGGATGAACTCATCTTTTTTCACTTAGATATTGAGATGCAACATACAGTTGAAGGGTTTCCTATTAAAGGCTCCCAGATCATAGTTGCTACCACTTCTGCTCAAGTTTTATGTAAAGTTCTCACTTTGTGTAGCTTGGGTGGCTGCACAGGCCTATGGGCAGGGCTTCTGATCCCTTGGGTAATTGTTTGCCCTCTGTCACCACCTTTCAGTATTTGATGGTGTTGTTCTCTTAGCTACAAATGGGCTCTCACCTAGGGTTGTTATCCCATCTGCCCTACAGTGGCATGTGCTTCAGCTCATACATCAGGGACATTTGGATGTCTTACATACCAAGTTACTGGTTCATCATCAATGGTGACATTTTACATCTTGTTGTGGTCTGCTTTCACTGTGCAACCCAACAGGAGGCCCCATGGGCAATGCTCTCTCTTTGGCTTGCACTGCAGTCGCCATGAAAATGTGTGCATGTTAATTTCACAGAACCTTCCATGAACTCTTACTAGTTGTTGGTTGTCAGTGCTTTCTCTAAATATCCATACATTATCCACCGTCCTTCCATGTCAACCATGGCTGATTCATTCCCTCTCCAAAATTTTTCTATTGAAGGATTGTCTTATGCACTACTGATGAATAACAGTCCACAGTTTGTGTCTCAGGCCTTCCACAATTTTTGCGCCTGTTAATGCGTTCACCACATGACTGCTCTTCCTTTTCACCACCAAACTAATGGTGAGGCAGAAGGTCTCATTCACATGACCATGGTTCAAATGAAGAAGTACATCACAGACTCCTCCACAGACAGTATCTTGACATACTTCTTCAGTTCCTACAGGTTTATGCCAGTGGGGGATCAGTGTCGAAGATAAGATGCTATATCAGGGCTGTCCACAGTGTGCCCAACTTCACATGTGCACCATGTGTGGGCCACATGTGAGCCAAGGTATACCTGTCACTCAGCTCTGATCAGTCCTTCTTGGAAGTATTTGGAACAGCATGACATTTTGTTTAGCATTATGGTACAGTATTTTGTGAACAGCACAACTCTTTTCATTTGAAAGAATTAAAGTATCAGTGCTGTTTATCATTTGCTACTTGTTCATGGTATGAAGAACGTTCACAGGTTCAGTGGCTGTGTGCACAAAAAGAGGCAGTCTATCATCACATTCCTTTAAAATGAATGGGGATTACTGAAGAGAGGGATGAAGCTATGGGTACTGCTTATTTGCTAGGAAATAACATTATAGTGCCATGCAGAAAGAATTTAAACTTTCAGTTGCCAATGAAAGCACAAAAAATTACAACAATTGACAGTTGGGATTCACAGTTCTGCACATCGTCCTAAATTTGCAGGCATAGACCACTTGAAGATATTGATCGTATGAACAGTAAACTTTCTGAAGTCACACTCATTATTCGTTTTTTCAGTTGTAAAGGTTTTCAGGGGAAAGGAATAAAGAGCTTGAAAAATTTTTCAGTTTAAATCTCACTGTTGTTGAATTTATGAAGGAAAAATGAGTGCAGGAACGAAAATTAGAGCACCTTAAATCTATTGCAGACTTTGTATTTTAAGTGCAAGGTAACTTCTTTCTGATTTGATGGAAATGTATTTAAAAACCAAATCATGTTGCAGAAGGAACACATTCTGACAATGACAGTCTAGTTCACTAAGCTCACTGGTGTTAAAGAAAATGCAAAGTTTGAAGACTTCATTGTGGGCTTGCAAGAATTCCGATGAAGGTTTTATATAGGTTTTAAGGACACTGGCAATCTATTTTTGAGATAATTTGCCATTTCAGCTGAAAGTGCCTCTGTACATTTGTGGATGTAACTGATTGACCTGCAAGGTAATTACAGTTTTAATTACAAATCATTTTACATTAAGACTATCCAGGACATCTACGTTGATTTTCTAAAGTGGGTTTCTCAGGTCTCCATAATGAGTTTTCAAAAGTGCTATAATATTTCAATTGACATATGTGAGATAAAGACTTTTTTTTTATTATGAAACTAAATGAGTCATGATTACATAGCAACTTGAATGTGAAGGTTGGTGAAATTGTCTGTGTCTGTCTGAAGCCAAAAGTTTGCAACAGATAAAAATTATACTGTGTCTTCAGCACATCTAAAGTAATTAACTAATACTGGTAACTTGTTTCATTTGTGGTCTGTGTTGTTGAGAAGTGTGAAATATAAAATCAAGTCGATGCAGTATGGCTGTACTGCCATTTAAATGCAGTGTGTTCACTGATTTCCACTCTTTTCCCCTCCTCACATTCAGACAGTGCAGTGTGGCTGTGGGGGAAATGCGAAGCAAGCCTTGACCCACAAGCTGAAATCTTGGCCACTCCTGTGCTACTTTGTCACCAGCCACACAGCCTCCTGCATCTGCTCACATTGACACACCAATGCATGTTTGTGCAGCCTTCATTATGGGCCAGCTCCTTCTCTCCATTGGGGTCAAACCCCCTGGTGCCAGATTCTGAGTACTCCTGTGATGCTTTGCTGCCTCTGGCAATTTCAAGTGGAGTTCCCAGTAACCTGAGTGGCTGGAGTTTTCACTGTGAGTGGAGTCTTACCACAATGAGTAACAGACATTGACATGCTACCAGTGCACTTGTTAGCAGTTCTCACTTATGGTACTTAGTGGGGGAGCAGCCACTGCACATGTCCACGGTTGCAACACTTCACCCCTACTCATTGATTCTGGTCTGGAATCGCCTTCTGCCATCACTGTCATTGTCTGTGGCATCCATCACAAGTGGCCATGGTGTTTCAGCTGGGATGCTGGTGCCTGCATTGACAGAGTGCCCTTTCCTCAATGTGGGAGGGGTACTATGACCCCGTACGTAATACTTGAGTATGCACTGCAGCACCAAGCTGATGGCACACTACACTTCAAATATTGTGCCAGCTGCATATGTGGTAGCCAACAATGGAGGCTACCTGCAGTGACTCACATGACTTGTGCCCAAGGCAGAGCATCTGCCACACCATTGACCAGAGCTCTCTTCTTTACAATGGCAGTGCAGCAGGCACTCGTCCTCATATCATATCCATACTTATCGTCAGCATCTGCTTGTATCAATACCTGGATTAATTCTATGTTTTTGTCTATGTTCACAACTGCTTTTGCTTGTACATTGAAGTGGAATAAACTTTGGTTCATTGTGGTCATGCTGTTGTTTGTGTCTTACAGTACTATAAATGCACTACAAGTGTAAGTGAAGATGGCAATTTATAGTGTAATGCCATCTGTAATGATCTTATCTTCTGTGGCATATAAAAATGATGATCCTGATGACTATCCTGTATTTCCATGACTATTACAGACTATTCAGTCATTAGAGAAATTTATTAAGTTGTATGTTTCAATTAGAAATTACAGAGACTTACAGTAGAGTAACTCACAAATTCATTGTAAAAACATAAAAACAGTTTTCATAAGAAATGCTTTAACAAGTCATGCATAATATTGCCTCTCAAGAAGTTTCAAGAGTCAGCAGAAACATGACTAACTTATTCTGAGACATTTTGGTGCACACCACTTTACATAAGAAATATGAAGCAAATAAATTACTAAGACTGAAAAAAATGTAAGCATCTTATTGATCCTGAAATGGTACTTCTTAGTTTGTTACCTTTAGTTACTAAATTTATAAAACTTGTAATAAAAATATTTGATACAGTTATGGCCTGATATGAATTGACTAATAAATTACAATTAACTGAAGTACTACACTATAATCCCTTTTTCCCTTTATAATTTCCTAATATTCAGGTGGCCATTCCATGAAATGAGCTGTATGACTTAGAAACAGATAGGTAGATAGTGAAGCAAGGCAGAGGATACTTTAAGTATTTGTTTCTCATAATACCAACAGATAATGCAAAAACTGTTTCAGTCTTTCTGTAAAATTCTGAGACAATTAACACTCCAGGTGAAAGAGAAAATAAAAATGATATTTCTTTAAAAATTAAGGTTATGGAATGCAAAATGGTAAACATTGATGAAGGGTATGTTCAGCCTCTTTATTTATTTTTATCCATCAGTATGGCTGGACCGAGCAGTTCCATTCCCCCTAATATTAGATCAGTGTTTCAAGAACTGCACTGACTCATTTGGTCAATCTCTATTGTAGAATGTTCCTTGATTTACACAAAATTTTGTTTCAGATAACTCACAAGATAAATCATAGTTTTGTTCTTCATTGCTGCACATGTTAAGGGCACATGCTCATGACTCCTGGACTGTGAACATACAGCTATGCGGCTTGCATTGTTCGGAAAACTGACTCCATGCCCATAAACATTCGACTATGGTCTTCTCTCAGTCCACCTGATGAACTGAGTCAGTATGTCCCACACAGAGCTATCCTTTGATTTTTAACCCTCTAGATATCTTCCTATGGGGGTCTAAGAAGGCTGTTGTGTACCCAGTGCTTGCACAAACAACATATGAACTCAATGCATTTATTTTTACTACATCATAAGAACATAGAGAAGAATCCCACAAATAACAGGACATGATTTGGCACAACCAGCTATGTAGAAACATTGGTGGTCTTCACACTGAACATTTATTGTACACTGTAACTGAATAAAGCTCTGCCAATTACTCTGGAGTTGTGCAGACTCTCCTGACTGCATGGAGAATGCACCATATAAGAAAAGTAGTAAAAACATATCACAGTGCTGTAGATGTTCCAATGTTTATTTATGGGCATAGTTTATAGGTGACAAATATTCTTCATATCACCCTCCACAATCCTCTAAACTTTGGAAGTATCATTCACTTACACTCCACAACAAAAGGAATCCTGTCAGGTATATGCACCCATACATACTTTGTCACATTAATTTTAAATGTTTTATTTATGTCATTCACCAAAATTTGATTTATCAGTTTCTTAACAGAGAAAATGTTTTTACTCTTGCATAGAATCCAGCTGTCACTTCCAGAAAAATGACAATCACTTTTTAGCAAGTGTTCATTTCATGAAACAAAAGGAAGTTTCAGTAAGTGATGTAAATTTCTTTTAAATATCTCTTAGACTTGACTCAATATCATAACTATTTCCCAAGTTTATATGATATTTTGTTGATTCTAATTAAATATGTTTAGTACCTGCGTATTGTAGCCTCGGCCACAGCAGAGGAGGTCACAACTGTCTGGACCATGTGAAGTCTTATTACAAATTCTTCCTGAAGTACCAGGAATATCCTCTGCAGGATTATGTACACAGTAATTTGGAGATTTGTGAATGTGGACTAAATCTCCTTTACTGACAGGCAACCCCTGTTTTGTCTTGCTCTTACGCCGAAGACGCTTCCTTGTCTTTGTCGCCACCTGCTTGAAAGGTGAAAAAATATGAAGAGACATAAATGAGTGTTACAGAAATAACATACAAAACAAACAAACAAACTTGAAATATGAATAATAATAGACATGTATGTCATGCTTATAAGACTCTATAAAATTTGCTGCATGTCAATGTAAAGTTCATTGTTGAGTAACTGTGCCTCAACATAGCTTTTGAGGGCTTTCTAGTGTACACTAATTGTCACTGACAAATAGTGCACCAGCCGAGTGGGGTGGAATGAGACATTGGGAAGAAAGAATAAACAAACAAACCAGAAACAGGAAAGCTAAAATTCTAGCAATATTGATGTCAATAATACAATTTTGTAGGAGTGAATGTGGTTCTGATTGTTGAAACATCACCAGCAGACATGAGACAGCAAATGGGAAATTCCTCAGTATTCCAAACTAAGGTAAAATAGTAGCCAAACCTTGTAGAATTTATTTGTTTAGTTTCAGGGATGTAAACTCTGGTTTAGATTAATGTTCATATTAAACAGGGTTTAACTTCTCTAGTACACAGACTGCTGTGTACACAGACAGACATACACAACACCAAGAATGCAGAGGCAACTATGTATTTATGGGATGAAACAGTTGCAAAATACACATCGTTTCACTCACTACTTGTCAAATGCATATGTTAATCATAAATGTTAGTGATGTTTGCAGACTATTGCTTTGGCTGGACTAAAATTCTTAATATTGTTCTGGTCAATTCATCATTCATGCACAATAATACATTCAAAGAAATAAAAACTTACTTGTTGGTACCTGGCAATTCGTAACTGATGTGGAAATGTGATTTTGGCTATACTGAAAATAAGTATTACATGCTCAGGTTTCTTGTAAAGAAAACTATGCATTCTTCATTGAAAAATTTGATAAGAAACACCTAGTTAAAGGAAATAAACACAGGCCAGATTTCATGGTAAGTTTCTAAGCTGCAGTAATGTACCCCAAAATCATCATCCGAAGGATGTAAATTGGAGGCTGGGAGAATGTTTGAATATAGTAAACACTACAAAGAGGGAGTTTACACAGGCAGCAGCCATGACACAGATTATGCAAAAGAGAAAGCAAAACTTCAGAAGGGAAAGTGGTGCTGCATAACTTTAAGAAGTTCAGTCCTAGGGAGTAACACACACATTCACTATGTGGTTAGCCCATCCATGTACCATTGGTGAAATAAAACATGTGCAAGCTGCTCTTTCAAACACTTTGTTGTCATTTAATGCATTCTTGACAAAAATAATACAGAGTCACATATTTAGTTTTTATACTGTGGCCATGAATGATTAAGATGAAAATTATGACATGCATATAAATTATGAATGAACTTTGTCTTCACAATGATTTTTTATTTTCTGTGTTCATTGAACCAAATGTACACTCAAATGTTTTGAATGTGAATAAATAGTAAACCCATAGAGAGTAACTGATGTAATTCATGTTGAGTCTACTGTGCTACCATTTCATAAATATAGGATTTACTCAAAATATGAAGTTCTTGAATTTGCCTTTGTGGTTTACAGTACCTCAAATGAAAGTGTAGAGAAAGAACTGTGAGGACTTTGTTTATATGTGCAACAAGAAATTTAAGTAAACTTTGTGTTACACAATTATAACAAATACGTTCACAAAAAACACTGTCAGCAGATTCCTCACACAAGAAACAAATGAGAAAGTCCATAAAAATACACACTCAAACATTCTTAATTTCAGGATTATCACTGACGGTAACAACTTTCTTAAAAGAAAATTTGTAAGAAATGTTTGAAATTTTCTCCCCCTCTCTCTACACCCATGCACCCAATGGACTGTGGACTGTTGGGCCCTTCCAGACACTTTCTGGTAGTGTTTAAGTGTTTCATAGGCATCCAGGATACAGTGACAAAACATCTCCAAATTATAAATGATGACTGATTATTTGTTGTTGTTGTTGTTGTGGTCTTCAGTCCTGAGACTGGTTTGATGCAGCTCTCAATGCTACTCTGTCCTGTGCAAGCTGCTTCATCTCCCCATACGTACTGCAGCCTACATCCTTCTGAATCTGCTTAGTGTGGATTCGTCTATAGGGCTCCCTCCACAATTTTTACCCTTCATGCTGTCCTCCAATACTAAATTGGTGATCCCTTGATGCCTCAGAACATGTCCTACCAACCGATCCCTCCTTCTAGTCAAGTTGTGCCACAAACTCCTCTTCTCCCTAATTCTATTCAGTACCTCCTCATTAGTTATGTGATCTACCCATTTAATCTTCAGCATTCTTCTGTAGCATCACATTTCGAAAACTTCTATTCTCTTCCTGTCCAAACTATTTATTGTCCATGTTTCACTTCCATACATGGCTACACTCCATACAAATACTTTCAGAAACGACTTCCTGACACTTAAATCTATACTTGATGTTAACAAATTTCTCTTCTTCAGAAATGCTTTCCTTGCCATTGCCAGTCTACATTTTATATCCTCTATTTTTTTAAAATATAAATATATAGAAAATAAAAAGACTGAGTTCAGGAGATTATGCAGGCCATGACGTTGGTCCTAACCTGCTTCTCTATTTGTCATGGTAGTATCACCTTCTTACTTGCTGAAGTACCACCTGTAGCAAGACTGGAAGAAAGCTCTGAGTAAAATCATTGTAGATAATATGTGTAATATGTGCTGGTAGAATATCTAGATCTACCAGATGATTTGTAATTGCAGCCTACAGACTTATTGTGAGTTACTGCTGGTGTCTATCTTGAATCACACAATGAAGATGATAAATAAGAGCATTTACATTGATAAGAAAATTAGCTATTCAGTCTCTTCAAACTATTGCTACATCTGTAAAGAAAACTGAATATTCTAACAATAAACTGACAGTTATTGTGACAAGCTATCAGCAAGAGTATTCTATTATTCAGTGATCAGTAGGTGAAAATTCTTGCACAAGTTGAGGATGTTATGGATACATGAACTGCATATGAAATACCTTCTATACATTCCTATGAGTTGTGTAACCTGCTAGTGCAATGTGATTGTGTTGATAGATAGGTATTCTTAGACAGCCTACAGGATTTGTTCTTTCTAGTCAAGCATGCAAGTTAATCTTGGGCTATCTAAATCCACTATTTGTAATAATATGTATCGTCTCTCAAAAACAATGATAAACAACAACAAATACTGCTGATGCAGCTATATTCTGGGTGGAAATGAGTTCTGATAGAGCCCTTCAGGTTCATGTTCATGAATAATTATGATTTATATGGCCTTATATTAAAATCATATCTGCCTCCTCACAGATAAGCTAGAGAATATCCAAGAATGAGTGCCAAGTGCCTTCATGGATTGATTTTGTAAGTACCAGAGTTTTCTGGAGGTGCTCACTGAAATCATCTGGCAGAGGTGTTGTGCATTACACAGAGGAGTAGTGTTCAAATTCCAAGAGAAGAGTGAGACAACAATTATATTTTTTCAGTGTGCTCCACACACATCATCCTCGAATGGAACAGGAGCAAAAGGTATTGGTACCAGAAATACCCAGTACCAAACACACTACATCATGGATTGTAGAGTACAGATGTAGGACATGAACTTCAGTTACTAAAATATACTTTCAAAATAAACTTGCACAAATACCTAAGAAATGAGAGTGTTTTATGTGCCTATGTTCAATATGGATCTTTTATTTTTATTTTCTAGGATATCCATTTGCAATGTTTGTAAAAGTATTTCTGATAATTCAATTTTCATTGTGTTTCTCACTTAAAGATAGGTTGAATGAAATAATTTCATTGTTTCAGATGAGTAAACACAACTTGATCCTTACAGGCACAGTAAATATTTTTTCCCCTGCTTCAGTGAGTATTGGTTATGGAAAGCTTTACATGAAACTTCAGAAGAGCTTACTGATGAGAATTCAGGTGAAAACACACCAGATCAGAATGCCATCCAAAAGTTATTAAAAAATGTCTCTGTTATAAGCATTAAGTAGACAATGCCAGTTATAACATGCTTACAAACTAGTTTAATGAAAAAATAACATAGAAAAGACAATAGTTAAGGCCCTATAAGACCATGATAATGCAGATCTTCATTGATATGAATTAATATTGATCAGTGTATGTAACCAATTAAATCTGAGTACAGAGGGGTCATTAATATGCCAAAATCAGTACGTTTAGGAGACTGCTCACAGACATCTACTACAGAGACCACTCATAACGTGATACAAAAATACGGTACACAACGGTGAAGTTATTACCTTATTTGACAAACATTTCTCCCCAATTGTATCTCAGACTAAACAAGAGTCAACAAAAAAACCATTGATTATTCTTGAAATAAAGAAATCATGTAGGACAACAAGGGAAATATCAATCAGTTATAAGTAGTTCATTTTGTGATGCTGTAGCTCATTACAAGGAGTACTGTAGACTTTCAAAAAAAGTAATTCCGACATCTAAGAATACTTATTATGGAAAAAATATAGTCAAGCAAGGCAAGAAAATAACAATAAAAAATGATATAAAATGGATGAGTTTGGTAGAACCAGGCAGGAGACCAGAGTAAGTAACATTCAACATCCTTTCTTTCCAGTTTCTTTATCCAGCCAACACCAGGTAAGGACTGAAATGGTTCTCCTTCAGTTTTTGTGGCAAGCCAACCATACTCTTATTCAGGCTAGTATTACTTTGGGGTCACCACTGCCAAGGGTTGGTTGCTTTTGGGGAGGGGACCAAACAGCAAGGTCATTAGTCCTATCGGATTAGGAAAGGATGGGGAAGAAAGTTAGCCATATGCGTTCAAAGGAACCATCCTGGCATTTGTCTGAAATGGTTTATGGGAATCATGGAAAATCTAAATCAGGATGGCCAGACACTGGTTTGAACCGCCATTCTCCCAAATGCAAGTCCAATGTCTAACCACTGTGCCATCTCTCTTGGTACTCCCAAAGGTATTCTAAAGCTACTGTCAGCTACTGTCGGCTTGGGAGGAATCCGTGCATCCCTTCTGTCTGTTTCTAGTGTAATCACTTGGTCAAATGTGACATTACTTTTCAAAGTGTTTCCACATTGTACATCTGAGGCATAACTTGGGAACCTCACTATTATTTACCTAGATGGATTTGGAAAACTGCCATAAAATCACATCTAGTCTGGATGACACAACAGCCTCCATAGTAAAATAATACACAAGGTGGTTTTGATCCTAGGCTGGCTCACCTTCTTGTTTCCCAGTTGGCTATCCAGGTGGGTCAAGCGAGGCCTTAATGCCCAGAAGTAGTGACTAAGTGTTTATGAGTTGTTGTTGTTGCATGAATGAGTGTAAGTTTTCTACCTCTGAAGAATTTTTTACCTCTGAAGAAAACTTTGTCCAAAAGATGAAACTTTTGTAACATTCTTTCTCATTGTGCGTATTTGTGACTCACCAATTGCTCAATATGGTTAGCAGCAATCTATCCTTTCCATATTGCTGTTCTTGTGAAGGTGATAACATTTGTACTTTTATTGAAACACATAAATAATCACTGAAATATATCCAGGCTGGTTGAAATATGGTGAATTTATGTCTCTTTCCAAGAAAAAGAGTTTAAGAAATGTAATGAAACTACTGTCCATAATCACTTTTGAAAGCATGCTACTAAAATTTGAGAAATATTATTTATAAAAGCTTCTAAATTACCTTACTGCAAATAATACATTTCCAATGCACAGTATGGATTTCTGCATGATTCCCATAATCAGAAAACTATTTACACACACAGGAGAAATGTACTTAATGCAATAGAAAATAAGTTACAGGTTACTGGTATTTTGTGTGATTAATCAAAGGTAGCTGGGTGCTTCAATCATAAAATCTTTTTGAGTAAATTAGAATGCTATGTCTTCACAGGAAACATTGAAAAATGATTCAGGTCATAGCTCTGGGGCAGGAAATGAAAGGCACCATTCCAAACATGCATGGATAAAGGTGTCTGATTCATATGACTGGGAATAATTAGAGTAAGTATGGTTTGTCCCATGGTTCCATTAATGGTAATTGATTTGTTACTTATTTACTGTTTAACTTCCAGAGGCTAAGTATCATGTGATACAAATATCATGATATGCAATAAGTTAAGTGTGGTTCCAGAAAGGGCTGTTAACAAAATTTTCCTGGGCTATTTGTTTGGCTGGTTATAGCTAAGCAAACAGTGGGCAAACATAGTGCAGGCAGCCTCTTTAGTAGACCTGTTGCATTCTCTAAGTGTTGCGCCAGTAAATTGTGGTCTTTGTTTAGCTTTCCCCATAAAGTTATCAGTGAGATCTTCCCAGTTTCACTTCTGTTTTACTCAATGACTTTCTATCAGTTATTACAAACTGTGACCTCTCTGACAGGAAATCATGAACACAGTCATACAACTGAAATGATACTCTATAGGCACACAATTTGATTAGAAGTTGCTTGTGAGGAAGGGTGTCAAAAGCCTCCTGGAAATCTAAAAATATGGATGCAATTTGACTCCCCTGTAGACAGTGCTCATTATTTCATGAGAATAAAGAGCTAGTTGTGTTTCACAAGAACAATATTTTCTAAATCAAAAATTTACATTTATCTTATGCATGTTAACAGCCAGTATTAAAAACTACTTAAAACATGAATACAGAAATCAGTAACATGTATCAGAACATTACCGGTCTGACAGTAAGAAAATATGTACAGATCTAATACAAACTATATTATTTTATTTAAGTACATGGTAGGCAGTGTGTATTTTTTAAAGTGGTACCATTATTATGTTTTATGATTAATAAACACAGGTTTCCAGTAGCTTTGAGTTTACACTCCCTTCATTCCTCACAATTACACAAAACAAACAGTCTGTGACCATCCCTCACCTCTATGCAAAACAAAGAGTTGTTATTTAGTCATCCCTCCTTTTTTTCACCACCTTATAGCCTTATATTCAGTGTACACTCATGTCACTGATGAACAAGAACGAGGGAAGGAAGTGGAACAAAAGATCAGAGATAGATAAAAAATCTGAAATTCATATACTCTCTGCAGATAAACCACCAACTTCCAAAGAAATCTACCACATCACAGGCTTTATGCAACTGACAGTATCTCCTCATTGGCAGTTATGTCATGTGACCAGCATGTGTCCACAGTTCACCAGTCCCTCCCTCATTAAAGTCATCACACTATTACGAGAGCTTGGTAATAGAATTTTTGGTTTTGCATGAACTGCCACCTGTCCTTATTCCAACTTGTATCCAGCGTATGTACTGTGCTCTGTTCCTTAGAATTGCCTTTTGACAAATCACTAGGTCAAAATTTGTTTTATGTAAATTGTTTAGTTATAATTCATTATCCTACTTCTACTTACATGACATCCACATTATCTTTGAAGTTTGGTAAATTATGTTATGTTGAGAAAGGTGAGAGAAAAGTGTAGGGAATAGAGAGAGCTGAGTAACAATTTGCGTTAAACCAGTATTTTAGCTTTTAATGAAACACATTTTATTTTTTTCTACCTAGGCAGGGATCAACACAACAGTGGAAAGATTTCTGCACAGCAGAAAAGAATTTCTCATCACTTAATGTACAGTTTACATAACACATGAATGATACCTGCACAGCTTGATGATATTTTCTCTTGAGTGCATCACCAATCTCACTAAATGATGGCATAGTTTTCCAGCAAGTCTTCAGCTCACAAGAGCCAGAAACTCCATGACAGCGGCACTGCATACGCATCAAAGAAGCAACAATCTGGAACAGTTTCAATTCCCATTGTACTCAGTTAATGGAATTAACCTAGTAAAATATGTAACAAAACTTCTGTGATATTTGTGAATGCAGGTTTCTGTGGAACATAACTCATATAAAATATGTCAACATTTTGATGAGTTTTAAAAATGTTCTTTTATTTTTTTGGTGCTTGTAGTTACTTCACTAATATCATGAATGCATGTTTGTGGCCTCAATCATACATTTTATGCAATACATCTTCAGACACAACATTTTGATTAGTTAAAACATTATTTGTTTATGAAACTTACTGGCAGATGAAAATGGTGTGTCTAACTGGGATTCGATCTCGCCTGTCATGGGCAATACTCACTTGTGCTGGGTATCCACACATACTCATAACAACCATTCAGAGTTTCATTTTCTTTATTACCTCTCTTCTATTCCATCGGGAAAACCACTGAAGGATGCTGCATCCCTTCAAAAAAATACTTTAATCAAGTGCCCCTAAATGTTATAGCTATGAGAGAACCTGAATCAATGCTTGTAGAATATTCACTACCCCCCATTCCACTCTAGCTTTCACTGGGCTGAAGGATCTTTAGACAACAAATTACAGGATACTAGAGTACTCTACTATCATTGACAGGCAATTTGACGGTGTAAATCACAATATTCTTTTATGAAAATTGGAATGTTATGGTGTAAAGTGAAATACTGCAAAATGGTTCAGATTTCATAGCTCTGACATGAAACAGAATATTTCAACGGGAAAGAATCTCATATTAAGTTATTAGGCATCATCCATATTGGAACTAATTACAAGTGGTGTCCCAAAGATTCCATCTCAGTGCCCTTACTTTTTCTAGGGTATATCAATGACCTTTTCTCAGCAACTTTTTGCATATGATATGTACATTGTAATAAATAGCAAATCAAGTATAGTTTAGAAAAATCAGTTGATGGAAATTCATTGACATTAATACATGTTTCCTAATCAATTATTTGCTCCTAAACACTGGACAAATTATTCACTATATGCAGTTCAAAACTTGTAAAAGGACCCATTCCCCCCCCCCCCCCCCCTTCACCCGCCACTCACCCAGTATGTACCTACAATATGATAAGAAGCTGATAAAAGATACTGACTGTCTTAAATTCTTGGAATTACAACTTAATATGAAGTTCAACTAGGAGGATCTTGCCAAAAATTGCTGAAGCACCTAAACAAATCTTTATTTACAACATGGATTGTGTCACATGTAGATTATATAGAAATGAAAAATCTAGCACACTGTTCTTACTTTCATTCCATAATGTCATATGGGATCATTCTCTCTCAAGTCTTAAAGTAGGACAGAGTTCAGCATCAGCAGTTCATTGTTTGTACACAAATTCTGTACATTGTTTAGTTTATTGGTGTTCTTACATGCTTCTTATATAACATAACCATTAAAATTAGCAAATAGAACTTCATGGCCATGTCAGTTGTAGGCTTACAATTCCATGTTGCACTGAAAAAATTCTTTTAATTCACAGAATGGATTGGCAACAAGCCATTTATTTAATGTTTTCCTAAATCCACACACTGGAAGATATTGTAGCATCTGCAGAAGCTTATTATACAATTTATGGCCCACTAGCTCATAGCTGTTGATTGACTTTGATAATCTATGGTATGGCATATGTATGGAGATATTTTTTCTTGTGCTGTGACCAGGAATATTATTTCTACATTTCACTTCATGTAGATACTTTTTTGTATAGGTTAACACTTGGTATATATGCAGATTAATAACAGTTGTTATTTTACATTCACAGAACAAAGGCTTACAATGTGCTTTATGCTGGAAACATGTAATGACTCTTGATTGCTTCCTTCTTCAGAAGCAATATGTTTTGAACACGGCATGAGTTTTCTGAGAGAATAAGTCCATATAACATAATACTTTGATAAAATGCAGAATAAGATGTTTTAACATAAGCTGTTGGTACACATTTCATAAGACATCTTAACAAGTAAATTACTCTGGATAATTTAATACTAATGTATTTTATGTGTTGCTCCCATGACAATTTGTCATCTAAGTATACTCCCAAGAACATTATATAAAACAGATCATTAAAAGGACTTTTGTCCTTTAGACTAAAGACCATTTTTTGTGTTTTGTTCTCATTCAGGACAAACCCATTTGACATGAATCAACATGGTACTTAGGCAAAAGTAACGTTAACACAATCTTTTAACTTATTTAGATTATTGTAATAGTTTAGGAAGGTACTGTCATCTGCAAGTAGCACTGTATTGGAAAGGAGGGTAGGTCACCGATCATGATAAAAAACAACAATGGTCCCAACAGAGATTCCTGCAGAACTCCCACCTTTGTTTGTTTATTGGTATACTTTTCTGTGCTCATACAACTTGCTTATGGTTTTGAAGGTAAGACTTTAGTAGCTTTATGCTGTTATCCCAGATGCCATAAAAATGGAGTTTCTGTACAAGTGTGTCATGTCCTACACAATCAAATGCTTTATTCAGGTCACAGAAACTGGTCTGAGCAAATCCCTCTTCCTCAAACACTTCAGGAACATACTTAATTACAGAGTCTATTGCAGCTGCTTCTGATGATTTTTTTCCAAATTCAAATTGTGCTACACTAAATGTTCTAAGTTTTTCAAAATAAGCAGACAACTGATGGGAAATGAAGTTTTCTATTATTTTGGCCATGACTGGAACGACTGATATTGGTCTGAAACTTGCTGCTCCTCTGGAAAGTATCCCTCAGGTAAACATTTACTTATGCAGTGAGTCAGTAAATAAACAATGGAATCAATGACTTTCTTCAACAAATTGCACTATCTGAAGACATAAAGTTCCTTACTATTTTAATGCAGTACTAGGTGTAACCTCAGAGAATGTGAGAATATTATTGTAGGGTGTCCCATGGTAATGTTTTTCTAAGAGTTCTCAAGGACTTGTATGAGGCTTAGTGATGCCACTGCTTACTTCCTCCACAGGTTTAATAAAATAATCATTAAACTCTTGTGGAAAGATATTGATTTTGAACTTATGTGAATCTCTGGGTATGATATTTGTGAGACTCCAAGAGGTTCCGCATTTATTTTTAGACATCTCAATGTATTGTGGTGTATGTGATTCTCTGGGAATTATATTTATGAGACTCCAAGCAGTTTCGCATTTATTGTTAGACGTCTCAATGTACTGGGCATTGTGCAACGTTTTTGCTACAATAACTGCTTTTTATAATCATTTCTCCATCGTACACACAAAGATTTTGCATCTTCATACTTGTTGTTGTTGTTGTTGTTGTTGTGGTCTTCAGTCCAGAGACTGGTTTGATGCACCTCTCCATGCTACTCTATCCTGTGCAAGGTTCTTCATCTCCTACTACCTACTGCAACCTATATCCTTCTGAATCTGTTTAGTGTATTCATCTCCTGGTCTTCCCCTGCGATTTTACCCTCCACGCTGCCCTCCAATACTAAATTGGTTATCTTCATACTTAGTATTATTGTATGTACCTAACATCATCATTACATGATATTTCTTATCAGACAGCATTTTAGCATACCGAGAATTTTTTTACACCTTCTTTTTACAACCTGTGTCTCTTACTTTACATTTTCTAATGGAAATACTGTTATTATATATTTGGAGAAATGAGTTAAAGAAACATTCAGAATTTATCTAAACTGACTCATTATTTGATAGACAAGGATTAGCATCATTTTCTGGCAGGACTAATCTCTACAAGCAATGGTTTTCCTGAACTTGTCAATTTTTCCAGTAGCTGTTTATTTTCTGTGTTTAATAGTAGTGTTTATTTTGTTTTAAGTGCAAGAGTGTTTTTCAGTAATTTGTGCAGAGAGAGTTAAGTTTGTACTGTACTTTTCTAACCCTGTAATCAATAGTGGTGATTTATTTACATGATTTATTTGACCTTTGTGAGCTGCTTATTCTTTATTAATTAACCACTGATTGACTGGTTAGCAAATTTATTCCTGACTTTGTATAGATTTATGTAGTAGGAAACTGAGGCTGTGTATGTTGTGTGTGAAGACAACGAGAAATGGTCATTGCCCAGAAGCATCTAGAAGCTGCGTTGGCCACAACTGAGAGGCTTCAGACTGCTGTGCTAAGCTGTGGTGATGTTCAGGCACCAGCAGTGGAAGCTGTGCCACCTCTGGCACTACCGAAATCCACAAGAAGTCCTAATGTACTGAGTCTTCTGATGTGCATCATCTGAACAGGTTATCTTCCCCCAGGGGTGAATGGTGGACTGCGGTGGTTCACATATCTCTGGACAGAAGGCAAAAGTGGGTACTTAATGCATGACGTTTGTAACACATGTGAGCCAGCATGGGATGCCTCATCCGTTGGGCTACAGGCCAATTTTCCTGCTAAGTCCGGAGAATCACAGAGAAAGGGTTTGCTGGTTATTGGGAGGTCCAGCATTAAATGGATAATGTAGCTCCTCAGACAAATAGCACAAGGACCAGGAAAGAGTGCCAGTGTAGAGTTGGTATGGAAGTTCTCATCCAAGATGTGGAGCATGCTCTGCTGCCAGCTACTGACTGCATTGGGTGCAACTGGCTGCAAATAGTGGCTAATATCAACATGAATAATGAATACTGATTGAGTTCTGAGTCCATATTTGTATCCTTTCAGTGGTTCGCCTTATTAGTTCAGTCAAAATTAGGGTATATTTTCATACTGTGGTATGGATGATCCATTAGAAATGGATTAGCTAACAGACATGTGTGGTTATAGGTTAATATCAATGACATAAGCCTGTGTAGTGTTATGGATTAAGTTTTAACCTCATGCATTATGACATTCTTTAAGAATGAAAATGTATATGAAAATCAACATGGATTCAGCAAATAGACATCTTGTGAAACTCAGCTCACTTTATTCATCCATAGGTTGCAGAGCACTGTAGACTCAAGTTGATGCCATGTTCATGATTTCTGGAAGACATTTAGTACTGTTCTGCTTACTGAGCATTGGACTAGATTTCTAATCAGATTCAGGACTTCTATGGGGATATAATTAAACATGCCATTCGCAACTGAACAAATTTGACAAAGATAAAGGTAATTTCAGGACTATCCCAAAGGAGTGTTATAGTGTCACTAGTATTTAAAATTTATATTGATGATGTAGTGGATAGCAATGGAAGCTCTGTCAAGTTATTCACAGATTATGATATTGTCTACAGGAAGGTTTCAACATCAGAAGACAGCAGCAAAATGCAGGAAGACATGCAGAGAAGTGACAATAGGTCGACAGACTATCAGTTGACTCTGCTCATTGCAAATACAGCACACAAATAGGCAAAGAGAGCCATTACAGTTTGATTACACTACTGGTAACAAACCACTGGAAACTGTAACTACTGTAAAATACCTAGGATTCACCATTCACAGTGACTGAAAATGGAGTAAAACAAACAGTAGCAAAATTACATGCCAGAATAAAATTCTTTGGAAGAATCTTTAGGAAACATACTTCATTCATGAAAGGTGTAGCATACAAAACACTCATTAGACCAGTTCATAAGTTTGGTACACTTACCAAGTAGGATCAGTGGAAGAGCTAGGGAAGCTCCACTGAAGAGTGTCAATGTGATAGCATTATGAAGATGCACAACAAACTCCAGTAGCTGATGCAACAAGAGAGGCATTGCACATCATGGAGAGGTTTATGTTGCAATTATGAGAGCATAATGGCAAAGTAGAGTCAAGCAACATAGTTTTTCCACCCACATATGTCTCACAAAATGATCGCAATAAGAAAACTGAAAGAATTAAATGTCATACAGAGCTTTACTGACAAATAATTTTTCCCATGCACCATTTTTGGATGGAATAGGAAATGGGGGAAAAGACAGTGGTACTTGAAGTACCCTTCAGCACATGCTGTAAAGTGGTTTGTGGGGTATAGGTAAAGGTGTAACTCATCAAGACAAGTTCAAGATATTTTTGGTCCAAAAATGTATAACACAAATTATTTGTGTTGTGAATTCAAGAACATACAGAAGAGACCTGTTCAAGGAACTTGGGATACTAACTACTGCTTGCCAATACATTTACTGCATAATTAAATTTCTCTTTAGTAATGTGTCTCTCTTTCAAACCAGCAGCTTGGTTCATGGAATCAAAGAAATAATCTTTACGAAGTCACTTGCTTTGGTCCAAACCAGTTTACTCATGACCTCACATTTCCAATAACATGCACACTGTGTATTCTTGTAAATGGATAAATAAAAAAAATGTACTAACCAAGTGGTGGCAGGTGAACACACACACAAAAAGGTTAAAGAGGCAGTGGCTCCTTCTTCTGGCAGAAGAGTTGAAGGGGAAGGAAGAGGGGTGGATGAAAAGGACTAGAGAGCTATAGGGAAAGGGGTACAGTTCAGAAAAGTCACCCAGAACTCTGACCAGGGGAGACTTACTGGATGGGATGAGAAGGAAAGACTGATTCTTGGGTACAACACTGGATGAGATTCGAAAATCTGAGAGCTTAAATATGGAAGATAGGGTAATATGCAAGACAGAGATTACTACTAAAATATCATCCATGAATTAATAAGAGTGAAAAACTGAGTGGCTTGTGTGTAACAGAGTCAGGAGGGGGGATGGTGAAAAATAGACAGATCAGAAAATGAAAGATGTGGAGATGGAAGGAATTACATGAAATGAGGCCAGGTGGAAGGTGAGAACTAAGGACATGTTCTAGTGCTTGTTCCCACCTGTGGAGTTCTGAGAAACTTTTGTCTGGGGGAAGAATCCAGGTGGCACATGTGGTAAAACAGGCACTGAGATCCTTACTGTCATATTGTAGAGCATGCTCCGCAACAGGATATTGTGTGTTGCCAGTATAAACCCTCTGACTATAGACTGGGTGGTACGCATACCAATGTAAGAGCCTGAACAGTGTTTACATGACAGCTGGTATATCGAACGAGTCATTTCAAAGATGGCTCTTCTTTTGACAGTATATGTTTTGCCAGTTACAGGGGTGGAATATGGGGTGGTAAGAGGGTGCATAGGGCAAGTCTTGCAGTTGCGACAGTCACCAGGGTCGATGCTATAGGGTAGGGAGATAGGTGCAGAAGGAGTATAGGGTCTGATAAGCATATTGCAGAGATTGGGTGGGTAACAAAAAGCTATTCTAGGTGTGCTGGGCAAAATCTGAGATGGAATGGACCTCATTTCAGGGCATGATTTTAGGAAAACATGGCCTTGTCCAAGTAGCTGATTAATACATTCAAGACCAAGGTAACACTGGGTGACAAGTGATGTGTTCTGAAGGTGTTTTTTGGAGGGAACAGCAGTACCAGGATTGGATGTGATGGCCCAGGAAAGCTCATTTTAAACTAGGCTGTTGGGATAATTACATCCTGTGAAGGCTGAGGTGGGAGTGGTGGTGTATTACTATAAGGGGTCTGCAACTGAACAGACGTGTTTGCCTCAAATACCGAGGCCATATGGGAGGGAACATTTGTCATGGAAAGGATAGCAAAGTATAAAGTTGATTAAAGTGAGCAAGAAGGATATCATAGGCCTGGAAACAGCCAGGTGTTGACTGAGGGATTGTTCAGCAGCAGACAGATCATATATGTAGGGGGATATTGGTACAGAGGGCGATAGCAAGGTGTATGGTGGGAGTGGGACAGGCATAGATTTCAGATGATCTAGGAAATGATTGGTATCTTTAAAATATTAGGGAAGTCTTTGTACTATGAGTTGCAGGTGTTGATCAACTAAGGCAGATATACATTCAGTGGGTGCTTTGAAGCCAGCAAATGTAAGATGGCCAGGGTGATTGGGATTGGGGATCTTAGAAAGAAGGTAAAAGGTGGGGGTGTGTGGTTTGGGTGGGGTACAAAGTTCTATGGAAGGTTGTGTAAGTCTTTGTAAGGACTGACATTTTTAGGAGAGACTGCATGACAATTTGAATGACAGGGATGGAATCTTTATGCCATATGCTACATGTACAAGTGTCAGACAGCTGTGGTGTAGAGCTTCACTAACATACTCCTGTCAGTCAAGCACCATGGTGGTAGATCATTTGTCTGTTGGGAAGATAATGATGGAGTCATCAGGTTTAATAGAATGTAGAGCCTGGAGTTCTACAGGGGACAGATTAGGGTCGTCTATTAGGGACCTGAGGAAGGGTTGTGAAGCATTGTTGGGTGTGAGGAATTCTTGGAAGTCTTTTAAGGGATGATTTTGAGGCAGTGGTAGTGGATCACGATGGGATCATGGTCATAACTGTTCAAGGCAAGATCCAAAGTCAGGTTTGCTGTTGGAAAGATTTTGTGATTGTCTTGCAAAGTGATACTTCCAGTTGACACTACCTGTAAAGCAAAGTAGGTCCTTCTTCAAAGCAGTATGGTTAAATGCAGGTTTAAGGGTGAAAGTGATAACCATGGGTAATACAGATAATTTCCTTCATGTTGAGCTCATCCTCTGAAGGCCAGGTACACACTTCTGTCTACATTAAACCTACTAACAAACAACAGTAGTTATATTTTGACAGTTGCCATCCTTTCCATGTGAAACATTCTTTCCCATACAACTTTGGAATTCGAGGCAAACATAATTTTCAGATGCAGATTCTTTACATCAGTACACCACCACTCTTACCTCAGCCTTCACTGGACATAATTATTCCAACAGCCTAGTTTAAAAGTAGATTATCTGGGCCATCACATCCAACCCTAGTACTGCTGATCCCTCCAAAAAACAACTTCACAACACACCACTTGTCACCCAGTTTTATTATAGTCTTGAATCTATTAATGAGCTATTGCAACAAGGTCATTACTTCTTAAAATCAGGCACTGAAGTGAGACCCATTCTATCTGAGATTTTGCCCAGCACACCTAGAATAGCTTTTCATTGCTCTCCCAATCTCCGCAATATCCTTGTGAGACCCTATACTCCTTCTGCACCCATCTCCCTACCCATAGCTTCTACCCCTGTGACCACACCCACAGCAAGACTGCCTTGTGCACCCTCCTATCACCATCTACTCCAGCCCTGTAACTGGCAAAACATATGCGATCAAGGGGAGAGCCACCTGTGAAATGGTACATCATATACGAGCTATTATGTAAACCTTACATTGGCATGACTACTTCCCAGTTATCAGTCAGGATGAATGGGCATAGGCAGAGGGTGTATACCAGCAACAAGCAATATCCTGTTGCAGAGTGTACTCAACAACATGACAGTCATAGCCTCATGCGCTATCTGGATTCTTCCCCCAGATACCAGTCTCTTTGAACCCTGCTGGTAGTTTCCCAGTACCCTGCTGGTGGAAACTAGTGCTACAAGATATCCTTGGCTGTCACCACCCACTTGGCCTTAATTTACATTAATTCCTTCCATCTCAAAATTTATTCACAGTAACTACTCCTTTCTTCACTCCATTTTAGTTTTCTACATCTTTCGTTTTCTGACTTGTCTATTTTTTCACCATCCCCTTCCCACCTCTGGTACACTCTTATTAACTCATGCATGATGTTTTAGTAGTAATCTCTGTCTTGCATATTACCCTGTCTTCCACGTTTAAGCTCTCAAGTTTTCAAATCTCATTGAGTGCAGTCCCTAACAATTTGTCTTTCCATCTCATCCCATCCAGTAAGTCTCACCTATCCGGGGTTCTGGGTGACTTTTCTGAAATGTACCTCTTTTCCTAAGCCTCTCTAGTCCTTTTCCTCCATCCCTCCACCTTCCCCTTCAACTTTTCTGCCAGAAGGAATTACTGGTCTGAAAGCTTGTCAAAGTGAAACCTTTTTGTGTGTGATTTTCACCTGCCTCAACCTGATGAGTGGGTTTTTTATCCATCAATTTATATTATATTGTCAGTAATTGATTATTTTCATTGTTACACTGTGTATTCTTGTTTGATGACATGTTCTTGAGAATCTCTTTAGAATGGATCTATGAAAAAAGTACATTTGATCGAATCAGTCTTATGAGGCAGAAATTGTGAGTTTCCAAGTGCTTCAATAATGCTTAAGGATCACCTTGCATGGCAGACATTACCTCATGGGGCATGTAACTGGCATCACTCCAAATTTGAACAATGGTCAAACATTTTATACAGTGATAAGACATCCAATGGAAAAGAATATGTTCAAAAAATCACTGACTGTTTGGTTTGCTGAAAATCATATCTGGAAATAGAGTCATTGCAATATGATCTGTCCTTGTACTCTACAATGGCATTTTGTTGGATATGAAAATTTCATGGAAACAAATTCAAAGGCCGTCTGAGTGTGAGAACCAGCTGTATGAATGTGACAGATCATTTAATCAATATTTGTGGTGAGCACAGAAATGCTTTTCCAAAAACAGTAGATGATACCTTCTGTCCTTCCTAGAGTCCAGAACTTCACCGTAGATAATCAAGATGTTGCAAAATGAAAACTGCATGCTAGACCCCTCAAATGTCTACATAAATATCTGACTTCAATATATATCATTTCCTAACACATCTGTCTATTTTGTGAACATAAAACATGTTTGTAAGACTTGAGATAACCATAAAGGAATATGCCAATCAAGGACATACTCAGCAAAAGGGGAAAAGGAGAAGGGCAGCTGCAACTCATGCTCCACCACCCTCCCCCCCTCACCCCCACCTCCACCCTCTTTCACAGAAAATTATGACATTTGCACATCCAAACTCACATTTTGCCTCGTTACACACAGCCAGAAGACATATCAGTTCAGTTTCAATTTGAAGAATCGCAGAACATCTACTAAGCCATTTATTGTGAAACTGCAAAACTACTGCACCATTCACTGCTGTTCTCCTTGCTGCCAAAAAAAGGAAAATGACTCTGGGTTCAGCAAGTTTTAGTAGCACTGAACCTTTAATTCATAATGTTTTCACTTATGTTGTCATTCAGTGGTGAAATAATATTAGAAAATGTGAATATAGCAAGTGTATCTGAATGCAGCTGAAAGTTACCTGCCTGATAGCACAATAATACATACAAATCTCACTCTCCTCACAAAACTCTCTCGGTTAAGTGTTTAGTAGGCAGTAAGTAGCAATAGCTTACTGAAGTGGTGGAATTAGTGTATTTGCTGGTTTGTAAACACAGTTCTCCTATGGCTTAGATTTGTATTTTCTTTTAAAATTGTGTATCATTTCTTGCACCCATCACTCTTCCTCGCAACTAAAATGAGGCTCACACTTCTCCTCCTTACTTCAGTTTCTTAGTACACTCTTGATATCAATACATATTTGACACTATTACATAGAATATATTCATTGCAAAATGTTAATGCCAGTTGTAATTAAATTGAATTAAATTCACTGAAATGAAATGAACGTAGTCAATAGGAATGAAGTCAGTAAAGCTGCAGAAGCAGAAATGATATCTGTGAAAACTGTTCAGCAATTCTGAACTTACTTGTATTCCAATGAACACATAATGGCAAATGAAATTTGTGGTGCAGTAGGACTTGAAATTAGGTATTCTGCTACTCATGAGCAGTTACCTTAATCATTAGGCTACCTGAACATGTTTTCAGTATGGACTCAGATTTCCATAATCACTAACATTCTTCTAATACCACTGGACATATCTTTGAATAAATATATGTAATTACACATACTGGTATGTTTGATGAGGTCAGTGGCCATTGTGTGGAGTGTTGCATGTGCTGATGTCAGGTCGTACAGGCAAACACATTTAGGCCAGCCACAGACCATCTTGACCTTGCTTTTTCAATCTTGCTGATGAGTACTATATGCTCTTTGTTTGACTTATTGACAATAACCTTGTGATACTTGGCTGTTTTCAAAGTAAGTACTTCCAAAAATCAGGAAAACTGGATTTGAATCCTGGTGTGATGTGAAATTTCATTAATTATTATGTATTCAGTATATTGCTGGTTCAACAATATGAATGATTTTCATGCTGCTGCATCTCTGTTGTTTTAATCCCCATTGACTACATTTCATTTCAATTCATTTCCCTGTTGCACAATAACCATGGTGCCACATCATATGCATTAACTCAGCAGTGATTTTTCTTCTGGTTGCATTATTTGGAATAGTAGAAGAAAGACATAAGTGACGAAGAAGTTCAAGTCCCAGTGTTGTACATATTTTGTTTTGAAAACCATTTTCACTTAGTGCATTGTTACTTTACAATTTCCTGAATATATCATATTGCCTTTAGTAGTGTAACTTAAAAATTATCTCATAAGATGTCAGGAAATAAAATATGATTAATATGCTAAGATTTGTTGTGTCCACATTAATGTTGTAAGAGAGAAGTAGTAGTGTCATTTTCAAATTATGTCATAAGATAACAGGAAATAAAATATGATTAATGTGCTATGATTTGTTGCGTGCACATTAATATGTTAAGAGAGAATTCTTACTGTGATGCAGGATGACATGCTTGTTTGCACAGTTAGCAATTTTTTCTACAATGTTTTTTCCTAATGTTCCAGTGTTACTGCAACATAGATCTGGGACATGTAAGCCACATGTATTTGCAGATGCTATTCACTTAGTTCACATTAGCTGTTTGAAATCTTCAAGCTGTCACTTTTGTGTACTGTCCTGAATGTTTTTCATCTTTTGTATTTGTACTAAGACAAAATACTGCCTACTAAAAACACAATTTATGCAAATTACATAGAAAAACTACTGTACTGTATGTCTGGGAAGTCCAGATATAATTATGTTAGATGTCTGCATACTTATTCTGATATTTTGAAACACAATTGTTAGGAATGTGTGTTAGTAATTTTATATTATTGTTTCTGTGGTTATGGAGGTGGTAAACATTCATTGTAACTTCTCTAATAATAGCATTAAAAATGTAAAAAAATGAAGAAAATTATTAAAATGGAATAATGTTATCACAAAGACAGCTTGATGCCAAAGTACTGTTATTTATATTATACAGTCATTATTAATGTGTTAACTACTGTATTTCTGCAGTAGTGTCACTCTGTCTCATAAAAAATAAGTACTATATTTAGTTAGGTCAGAGATGTAATTGAAGTGTGTAAAACATGTTATATCTGCAGTAGTGTCATTTTGTTTCACAAAACTTTTCATATGGCACCATGAAACACTCTCTGAGAGGGCCATGAATTTGAAATCCTCTCACAGGAGCCACATGAACAAAAATAAAATAAAAGCTAAGAAAATGTTGGTAACTACTGTGAGAAAACTACACATAGATGTCGTCAAAATACTGTAACTCAAAAAAGAGCTGTCAGCCAGGACAGAGACTCCAGAACAGGGGTTAATTTTTTAAGACATTCATTAATTTATTGTTTTGAACAGCACCCAGTTTAATTTTTGCTGTATTTCTTCAGTAGTATAAAATGTTGTGTGAACATATATGGCTATAGCAGTGCTCTACAGGATTTGATGTGATACGGTATCATTGCAAAATAATTTTTCACATATAGTAAAAGCAGAAGTACTAATTTTGCATGTGTGTTGTGTCTTATGTGTTATAGAATTTGTTTATCTTAGACGAAATATTCTGTACAATTTTGTTACATATCAATTATTAAAAACCTTATTCAGTATCCTGACTTTATTTGTTGTAAAATTTTGATCAACAGTGGCTTTCTTAATGTTAATTGTAATAGAAGATCTGAAAAAGAAAATAAACACTTGTGTATCTGTTGGAAGACAAAACAGTCCCAAGCAGAAGAAATATTGGCAATAGAATGAATAAAGATAACCACTCGCTATTTAGTTTATGTGTTGAGTGGTAGGTAACCACACAAACAAGGTATATAACATGGTGATCCAACTTATAAACTTGAATTCTTTATCACATAACACAGATACACAAAGCTACATCACTGAGATCTGATTGGGATGGGGGATTGTGTTAAGTAGAACAGGTTAGATAAACAAGAAAGAGTAGGTGGAGGAAGTGGCAAATGGTAGGTAGGAACATAATCTTGGGAAATGGAGAAAGTTGTAAGTTACCAGAGGAAGAGTCAGTTGTAAGTGCAGCCATATTTCAGACCAATCCCATTGAAATTTGTGCCCACCCTTTTATGCGGATACAACAACCAAGCAGCTGTCCAGCCAGATGACATGGCCACTGCCAAACTATGATCACAAACATGTTAACAATTCGAAGGCAGAATGACATTGAGCACAAAATTGTCAACATCAATCACTACTTCACACCCCATACCACGTGGAGCCTCTTCACTTAAAATCAGCTTCCTGGAATTGGATAGGTGGGAACAGCCTTTTCTCACTTGTATCAATTTCTGCTAGCCCCTGCTTTTCAGCCAGCTCTGCCGCTGCTACTACTAATTTCTGTTCCCCTTCAGCTACAAAATTCTTTTTCTTCCCTATATCACTGTGCCTCTCCCACTTTATTCTGATTCATAAGTCTTTATATCCATTATTCTTTTCCTACATTGTTACCACGGTGTTCTACCTCTTCCATTATCTGATCCTACTTTAACCTTCCTTCCTCCTACCCCTACACCCCCCCACCCCCCCACCCCCCAACCCATCCTCTAACAGTTGCCTACTTCACTATGTGCTTCTTAAAGTTCCTACCCACTACGCCCTTCCAGCTTCCGGTCTCCACTGTGTCCAGCTTTCCAGCTCTACCTAGTAGGGCTGTAGCATCAGAACCATGTCACTGTGTTTGCATGTGTGTGTCTGTATGCTTCATAAGAAAACACAGACTCAATAGCTGAGTGACTGTACTTCAGGTCTTTCCCTATATGGAAAATAGCTACCTTCACTTATAATATTGTCTGTATTTCACCCAGGATATGCCAGTGTCATCAAAGAGGTTGTAACTCTAAAATAGACTCACACAGAGAGGTAGGATGTCCTAACGGGTTATGTATTTTTTCCTTCAAAACTAGTATCTAGGACCAACACATGCAGACACATACACTTCAAAACAGAATTAAAACGTCACCTTTCCAAACCCAGTAATTGTCTACAAATGCAATACAGAAGTTTGAAATTTGGCTCAAAGGTGCCTCTGTAAATGTGTAAGAGCATGGTGCCATGTGACATCATTCTGATAAGAGAGAGAGAGAGAGAGAGAGAGAGAGAGAGAGAGAGAGAGAGAGAGAGAGATGGGAAGTGAAAGGGGGACATACAAGTGAAAATGAAAGGATATCTACATTTTCATGTATAAGTTCACTACTTGGTACAGCATATGTAAGAAGCAGATTTTCCAAAATTATTTAATTCTTTGACATTTTGACAGAACTATGGATGACAGCTGATACTACTTCAAACTATAGCTTATTTACCTGCCTTCCAGCTTCATTGTTATGCAGGTTCATCTTTGTTCTTATGCTCCACGCTCTTTTATTTTTGGTAGTGGGTGGCTTCACCTTCTCTGCTGCATCAACAAATCTCCGAGCAAAGTTCAGACCAAACTGCAAATTGTCACTGAAAAGAAAATTTAGATTTGTAAAAAAACAATATGATATAAAAATTACTTGCTTGTATGGTAAAGTAAATGGTATAATGCAGTGAAATGAAATTTTTCATTCCATCTGAAAGATATCTACATTTATACATAAATTAGGGTGCTTTAAGAAATTGAGCATTTCATTTCATAAATTATTTATCAACTTGAGAACAATTTTGGTTCCACTGCAGTCATTATATGGCAAAGAAATATGTATTTATAATATTTGTATTTATAGTCACAGTTAAATTAAGAACATAAATTTTATTTTAATCTCAAATAAATTCTTCATTGATACATGGTAGAATATGGTAATAAGATAGAAAAGCAAACACTTACTTAATATTAAAAAAAATTGTATTCACTCAACAACTGGTATTTTGTTTTTGTCTCTCTTTTGTTCCTGCTACCATATTCTGTAAACCACAGACATTCTTTAGCTTCTTTTTCTTCTTCTTCTTCTTATTATTATTATTTTAAGACTGTAACATATTTAATGATCTGGCATAACTTCATGTGATGTGATTTACGCAAAAGCAACTGTGTATCAATTTCCTGATGTTGTTTAGCAGGATATCAGAAAATATACTGGAAGCAATGCAACAATTTGAAATTTTTTAGTAATGCAATCATTTTTTCTGGCTAAAGTGATTTCTGTGTGAAGGTAAAACTGGCAAGGTTGTCTGTCTACACCTAACCAGGAAATTTTCAGCCAGCCGCTGTGGCGGAGCTGTTCTAGGCGCTTCTCTCCAGAACTCCACTGTTGCTACAGTCGCAGGTTCTAATCCTGACTCGGTCATGGATGTGTGTGTTGTCCTTAGGTTAGTTAGGTTTAAGTAGTTATAAGTCTAGGGGACTGATGACCTCAGATGTAAAGTCCCACAGTGCTTAGAGCCATTTGATCCATGTTTTGGAAATTTTCAGATAGGAGGGATGCACTGAAAGAAACACACTTTCAAAATTTTAGCTGTGATGGCACACATGTGAATTTTAAGCACTTAATCGTACTGAAACTGTCTCACATCATTAATTTTTTGGATAACTTGCAGTTCATATCGACTACTAAACTGAGGCAAATGTAATTGTTACACAAGAGACTATCAAAGGAAAGAATATCAAGGCATTGTATGATGTTACATTACACACAACTTCCATCAATCAGGACTTTAATTTGTTGACATTAAATATTTTGTAAGTATTCCTGCAGCCCTGATCTTATGATAATTTTGAAATATATATATTTTTCTGACAATGAAACTATTTCCTTCATTAATTCCATGCAGTCGTTACAAAAATGCAAAATGTCTATTGGATGAGGGACACAAACATTTTCATTGCATGAAGCAAACCTGATAAAAGAAAAATGAAAGCAATATTTCAGTCCCTATGTTGATTAAGAAGAATGATGCAATGTTGCTTCAGACATGCATGCACGAAAATTATGCAACATGTTCACATATTCGTATACAAAGTATCAGCAGCTGTATAAGGAATGCCAGCAATTTCTGCTGGCATGAATGCATGTCAGAAGGAAAACTACATCACTCTTCTTATCAATTCAGGCACTGCAATATCGTATTTATATGGCCATACCAGGCAGAGAGTTTCAATTAAAATGTCCTCCCCTATTCAAGAATTACATAATGTGTGTACAGGTATTGGTTGTGATGCAGGAATGACGATGTATGGCAGTTTGGGCCAGGCTGTGAGTCATATGTACACAAAGGTACATACATACATTAACACTTACTCTGTAGATTATGAATACGATATTTCATAATGACGCGGAATGTGCCACTTGAACATAAGTTTTCATTACACGAAATAATTAATTAATTTTTTTTACAGTTAGGGCCTACTACTTCATATCTAAAAATTCATCTATTTAGTAGAAGGAGTTGTCTTTCAGAAATTCTTTTAATTTGTTTCTAAATGTGGGTTGGCTATCTGCCAGCCTTTTAATGCTACTTGGCAAATGAACAAAGATTTTTGTGGCAGCATAATTCACACATTTCTGTGCCAAAGTCAGATTTAACCCAGAATAGTGAAGATCATCCTTTCTGCTAGTGCTGTAACTATGCACTTTGGTGTTATTTTTGAATTGGGATGGGTTATTAGTAACAAATCTGCAGGGTGATCTTGGGTAGGCTATAGCTATTACTCTGATTACACGCTTTTGTGCAATGAACGCTTTTTCTCTTAATGATGAATTACCCCAAAATATGATGACATATGAAGGCAGTGAATGAAAATAGTCACAGTAGGGTAATTTACTGATATGTTTTTATTACCAAAATTTTGTTTCAGCAGATCATCGATGTATTTCTTCCAATCCCATTTTTTATCAATGCACACACCCAGAAATTATGAATATTCTGCCTTAGCAATAAACTGCTGTTCATAATCTACATTCATGAATGGTGCTATGCAATTTACTATACAGAATTGTATATACTGTGTTTTCTCAAAATGTAGTGAGAGTCAGTTTGCAGAGAACCATTTGATAATTTTTTGAAAGACATTACACAGAATTTCCTCAGCTGATTCTTGTTTGTTGGGTGTGATTACTATGTTTGTATCATCAGAAAGAAGAACTAGCTTTGTGTCTTCATGGCTGAAGAGTGGCCTGTCATTAATATATATTAAGAACCATAAGGGATGCAAAACGGAACTCTATGGGACACCATTCTTGATACCTCCCCAGTTAGATGACTCTGCTGATTTTTGCAGACTGAATTCTTCCAGTTAAATATGAATTAAACCATTTGTGCACTGTCTCACTCATATCACAATACTTATTCTTATCAAGAAAAATTGAATGATTCACACAATCAAACAACTCTGAGAGATCACAAAAAATCTCAACCGGTGAAATTTGGTTATTCATTGCATTTAATATCTGATCAGGGAAAGCATATATAGCATTTGCTGTTAAAAAGCATTTCTGAAAACCGAACTGACATTTTCTTAGTACACCATTTTTACAAATGTGTGTGTGTGTGTGTGTGTGTGTGTGTGTGTGTGTGTGTGTGTGTGTGTGAACTGCTGAGGTCATCGGATCCTAGACTTACACACTACTTAAACTAACTTATGCTAAGAACAACACCCACACCTATGCCCGAGGAAGGACTCGAACCTCTGGCAGGAGGGGGCCATGCAATCCGTGACATGGTGCCTCTCACTGCATGGCCAATCTACACAGCCTTACAAATATGTGATGCTGCTCTTGAATACATTACTTCTTCAAGAATTTTGGATAAAGCTGTTAAAAATGAGATTGGACAGCAGTTGTTGGCATCATACATATCCCCTTTTTTATGCAATGGTTTAACAATAGCGTATTTCAGGCTATCTGCAAAAATGCCCTGTTTCAGTGATCTACTACATATGTGGTTGAGATTCCTGTTTATCTGTTGGGAACAAGCTTTTAGTAGGCTGCTGGAAATGTCATCAATTACATCTGAGCTTTTACTTTTGAGTGAATTTATTATTTTCCTAATTTCAAGTAGGAGAGGTGAGTTGAATTACAATTTTATCAAATTGCATAGGTATTGCCTCTTCCATATATTGTCCTGCATTTTCTAATGAATAGCTGTATCCTACTTGTATTTTCTCTACAACACTTAAAAAATGATTATTAAAAATGACTTCTTGTTAACAAATTTTCATTGAGTTTGATAGAAATACAGTCTTCCTGTGCTCTCAGTTTCCCTGTTTCCCTTTTAACAGTATTCCAAAATGCTTTAATTTTGTTATCAGGTGTGCTAATTTCAGACATAATGTACATATTCAGGACTTTTTAATAACTTTTGTTAATACAGTGCAGTAGTTTTATAAATTTTTTACTGGTTCTGGATCATTAGTCCACATAGCTATGAGATACATTTCCATGTTCTGTTTTCAAGATATTTTTATCCCTTTAGGAAGCCATGATTTTTAGATGGTTTCTCACAATTATATTTCAATTTGACATCGGGTTCCCTGTATGCCTTATCTCAGTCTAACTGCTGCAGGATTTCCCTAAAATTTTCTATTTGTAATTGTTAATTGAACACACTATTTTGGAGGACTGTTTTGCATTACTGTATGGGGCCACATCGTATACTGTAACTAGATGTGCATCATAATCAGACAGACCATTCTTAACAGGAAATGTCTTTATGTGATTAAATTTATCTTGGTCTATAAAAGCATTATCAATCAGTGTGCTGCTTTCCAGTACTACCAGAGTTTGAAAATCAAAGAATTAAGTAATACTTCAAGATCAAGATTTCTATTGGACCCTTTCAGAAAATATACATTGAAATCCCCACAAAAAATAATTTGCTTCCCTCTGTTTAACATATAGCACAACAAAGAATCCAAGTTTTTCAAAAATATGTTGACCAATACACGGCTACAGTTATAAAAGTACCATTAGTTAGTTTAAGTTCACATGCACACGTTTCTCTATCTTGCTCTACACAAAATATTTATGTTTCCAAATTTTTCACACAGTGACAGATTTTAACAAATATGACAACTCCTCCTCTCTCCATAGTGTCTCTACTTACATGTGCTGAAAGCTTATATCCACCTACATTTATCATTTCCATACTTGTGACTGTATGATGTTCAGATAGGCATAGTATGTCTATTCCATCCTCAGCTTCGAAATCTAAACAAACAAGAAGCTCATCTATTTTGTTTTTTAATTCTATGTTATTCTCATGCAATACACATAGATTACTTTTCACTGTGCATTTATGAGAATCTTGTGACAAGCTAACATTACATTTCTCTCTACTTTTCTGAGAACCTTGTGATATTTTACCATCTCTAGTACCTGCATGTCTGAGCTTCTCATTAAGATTAATTTCAATCAATGCTGTATGATTGGACACTGATATTAACCTAAAAAAGAGGTACTCCCATGAGTTTCAGTGGGTCCCATTATAGATTTTGTTATCATCCCAGCCAATTTACCCTTCACTTCATGCATGGATAGCCAAATTGGTCACAATTTGGTTCACATAGCTGTAACTAGTTGACATCTGCTTATGCCCCACCTGTATTAGTGTGCGAGTGACTGGTTTCCTTTTCTACTTCTTGCTGCATTTTTTGTGTATTGCGTCTCTCATACAACCAAGCCAAGGCACACTCTTATCATTGTGGAATGATCAAGATCAGATTCCAAGCAGAATATGCATGACAATGACCTTTTGAAATATACAACTTTATAAGGGAGGGTCTTCACCTGGGTCAACAGGATATAAATGGCATTCACTTTTCCACAAGTGGAAACGTTATCTTTGTCAAGGCACATATCGAAGAACTATGTACTGAAACTGTAAGCTGCCATGCTCAACACCTCACGTTTAAGCATCCAGACAGACACACAGGTGCCATCGTGACTGACCACACCAGTTTTGGCCAGCGTATGAGCAGAGTCTTTAAGTTCCCATTCGAGGTCCCATTGGACGTCATCATATTGGTATTCAAGCCGTATGGCAATGTACTCAGTCACCAGGCCGAAAAATGGGAAACCTTTGACACCTACCTTGTTGTCACTGGCATCCACAACTGAAAACTGAACTGGTGAAGTATGTGCCATAATACTTGGTTGTAGGTGGATGCAAGGCCATCATCATGTATGACGGGCTACTCTGTACCTGTGCTTGCTGCAGCCAGGAAGGACATGTCGACAATAACTCTCCGATGGCAACTTTAACAGACACCATTCAATGAAAATACCCCCACAGCACCATCCACTGTCCTTCCTATCTCCTAAGATGTAGTCACTGCACCAAATGCTGATCTTCTGCAAGACCCACGTGACCCATCACAGACAATGACTGCTGTCACAGAGATTGATCTGGCACTAGTCACATCACTGCAACCAAAGGCCTAGCACCAATGACCATGACATAGAGTGGAAATAGTGCCTGGAATGGTACTGACTTCTGCCTTCCTTCCTATGACAAGAAGGCAGTGGACAGCCGCTACCATTATGATTCCAAACAGCATGTAAACATGAAAGCTCATCATGGAAGTGGTGCCCAGAGTGGCACCATGCATCCTCAGATGACTACCATCAATGAATTGGGCCACATGATGATGACTAAATGTCCAGTGATGTCATGTCCTCTGATGCTAAGATGTTTGACGGTATTGTTCCACTATCTCAGCCCAATACTGCTTTATGTTGTAGTGACAGAGCCATGCTGATCCCTCCTGCTTGCATCCTGAGTGGCATCCCACCTACATGCACAAGGGATGACCCACCAAAGGACACCACATCGGTACTGACGGGCTCATGGGCAGATGAGGTACAGAATGACACAGTGCTACTGCCTGGTGCCACAGAAGGGAGTGTTCCAATGGAGGTTTCGGGCACACCACTTACACACTGACTGGCAAACAACACATGCTTTGGCTGTTCATCCATGGATGGCTGCTGGCAGAGAGGAGTTCAGTTTACTAGTGGACCTGGAGACCCAACGATACCAAATGGCTTGAGGACATGTGGGAGCATGTACATGGCGATAGGGAGGGTTTCACGCACTATACCATCCATCCCTCCAGCGGCATAGACCGTGTCTATCTCTCATGCTCCATTGTTTGGGGCACATGGGCAGCTGTAATATGGCCGTTGGCTTTCCTGATCATGCAGCCTATATGAGCACTGTCACCTTGTGCTGCCAGATGGTATGGATCGGGCAAGGTCCCTGGAAATTCAAAGTGTCACTCCTACATTCGCCTCCTATCAGTGCTCCACAGGATCTACCGCCAGTTACTAATGCCAGAACGGACAGATGTACACAGTGACTTGATGTCCCTTTCAATACAGCTTCCAGGTGTCTTTCTCGAAGGGTTGCTTATTCCTGTACATAAACCAAATGGTGGAACCTGTATCAGTGACTATTGTCCCCTGTCGCTCCTGAACTCTGACATGAAGCTCTTCACCGAGCTTTTGCCAGCTCACGTTTGAAGGGTCACCTCCTTTGTGGTCTCCCACGATCAGGCATCTTTAGGAGGTGATTACAAAATATGGACTGTGTTATGTTGGCACCATGACATGACCACTCTTGCGTGGACACGGTGTGTGATAGGGGTCTTTGGCTCCCTTGATTTCAGCAAGGCCTTTGATTGGGTTGACCACTCCTATTTGGCAGCAGTAATGCAGAATATGGGGTTCCCAGACAGTTTCGTGGTGGTAATGATGTGTCTGCTCCAGGATATGACATCTCAGATCTTGTACAATAGTCATCTTACGCTGCCCATCATGGCGCACCAATCAGTGTTGCAGGAATGCTCTCTCTCTGCTAATCTGTACACTCTTGGTGGCCACACTTTTTGTTGCATGGCCTACACAGATGACATGGTCCTACTCCTGTGCAGCAGTAATTATGTTCTAGCAGTGTAGGCGAGGGTTAAGTCCTACAGCGTTGCATTAGGCAGTGATATTAACATTTGCAAATCTCACGCACTGGCTATACGATGTGGGCTACTTGATGAATGCATCGCTCCCTGTGAATCTGCAACGTGATACGATGTTTGGACATTGAATTTACTGAGTGAGGTGGCACAATGGTTAGCACACAGAACTCGCATTCAGGAGGATGACGCTTCAAACCTGTGTCCATCCTTCCTGATTTGGATTTTCTGTGATTTCCCTCAACTGCTGGAGGCAAATGCCAGTATGGTTCCTTTTACAGGGTGGGACTGATGACCTCAATGTTTGGTCCCTTCCCCCAGATCAACCAACCACTGAATTTACGGTCGACCTGTGGTGATCTGTGGCCCTTAAGAGTAGGCAATTACACTATATGATCAGAAGTATCCACACACCTGACTGTAAATGACTTACAAGTTCGTGGTGCCTTCCATCCGTAATGCTGGAATTCAATATGGTGTTGGCCCATCTCACGCACGCCGTCTTGATGACGGCTTCCATCCTCGCAGGCATATTTTCAATCAGGTGCTGGAAGGTTTCTTGGGGAATGCAACCCATTCATCACGGAGTGCTGCACTGAGGAGAGGTATCGATAGCGGTCAGTAAGGCCTGGCACGAAGTCGGCGTGTCAAAACATCCCACAGGTGTTCTATAGGATTCAGGTCAGGATTCTGTGCAGGACAGTCCATTACAGGGATATTCTTGTCGTGTAACCACTCCTCCACAGTCCACGTATTATGAACAGGTGCTCGATCGTGTTGAAAGATGCAATCGCCATCCCTGAAATGATCTTCAACAGTGGGTAGCAAGAAGGTGCTTAAAACATCAATGTAGGGTTGTGCTGTGATAGTGCCACGCAAAACAACAAGGAATACAAGCCCCTTCGATGAAAAACATGACCACACCATAACACCACTGCATTCCAATTTTACTGTTGACACTACACACACTGGCAGATGAAGTTCACTGGGCATTTGCCGCACCCACACCCTAGCATCGGATCACCACATTGTGTACCATGATTAGTCCCGCCACACAACGTTTTCCACTGTTCAATCGTCCAATGTTTACGCTACTTACACCAAGCGAGGCGTCGTTTGGCATTTACCGGCGTTATGTGTGGCTTATAAGCAGCCACTCTACCATGAAATGCACTTTTTTTCACCACCCGCCTGACTGTCATAGCACCTGCAGTGAATGCTGATTCAGTTAGGAATTTCTGTGTGATGGTCTGGTTAGATGTCCGCCTATTACACATGAAGACCCTCTTCAACTGTCGGCGGTCTCTGTCAGTCTACAGATGAGGTCGGGCTGTACGCTTTTGTGCGCTAAGTGTCCCTTCACGTTTCCATTTCATTAACACATCGGAAACAGTACACCTGGGGATGTTTAGGGGTGTGGAAATCTCGCGTACAGCCGTATGAAACAAGTGACACCCAATAACCTGCCCACGTTCGAAGTCCTTAAGTTCTGTGGATAGCTCCATTCTCCTCTCTCACGATGTGTAATGACTACTGAGTTCGCTGATGTGGAGTACCTGGCAGTAGGTGGCAGCACAATGCTCCCAATATGAAAAACATATGTTTTTGGGGGTGTCCGGATACTTTTGATCACATAGTGTATTATGCCAGATCCAGGCAGAGCTCCTTGACAATCGACTCTGAACCCTGGACATGCTGCAATGGACCCAGTATGCTGTCGCTTTTGTTGTGCCGCAAATTCCACACCCGGCACAGACTTTCCTTATTCTGTCGTGAATAGCAAGATGCATGTTGGGTGCACTGAGTTCCTTTGTGAGTTAAGGAACATTATTTTAAGCCAGCTAGGAATCCCTCACGCTCCCAAAGGCAAAAGAGGCCTCATTTTCCATCACGTCCAACATCGAGCTACAACCCTCTTTGTAAGCATGCATGTCAAAATGTGGTGCTGTACTTCAACTCATCTCAACACCCTGTTGAGGGCCCTTACCCTGTGTTCGCTTATTGCTCCAGTGCCGCTAGCACATGTCCCAGCGCCCTTTTTCTACTTGAGCTATTTCTTTTTTGAATACAGCTACCTCCGGACCGTACTTCTCCCTCCATGTCTACCAACGGTGAACATAGTTATATGCCTTGCTGCAATCGCGTCTTCTGCTAAATGCGATTGAAGAAAAACGCCCCCTTATTCGGCAGAATGCCATATGGTGGGCAGCACACGTCCCTAATCTTGCGTCAGATGTCCAATCTGTCTGGTACATGACGGTTAATGGGAAGCAGGTATGCCAGTCGTGTGTCCACCAGATACATCCGGCGGCACCACCATTACGTACCATGTGTGACGTACGAGGGCGACGGCCATCGACTTGTCTGCGACGAAGTGAGCGACATTTGGCGTTTGGTCTGTTGGTTCGCCACATGTTGGCATTCATCACACGCACGAACCCTTACAGTATCACCGCACAAATGCTTCTCTTACTGGACAAAAACTATTTCCCATGGATGAGGACCCACCCAGTGACTTGGATTAGCGGGAATGCTGTCCACTACCCGTTTGGCGCCCATGACAAATCAACCCTCGATTTCTGGAAATATCTTAACGAATGGCATAGAGCAGTTGTCAAGAACCATAAGCACCAACAATATTTCTCGAACTTTTTCTGCAGGGCTTTCCACAACTCCCTAGCAGCTGGATCACCCATGCTAGGAGCAGTTGACATACGTTGTTCCTTCTTCCAATATACAGATTCGATCCCTTCAACGGTTATTCTACACACCAGCGAGAAGACGTATATCAATGATCTACTGATGGTCGCCAACACGCAGGGTTCGTGTCCTGGTCCTGCGCAAATTTTCATAGTTGTCATTTCCTTATACATTGATGGTTGTTCGTATTCGCAATTGTGAATACATTTCATGTAAAAATTGATGCATTCAGGCACTTCACAGTAAATACTAGTTTTATTTAGACACAATTGGAACAGAGTAAGAAATGCTTTTGATCGTTGTTCTAAGTATTGTGCTGTGTACTTGATCAAATTCTTAAAATGTGGTGATACAAACTGACAACGGAGATATGACTGGCGTTTAAAATAGTGTTCCGCTGATAAACCTGAAATGACAGAGAGTTAACGGAAACTATATAGCGTGACAATTTACTGAAAACTGCTTTAGACCGTTGAAAAATTTTCATCGAGAGGCTGAATCACACTATTAGTACCGGGTGGAATCAGAATTCTATTTAACAGTCTTGTCGTCGTCGTTCTAATGAGGGAGATCTCGTTATGTCCAGGCCAAGAGACCAACAAAAGCTATGACTTATTGTATGCAAATTGCAAGAAGACGTTTTGGATGTAACACTGAAAATTATTCTCTCCCATTTTTCTGGATTTTGCTACATCGATTACAAGATTTTTACAAGGAAATAGTACTTTTTTTAACTGTTGGTCCTAATTAGCCTTGATGTTTCTGAAGATAGTTATAAAACTACAGAAACAGTAATCCACTGATATTTATCACTGGCATCGTTTTATACGAATGTGTCACTCCATTAACTGACTGCACAAGCGATTGCCTTTTTTGTCGCTCGAAAGGAAACCTGACTGATTGGCTTTATACGCACCGTTTTAGGAAATAGCAAGTGGCTTCGTCTTCACTTTAGCTACTAATCTCTCTGTAGTATTACCTATCAGTTACGCCTCCTCTACACGTTCACTAGAGGTAAATTTCATAATTTTACGACTCAGTTTTTCGTATAATTTCCTGAATTTGTTTAAACAGGTCGAAGAAACGAGGAAATCAGTAATGTTCATTTCACTTACAATTCAGAGCGCCCAGTCACGTACACCTCATTCGGTAGCGGTTCAGTGACTTTCACGAGCGGTTGTAAATATTTCGAATAGTTTTTCTTCCATTTTATTTTGCGAAACGAAACCGGCTTTGCACATTACTTACTTATAGGCGTTCTCTTATTCCTTCGTTTATCTAAAAACGTTATAGCTTTCTCTTTCTCACTGAAAGCTATCCCTATACATGTTTACTTTGGGTTTGGAAGGTACTCCACTTTTGTTCTAGACTTTAAATAGCACAACAATCATCATTTGAACCACAGTTCACGGAATCGTCGGAGTTATTTCCTGTTACCTCTAATGTTTGCACAATTTATAAAGAAATGTCGACATCATTCGAATGAATGTCCAAAAAATTAACTAATAAATAACACATATGGAGGTCTTCACGAGAAATAGATGATTTCGATTCCATATCATGCTTTTCACATTTCATCTTTGCAACGGTGAAATGTTAACTAGATCCCACATTACTGTGAAACTCTGGAATCTGAAGCATACACGAAGATATCAAAAAGAATATTAACTGAGTTATCTACATCTACATCTACATACATACTCCGAAAGCCACGGTACGGTACGGTACTTGGCGGAGGGTACCTTGTATCAGTACTAGTCATTTCCATTCCTGCTCGACTCGTAAATAAAGCGAGGGGACAATAACTGTGTATACCTCCGTTTGAACCCTAATTTCTCGTAACTTATCTTCGTTGTTGCTCTGGATCACGGGGTCTCGGGTTCGATTCCCAGCAAGGTTGCGGAATTTCTCTGCCGGGTACTGGATGTTTGTATTGCCATCATCATTTCATTATCATCGTCATTCGTGACAGTGGCTAGGTTGGACTGTGTCATCGGTCCCAGCCTGTAAAAGGAACCATCCTGGCATTTGCCTCAAGCAGTTGAGGGAAATCACAGAAAATCTGAATCAGGAAGGATGGACACAGGTTTGAAACGTCATCCTCCTGAATGCGAGTGCTGTGTACTAACCATTGTGCCACCCCACTCAGTAAATTCAATGCCCAGACATCGTATCACGTTGCAGATTCACAGGGAGCGATTGGACTGTGCAAAAATTGGGACTTTGTACGGGTGCTGATTACCGCGCATTTGAGCGCCCCACAAACCAAACATCATCATCTCACCTTCGTGGTCCTTTCACGAAATGTATGTTGTTGGCAGTAGAATCGTTCTGTAGTCAGCTTCAAATACCGGTTCTCTAAATGTTACGATCACAATTCGAAGAGTACTTGACCTTCCCTCCAGCACTGCAACTCAAACAGTCTAGCTTCAGTCCTCGGTTGGCAAAAATCGGAAACCTTCGGTCAAGTAGCACATTTTTTTGAGCACCCGAAGCCGACCTTTGACATCCTACAATACCGTAACAAAATAACAACAAGAGCTCCACTCTTGAACATTACCGAGCTCTGTAGTCAGCAGTTGTGTGAACCAAGAGCACTGTTCCCAGATAACCTACATTAAGTGACAGACGTCTGTTGGATAGTAGTCCTTAACTTAACCTAACCTATCCTAGATGGAATGATACTTTGATAACACTATGTGTATACAATCGTGCGCCACAGGAAAGGTTTCTTCTAGTAGATAGATGATAAAAACAAAAGGTATAGGACAGTCCATGGACCTCTTTGGGTCGATTTCTAAAATGTTTTTTTCTTTTTTGGTCAGTTTCTGTAAACTGTGTCAGGATTAATGAGGCAAAATCTTTACTATCAAAACTTGAACAATGGCAAATTAAAAATATATGAAATATTTCAGATACAATGGCAGAAAATACTGGTCAACTTAAGAGAAGAAGAGAGTCAATATTAGAGTACAAACATCTGTATTTTGCATGTCGCCATCGCATTTTAAGAGTAACCTTATAAGAAATTTTGCAAAATTGGTACAACAACTGCTTCTCAGTCAAATGTTTGGGAAAAATTCCAGACTGAGTTATGTAAGCAAGATCGGAGGAAATATAAAACAAGTTTGGTTGCAAATTACTGTTTGAAGTAGGAAATGATATAAATTATTGTGATGACAGGTATGTAAAAGCAAAATTCATTCTGAAACTTCCTGGCAGGTTAAAACCATGTGCCGGACCGAGATTCCAACTCGTGAGCTTTGCCTTTCGAGGGCAAGTGTTCTACGGACATTTTTTTATTTATTACTAATCGCAGGCGCTACTCTTCTCTTCCAAAGACGCTACTTGTTTCTTTTTTAAGACCTCTACCACTTCAGGCGTTGGCCTCTATCACCCATACTACCCCCAAAAACCTTTCTAACGAAAAACAAAAACAAGGCTAGTGCCACCGCCACTTTCGCCCCAACAGCTAACTAGGACAGTTGCTTGCCATCACTTCAGGCTCCACCCATGAACAAAAGTTAAATACGCTTTTATCATTTTTTTTTAAAAAAAAGGGAAAAGGGAACGTTACACTTTTTATCATATTTTTTTTATTTTTTCGTTGTTACGTTTTTATTTGTAATTCTCTTTTTTATCTTTATTTGTTTAAATCTTCTTTCGGGGCTGTCCACACCAGCCAGACGGCGGCATGTCCAGGTCGTCTTCTCGTTCAGTGAGGGTGAAACAATCTATAATTACCGGCGATGTGTCTCAGCAGTCCATCATGTGCTATATCTCAATCTCTTCTCACACCCGGTATCGACTGATCTACCCAAGCACTACTCATGACCCATCCTCAAAGCTTGGTTCTAACAGAAGTTAATCAGTTATTGGGTGGAGATACAGATAACTTTTTTTTCTTAGAACTTCAGGTTTTTAAGAGGATTGAAATCAATGCACAACTGTTGATCTCACAGTACAGCGTAAAAATGTACCTAATTTATTTCTTAGAACTTCAGGTTTTTAAGAGGATTGAAATCAATGCACAACTGTTGATCTCAGCGTACAGCGTGAAAATGAACCTAATTTAAAAACTAAGAAAATGTTGAAAGTTTAAAAAATTGTTAATGACATCTGCACGTAGACAGTTTATTTCTTGACTTTTAAATAGTCATATCATCGACGTCATTATCAGGTTGATCTCAGTCTTTTATATAATATTAATTTAGTGACATGTTTTTAATAATATATATTATTTCAAGGTTACAATCACTGTATAATGCAAGACAAAGAACAATGCAGTTCTTTTCGAAGTTGTATCTGAATGGAAACAGAAACTTTCTACCTAACATTAACTTAATAAAATGCATATTGTATAATTTTATAAGGTAATCAATAAAGATAAATTAAAATACAGTCTTTTATAAGTTTTACACGTATCATACTTTTAGTTTCTCCGATTCCTTTATTTTCAGTTTAGGTTTTGTTATATTTCCTTTTAAAAACAATTACTTAAAATTTTTTAGGAACAAAATAAACAGGAAATAATTATACTGGGGAAGTACGTACAATCGGATGTTTTGATGGTTTTGCCACTTTGTATAAAAAGTCAGTTTGAGGATACGCACTGAGACTTCACCTGAAACTTGTTAAGTACCACTGAATCTTTAAGATTTAATAAACAAGTAATGCGAATAAAGCTTCAATGCAACAAAATTTTCTATGTTTTTAGAACGCATTATTCCCATTTCTGGAGTAAAACGACATTCTTTTGGTAAAAATCGTAGTTTTTCTGGGTATTAACCTCAATGAGGCCAGTGATAACACCATAAATTTGAAATTAAAATGCAATACTTATTTTCTTGGTTTTTTCAACTTAGATTTCTTTTGACCACCCTGAAGTGTCACAGTTCCCAAGTCGCAACATCTCTCACACCTGGTAGATTTCAAAAACCTTTAATTGATAGTGGGAACATTGCCTACCACAGCATCATACCAAACTGGCACCTCAAATTCTCAGCGAATTGTGATTTGCAGTCTTTCTTGACGTTGTGAAAACGTGAAGAAATGTCTTATTAAAGTAAAAAATCACAATTCGCAGAGAATTTGAGGTAAAAAGTTCCAAATGATTTGTGTGACCAGACTGTACGATGCTGTGGTAGGCAATGTTCCCACTGCGCTGTAAGATACACTACAGAAGAAGTATTGGTTTCTTCTTCTGCTATTAAACCAAAAGCTGGCTGTAATTTGAAATATGACTGAAGCAAATGTAGAGCGCCAGTGTGAGAAGAGAAAGGACAACTATAATGCGTTTTAATTAGTATAAGAAGGAGATATCCCTCAGTCGGGCAATTAGGTTGCAAAACTGAAACAGGGAAATGGATAGCATTAACTTAGATGTAGTGGTAAATGGTGAAGTTTGGTGGCAGGAGGAACAATACTTCTGGCCAGGTGATTACCGGGCTATAAATACAAAAACAAATAGAAATAATGTAGGAGTAGGTTTAATAATGAAAAAGGAAATAGGAATGCAAGTAAGTTACTACGAAAAGCATAGTGAATGCATTATCGTAGGCAAGACAGACACAAAGCGCATACCCATCACAGAAATACAAGTTTATATACCTCATGAACCATGGAACTAGCCGTTGGTGGGGGGGGGGGGGGGGAGGGGGGGGACGTGCGTGCCTCAGCAATCCAGATAGCTTTACTGTAGGTGCAAGCACAATGGAGGGATATCTGTTGAGAGGCTATACAACGTGTGGTTCCTGAAGAGGAGCAGCAGCCTTTTCAGTAGTTGCAGGGGTAACAATCAAGATGATTGATTGATCTGGCCATGTAACACTAACCAAAACGGCCTTGATGTGCTGGTACTGCGAACGGCTGAAAGCAAGAGGAAACTACAGCTGTAATTTTTCCCGAGGGCATGCAGCTTTTCTGTATGGTTAAATGATGATGGCGTCCTCTTGGGTAAAATATTCCGGAGGTAAAATAGTCCCCCATTCGGATTTCCGGGCGGACACTACTCAGGAGAACGTCGTTATAAAGAGAAAGAAAACTGGCGGTCTACGGATCCGAGCGTGGAATATCAGATCCTTTAATCGGGCAGGTAGGTTAGAAAATTTAAAAAGGGAAATGGATACGTTAAACTTAGATGTAGTGGGAATTAATGAAGTTCGGTGGCAGGAGGAACAAGACTTCTGGTCAGGTGAATACAGGGTTATAAATACAAAATAGGGGTAAAGCAGGAGTAGGTTTACTAATGAATAAAAAAAAGGAATGCGGGTAAGCTACTACAAACAGCATAGTGAATGCATTATTGTGGCCAAAGTAGATGCGAAGCGCACGCCTACCACAGTTGTACAAGTTTATATGCCAACTCGCTCCGCAGATGACGAAGAGATTGATGAAATGTATGATGAGATAAAAGAAATTATTCAGACAGTGAAGGAAGATGAAAATTTAACAGTCATGGGTGACTGGAATTCGATAGTAGGAAAAGGAAGAGAAGGTAACGTAGTAGGTGAATATGGAATGGGGGTAAGGAATGAGAGAGGAAGCCGCCTGGTACAATTTTGAACAGACCATAAATTAATCATAGCTAACACTTGGTCAAGAATCATGAAAGAAGGTTGTATACATGGAAGAACCCTGGAGATACTATAAGATATCAGATAGATTATATAATGGTAACACAGAGATTTAGGAACCAGGTTTTAAATTGTAAGACATTTCCACGGGCAGATGTGGACTCTGTCCGCAATCTATTGGTTATGAACTGTAGATTAAAACTGAAGAAACTGCAGAAAGGTGGGAATTTAAAGAGATGGGACCTGGATAAATTGACAAAACCAGAGGCTGGTTCAGGCATAGGATTAGGGAACGATTGACAAGAATGGGCGAAAGAAAAACTATAGAAGATGAATGGGTAGCTTTGAGGAATGAAATAGTGAAGGCAGCAGAGGATCACGTAGGTAAAAAGACGAGGGTTAGTAGAAATCCATGGGTAACAGAAGATATATTGAATTTAATTGATGAAAGAAGAAAATATAAAAATGCAGTAAATGAAACAGGCAAAAAGGAATACAAACGTCTCAAAAATGAGATCGACAGAAAGTGCAAAATGGCTAAGCAGGGATGGCTAGAGGACAAATGTAAGGATGTAGAGGCTTATCTCACTAGGGGTAAGATAGATACTGCCTACAGGAAAATTAAATAGACCTTTGGAGAAAAGAGAACGACTTGTATGAATATCAAGAGCTCAGAAGGAAATCTAGTTCTAAGCAAAGAAGGGAAAGCAGAAGGGTGGAAGGAGTATATAGAGTGTGTATACAAGGGCGATGTACTTGAGGACCATATTATGGAAATGGAAGAGGATGTAGATGAAGATGAAATGAAAGATATGATACTACGTGAAGAGTTTGACAGAGCACTGAAAGACCTAAGTCGAAAGAAGGCCCTGGTAGTAGACAACATTCCAATAGAACTAATGACAGCCTTGGCAGAGCCAGCACTGACAAAAATCTACCATCTGGTGAGAAAGATGTACGAGACAGGGAAATACAGTCAGACTTCGAGTATAATATAATAAGTCCAATCCCAAAGAACGCAAGTGTTGACATACGTGAAAATTACTGAACTATCAGTTTAATAAGTCACGGCTGCAAAATACTAACAACGAATTCTTTACAGACGAATGGAAAAACTGGTAGTAACGACCTCGGGGAAAATCAGTTTGGATTCCGTAGATATATTGGAACACATGAGGCAATACTGACCCTACGACTTATCTTAGCAGACAGATTAATGAAAGGCAAACCTACGTTTCTAGCATTTGTAGACTTAGAGAAAGCTTTTGACAATGTCGATTGGATTACTCCCTTTCAAATTTTGAAGGTGGCAGTGGTAAAATACAGGGAGCGGAAGGCTATTTATAATTTGTACAGAAACCAGATGCCAGTTATAAGTGTCGAGGGCACGAAAGGGAAGCAGTGGTTGGATAGGGAGTGAGACAGGGTTGTAGCCTGTCCACGATGTTAATCAATTTGTATGTTGAGCAAGCAGTAAAGGAAACAAAAGAAAAATTCGGAGTAGGAATTAAAACCCATGGAGAAGAAATAAAAACTTTGAGGTTCACCGATGATATTGTACTTCCGTCAGAGACAGCAAAGGACCTGGAAGAGCAGTTGAATGGCATGGACATTGTCTTGAAAGGAGGATATGAGATGAACATCAAGAAAAGCAAAATGACGATAGTGGGATGTAGTCGAATTAAATTGGGTGATGCTGAGGGAATTAGATTAGGTAATAAGATACTTAAAGTAGTAAATGAGTTTTGCTGTTTGGGGAGCAAAATAACTGAGAATGGTCGAAGTAGAGAGGATATAAAATGTAGACTGGCACAGACAAGGAAAGAGTTTCCGAAGGAGAGAAATTTGCTATCGTGGAATTTAGATTTAAGTGTTAGGAAATCTATTCTGAAAGTATTTGTGTGATGCGTAGCCATGTATAGAAGTGGAACATGGACGATAAATAGTTTAGACGAGAAGAGAAGCTTCTGAAATGTGTTACTACAGAAGAATGACGAAGGTTAGATGAGTGGATCACGTAACTAATGAGTTACTGAATAGAATTGAGGGGAAAAGAGATCCGTGGCGCACCCTGATTAGAAGAATGAAGCACACATTCTTAGACATGAAGAGATCACCAATTTAATATTGGAGGGAAGTCTGCGGTGTAAGACTCATAGAACGAGGCTGAGCGAGGTTGCTCAGTGGTTAGTCCACTGAACTCGGATTCAGGAGGACGACAGTTCAATCCTGCGTCTGGCCATCCTGGTTTAGGTTTTCCGTTATTTCCCTAAATCGCTTCAGGCAAATGCCAGGTTGGTCTCCTCCCCCAAATCAACTCCCCCCCCTCATAGAACGAGATCAAGAGATGACTACAGTAAGCAGATTCAGTAGGATGTAGACTACAACAGTTATTCAGAGATGAAGAGGCTTATTCAGGATAGAGTAGCAAGGATAGCTGTATCAAACCAGTCTTTGGAATGAAGACCACACCATAACAACAACAAGGGCAGTTCTGGCACGAAAGATGTCACGATCCCCTTCTCGTAACTTTTCCTCTCTATAGTTCTCTAGGTCAAGGTCATCCCTCCTCCACCTCGTCCACTGTTCTGAAAAAAAGGGCATAGTTCTGAAAGTCACCCCCTGCCCCTGCGACTGTTTTGGAACAAAGAACACCATCATTTCCTCCCCATTGAGTTTCCTTGTTCTGGGACATAGGGCACTGCCACCTCCTGCCTCCTGGATTGCCCATTTATGGGACAAAGGGTACTGTCTCCGAAAATCATCCACTCAAACTCCCCAAAGTCCAACCCAATCGCTATCACATAGACAATTTACCCTACGTATAAGATAGTGCGACATTCAAAATGGAGGAATATTCTAATATAGCCCAGTTGTGCTACAGAGTTTTCCCTCACTGATAGGAAAAGCATATGGTGTATAGCATATGGTACCGGCCCTGCACTGTCACGCGACCCCCACAGCGGCCATCATTATCAGATCTGAACAGAAAATAGTAACACTGTTTAGTACTGTGTCCCCATGATTATATGTTATTTTTAAAGCACTGGAACTAGTAGTTCATGGACATAAAATTATAAAGAATATATATTAGATGTAATTATATTTTTTAACTTTATTCTATGTATGGCAAATAAAGACAAGAATTTTATTTGTATGATCTGATTCGTTGTGCATTGTTTGGAATTTGGTACACACTATTGCTAACAGTATTATTTACTTCACAGATGTCGGCTAAATATCGTTTCTTAATGTACCCTTGCGCCAAACCATGTAAGAATGTGAACCAATGAAACAGTTAAAAAAACAACAATACTTTTGCAGAATCTGACAGACAATTGTCTGAAATAAAATTAAAAATTAGTGTTGATTGAGATAATTTAGTGCTGTTTTTGTGATCCTCTTTTATGTTGCTTTCCCTAACTTTTAGCTTACATACAGTGTTTTTTTACAGTGTGTTTTTGTACCAAGTTCGAAGGCATTCCTGTAAAGCTGTCATGCATGTTTCAATTGTAACCAATTCAAATACGCCAAGGTTCTCATTCTCTCATGCTAAGCACAACGTAGTTTAAGCTTTTCCAACCAGACTGTAAACTTCGTATGAAGACACATTTTACTTTTTGATATGAGATGTTATAATTTATAAGTAATTTCTCTACAGTCTGCATAAATTGGTACCTGCAACAGGGGGAAACTTTCAGTTCTGCTTATAAAAATTTGGAACATTGGTTACCATACGTTTCTCTACGCACTTCCTATAAAGAAGAGTAAGAGCACATAGTCATCTCAAAAAATGTTTCACTTTCATGATCCAGAGACTTAGTAGTCTAAAACTATGGTTTATCTTTTCCTTGCTAGGGGAATGAAGTTAATAAGAGTAACTTGTGATAGGGAGTTCTAGTTCTTTGAGTGATGTATATCTCGTTCCAAAGGTAATGGTACAATAATATACATGCTAAGCATCTTTTCTAACTTCAATGAATGAAATAAATTTTTACTGAACGTTATATTCACATATTTTTATGGAAGTAAACAAAACATAAAGCGATGGTATTCACTGCAGTGCTACAGGTTCTGTGCGACTTTACACCAACTCTGGGGATAAGGCTAGTGATTTTGTCTTTGATTCCCTTGACCACAAGCCGAATTCAATCAGATGTGAGCGGTAGCACATATTTCTCGTGGAAGGTGTGAAAGTAATATTCCTTCATATGCTTAATCCAAAGTGCCCGATTGACGGCATATGCTCCACGCAGTTGATTAATTTATCATTTGCAACTTGTGTCCACCATTGATAAAGGGAAGGAATTTTGAACTTACCACCAAGCTCGAAAGCCATGCTTACTCAATTTGCGCATCGCAAAAGTCTCTATTAAAATTCTTAAGTTGAAATTCCAGCCAGCACACGTATATTGTGGGTGATGACACATACTAATGTTAAAAACAGCATGATCTGGACAATGTATTGGCTCACTTTGTCAGTTAGTGTGAACAAGGGTGTCGGGCGTAAACATTAAGATAAATGTTGTTACAACCACGCCCAACAAACATGCAGAAAAGAATGTTCTCTGTGTGAAAATGTATATGCAGGATTTAATAAAATGGCATTTGATTGACAAATGACAGAAGTGGGGGGTAGTGTTGGCATTTAGGTAAACCGTACTAGATAAAGCAGTGCACGTACCTGAAAAAAGATTGACACAGCGAGCATGTTGTATTTAAGAAGTAACTAGAATTGCGCCTACCACTCTACTCACTAAGACCCCAATCACAAAGTTATTTCAGCCGAAGTGAAGCCGATTTAGGAGCAAAGTAGATTTTAAAGGCCACGTAGGTTTGTTGGTTTGTGCGCGCGCGTGTGTGTGTGTGTGTGTGTGTGTGTGTGTGTGTGTGTTTGTTGTGGTTTTTTTCTTTTTTTTTCTTTTTTTTTGCCGTACATCAACGTGTGTGTGTGTTTTTGCCGTACATCAACAAGCTATAGTTCTCAAGTGTTAGCAAATGCTTGGGAAAACTAAGCCCCGGTGTCTCATTTGAGGGTGAGAGAACAAAAATAAAATCGATGCCTAAAATAACCGGCGTGTATAACATTAGGACAGTAGTGTACGTTCAAGAACAGGGGCAAGGGGGATAGGCAACCTTACCTCCGGAGGGAACGCAACACTAACTGATAAGCAGTAGTTATAATGAGCCAGTTCTGGCCAAAATAACGAACTAATCTCAAGGTCACTGGCAAGGGCTCCTAGTGTCATGTTACACACTTGTGCTAGTTATATTCATATAAGTGAGAACAAAGGGTCCCTACATATTTGGCTACCTAGTTTAAGGTACTTTTCAAGGTCACTAAACTACCCATGAATTACATGCATGTAGCTCATGGCAGATAGGAAATTTCGTAGGATTTTTGACAGGTTAGCGAAAAGACAAACAAATATTCTCATAGAAATTCTTTATTCATTCCTGCATATACATTTACACACAGAGAACAGTCTTTTCTGCCTGTTTGTTCGGTGTGGTTGCAACAAAATTTATCTTAATTTTTAACTTATAATTTAAATCTACATTGGAGTCTTCTAATTCTTTTCCCATACAGTAATTTGACAAATACAGTGAAGGTGTATTCTCGAATTCTGAAACATGACTAATTTTTTCTGTAAAATATCTGTTTTATAGCTTTAAAAATTAGTTCTGTTCCATGTCTCAAATCTTCTAGCCAGGAACATTCGGGGAGTTTAATTTTACCTCTTATTCTCGTATGACGCTGTTGTTATATCACTTCACATCTTCCTCATGAGGGGCAATCTCCCTTCCTCCCACGTACAGTTTGCATACACAGTAACTCAGTGGGGATGGTCACATGGCCGAAGGTACTGTCATCTTGGAACTTAAAAGCATAAAGAGGGGCTTGACAGCTGTAAGCGGCCTGTCATCTGTGGTAGCAGAAAATGTCAACATGGATTCCTCCAAAGTGATAAGCATCCCTCAGTTACTAGGGAGGAAGACGGGGTCATCCAACGAACGATTTGGTTTGTGGTTATTACCGGAGAACCTGAACAATCTTGTTACTGAGATTGGTTACATAAATTACGTCGAAAATGACTTGCTCTTTAGCAATTAGAAATTAAATGTGCTTACATCCATTAAAGAACCAGTTTGCGATAACATTACGGTAGTTAAAATCTGTGATCAAGTGGAAAGCCAGGTGACAGTAAAGAAGGGCCAGGCTGTAATGTTAAAGAAGACTATGTGTGGGTAATTTAACTATTGTCGACGCAGTAACTTCTCCTGGTTCATCAATGTGAGACATGGCGTCAAGGTGAGCATACTATTTCTTCTACACGGAAACAACACTGTGATAGTAAAGGAATACTGAAAAAAATCGTTATGGAAGCACTGGCAACCATTTCGAGAAAGCATAAAAATCCTGTGGCTGTACAATGCAAATTGGAATTAGGTGACATTAAAATGGATTTTGTAATGGAGGAGCTCTTTGGAATAATGCAACAGTTTCGTGTAGACGACTATTACCTTTTGAATTTGGAAAGAAGATAAGATTGTGCCAGGATTTTTAACAAAATGGAGATTTGCGACTATCTACTATCAAACCATGATTTCTGGATGAAGGAAATTGCCTGGGAAACAGATATGCGATTGTGGAGAACGATACGGCAGTTGGGATCGGCCGTTTAATTTGAATGAGCTCCACTTGTACATTAAAAATATATAAAAAATTATATGTCCAATCACAAGCCCAGGAGTGCACAAAGTTATTGGTAAGCACATTACCGGTTTTATCAAGTGCCCTGATATGCGACTCTGATATACATTTACGTCCTTTTTGGCTGAAGAATATGGTATTATGAGGTTGGAGGCTACAGATTGGATCGTGTGTTTGTCCATGAGCAAGACTATTTAAGTGTTCAAACTCTAACAAAAGCAATCTATAACGTGCGCCACTGTACTCTGTGCCGATCACAGCTAAGTGGTGTGAGCTAACGAATAAGTCGCCGAACAATTACTGTGTGGTGTTCAACAACATTATGTAGTTTGTCTACTGGGGCAATAAGAACACTTGAAAACCGTCGGTTGCGTAAGTAAATTTTCCACATGTTTAAGGCCCAAAAAAGATTATTAACTACATTCTGTCTGCATAGAGTTATAAGCCTTAGGCTATAAACTATGCGGAGATTCTTATCACTGACCTCACCACAGACGATAAAAGTATTACACAAATGTGTTGTACTAAAGCAGGCAAAACATATTTTTCTCAATCTACGGCACTGTTCACCACAATACTATCAACTATAGATATTCCCAACTTTGGCCTTATATCCACAAAACAATGTCTTATGAAAAAGAATAAATGTTTCGAAAATACTTAAACCATTCCCCATGAAAGAAATTACACCTTTAAGTGCAGTTAATTAGTTATGTGCATGGCACTGGAAAAGGTCAAAGTCAAAACAAGAAAACTGGAGTATCTGGCGAAAACAACTGCCAGGAAATAATAATACGAACTGCTATTTGAAAAAGAAGGCGCTATTGTAGATGTGCAAAAAGAGTTTACATACTGCTTTAAACACAGTGTATGGAGAAATCTGGCTATGACTGGGGAGTACAAAATGTGTTCATTTACAGTAAAAAGCAATCGAGACTGGTCACATGTCAGAATTCTAACCAAAATTAATGCAACTGAGAGTGTGTACAACATTAGAAGATACACGAAAAAGTTTTTCATACACCTCCATTCCCATATAGATCAGCTTAAATAGAGTGGTCACATTGTATCTAAATGTGGAAAACTGGATGTTGTCCACCTAACAAGAGAGCAACCATTTGCAGAGCTTAACACCAACAGAATAGTCACATTTAATGGACTCTCGTATACAAATGTTGTATAGATTTAGCCTTAAACGTAAATTCCGCAAGAATGTAAAGCAGGACAGTTGGTGTCGTATGTCCAGCAAGATTGGTGTCTTATAACAATAGAATACTGGAGAAGATAAGAGTTAAAATGAAACTCCCCAAACGCTCACGGCTAGAAGATTTGCAAGAAGGAATGGAACTAATTGCTAAAGCCAAAAAACAGATATTTTACAGGAAAAAATTAGATAGGTATTAGAAATTGAGAATATACCGCCTTTGTATCTGCAGATTACTGGATAGAAAAAGAATTAGGACATGCCAATGTATATTTAATTTATATGATAAAAATTAAGCTAGATGCTATCAAATCTACACCAAACAAAAATAAAGAAAGTGTTGTTTTCTGTATGGAAATATATATTCACAAATTAATAAGGAATTTGTATGAGTATATTTGCGTTTCTTATTTGCTAATCTTCAAATATCCTAAAAAGTTTTGCAATGATCTACATGCATATATATTTCAGAAGTATGTGGGTGGTTAGGTTACGCTGAACAGTAGCTGAGACTAGGTAGCTGGAAGTATAGCGACCACCTTTTCTTACCTATATGAATATAACTATTACAATTTTGTAACCTGATACCGGAAGTCCTTATCAGTGGCCTTGAGATAAGATCGTTATCTTGGCTAGAATTGGCCCTTAACTACTACTTACCGTTTACAGTGTTATCACCAGGCGTGCATCACTCTTGTCTCTGGCCTTCAACACACATCGCTACCCTACTTATAAACCTCCAAATAAGTCTTACATTCTGGCCGTGATGATGACAGTGTGGTCAAATGTCCTGGTGCAAGTCTTTCAATTAGACGCCACTTTGGGTACTTGCGCGTCTCTAAGCTGGCCCAGTTATCCAACTGGGGAAGGGAACCTACAGTTTAACATGGGATCCTAACTATGTTTCGTTTCTGGCAAATCTTCACAACACTACGAGGTGGCCGGTAGTTTAAAAATGTACTAAAGAAATCTGGGGCTCGACAGGGATTCGACACCACGACCTTTCAGTTTATCTGCACATGCACTACTGCTTGACAAACAGGCGCAACATTTGGCCCTGATGAAATTGCCTCTGTTCGATGTTGCTTTGGGACCAGGGCACTGCAAAAAGAGTAACAAGAAGGAAGCCATGAAAGTTTGTCAAAACACCATACTTCGTTATCAGGATCGCAAAAATGGCTCTGAGCACTATGGGACTTAACATCTATAGTCATCAGTCCCCTAGAACTTAGAACTACTTAAACCTAACTAACCTAAGGACAGCACACAACACCCAGCCATCGCGAAGCAGAGAAAATCCCTGACCCCGCCGGGAATCGAACCCGGGGGCCCGGGCATCAGGATCGCAGATGGAGGGTATCCACTGCTTAAACAATATTCACATGCCTGTGTCGACGCCCATTTTATGATAAGCATCGTTTCGTATACCGGTGCATTATATTCGTATGTGCCACTTGGAGACATTTTCTTGGGAAAGATAAATTCAACGTTAGCTGCCAGCAAATAATGACGAAATTTTAGATTTTTAACAACACAATCTACCCGATAAAAAGGTATGACTGCTTGAAATACTACATGGGCTAAGTAAGTTAGCGTGAAATACTGTTTGGTTTAGATCTCCTTGTCATTTGCCTACACTATGAGTTTGCCGGCTCCATCGCAGATGGAGGGTATCCACTGCTTAAACAATATTCACATGCCTGCGTCGACGCCCATTTTATGATAAGCATCGTTTCGTATACCGGTGCATTATATTCGTATGTGCCACTTGGAGACATTTTCTTGGGAAAGATAAATTCAACGTTAGCTGCCAGCAAATAACGACGAAATCTTAGATTTTTAACAACACAATCTACCCGATAAAAAGGTATGACTGCTTGAAATACTACATGGGCTAAGTAAGATAGCGTGAAATACTGTTTGGTTTAGATCTCCTTGTCATTTGCCTACACTATGAGTTTGCCGGCTCCCTTGTTAAATGCGAAGTGTCAAAATGTGCAATATCAATAGAGGATGATGGATGGCTTCTACAACTTTTAGAAACTATCCTTTTTGCTAAAACGTCGCATGACTTATGTATTATTCGTAGTCTGCGTTGTGTGTTTGGGATGTCAATGTTACTCATGGCACTAAAGGCCTGCTTAGGCCAGTTGTATTTCGACATGATTGTATCACTGTATCATAGATAAGGCATATAGATTCAAATTATTGGGTCCTGGGTATCAGTTGTGTGGATGAAAATGGGACAAGGAGCAGCTGGAAGTTCGACAAAGCTTTTATCGGAGCACTCGATAAGAGATCGGAAGCGTCCAACACTATTTTCATGGGCTGAGCGGTAAATTCAGGTCTACACTCGCTTCACCCATGTGTATACTAGAGTCGGTCAGTAATCGCATCAAGCTCGATGGCTACTCGCGAGAATGGTAGCTGCTCGGAAGTGGGGCTCGAGCACAGGCGCTCACGAGCGAGGCGACTCGGTCATACTCATAGCGCAAGGGATATCGGTGAAGTTTATTAATGAGAGGCCTGCGATAAAACTGCACATATGATGTGTACACCCCATCTTCATAATATTTTCACCTTTCTATTTTCGTGCTGCCTTGTTTACAAACATAATAGAAGCAGGAAGTGGTCACACGATTTGTTCTCTGGGCATGTGCCAAGAAGGAAAGCTTTTCTCTGCTATAATCAAACTGAATTCAGTCATTTCATGGCTGTTTAATGAAAGAAATAACATTCTTTATGTTGTGTGGTATGTTAACCGGGGGCCTAGAAACGACGGAGAGGCTCCGTCCCCGCCGCAGCCGCAGTGGTCCACAGCCCCACGAAGACTACCGCAGCCCACTTCGCCTCTCCGCCACTCCACACCGAACCACTCTTTCAGGGTTATTGTGCGGTTCGGCCTCCGGTGGACCCCCCAGGGAACGTCTCACACCAGACGAGTGTATCCCCTATGTTTGCGTGGTAATGGTGGTGTACGCATACGTGGAGAACTTGTTTGTGCAGCAATCGCCGACATAGTGTAGCTGAGGCGGAATAAGGGGAACCAGACCACATTCGCCGAGGCAGATGGAAAACCGCCTAAAAGCCATCCACAGACTGGCCAGCTCACCGGACCTCGACACAAGACCGCCGGGCGGATCGTACCGGGGACCAGGCGCTCCTTCCCACTCTGGAAAGCCTTGCGTTAGACCGTGCGGCTAACCGGGCGGGCAACATTCTTTATACTCAAATAAAAATTAGATTAAAACTACTGCTGTAATGAATGATAAAATGGGATCAGTTAATGAGGTTGAGATTGAAGATAACATAACACAGCACCATACATCCATGTGTCTAAAATAAAAATAAAAATATGTTGGTAACAAAAACTACTGAATATAAATCTGCATATCACATTTATATTATACAAGTGGACACTATTTACACAGATTATTTGTGTTCCATCTCGTATGATATGATTGTCTACATAAAATAATTTCCTTGTCCCTCTTATTGTTATATCCGCAGCTCGTGGTCGTGCGGTTGCGTTCTCGCTTCCCACGCCCGGGTTCCCGGGTTCGATTCCCGGTGGGGTCAGGGATTTTTTCTGCCTCGTGATGACTGGTTGTTGTGTGATGTCCTTGGGTTAGTTATATTTAAGTAGCTCTAAGTTCTAGGGGATTGATGACCATGGCTGTTAAGTCCCATAGTGCTCAGAGCCATTTGAACCATTTTTTTCTTATTGTTATTTCATAACAAGATATCATTGACACGTTCTGGATCGACACAACAGCGCTTCCCGGATACAGTAAGCCAGCCCGACTAAAATTTCTTTCGCTTGCAGTGCGACTAGCGGGAATGCAGATGCTTTCTTTCACCAGTTCAAAGAGCTTGGGAAAGGCTATTCAATCTCGTTTCAACATCTTGATCTAATGATTTTCTGACCTTGCCACAAAACCAGAGAGTTTCATATATCCTACAGTTCTATGTACTGCCTGGATGGATTCAAAAATATCAGACAACGCTTCATTAAGGAACTTGTCATCCAGTGTGTGCCTTTACCAGCTGTCTATACAGTGCACTGCACTTGGCAGACGTTTGTGGTGTTGAAGAGCTTTCTGTATGTTCGGCCCTCGATCCGTCACAAAAGCCACCCTGTTTAGTTCCATAGGAGATACATCTATCCCAGGCAACGTTTCGTATAACTGTAAGAACATTTTCATTCGATTTTGAAACGTCGGTGAACCTTGTTGTAAGGAGCACATTGTTACTCAGGTCACATCTGTTCTCAGAATCTATAATAATACTAGATCTGACAGTCAGATGATGTATTTTGCGGTAATTGTCAGTCCGGAGATCGCAAATCGTAGAACACTCGTTATGGTCAACAGCTTTCTTCACTTGAGGCAAGATCTCACTTCTCACTTTATCGGCAATATCTTGTATATGTCGAGAAACGGTTCTCGGATAAAGCAAAATCTCTTGTGTTCTAACTGTCCCGTACTTGGCGCCAATACCAATTAGTCTTTGTGAAAGGCTAATAAACCCTTCCCCCATAACAATGTTGAAGGGCCGTAAATCCAGAGCACACATTTGCATACAAAAAAGTTGCTCTGAGAACTATGGGACTTAACTTCTGAGGTCATCAGTCCCCTAGAACGTAGAATTACTTAAACCTAACTAACCTAAGGACATCACATACATCCATGCCCTAGGCAGGATTCGAACCTGTGATGGTAGTGGTCGCGCGATTCCAGACTGTAGCGCCTAGATCCGCTCGGCCATACCGGCCGGCATTGGCATACACCTGTCCCAGAATGATTCTTTATCGCGGATCGAAATTGTTGTTAATATCGTGTGGGCAACACTTCTGCACGTATGTCTTTTCGTGCTTCCCTTATACAGGCCTACGAGTAACGCTTTGCATCCCTCTGTTCGGCACTGAAAGTAATGCACAGGATCACAAGTATCCCTTTCAGTACCTATCTGGAATTAAAAATCGCAGTAATGAACATGTTCTGACGAATACAGTTCCAATTTTTTTCTCGTATATCTTTAACATAATGAAGCAATTTTTTCAGAAATTATAAGACAGCAAAATGTAAAGTGGAAAGTATGAATATTATTCCCACAAGGTCCCAAGTTCAAATCTGGTGGACAGTCTCTGCAGTACATTATAAATATCATTAAAATCTCGATGAAGTCTAAGGAACACGTTTTACTATTCCTCTCGCTAAAAGTATTGTTCATTTTATTTTATTTTTATTTTTAACAGCGACTTTCGTCCATGACTGAGCTTTCCAGCTTCATGCGAAACTGAGTTTACTTAAATTAGACTCTGAGCGAAAGAAATTCATAGTTTGTAATGTGCACGTCCAATGTCCTGGCTATCTGGCGTTTATCGTGTTTTCTTAAGCTTTGAATTACATGTAAATAAACTTGTCATCGGATTTGTAAATACACAGTGCAGGTTATAAATTGCGTCATATTATCGTAATAAAAACACGCCAGATAACGAAACGTTGCACTAGACGCCACAATGTTACTAATCTATCAGAGCAGAAGGCATTTTATGAAATTTAGACTTTAACAGCTAGCGGCTCTTCGACAAACTTTCTTTCAGTGAAGTTGATGCCTCTTAAAGAAACTGCGCATTCAGGGAAATGCGTCATTAATTAACTCAACTTACGTGATCGCGTGCTAATTTAAACCATATATTCAAACTGTCTGGTAGACTCTGTTTTATTTCCGCTGTTAAGTACAGATTGTACCTTTCCTAGGAAGTCTTAAACAGACGAAGCGAACACAAAAAGTAAGCAAATAAATCTTAGTTTTACTAGCTTTTTCGGTCAGTAATTGGAAGTAATTAGCAGCATCGAATAGAGAAGTTTTAACTCAACGTAGCTTCTTTGATTCACTCACTCGCAATGCATATCTCTTACGAGCGCTCAAAGTCCGCATTCATTCGCAAATAAACTGAACGCTTTAATTATATTCTACAAGTTTTAACTCGTCACTGTTCACAAAGTAAAAGAGAGTCCAAAATAAGTGTTGAGCACTTTTGTTTGACGTGGCCGTAAGAGTAAACTTCAGGAAAATGGGATAACATAATTGTGTGCACTTCTTTCATCTAGAATGAAATGACATAAATTTCTAATAAAATTAAATTAGTATCTTGAACTTATCCCAGCAGGAACTACATGGCTTGTTTCGCGACTGTCCAGCACGACGTACGTCCCGTCTGCTAACGTTGCTAGAACGTCCTCTTTCGTTCATCATAGCTCTGTAAGAAACGGCACTGGAGCGCCTACGAGTCTCGCGACTGCTACGGAAACTCGCAGAAGACGAGCCGCGGCAGGTTCGCCCGGCCCCATTGCTCTTCGTGGCTGCGAGTGCGACTTACGGCGGTAACGAGCTACGATTGAGACTGAAGAGTCAGATGACCAGCTCTAGTGCATACAGTAGAGAGCGAAAAGCGTGTGTCATCACTAGCAGGAGTCAGGCGGTATTTTTGTGGCACAGTGGGCTTCGACAAAAGTTTGATGGGCTTATATTTCCTTCAAGTCACGTATACTCGCATCCCACAATTTATAATTGCGAATGGGTGACGTTAGCGTTCGATGTTTTACCTACGCATGTGGCACGTGACTGCTGTTGTTGTAAATATAAGGGCTCTGATCACGGAGACGATCAGGGGTTCCGGTATTCGAGTTAGTGCACGTTTGACCCCTATGAATTTCAGGATCAGTACTACGAAAGACGAAAGATGACGCCTCAGATCCGCGCACAAAGCGCGAGAGCCATTATCACTATTAAATCTACATTATGAGCCCAAATTTCTTAGTTTCAGCTGTAGCACCGTACTGTAGGGTGAAAAGCCTTTGCGTGCCAGCATTGGCTCTTTCAAAGGGCCTGTTATACAGCCGGATGATACCAGAGTGTAGCTACTCACGGAGATCCAATGTGGGCTGTAATTATCGTATGGCAGCGAAACTTGGTAAGTATGCTAATGCAGTAAATGGATGTAAGCTGAAAAACAAATTCCTATTTTGGTCAACAGGTGCAAATCTGGCGCTGTACAGTACCTCGTCGACGTTTCCGGTACTAATATTGAACAAACTCAACATTATGACTTGCTCACTTGTTTGAGCTTTTCTGCTCAAGTCCTTTTCCTAATCTGTTGCAGATGGAAACATTTCTACATGTCTCTCTTGCATTCACTGGGCCAGTTTTCACAGGGTAGTCAAAATTGGAATAATTTTTTTCCAGGGTACATCGGTTCCACATTAAAGCATTACAATCTCTACCAAGTTTCGTTGCCATTCGATAATTACAATCCACACTGAACCTCTGTGAGTAGCTGCACTTTACTTGTAACCATCCGGTATTACGACCTACTCTTGCACATGAGCACACTGAAGAAACACAAAAATTCATAAAACACCCAGGAGAGGGGGGGGGGGGGGGGGGGGGCGGCAAAACTATAAACCCACAAGACGATATAAGTAAGTCCGCATTGGTAACAATGTCGTATTATAAACCTTGAGCCTTATGTTGACATTACTGATACCATCTGCTAGCCGCTTACATACAATCACAATGCGGGGTTGTTCCTGCCCATAAGGGAAACCTAAACCCCAGAGTGCTTTATCTTAGTGGAGACTCCATCAAATGTAGGAAAGGAAGTACACACATGTTCTCAGCGGTTAAACATCAGGATACACACCACAGCACACAGTGACTAGACGAAAACTGTGCTACCATCACTCAGACCACAAGTGTCAGCTCATGCCCTCACATGTGGCTGCTAAAAACGAGAAAATCCTTGTACCGAGACGGGTTCGAAGGCTTGACATTTGTATTAGCAGTTTGCCACTTATCAAATGAGCTACTGAGCAACTGCAGTGTGTGAGTAAGGAAAGTTTTATTTCTATGACGTGTTAACGGAGTTAGGTGTGTTAGTGTGGTATGGAAAGAAATATAAAATTCTCGAACGAAATATGTATGAGTTATACACAATTTGCAAGAGAGGTGAAACCCCAGAATGGGGGGAGGAAACAAAGTGAAACCAAATGGATTGAGATGGGGTGTGGTATTACATCCATGATTGCAAAATCGAGTCAAATTTTACAAAGAACTTGACAGTATGAGCCTGCTTACCAGTATGACGTTGTACCCCTTCTGCATTTGATACATGGACTCATTCCGTTCGGAAGGTTACCATAAATCCGCTGTAGCCTGCTTCGAGGCAAAGTGGCTCACAACCTCTGTAACTGGTCTCTGGTATCTTCGATACTGGAACAGGGACAGAACTGACGTCCGAACTGGTCCCACACATGTTCCACTGAGGACAGAGCCCCCAACCGTTATTGACGTTGACCTGAAGTGATACCCGATATCTCCCGCTACTTTGACGCAAGGAGTAGCTTCGTGGCGCCTCTCTAAAGTACTGGAAGAATGGGGATTGGCCAGGGTAGCTGCCATACTCGCCTACGATTATCATCCTGGGTAATGCAAAACTGAAATTCACTGCTGAACACAACCTGACACAATTCATCAGCAGTCCAGGCTTCACGTTCACTGTACTACTCCAAAAACGAGCGTTTCTTGTGGTGTTAACGGCAACCTAAGTAAGCATGAGACGGTAATTCCCTATTCCGTCAGCTTCTAGTCTCCTACTAATGACACAGTATGACACAGACTATTCCAGGGACTCCATTATTTGTTCTCGGATGGTGCACGCAGGCATGAAGGGGTCGATATGTGTTTGATGCCATAACAGACGCTCTTCCCTTTCGGTGGTCGACCTCGTCAACTACAATCTTGACAACAATTATGCCTGTCCTCACTTTCCCAGTTCAATGTCGGGCCACTATCTCGTCAAATGCTCCACAAACGTGAATAGTTCACTATTAGAACAGCTGGCAAAATGGAGACCCGTAAAGATGCCCCTTTCAAATCCTGTCTTACACAAGTAAGCAGTATTTCCGTGTCCTTCACAGTGATCGCCCAACATCGGACGTTGTTCATATACCCCTTTATCTACTACATATTATTAAGTGAGTATCCCAGAACCCCAGAATCCAGCCGGCCGGAGTGGCCGAACGGTTCTGGGCGCTACAGTCTGGAACCGCGCGATTGCTACGGTCGCAGGTTCGAATCCTACCTCGGGCATGGATGTGTGTGATGTCCTTAGGTTAGTTAGGTTTAAGTAGTTCTAAGTTCTAGGGAACTGATGACCTCAGAAGTTAAGTCCCATAGTGCTCAGAGCCATTTCAACCATTTTTGAACCCAGAATCCAGTAGTAGTTGCAGGTTGCCAATGCAACGTCTTCCAGGGGCAAAAAAATTTGATTTCTCATACTTAGAGTAATTATTGACAGAATTAAAAAATTTAATGCGGTCATAATATATTTATTAATCGGTATAATTTTGTGTTAAAAGTTAAACACAATAAGGCAAGTATTGTACTACAATGCGCAATGGAATTAAAGGATCACTTTTCGTAACCCCATAACCGTCTTCCATTGCGACGCATAAGTTTGAAATTTGGTTAAAAGATGCGTACAACCTTCCTCTCTAGCGGTGCAAAAGCATGGCGCCCTGCGACGTCATCCTCGCGGTCGACGACGCTTCAAACGGCAGGGTGTCGAAACATGAGAAAAAAAAGGCCTCAGCTCAGAAGATCAGGTGAAGTGTAAGGTGAGTTATTAATGTCACATTGGCAATAAGCTTCACAAAAATTCTGCTCAGTGTCACACGATGGGAAAGTCGTCACAGCCCCTCTTACCTACATTACACGCCCTCTTTTGACGTCTCTGTGATCGAGGTTAGAATTGTGACACCTAGGGGTGAAATCTCGCGGTTTTCTTATGAGTGGCCGATGAAAAAGTTCCAGTCACACAGCTGCTCATAATCGGTATGAAAAGGCCTCAGGGATTGTCCAGAAGGGCGTCGATGCACTGGCACTTCGCAGGACGATGAGCATCACGAAACAGTTCTTGACAACCTTTCACACTGTTGACACCCTCGGACGTTTCAGCCCTTCTGTACTGGCATTTCTGGCTGCAATCCCATTAAACGTCACCTGACCCTTTTGGATGGCAGCGCGACTGCAGTTTTTCCTATGGTGTACAGTTTGGAACCACTAAACACCTTTCAAAACCAGTCAACGAAATTTGAAAGTGGTCCATGGCAGAAAAGAGTACGTTTGCATTTTCTTTCTTCCCTCCTTTTTCGCTCCCTTGCGCGGCGCGGAAATGATTTTTTTTTTGGGGGGGGGGGGGGGGGGCAGTAGAAGGAGCAACTTTGGAAGGCGAGCGTGAATAAAACGACAAAGGAGCCCTTTAAGAGCCCCCCCCCCCCTCTTCCCCACCCCCCTCTCCATGTTCGGAAACACCCTGGGTACCACCTACCACGTTATTTGAGCAAGTTACAGGTATATTTATCTGAAACTTCGACACACATTAAACCTTGTGGCTGCTCTAGCGCTTGAGGGTTAGGTAACCCCTTTGACACCCCTCAGGCGATGTTTGCCTCTCTTCAAGCACTGTAGCAGCCGCAAGGTAGATGTTTGTTGAAGTCTTAGAGACGTACATTTGTAACGTGCTGAACTAAGGTGCGTGGGTGGTAGCCATGGCGTTGCCGAACTGGGGGGCCTTAAAGAGAACGACTTTGCTGTTTTATTGACGCTTGCTGGCCCCACATCCCGTGATTACGCAGTAGAATGGTGCAAAAAAGGAAGACTGAACTGCATAAGAAACCTTTCCTGCCACGGTTCACGCTCAAATTTCATCGAATGTTTTTGAATGGTCCCTATACATTACAATCTGCAGATAAGAAAAAAATTTCAGTCACACCTCACTCCAAAGGGGTCAGATCACGTTTAATGTGGATGCATCCCCATAGTGTCCCTACAAAAGGGCGACAGCAATGTCAAAAGTGGTCAAGAACATCGTCCTGTTGCTCATCGTACTACGAACTGTAGTTTTCGATCGCGAAATGTGTCGGAATGAACGCCCTAGGGAAATGGGTGGGGTGGTTTCATTGGTCCCCCTTTCTGCCAACCCTTGATGCCTTTTTGGCACCGTTCCTGTGCGGCTGTGTATCTGTAATGTTTTACTCGCCACTCATACGAAAGCCTCATGATTTCAATGACGAGCATTGCGGTTGTATCCTCCAGCGCAGAGGCGTCATAGGGGTGAAATGTCAGTAAAAGGGGCCGTGACGACCGTGTAATACGTTCACGGCGACGTTGGGCAGAGTTGAGGTGAAGTTAGGTGTTAATGTGGCACCATTAACCCATCTGACACGTCACACGAACTTTTGAGCTGTTTTTTTTTTTTCGCAGGTGTCGACACCTAGCTGTTTGAACAGTCGTTGACACCAGGGTAACGTCGGAGGGCGCCACGTTTGTGCGCCGTTAGAGAGGAAGGTTGTATGCGCATTTGAGCCAAGTTTCAAACTTATGCGTCGCATTGGGAGATAGTTGCAGGATTTCGAAAAAATTGTCTTTCAATTTTGTAGCAAATTGTAGCTATAAACAATGTGTTTTACTTGAGGCTGTGTAACTGACGATGCGTAAATATCCGAATTTTATTCATTCAGTATTTGAGAATGAGACCACTTAGCGACTTGCAACAAACTTTGCATATAATTTCAAACCTTTACGAAACTTTTTATCACTTACTAGTCTCGCTAATATTAGACGCTACCCTATGTACCATAATTCATATCTGTAAAGTTTGAGAATATTGTCAAGAACCATGTTCCCCAAATGTGCAATATTGCTACTCATAAAGTAATTCAAATGGATGACGCAAGTTTAATGCCAGTGACTGTGGATGAATTGTTTGAATATAGGGATATTTTTGTGAGAAGAGTTCTATATGCCAGTACAGATATTGAAAATGACAAGTAACATTCCAGGCAAACTTTATAATATGTACTAGAGGTAGAAACTATAAAGAATAATGGCCTCTAAGAAGCGTTGTAATATGACATTCGTGGCGAAATTCACTTAAGTACATGTTGGGTGAACTTCAGTAACGTCATCAGGTGTGGCAGAGGTAAACACCTGCATAATTACTCCCACTAATATCTCTAACTAGTGTAATGGTGTGCTGTTTAAGGCACTACTTCCAACTGTCTGTCTGACCATTCAGATATGGATTTGCCATGGTCTCCATAAATCGATCAAGGTGAATGCTGGGCTCATGTTCCTGAATAGGTCACGACCGATTTACTTCTTCATTCTTGTCCTTTAAATCTGTCCTCCGTCTCTTACGAGACTGTCGTCAATGAGCCATAAAACTGTAACGTATATTTTATCTTTTTCCGCGGTGAAGTAGAGGAATAATGAAGCTGATAAAATGTTCAATGATCTCTGTTGCACTGCAGGGAGCTGAATGAGAAATCACCGAATTACTACCAGAGCCATCAAAATTGACACAATGAAGAAGAGATAATAAGCAGCTCTTTCACATAGTTCTAAGGAGAGGTTACATATTTTACAAAATACGTAACACCGTGCTGTCTGTGATAATGTTATTTATTCTGCTACCGGTTTCAGTTCTAAACCATCATCGGCGACAGCTGTACAACATACAAAAGTGGACAATGAGACAATGCCAAATTAAATAAGAGAAAACAGGAAAAACCGTTAAATCTATCGAAATGCTCACAAAAATTAGTACAGGTTTATCTCATCATGCATGATTCGACATAAGATACCACTGAAGACCATAACCGCCAATAAAAATAAAAAATCGGGAAAACATTAAAATATGATGGCACATTGAAAAAAGGACAACATGTGATGTACAGCAATACAATTCAAAGAACTTCCAAGTCAAAGATGACAGTCTTGACCTAATCCAAAGAAGCTGGCATTAAATACTTCTGTGGTAATAAGATTACAAAAGTGAAGTTTTAACGGTTCTACACTTGACTGATATCACACAAAAGCATCAATAAAATAAAATATAAGGTAATAGAATAACAGAATTTATGAATGTGAGACTATACAATATTTTACAATCCAGTCAAAAATATAACCATGCAAAATACCATCTACAAAGCAATTCGTGGAATTCAAATCAGTCAAGCCATATCTGACGAAAATACACATTAAAATAAATTAATACGAAGGAAATACAATTTTTAAGAGTGAAGGAAAATACAAAAAGAATGTAGAATATGTAGATGTAAAACATCCAAAATTTTATGCATATGCCACAGACAAACTTTTTTTATGAATAAACATGGTATAGATCTTAAGTGTTACGCATTGGTTAGAAGAATATGTCATTCAATGTCTACGAAATCACAAAATGTAACTGAAATTCCGTTTAACATCGGGGTACAAATTAATGAAAAGGTATGGTATGAATCTACACTTTAACACACTGGTTCGAAAGTATTTCATCAACATTACTACACTGTCATAAGACAAAATTAAAAATGGCAGTGAGCATACAGACAAAAATTAATCAAGGAAGAACAACACACAATTATGAAATCGAAATACAGGGTCACAATCGTATCATATTACAGTTTCTATAACTGAAAAACCAGGGATGCATTTGAAAAATTGTGCAGCTGTCATTGATGATGACTTTAAACCGAAACCGCAGCAGAATAAATAACATTAACATTATCACAGACAGGTCTGTGCTATGGATATATATGAATAAATAAACATGAATAGGATGAACAGGGAGTGGCAGCAATATTGGTTGGTACTAGATACTTATACTGCGAACTAACGAATCATGAAATTATGGATAAAAAATTCATATTGCACAATATAACTCTCGTTGGTGAGTCGCTTCGAAATGTATTAGTAACCGTCGACGGCTGTGACCTTTGTTCCGACCCTAAGAAAAACAATAATGGAACTGGCAGTGATAATGGCACACACTGCTCCACAGTTGTGTATATACCCGCATTTCCAGTAATTTGTTCAAAAAAGATACGTGTCTTACCTCTTGAACTTTTTGAACAATACATGCCTACTGAAAGCTCGTATTGCTCTGCTCTCTCGGAACAGGAATGTTCTGTTTTTGTGTAGGATACCGTCATGCAGAGATGGATCATTGATTTTAGATTATGGTAAACATTTCTATAATAATCTGTTCCCCGGTAAATTTTTTACTAGGGTGAACCTTGGCGCAGACGAATGACAATTCCTCTGGCCAAACCTCGAGTGTTCCTTGTGTTTTGCAGGCTGTGTAACTGACGCAGCATACTGGAAGGCAGCAGAATGGTCCCATATTCATGTCGGTTACAAACCGAGATAGTGTTTGTGTACGACCAAGCAGACAGACAGGGTCGAGAGGCAACACGGCTATACCATAACAAGTACGCACACAGACGCCAACCACATCACACAACATTTCAAGCCCTTTTTTGGGCGTTTGTGTGATAATAAAAGCGCACGAAAAGGGCTTGAAATGTTATGTGGTGTGGTTGGTGACTGTAAACGTGCTTGTATTGGTGTAGTCGTGCTGCCTCTCAACCGAGACGTTTTAGAAAGCAACAGTTAATTGAAGTTTCTTAAATATTAAACTTAAATTTTTTAGATTATATAGTCACAGAAAGCGATCTAATACTTTACACGTCATCATAATTGTGAAGTCTTGTGTACGTAGCCATATGTTCAGCTCTTGAAACAACACAATCACTTAATAAATTGTGACCATACTGGCTATGTCTGGGAACCGTGACTGCGTGGAATAATTATTTATTTGTATATTGTGCTACTAGTCACAACATTGTCACTTAAAAATAAATTTTCTTAAACTAGATCTTTTTTGCTTACCGTTGGCTGCTAAAGGGGCTGTTGTGGTATTCATGGGAGAGGGGGGAGGGAAAGTTGTGACCTGAAATTGATGTTCAGTGATGTCTTATGCTAGTCTGAAGCTGTGTCTCGTTCATTATGATTGATACCACAGCCTGTGTGGGATGCAAATAGATTTACATCGGTTATTATGTTGCGATAATCGTGTGATACACTTTTCTAATATGGAACAAATGGAAATATGGAGATAATATTCTTAATGGGATAACAGATTTCAAAACACAAAATTTTTCAGTAATCTGAAGTAAGTTCTAATGCAATTGATTTAAAATGGGCCAATGTAAGCATATGAACACCAGTGTGTTAATTTCTTGAACATTGCTACAAAGCGCTATAATCGATATTCATTCATGCTATAAGCAAGTCACTTTGTATTACTGTACAGTGTTTACAAGAAACTTGTGCAGTGAATTATGTCAAAAACAGTGAAAAAGTAAACAGTACAAAGTTTAATGTTCCACAACAGCTTCGCCAGTGTACCAAGGATAAAAAATGAAATTTAGGACACTAAAATTATAAGGGAACAGCTGTCATATAGATAAGTGTATCACACGACTTTCGCAAGGCAATAGCTGATGCAATACTATTTGCATGCGACACAGACTGTGGTGGAAATCGTAATAAACAACGAGACACAGAGCCACACAAGTATAAGACAACACATGAAATCAGTTTCTGGCCATCTACCCCTTTCCCCCGCTCCCTCCCTCCAATACTCCAACAGCCCCTCCAGCAGCCAAAAGTAAACAAAGCAGTGCTATGTTACTCTAATTTAAGGAAGTATTTTTAAGTTACAATTTTCTGTATTCATAAACGCCTGAAGATAGGCAGAACATGCTAGAAACGCATTGCATTTTGTTAAATCAAACATAAAACAAATGAAAGTGACTGGTATCAGAAAATGCAAATAAACAGTAGAATCATTTATTTTGGTGACTGCTTACGGCACGTTTCAGTATTTTTGATTGAAGCTGAAACTGTTAACGATTACCGCCAATAACGACTATCTAACAAAATTTACGTAAAGGCTTCCGGAATGTTTACTTGGGCGCACTTGGGCATTTAATAATAGCCTATTAAGTCTCTGAAATTAATCCATGTACATTAATAGGCTTTGTGTTACTGGAGAAAGAAGAGCACGAATGTCTAGCGCTGGAATACTTTAACTGAAGGTGTGAAGTCAACGATGTGTTTCGTCCCACACGAGGAGATAGAGACTATTTCTTCACGATACACAGAGCGATACGCTGAAATCAGGACTGATAATATTGTAAGTATAACCACTCGTTGATATGATATATGGCTGTGCGCTGGTGCTACTCTGGGCGAGATGCAGGATGTGTTGTTGTTGCTGTCTGGTGTTTTGCGTCTAATGGAATCACAGTTACCGATCGTATACAATCTCTAGCAATGATGCAGAGGACAGTTCAAGGGTATTTAGTCGGACTATGCTTCTAACGATTGATGGCGAATGGAGCTTAAGTGAACCAACACAGTGATCACATAGAACTTATTGGTCGATAGTGAGAAATATTATGCATGGCAGCTGGCGATAGCTCATCACTTTATCTCCAACGTTTACCGCACTGGAGGGTAGTGCAAAATCGTGCACTGTTAACAGACTCATTCCTGGTGGTATTTAACTTTCATTACAAGATTCGCTCCTCATCAGTTTTGACTCGTCGCTGATGTCGTAACATTTTCTTTGTTCTAGTACCCTTCCTGACTCCAAAATATCATTTGAAACTTAGGAGGAGAACTGTGTATATACCATCTGCTGTGAATCGTTTAAATCGTACTATGAATAATTTAACAAAGCAAAAGAAACGTTGAATGCCTCGTCGACATCAAGATAGCTCGAAACGGAGCACTAATTCGGCTGGAGAAAGATATGGGTGAGAAACGATCGTGACGTTGACGAAGGAACCATTTCTGCATTCAGTCTCTGTAGGTCCATTATAGCCTGGGGGACAAAGAAATTTCTGCATTCGTCTGTAGTAATTTCGAACAGGCATGGGATATTCTAAAGAAGATGGTCCGACAGTAATATGATCTCTGCCCCTCATTATTACGGATCCAGTGTCAACAACAGCGACAACTCACTCAGTAGTAGAAGTACGTAGCATATAATTTGGAAATATGCTAGGAAAACAAGTATGACTGGAAGAGAACTAGAATAGCGTAAAAGGCCGTAGAGAGGATTTAGAACCTTCGCTTCTCAGGTTTTGAAAAAAAAAATTTCTATAGTCAGGTAGCAGTAAAGATAAAACACGGAGTGAGCAAATGGAGTTTCGTTTCTAGAAGCAACTGACACTGAAAATAATAAAGTGATGTGACACTCTGTGTAAGACTGTCCAGCAAAATGAATTTAACCTTGTGTCAACTTCAAAGATATGGGAGATAGAGCACTAAAGCAGTTAATGTAGTACGGAGGAAGTAAGCGGGCACGATATTTGTAAGGTATCATCTCAGCATTCTCGCGTAGGAAACAGCACGAGAAACGTGTATCAACATGGCTGCGAAAGACTTTGAACATTTCTCCTGTTAAATACGAGCCCACCAGACACGGACACAGACTCCTTCAGAGACTCTCCCTCCACAATAATCCTGAGTAGATTGTTTGATTGAAAGAAACGGATACTTTTTACAGCTCGCACAACACTCGGCTTACAGTCACATACCTATAGACGTAATCACAATGAAAAAGACTTACATATCGGTCAGACTTCGTCTCCAGACATCTCAGCACCTGACGTAACGATCCAATCCTCACAGCCGTCAAAGCTCTAACTGCGTCTCATCACTTTTAACGACATTAAACATATCGTATACTTGAAATGTATTCGCAACTGCGAATGTGGACAGCCATTGGCTGTATAGTGGAATGACGACAGTCCAAATTTGTGACGGACCGGGGTTCGAACCCGGATTTCCCGCTTATCGCGTGCGATTGCCTTACCTTTAGGCTATCCGAGCGTGGCTCACGGCCAGACCCAAACTTCCATACGTCGTCAACCATTGTCTACAACATGTACTCGTATATCCATTAAGTATATTACCGAACAGGAGAGGCACTTTACTTGAAAGTCAGTGAATAAATACGATATTGGAGTGCCTATCTTATTCCGAATTACGATGAAATGTTCCTTAGGATATGCATGCATGTCCACAGGAACAGGCATTGCGGCGACTACAGCCATCAAGAAATACATGGAATATACTCGCAGTTGCGAATATGGACAACCGTCAAGTGTGTAATGTAATGACGACAACGAAAATTTGTGCCGGACCCGGACTCGAAGTCGTCAATCATGTTTCTACAACCTGTACATGTTCATCCATTATGAATATTCCGGTACAGACGAGACATTTTACTTCAAAGTAACTGGCCCGATTTCGGCGGATATATACGATGTTGCAGTGCCTGTGTTATTCCGTGCCACGCTGTAATGTTTCGTTGCACATACATGCATGCCCAGAGGAACATTACATGGAAACCCGGTATAACACAGGCATAGCAATATCGTATTAAGAATATCGATCTTAATGCTCTGACAGAGGACTCCTCAGAAGCCCATTAGTGACACTACTACAGATGGTAAAATTCATGAATGTACTGATAAGCTAACAGCACTCTACGACAGAGAAGCTCCTATTCGTAGAATTCCAGTAATAGACAACAGAATTACGTAAAATAATAAACAACAAGGATTCTGCTCACAGTTGTCTCAACTCATATCCAAAGCTTGAATGCTACAAAGAATACAGAAAGCTGCGAAAGAGGGTATAGCAATACGCTCACAATGTCAAAATCAGGCATGCCCGCTCCGTTCTGAGGAGCGATTCGAGCCCTGCGATTCTGTGAATCTCTGTAGACTGGGTACAGGAAACACAAATTCTTTCTCAGATCTCAGCTGACGAACTAAATGATTTTCTTTAGCAACATCATTCAGCCTCCATTCTGCAAAGAACTATAGCACGCTAGAACTTCCAGATTACAAATTTTTATCTCGTAAAGGGAATGTGTCCCCCTAATTGGAAAAGAAGTATAGCCAGACGTTTTCCTTAGAGCGATAAGCTTCAGTCAGTTTGTGATTAGCTTCCAGTTTGCATCTTACCTGCTGTAACCAAAGTTCTGAAATAAATTATTCACTACCAACTAAAGACATGTGGCAAACATCAGCCACGTTCTCGTAAACACCATAGCACAAACAATGCACTAATGAAGGCAACTGATGACCTGAAATATGCCACAGAGCACGCACTATTGTACTTCAGCATGACGTTTGGTTCCATCACCTTCACATACTAATCAGAATTATGCAACAGCTAAAATTTATGAGTAGTGAGGTGGAGTATTTCAAGGCAACCTGAGAAAAATAAAAAGTCGTTCTTGAGGGACGTTCCTTCTGAGGTGCCACACAGCTTAGCCCTGGGCCCGTTCTTGGTTTACTTGTATGTCTATGAAATCTCGTCAGGTTGCCATCCTGTAAATATCATTTCCATATCGAGTTCCTTTCTATGTCGAGTAGCTCCAGCCTTAAGTAAGTTCCAGAGCAGAAGATGTCAATACAACTATCGTCAAGATAATGACTGTCTGCCTTCAGTGGTTAAACGGACAAAAAGAAGTCTGAAAAAGTATGCGACCAGAAACTAATATGGCAAAGACTCCACCCCCCCCCCCCCCCAATCCCTCCTCCCCGTTTCTCGTGACGGTATCCAAGCATCTTAATAATAATAATAATAATAATAATAATAAAACAGTGAAGAACTAGAGTGTAACTTTGAATGAACACCTCGGTTGGAGACAAAGTACTATCCTCACGCGCAGGAAGACTTCTACTGAAGTTCTACGGAAGATCCGTATCATATTTCCACAGGATGTGAAACCAGAAGTTGTGCTACCATTTGTTGTGTCGAACCTCCACTACTGCGATGTAATCCAACACATCAAGAGTAGTGAAAATTCAAGATGGTTAGAACTAATTATGAAAGACTGGGTGTACTGCAGCTGCAACATCCTTCCACTTGACCATATCAGTGCTTCATGCTGATAGTTAGGGTGCCTGCGGCCAGACGGATTACGTGACTAGCAGATACTAGGTTTACTTCGTCGAATTCCTGTGCGCATATTCGTACGCCCCAGTACGTCGCATCAGAGGTGAAGTACCTGTTATTCCATCATTCTCACAACACAAGGTCTTATTTATTTAGTGTCCTAGCTGTACGCACGCAAAAACAAATTATTCGCAAATATAAGTTGGCGCTGTCCGCCTCTGGAACAAGCTACACTTTGCGCTCAATTCAGTGCCCTAGCATTTAAGAAACAGCTTTTGTCAATCTTATAACTTTTCCCTGAAAAATTAACCCATATGGTCAGATTCTCTTTGTCAAAAAGTAAAGAAAATGCTTCCTTCTTATAGTATACTACTTTCTCTCTTCGTTTCAAATGGTTCAAATGGCTCTAAGCACTATGGGGCTTAACATCTGAGGTCATCTGTCCCCTACACTTAGAACTACTTAAACCTAACTAGCCTAAGGACATCACACACATCCATGTCCAAGACAGGATTCGAACCTGCGACCGTAGTAGCAGCGCGGTTCCGAACTGAAGCGCCTAGAACCGCTCGACAACAGCGGCCGGCTTCTCTTAGTTTGTTGATGAGCCATGTCACATTCTTCCCACTTCTCTTCATTATCTGCGTTGTACCGCGCTCCTCCTTTTCCCTCTATTCGAGCCCTTTTCTCGCGTCCATTGCTGCCAGTGTCCCCAGTTTAACTCCAGCTGCCTGTAATCAGTCTTTGTTGTTCTACTTTCCATCAACTAATATAGTCCAGATAATTTTCTACTATAGTTACTACTCATTTAGGCTGTTTATGTTATACTTATTTCTATATGTTATATCCTATATTCAATGTGGTTGTTGTGATCTTGAATCCGGAGACTGCTTTGCTGCAGCTCTCCATGCTATGCTATCCTGTGCAATCCTCTTCATCTCCGAAAAACTACTGCAACTTACATCCTTCTGAATCCGTTTACTGTGTGCAGCCCTTGGTCTCCGACTACGATTTTCATCCCCCCCCCCCCCCCCCCGTCACACACACTTCCCTCCAGTAAACTTCCCTCCAATTGGTGATTCTTTGATGTCTCAGAATGCATCCAATCAATCGGTCCCTTCTTCTAGTCAGGGAGTGCCAGAAATTTCTTTTCTCCCCATTTGTATCCAGCATCTTATTAGATACGTTATCTACCCACACAATCTTCAGCATTCTTCTGAAGCATCACATTTCAGAAGCTTCTCTTCCTGTCTAAACTGTTTATTGAGTATGTTCCTGTGTAAGCCTTTATATTCTGAATATTGGAACCTACATCCTACTGAATCTGCTTACTGTATTCATCTCTTAGTTTCGCTCTATGGTTATTACCCCCCAAACTTCCCTCCAATACTAAACTGGTGATCCCGTCATGAATCAGAATGCGACCTATCAATAGGTTTCTTCTTACAACCAGGTTGCGCCATACATTTCTTTTCTCCCTAATTTTACTCAGTATCTCATTAGTTACGTGATCTACCCATGTAACCTTTGTCGTTCTTATGTAGCAAAGAAGCTTCCCTTCTTGTATAGACTGTTTATCGTCCATGTTTCTCTTCCACGAATGGCTACACTCGACACAAATACTTTCAGAAAAGACTTCCAAATACGTAAATCCATATTAGACGTTAACAAAGTTCTCATCTTCATGAACGCTTTTCTTGCCATTGCCAGTCTCTACTTTATAGCCTCTCTTCTTCAGCAAACATCACTTATTTTGCTGAAAAAAAAAAAGAACCTATCGGGTAGAACTTTAAGTCACTCGTTTCCTAACCTAATTCCCTTCCTGTTTTTTACCGCTGCTACCTTCAGAATATCAGAGTATTTCAGTCAATATTGTTAAAAGATTTTTCTAAGCCTGCAAATGCTATAAATGTAGGTTTACGTTTCCTTAACCTATCTTCAGAGATAGGTCGTACGGTCAGTATTGTGTCGCGTGTTCCTAACATTTCTCCGAAATCTCAAATGATCTTCCCCGAAATCCGTTTCTATCAGTTTTTCCATTCTTCTGTAAAGAATTCGTGTTAGTATTTAGCAACCACGACTTATTAAACTCATAGTTCGATAATATTCTCGCCTTTCAGCACCTGCGTCCTTTAGAATTGGAGTTATTACATTCTTCCCGACGTCTGAGGGTATTTCGTGGTTGGGTGTCCCACGGCGGTAAGTAGTTCTGACGGAATGTCGTCTACTCCCGGAGCCTTCTTTCGAGTTAGGTCTTTCAGTGTTATGTCAGACTCTTCTCATAGTACGATATCTACCATCTCCTTTTTATTTACGTCCTTTTCCATATCTATAAAATTACCTGCAAGCCCATTTCCCTTCATAGCCCCTCTATATACTGTTTCACCTTTCAATTTACCGTTCTTTGCTTAGTATTGGTTTTCCATCTAAGCTCTTTGATATTCATACAGCTGCTTCTCTTTTCCCCAAAAGCCTCTTTAATTTTTCTGTAGGCTGTGTCTACCTTCCCCGCAGGGAAATATGCTACTAAATCCTGACACTTGTCCCATAGCCGTTCCTGCTTAACCCTTTCACACTTCCTGTCAGTCTCATTTTTTAGAAGTTTGTATTCCCTTTCGCCCACTTCATTTGCTACATTTTTATATTTTCTCCTTTCATCAGTTAAATTCAATATCTCTTGTGTTATCCAAGCATTTGTACTAGACCTTGTCTTTTTACCTATTTGATTATCTGATGTCCTCACTATTTCATCCCTCAAAGCTAGCCGTTCGTCTTCTTCTGTATTCCTTTCCCCCGTTTCCAAAGGCTCCATCTGAAACTTTCAACAACCTCTGGTTTTATAAACCAATCCAGGTCCCATCTCCTTAATTTCCTGCCTCTTTAAAATTTCTTTAGTTTTAATCAACAGTTCACAATCAGGAAATTGTGGTTGTAGTCTACATCTGCCCCTGAAATATCCCACAATTTAAAACCTAGTTCCGAAATCTCTGTCTTACCATTATATAATCAATCTAAAATCCTCTGGTGTCCCCAGATCTCTTCCACGTATGCATTCTTCTTTTTTCTTAAACTGACTCTTAGCGATAGTTAAATTTTGCTCTGTGCGAAATTTTGTCAGGTGGCTTCCTCTTTGATTCCTTTCCCCAATCCATATTTACCTACAATTTTTCCTCCTCTTCCTTTTCTCACAACCGAATCCTAGTCCCCCATCTCAATTAAATTTTCTTCTTCCTTAACTGTCCAAATAATTTCTTTTATCTCATCATATATTTCTTCAATCTCTCCATCATCTGCGGAGCCCGTTGGCATATAAGATTGTGCTACTGTGGTGGCTGCTGGCGTTGTGTCTATCTCGGATGCAAACTACTCGTGCATTACTTTTATTTGATTTTCTGTTTATAAACTTGTATTCAACTGGCCGGAAGTCCTGTTCCTCCTGCCACCGAACTTCACTTATTGCCAATACATCTAACTTCAAACTATCCATTTCCCTTTTTAAATTTTCTAACCTATCTGCACGATTAAGGGACCTAACATTCCACGCCCTGATCTGTGGAACACTGGTTTAGTTTCTCCTGGTGACGATATCCTCCTGAGTAGCCCCGCCTGGAGAGCCGAATGGGGTTATTTTAAGTCCGGATTATTTTACTAAATAGCATGACATCATCATTTAACTACACACTAGAGCTGCATGCCCTCGGGAAGGATTAGGGCTGTAGTTTACCCTTGCTTTCAGTAGTTCGTAGTACCAGCACAGCAATGCCTTTCTGGCTGCTGTAACAACGTGTGATCAGTCAGTCATCCCGACTGTTGGGCCTGCCGCTACTGAAATGGGTGCTTTATCTCTTAAGAAACCAACTTTTGTCTGGTCTCTCAACAGATACCACTCCGTTGTGGCTACATCTGCGTTACGGCTATCTATGGGGCACTCAAACCACCCCATCAATGGCAAGGTCCATGGTTCATGGAGCCATATTAAATGTATTTGAATTACTCGTACGTATATTAAATGTAAGATGTTTTATAACGGGTTTCGCTATAAACATATTGCAAAGTATGTAGAATGCCTTATTAGATTTAAGAAGGGGCATGACTGCCCTAATTCTGCAGTTTAGTACAAATTACTTGAAGAAATTAAACCTCCTGCCAGTTTCCACAGCGTTTTAGGTTATGCCAAGACGAGTTTCGATGTTTCCACCTATCTTCGGCTCGTGTAATACAGTTATATCTTCATCAATATAACGTTTTTGTCGACTGCATTTTGAACGCTGCAGCTGCCTTTTATTATACATTCTTCTTTTTCAATTACATGCATAATACAAAGCCTCAATGACAAACTGATACTTGGAGAAAGATGCAAGCCAGGGATGATGTAGTTTGTCACTGGTGTTGTTCAGTCTGTATGCTAAGAAAGGAATTGAGGAATTTAAAGATGATATGGAGGGGATAAAGTTTAAAGCATAACGCAGAGCGACGAAAAACTATAAAAATGCTATTAGAAATGAACTGTTAAGGACATTCAAAAAGAAACCAGCCAGATAATGTAAAATGAAAGCCGTTGAAGGGATAGTAATGTCATAGGCAAAGGGAGAAAGTTTGGTCCCTATAAAAACGCTGAGGCCCTAAGCTCGCTGCTAGAGGGACATGGGTGCACACACTCGTGACGAATAAGCGAACACCTGGACGCATCGACCGTCCTCTTTATTTCAGTAGTGCTGAAAATAGAGTAATGGAGGCTTCAAAAGAGGACGAGAAGGGATGCGGTGCTCTATCTTACAGCGTAGGGAGAGTAGGGAATGGAAATGCACTGAAAAATGGCTCAAGTGTATGGAGAGCACTAAACGTCCGTTTGCAATTCCGAGGTTGAGTCCGACCTCTGGGATAATGGTTACCTCTGTAACTCACCGGTCTTCAGTTTTGAAGGCATCCACCTGCTGGACAATGGTGTCGGTAATACGATGTAGCGTTCCACATCGTACATCATTAGCCAACGACATCCGTCCTTCCTTGAATCGCTTGCGTCACGACTTGACCCTTGCAAGAGACACGGAGAGCTCTTCGTACACTTGTATCAGTCTTTGATGAGTTTCTGTTCTCCGCATTCCTTCCGCTGACAGAAAACGCGGTACATCCTTTTGACCTTCTTCCGAAGCTTCCATCTCTGTGTTTTCAGTTCGACTGAGTGCACTCGACGGCCGACGCGTGAACGTACTCGCTGTTATCTTCATGTGGGTGTCCGCCCATGTCCCTCTAGCAGCGGCTTTGAGGCCTCCGCTTAAAGATATGTACCACACCTTCTTCCGTAGGGAATGGCATTATGATCTCTTCAACGGTTTTCGTTTTACACTATCAGAGTCTTTTTTATTTTTGAATTACCCTAATGGATGTCGTAAAGTAAGTATAACATGAAAATTAACTCAAAGATGACAAAAATTATTGTACACAACAACCAACATACTGTGGTAGAAAATAGAGTTAATGATATACCACTCACGAAAGTAAATAACCATACCGACTGCGGTGCCATACTCTGCCAACAGTTTTGTCCGCATATGGCATTGTGAGTTAACGAGTATTGCGCTCTCATTTAAATATATGGACGAAAGAATCAGCCTACATGAATTGTGAAACGAACCCTGTCGTCGAGGACTGTGTGCCACAAAGGGCGCTCAGATTCACCACGAGATGGGGAAATTCACAGGCGTCTATTGAGGCCTAAGCGCTGTACTGTGCGAGTGAGACAGAAGAGAACCTACGTCATTGGGAAACCCAGTAGAAGCCGTTGGTGGCCGAGGAGACGTAGTAGTGTTAAATATGGCGCACCTAAGATCGGCTAAAAAGGGGAACATTTATGGAAACTATTTAATTCTGTAGCAATGCAGGGAGTGAAGCCACAGTCATTTTAATTTTCCATCCTCCATAAATTTTCATGATGATCCCAGTAAAACTTGAATACTAATCATATCTATAATAGTTTAGGATTTACTGTTAAAGTGGAATTAACAAGTTTTCTAACAAACACCTGAATCTTACACTCTGAACGCTTTGATCGATCTTAACGATCCATATTTCATATAGAAGAGCATCATTAAACTGACAAACGTTGTAAATATCAACTCTCTGACTTTCTTTGTTTAAAATATAGAGTAAATTTAAATTACCAGTATTTTCAGGATCATCATTTCCTCCACGCAAAACACATTGAACGACGACAGCATGACACCTTATTGAAACATTAGGTAATAGAATATTTATTGGAAAGTGTAGTGCATAATAGCACTAATAAAGAAAGCACATTGGTTCAAGGCTACTGGCCATGACATTTAAAGTAAGAAGGAAATTGTATTGGTTTTATGTAAAAAAAAATTAACAATGGATATCATTGTTACTTTATTTAGAATGCGAAAGTGGTCAAGCTTCGATTATTTAAATATGTTACAATGTAAAATAATTTAGAATAAGCTCTGGCCAATCAGATGGACGGCTTCAGGAAAGGGAACTGTCCTAGTCAGTTGAGCGAGGAGCTTCGGCGCGCGGGAAAAACAGCCGGGGACGAGCAGAGGGAATGCTGGTGGAGACGCGAAAGCGGACAGTTCGACTGGAGACACCAAAGGGTACAGTTCGGACTGAGACGTGAAAGCGGACACTCGGCCTTTAGGTGGTTGGGAAGTGAAAGGACTTAGAAAATTGCACGTTGTGCGGTATCGCGGTACTTAGTGTCTGAGGGGTGAGTAGCCGCGCGCCTGGTGTGAACTCTTAACTTTTCGCAAGATAACTTATATTTCGCGATGAGATTGTGAATGATCGTACTGTGTCAAATGGATATGCGTACGAATGTAACAGTAACTCTAAATACGACCACTTTCGCTATTAGTTTAATTTCTGAATAAACATTACTCTAACCAAATCGCAACTGTGTGGCCTACATCATTTATGGGTCGTTAATTAAGTTCCCGACATTATTATTACTGTTCTTATATGTTATGTTAACTCTGTACTTCGCAAACTTGCCATCAGCCAGACAATTTAACCAAAGGGTCACAAGTGTCTAATTTAGAGCGTGTAATGGGACATTTACGGGTCAAACCCCTAGACGAGTTTGAGCCAAGACATTTCGACGAAGAGGAACCGCCCCGAACATCTTTGGGATGTTAGCTCGCAGGATGCAGGGTCATGGGTTCAGTATACCGCTCTCCCGGCCATTGTGGGTTTTCTTGGCCTTGAGCTGCTACGACTCACACAAGCAGCTCGTCAGTTGGCTTCACAAGGCTGAGTGGCCGGAATCCAGACGCCCCACCAAGAAAAAATGCCTAACTGTACCGGGACTTGAACCCTTGTCAAGCGGATAACAGATAGAGACGCTGACCACTTAGCTATGGAGGCGGACGAATACCTTCAACTGTTTGTTAAATGAAACCACATGAGATGGTAACAGTTTACCCGCCAGTGTAGCCGAGAGCGCTAACACGCTGCTTCCTGGACTCGGGTAGGCGCGTTGGCCCCATCTCGAATCCGCCCGGCGGATTAACGATGAGGGCCGGTGTGCCGGCCAGCCTGGATGTGGTTTTTAGGCGGTTTTCCACATCCCGCTAGGTGAATACCGGGCCGGTCCCCACGTTCCGCCTCAGTTAAAAACGTCGCAGACATTTGAAAAACGTCCGCACTCTTTCACGATTCCATCTCAACGCAGACAGTTGGGGTACACTGATTCCGTAGTGTTGGGTACGGGGTGGCGGCAGGAAGGGCATCGGGCCGTCCCTCCAACTAACATTGCCAAATCCTTTGTAACCACACCGACCCTGCGATCGCAGCGGGATTATGGCATAGGCGAAAGAAGAAGATGGTAAAAGTTTAGCCAACATAAAGAGTAGAGCTCCGCAGGCAAACACAGTCTATTGCAAGAAACAGGTGCTGCTTACATCATGCAACCTAAATGTGGAGACAAAAAAGAAATTTATTAAAAGCATTGCCTGGAGGACTTTCTTTGAATGGCTCGGAAACGTGAATTGGTTGGGTGATTTGGGAAAGGGGACCAAACATCGAACTCATCGGTCCCATCGGATTAGGGGGGATTAGGAAGAAAGTTGACCATGCCCCTTCAAAGGAACCGTCCTGGTATTTGCCTAAAGCCATCAACGGAAGTCACGGAGAAATTAAATCAGGATGGCTGGACGCAGGTTTGAACCGTCGTCCCCCGGTATGCGAGTCTAGTGTGCTAATCGCTGCTGCACCTCGCTCGCTGGAAACGTGGACTTTTGGTGCGTGCGACACTGCAGGCATTTGAAATGTGGCGCTGAAGAAGACTGGAAAACGTCTAATGGACAGCGAAGCTGACAAATGAAAAAAATTAGAAGAATGAGTGAAATAAAATGTCTACTTTCACCCGTACAGGAAAGAAAAGATCAGTTAATTGGCTATTTATACCGACACAATAGTTTCCTAATTAACGTATTGGGATGAATGAGTGAAAACAAGAGAGGACGAGGAAGACCTAGATGGAATGAGGGATGCTGTAGGAGCAAGCTCGTATGAAAAAATGAAGAGAATTACAGGGAACGGAGAGGAGTGGAACAGAAGAATTGGTGCCACCCAGTCTTGGGATTGAGAACTGAGAAAGATATAATAAAAACCTGAATTAGGAAGAAGTAGTACCTAATTCCAGCGTCTAATGAACTTCGAGAATCGTTCATATGTGTAGCTGCTAGACTTACATACGAAGAGAACAACATATTTGTGCAACTTCTCAGTGAAAACGTATAGCTTGCATCTACTTAGGGTTATTCAGACTCGAATTCTGAGACATATTCCACACAAAGGAAAACAATTCTTGCTCAAAATCTCAAGTAAAGTATGGATGCTAAGGTTCAAATATGATATAATGAAAAAAAGCCTTTTTGTTCTGATTATTTTGTACTTGATGTACGTCCTAGAATGGAGTATATTAGATGATAACTCGGGAATAAAAGAAGTAACTACAAGTTCAAATTTCGTTTCGGAAACGGGACAGCGTACTGAAATATATTAAAACTTCTTACTGAAAAAAAATTTCTGTAACGATTATATGGTACTTGTTTTCGTATTCTTGGCCAAAGCCCACGACATAGTTGTAGCGAGAAAGAGAACAACGCATTCTCTCAAAGCTATTGACACTGCGCTCCATTTGAGCACTCGGAAATCTTATTCTGTCAAGAAGTAGAACAACTGGATTGAGAGAAAGCTGCGGAGTTGTCACACAGGGATGAGAGCTAACTTCAGGGTTGTTCAACATGCATCCTGAAGATCCAAATGAATATTTCCATTACAGTTAACGGACAAAACGTGTATTAATGCCAAAGACAAAACTGTTCAGTTGTTCCACAAAAAAATCTACACAGTCAACAAAAATTTACGTGATTGGTGGTCTTGCAATATTTCGTAGTAAATGATGATTTTTCACTAAATCAAATAATGCCATTCTAGAACTTGCAGGAAGTGTTTGACTCGCGTTAACACTAATAGTGGTACGCTATGTTTCTGACAGCACAGGAAAGGCCAGCAGCATGATAAAACTGTAGCAGCTAGGGATCTAGTGAGTTCTTAGATGTCCGCTCCAAGTGAAGGAAAGGAGAAATGAACCCTTCTTGGGTGAAAGGCAGTTCTCAATCAGGAATATTTGGACAATGACAGTAATAATCCTTGTACCTGGTAACGTACCTAAGAACGAACTAAACAAGAATGAGAAATGTTTATAGAAAACAGATAGCGTTTGATAATATACACACTTCTAACATCGAAGATTTTAGATTGTAAGGAACAAATGTACGATGACAACTATCACTGAAAATGTCAGTGGCGGCTAAGATGAAAGTATAAGAACCTCAAACATATAAATAACTGTGGTGGCGAAAGTGTGCGTAAACAACGTGTAAATGTGCATAAACAACAGATGCTTGTAAGAAAGTTGTGATCTTTTGTATCTGAGCAATGTACGAAACGTGAAAGTACATATAGACTATACGGCACAAAAAAGGCTTGATCAGTTATCAGCCATGTTGTAGAACAATAATAATAATAATAATAATAATAATAATAATAATAATAATAATAATTGTTATTCTTATTATTTTTCAAGAAATGACTCTTTGCATTCAAAAAATATGGCGACTGGATCATATTTTGTAATATTTTTCGGAACGACGTAGGTTCTGGACATAGGAAAATTTTGTCAAGTAACTTCTGTGCGACTAGTACGGATTTCACAATGGTACAGTTGTGGACTTGAAAATTCACATGTGACTTTGCTTTTTATTTTGAACATGACTATGAGGGTAGGTGTTCGTGGAATCTTAGATACTTCGTGGGAATTGTAGTAACGTATGCATCTCAGCTATGGTGAGTCTTTCTGATAAATTAAGTCAACCTCAGTGTTAAACACAGAATAAATTAAGTACTGGTTCTTGAGAATTACTCAAACTGATACCAGATTCTAACTTAATTTTGATGCCCCAAACGTTTCTTGATCAAAACAGTTGAATCAACAAACTGATGTACTTACTCATTGTATTTCAATTTGGACAGACATACTTAGAGTGTGTGCTGCCACATCTAGACACTCGATACGAGTGAACAAGCTGCTCTTCCACCCTAGTCAGTGGATTGTAGTCATAGTAAATTGACACACTTGGAATCTCTTAGCCTGACAGTCGGATGTGAAGCAAAGTACTGGGTTTCATGGTGTCAATTAGAATAAATAAATAAAAATGGATAATGATTGTGTGTGTTTTCCACATCTCCATTCATTTAGCCCCCATAATGGTGGGGGTGAGGGTGAAAAGGGTTGCTAAACACTGATAACTAGGCTGCTCTAGACAACAGGCATATTATGAGGGTAGTATAGGAATTCATTGCGAATGGGCACAGTTGAGTCGAGAGAGAGGGGAGACAGAGATGGATAGCGAAAGCGAAGAGGATGAGATGGTCAGAGAAAGAGGGAGTAGGAGACAGACAGATAGAGGTGAGAGTGGGGGATGGACAGAGAGAAAGGGGAAGGAAGAAATGGACAGAGTGTCTGGGAAGGAGACAATGGACAGATAGGGAGATGGAGAATTATGTGCTGTTTTCATCCACAGGCAAAATCAAGGGGAAAGGATATTATGCACATAAATGAATGTGTGTGTTTTGTGTGTGTGTGTAAGTTCCATATCTCCTCCTAAGCTGGTGGATCGATTTCAACCAAACTTCATACACATAACTGTCTGGAAAGAAGCACTGTGGGAATAGGATCAACCTGTGGGTGATGGTGGGAGTGAAAAGGGTTGGTAATACCTGACATCTCGGCTGCCCTGCAGGACCCATGTATGTGTTCCAGGTAGTGTGTGAGCAGATGGGCCCAGATGTGCAGAGAGAAGGGGAGGAAGAGATGGATAGTGAGAGGGTGGAGGGGGAGCTGGGCAGAAAGGAGGACAGGGGGAGTTGTGGAGAAATGGAGTAGGAGGAAATGGTTAGAGAGAGGAGAGGTAGGAGATGGACAGACAGAGAGGATGCGATTGCCACAGACAGAGAGGAGGCGATTGCCACAGACAGAGGGAGGAGAAGATTTGACAGAGAGTGGGTGAGGGAGATACAGAGAGAGGGGGAAGAGATGGACAGACAGTGTCGAGAGGAGAGACGATGGACACAGAGAGGGAAGAGAAGGTAGACTGAGGGAAAATACATTATCAGTTGGCGCTGTCCGCCTCTGGAACAAGGTACACTTTGCGCTCAATTTAGTGCCCTGGTATTCAAGAAACAGCTTTTGTCAATTTTATAACTTTTCCCTGACAAATTAACATATATGGTCAGTTTCTCTTTGTCAAAAAGTAAAGAAAATGCCTTCTTCTTCTAGTATACTGCTTTCTCTCTTCGTTTCAAACGGTTCAAATGGCCCTAAGATTTAACATCTGAGATCATCAGTCCCCTAGACTTAGAACTACTTAAACCCAACTAACCTAAGGACATCCATGCCCGAGGCTCGATTTGAATCTGTGACTGTAGCAGCAGTGCGGTTCCGGACTGAAGCGCGTAGAACCGCTCGGCCACAACGGCCGCCTGATTTTAGGTTACAGATGGTAGTGTATGAGGGAACACTGACAACGTAACGGTACGACACGGACAACGTAACGGTACGTCACAGACATCCTGCGTCCTCATTCGTTACCTCTGAATGCACAATATCGTGGTGTCATTTTTCAGTAAGGAAATACTCGTCTGTGTGAACTTCCTGTATGGCGTTGAGGTACTACCGTTGCGGCAGGGTACTCAGATCGATCCCCGATAGAATATTTGTGGGACCGGCACAAACGTCAACTCCGTATAAGTTAACAATGACGGTTAGAAAGGTCGTGGGTCAGCTTGCCCCAGGAGAAGATTCAGCGGTTTTGTTACGCCGTTCCCAACCGAATCAATGCATGCATCCAGGCCGGAGGTGGTGCAACGTAATACTGATAAGTGGGCTCACACTGCCAAGTTCGTTCTAAATCTGACTCCAGTTTGTAATTACTGAAATAACATCACGTACCCTCTCAACCCGTTAAGTTTAACTTCATTTTTTTCTCCTCTTCTGGGTTCTTCACCTTTTTGTCAGGTAGTGTACATTCGAAATGAAATACTAAAATTGGTGGATAAGTAATGCTGTTGGAGCAGTAAAATAACTGATGAACGCTGAAGTAGAGAGGTCATAAAAAGCGTCCTGTCAACAGCAAAGATAAGCAATTCTGAAAAACAGAAATTTGCTGACATCGATCATAAATTTAGGTATTACAGAAATTTTTCATTAACTATTTACAAGTAAGTGAAATATGAACGATGAACAGTTCAAGCAAGAAGTTAATATAAGCTTTTGAACCGTTTATAATTACGAATATCAGCTACACTGCTCTTTAAACGGTTTTTATTCAATAAATAATTCACGGTGAACCTTTTTCGGCATATTGCCATCATCAGGTGCTCTGTAAATACATAAGTAAGCGATGGTCTTAATATAGTGGTATGTAACTACGATCAGAAACGTTATAACAGGGGACTCATAACCTAAGATGTTAAGTCTCATAGTGCTCAGAGCCATTTTTTTGAACATCGTTAGGTGTTTTTACCTTACATGTAATATCATTGTGGGTGACAATGAATCAGCGACGTTACATGTTTACATAGTTACCATTATAAATAAGTGATGTGTGTAAGTTCGGTTGTTTTTTAGTATTGGTTCTAACTATGTTTTTGTTTGGAATTAGTTTTAGTTTCATTTGAGATTTTTATATAATGTTTTTATTTTTTCGTAACAATGTGGTTATAGCATATGATTCATGGTGTTTCCTTGATGTTATGTCTTTGTTTTATACTCGTCATGTTGTTATCGCTGTTACTATGGGTATGTGTTATTTAGTGTCTCTGATTTATTACTTTAACCGTTTTCTTGATTTATAATGTGGATAGTTAAACAACCTACCAAAAGCACAAAAATATACATAGAAAGCTTTATTCTCGTTATAAATCAAGAAAACGGGTAAAATAATAAATCAGAGAAACTAAGTGACTGATATCCATAGTAACAGCGATAACAACATGAAGAGTGTGAAACAAAGACATAACATTTATTTATAATAGTAACGAAGTAAAGATGTAATATCGCTGATCCACTGTCATCCAAGCTGTCAATAGAAAAATAGCATACATAAAAACCAACTAAAGTCAGATATACGTCTGCAGTGTACATCTAAGAAGAAACTAGTAATTCTGAAAAAGACAGGACGTGGCAGCAATGATATTACATGTAAGGTAAAACCACCTAACGATGTATTATAGTTCTTCTGATCTTAGTTACAGACCAATGTATTAAGACTATCGCTTAGTTGTGTAGTTACAGATCACCTCATGATGGCAGTATGCCGAAAGGGGCTTATAGTGAATTATTTATGAAATAATAACCATGGAGAGAGCAGTGTAGCAGGCTGAAATTCGCAATAATAATGTCATTAGAAGATATATTTTGCACTGCGGGCACCAAAGAACAAAACTTTTGAACTGTATTACTGCGAAGGAATGCTGAAGCTTGAAAGTACAGACCGAGTACCTAATGAAGATGTGCTGAATCGAATTGGGCAGGAGCGGTGTCGTCGACTATCTACACCCATAACAAAAGGTGAACCACCACAAAGATGCTGCTAGCGAGCACAGAGAGAAGCAGTAATAGTCCCGGGAATCGCCTCTCAGAGTTTGTCTCAGAGTGTTACAATCGTCGAGTCAATTCAGAGTACTGTTTCTAGGCTAACAAAATGAGTAGTTCTGTTGTGCATCTCCTTACAGTGATTTGGAGTGTTAACTGCACTAAGTACATTCAAATACTGTGTGCTACTCACCCGCAGCAGTGGGGTGGTTTTGTCAGACCACCATTACCGAGGAGCATAGTTGTTATTTCACTGCTACCTTCCGGCTACCAAGTATTAAACAACCACTCACAATTGTGTAAATTGCCACAGCGAGGGCGATCCATGAAAGTTGAGTTGTTCTTTATTTAATAAAGTATTTGTGTTTCACTAAAATCTGTACTGATTTCTCTCCGCAGCCTGTATACAACACAACGTAACTAAACGAAGGGATCGTGTGAAAGGACCCATCCTGAGGCATCAGAGAACAGTAAATTTGGTATTGCAGTAGAGTTGTACCTCCCAAAACCATGGTTCGGTAGTTTTGATGCTGTACTTAAATGATGTAGGACACGGCAGGATTACGGATAGTATTGGTAGGGAAAGAAACATATATGAATATGTAAGAGAGAAATTTGGATCCCTATTTGTATTTTGTTTGTTTGTTTTGCATATAATTACAAACGCACGTCGATCTGTGTTATACCACTATGTATTTTATATACTGAGAAAATATAAACTTCGTTTAATAAGTAATAACAATTAGTTTATTGTGTAACTACTGGAGAACGACAGTTCAATCCCGTCTCCAGCCTCCTGATTTAGGTTTTCCGTGCTTTCTCTAAATCGTTTCAGGCAAATGCCGGGACGGTTCCTTTGAAAGGGCACTGCCGATTTCCTTCCCAATCCTTCCCTAACCCGAGCTTGCGCTCCGTCTCTAATGACTTCGTTGTCGACGGGACGTTAAACACTAACCACCACCACCACCACCACTGTGTAACTTCTGGTGGTTTATGTACGCAATTACTTTTGAAGCAGGTACAGTTTACAAGCATGAACATAAAAAATCTACATAATTATAGCTGTTATATTGTACTCGACAGAAAGTCGTTCATAATGATCAAAGGCAAGCGTTTCCTGTTGTTGTTTATACGTATGATAGTTATTTACGAGTAACAAAACGTTCAAGTGTGTGTGAAATCTTATTGGACTTAACTCCTAAGGTCATAAGTCCCTAAGCTTACACACTACTTAACCTAAATTATCCTAAGGACAAACACACACACCCATGCCCGAGGGAGGACTCGAACCTCCGCCGGAACCAGCCACACAGTCCATGACTGCAACGCCTTAAACCGCTCGGCTAATCCTGCGCGGCTTACGAGTAACAAAAACATGTTTTGTATAAGCTCGACAAAGTATTGAAGCAATATTTGATTTGGTTTTGTTTTGCTGTTTTTCATTAATTTTTTGAGAGAACTGCATTTTCTAGGGCTATATGATAAATTTGTATTAATTTTCATCTGTAGTGCTAAATCCATCTGCATCGCGTTACATATCAACGATTTGCTAATGAAACCTGAATTAAACACACAATTTCAATTTTGCCATAAATACCATATGTTTTTAAGTAATAGATGAGGATGACTATTTAGAAGCAAAATGTTCCTTAGGTTATGCTGCCCTTTATATACCATCATTCAGTTCCTAGACGGTTTAGGTTCGTAGTGAAACCTAGTAAAACACTGATCACATACGCAAAAAAAGCGTAGGAAATAAGGTAACCCTGTATAGGTATGCACTATGCCTAAAGTACAAGTAACGCTGTTATGAACGTAACTGATTAAGATGGTTCAAATGTCTCTAAGCACTATGGGACTTAACATTTGAGGTCATCAGTCCCCTAGAACTTAGAACTACTTAAACCTAACTAACCTAAGGGCATCATACGTATCCATGCCCGAAGCAGGATTCGAACCTGCGACCGTAGCACCAGCGCGGTTCCGGACTGAAGCGCCTAGAACCGCTAGGCCACAGGGCCGACTAACTGATCAAGAGTTCTAGGAAATCAACCGTAGTCTACACTTGTTCATGATAGTCTACGGTAGCCGAAGATAGTTTTATTACTCTGTAGTGAGGGAGGTGTGGAGGATAAAAAATACAAGGAGATCCAGGTTTGTCTAGAGTAAGCAAATTGATTTGGAATCAAGTTGCAATAGTTACGCAGAGGTGAAGAAGCTAGCACAGAGAAAACTATAATGGAGTGCTTCATCAAATCAGTCTTATGACTGGAAACTACAACAATATGTGAATTTTTTTTCAGTAATTAGGGAAACTGAGACGCGTACAGCATGGAACAGCGAGGGGTAGAATGGGTACGTACCTGCAGCCGCCCCACTTCCAGCCCTCGGGCGTGTGCTGGCCCTGGCGCGACGAATCGCAGCTACACTCGGTCAGGTTGCCGGAGCTGCACGACTGCGTCACCGCATGCACCACGCCCGCGCTCGTCACAGCGTAGATGAACGCCGTCTCCTTGCTGCCTGCAACACGCACCACCGCACTCCCTTACTGTCTTTCCGGCTGCATTAATAACATTTCTTTAGTTAATACTAGCGAACCCTGCAGTGCTCCGCTATTGCTAAATATCTATGGGAATTGCATATACGTCTTGATCTCCTTTTCCCACCCTCGCCCTATCAGTCCATCTAGTGCTTCCCCTATTTCTCGCCACCTCCTTCTCCCTGCTTCTCTCTCTATACTCATTTCCTCCCCGCTCCTCTGTGTCCATCTACTATTCCCCCTCCCTCTTCCCCCTCTATCGTCAGCCCATGGACTATAATTACAAACTGTGCAGAATAAAATCAAGTTTTAGTTTTAAAATTTTTCTTTGTATTTACATACAAGGAGGAAGAACATATAAGAGAGAAACACTTTGTCCAGTGGTCTAAATGCGGCGCAATTGTAGTTAAAACTGACCGCGACAAAGAGAACGAAACCGTACATTGTCACAGTACAGCATTTTCTTTCTTGCAGTCTGCTGAAAAAGAAAGCCAGTCAATTATTGTGTCTGTTTGAATTTTTGTTAGAGTATCGTGTAAAATTTAACGTAAATAACGTTAGATACGTTTGATTAAGAGAGAGAGAGAGAGAGAGAGAGAGAGAGAGAGAGAGAGAGAGAGAGAGAGAGAGTAAAAATTGATGGCAAAATTCTCGAAAAATTCTTGACCGTTTACTTCAAAGTTTTACACTATATTTAAATAAACATTGGAAGGACACATGGTATAATGGTATATATATACAGGGTGGTCCATTGATCGTGACCGGGCCAAATATCTCACGAAATAAGCGTCAAACGAAAAAACTACAAAGAACGAAACTCGTCTAGCTTGAAGGGGGAAACCAGATGGCGCTATGGTTGGCCCACTAGATGGCGCTGCCATGGGTCAAACGGATATCAACTGCGTTTTTTTTAAACAGGAACCACCATTTTTATTACATATTCGTGTAGTACGTAAAGAAACATGAATGTTTTAGTTGGACCACTTTCTTCGCTTTGTGATAGATGGCGCTGTGATAGTCACAAACATATGGGTCACAAATTTAGACAACCAGTTGGTAACAGGTAGCTTTTTAAATTATAATAAAGAACGTAGGTACGTTTGAACTTTTTATTTTGATTGTTCCAAGGTGATACATGTACCTTTGTGAACTTATCATTTCTGAGAACGCATGTTGTTACAGAGTGATTGCCTGTAAATACCACATTAATGCAGTAAATGCTCAAAACTATGTCCGTCAACCTCAATGTATTTGGCAATACTTGTAACGACATTCCTCTCAACAGCGAGTAGTTCGCCTTCCGTAACGTTCGCACATGCATTAACAATGGGCTGACGCATGTTGTCAGCAGTTGTCAGTGGACCATGATAGCAAATATCCTTCAACATTCCCCACAGAAAGAAATCCGGGGATGTCAAATAAGGTGAACGTGCGGGCCAATCAACTTCGACGACCTGTTTGAAATATGCTATTCAATACCGCTTCAGGCGCACGCGAGCTATGTGCCGGACGTCCATCATGTTTGAAGTACATCGCTATTCTGTCATGCAGTGAAACATCTTGTAGTAACATCGGTAGAACATTACGCAGGAAATCAGTATACACTGCACCATTTAGACTGCCATCGATAAAATGGGGGCCAATTATCCTTCCTCTCATAATGCCACACCATACATTAAGCCGTCAAGGTCGCTGATGTTCCACTTGCAGCCATCGTGGATTTTCCGTTGCCAAATAAGGCATATTATGCCGGTTTACGTTACCGCTGTTGGTGAATGACGCTTCGTCGCTAAATAGAACGCGACGCTTCGTCGCTAAATAGACCGCGTGCAAAAAATCTGTCATCGTCCCGTAATTTCTCTTGTGCCCAGTGGCAGAACTGTGCTCGACGTTGAAAGTCGTCGCCATGCAATTCCCGGTGCATAGAAATATGGTACGGGTGCAATCGATTTGATGTAGCATTCTCAACACCGATGTTTTTGAGATTCCCGATTCTCGCGCAGTTTGTCTGCTACTGATGTGCGGATTAGCCGCGACAGCAGCTGAAACGCCTACTTGGGCATCATCATTTGTTGCAGGTCGTGGTTGACGTTTCACATGTGGCTGAACACTTCCTGTTTCCTTAAATAACGTAACTATCCGGCGAATGGTCCGGACACTAGGATGATGTCGTCCAGGATACCGAGCTGCATACGTAGCACACGCCCGTTGGGCATTTTGATCACAATAGCAGTACATCAACAAGACCTCGACCTTTTCCGCAATTGTTAAACGGGTCATTTTAACACGGGTAATGTATCACGAAGCAAATACCGTCCGCGCTGGTGGAATGTTACGTGATACCACGTACTTATACGTTTGTGACTATTACAGCGCCATACATCAGAAAGCGAAAAAAGTGGTCCAACTAAAACATTCATAATTCTTTACGTACTACCCGAATATGTAATAAAAAATGGAGGTTCCTATTTTAAAAGAAACCCAGTTGATATCCATTTGATCTATGGCAGTGCCATCTAGTGGGCCAACCACAGCGCCATCTGGTTTCCCACTTCAAGCTAGACGAGTTTCGTTCTTTCTAGTTTTTTCGTTTGATTCTTATTTCATGAGATATTTGGCCCGGTCCCTATCAATGGACCAACCTGTATATATACAGCCTACATCTGCCCAAACGTTCGTTAGTGTCGTATAAAAATTTGAAGAAAATCGTTCAGTTTGCTAACAACGTTTCTCTTTTATTTGGTATATATGTATTTGTATACCACATGTATTTAAAAATGTAGCCTATGTCCGTCGTCCCACGTTTATTAACTGTGTAAAAATTTGATATAATGTGGTTAATAACTTGTCGAGATTTTTCCTGAAAACGTTTCCCGTTAATGTATTAAGTATATATTTATATATATTAAACATTAAAAAAGACTTGCAGGCTATGTCCGTCCTGACATCTACTAAAGTATTATGTAACAATATGAAGTAAATCGTTCAAGTACTTTTCTATATTTTGGTATCAACGTTAAATACCACATTCTCTTTGTAAGGAAGCATAAATTTAAATCATATATTTGTATACTACATATATTAAAAATTTTAGCCTGTGTCTGTCCTAAGGTTTATTAGAGGGTCGTGTAAAAATCTGAAGTAAATAGCTCAAGAACTTGTCGAGATTTTTGCCAAAAAATATTTCCCGTTTATGCACTAAATATATATTTATATGTCAAAAACATAAAATAATCTGCAGCGTATGTCTGCTCTGACGTCTACTGGAGTACCGTGAAAAAATATGAAGTAAATTGGCCACGCACTTTTCGAGACTTTTGGTAACAACGTTAAAGAACGACTTGTCTTTATATAGCAGTATAGGTCAGGATTTCTCAAACTGCCTCCATCACACCTCATCCTTTCCCTTCCCCACCTCTTATTTGAGAGAATCCTTTGAGGGCGTCAGAGTTGAACATTTTTTTAAAAATTATCATGCACGAATGTTATTCAAAGATGATGAAAGTTAAAAACTACAACCAGTTACTAAATACCCAAGGCTGGGTGTGCCGTTATTGAAACTGAGCTAATATGACGTTTATTTCACAACATATTTTTTTGTTTTACAAATAATTTCACAAATTAGTTAGCTAAAGTCTGTTACCATCTATATTGCTTTTAATTAATTTAGAATACTTTAATATTTGAAAGATGATAACATATAAATGTCGATAGGAAAATATTCAGCATTTCAGTACCAATTTAAAAACCGTTATATTCAAACTGATCATCCAAAAACGAAATTAACAAGAGTAAAAGCGTATCTAGTTCCAAATTCGGAATTATGCGTATTTAGTGTAACACGTGTGCTTCAATTTGCGAAGAAAGCAGTTCCAGTCTTAGCTAGATTTTTGAAACAGCAACTTGCAGATTCCCTTCCAGCTGCAGTCGAGATCAACGTTCCGTTTCGATTAATGTCATTGCGGAAATGTTTACTCACAGAAGCAAGTTGGAGCGATGGGTAACAACACGACCACTGCCCTTCTTGCTACATTACGATATTAATTCCGAGTCTGTACCCAAAATCTTCAAGAGATTTCGATTTAAATTCAGTTCGAAGTATTCTATAACTTTAGAGTTCGATTAGTTCCTCCTTTTCTATTGTTAACAAGTGGTCTGCTATAATCAAATCGAAAAGATTTGGGATCCAGTCACACTCAGATGATGGTTTGGAAATTTATCCTCGAACTGTTCACGATGATTTACGAGATGTACTACGGCAATTTTTCTAATTTTAAATACACCAAACTCATTTTTTCACGAAATCAGTGAGACAAGAAAACATCTCGCGGTTATCGTTCTCCATCTGGGTTTTCCAAAGTCCACATTTTCCGTATTTTCTGGCTTACAAACACTCTATCACTATTTCGGCCATGACATGACGAGTTAAGATCATTCAATTTCTCAAAAACGTCGCCCAAGTAGCGCAATATTAGAAGCCATATTGCACCCAGAAACACAGCCGAGATTATGGGAGTGTTGTTCAATAGGAAAAGCCGAAGTTCATCGTTAAGTTTCGAAACTCAACGATGAACTTTACCGCAAGACAACCAACGTACCTCCGTGTGCAGTAGAAGCTAGTCACTAGTAGAACCCATCTACTTGCAAAGAATGGAAAATAGCTTGGTGTTTAAACCTAGTGATTTCACAAAATATACAGTACTGACTGCATCGCTCATCATTTTATTGACTTCCGGTTCTACTACTTTAGAAGCCAGTTGCATCCTCGTGTATCATGTAATGTGTGAATTTCGTCGACAGCAAATTGTTGTCAATAAAAATGGAATTCACAAGAAAGAAAATACCTTCACCTTTAGCCCTCCTTTCTAGAGCTTTACAAAGTGGGAAGTTCTTGAGCATTTCATTTCCATGACAGTGGCATACAAAAACATGAAGCAGGGAAAGATTTCCGATATCGGTACTGTCAACAGGTTGGAGAGCGAATTTTGGGCTATCATGGAGTCGCAGTAGCAGTTGGTTTCCTATCAGTGGTTATTGCATCAATACGAGAAGGCATGGTATCATCTGAGAGCGGTATCGACTTCAGAATGTCGGCAAATCTCTCCCCATGCATGATTTGGCACACGTTGACGAGTGCGGAAAGATTTGGACTTTGCAATTAAGTGTGGCACCTCTAGGGATGCCCTTTGGGCTTTCTTAAGAACTGGTAAAAGTTTCCTGAAGAATCTCATATTTTCTTTAAGTTATTTCTCATGACGCTTAGCAAATTTGATGACTTTGTTTACACGGTCTAGCTGTTTTGTCCTCAGGTTTTTCTTTAGTTCTGTAGGGTTCAAACTGTCGTTGGCTAAAATCTCTCAACTAAAAACACGTTGCCGCAGTTGTCTCATATAAAAGAATGCTGGTAAAGCCTAATGGCAGATGATCAACTTGATTTTTACAGACTTACACATGGGTTTGCCTTCAGAACTAAAGCTGCTGATAGGAACAGACGAAGATGTGAAAGTAGAATGTACTTTGATTAAATTCGAGTCTTTTTCCTTATTCTCGAATTCTATTGCGTACCTACTCATTAGTTATGTGATCTACCCACCTAATCTTCAGCATTCTTCTGTAGCACCATATCTCAAAAGCTTCTATGCTCTTCTTGCCTAAACTGTTTATCGTCCATGTTTCCCTGACACTTAAAGCTATACTCGATGTTAACGCGTTTTACTTCTTCAGGAACGCTTTTGTTGCCATTGTCAGTCTGCCTTTTATATCCTCACTACTTCGAACATCATCAGTTATGTTGCTTCCCAAATAGCAAAACACATCTACTACTTTAAGTGTCTCATTTCCTAATCTAATTCCCTCAGCATCACCTGATTTAATTCGACTACATTCCATTATCGTCGTCTTGCTTTTGTTGATGTTCATCTTACATCCTCCTTTAAATGCACAGTCCATTCCGTTCAACTGCTCTTCCAAGTCCTTTGGTGTCTCTGAGAGAATTATAGCCGGCCGAAGTGGCCGAGCGGTTCTTGGCGCTGCAGTCTGGAACCGCGCGACCGCTACGGTCGCAGGTTCGAATTCTGCCTCGGGCATGGATGTGTGTGATGTCCTTAGGTTAGTTAGGTTTAAGTAGTTCTAAGTTCTAGGGGACTGATGACCTCAGAAGTTAAGTCCCATAGTGCTCAGGGCCATTTTGAACAGAATTATAATGTCATCGGAAAACCTCAACGTTTTTATTTCTTCTTCTTGGACTTTAATTCCTACTCCAAATTTTTCTTTTGCTTCCTTTACTGCTTGCTCAATATACATATTGAATAACATCATGCATAGGCTACAACCCTGTCTCACTCTCTTCTCAACTACTGCTTCCCTTTCGTGCCCCTCGACTTTTATAACTGCCAGCTGGTTTCTGTACAAATTGTAAAGAGCGTTTCGCTCCCTGTATTTTACCCCTGCTCCCTTTAGAATTTGAAAGAGTGTATTCCAGTCAACATTGTCAAAAGCTGTTTTTAAAGTCTGCAAACGCTATAAACGTAGGTTCATCTTTCATTAACCTATCTACTATAAGTCGTACGGTCACTATTGCCTCGCGTGCTCCTACATTTCTCCGGAATCCAAACCGATATTTCCCGAGGTCGGCTTCTGCCAGTCTTTCCATTCTTCTGTAAACGATTTGTGCTAGAATTTTGCAGCTGTGGCGTACTAAACTGATAGTTCCTTAATTTTCACACCTGTCAACACTTATTATTCTATTCTTGTTAAAATCTGGGGATATTTCACCTGTCTCGTACATCTTGCTCACCAGATGGAACAGTTTTGTAATGGCTGGCTCTCCCAAAGCTATCAGTAGCTCTAGCGAAGGTCTACTGCCGGGGAGTTGTTTACACTTACGTCTTTCAGTGCTTTCTCAAATTCTTCACGCAGTATAATATCTCCATTCTCATCTTCGTCTTCGTCGTCTTCCATTTCTATAATATTGGCCTCAAGTACATTTTCCTTGTATAGAACCTCTATATGCTCCTTCCACCTTTCTGCTTTCCCTTCTTTGCTTACGGCTGGTTTTCCATCTGAGGTCTTAATACTCATACAGGTGGTTCTCTTTTCTCCAAAGATCACTTTAATTTTCCTGTATGCAGCATCTATCTTACCACTAGTGATATATGCTTCTATAGTCTTTCATTTGACCTGTATCCATTCCTGTTTATCCATTTTGCGCTTCCTGTCGATCTCATGTTTTAGACGTTTGTATTCCCTTTCACCAGCCTCAATTACTGCATTTTTACATTTTCTCCTTTCACCGATTAAATTTAATATCTCTTGTGTTACCCAAGGATTTCTACTGCTCTTCGTCGTTTTACCTACTTGTTCCTGTGCTGCCTTCACTATTTCGTCTCTCAAAACTACCCATTCTTCTTCTACTGCATTCCTTTACCCTGTTCCTGTCAGTGGTGGTGGTAAGTTCCTGTGGGACCAAACTGCGCATATCATCGGTCCCTAGGCTTACACACTACTTAATCTAACTTAAAATGACTTAAGCTAAGGACAACACACACACACACCCATGCCTGAGGGAGGACTGAAACCTCCGAGGGGAGAACCACGTGAACCGTGACAAGGCGCATACACCGGGCGACTGTTCTTGTCAGTCGTTACGTAATGCTCCCTCTGAAACTCTCTACAACCTCTTGTTCTTTCAGTTTATCCAAGTCTCATCTCCTTAAATTCCTCCCTTTTTTTGTTTCTTCAGTCTTAATTTGCGGTTAATAACCAACAAATTGTGGTCAGAGTTCATTTCTGCCCCGTGGAAATGTCATAAAATTTGAAACCTGGTACCGAAATCTCTGTCTTAGTATTATATGTTCAATCTGAAACCTTCCGGTGTCTTCTGGTGTCTTCCACATATACAACCTACTTTCATGATTCCTAGCTGTGATTAAATTATTCTCTGTGAAAAAATTCTGCCAGGCGGCTTCCTCTTTCTTTTCTTTCCTCCAGTCCATACTCAGCTGCTACTTTTTCCGCTCTTCCTTTTCCTACTATTGAATTCCAGCCCCCCATGACTTAAATTTTCGTCTTCCTTAACAATCTGAAAAATTTCTTTTATTTCATCATACATTTCCTCAACCTCCTCCTCAGCTGCGGAGCTAGTTGGCATATAAACTTAGCTCGCTGAAACTTGGACCATACATAGAAATAAATGCTACAATACACTAGGGAGGCCAACAGAAAGAAATACGCAATGAAACTAACAAAAATAACTCTTTTATTCAAAAACTATAGTTACATTGAGTCACTGGAATTTATAGTGGCGCCCTCGACATTTCAAAAGAGGAGACATGGTTCTTACTGGGGTGTGTGATCATCACAGATCGCAATGCATGCTCTGCAACGTGCTCCCATTTGGCCACAAGTTTGGTATGGAGTTCTTATGGTAGGGCTTTCCATTCCTCCACCAGCACATCGACAACTGCGTAATGGTCGTTGATGCATACAGACGTGCGACAATACCGTCTCCCCAAAGCATCCCACACACGTTCGATGGGTATAAGTCGGGAGAACGTGTAGGCCAGTCCATTCACCAAATATCCTGTCGTTCCAAGAGGTCCCCCAGCACCGCAGTTGTATGCGATCGCATATTGTCATCCATAAAAATTTAGCCACACCCGAATAAATCCCTGGGAAGACGCGCTTGGGATAGGAGTACAGTGTCACAATAACGCTGACCGCTGAATCTACCGTGTTCAGAGATTTGGAGACCAGTACGCCGATGCAACATTATGCTTCCCCACTCAGGACCACCAAAACAGTTATCTTCGACAGTGCCGTACCCTCATATTATGAGAGGTGAGAACACGTATTGCGCCCAGGAACATTTTCGAACAAAATCGTTTTGGTGGGTCACGTGTCATGGTATAGAGAAGCATAATGTGGCATGTGCCAACTGGTTCTCGAAATCTTTGAACACGGTACGCTCACAGATAAAAGTTATTGAGACTCTTACTGCTTCCCCAAGGGTGTCTTTTCAGAGGAGCAAACGGCCTGGACTTTATTTTTTATGAATGACAACACGCGACCGCATCGAACTGCGAGGGTGAAAGAGTTCTTGGAACGAGAGGTTATTCGACGAATGGACTGACCTGCCCGTTCCCCCTACTTAAATCCCGTCGAACACGTGGGAAGAGGAGGGGGGGGGAGGGGAGGTGCACGCCCATATGCACTAACAGCCATCCAGCAGTTGTCAGCTGGGCTGTTGGAGTTATAGAATGCCCTACCACAAGAACTCCTTATCATTTTATGGTTAGCATGGGAGCTCGTTGTAGAGCACACAGTGCCATTCGTGGTGATTTGCGCACCCTGTTAAGAACCATGTCCCCACTTTCGTAACATCTATCAGAAAATGCAGTGACTTTCGTGTAATAACTGCCTTCGAATAAAAGTGCCATTTCTGTTTATCTCATTGCGAATTTGTTGCGGTTACCTTCTGCATTGCACTGCAAAAAATTGTTCAAATGGCTCTGAGCACTATGGGACTTAATTTCTGAGGTCATCAGTCCCCTAGAACTTAGAACTACTTTATCATAATCAACCTAAGGATATCACACACATCCATGCCCGAGGCAGAATTCGAACCTGCGACCTAGCGGTCGTGCGGTTCCAGACTGTAGCGCCTAGAACCGCTCGGCCACTCCGGCCGGCCATTGCACTGCACTGTACTACACTATACTATAGCAGTTCTTTCTATGTATGGTCGAAGTTTCACCGAGTTATGTTACTTCGTAGTGATACATTATACGAGAGTTGCTTTCCTCTTTAAGTTTTGCACATCAGTGTATATATAAAAGACTAGCTACTTGCCACCTATTTACAAACACGAAAATGACTGCTTATTTCCTCATGACGGATAACCTATAGTGTAGAGGAAGTTTAAGGTGCTACAGATTTAATTTACGCTTAGAAACACTACTGCTATAAAAGACTAGCTACTTGCCACCTAGGGGGGACTGATGACCACAGATGTTAAGTCCCATAGTGCTCAGAGCCATTTTGAACTTGCCACCTATTTACAAACACGAAAATGACTGCTTATTTCCTCATGACGGATAACCTGTAGTGTAGAGGAAGTTTTCAAGGTGCTACAGATTTAATTTCCGCTTAGAAACACTACTGCTACTCGTCAGACATGCTGGTTCAGTGGGTAGCTTGCTAAGGCTTTTAATATATGCGTATTTTACTGTTTTATGAGCCGATATTGGATGCAATAAAGGGTAATACGGTTAACGTTTCCTTCTAGTATTTTATTTGTGGAAAAACTACGTAGTGTACACACTGTCTCGTCACATTAATGTGACTACCTGTCAGAAACCTGGATAACCATCCCTTCGGGCGCGGACCACCGCGAGACGTGCTGGAAAACCGTCAGTGAGGTTCTGAGAGGTACCGACAGGGATGTGGAGTCATGCCGACTCCAGTGCTATGGTTTAAATGGCCCTGAGCACTATGGGACTTAGCTGCTGAGGTCATCAGTCCCTTAGAACTTAGAACTACTTAAACTTAACTAACCTAAGGACATCACACACATCCATGAACGGGACAGGGTTCGAATCTGCGACCGTAGCGGTAGCGCGGTTCCAGTGCTATGTCCAGCTGCATTTAGGATATATGGTGTGAAGAGTCCTATCGAAGTGGTCCCTCAGAATCTCGATAGGGTTTAAGCTTGGGGAGTTTGGTAGCCAGGGTAATACGGTCAACTCATCCTCGTTCATTTCGAACCACACACAAACTGCTAATTGTGTGACACGTTGCATTTTCCTCTGATAGATGCCATAGTGCCGAAGAAAAACAAACTGCATGTACGGGTGGACATTGTCCCCAAGGATAGATACATATCTGAGTTGAAGCTATTGCGCCATCCAGAATGACAAGGTTACCCGGGGAATGCCACGAAAATGTTCCCCAGACCATAACGCTCCCTCCTCTGGAGTGCCGGCCGCTGTGGCCGAGCGGTTCTAGGCGCTACAGTCTGGAACCGCGCGACCGCTACGGTCGCAGGTTCGAATCCTGCCTCGGGCATGGATGTGTGTGATGTCCTTAGGTTAGTTAGGTTTAAGTAGTTCTAAGTTCTAGGGGACTGATGACCTCAGCTGTCAGTCCCATAGTGCTCAAAGCCATTTGAACTATTTTTCCTCTGGAGTAGACCCTTCCAACTATTGTTGCAGGGTATTTGCTTTTAGTCCGGTGGAGAATAAAACGTGATCCATTTGTAAAGGCCATCTGTCGCCACTCATTGCACATGCAGTTACGTTTTTGGCGTCCACATCACAGCATTCGTCGTCGTTGAACAGCAGTCAGCACGGGTACATGAAATATGCGCCCTCTGCCCAGGCTCATACGCAGTAAAGTCGCTGAACTGTCGCTGAGTAGACCCTGTTGTAGCCCCTTGGTTCATCTCGGCGGTCAGTTGTTGAGCAGCTGCAAGTCTATTCGCCCGTTCAGTTCTCCACAGCCGTCGTTCACCCGTATTATCTGTGGCCCGTGGTAGACCACAGTTGCTGCACAGTATAAATACGGCGGCGTGCGAATAGTTTACAGACTTAGCCGTTTCGGAAATGCTTCCCCCCTTGGCCCGAAAGCCAGTGGTCAAGACCGTTCGTCGTCAGAAAAATCCCTCCGTTTCTTTCAATACGTCAACGATTGCAGTGTTTTCCGAATTCCCAGACATGTTTTATATACCCTCCACTGCTAGTGCTGCCATCTGCTTCTTAGAAGTGGTTATTGCACACTGTCGTCGAACGAAGTTGGAGGTCACATTAATGTGACTGGGTCTTTTAGTTTGACTTGCACATTACAATTTACTGAGAAGTTGTTTCGGATGGCACTCATCATTTACCAGATTTCTAATACTGATGAAGTGGTGGCTTCAACATTAGTTGAAAGTTGAGAACGGATGCATGTCACCCGAAACTGTTTGGCAAAAAATTGTAATATGGAAATGAGACTACATACTAAGTACTGCATTCTAATGACTGACTGCTTTCTGCCACTAAGGCAAATATTACCAAAGATTTGTGAAAGACAATATTATTCAATAGCTCGGAGATACTACAGACAACAATTTCATTTGTGAATAACTTATTGTGAGGCTGCAATTAATGTCAACTGTTTGAACAAACATTTACTATGCGTATACGTTACAAACATAAACTTCATTTAGTAATTTTTTAATATGAAGTAAACAGCATTATCGCGATGCATTTCTTCCACATTTAGGGTAGTACTTGTATTTGCTGTATTCATTACAACAGCAAGCTTCAACAATGATTCCGACAGTGACGTGAATCAAAGTGCTTACCTTCCATGGGAAGAGCGATACCATAGAAACAAAGCTTTGGCGTGCCACTGATTCTTTTTACTCTCTTCTTATGGGTTCAAGCTTTACGTTGACTCGTGAATCGTATCCAGATAACCAGTTAGGTAGCACACTACAAGCAAACGGCCGGTACGACTTTTCGATTCGTGGTGATGTACACTATTATAATTTGTAACATAGAAAAAAAATTTGAAATACGATAGTATCTGTCCCACAAAATACGATTATACATTCCGCAAAGCTTTTGCAAATTAAAACGTACAAAAATGATTCTGTAGTAATATCTATATTCCTGAACTACCAAATTACTTATCAGTTGAAGTCATGAAGTCTGTTAAATGAGCCCACGATCATGTTATGGCATTAATTTGTAAACGTCCGACTTGCTCACGTAAATTGTACAATAAACAATTACCAGTTTCAGCAATTGCCGTCTTCAGGTCTGTTACAAATAGAAAAATAGCAGTGTAACAAACTGTGTCCAATTAGCTGAAACAAAATTTGCAACAAGCCTAGTGTACATAAGAAAAATAAAAAATATTAGTGATTAACAGCCATGCATACCAGCTATACATACCATAAAAATATTCTGATGTAGGTATCAACGTCAAAGTTTGTGTACTGTTTCTAGGCGCATGGTAAGTTCTGGTTATGGCCTGGATACGACCAGTATTTATACAAATAACTGAGGCCAGTAGAGGTAATTATAAGTGGGGTAACTGAGTAACTAGTATCGTAAATTCAGCAGGTAAAATGCAGTATGCGTAGTCATTAATTAAAAATACATCATATGGCCAAATGAGCTTCTGACAATGAATTGAAATTCGATGTGTGGAATTAAATTTATAATTGAAATCCACATGAAACAGGTAAATGGTAATAATAGAAAACTTATAACCTGGCAAAGTAAATAACACATAATGGTGTAAAAGCCAGAGTAAAATGTTTAAAAGTAAGATAACATCTATAAATCGAAACCTGTCAGCAGGGCAGAACAATTAAACATTAAGCTAAGTGTGAGATAGTTAACAAGACTGTGACTATTAATTAAAAATGTTGATAGACGATGACACATACGGAGTGGAATCTCAGTGGTGCCACCACGTGGCTTCTCGGCAATAATCTTTGTTTTTCTGTGGTGCAGCTTGCGGAGGAAGCCCCAGTCTACTGCTCGCGGGTGACCGGCGCAAGACAAGCTGCAGCGACGCTCGACGCTGCTCAAACTAGGTTTCTGAATACATCGGAATAAGAATTTAAGTTAAACTCATTCTGTTTATTCAGCAGCAATCCCGGCTGCAGTTTTCTGTGTACGATAATTTCCATTTCTTCCAGTAGGTTTAATAATTGTCCTTTTCGTGTCTTATGCAACACTTTCATATTATCCTCTATGTATCCTGCCACGTTTTTAATCATCCAAATGTGTACCGAATGCGCTCTTATTCTGGATATTTGTATGCTCTCTAAAACGAGACTTGAAATTCCTTCCCATCTGACCGACACAAAACTTTTCACAGTCTTTGTAGACGCAAGGCCCTACATATTTGTTACTGTTGTTCCCAACTTTGTAGTGTAGCCTGAAACCATCTATATCTTTCTTTCGAAATTCACCTTCTTTTCACTTTCTTTTATCTAAAGGCTTGTGTAATTCTGTCTGAAAATGCTCCATAGTGGGCACCCTATTATTCTCACTGCAATGGCAGCTGTCTCCAATTTTTTACACAGTTTCACTCTGATTTTTTCTGATGATGTTTGCACATATTAACAGTTAAAAACTCACAAATTACTTCATGTCAGTGCACTAAGTTCGTCTATGGTGCTACGTTTTTGGTACTCAGAGAGCTTCAAGCTTGTGCATCAGTTGCAATGTTATCTCGTTAGAACCAGTACATATGATCAGTATTGTATTTTCCTGTTTTGCTTAACGAACGGGCATTCCCATTCTTATTTTTCTTTTTGCGCCTTTTACCGTTTCTTCTGCGGAGTCGGCAATTGTATATGGATCAAGACCGTTTTAGCGATAGTTTGTGGTGGAATGCTTTTATGACGCTACTATTTTCCCCGGGACGGAATATGTGTACCCTATCAGAATGTGTCTATAATAAATCTGAGTTCAAGCACGATCACGTTTCTTAAATGTTTGTGTAGCGTGTATCCGAGGCGGTATGTGGGTAGCAGCCCGGTATTCACATAGGAGGATGTGGAAACCCCCTAAAAACCACGTTAAAGCTGGTCGGATCCCCAGGCCTCGTCGTTAATCCGTGAAGTGCATCCGATCTGGGGCTGGCTCGCCCCTCTGAGCCTGCACCCAAGAAAAGGTGCGTTAACATGCTGTGCAGTCCGGGCGCGTAGTTCCTTTACACTGATCTGGTATTATTTATAGTTCCACCACTAAATCAAACATATCTGGAAAATGGGGAAAATAAGGCACATTGAATTTTTATGCATTACAATTCAATTTTGCCCTATTTTTTCTATTTCCATCGATTCTGGAGGGAACTATAGTTAGGTTCGAATGCGATTTAGAAATTATCGCTTTGTTTGCCACGCCTGTTGGCTATGGGCAGTCACGGCCCGTACGGCGCAGCCCAAGCGACGGAGCTTGTGTGACAGAGCGGCCTGCTTCTCCTTGCTGTGACAAGTACTTTGCTGGAGGAGCACATTACGCGCGAAGGCAGTTTATTAGGGCCATTGTGTCCGCTCCCAGACGACTGTTATTTTCTTTTGTTGTGAGTTTGGAGGCCATTGTTGACGCAGCGGCCGTAATGCTGGCTGTGTGGGCCGAGTGCGTGCGCTTGCTGGGCCGCGTGCTCGTTAATGCGTGAGCACGGAACAGTTCCGGTCGATGGCAGCGACCGCACTAGTCGAAGCCTGGCCTTTCCCTCAAAACGCCAATCCTGACTCTTCACTGGCGCGCATCTGCATTCTTTCTGGTTAGTCAAAGTTGTGGAAGGAATTAATTACCTTGTATACGTAGTCTATTGACACGCAAGGCTCTGTTGACATTTATCAGTTCCACTCTCGTGTACTGCTCGTCTGCCTGGCATTGTTGTAAAAGGCAAACGAATGAAGTCATTATAAATGTGACGTAGGAGCTGCGGGATTTGTGGCGGATCTACTTGGTTGTTTCGAGAACGTTACGGACATGTTCTCAAACACGAGTTGGTGAAGCTAGAATAACATCATCTCGCCATCGTTCGCGCCTATTGTTGTCACGCGATAATTCTTGTACTAGATTTTTTTCTAATGAAGATAGCTTTTACGTTTTTTAGCTATAAATTCTACCCAAAACTACATTTATAACGAAAATTTCTTTTTCATTTTTACCAACACATTATAGATACGTCCGACTATTAAATAAAACATGTGTATTGCTTGACCTAAGAATATTTCAATATGGAATGTTTATAAGCAGTTTAGAATTACATTCACAACATCTCTCCTACTAGAGATTTGACATAATCATAGTAAGTGAACGACTGAGGTGAACTTAATTTCAGTTTCACCAGACTGAGCCGATCCACCCTCTTGCAACTTTTTCACTTTTGCGATGTACGTATAAAACACCAAGGAAAGCCGATAATTCTTCAGAATCTTTCTATGGGCAGTCTCGAGCACTCCGCGAATAAGCTGCTCATATTCTGTTTAATTGTTCTTGTTTTGTATATTGTACAATATGGCCAGTTACAGCATCTGGAAATAATAGATTCCAGCAATACAGAACCGTTTTAGAATTTCTTTTTTCCCGCTTTACCCCTGGAAACTGCGTGACTGTATCCTGACGTGCAGTCTTTGCTGGAGAAACTTCAGTCTTGAACTTTATTGTTCCTCCTTCCCTTGATACTTATCACGGTTGCAGAAGTTAGGGCGACTATAGACGCAGTTTAAGAATTGTTATCAACTACTCTGCTGTCCTTTCGTTCGCTTCATTCTCAGATTGTGCGTCCGTACGCAGAATACGTCTAGAAAAAAATTAACCTAGTCGCATGTAAAGAAAGAAGTAAACTAAGAGAGAAGCAAGGTGGGGTATCAGGAATACATAAGGCATTGTTACGTAATAACTCCCGTGAGAGACAAAATCTTACAATGTGCAGCTCCAAACAAAGCCGCTATTAGCAAGCTTTAATTGTTATTTGACCACTGAAAAATGCGTAGACTGCAGATAAAGATATCAAAGAAAGCATTGCTCGATCAACGCTTCAACACATTAAAAATACACTGAAATGTTTCCCTAAAATCATGATTATAGTGTACAGAAAAGTGAAGGTTAGTTACAATCATTTAGCTACAGTGTCTTAAACATCAAACTAGTGAAGTATTGTTACTGCATATACACATCTAAAAATATAAGAAAAGTGGGAAATCTTTTAGACAACAGTAATAAAGTCAGTAGGAAATATTGTTACCTTTAAATGCCCATGGTGCTTGCCAGAGGCATTGTGCATGCTTTCTGTAAGGTAGTTCAAAACACTTGTTGGCAGTGGACCGCACTGCTGAGAAAGAACTATGTTTGGATCTAGAATAATTTTTTGTGCCATCTCTCAGGCTGTACAGAAAATGGAAAAAAATATGGAAACACCAAAAACACAAAACATTACCATGCCTAATACCGCGTGGGAAATTCGTTGCCATTCAAGACAGCTTCCAGTAGTCTCGGAACGCATACATACAGTTACTGTGTGGTTTTCAAGGGAATATTATACCACTGTTTCTCCAAAAGAGCGGCAAGTTCTGGTAATGATGATGGTGGTGGTGGATAGTGATCACGCACCCTGGTCTTCAAGGTAGACCATAAAGCCTCAATAATATTGAGTTCTTGTGACTGGTGGCCAGGGGAGATGCTAGTTCATCTTGTCGGGACGTCTGAAGAGACGTCTTCGTTGGTCATCAGGGCTCAGTTCGAAGCGAAGACAATTATACTCCAGTCAGTGAGGTTCCCGGCCGAACACGTGTCAGGAGACGCCCCAGACAACGATGGAATACCAGCTTGACTGTCGCCCGCCATACGGCCCGACAACCACGCGTGATGATCTGTGGTGCCATTTCGTTTCATAGCAGAATCTCTTCGGTTGTCATCTGCGGCATTCTTAGAGCACAGCGATACATCAATCATATTCGACGCCCCGTTTTGTTGCCTTTCGTGGCAAGCCACCCTGGACTTACAGTTCAAGATAACACCCATCCCTAACATGGTGAGAGTTTTTACTGCTTCTCTTCGTGCTTGCCAAACTCTACTTTTTACAAAACGGTCGCCAGATTACGCCGCAATTGAGAAAGACTGGAACATAATGGCCAGGGCGCTCCAACCAGATGGGGATTTTGGCGATCTAACACGCCAGTTGGACAGAATTTTCGCACGATATCTCTCAGGAGGACATTGAACAACTCCATAAACCAATGCGAAGCGGAATAGCCACTTGCATTAGGGATGAGATGAACCAAAGGGTTATTGATTTGCTAAGTTTATGAAGTTCTTTCTCTTGAATAAATACTCCAATTTTTCTGAAACTATAATCATTTTTTTTTTTTTTTTTTGCTGTACATATACATCACATCCACATGGTAATTAATTCGTGATGGGTCTTTTTATTTTGTCTCAGAGTGCAATAAGAATAGAACAGCTCCTTGTCTCTTTGTAAAGTTTAAAATCTCAAGTCCTTTGCGATTGAGCACCACGTAACCACAGGATTAGAGAAGTTGAATATAAAAGATTACACTCTTGCACTGAAATCATGTAGAACTAACATTGGAAAAGGAAGAGTCGTCATATACGTACAATTTCAGAAACATTGAAGGAAGTAGATTTTGTAATAATCAGCACATAGAAGATTACACTTCTGAATTAATACCGAAAAATAGTTCACTTTTAGTTTTAACTGCATATAAATCCCCAGAGTGAAATTTTAAACTCTTTGAGGAATTTGAATTCCCTTCAACGCTCTCTGCCACACAACAGTAAGCATTTAATGTGTTGTGATAATTTCAATGTAGATTTTGTAGAAAATTCTAATAGGAAAATTATCAGGAAACCTTATTTGGACGCTACAATTTGATCTCAACAATTAACTTTAACCCGTGGTTCATGGTGTGGGTTCCTGTAGTCATGTCCTACTTCATGAACCACGGGCAACGTATGAGTGGCCAAGTAAGTGGTCCTGACAGTCGGGATACCAGTTACTTTGTAAGAAGGCTGGGCATCTCGGACATATTCTGAGTCGTGGTCACCTTTGTGCTCATACGGCAAAGACTACCAAATCCATCGGTTAGTCCCTCAACCGTTAGGGGTAAAACCCAATGGGACTCGGGGCAAGTAAGGCTAGCAACCTGCTTTCCTAGTACTTCGCAACCGTCTCCATGAAGCTGGGCTACGGTCCCGCACACCGTTAGGCCGTCTTCCGCTCACGCCCCAACATCGTGCAGCCCGCCTCCAGTGGTGTCGCGACAGGCGTGAATGGAGGGACGAATGGAGACGTGTCGTCTTCAGCGATGAGAGTCGCTTCTGCCTTGGTGCCAATGATGGTCGTATGCGTGTTTGGCGCCGTGCAGGTGAGCGCCACAATCAGGACTGCATACGACCGAGGCACACAGGGCCAACACCCGGCATCATGGTGTGGGGAGCGATCTTCTACACTGGCCGTACACCTCTGGTGATCGTCGAGGGGACACTGAATAGTGCACGGTACATCCAAACCGTCATCGAACCCATCGTTCTACCATTCCTAGACGGACAAGGGAACTGCTGTTCCAACAGGACAATGCACGTCCGCATGTATCCCGTGTCACCCAACGTGCTCTAGAAGGTGTAAGTCAACTACCCTGGCCAGCAAGATCTCCGGATCTGTCCCGCATTGAGCATGTTTGGGACTGGATGAAGCGTCGTCTCACGCGGTCTGCACGTCCAGCACGAACGCTGGTCCAACTGAGGCGCCAGGTGGAAATGGCATGGCAAGCCGTTCCACAGGACTACATCCAGCATCTCTACGATCGTCTCCATGGGAGAATAGCAGCCTGCATTGCTGCGAAAGGTGGATATACACTGTACTAGTGCCGACATAGTGCATGCTCTGTTGCCTGTGTCTATGTGCCTGTGGTTCTGTCAGTGTGATCATGTGATGTATCTGACCCCAGGAATGTGTCAATAAAGTTTCCCCTTCCTGGGACAATGAATTCACGGTGTTCTTATTTCAATTTCCAGGAGTGTATGATGCTGGCAACAATCAGAGCAAAATGCCTCGGACCCTTGGAGGTGACGGAGTCCCACCTCTAACTGACAAACCACGGACTCCTAAGATACGACTTGGCAAAAAAAAAAAAAGGTAATGAGATAGGGAGCTATTAATATCAATGGGGGCTACTCAGGGAAGAAGGTAGAGCTGCCAGAGGCTGCAAGTAAGATGGGGCTGGACGTTTTAGCTGTTAGTGACATTCGGGTAAGGGGTGAGAAAGAAGAGGAAGTGGGAGAATACAAGGTCTACCTGTCAGGTGTCAAAGCAGGAATAGCACAATGGGGTGTAGGGCTTTACATCAGGAAAGAATTGGAACCCAGCGTAGTTGCAAATAAGGTATGTTAACGAACGACTGATGTGGATAGATTTGACAGTGTCTAGCAAGAAAATTAGGATTGTGTCAGTATATTCGGATTGTGAAGGGGCAGATCAAGATAAGATGGATAGTTTTTATGAGGCACTCGGTGATGTAGTTGTTAGAGTAAAGGACAAGGACAGTGTTCTGCTCATGGGGGATTTTAATGCCAGGATTGGAAATCGAACAGAAGGGTATGAAAAGGTTATGGGTAAATTTGGAGAGGATATCGAGGCCAACAGGAACGGGAGACAACTCCTGGATTTCTGTGCCAGTATGGGCTTAGTAATCACAAACTCCTTTTTTTAAAACATAAGAACATTCATCGGTACACTTGGGAAGGCAGGGGAACCAGATCTGTCATTGACTATATAATAACAGACCAGGAATTCAGGAAGGCTGTGAGGGACACACGTGTATTCAGGGGATTCTTTGATGACACTGATCATTATTTAATCTTCAGTAAAATTGGGATTGTGACACCGAAAGTGCAGGAGGTCAGGTCCATATGTTGGAGGATAAGAGTGGAGAAACTTCAGGATAAGGAAATTAGGCACAAGTACGTGACAGCGATCTCAGTCAATTATAGGCATTGGAAAAGGAATGGACAACGTACAGGGACACAGTACTAGAAGTGGCTAAGGAATGTCTTGGAACAGTAGTGTGTAAAAGAAGGATGAAGCAAACAGCTTGTTGGAATGACACAGTCAAGGAAGCCTGTAAAAGGAAAAAGAAGGCGTATCAAAAATGGCTACATACTATAGCTCAGGTAGACAGAGAAAGTTATGTTGAAGAAAGAAACAAAGCCAAACAGATAATTGTAGCGTCCAAGAAGAAATCTTGGGAAGACTTTGGAAACAGGTTGGAGACTATGGGTCAAGCTGCTGGAAAACCATTCTGGAGTGTAATTAGCAGTCTTCGAAAGGGAGGTAAGAAGGAAATGACAAGTATTTTGGACAGGTCAGGAAAACTGCTGGTGAATCCTGTGGATGCCTTGGGCAGATGGAGGGAATATTTTGAAGAGTTGCTCAATGTAGGTGAAAATACGATCAGCAATGTTTCAGATTTCGAGGTAGAATGGGATAGGAATGATGATGAAAATAGGATCACATTTGAGGAAGTGGAGAAAATTGTCAATAGATTGCAGTGCAATAAAGCAGCTGGGGTGGATGAAATTAAGACAGAACTTATCAAATACAGTGGAATGGCAGGTCTTAAATGGCTACACAGGATAACTGAAATGGCCTGGGAGTCGGGACAGGTTCCATCAGACTGGACAAAAGCAGTAATAACACCAATCTTTAAACATGGAAACAGAAAAGATTGTAACAACTACAGAGGTATCTCTTTAATCAGCGTGGTGGGTAAAATCTTCTCAGGTATTGTTGAAAGGAAAGTGCGAGTATTAGTTGAGGACCAATTGGATGAAAATCAGTGTGGGTTTAGGCTTCTTAGAGGTTGTCAGAACCAGATCTTTAGCTTACGGCAAATAATGGAGAAGTGTTATGAGTGGAACAGGGAATTGTATCTATGCTTTATAGATCTAGAAAAGGCATATGACCGGGTTCCTAGGAGGAAGTTATTGTCTGTTCTACGAGATTATGGAATAGGAGGCAAACTTTTGCAAGCAATTAAAGGTCTTTACTGGATAGTCAGGCAGCAGTTAGAGTTAACGGTAAATTGAGTTCATGGTTCAGAGTAGTTCCAGGGGTAAGACAAGGCTGCAACCTGTCTCCACTATTGTTCATATTATTTATGGATCATATGTTGAAATTAATAGACTGGCTGGGTGAGATTAAGATATGTGAACACAAAATAAGCAGTCTTGCATATGCGGATGACTTAGTTGTGATGGCAGATTCGATTGAAAGTTTGCAAAGTCATATTTCAGAGCTAGGTCAGAAATGTAAGGACTATGGTATGAAGATTAGCATCTCCAAAACGAAACTAATGTCAGTGGGAAAGAAATATAAACGGATTGAGTGCCAAACAGGAGGAACAAAGTTAGAACAGGTGGACGGCTTCAAGTACTTAGGATGCGTATTCTCACAGGATGGCAACATAGTGAAAGAACTGGAAGCGAGGTGTAGCAAAGCTAATGCAGTGAGCACTCAACTACGATCTACTCTCTTCTGCAAGAAGGAAGTCAGTACCAAGACTAAGTTATCTGTGCACCGTTCAATCTTTCGACCAACTTTGTTGTATGGGAGCGAAAGCTGGGTGGATTCAGGTTACCTTATCAACAAAGTTGAGGTTATGCATATGATAGTAGCTAGGATGATTGCAGGTACTAGTAGATGGGAACAATGGCAGGAGGGTGTCCACAATGAGGAAATCAAAGAAAAACTGGTAATGAACTCTATAGGTGTAGCAATCAGGGCGAACAGGCTTAGATGGTGGGGTCATGTTACACGCATGGGAGAAGCAAGGTTACCGAAGAGACTCATGGGTTCAGCAGTAGAGGGTAGGAGGAGTCGGGGCAGCTCAAGGAGAAGGTACCTACATTCGGTTAAGAATGATTTTGATGTAACAGGTTTAACATCAGAAGAGTCACCAATGTTAGCACTGAATAGGGGAACATGGAGGAATTTTATAAGGGGGCTATGCTCCAGACTGAACGCTGAAAGGCATAATCAGTCTTAAATGATGATGATGATGAGGATGATGATGATGATGATGATGAATTAACTTTCTAACAAAGGTGAATAAAGATAGAAGTATCCTAAGTGATAATATTTTCTCTGATGAAGCATTAAACACGGAAATAACTATATACACAGTAAGAATTTCTCTCTCTGATCAGGATGCACAGTTAATTAGGGTGAGTGAAATATTGCCTTATAGTATAGATATTCATCAGTGAATGTTCATTAGGATAGTTAATGATTCCGGTACAAACATTTTTAAGAACAGTTTACAAGAAATGACCTGGGAAAGTTATTAACAAAATTAGTAATGAAAGAATGCTAAGATAAAATTATGTCTATTCCATGAAAATTCATATCATTATTTGAAAATAGCTTTCCACGTAAGCTAATAAGAAATCATGGATCACTAGAAGGTTTAAAGTATCCAGTGAAAGGAAAAGAGAATTGTATATGCCGGCAAGTACAAATAAAGATCCTGCAGTAGTTGCACTCTACAAAAACTAGTCAAACATAATGATAAAAGTTACTAAAAAGTCAAAGAACATTACCTTTATATCAGAAATCAGTAATTCTGACTACAGACGTGAGGCTGTAAGGGATGTAGTAAAACAAAAGACAGGTCAATAAGCTTTGAACTGGATAACAACACTATTAATTTAAATGGAATGTTTATAAATAATCAGTCACATGTAGCATATCTGTGTAATAATCTTTAGTTACAAGTAGTAGAAAATGTGTGGACAAAGATTTCACGATAAAAATCAAGAGGTGTGGTGAACAAGCTACTTACAGAAAATTTAATTACGTGGATGTCCCACCCACTTTTCCTTCTGAGATTAAGAAAATTACAAATTGTCCCAAAAATAAAAGCTCATCTGTATTTTATGGGGTTCACAACACAGCACTAAAGACTTGTTCACATACAATACTGCTGCCTTTTCTGAAATATTTAATGCATCACAATAAGCCATTGTTAAACCCCAGTATGAGAAATGTCAATAACAACCAACCCATTTCACTGCTGTTATATTCAATATGTAATGCATCACAATAAGCCATAGTTAAACCCCAGTATACGAAAGGTGATAGGAAATGTGAATAACTACCAGCTCACTTCACTAATGTTATCATTTTCTAAAATTTTTGAGACAGTCATGTATTCTAGAATAATATCCCATTTGTGCGACAATGATATCGTCAGTAAATTTCAGTTTGGATTTGAAAAGAATTGCTCAACTGAGAATTCATTTACACATAGATTCGCTAAATTTTACCAGCACTAAGTAACAAAAAAAGTTGTTGGTATTTTCTGTAACGTATCTACAGCACTTGACTGTGTGAATAACAATATTATCCTTGGTAAACTGACGTTATATGAAACTGATGGTATAGCAAACCAATGTATGTCATTTCTAACTAAAAGAATGCCAGAAATTATGCATAGTAATTCAACTAATGTGGGCAGGGGAGATATTTCTGGCCATGGAGAAATCACTTACGGCGTTCCACAGGGCTCGATCTTACGCCCACTATTTTTTCTCATACATGGTAATGACCATCTGTCTAACACACAAGTAGCAGAATTAGTTCTTTTTGTGGATGACACTATTATTGTTATCAGTCCTAAAATACATACCGCAACAAAAATGGTAAATGATATTCTTAAAATATTATTGAGTGGTTTTCTGTGAATGTTCTCAGTCTCTATTTCAGAAAGACATGACATATTTAGCTCTGCACACATAGAGGTCCCACACCAATAGTAAGTGTAACACATAGTGAGTAAACAATAACAAGGATGCAACAAGAGCCTTGTACGACATTTGCTTAAGATGATTTCTATGGAATGTCAAAATTCTTAGGTGTCCATATTAATAAGAATTTACACTGAAGTCCTCTCCCGTTAGCTAAGTGGTCAGCGGGGCGGAATGCCATGACAAGGGGCTCGGGTTCGATTCCCGGCTGGAGCAGCAGACTTTCTCCGCTCAGGGACTGGGTGTTGTGTTGTCGTCATCGTCATTTCATCCCCATCTCCGACGCGCAACAAGTACTTGCCCTCAGCGGCCGAACTTCCCCGAATGGGGGACTCCCGGCCCATAGTGCTGTACGCTCATTTCCATTTTCACACTGAGAAAAACACCTTTTGGAACTCCTATAACAACTTAGTTTAGCCACATTTTTACTTTGAATTATTGCAAATCTCCTGAAATGAGTTTGACATGTTTTGCGAATTTTCATTCAATAATGTTATATGGAATAATACTCTGGGGTAATTCTGCTTTAAGAAAGGAAACCTTCATTGCTCAGACACAAAAATGGGCGAAAAATGATGCAAGAAATGTGTGTAAAATGTCAGACAGATAGAAAATAAAATTTGGATAAAACTGTAGGTGCTCCACCATGAAAACTCCTTTAATTTCTTAGAAGAATATGTAATATGGCGATCAGAATAGATTGAAAATTGAGATTAAGGCAAGAAGCGCAACGGCAAATAGATCAAATTTTTGTCTTATCGGTCGTGCTCTACAATGGCGATGTTTCACGAAGTTTAAAAATTAGACTATACCAGTACAGAATTCTTCCGATAATTCTATACTGCATTGAAACATTTACATTAAGGAAAATAAATGAACAAAAGCTCCTAATCTTTGAGAGAGAAAGATATTAAGGAAAATTTTAGGCCTAGGAGGGACATCCAGTCGAAGGAATGGAAGATCTTAAAAAGCCAGGAGCTGTCAGACCTGTACTTAAAAGCTGATATTGTCCTAAGGATGAACAAAAGAAGATTGGTGTAGGCCGGACAACTAATTAGGATGGATGAGGAAAGAATACAACGAGTAGTAGTTTCAGGATCCATGGAAGTTAGAACGGATCGAGGAAGACCTCAGACAAAATGGAAGGTTAGCAACAGGGATGCGTAAGTGATGGACCTGAGAAACAGAGAATGACCACGGAAGACAGGAAGAGACATGGTTGGTGGAGGAATGTAGAGAACGCATATGGTCTCTGAGGCCTAAGCGACAATTAAGAAGAAGAAGAAGAAGAAGAAGAATGAGAAAAAAAACAAAAAGAATAATAAGACGAAGAACAAGAAGAAAGAGAAACAGAAGAAGAAGTAATGCGTAAACGGTGATGGGTAGGAATAACTGTCTCAAAAGAGAATGTAATTGATCAACAAATAATCATATTTACATATGAATGTGTAATCTGATTATGAAATAACTCGTTTCATATCATAACGATTAATCGTCCAAATGATCCACGGAACTTGAAACTAACTAACATGCTTGATAATGATACCATTTTCCATGATAATGAAATGTCTCCATCACACGGCATAATTATTTGTATGAAAACACGATAAATAAGTGCCTATTAGAATTCTCGGGAAAGCTTATTCTGATGTAAATGTTCATTGTTATTGTCGTCAGTCCGAAAGCTGGTTTGATGGAGCTCTCGGTGATAGTCTGTCTTGTGCAAGCCGGTTGATCTCTTCGAAACTGCTCCAACTTGCAGCCATTTGAACCTGCGTGCTGTAGCCAAGCCTTGGTGTACCCCTACAGTTTTCTTTGCCGTACACTTCCTTTCATTCCTTGATGTCTCATGATGTATCCTGCCAACCGATCGATCACTTCTGATATTCATATTGATCCATAAATCTCTGTTCTTCCCAATCTGATTGAGTACCCTCTTTATTAGTTATCCGATCTATACATCTAGTCTTGTGGCATCGTCATTATTTTTTGATCTTCGCAACTGTGCCAATAACTCTTAAGGTATGTATTTTAGAGCCCATATTTACTGCACATTTTTTCTTGTTTTGGTCCATACTACCACCTCTGAAAGTTACCTACCTCACGACCCTAGCAACAACAGCACCGGCACACGTATTCCACTCTCAGAGGTGCCAGAACGGATTTCGCTTTATTTCGATTCGGTCGTTTCAGGACCAGGGCCTTTACATCAGATTGATACATTTAAAATAATATTGTACGTTTATGTGCTTCAGGTGATATAATATTATATCTACGTTCTCGAACAAGACTTTAAAGCACGTTGGTCAGACGTGACACATTCGCCCCTCCTCATCCATCCTCTTCAACGTTCATGGGGCTCTGGTTATCACTCCGCCGGACAGTACTTCGCGCTCGGACATCAGGTGGCTTATGTCGGGCGGAGCGAGCGATAAACCGTCGGAGAGTGCGAATGTTCAAAGGCCGTACATTCAAGAGTTCATAACTGCATGTAGCAAGAATTATGGTCCTAATTTTGGCACTGGATCGATTTCTGGATCTGATATTGTGCAGGAGTGCTCTTTCCTCACTAAAATTGGAGGTCAAGATGGTGATGTTTCTTTGTTAGTTGTATTCCCGATGACGTTCCTGTGAGGTTATCTGACGTTAAAGAGCTGTTATCTACGTCCTTGTTACACAAAAATGAGTGACGTAAATGAACGGGAAGCACTCAACGCGACGATCACGCCTGGAAGATCGTTCACAGTGATGGCGGACAAGCACTTAACATGCCGTTAAGGCACTTGCGGCAGTGTGTTGCGCAGTTCGAGAGATTGGAAGAGGCTATACCTTCGGGCTCGGGGAGGAAGACTGCCCACTTCTATCAACACCTGCCACTTCACCCGTGCGAGCTATCATCTACGCCTGCAGCGAGTGCCAATAAGATCGGATGCATGAGTCAGGATGTCCGATCCTAGGGCATCCTTATATACGGTACACAAGCACGCCGTTTTATTATAAAGTAGTACATTGACGGGTGGTAAAATATCACTTTCTTTCCTTTGTTCCCCCCACACCTACAGTGGCTTCCGCTAACTGCCAAACAAAGGTTTCGTAAGTGCTACTACTGTAAGTTCAATCAATATACAATAACGCGAGAAAACAGCAACACCAAGGAGAAGTTGTACGACATAAGCGAAAGATAGTAGGCGTGTTTCTACATCTGAAAGATGGTGTCTATTAAAATTTCGCTCCACTCTCATAAGAGTGGCGCTAATAGCACCACTACGAGCCGCAAATCACGTTCGCTTTAAATACACGCGTTCTTCACCATTAGTTACCTTTGAGATTGGATGTGGTGAGTTGGTGTCAGCTAGGAATGCCTTTAAGCCGAAAAAAAAGCCTTCATCAACACTCACTGTGTTCGAACGGGGTCTTGTAATAAGGCTACGAGAAGCTGTGTGTTCCACCTGCGATACTGCAGTAAGATCTTGCAGGGATGTTGCCACTGTGCATGACGGCTGGCTGCGGTGGTCGCGGGAATGTACGGTCGAAAGAAGACCAGGCACCTGACGGGCACGAGCCGCTACCGAGAGGGAAGGCCATCGTGTTCGGCGTATGGCTCTGCAGCAGTAGTCTGAGCAGCAGTTGGCACCATAAAGACACAACGAACTGCTACAAATCGGTTGCTTCAAGGACAGCTCTTAACCAGATGTCCTCTAGCGTGCATGCCATTGACCCCAAACCACAGCTACATTCGACTTCAGTAGTAACACGCGAGAGCTCAATGGAGGGCGGAGTGGAGGTCTCTTGTGTTTTCTGATGAAAGCTGGTCCTGCCTCGGTGCCAGTGATGACTTCGTGTTGGTTATGAGGGGGCCATATGGGGACCTACAAACGACCTGTCTGCATGATAGGCACACAGGACCTACTCTGGAGTTGTGGTCTGGGGTGAGAAGATTTCATATGACAACAGGAGCACTCTCGTGGTTGCATCCTGACTGCAAAACTGTACGTCGATCTGGTAATTCAACCTGTTGTGCTGTCATTCATGATTAGCATTCCAGTAGGCGTTTTTCAACAGGATAACTCCCGCTCAAATACCGCTTTTATAGCCCAAAAGGGTCTACGGAGTGTCTACATATTGCCTTGGCCTGCTCGATCATCAGATATGTCTCCAATCGAGCACATACGGGACATCTACATCTACATAGATACTTCGCAATCCTCCTTATGTCGTGTGGCGGAGGATTCCCCGTACCACCACTAGTCATTTCCTTTCCTGTTCCACTCGCAAATAAAAGAGAGGGGAAAAAGACGGTCTATGTAGCTCTATGGTCATTACTTGCAATGTTTGTTTAAGTCTGTAGACTCGTTCTGCAGTCAGCTTCAAATGCCGGTTCTGCGAATGTTGTCAACAGTGTTCCTCGAAAAGAATGTCGTCTTCCCACCAGGAACTCCCATTACAATTACCGAAGCATGTCCGTAACATCTACATCTACTTCTACTTCATACTCCGCTAGCCAACTAATGGTGTGTCCCGGAGGGTACTTTCGATGCCATTATGTGATCCTTCCAGCCCCGTTCCACTTAAACAGTAAATCTCTACGAGGCGCACATTGTCTCTCCTATAAATTTCTGCCAGTGGAGTGGTTTGGCATCTCCGTAACATTCTCTCGCCAGCTAAACGATCCCGTGACGAAACGCGCCGCTGTTCGTTGCATCTTCTCTGTCTCCTCTATCAGCCCTACTTGATAGGGATCCCAGACAGATGAACAATACTCAAGAACTCTTGCGTGTTGTTCGAACCAACCAGTAACAAGTCTAGCAGCCCGTCTCTCAATTTTTGAATTTATTCCTTTAATCTGACCTTGTACGGATCCCAAACACTCGAGCGGTACTCAACAATAGGTCTCCCAAGAGTCCTATATGCGGTCTCCTTTACAGATGAATCACACTTTCCTAGAATTCTCCCAATAAATCTAAGTCGGCCATTCACCTTCCATACCGTACTCCTCAAATGCTCGTTCCAATTCATATCGCTTTCTAACGTTACAACAAGATATTTAAACGACGTGACTGTGTCAAGCAGGACCCTACTAACGCTGTATCCGAGCATTAAGGCTTTGTTTTTTCTACTCATCTGCATTAACTTAAATTTTTATACATTTTGAGCTATCTGCCATTCATCACACCAACTAGAAATTTTGTCTAAGTCATCTAGTATCTTCCTAGAGTCACTCAGCTTCGACGCCTTACAGTACAGCACAGCGTCATCAGAAAACAACCGCAGATTGCTGCCCACCCTGTCCTCCGAGAATAATGGCAGTCTATCACACTTCCCTTCTAACGATAAGCTTGTCTCTGATGAAAACCCGCCGTCGAAGACAACATACTGGGTCCTATAACTTAAAGAACTCTTCGAGCCACTCACATGTCTGTGAACCTATTCCATATGCTCGTACCAAATTTAACAGCCCGCAGTGGCCTACCGTGTAAAACGCTTTTTGGAAATCTAGAAATACGGAATCATCCTGTTTCTCTTCGTTCACAGCTCGCAATATATCATGTGAGAAAAGGGCAAGCTGAGTTTCTCACGATCGATGCTTTCTAAAACTATTCTGGTTCTTGGACATAAGCTTCTCGATCTCAAGAAAATTTATTGTATCCGAACTGAGAATTTGTTCAAGGATTCTGTAGTAATCCGATGTTAGAGATATTGCTCTGTAATTTCGCGGATCTATTCTTTTGCCCTTCTTGTATACAGGAGTCATCTGCGCTTTTTTCAGTCGCTTGGGACTCTGCGCTAGGTGAGGGATTCCCAATAAATACAAGCTAGGCAACGGGTTAATGCTGTAGAGTACTCTTCGAAAAACCGAACAGGGATTCCATCCGGACCTGGTGACTTATTTATTTTCAATTTTTTCGTTTGTTTCTTTATGCCAGGGATGCTTATTACTATGTCGCCCATACGAGTGTCTCTTCGAAGTTCAAACGGCGTTATGTTTGTACGATTTTCCTGTGTGAACGATTTCATGAACGTGAAATTTGAACTTCGACTTTCGTTTTGCTATCTTCAACTCTCACACCAGACTGATCACAAAGTAACAGGATGGAGGCCTTAGACCCACTTTTCCATTTTATATAGGACCAGTATTTTGTCGGGTTCTCTGCCAGATCTTTTGCTACGTTATGACGGTGGTAGCTGTTGTATGCTCCGCGCACAGATCTTTTCATAGTCACGAATCTCTACTAACCTTGGCTTGTCGTCATTTGCACGTTATCTTTTGAACCGAGAGTGCAACAACCTCTGCTTCCTCAGCAGTTCTCGGATTTCGTTACTAAACCATCGTGGGTCTTTCCCGTCCTTAATGCACTTACTAGGCACACAACTCTCCAAAACACAATTTACAATCTGTTTAAAATTTGCCCATAATTCTTCTACGTCCATCCTACTGGAACTAAGTGATGTCAATTCACTATCTCAGTGAGATGCTAACTGCTTTTCTGCTCTTCTAGCAGAAACAATATCCTAGCCTTCTTAACTGTTTTATTAATTTTCGTAACCGTAGTTGCTATAATAACACCATGAGCGCTAATACTCGTTTTTATACTGAAGTTGTTGATAAGGTACGGCCTATTTGTAGCTACAAAGATATTTCCAATGAATTTGGGCTGCCGAACAAGCTGTTCAAGACAGTTTCCAGAAAACGTGTTCAAAAGTACTTCGCAAGACTGTCTGAACCTTTGCAATGAATCCATACATATCCCATCCTATACTCGGTACGTTAAAGTCGCCTGCAACTAGTATTGCGTTATCTGGGTATTTACGCGCCACTGACCGTAAACTTTCTTTGAGTGTCACAGTGGAATCGGTTGGCCTGTTAAAACATCCAACAATTATCATGGTTTCACCAAGACCTGTTATCACGACCAGGTAATTTCACTGTCAGAGTGAACTCGACCTCAGTAGGGAAAATATTTTTCTCAACACTTCCCCTCCTCTGGCCTTCTGATCTGTCTTTCTGATGTGCGTTATATGACGCGCTAAATATCTCAGAGCTTTCCACTTCTGGTTTCAGGCAGCTCTCACTCCCGAAAAAAATTGAAGCGCGAGAACTCTTTTCGAGGGCAGGAAATTCGAGAACTTAGTTATGAATAAAGCGCATGCACGTTTACATGCTTACAGTCAACATTCTGGCTATTACACCGGTTAATAATGTACCAGGGTTTCACATTTACAAAGGCTTCCTTGCTCTTACATTAATCTGTGATCTTGCAATATTTACCACTTAAATATTTTACCTACACAAATGTTTACCAAAAATGGTTCAAATGGCTCTACGCACTATGGGACTTAACATCTGAGGTCATCAGTACCCGAGACTTAAAACTACTTAAACCTAACTAACCTAAGGACATCACACACATCCATGCCCGAGGCAGGATTCGAACCTGCTACTGAAGTAGCAGCGCGGCTCCGGAATGAAGCGCCTAGAACCGCTCGGCCGCAGCAGCCGGCAAATGTATTCCCGAAATTCCGTTATTCTACATTACTTGTTGTTGGTGTGGCGATTTTTTTCCGTCAGTGTATTTTCTAGCTGCCTATTTTCCATTTCCAAAATATATTTCAGCCCCCATGTAAACGCACAACTGTTTCTGTAGCTTATTGGGTTTGTCAGTTTATCTATTTGTTTCCCATAATATTCGGCTAATGTAGACGGAGTGATTTATTGTGGAGTGAAGGAGAAGTAGGAGTAGTAGACTAAGCATGAAGCTGTCTAACTGTAATATTAATTAAGAGAAATAGCGATCTCGCTGACTAAATCAGAATCTGGAACAGCTGTTTTCCAGACGCCGTTTTTTGACTGGGCTAGCAAATTCACTTTAGGCATTATCATGTAAACACGGCAGCATAAAACCGTTTCCGAAATTCGGTTTTAGTCTTTCGGAAGATGTTTCGCATGTAAACATAACGAATGTGTAGTCATCGGTGGAAGGGCATCCAGTTGTAAACAACGGATGCTGCTTTTGTCCGCACAGTATTGAACTCTGAATCTTGGTTCGAAGATGTTCTGTGTAGTTTATATAAAAAAAAGAATTTTAGGAATGACACTATGCCAAGTAGATTAGTGAGGAATTCAGATCCCTTCTAGATATGCTCTAGATAATATTACCTGTTTAATGAGATTTGAATGACATTATGCAAATTTCACTTATTAGGGTGGCTACATGAATAAGTATTTGAAGAAAATAACGTTCACCATCATACTCATAAAATACAGTTCTTGCCTCTCGGTTTCCTTCGAGGTGCTATGGCGTTAGCTCTATCTAAATTAATATTCAGTTAAAGTCATCGTGATCAAAAAGCAGAGAATAACGGCTGCTTTTACATAATTGTGTTTTTTTTTTACTAGTTACATCTTAACTTCTGAGCACCATATCTTTAAGATGTTTAAAAGATTATTGTATTTTGTCAAATACGTTTGGAAAAAGAGACTGAAACTTCAACTTCAATTAATACGGCAAAATCTTCATAAAGAAAAAACACCTGTCTCGCGTGAAGTGATATGTAATGTGATATGTATGTGATATGTAATTTTGAATGTACGAGTATATTTCTGGATGTAATGAATCATACATGATAACATTTTCTGAAGGAGAATATCATCCTCAACCCGCTTGGACACTTAAAAAAGTGACTTGTGTCAAACACTGCGAGAAGTCGTCTGGTTTATATGAGACTGCATGACATCAAATGTCAGTGTGTTAATAGAACTTCGAATGAGACATAAAAGAAATAAGGTGCATGGCTGGTTGGTTCTCGGCAGTAAAGGTGGCTTTCAAGGTCATTATTCCCTACCATTAAACCACCTTATGTTGCCCTACGTTATTATCTACAATAACAAAGAAATATCATATTGTTCTTCGAAAATATGTGAATCTCAAAGACGCTCAAAGTGCAGCCGTATAGTATATTTTGCCATCCAAAAACCTTAGTTTCATCCCTACGTTAGCACCAGTGAAGATCATGACATTAAGGCCTCCGTGGAAGCAAGTACCCCACTACTAATGATAGTAGGTTTATTATCGTTGCTTCGATAGAAGCTGCTAGTTACAAACGCCAAAACAAAAAAAGAAAAACTGAGAGACAGAGACAAAGTGGCCAGTTTCCTTTTCGAATTACAATGAGACGCAGTTCTATGAAGAACAAAACTGACCTAGAGTGGTGATAAATGTAACGAAGAATACAGCTACATAAACAGCCTGCGTACCAACGCTGCATTGCAAAACTGTAATTGTACAAGTAAAGGACTTCCTTATTTTGTGCTGTCACCATAAATTCCTAGACATGCCTACTGCAATTGAATATGGAAATACAGAAGTTTAAATATAATTGACACATGTTATGTCGTAGGAAGCAGACGACCATGGTTATAATACAGTACTGCATTGGAACTGAATACATCGCTTCCAAGAAAGTCATACAGCCAGTGAAAAATTACTTTATTACTCAAACTTCTCACTTGACGCTTTTAGGATTTATTTCCATTAACAGAAATCTATTACTTCAGCGCAATGCTTGGATTTATATGTCAAGCGAACTTCACTTTTTACTTATAAACGTGTTAAGATCAAGCGCAGTCTCCTGCCCAGTGTCAGAAGGGGGTTTACCGTAACACGGATCTTGAGGATGACGAGAAAATCATCGTTGATGTTGTGTGAAAACACCTGTGAGCCTGAGGAGCACAGTCTTCTATGAGAATCGCAGGATTTTTCTGTTCCGTGTGCAGTGAAATTTGTGTGCCCACTCGCAGGAAAGCCGGTGACAATAGTAAACATGATATCTTTGTATTACTTCACAACATGCAGCGATAACTTGCAGTTGCCAACAGGAGTACAGGAAGTTTCTACATGTGCTCCTACTTCTACAGGGTGTTTCAGAAGTGATAGTTAATAATTCACACATGGAAAGTACAGGTCAAAAGTAGGTAAAAAGCTTCAATAAATATGGGTCCACAAATCAACCGTTGTCGAGATACAACACATTTTCTCTTGTGGTTGAGCAGTGTCTAGGAACACATAGCATCTCTAAACGTGAAAGTACGTAGGTGTTCGAAATGTTGTCCATGCGTCTAAATGCTACATTGAACTCGTCTCTGAAATGAGTTGCGAATCCTCTTAGGCAGTCCTGGGGAATTCTGTAAATGCTGGAAGGTTGCATCAACACGCAAGTGCCATTCCTTAACAGAGCTGGCCTCCATAGCGTAGACCAGGCATTTGAGACGACCCCACACATAGAAATCCATGGGATTTAAATCCTAAAACCTTGGAGACCATGGCACAGGTCCTCCTCTACCTATCAAATGTTGGCCACTCGTACACAAAAATATGCTGGAGCATCGCCAAGTATGAACCACATATTCAGGCGTTGGTTCAGAGGGACATCTGGATGTATAGGCCGCAGAAACCGCATGTATGCTGTCCAGTTAGTCCCTGTGGTAGGAAGTATGGTCCTATTACGCGGTCTTCGAGCAGTCCTGCCCAAACGTTCAACGAATAAGGCTGCTGATGTCGTGATACATGTCTTACATCAAGACTGACATCGGCCCAAATGTGACAGTTATGGTTGGTCAAAATACCGCAACGGGTAAGTCCTGCTTCATCCGTGGACAGAATACTGCTTACAAACAGGGGATTCAGGGTACAATGTTGCTGCATCCGTTAGTAGAAATTCTCTCTAAGAGGGAAGTCTGCATTGTTGAGGGCTTGCACTCTCTGGAGATGATAAGGATAGATGTAAAATCCGCCACACAGTGCTATGACTCAGGACAAGCTCTTGGGGATTTTGGTCGACCTTCTCGAACATGGTGTGCGAAACTCTCAGTTCCTCTGAGTCGCTGATGTAACCGGCTAAATGTACGCCTGTCGGGCTGCCTGCAGAGGGGAAAAGCTTCTTCATACAATCGTGCAGCCTCAAGGACACTGCCATTCGCCATGCCATACATAAAGTGCATGTCAGCGTACTCTTCGTTGGTGTAACCTCTGTCCATGGTGCCTTCACATTCGTAACTAACACTGAGGCCTGTACGGCATAGTGCAATCTGTTAACATTCCTATTGAATTGAATATTATTGGTTAAATGCATCTATTCTTTCAACCGTCCTAACAATTAAAATTTCGATAAATTTGTCCTTCTTATATCTATACAGGGCCAACGGCTTTGCCGCAGTGGTAACACCTGTTCCAGTCAGGTCACCGAAGTTAAGCCCTGTTGGGCTGGGCTAGAACTTGGATGGGTGACTATCTGGTCTGCCGAGCGCTGTTGGCAAGCGGGGAGCACTCAGGCCTTGTGAGGCAAACTGAGGAGCTACTTGGTTGAGGAGTAGCAGCTCCGGTTTCGTAAACTGGCGTACGGCTGGGAGAGGGTGCTGACCACATACCCCGCCATGTCCGCATCGAATGACGCCTGTGGGTTGAGGATGACACGGCGGCCCGTCTCTGCCGTCAGGCCTTGATGGCCTGTTCGGGTGGAGTTTAGTTAACTTTAGTTTAGTTTACGTCCAAAAAGACTGACTTTACCAGTGACTCTCCATGTGCGACTGCAAGCTTTCACAGTGGAGTCAGTTCATGATGCATGAACCTTAAAACGAGCTTTCTTATGACAAAGTGGCCTATAATTTTGAAAATGAGCTGGATCTTTGTTGTCGGAATTCTGTTACTATTGCTTTTGCAATTTTCCGCCTACAGGCACGTTTCCTAATCTTCACTAATCATTTCCTAAGCCTTCTACACATACATCCATACTCCGCAAGCCACCTGACGGTGTGTGGCGGAGGGTACCGTGAGTACCTCTATCGGTTCTCCCTTCTATTCCAGTCTCGTATTTTTCGTGGACTACTACGTACCAGTACATCGAGACGCATAGCGCTAATGGATGTTATTCTGAATGAAACAGGCGGAGTTCTTTCGCAGTACCTGAAAGACACTCCACTAGAAAAGACTTACATCTATGGCGTCACAGAAACCACCGGTTCAGTGATTGTGTCAGGTGGCTTCAAACATGGAGGCGGCGTTACCATAAATAAATAATGAGACTGCATTCTGAACCGAAGTGTCTGCCGTGTATTTGTAACTGTTTGTACAGGAATGCCACATGCATACACTCCGTGGCAATAGCTAGAACAGATAAGCAGGAAATCTCCGTAGATTTTCCGTACTATCTCTGCTCCCTTCAATAAATAATTCGAAGGCTCTATGAGATAGTGCACGTTTAAACGTTACCTGTATGTAGGATGATGATACTGAAGCTATAATGGTCTGTAAAACTTAAGGACGAGCTAGATAAAGTGACATAACATAGTAAAATACTGGGTGGAAATGAATGCAAATGCGGGAGCATGTTGCCAGTGGTCTCCCAGTCATGCATAAAAAGTTGGATGGTAGACGGATTGAGGCCAGCGTGACTATAGCACCAAATTGGTCTGGCTTCGCAACAGGAGACAGTTGAAGGAACGGGAAAATACAGCGTGTCTCAGTTAGTGAGCAGATGTGATGCATTGTGGTTGTGTTCCTCATTGTAGAATGGCCCGGAGACAGTATTTTAAATACTTAGCACGGGGAAGAATCATTGGAAAAGTGGAAGAAGGAGGAAGTGTGGCGAGGTTAGCCCAGGAGCTTAGTATAGCTCACAGTACTGTTTCCGTGCATGGGAAGCCTTCCGAACCACAAGCACTGCTGCCCAAAAGAGGTGAGATGAGTAACCACAGTCAACTACAGCAACAGATGACCCGTACATTGTGCTACACGCAAGAATGGAACCACATCAAACTACGGGTGTAATTGCAACTACACTCAACAGGGCTGTAAGACACGCAATTTCACTCTCTACAGTGGCACAAAGACTACATGGGGGTGGTCACTTTTCCCGACGACCAGTACGTCTGGTTCTGGCGACACCCGCACATCGGCCGCACAGTATGCGCCGGTGCCAAGAGCTTAGGGAGTGTACCAACGAATAGTGGGATCAAATAATTCAAATGTCTCGGTGCACTATGGAACTTAATGACAACGAGACGTTCAGATTGCATGTTTTGTACATGCAAGGTTCTGTGGTTGGACAAAAATATCGAAACACCGCGAGAAACACATACTTCAACATAGATTAGATTAGATTAGATTAATACTTGTTCCATAGATCATGAATACGACACTTCGTAATGATGTGGAACGTGTCAGGTTAATAAAAGATGTCTGTACAAGAAATTACATTACACAAAATATTGCATGACACTAATGACTAAGTTTTTTTTTTTTTTTTTACTTACTTTATATCTAAAAATTCAGCCAATGAGTAGAAGGAGTTGTCATCTAGAAATTCTTTTAATTTATTTTTAAATGTTAGTTGGCTATCTGTCAGGCTTTTGATGCTGTTTGGTAGGTGCCCAAAGACTTTTGTGGCAGCATAATTTACCCCTTTCTGTGCCAAAGTCAGATTTAACCCTGCATAGTGAAGATCATCCTTTCTCCTGGTGTTATAGGTATGCACACTGCTGTTACTTTTGAATTGGGTTGGATTATTATCAACAAATTTCATAAGGGAATATATATACTGTGAGGTTACTGTGAGGATCCCTAGATCCTTAAATAGATGTCTGCAGGATGACCGTGGGTGGGCTCCAGCAATTATTCTGATTACACGTTTTTGTGCAATGAATACTTTTCTACTCAACGATGAATTACCCCAGAATATGATGCCATACGAAAGCAGTGAATGAAAGTAGGCATAGTAAGCTAATTTACTGAGATTCTTATCACCAAAATTTGCAATAACCCTAATAGCATACGTAGCTGAACTCAGACGTTTCAGCAGACCATCAATGTGTTGCTTCCAGTTTAACCTCTCATCAATGGACACACCTAAAAATTTTGAAAATTCTACCTTAGCTACAGACTTCTGTTCAAATTCTAAATTTATTACTGGAGTTGTGCCATTTACTGTACGGAACTGTATATACTGTGTTTTATCAAAATTTAAAGAGAGTCCGTTTGCTGAGAACCACTTAATAATTTTGTGAAAAACATCATTTACAATTACATCACTTAGTTCTTGGTTTTTGGATGTTATTACTATACTTGTATCATCAGCAAAAAGAACTAACTTTGCATCTTCATCAATGTGGAATGGTAAGTCATTAATGTATATCAAGAACAGTAAAGGACCTAAGACCGAACCCTGTGGGACCCCATGCTTGATAGCACCCCAGTTTGAGGAATCAGCTGTTTTAACATTACACGAACCACTTATTTCAACTTTCTGCATTCTTCCAGTTAAGTATGAATTAAACCATTTGTGCACTGCCCCACTCAAACCATAATGATTTAGCTTATCTAAAAGAATTCCATGATTTACACAATCAAAGGCCTTTGAGAGATCACAAAAAATACCAGTGGGTGATGTCCGGTTATTCAGAGCATTTAATATTTGATCAGTGAAAGCATATATAGCATTTTCTGTTGAAAAGCCTTTCTGAAAACCAAACTGACATTTTGTTAGTACTTTATTTTTACAAATATGGGAGGCTACTCTTGAATACATTACTTTCTCAAAAATTTTTGATAGAGCTGTCAGAAGAGAGATTGGGCGGTAGTTGTTGACATCCGACATATCCCCCTTTTTATGCAATGGTTTTACAATGGCATATTTCAGTCTATCAGGGAAAACACCCTGCTCCAAAGAGCTATTACATACGTGGCTGAGAATTCTACTTATCTGTGGGGAACAAGCTTTAAGTACTTTGCTGGAAATGCCATCAATTCCGTAAGAGCTTTTACTTTTCAGTGAGTTTATTATTTTACTGATTTCAGAGGGAGAGGTTGGTGGAATTACAGCTGTTTCAAACTGTGCAGGTATGGCCTCTTCTATTAATAGCCTTGCCTCTTCTAGTGAAGATCTAGATCCTTTTTTCTCCACAACATTTAAAAAATGATTATTCAAAATATTTTCAATTTCTGATTGTTTGTTAGTGCACTTGTCATTCAATTTTATTGCACTAAAGTCTTCCTGTGCTCTTGGTTGCCCTGTTTCCCTTTCAATAATATTCCAAATTGCTTTAATTTTATTATCAGAGTTACTGATCTCAGACATGATACACATGCTTCTGGACTTTTTAATAACTTTTCTTAGTACCGCACAATAGTTTTTATAATATTGAACAATTTCGGGATCAGTACTCCATCTTGCTGTTAGATACAGTTCTCTTTTGCGGTTGCAAGATATTCTTATTCCTTTAGTTAGCCATGGTTTTTTATATGTTTTCTTGGAATTATGTTTAACTATTTTCTTGGGAAAACAATTTTCAAATACTCTTAAAAATGTATTGTGAAATAAGTTATATTTCAAGTTTGCATCGGGTTCCTTATACACTTCATCCCAGTCTAGCTGCTGTAGGCTTTCCCTAAAGTTTGCAATATTTATATTGTTAATTGAACGCACTGCTTTGAAAGTCTGATTTATTATACTGCATGGAGCTATGTCATGTACTGTAACAAGCTGTGCACTATGTTCTGAAAGACCATTCTCAACAGGATAAGCATTTATGTCCTTAAACTTATCTTGGTCTATAAAAAAGTTATCTATCAATGTACTGCTGTTCTTTGTTATCCGAGTAGGAAAATCAATGACGGAGCTCAAATTGAAAGAACTGAGTAATACTAAAAGGTCATTCTTCCTATTACACTCTTTCAGGGAATCAACATTGAAATCCCCACAAATGATAATTTGCTTCCCCCTGTCTGACAGATAGCACAACAAAGCATCCAAGTTTTCCAGAAATAGCTGGAAATTCCCTGAGGGGGACCTATACACTGTTACAATTATGAAAGTGCCATCCTTTAGTTTAAGTTCAGTGGCACATGCTTCCATATGTTGCTCTACACAAAATTTTTTAGTTTCTAAATTTTTTGCACTGTGGAAGCTTTTGACATATATGGCAACTCCTCCTCTCATCATATTATCTCTACTTACATGTGCAGCTAATTTGTACCCATTGATGCTAACCTTTTGCATATCAGTGACAATGTGATGCTCAGACAGGCATAGTATATCTATTACATTCTTGGTTTCTATATCTTCTAAACAAAGCAGAAGCTCATCAATTTTATTCTTCAAGCCCCCAATATTTTGATGAAATATACTAACAGTATTTTTCACTTTACTTTTGTGAGTATCTTGAACTTTTTTAACATCTTTAGTACTTTTATTCTTCAATCCCCCAATATTTTGATGAAATATACTAACATTATTTTTCACTTTACTTTTGTGAGTATCTTGAACTTTTTTAACATCTTTAGTACTTGCCTGGCTGAGTTTCCCACTGGACACTGATCTTACACTAAAAAAGAGTTTCCACCATGAGATGTAGTTCCTCCCCCCTTTAAATTTCCTGCTATCAGCCCAGCCAGTTTACCCTTCCCTTTCCTGTTGAGGTGTAGGCCATGTCTAGTATAGTCCCACCTACAGAGTGAATCAACAGGAACCACACCAATGTGTGACCCTGCACCAGATCCAAGTAGCCGTTCCAACTCCAAATTAACTCTCCTGACAGAAGAGGTCAAATGAGGTCGGTCGTGGCGCTCCAGAACCGACACAAACCCAACACTGGTATGATTCGATGTCGATGCAATCTTTGCCAGGTCACACTTTATGCTGTACCCCGGATCTCTGTCAATACTGTTGCCCGGCCCACCCACAATAACCACGGTTTCTTCCTTAGTAAAACCTTTACATAGTGAACCTAAATCCTCTGTAACCTGCCCAAGTTCAGCACTAGGTTTGAAAAAACTTGTGACCTGGTAATCCAACCCTAATTCATCCTGCAGAAGTTGGCCCACACCCCTAGCATGCGAACTACCTAGCAACAAGACTTTCTTTCTCTTTGCAGACTTCCCTACATTCTTAATCAATTTGCTGCTGAAAGCTTGTTGAGCCCTGTGTACATCTACTTCTGTGAGAGGCTCATCAGTTTCTGACTGAGGCAACAGGTCAAACCTATTTTGTACATTAATAACAAAGCGGTCAGAAGAATTTCTTGGCCTGTTCCTCATGCCTGTTGCCACTTCCCACCCCTGTTTACCCTTCTCCCCCCTTAACCTGCCCAGTTCTCGCCTAGCCTCATCTAACTCAGCCTGAAGGGCAGCAATTTTCCCCTCCTGTTCCACAATCTTCCTATCTCTACTGCATAGCCTACAGAACCACTGATGAGTCTCGCTCATTTTCCCAATTCCCACGCCACTACAGTCGCCCCAATGAAAAAAGTTACTACATCCATCACACCAGACCCCGGAGCTAACGATCCTACGGCACGTCAGGCACTTTACACTCATGGTACAAATCTATTTTAGTGACAGAAAGACAATTAAGTTACCGGAAAACAATGAAAATATGTGTACGAAAAATTAGGCCTACTCGCGACTATGTAAACAGTGGTTCAGAAGTTTTTTACTGGAAATTACTTAAGAGATGACGATACTCTACAGATATAAAGGGGCAGCAAACGTATTTAGCACACTAAACTATCAGTAAATGCACTTAAGATTGCGGTATGAAGTTTAATCTGAAAACTCAAAAGTTCGGCCTGGCCGCGATATGTAAACAAAATGAACTTTACGTGATTACTGTGAAAATACGCGAGTAAGACAAAAACCTTTAATGGTATGCTTGCAGAGCACTATAATTAACGTAATAAATTAGTTTAAAGTGTTAAAAAACAGTTTATTACTACTTAAATTACTTATCTTGTACAAGAGCTGTGACTCAGACGTCCGTGTAGCAGGCGCAGGGCTGGTGCTAGCCAAACCTGGGTAATGTCTTCAACACGCTGCAAGTGTCAGTCGTTTTTTGAACAGTGTTCTGATTAATTGTGAGTGAATTACGTCGGATCTAAGTGAATTCGAACGTTGGAAAATTGTTGGTGCTAGAATGGTGGGTGCTTTCTTCAGCAACGTAGCCGTAGAGTTTGGTGTTTCAAGAGACATCTAATTGAAGATTTATACTGGGTATACTGAAAAAAGACGAAAAACAACAGGGTTACAGCTGTAAAAGTCACTGCAGAGCTGCATGTCGCACTATTGGATTCTGACAGCACGAAATCAAACCGAAGGGAGCTTCATATGCAGGGAATTACAGGGAGAGCTGATATTTCAAAGCCACTCATTAGTGGTGCTAACGCCCGTAATATGAAAACTTGGTGATGAAGCCATAAAACCTGGACTATTGATCTACATCTACATCAACATCTACATGGTTACACTGCAGTTCACACTTAAATGACTGGAAGTGGGTTCATTGAACCATTTTCATACTACTTCTCTACCATTCCACTCTCGAATGGCGCGTGGGAAACTGGAACACCTAAATCTGTCCGTTCGAGCCTGATTTCTCTTATTTTATTATGATGTTCATTTCTCCCTACGTAGGTGGGTGTCAACAAAATATTTTCGCATTCGGAAGGGAAAGTTGGTGATTGACATTTCGTAAATAGATCTCGCCGCAAAGAAAACGGCGTTTGTTTCAGTGACTGCCACCCCAACTGGCATAACATATCAGTGACACTCTCACCCCTATTTCGCAATAACACGAAACGAGCTGCCCCTCTTTGCACTTTTTCGATGTCCTCCGTCAGTCCTACCTGGTAAGGATCCCACTCCGCGCAGCAGTATTCCAGCAGAGTACGGACAAGTGTAATGTAGGCTGTCTCTTTAGTGGATTTGTTTCATCTTCTAAGTGTTCTGCCAGCAAAGCGCAGTCTTTGTTTCCCCTTCCCCACAATATTATCTATGCGATCTTTCCAATTTTAGTTGCTCGTAATTGTAATTCCTAGGTATTTAGTCGAATTGACAGCCGTTAGATGTGTGCGATTTATCGTATACCCAAAACTTATCGGATTTATTTTAGTAACCATGTGGATGACCTCGCACTTTTCTTTGTTTAGTGCCAATTGCCACTTTTCCCACTTTTCACACAATGCAGAAATTCTCTCATTTTGGAATTGATGGTATGGTGATTTCACTAGACGGTAAATTTCAGCGTCATCCCGCAAACAATCTAAGGCGGCTGCTCAGATTATCACCTAGATCATTTATTTAAATCAGGAACAGTAGAGGGCCTATGACACTACCTTGCGGAACGCCGGATATCACTTCTGTTCTACTCGATGATTCACCGTCTATCACTACGAACGGTGACCTCTCTGAGAGGAAATCACGAATCTAGTTACATAACTGACACGATACTCCATATGCAATGGAAGAAAGTCATTTGGTCAGATGAGCCTTGTTTCACACTTTTTCCAACTTCTGGCCTAGTTTACGTCCAAAGAATGAAACACGGTAAGAGTTCGTGATAATTCTGGCTGCGGTACCGTGGTAATCAATGGGCCCATTCTTACTTTGCAAATTAGCGTTACTGAAAAGGATTATGTGACCATTTTGGATGATCAGATCCATCCCATGGTACAGGTTTTGTTCTCCAATTGTGATGATGTGTTCCAAGGCGATAGAAACTATGTTCATATAGTTCGCTTCGTCCAGGGATTGATTTCTGGGCACGAGAATGAATTGTCGCGTCTTCCCAGGCAACCACAGTCATCATATCTCAATATTATTCAGCTTTTGTAATCTGCTACGGAGAAAAAGGTATGTGATCGATATCTACATCCATAATCGTTACCTGAACCCTCCGGGATTAAAGCTAGAAGATTCCTTTGACAACCGCACAGGACCTGTATTTAACCATTCCGAGATAACTGGAATCTGTTTCGAGTGCCAACGGGATTCCTACACCGCATTAGGGATGAAAATGTGTTGTGTTTTTGGTGGTTCCATATTGTTGTCCAACCTTGATATTTATTTACTTCAATTTTTATAATTTCTGACAATAACAGGAGGCAAAGCTTTAATTAAAAAAGACGTAAGCTTTAGACCCACACCCGTAGATGAGGTTTCGCTAGTTGTGACAGAATATGGTACTAGGACTGCTTTGAGATAACCCGCGCGTGTGTCTGAATGCTGTGTTGGATGAGCACTACTCGTAAAGGACTGGTAGTCAGATTCCAGTACCAGTGAGACAAAGTTATTACTAATGCACGAACTTCGTTCCGGGAGCCTATGTAGTCGAGGTCGCCAACGTCCGCTAGTGTTCGACACGTTGCACCCGCTGTTTGACGTGGATCCCTTGTTTCCTGTTGCGAAGTGTAGCGGTCATCTGCTGCTGTAGTCGACCGTGATTGACCACCTCCGCACCTTCGGGCATCAGTGCATGTGGTTCCAATCGCTATATACGTAAAACAATTCTGTGAGCAATGCCAAACTCCTGGGCTAGACTCGTCACACTTCGTCCTTATTCCGCTTTCCCTATGACTTTTCTCCGTGTGAAATCGTACAAAAGTTGTGTCTGGGCCATGCTGTAGTGAAGGACACCACTACAGTGCACTGTAACTGCCTGCTGATTGACACACACTGTCTTCTCCTGTTTCTTCAAGTGCCTTTTGTTGCGGCGCCAGCCCCATTCGACGCTATAGTCATATTTATCTTACGCCATGTAACAATGTAACTTCCAGATTTCTGTGCAAGACTGAGAGACCTCAGGCAACGTGCTCCCGCGCTTCCATTTATTTCCATAAGGTTGTTGATATGTTATGTTAATTCATCTATGTCGTCCTAAATGTTGCAGAGATGCTTATTATGTCTTGATCGTAGCTAGGTTTCTATAACATAACTAAAATAAAAGAAACTTCATTAGACTGCTACCAACAACATGAAAGCCACGATAGTAAAATCTGTGTCTCCATCTTAATTATAGTAGTCAGTAGTCGGATAGGTAAACTGAACTAACGATTGTCGTATAGACATCAATGCGTTGACGATCTGTAAAGCAGGGTGGGATCTATATTTCAATTTTTATTTATTCTTGTAAACATGTATGATTTATTATGGTACGGAGACTGGTTCTCAGCTTACCTATTAAATATTTATGAAGGTTCCGGGCAGCCTAACAAGCAGGGTTTAGTGAAAAATCACTAAGTTCTTTGTTTATGACAACAAGTTTCGCTGTTTAGTGCCATCAGCAAGTCATATGCGATGTCATTAAGGTAATGTCCCTTCCCATACGCTCTCTCTCTCTCTCTCTCTCTCTCTCTCTCTCTCTCTCTCTCACGCACACACACACACAAACACACACACACACAAATAGACTTCTGGTCTGGCTGTTTCTTACCCTTAGCCTCACGCTTCCTGGTTTACTCTAAATATGACTGTTTGACTATTGATTTACACAGTGTAATACCGGTCTTATGTAGTGGTTTTTTGCTTAAATCATTTTCTTTCGCGTTTTTCAGAATTGGTTTAACGCATTTTGTGGATATGCACGAATTTACACTTTTTTGTTATCTTAGATAACGTATATTATTGTGTTATATTCTTTGACGATCAAAGTCTGGTACATGGTTGAATTGTGCTACCTTGTCTGTGTGTGCGTACTTTGGCATTCACATCATACGTGGCTATTGTGATTCAACCAAATAGTAATCCAAAAAGTGGTAACTGATTATACACGGATTCACATTAACGTGACCACCGTCTATGTTCGAAGTCAACGTGCACTAACTTCTCACAGACAGCATGTGGCAGTACTAGCAGTGGACAATAGATACTGCGCGTTGAAGGGACGCGGAAAAACAAGGCAGTCGTTGTCGTAATGCGGAAACGGAGCGATCTATCTGACGTCCAAATGGGCATGATCATTGGCTCTAGGGCCAAAGGGGGAAGCATTTCCGAAACGACTATGTTTTTAAACTGTTCGCATACCGCCGTGGTTGAAGTATATCGTGCATGGCAAAATATCACTATCCAAAACTGGCGCAGAGGCAACTGTGATGCACCACGGGCCATAGACGACAAGGGGGAACGTCGGCTGCGGAGACGTGTGCGGACTAATAGAATTGCAACCGTTTAGCAACTAACCGCTGAGATGAACCAAGGGTCTACCAATAGTGTCCCCTCAATGACCGTTCAAAGAACGTTGCTGCGTATGGGCCTCTGCAGCAGGCGTCTTGTTCATGGATCTATGCCGACCGGTGTTCAGTGGCGATGAAGTCTGCAATTTGCATTACAATAACACAACATGACGTCCATATAGCGGCGACAGGTGACACTCGGAAGGGTTTAGGTCGGAGGGGGAAGCTTTATGGTCAGGAGAATGCTTTCGTGGCATTCCCTGGGTGATCAAATAAGTTTGGAAGATATATTGGATCAAAAGAAGTATCCTTGGGGCCATGCCTGCCTTTAAATGCAATTCGTTTGTCCACAGCACGATGGCATCTACCTGCAGGGCAGTGCAACGTGCCCTACGGCTTGCAGTGTTTCGAAGAGCACCAGGAATGAGTTGACCGGCGTCCCCTGGCCAACGAACTCCCCAGACTTATCTTCAATCGAGAATCAGTGGAACACCTCGATCGGGCTGTTCGCACCGCGGATCATCAACCGAGATACATAGTGCAGCTGGTCGCGGCACTGTAGTTGGCTTTGCTGCAAACCCCTGTCCGTACCTTTGAGAACATCATTTACTCTCTACACTTTTTGCAGCGGCAGCGCTGCAACAGGTAGTTTTCTCGCTTTTGACAGGTGGTCACATTAATGTGAGTGGACTTTATCGAAAAGTACAAAAGTAGGCTACATTGTAGCTCACTTGTAAGGAAAGTTTTCATGAAGGTGAGATAAATGAAGCTGCTATTGGATAAGATATTAAGGCAGAGTAGACTTTCCTTTTGTGTCATCTGTCTTCTGAGTGGTTTGATGCGACCCGTCAAGAATTCCTCTCCTGTGCCAACATGTTCATCTTAGTGTAGCACGTCCTCAATTATCTGTTGTATGCATTTTCATCTCTGTCTTCGCCAACAGGTTCAAAATGGTTCTGAGCACTATGGGACTTAACATCTGTGGTCATCAGTCCCCTAGAACCTAGAACTACTTAAACCTAACTAACCTAAGGACATCACACACATCCATGCCCGAGGCAGGATTCGAACCTGCGACCGTAGCAGTCGCGCGGTTCCGGACTGAGCGCCTAGAACCGCGAGACCACCGCGGCCGGCTCGCCAACAGTTTTAGCCTTGTACAGGTCCCCGTAGTACCACAGAGGTTTGTTTCCTGAAGTCGTAATGCATGTCCAATCATCCTGTCCCTTCTTCTCGTCAGTGTCGTCCATATGCTCCGTTCCTCGCCGATTCTGTGATGAACCATCTCATTCTTCATGTTTTCTGTCCACCTAATTTACAACATTCTACTGTGCCATGTTAACACTTATCGTCTTCCAGAATGAGATTTTCACTCTGCAGCGGAGTGTGCGCTAATATGAAACTTCGCAGCCGTGGTGGTCTAGCGGTTCTAGGCGCTCAGTCCGGAACCGCGTGACTGCTACGGTCGCAGGTTCGAATCCTGCCTCGGGCATGGATGTGTGTGATGTCCTTAGGTTAGTTAGGTTTAAGTAGTTCTAAGTTCTAGGGGACTGATGACCAGAGATGTTAAGTCCCATAGTGCTCAGAGCCATTTGATATGAAACTTCCTGGCAGATTAAAACTGTGTACTGGACCGAGACTCGAACTCGGGACCTTTGCCTTTCGGCAAGTGCTCTACCAACTGAGCTACCCGAACACGACTCACGCCCCGTCCTCACAGCTTTACTTCTGCCAGTACCTCGCCTCCTACCTTCCAAACTTTACAGAAGCTCTCCTGTATTGTATTTACGGCCACAGCAATAAAAAAAATTCGAAATGTTATAGAACTGAAATATTTATTATGTTACTGTCTCTTAAGTTACTATTATTATTATTATTATTATTATTATTATTATTATTATTATTATTATTATATATGAAGTCTTCAGGGGTTGTCAGCCGAGTAGCAACGTCGTCTCGTAGCAACGTTTCGATGGAATGCGTCTCCATCATCTTCGCCTGAAGACCATGGAGATGCATTCCATCGAAACGTTGCTACGAGACGACGATGCTACTCGGCTGACAACCCGTGAAGACTTAAAATATGAAATTCACCGAGAAAGCCTGCACTCGCATATTATTATTACAATTTACTTATTTATTTATATAAATTAATGCCACACATAAATTTAAAAAAAAATATTCTCGTCCAACGTGGAGTGGCTTTTGAGTCTACTATTGTACACTTAAAATACCAGCAAAATGACAGAATCAGTCACTGCTTTCATTATACAGGTGCAATGCATTTCGATGGTTACTCCATGATCTTCACTAGCACAGGTTCAAATTACATTCCGTCTGCAAGCAAAAAGTGAAGTCATCGTTATGCTTTGAATCTTCTTCTAATTTTGTTTGCATCGTAATCGTAATCCATATTTTTACTAAAACTTTGCTCTTTGCTGCCACTTTATAAGGAAATCAACACTATTTCCTGTTCGCGGGACAAAATAATGCTAGCATAGGCTATTTCATATTACGGCAACGAGAGAGACTTTTCAATGAAGCGTAGAACACAAGATGATGCCCTTGACAAAAAGAAAAGATAGAAGCTCAATTCGCTACAAATATCGCGGACGTAATCGCTGTATAAAATTTTATCTCGTTGATGCAGGTACATAAATACACAAAAGAACTACACTGTCAGGTCACATAAATGTGACCAGCTGTCTAAAGCCTGAATAACCGCATTTTGCAAAGCGAGTCGCTGCGGGATGTACACGAAGAGAGTGAGTGAGATTCTGGAAGGTATCAATAGGGATGTGCCGACTGCAGTACCATGGCTAACTGCGCTAGGTTTCTCGGCTGACGATTCATGTCGCGAACAGCCCGAATGATGTTGGTTTAAATCCAGAGAGTTTGATGAGCAGGGGAGTACGGTAAACTCACCATGGTGCTCTTCGAACAACGCACGTACATTGCGAGCTATGTGACACGTAGCATTGTCCTGCTGGTAGATACCATCATGCCGAGGATAAACGATACGCACGTAGGCGTGCACATGCTCCCAAGGATAGATTCATACATGTGTTGTCTCGTTGTGCCTTCCGGAATGATAATATCACCCGTGGAATGTTACGGAAATATTACTCAGACTATAATTCTCCCTTCTCCGGTCTGGACTCTTCCGACGATCGTAGCAGGTTGTTTGGTTTCAGACGTTTCACGCTGATGGAGCATAAAAAGTGATTCATCTGAAAAGACCACATGTTGCCACTCAGTGGACGTCCAGTTACCGTAGTGGCGTGCAAATTCGAGCCTTCGTCGCCGATGAACAGCAGTCAAATAGGGAGCATGAAGCAGGCGCCAGGTGCGGAGGCCCATACGAATTTACGTTCTGTGGTCTTAGAGGAGACACTTGGTTTATATGGGCTGTTAGTTGCTCCACAGTTATTCGTCCGTACACATCTCCGCAGTCATCGTTCACCCTTATCATCTATGGCCCGTGTTGCACCACAGTTGCCCTAGCGCCGGTTTTGGAATATGCCATCTTACCATGCATGGCATACTAAAAAACACAGCAGTACGCGAAGAGCTGAAAAACTTATCCGTTACGAAAAGTCTTCCTCCGTTGGCCCGAAAGCCAATGATCAAGGCCTTTTGGCCGTCAGGTAAATCGCTCCGATTCTGCATTACAACTAGGACTACATGACTGCACTGCTTTCCGTGTCCTCTGGACAACTTCTATATTCCCTCCAGTATCAGTGGTGCCATCTGCCATCTGTCAGTGGTTATTACACGTTTGACGTCCAACATAGGCGGTAGTTTATTTTATTTATTTATTTATTTATTGTTCCGCGGGACCACATTAAGGAGAAGTCTCCATGGTCATGGAACGAGTCAATACATGAAATTATGACCCGATAGTGGAAACAGATAAAATGAAATATAAGAAACATATTCAGGCGACAATTCGTAAGTTCAAATAAAGAAAATCAACAATGTAACACTGGAATTTTCTTAATTTTTCAGCTCTTCCAGGAGCTCCTCGACAGAATAGGAGGAGTGAGCCATGAGGAAACTCTTCAGTTTAGACTTAAAAGTACTGGGGCTACTGCTAAGATTTTTGAGTTCTTATGGTAGCTTATTCAAAATGGATGCAGCAGAATACTGCACTCCTTTCTGCACAAGAGTCAAGGAAATGCATTCCACATGCAGATTTGATTTATGCCTAGTATTAACTGAGTGAAAGCTGCTAACCCTTGGGAATAAGCTAATATTGCTAACAACAAACGGCATAAAAGAAAATATATACTGTGAGGGCAATGTCAGAATTCCCAGACTACTGAATAGGGGTCCACAAGAGGTTCTCGAACTTACACCACACACAGCTCGAGCAGCCCGTTTTTGAGCCAAAAATACCCATTTTGAATCATAAGAATTACCCCAAAAAAATAATACCATATGACATAATCATATGAAAATTATGCGAAGTAGACTACTTTTCGTGTTGAACTGTCACTTATTTCAGATACTGTTCTAATGGTAAATAAAGCAGCATTTAGTTTCTGAACAAGATCCTGAACATGGGCTTTCCACAAGAGCTTACTATCTTTCGAACGCCTAGGAACTTGAACTGATCCGTCCCGCCTATAATATGCCCATTCTGTCTGATCAAAATATCCGTTCTTGTTGAATTTTCCACAAGCCACGAACTTATTTCATGAACTACATTATTAGATAATGTTTCAAAATTACACACAAGATACTTCACTACCAAGCTGGTGTCATCAACAAACAGAAATATTTTTGAATCGCCTGTAACACTAGAAGGCATATCATTTATATAAATAAGAAACAGCAGTGGCCCCAGCACCGACCCTTGGGGAATACCCACTTAACAGTGCCCCACTGGGACTGAACATCACTACCACTCTCAATATTGCGGAGAATTACCTTCTGCTTTCTGTTCTTAAAGTAAGAGGCGAACCATTCTAAGCTACTCCCCTTACTCCATAATGCTCCAACTTCTGCAGTAATATTTTGTGGTCAACACAGTCAAAAGCCTTCGTTAAATCGAAGAAAACACCTAACGTTCGCAACCTTTTATTTAATCCGTCCAAAACCTCACAGAGAAAAGAGAATATAGAATTTTCAGTTGTTTTGCCATTTCTAAAACCAAACTGTACATTTGACAGCAAATTATGTCAATTTAAATGCTCCAGTAACCTTGTATATGCAGCCCTCTCGATAACCTTAGCAAACACCGATGGCATAGAAATAGGTCTATAATTGTCAACATTATCCCTGTCTCCCTTTTTATAATGTGGCTTCACTACCGAGTACTTTTATTGGTCAGGAAACCGACCACTCCTAAAGGAAAAGTTACAGATATGGCTAAGTACTGGGCTAACATACATAGAACAATACTTCAGTATTCTGCTAGTTACCCTGTCATATCCATGGGAGTTCTTGGTCTTTAGTGATTTAGTTATTAACTCCATCTCCCTCTTGTCAGTATCGTGGAGGAGCATTTCAGGTAACAGCCTTGGAACACCTTTTTCTACGAGCGCTATATGATTACCTGTTGGGACTAGGTTTCTATTTAGTTCACCTGCTATATTCAGGAAGTGATTATTAAATACTGTACATATATGCGACTTATCAGTAACACGGACATTCCCACTAAGCACTGATTCTATATCCTCGACATGTCTCTGCAGACCAGCCACTTCTTTTACGACTGACCATATGGTTTTAATTTTATCCTGAGACTTAGCTATTCTATCTGCATACCACGTACTTTTTGCCTTCCTAATAACTTTTTTAAGCACCTTAAAATACTGTTTATAATGGGCTACTGAATTTAGATTGTGACTGTTTCTAACGTTTTGATATAATTGCCACTTTCTTCTACAAGATATTCTTATCAATCTAGTCAGCCACCCAGGTTGCCTGTTTGTGCTAGTACCCTGTTTTGAACGGAAAGCAACTTTCAAAGAGCACTAGAAAAGTCTTGAGGAAATCATTATATTTATCGTCTACTGTATCAGCACTATAAACATCTTGCCACTCTTGTTCCTTGATACGGTTTACAAAGGTCTCTACAGCAAGTGGATCAGCTTTCCTAAAAAGTTGATAACTATATTTAACATGTGTTGCAGCATAAAAATCTTTTAGAGTTAAAATTTGTGCATCATGATCTGAAAGGCCATTCACCTTTTTGCTAACAGAATGCCCTTCTAGTAATGAGGAATGAACAAAAATATTGTCTATGGTTGTTCTACTGTTCCCTTGCACTCTCGTTGGAAAGAATACGGTTTGCATAAGATTATATGAATTATGGAGGTCTACCAGCATCCTTTTCCTTCTACATTAATATGACTGGACAGCGTATAAGTTTACAGTGACTATAAAAACACAGAACACCTACATAAACTTTATCTGCATCGAAACCAAATTTGTCACTGCATGATGTGTATTATAATGAATTTATTGGCGGAATTGAGCAAGGTGTATAAAGCAATCCTTTAAACTATATTTTGTCCTTCATATTTATCCACGTGAACTAGATGTTAGGCCCGCCTGTTTTATAAACTGGCCCATCAATATGACACAGACTGTAGGCGCCACTGCCTATAACTGATTTGGTGGAGTAAAGACGTATTCGCCCACACAATCGATATTCTGAGGCTGTCTCCAGCGTTATCAGGTGAAACGTAGGCACATAAACATATGATATACATCATAGCTTAGTACCAATGTAGGAAAAATTTCGACGATTTCATCCTAAAGAAAGTTTTTAGTGGTTTTACTAAATCATTACAGTACGAATGCTGGGATTATTTCTTCAACAAGGCTACGTCCAATTCTGAGCTACGCCCTAGTCTGTCTGAGGTGGAGTTCAATCTCTAACGACCTCTGCGTCGAAAGACGTCAAACAATAATTCTATTCTTCCGCTACCTATCTTACTATTGGACGTGGACACCGTTTATTAAATTTTCCAAACATTTTGTGCAGTGAATATATGAGCACGCGGTGCGGTTGCGAAACGGTGAGTCTGTTGAGGACGGGACGTCAGGGTCTGGCACCTACGAGTAAGTGGGTGCGCTGGCCTGTTTGCACAGGCGCGCCGCTGATTTCATCGGCTGACAATCTGATTCGTGACTGCCGTTTCTTCGCATGACCGGCTGCTGCGAGATGCTGCTCACCCCGCCAGTATCTCTGGCTGGAGTGTGAAGAAATGCGCCGCAGCACATACTCAGAAGTCGTTATTACTCCAGCTGCTGCTATTTCAACAAGCGCGTCTTGTCCGTGAGCCGAATCACATCTGGCAATAAAACCAAATTATGGGTTTTGCTAATGCATAACACGCGCTAGTTGAACTTGTGATATTGGCCTGATGTTCTATGCTTCCGACAATGTTCTTCATAGTTTTTATCAAGAAAGCCAGTGACAGTCAAGCAAGTGTTGGAATCCAAAGATGATAAGGTAGTGCGCACTGCATTTAGGGATATACGAACGATGAAAATTCTGGGTTCCTTACAACGGCCTTGCGCTCATCCTTATCTACAATACGGAGTACACTCATCTGTAGCGTCTCGATGTTAGAGTGTAGGAGTCTAGAATAACCGGTACTGGACTAACATTTTTATGGATAAGCGTGAGATCATTTTTAACACCGGAGGATTCCAGCCCATGCATTAATGACTGGGCCTTAGTCACCAAGAAGGCGTGGAAATCAGAACGCGAATTGACAATTTTTACTGAGATACAGTCTACACAGCGGGTATGCATGGAATTTTACGCTTAAGAACAAGAATATAAATTGGGAGTTCTTTCTTAATTTACTTTTATTGTACACTTGACAGTATCGTGCTTGTCGCCTGCGACATTGTATGTATTGGCCACAAGGCAGAACTCATTGGAGAGTGAAAAAGAGGGGGGTATGGTAAATACAAAACTCCCTAGAAAAAGAAAAGGAGGGGGTATGGTGAAGAAAGAACTCGCTGGAGATTGCTTTTTCAGTATTCAACTCTTCCCAGTGAGTGACAGAGCACGCTATGCACATAAATCTTCAAGGACAACGAGTCTCACTGACAGAGGATGGGTAGTTACGACAGCTCCTTCATGGATCTCTAAAAGTTATTGCCTCACTCTGTCTTTACTTACCGGAAAGAGCATGTAAACTGTATGTGCATGAGCCGATTGGCTCTCAAACACAGCTCTCACATATTAGACTCATATATTTCCTGGCCGGAGCAAGCGATTTACCACATCTGAACACTGCTTTTCAGGCCAACAGAGTTATATTTCGAAAACGGCAAATTTTGTTGATTGTTTACATGATAGATACCGTGGGTGGGTTACAGGGAAGATCGCTGTTAACTCAGGACATTGCAAAGCTCCCTGAGGTATTATTAATGTACGTCATGAATTTAAGTTGTAAGATTCGCAACTGCAACCTACACGCCAGTGACGAAAAGTTTGTCCTCAAAATGAGGAAGGGAAGCACCAGACTCCTAGAGGCACACTACACACCAGCGATCGTTACCCTACAAGCTCCAAAGCATATGAAAGGTGTCTGTACTCTCAGCAGTGACGGTGAATAGAGGACGACGACTTGTATTTGAACGACCATCTCGATAATAACCTGTTACTAATTGCCATTAGGTAACTTTCTACAGTGAGTCACATTTTTTGCATCCTAAGACGGGTGGACTTAGGTGTGTCCTACGAGAAACAATGAAGAACCAACACTGGGTAATCTGGCCGAGCGGTTCTAGGCGCTTCAGTCTGGAACCGCGCGACCGCTACGGTCGCAGGTTCGAATCCTGCCTCGGGCGTGGATGTGTGTGATGTCCTTAGGTTAGTTAGTTTTAAGTAGTTCTACGTTCTAGGGGACTGATGACCTCAGATGGTAAGTCCCATAGTGCTTAGAGCCATTTGAACCATTTTTGAACTGGGTAATCAAGATAATTAACGTTCTTCTGGGTTTTGTACCGTGTCATTGGATAAACTTCTTTAAAATATAAACTGAAAACCTGCGTTTCGGTTGTATTATAACGTTCTTCCTCAGGCAAGATTGGCTTCGAAGGAGGAAAGGTGCCTCATTTCTAGATGATCATGATTTTGACTAGCTTATTGTAGTCTAGGACCAATAAAGTTCCAGTAATATGACGTATTGACACCGACTGTTTGTAATAAAAAGGGCAGATTTCCTCCTGTAGAACTTGTCTTCCCCTGCGGAAGGCCGTTGTTGTAAGACTTCGGTTTAATAGTTTATATTTTAAAGTATTTTATACAGCGATGGGATATAACACAAAGAAAAATTTTAATAATTTTGACAACTGGCCTGATAGACTTCGCTGTTTTGTCACTGGATAATCATTACTGGAAGAACACGGAGCGGTGGGGGTAGCATTATAATAAACAGATTGTTTTTCATGAAATTCTCTAAGGTAATCTGTATGTAAATTGCGCCCTTGGCTGACTAGGCTACAAATCCATTTTTAAAAGCAGATGCACACCGACCTAACTATTACTTTCTCTGTTTAGAGGAGGATATTGTAACAAGAGGATATTGTAAGAGGATATTCTAACAAGAAGATTAAGTGTCCGCAGATAACATAAAAGTATTTCATATTCTTACCTATTCGAGAACTGAACGTCTACGCTACCGTACCATTATCTCGGTCGTCGTGTTCAGTATATGATATTTCCGGCACGTATCTTTCGGTGGTTGTGAGGAGTGCTTCAGAAATTACGGAAACCTATTAGAACCTACTTGTGTCACGTCCACTTCTTCTGGCCACTTTGTGTATATGCTAGTAGACATTCGCCGTAATGACATTCGACCTAGTAGACGTGTTTACTCTGAAAAATTCCGTATGTCGCTGGGCAAGAAATATTAGTTGAAACTGCATACTTCAAATAAAGATGACGGAAACAAAAGACGACCGACAACCACCGAGCGCCGTGGCAGAATGGTTAGCACTGTGGATTCGCATTCGAGAGGACGATGGTTCAAATCCACGTCCAGTGATCAAGTTTTAGGTTTTCCGGTATTTCCATAAACTGTTTAAGGCAAATTCTGGGATGATTCCTTTGAAAAGGGCGCGGCCGATTTCCGTGCCCACCCTCCCCTAGTCCGAGCTACTGCTCCGTATCTGATGACCTCCTTATCGATGGGACGTTAAACTGTAATCTTCGTTTCTATTTTCGAGCCATAACCCGCCCCGCGTCGTGCCAAGTACTCTGCCGCACACCAGCTTGCGTCGTTAGCGACAAACAGTGACCGGCGCGATATGACGAAGCTGCGCCTACGTACCGGCGGCCCTCTGTTTCGTCTCGCTTCGCTTGTGAGAGCTTTCGAGGACTTGTAGACTTTCCTTCATTAACTTTCATTTGCGTAAATCTTGTTTGGTCATATGTCAGCCTCTTGGCGTACCGTGCTTGCTCAAGGATCGACAGAACACTTCAAACTCTTTTTTTTTTTTTTTCTGAGGCGCGGCCGCAAAGCTCGGCTGCACCATTTTAACGAAGGACATGCCTCGCCGTACAAACAAACTTCCTGGCAGTTCCTTAATATCTTCTACTTCTAATCCTTCCTTTTTCACTTAAAAGAAAAGAAGCGGTCCTTAGAAGAGATTTTCGGATACGGACGCCTTGGTGGTGCGCCCCTTACTATAAATGAAAGTTAAATTATTCGATATTTTGGATTATAAACGTACATTTTAGTGTTACTCAGCATCCGCAAAATCAGTCCTGTTTTAGGTATTCATCTAGTTGTCACTAAACAGCTACAACAGTTAATCATAGCCTTAGGACTCTGACAAACACACGATTCGCAAAGCGTCGTTAGGATCATTGCACGTTCTTCTGGCTTTTTCTGCTTCATACATAAGACTTTCATGATTTATTTATTTTGACATGAAATTTCTGTATCAAGTGTACTAAATGTCTGTAGCTTTCTCCCAACCACGCGTTTCAGTCCCTGCTATTTGCATTGGTATATGTCGCAAGTTCAATTTATCCTTCATATGCACTGCTCTTTTTTACAGGAAAAGTAGAAACATTTAGTATTGTGCATAAGAATAACAACACTCAGCACTCAGAAAAACATTCAAATTATCATAATTATAAGAATTAAAAATTCAAGAACGATAATATGTTTCCAGAAGCCACATAGCCGTGTCAAGGTGCTTTATGATATTTCGAAAAACGAATGAGCACCCTCCATATACTGAGTCGTACAAATGTTTCACTAAAAGACGACTCACATCCTCCTTTCATGTCATGTCGGATCGATGTTGGTCAGTATCCTCTATGTTTCTTGATATCTCAATAGACCCAGAAACTATCTGAAAGACTACGGTATAACGGTGAAATCACAGTGAAAGCAATGTTTGCTATTTCCAATCATTACGACAGGAGAAATTTTTACTCAAACCTAGGACATTACACTCTGAAATCATTAAAATGTGACAAATGTCATTTTATCCAAGTTGAACTGAATGAAAATGTAAATGAAGGTACATAGTGAGGCAGGTCACTAGCATTGGTTGATGAAAGAAAAACTGGTGTATGTGAGATAGCTGAACTTACAAGTTTCCTATTTGAATCGTTTTCAAGGGTAAACACATGTAAGAGTGCAAGTGCCTTTTATGGGGCTTTATCTATCATGGGCCTTCAGTTGCAAGTGAAAAGAATCATAGAAAATCGCGGAACTCCGGTTATAATGCGAAGACAGAGGAAACGAAGAGTTAAAACACAGCCAACAGATAATGCTTCTGCGAAAAGAAATCATCGTTCGTTTGGGCTGTGCAATATCATGAACCATGCAAACACGTTCAAAAAATGGTTCAAATGGCTCTGAGCGCTATGGGACTTAACATCAGAGGTCATCAGTCCCCTAGAACTGAGGTCTACTTAAACCTAAGTAACCTAAGAACATCACACACATCCACGCCCGAGACAGGGTGCGAACCTGCGACAGTAGCGGTCACGCGGTTCCAGATTGAAGCGTCTAGAACCGCTCGGCCACACCGGCCGGCCAAATACGTTCAATACGCAACGTTAGTCAGAGTGCAACGTGGCCTTATTGTTAGGCTTTTCCAAAACAAGAACTTCAATGTTAGTCGGTCGAAACGGTCAACTAACATTCCATAGGGTACATTTCAAATGTTCATCTAAGCTGATGGTTCATGAGCTCCTCTTCGATTGTCCTTCAGTCTGTCACACCCTCGCCTTTCCCCGCCTCCTCGCCCCTCTTTCCTTCACACACACATATATAGACACATAAATAATTCTAAACCAACCGATTCAGACATGCTTGTTTACTTCGTTCACCGTGAAAATAATAGTTGAAATTCTTTCGTATAAGAGTTAAGATTATAAACATAAATACTGACTTTTCTGTTTCCTCGAGGCGAACCATCGTAATAAGCCATGATTAATAGCGTATAAATTTTGTGAATCTTTAAAAGTGCGCCTGCTTAAGGGGGGTGTAGTCAGTACTTGTTTCTGCCACGTTATAGCAACAAAGGATCGATTTCTATAAGTTATATAAATTTAGCGAACACCAGCCCCGATAGCTGTACGTGTTGTAGCCCCGCTTCCAGGACGCGTTGGTACGCCGGCCCCGGATTGAATCCACCAGAAAGATTAACGACGAGAGTAGGTCTGTCAGTCTGGATGTGGTTATTAGTCGATTTTCAACATCCGACTAGCTGAATACGGGCCAATGCCCAGGTCCCGTCGCAGTTACATGATTCACAAACCTTTAGAAAACTTAAGGGACAGGAGGGAGCGGCGAGGTGTGCGGGGGGGGGGGGGGGGGGGGGGGAGGCGGGTAACGGAATGGCGACAGGAAGGGCATGCGGCTACTCCTTAAATTAACAATGGCACACCCGTTAGTAACCATGCCGACTCTGTGCTGATGTGTGACATTATTACCTCAGTTATCATTCCATTAAGAATGATACAATGTCCATCACATCAAGTTCTGATGTGCAAACTGTTCATGCAACCTCAAATATTAAGCATATTCTTTTACCCAGTTTTAATCTTATCTATACTTGGAACTAATATGTATTTTATTTTCAATCAAACATGGTTCATCTATTATTGTGCGTATCATCACTGGTCTCTAAGGAAAAGAAAACTATATGCCAGGGTAGCTGAGCGCGCTAACACGCTGTTGCCTGGACTTCCGTAGGCACGCCGGCCCCGGATCGAATCCGCCCGGTGGGTTAACGACGAGGGCCGGTGTACTGGCCAGCCTGGATGTGGTTTTTAGGCGGTTTTCCACATCCTTCTAGGTGAATACCGGGCTGGTCCCCACGTTTCGCCTCAGTTACACGCCTCACAGACATTTGAAACACTGTCGCATTATTTCACGATTTACACTAGACGCAGACAGTTGGAGTATAATGATTCTGTACTGGGTGGTACAGGGTGACGGCGGGAAGGGCATCCGGTCATCCCTAACACTAACACTGCCAAATCCGTTGTAACCAGGCCGACTCTTTGATCGCTGCGGGACTATGGCGTAAGCGAAAGAAAGAAAGACAGAAAGAAATTTCCTGGCAGGGAACGCTACATCTTAACAAAGAATGTATAGTTAAAAAAATTATTTTCCTTACAGACCAATGATCATACGTAAAATGGATAGGTGAACCATGTTTCGTTCAAAATAAACATTGATGAAAAATAATGACAATACTTTCAGTGGTATGTATTAGTTTTTATTAATCTACGACTGGTTTCGGAGGTACAACTCACCGTCTCCAGGTCTCTAGATACAACATACATGTCCTACATCATATTACACGTAAAAGGTATTTACTTTTTTAAATGATAAAATGTTGACTGAACCAATTTTAATTGTATATGTATGTGTGACCCATATAGTATTAAAAATGTAAGACATCAACTACGGAAAGTGTTAACACTGTAACAAATTTGTAATAAATGTTGGAAAACTAAACAGCCTATACTGCAGGCATATATGGTTGTCGAGGACTGTCTTCCTCTTATGCCGATCACACAAGGCTGTCAAATATTGTTGTGTCAGTGTGTCATTTGCGTGGGATGGAACAGAAACGTATAATAGAACAGTTATATTCAGCCTGGTTATAGCTGAAACGTCTGTTAAAAAGCTATCCACGCAGGGTAGAATATTATTTATTATGTATCATGTTATAAGTGGCTATCTACGATGTTCCACATACTTCGTCTAATTAATGTAGATGGAATTTCTATAAGCAAGGTATATTGTAAGAGTGAGATCCTATTAGTAACAACGCAACACAGAGTAAACTGTACAACCCTCACTGGATACGGACGTTTAAGTCAACCTACAACTACCAACACATGCTGTATTTCTGTCGTACATGATATATATCTGTCATATAGGATTAACACACCCTTCGAATTATTTACTTCTTTATTACGTTAAGACAACGGCCTAACAGCAGTTGTAATACAGGTTCCTGTCAGATCACCGAAGGTAAGCATTGTCGGGCATGGTTAGCACTTGCACAGGTGACCGTCGAGGTCTACCGAGCGCTGTTGGCGGGCGGGACGCACTTAGCCTTTGTGAGGCCAATTGAGGAACTACTTGATTGAGAACTAGCGGCTCTGGTCAGGAAAACTGACAACGGCCCTGAGAGCGGTGGGCTGACAACATGCCCCTCCATATCCGCATCCTGTGATGGCTATAGAATGAGGATGACACGGCGATCGGTCGGTAACATTGGGCCTTATGAGACCTTTTCGGACGGAGTTAGTTAGTACGTTACAGTTCGTTACAAGTCCGCCCCGGTAGCTGAGTGGTCAGCGCGACAGGCTGTCAATCCAAAGGGCTGGGTCGGAGATTTTCTCCACTCAGGGACTGGGTGTTGTGTTGTCCTAATCATCATCATTTCATCCTCATCGACGCGCAAGTCGCCGAAGTGGCGTCAAAAAAATGGTTCAAATGGCTCTGAGCACTATGGGACTCAACTGCTGTGGTCATTAGTCCCCTAGAACTTAGAACTACTTAAACCTAACTAACCTAAGGACATCACACACATCCATGCCCGAGGCAGGATTCGAACCTGCGACCGTAGCAGTCGCACGGTTCCGGACTGCGCGCCTAGAACCGCGAGACCACCGCGGCCGGCCGAAGTGGTGTCAAATCGAAAGACTGGCACCAGGCGAACGGTCTACCCGACGGGAGGCCCTCGTCACACGACATTTCATTTTTTCATTTTGTTACATGGATGAGATGGAATAATGCTGTTGCTGAGTAAGTGTTTAAAGAGACCAGACAGCTAACATCGTGTCTCCTAATAACTCCACCACCCTCAGGACAGTAGAGTGTACCTAATCCGTCTATGTGTAGAGCAAATTTTGTGTGCAGGTGTAAGAAAGTATTCTAGGTGCGTTGCGTGTGTCTGATAGTGCAGAGGGCCCTAAACATTTTTGACTCGTAGATTACGTGTTTCGGGTAATTTTTACAAATTCATCAACTTCAAATGTGTTTTTTGACAACTGATACAGCGCTACTCACTTTGATAGGTTTCAATGTAGTAATGAATAGTAAAAAACGTAAAAAACACTAAGTTCTATACATTTACTCTTGTAAAAGGCGTAAAACGCAAATATAGTGAAATTAACACATACCTGCTTTCAATGGGAGAGATGAGTCTGATACTTTATTAGCAAATTTTCAATTAGGTTTAACCTTAAACCACGTTTTCAGTGATTTTCAATTTGTTTTAAGCTATCAAACATTACTCGCAATAATTAATATTATAGTATAAGTAACAGGTTTTTGTGACGGAAATCAGAATTTCTGACATCCGCCACTAAACTGTACCTAGATTTTTCGTCCCTGTTTATTCCGATCAATAATTTTTGAAACATGATGTCTGTTTTTTAAACATCACTGTATGGATTGATAATCGAATGTGGTATCTGCATAGTCAAATCCAGTTTCAAAGTCCGTTTGAACGATATTTAAATGTTGAGATCAAGTTGAAATGTCATCACCTGACCCTTTGTCTGTGACAGACTGGGAAAATGTTGTCAAACATCAGCCTTTTAACACCAGCGCACTTCAGTGCGAAGGAGTAATCTATCAAAATTTTCGTCATTTTCTTCACATAACAGCCCAAATAACCTAGAATTCAACGCCTTGCTTCGACTTTTGTTTACTGTATTAATGACAAAGAGAAGAGCCTAATCCAATCTACCATTCAAATCTTTAGTAACTAAGCGTTGTCAATGCATGCGACAGTGCACTGCAAACAACCTGGATAAATTTTGTTTTAAATAGCTTATAAATCCACTATAGTGCCCAACCATGGCAGGTGCTCCATATGCTGCCGCTGAAATTATATTTAATAAAGGAGTTGATTTCTGCTGAAATAATCATTCATAGCATTAAATATTGAGTCACCTTTAGTACTTGCTGTCACAATTCTTGCGAAGAGATTTCTTCTCGAATATTTCTCGGTCCATAACAAAACGAATATATGCCAATAATAATCCTACATTAGCAGATAAAACTGACTCGTCCAGCTGTGCGGAGAAATGGATCGTTTTGCAATCAATTACACAAGTTGCTTTCAGTGTCACGACGTATTTCATCAACATGTCTTTGAACTGCGTGGTTGCCCAAAGAATTTCTTTAGAGTACATCATAAGCAGGTTTGTGGAGAGCAGTATTCAGAAATTCTTGAATAGTTGCAAAATTTCCCTTATAGTAAGCGGTTTTTCAGATTTTGCTTTAAGTCGCAAGGTATTGTAAGACGCCCGCAAATCATCATCATCCCTTTGTGAAGTGCAAGTGAACATTCTGTACAGCGTAGTTATCTTTCTGAGTTTTTCTTTAAGTATTTCAAAGTTTGACTAGTTCATCAGGAGGACGCCTTCTCAGATGCCTACGCCTTGGATGGTTCCATAGCGTCATTGCTTAACCCTTTGTTGCATAAAACACACATAGGTAGTCGTCTGCCCGACAATGATTGAATGAAGCCCTCTTCAAATAATCAAACTGTCCTGTCTACATTTCCTTTTAGATTCGGTATTGTTTAGTATCAGTTATCTATGGTCAAAAATTAAGCCAATTAGGCAAATATGAGAAGACATAGCATTCAAAATCAGTATCCTCAACCTCAAGTCAAGATCAGCGCGTCTCTACGCAGTCGAAGGTACTACAAAAAGAAAATATGATATAAAATAATTTACTTACTCTTCTCTGCCACTCCCAAACAATATGACATTGGTCCACTTTAATTTGTGTGGTACCAACTATAGTCTGCCCACAAATAGATGAACGAGGGCTCCTTAATCTTGGACCTGCAGAAGTCGACAGAAATCAGTCGACTTCGACCAGCTCATGTTTTGTGTTTGGCCTCTACCATCATCAGCGTTGTAACACAGAATTTTCGGATGTAGCCACTGGGAAGTGATTGTTGTGCTGCGTTATGTTTTGTAGCAAATTAATAATCTCGATATGTGACGAAGCAGTTCTTGACCCATCACGAGCAGTTGGAGATACTGCTTCATCTCCTCGGAGAAGGACAAGGTGTAGTACCTTACCGAGTGGAAGTGGAAAAATAATTAATAACGTCGCTGAATGGTGCGAGCAGTACAGCGAAACTAAAGAATTGCCTCGCTCTCTCTTAGCCGATGAGCCAAACAGTGACATTCACAGGAGCAAGCTTCATCTCGGTGAGAGGAGTTCGAAATTTTGGTTGCGAGCTACCTAAATGGAATGGACGCCTCCTAAGTTGGGGTAGACCCCTTGAGATTGATATACACCACTTTTGGAATTGCTGACTTGGTAGGATGTTGGAAACCACCTAAAAACCACAGGCAGGCTGGCCGACACGCCGAACCCTTCTAGATAAAACAGCCGTGCAGATTCGAACCGGAGCCATCATAACTCCCGTTCCGAATGCGGTCGCGTTAACATGAGCGGCTAACTTGGCCTGTGGAATAATGCGTTTAATCACAACACACTATATACCCACATGTATTGTATAGAGAGAGATACAATTTACTCTATGTTGTCTTGTTACTAATAGGATCTCACTGTTACAATATACCAAACTTATAAAATTTCCAATCCATATTGCATAACTACCGTAGCCCGATGAAGTGTGTGGAGCATCGTAGGTAGCCACGTGTAACCTGTCACATTATAAATAATATTTCTGACCAATGTGGATAGTTTTTTTAACATTCCAGTTGTAAACAAATTAGATACAGAGTGTCCCAAAAGAACACCGACAAACTTAATGGACACCAAAACAAGGACAAAATGTCTGAGAAACATGGGCTCTAAAGCGCATTCCTTGAGAACTGTGAGCACTTGTTTAATAGAAGATATACGTTTCACAATAGAGAAGACGAACAAGTGCTCATAGCTCTTAAAGTATGCATTTTAGACGTCGTGTTTATTAGAATTTTTTCCTTATTTTGGCTAATACTTCTTCCTCCTAAAAGATTTAAAGCAAAGATCTTGCAGTAGAAGAGACCTGTTTCATAGTATCGAAGATGAACAGGTTCTCGTAACTCTTAAGGTATGCATTTTAGAGCCCATGTTTATTTGACATTTTTTACTTATTTCTGTATAAGAACCCTTTCGCTGAAGTTTGTTGGTGCTTTTTAGGGACATCCTCTATAAGTGTTCTGCTACACTTTTCTATTTCATCCCCCATTGTACACCAAAGCATTTAACAGTTGTCTACAGTATTAGCTGTTTATAGTTTTCCAACAGTTACTACAAATTTGTTACAGTGGAGCCACTTTCTATAATTGATGTTCCACGTTTTTAATACATCGGTCACGCACACATATGTAATGAATATTATGATTTTGCTTTTGTGTAGTGTGGTAAATTATACGTTTGCTGTATCTAGGGGCTTGAAGATGGTGAACTGTACCACAGAAGTCGGTCGTAAATAAATAAAAATTAATAAATACAACTGAAAGTATTGTCATTATTGCCCATAAGCATAGTAGGTAGCATTTTATTCCATCATATTTCGGGCGTGCGTTTCAGTTGACAACTTTGAGTCGCTTGCAAGATTTTTAAATCAATTTACGAAGTGCACATAGCAGCTGTTCTGCCAATAGCCTGCAGATAAAGGAGGTATTTAGAAAACATTCAACTGCAATTGCTAGAGACGAATAACACTTGTTCCTCTCTATCTGATAGACATAATCGAAGTAAAAAATGAAAAAGAATGGCTGTAGATACGAAAAATATAAATTTTTTTCTCGTAGGGAACACACTTTGACTGCAGCCCAAGTTATCTTCTACAGTTAATGGCAACCAACTTCCCGTTCCGAAGGAGACAGCGAGAAATCATCTTGAGAAATTCAATTACCGGTTTTCTTACCTAAAAGCAAAGAAAACTCTGAATTTAGAAATAGGTGTCAGTGAACTGCAATACAGAACGGATATGACCTGCTGAAGTAATATTTGCCGCTTCACATTTGACTCTCATTTCTTTCGCTTCCTTCAACAATCCAGTACATTGTAGAATCATGAGAAGAAACGATGCATTAGTGGTCTTAGTGGAGAATCATTGTGGAACTAGTGATGTAAGGAAATCACAGCATACTTGCTCAGTAATGCAATGCATAACAAAGGAAGTAAAAAGAAAGAGTTACGTTCAACGTCCCATTATTGAGCAAATTTCCATCATGTGTGATCCTTTTAAAAGCGGAAACTAGGATAAAGAAGTCCGCAGCTCATGGTCTAGGGGCTAGCGTTGCTGCCTCTGGATCACGGGTCCTGGTTCGCTTCCCGGCCGCGTTTGGGTTTTTCTCTGCCCGTTTTCTCTGTTTGTATTGTCCTCGTCGTTTCAAGATCATTTGTGTGAGTGACTAGATTGGATTGTGAAAAGAAAATGGACTATGTAAAAACTGGGACATTGTACAGTTGCTGATGAGCGCGCCGTTGAGCGCCCCACAAACCAAACATCATCATCAAGGCCAAAGAAGACCTAAAGCACACAGCAGGCAAAACAACTGTCACGCAGGAACACTGGTTGCGGTAACTTTCTTTAGTTCGCTGACTCCAACCTTTTGGGGATTATCTGGGATGTAGTTAGTTCTCACGAATCGTTTGTATTTGGGTGGTTAAATTATTACGAAGAGAGAGAAGTTTGTCGGTATAGCGTGATGTAGTCTGTGGGTGTATATTTTCCAGACACTTTGGTATACCCCGCCCAAGAACTAAATGTACTGGGTATCAGCTTCGTAATGAGGAACTTAAAGAGGAAAATTAGTGTTTCAGTCTTGTAGCTTGGCAGACACTTCGTGTTTTGGATGGCAGCCTGAGCGCTCCCCAGGCTAATCCCATGGGTTGCCGCGAAGGAAAATGACTTTTTGAATTGCGTTGTAGCTCCGGTAAACAAGAGAGCCGTGCAGCGGCGCTAAACCGATTACTGGTTCATCTTCAGAGGACGCCGGCCGCTCTTCTTAACTCGTGCGCCGCTTTTTCCGGCAGCTGTACACACCATTCTACTGATTCTAGCTCCGTTGACATGTATTTTATGTAAACACTAATAACATGGAAATTTTTTCAACATAACTGTTATACATTTTGTCTCCTATGTGTCAAGAATCAATAGAATTTTTCAGAGTAATCATTTTACCGGCCTTACCAGATTCCTTAGATGAGACACAGACCATATAGGAAAACAGAAATAGTTCGGGGATATACAAAATTCGACAGAGAAGTTGAAGCTGTTGTTAACAGGCTACTGCTGCACTAAAATAGCATATTAAAACCAACACAATCTCAGTCGACTGTCGCCATAGCGGACGACTGTGGTTTGAGTACAAGATAGATATTTAGAGAACACAGCTTGAATCGTCAACAATGTCGAATGGCGTCTAAGCATGATTTATCCTAAAAATGGCAGTCCATAGAAAAAGCGGCAGGAAATGTGTGCTGATTCGGTAGGAAGAGGAACTACCATATCACCTATCTGCAAAACAAATGCTATTGTATGAAGTAGTGCCTATACGCCGCGTTATACGGCGTGATTAAGCTGCCACTACCGATGTATTTTATGCAACCCGCAACGCCTTGTAATACCGAGTTCAAGATTTTCATATTCTCTCGCTCGCTACGGGCAAACTGTTAGTCCTTCAGAAAAAAATGAACGCGACGTTTTTGTAGGGAATTCAATGTAGCTAAATTTTGTACTGTGATGCGTTTTGGATAGAGGCCGCAGTTTTCGAATTATTCAAGAAAAACGTAAAAACGTGACATTGAAATGCGTTTTTTCTTGAATAACTGGAAAAATGTGGCCTCCAGCGGAAACGTATCATAGTACAGAATTTACGCACAAAACGGTCTTATTCATTTTTTTTCTGTAGGACTAATAGTTGTGAGTGAGAGAGTATGAAAATCTCACGTGTGGTTTTTGAAGGCAATGTGGGTTGCATGTAACTCATTAGTAAGAGCAGCGTAATCACTCTATATACAGTGTATTTTGGTGGACGCAGAGATCTCTGTAAGTTGTGGCACAAAACACACAAACTCGCCGAACAAGTATCACATCCATAAACGAGCACACTGCTCTCTTCTGATCGCTGTTCATGGTGTAGAAAGGAGCTATCGTATTAGGAGATGTCCCTGACCACACTGGTAATTAAGTTCCCAGTTTGTAGTTGAACCAACGTGGGCTGTCCAAAGTGTCAAATGGTTCAAATGGCTCTGAGCACTATGGGACTTAACATCTGAGGTCATCAGTCCCCTATAACTTAGAACTACTTAAACCTAACTAACCTAAGGACACCACACACATCCATACCCGAGGCAGGAGTCGAACCTGCGACCGTAGCCAAAGTGTCTACAAGATATAGTGTACTGCTCACAAAACATGAAACACAATGTGGGAACAGTTGTTGTAGAAAGATCCTACCGACAGAGACCGGAGACGAGTGACACGCATTGTCAGTGACTGTCAGCTTCAATCCCGACAAGAGCTGCAACTGTCAGTGACTGCAGCTACATCTCAACCAGCTGTAGAGTGAACACTGCGGAGTATACTGTATGCAGTGGGTATTTAGAGTGAGATAAATCACGAAAAGCCATTGACCACAATGGCATTTAAGGCTGCACGTCTGCGATGGGCTGCACAACACAGAAACTGGACACTAGCTATCTGGAGATGTGGAGTGTGGTCCAATCAGTCGCAACTTTCCCTATTTTCAAATAATGTAGGGCGTCGAGTACACCAACGGCACAACATGGTGTTAGGCCGGAAGTGTGCGAAAGGTGTAGTTTAGGTCAGAGGTGGTTCTGTGGCACTTTAGTAGTAGTTTCAGTACCATAGCTTGGGCAAACTCATTCTCGTAGGTTACCATGACGGTAAACCATGGTATTTATTTCAACATTCTCGTGACTAGATGTTGTCCTTTCTTCTACACCTTCATGATGAGTATGATGTGGAAACTCCTGTCTTCTAAACTGACAGCGGCTGTCTTTTCAGGGCTACACACACAGCAGATTCAGCTGCACCTACGCATGGGTTTTATGCAACCCACAACTTCTTCAAATACCACTCACAAGATTTTCATGTTCTGTTTCTTGAACGCAGAAAAAAAGTGAACAGGATCTTTCTGTAGAAAATTTAATATAATTAAATATTGTACTGCGTTACATTTTCGAGTGCGGTCGTAGTTTTAGAATTATTCAAGAAAAATGTACAAAAGTGACCTTCAAGTGCGCTTCCCTTGAATAACTCGAAAACCGTGGCCTCCACCGAAAATGTATTCCATAAAAAATTTAACTGAAATTATCTACAAAAAGGACCTGTTCATTTTTTCTGTGGGACTGATAGTCGCACGTAGCGAGTGACAGAAAATGAAAATTTCGTGCATGGTTTTTGAAGGTGTTGCACGTGGCATAAAACCTGTTGGTAGGGCACTTGAATCATCCTGTTCTGTGTTCCTCGTTATACGAATATTCAGGTACACTATCACGCCACGATTATACTGCTAAATCAACTAGGCGACTGAGGATCTCAGAAGGTAAGTCGCATAGTGCTCAGAGCCACTGCAACTGTCAGTGACTGCAGCTACATCTGGTGGATGAATAGATACTAAGAAGAGTGGGACAGCAAAGACAATTACAGAATGTAACAAAACGGTGGAAAAGAAACTGGACTGGAGCTATATTAAAGGGAAGGAGGGGCTAATAAAAATAGTCTTAGAAGGGTATGTGGACGTGAAGGCGATGACGGTGGATATTTGTGATCCTGCATGATGAAATGGATGGCAGCACATACAGCAGCATCAAGAAGGAAGCAACGGGTTGCAGGAAATGGATACGCAAAGGACCTGCTAATATAGCAGAAAACTGATGATGGTGGTGGTGATCAAGGCTAGAGGCGTAGTTACACAGAAGTAGCGTGTTAGCTTCCGGAGATAAATAGTTTATGGTTCGCTGCACATATCAACGTTGGTTCGCTGAACATATCAACGTTTACCTTGTGTGCAGACACAGCATTTTAATCTCTTGCTTGATAATGCAGTTCAGCCCCACGTTAATGAAACAGTCGCGTATAATTTGGGTTCAGTATCCTACAGACCTACACGTTAGAGACCTCATTTAAATAGTTACTGGGCACTTGTCCACACTGAAATTTTACTGCACTTCCAAAAGAAAACTGATATCAGAATTAGTCCTTCACGTTGCAGCGGAATATGCACTGTATTGAGACTTCCTAACAGATTCAGATTGTGTGCTGAACCTGCCTCCCAACCCCGAACTTAACCTTCCGCGAGGACTTCTCATACCAACTGACCTATAGAAGTAGGAATCAGAACCCATGATCACAGCTTCTTATATGTGACAATCATTTGAACAGGTGCGTATAGTGTGATTTGTATTAAATATTACATGGTTCGCTTCCCTGATGCTTCTGTCTAAATGTGATATTTTAATCACACAGTAATGTTACGTTTCCGAAAGCACTTTGTGCATGTCATGCACCTTATGTTTTAGAAGATGACCTTGAACGACAGTGCAGGTTACAATTATGCATGCACACGATTTTTAAAGCACTGACTACGATGTGTCCACATCTGTTACTATAGATGCTCTTGAAGGGGACAGTGTCTGAAACTAGTGGTACAAATAAAGTAATTTAAAGCACAGCCTGGTGAAATCATGTCATTGTCAAAAAACACAGATTCTGTTCTGGCAGTATCTCTCTGTCAGGGTAAAAACTTCACAGAAGATAACCTGCATGCCTTCCTGGACTAGCTACTACTTCTCCATTTCAGCCGTTGTCAGTTTTTAATTATTTCTATATGACAGATTAGTAGTAATTAATATGGCATGGAGTTAAAGTTTTTGAAGCTTCATATATGCTACATCAATGTCCTCTTAATGCATCCTTGTTTAAATAAAACGCGAATTACAGCGTGCAACGATAGCCATAGTACAGGCCTCATGGAGCACAACACCTAATAAACCGAAAAATTGATGAAAAAGGTGGACACTAATATGAGAACTGCAAGGACTGAGAAACTGAGGAAGCCAGTAAAGAAAATAGTGGTGCAACGGTAAGACCCTGGACCCGTATTTGGGAGGGCAGTGGTTAGATCCTCAGTCCGGCCATCTATACTTTGATTTTTCGTGGTTTCGCTCAGTTCTGTGAGCCAAATGAGGGGATGGCTCAGTTGAAAAAGGTACGGCCAATTTATTTCCTTCGTCCAAGCTTAAGCCCTATGGACAGGACCAAGCGAGGTGGCGCAGTGGTTAGCACACTGGACTCACATTACAGAGGACGAAGGTTCATACCCGCCTCCGGCCATCCTGATTTAGGTTTTCCATGATTTCCCTAAATCGTTTCAGGCAAATACCGAGATGATTCCTATGAAAGAGCACTGCCGATTTCCTTCCCAGTCCTTCCCTAATCCGAGCTTGTGCTCCGTCTCAAATGACCTCATTGTCGACGGGACGTTAAACACTGATCTCCTCCTTCTCTGTCTCCATTGGCCTCCTATTCGATAAGATGTTAATACTCAAGCTTCCTTCCCTTTTCATTGGTCCAGAATACAAATCCGCCTGCATGACCATTATGCAAATTTATATTTTGCTCTTTTTCCATAATCCCCAACACACAAAATAAATTGGACAGTCAACCCAGAAGCAGTGTGACACAAAATGTTTCGTTCACTAACAAATCAAACAATGGAAACTCCAAGTAGGTATACCAACAATGTAGGAAAAGACACATTGCCACTTACCGTAAAGAAGACATGTCAAGTTGCAGACAGGCATAATTAAAAGACAGTTACATAAGGCTTTCGTCCACAGCCTTTATCGGTAAAAGAGAGACACAAACCACTCACACACACAAGCAAGCACACGCCATGCACACACGTCCTCCAGCTCCAGCATCTCCGGCCGGAGATGCTAGAGTTGGCGATCGTCTGTGCGCGAGATGTGCCTGCTTGTGTGTGTGAATGGTTTGTGTCTATCTTTTACTGATGAAGGCTGCTGCCGAAAGCTTTATGTGTCTTTTAATCGTGCCTATCTGCAACCTGAAGTGTCTTCTTTACGGTAAGTAGCAATCTGTCTTTTCTTACATTGTTCATTGACATACATACAAAGCGCGTGTAGAAAACTCAACAACATAAGTCTATCGTATCATGCATATTTCCATATACTGAAATTGATTATCGTCATTGACTATACAAAGTTTATAACTTCAAGCGGAGTCCTGTTACAAATAGAGAGAGTTACGTAAAATTATAACCGCTTTCCTAATCAGAGATTTGGACTGCTTCAGCAGTTGCGGCTTCAGTGGCAGGAGGCACGGGCTGGTATATCAGTCAATTAAAATGTCGACGAAATTAGTCTGGTTATTTATGGATTAAAAGTAATTTCCCTCAGACAAACGAAACCACTAATTCACAGCTTGCGTAAATAGAGGACTATTGAATAATAGGGGTATAGCAATATGCATTATCACCGATCATTTAATTCATAAAATACACAAGATGGAGCAAATCGGCGAAAGTTGCAGGGCCTGTTAATTTCAGATTCAAGCCAAGGCAATAGCGACATGTAGGGATACTGGCCCCTTCCGCAGTCAGAGAACTGGTTCCACCCCAGGACCATATAACCTGCGCATAGGGTGGGCCGAGCTGCCCTCGGTTGATAGCAACAACCAGCATTGCCACCCTCAGTCAAGATGGCTACAAAAACCTTTTCCTCTCGGAGGAAGCACGCTGCAGTGCGGCGTCGGAGGAAATAAAGCTACGGAGATACTCGCACTCACTCTCAGTTAGTTGCAGTTCTTGACAGGCATCACTTCTTGACTAACGGTAGTGCGGCAGGTGCCGACTTTTTCGTGATACCTGTGTTGGTTTCCACATCTTGTAAGCAACCATGCACTGTTATGTTCAGTTTTTTTCCAAACATTCGCGCTCGTAGCAAATCCGTTCACGATTAAGATGGGAATACGCAACTTTCACTGCGAGAAATCTGCATTACGGTTCCATCAATGTTACAGCGGTAAGCCATGTCGCGCTCTCCCTGTCCGTGTGCTCCGTGTTATGTGATAAATCGTGGCTCATTACTCTCGCTCATGATTCTAAATTCCAGATATTCATCTCTAGTTTTCTGACCAATACTTTATCTAGGGACTGGAAAAGTTACAACGATGTCCCATGTGTTTCTATGTCTTTTCATGTACATTTCGCTTGACCTAAGGCAAGCCTGCACATCGCTGTATAATCCAAATTTATGAGACAAAAAATTCCAATTGTTTTGAAACGAGACTGTCACGCATTTCTGTGTTTTATCAAGCATGTAACTGATTTAATTACAGCTGTCAGTTACTGGTCTGTATTTTACCCCGTTCCATTCGTGTAACAAGTTATTTAGCTCGGAAACCGCATTCCCTGGTGTAAGAAAAGTGATCCGATGTCTTCACAGTCCAGAGAGTGGACGACTTCCAGGTGAGATCGCTTTCATCTGATTTTAGAGGAAATGGTGGCTGGCGTAACTGCTCGTTTCTCGCAGTCCACCAACACATTTCATCTACACGTCCACTCAGCATCGCGATGTCAACTGAGTGTGCTGATTACAGGACCCTCCATACTACAAAAATGACGTCACTTCTGAGGATGACATGGCGGTCGGGAGGTCCCTATTGGCTAGCCTGAAGCCATATCGGAGGAGGTTTACTTTTTTTCTGAATTCTTCAAACGTTTGCATATAGAACTTATGTTAACGGTAACTTAAAAAAATTAGAAATTGGCATGGCGAATGTGCACGGTATTTGACAGGCACTCTTAACCTTTTTTCCATCTTCCTGGCACAGTAGCTATAAGATGGCTCCTTAAACCACAATAATCGTAAGAAATGCTCTATCTTGCTTCAAATATGTTTCTTCTTCACGAAACATTTCGTAAATACGAGGCTGCACGGAGTTTTGAACGGCATTCAGTTATACGATATCACTGACAGTACTGTAAAAAGCGAATGGCATCTGCTATCCCTAGTAAATTCAAGCGTTGTTAATCAACACTATGTATAATTTGAAGAGCCAGTAGTTGGAATTTTTTAGACTAAATATACCATTCCCACAAATGATGGGCGCGTATCACCAGAAAATTTTGTTCAGAATAGCTACGAATTTAATACATTAACAAAATTGAACTATGCAGCCACAATCATTCTGAAAATGTAAATTAATGTTAGAATGAGTATTTCCCAACAGGTACACTTCAAAAGGTGATGTATATTTTGATTCTTCGATCATGAGCCATTTGCCCAACATACTTCTTTGGGGGCTAGAGGATGGTGAGTTCTCCCTTGCAGCAATGATATACTAGGTTTTCACTTCAAAGCTCTGTATACGGCAGTTTCACATTCTTTCTGCTGCTCCAAATTCATCCCAACGCAAGCAATAGTGCTTCAGACCGGCGAATTTTGTTAAATACCGAGGTTAACGGTATGTGTGTTTCTACGGTGTTTTCGTACTCCCGATACCTTCCCAACAAAATTTTCCCCCTCCCCTTACATCAAAATTTAGTCGTTACTACGCCATTATATGAAGTTTTCTTGGGCACATAGAAACAGACACATTTCCATGCATGAACACCACTGTACTTCACTAGACATGTTCCTGTTACACAAGGCATACCACTGCCTCCCTCCTACATTCGAAGTGCCTAACCCAACCAGTTACAGTGGAACTTGTAGTTTAATGTTGATACCGAACCACTTTGCAACAAAACACTGGTGTCTGATGGGGATCAAACACTTGGTTTATGATTTTCAGTATATATCATAGGGTTTTGCATAGAAAACTCTAACATGTGCATAATCAAATTAATCATTGATGGCTACACATTGTGAATTTCTAAGATGCAATATTTTCATGTGCTGCAGTGATTGATAGCTGTGACATTATATTCAACAGTCTTGTACTTTTAAGCTGAAGCACAAAGTCAGAAATGTCTTAGTCTAACAGCAAAGCTGATAAGTCCCTCATTGAAACCCATTAAGGTGTGCAGTGTTAAGACAATCTTCATCATATTCGTGATCTTAAGTTTCGTGCCTGTCTCTGGCTTTCACTTCTGAAAGTAGAGAAAGAAGGTTGAGGATTTAACGTCTCATCGACGATCAGTTGCCTAAGAATCAGGAAGGATATCTCCTATGCCTTTTCAAGGGACCCATCCTCGCAATTGATTAAAGCGATTTAGGGGAACCACGGAAGCCTAAATCTTGAAGGAAGGAGGGAAATCTGAACCATTGTTCTCTCGAATACGAGTGCAGAGTCTTACCACGGTACCACCTCGCTCATTGTGTTCTCTTCTACTAGTACTGCTGCAGCTGTTGAAAAAACGGCAATTTTGCTGCAACAGAATATGTCATGGAAGTTTCTGAAGAGTCTAAATAAATCAAAAATAGAGGTTTGGAATTAATTAAAATATAGCTGTATGACGTATACTACAAAAGCTTCTCTCCTGTGAGCCATACACCCAAAACTTGAGACCAACAATAAAGTTAAGGAGTCCTACCTTCTAGACTCAAATCTGGTATGTGTTTCAAACGTGTGACCGACATGTTAATATTCAGTGATAAGACAACTTTACCTAAGTGGAATTACCAAGCTTCATAATGGTAGTATCAGCAAAACAGAAATCGAGCATAGCACAATGGAGTTTGAAAGACACTCGTTTAAAGTAAAAGAGTGTTTGCAGCGAACTGACATAATGTATGTGCCTTTTTTGTTTTGTTTTAAGATCCTTCTGTCATGGTCTTGTCTACAGCGATGTTTTAGAATGGCTTTATACGTCAACTAGATGAAGATATTCCTAATTTCGGCTTTCAACGGGATGTTGTTCCTCCACGTTTCCACCAGACTATTCACGGAGATAGAAACGGTATTCCAATCGAATGGTGACAAAATGGACGAAAACTTTTGACATCTGTTCTGTCTCGCACTACATTTATTGCAAATCCTGAAAGTGAGTGGCCTGCAAATTATACAGGAGAACTCCTGTGAAATTGTGAAGGGAGGACATGAGGTACTGGCAGAAGTAAAACTGTCAGTACAGGTCGTGAGTAGTGCCTGGATAACTCAGTCGGCAGAGCACTTGCCCAGGAAAACCAAAGGTCCCAGTTTCGGGTCCTCGTCCGGCACACAGTTTTGATCTACCAGTAAGTTTCTTATTTGCAATCTGTTTTCACTTAGACGAACAGTAATCAGACGCTCATGAAACGAACAGCAATGCGGCCTTTCGACGTCATTAATAACCGAGGTACAAGAATCAACTTTTATTTGTATTTTTATATGGAACTATACACTTTTTGCCGACAGAATAGTAGATCTTGATGATAGAAATTCAATGACATAACTCTTTCGTAGAGCTAACAAGAAATCATGGAGCAAATACACAGTGAGTACAAGGATTTTTGTGCTGATGTCGCTGAAATTTACACCAGCCCCCAAGGAAACTTTCGCTCGCAGATAATAGATACGTGATGTTTATGCCACTCTCGACTGAAACCTGTTGTCTTCGGGCCAAGGGAGAAGTCAGTAGTGTGTTGCCGTGGGGGGGTCCACGTAGATAAGGATCGACACGTGGAATGCTGCAGTTCATTTCCCGTGTGTTGCTTGCAAAACGAACACATAGGCGAATCGTTAGTAGCGCATAAACAATTTTCAGGAGTACAACGCTATTTACAAATGAACAATTGGTCGACATGCTTAAATTTATTTAGAATGTCACCAAAACGTATGCGGAACGGTTCCCAGATAGACGATGTCTAAATCGTCCTACCATCTTTAGCACCATCCTCTTAAGTGATTTTCCTACAAGTATTTTAACTTTTTGTTCTACCGTTGCAACTAACCTCAGAGCGAAAAATCACGTTCCTGTAGGCCTTAAGCAAGACTTTATATGCTATATTTTTAGAAATGGCGTTCGTGTAACTGACTGGGTACAGAAGCAGTTCCATCATGGCGCCTTATAACTTCGACGATAACGTATTTGACTGTCTTGTCATCACGTATACGTAATTCCTCAACAGTAATGGAGATTATCTTCGAAACAGTACATCCCAGCGAACGTGTTTTACTAAATGAACCATATTCGCCTAATGTCCGCTGTAAAAAGCACCCTAGAAACAAATGAGTAGCAGCAAGTTATTATTTCGCGGTGTGTAGTAATGGTGTTGAGGTTATCTTAAGTAGTGCGGCTGCTGAGATCGCGGCGTAACGGCCGTGCAGCGTTGACGTTAGGCTCCTTTCCCGTACGGCACGTGGGAGAAACGAGCAGATTCAGCTGTCGTGCCACTCACTTTATCGTGCACTCTTAAGTACCTGCTGGGCGTAAGTAGAACAGCGTGAGCTTAATGTTGCTCCTTCCAATTTTTACGGTATGCGACACACATACATTCTCATTTTTCAGTGACTACGGCACGGATCTGTCAGTTTGCGTACTGAATTACTAAAAGCTACTACTAAACAGTTTTCTGAGAATTCGTTTCGTTTAGTTATTTTATGTGTGATTTGTAACATTAGGCAGATGCAGCCTATGTTGGTGTCTGCCGCGATTCTCTGTACACGTCAAGTGTCGGGCTTTATTCGCCTTCTACATTACAGTTGCACAAATGGATCAAAATTGATTTTTTTCAAGAGATTGAGCACTACACAGCATTGGCAGCATCGATCACCATTGAACTCGAAAGCTGGAGTACACGGAACACTACTATTTTTGTGGGCAAAAGACTCTACTGCACACAGATTAGCCGTGAAATTCTATCGGCATAGGGACCAAATGCAGTGAAATTGTTCCAACAATTTGACCAAGACCGCAGACGTTTGTGATGCTGATCAGAAAGTTCAGATCTTGTACCATGTGATTTCCATGTTTCTGGGAAGGTGAAAGAACCTCTCGACGTAAAGAGATTTTCCGACGAGAGGACGTTCATACAGAGGTTCCCGAATGGTTCCGCGACAAGGAGCAAATTTGTATTATCCAGGAACTGAACGACTGGTAGAACGTTCCGGGCCGGCCGCTGTGGTTGAGCGGTTCTAGACGCTTCAGTCCGGAACCGCGCTGCTGCTACGGTCGCTTGTCCGAATCCTGCCTCGGGCATGGATGTGTGTGATGTCCTTAGGTTAGTTAGGTTTAAATAGTTCTACGTTCTAGGGGACTGACGACCTCAGATGTTAAGTCCCATAGTGCTTAGAGCCATTTGAACCATTTTGAAAACGATACGGCCATTGTTTACAGAGACTTGTTAACCATGTTGAAAAATAGTGTCATGTTTCTGTGTCACTTTGAAGTGTAGTGCAGCTTTCGATAAAAGTTATTTGACCTGTCACAATAATGTGGTTCAAATGGCTCTGATCACTATGGGACTCAACTTCTGAGGTCATTAGTTCCCTAGAACTTAGAACTAGTTAAACCTAACTAACCTAAGGACATCACACACATCCATGCCCGAGGCAGGATTCGAACCTGCGACCGTAGCGGTCTCGCGGTTCCAGACTGCAGCGCCTAGAACCGCATGGCTTACTGCATAGCAGATTGCTTATCATTTCGTTCATGTATGACCGCAGCATAATGAGTGTTTCCGTGATTTTGATACAAAACTCCCTCAGGTGATGTAGAAGGGTTAAGTGTACCAGTCTGAAATTAGGAATCTTCATACAAAAATAACTGAGACGAGAGATTTGAGACCGAGCGTGTTGTGGATTAACTTTGCCAATGAAATATGAGAAGCTACGAATCGTTGCTAACAAAATGTAATAAATTTATGTGTTGTATACGGAGTTATTGGTATTTTGGGGTAGGTAAATCCGATCAACATGCTGAACATAACGAGGGATGAAGACAGGGCGCTCCACGTATAGTTTGGAGATGGTGTAATGTGGACGCTGACTGAGTCAGTCTTCCTGTTATGGCCTGTTATACTTCAGCCTGAATTTACAAGTTGAAGTGTACAGTAGAGCAGCTGTAGTGTGATGACGCTGTATCTGGTTATGGAATGTGCAATATGAATATGGATTTAGTAGACATGAAATTGTTGGAAAACGTGACAAGTTGTATCGGGTTAAGTAACCATATGGGAGCCACCTAGCGCACATCATGTTTCATTGACCGGTACAATTGTAATTCGAAACAGGAAACTGGCACCACAATACAACGAAATCTATACACTCCCCATGTGGAGAAAACTGTGGTTGCCCATACGCATGAGGAGTCTTCAGATGTTATAGGAGCAACATTCTTACCATTCACAGAAAGTGGAAGCTTTCATTCCTGCCCTCTTGAGATTTGTGTTGTGTTGATGCAATGGGTACTCGAACGCTGTATCTTTATTCCTATCTTTTCTGACCATGTACTTGTCTCGGATGAAGTCTGTTGCATCAGAGACGGTATAGTCAATAGTCATTGGAGTCCGTGCGTGGGCCGTTAAGTATAACCGCGCTGCAGTTACGACGAGCCATCAACACAGGTTTTTATTGAACCTGTGGGCGGCTACAGCCAATTAGTAGTTAAGGGTCACATCGGCTTTCTCTCTATTTACTCTTTTACATGGCATGGAGTAGCAGATTTCATACGTGAGCTACATCAAAAGAAAGTACCCAGTCCTCTCACGATTCCTGTCGAAGGCATATCAAACTTACTGGTGTACACCTGGTTCTACGAGATAACAACGAATCGACGGGAAAATACGTACATCCGCAGCACAGTCACAAAAAAAGTTATGAATAGATGTCTAAGAAGTCCTCAGCAATATGACCGTTTAGTGCACAAGAAAAACTACGGATATTCAAAGAAGGATAAGGCAGCAAAAAATGGTGTTCGCTTGATACAATTCACAGGATGTGCATGGTAGTGACCTATAACGTTGTGCACGTCAAAATTGCTTTCGACATAGATTACAGTGATATCAAGGGAAACAGTAGATGGTTGCATGATTTCAAACAGTGCTGCAGAACTGGGAGACATAAGACAACGACATTGCAAACAGAGCGTTCTCTTGACGATCCACAGCAGACCGCGGAATCGGCCCAGAAATTTGTAGATGAGATAAACAAACTTATTCCATCTTTCAATAAGGAATTTGTTTTCAAGTCCGATAGATCTGAATTTGAAGAGGAAATGCATATGGAAGGAAATCTGGAAATTACAGGTACCGAGCGAGTCGTATCAAGATCAACTAACATCGAAGCCTTAACGCATTCGTATACAATTATATCGACTGTTAATCTGGATGGTAAACTGACTGGAAATTATTTATTGTACTGCGAGTAGTTGGAAGTGCTGTGTCTCCTACGATTCTTTCTCGTGTGCGTAATCTTGCAAGGACAGTTGGGAATATCTACGTCACAGGAAGTAAGAGTGGGAAAAATGGGCGTAAGAGAACTACAACTATAGTATAAGCACTGTTTTTGGCTAAGTGCTGGTCAATATAACTAGCTTTTTTTGGTTCCTGGTTTGCGTATATATGTCGTTCTCCTATAGAGCAAATTAACCTCCGGAAAAGTGTGTGACATTGCAATTGATACCACCTGGAACCACTGGTCAAATACAGCCTCTGGATGTTTGTTTTTTCCGCGCCTATAAAACATATCATCGCACTATTTGCAGCTAAGTCTCTAAGGACAGTCAGTTGCATGACAAACTCCACGAAAGACTATTTCGCATTCCGTTGCATACCATCACATTCCATCACCCCATTACATCAGTATGATTCTGTATGCTTTTTTTAAGAGTGGATACCTAGCTGAACGTCCAGCACGGTTTGTAACTAATAAGGAAGTCGCCTTCGAGCCTGGCAGTGCGAACCTTCATGAGCTCTGCGACGCGCCATTTTGCATTCGATGTTCATGTTGCAAGTTAATGGCTTGTTTTGAACATATCTTGAATGCCGACGATGTCCATTTTGTGAAGTATAATACACACATCCCTTAGAAAGTTGCTCTCTGCACCTCTTGATGATTCGTTTTCTGTTGCCTACCTGATGCACATGATGAGTCATTTGCAGTTGATATTTTTCTTCTCATATCATACTTGTTAACACAACATGTTCAAATGAGCCTTACTAAAGACGACGAACTTACGACCTCGTACTTAAGGTGTTTCTTGTCAGTTCTTCTGAAATATCCAGTGGCTACGATCATTTATTCTGGCGGCTATAAGGCCGTGGAATGGATGAAATATGCTTTTAAATTTCCCACCACTCGGGAACAATATTTGTTGCTGGATCATGTAGTGGTTTTATTGCGGAGCTGATAGCCATTAACAAACACACAGTCTTTATTAATTTGTTTGTAATGACTCGATGAGTTGTCTCGATCCCACTAACAAATGTTGCTCTTGTAACTGTACTTCACACTATGCGATCAAAAGTATCCGAACACCCCCAAAAACATACGTGTTTCATATTAAGTGCATTGTGCTGCCACCTACTGCCAGGTACGCCATATCAGCGACCTTTACGACAATAGCTCACCTCATGTTGGAAAGCCCTCTCACTCTAGCTCTGCACACCAGACATGGTCTTTCGGGTTCTTTGCCTCTAATTTTAGTGGCAGATGTATGGAAAGCTGAACTGTTACTTCATTTCCTCCAAAAATGTTGTTTTTATTGTCAGATCTTTGATAACAGCCGATTGCGAAAGAGAAGTTGAAAAGATTTTTATGCTTCTTCCGAGGGAGTGGATTCTGTTCGCATATTTAACACGTTGACTATATCGCATAGGGGTTGGTACGGATGTGGAAGGAACGCCTCCGTTGCGTGATGAGTCCCAAGATACTCTTAATTGCACCTGCTTACCTATCAGGTAGAAAGGCGGAAGGAGTATGTAGGGGGTCTATACAAAGGCGATGTTCTTGAGGACAATATTATAGATATGGGAGAGAATGTAGATGAAGACGAAATAGGAGATATGATACTGCGTGAAGAGTTTGACAGAGCACTGAAAGACCTGAGTCGAAACAAGGCCCCGGGAGTAGACAACATTCCATTAGAACTACTGACAGCTTGGGAGAGCCAGGCCTAACAAAACTCTACCATTTGGTGAGCAAGATGTATGACACAGGCGAAGTACCCTCAGACTTCAAGAAGTATATAATAATTCGACTCCCAAAGAAAGCAGGTGTTGACAGATGTGTAAAATTATCGAACTATCAGTTTAATAAGCCAATGCTGCAAAATACTAACAAAAATTCTTTACAGACGAATGGAAAAACTGGTAGAAGCAAACCTCGGGGAGGATCAGTTTGGATTCCGTGGAAATGTTGGAACACCTGAGGCAATACTGACCCTACGACTTACCTTAGAAGAAAGATTAAGGAAAGGCAAACCTACGTTTCTAGCATTTGTAAACTTAGAGAAAGCTTTTGACAATGTTGACTGGAATACTCTCTTTCAAATTCTGTAGGAGGAAGGGTTAAAATACAGGGAGCGAAAGGCTATTTACAAATTGTACAGAAACCTGATGGAGTTCCGAATCCAGGGCCATGTAAGGGAAACAGTGGTTCGGAAGCGAGTGAGACAGGGTTGTAGCCTATCCCCGATGTTATTCAATCTGTATATTGAGCAAGCAGTAAAGGAAACAAAAGAAATATTCGGAGTAGGGATTAAAATCCATGGAGAAGAAGTAAAAAGTTTCAGGTCCGCCGATGACATTGTAATTCTGTCAGAGACAGCAAAGGACTTGCAAGAGCAGTTGAACGGAATGGACAGTGTCTTGAAAGGAGGATATAAAATGAACATCAACAAAAGCAAAACGTGGATAACGGAATGTAGTTAAGTTAAGTCGAGTGATGCTGAGAGAATTAGGTTAGGAAATGAGACACTTAAAGTAGTAAAGGAGTTTTGCTATTTGGGGAGCAAAATAACTGATGATTGTCCAAGTAGGAAGGATATAAAACGCAGACTGGCAATCGCAAGGAAAACGTTTCTGAAGAAGTGAAATGCACTAACAACGAGTATATATTTAAGAGTCAGGGAAACATGGACGATAAACAGTTTAGACAAGAAGAGCATAGAAGCTTTTGAGATATGGTGCTACAGAAGAATGCTGAAGATCAGATGGGCAGGTCACATAACTAATGAGGAGGTATTGAGTAGAATTGGAGAGAAGAGAAATTTGTGGCACAACTTGACTAGAAGAAGGGGTCGGTTGGGTGGGCATATTATGAGGCATCAAGGGATCACCAATTTAGTATTGGAGGGCAGCGTGGAGGGTAAAAGTCGTGGAGGGAGACCAAGAGATGAATACACTAAACAGATTCAGAAGGATGTAGGTTGCAGTAGGTACTGGGAGATGAAGAACCTTGCACAGGATAGAGTAGCATGGAGAGCTGCATCAAACCAGTCTCTGGACTGAAGACCACAACAACAACAACTACAACCTATCAAGCTCATTATTTTCCTCACTTTATTTCACAATTATCCATATTACTAGTGTTAATGAAGTTTTTAGCCTTTTTATTTTAACCATTATCGTTCTGCTCCTCACCCGGCAAGAATAAATTATTTATACCGTTACTGTCTTACTCCTGATTCAGATCGTTGGATGGTCATGCGTTGGGACGTGCGTCACACGACAAATAATCCCTGGGAAAGGTGGAGGGGGTGGTGGCACAAGCTACCCTTCTCTCTCACACTCAGGCCGGCATTTTTTTTATATCCCTAACCTCTCACATAGTTATTTGTCATCTCTAACACAGACATTGTTTTCAATATCTCGATTTTACCACTCTTACATGTCCCACCTACCTGAGGAACCAATCGGACTGTATTCTTGAGACGAACACTGATACCTGACGCTTACGCACTCTTCGACGACAGTATTAAGATGTCAGAGAAACTCCTGCACTCGTCAGTGAACAAAACCCCACGTCAATGATACAAGTTCATTCAAGGAGTTCCTTTGCCAGCCTTCCTCGCGCACCGCGGTCCTGGGGGGCGGGTTCATACTATTGTTCGTGATGGACTCCTGGAGTCGAAATACAGTGATTGGACAAATATACGCAAACAGCAGAAACAAAACACTTACCATGCCTAATTCGGTGTAGTAAACTTGTTGGCATTCAAAACAGCTTCCAGTCGTCTCTGAAGGGATAAATATGGGTCCCGTATTGAGTTTGATATCATTTTTCCTGCAAAATAGTGACACGTGTAGGTAATGATGATGCGGTAGATAGTGACCAAGCGCCCTTCTCTCCAAAGTAGACCACAAAGGCTCAATAATATTCAGGTCTGGAGACTGTGGTGGCCAAGGGAAAGAACGAAAATTCATCCTTGTAATTACAAATCAAGTCTTGGTCGATGTGAGCTGTGTGAATAGGGACCCTGCCGTCTTGAAATACAGCATCCCCACTGGATCACAAACATTGAAGCATAGGATGAACCTGATCAGCCAAAATGGTCACATAATACTTCGCAGTAATATGATCTTTCAGAGAACCATGTATCCCATGGAATATCACGATATGGCTAACCAAATTATCACCGAATACCCGTCATGTTTCACTCTTGGGACGTAAACGTTGTCAGAAGTCGGCAACAGTATGAAAAAAGTCTTATCCGAATAAATTTTCCTTTCATTCCTCAACAGTCGAGGTTTTATGTCCTCAGCATCACGTTTTCCTGTTTCAGGCATTTGAATCACTGTTGAGTGTGTTCTAGAATTGAAGTTTGCCCGGCAATTCCCTGCATATGGAGCTCCCTACTTGTTATTTTGATGCTGACTCGGTTCTCGAGTACGACATTCAGTTCTGTAGTGAGTTTAGCAGCTGTCGTCCTCTTATTTTTGTCACAGTGCTTTTCAATGACCGTCTGTCACGATCACTCAACACTTACTTTCGTCCGCGTTGTGATTTAGCGTATGATGTTTTTTTGCTTTACCTGTATGAGGTATAAATCATCGATACGCTGCGCCTTGAAGCACCAAACGCTTCCGGTACCTCAGTTACTGAAGCACACACCATACAAGCACGAACAATTTGCACACGTTCAGATTCACTTAGCTCCGACATAATGTACTCACAAATTCACAAAACACTGTTCTGGCCACGAGTGACACCTGAAACGTGTCGAGGACATTACACATGTGCCGATCATGGTCAGATACAACAGTGCCACCTGCAGGTTTTGCTAGCATTTTCATTTGAATACGAGCATCCATTGCTCATGGTTTTTCAATATTTTTTTCCTACACCTGTATGTCATATGAGGCAGCTGAGTACTGTTTGAGCCGATCCATCCCTCCATATTACTTGCGAATAGGCAGTACGTAGTTCTGTTATATTCTCTCCGATGCAGCTGTGATGAATGATTTGTAGATATTGGTCATCAGCAGGTGTCGGTGACCGCGGGTAAACGCAACGAAACAGGTCTTCAATGTTCCATGAATCACGACAGCGGCTGAATGTTCGAATGAAATCAGTGGAGTGTACGTCAATTCAGTAGACAATTTCTGGTGATGACAACCCTTTCCCCTTGAAATGACAATACGCAAATGATCCAAGTTTGAAATCGCTCTTGTCGGCATATTGACAGATTGAAGAATGTACACAAGTCGCAACGTCGTATTGAAAATTGAAGGCACGGCGAGATCGACTGAAGTGCACTGAGAATTCAGGTTTAATTTTACCCCCATGAACAGGCGGCTGTACGTAATGGTTTCCTGTGGTCAAAAGAATATGGAGGAAACATTTCGTATTTAGAATAAAACTTCAACTGTGTAACCAATGAGAGTGGTATAAAAATACTTTTAGCGCTGTTTGGAAAGATACTACAAAGGATAGAGACGTGGAAATTATGAAGTACGCATCAAATTTTACGGTTTATGGAAGAATCAGATAATGGTAGTCACTAATGTTTCTAGCAGCTTTGATGCAACACCAATAGTTCTGAGGATGTAACAAATCATTGAAAGATATAAACTGATAGGGACATCGGTACGCATGCGAGAGCATACGCTATAATTGTGGATCAAAACGCCGCGCATAAAAACGGTTTTTTTTCTGGGTACGTATCTCGGGTTCTTTCGGTGAGAGAAAGGTATGGTCAAGTTTTTTGGGTAGCCATTGGGCCAGGGACCATTTGTATACCCAGCAGAAGGATCATCTTACTGTAACTATCCTACAATACAGGGTAAAATACTTCCTCTACCTTTGGCAGATGGAGCGCATCGGTTGGTTCATTTTGCATTATATGTGGTCTACGGTGCGTCTTAATGGCCACCATTTAGTTCATGGGTGGTGATGGAGAAAACCCGAAATAAGCGTTTTCCGCCGTCAGCAGCAGATATTTAAGCACCTAACAGCAGCACACGGCTCAAATGTTGAAGGAATATTCTCTAGGCATTTATGTAGGAGTGCGATCCTCCCGTTTTCAAAACTCTTCATCCATCAGCGAGAAACACCCCACAAACATGATTTTTGGGTACCAAAACCAAGCCAACGATTCCAAGGTGGCTCTGCGCAGAAAATGGCTGTAATTTTTACGATGTATTCCTGCGATTTCGATCTCGAACAACCTGCAAAATTTTCTTGACATCTTTTATCTGTCTTCTAGATACGGAGGTTCAAATTTACGCTACTTGTATACGTAATATACGAACGTAAAATACGGTGTGAGGCGAAAATGTAATTTACAAAGTGACGTAGCATAGAGAAATATGCTCGTAGCCATATTGTCCTGCTAGACACACAACGCTCTTTCAACACTGTGCAGTTGAAGTGGAAGTGAGTTTAATTTCAAAAGCAACTAGAGCCTGCACTATACAATAAATCAGTTGGTGTACTACGGCGATATTAAACTCTTCATCACAAGAGATTACATGTGCATCGCCCTACATAAAAAAAAAAAAAACCTTCGCTATGTCATTCGACGCCGTATGTATGACTGTTTCACATGTAGAGAAACTACTACAGGACAAGTAAATTTTAATTTGAAGCTGTTCACAAATTCGTCAAGCACCAGCTGGTCCTGCAGGCAAACTATTTAATCATGGAAGTTTCCACTGTTAAAGACAGAAATCACTGACACCAAAATAATGAGTTAGATGAGAAAAACCCCGTTTGGGAAACATGAGACGATCATGTCTATGTCCGCGCATAGCTAAACACACGTTGTATTCCATACAAAATCTGCAGGATACAAGTATAAGTCATTATAATAAGCAAATAGAGGACACAAATTCTAAAGGAATAAAGAGGCGGTAATAAATGTTGGAGATGAGAAGCAAACAAGCTATACTTCGTGTTTCATCTAGATGTAAATCTCGAGAAACCACAAAATATCGGAAAAGGAATTATGACATCGCCAGATTAGTTCACCATATACTCTGATATGCAAAGCTTAAAGACGAAACTAACTTTCGCAGCTATGTCACTGGCAAGTAACGTAACCAGTTGAAACTTGGACCTTACATAAAAAGAACTGCTACAGTATAGTGTAGTATAGTACAGTATTTTACATTACTGTACGGTAGGTAACTGATAGCCCGTCAGATCACCGAAGTTAAGCGCTGTCGGGCTGGGCTAGCACTTGGGTGGGTGACCATCCGGTCTGCCGAGCGCTGTTGGCAAGCGGGGTGCACTCAGCCCTTGTGAGACAAACTGAGAAGCTACTTGGTTGAGAAGTAGCGGCTCGAGTCACGAAAACTGACATACGGCCGGGAGAGCTGTGTGCTGACCACATGCCCCTCCATATCCACATCCAGCGACGCCTGTGGTCTGAGGAATACATGGCGGCCGGTCGGTCCCATTGGGCCTTAATGGCCTGTTCGGGAGGAGTTTAATTTTTAGGTAACTGAAAGCAGTACGCGATGAGACGAACAAAAGTGATACTTTTATTCAAAGGCAATAATTACACTGAAGTCACGGTGATTTATGATGGTCCCATGGACACTTAAAACAGGCGGGATATGGTTGTTAATGGGATGTATGATGTGCACTGACGGCAATTCTCGGCAACGTTCTTCCAAGCTGGCCACAAGGTTGGTAAGGAGTTCGTTTTACCTTAATTTGACGTGAGGTGGGGAACATATAATGCACCCAGGAACATTGTCGAAAGTGGTCGTTTTGGGGGGGGGGGGGGGGGCAAGTGTGGGGAGGCATAATACTGCATGGGCGTAGTGACCTCCAGTTCTATAAACATGATACGCTCACCGGTCAACGTGGTTCTGACACTATAGTTCTTTCGCATGTGCGTTTTTCAGGGCTGCATACGGCACTGACTTAATTTTTATGAGTGACAATGAGTGACCGTATGAACTGCACATGAGAGGAGCTCTTGGAACGAGAGAATGTTCGGCGAATGGACTGACCTGCCCATTCCACCGAGTTATATCCCATAGAGAACTTGTGTGATGCGTTGAGGAGAGGCATTACAGCATATCCACGTGCACCAGCGACCATCCAGCAGCTGTCACCTGCGCTGGTGGAAGAACGAAAAGCGCCCTATCACAACAACCCCTAACCAACGTTGTTGCTAGCGTGGGAGCATGTTGCAGAGCATGCAGGGCCACCCATGGTGATTTCATACCCTTATACAGTTCATGTCCCTCCTATTGTAATCATCATGGTCCATCATAATCGCGGTGACTTCAGTGTAATAATTGCTTCCGAATAAAAATGTCATTTCTGTTCGTCTCATAGCGTATTTCTTTCAGTTGACTTCTGTACTGTGCTGTATTATAGCAGTTCTTTCTATGTATAGTCCAAGTCTTATCGAGCTATGTAACTTAGTAGTAACAGATCATGCGAAAGTTACTTTTGTCCTTTCAGTTTTGCACACAAGTGTACGTGATCCCATAGTGCAGGACATGATAAATTCAGAAAAATGGCTCTGAGCACTATGCGACTTAACTTCAGAGGTCTTCAGTCGCCTAGAACTTAAAACTAATTAAACTTAACTAACCCAAGGACATCACACACATCCATGCTCGAGGCAGGATTCGAACCTGTGACCATAGCGGTCGCTCGGCTCCAGACTGAAGCGCCTAGAACAGCACGGCCACGCCGGTCGGCAATTAAGAATTTATTGGAAGTGAAGAAAAATAACCAACACAGTAATTCGTTACATTCAGTAGGATGTAGCCATGATTGGCAAAGACTATCACAAACCCACTTTTCCGTAGATAGCGCCCTTCCGAATACACGCAGTCGGGTATACAATAATGTTAGTGTTATATAATTACTGACACCAAGTCATTCACAAGAAAATTATTGTAACCATACATAATCAGAAAATACATGGCTGTTTCTACTGACATCTGCATAAGGTATTTGTTTCGAAAGCTTCAGAACAGTACACACATTTCTCGTGAAAGAAGGTAAGTATTTTAGGCTTGTGCGAAATCAGTGGCTACTACATGGTGTTGCAAAAATGACCGGTATATTTGAACGGGAGTAAAAACTAAACGAGCAGCGATAGAAATATACCGTTTGTTGCAATATGCTTGGGACAACAGTACATTTTCAGGCGGACAAACTTTCGAAATTACAGTAGTTACAATTTTCAACAACAGATGGCGCTGCAAGTGATGTGAAAGATATAGAAGACAACGCAGTCTGTGGGTGCGCCATTCTGTATGTCGTCTTTCTGCTGTAAGCGTGTGCTGTTCACAACGTGCAAGTGTGCTGTGGACAACATGGTTTATTCCTTAGAACAGAGGATTTTTCTGGCGTTGGAATTCCACCGCCTAGAACACAGTGTTGTTGCAACAAGACGAAGTTTTCAACGGAGGTTTAATGTAACCAAAGGACCGAAAAGCGATACAATAAAGGATCTGTTTGAAAAATTTCAACAGACTGGGAACGTGACGGATGAACGTGTTGGAAAGGTAGGGCGACCGCGTACGGCAACCACAGAGGGCAACGCGCAGCTAGTGCAGCAGGTGATGCAACAGCGGCCACGGGTTTCCGTTGGCCGTGTTGCAGCTGCGGTCCAAATGACGCCAACGTCCACGAATCGTCTCATGCGCCAGAGTTTACACCTCTATCCATAAAAAATTCAAACGCGGCAACCCCTCAGCGCCGCTACCATTGCTGCACGAGAGACATTCGCTAACGATATAGTGCACAGGATTGATGACAGCGATATGCATGTGGGCAGCATTTGGTTTACTGACGAAGCTTATTTTTACCTGGAAGGCTTTGTCAATAAACAGAACTGGCGCATATGGGGAACCGAAAAGCCCCATGTTGCAGTCCCATCGTCCCTGCATCCTCAAAAAGTACTGGTCTGGGCCGCCATTGCTTCCAAAGGAATCATTGGCCCATTTTTCAGATCCGAAACGATTACTGCATCACGCTATCTGGACATTCTTCGTGAATTTGTGGCGGTACAAACTGCCTTAGACGACACAGCGAACACCTCGTGGTTTATGCAAGATGGTGCCCGGCCACATCGCACGGCCGACGTCTTTAATTTCCGGAATGAATATTTCGATGATCATGTGATTGCTTTGAGCTATTCGAAACATACAGGAGGCGGCGTGGATTGGCCTCCCTATTCGCCGGACATGAACCCCTGTGACGTCTTTCTGTGGTGACACTTGAAAGACCAGGTGTACCGCCAGAATCCAGAAACAATTGAACAGCTGAAGCAGTACATCTCATCTGCATGTGAAGCCATTCCGCCAGACACGTTGTCAAAGGTTTCGGGTAATTTCGTTCAGAGACTACGCCATATTATTGCTACGCATGTGGAAAATATCGTACTACAGAGTTTCTCAGACCGCAGCGCCATCTGTTGTTGACAATTGTAACTACTGTAATTTCGAAAGTTTGTCTGATTGAAAATGTACTGTTGTCCCAAGCATATTGCAACAAACGGTGTATTTCTATCGCTGCTCGTTTAGTTTGTATTGCCGTTTCAAATATACCGGTCATTTTTGAAACACCCTGTATATACTTTGTGGTTAAATTGTGCACTCATGCTAAGCTCAGCAGCTTTAGGTGTATGAGTTGTTTGAAAATGGCGAAACCAAGAAATGGCAACTGCGGACAACGAAGTTTTCTTACAAAAGTTGTGACTCTTACTGGATAAGTGAAATAGAAATTTCGTAACAGCAATGTCAGGTAAATCGAAAATTTTTGGAGGTGGCGCTGTCATTAACTAGAGGACTTTTGGCAACTATTTGACTTACGGCCGCTTTCCAGAACGCTTAAAACGTAAATATTTCCATTAATTCCACGTGACAAATCAGGTGTATGGATAGAAAACATGCACTCTTCGGGGTCGGTGCCAGATGGTGCCTCTAGATGCGCTCATATCTTAGATAAGTGTTGGTGCTTCATACGATAATGCAAGCACGATGTGAACACAGAACGAACCACATAGATCTTCTTCCGAGTGTAAACTTTAATGGAACCCACCAAAGACAATCAAAAATAACATATAAAGTCTTAGCCACAGCATAGGAGTTGCTTCCACTTCTCTGCGATATCCATGCTTCCAATTCCCCTTAAGGAGCCAGGAGAGCTCTGCGAAGGTTTGGAAGGAATCAGAGAAGTGTTGGCATAACTGAAACGGTGTTGGATGGTTTCTGATCGTATCTGGATAGCTCAGTACGTAAGACTATTGTCGTCTGTTATATAAAACCATAGTGTGGGACGAAAACACGTACAACCAAATTAGTGAAGAGTGTAACCGAAAGGACGCATCAGGTTGACTGGCACTGATAATAGCTTAGTTGTCTTAGCTTGGTGTCTTCCTGCTCAGCGTGCATTTCTGTATGGCTCTCAAAAACAGTGCAGTTCAGCAGAAAGAAATTCATATTTGGGGCAGAGGGTTTATGTGAATGATACACGAGCGGCTCAGTCGTAACAGATAGATGCGGTATACCGTTCTTGGAATACGCCTGAACATTGAAAGTGTAGTCAATATTCTGTTCACAATTAATAGCAGTCATGACAGGTATCGCCTGAGTTCCGCAAGTTAGTTCTGGAGAAACTGCCGACTTCACGGGCGACAGAGATTGGTAGAAAAGCATTATTAGTTGCCATCAGCTGTAAATACTATATTTATTCCTGGGCGATTTCGGTTATTTCAGCAATCATCAATAACCGTAACTGCTCAAGGATAAATTTAACGTATACAGCTAATGGAAAATAAAAGTGTTTTTCTATAAATATCTCACAGCTACAGTTAGTTACACACACACATTTCTAACGACGGAGAGTGGCTTGCTAGTTCAGTTTCGCGAAGTGTCGGGAAGCCAGTAATAAACAACTGATTTGTGCACGGATTCCATTCAGTATTGGCCCGAAGCTGCCACAAACGTGTCTAATATCTTAAGTACTCCATCACAGTGCTAGGTTTAACCTTCAGATGCTTCAATACACAGTCAACGCAAATGTTGAAAGATATTACTAATTGATTTTTTATATTTGCTATTAAAACATTATATACTGTAAGAAGACAAGTCTCGAATGCGTGGATTTGGAAACTCTGGGTCGCGATGTACCTGGGAAGCCAAGGTGTTTGACAGGAAAAAAAAAAAAAAAAAAAAAAAAGAGAGATGGAGAGAGAGAGAGAGAGAGAGAGAGAGAGAGAGATGGCCTGCAATGTAATTCGGCTTAGACATGTAAAATTAGTTACATCGCCTGATCAAACCACATAAAACACTGTCTCTTCAGTACCATATTTTTAAATGAAAGAAGGCGTCTCAACGATATCCTCGCCTCATAGAACGCTATTTCTAAAAGGTCTGCTTCTCGCGTCAAATTCGGCGTTATGAATTAGCTATCTGTAGAAAGCAGAAACGACGTGCAGTGAAGAATATTCATCTTGGGGAACGTGAAGGAGTTATTGGCGGCCGTGAGAGGTGGCTGTGTCGGCGCGGCAGGGATTTGACGCTTTTGATGGATGGCGGGGGTGCGGTAGGTCCGGAAGTGGCCTCCGGCCTCCCTCGCTGCGACCAGCTTCGGTTGTTCCTACACGCTGCTCACAACTGACGCTGCCATTTTCAGTTTCTAGCTCCTACATCTACAAATAAAGCTTGTGGTACAAGATCTAGAATTCACTAAGGACTCTTCATGTTGTATTTACATGAGAAGGCTAGGATCATTACCGCTCAGGTTTTCTTCTCTGCAATTTTATTTAATCGTATTTTCTCCTTCGGATTCAGAAAGAAGGAAGTTGTATGTAGCGGTATGGTGACCCAGTTTATTCTAGAATTCATCACCAAAAAACTGTTCTTTATATTTCGTGAACAGAAATCTTTGGAAGACTTTGGAAACAGGTTGGAGACTATGGGTCAAGCTGCTGGAAAACCATTCTGGAGTGTAATTAGCAGTCTTCGATAGGGAGGTAAGAAGGAAATGACAAGTATTTTGGACAGGTCAGGAAAACTGCTGGTGAATCCTGTGGATGCCTTGGGCAGATGCAGGGAATATTTTGAAGAGTTGCTCAATGTAGGTGAAAATACTATCAGTAATGTTTCAGATTTCGAGGTAGAATGGGATAGGAATGATGATGGAAATAAGATCACATTTGAGGAAGTGGAGAAAACTGTCAATAGATTGCAGTGCAATAAAGCAGCTGGGATGGATGAAATTAAGACAGAACTTATCAAATACAGTGGAATGGCAGGTCTTAAATGGCTACACAGGATAATTGAAATGGCCTGGGAGTCGGGACAGGTTCCATCAGACTGGACAAAAGCAGTAATCAAACCAATCTTTAAACATGGAAACAGAAAAGATTGTAACAAATACAGAGGTATCTCTTTAATCAGCGTGGTGGGTGAAATCTTCTCAGGTATTGTTCAAAAGAAAGTGCGAGTATTAGTTGAGGACCAATTGGATGAAAATCAGTGTGGGTTTAGGCCTCTTAGAGATTTTCAGGACCAGATCTTCAGCTTACGGCAAATAATGGAGAAGTGTTATGAGTGGAACAGGGAATTGTATCTATGCTTTATAGATCTAGAAAATGCATATGACCGGGTTCGTAGGGGGAAGTTATTGTCTGTTCTACGAGATTATGGAATAGGAGGCAAACTTTTGCCAGCAATTAAAGGTCTTTACATGGACAGTCAGGCAGCAGTTAGAGTTGACGGTAAATTGAGTTCATGGTTCAGAGTAGTTTCAGGGGTAAGACAAGGTTGCAACCTGTCTCCGCTGTTGTTCATATTATTTATGGATCATATGTTGAAAACAATAGACTGGCTGGGTGAGATTAAGATATGTGTACACAAAATAAGCAGTCTTGCATATGCGGATGACTTAGCTGTGATGGCAGATTCGATTGAAAGTTTGCAAAGTAATATTTCAGAGCTAGATCAGAAATGTAAGGACTATGGTATGAAGATTAGCATCTCCAAAACGAAAGTAAAGTCAGTGGGAAAGAAATATAAACGGATTGAGTGCCAAATAGGAGGAACAAAGTTAGAACAGGTGGACGGTTTCGAGTACTTAGGATGCATATTCTCACAGGATGGCAACATAGTGAAAGAACTGGAAGCGAGGTGTAGCAAAGCTAATGCAGGGAGCGCTCAGCTACGATCTACTCTCTTCTGCAAGAAGGAAATTAGTACCAAGACTAAGTTATCTGTGCACCGTTCAATCTTTCGACCAACTTTGTTGTATGGGAGCGAAAGCTGGGTGGATTCAGGTTACCTTATCAACAAGGTTGAGGTTACGGATATGAAAGTAGCTAGCATGATTGCAGGTACTAGTAGATGGGAACAATGGCAGGAGGGTGTCGACAATGAGGAAATCAAAGAAAAACTGGGAATGAACTCTATAGATGTAGCAGTCAGGGCGAACAGGCTTACGTGTTGGGGTCATGTTACACGCATGGGAGAAGCATGGTTACCCAAGAGACTCATGGGTTCAGCAGTAGAGGGTAGGAGGAGTAGGGGCAGACCAAGGAGAACGTACCTGGATTCGGTTAAGAATGATTTTGAAGTAATAGGTTTAACATCAGAAGAGGCACCAATGTTAGCACTGAATAGTGGAGGAATTTTATAAGGGGGGCTATGCTCCAGACTGAACGCTGAAAGGCATAATCAGTCTTAAATGATGATGATGATTTCGTGAACAGAGCATCAAGTTATAATCGATGTCATTCTTACAGAGGCTGCCATTTCACATTTTGCAACTTGTATGTGATATGTGTCCCTTGTTTGTATATGACTGTCGTCATCCAGTGGTCTAGCCTAATTTAAATCGAAAGGCTTTAACGGTATTGCGTCGAAAGTAGTGGTCATTAAGTTGAAACTTGGTGTGAAAAGCACAGTTCTTTTATCTCATAATTAGTTCGCTAAACTAAATTACCTGTGACCTACAGTTTCACAACCCATGTAAAGCACATTAAAGTCTTTCTTTTTCACATACAGCAATAATATCTACAAATGAAAGTTACTTGAAAGACCAAATGTATGCCAAGACAGTCAGCTGAATACCTAGCACTTCTGTTATCTCCACAACTAGAGGTAATGGACAGTGGAGAAGACAGCCACCAGCAGCTGAGATATTCAGAACTTAACAGTACGCATATATCTGTAGATAACGGCAAACTATCTTTTACTTATGACTATACATAAATGTTTTCATTGAGGAATACCTTTGACGTGTGTGTCTCCTTTAAAGGAAGAAGAGAGGCCGTTTGCAACAGCAACGAAAGCTGGTAATAAATTTTCCACTTGGAAGAATGACAACTTCAAGGTTGCCAGTCAGATACATGGACATGTCCATAAAAATGAAGGAGAACGCTAGAGGAAAGACCATCCTAGGGTGAAGCAGTCTGCTGCCAGGTACTTGCCCATTCTGAGTGCAATCACTGCTGTTGTAGTCTTTGCCGGTAGACACCTGATCCTTTTCACACATACAGTATCTGATGAAAAGTATCCGGACACCCCTTCGTAATGCGGAATCGAGCACTAGATGTCGTGAGAGATGGATCCGACGTTACAGAAGGAGAGGCTAGGGCAGGGAAGTAGTCCTTAGATGTTAACTGAATAACAAATCCACTAGGGACATTTTACCCCATTTATAGCTGCTCCTGATGTGATTCTGAAGCGGAAACGCGAAGAACAACCGCAGCTAAACCAAGACCAGGCAGTTCTCAGGTACTCATGGACAGGGGCCGTCGAGCGTTGTGGAGGGCGGTTTGCAAAAATTCGTCTGAAATCAGCGGAAGGAACTGCTAGTAAGTTCCAAAGGGCTACCAGCAGCCCAGCTAACACAGTGACTGTGCTTAACGCAGTTAAAGGCAGTGGTGTACAATGGCTGAGCAGTTCCTCACAAACTACACATTTCTGTAGTCAACGGTAAGCGACGCTCGAGGTGCTGTAAAGAACGGCGCCACTTGACTGTGGATGACTGTAAACGAATTATTTGGAATGATTAATCACCCTATAACTGTGGCAATTCGATGGAAGAATTTGGGTTAGGCGTATGTCAGGAGAACTTCACCTGCCGTCATGTGTAGAGTCAAGTAGAGGAGGTGGTGTTACAGTACGGACATGGTTTTTGTGGTTAGGGTGTAGTACCATTACTGCGCTGAAGAAAACGCTAAATGTGGCGGGATATGAACACATTTTGGAGTGTGTAGCGGCTTTCGCTGCAACGAGAGGACTTGCCTGTAACTGTAGCAGTTTGTCTAATACATGGTAGTTTAGTATAGTTTCTGTTTTTTCAAGTATGTCTACGAATAAGTTTATAGTACCTGCGTATTTTACTAGTGTTTACTAACGTACTCTGAGCTTTTTGCGTAAATTGTAGTGCATACTTGTGTGTGAGGTGATTTTCTCGGGTGGTACAGACTAGAGATAGCGTAGCAGCGGAACTTAGACTGCACCCAGCGACTACTTGGGTCAGCGTTACATTACTTGTGGTACAGACAAAAATAGGTTAAAGCTGGACAGGGTCTGTGCCTGATACGTACGAATGCAGCGAAAATTGACCACTCTATGTGAACAACTGGAAGCTGTCTTGCGCATTGTCAACAGGCTTTAGCCTGTTGCCGCGGGCTGCGGTAGCACTGGAGCACCTGAGACGAATACCTTGGCAGCTCTACAGCTTATAATGACGCATAGCATCCGTGATGCCTCTGCGCCTGCCGACTCGCACGTCCCTGGCAATCGACACTTGCTTGACGGTGATTGGCGAACAGTGGTGGGGATCGTGAATCTCGGGGATGAAGGCGAAAGTGATACCATCCGCACGGCTATCCTCTTCCGCTTCAATAACAGGTTTGAGGTATTGCCTACTGCTGAAAGTACATCTGAGCCAGCAAAGGATCCCACGCGTGTTGGGACTGTGACCGATCTTCCTGAGAGGACCGGACGACTGCAGTGGGTGATACTGCTTGCCACTGGAATCTCGAATGTCACGTGGGTGAGGGAGACCCTCAGGGAAATAGTAGGCAGGTCGTGGAAGAAGGCTAGTGCCCACCCTGTTTGCTTCCTGGGAGGGTTTTGTCTGAGATCTGGAGGAGCCTCTGCTGGTAACGACTGAGTGTACCCGGTGTACTTGGTTTCATATCGTGGCTCTTCTCGGTAAGAATGACTCCTGACGCCTGTGTTTAGAGCCCATCGTCGGTTCCGACAGTAAGCTGGGTGATCAGGCGAATACAGGTAGACTATCTCATGAGTTGTAAGCAGAGCTATCGTTTTGTAACACCGTTTCTATAACTGGTCACCGTCCTCTGGTTTGGAGCCGAGTGGAAGACTTAAACCTGAGGCTCAGACGATTCTGTGACCATCTTGGATGCGCCGGCCGCGGTAGTCTCTCGATTCTAGGCGTGCAGTCCGGAACCGTGCGACTGCTACGGTCGCAGGTTCGAATCCTGCCTCGGGGATGGATGTGTGCGATGTCCTTAGGTTAGTTAAGTTTAAGTAGTTCTAAGTTCTAGGGGACTAATGACCACAGCAGTTGAGTCCCATAGTGCACAGAACCATTTGAACCATCTTGGATGTGACTGTCGACCTCCATTATCGACTGGAGAAATGTAGGACCCTCTTCAATAGGTCAATCGTGCTGTACACGCATGAAGCGGCTACCAGGGTAACACTATGGCATGCACTATGGCATGTACTATGGCATGCACATGTGGATACTTTTAGGATAGCGAAATATATGTACAGGCCCGAAGAGACAAATTCTAAGTCCAAATAGTGTATCATTCGTCATAACAGTTCGGAGAAAGAAAATATTATTACAGTATTACTTAACTGCAGGGGCGTCTATGAAAAGGGCCCGAAACTACTCTCACTCATACGCGTTAACAATTTCCATACAGTGCTAGGGACACAAAGCTGGCTGAAACCAGATGACAAACACAATGAAATTTTAAACTTCGATTGGAATGTATATCGCAAAAATAGGTTCAACGCTGGTAGTGGAAGCGTGTTTGTAGCAATAAAAAATACTGTGATATTTAGTGACATAGTGCAGATTCAGAATGCGAAATAATCTGGGTGATGTGAGTGTTAAAGGTGGGTCAGACATGGCCATTGGGTGCGTTTGTACACCTCCTGCCTCAGCAGCAGTAGTGGTGGATCATCTGGGGGTAAACTTGAAAAATGTTTCGCATAAATTTCCTGGTCATGATATAATTTTAGGTGAAGATTTCAGCTTACCAGCTACAGACTAGGAGAATCAAGTTATTAGGGCAGGTACACTCCTGGAAATGGAAAAAAGAACACATTGACACCGGTATGTCACACCCACCATACTTGCTCCGGACACTACGAGAGGGCTGTACAAGCAATGATCACACGCACGGCACAGCGGACACACCAGGAACCGCGGTGTTGGCCGTCGAATGGCGCTAGCTGCGCAGCATTTGTGCACCGCCGCCGTCAGTGTCAGCCAGTTTGCCGTGGCATACGGAGCTCCATCGCAGTCTTTAACACTGGTAGCATGCCGCGACAGCGTGGACGTGAACCGTATGTGCAGTTGACGGACTTTGAGCGAGGGCGTATAGTGGGCATGCGGGAGGCCGGGTGGACGTACCGCCGAATTGCTAAACACGTGGGGCGTGAGGTCTCCACAGTACATCGATGTTGTCGCCAGTGGTCGGCGGAAGGTGCACGTGCCCGTCGACCTGGGACCGGACCGCAGCGACGCCAAGACCGTAGGATCCTACGCAGTGCCGTAGGGGACCGCACCGCCACTTCCCAGAAAATTAGGAACACTGTTGCTCCTGGGGTATCGGCGAGGACCATTCGCAACCGTCTCCATGAAGCTAGGCTACGGTCCCGCACACCGTTAGGCCGTCTTCCGCTCACGCCCCAACATCGTGCAGCCCGCCTCCAGTGGTGTCGCGACAGGCGTGAATGGAGGGACGAATGGAGACGTATCGTCTTCAGCGATGAGAGTCGCTTCTGCCTTGGTGCCAATGATGGTCGTATGCGTGTTTGGCGCCGTGCAGGTGAGCGCCACAATCAGGACTGCATACGACCGAGGCACACAGGGCCAACACCCGCCATCATGGTGTGGGGAGCGATCTCCTACACTGGCCGTAGACCTCTGGTGATCGTCGAGGGGACACTGAATAGTGCACGGTACATCCAAACCGTCATCGAACCCATCGTTCTACCATTCCTAGACCGGCAAGGGAACTTGCTGTTCCAACAGGACAATGCACGTCCGCATATTTGGGACTGGATGAAGTGTCGTCTCACGCGGTCTGCACGTCCAGCACGAACGCTGGTCCAACTGAGGCGCCAGGTGGAAATGGCATGGCAAGCCGTTCCACAGGACTACATCCAGCATCTCTACGATCGTCTCCATGGGAGAATAGCAGCCTGCATTGCTGCGAAAGGTGGATATACACTGTACTAGTGCCGACATTGTGCATGCTCTGTTGCCTGTGTCCATGTGCCTGTGGTTCTGTCAGTGTGATCATGTGATGTATCTGACCCCAGGAATGTGTCAATAAAGTTTCCCCTTCCTGGGACAATGAATTCACGGTGTTCTTATTTCAATTTCCAGGAGTGTAGTAGGGACAGAGAATCGAGTGAAATGATTCTAGTTGCTGCATCCCAAAATTAACTTGACCATTCAATCAGAGTACCGACTGGTGCAGAGAACATCCTTGATGTACTAATGACTAACACACCAGAACTTTCCTGCTCAGGGTACAACAGGGGATCAGTGACGATAAAGCCGTTACAGCATCACTGAATAAGTCTGTAAACAGGAATTCAAAGAAATGTAGGAACAGCTTTCTGTTTACCGAGGGCGACTTCAGGTCACCGGACAGTTCATCTCCAGCGCTGACAATGCTGATCATCATTGGACAAAGTTAAACAGCACAATACAATACGCTTTAGACAGGGAAGTGCCGGGAAAAATTGTGAGGGATGGAAAAGACCCACCACGGTTCTAAAACGGAGTTAGGAAGCTGCCAATAAAGCAAAAGGAGCTTAAAGAGCTTCACAGAAAATTTAAACGTAGCCAAAGCCTCACTGACGAACAATCTGTGAAACTCTATCTGTTTAACAAAAATTCTTAAAAGTTTTGGTCTTCTGTTAATACAGTAAACAGATCGAAGCTATTTGTCCAGATATTCTGTGACCATGATGGCAGATGACGACACAGAAAAGGCCGAAATAAAAATGCATCTTTTACCAGAAGCTGGGGGGGGGGGGAGGAAGGGGGGGAGAATGGACTCTATGACTAGCATTGCCAAATCCAATAATTAACATTCCGACCCCGTGAAGATACGGGACAAAGGCCAGGAGAAAGAAGAAGAGATGAACACATGTTACAGCATTGTGTGCAGCGAACAGCTGTTATACAGCAGCATCTCTGAGGCAATGATCTGCGGGCAATAACACTTTTTAAATGGAGTGACCTGACATGAGTCCCGACCTAAAACCACTGGAACCCCTTTGGAATGAGTTGTAACGTCGACATCGTTCCAAACATAAGAGTCTAACGTCACTACTTTCTCTGGTTTCGGCTCTTGATGGTGAATGGGCTTTCATTTCTCCATAGACATTCAGACGCCTTATTGAAAGAGACCCCAGTAAAGTTCAGCTCTCATAAAGGCGAAGGGGAGACACATCCCATATTGATTTCCACTAACATGTTCCTGAAACTTACGATCAGTTAGTGAATAGCAGTCGATGCATTCATGCACACAATACCAGCCACCTAGGAAATGCTGCCTGCCATTTCTTACTTGTAGCCGCTCTACATCGACACTGCATAAGGACTACCTGCCATCTGGTAGTAATTTGCAGAAAAACACTCAAGGTTCACCTGCCAATGTTCCATTTATCCCATTGTAATAACTGAATAAATAGGAAAGAAATCCACAGATAATTCTTAACATTATGTGGATACAAATTTTTCCTTTTTTTGAATTGTACTGTGTGATGAAAAATATTAATTGCATTTCAATAACCTTTCTAAATGGTAACTGCAGTCCATCTATCTGAGGTACAAAACTACATTTTTTGTAGAAATAAAAGCAGTTACGCTGTATTTAATGTATATTACCGTAACTGGTACACCCAATGTTTATATTTGTTATTCATTACGAATAACACACTCAAGTGGAAAGTTATTTCAAATTAATAGGCATAATTCACATTAACTGGATTCATTATGTGGAGATAAACTAATTGAATACATAAATGCTCCCAGTGTGAGGTCTTCACAGAGCCAACTCTATGGAGTACCAACACCAACAGAGGATCAAATATATGAATTTGTAGTCTAGAGGTTGCCTAAAAAGCTACCAAGCGTTACACAATTCCATTTTATGTCGTATGCGTTTTTTATGATGACAATTTTCTTTTAGGCTAAAGACAATTTTCCAGTTTCTTGCTAAAGCCTATCGCGTACTTTCCTCATGACTGCAGCTTGATATTCGTTCCATTAATATACACTCCCACAGACATTCCCAGTGTGTATGTAAAATTATCATTATTATTATTATTATTATTATAGGCCATTACACAGAGGTTTACACAAGGAGGCGTTGTTATTCAGTTATATAGCTTAGTTCAATTAGAATTCAATTAGGTAATTCAATAAGGCAGTGGTTATAAAAAGATTGTTATAATTAAAACATATGTTTTTGAGTGGGGTCTCCCTTTAGCAAAACACAATTTTGTTTTTGTCCCAGACTTGTCCCACTGTAGTTGCAGCATCAATAGTGGGTTTTTTGTTGTTAGGGCTGTTAAACATAAGGAATGTTCTTTACTGTTTAAATACATACAAATATTAGTTCCTAAATCGTAATTACAGGTTTTTGAGGAGCATATAAAATTGTGTATGCATACATTCTTACCACATGGTGTGGTTTTCCTGCCGTATTGTGTTTTTATAGTCTCTGTTTTTCTTTACAATTTGTCACCTGCAACTACATACAACTTAATGTAGGCAAAAAATTTACGAAAAAGTTGCGATTTCTAAACTGCTGTGGCTCTGTCTGAGATTAATAATTAATATGAAAGGTTTTGTGTGTGTGTGTGTGTGTGTACGAAAGATTTCTATACTCCTAAACACTCCTAGGTCCACTGTTTCCGATGTGATAGTGAAGTGGAAACGTGAAGGGACACGTACAGCACAAGAGAGTACAGGCCGACCTCGTCTGTTGACTGACAGGCCGCCGACAGTTGAAGAGGAGCGTAATTCGTAATAGGCAGATATCTACCCAGACCATCACACAGGTATTCCAAACTGCATCAGAATCCACTGCAAGTACTATGACAGTTAGGCGGGAGGTGAGAAAACTTGGACTTCATGGTCGAGCGGCTGCTCATAAGCCACACATCACGCCGGTAAATGCCAAAGACGTCTCGCTTGGTGTAACGAGGGTAAACATTGGACGATTGAACAATGGAAAAGTGTTGTATGGAGTGACGAATCACGGTACACAATGTGGCGATCCGATGGCAGGGTGTGGGAATGGCGAATGCCCGGTGAATGTCGTCTGCCAGCATGTGTAGTGCCAACAGTAAAATTCGGAGGCGGTGGTGTTATGGTGTGGTAGTGTTTTTCGTGGAGGAGGCTTGCAACCCTTGTTATTTTGCGTGACACTGTCACAGCACAGGCCTACATTGACGTTTTAAGCACCTTCTTGTTTCCCACTGTTGAAGAGCAATTCGGGGATGGCGATTGCATCTTTTAACACGATCAAGCACCTGGTCTGCACAGGAGTTCTGACCTGAATCCAATAGAACACCTCTGGGATGTTTTGGAACGCCGAATTCGTGCCAGGCGTCACCGACCGACATCGATATCTCTCCGCAGTGCAGTACTACGTGAAGAATAGTGCCATTCCCCAAGAAACCTTCCAGCACCTGATTGAACGTATACCTGCGAGAGTGGAAGCTGTCATCATGGTTAAGGCTGGCCCAACATCATATTAAATTCCAGCATTACCGATGGAGGGTGCCACGAACTTTTCAGTCATTTTCAGCCAGGTGTCCAGATACGTTTGATCCCATACAGTACGTCTCGCGAAGTGACCATAATAGGATAATCAGAACAATTTTATTTTGTGTGGAAACTTATCAACATTTGTTCTTCCCTCACACAATTTGTGAGTGGACTCTGTTTTCCAGTTCCTACAATTTATTTGATACGCACCTCTTATTTTACAGCAAACGACTTGGTAATGTTTTGTGGTCTAAGTTGCAATAGTGTTGCGGCATTATAAAATTATCTCACGTCTATGTGATACATATCTATATTTAAAATGTTTGGGATCATGAGAAACAAAAAATATTGTTTGAGTTCCTAACAATAAGGAAATTTACACTGGTTTCTCAACAGAAACTGAACATTTAAGAAGTATGTTTACCAAACCGTTTAGAATTATAGTTTAATCTTCACATAACTTATCATAATATTACGTGAAATATCAAACAAAGAATACTATAAATTTCTTCGGAGAAGTTAAGGCCTCAGCATATACAGGGTATTTCACAATTTATGCCACACACTTCTAGAGGTTGTAGTGGGGACATAGATCATGTTTTACATAGGAACGCATGTCTGGAAACATCATCCAGTGATGCTACAGAGCCTCAGAGTTATAGGCATCGGCGTCTGTAAGTATTTGTATATACAGGGTGATCCCATGACTATGTTACAAACTTTCTAGGGTGATGGAGAAAGATGAACTTTCCTACCCTACAATCTTAGAACCCTAGAAAGCTTCTAACATCGTCATGGAATCGCCGCTTATACACATACATTTACAGATGCCGCCGCCTAAACCTTTGACACTCTGCAGCGTCGATGGATGACGTTGCCGGACATGGTTTCTTGTTAAAAGTGTTAAATACTCACTTCCCTCTACAAGTCCTAGAGTTTTATAACGGGAACTTCCGAACACCCCGTCGGCGCCTGCAACTTTGACGCTCTGTAACCTCGTTGGATTACGTTTCCTATGTAGAACCTGAAGTACGAAGTCCCCTCTCTCTAGAAGAGTGCAATTTGAATTGTGAAATACCCTGTACATCAGATTTTTTAATTTGTATTACTCAGTGGTTTTTAAATGGTGTTCATATAGATACTTGCTGACTCCCTGCATAGCCGATTATCATTTTATTCCAGATGAGCGCACAACTTAATACTTAATGTGCTACTTCAGTTCCTTCATTCTTCAAACGGCTTGTAATCCAGTATTCTTCCTTCGTCCCACATGCATTTAATTTTTTTTCGTTGTTGTCGTTGTTGTTGTTGTGGTCTTTAGTCCAGAGACTGGTTCGAGGCAACTCTCCATGCTACTCTATACTTTGCAAGCTTCTTCTTCTCCCAGTACCTACTGCAACCTACATCCTTCGGAATCTGTTTTCCTTAGTAGCTCATAAATGGACTCGCGTTGCGAACTAACAAGTTCAAGTCTGCATCCAGCCATTCTGAGTGATACTTTCCGCCGCTCCCCTAAATCATTTCCTGCCCCAGTCTCATATCAATGATTTCTTGCTTTTTCGTCCATCCAAGATTTTTTCACACTGCGCCGTGTGATCGCCCAAAGCTCTCTAGTAAAACTGCTTCCATTACGTGAATAGTCTTCTTGATACTACAGTGTAACTTAAAGATAGTATTTTAAGGATGTTATTGGTGACACGTGTTAGGTGTCGCACGATTCCTTCAAGTCCTAACTTAACTACAGTACACTGTGGCTCGACATTTATTTATTATGTAACAACGGAAATCGTTATGACATTACACCAAAAACTTTGCTGTTATTTTTACGGGAACGAAAACCATCGAATCTCTTCTTGCTTTCAAAGGTGTTTCATATTGCCGTAAGAAAGAAACAAATACTTATACTTATAAACCAGATCATCTTTAGATATCAAGTTTTTTGTCTGTAGCAATTGACGTCATAACTATCAGCTGCTATTGATGATAAATTTGTATGTCACGATTGCCTCTCAGGGGAAAATGGTAAAGGTGTCGTATAAATCACGTCTATCATGGCCCAGGTTTTATTGGGCTCTCAAAACGAGGCGTATAATTAGTGCTCGTGTTTAGCTGTCACACCTGTTTTTATGCAAATGAGATCTTTGAACGATACTATAAAGTGTTGACGGTAGTCAAGTGATATGTATATTAAACCGCACGCAAAAGAAAAACTAACCTCTAGAGTGCGTAGTTCTCCCATATCAATAAGTACAACAACAAATAATTAAGTGGACTGTTTGTTTCCGTCTGATACATGTCTGAATATCAGTTTGTCATCAGTTTAAGTAAGTAAATCTACCCATTAAAACGATATCTTACTTAAGCTGTCTTTATGCACCATAAATAAGTGTTTAAGTTCATTAAACGCGTGTCATTTTATTTCAAAATATTGTCAGTGCTCATTGTTACAATTAAAATTTCTTTTACTGTTTACTTACAAAAACAAAAAAATATAAACGATTTTCAATTTAATGACTATGCAATAAGGATAAATCATTATCACCATCTTTTTTACTAAATTGTAAACGAAATCGCAATTTTCACAAACACCACTGACGATTCTGTGAACTAAAGCAAAGCACACTTGGTCAATGTCAAGTCTTGCTGGCGTTGTGAAAGATGCCATAACTACGATATTCTTAAAATTTCTACAGCGAACATAAGATCACAAGAACATACGGGTGGAAAGCTTAAGTCAAGGCTCGGCATTACGTAATGGCCTTTACTTCATACATTATTTAAATTTTAATTAATTGTTACGCATTATATGAAAGGTGAAACAATAACAACCATGTCAATAGCAAACAGGAAGTCTCCAAATCGAAGATGAGGTAAGAAGTTAAAGACATCATCTTAGTCGCAATGTACTTCCATTTTTATTTATTCCGAACTCCCGTGAACCAAATTTGAATTAATAACGATAAATCAATCCGTATTTAAAGTAGATTATGTAAAAGTACGGAATTTGTTTAAATTGTTCTTTACTAATTGAAACTGGTCTTCCTTCTTGATGCTATTAACGGACGCACTATTCATACAGCATTGCCACTGAATGTAAACATGCAGGAGACGAGAAAGAAACACTAGAAACCGGGCCAGAATTAACCGTGTGGTGCACACATCCACTGCAGTGGATAGCTGCTAATGGTCGCTTCTTTGGCGTTTCAGTCGGTCCTGAGGGTGCAAACGCACGTAGTCCAATGCAGTAGACGCTTCCTACTGGTGCGCCTTGTGTACATTTGCAGCCTCATGACTGATTGAAAACGCCAAAGAAGCAACCATTAACAGCTGTCCACTGCACTCGACGCATGTACCATAAGGTTAGCGGCATATCGATTCCATTTTCATGCTAGACATCACCAAGCTCTTTCATGTATGTCCTATCACAATCTACTTTAAGTGGATTGACGATTTTTACGGTCAGGCAATATGAACGTCATAAATCTGATGTAAGTAAAACAACACAGTTAGTCAAACATTGTCATCTTTGTGAAAATTATGTATTTCTGATAGTTTGATTTTGGACAGGTATTTTTGAAAATGAGTATATCTCTAAATTGGCAGCGAGACTAATGCAAAAGTAAATTAAAGCTCTAGGAGAATTAATACGTTTTTCATGCAAGAAATTGTTAACGATGCATCACCGGTCATATAAGGCTATTACTTAGTAAGAGGAGTAAAAGGACTATAGATAACATGTACCCGTAAAAAGGTTCTTCAAGAATCGTGCCTTATTGTTTAATTCATTTATCTGGAAGTTTCTGAACAGAAAAACTCCGTGGAAGTTGATTTTGTCAAGTTCAAATATTTTGTGTTTAACCAAGTGAGAAGTATTATAAAAGATTTATTCATTCAAAAGTATAACAATGTGACACAAGGATGGTTCGGGAACACTTGACAATCCGCCAGAAACCATAGTTCATTTCTCGTAACGTGTCCCCCTTGATTGATGACCTGAAGAAAGATATGCTAGAAGAATGATTCTCATTTGACGAGGAATATAACTCTGGGTATGACCGCTGTTTCTTCAGAAGCGCGTTTAGATACTTGTTAGAAGTGAGCTGACTACCATTCACGTTACTGTAATAAATGTCTCAACAGCTGCGTCAGTTATACTTGCGAGGGTTAGTTTCAAACATGAAAAACACTGGGAATGAGATAAAGAAATCTATAGTCTGTTCATCGAGTTTCAAAGACAGCAACCGCATGAATAGCCTATGAAATTCTTCAGAATCCCTGAGAAGCTACCGAGGGTGCTGCAAACTTGCATGGACGAACAGTAGGTTTGTAAGGGATTGCGTAAGAAACGTTGGAGTTGAGACAGATCTCAGACAAAGGGATGATCTCGCGTGTGTTCCGTTCAACGTCATCTTAGAAAAAGTAATAAGGAAATGCAGACAACAAGAAAGGTCTGGTGTAAGGATGGAAACGGGTGCGTGGCAAAGTCAGGACATGCGGGGATCAAGCAGCAATCGGTATTGTAATTGTAAACAGTCGAAGCTGCGTTGGTAAAGTACGGGAACTTCAAGCGCTGATAGAAAGCACTGAAGCTGAAATCGTTATAGGTACAGAAAGCTGGTTGAAGCCAGAGATAAATTCTGCCGAAATTTTTAGAAAGGTACAGACGGTGTTTAGGAACGATAGATTGCATGCAGCCGGTGGTGGAGTGTTCGTCGCTGTTAATAGTAGTTTATCCTGTAGTGAAGTAGAAGTGGATAGTTCCCGTGAATTATTATGGGTGGAGGTTACACTCAACAACCGAGCTAGGTTAATAATTGGCTCCTTTTACCGACCTCCCGACTCAGCAGCATTAGTGGCAGAACAACTAAGAGAAAATTTGGAATACATTTCACATAAATTTTCTCAGCATGCTATAGTCTTAGGTGGAGATTTCAATTTACCAGATATAGAGTGGTACACTCAGATGTTTAGTACGGGTGGTAGGGACAGAGCATCGAGTGACATTATACTGAGTGCAATATCCGAAAATTACCTCGAGCAATTAAACAGAGAACCGACTCGTGGAGATAACATCTTGGACCTACTGATAACAAACAGACCCGAACTTTTCGACTCTGTATGTGCAGAACAGGGAATCAGTGATCATAAGGCCGTGGCAGCATCCCTGAATATGGAAGTTATTGGAATATAAAAAAAGGGAGGAAGGTTTATCTGTTTAGCAAGAGTAATAGAAGGCAAATTTCAGACTACCTAACAGATCAAAACGAAAATTTCTGTTCCGACACTGACAATGTTAAGTGTTTATGGAAGAAGTTCAAGACAATCGTAAAGTGCGTTTTACACAGGTACGTGCCGAGTAAACCTGTGAGGGACGGAAAAACCCACCGTGGTACAACAACAAAGTTAGGAAACTACTGCAAAAGCAAAGAGAGCTTCACTCCAAGTTTAAACGCAGCCAAAACCTCTCAGACAAACAGAAGCTAAACGATGTCAAAGTTAGCGTAAGGAGGGCTATGCGTGAAGCGTTCAGTGAATTCGAAAGCAAAATTCTATGTACCGACTTGACAGAAAATCCTAGGAAGTTCTGGTCTTATGTTAAATCAGTAAGTGGCTCGAAACAGCATATCCAGACACTCCGGGATGATGATGGCATTGAAACAGAGGATGACACGCGTAAAGCTGAAATACTAAACACGTTTTTCCAAAGCTGTTTCACAGAGGAAGTCCGCACTGCAGTTCCTTCTCTAAATCCTCACACAAACGAGAAAATGGCTGACATCGAAATAAGTGTCCAAGGAATAGAAACGCAACTGGAATCACTCAACATAGGAAAGTCAACTGGACCTGACGGGATATCAATTCGATTCTACACATAGTACGCGACAGAACTTACCCCCCTTCTAACAGCCGTGTACTGCAAGTCTCTAGAGGAACGGAAGGTTCCAAATGATTGGAAAAGAGCACAGGTAGTCCCAGACTTCAAGAAGGGTCGTCGAGCAGATGCGCAAAACTATAGATCTATATCTCTGGCGTCGATCTGTTGTAGAATTTTAGAACATGTTTTTTGCTCGAGTATCATGTTTTTGGACACCCAGAATCTACTCTGTAGGAATCAACATGGATTCCGGAAACAGCGATCGTGTGAGACCCAACTCGCTTTATTTGTTCATGAGACCCAGAAAATATTAGATACAGGCTCCCAGGTAGATGCTATTTTTAATGACTTCCGGAAGGCGTTCGATACAGTTCCGCACTGTCGCCTGATAAACAAAGTAAGAGCCTACGGAATATCAGACCAGCTGTGTGGCTGGATTGAAGAATTTTTAGCAAACAGAACACAGCATGTTGTTATCAATGGAAAGACGTCTACAGACGTTAAAGTAACCTCTGGCGTGCCACAGGGGAGTGTTATGGGACCACTGCTTTTCACAATATATATAAATGACCTAGTAGATAGTGTCGGAAGTTCTATGCGGCTTTTTGCGGATGATGCTGTAGTATACAGAGAAGTTGCAGCATTAGAAAATTGTAGCGAAATGCAGGAAGATCGGCAGCGGATAGGCACTTGGTGCAGAGAATGGCAACTGACCCTTAACATAGAAAAATGTAATGTGTTGCGAGTACTTAGAAAAAAGGATCCTTTATTGTATGATTATATGATAGCGGAACAAACACTGTTAGCAGTTACTTCTGTAAAATATCTGGGAGTATGCGTGCGGAACGATTTTAAGTGGAATGATCATATAAAATTAATTGTTGGTAAGGCGGGTACCAGGTTGAGATTCATTGGGAGAGTCCTTAGAAAATGTAGTCCATCAACAAAGGAGGCGGCTTACAAAACACTCGTTAGACATGTACATGAGTATTGCTCGTCAGTGTGGGATCCGTACCAGGTCGGGTTGACGGAGGAGACAGAGAAGATCCAAAGAAGAGCGGCGCGTTTCGTCACAGGGTTATTTGGTAACCGTGATAGCGTTATGGAGATGTTTAACAAGCTCAAGTGGCAGACTCTGCATCGCGGTGTAGCTTGCTCGCCAGATTTCCAGAGAGTGCCTTTCTGGATGAGGTATCGAATATATTGCTTCCCCCTACTTATACCTCCCGAGGAGATCACGAATTTAAAATTAGAGATTAGAGCGCGCACGGAGGCTCTCAGACAGTCGTTCTTCCCGCGAACCATACGCGACTAGAACAGGAAAGGGAGGTCATGACAGTGGCACGTAACGTGCTCTCCGCCACACACCGCTGGGTGGCTTGCGGAGTATAAATGTAGATGTAGATGTAGAACATAATTTCAATTGTCTCGCATATGCAGATGAGATAGTACTGTTAAGTTAATTAAACCATGAGTTGAAAGAAATTTACCAGAAAATTATAACTATGCACAGAAGGTTTGGCTAAATGTGAATCAAGAGAAATTAGGGTTTATGCAGTTAGGAAGAAGACAAAAGCAGCAAGAATTTCTCGATACAAGAGAGTTCACCACTTCAGATACTTTGGATCTTGGTTTACTAGCAACAACAGCATACAAATGGACATAAAGGAAGAATGGCGGTGAGAATGATACCCTCAGCTCAAAATCAATATCAGCGAATACTAAAATGAGAGTATTTAAAACAGAGATATAGCCAGCAGTCATGTATGGTACAGTCAGCTGGGGCATGCCTCAATTAGGAAAGGAAAAACTATTCATATTTGAAAGAAGAGTAATGAGGAAGATACAAGGACCAATCTTAGATATAAGACAACGGCGAAAGAGGAAAAAATGAGGAAATCTACCTCTTGATGCAACAACCAATAAATACTAAAGAAGGTGAAGAGCAAAAGCATCCAGTGGGCGGATCATTTGGCCCATATGCCAGAATAATGACAGGAGGATAAAGCACTTGAGGGGAAACCAACCGCGAAACACCCAGTAGGATGTGTTGATTGGACGACCCGGCGATGGGTCTGGAAGGCCTGGGAACTGAAAACACTTGGAGGAACCGAGCGCAAAGCAGAAAGCATGGAGGCAGGTTATGGAAGCAGCGCGGAGTCTGCAGGGCCTATGACCGATAGATGTGTATGTATGTAGGCAAGTACACTGATGAACCAAAACATAATGACCACTGCCCACCGCGACGTTGGATGCCGCCTGGTGTAATAAAAGTGCCGGGCGCGGTGGTCTCGCGGTTCTAGGCGCGCAGTCCGGAACCGTGCGACTGCTACGGTCGCAGGTTCGAATCCTGCCTCGGGCATGGATGTGTGTGATGTCCTTAGGTTAGTTAGGTTTAAGTAGTTCTAAGTTTTAGGGGACTGACGACCTCAGATGTTAAGTCCCATAGTGCTCAGAGCCATTTGAACCATTTCACTGTTATTTATTTGAAAATAAATAAAAGCGAAATTCAGAATGAAATTGGACATTTTTGTGCAAATAAAGATTGAATACAGTCCTTAATGAGGAACAAGTCTAGTTTTGATGCCCTTTCCAGTGTTTAGCAAGCTGTCTCTCTCGAAGGCAAGCTGCTCATTCCCATAATATCTCATTTAATTAACTCCTCTCATTTGATTTACTTACAACAGAGAATAAGTGATCACCATGATTCATTTCCATAACTATGTATCGTTACACTAACCTAATCCAACCTAGCCGTCACGATACACCAATTTTAGTTGTGAATCACTGATGGAATTGCCAAAGCTGTAATTTATTTTGAATTTCGATAATTGCAAAACTAAGCCTTGATCTACATATGCTGTCTGTTGCCTATGTTTAAACCAGGCTGACTTTTGTTTCGTGTGTGACTTTGTATTATTCTTATTTTAGGTCATAGCAGATCCTCATGTCAGATGTCGACACCATCTAAATGGGGAGTTTAATGCCCTGTGGACGTCGAGATCATTAGAGTTTCAAATAACTGAAATTGCAACTAATAACCCTGTGGGCCAAAATGAATATCATATTATTAATAATGACTTCCATTTGTTCCTTGACCTGTGTGCTTTGGCGGCATGCAGTGGTGGTGGCGACGTCGGAACAAAAGTTGCTGCGACCCGAGGGTAGGCTGCCGTGATGAGGCAACGGCCACGTTGAATGGAGGCGCTCTGCCACCCCGCCTGGTGTAATAAAAGTGCCGGGCGCGGTGGTCTCGCGGTTCTAGGCGCGCAGTCCGGAACCGTGCGACTGCTACGGTCGCAGGTTCGAATCATGCCTCGGGGATGGATGTGTGCGATGTCCTTAGGTTAGTTAAGTTTAAGTAGTTCTAAGTTCTAGGGGACTAATGACCACAGCAGTTGAGTCCGATAGTGCTCAGAGCCATTTGAACCACTTTTTTGTAATAAAAGTATGTAAGCGGCCCTTGGCGGAGATGTGGGCTGCAAGTGAGGAAATCCATTGCCATTGGCAACTTTGACAAAGGGCAGATTATTATTACGCAGAGCCTGTGAACGAGTATCTCCGGAATGGCGAAGCTGTCGCGATCATCTACGGAAAGAAGTAGAAGGGCAGTGATGCTACCACTAGGCTCTAAATGGTTCGACTTCACAGAACGTCGGTGTCGGAAGCTTATTATAAGTAACTTAGGATATATGGTGATCTGTGGCAACTCTCCTGAAAGAGTAGAATGATGGTGCATGCACAAGCGTTTCGCAGCACACCGGTCATTGAACATTGTTGAAAATGGAGCTCAGCACCAGACCACAACTACATGTTCACATGTTGCTCCAACGGCCTAGTCAGTTATGACTGCAGTGGGGATGGGAACATCGGAATTCGACCATTGATCAACGGAAACGTGTCGGCTCGTCGGGTGAATCACATTTTTGCTTCAGTAGGTCTATGGTCGTCTCCACAAACGCCGTCATCGAGATGAACTGCACCTCGAAACGTGCAGTCCGTCATGGACGAAGGTGGTGAGTGCACTATTATGCTATCGGAGTTATTCCCCTGCGCTTGCATGGGACCTGTGGTAGTAATCGAAGACACGCTGACAGGAGCGAATCAGCTGCATCACTTCAGGCTTGATATCTTCCCCGACGGCGATGTCATCTTTTAAGCAATATAATTGTCCGTAGCTCGGAGGCAGAACCGTACAGTAGTTTGAGGAGCATTATAGTGAACTCATGTTGATGTCTCGGCGACAAAATTCGTCTGATGTAAATCCTATGGAACCCATTTGTGTAGCTCTGGGACGCCATCACCGAGTAAGCAAATCAGCGGGCCGTTATTTACGTGAACTGCATGACCTGTGCGTAGACGTCAATACCACATGTGAATTTACCGGAAACCCACTCATACTGATTTGTACCTGCAAGCATCGAGTTGCCATCACCCATCGCAAACCACGAGTTTGCTTAAAACACTTGTTCATAGAGCTCATACTGTCGCAGGTCTAGATAGCTTACCTCAAGAACTCGCCCATCTAAAGACAGTATTCAGCGAAAATGGGTATTCCATCCGGCAGATTAACAGGGCACTAACAGTTAAAACTAAGAAGCAGGAAGTGAATTCAGAGGAGAACATGCCAGAACAATCTTTAGCTTTTCTTCCTTTCGTTTGCAACACTTCGTTTAAAATAGCAAGAACCCTCCGAAAATTTCAGGTAAAAGTGGTTTTCGACCCACCATCGAAGTTTGCGGACCTTGTGGGATCAGTTAAGGACAATCTGTTACTACGAAAGGTCGGAATTTACAAGATACCGTGCCAATGTGGTATGGCTTACATAGGTCAAACCACACGCACCGTGAAAGAACGCTGCACTGAACATCAATGTTACACCCGCCTTTTGCAGCCACGTAAGTCCGCTATTGCTGAACATTGTATTTCTACTGGACATTCAATGGAGTACGAGAAAACAATTATTTTGTCCACAGCAACGTCTTTCGGGGACTCCATTATTAAAGAAACCGTAGAAATAAGACTGGCGGAAAATCTGTTAAACTATGACAGCGGCTACCAGCTGGACAGTGCATGGAATCCCATCACCTCCATGATTTGCTCAAATCGAAGGTGACAGAGTGCGTCGACGGCCGTGGCAAACAGCAACGCAGAGGGCGACTGAGTTCTGCTATTCCACCAGCGAGGGCGCTGCCGGCGGACAGTGTGGTTCAACTATCAAGTTTTCGACGCGTGCGCAGAATAGTTACAGTACGCTATATATTGCGGAACGGAGGACGTTTTCGCTCCTCCCCCTTACCCAGTGTGGCTTCGGACCCTCCTTCTCTGCTGAAGACCAACTCCTCAACCTCGTTCACCTTCTGTCCCTCCAGCTCAACTCCCGTCGCTCCGCCATTTTTGTTTCCCTTGACCTCCAAAATGCCTATGACCGTGTATGGCATCCCGGTCTCCTCTTTAAACTCCAAACCTACGCCCTGCCTATCAGTTTTGTCCGTCTTGTCACTTTCTTCCTCTCGCACCATCCTTCCTATGTCACCCTCCACAACACCAACTCCTTTATCTTTTATCCCACGGCTGGTGTCCCCCCAGGATTCTGTTCTCTCCCCTCTCCTTTATCTCTTGTATACGTCTGATATGCCCAAGCTACCCCCACCAGTCCACCTTCTCCAGTATGCTGTTGACACCGCCTTCCTGGCTCTATCCTACCCTTCAACGGTCCCAATGTACCCTCCAAACCCACCTTAACCAGTTCACCACTTGGTGTAACCAGTGGTTTCTCTGTCTCAACCCCTCCAAAACCCAGGCCATCATCATAGGCCGCACCACTCGCTCCTTTCGCCTCCATGATTTCTACCTCACCCTTTATGGTCGTCCCATCCAGCTCACACCCACCCTGAAATACCTTGGCCTCACCCTCGATCGACACCTCACCTGGACCCCTCATCTCCAGACCGTCCAGCAAAAAGCCCATTCCTGCCTCCACCTTCTGAAACTCCTGTCTGGCCGGACATGGGGACTGCATCCTGCTACCATCCTCCACACCTACAAATCCCTCATCCATCCTATCCTCTGTTATGCCAGCGTAGCCTGGATCTCCGGCCCCACCCACTTTTGCAAGGCCCTCCAAATCCTTGAACGCCATGTGCTCCGCCTTGCCTTGCCTTCCCCCACACGGCTCCTGCATGAACTGATCCCCTTCCCCAACCTCCTCTTGTTCCTCCAACAACTCCGCATCCTATACATTGTCCACAGGCTTGATCCCCCCCACCCTCTGGTTTCCCCCTTCCTCTCTACCCCTCGCCCGTTGCCGTGCCTCTATCGCTGTATCCCTCCCTCTCTCCACCTCCACACCCTCCATCTCCTTCATCAGGGCAATACCCCCTCCCGGATGACGAACTTTGCCGTGACATCGACACTTCCTTCCAACTATAACCTGACCTTGTTACCCCCCCTCCCCAGGGCCCCCTTTTTTCCTCTCCCCTCCTTCTCCCAGAGCGGATTTTCCTCTTCCCCCGAGACCCTGCACCCCATACTTGCCTCTTTCCTTCCCACATCCCTCCCTACCGGGCTCTCTTCAGCGCGCCCCCCACTCATCTCCTCCTCCCTCCCACCCTTCTTCCGGTCTCCCTCATCTCCTTGCGCCTGGAAGATCCTCCGTTTTGACCATCGTCCATGTGCCACATCAGTGTTGTGTTTAGTGCTGTTTCTCCTGTGTCAAGAGGTGTGAATTGAAGTGCGTACTGCCTTGAGGTTCGCTTTCAGTGTTTGTTCTGTGCTACACCATCCGTCGATACCTTTTATGCTCCAGTCATCTGTGCCTTGTGGTCTTTTAATTGTCGCAGTGTGTGGCTTTTGTGTGTGCTACTTTTAAACAGTTTTTTAACTCCATTATACAGTAACCCCGTTTTTTATCTATTGCCTTCCATGATTTTCCCCTTTTTCATATCTATGTTCACCATATTCTCTTTTTTGTCATTTTTAAATGTCTTCTGTTGTTTGTTCTATGTCTTTCGGCTGAAGAGCAGTGCATATGCTGCTGCCAGCCCGCCTTGATGGGGAATTGAAATACAATAAAGAAAAAAAAAAACGTTTTCGCCAGTCTGCGACAGCTCACCTGAAGATGACTGGCAGGTGCCCAGTTGAAATATCGTGCGAAGTATTGAACGACGACCGGCTGCAAGCCCGAAATTTGTTTGAACAGTCAATATCACATACTTCCACAAACCTACCTTATTGGTAGGGTCCTGACATGCAGATTCAGTTACGTATTTCCTTCCAAAGACAGACAAACTAGATATTAAGCAGGAGATCATAATGTTTTGGCTCATCAGTGTGTGTATGTAATTAGTTAGAAACATCACAACATTAAGGAAAGTTGTTGTTACTGTACAGGAGCTATCTCCCATTATATGAAGTGAGATAAGGTAAGCATTTAAACCATATAGCATAATGCTCGGACGGGGAACTGAATCCCATGATTTCCGAAGTAAAATCCTTAACTCTCTGTGGAATTTCACTTTAACGATGTTGTCGATTCATTAACTGTTCGTAATGTACACGGTCCTATCACACTAATGTGACCATCTGCCAAATGGGTGAATGTCCACCCATTTTTTGCTGTTCGGACGTGCAGGAACTGAGTCAGTGAGGTTCTGGGAAGTATCGAGAAGAATGTGAGCTATGCCGACTCCAGTGTCATGGCCAGCTGCTCTAGGTTTCACGGTTGAGGAGATCCCACACATTCTCCATTTGGTGTAAATCCGTGCCGGCCAGAGTGGCCGAGCGGTTCTAGACGCTTCAGTCTGACCGCTACGGTCGCAGGTTCGAACCGTGAACTGAACGACTGGTAGAACGTTCCGGGCCGGCCGCTGTGGTTGAGTGGTTCTAGGCTCTTCAGTCCGGAACCGCGCTGCTGTTACGGTCGCATGTCCGAATCCTGCCTCGGGCATAAATGTGCGTGATGTTCTTAGGTTAGTTAGGTTTCAGTAGTTCTAACTTCTAGGGGACTGATGACCTCAGATGTTAAGTCCCATAGTGCTCAGAGCCATTTGAACCATTTTGTAGATCCGTGGAGTCTCGTGTCCAGAGGAGTATGATAAATGCACCTGGTGCTCTTCTAACCACGTACGTACGCTGCGAGCTGTGTGAGATGCTGCATTGTCCTGCTTGTAGACACCATCGTGCCTAGGAAAAACAAACCGTATTTAAGGATGGTCATGGTCCGAAATGATAGATTCATACTTTTGTTTATCCATTGTGCCTTCCAGAATGACCAGATCACTCAGGGAGTGCTATGAAAAACATTTTCTAGACCACAACGCTCCCTCCTCTAGCCTGGACCCTTCTGACGATTGTTGCAGAGCCATTTGTCTCACAGAACATACACCGTGATTCACCTGGAAAGGAAACCTGTCGCCACTCAGTGGACGTACAGTTGCGATAATGGTGTGGAAATTCGAGCCTTCGTCACCAATGAACAGTTGTCAGCATGAGTACATGAACCAGGCGCATGTTGCAGAGGCACATACGTAGCAACGTTCGCTGAACGGTCGTTGAGGAGACACGTGGTTCATTTCGGCTGTTAGCTACTCAACAGTTCCACGTGTATTCGCCGTACACATCTGTGTAGCTGTCTTTCACCACTATCATCTGTGCACCACAGTTAGCTCGGTGTCGATTTTGTATAGTACCATTTTGCGATGCACGATATACTTTAACCACGGCGTCACGCGAACAGCTTAGAAATATAGCCGTTTTGGAAATGCTTCCATCCTTGGCCAGAAAGCCAGGGATCATGACCTTCTGGACATGAGATAAATTGCTCAGTTTCCACATTACGACAAGGACTGTAGTTTTTTCCGTGTTCTGCCGACACGCTTTATATACCCTCCACTGCTATTGCTGCCACCTGGCGTTTGTGAGTGGCTATTTCACGTTGACATCAAACGTCAGGGGTAGTCACATTAATGTATTGTGTATTTACATCTATAGCAGTGTGAAAATTTCTTTTCGCGCTACAAATGTTGATCAACAAATGAAGTGTAGGGAAGCAATCTACCAGCATATGCGAGTAGAATAGAGATACCATAATAGGTGTATTTCCGACTTAATAGAATCCTAACCGACCGCCATTAAAAAAAAAAAATGAAACTCCGCATAAAGACCTAAGGCCAGAGTGTGTATATTTGTAGTAATTGTTCCGTGCCCCCAGATCTTGTTCATTAAGCGATTAGTGGACATCAGGCTAATAGAGACTACCAGACTCCCATCGCAATAACTGCCCGAATCAGCAGCCCGATATTTGCTTATTAATTAAGCGATGCTGCCGCTGTGATGTCGATAATGGAATCGTTGAGTGAGGTGCCGCCCATGAATTGCGGCTGAATGGAAAGTCGAACAGACGGTGACCAACCGATTAAGAGCAGTGCAAAACGGAAAAGTTGTGCAAAGAGACATTTGAGAATGAAAGAGAACAGTAGTTACATAAAATTTGCGGCAATTAAATGTATGGTATAATTGTGTGTTTATTTTAAAAGGTTCCGATTCCACCTACAAATTTATTATCGTTTCAGCTGCGAGTACAGGAGTGCCGTATATGTAACTTTTGCGTAATAATACTATACAATATAATCTCCTCATCGTGTATACATGACTAAAATTACAAAATTCGCATCTCTGAGGCAGTCAGCACAGCAGGTTTTTTTTTTTTTTTTTTCGTACGGAAATGCTTTGGGTTGCCCTTAAGCGCCGCGCGGAATTAGCCGAGCTGTCTGAGGCGCTGCAGTCATGGACTGTTCAGCTGGTCCCGGTGGAGGTTCGAGTCCTCCCTCGGGCATGGGTGTGTGCGTGTTTGTCCTTAGGATAATTTAGGTTAAGTAGTGTGTAAGCTTAGGGACTGATGACCTTAGCAGTTAAGTCCCATAAGATTTCACACACATTTGAACATTTTTTTTTTTGTTGCCCTTAAGTGGTTCCATAAATGCCAATACCGAAAGAAATAACTGACTCCCCGAAACAAGTTTCAAGTTTTTGAGTGCAGAAATTTTGCGTCATTTCTGTTACGTCACTTGTTATGAGGTTGTTTGAACGTATGATTACACTACTCTCTATAAAGAGGTAGAGTGAAATTTACTTTTTGTTTTCTTTTTACATCCTTCCAAAACTTTGATCACCTTAGATTACACTATTTGTCAACGACACGAAAAAATTACAAAAATTTTAAAAAGTTCCTGCGGTCAAACATGCAGATTGAGGCGAATGATTTAATAATGAATGTATCGGAAGATGATTCACTGAAAAACCTCTAAAATGTGTGGTATAAAAAACAAATGAACACAATAAGCGAGTGATTCATTTATTTATTACCTTAAAGACCTAGAAATAAACAAAATCTTTATCAGGAAGTAACAATTTTCTTAATGATGGGGAAGTATTACTGATTAAATCACGCAATAGTGGCAGCGTCTTGGAAAATGACGATTATACAGACGTAGACGAAACGAGCAATTGATTAAAAAAGCAAATTATGCCAAAAATAAATAATGTTGCAGATAAGAATAAAGAAAGAGAACAGAACGTCTCAAGTAAATAACAAGTGAACTACTGATCAAAAACGTGATAGTTTAAAGCAACTGCTAATACGAACATGACTGAATATACTGATTATGGTGGCCTTGAAGCTTTTCCTGATGTAAACATTATGGCTTGGAAGACTTGGAGTATAGCCGAGAGTACAGGACTACTAGCGAATATTCCATATGATACCTTTTCTTCCATACATTCCGTTTAACATCTCAACTACAAGAAAGAAGCTGCTTAATTCTGACGAGTATTTGTTTATTCGGGCCAAAGTAGGCAATGGAAATTTTAAGATAAAGATTGTATGAGGCTGTATGTTGTATTACAGGCAATAAATGACCTTCAATCTATAAAGTGTTTTAGTTATATGACGTTGAACCCTAAAACTACTGTACATTGAACTTTCCAAAAGCTGAGAAGCAATGCTTCTTGGTTTTGTAACTCTCAGGGGCACTCTGGGATGCATACAGTGCCTCTGGGTACCTCTATGAGTCTCTGTGACCTTGAACACAATTTTTTGGAACGTGGTTTTCTGCTTCTTTATTGGTCACGCCTATAAGGCAGTAAGTGAACTTAGGCGAATTGTCTTCAAAAGGACGTAATAAAATGCAGCGCAAATCTGGTAAAAGGATCGTCTGAAGACAACTAGTGCATGTAATGAACAAACCGTAAATGTATGTTGAATCGACATAAAATTATATCAGGTAAGATGGTAGATGGCTCAGTAACAAACTCCAGAGAGAGAATTTAACAAGTTTTCGAATATTTCAGTAAATTAAAGAGATGAATTAGGTAGTGAATAATGAAAATGATGTTCTCAAAGAGAAGCAGTGTACAAAGTCATTAGAGATATGAAAAAAGGAAATATGTCTAGAGATGACAGTGTTTCAGTATATAAAGAGAAGATTTAAGTAAAGTAATCCAAAATAATTTTCAGTCACTTACTGAACGTGTATGGACTACGACAGTTCCCCAACTTTGCAAAGATTCTCTGAGTATGTTATTTTATAGGAAATGAGACAGAAAAGATATAAAAAAGCATGGACCTACCAGCCTCCACTCCATGATGTACAAGATATTTACTAAATTTATCACCAAACAGCAAGAAGTCGCATTGGATTTCTGTCACGCACAGGCAAGATGAGGATTTACATGTAAATTAGTACACTAGAGCATCTGCAAACAGCTCTTGAGAAACAAGGCAATCATTCAGCCTTCATTGCTATGCTATCTGCAGATATGATAAAGAAAAACACTATTATTTTGTACGCAATACTCACGTTTATAATATAGTAGAACAATACTTGCAATACTTAACATTCCATTTTATTATTGGTGGATCATCAGAATGCGTTTTAGCGGCACTCTTATATCACCAGCTGCATTTATTTTCATGAGGGACATATACGCATTTGACTAGGACCTAGCAATAGAAAAGCGTTGTAATGCTTCGTTAATGAGTAACTATTTCTGATGTAGGACTGATACTGGTTGTGTGTTAAAGTCACTGACCAATACAAAGCATGACTACAGAGGCGGATACTGTTTTATTCTATCCCGTTTATGTACTGAATAGCTTAAAATGACGCACAGGCCCTGGTGAGTCAATTATTTGCATTAAACTCTAACAAAACATATGGATATTGACCGTAATTAAGTTCAAACGAAACTGACTGACTGAATTTTTAAATTAACTGGCACGCCGAAGTGTGTTATTTCTCGTTGGTTGTCGTGCCCTGTTCCTCGTTCCATGTCACACATGAATAAACGGGAATTTCATCCTACTTCAAACAAGAAAGAGCACATAGAAGTTTGACGTTTGAGAAGCATTAACTGGAAAGAGACCTTGTTTTCTCTAAATTAGCGAGAGCATTGAAAATTTCCTACTTTTATTTTGATGTAACCACAAGTTATGCTCATTAGTGCATCTTGTGGTAGGATATATTACACATAATACTGAGTCAGCGACGTACCTCTCGTTGTTGTGAATAATGAGGTGGACGCAAATGTTGTTAAGCCGACGATCCACAAGAGTTGTATCATAATGTAGCGAAAGGGTGAAGTAGGGAAATGCGTTTCTGGGAACAAATAAAAACGGAACGTTGTACGTAAAATAGTTGAAAGGAATATATGAGTAAAGTTTCAAGTCACAGAACTTTCATGACAATTCGAAAATTCTCAGGGTACCTACATTAATTCCATTTAGAGAGTCTATGCAGAGAAATAACAAAAGAGAGGGACAAATTGTTGTAGTAAATATCGTCTTCTTAACGTGTTCACGTTTATGATCAATTTTTGGTAGTTATCGTCGTCACTGGAGGCATGTGTGATCTTAAAGAGATACTGAGATTAAAAAAAAAACGATACAAAACGTTTTTGCTATTAAAATTAGCCACTTTTTTCCTTAAAATAATAGAGTTATTCAGTAAGCCAGAGTGTGCCATTCCTATTATTTCTATTTTTTCATTATTACTATAATACCGTTATTAGAAATTTCTTACAGTGAAAGTTCGGTTGAGGCCTAGAGCGATAAAAGATAATAACAAACTGCATGTGGTCAATTGCTTTGTTGAAGGTGTTGTTGAGATACTCTTTTCTATAGACAAATACTCCTAGTATTACAACATTCCTCCATCTGAGAGAAACATTTCCGCTGTATGACTCTGAGCACTATGCGACTTAACTTCTGGGGTCATCATTCGCCTAGAACTTAGAACTAATTAAACCTAACTAACCTAAGGACATCACACACGTCGATGCCCGAGACAGGATTCGAACCTGCGACCGTAGCGGTGCTCGGTTCCAGACTGTATCGCCTAGAACCGCACGGCCACTCCGGCCTTCATTTCCACCGAAACTTAAGTCTCAGAGATACAGTGAGCATGCATTACGCCAGAAATACCACAATTAGAAAGACTTTCACAGCGAATATCAGTTCCTGAACTTTGGTTTTGATTGCTCCATTGTTAATTCCAGTCTTGTGAGACTCAGTGCTTTCGGTCTGAAATTACTGTGCTAATGAGAGAAACTAGCTAGGTTAGGTGATAATTATGACCAAGAAGGGTGGACGAATGAATGTTCGTTTTGACGCCACTTCGGCGACTTGCGCGTCGATGGGGATGAAATGATGATGATTAGGGCAACACAACAACCAGTCCCTGAGCGGAGAAAATCTCCGACCCAGCCAGGAATCGTACCCGGGCCCTTAGGATTGACATTCTGTCGCGCTGAACATTCAGCTACAGCGGGCGGACAGAAGGTTGGATGTGCTAAGAGGAAGCGAAAAGGCAAGAGCTGGAATCAAAGTACAGTTGTTTGAATGTGCCTTTATTTTACTAGCGTTTTACATTGTTTTAGCAATGTTTATTATTAATGTTGATTTTGTATTTGGAATATTTTTCGATCCTACTGTTGCTTTCTAAAACAGATTTTGTGTGGGCGTGTGTTTAGTGATAGTGTTTCATGGTTTTTTATCGAGAATTTTCATGGCGTTATCAATGTTCGAGTGTGTGCGACTTTACATTGTAACGCTGTCCAGAAAGTTTTGATCGGCTCGTTTCATTACGTTTACCATGTCGGTAAGAACAAATACCTATTTAAATTAGGCATTATCAGCTTTCTACAAAGTAAAAGATATTGTAAAAGTATGTCCTAACGTGCTCTTTCTCTGTTGGTCTGCCCTATGGAGAGGTGTTTGCAACTTTAGCAACCGAATTGTGTGTTCCTACTTTCATGAATCTGTCTGTGTTTATTTTATTCCTGAGGATGTTTACTCAAGGTGAGTTATTTGTTCTGTTAATGACATTGAAACTGTTTTTTAATATGTTTTCCCTGTGTGAGTTAATTTGTGTACATAAGTCTCAGTCTGTTAACTATCCTTTAATCATTTTGTCTGTTACATGTTGTGTTTCTATTTGTCATTTGTGCTTATCAGATTTTTGCTGCAACTGATTTTTAATTATATTAAAAAAAAGCACTCTCTCTCTCTCTCTCTCTCTCTCTCTCTCTCTCTCTCTCTCTCTCACACACACACACACACACACACACACACACACACATACACGGGTGAATCTCCAGTGAATTTTGGACTACAGTGTATGAAACAGCACTTATGAGCAGTCCTGAACGTTCTAACACTAAACTATGGTGAAATACTGACTAGTACTTATTACTATAAAATTTTTCTCGTTATCTAGTAAACTAACAATTACGGCAGATTACTTAAAGTAACAACAGATAATGACTGATGAGTACACTAAAAATCAACTCTCAGGTGCTGCTTTTGGAAATAAAAAGCATCTCTTTCTGTGTGCCTGGTTTCTTTTTCATTCTCCGTGGGCAAAAAGAGAGCACAACACACGATTGTGGATGACAGGCAGAGAAGAGCTACCTCCATGAAAAACAAAATAAGTTTTGGAAATCTGCTCGTTCATCTAACAAAATACGGAAAAGTCTGCGATCTTCCTGAAATAAGAAATTTCCTTACATGTAATTTCAACTGTAGAATATAACTGCGATGTATTGCGACTAGCTGAGAGGGGATACCTTATTTGCGTTTCTTTTTGCTAGTTACGCAGTTTCAAAACCAAGAAAACCAATGCTGATACGTTCTGGAAGAAATGTTCTCACTTCTACCGGCCATTGGACTTATTCCGAATTGCTATCGTTAAAGATGAATTAAGACACCTCGAGATGAATTAAGTTCCAATGAACGATCGTTGGACACACAGAAATAGCTCTGAATAAGTAAATAATGCTAAGTAGGTGTCTCTGGTGGAGCGGGCACTCAAAAATATCCTAATAGGATAATCTAATTGCTAATATAGAAAGCGACTGTTAATGATAATTTGTGGAACATAAACATAATGAATGACTGAAAACTGTTTCCAGACAGGTCCTCTTAACTGTTGATACTTCTCACTGGTCACGATAATATACCATAGCCAGTGGCACCTTTACGATGTTCACAACAAATCGTAAAACCGCCAGTGAAATGTCGCCTTAGACACATGACAGTGATTTGATGATTCTGAATGCCTACACTGCACTGATGTGAAATGTCATTCCTATGTAGCACTGATTGACTTTTATTTTCTTGGAATTCGGTAAATTCAAGTTGTATTGGAATAACGATTCCAGGCTGTCCACAGCGTCCGCAACATGTTCACTCAGACGTACATGTGACTTGGTAATTCGTTGAATAGTACCTGTATATCAGAATCCACTTCGCCATAACCATCGATTATCTTTCATCCAGTCAGTGTTTGCTACCTACTGACACAAAGGAGATACAGTAACACGTTGCCCTACGGGCTCTACACCACTTCCTTGCACCGGATGTAGGACAACAAGTACTCCCAATACAATCTACTTTCCTCACATGCTGACTGTGCCTCAATCGTTTGAATATTTGTAAGTATCTTTAATAACTTAATATTACTCATTTCTGATTCGAAGTATTGTGTATTACAATAAGTAAGAGAACCGTCGTATTCTTATATATATATTTCTTAAGTCAACGTCTATCTTTCTCAACTCATACTAATAGTACAGGTATGAATGAAGTATCGTTAGAAAGGATTTATCCAGTTTCTGACATTGCATACCGATTTTGTGGTAAAACTTACTATTTGTAGAAATTTTTAACATGAAAGTGACTTTTAACTATCATAGGGAAAAGTTCATCACAGATGCCCAGCTCCGTACCTATATTTTACGATACTACATTATTAATCACTGATAAGAGCCTCCTTTCTCGTGTTACCTTATTACAAGTACCACTTCATTTGTTATAAAGTACTTATTAATTGAATGATTTGTATGCAGCATTTTCGTAGATAATAATCGTGACCACTGTGGTAGTCCATTATCTCTGCCCGTCGTACAAGTTGAGTTTTCTAAACGAATGTACTTTCCGAAATGACAAACATATTTTTCACTGTCGTCTTGAATTGCTACCACGATCTAATGTGCTTACTGCAATAATGGTCTGGGGTGTCATTTCTATTCATAGGAGGACTCCTTTGGTTGTCAGGCGCGTCACTCTTACTACACAGTGGTACGTTGACCTTATTCTACGCCCCGTTTTATTGCCCTTCATGGTAAGCCATCCGGGGCTTACATTTCAGCAAGATTTTGCTCGCCCACAGACTGCTTATCTTCGTGCTTGCCAAACCCTACCATTATCTGGCCAGCAAAGCCTCTCCCCAACTGAGAAAGTTTGGAGCTTTATTGGCAGCACCCTGCAACCAGATCGGCATTTTGAAGATCCAACGAATCAGTTGGTCAGAATTTCAGAATTTGACTCTATACCCCTCGGGAGAAAAGCCAGCAACTCTATCAATGAGTGCCAAGCCGAAAAACTGTTCACATAAGGGCCACGGGTGGACCAAAGTGTTATTGCCTTGCTGAATTTGTAAACCTCTTTCTCTTCAATAAATCATCCAGTCTTTATGAAATTTTAATCATTTATCTGCACATGTACATAACATCTACCAATTTCTGTACCATTCGAATAATTCTCTCAAGGTGTCTCGCTTTTTTTGGTCTGAGTGTGTATTTCCTCCCCACACCCCCCTCCATGGACCATGGATCTTGCTTTTGGTGGGACGGCTTGAGTGACTCAGCGATACACATATCCGTACTGTAGGTGCATCCACAATGAGGGATATGTGTTGACAGGCCACAGAGCAAAGAGGGGCAGCAGTCTTTTCAGTTGCAGGGGCAACGGTCTGGATGATTGACTGAACAGGCCTTGTAACATCAACCAAAACAGCATCGCTGTGCTGGTACTGCGAACGGCTGAAAGCAAGGGGGAACTACAGCCGTAATTTATCCCGGTGGCATGAAGCTTTACTGTATAGTCAAATGATGATGGCGTTCTCTTGGGTAAAATATTCTCGAGGTAAGATAGTCCCCCATTCGGATCTCCGGGAGGGGACTACTCAGTAGGACATCGTTATCAGGAGAAACAAAACAGGCGTTTTACGGATCGGAGTGCGAAATGTCAGATCCTTTAATCGGGCAGGTTGGTTAGAAAATTTAAAAAGCTAAATGTATAGATAAAAGTTAGATATAGTGGGAATTAGTGAAGTTCGCTGGCAGGGGAAACAGAACTTCTGGTCAAGTGAAAACAGGGTTATAAGTACAGCTTCGAATATGGGTAATGCAGGAGTAGGTTTAATAATAAGTAAAAAATAGGAACACGGATAAATTACTACGAATAGCATAGTGAACACATTACTGTAGCCCAGATAGACGCGAGGCCCACGCCTACTACTGCAGTACAAGTTTATATGTCTACTATCTCCACAGGTGACGAAGAGATTGAAGAGATGTATGATGAGATAAACGAAATTATTCAGACACTTGAGGGAGACGAAAATTTAATAATCATGGAGAACAGGAATTCGGTAGTAGGAAAATAAAGAGAATGAAAAGTAGCAGGTGAATATGAACTGAGGGTAAGGAATGAAAGAGGTAGCCGCCTAGTAGAATTTTGCACAGAGCAAACTTAATCCTCGCTAACACTTAATTTAAGAATATGAAAGAAGGTTGTATACGGGGAAGATACCTGGAGACACCGGAAGGCTTCAGATTGATTATATAATGATAAGACAGAGATTTAGGAACCAGGTTTTAGATTATAAGACATTTCCAGGGGCATATGTGGACTCTGACCACAGTTTATTGGTTACGAACTGCAGATTAAAACTGAAGAAACTGCAACAAGGTAGGAATTTAAGGGTATAGGACCTGGATAAACTGAAAGACTGGGAAGCCGTTGAGAGTTTCAGAGGAAGAATTAGGGAACGACTGACAAGAAAAGCGGAAAGGAATACAGTAAAAGAAGAATGGGTAACTTTGAAGGATGAAATAGTGAATGTAGTAGAGGATCAAGTAGGCAAAAAGACGAGGGCTTATAGATATCCTTGGGTAAGACAAGAGATGTTGAATTTAATTGAGGAAAGGAGAAAATAGAAAAATGCAGTAAATAAAGCAGGCGAAAACGAATTCAAATGTTTCAAAAAGGAGATTGGCAAGAAGTGCAAAAAGGCTAAGCGGGAATGGCCAGAGGACAAATGTAAGGATGTAGAAGCTTGTATCACTAGCGGTAAGATAGATGCTACCTACAAGAAAACTATAGATACCTTTGGAGGAAATAGAACCACCTGTATGAACATCAAGAGCTCAGATGGAAACCAGTCCTAAGCAAAGAACAGAAAGCAGAAAGGTGGACGCAGTATATAGAGGGTCTATGTAAGGACGATGTACGTGAGGGCAATATTATGGGAATAGAAGAGGACGTAGATGAATATGAGATGGGAAATAAGAAGAATTCGTCAGAGCACTGAAAGACCTAAGTCGAAACAAGGCCCCGGAAGTAGACAAAATTCTGTTAGAACTACAGATAGCCTTGTGAGAGCCAGCCATTACAAAACTGTTCCATCTGGTGAGCAAGATGAATGAGACAGGCTGAGGTATAAAGGGTTTACCAATTTAGTATTGGAGGAAAACGTAGAGGGTAAAAATCGTAGAGGGAGGCTAAAAGATGAATAGACTGAGCAAATTCAGAGGGACATAGGTTGCAGTAGTTACTCGGAGATGAAGAAGCTTGCACAGGAAGAATGGCATGGAGAGCTGCATCAAACCAGTCTTTGGACTGAAGACCACAACAACAACAACCACAACAATAGCGTGTATTTATTGATTACAATAACACTGCTCTACATCTAAAATGAGCCGTGCCAATATTTCGTACACTGACAATTAATTCTGCTTTGTTGGTGTTTGAATTACGTTGTACATTCATTCTGGCCACTTTTGCTTCGCTAGGCTGATCTGGGGCAATGCTGAATTGAAGTACTGGGCAATAATCAGCAAAATAGTAGGTTGTATTAATCCCACACACCTTAACAGCCCTATAAATACTGAAATCCATCCTCAACCCGAAGATTAGTTTGAATAATATAGTGACTTAATAGCTATGACTCTACTGGAAATGGTATACTATGGCTCTCTTCCGACCTTTGTACATAATTACTTAAACAGTTGTAGCGCGACCTGCAATTTAACGAGGACTCTGTAGTGTTCTTCAAAGCAGCAAAGCATTGTCAGTGCTGAAGGATTCAATAAATTACGTAAAATATCCAAGGACTGACTGAGGATCGATCTTCAGATCATTGGATTTGTAATCTGACATTTATACAGTTCGCAAACTAGCAAGGCCAAGAAGCACGAGCTTCATAACGTGCTAAGTGCTTTCTTTGCTTTGCTTGACAAAGTTCTATATTAATATTTTTATAATTTTTATTGCACTCTTCTCCATCAGCATCGGCGGTTACAATTCGACGCTCTGCATCCAACCGATTTAATTTTTTCTAAGGGAGGTCCGACGCCAGCCCAGCTCGGACATTGCAGTAGTCTGATGGTGAAAGCTGAAATTTTCTGCCGAACCGGGACACGAACCAGGATCTCCTGCTTAAAGCGAGCGGTCACCTTAACCGCCTTTGGCCGGCCGCGGTGGTCTCGCGGTTCTAGGCGCGCAGTCCGGAACCGTGCGACTGCTACGGTCGCAGGTTCGAATCCTGCCTCGGGCATGGATGTGTGTGATGTCCTTAGGTTAGTTAGGTTTAAGTAGTTCTAAGTTCTAGGGGACTAATGACCACAGCAGTTGAGTCCCATAGTGCTCAGAGCCATTTGAACCATTTTTTAACCGCCTTTTTCCCCCATTTGGTTCGTGATTGTTCGTTGCATTTGGTCTGGGTGGACCCGTTCAAGTGCATCGTTGATTCCTTTAGTCAATTTTTTTCTTTCGTTACAGAAGGCAACTAGTCCCCTGACTGAACACGCTGAGCTACAGTGCCGGCAGCGCCTCGGCCATTCGGAAATGCTTCCCGTCCGTCCCAAATTCTCAACTTGTCAATCGCTAGTAATGTTCGCTGTCCATTCAGCTATTTGCTCACAACGAATCCTGTATACCCGCAAGACATTCGGATCCTGTTGTGCATCTGCAAAGAAGTCATCAAGGCAGTCACGCCTAATATATATACACGAAGGTTGGAACTTAAATAGTGGCAACTATTTTTTCACAACCTATACAAAAGAGTTACATGTTTGCACCTGCTACTGTCTTTCAAAGTAGTCATCAGCTTTGTGTATAAACCATTGCCAGCAATGTGGAAGGCGTAGTATACCGTTAGTAGAGCCTGTTCTGTTGATGGTGATAATGGAGCGGTCTAAAGTTTTGGTGACTCTCGTGTACGACTGTGATGGTGTTATCCTAACGCATTATGTTCCTCCACGGCAGACCGTCAATGCACAGAATTACTGTTCGCTTTTGCAGCATCACCCGCGACCAGCTTTGCGAAAGAATCGGCGACACTTTCTGCGCAACCCCACGCATAATTTTGCACGGCAATGCGCGGGCGCATACAGCGCAAGCTGAGTTCTGCTTTGTTCGGTCGATGGGACTGGGGGGTACTGAACGATCCACCATACTCCCCGTGCTTAAGTTCTTGTGACTTTGATTTGATTCCGAAGACGAACGAACCACTTCATGGCATTCGCTTCAGAACTGTTCCAGAGATTCGACAGGCAGCGTATTAAGAAAGTAAGGTATTAGTTACAGAAGCATAATTTGCTTTGTCTTTGCTCGTAAATTTACAATGTTTTCTTTAAAATCTTAGATTATTAAAGATATAATATTGCAATTTAATGGAGTATTCTAAATAACAATAAATAAATAAAAATAACGTCCTCGTCCCCGATGGTACGTTAAAATGCTAATATTTTTACTTCATTTTCTCAGCGCGTAGTACACCACCGAAAGCCTCCATAATTTGAGTTTTCTACCGACTGCTGCAATTCCTTTAGATTTCAATGCTTAATAAATTCCTCCATCACCAGTTTTCCCGTATGCCTTATACTGACCTTCAGACATTTACAGGTGCATAAAGTGAAGGTGAGGGAAGTAATCCCTTCGAAAATCTTACCAGCACAACGTACGCATTTACGTTGTGAATGACACAGAATGATATCTAAGTACCGAATTAATGTTGCGAATCTTCCAACCAGTATCGGTTTTATTGATCTCGACTCCTTGTTGCAATTCTCAGTAACAAGGATTATTTCTAATATTTACGACGTTCGTTAGCGTCCGGTGGTCAAGCTTCCGGACTATGTTATCTATTCGGAAATCATTCTTTGAGGAACGGTTTATGATCCCTGGAACTTTATCGTTGATAAAAACCACAAATACTACTAGAAAATAGGTAAGAAAGAAAATTTAGAGCGCAGGATCCGGTTAATCGTTGAGAACATTAGAGACTGCACTAGCTCAGTTGGATAATCATATGGCAGAGGTAGAAGGGGAGATCGAATCGAATTTTAACTCAGCATCTTCTGAATGTGACACCAATCTCTTAAATACATCGTAGAAAATAAGAAATAAACTAGATTACCCGGCTGTTATTATTACTATCTTCGATTGAATGCAAGCAAGATCACTAGCGTATTGTGCTGTGTTCCAGGAGAGGGCTCGTTGCTGTTGTTGGTGAGTCGCGAAACGTGCTCTGAGCGCCAGATTTCAATCGAATCCAGCTTAAATGCCAGTCCGCGACAATTATCGCCTGAGGATCGCAAGAGCCCTTGCACGCCTCGCCCAACTGATTGCCTATCTCGCCTTTCTCACTTGCGGTAAATGAATTATCTCTCGCCAGCAACTGACAGTAATTTTAGTTTTATTCACTTCCTATCCTATCGTTCAGTCCTCTCCAGGTCTCTTCTGTGAGCCGACTCCAACGGACCTGAGTACGTACTACTTCGTGGCTGCGCCATTCCTTATCATAATTTACAAGCGGTAATTATTTTCGTGCAGAACGAGATACACTGTGATTCATGAGGCCGCAGTCTAACTTGCGCTGCAAGATTCGTTTTATATCTCACTCTGTATGAAAAAAAAGGATGATCATAAACTGTAAACAGGAACAGGAAAAGTACAGCACGTAGAATTTCAGTGACCAACTTCGTCACCGTAAAGTCATGTTATTTATTGGAGTATAATTTAGGTTGCTCAGATAAGAATTTTACTGTTTGATAATGAAATCTTATCAGAGGTCGTAGTAATAAAGCAGAATAAATGTTGTGGAAGCTACCATAAAAACCGTGGATCAGCTACGCAATAACGCACGCGAGTAACACTGCAGGGAAAGTCAACTATCAACCTTTGTGTGTAAGTAAGTAACCATTCCCTTAGCGAGAGAGTCGGTGCTACTTCGTTATGGAACAGACGTCATCTTTTGGTGTTAGTACCTACGAATGCTTGTAAAAGTTTTAGTTTGTAATTCATACGATAAAATGGCGATTAGTATCAGGTGCTATATGCCCTTCTGGTATTTATTTGTCTGCTTTAAATATGAACTCCACGTAAATCTCATAATTCATTTGCAATGTTTGCTAACGACAGGAGCAGAACGAATAAATTACCACCAATGACTTGCAACGGCTTCCAAAAATTAGTAAAATATTATGAAACAAGAAAAATTACGAAGTTATTCGTATGAAATTCTTCATTTGTGTGGCCATATTGTCCGTAGTTGATTTACAAGTCTTGAGATTATGAAGACTGAGCGTTTTTTGCCAAACCAATATAGTGCAAGGATTCCGCAAGGAAAGCAGGCACTCAAGTGTTGATGATAGACAACAGCATATCTAAGAATATGTGGCAATTGCAGCTGAAAACGTGGGAGAACATGTTGCGAATAGCCAACTTGGTTGAATGGTGTAGAGGAATCGTTATATGGTGGACTATGATACATGGCATACTCTGGATGTAACTAAATCAGTCAATGTGGTCATGTGCTTCATTCTGTAGCTCAGATACTTGTGTAATAACTTGCGACAACCGTTTCGCAAAACACAATAACGGGAAAGAGCTAAGTCACTCTCGATAACGTCAACTGAATAATATGTCTCGACATCCCCCGAGGGAATGTCTACATGTATATTCGACTAAGGATTAATATTTCCATTTGCCGAGAAGTCGAGATACAATATCATCGAGTAAATGTTCGTGAAAGGTTTGTCTTCGGACAACGAAGTGTCTGATTGTCGAAAGGTGTACATGTTTTGCTACAGGGATGAAATCCATGACACTTAAGAACGCCGTTTTGGTTGTGTGTGACGTGATGATTTCATTGTACAATAAAACTATCACACTGCGCTCCTCTCGTAGACAGGAAACAATACTTCAGACTATAGAATCGTCTGCTGTCAGTGCTCGTAGTCGTCTCTAGACACTTGCTGTGTCGTGTCTAAGTGGTGTACTGTTAATTGTATACTCGTGGCTTATAATATCACTTTATTGACCGAAGTGACACTTGTAAGTGAAAGATTAAATGTTTTCCATATTCGAGCATACGTTCTTTGTCTAGAGTTGTATTCTTATGTTTTACATGCTCATCTCATGTATCGTGCGCTTCAGCTATTATTTTTCACATCCAAGGAATAAATCTCGAATTATCGTCATTTCACTAATTTTGCGGTGATTTGTGGAACGTTGTGCCACACAGAATTGTGGATTTGTATCACTGTCCCCTTTTGGCTTTGCAAGATACATTTGGCGGCCGCAGTCACAAGGGGAACACCTCATCGTACCCCCCTCAGATTTAGTGGTAAGATGGCCCTGCAGGTAGTCCGATAAAAATTGAAAACAGATCAAGCACGAAAACAGGAAGAAGGTGTACTGAACTGCGAAAGGGAAGCAAATTAGAAACACTGAACGGTCCAAGCTCAATATATGCGAAATAGACCGAATGTGCTTTGACACGGCGTCGAGGTTATATGGTTACGGTGTTGGACTTCGAAAGGGGAGATTCGTGTTCAAACCTCCCTCGTGCCTCTTCTTTTCTCACAGAACTGTGAACTGTCCTTCCGGTCATTGACATGCCTGTTTCCTGAATTCAGGTTTGTGTCTGTGTAGTGGTGTAACGTCCGTTTGCAATAGCGAGACGAGGTGTAAAGAAGGGAGATTCAGACGCACGTACCTCCTACTTGTTCCACACAAGTACTACAAGTTATCACTCTTGCGTCCCGTTTTAGAAGTTTTGGCTCTTGAATTCCATTGTTGTAACATAGGTTACACAAGTTTATTTGTTGTTTCCTTTTCTGTGAGAGGTCTATACGGCATCTCGCCTGCTCTCAGTATTCATCACATTTACTTGTAACGGTACTACACTGAAGAGCCAAAGAAACTGGTACACCTGCCTAATAACATGTAGGGCCCCGTGCGCACGTAGAAGTGCCGCAACACGTCATGGCGTGGACTCGACTAATGTCTGAAGTAGTACTGGAGGGAACTGACGCCGTGAATCATGCAGGGCTATCTATACATAAATGCTTAAGAGTACGGGGGAGGAGAGGGGGGGGGGGGTGTTGAGAACTCTTCTAAACAGCACGTTGCAAGGCATCCCAAAGATATGCTCAATAATGTTCATGTCTGGGGAGTTTGGTGGCCAGCGGAAGTGTTTCAACTAAGAAGAGTGCTCCTGGAGCCACTCTGTAGCAACTCTGGATGTGTGGGGTGTCGCATTGTTCTGCTGGAATTGTCCAAGTGCGTTGGATTGTACGATGTACATGAATGGTTGCAGGTGATCAGACAGGATGATACGTACGTGTCACCTGTCAGAGTGGTAACTAGACGTATCAGAGGTCCCATATCATTCCAACTGCACACGCCCCACACCTCTACAGAGCCACCACCAGCTTGAACAGTCCCCAGCTGACCTGAAAAGTCCATGGATTCATGAGGTTGTATCCATACCCGTACACGTCCATCCATTCAATACAATTTGAAACAAGATTCGACCGACCAGGCAACATGTTTCCAGTCATCAACAGTCCAATGTCGGTGTTGACGGGCCCAGGAGGGGTTTAACGCTTTCTGTCTTGCAGTCATCAAGGGTACTCGCGTGGGTCTTCGGCTCTGAAATCCAATATCGATGATGTTTCGTTGAATGGGTCGCACTCTGACACTTGTTGATGACCCAGCACTGATATCTGCAGCAATTTTTGGAAGGGTTGAACTTCTGTCACGTTGAACGATTCTCTTCAGTCGTCGTTGGCCCCTTCTTGCAGGATCTTTTTCCTGCTGCAGCGATTTGTTGTATTCCTGAAATTCACGCAACACTCGTGAAATTGTCATACGGGAAAAATCCCCACTTCATCGCTACCTCGGAGATGCTGTGTCCAAATCTCTCGTGCGCCGACTATAACACCATTGAAATCTTGACAACCTGCCGATCTAACAACTGCGCCACACGCGTGTCGTGATTGTAGGCGTTGCCAACCGCAGTGCCGTCTTCTGCCTGTTACAAATCGCTGTATCTGAATACGCAAACCTGCAGCAGTTTCTCTGGCGCTTCAGTGTATTTTCTTACCACATGACTAATGTTCTATAACTAATGTATAGTACGACAGTTTTCATGACTAGAGAATGAGAACAGACTCATCGATGACCGGATGGACAATCCATAAATTTGTGAAAGGAAGAAAGAACTTGGAGTACGAGGGAGATTTGAATCCGTGTCTCCCGTTCGGTAGTCCAACAATTTGACCACACAACGACAACGCCGACTCGCTTTTAATTCACTCGATCTTGCACGTCTTAAGCTTTGACAGTTCATTGCTTCTTTTGTACTTGTTTCTTCACAGTTCAGTACATCTTCTTCTTGTTTACATGTTTCATCTGGTTTCACATTTGACGGGCAACCCATTGGGCCGTTTTGTGACTGAATCAGAGGGGGCTGCGATGGGGAGTTCCCCTTGTTAGAAGACACGATATACAGGGTGAGTCTTAATAACTTTTAAAAATACCGGAAGCGACGTAGGTAATACTCAGACAAGTACTGTAAAATAATACACATGAAGCCACAAATGACGGAAAATTCCCCAGATGTGTATGACATATATTGAACATGTGACGTCACCACATGATGTACCTCGCCACACGTGCAGCAGTTGCTTGTCGATTCTACTCTCGCTAGTAGGGGGCAGTGCTACACATCACTTCGCTAGGTTACACCGTTATCGTAAATGTAAACTGCCACTGTAGTCTTGTATTAACACTACCACGAGCACTACGATATCACATAGGATAATGCAACAACGAAACAGAGTACCCTAGCGGAGTGATGTGTTACACTGCCCTCTACCGTTGAGGGAGGGATCGACAGGCCCAACCGACGCATGTGAGATGAGATACGTCATCTGGTGACGTCACACGTTCAACATTTGTCATACACATCCGGGGTATTTTGGGAGTTTTTCCTGATATTTGCTGCCCGATGTGTCTTATACGGGGTATTCGGAAATTCCCGCTACAATACTCCAAGGACTTATAGAGGTAAATGAGTACATAATATTCTGAATAAGAATGCATGTCTGGCAAAGGCATCCAAGGACGCTACAGAGCGTCAGAATTATAGGCGCCGACGTCTGTAAATGTATGTATATACAGGGTGATTCCGTAATAATGTTACAAAATTTCATGAATGATGGAAAAGAATACATGTACGAATTTGAGGTATGGTCCCTGAACGGAAAACTAACGAGTCGAAAGTTATAATTGAAAACCGTTCTGATACCTCTGATGGTGGAATGCATGTACTGGTACTGTTTTGCTAATATTTTAGGGTACGCAACTTTCAGAGGTGGTAATACGGACCAAAACAAGAAAAAAATATCTAGTAAACTTGGGCTCTAAAATGTATATCTTAAGACCTATGAACACTTTTTCAATAGGGAAGATGTGTTTCATAGAAGTGAAGATAAACAAGTGCTAATAGCTCCTCAGGGATGCATTTTGGAGTCCATGTTTACTGGAAATTTTGTTTTGGTCCGCGCTACCACCTCTGAATGTGGTATACCTCACATTCGTGACAATAACAGCACCGGTACATGTATTCCACAGTCAGAGGTATCAGAATGGTTTTCGCTTGTCCCATTGGAGTCGTTTATTTCCGAACTAGGGATCCTTCCCTCAAATTGATACATTTATCCGTCTCCATCTTCCCAGATGGTGTCGGCGCCTATTACTTTGACGCTCTGTAGCGTCTTTGGATGACGTTTCCGGACATGAGTTCCTGTTCAAAATATTATGTTCAAAAAATGGTTCAAATGGCTCTGAGCACTATGGGACTTAACATCTTAGGTCATCAGTCCCCTAGAACTTAGAACTACTTAAACCTAACTAACCTAAGGACATCACACAACACCCAGCCATCACGAGGCAGAGAAAATCACTGACCCCGCCGGGAATCGAACCCGGGTGTGGGAAGCGAGAACGCTACCGCACGACCACGAGATGCGGGCAAAGTATTATGTACTCGCTCCCTTGCACAAGTCCTAGAAGTTAGTAACGGGAATTTCAGAACACCCTACACTAAATTACTTGTCTCGGAATTATCTGTTTCTCTATCGCTTCGGATTTTTTAATATTCCTGGGTACATTACGTGTTCCCACCTCCCGCAATATCAGGGTACGTTCAGCATAGTCGAATATGAATGTTTGGTGGTCCAGGTGGGGAAGCATAATGTTGCATGGGCTTACTGATCTCCGAATCTTTATCACTCACCGGTCATCGTCATTGTGACACCGTACTACTTCCCCATGTGCATCTTAACAGAGGTGTATTCAGCGCTGACTTCCTTTTTATTAATGACAATATGCGACGGCACTGGAATGCGCATGTGGAGGAGCCCTTGGAATGAGAGGATATTCTGCGAATGGACTGGCCTGTCCGTTTCATAGAAGTAAATCCCATTGAACACGTGTGAGATTCGTTGGGGAGACGTAATGAAACACGTGCACATCCACCAACGGCCCTTCAGCAGTTTTCAGCCTTACTGGTAGAGGAATGGAACGCTCTACCACAATAACTCTTTATCGATTTTAGGCCCAGAATGGGAGGTCGTTGCAAAGCAAGCGTTGCCTTTCGTGGAGATACCTTACCCTATTAAGAACCATTTACCGTCTTTTGCAATGTCCAGGCCGGCTGGAGTGGCCGTGCGGTTCTAGGTGCTACAGTCTGGAGCCGCGTGACTGCTACGGTCGCAGGTTCGAATCGTGCCTCGGGCATGGATGTGTGTGTATGTCCTTATGTTGGTTAGGTTTAGATAGTTCTAAGTTTTAGGGGACTGATGACCAGAGCAGTTAAGTCCCATACTGCTCAAAACCATTTTTGTAATGTCCAGGAGAACAGCACCAGTCTCCGTGATTTAAGTGTAGTTTTGTCTGAAAAAAAAAATGGGTCTTTCAGTTTGTCTCATTGTGTATTTCTTTCTGTTACCTTCTGTACTATACTATAGCAGCTCTTACCATGTATGGTCCTAGTCTCTTGGTACTTTTTTCTTTCATTCCTACGCAACTCTACCAACAGGTTTTATTTTGGCTACGCAAATTATCAATATTAAATGTTTAATTTATATTTTAATAATCTTTATTATGAAAAAGGAGAAAAACATTTTCGTAAACAGATTGTAATTAGAAATAACAAGGATACATGGGACTTTAAACCAAATCAGTAGAGTAATTTTATTTATGTTATAGTATCTACATTTGTGACAAGCACAGCGTGTAACATACGGAGCATTACTACAGTCAGGATGGCACTGGTCGTAGAAACATGGGAAATGATAATTATTGAAACATACAGCACATGTAAGACACGCCGAAATGTTGCATGAGCATGGTTTTTCACAAAGAGTCTCTTCCTGAACAAACTTTGTTTGCATTTATGAACGGTTCTTAGTGCTCATATAATTTCTTGGCGTGCCACGCATATCAAAACATAACTGTCAGTGTACTACTGACTGAATTCTTATACAATGTTCTCTAGCAGCTATCCGTCTATTCCGTTCGATGATGTACCGGCAATTTTGTAGTCGATGTATCAAGTTCTTCAACAGTCTGTGACAATAAACGTCGCCAGGCTGCACCGGTTGAACATATTTTGGAGTAATTAAATTAACACTGAACGTGGGAAAACTCTCTCTATCCCGAGAAGTTTCGTTGTACAAACCCTGGTTCATTTGTCCTCTCGATGAATCGAGGAGCAAATTTGGAAGTTTGTGAAAATTTGTGGTGAGTTCCTATGGGACCAAACTGCTAAGGTCATCGGTCCCAAGGCTTACGCACTACTTAACCAAACTTAAATTAACTGACGATAAGGACAACACAAACACACACACAACCTTGCCGGAGGGAGACCTGGAACCTCCGACGGCGGCTGCGCGGAGTGGCAGCGTGGTTAGATTGCGCGGGCCCTCCCGCCGGAGGTTCGAGTCCTCACTCGGGCATGGGTGTGTGTGTGTGTGTGTGTGTGTGTGTGTGTGTGTGTGTGTGTTGTCCTTAGTATAAGTTAGCTTAAGCAGTGTGTAAGTCTAGGGACGGATGTCCTCAGCAGTTTGGTCCTGTAGGAATACACACACACACACACACACACACACACACACACACACACACACGACGGGGGTAGCCGCGCGAACTGTGGCAAGGCGCCCTAGAACGCACAACTACCCCGCGCGGCGAGGAGCTAGTGAAATTGTTATTCTCTCATGTTTTTACGCTATAAATTCCTGCCTTATGGTGTTATGAGTTTGCCTGACTCTGAATATGTTATCATAAGGTTTTTGCATTTGCGTGCGTACTCATAAACTTATTTTCTTTATACCTGATCTGCGGGCCCGCATCTCGTGGTCGTGCGGTAGCGTTCTCGCTTCCCACGCCCGGGTTCCCGGGTTCGTTTCCCGGCGGGGTCAGGAATTTTTTGTGCCTCGTGATGGCTGGGTGTTGTGTGATGTCCTTAGGTTAGTTACGTTTAAGTAGTTCTAAGTTCTACGGGACTAATGACCATAGATGTTAAGTCCCATAGTGCTCAGAGCCATTTGAACCATTTTTGAACCTGATCTACGGCCTCTTCCGAGCTTGTTTCCAGAATAAAGAGTGTGAAAATAATAAAGGAACCATAAAATATTGGTAGTGCAGTCACCATAAATCCACTCTTAGGATTACTTGTCCCCGTTGATATATATCAACGCCCGTCAGCAGCTGAAGGTATTAATATAATTCTAATTTAGTTCTAGACGGCTGCAGGTCATCAATGGTGTCTGTTCTTTCGGACATGTGCGAAAGAACAGACACCATATCCATATAAGTATTTGGTTGTGGCAACACCGGCCATAGCCTTCTTCTTCTGTGCAGATGCACACATATTCCCCAAACTCTTACGGGACATGGTAAGAATGTCTTCCACGAGTAATGAGTGTCTTGGGGTGGGAAACTACGAATATAGTGTGTGGACATACAAGGTGAGAATGTGGGTCTCGCGGGAGGCGTGCGCGAGATGCACTCCTGGAAATTGAAATAAGAACACCGTGAATTCATTGTCCCAGGAAGGGGAAACTTTATTGACACATTCCTGGGGTCAGATACATCACATGATCACACTGACAGAACCACAGGCACATAGACACAGGCAACAGAGCATGCACAATGTCGGCACTAGTACAGTGTATATCCACCTTTCGCAGCAATGCAGGCTGCTATTCTCCCATGGAGACGATCGTAGAGATGCTGGATGTAGTCCTGTGGAACGGCTTGCCATGCCATTTCCACCTGGCGCCTCAGTTGGACCAGCGTTCGTGCTGGACATGCAGACCGCGTGAGACGACGCTTCATCCAGTCCCAAACATGCTCAATGGGGGACAGATCCGGAGATCTTGCTGGCCAGGGTAGTTTACTTACACCTTCTAGAGCACGTTGGGTGGCACGGGATACATGCCGACGTGCATTGTCCTGTTGGAGCAGCAGGTTCCCTGGCCGGTCTAGGAATTGTAGAACGATGGGTTCGATGACGGTTTGAATGTACCGTGCACTATTCAGTGTCCCCTCGACGATCACCAGAGGTGTACGGCCAGTGTAGGAGATCGCTCCCCACACCATGATGCCGGGTGTTGGCCCTGTGTGCCTCGGTCGTATGCAGTCATGATTGTGGCGCTCACCTGCACGGCGCCAAACACGCATACGACCATCATTGGCACCAAGACAGAAGCGACTCTCATCGCTGAAGACGACACGTCTCCATTCGTCCCTCCATTCACGCCTGTCTCGACACCACTGGAGGCGGGCTGCACGATGTTGGGGCGTGAGCGGAAGATGGCCTAACGGTGTGCGGGACCGAAGCCCAGCTTCATGGAGACGGTTGCGAATGGTCCTCGCCGATACCCCAGGAGCAACAGTGTCCCTAATTTGCTGGGAAGTGGCGGTGCGGTCCCCTACGGCACTGCGTAGGATCCTACGGTCTTGGCGTGCATTCGTGCGTCGCTGCGGTCCGGTCCCAGGTCGACGGGCACGTGCACCTTCCGCCGACCACTGGCGACAACATCGATGTACTGTGGAGACCTCACGCCTCACGTGTTGAGCAATTCGGCGGTACGTCCACCCGGCCTCCCGCATGCCCACTATACGCCCTCGCTCAAAGTCCGTCAACTGCACATACGGTTCACGTCCACGCTGTCGCGGCATGCTACCAGTGTTAAAGACTGCGATGGAGCTCCGTATGCCACGGCAAACTGGATGACGCTGACGGCGGCGGTGCACAAATGCTGTGCAGCTAGCGCCATTCGACGGCCAACACCGCGGTTCCTGGTGTGTCCGCTGTGCCGTGCGTGTGATCATTGCTTGTACAGCCCTCTCGCATTGTCCGGAGCAAGTATGGTGGGTCTGACACACCGGTTTCAATGTGTTCTTTTTTCCATTTCCAGGAGTGTAGTCCCTGCAGTCACGCTATCGTCTGTGCCCTCGTTAGCTCAGCTGGATAGAGCGTCTGCCATGTATGCAGGGGATTATGGGTTCGAGACCCGGTCAGGGCACACATTTTCACGTGTCCCTGTTGATATATATAAACGCCCGTTAGCAGCTGAAGGTATTAATATAATTCTAATACAGCTTAACAATGTTTTCCATTACCCTTGCCGAACACGGTAGTTAAGTGATAGATTGATACAAATGGGTTTAACACATCTTGTTCCCGATTTGTGAATAGGGTTGACACGACATGTTTTCAGCGAGTCTATTTGGATCTTCTGTGTCCATACACTATTGTAAATTTGGAACAGTATTAGTTTGCCTTTGGGTGGGATGTGTCGCAGCATTGGTTAGTCGTTGTAATCTGGGCCAGGTGCAGTACCCTTCCCTTGGGAGAGCGCAGTGTACCGTTCTTCCAGCGAAAAGGGTTATGCAATTACAGTGTTGTACTCTTCATATTCCGCCTCATCTTCCTTGTCCATTATGAGAGGTGGATCTATCTTACACAAGAACGAATCTAAAAGTTCTTCGGATGGTGGTGGTGTGTGCATGTCCATTGTCAGACAGTTTTTATATTCCTTTTTACATTAGTTGCGTTTCTTTGTAGACCGCAGTGCAAAAACTTTGCAAAGATTTTCTGTTTTTGTACTTGAAAATTTTTTTGGCTGCAACTTGTGTTTTGTTAAAGGCAATAAAGTTTGAGTCATTAGAGAGGTTTTTACAGTGTCTTAATGCCTCCCTGCGTTCCTTGAAGACTGCATCACATTTTGAATTCCACTAACAAGGTGGTAACGTATGAGGAAGCCGCTTATGTCCTTCTGCTTCACTGATAAACGATGCCAAGGTCACATATTCTCTTTCCGGATCCCCAGTTTCGACATTCGATGCCAGTTTTTCTTCCAATAGTGTTTCTTATAGGTTCCAGATGGCTTTGTTTGTGTTCCAGTTCCAGCTGTTTGCGTATTTGGCAGTCTCCGTAGGTTGATCGTTTATTATAATATGAACTGGCAAGTGATTCGAAATTAAAGTATATGTTATCATTTCCCATAAAGTCCCGATAGAGTGTGCAGGGGATGGTATGCTCAAGTATACCGCAATCGGTATCTACTACTCGTACATGCACTAGTATTTTTCCATTGCGTTGACATTTCTAGGATACCACAGTGTACAATGGATGTTAAAGTCACGTGGTAGGAAAAGGAGTTCCCCTATACTAGGACAGCAACAAATCTAAAATATTCTATATGTGTTTAAAAAGAAGCATTTTCCCGCTTAATGCAAATGCATTTGTTGAAGAGGAATTTTCATCACATACAACAGAAAAAATGATGCCAGATCCCCAGGACACAACAGAGCCACCTACTGCTTCTGTGGGAGTCGCTGTAATCTAAGTGTCACAACATAAACTGGTGACGGCTTTGTTACCTTTTGCCGGTGGAGGTTTACAATTTTACTGAATTGGCTGATAGCAAAGCACATCATTTCCTTCAGCGACTCGTCATCCGTGAGGTAAGTTTTCAACATTATTAAGGATGCCTTGTTTAGTACCGAAGTACTTCGAAATACAGACCACCTATTTTTTGTGTGTGTGTAGGGAAGAATACTAAACCAAGACCTTAGCAAATTTTGGAAATTTTTGGTAAGTTCCTATGGGACCAAACTGCTGAGGTCATCGGTCCCTAGGCTTACACACTACTTAATCTAACTTAAATTAACTTACGCTAAGGACAACACAAATACACCTATGCCCCGAGGGAGGACTCGAACATCCGACGGGAGGAGCCGCGCGAACCGTGGCAAGGCGCCCTAGACCGCACACCTACCCCCGCTGCAGATGCCTTCGCAGTTAACCCTGACACAGTCTCAGTTTTCACACAGTTTTTCCCTGCCGCTATAATATTGGTTAGATGCTTGTATACTTTATTTCCATCTAATAGGTGTGCCTAGCACCATAGGGTGGAGCCTGTCTATGTTTCTGTCTCTACTGTCAACAAATAAGATGAAAGATCTGTTGTCGGTAGTTGCGTTTAAGTTACCAATGCAACGTAAATGTTGGTGGATGAAATTTCCTTCTTTGGTGGCATCGACACTCGACACTTCCTCCATTTTGTCTCGTTGGTCGACGTGTCCTTCTGCTCGGTGCAGTTCCACTTACGCTCCTTCGTGGGCTGCAGGTCTCTTGCTGGAGGTGCATCGACAGGTGGAACAGGTTGGTATGTGTCCGCGTTGGGGCGCGATGATTGCATCGCTAATCACTTCACTGATAGGTTCATGATGTGCATCACTATCCATTGCCAAACTGTGCAGCTGGTTTGTTTAAGCTTGGGGAGAAAGGAGGGTGAGTGGGCTGCAATCGCCACCGTCCATGATGGTGAACGCAGCGTAGCACAAAGTCTAACGATGTGGCACAGCATATGGAAATACTAAATACTCGTATGAATATAGCAAAGACCGGTACGAACTATCACTGTGTACACCACGCGAGCACTATGCAAGCCGGAAATGTTTACACCGTATTAGCGCGCCGATATCATCTCTTCTGCGTCGCGGAGCGAACGGTATCTCGGGAGGTCATCGAGAAATTTACGGGTACTTTCAGTTAGACGTAAAATAGCCGTTTCCACCCAAAGCGTCACAAATCTCCACCACTTTATCGATATTAGGTTTCTTGCAATATATTACATAGCTTAATTTACAGAAGATGGCGACACATTCTCGAACGAATTGTTCTCTGCTTTGCTAATAAAGAAGATATTTTAATGAAGTTTTTCAGTTACCGTTTCGCAATCTCTTTGTGCGCTGACACTCTCCGCTCGATACCTAAATCTCCCTTTTTTGTGTGCCTGCTGTTACTTTCCGAGGGCACACCTATTCCGTTGTAGTATTTAGAGTTCGTAAGTTAAGAACCACAGAATTGCAAGCAACAGCTGGAGGAGTACAATCACCCCTCTCACTCGAGGAAACCTAATCAAGCTGGCTGCTGGCTTAGGAATGGGGATCTTCGCACCCAGAAGAGAAAGGAAAGGAATTGTCAGCAGTGCTCTGACATCCGACGTTCAAGCAGCTGCAGAATTGTCTTATTCTGATTCAAACAATCCACGGTAAGTGAAATACGAGGACCTACACGTTCCATGTTGTAGAAAGCAATAGGGAACTTCAATTCGCTTCCAAAAGAAAACATCAGTTGTAGACTTCTAGTATTACCATCATCGTACCTGTGGATATGGGTATAGTGCAAAAAACTAAAATTATCCTGTGACTGACTGTGATGTACAAATCTGCAAGTTGTGTTTGCATTGTCCTTGATAAGATGACAGCCAAAGTGAAGGAGAGAATTAAATCAGTGGTTGTAAATACATACCCCTTTCGTAAAAAAATCAACAGAGTCATAGAGCTTAAAGTCCGCAACAGACAGATGCATAATCTTCATGTCGACCTTAGGACCTCACTCCGTAATACACTGCGTACAGATATGTCGGCAATGCTAATCTTCTTCCTTCTCCTCCCGCTCCACACAGATCCCTTTCCCTCCCTCCATTCTTCCCCCTTCTTCCCTCCTTCCTGCCCCCTTCCTCCATCTCCCCCTCGAACCTTGCTGATAGAGATGAAATGAAGAAAACGTCTGTAACCTTCATACATCGTATCGGTTACCTCTTTTTCAAGCACAGCCACGTTACCGAGGTTTAATGGCCTCAAATATGGAAACAACAAGGGAACAATCCAGTATGACAATTAGATATTCTGATGCTTACTGCAAAAGGTAGTTTTTCTGTAGCAATAAATTAACTTTTAAAATTAATATATGTAGGTATTATATTTAGGTAATTGCTAACTTCATTAGAAACAAACTCGTAACTCTCTCTGGATGAACTGCATCTCCAACAGAAATATTGATACTCTCTCGCGTTAAAGAGAACAGAGGCTTGGAGTGCTTAACATCTTTCGTTTTAAATTAGAGTTCATTCATTACAGGAACCATAAATAAACCTTGTCAATGCTGAAACTAATTACGCCAAATCATTATTACGTATATGTCACAAATGTAAGCCTCATGTTATTCAGAACTTTATGAAGTCTGAAGCAGCCCGTAACTTCTATTTGAATGGAACTTTGCTCGCCGACTGTCGAAGTATCTGATTTATGTAACAGCATTCTCGCTTCCCTTTCTTGGAAGCTATCCAATTTCTTTCTTAAGGATTTAGACAACATAGCGGGGAAAGTTTCTATTGCGACAGAAGGCTCTTGAGCTCCGCAAATATCGCTTTCGGAGTGTGCGCTGCCAAGACGAAGACACTCGGAGCAATCTTAGTAGGCACGTTCCCAAGTATCCTTCCTGCCAACAGTCGGATGCGGTTCACCGCACCTTAATGTCCAATTTGTATTGTGGAAAGCGAGCTGAAAGAAATGTTTCCAGATTTTAATCCGGAGTTCTCTTAGATTGCACTTTGTCTCAATAGCCACATTTAACCTCGGATGTAAATTGTGCATCTGGTGCAGTTTGAAAATGTGACGAAATCCTGTCGCAGTTACTGAATACTGAAGATCACGAAAATAACGAAAATGTTGAGAATTTATTAGTGCCTAATCTTTAGAACTCTCTTTGTTTTGCATACACCTCGACATGGGCTCTGTATATTTCCCAAGCTCTGTTACTCATCCAGAGTGAAAAGAACTTGCAAGATGTTTCAAGAATAAGAAAAAGACTAAAAGACATGCACTGTCTGATCATAAACATCTGGAACCTCCTATGTAGTGCGGAATTATGCACTAAATATCACGAGAGGTGAAACCGCCAATATAAAGGAGGCGGCGAGTATCATGTTATCCGTAGAGAAACAATAACAGTGGAAACGGCCAGTTAAAAGAGCTAAGCGAATTAGAACATGGAGTAGTTGTTGGATGTCACTTGAGAAATCCATCAGACACATTTCAAACCTTCTAAGTCTGCCAAGATTGACAGCTGGCGATGTCACTGTGAAGTGGAAACGCGAAGGAACAACCACAGCTAAGAAAAGATCAGGCAGATTTCATTTACTGATGGACAGGGACTGTTGAACCTTGTGGAGTTTGTAGCAAAAATCGCTTGAAGTCAGTGGAAGGAAACTGTAGTGAGTTCCAAAGTGCTGCTAGCAGTCCAGTTAGTATAATGGCTGTGCTTAAGGAGTTAAAACGAATGGATGCGATACTCTAACAGCTCTTCAAAAGCCACACGTGTCTGTAATACTAACCTACGCTTGAGGGGGGGGGGGGGGGGGGGGCAAGAGCGACGCCAATGGACAGTGGATGACTGAAAAAGAGTGATTTCGAGCGATGAATCACGTTATACCCTGTCGCAGTTAAACTGAAAAATTCAGATTTGGCAAAGGTTTAAAGAACGCTACCTGCCGTTATGCACAGTGCGAACAGCGAAGTACGGAGGAGGTTGTGTTACAGTGTGGGGAGTTTTTGTGTTTAGGATGTGGTCCCCTTTTTGTGCTTACGCAAATACTAAATGTGGAAGAAGATGAACACATTTTACAGCATTGTGTACAGAGGAACAGTTCGGAAACTACGATTGTACCAGCATGACAATGCTCCCTGTCATAAAGCAGCATCTGTGCGGGTATGGTTTGTGGACAATAATACTCCTGAAATGGACTGTCTTGTCCAGGTCCAGATCTGAAACCAATGGACCGCCCCTGCGGGTCTGGGAATTGGAATAGGCCCGAGGTATCCCTGCTTGTCGTAAAAGGCGACTAAAAGGAGTCTCACGCTTTTCCGCCTTGTAAGTTCAAATCCAGTTTATGGTTTGACTTGCCACTTCCCAAATCCTACAGAAGTGCGGGCCATATGAGGAAGGAGGCCTTATGTGGTGCATGAGTTATCCATAGTGCCCTTAGATTCGATGTCCTGAACTTCCTGTCATGTCTTTGCATCTTCACCTGCAATTCAACTATTTGGGCGAGGACACTTTCTGGGGTATGTCATATTCTTCCGTCGTCTCCTCTCCTGTTTCACCCCAATGACAATATTAGATTTCTCTGGGCCCAATATCCAGCACGGTAACCAGTCTGTTGTGGTGGGGCCGTTATGTACCCATTTGGTGGTAGTCCCCTGACAACACAGGGATCACACTGCTGATGCCTGAGCTGTAAACTCCCCACGTATACCAAGGAGTAGATGCCTGTCTTCTTGGGGCCTCAGGACTCCGGGGAACAGCCATCATGCCAGGCAGCCTTTGCTGTGGCTGGGTGGCGCCCATGGGGAGAGCCCCTGATCGGAGTGCGTGGCATCATGGCGGACTAAGTCATCTCTCCGGCTGGTGACTGTACGGCGCCAGCAGTCTCTAAAATGGGCAATATTGAGTGCAATGCTGACAGATAGGGCCCTAAATCATTTCCCTCCCTCTATACCCATGGGAGGAGCGTAGGGATACAGAAAGAGGAGAGCCACATTTGGATGGGGACTCCTTTCTACCTATGAAGCCTCAATTTTTTGTTGGACGTCTTGAGGATAAGTTCAGAGAAGTGACAGCGCTATCCAAGATCAGAAGCGCTGCAGTCTTGATTCATACAGCATCCCCAGTCCAATCCTGGGCGTTACTCGCTTGTGATCAGCTAGGTGATAATCCTTTTCCCATCATTCACCATAAAAGCCTCAACATGGTCTAGGGGATTACTTTCATCGCGACCTCCTCTTGCAGTCTGACGACGAGCTCCGGGCCAATCTAGAACGGCGGGGTGTTCATTTCATGCGGCGCGTTTACAGGGGACCCAAAGACAACAGGGTTGCTACCGGTGCCTTCATCTTGGCCTTTGAGGGTGATTCATTGCCTTAAAAGGTCAACGTGATGGTTTACCGCTGTGACGTTAAACCATACGTCCCTTCCCTATGCAGTGCTTTAAGTGCTGGAAATTAGGCAACATGTCTTCCCACTGCACTCCCAACGCCATATGTCGAGACTGTGGACGACCACTGCATCCAGATACTCCTTGTGCTCCTCCTCTCACTTGTATCACATGTGGAGGGCAGCACCCCCGTGCTCGCCAGACTTCACAGTACTCCAAAAGGAGCAGAAAATCATAGAGTACAAACCCTGCACCGGTTGACTTACCAAGAGGCTATGTGTAAATTTGAATGATTACACCCCGTTCAGTTGATGTCCACATGCGTTGCAGCTACATTACCATCGCCATCACAAGTACCAGTCGTAACACACACTGTGTAGGGGAACAGTGGGCCCTCTGGTCATCCAGAATACATCAGCCCCATTGGTGGTAGGGGGAAAATCTCCTTCCACTGCTCCCAAAGTACCTTCTTTCGGAACAAGGGCCCCCCAAATGAAGGGGATATCAGTCCCCTCCCCCCAACCAGAAAAGCAACAGCCTCCTCCGGCTCCTCTCATGTGGAAAGAATACCTTGGGACCCTCTCTCCCAAGGTGTCCACTAATGCTACAGAGGGAACTTGCCAGTGGCTAAAGGAGCTAAAACCTGCTGGACGAAGAGCATCATCGTCTTCCTCCATGCCTGAAGCTACTTCGGATAAGCCCTCACATTAAGCCCCTAAACAGAAGTGAGAGGTTATGCAAACAAAGAAGCCTGCTAAGAAAAAGGACCCTCTGGTGGCTCCAACACCACCATTCCCTATCAAATCTGCACCTGCAGATAAGGTGGAGATCTCAGCATCCCCCGATGACCTGCATCTGACTGATGCCTCATCCACAATAGGAATTGATAAAAATACTCAGTCGCTGGCAGCAGGTGATCCTGAGGCATAACCTGCCTCCTTACATGCTTCATGCCCTCCCAGCCTCATGATGACGTCATCCTCCAGAGAAACTGCTGCGGTTTTTCCACCACCTGGCTAAGCTACGGCAACTGTTAAGCTTTACACCTGCTTTGTTGATTCCCCTCCAAGAAAACTGGTTCCTGTCAATGTGAACCCCTGCCCTTCTCGGCTATAGGGGATATTACAAGAACCATAGCTACTATAGTAGTGTGTCAGATGGGATTTGTGTCTATGTCCTGAACTCAGTATGCAGTTAACCTGTGCCCCTTCAATCCCCTCTTGAAGCTGAGACTGTCAGGATAAGGAAGACACAGGAAATAACTGTCTGCAACGTATATCTTCCTCCAGAATGTGCAGTATCCCTGAATGCATTGGCTGTACTGATTCATCAACTCCCTAAATCATTCCTACTATTGGGAGATTTTAACACTCATAACCTCTTGTGTGGTGGCACTGTGCTTACTGGCTGACGTAGAGATGTCGAAACTTTCCTGTCTCAATTCGACCTTTGCCTCTTAAATACTGGGGCCCCCACACATTTCAGTGTGGCTCATGGCACCTACTCGGCTACTGATTTATCCCTTTGCAGCGCAGGACTTCTCCCATCTGTCCACTGGAGAGCCCACGGTGACTTGTGTGGTAATGACTACTTTCCCATCTTCCTGTCACTAACCCCAGCGCTATTCTCGTGGACGTCTACCAAGATATGATTTAAATAAGGCAGAGTGGGACGCTTTCACCTCTTTTGTCACCGTTCGATCTCCCCCACATGGTACAATCGATGTGGTAGTTGAGCACGTCACTAGAACGATCGTTTCTGGTGCGGAAAACACGATCCCTTGCCCTTTAGGGTGGCCCCGGCGAAAGTCAGTATCTTGGTGGTCGCCGAAAGTCACTGAGGCCATTAAAGGGCGTCGGCGAGCTCGACAGCAACATAAGCGGCAGCCTTCCCTAGAGCTCCTAATAGCTTTTAAACGGCTCCGTGATCGCGTCCGCCATCTTACAGAAAGACAGAAACAGAAGTTTTGGGGAGGTAGATCTCGACCATTGGGTGCCATACGTCACCTTCCCAAGTCTCGACCAAGATCCAACGTGTTTGTGGGTGTTATCCACCGACGCAAACACAATTGCCGAGCACTTTGCTGAGAACGATGCTCAAGCCTCCACGTCAGAGAATTATCCCCCAGTATTTCGCACCCTCAAACAGCAGATAGAAAGGAAAGCCCTCTCGTTCACTTAGCGTCACAATGAACCCTATAATGTGCCATTTAAAGAGTGGGAGCTCCTCAGCGTCCTTGCACATTGCCCTGACAAAGCTCCTTGGCCAGATCGGATCCACAGTCATATGATCAAACATCTCTCGTCCGACTACAACGACATCTCCTCGTTATCTTCACTGGATCTGTTGCGATGGCGTCTTTCCATCGCAATGGCGGGAGAGCACCATCATTCCAGAGTGTAAGCTGTTAGAAAGTATGGGAAGTTGGCAGTTGTGTTGGGACCTAGAGTCACGTGGCTTACTGGCTCCAAGCAAGGGCAGTTTCCGCCAGGGTCGCTCTACCACTGATAATCTAGTTGCCCTCGTGTCTGCTATCCAAATAGCCTTTTCCAGACGCCAACAGCTGGTTATCGTCTTTTTTGATTTACGGCAAGGTTACGACACGACCTGGCTACATTATTATATGGCCATTAACGGTCTAGCAGTAGCTGTCGGGACGTAGGTCTCACCTTCTCTGTATACAGACGACTTCTGCATTTCGTACTGCTCCTCCAGTACTGGTGTTGCCGAGCCGAGCAGCGCCTACAGGGAGCCATCCACAAGGTGCAGTCGTGTGCTCTAGCCCATGGCTTCCAGTTTTCAACCACGAAGTCGTGCGTCATGTACATCTGTCGGCGTCGCACCGTTCATCCGGAACCAGAAATTCACCTTAATGACGATCCACTCACGGTAGTGGAGAAATATCGATCCTTAGGACTGGTTTTCGACGCCTGATTGACGCGGCTTCTTCAACTTCGTCAGCTGAAGCGTGAGTGCTGGCAGCACCTGAATCCCCTCCGCTGCCTGAGCAACACCAGCTGAGGTGCAGATCATTCTACCCTGCTGCAGCTCTACAGGGCTCTGCAGTGCAAACACTGCAGCCATCTGGCAAGGAGTTGCGTTTGCTCGACCCAGTGCACAACTGTGACGTTCGACTAGCAACAGGAGCTTTTAGGATGAGTCCGGTGAGGAGCGCCCTGGTGGAGGCCGAAGTCCCTCCATTGAATGTAAGGCGTGCACAACTGCTCACCATATACGTTGCACACATTCGTAGTTCTCCTGAGCATCAGAATTACTGTCTCCTTTTCCCATCCACGGCGGTTTATCTTCCTCATTGGAGGCCCAGGTCAGGGCTTACGATTGCAATTTGTGTCCGATCTCCTCTGTCTGAAATGGAATCCTTGCCTTTACCACCTATACTCGAGGTCCATTCACGTACACCTCCATGGTGTACACCTAGGTCGAAGCTTTGCCTGGACCTTTCAAATGGTGCTAAGGACTCAGTTAACTCTGCGGCTCTCCGATGTCACTTCCTCTCGATTCTTGGCATGTACTGGAACCATGAAGTCGTTTACACTGACGGCTCGATGGCTAATGGTCACGTTGGCTTTGCGTATGTTCATGGAGGAGATATCGAACAGCAGTCCTTGCCAGATGGCTGCAGTGTTTCCACTGCAGAGCTGGCGCCCATTTCTCGTACCCTTGAGTGCATCCGCTCATGCTCTGGCGAGTCGTTTCTCCTCTGTACTTACTCATTGAGCAGCCTAGAAGCTACCGACCAGTGCTACCCCCGCCATCCTTTGGTAGCGAACATCCAGGAGTCCATCTATGCCTTGGAATGGTCCAGTCATTCCGTGGTGTTTGTGTTAACCCCAGGCCACGTCGAAATCCCAGGAAATGAACTTGCCGACAGGCTGGCCAAACAAGCTACACCGAAACCTCTTCTGGAGATCGGCATCTCTGTAACTGACCTGCGATCATTATTACTCCGCAAGGTTTTTCAGCTTTGGGAGACGGAATGGCATAATCTCTGTATGCACAACAAAAAATCCGTGCCCTTAAGGAGACTACGAGTGTGTGGAAGACCTCCATGTGGGCCTCTCGGAGGGACTCCGTGGTTCTCTTCTGGCTACGTATTGGCCATATGTGGCTAACACATGGCTACCTCCTCTGTCGCAAGGACCCAACTCGGTGTCGCTGTGGCTCACATATGACTGTCGTCCACATCTTGCTGGACTGCCCACTTTTTGCCGTTCTGCGGAGGACTTTTAACCTTCCCAGCACCCTACCTTCGGTGTTGGGCCACAATTCCTCAACAGCAGTTTCAGTTTTGCGTTTTATTCGTGAGGTTTTTTTTTATCGTACCATCTAATGGTGGGCATCTAGCCTTCTCTCTGAGGTCGCCACACTTCCTCCATTTTAACTCTTTCTCACTTTCTTTGCATTTGTTTGTTTGGTGATCGTCTTTTCAATACATGTGTTCATCTCGCCTTGTCTTTTTGGGGTGGACATTTTAATGTGTTAACAGTGGCAGGCTCATTCTCTTTTATTACTGTGATCAGCCAGCCCAGTCCATCTACTCTAAGGTTTTAATACCTTCTGTAGCTTTTCCTTGTGGTATATGTTTTCCCCGTTTTTTTTTTGTTCATTTCATTCGTTTTCTTTTTAGGTGTGGTGTTGGGTGTTTTTGTACCGTGAACCTAGCTTGCGTCAGAAAAAATGGACTGATGACCTTGTAGTTTGGTCTCTTTATACCCGAAACCGACCAACACCTTTGGGATGAGATAGAACGTTTACTTCCCTTCAAACTTCAACGTCCAACCTATCTACCTTCTCTGGTTTCGGTTCTTGGAGAAGATTAGGTTGCCATTCCTCCTCAGACAATCAGATACCTGAGCGAAAGTTCCCCTAGCCGAGCTCAACCAGTAAAAAAGGAAAAATTTCAATGAATTATAGACATCAGCTTTGTCTGGGACGTTGATGGAAATCAAGGGGAGAGTTCAAAATGTGTGCTCTACCGGGATTCGAAACCGGGACCTCCTGCTTATTAGGCTTACTACCATACACATATAATTACGGCGATCACAATCCGAGAATCGTTTCTGAGCGAATGCACAAATATGCTCAATCTCATGCGGGAATAGGCCTTGCCACGAGCATTGAGATTAATTGGCCTATTGGATCTTACCCACTCCTCTTGTATAGGGTGCCTTAATGCACGACCATTCATGCAAATAACATTAATAGTTTTATTTCTATGAGCAGATTAACAATTCTTAACTGTGGAGTTACATCGGTATCGTAAGTAACATGTAAACAGTAATATTCTTCCCTATAGACAAAGTCCAACTAAGCACTTGATACGGATCACGACAATCTGACATCGTAGCACTAATGTCCACATACTGAGCCGACCTTAGCGTCCGAGGCTGGAAGGAGCGCGTCTTATATTCACTTCTTGCAGATGTCGCTCCGATGTACTTGTCAGGGGGCTATTGGCTGACGTTTCCTCACCGTCTTCTCTGGTCTTGCGTTCGTCGTCTTCTTTCCGGCACTTGTGGTTACGCCAGAACAGGGCAGGCAGCACTACTTCCGTACTTTGTGGAGTAAGTTGAGAATGTGGGTTTGCTGGGGGGTGTGCTTGAGGTAAGTCCGCACAGCAGAGCTAATTTCTGTGTCCTTGGTGGCTTACGGGTTAGAGCGTCTGCCTAGTAAGCAGGAGATCTCGGGTTTCAATCCCGGTCGGGCTCACATTTTCAACCTTCCCCGTTGATTTCGATCAACGTCCCGTACACAACTGATGCCTGTAATTAATTGAAATTTCATTCTTCACGGCTGTCGCGATACACCATGGTGTCTGTTCTGTCGGACATGTCTGAAAGGACAGACACCGTAGATACAGTAATAAAGGCGAAAGGTGCACGCGTCCCATAGTGATATCCACTATTAGGTGCCCAGATCAACTAGTATACGACATTTCATCAAGTGTGACATCAACGTGTCATAGCGGTAGTAGTGGTTTAGGAAGTAATCAAATTATTTTCATCGCAGTGTCAATTGTCGTCAATAACCTCAATCGATTATCTACTTCAGCTAATTATTATCAGTTACAAATCTAGTTATGTTGTAATGTAAACGGTTGCAAAAACTAACATAAATGCTTAAATTTTTCGAGCAGTTACCAACACCAGTAATGGAATAACATTAGTTGATGTTCTGAGCTCCCACTCAACGTGTTTTCCACCAGCAGAGGCACACCATCCGACACTGTCCTTGTTGTCTGCGCAACAGCCCCATAACATATCACCTCAAGTTTTCAAACCCGTCTTACAGTGACATGGGCGGACAAAAATGTATTTTTATCGAGGCCGTTCAAACTTAAATAATCATTACGAGGAAAAGATATATGTAAATCAAATGCTAAAGAAAGACTGCCAAATCACAATGTACTGGATTGAAGCCCGCTACAGCTGGCCGCTGTGGCCGAGCGGTTCTAGACGCTTCGGCCCGGAACCGTGCAGCTGCTACGGCCGCATGTTCAAATCCTGCCTCGGACATGGATGTGTGTGCTGTCCTTAGGTTAGTTATGTTTAAGTAGTTCTAAGTCTAGGGGACTGATGACCTCGGAAGTTAAGTTCAAGAAAATGGCTCTGAGCACTACGGGACTTATCGTCTGAGGTCATCAGTCCCCTAGAACTTAGAACTACTTAAACCTAACTAACCTAAGGACATCATATGTTAACTCCCATTTCGCTTGGAGCCATTTGAACCATTTGAAGCCCGCTACAGCATATTTGGAAATGAAATAACTGACAGTCTTCCGTAAAAAGCAGTGATCTTTAGTTAAGATGATTATATGAAGGGTGTGCAATTAAGAACACAAATTTTGAGTCCATAATAAGATACAAATTTACTGATGAAATTAAGTAATTGAAATATTATAGCAGTGTAAGCTACCTGTGATTAAGTATTAAATATGATATTATCCAAATACTCTCCATGACTCTGTAGCCACACTTTCGTTCTTTAGATGAAACTTTCCATATCTTTCCAGCACACTTGAATCTCTAGTTCTGATATCACTCACTGAATCTCGATCTTTACCTGTGTAGGTGATCGTGGTTTGTTGACATACACACTACATTTCAAATTCACCTACCGGAAGATGTCACAGGGAGCCAATTCACAGTAATACAGGGTAGCCAATTGACGTCATTTTTGCAATAAATCTACAGCCCAGAGAACCTCACTCGCAACAAGTCCATTGTTAGAATCAATCTGTGGCAGGTTGAAGCATCTTGTTGAAACCGTATCTTTTCGTGATCGTTTGGCTTCACTTCCGGTGTCAGATGGATTTTATATGCCCAAAGGTGCAGATATTTTTCAGAATTCACTTCATGATGGTTCCGGGAATATTCAATTTTTGTGAACGTCGGCGGATACATTTCATCGGACGTGCAGCAACATTATCATTCACGATTATGAAATTTTCTACAGAACGGCTAACACGATTACGCCCAGAGGATTCAAATCGTCCTCTCTTTTTTTTCAAATTTAGCAATCATTTTCATCGCATTGTTACAGTTAGACTTATTCGATGCATTGCGTTGATCAAACAAACCGCAGAATTTGCGAACAGTCGCTGCGCAACAGTCACCACAATTTTAATTAGTTTTCACTATGACAACACGCTGTTCCTTCAAGAAGTGCTCCATTACTGACCACAAAGAAAACAGACGATAACCGTACAACGTTCAGTGCTACCAACTTACTACAGGAAAAAGGGCAAGCACGTAAAAAGTGGCGTTATTTATGACACACACTTTACATATTCAAACAAAGAATTTAGTAGCGATGATGAAGATCAAAATTCGTAATGAATAGGGCCAAGGAAGGCAAGTTTCGCGGGTAACTAAAGGTAAACACTGCTCTCAGATATTGCTACCTATATCTATTAGATTTTGGTATCAGCGACAGGAATATTTACATTTTTATAGTGCGGGCCACGTTCATCAATGTTCACCTTGTACAGCATCTACACCTTGTAATCGTTATACTGGCTCCACTTTTCGACTGCGAGATCATAGAAAACATAAATCATTGTTACGCGTAACGTTGGGAACTCGAAACGGCTGCAGAACGTTGCCTCTACGATACACAAACTAACAACATCTATGGCCAAATCTATGGCAATCACATATTTCACTGCATGTGAAGTGAAATGATATGTATGACCTAGCAACTGTAAATAAAAGAATTTTGTGTTATCCTATCATATTCTTGTTTGTACCGAATTAAATGCTAGAGATATAACCTTACAGAGTCCAAAAAGAAGTATACTCTTATCATTTGATATAATTTCCATCTATTTATATTATCCAGGGTAAAGAAGAATCCGCTCACTTGGATATTAGAGCGTGATTCCTAGATTATGCCTGCACAAATGTCGTGCTCTTCATACTTTACCCTGAAAAAATAAGTCAAAGAATGACGAATAACAATACTGTAATAACATGCATGAGAAATGTGTCCGTTCTAGAGATATTAGGATAAGAGTTCGAATGTGGTAGGTAGAGTGGTGCGAAGTAGTACTCTTTAATGATACGTCTATATGATGCTTACGACCTAATGGAACGTGCATAGAGTAAGTATGAACTCAGTAGTGGAAGAGAAGAGAAGCGTCGGTAAGCTAAAAAGGTTGTGGATATAGTTGGTATTTATACTTTTGTAAAAAGAGAAGGAGTGAGAAGGGGGAAACAATTGTGACAAAGAATTGGAGAGTGTGAAGGAGTGTATTGTGTGGCGAGAGTACGCAGTGGACCCTTAAAGACAAAAGTTTTTAACAGTGAAGTAGTAGAATACTCCCGTTTTTGTATTACTATTGAGTAATTGTACACATTCTGTAAAAGACATACTACAATTACTGTTCAATGACTAAGAAACCGTGTATCATAACACATCAACTAAAATTAGCAAGTAAAAACAAAAACACACGTCGCATAAGGTCGTCTGCGTTGAGTATTGTGCAACAACTGTAACGTCGTGTCGCACAGGCGATTACTGTATTGCGAAAATAAGATTATTTGACGTCTATTTCCTACATAAAATGTGCACAGGACAAAATTTCCTAACATATAGTTTTGTATGGCTACAAAGCAAAAAATTTCGCTGTGGAGTTCAAGTGCGTGAATGTTTATTCATAATGTACAGCATTTGTACATGTTTTGTCTGCTTTACTTAAGTAGTGGTAAAAGTTTTTTCAAAGCTAACTGTAGGTAAGCATATCTCCTATTAACTATTTTGCGGTTTTGGCAGAGTTCTCTTGTTTTCTTAATTTAAAAATAAATGTTATTTTTCATTTCCAGAGCGTAATGGATTTTGTAGTTAGGAGTTTGTCACAATGCAAATAATGCATGACTGAGTCATCTTTCGTTGTTTACGAAACATGTCCTCATATCTTGATCATGGTTCACTTTTGGAAGCTAGCAATGAAGAGCGGTGTCACTGATAGGTAGTGACGAAGGTCAAAGAGTCATGGTATTCTTCTAGGTTTTCTCTAGGAGACGTATTTTACTCTTACTTTCATCTGAGCTGCATGTATCGTCTGTCAAATGCTTAGCTGTGTGTTCTTCATATCAAATGCTCCCCTACGACATTTTGTACATGTGCAGTTGCGAGTAAAATGGTAACTGAAGGAATAGATACAGTGAAATCTGATGGCGAAAATGCCAGTTCCCTCTAGAAAAGCATCTAGATAGCTAGCACCAAGTGAAAGGTCTTTTTTTTATTTTTTTTTTAAATCCGAATTTTTCTACACGAAAGAAGATAGAAACTTGAGGTACCTTTAAACTAAGACTACAAAGTTTTATATTCAAAAGAACCATCTGATTTTAGAAGGACACATATTTCAAGTGCATGCACATACAACCTTGTAGCAGTTTTTAGGACCAAAGTTTTCATTTACATTGTACAAATATTCAATGCGACTTCCATTCGACGCACGATAAACATCCATACGATAGTCAGACTCGTCGAATACTTTTGCCAGCATGTCTGAAATTATTGCATTCAGTGGTGTTCCTATGCAAGGACGCTGTTCACCCAAAATTGTTAGTAGTGGAGGCACATTGATGGAATCTTTTACAAACCCGTCCCCCCAAAAACGCAACGTAGCATGAGACCAAGTAACCTGGGGGGCCGTTGGTGCAATGCAAGATCGGCACGCCTCATACGATATAGGAGCTGCAGAGCTGTAGTATCAATGAAAGTCATGTCACTCAATTGTAACTGAATTGCCTCTCTTGAAACGTAGAAAGAAAAATGCCTTTTGTTGCTGTGTTATCGCTATCTCACTTGGATGCACGCTGGGCAATGGAAGAGTGAACTGGCTGGACCATGGAGACCCCTACTGGCAACTACATGAACCAAAAATTTACAACTGGCCCCAAGGTAAACTTTTAGTTTGGAAGCGTAAGTTAAAATCCAGCCCCTGTGCTTATCATCATTTATACATGGTGATTCAGAAGTGATGGTCAATATTCAGGGATATGACAGGATAATCATTCGAAACAAGAAAAGTCAACTAAACATGGGCTGTAAAATGCATGCCGTAAGAGCTGTGAGCAATTCTCGATCTTCGATACTGTAAAACAGATCTCTTCTACTGCAAGATATTTACTTTCCATGTTTTGGGAACTGGTAGTATGGACCAAAACAAGGAAAAAAGGCAGTAAACATGTGCTATATAATGCATACCTCAAGAGCCATGAGCACTTGTTCATCTTCGCTACTTTGAAACATAACTCTTCTAATGAACAAGTGCTCATAATTTTAAGGGTACGCATTTTAGAGCACGTGATTACTGTATTTTTTTGTTTTTTTGTTTTGGTCCATACTACCACTTCCCAAAATATGGAGAGCAAAGACCTTGCATTAGAAGCGATTTGCTTCACAGTATCAAAGATGAAGAATTGCTCATAGGTCTTAAGGCATGGGTTTTAGAGCCCATGTTTAATAACTTTTTTGTTTCGAATGATCATTCCTGTCATGTCCCTGAAAATTGGCCATCAATTCTGAAACACGCTGTATAGATGATACAGTCTTTTGAAATCGGATGAATGTCTTCGAAACGCCTTGTATTATAAAGAGTGCTGTATACTGTTAAGACACTGCGGAAAACTATTCAGGTTTTCCTGAATATTGGTACAGAATCTAGTGACCATCAAATATGTCTTTTTCCTCCACATTCCAGTTGATGGTATTACTTTTTAAAAGGGACAAACCCACCCTGGAACCTTCCGAATGTGTGAAAATTTCGAGTCTCGGCTACCGAGAGAGAATTCAGTAATAATAGGACAGAAAAATAAATTAAAACTTGTACAGAAACAAATAGTTTCTTACCCATTATTGATAATGAAATTCTGAGGAAATGAGTGGAAGACTGGCATTAACGTCACGTTTGATGCAATTGTGATATTGGTGTGAAAGTGAGAATTGTCACGGTGGCAACTTCTGAGAAATGTGTGAGAAGTCCAGCATTAGCGATAAATTGTGGCGCTGTGTTGTGGGTGGTGGAGCTCGGCGCAGGAGGCGATGTTATGGCCCGAGCGGACCGGTAACGCGTTGCGTGTTTCCCGAGGAACACGCGTGTCTCGGCGTGCCGTGTGCGTTTTCCCGTCTAGGCGTCGTAAAACTGTTCCGGATAGCGCGCCGCCGTCAGTTGCGTGGGGCCACCCGGGGAGGCGCCAACACCCTTCACATTCAAATTATTATCACGCACTTTCCTTTTAAAACGGTCGCCACAATCAAATTAGCATTATTTGTCGAAATAACGCATTCGCTCACCGCTGCGGAACCGGTAATTTTCTACAGATTCTGTTTGCCAAATCTCATATTGATTTCGAATCAGTGGTGACTATTTTGTTTCGACTACCATCATTTTTTTCTCCTGTCCGACACGTATATTCTCTGTTTCGCTTCTCACTTACATCGCCGCATATCGGCGTTCGTGAATGCAGAACTTCACAGTGTGTACTGAAGTATCCCCAAATATTTGAAGAGGTGGTAGTATGGGAAGCTGCAGCGTGAAAGTCACGAAACCACATGTCTGATCTCCAGTGATGTGGTGTTTCAGCTTCTCGAATATACGAGGGGGAATTCAGAAGGTAAGCTACACATTGATATGGCGGACTTGGTAACTATTATTGAATGCTGCACAACACTTCAAATGATCCACATACATGACACTATTATCTATCAACATAGTCGCCAATCCTCTGTAAGCAACGGCCGGAACGTTTACCAATCGCTAAGCTCCTCGATGATACAAATTCGCTCTTGGCCACAGAGCAATTCGAGAACCGGCGTGTCAACGTCCCCATCGTTGGGAAATCTGCGATTACTATGTATCTGTTCCTCGATTGCCTGGGCATTGTCGTCTGTGGTCGATTCGATTGCTTCTTTCCCGCCCAGTATCACCCACGTCTGCGCGGTCTTGGTCAAGTTCTTTGCACTATGGCAGGACGCGTCATTGCATGTGGACCATATACTGCCACAACTGCACGGTGATTCTTTGTGCAATTTAGGCGTTTTGCTCACAACAATCATACTGTTCCGCGTACTTTAACTTTTCCAGTTGCTGCGTCATTTCGCTCACACACTCTGACACACCTGTTATGCGTAACGCAGCAGAACTATGTCTGCAGGTAGCCAAGAATACACATTCTCTTCTCACACTGCGTCATTATTGTTGCGTAATGGTCTTACAAGTGGAGGCCACGACGTTGAGATCACAGATTTATTTCAGACTTTGTACGCCTTTAGTAGGACATTAAAACAACATAATGTTGAAGCAGTAAGGTGCACTTCTCTGGCAATTCTGAGAAAATCGCAAGAGAAATATTATACTTCTATTGTATGGCGTATGTATCTGTGGGTAGGGACTAGACGTTAGAGTACGTGGTAGTCAAGTGATTAGTGTTCCAGCTTCATAAGACGAGAGTGTATGACGCGAAGGTTCGACTCTCGCTCTAACTTAATTACCAATCTTTTTTCATCACTGGTCATATTATTTAATTTATATGACATTTGAGGGGTAATATAATGAAAAAACCACATGTATTTGCATGAAGTTTCAATTTGTGTTCTCCACGTCTGCATGACAAATACTATACTGCAAAGTGTGATGTCGAGCCAACATCCGGCGAGTGATTGTACATTAGTCTTGTGGTCTAGCACATTGTGACTTAGTGTATTACTAATTGTGGATAGAGTCAACCCATAATTATTTATCGAGGTTCGACTTGGGGTTTCCAAGCCTGTCCCTAGACCTTGAAAATTTAATTACAAATAGTAAGTAATTAAGTAACATACGAAATTTACTACGACTCCATGAAAATGTACGTGTTTTTTCTTATTATATTACCTCTCAGATGTAATATAAATTAAATAATGTGACGATTGAAGAAAATAATATAGATTTAAAAGTAAATGTTACCGGGATTCGAACCGTCTTCTCGTTCACGACCATCTCTCCAAGCGCTACCGCTAATCACGAGTTCGTCAGAGAATGTGGAAAATTTCTGTTTTGAAATGGATCGAAAAGTGAGAGCAAACATTTACCTCTCTGCCCAATTACAGACAAAAATAAATGGATGAGATGCCGAAAGAAGGGCTGCAAAGCTAAAACCAAGTTCATATGCTTAGAATGCCAAGTACCGTTGTGTATAACTAGTGACAGAAAATGTTTCTTTGACTTTCACAAATGAAATCGATTATGATGTACTACCACAACTTCAGAAATATTTGTGACAAAACTATTTTTCTTGTGTCATAATTTTGTAACACTCTGTAAGTAATATTTCTTAATGATAAATAAATAATATAAAACTTATACTAGTCTTCTTCCTTGGATGACCATGTATCATCAGTAGTTACTTTGAGTCCCAGTGTCCACCCGGCTGGACATAGGAAAATCTCTTCCCAGATGAACGGTAACAAAAAATTACAATTAGAATGGTCATTCATGATACCCATATGCAATATTTGTAAAAATAAAAAAAATTCCTTGGGACTGAAGAGGATAACAAATGATTGAGGGCACTCCAATTAACTTATTTTATTCGAATTCCCGCACAGATTCCAATCATATTTACATTCCTTGTCACTGTGGTACGTACACTTTCCATCCTGCACACACACACACACACACACACACACACACACACACACACACACACACACACACACAAATGAAACAGAAGGAGATCTGTGAAAATGGAAGTGACAACTGCATCTTCAGGTGCGTACAGAAAGTCCTGGTTTCTTGTAGAAAGACTCTCATCCTTAAGCTGAGTTAGTTAATCTTGCGGTAAGGCATAGTGTATTACAGTACTGCTAGAATAAAGTAGTACGGGATCGTAACATGTTACAGGTATTAGATAAATGCACATTTCCTTCCTCAGGATATTTAATCATCATAGTAATTCGTCACTTAATTTTTCATTAAATTTCTATCAATTTTTTTTGATAACATACATTGAACTTTGCATTAGCATCTCTTTCCATATACAATGTATACACAAACCCATTCCAGGTCTTTTGTCGTACTCTTAAATCATTGTTCCCCGAAATCATTAACAAGCTTCCCTTTTTGTATAGAAGTGTCTCACCTGTCTGACGGTACATTGTTTATTTTCGTTTGTTGTCTGTTATGATCAAATGGCGCGTTAACAACGGAAAAAATGTTAATCTTTGCAGTCTGAACAGTATGAGTAAGGGTCCCACTGTCTCGCAGCACGCTTATTGTTAAATTCATTACTGAAATCAGAGTGTAACAACCAAATAATGTTCCCAAGTCGTTTAACTAACAGATTGATGCCATAAATGAACATTTAAATCTTCACAAATTATTAACTGTTCGACTGGTAGGTCAACAACAAATGTAGATTTCTCATTAATAATTGGAAGTAAATTGTGGATCTGTAGGCTCTAAAAATTATGGGAGAACTCTTTGTCTGCAACAGTTTAGAAGCACATGTTTCTACGTTCTGACATATACGTATAGAAAAACTGTTTATTTAAGTTACTGTGGCTATCACTTCAGCTTCACCTACATGACTGCTTGCTCTTGGCTCTACATACAACTCAAGGTCGCTTATAACGACATATATTCAGGTACATTTCCTGTAGTTCATACTTCTACGTAATAAATTTAATGTGAAAGTACGAAGACCCGCCTATAGATGGAAGCTTCCCAATGATGAGATTTTTATGTTCTGTCCTCCAATTAGGTTAATGAGTTCAGTTCAGTAGGTACTTCACGAAACAGGGAGGAGCGTTCACCGTTTAACACCTCCACTAATGTAGATTTTATTGCAGACGTAGCATTAGCTTAGCTGGAAAAGGAAAGGGGAAACGGCCGTCGCCTGTTCATGGAACCATTAAAAAATTAGGCTGCAGCGGTAAAGAAAACTTATATAAAACATAAATGAGAGTGACCAGACGGGGTTTGAACGCCGATGCAACTTCACTGGGGCCGAAGGAAGAAAGGTTAAATTATAACATCCAGTTATGTGGAGATGATTGGAGGTAGTGGACTTACTTGTACCCACTGGAGAAGGAAGCCCGCAGTGACCTTTCTTTTAGGATCCATCGGAACATTTGCCCCAAGTGAATAATGCAATCCATTGGCTGTAAAACTAATACTCTTAGGTAGATATACAGATGCTCAGAGTTGCATTGATCTTTGACGGTTTGATTCTCCATCAGTATACGTCTTGTCAACATGTAATAGTGTTGTTTTCAAGTCTGTTAGGGTACATAAAGGTCTTCTGAGCCGCGTCAAATGATTCGTGAGCACGGTGGGATACGCCATGGAATGACGCGTGCTGATGGACGACACCAATACCAAAGTTTGAGAGAGATACAAAGCTGCTTCGTTGAGGTCATAGACGCAGCCAGTTAGCCGTATCACGCAGTATCTAGTCATACGTGAGATTTGGACGCAATAGTGGCACCATGGTGTACTGAATGCGGAGAAACGAAAAACCATACGAGTCCTAACGACTGTGCTTGGCCAAGCATGACCACACCAAAAAGGTTCGCCGTGTTGTCCGTAACCCCTTAAAGCTTGCGTCTGCCATCCGGAAGTAAGCGATGAATTCACTATAACACCCCACTTTTTTACACGTCATTTTCTGGTCACTAACAGCAGCCAGACTTCGGACTTGCAGTCCAATGAGTAACGCTGCCGTTAACAACGCCACACAGACGAGTCCGATTGGGGAAGTATATAATGAGTGCCACCGCATATTTACAACCACTAATCTTGGTTCTGCATTGCTACTGTCTTCGAGAACGGCGGCGTCAATGTAAGAAGACACACACTGTCAATGTTTTGGGGAGAAACACCGGTCTTACCTATAGTCATGATGCGGAGAGCAATCGAGTATGTCTACAAATTCTGAGTTACTACCATGAGCAGCAAATTCCACTATCCGTGCCCGAAAAATAATTTATGGGAGCTACTCGGACCTCACCTCTTTCCCAGCACCAAAATCCAGGGTGTAGAATGCCATTTACGACAGTTGTGTAACAGTTCCCTACCAAATCAGTGCACACACACAGACCCAACTGGATGGAAAATCCTGTTGACAGGTTGGTTCTGTGTTCCACGTGATTTTGTGATCACTCAAACAGCCTCTCGACGTTCGAAATTCCATTTCATTGCCTTATCTCCTTGTCGATCCTATTTTTTTTTAATAAGAAAGGATATTTTGTCAAAAACTAATCACGAAGAGAACTAGCTGCTCTTTGACGACTTACTGTATTTGAATATTTTGCTCACCCCATTTTTACTTTAAGTTAGATTAATACTCTCGTCATTGAGTGTTGACGCCAGATCAATAGTAAATACACAGTTCAATGACATAAGTAAGATCTCCCTAAAATGATGAGACTGAAGCATCGTCCCCAATGTAGTGTTATATGCCCTTTGCTATTCCTTATCTATGTAAACGATCCCGGAGACAATCTGAACAGCCGACTTAGGTTGTTTGAGGATGATACTGCCGTTTATCGACTAATAAACTCATCACATGATCAAAACGACTTAGAAAAGATATTTCAATTGTGCGAAAATTGGCAATTAACCCTAAATAACGAAAAGTGTGAGGTCATCCACATGAGTGCTAAAAGGAATTCATTAAACTTCGGTTACACGATAAATCACTCAAATCTAAAGGCCGTAATTCAGTCAAATACTTAGGAATTACAATCACAAACAGCTTAAATTGGAAAGAACACATAGAAAATATTTTGGGGAAGTCAAACAAAAGGCTCCGTTTTATTGGCAGAACACTTAGAAAATGTAACAGATCTATTAAGGAGACTGCCTACACTACGCTTGTCCGTCCTCTTTTGGAGTACTGCTGCATGGTGTGGGATCCTTACCAGATAGGACTGACGGAATGCACCGAAAAAGTTCAAAGAAGGGCAGCACGTTTTGTATCATGGCAAAGTATTGGAGGGAGTGTCACTGAAATCATACAGGATTTGGGTAGCACATCATTAATAGAAAGGCGTTTTTCGTTGCGACGGAATCTTCTCCCGAAATTCCAAACACCAACTTTCTCCTCCGAATGCGAAAATATTTTGTTGACACCGACCTACATAGGGAGAAACGATCAACACGATAAAATAAGGGAAATCAGAGCTCGTACGAAAGATACAGGTGTTCTTTCTTTTCGCGAGCTATACGAGACTGGAATAACAGAGAATTGTGAAGGTGGTTCAATGACCCCTCTGCCAGGTACTTAAATGTGATTTGCAGAGTATCCATGTAGATGCAGATGTAGATGTAGAAGACGCGGTCTAAGGTTTGCCCTAACATGTACAGTACCTTGTCTGTGGACGTGAATTCTATTCACGCCATATTTTATAAAATATGTAGACTTATGATTAACAAAACCCAAAGAAAAACATATGAAAAAATTAATCACAAAATATTAATATTTGTTCTATACCTCTAAATAGTCATAATAAGCAGTATATTTTCCATGGGTAGAGACTTTGTCATCAGTGTGCTTCCGTTCGTTTTACTCATTTGTTGCAAGCGAACACGTCCTGTTAATAACTTGAAAGTTTCACCGATAAACAGTCGATGACTTCCAAAACCAACCATATAGTCTAGTAGCGTAATGAACTCCGTCAATAGTTTCCCTCCCGAAATTTTTTTCTCCGTGGAGTTATGGCAACATCAAACAGGTTAATATGATTGGAACTGATTTCCTTGATTAAGCGTTAGCTGTTCTATTTTTAACATTCTTGGGAGCAATGGATTTTCATTAAAAACATACGGAGTAATAAGTGGTGCAGGTAATACTGTCAACGATTTTCTTAGCCGAAAACCTCACATACACTCTGCGACGGCTATCATAAATAATGTTAACAGAATCTGATTAACTGATAGAATAATAAAGTCGGCGATTATCCTCAATCATTTTGAGTGTTATAAAAGAATTTTCCACAAGACTGAATTATCATGGACGAAGGAGACAATTTAGCTTGACATTTTAGAACATCACTAATACCAGCTTTACTGCTGCCTACGGTAGCCACATAGGATGTACTGAAACTTATGTAATGTTAAGACTGTATCATCGAACGGCGCCGTGACGTTAGTAACATTACGTGTATGATCTGTGATATAATGAAGCTCGTTGTAATATGGAGGTACTATAACTGAATTACTTATTTTTCCTCATCTGCGTTTTATTCATTACAATACAGACTTCTCTATAAAAAGTATTACTTCTCTTAGCAGCTCATTGTCCTGCGCGTACGTGCATTTACATACCTAAATTCGGCTCCTCTCTTCCTAATTGTGTGAATTCTCCCAATGAGGCTTATACTGCACTTCGGAAGTAGTACCAGACATCTTATGTCCCCCTGATTACTTTTTGCAGTGAACTAACATCCGATTTGTTTTATCCTTTATTTGATATTAGGTATTTGTTATGACAGACAGCCATCCTTAAGGATATAAGAATAGAAAACTGCATCAACTGAAATGACATACTTCCTTTCATCATTATCATTAGCACAGTAAATTCTATTCAATTGTAGTTGACAGTTAAATGTACATACATGTTCTGAAAAAAATGGTTAAAATGCCTCTGAGCACAATGGGACTTCACATCTGTGGTCATCAGTCCCCTAGAACTTAGAACTACTTAAACCTAACTAACCTAAGGACATCACACACATCTATGCCCGAGGCAGGATTCGAACCTGCGACCGTAGCGGTCACGCGGTTCTGGACTCAAGCGCCTAGAACCGCACGGCCACACCGGCCGGCCATGTTTTGAAATCCGCTACAAAGTGTGTGGAAGAGCGTTCTCCCTAGCGTACCGTTCGTTATGCTTTCTGTACGTTGTAGTCACTGTTGGAAGATTTGAACAATGAATGCTACAATTTTTCTTTGTGGAACGTAGTTAGTCTCATTTGACCTTCACGGTATCCACATGTAGGATATGGAGAGCAGGAGATTATTTGTAGCTTTTGCCCTCAAAACTGATTCTTTCGAAGATTCTTTCCCAGTGACATTACAAAACTTTCTTCAGTTGTTGATGAGCTAAAATTACGCAGCTGAAATTACGCAGCTAAAGTTACACTGGTGAAGTTATTCAGCTGAGATTACTCTGTTGTATGGCTCGCCCTTTTAACAAATATGTAACCAAACGTATTATCCTTCCCAGTAAAAAAATTTCAAATTTCAGTCTGCAGATAGCTTTTATTTATTTTCGCACAACCGGTTTCTGGCGAGCTGCCCTTCTTCAGATCATTTGTTACTCTTACGAAGTAACCTATCGGTACATAACTGCAAGTTCACTGTTATCGCCGGTAGCGGTGGCCGAGCGTTTCTAGGCGCTTCAGTCCGGAACCGCGCGACTGCTACGGTCACAGGTTCGAATCCTGCCTCGGGCATGGATGTGTGTGATGTCCTTAGGTTAGTTAGGTTTAAGTAGTTCTAAGTTCTAGGGGACTGATGACCTCAGATGTTAAGTCCCATAGTGCTCAGAGCCATTTGAACCATTTCACTGTTATTTATTTGAAAATAAATAAAAGCGAAATTCAGAATGAAATTGGACATTTTTGTGCAAATAAAGATTGCATACAGTCCTTAATGAGGAACAAGTCTAGTTTTGATGCCCTTTCCAGTGTTTAGCAAGCTGTCTCTCTCGAAGGCAAGCTGCTCATTCCCATAATATCTCATTTAATTAACTCCTCTCATTTGATTTACTTACAACAGAGAATAAGTGATCACCATGATTCATTTCCATAAGTATGTATCGTTACATTAACCTAATCCAACCTAGCCGTAACGATACACCAATTTTAGTTGTGAATCACTGATGGAATTGCCAAAGCTGTAATTTATTTTGAATTTCGATAATTGCAAAACTAAGCCTTGATCTACATATGCTGTCTGTTGCCTATGTTTAAACCAGGCTGACTTTTGTTTCGTGTGTGACTTTGTATAATTCTTATTTTAGGTCATAGCAGATCCTCATGTCAGATGTCGACACCATCTAAATGGGGAGTTTAATGCCCTGTGGACGTCGAGATCATTAGAGTTTCAAATAACTGAAATTGCAACTAATAACCCTGTGGGCCAAAATGAATATCATATTATTAATAATGACTTCCATTTGTTCCTTGACCTGTGTGCTTTGGCGGCATGCAGTGGTGGTGGCGACGTCGGAACAAAAGTTGCTGCGACCCGAGGGTAGGCTGCCGTGATGAGGCAACGGCCACGTTGAATGGAGGCGCTCTGCCACCCCGCCCACAAGGGCAGCCGCTGCTAATCTGATATTAATGCGAGCGCCAGATGGGCGCCTAAGCTATGCGTATATTGAAGTTCAGCCTACCGCTCGCTGAATTATTGAAGAGTTTCCAATAACGGCCGACGGCCCGTGCTCCGCATGTGCGTTTGCTGTTTTCTTTGGCCGGAAGCAACTCTTTGAAAGAATAACGCCGGCCGATTGGTGGTTTTCCCTCGAAACGTAAAGCCGGGAAAAGTAGCAGAGTGCTAGAGACACTGAACTCACTTTCGGAGGATTGTGGTTTCAAATCACAGTCGTCACCTAGATTTAGATTTTCCCTGTTTTCTTAAAATCACTCAAGGTAAAAGTCTTACTGCTCCCTTAAAATTATAAATCAAGTTTCCTTCCTAAGCATTTCCCAGCCGAGCTTATGATCTAATTTTTAACCTTCCTCGTCAACGAGACGTGAAATCCTCATGTCTCTTCCTACATTCGAAATGATAATGTTCAATATAATTTCTCTTCCATAGTTTTTATTCCAACGTCTATAGTCTCTGTTATTGCTTACTGTCGGCCTTTCCTTACCGCAGATCATAAAAACGTCACTGACGGGCATTCGTGAGGAAATGCTATCTCAGTTGGTACCTCAGAATTACTAATACTGGGTGGCCGGACGGAGATTAGAAACTCCAACTTGCGACTGCGCCAGAGCGTTAACCTTCACCGCAGTCACGACCTATATGTTGTCAGCAGCCATCGTTGGGGGTTTTTGATTATACCTGATGCTACAGCAGAGTGGAGACTATATAGGCGATGATTTATTAACTGAACTAAGAATGCCATAGAGGTCGCATGCATGCCACATCATGTTAAACTCTGAGGTGTATCATCATGTATAGTAGGATAAACTTTAGTACCGTGTTTCGAAATCATATCATGTTGTACTGCGTCATTACGCTTTATTCCTGTTGCCAATTCATTTTTCAGGGCCCCATTGTTATGAACAGCACGAGAAATGACCCACTATTTGTATGAGGAACAATCAGGGAGAATATTCACCTATGACCCATCAATTGGAACTCTAGTATCACAAGTGCGAAATGAAAATTTTGCACTTCATAAAAAAAATTATAATAAAATGTAGTATCTACCGGCTGCAACACCATTAGTCTCAACTGGTATCAGGCAACTTATAAAAATACGTGGTTGTATGAATTTGTAGGAGTATGAAAAGGAACAACTACAAAGGCTCAGTCATTGGTAAAGCAAATTACAGACTTCGATTCGTTGGCGGAATACCGGAAAAATGCGGTGAGTCTACAAAGAAGACTATTTACAAATCACTTGTGTGTCGCATATTGAAATACTGTACAAGCATGTGGGGTCAGTATCAGATAGAATTACAGCTGATACTGAAGATCTACAAAGAAGGGTGGCACAAATTGTTACAGGTTTGATTGAGCGACGAGAAAGTGTCACGGGAATATTGAGAATATTTAATTGACACACACTTTAATATAGACATCAGTGAGCCTGTGAAGGCCTACTTATGAAATCTGATGAACCAGTATTAAGTGAAGTCTCTAAGGCTCTTCTTCAACCCGCCGCCCTCCTTCACCTCCCCCGCAACGTATAGTTCCCATAGGGACAGAGAACACAAGGCTTGGCTGACAACAAAGCGCGCAGTATCATTTAGGAAATCGTTCTTTATCCACTCCAAACGCAGTTACAGTGAGAAAAAACCCTAACATGGTGCACCATGCTAAATACTATATGACTTACATTTCAAAGTGGTTTTCAAAGTGTATACGTAGATGCAGATGGTCGTCGAATCACAAAACTATCTGATTTGAGGTATCGCGTCGTTTCTACTACTCCTTGGCATGAAAATGCACTATGCGGCAACGTAGGTAAAACACAGACAAATTAAAAGTCATGGGTAGCTGAATTGAGCGTTAGGATTGTGATTGGGCATGAAGTATGACTATATGAGCTTAACTGTTGCTTTTCCTGTCTGTAATCATCACCGAACGTAGTTACTGTTATTGAAAATCAGTTTTCGCTATGGACACAACCGTACAAGGTGTTGCAAGAGGAAAAAAGAAGATGTATGGACGGGAAAATAAATTGGCTACAATTCGCCTGGAAAAAACTATTAATATATTTCAACTGCTGCAACTGCTTCTGCAAGATGCCCGCACTGTACTACTGTGCTCTAAATATGATAAATTATTTTTTCAAATGATACATCTAATAAGGCAACGTTATCATAGAAAAAAATGAAAAAATAAGATTGAGGTGTAACATGTGAAGAGGAAACTAGCTGTTCGCGAAATGCCAACTGTAACGCCGTTGCCTGGAATACGAAAGCCGTTGTAAGACTCAGCCCTAGCATGCGTTACTGCTGATTTTAAACGGGACCTAGATGTTTTTATTCCTCGGAGGATCAATGTTACCGATGAATATTCGTATCAAATTCAACTGTGTGCCCGACCTGATCTTGAATACGGATACCAGCTTTTTACGGCCAGTACTCCAACAGTTCGGCGATTCACGTAGGTCTTACACACCGATTCAAGGCTTATAAATGTTAATAATTCCTTTGTAATATTCCAAACTCCTGCATTAATTTCACTGACAGAGCTGCCAGGAAAAAGTAAACGCTACCAGTAGAGTGTGTGTGTGTAGCTATAGGGAAGCGAAAAGAGGACAGAGAAGTGAAGCTGGGAGCTGATGGAGCGTCTGACACCGGACACATGTCATCGATAATCCATCCGACAACGGCAATTCACTTAGGCAGCTGGCTGGCGTCACCCTGGCTGTAGAGGTGTAGGTCTGGACACCAGAGAACATAGTGAAAAGCTGCTTGGCTATTTACTCCGTATATTGCGTGCTCCACGCTGCCAGAGAGTGTTCTGCGTAAAGCAGTCAGCACACTAAGAGATTATCTACATACTGCTATGCACGGTTGGCTACATGAATTTTTCCAAATTGTACTGCACCTGTCAGAAAAAAGCACCAAATTAGAACATGTAGTAAATTTCTCTCTGTGCCACGGAAATGTCGACATCAATGTAATTTTGCAATTTATGTAATGGTAGATACTACACAATGACGTAAGCATGAAACAAGATAGACCACAGCTCATTTTACATGAATAACTTACTATTGGCATGTTTTGTGGACGATAGATGCCACCTTGGTTGAAATCTAATCAAACAGAAAAGCGAAAACAAATTTCCAATTGGAGCCAATACAAAACATTCCAACAAACTTCACGCCTTAGTCAAATGTGCTAGTTATTTTTTTTAAAAAAACACTGATATTATGTCAGTATGTGCATTGTTTACGTATCTAATATTACAATAGGAAGAGACTAAACTAAAATGAAATCATAGGAATTTCCTCATAGACATCTGAAAAATTCTGTACGATATTGAAACGTTTAAAATTTCTGAAACTTACAAGTCCCGAAAGTTGGACACTGGTATATGATACCGAGCGAACGTTTTCGGTCATGTTGTGTTGTGGAGTACTTCTGCTTGCAGGTACTTTGCCACATATGGAACTCAGAGGGTCAAAAATTGTGTTTGCAGTCCAGAACTGCTGAATACATATAATGACAATGCCAAGTTTTGAGTCATACGTTCAAGCGTGTGCAGTGTGTATTGTCAGCAGACACCAGACTTGCAGGGCCCATAAAATAATTTCAGTTTGTCTCAAAATTCAATTTAAATTGAGAGTCAAATATTTCATTCAATATCTTCAAGCCTGTAAAAGTGCAATCAAATAAACCTTCTATCCAGAAAATGCCATCATATACTTGATAAAAGAATGCCTCATATACGAACGAACTCCCTTCGTTTTATGGTCTCACTGCACAGAGCTTATTTGAACTAAATCACTTTCCATGTTTTTTGAAAATTTTAGCTATAATTACTTTTCACACACGCCTCCACCGAGCGAGGTGACGCAGTGGTTAGCACACTGGACTCGCATTCGGGAGGACGACGGTTCAATCCCGCGTCCGGCAATCCTGATCTAGGTTTTCCATGATTTCCCTAAATCGCTCCAGGCAAATGCCGGGATGGTTCCTTTCAAAGGGCACGGCCGACTTCCTTCCCTGTCCTTCCCTAATCCGATGAGACCGATGACCTCGCTGTTTGGTTTCTTCCCCCAAAACAACAACAACAACAACACACGCCGCTAGTGCCAAGGTCGCTAAATCACCGTTGTGTTACGGCCTTTTAGAATTTTAGTACTGTGCGATGTGCTGCAGCAGTTACAACACAGAATATGCGTTCTGCAAAAGTATAGTTCCAATTTATGTGCACACAGTACGCAGGTACTTGCTTTCCAGCATTGTATCATATACAGGGAGTCGGGGGGTATAACTGCAGATATTTCTAGTGAAGACTGGAGAGAGTGTACTGAACAACATTGGTTCAGTATCTGCAGACTAACAATTATAGCTATTACGAGTATATGTTTATAGGTTAGTTAGTAGTTATGGCACAAGCAAGCCATTTAATTTTATTTACCCCTGGCAGTAGGACAGGTATTGAAGTATGGATGCATGGAGGCCCGAGGACAGTCTAGAGTGACAGGTATAGTCCACTTCACGGTGCAGATAAGACCGCGCACAAAACATCAGTTAGCACATTAAGTGATGTGTTTCGCGGGGAGACTGTTAGACGCAGAGAAAAAACAGCTTACACGCTGAAGTTGGTGCATATTAAGGTCCCACTGATTACAATATCTGTGCCTATACCCCTTATACTCTGTATTCAGTATCGTTTGTCAAAATATGTTCTGGCAATAGGAAACACATGACTGAAATGAACTTTGCACACAGATTAGGTGCACGACCACGCACAAGTGTTTACCGCTGTAGAACTGGAAATGATCCATATCTTCGAAGGTACAATGTGTGTAAACGCGCATGTTGCAAGCAAATGTTGTGGCATGGGATCAAAGATCTTCATATTATAGTCGAAACACTACTTTTGAGTTGTTCGTACACAATTCGACAAAGCTTCAACAGTGGCCAAGGCTCAAAACAATTAAAGCCATTAGCTGTCAGTGGACACTGATTTGTACCAATGGAGTAAGCTGAAAACTTGTGCTAGAGAAAGATTTGAACCAGGGTCTTCTGATTACTGGCAGGTGCGCTGACCACTATGTCATATAGACACAGTGGTCACCACAGCAGCACGCCTCCTGTCAGACCTACAAGCTCAGCTTATATCACATACTACTGCTGTAAGGCCCCTGCTCATTTGCCTCATTACTCGCGGCATACCGCCGATTCCCGTAAGAGTTCAAGGTCGGTGTGCATCAGCACTGAAGGGATCATTGGCTGTCATCGCCTTCTTTACATTTGCAGTGTCTGTTCTGTCAGACATCTTGAAAAGACCAGACAACAAATTGACCTGCAGCCGCTATAAATCAAGAAGTGAAAGAATTAGAGACCATAGCCGCCAGTAGGCATCGATTTATATCAACGGGCAAGCTGAAAATTTGTGCCCGACCTGGATTCTACCTGGGTCTCCTGCTTACTAAACAGATGTGCTGACCATTAGGCTATCTGGCCATACTGGTACCACAACCGCTGCAGGATGAAATTGGCGTCTGTTCTTTCAGACATGCCCGAAAGAACAGACTCGAAAGAACAGATGCCACATACACCGAAGCCCCTATCAAACTGGTACAGGCATGCGTATTCAAATACAGACACATGGAAAAAGGCAGAATATGGTGCTGCCATCGGCAAGGTGTATATACGACAACAACTGTCTGGTGCAGTTGTTACATCGGTTACTGCTGCTACAACGGCAGTTATAAATATTTAAGTGAGTTTGAACGTGCTGCTATAGTCGACGGACGTGCGATGGGACACAGCATCTCCGAGGTAGCGATGAAGTGGGGATTTTCGTGTACGACCAATTCACGAGTGTATTGAGAATATCAGGAATCCAACAAAACATCAAATGTCCGACATTGCTGCGGCCGGAAAAAGATCCTGCAAGAACGGGACTAACGACGACCGAAGCGAATCGTTCAACGTGAGAGAAGAGCAACCATTCCGATACCTGCTGCAGATTTCAGTGCTGGCCCCTCAACAAGTGACAGCGTGCGAAACATTCAACGAAACATCATCGACACGGGCATGGTGGCTGGTCAGACAATTCTCGTTTCAGATTGTATCGAGCGGATGAACATGTACGGGTATGGAGAGAAACTCATTAATCCATGGAACCTGCATGTTAGCAGGGGACTGTTGAAGTTGGTGGAAGCTATGTAATGTAGGGGGAGGGTGCAGTTGGAGTGATAGCAAACCTCTGGTACGTCTAGATACGACTCTGACAGGTAACACGTACGTAAGAATCCTGTCTGATCACCTAAGCCCATTGATGCCCCTTGTGCATTCGGACGGACTTCAGCAATTCCAGCAGGGCGACGTGACACCATACACGTCCAAAATTGCTACAGAGTGGCTCCAGGAACGCTCTTCTGAGTTTAAACACCTCTGCTGGGCACCAAACTGCACAGACATGGCCGGCCCTTGTGACCGACGGGTTCTAGATGCTTCAGTCCGGAACCGCACTGCTGCTACGGTCACAGGTTCGAATCCTGCCTCAAGCATCGATGTGTGTGATGTCCTTAGGTTAGTTAGGTTTAAGTAGTTCTAAGTTCTAGGGGACTGATTACCTCAGATGTGAAGTGCCCAGAGCCATTTGAACCATTTGAACCACAGCGGCCGGCAGAAAACAGTTAAATGATTCATAAGTGTCGCGATACATACGAGTACAATTACTCGCTTGCGAGAGTCCACATATGTCAAACTCTTCTGATGCAGTAAAAGTTGATTGATTCCTTACTCTCCGTAGTTAGTCGTTGTAGTAATTATCAGTAACTCTACTGAAGGAGCAACTCAACAACTTGTGCATAAAACACTATTTAACCTTCACTCTTTATACGACCACTCACTCTCACTACCTTTTACAGACAAGATCATAACATGAACATACGAAAACGCCTTAATGCCGTCTGTCGGACGTTCGGGTCATCGGTATGCGTACGGCGCAGACGTCTCTTCGCTGCACTTATGGGTGACGTCAGGCGCAGCTCGACCAAAGTCGGCAACGGACGAAGGTCAAAACGAATACCTCAGACACACAAGCAACAACAGCAACAACGCACTCTGAAGAAACTATCATCTCTACTAGGGGTAACTTTAATCCTCGAGCTCCTATTCCCATTAACGCGGAACATGTCACGCTTGTTCGTTTATATGCTATTGCAGCGCGTGATTCTCCCACCAGTCCATTAGATACATAAAAATTATAACTTATGAAATACTGGGAAAATCTCGAACCCTTACACTCAATTCCCATAGTTCATAATGGGTGTATAGCGTAGCAATATCATTTAACTACGAACGATTAGAGGCTTTTCTATAAGCGTCCTCATTTTTCCGAACTCTCCTTTGTCACACTATAAGCACACCTGCATTCAAAAGTTCCGATACGTGCCAATCGTACTTCAGCCTACTGGAGTTAAGTCGCATTTAACGCAGCAGAAGCAGTGGTGTAAGATTTCTTTTCGTAGCGGAAGCCTCTGATGCCGCATTTAAAGCTTGGGGTTGCGATCCGCCGCTCCAGGAAGAGAACGGGGCTCGCTGAGGCTGCGGCGGCAGCCACGGCAATAACTCAGACCACTAATGAAGTTACCGGCCGCGGCCCCGCGCCGCAAACCTGCCAAACTTGGCTGTGAGCCCTTCTGCTTCCCTGGCCTGTGTCTTCGGAATCTGGAAGCGAGGCACGACGAAATACCAAACTATTCCGTTTATTATGGCGGTGAACGGTAAGTGTAAGAATGAAGGTCTCATTGGTGCTCTCAATTTGTATCGACGGCCAATTGTCAACGAAAGTATGTGAAAGTTCTCTCACCTCTATTGAACGCCGTGCCTGTCCAGTTCTCAGTCGGTGTAATTCATTCACCTTTGCAGTTTCACAACACTTGATCACGTGAGCACTCGAAGGGATATTATTCAGGGATTCTGGTTGAAAATTAATCAAACCGACAAACTAAGAATGGATTCCTGGTTGGAATTGGAGAAAAAAGTTGCTATGAACACATGTCCGGAAATGTATCGTTGTCACGGTAGACGGCGCTGACGAATGACAGTTTCTCTGACCACTTGCCGTGTGTTCCTTATGTGTCGTAGGTTGGCCGACCGCGGTGGCCGAGCGGTTCTAGGCGCGTCAGTCCGGAACCGCGCTGCTGCTACGGTGGCAGGTTCGAATCCTGCCTCGGGCATGGATGTGTGTGATGCCCTTAGGTTAGTTAGGTTTAAGTAGCTCTACGTCCAGAGAAGTGATGACCTCAGATGTTAAGTCCCATAGTGCTCAGAGTCATGTTTTTGTTGTAAGTTGTTTTTTTTTTTTTTGACGCAGCGTACTGTAAGCAGCAGAATGGCCAGTAGTCATGTCAGCAACAAGCCAAGACGATGTTTGTGTACGGCAAAACAGATAGAAAAGGTTGAGAGGCAGCGTGGCTATAACAAAACAAGTACCAACCATATAACACAACGTCTTTTTTGGCGTTTGTGTGATCATAGGTCCTTTCAGACAGACGAAAGTCCAGGAAGGCGGCGGACTGTGCGTACACGAGATTTGGAGGACCGGGTTCTGCAAAATATTGAGGCGAACCCTAGTCCAAGCTCTGGGCAAGTGGCCCGGGAACATGGTGTAAGCCAAAGTATGCTTATGTTACGACCACTACTATCCGTATCACCTGCAGTCCCGTGGAGACCACTGAACATCAGTGTGTGTTCGATGCAGATCTGTACTATGTTCCAGGACGATTTGTTGTCGTTTGCAAGCACATCGTCCATTTCCAGACACTTCTGCATTGAACTTTCTTCCTTGATTTCCAGTCAGGATTTCGTCGCTCGAGAGTGATACATATAAGGCGCAGAAGGGCCTGTGAGCAAAATGACAACGATAGTCTATGACTTCTCGTTGTCTAGATTCTAAGACCTGAACGGGAATCACGAGAAGTGCGAGTGTGCGTAAATGAATTAATAATTTATGAGAGGAAGTAGATAGGTGTGTGACATATGGGGTCGGTCCAGGAAGTGTCCTCGGACAGCCTAAGTAGGAAACCGCTCGCGATAAGCGGGAAATCTGTGTTCGAGGCCCAGTCCGGCACAAATTTTCGTAAGTCACTATAGTAGTAGTACATATATAGCTATTACAGGCAACTTAAATTTTAGAAATAAATTACAGTTTTAATTTTGATTATGCACACTGAGGTGAAAAAAAACATAGAATAACTACAAGTATCGTGTCGGACCTTCCCCAGCTTAGTGCAGCAACTCTACATTACATGGACTCAACAAGTCACTGGAAGTCCGCTGGAGAAATACTGACCCATGCTGCCTCTATAGCCCTCCAAAACTCAGAAATTGTTGTCGGTGCAGGATTTGGTGCACGAATTGAAGTCTCGATTGTATCCGATATACCATCGATGGGATTCATGTCGGGTGATGCGAGGGGACCAGATCATTCACTCGAATTGTTCAGAATGTTCTTCAAACCAGTCGCAAACAATAGCGGCCCAGTGACATGGCGCATTTTTATACCTAAAAATTCGATCATTGTTTGGCTGTAAATGGTCTTCAAGTAGCCGAACATAACCATTTCCAGTCATTTACTTGTTCAGTTGGACAAGAGTACCCAGTCCATTCCATGTAAACATAGCCCACACCATTAAAGCCACAACCAGGTTGCATGGTGCCTTCCAACAATATGGCTCCACGGCTTCGTGGGGTCTGCGCCACACTGGAACCCTACCATCAGCTCTTACCAACTGAAATCGGGATTTATTTGACCATGCCACGATTTTCCATTCTGTTAGGGTTCAACCTAAATGGTCACGAGTCCAGCAGAGGCGGTGCAGGTGATGTGCTGCTAGCAAAGGTACTCGCGTTGGCCGACTGCTGCCATAGCACATTAACGCCAAATTTCGCACACTGACTTAACGGATGCGTTCGTCGTACGTTCCACATTGATTTCTGCTGCTATATCAAGAAATATTGCTTGTCTATGAACACTGACAACTCAACGGAAACGCTGTTGCTCTCGGTCGTTACGTAAGGCCGTCGGCCACTGCGTGACACGTGTTGAGAGATAATGCTTCAAATCTGGTATTGTCGGCAGGCTATTGACACGGTAGATCTCGGAATATTAAATTCCCTAACTATTTCAGAAATGGAATGTCCTGTGCGTCGAGCTCCAACTACCATTCTACCATTCGGTCATAATCACGTCGAAAATCTTTTCATAAGTATCACCTGAGTAAAAATGACAGTTTCACCTTTGCACTGCCCTTTTGTATCTTGTGTACGTGATACCACTGCCATCTGTGCACGTGGATATCGCTAGCCAACGACTTTTGTCACCTCACTGTGTATTAGTGAAAACCGACACTGATGATGAACAAATATAAACGAATATTTTAATTCAATTCGAAAATGTTAATACATAAAGCAGTTTTAATCTCGATTCTCTGCAGACTGGAGTGCTCGCTGCTTCTACATTTCTTCCCAGCAGAATATCATTAGAAGAAGGAGTGATTCTCCTCACCATAGGTAGATTATTGAAATGCAGTGTACGGAAATCGTTACAGCTGACGTCAAACTGGCTAGAAAGAGCCAATTTGCGATCTATGGCGTGGTTCAAGCAAGATATACAATATTATTCAGCGCTTTATAAGTAAAATAATTTTACAGTTACTTAAGTTAATTGAATATTCTCTTGGTACTTGGTAGAATAATTAATGATTATAAATGAAAAGCACAATATTGTGTACTTGGTACATGGACAATAGTGTGCTTTTAATTGGTAACTAGGAAGTTATTCTATCGGAAAGCAATGGAAGAATAAGTTAACACGAATATTTTATACATCATGAATGAAAAAACACAACAATTGTATAATAGCCTACAATATTGATTATTTGGCTAACCGCTTTCCGCTTTCGGCTGTTAGACCATCATAAAGTACAAAGATTAATCTTATCTTTGCATCCGATGATGATTCAAAGCTGAAAACTTATTACTTAAATAATAAATATTTTTACACAAACCACTTCTAACTGCTCATTTGCACTCCACAGTAACTTTTGGTTTAAAAGGCTATAATCGGATGACAACTAGTGACAATTCACGCAAATGGATAAGAAGTGGAACATTCAAAATTTCGCATTTAGTTCAAAATAGTAAATTGTGCATTTTGCCACACGGGCGACTTGACCTTAGTGGTCTTCGAAGTATGTCGGCTGCATGTCAATATATCATACTGTATCAATCTCTATGTCAGAGGAGAATAAATATACACTTAGAAATCAAATGGTCTCGTGAATTTCAGCGAAACTGATCTCTTAAAGGAGCAGAAAAACAAAACTTCGTGGCTATGCACAGGGAACTCATATCGTTTTTCACCGATTGCTAAAGATGTAAGCTTTTGTCAAAATATCAGTCTAGTTTCAATTGACGCGTTGTTGTCTAGTGCAACAGTGAAAGATATCTATTGGCTACAAAATCCTACTTTTCAACATAATCTCTGTCCAATGCGACTGCCTTACGCCACCTTACTGGGAGGGCCAGTATGCTCGCATGGAACCACTCCACTGGCCGACGTCGGTACCAAAATTTGGCTGCATCAATAACCTCCCTGTCATCGACGTAGTGCTTCCCACAGAGTGCATCCTTCATTGGGCCGAACACATGGAAGTTTAATGGTACGAGATGCGGGCTATAGGATGGAAGAGGGAAAAAAGTGAAGTTCTATGAGCTCCTCTGGGGCCTTGTTTGAGGCCTTGCGTTATCGTGGCGAATAAGTTCCTTTGCATTTTTGTGGCGATGAGCAAGCTGAAGTCCATTTTCAGTTTATTGAGGATAGAGCAATACACTTCAGAGTTGATCGTTGGACCATGAGGGAGGATGCCAAACGGGATAACAACTTCAGAGTTCCAGAGGACCGTCGTCATGACATTACCAGCTGAGGGTGCGGCTTTGAAATTTTTCTTCGGAGGAGAATTAGTGTGGTGCCACTCCATGGATTGCTGTTTTGGGCCTCGCGGGATTAGCCGAGCGGTCTTGGGCGTTGCAGTCATGGAATGTGCGGCTGGTCCCGGCGGAGGTTCGAGTCCTCCCTCGGTCTTGGGTGTGTGTGTATGTGTCCGTAGGATAATTGAGGTTAAGTAGTGTGTAAGCCTACGGACTGATGACCTTAGCAGATAAGTCCCATAAGATTTCGCACATATTTGAACATTTGATTGCTGTTTTGTTTCCGCTTCGAAGTGATGACTCCATGCTTAATCACTGTGACAATATTCGACAAAAGAATGCGGCAATTACCCTCGAAACTTGAAAGCAGTTCCACCAGATGGTCCTTCGTTGCTCTTTATGGTTTTATGTTAGGCGGCAGGGAACCCAGCCGGCACACACAGTTGTGTACCCCAACTGGTGGACAAGTGTGTCAGCACTGCCATCAGAGACGTCATGTTGAGCAGTGAGGTATCGGACTGTGATCCGTCGATCACTTCGAATTAAAGTGTCAGCACGATCCAAAAGTGCAGAAGTCATCTGTGTACGGCCGGCCGGCACGCGGGAGACCGGAGAGGCCTGCGCGACATTCTTGCACTTTTGACAGAAGCCTCGCCCAACAAGTACCGTGCTTTTGTGCACTGCCAGGTCTCCACAGACATTCTGCAAGCGTCTGTGCTTGGGACTCGCCTTCGTTAGAGATGCCGTTTTGAAGTCTACGTATTGCGCCGCCACCTATCGGAACTTCATGAAACTATAGGGGTTGAAGCGGGAATATTCCAACAACAAATTCCGCATATTTTCAGTGGAAATTGGCTGAGAACAAATGTGTTGCATTACTTATTCAACGGGCCGGCCGCTGTGGCAAAGCGGTTCTAGGCGCTTCAGTCCGCAACCGCACTGCTGCTACGGTCGCAGGTGCGAATCCTGCCTCGGGCATGGATGTGTGTGATGTCCTCAGGTTAGTCAGGTGAAGTTCTTCTAAGTCTAGGGGACTGGTGACGTCAGATGTTAAGTCCCATAGTGCGTAGAGCCATTTGAACGTATTCAACGCCCCTCGTATAGTAATTCCTAAAATTTCACTTTACAATACAATAGGCTAATAGCGAATACAAGTAACTTATTCAAGTAATTATTAATCAATAACGAGCGTTATATTTCTGTTTTAAGTGATATCAAGTGACTTTAAGAATTTAATTTTGGCCGTGGCCGTTCCCACAGTCTCGGAGATACGATCTGCCTGTCACTGAAACATATGATGTTGCTGTCTACGACGCCGAAATAGGGGAGCTGTATCCCGTGTGAGATGATGAGTTTATGACTGCGTACAGTTAAGGGAAGTATTTGAAGTTAGAAGTTTAAAACGCTTCGTAATTTTAATGCCAAACGGACACTAATAGGAACTTATGGATTAACTTGGATGTATCCTGGTGATGATTTGTTGACTGTTTCGTCACTTATTCTGTTAAAATTGTTAAATTCATTCTCTCTAATTTATGTGAAACTGTCAATATAAGCACGAAAGTAATTTTTCATCTTAAAAACGAACATCACCGAAAAAGATAAATATGTTTCTGTCATTCCCACATTTTATGAAAAATTTTACCCATTGCTATCAGTGTTCTTTTAGGTCCACTGTTATGAAAAGCTTTATTTTTATGACCTGTCCTTTAAGAGCAGAAACAGGGAGAACCAGGAAGACGGTGCTGCCGTGCTCAGCACTGCCTGGAAGGAGTAATGTAAGAGATACGATCGTCCACTGCAGGTTCTTCTAATATGCAGTCGCGCTTGTTGACTTCTCGTGACGTAACAAAAGAGTCATTAGGAGCAGAAAAGCTTGAGGGATGAAGTGGGTCATGATTTTACCAAAATCATGGTTTCAGTATTCAGCGGAAATCGTTTTCTGGCTAGGGAAACTGAATCCGGAGGGCATCGTAGGAACTAGACTTCCAACAAGTGACTTCCAACAAGTGTCTTGTTCACTATTCACTTACCACCTGCTCGGCAAGTACCACAGATTTATCTTCGTAGAGATTGCGCTATTCATGAAATTCCAGTAAATGGGAGCAGGTCTACTTGATCTGCCATATATTGATATAGTTCGTTCCACATTCTGAAACCACGTGTTTCTAGTTTTTAAGCACACTATTAAAGCTACAAATATTACACACGTTTGAAATTTTTATATGGCATGTAAGGTTACATGTACTATTGAGACATTTTACATTATGTGATAACTGAGTGGAAAACGAGTAGCAATAGCTCAGCTATTAGTACAGTTGTGCCTATCCTGTTTGGAAGGTCAGTAAAGCGATTTGGTGCTGTAGTGATTTTATTAGATTATGCTGGTTAATTGTAATTATTGTATTATTAGCAGTGGTACGTTCTACAAGAATAACTTACACGTTTCACGGATTGTCTTCCTGCATCGCTTCCTGTAGATGCAACCGTTAGCGTATCACAACAACTTAAAATTCAGCTTAAGGGAATATTACGTTATTACATAGTAAATATTTGTTAACGTATTCGCTTTAACTCCCAAAAATTGCGCATAAACGAAGCAACCATTGTATTATTCCATCCGTAACTACAGACGGATTTCGAAGTACATCTACATCTACGTGACTACTCTGCAATTCATACTTAAGGGCCTGGCAGAGGATTCATCGAACCACTAACGCTCTAGTCTCTACCGCTCCACTCCCTAACATAATTGCTACCCCAACTCGTGTAACATATCCGTGACACTCTCTCCCCTACTTCGCTATAATACGAAACGAGCTGCCCTTCTTTGAACTTTTTCGATATCATCCGTCAGTCCAAACGGGTAAGTATCCCATACAATACAGTTACACACCTGAGACGATACTCCAAGGGTAAGCAAATTAAGAAGACCCTTGTGAGGAACGGTCTTTTGGAAATCTAGAAGTATGTCCATGGATTCAATTACGATAGCACTCGGTAACACTGATTCTTGTCATAAGAACCCTGATTCTACTGGATGGAAAGCCCGAGTGCATCCACTAAGACATGGAAACTATCCAGATGTGGAAGAGGAAGGTAAGATTAGTGTACTTTGTATATTTTTGGTCGGGAAGCTGACGCAAAATTCGCTCCTAATTACGTAATTAATCACAAAGATTGGGCCTAATTACATAACTATATGCATAGCGCTAAACAAGGACGGCATAAAAGCGCAATACAGCTAAAAAAAACTGACGATACCATACAACTGGTGTTATCCTGCAGGGAACAAATTTCGCAGTACCACTCGAAACTAGTAGCAGACGCACCCAGACTTTACCCTACACCTACAAACTGGCGGGAAAACGGCAGAGGTGTAAGGTAATATCTTTCTTCTTTTTGGTGGGAAGTACATTCTACTGACAAGATGCTGTTGTTGGACAGATAGGTGTATAAAGTGTGTTACCTGTAAGCATTACAGTATCTATCACTGCTTGACGTCAGAGTTCGCTACAGATTCCTGCTCAAAAACCATCCTGCAGCCCAAATAATCGAAGCCAATATACGCTACCACAACTGATGAAAAAAAAAATTAACTTCTGAATTGTCATGAAAAAACCAGCACTTGTAACGAACGGGTCATAATGCAGCACATGTACTGGGGGAAAATCGTCGTCCTATAAGACTGAGGAGTGCAGAGGGGGTGGTAGTTGAACGTACGTTCTTCTCGATGTAGAATCACGAACTGCCAAAACCAAGGCCTTCTCACTTCCCCTCACGACTCGGCCTCCCCCTGTCAACGATGCTCCGCCAAGCATCTCCCGCACTGCTACCACACTCTAAGGTGGCTGCTACCAGTCGTCTTTCAACCGTTTGGCCGCTGCCTTAATCAGATGTTGGCCGCTGCCATAATGCGATTCTCCTACTCCTGCACCTAGTCAACTAAAAAACAGGAGATAAAAGGACAGCCGCCTCAAGTGCAACTTGTTCGTCTAAAATGTAGCAACAGAGCCCCCACGCACCGCAGACACACTCCCCCCTTCCACTGCCTTCAAGATACATGGCATGCTCTCAGACGACGGTCCTAGACAACACAAAAGGGAAATTAAGGAGCATAACCCGTCCATTTGGAGAATGGTCCAGTTGGTCCGCAAAACTCGGCTTCCCACCATCTGGCCGGCTGCTGCCTTAAGGTGATGCTCGTACGCCAACACAGTAGTAGATAAAAGACGACTGCCTCAAGTGCAACTTGTTTGTGTAAAATATAGTGACAGAGCCCCCACATGCAGCACCCCGCCCTCCCCCCCCTGCCGGACAGAGAGTGGCTGTGTCCGGCGACCGCTAAACAGACACGCCCCACGAGCCGTCGCCCACAGCAGCCCACAGTTCGGCGATGAAGAACAATTACATTTGACGTCAACGCATCTATAATCAAGCATCTATTTAAAAAAGCAAAACACACCTGCGACCATAATAAATGTCCTCTTTCCACAAGAATGTGTGAAGTCCATTTTCTTTTAGTTTTATCAAGAAAATCAATATAGTTTTTACGTTCAACTGCAGTCGCATCTCATTATTTTGTGATGTCAAGGGAAGTGTACCGCCACGTATCACAAATGATCAGCAGAGACATGCCCACCCTGCGTAAAATCAGGAAAAAAGACTTCTTCTCTTTTGATTCGAGAACCACACAGTCTCCTTGTTATTTCAAAACCGTCCTCACTGAAAAGAAACAGAGAGAATTTAAACTAAAAATAAATCTATATTAAGCAATTACTTCGAGCTTGTTGAACAAATTACACGACCTGAGAGCATCTCTCGCGTTCAGTGTCTGTAATACACACGTGCATGACAGTTTATCTACAAACTTTTCAGACAATCTTTCATGTCATTGGCACACATGTCGGAAAAATCACTCATTTTATGTCTGACAACAAGAAGTTATAATTCAAGAGAACGGAGCTGTGTTGTACATTATGGTTCAAATGGCTCTGAGCACTATGGGACTTAATATCGGATGTCATCAGTCCCCTAGAACTCAGAACTACTTAAACCTAACTAACCTAAGGATATCACACACATCCATGCCCGAGGCAGGATTCGAACCTGCGACCGTAGCGGTCACGCGGTTCCAGATTGAAGCCCCTACAACCGCTCGGCCACCCCTACCGGCTGTACATTATGACATGGCTCATTTTACCAGTGGGATGCTATATCATACCAGATCTTACGAAACATATCGCGCGAGCCTGTCTCGCCCTGTGTAGGTGGGAGATTGAAATTTCGTTAAAAGATATCGCCGCAACGAAAAAAAAAGGCTTGTCAAGGATCATTCTATGGTGCCCTAGCCATCTCTTCCACCCATCAGCGGCACATCATTAATATCAATTTGATAGACTAATTAATTAAATAGATCATGAGAGTCACTTTGTATGGTGAGTAACTTTTTTTTTCAGCAGTCGGATTACACTCGCCAAGTAGGACAACTGGGAACCCATGGAGGAAACACGATGTTCTTTTCGAGGAATACTATTGAGAAATGACATCTGATGCTGACCACAGAGGGATTATACAAACCACAACATACATTTCGCGTCAGGACCGCGCTATTTAAAAACACGATCATAACCCCTATGTTACCATCACCGTGCATTAAAAGTGGTCTTGAGTCTACAGGCACGGATGGTCGCTGATAGTGTTACGCTTTCAGGCAGAAATGCCGTCCGAAATGCTGTCAGCAATTTGGAATCAAGTCTATCCATTCAACCACATATTTTCGTTAGATCCTGTAGAAACATCTTTTAATGATTACAGTCACTGGTAAATCATATTAGTGCGACTCTCTTATCTCGAAACGAGTCAACTTTATTCTTTTTTTCGAACCTATCTGCTATGGTTCCCATACACCAAGAACTCCAGTGCTGTTTTTAGGCAGTTCCTCTGCATCTTATAATTTCTCCTAAGTCTCTGCCTCGCTCACACTGCAGCTTAGACCATGTGATCGTCCCAGTTTAAGTTTGACCTCTACGGAAGTCGGAGAATGCTACATCTAAGACCTTCTGCATCCTGTGGGGAAACAGGATGAGCCGAGTTAATGCCACAGGAGCGTGTTTTGACCACTCGGTTGAAATGGGAACACATTGTCATAGCTCTGCCAACCGTGTACAGTGTGTAAGGCCAGCGCCAAACAAAGCTTTGCCCTGCAACACGAGGTAGCAGGAGAGATAGTACGAGCAGTTATGGTGGTGTTTCTTGTGGGGAAAATTAGGAAGAGTACACATCATACATGGCATGGAGGAAGGACGCAGATTTCGCAACACATTTCCAAACTACATACAGATAGTCCGAAGGAGATTTGTGTCTCTCAGGGTGCATTCATGACTATCACCAAAACATGTGTGGCGATTTTATTAAATATACTGGTACTGGTTCATTGGAGAAGGTGGTTCGTGACCGAAGTCGCTTCCACAGACCGGTGTAAAGTTTCATTACCTGTACTCTAGGATGACCATATCCAACAGACTATCAATCACACGAGAAGGTTACTGTATTGCTCCTTCATAAGATGTTTAATACATAGTTTTTATCAGTTGTAACACATCCAATCAGTGTTCACCACCATAAACTTTGTTTTTTCTACAGTGACTTATAGAACCGTGTCAGCTGATGCTAAACTGACATTAACATGCTTTGACCCTCTGGCTCTCACAGAAAACTGAACATTGCATGGCATAAACTGTACAGCTACCACACCACAGGGCAGTAGAAATTAAACAGAGACGTGATGTTTCTCATTGACAGAAATTTGGAAGACAAAGCAATATATGAAAACTGGAAGAGTTTGCGGTATTGTAGAGCGCTTCCAACAGCTATTCGAAGGTGATTACCTGTACAGTTACTCTCATTTTCCCATCGAAAGGGTAGCGTATGTCTCGGTACTCCTTTTCGAAAAGCATAGTTCCTTTATTTTGCAGTCATGTACATGATTACTGTTCCGGTGTTGACCATCACCGGAAGGTGCTCTTCACGACACATGTGAGGTAGCACAAATAAAAGGAGGTACTGTTATCTTATTCGTGCAAAAAAATAAAAAAATAAAAATAAAAACATGTAGGGTATCCCAGCATATGTAAATAGGACGAGTCTGTAGCAATGAGGAACGCTTCAAAACAATTGTATTAAGTTGACGACCTCAACATGTAATCCCATGTTCTACAGGGACAAGTAGCAGGTATCCAGTATTCCGTCAAGGTTCCCTCCATCTCAACGGAGTGGTGTCAGTCAATCATTATGCGGTAATCAACGGCGTACCCAGTGGATGTTCAGGATTGGAAAGATGCCATTGATGTGGAGTAGTGTACTGTAATACACACCGCAGTTGATAATGAGATCAATCTTAGCAATTTTACCCAGAAGTCGGGGAGCTGAGTTAATGCTATAGGAGTGTGTTTTGACCACTCGGTGGAAGTGAGAACATGTTATCGTAGATCCGCCACTCGTGTACAATGTGTAAGGCCAGCATCAAATGAAGCCTGCTCCTGCAACACGACGATAGAACGAACAGTTACGGTGGCGCTTCTTACTGGGAAAATTGGGAAGACAACATCGAAGAAGATCCGCGTCCGTCATGATCCATTCACATCTATCACCCAAACATTTTATCATCGTTATTCTGCACCACCCAGCAGAGAAAAGTTACTAACCTTAAAAGTTCCGTTAATTTCATCCGATAGATTTTTACTACATCTCTCTCTTCCAATATATCGGAAATCAATACCGTTTATGTGCCAGCATCGAGAATATGCGGCGATCCTATTACATATACAGGTATTTATCCACTGGAGCAAGTGGCCAGTGATTGACGTCTCTTGCGCGGACCGAGGTGGTACTGTACGAGAACCTTCTCCCACATGTTCTCACTCGCAGGCGAGGGACCCTGTTTCGTTGTTTGAAACACCGCTTTTTCTGCTGTAACACACTTCGCACACTGCCACACATTTTTTTTCCGCCACGACTTCAAGGTCGGTGTCAGATTCTAAACTGACATTAACACGTTTGGTCCATTTATTCCCCCAGGAAACTGGACATCGCACAGTGTAAATAACATTATGTGGTAATCAACAGCGTACCTGGACTGTTGGAATGGGACCGAGCGAGGCGGCGCAGTGGTTAGCACACTGGACTCGCATTCGGGAGGACGACGGTTCAATCCCGTCTCCAGCCATCCTGATTTAGATTTTCCGTGATTTCCCTAAATCGTTTCAGGCAAATGCCGGGATGGTTCCTTTGAACGGGCACGGCCGATTTCATTCCTAACCCTTCCCTAACCTGAGCTTTCGCTCCGTCTCTAATGACCTCGTTGTCGACGGGACGTTAAACACTAACCACCACCACCACCACTGTTGGAATGGAAAAAGACACCATCGATGTACTGTAATAACAAGCATCATAGTTGATAGTGCGATCAATTTCAGCAATTTTATCGTAGTTTCAACTCCGACCAATGATGTGGCAGCATGCTTACCAGTTTCTGTGTCATCGCTAAACAGCCCCTCCACTACTTTGTGAGTACCATCGCGCATGTAAGCAGATGACTGTGCAGTATTTTCATTCATAGTTAGCTCTTGAACATATACACCAAAGTATAGCAGACAGCGACCGACATGTCTCTAGCACTTCGATCACAGAGCGTAACTTTCGATTTCTCTCTTTGTGTGTGAGAGTCACAGAGCATTCTCGCATTCTTAGGATAATGTTAGAGACCGAAAGATCTCCTCTCATTGTCTTTGACCAACTCTCCATGCCGCTGACCAGAAGTAGACCGTTACAGTCCACGTTTCGTGTAGGAACAATGCGAACCAAGGCTGTAACTGCTGTCCCGCATCCATCCAAGAGCACAAGATTTCTACACATGCGCGAATGTCGAAGAGGTTAGCACCTTTATCACTGAACAGTATATATGAAACGGTTTTGATGACATAACAGGGAGTTAAGAACAAGAAACTGGTGGTTTTTATGCATGATGGAGCTCCAGACAGACGGAGCTTGCAGCATTTTACATAAATCAACTGCACTAGCAATTGTAAAGTATTGCTCTAGTGACTGGGGTCAGTACCAAGAAGGTATTGGTAAGATAGAACATAAACACATGCACTCCTAACGCTACAATGTTCTCCACTTAAAACACGCTATAATGTTAGATCGTTGCGGATTCCTACCTATTATTCATATGGAATGCAACACCGTTACTATCCCAATGTAAGAAATATATTTCCAGCGCATAACATACATTCTCCTTGCCGGTTCAGAAATTGTACTATGCTCGCATCAGTACTACATCTACATCTACATTCATACTCCGCAAGCCACCCAACGGTGTGTGGCGAAGGGCACTTTACGTGCCAATGTCATTACCTCCCTTTTCTGTTCCAGTCGCGTATGGTTCGCGGGAAGAACGACTGTCTGAAAGCCTCCGTGCGCGCTCTAATCTCTCTAATTTTACTTTCGTGATCTCCACGGGAGGTATAAGTAGGGGGAAGCAGTATATTCGATACCTCATCCAGAAACGCACCCTCTCGAAATCTGGCGAGCAAGCTACACCGCGATGCAGAGCGCCTCTCTTGCAGAGTCTGCCACTTGAGTTCGCTAAACATCTACGTAACGCTATCACGGCTACCAAATAACCCTGTGACGAAACACGCCGCTCTTCTTTGGATCTTCTCTATCTCCTCCGTCAACCCGATCTGGTACGGATCCCACACTGATGAGCAATACTCAAGTATTTGTCGAACGAGTGTTTTGTAAGTCACCTCCTTTGTTGATGGACTACATTTTCTAAGGACTCTCCCAATGAATCTCAACCTGGTACCCGCCTTACCAACAATTAATTTTATATGATCATCCCATTTCAAATCGTTCCGAACGCTTACACCCAGATATTTAACAGAAGTAACTGCTACCAGTGTTTGTTCCGCTATCATATAATCATACAATAAAGGATCCTTCTTTCTATGTATTCGCAATACATTACATTTGTCTATGTTAAGGGTCAGTTGCTACTCCCTACACCAAGTGACTAACCGCTGCAGATCTTCCTGCATTTCGCTACAATTTTCTAATGCTGCAACTTCTCTGTATACTACAGCATCATCCGCGAAAAGCCGCATGGAACTTCCGACACTATCAACTAGGTCATTTATATATATTGTGCAAAGCAATGGTCCCATAACACTCCCTTGTGGCACATCAGAGGTTACTTTAACGTCTGTAGACGTCTCTCCAAAATGATCGTTAGTAACGGGGAATGCCTCTTACAAAGAAAGGGACAAACGCATAGCAGCGGCGTTTGACATGTGAAATTACATGTCATTCCACCAGTAACTCCGTAAACAGGATATCTGTCAAGAAGGTGTATACACGGAGATTGTAATACCTCACAAACACCTGTCGATAACTTGAAATAGTGATGGAGTACTTTGCATATACACTCCTGGAAATTGAAATAAGAACACCGTGAATTCATTGTCCCAGGAAGGGGAAACTTTATTGACACATTCCTGGGGTCAGATACATCACATGATCACACTGACAGAACCACAGGCACATAGACACAGGCAACAGAGCATGCGCAATGTCCGCACTAGTACAGTGTATATCCACCTTTCGCAGCAATGCAGGCTGCTATTCTCCCATGGAGACGATCGTAGAGATGCTGGATGTAGTCCTGTGGAACGGCTTGCCATGCCATTTCCACCTGGCGCCTCAGTTGGACCAGCTTTCGTGCTGGACGTGCAGACCGCGTGAGACGACGCTTCATCCAGTCCCAAACATGCTCAATGGGGGACAGATCCGGAGATCTTGCTGGCCAGGGTAGTTGACTTACACCCTCTAGAGCACGTTGGGTGGCACGGGATACATGGGGGCGTGCACTGTCCTGTTGGAACAGCAAGTTCCCTTTCTGGTCTAGGAATGGTAGAACGACGGGTTCGATGACGGTTTGGATGTACCGTGCACTATTCAGTGTCCCCTCGACGATCACCAGAGGTGTACGGCTAGTGTAGGAGATCGCTCCCCACACCATGATGCCGGGTGTTGGCCCTGTGTGCCTCGGTCGTATGCAGTCCTGATTGTGGCGCTCACCTGCACGGCGACAAACACGCATACGACCATCATTGGCACCAAGGCAGAAGCGACTCTCATCGCTGAAGACGACACGTCTCCATTCGTCCCTCCATTCACGCCTGTCGCGACACCACTGGAGGCGGGCTGCCCGATGTTGGGGCGTGAGCGGAAGACGGCCTAATGGTGTGCGGGACCGTAGCCCAGCTTCATGGAGACGGTTGGGTATGGTCCTCGCCGATACCCCAGGAGCAACAGTGTCCCTAATTTGCTGGGAAGTGGCGGTGCGGTCCTCTACGGCACTGCGTAGGATCCTACGGTCTTGGCGTGCATCCGTGCGTCGCTGCGGTCCGGTCCCAGGTTGACGGGCACGTGCAACTTCCGCCGACCACTGGCGACAACATTGATGTACTGTGGAGACCTCACGCCCCACGTGTTGAGCAATTCGGCGGTACGTCCACCCGGCCTCCCGCATGCCCACTATACGCCCTCGCTAAAAGTCCGTCAACTGCACATACGGTTCACGTCCACGCTGTCGCGGCATGCTACCAGTATTAAAGACTGCGATGGAGCTCCGTATGCCACGGCAAACTGGCTGACACTGACGGCGGCGGTGCACAAATGCTGCGCAGCTAGCGCCATTCGACGGCCAACACCGTGGTTCCTGGTGTGTCCGCTGTGCTGTGCCTGTGATCATTGCTTGTACAGCCCTCTCGCAGTGTCCGGAGCAAGTATGGTGGGTCTGACACACCGGTGTCAATGTGTTCTTTTTTACATTTCCAGGAGTGTATCTTCGTGCGTCCGAGCAATGTGTCGAAACATGATGGAAGTCGTCTGATGACCGAGAGGTTTGCTGTTTACGATCGCAAGTAGACAGTGCTCTACGTCACACACGGCAAACACAGTAGTATGCGAGTCGAAGGAAGGTTATGTCAGACAATTGATGCATCTTGACATCAAATGACATGCAGCAAGATGTCCCTCTCTCTCTAGAATGCATCGTCAGTCTACCATTAAATCCTACCTCGTTACAGCCCCATTTCACCCTATCACTCCATCCACGATCTGTCATCCTTTAACGCATATGCGAGTAAGTTTAGAGGCAGATGGCTCTCTATTTTCCAGAAAACATCTAAGACAGTAGTCAACTCGCGCGTGTCACTATTACCTCAATAGCCACACAGTAGAATGCTGCATCGACGAAAAATAAAAGATTGTATCCCCAGTTCCCAGTGCTTACATCTCACCGTTTTCCCGCATTCCTCTTGCTGTCGTATACTCGGTCCTATGTACAAGAATTGTTCTGCACCAGAAGACATATAGGTACTCCCCCAATAAAATGACGGAAAATACGTATAAATTGAGAGAAAACACGACGAAATGATGGGGAGAAAGATGCTCTCAGGAGGTGTAATTTTTCTTCAACATGCTGGAAGAAAGTGCTTAATATAGATTTTCTTTTCTTTGGAATTTAAATTCTCTATTTTTCTTTTCTCTGATGACGGATTTGAAATAATGAGGACATTCTGTGGTGATCGGTAGTACACGCATCAAAATAGTCGAAGTTCTTTTTCTTGATTTTACACAGGGTGGACGTGGCTTTGCTGATCATTTGTGACCGGTGGAGGTACACATCCTGGACATCACAAAATAATGAGATGCAACTGCAGTCGAATGTAAAAACTATCCGATTTTGTTCATAAAACTAAAAGAAAATGGACTTTACCTATTTTCGTGGGAAGAGGACGTTTATTATGGTCGTGAATGTGTTTTGCTTATTTTAATAGTGTTTGATTATAGATGCATTGACATCAAATGCAATTGTTCTCCGTCGCCGAACGGCGGGCTGCTGCGGGCGAGGGTTCATGGGGGGGGGGGGGGGGTGTCTGCTGTGGCAGTCGCTGGACACAGCCGCTGTCTTCTGTCCGGAAGGGGGGGGGGGGGGACGGCGCGTGGGGACTCTTGTCACTATATTTTAGATGAACAAGTTGCACTTGAGGCGGTTGTCTTTTATCTCCTACTGTGTTGGCGTAAGAGCGTCGCCTTAAGGTGGCGGCTAGATGATGAAAAGCCGTGTGTGGGAGGCTACCTTAGAGTGTGGCAGCAGTGCATGAGACGGTCGGCAGAGCATCGTTGATGGGATTAGGGAGAGGCATGAGGAGAAGTGAGATGGCCTTGGTTTTCGGAAGTTTGTGATTCTACATCGAGAAGAAAGCACATTCAACTGCCACCCCTTCTGCACCCTGCAGTCTTTTAGGAAGACGATTTTCCCCTCAGTACATGTGCTGCATTACGACCCGTTCATTACAAGTGCTGCTTTTTTCACGACGATTTCGAAGTCTAATTAGAACTGTGACGCATTCATTTTCCCATCAGTTGTGGTAGCGTGTATTGGCTTCGATTATCTTGGCTGCAGGATGGTTTTCGAACAGGAATCTGTAGCGAACTCTGACGTCAAACAGTGATAGATTCTGTGCGTTTACAGGTAATACGCTTTTTAAACTCCTCTCTATCCAACACCAGCATCTCGTCAGTTGAACGTATTTCCCCTCAAAAAGAATAAAGATATTATTTACACCCCTGCCGTTTTCCCGCCAACTTGTAGGTGTAGGGTAAAGTTTGAGTGTGTCTGTCGAAAGTTTCGAGTGGTATTGCGAAATTTGTTCCCTGCAGGATAACATCAGTTGTATGGTATCATCAGTTTTTAGCAGTATTGCGCTTTTATGCCTTCCTTGTTTAGGGCTATACATATAGTTATGTAATTAGGCCTGACCTTAGTGATTAAGCATGTAATTAGGATCGAACTTTGCGTCAGTTTCCCGACAAAAAAAAATAAAGCACACTAACCTAGCCTTCGTCTCCCGCATCTGGACAGTTTCCATTTGTTAGTTGGTACACTTGTGCTTTCCATCCAGAAGAATCAGGGTTCGAGTCTGGGAAAGGGTACTGACAATCTTAATTTCCCGTCAATTCCTGTGTAGGGGGTGGGGTGGGACGTCAGCACAGCCCTGAGACTAAAAAATTCTCGCCAAAATTCGAAATTCACGCTAAATTCGAAATTCCGGCCAATAGGGTAGGTTGGGGCGAGTGGTGACGGGAGTGGAGGTAGGGGGAAGGGGGAATAGAGGCTTGGGGACATGTGCAGCTGAGAAAACACGTGATGTCGCCTGGGGGCGGGGGTGGGCGTGGTCGGGTTGGGGTAGTGGTGGTTAAATGATCACTTTAACTAATTTGCATATCAGTTTGATTTAAAAAATGCGCTACGAACGCCAGGTCCCTACTACTTATACAGACGGCGGTAATATCGCCTACACAATGTATGGAAGGGTAGTGCATTGGCGGAGCTGTCATTTGAACTCAGATGATTCATGAGAAAATATTTCCGACGTGATAGTGGCCGCGAGACTGGAATTAACGGACTTCTAACGCGGAATTTTAGGTGAAGCTAAGGGGTGTTCCACTTTGGAAATCGTTTGAGAATACAGTATTCCGAGACCCACAGTGTCAAGAGTGTGGCGAGAATACTAAATTTTAGGCATTAACTCTCACTATTGACAATGCAGTGGCTGACACTCTTCACTTACCGACCAAGAGTGCAAAAAGGGCAGCTCGTTTTGTATTATCACGAAATAGGGAAGAGAGTGTGGCAGACATGATGCGCGAATTGGGATGGAAGTCATTACGTTTTTCGTCGCGGCGAGATCTATTTACGAAATTTTAGTCACCAACTTTCTCTTCCGATTGCGAAAATATTTTGTTGAGCCCAACCTATATAGGTAGGAATGATCGTCAAAATAAAATAACAGAAATCAGAGCTCGAACAGAAAGATTTAGGTGTTCGTTTTATCCGCGCGCTGTTCGGGAGTGGAATGGTAGGGAGATAGTATGATTGTGGTTCGATGAACCCTCTGCCAAGCACTTAAATGTAAATTGCAGAGTAGTCATGTAGATGTAGATGTAGAAGAGCAGCGGCTTTTTCGTACGATCGTTATTGCTAACTGCGAAATTTGCTGTTAATGGGCTATGTCAGCAGGCGAACAACGGATTCTTTTGTTAACAGCATGATATCGGCAGCAGCGCCTCTCCTGGTGTCGTTGCCATGTTGGTTGGCCCCTTGACGACCCGATTTCAGTTGATTAGAGTTGATAGTGGGGTTAGAGCTTGGCGCAGGCTCCATTAATCCATGGACCCAAGTTGTCTACAAGGTACTGCTGCACAAGCTGGTGGTGGCTCCATAAGGGGGTAGACTGTGTTTACATGCAATGGGTCCTTTGGCCCAGCTGGGCCGATAGTTGACTGGAAATGGTTATGATCCGCTATTTGGAGACCCTTTGGATCTATTCATACGCTTCATGTTCCCGAACAACTATGTAATGTCGCTAGGCCATAGCTGTTCGCGATTAGTTTGAAGAACATTCTGAAAAATTCGAGCGAATGATTCGCCAGACATGAATCCCATCGAACGCTTATGGGACATAATCAAGAGTCCGGTTCGTGCACATAACGCTGCACCGGCAGCACTGCCGCAGTTATGGATGGCTGTAGAGACAGCATGGCTCAGTATTTCTGCAGGGGACTTACAACGACTTGTTGTGTTGAGTCCATGCCATGTCGAGTTGCTGCACTACTCCGGGAAAAAGGAGGTCCGACACGATATTAGGTGGTATCCCATGACTTTTTCTCACCTCAGTGTGTGTGAATTTGTAAGGTAACCATACGGAAAATGACAAGAAGATAGATATATCATCAAGTAAATACTGACCCACGCTTGTTAGTACGCCACTCTTTCTAGATCTCGGATAGTGTTCTTGCTGTGCAATAAATTTCATAAAAATCGACCAGTTCAATGGCAGTGAATGAACAGCGGATAATATTTACATTCGTGCCCTCTGCAAGAGAATACCGCGCTCGACAATGGCACAATCGAATGAAATTGATGAAAATTTGTGTATGTGCCGAAGTGAAACCTGACGAATTGAGACAAAGAAGAGTTCTGTTTAATGTGGAAGGGTTAGGGGATATTGAGAAACATTTCATGGCCAGGTAGAAGCAAGTGTCAGTTTTGTTAGGAGGTAAATGTAAATATGTGGAATGTGTCGATATCCAAGCAACTGGGTTAGAATTAGTCAGAACAAAAAAATGGTTCAAATGGCTCTGAGCACTATGGAACTTAGCATCTATGGTCATTAGTCCCCTAGAACTTAGAACTACTTAAACCTAACTAACCTAAGGACATCACACAACACCCAGCCATCACGAGGCAGAGAAAATCCCTGACGCCGCTGGGAATCGAACCCGGGAACCCGGGCGTGGGAAGCGAGAACGCTACCGCACGACCACGAGATGCGGGCTAGTCAGAACACTTGGTTGGTTACAATGGTGGAATTAGCTCTATGGTATGATGAGATAATAGCAACACCTTCTTCAATAAATGATTCATGAGGGATTTGTTTAACTAGCTATCGATAAAGCTCAGACCTTGCTAATTTACGAAGCCACCGCGTGACTTAGCTGTCATTTTCATAAATGTGGCCCAATTTTCAGCGTAAACACTCGAAAACGGCTTTCTAAATTGGAAGTAGTGTTGAAATTGCGAAAATGTTACCCTCATTCAACACATTTATGGCTGCGGTGCCCACTATGACGAAGACGTAAGATTGCTGATTCATATACTTTCGATTGGTGTTTCTAACGTACGTATTTTATCTCACCGTCAAAGTAATGGGAAATAATTGGAAAGTAATGAGCAGAGCACCGTCGTGCACGTTTAGTTTGTAACTTTGTATGTACAGCTAGTACATTATGACTTTCGGGAAATTTAGGCAGAGATTTAAAAATAATAGTACCTTAACAACTGGATGTACGGTCACATAAACGAATTTTTTGCTTAGATTTAGAGTAGAGCAGGGCAACCAAAATTTGCACGAGAGCATCTCGTTGTCAATGACACAAAGTATCACAAAATGTAGATGAGAATTTTTTGTGTGGAGTGTTGCAGATAGCGGCGATGGACTGGGACGCGTGCCCTGGAGCCGAGCGAAGGCCGCAACACGCCCGCCAGATTCGAAAATAATTGCCGGCGCTGCAGCCGTTGTGTGCACAGCCACTCGAGAAACCGCCGACTCACGCCCTAATGGACTAACAGCTCTTTAACCTTCTTCCAATACGCAATTATTCCACTCCTGTTCAAAATCGGCCGAGCTTGGTGCGCTATTGCGGACAAGTTGTCCCCAATACAAGTGCCGTAGCGAATGTGACATCGTTTGCTAACTAACGAGGCAGCGCAGTTGTCACGCATACAAGAATTGAATTCCATGAAGGTTAACGATTCACATCGTCGTTACGTTAATGCAGGTGGTGCAATTGCGAATCGTTGTAAAAAATTCGATGTTCGTACATAGAGGAAATTACATCGTTCGGCTAACAATGCTTAATTTGTGGTTTTCCCAAGCAGGAGTTTGTTGCAGCTCCACGTACGTCAGATAATAAGACCGGAGTTTGAGCAGTAGCTCATAATGATGAATAAAGAACCACTGGCGAAGGCCTCATCTGAGCTGTCATACCGAAATTTGCCTAACGCTGTACACAGAAGTGAATAATAAACTTCAGGAGTCATTCAGGATTATTTGAGAACATTTGTTTTTTGTGCAGTGCGGACAGGTGGCTTCAGGTATGAGCAAATGAAGTATAAACCACAAAATTAATAGAAAATCTTCTCTGTTGTTTAAGTGAGGCATGTGTGGTAAATTTTATAACATACTTTTTGAGCATGAGAGGTAAGCTTCTACATGCTCCTCTCCAGAGCTAAATGTTTCGAGTTCCTTACTGAATTACGAAAGTACTGCCTCTTTCCACAATTTGTTGAACATGTAAATCCTCTTCCTCCTTTTAGTTGCCCTTTGTGCTTTGGTAATTATTGTTGATACAAATGCCTCACTGTCACAAATACCAATTTCATTGTGAACACCCTCAAATGGGTCAGGTCTGTTTGTTGCTATTACATTCAACATATTTCTATCAAGAGTGGGGCTCCGAACCCGAAGTGTCTGTTCTAAGTAGTTTTTAGAGAAGTCATTTAGTAATGTTTCACTGGACTTCTTGTCATGCTCACCACTTACCATACAACTGACTGTTGGATGATGAAAATCTCCTCCAACAATGGCATTACGACTGGGGAACTTATTAGTGAACATAAATTTTCTCTAAGGAGTTCAGTTCGATCTGGAGGTGACTCTGGTGGTCGATAGAAGGGTCCGACTGTTAGTTTATACATTCTTGATACTGAGTACTGCCAAGGCAATTTCGTATTCATTTTGAATGTATGTCTCGGTGGATTTGAGGTTTTTGTTTACTGCGACAAATACACCACCCCAGTTTACCATTAGCTTATTCTTTCGACATATCACTAAATTTTACCAGAAAATTGCACTACTTTCAATTTCTGGATTTAATCATTTTTCTGTACCTGGTATTATGCTGGAGCTGTTCAAACTCTGGCACTTTGTTGCGAATGATTCAGCTGGTAATCATTATGGTTTTAAAATTCATGCCTATAGGAGGAATTTAGGATCTTACACTGACACTTCCGGATCCCCTACAGCTATCGTTAACTAGACTGGTTGGAGAGTAGCCTAATCCGAAAACAAAATCTTGTGTGCATCCCATACACAGTTAACTACCTGGGTAGCTCCTTCTGGTGCCTAGTGTACACTTGACTCATTTAGTGGAATCGTGCAGTTCTCAGCCTTACGGTGCAAATCAAGGAAGTCGAAGCCTAGGTTGCCACGGGACCTTCGGAGTCTATGCTTCATTTCTTTCACTCTGCTCCAGGGGGCCACGTTCAGTTCGGGAAAGAATGCTGCAATCTGTGAGCTTCGTTGAAACTCATCAGGTAGTCTACTCTTTTGAACTTTCTCTGCCAGTTACTGCAATGATACAAGTTTGATCTCGGAGACCCGACGACAGGCATCGTTTGTTCCAACATGCGCCACAATCTTTAACTGGTTACACCCTGTTTCCTCAATGGTTATCAGAATAGCCTCCTCAACATGCAGAATTAGGCTCCCATGCATGCACACTTAGTGTACCTGGTTTCCTTCCAAACCCTTGCTGCCATCTCCTTGAGGGATTCCATCACCATACGTTTGACCTGCGAACGGTTAATAGGTTTCAACCCTTTTGTGTTTGCCACCTCCTGACACGGAACGCAGAAGGCTTCCCAACATGTGAAGCGAGTCTCATTGACTCAGTTTATGTTTCAGTGGAAGAGGCACCTCAAAGTTGTTGCTTAGGGGAATGGCTATAACTAACTGAGTTAATCTTGATCCCTGTCTCCCTCATACAGGCGCCTAGCCCTACCACTAACAAGCCACTCGCAGTCAGGTGGACGAGAAGTGATAGACCTCACAATTCCTATATAGGAGACAGGATCCACAGTAGTGGATAATACTTAAGATACCTTTTGTATCTCCGGTACATGAATTCTGGGAGCTCTTCCAACACACCCATCCCAATAGCTTCCAATCGTTTGACACTAGTCACTCCATCTGCTTACGAACGTCGACTAACTCATCGCATGCCTGGGAACAGCATTCACAATGTGGCTGCACTGTGGATGATGTAATGTTTCACAAATAAATCAAATTGCTCCAAGCAATATTGGACCTAACATCTGAGGTCATCAGTCCCCTAGACATAAAACTATGTAAACCTAACGAACTTAAGGACATCACACACATCCATGCCCGAGGCAGGATTCGAACCTGCGACAGCAGCAAATGTTTCACAGAGTAGTAAACATTTAACTTAACACTGTGGAGACAAACGCCCATGGGATGCTTCCTAACATAGCGTCCCACCGCCCTTTGCTCAGCGTAGCGCAGCTACACGACATGACATGGACTCAACATGTCACTGGAAGACACTTCTAGAAATATTGTGCCATACTGCCCCTATAGCCCTCTATAATTGCTGAAGCGTTGCCGGGCCAGGACTGTGTGCATGAACTGAACTCTCGACTATGTCTCATAAATGTTCGTTGGGATTTCGTCGGACGATCTGGGAGCCAAACCATCTGCCCAGATTGTCAGGAAGTTCTTCAAACCAATCGCGAACAGTTGTTGTCCGATGACATGGCGAATTGCCATCCACAAAAATTCCATTGTTGTTTGGGAACATAAAGACCATTAATAGATGCAAGTTGTCTTCAAGCAGCCCAACATAACCATTTACAGTCAATGGTCGGTTCAGATGGACCAGAGGATCCAGTCTACTGTATGTAAATACAGTACACACTGTTATGGAGACACCACCAGCTTGGACAGTGCCTTGTTGTCAACTTTGGTCCGTGCTGTCTAGGGTGCCTTGCCACGGTTCGCGCGTCTACCCCCATCGGAGGTTCGAGTCCTCCCTCGGGCATGGGTGTGTGTGTTGTCCTTAGCCTAAGTTAGTTTAAATTAGGTTAAGTAGTGTGTACGCCTAAGGACCGATGATCTTAGCAGTTTGGTCCCAAAGATACTTATCATAAATTTCCAAATTTATCCACTGATTGTCTGTTTTCTATAGTGTATCCCAGAAATGTTGCGTCAAACTTCATCACGTTGTAGAGGAATAAATCGAGGACAGGAACCCATGTCCGGAAACGTCATCCAGTGACGCTACAGAGCGTCGATTTTATTGGTGCCGGGCACCCCTTCAGTACCAAACGTGACTTTTTATGCCGACGGACCACAGGTGGAAGGTCTTGTATGTTGTTTGTTATTCAGTGATCGCGACTGAGCGCCATGTTCGCCAGTGAAGAAGATTGGGCCAGCTGCTGTGTTGACAGGCCTTGAATCCTAAGAACGTGATCCTCTGTTGCATTGGTAGATGACGGTTTCGGACGCGAGTATCCTTTCGCCTTTTATTTTCCTCCCGTACAACTAAAACCATCGGAGATTTTAGAGGGTACCAGCAGAGAAATAAGCCCACAAATTTGATGGAAATCAGTAGTACTCCGATCTGAAAGAAATCTTGAACTTTGTCCAGCCATCAAAAACTGTAGGTCGTAGTCACAGTTCTGTGATTAGATGATCAAGTTTCTCAGATATGTGTTTGAAAATTGTACTAAGCGAACGCGTTTATTCTGTCTCTCCCATCTGAAATTGTTGATGCTATTGACAAACGGTACTCCTAGCTGTGATAAGGGTACGCTTTGTCATTCCCCCTGCTCCTAATATTATCACTAGCAAAATAAAGAGGATGTATTTGATTTGTATCTTTTATACTCAACGAATGCGACTTTTTCCTTTCGGAAGGTGATAATCTAACAAGAGCGTATTTATTTATTTATTCCATTCCATTCCACTGTACCCTGTTACCTATAATTGAAAGAGGGGCTGTACTGATTGCTACACAAACTATTCAGCATACAGTAATATTTAGTTCTATCCTACATAATACTACCTAATCTAGCAAGAGCGTAATTGTTGTACGCATACAGATTTCAATTTTCGTTATTAGAACATTTACTGTAGCACTGTCACATTGGAGTTTAGTGTCACATTCACGACTATTGTCCCTTCTTTAAAGAACCTTTGGGGTTCGTAACACGTCCTTATCAGTAAAATGTGAACCCTACAATTGATTTTTATGAGCAGAATTTTATATTGCACAAGGCGACAGATAATACGTTATTCTGGAATCGTTATTCCCACTGAGGTAATGCTATGCCCTTCTTCCAAGTAGAATGAGTAAATTACATCGCTGGTAGATGTGCGGAGTATTTGAATTTTAGACTTGACCCACTCTCATTCACATTTTGTGTTTTATCCATTATCAGAAATAAGCGCGCAGGTAAGATAGACGGCATAGTGCGGCGTTGGAGTTGTCAGATAAAGAGACGACAATGAGGCCATTGCTACTGGCAGGATGTACCAGCCACGAAATAACCACGGCAGGAGGGCAGCAACTAAACTAAAAGGTTACTGCGTGTCGAATTCCCCGGTGATTGGCCGTTTCAAGGCGATGTATGGCGTGAAGGACCTGCATTGCAAGAAACGAAGAGGCCCGCGAATTATTTCACGGCCGTCGTAAGAATAAAACCAGTACCAATAAAGCTACGTAATTGGCAGTAGCACCACGTGAGAGAGCAAAAAAGAGACGAGGAAGCACGTTTAAGTCTCACTTTGTAGGTGAAACTGTATATTAGCTAGAGACGATGAAAAAGGTGGACCTTTCAATATTCTTTAAAAATTAATAACTATAAATAATCTCCGGCGATTATGCTAAGGCTGGTAGCACTTGCCCAGCGCTACTGAAAAAGGATACCAGAATCTTTATTACATGGAAATAATTTGAATAATAAGCTGGAACAATTACTGTGATGATTAAAAATTAAATTAAGATAGATTACAAACCATCAAGTATAACGGCAGTATGTCACAAGAAAGCAATATTAAGGTATTTAGATATATAATTGTTCGTAGGTGTAAATAGTTCATTCAGAGTAACGCCAGTTTAAAATGATTAATCAGGAACACGTCCTAATTTCCATAGCAGAACACCAAGGCCACAATGTGACAGCTGGTTGATACTGACTGTAGTGAAAAAAACCATGTAATATCTCCTAATATCGTGTCGGACCTCCTTTTGCCAGCATAGTGCAGCAGCTCGGCGTTGTGTTAACTCAAAGTAGTTGGAAGTTCCCTGCAAAAAAATCAAACCATGCGCCTCCATAGCCGTCCATAATTGCGAAAGTGTTGCTGGTCCAGGATTTTGTGCACGAAATGACCCATTAAATACGTCCCATAAATGTTCGATGGGTGACGATATCATTAGTTCGAATTGTCTAGAATATTCATCAAACCAATCGCGAACAATTGTGGCCCGGTGGCATTGTCATACACAAAAATTCCATCACTGAATGGCTCCAAATGGTCTCCGAGTAGCCGAACATAACCATTTCCAGTCAATTATTATCAGTTCAGTTGGACGAGAGGAACCAATCCATTTCAAACAAACACAACCCATATCATTATGGAGACACCACTAGCTGGCACAGTGCCTTATTGAAAACCTGGGTCCATGGCTTCGTGGGCTCTACGCCCCACTCGAACCGTGTAGTCAGCTCTTACCAACTGAAAACAAGACTCATCTGACCATTCCACGATTACATGGTCACGAGCCCAGGAGGGACGTTGCAGGCGATGTCCTGTTAGCAACGACACTCACATCGGTAATTTGATGCCATAGCCCATTAACACCAAATTTCACGGAACTGATCTAACGAATACGTTGAGCGTACGTGTCGCATTGATATATGTGGTTCTTTCACGTAGCGTTGCTTCTCTATTAGCAGTGACAGTTCTACGCAAACACCACTGTTCTCGGTCGTCAAGTGAAGGCCACCAGCCACTGCGTTGTCCGTGGTGAGAGATAATGCCTGAAATTTGATATCTGCGACATATTCTTGACACTGTGGATCTCGGAAGATCGAATTCCCTAACGGTTTCCGAAACGGAACGTCCCATACGTCTAGCTCCAACTACCATTCCGCGTTCAATGTCTGTTAATACCGGTCGGGTGGCCATCGTCACGTCGGAAACATTTGCACAACAATCACTTGGGCAAAAATGATAGCTCCGCCAATACAGTGCCCTTTTTTATCTTGTGTACGCGATACTACCGTCATCTCTACTACGGTCGCAGGATCGAATCCTGCCTCGGGCATGGATGTGTGTGATGTCCTTAGGTTAGTTAGGTTTAAGTAGTTCTAAGTTCTAGGGGACTGATGACCACAGATTTTAAGCCCCATAGTGCTCAGACCCATTTGAACCATTTTCGTCATCTGTATACTTGGTTATCGTTATCTTATGACTCTTGACACTATATATAAGTCATTCTAACGATAACCTGTATAAAATTAAAATGTTCGCGCTTAAAAAGCGAGAGATAATTCGTAAGATTTATCTGCGAATTTCAATGAAATTAGTATTTTCTATTATCCCAGAGGAATCAACGCGTATCCGTTGTGTGTTGTATTTAGGTGCATAGTTTTAAGAGTAATATGTGCAAAAATTGACTATTGTGAGCTTTCCAAAGGCACATTGACTTCTACATTAGGAACACGGCCATATTCGTCTGGGTCAATCAGTTCTATGGGGTGAATATTCTGTGCGAACACGTTAAGAAACAAGATGGTTTATACGTAAAAGGAAATAAACCAGATTGATACAGTTCATTATTTTATGCATACATTTCTTACGCTTTCATGCGGAAAGAGAAGACAAAAGAGAAGTTATGTACAGTTGTAGTTGAGTGGCTACATAAAAGAAGTTTCTTATTGGCTCTTATGCAGTTCGGTACATCAGTACACAATAGCAAGCTTACATACTATCATAGTTTTATAGTTATATTGGACTGTACCAGAGATTATTTATACAAAGCATTTGAAGGCAGCAAATAACAAAACACAGATGCTTGTGTTGGTTGGGAACGCTATTTTCAGAAAAAAACATAAAATTCCTCTAAATGTTCCTAAGGAAACTACACAAGCTTGTCTTTCATCTTATTCTTCCATTTTCAGCACTGAAGAAATTAGCATATTCCCGGGTATGCTTTTATTGCAATCTTCTATTAGTTCATTTCCTCCTTTCCCTCTATATCTGCCTATCTACTCCCTCCTCTTTCCTTTCTATGTCTATCCCTTCTACATCCTTTCTCCTTTTCCTCTCCACTCTCTCCTACTGTCTATCTGTCTCCATCTCTTCCTATCCTCTCTCTGTCAGTCCGTCTCCTCCTCTCCCCTCTCTCTCCAAATTATCGCTCTCACTCCAATAGATGGTTTCTGGTTATTACCACGCAGTATTTCCTTCCAAATAGTAACATGTATAGCAAGACTGGTTGGAACGGGTCCCGGGTTCAGGAGGAGCTTCTTTCCCTTAGCTTTGCCCACGTACGCACGTGTCACATAAGTTTAAGATATTTCACTCAAATTTGTACATGTATCTCACCTGCATCTCTATCGAATTTCACCCTGCAGTTTTGTTTTCAAGAAGTTCAATGTTTATGACGTCATATCTCCGGAACTAAGTGTCGTACAATAATCTAGATTTGTAGGTACATTCAGAGGCACATGTCGGCCAGAAAAATTTGTCTAGAATACAGTTACTAGTATAGAAGTAATAAATCAAAACGTCACGCCTGATGCTGTAGTTTTAGTGCACGGACAGCGAAAACGCAGTAAGCGATAAACTTTTTTTCTTTCATCATTCTTTGGGGGTTGTCAGCAAGAAAAATTTTCGTAAAATTTTAAAAGTGTGAGTGAGGTATGTAGACAGCTATAAGTGCTTTCATTAACAAGTACTAAACGACTCAATTTGGATATTTGCACGTCGCGGGCTACACTACTATTACACACCCATCCCTTTATAGGTATGTGAGCGTTACCACCACAGCGATTCTTTACAGATGGTATATGGTAAGCGTACCAAGTTTGGCTGAAATTGGTCCAGTGGCTTAGGAGGAGATGTGAAACATACTTGGATGGAGGAGAAAAACATTTCAGATACACCGCCACTCAATATACACAGGAAACGTCCTTAGAGAACTGCATAAACGGCATCAGTGAAACTACACCTTTACTTAGGACATTGACACCCATACATTTCATCGTCTAAAACTACTGCTTACAGTATAATAAGCAACAGGATGACATTCTTGGCAACTTTTGACACTGCCGGCAGGCCCCAGACGATTTAAACATTCTCTAAGGACATAGTGGATGAAAGCGTATTGAACACGATCGCCCTCAGTCTGGAGTGCAGCGTCTCTCCACTTTTTGCTCTGGTATACATGATATATACCATTCTGTACAGTTCAAAACCATTCGACAAAATTTTAACGTGATCCGTAGCAGCGAACTGTGTTCATGCTTTTTCGGTCCTCCTATTTCGCTCCTCTGATACCCGTCAGTCTGGCAACACACTCTATGCAAACCTCGTGCCTTTTTTGAGCACTTTAAAAATGTACCTGTACAGAGACAGCCATTCGATAATTACTACGCGCCTGTGTGACAGGAATCCCTTGAGACATTCGACACCCACGGATTTCACATGCAGCCAGCAGGCGCTAGTTCAGTTATACAGCGCCACCCACCTCAGGGGTGTGGAAATGGCTGCCTGTCCCTTCAGCGTCTAGTAATCACTACCTGGCTCTCTGTACAGGTACATTTTTAAGGTGCTCAACAAATGTGAGTGGGTAGCACTGACGGTGTAGCCAATCTGATGGGGTCTTAGAGGGATCATTTGTCATTTTATTCACACTCGTGTCAGTGTCACACTCCCTCTGATCATGTTACAAGAGGCACAAAACAGGGACGCTGAAAAATCATAAATATCCTTTTCTGCTTTGGATCGCCACAGATTCCCTTTAATGGTTTCAAACAGTCCATACTGGTTCCGCTCTGCATATCAAAGAAGTAACTGCTATCGTGCTACACTCCAAAGAAGTGTGCTCACGTTCAATGGGATGACAAGCCCATGATGTCCTTGAAGAATGGTTGAATTGTCCAAAGTGTGGCAGCAGTGTTAAACGTTTTTAAGAATGTCGTCCTATTACTCATAGCATTGCGAACTGTCGTTTCCGACCGCGAAATGTGTGGGAATCAACGCCCCAACCCAAGGGTTGGATCCATCGACGCACTTTATGACACCCTCCCTCCACTCTGAAGACTTGTTGTGTCAATACTTAGCGGTAGTGACGGAAATGCTTTTCTCGGCCACACATAAGTAACCAAACCCCGTAGTTTCAACGCTGGGCGTCTCGGTACTGGTCTCCATCGAAGGGGAATCAAAAGTAGGGGTGCAATATGGGTAATAGGGGCTGTGACGACCGCACATGAACTTCTGAGCTGTGGCCATTTTTGCCTGTATCGACACCTTTTAGTGTGAATCATCACTGGGACCGAGTGTGACGTCGCAGGCCGCCACACTTTAACGATGTAACAGAGTAATGTTGTTGGCACATTTGAGCCAAATATCAAACTCCGGCGTCGCAATGTGTTGCTCAGGTACACTGAAGAGCCAAAGAAACTGGTATACCAGCCTAATATCGTGTAGGTCAGCACGCTGCAGCAGCAACACGTGGCATAGACTCGAATAATATCTGAAGTAGTGCTGGAGGGATTGACAACGTGAATCCTGCAGGGCTGTCCATAAATCCGTTAGAGTACTAGGGGTTGGAGATCTCTCCTGAACAGCACGGTACAAGGCATCCCAGATATGATCAATAATGTTGATGTTTATGGAGTTCGGTGGCCAGTGGAAGTGTTTAAACTCAGAAGAGTATTTCTGGGGTCACTCTGCAGCAATTCGGGTCGTTTGTGGTGTCGCATTGTCCTGCTGGAATTTCCCAAGTTCGTCGGAATGCACAATGGACATGAATGGATACAGGTGATCAGACAGGACGCTTACGTACGTGCCACCCGTCAGAGCCATATCTAAACTTAGCAGGGGTCCCATATCACTCCAACTGCACACGCTCCATACCATTACAGAGCCTCCACCAGCTTGAACAGGGCCATGCTGACATGCGGGGTCCATGGATTCATCAGGTTGTCTGCGCACCAGTACATGTCCATCCACTCGACACAATTTGAAACGAGACGAGTCCGTCCAGGCAACATGCCAATGTCGGTGATGTTCCGTTGAATGATTTGCACGCTGTCACTTGTTGAGAGGCCAGCACAGAAATCTGCAACAGTTCGCGGAAGGGTTGCACTTCTGTCCCGTTGAACCATTCTCTTCGGTCGTTGTTAGTCCCGTTCTCGTAGGATCTTTTTCCATCAGCAACACTGTCGGAGATTTGATGTTTTGTAGGATTCCTGATATTCTCGAAACACTCGTGTAATGGTCGTACGGGAAAATCCCCACATCATCTCTACCTCGGAGATGCTGTGTCCCATCGCTCTTGCGCCGACTATAAAACCACGTTCAACCTCACTTAAATCTTGATAACCTACCACTGTAGCAGCAGTAACCGACCTAACAATGCACCAAAACCTTGTTGTCTGCCGGACGGGGTGGCCGAGCGGTTCTAGGCGCTTCAGTCTGGAACCGCGCCACCGCTACGGTCGCAGTTTCGAGTCCTGCCTCGGGCATGGATGTGTGTGATGTCCTTAGGTTAGTTAGGTTTAAGTAGTTCCAAGTTCCAGGGAACTGTTGACCGCATATGTTAAGTCCCATAGTGCTCACTGCCATTTGAACCATTTTTTGGAACCTTGTTGTCTTACAGAGGCGTTGCCGACCACAAGGCGGTATTCTACCTGTTTACATATATCTCTGTTTGCTTACGCATGCCCACACCACTTTCTTCGGCACTTCAGTTTACACGCGAGGCATTGCAATCCTATCAGCATTAGGTGTGAATTACACATACTTTGACTATAGTCCTGAAACACATGTTGGATGACGATTACTTGGTAAGGGAAGTTCCAGTGGTTTATACCGCGACTGACGCTGCTAATGATACTGTCGGTTTCATGAACAAAACTGGCGCCGTGAATTCGATACAGACAAGCTTGAAGCAAAAAACGGAGAGTAGTTGAAACAGATTGTTTAGGATTCGAGAGTCTGTAATAAGGCAGTACGAAAAAACCGTGGAAATGCTTCTGAACAGAGGCGTCTCAAAAAGCTTTCAGGTTACGACAATAACACTGTAAAAGTACTGGTGCACTTTTAGATCCATTCAAAAGTGCAATAGGAATGCTGCAAGGCGAGAAGATTCCAACGATGCAATTTGTTTTGTTAACGGTACACAAACTGAAAGGCCATTATAAAACAAAGCCCGAAGATATAAAGATACGTTTAAATTATTGTAGATCTAGTTTCCTTCTTTAATACACACAGCTTGTGCAGCAAAAGATAAATGCGCTTAATTGCAAAACGCCGGTATCACAGTCACCGGTATTTTGGCTGTACAGTACAACTGTCGTATTATGGTCTATTAACTGTAGATACTACGAGTTCTGAAAGATCGCTGTCTCTGTCTCACAGATGAGAATGTCAAAATTTTGACGTTTCACGGAACAGTAACATTTCTGTGGTCGCCCTTTCAGGCCTTATCTCGGACTGACAAAGCAAAATTGATCTGTAACGAGTCTGTTCCTTGTAATTACGCAAACAGTGAAAAATTTGGAGAAAATTTTGTTCTTGACGGGTCCCTAATTTCATATGCCGTCAGGTACACATATGTAGATTTGACTCAGTAAAGCAGACAGTGTTATAAAAAACAAAACAAGAAACAGAAATGTGGTTTTTCATTACGAGACCGGCAAAAGTTGACAGTAACATACTTGTCCTGGGAAACTCCGAACTGTTTCCTAATTTTCCTTATTTCATAAAGCAAGCTATTTTCTCTTATAGATCACAATGATGTCACGATGGGCGCTACCACCCAGGAATATACATCTACAGCATAACTAAAGTGAAGTGAGTGTAGTTACATCAATCGGTCTGAGTATGTCAGGAGTGACACCAGCCTGCAGACACACACACCTAGTATTAAATCCGTCGCTGCGCACACAGTCAAAGGATCACTATTTTGAAACGCCGCAATTTTCTCCCACTTCAGTTGGCTCAAAGACAACTACAACTTTTCGCTGCGACGGCGTAAAATCATGGCGCACTGCGATGTAACACTCGGGCTCGGAGACGCTTCAAATAACCAAGTGTCCACACATGAGAAAAATGGCCTGACCTTAGAAGTTCACGTGAGGTGTAAGGTGGGTTAGTCACATCACACTGGCACCAAATTTTACCAAAATTCTGCCCAACGCCACCGTGAACGTGTTATACCACGGGAAGATCTTCGCACCCTGTCGTACCCACCTTTCACCTCTTTTGAGACCTCTGCCATGGAGGTAATAACCGGACGCCGAACGTTGGTATCACACGGTTTTCTAAATGGTGACTGGACAAAACATTTCACAAACATTGCCACTCAGAATCGACATAAAAAGACCTCACGTGGTGACATAAAGGGCGACAATGTTACCACCCCTTCCCTTGGGACGCTGATTCCCACACTTTTCACGGTCGGAAACGACTGATTATACGGCGTCGAGCAACACAACGACGTTATTGTCAACATTTGACACTGATGACACGTCTCGGGTTATTCAACTTTCTCTGAGGACATCGTGGGACTGTAATCCCACTGAAAGTGACCTGACCCGTTTAGAGTGTAGTTCGTCCGCAATAAACGAAGAATGGGCAGGTGAAACATAGACATGCGTGAATAAAATTGCAGAGAGTCACTCTAACACCCCTCACCCTCCCCCCCCCCCCCTCGCTCCCTGCCGAGTTCGGCAACACCCTTTACACCACCCGCACACGTTGGACTAACACTATAGGAGTATATCTGTACTGAGACTTCGACACCCATGCAGTTGAGTGACGCTACGACGCTGCTCTAGCACCTACAAGCACGCAACCCGTTTGACACGCCGTAGGTTCCGCATGTCGGGAAGCAGGCGCTAGAGCTGTGCAGTGCCACTCAGCTGAATGAGTGTCGATGTCTCTACACAGGTATATTTTCAAAGTGTTCAGCGGAGTGCGCATGGCACCAACGATGTTGCCGAATTCTGGGCTTCTTAGCGTGGACCTTTGCCGTTTTATTCACGCATGTGTCAATATTGCACCCGGCCTCTGCCGTACCCTCCCATCCCCCAGCAACCATCACATGATCTCTCCATAGAAGGGCACGAAAGAGGAGGGTGAAAAAGCATAAACACCTTTTGCTGCTACGGAACGCTTTCAGATTTCGTGGAATGGTTTAGAAGGTCGCTTCCACTCCGTGTACCAGACCAAAAACTGCGATCGCACTACACTGCAAAGAAGTGCGATGACGTTCAGTGTGGTTGCAAGCCCACGATCTCCTTCGAGAATGGTTGAATCGTCCGGAGGGTGGCAGCAGTGTCAAATGCTCTCAAAGCCGTCGGCCTGTTGTTCATCGCACTGCGAACTGTGGTTTTCGACCGCAAAACGGGTGGGAATCAAAGCTTCAAGGAAAGAGGTGGTTTCCATGACTCTCTGTATGCTACCTTCTGAGGGCCTTTCGTGGCGATACTGAGCGTCGGTACGTCTGAAATCATTTCCTCTGCCACCTATAAGAAAATCGCTTAATATCGAGGCTGGGCGTCGCGGTACCGGTCTCCATTGAAGGAGTGTCAAAAGAGGGGGTAAAATATGGATAGGAGGGGATATGACGACTTTACCGTCGTGTGATACAACCACTGTGCCATTGGGTAGAATTGATATAAAATTTCGTGCTAAAGATACGTCATTAACCTACCTTAATCTCACTTGAAATTCTAAGCTCTGGTCATTTGGTGTCGACACCTTGTTGTTTAAAGAGTCGTCGAGGTCGATTGTGACGCCGCAGGGCCTCGCGGTTTTGCAACATTACAAAGGAAGGTTGTAGTCACCTTTGAGCCTAATTTTAAACGTCTGCGTTGCATTGAGAGACAATTACGGTGTTACAAAGGTGTGATCCTCTGATTGTGTGGCACATAGTAGTATAATTCAGATACTACATTCACAACAAAGTAGAAGAGTGGCCATATCCGATACTAATGTCCAGTAAAATGAGTGCGGATCCTTTTGAGCATATAGTGAACTTCCGCCAGTACCTCTCTCATACAGTAGTTCTCCTGCATCCTTCTCGAGAATAGCGCTCTTGGAGGAAAGGAAGTTTCAAAACAGCGCACACCCTTCTACAGAATGAAAGTTAAATCCTGAAAACAGTCCTCTAGTTCGTGACTAAGCCATTTCTCCTCAGTATTCTTTCTTCTAGGATTGCTATTCCCGCAACTCATGAAGAAGAACTTCTTTGAAATGTCTAACGCAGAAGACAGGCATTGGCGGAATTAAAACTGTGATGGCGGATGGTGAGTCGTGATGGATGTTACAGTCGATAAGAACATTGCGAGAGAAAGGTAAGGTTCCGGGTCCAGCACACAGTTGTAATCTGTCAAGAAATTTATATGCTTACGCTACCATGTTCACCTATCGAGCAGCTATGACCTGTTTTTTGAGGACTTCTGAGAAAAAAATATTTCTGCACTCACATTAAGTCCCATTCTAAAAGAGGTCTGTCAGTATCACATCGAAGGAAAATTTGTAGCAACCAGCAGAGAATTCAGTACCTAAATAATATGAACTTAATATGACGATGATACCTCTCACTGAATAATAAGTTCTAGAAACCGCTTTATGCAACAGAAAGAATTCATACAACAGCCTCTCGACTCGAGTTTCTGCAATAAAGGCTGAATAAATTACAAAGCTTTTCAGGTTCTATTTTGGACGGTTTACACCATTTGTCTTACTGACTTAAATTTCTTCTATGGACAGTTGATCATATTGAATTTATGCATTACTATAATACCACCAGTATGATAACGTTCAGATCTGCAGGCTTCTTTATCTGTAAGTTACGTTTTTTCGCAGTTTTCCAGCTCTAGCAACAGCACCAGTATAAAATTAGTAGCGGCGTTAGAAGATGTACAACACAGCGAAAAAGAATCGTTTCGTTAAGATTCGAGTAGTGCTGCTTTATTAATTTGTTGGAAGTTCTAATAAAATTTAGTCGAATTACTCCTACTTGTGTTCGTCGTCCTGAAATCATCTTGCAGAAGTAGCACTACCTTTTAGTACGAACGTGTTTATTAGTTTTATCTATATTGATTTGAACAGGACGTGTGAACTATACTCGAGAAATGCCTCCTCATCTGTATGCTTAGTTGGAGCAGAAATGAGTCGCGTCATCGACTTTTCTGTTTGTTCTTCTCTTATGCGCGCGGCATTTCAAGTCCCGTTTGTAAATATTGCGGGAAAAACTAATTGCGGCAACTCAGCGAACATTTTACAACCTCACTTATGACAGCGCCTCCTCTCGTCCATTGAAAGCTGCATAGAGCACACACGAGTGCGTCAACACTTCACCCTGCAGCCACGCAGCAAATCCGCAGTGACTCATGGCGTGCGCTTTGAAAAAGGAATGTCGATATTACAGCGAAAGTACGGCTACTTCCAGCATTTATAGACACATTTTGCCGTATACAAATTTATCACCAGGAAAACTTGGATTAAAGTAACATTCGAAAAATTCTCACATTTTGTAGACTCTTCCCAAAGGAGTAGAGAGCGACGTCCCTAGTACGGCTGACCTTCCATTCACGGATGCAGCTGCCTTTACGGTGCTGATATGCCCTAACATCTGTTTTTTATAACTGTGATCACTAAAGGGTAATCACACACATCTTCTTCTCTTTAAATACGATTAAAAGCAATCTTCGACTTATCACCAAAGCCTTTTTTTTACCTTTTTGTAATCATTCCACCTGGAGTTTCCTAAGTATCTGTGAAACGCCCTTATGCTGGATCGAAACTACTCCAACCATTTGTTGCTTTCGTTTAATTACTCCAAATATTTCAGAACCAATTTTTCAGATAAGCACACAGCATCTTGTTTTCAGCTTTGTCGCTTTGACTTTATAAGGACCATAGACAGACAAAAGCAACCAAAAGTCATACGAGAGTGTTGTAACCTTCTTCCGTCATAGTCTAGTTATAATTTCCTTTTAACATCCACGAAGAATTCAGTCCTCAGTTTTCATGAAGTACGGACCGCGAGAGGAAGTTGCGTACTAGCCGACAACAGCCTACAACACCATGCGTAGAGGTATGCCACAAAGTGATTACTGTGTTATGTGTCGTGCTGAATATTACAACTACTACAGAGGGCTCATAGACAAGAAATTTACAGAACCTAGAAAACTGTTCAGGTCATTCATTGCGTACTATGGTCGTGTTGCGATGAGCATTAAGCAACGGTAACAGAATTTAATACAGTTGCATCAATAACTAAAACGAGGAGGATAATAGTTTACACATAGAAATTCTTATTCTTACAACAGCAAATACAATAAATACACTCCTGGAAATTGAAATAAGAACACCGTGAATTCATTGTCCCAGGAAGGGGAAACTTTATTGACACATTCCTGGGGACAGATACATCACATGATCACACTGACAGATCCACAGGCACATAGACACAGGCAACAGAGCATGCACAATATCAGCACTAGGACAGTGTATATCCACCTTTCGCAGCAATGCAGGCTGCTATTCTCCCATGGAGACGATCGTAGACATGCTGGATGTACTCCTGTGAAACGGCTTGCCATGCCATTTCCACCTGGCGCCTCAGTTTCACCAGCGTTCGTGCTGGACGTGCAGACCGCGTGAGACGACACTTCATCCAGTCCCAAACATGCTCAATGGGGGACAGATCCGGAGATCTTGCTGGCCAGTGTAGTTGACTTACATCTTCTAGAGCACGTTGGGTGGCACGGGATACATGCGGACGTGCATTGTCCTGTTGGAAAAGCAAGTTCCCTTGCCGGTCTAGGAATGGTAGAACGATGGGTTCGATGACGGTTTGGATGTACCGTGCATTATTCAGTGTCCCCTCGACGATCACCAGAGGTGTACAGCCAGTGTAGGAGATCGCTCCCCACACCATGATGCCGGGTGTTGGCCCTGTGTGCCTCGGTCGTATGCAGTCCCGATTGTGGCGCTCACCTGCACGGCGCCAAACACGCATACGACCATCATTGGCACCAAGGCAGAAGCGACTCTCATCGCTGAAGACGACACGTCTCCATTCGTCCCTCCATTCACGCCTGTCGCGACACCACTGGAGGCGGGCTGCACGATGTTGGGGCGTGAGCGGAAGACGGCCTAACGGTGTGCGGGACCGTAGCCCAGCTTCATGGAGACGGTTGCGTATGGTCCTCGCCGATACCCCAGGAGCAACAGTGTCCCTAATTTGCTGGGAAGTGGCGGTGCGGTCCCCTACGGCACTGCGTAGGATCCTACGGTCTTGGCGTGCATCCGTGCGTCGCTGCGGTCCGGTCCCAGGTCGACGGACACGTGCAACTTCCGCCGACCACTGGCGACAAAATCGATGTACTGTGGAGACCTCACGCCCCACGTGTTGAGCAATTCGGCGGTACGTCCACCCGGCCTCCCGCATGCCCACTATACGCCCTCGCTCAAAGTCCGTCAACTGCACATACGGTTCACGTCCACGCTGTCGCGGCATGCTACCAGTGTTAAAGACTGCGATGGAGCTCCGTATGCCACGGCAAACTGGCTGACACTGACGGCGGCGGTGCACAAATGCTGAGCAGCTAGCGCCATTCGACGGCCAACACCGCGGTTCCTGGTGTGTCCGCTGTGCCGTGCGTGTGATCATTGCTTGTACAGCCCTCTCGCAGTGTCCGGAGCAAGTATGGTGGGTCTGACACACCGGTGTCAATGTGTTCCTTTTTCCATTTCCAGGAGTGTTTTCAGCCGCACCAACAGGAGTAACCACGACCTTTATAACAGCCGACACTTGAATGTGAGCATCAACAGCACCTACAGTCACAATAACAACAGTCCTAATAAATTTGCAGCAACAGTGACACCTCTTATAAAAATAGCAGCAGTAACATAAAGCTGATGTCTCAGTTAACTAGTATACGGAAATGAGTTAGAGGTAGATAACTTATTTTAATTAAGAAATCTGAAGCAAATGCTGACGGTGAGCTCAAATACATGTAGTGAAATATTCACTAGACACGACGTTGGAAAATGTTGGTCGAGGACGTGCCCAACGAATATGTCATTCAAAACGACCCAAAAGCAGACCCTTCTGCGTGGAGAGTAGTTCTCATAACATCAAACATCTTCACCATATGGCAGTTGGTAAACTACTCCATAGTTCACTTCCAAACACGAGAGAAAGTGTCATCACTGTTCGTTAGATTGCTAAAAATCATATTAATATATCAGACGAGGAATCCAAACGGGCTAGCAAATTTGAGACGGAAAAAGTTGAAACAGAAAGATTTGCAAGTGTACTTTCCTTCTGTTTTAGTGTAAAAACAAGGAATCTTAAAGGACGTATCTTCTCTGAATATAAAGAAATCAGTCAGAATATGAGAAGCCACTATAAAATAAATTATTCAACATAGCCTACTTTGGCAATGATATAAGCACTAACCCGCTGTCGCACTGCAACTGTGAAATTTGCTGATGAACCCCCGGAGTGATGGGCATGATTTCGCAGCTTTCCACAGTTTGGACGAAAACACTGTGTTTATCTTGTACCTGGATTCAACACACGATAGCTTTCCAATATATCCGGGAATAGAAGTTCAAATGGTTCAAATGGCTCTGAGCACTATGGGACTTAACTTCTGAGGTCATCAGTCCACTAGAACTTACAACTACTTAAACCTAACAAACCTAAGGACATCACACACATCCATGCCAGAGGCAGGATTCGAACCTGCGACCGTAACGGTCACGCGGTTCCTGACTGTAGCGCCTAGAACCACTCCGGCCGGCGGAATAGAAATCTAGTGGTTTCAGGTCTGAAGCATATAGAGGTCACCTTTTCATATCTATCACGGAATGTATAATTTAAACGACGATGGACACTAACTTAGAACTGAAGAGGAACTCTATCGTAGATATTTCATTATCTGATGAAGACACAACTTACAGAGGATCAGCAAGAGTATTCTCTAAAAATTCGTTGTAAGTTCGTCCATTGTGTCGGGGAATGAGGCCCTAACGAACAGCCAAGAAGGCCGGCTTGGATATCGACATAAAATCTTTGCTTACGACGTAGTTCATTAGTACCCTGAGTATTTACCTTACATCATTCATAGTGATTCAGCAAATTTACAATCTGATCAGACTGAAATAACGCCTCATACGTGCACAGCACACTTCGACTAATATAAAGGTTGATACATTGTTGAATAAATCAGTTGGAGACGAGTAACCGTGCAGGAAAATTAGATGCTGATAGCGTTTACAGATGCTATAAATTATAGGTTATCATGTAACACTTCCAGAGTCATCTGGTCAACAGTGCTTGTTGCTACTACTTGTCTTATACTGGCAGTAGGGTTAGCGTCAACATCAAGAAGAACTACCTCAAACCCTTTCAATGTCCCTCGTCCTTTTAAGCATTCCTGACCTGCATTACCTCTAACCATAGGATCTATTGCTTCAGACGCCCTCTAGCCTGGGCACCTTCGCTAGGGAAATCTCTGCCAGCAGAAAGTTGGAATAGTGCGGCTTTGCTGATCTATACACGAAGGTCAGAAACAGTCTGAAATGCTTCCAAGGGTGTTGCACGGTAGATTGTGGTGATAGATAAATCTTAAGAACAAAATTCGGTACGTTGCGCCGTTTACGGGTTACTTACAGCTGAAGTTAACCGATTAGAACAACGCGAGCGCAAATTCAAACGCCCGCCAGATAAAATTAGTGTCAGTTGTTCTCCTAGCGTCGATGATAGCGCTCTAGACTGCTCAGACTTTGGCTTAGGTTCGATCCTACTACCGTTCCATGTACAGTAGTTTTAAGAAACCAAACGAACGACACATTTGGCGAAACCCTCTCTGGCGAGCAGTTTGAATTTTCGCGCACAACCGTGCGTGTGAACCGCATGTGTGCATTACATTCGGTGAAATTGAATACTTAACACTGGCACTAAACCCAAAACTTACAGAGCAACTTACGTGTCCTAGAGAAAGTTTTGAAGAAGAGTCGGATGTAGTGTAGTGATAGACTGTATTCCTGTGTGTACTCGGTAAACAGTGTGTCGATACGATTTGCACAATATGAACAACCATCAGCTGTAGAACAGAATGTGGAAAAAAATTTTTTGCTGCACTAGGACACGAACCCACATTTTCCGCTTACCGCGCACCGTGGTCTTACCCGTATTTTTTTTTTTATTTTGTTCATTGATGTCCTTTGTAGTTGGTATCAGCGGACTTCATTGAAGTTCGTTGTTCATCCCTTTACTCCGTTTTTAATTACCGAGACCAGCCAACTCACTGACAGAATACGCTGCGCTACCATGCTAGCGATACCATGCAGGTATCTGTGCACTACTCACAGCCAGACCCAAACTTACACATTTCAACCATGCGTCTATAACATGTACTCGCAAGTCCAATATGTATATTCCTGTACAGGTGAGACAAAATGGTTCAAATGGTTCTGAGTACTATGAGACTTAACATCTGAGATCATCAGTCCCCTGGAACTTAGAACTACTTAGACCTAACTAACCTAAGGACAGCACACACATCCATGGCCGAGGAAAGATTCGAACCTGCGACCATAGCAGGTGAGACATTTTACTCGAAAGTCGCTCGTCCAGTGTCGATGGATGCATACGAATTTGCAGTGTGTGTGGTATTCCGATGTACGATGGGAAGTTCCTTTGGACTTGGATGCCTATTTGTAAAATTTGGCCGTTCGGAGTGACCGAGCGGTTCTAGGCGATTCAGTCGGGATTCCGTCTTCTGACTGAGTGGTTCTAGGCGCTACAGTCTGGAACCACGCGACTGCTACGGTCGCAGGTTCGAAACGTACCTCGGGCATGGATATGTGTGATGTCCTTAGGTTAGTTAGTTTTAAGTAGTTCTACGTTCTAGGGGACTCATGACCTCAGAAGTTAGGTCCCATAGTGCTCAGAGCCATTTGAACCATTTTTGTAAAATTTGTTGTTGTTTTAAATAAACAGGGTGTTACAAAAAGGTACGGCCAAAAGATCAGGAAACACCGCTCACACACAAATAAAGGAAAGGTGTTATGTGGACATGTGTCCGGAAACGCTTAATTTCCATGTTAGAGCTCATTTTAGTTTCGTCACAATGTAGTGTACTTCCTCGATTAACCGCCAGTTGGCCCAATTCAAGGAAGGTAATGTTGACTTCGGTTCTTGTGTTTACATGCGAGTCATTGCTCAACAGTACTAGCATCAAGCACATCAGTACGTAGCATCAACAGGTTAGTGTTCGTCACGAACGTGGTTTTGCAGTCAGTGCAATGTTTACAAATGCGGAGTTGGCAGATGCCCGTTTGATGTATGGATTAGCACGGGGCAATAGCCGTGGCGCGGTACGTTTGTATCGAGACAGATTTCCAGAACCAAGGTGTCCCGAGAGGAAGACGTTCGAATCAATTCATCGGCGTCTTAGGGAGCACGGAACATTCCAGCCTATGACTCGCGACTGGGGAAGACCTACAACGACGAGGACACCTACAATGGGCGAGGCAATTCTTCGTGCAGTTTTCGATAACCCTAATGTCTGCGTCAGAGGAGTTGCTGCTGTACAAGGTAACGTTGCCCACGTCACTGTATGGAGAGTGCTACGGGAGAACCAGTTGTTTCCGTACCATGTACAGCGTGTGCAGGCACTATCAGGAGCTGATTGGCCTCCACGGGTACACTTCTGCGAATGGTTCATCCAACAATGTGTCAATCCTCATTTCGGTGCAAATGTTCTCTTTAAGGATGAGGCTTCATTCCACCGTGATCAAATTGTAAATTTTCGCAATCAACATGTGTGGGCTGACGAGAATCCGCACGCAATTGTGCAATCACGTCATCAACACAGATTGTCTGTGAACGTTTGGGGAGGCATTGTTGGTGATGTCTTGAATGGACCCCATGTTCTTCCACCTACGCTCAATGGAGCACGTGATCAAGATTTCATACGGGATACTCTACCTGTGCTGCTAGAACATGTGCCTTTACAAGTACGACGCAACATGTGGTTCATACACGATGGAGCTCCTGCACATTTCAGTCGAAGTGTTCGTACGCTTCTCAACAACAGATTCGGTGACCGATGGATTGGTAGAGGCGGACCAATTCCATGGCCTCCACGCTCTCCTGACCACAACCCTCTTGACTTTCATTTATGGGGGTATTTGAAAGCTGTTGTCTACGCAACCCCGTTACCAAATGTAGACTCTTCGTGCTCGTATTGTGGACGGCTGTGATACAATACGCCATTCTCCAGGGCTGCATCAGTGCATCAGGGATTCCATGCGACGGAGGGTGGATGCATGTATCCTCGCTAACGGAGGACATTTTGAACATAACCTGTAACAAAGTGTTTGAAGTCACGCTGGTATGTTCTGTTGCTGTGTGTTTCCATTCCATGATTAATGTGATTTGAAGAGAAGTAATAAAATGAACTCTAACATGGAAAGTAAGCGTTTCCGGACACATGTCCGCATAACATATTTTCTTTCTTGGTGTGTGGAACGTTTCTTGAAAGTTTGGCCGTACCTTTTTGTAACACCATGTAGTTATGATTTCAATCTGATGGTATACTGACCTACAAATCAGGTCAAAATTTAGCATATTGACTTACATAGTTTTCAAGTATATAGTCTAGAATAAATTTTAACTGATGGTGAGTGGAAGAAATTCCACGCAACTCTGCGAAAGCATCCCCGATTGTGCTTGGAGGTAGAAATTTTAAACGAAACGTGTATTTCATAAACTTACCGACTTCTGATTGAGAACCGGTATATTCATCACAAAGTCATATTTCGACTATCTTCTCATACCATGCCGAACGTTAAGTGGAAACTGCATCCGTTAATGTTAACGCTTCGAAAAACTTCTTGTACCGCTGCATGAACTGCAACTTCAAAATCTAAAATAATTGTTTCACAGATAATATTCTAAAACGCATACTACGAATACTGTTCCAGGTGCATTCGTACGCTGGTACAGCTTTTGATAACACAGGAATAACATAGCAGTAAGGAAAATTTAACTTTTGCGTCAGTGAAAATTTTCTGTTTTCAGTAATGACAATTAATTTCTACTGAATTTCTTTTACATTGTTGTGCATTTGCTAGCCAGTCAGGTGGTGGTGGTTAGTGTTTAACGTCCCGTCGACAGCGAGGTCATTAGAGACGGAGCGCAAGCTCGGGTTAGGGAAGGATTGGGAAGGAAATCGGCCGTGCCCTTTCAAAGGAACCATCCCGGCATTTGCCTGAAACGATTTAGGGAAATCACGGAAAACCTAAATCAGGATGGCCGGAGACGGGATTGAACAGTCGTCCTCCCGAATGCGAGTCCAGTGTGCTAATAGCCAGTCAGGTTTAAAGAAGGAAGAATAGGATGTTACATTTCGTCGTCATGGAGCTCATTAGAGACGGTAAAGTTTTAGGCGATTCACCCTGTATAACATATTTTCTTTCCTTGCGTGTGGGAAATTTATCCCGAAAGTATGACCATACTTCTCTGGCTATACCCTGTAGAAGATAAAGCTAAACAGGCGAATGCTGCCCTAAATCACGTCAGATATTGGAGAACGTCTTTCGCGAATTGTGAAGTATAAGTAATCACGTTCTTACACCTCTCCTTTAGTTGACGTTTGTTTTCCTCCCTCATAAATAACCGCCACTGGGTAGTGTTACCCTAGGCCACAGAGCTGAAAATAAGTCAACTTGAAATAGCTTAAGTTTGAACACGTTTTAGCCAGGATTCTTCGACCAAGTACTTTCAGATACGTCTTGTAGGATGCGAATTATATGTATTACTAGTGACCCTGGCGATGCTTCACAAGTGTTAAACATGTGTGAGAAATTTATATACATCTTAAACCGCATTCCCCCTCTCTCTGCCAATCTCCTCTTCTCCTCTCTCTCTGTCCATCTCCTCTCCCGCCCTCTCTCTGCCCATCTCCTCTTCTCCCGTCTCTATCTCCATTTCCTGCCCCCCCCCCCCCTCCTGACTGGGAATTCAAGTCGCTTAAAACGAATGGATAAATAGGTTGAGATCATTGGAATACGTGGTATGAGAGACACCTCGCCAGCTGCTGGATCTCTTAGGATAATAGCTTCAATGACAATATTTGGCCTAATTTTAATCTGCGAATGGGTAGTACTACATAGTTCCAAAAGATTCAGATTAGTATCCTAAACATAACCCAATGCACCATAAATACAACTTTTCTGTTTCTTGTAAAACCGACGGCGAACAGTGTTTGTTCGAAATTATTTATAAGGAGAAAAAAATGCATGTGATGAAAACAATTTGTCTAATGGTTTGCATGCTCTGCTATCGTAGTTGAAACTGTTGTTGTGTTGTTGTTGTGGTCTTAAGTCCAGAGACTGGTTTGATGCAGCTCTCCATGCTACTCTATCCTGTGCAAGCTTCTTCATCTCCCAGTACCTACTGCAACCTACATCCTTCTGAATCTGCTTAGTGTATTCATCTCTTGGTCTCCCTCTACGATTTTTACCCTCCACACTGCCCTCCAATACTAAATTGGTGATCCTTGATGCCTCAGAACATGTCCTACCAACCGATCCCTTCTTCTGGTCAAGTTGTGCCACAAACTTCTCTTCTCCCCAATCCTATTCAATACTTCCTCATTAGTTATGTGATCTACCCATCTAATCTTCAGCATTCTTCTGTAGCACCACATTTCGAAAGCTTCTATTCTCTTCTTGTCCAAACTATTTATCGTCCATGTTTCACTTCCATACATGGCTACACTCCATACCAATACTTTCAGAAACGACTTCCTGACACTTAAATCTATACTCGATGTTAACAAATTTCTCTTCTTCAGAATCGCTTTCCTTGCCATTGCGGCTCGTCTGAATATTTATAAGTGCATCATGTAAAAACCTGAAGTAAATCGGTTAAGAGCTCTATGAGGTTTTTGGTAATAAACGCTTCCACTTTATGTATTACATATATGTTTATAATTATACAGGGTGAGTCAAAAATGACTTTAAAACTTTGAAATGATATACAAATTTATTGAGATAACTTCCAGAATCGGTAGCAGACAACCTAAAGTTTGATTCACGTAGGGCAGCAAGGTCCCAGTCAGTCCCCAGGAGCGCCAACGTAGTGTACAGTTACAGCAGTTACTTTCACTGGTGCGGAGAGTGCTCACTGTGTGTTTTGGTTTCATGAAACGAACCCTGCGACAACTTTTTGGCCTAAATTTTGCACCGAATACGCTAAAGAACCCCCAAGTGGGCTTACAATTTACTCTTGGAACAGGAACTTTGTAGACTGCGACATTATAAATCATCATGTCGCGTGTGTGTTGATCGCCCTTTCGCTCCACAGTTTTGACACCTTTGGATTTATTTTCTGTGGTTTCATAAATGACCGTGTGTACGTTCTTCCGCTAACAAACAGTTTAGCCTACAGGAAAAATCGAATCTAAGATGCCGCTGCAAAAGTTACGCCCGATTTGCTGCTACGAGTGTGGGAACAAATTGATTACCGACAGGATGTTTGTCACAGGGAATCAAAATGACACTTGACATTTTATGTAAAACTTCAGGTTGTTTGCTACAAAATGACACATCTACCGATTCTGTAAGTTATCTCAATAAATTTCTAAATCATTCCAAAAATCGGTAAAGTACGTTTCGAGATTTTCGTCAACTACTTTGAACAACAACTTGTCTTTATACAGCAGTATAGACAGACACGTTATAGATTTGTCATTTCCCAATGGAGACAGAACTCGCACCAGAGGGATTTCGTTAGTCAGGCGAACGAACGGCGATTACAGGAGCGAATGAAACGTAAGCAAGAAACCAGTGGGCTGTAATTTGTGTAATTGAAAGTAGCGTGGGAAGGCCGGCCGTAGACAAAGCACGTGGCTCATTAGTGCGACTGCCGACTACCTGGCCCTCTCGCGCTGCCGCCTTTTCATAATGCCCTTCGCTGCGCGCGTTATTAAGGAAACCGACTCGACTCGTTGAAAGATTATGCCAGCGCCGGCGGCATGCCCACTGGACAGCTGAACCTTACATATCCATCAGAGGTTTCCGATTGCCGTTCCTGGCTCGCGGCTGCGGCCCATTAACATCCCGCCAGCAAACACGAGCCGTAAATCTTGTGGTGCTGGCCATTAGTAGGCGCAATCCACTGAGTGCCATCTATGGGAAGGTGTAGAACCGCCACCGTTATAAGGAGACTAATGCTCATTTTTACACATTTTGTTTGCAAATAAGTCTCTTCTGGAAATTCTGTGTATGCATTAATTACTGTAACACCACGCATCTTAATTTTATGGCACATAAAAATTGTATTTCAGGTAGTATGGGTCATTTAGCTTGTAGTAAAATATTTAATTGATTTTCCAACATCAAAATAATTTTCATTACCTTCAGTATTTAATTTCATATTGCAGTTACCACACTGCACAAATTTCGTAGCGAGAAATGCACGGTCCAGTGATATTAATGTGATCACACCCTATGTTCGACGCCAACGTGCAATAACCATTCACAGCCATCAAGTGGCAGCACTAGTACTGCAGGTTATATAAAGCGTGTCTGGGGGACGCGGAAAACAGTGAAATCGCTGTTTTAATGCGGAAACGGAGCGATTTATATGACGTCCTGAAGGGCACGATCATTAGATTTCTGGCCAAGGGTGGAAGTATTCCCGAAACGGCTAAGTTGGTTAACTGGTCGTGTGCTGACGTGGTTAAATTATACAGCACATGGCAAAATGGCGCTATCCAAGACTGCAGCCAAGGTAGCTATGGTGCACCGTTAACCAAAGTCGACAGGTATGAACGAAGGCTGTAGAGATGTGTACGGGCGAATAGACGTATAGCTGTTGAGCAACTGACAGCACAGGTAAACCAACGTGTTACCGACAGTGTCTCCTCAACGACTGTCCAGCAAATGAGCCTCGGAAACAGGAACCTGGTTCATGCACCCATACTGACTGCTGTTCATCGGCGACGAAGGCTGGAATTTGCACGCTAATACCGCAAGTGGATGTCCACTGAGTGGCGACAACTGGCCTTTTCAGATGAACCATGTTTTACGCTCCAGCATCAATCGTCAAAGAGTCCTGGGTGATCTCGTCATTCTGAAAGGCGCAATGGATCAACAAAAGTGTGAATCTATCCGTGTGGACCACGTAAAAGATTACCTGCAGCAACTTTCCTTTTTTTTTTTTTTGTTTTTTTCCTTCGCGTGATTGCGTCTACCAGCAGCATAACGCAACCTGTCAAAAAATTTCTAAGTGCACGTGCGTGGTGCGAAGAGTATTACTGTGAGTTTATCGTTCTCCCTTGGCCATCAGACTTCCAGGATTTATATCCAATCGAGAATCTGTTGGACCACCTCGAACTGCGCTGCTCTCGCGATGGATTGTCACCTGAGAAACCTAGCGCAGCTGGCAATGTCACTGGAATCGGCGTGGCTGCACATCCGTGTAGGTACCTTAAAGAACCTCATTGACTCACTTCCTGCACGTCTCACATCCGTCTGCGCTGCGAAAGGTGGTTATTTAGGCTTCTGACAGATGATCGCATTAATGTGGATTGAAAATGTACATCTATTAGAGCTCTAGAGCAAAACTGCTTCGTGCTACGTGTCAGACGTCGTTTCTGGCTGTGGATGCTATATGCACATGATGACAATTCCATACCAGTATATAAGCTTTTATATTTTGTAATATTGAATGTAAATAAAACTGATAGTCTGGAACATATGAAACGATTTACAAAGAGAAACTGTACTATAACATGTTTTAACTCCATGAACCATGGACCTTGCCGTTGTTGCAGTGGCCGGCGTGCCCCAGCGATACACATAGCTATACCGTAGGTGCAACCACAACGGAGGGGTATCTGGTGAGAGGCAAGACACGCGTGTGGTTCCTGAAGAGGGGCAGCGTTTCAGTAACTGCAAGGACAACAGTCTGGATAACTAACTGATCTGTCCTTGTAAGATCAACCAAAACAGTTCTGCTGTGCTTGTACTGCCAACAACTTAAAGCAAGGGGAAACTTCAGCCCTAATTTTTCCCGAGGGCATGCAGCTCTACTGTGTGGTTAAATGATGATGGCGCCTTCTTGAGTGAAATATTCAGGAGGTAAAACCTCAGGATTTTAGAACATAGGTTGTGTTCGAACATTACGAATTACATCGAAGGAAACCGTCTATTGACACACAGTCAACATGGATTTAGAAAACATCGTTCCTGTGAAACACAACTAGCTCTTTATTCACATGAAGTGCTGAGTGCTATTCACAAGGGATTTTAGATCGATTCCGTATTCCTGGATTTCCGGAAGGTTTTTGACACTGTACCACACAAGCGGCTCGTAGTAAAATAGCGTGCGTATGGAATATTATCTCAGTTATGTGACTGGATTTGCAATTTCCTGTCAGAGAGGTCTCAGTACATAGTAACTGACGGAAAGACATCGAGTAAAACAGAAGTGATTTCAGGCGTGCCCTAATTAGTGTTATGAGCCCTTTGCTGTTCCTTATCTATATAAACGATTTGGGAGACAATCTGAGCAGCCGTCTTCGGTTGTTTGCACATGACGCTGTCGTTTATCAACTAATAAAGTCTTCAGAAGATCAAAACAAACTGCAAAAAGATTTAGAAAAAATATCTGAATGGTGCGAAAAGTGGGAGTTGACCTTAAATAACGAAAAGTGTGAGGTCATCCACATGAGTGCTGAAAGGAACTCGTTAAACTTCGGTTACACGATAAATCTGTCTAATCTAAAAGCAGTAAATTCAGCGAAATACCTAGGTATTACAATTACGAACAACTTAAATTGGAAAGAACACACAGAAAATTTTGTGGGGAAGGCTTACCAAAGGCTGCGTTTTATTGGCAGGACACTTAGAAAATGTAACAGACCTACTAAGGAGATTGCCTACTCTACGCTTGTCCTTCCTCTTTCAGAATACTGCTGCTCGGTGTAGGATACTTACCAGGTAGTACTGACGAAGTACATCGAAAAAGATGAAAGAAAGCCAGCCCGTTTTGTATTATCGCAAAATATGGGAGAGAGTGTCACAGAAATGATACAGGATTTGGGCTGGAAATCATTAAAAGAAAGGCGTTTTTCGTTGCGACGGAATCTTCTCACGAAATTCCAGTCACCAACTTTCTCCTCCGAATGCGAAAATATTTTGTTGACACCGACCTACATAGGGCGGAACGATCACCACGATAAAATAAGGGAAATCATACCTCGTACGGAAAGAGATAGGTGTTCATTCTTTCCGTGCGCTATACGAGTTGGAATAATAGAGAATTGTGAAGGTGGTTCGATGAACCATCTGCCATGCACGTAAATGTGATTTGCAGAGTATCCATGTAGATTTAGATGATTTAGATGTAGAAGCAAGCAGCCACCAGAGTAGTACAAGTTTACATGCCAACTAGCTCTAAAGATGATGAAGAGATTGAAGGAATGTATGATGAGATAAAAGAAATTATTCTGATATTTAAGAGAGCCGAAAATTTAATAGTCATGGGAGACTAGAATTCAGTAGAAGGGAAACGGAAGAGAGGAAAAGTAGTAGGTGAATATGGACTGGGGGAAAGGAACGAAAGAAGAAGCCAGCTGGTAGAATTTTGCACAAAACCTAATTAAATCATAGATAACAGTTGGTTTAAGAATCATGAAAGGAGGTTGTGTACGTGGGACACACCTGTAGAAGCCGGAATGCTTCAGAATAATTATATAATGGCGAGACAGAGATTTCAAAATCCGATTTAATATTGTGAGACACTTCCAGAGCAATATATGAACTTGGCCACAAATTATTGGTTATGAACTATAGATTAAAACTGAATAAATTGCAAAGAGATAGGAAATTAAGGAGATGCGACCTGGATAAGGTGACAGAACCAGAGGTTGATGAGAGTTTCAGAGCGGCATTAGGCAACGGGTGACTGGAACAGACGAAAGGAATACAGTAAAGAGGAATGGTTAGCTTTAAGAGATGAAATAGTGAAGGTAGCAGAGGGTCAAATAGGTAAACAAGACAAGGGCTAGTAGAAATACTTGGATAACACAGGAGATTTTGAATTTAAGTGATGAAAGGAGAAAATAATAATATGCAACAAATGAAGCAAGCGAAAGGGAATAAAAACGTCTAAAAAATGAGATTGACAGGAAGTGCAAAAAGGCTAAGCATGAATGGCTAGAAGAAGAATGTAAGGATTTAGAAACCTAATTCACTAGGGAAAAAATAGATAACGTCTACAGGATATTAAAAAGACTTTCGAAGAAAAGAGAAGCTGCTGTACGAATACCAACAGCTCAGATGGGAAACCAGTATTACGCAAAGAAGGGAAAGCTGAAAGGTTGAAGGTGTATATGGAGGATCTATACAAAGCAGATGAACTTGAAGGCTGTTATAGAAACGGAAGAGGACTTAGATGAAGATGAGATTGGGGGATTTAAAATGCCGAGAAGAATTTGACGGAGCACTGTAGGTCCTAAGTTAAAACAAAAGTCCCGAGAGTAGACGACATTCAGTCAGAGCTACCGACAACCTTGGGAGAGACAGCCATGACAAAACTCTTCCAGCTACTGTGCAAGGTGTGTGAGACCAGCGAAATGCCCTCAGACTTCAAGAACAATGTAATGATTCCAATTTCAAAGAAATCAGATGCTGGCAGGTGTGAAAATTGGCGGACTATCAGTTTTATAAGTCATGGCTGCAAAATACTACCACTAATTCTATACAGAAAATGGGAAAACTGTTAGAAGACCACCTCGGGTAAGATCAGATTGGATTTCGGAGAAATGTAGGAACACGCGAGGCAATACTGATCCTAGGAGTTATCTTGGAAGATGGGTTAAGGAAAGGCCAACCTACGTTTCTAGACTTAGAGAAACCTTGTAACAATGTTGACTGGAATACTCTCGTTGAAATTCTGAAGGTTGTAGAGGTAAAATACAGGGAATTATAAGTTATATAGAACTTAAATACAAAACACGCTGCAGTGAAGAGCTGAGGGGCATGAAAGGGAAGCAGTGATTGAGAAGGGAGTGAGACAGGCTTGTAGCCTATTCCTATTTTATTCAATCTGTACACTGAGCATGCAGTAAAGGAAACCAAATAAAAACTTAGAGGAGAAATAAAAGTTCATGGAGAAGAAATAAAAACCTTGAGGTTTGGCGATGACATTGTAATTCTGTCAGAGACCGACTGAGAAGAGCAGTTGAACGGATGAACAGTGTCTTGAAAGGAGGACATACAATGAGCGTCAACAACAGCAAGACCACGACGAAGGTCTGGAAGTGAATTACATCAGATGACGCTGAGGGTATTAGATCAGGAAACGATACATTTAAAGTAGTAAATAAGTTTTGTTATTTACGCAGCAAATCAATTGATGATGGCTGAAGAACAAGAGAAATTTGTTAAAGTCGAACGTAGACTTCAGTGCTAGGAAGTATTTTCTGGAGGTATTTGTGTGGAGTGAAGTCATGTATGGAAGTGAAACGTGGAAGATAAATACTTTACAAAGGAATAGAATAGAAACTTTTGAAATGTGGTGCTACAGAAGAATGCTGAAGGTTAGATGGGCGGATCACGCAATTAATGATGAGATACTGAATAGAATTGGGGAGACAAGAAATTTGGGCACAGCTTTACTAACAGGAGGAATCCGTTGATAAGCCACATTCTGAGACATGAAGGGATCACCAATTTAGTTTTGGACGGCAGTGCGATGGGTAAAAATTGTAGAGGGAAACCAAGAGATGAATACAATAAGCAGATTCAGAAGGACGTAGGGTGCTATAATTACTCGTAGGTTAAGAGCCTTTCACAGGATAGAGTAGGATGGAAAGCTGAATTAAACCAGTCACTGAACTGAAGACCAACTAGACTTTTTACGTTTGTTTGCTCTGAGAAAAATCTTACAGCTTTCAGACCTGTTACAGCAACAAACGGATAATTTTATGACGGCGGACAACTTTGATACACCTGAATCTTTGTTATTGATTTCAAGTACGTTCTGTCGTTACAGTCTCTTTTGCGGTTCCCGAGTAATATATCGTTAACGCCGTGAAACAGTCTGTATGACATAGAGCTGAGTCCGCCAAACAATAAAAGTGCGGATCTGGTAGAGACTCTTGCGAGTTTTGTGGTCTGATCATATGCGAAAAGATTGACCCTGCCCCGTACTTAGAATTTAGATACAGTAAACAGGTAGACCCAGGGTCCACCAAGTAACAACGTTATAGGGAAATCATATTTCGCAGGACACCGTCCAACGCCGCTTCCGGGATTAATGACCATTGGCCAGCATGGATTTGGCTTTTAGGCGGTTTCCCACGTCTGACTAGGTGAATTCTTGGTTGGTACCCACGTCCCGCTTCATTTACACGATTCGCAAACATTTCGAAAATGTTCACCCACGTTCATATGGGATAACAACAGACGAAGTCAATGAGGTACTACACAAAATTGTGTTCCAAGGGGGAAGGGAAACCGACACGAAGGGCAACCGGCTACCCTCTACCACAAGAATTGTCAAATGCAGATTAACATGCCGACTCCATGAAAAAACGGGATTTGGCATTTGGCACAGAAATACAAGGAAAAAACACACAGAATCGCGACTTTATATTTGTTTGAAGCTCGTAAATATTTGGCTAATGAATGATTAAAATAACACAACAGAACGATCCACTTTTTTGGCAGCATTGGCTACTTGGATACTTTCTTTGAAAGAGGTCAAAAGTGACACAACATCAGTTAACTGTATTGAGTGAGATGCTTCTCAACTATGGCTGGGAAATTGGTTAAATGCGAGCGAAAATGCATGCACAGTACAGTTTCCGCCTCATTATCAGTGATTAATTTAGAAAATGGAAAAGAAAGTTGGATAGTCCAGCGTTCATAAGTTTCACAGGTAGTACGATTACCGCCTAAGCTCAGGAGAAGTTTAAAATTAAATTTGTTAGCATGTTAGCATCAATACTTCGGTGCACAAAAGTATTTAGCATTCGAAATGCTACATAGTAGTTGCTACTTTGAGTACTATAAAGTACATAAAATTTTATTTCGATGTATTCGAATCGTTTACGAAATGTAAAGAATTTCCACGATACGTGAATCAACCTGCATTATTTACGTTGTCTATCGGTTTTATTAAATACTAGTGAACTCACTAATGCTTCACAATTGCTAAAAATGTATGGGAATAGGATATACGTCCTAACGTCCCACCCACTCCCTGTACATCTCTTATCCCACATTCTGTATATCCATCTCCTCCACCCTCATCTCTCCATGTATATCCTCTTTTCCCTTCTTTATATCAATTTTTTCCCCTCCTCTTCTATCTATTTCCTCCTTCCTTTTTTCTGATCTTATTTATTCTTATTGCAAACAGGACCGTGACTTGGAATGGATTTCAAAATGAATAGCTAAAACCGTTGGAGTCGTTAGTACAAGGGGTATGAGATAGAGAGATATATCTCGTCCCCTCTCTATGCCTCTCCTCCACCCCATCCGTTTTCCATCTCCTCTTTTTTCCCGCTAGATATAATAAAGATGGCCTCTTCACTCTTTTAGTACGACTCTTGGTCAGCTAGTTTGTCTTTGGTCAGCTTCTGTGGTTTTAGACCTCATATTCTGGAGCATTATGATTAGAATTTTGGTGTTATTTAGTAGTTGTTTACGTAAATACAGTTTTTGAACGTTTTAGAATGCCTTTGCACCATAGTTCCGATCGATAAATTTCGGGCCATTCTTGAAATTCGTTTTTGTTTCTGACCTTGAATAGGCCTTTATCGAATACAATAAAAAGTAAAATTAGCATGTCGACAGATATTTAAAGTGAAAATAACATAACACATGATATATAAACTGTGTATACTGTTACCTTCTTCCATCCTAATTTTGTATTTTTTCTGGGTTTTATTCACACTCTCGCTTAGACCTAGGATAACAATAACTGCATTCCAGCATCACCTGACAGTTACTCGCACTATCTGTATTTTTGTGTGTGCGTGCGTGCCCGATGTAATATTTTAGTAAACATGTGTTTTGTGCCGTTACAGGCTTGGTCAGGTTCGTTTTGGAACATCGACCCATTTACACCTAAAAATGTAATGTAAACTACCTGCTAAGGATGTTATTGTTTTCATTACATGTTATTTGTAACAGTTTATAAGTGAAAATGGGATTAGGGCACTTGGTTTGAGAGTCGACAGCTTACTTTAGGGGTCAATTTTGACATACTGCCAGCTACACCCTTTATGTAATTTTTTTGAGAAATACTTCTGAACATAACGCAAAAGTAAAGTTTATTTGGATTCTTTTGAACATAATGCTTAGTTGGTTGGTTGGTTGGTTGATTTGGAGCGGGGTTATCGATCCTATCGGATTAGGGAAGGATTAGGAAGGAAGACGGCCGCGCCCTTTCAAAAAGAACCATCCCGGCACTTGCTTGAAACGCTTTAGAAAAATCACGAAAAACTTAAATCAGGATGGCCGGACGTGGATTTGAACAGTCGTCCTCCCGGGCGCAAGTCCAGTGCCCTAACCACAGCGCCGTCTCACTCGGTGAACATGGTACAAAAGTCATATCACTCAAATTGTTTGGTACGAGTCATCAGATAGTTCGGATACATTTGAATGTGGCACAGATTTCAGATCGTTCGGACGTTTTCAAACACAGTGCCAATTCCAGTTCGATCAAATATTTTTGAACGTGACAGGAAACGTTCAGACTTCTCAGATGTTTCTGAACAAGGTTCAAAAGACTGATTGTTCGGATACTTTTGAGCATTATGTTGATTTCAATTCATTTGGATATTTTTGAATATGAGACCATAACGGCCACTAGGACATATAAGGTAGTTGTTCCATATTGGATTTTTTGATATTTCTTAAATATTTAATTTTTAATTTTTTTAAAATTATCCGATATGTCATCCAGCATTTTTAAATTTCCGACCAGCACCTTCTCGGGTTTTTCGATTTGTGAAATCCGCTATCTCTGATTTTTTAATTTTTCGCTTCCGCCAGCGACTGTAGCGCAATGACTGCATAGTTGACTACCAGACGACGCTTGAACTATGTGCCAAAATCTCCATAGATATACTATTCTACGATAACGTTTCTCAAGTGAACATTTTTATGTGGCGCATTAGCTGCGCTGTTTAAGTGTAATACTGCGACGTGTCTCTTATCAATGCTTTCCTTTTGAATAAGTGAGATCTCGGAATGTCTTCTGCAACGTATTAATAAGCGATTAACAGTGAAATATTTAAATGAATTTCGTAGTTTTTACACTTAAAATACTTAGCAGAAGTATTTTCGACTCGTTATTGTACGAATTAAAGTTAAAGGAAACCAAACCCATGACGATAAATGCTACTTTCCTCACATCCATGTTAGCGGCAGTCGATGTTGATGCCACAACTTTGTTCCCTGGTGTTCAGTATGCCGTAATGAAGCCCTGTTCTGTTTTCAGTACCTCTGTAATCGCAAACAGACAGTCGAACGTCTGTCCTGGTACATTAATATCCACATTTATAGGTTCACTGTAATAAGTGAAACGAGGCACATACGCTTCTCTCTAGTCTTCAAGAGTAATGCAGTTATATCGAATGCAGAAGGTTGTCAAACTCGATAACGCAAAATGTGCTGAGCGGCCCAGGTACACTGAAGAGCCAAAGAAACTGGAACACCTGCCTAATATCGTGTAGGGCCCCCGACAGCACGCTGAAGTGAAGCAACACGACGTGGCATGGACTCGACTAATGTCGGAAGGTTGAAAGGTGTTCAGTTTGACATCCTCTATCGAGCAGCCGAGTTCCGCAACCATCTCTGAAAAGATGGACATACGGAGACAATGTCGGAAGTAGTGGCGGAGGCAATTGACACCATGAATCGTGTAGGGCTGTCCATAAATCCGTACGACGGGGTGCAGGTCTCTTCTGAACAGCGAGTTGAAAGGCCCCAGTTATAGTTAATAATGTTGCTGTCTGGGGAGTTTGGTGGCCAGCGAACTGTTGAAACTCAGGAGAGTGTTCCTGGAGCCACTCTGTAGCATTGCTGGACGTTTGGGGTGTTGCGTTGTCCTGCTGGAAATTCCCAAGTCCATCGGAATGCACAATGGACATGAATGGGTGCAGGTGTTCAGACAAGATGCTTAAGTACATGTCACCTGTCAGATTCGTATCTAGACGTATGAGGGGCCCCATATAACTCCAACTGAACAAGGCTCACATCATTACAAAACCCCCACTACCTTCAGCAGTCCCCTGCTGACATGCAGGGACCATGGATTCAAGAGCTTGTCTCCATACCTGTACACGTCCATCCGGTCAGTACAATTTGAAACGATTCTCCTCCGTTCAGGCAACATGTTTGCAACCATCAACAGTCCAATTTCGGTGCTGACGGACCACGCAAGGCGTAAAGCTGTGTGCATTCCAGTTACCACGGGGACACGAATGGGACTTTGGCTGCGGAAGCCCATATCTATGATGTTTCGTTGAGTGGTTCGCACGCTGACGTTTGTTGATGACCCTACTTTGAAATCTGCAGAAATTTGCGGAAGAAATGCACTTCTGTCACGTTGAACGATTGTCTTCAGTTGTCGTTGTTCCCGTTCTTGCAGGATCTTTTTCCGGCCGCAGTGATGTCGGAGATTTGATGTTTTACCGGATTCCTGATGTTCACGTTACACTCGTGAAATTGTCGCACGGGAATATCCCCACTTCATCGCTACCTCTGAGATGCTGTGCCCCATCGCTCGTGCGCCGACTGTAGTAGGAGTAATGCATCGAACTACAGACCTATATCATTGTCGTCGGTTTGCAGTAGGGTTTTGGAGCATATACTGTATTCAAACATTATGAATCACCTCGAAGGGAACGATGTATTGATACGTAATCAGCATTTTTTCAGGAAACATCATTCTTGTGCAACGCAGCTAGCTCTTTATTAGCACGAAGTAATGGTCGTTATCGACAGAGGATCTCAAGTTGATTCCGTATTTCTAGATTTCCGGAAGGCTTTTGACACCGTTCCTCACAAGCGACTTCTAATCAAGCTGCGGAGCTATGGGGTATCGTCTCAGTTGTGCGACTAGATTCGTGATTTCCTGTCAGGAAGGTTGCAGTTCGTAGTAATAGACGGCAAATCATCGAGTAAAACTGAAGTGATATCAGGTGTTCCCCATGGAAGCGTCCTGGGACATCTGCTGTTCCTGATCTATATAAATGTCCTGGGTGACAATCTGAGCAGTTCTCTTAGGTTGTTCGCAGATGATGCTGTACTTTACCGTCTAGTAAAGTCATTCGAAGACCAGTATCAGTTGCAAAGCGATTTAGGAAAGATTGCTGTATGGTGTGGCAGGTGGCAGTTGACGTTAAATAACGAAAAGTGTGAGGTGATCCACATGAGTTCCAAAAGAAATCCGTTGGAATTCGATTACTCGATAAATAGTACAATTCTCAAGGCTGTCAATTCAACTAAGTACCTGGGTGTTCAAATAACGAACAACTTCAGTTGGAAAGACCATATAGATAATATTGTGGGGAAGGCGAGCAAAAGGATGCGTTTCATTGGCAGGATACTTAGAAGATGCAACAAGTCCACTAAAGAGACAGCTTACACTACACTCGTTCGTCCTCTGTTAGAATATTGCTGCGCGGTGTGGGATCCTTACCAGGTGGGATTGACGGAGGACATCGAAAGGGTGCAAAAAAGGGCAGCTCGTTTTATAATATCACGTAATAGGGGAGAGAGTGTGGCATATATGATACGCGAGTTGGGATGGAAATCATTAAAGCAAAGACTTTTTCGTCGCGGTGAGATCTATTTACGAAATTTCAGTCACCAACTTTCTCTTCCGAATGCGAAAATATTTTGTTGAGCCCAACCTACATAGGTAGGAATGATCATAAAAATAAAATAAGAGAAATCAGAGCTCGAACAGAAAGGTTTAGGTGTTCGTTTTTCCCGCGCGCTTTCGCCAGTGGAATGGTAGGGAGATGGTATGATTGTGGCTCGATGAACCCTCTGCCAAGCACTTAAATGTGAATTGTAGAGTAATCATGTAGATGTAGATAAAACCAATTTCTATCTTCTGCGGGAATTAATGTTATAGAGATCTGTCGCATCAGGCTGATAGACCGTTCCAGCTTGACGCAGCTAAGGGAGTCTACTTGCATAACGTAATAGGGGAGATAAGTTTAATTTATAACTGGAATTAATTATGCTTTGCCACATGTAGCCGGTCTGACACACCAACCGTAAGGCAAAGGACGTGGCATCTAAGGATGATTGACCAGTTAACTACAGCAACAGTGTAGCTCCTGTTCTTGCCAGAGCCTTGAAGAACAGGTGAACGTCAAAAATTGAATGGATTTGTTTAGCAGGGAACTGATTAATAGATATTGTTAAATAATAACTGCGCGTCATAAGTTTAATATAAAGTTAAACACTTACATTGCAAATTTACTTGAGTGACAGCAACAAAATGCACATAAAAAAGAATGTGGTCATAGACACTTTGTTAATATTGCTTTTATGTCATCAAGTATCGAAATGCCTACCATCTAGTATAGTAAACTTTGTTTTGATGTCGCATCAGAACTGAGAGAGTAAGTAACACATGATACAGATCGAAGCTATTTGTGCGCAAAATGAGAACAACCCTGGGCTGACTTATTCCAGAAGAACTCGCAGTTTGTCTGCAGCTAACATGCGGATTATGAGCAACAGTTGCCAGAATATCTACTTCGTTCGCTCCGCTTGTTTCAGACTTGATATTTTCTTTTTGCGTAGTATTCCAGTGACCTTCCAATTGCAATTTTTCGTGCATTCGCTGAACTGCCATTGTTGTTGTACACCGTCTGTCGGGATACCTCTGTGTGTATAGTTCAAATATTTTCTTCGCACTCTTCTGTATTCCTCGTAATGAAATAGCATACCTGGTTTCTCCTGGCTTGTGAAAGATATTTATGCTTCCACACTAGAGACACTCGACACACTTGAGCAACACAAACAGAGTGAAAGCTACATTTCCTCTGTTCACCTTTTATACCGGTATAGCGGCGGTGCAACACTCCTTACCCTCACGAAACGACTTCACTTTTAGGCACGGAAACGACCGACTTCCGCAGAAGACAGCAGTCAGTTTCATGTTCAAAACAGGTAAATCCTAAGTTATAAATATTCTTTTAGAAGCACCGTGCTAGCAACAGAAATTACTGTAGTTTTATTTTAAAAAGCGAAGCTGATTCCGATATTGGTGTAATTTATATAGCTATAAAAAGAGCCTACACGTCGTTTAGTGAGGACTTTCTCACAGTTTCTCTGAGCGAAAACAAAACTACGATATTTTAAACGGGTTTGGAAACATTTGAAGTGAGCAGATTAGATGAAACACAAACTATACAAACGCATATGAACGTAGATAACATAAAACAAGCATAATGTGTCGTATATTGTGTTCCGTGAATGTGCGGTAAAATGGAACTACTTGAAATTATCCTTGCCCCAGTGGATACAACGGTTCCCGTGAGATCACCGAAATTAAGCGCTGTTGGGCTTGGCCGGAACTTAAATGGGTGACCACCCAGCCGCCATGCGCTGTTGCCATTTTTCGGGGTGCACTCAGCATCGTGAGGAGCTACTTGACCGAATAATAGCGGCTTCGGCCCAGTATACCTTCATAACGACCCCATGCCCCTACTATCCGCATTGGGGAGGACGACGGTTCAATCCCGTCTCCGGCCATCCTGATTTAGGTTTTCCGTGATATCCCTAAATCGCTTGAGGCAAATGTCGAGATGGTTCCTTTGAGAGGGCACGGCCGATTTCCTTCCCCATCCTTCTCTCACCCTAGCTTGAGCTCCGTCTCTAACGACCTCGTTGTCGACGGGACGTTAAACACTAATCTCCTCCTCCTCCTACTATTCGTATCCTCTCTGAGGATGACACGGCGGTCAGACGGTGCCCGTAGGCCACTCTTGGCCTCACGATGGAGTGCTTTACAATGGAATTTATAGTTATGAACAAAACAATAAAAGAAACAGACAGTGCTAATCTTAGTGTATGTTATGGTAGTATAGCATCTACCTTTAATTAAAGTCATTGTGTAAATAATATTTTTGGGAGAACATAGCATCTTTAAAAAAAAGTGTCACAAGTGGAAAAGTAAGGCTTCGGCCATACTGGAGTCTTTTCTTCAATTTCACAAAGATTGGGTGTGATTGTAGCGTCACTGGAAATGACGTCATTGGTGATGGACTTTGGAACAATTGCCGTAGTACCCGCATAGACACATTACTTTCCTGAGCCGCTTAATGAATATGATCATTTAAAATTATTCGTAGAAATCGGGAGCCATCTTCCCTTCAGTGTGGCTGTAAAATACACTGTAACGTACGATATGGTTGTCTTCGTTCATCTATGAGGCATGATGTAACTTCTGTAAACGATTTCGGGCATGGGTGTGTGTGATGTCCTTAGGTTAGTTAGGTTTCAGTAGTTCTAAATTCTAGGGGACTGATGACCTCAGAAGTTAAGTTCCATAGTGCTCAGAGCCATTTTTGTAAACGATTTAGTCAGTCTCGATAGTATACTTTCTATCCTCATCTTACATCCTGTTGCCAAGAATATTCGAGTATAACATGCAGTCGTCAGCTCCACAACTAGTTTTTACAGGTTTCAACCGATTAATCTGTCTTCTTCAGGATCCTAAAAAGTTTGGTCATACATTTATGTCAAGTATAAGATGTGTAATAAAACTATTTGTGCAATTGATGACTGGATTTTGTTCTGAAATACATATTACAGTCTCTGAGAGAATTACAGCTATTCATAAAATCATTACCAAGGGTAACTTGTGTCGCAGGTACACTAAATGTAGAATTACGTCCGTCTTTTTCATCGTGATCGATCAACGTATCGGTACGTAGAAATATTTTATAAAGAAAAATGCACATGAATAATTTGCTGAATGCTAACGACTGAAGAACAGATGTTCAACTGGATTAGAAGCTGTCCTTTTATTTTTGTATGACCTGACATAATTAAATATGTGAAATGGCAATCTTAATTTTCAGTAGAAAGTTTTTTATTTGTCTAGACTGGAAATTTTTAAAATGATGGCTTTACCAGCAGATGTAGAGCAATGATTCCCAGTCTCCCTGAGACCATTACCCGCCCCCACCCCTCCATCATAAACATTAGCGCATCACTAACTCCAAAATGAAAAGAATTTTCTTCGAACACTTTTATTTTTAAAATAACAAAACATAAATGATATTTAGTTTTTCTAAATGTTTTATTAAACCACGAACTAATGATTCAATGAGACGAATGGTACTGTTTATTTCTAATTATCTTCTTTTCTAACATAGAATGATGAAGTTACGCTCAGTGCATGAAGATTGATATCTACACATCTTTTTCGAAAAAGAAAGTTAACTATCTACATCGAGGAAACAGACTTGTTACAAAACATCCTTTCTCGTCATCACTCCTCTCGCTGCCGACACTTGATTCACCCACACCCTGCACCCCCATTTAAAATCAACCAAATTAGATACTTCGGCCGACCGTTTGTAAATCACTGGCTTGCTCGACTTCTTACTTCTGAAGTGGCAACAATTAAAAGACGTTAGGCTACCAGTGCTTTATGTCTCACCACTCTCAGTAATAATAATAATAATAATAATAATAATAATAATAATACCGTGCAAGCCATACAGCAGTGTAGTAACCATTACGTAATTATTATTGTGTTGCGCTGTCAGTTAGTTCGTTTATTGTTGCGAAGTGAATAATGAAGGCATAGATACACTGTGCAATGTATACGTGTAGTGGTTGGACTATATAGGAACAGGTTGTCTATGAATTCGTTTCACAAGCTGTAGCATGTACCGCAATGTGTCACGCATTAATTCTAGTATCCGGAAAATATGTAATTATTGGGTACTTCTGTAATCTCTGTTACAGCATTACTAAATTGCGATAATAGTAATGAGCATTTAAAGGGAATTTAGTTTCGTGACTGAAATACAATTCAACTGTTTTGTATTTAACCCTCAGAGAATTACCTTCTACCCCTCAAGGGTTCGTTACGTACACGCTGGGAATCACTGAAGCAGAGCATAGTTTTGCCTTTGTGTTGCTAGTGAAAAAAGAAATAGGACGGCTCTCGATACCGGTATATATTTTACTGCTTTCGGCTTACATTAAGACGACACCAAGCTTAATGGTCCCATGAGACGGAGAAATCATTACCAACAATGACGTACGGATTCATACCATGGGCTATTGTGGAGAGATTTGAAAGGTTTTCCAAGACACCGACAAATAGTCTGGCTGTTAGAAACTGTACATAAGCTATTCTTCTTTCATTGGCCAAACGCAAAAAAATTTCTCTAGTTTCGAAGCAGCTGCTTCAGGGTTTCACGCCCCGAAATATGTGTGTTAGTTACCTTGGCTGCGGGGGGAAAAGTGGAACACTTAAAGTCGGTTTGTCGAAAAATTACACCAAATGTAAGCTAAGAGCAGGAAGTTTTTGAAAATAGTTTGCCTAGAAATAAACTCACCAGTAATAGTGATGAATGCTATAAGCACTCTTCCTCAGATGTTATGCCATTAAAAATATTCTTTTCTTTTCCCTAATGTCAGTAGTCGCAAACTTATCTTAATGGGAATACACACTGACTGTAATTTATACACGAGGTTAGAGTCACAGTATTTTATAGAGTGCCACTACATACCAGCAGTGACACATCATCAACTACACCCAATGCCAATTACCGCAAAAAAATGCTGTCCACTTGGCGCGGACTACAGAGGGTTTCTCAAGCTTTTAGTGAGACGAATGCTGAACCGGAATCTCTGCGGAATGTCAGAACTCCGGATTCACATTTTAGCAAACATCCGGTTTTACACAGACACTTCGTTTTATACGGGCACCGTCGGTTTACTTGGTAGACTCATCAGTTCCACATGTCACAGGATCTGTTGTGTTGTACAGAAAAACGAAGAGGAAACAATAGTGAAACGAGTAACTGGAAATTTGAAAATGAAATATAGATGGAATATTGTATTGATGATGGTAGTGCATTATCAACCTCTGTTGTTCCTGTTAAGCATTCGTATGGAAAATTAGTCGAAACACCCAAATAAAAAGAATTAACAATATTTAGAAGTGGAAGTGCACAAAAATTCATAAAACATTACATCTACATTAACTGCGTACGAAATGTAGGTGGCATACTATGGTTCAGTTTCTGTTTGCTATAAGTCCTGGAAGAAGAAAATTTCATCGTCTCACATCTGTTATATTCGTCGAGCACATCATCTCATATACAGACAAGCTGACGTGGCATGTATGACTGCAGAAATGACATAACGGAACGCAATAAAAAAAATTATAATACGGACTCGTGTTTTTTCCCACAGATACATTACCACAACATTCTCGTTGAGTATTTATTCCTTGTGTAGTTCAGTGGGTAGATGAAGCTAAATGAATCATCGAAAATGCTTACAAAAGCCTACATTGGCATCTGTACTCTGAAAAAATACACACCATTAGTTGTATGTGAGGTGCTAGAACCGATAATTGTCCGTATATTCCATTTTGTTCATTAGGTGAGATGTGTGTTGGAGGAGAGAATATATTTCTCTGTTAGTATTGCGATGCAGATTTTCGGAATTTTAAAGCCATAGCGTTCTGCGCTGCACAATGGTTTTAATCTATTGTCATTCACTGGAATCTATTGAGCATTTCTGTGACGTTCACAAACCCGGCGCAATGCGCATTGCTCTTCTTCTAATTGTTTTTATCTTTTACATCAGTCCAGTTTGGTCAGGGCCAGACCCATCAAAAATACTCAAGAACTGTAAGAACAGAGAGCTTTCTAACAACCATCTCACTTCAAAATCTTCCATTTAATGTCAGTGTGGCATCTAATACCCCACTGCTAGATTTTGTCCTTAAATTTCTCTAGTCAGACGTTTATGGCTGATTCCAGAGATTTGCCGCTGCTCGTAAAATCGAAGTGCTCAGTTTATTTCCTCGCATTATATTACACTTTCTTTTGTTGGGAGTCAGCTGGCAGCCTCTGCACAAAGCTCTTCAAATCTCCCCACAAATTATAAAAGTATGCTAAGGACAACACCATAAATCTCTCTATCACCTCTGAAGAGCGTTTATACGGGAGTAACTGGTATAAATGCAGAGATTTCTATTGGCGACAGACGACACAGTACCGAATAACATTACAGGAGTATTTACGTAATTTGTAGGTTAACAATTATAGCTATTACACGTCCTGTATTTTTAGGCTGTGTACCTCCAAGTACATATTTCAAGAGCAACCATTAATACTTGTTTTCCCCTACGCAGCAGGTCAAATGGTCAAGTGTGAGCACGTGGACGCAAAGCGGTTAGTCTACAGGGACATGCTTCCCGATTAAAAATCACGCACTGGATCTGTTTCCCTGGAACTTTTCATTTTGATCGAGTATCTGTTTAGATAATTTATAAGTACATTTCTTTCTGGAACCACATGCTCCTCCTTCCAATCACATGAAACATTCCGTTGTACTAGTTGTTTACTCACTTCGTATCAGTCACATTCGCATCAATATGGCGGTCGAAATTGATTATTGTAACCTTCTTTGGTGAAACAATCTCTGAAGACAGAATTTAGAATTTCGACCTTCATTTTATCGTCCTCAGATTAGGTACCATTTTGATAGTCGAACGTCTATATAGATAGCTTCCAATCAGTTGGCTAATATTATAAGTACCAAAATTTGATGCTGGCCGGTCGAGCGGTACTAGGCGCTACAGTCTGGAACCGCGCGACCGCTATGGTCGCAGGTTCGAATCCTGCCTCAGGCATGGATGTGTGTGATGTCCTTCAGTTAGTTAGGTTTAAGTAGTTCTAAGTTCTAGGGGACTGATGACCTCAGAAGTTAAGTCCCATAGTGTTCAGAGCCATTTGTACCATTTTAACCAAAATTTGCTAATATTTTCTAATGACTCGACTTGTAATATCTTGTTTCGAAACTGAATGAATACTTCTCGCATACCCTTTCTTACGCTTGATTTGATGATGTTCAGTCACTGTTTGTCTGCAAGGACTCGGCTTTGTTTGAATTTCCTGTGCATCTCTTCATTTTTTCGTAATAATGTACCAAAACTGTTTTTGAACCATGATGGGTCTTCCTCATCTTTCACTACCGTCCACAGAACAAACTTATTCAGCACGTAGCGTACAATGCTTCCGAGTTTGTGCCTTTTGTTACCCACATTCTCGTGCAAGAGCCGAATGCTTGTTGTTGGCTGCTAAGCTTTGTTTTTTATCATTTACTTGAAGCCGTTCTACATCTTTAACTACATGGATACTCTGCAAATCACACTTAAGTGCCTTTCAGAGAGTTCATTGCCACAATAATTCTCTGTTATTTCATCTCGAAAAGCGAGCGAAAAAAAAACAACGAATACCTATATCTTTACGTACGAGCTCTGATTTCCCTTATTTTATTGTGACGATTGTTTCGTCCTACGTAGGTCGGCGTCAACCAATTGTTTTCGCATTCGAAGAAGAAAGTTGGTGATCGAAATTTCGCCAAAGAATCCACCACAGCGAAAAACGCCTTTGTTTTAATGATGTCCCTCCCAAATTCCTGTATCATGTTAATGATACTCTCTCCCCTATTTATCGATAATACGAAACGTGCTGCTCTTCTTTGAACTTTCTCGATGTACACCGTTAATATATCTGGTAAGGATCTAATACCGCGCAGCAGTACTCCAAATGAGGACGCACAAGTGTAGTGCAGGCAGTTTCTTTAATAGATCTTGGTAATCACATATTATCTTCCTAACTTTACAGACCTTTGATTCAACACTATGATTAATTATGGTATGACAACCTTGTTTTTGCTCACTCATGCCTCTACGACCTGGGTTCCCTAAGTGCCGGAACGTTTTCTTTGAAAACCTCCTTTCACATCCTTTCCAAACGTCGAGTTTAACGTCTGTCTCTAACGATCGCGTCGTCGACTAGTCATTAAGTCCTTTTCTTCCTCTTATCCTTCCTTCCTTTCTCCACAATCACTTAATCATACAATATGGGCAGAATTAATATAATATCTATGAGAGCGAGCTGTCTAATCAATCGTTCTATGCCATTTTCATAAAATAAGTTTAGTGCAAAATAAAAATTACCTTTGTCCTCCAGCATTCGTTCTAAGCGCGTATGTCTGCCAATCCATATGGCTTGAATGAACTCTCACCTTATCAGTATAGCATGACTGGCTACTTTACGCGACATTGTTGTGACTGTACGACAAGTTTGTGCTTCTCATCACCCAGGAAAGGAGATCACTGACCCTGAGGGAATTCTCGTCAAGTTGTACACAAAGGTTTTGCAGACTATAAATTAGCACACTGCCCTTGTCATGACCGTTATTTCCTTTAAGATGGTTCACAGGCGTTGGGAAGAGGAAAATAGTGGAACTAATAGACTGAAGCCTTTTCGAAGGAGCTATCTTGGAATTTCATTATGTGATTTATGGAAAACACGAAACCAATATACAAATGGTTGGACGAGGATTTGAACCTCACTCCTCTCAGAATGCTTGTTCCGTGCTTCAACTACAGAGCCACGTCATTCGGTGAGAGCTTCTCAAGTGTCTGGAAAGCGGGAGAGTGGAGCTGGGAGATGAAAGCTGTAAGGCGCGGCATTACTCGTGCCTGGATACCCAAGTCCATACGACTGCAGCGTGGGAAACACATTGGTCCAGTTTTGGGTCCTTGTCCATACGCAAGTTCTAACCTGTCACAATTTTATGTCTTCTATTCTTAATTAATAAAGGTTATATAAAATAACTTACATGAAAACTAAGATTGTGGTGGTTAATATATGATTATGGACTTGCAGGGGTTTTCCGACAATAACGTATTCATTCACGACAACGGCTAAACGCAGTTTCAAGGGAAGTCGACTTGGGGCTATACAGTGTGTTTAAAAAGTATTTAATATTTTGGGAGGTGGCAGTATGGACCAAAACGAGAAAAAGTGCCCAGTAAACATGGATAATAAGATGCATACCTTCAGGTCTATGAGCAGTTGATCATTTTCGCTGCTGTGAAACAAATCTCTTCCACTGCACGCTCTTTACTACTGCGAACGGCATACAGACTGTAGTAAACAAATGAGAACACACTATTCCGCTACTGCGAAACAGCAGAGCTTTTAATGTAATCTGCTTGGTATTAGATATAACCTGCACGTGTGAGCTATCGCTAAAGGAAATGGTCAATATGGTGTTCGTTCGTAGTAAGGCATGTTAAACGCTGTACAGGATGTAGTGGCAGAATGTGAGGAATCGTTCCTGTAGAGTGTGTAGATCAATAATGGGACTTTCATACACAAAAGATTTCAAGTTCAAATGGTTAAAATGGCTCTGAGCACTATGGGACTCAATTGCTGAGGTCATAAGTCCCCTAGAACTTAGAACTACTTAAACCTAACTAACCTAAGGACAACACACACATCCATGCCCGAGGCAGGATTCGAACCTGCGACCGTAGCGGTCGCGCGGTTCCAGACTGTAGCGCCAGAACCGCTCGGCCACCAGCGGCCGAATAGATTTCAAGTGCCGTTCTACAAAAAATCCAATAGATTAAAATTAGGGAACGAGCTGGTCAATTTACTGGACCCCCAGACCAATGTATATGTCTTTCTGAGATGTCCTCGGACATTTCAGAGAAAATGGGCTGGTGGTCCATAACGCATGAGTAACATTCCAGTAGATATTTGAACGGTACCTCCCCAGCAGGATAGGCAACAAATCATTTGATAGGAACTGACCGTACCTTGCACCAGTCAGCCTGTTTGGTAGCAAGTAATTTACTTTTAGTCTATTGCCAATAATCCGTGCAGTTACATTAATTGTAAATCTGCGCTGATACCTTGCTTCTTCAACTGCGTGTGCGTTTGCATCAATCCATACAAAAGTTGGTCACGAAAACTTGCAGTCCTATCTCGCGAGAAACCAGCCTCGTCTGGAATACAAACTGGTTCCATTAGAATTGATGTATGAGCTGCACTTATCCAAAACTGTAAATGCGGTTTACAGTACCACACTAACACTTGCATGGATGCTGTAGCCGTCGAAAATAACAGAGGATTGTGTCCCCATTTGTGGTCGAGCGGTTCTAGGCGCTTCAGTCTGGAACCGCGCGACCGCTACGGTTGCAGGTTCGAATCCTACCTAGGGCATGGATGTGTGTGATGTTACGTTTAAGTAGGTCTAAGTTCTAGGGGACTGATGACCTCAGAAGTTAAGTCCCATAGTACTCAGAGCCATTTGAACTAATTTTTTTGTGTCCTCATTTGTTTGCTGTATTTTGTACGAGTAGTTCGTTCGTAACAGCAAAGAGCTAGCAGTAGAAGAGATGTGTTTCACAGTAGCCAATATAAACAAGTGCTCATAACTCTTATGGTATGCATTTTAGAGCCCATATTTACTGGACAATTTTGTCTTGTTTTGGTCCATACTACCATCTCTCAAGATCAGGAATACTCAAAAAAAAAAAATCTGTATACAGGCTGGTCAGAAACAGTCGGAAAAACTTGTGAGGGTGCTGCGCCGTTTCCGATTTAATTAGCGTTCAATTTAGCCAATCAGGCCGTTGCGAGAGCCAGTTCAAGCATTCCGCCACAGACAATTATTGTCATTTGTTCCCATGGTGTAGATGATAGTGCACCACCCTGCCCAAACTTTGGCTTGGGTTCGATGGCTACTGTCGTCCCATGTCCAATTTCTGCGTCGATCTCTTGTTCGGATTTAGGACACCCAAATGAAGAATACGTTTCGCGACACCGTCTCTGGAATGACGCTTGAGCTTACTCGCACAATGGCCTGATTGGTTAACTTCAGTGCTAATTAACTCGGAAACACGCAAAGTATCAAACTTTTTCTTAACAATTATTTCTCAGCACAATCTACCCTGCAACAGCCCTTCATGCTTTCAGGCTCTTTGAGAAAAACGAAGATGATACCCGCATCCATGTAATTAATATAGCTTTGAAAAGAGTCTATACCTCATGTAGTGGAGATTTCTTCGCGATTCATTACTGTGAATACAGAATTAAAATACCTTGCACGCTTCTGGATATATCTGAGGTGAACTGGTTAGCTGAAGCATCCATATACAGACAGGTGCCTTCACACAAATAAATCGCGAAGAAATCTCCACTAAATGATGTATAGACTCTCTTAAAAGCTATATTAATTACAATGATGTCGGTATCATCTTCGTTTTTTTTTTCAAATGGAACTATAGAAATTTATGATATTAATCACATTGATATCGGTATCATTTTCGTTCCTTTTCAAATGGAACTATAGCAACTTCTGCTACTAGTATCATTGTTAGAAAAGCGACAAATTCATTAGCGTTTCATTGTTCAAAATCCGATTACTAGTTTCGTACAAAATTGAAGTATTTACAATTTAGGATGTATCGTTTTAACACGAACCCGTTCGCTGCCTCATGCTGAAGTTCGTGTTGTTATACAGAACTGTGACATCAGGCTGATGGGGCATTCCAGCTTGAAGAAGCTGACAAGGGAATTGTCAGACTTGTCACGTTCGAAACCTGCCTTGAGTTTTTTGTCACTCGTAGGTGACGTCAGTTAAAATCTGTTGCTAAACGTCGACTGCTGATATGAACTGGAAGTTAGCAAAGAATCTCGTAAATAGTTATTTTCTTTCTTGGAGCTTGGAGCTAAGGAATGAATACTCCTAGATTGAGCCAGCGTTACGGTGAGCGTTTTGCGCGTGATAGGGAAAGTGCAGCCACCTGTTAGCGCCGCAGCGTTCATCGAAGACGAATGACGCTTCAAAGTTTCGTTAAAAAGAAAGCTAATATACATTTTTTGGGGAGGATGGGGAAGGCTCTGTCTTTTAATTTATGCTAAGTATTTATAAACACACGTTTCTCACCCTACTTCGAGTTTTTCAGTCTTTGCCCATAAGTGATGGGGAAACTTGTAAATGTTTTACCAACTGAAGCCACCAACAGAAAACACACGTGAAGATTTTATGATGTGTGAAACGGTTTTTAAACTTTTGATCGAACATTTTAATAGCACAGACAAGTCGCGGTAAACGACTAAGAAACTGCATATCAAAGTGTGAATCCAACAACGACGTAAAAAATTACGTACGAATAATTATGAAGAATCTTAGAGCGATAGTGCCACGTTTAATAATCAGTTGTCTCCGAAAGGAACGCCAGGAATTAACGTATCTTACCAGACAAAGAAAAAGCGGTAGTGTATTGCGCGAGAGAAAGTTGTAAGAATCACCTAGGTGTGAATGCTGTTCAAAAGAAATTCCGATTTGGTCATTCTGAACACGAATAGTTTCGACCGACGTAAGAATCCCTCAGATATAATTGCTGCGTTAAATGACCGTATCCTTAAATAACTTTTTCTAAAGCCATACAGAAGTCATTTAGTTTCAGTGATACCGTCCTGCGCTACTGGCCATTAGGTATTCCTAACGATACAGGGGCAAAAGAATTTTCAGCTCATCATAGCTGGATTTGTCGTGTAAATAAATAACATGAAGTAGCACCAAGAAAAATAACAAAATTAGTATCGCGAAATAGGTTGGTAATTGGAATAATTCAAACAGGTGAGATCGACGAAAAAAATGTTTTAGAGAATGCACATTTAGTTCAACCAAATTTTTGGTAAAAAAAGCCTATGCCTTGCAAATATGGGGTAGAAGATTCTACTTTTTAAGACGTTCATATGGTTGGAAAGATTGAGAAACAAAATTTTTCGTACAAAATTTGTGCTGGCTAAAAATTCAACAGTCAAGAAACTTCGAAAATTTCGGACTTTTTCAGTTTTTTCATAAATGTCAGATTGTTGTGCTGCTACGGTTTGTTGTATATTTACTTTTTTAAAGAGCACAAAATTCTATGCAAATCCGATACAACAACTTTTTTCTGCACCCATTACAAAGGATGGCTTCATTCAGGATATTTTGGTCATATTGGGATTCTGAAAATGAATGCTTCTAACGTACATTTGTGTTACATCTAGGAAAAAATGTAAAGAGTGATGAACGTGTTGTGAAGAAAAAAGGCGTGAGCACACTAATTCATTGTAGTATTAAATGTAGGGAGTATGCTCACAGACTTTGTTTTGAAAAGGCTCAGTGAAGAGATAGTGCTTGAAATATGCTACAAGAAGTATGAAGCAGTTAATATTCGTCATCGTAAGGAACCGACAGGCGTGACACGTCGGTCGCAGGAAAGGGGTCAGTTCCTTTGCAAAGAGAAGTGCTTATTACCTGAAGAAGCAAATTCTCATCACTTTCGAATTAGATAGTAAAATTTCCCTATGCCATACGACATTTTGTTTAAAAAGTGATGATATTGCAAGTGCGATCGACAGTATCAGAACAAGCTAAACGAGATGGCGGTAAATTTGGCCAACAAGTGGTGGAGCGGATTCAAAACGTAAAAGACCTGGTAACTGCAAGTGGGTGGTACCACAGATTTTGCTGCAGAAAACTGTTTCAACGTGTTTCAGCTACCGGAGAGAAACGAGGGTACCGACTTGCGATAAAAATAGATGAAGGATGGAGGCTATATTTGCCTACCTAGAGCCCAATACGGAAGAATGTCAGCTTCTAACGGCTGATCTCTTAGGACAAATATCAACATCACATCGCCCTCATAAGCGAACTGTCAACGCTCGTCTTTTCCAGAAATATGGTGGCGATGTGATGATAGCTGAAACAGCTTCAAAGGTAGCAACCGTTTGTTTCAAAAACATTGGGCACCATGTACTCAGCGAAAACTGGTACTCTAAAAAAACCACAGAATCTCAGTAGGAAAGACTCCGAATCGACAAAGCAGCTGCAAATACCATATTAGACGATGTAAGAACAGTAGGATACGATATAAAACAGTACCCTCCGCTGTTAACTTTTCACGTGGTATGGGCTCTGTTATACCACAATCTATAAAACAGGTCTTTAAAACAATATTATGCATTCAGAAGTGATAACAGTAAATGTTAGTAGATGTTAATGGCTTTTTAAATATAATAAGTTACATAATAATTATCACAAAGCTATCTATGTTTCAGTTGTACTGCATCGTTTCTATATACAAGTATAACTAGCTACCTATTTCGATTTGCCTCTTTCAGCAATTTTCAGTCGCTGGTTATTTAATATTCAGGGTGGTCAGAAACAGCGTGAAAAACTTGTAAGAGCTTTGCAGGGCAGGTAATGCCAAGAAATAACTGTGAAGGAAGAAATTCGACACGTTACGTCGTTTCTGACTGACATAGCACCGCAGTTAGCCAATCGGTTCGTTGCGAGCGAAAATTCAAGCACGTGCACACGCACAAATCCCGTAACGCGCAGACATCTGTGGGTCCGAGAGTTAACACTTTTTGAAATTCAGATTACCAGTTAAAATGTGCCTTTTTGGGAAGTGATGAATTTAAGCTAGGTGAGCGAAACCTACGTTTGTTCGGTTTGAGGAAATCAAACGAAGAACACGTTCGGTAATACCGCCTCTGTCAGGCTGCTTGAATTTGCGAGCCCGCCGATTTGATTGGCCAACTTAAATGCTGAATAACTCGGAGACGGCGCAACGTACTCAATTTATTTATTAACAATTACTTCTCAGCTAAATCTTCCCCCCAACGCTCTTACAAACTTTCCAAACACCCTGCATATAACGTGATGAGTACAGGATGTAGTTTTAAAAATGTGTATGAGTCAGGGCAGAAATGCGCTAGTGCTTAATTTCGAATAGTTATGTACGGATCAAAAAAAAAAAAAGGATGTCAGAAATCGCTAGATTGCACACGGAGTAACTGAATACCGCAAACTGTTATGTTTCAATTCTAGTATATAAGGTAAAATATAATATATTTCTAGAATATACACAGCAACTGAAATGTTTCATTATATCACCATAGATTTCAATCGGCGATTCAGCGCTCGCCTCGCGAGTCAAATGAAGCACTGAGAAGATGACGCCACATCGAAAAAAGACAGAATTTAGGACTGTACACCTTGCAGTTGCAGGCACGGAAACCATGAGAAAAATATCACATTTCATAAATGTTTTTAGTAATTTAAAATTCATGTCGGCCATTGAAAATTAGCATTTGGATTTTAACTGGAGTTAACTACGAGTGGCAAAAGAATCAGGGCGGGTATCGACATGACACATCTGACCATCCCTTTTGCGAGAAAGTCTACTCGCAAAATTAGAATAGTATAGAAATGTTGAATTTAAAACTGATACTAATCACACATGGGTACCTGTGGTTGGACTGACAACAATCATAACGAAAAGGACATGGCATTTAAGAATGATTCAGCAGTTAACTACTGTAGTAGTTCAGACCTTGTACCTGATAGAACCTTTGAAGAAAGGTTTACGTCAAAATTTGAATACATTTACAAAATTGCGTATTTTGTATAAATATATTTAAATAAGAACTTCATGTCGTGACTTTAATGTCGAAATGCATTACTAAAAGCAATTTAACACATTTATTTTCTGAAAGCAGGTTGGCTTTATTCAGGATTCCAATACTCCATATTACTCGTATTTCCGACTCTTTTGCATACAAAACCCTATTTTTAACATAATCTCCGTTCAATGCTATGGCCTTATGTCGCCCTATTGTGAGCCCCTGTATGCCCGAATGGTACCACTTTACTGGTCGACGTGGGATCCAAAATTTTTTCCTGCATCAAGAACTTCCACACCATCCATGCACTAACTTCCGCGGAGTGTATCCTTCACTGCACCAAACAGATCGAAGTCGGAAGCTGCGAGATCTGGACCGTAGGGTAGATGCATGAAGTGTTATAAGCTGCTCTCCGGTGCATAGATTTGTGTGAGGCCTTGCGTTGTCACGGAGAAGGAGAAGTTCGTTAATATTTTTGTGACGACGAACACGCTGTACTCCTGTCTTTAATTTCCTGAGGGTAGCACAAAACAGAGTTGATCGTTGCTCTATCAGGTACAGCATCAAACAGAATAGCCCGTTCAGAGTCTCAGAAAACAGTCTCTGTGGCTTTACCGGCTAAGGGTGCAGATTTGAACTTTTTCTTCCGAGGAGAGTTAGTGTCGCGCCACTCCATAGATTGCCGTTATGTTACCCTTTCGAAGTCAATTTTCATAGCCTGTAACGGTGTTCGACAAAAAATTGTGGCGATAAGCCTCGTAAAGTGCATGCAATTCCGCACAGATAGTCCTTCGTTGCTCTTTATAGTCTCCTGTTAGGCGCTGAGGAACTCCACGGGCACACACCTTTCAGTAACCCAAATGGTGGACGAACGTATCAGCACTATCAAAAGAGACGACCAGCTGTGTAGCGAAGTTTTTATTTGTGATCCGTCGATCTTCTCGAATAAGAGTGCCTGCAAGTTCCAGCACTGCAGGAGAGTCAGAGGTGTTTGCGGCCGGCCGCCACGTGGGAGAACGGACAGGTTTGCGCGACCTTATTGTGATAATGACAGACGCTATGCCCAACGATTCACCGTGCTTTTGTTCATTGCGAGATCTCCGTAGACATCCTGCAAGCCCCTATGAATATCTACGAAGCTCTGGTTTTCCTCCAAAATAAACTCAGTGACAACTGTCTCCTTGGGATGTACCTACGTTACAGACGGAACTTTTGAAGGCTACGTAAAGTGCCACTACCAGACGGAACTTCATGAAACTATAGGGACAGAAGCGAAAATATTCCACGATGTCTCACATTAAATTCTGCATTATTTGAGCTGATACTGGTTAAGAAAAGAGGGTTTTGCCTTACTTATTGAACACCTCACGCACATTGCAAAATTACATCAGAAGCTATTACAAAAAGGAAATCGCAACAGTATGTGAATATAAACACTTTTTTCATGGGTTCCATTAATGTCATCAAGAATTCGAAATGTTCACCATCTACTAAATTACACGTCTGCAGTCGCTAGTGCAAAGACTTCTGTACAGACTGAAGAGATTTCTAAGACGTCATAGCACAGTCTGTAACAACGCGATATTTCAAATTCTCTTGGGTCGTCAGACGTGTGTATAGACTTTCTCTCAGAGTTTACCCTAGAAAAAGAAGACCAGTGGAGGCAAATGAAGAGTAAGTGCACGCCATTTGATAACGATATAACGTCCTATGCGGCGACCAGGAAAGACCTGAGCGAGGCTTTCCTTGCCACAAGCAAGTAGTTCGCTAGGCACCCCTCGCACTGGTGGCACATACATCTTTCACGCTATATTATCTCAGATGTCCAGCCTGCCGCGGCCAGAGCGATTTCCCAGCGGCCAAATAATGCATATCTCTTACATTCAGCTTTCCACGACTTTTTCAAAAATGGTTCAAATGGCTCCGAGCACTATTGGACTTAACATCAGAAATTAAATTAGTTTCAAATTTTGTGAGAATTAAAACGCATTATTCCAGGCGAACCAAAATTTTAAGCTTAAAACATGTTCCACTCTTGAGAATTTTAAAATATCGTCGAACTACTGTGATGACTGTTCTCTCATTGCCGCGAGGGGTAGCCGTGTGATTTGAGGCGGCTTGTCACGGTCCGCGCGGCTCCCCACGTCGGAGGTTCGATTCTCCCCTCGGGTATGGGTATGCTGTTGTCCTTAGCTTAAGTTAGTTTAAGCTAGATTAAATAGTGTGTAAGCTTAGGGACCAATGACCTCAGCAGGTTGGTCACATAAGACCTTACCACAAAAAAAAATAAAATAATAATTGTTATCTTACTGAGCGATATATGCTCCGTTTTGTAATATGGATATTAGTGATTTTTCTTAATTATTCTGCATAGGACTGAAGCTAAGTACTTCTTTGTAAAGATACAAGAATTTTATACAAAGGAATCTTCAGGACATGCGTGACAGTGCGACTGACCAGTTCAAGTATCAATATTAACGTAGTTGGCGTAACCCCAGTCTTTTTGGGAAATATGACAATTTTTCCTTGGTAAACTGTGCTAATTAAAGACTACTTTGAGAAGAGCTTATTTCGAGGTAGATCTTAAAACAGGACGTTATGAGAGCGCTCTATGTTCCCTAAATATGACAATTCCTGATGTTCCGCTGCCTAAAGTTCGCCAACAGAACTATGGCATGAATGAAACCTGTGTTCATACAACAGCTAATGGAGCATTGAAACTATCTGTAGTTGTTCATTAATCGTATGTTTAATAATGTTGCATTATACCATTTAGGCAGCCGCTTTAGCCTTACTAGCAGCTTCATTTCAATTCTATCACTTCTACAACTGAATACTGAGATTCGGAATGAAATTGAATGGTTCTCGATATGTTAACGGTAATGCCATACAGCATGAGTTACCAGACATGGAAGTGCTGAATTTTCAGAAAAGAAGTTTTAGTATCACACACGGAGCCACGCTTAAATAGAATTACGTACGTACGGGAGCGATGTCTCAGTCTTTCCAAGTGATTATATGTGCTGATTGTAACAATATTCAGGTGAATCATGCAATCCATTCCACACAATCGACCAAGCGGCATCCTGCAAGAGCAAAATGCCACTGATCACAATGACATTTTAGACAGACATAAGAAACATTGAAATCCGTTCCACTATGAACCACTTGTGAAAACTTGATACGTAAGTACTATGCTATTTAGTTTATAATGACGACTGTAGAGCTGCATAACGCTGCCGAATCCTCAAAACAGTGACTAAGCTTCAAGCTTCAACTAGATTAGAACTCTGGAAAAATAGTACTCATTAGTTTAAAAATGACAGGATGCTTCATCTTTACTCTACGAATTTTAACCCAGTAGGTGAATTATTCAAAACTCTTGTTAGAGGAATGTTTAGCAGTCGTAGCACATATAGATGAATACAGCCTAATGAGGTATAATGACGCGAAATTAAACTATTTACGGTTAATGCATTCGCTGTAAATCATGAACTAATTCTTTTGGAGATTTATCACGGCGAATATGTGACGTAGTCAAACAAATGAGAGGACCTTCTGGGTTCGTTTGGTAAATTTTTGTCGCCCAACCTTATGGAGTTTAAGAAGAGAATATAATGTTCCTTGAGTCTCGACCCCGGAACTTCAGGGTCGTTGAGCGAAGTACTACTCCTGGCCGCTGTCTAAATTCGTTTTGTGTATAACGCTCGAGACAATTTAGACGACGTAACGCTTCATAGATATACTCGGGAACGTTTATTGGTGGATAAATTCTCAGCAGGTAAATTCTCAGCACTAATACGCTATTAAAATGAGTCTAACACTTTGACGTTGGCGCTCAGAACTGCGTTTCTCACTGTGGGGTGGCACGCATATTTATACTTTCCTCCGTCCGGCGGCGCTGCTTTTCCTGTTTCACGGTGCGGGGTGGAGGTTGTATCGTAACGCCCGAGGATACTATATTGCTAAACTGAACCTTTATTTGGTAAAGAAACGAGAGATCACATCAAATTATTTTACAGTCTGGAGCCGCGCGATCGCTACGGTTGCAGGTTCGAATCCTGCCTCTGGCATGGATGCGTGTGATGTCCTTAGGTTGGTTAGGTTTAAGTAGTTCTAAGTTCTAGGGGACTGATGACCTCAGAAGTTATGTTCCATAGTGCTCACAGCCATTTTTTTACTGTAAATTAATCACAAATTATGTGAGAACTCATATGCTCAGAAAGCTCTTTCGTTGAGGGGCCACACACAATTGTATTCAGAGCGGTTTGTTGCGCCTGGCTGAATGGTAATACAGCACACGTTATTATATTGCTGGTAGCATAATTCGTAGAGTGCTGCGTGAACCACTGGTGGTACACACAGTCCGATGGTTGGGAGTAGCGTAATCCACCGGTGGTGCACGCCGGCGTGAACGTGTTAAGTAAGAGGCGGGGGCTTCACTTTGACCCGCAAGACGCAGTTAAAATGAGGACTACTTCAATAACACTAACATATTCCCTGTACCAATCCAACTTCTTTCAGAGAGACTGCGATCCGCCCGTTGTATTGTGTAAGGTACATCGCTAAGAGCCGGTAGACCGCTTCCAAGTGGTTCCCAGCAACTTGCACCGACAGTCTGCGTAGTGACGAAACAGGAATAAAACTCAGTCAGCTGGTCGAAAAGCGCATAAAAAAACATCAAACTTCGCCGCGTGGGATAGCCGTGCAGTCTTAGGCGCCTCGTCAGGGTTCGCGCCACTCCCCCCGTCGGAGGTTCGAGTCCTCTCTCCGGCGTGGGTGTGTGTGTTGTCCTTAGTGTAAGTTAGTTTACGTTAGATTAAGTAGTGTGTAAGCTTAGGGACCGATGACCCCAGCAGTTTGGTCTCATAAGATCTTACCACAAGTTTACAATTTCCAAACATCCTTTGCCTTCTATTGACTTCACCTAGTCCGCTCTTTTCATTAAACACCACCTCTAGCTAGCTAATTGCTTCACTCTCTCATAAGGTTTCTCTTTCTAATGAGCATTTTCACACTTCCTAAATCATAACGCTCTCCTAGAAATCGTAGAAGAACTAAAAATAATTCCACGGTCGCGCACAGATATGGACTTACGATTCATGTAGTCGTTCCTATTTAGAAAGTAACTGTTTTGATCGCCAATGATTGTAGTGTTGGGCAGCTGGATGTTAACAGCGCATAGCGTTGCGCAGTTAGAGGTGAGCCGCCAGCGGTGGTGGATGTGGGGAGAGAGATGGCGGAGTTTTGAAATTTGTAAGACTGGATCTCATGAACTGCTATATACATTATTACTTTTGAACACTATTAAGGTAAATACACTGTTTGTTCTCTATCAGAGTCTTTCATTTGCTAACTATGCCTATCAGTAGTTGGTGCCTTCAGTAGTTTGAATCTTTTATTTAGCTGGCAGTGGTGGCGCTCGCTGTATTGCGGTAGTTCCAGTAACGAATATTTTTGTGAGGTGGGTGATTTGTGAAAGGTATAGGTTAATGTTAGTCAGGGTCATTCTTTCGTAGATACTATTAAAAGTCAGATTGCGTTGCGCTAAGAAATATTGTGTGTCAGTTTAGGCACAGTCATGTATGATTGTTCAAAGGGGACGTTTCAAAAAATACAAGAATATAACACTTCAAAACACGAATTCCGTCACATAGTGCTCAAAATTTGACTCAGACACCGCGCGAGGGCAGCCGACCGACTCATCTCTATACCGCGAGCTCCCAGCACAAGCTGCTCCACGAAATTGTTCCAACATTGAGACCTTATAGATGTACAGCCTCCGGAGTAGAATGTGGGCTCAACCATTAGTCAATTTATGCTCCTGCTAGTAGAAGATTTATTTATTTATTTGATATTTTCTTTTAGTCTGTTATGTATATAAAAGAACAGACCACCGAATGTTCCACATGAATTGCCATGAATATAGCACATAATATTTATAACATAGTTTAAAATGTGCTGGTAATAGCTAAGCATTATGCTGTTTAACTAAGGTTAACTAGGGGGGCGGGGGTAATCTGGCGCATAGATGTCTGTTCATTCGGATTCCAGAAGGCACGCACTACTCGTCTGTAGATTACAAAGTTTGTAATTTATAATTCTGGGTTACTCTATTACACAAGACCTTACTTCGCAGCACTACATCACACCACACTACACTACTGTACTTGGTACCAGAACTAAGTTGGGTCTCTCCTTTGTCTGGATGGTTAGCTCCCGGCACACTGAGGTACAACTCAGGATCAACAAGGGCTGCGCTGCTATGCTATCCAACGTGTAGAGAATGGGGGATGGCTGTCAGGGTCTCAGGAACTCCTTTCTGGTCCTCCCCGAGGCTCAGCTCCTCACTTCTTCCAGAAGGATTTTTAGGTGGATGTTGTGCCGTGGCGCTTCTCATTATCATGATGTATGGCCTCCTCTTGGTTGTCTCTCAACCATGTAGGTTTGCAGTTCATTAGCTGATATTTTAGCTGCCAACCAATTCAGTTATGCCACGGTTCCTCCTTCCTTATTATGATATTGACCGTTGTATTACTAGAGACGTTCATGTCTTGGTCTGTAACATTTTTCAAATGCCACATTCCCAGGCGATGTCGATTGTTCCACATTCATAAGTGCCTGTGGTGCACTGTTGTATATTCAGTAAGTAGCTGAGATATGGACCGTGTCCCCACAGGTAGCGTATAGCTCACTTAATCGAAAGCAAGTATGTCATTCTTGTTCTTTGTTTTATGTTAGGAAGGAACTGGTAGGTTCTCCTCCCTGTTTCTGCCCTGTCCCAGATATCTTGCCACTACCTATCAACACATGCCCTAATTTCCTGGCTCTTGTGCACAGCGTCTCCGTTACCTTATCATATTCGCCCTTTTTGAGCTAATATTGTTTTCTTATCTTTATTACGGTTAGGCCTAGAGCTAGTAAGCCTAATATTACCAACAGCAACTCAGTCGATGTTGTTCTGTACTAGCAGAAAACCTCTCTTAGTAAATGATTCCTGATATTTTATAACAGTTTATTTTCATAGCTGCTGGGACACAGTTGATGTCATGCGAAAGTCACGCAAACCTTGAAGGCCACGACCGCAACCAAATTACTACGATTATGGAGGGACTGACACATCATGTTGAGGCTGGATAAAACTACAGTCCACCGATGATGACAGATATGATACTCTGCCTGGTAAAAAGTATGTGGATACCCGTATGTGACGCGGAATGAAACGGTAGATGTCACAAGAGGCGGACCCATCAGTATAAAAGGAGGCATGGAGTAAGGTGGGATCAGTGGAGAAGGAGTAACAGCAGAACGTGTGGGTCAGGAGAACTCAATATTTTTGTAATTGGACAAGTCATTGGATGGCAGCTTAGGAAAAAATCTACCAGGGACGTTTCAACACTTCTAAAAGTACACAGGCCGACTGTTTTCTGTAGTTATTGTGAAGTGGAAACGCGAAAGAACAACCACCGATAAAAAAGGCAATTCATATCTCATCTACTGACGGACAGGGATCATCGAGCGTTGCGGAGTGTGGTTCTAAAAAATCGCCTGAAATCAAAGGAAGGAGTTGCTCGTGTGTTCCAGAGTGCTAACAGTTAGCACAGCGAACGTGCGTAGGAGTAAAAAGACCGGGTAACAATGGTCGAACAGCTCGCCATATGTCACGCATTTCCTTAATCAATGTGAAGCGACGCTTGAGGTGGTGTAAAAGGAGCATCACCATTGGACAGTGGATGGCTGGAAACGACTGATTTGGAGGGATGAATCACTGTACACCCTATGGCAGTCTGACGGATGGGTCTGGATTTGAAGAAGGCTTAGAGAACGTTGTCTGCTATCATGTGCAGTTGTAATACTGAAGTACAGAGGAGGTGGTGTTACAGCATGGCTGTTTTTCCGAGTTTAGGATGTGGTCCACTTATTGTTCTTAAGAAAACACTAAATGCGGAGAAATTGAACACATTTTACAGCATTGTGTACTGTGCACAGTAGCGTTGCAGTTCGGAGACGATGATTTTGTCAGCATGACAATGCACCCTATCATAAAGTACATTCCTTAAATGGACTGGCTTGTACAGAGTTCCGATCTGAGCCCAATGGGATGAGTCAGAATGTCGACTTCCCTGTAGACACCAGCGTCCAGTATGTCTACCTCCCGTAGTCTTGGCTCTTGAGGAAGAGTGGGCTGCTATTCCTCCACAGACATTCGGACACCCCACTGAAAGTGCCACCTAGCATAGTTTACGTCGTCATACACGTCAAGCGTTAACACGCCCCACATTAGTGACTACTGATAGGTACCCAGATACTTTTGATCTGAGAATGTACATTGACCATGATCCATCTAACACCTAGCATTGGCACTATTCAGTTTTAATAATAAATACTAATTATTCGGATATACTATGCACAACAAAATCTTCGGACATCGCTCTGAAAATCGGAAATGTGACGTCAGAGAAAGCAAACAAAGGTGCAAGAGATAATTGTACAGTAAGAAAGAGTCGTACCTCTCTTGAGGATGTTGCCGAAGACGCTCTGCTCGTCGTTCTTGGTGGTGCAGTTCCAGCGCTCGTTGCGGAACTGGTACTGGCACTCCTGGATACCGCGGCGCGCGCCGTCGGACACGGAGTGTATGGCGCCCGGCTTGTCCACGCACTCGGCCACCTGCTGCTGCACCAGCCCGGGCAGCGACGAGCAGAGCGCGCGCGCCTCCGTCAGCGGGCTGTCCGCCTGCACCTCCCCCGCAGACGGCTGCGCCGGGCCCGGCGTCGGCGTCACGCCCACCACGCCGAGGTACCTGCGCACCACCCGCTATACTCGTCTCGGTTCCGGAACGAATTTTCAAGCTTTTCTCTAACATACTGACATCATTTGTTTTCCGCCTTTGGTCGAACTTTTCTTATATGACGTCAGGAAATAGGATGGCTACCACATATTTGACCATTATAAAAAGCATACCTCCCCGGACTGCATAATGCATGCTAATTCATGTCACCCAATGTCACAAAAGCTCGCATATTTTTGCCCCATCGTAACAGACTGCAAAATCTAAAACTTGGATCACCAATTCAAAAAGAGATGCACACACTTCAACACATAGTGCATAAAAACAATTTTGATCCTAGTATCGTCTCTAAACTATACAGTAAAAACATGACACCGAATTCCAACAGAGTGCACAGCGAAATACTACTAATCAAAGAAACAATATCTAGAAAGAAAACAAAATAAATTCCAGCTGCTTATATGGGTCCAGTCTTGCACAAAATTAACGCATTATTCGGACCACTAACAACCCCGAACTGCAATTGCAATCAGGTAACACAAAACGAGTGATCTATGGTAGCCCTGGTTTATGCAGAACCTCATGAAACAGCTGCAATTATTTGTACATAGGCCGGACAGAAAGAAACTTTATGTCAAAGTTTAAAGAACATATTAGAAGTAGCGATAACGACCAAATAAATTTTTCTCCTCTTAAAATACCGTTCAGTACACGGTATATAGTATTGAAAACGCATTGCAGGTACTTCAAACAAATCCGAAAGTTCCTATCACGAGCATTCTTGAGGAACTTGAAATTCTTATACATATAAGAAACCAATCACAAGATAGACATAGCTTAAACCTCAATACTGTTTAAAAAATGTTTTGAAATATTCGAAAAAGAAACCGGATAAATTCAAACCGTAGAGCACGGCCAAAGATGACGCAAACCAAACTAAAACCTTAACATCGTTGCTCATATACATAGTCTGGAAACATATGTCAGAACGTCATTACAATACCTACGAGAATGTCATAATTTACGAAAAATTATCGAAATTAGAAGTTAAGAAAAGCATACACGCCGAATGAGAAACATCTGTCGAATAAACACCTATAAATTACTAGCACCTACGATTGTTATAAACATACAGCCCTCATATTTTGTAAACATATGACAACGTAGCTGCTAAAGTGCCAAGTTATTGTCTTACAAATTTATTACTACCTTAATTCAGCATATATAGATCTACAGTCAAAATACAGTTGCCAACGATGTTAAATGTATGTCAGTCCATCTACACAATATATACTGACAAGCCAAAACATTATGACGACTGCCCAGCGCGACTCTGGATGCCGCCTGGTGGTGCTGTAGGAACGTGACGAGTAACGAAAGTATGTAAGCGGAGCAGACACGTACTAGGGATCACACCAGCGAAGGTATGGGCTTCGAGTGGGGAAATCCATTGATATTAGCGACTTTGAAGAAAGGGCAAACTATTATTACGCACAACCTATGAACGAGTATCTCGCAAATAGCGAAGCTGGTCAAATGTTCACGCACTACCGGTGAGAGCATCTACGGAAAGAAGTAGAAGAACAGGGGCACTACCAAGAGGCGCTACATGGTTGGCCGTACACGACTATTCACAGAACCTGGGGTTTCGAAGCTTGTCTTCTGTGTAAAGTAGGATAGATAATGATCTGTGGCATCTCAGTCTGAAGAGCACAATTCTGGTGCACACACAAGTGTTTCGGAGCACACTGTTCATCGTATTTTGTTGAACATAGAGCTCCTCAGTAAACCACCCATACTTGTTCACGTGTTGACTCAACGACATCGTAAATTACAATGGAGTGGGCACGGGATCATCGGGGTTTGCCTGTCGATTAATGAAAACGTGTCGGGTCTTCGGATGAATCACATTTTTGCTACACTAGGTCGATGGTAGTCTCAAAAAACGCCATCATCGAGGTGAACTGCTACTCGAAACGTGCAGCGCGCAACGAACGAAGGCGTGGGAACAGTGTTATGCTATGGAAGACATTCCCCTGTGCTTGCATGGGACCTGTGGTAGTAATAGAAGATTTGCCGATAGATTCGAACCATCTGCATTCCTTCATGCTTGATATCTTCGCCGACGGTGATGTCTGTGTCTTAGAGCGAGAACCGTGGTATAGTGGTTTGAGCAGCGTTATCGAGAACGCACGTTGATATCTCGGTGACCAATTTCGCCCGATGTAAATCCTATGGAACCCAATCTGGGTCGCTATTGGGAGCCATCACCGGAACGCAAATCAGCGGCCCGTTATTTACGCGAATTGCATGAATTGTGCGTAGACATTTAATGTCACCTACCTCCACAAACCTACAAACAAACTGTAGCATTCCAGATACGCGGAATCAATTATGTATTTTATTCGAAAGAGAGAAAGAAAGCTATTAAATTGTTAGTCATAATGTTTTGCTACATCAGTGCATGTGTAAGTAGAAATCCATGTTCTGCTATAACATAAAAATATATAATGAAAATAAGGTCATCCATATTGTACCGCAGGTCGCTGTATAATGGCAGATCAGCAGTGGAAGTGAAAAATATGTCACACAGCACTCCTTACAAATGGATTAATCCTTTCACTACCAATTTTTTTCGAAGTGAAAGACATTAACGTACGTTTACTTTAATTAATACCACTTTAAAAATTTAAAAATGAAAATTTTTGTTTCGTTTTGTTTTCCATTGCTGAGAGGGGTGGGACATAATGACATGTTCGTAAGAACCTCCAATGTTTCGGACAACGACTGTGAAAAAAATAAAATACATACAGAAAACAGACATACATGAGTGAATAGAGCATCTCTACAAGATTTTACCTCATATTACAGGTGCTCAATATGGGAATGTTTGAAGCGGCAAACGCCAAACGTGCGTGCAGTTTACTGACATGTACTTCTCGGAAAGGCGCCACAGCAGCCCGCTTTGCAACTCTGTTCATTGGGTTGACTATATGCAGGCGCAACCAAATCCGATGTGACAATACGGTGGGGAGAAGAGCAGAGGGTTAACAGCGAAACTTGAAGATACACAAATTACACGTGCAAGTCGTAATTATAAGGATTCTGCTGGACATAATCAGGTTTTAGTTTACCAGTGCGACTCTGGTACATAGTAATAACATGCAGCAAATCCCCACTGGTTCTCTGTTAATCTATAGTGGTACAAATAGGTCCCCGTGGTAGTGAAAGCGTTAAGGTAGTCTGATGAATGTTAAGTTTCCTGACCTCTGAAAAATATGTGAGTCAGTACCACGCCAAGGCTTACTAAAGAAAGAAGACTATACAGTATATGGGGCATCAAATAATTTGAGACTGAATCGAGGATTTCTCTGTACAGAAGGTGGATAGTCATCGACATATGAAGAAGTAACATCTGGTGTGTCCCAGGGAAGTGTGTTGGTAGCCTTTCTGATCAAGTAGTGCGTTGATGACCGAACAGACAATATTAATACTAACCTCAAACCTTTGCATGTGATGCACTTATCTATAATGAATTCTCTCTAATAAGAATTGCGCATATATACAGTCAGATCTTGATAAATTTTCCAAGTAATTCAAAGATTGGCGCCTTCCTTTAAATGTTCATAAATGCTAAATTTTGCAATTCACAAACCGTAAAAACCGTAAAAATGTAGTATTCTATGTCTACAATATCACTGAGTCGCAACTGGAATCGGTCAAGCTATACAAATTCCTTTGTTTAACACCCCCCCCCCCCCTTAGTAGGGATATAAAATGGAATGATCATATAGGCTCAGTAGTAGGTAGAGCAGGTGACTGACCTCAGTTTATTGGTAGAACACTGGGGAATATTCTTAGTCTACAAGGAGAAACGAATACACTTAGAACACACCTGTGCGATCCATCTGAGAATATTTCTAAGGTTTCTGCAAGTCGTAAAAAATAGCACCAACAGATACCAGAGCATTTAAAAAGGAGTGTGGCACGAATAATCACACGTGTTTCTGCCCCCTGGAAGAGCTTCACCGACAGGCTCAAAAAGCTGATCTGGCAGGCGGTTTAAGATCCAGCGAAAGTTCATTTACAAAGACTGAAGCGCCAGTCTTAAGAGATGAATCTAGGAGTACACTACAGCTCCCTACGAACTGTTCCCTTGGGTATCATGAAGATAACATTAGACTACTTATAGAGCACACAACAGCATTTGAGCAGTCACTATTCCCAGGCTCTATACGCAAATGGAACAGAGAAAAAGCTTAATACATGGGAATTACTCTCTGCCACGTGTTTAACAAAGGTTTCAAGAGTATAGATGTAGATGTAGATGCAGATGTACTTTAAAAACTCGGCTAGCTGATACAAAACCCTCTAGTATTTTAATGGAGTCAGTTCGCAGGGTGTTATCAACGTATAGCGAAACGTTTCTCCCTCTCGTTGACGAAGTGGCGACTAGAGTTCGAGAAGCATTTGTTGTCTTAACGAGTCGCAAAAAACCTTCGTTTGTACCTCTGCCTACAATTGTTCTGAGCTTCTAGTATGCCTATAAATACTATGGGTATTTAATGGTCAACTGACATACGGAACACTACAGACTCCTAAGGAGCGCAAATTGTTGGTGCTCGAATTCATCATGACACTCGGAGATGCATCCGTCATTCCTGTATCTATGGCTCTGGCAGCACACAGAATTGGTGAGGAAACGTCACCTGATACGTACAACACGTAAAAAGTTATAGGAATTACTTAATGTGGGTTATTCCGTGTTCCTGATAGAGAAGGGTGAATGTATCAATTTGACGTAAGGGACGCCGGTGCGGAAACGAGCGATTCGAAAGCTATAAGCGAAAATCTTTCTGATACTTCTGGCAGTGGAATACATGTATCGGTACTGTTTTTGCTAAGACTTTAGAGCAGGTAGCTTTCAGAGGGGATAGTATGGACCAAAACAAAGAAAAAATGTCTAGTAAACGTGAGCTATAAAGTGCTACATTTACAGATCTTTCACCCAAGACTCTCCTATTCACGAACTTACTATGTAATGGTGTGCAAAACCTAAGGATGAAACTAGCTTTCCTATGCTGTATCACTGCCAAGTAACATACCTTCATGAAACATGATCCATGCATAGAAATAACAAACACAGTATAGCAAGAATGTAAGTGAAAGAGATGCGCAGTGAAACAAACAGAAATGACACTATTATTCAAAGACCGTAACTACGCTGAGGTCACTGCAATTCGTGATGGTTCCATGGACACTGAAAAAACATAACATTTCTCGTAATAGGGTGTATGATCACCGCGGAGGGCAATGCGGGCTCTTCATAGTGGTTCCATGGCGGTCGCTAAGGTTGATAAAGAGTCCTCGTGGTAAAGCGTTCCATTCCTCCACCAGCCTTGGTTGGCAACTGCTTGATGGTTGTTGGTGCTTGTGGGTGTGCTGCAGTAGGTCTCCCCAACGCATCCTACTCGTTCTCGATGTGCCTGTCGACAGGGGAACTATCAGGCCAGTCCATTCGCCGAATATCCTCTCGTTCCCTAGCTCCCCCACATGCGCTGTTCTATGTGGTCGAGCATTGTCAGTGAAGTCAGGACGAATGTACTCCTCAAAGGACGTACAGGGGGAAGGAGTACAGTGTCAAAGTAACGGTGACCATTGAGTGTGCCGTGTTCAAAGTTTTGGAGGTCAGTAAGCCCATGCAGTATTTCTCCTCCATAAAACATGGCAAACAGACGACCAAAACGATCATGTTCGAAAACGTTTCTCGGTATATTACATGTTCCCACCTCTCGCCATAGAAGGATAAATCCACAATCACTGTTCAGACCGAATCTGCTCTCTCCCAAAAAAATTACGAACCCAACTCCTCCTTCGTCCTGTACCCGTGCTCTTGGCATCATCAAAAATAGTGCCGCCGATGTACGGATGTCAACGGAAGACGATGTACTTGTCGTCTACCTTGACACTGAGGAGCGTAATATTACGTGTCTTGCAATGCTGTTAAATGAAAATGCATTTGCACCCGTGGTTTGACGTGGGTCCTTTCCTGCCTCTTGCATAATTTAACGGTCATCTGCTGCTGTAGCTGCAGCAGTGACAGTTGTCCAGAACGCTCCCAGTTAACGCACATGAAACAATGGTGTGAGCTGCACTCAATACACGTCGCCCTTCTCCCAATTTCCCGATGATTCTTTCCCTTATCACGTCATTCAAATGTTCGCTCTGGGCCATGTTGTAATGATGGACACCATCACAGGGCACCATAACCTTTCGCCGAATGGGAGATACTGTCTTTTCCCGTTCCTTCAACTGCCTCGTTTTGCGAGGTCAGCCGCATTTTCAGACTCGCTAATCTCAAGTCGTGTGACGTCTAGTTTTCTGTGCACGACTGGGATACTTCTGGCAACATGGTCCCTTACTTTCATTCTTTTCCACTAAGTTGTTAATGTGTTGGTTTAGCTGTATCATCTGTAAATTTGCAGCGTAGTGTGAATAATTGTTTTGAACCCTCTGCAGATGTACGAAAAATTAGAGGTATTCACAACGAGCCAAATAACCCCACTACATTATTAAATTAATACTATTTTTTGAAATAAAATACATGTGCTGCTTAGTTACACTCTAACGACTTACATTACTCGCCGTGAATGGTTGACTCATTATTAAAATACTGAGTGAGAACTAGAAAAGTACATTTACAGCAGTCACATTAAGTCATACGTAAAAATAAGTCGGAAGGGGGCTGAGAGGTAGGAGCTGATGGGCATATGAATATATAACTGGTCTTTAATGGCCAAGACTGGCGGTAATTAAGTGAACCAGTTTGCTTAGAGTACTTTCCACAGCAAGGAATATGTGTCCATGTGTAGCCACGCCTCTGTCCTCAAATTTTCTATGTTAAATTCCCAATGCATTCACTGCGTGTGTTGATATTCTGCGCGGTTTCGTCTCTAAGTTTACTGGTAACGTTGTGATATTGAGTAGCATGGTATCCGATAATATCTCTGCAGAATCCAGGTATTCATAGCGTAAAACTCTTATACGTTAAAACTTTTGAATGTTTTGCGTAATTGAAATTAGCAATACGTTTTTCATGCGTAACCTTCTGGCGCTGTGCCATTGAAGAATTTGAATTAATACCTGTATGCAGCTAAATGTATACAGGAACTGAAGCGTAACATTTTTGCGGGTCTTATGAGTACTTCATAACGAGCTGTTTTGCCCTGTGCTTATGAACAACACGCTAACTGTTGAGTGGCATGGATCCATGTGTCATTTCTTCATTAATGAAATGAATTGCAATTGCACCCTGTTGCAGAATGGCTCCGTAAATTATGGTCACACTTGCATCATTAACTGCCTCTGCACGTTGTTTAAGCACAAAAAGGAGCTAGTTCGCAGAATTCCTCCCGCTATAAAATTTGAATAATTACGATTTGAATCGTGTTAGCATGATACTTAATATTCAATGGATAAAAACTACAAGTAGAGGGATTAACTTCGCAACATGACAGTAGAAAGATGAGACCCTCTAATGCTTTACAGACAGCGACTGGCACCCACTCTATGTGTAAGGAATTCTTGTATTTTAATGATTTGTCTGAATCATAAGGTCTATCGAAGGGTACTGCATCTATAATCACTCACTCGATCTGATTCTTGGCCGAAACATCTTCATGAGTGAAATGATTAGATATCACACATAAATATCTGAATTTTTAGCATTTACAGTAATTAGAGGGATTGAGTCGATCCATGTTCTTGGCTCAGAAGCAAGTGTGTCTACTCAATTTGGTTTTATACAGGCCGTACACCTTTATCGAAAGGTTCTTAGATCTAAGGTTGTTACTGAGTGCACGAATTCTTTCTCGGTGTTATCTAGCGCTTGCTCAGGTCTCAGAAACCTTCTTGTATCGTAAAACAGCTCGTAGCCGTTGCGTGTAATCTGGTACCACTTATCTCCGTTTCCGGCCACGGACGAGTACTAAGTACTTCGAATATCTATCCACGACGAGATGCAGCGGTAATGAGTATCACCAATATGCTCTTAGGTGGGTGGTCATACAAGTCAGACCGATCAGTCCTCACACACCAACATAATATTATTACCATCTGCAAGATCCTTCTTCACGTTCACAGAAATGGCAGTTATAGTAAGTTCCTGGATTTTATCAAGGATGGCTAAGAGGTTAGGTAATGTTTACGACAAAAACAGGCTCTGAGGAAGTGGATATGCTTGTGGAGAGTGACGAGCCTCTTGCTTAAATGACGCCGCCGACATAATGCGTAGGAGCTGCCGATGAGCGGGTAAGCAAGAGTACAGTTTTTATGTAACTTTGTGATCAGAAGATTCATATTAGATGCAAAAATGTTAAAACATGCAAAGCAACTGCAGGTTATTAGTGATTATGTGTGCAGCAATTCTTGGATTTCGTAATATTTACCAATTGCTTATATTAACAAAGGGAGGAGGAAAAGAAGATTGGGTTTAACGTCCCGTCGACATCGAGGTCATTAGAGTAGAGACGGAGCATAAGCACGGAATATGTTAAGGATGGGATAGGAAACCGGCCGTTCCCTTTCAGAGGAACCATCCCCTATTTTGCCTCGAGCGATTTAGGAAAATCACGAAAACCTAAATCCGGGTGGCCGGACGAGGGTTTGAACCGTCGCCCTCCCGAATGCGAGTCAAGTGTCCTATTTACTAACAAAGAAGTTGCCAAAATTTGATGATAAATGTGTGTCGTAAAAAGAGAAGTCTATAGGGAATGAAGTGACGTAGGGGTTTCAGTGAATAGAGTCACCATGCTGCCATCGTAATACAACTATTCTTTCATTTCTGTAGTGCAGTGCGACCTCTGATGGTTATTTCAACAACATCTACCATAACTATCTCACATAGGTATTATTTACCGTTTGAGAAACCTGAAGTTGATGAGATTTATGTATGATCGACGGTCTGGATGGGAAAAATTAATCGGGTAGGATGGCAATTGTAAATTCGAAGTATCATATTCAAGTCAATTAACTTCTATTCTGCTTCCCAGTCAGGGGTAGCATTTTCATGAGACTCTAAAACTTAGTTTCTGTCGACCAATATAGCCTTCGTAACTCCCAATTGTTTTAGTAATTTAGCCCTGAAGGTATAAAAAGTGCAGTTTACGCTTTCTTTGTTTCATTTGGGCTATAGATCAGATACACATGTTCTGAAACATTACGCCTGTTCACCAATACACGTGTTTAAGATTGAAAATGAAAACATGTAAAACCTGGCATGTTTTCATGAAGACGACTTTGTGACATTCCATATGTCTGGGGTGTACGGTTCCATAGATCTGTAATTGCAGTCACAGTATTGTCGCACTATTGAACTCGATTTCAGTAACTGTTTCCGTCTTAGCAGATTTAGCGTTTGTCTACTATGCATAAATACACAAACTCCGCTTATGAGTGTCTCAGAAATAACCCCTCTCACTCCTAAGTTAGATCGTTAACGGCGCGTGGTTTCGATTCTGGTGTGACTGACTTCCTTGTGTCGTGAAGTAGCACTACGCTGGAAGTTCAAAATAGGGTCCCGGTAGAGGGATATATGGAAAATATCGTTGCATGAAAAAAGTAAACGTACAGAAGCCAATCCTCCTATTCTGTAACTGCGAAAATTATAAAAGTTCACAAAACCTAAGGTCGTATTGCGTAGATGTACCTTAAAACAAAAGAAAGAGGGATACTTATAACTTACAAATCATTCAGCGTTACGATCCTATCGCCATAGGAAGGGGATTTGAACGGGTAAAGATCCGTTGACAAATGCAGCTGTGGCGAGAATGATTTTGAAGTTCGAAACCTCGGGTTGTTCAAACGATAGACCCCGTAGTGGCCGACCGAGCACAAGGCGTAATGCTGCTGAGACAGTTCAGGAAGAAATGGAGACTGTAGCGGGTTCGTCTATGCACGGGGAAGTCGCACGTCGCACCGGCATTCCATACACTACTGTCTGGTTGGCACTGAGGCGTACCCTCCGATGCTGTCTGTACAAAATCCACGGCATCATGAACTGTTACCTGACGATTTAGTGAAGCGGAGGGCATTCGCGGTGTGGGCGTTTCAAAATATGGCGGAAGATGATGATTCGTTGAGTAACGTGTTGTGGACCGACGAAGCTCATTTCACGCTCCGAGGGTGTGTCATCGTCCACAACTGCAAAATTTGGGCTACCGAAAATCCTAGAACTGTCGTGGAAACTCCATTGCACAACGAGAAAGTCACGGTATGGGTTGGATTTAGCACATATACCGTTATCGGGCCTTTTTTCTTCGAGGAAATGCGTGATTCTGGTTTTGTAACTGCTACCGTAACGGGTGAGAGGTACGCCGATATGTTACAGAATCGCATCATCCCCAGCCTCGCTGATAAACACCTGCTCGAACGTACGATGTTTATGCAGGATGGCGCTCCACCATATATTGCTAGACGCATGAAAGGTCTCTTGCGTGCGTCGTTTGCTGATGATCGTGTGCTCAGTCGCCACTTTCGTCACGCTTGGCCTCCCTGGTCCCCAGACCTCAGTCCGTGCGAGTATTGGCTTTGGGGTTACCTAAAGTCGCAAGTGTATCGTGATCGACAGACATCTCTAGGGATGCTGAAAGATAACATCCGACGCCATTGCCTCACCATAACTCCGGAAATGATTTACAGTGCTGTTCACAACATTATTCCTCGACTACAGCTATTGTTCAGGAGTGATGGTGGACATATTGAGCATTTCCTGTAAAGAACATAATCTTTGCTTTGTCTTCCTTTGTTATGCTAATTATTTCTATTCTGATTAGATGAAACGACATCTGTAGGACATTTTTTGAACTTTAATGTTTTTTTGGTTCCAACAAAACAGCCGACCGCTGTGGCCACGTGATTCTAGGCGCTGCAGTCCGGAACCCCGCGGCTGCTACGGTCGCAGATTCGAATCCTGCCTCGGGCATGGATGTGTGTGAAGTCCTTAGGTTAGTTCAGTTTAAGTAGTTCTAAGTTCTAGGAGACTGATGACCTCAGATGTTAAGTCCCATAGTGCTCAGAGCCATTTTGAATCTAATAAAACACCATGTCATTCCATGCATGTGTGTCAATTTGTACCTCTCTATCTACACTATTCCCTGATTTATTCAGTTTTCAAATTTATACTGACTTTTTGGTCACCCGGATGTTTAGAGGTGAAAAAATACTGGTCAGAAACGCATATCACAGCTCAACATCAATTGTCGAGGAACAAGTTCGTTGGGGAGAGTAAGTGAGAGAAAGAGGCTATATACACATGCAGACAGTTTACAACTTATTTCATATAGTTCCACTCAGATCTAATATTTTGCTGTGATTCATCATTTAAAGCAAGTATCCATCGCACGAAATCGTGTAATGAGAATAGGATGTGGTGTTTTATCCACAGTTGTGCTTTCTAACCAGTCTTCAGAATTAATATACAAGGTGCGCCTGAAAAGTTCGGTGAATGGCCTCAAGAAATAAATGAAACAATACTTACAAACAAAATACCTTTCCTGGCCTGCAAAGTAATCACTGTTAACTACAAAAAACTTCTGACATCGGTTGTTAAATATGTTGAAACTGTCGGCTAACGCTTCTTGTGGAATCGCTCGAAGCACCCAGGTCACGTGGAAGGTCTGGAAAGCGTAAGCCTTTCAGGGGTAATTTAAGGCGGAAAACAAAAAGAAGTCTGCTGGCGCCAAATCTGAAGATTAAGGAGGGCGTTGAAGAACAGTCATCTTACGTTGAACGAGAAAGTTGGGCGCACAGACGTTGCTGATATCCAACAACGCCTGATCACGCTGCATCGAGTGATTCCATTCAGACGCACCTCGTATGTTCTTTTATAAAATTAGTCGTAAACCTCAATCATTGTTTCACTACTGTAACGTAAGTGGTTAATACACTTAAAAGAATTATGTTATTCACTACGTGTAACTAAATCTGACAGTGGATGACAAAATGTTTCAGTACGCGGTCCTAAAACATTTTGATTTGTTCAGTGACCTATAATGTAAAACAAATAGAAAAGCAAATTTTAAATATAAAATGAAATCTTCTAATGGACAAATATTTGTAGTCTAAAGACGAGTTTCAATTGGAAACTAGCGTCATTTGTAATATATATATATCAAAGACGTTTACTTTTGTTGTTAAATTTAAGTACTTTTAATTCTAAGACCAGCATATTATTTTATATTACATTTAAGCCTTTTTTATTGATTTAGCTGAGGGTGCCTAGTGAAACATTGTACAGGATGATTCAGTGATGATGTTACAAACTTTCAGGGGTGATGGTATCAATTTGAGGTAATGGACCTTGGTCCAGAAACAACTGCCACGGAATTTGTGAGCGAAAATCGTTCTGATATCTCTGACAGTTAAATTCATGGAGCGGCATTACTGTTGGAACGATTGTAGGGTATCCAATTCCGACGATCAAATATGGGTAGAGGTTGAAATAACAATTCAAGTAATCCAATGTAGATGGCATATTCTGTACTGACATGAGAAATCCTGGTTTAGAACGTCTGTCCTGTAGTAGAGTGCCGTCTGTGTTTGTTTGTTATAGTACTAACGTCGATCAGCCATAATCAGATGGAGCTGTTCCCGGTGGCGGAATTTGCAGACATGATTTTCGTGCAGGGGAAGCAAATCGAAGCAGCAGGGAAGCGGAAAGTTTGTTCAGGATCATATATTCACTCGATGTTTCCTAGGCTGTTCCAAATATTAAGTGAAGCAGAGCAGGTGGTATCACAGCACAATGACTGAGGAGGGCAACGAAATACACTGACTCCCGACTTAGACAATGCAGTGCTTTCTCGAGTGGATGAGACGCCCGAAATCAGCACCCAGTCAGCGCACGTGAAATGAATGTTTCGTAGAATAATATGGGGCGAGTATTAAGAAAAATGGAGCTACACCCCTACCATCACAGAAATTGCATGCCCTGATAAATGCTTTGACTCCTGCTGATTTCGGATCTCTTGCCGCGTTCAGTCAGTGGTTCTTGCACTGCGTTACAGAAGATTCTCATTTTCCTGCGTGTTTACTTCTCACGGATGATGTCTATTTCACCAGAGACGGAATGCAAAATATAGTAGTCATTTTCAAACCTTGGAGGATCCCCACTCTACAGTTTTCAAGAACCATCATCTCAGATTATCAGTCAACGATTGCGTTTCTTCTTCGTCCCTGCTTAAATACACCAGTGTACACAGTGCTTATCTGAGACATACATACTACCAGGGACCTAGAATATATCCCATTTGTTATCCGTCAACGGCTGTGGTCCCATCATGATACAGCCACACCACACTTTGCACTGAGCGTTCGTGGACACCTGGATCAGACAATCCCCGAAAAGGAAGTCCTGTTTCCTGGACAGCGTGTCCACTTGATCTTACCTCACCTCATTGCTTTTTGTGGGGCTATGTCTAAAGTCTTTGTAAGAGACGCCTGTCGAGACTGAAGATGATGTGGCAAAATTTCTCGCTGCTTGTGACACTGTGCAGAAAACACCGGGGGTATTAGAACGGCTACGACAGAACTTTCTGCGACGATGTAACGCCTGCATTGACTTTACAAAAGCGCTGTAAATGTACTAGCTTGCGAAACTTGTGTAGGTAAATGGAATTCATCATTGCTGTACCACAGAATTAGGATTTTCGGTCTTTCTGACATCAGGTTAGGTGCGATTGGGAAGTATTCAGCGGGAATTCGGTACGCCATAATAAGGGATCGGATTTTAGGGCCTTTCCGGAATTTGGCATGTCATAATGAGGGTTCAGATGTTAGGGTCTTCAGTTTGTGTGCAACAGGAGGCTAAGGTGGAGCTTATATAGATTTTCCCTTATACCTTTCGCCTCGGTCGTTACCGGACTAGGACAGCTTACCTCAAATTGATACATTTACCCTCCTACATCATGCCTGGAAATTTGTGACATCACAGAATCACACTTTATATTGTATTATCTAAACGAAACACTTTTTAGCCTTGTTTCACAAACTTTATTACGACTGTAAGACCTATGTTTAGCGTTATAAACCCATTGTATAACACACAACTATGCCAAAGATGGGAACCAAACAAAAACAAACACGTCAACTTCTTAATCATCGATTCTTGACTTAAGCTATAAAATTATCTCTATTGACAGTTTTGACCTAGTTAAGTTTCAAAAAATTCGTTAGGACAGCATTTACGTTACCTATTAAGAAACATGCACTGCAGTAGAGCTGTGTGCCAAGTTATGTCATTACCTAGTTATGAATGCAGGCACCAAGATTATTTTCTTTTATAGAGATTGTAACATTGTCTGAAATGAATGAATAATTGAACTGAGTTTGTTAATTCAGTAGTAAATGTGGGGATGCACAGATCTCTTTCTTAATTTTTAGTACGTCGAACAGCGTGAGGTTTGCGCGCTTTGTGGTTTTCGGTTAAGCAGTGTCGGACAAAAAAGGAATCTTGTTTCTTTACCGTATATGGTGTTCTCTGAGCCTGAAACAGACTGACCTCCCAGTATGTCCAATGCAGCAGAATTGACACTCTCAACATCACTTTCCATGATGTTTGGCTCTTTACCTTTGAATAGAGGAAAGTTCACTCTAATGTCTGTGGGACATAGAAAAAAACAGAGAAGCCTTATGCTTTCAAAATGTTCATCCTATTTGAAATCTTATCTATAAGACGTACATTACGCCAATTCATTTTCGGTCAATCTGCGTTGTTCTCTGTCCGCATGCTTAGCTGGGTGGCAACATGCTCGCCTCCCATGCAAGCGGGCACCGGTTCGATTCCCAGCCGGGTTGGAGATTTTCTCCGCTCGTGGGCTCGGTGTTGTGTTGTCCTCAGCATCATTACATCCTCATCCCCGGCACGCAAGTCGCCCAATGTGGTGTCGAATGAAATAAGACTGGCACTTGGTGGCTGAACTTCCCCGAATAGGGGACTCCCGGCCAACGATGCCATACGCTCATTTCCATTTTTGCGTTGTTCTCTGGATACAGTAGGGATCTGGCTAACATCTTCAATTTTTAATTGGGAACTGTTAATACTGCAGGATTCAAAACCATTATTTGTGGCTATTACTTTTTTGTATTGAATTCCTGGACATAATCTTCTTGGTACATGGGGCCAGAAAGGAGACGGTGGATCATATGGTGGAATCTGCATGTTTTTAGATTGTTGGATCTTGAGAGGTAGCTCGGATGAATGTATCAGTAAAGGAGTGTTTTAGGTAAATTTTAAATTTGTGATTGCCATGTTCTATCTGTAAGTTGATATCTAGGAAAGTGATGGTGGAACCCCCTGACTCCATACTGACCTGTATGTTAGTATGCCAATGATTCATTCTTTCACTAACTTCTGAATTTTTCTGGTGGAAGCTTTTCACGTATAGAGAACATCACCAACATGTCTTTACCACTTAACATGTTTTGCTGTTCATTCACTGTTAAGAAAATACTACTTGCCCATGAACATTTCTCTTAGCAAGGTTGATAAGCTATTTTGCTATGAAGGTGTAGACAGGTGCAGAAGTCAGTAAAATGACCCATTATGCATAATTTCGATAGACACTATGTCAATAATGCAGGGTACAGAGAATTAAGTCAGTAATAAGCTGCCATTCATTAAGTTACATGGATATTTGGTCGATGTCGTTGCGACTTTTCTTGCGGTTTCTTAGCGGAACTACTTTCCCATATGCGATTATGTCGAGAGCAAACCCAAATCATGTGAGTATGCTGGTGACACAGCCTGATACACCACTAAACAATTCCGTATTAGCACAATCTATTTCAAATGAAGTAATGGAATGCGTCAAGCGAAAATTCTGTGAACGAAATCCCGCAATCGTACCATTGTTAGCAGTCGAGAATATGATACACTGACCATCTTTTGGAAATCTAGAAAGTACATTTTGACAGTCCACATGCGCCGACAATTTAAGATACTTAATACCTAACAAAGCATAGCCGCCTTGATAACATAAGCAACCGGAGTTTGTTTTCCAGTCATCTAGTACTGCATGCTGTATAAGAGATTTACAAAGAATGTAAACTGAGAAGTTGGCTGGATCCGCAACATATTGAATTTGAAACAAAATACAAATGCCGTCAGTAGGCTTCTCATTCACTTCCAACCGCCTTAGTTGCGCTCCACCACAGTATACATAAGTTTTTTTTTATAATTCTGAACATTTTTGGAATATTTTTTATTCGTGCATCGATACTAGTTCTTATTGTAATCAGCATTCATTACATAAATTCGACAGTAAAACTTCAATAAACTTACGACATGTAGCATGTAATGGCATGGTAGGGAGACAATTAGTCAATCTCCTAAACGCAACAGTATTAAATAGGTCCAACACGTTTTCACGTCTCAAAAGCCTTCACTGGCACACGTTTCTGAAAAGGGGTGAATACTAATAACTTCCTGCTACAGCGCAGTTTTCCCCCAAAAAATTAAGTGTCGTGTTTAATTAGCGCGATGTCACAGTCAGCCACTGTTTTTGTAAGGTAAGAACCAGCACACGAGAGACCCGATTCCAGTGACCTCCGGGCACCGCGTTTTGACTTGCAGTAGCCGGCTTAAACAAAATGTAATGCTGGCCGATATACAGGGTGGGGCGAATAAAAGTGGCCCTGAGAACAGTTCCAGGGTACAAGGAAACACAGCAGAGGGAAGGAAGTACAGTACTAACTCGACTATAGCAGATATAGAAAGTGACCATAATTCATCTCTTGTCAATTTTGGGCCCTTGTCAGGAAATTGCTGAGGGCGGATCGAAGCTGAAATGCTGGAATTGCTGCAGTCTCATCTGAAGTGCTCTGCTGCAGTTCTTGAAGACTATGAGAGCTGTTGCTGTACACCTTAGGCTTGAGGGCTCCCCTCACAAAGTAATCATACACTGACAAATAAGGTGACCTGGTTTGCCAGCTGGGACAGTGCCCAGACTGAGCTATGCTAATGACTATGTCATGCGAGAATATTATATAAATGTGCTCCACAGGTTCGGCCGCCTGTATTGGCAGTTGCTCCTTACTGTTGGAAGTAACTGTAGGTCTTCTCCTCCTCCGTTAATGCCGCCACAAATAGTTTCAAAATGTTGGCAATGTAACATACCGAAATCAGCATCTGATGAAAGAAGATGGGACCAGTAATGTGGCTTGCGCCCGCCCAGTTAGCCGTACGGTCTAACGCACGGCTTTCCGGATTGGACAGGAGAGCGTGGTGCCCGGCACGAATCCGCCCGGCGGACTTGTGTCGAGGTCCGGTGAGCCGGTCAGTCTGTGGATGGTTTTAGGCGGTTTTCCATTTGCCTCGGCGAATGCGAGCTGGTTCCCCTTATGTCGGCGATTGCTGCGCAAACAAGTTCTCTACGTACTCGTACACCACCTTTACTCTACCACGCAAACAGAGGGGTTACACTAGTCTGGTGGGGGCCGAACCGCAGAATTACCCTGAAAGAGCGGTTCGGTGTGGGGCGGCAGAGGGGTGAAGTGGATTGCGGTAGCAATCGTGGGGTTGTTGACCACTGCGGCTGCGGCGGTGGCGGAGCCTATCCGTCGTTTCTAGACCCCAGGTTAACATACAATACAATACAATGTAGCGTGCAGACACTGAACACCAAACCCCAACCTTCAGATCATACAGTGGTCTTTCTTGGGAGTTATGCGGATTCTCTGCTGCCCAGAACCTGTTATTCTGTGAGCTGACCTAACCAATCAGGCGAAACCAGGCTTCATCAGACATATGTAGGCATGTATGTATGTATTAAAACGGGGACCTAGAACGACGTAGAAGCTTCGCCCCACTGTAGCCCTCGGTGGTTCACAAACCCACAACTGGCCACAAGAGTTCACCCACACCACCGCCGCCCCACACTGAACCCAGGGTTATTGTGCGATTCGGCCTCCAGTGGACCCCCCGGGAACGTCTCATACCAGACGAGAGTGACCCCCAAATGTTTGCTTGATAGTATAATTATTGTGTACGCGTACGTGGAAACGGTGTTTGCGCAGCAAACGCCGACACAGTGTAACTGAGGCGGAATAAGTGGAACCAGCCCGCATTCGCCGAGGTAGATGGAAAAATCGCCTTAAAACCATCCACAGGCTGGCCGGCACGCCGGACCTCGACAATAATGCGCCGGGTGGATTCGTGCCGGGGACCGGCACGCAATCCCGCTCGGGAAGCTGTGCGTTAGACCGCGCGGCTAGCCGGGCGGGCTCATCAGACATAACGAAAGGTCCATTTCCAAGCCATTCATTGTTACTTTAGTGAACAGCCACTTACAAAACGAAGGAGCATCTGCTGATTGTAATGCATGGAGAACAGATACTCGGTGAGACGCATATGCAGGTCCAGGTGGAGTATTCGTCCACACGGTCGACGTGATATGACGGTCTCTTGCGACAATTGTCGATTTGATTTGGTATGAATCTGAAGCATCTTTTGGTGTACTGCAACCACATTTTCAGGTGTGTGTGTGTGTGTGTGTGTGTGTGTGTGTGTGTGTGTGTGTGTGTGTGTGTGTGTGTGTGTGTGTCACGTTTCGGGATTTTTTAACGTGTTCAAAGCAGGTCCTACGTGAAGCTATTGGCCGGCCGGAGTGTCCGTGCGGTTCTAGGCGCTTCAGCCTGGAACCGCGTGACCACTACGGTCGCAGATTCGAATCCTGCCTCGGGCATGGATGTGTGTGATGTCCTTAGGTTAGTTGGGTTTAAGTAGTTCTAAGTTCTAGGGGACTGATGACCATATATGTTAAGTCCCATAGTGCTCAGAGCCATTTGAACCATTTGAACCTGAAGCTATTTTCGGAGAAAGCGTTGTATGGCACCCATTGGTGGCACTTTGGCACCTGTAAACTTCTCAGCAAACAACTGATCACAGCGTTTCCACGGCTTTGTTGTCACGTAATTTTTCCACTACCAACACCCGCTGCTCCATTTTGAGAACCATCGTCCCCTTTTCACTGCTCCACTCACACTTGCACAGCCCGCACTACGCTCTGAACCCGCGTGGATCACGTGGCGGCCATACACGTGGTGTGAGTGTCACGGAGTGCACACATTAACGTCCAATCTTACCCACTCGTCCGGTCCACTTTTGCCCCAGTCTGTATTACGTGAGGTCCTAACTGGTACGACCGAAGATGCCCACCGATCGTTCCCTTTTTCCTTTGCGCAACTCATAGTTGGCCTGTAACACTGATTTCCAATCTTAAGACACTCTAATCGAAAGTATCCTAACACCCCTATATAACGCGTAACTGACCACTAGATGTAACGATAGGAGGACCCGCCAGTATTAAAGGACGCGGAGAACATTGTGTTGTTAGTACACAAGCAGTTACAGCAGAACAGGTCACTCAGGCGAGCTCTCTGACTTCATGCATGGACTAATCATTGGATCACCTGAGTGAAAAATCCATCAGGGACCTTTCAGCTGCCCGATTCGACTGTTGGTGATGTGATTGTGAAGCGGGAATGCGAAGAAATAACGACAGTGAATCGAGACCAGGCAGTATCACGTACAGACGGAGAGTGTCCGTCAAGCACTGCTTGGGGTGGTTTTCAAAAGTCGCATAAAATGAGCGGTAGGAATCACTCTTCACTTAAGAAATGCTACCAGCAGTCCAACTAGCACACGAAGTTAAAAGTAATGGGTTACAATGATCGAACAACTTACCGCAGGCCACACATTTCTGTAGTCAGTGCTAAACGACACTTGAGATGGTGTAAACACCGACACCACTTGACAGTGGATGACTCGAAAAGATTGATTTGGAGTGATGAAATACTCTATATCCTGTTTCAGTCTAATCGAAGAGTTTGTGTGTGGCAAATGCCTGGAGAACATTACACTGACATGATGTAAAGTACGGAGGAGGTGATGTTACTCTACGGAAGTGTTTTTCGTGATTAGAGTGTGGTGCCCTTATTGCGGTTAACAAAACGCTAAATGCGGAAGAATATGAATACATTTTAGAACATTGTGACTGCGTGCAGTAGAGGAACTGTTGGAAGGCGATGATTATATTAACATGACAATGCACCCTGTCGTGAAGCGGCATCTGTTAGGCAATAGCTTGTGAACAATAACATTGCTGAAGTGGACTGAGCTGCCCAGAGTCTCAAATTATACCCAATGGAACACCTCTAGGTTGAGCTAGAACGCCGACTTTTCTCCAGACTCCAGCTTCCGATATCACTACTTTTTCCGGTTTCGAACCTTGAGGAAGTATGTGCTGCCATTCCTCCCCAGACATTCGGACACTTCATAGAATGCGTGCCCAGAAACGTTCAAGCCGTCATATAGGCGAAGGGTTGACCCATCTCGGATTAATGTGCACTAATATGTGTCCAGATATTTGTAGTCGGGTAGTGTACTTCTTGCATTTCTCTCTGTGTATACTCCTGCTGAGCAGCGATCGTCATCAGACACAGCCTTATTTTCGAAGACTACGCCTAGTTCGATGGGGCCTTTAATATATATATTTGTTGATTCTGGGTATCTTAAGATTAAAGCAAGTAGTAGTTGATCAAATTTATAACTCACACCAGAACAAACGTTCGTTTGAACACATCAGTGGCATGCTGGTCGTGATCCAGTAGTATGGATTTGCTTCCTGTGATGTATGATGCCAAAAGGAAGAAGAAGAAGGAAAATGAAGTTTTAACGTACCGTCGACGACAAAGTCCTCAGTAATAGAGCACAAGCTTTGAGTGGTGTAGAACTGAGGAAGGCGAACGGTTCTAGGCGCTTCAGTCTGGAGCCGTGCGACCTTTACGGTCGCAGGTTCGAATCCTGCCTCGGGCATGGACGTATGTGATGTCCTTAGGTTAGTTAGGTTTAAGTAGTTCTATGTTCTAGGGGACTGATGACCTCAGATGTTAAGTCCCGTAGTGCTCAGAGCCATTTTTGAACTGAGGAAGGAAACAAGTATCTGCGCTAGCAGAATAGAAATGCGGAAAACACAAGTTCGAAAACAATGTATTTCTCTCACCAAAACGAAACAATAATACGGTATCCAAAAGAACAACCGACTCGATCCGAACTGCGGATCGACAAAAATACAAAATAAGAAATAATAATTAAAAAAAACTCTTCACAAATACACTCCTGGAAACTGAAATAAGAACACCGTGAATTCATTATCCCTGGAAGGGGAAACCTTATTGACACATTCCTGCGGTCAGATACATCACATGATCACACTGATAGAACCACAGGCACATAGACACAGGCAACAGAGCATGCACAATGTCGGCACTAGTACAGTGTATATCCACCTTTCCAGCAATGCAGGCTGCTATTCTCCCATGGAGACGATCGTAGAGATGCTGGATGTAGTCCTGTGGAACGGCTTGCCATGCCATTTCCACCTGGCGCCTCAATTGGACCAGCGTTCGTGCTGGACGTGCAGACCGCGTGAGACGACGCTTCATCCAGTCCCAAACATGCTCAATGGGGGACAGATCCGGAGATCTTGCTGGCCAGGGTAGCTGACTTACTCCTTCTACAGCACGTTGGGTGGCACGGGATACATGCGGACGTTCATTGTCCTGTTGGAACAGCAAGTTCCCTTGCCGGTCTAGGAATGGTAGAACGATGGGTTCGATGACGGTTTGGATGTACCGTGCACTATTCAGTGTCCCCTCGACGATCACCAGAGGTGTACGGCCAGTGTAGGAGATCGCTCCCCACACCATGATGCCGGGTGTTGGCCCTGTGTGCCTCGGTCGTATGCAGTCCTGATTGTGGCGCTCACCTGCACGGCGCCAAACACTCATACGACCATCATTGGCACCAAGGCAGAAGCGACTCTCATCGCTGAAGACGACACGTCTCCATTCGTCCCTCCATTCACGCCTGTCGCGACACCACTGGAGGCGGGCTGCACGATGTTGGGGCGTGAGCGGAAGACGGCCTAACGGTGTGCGGGACCGTAGCCCAGCTTCATGGAAACGGTTGCGAATGGTCCTCGCCAATACCCCAGGAGCAACAGTGTCCCTAATTTGCTGGGAAGTGGCGGTGCGGTCCCCTACGGCACTGTGTAGGATCCTACGGTCTTGGCTACCAGTGTTAAAGACTGCGATGGAACTCCGTATGCCACGGCAAACTGGCTGACACTGACGGCGGCGGTGCACAAATGCTGCGCAGCTAGCGCCATTCGACGGCCAACACCGCGGTTCCTGGTGTGTCCGCTGTGCCGTGCGTGTGATCATTGCTTGTACAGCCCTCTCGCAGTGTCCGGAGCAAGTATGGTGGGTCTGACATACCGGTGTCAATGTGTTCTTTTTTCCATTTCCAGGAGTGTAGTTCTACAACATCAAGACGTTCGCTTACTGCCAGCTAGAAGAGGCGGCTAGCTGGGGCTGCCGGGGAGGTAGCTCTGTATCCTTTCAAGCTTTGCATCGAACTGCCTTTTGCTGTTTTTTTTTGTATTTTCTTTTTTTTATTTATTGATTTTCAATTCCCCCCGAAGGGGGTCGGGCTGGCAGCAGGTTAGTAAGCTGCTCTACAGCCTACAGACTTTTTGGTAAGAAAGTGAAGAAGAAAGAAACAAGGAAAAACAGGCGATAAAATGACTACTTAAAGTGTAAAACGGCGAAAAATGCGGAAAATTAAAATAGAAAGCAAAAGGGGTTGGCAATGTCGATAAAATACACTGGAATCGGACAAGTAACATAGTAGACACACAATTAAAAAAAACATGCGACAGTCTGGTTTCTGTTCGCAAGAGATAAAAAAAATCACACCCAGTGACAGCATGATGGCTGTTCGCTACACGTCCCTAAAGACACACCTCGGAACACTCACTGGAAAACACACACTGTAAAACACTGTACAAAAAACGGTGGCACAAATACGACACTCCCGAGCCAATGGCAGATGGGGGGCGGGACCTGGAGGAGGGGGGAAAAACAAGGAGGGAGGAGAGAAGAAAACGAAAGGGGGGGCGGCAACCAAGGAGGGAGAGGACTCATAAGGGGAGAGGGGCAGGGCAGACGAGAGAGGGAATAAGAAGAGGCAGAGGAGGGAAATGCAAAAGGACTCGGGGGAGAGAAGGGGGCAGTGAGAGGGGATGTGGGGAAAAAAGAGGAAGGAAGGGGGGGAGAGGGAGCCCAGGAAAAGGACAGAGGACAGGAGCGGGAGTAGGAAGGATCCGAGGTGATAGGAGGGATAAATGGAGGAAGAGAGGGCATCATCTGGGAGGGGGAGTTGATGAAAGCCACCTTGGGAAAGGAGATGTAGGGTGTAGAGCTTGAGGGTAGGGGGGATACAACAGTGAAGACGTGGTAGGGGGCGGGGATGGGAGAGGAGAGGAGCAACCAGGGGGTGAGGGGGTTCAAGGCGGCAGGAGGTGTAGAGGATGCGGATATGTTCGAGGACTAGGAGCAGATGGGGGAAAGGGATGAGATGATAGAGGATCCACGTGGGGGATGGTAGGGTATACGGAAGGCGAGGCGGAGTGCATGACGCTGCCTTTTGCTGGCAGTGCGCCACCTTATAAAGCCCGTTGGCGGATGTATCTGCCGGAACTACTTGCGATCACGTGCCTGGCGTAGCAGTGTAGTTCCTAGGCTTGCTGCGACCTCTGGTGAAGCTCTTCTGCAGACTCAGTGAGCGGGTAGCGGTCCCTGGCGGCCGTTGGTGGAGAGGTTGTGGTGTGTTGTGTTGTCGCCACCGGTAAGTCTTTGTTTTGACAACACAGACGACGTACGTTTTCCTGGTGAATATACACCGTGTGATGCCGGCATCCCGGAATGGTTGGACGTAAAGTGAGATGCCGATACAATAGTCGCTACGATGTCCGAAGTGTGTTGCCACAGCACCTATCGTGTCCTTTTCAGAGCAAGCATCTAGAAATTTATCTCAAGTGGTTCAGGGAAACCACGAGAAACCTAACTAAGGATGGCCGACGACGGCTGATGCACAGTCCTCCGAATACGAGTCGAACGTATTACCAATTCGCCATCTCGCTTGGCGTTGATGATCCAGTTCTGACCATTGTTACGCAGTAGTTGAGATATTGACAACATCTGGAGGATTGTGGGACGAACCTACTCTCTGTCTCATAAACTAAGGTCCCCTGGAATCACATCAGCTGCTTGCCAGGTTGAGTCTTTTGAGTAAACCTCGGTAGGCTTCCCTCCTCATCATTATACTGCTGAGCAAGTGCTTCGGTACGATCGACCATGGCATTGAGAAAACGCTGAACTTTAAATTCCCTTACTCACTTCCCCATCATTATCTGTCAGAAGGATTGCTGTACAGAATTACTCGATAATATATCGCCTTACTGTGGTAACATAAGATATGGTTGTGTTAACTGTTAATAAGTTTGTTTTCTGAATATACAACAAATGCTTAGACGACATAGCTCCATGAAACTTGGACCATAGATAGAAAGAACTGCTACAGTATAGTACAGAATGTAACTGAAAGAAATACGTAATGAGACGAAGAGAAACGATACTTTTGTTGAAAGATAATTATTACATTGAAGTCACCACGATTCATTATGGTTTCCTAGACACTACAAAATGTGGGACATGGTTCGTAATAGGGTTGTGATTACCATGAACGGCAATGCGTGCCCGGCAACGTGCTCCCTTGCTGTCCATAAGGTTGCTAAGGTGTTCTTGTGCTAAGACGTTCGATTCCTCCACAAGCAAATAATGTTCCTGTGTGCATTACGTGTTTCCACCTCTCCCCTTATGAAGGGACTTCCAGCATTATCGAACATGATTGTTTTAGTGGTCCAGGTGATACCGTGTGGGGAGACATAATGAGGCAATGTAGCATGGTCTAAGTATCTTTGAAGGCGGTACACTCGTCGGTCAACTTTATTTTGACTCTGTACTCCTTCCTCATATACGTCCTTTCATTGGTGCAATCGGCCTTGACTTCGCTGATACGGCACTACCGCATAAAACAGCGCAGGTGGAGGAGCTCTTAGAACGAGAGGATAATAGGCGAATGGTCTGGCCTGCTAATTCCCCCGACTTAAATCCCGTAGAGCACGTATGGGATGTGTTGGTGAGATGTATTACAACACGTCCACACGCACGTAAGGACATTAGCAGTTGTCAAGCGCGCTGGTGGAGAAGTGGAATGCTCTACCACAAGAACCGGTTACCAACCTTGTGATCAGCATGGGAGCAAGTTGCAGAGCATACACTGCCGTTAGCGGTGATCAAACACCCCGTTCAGGACCATTTCCCACATTTTTTAATGTCCAGATGACCATCACAAATCGAGGTAATTATTGGCTATGAAAAAAAGTTTTATTCCTGATAGTCTCACTGCGTATTTCCTTCAGTTACCTTCTGTACTGTACTGTACTATACTGTAACAGTTCTTTCAATGTATTTCTAGGAGCGATGTTACTTGGTAGCGTCACATCATGCGGAAGTTACTTTCGCTCTTAAATCTTGCATATCAGTATATTTGCCACAGTTGTCTGTCGGTACGATGGACAGAAACGCATTCAGCCACGTCCGCCGACAACCTCGCCAGAGACCGCCAGGAACTTGTGCCTGCTACCGGAAAATTTATGCCGGCCGGTGTGGCCGTGCGGTTCTAGGCGCTTCAGTCTGGAACTGTGTGACCGCTACGGTCGCAAGTTCGAATCCTGCCTTGGGCATGGATGTGTGTGATGTCCTTAGGTCAGTTAGGTTTAAGTAGTTCTAAGTTCTAGGGGACTGATGACCACAGATGTTAAGTCCCAGAGCCATTTGAACCATTTTGGAAAATTTATAGTGAGTCTAGTAGAAGGAGTGGAGACTTCGGTTTTCTCTGTAATATTGGAGCCACTTTATCAGATTACGACCGAGAGCCGCGAAACAAGTTTTGCAAGTCCCTTCGTACACGAAAGGTACAATAGGTAATAGAATATTTTGAACAACTGTAAAAAAAAAAGAAAATAAGCAAGGGAGCACTACCAGCTCGTCCAAGCATTTTATCAGAAATGTTATCCTCGACAGTTGAAAAAAAAAAAAAAAAACAGCCAAAGATGATGAACAGACGGAGAAAGATCTTAGAAGAGCTCTCTGTCTGCCATCGCAAAAGAAACCTGTAAGCAACTAAAGTGTTCAAGGAAGATCGAAATTTAAACTAAGGTTAATGGATTAATCCATCGCTTCTTGGTAGACCTACCTCATATTGAACAACAATAAACAACTGCTGATTACTGCAACGTTATTAATTTCCGTCATAAACTGGTTGGTCTCAGAAGGCTGCAGAGGATTGTGTTGTTGTTCAGCGTTGAAATTATCACACATCTGTTATTAAAAAGTAAACTAAATGGTACGCAAGTGATTATGAGAGCCGTGTGGAAAACGAATGCTCAGTAGATGTTTCACTTCTTGGTGCTGGTGATAAAATAGGAGATATACACAGGTACTTGGGTTCTTGTTTTATGCTCATCTGTGATAGGTTCGATAAAAGTTACAGAACATATTTCGCGTTTAACATTTGAATACTATTCGGACTTACAAAATAATCGAAACAATTATTCGCAGTGCCTGTTGTGCTGAAAGTTTTGAGTCGTGGTAAGTACTTCCGAAGACACACCTCCTAGGTGGCGCAAAGGTAAGACACTGGAATAATATTCGGGGGAGGGGCAGCAGTTTAAACGCACTTAACGACTATCCAGACTTGGTTTTCCTCGAATTTCGTAAATATATTGGGGCGAATAACGGGATGATTCCTCAGAAAAGTTGCATCCGATTTCCTTGCTCAGTCAGAGCGTGCGCTCCGTCTATAACGACCTCGTCGACGACGGGACATGAAATCTTATGTTCCTCCTTAATATACGGTTCTAAACGCAATTAAAGGAAACACATAAATACTGATCGTCTCCACCCAAGCTAACTGTGATTCGGGTGGAAAGTTTTGAACATTTGAAACACACTACGAAATACTTGACAGACGATCATCTACAAACGCTGAGGTAACATCGAGAGCGCCTCTCTGATGCATACCTCTACCATATTATTGCCTTATCAGGACGTAAGTATTGAGTTTAGTATAGTTTTCTTTAGTTTAGTATAAAGTTAACACATCAAACGTAGACAGCCATTCCAAAGTACAATATATTTGTTATTAAAATTAAACCATTTGCATAACGATTAATATTTCCCACAAAATTGTGAGTTTTCGAGATCCCGTTGGGTAAATGGGTATTGTGTAGAAAGAATCTTTGCCTCTTTATATCGTTCTTGGTTGAATAAAGAGACATGGACGTTCTCATGAATAGTATATTTAGACATACTGATGAAGAAACCAAGAACTTTGCCACTCTTTCCTCATATCAACTGTCCATGGAATTGCCTAAAGAAAGAGCGGTAATTACGATTTGAACCTTTCCCACGTAGTGATTGCTGCTCAGTTCGCACGTTGTACCCAGAACCTCCTCAAACTATCAAACAATTTGTGCCCCGCGGGGTTATCCGAGCGGTCAGAGGCGCTGCAAAAAATGGTTCAAATGGCCCTGAGCACTATGGGACTTAACATCTGAGTTCATCAGTCCCCTATAACTTAGAACTACTTTAACCTAACTAACCTATGGTTGTCACACACATCCATGCCCGAGGCAGGATTCGAACCTGCGATGTAGCGGTCACGCGGTTCCAGACTGTAGCGCCCAGAACCGCTTGGCCAAACCGGCCGGCTGAGGCGCTGCAGTCACGGACTGTGCGGCTGGTCCCGGCGGAGGTTCGAGTCCTCCCTCGGGCATGGGTGTGTATGTTTGTCCTTAGGATAATTTAGGTTTAGTAGTGTGTAAGCTCAGGGACTGATAACCTTAGCAGTTAGGTCCTATAGTAATTCGCACAAATTTTTTGAACTAGTTGTCGTGATTAAGGAAAAAAATGGCTCTGTGCACTATGGATCTCAACTGTTGGGGTTATCAGTCCCCTAGAACTTAGAAATACTTAAACCTAACTAACCTAAGGACATCACACACATCCATGCCCGAGGCAGGACTCGAACCTGCGACCGTAGCAGTCGCACGGTTCCGGACTGCGCGCCTAGAACCGCGAGACCACCGCGGCCGGCCGATGAAGGAAAGATACCATGCTGAGCCTACGAGAATAGTGTTTTCCAGCTGAAAGCTCCAATCGGAACACAAAAAGGCGAATATAATGGAGTTTAAACGATACTGACCGAAAAGTGAGTTAACAGCTGTCTCTTTTCTACCGTTCTCAGCAACTTTAAAAATTTTCCCAAACACATGTGAACGTATTCGTACTCTTCTTAACATGCAACGCTGCTCTCACTCCCACAAGCATCCCCTCGCTTATCGCTGTAAGTCGCTCATACCCTTCCAGTCCCACTTTCCCCTTCTCACTCATTCATCCAGCCCAGCTCACTGTCATTATCTCTGTGCGTCTCTCTGACTGTCACCGATTCCTGTCACACAGCCAGTCTCCTTGGTTCTGTCCTACTACTAAAGTCTCCTCTCAGTGGCATTTTCTCCCTCTTGGTCTCTATTCAAATGTGTGTGAAATCTTATGGGACTTAACTGCTAAGGTCATCAGTCCCTAAGCTTACACACTACTTAACATAAATTATCCTAAGGACAAACACACACACTCATGCCCGAGGGAGGACTCGAACCTCCGCCGGGAACAGCCGCACAGTCCATCCACTTGAAGATTTCCACACTTCTAGACATCGCTAGGTCCACCGTTTCCGATGTGATGACGAAGTGGAAACGTGAAGGGACACGCACAGCACAAAAGCGTACAGGCCGACCTTGTCTGTTGACTGATAGAGACCACCGAAAGTTGAAGAGAGTCATAATGTGTAATAGGCAGACATCTATCCAGACCATCACACAAGAATTCCAAACTGCATCAGGATCCACTGTAAATAATATGACAGGCGGGAGGAGAGAAACCTTGGATTTTATGGTCTAGCGGCTATTCATAAGCATCACGCTTGTAAATGCGTAAATGCCAAACGTAAATGCCATTGTAAGATAGGCAGAATGGGCACTCATCCTTAAAAACTGCTTTTTCGCAACAAGACGCCATCGATGCACTTCTAATGTCCATTGCCGTATGCTTATTCTGCTACCTAAGAATTCACATGTTGTTACGGTATCCATGATGTCAGCAAGGAATGCTAGACTTGCTTTCGTCTTTCTACCTCGTTCGACTCTTCTTTACTGACTGGAGTAGGCATGATACCGACATAATGTGAAAAGACATTGCGTCTATAACGCCGCGATCACTTCTTGTTTCAACCGAAAATGGACTGTCCGTCACAATGACTAGTGCAGACTTTGACGATTAGGCCTAGATTTTATAATGTAGTTAACATATCACCTAAAAATCTTCCACTCGATAGTAGTAGAACATATGAAAAAGAATATTATGTCCCACTGTATGTAAAAATTACACTTCATGCCATAAAAATACCTATTAATTACAGCTACTACTGTCATATTGGAGAATATGAAGATATATTTTATATGACCCGTAATAGGTAATATTGAAAGTGTGTGCTAGTCATCCTGGCCGGTAACAAATACTCATTTTGTAACTCTGAACTTACGTGTTACACGCAGGATGGCGCTGCTGGATCCATGTAAAGTATATGCCGTCAAATTTCTATCTGAATCATTTATTCTCCCATATGTCTTTCAAATTTGGATTCATTCAGCCGGTTTTTCTGGATGACGCTTGTTTCGTAAACGTTAGTATAATAGGGCAAAAGTATTCAAATTTTCATAAACACATTGCGTAGTACGTGTTGTATAGTTTGCTGTCTTGTAAAGTGGCCAAGACGCTAGTAAAACTCTCTAGACGGTCACGACCGTGCGCTAAGCTGCTCGACCTCCAGCCCGCAGCGGAGATATCGAGGAAAACAGCAGCATTAATCGTTTTATTTATACCTTGAACCTACTACGAGAAATTATAAATTCCAGTAATCAATCTTGAGTAAGGAATCCACACAACTTTTTCAGCTAGTAGTGCAGATGTAGTTGCTTAACATAGCAATTACTAAACGGTCGTTGGAAAAACTTTGATCATTTATATTAGAAGTTACTTTACCCGAAAAATGTTTTCCGTTATCGTTACATTTTCTTTGTGTTTAGTAAAGTAAAGAAATGCATTTTCAAAAGTATCAGGTGCCAGATTCTATGTTTCTATAACGTTAGAGAAATTTGTTGCACTGAAGCTCATCCGTCTTCATCATAGTCTTCAAAATTATTGTAGAGGAGTATATTCTTAAGTCACAAGGGCTACTGAAGTGAAAATCAAGATCGAAGTACACAATTCAAATGTAAGGAAGCACATAGTATGGTGACATGTTTATGTAACAACTGTGGTAGATATACGTTTCCGAAATGCGTCACATATTTCGTGGGATTGGGAAACACAATCTTTCATGACAAAAACACGTAAGGCAAGTCGGCTGCTCTGAAATTGGACGAATGAAACCTAAGAGAAAGGTAAGGTGGGAAAAATAAACAAAGGAAATTGTGCTGATGAATAACTGAAGAAAATGAACCACTTGTAACGACTGTGACTGACTCGTTGTAGGCCTTTTTTTTCTTTTCCCCACCAGCAATGACGTGACCAGAAAGAGACGCTCCACCAATAGTTTTAACCACCGGTTGTCCGTTCGCGGGCTTAAGCGTGAGACTGTACAGTGTCAAATTATAGCGGACATTAAAAGACGTTGTTCGCCTCCACATACGTGCTACGTACGTGAACTATGAAGAAGAAATACGACAGGTTTCAATGTAATCATGTTATAATTGTTGCCTAAGCATTCTTTGTATATGTTGTAGATATCCAGATCGACAAACGGCTGCAAAACTCATCAACTATGCAGCAAAGCAGTGATTGGGCAGCGGCGACGGTAGAGTTCAGAGACAGTCCACCATCGCACATATCTGGCTACTATACGACGCCGCGAGAGATATTTTCTGTAACGTAAACATTAGTGTGCAGTCAAAAAATCCTGGCATTTGGTCTGTGATATGGTTTCTGGAGATCTTGGCATTGTCAGGTAGTTAGTTGAGTGCCACAGGACGGAGCATATCGTCTGACGGGAGACAACACTGGTAGAGTTTGCCTGGATCGGTAAGTGTAAATATTAAGAGAGGCCGCGGTTAGCCAGCTCCGAAATTTGCACGGTTTATGAAACTTAGTGGTGTTCCTAATCGATAGGTTGCGCATGTCAGAATTTGATTAATCAAGCTGTGAATGCCGGTACGTGGATTAGTGAGATGCCTATTTGAGTAAGCGGCTGATGCATTAAGCCGTGTATTTGTGAAGCCGGATAATTCCAGTGGCAATTAGTTTATTTGGACTATAGTGGTCCTATAGTTCCGTGAAACGGTTGTAACAAATCTATTGGCCGACTCTGAGGTGACAGTGTTCGTGCTTATTTGGTGGTTGTAGGATTATTGTGGTTTCCGGGCGGAGGTCTCGATGTAATTTATATTTCGTTTGGCAGTCACTAACGATTTATAGACTGGGAACTGTGTCTTATTTTGATAGTGTACGCAGCGTGTTATGTGAAGTTTGCAATCTACCCTAAAGCGTAAAGCCGCGTGGGTTTAGCCGAGTGGTCTGGGGCGCTGAAGTCATTGACTGTGCAGCTGATCCCGGCGGAGGTTCGAGTCCTCCCTCGGGCATGAGTGTGTGTGTTTGTCCTTAGGATAATTTAGGTTAAGTAGTGTGTAAGCTTAGGAACTCATGACCTTAGCAGTTAAGTCCCATAAGGTTTCACATACATTTGGACATTTTATAACGCGTAAAGGAAAGGAACTGAAGATCAGAAAACCTGGACTCATATTACGAGGCACTGTGTAACCATTTAAAAACTATTGAAGAGATTCGTGACGAGTGACTTTCGTCATTTTTTTCTAGTAATGAGACCGTGGATTGTCAGTTATAATTCAGCTTTTATCAGTAAAAAGGAAAAAGTTAGCTGAGACTAGCAAAGGAAGTAAAACTCGTCTTCCAGTTTCCTAGTGTAAGTGTTTTAACGTGTGCTGTGAAAAGAACCAAATTTTAAATACTGTGGATATTTGTCGAGTCACTTGGGAAGTCTTTTATTGATTAAACACATAGTAATACGACCAAATTCCACGTTCTGTTTGTAGTTATTTGAAAGTGATTTACATATGAAAAGCTGTTTGCGAGTACGCTTGACGTGTAACAGTATTTTGAACCAACGGTATTAATTATTCTTTGTGCTACGTCAAATGAACTCACTTTAATTAAAAGATAAAACTTGAAAATTATTTAAAGGGGTCATATTTACTACGAACTAACTCCCAAGTGGAGACAAAGGAATAAAGTTAATAGATATGGCTGTTAATAATTGTATTAAGAATTGTAGATCAGAGACGGTATTTACGTAATAGCTCATCATACGTTTGAGTCAACAAAGAGAAGATATATTTTGACGTTACATAACAGGACGCGAGAAATAATTACATACAAAGGATATTAACTCAGTTTAATGTGAGTTATTTTAACAATGCCGTCAACATATTCTGCAATCAGTAATAGTATACGAGAATAAATCTACGCCCCCTGAACATTTTGCTGGATTAATTAAACTGACTTACGTAGTATTATCATGGTGTGTCGGTACGACTTTGCATTATTTACAGTGGTTTTCTGCTGAGAATAGCTTTGCTGTAGTAATTAAAAGGGTTTTTGAGAGTCTTCGCAAATAACAGAATTGTCATTAAACATTAGCTTTGATAATACTTTACGTAATTGAAGCTGTTACATGTACGATGTGTGTCGGTTTGAAAGTGATAATAGTGGTACCTTGTGTTTACACGTAAACCGTCGGTGTTATTGACTCTTCAAGTCATTGTCAATCGCTACAGTCTAACCGAGTTTAGGAATAATAGTTAAAGCCATCTCAGCTGCACTAATCTCAGAACGGTTGACTTTTTACTACGTACTATACACTGTGAAAGTGATTGGGTGCACCTGCGCATCACGTATAAAAATTATTTTGATTTTGCGGGTATATGTATGTCAAATAACGTCGCGACGAGTGTCATTCCTGTAATCTGCTGAATAGTAACACTACTTACGTAGAGTTAGAGCGTAAGCTATTCTACGCAGGGCAGACGACGTCATGTATGTACCCATTTGAACTTTGACGTAGTTGAAGGCCTTGGATCAAACCCACACAGCTACGTTCTCTGGATGGCTCTACTTGTAAATATAGCAGCATTCTTAAAGGAAAGGGTGGAGCCCTGATAAGACTAGACCTTCGCTCACCGCTATAGCCCTTTTCATCCTCACACTTTCGTAAAGAAAATGGTGAATTAAATTGAATTAGTTGAATATTTTGGCATACTGTCTTACGATTCAGGAAGAGTAAAAAAATCTTTCACTAAAAATTTAATGATAACAGCACCAGTATGATCGTGTACGTCAGGCTACATTTCAGCTTAATTAACCTTCTATTTAATACACTGTGATATTATTAGGAATAGTAATTAAAAGAACCTTCTTGTTTTATTTTTATTTGAATGAAATGATAGCAAAATGTTACGCGGTTTATCACTTAAATTTTATAATAATCATAAAATATTTATAACTTTCGCAATGCAAAAAAATGGTTCTGACCATTACGAGACTTGACTTCTGAGGTCATCAGTCCCCTAGAACTTGGAACTACTTAAACCTAATTAATCTAAGAACATTACACACATCCATGCCCTAGGCAGGATTCGAACCTGAGACCGTAGCGGTCGCGCGATTCCAGACTGTAGCGCCTAGAACCGCTCAGCCACTCCGGCCGGCTTTCGTAATGCACTCGTTTTATGAAAGAGTTTGTAAGAAACCTTTCCTTTATAAGACAGAGGTACTGATGGACTTTATGCACTTCCACTGCTGCTGTTGCATAGTGTATATTCACGTGTTCATAGTGACAAAATGTCAACCCCTGTAAGCCAGTGGTCACTCCAGTCGTATTATTTCTTCATGCGTGGTTCTGGGAGAGATTTTCATATTTCTGCCTTTTCCGACTCATCGTATAAAAGGGACTCACAGTCTTCTGCCATCGTCTTTCGTTCTAGATAAGACAAAAGAGCCTGTTTCAGAGGCATCCAGTATCTAAGAAAATCTACAATCTTATTTTTTCGCAGTCTGGTTTTTACGGCAGTGCTCTCTGAACAGAAACCAACAATTGGGAACTGAAATGTGGACGAAATGCAGTTAACACTGAGGAAATGTCTCTCAGATCAGGAAACGAATCTGTTTTTCTGTTAGACCCAGGGGCATAACGTTATGACCTGCAGGGCCTGCAATGCAAGCCGGCAGATAAGCAAATAAAGTATTATTGTTATAATTATTAAGATTAAAAATGAATACAAAAATACAGATACGTACAAATATAAACACAGAAATACGTATAAGACAAATAGGCAAGTCAAGTTGAGGTGAGGTGAGTTCAGCACAGCTATAAGAGTGCGTAAACAATGCCTTTCCTCGGTCATCACAAAAAACTGGCACATATTAATTATAACAAAACAAAGAAACCAATGATATGCATACCAAAATGTCACATTCATGGTAAGTGAAACTGAGTTTTTACTACGCGCATTTTTTCTAAAAATTTAACTTTTGTCACACGTTAATTCGACGACAGTGTCAATTATCCTATAAGATGATGTGGTGTAGTAACGACCAATCAACACCAACGCAATTTCAGACGAGGTTTCCGCACGGTAAGTTAATAACAAGTGTGTAGTTACGGTTTTCACATAACTTAGATGAATGAACTTCTGCCCTATACAGCGTTACATTAAAGATATATGGAAATCAACTGCGTTCGTGATTTTCCGTACCCATTCAGAGACAGCTAATAGCGTTCAGAAACAAGTCAACTATTTTCATATTCGTTTCTTAATCCACGAGAGAGATACCTCCATGTTTGTCAATATGAGAGAAACGTGCTGAGATATAAATATCTCCTACCTGTTGGTAAACACACGTTGAAGAACAGATCTGTGGGACATATTATTGTCTTACAATCAACAAAATGACACGGGTCACGATCTCGGTTACACATTCTTACAGATGATGTAAAGTTAAGAAGTAGCTAAGTCGCATATGTTTACTTTGAAACGTCTTGCTAAGTACAGAGTACGTATTCATCCATTTCTGGCCCACTGTTGTGGCCGATACGCTTGCGAGAACGTCCGTCGTCTGTATTTTTGTGTCAGGTAGCCGTTCTAAGTAAAACTACACACGCTGAAAGACACACATTCTTGCGTATGTCACACCAATTTCTTGGACAATACGAATCTCGGAGTATTTCATAACAGCTTCTTTCACTACAGTAAAATAACGACAGTTGTTAGTCTCGAATGATTAGCACAATAACTTCAGGAGGATACTAAACTCTATATCACATTATTTTTAATATTTTGACGTTGATTATCTGTATCCTTCAGTCTCCGCCATCGATTTCACTCTTTATATTCTATTCCGTTTAATTCTTTATGTTATAAATTATCTTTTGTTCACTGTGCTGTGACAGTGGTTCAAATATTTTCTTTCTATAACCGTTTCATTCTACCATAAACAAAGAGAAGATTATGAATACGAAGTATAGAATAAAAGGAAACTTTCAACTCAAGACACCATCAGTGGACTGTTACGTTTTCAGACCATGAAAATTGAAAATGAAATAGCTTATTCCAAAGAGAAGCATCGAATTGGAAATAATTTGTATGAAAATTCTGAAGGAAGCATCGTGAATTTGCGCAACGAACGTACGCTAGTGCCATAAACAACAGCGGCATTAGGTCCATTCCACCTCTTTCATTCGCTATTATCTCGCGAATGCAGCGAACTCTCGTAAAAGGGTCACTTTAAAGCCTCGGGTGCTCAAAGGGCGCAGAATGGCGGTGTTTAGTGCTTTTCTGTCCTCTGTAATTGGTTAAACTTCCATTACGCACGATACGCTCTGTCGTTTTATTATTCGTCGCTGAGCTGGCGCCAGTACTTCAAACGAAAGAAGCCGTCCCTCGCAAGTGAGATAGATGAATTATTAGTGGAGGCAGAGTTGCCAGAATAGCGGTCTACAAAGGACTGGGCGGTACACAGCTAGAGGCCGCACACCTTGTTAATGTTCCGTCTCCAGCTGGTTCATTAGACACCCAAAAAATGTGTACCAATATAACAAGATTCTGGTGAGAAATAATTACGGAATGCTTCCCAGTATCCCATGGAATGATTTAGAATGGTAGACATCAATTGCATTCCTCAGTATTACAATGACAGTAACTATGCAAAGCAAACCGTAATCCTTTCCCTGCTTATTTCAGTAAGCGTTTCCAGCTCGAGAAGTGATCACGTGGGTGATGGTCGTCAAACTCTTCCCACTGAAAAGTATGTATAAGGACAAGAGAGCTTGAAAAAACACCGACGTCGGAGAAAAACTCTACTGCAGTGCACAAGTATGTACTTTGCCCCAAATTCAGAATATCTAGATTCTCTGATAAGTAAACAGAGGTATAAATCCAATGTGCTACACAAATGAAAGAAGGAAGGTGAGTGTTAAACGTCCCGTCCATGACGAGGTCTTTACTGATGAAGCACAAGCTCTGTTTTAGAAATGTTGAGGAACGAAATCTACGTCGCCCTTTTCATATCAATCATCCTGACATTTTCTTTATGAGATGTAGTGAAAATGCGAAGAAACTAAAGCTAGACGGAGATTAGAACTGTCGCCCTCCCTAATAATTGTCCGATGTCGTAACCTCTGCTTCATCCCGCTCACCGTAGCGCACGAACTGCTTAAAACGGATTGCACAAAACATTTACTAATTTGAAACAGAGACGAATTACAACTGTATTAACGTTATATTTCTCAATCATTTTGAAAAGTCTGTTTAAAAATAGAATTAAGAAATAACATGGTTCACCAAAAACTGTTGTTGCCGCTTGTTATATATTTAAGGAGATCAAACATCTAAGGTCATTATTCACCTATTCACCTCCAGGACGGAATCAATGTACCTCACCTGTCTGCGTTTATAGTAAATTTAGTGTGCAAGTGTGGGTAAATATTCGAAACGTCTGCGTCACGTGTATTTAAAAACCACATATAGGATGTCCGGCACATCGGGCGTCATCGTTAACGCGCGGGACGAATTCTGACCGGGGCCAGCGCGACTCCTCGTTCCGCAAGCGGGCAGTTTAACACGTACGGCTCTTCGGTCGGGCAAGGAAACTTGTGAATTGTGTAGCGGTTGCGCATAATTCAGAAATCTTGCATGATTTTTTTTTTTAAAAGTTAACAAGCTGGGGATTCGTAGATTTGGAAGGTACCATTATAATGTTAAATTTTCTCTTGTCTTGAGAGATTGACAACGATTCGTTCTTCCTTCCATTGAACTGAAAATAACAACAAATACATGTGACATGGCCACAGCGTGAAAATCTTCTTGTTAATAAGAGATGTGGTAAGTGTTGGATAATTCGATGAATTTGAAGACAGTAAATCGATTTATGCTGTTCGTTCTGGTAAGACTCAACGCATGTTTGAAGTAAGTAGACTGGTAACAACATAGAGTAAAATCTTTTATGAGGTACATAATTTTGTTTATCTCTGCCTTCCATACAATTTCATAAATTCTAAAAGTCATTCACGCAATCTTCTACAAGAAGGATTAAATTTCCCTATAAATTGGCTAAAACACAAAGGAAAAAATGGATTTCGCAAGGTGCTGCAATATTTTGCTGATAATGCCTCTCAGTAATGAAACTCAGTGATCTTATCGAAGTAGCAAAAATAAGCGTGTTTTGAGAGTCGTCACACGCCCGGGTTCCCGGGTTCGATTCCCGGCGGGGTCAGGGATTTTCTCTGCCTCGTGATGGCTGAATGTTGTGTGATGTCCTTAGGTTAGTTAGGTTTAAGTAGTTCTAAGTTCTGGGGTACTGATGATCTAAGATGTTAAGTCCCATAGTGCTCAGAGCCATTTGAACCATTTTGAGAGTCGTCAGTCGCGTTACGGGTTTGCCTAAGTGTATGGTCAACTTGCATTATTTTTCCGGCACAGCGTCAATTCTGTTAGGTACCTCTGCTATACTACCTGCACTTATGTACGGTAAATCATTCTGACACTGCAGTCTGAATCTTATGCGTACTTGCAAACACCGTGAGAAAGTTCCAGCTTCCATACCTTCATTTCTTGGGTGTTGATATAAATTATTCATTCACCACTCACTCTAGGAGAGAGATGGAGTAATTCTGTTGATAACATGGTAGTATTCAATAATGTATCTATCTTGTTGCAGTATAATAAAATGAACAGTCCAGGCGTAATTTTTATTGAACTGAGAAGAAGCTTCCATGGTATGCTTATAATGTAACACGCAAGAACACACGTTTACACGTTTTCATTTTAAAACGACGCAGAAATAGACTCACGTTTGAGAACATCACATCATAATAATGAGAGAAGCAATGCATCACTCAAATTTCAGGAGATTTAATTCTAAGTATGATTTAGCAAATACAGACAATTGTTGGATTCCACAGCACAAGCTGAACTTCCATGTAAGGGTGAAGATTAGAGTGCTAATAAGAAGTCAGGAAAATACTGCGCTTCATGTAGCTATAAATGTGCTAAAACAGTTGACTTCTTGCTGTCGAATGTCACCATATGAAGAAAATTAAAATTTCTAATGGGCTAAGTATTTACAACAAACACTATGGTTGTACAATGTGACACACTGTGAGGAACAGAAACTGAATGAATCAGAAACACTGTAGGTGATTCAGGAAATTCCACAACTCCTTACAACGACTACCGTGAAAGTGAGGGGTGGTGCAGCTTTCTAAAAGTCTGCACTTTTCTTTTGTAGAGTAAAGCATTCACTCAGAACCATAAAGCTACCTGCTAAACTGAATACGGTTACACGCGAATGTACAGGGAGGGAGCACTGACAATAGTTTGCGTTTTAGGATTCTGTGAGTGCAATGACGCATGTATTTTCATTGGATGCTGAGTTTAGGGTCCTGTATAAATTTTTTATTATCATGCTAGGTGAACTGACGTGCAGATATGTGCAACTGTCGGACCACATGTCCGGTGTCGATTCCTTCGAACTGCTACTTTTGTCAGCACTTTCCGTCTTATTACATCGCAGATGAAGATATAGCCTTCCTTTGGATGTTTACGCAATTATGTCCGAAAATTAAAATACAAAGATACTCCTTAATCATTTCGTTAAAACCTTCTTCGTAGTACATCAGACATTCATTTGTTCCGTTTTATGTAAGTACTATCGATAAGTCAATATGGCATATAATCAGTCTGTATGTGTCCTTTAGCAGTTGGCACAATGGACCTATAGAACCAGTTTAGATAAGCAGGTATTTGGGAAGTTATCGGACTCCTCCCTGCGTCGGTAACACATTTTGTGACTTAAAAAAAATTTTAAAACTGTACCAGTAATTTGCGTGTATGTGTCTGCAAGTAAATCGATTAATTGTATTACTGTCATAGGCAGGTCATACAATTTGCTTGTTTTATAGTACCTTACTGCGATAATAATATTGGGATGTATAATTGTATAGCAATCATCGTGCAAAAAATGCACTGAGTATGTTTAAATGTGGTACGTATAGAAGAATGACAATTCATTACCATCCATTACATTTACATACCATGACATTTATTAACAAGAAATGTTCTGTCATAGCCCTGAAAATATGGCCAATTGCAGGCGTGCAACCATCGCTCTTCACCCATGCTCAGAGCTTCAAAAAATGAGACGCGGAAAACAAATGAAGAGCCTTTGTGGTATGCACATCTTTTTTTTATGTCTTGGACTTGATTCCGTGTGTAGAGTAGATACATACTTTGTCCTATAACATTTCCGATACACACTTTATTTTCTTTTTCTTCCGAAGGTTAACCAATATCCGAGGAAACATTCAGATTCTGTTAATCGAAGAGAAACTGTCGACAGGTCTTCACCTGACTCATAATCCGTTTTGAACGTTTGATTTTAATTATGTGGATTCATACGTTCTGCTTTCTTGTTATCGGAATGATATAAAACGTCGAACGTTTCGGTTTGTTCTTAATGAGTTTTGCCCACGGAACAGGAAAACGTTTATGTCATTTGTAAATGACGGGTGGCTCAGAGACTCAGATAAAACATTTTACGGAATTACAGCACTTCATAACATAATTACGTGTCACAAAACCAATTTTTTGTTTGTAAACAATGTATTTGATCTTTATACATTCTTGATCGTTCAAGGGAATCCTCTCATATAGTAAGCCATTCACAGAAAAAGGACCGATCAATATACGGTATGGAAGTTTCGTAAACCGTTTATTTCCTGATAACGAAGATTGTGTGCTTCTCACATGTAGGATGTTAATAAGTTGGCACTGTAATTTGAAGACTGTGAAACTCTTGTCTATGCTGCGGCACAAAGTCAGGCGCCGGCATGCCAGTCGGGAACGAGAGAGAAGAGATGGCTGTGAGAAGGAGTCAGCCAATAGCACGCTGACCAACCCCTCTCCAGGACGACAATGCGACAGCAGTGGATCTTTGAGAGGAGGACGTAGGCGCCACGCCCGACTGCTCGCAGCTCAGTCGAAGAGTAGCTTCCAAATTAGCGAGTTCTATAGCAGCATCGCCACTAGTTACTTTGCTGCACATTCTATGTAGCTCAAACGTGGAATTGTTATACTGAAGAGACTGGCTTATTTCTTATGCCGCACTTTACTTGTGATACGCCTGTGTAACACAAAGTTAAGTATTGTATTTTTTTCATTTTGTAATAAAACTCATTAATACGATTTGTTTGAACTGTTGTCTAGCGATCCGACAAAGCAGGCTTCTTACACACCTCATATTTGATGATGACTAAGCTGGATTTAACATTTGGTGGCGAGAGATCAACGGATCCTATAGCGGCAACCCAGTGCTTGGCTGCCACAGTTTTTCGTGAGCTTTTGTGTTTTCCTGCCACCTTAATTCTACTTTGTCTTTTCCTTGCAGGGATGTGTTTACGTGTTTTCACAGTGTCTTATAATCGTTTTGAAAATCAGTGTTTTCAGGCGGGCATTGCAGAAATGTTCTTTGCTTCTGTGCTTATTTTTATTGCTTTCCTGGTCTGTTTATTGCAATGAGCAACTCACCTAACCAACCCCCTGCTCAAGCACCTCAACTGCAAGCAATAGATGCAACACAGATAACACAGATGTTTCAGGTTCAGACCCAGTAGATCGCCACGCTGCTAAACACGGTACATCAGCCTCGAACGTAGCATGCTCAATAGAACAACAAGCAATATCTGTAGCTCCAAATGCCATACTGCCTTTTCGCCAGTTTAACGATAAAGACTAGGAGTGGCTTGAGTGGCTGAAACAGTCTGAAGCCCATGTAATTGCTGACAATGTACCAGGTACTGTGAAACTACATTACTTTTTGTCCACAGTAGGAACTGCAATTTTTCGCCTCAAGCAGAAATTGTTCCGTAATGCAACTCCGAGTGAACTTCTTATGATCATCTTCTGGATTCACTAAGTAACTATTATGACCAACAAGTGAATGTGATGGCAGCTAGGTACCAGTTACTTAATTGCAGCCGCGTGGGATTAGCCGAGCGGTCTAGGCGCTGCAGTCATGGACTGTGCGGCTGATCCCGGCGGAGGTTTGAGTCCTGAGTTCAGTCTGGAACCGGGCGACCGCTACGGTCGCAGGTTCGAATCCTGCCTCGAGCATGGATGTGTGTGATGTCCTTAGGTTAGTTAGGTTCAAGTAGTTCTAAGTTCTAGGGGACTTATGACCACAGCAGTTGAGTCCCATAGTGCTCATAGCCATTTGAACTGATGACCTCAAATGTTAAGTCTCATAGTGCTCAGAGCCATTTGAACCATTTTTTTGCCATGGGCGTATAGTGAAGTGGAGATTGCCCTTACTTAGTTGCGATCTTTTACAGACTACCAGTCATATTGAATATTACGTAGTTCCTTTACTGACTTGTCAACTAGCAAGAGTGAGGTATTTGGTCGGTTTGTCACGTTTGTGGAAGACTGAAAAGCTGTCTTCTGTATGAGAACTGATGTATCGCACTGAGAAGCAGTTAAGATATTGGTTATGTTACCGAAAAGTGTTAACTATTTCCCGAAAATTGCTCCAAAAATTTCTGCACGCTGTTCTTTTTCTTCAAACGTGAAGAAAATGGTTAGCATTGATTATTTATAGATATGCCAATCACGATGAGAGGGAATGTTTCGCTAGAGGAAAAGTCTTAGTTGTAGAATCGCACTAGATCGACTGTGAACGGGTTTGAATTCTCAGGAAACACTCTGTGCTTGCCCCATAATTCTGCAGCGATAGCGTTGTGCAGCGGAGTGGCGAACGATCTCTCCATTGGCCTTTACGAGCAGTGCATATCAGCTCCCTCTCGTCCCCTTTCATCGTGACTCACTGCAACGCATGGTTCGGCAACAGGCTTGAATCTTCACACAATTCTCAAAGAGGATAATATCACACTTCTCCTGGATCTTGTTTCTTTTGTCGATCGGAAGGTACACTTGCCCTGTGTTCTCAAAGCATTCTTTCTTCTTGACTCCGTGTGCTTCTTTCGTGTCACTATATAAACGCCATAAATAACGTATGTTAATTGCTATCGTCTGTCTCTCGAGACAATATCAAATGAAGCAGATGTAGGGAAGCTATTATAAACTGGGCTATTTACGTTCCCAGAGATATGAAATGGATACATGCATAAAAGGGGGCATTGTAAGACAGAACTAGGTGGGTAGCAGTTGAAGTTTGTTATTCCTTAATTTATGAATCTAGATTCATTTATCTATATCCATCCATATCTTCTTTTTCAAACTACATTCCCAGGTCCTTAATAACACCGCATATCGAGCGCTTTCACAGTGAAGCCCAATAAGTGATTATTACTCCAGTGTAGAGCTGTGTGCCTCTTAACATTTTACCGATGGATAGAATATTCCATCATCTTTCTGGCGTCCAGCCAGGAGAACATCCAGCACATAATTATTTCATCTTCCAGTATGGTTTATTACGGCTGGTAACCTTACAGCACTCCACTTTAATAACTAACCACATAATTCGTTAACACTGTGGATTCGCTCATTCAGCGCTAGTTACGCTTTATTCTTAGATGCATAAAGTTTTATCTATGACTGACGGAGTTTTGCGGATGGTGTTTTTTGACACACATACATTTACTCCAAGATACTTTTGCGTTATGTATTTGTAATTAAATCACCAGCTTCTTGAAGATAACTATACGACTGTCACCCAAAATACTGGAAGAAGAATTAATTATGTTCCGGAAACACTGCCGAAAGATGATGGAATATTATGTATGTTTGATCATCAAAATAAATGCACGACAGAATTCGATGATAACTTCGCTTCACGTGTTACTTCACAACAATTCTGAATGAAGAAATTGTTGATGAGATATTAACAGTCAGTGTAAACGTGCATTAAAACTTCTACAAATTTGGGGTTTATGCTGTCAGGATGTTATATGCCATGCAAAATATTAAGAAAATTGTTGCCTGTAAGCGATTCACAGATATATTTACTAACTTAGTAACAGTCGTGCGTTTTCCCGTTTTAATCAGATTAGATCGAGTAGAAACTGTACTAGCATTGTTAAGCGACTACAGCGAAGTTTTTAGTGTAGGTTACCAATTCATCTCTTTCGTTTACTTTTACTCAGTAGAGATCTACTTTCACTAAAATTCTTCGCACCGCCCCCGTGGAAGAGCAGGTCATCACAACCCCACTTACCAACATTTTATCCCCCTCTTTTAACGCTTCTGCGATGGAGGTCAGAACCATGATGCCCAGTGTTGAAATACAGTCTTTTTTGTACGTGATAGAGGACAAAATTTCAGACACGCCGTTGCTCAGAAACGACAAGAGACGGTGTGCGTTGATTCCCACACATTTCGCGGTCGAAAACGACAGTTCGCAGTGCGATGAGCAACTACGCGACTTCCTTGACAACCTCTGACACTGGTGACATCCCCAGACCTTTCAACCCTTCTCTAACGACATTTTGAGGCTGCATCCCCGTTGAACGTAATCGCATAACTTTGGAGTGTAGTGCGATCGCAACTTTGGATCTCGTGTACAGGTGGGAACCACTAAGGACTATTCAAACACATTCAACGAAATTTGGACGTGATACAAAGCAGCAAAGGGTAGCTATGCATTTTCAGCCCTTCTATTGACACACGTGTGAATAGAACGGTAAAGGGTTGTCCTAAGCCCCCCCCCCCCCCCTCCTCCAGTTCGGCAACACCCGCGGTGGCACCCACCTAACCCTATGGAGAATTTTAAAAATGTGCCTTTCCAGAGACAACCAGTGAATTAGACCTAGGCACCGGGAAACAGGCATCGGAAATCGGTGGGGTGTTATGGGGTTGCTGCCTTCAGGCGTGTAGGACTATTTCACAGGTTGTCTCAGTAGAGGCAGATTTTTAAAATTCTCAGTGGAGGTAGATGGGTGCCACTGACAGTGTTTGCCGAAATGGGGGTGTTGTTGCAATTTTATTCCTGCATATGTCAATGTCTCATAGCCCTCTTTTCTCCCCCCCCCCCCCTTTGCGCAGTGGTTAGCACACTGGACTCGTATTCGGGAGGGCGACGGTTCAATCCCGCGTACGGTCATCCTGATTAAGGTTTTCTGTGGTTTCCGTAAATTTCTCCAGGCAAATGCTGGGATGGTTCCTTTGAAAGGGCACGGCCGACTTCCATCTCCGTCCTTCCCTAATCTGATGAGACTGATGACCTCGTTGTCTGGTCTCCCCCTAACAACCCAAGCTCCATCTCCCACCCCACCCCCCACCCCCACCTCGCACCCCACCATGATCACGCCACAGGAGGTCGCGAAACGGGGGTCTGGAAACGCGTAAACACTCTTTGCCATTTCGGATCACGTTCAACTATCGCCGAATGGCTTTGAATGGTTAGTAGTGCCACCAACGTTTACACAAGAGCAAAAATTGCAGTCGCGCTGCACTCAATAGAGGTGCGATCACTTTCAATGAGGATGCAGCCCCACTGTGTCCTTAGAGCAGAGTTGAAATGTCTAGGAGTGTCAGCAGTGTCAAAAGTTGTCAAGAACGTCGTTCTATAGCTCATCGCACTCCGAGCTGTTGTTCTCGACCGCGTAATGTATGAGAGTCAGTGAAAGGGATGGTTACACTGATGCCCTCTATGCCACCCCCTGAGGTCTTTTAGTGTCAGTTCTGAGCAACAGTATGTCTGAAACGTCTTTCTCGGCCAGCCATAAGAATATAGCCTGATTTCAAAGCTTGGCGTTACGGTTCTGAGCTCCATCACAGAACCGCCAGCAGAAGGGGTGAACTGCAATTAAGAGGGGATGTGACGACCTCTCCATCGACTGGCATGTCCACGTGGTGCTACGCAGAATTGTGGTGCCAATTTAACATTATTAACCCGCCTTACACATCTCATCAACTTCTGAAACCTGGCCTTTTTTCGCCTGTGTCGACACCATCCTGTTTGAAACGTCATCGAGTCCGAGGGTATGGCCGCAGCACGCCACGGATTTGCTCAATTTCAGAGGAGGGTTGTATCCACTTTCGAGGCAAAGTTCAAAATTCTGCGTCGAAGTGAGACACAATTTTGGGGTTTCAAATAAGTTATTATTTGTGTTGCGCAGTCTAGTTGTTGGAGTGTGTGAGTGCTTCGCTGTTCAGAAGAAAAATGCGGAAACGTTTTAGTCCCGCTAAACAGTGCAAAACGTTTCAAAACATTCACACACGATCCGTGTAAACTGCAACTGTAAGACAAAAGCCTGTACAGAGTCAGCAGTGACCACTCCGCAACAGTAACTACAGTGAATGAACGTTAGGAAAGAGACGTTTGGGACGGTAGTAAAGAAATCTACATAATCTTTGTAAAACAACCCAAATCTTGAAATCTACCGTTTGTCATAAGTTACTTATAATTTGGAAAACTCCACACCACGCCACACGGTTTAACTTAAAGCTTGATCATGTCACTAACTCTTGTATATTTTTTCAGGTATCACATGTGTACATGTTCAACTCTTTATTTAGTACACCGTTAAAGCTTATTAATTATTATCAATACCGTAACGTCTTGTGGCAACAAGAAGGGCATCCAGCTACCCTGTATCACTAACACACCAAATAAATATTTAATATGCCGACTACGTGTAGATACGCGATAAAAGCCGAAGAAGAAGAAGACCTTAATAAGTTGGCCAGAGCCGCCTGGAGAGGCATAGATAGTGAAAAAGTTGCCACACAAAGCCGCCCTCCAACCAGCTACTGTATGTGTAGAGAGTGTTTCCGTCGGCAAAGTAGAGTAATAACTCGACAAGGTAGGGAGTTAGCAAATATTTTGCAGAGGAACTGAACAGTCTTCCTGTTACGTAAGAGCACTCTTGGCGAGTACGCGTTTCTTTCAGCGTGGAAAAGGAGAACGTTACACAATACCATGGAAGTTGCTTCGATTGTCGAGATAAGCAATCGGAGATGGCCAACACGAAGGAAATTTTTGAGACACTAGTAGAGAGAGCAACCTAGCGAGGTATACGCCAATGTTATGCCTCATGTAAGGCACTTGAGCATCTGCTCAGAGGCCGTTCAAGATTCCACTTGTGAGTGCAGTGGCAGTCATTGCTGTTTACGCCAGAGATCTGGTCCAGCTACAACAGAAACACGCAATGCAGCCAAAGCCTTCACGCCTCCCAGGAGCGTTGCATACATGTTCGCAGCAACCCGAGTCTGACGATGTCAGCTCAACGCCACGCATCACCTGGTAAATTATAGAAAGTAACCATGAGATAATTATTAACACAATGGAAGTATTATTGTTTCACTTTTTAACTGGATTGAGTGATGGAGAGATATCAATTCTGTCAGAATAGGTTTTGTACAGCGTAACTGCAATCACTCCAAACATAGTCCAACAGACCTACATTTTGTGAAATAGGGAAAAACTAGCTATTTATGTGGAATAGTGTGGTTTATCGTCGTTAGAATGGACTGTTATGCTTTGACGAATAAATTTAACGTGAATTAACTAAATGTAATTTTTTTTTAATTTTTCCCAAGAGGTACAATGTGTATTTAATGGAGTGTCTGGTAGTAGTAACACTGACTATTAAAATTTCTCGTAAATACATTGGAAGTTGTCATTAGATGTGCAGACGTTCAAATTTGGCACACCGGTACCCAGAGGGATACGTAAAAAACGTAAACTCCTTCCACAGACCGGTACCGACAGTCTGCCGTGTCATCCTCAGCCCACAGGCGTCACCGGATGCGGCTATGGAGGGGCATATGGGCAGCACACCGCTCTCCCGGCAGTATGTCAGTCTCCGAGACGGGAGCCGCTACTCAATCAAGTAGCTCCTCAGTTTGCCTCACAAGGGCTAAGTGCATTCTGCTTGCCAACATTGCTCGGCAGACCGGATGGTCACCCATTCAAGTGATAGCCCAGCCCGACAGCGCTTAACTTCGGTGATCTAATGGGAACCGGTGTTACCACTGCGGCAAGGCCGTTGGTCCAGCTGGATATGTATTACCATAAATTATACAACGATTATGTACTACTGGTTGATCGTCGAAATTCTATACTTATTGACAATCAAGGCCGTCGTCATTTGTGCACTGGTGTTATGCAAGAAATCAAACCTCGAGATGCGAAGTACTTTGCATTCACCAACCATGTCTCCATACAGTGACTTTCACACATTTCATCATTCAGACCCTTTCTTTCTCGGTAAAGATGGATTTTTCATGCTGGTATGTTTTATGCTATGAGTGTCCGCTTACATGTTTGTGATTTTATGTTCTTTCTCATTTGGTAAAAAGTAAGCATGGAGGAAAGGATAGAATTTAACGTTTTATTGCCCTTAAAGTTATTACAGCTGAAAATTACTTCTAAATGTACAGAAACTAGGAAGGAAATCGAGCATGCCCTTATTTTCACAAAGTATCCTAGCAAACGCGTCAGATGTTTTAGGGACACCTTGGGAAATAGAAATGAAAGAACAGTGACTTGAACACTACACCTCCCTTCACCCAAGCAGTGCACCACGTCGATAAATTTATGCAAATCGCATTACTGCCGAGAGCGATTATTTTTCGGTTGACAACTGTTTCGTTTTATTCTGTTGATGCCCTTCTCAAAATGTAAAACAACTTTCTTTCATAATTTGTTACAATATCTTTTTTAATGTCGAATGTAAATACTGGAGTACACAAATGCATTATTACAATTTTCCATTACTCGAGTTTCGCATACTGTTTTATTCCCGTTACCTAAAACACAGCAATATTCACAAGATTTGTTCCACAAATTCTACTGACCGAAGAAAATTATGCTTGCTTATATCAAGGTTCTCAGACACATAACAGCGAAACTTCAGAAATCGAAAGCTTTTATCCCGTATCAATACTTATTTATTCACAAAAACCGTAATGAACTCAGTAGGTTCGTACTTCGTCGTGCAGGATCAAACGCTGTGTGATAATGGTAGAGACCGTTACGGTACACTCAGACTCGAGATGACAGAAAAATTTTCTGTGCAAATTCAGCAAAACTGCAGTGTATCTGTTCTTGAAGCTAGTGTTTCCAATATCTAGTGTTTCCAAAATAGCACCTTCTCACAAGGGAAACATCCCTTCGCACCCCAGTCAGACTTGGTGGTGAGATGGCCCAGTGGCTAGCCCGTAAAAAATTGAAACATATCAAGCATGAAAATAGGAAGAATGTGTACTGAATTATGAAAAAAAAGAAGCAAAATCGAAACGGTGAACGGTACAATCTCAAAATGTATAACATGGAGCGAATTTCAGTAGCTACGGTCTCGTGGGTATGTGATCACGATGTTGGAGTACGAAGGGGGAGATCCGTGATCAAATCTCCTTCGTGGCACCTACATAGATTTTTTTTCACAAAATAATGAATTGTTTTCCGTTATTTGACGTGTCTGTTCGCTGCATTTAAATTTATGCCTGTGTATTGTTGTTACAAACGTTTACAACAGTGAGGTGTAAGGAAGGGATCTCCAGACATACGTAACTCCTATTTGCTCTACGCAAGTAGCACAGGTTATGATTCTACGTTCCGTATTGGAAGTTTTGATTCTTGAAATCTTTTGTTGTAATATAGTTCACAACCGTTTACTTGTTGTTTTCATTTCTGTTAGAGATCTATGCGGCATCTCGCCTGCTCTCAGTATTCATTGCGTTTACTTGCGACGGTAATATATTCTTACGAAATGACTAATGTATTGTAAGCAATGTATAGTACGATAATTGTCAAGACTACAGAAGGAGAACAGACACGTGAATTACCCGTCGGAAATTCCGTAATTTTGTGTAAAAAAGAAACTAATGGTGTAGGAGGGATATTTCAACACTTTTTTCTCGCTTTGCACTCCAACACGGTGACCACACAACCACTGCGCCGTGATTCTGGCGATTCGCTCGATGTTCCACATCTTGAGCTTCGACCACTCACTGTTTCTATTTTTCTTCTTTTTTAACAGTTCAGTACACCTTATTCCTGTTTTCATGCTTGATCTGTGTTCAGTTTCTGACGGGCCATTGTACTATTAAATCTGAGGGGGCTACGATGGGGAGTTTCCCTTGTCAGTTATGTATTTTGAACGCAAAGGCATTACTTCCACTAGCACAATCACACATAATATGTTTCGATCTATTCTCTTGTCGGTTTTATCGATATGTGTATGTGTTTTTTGTATGTTCCGTAATGTCCTATGGAATTTTTGTCCATTTTTTAAATAAAGTGTGGAATACTCGCCGTTTCTCGCAGTCCTCGTGCAACATCAGCAAAGAACTGCATACAAAGCAACACGTCACATTCAGCTTCTAAGTCTGATTAAAGAGTATACTGGGCCATTTTATAGATCAAGCAACTAAAACGATATGGACGTCCTACTGTCACCTCAAGGTCTAGATTAAGATAGGATTATATTTGTGTTTCTCGCTCAGTACTTCTATCACCAAATTGATTTTTTTTTGTAAACAGACTATGATTCACTATACCACAAAGTCACTCTAAAGGCTCCAACGTGTGAAGGTGAATGAGCTTATTTAAAAAGTCGTTGGCCGCTGAATGTACAATGTGTAATGATCACTGGCCTGGAGAGCAACAGAGAGAGTAGAAAGAAATTCTTCTATCTATATTGAATGTAGCCAGTTTTTATGAAGGCCAGCCAGAAGGAGTGGTTCATGGTGTGGGTTCCTGTAGTCATGTCCTAGTTCATGAACCACGGGCAACATATGAGTGGCCAAATAAGTGGTCTCGACAGTCGGGATACCAATTACTTTGGAATAAGCCTGGGCATCTCGGACATATTCTGAGACGTGGTCACCTTTGTGCTCATACGGCAAAGACTACCAAATCCACCGGTTAGTTCCTCAGCCGTTAGGGGTAAAACCCAATGGGACTCGGGGCAAGTAAGGCTAGCAACCTGCTTCCCTGGTACTTTAAATATGATGCTGGCAATAATCAGAGCAAAATGCCTCGGACCTTTGGAGGTGACGGAGTCCCACCTCTAACTGACAAACCAGGGACTCCTCAGATACGACTTGGCAAACAAATGGTAATGAGATGGGGAGCTATTAATATCAGTGGGGGCTACTCTGGGAAGAAGGTAGAGCTGGCAGAGGCTGCAAGTAAGATGGGGCTGGACGTTTTAGCTGTTAGTGACATTCGGGTTGTAAGGGGTGAGAAAGAAGAGGAAGTGGGAGAATACAAGGTCTACCTGTCAGGAGTCACAGCAGGAATAGCACAATGGGGTGTAGGGCTTTACATCGGGAAAGAAATGGAACCCAGCGTAGTTGCAATAAAGTATGTAAACGAACGACTGATGTGGAGAGATTTGACAGTGTCTAGCAAGAAAATTAGGATTATGTCAGTATATTCGCATTGTGAAGGGACAGAGCAAGATAAGATGGATAGTTTTTATGAGGCACTCAGTGATGTAGTTGTTAGAGTAAAGGACAAGGACAGTGTTCTGCTCATGGATGATTTTAACGCCAGGATTGGAAATCGAACAGAAGGGTATGAAAAGGTTATGGGTAAATTTGGAGAGGATATGGAGGCCAACAGGAACGGGAAACAACTCTTGGATTTCTGTGCCAGTATGGGCTTAGTAATCACAAACTCCTTTTTTTAAACGTAAGAACATTCACCGGTGTACTTGGGAAAGCATAGGAACCAGATCTGACATTGACTATATAATAACAAATCAGGAATTCATGAAGGCTGTGAAGGACACACGAGTATTCAGGGGATTCTTTGATGACACTGATCATTATTTAATCTGCAGTGAAATTGGGATTGTGAGGCCGAAAGTACAGGAGGTCAGTTCCATATGTAGGAGGATAAGCGTGGAGAAACTTCAGGATAAGGAAATCAGCCACAAGTACATAACAGAGATCTCAGAAAGGTACCAGTTAGTTGAATGTAGTCAATTACAGTCATTGGAAAAGGAATGGACACGGTACAGGGACGCAGTACTAGAAGTGGCTAAAGAATGTCTTGGAACAGTAGTGTGTAAAAGTAGGATGAAGCAAACAGCTTGGAGGAATGACACAGTCAAGGCAGCCTGTAAAAGGAAAAAGAAGGCGTATAAAAAATGGCTACATACTAGAACTCAGGTAGACAGAGAGAGTTATGTTGAAGAAAGAAACAAAGCCAAACAGATAATTGCAGCATCCAAGAAGAAATCTTGGGAAGACTTTGGAAACAGGTTGGAGACATTGGGTCAAGCTGCTGGAAAACCATTCTGGAGTGTAATTAGCAGTCTTCGAAAGGGAGGCAAGAAGGAAATGACAAGTATTTTGGACAGGTCAGGAAAACTGCTGGTGAATCCTGTGTATGCCTTGGGCAGATGGAGGGAATATTTTGAAGAGTTGCTCAATGTAGGTGAAAATACGATCAGTAATGTTACGGGTTTCGAGGTAGAATGGGATAGGAATGATGATGGAAATAGGATCACATTTGAGGAAGTGGAGAAAATGGTCAATAGATTGCAGTGCAATAAAGTAGCTGGAGTGGATGAAATTAAGTCGGAACTCATAAAATACAGTGGAATGTCAGGTCTTAAATGGCTATATAGGATAATTGAAGTGGCCTGGGAGTCGGGACAGGTTCCATCAGACTGGACAAAAGCAGTAATCACACCAATCTTTAAACATGGAAACAGAAAAGATTGTAACAACTACAGAGGTATCTCTTTAATCAGCGTTGTGGGTAAAATCTTCTCAGGTATTGTTGAAAGGAAAGTGCGAGTATTAGTTGAGGACCAATTGGATGAAAATCAGGGTGGGTTTAGGCCTCTTAGAGGTTGTCAGGACCAGATCTTTAGCTTACGGCAAATAATGGAGAAGTGTTATGAGTGGAACAGGGAATTGTATCTATGCTTTATATATCTAGAAAAGGCATATGACCGGGTTCCTAGGAGGAAGTTATTGTCTGTTCTACGAGATTATGGAATAGGAGGCAAACTTTTGCAAGCAATTAAAGGTCTTTACAAGGGTAGTCAGGCAGCAGTTAGAGTTTACGGTAAATTGAGTTCATGGTTCAGAGTAGTTTCAGGGGTAAGACAAGGCTGCAACCTGTCTCACTGATGTTCATATTATTTATGAATCATATTTTGAAAACAATAGACTGGCTGGGTGAGATTAAGATATGTGAACACAAAATAAGCAGTCTTGCATATGCGGATGACTTTGTTGTGATGGCAGATTTGATTGAAAGTTTGCAAAGTAATATTTCAGAGCTAGATGAGAAATGTAAGGACTATGGTATGAAGATTAGCACGTCCAAAACGAAAGTAATGTCAGTGGGAATGAAATATAAACGGATTGAGTGCCAAATACGACGAACAAAGTTAGAACAGGAGGACAGTTTCAAGTACTTAGGATGCATATTCTCACAAGATGGCAACATTGTGAAAGAACTGGAAGCGAGGTGTAGCAAAACTAATGCAGTGAGCGCTCAGCTACGATCTACTCTCTTCTGCAAGAAGGAAGTCAGTACCAAGACTAATTTATCTGTGCACCGTTCAATCTTTCGACCAACTTTGTTGTATGGGAGAGAAAGCTAGGTGGATTCAGGTTACCTTATCAACAAGGTTGAGGTTACGGATATGAAAGTAGCTAGGATGATAGCAGGTACTAGTAGATGGGAAAAATGGCAGGAGGGTGTCCACAATGAGGAAATCAAAGAAAAACTGGGAATGAACTCTATAGATGTAGCAGTCAGGGCAAACAGGCTTAGATGGTGGGGTCATGTTACACGCATGGGAGAAGCAAGGTTACCCAAGAGACTCATGGGTTCAGCAGTAGAGGTTAGGAGGAGTCGGGCAGACCAAGGAGAAGGTACCTGGATTCGGTTAAGAATGATTTTGAAGTAACAGTTTTAACATCAGAAGAGGCACCAATGTTAGCACTGAATAGGGGATCATGGAGGAATTTTATAAGGGGGGCTAGGCTCCAGACTGAACGCTGAAAGGCATAATCAGTCTTAAATGATGATGATGATGATGAGTCTGAAAGGAAAGCACAGGGAAAATATTATAATCAACGATTACTTTACGAAAATATTCATTGGATCAGGAATATTATAGTCATCGTGACCAGTTGCTGCATGGGCCTCTCTATGAAACTGTCTGGCTACCGTGCTAGAGAGACAAGATAGACTTAAAATAACGAATTTTATATCTGATAGTTAAGTACTTCTAACAGTTTTAATTACCTGCTGATAACAGCAAAACGCATCTGCTTCGCATATGACACTATTATAACGGTAATTCGTTTGATTGTAAGAGGATCGGGCTTCAAACCACTGTTCGTCCATGCATATACAGGTTTCCCATAGTAGCCAACGCTATTTAAAAGCGAATGACTGGATGATTCCTTTGAAAAGCCAATAATTTTTGTCATGCTCTAGCCTTGCGTAATCCCAACTTGCACTCTGTATGTAGTGGCCTCATCACAGACGAGACTCTAAAACCTAATCCTCTTTCCTTCTCGATTCATTCAACAGAGCACCAGAACTGGTTCGCACTTGTAAATTTATTTCAATGCTTGCCTAATTGCCCCTTTAGATTTAATAATTGGTTACTTCGATAGAAATATTACTCCGATGAAAGGGGAAGACTATTCTCGTAGCGTGTTCTACTCATTCCACTTCGACTTGAAATGTAGGTGCGAAGAAAAGTTACCAAAGCAATTTAACACGGTGTTACAGGTGAGATTAAGTCACGATATAAAATTAAACTATCGTCTGGCCTCTCCTGTGACCTGAATACGTACGCGAAGATAAATGTCTCGTGTCAAGCGACTGTTTCTAAAAGTCTGCCATATAAAAAGAAGTTATAATTGCTGTATTTTACAGCGTCTAATGTTTATTTAAAGGACAATATTAATTAACTAGGCAACTGTTCTTACTTCTTCTCACTTCATGTGGTAAGATAAGATATTTTCATTAGTCCTACTACTTCATTTTTTGATTTTTGACTTTTGATTTTGTTGCACATTGTGGTTTACAGCGTACATCTTCATCTACTTGAACCGATGGATACATGTAGGCAGTTGTTGACGGAAGCATAGTCTGAAGGACACTTTCATGGGTTTCCCAGGAATCTATGATTATTAGTCAACGCCACAGCCTACACCTGTGTAACTGCACCAGCACTCATTCGCGATCAGTGTATTTTCCAGACCGGGCCGGCCGGAGTGGCCGTGCGGTTCTAGGCGCTACAGTCTGGAACCGAGCGACCGCTGCGGTCTCAGGTTCGAATCCTGCCTTGGGCATGGATGTGTGTGATGTCCTTAGATTAGTTAGGTTCAATTAGTTCTAAGTTCTAGGCGACTGATGACCTCAGAAGTTAAGTCGGATAGTGCTCAGAGCCATTTGAACCATTTTTTGTGCGTTGTCCATGAGCCGCAGTTTTTGCCAGTAGAGCCGTATAGTCGATTTGTATTACTGCATTGTTCTTGAACTAAGGATATTTTGCCTGTCGCGGAAGTCCTGCATATCAAATGGAGCAGTTCTATCAAGATTGATTCTGCCAAGGACAGTAATTATTTTGAAGGAACGTCGTCTATTGCAGGTGCAATGATTCGACTTAGGTCTACCAGAGTTTTGTGAAATTCTTCTAACAGTGTCATCACATCAACCTCAGTTTTAGCCATTTTCTCTTAGCAATGATTTGCGATCTGAGCTACTGGTGTTCGGACAGCTATTTCTCTTTTCTTCAAAGACTTATTTGATTTTCATACAAGTGTCATGTAGCTTCGCTATACTCATTTGGGTGTCTATAGCTTGAATTTTCCCTCCACCCTCTCCAGCTATGCCGCTTTGTATGTAATGTCATTTCTTATATTAAGTGGGTATATTCCATTTTGTCCACTTGATCTGCTGCATTTTTATATATTCTACTTTCAGCAATTATTTAAAATTTCTCTCGGGCTATTCAAGAAATGCTGGGTGGACTGTCTACTAAACAGTTTTTCTGCTATCTTCACCACTTCATCTCTCACTCCCTCGCCGGCGGGAGTGGCCTAGTGGTTCTAGGCGCTACAGTCGCAGGTTCGAATCCTGCCACGGACATGGACGTGTGTGACATCCGTGGGTTGGTTGGGTTTAAGTAGTTCTAAGTTCTAGGGGACTGATGACCTCAGAAGTTAAGTCCCATAATGCTCAGAGCCATTTGAACCATATCCATCCCTCTTTAATTGTAAGCCTTTTTTCACTTATTGTGAATGATTCCTTTGAACCTCTCCAAAATCTCTGTTTTTTTTTTTCAACTTATATAGTTCCTATCTCCTAATTGTCCTCCCTTCCTGCGATTCATTCAGCGTTAATCTGCAGCTCAAAACCAGAAAGCTATTGCCAGAGTCCATATGTGTTCCTGCATATGTTGTGCAGTTTAAAATCCGGTTTCTAAATCTCTATCTCACTATTATGTAATATGCCAACTGTGCCCGGCCAAACGTTGTCGTTGCTCAGTTTGGTTATACAGAAAAGAAAGGAGAGAGAAAGTGATTTCGCCCTGTCTCTGGCGGTCTCCTCTTTCCCCTCTACTTGTTTGTCTAGTCCTCATTCCCTCTTTCTCTGTCCATCCCTGCCTCTCCATCTCCTACTGTCCCCTCTGTCCCCTCTGTCTAACTTCTAATTTTTGCTCTCTATTTCAGTTTCCTCACATCCCTCTGTTCATGTTCTCTTCCCCTCTCGCTCTGACCTTGAGCCTTGTTTATTGTTATTGCAAATTCAGATTCTTTGGTCTGAATGTTTAATAGAGTATCGGTTAAAAGTTGAAGTTAATCAGTTAAGCCTCCACTGCTATATGTTTTATATATGCATTATGTATATAAAAATATGTAACCTACGTTTGTCCAAACGCTTATTACAGCACAACGTAAACATTTAAAGCCGATCGGTCAAGTACTTTTTGTAATTTTTGGTAACAATATTTCCCAATTTTATTGTATATAGTGAACAGTAAATAGCCTAGTCTGTCTGAATCTTAATTAGAGTAATGTGTAGAATTTTGACATAAATCGGTCAAGAACTTTTCGATATTTTCGGTAACGATGTTTTCCCTGTATGTATTACACATTTACGTGTTATAAATGGATACATAAAACCACGGGCGTATTCAAAAGTTGTGTCAAAATTTCAAATCAATCGGCCGACAAGTTCTCGATTTTTGAGAGCACAAACACAAGCAGGTTGAATTTTTGGATATAAAGATTTTAATCCGTCTTGTGTCTCGAGATCTTTTCCGCGTGTACAACATTCTTTCGCGGTTCTTAAACCAAATGTTAATAATTGTTAAATTGCGCCCGTGTCCAGGATATCAAGGACCAGTTACAGCAGTTGTGGGCCAGCTTCCTTTGGAGTGGAACAAAGGCTTTATAACACCCTTCCTATCCGAGTCAGTGCTTGCGTCCAGGTCAGAATGAGTGCAACATTATGCTGTTAAGTGGGCTCATATTGCCAAGTTATTTCTCAATTTGACACGATTCGGTAATCACTGAGATAACATCATATACCCTCTCAACCCGTTAAGTGTGATTTCATTCTGTCATTCGAGGTACGCGGGTTAATTTTTGAAGGAATTAAAGCTTGAAAGTATGAAATGGTAAAATAGCCTGTAACCGTCCACAGCTTTACTGAGAGCCTATATTTAACTAGCAGATAACGTATCATAGAAACTGTGAAAGCGAATATCCCTCCTTGAGGTAAGGAAGTTTATTTAAAGTGAAAGTTCTTTTCATCAAAGTACGTTGCTGTGAAACTGGTCTTGCAAGTGACCATAGTACATTTTGGACTGTTAACTCAAGAGGACGTCGTTATCAGGAGAAAGAAAACTGGCGTTCTACGGATCGTAGAGTGGAATGTCAGATCCCTTAATCGGGCAGGTAGGTTAGAAAATTTAAAAAGGGAAATGGATACGTTAAAGTTAGATATAGTGGGATTTAGTGAAGTTCGGTGGCAGGAGGAACAAGACGTCTGGTCAGGTGACTACAGGGTTATAGACACAAAATCAAATAGGGGTAATGCAGGAGTAGGTTTAATAATGAATAGGAAAATTGGAATGCGGGTAAGCTACTAAAAACAGCATAGTGAACGCATTATTGTGGCCAAGATAGATACGAAGCCCACACCTACTACAGTAGTACAAGTTTATATGACAACTAGCTCTGCAGATGATGAAGAAATTGATGAAATGTATGATGAGATAAAAGAAATTATTCAGGTAGTGAAGGGAGACGAAAATGTAATAGTCATGGGTGACTGGAATTCGTCAGTAGGAAAAGGGAGAGAAGGAAACATAGTAGGTGAATATGGATTGGGGGGAAGAAATGAAAGAGGAAGCCGTCTGATAGAATTTTGCACAGAGCATAACGTAATCTTAGCTAATACTTGGTTCAAGAATCATAAAAGAAGGTTGTATACAAGGAAGAATCCTGGAGATACTAAAAGGTATCAGATAGATTACATTATGGTAAGACAGAGATTTAGGAATCAAGTTTTAAATTGTAAGACATTTCCAGGGGTAGATGTGGACTCTGACCACAATCTATTGGTTATGAACTGTAGATTAAAACTGAAGAAACTGCAAAAAGGTGCTAAATTAAGGAGATGGGACCTGGAGAGACTGAAAGAACCAGAGGTTGTACAGTGTTTCAGGGACAGCATAAGGGAACAATTGACAGGAATGGGGGAAAGGAATACAGTAGAAGAAGAATGGGTAGCTTTGAGGGACGAAGTAGTGAAGGCAGCAGACGATCAAGTAGGTAAAAAGACGAGGGCTAATAGAAATCCTTGCGTAACAGAAGAAATATTGAATTTAATTGATAAAAGGAGAAAATATAAAAATGCAGTAAATGAAGCAGGCAAAAAGAAATACAAACGTCTCAAAAATGAGATCGACAGGAAGTTCAAAATGGTTAAGCAGGGATGGCTAGAGGACAAATGTAAGGATGTAGTGGCTTATCTCACTAGGGGTAAGATAGATACTGCCTGCACGAAAATTAAAGAGACCTTTGGAGAGAACAGAACCACTTGTATGAATATCAAGAGCTCAGATGGAAACCGAGTTCTAAGCAAACAAGGGATGGCGGAAAGGTGGAAGGAGTATATAGAGGGTTTATATATGGTCGATGTACTTGAGGACAGTGTTATGGAAATGGAAGAGGATGTAGATGAAGACGAAATGGGAGATACTGCGTGAAGAGTTTGACCGGGCACTGAAAGACCTGAGTCGAAACAAGGCCCCGGGAGTAGGCAACATTCCATTAGAACTACTAACGGCCTTGGGAGAGCCAGTCATGACAAAACTCTACCATCTGGTGAGTAAGATGTATGAGACAGGCGAAATACCCGCAGACCTCAGGAAGAGTATAATAATTCCAATCCCAAAGAAAGCAGGTGTTGACAGATGTGAAAATTACCGATCTATCAGTTTAATAAGTCACAGCTCAAAATACTAACACGAATTCTTTACAGACGAATGGAAAAACAAGTAGAAGCGGACCTCGGGGAAGATCAGTTTAGATTCCGTAGAAATGTTGGAACACGTGAGGCAAAAAAATGGTTCAAATGGCTCTGAGCACTATGGGACTCAACATCTTAGGTCATAAGTCCCCTAGAACTTAGAACTACTTAAACCTAACTAACCTAAGGACATCACACACACCCATGCCCGAGGCAGGATTCGAACCTGCGACCGTAGCAGCCCCGCGGTTCCGGACTGCAGCGCCAGAACCGCACGGCCACCGCGGCCGGCCACGTGAGGCAATACTAACCTTACGACTTATCTTAGAAGAAAGATTAAGAAAAGGCAAACCTACGTTTCTAGCATTTGTAGACTTAGAGAAAGCTTTTTACAATGTTAACTGGAATACTCTCTTTCAAATTCTGAAGGTGGCAGGTGTAAAATATAGGGAGCGTAAGGCTATTTACAATTTGTACAGAAACCAGATGGCAGTTATAAGAGTGGTTGGGAAGGGAGTGAGACAGGGCTGTAGCCTCTGCCCGATGTTATTCAATCTGTATATTGAACAAGCAGTAAAGGAAACAAATAAAAATTCGGAGTAGGTAATAAAATTCATGGAGAAGAAATAAAAATTTGAGGTTCGCCGATGACATTGTAATTCTGTCAGAGACAGCAAAGGACTTGGAAGAGCAGTTGAACGGAATGGACAGTGTCCTGAAAGGAGGATATGAGATGAACATCAACAAAAGCAAAACGAGGATAATGGAATGCAGTCAAATTAAATCGGGTGATGCTGAGGGAATTAGATTAGGAAATGAGACACTTAAAGTAGTAAAGGAGTTTTGCTATTTAGGGAGTAAAATAACTGATGATGGTCGAAGTAGAGAGGATATAAAATGGAGACTGGCAATGGCAAGGAAATCGTTTCTGAAGAAGAGAAATTTGTTAACTTCGAGTACAGATTTAAGAGTCAGGAAGTCGTTTCTGAAAGTATTTGTATGGAGTGTAGCCTTGTATGTAAGTGAAACATGGACGATAGCTAGTTTGGACAAGAAGAGAATAGAAGCTTTCGAAATGTGGTGCTACAGAAGAATGCTGAAGATTATATGGGTAGATCACATAACTAAGGAGGAGGTATTGAATAGAATTGGGGACAAGAGGAGCTTGTGGCACAACTTGACTAGGAGGAGGGATCGGTTGGTAGGACATGTTCTGAGACATCGAGGGATCACCAATTTAGTATTGGAGGGCAGCGTGGATGGTAAAAATCGTAGAGGGAGACCAAGAGATGAATACACTAAGCAGATTCAGAAGGATGTAGGTTGCAGTAAGTACTGGGAGATGAAGAAGCTTGCACAGGGTAAAGTAGCATGGAGAGCTGCATCAAACCAGTCTCAGGACTGAAGACCACAACAACAACAACATACTTCCTATCATCAATCAAGATTGATATCGCTATTGGTATTTGAATAAAGTTGATCAGTGTTTTATAGACCTTCACTTTGATTCTTTTTCCCGAGAATACATACAATAACGGTATTCAAGAAACTGTTGTCAACGAGGCGCTGTTACCCATCATACCTTCCATGGTTATCATGCGTCGCGATTTTATCATCGAAGAATTAGTATCTCGCATTTATGGATAAGAGTGTTATTTGTCACTGATATAAGTTCTCATAAGGGATGATCGTGTCACTGGTTGCGACCTTTTATTCTGGGGAGGGGCGAAGGAGTAAGGTTGACCTGAACCCAGGTAGCTATTGGCGTGTGTCTAAACGAGAAGAAAGATGGCGAACCTTCGTTAACACCAACTCCGTGCGCCACGATGACTGATGAGCGACACGCTTGCAGACTAAAACCATTCTCGATTGACACTCGCTGGAAGCTATCAGTATTACTAAAATAAATGTGAAACTGTGCATAGATAAAAGGGGATACTTCACTAGTACACAGTTAGAGAAATCTCAAAAGAATGTTAAAATAACTACCAAGCCTACGCTGTGTGACATTTCTACATCCATCGCACTCGTCATGCCCCGCGCAAAATGGCTCTGAGCACTATGGGACTTAACATCTATGGTCATCAGGCCCCTAGAACTTAGAACTACTTAAACCTAACTAACCTAAGGACATCACACAACACCCAGCCATCACCCGCGCAAAAGCTAAACCGTATTTTAAATAACTGAATTGTATTCTGGTGTATGTAATGGGAATGCAAATGTTGGCTGGTCCGTGGGTAACAAAAGACTGTAGCGTATGGAAAACGATCATGTAGAAGAACATATGAGAGTGAGCAGACATATGAGAGTGAGTAGAATCGCTCACAAAGTAACAGAGGTACGTCTTAAGTGGTATGGAAATATTACTAAAAACAGTGACAATTTCATAGCAAAAACGCCCTACATTGCGACCCAGGGAAACGTCGACACAGCGGCCACCCAAAAAACATTGCTTAGACGAAGTCAGTACGGAGATGGAAGGGACAGATGTCAGACAGAAGTATGCGCTTAACTTGCTTAACAGCAACGAAGCATGCTGACCGTGCACAAATGTGGGACGCAAGGTAGGAATGAAGGAGAACTATATTCTGGAGGGGAACACTTCACCCGAGACGTAACAGCCAATGTATCTTCATTCATTTTTAGGTTAAGTTCACCTTGTGTCGGTGTTTGATCCAAAATAAAACTGTTTTAAAAAGATTTCTGCCCGGAGTAAACTCAGTTTTCTTCTTTTTTCGCCCATACATGTTTGAATAACATTTCTTCATCATTAGCGGATTCCTTTTACTCTTCTGTCTCATAACAGGTAAAATGTTGCTTGCGCATAGATAAGGTTTTGGGATTGTGTTCATTATATTCATAACATTTGAACAAAATACATATTTAATAGCATATACTGTACCTGTCTGTCGTTTGCAACACAGCTGATATTTCGGTAGAGTTAGTTATTTGAATCTAAGAAGGATTTATCTATAGTACATTGTGCAAATGGCACTAAAAAGCTATGCGTAAGCTGAAAATATTTGTGTTTGGGACTCTTGTGCAATGTCATTATTACCTATCTTTTCGATACACTTTATTTGTTACCTTCTGCTGTCAGCACTGCTATGTTAATCATGTTTTATCGTTTGCTTACAACGTTATTCTAACTGTTTCTGAAAATATTTTTGATTTTAAATTACGATTAGTGACCCACTCCTGCAGCCCTAAGTATCAATGGCTTGACAACGTTTATGACGTAGCGCTAATAAATCATGCACACAAACTTTCGTCGTCAGTCAGTCTGGCTATTAGTGAAAACTGTATCCAAATCCCCACAGTAGTTCCTGAGATTAGCTATCACATACAGACAGAGAAAAACGGCTGCGGACTTTAATTTATAACTAGCTTTGTCCAAGTATTTATTTCCAGCTGTGCTTCGTAAGCGTGGAATTTTGTTTTCCCTTATAAATCTTCTTTGTATACAACGTTTGGAGCTGTATGACTGGGGACACGAACGAAGAGCTTGTCTGCTTCACTAAAACGGAAGAGAGCAACGCAATGCTGGGAGTGCGAAGAGGAACTGTCGATAACCTCCATGCCCGCAAAACGCAGCGTCTTGCCTTGTGCTTTGTTTATGGTCATGGCTTAACATAAGATCACAGGGAATTGTACACGTCTAAAGTAAAATGGTAAAATGTTACGAATAAGCAGGACTGGGGGCATAAAAAACTTGTTCGCCTACGCCACATCCCATCAAAATTTCCGCTTCTATGATGTTACATTGGAGAGCAGTAACATTGAGCCTCTATCAATTAAACGATTTCGGTGGGCTTAAATTCTGTCACTGATGTAAACTTCCAAAATTACATCTGTCACTGAGTTAAAAAATCTTACAGAGCCATTTATTTGTTCCCTGGTGTACTGCACCGTGATATCGCTTCACTGAAATAAACATTCGAACTAGTACACTAAACAGACGATTCTCGATGAAACCTTAAATTACTATAACTTTCATTTAGTACTCCGATTTTGATGAAATAAAGCCGTATATTGCTCCAAGCTACGCTCAAGTTATCTGTGAAAACTCTATGAAAATTCGTCAAGTAGTTGCGGATTAGCGTGTCGAAACAGACAGACACGTCGGTTTTACAGTTTTATTAATATAGTATGGATATGAATAGAAAACACGTTACTCGTGATGAGCTTTGTAAATTTGTGAGTGTAGAGGGCCTACGGAAATTTCTTTTAGTTACGTTTTGTCGTTTCCACGTTGCCAAGACTACGAAACCGTACTCCCAACCACACACTGTATCACTGTTTATGAAAAATTCTAGTGTTCTAGGCGCTTCAGTCTGGAACCGCGCGACCGATACGGTCGCAGGCTCGAATCCTGGCCCGGGCATGGATGTGTGTGATGTCCTTAGGTTAGTTAGGTTTAAGTAGTTCTACGTTCTAGGGGACTGATGACCTCAGATGTTAAATCCCATAGTGCTGAGAGCCATTTGAACCATTTGAACTCTGCCATCTTATTTTATGTGTTCTGGACGGTAATTTCGAACGTTTTTTGACTGTAAGGTTTGATTCGTGTGTGTGTGTGTGTAAGTGTGCGTGTGAAGAAAGAGAGAGCGAGAGAGCGAGAGAGAGAGAGAGAGAGAGAGAGAGAGAGAGAGAGAGAGAGAGAGAGGGGGGGGGGGGAGGGGCACTTCAGTATCGCACCGTGTTATCTGAGTACGTATCTTCTGATAGTTCTCTGAGAGCAGCATCTAGTTCTTTGTTTTAGAACCTCTAATTTCTAAGAGAAAAGGATTAATACACAATTGTGGAGAGAGAAATGTGTAGTATGGGATTAAGCACTTCTGTGTTATCGACTAAGTCATCAACACATTGCCGTTAGTTGACTGACGACCACGGATAGAGTAAGCATTTATGATGCTGATGGCGTGACCTTCAGCTGCCGTGGCAAGGGAGGTGGGGACTGTATGGCTGGTTGTGTCTGTGGATAGCGCAGGGCCGGCGGCGGCGGCGGCGGCTTTCACAATTAGCTGCGGAGCAGAGAGCAGCGCTGAGCCCAGCAGCCCTCCCACCTGGAATGCGGGCCGGACGGGGCGGCGCGCCGCAACTCAAGGCCGCCGCTGCCTCACATCTCTGCCGCCCTGCCCGCTGCTAAGTGTTTCCTTCACACACAAACAACAATGGCCCGTTTCCCGATAAGCGTTCATTTCCACCTGTAATGCCCCCACGCGAATTGGGGTGGCCACTGTAAAAGAAGGCGTTTTTCTTAACGGCAGGGCCCTCTCGTGAAATTCCAATCACCAACTTTCTCCTCAGAGTACAAAAATATTTTTTTGGCCCCCATCTACAAAGAGAGAAATTAACATCGTAATAAAATAAGAGAAATCATAACTCGCACGGAAATATTTAAGTTTACGTTTGTTCTGCGTGCTGTTTCGGAGCGAAACGGTAGAAAAATAGCTTGAGTGTAGCTCGATGAACCCTCCGCCAGGCACTTAATTGTGAACTGCGGGGTAATCATGTGGGTATAGATGCAGAGAGAGTAAAAAGAAATGTTAATCTGCAGAAGGGAAGATCACACCCACGCTCAAAATAGCGCGCGATGTCCAGATTTCGGGCGTAAAGCGTCTGCTCTGTTACACAGATAGTAACTTCAGTCCACACATTTCGTTCCTAGTAAATAAGTTAACTCTTTTGAGTGTACAAGGCATTGTTAAATTTTTTTATTTGCTTCCTTCCCTACAGCCGATTTGATTGTCTTCTTTATACATGAGGAACCTATGGGTAAGGAGAAAGAAAGGCAAAGAGAGAACCAGAGAGGGAGAGAGAGGAGTAGTGAGAGAGAGAGCCTTTGACACGTTTATATCACCTCAAGAGCAGGGGTGTCCAACTCGTGGGCCATATGCGGCCCAAAGTTAGTATAATTGTGCCTCAAGAAATCAGTGTCTATCACACGATCGGGGAGCGGGGAGGCGAAAGTTCCTTTTACGAAAAGTTATTAAACCTAACATATAAAATGTCAAATTAATTCCATGTTACTTTTTTAGAGTAAATAGCCATAGACCAATGAATTCTAAATTACTTAAATATGTGAACTATATACATCCGATCATCCCCTCCCCCCTTTTATTTGTGTTCCGCAGATTATGTGTTGCCCGATAATATTTATCTTCCTCCAGTTTGACCCAGCTAAGGTAAAAGGTTGCACACTATGCTCTAGAATGATAAATTTATAAAAGTTGCTCGTTTTTTAAACATTTGACTGAGTTTCTTTCATTTCTGTCGCCTCCAAACGTAGAATGCATTTCGGGAAAGCTGCTGTAGAAATTAGTCCTATTTATGACTCATGATATTTCGTTATTTTCCTAGGAAACCAAAATAGCTTTGTCAATAAACGTTGGGCAAGTGCGCCTCTAACATCCATTTGTTAATGTGCCCATTTATGCAGCAACAACAACCTTTTGTAACGTGCTCCACTACTGTTTGCGAAAATTCAGTCTGCTATAAAAATGAGAGAAACTGGTAGAAAAAGAAAGCGACGTGAATTTAAGATATTGAGGAGTATGGTAGAGTTACGCTGTAGACTCGCCAATATATTATTGTCGTTTCTGCACACCAATGTGCGGATCATCCCAAGCAGAGCTGCCTGCTCCTGAAATGATATTAAATGTCCTAATGCTCGATCTCACGAAGTAATTCATTTTTCTAAAAATACAGCGGTATTCCGAAGAAAGTTCCGCAGTAAAACAAATAATTCTGATCTTACACGAAAATCAAAATAATTTTCGTCATCTGTTGTACGTAAGGTAGATAAACTTAGGGTAACGTAAGTACCTCATATATTTCGTGAATTAAATAGAGACATTTGAGTCAAGCTACTCAAGTAATGGAGAAAGAAAAAGAAATTGTAGGTAAACAACACTTCGAACTAGAAATTTCTAACATATGAACTTTAGGTAAGCAAGAACTCCCGACGAATTAAAATGGTGTGACTGTGAATCAAACATGTCCTTGCCCTTCGAGAGAAATGCTGTTACCACCTGGGCTAACCAAACACGACTAACAACTCGTCCTCACTGCCTGTTCTGTCGACATCTCTCATCGACAATACAAACCCCACTGAAACTACCCTGTAGACTTGCTAGAGTAGCACTGGTGCCATGGACAATATCGTGGTGAAATGGCTTAAGGTTGAAGTGAAACTTGTACTCTCTAGTGAAGTATGCTTACTTATTAATATTTCTGACAGATTACTACTGTGTGTCGGATCGACATATTAACCCAGACCCTTGCCATTTGTGGGAAATCCAACCCATCTGAGATGTTTGGCCGCCTAGTGTAAGTTTTTCTATTTGACGTCATTTTGGCGACTTGCGCGTCGATCATGATGAAATGAAGATGAGAACAACAAACACACACCCAGTCCCGAGCCAGTAAGACTAGAAGTGAAAATAAGCTACCTGTATCGTTATTAATTGTAAATAAAAGAAAAAAATTGACTTTCGAAACGCTGTCTACATGGGACAGCAATTTCATTGCTCATGAAGGTAGAAGGATAACCAAGAGTAAGGACAGAATACTAGCGGATGGAGAACAGTCTGAATACCTTTACTGACTTCTGGTAAAACATGACACGACACTCATTGCGGCGGCACGAGGAGACTACAGACCCTTATTCCGATGTTGTCAGCTGCACAGCACTACGCCCATATAGATTCAACACATAACATTACAAAAAGTTTTTCATCCTACCTCTGAAGTTATCGGAATGTTCTCCAATATGAAAGGCTTCCAGTTGCTTGTCTCAGCCGATGTTACCCCCAAACGTTTTGTTACGTATGAAGTACTAAAAAGTTGGTAAGTAAATTAGTGTTATGGTAGTAAAACCCTAAGCAATAGAACTTCAAAAGACATGAATCTATTACGTGCCTTGCTGACAATCTACGCAAGGGATGTTTCTCTCATTGAGATACTAATACAGCCAGAAAATTTCCAAAGATCTCAACCTCGGCTTCAGAGAGGGATTAATTCTCTAAGTTTGCACACATGATAACAAGCCGTCTCATGAGTGAAACTAAAATAAACTCAGATATCTGATTCGACCACAGTTAGGCGTAACAAGCAGAAGAACTTTGGAAGCTGACTAAATCATACATTATAAACTTGAACCGATCTGCGCAACTGAAATTCACATTCTTTCATTTGTGATATGTGCATGACATCACTTCCTGGTTTGTCTTCCTGCAGCGTACTTGTATATTTAACGTTCACAGAGACCACCAGCTATACAATTCCGGAAAAAAAGGAAAAAAACAGTTCTCTGTGTTTTATTCTGTAGGAAAGAATCTGACGTAAACTCAGATACTTTGTTTTACACTTTGACAGTCGGAAAGCTGCACGAGAAGTTCCTGTCATCTTACGTCACCAAAATCAAGTTAGGACTTGTTACGACAGGTTCTTGCTCGGACAGAGAAACGGCCGTTTATCACGACAGGTGGAACATTAACCAGAGCCGCTCGCGCTTGGCACACCGGTTACATGAAAAACTCCAGCCCAGACATGTCGGCCACAAAATGAAACTGTTACGCTCCGTTGCAACAGCCAGGTGTTTGAAATATGCACTTCCACTACGATCTGCTAGAAGACGCCAGAACGTTGACGACAAGCATCGTGGGTTTCTTCTAAGCCGTTAATTTTAGCAAACACATCGAAAGAGTTGTTTCTTTTTGGGTAATTCCTATAACTTTCACAAAATAAAATAGGTTGTCGGCACAGTTAAAGACGATACAGACAAGTTTTCATTGACTTCTAAACGAAACTGGTATCTCTTATTGTTGTTTTTGGACGAAAGAAAAGAAACTGCCATTGTAATTTGAGGTCCTGTTGATCGTAAGACAACGAGAAACACTAGTTTTTGTGATTAGGGACAGGGAAGGAATCGGACGTGATCTCATCGAGCGTTTTCCAGAAACGATAAAATTATATCACGACGATACGACAGGAATCCTGTAAAATAGGAGTGCTGTGCCTTAATTCCTGTAGTGCCTTGCCCGTTTACTTACTTTCAAAATGAGAAAAATGACCTGCCTCCTAAGTATGTGGGTACTAAATCTTAGGAAAACGACACATATACTCACAGGTCTAGATAGTCCATTCAACTGTTTCGATAAGAAGTTCTGGAAGTTTTCAGATTTTCTGGAACGAGAAGCGATTATCTACATTTAGGAAACCAAAAATCACTTAACCCTGTTCAAACTGTCATTGCTATCAACTGTCCCTACTCGAAGGGAAGCATGGAGGAGAAAGAACTAAGCTTTCACTTGCCTTTAAGGATTAGGTACCAACTTTTACGACCTGAATACCTGTAAAAGAGTAGATATTAACCCGACGCTTCTCACATTCCTGAAAAAACAGTCAGAAAAGTATCGTATGATAGCGTTTCTTCAGAAGATATCTGTACAAACATAATGTGTTTCATCAGTACAGGTGGCCTAACCAGCCTAAGTACTTCAAATTTTGTATTTAAGAATATTTGATTCTTCTGTTATGAGTCCTTGTGACATACGTACAGAGTAAGACCATCGTCTCAGTAGAAGTGGCTTGCTCACAGTAGCTGCCCCCTATACATTGCTGTTTTTAGCCAGTAGGTTGTGGTGAGGGGGGAGGGCGTTTGCAGGGACGAGGAGAGGTAGGGGTAATATCGTGTGGCCTGCTGTACGCCTCCGGTGAACCAAATCCCAAGTCGCGAGTTCTCCCTTCAGGTGCCATCCAACTATCTAGGACTTTTATATGAATGCATGGTGTCTGTTCTTTCGGACATGCCCGAAAGAAGAGACAGCACCTATTCAAATTACATTGACGGTTCAAATGGCTCTGAGCACTATGGGACTTAACATCTATGGTCATCAGTCCCCTAGAACGTAGAACTACTTAAACCTAACTAACCAAAGGACATCACACAAGACCCAGTCACCACGAGGCAGAGAAAATCCCTGACCCCCGGGAATCGAACCCGGGAACACGGGCGACCGTGGTGTTCTCGCGGTTCTAGGCGCGCAGTCCGGAACCGTGCGACTGCTACGGTCGCAGGTTCGAATCCTGCCTCGGGGATGGATGTGTGTGATGCCCTTAGGTTAGTTAGGTTTAAGTAGTTCTAAGTTCTAGGGGACTAATGACCACAGCAGTTGAGTCCCATAGTGCTCAGAGCCATTTGAACCGGGAACACGGGGGTTGGAAGCGAGAACGCTACCGCACGACCACGAACTGCGGACTATTCAAATAACTGATTCGCCTCAATGGGCAATGGATCTACCTCCTTCATTACCGAAGCACAATTACATCTGACCTGCGGGAATATCCAAGAAGGGAGCATGGAGGACATGGACAGGGACTGCGGATAGGTGGCGCTAGGTGGGAGTATGGGTCGGTCCTCCCTTGGGACCGGCCGATGTGGCCGAGCGGTTCTAGGCGCTACAGTCTGGAACCGCGAGACCACTACGGTCGCAGGTTCGAATCCTGCCTCGGACATGGATGTGTGTGATGTCCTTAGTTTAGTTAGGTTTAATTAGTTCTAAGTTCTAGGGGACTGATGACCTCAGAAGCTACGTCCCATAGCGCTCAGAGCCATTTGAACCATTTTGAGCCTCCCTCGGGCATGTTTGTGTGTTTTGTTCCTAGCGTAAGTTAGATTAAGTTAGTTTAAGTAGTCTAGAGACCGATGACCTCATTAGTTTGGTCCCTTAGGAATTCACACACATTTGAACATCTTGAGACCCGTGTGGAGATAGTTCGAGCAGGTGCAATAAGCTCTGTGTCCGGGTGGCGCAGTCGTCAACGCAATTGCTTAGTAAGAAGGGCATCGCCGGTTCGAATATCAGTTTGGCACATACTTTCGCTCGTCGCCACTGATGCCGCAAGAAGTCCTGATGCAGAAGATATCAATAATCCCCTTCCTTTCCTTTCTCTGCCTCCTTCTTCACTTTACATAATATTTAGGACATGTTTAATCCCTGGCTGCTATATGAAGATAGGTCCTAATTGGACAAACAATTGTAGTCTCTCCGCACTGCCGAGACTCGCAGGTGGATCTTACAACACCAAATGTGACCCAAGTTCAGAATAAATTCGTTGCGGCCAATGATAATCTTATGTTTCAATGCTCGCTACAAATGCCTGCATCTTGTGAATCCCAACCAAGCTCACTATGGTCCTGTACACAATTACAAGTAGGATATTTTGTGGTTTTCCGGTACAACGACCAACACCCTATAGAATTTTATGAAGAAGTTACAACACATTAGTCAATATACGGAATTTTTTCTAGTTTATTTTCCCTGTAACAGTTTAAACTTATGACACACGTATGGAAACATGTTTCCATATCTAAAAGGTAGATTATCAAAACGATGACTACTTACATTGATGAGCTTTAACATTACGACCACATTTTACAGCAAGACTGAATTATTCCTGGCACCGCTGCAGTCACTTGTAGCGCGCGGTAAGGAAAGTACACACATCAGAAAAAGTTTTGCATCACCGCGGTTCCGAGTGTTCCGGAACCTGTACAGATAATTGGAATAGAGATCAACGTAAACACCATTTCCGCCCTTTTTATTGCTCATGAAAACCACGCACTGCATGTTGTACCACCATACAGCGAGACCTTTAGAGGTGGTACACACCGATACCTCTAATACCCAGTAGCACGTCCTCTTGCATTGATGCATGCCTGTATTCGTCGTGGCATACCATCCACTAGTTCACACAGGCACTGTTGGTTCAGACTGTCCGACACCTCAGCCGCGGTTCGGCGTAGATCCCTCAGAATGGTTGGTGGGGCACGTCGTCCATAAACAGCCCTTTTCAGCCTATCCCAAACATCTGTCTGGAGTACATGCTGGCCACTCTAGTCGAGCGATGTCATTAACCTGAAGGAAGTCATTCGCAAGATGTGCACGATGGGGGCGCGAATTGTCCTCCATGAAGACGAATGCCTCGCCAATATGCTGTCGATATGGTTGTACTATCGGTCGGAGGATGGCATTCACGTAGCGTACAGCCGTTACGGCGCCTTGTATGACCAACAGCGGCGTACGTCGGCCCCACACAATGCCACCCAAAAACATCAGGCAACCTCCGCTTGCTGCACTCGCTGGACGGTGTGTCTAAGGCGTTCAGTCTGACCGGGTTGCCTCCAAACATATATTTTCTGGTTGAATGCATATGCGACACTCATCGGTGAAGAGAACGTGATGTCAATCCTGAGCGGTCCATTCGGCATGTTCCTGGGGCCATCTGTACCGCGCTGCATGGTATCGTGGTAGCAAAGATGACGTCGGGAGTCATGCACCATGCAGCCTACTGTGTATGGATGAACTACAGACAACACGAGTCGTGTACCTCCTTCCTGGTGGAAGTCGAAGGTCATGTCCGCAGACCGGTTGTGGTAGTAGAATGTTATGGCGGACTTCCATGGGTAGTAATCAGAGGCATCATTCGAGCTGCACCCCTTCGTGTTTCATATATTCTCCGACGGCGATGGCACCTTCCAGCAGAATAGCTGTCTGTGTCACAATACCGGAATGGTGGTACATTGGTTTGGGGGCATGAGAGTAAACTCAGGTTGATATTCTGGCCACCAAATTCGCCTGATTGAACCGCGATGGAATACATCTAAGACTCTACCGGGTGCCAGCTCCGCGCCCACACATCACTGCACAGACAGAGATTTTTACCTAGCTCCTATCGAAAAGAAGTGTAAGTCATAACGTCTGTCCGACATTAAGGTCATTAGAGAAGATGCGGTATTTCAAATCCTCCCTGATATTGAATGATACGGAAGTAGGGAAAGGGAGTACGGGCGTCTTTCATATAAGATTGGCAGAAAGTGCAAAACGGCTAAGGAGTATTACCTACAGGATAATGCAGGGCTGTAGGAGCATGTACTGCATAACTAGGGGAAAGATAGATACAGCCTATAGGAAGATTAAAGAGACCTTCGGAAGAAACAGAAGCAGCTGTATGAATATCAAGAGCTTCGGTAGCAGACAAGTTCTAAGCAAAGAAGGGAAATCTGAAAGGCAGAAGGAATACGTAGAGGGGCTGTAAAATGGAGAGCACAAGGAAGCAGGTGCAGATGAGGTGGGAGGTACCACACTGAGAGAGGCATTTGAGAGACCACTGAAAGATCTACATAGAAGTAAGAGCCTGAAGTAAGCGACATTCACTCTGAATTTCTAACATCATCGGGAAGCCAGCCATATCAGAACTACACGATAGCAGCGGCACTTGGTGGGGAATGACGGCTAGTCAGCCACGCGCACGGTGAACGTAGTATCAGTGAGAGTGCTGTGCGTGTGTAGAATGGAGAAAGCGTGCCATCTGAGTTTCACCGAGGGCAGATAATGATGGTCCGGATGTTGGCACGAGCATTTTGGAGACTACGCAACTCGTCGGGTGTTCGAGGAGTGCTGTGGTGAGTGCCTTCAACACGTGGCGAAACCAATGTGAAACAACGTCCAGTAGTTATGGGTTGGGCGGCACTCCTCATTACAGATGACGGTCGTTTTAGGCTGAACAGATGGTAGAACAGGACGGGGGGCAAACCGTGGCGTAATTAACATCAGATTTTAATGCTGCGCAGAGTACAAATGTGTCTGAACACAGATTACAACGAATACACCTAAGATGGGCCTCCACAGTCGACGACCCCTACAGGTGCCAATATTAACACTACTAAATCGGTAACTACGACTCAAATGGACACTTGGCCATCAGCACTGGACGTTGGTATAGTGGCAGCGCGTTGAACAGTCTAATGAAGCCCGATATCTTCTTTACCATGCCGATAGGAGGATGCGAATCCGTCGTCTGTCAGGGGAACAAATCCTTGGAACCTATACTGCAGGATGGAGACAAGCTGGAAGAGGCTGCATTATGGTCTGAGAAACATCCACATGGGCATCCATGAGTCCAGTGGAGGTCGTACAAAGCACTATGACGGCCAAGGAGTATCATACACTGGTTGCAGACCATGTACAACCATTCCAGACGATCATGTTTGCAGAAGGCATTGGCATTTTACAGCAAGATAATGCGTCATGTCACAAGGCCAGGAGTGTGATGGGGTGGGTGGAGAAACACAGTTGCGAGTTCCAACTGATGTGCTGGACACCCAATTTACCAGATCTGAACCCGATTGAACACATCTGGAATGAGATTGGACGTGGAATCAGAGCTCACTCTCCACCCCCATCCCCGAAATTTACTGGAACTAGGTGACTTCTGTGTACAGATCTGGTGCCAAGTCCCTCAAGCGACCTACCAAGGCGTCATTGGTTCCATCCCACTACGAGTCGCCGCTGTTATCTGTGCCAAAGGTGGGAGTATCAGTCATTCGCAGAAGAGCTTTTGTGAAGTTTGGAAGGTGGGAGACGAGGAACTGGCAGAATTGAAGCTGTGAGGACGGGTCGTGAGTCGTGCTTGGGTAGCTCAGATGGTAGAGCACTTGCCCGCGAAAGGCAAAGGTCCCTAGTTGGAGTGTCGGTCCGGCACACATTTTTAATCTTCCAGGAAGTTTTATAAGGTAGGTGGTCATAATGTTCTGGCTGATGAGTGTTTAAAAGGAATGTACGAGTGCAGATGGTTGACGTCATATGGAAGTTTTGGACTTGTCATAATGCGTGCTCGCAAAGCCTAATGGTAACACGACCGCTCACGGTAAGCGGAAAATATGGGTCCAAGTACCGGTCAGGCACAGATTTTCATTGTCGTCATTCCATTGTAGAGCTGATGGTTGTCCATGTTCGCAACTAAGAATACATTCATGTGTTCCATAATGGCTGTAGCTGTCACAGTGTCTGTTCCTTCACACAGGCATGCACGTCCGAAGGAACATTGCATAGTACTTCTGAACAACACAGGCACTGCCAAATCATATTTCTCCGTCGACACTGGGCACTGGACTTTCTATTAAAATGTTTCCCATGTACGGAAATATACATAATGAATGTACAAGTGCTGGTTGCAGACACATGGATGACGGCATATGGAAGTTTGGGTCTGGCCGTTGGGTGCTCGGATAGACTAATGGTAAAGCGACAGTTCGCGATAAGCTGGAAATCCGGGTTCGAGTCCCGGTCCGACACAGATTTTTACTGTCGTTATACCATTATGCAGCTGATGATTATCCATATCCGCAACTGCGAATACGTTTCATGTAAAAGGTATAAACTGTCCACTACCTAGTTGACTGCTCGCCTACACATGCCCTACAGAGAGCTTATACCTCTTTCAGACGGTTTCATTTCTTTGTTGCTAATATTTGGAGTCTTCCGCAGTTAATGAACGCAGAAGCCGTGACGGAATTGTTGATTTTGTGGATGTCAGTCTGATGTAGACATCTGGGGACTCCGGAGCAACGATGGAAGCTAAATATAAGGATGTAATCTAGTAGGACATAGGCATCTTATATACTCCCGATGGCGAATTTGTCGTTCAGCAGAAAACTTTCATGAAAATTCTACCAGAAATGTTACCTCGCCAGTGAAAATGCTACTCATCCCTTTAAAAGAGCATGAAGGACACTTTGGAGAGCTGTAAATGATATACAACTGGTACGCAGGCGTTCCTACCACACTGAGGTGACAAATCTCATGGGAGAGCGATATGCATATACACAGATGACAGTAGTAGTGCGTACAAAACGTATAAAAGGGCAGTGCATTATCTGAACTGTCATTTGTACTCAGGTGACTCATGAGAGAAGGTTTCCGACGTGATTATGCCGCAGAACGGGAATTAACATACTTTGAACGCGAAATGGTAGTTGGAGGTAGATGTATGGGATATTTCATTTTGGAAACCTTTAGGGAATTGCATATTCCGAAATCCACAGCGTCAAAAGTGTGCAGAGAATACCAAATTTCAGGCATTACCGCTCACGATAGACAACACAGTGGTCGTCCGCCCTCACTTAATGACCGAGAACAGAGGCGTTTGTGCAGGGTTTTCAGTGCTAACAGACCAGCAACACTACGTGGAATAAACGCAGAAATCAATGTGAGACGTATGACGAACGTATCCGTTAGGACAGCTCGGCGAAATTTGACGTTAATGGGCTATGGCTGCAGATGATGACGTGTGTGCCTTTGCTAACAGCATGACATCGCCTGCAGCGCTTCTCCTGGGCGCGTCACCATATCGGCTGGATTCTAGAAGACTGGAGAATCATGGCTGGGTGAAATGAATCCCAATTTCAGTTGGTAAGAGCTGATGGTAGAGTTCCAGTGTGGCGCAGACTCTACGAAGCCATGGACCGAAATTGTCAACAAGGCACTGTGCAAGCTGGTGGCGGCTTTATAATGGTTTGTACTGGTCCAACTGAACCTGTAATTGATTGGAAATGGGTATATTCTCTGTTTGGAGAGTATTTGCAGCCATTCATGGACTTCATGTTCCAAAACAACAATAGAATTTTTATGGATGACAATGCGTCATGTCACCAGGCCACAACAGTTCGCGATTGGTTTGAAGAACATTCTGGATAATTCAAGCGAATGATTCGGCTACCCAGCTAACATTTCTGGAACATAATCGAGAGGTCAGTTCGTGCACAAAATCCTGCATCGGCAACACTTTCGCAATTATGAACGGCTTTTGAGAGGCAGCATGGTTCAATATTTCTGCAAGGGGCTTCCAACGACTTGAGTCCATGGCACGTCGAGCTGTTGCACTCCGCCGGACAAAAGGATTTCCGACACGATATTAGGAGTTATGCTATGACTTTTCTCACCTCAGGGAAAGTCATGGTAATGAAGTGTTGTGCATAATCCAGTCGATTGCGTGGAATCAGAAACTAAGATGATTGCCAAGAGAATGGCAGAAAGAGGCTATCGAATTTGGATGTATTCTGTCTTGATATGTACACTCCTGGAAATTGAAATAAGAACAACGTGAATTCATTGTCCCAGGAAGGGGAAACTTTATTGACACATTCCTGGGGTCAGATACATCACATGATCACACTGACAGAACCACAGGTACATAGACACAGGCAACAGAGCATGCACAATGTCGGCACTAGTACAGTGTATATCCACCTTTCGCACCAAAGCAGGCTGCTATTCTCCCATGGAGACGATCGTAGAGATGCTGGATGTAGTCCTGTGGAACGGCTTGCCATGCCATTTCCACCTGGCGCCTCAGTTGGACCAGCGTTCGTGCTGGACGTGCAGACCGCGTGAGACGACGCTTCATCCAGTCCCAAACATGCTCAATGGGGGACAGATCCGGAGATCTTGCTGGCCAGGGTAGTTGACTTACACCTTCTAGAGCACGTTGGGTGGCACGGGATACATGCGGACGTGCATTGTCCTGTTGGAACAGCAAGTTCCCTTGCCGGTCTAGGAATGGTAGAACGATGGGTTCGATGACGGTTTGGATGTACCGTGCACTATTCAGTGTTCCCTCGACGATCACCAGAGGTGTACGGCCAGTGTAGGAGATCGCTCCCCTCACCATGATGCCGGGTGTTGGCCCTGTGTGCCTCGGTCGTATGCAGTCATGATTGTGGCGCTCACCTGCACGGCGCCAAACACGCATACGACCATCATCGGCACCAAGGCAGAAGCGACTCTCATCGCTGAAGACGACACGTCTCCATTCGTCCCTCCATTCACGCCTGTCGCGACACCACTGGAGGCGGGCTGCACGATGTTGGGGCGTGAGCGGAAGACGGCCTAACGGTGTGCGGGACCGTAGCCCAGCTTCATGGAGACGGTTGCGAATGGTCCTCGCCAATACCCCAGGAGCAACAGTGTCCCTAATTTGCTGGGAAGTGGCGGTGCGGTCCCCTACGGCACTGCGTAGGATCCTACGGTCTTGGCGTGCATCCGTGCTTCGCTGTGGTCCGGTCCCAGGTTGACGGGCACGTGCACCTTCCGCCGACCACTGGCGACAACATCGATGTACTGTGGAGACCTCACGCCCCACGTGTTGAGCAATTCGGCGGTACGTCCACCCGGCCTCCCGCATGCCCACTATACTCCCTCGCTCAAAGTCCGTCAACTGCACATACGGTTCACGTCCACGCTGTCGCGGCATGCTACCAGTGTTAAAGACTGCGATGGAGCTCCGTATGCCACGGCAAACTGGCTGACACTGACGTTGGCGGTGCACAAATGCTGCGCAGCTAGCGCCATTCGACGGCCAACACCGCGGTTCCTGGTGTGTCCGCTGTGCCGTGCGTGTGATCATTGCTTGTACAGCCCTCTCGCAGTGTCTGGAGCAAGTATGGTGGGTCTGACACACCGGTGTCAATGTGTTCTTTTTTCCATTTCCAGGAGTGTATATTCACTCCAATTTACGTTAAGGGAAAAAGTATGGCTTCATTGTAATTTAAGTTACTATTCCTGAAGTCTATTTGTTGCCATACATTTAGAGTGTATTCTAACCTATAAAATAATTAAGAATCTAGAAGAAAGGAAGCTTGTCTCAGAGGACAAGGTCCGATTTCTTAGAAAACCACTCAGTGAAACTATTTGCTTAATTCGCTTACGATATCCTGCGGACAGTAAGCACAGACAGAGACAACTACTTTTCCCTTGCTCCACGTCCTTAAGAGAAGAGTGAATTTTTGCTACATTTAGAAGCAGAAATTTGTGAAAACCGAGACGTTTGTTTTGTACAGGGTACAGTCAGAGATCCGTTGAATCTTTGGTAGGCTTAAAATATTAACAGTCATTTACTTCTTTTATGAAATAAGGAACTACTTAACACTGGATACGCATTCGTGAGGACGACGGTTCAATCCCTCGTCCCGCCATTCTAATTTAGGTTTTCCGTGATTTCCCAAAATCGCTCCAGGCAAATGCGGGGATGCTTCCTTTGAAAGGGCACGGCCAACTTCCCTCTCCGTCCTTCCGGAATCCCATGAGGCCGATGACATCGCTGTCTGGTCTCCTCCTCCAAACAGTCCAAGGAACTACTTCAGGGTTCGGAAAATAGCAACTTAATTACTTTTGTAATATCGTTTTCGCTTGAGTTTGTTGTATTTGCAACCATTCCTTCACTTCATTCATCTCTTGTCGATTGAAAATTTTTGTCCTCCTACTTTCATAATCTTGACTATTGGACTGTATTATCTTCCACGGCAATTCAAATAATCAAACATCGGTCATATACCGAAACATAAGATGAATTAAATACATTTCCATACTTAGGGAAAGAATGAAGGAAAAACTCGAATATTAAACGAGAACACTTCGCCGACTTAGAGGACGGAACACAGGAAAGGGAAGTGAACGTTGATTACTTCAGGAAAACTTTCGGCGTTCACCTAAAATAATTCAGGGAAACTACACAAAACCAAGATAAAGATGTCAGACAGAGATATTAAACCAACTGCATGATGTTCACCGTCTTAACAACATCGCCGCCTCGTTCGGTAGTTGAAGGCCTTCGAGATAGTCATCACAGAAGTCCTAATTACAAAACTGGTATTCGCCATAGAAGGAAATAGACCGCAGCTATTACTTGCAATTTGAAGTATCAGTTAATTCAAAGTTATCTCTATAGAAGTCGAGTTTTAAGCCACTCGCTTGCGATATCAGTATCTCTAAAGATCTATAACATCTTACCTGTTGGCAGCACGCAGTGACATTGTAATCACGTGTTACAGGATCAACCAGCTCAGTGGAGGCTGTAGGTTACTTAGCAATCAATCTCTGAGTGTTTACTAAGAGGCGGATATGCGAAGAAAGCTGTCACGTGCGAGTCGGCCTTTTGGCGTGGGATCCGCTCGGTTGACCCCGCTCCGGAGCAAAGCGCATTTTTGGATCAATGCGAGGCGACAGCGGCGGCTGCGGCCGAACCAGCAACAGGTAGTTCGCGGCCGCTGCTAAACAAATAAGGTGAAAGGAGGAGTTACAGTAGCTGCGTGCCTTTTAGTGCGGCTCACAGTTTTCGTGGTTTCTTTATAGCCGCGCGTCGCTCTATAAAGCCGCCGCCTTTCGCGTAGCCACAACGAGCAGACACCGTTAAACCAGTTCTCGACACTACCAGCTGCGAATAAACCTGCGCTTGTTCCTTGTTTTGAGAGCCGCAGATGCGGAAGTTATTACGAGTACTAAAGCAAACGGCCTGGAAGCCGCTTTACTAGCGTAACTAGTACACGCCACTGCATCCACTGGAACGACAGTATTCTGCACGATCGAGGTGCTAATCTCCTTCTACCCATCCATGTTAGATTTCCTGTATTTTCCGTAATTAACTTTAGGGGAATGTTGCATCGATTCCTTTGAACAGATCACGGCTGAATGATCCCCCTTATTTCTGAACTCGAGTTTGTTCACGGTCTCTGAGAACCTCAAAATAGACAGACCCTAAACTTTGTTCCTTGACGACATTACAGGTCAAGTCGGGCTGTGGCACCGTAAAACAGTTGTACATCGCATAATTTAAGATGTCTGGAGGTACCGTCACAGATTGTCTCCCAGCTGATGAACAGTGACTAACGTGTCGATCTGGATGCTTGTAGGAAGGAAAGAAGGAAGATTAGGGTTTAGCGTCCCATATGAAGGTGATCTTTAACAAAGATCGAAACCGCTAATTCGCATGAAAATAAAAAAAAAAATGACACAAACAGTGCCAATCCTTCTTTACAGTTGCATATACAAGTACATAATGTTTTTAATCTTTTGTAAAGCACATTTTCTTTGAGATTTTTGAATATTCTTGCCTTCATGTATTTGCATACCTACTATTCACACCTTATACAGTTTCGAACATTGTAACTTACGTTTTTAGTTGCGTTTGTGAAATTTCTGTGATGCTGGTATTAGTGCTGGTTCGTGTCGGTTTCTATGTAACAGTCAGAGTAAGTCTCTGTGGTGAATATAATAAGAAAGTAGCCGCATCATGTCTACTTCATGTCGTTTCTCATTGTGTTATTCGATCGCTGATCGCGGAGTACGCTCTTCAGTTAGACGGTTTACGTTATCAACAGTGATTCGCGGTATTTGTTAAACAAGTATTCACGAATAGAAAATAACAGACTAATGAAAACTCTTAACGTCATTCTTCTTTTGAGTTAACATGTAATTTAAACAGCGCGGAAGTTTAAGTCAATGGTTAGTCAGTATCGTAATTGTAGCTTTTCAGAAATTATTTTGTAATTTCACAATTTTACAGTTAGTTGCAGAACCCTCCAGTTCAACTGAATGGAAGATTTCAAGGAATATGAGAGATATATAGAATTTTATCACGATGCCAATATGTTACTTCGAACGAGACAATAGTCTACTCAAGCCACTGCTGAAGAATTTCACCATTTGCAGAGAATAAAAGCAATCAGAGTTTTGTTTGAGAGATGGTAAATCGCCGAAGCATCAAACCTTATGATGATGCGGACTCTTATTTACATGCAGTTGATTCAAAATTCCAGTCTGTACAACTAGATTTTGATGTTATGTGGTTTTGTCAAAACACTGCAGGATAACGGCACGATAGCACTTCAACAAGACAGTTACAGGTTTCTTGCACCTACGTTGTAGAAATGAGGAAGTGCTCGTCTTAGTAATCTTATTGTAGGCGGGCCAATAGACTCTTGCCTTCGTTCTCTCTGTATTTATACAAAATTCCAAAAGTCTCTATACGTAGGCTAATATTCTAGATATTATATGTAAAAGGAACAATAATTAACTATATTAGTATCATTAGATTCCACACATTGGTCCAAAAAATTTAAAGAGTATGATGACTCTGTCGTTAAGGCATTGAAATAGTATTCAGAATTAAATTACGTTCGATTCCCGGCGGGGTCAGGGATTTTCTCTGCCTCGTGATGACTGGGTGTCGTGTGCTGTCCTTAGGTTAGTTAGGTTTAAGTAGTTCTAAGTTCTAGGGGACTGATGACCATAGACGTTAAGTCCCATAGTGATCAGAGCCATTTGAACAATTTTTTTTAATTACGTTCAAATCCTTGCCACAGTATCCTAATTTCGGTTTTCCATTGGTTTTCCACACCCAGGCAACTGTAGAAAAGTGCCATCAAAAGGTTACGACAGCTTCCTTACCCATAATTCAACCACTTACACTCAGATGACGTTCATGTTAAACTCAGAGCTTCAGTATTTTAAAAAACAATCATTCGTCTATAAAACCCTCTTTCCTAGAATTCCACTGTTTGTACTGAAGTAGGTTCTCCCTAATAATTGTGATAACACTTAATCTAGTGGACTAACTACTGTATTTAAAATAGCAGAAGCTTAAAAGAAATAACTTACAGGGATGATAAGTGACACCAAATAGTTTACTGTAAGTAAAATATCAAGAAAGTTTATTTTATTGGACTCCATAAGCACATGCCTAAATGAATTGACACAGAAATTTAAAATTTAATGATTAGTAACGTATGGAAGGGTTGCATTACTTTATATAGATCTGCCTATACTACAGTGAGACTTAGTCAGGGCCGTTATCAGTGTGGGAAATACACTGAGTAAATAGAATTAAGTTGCACTCTGAATGCGTAGTTCATTCTACTATGATCTGTGGTGAACACTTTGCAGAACACCGAGCCATCTTAAGTCATAGGACATAGTTCGCGCATGCGCAATTAATAACGATCAGGCAACATCAAACGGAGGTTTATTGAAGAAATGCTCAAATATGTGCACGATTCAAATATACTTTTCTTTGATGGAAATATGAAGACTTCCTGCTGTTCGCCGGGAAGCGTCGTCTTATGGTGGTTCACCCAGAATGAGCTCCGAGCCACTAGTGATAGCTGAACTCGTCTCCAAATACACTGATAAGGAATTCACGGTGTACATTAAGTGTGTGAAGGAATCCCACTTTCTGGAAACATTGCGGACTACAGAAGAAACGAGATCGGTTTTCTTCCAGACTGTCTCGTGCGCCACCGCCATCTGCGTCTTCACAAAATATACTCGTACGTCGAGTCCTTATAAGTTCTATAACACAACTTCACAAAGAAAAAAGAGAAACGTTCTCTAGCACCTTTGGGATGTCAACACTCCGATCATTGAACCAAATCTACTATGCGATAGAGAGAATCACTACTTACATATTTTATGGAAAGCAAATAATGAAAATAAAATATAAAATTAGAAAATTGTATTAGTGAATACAAAATGTCTACCGTTAAAGTTGTTGGACAAAACACTTGAGTAGCCTAAGAGTAGTTCACTTATGATGAATCGCTAGAGTTAATCGATAGGACTAACAATTAAAAGTAAATTTCTCTCACGATATAAGACGTAACTTAGTTTTCATAGTATCTTATAACACAAAAAACAGACTTCAGAATTATAGACAGCGAATAAACTCGCGTTGGATTTAGCTCATGAATGATCTGAATTCATTACAGAAACGTCGATCGGTCAGTTCCTGAATACTAAAAAATGGAGTAATAAGTCTTATTGTGCCAACGAGGACGAAGTCATTAGAAGTGGAGTGTAAGCTTGAATTCGCGAAGCCTACGAATGGAATTTGCCAGCATCTTCAGCGATCAAGTGAATCACTTGACAACTAACTTTAGATGGCTGGACAAGTAAATGAACAGTTGTCCTCTGGAATGTGAGTACAGTGTCTTAGCCATTGCATCATTCACTCGATTTCCATGCAACTGTTCACTTTGTGCCCTTTGTCACTAACTACTACTGGGGAGACACAAAAGGCTAAACTGAGTAGGAAGCAATTTTAAGCAAGCAGCAGTATGTGACATTTCGTGAAATTTTGAGAATCTGTCTTCAGCGATTAGTCAAGGAATTCCTACAGACGTATCGTCTTAACTGCACAATAGCGAAAAATGAACCACATACTGAAGTATTCAGACAAGCGTTCTCCTACTCTCTATTTGAATATGAAGTAAGAAAGACGAAAATTTTCTTAGCCTCTCATACCACAAATCTGTCAATCGTGCTAACGCATCCGCCGTTCCATAGGCCTTATATGAGGGAAGTGTCTGAGAGGAATGGAAGGACAGCTGAACACATTCAAGACGGATTTCATTTAGTATCAGAGGTTAGCTGCTACTTTCAGTGGATTGCACAATACATGTGTCTTGGAGATGTGATCACTGCACGTAATTTGAAATTGTGCCTGACACACGAAGTGTTCCGCCATTTTTTTTAATTATTTATTATTAGGCTAAACAGAATAGTATCACGCGCTCTCTTACGTCTAACCAGAATAACACATACAGAAAATAATACTTAACAATCACAATAATAATAATCTGCATTAGTAATAATAATACACAATGATAGTAATGTAATAATACTAATAATGATAATAACTGAGGTCATTAAGAAAAGTTGGGGAGGGAGGGGGGGGGGGGAGGAAAGACTGACGAGAGTCAGCTGCAACCAAGTATATGGAAGAGATAGCTATTGTGATAGAAGATGAACCATGAAGTTCGAAAGAATTCTGATTTCTTTGATATTTACAGGAAGACTGTTGCAAAGTCCGGTTCCTAATGCAGAAGATTATTTAGAGAACCTGATAGTGTTTTGTAGTGGTACAGGGAGGGTTTTACTTTGCTGAAAACGAATATTTACGACTTGTTCAGACAGTATTATAAAGGGTTGAAGATAAATAAGGGAATGAAATGACGGAAGAGACGATAGAGCAGACATGCGATATGATAATTTCTACGCTTATCTGCACGTAACTATAACAACTGTTCGTAGGCACGAGTGATGTGGTCGAAATAGTTTACGTCAACAACGTGTCGTACACAAGCATTTATCGTCAGTTCCAGCCTGCGTGAGCTGTCCTTGGATGATAGGATATTGATTATATGAGGATTTGAGCGCATGACATTGAGCGCATGACAACAAGGTCCTTAGCGCCCGTAAGAAAATCTTATGAGATGAGCAGCGATAAAAGAGAATTCACTGAATTAAAAAATTTCAGCTACAGTTAAAAGTAATAAAAACGCAGCAATAACTTCATACACACACAGAAATACGAAAAGTATGTAATTTGTCAAGTCTAAAACTTAGACTAAAATAGCATAAAGTGGCTGACAGAATTAAAATATCGTATCATATAAATCTGACAGGCTGATTGCTAAAATATAAAGGAAAAAGGATGAATCAGACATTCTGCAATACACTAAAATCTCCAACCTAGAGGCTTGGGCTGGAGTTCTCACACTTCACTAAATTTTAAGACCTACACCACATACGTCTAGTCATAAGCTAAAATAGTGGACTGGTCAGCACCGAAATTCTCTTCCGTCGTCTCATCACAACGTAAAATGAACTCAATTGGAATGTGACGTACGGTAATTGGGATGGCACAGTTATTACGGACTGGCGGATCCTCTCACCTGAATAAAGATCCATTCGTTAGGAGACAGTGGCAAATTTGAACGCGGGGCGTAGCCACTTCATCCCGCCAGAGTGACAGAATGAGGAACGTCACGGCGAGGTAGCTGGATTCACCAAGCGCGGCTTATTCTCCGTCATTGCCAGCCACTCCTACTCCCTCAGGCTCATGGATCTCCGACTCACCAGCTAAATTACAGCCTGTAGGAGAGTGGCAAATTGTGGAACGTCATGTTCTTTCCAGTTCTCTCTGGCAACTTTATCTGCTTGTTCATTTCTTCAAATTCTCATGTGCCCTGGTACCAAGCAGAATGACCCCCACCTCAGCCCCCTCCCCTGCTGTAGGACGTACGGTCGGTCGTGTATTAATTGGATCACTATATGTGATGGGTACGCGTACTGCAACTGTTGTACGGTAGAAAGAGAATCGGATCAGATGGGAAACAGTTTGCGCTGAAGACGGCTCGTCCTCACCAGTGCCTTCAGGATTCTATGGAGCTTTGCTGAAAATAAAGTATAGTTACGGTAAGGCGAGTTCGGAAGACACGCTCGGGGAAATTTGCTAAACAGCCGAGGGGCTTCCCTTGTTTAGAGCCATCAGCGCACAAAACTTAAAAATTCTAATGGTTATGTAAAATGTAAAAGAATAAACAGAGATAGAAACGTAATAGATGGAGTGCAATACTTCTTATAATTCGTCAAGTCTGAAAAATTACTAGGCCTCTGCAAAAACCAGGATGGAGATCTGCTCCAACACTGGAGTCCAACGTTAAATCCAGGCTCATTCATCTCTAATAGGCAATGCTTCGCACGAATTCTTCGGACCTCATCGCTAGATATTGAAAGCGGAGTTGTATAGGCCTGTTGCACTATGAGTCGTCATCCGATGTGAAGACGCGACACGCTGGCTTCATCACAGACGCTCAGTACAGGGCTTGTTCGAGAGACCCCAGTGGCCAGCCGAATTGCTTCATAATCTCCAACTTTTTTAAATAAGAGAGGTGTGCAGACCGATACACCGTGCCCCCATAATCTGGCCGAGAACACCCAAGGCCCTGTAAAACTGGAGCGACTCATTCAGTCTGCTCCCCTTGATTTATGACTAAGACAATTTTAAACACTGAGTGCTTGGAGGGACCGTCTTTCCAGGTCTACAAATGTGCAACCATGCAAGTTTAGAATCAAATATGAGGCCCAGAAACCTCGCTGTGATTTTAAAATTAAGAACAATGTCCATCATCCTCAGCTCACGAATATTTAAAATAGAACGTGAATGGTTAAAATGAAAGAACTTAGACTTCTAGGGTGAAAATGTTAAACCCGTCTTCTCCGCCCACTCATACAGCTGATGAGCTGTTGTTGGAAGGCTCGAATAGGGACAAAATACTGAGAAGTCGTCAACAAACAAAAACACTGGAAAGGACATTTAACTGCTAATGTGAAACTGATAACAGGTATGACGAAGACTTGAAACACTACCTTCATGGTAACCGTTCTTCTGCTCAAACCGATCAGAGAGAACGTCACTGACTGAATATCTAAAATAGAGTGGTGAGAGAAAGGATCGTACAAACATGGGAAGACAACATGGAAAACCCCATTCATGAAGGTCTCCGAAGACGATATGCCTCTAATTAGCATTGTAGGCCTTCTGTATGTCAAAAATTATACCCAGGAGGTGATGACAGTGCAGGAAAGCCTGCTGTGTAGCAGCTTCCAGGAGGGCCAGGCTATCAAAGGTGGAGTGGTACCTCCGGAACTATGGAGGTGCTTAGATTCTGTGATCCAGACAAGGGAGCGGTTGACCTTCCACCCCAAGGTCTTTCACACGCAGCTAGGGAGATATCCATTCGGGTATGTACGGTCGTTCCTGTGTTTTAAAAGTGGAATTACAGCTTCCTCTTGGCACGAATCAGAAGAATGACCTGATTCCCAAATGAGGTTAAAAATGTTGAGAAGAATTTCTTTGTGCAGAAACCTAAGGTGATATAACATACTATAATGGGCTCTGTCGTGACCAGATGGCGTGTCACGAGCTGCAGATAACGCAGAATCCAGCTCCCACGTGGAAAAGGGGCTGTTGTACTCTTCATGAGTAACTGAACTGAAGTGCCAACCATCCCTCTCAGAAGCCAATCTGTAGCTCAGGAAAGGTGAATCCTGACTGATAGTGGCTTTAACTGTGGTAAAGTAGGCCTTCATAGTCTCGGAATTGTCTCGTGGTTTGGTCTGGAGACTTCCATTGCCGCCGCGCGGGGTAGCCGTGTGGTCTTGGGCGCCTTGCCACGGTTCCTGCGGCTCCCCCCGTCGGAGGTTCAAGTCCTCCCTTAGGCATGTATGTGCGTGCGTGTGTGTGTGTGTGTGTGTGTGTGTGTGTGTGTGTGTGTGTGTGTGTGAGTGTGTTGTCATTAACGTAAGTTAGTTTAAGTTAGATTAAGTAGTGTGTAAGCCTATGGACCGATGACCTCAGCAATGTCCGCTCCCGGTAGCTGAGTGGCCAGCGCGGCAGAATGTCAATCCTAAGGGCCCGGGTTCGCTTCCCGGCTGGGTCGGAGATTTTCTCCACTTAGGGACTGGGTGTTGTGTTGTCCTAAACATCATCGTTTCACCCCCATCGACGCGCAAGTCGCCGAAGTGGCGTCAAATCGAAAGACTTGCACCCGGCGAACGGTCTACCCGACGGGAGGCCCTAGTCACTCTACATTATTATCTCTGCAGTTTGGTCCCATAGGAACTTATCATCACTACCACTTCCATTGCCATTTTAACAGCCACAGAGCATCTCCCTCCTCACCAGAAACCCTCCTGGTGGCCTCCCTTGTGATTGTACTCTTACTAGAAAAGTTTATGGTTATCACGGGTGCTGCTACGAATTCATCTTACCCTCTCTAGTAATTCGGCCACATTTCCGCGTCACTACCAGACAGTTTGCGAGGTTCTCTGCAGCTGGGCGGCACTCGAACCTACGCAAAGCCTCCCGCCTGGTCCTGTTTGCAGAGCGGTAAATGGCCCTCCACCATGAGACAGGCATTCTTTATAACTGCACTGAAGACGACGGAATGGATGCTTGAGTGGCACGGTGAATCATGTGGGTAATATGAGTCACTCATTCCTGGGCGCTGGACGCTGCGTTTAAACAGTAAGTTTGGCGTAACACATCCAGTCTGCCTTACTGAACACCCTTTCTTTCAGGTACCGCATTGACTGGTTGTGAATCCAGATGGGGAGATGATCACTTGAGTACACATCATCCACCACTTCCCACTGAGCGGTGTCTGCTTGGGCTGGAGAACATACCAAGAGGCCTATGGCAGTGAACAACACTGTTGCAGTCCTGAAGTGCGTGCTTTGCCCAATGTGCAACAAACATGCAGACGAGGACATAACTAGCATTAGGGCAGGTCGTTACAGAGGCCTAATTACATTGTTTGCGTTAAAACTATCATGGAAGTGAAGGGGTGGGGGCTGAAGCACATGCACTGTTGAAGCTACTGCTTGTAGACTGGTTGTGGGGGAGAGAAGCGAGGAGCCCCATATGTTGTTTACGAAAATAGCCTTTCCTCCTTTACACCCCTCTCTCCACTAAGGTCGTTCTTTCTGTGGAGACTGCAGCCAGGTAGCACAGAAGTGTCAGCGAATTTAAAAATCTGTCTGTTGAAGAGATACACACATTTGTCTACCCTGAGCAAATAGCCGTAGTTCTTACCCGTGTGTCCTGAACCAATTCAAGTTTCACTGATGTAAGGAAGCCATATTAATGGTGATATTCTCCTCTGTCCGTCGTCCCTCTCGTTGCTACGTGACGTGATGATTCCAGCGGGATGGAGGGGCCAGGGGGAGTTACTTGAGGGACTTGCTGGTTTCCTCAGGCCGACGTCGCCACGTCAACCTCACGTAGCCTGACAGTTACAACCCATGGTGTTGAGACTGAAGCGTCGGCACTTTGGCTAACGTGTCGGATTAGATACTTATGTTACTTTAAAGCGGAAAACGTCTGTCTCAATTTACACAGACAGTTTCAGTAGACTGAATATCATCGATAGTCTGGTCATCGTCTGATCCATCAGACAGGACCAAGGTCGCCTCATGTGATGACTTTGGACCTGTTCGTTTTGGCCTCTTTGTTTTCGTCCCCATATCGGTTTTGGGACGGTGACAAGAACATTGAATCCGAAACACTTTTCTGTGTCTCTTCTACCGTGTGCTATGACGGTCTGCTATCCTTGTCGACATCAGGTTCGGTAGCTACCATTCTTTCAGTGTTAGAATGGCTTGATTATGGGACTAGCGGTGCAGGCTGATTTGCTATGCTCAGCTGTCATAGTCTGAGTAGCAACTATAGTCACCTGTAAAGGCTGCTTCAGTAATGGGGCAAACGACTTCACGAACGTGGATTGCAGTATGTTCTTAAATACCTTCCTCGTGTCAGAATATGAGATGTGTATAGTGAATTTCATTCTCTGTATTTTCTTCTCTTCCACGAAGACATGACATTCTTTGCTTCAGACTATATGCGCTTGGTAGTAATTAACACACATGGTTGGGCAGCGCACTGAATACCTGTTTCTTAGGCAACACAGCCGCATCTATCTCACGTAGCCTAATCGTTACAACCCATGGTGTTGAAACCGAAGCGTCGGCACTTCAGGTAGCGTGTCGGATTAGGTACCTAGAGCGTAGCTTTAAGACGAAGAAAACCTGCCACAATTTACTAGACAATTTCGGTAGACTGAATATCAGCATAAAAGATGCTGACTTCTGCAGCTCACCATCAACCCTTTTCATTAATTGTATCTTCAGTAAGACGTTCACCCTCCGATTACCGTTGGAGTTTCTTGGTATCGATATCCATAATATTCCGGCACGTCACAACTCATTCATAACAATTTAGCTCAGTGTGTAGCTCCCTGTTGATAGCATATTCTTTGCAGTGTTGACGGCATCTACGCCGATGGCACCCATCGCGCCGCGCGCGGCCCACATCTACACGGGAGACGTCACTGTTGAACCTCCCAGCAGCGCTCCAGGGGCGAGTTCGCTTTACCTCCGCTCACCGTTCTCCGAGGTGTGGCATAAGGCATACAGGCCATCAGAGGACGTGGAAGTGACCTCACTCTACGCAAGTCTGATTGCCTGTCGCATCCTTTTAACTAACTGCTATTAGGGTTTCGCATCAGATTAAGTGCGTCTCTATACTTATGAGTATTAGTACAGGAAACCGAAGTGAGAAACATCACATCGAAGTAGCACGATGCTACTAAGTATCATTAATATTCAGAAACTTATGCAACCGTACTGTGTCAGCATTCAAGAGTACTTGTTACACTGAAGAACATCACTATCATTTGTTTACAGTATAACTCATCACCACCAAAGAACCTACAGCATTCAAAGTTACGTACAAATCCGTTATACAGTGTAAATAAACCTACTAATGTGCTACCTTTTTGTAGACGACTGTTTGTATTTACTTCCACCTTGTTCAGCGATACAGAATTCTCCATGTACTTTGGCATTTAACAGATTTTTCACTCGTCTAGCCTTCTGTGTCTCGATCAGAGTGTATCACTGTGCAACCTCTTGATAGATTTAAGTTGCCCCACAAGTCACTGCAGAACTTTATGGTTGTAGGAAGGTGATAGCTTTCCAAAGGAACCTTCTACACGTGTAACAATAAATGCGTTATCTATCACAGGATGTGATCTGTTACTATTACTTCTTTCTCTCACGTTCGCAGAAGTCACAGGTCTATTAGCCACACGAGGTCTTTCACGAGCTTGAGTGTTAATACTGCTCAACGAACCATCCGAACCAATGGGAGCATGAAATAGTCATTTAGACTTCATGGAAATCCCACGAGCAGCCAGGGAAGTACGCATCCACCCACACAGAGCCGCACTTGGCTGAGTATGCCTTATACAACTGAGGTGTGGCAGGTTCCTCAGAGGTTGTTCTTCGAGAGTAGGAACACTATAGTCCAGAATGGAGCGTATTAGTGACTCTACGAGTCTTTTTTTAAGCTCGAGACGAATTCCTTCTTTTATATTCTTGTAATGAATTAAGTGACGGTGATACCTTCTTACAGACAGCAGTTGTTTGCTCAGTCCAGTCCAAATTGTAGTGGAGAATTTGCCCTAAATTCATTGCATAAGAAAATAAGGGCATTTCTGTGCCGTTTAGGATTAAAGATGGAAGAGATTTTCTGAATTGAGGACTAATAACTCTTTTTGTGAGGGATTGCTTGCATTTTAGGTGGGTGAAGTTCCAAACCTATATTCTATGCCCAGTCTGATAAACCAAGTAGTCGGCATTTACGTGATGTATGGCTGTGAGTAGGTTTGATGGACTTGCACTCTGGTATACTGAAGCTCGTCAGCATATATGTGATATTTAGTGGGGAGGGAATTATCGACACATCATTAACAAATAATTAGAAGAATAATGGGCCCAATACTAATCATTGTGGGACCCCTAATACTACATCCCTCCATCGTGACATTTTTGTTCCTATTATTACATACTGTTGACGGGATATGAGATATGATAGTAACAATAGTACAGTGCTTGAAGAAAAATTTTGACTTGTGAGTTCAGCAAGCCAAAGTTGACAGTGTCGAAAGATTTGCTGAAATTCTAGGAGCACGTAATAGTCGCCTCATGTTTATCCACAGCGTGTTTCAGTTCGTGAGTCACTTTAATAAAAGCTGTCATCGTGTTGCGATTTTCCCGGAAATCACACTGTTATTCATCTAAATGGTTATTTGATGTTAATTAATCACTAAGCTGATCGTAAACTATGTATTCTAAAGCCCTTAGGTACTGCTGGTAGAGTGCAAATGGGCCAGTATTCCGAGGGTTCCTTAGCAGATTCCTTTTTGGGTTATGATTTTATTAGTCCTTCCTTCTATGCAGTTGAGGAGACACTGGAAGTCAAAAAATGGTTAAAATGTCCTTTACTTTGGGCATTAGTGAATCGACAATGAAACTGATCATTTGCACTGTAGTATTATATTATACTGCAGCTGTCGAACGAATTCGTGCAACTCACTTCCTGATCGTGTTAAAGCTTGCTGGCTGCAGGAAAATATTTTCGTTTGTATCAACCACTGATTCTTTAAGGGAATCGATGATTTCCGCTCTTGTGCATTGGTCAAGTGAATGTTTCGGCGTGGCGAAAGAGTCACTTAAATACTCAATCAGAACTAGAGTTTCAGCTGCAGATAATAAATCGGATGAAACTGGACGTGGATTGCAGAAGAGAAAAACACAGCTCAATACGTGGGAATTGCGATGCGCGATTCAAGTCAGCCGTGACTGCTGATCAAACATTCCACTACGAAGTGAGATGGAGGAGATTGGGATTTGACGTCCAGTCAACGATGAGGTTATTAGGGATGGAGAACACATTGGGCGGAGAAGAATAGGGGAGAAAATACGTCATATCCTTTCAATGGTATCATCACCCCATTCGCTTTGATGAATTTAGGGAGGCGAACGTGAAACCTAAATATGCATGGCCGGAATGCGACGCCCGTGCCTTCACTTCCGCGTCTTCGCGCTTGGTACTAGACGATGCCATGCTGAAATGCATGTACAGCTTTCTGTGAATTGTAAAACGTAACAGTAAACACTATGACCAGAAGTTTTTCGGTGCAATGTAGAATACCTATATTAGGATGCATGCGAAAATTAAAATAAATGCTCTTCCACAAATCCAGCTGTCATTTCATTTGAAGAAGCCGTTCTAAGTGTATTTACATTTTTCTTCTTGTTGTTGTTCCTATCACGAGCTCATTCCGATAACTGGACTACTTTCGAAGTAACGAAGCTGGCAAAGAAACAGCACGAGCACCTAATGTTATGTTCTGTCTGTAGATGGTGGATGATTAAATCTCCCTACAAATGATCCATCAATGTCGTAAAATTAAAGCAGTCATCAATTCGAAGATTGTTTAGAACCACACAGTACTTGCTTAGACGTGGTGCTGTTGGAGATGGCTTGTTGTTGCCTTCCTCTGACTTATGAACTGACTTACCCACACAGCTACAGCGAACATTGCCATAGATGAAAGAAGTGATAAGTGACATATAAAAATCCTAGGAATGACAGGGTATCGAAACCGAGCCCTTTAGATTTGTAGTCTGTCACTTTACCAGTGAGTATGAATTTATAATTACACAGGTGTTCATCTTCCATTTCCACCAGCCACAGCTTAATACGTGGTTCGTGAAGTAAACACTGTTTGCTAATAATTTAAAAAAAAGAAGAATGTGTTGTTCTTAGTCTTTATTCTAAAAGTTGAGGAATCTGTCGAATTAACAAGGTTTAAAACGTTACTATGCAGTTCGTCCGAATACCTGATACAAAGTTTCGGTTTTTGTCGATTTATTTTACCAACTGATCATTAAATCCATACAGCTACTAGGAAACGCTGATAATATTTTCTCAGTAGCTGACTGTGTGAGGTAAGGAACAGCTTCTTTTCATTTTACGAAGGCTCTATTTCTAGTGGAGATGAGGCTTTCTACCACATGTCATATTGTCTCTGGAGGAATAAGAAATCTTCTTACCAAAGGTATGTATCCGAGTTACTGGATGATATGGGTTGGTGTTGTTCGGTGGAAAGTATGTATCTAATCCGGAATTGAATATAACGCTGTACTTAGACGCGTATTTCAGTTCTGGAACTCCTTTCTACAAAAACAACACCCATTCAGATCCTGCGCTAGAACAATTTGCAACCCAAACATGAAACCAGAAATTTTACAGCGGTAATCCAATGCAGACAGTTTACAATGAAGATAAATGAATGTTTTTTTTTTCCTCCTCATGTCCCCAGATTCTACTTATGGTACCAGAAGGCCAAATGAAGTCAGACACAGTTTTTCCTTTCCCTTTTCGCCGTCTTTTAGTTACCCATATAGCGCCATGTAGAGTTAGCAGGTACTTATTTCTCTCTTGACATCAAAATGCCTTGCATTGATATTTCTCCAGATCTCCAGCTTCCAGTTGTTTACTGTTCTTCAGTATCACCTTGTTCATCACTGCGTTCGACAAGCAACAGCGAAGCCTGGAATGTGGAAGAGTATTTCACCAACTTCCCATTCAGAGTACTCGCTCCGGCTATACACCGCGAAGCTTTCGATCAATACCTGAAGATATTGACATTCGATGTTCTATATTTCTCAATACTTTCTACCTCTCATAGGAGGCGACGTACCTAAATTGATGTTGGAGCTGCGTTTTCGCGCTCTAATGGCCCTGCTGTCTCACACATTATCGAGAAACGTCAACCTAACGGGATTATTGTGACTAATTTCTTACTGATGTGGCAAAAAGTCACTCCTGTTGTTATATGTCGCACTAGATCTGCATGTATACTTAACAAAATACTTTCAACCAGCCATTAATTTCATGTATTATGTTTCACTCTGCAGAGAGTGCAAGTTAAATTCTCCTTTAGAACTCGGTATGGTATATTCACGCATATTTCGTAAGCTACGTAATTGGCCGTTGTTACTCACTTGCAGTTCATGATTGGGACTTATTACCAGTCTTCTTCTTCAAGCATTTTACTATGACTTTAGCCTATAACGCACCGTTAGCGGGTCTGCTTAAGCTGTTAGTTGAGTGCATTAAACTACCCGAGTCCCCAAAGCTGAAACCAAATTATACATCCCCAAATTACTAATTTAAAAAAAAGATAAAATCATTGTTCTCTCTGGATTGTAATGGTTTAGGAATCTCGCCTATGAAGAAAAAAAATTGTCAACACACCTCTGATAAGAAATACGAATGTGCTATCAAGAAGTAACTAAATGATTCTGCAGCTTGTTATTAAGATGTGTGATACATCGCTCAGTGTATACAAATCTTACAGCAGTCGTGCAACTGGGACAAGGTCAGTCACGCGTCGATTAAGAATAAACCACAATTTCGCCACAGTATTAACGTCTCTATACATTTTACGGATCTCTGTTTCCTAATACTGTGTGTTCCTAGGTGAGTAGACATACCATAAGTAGGCATTTACGGTAGCCCTATGAAAGTATTTTTATGACTGCTCAGTTGTGAATCTTGTACGTCCACTATATAAATCGTTGCTCACTAATCAATGAAGTTCTGGTCTCACGCAGAAAGCCATGTAGCTGGATGCCTTTTCAAGAAGCACTACCACTGAACAATTACCCATAATATTTTTGGAGGTCTGTGTCTGTATATTTAAACTGTAAATAAAGTACAACATCACAAGTTTTGTGCAGTTTGTAAACAGTGTACGTGTAAACCTGGAAATGGAAACGTTGCCTATGTTCTCTCAGGATCAATTATTGGCATAAATTACTACATAGAAAATAAATCTGGACACATCCACTTCGTCTGCTGATCTTTAGATGTATTCCTTCGTGGTTTCATCCACGTGTTATATGAGAAACTGCAACAGTCTTCTTTATCATACTGTGTACTTGCAGAACATGAAGTGGGTCTCCCTATGTGTACATGAATCGAACATACTGATATACGTAAACTATGACAGTGGTAGAAATACGAAAGCAGAAGGGTTGCAGCTCAGCACAACTAGAGACGATTCATTACGTCAGGAAGTCAAGCGCTGATTAAAGTATCCGACTTGGTCTTGATTCGAAAATAGACCATCCCGAATAAGACAGTGGTGCCTTAACCACTGCGTCACAAGCTAACGCAATGTACATTTATTAAGTCGTAAATCTGCTGAAACAAACTGCATTCCTAAATTGTGAAAATAATAAGAAAACTGTAGTACGATTCCATTTACTGAAGAAACGAGACATCCTCGCTAGTCAGCTAGCGAAACTCGCCCCATGGACTGAAAAATATTGGGCGTAGTCGGTGTGAGGTTGCTACTCATGAATCGCTTTTCATATTTAAATTATTATCAGTCGTTATGTTTCCATTGCAGTAACGTCATACTGCCCTGTCACTATTAATGCAATGTGGAAGTGGAACCTCACAATACAGGTATTGTCTCAAAAGTTCTGTAGGAGCTGTTTTTGTAAATATATCGGAAAAACATCGTAAATCATCGAGGAACAAATTAACGGCATGATCTGTGCGGAACAGGGTAGAACTTCATGCAGCGGAAAATAACGAACAATCAACGGTTAATAAAGAAAGGTAATGTAAATATTGTTACTTGTGCTATGCAAAAAATAATTTGTACAAATTACGCATTTTTTGTCCTGACCTTCAGTCTGAAGACTGGTTCTGTCCTGTACAGGTCTCTTCACCTCTGCTTAACTGCCACAACCTATAGTCACCAAAACACTGCATCAAACCTGAGTCCTCCTCCACAGTTTATACCCCTCTGCTTACCACACACCCCTCTATTGACAAACTGACCTTCCGGCCTCAGGATGTGTTCCATCAAGCGATAACTTCTTTTAAACAAGTTGTGCCGTCAATTTATTTCCTCTTCACTTTCACTCAATGTCTCTTCTTGGGTTATTCGAACTAAATATCTAACCTTCGGCATTCTTTTATAGCTCCACTTTTAAAAAAAATTGTATTCTCTTAGTGTCTGCACCTTTCACTTCGATACAATATTACACTCCAGGCAAATACGTTCAGAATAGACATCATAACACTTAAATTTATATTCGATATTAAACAAATCAACACTCGTGCTACCCATCCTGCAAATATTGCCTAACTGTGTCTGATACGTACCAAATCGGGTCATTAGGGGATACTGTGAAGCGTAGCACCTATGACCACAGGTTTGTTGACCAACTGAACGTCGCGGAGACGACGAGAAGCCTAAACTGGCAAACGCTTGAAGACAGACGCAAACTATCTTGTGAAAACCTGAACACCTACTTATACAGTTCCAAGAACTAGTAATAAGTGAAGAATCTAGAAATATTCTAGGAACTATTATGTATCGCTACCATAGCAACCGTGAGGACAATATTAAACGAATCACAGTACGCACAGAAGCATTTACGAACTCTAAAAGCTAATGGGACGAGATGCTACCCCAATACTTCAGGGCGTACCCTCTTACATGCACTTCACAGTTCTTTGAAACCTATAGATGTACCTGTAGATGTAGAATTATCTTTTCCGTAACTGTTTACTTTGCTATTGTTAGTCGGCCTTTTATTTATTCTCTATTTCGGTCAGCATCACTTAGTTTGCTGCCGAATTATCAAAACTCGTTTGCTAGCTTTAGTGTTCCATTCACTAGCATAATTAGTTCAGAATCACCTGATAAAATTCAAGTACTTATCATTATGCCTGTTTTACTTTTGCTAATGTTTACCTTGTAACCTCTTTTTCAAGCCACTATAAATTCATTTGAACTGTTATTCCGAGTACTTCTCTGCCTCAGACAGAAAAACAATGACTCTCCATGCACTTTAAAGTTTATCTGCAAAGTATATATATAAGTTTCATGTCAAAGAATTCGAGAGAGACGTCTGAGTGGCGTAAATTTTCGAACAACGTTCATCTTAGGACTATTTCAACTAAGCGAAGTGCTGAAGTAGTTAAAACATTAGACTGGCATTCAGGAGGGCTTGGATTCATTTCCTCGTTCAGCCATCCAGATTTAAACTTTCAGGATTTTCCCGGAAATCGTTTAAGGCGAATCCTAAATGGTTCCCTTCAAACGGGCACGGCCTATTTCTTTCCCCAACTTTGTCCCCAGTGAGGTCATCATGATAGCTGTGGTAAATTCTAATCTCTTTCCTTCCTTCCGACAACGAGTTCATTCGAGACAGATGTCGAGCTTGGATCGGACGAGAATTTCGAAGGAAATTGTTCTACTTTTCGAATGTATTGAAAATCATGATCAAGTGAGTCGGTTGGAGATTTTTAAAGACGGTCCTCCTTAGAGTGAGTTCAATGTTTCAACTACTTCATCACACTGCTACGTTTCTCTTGTGATGAATGAAAATTCTTCGGAAATAATGACCACTTTTGACATTTTTGAAACAGGAGTTTCTTGTTATTATGTTTGTTCAAACTAAATCACAGTAGGTAATTTAGTAGTATTTGTGGTACGTTAGAGTATGACGGACATAAATGTGATCACTACAACAGCCAAATTACTTATTTAGTCTGTTCGTATAAATAATTTAGTGGAATATTGGAGTTTGGTTCCATTTATCCCTCTCATACCCACATACAAGCAATTCAAATGCACGATACACGTTAAGCTATTTACAGGAAGGTATGGTATGGTATGCCTCTCTTCTCACGAACACTGTGAGTGGTCGTGATGTAGTGTGAGAAAAGACCTCGATGAACTGAAAGAAACACCAGATTGGGATTTCGCAGCTACGTCGTTCCCTCTAGCAGGCTCCATTCCAACTTCAGACACGCTGTGGATTCGAAATTAGCAGTTACCGAGTGTATTCTACAGATTGACAAAAATAAAAACCGAACTCATCGTACATGAGTTCGTGTCTATGTTTGTGTTTGTGGTGAATACAACATAATTAAATATAACAATGCCCATCAGGAACTAAAGAAGAGATAGCAGCTGTGTCGGCTAGAGATGATTCTCCATCGGCACGCAGCTAAGCAAATAATGGGCAAGGTGCGAGATACCAGACCGCACACAGATCGCGCGTCCCCGTCGCATGGGACACTCCACCTACAAGATCGTGATAGCACTGAGCTCTTCGCCTACAACCTCGTTTAGGGTGTGCCGTGAGCACCTCACTTCCGGATAAAACATCGCAATCAAATTCATCAGCAACCTTTTCTCTACGAGATCTCTTCACAAGGGTACCTCTCTCACCACATGCCAGAGGATACGATGATTAATATGGGAATACGAACACTGGCGTTTAACGTTAGAAGCGTGGAAACACGTTGTCTGGACGAATGAGTCGAGATAAAGGTGAGTACATGCTGCTAGCAGAATACGAGTGCATCGAAAACCACATGACGTGATGTATCCCATTTCTTAATACGGCACCACTAAGAAAAATGGTGGACGTAATCTATTGCTTGAATCCTTAAGTTGGAAGAAATGTGGCGTTTTCGGCGTCTGACACCGTCTGTCATTGACTAGCTATGTGGCAACCTACTGTCAGATCGTATGGTTCATATGGCTCTAAGCAATATGGGACTTAACACCTGAGATCATCAGTCCCCTAGAATTAGAACTACTTAAATCTAACTAACCTAAGGACAGCAAACACATTCATGACTGAGAGAGGATTAAAACCTGTGACCGTAGCAGTCGCGTGGTTCCGGACCAGGGTGCGATTTGTGCTTTTACCAGTGGGGGGGGGGGGGGGGGGGATGTCTTAGGGGGTTAGTAGAGTTATATATGTTACTAACGTGGACCGCAGCGTTACACTTTTCCAGTGTCTGAGGGACACAGACACCGTTGCACCTCGGAAAACTGACAGTGGAAGGCCCCGCACAGTCCTTACACCTGACATGGAGGAGCGTGTGCTACGTTCAGCGGAAGGAACCCCTGGGACCAGCGTGCGATGATTAGCAGCAGCAGAAGGTGTGTATCACTCTCTGACCTGGGGGTACTTCATGAATAACTGCTGTACGCATACCATCCACAGACCTCGTTCAGGCCATAAGGCCACAGGATAATCATGGCAGACGGCGGTTCTGTCAATGGCTGTTGTAGAAGTGTGCCGCAGATCCACTGCACATCCAAGATATTATTTACCGATTAGGAAGTGTTCAAAAGAGATGGTGTTGTGAATTTCCATAACCATCATGTATGGGCTGATGTAAACCCACAAGCAGTTCAGAAAAGAGGGCATCAATAGCGATTCTCAATCAACGAATGGGCAGGCAGACTCGGCGACAGATTAATAGAGCGATACGTGCTACCACAAAGGTTAATTGGGGCTCGTATCTGGAGTTTCTAAATAACGTATTGACTACCATGCTGGAGGCGGTGCCATTGCAGAAACGAATACAAATGTGATTCTTGGACGATGGCGCATCAGAACACTTTCGTCACAATTTGCGCGAACATCTGTCGCAGACACTTCAGGACCGCTGGATTGGTCGGGGCAGCCACAGAGCTTGCCCTGCTCGTTCACCAGAATTCAGATTTTTTATTATGGGGACAATTGAAGGAATTGGTCTTCGCCACGCCAGGTTCTCGTCTTCAATGCATGCCAGCAGGCACAACAACAACTAGGTGTACTTCAAAGTGTGCGTCATTCCTTACGTCGGAGGGCATAAGGATGCATTGTCATGAATGGACGCGATGTTAAACACCTCCTGTAAACGTGTGTTTATAGCAGAAAGTATGGATTTCCTGCCCCATGTTATTTGGACTTATCTCAGAAAGTATGCATTTCCGGACCCATATTTGTCGGACTCATTTTTCTTGTTTCGATTAGTGTTACCACCTCTCAAACTATTATACACTTTTTTTGAACATTCTGGATGTATAAATGATCTAACGGACAGTGAATGTGGTTTGGCGAAGGAGACCAGACAGCGAGGTCATCGGTCTCATCAGATTAGGGAAGGATGGGGAAGGAAGTCGGCCGTGCACTTTCAGAGGAACCATTCCGGCATTTGCCTGGAGTGACTGAGGGAAATCACGGAAAACCTAAATCAGGATGGCCGGACGAGGGATTGAACAGTTGTCCTCCCGAATGCGAGTCCAGTGTCTAACCACTGCGCCACCTCGCTCGGTAACGGACAGTGAAAATTGTAGTCTTCTGCTGTTTTCTGATGATGCTGTGGTGTACGTCGAGGTGTCGTCGTTGAGTGACTCTAGGAGGATACAAGATAACTTAGAAAAAATTTCTAGCTGGTGTGATGAATGACAGATATCTGTAAACGCAGAAATATGTAAGTTAATGCAGGTGAGAAGGAAAAAAAAAAGTCCCACAATGTTGGAGTACATCATTAGGCGTGTGCTGTTTGACAGAGTCACGCTGATTAAATACCTAGACATAACGTTGCAAAGACATACGAAATGGAACGCGCGTGTAAGGATTGAAATATGGAAGGCAAGTGGTCGACTTCGCTTCACTGGGAAAGTTTTAGGGATGTGTGGTTCATCTGTAAAGGTGACCGCATATAGACCGCTAGTGCGATTCATTCTTCAGTGCTACAGGAGTGTCTGGGATCCCCACCAGATAGGGATAGGGAAGATATCGAAGCATTTCAGAGGCGGGCCTAGATTTGTTACCGTTAAGTTCGATCAACACGCTTCGGGAGCTTAAATGGGAATCTTCGGAGGGAAGACAACATTATTTTCGAGGTACGCTATTGAAAAAAAATTAGGGAATCGGCACCTTAGGCTAACTGCAGAACGATTGACTGAAGAGCGCCAGCGTACATTTAACGAAAGGACAAGATAGATAAGGGAAATCGGGATTGATACGGAGGCTTACGGACAGTCGGTTTTCCCTAGCTCTATTTGCGAGTGGAAAGGGGAAGGGTAATGGTTTGTAGTAGTGCAACGTACCTTCCGCCATGCAATGTACGGTGACTGGCAGAGTATTTAAGAGGGATATTCGGGAAGTAAGGAACGATAGGTCGTGAAATGGAAACCACAATGAAAATCAAAACTGTTTTATTTGCAACTCTTAGCTACAGCCTCCAGCTACTTATCTCCATAGTCGCCGATGCGACTTAGACGTTTGTCGTGACGTTGTACCAGCTTTACTATACCCTCGTTATAGAAGGCAGCCGTCAGTGCTTTCCGCCAATTCTCTGCGCTGGCCTACAGCTCGCTGTCTGTGCCAAAATGTTGTCTTCATACCTAGCGGTTCATGTGTGCAGAGATGAAACTCAGAGGGAGAGAATTACGGGTTGCTTTGTGGGTAATCACACATTTCCAATTGAAAACGATGCAGGAGCATCTTCATTGCCCTGCAGAATGTGACTAAGAATTGTCTTGAAGAAGATAACGCACGACAGTTATGTAATGTTGGCTGCATAGCTTCAGGCGAAATTTCTCACCAGGCCCTCGTACTTCACTGTGGTTTCCATTTCCCAACCAATTGTTTCTTGTTTTCCGAATAGCCCTCGTATGTAGATGTACATGAATGAAGACAGGAACTTGGAACGAATTTTATCAAATGCACTGACACTGGAAAGTTCGAATTTGCGCCAGTTGTAAACTAGAAATTCGTATGGTTGCCGGTAGGGGGTCTTCCAGATGCAGCTAGCTCCTTCGCCCATTCCTTACCCATGTGGGAAGAATATGGGAAACACAGCAACCACATTGCGTAGTCGATCACGAAAAAAAACTCTGTAAAGCTATACGATTTACAAGAAGTTCCTTTTTGCCAAGAAGACGTTTACACGAATCAAGTACCCGAAAAGTTTGCAGATCTGACTTTTCACTGGATTGTAGGAACGTGCTGAAAACACCCTGTTTCTACAATAAAGAGTACCAGTGCAATTGCACCTGCATACCTTCATGTTAGACTATTTTTTGACAATGTGCTGCCTCAGTTACGGATCTCGAATTGTACCAGTGATCCCCAAGGTCGCCTGATCTCACGGTGTGTGTGGATTTGTGGAAGACTCCAGCTATGTGTCTCTGCATCGTGCTATTTGGGTTGAAATGCGGTGACACGTAGGGTGAAGACATGCTCGCAAAGGAATGCGACGGGTTTGACTATATTCTGGATGTTGTAGTGCATCCATTGGACAGTATGTTGAAGGACTGTGTAAGGTATATCAATACTTTGCCCGCCTTCTTAGCTGACTGGTGACCGTGGGAAACTGGGTTCAATTCGCGGTACTTCGAACAATGTTAGCTTGGTGGGAGGACTGGATCGGGTTCCACTCATCCTCGTATTGCAAACTATCGAGATACTTCAACGAGAAGTCTACACGAGAAGGTCTGCAAAACCGATAACGGCAGGAAGAGATGTGTGCTGAACCCACGTTCCTCCATCCCGCTTCCAAATGAAACCAGTGTCTGAAAAGGGAGAAAGGAAGAGCAACGTTTAGCGTCCCGTCGACATCGAGGTCATTAGAGAAGGAGCACATGGTCGGACTATGTCAAGGATGAGAAAGTAAATTATCTGTGCCCTTTCAAAAGAATCATTCCAGCATTTGCCCCGAGCGATTTTGAGAAATCGCGGCAAACATAAAGCAGAATGGCAGGACGCGGCTTTGAACCGTCGTCCTCCAGAATATGAGCCCAATGTGGTAACCACTGCGCCACCTCTCTTTGTTATTGACTGAGGATGACACGGCAATCGGTAGGTCCCGACTGGCGCTTCCGGGCCAGAAAGGCAGAGCAGATGAAAACATCGATCCAAAACTTAATTGCAAAAGTATTCCAAGGTTGTTTGTGAATGCATCTAAAATGCACGCCCTTGTAAAATGGGATGGTACTTTCGAAAGTACTACAGTTTTAGTCCTATTCATTCATGTAGGAGATGTAGCCACGCGAAATTGGATGAATCTGTTTGAAATACTATGTAGATTGTTCACATCGCCCTTTTTCAGGTCGTTCTGAGTACGCTTCTTCAACAGTGATTCGTGTGTGCAACCAGTGGTACAACTGTGTTGACCTCGCAATTTGATCATCCCATCAGACGAGCAATATCTTGGCACCACGGTTGCAAAGCAATGACCGGCCGGGATAGCCGTGCGCGTTAAAGCGCCGCTTCCAGGTCGGGGAGATGTGCCGTCCCCGGAACGAGTTCGCCCAGCGGATTAACGACGAGCGTCGGTGTGCCGGCCACCCTGGCTATGCGTTTATTAGCCCGCGTGAGTTATACGATGTGTAAACTTTTAGGTAACTTTCGCACGCTTTCACGTGAATAACACTACAACCGGGCAGTTAGGGTACACATACTCCGTAACGGCGTGGCGACAGCGAAGGTATTCGTTCACCACCCAATTAACCATGCTCCATCCATTCATAACCTGGCCGACCCTGCGCAGATACGGGACAAAGGCACAAGAAGAAAAAGAACGAGAACAAGATGGTTGCAAACGACTCTACTGTTTCGTTCATTGTGTTATGTGTGGATCTGCGAAAATGCCTGCGTCGACTGTTCAACTTTGTCTGCTGCGGGCCGAGCTGCTGGCATGCATAACATTCGGTCAGCTTCTACTGATTGGAAGCCAGAAACACATCAGATTCCATTAGATATGTGGGCGTCGTCAGTCGCATGTTGATTGCCTCCTACCACTTTTTTTTCGTGACGAATCCCGCTTCAGCCCGTTCTAGGTGTTTTGTTTTTGCATTGCGTTTTCGGCCACCATATAGATTCATATAGTGGGCCGTAGTGTGGTATATTTGCATACAATCTCAACGGCAAATTATTAACAATTAAAATTTAATGTTGTGTAGCATGTAATTTTCTAAATCAGAACAGAGTTCAATATAACAAAATAACTATTATGGTACTGATCGGAGTCTGGCAGCCGGAATTTTTGAGCGGCACGGAGCGCGCGTGCTTGTGAGTCGTAATAATGGTCGTATATAAAGGCGAATGAGTGCGTGTTTCAACTAATTTAAAGACGCATCCATCCGCGCCTGATGGCAAAGACCAGAGAAACTGGTTCAACATACACTCCACCGTCCACTGTCCACCGCTTAGCGGGGATCCGAAGTGAATGCAGATATAGCCATCACGGCGGTAAATAACATGTCATTTCTTGCAGCTTCATCTCCATTAACAGAAGGGGCGGGATCGGCGCAGCACAGCGCACCGGATACATAAACAGCACGCGTACAAATTACGCGTTGCATAATGATCACGATTTAAATTGAAATGTGGTCTGGCCAGCCACGCCACCGAGAACGTTTTCGAATACCGGTCGCTCCCGTTATTACAGCTGGTGGACTACAATACAGTTGCTACAAAACCGGACGTAGGCAAACAGGCGGCGCTAGCTAGCCGGATTTTAAAGAGACGTCGCGCAGACAATAGCTTGCCGCCGAACCTAGCAGGCCGCGCCAAATGAAATCGTACACGACGAGGGACGCAGGGCGCCGGCCCGCCACCGCACTCCTGTCATATTATTAAATAAGATTATCCTAAAATGCCAGCTACGGTATAAATAAAACAGGAGGAGAACAGGTTAGTCATAGAGCGGAAACAGGTTTGCGTTTTTGTGGTCGGAGCAGCCGCCGCCGGCCGGCCCGCACCTGCCTGGCTGCCTCGGGCAGCGGCGCGCGGCTGCAGCGCTCCGCACATCCACCTCGCCGTCATCTGCAAGAACCACCAACGGTGCATACGAGAAATGCCTCTGTGAAACACCTAAGCGTGCGCTCACAAAAACTCGCCATCACCAGAATGAAAGCAACTCGGAATACAGGACTTCAGATGCTCCGTCCTCCGATCTTAAGTACGTGGCACACCGTTCGTGACCTACATCAACCATCTCCCTGACAAGAGAGAGATTGAGTTAATAATTAAATCACTAAAGACCAAGAACTCTCATGGATATGACGGGGTATCTAGCAGAATAATGACGTATTCTTCTATGTATGTTAGCCCAGTACTTCGCCATATCTGTAACTTTTCCTTTAGGAGTGGTCGGTTTCCTGACCGATTAAAGCACTCGGTAGTGAAGCCACTTTATAAAAAGGGAGAAAGGGATAATGGTGACAATTTTAGACCTATTTCTATGCCATCGGTGTTTGCTAAAGTTATCGAGAAGGTTGTATATACAAGGTTACTGGAGCATTTAAATTCACATAATATGCTGCCAAATGTACAGTTTGGTTTTAGAAATGGTTTAACAACTGAAAATGCTATATTCTCTTTTCTGTGTGAGGTTTTGGATGGATTAAATAAAAGGTTGCGAACACTATGTGTTTTCTTTGGTTTAACGAAGGCTTTTGACTGTGTTGACTACAAAATATTACTGCAGATGTTGGACCATTATGGAGTAAGGGGAGTAGCTTACAATTAATTCGCCTCTTACTTTAAGAACAGAATGGGCATATTATAAGCGAGACGGAACAGTTCAAGTTCCTAGGCGTTCGGATGGATAGTAAGCTGTTGTGGAAAGCCCACGTCCAGAATCTTGTTCAGAGACGAAATGCTGCTTTATTTACCATTAGAACAGTATCTGAAATAAGTGACAGTTCAACACGAAAGGTAGTCTACTTCGCATATTTTCACACACTTGTGTCGTATGGTATTATTTTTTGGGGTAGTTCTTCTGATTCAAAAAGGGTATTTTTGGCTCGAAAACGGGCTCTTCGAGCTATATGTGGTGTAAGTTCGAGAACCTCTTGTCGACCCCTATTAAATAGTCTGGGAATTCTGAAATTGTCCTCACAGTATATATTTTCTTTAATGTCGTTCGTTGTTAGCGATATTAGCCTATTACCAAGAGTTAGCAGCTTTCACTCAGTTAATACTAGGCAGAAATCAAATATGAATGTGGAATGCACTTCCTTGACTCTTGTGCAGAAAGGAGTGCAGTATTCTGCTGCATCCATTTTCAATAAGCTACCACAAGAACTCAAAAATCTTAGCAGTAGCCCAAACTCTTTTAAGTCTAAACTGAAGAGTTTCCTCATGGCTCACTCCTTCTATTCTGTCGAGGAGGTCCTGGAAGAGCTAAAAAATTAAGCAAATTCCAGTGTTACATTGTTGATTTTCTTTATTTAAACTTAAGACTTATCGCCTGAATATGTTTTTTATATTTAATTTTATCTGTTTCTACTGTCGTGTTATAATTCCATGTATTGACTCGTTCCATGACCATGGAGACTTCTCCTTAATTTGGTCCCACGGAACAATAAATAAATAAAACGTTATATGCTTCATCAAGAAAATTAATATCTGCTGCTAATACGAGCATTCAGGTACTCATCCTATTTTGTTTATTCGAAACACCATCAAGTTAACTGAAGAATAAGCTTATACTTCTAATTAATATACAGAAAGGTATATAAACGATAGTAGACGTAGCAAAGTCCTGGCAGTCCACGTGGAAGCGATACTGTGTAACTGCTTTGATCTTCTTCTTCTGGTCTGTACACTAAGATTCGTAAGCAGTAGCTCTGTAGCTCTGGATGGTGCGTGGTATTTAGCTGGTCGTTTTAGTTACAAAAATGAAGGGCATCACGGCAGAGAGGATCCTCGGCAAATTTCATGTTTCGGGGTATTGAACTTAAAAATTAAACCTGATACAAAAAGCAAGTCTTTGCGACAATATATGACCATAAACCCTCTTTTAATACATGTTTAGCACTGTTTATTGGACAGACATGCAAGGCTATAAAAAGTGTGATCATTACAGAAAACAGCGTGAGAAATAATATACAATTTTAGTAAAAAATGTTACACTTGCGTCATTTATATAGCGTTCAGCTGTGGGAGATGCGAAACTATTCAGCAAAGTTCTTTTATATTTTAAACGATACATTGAAGAAGGTCACCATTCTTCTAACTACCATTCTTTCCTAGAACCACTAATGTCATGAATATCATTTGGTAACTTAAAGTAGAATAAACATAGAACGAAATATATTTTAATGTGTTTTCTGTCTTTTTTTACGACTGTTAATGGTTTTCCTCTGGGTTACTTGAGAGTCATTACAATATTGTTAATTTCATATGACCAGTCTTTTAATCGTTTTGTGACACTAACGTCATAGGAATCGTCACCCTGGAGCTTGTTTTACATTAGGCTTTTCTTTTCAGATCTTCCTGACAGATCTTACTTCTATCCAAAGTCGGTTATTTCGATTTGTTAAAACTGACTTCACGGTCATGAAGCAGCAGAAATAATGGCATTTTATATACGCCACATTCTGTTCCTGATTTCTGCATGATTTTTTTATGTTTTGTACTTTATGTGAATGGAAAGTACGTTGGTTCCATCTCATCTTGTTCTGTATGTGACTCAAACGAGAGTATCTTAGGATTAGAGAACTGTAAGTAGGATAGAACGCTTACATAAGCTGTTTTATGAACTGGGAAGCATCTTAAACAATTTACTTAACTTGTTTGCAAGTTTCATACTTCTATTTTGACAGTGTGGAAGGCTCTACGTATTTCTCTACATAGCTCTAATGCCACTACGCAGGTGACAGAATCTCAAGTTCTGAAATTGTTTGTTCAGTTCACCATATGCATAACTCTAGTCAGACTGCGACATTTTATACTTTCTTAACCACACTTACGTAGCTTTAAGCTCAAAACATACCTTCAACATTTGACTGACTAGAAAATGTTGCTGAGCAAGGTGGCACAGTGGTACAGTTATAAAACTCGCAACCAAAATTGGATTGAAAATTCCCCTCTGGACATCCAAATTTAGGCTTTCCCTGGTTTCCATAAATCGATTAAGGCGAAATTAGGAATAACTCCTTCGAAAAAGACATAGCCAATTTAAATTTATAGCCTAACGTTATACGAGATTTTGCTCTGTCCATAATGACCTCGTTGTCGTTCTCTCTTATAGTGAATGCCACGTATTAATCTGTGGAACAATACTGAAAGTCAGCACCACTATTATATGACCTAAGGGAGCTTTCGTAAGCAGCTTTCTCTGTAGGAATTACTGATTTATGGCCCAATTTGCCAATGATATCTTAAACATCCACTTACAGCAACGTATATCTAAAACGTTTATTCACTTCTTTTCCAGCCTCTCCAGCACGGATCAAGCAAAAGTATTGTCACCAGAATTCTCACACGTAGCGTGGTGATCATATGTCTCATAGTTGCCGAAATCTTCATCTCCATAGTACACGACTTTGCCGTCGTCGCTGCCGCCGCAAGGGCACGATAATGTGATATTCAATTATTCATTACAGGATACTATCAGCTTGCTGCTGTCTCACAGCGAAATGACACAAATTTATTGTAATGTGCCATTTACTTTTAGGCCTTGTAATGTTACGGATTTTTTGTATAATGCACCTAAAGCGAGTAATCAGTAGTTGTGTATGGCCATATGATCATGTTGTAGATCTCTACTCAGTGATGTAGAAAGATCTGCGATATAATACCAGTTTATTTACGAACTGAATCTGTGCCTAATAATAGAGATAAGTTTCAAATTAGCTGTGGTATATATAATCATTGTATCAGCTTTGCGCAGTTTCCACGTCCTACTTAAGAGTAGTTTCACACTTAAGTGGAAACAATTGTTAGCTTATCACAGTTTGGATTTCAGAAGGGTTACTCGACTGAAAATACTATCTACACATTCACTCATCAAATATTAAAAGCCTTAAATAATAAAATATCTCCCGTTGATATTTTTTGTCATCTTTCCAAAGCGTTAGTTGTGTACGTTATGTTACTCTCTTAAGAGAACTCCAGTTTTACGGAGCTGATGGCATTACACGCAGCTAGTACGAATCATACTTAACAAACAGAATGCAAATGATCTTGCTGCATGATTCAAACAATGGCTGAAGAGTGGAAAATTTTAGTGATTGGGGAGAAATCGAAAAGGGTCCACTCCCATTCCTTATATACGTGAGTGTGCTTCCACTTAACATTCAACAAGCAGATTTGGTACTTCTTGCAGACGATATTAACGATATAATAAACTTATTTAGAGAAGAAACAACAGAAGAGATGGTAAATTATATTTTCCAAAGAATTATGAAATGATTCTCAGAAATCAGACTCACGCCAAATTATAAAAAAACACACTATATTCAATTCTGTACAACGAACAGAGTCATACTAACGATTGACGTAACACATAAGCGGGAGTCAGCAAATAGAGGAGAATATTCCAGATTTTTTGGGTGAATATACTGATGAAAACTTGACCTGGAAGAAGCATATTACAGATCTTATTAAACAATTAATTTCATCTACTTTTGCTCTTCGTATAATTGCAAATCTTGGAAACAAATGAATCAGCCTCCTAAAACATTTTGCATATTTTCTCTCAATAATGTTCTATGGATTAATGTTTTGGTGTAACTCATCACTTAGAGAGAAAGTATTTATTACACAAAAACGAGCGGCAAGAATAATATGTGGTGTTCACAAGCGGACGCTATGAAGGTGCCTCTTCAAGCAGTTAGACTTTTAACTGCGCCGTCGCAATACATATATTCGCTAATGAATTTTGTCATAAATAATCCATAATTATTTGAGAAGAAGAGTAATGTCCACACCCACAACACTAGAGGGGAAAAATAAGCTTCATTAGCCATTGCTAAAGCTGTATGTGGCTCAGAAAGAAGATCAGTAGACAGCAATTAAAATACTTGATCATTTGCCCAATAACATAAAATATCTGACAGGTAATAAAGCAAGTGTTTTATCTTTAAAAACTGACAGCCAGAAGAAAACCGTAAGTGTAACTGCGTGAGTAGCACTAATATAATAATAACGTGTTGTTTATCAATGTTTACACTAATCACGTACACGTATCCTGTAAACTGACTCGTCCCACATCATTCTGATAAAAGAAACGTTCAAATGATCTATGGAACATGTAACTAACTAAGTATATATCCACATAGAATACGAGAGCCTGAGACTTGATCTTGGTTTCAGAGTTCAGTACTTTATTCTGATGCTAAAATGTTCAACAAGCTCCCTGCAGACTTAAAGATTCAATTAAATATGTAAAATTGTTTTCCACACTACACCAAGAGAACAGAAACCCTCAGTCCAAAATTCAAACTATGTGGTCAATTGTGAAAGACATACCAGGATAGACTGATTGATCAACGATTACACCTCTCTTGTGTGAGAATGAAACTGTTATTCATCCACCAGAGTTGTGCAAAATATCTGATAATCACTTCTTGTTTAGGGTCGGCAAGTTAAATAAAGATTTTATTGGTGTAGGTAAATATGTGGATCTCCTGAAAACTGTTGCTCCTAGAGAACTGTATCACATGCAGCTACAGGAAACAATGGAAGGTGACAGTGAATTAATTATTATATCGTTAAAGAGTAAAGACTCCCATCGGTATAATGAAACTTCAAGAAGGATTATGAAGATGAGTGCACCATACGTTAAGTCTGCACTCAGTCACCTGTGCAGTGTCTTTCAGGTATGGTCAGTTCCCTGGACGATTAAAATACTCGTTACTGAAGTCACTTTACAAACAGTCTGAAGAAGATTACCGATCAAATTATTTTCTACCAATGTTTTCAAAAGTTTCTGATACAACAATGCATATGTGAATAGTGGCACGTATCATTGCACACAGTTTGCTGTCAAACATTCAGTTTAGCTTCAGGAAGAAAGTATGCTCAAAAATCCTATTTATTCTTTCGTGTGTGCATCACTATCAGGCCTAAACGACAGTGTCAGGAGTGTAGGTATTTTCTTTGATTTAACAAAAGCATTTTATTGTGGGGACTATACTGCACGTTTCTGTAAGTTGTAGCAATATGGACTTATAGAACTAGTTGAACAAGGGTTCACTTCATATCTGGAATGTAAGAAGCAGAAGGCTGTCCTCCACTGTCAACAGAGAGGGATGAGGTTTGAATCTCACTGGGTCGTGTAAAGGGTAGGGGGTGCCACTGGGTTCTCCTCTGGATAGGTTGTCTTTCTTAATGTATATCAACGATTTGCCACTAGACATTACAGATAAGAAAATTGCTCTCTTTGCAGACGATAGAAGTGTTATTATGAAAGTCGTGGTACGTAGTGTAAGAGATGTAGCTAATAGGATAGTTTTATCATCACCGCGTAGCTCTCAGGGAACGGATTAACCCTTAACCGTAACAAATCGCAGTTCATTCAGTTTCTGGCACGGAACTCTTGTAAAAGCGAAAATTTACTGTGCGAAGATCGTCCTACATTCAATGAAGTCGACAGTTTTCAGCTCTTAGGATTGAGGGTGGGTGGATGGCTGTCTTGGAATCTTCCTGAATGCTGAAACAGTCGGCAAAATTTATTATTGTTATTATATTTTAGGGGAACTCGACATCAAGATACCAAACTCACATGACACAATATTTCATTTTCGTGCGTGTGTAGTGAAAATAAATTAAATGTGAAATAATTACAGGTTTCATCAAGAAGATGAATACGACAACGGAAACTTCTGTATTACAAAAACGAGAAATATGTAACGAAAAGGCAGTCTCTCATGATGATCAATTTCGTTGTAGAAATCTCTGGAGAAAAGCTGGTTTCTCTGTCAGTCACCGGTTTGGGAGCATCAAGAGGAGGACTAAACGGAAGACGACGCCAAAGCACGCGAACTAATAGGACTCGATAAAAATGACATAGATAAAAGCGTGGCATCATCGTATGTGATACACTATGTCGGTCACAGACAAGAGTCTAGAAGAAAAAGTTCTTCTCTTCAAACCAACCGAAAAAAAGGCTTTCGTTAATTCGCATTTTATTTTTTACGAACAACATTGCAATTTGTGGAGATTAACTACTTTGCTGGCAGTAATTGCGAATTCATTCTGTAGAGCTGGTAGGTGGTTGTGTAAGAAACGCAAGGACGAAATCTGCTGTTGCCTATAAGTAATTGAAGAGTGACAACTGCTGACGAATATTCAGGAACATGCGACTTATATGGCTTCTCTTGCGTATCTTATGCTTGTCATTCTGCACCAAACCGAACGATCGTCAAAAACTGTGAGCAAGTAGCTTAACTTGGATAGAATGGCGACGGATAATTGGGAAATAAATTTAAAAAATCTGATTTATGAAGAACGAACAAATTTCTTAAAAGTATATTTCGAAAAGTAAAGCTTCCTTGTCAACGCTGCATGTCGCTTGTATCAAATCATTTTCAGTGTGTGCTAAAGAACATAGAGGCTTAGTTATGTGTCTTTTTATGATACTGAAACTTTAAAAATTATTGAATTATTGCACTACTTGGCGATATGCTGGCAATGTTATATATTTGACCAAATTCACTATGTAACGCTAATGGTACAGGTGATATTAGTATAATGTCGTTGACTGTATTATTCGCTGACTGAAACAAACCTATGCTTAATTTCATATTGCAAATGGTATTGCATCAAACAAAATCTGTACGCCGAAACTCGTCAACTATGTCTTCCTGACGAAACGCTGGCATTTTCGATAAGAGTAAAGTAGTCACTAAGCGGGTTCTCTGTCGGAACAGTTCGTTCCTACACGCTATATCATCAATCGAAGATGATTGACAATTTACCTGCTTTGTTACGTTGACTTAAAAACTGTTTCTTGGGTTCATACTTGAAATGAAAAACTTTGTGTGAGAAGGTACAGTAACTAAATTAGTATAACCTTCTGCATAAAGAGAATAATGCTGCGATCTTACATTTAATTAACATTTATTGGTTACTGGAACTGCAATAGTGATTTTACTGTAGTTTACGATATAACTTTAGATGAGAGTACAGGACCCACTCACCTAGCGGACGCTGAAACTCAACTAGTATTTCCCGCTCGTATTTACATTTTATCAGCCCACTGAATTCCAGTATCGGCGAGTGCCTCAGTAAGGGAAATTCTTCATGTATGTGAAAAACGAAAAAGTTGTAGAGTAGTTCGAATTCCACTGAGAAATATAGGTCTTGCCTTAACCGGTTGCATAAACTGGTTTAACAGGTCAGGGACAGGTAAGAACGTACTACCGTGACTAGGATTAACTTCAGAAGATCTCTGAAAAATTCAAATAACTGTTTTAGCTGCTGACTATTTCACTTTATGTCGCAGAATATGTTGCAGCAATAACAGTTAGCTCATCGCTCGCCTGTTGCTCAATATTAATCTATATCAGACGTAAGAGTCTGCCGCGTCACTCTGAATCATGCCGTAATTACTAGTCCTCGAAGTGTCGATAGTGTGAGACCTCGCCAATTCCAAGAAATCAGCGCCCTGAAGACGCAAATACACTGACGGAAAACAAATGGCAACACCAAGAAGGGGTTTTGCGACATAAACGAAAGTCGGTCGGCGTCTTTCAAAATCTGTGATAGTAGCGCTACCATGAGAATGCAAATCAGGCTTGGTTAAAACACACGCTGTGACGGTCGAGTACGTTAGTTACTTTTGAGACCGAACGTAGTTACTTGATGTTAATGAAGAATGCCTTTAAGACAACCACGACACCATTATCAACACTTTACTGAGTTTGTGAGGTGGCAAAGTGGTTAGCACGTTGGGCTCACATTCGGGAGGACGACGGTTGAAACCTGCGTCCGGCCATCTTGATTTGGGATTTCCGTGATTTCCCTAAATCGGGCCCGAAAAATACCTTTTTTCTTTTTCTTGTCGGCAGCTCGTGGTCGTGCGGTAGCGTTATCGCTTCCCGCGCCCGGGTTCCCGGGTTCGATTCCCGGCGGGGTCTGGGATTTTCTCTGCCTCATGATTACTGGGTGTTGTGTGATGTCCTTAGGTTACTTAGGTTTAAGTAGTTCTAAGTTCTAGGAGACTTATGACAATAGATGTTAAGTCCCATAGTGCTCAAAGCCATTTTTTTTTCTTTTTTTCTTCTCACTGAGCTTGAACAAAGTCTTGTAATAGGGCTACGAGAAGCTGGATGTTTCTTCTGCGATACAGCAGAAATACTTGGCACGAATGTAGCCACTGTAAATGACTGTTGGCAGCAGTGGTCATGAGGCTGTACGATCCCAAGAAGACCGCGTTCCGGACGGCCAAGTGGCACTACAGAGAGCGAGGACCATCGTGTTCGATGTATGGCTCTGGAGCATCGTAATACATCTGCAGCAGCAATTTGAGCAGCAGCTGGCATCACAGTAACACATCGAACTGCTACAAATCAGTTACTTCAAGGACAGCTCCGCGCTAGACGTTTTGTATGGGGAATCTCAATGACCCCAAACGCCCGATTTTTAAGACTTCAGTGGTGTAAATCGCGAGCTCACTTTAGGGCGGGGTGGAGATCTGTTGTGTTTCCTCATGAAGCTGGTTCTGCTTCGGTGCCAATGACAGTCATGTGTTGGTTAGAAGGAGGCCTTGCAAACAACCTGTCTGTGTGCTAGACATACTGCACCTAAACATGGAGCGATGGTCCGGAGTGCGATTTCGTATGATGGCAGGAGCACTCTCATGGTTATCCCACGCACCGTGACTTTAAGACTCTACGTCAGGCTGTGATTCGCCCTCTTGTACTGCCATTCATAAACAGCATTCCACAGAGGGTTTTCCAACAGAATAACGCCCTCCCACATATCATTGTTGAAACCTAACATACTCTACAGAGTGTCGACATGCCGCCTTCGCCTGCTCGATCACCAGATCTGTCTCCAATCAAGCACATATGGGAACTCATTGGAAGGCAACCCCAGCATCATACACAAACAGCATTAACGTCTCTGTATTGATTGACCAATTGCAATGGGTTTAGAGTTCCACGCCAACAACTATCATCCGGCACTTGTACAACACAACGGTGATGATATCTCCTAGCACGTTAACTGTCCATGTCACATGTCAGAATCACACAACAGTGGTTTGAGGAGCATTACATTCAACTCAGGCTGATGTCCTAGCCACCAAACTTGCCTTATTTGAACCCTAAGGAACACAACTGTGACACAATGCGGCGCCATCTCTGCGCCTACAAGCTATCTGGTGTAACATCTCACTAGAAACCTACAACGGCTTGTGGAATCCATAGCAGACAGAATCTTTGCAGTATTGTTTACCAAAGGTAGATCAACACGCCATTAACAAGTGGCCATTATGTTTTGGTTCGTCACTGAATACGGAGTGCATACATAACCAAATACCCCAAAATCCTTAGTTTTTTAACTACTAATAGAAGAAAGTTCTTAGATGTTTTCAATTTGCGTTAAAAATTTTCTTCGCTTGCTCGTGCACATATACGCATACATCGGATTATGGACTGTCACATACTTTCACACATCCTCGGACAGTGTCGAATGGTGTGCAGACTTTCATGGCACTATAACAAACATCCTCTTATAATGTTGATTATGAAAGTATGTTATTCTATCTTTTCCAACGGTTGCCTTATCTGTTAACGAGATTTAAGCTGCAAACAATGGTCTAGAAGTTTGTGGAGACAAAACTTGTCAACAGTTCTTCTCTGGTCGGTGATCGGTAGTCGAAAGACTGCACATGTGGAAGATGACATGCTTACGTGGTCTGTCCTTCCAGTACTCGCCATTCGATACAGTGAGACAAATCTGCCACGGTGGCGTGACGTATGCTAATGCCGAGATCTTCAACAATCAGCAGAATGAATTCTTCCTCACCAGGCGTTTGCGCAAATGTCGGCCTACATCAGTACAAGATTTTTAGCGCTACGTGTCCTGTCTCATCAACACAACGATGAACAACTGCATAGTTGTGTAAAAAGGTTATATTTTCTCTGGAAAGTAGTCTTGATACATCTACGCAGCCTTGCGTCCATTAACATTCGCATGGACGTAATAAAACTCATCTCTCTCTGCTCACGAACCTTACCGTTTTTAATAGGAACACATATATGGTAACTGACTTCAGCTACCATAAATCATATTTTCCAGGTAGACTATTTTCAAATGTTCATGATGACGTCAAGTGTGAAAAAGTCTCCATTGCCCTCAGTTATATGTTGGGTGCATTGGCAGAACGAATTATTTTAATAATGTTTCCAGATTATCTAAGAAAACGAATTTTAATTATTGGTTACAGACTTAAGTTGTTGGATTTTATTTCTCAACCCGTCAACGGTAAATTCTAAAAAGTAGTTACCCATTGAGATAAGCGACAATGACAGATGGCAGGTCATTGTTACGCAGGGCCTGTGAACGAGATCTCGAAAATAGCGAAGCTCGTCATTTGTTCACGTGCTACCGGCGTGAGCATTTACGGAAGCACATCGAAGAACAGTGAAACTACCACTAGGCACTACATGAAACATCCTGGCAGATTAAAACCGTGTACCGGACTGAGACTCGAACTCGGGGCCATTGCCTTTGGCAGGCAAGTGCTCTACCAACTGAGCTACCCAAGCACGACTCAAGACCCGTCCTCACAGCTTCAATTCTGCCAGTACCTCGTCTTCTACCTTCCAAACTTCACAGAAGCACTTCTGTGAACCTAGCAGAAATATCACTCCTGGAAGAAAGGATATTGCAGAAACAAGGCTTAGCCACAGCATAGGGGATGTTTCCAGCATGATATTTTTACCCTGCAGCGGAATGTGCGCAGATATGAAACTTCCTGGCAGATTAAAACTGTGTGCCGGACCGAGACTCGAACTCGGGACCTTTGCCTTTCGCGGGTAAGGCAGCTTCTGTTAAGTTTGGAAGGTAGGAAACGAAGTACTGCCAGACTTGAAGCTGTGAGGACGGGTCGTGAGTCGTGCTTGAGTAGCACAATTGATAGAGCACTTTGGCCGAGCGGTTCTAGGCGCTACTGTCTGGAACCGCGCGACCGCTACGGTCGCAGGTTCGAATCCTGCCTCGGGCATGGATGTATGTGATGTCCTTAGGTTAGTTAGGTTTAAGTAGTTCTAAGTTCTAGGGGACTGATGACCTCCGAAGTTAAGTCCCATAGCGCTCAGAGCCATTTGATTTGGTAGAGCACTTGCCCGCGAAAGACAAAGGTCCCGTGTTCGAGTCTCGGTCCGGCACACAGTTTTAATCTGCCAGGAAGTTCCATATCAGCGTACACTCCAGTGCAGAGTGAAAATTTCATTATGGCGCTACATGGTGGGACCTTCACGACTCTTCCCAGAACGTGGGGTTCGGAAGCTTGTCTGATCTGTAAAGTAGGATATACGGTGATCAGTGGCAGTTCTGCCGAAAGAGCACGATGTTGCTGCACGCACGAATGTTTTGGAGCACACCGTTCATCGTACATAGTTGACCATGGAGCTCCGCAGCAGACCATCCCTACGTGTTCGCACACTAACCCCAGCTACATCGTCTGTTACGATTGTCTGGGCGCGGGACCATCGGGATTCGACCGCCAATCAATGGAAATGTGTCGGCTTTCGTGCGAATCAAATTTTTGCTACACTAGGTTGATGGTCGCTTCTACAAAACTCCGCCATTGTGGTGAACGGCGGCTCGAAACGTGCAGCGCGCCACGGACGCAGACTGTTAGGAACAGTATCATACTCTGTGAGACATTCTCCTGCGGTTGAGTGGGACATGTGGTAGTAATCAAAGACACGCTGACAACTGCGAACCACCTGCATTCCTTCATGCTTTATGTCTTCCGTATCGTCCTTCAGCAGTATAATTTTCCGCGTCTCGGAGCCAGAACCTTCTACAGTGGTTTGAGGAGCATTATAGGGAATTCATTTTGATGTCTCGGAGACAAAATTCGCCTGATGTAAATCCAATGGAATCCATTTGGGTCGCTATCGGGAGTCATCACAGCGTACAGAAATCAACAGCCCTTTATTTACGCAAATTACATGACCTGTGCGTAGACATCTAATGCCACATACCTCCCAGTCACAACAACAAACTGTCAGTTCCCTGATACGCAGAATCAGTTATGTATTTCGTTCCAAAAACAGACAAACAAACTATTAAGCAGTTGGTCATGATGTTTTGGTCCATCAGTGTACAATTAAGGCGAGGATCAGCAATAATCTCTGTAGTGCAGATGCACACTAGGCTCGAACTCTTACGGGAATCGTGGAAATGAGAATAGCTACTTTCGTAGTACGTGGATAAGTTGAGAATTTACGTCTGACGGGAGGCTTTCTATGGTAGCCCGTGCAGTTGCGTTGGCCACTGTGTCCGGATGGCTTAGTGGTCAGAGAATCTACCTGGTCAGCAGTAGACCCGGTTTCCACTCCTGGTCCAGCACACATTTTCAACTTTCCTCATTGATTTAAATCAATGCCCACTCGCAGCCAATGTCTGTAATTCCTGTGTGTCCAAAAGGTTTATTTTCGGACATACGTTTGTGTAGACTTCTTTTTTTTAGAGGGAGGATTTTGCCAGCAAAGTTTGTAAAACAATTTGACACACCACGACTTATGATTACTTGGAATATTAGATTATGATATGTGCAGGGTAAGCTGGGAACGATATCTCATACCTAAAGACATGTTGATCGTTCTCATCGTGAGGTAACACACCGACTACATTTTACAAACTCGAATATCATGGCCATTTGCCACCGTTCTACTTGATCATACAAGATAGTTATAATTAAGCTTTTGCTACTTGAGGGAGCCCCCATGAAAAAGGAGTGACTCTACAACAATGAAAATTTGTGGAAAAGTTTGTAAGGACTTGGTAAGAGAAATAACTAACAAATCATTGAAAGAAACACATTTTAATTTCCATACGAAAGGGCAACAATTTTTTTCTTACCATGTTTACGTTCCAGATTACAAACGTTCTTCAGTGTTACGACCATCAGCATCCATAACAGCCTGGAACCGCACTAGAGATTGCTCTACTGCTGCCCGAAATATCTCAGGTGGGATGTGGACTACTGATGAATGTTCAGCTGTCCTGACACAGCTCATGCACTGCTTGAGTATCCACATTACGCCCAGCATTCTTAGCCATGGCAACAGTAACTTTTTCAATCATTTGTGGCGTAATTGGCCTTCAGTCTCTCCCAGAAGAAGCCATTCCCAAGTGACCAATTAGTTCGAACATCTGCATTATTTACTTCAACCCTGGTGCAGAAATAGGACCTCTCCGTATTCCATCAATGCGTCGGTCCTAACGAAGGGCAACGGCACGTTTGCTGTTATTTTGACAAAACAGCTTTACGAGTAAGGTGCTGCTCGCCTTGTACCGCCCCATGTTGACTGTCTGCAACTGCAATACACATTGATGCTTGTGTTTCAACGCTACCTCGCCTTACTAGTACGGCGCTTAACGGCAAGTCATTACACTAATACAACGAACAAATCTTGCAGCGCAGTCTGAACATCATTCCAATAAAGCTGAGTACCCATACAGTCAATAGTTTTCCGTCCACACTGGCTCAAGTAGCGAAAGTTTAATTATAACCACACTTTACTTAATAACATTTTTGAGTATGGATGTTAACTAAAGCGAAGACTACAGAATGAACTTAAGCAAATGAACACTACCGTCAAATATTTTTTTTAGAAGTTAAAGTTTCGATTCTCAGTCAGTTGTACGATTTCTTTCTCATGACCATTATCATAGTTATAATCCCTAGTAATGCTTAGTTTATAAGAAAACGAATTCTAGGGCCCGGCGTTGCCTTGGATGCTTAGTATGAGCCACACAAAGTGACTGACACTTTGCCTTGTTGATACTCATACCGAATACAAGCCGCATGGGAACTCGCAATCGCTTTAAATCGAAGGGCATATTTGAATCAGTGGGTGTCAGCGGAGTGCGAGGAATGAATACTTCTTCACCTGCGGCATTCATAAAAATCAGGTTCTTGGTTTCCGGTTCTGACTTTTGCAAATATGCATTAATTACAAAACCAAAAGTTTTGTCATGACAGTTATATCATACATTATGTTTTGATTCCTTTTTAAATTACAGATTAAAATAATATATCTGTAACGCATAATGTACCTAAACTCTAAGATACACACTAATTTCATTTCAGTACACTTAATTTACTGTAAGAAATATTTTTACTCTAAAAATAAGTGCACATGTTCTATAAATAAATATTTCACATATTTATTAATATTCGGTAGAAGTGAACACATATTTATAGTCAGCAGGGGTAAAAAAATCGTAGTTACTTAACGAAACATACCGATTTAACAGTTTCTACATTGCATGCTGCGAAACCTTCCTTTCACGGACACATGATGAAAATCTACAGTCAGCAAGGGTAGAATTTTACCCAGCTCGCATAAAACTGTAAAATAAAACTCTTAACCTAGAGCTTGATGGTACACAATGTTCTTCGTTTGTCCGTCTGGAATGTAAACAAACGAACTATTCGGCGTGCCGACTCGTGAGCAAGCCACGTATAAGTGACCATGAGAAGAACATGACGTGGGCAATTTAATGCTGTCACTCAAAGTGATTGGCCCTGATGGTCATAGAAAATGTAATTCAGATCGGAAAGTGCAATAGATTGAAGTCGAAGGGCATATTTAAATCACTAGGCATCGACGGAATGCGAGGACTGAATACGTCTTCACCTGCGCTATACTCTGTTGCGTTCGCCAATATGTTCTTTACTTGCAGCTTTGTTCCGCTAAATAGCGAAGGTGGGTCGATGTTGCGTAATAAAGGAACCCTTTTCATTTTAAGTGAGTCTGTACTGCGGTAATCCTGGAGACTCAAGAGCATTTAAACATTCTGTCGGGTAATGCACAGCTTGCTGTATCCATTACTGAATCAATGGATGTAAAACTGCCAGAGTTACCGAGAAGCATTTCCTAGGTAGCTTATTAACGCATTTCACACAATGATTTTGTGGTAATAAGATGGACCTTATCTCACAGTTCGGGAAATCTCTGGTTCTGTTCGATCTTTCGTTCGGCCCGCGATCTGGTGACATTTGTTGGCATTGTATCCACGACCTGGTTTAGCGTTTTTATGGCACTGGATTCTAAAACACGGACTAAAATACCTTCTAGGGTATATGTCTAAGTAACAGCGGCAACAAATCAGTAAATAAGAGCTGGCAATCATGTTATGACAATTTCTCGAGCTTTCGTTTGTCCCGCGGTATAGAGATAGGTATTACAATCAGTTTACCACGATGTATTTCGTTTTGAGGCATTTAATTTTTCATTAATTTTCCTCATTGTTTCATGTGAATGCAGAAATTTGAAGCAAATCGGCCAAGAACTTTGAATTAAATCAGTCAAGTACATTTCGAGAAGTCTGATGAAACGTTTTTCCGTTATACAGGGTAGGCAAGAGCAAAGGTACGAGTTTTGACAGGTGATAGCATTAGTGATTCTGAACAAAAAACTTGATGTGGACATATGCCCTATTTCGAATGGTTTCCTAGATAGAACACTTTTAATGTACATTTCTGTCTATTTTCTGTATTATTCATTGACATTGTTTACGACATACCATAGTAGTATAGAGAAAGTTGAGACGAACATTTTGACACAGGACGCTTGTGGTCTATCAAGTCGGAAAACTACCTCAAACTGGCCTACAAAAAGTACTTAAGCTACAGCGTACTCCTGTCGCGCTAGGTTTCCAGTATTCTCGCGAACTCTTCGCGCAAACTGTTAGTCCGAAAAAAATAGGACCTTTTTTGTTGCAAATTTAATTTGCATTAATTGCGGTGTCGTTGGAGTGTGCGGTTTTCGAGTTATTAAAGACAAACGTACAAAAGTGATATTTAACGTGTTCTATCTCGGAAACCATTCGCAATAGGCCATATATACATATGAAATTTTTTGTTCAGAATCACTAACACTATCATGTCTCAAAGCATGTACCTTTCCTCCTGACTCACGCTGAATATTTTACAAATTTTTGTATGTTGTGTATATTGAAAAAATATATAGCCTATGTCCACTCAAATGTTCCTTAGGGAATCGTACAGAAATATGAAATAAATCGACCAAGAACTTTTACAGATTCTTGGTAACGACATTTATCCTTTATATATTACATAGATATACACTGACGAAAGAAATAATCTGAATACCAAGAAGGAGTTGAGCGATATAAACGAAAGTTGGCAGGGGTGTTTCTACATCTCAAAGATTATGTTTATTCAGATTTTCCTCCAGTCACATAAAAGTGGCGCTAGTAGAGCTACTATGTGGATGCAAATCAGGTTTCCTTTATAAACACGCTGTATCGGTCGCGAGCAATAGTTACCTCTGGGATCTGACGTGGTGAGTTGATGTTAGTCAAGAATGCCTTTAAGGCGACAAAGACGCCATTATCAATACCTCACTGAGTTCGAACTTGTAATAGGGCTACGAGAAGATGAATGATCTTTCTACGATATTGCAGGAAGACTTGGTACGAATGTAACCTCTGTATATGATTGCTGGTAGCGGTGATTACTAGAGTGTACAGTCTCAAGAAAACCAGGCGCCGGAAGGTCACGAGCCACTACCGAGGGTGAAGACCATCGCGTTTGGAGTATGGCTCTGTAGTGTCGTTCTGCATCTGCAGAAGTTGGTACCGCAGTGACACAACGAATTGTTACCAATAGGTTACTACAAGAAAAGCTCCCAACCAAACGCCCTGTAACGTGCAGTCCATTGATTCCAAACCACGCCTTCTCAACTTCAGTGGTGTCAAGCGACAGCTAATTGGAGGGTAGAACACAGGTCTGTTATATTTCATGATGAAAGCTGGTTCTACCTCGGTGTCAGTGATGGCAGAGTGTCGATTAAAAGAAAGCCAGAGAAGGACCTGCAACCAATCTGTCTGCTTGCTAGACACACTGCACCTACACCTGGAGTTATTGTCTGGAGTGTGATTTCGTATAACAGAAGGAGTACCCTCGTGGTTATCCACGCATCCTGACTGGATATTTTTACGACTATCTGGTGATTCGGTCAACAATGCTGCCATTCATGAACAGCATTACAGGGGCTTTTTCCAACAGGGCTCGCCCTCATACCGCTGTTGTATCCCAACATGCTCTACAAAGTGTCGACACGCCCCCTTCGCCTGATCGATCGCTAAATCTGTCTCCAGTCGAGCACATATAAGACATCATGGGATGATGACTCCAACGTCATCCACAAACAGCATTTACCATCTGTGTGTTGACTGGTCCAGTGCTCCAGGCATGGAACTCCAAAAACTAACATCCGGTGCCTGTACAACACATTGCCTGCACGTTTGCATGCTTTCATTCAGTATCATGGCGGTTACACTGGTTATTAATGCATCAGCGTTCCACATTTGCAGTACTTACATTAACCTGTAATCTTGCTATGTTAATCACTTAAACATGTTAGCTAGACAAATGTATTCACGAAATTTCATTATTCGACATTAATAATTTTTTGGTGATGCAATTTTTTTCCATCAGTGTATGTTTCGAGTGATATTATGAAATCTTATGTAGACAGTGATCTTCCTCTTCTCTTGATGGTAGAGTGCGCGAAATTTCATCAAGATCAGAATAAAAGTTTAGATATGTATGAATTACAAACAAGCAAACAAACAGGAACTCTTCCTTATATATGCAGATATATTAACTGATAAATTCGTTACTGTACCCATCCTGTAAGATTATGTCCCTCTTTTGTGGCTCTGTCTTATGACGAACGATCATTCTCTCAAAATATTCAGAATAAAAACATGGATTGTAGAAAGCACTGAGATACACAGACATATCTTCGTAACGATTAATAGGTGAGTTGTTTATGCAAAACAGTAAACTTGTAAGATTACTGTATGATAACTAGGTACTAAACGAGCTAACCAGTGTCCTTTGCAGTCCGAACGTTAGTAACGTAGAACAAAGAATATTAGCGACAAGGATAAATTGTCCAGTGAACTTGTTACTGTCCTCTATTACACAACACACATCATATATTTTCTTTTGGTTAACCATCGAACAATATTGCAGTATAGGACGCAAAATGTTCCGTAGACTTACTTTTCATAAGGGTCCAGCCATTTCCCGCATCCTAATAAAGAACTGACGATTCAGCTTTCTGACCTACAGCTGTGGATACGTGTTAAAATCAAAAAACATAAATTCATCTACGTACAAACCTTCTTTAAATATGTCTAGCAGTTCCTGAGTATATAACATCAGAAACGAAACCGACGGACAGTCAATCACTACTAGGAAACTATTTTTAGAAACGAAAACTGGGAATGAATTTTCTTGTCGCCATTTCTCCGAGAGAAAGGAAACATCTATGTCTTGCCTTCAAGACAGATGATCCCATACATAATTCTGAACATACAAACAGAAATTTACGAGTTTGTTCCTGCGGAAGTTTTCCCGTGCTCCACTCCGGGCGGTTTACCTCAGGAGATTAGAATTCCGGGAATGCTTGTGTCGGCTCAGACGGCGTGTCAACAGCTGCACAGCGCTTCCACCTGTTTGTTACCTCTCTTTATATGACATCAAACAGATAATAGTTACGGTGCGCCTTGTTCCTCAGCTAGGCGGGGTAAATGTTTTATGGATCGCCTGACAGACAAGTAGTCCATTTTTAGGCACTGAGGTGGGCTCTCGTGAAGGCGCGTCTGTTGCCACCTTGAGACCCACTGCTGAACCGTGTGCACCCGGTACAGTGCTTCCTGCATAGCAGCCTTTGCACTCGTTGACGAAAGTGTACTTCGTGCAGAAGGACACAAACTACTTTTCTGTTATACTCCAACATTAGTAGGAAACTGGTCTTGTGGTCTTCTGCATTTTCTAATAGTTTTACCTCATTTGTTAGAAACTATGTTGGAGAAAGTAATTTTAAGAAACAGATCCCCCCTGTCAGTATAGACTTTTTTCCAATTAATTACAGATTTGTATTATATAACTTTTGGAAAATTTCTCGAAATTAGCACATTTGTATCTAATTTCAGACTTCGTTTATCTGTACGTTATTTGTTCCCCGTGGATTTGCACTGACATCCATAGACTGAGGTAGTCTATCAAAGTTTGCTAACATCTCGCTTAATGGTTTTAGCGTTAAAATTTTGTCTGAAACATTCCGTTACTCGCAGTACAAAAATTTCATACCGTACGTGGATTATGAATATGTTTCAGGTGGCGTCGGTGATGAGGCCATTAAAGATAGAGCACTAGTCCGGATCTTGCAGGAGTATGAAAAGAAATTCTCTACGTTCTGATCGAAGGAATTATTCCGTTATTAAAAGATTTGTAGAAACAAGGAAAACCTATCTATGTTGGAACATGAATGTAGAGCCCTTCAAATGCGATTTCAGTGCGTTATCCACTACCCAACCTCTCTCGGTCAATATCCTCGTCAGATGGATGTACCACAATGAATAGTTAATATTTAATATTTGATGCAGTGGGAAATTACAAGCATAAGTAGTTTATAAAATCATCGGCGTCGAGCGGCAACTGCTTCAAAGAGAAATCTTACAACAAGATTAAAAAAGAAAAATAAGTCAGGCACCAACGTATAAGTTACTGATGTCTTATTAGATTTAAACGCATTCCAATAAATTGTAGTGGTAAGGAGTAAGCTTGCAAAACAGCTACAACAGTCTGTAATACACTGCTAAGCGTTCCTCGAAATAACATGTTTACACTTGATCGGTAATATCGACGACGTTTTGAGTGATAAGATTTACGACACGAAAAATCACATCATCTATATTTTTTATGTCATTGCTGTATGATTTCCTTTACAGACGTCCTCACACACAAAAATCTGATGTTGCGAGGCACTGAGGCCTTGGCAGTTAATGAATGTGACCACAGCAGTTGATTCACAGTTCAGGTAATGTTACATTTAGTTGACGTGTTACCTCAAGTCCGTTGACTGCAAGGTTACTGCAGCCTAAAATGATACTTTCCATGGTATATTTATAAATTAAAAATAACTTCCAGAAAGAAATTTTTACTCTGCATCAGAATGTGTGCTGATATGAAACTTCCTCCTAAATTAAAACCGTTTGTCAGATCGAGACTCAAACTTGACATCACCATCGTCTTCGGTAATTGCATCAACTTCATTCTCGTCCTCATCTTCTGCCACGTTCTCTAAAGCAGCTGGAAGAAGAGGAGCAAACAGATCTTCTACATGTGCAACTCGTCTAATTACTGGATCAATACATGAATATACAATTCGTTTCTAATTTTTCCAATTGTACCTCTGAACATTAACTAAATAGAAGGAACAGTCATTAAGGTGATTTTTAGACTTCCTCCACATCACTGGAATCGCAAATGGCATGCACTTTTATCTTTCCTATTGTCCACAGTCTAAATCTCTCTCCATAATGGATAATTTTCTTCGAATCTGGACAGTGCTTAAGACGCAGGTATAATATTACACAATTGCGTGCTACCCTTTCTGGTTCATGTTATCCGTAACTTTCTCTCAGCAGTGTTTGGCGAGAGCTGCCATGGTTAAATAGCGAAAACCTCGGCCGTTTCCTGAGTCCATCCTGGTACAGTTGAGCCAGAGCCCCTACAGATAAGGACCTCGCGTTTTCTCTAACGCTACTTCTCTGACACTTTATAAATGCTTTCAGCGCTTCGAGTAATTTATATTATTTGCAGATACGTTGAACACTTTTTACTTCGAGTACGGCTGGTCGTGATTATGTTTTACTTTAATGAACTTTGAGCACGATATACACGATTGGGTAAGTAGTGTAAAAGCAGCTCATTTCGTTGAAAGACGGGCTCGTGTCTGTACCAACGTATCCCTAAGTCTATTTCAGAGTAAACCGCACTCGAAAACCGGAATTAATTATAGAAAATCGTCGAGAATCTCACAGAAAAGTAAATCTGTGGAAAATTATTTCTTTAAATGAAAAGACAAATTTATAAAACTCTGTTAATGAGCATGAATAAGCAGTCTCGAAACAAGGTAACACTTCTATTAGGTTTATTTAGTTCGTCGGGATACCTTTACGTATAGTGTGTTCGCATTTAACGCACGCGCACATTGCTTGTGTATCTTTCGCGCTTTTCCCTTTATTTATAGCTACGCTGTCAAGCGGAAAACGAGTTCATGCAATTCTGATATGGGATTGCCCGCGCAGTGAAATGAGGTGCGCTAAGCAAACACGTGACCAGCGGTGCGCTGGCAATTACAGCAAAGCCGCAGGTGGGATCGGCTGTTTCCAAAAAAACACGCGCTCTTTGTGGCGCACATCAAAGAAGCAGCTGCCAACGCGCGCCATTCTCTGCGCCGCTTCTGGCGCTCCCACACCGCCCAGCTATCCCCTGTATTCGAGTTTAATGATACTGTAAATAATTTACATTTAATAAGGCATCTGCGATATGTGCATGTGAAGGCATTTACTCGTCCTGTATTTGGCATTTATCTCTTATTGCACATGCTAATATTAAAGCCATATCGTTCAAATAACATTATTAAATAAAATGCGTGTCTACTATTTGTTTGTGAATTGAGTGAATGTAATCAGTTTCTTGAAAAATTAACCTTCACAGTATCCATCATTTATGAATCAAATAAGTATATTTTACGATAAGTTACGTTGTATTCTTTATGTGCAGGGGGTGATCAGGAACTAAGGTTATATTCTTAGAATTTCATAGCGTGCTGAATACGATAGCGTGCTGAAAATCACGAGGGTGTGCTTTCACTTGCGAAGTTTTTATTCTGTTCTCAACATCGGTCGAGGTATCACGTTTCACGCATATTACTCGGTCGACTTTCCTGGTTCACTGACGCAGGTTGAAACACTATGCTGCTCGACGTTCCGAATTGTTGCGTATATCATAACGAAGTGTAACGTATGTCAGTGCGTGAGAAGCAGCTTGTTGTAATCGAGCTTCTAACCACAGAAAACATGTCTCCAAATGAAATCCATAGAAGAATGAAAACTGTATATGGTGGTAATTGTATCGACACCTGTAAAGTGCGTCGCTGAGTTTTTCGTGCTCTTAATGAAGGAAACAGCAGACCACCTCTACTTCGCATCTGATTTTCATATGTTTCCAAAACTTGAAGAATACCTTCGAGGATGTCACTTTGATAGTGATGAAGTGGTGCAAGCAGAAGTGAGGTAGTGGCTCCATCAACAATGTCAAACATTCTACAATGACGGTATCAACAAAATTGTCCCTCTTCAAGAGAAATGTCTTCGTCTCTAGGGTGGATATGTTGAGAAATAAATATGTAGACAAAAAATTTGGACTGTTATTAAGATTTGTTTTATTTAAAAAGATTCAAGAGTTCTCACATAAGAAATTCGGAGGCGTTACTTTTCAGCACGTTCTCATATATTCTGCTAGACACGAAGCACAAACACAAGATAAGTGTGTATAAATATGCATAAAATGATGTGCAACACCAGTAATTTGCTCTGCACGGAAATTATAAACATTTCCTCTTTGTTTTTCTTTATGGGCTTTTTAATTGCTGTGTTGTAGTCCCCGATTTTCTCGTATCTGGAGTCTAGTATGTGTCTCTGTGTACTAACTAAAACTAATACGCTTTGTCATTTACTGCAATCTGTTCTCTTGCCCAGAATTATTAGGCATTTCAATAATTCTCTCATGGGAAAATCTGTTTTCGTTTGCAAACTGAAATGATGTTTTTCATATCCCCTTGCGTGACTTCCGTAAGGACCGTATAACTAAAGTCAGATTGTCAACAGCTGCACCTTTGGCATGGGATTCTTCCTGGAGGATTCAGGGAGTTATGCCTCCTTAAATTCGTTTCGTACCCAATGTATGACACCTCATAAAAGAAAATGAAACGAAGGTCGAACTAAAAGACACGCTGGTTAAGGTCGCCCCCACACGTGGAAACAGCCGTTTCCGAAGTATGAATATTCAGTGATAGACCTATGTTTGCCAGCTGTACGGTGTTCTTCCTTCATGTGACATGTATGAACAGCTATGAAGAGCTCTCTGGCAACAATGGACGACCGTACATACATCCTAAACTATTGTAACTGTTTTTGTGAAGGTTTTGATGATATTCAAAGTGTTCATATTCACCCTTAGACATCAGTAATAATCTGTTTGTACCCTTTTTGATAAAATCTATTAAGAATCTGTAGAAATTTGGTTGCAAAATGAAGAGTGTGAAAAGATAATGAGGTATCAAACAGACCGGCGTCAGGTCTTGTTTAACAAGAGAAAGATTTAATTGCCTCAAAATAATCAGAGTAGTTAAGATAAGCTTAATTCGAGATCTGAGGGAAAATTTTTGTCAGATTTTCATACCCAAACGAAAAGTGCGAAATGGTCCAATGGGAAATGAAATTGACCAACGTGAAGTATCTTTTTTTTTTGTAAAATTGTGGTAAGATCTTATGGGACCAAACTGCTTAGGTCATCGGTCCCTAAGCTTACACACTATTGAATCTAACTTGAACTAACTTACGCTATGGACAACACACACACCCATGCCCGAGGGACGACTCGAACCTCCAACGGAGGAAGGCACGCATATTGTGACAAGACGCCTCAACGTGAGGTACACATTTGAAAAAAGATATCTAATGTTCGAAAGTAATCTGGGAAATAAATATATTATATTTCATACTTGACGAACAAAACTTTAAAATAAGTGAGAAATAAAACAGCTTAGAGAAACATTTGACGCGTCTTTGAATGATGCTGAAAATGATGTACAACAAATGAGAATTCATAATTTTAAAAAGACCTAGAGAATATTGGTCTGGTAGTCTACATAATCCACGAGACAAATAACATCTGGTACTCATTAAAATTCTGAGATTTTAAGTTAACCATTGAACATCAAATTATCAATCGGTAATTCATCTGCTTTGCATGATGTAGAGCATCTTTCAAAGGAGAGCCAAATGTTTCTCAAAGCTGTTTTAATTCTCACTTTTAGTCAAATCAATTCACAAATCATTTGACCACTTTATACAAAATTTTTTTTATTAGATCTCTCCGAGGCAACGTTTGCAAAACCTTTACTGAATGCAACGCGATTAGATTTCGTTATACGCATCAGTATGTAATTGTAAACCTGCGGTGGTATCGAGTCGTAAATAGCGTTTTATTTTCTATATTATCATCTGACTGGCAATACTCCAAAATTACTATTTACAGTCATAGCCAGATTACCCAACATAACGAGTGAATAGTCTCAAATCTGGGTTTCATAGTCCGTTCAGAGCAATGTCACTTTCCTTTACCGCAAGATGCCCTTCTAGAGCACCTCACTGAGACGCGACCTTGGAGTAATGCATATTCACGACTCAACGTGAACCGATAAGAATACTGAACTAAGCGAAGATGTAACAGAAGTATTAGGGGTAGGGGTGCTTTTAGGGAAAAGAATTGTTTCAGTAATAAAATATGTTACTGGGACGTCTACATAGACATCCAAGTACAGTTTATTTTGCGCCGTAAGGAGTAGCAGAGCGAAAAATTATAGTGGCACGTAACAATCAGAATACGTAAAAATGTTCCGACACAACGTCGGAGGCAATAAATAAATAGAAATGAAAAGATACGCACGAAGCAAAAACAAATGGAGAATAACACCATATTAGTCGAAAGACTGTTGACTGAAAAACATAATTTGTAGCTATAAGTGTAAAGCTTTTGTCTCTTGCCTTCTTGGTGACAAGAGGAAGTAAGGAAGAGTTTCCATCACATTTCCATTTCGCTTACTTTCTAGTGTAGGATAAACTAATTTGTCATGTTTTCTTCGCTGGCAACAAAAAACGTTTTCATCCCCACAATAGCCATCTAACAGCTCTCACATGGCTTCATTCCGATGTTATCTTTCGAGAAAGGCGCCAACAATAGGAGGCACCACAATGGTGTCAATTTACGAAAGCGAAGATGTAGGTAGATTTTATCACGGAAGCAACTGAGAAATAGTGCAAGCGGCGGTGGTGTGGCATTGATGGGAGAGGGGGCGGCGAGGGGGAGGGAGGGGGGGGGGGGGAGAGGGCGTTTAGCACAGCATACTTATCACAGGTAACGGGTATTAATGGTTGTCGTCCATCATGTACAAATGTCTTACGTTTTCTTGTTAAGCTGATCTAGTCTTCCTGACTAAATGCCAACCCATTTCAGCTGGACAGTGTGTAACTTTGCTGGTTTTTCTAGCTTTGCAATTACAGCCATTAGAATGCTATTATATTAATACACCAGGTAAACATCGGAAACCATTGAGGCTCAAGTCTCGTGTTTTGCTAATCAATAACAATGTGTAGGATAAAAAGCTACTGAAATATTTTGAAAGAACGGGAAGATACACATCTCTCGTTACTAATCTCAAAAGATTGTAGAAGGGACATCGTAAATGCTGTTCCGCAAACGAATGAATACACTCCCGGATCAAAAGTAACCAGTCATCTATTAGTGAACAATTATATGGGGGTGTGTACACACTTAGCCTTTATGACGGCTTCCGCTCGGCTGGTGACCCTTCAATGATGTGCCTTGAAGTCTGTGGAGGATTGGCGGCTCATTATACCTCAAAAGCCGAACCCTGAGAAGATAGTGATGTTCGACATTCTAACTCAGCCCAAAGGTGTTCCAGGAAGGGATAACGTGGTGTGGCTTGAAGGGCATCCGGCCACCCCCTAGGCTAACTGTGCCAAATCCGTTAATAACCATGGGGACCTTGCGCCGATGGGGGACCAAGGCACAAGGAAAAAGAAGAAAAAGGAACAAGAAACAGTAACACTGAAATTCTGTTCGTAGCTAACTATAGAACCTGCCAAAATGATGAGAACTATGTTTATTGCATAAAATGTGGCTGCGCCGCAAGTTGGTGTACAACCAATAAGGTTTGGGGCATCCATAAACAGTGTAACCAGATCTTCCTCCTTCTTCTACGCAAGATTTTCCACGTTTATTGCATGGGCCATATATATTTACGTGTGTTCAAAATAATTCAAATGGCTCTAAGCACTATGGGACTTAACAGCTGAGGTCATCAGTCCCCTAGAATTTAGAACTACTTAAACCTAACTAATCTAAAGACATCACACATATCCTTGCCCGAGACAGGATTCGAACCGGCGACCGCAGCAGTCACGCGGTTCCAGACTGAAGCGCCTAGAACCTCTCAGCCACCGAGGTAGGCATTTACGTGTGTCTCTTAAAGAAAGGTCAGTATGTAGCACCTCAAGAAAAAGATCTAGTGATCAAACCCAGGAACCCTATCGGCCAAGCAGGTGGTCTATCGATCCGTCTTTTCCCTATTATCGGTACACGTTACACTCTAACGGAACTGCAAAATATGATAGTGCCTCATCGTATGGAAAATGTATGTCTTCATTAATGTACGACAACATATTTCCCACGAATTCCATCAGCAATTCACGCAGTAAACAGATACTTATCACGTGATAGCTAGAGAGGAGGGATATGCGGCCGAATTATATCGCCATCCATGATTCCTGCCCATTCACTGATGCAAAAAGTGTACAGAAATCAGTGACAACGTGTGGCAGGTGCGTTTACTTACTCCATTACGTGGATCTTGTTACCCAAACGATAACGTTAACTGGGCGTATGTGGATGAACCTACGAGGGTCATTCAACAATTAAAGAGACAAACTGATCTGGCGGGAAAAAGCGTTCATTTTTACAAAACAATACTTTTTCTACTTTTCAAGGTAATTCCCTTGAACATTTATGCACTTGTTCCAACAGGCTACAAATTTCTTTATTCCGGCTGCAAAGAACTCTTTATCTTGATTTTTCAACCAATTTTCCACAAACATTGTCACGTCCTCATTGTCCAGGAACCTCTTCCCACGTAATGCCTCGTCCAGTGCATCAAACAAATGTAAATCACTAGGTGCTAAATGAGGACTGCAACGGGGTTAGTTGAGTAATATGAGGACGTGCATTGTCTTGCTGCAGAATCACACCTCTCCTCTGAGATCCACGACGTATCTCCCTCATGGCAGGCTTCACCTTGATTAAAAGCAAATCCGAGTAGTATTGGCTGTTCATTGTATGCTCCTCTTGGAGATAATCACAAAAAACTGGACCTTCGGCATCCCAAAACACCATCCACATGAATTTTTCTGCTTATGAGTGGGTTTTGAATGTTTTCTTGACAGGTGAGTTGGTGTGCTTCTACTCCAAGCTTTGTCTTTTTGATTCTGGCTCATAACAGCGAACCAAAGTTTCATGACAAGTTAAATTTTGTTTAGGAAGTGCTCACCTTCTCTTTCATAACGTCCCTTTAGCTCTGTACACACTCCCAAACTTGTTTCTTTCTGTAGCAGCGTCAACTCCTTTGGGACCCATCTTGCACATGTTTTGCCGTACTTCAGCTTGGTACACATAATGTTATGAACTGTAACAGTACTAACTTGAACCTTATCAACTATCGCTTCCACAGTCACACGGCGGTCGCCACGAAAATGTCAGCAATTCGACTTTCAGTTGAGGGAGTTGAAATGGCAATTGGTCGGCCAGAACGGTGTACGTCAGTCACCGAGTCGTGACCATTTTTCAACTGATCTACACACTTGTAAAAATTTGCACGATTCATATAACCTTCACCATAAACTTTAGGCAGTCTACAATATACACTCCTGGAAATGGAAAAAAGAACACATTGACACCGGTGTGTCAGACCCACCATACTTGCTCCGGACACTGCGAGAGGGCTGTACGAGCAATGATCACACGCACGGCACAGCGGACACACCAGGAACCGCGGTGTTGGCCGTCGGATGGCGCTAGCTGCGCAGCATTTGTGCACCGCCGCCGTCAGTGTCAGCCAGTTTGCCGTGGCATACGGAGCTCCATCGCGGTCTTTAACAGTGGTAGCATGCCGCGACAGCGTGGACGTGAACCGTATGTGCAGTTAACGGACTTTGAGCGAGGGCGTATAGTGGGCATGCGGGAGGCCGGGTGGACGTACCGCCGAATTGCTCAACACGTGGGGCGTGAGGTCTCCACAGTACATCGATGTTGTCGCTAGTGGTCGGCGGAAGGTGCACGTGCCCGTCGACCTGGGACCGTACCGCAGCGCCGCACGGATGCACGCCAAGACCGTAGGATCCTACGCAGTGCCGTAGGGGACCGCACCGACACTTTCCAGCAAATTAGGGACACTGTTGCTCCTGGGGTATCGGCGAGGACCATTCGCAACCGTCTCCATGAAGCTGGGCTACGGTCCCGCACACCGTTAGGCCGTCTTCCGCTCACGCCCCAACATCGTGCAGCCCGCCTCCAGTGGTGTCGCGACAGGCGTGAATGGAGGGACGAATTGAGACATGTCGTCTTCAGCGATGAGAGTCGCTTCTGCCTTGGTGCCAATGATGGTCGTATGTGTGTTTGGCGCCGTGCAGGTGAGCGCCACAATCAGGACTGCATACGACCGAGGCACACAGGGCCAACACCCGGCATCATGGTGTGGGGAGCGATCTCCTACACTGGCCGTACACCTCTGGTGATCGTCGAGGGGACACTGAATAGTGCACGGTACATCCAAACCGTCATCGAACCCATCGTTCTACCATTCCTAGACCGGCAAGGGAACTTGCTGTTCCAACAGAAGAATGCACGTCCGCATGTATCCCGTGCCACCCAACGTGATCTAGAAGGTGTAAGTCAACTACCCTGGACAGCAAGATCTCCGGATCTGTCCCCCATTGAGCATGTTTGGGACTGGATGAAGCGTCGTCTCACGTGGTCTGCACGTCCAGCACGAACGCTGGTCCAACTGAGGCGCCAGGTGGAAATGGCATGGCAAGCCGTTCCACAGGACTACATCCAGCATCTCTACGATCGTCTCCATGGGAGAATAGCAGCCTGCATTGCTGCGAAAGGTGGATATACACTGTACTAGTGCCGACATTGTGCATGCTCTGTTGCCTGTGTCTATGTGCCTGTGGTTCTGTCAGTGTGATCATGTGATGTATCTGACCGCAGGAATGTGTCAATAAAGTTTCCCCTTCCTGGGACAATGAATTCACGGTGTTCTTATTTCAATTTCCAGGAGTGTATATTCACTGGCTCTTCACCTTCAGCAAGTAAAAAACGAATAACAGAACGTTGTTCAACTAATGTAGACCTTTGAAACGGACTCGACATCTTGAAATGTATTTTTGAGATTGTAAACAAAACAATGTTGACACATCAGCTGATCAGGGCTCATCCCAGTGATGTCAACTTAAAAGCCATAATGGTACCAAACTTGCCCAACTAACAATTTTTTCTCCAGACCAATTTGTCTCTTTAATTATTGAATTACCCTCGTATATCAGCGAAAGCATCCCAGTTTCTCTCACAGCTGCTGAAATGGTGTTTTTGAACCAATATCGAGCGGCCAGTCAAGTACAAAAAGTGGCCAGACTTCATCCACAAGGCTATCACGCAGTAAATAGACCAGATTTATTCGGAATTGATGGCTTAAGTGTTTCTGCTTCAAATAACGTGGTAAATCATTTTGCAGTTATTGAGCTTTTGTGATAAAGGACAAGACAGATTTAAATACACAAGTTACTAACACACGAACGCACCCTCATTCTGAAATCAGCCACCAGCTGGGTGCACGAAGCACATTAATAGCGGTTATATCTTTTTACTACAAGCTCTATGTAGATGTTTGTTGTATGAAATATAGATACCTAGATACTTTTCCACTACGGATTTAGCTGGCAATGCTTCTAATACATTGTGGTTTAAGCACACATTTAGATGCCCTATGAGACAATCAAGCCCACAGTATTCCTCAGACATGTCTGTAGTTGCCGAGTGTGTATATAGATAAGGCATCAGCACATTGGAGAACTTTCTCTGCTGTAAATATTGTGCTGTAAATACTGACGGAAACAGGACTGACACATGTGTTATGCCCTCACACGTTGACCTAGGACGACATGTTCTGCCGTTCACTCTAATACTCTGTTTCCTTTCTCTCAGGAGGCTGATAAAATCTGCTAACACAAACGCTCATACTATGCATTTTATTGACGACAAGCTGAAGGAAAAGATTATATGTACTCTAAGTGTTAATAAATACTCCTGTAATGTCTCCGCTTCCTCTCAATATCAGTTACATGTCTATCTGTTTGCATCGCGTGGCGTCCACTATCTTTCCTACATAAGTATAAAAATACGTAATTATAAAATCTTTGTTATATTTTGAGGCCCAAATGTAAAACGTGTAAAGAAGTCAACGCTACCATCTGACTATGGGCTCAGGCCCGAAACTAGTAATGGGACAACGAAATCATTTAAAAATTCATGGGTGACTGCAGTATTTCCTACGGTGAAATGAGCTTCTGAGTAGCTTCTCCTTTATACTGTCTTGGGTTATTTCACATTCCAAAGACAATGGTATTGCAGGCACCGTTCCACTACAATTGGGATTTCATTTCAGGCTTCATGAGTGGTGTGTACGAATAGATAGACAACTACATTGCCAGATCGATAAATGTAAAGAAACTCACGTATTCTGGTACTTGATTCCTTGCTAACCGTAGTATTATAATCTTGTCCGGCACTTTATAAACATACTATGTTCAGTAGGCCATTAAGATATTCTGTTAGTAATTTATTGGATACAGTTTGTCGTTGTCTTTTTGTTATGAGAATAGGTAAATGGGCCAACCCAAATCTTATCACACAGGCTCCCAAATAATGCACTAAACGCTACTGTAACTGGCAAAACATATTTCTACTGCTCTGCTATGTTCTGTTGGCTTATTTATTCAGGTTGATGATATATCATTTAATGATATTTGATTTTCTTTCTTTATACATATGATATTATTTTTCATCACCTATCTTCACGTAGGTTATCCCACCGGGCGTGGTTTACGCTTAGGTCCGCCACAAATAACTAATTAACTCTGTGCCTTCAACTGCACGAACTGTTCCACGGGGGCTCTACAAACAGACATAACACTCAACGGGGGGATATCGAGCGAATTTTGGCACCTAAAGCTTCATACTAAGCTTGCTTAGAATTGGGGTCAGTTTGGTTTGACAGTTACCTATTCTTGATGAGAAATACAGTGTCATCATATTCGTCGACACTGCCCCAGAAAAATCCGTAGAAAACAGAAATATTAAAATATATTCTCGACTGCAGTAAAGAACAAAGAATTGGACAAGCATTTCCCCAAGGCAGATACCATTGTAGTATGTGCAAGTTTGGATCAAGAAGATTTGGTAAATCGATGTGCACATCACAGCCAGATGAGCTAGCTGAACCTAACTAAATTGCAGTCCACGTGAGAGCGCACTGAACCTCCGAGACGCAAGGATTCCTTTCCCGCGTTCTGGAAGATTTTGTTTTCTTTCGCGCTGTAATTCCACATTTATCTCTTGAGCTGTATATTTTACGCTTTTTAAAACCGTAAAAAATTGTTAAATCACTAAATTATGAGTTTTGTTAAAATACAAAGATGAGAAATTGCAAGGACTTAAAATTCTATCTAGATACTGGCTCACTATTTGGCGATCGTGAACGTTACGCTACCATATGACCTCTCTTTGCCAGATAAACACAGGAAAGTTTTCTTCTAACATTGAGTCACATACCAATTGCTTCCGATCGAGCGGCTCGGATATACTTAGACATATATCCGCGAAAACGCAGATCCAAAATTCTTATAAACGGCTGAACCCACGGCTACGTTACAGTTATGTAGTGCAACTGTTACTCCTTCTGGTACCGAGAAGTTCAGTTTAACTAGCGTTACGTGTAGCTTTTCTTCCTCGTACTTAATTTTTCTAGTAAATAGATTAGATCACTTGCAATCTGCATTACAGTTTAGTGATTAATTTTTTTCTTTTGTACATAATATCCTCCGTGGATGTTCCATTTTCTAGTATCATTCTGCTCATGGAACTAATTGTCTCTCTAGGCACGTGGAGACTCTTGAACTGTGAATGTAAGAGCTCCCTGGGTGCTTAGTATATCGTGGGAATACATAAACCGAGGTAAAAATTTAATGTCGTATGGCTTGTTCCTGTAATACAGTGCAAGACGTACCTCGATTTCTGCCTGCAACGGACAGAAAGAGCTGCTTTAACTACCACCGGCTACACACTCTCCCTCGTGTTGTCCCTCCAACAGAAACCACAGAGAGTTGACATTAGACGCTGTTGGAAACAATCTGCACGCTTTTACTAACACACTTGCGTGCTACAGTGGTGTTCAGACAAACCGCCCTTTGTAAAAGGTAAACAATTTTGCGCCGTTTTCACGGCTAAACGGCGCGGAGGCGCACAGAAGCGTCTGAGGAGCCGCCGTGGCGTGTCAGCCACAAAAAGCTGCTGTACGTGCCGACGCGCCACTTTCATAAACACGCCACCAGCCAAAAAAGGCCCAGCCGGAGGGTAGCGGCCGACGCACGTGGAGAAATGTGTCAAACTGTTGTTGCACAAGGTACCTCCAGCCGACGACCCCCTTCACAGGGAGATCTCAGTTGTTCTTTCATCGAGCGAACCTGTAGCTAGTTCAGAGCACCCAATATCTCCTTTTGCTTTGTGTCAATGGAGTTCTAAGTCACACATGCCTCTCGCATCGTTGAACGTGAAACGTACACCACTAGAATAATAAAAAGAAAGCTCCAAGGAGAAAAACGTAGAGAGATTAGGAAAGTCTTATCGTAAACTCCCCCAATGGTAAAAGTGAACGATTTAAGTTTCAGACTAACACAGCAATATGTTTGTCTACGTATCCGTATTTTTTAACACATAAACGCAGTGTTTATCAAACTGAAAGTTGCTTCGGGCACAACGGCTCTTCACGTGTACTTCCTTTAACTTGCAGAATGACTTTTCTAGTTTCAGGTGGAAGCCAACACAACATGCAATACGAACAATGATGCGGTGTCACATTTTCCAGATAAACATGGCATTGTCAGAGGGAGCAATAAAAGGGGAACATCGGAGAACCAGCCGGAAACTGACTGTCAAAATTTTGATTTGTGGTTTGGCGCTTATTTAATTTTAGATCAATTACTTTTTGTAGGCCTCCTGCTTACTGTGACGCTTTTCTTCCGTTCTTTCTTACCACCCTGTTTCTAGCTTCTTCGGCAGCTTTATTCGTATTTATGAATTGGCACTCCTTAGAAATAAAAACCTATGCGCTATAGAACAACACAAAGTAAGGAGATTATAACTGTTGTTCTCAGTAGATATGTAACGAAAATTTTTGGGTGATATGGTTCGCAATATTAGAGCTATTTCTCCAGAGTATACGAACGTAAAAAATAATTCCGTAGTTCCCCAGGGAAGTGTTATGAGACCGTTACTGTTTACATTGCGTATAAATGATCTACTAGAAAGCATTGGAAGCTCCTTAAGGCTGTTCGCAGATGACGCGATTGTCGGTAATAAAGTAGCAGGGCCAGAAGACAGTTTCGGTTTGCAGAGGACTGACGACTGGTGCAGGCTCTGGCAGCTGACCTGACCCTAAATAAATGTAACATATGCATAGAAAAAGAAATCCACTGCTGTACAACTGCACTAATGATAACAAACTGCTGGAAACAGTGTCTACCGTAAAATATCTAAAAGCAACAATTCAGAGTGACCTTAAGTGGAATGACTACTCAGAGCAAATAGCGGGAAAATCGGATGCGATACTGAGATTGCTTGGAAGAATCGTACGAAAATGTAACTTACCCACCAACCCTCGCAAGACGCTTGTTCTACCTGTACTTGAGTATTCTTCATCATTCTATGATCCTTACCAGGTAGGACTGATGGAGGAGGGAGGGATTGAGGTTGAAAAGGAAAGGGAGAGATAGATGGATAGGGTAGATAGATAGATAGATGGATAGATAGATAGATAGATAGATAGATAGATAGATAGATAGACAGAGAGAGAGAGAGAGAGAGAGAGAGAGAGAGAGAGAGAGAGAGAGAGAGAAGATCCAAAGAAGAGCGGCGCTTTTCGTGAAGTGTTCGTTCAGTCGGCGCCAGAGCGTTACAGCGATGATCAATAAACCCCAGTGACAGGCGTTACGAGACTGAGGTTGTACATCAAGGAAAGGCTTAGTGCTGAAATTTCGAATGAGCACTTTCCGGGAAGAATCGGACAGCATTTTGCTTCCTCACACATTCATCTCACGAAACTAACTCGAGAGAAAAGTCGAGATACTAGAAAGGCTCACCGATAATCATTCGTCCTATGCACCACTCGGGAGTGGAAGAAGAAATGGGGGACCAATTAGTGGTATCAGAAGTACCCTCAGGCACACACCGTTAGGTAGCTTGGGCAGTCTGATGTAGATGTAGATGCAGGTGCACATAAAACTGAAAATTAGAAACGATTTCTTCTCGTTCTTTTCGTTGATTTAACAATGTGCTCTCATGTCTAAATTTAGAAAATCTGAACTTTTAAGAAAAATTATAAAAAGAAGTATAGATAAATAACATAAAACAGTGTACATTACGCTATACGGAGATTGTGTAATACTTTCGTGGTGATTTCCAACTAACACGCTAACTGGCATCGCGAAGGGCGGCACAAAGCGGTAAGGGGGAAGAAGTTTTGCGCTAGGATGAGATGTGTAACACAATGAGCCGATCGCTGATTCGCGCAGGCTGGCAGAAACGTAGTTAGTAGGATATGACGGCTGATATGATGCTCCATAGCGTTATCGCATTACCCCATGCAAATGGAGGCTGCTCGGAGACAGGTGACGGACACACTGGCTCTGACACGGCTCTCCCCATGGAACGAATAATAAAATAGTTGCTGCGGCAAAACCTGATCGCTGTCATATTTTATCTCGCCGTGTGTTCGTAGTTCGATGTTTAATATTCTGTAACCACGAGGTCTGTAATCAACGCAGAAGTGATTTTCTTCGGATGTTGGAGTAATCTTTTTCGGACGTTCATTTTGTTACTCTCAGCGTTTCACAGATGGTGACAACCTTTTCTTGCTACTACAAGTGTGCATTTGTGTCCTTTTTACTTCAGTCATCGTCAGTTATTTTGCTGTCCACATATCAAAACTCTTCTACTACTTTCACAGCGTCATTTCCTAATCTACTTCCCTCAGAATTTCATGATTTCAGCTGCATTCCATTATCTTTGTTTTACTTCTCTTGATGCTCATCTTACAACCTATTTTCAGCACACTATGTATTCCGTTCGCTCTTTTCCTACTCATTTGCCATCTCTGACCTAATTACTATGACAACGTCAGCCCTTCAAGCTTTTATTTCTTCTTCCTGAATTTTAATTCTCTTTTACATTTCTCCTTGGTTTCTTTAAATTCTTGCTCTATTTACATTATGAATAATATGGAGAATAGGGTACAATTGTGTCTCATTTCCTTCTCAGGTCCTACTGGTATAGGAAAAAGTAGATTCCAGTGACGTTACTCTACACGTAATTCCGAGAGTCTGTGAGCGTACATCTTTTGCTGCAGTAGTTACTGAAATACAATCATGAGTATATTTGGTTAACATAAGTAAATTTGATATGAAGAAGTAACGTTTTACACGGAAAGACACGTGCTTCTGCACTTGTTATACAGAATCAGGCTAACAGGAATTTACTCATTTAGAGCCGGCGGGAGTGGCCGAGTGGTTCCAGGCGCTACAGTCTGGAACCGCGCGACCACTACGGTCGCAGGTTCGAATCCTGCCTCGGGCATGGATGTGTGTGACGTCCTTAGGTTATTTAGGTTTAAGTAGTTCTAAGTTCTATGGGACTGATGACCTCAGAAGTTAAGTCCCACAGTGCTCATAGCCATTTGAACCATTTACTCATTTAGAGCATGCAGTTATTTGGTCCATATAGCTGCTGCAGACTCTTCGTTGTCCACAATGAACTGAAATTGGAGTGGAAGAGGAGGAGTTGGTGTTTAATCTCCCGTCGACAACGAGATCATTAGGGATGGAGCACAAGCTTGGACTATTGAATGATGGAGGAGGAGGAAAGCGACCGTGGCTTTTGAAGGATCCATTCCGGTATTTGCCTTGAGCCAAATAGGCAAATCACTGGAAACCTAAATCAGGTTGGCTGGAAGCGGGTTTGAATCGTCGTCCTCCCGAATGTGAGTCTAGTGTGCTAATCATTGCGCTACCACGCTCAGTTGAAATTACAGATCCTAAAGTTAGACTTACATACTTCTCTATTCACCCTGTAAAAAGTGGATTGTTTCTGAAAGATGTGCACATAAATATTCAGTCTGGGATTCGATGAATATACTTCCAGAATCGAAAGCAGATACGGCCTGCTACGGACCAGGTCCTCAACAAGCGGAGCCAGGAAATTGGAAATCATGTTCCGCTCACTCCACTTACTGCAGAGCGAGCACGCGGTCGTGAAAGGCCAATTATCGCAACCGGCGCTGACGTCTAGCACTCTCATCAGGAAGAGCAGCCAACCGGCCGATCGAATGGCTGCTGCTGCGACCCAGCTGTTGATAAGCATGAGGAAATGCATACGAGCGCTTCTGATACGCTGTACTGGGATCCTCACCCCATAGTTTTTACGCTATGAGAGACGAGCTCCAGTGACCTTGTAACAATGTGACTTGTAGTCACGTAGCTGCGAAATGTCCGGTAGAGCTGAGAGTTCCCGGTTTGCTCTCTGGTAATTCTGACCACTTTTGGCTTTTAGCCGATCTTCCCTCGGCTTCCCTATCAGTTCACCACGGATTTAAGTCCTGGAAGCGTTATTTGCGAAAACCATCATCTCCAGATAACCAGTAATAAAAATGTGGTCCTTCATCCGACGTAAATTTGAAAAATTAAATCATAGATTTTATGTCACAGAAGTGTTTCCTAGGAGGAAAGTACCACGTTCCTGGACTTCAGGGAGGCGGCGTTCCATACAGTTCCGCACTGCTGCCTATCAACGAAAGGAAGAGAACACGAAACATCAGACCAGCTTCTTGATTGGATTGAACAGCTCCTAGCAAGAAGAACACAGCATGTCGCACTTAATAGTGAGAAATATACAATGCAAAATTTTTTTGGTGCATCTCCAAAAGAATGTTGCAACGACCTCGACTGTTCATATGAAATTTAAATAAACTAATGAAGAAAATTGGAAGCTCATTGAAGTATTTCATAGATGATGCTGTTTTACAGGGCACGCAAAACAAAAATGGCCTAGAAAATCTTTCATGCACCTTAAGATAGGCAACTCATGTCACATCATCTGCCCCGGTTGCGAAAGACGTAAATTGAGCTATTTATCGTTAGCTGGATTAAAGGATTCCAGGCCTGTTCAGTTTTTCCCCTCATGTATAAGCAGAAATCACAACGCTAGGATGTTGTAGTGAACTGTAGGGAGATCTGCAGGGCATCGACGCTTGACTGAAGGATTGACAGTTGACTCTCAACATAAGCAAATACAACGTACTGAACACAAAGAGGAGGAGAGAACCGTTATAATTTTACTGCACGATAGCTAAGCAACTACTGGAATCAGCAACTTTCATTGAATGTTCAAAAAATGGTTCATTTGGCTCTGAGCACTATGGGACTTAACTTCTGAAGTCATCAGTCCCCTAGAACTTAGTGCTTAAACCTAACTAACCTAAGGACATCACACACATCCAAGGGACCTTTACCAGGTAGAGTGATAAAATAAATTTGGAACATCCAAATAAGAGTACCGCATTTCCTAACGACTTCCTTTATAATTGCGAAAGCCAATTCCAGTGGGAGATGCTACAACAGGTGAATTCTGCAACACGGTGTGGTTTATTGTTAAAAGTAGCTGATTATACGGCGTTGTCCATGTATGTACTTATTCCAGTCTTCTATTAGTCCATCTTCTCCTTCCTCCTCTCTCCGTCCATCTCCTCCTCCCCCTCACTCTCTCTGTCCCCTCCCCCTATTCCGTATCCCCCTCCCCCTGTCTCCGCCCAGCGCCTCCTGCCCCATTTTTCTTCCCATCTCCTCCTCCCCCTTTGACTGTCCATCTCCTCTTCTTCTCCTTCTCTGTCCATCTCCTCCTACGACATCTCTCCAACTCCTCCTTCCACGCCCTTCTCTGTCCAACAGTCCACCCCCGTAGGTGTTGGTTCTTCCCCCACAGCGCTCCTTTCCAGAGAGTAAGTAATATGTGTACCAAGTATGTTTGAAATTGATAGTTGTTTACATGCAGTTGACGTATATTTAACATATCATATACATTTGTATGTACATTTCACCTGTATCCATAACGAATTACACCCTGCAGTTTCGTTTTCACGCGGCTTTCCTGAACATCCATTTTTGTAATATACATGGATTCCAAGAGCGTATATATCTTGCATAGGCAACCTACATATTGCTCCATTTTACACATATTTCGCGAAGAGACCATCAAGGTAAAATTAAAGTGACTTGAGATAATACGGTGCTTAGCAACAGCGGTTCTTCCATTGGCGACTAGATCAGGAAAGGGAGAAGTGACAGTGTCACACCAAGAACACAACATACTGTTAGGTAGCGTGCTAATATAGACATTGATACAGATGGATTGGGTACCACTTAGATTAGCAGTTGCGAAAGTCTCGAATACTGTATCAGAAGTTGGGACAAAATGGTAAATGATAAAATGATGTCATTTCTCTCATTTTTGGCTTTTCCAACAACTGTGGTTGACATCTGGTAGATGAAGTTTCCGAAAGAGCTTTTGCAACCTCCTTCTCTATTCTTGTTGCACTTCCAAGACCTAGCTTCAATTTCATTAACTCTGAAGCTTCCCGTTCAGATTATTTTGAAGAATTTCGGCATTGATGGACGACAGCATTTCGATTCTTGGCCTACCAAATAAATAACACTTTTTCTCATTGCGTGTATAATTTCTGTATGGAGAATATCAGCAAAGTTTTCTCGATGCTCACAACGAAACTTCTACTGTCTGCCCGTTGAGTCACTGCTACGTTTAACTCCGTAATCTTGTCCGTCATCTTCACATCGTGCTCCGTTCAGAGTGGTTCAAATAGCTCTGAGCACTATGGGACTTAACATCTCAGGTCATCAGTACCCTAGAACTTAGAACTACTTAAACCTAGCTAACCTAGGGACATCACACACACATCCATGCCCGAGGCAGGATTCGAACCTGCGAACGTAGCGGTCGCGCGGTTCCAGACTGGAGCGCCTAGAACCGCTCGGCCACCAACGGCCGGCCGTTCAGAGTGGATTTTGTATATTCTATTTGTAATGTGTATGGATACTGCTAGTGGCAAACACGGAGGGATAGGAAAACGTCAGAAGAGGTAGGCGATCACAGCCAAAGTAGTTTTATAACTGTAGAGAAGTTTCACAGCAGGATGCACGTGCAACGACTTGAGCAGATTTTATAGCCTGCACTCGGCTATAGTGTGAGGGGAGGTAGGCCATTACAACAAAAGGCAGCCTCCCGGTCGGTAACAGTATAATAAGGTGTTTTACTTCAGAAAATCCTTTCTTAATGTCCGGTGAATACTGCTGCTGTTCTATACTCACAGTATGTGTTTATCCAAATTCAGTACTTCGACACTTGCAACGTGTGCTTCCCTCTTAAATGTGTGAAAAATCGCCACTTATCACCAATACAGAGTCAAATAATAACTTACTTCATATTCTATTCTGAACACTTTAAAGAACTTAACTGTTCCTGAGAGTTATTATGGGAGCCGAAAGGTAAAAGCGCTTATACTTTGATAAGCGGGATCAGTATCGGGTCACATTAATACAGTTTCTACCGAGATGTGACCTCTACAGCGCGTAAGCCAAGGACGTATTTCTTGCGATGTGTGTATATAAAGTGATATGACACCGCTAATGATCTCTCTGCGTTTGCTTGCTAACTATGGCACGTTCCAGTCCTCTGCTACTCATTATAGCAGCTACATTTGTAATATGTTGCACTGTAGACGTTTTCATGGGAAATAAGCACCCTGACCTCGGGCAATTTTGTGTACGTAAAACCACACTATGTAAGTAGGCTGTTTAGGTTTTTATATTGGTAACGCCAAATAGCTCTCTGTATGAAAAATCACTGGCTGTGCTGTGTGCAGTCTGTGGCTAGTTTGCATTGTTGTCTGCCATTGTAGTGTTGGGCAGATGGATGTTAACAGCGCGTAGCGTTGCGCAGTTGGAGGTGAGCCGCCAGCTGTGGTGGATGTGGGGGGGGAGAGATGGCGAAGTTTTGAAATTTGTAAGACTGGATGTCATGAACTGCTATATACATTATGACTTTTGATGACTATTAAGGTAAATATATTGTTTGTTCTCTATTTAAATCTTTCATTTGCTGACTATGCCTATCAGTAGTTAGTACTTTCAGTAGTTTGAATCTTTTATTTAGCTGGCAGTAGTGGCGCTCGCTGTATTGCAGTAGTTCGAGTAGCCAAGATTTTTGTGAGGTAAGTGATTTGTGAAACGTATAGGTTAGTGTTAATCAGGGCCATTCTTTTGTAGGAATTTTCGAAAGTCAGATTGCGTTGCGCTATAAATATTGTGTGTCAGTTTAAGCACACTCTTGTACAATTTTTCAAAGGGGACGTTTCAACTGGTCATAACACTCCACTAGCTAGCTGATCTCCTGGATGGTTGTTTAGACGTCACTTCCTGACATATTTGTACCATTTAGCAGCGAATGGGCAGGCAGACATTGTTCAATATACAGGGTTGAAATGTAAAACGTAGAGGTTATGGCTGTAATTCCTTCTCCGGGTGCTACTTTGTCACCAGTGAATCTCGACAGATCTATTATTTTGTTTACGTATACAATTTTCTGCATGTTATAATTTGGTAATCACTTGCCCGTAGGTCAACAAACAGATTTCAGAAAGGAAACTGGGTACGGACAGATAAGAGGGCTCCCCAATTAAAACGTTTCGGGTACTAAAACCGGTTTCTGAGAGGCTACTGATTAATAGTGCGACTAATTCACGGAGCAAATATTTGTAAGGGTGCTGCAGTAATATACATCGGTCATTGTCGAGCGTGCGGAAGTAATTCCGAGAGGCCGCCAAATGGGATGGCACTATTAGGCTCGCCGCTGGCCACTGCAGCAAAGGGCGCGCTCATTACAATTATAGATGGTCGCATCCATTTCTTGGTGCTGTGCACCACCGAGCGGTGCCTATGGACAGGAAGCTATTTTTCTGCGTCGCGCGTAATTACGGCGGTCGGAGGTGATGTGTACAAATGCCTCGAAGGCATAAACAGCGTTCACAGAAGATCCATCACACGCCGCAAATGTTTTAAGCGCATCCGTGTGCTGCGTGCACCTGGCGTGAAAATTCGCCAGTCGGGCGCGCTGTTGCAGCGCACTACCTGTGAGGTGCTTGGCTTCTAAACAAAGCTTCTTTACTACTGAGTAGTTTCTGCCTGACAGTGAGTCACCTCCAGCGTAGATCTCCTGTTCATACGCCTACTTTGTCAGGCTTGGTCGCGTCTGTCACTGTTCATATATCTCGTCCTTGCGTACTTTGTCTGTCGTTATGAACACTGAGAACAAGAGAACTGAATCTACTATAGAGGAGTGTTTCGGTTTCACAAGCCACTGACCTAACTTTCATTTAAAAACGTAGCACGTATTGAAAGAGTCAACCCTCACAATACAAGATTAGTCCGTTGACTTCGCTACTCCCAAATGAATTCAAACTATTAATCTGTTTGTTCATCAAACTTCAGTGGATGATTTAGGCCTTTCTGTAATGAATATCTCTTACTAGAATTTATTTTCTGACGAAAGAAGCTAGGGAGTGGTTTTGTAACGGAATAACTGTGAGATTTGACTCCCTCCACACAGCACGGTCCTTAGAGGTGTAGAACGACTTCGGTTTTGGTATCAGTGACGGAAGCAATCTGCAGCGTTTCGTTGTCAGATCCACGGCGAAAACTGCGTCAAGTGGTTTGGGAAAAATATGAAAGCACATCTTTGGAAAAAGATGCAGAACTCTGTGCACGAACCTAGTTTTTCGGTCAAAAACACTTTAATGAAGAGGAGTATAGCTCTGCCACTATTGACATCATACACTGATGCAAATGTCTTGGGATAGCGGTATGCACACATACAAATGGCGGTTGTGTCGCGTACACAAGGTATAAAAGGGCAGTGAATTGGCGGAGCTGTCATTTGTACTCAGCTGGTTCATGTCATTATGACCGCAGTGCAATAATTAACAGGCTTTGGAGCACAATGATAGTTGCAGCTGGGCGCATGGGACACTGCATGTCGAAAGTCGTTAGTGAATTCAATATTCCGAGATCCACAGTGTCAAGACTGTACCGAGAATAACAGGTTTCAGAATTAGTTATCACCACGGACAACTCAGCGGCAGACGGCCTTCACCTAACGACCGAAGGCGGCAACGTTTGCGCAGAGTTGACAGTGCTAACAGACAAGCAAGACTGCATGAAATAACCACAGAAATCAACGTGGGACGTACGAAATAACGTATGTTAGGACAATGCTTCGAAATTTGTCGTTAATAGGCTATAGCAGTAGACGACCGACGCGAATGCCTTTTTAACAGCACGACATCGCCTGCAGGGCCACCCTTGGCTCGTCATCATATCTGTTAGATCCTAGACGACTGAAAACCTGGCCTGTCCAGACGAGTTTCAGTTTGTTAGAGCTGATGCTAGAGTTCGAGTGCGGCGCAGATGCCACGAAGCCATGGAGCTAATTGTCAACAAGGCACTGTGCAAACTGGTGGTGGCTCCATAACGGTGTCAGCTTTGTTTACATGGAAGGAATGGGTTCTCTGGTCCAACTAAACCGATCATTGACTGGAAATGGCTATGTTCGGCTACTTGGAGATCATCTGCAGCCATTCATTGACTTCACGTTCCCAAACAAGGATGGAATTTTATGGATAACAATGCGCCATGTCAAGGGGCCACAATTGTTTGCGATTGATTTGAAGTATATTCTGGAAAATTCGAGGTAATGATTTGGCCACTTAGATCGCCCGACGTGAATATCCTCGAACATTTGCGGACGGCCCGCATCTCGTGGTCGTACGGTAGCGTTCTCGCTTCCCACGCCCGGGTTCCCGGGTTCGATTCCCGGCAGGGTCAGGGATTTTCTCTGCCTCGTGATGGCTGGGTGTTGTGTGATGTCCTTAGGTTAGTTAGGTTTAAGTAGTTCTAAGTTCTAGGGGACTGATGACCATATATGTTAAGTCCCATATTGCTCAGAGCCATTTGAACCTTTTGCGGACGTAATCGAGGGGTTAGTTCGTACACAAAATCCTGCAGCGGCAACACTTTCGCAATTATAGATGGCTGTAAAGGCAGCATGGCTCAAAATTTCTGCAGGAGACTTGGAAGAACTTCTTTTGTCCAAGCTACATCGAGTTGCTGCACTGCGCCGGGAAAAAAGGAGATCCGACATGATGTTAGGATGTATACCATGACCTTTTTCATCTCAGTGTAGACTTCAGCATACAGTCCGATCAAGTGGAAACTCTGCCTGCCTATGAGAGCAAGTATTACCTAGGATGTGTCTCGGCGAGTAACTAAAAGATTTATTAATGAAGCTATAGGACGGTAGGTTCTTATAGACGCCGGCGATCGTTCTTATCGCACACACATAATACACACAGAACTTGTCTAGGGAACAATTTGTTTTTATCCCTTAGGACGCTTGGAATAATAAACACATTGAAATCCAAACAAATTCTGCAGCAGTCAGTAATGAGTTTATAGCAAGTGGGAAGTGTAAAACTGAGAATAAAATTGCCCATTGTTCGTTGTTGCGTTGTATAGAGGAAGGAATGAAAAAGAAAAAGGAAAAAGACACACTGAGCATACTGCAAGAAAAGTTGTTCCAAAATGTACCACATTAACAATTTTATTACCACTGTGGTAATAATTGTTTATAGCTTAGTTTGTCATTGTGCATATTTTGAATAGTTTATGTAATATTACATTTCGCTCCGGTGTGTCGCAAAAGCAGTGGTGGGTATCGGAGGCGACAGCAGTCCATTTGGAGCACTGCGGTACAGAATAGACGCTTGTGTCTGACATTTACTTTCCTGATAGACCTACTACATGTTAGTCGCCAGCGTCAGCTCTAAAAGTTACTTTCGCTCTGTTTTAACAATGCACTGTAAAAAAAAAAAAAAAAAAAAAAAAAAAAAAAAACTTTACAGAGATGGAAGTTTTGTACCAAAAATTGTATATGACGAGCAAGGAAATCCTAAGAAATTTAGTATTTTATAAAGTAAAGGGATCATTCAGAAAGTAAAGATATTTTTGTGGACAACGACATTTATAGAAAACGTTATAAAACTAAAAACATCATCTGCCTGGAATCTAATTGATAGTTTTGGTTATTTTGTTGTAAAATGTCGTACAATCTTTCAGTCGGCTCACGTCATATTATTTAGAAATCGAAGAATTTTACAACAAATTTTCATATGATTATACAGTATTTGATTTCTGCATAGTACCAGGAGAGTATCTCTGAATAGATGTAGACGCAGAATCGTCATATGCAGAGTTCGATAAATTATTAGACCGCTATTGCTCCGGTATGTATAATAAATATAGCGTTTTGACATAAATTCAGAAGAGCTAATAAAATGTTATTGCCGGTGTGGCCGTGCGGTTCTAGGCGCTTCAGTCTGGAACGGCGTGACAGCTACTGTCTCAGGTTCGAATCCTGCCTCGGGCATGGATGTGTGTGATGTCCTTAGGTTAGTTAGGTTTAAATAGTTTTAAGTTCTAGGGGACTGATGACCACAGATAGTGCTCAGAGCCATTTGCACCATTTGAAACAAAAATTTTATTCCCTGTCTGTAAATTGTTCTTGTTACGGTAGTCTTCAGTTGCTTGATTCAGTCCTTCGCGCAAGCTCATCCCGTGTCAGCCTATCCATTTCTGAATAACCACTGCAACTTACATCCATTCGAACCATTTTACCGTAGACAAGCTTTGACCAACCCTTAAAATTCTTACTCCTTACGCTTCCCTCCATTAGCAAATTGATGATTGTTTGGTACTTATGGATGTATCCTACCAGACGATCCCTTCTTTTACGCAAATTGTGCCATAAAGCTCTTTCCTCCACAATTGGATTCGGTATTTTCTCGTCAGTTACCTGATGGGTAACATCCTTCTTTTCATCACTCTTCTGTAGCACCACTCCTATGTACTGCTCATCGTCCGCGTTTCACTTATGTATAAGCCTACACCTCCGACAAATACCACCAGAAAACATTTCAGAACAGTTACTCGATCACCTATATTAGTTATTAAAATATCTCTCTTTTTCAGAAACGCTTTTGTTACTATTGCTAGTCAGTATTTTTTTTAAAATTCCCCTCCCCCTCCCTTCTTCGGTCATCGGCACTTAATATGCTGTTCAAATGCAAAATTCGTCTACGACTTTTAGTCATTCATTTATTAATTCAAATGCTCAAATGTGTGTGAATTCCCAAGGGACCAAACTGCTGATGTCATCGGTCCATAGTCTTACACACTACTTAAATTAACTTAAAATAATTTACGGTAGGGACAACACACGCACACCCATGCCCGAGGGAAGATTCGAACCTACGGCGGTTTATTAATTCAATTCCCTCAGAATCGCCTAACTTAATTCGATTATATTCCATTACCTTCGTTTTACTTTTATTGATGTTAATATTAAAACGTCTTTTCAAGAGATTACTTGTTCCGTTCAACTGGTCTTCCAAGTCTCTTGCCGTATTTTACGGAATTGCAATTTCATTAGCAAACTTATATAAATGTCAGATGCGGATGACGGTAAAAATTATCATGTTAATGTCCAGTCATACTGTTGAAGAAAACATACAGCTGTTACTCAGTAGCGGTTTAGTTCAATCACAAAAAGCTTAAATCTGTATATTTAGATGTGAATTTATAAACAATTGCTCCAGACTACGAAGTTAGTAGATAAATTACGGATCAAACTATCACGACGAAGTGAAATAAAATTTAATGCCTTTCGAAAAATTTAACATTGAAATGGCGACTATGCAGTTCACTGAAGACCTTTTAGATCAGAGCCATCAAGATGTCAAAGAAGAGGCTGCTTAAGGGTTAAATGTCTGGAAAAGCCAATTATCCAGCGGAGGAAAACAGGAAGAGCGGAAATTACTTTAAGATAAAACGGCGAGGTAACGAAAAGCCAGGCCAAGCAGCTTACAGGTCGGATGTTTCATTTAATGGGCAGGAAACGATCAAAGGTTTAGCTTTACGGCCAGGTAGGAAATTTGCATAAGAAAAGAAACTGTGGATGTTATTGGTATCAGAATAAGGTAGCTGTGAGCGAAGTGAGAGGAGTGATATAAATGTTTAGGACCAGCGCTATTGCCAGCGGAATAACCTCTTATTGACTCGAAGTAAGGCAGTCATTTCCAGTTTCACGGAAAAAATATATTTGCTAGTAAATGTAATACGGAATAGAAATCCTTCATTATGCAGAACATGGTGCTGCCAAATATGTCTCATGTTCTTGAAATGACGGATTTAACACTTTTGCACATCGATCTTGTTACTTAAAATAAGACGATGATTCGAAGTCTTTCACAACAATCCATGTTTCGTACTCATGCCATCCTTTATTATTCTGAGGTGTCGTTTATTCATTATATTGTAGGTTCGAACTATGTAACGGTATTAGATTCACTGGAAACAATTATCTCGAGATAAACCTCAGGTCATAGAGGCAACATAAAGTGGAACCAAAGTAAGAGCAAGAGATGTAAGACTCGTTCTTTAATCACATGTAGGAAAGATCTGAGTATGATACTAGTAACAGCGGTATTGGCCCAACATCTCATCGAGTGGGAAAAGAAGACGTTACTTAGCACCGTAAGAAATGGGGGCCCTACTTATTATAGTATCGTATCGCACGCATTTCCTCTTTGGTGATCACAGGATGCTCTGTCAAAATATCATCTATGGCAGTGCTTTGATTACTCTAAACGAGATCATTTAAAGTTCTGAACACGTTAATGTGGTTTCGGAACTATTTACGGGAAAAACAACATTATACGTAAATGAATGTCATTATTAGAATAATGTGATAAAATTCTCTACTGGAGGCACATGTAAAAACCTATGTGCACAAACCGTAAATTCCATAAAACGTAGATAACGGGGAGATGGTTCGACGGATATCTTGTCCGAGATTTTCCTCGAGCATATGGCTGAGTAATAAAGTAAAACCTAGAAACCCCACGGAAAAATGTTTTTCTGGAAGGAAATGCGGATTTTTAGTTTTACTTATGTTATGGTGCGTTTTCGGCAGTCGCCCATCTTCAGTTAGCTTAATGCAGCTGAATATACACACTGAAGAGGGATAGAAGCCAAAACGCAACAAACCACAAAGTTAAAAAACATTTAAGAGTTACTGTACATTATGAGTAGTGAAAATTGTTCTGATACCTATGACAATAGACCTCTTCTACTGCAAGCTCTTCGCTTTCCGTATTTTGGGAGGAGGTAGTATGGACCAAGCAAGAAAAGACTCTCTAGTCATTATGAGCTCCAAAATGTATACCTTAAGATCCATGAGCATTTGTTCATTAAAAGAGATAAGTTTCACAGTAACATAGATGAACAGGTGCTCGTATCTCTTAAGGTATACGCCTTACAACCCATGTTTACTGGTTACGTTTTCTTGTTATGGTCCATACAACGTCCTCTCAAAATACGGAAAGCAAAGAGCTTGCCGTAGAAGAGGTCAGGAGAATTACAACGATTTTCGCTCATAACTTGTGAGGAGGAGGAGAAGGAGGGTGTTACTGTTGAACATCTCGACGACAACGAGGTCATTAGAGTCGGAGCACAAGCTCGGATTAGGGAAGAATGGAGAAGAAAATCTAAAGCGTCCTTTCAAAGGAACTATCGCAGTATTTACCTTAAGATATTTAGGGAAATGGCGGAAACCTTAAATCAGGATGACCGGAATTGTGTTTAAACCGTCACCCTCCCGAATGCGAGTCTAGTGCGCTAACCACTGCGCTACCTCACTCGGTCGTAGCTTTCTACTCTGTCGTTTCTGGACCAGGGTCCCTTACCTCAAATGCACAAACTCATCTTTGTCCATCATCTCCGGAAATTTGTAACATCATCAAGCAATCACCCTGTATAGGTCTTCGACACAGTCGTGAGTGAAGGAGACTCCATCAGTGTTCAACATTAAGAAAACCAGTAGAGAAGGAGACGATCCGTTAACAGAACGCTCATCATACGCGTTTGCTTCCCATAAGCGGGCCTACTCTACACGCGTCAAGTTTTAATCACCAAAATGTAGAGGTATTCTTCGCTTTTTTATTTTACATTACCTAAATAATATAGTCTGCATCACGACAAATGTCTTTTTTCATGGTAACAAAAATATTAGAACTCGATTTTGCGCTTCTGTAAGAAGGTCTTATCAAAATGTGACTAAAAACATTTTACTCTTGGAATCTGTGTTTAAGAAATTTTCTGCCACATAGTTCTATCAGAAACACAGTTCGGAAAGTGTAAATCTCCACTGCAAATATATGAAGTTTAATTATTGCTGTTCAGTTTCAAGGGCATTAAAATATTTGCACTGAAGTGAGCGATATAGCAGGGACTTCACTTTCTGCTACCGATGTAAACTGTAAACAATAAAAGAGCACTAACGTATTCATGCAACATTTGTAACTTGATGTAGATGGAAACTGCTTAAATATGAATTTAGCAATTGAAGTTTATTGAGCAATACATGTAAATAAAGTAATGACGGGACAGGAATTACAATTTAATTGAATCAGTTAGTGGCAGATAGAAGCTGTCAGCGTCTACTCATCAGGTGAGAGCACTTCGTGGCTGAAACAGTTACAAATCAACACCTCTTGATCGCTGGCTACCTGTTGATGCATACATTTCTACGTAGGTATATATTTCTGTCCTAAAAGCATCTGAAAATGCAGACAGGGAAGGAATCTTAAAGTAAGGGGTGAAAGATGAGTTAACTACATCTATATCCACGAGACGTGTAACAGAGGTACATGCTGTACCAAAATATTTTTCCCCTTCTGTTCCATTCACTCATGTGTGCGGGAAGAAAGGTGATCGGTAGTCCTCTCTATACGCACGGAGTTCTGTAATTTTATTCAACATGGACATTACGTAGGACATATGCTAGAGGAAGTATTAGGTTTCATGACCCTTAATGGAAAGGGAGCTCTCCGGATTATATGATTACGATTCTCCGCGATGCAGAGCACTTTTCCTGTAGGGTCTCACACTGAGGTGTTACATATCCTCTCGTGACGACTAAATACACCTGTGTCGAAGTATGCTGCTCCTCCTAGATTCTTCTCAGTCTATTTCGTTAATTCTCCTTTATAATGATCCTAGACCGACGAAGAATACCCAGAAATTCGTCGAACCAGTATATCATGCGTGACATCCTCCGTGGGTGAACTGTACTTCACTGGAATTTTTACATATATCTGCACGGTAATTATATACAGGGTAAATCAAAACTTGCTCACAAATTGAAGAAGCTAACAGAGGAGTTGAAATGCGACTCTGAAATAGGAAGTTATGGTCTTGGAAGAAATTCTAAGCCAATGGAAGCTCTGGAATATCAGGAACGACAATGACAATCTGTACACACACGCCTTAAGTTCGGCAAAGATAGTATACTGTTTCTGTTGAATCAAATAGTCCGATCACCTGCACACTCTTCTGTGAAAGTACGTGACGTACTAGACGAAAGAGCTGATAGGATAAGATCAAGCAGTTGCTGGTCCAGAATCCGAGCAAGTCCAGTTGCATGGCCACATCGCTCTCCTGATCTGACGCCTCTTGATTTCTTTGTGAGAGCTATATGAAAAGCACCGTGTACGCGACACCAGAAATTCTTCTTACCAAGATACTTGCATCATCTGATGAGTCTCGTGTGATGCCTGCTGTACTTCACAAAGTGCGCCAGAATGTCTGCTAAGATGTTATGGCTGTACTGAATGTGCGGTCCTCATTTGGAACACTTCAGTAATGTAAATTACTAAAATGTTGAGTAAAGAATACACAATCTTTGCTGAACGTAAGGCGCGTGTGCGTTGATTGTCCTTATTTTTCTTGACATTTCAAAGCTTTCATTGACAAAGGATTATTTCCAAAGACCATACGATCCTATTCCAGCGTTGTATTTTGATCCCTCTCTCACCTCAATTTGTGCGCAATGTTTTCAATGATAATACGTTTGTTACGTGGCCACTATTAAAATCTATTACTATTGGTTATCCGTCTTGTGCTGGCTGAAATTTAATTACAAAGAGTTTCACTAGACGCGTTTCGCTTTTATTTACAAAGCATCTTGGATATACACGTTTATACGTTTTTGGTTGTTTGAGTTTAAAAACAGCGTTATCTTATAAAATTAGTGTGCAACTTACTTGCGGTATTTCTTTACATAATCTGCTCCTCCCCTCCTTGCTATCAGCGGTTGACGTTTGCACTTGGCAGTTTTTGCCATTCTGCAGTATTTCTTGAGCTGCATTATTTACACTTCACTTTTTTAAACTCTTTCTCATTCCGCACAGTAACAGTGTTTATGTCTGTTCGTTTGTTTGCGTTTACATTGTGAGTGACGCCAACCTGTGAAACTATATCTTTGTGTGTGTGTGTGTGTGTATCAGTGAAAATTTGTGAAGCAGTCTTGTATATTAGGTAGAGACCTTAGAGGAGTGGGGGTGAACTTAATTTTTTTTTTTTTAGGGGGGACGGTGAAGGGCCTGGACGATAATTATAGGAGATTGTAGTGGTAAATGGATCCTGTGGCTATATGTGTATATTTAATGTTATATTAAGTGGTCAATCAGTTTAAAGAGTGTATGATTTCAAGTTGGTCAGATCATTTATGAGTTCTTTCTTTTCCGTTATGGTTTTCTGGATATGGTTGTTTTCGTCTAAGGTGAGGAGGTGTTTTTTTGTTGTTCTTTACCCTTATGATTTACATGTATGTGTCTCTGGCTGTTATTTTATGTTGTTGGTGGTGAAAGTGTTCAGAAAAAAGTTGAATGTTTTGTCCTTTACTTCCATGCTCTTACATGTTCTTTGTATCTGGTGTTAAATATCCTCCTGCATTGCATTTCAGTTGGTATATTCCTGATTTCTGATACATATAAGTTTTTCCTATTCTTTTTGGGAAGTATTTCAGAATTAAGTTCTTGGTTTGGTGGGCTATTTCTTGCCCTTTTTTCTTTTGGAAATATTGGATACTCTGTGCGTGTATTGGTGGTTGTATGTCATTGTGTACCATCTTTTACTTTCTCTTTCTTTCACACTTTGTGTTGTTCCTATTCTTGTATTTTGTGTATTTGTTTGTGTGTGATTTTGTCCTTGGATTGATGACAGCTGGGTCTTTGTTCTTTTCTGTATCTTGTGTTTCTTGTTCAACTTTGTTACTAAGTTCCCTTCGTACCCATTGTTTGTGGCTATTTGTATTATGGCATTCATTTTCTTTTTTTGTAATTGTCTGTATCAAACGGTAGTGGGTTTAGTCTGTGGGGCATGTATCTAAGTGCTGCCTGCTTTTGAGAACTTGTGGTGTTGTGATGCCTCATGTGTAACTGTGTCTGTTGTTAACGGTTTTCGGTATATGTCAAATGCGTGTTGGTTATTTTGAATCTTGATGGTGAGGTCCAAGAAATTTGACGTCTATTTCACTATTTCTCTATTTTAAAACGTGTCTTATCATGAACAGAATTTGTGTCTGTGTGTGACTGATCAATTTTATTGTTTGGTTCATCTGTCAAGCACAAGATGTCTTCCATTCATCTGATCCAGTATAGGATGTTGTGCACATCTGGCATACATATTCTGTACATCAAAGACAGGAGGATGGCTGTTTCTGGAATTTGTATGTCTTTTATGCAATGAATCAATTGTGTGGTGTTTCTTACAACTATGTCCTCTAGTAATTTGTAGTTTTCTGTTAAAAGTTTCAACATGTATCTTGCAAGTGGGTAAGTGGGAGAGTTTCTACAATTCACAATAGCTCTGACAGGTAGATCTTACTTGTGTGGCTCTGATTGACATCGGAGTGAAGGTGTACCGGGATTTGCTTGTAGCAGTTTTATTTTTTATTGTTTTCTATTGTATGTTCGATGTCTTTCAGAGTGTTTGTCAGCTTCGTTTGGAAAATGTTAGTTGGATCTGATTTTAGTTTTGAAATATTTTTGTTGTTGTGATGAGCTCTTGTGTCTTACTCTATCTATGAGAGTCACTGTTATCTTCCCTTGTGATGATGGTGTTATGTTCCTGGAGTTTCTTTCTAAGTTTTGTCACTCTTATTGAATCCGTATTATTTTGATTTCCTCTGTTTTCTTTCGTCTGTGTTATTATGTTTTTGATATCATTACTGACTAGCTCCCTCGGCAGACCAATGTTTACCTCACTCGTTTGTTTTCTGTTTTCCTGTGTGATTATGGTTTCTGATTCAACTATGAGATTTTCTATGTGTTTTTCGTCTATTTCTGTGCTGATGTATTGTATTCTAATAAACCAATAACTTAAACAATAAACTTTATCGCACGAAATCTTATGATACACAGTATACTTCCACACGAATACTTCAAAGAAACAGTCCGGCTACCAGAGCTAATAAGAGACAGAACTAATTCCAGTTCAAAAATGGATTCTGTTTAAAAATTGAAGGATTACCAGTAGGATCCCCAGGGTCTGGAACCATAGCAAACATATTTATGAACCATGTGGAATAGATTATATTTAACAAAGTAGTGCCAAATAAGTACAATGTACTATACTGGATTAGATGTATTGATGACACTGTGCTTGAGAGATGAACCAAGCAATAAAAATGACCAGTTACACGCAGACAAAGATTGTGTTCATGGTGGTGGTTAGTGTTTAACGTCCCGTCGACAACGAAGTCATTAGAGACGGAGCGCAAGCTCGGGTTAGGGAAAGATTGGGAAGGAAATCGGCCGTGCCCTTTCAAAGGAACCATCCCGGCATTTGCCTGGAACGATTTAGGGAAATAACGGAAAACCTAAATCAGGATGTCTGGAGACGGGATTGTTCTGTTCATGATAAGATACATTTTACAATAGAGATAAAGCAAAATAGACAATTAATGCGCCTACCACGATTCGCGCGGCTTCTCCCGTCGGAGGTTCGAGTCCTCCACTGGACTTAGGTGTGTGTGTTGTCCTTAGCGTAAGTTAGTTTAAGTTAGATTAAGTAGTGTGTAATCCTAGGAACCGATGATCTCACAGGTTTGGTCCCTTAGGAACTTACCACAAATTTCCAATTTGCAGCGCAAAAAATACTGAAGAATGGCAAATATTGCCAAGCGTAAATGTGAATCGAAGTCTTTCGACGTAAACCGCTGCTACTAAGGAGGGAAGGAGCTGAATATGTAAACACCTAAATAGCTTACACACTAATTTTACAAGAAGAAAGCTGTTCTTAGCCTAAAACAAGCAAAAATGTACAAACGTGTATATCCAATTTGCAGAATAACCACGGAGGATGCTTTGTAAATAAAAGCAAAACGCGTCTAGTATAAATCCTTTTTAATTAAATTTCAGTCAACTCAAGACGGATAACCAATAATGGCGTTTTGAACCACTTTACATATGTGCTTGCGGAACTACTTAAAAACAGAAAAAGCAACGGCATTAAGTTGGTCAATCTTCTCTCCATTAAGTGTGACTTATTGGAGATACGATTTCCTCTAGTAGGTTTTTATGTGGGCCTTCTGTAGAGAATTTCATCACATCGTTCTAATAATCACATTCAGTTTTACTGTAAGGAGTTCCGAAAGCCCGAAAACATATAGATTGTGTGATTCAAAACGTTGCGCACAAATTAAGGTGTTGAAGGAGTTAAAATACAGGGTATACAAAAAAATCCAATTTGGCACGTCTATATTTCTGAAAATAATAACATATGCAACGAATTTTGTTTTTTGATGAACGAGACACTCAAAATGTTTTTTGTTTCATACCTTTTCATTGGCGTTCAATGTGACTCCCATGAGATGCACAGCATTTGTCAATGCAGCATTCAGATAGTTCCCACACTGCAGCGACCATGTCTTGAGTTACAGCTTCCACAGCTGCAGTTATGTGACGTCTCAATTCATTCATTGTTGTTGGTAACAGAGGCACATAAACAGAGTCTTTTATAAAACCCCTAGAAGAAATAATGAAATATAGTCAGATCGGATCACCTTGGTGCCCAGTAATGTAAGACTGAATCATTTGGTCCAGTGCAACCGATCCATCGTTCATTAAGCCTTTGATTTCAAAATGCCTGCACTTCCAGGTGCCAGGTGCCCCATTCTGTTGGTATATGAAGTCGTTGGAATCAGCCTCTAAGTGTGAGAAAAGAAATTTCTCAAGCATATCGAGATATGTGCTTCCTGTAACAGTGTTTTCGGGAAAGAAAAATGGAGCATACACATATTCCCGTGAAACGGCACAAAACACGTTAAGTTTTGGAAAGTCCCTCTCATGTTGTACAACTTCATGTGATTGTTCCGTACTCCATATTCTCACATTGTGACGGTTCTCCTTTCCATTTAAATGTAATGTTGCCTCGTCACTAAACACTAAGCGTGAAAGAAAACTGTCATCCTCCATCTTGCCAAGAACGAAATTACAGAACTCCACAAGCTGTTGTTTGTCACGTTGAAGAAGATCTTGCAGTAGATGAATTTTGTATGGTTTCATGTGTAAACGTCGACGTAACACACACCAGGTGGACATCGGGGGTATGTAGAGCTGTCAATCTGCACGGCGAACGGATTCTTCCGGACTCCTTGTGGAACTATGGCGGATTCGTCCGACGTCCGTGTCAGATACGCGGGGACTACCCGGTGATTTTCCTTTACACAAACAATCTGTTTCTCGGAATTGTTCATGCCATCGTCTAATGCTCTGAGCTGAAGGAGCTTCCACACAATACCTAGCACGCTGGACAGTTATTACTGAACCGAAATGCGCAAAACGTAGAACGCAAAAAGCTTTCCTTTGTATCGACACCATTTTTAATAGAACTGAAGTAGGCGCACACTGCTGATACCCAGCGGGAACCGTGTAAAACTCGAGAGTTTGCTCTTTCCAACAGTATGTTGTTCACGCGCATATCTCAAATAACGTAATAGTTCTGATTTTATTAAATCGTATGATTCTGTTTGATATACCTCGTACAACAACTCTGGAATAGGAACATATCGTTTTGGAAGTAATACCGAGTCAGTGAAAGCTTTGAAATGTCAGGAAAAAATATGATAATCAATGCACATGTGCGTTAAGTTCGATTTACATAGTTTCTATTATACATCGTTCTGACAGACACTTATACAGCTGACTGTTGTGAGTGCTTCCAGCGAGCCATCAGGCTTTCTTGAGGCACACCAGACGGTACTTCCTGTTCTAAGAATATCTGCTGACTTAGGAACCGATGCTGTTTTTGCTAGAATGACTTCTATTCAGTCACCTACCTATTATTGAGCTGTATGAACACGAAAATATCTGCCTATTTACGAACCGATGTTGTTTGTTAGAATGACTTCTATCCAGTCACCTACCTATTCTTAATTTGTATGAACACAAATTTTGGTTAACAGGCGTCGGCACATAGCTCCGTCGAGAGCTTTCTAGAAGTCATTAACCATGGCATCAAACTGGGCCCACCCTCAAGGCCTGCTGGATCTCGTGAACGACTCCATCGAGCTGAGATCAAGCAGCTGGTGCTCCAGAATCCGTATTGATTCCAACAGATGAGTTGTCTGGTCTCTGTGGTCTCTAAAAGCTATTTCACACCAAAGCACAAAATATATTCCATAATTCTGTGACAAATTAACTGTGATATTGGTAACCAGTCCTTAATGACAGTATCGAGTAGCGTGTTTTTGTAGGAGATTAACATTAATGACTAGAAATCGAACAGATTACTTTGATTCACTAACTGAGTTTGCAAAGGCAGAATGACAAAATTTGTTATTTTGACACAGCTTTCACTGACATTGCTTTAGAATTTACAGAATTCTTGTCGCAAATTGCGTATACTGATTTTAGTCAGCTTTTGTTTCTCAATAAGGGTTCGGCTACATTCGAACTTGCCATGTAGCTCTTTAACCTTTATATTATGTTATGGTAATCATCCATAATTAGTCCTTCCATTTTCAGCACCTTCCACGGCATAAAGTTACACAACACGTGACACATAAGATTTCCGATTCGTACCACTGATCGTACAAACTGTTCCTTACAGGGCTGAAAGTTTAATGCTGTCCGTTTTGATACTGTTTAATCATTTTTGCAACCCTTGTCGAACAGAAATAATTTTCTACCTTTCTTACGTTTTCTTTAACAATTGTGGTCATCGGTTCTTCTCTCTACATTCAATTCACTGATTAAAAAAAATAGAGCAAATTTGTTGTTGACAGAATCTCAAGCGGATTGATTAAGGCAATTTTCATAAAAGACGCAGCATGCACATAATACATATAAGATCATACTGACAGATCTGAGCCGGCCGATGTGGCCGAGCGGTTCTAGGAGCTTCAGTCTGAAACCGCGCGACCTCTACGGTTGCAGGTTCGAATCCTGCCTCGGGCATGGATGTGTGTGATGTCCTTAGGTTAGTTAGCTTTAAGTAGTTGTAAGTTCTAGGGGACTGATGACCTCAGATGTTAAGTCCCATAGTACTCAAAGCCATTTGAACCATTTTGACGGACTTGAAAAAGGTACCGCTTTGAGACGCTCTTCATGAGCGAGGGTATTGGGACCATACCGCGCTTACAAATGAATACTTGAGAAAAACATGGAATGGGAAATGAGTCTCCTTCTCGGAAAAAGCACGCCCTCATCTGGGGGTGATGGGTGGGGGGGGGGGGGGGGGGAGGAGGGGCTAGAAAACCGAGGTATTTGCCCTGGGCGGCAATTTCAGGCGGCGCCAAATTCATATTCTACTAGAAAATAATTTTGTTTCACAAAGGGCCTAGCAAGCTGCGCACTTCAGTCGATCGATTATTGATATGATTTTGAAACGCATCCCTGTTAGTTTTTGAACATTTTTGACCACATTCTAAGTTGATTTGTGAACGAATCATAAGCTGATTTTCGAATGCGTGTGTAGTGTACCTGATGTCTCTGCCAGGGGAATTCAAGTCGCATCTACAGTTAGAAATAAAAAACTTTCCCGCAGACATAAGGAGACGGGGCTATACCTGCTGAGACAAATAAACTCGAACGAGTGGATGCCAGTCGCTGTTTGTTTATGTGGTTGAATCGGTGTGCGATTGATAAGCATTGTTATAACTATTAGCAAAATCCGTAGATTCAAACAACCAGAGTCGAAATAAACGACTAAGAGAAATAACAGGTGAGTAAGATGTCATATTATCTTCTCGGCGTATCCAATAAAATTAAATTTTGATAGAAAATTTTTGCCAGATCGCTACACTACTTAGTGCCAGTTGTACCGTCTTCGGTAGCAGCCGTTGAAGTTCTATTCACGGAACAGCGCGGAAAGCGTGTTGTACAAACACGTGATAACGCCTAACCGGAGAATAAACGCGGGATAACCAAACTGATGATTCTGGCAGGGTTAGTGAAGTTAACCCGAGAATAAGTTTTGACAACGGTAGGAACAGTTACAGTATTACTGATGACAAGATAGCTTGTTAGAACGAGGAATGAGAAGAAACGGGGATATCATACAAATTATATGGCAGAATATGAAGATTCCGAAAAATATACAAATTTCGTACTGAAAAATATAAAAATTTCGTACTGCTACTACTTTTCGATCTCATGCTTTAGAAATTGGAGCATATGGACGAAATGTCAAGCTGTTTTCTAACAAAACTTTTCGCTTGTAGTAGCGCTAATAGGCATTTGATATTGGTACTTCGTGAATTATATTCTGTCGTGGTATTTGTTTAAAGGAGGTAGAAAAAAATTACCCTATGCGCTTAAATAGTCTCGCTTATTTGGCGTGTATTACAACTTCTGCAATAGTAGAAAAGCCTGTTTCGTTTCCTGTAGCAGACAGTGACAAAATAGACATAATCAAATCGAGAAACCACACCAGTCTTGGTTACTATTCGTACTGACTGTTTTTCCAGTAGTAAACAACGAAATTTTTAGTTTTCATGTGGCAAATGTTCGACGAACTACAATGAAGTAATAGATTGTTTTGCCGAAAGGAAAGCTCGCCGTGTAAAGCTGTCGCAAGATTAGAGAGAACAAAATTCTGGGACCTAAGGGTTGAAGAAATGTGTACCGTATGCTTGTCTCTTGTCTTTACTTGTTTTATGTTTCCTATATTTAATTTAATGTCACACAAAAGAGAAAGTTATTTGCTAATACGCATAAAGATTGCAAATTTTCTGAAAATTTCTTATTGTCTCACACACATAAAATGAACATATTTTTGAAAAATAGATTTTTTAATTTTTTGACATCCTATATCAAACGCTCGAGAGGGAAGTGGGACGGTGAGGTGCACCACCACCAAGTTTTTGTCCCGGTTCGGAAATATCGTACATCCGGGGCTGGGAAATGGATGAGTCATGTGCTAATCGTGATTAACCGTATTCGGGGAAAAGAAAATGTGCGAATGGGAGAACTGTTTCATCGAAGCAGTGCGAGCGGGCAGAGTTAGCGGGAGGAGACCGCGTACGGTGTATGTGTCCGCGGTAGGTAGGCGCGCGCTGAAAGGCGGGCCGCACAATGGGATTTGTCGGCGAGATGAAAGGCCATCCGGCGAGGGACTGTGCAGGTAGCATTCCACACCGGAGCGATCCTTTCCTGCCATAGGGCTTTTAGCGTATTTACGGCGCGCCTTCAGTGAACACCTACAGACCAGTGCTCATTACAACTCCCACCTATTACTCATATATCGTCTACTCCAGTTCTGCACATTTGGCTAGCTTGCTCTTCTGCCCTCTGATACTGTCTTGGTTCTCCCACTTTGACACATTAAAGTCCTCGTGAAAGCATTCTGTTGTCTACGGCGACATATAAATTAGTGTTCCACAAACCAGCTTGCTGTGTCTGCAGCAGTCCTTCCAGGTTTGTTCACAAATGCAATTCGGCGAGAATATAGGCCTGTACAACCACATTTTGTAAGGTTTAACGTCACTGTACCTATACAAATCCTTATAAGATGACGAAAAATTCTCATGAATGATAAGATTCCAACTCCATGACCACATTTGTCTTTGATTTATTTGTGGAGTCGTTTCACGTGTTTAAATTAAGTTTCTAGAACACAAAAAGTGCTTATAATAAACTCTCGCACCATACTTCTTTCGAAATTTCGTACACAATTAAGGTTCTTTAAATTTTATTTGATAGGGTCCGTACATCGATCGGTAATGTGGGAGGTATAAAACTGAAACATATGTCAAATATTAAGGTCTACGATCCCTTGGTGTGTAAAAATTTAATCTTCTAACTCAATGCAGTCAAAAGATAGGGCCATTTGGGTCACATATTTTGTCACTCTGTAATCATAATCTATAAATGAACATTTTTAAATTTGTGCGGAACACTCTGGGCGCGAGCCTTACTCGCACATGACAAGTTTTTTTCTTTCTTTTTCGTGACACCACTGTAGTGGTTGCTACCTAATAATGGAACATTTTTGCTAGCATAGGCGTAGCGAGGATTTTATTTAGGGGGGAGGGGGGTTTCAACAAATGAATATCTACAGAAGTGGACTTTCAACTTCTTTAATTATCTTCAAGGGCACGTTTAAATTAAAAATCTTAACGAAACAGCCGGCTATGCTGTGGCATAATGGCCCAATCACTAGAGACCAAAAAAAGTCGAATATCGGGAATAGTTCATGTAGTCGGGCATTTTTGACGGTGGTAGGATGGAGTGCCACAAATAACATACTAGAAATCCTGACAGGTGAGGAATGAGTGTGGGGGTGGAGGTGGCTTTGAAGATCACTTCTGTACGTTTTCCTCTGATAACTCAAAAACTGTGGCCTCTAGCAAAAACGTATCCTAGTACAAAACTTAAATGCATTAAACGTCCTACGAAAAAGGTCCAGTTCATTTTTTCTATAGGAGCAATAGTCTGAGCGTAGCGAGTGACAGAATGTGAAAATCGGTCTTGAAGGTCAGATATATAACATTGCAGGTTGCATAGAACGACATTAGTAGGGGCAGCTGAAGCACATTCTATACATTGTTTAGAGACTGCAGTGAACATTTGAACATACATGTATGCAAACCACGTCTTTCCAACAAGTGCTATAGTTTCAAACGCTAATGAGTTTCTACTGCCTGACATTATCAGGAATGAGAAAGCAATATTTGTGAACTTCTTAATTTTAAAAAAATTAAAAAATCTTTCAATGTCTAGGTCATGTTTACATAAGGAAATTAAAATATGATGTCTAAATCAACATACAATGACACAGCAACTGCATGAAAGTTTTTCGTCGTATCTTCATTTCACACAATTTGATCTGTAGGCCTACTGGTACAACCAGTTTGTTCGACCAGAGTGTATAGCCCAGGATCAATTTTGTTGTTACTGTTAGCACCAAATTTATTACTCACGTCGTTTTCCAAACAAATGCATGGCGCCGCGTGATGATTACTACTGTTACGTCCAGTCTGTATTCAGCCTGAATTTAATATGATCATGATTTGAGTAAAGTTGTCACTTACAACAGAAAGTAGCTAGTCATCACATTTTAGCTTCCTTATGTAAATACCACCTAGGCAGTAAAATAATTTCTAAGAAACATTTAAATTTTAACAAATAATTAGTTGTTGAGCGGGGGAAGCAGCACGAAGACCATCACAAAGAGAGGACATGGAAAATAATTTCTACTTTGCTCAGTCCCGACAACATATGCACCGTTTCCACTTCTTCGTAGACCCATCGACCGTATGCTGTGGTAGAAGTAAACAAGTAAGTTTAGTAGTTTATGTATATTCGACAGCTCCGTCTGTAAAGACGGAGCCTTGCTCGGATTTTTTTTATTATTGGATGCGAAAGAAGCGGCATGGAGTCTTCAGGGAAGCACCTCGGTATTCGCGCAGAGTGAACTGTGAGTCCACGGAGAACTCAAAGCTGGATGGCTAGCTCTGCGGTTGAGCTCGGGGCTCCGGGATGCGTGTCTAGTGTATTAAGCACTACGCCATCCTTCTAAGTGCTATGGTCGAAATGACAGATAAAAATGTAAGGCTTCGCGAAAGCTCAGAATAGAAATGTTGATGTTCAAATGTGGTTCTTATTAATTGTAATGGACATGACACTAAATTAAGCATGATGTAACATTCTTAGATCGCTAAGATTGGCAATGGTCGACTACTGCATGGAGTTTACAGACTTTTACCGATACACAGGCCGACTGATGTCAACTATAGCCTGTAACAGCTTTCCTGCAGTTTCGTTCCCTTTTTCTGATCGATACTTCTCCATAGAAGTCTGAAGTCGTTGTGCCGTATGTGTCCTGTTTTAGGTCATTGTCTGCCTTTAAAGTCAACTCAATAATTGAGTTAGAACAGGATTAATTTAATTTTATCCTCATTACTTCAAATGAGCACCACATTTGAATGTGAACGTATCTATAATGCGCTTTCATGAAAGATTGTCACTTCCATAAAACGCTCAATCTCTGAAAATTCGCCCATTGTACAAGAAAAATTTCTAGAGGAAATGTTTTAGAGCATTAAAATGGTTACCAGTACGTCAAAGAAAGTGTCTAAAAACGTAGTTGGTTAGTAAATATCGCCATTTATCAGTTTCATGGACTCGCATGGTTAACGACAGTTTACTTTCCATTGAATGTTTTTTTCTAATATTCACTCTTGCTATTTCATTTATCTGTCAGTAAAATCCCTGGATTTTGTTGCTCCGCTGTCAATAATGTGTGCTTACTTCCTAGTCTTTTATTGACCACTACTAAATTTGGCAGTAGAGGAAGTATCAGTCGTCAACTGACCACTAATTACGTTTGTGATTGGAAGTCAGAGCGACGTCTGAATGTCTGATTTGTGAAGAAAGTGTTATGGATAGGGTACATCTGTCAGGGTGAAAGAAAAATGCACACAAACTTTTATTGAGAGAATTAAGACAAGAAACTGTTGTATACATGTTCTTTGGTGAACCGTACCGTTGTTGACTTCCATTAAAAGTGCATAAAATCTTATTAGACGAACGGATGCAGTGGAAAATGAATCCCACATTTATAGCTTAGCAAGTTTGCGAAACGATTTTTCCAATCTGATGTTGCAATTCACAGACGTGTTGGACGACAAAAAAATATGCTGAGGTATCTGCCTGGGTGAATTTCATTTGTCAGCATTTGGAATCAAACGGAGATGAATGACAGCTCACACTGGTAAGACATTCGGAAAAATTATAGTCGGTACTTACAAAACATCGAGAGGAAACGGAAACTGTTGTTTTAAAAGTTTTATTAGAATTTGTCTTTCGTTGGAAAACTAAATCAACCCAAGAAAATCATGATATGCTTTCGAAAAACATGCTATTCCATCTTTTTTGACACATCGTATGAGGGCAGACTCAGAGACCAAAACGAGGAACGTAACTGAATGGTTGAAACTGCTACCGTAATTCTGGAGGACATTTTGAATAAAGATGAATGTAATTCTTAGAACGATCAGTTGTTAAAAAAAAATGCAAGGATGTTCACAGCTGAGGACGACAATCAACTGCCTTCCACATGCTGTTGTTTCAGCTGCAGGACCAAGATCCTTAGTTTCTAATACACAATCCCATCTTGAGAAAATGGTGTATAAAAAAATGGATCAAGAAATCTGATAGATGCGCAGCAGCTTTTGAATTAATCGGATTATGATATTAGACCGTTTGAAGTCTCCAGAATGCAAAAAGCAATAAAAACTCTGAAGACAATTCTTTTATCTGGTGTCCAACAATCTAAGCGCATATGGGCTATCAGACCAATTGTGTGATTGGGCTATCAGACCAATTGTGTGATTGGATTGAAGAGTTCCTAGATAACAGAACGCAGTATGTCATTCTCAATGAAGAGAAGTCATCCGAAGTAAGGGTGAATTCAGATATGCCGCAGAGGAGTGTCGTAGGACCGTTGCTATTCACAATATACACTCCTGGAAATGGAAAAAAGAACACATTGACACCGGTGTGTCAGACCCACCATACTTGCTCTGCACACTGCGAGAGGGCTGTACAAGCAATGATCACACGCACGGCACAGCGGACACACCAGGAACCGCGGTGTTGGCCGTCGAATGGCGCTAGCTGCGCAGCATTTGTACACCGCCGCCGTCAGTGTCAGCCAGTTTGCCGTGGCATACGGAGCTCCATCGCAGTCTTTAACACTGGTAGCATGCCGCGACAGCGTGGACGTGAACCGTATGTGCAGTTGACGGACTTTGAGCGAGGGCGTATAGTGGGCATGCGGGAGGCCGGGTGGACGTACAGCCGAATTGCTCAACACGTGGGGCGTGAGGTCTCCACAGTACATCGATGTTGTCGCCAGTGGTCGGCGGAAGGTGCACGTGCCCGTCGACCTGGGACCGGACCGCAGCGACGCACGGATGCACGCCAAGACCGTAGGATCCTACGCAGTGCCGTAAGGGACCGCACCGCCACTTCCCAGCAAATTAGGAACACTGTTGGTCCTGGGGTATCGGCGAGGACCATTCGCAACCGTCTCCATGAAGCTGGGCTACGGTCCCGCACACCGTTAGGCCGTCTTCCGCTCACGCCCCAACATCGTGCAGCCCACCTCCAGTGGTGTCGCGACAGGCGTGAATGGAGGGACGAATGGAGACGTGTCGTCTTCAGCGATGAGAGTCGCTTCTGCCTTGGTGCCAATGATGGTCGTATGCGTGTTTGGGGCCGTGCAGGTGAGCGCCACAATCAGGACTGCATACGACCGAGGCACACAGGGCCAACACCCGGCATCATGGTGTGGGGAGCGATCTCCTATACTGGCCGTACACCTCTGGTGATCGTCGAGGAGACACTGAATAGTGCACGGTACATCCAAACCGTCATCGAACCCATCGTTCTACCATTCCTAGACCGGTAAGGGAACTTGCTGTTCCAACAGGACAATGCACGTCCGCATGCATCCTGTGCCACCCAACGTGCTCTAGGAGGTGTAAGTCAACTACCCTGGCCAGCAAGATCTCCGGATCAGTCCCCCATTGAGCACGTTTGGAACTGGATGAAGCGTCGTCTCACGCGGTATGCACGTCCAGCACGAACGCTGGTCCAACTGAGGCGCCAGGTGGAAATGGCATGGCAAGCCGTTCCACAGGACTACATCCAGCATCTCTACGATCGTCTCCATGGGAGAATAGTAGCCTGCATTGCTGCGAAAGGTGGATATACACTGTACTAGTGCCGACATTGTGCATGCTCTGTTGCCTGTGTCTATGTGCCTGTGGTTCTGTCAGTGTGATCATGTGATGTATCTGACCCCAGAAATGTGTCAATAAAGTTTCCCCTTCCTGGGACAATGAATTCACGGTGTTCTTATTTCAATTTCCAGGAGTGTACATAAATGACCTTGTGGATAACATCGGAAGTTCACTGAGGCTTTTTGCGGATGATCCTGTGGTATATCGAGAGGTTGTAACAATGGAAAATTCTTCTGAAATGCAGGAGGATCTGAAACGAATTGATGCATGGTGCAGGGAATGGCAATTGAATCTTAATGTAGACAAGTGTAATGTGCTGCGAATACATATAAAGAAAGATCCTTCATCATTTAGCTACAATATATCAGGTCAGCAACTGGACGCAGTTAATTACATAAATTATCTGGGAGTAGGGATTAGGAGTGATTTAAAATGGAATGATCATATAAAATTAATCGTCGGTAAAGCAGATGCCAGACTGAGATTCATTGGAAGAATCCTAATGAAATGCAATCCGAGAACAAAGGAAGTAGGTTACAGTACACTTGTTCGCCCACTGCTTGAATATTGCTCACCAGTGTGGGATCCGTACCAGATAGGGTTGATAGAAGAGATAGAGAAGATCCCACGGAGAGCAGCGCGCTTCGTTACAGGATTATTTAGTAATCGCGAAAGTGTTACGGAGATGATAGTTAAACTCCAGTGGAAGGCGCTGCCGGAGTGACACTCAGTAGCTCGGTACGGGCTTTTGTTGAAGTTTCGAGAATATACCTTTACCGAGGTGTCAAGTGGTATATTGCTCTCTCCTAAGAATACCATGAGGACAAAATCAGAGGGATTGGAGCCCACACAGAGGCATACCTACAATCTTTCTTTCCACGAAGAATACGAGACTGGAATAGGGAGGGGGGGGGGGGGGGGGGGGGAGAACCGATAGAGGTACTCTAGGTACCCTCTGCCACACACCATCAGGTGGCTTGCAGAGTATGAATGTAGATGTAGATGTAGATATTGATAAAATGAGTGATAAACATAACCAGTACCCATGTAAAAAACTTTTTGTCCTTTGTCTGATGTTATTCTGTTAAATTCATTGTTTCTAAAACTAATATCCCGACGTACGCGATTCCTATTAAATAGATAAATGGCGATATTCATTTACCAACTTGGTTTATCGCCACTCTCTTAGACTTTTTGAAAAGCGCCATCTGGTTTCCCCCTTCAAGCTAGACAAGTTTCGTTCTTTGTAGTTTTTTCGTTTGACGCTTATTTCGTGAGATATTTGGCCCGATCACGAACAATGGACCACGCTGTATACAATGTTGAGGCAAGTCTGTCACACAGGTTGTGGATCAGTACTAACCGTTCTCGCAGCACTCTCTGCTAGGGCGTGCTAGTACGCCGCGAATTAGGAGCCGATCTGAGCAGCTGATGCTGGCAGGAGCGGCGCCTATGTTTACTTCTTGCAGAGGTCGCTCCTGGCGCGGTGTTGTCCTTGTCAGCAGGCAATTGTCTGACGTTTCCTCACCGCCTTCTCTGGTCTTGAGTTCTTCCTCTTAGTTCCGGCGATTGTGGTTACGCCGGAACAAAAACATACTGAGGTCTGTCAACTGTTTATTTTTATTGTTTATAATCGCCGAATTACGACACCGGCTTTCTTTTAGTGCAACTATATACTTTTTCAGTGCTATTTGAAAGAACCTTATAAAACAGCTTCAACGGCGTAACATGTATGAGACTTCATCAAATAGTATCAAGATAACAGTGTCATAAACCACTGTCCCGTCGTAAGGAGAAGGGGTTCCACAAACATCTGCCGTATTATTATAAATGTAAGCATACATGTACCTCAGGTATATTTCTAGTGTTTACCTGTGTGCTTGAAGCCCATCAGTCTGTGTTCTGCTTTATTAGCAATCAGATAATTTGCTTGTAAAGCTATTGAGCCCATCAGTCACTTCACAATGTAGACGGCAATTGAAAAAGTGAAAATCGTTTATGAGAAATGTCGCCAAACTATTAGAGAAACGTTGCAGTTGTATGTTGAAGAGTATCCAGATCTGGTCAAGTACTAACGATCTGTCTTTGCAAACATTATAAGAAAAAAGTTCTAGAAATTGGAAGGGTCGAGAATAAAATACGTCAAGAAAAAATAAGAGCAACTAATGAAAGAAATGAAACTAAAATTTAAGCAGCAGTAACACACAATACAAATGACGCTATGACGCGTCTCTGAAGTACGAGAGGGCTCAACCAAACGAGTAATCTTCGAAAAATACAATCCCTCGCATTTCATTCTTTTTACATTTCTCTGCATCTACAGCTTCATGGCAGTGAGTTCAAAAATTGGTTACAGTTCTGCGAATGTTGTCTACGAAAAGTGCAAAGAGATGCGGCATATCTAGGCAAAATGTTGTTAGAGGAAAAAGTGTCGTTTATAAACCATGGGCAAGTCAGTTTTCGCAAGATGCACTAATCGTTAGTTGCTAATCCTCGCTGACTCATAGAAGTGCATAAAAACTATGCCCTTGGTCTATCGACGTGGTGCACGTTCTTCAAGACACGCTTCATTGATCCCTGTTTTATTGATGGGAATCTGAATACACTCAAGTATCTGGATTTCCTAACATATGTTGCTGTGAAGTTATTGAAAGACTTTTTTAGTTCCTATGGGACCAAACTGCTGAGTTCATCTGTCCATAGGCTTACACCCTACTTAAACTAACTTACGCGAAGGGCAACATACACTCACACCCGTGCCCGAAAGAAGACTCGAACCTCCGACGGAAGCATCCGCGCGAACCATGGCTAGGCGCCGAAGACCGCGAGGCTACAACGAGTGCTGGACATAAGGCAATCAGTAGGGTACCACCATAACAAATGTCCAATTCTTAAGAGAACATTTGGAGAGCATTAGAACGATCGTTCATAAAACGAAAAATCGCCTGCGCTCTCACTATACTTTTATCGGTGGTGAAAATTAAAACAAGAAGACTATTATGAAACACCGACTATACTAAAGGTATTAAGTGACTTAAAACACGGAGCTGTGCTGCCGTTAACTCTGGATGACGTTCAACGTGTAGTATTGTTTCTCCATAATCACTTAACAGTGAGCCGGCCAGTGTGGCCGAGCGGTTCTAGGCGCTTCAAAAATTCAAATCACTCTGAGCACTGTGGGACTTAACTTCTGAGGTAATCAGTTCACTAGAACTTAGAACTACTTAAACCTAACTAACCTAAGGACATCACACACATCCATGCTTGAGGCAGGATTCGAACCTGCGATCTTAGCGTAGGCGCTTTAGTCTGAAACCACGCGGCCTCAGGTGTTGAGTCCCATAGTGCTCAGAGCCATTTGAACCATTTGAACTTAATAGAGTGCAGCAATGGTTAGTGCCAACATTTTCAGCACTTGGTATGACAGTTCGTGATGATAAACACACCAACTGTACCTGAGTTACGAGCTTGCTCACATTTGGTATAATAGGGCAGGCGCTTGTGAAACCTCATCTCGCGAAGGCGGGATAGTGGTTTGCAGTGTTTATATCTTAATACTGTTTCATCAAGCACCATACGTGTTATATCGTTGAAGTTCTCTTAAACGTTTCTTTCAAATACCACAGAAAAAATATGTAATGACCTTATGAAAAAATGAAAGAAACGAAGTCGGTGTCGTAATTCGGCGGACACAAACAATAAAAGTTACTTGCGGGCGTCAGGAAATTCTCCGTATTGTTCACTATAACTTAGCCCTTGGCGAAGACCGCACCTCGATATTTTAATTCATTCTGAATGTACTCGAAGTGCCCTGTCTTAGATCTCTCACCCTGTATGCTTAGGCCTACACAATCAGATGCTCATATTAAATCGAAGATGACGCTTCCGGTACTCAGTTTTCCAATCAGTCCTGCAAGTACCTCTCACACAAGGAAATAAATTGTGGTTTTGTGTTGGTACCCATTTGCTGAATTCAGCTTACCGGTCTGAACCACATCCTTCACATCGAGATGCTACTAGTCTATTACAATTATCTTTCCATAAACACTCGAAAACTATGTTAGTTTTCCTCCACTTTTATACTAAAGATTTCGTTGTTGAGTATTTTAGTCTATGTGGAAACTAACCACACTTGAAAGACACCCTGGACTGTTGCTGCACTGATCTTCATGAGCCGACTTTATATTTCACCGTATTCACGTGAGCTTTGACTTTTCAGTGAATTTGAAAATGATTCTTTTTTCCTTTTCTTAGTAGTGGGATATCGCCGTATAAAAATTCTGCATACTTTTCTAAATAAGAAAAATTTTGTGTGAAATACAGTTTCATATGCTACTCATTTTGCTGAGTGACTTGTTTCGAAACTAACTCGTTTTCACAAGCCACGAAGTCTTTGTATGAAATACAAATTTGAGTCACACACGTTCTCCTCCGAATGCGAAAATATTTTATTGACCCTTACCTATGTAGGGAGAAACGATCATCATAATAAAATAAGGGAAATCGGAGCTCCCATGAAAAGATATAGGTGTTCGTATTTTCCGCACGCAGTTCGAGAGTGGAATAATAAAGAATTATTGTAAAGGTAGTTCGATGAACCCTCTGCCAGGCAATTGAGCTTGATTTGCAGAGTATCCATGTAGCTGTACATGTAGATATAGAAACTATAAGTACAAGGGTGGACTTTTGTACTCCGTCATTATAACTATCCTGAATGTATCACTTAACGTATATGATGTATTATTGTAGATATGCCGTTTTTGTGTTTTACTGAGTGTCACAATGACTTTTTTCGGTGCCGTTTGGGCATTCATGGCCTGTTCTGACAGAGTTTATAATTCTATAACTTGACGCAAATCTTGATACCAAGTGTCGAACAACGACGTTGCTCTCTGCAAAATAAGTCTCTGACATCGTAAGGGAACTCAAGAGTTTTCCAGAATATACCAAAACACAACACGGAATATGCCATTTAGAAAAAAAATGAGCACTAGACTAAGACTACAAAGGTATTGATGCTTACAATTTTAACTGACGAAGTAATTTCTACTGCGCCTTCTTCCAATATTCATGCAGCAGCTCGTATTATGAGATGTGTACAAACAGCATTCTGTAATTTTATGACTCAGTTACTTTCATATTTCAAACAAAGATGTTATATATCGTATTCATCTGTTCTAAAATTTTATCATTGGCTGGAAAATAAAGGAGTGATTATTAAATAATTCAAAAAGTCGTAAGGGGTGGTACAAAGTGTGTTTGTTCGCATTTCCACGCACTGTAATTGGCTTTATCTGCCATTGGACAGAGTGTGATTCTTGGTATTAAATACGCTCCACCTGATTCCGCAGCTCTAGACATGAAACGCAGCAGGTACCAGTGCTGCTACAGAAAGATCTGAGCATTCAAGCAAAGGACGTTCCTTTTCAATGGTATGGGATCAGGGAACCGGATTTCCTATTGTGGCGTTTCTTTGAAGCACGGAGGCCGAACCGTACGTCACAAAATGGGAGAGCATCTTGTCAAAGTTTGGAACCCTCGAGGGGCGCTTCTGATCGCGTTTTCTTCCTCACAGGCATGAGCTGATTCCGATCTCTCTTGAAGTGAATAGTCAGAATACTACCACATACGTTTATCAAGAGTGGAAGACCACTCTATGTGAATAGTGTTAAAGGAACCCCAAGGCAAAAGATAGAGCCTACATAAAAGATTGACCTAAACAGAGGAAGCGGCCAAAATCGTACAACCGTAGTACTGAGCGGGCAGGTATCCAACGTTTTCTTTGCTTACCTATGGAGATTATTAGTCACATCGCACTGCTAACTCTTGGGAGGGACGCTTGATTATTCTAACATATATTAACGCGAGAATCCTGTATGTTGATTGAGTGTTTAGGGCTCCTGAAGAACAAGAGTAACCTCAGAAATTTCACAGATGGGTGCAAACAATGCCGCTTATATCCTTGATACTCAAAAAAATTTCAATTTTAAAATTTGCTTTTAGTCGGTTTTGCTGTCGAAAAGAATGGGTACTTATTGATTAACGATAAGAAAACACTGAACAAACAAAAATACCGTAGGTGTTTGTACTTGACGTAATGGGTATCTTGTCAACTTAAATTTGGATAGATGTACAATAAATACCGAAAACATAATAATATAATTTTGGCGGTTTCTTGTACGAGATATACTATACACCTCTATACTTAGTATATTCGATTAAATGCCTTTGTATGATCGTCCAGAACAATATGAAGTGAAATGGAATAAAATATGTTGTAGGATATAGAACAGGAATCTTTGGTTTAGTAGAAAACTTACGTCGACTGCTGAGTAGCGTTCAGTTATTTGTATGACTATCAAAGCCTAAATGAACAGTAAAATCGAAGGTATTAACAGACGTGTAGGTACGGCTGTAACTGGAAGTTTGAATCCAAATATTCCTGGAAACTTTACTTTACGTAGTGGTCATTGGAAAGAAGACATCATCCACGTGACAGGCTGCCAGGTAAGATCAAAAATTAGCGATCTGGGTGGAAAGATTTAGCTACCTGCGGATGAACTGAAATTCATCATAGCGCATGTGACTGGTGACTACCTCTTCAATAAAACGTGTATCTCGTGTCAAGCACGGCCAAATTATTCGTATGTGTTGTAATTCTGTCTAATACGTTTTATGTATAATTAAAAGCGTATAGATTTAGAAGTAGAGCACGAAATCATCCTTCCAGTATTCAGATTTTATTGTTGCTACAGAGGAAATAACATCAGGAATGATGAAGGATGCGAGCCAACATCCCAAAGATGTCCGGGCTCACATGCAGTTCCCCTTCATCGAAATGTCGGCTCAAACTCGTCTAGGGGTTGAACAACACGTGTCGCATTACACGCTCTAAATTAGACCCTTCTGACCCTTTGGTTGAATTGTCTGGCTGATGGCAAGTTTGCGAAATACAAAGTTCATACAACATAGAATAACAGTAATAATAATATCGGGAACTAAATTAACGACGCATGAATGATGTAGGCCACACAGCTGCGATTTGGTTAGAATAATTTTTATTCAGAAAGCAGACTAATAGCGAAAGTGGTCGTATTTAGAATTACTGTTACACTCGAGCGCATATCCATTTGACAAGTTCGATCATTCACAATGTTCTCGCGAAACACAATACTCCACCTCGATATTTAAACGAAAAGTTAGAGTCAACTGCAGGCACGCGGCTGCTCACTGCTCGGAGACTACTTCCCGCGATACCACACAACGCCAAATTTTCTAAGTTGTTTCACTCCCTAGCTACCTAAAGACGGATCGTCCGCTTTCGCGTCTGAATCCGAACTGTACCCTTTGGTGTCTCCAGCCGAACTGTCCGCTTTCGCGCCTGCACCAGCAGTTTCTGCTCGTCCCCGGCCGCGTTTCCCGCGCGCCGAATATCCTCGCTCAACTGACAAGGGCAGCTCCCTTTCCTAAAGCCGTCCATCTGATTGGCTACAGCTTATTCTATATTATTTTACATTTTAACATATTTAAATTACCAAAGCTTGACCATCTTCACGCTCTAAATAAAGCAACAATCATATCCATTACATAATAAACGTCAAATTCTTTTACATAAAATGTTTTCAATTGGAAAAAATCTTACATTTTTTAATACATAATCTGTCTGATATTTGTAATTTTTTACGTATTTTATTGGGCATAATTCTAAATGCCGCAGCTCTATGCATATTAAAATAGGATACGCACGCCCTGTGACATCGTTTGCTTTACATGGCTCATTGTATCACCACCTCAGATACATAATGTTTCTCTGAAACGAACTATGTTATTTGCCCGAGAGATGTGAGGAAATTTTTTTGTGAGAGTTTCTTTGCCTGAGAAGTAAAGCGAACAGAATGGAGACGCCATTCATATTCCTCACGTACCATTTATCTTGTCTCTTGGGCCTACAGGACATAATTTCTTATGTGCTCGCTAGTAAATAATATGACGCAGGCGGAAACCAATACGGCGACATGCGTGCTACGATCACTGCAAGACGCCCCGACCGGTCGCTTGGATAGTGGGACAGGTGGTGAATCGGTTTCCGTGGAGAATAAACTAGACTTTTCAGAACCGACCTTACAACCGCACTTCTGTGCATTTTAGTAATTCCTTTTAGTATTTGCCAGTATAATCTGCTAAAATATCTGAACACAAACTGTAATCGAAATATTGTAAATTAACGATAGTATTTATACTGAACAATATGTATACTTTTATTCGACGCTAGGATGGTTGTTACTAGAAAAAATACCTTGTAGTGCTGTCATAACAGCATTGCCGATGTATGCTCTTCCTTTGTATTGCGTGGAATAACCGTAGGTCTTTTCGTTAGTTCTCCGGAAAACAGTTTCTGTGTATTATTCACATTTCTATCAGATACCTATCAGCACATATCAATCTGTAGGGTAAACGAAACAAAGAAGACTAAAAAATTTGATCGATAGAAAATGCAAAATTCCTAAGTAAGAATGGTAAGAGGACAATCGTAAAACTGTAGAAGCTTGCACGATTAGGGAACAGAAAGATGCTGCAATAGGAAAATTAAAGACACTGTTGTAGAAAAGTGAAGCAGCTGTATGAATATCAAGAACTCAGAGAGCTTCATGAGCCAGGAAGTAGAAAGCTCTGGATACTTAGGGAGAAGACAGGTTAGACGCCACAGGAGAAGGAGTATTCATTGCAGTAGACAAAAACATTATCTCTCGAGATCGAAATTAAATGCGACTGTGAGGTATTTGGACACTTATAACAGATGTATGTGAACTTAAGTTAATTATCAGGTGTTTTTACCGGTCATCAGATTACGACGTGACCGTTCTAGAATCATTCAAAGTAAGTTTACGCTAAGAAGCGAGGAAATACCCAGATCATGCAATATTAGTTGGAAGTGGCTTAAATCTACTGAGTATAGACTGGAATGTCTGATTCACTGTAGCTGATATGGACAGTCAGTCTAGTGAAGTGCTTTTGAACACATTTTCCGAAGACTGTCTTAAGTAGCTAGTTCAACAGCCTACATGAAATGGAAATATTTTAGACCTTCTAGGGTCACACAGATTTGAACTTATCGACGGTGTCAATACAGAGACAGGAAATGGTGATCATGATGTCATCAAAGAGACGATGATTACTAAGGTTAGTAAATCTATCCAGAGAGATAGGAGAGTATTTTGGCCAGAAACAGCAAATGAAGGGTTGTCAGCATGCCACTCACAAAATGAATGGACGTCACATAATTCCAGAATAATGGACGTAGAGAAATTAGGAGCAAAGATTAATAAACCAATTGTAAACCACGCCCTGGAGAAGCATGTGCCGAGTAAGTGGATTGAGACGGAAAAAACACATCTTGTGTTAATAACAAAATTTGGAAATTGCTGAAGAAGGAAAGTTTGTTGATACAAAGTTCAAAAAGGAATATACAAAAGACAACAGGCGAAAGTTTCTAGAAATTCGTGGGTTTGTAAAAACATCCATGCGTGTAGCATGTAGCTATCTCAATTATACCTTAGCAAAAGATCTTTCCGAGAACTCGAGAAAATAATGATCCTAAATAGAATCGCTAAGCGCATCGAGGGCTTCTTATCCAGTCGTTGACCAATATGGAGTGGCTATGTAAGATACCAAAAGGAAAGCGGAAGTTTTAAATCTCACGCTTAAGAAATCATTCTCGCAGGTCGTCGTTCAGACTCCCGCGTCGAGGATATACAAATAGGCATTGCTCACGAAGAGAAACAACTGGAGGAGTTTAAAACAAGTAAGTCGCCGGGTCCGCATGGAATCCCAATTAGGTTTCACACAGAGTACTCAAGGTCATCGGTCCCTTACTTAGTTCGAATTTATCACGATCCTCTCGCCCAACTCAAAGTCCCAAGCGAATGCAAAAAAACGCAGCTGACCTCTGTATATAATAAGGGTAACAGAACGGACCCGCAAGGTTACAGACAAATATTTTTAACATCGGTTCGCGCAAAAGTCTTCAACATATTCTGAGTCAGAATATGATAAATTTCCTTGACACGGAAGATCGTCTGTCCACAAATCAGCATGGATTTAAGCTAGGTATACAATTCAGAGTTTTTCACTCTAGGAGAGCATATGCTAGTAATACATGTCGCGTAAACAGCGCCTAGAGTCAGGTCGCCGGCAGTGTCCGAGAATGGGGCAAGATCTCAGATAGTCGTTTAGACCTCTCGTGTAGACTGCAGTGAGAGTCTCTCGAGAGGTGCTCGTCCCAGCTCTCAGAAAAGAAAATGTATACCGCTCTGTCGGGGGCGCTGAGAGTACATGCAGAGTTCAGAGAGGCCGTATTGCGTCCCACATTTGTGCCGTATTTCAAAGTTTATGCACTATTACGTCTAGGTATTATACTTTGCCTTACTCATGCACACATTAAACAAAAGTACCCACGACAGAGCATGTTTTGAGCCGTAATATGTGGTCGTTGCCGGTTTCTGAGCGAATAAATCGCCCGTTTTACCAATTAAACGAATAGCTCGAACAGTTAGCCCATTTCGAAAGTTCTGTTCTTAAAAAATGCTTCGCAGCAAATAACATATAAGAATATCATAGACATATTGTATAGAATCAACAAATGAAACTGAAAAGACACGACCCCCCTTAATATGAAAACATGAATGAATGACTAACACACTAAACACTGCACCACCTTAACGATTGGCTCTATAGACGTGTGCTGGTATCACCGGGACAATTAAGACTACTATCGTGATGGATACGTCCTGTGAGTCAATGTCAACGATATGTAAGCAAAAAAATTAATGAGGAAAGGCAGGAAGGGACTCAGACGAAGCTGTGCATTTAATTAGTATTTACAAGGAAAAGACAGCGTTACGGAATGTACAATTACTGGACTACAGGAACTGAGATAAGAAGCAAAGTTTGTTGACTGAAATGGCTACAGTTTTTAACACTTCTACAGATGAAGTCAACCAGAATATCCACTAAGGAATTAGACAAAGTGGTGTTATAACCTAGATCAACTGACATAGAGAAACAAGTGAATTTATGTTTGGAACTAATCTTTAAGAGTTCGGAAAATTTTTATTTAACTTCAAGTAATACAGGCGTTTCTATAATTTTATATGACGTGTTATTTATTGATTATATTATTATATTGAGTGCTGAAGAACAGACCGTCAGGAATTTACGAGCGGTTCCTTCAGTCAATGCAAGTAAAAAACGTTCAAATAAATGTACGTCCGGAAATGATTCATTCAACATACATCCGCACTTTTTGACTTTGGAACGGTTGTGAGTATCAAGATGAAATTGGTTTAATACTATTTCCTCACAATTGCTACTTTACTGAATATTAAGCAGAATAAGCGTAGCTAGTGTTAGAATGTTAGTATCATAATGGGTTTACAAATAATATTGTTTGGATTGGCAATTTTGGGTCCGATTATAAAGAGTATTTCTTCCATCTTCATCGCTGTCATTTTCGTAAAATTTTGATATTGTGGATCTTCCATCAGACGCTCTGTAATGAGATTTTTGCATGTTCCGAAATCATCAACTCCGTTAATTCGCTTTTTTATGTTTTTTGTTTGCCACTAAAGTGCATGTGCAGCGCGACGCTCATGCATCCAAATCTTTTCCATCACACTCAGAATTTCGACAGAGAAATCTCGCGGAGAGTAATCTGTCAGCTCTCGTAGCCATTCCCACCCTGGTTGGACAGTGAAGGGGGAGGCGTGTTTATAGCGATAAGAAGTGCAATAGTATCGAAGGAAATTCACGGAGATCCGAATTGTGAAATTATTTGGGTGAAGGTCACGGTTAAAGCAGGCTCAGACATGGTAATTGGATGTCTCTATAGGCCCCCGGGCTCAGCAGCTGTTGTGGCTGAAAACCTGAAGAATAATTTGGAAAATATTTCGAGTAGATTTCCTCACCATGTTATAGTTCTGGGTGGAGATTTTAATTTGCCGGATATAGACTGGGAGACTCAAACGTTTATAATGGGTGGCAGGGAAAAAGAATCCAGTGAAATTTTTTTAAGTGCTTTATCTGAAAACTACCTTGAGCAGTTAAATAGAGAACCGACTCGTGGCGATAACATATTAGACCTTCTGGTGACAAACAGACCCGAACTATTTGAGTCAGTTAATGCAGAACAGGGAATCAGCGATCATAAAGCGGTTACTGCATCGATGATTTCAGCCGTAAATAGAAATGTTAAAAAAAGGTAGGAAGATTTTTCTGTTTAGCAAAAGTGACAAAAAGCAGATTTCAGAGTACTTGATGGCTCAACACAAAAATTTTGTCTCAAGTACAGATAGTGTTGAGGATCAGTGGATAAAGTACAAAACCATCACACTATATGCGATAGATGAGTATGTGCCAAGCAAGATAGTAAGAGATGGAAAAGAGCCATCGTGGTACAACAACCGAGTTAGAAAACTGCTGCGGAAGCAAAGGGAACTTCACAGCAAACATAAACATAGCCAAAGCCTTGCAGACAAACAAAAATTACGCGAAGCGAAATGTAGTGTGAGGAGGGCTATGCGAGAGGCGTTCAATGGATTCGAAAGTAAAGTTCTATGTACTGACTTGGCAGAAAATCCTAAGAAATTTTGGTGCTATGTCAAAGCGGTAGGTGGATCAAAACAAAATGTCCAGACACTCTGTGACCAAACTGGTACTGAAACAGAGGATGACAGACTAAAGGGCGAAATACTAAATGTCTTCTTCCAAAGCTGTTTCACAGAGGAAGACTGCACTGTAGTTCCTTCTCTAGATTGTCGCACAGATGACAAAATGGTAGATATCGAAATAGACGACATAGGGATAGAGACACAATTAAAATCGCTCAAAAGAGGAAAGGCCGCTGGACCTGATGGGATACCAGTTCGATTTTACACAGAGTACGCAAAGGAACTTGCTCCCCTTCTTTCAGCGGTGTACCGTAGATCTCTAGAAGAGCGAAGCGTTCTAAAGGATTGGAAAAGGGCACAGGTCATCCCCGTTTTGAAGAAGGGACGTCGAACAGATGTGCAGAACTATAGGCCTATGTCTCTAACGTCCATCAGTTGTAGAATTTTGGAACACGTATTATGTTCGAGTATAATGACTTTTCTGGAGACTAGAAATCTACTCTGTTGGAATCAGCATGAGTTTCGAAAAAGACGGTCGTGTGAAACCCTGCTCACGCTATTCGTCCACGAGACTCAGAGGGCCATAGACAAGGGTTCACAGGTAGATGCCGTGTTTCTTGACTTCCGCAAGGCGTTTGACACAGTTCCCCACAGTCGTTTAATGAACAAAGTAAGAGCATACAGACTATCAGACCAATTGTGTGATTGGATTGATGCGTTCCTAGATAACAGAACGCAGCATGTCATTCTCAATGGAGAGAAGTCTTCCGAAGCAAGAGTGATTTCAGGTGTGCCGCAGGGGAGTGTCATAGGACCGTTGCTATTCACAATATACATAAATGACCTTGTGGATGACATCGGAAGCTCACTGAGGCTTTTTGCAGATGATGCTGTGGTGTATCGAGAGATTGCAACAATGAAAAATTGTACTGAAATGCAGGAGGATCTGCAGCGAATTGACGCATGGTACAGGGAATGGCAATTGAATCTCAATGTAGACAAGTGTAATGTACTGCGAATACATAGAAAGATAGATCCCTTATCATTTAGATACAAAATAGCAGGTCAGCAACTGGAAGCAGTTAATTCCATAAATTATCTGGGAGAACGCATTAGGAGTGATTTAAAATGGAATGATGATATAAAGTTGATCGTCTGTAAAGCAGATGCCAGACTGAGATTCATTGGAAGAATCCTAAGGAAATGCAATCCGAAAACAAAGGAAGTAGGTTACAGTACGCTTGTTTGCCAACGTTTACTGCACGGTTGTTGAGAAGTCACTGTTGGTAGCTCCTTGGGTTATCTGGGCGGTCGGTTCCTCAACAGTTGCACACATGTCCGCAGCCGTTGTTCACTTCTCTCATCTTTCGACCGTGGTGCACCAAAGTGGCCTCGTCGCCTGTTTTGGATAGCACCTTTTTGCCATGCACGATATATTTTAACCACAGGTGCGAGCGAACAGTTACAAACTTTGCCGTTTCGGAAATGCTTCCCCTACCCCCACCCTTTGGCCCGAAAGTCAATTATCATGCCCTTTCGGACGTCAGATAAATCGCTCTGCTTCTGCATTACGTCAACGATTATACTGTTTCCCGCGTCGCGACGACACACTTTATATACTCTCCACTGTTAGCGCTGTGAGTGATTATTGCACATCGACATCGAACATTAATATGACTGTACCACGCTGAGATGGAACAAGAAGTTAATGAATCATAAATTGGAGATATGATACGGCAAGAAGAAGAACATGAAGGAGCTAAGTCGAAACAAGGCCCCTGAAGTATACCAACATTCCCTCAGAAGTGTGGAGATCATTGAGAGTGTCACCCATGACAAAACTGCTTCATCTGGTGTGAAAGTCTCTTGAGAAAATCTAAATACTCGTAGACTTCAAGAAGAATACAGAAAAGGATGGTGTTGACTGGTGTGGAAACTATCAGTTTGATAAAACATTCTTGCAATATGCTGACGCTATTTCCTTTACAGTCACACTATTTCCGTTACAGTGAAATACCTACCTTTAAATTTCTTCGACTTTTTCTTTCAATCTTGCATGCTGAGTATTTGAATAAAATCACAAGAATAGGTCGCAACATCCCCCGCTATTCTTCCAAAAAGGTAAGTCATTTAACTGTATATACTTCTGATATTTCGTATTCGTATCATTTCATAACATATTGTCTATATATTTCATCGATGTGACTGGGACATACAACTAACGCTGATCTAAAAACCTATATGATTTTTTTTTTTTTTTGCTGAACCACATTAATTACGACGTTTTCATGTGATCACCGCTTTTAAAGTGAAAACTCAACATTACATTAGGCGCACGCTGCAGAAAATTCACAGACTAATATCTATCACATCTTACTCACGATCTTCGTAGAAGAACAGAGACGTGCTTGTACCTGTGATAGTCATCATACGGAACATTAGGGTGTTTCGGCCTGCGATCTTCCGGAAGAGATGAGTGCACTACAGCAGCGAAGCTGCGCTCCCGATGTAGCGCGACGGGGCATGAAGCCGGCCTCGTGAAATTCGGTACGCTGGCCGCCACCGCGCCGCCGCCCCCAAGGTCAACGGCTTTTCGACAAAACTCGCCTCAAAAGGCGGACGCCAACAAAAATGATACTTTATGTCAGTGCTGGCCGGCGCGGTCGCCACGCTCCGCGTCCATGTCTCCGTGGGCCATTGCCGTGGCACTCACAGAGTTTCTGGAAAAGAAAGTTCCGAAAGTATATGTGACATCCCCCAAACGGAGCATAGTCCCCGAGTCGTGTTTCAACATTCTTGTGTAATTTCACACATTAGTAGAAGAGAGATAATATAGCGGTGGTTACAGGTACGTCACAGGTACCATTCATTGTTAAATTGACGATATTCGTCGATAGCCATGTTACAAGTCTTTTCAGCGTCTGAATTCAAATACGATAGCTCTGCTTTACTGAGAACAGGGTCTGGTCTGTTGTATTTGTTACAGTAAATACACAGTAAAAATTAGAAACGAAAAATGGCGAACCTGCTGGAGTGGATTACGCCACAGTGGAAAAGATCAAAACTGCAGGACCTACGCGCGACCGCTACGGTCGCAGGCTCGAATCCTGCCTCGGGCATGGATGTGTATGATGTCCTTAGGTTAGTTAGGTTTAAGTAGTTCTGCGTTCTAGGGGACTGATGACCTCAGCTGTTAAGCCCCATAGTGCTCAGAGCCATTTGAACCAATTTTTTTGCAGGACCTACCAGAATTCAGTGGTTGTGTAGAATAATGAGGATACTATGGGAATATCGGAAGATTCCTGATGACACGACAAAGGAAATTATTGTAGTTATCTTTAAGAAGGGAAACAAGGCGTTCTGTGTGAATTACAGAAGAGTAGCACTACTGTGCCACTGCATGAAGATTTATGAAACGATAATTCACAGCAAATCTGGAATAAGATAGAACAAAAGTTAAGAGAGAAACAACAATAATGTCGATGTGGAAGCTCAACAACAGATGGCATATTTACAGCCAGGCAGGTTGTATAAATGGGAATTTAGGGAAGACATCGTAGTAGCACTAAGATATATATAAAAAAAAGGCTTCTAACACTGTTAGAAAGAAAGATGTATGGGGAGGTATGAATAGGTGGGTACGTCAACAGATGACGACATGAAAATCGTACGAGATGCAGATGACTTGATGATTTGGGAAGAAAATGAGCACAAATCGGAAGAACAACTAAACTCCTGGCAGAGAGTAATTGAAGAAGTAGGCATGAAAACAGACTTAACAAACAGTGAAGTGGTGAAAATCAGCAGTAAACGTGAAGAAAATGAAGAATGTAACTTTCGATGGAAAAATTAGTAAAGAAGTAGATGCTTTCAAGTATCTAGGAAGTAAACTAACCAAGAAATAAAACATCAAGGATGTAATTTCGGAGAGAACAGAAAACTGTTTGAAATTTTATTATTGTGTATTAGACATTATTAGAAATTGGAAAATACTTACCAAAGCAAAGATCATGATGCACAATTCGTATTATCTGCCAATTTTGACCTGTGGATCAGAATGTTGGATGTGGGCAAAGGAAGATATGAGCAGAATACAAGTAACAGAGATGCGCTTTCTACGATGGATCCTCGATAAGACGAGAAGGGACAGGATAAGGAATGAAAAACTACGAAACACCTTGCAGATCAAGCCCCTAAACATACCAATGGAGAGTAATACGCCTCACAGGAGCTGAGCGCACTCCGCTTGCCAATAGCGCTCACCCATCCAACTGCTATCCCAGTCCGACAGCGCTTAACTTTAGTGATCTGACGGGAACCAGTGTTACCACTGCGGCAAGGACGTTGGCAGCGTTGGCAAAGAAAAGATAAATTTTGAAAAGCAGTGGTTTGGTCCAGTTCTATTAAAAACCGTTGTGACCCACTCGTTTATTTCCAGATTTCTGGTAAGTTTTGGTTATCGGGAACACTGCTCCCGCTCCACTGAGCGGGTGGAAGAGTTATGATGTTAAATCCACTGACAAGGGTACCTCCCATCGCACCCCTCTCAGATTTAGCTATAAATTGGCACAGTGGATAGGCCTTGAAAAACTGAACACAGGTCAATCGAGAAAACAGGAAGAAGTTATGTAGAACTATGAAAAAAATAAGCAAAATATACAAACTGAGTAGTCCATGCGCAAGATAAGCAACATCAAGGACAGTGTGAGCGCAGGAGCGCGGTGGTCCCGTGGTTTGCGTGAGCAGCTGCGGAACGAGAGGTCCTTAGTTCAAGTCTTCCCTCGAGTGAAGAGTTTACTTTCTTTATTTATGCAAAGTTATGATCTGTCCGTTCGTTCATTGACGTCTCTGTTCACTGTAATAAGTTTAGTGTCTGTGTTTTTCGACCGTACTGCAAAACCGTGCGATTAGTAGACGAAAGGACGTGCCTCTCCAATGGGAACGGAAATCATTTGATCGCAAGGTCATAGGTCAACCGATTCCTCCACAGGAAAACACGTCTGATATATTCTATACGACACTGGTGACGGCATGTGCGTCACATGACAGGAATATGTTGTCGACCCACCTAACTAGTACACTTGGCTAATGGGTAAAAAATTCTTCTACCTTGCCCGATTTAGGTTTTCCTGTGGATGTGATAGTCACTCCCAAAAAAGTGACGAAAACATAAGAGTTTGTCACATAAACTGCAACAAATTAATGCAACAGTTTCACAGTCACACAGTTTTCCCTGTGATCTGTCAAAACATATGTTTTTAACGTTTTCAAATTTTTCCCTGTGTAGACATTCAAATCCTGAAAATGTCCTGGAATTTTGGAGAGCGAAGTTGATTATGTGTGAGTGCCTGAATTTTTATAATTGACACACTGTCAAGTAAACAATACTGCTCTGTGTACCTGTGCAGCTTCGCAAAATGATACAATCTTTTAACAAAGTATTTCACTTGCCGAATACCAAACACATCTAACGGTTGCACAAGAGGTGCACAACCTGGAGGAATGGTAATCACGTCTACTCCCACACTAAAATTGTCTGAAAATAAAAAAATAATCTTTTCACTCGAGGGAAGACCTCTCATTTCGCAGCTGCTCCTGCTAACCACGAGACCTCGGCGCTCCTGCGCTCACATTTTCCTTGATGTTGCGTATCTTACGCATGGACTACTCAGTTTGTATATTTTGCTTATTTTTTCATAGTTCCACACAACTTCCTCCTGTTTTCTCGATTGATCTGAGTTCAGTTTTTCAAGGCCTATCCACTCTGCCAACGTGTAACTAAATCTGAGGGGGGTGCGATGGGGAGGTTCCGTTGTGAGTGTTGATACCACTCTAAAGTTACTTCTCTTATTGGAAATTAATATCAGGGTCCCACCGGGGCTGTGGCTATTTTGGCTTTTAGGCCTTTCTTAATTTTTACTTGAATACAGGGCCGTGTTAATATTATTTATACATTGGTCACTTTTTCATTTTCTCAAATGTGTTGATCAACAGAAACTTTAGCGCAATGGTAGATTTCTGCGTCAAAAAGTAAAATTTGTATGACAATGTATATCTATAAGTATTACAAACGAGTTAATAAATGAACTAAATAAGACCGGTCACGTTGCTTGACAGCACTCGCATGGTTATACACTTATTTAGTTAATTAACCAACACATTTCTAATATATACAGTTGGAAATATTGTAGATTTGAAATGGAGAATTGTCGACTTGCCAACCGTGCCAACCCATATGTTAAACTGTCTATTGAAATAACTGTACCTAAGACCAAAAACGCGGTCACTGCAGCAATGTTGACACTCATCTACACTGATTAGTCTAAACATTGTGAACACCTGCTTAACAGCATATTGGTGCACCTTATGAAGGCCATATAGCAGCTTTTCAGCTTGTCGTGGATTCACCAAGTTCCTGGTAGGCTTCCTGTGGTTTGTGACACAAGATAGCGAAGCACAGGACACTCAATTTGCGTGAAATACGGATCGGTGGTGCGTCGACGGAGAGCTGGGGCCCAGTAGCATGGCCAGAATACTAAAGTGAGTTCAAGATTGTGCTCTTCAAAGCACTGTAGCACGATTTCAGTCTTGTGACACAGACAGTTATTCTGCTGGAAGATGCCATCGCCGTCGCGGAAGAAATCAAGTATGAAGGGGTGTAGTTGCTTCGTAATAAATTCCTCTAAGTCTGCCAGGACGACATTGGTTACTACCACAGCTCCTACGGAGGCTCGGTGAATGTCCCCTCTAGCGTAATACTGCCCTTACTGGTGCTTTGTGCGATGCATATTTCGAACGGCCGTTCGCCTGAATGACTGCGGAACTTACCAAAGATCTCGGGCATCAAGGAACGTGATTCATATAATTCATCTACCAGACGACATGTCTACATTGATCCACCGTCCAATTTCGATGATCCTATGACCACTGCAATCGAAATTATCGATTTCGTGACCAACATTGCCACACGCTGTGGTTATTCGCTGAGGATCCCATGTTCAACGACGTGCGCTTCATGGTGTTCTCCGAATCATTCGTATCTGCAACAGCATCGTACTATGTTGTCACATCTGCCACAGATCTGTGCTGATCTTGCTTTACAGAGCAGGCATGAGGATTGGTCGACGTCCAACTTCTTGTCTCCTACTCATGGTTTCACCGTCAGTCACCCTCTTCAGTACTATATGCTCACGACAGCACCACGTGAACAGCTGAGAATCTCCCCCTTTTCCGAGCTGCTCCTCCCCAGGCGCCGGGCTATAACAATCTGCCCTTTGTCAAAGTCACGTTTGACAGTGGCTTTCCCCATTTGTGGCCCCTGTCGCCGCTAAAATGATGCCCCATTCTTTCTGCTCCGCTTACATTTTTTTCCTTATAGCTTCACGTGCCCGTCTCGCCGATGACAGTGGCCATAATCTTGTGACTTGTCAGTCTATATGCAGGTACCGCTTGAAATCGAGAAAACGCCTATGGTAGATGTTAATATTTTCGAAAAGTTTGACATATAGTTTACAGCTCCGAAGGAACCACGATTTATGTTACAAAAAATTCGTAATGGTTGTGGAACTAAACGTAAAGAAATAATTTACTCTTCTTCACTATCCAGGCACCAGTGGAAGATCATAACAGTGACTGCATCTCCTAGTACGTAAAGCGAGCAAAATGAGGTGTTACAAAGACGGAAGGAATGTCGGTAACCTGTGTAGATACTCATTTATTTGACATTAATACATCGATCTTCCGTAACTATAATGTTTATTAAAATTTCCTGATATGGTCTTTTTGGTATGGTAACCTGCTGGAATCCAGGTGGTGTGGGCTGTCATTTTCTGGTATAAAAATGTTATTGAAAAGAGTGTTCACCCACGCCATCTTGGATCTAGAACCAAGGGCTCCTACGGCTTCGTCAACGAATTGTCACACTGAACTGCTACCATGGGGATTTAGATGAATGTTCCCTCAGGAACAACACAAGAAATGTTAGCTTTGGTCACACGCAAGTCAGATATCGTAATCCTTACTCCCAGCCACTCGGGTATTAAGGTACTATGGAATGCATAAACTGTAAAGAACACAATCTCGAAAGCAGATCAACATCCGGTAGCAGTTATTCGCTGGAGGAAATGTACTGCGCCTTGACGGTTCATTTACTTGGCGCCTGTGAGCTCGATAAGCTGTGTGTCACCTCGCCTGGGATACTAATGGCTCAGGGACTCTGTGACAATCACCCTTTTTGTCACAGATAACACTTCTATTAATAAGTTCATTTTATAGAAATAATAAGTACTTTATTGCCAGAAGACGGTTTGTTGAGTTATTATGCCTACTAAACTGACTACGTGTCAAATCACACCACATATTCGGAGATGAAGGATAGTGGAAGTTTATCTGTACAGCTACTGCGTAGTAGTGGCATCGATAATACGAGTTCATGCTGACGCTGATGAGGTCCCGAGTGAAACGAGCTTCTTCAGCATACCAGCACTAATGCTGTCAATCATTAGACAGGAGTATTGCATAGACACATTTTCAGTTGTCTGTCCGCATCTCATTCTTGAAGAATGATTTGTGTTAAATTGACACACTTATTGCGCCTTAATTATTGAAAATGAAACTTGTTTGTGAAGGAGTTTTTTCCCGATATTTGACAGTCTGCCATATGTGACGTGCTTAATGTTACAATGAGAGGGAAAGGGGAACAAGTGAGTAATGGTAATGGAAATAGGCTCCTGCTGCAACCACTCTCGGCGAACAGTGAACAAACAGACCGGAGAGCTAGTTTTATTGTGATGAACGTTACCGTTTTAACATACAGGGTAGTCACAAACAGTCCGAAAAGTTTGTAAGGGTGTTGTAGGGTAGGTTGCACTGAGAAATAATTGTTAAGAGAATAATTCTATATGCTGCACCGGTTTGAGTTAATTAGCAGTGAAGTTAGCCAATCATTCCGTTGCGCGCACAAATTCAAGCGGCCCGCCAAATACAATTAGTGTCAGTTGTTCTCATAACGTAGATGACAGCGCACGAGACTGTTCAGCCTTTGGTACAGGCTCAGTCTTCATTAGCGTCCCATTTCCAATTTTTATATTGCTCTCTTGTTCGGTTTTAGGAAAGCAAACAAAGAACACGTTTGACGACGCCGTCTGTGGCTGGAAGCTTGAATTTGCACGCGTAACGGTCTGATAGTCTGACTTCAATGCCAGTTAACTCAGAAACGTCGCAACGTGTCGAATTTTCGCGCATAGTATAAGACTGCAATATAACCAAAGATGATTTGAAGGGTGAGTTAAGACGGAACAACAGTTTCTATTTTACAGGGCCAGTGGAAGGAATCTGGGGTAGCCTTGTTGCAAATTTATCGTTGGATTCACCTGAAATGATTTATGTTCAATGTAACACAGGAGGCACTACCAGATACAGTTACAGCAATTCAGCATGCAACCTTTCATATCAGTCAAAGTATTCCTGCCCTGGAAATGTGCAACACAGAAGCAAGTACTACAGCATCGGTAAATTTCGCTGATCGTCTCTCGACAAAAGTTCATTGTAAATAATGCCAATCCCATTGATTCCATAACGATCTCACTCCATTTAATTTTAAAAATTTTAAAACAATGACGTCGAGGCCATCAAGACGGAGGCACATGCTAAGTCTGGCACAGATGTGGGAAGTGATCTGTCACCGTCTTGCAGGAATCACTCCGACATTCGCTTGAAGTTTTCATGCAGCAACTGAAGGATATGTACACTACTAGTCATTAAAATTGCAACATAGTATATGTGCAAAACAATATCAGAAGTGGCGTCCGCCTTGATGCAAAACACCTTGTTATATGTTTAATTTCTTTATTTTCCCATACTAGTTTCGGCGACAAATATCACCATCATCAGTGGGCTTTTCTAATCTAGAACATGCAGAGAATAGCATGGTTACACAAACAGTGGCACATTATTACATTTTTACTGATCGTTTTTTGAAATATACTTTTTTATACTACCTTATTTATTGCAAGTTACATAATGTTTTTGAGCATTATAGTACATAGTATATAGTATATGTGGCATACAACAAACGCCAAACTGACAGGAAGTGTGCTACAAGCTTGCTTTTGCTAATTATTAGCACTTCAGCGCAATCGCAAAAAATATGCAAGAGGAAAGCCATCCACATTCTGTACGTATGGAAAGATTACGTAGCGGGTTTCTCATTCAGAAATCGCAGCTGAATGCTGTTTGTATGTGAGGAGATTGAGGTTATCCATACTGTAGGAAACAGAAACGTCTACCAGCTCGGGTTTGAATTTGACAGTGACAGGATCATGGCCTATGCAAACGGGAGTTCATCTTTCCTCGATACTGCTTCTCGAGTTGATTGGGATCACAAGATTGTCATGCGAGTATGGAATCATGGGTTCAAGTGCGTCATGCTCTCTAACATATTGACTCCTCCTATATTGACAGAGTTACTTGCGAGTCTGAATCGACTGCCATGAGGTTAATAACGCCATCCAACGTACCTAATCAGAATAAAATATTGCAACAGCATTAAAAACAGCTGTTGTATTGGAGAAGGAGAGAGGGACAGGCAGACAGACAGAGAGACAGCGAGAGGGAAGTTGCCACGGTAAATGGAATAGTTCAGCGAGTCACTTGATTCGGCTGTCGTCAGAAATCTACTAGACGTTGACGTGGCAGTCGAAAATAAGATCAACGAAGCACGAGATATCAAAGCGTTTGACCGCTGTCAGATCGTGGTTGCCCAATGCATGTGGCACTCCATCTCCCAAACTCAATCATGGGCGTACTGTGAGTAATCCTCGATTCGAGAAAATCCTTTTCGGAATTGTTAGGCGTTGCGGGCAACAATAATGTTTTGAAGATGTGGATTTACGATGACCATCGTTGATTGTGACGGCTCATCGACAAATCACAGTAGAGCATACACAACAACAACGGTGAGCAAACATACATTCCAGAGCCATTTCTTCAGCATGAGACACAGAACTTACGTCGCACACATGTTCTTCTTGTTACCGCATCTCACTGGCCATTGAAATTAGTATGGCCACAGGATCACCACCACTGATTGCTCGAAGGATGGAGAACATGTCTCCTAGAATGATGAGTCGTGAGTCATGTTAGTACACATTCATGAAAGTGCGTGGGAAACCAAACGAAACCACCTTGCCGACAATATGCCGATCTGGAGGTGTTGAAGGTATTCACGGATGAAGGAACTTTACACGGGATGACATGAGCTCTTGATATCTCTCCCACTGTCTCTCACCGGAAACGGTACAGGAACCTATTGTTATGCCATATGCATCGGTTTGTTCATCTACGGCACCCCGATGCCAACCTGGCTTTCAGTAGCACAACACACCATTCCGTTGACCCTGCACGACATTAAAATGGTTTAAGAAGGACTCGACGGACATGATGGTGCTTGTAAGATTGCCTGGATCACTGGTCTAACTTCTATTGCACACGTCTGGAAATGCGTCGAAGGAGATGTGAACTCTCTGGATCCAGATGTGATCATTCTTGACTCCTAGAGGACGTCAGCAGAGCAGTCACATACAAGCATGGCTCCTCATCGGTTACAATGTTTCCTTGTCTCTACGTCTAGATCCCTTCCCACCGTAATCACGACGAAAGCGGCTACTACTCGCCACTGCATAGGTATTTCTAATTGAATTACTCATCACGGTATGTACGCGTGATACTGGTCATCGTGTAACTATATTGTGTAGCCCATTATATAATATAGAGTGACGACCCTGTTTTACTATGAACCGAGTCAAGTAGGGCACTGATTAGGACACTGGACTCGCATTTGAGAGAACGACGGTTCAGACCCCCATCCGGTCACCCTTATGTAGATTTTCCCTGATTTCCCTTAGTCGCTCCAGGTAAATGCTGGAATGGTTCCTCTGAAAAGGGTACAGCCGATTTCCTTTCCCAAAGTTTCGTTATCCGAGCTTATTTTCCGTCTCCCATGACCTAGCTATCGACAGGATGTCGAAATCTTATCTTCCGTTCTTCCTTTTATTATGAGTTGATGTATGAGCATCATATAAAAAAGAATCAAAAGCGTATAACGTTCACTACTACAGCTCTTTTATACTAATATGCCGGATGTCAAAAAATGGTTCAAATGGCTCGAAGTACTATGGGACTTATCATCTGAGGTCATCAGTCTCCTAGACTTACAACTACTTAAACCTAACTAACCTAAGGACATCACACACATCCATGCCCGAGGCAGGATTCGAACCTGCGACCGTAGTAGCAGCGCGGTTCCGGACTGAAGCGCCTAGAACCTCTCGGCTACCGGACCCGGCCTGCCGGATGCCCCCCCCCCCCCCCCCCCAAGGATCTTCAGCGCATTTTCTCTGATGTTTCGTCTCATATATGCAGTTTCGTTTTTGTAGTGTGTAACTGGAGTCAGCCCACTCAAATACTGCTCATCACTTTCTTCATCCGACGCCCTGCGTCGATGGGAAGCATCTGTTTGTTTCCCGTTACGAACAAAATGTTTTTAAAGCAGCATTTTACGCACCCATACGACAGAGCAGTCCCATATTAGTTTAGTGCGATATTCGTTTCACAGACGTGTATTAACAAGAAAATAAAACACGAAGATGAAGTAATACTCCAGCAGCGACTCGAACGCCGCCCTGGCTCGCTCTAACTGCTACTATCATAGACAAGCGGTGCTCTGTTGTTGCTCGAGTACTCGTTACTCTTCGCGAGGTAACAAAGTTTCGCGTTCTGGCCCAGATGAGCCAATCGGTACCGACCGACTGCCGTGTCATTCTCTGCCAATGGCGTCATTTGGATGCAGTATTCCCCTCTCAGTTCACAAGCATTTCTGTTAAATATTTATACGGTCTCCCAGCAGAAGCTAGACACTATGCAGAGCTGACCCTGCAGCGATGGCATCCACATCACAGTACATCTGCATCTGATGGTTGTTGAATTACTCTGTGTATGGAGTTGTATGTTTTGTAATTCCATGTTATAGGCTTCTTCACTGTTGTGAAGGTATTTTCACAGGAGAAAAGGTAACTGGAGTATCAAACCTAATAAGTCATAATTACACTATTCGCCCTTACTAGCCACCGGAGACCACGGCTCCCTGTTATCAAAATACCCAGAAAATGGCCCAAAACAACCTTTGAAATTTTGTCGGTGGAGTTCGGATTCACCCCGTAGAATAGGTCGCACTAGTGTCTTGCATGCAGGTTCCTTTACACATACTGAGTCCGCCCGCTTAGCTGAGAAGTAATGTGTTTGGCTGCCATGCGGCGGGCCCGGGTTCGATTCCTGCACGGGATGGAGATTTTCTCCGCCCTTGGACTGGGCATTGTGTTATTCTTATCATCATCGCCTAATGTGGCGTCACCTAAAATAAAACTTGCAACCCGGTGGCCGAACTTCCCCGGATGGCGTCTCCCGGCTATCAATGCCACACGATCATTTCATTCAATTTTTTCCCTGTACTAGTACAGAGAATTTCCCCGAAAGCTCAGCAAATTAGTGTCTACCATTCGCCTTCCCTTCTACTAATTTCACGTGTACGTTCCGATTCCTACATTTCAACACCTTGACGTACTCCAGTAGTTATCATTAGTAGTCTTGTAATCATACATTATCGAAATGTTTCTCTTTGTTATGGAAATTACCTTGCATATGTTTACATTTAAAGAGTGTTGCCAACTCAGTATTCGAGAGCGCATGCCAAGTTGTTCTGCATTAACTTAAGTTCATCTAGCGACAAGACTTTCACGAAAACAACAGAATCCACATCGAACAAACAGAGCGCTGCTGGCTATATTTGAAAAATCTGTTGGCTATATTGAGAACAGTAGCAGTCTTATTACATATATTTGGGGCACATCCATTAGAAGTATTGTTATATTTTTTTGGGGCTCACTGAAAGTTATTTTTATTTCTGTGGTGCATTCACCGTCCACTGCAGTGTATTAGGTTCTATTAGTCAGAAATTCCTCGGCGCTGTATCTTATTTCTGATCTTACTCCTTATGATTGTATGTTGGTTTTCAATCGAAACGGTGGAATTGTGTCAAACACCTTTCGGAAATCTAGAAATACGGAGTGTGTCTGTTCACCTGCATTTATAGCTCGCTAGATACTGTAAGTGGAAAACGTTACGTGTGTTTCACATCAGTCCTTCCTCACATATTGCTCAACTTTAAATTTAACCTGGTGATGGGAAAGGAGCACCAAGACGCGAGGCTTAGAGTAACGTGTTTTAGCTGTAATTGAGTTTGACTTCTATTCATATTAACGTATTTTATGTGTGTATTACTAAGCATTAGTAACGCCTCACTTGAAAGCAAAGTGTTAACTATATAGAATAATATAGTGTACAAATTAGTTTCTGTACCATGCTGAACGGTGAAACACGCAAAGAGCACCATGTACACTCGTCTAATATGTTTTCCAGGGACGCCATATCAGCTAAAGTCTCTGATTGACAGTAGCTGAAGTCAAAGTGGCGAAAACTGCTGAGACTCGTTTCAGCATGTGTGTTACCCAAAGTGCGTAGTCTAAAATGGCCGTTTTATCTATGGCTGATTTAAAATTTTAAGTTTTACACAACTGCTTTCCTATGAACGTTGAAGGACGTTTCCAAAGCCAGAGCATGTATAGGAGTACCGTGAGTTTCTAAATCCCGTCCAGTAAATTTATAAGTAAAAAGCAGTACTATTAAAATTAAATACAAAGAAATAAGAAACACAGCGTCTTTTTGATATTAATGTATTTTTGTTGTTGTTGCCCGTTTCAAAACTATTCAATCGAATCTTTTTGAAAACTTTTACTCATTAAAAGGCCTGGTGAAGTATTATGATACATTTCAGGACATGAATGCACGTGAAACATTACGTGCAAGTTTTGAAGCGATAGCATAGGATGAGGTCCCTTGTTGCGTAATAAAAGCAGAGAATTACATGAAAACGGAGTGCTCGATTAGCTTCGCGTTCCACTCCTGATACTTAAGCTACACCGAAGTGGCATTCCGAGCAGTGTTAGTGGCTTTGGGAGGCTGGACTCTTTCGCGAGTGATCGATTCTTGTTTCTCATTATCATGCTATTACATATCGATTATGATATCTTATTGTCATGCTGTTGCGTATCGTTTTTACTTTCCCATTGTCTCGACGCTACTGTGCAGCGTGCATGTGGTCTACAGCACAGCACAATGCGCAAGGGAGAATCGGTGTTTCACCTTGTCAAAAACTGCTACAGATACACATCACTCAGTCGAACTATATGTCATATACAGCAACGGGAATAAGTTATCATGAGATCTGCCGAAATACTACATTAACAGATCTTTAATAAACATAGGATTAGCACTGCCAGTTTTGTTATCAGACTGAAGTGTTTACGTTTCAGATTTTTGGGTTAAGAATTGTTCACAAACCACTGCTGTCTGTCAGTACGTCCAGTTGCTGCAGAAGAAGCAGTTCCTAGACTCACATACAATGTTTGAGAAAAAATGGGGGGGGGGGGGGGGTTGGGGGGGGCAGAGCAGGTTAATTAGACTAGAAAAGGGAACGAATGATTTTTTCTGCATTTTCACCATAAAGATGTTCAAGGACCGAACTGTAAATTTATCAATAGTGTGTCCTTAGTACGATAGGTGGCCTTTGGTTGACTCCGGGTCAGAGCGCGAGCTCTGCGTGCATCAGTCCGCAGGAACTCGCCAGTTCGGGTGCAAATATTGCAGCTACAAAGGCAACAACAATCTGTTCTAGTCTGTTTTACCGAGCTTACTTTTAAGAAAATGGAAAAACAAGTCGAAGTTTCCTCGATATTTTAACAGTCTTGGACATGTCTCTACCATCTCTTGAATATGTTTACAACCAGCGGAAGAATACTCCTATCGGAGCACAAAAGATGCCACTGTGCTCCTTTTTAAAAGTAGGGTACCAGCTGCCTCATTCTACTTTCCTTAGCACCTTTAAAATTTTCCCATAAACTTTGGCATGCTAACGGGTCCCCAAACTGTAACTCGCTCATATCCAATAGTCCATTCTTAAGTCGCGTATACACATCCAACCCCACTTGCCCATTGAGCCCAGCTCGTTGTCATTATCTCTTTGTGTCTCTCTAAGTGTCACTGCCTCCAGCCTCACAGCCACGGTCTCTTCCGTTCTGTCCTACTACTACTGACTAGTCTCACTGGTACTGCCTCCCTCTTGCTATCTCTTAACTCCTACTGCCTAATTCACTCATTCCCATTCTTGCTGTCTCTTACCACTGTCCTCCTTTTTCTCGCTGACATTATCATAGACTCTGTCTCTCACTATCACCGGCTCTCACCGATTCTCACTTTCTTCTTCTCTTTATTCCTCTCCCTCTGGCACTGTCTCTATGATTCTTTCCCCAGCACTCTTGTGTCACTGTCAACAATGTTCCTAACTTCCTCTCACACTACCATTGTTTCCTTCGCTCTTTCTATACTACAGCCACTGTCTACTATCTCCAGCATTTATTACTTTTTTTTTCACTGCCACTGTCTCCTTCTCCCTCAGCATAAAAATGCGCGAATATTTTCTCATGCCAGAACTTTGGGAAAATTTTTAAAGGTGATGAGGAAGGTAAAATGAGGTGGCTGGCACTCCACTTTTCAGTCAGAGTCTTTTAAATAGGCGCATAGTCGCCTTTTTCGAGCTCTGATAGGAGTATTTTTCCGCTGGTCCCCTTCTTTTCCCTGCTACAGTAGGGCATGTCACATATGGAAAGAACTTTATGGGTCAGAAAATGTTTGATAGCTTACTTATGCGAAATTGAAATAACGCAAAACTAATTTTAAGCTTCGGTCTGGATTTTACGAAAATTTTGCAAGTGCTTCAGTTCCCAGAATCCTTCTGATGGTAATGGAGACACTTTACAGCACATTTTTCCGTGCTACGTCACCCTACACAGGATGTTACGTGTACAAATAGATTGACTTTGAACCTCTGTATCACGGAAAGAGATGAAGGTAGCAAGCAAATTATCAAGCTTGTTCGACATTTGGATATCAGAAATATATTGCAAAAATTTCAGTTGTCTTTTGCATATATCCGTCTGGAAATCTTTTGCTCGGTTTTGGTACGGAAAAACCACGTTAACGAATAAAGAGTTTTGAAAACGGGAAGATGGAAATTTTACATATATGCCAAATAGAATATACGTTAAAAATTTTAGCAATTTGTTGCGGTAAATTATTTAGATATCCGCTGCTGCCGGCGAGGAATGGTGAAAAACGCTTTTTTCTGTTTTTCTCAGGGGAACAGCCCACGAGCTCAATGTTGCCTTCATAAGTCCCTTAAGGTGCACAGTAGACTACAAATAATGCAAAAATAACCAGCCGATTTTCTATTTTCCTAAGCTGGAGGAAGTGTCTAATATTCAAACTTTGACTGTGTGCTGTAGGACAGTTACAGTAAGCGAATCCTTCTGCTGGGTATACAAGTGGCCTCCAGCCCAAGGGCTATCGAAAATACTGGAGGCTATCTTTCTGTCACCAATAAAATCTTCGATGTGAGTCCCGGAAAAATCCTGTTTATATGCACGGCGTTTTGGAACATACTGATAGTCACGTGGGTACTGATGCACTACACAGAAGTAATGCAACGAATTTGATACGCCAGTACGTCTATTTGGGAAAAGAGCAAAAAAATTGACCTTAACCTCCAGTCCGCAGTCCTGCAAGTCGAGACAGAGCACAGAGTCACCTATAAAATGGTGACTGAATGTCAGGCATTCCCCTTGTTCAGTGATCCATTTATACTTTCATTTGAATAGCTTAAGGTAATAGCAGAATATGTAAACGGCATTGGTCTATAGATGATTTCATCCCCGCACCCAAGGAGCATAAATCAAAAGTTTCAGACACTGCACTAACTTAATCAGGAGGCTCAGCAGTTCTAGTTAAACAACACATATCTGCACATTGTGAGGTACCCTATAAATGGTTTCGATGCATAAGTAACCTTATGGAAAAACTCGGACAACATCAGTGAATTCAAAAATCAGTGAATAAGCTTCAATTATTGATCTAGGGTATTAACACATAATAGCTAGCTTCGAACACAGGACAGTGAACGAGTAACTGAATAAATCGGAGGGTTACTGCTGTGTCCCACCCATGGTTCAATTCATTCCCATTTATATAGCATGGGCATCACGAATAAGAAGAAAGAAGAAGATATCTACCACTTGATGTTTTTCTGCAGTTTCTTCGACGCAAAGCAAAACCGCTTACTGCACAACCTTGTGAAAGTGAAGGTGCCCCTTCCAACAAGTATTTCTGTTTTATTATACCATGAAGACCATCAAATATACAAAACCGTTTTTTTTGTTTTCTACGATATTGTAACGTGTGTATGTGGAATTTAGTGTTAATATTTGGTTGGGTAAACACTCTAAGCTCCAGGTGTATGCTTCACAGTCTCTGCTGAGTTCTTTTTTTTTTTTTTTTTTTTTTTTTTCTACTTCGCTTCCTCTGTAACTGATACGTCAAGATTACTTAGCTGCAAGAGCTCAACTTATGTGTAAACTGTATAATAATTTAAAATCACTGTTCAAACTATTTATAACATGATTTCTTTCTATGTACAATTTTACATTTCTACCAAGCTCTTGGTAGTACGATTCAACAAACCCAAGAGGAATAAAAGACTCAGGGGTTGAACAGGTCTGGTGAACATGTCAAACATGTGACAGTTGTTTCTTGTAGGATTCTCACTTATTTAGACTATTTCCACATTGGTCATTGAATTCTCCATCAGAAATACAAAGCGCAAAATATTTGAACAGGAAGCATTTCCAAGGTACATTTAGTATACGATTTTCGTTCCTATATTTGAGTATATATAAACGAAATGTCAAACACCCACAGGAAAGAAAGACAGCCAATCCAGAAAGGACAGTAATACACTGAAGAGCCGAAGAAACTGGTGCACCTCCTCAGTATCGTGTAGGGCCCCGCGAGCATGCAGAAGTGCCGCAACACTACGTGGCATGGACTCGATATAAAGTCTGAAGCAGTGCTGGAGGGAACTGACACCGTGAATCCTGCAGGACTGACCATAAATCCGCAAGAATACGAGGGGCTGGAAATCTCTTCTGAATAGCTCGTTGCGAGGCATCCCAGATGTGCCCAATATTGTTCATATCTGGAGAGTTTGGTGGGCAGCGGAAGTGTTTAAACTGAGAATAGTAATCCTGCAGCCATTCTGAAGCAATTATGGACATGTGGCGTGTCTCATTGTCCTGCTGGAATTGCGCATGGCCGTCGGAATTCAAAATGGACGTGAATGGATGCAGATGATGAGACACCATGCTTACGTGCGTGTCACCTGACAGAGTCGTATATAGACGTATCAGGCGTCCCATATCACTCCAACTGCACACAGCCCACACCATTACAGAGCCTCCACTAGCTTGAACAGTTCCTTGCTGACATGCAGAGTCCATGAATTCACGGGGTTGTCTCCATACCCATACACGACCATGTGCTCGATACAATTTGAAACGAGACTCGTCCGACCAGGCAACATGTTTCCAGTAATCAACAGTCCAATGTCGGTGTTAACGGGCCAAGCGAGGTGTAAAGTTTTGTTTCGTGCAGTCATCAATGGTACACGAGTGGATCATCGGCTCCGGTAGCCCATATCGTTTAATGGTTCGCACGCTGACACTTACTGATGGCTCAGCATTGAAATCTGCAGCAATTTGCGGAATGGTTGCACTTCTGTCGCGTTGAACAATTCTCTTCAGTCATCGTTGGTCCCGTTCTTGCAGAATCTTTTTCCAGCCGCAACGATGTCGGAGATTTGATGTTTCATTGAATACCTGATATTCACGGTACATTCGCGAAATGGTCATACGGGAAAATCCCCACCATCGCTACCTAGGAGATGCTGCGTCCCACTCCTCGTGAACCGACTGTAACACCACATTTAAACTCAATTAAATCTTGATAACGTGCCATTGTGGCAGCAGGAACCGATCTAACAATGCGCCATACACTTTTGGCTCATACAGGGTGAGTAACTATTGTCACCAAGAATAACTCCGAAAGTATGATAGGAGCTGAAAGTTTGTGGGACAAGGAAAAGTTGCATAGGACAACGGTGGCCATAATATGACGTTGGTTTTTTGTTGGTAGGTGGGGTCATGTCTGAGATATGAAGCTCCAGTTTTTTTAATAGGATGCTATAGTTTGACACTTGTTTTCTGATAGAAGCTATCGAGTCGAATCAGATGATATGTGACAGTAAGATATTTGAAAGTCTACGTCACCCTTAACTAAGAGACTTACTCACCAGGTTTTAGAAAAACAAATGGGCAGTAATGGAGTGTAAATGAGGCTGAATTTGAGGACAGGACGTCATTCGATTTGGGAATTTGGTCATCGCTGAGTACCCTCGTCAAAACGCTGGGGTACCAACGGGCCGCGAGACGACAGGGCAGCGCCAGCAGCAGCCTCCGGTTCGAGACCAGGCTGTGTGTGCCGTCGCAGTGGGTCCTTCACGGGACACGGTGCCACAGCTCCACCGGCCTGCTGTCCGTGGCTGCTGCCGCCGACGCTGAGATCCAGAGAGGAGCTCTGAGTCACTTTGCCAGCCGCCGTCCGCAGCCTGCCGACGGACGCGGATCGAGACCTGCCCACAGCAGCCCCGCCATCGCGGAACGAAGAGCATAGGGGCCGCCGCCTGGCGGGTCACTTCTCCGGGAAGCGCCGCTGTCGCAACTGGCAGTGGCCTTGCCTTCGCCACCGGGACAGAGTCATGACGCAGCATCGCCAGAGCGCCGTCCTAGCAGCCGACGCCATCTGCACCGTCCAGAGCTCAGAAGGAGAGGCGCGCCTGCCTCATATATAATTCGAGATCCACTAAAGTTATATTGTTAAATTGCCCACAGCGTTTCCACTGCTTCCCCACCACCTACGGCATCAGCACACACGCGCCACCCTACAGAGGTGCCACTACAGACTGGTCCATGCTGTATATTCCACATATTGTAAGTAGGCTGTTTAGGTTCTTTTATTGGTAACGCCACGTAGCGCTCTGTATGGAAATCACTGGCTGTGCTGTGTGGGGTCTGTGGCTGGTTTGCATTGTTGTTGGCTATTGTAGTGTTGGGCAGCTGGATGTTAACAGCGCGTAGCGTTGCGCAGTTGGAGGTGAGCCGCCAGCAGTGACGGATGTGGGGAGAGAGATGGCGGAATTTTGAGAGCGGACGATCTGGACGTGTGTCCATCAGAAAGAGTAAATTTGTGATATTGGATATCATGGACTGATATATATATATATATTATGACCTTTGAACACTATTAAGGTAAATACATTGTTTGTTCTCTATCAAAATCTTTGTTTTGTTAACTATGCCTATCAGTAGTTAGTGCCTTCAGTAGTTTGAATCTTTTATTTAGCTGGCAGTAGTGGCGCTCGCTGTATTGCAGTAGTTCGAGTAACGAAGATTTTTGTGAGGTGATTTGTGAAACGTATAGGTTAATTTAGTCAGGGCCATTCTCTTGTAGGGATTATTGAAAGTCAGATTGCGTTGCGCTAAAAAATATTGTGTGTCAGTTTAAGCACAGTCATGTATAATTTTTTTAAGGGGACGTTTCAATATGAGCAGAAAATTTTCATGTCATTCAATCATCTTCTCTTCCCCAACGCCCGTGCCCCGCCAGTAACGACGCAGGTGCGAACCAAAAGCAACTGTTTAACTTTCCTTTTTTCGTAATTATTCCAAGATTAGCTTTGCTGTGACCTTAACATTTCAAGAGTGTCCATCGTCAAACATTCCACTGGTAGAAATGCTTTACTCTATCGCTAAGTTCGGCTTATTGCCAACTTCGAATCCTTGAGCGGTCATTTCCGCTTCAGTCTGGAACCGCGATGCCGCTACGATCGTAGGTTCGAATCCTGCCTCGGGCATGGATGTGTGTGATGCCCTTAGGTTAGTTAGGTTTAAGTAGTTCTAAGTTCTAGGGGACTGATGACCTCAGATGTTAAGTCCCATAGTGCTCAGAGCCATTTTAACCATTTTTTTGCTCGGTCATTTCAGATTCAGTGCAGACTACCGGGTAAAGGACTTGAGTTTGCGTGAAGAACGCAGATCTAGAAATGGAATCACTATGAAATCTTTAATCATACGTACTGCCTTAGTACTAGCTCTGTTAGAAGTGAGTCATATTGGCTTTGACTTTATGCAGTAGTGAATATATGTGGCAGCAATACAGCGCAATTCATATTCGGCTGGTGAGAGTTCATCCATCTCTTTTTAGTTTAAATTATAATCGTTGTTTTGCAAATATCTTCTCATAATTTATCTTTTGCATGAGTTCAGTGGAATCACAAGGAAAACATGTTACACGAAACTAATTTTACAAAAAGACTGTCCACAGGAAGCCCTTGCAATGGACTGGCCATGCCGGGTCTAAACGCAGTACACGCATTTATTTACGTTTCGGTTAACGTTTAGTAGTTAAAAACTGGGGTTTATTAGCCGCGCGGGATTAGCCGAGCGCTCTAAGACGCTGCAGTCATGGGCTGTGCGGCTGGTCCCGGCGGAGGTTCGAGTACACCCTCGGGAATGGGTGTGTGTGTTTGTCCTTAGGATAATTTAGGTTAAGTAGTGTGTAAGCTTAGGGACTGATGACCTTAGCAGTTACGTCCCATAAGATGTCACACACATTTTAACACATATTGGGATTTATTAGCCCTCTTACAACAGTTAACATTTCACAAGGAATATATGGTCGGTAGTGGTACGCTATCATGCGTATAATTCACTTGTGTAAAATTTTGAACGCTTACGGCCTCTCTTGGTCGATACACACTTTTCGTTACACTTCCCGCAGAGCAGACGTGTCCATGGCATTTCCATCTTTGCAGTTTGCTTTCTTTTGTTTCAAAATTCCCTATCCCCATCAGTTACTTTTTCCCTTTCACTTATGTTCAGAAGAGACTATATTTTACCAGGTATTCCACCGTTACATGTTCTAACTATCAAAAATGTGTGTGAATTCCTTAGAGACCAAACTGCTGAGGTCATCGGTCCCTAGACTTACACACTACTTAAACTAACTTATCCTAAGAACAACACAAATACCCATCCTCGAGGGAGAACTCGAACCTCCGGCGGCAGGGGCCGCGCCATCTGTGACATGGTGCCTCAAGCCGCGAGGCCACTCCGCGCTGCTTCAAACTATCGATGATTACTGCAGTTCGCAACATAGGCTGCAGTTACACTAATTTCACCGCTTCCTAAAGAACTGGCCGGTCTATTTCTAACTGTAATGCTCTCTTTACTCGAAATATTTAGTTACTGTGTTTTACGGTAACAAGCCATAGTTGGCTTCATATATTTTTCCAATATTCTGGCAGGATTTACAGGGCCGAGTGTTTGTTTCACGTTTTCCAACTATGTCATGTGAATTCTTCTGAACATCTCATGAGGTATGGTGATACAGAGGGCAGCAATTAGTGAAAGAGGGGCCGAATCGGAGGTTATAACGGTGGCTGAACCTTCAGCCAATCAAACCATAGCTATAGTGCTGGTCGATTGATAAGCTTAACTGTTTACCCGTAAGTCTTTAGTCATTAAAGCGCCCGGAGTGCCGCGCTGTTAAAAGTGTCATGTCACGGATTGTACAGCCCCTACCGCCTGAGGTTCGAGTCCTCCCTCAGACTTGGGTGTGTGTGTTGTTCTTAGCGTAAGTTAGTTTAATTAGTGTGTTAGTCTAGAGACCGATGACCTCAGCAGTTTCGTTCCTTAGGAATTCAAAGACATTTGCAATTTTTTTTAGTCACTGACATCTAGATTCCTAACGGCTTCCGCAGGGTGAAGCTATGATGTTTTGCCGCCCTGGGGGCACTGAGCAGGATCAACAGAAATTCGACAGTTCTGTGCTTTAAAAAGGAGTAGTGGTTGTCCTTAAGGGACCGCGGACTTACGAACTAAGTGTCTGAAGAAAACGTAAAAACGCGGTTAAGATTATTTTGTTAGATGACTGATGTGGAATGAGCAGTCTGCCGCTGTGTCCGAGCGGTTCTAGGCGATTCAGTCCAGAACCGGGGTGTTGCTACGGTTGAAGGTTCGAATCCTTCCTCGGGCATGGACGTGTGTGATATCCTTAGGTTAGTTAGGTTTAAGTAGTTCTAAGTTCTAGGGGACTGATGACCTCAGATGTTAAGTCCCATAGTGCTTAAGAGCCATTTGAACCAATATGGAATGAACATCTGGAGAGATTGGCCAGAAGATGATGGGAATGACACACATCGAAACGTCGTAGTATCCCAACACCACCACCCAGCTGGAGACTTGAAAATTTGTCATCTGAATACAATGTATTGTTTCAGTGGAAACCACAAATATCTTCTGTTTACTACCCAGGTGCAGTTCTCCGCTGAGTTTCATGATAACTCTGTGGGACACCAGTCGGAGACGAAATGGAAGTAGCTGATGATGTTTTACCTTCCGATCCAATTTTGTGACTGGTGTGGATTTTACACTAATAGACAAAGTGCTTCAGGGTACATATTAGTGCAGAAGGAGAGGCAGTTACTTAATCCTGTGTTTCTGATCAAAGCAAGGCTGGCGAACCATCTGGTAGCTGATTCATAACTACATACATCAAAAAAGTTTTCTATTACCCCGGTTCCCAGACCTCCTGAATACAGACGTCGGCTGTGGCTGCTGTATCACTGACAGACTCCCTTTCAATGTTCAGATATGTCACTATACCCGCCCAAAGATGTAAACAACCATGTATGAGCAGCGCCTATTAGACGGAGGGGGTCCGACAGCCGATCAGGTCCAGTCATTCTACCAGGTAGGAGACACACGGCTCTTGTTGTCTGTAGTTCAACCATGCCTATACGGTCAATAACACGGTTCGATCGCGTCCGAATTGTTATTTTGTGCCAAGAAGGGCTCTGAACAAGGGAAGTGTCCTGGTGTCTCCGAGTGAACCAAAGCGATGTTGTTCTGACATGGAGGAGATACAGAGAGACAGGAACTCTTGATGGCGTGCCTCGCTCAGGCCGCCCAAGGGCTACTACTGCAGTGGATAACCGCTACCTACGGATTAAGGCTCGGAGTTATCCTGACAGCAATGAAACCATGTTGAATAATGTTTTTAGTATAGCCACAGGACGTCGTGTTACGATTCAAACTGTGCGCAATAGGCTGCATGATGCGCAACTTCTCCCGACGTTCATGGCGAAATCCATCATTGCAACTACGACACCATGCAATGTGGTACAGATGGACCCAACAACATGCAGAATGGACCGCTCAGTATTGGCATCACGTTCTCTTCACCGATGAGTGTCGCATATGCCTTCAACCAGACAGTCGTCGGAGAGGTGTTTAGAGGCAACCAGGTCAGGCTGAACGCCTTTGACACACTGTCCATCAAGTGCAGCAAGATGGAGATTCCCTACTGTTTTGGCGTGGCATTATGTGGGGCCGACGTATGCCACTGGTGGTCATGGAAGGCGTCGAAACGTCTGTACGATACGTGAATACCATTCTCCGACTGATAGTGCAGCCATGTCGCCAGCATATTGGCGAGGCAATCGTCTTCATGGACGACAATTCGCGCCCCCATCGTGAACATCTTGTGAATGACTTCCTTCAGGATACCGTCATCGCTCGACTAGAGTGATCAGCATGTTCTTCAGACATGAACCCTATCGAACATGATTGGGATAGATTTAATAGGGCTCTTTATGGACGACGTGACCCACCAACCACTCTGAGGGATCTACGCCGAGTCGCCGTTGAGGAGTGGGACCAACAATGCCATGATGAACTTGTGGACAGTATGCCACGACGAATACAAGCCTGCGTCAATGCAAGAGGACGTGCTACTGGGTATCAGACGTACGGGTGTGTACAGAAGTCTGGACCCCCAACTCTGAAAATCTCGCTGTATGGTGGTACAACAGGCAATGTATGGTTTTCATGAGCAATAAAAAGGGCCGATATGACGTTTATGTTGATCTCTATTCCAATTTTCTGTACAGATTCCGGAACTCTCGGAACCGAGGTGTTGAAAAACTTTCTTTGATGTGTATATTGCCGAAAGAGATCGATCCAAGTTCGTCGATTAATTTTTCCTTCACAAAAATTACGTCGCATAGCGAAGTTGGCCGCGTCGATCCCCAACTCGAGCATACGTAAAACGGTAGTGTACCCTCCTCCAGCACACAGGGGAAGGGAATAGTTTAAAAGCATCTAATAGCAGTGCCCTGTATGCTATTTTTCTGAGATGACTGGTTCTACTGTTTGATTTTCAAATATGTTTAATTTTTAAATGCGTACATTAATCAGCTTTTATCAGCTCAATATAATAGTTTCTCCCTTTCTGCCCACAGTAAAAAACTGGTTACAAGTACAAAGATAAGTGTCAAGGGTCACTGCGAGCTGCTCTGTATAGCAATGTATAGTCAGTTACCTTGTTAGAAAGGCAAATGAATGAAGTCTTTTTCAATTGTGCTCCAGGTCAGCGACCCTGTGTCTGAAATACTGACTAGCTTGCGTTTGGTTTTTCACGTTAATTTTAGGAATTCGGAGTTTGATTACTAATTTCTACCTCACTAACACAACAAAAACAGCTGAACCACAATAACGAGCAAAACATATATTTTGTAATCCAAATTCCACAGAATTTTAGCTCCTGCATTTAAAGAAAGCTGTCTGATCAAGATACAGATGCCAGATATAAAGTGAACGAATGTACATCACGTGCGGAACGAACAGTGTCAAGAAGAAAGATAGCCTGAGCGTCTAGTACTCACCGCCGTACGTGGAAGATTTTGGGTATGTCCTTCTCTGTCTTAGATTGCCCCAGCCGGCTGAATAAGCAACACACATAGTGTAGCGCCCGGGACGGTCGGCGCGGAGGTGGCGGCGCGAGCCGTGGCGGACTAACAGCATCGCGACTCGCCATCGAACGCTATTAGCCTCCGAATGAACGAAAGCGCTTGTACCCGCTAACTGCGGACGCTTAATAGCCAGCTGTCGCGAGATGGAGTGCCGACTGGCAGCGATAAATCTGCCTAACTGCGGCGATCAGTCGGCCGCTAATGTCCGACGTGTCGCCCGCGCCCGCGCTGGCCCTCTAATTACTCCTAGCGCCGGGCTCGCCGCCCTTGTTCTAGCCGGGCGGCTACAAAATACACATAAGCCGTCTCCGCACGTGGCCGAGGAGGCGGCGCCGAGTCACCTGCCACCGCTGCACGCATCCCGCAGTGGCTTTCCCGGATATCAGGGACTGCCCACTAGGATGCCATCCCTCAGTCTCAAAAAGAAAATTACACGCATGATTTAGCGACGATCTAATCGTGGTAGACAATGCATTTCCCGTTGCTGTCAGTAGAGTTATCAGTCTTGAATTGTAGCGGCCGTTCGCGCCTTTAATAGGCAACTATTGTCTCTTCGTTATTGACCGTTCGCTCGGCCAATACAATCACGTGTATCCACTGACACTGTTGATGTCTGTGTGTCGCACGACCCTTTGATAGTGTTTATTCGTGTCACTATATTTTTGGCACATACACAGTGTCTCCAGAATAATCCATTGTAATAAAAAAATTAAAAAAGTTGCGTGTCACGACGGCCTGGTGAAAATATTTCAACTGGACGCCATTTGGGCGACTTGCGTGTCCTTAAAAGCAATGGCGCCAGGTTTTCCTTTGAAGATCACCCATCCAAGTACCAGTTGGGCCCAACGTTGCTTAATTTCGGTCATCGGGCAGCAACCGGTGTCACCAACGTGGCAAGAACGTTGCCTACATCTAGTGTAATGATGAGAAAACAAACGAAGCCAATAAAACATACAAAATTTTGCGAGCCTTCTAAGGCAACTCCGCTGTACTCATTGCTCCTCCAGTAATCAAAACGTCATGATTCTATATGATCTGAAGAATGAAACCAGAAGACGATTGCCACAAGGCACAAAAACACACACACACACACACACACACACACACACACACACAAACACACACACACACACACACACACACACACACACACACACACACAGAGAGAGAGAGAGAGAGAGAGAGAGAGAGATAGAGAGATAGAGAGAGGGGGGGGGATGAGGGAACACAAGTAGGTGGATAGCAAGAGCGGAGATAGGGAAAGCTAGGGGTGAGACAGGGAGCGATAGACATATAACGCCTGAGATGCTGAGAGGGTGAAGTTAGTGAGAGGATGAGGGAGGGGGGGGGGGATAAAAACAGAGGGAAAAGGCGAAGAGAATTTATCAACAAAAAAATCGCACAAATTCTCCCTTCAGTCACGAAATGAATTGCTTGTAAGCAATACTCAGTAGTGGTGCCATCGGCGTTGCTGCAGTGGTAGCACCTGTTCCCGTCAGATGACCGAAGTTAAGCGCTGTCGGGCTGGGCTAGCACTTGGATGGGTGACCATCCGGTCTGCTGAGCGCCGTTGGCAAGCGGGGTGCACTCAGCCCTTTTGAGGCAAACTGAGGAGCTACTTGACTGAGAAATAGCGGCTCCGGTCTCGGTAACTGAGAGGAAATTAAACAGTAGGTCCCATGTAAGCGGCTGTGTAAGTCAGTACAAAGGTCGGGTGAAGATAAAGGCCTAAAATCTCCAACAAGACACTGCAGAATATCATGTTGAAATCAACTTTCGTATGCGTTTAGAGGCCTAATAACGGCCTGCCGAATCAATGTCACGTAGATTCACTGCTGTATTGTGTCCCAAAGCTAGACCAAAACTCTGTTAAGCAAGTGGGCTATATATTTTGACTTATCAGTGTAGTTAAATATGAAAATTTACTGGTTAGCGTTAATTATGCACAAATCTAGGATTTTTCCTTAGAGAATACATTTAGCATTATTTGGTAACAGTCATGATTTCGTTTTGTACTCGTACCCTCTCTGGAATATGTGACATCGAATGATAAAGAGAACTACTACAAAACGTTCTCCTTTTTAGCAGCAAGGCTTCCTAATCAATGGATATAGAGGTGAAGGCCAACTTTCTACAAACACTCAAACACGGTGCAGACACATCAATGCGCCACTGCCTATTTTCGACGGTGGAAGGCGGGGGGGGGGGGGGGGGGGGGGGGATACGGGAAACAGTGCAGTTGTTGTCGTAATGCGGGAACGGGTAGATTTATCTAACGTCCAAAAGGACATTATCATTGGTTTTCTTGCCAAGGGTGGATGCATCTCCGAAACGGCTAGGTTTATAAACTATCTGCGGGCCGCCGTAGTTAAAGAATACCGTGCATGGCAAAATGGCGTTATCCAAAATCGGCGCCGAGTGAAGTGTGGCGCAGCACGAGGCATAGATGACAGGGGAGAAGGACGACAGCAAAAATAGTCCAGGAGAATAGACGCGCAATTGTTGAATAGTTAACAACCCAGATGAACCAAGGGGTTACGAACAGTGTCTCCTCAGCGACCGTTGCTAAGCTTGGGCCTCCGCAACAGGCGCCTGGTTCATGCACCCGTGCTGACTGCTGTTCGACGTCGACGAAGGTTGGAATTTTCACGCCGATACCGCAACTTGACGTCCACTGACTGGCGACATGTGGCCTTTTCAAATGAATCACGCTTTATGATCCATCGCGCAGATAGCTGTTGGCGTGTACGGTGTGAAACATCTGAAAGCAAACACCCAGCAACAGTCGTCTGAAGGATCCAGGCCGGAAGAGTGAGCTTCATTGATCTGAAAGACACAGTGGATCCACACAAGTATGCATCTATCCTTGGGGACAATGTCCACCTCTACGTGCAATTTGTTTTTCCTCTGGCATCTACGTGCACGACAATACAACGTGTTACACGGTTCGCAGTGTGCGTGCTTGGTTCGAAGAGCACCATGATGGATTTACAGTATTCCTCCCATCACCAAACTCCCCGGATTTAAACGCAATCGACAATCTGCGCGACCACCTCGATCTAGCTGTTCGCGCCTTGGATGCTCAATAGAGAAACGTAGCGCAGCTAGATACGACATTGGAGTCGGAATTGCTCCACATCCCTGTCGGTATCTTCCAGAACCTCAATAAGGTTGTTCCTTCACATCTCGTAGCGGTTCGCTCAGCGAATTATGTTATTCAGGCTTTTGACAGGTGGTCACATTAATGTGACTGGACGGTGTATAACATAGCCACCTGGTGGCGATAAATGTCAGCGGCACTAGTGCTCAAAGCCATCACAGTCGTTCTAAACGTTTTCTTTAGCTACACCATCTCGCTCTCGATACTATATTTTTCCCTCTAGGCAGCTGTCTGACTGTATTATCCCAATCGTATAAGGTAATTACCTTTAGAATATCTGCCAATTTTGAGCTTCACTCTGTTCTGCTGGGCAGAAGGAGACTATTGTTCACAGGTTCTCTTGTAACTACTGTTTAATGTAGCGTGTATTTGTGCACGGCGTTAAAGTTGTCTCTTACGTTTGAAAATTGAGTAAGATATTGTTGCCCAATCGCAGATAGTCTGTTCGTTTTATGAGTCTACAACAGTTATCATTTGCAACAGCCACATATAATGTCTCAGCAGCCACAATGTAGCTCACTGCCTCTTTTGTACACCACTATTTAGGAAATACTGTTAACTAAGGTGAGGTGTTTCTCGAGTAAATCTACAAGCCGTTGGCAGAACAATAGTTCCCAAGTCGGACGTGGTGGAAGCGAGTGTAAAACAATATCTATGAATGTATTTCGGGTTGCCGAAAATGAGGAAATCAAAATTCCTGGAATACTGTGGAATGCCATCATTCTCCTCCACGACAGTACTCCGAAACATGGATAGGATGCACTTTAAGTAGTAGGTTGGGAGTCATTATGCGATTTACTGTTTAGTCCAGATAATTAGCCGTGTGGCATTGATATTTACCACTTGCAACGAGTTTGTTGTGTACTACTACGACCTCTCGAAGCTACTTAAAGATTTAAGCAGGAAGAATGTCCTCAGTTTTATACAACAGTGTGGTAAATGTCTTCGAAGCAACGAATATTTGAAATATCAGATCACGAAAGGCCATTATTTCGGAAGAGCTGCCTCAATTTTACTGTTTCGGTATGATAATCATGTGTGAAGGGCTTGTCCTGGTTGCTCGGTGTTTTTCTTCGAAAACAAAAAAAAAAAAAAAAAAAATTGAGAACATCCACGCTGTTGTAAAGGGCGAAAATGTTTCGTGGACTTAAATTCCACTTGTTCCTACCACGAGAGAAAAGATAACGTGCTCTGCAATAATGTGCTGTTTATACCACGAAGCATTAATAATTTTCTTTTTTGTTCTGCTCCTCTAAGAGAGAGAATGTACGAACTGTAAGTTGCTTTAATGCATATTTTACGTCTCGCCGATTGCCGTTTCTTTTGATATACGGCGGACAGAAACCTTTATGGCGGTCTTGAAATACGAGGTATTATCTGATGTTATTTCTCAGTTTAATACTTCGTACACTCGTGCAAAAGTTAATTGTGAGTTCCGAGCTTAAAGCAGTCGGGTCCGCAAGCAGGCAAAATACGACGACGCGCCGGTTTTTGCACAATGCTTCGAAACAATAGTGCCGATCTACGAGCCCGGCCCAAATGCGAAATCGATGTATTCCAGGAGCAGAATAACGACACGGAGCTGTCTTGGCAAGTGACTGCCCGGCAAGAGGGCGCTATACGGATGACATGCCGCGGTGAGAATTACTTCGTAAATTGTTTCTCAAGCTTGTGGTTTGCTTGGCGGTCACGGAAAATGTTACCTGAGCTGAGTCACCGCAGAATGGCCGCAGTCGTACAAAAGCGACTCGTAAAGTTTTCAGTGGTTTTCTTTTAGCAGAGTCCCACTGTCTTTTACATACAGTGTATCTTTCTCTTTCTTTTAACTTAATTTTGGTGGTTTGTCCTTCGTACGCATTCTGTCTCTCTGTCTCCCTCCCTATCCCTTCCTCTCTGAAGAAAGTAACTGATTGGTACGTACATGGACATATATTTGATTCTCTACATTTTCCGGTGACAAACATAATGTGCCAAAAATTACTTTTTATTTAGGTCTATGTGAGCTATACTTAATCTTATTTCATCTTTGCGATCCCTAGTGATAATAGTCTTTGTGATGCAAAAATGTATGACAGACCAAGAATCGCCGAAGTTGTAACTTGTCATAAATGGTAAACATTTCATGAGCCACATCTCGGCTAAACTAGTTCAAGCCTTCAAGTATTTAAATAGACGCATTACATTCGAAAATTCGTCAGAGAAAGCTGACTATTTTGGGTATAAATTCCACTTCCTTTGCTCTTTTCCAAAGATTTTCAGTCTAGATTTTCCATCTTCACACTTAGATTTGTAATTTGGTTCCAACCTAAATCTTTCGACCTTTATATCCATATGTACACATCAAATAAGGGTTTTGAACATCTTTTTCACAATTTACTGTGACAATTTCTCGAATTCCAAAGCAACTGTTATGAAAAACAAGACAAAGCTATCCATCTGTTGTATGATTAGTTTACGCTGTGGGTAATTTCCTGTATTTTTTGGTGTCTTTCGGACATTTTTAATGAAATCTGGGGTAATTATTTCTACACAACAAGGTATTTACTGCACTGAAATGGGCGAACATAGGATAAAGAACGTTGTCTCACGTGGAGGACACATACCATGCATATGGTATGATGGTTGTTTGAAGCGACTGGATTAAGGAAGCTCTGGACCTGATGTGGTCAAGGTAAGTTTTTGCGGCAGCTCCTGGATCTCAGAATCTGCAATCGCTGGATAATACTGTAGATGTTGTGCAGCTAAAAACATTTGTAATAATTCTCAGCAAATTTAGTTCTCCAGTCACAGACAACAAGAAAGGAACGTAACTGTTCCATAAGAAAAAAAAATGAAAAGCTGACTCAAACTGTTCCACGTCAGCGCTACCTTATCAACTTGCTGATACTTGGTTTTCGCCAGTCCACCTTTTAGCTTTACCTAGGCTTTTGTGGTTTCGTTAATGAGACACATACACCAGTAATACACTAGGAAGCAGTCATTGGAAATACACTAAACAGTCTCAGAGTTCTCCAATTAAAGTGACATATTCCATTCGCACTCCAACGACTCAGTGACTGGCTGACACACTAAATGTTTGGAAAGAAGCAAGGCACAGCGCTAACACATCATTGCAGCTTCGTATTTAAGACTTAAATATGCACACCAGCTACTGTACAGTGGTCATAACATCATCTCGTATTGATTGCAAGAACGTTTCCGACGAAAGTTAAGGATTCGGTTTGAGTCCCAGTTCTTTACATAGTTTCATGCTACCAGGAAGGTTTCAGAACAAGATAAGCACTTCTACAGAGTGTAAGATTCATCCTACTTTCTAAGTATTACTTTGTCTCAAAACGCGACGAACCCAATGACGGTGTCTAATATGGTGTAATTTTTTGGAGGAACTTTTTGGAAACATCTCAAGCATTTAGATGTTGTTACTAAGTCAAATTTTCGTTTAAAGAACTAAATGTCACAGTGAGCGACACAGATTTTTGAATCCTCGGCAATTATCTGTATTATGTGAAGTAAGTAAAAAGTGCTGTCAAAGTAGCCGTTACGTATGTGATCAAATTCGCATGATGGCGTATTGTAGAACACGAGAGAGGTCTTACTATTTGATTTATGGGCGTAAGGCCGTCGTTCAATGGAGAGAATTATTGACTACGGACTTATGTCCATAAATCAGTTATCAGCAACATCGCAAATACCGGTGGTGAAAGCCTCAATTTTGTGACAAGAGAGGTCTCTCAAATATGAAAAATATTATCGTACCGTTCTATGAAATTACATTTAAGAACTACACCGACGAATTCTACGAATTCAACAATCACAGGCTCTTGCGCAAAATGCATAAAAGATATTGGAAACTATGTTACGAGTATATAAATGTCACAGTCCAACATAATGACAAGATAGACGACACTCGCCAATATTTTCGTTACCGACAACAGATGAGAATGGCGCCATATTGCTGGAGTAATTAGAATTCTTTCAACATCCATATCTACATCTAAAAACCACAAGTAATCTTACACAACATGGCTTAAGGTTCTTGTAGTACCACTATCATTTCTTCCAATTCCTGCTTCGTGAATTTTACGTGAGCACAAGCAATGCTGGTGAGCTGCCATACTAGTTCTGATTTATCAGTTTCTCCCGTCGCGTCATTTCGATAAAGGTACGCAGGAGGAAGCAGTTGATGGTCTGACTCTTCTTGGGATGTACACTCTTGGAATTTCAACTGTAAATTTCTCCATGATGCACGACGCCTCACCTGAAGCGGCTGCTAATAAAATTGTATGAGCATTTCCGTAACGCTCTCGCACTTACTAAACGAACTCCTAACGATAAGCCCGTTCTTTTTTTGATTATCTCTACCTTTTCATTGTAATTACTTGGCAAGTGTCCGAAACAGACAAGCGATGTTCGGTCGAACGTGTGTTTTGTAAGCTATTTCTTTCGTGAATTAATTGGTTTTCTTTAGCAGTCTTCTGATTTCCCTAGAACTAGTTTTATGTGGCCATTCTGCTTTAGTTCGCTCCGGATGGTTGCTCGTAGGTAGTTTGTGGCTGTCACTATTTCCAAAGATTTTTTGCCAATAATATAGTCTAACAGAACTGAGTCTCTCCTCCTGTTCAGGCGGAATACGTTTCATTTTCTTACACCGTAGGTTAACTGCCAGAATCTGCACCATTCGTTGATTTCGTTGCAGCTTTAGACGGTTGCAAGATCGTCATCAGCGAACAGCCTTAGGAAGCTTCCGACTTTATCCCCTAGATCATTCATATACAGCGTGTAAGAAAACTTTCAGGAAGCATTCTTCACACGTAGAGGAAAAAAATATGTTATGTGGACATGGACCCAGAAACACTTTATTTCCGTGGTTCAAATGGCTATGATCACTATGGGAATTAACTTCTGGCGTCATCAGTCCCCTAGAACTTAGAGCTACTTACACCTAACTAACCTAAGGACATCACACACATCCATGCCCGAGGCCGGATTCGAACCTGCGACCGTAGCGACTCGCGGTTCCAAACTGTAGCGCCTAGAACCGCTCGGCCTTCCCCGGCCGGCACTTTATTTCCGTGTTAGAGCTCAGTTTCTACGACTCTTCAATACATTAAGCATAGGTAACACGCTCGGAACGAACATATCAGCACACTATGAAACAGTTTTCTGAATGAAAAGCTCAAAATGCCCTCTGTTACCAATGATACACGAAGCTGCCGTCGCATTGAATTCCTGATACGCTGATGTATCCCTGAATAATTTCGTGCTGCCTTACAGGCTTCCACAATACGGATACAAGGGCTCTGTATATCACGTAGCGAGGTTCCGTAGACAAGAGTTTTCAAATGTCACCACAAATAAAAGTCTAGTGCGTTTGGTTCCGGAGAGCGTAGAGGTCAAGGAACTGGTCTACTTCTGCCTATCCATCTGTCACGAAATGTGTTATTTAACATTATCAATGAAATGAGGAACTCCATAGTGTAGGAAGTACGTGTCTTGTCACACATGTTTCAGCAGAACCGGTAGATTATTCTCTAAGAAACCATAGTACGTTTCTCCTTTGAGCCTGGAGGGAAGAACATGAGGCTCTAACAAACAGTCACCAACAATGTAGGTCCAATTGATGACAGAAAATCTTTGTTGATGACGTGAGTGCCGAATTTCGCGGGGATTCTCGACAACCCATAATAAGTAATAGGAGTCGACACAAAATTGAACACTGTGTGACTCCCTCCGTAATTCTCCCTAAATTTTTTTCTTCTTTCAGCACTGACTGAATTATTCGGCACAATTATTTTGATTCTGTTTATTAAGTATGTCTCAAACAAATTGTGATTCCCGTGACTAATGTGATAATAAAGAGAATTAGAAAATGAGATGCAACACGGAAAGAAAGTGTTTCCCGACCCATGTCCATCAACATCGTTTTATTCTTCTATGGCCGAGAACTGTTTGCTGAAAGTTTAGCATACCTTTTTGTTACAGTAGGAGCTCTATAAAGTTTTATTCGGATACTTCTGAAATTAATGTTACACCTGGTTACTTCGTCCCGCTAGGAACAACGTGTTGAGTCCTGTCTGCGAGGATGTCCTGAGTCCGTTAATAAATCACTTCTGATACTAGGTGAACTCTTATTTTGTCCACTAAATGACAATGCGGAGTTGTTTTGAAGCCTTACGGAAGTTATGGCATACGGCATCAAACTGGCAGCAGTTATCTAGGGCACTATTGATCTCAAGAACGAACAGAGTGGGCTGAAGTTTACAAAATCACTGTGAAATCCATGATAATTCCTAAAGGCAATATTTTCATTCAGTGAAAAGGTGATAACAGACGAGGATGCAACGTGTTTGTTAATTGTGTAACAGGTTAGTTGGTTGGTTGATTTGGGGGAGGGGACCAGGCGGCGAGCTTACCGGTCCCAGCGCTTTAGGGAAGGATGGGAGAGGAAATCATCCGTGCCCTTTCAAAGGAACCACCACGGCATTTGCCTAGAGCAATTTAGGGAAATCAGGGAAAACCTAAATCAGGAGGGCCGGACGCAGGTTTCAACCGTTGTCTGCACCACCTCGCTCGGTCGTGCAACAGGCTGAACCTAGAGACATAGCATTCAAATATGTCCATTCTTGAAATCAGCAATAATCAGAACCTTTTTCCAATCGATTGGTACCTTTAGTGACTACAGTGACTGCTGCTGAAAGGGGAGCAAGTTATTTAGCATTATCTGTAGCGAATCGTACGTGTATATCAGATGTGAAAGAAGCAAAATTTGGTTTCCAGTATACTGAACGATTCTCGCGTTGCTTTCTTTACGCTCAGTTTGGCTTCGTTCACCTTCTGTCTCTCAAATGTCTTTTGACGTAGCTTGAATCTGTGATGAGGCTTCCTTTGTTTTCATAGTAGTTTGGTGATATGGCAGGTCTGTCTCACCACTCACAACCTTGCGTGGAACATACATGTCTAAGGTGTATTGCACAATACTTTTGAATTTTATCCATTTATGCATCCCTATTTCCTATGGGGGAAGTGGGTGATAGGATGACCTTGAAAAGTAGTTGGAACCAGGTAGTTGAAAGTATAACAACCCCCTTTTCGTACTCATATGAGCGACACGTCGGTCCCTATATGTGTTTTAAATTCAGATTGTCCTGTTTGAATACTATGATTAGGTTTGAATTATTTCTCACCAGCTGTTTTGGGATTCTGGAATATGTTTGACTCGGATAAAATATATCAACAGCGATATGGCGACCGAAACAGAAATATCGCCTAATTTGATCTTTGTTTTCCACAGCAACATCGTCAAATATGAACGCTGTGTTAGGCTTTAAATTTTCCATTCGACGCAAGTAAGCCACGAGCTGACTCCACCTGGAAGTCCCCTACTGGCAACGAGATGTACCGACAAATTAAAACTGGCATCTCAATTTGTGTAGAACATACAGTCTTGTGAAATCAGACGAATATTTTACAAACTCCTATATTTCAACAGGTAACAGCACTTCTTGGAAAAATACTTTAAATTCGACGACAGGCTTATCACGTGACAAAGATCGCCCAGCAGATGACAGTGGGTAGCGAGCAATTCACGAAGCAGTGCTTGTGTGACCAAAACACTAACACTACCGGAGGCGCTTCCTACATTGCGTCTACATCACGAAACGAACCTAACGGACGCGGAAGGCAAGAAACAACACGTGACTACCACAGACTAGACAGCAAAGTTACTGAAACTCATTCAAGTCAACATATTGGTGCACCAGTCTACTCTTAACACGCATTCACCGAAATTCCTGTAACTACCGAATTCACTACTCACTTCCAGTCTGTGACCTTGAAATATTGTTGTCAGACTATTGACTTCAGTCAGTACTGACCATTCTCAGCTCTGATGGCAGTAATTATTGACGGAAATCGATAGTTTGAAGACAGTATTTCGTGATAATAGGCTGGAAGTGACTTCTCGTGTCATTGTTTGTGTATCCGCGACTAGGTCACAGCTTCTAAAACTACCGAATAATTATTCAGTCACATTACATCTCGTGTGATACATCGATAAGTCAATCTGATACCTCTACATATCTCTACGGCATAATGTATGGATATCAAGAAACTTAGTTTTGTATCTCTTACTGCATTTCCTACCTTTAATGGCATAGGTTATTAAATTAAGTACACAAAACATGAGACGTATGAGTCGTCGTAATCTCAATATCTTGGCTACGCTCCACTGAATAGTTGCTAATTGATGGATATCACCTACCCCGGAAAGATAGAAAAAATGGTTCAAATGGCTCTGAGCACCATGGGACTCAACACGGAAAGATAGGGATCATGGCTATGTAGAAAGTGCTACCTTCATAAAACGCGGTGTCGTTACATAAGCTTCTGTCAGAAACGGCGGATTTAATGTGGGTGAACTCAAAGGCCCCAGTGCCCAGCAAGATCTTGGTCTACTGCGTCTCTGAAACGATTAATACTCAAGATGAAAAGTGAGACTTTATCTTTGCTACTGCACACAAGAAACTAACAGTGGGAGACAACATCGCTCATTATTCACCTTGGCCTACAGCAGGACCTGAATGAATAAGATGCACTGTCGCTAAAATGATAGAGGAAGACGAACTGACTACTGCGAGCCGACCGATGTCGACGGCTAGTACGTCAGACGACAGACCAGCCACGTGAGAGAAATTGGAACTATTACATTCATCGCGATAACAGGAGCACTCTCTCCTTAACACAGCCACTGTCTCAGTCAGTTTTTCAGGAATATGTACGTTACCCAGGACAGCAACTTAGGGTTATACGATACGCCGATGACTTACGAATGACAGTCTAATGAGGCGCCATTATCCATGGCTGTGACGATGACGTTTGCTGACAAGTTGTGTCGGTATTTCTTGGAAGTGTTGCCAGCGTAAAGTGTGTTTATATTCGACACAAATGCCATGACTAAGGACGATGTCACTGGAACCATTTAATCCGATATCTTGGACAATACGTCGATGGGAAGAAGGCATCGTCTGTCCATAGGAAACGAAGAGCGCAAAATATAAAAACACTGTCGTTGCCATTTCCTGGGAAACCAACCAAGAGTGTGTGTGTAATTCTGTCCGTATACTAATGGTTTACATATAGATGATGGATGTCTCTGCTTTGGCACAGTTGCTAACTTTTAACTGATACGTGCCAGCACAAAGCCTTACTGACGGACTACTCTAAATATTCGCTTTTCGTGGAAGTAAACGAGATTCTACTCGAACTTCGATGGCAATATATTGGTTCCTAATATCTCCTAAAACGAGCACGGTTCTAGCACGACAATTTGAGATTTAGCGAATTGTTTTAGAATCATATAACCAACAGATATTCGTTTACACTTAGGTGACAAAAACCATGGGATACCTTCTAATATTTCCTAATACCGTGTGGGACCTCCTTATACTCGGCGTAGTGCCACAGCTCGACATGGTATGGACTTTACAAGCCTTTCGAAGTCCCCTGCAGAAGTAATGCGCCATTATACCTTATAGCCGACCACAGCTGCGAAAGTGCTGTCGGTGCAGGGTGTTGTGCACGAACCGACCAGTCAATTATGTCCTACAAATGCTCTATGGGATTCATGTCGAGCGATCTGTGTGGTCAAAGCGTTGTTTAGGAACATGCAGCCCACGAATGGCAGCGAACGGTCTCCAAGTAGCCGAACATATTCATTTCTAGTCAATGATCGTATCAGTTGAAATAGAAGACCCAGTCCATTTCATGTAAATATAGGCCCCACCATTATGGAGCCGCCACCAGCTTGCACAGTGTCTTGTTGACAACTTCGGTTCAAGATTTCGTGGGGTCTGCATCGCATTCGAAATCTACCATTAGTTCTTACCAACTGAAATCGGGACGCATTTGACCGGGCCACTCTTTTTCAGGCGTCTGTGGACCAATCGATACGGTAACGACCCAGGAAAGGCGCTGCAGGCGACGTCGTGCTGTGAGCTAAACCACCCGCGTCGATCGTCTGCTGGCGTAGCCCATTAAGGCCAGATTTCGCCGCACTGACCTAACGGATACGTTCGTCGTACGCCCGACATAGATTTCTGCCGTTATTTCGAGCAGTCTTGCTCATTTGTTAGCAGTGACAACTCCGATCATACTCCACTGCTGCCGGTCGTTACGTGAAGACCGTTGGCCACTACCTTGTCCCTGGTGAGAGGTAATGAATGCAATTTTTGTTCAAATGGGTTCCAATGGCTCTGAGCACTATGGGACTAAACATCTGAAGTCATCAGTCCCCTAGAACTACTTAAACCTAACTAATCTAAGGACATCACACGCATCCATGCCCGAGGCAGGACTCGAACCAGCAACCGTAGCGTTCTCGCGGTTCCAGACTTTAGTGCCTAGATCCATTCGGCCACTTCGGCCGGCTGAATGTAATTTGGTATTATCAGCACACTCTTGATATGGCGGATCTCGGAATACTGAATTCCCTAAAGTTTTCAGCAACAGAATGTCCAACGAGTCTAGCTGCAGCTACCATTCCGCGTTCAGATCCAGTTAATTCCCGTCGTTCAGCCATAATCACTTCGGAAAATCTAAGGGGCTGCAGTCACGGACTGTGCGGCTGGTCCTGACGGAGGTTAGAGTCCTCCCACGGGCATGGGTGTGTGTGATTGTCCTTAGGATAATTTAGGTTAAGTAGTGTGTAAGCGTAGGGACTTATGCCTTAGCAGTTAAGTTCCATAAGATTTCACACACACTTCGTAAAACTTTTCACATGAAGCACCTGAGTACAGATGACAGCTCTGCCAATGCACTGCCCTTTCATACCTTGTGCACGCGATACTGCCGCCATCTATATAGGTATGACTTTTGTGACCTTAGTGTATATAGACAATACTCTACCACGCCTGTTACTGTATCTTTTCCTCGTGGCATAAAATTGCAGTGATCAATCATTATGATTGCTATGCTACAGATTATTAGAATAATATACTGAACCAAGATATGTGACCGAATACACAAAACATGAAATCCACAGTGAATAACCTGAACTAAGCAGATATACTCACGATTACTGATGGGATGCATAGTGCAGGTTATGTTGAAAAATACTCCAGGTAGGCGATTCATACTTTTCACAGATTTTTGGGACAACTGTGGAGCTCACAGACTTGTTAGAGATATGTAATTATATTGACAATATAGTTATAGTTATAAAGTCTTATCTAATTCGCGTTTTATGTCAATGCTGTTAAAGAGCCAACTAATCAGCAACATTAAGAGGTACTAATTATTTTAGATAGTATAAAGACGGCTGAATGGGTGGTATCCGAAGGCTATAGACACAAAAAATTAAATTAAAATAATGTGTTTCCCCTCTAAATTATCATATGGTCTTGTAATCGTGGTTTCTTTTCATGTGCCACATCTGCAATATCTCACTGTGATGTGGAACATCTGTGCAATGGAAGACACTGAAATAGATGGAAAAAGAAGTCGCTGCTCTTTGAATCTAATTTAGAATCTTGAAGTCATATTGTAACGTGTATTATCACAAGCTTGACAAGTCTTTACGTTTCGATTCAAACGCACTGAAGGTAGCTATTCAGTAGCTGAAATCTAGATCTGTAATAACCTTTTCTTGTTTTGAAATATGCTAGTCACTGTGCAAAACTGTATCGATGGAATTGGATCTGGTTGTTAAACAGAAATAATTTGTGTTTGCTTTTAAAGCAGTTCGCATTATCAAAATATACCTTCCGCTCAGAAGATATGTGATCAAATATTTTTATAACTGCAGACTTTGCTCCATTTTGAGCAAGAGCAGGATCAAACTGTCAATAATGAAGGCTTATCTCATTGTTGTATTCCATATTGCACTTCTGCCGATGAATAATTGCAAATCTATATTAGAATGTGGCAGTAATATACGTGAAAGAGTTTCCCTTAATTATGGAGGGTACACACTTCACAAACATTATTTGAGGTCCTAGGTATTTTAAAATTAGCTTTTCGTGCGCGCGTGATGTAGCGTGGTCGGCAATAAGTCAATTGGGCCTACCATTTGTGTGAAGTTGTCTCGGTGATTTTGTATGTAAACTTCCAGAAAATGAAACTTCATTATTTGGCAGAGGAGGATCACGACACCGTTCTTTTGTTACCATTTTCGTCACATAATATTATTACATCTTTTTTTATTTTTATGGATCTGTGGGAAAGAATTCTACTCGCTAGATTTAAGCGCATTGTATAATTCTACAGGAAACATTTAATTCTTAAGATATTGTTAAGACAGTATTCGTAAAATTTTTAGTATTATATGGAAGTGTAATTAAGTCGTCCGTGGAGTGTTCAAAAAAGTAAACGAAACTGTACAATCGTGTACATGATGGTTCAGCCTGTAGTTGCCTATACGACCCACTTGTACCTTCTCCCCCTGCTTGTTCACATTTGTAAAACGAGACGTATTAGGTAAGCCTTTTATGATCCTCTGTATGCCCCAAGTAACAAAAAAGTAGTTTACTGCTTTTTGTCGGCAGTATAGCTGTTAGTGAATGCTCTTCGCTCCGTAGTAACCAGTCACTCACCGACGCAGGAATTTTGGTGGGTTCGTCGGTACGCAGTATCAAATTTTCGTCGTTAAAAGTTGTTGGTGATCACTCAGTGAAATCTGATAGCGGCCTCAAGATTTACGGTCGCCGACCCGGGCTAGCGGCACGCGCTGCCGAGATATGATCGTCCGCCTCACGAAGAATGACTGCATTCGTCACACACTGTCTCTGGTTCTAAATCACGGCGCCCGCCGCGCCAATAGCAGCCTCCTCTTACTAGAGCAGCTGCTAATTCTGTGGCACACAAAAGCAGTCGTCTCATGCTGCAACTGACAAGGAGAGGATGCCTCCTCGTCATCACAGAATTCGTCCAAATTCATGGTACATGTAGGGCGTGGTGAGACGAGAAAATGCCCCAAGTGGAAACTCGAGATGGCCAAGAGTTTAGGAAATAAAAGGAATTTTGGTATGGATCTATCACCATGTGCACTTTATCAGTTCTCCCTGTGACAATATGTTTAGGAAGCGGTGTTTGACTCAGCGCTAAGAGATCGGATTTCGTATTGAAACGGTCGCATGTTCGGCTCCACCAGGTCGCAAATGTTTTTGTGCTCCTTGGCAATGCTTACGCTACTAACATCACAAATAACCGCAACATCATATAGGTTTTAAATGTTTGCAGTCCCGCATTTCATCCTATGCCTATACTTCTTGTACCTACATAAATTAATAAAATAACCTATATGATGTTGCGGTTATTTGTGATGTCAGTAGTGTACGCATTGCCAAGGCTCACAAAAATATTTGCCAACTGCTGGAGTGGAACCTACGACCCTTTCAATGCGAAATCCGATCTCTTACCACAGAGCCAAACACCGCTTAATAAACAGAATGTCACAGGGACAATTGATAAGGTGCACGTGGTGATACATCCGTATCAGAATTCCTTTTATTTCCTAAACGCTTTGCCATCTCGGGTTTCCACTTGGAGCACTTTGTCTCATCACGCCCTACTTGTACGATGAATTTGGACGAATTCGGCGATGACGAGTAGGCGTCCTCTCCTTGTGAGATCTGATCACTGCCTGGCTATTCAGTTCCCGCTAAAGTTAATATACTTCTTGTCGCCTTTTAGTCCTAATTTTATTTTCATCGCTGTCTTAGGAGAACAAGTAAATACTGTAGAAATTAAGAATATGTGCACCAGTAAATATGTTGATCGGAAGTCACTCTTACCACGAATCTTTAAAGAAACCTGCCCCTCTCTGAGTTCTTATCCAGTTCCACACGTAAAGCACGCTAGCTAATGTGAGACTGTACCTCGCCCTTAACGACTGCGATATCTGCCGGAAATAGAGGTCTAAACTTTATTCCCACCACACACACACACACACACACACATACACACACACACACACACATACACACACACTTCACATAAAGCAATTTCAAAATCTAACGGAGTAAGATGCACAGACCTTCGTAACAAATGGACCTAACGGTTTCCGCGCCATGGTTCACGGACTTTCTCATCTAGTTCACGTGCGGTTATTTTATCCCTCTGATCGTACATACCGTGACTGATGCAGTGGTACAGTGACTGAGCAGCACAGCATTTACACAAATAAATAATAATGCATCAGATCGGTAACACCGAACAGCGTAGTGTGAATTGTCAACTACTGTGTTCATGGTGACAAAGTTAAATTCCTTTTTCATATGTTCTTTATAAAGGTTTATTGACAAGGAAAATGGTAATAACCTAAGCCATCGTGATGCATCTTTTGAAATGATTTTGTGAGTACAACACAGTTACTGATGAAGAAATGTATGTGCATATTACAGGAATACGTTCTGCCAGCTGAAAAAACTCTTCATTCTCACACGCATTTGTTTATCTGCACTCTCAGAAGAAGAATGTTTCTTAGAAACTATAGCAGCCTTATTAAATCTATTAGAATACTGGTAAACATCCTTGGAAAGGGTACTGCAAACACAGAATTTCGATTGCGTTTTGACTTTGTTTGATGTTTCTCCGATTTCCCTGCGCGCGGTATGGATCTTCGATACCGTACCTCTTGAAACACTAAGAGCCGTCCAGCCACAGCAGCAACAGAATGCGAAGAAGCCGCGGAACAGTAAGTACCCCCTGCTGAATGTATGTGTTTACTGCCGTGAGAGGGTCTTTGTGCTTCTATCATCGCTTGTAACCTTTTTTCTTCTTTGCTCACCAGCGAATGCGACGTCCTACAGCCTGTCGGGCTCTGCCACAGCTGTGGCAGCATCCTGCGATCCCGTCGCGCACCTTGTCAGTTTGATTGTGCAGTACAGTAAGAAGGTAAATGGCTCTGAGCACTATTGGGCTTAACTTCTAAGGTCATCAGTCCCCTAGAACTTAGAACTACTTAAATATAACTAACCTAAGCACATCACACACATCTATGCCCGAAGCACGATTCGAACCTCCGACCGTGGCGGTCAGTAAGCTGTTATTGTCGGCTGAAAACACCTAGCCAGCCTCTGACTCGCTGAAGCGCTTCGGGGGCCCTAATCAGCATGACGCAGGTCGGTACTGAACTCCATCATAAGCGCCATTACAGTATATTCCAGTGATACTGCATGGACAGAGTGAGAATGTAGTGGATGAGAAGATACCAGTTAAGCCTTGTGCACCACTACTCTTCTCTTCTGTGTATAATTTAACTGCTAGTGGTTCTAAACGTTTACATATTGGTACAGAAGCAACCACAGAAAGGGAATGGTGTATTGTGATAAAGATCGAGAATGCAGCTAAAAGTATTAAAGTGCTGTTTATGGAGGTGGAATGGGATGAACTCAGTCGTGCAAAAGCGTATATCACGCAGGAGCTGACTGCGAGTATCACCCAATGCGTCCTCCTGTGGACATTTACTGTGCTGCTGTAACTCTATCCATTACAACAGTGTACAACGACTCTGCACTCCGCGTGAAATCAGGTGACACATCCGTTTATCTACAGCAATCCACCGTTAAAAACTTTTTCGATCTACAGATGGTCCTATCCATTGTGTTGGAAAGTTCGAACATATGGCTGCCTTGTGTTAGAGCTGTGTATAGAGACATCGCAGAGTATCTAAATATGAACAGTGTGCATGTAGACGACGTCGAACAGTGGGCTGTACTGTACTGCCAATAATTTGAGATAAATACATGCTGAATTCTGTGCTTACAAGAAGGCTTTATCTTCTGTATTCTGTAATGGCGTTAAGAAAGAACCAGTTGATGTAGTGCATCCTGTGTATGATTACTGAATAAAGAAGTATTTAACCATATACGTGTTTCTTATTTCTTATCCCTTATTGTAATGCTAGTATTAAAGCTATTGCAACAGTATTTTCACTGGAAACTGACAACAGCAGAAAATTGTGTCATTGAACTAAATTCTCCATAAAGTCCATTGCACGCCAGTACCTGAAATAGTCGGTATCATGGACAGGGCACAGTGTTCACTATTTTATATAAAGGCCCATTACACGCCACTACCTGACGTTGTAGGTATCATGGTAGAGTTGGTGAAGCATCAAGACTTTGTTGTAAGCGACTGGAGCTGTGACGGTGAGCAAGAAGACCGGAAGAAGAAGAAGAATGGCGTACTCCTTCCCGACAACATACGTGTAATAGTTGTAGGTCCACCCAATTGCAGCAAGACAAATCTTCTCATTTCGCTGCTAACACATTTAGATGGAGTCCGCTTTCAGTATGTACACTCCTGAAAATGGAAAAAAGAACACATTGACATCGGTGTGTCAGATCCACCATACTTGCTCCGGACACTGCGAGAGGGCTGTACAAGCAATGATCACACGCACGGCACAGCGGACACACCAGGAACCGCGGTGTTGGCCGTCGAATGGCGCTAGCTGCGCAGCATTTGTGCACCGCCGCCGTCAGTGTCAGCCAGTTTGCCGTGGCATACGGAGCTCCATCGCAGTCTTTAACACTGGTAGCATGCCGCGACAGCGTGAACGTGAACCGTATGTGCAGTTGACGGACTTTGAGCGAGGGCATATAGTGGGCATGCGGGAGGCCGGGTGGACGTACCGCCGAATTGCTCAACATGTGGGGCGTGAGGTCTCCACAGTACATCGATGTTGTCGCCAGTGGTCGGCGGAAGGTGCACGTGCCCGTCGACCTGGGACCGGACAGCAGCGACGCACGGATGCACGCCAAGACCGTAGGATCCTACGCAGTGCCGTAGGGGACCGCACCGACATTTCCCAGCAAATTAGGGACACTTTTTCTCCTGGGGTATCGGCGAGGACCATTCGCAACCGTCTCCATGAAGCTGGACTACGGTCCCGCACACCGTTAGGCTGTCTTCCGCTCACGCCCCAACATCGTGCAGCCCGCCTCCAGTGGTGTCGCGACAGGCGTGAATGGAGGAACGAATGGAGACGTGTCGTCTTCAGCGATGAGAGTCGCTTCTGCCTTGGTGCCAATGATGGTCGTATGCGTGTTTGGCGCCGTGCAGGTGAGCGCCACAATCAGGACTGCATACGACCGAGGCACACAGGGCCAACACCCGGCATCATGGTGTGGGGAGCGATCTCCTACACTGGCCGTACACCTCTGGTGATCGTCGAGGGGACACTGAATAGTGCACGGTACATCCAAACCGTCATCGAACCCATTGTTCTACCATTCCTAGACCGGCAAGGGAACTTGCTGTTCCAACAGGACAATGCACGTCCGCATGTATCCCGTGCCGACCCAACGTGCTCTACAAGGTGTAAGTCAACTACCCTGGCCAGCAAGATCTCCGGATCTGTCCCCCTTTGAGCATGTTTGGGACTGGATGAAGTGTCGTCTCACGCGGTCTGCACGTCCAGCACGAACGCTGGTCCAACTGAGGCGCCAGGTGGAAATGGCATGTCAAGCCGTTCCACAGGACTACATCCAGCACCTCTACGATCGTCTCCATGGGAGAATAGCAGCCTGCATTGCTGCGAAAGGTGGATATACACTGTACTAGTGCCGACATTGTGCATGCTCTGTTGCCTGTGTCTATGTGCCTGTGGTTCTGTCAGTGTGATCATGTGAGGTATCTGACCCCAGGAATGTGTCAATAAAGTTTCCCCTTCCTGGGACAATGAATTCACGGTGTTCTTATTTCAATTTCCGGGAGTGTATGTGTATTTTGAAAAACACCGTTTCAGCCCAAATACTAACTATTACAGGAGATTCTGCAGGGTGTAGATGGTGTGACATACACAACATTCAGTGAGAGCAGTGATATCACTTCGCCGGAAAATTTAAAGCCAAACACAGTGTTCATATTTGACGATGTTGCTGTGGAAAACAAATATCAAATTAGGCGATATTTCTGTTTAGGTCGCCATATCGCTGTTGATAACATATTCCAGAATCCCAGGCGTTTTGCATCCTTCGTTTCCATAGGTCCAGTGCAGTTATAATTGCGAGTAATGATTTTCGTTGAAAACATGGCACTGAGCATCCTACAGTCTGAGGAGCGAATGCATCTCGGCTTGCACCATTCGCCCTAGGGTTGCCTGGGGTCACGGCATATCACGATTTTTTTTCTGGATGTAGGAGGGGTTTGTGTAAGCTCCGTAAATGTGCATCCATATTCAACAACTTTGAGTAAGCCACAACGCCACATAGAAAACAGCAGTGAATCCAGTAGTTCTAGACATGTCTGGGTGTTTCTTGTATGTGGGTTGAGACCACATTGAACACTCAAGGAAGGTAAATAACAGCATTGATCTTAAACTTATATGTAAAAAGTGCTCCTAAGTTAAACTTGTATCCATGTAAAGGTTATTATTGTTTTGCTCAGTCCGAGGAATGTTTTGATGCAGCTCTGCACGATATTGTAACCTGTGCAAGCCTCTTCGAATAACTACTGCGAGATTCATTAATTTTAACCTGCTTGCTGTGGTCGTCTCTTGGGTTCTCTCTGCAGTTTTTACCACCCCACCCCCCTAACAATGCTAATTAACGATTCCTCGGTCCCTCTTTTTGTTAAAATTATACCACAAATTTATTTTCTCGCCAATTCTGTTGAGTACTTGGGCATAAGTTATGCGATCAACCCATCAAATCCTCTGCATTTTCTGTAGCACCACATTTCAAAAGCTTATATTCTCTTCTTTTCTGAACTGTTTCACTTCTGTACAAGACGGCTATTCACACAAATTCCTTCAGAAAAGGCTTCCTAGCACATAAATTTATAAGCTATTAGATGTTAACAAGTTTCTAATTTTCATAAATGGATTTCTTGCCATTTGGAATCTACGTTTTATATCCTCTCTTCTTCAACCATCTTCATTTATTTTATTCCTCAAACAACAATACTCATGTACTACTTTTAGCGTCTCACTTCGTAAGTTAATTTACCCAGCTTCATCTGATTTAATTCAACTACATTTCATTGCCGTTGTATTGATTTTGTTAATGTTCATCTTGTATCCCCCTTTCAAGACACTGTCTGGTCCTTTCAAGTGCTCTTCCAAGTCGTTGCTGTCTCTTTCAGAATTACAGTGTCATCAGCAAACTCTAAAATTTATATTCTCCCTGACGTTTAGTTCAGAAAAAAAACATTTATTCGATTCTTTACTGGCTGTTCAATGCACAGATTGAATAACACTGAGGACAACCTACAATCTTGTCTCACTGCCTCCTCAACCACTACTTCCTGTTCATGCCCTTCGACTGTAGTAGTGCAGCTATAGCAATCCTGGCCCATTTTTAAGTCTGCAGTGGGGATGTCTACTCACAGGGGCCAGGCAGGGACAGAGAAATGGGCAGGGGCAGGGGCAGGGCAGGGGCACGGGCAATGATGTTGAATACATGATTTCATGAGTATGGCCTCCCCCTAAATAAAGTTATTTATGATTTATGGAATTATAAAAAACACACACATATACACCTGCTTGCGCACATACGCACTCGCAGCTATCATGATGATCTTAATATGTTCCAAAACGCCGCACATAAAACCGGGATTTTTCGGTGCTTGCACCTCGGATTCTGTTGGTGACAGAAAGATAAGGTCAAGTGTTTTGAATAGCCCTTGGCCTAGGGACTACTTTTATACCCAGCAGAAGGATCGCCTTAGTATCACTATCCGACAGTACAAAGTCTAAGTATTAATATTACACACTTAATCCTGCTTATGCCAATAGAGCAATTTTTTTTTTATTTTTTTTTTTTTTTGCATTTGATGTCATCTATGGTGAGCTTTGTGCTGTTTATGGAGGAACCATTAGTCCACAAAAAGCGTTTTTTTACTACATTTTTGCCGTCACCAGCGGACCGAAACTCAGCCAACGGTTCCATGACAGCAAACTGCTGAAACGTTCAAGATATATTCCTCAGATTCCAATCTCAAAGGACCTTGAATATTTTCTTGATAATATATTTATCCATTTCCAAGATACAGTGGTTCAAAGTTATCCTGTTCCTATTCGTAAAATCTGGTATGAGACGAAATCTAAATAGTAAATAACAGCAGCAAGTTGCTCAAATTTTAACGGTACATTCTCTGGGCATTTATCTAAAAGAGACATCTCCCCGTTATCCGTTATCGAGAAACACCCCAAAAACTTGTTTTTCCGGTGTCGAAATTCAGTCGCGGATTCCGAGATGGCTATACACAGGAAACAGCTGTAGTTTTTACGATGTATTCCTAAGTTTTAGATCTAGAGCACGAATTTTTTTTCATATCTTTAACCGTTTCCGATATACAGAGAATCAAAGGTATCCTACTTGTACACGTAAAACACGCACATAAAATCCGGAGTGAGGCGAAAACGTAGTTTATACTGTGACGTAGCACGGAGGACTATGCCCTAAAGTGTTTCTGTTATAGTTTGGTAACCCCATGCTGTAGTACTGAAGAGCACATACATTTTTTTTATTTTTTGCGCGCGTTGAGTCTAGTCTGAGGTGTAAAATTAGTTCTCTGATAGTTTCGCGGAAGTAACCTATAAAAAGTTTACTGACCAGTACATTTATTTTCATGTGAGTTACATGTCCTGCTGCAGCAGGGAACAGAAAGGAACCAGCAAAAAATGCGAATATGTCCCTGTTCATTCAAAAGACACTGACTCAAAAGTGAGGTACCAGCTGCCTCATTCTGTCAACCTCAGCATCTTTATAATGTTTTCCATAAGTTTTGGCATGCGAATGTATCCTCACTTTTTCGTGCTGAGAGATAAGCAGACAGTGGCAACGCCAAAGAGACGGAAACGTAATAAATGCTGCAAGATAGTAGAGAGGGGCTGCGTTATAACAAGAGGGAAGGAAACCTTGGCAGTGTAAGAGAAAGAGAGGAACACAGTCGCAGTAGTACATGCTTGACAGTGACAGAACAGTGATAGGATAAGAGTGAAGGAGATGGTGCAGTGGGGAGGGAGAAGTGGGAGGAATAAAAAGAAATAGAAAGTGGAAGTAGATGAGAGCCAGCGATAATAACAGACAGGGCAAACGATAAAGATAATGAGAGAGAGAGGGAGAGAGACAGTGATAGTAAGAAGAGACAGCAGCCGTAGGAGGAAAAGAATGAGATGTTAGTAGTAAGAAAGAGCAACAGGGAGATAGTGACAGTAAGAGGAGAAGGAGAAAAAGCAGGAGACGGTGGCTGTGACACTGGATACAATAACAGAGAGAGACAAAGAGATAACGACAATGAGTTGAGCTGGATGAGTGAGTGAGGAAGGAAAACTGGGAGTGGACGAATATGAGCGATTTACAGCAATGGTCTAGTCGGGGTGAGTGAGTTACAATTAGGTGGGCTTGTGGGAGACTGAGGTGCACGTTAAAAAAAACGCGAAAATGTTTGCATGCTAAAAATTTTTGGGGAATTTCTGAAGGTGCCGAGGAAAGTACAATTAGGTAGCTAGTACCCCACTTTTCAGTGAGAGTCTTTTAAATAAACAGGAACATATTTGCATTTTTTTGGCAGCGATAGGAGTATTTTTCTGCTGGTCATAATATGCAAATAATATTACAGACATCTACAAAATATCGTGCAAAATAAAATTGTAATATTTCTTGAAATATTTAAGACTGTGCACACACTTTGCAAGCTCTATGGACCCTCACATTAAATATTTCCGTATCTAAACTGTTTGTATTACTTATTAAAGTACACACAGCGTGCTTATTGACAGCATTAAATTCTATAGGATCACCGCAAAACTAACTTACACCCTAAATTATACCGAAAATTAGCAAAGTAAACAGAGACTACATCAGAAATGCAGTCAACCATTCACCGCAAAAAAATAGTTCAAATGGCTCTAAGCACTATAGGACTCTCACTCCGTCTCTCTCTCTCTCTCTCTCCCTCTCCATCTATCTCCTTCTCCCTCTCCCTATCCCTCAATCTCTCTCTCTCTCTCTCTCTCTCTCTCTCTCTCTCTCTCTCTCTCTCTCTCTGCGTGCGTGTGTGTGTTTTCAATCTACCAACAGTTTTGGATTTATCCGGAATGCCCTGTAACGACGTTACAGAAAAGTCAGTGCCCTAGGTCACATAATGTAAACCAAGTGCACGAGGATCTAGGTCAAGATCACTAACCTAGGTCACAAAAGCAAAAAAAGTGTGTTGGATAGTAGGCAGCCATATTATTGAAGTTGGCTAACGTTACAAGGCTAGATCAGTCAGTCATCCAAACTGTTACCCCTGTAATTACTGCAAAGGCTGCAGGAACCACACGTTTGTCTGGTCTCTCCACAGATACCTCTCAATTGTAGTTGCACCTGAAGTATGGTTATCTGTTTCGTTATGGCATGCAAAGCACTCAGCCTCAGCAATGTCTGTTTTTCATGGGGTATATGTAACATATACCCTTGTTAAATCGGTTGGTTATTTGAGAGTAAAAACTTCGTAGTCCTATGTACGAGAAGCTAAATCCAACCCACGTTTCTGTCTTCATGTAGAAGGTATAAACTTGTGAAAGCGGATAAATATTTTTGAAACTCCATTTTGGGCAATTAACTGTTTATTCTGCTGCTGTCTATTATTTTCCTTGGTGCATCTACGATATACAGATATATGACGGAACAAAATGTACAATTTGGTGGGATTGCGTTTGCATACACTGCGAACTTCTGTCAGCCAGGATGACGAATATATCGTGTTCTACTTAGATGTTACTCACAGAAATGGATGTATCTCATGGAGTTAAAAATTTTAGATCTTGAATTATGTGAAACAACAGCTGGTAGTGGCCCTGTGCACACAAAAATGAGCAAAGCAGTTCTATGACTAGAAACCTGAAACGCGCTGAGAGTAGCTGGTGATTATTATATGATATTAAGGCAACACTTGTAGTTAAATATACCGTTGTAATAACTGTAGTTAGTTCATTAAACACTGATGCACGTTGCTTTATTCTGTTGCGATAACATTCTGCATTACTCCACACTGCGTCACATAAATAATGGTATATATACCTCCATCATTTTATCTAGGATCAAGCGGTCCTATACCGGCTTGCTTGCAGCACAGGCCGAATTGAGATTTATGGGATGTCTGTTGCCCCCAGCAGTTTAGACATTCATTAAGAATATTGTTCATTTCATCTTCTAAAACGGGTAATAACTTGACAAACAATTATTGCTATCAGGCTATATTTTATATGCAGTTTTAACAGACACAATGCAGGGTTCAGTATCGTCGTAAAAGCTGCTGCAATGAATAAATTATTACGAAAGATATTTGTTTTAATAAGATTCGTTAAAAGGCACCAAGTGTATTAATGACGATTATCAAACTCTGGTCCATCATAAAGAATATGTAGGATGTCGTAAGTTTTGCTTGGGATACAAGTAAGCTAAGAAAGATGCGGAAGTAAATCTTAATAAAGTATTGCGAAAATCGCACGTTACTGCCGCCAGGAGCATTACCGGTAAACCAGAAAAGACAACCGAAAGCTACTTTTCCGTCACAAATGATCAATTTATCACAAGATTTTATCGGATATTATGAAAGGAAGTTTACGAGGCGGCCTGAATGTAACTAATAAGCTTTTGTTAACTTCTGGAACGTCTTTTATTAGAGGTTTGTCCGGCCTTCTGAGAAGCTAAAAGAAAACGCGCTTCGGATTTGGAGCTAAGGCGATGGGCTCCCCTTTGAAGAGAGCGTCTCTCTTAATGAACTCGTTGCAACTTTCCGATCGATTTAATCTGAGCCGAAAGATTGAGCTCCGGCCGTTACTGAACGTAAATAATGATACATCCGTGATAAGGATGGAGGATTAGGGTTTAAAGATCCATTGACTTCGAGGTCATTTCAGACGGAGCTACATCTTGGTTTAAGCAAAGGTGGGAGAGGAAACTTTCTGTTCCCTTTTCAAAAAAACGCAATTTATATTTGCCTTCTTGATTTACGGAAACTACGGAAATCAAATCTGGACGAGTGGATTGAGATTCGGACTCCACACCTTCCGACTCCTCTCTGTCTGTCTGTCTGTCTGTCTCTCTCTCTCTCTCTCTCTCTCTCTCAGTGAGATTTTCATAAGACGGAGTTGCGATTTCTTTTTCTACTTACAACCAGATGAGACGATAGAACAAGGTCCACTATCTGATCAAAATTATCCTGACCCGTATTACTGGACAATGTATATAGGTTCTGTCCACACTCGCCTTTATGACTACTTTAACCTTGATGGGCACACTTTCAGTGAGGCTTCTGAATGTCTCTGGGGGAATGGCAGCGCATCGTCCTGCTGCAAGTGCTCTAGTCCGTCGGAAAGCACAATGCACGTGACTGCATTGTGATGCTTAATTACTTGTCACCTGTCAGAGTTGTATCTAGACGTATCAGGGGTCCTATATCACTCCAACTGCACACAGCCCACACCATTAAAGAGTCTCCTCCAGCTTGAAAAGTGTTGTCTCCATTCGTGTACACGTCCATCAGCATCGATACAATTTCAAAAGAGACTCATCCGACCAGGCAACATGTTTTCAGTCATCAACAAGTCAATGTTGGCGTTGACGGACCCAGGCAGTGTCATGCATTTATCAAGGGTACACGAGTGGGCCTACGGCTCCGAAAGCATATATCGATGCTGTTTCGTTGAATGGTTCGCACGTTGACACTTGCTGATGGCCCAGCATTGAAATCTCCAGCAATTTTCGGAAGGGTTGCACTTCTGTCACGTTGAACAATTCTCTTTAGTCTTCGTTGTTCCCGTTCTTGTAGGATGTTTTTCCGGCCGCAGCAATGTCGGAGATTTGATGTTTTGCCGGATTCCTGATTTTCACGGTGCACTCGTGAAATGGTCATACGAGAAAATCCCCACTTCATCGCTACCTTGGAGATGCTGTGTCCTATCGCTCGTGCGCCGACAATAACATCAAGCTCAAACTCACTTAAGTCTTGACAACCAGTCATTGTAACAGTAGTAACCCATATAATAACTGCGCCAGACACTTCTTGTCTTTTGTCGACCGCAACGCCGAGTACCACCAGTTTAAATATCTCTGTATTTGAATACCCATTTCTATACCAGATTCCCTGGTGCTGCCGTGTATATCGTGTGTAAGTTCTTGAAACAACATGCAGAAGGGCTAGAAAAATTTAGGAACCATTGTTAGAGGTATTTTATTGATGTACTTCGATGTATGTTACCGGTACGTATAGCGCAATGCGTTAACTTGGAAGACGGGGGAGTGACCCAAACCTGGGTCGAATTCGCGCGGCGTGTTAACGTCCGTGGGCTGGAACGCCAACCAGCCAAAGTGTGGTTTTTTGGTAGTTTCCCATGCTCCTTTGGGCAAATCTGGGCTGATCCCCAAATTCCGCCTAGGAGAATACAATATGCAAACATTTCAAATACGATAACTCACGGAACACAGATTGCGCACAAGACTTCCGCCCATTTCCATGACGACTGTGACGTCAAGAAGGGCATCCCCCCACTAAGTTAAGTAATTAAATAAAACTTGCCAAATTCTGTAGATTTTTCAACAAATGCCTCCTTTACTAAGAAGATTTTATAGTCTCGTTCAGTGCTAGAAAAAATAGTCAATACCAGTCTATGCTAGAGTCCTAAGCTTTCGCATCATGAGTCCTTCAGTTTATCAACTGAGACATGGATTACAACTTGTACCATTTATTCGTCAGTTCACTTTTATTTGTTGTTCGGTCGATATAAGCAGACAATCTTTCGATATCTCGCTATCCACCCTGAACTGTGTAGCCACCACTGGACATTTTGGATTAAAATACGTCGATTTTACTGCGAACGAATCAACCTTCAAGTACCAAAGTATCTAGAAAAAGTGTCTGATAAATCTTATGTGAAACAGTAGCTTTACGATCACAAAGTAAGAAATCTATACATTGCTAGCTCTAAAGAAAAATAGTTTGACTCATCCGATGTATTAAAACATATCCATTGAAGCTCTATTCTGGTCGGTAAACTGAATGTCACAATGAAAAGCGTCAGCGTTCGGATGACGTACTTTCAAATACCTGTGTGCTTCGTAAGCGAGCAGAATGTGCGGGTGCAATATTAAAGCACGTCTGCAGCGCGCGCAAATTACCTAGCGCGCTTTGCGGCAGAAACGAATGCCGGTCATTCGGCCAAATACAGAACTCGGCGGACTAAATCGGGTGGACTGCAGCGGGGCTATTCGCGAAACAAATTACCCCGTGCTCCCCAAACGGCCGCTATTCCTCTTAATTCACCGGGACAGTTCGCAAACAACGTGACGAAGGCTCTGTACACGAGGGAGGACCCACTCAGACATTTCATAATCCTCTCCCTGTCCGTGCCCCCGCCCCGGTCCCCCTCCCTCCCCCCGCCAACCACACCGGTCCTTCAAAGAGAATCCGGAGCGAGCCGCAGCCGCAAACACGTCGCGTCACCTCAAACAAGTCACTCGAAAGGGGAAGCTGACCCTAAATAATGGAATGTCTGCGGAAACGCCAGCGCAGGCCTTTGTCCGCGTGACAATGCAGCTGGCTCGACCAGCGCTGCCCAGCACGCGTGCCCCGCATGGCTCCGTCTGTTCCCCACACTCATCTTGTTTTCTGTCCCAACCTCCGACACCTTTCTGTCCGGTAGCCCTTCCTTGTGTTTCTAAATATGTTTTACTTAACAAGTCGTTCTTACATTACCTAAAATCCAATCTTCTTGCAACTCAACTTCTTGGTTTTTATCACTCACTCACTCACTATCTCATCCCTCTATACCACACGTAGTGTTTACGCATTGCTTTTTTTCTTTTTTTTTTAACTTCGTACATTTCTCCTCTTTCATCCTCTTCCTACATCCCTTACATCCCTTAACAGTTTCCTCTAAATCGTTCTGTCACTGCAGCTGAAAGAACTTTTCAGCAACACTCTCACCCCTACCAAATGAACTCCTGTCATAGGTGCAACACCAATCAAGTATTTCTATAGCTGTCTGCTTTATACGTAAATTACATTTCCTTAATGTCATTCCAATGAGTCTCAGCCTGGGATTTTTTCACTCTATCATACTAGGTATGCGTTGACCAACCTCGATAGCTGTGCATTTTGAAGAGCCGATTCCGGAATGGGGAGGTACCCCAGCCCGGATAAAATCCACCTCGCGGAAGGTTCAGTGTGTCGGCCAGCCTCAATATGGTTTTTAGGGGGTTTCCCACGTCCCACTACGTAATTACTGGGCTCGTTTCCAAGTCCAGCTCAGTTACACGATTCGCAAACTTCTCGAAAACATGCGCTCACTTTCACGTGCGTAACACTACAAGCAGACAGTTGTATGGTACACATATTCCGTCCCAGCGAGTAGTGGGGTAGTTACAAGAAAGGCATCTGACCAACCGTTATATTAACCATGCTGAATCCGTTAATAACCATGTCGAACATGCGCCGATGCGAAACAAATGCAAGCAAAAACAGAAGATGTACCACCTTTATGTTGACATTATATGCCGCGCGGGATAGCCGAGCGGTCTTAGGCGCTGCAGTCATGGTCTGTGCGGCTGATCCCGGCTTGGGTGTGTGTGTTTGTCCTTAGGATAATTTAGATTAAGTAGTGTGTAAGCTTCGGGACTGATGACCTTAGCAGTGAAGTCCCATAAGATTTCACACATTTTTGAACATTTGACATTATATCCCTCGGGCAGTGGGTGTGTATGTTTGTCCTTAGGATAATATAGGTTAAGTAGTGTGTAAGCTTCGGGACTGATGACCTTAGCAGTGAAGTCCCATAAGATTTTACACATTTTTGAACATTTGACGTTATATCTCGTATACTTTCTGACATTACATTTTTGTTTCTTTCAACTTGTTTTAACATATTCCTTTCACAGTTTGCCTGAAACTCTGGCCTTATCTCTAATAATGCATTGTTTAGGTTGGATATTCTGATCTTTTGCAGCCCTCGAGCATGTTACAAATATTTGTGTTTGCATAAGTGTTCTTGTTAACATATAACCTGTTCCAATAGAAACCTATTTCTTAGATGCTGATCTTCTTTCTCAATGGAGTATGATATATTTCTCTATTTCCAAATAAGATCTTAACGTATACATATCTGATTTCCTACGTAATGAGATAGTTCCATTCTATTTTTATCTATGTTTTTATTCAAAATCATGTTAGTCTATGGAAACTTGAAATAAAAAAAAAAGATTCACACAATTGCACGTTGTAAAATTTTGTTTTTGGTGGATGAAACATAATCACTTAAATTTTATTTCCATCTAGCCTTGCAATGCCATTTCTTCTTCATTTTCTTCTGATAGAGTGTGTTAAAATGAAATGTTGTCTTCTGATCGGCGAATGCTAAAAATGTATGACCTCTGTCATTTCTGGTATGAATCCGAAGCTACTCACTGATGATTATTCTTTAGTTTTCGATCTACGTTAACATTAAAATTCTCCATTTTTTATTGTCGTGATATTTGCTGTCTTTTATCAATTTCTTCAACTCTTGGTAGCTTCCTCATCAGATAATGAGCTCATTCAGGCATGAGCCTGAATGAAAATCTTCCGTTTACTTTTAACACACGTACACTATGTGATCAAAAGTATCCGGACACCTGGCTGAAAATGACAAGTTCGTGGCGCCCTCCATCGGTAATGCTGGAATTTAGTATGGTGTTGGCCAACCCTTAGACTTGATGACAGCTTCCACTCTCGCAGGCCTACGTTCGATCAGGTGCCGGAAGGTTTCTTGGGGAATGGCAGCCCATTCTTGACGGAGTGCTGCGCTGCGGAGAGGTATCGATGCCGGTCGGTGAGGCCTGGCACGAAGTCGGCGTTCCAAATCACCCAAAAGGTGTTCTATGGGATTCAGGTCAAGACTCTGTGCAGGCCAGTCCATTACAGTGCCGTGCGATATGAACAGGTACTCTATCGTGTTAAAAGATGCAATCGCCTTCCCCGAATTGCTCTACAACAATGGGAAGCAAGAAGGTGCCTAAAACCACAAAAAAGTGGTTCAAGTGGCTCTGAGCACTATGAGACTTAACTTCTGAGGTCATCAGTCGCCTAGAACTTAAAACGAATTAAACCTAACCAACCTGAGGACATCACACGCATCCATGCCCGAGGCAGGATTCGAACCTGAGACTGTAGCGGTCGCTCGGTTCGAGACTGTAGCGCCTAGAACCGCACGGACACTCCGGCCGGCCCTAAAATCTCATTGTAGGCTTGTGTTGTGATAGTGCCACGCAAAACAACAAGAGGTGCAAGCCCCCTCCATGAAAAACACGACCACACCATAACACCATCGCTTCCGAATTTTACGGTTGGCACTACACACGCTGGCAGATTACGTTCACGGGGCATTCGACATACCCACACCTTGACATCGGAAAGCCACATTGTGTACTGTGAATCGTCACTTCACACAACGTTTCCCCACTGTTCAAACGTCCAATGTTTACGCTTCTTACACGAAACGAAGCGTCGTTTGGCATTTACCAGCGTGATGTGTGGCTTATCAGCAGCCGCTCGGCCATGAAATACAAGTTTTCTCACCTCCCGCCTAACTGTCAGTGTACTTGTAGTGGATCCTGTTGCAGTTTGGAATTCCTGTGTGATGGTCTGGATAGATGTCTGCGTATTACACATTACGATCCTCTTGAACTGTCAGCGGTCTCCGTCAGTCAACAGACGAGGCCGGCCTGTACGCTTTTGTGCTGTACGTGTCCCTTTACGTTTCCACTTCACCATCAAATAGGGAACGGAGGACCTAGGGATGTTTATAAGTGTGGAAATCTCGCGTACAGACGTATGACACAAGTGATACCCAATCCCCTGACGACGTTCGAAGTCCGTGAATTCCGCGGAGGGCCCCATTCTGCTCTCTTATGATGTGTAATGACTACTGAGGTCGCTGATATGGAGTACCTGGCAGTAGGTGTCGGCATAAAGCACCTAATATGAAAAACGTATGTTTTTGGGGGTGTCCGGATACTTTGGACCACAGTGTATGATGATCTGCCTGAGATTCCTTTAATATCTGTAATCTCGTATCCAGTTTTCATGGTTATTGAATCCTGCCTTGTCGGCAATTGTGGGGTGGCTAGGAAACCGGCTTTATCATCACTAGACAACAATTCAAGCAAATCGTATTGATTCCGAAGGGAAAAATACAATACTTAACTTTATGTTAAACAGGTGTATCGCAAGCAAAGGACGATAAACAAAATAAGAGATCTCTTCAATACAACAATTCCAATTTTGAGCTACATAGAATGTATAAGGAAAGTAATGAGCTTTGGCCCTTTCATTTAGGTTGCTAGTTTCAAAGCTTCTGTAGAACTAGACCGCGGCCAGTCGGGCGCGGCGTTTGTGTTCTCTTCGCATAGAGGCCGCTGTTGTCGCGTTGTCGTCCTGGAGAGGGGTCGGTCAGCGTGCAATTGGCTGACGTCTTCTTCACAGCCCTCTCTGCGCTCTCGTTCGCGACTGGCGTGCCGGCACTTGACTTTACGCCGTAACAATGGTTACAATAAAGTTTACACTTGAATAGCCTTCCTGCTATATTTCTCTGCAGTAAAATGCGTGTCTTGATTTTAATTCTATTTGCTCTTAGTGTACTCGTCCCACTTATGGTAAACCAAACATATCCCATTAGATGTTAATTACTTCCTCTTCCGTTCCTCTAATAGGCTAGAAGGCCGTTAGCTGCCGAAGGCCAAGTAAATAAAAAAACAACTCCACTAATTTATTTTAAGATCGTAAAGTTCTGTACGCACTAATCACAAATAAATGTTGTTGAGGTAGGTAGGCTTGTCCATGTTACCGTACCATATTTAGATCGTACTTCATGTTACAACGTGAGGATGCAGAAGTAGATTGCCGTGCAGCGAAAGACATTGCCTTCAGTTCTACCTAACTTCTATATACTTTGACTATTCTTACAGTTGGATCATACCTTCGACGTCCCAGGAACACGAAAGTGGCAGTAAGACGCCCGACAGTCTTATGCGTGGTACCCTAACATGCCACTACTTGAAAGGTTTGGTAAGACGCGTGAGCGGTACTAAACGTCGATGACGCTGCACTGATGACAGTCTGAGGCCAGGTTTGACTGCTTATAATACTCTAAACCTGTGATTAACACGACCAATTCATATAGTGATCATGCACTATGGAGATCTCAAGTCTACAGTTCCAGATACGTAACAGCTGTTAAATAGAAACTAGTTCATTCACAAAGATGATCTGATATTTTGTAAGCGCGTATTTTCACCACAAGGCGACAGTCCGCCAGTGTATCGAAAGCTCTCCTGAAGTCAAGAACCTGGCCTAAACCTCTTACCCACTGTCTACTGCCTTCTGGATCACAAAGGTGAGCAGAGGCAGCTGAGTTTCACTTGACCACTGTTTGTGGAACACATGTTTATTCCCACAGAGGTTCTCGGTCTCCAAAAACCTCTTACACCCAAGCATAAAAGTATTATACGCGTTTAACATTTATTCAAGTCAGCTATATACAAGCTATGTGCTGTTGTCCGATGACCCTTCTTGGAAGCGGGAACGACCAGGTCCTTTTAAATTCGCCTTGATCGTATATTTGCTCCGGAGACCTACAGACAGATATGGTACAAACTGTTTCGCATATACTGAGTGATGTGTCGCTGTGTACTGCTATGGTCGCAGGTTCGAATCCTGCCACGGGCATAGACGTGTGAGATGTCCTTAGTTTAGTAAGGTTTAAGTAGTTCTAATTCTAGGAGACTGATGGCCTCAGATGTTAAGTCCCATAGTGCTTAGAGCCATTTGAACCACCTGAACTGAAATTTTCTCTTTCGTATCTGCAAGGACAACTGCTCGGCTCCAGATACAATATGACTAAGCTCTTTTCCTCTTTCCAAATACTACACGTAACTGACGCCAGGACTTATGAAGAGGTTTCGCTAACCTGACGGATTTGCATATGCACATCACAACTACCTTCCTCTCAGAAAAACCACGTAGACCTATTAAAGTAGACGTAGCAACTCTTCAACTAATATAAAAAGTCAAGAAATTTGCATCCAAGACCATCGCAACGTCATCTGAACTTCTGGTTTAAGTGCTCCACCCATCTCCAGACCAAATAACAACTATTGATTCTAGATAAGATGCTGCAAATTTCAAGCTGTCTCCACCGTGCACACATGACTAGCTGCCTTCACCACGTTAGCCTTTCGTCTAAAGAAACAGAGGAAGTCCACTGAGCGCAGTCGAGAAACGTCATTCGTGCCGACACGAGCCAAGAATTGCAGCCGGATCCAAGAAATGCGCTCAGTAGATGCCTGTTAGGAAGGGGCAGGACTGAAGCCCTCATTTACCTTTCCTGATTTACCTTTTACAGTGATTTTCCTTAATAGATTTAGATTAATACTGGCAACGTTCCTTTGAATACGTAGCCGATTTTCTTGTTGCTTACGACCTAGTCGTTAACGGTACGTTGAACTCTGGCTTTCCTTCTCCTTCCAGCAGCAGACGACATAGCTTCCTCCACCACCCGTTGTGGTCTCCGCTCAACGTTTCTGGACAGCTGTTTTACAAAAGTTTTGTTATATGGTCGCCAGGGATCAGTTATGATGAAGAGGCTACATCTGTGCAGGGTAGAGGCGTCTAGTTTGAAGACGGCGATTCTCAACACGTGCTGAGGGCAAGGGACGCGTTATCATCTATCCAGTATCACAGGGAAGGAGCGATATGGAGTTGCAGGTGTGATTTTTTGAAGTGGCATCTCTCTTGCAGCCCGCACAGAGGTCTGTATGTTACGACGTGGGACATCGTCTACTAAGAGTGGAAGGCAGACGTCCTGGATAGTAGCTGTTGTGGTCTTCAGTCCGGAGACCGGTTTCGCGCACCTCTCTACCCCGTACAATCCTCTTCAGCTCCGAATAACCATTGCTTCCCTTTCATGCCCCTTAAGTGTTATAAGCGTTATCTGGTTTCTGCACAAGTTGTATGAAACATTTCATTCCCTGTATTTCATCCATGTTACCTTCAGAATTTCAAGGAGTGTTTTCGCGTCAACATTTATCTTAATATACAAAATATATAAATGTAGGTTTGCCTGTCTTTGAGGTATCTTCTACGATAAGTTTTAGGGTCAGTATTATATGTTCCCACATATCTCGGAACACAACCTGATCTTCGGCTTCTACCAATTTTTCCACACATCTGTAAATAATACGTGCCAATACTTCGCAATCGAAATTATTAAACTGCTAGTGCAGTAATATTCACGCTTGTCGTCACTTGCTTTCTTTGCAAGTCTGATTGAATTTCCTTTGCCTCATATATCTTTCGTGGGAACAGTTTTGTCATGGCTTGCTCTCCCAAGGATATCAGCCCTGCTGAAGGAATATCGGCTCTTCCAGAAGCCTTGTTTCGGCTTAGAACTTTCAGTGCTCTGTCAAATTCTTCACGCAGTATCACAGTGGTCATTACTCCATCACTCAAAGCTACTCATTTGTCTTGTGCTGCACTCCTTTTCCCTTTTACCTTTTACTCCTCTGATTCTTCCGACTTATCCCGTCCGATCTCCTTAATTTACAAACTATCTGCAATCCTCCAGTGTTGATCCACCTGGATGCTTATCCAATCAGACAGGTCATTTTCTTTGAAGAAAATACTCGTTTACAAAGAGAAAGTCAACATTGCCTATATATATTTGATGATGCACAGTGTAAAAAGGATGCACAGTATAATACAGGATAGAAAATTGTATACGCTTTGCTTTTAATTTGCGCTATTCCTTCTGCCATCTAGCATTTAATGAAAGTATGAGGACGAATCAGGATTTGTGGTGGCTCAAAATAGGTAAATTATGAACAGATAATTTTAGTTCATACCAGTAACTTATCATTGCTCTTTCCATCGTTTACGCAATGTATGCATAGCCGAAAGCAATAAAATACTAAAGGAAAGAACATCTGGATCTTATTTTATATGGCTGAATGTACCCATTAAGCTCACGGTTACATCTAGCCGTTAAAAGTGCATTAAGGCTATAAAAAGTGTTAGCCAGTAAGGTTGCTTAGCACTTAATGCTTTAGACTCTCATTCGGGAGGATAAAGTTTCAAATTTCCACCTGGAAAACTATTATTCCCACGATTTCCCAAATCACTTGAGGCGAATGCCGTAAATTTTCCGTGGATTAGAGTACTGCTGTATTCCCACAAAATCCTTACCCCAACTATGGAGACCTCAACGTCAACGAGACGGTTAAATCTTACCGTTATCTTAAATCAAATTCAAATATGTGACCTCATAAGAAAGTTTTCGGGTATTAATTAGGCGGGGACGAGTAATTTGGATTTCCGCTCTTGGTCAGTATGTGATTAGCGCTGCAGCTGCCATATACACTGTATGAGCAGACGTGCGTTAAGTCACCGGCCCCCACAAACATGCAGACGGGACACGGATGACTGTGCCATTGCGTTGTTCTCACGGTTCGACGCTCTGGAGCTCTGGGCAGAAAGGATGCGCTTCGTTGTCATCACGAGTACGCAGGTTGTCTTATTATTGTTATTTCTCTCTTTCTCTTTTTTTTTATTTGGTCGTGCTGTATCACAGCAGGGCATTAGCGTAACAGGAAGAAGGGACCTTTTGTTCGTCTCCTGCAACGGGCACTAGGCTGACCCCAGCCGAGAGGGGTGAGGAAACAGCCGTAGATAGAAACTGTGTACATGTTGACTAGAGAAGGACGCATTCATTCACCTTGTGTCCTAACAGAGAATGATACTGTTCCGAGTGATTCTTGCGCGACAAGGAACGATAACGAGATCCGCTAATTCCAAGCATATGAGGGAGGAGTAGAAAGGAGTCCTCTTGTGAAGTCATCAAAAGATCAGAATGAAACTACGTAGTAAAGGCGTGATAAAACTAAAGTAGGAAAGCATTTGGATATTCGTAACCCAATTTATCTGAAATACTGACGAGAATCTCGAACAGTAAGCCACGACGTTAGATTCTGGACGGCAATCATGAAGTCAGAACATTCTATCCAGTTTTATATGGCGTCAGTAAAGGTTTTTGTTAATTTTAGAGTGAAAGTGTAGTGTGAACCTAGAAAGTGTACACTCGTTAGCGACGAAATTAGGAACACCTACCTAGTAGCCAGTTGGATCTGATGACTACGAGAATGCGTCTTTACGTGGATTCCAGGAGACTCCTAAAATGTTGGAAAGCCGCCCTAATCGTTGAATGCTCGACCTAGGATGAAGACTCTTTGATATTAGTCTAAGCTGGATATAAGGCGTGTTCATCTCCCTCTATAACATCCCAGACCGCTTTTAAAGACCGAGGGTAGGTAATGGGTGGACCACATGACTGGGGTATAAAACGGGTCATGATTTCTGTACCTAATGCCAATAAAATGGTTCTCGAAGCTAGTAGTTTTCATCGACTGTTCTTCACAAACACTTAGCTGATGAGTGACTGAAGGCTTTGTTGGCCGTCCTTCTGCTGTTACAACACGCAGTCTTCAACATGTAGTTGGCAGTTTCCAAGCAAGGGTGGTTTGACCATATTAAAATATAAGGAGGGGTTGTTTGACTTCACTGGAATACACGGTGGAAACATATGTTTAGTGACATATGTAGTTTCGTGACCGAAACAGGTGTTTCACATATAAAGTGGCGAAGGTAGAAGTGGATCTCTACATGTTAAGAAGTTTCGACATTTGATTGTAATGATCAGATGATGTTAAAGTATTTTCTGAAAACTGATTTCCGATCATTGTTCAGATCATCGTTTCCATAAATATTTAGTACCATACAATATCCTATGTAAATCACAAGTTCATTAAATGAGCTCATGTTAAAGTGGTGCGATTGCGAAAGGCACTAGTTTTCCATATTCACGAGAGCAAAAATAAAAACTATTCAAAATTTGGTATTTCTCTTGGTTGTTGAGGACTTGCAAAAACGCGTTCAGTAGCAGCGGAGCTTTATCATGCTCGAGAGACGTGGATTCTAAGCAGTACGGCAGCTGGGGGTGGGGGTCAGGGGTAGGAGGGAGGGAGGCTTGGGACGGATGATGATGTTGGACGTCTAATGAGAGCGACTTTGAGTTGTGTGGATATTTCCTTATAATCAGTCCACAAACACATCAGAAGTATTAGCCTCGTTTTCAGTGTTTGTAATTTCATAGTTAAAGACTGACAAGAAAGCAATAGTGATATTTTATCTAATAATGACAGTATTGGAGAACCATAGCTGTTGTGTGATACAGAATATTTATAACATGTAGCAACAGGGCTTTTCTCTTTAATTTGTTGGGAAAGTAATGTTCAATATTTACCTCTCAGAGGTCATCTTTAAGGCATAACATCCATTCATGGTGATCCCCACGAGTGCAACGCCATTGAACGGAGCGAGGTGTCACATTGGTAAAACAAAGGAGACCTGTTCTGGAAAACGACGATTCGAATCCCCGTCCGGCCATTCCCACTTACGTTTTTAGTAATATCCCTAAATCGATTAAGGCGAATGACAATATTGTTCCATTGAAAGGACGCGGTTGGTTTCCTTCTCCATCGTTCCCGAATTCGAACTTGTGCTTCGCCTCAGATGACCATGTCGTTCACGGGACGCTAAATCTTCACCTTCCTTCCTTCCTTCCCTCCTTCCTTCCTTCCAGTGTAATTACATTATAGAAAATATGCGGTGGAGGTATTTGAAACCGCTTAACAGACCATCACAGGAAACTGGACAAAGGTTGCGTTCGGCTCTTGCAGACTGAAGAATTTTTAACAACGTGTTGACCCGTCAGCAACTGTGATAATTAAACATATAACACGTCGACCTCAGTTGGAAATAGAAACCAATCTTTTCCTAGGTTTCAGCCAAAATACTTTAGCCTCCTTCAGAAGCTATTGACACTAAACTATTGCATGCCAAAGTTCTGCCGAGCACCTTGTTCAATTGGCCCATGTTCCCAATCCACCAAATAACACAGAGCTATTAAATTGTGACGTTAAAGGCACTAGGCTTGACATCCTTGAGGAGTTGCAAATCCTTAAACACCTATTGCTTGATAAAGAAAACCTACTCAATGACCAGCTACAATTGAGAAAAAAGAACTTTTTCGAAGGTTTTCAACCTTTGCTTCACCGGCCGTGATGTTACGTTGCCTTTGCAGTCGCCGACGCCTGACTCCACTTTCTTTGGTCCTCAAAAATTGAGGAATAATTTTGCCGAGTAATAGCCAGTCTTTCCTACGGGCTCCGTATCCGTTTATAGGGTTCTCGTTCTCCCCAGAAGTAAGTTCGGTTACATATTACGCCATTAACAGTTTTAATGCTTATATTAATCCAATTCCTAAAGTAGAGGTAGCTACTGTTAAGCATCTGCGCATGCGCAGGACCATCAGCGATGCTCGGTACGTAGCTGGTCGGTGCGATTAGTTCCGGCGCAGCTCTCGCGGCCTACCGACCTCGTCCGCGCAGTGGGGCCTGCTGTTTCCCTTCAGCCCAAGTAATGTAGATGATGACTAGTTACTACGGTGCTACAGTTTTATACTTGACATGGCCAAACTTTGGCATACAATAGTTTAGTGTCAATAGTTTCTGAAGAAGGCCAAATTATTTTGGGTGAAACCTAGGTAAAGATTGGTTTCTATTTCCAACTGAGGCTGACGTGTTGTATGTTTCGTATAGATTGCTCTGCAAAACTTAATAACAAGACAGATAAAGTAATATAACATATTAACTGCTAGGTGAAAATAAATGGAAGTGCGGGAGGTTGCTTCCAGATGTCTCCCAGTCGTGTGCAGAAATATGGGCGTCAAATGGCGTGGGATAAGCGTGGCTATGGTATCGCAATGGCCTGGCCCATAACAAGAGGACGTTTAGGGAATGGGAAGAGAGAGTGTCAGTACGCGGCTACGGTGCACTGTGATGGTTCATTACATGGTCTGAAGACAACATCTGGATGACTCCAGAATGAGATTTTCACTCTGCAGCGGAGTGTGCGCTGATATGAAACTTCCTGGCAGATTAAAACTGTGTGCCCGACCGAGACTCGAACTCGGGACCTTTGCCTTTCGCGGGCAAGTGCTCTACCATCTGAGCTACCGAAGCACGACTCACGCCCGGTACTCACAGCTTTAGTTCTGCCAGTATCCGTCTCCTACCTTCCAAACTTTACAGAAGCTCTTCTGCGAAACATGCAGAACTAGCACTCCTGAAAGAAAGGATACTGTGGAGACATGGCTTAGCCACAGCCTGGGGGATGTTTGCAGAATGAGATTTTCACTCTGCAGCGGAGTGTGCGCTGATATGAAACTTCCTGGCAGATTAAAACTGTGTGCCCGACCGAGACTTGAACTCGGGACCTTTGCCTTTCGCGGGCAAGTGCTCTACCATCTGAGCTACCGAAGCACGACTCACGCCCGGTACTCACAGCTTTAGTTCTGCCATCTGGATGAATTTACACCGGGAAGAATCATCGGGAAACTCAAGCAAGGACGGAGTGTGACGAGTGTAAATCAGGAGTTTGGATTTACTCACAGAGTTGTTTCGCGTGCATGGGGAGTGTTCCGAAGCACATCAAATGTAGCACGAAGAAGAGGAAGTGGTCGACCACATTCAACAAGAGTAGCAGATGACCGCTGCCCTGTGCAACAGGCAAGAACGGGCCCACGGCAAACAGGGAGTGCAATTGCAACCACATTTAATAGGACCGCAAGGCATGCAATCTCAAGACTCAGTTGCACGGCGACTGCGTGGAGGTGGTCACATTGCTTAGCGACCAGTACGTTGTGTTACTCTGACACCAGCACATCGGCTGCATCCTTTGTGATGGTGCCAAGAGCACAGGGACTGGACCAGCGAGAAGAGGTGTCGCGTGCTACTCTAGTATGAGAGCAGATTCAGTCCGAGTAGTGATTCTGGACGTAACCCCAAATCGCGAGAGGTGGGAACTTGTAATTTATCCAGGAACATTTTAAGTTATCGGTGCTGACTTAATTTTTTATGGATAACAATCCGTGACTGGATCGACCAGGGCAGATGGAGCATATGATGGGAAGGGAGGATATTCGGCGAATGGACTGGTCTGCCCGTTCCCCCCGACTTCATTCCTATCTATCAATGTTGGATGCGCTGGGGAGACATATTGCAGCATGTACACACACAAACGAACGACTTTCCAGAAGTTGTCAACCGTGTTAGTGGAGGAAGAGAACGCCCTACCACAAGAACTCTTTACCAACCTTGTGGCGGTCATGGGGATACGTTTCAGAACACGAACAGACTATTAAGAACCGTGTCCCGCCTTTTATAATGTCCTCGGGACCACCATAAGTAACGGTGATCTTAGTGTAATTCGTGTCTTTGAATAAAGGTTCTATTTCCGTTCGTCTCAAATGGTTCAAATGGCTCTAAGCACTATGGGGCTTAACATCTGAGGTCATCAGTCCCCTAGACTTAGAACTACTTAAAGCTAACTAACCTAAGGGCATCACACACATCCATGCCCGATGCAGGATTCGAACCTGCGACCGTAGCAGCAGCTCAGTTCCGGACTGAAGCGCTTAGAACCGCTCGGACACAGCGACCGGCCCGTTCATCTCACTGCAAATTTCTTTCAGTTACCTTCTATACTGATCTGTAGCAGTTATTTCTATTTGTGGTCCAAGTTCCATTGAGCTATTTTACTTGACAGTGGCACACTATGCGATATTTACTATTGTCCTGACGTGTTGCACGTCATTGTGCATGGAGTTATGTCTTGAAAGCAGCAGAGCACGTGCGGTCTTAGAATTACGAAGATCAGTGACGGTAGTAATTTCGATAGTTGGTAACTATCTCATACGCAAAAAAGAACAAACTACCGAGTACTTGCAGATCACGCATCTGGTTTAATGGCTAGGATCGTTCCGGCAGAATTTGCTTGGGTGTGCATGGACCGCGCCAAATACTAGGAAGGCGGGCGCCATTATGCGTCGCTATTGTGCAGCGGACAGCCGTTTACGAGTCAGTTCCCACGAGCGGAAAGGCCGCTTCACGGCGTATTGCCTTACACGCTAAACCGACCTGGCGTGCTTTTCACGGCCTTGCGATTCCGATTTATAGTTAAAATAATCTGCTACAAGACTCCAGGTCCTCGTTGCCTAGCGCAGTCATCACGTTGCCTGTACCAATCATAGAGCCCATCCACCCACACAAGGTATTTCAGGAAATGCTATTACTACGATGTTTCGCGAGGTGCCAGTGTACCGTTAGGTGGATTAACCCCAATCATTTCTCAGCATTGGAGGAGATACACGCAACATAGCATCCTGTTGATTATTCCTATAGTGACAGTAAAAGGTGTACCAAACCTTCTACTGAAAACACATGCTCACACAGAATCATGGCTCTTTCGCTTTGCTGCTTTCAGTTTTGACACTCATAGCTGCTGCGATACGAAGTGCTGCATTACATGTATAAGAGTAGAGGTCAATGGTTTAATGTCTAGTAAGTCCTAAGTTGATTTCTTTCTGACAGTTGATGGGACTTTCGTTTCTGAATGATGGGAATACCAATGTGATTGAGATCGCACTTGATCCTCCCATCAAACAGATCTCCCTGTCGGTGCTCATTCTCAACTGTACTAATTATGCCTTCAGCAACACCCTAACATAGTATGTAATACCTTTCAGCCAAGGGCAACGAACAACTGTGAGTGCACTTTTGTGTGACCTTTAAAGGAAAGACTTTACTGAACAAATTAGAAATAACATAGTTTGCAGTTAATGTAGTATAAAATTATTTTATCTAATCTCTCGTATTTTTAAAAGGATGGACATCTGCCGCAATCATAATAAAAGTTCAATATGTTAAATTAGTAGCCTACAGCGTGTGAATGCGACGGCCGGTCGACACACGAGAAATAGGAAAAGCAGCTCCCCGGATGAAGGGCAGCATAAATACTTGTGCCGCCCCCACAGAGAGAAACAATTCTCGGCGCCAGAGTAGACGTCTTAAACGGTATGTTCTCATTTGACAGATCGAGTGAGTGGAAGACAACGCAGACCACTTTTAATAAAGCCAAGTCTATTAAACCACAATTGTGTCGAAGTATAGTCCCTAAGATATTGATGGTTAGGAGATCCTGAGGTAAGCGATCAGCTTTCTAACTGTGCGTTTTTTAGTTTTAATTTTGTGTCACTTGTGTAATTATTTATTATAAGCATCTGCGATGCCTTAGAGTGTAATTTAATGTCATTGTTTTCTTTTTTTGGCCATGAGTGGAGAAAGAAGAGGGTGAAGGGTGAAATGCGGTTCTAGCACGTTGCCCACTCTTCGCGAAGGGTCGCCGAAATTAACATTTTCCTTCGACGGATGAATCTCCATCAACATTACCAGATGTCATCGCGGACTGATACACGGCTCAGAGGTTTTTAATTTAGTTCAGAACTTTTGCCGGGAAGTTTCATATCAGCGTACACGTCGCAAAAAGTGAAAATTCATAATGAAAATCTCACGTCTTATTGTCCCGAGTTAGTGTTCATGGCTACGGAGTGGATTCTCTCATATTTAAACCAATCTTTGTGTTGACAATGGCTTCATATACTCGAACGTAACAGTCTCACGTGCAGACTCGAAGGGTCAATCTTTTATTATTGGCCTCCTCCTGTATAGACTCGACTGAGGCCTTCCTGTGCACTTTGTTGAGATATAAATCCTGAGATAGGGAATGAGGCAGAAAAAGCTTTTGCCGCTACCTATAGGATGCCTGCAGAATGAATATCCCACTCTGCAGTGTAACCTATAGGTACATGAAACTTCACAACAGTCTGAAACTTTGTGCTGAATAGCGAATTAAATTTCATTCCTTTTAACAGAGCGATCAGTCAGTGAATGGAAACGAACTGGGGGAAGTACGTACAGTAGACGAATATTCTTGACTGTAGTTCAGCTATCAGATAACACATAACACTAGTGTATTTCCTGTGTGCTTGCTATTGACGTATGTAATTTAGTAATGCTCACTTGCTCGTAGTTAATGAAGTAAATATGTTGTAGATGTATTTTCATAAAATAATGTGCGGTCAGGAAGTCTATCATGCTAACTATTGAGCCATAGGTAACCTGTTTCGAATTTTGGTGGTGAAAGAAATTCTCGTCAGCCTTTGGCTGAAAAAGTCCAACAGGTATCAGCATAAATATGCTACTCAAAACACTGATCAAGGCTTCCCTCCATTTCTTTCCATGATTTTGAGTATCATAGCTATTCACAGTGCACCGTCACAAGTTTAGATTACCATCAGACCGTAGGAAGAACGCAGTGATAAACCAGCTTCACTGAAATTTCAGAAGAAAAACAGATTAGTTTGCTGAACCATATCTCATCAGAAAAGCTGGTATCAGATCGATCCATGTGATAGGTTACCCGACGTTTTTGTCATGCTGGGGGTCCTTGTCCAAAGTTTTTTGAATACACGTCTGCTCTTTCTCGTGTAAGTGGACTCCTGTAACTCTGTACACTTGTATTTGTTAGGTGACGCTCTTCACGTCTATCATATACATCATATTTTTCTAAAAATATTCTTAAGAATCAGAGCTCCGCACGATTTTTCCACGCCTGTGATCCTCAGATTTATACTTACTGTGGAACGGCTTAACTACTAATGAAAACAACTTTTCATTGTAGGCTTTCCCGGCTTAGGAAATCGTGGTATTTTAGTCGAGTTGGTTATTGTTTCCTAAAATCAGCACGACATGAAATTTCATCAGTGTCGCACTGGACGTATTATTTAGATGATACGCTGAAAGTCTCTCCGAACATATGTGAAGTCACAGACAGCTCCTACAAAATTCGTTACAGAACCTACATCCCATACAGTTTACAGCGAAGGCTTAACAGTGCTCCGCTGTTCCTCCATCTACAGTTAGTCCTTACAAGAGCGTTACGTATGGCTGTCCTTGGTGGAAGCTCTTGCCTCTTAGTATTTTTTCCAGGAACGATGCCATTTTATAAGCCACGAAAAGGAATCGGCGCGTGTGCTAGAAACCGTCGGCGCTGCCCTGAACAATGTGCAGAAGTGGGCCACCAATGGTGAACGCTAGCAAGAGTGATATACCTTTATTCCTGACTTCCTGTCACACCTTCTGTTGAAGGACTGAAAGCACTGTGATCCCATACACATTAACACAATGCATCACGTCTGATTTAACGGGAAGCCTAAATCTGACCACTGTGGCAGTTCTAGAGTCATTCGAGGAAAGTCTAATGTCAATAGCGCGTAAATACTCAGATCGTGCAATACTAGTTGGAGGCGAGTATAGACGTTGATGTCTATGGATTCACTGCGGGTGTTCAGATAAACAGTCATGCGAAATACTTTTGAATACGTTTCCTGAAAAGTGTCTTGTGCAGCTAGCTCGGCAGCCCACACGCAATGGAAATATCTTGGACCTTGTACCTACAAATAGGCCAGACCTCATTGACAATGTCAGTATAGAAACGGGGATTAGCGATCATGATGTCATTATAGCAACTATGATTATGAAAGTTATTAAAATCAGTGAAGAAGGCTAGGAGAGTGTTTCTGATGGATAGAGAAGACAAGCAGTTATTAACATCTCATTTCGACAATGAATTGGCCTCACGTAGTACGAGTAAGATGGATGTAGCGGAATTATGGGAAAAGTTTAAGTAGCCTGTAAATCGTGATCTGGAGAGTTATGTGCCCAGTAAGAGGATAAAGTATGGAAGAGACTCACCATGGGTTAGTAACGAAATTCTGCGGATGCTGGGGAAGCAGAGGCTGTTGCACTGTAGGTTCAAAAGCGGCGCACGAATGACGAAAAGTGAAGATTAATAGAGATTCGTGCGTCTGTGAAACGTTCTATGCTCGAAGCATAAAACTACCACTGTCGCAACTTAACAAAGGATTCGGGAGAGAACCCGAGAAAACTCTGGTCGTATGTAAAGCTTCCATTCAGTCCCTTGCTGACCCCTGGTGTAGCAGTTGAAAATGGGATAACGAAAGTCGAAGTTTTAAATTTTACTTTCAAGAAATCGTTGACGCAGGAGAACCTTAAAAACATCCGTCATTTGACCTTTGGACAGACTCCCGTATGGGGGATTAATTAGCATACCTGGCGTAGAGAAGCAACTTCAATATTTGAAAGAAAATAAATCACCAAGGCCGGATGGAATCCTAGTTCGATTTTACAAAGAGTTCTCTACGGCATTGGCCAATTACCTGGCTTGCAATTTTCATGAATCTCTCGGCCAGCAGGGAGTCCTAAGTGACTGGAAAAAAGCGCACGTGATCCAGTACATACGAAAGGTAAAAAACGGACCCGCCAAATTGCAGACCAATATCCCTAACTTCTATTTGTTGCAGAATCCCTGAACAAATTCTCAGTTCGAATATAATGAACTTTCTTGATGCGAAGCAGCTTCTGTCTACGAATCAGCATGGTTTTAGAAAGCTTCGCTCGTGCGGAACTCAGCTTGCCCTTTTTTCACATGATATAGTGAGAACTATGGATGAAGGGCAACAGGCAGATTCCATATTTGTAGATTCCCGGAAAGCATTTGACGTGGTGCCGCACTGCAGGCTGTTAATCAAGGTACGAGCATATGGAATAAGTTCACAGACATGTGAGTGGCTCGAAGACTTCTTAAATAATAGCAACCAGTGTGTCGTCCTCAACGGCGAGTGTTCATCAGAGACAAGGGTATCGTCAGGAGGGCCCCAGAGAAGCCTGACAGGACCGCTGTTATTGTCTACATACATAAATGCTTTGACTGACAGGGTGGGCAGCAGTCTGTGGTTGTTTGCTGCTAATGCCGTTGTGTACAGTAAGATGTAAGGCGATATAACGATGAATTGTATCGTTTTGATTAATTAAAACATAGCCAACTTGCTTCACTGCCGCCGCAGTCTAGGTTATTATTTTACTAGGCAGCTTTGACGGCGTCTGGTAAACACGTGGAGTCCGTTCAAAGGCCTAGAAAAATATCTGTCCCTAGTTTCGTATCAATTCCATGAAACTCTGCGTAGTGCCTCGTCTGATTACACCGGTCAATGGAACCGTCGAAAAATTATGCCAGTTTGTTTTTCGGATCACATGCGTGAAAGAAAGAAGCAGTAAAAAAAGAAGCACACGATAAAACTGATAATTGAAGACTTGAGCTACAGCAGATCATTTGTGGCTGTTGTCTTTGTGTATTTGTTGGATGTAGAGTTAATTTTAGCGTTGATATTAACGACACTTTCGGTCATGGTAATGGTTGGCTTACAGTAGCTATTGTACGAGGTGGGTCTGGTACTCCATCTGTACCAGGACTAGAAAGTTTTGTCGACAGAGATATAATTGCCTATCGTACTTATCATATGGCTGAACTTGCTAATAAAGACTTTGGTAAATCCGCATATATGTCGCCCTCTGCACTTGTGTTGTATAGTCGTAATAAGAGGAAAGTGTCTGTAAATGAATCTGTATTTATTTGGATTAAGGGTAAAGGTGTATGTGAGTATGTTAAGTTTGTTGGTGACTTTACTTTCCCGGGTTCCCACGCCCGGGTAAGCGGCCTACAGTGTATAAAACGATCGAGAACATCGAGTTTGCTACAACATCTGGTGATAAGAAGAACCGCATACCAATTAAATCTGTTGCCGCTACTGCTCTTGTGGATGGACTTTCGGTCATGGTAATGGTTGGCTTACAGTAGCTATTGTACGAGGTGGGTCTGGTACTCCATCTGTACCAGGACTAGAAAGTTTTGTCGACAGAGATATAATTGCCTATCGTACTTATGGCTGAACTTGCTAATAAAGACTTTGGTAAATCCGCATAGTGCTCAGAGGCATTTAAACCATTTGAACCTTCCCTCCCAGTGTTTATTACGAGGGTGTCCTCAAAAATTCATGGGCTTGTTAACTTATAGTTGAAATAAAAGGAAAGAAAAATGATAGAACATTTGAAAGTTTGAAATATTAATATGTAACTGTGTAAATATCAGGTTTACACTGTACAACTTGTTCTGTTGCAGGTTATAAACAAGATGGCAGAGTCAAAAGCAAATTTCTCGTCATTTTACTGTTGAAGACGAGCATCTCAGTGGTCACTGCAACACCCGGCACTGGCCATGAGCTAATTCTTCAGGACCGATGACTATCCGTCAAAAAGACTGCCGATATACGAGACATCTCCCAAGAGCGTGTTGGTCTCATTATCACCACAATCCCAGACATGCGCAAGCTTTAAGCGAAACAGATGCCGAGATGTAACGGAAGGAACTCGTTGAGATATCAAAAGTCATTTCATACCACTGAAGTGATTGAAGACGAAGCTTGGTTTCACATTTGTGATCATGAAAACAAGGAACAATGAAAATAAGGATACCACAGGGGATACCCACTGCCGAAGAAGGTCCGCATCCTGAAATGAATAAAGCAGTTAAGAATAAAAGCCTATGAAATTTGAGCAAATGGATTCTTTTGTTGCATGACAGCACACCTGCACACACGTCCAACGTTGCGACCGCCAAAATTGACGACCCCGGGCTTCCACCTAGTCAACCATCATCCCTACTCGCGAGACCTAGCCACTTTGGACTACTGTCTGTTCCGAACTTCAAGAAAAATCAGAGGGGTAGCAGTTTTCAGAACACTGAAGATATTAAGGAGGCTGCGGAAAGCTGGTTTCGCGTCCGGCCAGTGACTTTTACTTTGGCGGGCTAGAAAAGCTGCAGTAACGATGTACCATGTCTATCAATGCCACGGTAGAACACATTGAATAAATGGGTAATTTCCAAACTCTATGTTTATTCTGTTTAGGCACAGGCAGGAAATTTTCAGCAGCCCCTTGTGTCCTGCTTCACAACAGGCAAACGGTATTAAAGAAATTTTGTAGCCAAAAGTACAACTCTTTTTTCAACGCAATGCTAGAGTCGTATTTTAATAGCAAAATCCTCTTACACGAGTTGCAAGAATTATTCAAGGTATCATTTCTTCACACAATGGCACCACTTTTTGGTTAAAATGGCTCTGAGCACTATGGAACTCAACTGCTGTGGTCATCAGTCCCCTAGAACTTAGAAATACTTAAACCTAACTAACCTAAGGACACCACACGCATCCATGCCCGAGGTAGGATTCGAACCTGCGACCGTAGCAGTCGCACGGTTCCGGACTGCGCGCCTAGAGCACCACTTTTTCTCTGACGATCTTAATAGCCGAATACGGCACCTGTTGAACTCAACTGTGATGTCGTCGATCGGAGACTAGTTCCTTGTGCTCGTTCAGTGAACAATATAACTAAACATTCGACTCGTCTATAACTTACCTAGAATACCTTTTCTCGTGAACATTCTCAAACTAGCTGGTTCCATTGTTACTTGGTGTAAGACCTCTTGTCTTAACACGTGAGGTATTCACCAGGTACCGATTTTGGACTAAATTGTACTGTACTACTCTGCATATTTCATCGCCTCTTAATAGCACTATAGAAAAAAGATGTTAAATTACTTTATTTTCTTGTTAATTCTTTTATGGTTTTTAATCTCTCGGTATCAGTATCTTTATTTCGTTTAAAAGTGATAAGAATAATATTACCTTTTAGCCTTAGGGGAAAGACACTGTCCGCCTAATAACTGCTTGCAGTGCAGCTGTGCACTGCATAATAGTTCGGCAGCTACAGATGCGCATTTTGACGTTGTGTTTGTGTGAGAGACAAGATTTGCCTCGTTCTGCTGTCGCCTGTCGCCATAAAATCTCGCCATTGACAAAACATTTCCTTCTTCAAGAGTTTAGTGACGAAATGTCTGATCCATAAAACTCTCCGTATTAGTGTGTCCACGTTTTTGGTTTGATATTCTCTGCTGGTGGCCAGTCTATTCATTTTTATAGGAGGCTTCAAGCTGCTAATTCTTGTCTTTAATTGCGTATAACGCTGTCGGTCGTGATTCTTCCTTTTGGGTTGTAATTCAGGCAGTGCCGCATAAACGCAGAGTTTATCGACTGAGGACTTCTCATCACAGAAAATGATGTCACACGTATTGGCAGCCTTCTCCTGTCAACACAAAAAGGAACAATAAAATCGCTAATGACGTAAAAAGGGAGAATGGCGATCTGGTAACGCAACCAGCAACGCAATTACGATGAAATACGCGGTGCTTATCTCTTTACAAGCCACCTCGCCTTTCGCGTCGACGTTCGCGATGCAAAAAGAGAGAAAACTCCATGAGCTATGTAATATACAGAAATTACTAGAGCAACAGGATTTTATATTCTCTAGCAGAGTTCCATTACAATTCGAACATGTAATGAAGATATCAAAAACAGATACTTCTTCTTAAGCGTTATAGTTCATTGCTAGGCTTGGTCATATTGCAGGTTAACACAGCAACATGCTATAAAAACGAACTATTCGGAATTTTAATTCGTCATTACAATGTATTGGTTTTTTTGTACAAGTGCGTACCAGATAAGATTTTTATGGGTTTCTGTGAGCCTCTCCCGTGAAGTCAACGTTGCTGTCATCGTTTATGCTCTCTGGTGGATACACCAGATATACCTTATTACTTCGCCTCTATATGTGCGGAACATAATTGTAATCTGCCCTGAAGTTTCAGCTGATGAGTTCCTTCATACTTATTTCCAAACAAAAACACTGTATCTAGGTTATATCCTGTTAATTCGGAAAGTTATGTTTGTTTGAAATTAGAAGTGTAAGAAGTCTTTGCTTCACTACAACATTAATAAACAATGTAATCTCTCCCATTGTCCTATACACTTCTTTTTCTTTTACTCAGTATCTTGCAACCAGTCACTGATAAGAACTTTTAATAATATCATAAAATCGGAGCAATATAACAAATCCTTCTCAGACAAATACTCTGTTAGAAAACTTTATCCACTGACAGTTTTTCTAACGTTCTGCAATTTTACATTTAGGAACAGGCATCGTTTCATCCAATTTCAACATATTTGAAGCAATTCGCCTGGGACGACCGGTAATGCAGATTCACATATAATGCTGAATGCCTGTAGACATAATATGGTTGCAGTATATTCTGTTGCTGTAAACTAATCCAAAATGTATGAAACTGAGCTGCATAATGTAGCTCGAAACAAGTGGCACGCCATAAACTCGTAAATTACATAAAAAATGTCACTGGTTTATCGCGTAACTTATTAAACGTCACTGTCGTTAGGTATCTGCCTCTGTAATCAAGGCCACGAACACACGTTAATGTGGTCACGTTCATCCCGAAGGTACCTGGTCCCAATCCCGGTGGCGGAAGAAACTAGTTTCACCAACATTTGGTGGAAAGAGGACAGATAGTGACGTGCAGTTTTTAACTTCTACAGCCTATGCATACGTACTGGCCTGAACATTCATACGTCTCCAAGTTTCTAATTGAGTAAGGGCATGCAAAGTTTATAAAGTTTTCCGCTCATTCTATGAGAAGCCTTTGCAGCTACTACAAATGAGTTGATACTGTGCCTCTTTGCGTATCACTCTCTCTGTTTATTTTATTTGACAATCAGTCCTAAAAACAAAAAGACAATACAGAGCAGGGCACACTTGTCACTACAGAAAGCAATGGACGATCTTCCTTAGAACGACCTTGCCCATAATAGTAGTGAAAAATTTCAAAATTTTCTGCATCGCTGTTTGACGAGTACTGAATTTACTGTCTTTTACTCATGACGCCGTCATTTTCCCTTAAATACGGCGTTACATGCTTTTCATATGAAAAAGTTCAACAGAGATGCACTAAGAAATGTTGATTGCATTCAGAAAGGGAGATGATCCTAGCGTCATAACGACGGCGATCACAGACATGAGCTACGCTTGTACAGCCCTGGGCGGTTCGAGTCCTTTGATTTCTTAGGCGGCCGCGTTAACGCGCGTGTAATTGAGGTGCCGCTGTTAGTTTTTGGCGACGCACGTTGCCGCCTGGTTTGCCTTCACGGAGTAATATTTTGCCCAAATATACCTTAAAAAAGTACATCGTTCCGCTTAAGCAGAGTAAAATTACTTTAATATGTCAACACAGAAAAGTGCTACGATTGTCTGCTAAGCAGCAAAATACTCACCTCTTTACCTAATATCACTCGCTCAGAACATTCTTTCTACATCTTGACACTTCTTGGGCCGTGAACACCTTAACTGAACGCTACCTAAGTGATACTCCAGTATTCTCATGTCGGTGGACTATGTCGATTAACATTTTATGCTTACGTGATCTTATTTTCGGTATAATAAAGCTGTTCCTATACACGTATTAGTTTAAATGGCTCTGAGCACTATGTGACTTAACAGCTATGGTCATCAGTCCCCTAGAACTTAGAACTACTTAAACCTAAGGACATCACACAACACCCAGCCATCACGAGGCAGAGAAAATCCCTGACCCCGCCGGGAATCGAACCCGGGAACCCGGGCGTGGGAAGCGAGAGCGCTACCGCACGACCACGAGATGAGTGCACCTACACATGTAGGTCTATTTGAGTACAGGATGGCTACCTAGTGTCTCTAACATAACTGGAACATCTCAGATGGAGACCACAACGTAGAATGTCCAGAAAAGGTGCACCTGAAGCTTATCGCCATATTTCAGACTTTGAGAAAGATCGAGTCAGAGGCACGAGGGCCAAGCCGGCAGCATTCCGACAGGTCGCACAGGCAGTTGGCTATATTACTACAATATGAAGAGTAGGCATGGGGCGTTACAGAAGGACTACATTACGAGAAAAACGTAAGTGTGTTAGACTGGCTCTGACGAATAAACGAATGGCAACAGATGATATCCGGACCCAGGCCACACGTAAGGTGTCAGAACAACCCGTCTGGAACACATTACTGGGTTGAAATATGGAACTGCCGTTCTTCATTTGCAGGAGAAACCATACTACAGACATTGGAGATTAGCCTGGTATACAGCCAGAGTCAACTGGGACATTGTGTGATTATAAGGTGTTCAGCGACGAACCTCGCTTCTGCATCCTGCGGTTAGAATGACGCCGACGTGTCCGCAGACGACCTGGCGAAAGGTCAGGGGAAGCAGCGATACTCGAGGCCCACATCAACTTATGGATTCATGGTGTGAGTAGCTTTAGTATACGATAATACCTTGTTGAAGAGAGGCTGAATGCTTGCCTGTATATGGTGGTGAACCCTGATGTCATACCCTTCACGGCTAGGGTAACAAATGGAATGTTCTACCTGGATGATGCAAGATCTCACACTCCGGTTTATATTACAATCGTTTTGAGGAATTTGTGAATCCCTGACTGGCCAGCCCAGTTCTCTAATTTGTCACCGTTATAGCCTGTCTGCAATACGATGGGAGGCGTGTACTTTCCTACTAGCCTCCAGCCAAGATCAAGAACTGACACAGAATATGTTCAAGCATGACAAGACATTCCTCAACATGTTGTTATATGGCTCTTTGATTCTGTGCTACACAGGAATCGAGAGTATATTGGCACATTAGGAGCAATACAGGTGGTGGGCCAAAGTATGGAAGCACCAAAACCACAATACATTATCATGCCTAATACTGAGTAGGACCTCCTTCCATGAATCATTGACCTTGCCGTTGGTGGAGAGGCTTGACCGCCCCAGCGATACAGATAGCCGTACCGTAGGTGCAACTACAACAGAAGGGTATCTGTTGAGAGGCCAGACAAACGTGTCGTTCCTGAAGAGGGGCAACAGTCTGGATGATTGACTGATCTGGTCTTGTAACATTAACCAAATCGGCTGTGGTGGTGCTACGAACGGCTGAAAGCAAGGAGAAACTACAGCCGTAATTTTTCCCGATGGCATGCAGCTTTACTGTATGGTTAAATATTGATGGCGTCCTCTTTGGTAAAATATTCCGTAGGTAAAATAGTCCTCCATTCGGATATTTGGGCGGAGACTGCTCAGGAGGACGTCGTTAACAGGAGAAAGAAAAGTGGCGTTCTACGTATCGATCACTTAATCGGACAGGCAGGTTAGAAAATTTAAAAAAGGAAATGGATAGGTTAAAGCTAGATATAGTGAAGTTCGGTGGCAGGAGGAACAAGACTTCTGTTCAGGGGAATACAGGATTATAAATACAAAATGAAATAGGAGTAAAACAAGAGTAGCTTTAATAATGAATAAGAAAATGAAGCGAGGGTAAGCTACTACGAACAGCATAGTGAACGCATTATTGTAGTAAAGATAGACACCAAACCTACGCCTGCAACAGTAGTACAAGTTTCTATGCCAACTATCTCCGCAGATGACAAAGAGATAGAAGGAATGAAAGATGAGATAAAAGAAATTATTCTTATAGTGAAGGGAGACGAAAATTTAGTAGACATGAATTCAATAGTAGGAAAAGGAAAAGAAGAAAAAGTAGTAGGTGAATATGGAATGAGGGTAAGGAATGGAAGAGGAAGCCGCCTGGTAGAATTTTGCACAGAGCATAATTTAATCATAGATAACACCTAGTTTAAGTCTCATGAAAGAAGGTTGTACACATGGAAGAGGACTGGAGACATTGTAAGGTTTCAGATAGATTATATAATGGTAAGAGAGAGATTTAGGAACCAGGGTTTAAATTGTAAGACATTTCCAGTGTCATGTATGGACTCTGACCACAATATATTGGTTATGAACTGTAGATTAAAACTGAAGAAACTGCAAAAAGGATTGAAGATTACATGGGTAGATCACATAAGTAATGAGGAGGTACTGAATAGAATTGGGGAGAAGAGGAATTTGTGGCACAATTTGTCTAGAAGAAGGAATCAGTTGGTAGGACACGTTATGAGGCATCAAGGGGTCATCAGCTTAGTATTGGAGGGAAGCGCGGAGAGTAAAAATCGTAGAGGAAGACCAAGGCATGAATACACTAAGCAGATTCAGAAGGATGTTGGTTGCAGTAGTTAGTCGGAGATGAAGAAGCTTGCACAGAATAGAGTAGCATGGAGAGCTGCATTAAACCAGTCTCTGGAATGAAGACCATAACAACAACTGTGTAGGAAAACCATTGACATTCATAACAGCTTCCGGAATGGACAAATGAGTTCCTGTATGGTTTTCAAGGGAATCTTATACCATTCTTCCTGCAAAACAGGGGCAAGTTCAAACTGGGACTAAACTGCTAAGGTCATCAGTCCCTAAGCTTACACACTGCTTTAAACTAAATTATCCTAAGGACAAATATACAAAAATGGTTCAAATGGCTCTGAGCACTATGGGACTTAACATGTATGATCATCAGTCCCCTAGAACTTAGAACTACTTAAACCTAACTAACCTAAGGACATCACACACATCCATGCCCGAGGCAGGATTCGAACCTGCGACCGTAGCAGTCGCGCGGTTCCGGACTGAGCGCCTAGAATCGCTAGACCACCGCGGCCGGCGACAAATACACACACCCATGCTCGAGGGAGAACTCGAACCTCCGCCGGGACCAGTCGCACAGTCCATGACTGCAGCGTCTCGGACCGCTCGGCTGAACCCGAGCGGCGGCAAGCTTAGGTAACGATGACGGAGGTGGATAGCGATCACGAATGCTTCTCTCCAAAATAGATAACCAAGGTTAAACAACGTGAAAAAAAGACTTTTCCTTCCAAGTCACTTTCTTCCGTTGCTCCATAGTCCATATCTTGGCTTCGGCACCAAGTGTTCCTGTTATGGGAATTTGCAACAATGGTGATTTTCGAATTCCAGCTCGGGCTGCAATTCCCTGCATATGGAGCTCCCTTTGTATTATTTTGGTGCTGACAGTGTTCACGAGTGGAAAATACTGTATTACATTCGTTATGCAGTTGTCGACTTCTTATTTTTCGTCAACAACCTTTCCATGATCGTTTGTTACGATCAGTCAACACACACTTTCGTCCACCTCGTGAATTATCGGATGACGTTTTCCCGCTTTCGCTGTGTGCGGTGTAGACCTTCGATATGTTGTCTCTTGGAACGCCGAACACTTCGGCTCCCGGGACTACGGAAGCACCCACCGTACGAGCACCAACAATTTGCCCACATCCGAATTCACTTAGCTCCGACATCATGTACTCATTACTACACAGAACAATGTCCTGACAACAACTGACACTTGCAACATATTGGCGATATTCCACAGGTGCCGTTCGTGATGAAATACAACAGTCCAACCTCCAGGCTTGGCCAGTATCTGCATTTGTATTCAAGCATGCACTTCTCGCGGTGTTTCCGTACCTTTGTCCAACCTCTGCACCTCATCCTGATGGGCATCAGTTCGGAACAGAATGTAACTTTAATAATTTGATACCCGTTATGTGATGATAATCTTCACAGAGATCTGACTGGTGCTACGTGGTGTAGTACATAACATTCCCAGCAGTGTGAAGACAGACATATACACGACACTTGGGGCAGCAACTAAGTTGGGCTGGGAGGTTCAGAAATTTTTATAATATTCTATGATTACCGACTGTGATAGTTCTGATTACCATATTGGGTTCAAATGGCTCTCAGCACTATGGGACTTAAATTCTGAGGTCATCAGTCCCCTAGGACTTGGAACTACTTGAACCTAACTAACCGAAGGACATTACAAACATTCATGCTCGAGGCAGGATTCGAACCTGCGACAGTAGTGGTTGCGCGGTTCCAGAATTTAGCGCCTGGAACCGCTAGGCCACATAATGGGTATAAGTCACATTGGTTTAGCGCAATACAAATCATATGATATGGCCATGGAACAGACCGCGTTGAGAAAAGCACTCGTGAGTTAAGTTTAAAAAAATAAACATTAGGAATAAGCAGTACGTTAGAAAATGTAGTAGATTAGCTCTCTGAACTCATTTGCGAAACAGTAAATTGTGCTCAAGCAACTACGTGTTTTTTATGTTCGATAGCACTATAACTTGATTATCCATTAATGAAACATGTTCATTTATTTGATGAATTGTCAGGTTTCGTCTATCAGAACATTTGTTTGCAAAATAGAAATTACAAAAGGGATGTACCTGATGTTTTTCTGGTAGCACTTTAAATCAGACACATTGTAGTAGATAGTGCACCTCAAGTGTTTCGCTCTCAAACTTATTAATGGTCGAAGAGCCTTTACCTCGCATTATTCCAAATCATAATCTGGTCTTGATGTAAGAGAAATGTTGTACTGAAGGTTTATGGTTATCTCGAGCGTTCTTTTTTCTTAAAAGAAAAAAAGGAGAGACAGTCATTACAATGACGACGTGACTGATTTAATATACAAGGGTGGTCAATTGATAGTGACCGGGCCAAATATCTCACGAAATAAGCATCAAACGAAAAAACTACAAAGAACGAAACTCGTCTAGCTTGTAGGGGAAACCAGATGGCACTATGGTCGGACCGCTAGATGGCGCTGCCATATGTCTAACGAATATCAGCTGCATTTTTAAAAAAATAGGAACCCCCATTTTTTATACCATATTGGTTTAGTACGTAAAGAAATATGGATGTTTTAGTTGGACCACTTTTTTCGCTTTGTGGTAAATGGCGCTGTAATAGTCACAAACGTATAAGTACGTGGTATCACGTAACATTCCGCCAGTGCGGACGGTATTTGCTTCGTGATACATTACCCGTGTTAAAATAGACCGTTTACCAATTGCGGAAAATGTCGATATCATGTTGATGTGTGGCTATTGTGATCAAAATGCCCAACGAGCGTGTGCTTTGTATGCTGCTCGATATCCTGGAGGACATCATCCAAGTGTCCGGACCGTTCCCCGGATAGTTACGTTATTTAAATAAACAGGAAGTGTTCAGCCACATGTGAAAATTCAACCACGACCTGCAACAAATGATGATGCCCAAGTTGGTGTTTTACCTGCTGTCGCGGCCAATCCGCACATCAGTAGCAGACAAATTGCGCGAGAATCGGGAATCTCAAAAACGTCCATGTTGAGAATGCTACATTAACATCGATTGCATCCGTACCATATTTCTATTCACCAGGAATTGCGTGGCGACGACTTTGAACGTCTTGTACAGTTTTGCCACTAGGCACAAGGGAAATTACGGGACGATGACAGATATTTTGCACGCGTTCTATTTAGCGACGAAGCGCCATTCACCAACAGCGGTAACGTAAACCGGCATAATATGCACTATTGGGCAACGGAAAATCCACGATGGCTGCAACAAGTCGAACATCAGCGACCTTGGCGGATTAATGTATGGTGCGGCATTATGGGAGGAAGGATAATTGCCCCCCATTTTATCGATGGCAATCTAAATGGTGCAATGTATGTTGATTTCCTACGTAATGTTCTACCGGTGTTACTACAAGATGTTTCACTGTATGACAGAATGGCGATGTATTTCCAACATGATGAATGTCCGGCACATAACTCGCGTGCTGTTGAAGCGGTATTGAATAGCATATTTCATGACAGGTGGATTGGTCGTCGAAGCACCATACCATGGCCAGCACGTTCACAGGATCTGACGTCCCCGGATTTCTTTCCGTGAGGAAAGTTGAAGGATATTTGCTATCGTGATCCACCGACAACGCCTGACAACATGCGTCAGCTCATTGTCAATGCATGTGTGAACATTACGGAAGGCGAACTACTCGCTGTTGAGAGAAATGTCGTTACACGTATTGCCAAATGCATTGAGATTGACGGACATCATTTTGAGCATTTATTGTACTAACGTGGTATTTAAAGGTAATCACGCTGTAACAGCATGCGTTCTCAGAAATGATAATTTCATAATGGTACATGTATCACATTGGAACAACCGAAATAAAATGTTCAAACGTACCTACTTTCTGTATTTTAATTTAAAAAACCTACCTGCTACCAACTGTTCGTCTAAAATTGTGAGTCATATGTTTGTGACTACTACAGCACCATCTATCAAAAGCGAAAAAAGTGGTCCAACTAAAACATTCATATATCTTTACGTACTAGGCGAATATTTAATAATAAATGGAGGATCCTATTTAAAAACCGCAGTTGGTATCCCTTTGACGTATGGCAGCGCCATCTAGCGGGCCAACCATAGCGCCATCTGGTTTCCCCCGTCAAACTAGACAAGTTTCGTTCTTTGTAGTTTTTTCGTATGACGCTTATTTCGTGAGATATTTGGCCCGGCCACCATCAATGGACCACCCTGTATACCGGTGTGCAGATGAAGGTTTTTAACGGTGTATCGATTCTGTAAGAACTACTAACCATTTCAGTTATCCGAAAGATTACGTTACGAATAGCCTCTCCTAGAATACTGTGGGGCCAGAATATGCTAGAAAAGAATATTATTTCCTGCCACAGTGCATATAGCTTACTAACTAACACGAATGTTACATCATCTGTAGCTGCTGAGGTATGTTTGCTGGTAACATTGTCATTCAAAAGGTTAATTCGTAAATATTCCAGAGGAACATATCAACAAACAACGAGTAGCACATAACCTGACTGTAGACGTAAAATGCAGCTCAATGATTTGGAGAAACTGAATCTGTTATATGCTGGGTTTCAGATGTTGCAATTATATTGCCTCACCAGATGGTATGAAATGATCATCTGGTATTGATGCCCGGGAGTCCAGACATGGGGAAGTTTGGCCACTTAGTTGCAAGTCTTTTGAGTTGACGCCACATCGTTGGACTGACGTGTCGATAATGAGAGGAACACAACACCCCCGTCTCAAGCGGGGAAAATCTCCGAGCCGGCAGGGAATCGAACTCGGGCCCACTAAATGGCAGTTAGGCGTGCTGATCACTCAGCTAACGGGGCGAACGCTAAGTGTGATACTTCTGCGTGACAAATACATTGATACGGTTAGGACTCTGACATGTTTAAGTAACAGTGGCCGGTGGGTTAGGTATCCCACAACCTCACAATATTTCACAGCAACGAGACAAATAGAATGCTTCACCTCTGAAGGGATGCAGTCAGCGGGATTACATGTGGTATCTCTATTTAAATAAAACCATCGTCAAAGGTCAGCTTCCATGGTAAACAAATGATTGATAACAGAACACTGGTTTGGACTCTTGAAGTACTAAAAGAATTTCACCTGGCCTGATGAACCGTGACACAGAAATGCGCCGAAAAGCACATTAACGGTTGTATATTATTATGAGAATCAGCTGTACGGGATGGAATGGGACCTCTGGCATGTTTGCGATAGTTCATTTCTATCGAGTGGTACAGTGACTTGCTGGTAGATAACGTACACGACTTCATAAGGGACGGAAAACAAACTCGAAATTTGGGAACTATAGAGAAGGAAATCAGTTGCGTTCCACGGACGCCAGAGGAGAAGAATGTGTGTAAAACGGAGCCTCCAACCGATTTCCGTAGATATTTGGCAACAGTTAGGAGATTATATATCAGCATAGCTCCCAGAAACTTACATTGTCTTGTTGAACGGAAGTAAGACTGGAGCTATACAGCTGCTAGTGACGAATTATTTTTATTGTTAGGATATATTGCAACTGTGCGTTGCCTCCCTTAGGCAATTAGCAAGCAATTGAATTACATATATCAAGTCAGCCGAGTATAGGTTTACGTGGTCTCTAGCCAGAGGTATTAAGGCCTACAGACAGGATGTAAGCTGTGTTATCTGAGAAAAGTAAAGTTCGAGTCCGCACACAGTACATAGTGTCAATGTCAGAAGATTACCATATCATTTTAATTGATTTATTATCATTCTGTATGAATTTTCTAGAATTTAGCTATCCACCTTCAAATTAGGTGTCAGTGACTAAATGTTTGGCAACAGTGAACTTAGCCATAGCACGTCAGTTTTTTAAATTGATTCTCTCTTTCTTTATATCAACGGCTGGAGAACCGGTACATAATCGTGATCCACCCTAAATCGGCAATGTCCCTATACCACGAATGCATCAAATATTACATATGGTCATATCATATTATGAAAATAAGTATATATCGCAAGCCCGTGACTGGGCTATGGGTCTGCCTGCATGTAGACTGCAGCCTTTCTTCGCTGCAGCACTGGGAGGGGGAGGGTGTCGGGCCCATCGTCCCAGCCGTCTTTTACCCCCCGAGAAAGATCCCCAGCAGTGATAAACCATATAAAAGCATAAGGCTATGGTGAGTCTATTAAAACAATGCCAACGTTTAGAAAACGCTGAAATTCTGTTACCAGATACTCCATTATCATGTTCAGACCATGAACCACTGTCGCTGAAACTGATAAGCTTGTTAGAGGAGAAGTAAGTTTATATACATTTTTACTACGGCATATAGCAAGTAGACCGCAGGACAGTATCATTCCTGAGAAAATTCTTCGATAAAAGTGAGTCATACTAATATCTCTCCAATGATGAACAGGAGCGCAGCATACGCGAGATGGAGCAAATTGCACGTGATGCTTCTGGTTAAAGTACATTGACCAAATTCTTGCAGTCGGGTTATTTGACCTTCGACTCTCGCATCTAGAGGGTCGCGTGCAATTTAACCCGAGTCGTTACACAATGCCCTCTACTCCCGCCGACTGCACTTTGGCCATTTCCATACGATGAACAAGTACGTTGAATAAGGCAGCTATCATTTGTCTCCTATAGGACGATAACTGACGTGGAATTCAGATAACTGAATTGACACATTTGCCTTGACATATTTCGACCGTCGCCTTAGTTTCCATCCAGTCACACGATATAGAAGAAACAGATATATCAGGTAATTAGTCTAATAAATAATGAAAACGGACAAACAAAAACTGCACGAAGTTATCGATATTTCTATTCAAATTCCTTATTTGCGATAATATTGACAAACATCAAGATGAATGTATAATGACAATATAATTTCATTTTCAAATGTTCGTTTGGAAAGTAGAATACACGAGTACTGACCCATATCAATTGTCGCATCACTGCAAATTTGAGTAAAAGATATATTTACGTCACTGGTGTTGAGAAACTGCTGAAATCATTGAAATTGACCAAATTCACAGGGACCGATGACATCCCTGTCAGATACTGCACAGAATTTTTGGCTCAGTTAGTCCCTCTTTTAAATACAGTAATATACTTAGTACAGCCTCGAAAAAAAATAGTTAGCAAAAATTTCACAGTTAATTCACTTCTACAGGATGGGTAGCAAAAGTGACCCACAAAACTACTTCCAAATACCACTGACATCCATCTGTTGTAGAGTCTTAGAACATATTCTGTGTTCAAACGTAACGAGATATTATCTCCAACAGTATAACGTCCTACCTGTCAATTAGCTGGGATTTCGAAAACACCGGTCATACGAAACACAGCGCTTTTCAGGTAGACGCTTTATTTCTTGACTTCCGAAAATCAGTACTGCACGAGTGCGTGAGACAGGAAACTACGATCATATGGGGTGACAAACGAAATTTGTGAATTGATAGAGGATTCGTTAGTAAGGAAGACGCAGCATGTTACCTTGAGTGGAGTGTCATCGACTAGTGCAAAGACTGACAGCTTCATTTACACGTTTGGAAATGTAAAATTTTGCATTTCACAAACGGCAAAAACATAGTACCCTGTGACTACAATATCAATGAGTAACGGCTGGAATTAGTCATTTCGTATATACATTTGAATGTAGACGTTTGTGGGGAATATTAAATGGAATGAAGACATAGACTCAGGCAAAGAAGGTAGTAAGCTAGGATTAGCTTTTAGGATATTGTAAATATGCAATCGGCCTATAAAGGAGATTGCTTACAGAACACGTTTGCGACCAATTCTAGAGTATTGCTACCGCAAATAGAGTCTTTATAAACTAGGTATGACAATAAACATCGAATGAATCCGGATTGTAACATGTCTGTATAAACAGTACTAATTTGTACGAGGGGCGTTCAATAAGTAATGCAAAAAATGTTTTTCTGGGCCTGTTTCGGTTGAAAAAATAGGGACTTCAATGTGAGACATCGTTGAACATTCCCAATTCAACCCCTATACGTTCTTGAAGATCCGATAGGTGGCGGCGCTATTCGTAGCTTTCAAAATGGCATCTGTAAGGGAGATGTGTTCCAAGCAGAGAGCTTGAGTTTCATTTGGCGGAAAACCAGAGCTCACAGATATTCACAAGCGCTTGCATAATGTCTACGGGAACCTGGCAGTGAACAAAAGTAGTTGGGCGAGTCGTCTGTTACCATGGCAACTAGGTTGTGCAAACTTGTCTGATCTCCCGCATGCCGGCGGGCCGCACATCGCTGTGGCCTCTGCATTGATGGAACGCGCGGCTCTCTCATTCGAGGTGATCGACGGATCATAATGAAACATCTCGCTGCACAACAGGACGTATCTGTTGGCAGTGGTGACACACACATCCACCAGTAGGGGTACTCAAAGTTGTGTGCCCAGATCCCGCACCTTCCGACTTCCATCTGTTTTTCCCAATGAAGGATGCACGGCGAGAAGCATACGTGGATGATGGGAGGTTAATGTTGCAATAAGACGTTGGCTCCGTTGTCGACAAGCACATTGATACAATGTGGGCTTACAAAAAGCCCTCCCTGTAAGGTGGCGGTGGCATAAGCTCGTCGCATTGAACGGAGAGTATGGTGGAAAATAAGGTTTTCTAGCCGAAAGAGTTGAGAATAATATGGTGTTTAGGAATAAGACCTACCCGCATTAACAAAAAAAAAAAAGAGAAAAGTTGCAATTCTTATTGAAGGCCTCTCGTAGCAGAGGTGCTCGGGGAACTTAAAGGGGAGACCTTGTAAGGAAGACGATGTAGTTCTTTCGAATTTGGGAGAACCTGTATTCGAAGTAGACTGTGCAACCATGATGCTTCCAGAGTCGTATACCTCGCTTAGGTATAGAACAAGGTACTAGAGGTTAGGGTGCGTACAGAGATATAGACACCTAGTTTCCCTTCGCTTAATAAGCGTATGTAATTGGACAGAAAATCGTTGATATTATCTTGAAGTACCCGCCACCATGCACTGTACAGTGGTTTCAGTGATGTAGAGGTAGATGTAGTAGATTTCGTTGTGATGTAGTAACGTGCCCTGTTTTATATGAAGCGAAAGTCACGAAATGTAATCCACGAAGGGCACAGCGAGAAATAAAAACAGAAAAGCAACGGCTAACTACAGATAAAATATTTTCTTTTTTTGTTAGTTAAATAGTTTTATTTGCTTTTACAAAGAAAACTGGTTGTGATAAGCGGGAACGTACTACAATATGTATACCAGAAGTTAGATGTTCATAGTGAAGGTAGAAAGTGCAAGCAACGGTTAAGGTAAAAGATCTCTTACGGAGATTGAAAATTAAAATGTAGATAATAGCTGAAAGATAGAGTAGCGAGATACGTAAATGACGTTGAGTGGTGCATCGATGGTTCCGAGAAGACGTCCTAGTAATTGTTCGGCGGTTAACAGCACAGATGAGCATACAGCGTGGCCCCAAATTTGCCCACGTCACTCGTGGTCCGAGCAAAGCAGAGACTACTCGTTCAGTTTACACTTCCGGTACAAACATCAATCAGTTACTTGCATATTCGTAAATTTAAGTGCTTACAGACAAATGAGCAATCTTCTTGTAAACTGCTCCAGTTGACAGTTACTGAAGTCAGTAATTGTGCAAACATATTCAAATACTTGCTGGCGTTAGGGAGAATGCAATAGGACGCGAATGGGACTCCTTAGAGAGAAAAATAGTAAATATAAGATATTGTCGTAGGGCGTTACCAAAAAGTATTTTTTTAACACTTAAGTCTGACAATGGTATACATGCCAAAGTCACATTCACAGGAAGACAGAAAAGACAGAATGCAGCTAAGTAGATTAGACCATAATGTTCCAATGACACTGTGATCATTGAAGAAAGCAGTGCCCTGCGGTTATCCAGTAAATGACTGAAAAATTGCCGCATAATTTAGAATATCGATGGAAAGCTTCTTCTCCCAGAGGTGAGACAAGAGTTCACGGTCTTCCACGTCATAACAAGTTATTCGGCAAATCTTTGGAACAAATTAATTTAAAAATACTGCAGAACGCTGTAGCCAGTATGGTGCCCATGAGACTTAAAAATTCAGTAGGCCAAGTAATGAACAAATCAAACCAAATTTAGTAATAGAATATATTTTAGCCTGAGGATAGCCATTCATCTTTTAACTATCATCAATGGAAACGTTTCTAAGTGGACTCCAATTTTCGTAGCGACCGAGGTGGTTTAGAGGTAAGACACACGAGGACTATGATTCAAATCCCAGTCCGGCCATCTAGTTTAAGTTGTTCCTCGATTTCTCTAAGTCGACTAATGCGAATGCCGAGATGGTTACATTAAATGAGCACGGCCGATTTTGTTCCCCAACCTTAACCAGCACTGGCTCGTGCACCATCTCTGATGGCCTCATTGTCGACTGAATGTTGAACACGAATCTTCCTTTTTTGCCACTTCTCGTGAAAACCTTTGTCCAGTCCTAGCATTATTAGACTGAAACAAGTACACGTAGAAAACACCGAATCGATTGACGCGAATTTCTGTATCAGGAAAGTTCATTTTTGTGTCTCAATATAAACGTTAAACGTAACCTCGAAGAAGCTCTAATTTTTTTGTACGATCATTTACTTTGAGTTACAAATACCGTATAGCTCTTATCATTAAAATAAATGCCCCATAAACTCAGCTAGAGCTGTTCAAAACGCACAAGGAAGAATCTAAATCCACTATCTGATCAAAAGTATCCGGACACCACTATGTAACTCGGAAATAATCACTAGATGTCACGAGAAGCGGACCCGCCAGTGTAAGAGGAGGCGAAGAGTACTGTCAGTAGACAGGCAGTAGCAGCGGGATTGGTCTGTCAGCAGAGCTCAGTAACTCAGAATGTGGACTAGTCCTTGGAAATCACCTGAGTAACAAATGCATCAGAAATTTCTACCCTTCTATAGCTGCCAAGTCGACTGTTGTTGATGTCATTGTGAAGTGGGACCGCGAAGCAGCAGCCACACCTAACTCAAGACCAACCAGACCTAATGGACAGAGGGACAGGGACCGCTGAGCAATGCGGAAGATGGTAGTAAGAAATCTCATCAAATCAGCGGATGGAATCACTCTTGAGTTCCAAAGTGGTACCAGTAATCCAGTTAGCACTATAAATGTGCATAAGGAGTTAAGAGGAATGCGATACTACAGTCAAGCAGTTACTCGTAAACCACACAATTCTGTAGTCAGTGCTGAACGACGCTTGAGGCTGTGTGAAGAGCAACGCGAATGGACTATAGATGACTGGAAACGACATATTTGGAGCGATAAATCACGATGTAACCTGTGGCAATCCGATGTAAGGGTTTGCCACCATATGCAGTGCCAGCAGCGAAGTAGAGCGGGTGTTTTCGTGCTTATGAGGTGAATGCGTGTACAGTAGTGCAACGGTTCGAAGAAGATGACTATTTCTATCATCGTAAGAATACCCCCTGTCATAAAGTAAAATATGTGAGGCAATGGTTTTTAGACAGTAACATTCCTCAAGTGGACAGCCCTGCACAGAGTCCAGATATGAACACAAAGGAATACCTCTGGATGTATTAGAACGTCGACCTTGCTCCAGACACCAGCATCCAGTATTACAATCGTCTCTAGTTTAGACTCTTGAGGAAGAATCGGTTGCCATTTCTCCACAGATATTCAGACACCTACTGAAGTTGAAGTTGCCCCCAGCGGAGTTCAAGACGAAATAAAGGTGAAGAGTGGACACACCTCCTGTTAAAATCCACTAACAAGTGTCCAGATGCTGTTATTCAGATGGTGTAGATTCCGCATTTGGTGTATTAGAACGCTTTTGGGAGACTGAAAACAAAATCCAAATACAGTGTATTAGTAAGTAATGTTACCATTTACGATTATTAAATTTTGCGTTAATAGGAAAACGGTTAAGCTACGCTAATTTTCAAATTTCTTGGAGTCTCATTAGAAATTCTAATTTGCTTTACTACACATTATTAGTTTGTCAATGTCAAATGTAAGGTTACTAATAACTTGTTACTTATTTTCATTATCGTCATCTTCGCTAACATATGATCATTCGTGATATCAGATTTTTTCCTGTGATTGAGTGTGGCTACATTTCAGGTCTTCTATATTCACCGAAGATTCTTTCTGCTGGTCCGAAAGTGTAAGAGACTGCCAAAGAAAGGCAGTGATCCCATTGCGATCCACTACACACACCTGATCTGTCACCGTGTTAGTAAGATACAGATTCTGTCCGAGTTGCCGAGTTGAAGTTCACTACAGTAAGTGACAACAGCTAATGAAGATAAGATTACATGGGCGTACCTAACAACAGTATACCTTTCGGTGCAAATGAAACAACAATTGCTCATCACGCCACCCAACGATGATAACTGTTCAAAGACCGTTATGTGTGCTGCTGCTACTGTTTAGAAACGAAATCAAGCGATTTTATGGAACCCATAATCAGATAGCATAATCCTCGCTACGAACAGAGAAACCAGTGGAAATTATGTTGGCAGGTTAAACAAACACTATACGGAGTGTGAAGTGAGGCTTGAAGAGAGAATGCGGAAGGAAATTGTGATACATCTGAAAATATGACTTATTACGGTTAAAGAAATATCGTGTGTGTCTTCTGTATAATTTTTCCCACTTAGAAGGTAGACATGGAAGACTTTTTGCCAATATTACAGCTCTTAATAGTTAAGAACAAGACAAGTGGTAGTGAAATATGTACTAGGATAATCACTGCTTGGCTGCTTGTAGTAGCCTAAGACCGGTATATCGGGTTTGCAATGGAAAACAAATCAGAGCCGACAATTTTAATATTGGCACGATTATACAGCAGACACACATTAAGCAAATCACACCAAGTGTGAGAGCACGCTACTGATCGTAACGGACTCCTCTGCTCATATCGTTTAAACGTTACTGACGTAGAGTTAAATAAATTAATGAAAGAAAGCTTAAAATAATATAAAAACATGCAGTATTACGCTCAAGAATGCATACTGAAACACACAGCTCTTTTCAGTATCGTGTAGTGCCTGTAAGAAAAATAATTATGTAAATAAAAATAAATTCTTAATACGAAATACGGCGTGCTGAAAAGCAATGCCTCTGAGTTTTTTTAAGTGCAAACTCTTAAAGCTTTCTAAATAAAACAAACGTTATTAACATTCTACATCTTTATTCTTCCTGTATACGTATTTGCATTCCTCTGCGCGAGATGGCTCCGAATTGTAGACAGTAACATGGCGGTGTGCAACATAATTACACTAGTGTCCAAAATTAAAGCAACAAACAGCTATTTCCAAGTACTGTGTCTAATGAACGATATAATCACACAAAATGTCAATAGATGTCGTTAAAACCATGTACTACACGGAAGATGGCATTCTGATCAACGGACAACCACACCAACAATGATGTCAGGGCACCTATGAAGTAGGGTCGTCTCACATCCACAATCGCTGTGTACACAGCCACAGACGGTGCAGTACAGCACAGAGAAGACATTCACATCTGCTGCTGATGGTCATAAGCAGAATGGAAGCAGGAGAGTAGCAGACTGATGTGGCCCGATGGCTCAATGTGAATGGTTCTGTTGTTTCACGGATGAGGCGACAGTTTATAGAGACCGAAACTGTATCTCGGAGACCAGGACAGAGCCGACCACGTGCGACATCAGAAAGAGAGGACCGTTATTTGGCTGTAAGGTCACGACGGTACAGCCTTAGTACTGCACTGCAGGTAGCATCTGACCTCACAGCAACCCCTGGACGTGTTGTATCGAAGTAAACGGTGTACAGAAGGCTTCAGCAGAGTGGCCTTTTATTGTTGCAGACCTGTTGTCTGTTTACCTCTGGCGTGTCTTCACAGAAGGGAATGTCTAGAGCGGAGCCGTCAACATGCCACATGGGCGATCGAACATTGGGCCAATGTTCTTTTAACAGATGAGTCCCGATTTGGTCTGGGGGTGATTCTCGACGGATTCGCATCTAGGACACGCGGAACATGATTTCAGGACCCAGACATTGTGGAAAGAGACCGATATCGCGGAGGATCCCTAACGGTGTAGACAGGGATTATGTTGACCGCTAGAACGCCTCTTCTTGAAATAGTACTGGTAAATCAGCAAGATATAACTGCTGTCCGGTACCGTGAGGACATCCTGGGATCTTATGCGTAGTTGTGGTGAGGTGCTGTGGGCCCAGACTTCTCACTGATGGACGACAATGCTCGACGTCATAAAGCACCGGTGGTCGATGTTCTTTGGGAAACGGAATATATTGCACGCATGGCGTGGCCTCCTCGCTCTCACTATTTGAATACCATAGAGCGTGTCTGGGATGCACTACGCAGACGGGTTGCATCATGACAGCATCCACCAACCACTCTCCAAGACTTGTGAGCAGCTCTGCAGGAAGAATGGGCGTTATTGCCTCAAAATTAGATTGATGACATCATGCACAGCATGTCCCGTCGTTGTCAGGTCTGTATTGTTGCCGGAGATGGTCACACCCGGTACTGAGCACATTAACCAGTTGTCAGAATGTGTGTGCAAATCCGGTAAGATGGAAAAGAATGAACAACATTTTTATCTACAGTTATGCAAGTTGCAGTTGATTCTGTATTTTTTTACATTTGTTTCTACTTTACTGTTTTGTGGCAAAATAAATGCAACCTTGCAAAATTTCCGTATGTTGCTTAAATTTTGGATACCAGTGTATGTCGGTGCGTGACAAACTGCGTGCTGTAATTGAATTTCGATATGGAAGTGTTCGTCCACAAATGGAGGACACTCTCCTTCAGAATACCAATCCAGGCCAAGCACGAGCGCTGCGGCATTTGCAGCAATCCGACGCCTTGGTTTCACTGTCACGATTATCCTCCATACAGTCCCGACTTGGCTCCATCCGATTTTCATCTGTTTCCAAAACTTAAAGAACAGAAACGACAACTTCACTTTGGTAGAGATTAAGAGGTGCAGGCAGAGGTGAGGTTGTGGATCCGTCCACAATGCCAAACGCTCTACAGTGACGGTATCAACGAACCAGTATCTCGGTGGGAGAAATGTTTCGTCGTCAGTGTGACTATGCTGAGAAATAAATATGCTGATCTGAAGAATAATAATGTAGGATGTTTATAATGTTTGTTTCATTTAAAAAGCTGTAAGAGTTTTCACGTTAACAATTCGGAGGTACCATTTTCCCGCACCCCCTCGTAATATCATGTTTTTTTATCGGACAAAAAGTATAAAGTGATATCTTTTTGCCCCATAGAGATAGTCCTGAAAATCTGTAATTGTGAATCTTTAATAGCTATGAAAATACTGGGAAAATTTAAAAAGGAAAACGTGGGCCCCATGGAATATATATCTGTCATGTGAATATTTCACCTATTCATCTGATTAATCTAATAGTTCATCTATTGTGTGTGCCCCACGTTTTTACATCTTCAATGTATTTTCCTAGCAATTAAGAAATCATAACGACAAATTTTCAGAACTACTCATACCGGGTTAAGAATCTGTATGGATCTTCGAGAAACTACTTAAATTTTTTAGTCAGATATAAAAACATGATATATTAAAACTTGATCTTTATTTAAATAATTATTTCCTGATTTTTTGCCCTGTGTTTGTGAACTTTTGAATCGATTTAAAACATTCTGATGTGGTCACAAGATGGACATGTGGTCAATTTCAGTTTTATTTCAGTTTCTCTTCGCTCGGGTCAACCAACATAGTGTTAGCTCCCACGTACAGCTTGTGAAAATCCGTAAAGATAAAAATTAGTAAGGTGTGAGCTCACACGAAGGCTGGCCAACAATCGTGTTTCCCACGAACCACTCTCGAGTGGAATGGGAAAAGGGACAAATGGCAGTGATACACAAAGTTGCCCCCGTCAGACACCAGACAAGAGAGCAAGTTAACATTACATTGTCAGCCAATTATGAGCTATGTTAAAAACTTCAATCTCTAGCTCATGACGAAGTTAGCCTAAAATCAACTGCAAAATTTGTACCGAACAAAAAGAGAGAAAAGAAAGTGACCTAATAGAACGGTGTGAAAAAGAGAGGAATTAACTTCCAGAGAAGTTGTTACTATGCAAAATTTTCGCCGCATTGTGACTCTCCGTAGCCCTATTTCTCCAGTCTGGTAGCTCCCATTTCAGTCAAAACGCGAATACCAGTCTGGCGCGCTGACTGGAAACAAGTCGCGTCTTTCGACGAATGGCGTTACAAGTTGTCGCTCCGCGGTGTATGTTATATACACTGCTGGATATTAAAATCATAATACCAGGGCGGGGTAGCAAAGAACCAAATTTTGCTTAATATGCATACACATTGTAGCAAGAAGAATACGTGATTACAGTTGTAGGTGATATGTGGATAACAGGGTGTAAAATTTAGTACATAGAGCTATCACCCATGGCAGCAAGAACTGTTCTACGCTGGCTGGGCATCAACATGAACTGAGCAAGAATGACATGTACTGGTAAGACATTCCATGCTACTTTAAATCTCTGTCAGAGTATATAAAACGTAATGGATGGAGAGTGAAGCATGTAAGTATCCCAGAAATCTATGACCACATGGTTTCAGTGGGTGAGATATGTGGGGAACGTACTGGCCAGGTCAAATGTGGAATTTTTTTTTATCGAGGTAGGTCAGGACAGCCCGGCCGAAATCGGATCGTGCGTTATCGTGTTGAAAGATAACGACACAGAGACCTCGAAAATATGGCACAGCTATTGGTATCATCATGTCAGAAAAGTAACGCACTCAGGCCAAACTACCGGCTACTGGAACCAGAGGTAATTATGTTGTGCACCCAATGGCGCCTCATGCCATATTACGTCACGTACTGGGTCGTATGACGATGACAAACACAATCTGGCAACATTAGTTCCCTTTGAAGTCACCACTCACGGAGACGCCCAACATGATCCTGTAAACAGAACCGGAGTTTGTCTGAAGAAAAAAAGATAAAGAAAAATACGAGGTGGTACCACTCGTGCGCCCAGTGTTGCCATTGGACGTAACGTTGTTGGCCCGCTTTTCTCTGCTGCCGTGTGAAGAGAGGTGCAACAATGGTAGCCGTGCTGACGATAGTACTCCAGACGCCATTGCGGTATCCGCGTGGATATTTGTCTCCCTGCAAAGAAGCCTGTTTTCTTAACGAAGGTAGGTGGCGTGGTTGTATGATCCTGCATGGCAGAGAGAACAGCCTATCGTGCTTTATAAGGCTATTTGGAAATAATAACAGCTTGATAGATCATACGGCTTTGTTTTGCATAGTCTCGTGGAAACTGCACAGTATTTCTACGGAGCATCTGCTGACCATGTTCAGGAGCGAATGAGGAGAGCTGTAGTGGCTAGCCAATGTATACGATGATCCATTAGAGAAGTGAAGGCGCCAAAGAGCGGGGCTATAACGGTATCCTAAAGGATGCTGATATCCATAGCTTCCCGTAGGACAAACCAGTTACGGACTCCGCATTCGCTGGGCGAGAAAGCCTAATCAGAAGCCGCGGACGTGACCCTAAGCCCGCGGCTAATGTTTTTGTATCCGATCTATATGTTCTGGCTCCGATGCCCATCAGTATAAATTCGTTAAGTTTGCTTGTCTACGGCCGACGATGCCTTAGTGTTAGAAATACAGGTTCCCGCTATTTACTGAGATGAAATCCAGTGTCTCTGTTGGTTAAGTCGTTTGTTACACGCATTTTGGCCGCTTCTTCAATCATGCATACTGGTATGTGGAGGCAGACGAAATGATCTTGGGCTCCCCTTCGTTATTTCTATGTCCCGCAACAAGGAATTGGTCAGCAACAGCAGATTTTACTGGCTGAATTAGTCTTGCATGACGTCGATGTTCAAAATACCCGCCTTTAATAGTGCAACACTCTTGGCGACCGAGCGAGACGGCGCAGCGGTTAGCACACTGTACTCGCATTCGGGAGGACGGTGGTTCAAATCCGCGTCCGGCCATCCAAATTTAGGTTCACTATGATCTCTCGAGCGCTCCAGGCAAATTCCGAGAGGCTTCCTTGGGAAAGGGTGTGACAGATTCCCTTCCCCAACTTTCAAACATTCCGAGATTTTGCTCCGTCTCTAATGACCTCGATTTCGACTGAACGTTAAACCCTAATGTACCATATTTTTTTCTACGTTTGGTGAATGTACCATTTCACACAATGACATGAGTTATTGTATATTTCTGGTCTGATAAGACGTAAATCGTCTTTTCAGAGCACAGGATGAATTTCTTTCGCGCCAGAGGACGAAGACATATTTCATTCGCTGCACTTTAAGACTCTGCTGATCTCGAAGGACACACCGCCAGCATGTTCAAATGGCTCTGAGCACTATGGGACTTAACTTCTCAAGTCATCAGTCCCCTAGAACTTAGAACTACTTAAACCTAACTAACCTAAGGACATCACCCACATCCATGCCCGAGGCAGGATTCGAACCTGTGACCGTAGCAGTCGCGCAGATCCAGTCTGAAGCGCCTAGATCCACTCGATCACTGCGGCCGGCCATAAGAGAGAAAAACCATCCTAGAGGAGTTCTCCACGTCTCCTGGCTGCTCCTGAACTTCAGTCTGTGGTGGTCGAAAACCATGGCGAATTTGTTTCTTCGAATACTCGATCTTGACAAATACAGAGCGGAAACTACAAAGTCTGGTGCCAATAACTCTGGTTCTGAGGTACCTCGAGCTCTGTGAACGAGTGTCCGTAATATACCACTGGAGGTTCGCTTCGTGCTCTTGGAAAGGAATACGCTAATTGCTATCTCAGTGTCTCACGTTCTGACTCCTTATCATTTCTTACTCATCCACAACCGTAAGCACACAGCATTATGCTGCAAAAGCACTACTCACGATCAGTCACACGATGAAATTACATAAATCCTACACTGCCCAGTCGCATTAATGTCACTCCCCGTCAAAAGCCTGAATCACCACCTTTTGCAGCGTGGACCGCTGCGAGACGTGCAGGAAAAAGAGTCACTGAGGTTCTGGAAGGTGCGTGGAGTCATTACGACTCCAGCGCCGTGAGGACATGCACTAGAATTCTCGGTTGAGGATCCTTGGCACGTACAATTTGATAGAAGTGGCCTCACAGATGCTCGACTGTGTACAAATCCGGGGAGTTCAAATGGTTCAAATGGCTCTGAGCACTATGGGACTCAACTTCTGAGGTCATTAGTCCCTTAGAACTTAGAACTAGTTAAACCTAACTAACCTAAGGACATCACGCATATCTATGCCCGAGGCAGGATTCGACCCTGCGACCGTTGCGGTCTCGTGGTTCCAAACTGCAGCGCCCAGAACCGCGCGGCCACTTCGGCCGGCTAAATCCGGGGAGTATGGTGGCCGGGGGAGCATGGTGCTCTTGGAACCACGCACGTACACTGTGAGCTATGCGACACGTTGCATTGTTTTTCTGCTCGATGCTATCGACACAAGGAAAAATAAACCGCATTTAGGGATGGGCATGGTCTCTAAGGATAGATGCATACTTTTGTGGATCCCGTGTGCCATACAGAATGACGATATCACCCACAGAATGCTACGGAAACATTCCCCATACCGTAACACTTCCTCCTCCGACTTTGGCCCTTTCGACGATTGTTGCAGTGTGCTAGCTTTCACACGTTTCAAGCCGTACAAACCAACGGCCATCTATCCCATGGAGCATAAAACGTGATTCATCTTAAACGGCCACCTGTTGCCACTCATTGGGACTCCAGTTGCGGTACTGACGTGTAAATTCCAGCCATTGTAGCTGATTAACAGCAGAGAGCATAGGTACATGAACCAGGAGCCTGCAGTGGATGCCCATACGCAACAACGTTCGCTGAGGAGACACTGTCGGTAGCCTCTGGTTCATCTGGGCGGTCAGTTTCTCAGCAGTTGCACGTCTGCACCGGTCGGTGTGGCCGAGCTATTCTAGCCCCTTCAGTCTGGAACCGCACGACCGCTACGGTCGCAGGTTAAAATTCTGCCTCGGGCATGGTTGTGTGTGATGTCCTTAGGTTAGTTAGGTTTAAGTAGGTCTAAATTCTAGGGGACTGATTACCTCAGATGTTAAGTCCCATAGTGCTCAGAGCCATTTGAACCATTTGCACGTGGCTCGCCATACACATTTCTATAGTCGTCGTTGGCCACTTTCGTCTACGGCCCGTAGTGCAACGCAGTTTCCTCGATGATTGTTATGCATAGCGTCATTTAGTCATGCACGTAGTTCCTTAACCACGGTGACACAAGAACAATTAACAAACTTAGCTGTTTCGGAAATGCTTCCATCCTTGGCCCGAAAGCCAATGGTGACGCCCTTTTGAACGTTAGATAAATCGCTCCGTTTCCGCAGTACGACAACAACTACATTGTTTCCAGCGTTCCCCGACAAGCCTTATATACCCCTCCGCTGCTAGTGCTGCTCCAGCCGTCCGTGAATGATCATTGCACGTCGACGTCGACCAATGACGGTGTTCACATTAATGTCACCTGACCATGTACTTCATAAAAGGCAGAAGAACGAAACAAACCGTGGTACCAGTGTTTTGTTCAGAATAGATGCGCTAGATTCTCAAATTATTGCCTTCAAGTCTCATTGTCTCTACTGAAAAGTGATGTATGTAACTAATTCTTTTTTGATGTGACATGATTACTATATTTTTTGTGCTGCTGTATTGATAAGCAGCAGCGTAGGAGAAGCAAAGTCTGTTTGAAAATTTACGGAGGAGAAGGCATTAGAGAGAATGATTACGGCGCAGTGTGTTGTCCAGCTGTCCCCGCGTCTTCGGAGTTGCAGCGCTGGACAGCTGGGCAGGTGGGTCGCAGGCGCCAGCAACGGCTGCCGGCTCCCGAGAGACGGGGCGGCGGGCCGCGGCCGCTGCACCAATATTTGCAGATGATTTGCGCACAATGAGAGCGGCGTCCGCTTCCTGAGACCGCGCGCCCTTTCATTAATTACCAGCGGGGACGTGTTTGCGGCTCGCTCAGCACTTGACAATTAGCCGCCCGTAATTATTTAGCAGGGCTCAAGCGGCGCTCAATTGCCCGCCGGTCCGTATCGTGCACGCACGTAGCACTCGTATGAAATATTAGGGATCTCGTGGCCCTGAGTCAGCTGGCGTGGGGCTTCGGATCACAAACTCTTGTTCCGCGCAGTCTCGGAGACCTCGATATCACCTAGCGATTCCATCAGACCTTCTGTCACGCTGGTACTGTAGCTCGAATCTCCACATTCTTATTCGTTGCAACCCAACATTCAAAACACTTTGAATCACCACTACTTACAAAAGAAACCTCAGGTATGATTCAGAGAGTTTTAGAGAACCACTCCTGTACATTATATTTGTACGTGAGTTAACGGTACAAGTCATTAACTTTCAAAAACTATACCACCTGACAAAAAATGTGAATTACCCAGAAGGCAAGGCCGAATTGCGATGTAGCTTTGTACACATACAAAGTACATACGGGTATGTAAACGATTGAAGTTGTAATTCTCTGTGACAAGTTAAACTATCACTAGAGTGCATTGCCGTTGGTCGTTTTTAATGTTATTACCATTGCTGGCAGCGCATGTAAGGGACGTGAGAAGCATCAGATGTTGAGTGATCACTATGAAAGACATGGAATGTCATGTACTCGAGTGCGACAGTGTTATCCCTACCTGACAGAAATAGGAAAGGGGACTCATTGTGGGTCTTCATTCGGCTGGCTGTTCGACCGTGCATTATCCAAATTGATGAGCCATTCGGACTTGACAGTGGCCCGATGTTGTACTGCATGGAAGCGTGTAGACAGGCGAACTCGTCGTCAAAATTCCGGTCGAACATGTCCGACCACCACAAAGGAGGATCGCCATATTGTGTACCAGACACACGGTAACGCCTACACATCTTTTCCTGCCATCCTAGTACAAGTAATGGACTCTTTGCAACATTCCGTTGACATCTCGCACCACTGTTCGGAGACAAGAAGCAGCCAGACTAAGGAATTACCGTCCAATGAGTAGACTGCCGCTATCACCACAACATAAACAACTGCGCTTGTAGCCATGATCAAGAAGCATGGACTACTGGTGAATAGTGTAACATTGGCTTCTGCGATGAACTGTGTTACTTTACTGATCCGGATGGCCAACACTTTTGACGAGTATGGCGGCGGCCTGGTGATAGATCCCACTCTTCTACTGTTTTGGAGATACATAACGGTGTTACTCTTGGTATCATGGTGTGGGGAACCATCGGGTATCACTTAAGTTCAAGACAGGTAGTCTGGTCGAGCGGTTCTAGGCGTTTCAGTCTGGAACCGCGCAACTGCTACGGCCGCAAGTTCGAATCCTGCCTCGGGCATGGATGTGTGTGATGTCCTTAGATTAGTTAGGTTTAAGTAGTTCTAAGTTCTAGGGGACTGATGACCTCAGATGTCAAGTCCCATAGTGCTCAGAGCCATTTTTTTGTACGACCAGTTTCTGCTATACCAAGTACATCAACACTTAATCGTGTCATTTCTTGGATAATATTTGCTAATTTTCCTGCTTCATATGTACTTCGAACATTCCAGGTTCCAATATTAATTTTATTCTTTGTATTCATCTTTAACGTGGGTCAATTCAGAACTGTTCCCCTCGAAGATCAGACTGGGGAACTATTTAAAACTCCGGAACATTTAGAAGTGAGTGTATCCCTCTATGTGGTTCTCTATGAACTCTTGACAACAGCAGATGTTATATATGTATATATCACGCAAAAAATTTCAAACTATAAGTTTCTAGATAACATTTCTTGTTATTAAAAGATGATGCAACTCCCTTTTCATAACAAAAACTATAGTTTATAAATATGTACATCACCTTTCCATAGCAAAAATAATGAGTATAAATATATATTTCGAAATTTGTTTTTATACTATTCACACGTATCGCCTACTATTAACAGAAACTTGTGTGGGGAAATGGTCTCCTACTGAAACAGGCCGTACAATTAAATATAAATTATACAGTAACTTCCCGTTCTACAGTATGTTATTTTCTACGATTTAACAAAGCTGTGGAACACATTCAATAAAAACTATTTCATATATAAGGCTTCCGCCAAATTTCAGTGACAATTAGCCATGGAATAACGAGTTCGCGGACAATTATTACCAGTACTCTGTACATCTTTCCCGCTTTCCAGATTGGTGACCACTCTCGACTGACTAGTGGATGACGTTGGAGTCTACAAATCACTCTGGAATACATCTGAAATTCCACTCACCTTACTCGAATGCCCGTTTTACCATTCCTTTCGCTTCCTAAAACGAGCGTTCCCGATGTAGGCATAAAATGGAATATAATCTAGGACATGGGCGCAAAGACTGGTGTTCAGAAACTTTACACCACCATCCTTGCCGGCCAAATATTAGCAGTGACAATTTTCCACCATCACGATTCGAACCATCTTACTTCCGACTCGAGTGCCACTGCAGGCGTGCTTTATCGATCGCGGTCATGGAAGAGGGTTGAAGAATTTTAAGAACGTATTATTCTTGTCTACATACTATATCCCAATACTCATTCTGATAAAATTATAGATTATTGCTCATAAGAACAGGTACCGATGGTCAATTTTAGTACACATCGTTTGTAGAATTAAACTGTGGGGGGAGTGGAAACACATGATGGAGGACTCTGTGCCATATAAAAGCTATGTTTTGTGGGACGATGTAAATCTCATAGACTGAAATATAATCTCCTTTTTCAGAATGGAATATACTTTTGCACACTAGCAGTTCGACAGGTCATTTCCTCCTCACAACCACTTGTTGTGCTGATACATGCGCTAAGGGAGATAACGTATTCGCAAAAGTATTGTTCTCACTTTCGGGAGTGGCGGGTTTCGAATTTCCGTCCACCGAACCACGATTCAGGATAATACTGGCATGGTCTGTGAACAAAGCCGCGAACGATTGGTTTCTCCAACTTGTCTAGTCCGAATCCGTGTCCATCATAATGACCTCCACATCTATGGAACCTTAAGATGTGATTCTCTTTCCATCTTCCTCTGATAGTGGGTAATATACACTGATAAGCTAAAACCTTATGGCCACTGCCCAGTGTGACATAGGATGCCGCCTGGTAGCACTGCGGGCAAGCGACGCGGTAACAAAGATATGTAATCCAAGAAGACACGGACGGGGGACCACTAGCGAAGATATGGGCAGCAAATGGGGAAATCCACTGAGTAAAGTGCCTTTGACAAAAGGCAGATTATTGTTACGCAGAACCTGTGAAAAAGGTGAAGCTCATAATGTTTTGGCTCATCAGTGCACAAGTAACAGCATATTATAATTAAACGTAGATTAAAAATTGCGAGAGGTACTGAAACTTTTATAAGAGCCTTCAATAGTGTTAATAGTTTTCTCGGAAACCTGTGGTTCACATTAAAGTGTTTTAGTATGAATACTGAACGGTGAAACCATTCTAATTGTGCTTAAAATAAAATTCTTGATACATTATTTGTCAATCCATTTCCGAAGATTTAGTTGGGGTACAAAAACGCATGTACAATTGACAGTTTCAGTGCTCAGTGTAATGTTTTTTTTAAGAGTGTTGGTGTAGAATCGCGAAAGCCAATGCTTACACCCCTGTTTCACGTGGTCTAGTTGATGAGACACGCATCTGTTTCTTCCAGCCGGCAAAATGATACAATGGTTAGAAAGGAGACATTTTTGGTGGTGGCACATCAACCATCCTACGCTTCGTAATTAATGAAAAAATTCTGGTAGCTGAAACCAGCTTTGCTTTGATTCTCAATACCGTATTGCACAGTCACGACTCCAACAACACTGATTAGTTGCATACAGATAACCCACAAGGATATAAAATAGTAGCGAAATGCAGGGAAATCTGCACAGGATCGACGCTTGGTGCACTGACTGACAATTGACCTGCACTAAAACAAGTGTAAGGTATAGCGCATAAATAGCCAAGAAGACACAGAATTCTATGATTACAAGATGACAGACCAGTCACAGGAAGAAGACACATCCATAGATTGTTCTAGGAATACGCGTACGGAGTGATTTAAAGAGGAACGAGAACATAAAATTAATGATAGAGGACATAGGGAAGATCCAAAGAAGAGCTGCGCCTTTCATTACAGTTTCATGTTGTAAGCATGAAAGGGTCACAGATATGCTCGGTCAATTCCAGTGGCAGACGCTACGAGGGAGAAGTTTTGCATCTCGGTGTGGTTTATGTCATAATTGTGGTAGCTTACGTACGTAGAAGATTCCACCAATATATTGCTTCGTACTAGCTGTATCTCACGAAAAGACCATGGGGCTAAAATTAGAGAGATTCAAGCTGTTCCGGGGGCTTACCAACAATTGTTATTCTCGCGGATCTTTAGCGACTGGAGCAGAAAAGGAGGGACGTTACAGTGGTACACACACAGTACCCTCCACCACACTCTATAGAATGAATTTCGGAGTATAGATGTAGATTAGTCCATTACTAATCAATCGCTCTGGTAGACTTATGATCCAACCTCTATACCGGGAACAATACACTGCGGATAATATTCAGTTAACCTAAAAATTGGTCTCTAGCAAAATCCTCGAAATATGAGAAAAACAATTAATCGATAGAATTCAAAAGTGCAGAAGGTATATAGCCACGTAAAATCAAAAACCACTGTGTTCAAGTAATCAATATGGTATATTTCACTGTAAAAAGCCTCGACAAGCTCGCTTCTTTAACCAAAATTTCTCTTGCTAATTGGTACATACACAATGTAACACTAAACTCTCTTCCAATTGTAACACCCGAATGGTCTGTCGTATTAGTTGCATGAACAGTTTAGAAAAAAGCAGCACCGAACTCTTGAGTGTGTAGCGTCTTGCTTCCGTGCTATCTCACAGACTTAGTTCCTTTTGGACGTATTGCGTCGTTAAGCCCACGTGATATAATTCCATTTTCGCCTCCAGTTCCCACTCGCTTCGTTAATAAGACAGGCACTTGTTCCTCTACGAAGCTGATGAACTTTTGCTATGATATGAGGATGATGAGAACTTCTTATGGTTCAGTTTAAATTAGCGTAAGGTCCCGGGTTTGGTCCACCGTGATACTGAACAAAGGTCGTCATTCATATCTGATGCAGCAGCAGCAACGTCCTTAGGGCTGGTGCTTCAATAAAACTTACGGTCGTCGGCATGTAAGTGGTAGTTACCAGAATGAAGCACAGACGAAATGCCAGTTATAAACAACGAGAAAGCAATGGACCAACGACGGAGTCCTGAGGGGTCCAGAGGGCCCATCTCAGTGATGACTAGTCTTACCCACAGACGACTCGCTGACATCTGTTTCGATGTAGCTGTTGAACCACAGTATTGTGCTGTCTGATAAATTGATCTGTTTCATTTGTATAATAAAAATATCGAAATTCAGACCTCTGTGAATCCAAGCAGTGCTACAGTACGGTGCCTGCATGATCATACTTGAAACCGGATGGTATTACATGATTCAGATTAGTGTCGCCACTATCATATTTGTCACACCTTCCAGAATTCTGGACTTTTATTCTGTACATAACCTCCAGAAAGCATCCATTTCCAAAACCAATCTGTATTATGAACATGGCTTGACATTCTCTGGTCCTATTCCTCTGACACCAAAGCTCTGAAGTAATCATCAGCTATAAAGCACCAAAATGTTCATTTTTGTATTGTTGAGTTACCTAACATTTTAGTTGGTTCAAATGGCTCTGAACACTATAGGACTTAACTGCTGAAGTCATCAGTCCCCTAGAACTTAGAACTACTTAAACCTAATTAACCTAATGACATCACACACATCCACGCCCGAGGCAGGATTCGAACCTGCGACCGTAGCGGTAGCGCGTTTCCAGACTGTAGCACCTAGAACCGCTCGGTCACTCCGGCCGGCTAACATTTTAGTTGCTGCTCATGATTCATAAATCATCGTATTTTTTCCAATAACGTCCCTACAAGGAATCCGTACAGATGGGAAAGAGCCCTCCCTCCTACTTACTTTGAAGAGTTGATCCACAGCTTCATTTTATAGCTTATCAGTGTGAACGTTTATCTTTAGCAAATAAGAAACTACATCGCTTTCCTTATCATCCATGAAAGTGACAAAGATTCCTAGCATATAAAGGATGATTTCCTGACCCATCCAGAATTTCTTAATTTCTGTATTACATTTTTAAGATATGTAGGTACAAATACTCTCCTAATATCCAGATTTAATAAAACACAGCTTCTCTGGCAATCAGTATATTGGCTTCCTAAATTCACTCTTTTATTAATGGCACATTCCTGCAAGATAAGCCTTCCGATGGTTTGAAAAAACAAAAAATGTGTGAGAGCATCCGTCTTGTAATCGCCAGTAAATAATCTCAACACTGCCAGTTGGCACCAATGAATTGCATGTGTTCTGACTTTGTAGCTCCCTTATGATGCTTTATTTCCCAAATCACCAAAATAAATTACATAAAATTAAATTATGTATCGCTCCTTGCGCTTTTATAATGTCATGAGGTCACTATTTTTCTTTATTCTGCTTGTGAATGAACAGAGAAATGCATTTATGCATTGTAACAATGGATAAAGAATGTTCAGAACTTTCGTTTCTTTGATTTAAACTGATATGGCAACACTATCAGAAGCCCCTTATATAGCTAAGAACAAGGAAGATATAAGTCCACTGGTGAAGAATGCGCTTTTAGTGCCTGGTGCTCAGTGTAGTTAGATTATTTTTGGTTCATTTGGAATTACGTAAAACGAAATTCGTTTGCGATAGTTGTTGGTAGTGTTCGAACCACTACGGAAACGGCATTTTATCAGTCGCTCCAAGGCTTTAATCACGCGGGTCAAAAATGTTGTTGGTCTCTCACATGATGTCAGTTGGCTCTGCAATAAGATTGCTTTTAGAGCTGGCACCTTCGTCCAATCTCCCAGGAAGGTTTCTTCCGTCCAAGTAGCGTTGAAAATCTCTTCCTGAACACCCAAGGCTTTCTGTATCATATTAGAAAACGAGACATAATTAATCCAATTGTAACCAGATTCCGTAGCGAATGAAATCTTATTTTTTTAAAGACATTTTCGTGTCACTTTCTAAAGTTAACCGGTTCATGAGGCGCTTAAGAGACGGATTAAATGGCAGTATGATGCTCGCTATAGGTCTGACGGTACGTAGAAGGCAAGGTTTTTTTTAAAATTAAACATTAACGAAATCTGATTTTTTGAGTATTTTAATTAGCTTCATGCAAAAGACCTCTAGTTCATCTTGTTATGTACTCTGAGGAAGACCTTGGTGATTGCATTTGTCTTGTAACCTATGAAATTTTCCGACGTCATGAGCGTTTTACGTAACTCATGGTCTGTTTTTCTCGTAGCATCTGTTCAAAGGCATTTGTGCTTCATCACAGCACTGGACACCATCATTTGAGTGCGACCTTCTACGGCCGATTTCTGAAACCGACCACCTTTACTGTCATAAGGTGTAGAGAGCACCAGAAGTTTTAATTCAAAGACATTACGAAAGTCTGTACATACACTTCTGGAAATTGAAATAAGAACACCGTGAATTCATTGTCCCAGGAAGGGGAAACTTTATTGACACATTCCTGGGGTCACATACATCACATGATCACACTGACAGAACCACAGGCACATAGACACAGGCAACAGAGCATGCACAATGTCGGCACTAGTACAGTGTATATCCACCTTTCGCAGCAATGCAGGCTGCTATTCTCCCATGGAGACGATCGTAGAGATGCTGGATGTAGTCCTGTGGAAGGGCTTGACATGCCATTTCCACCTGGCGCCTCAGTTGGACCAGCGTTCGTGCTGGACGTGCAGACCGCGTGAGACGACGCTTCATCCAGTCCCAAACATGCTCAATGGGGGACAGATCCGGAGATCTTGCTGGCCAGGGTAGTTGACTTACACCTTCTACAGCACGTTGGGTGGCACGGGATACATGCGGACGTGCATTGTCCTGTTGGAACAGCAAGTTCCCTTGACGGTCTAGGAATGGTAGAACGATGGGTTCGATGACGGTTTGGATGTACCGTGCACTATTCAGTGTCCCCTCGACGATCACCAGAGGTGTACGGCCAGTGTAGGAGATCGCTCCCCACACCATGATGCCGGGTGTTGGCCCTGTGTGCCTCGGTCGTATGCAGTCCTGATTGTGGCGCTCACCTGCATGGCGCCAAACACGCATACGACCATCATTGGCACCAAGGCAGAAGCGACTCTCATCGCTGAAGACGACACGTCTCCATTCGTCGCTCCATTCACGCCTGTCGCGACACCACTGGAGGTGGGCTGCACGATGTTGGGGCGTGAGCGGAAGACGGCCTAACGGTGTGCGGGACCGTAGCCCAGCTTCATGGAGACGGTTGCGAATGGTCCTCGCCGATACCCCAGGAGCAACAGTGTCCCTAATTTGCTGGGAAGTGGCGGTGCGGTCCCCTACGGCACTGCGTAGGATCCTACGGTCTTGGCGTGCATCCGTGCGTCGCTGCGGTCCGGTCCCAGGTCGACGGGCACGTGCACCTTCCGCCGACCACTGGCGACAACATCGATGTACTGTGGAGACCTCACGCCCCACGTGTTGAGCAATTCGGCGGTACGTTCACCCGGCCTCCCGAATGCCCACTATACGCCCTCGCTCAAAGTCCGTCAACTGCACATACGGTTCACGTTCACGCTGTCGCGGCATGCTACCAGTGTTAAAGACTGCGATGGAGCTCCGTATGCCACGGCACACTGGCTGACACTGACGGCGGCGGTGCACAAATGCTGCGCAGCTAGCGTCATTCGACGGCCAACACCGCGTTCCTGGTGTGTCCGCTGTGCCGTGCGTGTGATCATTGATTGTACAGCCCTCTCGCAGTGTCCGGAGCAAGTATGGTGGGTCTGACACACCGGTGTCAATGTGTTCTTTTTTCCATTTCCAGGAGTGTAGTTGTAGATGAGCAGCATCCGTTATCCTTTAAATGTGAGCTTGTGGGTAATTAAGACACTTTAACTTGGGACTGCTCATGTAATATTGTCTGTGGTACCTTGAGAAAGGAGTTACTGTACTTCGCTCTTTCTTGGACATGACGTTGTCTGAATTGCTGTATACGAAATTTGTCGGTTGGTAAATATTGTTCGGAACGATAAGCGAATATCAGATAATAAACGAAAGAAGATTAGGGTTTAATGTGCTATCGAAGACGGTTATAAGAGACGGGTCGCAAGCTCGTATTGGTGAGGGTGAAGGGAGAGGTGGGGGGAGAAAGGAGAAGTTAACAGCCTGTATCCTTTCTAGAGAAACTATCCTGGCACTTGTTTGTAGTGGTTCAGAATAGAAACCACGAAAACTCAAACCCGGATGACCGGGCCTTACCACTGCATCGCTTCGCTCTGTATTACAAACTTGGCAGTGCGCGATTGTAGCACCTACGGTGCGTACTGTTGGACTCCAATACTGTCTTTCTGTATTTCTAAAAAGCAATTACTAGAGAAATTGCTTAACTGGGTGCACAGTTGATCTTATTTCAAAAAGAACTTCTTTTAAAGAGACAAAATTTGCTAGTCTCTGGATGCTAGAAGTGTGTTGGCATTTCTACAAATTTAGCCTTCACTCCATGAGCTATTCCGTTAGAGAATCCTCTCCCACCTCTACCCTCGTAGAAGGACCCGCTACTTCAAATACTTCAATTGGCTGCTTACCGTGTGGCATATGTTCACAGTAACATTCCCTCTTATGTATTGCTGGTATAGTTAAAAAATTGTGTGCGTCCGTATTCTTCAACAGATGCTCAGTGATATTTCTATTTGGATTCTTTTGGTTAGTTAATTGTACTTTAAACGGTTTCTTCTATGGAAAAGAGGCTCTTTATCGAAAAGTTGACATCGGAGACTCACAGAGAGGTTAGTGTACCCTCTGCTATGGTGTTAAGTTGTCGAACGTGTTACGTTTGTCTGAAAAGAGTTTTTCTTTCTTGTTTAGCGACTTCCACATGGCAGTGGGTCTTGCGGCCTGGAATGTGGGGGTGATTGTGTAACTTTAGGCTGTGGAGACGAAGCTGCGGTTGCACATTTTGAATGAATCCAAATAATTTGAAATCTGAATTCGGAAATTTCCTCATTGTCTAAAACGATATGTGGATTATTCTCGTTATCAATGTAAACGATATGAGGCTTCTGTGAGATGGAAGGACGATTCACGCTACGTAATGTTTAACTGTGCTAGTAGATTCCTTAACTAGTTTTTTCGTCCAGTTTGTAAGCAATGAAATCAAAGAATGCAGCGTTACACAGCTTATGTAATGTTTCCTGTCTGATTACCCGCTAGAGTTGTACAATGGTTGAATCACGGCACACAAAAAGCGCAGAGGTATTTTTCAGGTTCGAGGGTATTCTAACAGGCGACGCTTTCTTGTACTTACAAACTCGAGGTCTTTTACGTGTCACTAGTACTGCAAACAGGATTTATCAGTGGTTTTCCTGTCATATTACACATTATAAATATGCATTATATAACCATAATATCATTCGACAAATGTTACTTAAACAACGACATTGTAAAGTAGTATTGCACACCAACGAAAAAGTGGCTCTGAGCACTATGGGACATAACATCTGTGGTCATCAGTCCCCTAGAACTTAGAAGGACTGAGCGCCTTAACCGCGAGACCACCGCGGCCGGCTGCACACCAACGGCTTGTGCTCATTACCCAATGGCATTCGTGAGAAAGGTGGTAATGTGGTCAAGCCAGTGGACTCGCGTTGCAGAGAAGCTGGGTTCATATCCCTGTCAGGAAATCCAAATTTAAATTTTATGGGATTTCCTTACATTCCTCAAGTTCCTTCGTTAATGACGTGGACTATGTCCTTCCCTATCTCTGTCCGTTCGAGTACGTGTTCCGTTTAGTCTGACCCCTTCGTCGAGTGGATGTTAAAACATTGCCGTCCGTCCTACAGCGCCGCATCGAGTTGATGCAGATTTGTTTTTCCATCAGAGTTGTTTCCTCCTCACATTTTCAGAATGGACTCTTCGGCCGTATGCTACGGTATATGCCAGGCTGGCCAGACTGCGTGTCAGTTATCGTTGAGCTGATTTGGCGTCCTGCCGGCGACGCTGCAGAGCGTCCATCCACGAGGCGTCGCCCACGGCAAGCCGCAGCACCAGCGGCGGCAGCAGCGGCAGCGCCAGCGGCGGTGTGTATACACCTCTCACTGCCCGCGCTTCGTCTGTCGACACCGTGGCGGCTCGTGTCACCTCCCACGCCATTCCCACTCTTCGAGGACACTATACCACAAAGAAATGAACCTCATACTCCGCTGACATTCTAGTGCAAGGCACAAACACGAGGGTAGCGGGTGGTTATAATTAGTGCAGCTACTCACAGAGTTCCAGTGAGGGCTCGAAATATCGTATGTCGGCGAAACATGATAGATATGCTTACGCGTTATCGGAACCGATTTACGCCGGAAAAAATAGTTCCAATTTTGGCCACCAGGAGCAAATATGGCGCTGTGAATCCAAGAAAGACAAATAGAAATTTTTCCATTTGTAATGGGGAAGGAATGGGACGTGGGCTGAAAAGGTCACACAAGTGAGAAGGCATGATGTTGATTTTATTACTAACTGCCGCTTACACAATTTGTTCAATATGAGCACCGGACACGTTGACGAGATGCAGCATCCGTTAAAAGACGTGATCAGCAGTTGCTTGTATCAGTTCCAGTAGAATCTGAGCGAAGTGTTTCTGTATACTGGTCTCCAAATCAGGTAGAGGCCGAATGTAACCCGGGAAAACGCGTTCTTTTAGAATCCCCAAAGCCTAAAGTCACACGAATTCAGAAGAGGTGATCTTGCAGGTCATGCATCTGGAAAACCTATGACCATAACAAATTCGTGGAAGATTTTATTACGCAGATCTTCCACTGAGTGTGTGACATGATCTGTTGCCCCATCCAGCATGGAAACTATTTTCCACACAGTTGTGCTCTTCCAAAGCAGAAATCAGATGCTGTTCCTGCAGGTGTCGATAACGTACAGATGTCGTGGTGTACCTGACAGTCACTCTGGGTGTATTCTCTTCAAAGAAGAAGTGAACGAGAATAACGGTACTTGTGAATCCACATCACACACTCACACACAGCGAGTACAATGACTCTTCTTGCACAACACGCGGTTGGCCAGTACCCAAAATTTTGCAGTTCTGTGTATTCACTGCATCCTTTGGGTTAAAATGTGCCTCGTCACTCCACAAAATATTGCCCGGCCACATGTCATTAACTTCAGTCTGTGTCAGAAACTAACGAGAAAATTCAGAACATTTTGCGGGTAATGAGGTTTCAGTTGTTACATCGTGAGGATCCTGTACGGGTACCAGCGTGAAACGGATCGCAAAACTTCCCGTACTGTTGACTTTGGGCAGGACAATTGCCAGGACACTGCTCGGGCATTAGCACTACCGGGGCCACCGAGCGAGGTGGCGCAGTGGTTAGCACATTGGACTCGCATTCGGGAGGACGACGGTTCAAACTCGCGTCTGTCCATCCTGATTTAGGTTTTCCGTGATTTCCTTAAATCGCTTTAGGCAAATGCCGGGATGATTCCTTTGAAAGGGCACAGCCGACTTCCTTCCCCATCCTTACGTAATCCGATGGGACCGATGACCTCGCTATTTGATCCCCTTCCCCGAATAACCCAACTACCGGAGCCCGACTGCATGATCAGTTACAGCAACAGCAACTCCGTCAATACTGTCCACCGGGTAGGACGCCTTCCTCTTCCGGATGCCACACCAAGCTCAGCCGTGTTTTCAAATGTCATTATCATCTTTTTTAGATCATTTAGTGACATCGGGTCTCTCTTCAGACCTTTCAGTTGGCGATACTCTCTCAATGCAGCACAGTAATTGCTGCCGTTCACACAAAACAGATTCACTAAAGGTGCACTGTCTCTCATCTCGATAGCCATACTGTGCACTTACTTTATGGCTTGTCAGATGACAGTATGGACGTCATACAAACAGTGTACAGAGCCAGATTTGCACCTTGTGAACAAATATGGAACTAATTACTTTTCCACCGTAAATCAGTTTCCCATTAACGCATTACCATCTTCCAAGTTTCGCTGACATACGATAATCACAACTCACACTGGACCTCCGGGAGTAGTTGCATTTTAATATAAAAATGAGCCACGGCTAACGTGGTCTGCAACTAGGATGATTATTTTTAGACATAAAGCAGAAGTTTCTCGTGGACGGAGGTTCATCCACATATAAATATGTATATGTAGGCCCTCTGCATGGAAGTCACTGTTTTCATGTCATAATGTGATTACCACATACTGGTTGACACCCAGTAATATGTCACTGTCGGGCCAACCATGTGTGGTAGCACTCTTTCGCTTCGTAGTCGGCTCGGCCAGTTTCAGTTTATAGGGGAAGCAGGTTTTTTTGACCTAAGAAGACTGACCGGACTCTCACTAATCCTGCTAAATGGTTAGAGCCGGAGTCGACTGGCCTAATTTTAAGTATTTCCCCACAATGTTTCCAGTCCGTTGCAGAAAAAGTTATTAAAATTGTGTTAGGAGGTGGCACCTTATTGTACACCTACACTACATCTACATCTTAATACATACTCCGTTAGCCAGCGTACCGTGCGTGGTGGAGGGCACCCTGTACTGGAAATGGAAATGAAGTCCCATGCTTCTTGACAGAGCGTGAGGAAACGATGCGGGAGACCCGCATTGCCGTACTAGGCAAGGTCCCAGTGGTGATGGTTTGCCGTTGCCTTCTTCCGACGGTAATGGGGATGAATGATGATGATGAAGACGACACAACAACACCAAATCATCTCGAGGCAAGTGAAAATCCCTGACTCCGCCGGGAATCGAACCCGGGACCCCGTGCTCAGGAAGTGAGAACGCTACCGCGGGCGGCGGACCACCTTGAACTGCTATTTGTAATTTCCTTTCGTGTTACACTTGCAACCAGAGCGAGGGAAAAGCAACTATATATATGCCTCCGTATGAGCCCTTATTTCTCTTGTCTTATTTTCGTGGTCCTTACGAGAAATGTACGTTGGTGGCAGGAGGCTCGTTCTGCAGCCAGCTTCAAATGCCGGTTCCCAAACTTTCTCAATAGTGTCCTTCGAAAAGAACGCCGCATTCCCTCCACGAATTCCCTTTTCAGTTCCCAAAGCATCTCCGTAGCACTTGTGTGTTGTTCGACCCTAAAGGTAACAAATCTAGCAGTCCACCTTTGAATTGCTTCGTTGTTATCCTTTAATCCGACCTGGTGCGGGTCCTAAACACTTGAGCAGTACTTAGGAATGGGACGCACTAATGTCCTACATGCACTCTCCTTTACAGGAGAGCAACACTTTCCTAAAATTCTCGCACTAAACCGGAATCGACCATTAACCTTCCCTACAACAATCCTTTCACGTTCGTTCCATTTCATACCGCTTTGCAACGTTATGCCTGGATATTTAAGCAATGTGACTGTGTCAAGCACCACACTGCTAATGCAGACTTCGAACATTACGGGTTTGTTTTTCCTACTCATCTACATTAACTTACATTGTTCTACACTTGAAGTTAGTTGCCATTCGTCACACCAACTAGAAGTTTTGTCTGAGTCATCTTCTATCCTCCCACAGTCACTCGACCACGGCACCTTCCCGTAAGATGAAAGGGCTATAAGCAGGAGTAGGAAACGACCAATGAGAATGCCTCTATTCTGCTCCTGATTTTGACTGGCTGAAAAGGCTATATGTTAAACGGTTTCGTAGTGTGGTGTTGGAGCTCACGCAGATGGCGAGTCGGCTGCCTATCCTCGTGAGGTTGAAGCAGGAAGTCACGGATCCTCTGCGAAGCAGTTTCTGTTTTGACGTAGTTATCAATTCGTAGTTAGGAAGTTATTGGTTCTCCCATGATCAAAAATATAATTTTTTCTGGCACGGAAAGGCTACAAAACATTCGAATGTGCGATCCCGTGCCCGGGCGTCGAATTCTCCTTTGGCATTCTCCTGCTTTGCTCAGCGAGGATTGTGAATTAGTGAGCAGGGACTTTTTCGGTAAACACAGGTCTCTGCGATTAGCGTGAAGCCATCAGCTAGCTACGTAGTATTAGATAAAAGTTACGGACTTGGCCAGGGTTAATTTGTTGCGTGCAAATTTGAGTGATGTGTAATTGAGAGACATTTAACTTTATTGACATTGAACTGGAGAGCTGTTTTTCCGTGGAAATTGTGGCCGAAAGTTGTTAGGGCCCAGTTGGGGGTGGTGTATGAGTAGTTAGCGGTGAACATATTCCACTGTAATGATCGGATCTCACAATTTTTATTGAAAGTAGTTGCATTGCTACACGGTTGTTAATTAATGACTTTAGAGTTGTGAGAAGCTTAACCCTGTCTCGCTGATCAAAGCGAGGCTGATGACCGTTATTTAGGTAGATTCCATAGTGTAACGGAGCACGGTATTAATCCTGGTCCACCAATAAACAATTTCGGCTTAATCCACGGATCAGCACATGGCGTAATGTGCCTCGCGCTTCTCACGTCGCCAAGACGACGTGCATTCAGGTCGCGGTTGTGAGCGTGAATTCGTGCGACGACACGAAAGCTTCGAAGACTGACGAATGGACTGTTTCGACCGCATTTATTGTTAGAATAGTGAAAAATACTAAGATACTGCTGTTTCACGAAATCGTACCCGTCAATAAATGCCATTAATATGGAAGATAACATGCAAACTGTTAGCTAGGTGCTGCGAATAATGTCCAACAGCTCCTAACGTAGGGAAATGCTAAGTTGTACATCTCTACATTTACGTATACTCTTCTTAAATCAGTGATCAGCGAATGGCGGATACATTGTAACACTACCGATTTTTATATCCTACTGCATTGGAATTTTTGGCGAGGGAAAGCTGACTGTCTTCGGACGCACCCTAATCCTTGTTATCTGGTTTCTTGTTCCCTACGCGAGATATGCGACAGTGGCAGTAGAATGGTCGCACAGTCACCCCCGAGTGACGTGGCCAGTTGTGGGGCCACACTCCATGCTCCTCTGTGCTGCCAGCCACCGGACAATTGCTCGGCCGTCTTCTCGGAACCATCGAAACACCACTCAACGTCATTCAGGTATCTCTCCACTCCATCTTCCAGCTTTTATTTTCATTTTCAATTTCAGTCTTCGTAAGAGACCTTTTACCTGGGCGTTGCGTGCGCTTCCACCCTTCAGTTTGAACGCATAATGCCTAGAATACAGTTTTAATACATGTTTGTTTCTCGTAACAAATGTTGGTAAAAGCAAGCAAAACTATTTGACTAACCATTAAGAAAATACTGAAAGTGTAGTCAGCCGTTGTTTTGTTGTTTTTATTTCTTGCTGTGTGCTTCGTAGTCATTCCACAGCTTCACGAGGGACAGATCGCTTTTTACACTTCGCGTCTTCTACTTCATTCAAAACAGGACACGTTACTACATCGAAAATAAATCTACTACCTCTGCGCTATTCCTCGCAACCACAATACAGCGTATAGTGGCGGCTGCTTCCTACCAGTATTAATAATGTTCTGTCCTGCTCCATTCCCGTAATGAGAAGAGGAAAGCTGACCGTCTCTATGCTCTTCTAATCTCTATTATTTTGTTCTAAGATTCTTATGCGAAATACACGATGGTAGTAAGATAAGTAGTACTCTTCAAGTACAGGTTCTCTGAATTGATCCAACAGTGCATGGTGAGATCTATGCCTTCTGTCCTTCAATGATTCCCATTTAAATTCCCTCAACATTCGTGTTACACTTTCATATGTGCTACGTCGACCTGTACTAACATAGCAGCGCGTCTCTGATTCGTTCTACGTCTACTGTCGTTCTTATTTGGTGAGATCTCTGAACATTAGAACAATACACTAGAAGTGATCACACTAACCCCTTGTATTTGATTTCCTCTACCGGTACACTGCATTTTCCTCAGAACCCATCCAACAAATCTAAGTCTTTCATTCGCCTTACCTAGCACTGATTTTACGTGATTGTCTCGCTTCATATCGCTCCTTACTCTTACCCCTCAATACTTATACGATGCGATGCGTTCAGGATGTTTATTGATAAACTCTTAATCGGACACCATCGGGAGCTGACATTTATCTATGTACGAGGAGAGCTGGCATTCGGTAAACCAAGCAGAATTTTTAACCAAGTCTCTCTCCATTTCCTTACGATCGTTCAACGACGTTACATTATTGTAGAAAACAGCATCGTCAGCTAACAGTCTTATAGTGTGTGTTGATCCTGTCTGACAATTGTACACTGAGAACATTAGAATTCCATTACGGTACCTTAGGGCTCAACGGCTGCTGCTTTCGTTGCTGAAAAATCTTCTTTTTCCACTACAACGTATGGCTTATGTTAGTCAAATATTTATCGAGACAAACACATATTTGAAAAAAAACATCTTGTTTAATATTCAACGATGTGACGCAGTGTCGAAGGCCTTTCTGAAATCTAAGAAAATGGAATCTGTCTGTTAATCCGCATCTATTGTTTTTACGATGCATCTGAACGAAGCACGTTGTGTTTCAAACAATTGGTTTTACGTGAATCCATGATGACTTCAAGGAAAGATTTATCCTTTCGGGAACGTCGTAATGTTTAACCCTTGAGTATGCTTTAGTAAGCTGCAATAGATGGACGCCAGTGATATTCGTTTGTAAAACTAAGCATCCGATCCTTCATCCTCTTTGTAACCAGAAGTGACCTACACCCTTTTCCAGTCTCGTAGGATTACTCGTTGCGCAAGCGATACTGGATGATTTTGAGCTAGGAAAGGAGCTAATTCAGCAGCGTAATCGGTGGAAAAACAAGCTGGAATTTCGCCGCAGTCTGGCGCTTGGTTTCTTTTAGCAGTCTTAATTATTTTTCAACACCGAGGGTGCTAATATTAGTATCTTATTTGTGAGTCGGTGTGGTGGTCAAGCCGGCCACTGTGTCCGAGCAGTTCAGGCGCTTCAGTCTGGAACCGCGCTACAGCTACGGTCGCAGGTTCGAATCCTGCCTCGGGCATGAATGTGTGTGATGTCCTTAGGTTAGTTAGGTTTAAGTAGTTCTAAGTTCTAGGGGACTAATGACCTCAGATGTTAAGTACCATAGTGCTCAGAGCCATTTGAACCATTTGTGGTGGTCAAACGTTGGTGCGGTAGTATCCTCATATTTCAGTAGCGTTTTAAATATGATATTTAATATTTCTGCTATGCCAACGGCCTTGCTTCGGTGAGTACACCAGTTCTCGTCAGATCAAGGAAATTCAGGCGTGTCCAGTACTTGGATGGGTAGCCGTCTGGGCCCTCCACCTGCCGTTGGCAGCTTTCCCTTTGCCATTGGTGTAAGGGACAGCAGAGATGATGACGTGAAGTCTCTGATCACCAGTTTTTGTGCTGATGTTCTAGATTAAAATTCAAATCTCCCCTAAGAGTCTCATGAAGTGAGGGCATATGACCCTTAACCCCTACCAGAAACACTTAAAGACTCAAATCTCATACATAGCGATGGAAAAATGCTTTTTTGCATGAAGGATTGCAAAATCCTTTCGAGTTAAGAGACTGAACATGCCTGTCGGGGTCTTCCAGTGGACAATAAAATACGACTTTACTTCTTAGGGTCCCATGCCGCAACAGATAAAAACGGTACTGTTAAAGTGTCAATTGGGTGACCGTCAGTCTGTCTCTCTGTCCCACTGTTAAGACCCATTTTTCTCAGGACTAGGTAGGGGTACCAAGTTGAAATTTATATCACATACTAAGGGATATGGTCCCTTTGAGGTGTGAAGCACGGATGCACGAGTTTCTCCTAAGAGTTGTCTATCAGATTCTCTGTAGCCTCCTTTGAAGGGAGAGTGTGGCAATCTCTGTTTTCGCAACATTCTTCAAGTGAAACCTAGGTCATGGATGAATGTGAGTGGTGCGTTACATTATATGCATATATATAGACACGAAAAAGTGCGTTATACAGTTTTCGATGCTGCAAGATGATAAGCAACCTGCACTGGAACGTAATGGCTCGGATTCTTCATTAGCATCACCACCCCAAGGAAGTTTCGTCAGGTGGGGAGACAAAACACGAAATGTAATTTAAAATGTGAACTAGCCGTCTGAAGATGAACCAATCGATTCGAAACTGGTAACGGCACAGTTTAAATGAATAAATAGTATTGTAAAAAGTGGCTGGTTGTTGTAATCTTCTATGTAAGAGTCAACCTATATTTTGTACACAGCCACGGGCTCAAAATGTCAGTTTTTAACAATATAGCAGTACTAAGTGTTTCTTTAACGGTAGTTGGTTCAAACAGAATCAGATGTCAGTGGTGCTAACAGCAGACTCAAAATACTTTGATACGTCAAATACGCAAGATCCTAGATCTGATAAATACAAGAAGAGACACAGAAATTAAAAAGTGCAACATACACACAGTATGTGAGGACGGTATCTGTTCTTTCGGACATGTCCGAAATAACAGATACCATCTTCATATAGTTAAGGCTAACCGGCCGTTGACCTCCTTCTTCTGTGTGGATGCACACCTATTGCCCGAACTCTTACGGGACTCGGTAAGATTGTCTGCCGCGAGTGTAATGGGCAGGGGCACTACGAATGTAGTGTGTGGACAGTAAGTTGGGAATGTGGGTCTAACGGGGAGCGTGCAAGGGATAGGTAGGTCCCTGCAGTCGCACTATCCTCTGTGCCCTCGGTGGCCCAGATGGATAGAGCGTCTACCATGTAAGCAAAAGGTCCCGGGTTCGAGTCCCGATCAGGGCACACATTTTCAACTGCCACTGTTGATGTACATCAACGCCTGGCGACTGCGCAGGGTCTCGATTGAATTATTTCATACACACAGTACCTATTAACTGCTTACTTCCAAGCAGAAACACGCCAATGGAACTGAGCTAAGCGCAATGCACAAACTTACGGCTTTGACAGCTGTAAGATTCGATGCAACTAGTGCTGAAACCACAGAATCTGAGGAAATACGTCGCGAAAGGTGAAAGTATAGTAGCCTTAGACTCACTACTAGTCAGTCATGTTTTAGAATTGTCAAAGAAAAGGTATGTGATACTATAATGTAGCAGAATTACAAAGGGCTAGTTTTAGGCAGAAGAAATAGTAGGACACGTTTATTGTATTGACATATGGAACGAAGAAGTTCATGACTTAATGGAACAGCTAAACTGCATCTAGCGTAACAAAAAAAAATCACAATGACCACGTTGCCCACCTACCTTTCCTCGCTATATTCGTTCAGAGAAGAACGATCGAGTTCCTTGGCCAAGGTGTGCATAGATAATTCACAAATATCGACTTCTGTCTCCAAGCCTCGAGCCATCACCATTCGTCAAAACTAAATGCCGTGCTGAGGTATCTGATCCATAGCGTTCACACACTATCAAAAAAGGCGAGCCTCACCGAAAATCGGAAACACCTACGAATAGTGGTCCAGAAGAATGACAACACAAACATCTTGGTGCCGGATTCTAGTTTATGGAATAACGTAATAAAATATACGAAAGACGGTACAGGTAAAACATGTAACGAGAGAGTGAAATTTAAGATTAAACAAGGCTTGGGATCCATTACTCAGTTCATAAGGTCTCGTCCGTCAGGACTGGAAAACACCGTTGACGTCTGCGTTTCACGGTATAATTTCGTAGGAACAGGAATGGAAATTTGCATAAAAGGAGAGTATTGGATCCCAGGAAATGAACTTTTCTATAAATACTACAGATGCCCGACACCAGCGATACCTGCGTCACAGTCTGGTTGCAGTCGAGGCAGCGAGCGCATATAAGATAATTGCTGTAAGGGTGCAGCATGGAGCAGCGACGCGTCAGCACACAGTTCTCCCGATTGCTGTCATTTTCGTGACCTGGATGCGCTACTGTTCGGTCAAATAGCTCCTCAGTTGGCATCACGTGGCTGAGTGCACCCAGTTACAGTCCTCCCACCGAGAAAAACTCTCTGGCAGTACAGGGGATTGAACCAAAGTCCTCCGCATGGCAAGCACCTACGCTGACCTCCCAGTAACGGAGGCGGATGGTACAATAAAAGGTACCATCCAAGACACACGTTACTCTCATTCAAAGAATAAAAAAGTGCGTGAATTTGTAGGATGATAAAAACAACTGTAACGGTGACCCATATTACACAAATGCATACATCCAACCATATTATAAAAATGTATATATGTATGGATGGATGGATGTATGTTCCACATGTCCTCCTAAACTACTGGATCGATTTAAACCAAACTTGGAACACCTATCAACAAATAGGTGGGGCTGAAAAACGAGTGCAGCCCATTGACGCACGAATATTAAGTCTTTATCAACCAGCATTGAGAATCAGAGCACTTAGACTTGCAACGGACTTCATATATAATTTCAAACCTTTGCGAAATTTTTCTCGTTAATGATGGATCCTGCCCCCGCGTGGAATATAGGGTGCCTAGGAAGCTGTTTTCTCTGATAGCTAGACAACATAAAGGCAAATCATATTAATGAAGTTTATTACAATGAATTGAACTGACAATACTTAACTTGCGTTATAACAATGAAGTGTCGCAACCAATTGGCGACATGCAAATAACCTATGTCCTTCGATCGATACAATTTCCGTGCACGCAGTTGATGTAGATCACAAGTCCCAGGTAAAGAGTTAGGCTGACGGCTCGTCTTCTAGTGCGCCTCTTCATGTGCGGCCCTACCATTGCCTGTCTTCTACTGCGTCTTTTAGTGCGGCTCTTCTAGTGCGTCTTCTAGTGAGCGCCCAGGGCTCGCTGGAGCGGCGCTTATATTCTCTACGGATAGACGCCGCTCCTGTCGTGGTGCGGTCCTAGTCAGCATACTATTACCTGACGTCTGTGGTTACAATCCATGCCGACACGGCGGCGCTTGATATTACGCCAAAACAGCCAACGATCCCTACAATACGATGAAAAAATTTTATCGCTAACTACTGTTCTTGCAGTAAAACTGCCCCATCAGCCATGACGTTTAAATTTATTGCTTCTTTTCTACTAGTTCTATTCGTAACAAATTTCTCATACAATATCTATATATGCCGCTGAATGTACCTACAGAATTATATCGTCCGCAGTTCGTGGTCGTGCGGTAGCGTTCTCGCTTCCGGCGCCTGGGTTCCCGGGTTCGATTCCCGGTGGGGTTAGGGATTTTCTCTGCCTCGTGATGACTGGGTGTTGTGTGATATCCTTACGTTAGTTAGGTTTAAGTAGTTCTAGGGGACTGATGGCCATAGATGTCAAGTCCCATAGTGCTCAGAACCATTTGAATTATACGAGGGCTATCCATAAAGTACATTACGTTTTGGAATAAAATAAATAAAGTATTGGAAATTTTATATTATATACAGATGAAAGCCACATTTAAATACTACTTTTCTACATAGCTGCCATTTAAATTAAGGCACTTATCGTAGCGATGGACGAGCTTGTAAATTCCTTCGTCGTAAAATTCGGCCACCTGCGCCTACAACCACGTAATTACTGTCTTTTGGGACAGAAAAGGTGTGATTTTTGTGGATTTCATGGAAAGAGGCACTACAATAAACTCTCAAAGGTATTGCCAAACTCTGAACAACCTCAGAAGAGCAATACAAAACAAGCGCAGAGGACAATTGGGCTCAAAGATCTTGCTGATTCACGACAACGCCCGGGTCCACACGGCAAATGCCACTCGTGAACTTCTCGAATCTTTTAAGTGGGAGTTGTTTCCTCATCCGCTGTACAGTCCCGACCTGGCACCGAGCGACTTCCACTTATTCCCAGCAATGAAGAAGTGGTTGGCTATACAGCGTTTTGATGACGACGCACAGCTTCAAGAAGAGGTAACCACGTGGTTGAAGGCGCAGGCGGCCGAATTTTACGATGAAGGAACTTCCAAGCTCGTCCATCGCTACGATAAGTGCCTTAATTTAAATGGCAACTATGTAGAAAAGTAGTATTTAAGTGTGGCTTTCATCTGTATATAATAAAAAAAATTCCGATAGTTTATTTATTTTTAATTCCAAAACGTAATGTACTTTGTGGATAGCCCTCGTATCAATGTACAGAACATAGCTCAGGACATACGGCCTCATGAACACTGAGGTGTTTGGAAACCTGCCTCATCATGCTTGACGTTTTAATTTATTACGTCTTTAGTACTAACTCTTTTCCCAATTCATTTGTCAGACAGTATCAAAATATACCACTGAATGTACCTGCAAAGTTATACAACTGTACGACACCATTTTCAGGAAATATGACATCATAAAAACTGAGCTACTTGAAAACGAATCTGCAAGGTGAAATTCGCTACAAATAAAGGCGAAACATGTGTGCATGTATGTATGAATTATGTTAAATATATGTTACATGTACAGGGTGTTTCAAAAATGACCGGTATATTTGAAACGGCAATAAAAACTAAACGAGCAGCGATAGAAATACACCGTTTGTTGCAATATACTTGAGACGACAGTACATTTTCAGGCGGACAAACTTTCGAAATTACAGTAGTTACAATTTTCAACAACAGATGGCGCTGCAAGTGATGTGAAAGATACAGAAGACAACGCAGTCTGTGGGTGCGCCATTCTGTACGTCGTCTTTCTGCTGTAAGTGTGTGCTGTTCACAACGTGCAAGTGTGCTGTGGACAACATGGTTTATTCCTTAGAACAGAGGATTTTTCTGGTGTTGGAATTCCACCGCCTAGAACACAGTGTTGTTGCAACAAGACGAAGTTTTCAACGGAGGTTTAATGTAACCAAAGGACCGAAAAGCGATACAATAAAGGATCTGTTTGAAAAATTTCAACGGACTGGGAACGTGACGGATGAACGTGCTGGAAAGGTAGGGCGACCGCGTACGGCAACCACAGAGGGCAACGCGCAGCTAGTGCAGCAGGTGATCCAACAGCGGCCTCGGGTTTCCGTTCGCCGTGTTGCAGCTGTGGTCCAGATGACGCCAACGTCCAAGTATCGTCTCATGCGCCAGAGTTTACACCTCTATCCATACAAAATTCAAATTAGGGAACTCCTCAGCGCCGCTACCATTGCTGCACGAGAGACATTCGCTAACGATATAGTGCACAGGATAGAAGACGGTGATATGCATGTGGGCAGCATTTGGTTTACTGACGAAGCTTATTTTTACCTGGACGGCTTCGTCAATAAACAGAACTGGCGCATATGGGGAACCGAAAAGCCCCATGTTGCAGTCCCATCGTCCCTGCATCCTCAAAAAGTACTGGTCTGGGCCGCCATTTCTTGCAAAGGAATCATTGGCCCATTTATCAGATCCGAAACGATTACTGCATCACACTATCTGGACATTCTTCGTGAATTTGTGGCAGTACAAACTGCCTTAGACGACACTGCGAACACCTCGTGGTTTATGCAAGATGGTGCTCGGCCACATTGCACGGCCGACGTCTTTAATTTCCTGAATGAATATTTCAATGATCGTGTGATTGCTTTGGGCTATCCGAAACATACAGGAGGCGGCGTGGATTGGCCTCCCTATTCGCTAGACATGAACCCCTGTGACTTCTTTCTGTGGGGACACTTGAAAGACCTGGTGTACCGCCAGAATCCAGAAACAATTGAACAGCTGAAGCAGTACATCTCATCTGCATGTGAAGCCATTCTGCCAGACACGTTGTCAAAGGTTTCGGGTAATTTCATTCAGAGACTACGCCATATTATTGCTACGCATGGTGGATATGTGGGAAATATCGTACTATAGAGTTTCCCAGACCGCAGCGCCATCTGTTGTTGACAATTGTAACTACTGTAATTTCGAAAGTTTGTCTGCCTGAAAATGTACTGTTGTCCCAAGCATATTGCAACAAACGGTGTATTTCTATCGCTGCTCGTTTAGTTTGTATTGCCGTTTCAAATATACCGGTCATTTTTGAAACACCCTGTATGTGGTATGTGCATTATCTGGTACTCACGGATACAAATCTCCAAGATCGATTTCAACCAAACCTGGTACATTAATTATTCACTTGACTTTCCTTACTTGATTTCATTCCATTGACCCCTAAGGGGGCACAGGGCATCCAGGAGAACTCCCCATTCATATCTAACTTTGGCCGTTTCTCTCAATTCCACCCAGGTCTTGCCAACTCTTCTTGCTTCCACTTCCATTTTCCTCTTCTACGTACCTCTTGGTCAGCCTTTCGTCCTTCTTCTTTGTGAATTCCATTCCAATGACTTATTTTTGACTGCACCATTTGGCTTTCTAAATGTGTGCCCCAGCCACCTCCATTTTCTCTCGCATATCTGTACTTATACAGGTGTATGGAAAGAAATACTGTGGTGGTAAGAACCACAAGCCTGCTATTGCGGTGGTGGTGATAACTTGGTGATGAAGAATGAGAATGGTGAGGAGGGGATGAACAGAGAGAGGGAAAGAGGAGATGGACATAGACAGGGTATAAAGGAGGTGGACAGAGAGAGGGGGAGGACGAAATGGACAGGGAGAAGGGCAGTAGGTGACGGACAGCGAGTGGAGGAGAGGAGAGGGTGGACACAGGGCAAAGGAGGAATGGACTAACAGAAGACAAAAATAAATATGTATTTGGACAATGCTGGATACTCAACAAGTATTATAAAAATGTATTATGTATATATGTATGTTTCACATCTTCTTTTAAACTAATGGCCCAAATTCATCCAAACGTGGTGCTCGTATCACTTACTGTCTGGATAGAATCGCTATGTAGGTAATAACCAACTACCAGTCAAAGAAGTATGGATGGGGTCAGGGTGAAAAAGAAGCGTAGCCCATGACGTGCAAATATCCAAACTTTATTCATTCAGTATTTGACACGAGAGCACTTAGTGCCTTTTAACAAGCTTTACCATAATTCGAAATTTTTTCTCGCTAACAACCTCCACAAAATGATGAAAGGGAGAAACTTTATTGCATACCTCATCTCCGCTGTTCGTGCAGGAAGACTGTAGTATCATTTATGATGTTTTAATTTGTTATTCATTACTACTATCTGTATTCGCGACACAGTTTGCAGACGATATTCCTATATACCACTGAATATATCTGAAAAATTCTTTCACTGAACGACACATAGTTGAGGAGATATAGCGTCATAAAAACGAAGATGCGTGAAAAACTGCCACATCATGGATAACAATTAAATTTATGACTTCATTGATACGAACTGCATTTGCAACAGTTTTTGCGGACTGTATCCATGTCTGCCGCTAAATATACCTACAAAATTGTAATGTTGTACGAGACTAGTTTAGTAAAATACTACTTTAGAGTTTCAACCCGCTTGGAGAGCGGCGTCCATTAACATTTCGCTTCCGGGATTCGAGGAGATATGCCGGTCGTGGATCGAACCAGTCTGGCTCGTTAACGACGAGGGTCGGTGCGCTGGCCAACCTGGATGTGGTTTTAAGGCGGTTTCCCACATCCGATAAGTTGAATACTGGGGTGTTGCCGACACAGACAAATGGGGGTACACATATTCCGTCCAGGGGGAAGGGTCGAGGTTGGCTTGGCGACAGAAAGGGCATCCGACTATCCTCTACTACTAACTTTACCAAATCCAGAATAACATGCCGATCCCATGGAGCCGGTCGGAGTGGCCGAGCGGTTCTAGGAGCTTCAGCCTGCAACCGCGAGACCGCTACTGTCGCTTATTCGAATCCTGTCTCGGGCATGGATGTGTGTAATGTCCTTAGGTTAGTTAGGTTTACGTAGTTCTAAGTTCTAAGGGACTGATGACCTTAGAAGTTAAGTCCCATAGTGCTCAGAGCCATTTGAAACATTTTTTTTCCATACACTTCAACAGTCTACAGGAGATAATAATGGCGGGAACTCCTACTTCTCTTTGTTTTAAATAAAGACTCCCAAACTTAAATTACTAGAATACAACAATATTGAAACTTATAAGAATAATTTCTGAACCACTGTTTCAGTACTTGGTTTGGACAATGAAGGATGCACTCTACGCCTATCATCATCAAACCACCTTCCGATGAGTGCGAAGGGTTCCTCTGGTACCGCTATCATTTCAGATCCAACAAAATGTGGTTATGTGGAAAACTAGTTCTCAGGCCGGAGAAAGGTAGGATCCCAATACATCGAATAAGACCACTCTTCGTAAAACATTTGCATATTATACTAAATTGTACTCGACTGGCACAGCTTGGCAGAAAGCTGTGTTTTGTACTCGAAAAGGATGGCTCATAAATAGTGAGAGCTACAGGGGACGTAGGAAACTACTTTGCAGACAGCATAGAAATCCCTATTTAATGCGCGCCTGGAATGTGGTTTGCACACCAAGTGGAAACGAGTCAAACAAGTAGAGAGTAAGATGCGAGAGGGATCAAGCAGGATGTATAATAAGAGAAGGGGAAGCTCAGGTTCCTATACTGCGTAAAAGATTGGACGTAAAGTGAAGTCCAGGGGGCTGCAGGTACGCAGAAGAGCACCTCCGGCGGTGAAAGGAAAGAAATGGTTTTCCACTGAATCCTAATGTGAGCGACGGCACCTCCACTCTAAGTCTGCTGCTTAAGGAAGCAGGAAGCGATTACTCAGACAGCTATGAAGCCATTGGAGATCGGTAAATACCGAGTCTTCTGTTAGACCTGCAAGGTTCTGTTTCTTGAAACGTGAAGCAAGAGAATACAGAGTTATAGCTGCACGCCATAGTCCTGTTGCTGCTAATACAAGACGAAAATTAAGATAAGTAAAAAACAGCTGGTTGTAAAACAGTCTTCGGGATTTCGAAAGACAATAAATGTAAATTTGAAATAAAATATCGCATTGTCTATTAGCGGTACTTCTTGCCGCAACAATATCCTGCGGAAGCACTCTTCCAGTAGTAGAATGAAGGCTTTCACGAGCGGGTGACATGGCTGTTGATATACTTTCCGGGATGTGAGGTCGTGGTCCTAGAACTTTTTCTGCTCCTTACGTTTCGTCCAAGACTGCGCTGGACTTCCTCAGAGTCGCTGCTCCGCTGAGTCTTGCCGACTGACTGGTCGGGTGTCTGAGAGCGACTTATATATTGTGAGAAAGGGGGGCGTGGTTCAGGTGACACGTGATGAGCAGTGATAATCCATAGCAAAGATAAGGTTGACTATCGATTACCACCTTGTCAAGATAAAAATTGTTAGCAATTTTGTAGAGCCACTGTCCATATATCGCTGAGTTTCATAGCCTCCTCTTTCCTATTAAAATTATCGTGATGTTTATAAATTTCAATAGCTTCTCTGTATATGCGTGGATAGTAATTTAACGTTGTAGATAATACTTCGGTATCCGAAAACTTCACTTGGTGGTTTCCTGGTTGAAGAGCATGTTCCACTACAGCTGATTTTTCTATTTTTCCAAGACGACTAAGACTTTTATGCTCTTTCAGTCGCGTATTTACGCTTCTTTTGGTAGTACCAATATAAACTTTCCCACAGGTACATGGAATTTTATACACACCACATGTCGACAGAGGAGGGCGTTTATCCTTCACAGATCGTAGTACTTGACTTATTTTCTTTGTTGGTTTAAAGACCGGTGTTATGTCATGTTTTCGTAAAATCTTACCGATCCGATCTGTTACTTTTTTAATAAAAGGGAGAACTACTGTATTTTTCTGTCGTTGTGGTTCATTCTTATCTTTTGGTCTTCTGTTCCTTGGACGCAAAATTCTATTTATCTCTTTTTTTGAGTAGCCGTTTTTTTTTTTCGAAAGCCTGCATCAGATGTTTCACTTCAGCATCCAAATGTTCAGGTGTACATATCCGTTGCGCTCGATCGACAAGACTTTTTATGGCACCTCTTTTTTGTTGTGGATGATGATTAGAATTTTGATGTAAATATCTGTCCGTATGTGTTGCCTTTCGAAAAACTTTATATTCCAAGCTTCTATCAGACCGTCTCATAACTAAGACATCCAAGAAAGATATTCTGTTATCCTTTTCTATTTCCATGGTAAACTGTATCTTTGGGTGAATTTTATTTAAATAATCAAAGAAATCGTCCAAGGCCTTTCTGCCATGGGGCCAAACCACAAATGTGTCATCTACATATCGATAACGAGTTGGTTTGTTATTAGCTTTTTCTAGAGCTGATTGTTCAAATCTTTCCATGTAAAGATTGGCAATCGCAGGGCCTAATGGATTACCCATTGCTCCTCCATCAAGTTGTTCATAAAATTCATTATCCCACTGGAACTGACTTGATGTGAGACAATGTCTAAAAAGAACAGTCAAGTCTTCTGGAAAAATATCCGCAGATGAAGAAATAGTGGTTCTTCCTGCAGATAAAGGGAACGCTACTGTTGTTATTAATACAGAAGATTACCGAAGAAAAATTTTGAACCTTTTAACGTCAGGACAGTATAAAAAAAACTTGCGAGAGATCCTACAGCCAGTGTACTCAGGAAAACCAATAATTTGATTAAGTCATCTACCTCTATCCAAAAAGAAAATAAAAGAACTTTGTTGAAAAGTGAAGCTATGTGTTCCCGATTGTATGGTGTACCTAAAATTCACAAAATAGGTTTTCCTTTAAGACCCATAGTCAGTGCCATCAATTCTCCCACTTATGAAATAGCAAGATATTTAACAACTTGTTTACAACCATTTATTGGAAAAACGGACTCATATATAAAAGACTCGCGTCATTTTATTGAAAAACTAGAGGGACTAACTCTGGCCCCTGAAGATATTCTTGTAAGTTTTGACATTGTGTCCTTATTCACAATGATTCCTGTTAACGAAGTTATGATTTTCATAGCGGATATTTTTCCATAAGACTTGACTGTTCTTTTTAGACATTGTCTCACATCAAGTCAGTTCCAGTGGGATAATGAATTTTATGAACAACTTGATGGAGTAACAACGGGTAATCCATTAGGCCCTGCGATTGCCAATCTTTACATGGAGAGATTTGAACAATCAGCTCTAGAAAAAGCTAATAACAAACCATCTCGTTGGTATCGATATGTAGATGACACATTTGTGGTTTGGCCCCATGGCAGAAAGGCCTTGGACGATTTCTTTGATTATTTAAATAAAATTCACCCAAAGATACAGTTTACCATGGAAATAGAAAAGTATAACAGAATATCTTTCTTGGATGTCTTAGTTATGAGGCGGTCTGATAGAAGCTTGGAATATAAAGTTTTTCGAAAGGCAACACATACGGACAGATATTTACATCAAAACTCTAATCATCATCCACAACAAAAAAGAGGTGCCATAAAAAGTCTTGTCGATCGAGCGCAACGGATATGTACACCTGAACATTTGGATGCTGAAGTGAAACATCTGATGCAGGCTTTCGAAAAAAAAAACGGCTACTCAAAAAAAGAGATAAATAGAATTTTGCGTCCAAGGAACAGAAGACCAAAAGATAAGAATGAACCACAACGACAGAAAAATACAGTAGTTCTCCCTTTTATTAAAAAAGTAACATATCGGATCGGTAAGATTTTACGAAAACATGACATAACACCGGTCTTTAAACCAACAAAGAAAATAAGTCAAGTACTACGATCTGTGAAGGATAAACGCCCTCCTCTGTCGACATGTGGTGTGTATAAAATTCCATGTACCTGTGGGAAAGTTTATATTGGTACTACCAAAAGAAGCGTAAATACGCGACTGAAAGAGCATAAAAGTCTTAGTCGACTTGGAAAAATAGAAAAATCAGCTGTAGCGGAACATGCTCTTCAACCAGGAAACCACCAAGTGAAGTTTTCGGATACCGAAGTATTATCTACAACGTTAAATTACTATCCACGCATATACAGAGAAGCTATTGAAATTTATAAACATCACGATAATTTTAATAGGAAAGAGGAGGCTATGAAACTCAGCGACATATGGACAGTGGCTCTGCAAAATTGCTAACAATTTTTATCTTGACAAGGTGGTAATCGATAGTCAACCTTATCTTTGCTATGGATTATCACTGCTCATCACGTGTCACCTGAACCACGCCCCCCTTTCTCACAATATATAAGTCGCTCTCAGACACCCGACCAGTCAGTCGGCAAGACTCAGCGGAGCAGCGCCTCTGAGGAAGTCCAGCGCAGTCCTGGACGAAACGTAAGGAGCAGAAAAAGTTCTTGGACCACGACCTCACATCCCGGAAAGTATATCAAAAGCCACTCTTCCAGTAGTTACGCCAACGAGCTCGGAACATTTCTCGCCATTCGCATCAATGATTTGTTTCTTTAGCGAGGCATAGTTGACAAATGAAAGAATAGAGTCTATAAATGCATATAATGCCGTATTGTTGACGGAAGTGGCAGAAAAGAGAGAGAATCGAGATACAGAGGGAAAGAGAGACGTAGAGATGGACTGAAAGACAGGGACAAAGAAACGTAAGTTTGGATTTCAATAGTAGCATGTAGCCCACGCCTTCCAAAAGCACCATCCAACACTGCTTAACGCCCTCATTCCACTCCACATTTCAAAGAGACTGTACTCATGCTTGATATGGGCTCACTATCTAAGCGTTATAAACTATATACTTTACCCTGCGAGTTTTTTTCCTCACGTAGTCATCCTCTCGGTGATGAAATTCTTTCAATTTTGCGTTTAGAACTTGCCAACTCAGGCTACAGAGGCTATAGAAACACTGTTGTACTAAGATTTAGTTACTTTTGCCACAGAGTCACTAGTCTTGGAATTTTACTCGCTGAATCATTAGTCCTAAACGTACCAAATGGTGCCTTCTCTGGTACATGGGTAAGTACCCTGGAGCTTCCGTATCCACGAGAGAAATCCTCTCGAAAAAACAGCATGCTAAGAAACCCAGAACGTACTTTTAATTAATAGATAGTAGTAACTTAGAAACATCTGCAGCTAACGAAATGAATTTCATGCTTCCCAAAAATTAGTGTGAAGAAACTTGTTTACTTTCACCTATACTTTCATACACGTACAGGCCAAGTCAAGCCTAGACTCTCATTAGTTTGCGTCACTCTTTTTGTGTACGCTAATTCCATGAAGAGCTATGACACAGACATATACAGGAAGAAAAATAGCAAACTATTTAAAAAGGAGATTTTAGCCCACTGCACAAATGACATGATTAGGAACATGGGTTTGCACAGAGTATTATGTCGAAGATATTCAGTGATTCTACGAAATTTTAAGCAGATTTAATTAGTGCATAACTGAACTCGTTACTTGTAGCAAGTTGTAACAGCGAGCTAGGAACAAAGTAGTTAAGCCGGCCGGTGGAAACCTACGGCAGCAGCAACAACGAAAAGTTGTTCATTGATTCGCACATATTCGGCCTGTTACGTTTCGACATCTGCCCATTTCTGACTGCACTTAACGGATAAAAGATTTGAAAACAGGGTACTGCCATGCGACACCAGCGCGACCTTTCTGACGCGTCAAGGGTACCAGCTGTCCCTGCTGCGTGATTTGGAAGACTACACTCTAGTTCAGCTAGGCTGAAACACGAAACATCCATCTTTAGGACAAAAGATTAGTGAAAATATGACAGATATGAGCTAACATAGATTTAAGAGAGAAGATTCAGCGGTACTGTCAGAGACAGTCTGGTTCAACGTACAGTATCACTGCGTAGGTACAGAGCAGGTCGCTAATGTTGGACTGTTCCTTATCAATCAAACAGCTTTTAATGAAGTATGTGGAATATATAACAGGGATTTTGACTGTGTGTCCCCACAGGAGAAGAAAATCATAGATAAGAATTTGCAAAAATATCTTAATATGTGGTGTGCAGTCTCATTTACACAGTAACATTTATTAAACGACCGGATTCGAGTGTCAAGAATCCGTTTTCCAGTTTCGCTTAGGGATGAAGCCACCACTACGTCACAGCGCCACAACAGCTCTTTGTAAAGTATCTGTGGCGACGTGGAGGCTTCATCGCTAACTGAAACAAAAAAATGGATGCTTCATAATACAAACAGATCGTTTAATGACTTATGCTATGGAAGTGGGCCTGTACAAAACATATTTAATTCTGACCACTTACTGGTGTTCCGCGTTATCGAGGAAAATATTCTATTAATCTGCAGTAAGAATTTTGGCGTTCAAACATGTAAAATTGACACACTACTTCGGTTCTTTCCGAATTAGTTCGCGGAACATGTTCAAATCATCTTTCTTTAATCGTACGAGTTTTAAGCCTAAAATTCGAGAATACTGCCATTCTCTTTCACCAGTACTGCTGACGAAGTAAGCACAGCATACAACAAATTTATCAGCCCCAGAAGACATCAGAGTGTAGCAATGGTCTCAATTCGGCTAAGAATGGAGTCTTCAGGGACGCCATATCCAGGTCAAGCCACTTACTAATGGTTAGGTACCGTTGAGCTACCAAACTGCGTTTCACCCGCTGTTCCACATAGTTTCAGACAATTTATGTGGGATTAACATCGGAGGTTTAGTAGGCCATACGAGTTGTGATACGGTGCCTGGGTGTTCGTCATTCTAGGGACATATACATGCAGCCTGTGAACACGGCTCTTATCATCTTAGACGACGGGAGTGCTCACAGCATATTCATCTTTACAAAAATGTAAATGTCTTACGGAATTGTTGGCCAAGATATTCGGCGGGGTGGCTTCATCCCCCTGTCGGAAAGGGTGTTTTGTCTCTGCGGATATAGGCCCCGTAGTATGTGTGTTTGTAAAGTATAGATGTGTGTAATGGATGCGTGGATAGTGTAGTGTTATATTTGCGTTTTACGATGAAAGAAGGGAGGCGGGGTAACACAGTGCCGGCACATAGTCTGCTCTTCTTGAATAACATCAAGGTGGATACGCCAAGCCTCACGTCCCTATTCAACTGACGGAACACCATCAACAGTGGCACCTGCCCTCACACCATGAGACACTGTGCAGAGGTTTGGAATTTAATCCAGGACACTGAAGCGAAGACTGGTGATCAGGAGCTTTATGCCAGCAATTCTCGTCGCATTCCCGGCCAAATAATATCGTTTAAAATTTCATTCACCACCAGGATTCGAACCAGAGTACACCAAAGTCATGCACCACCGAGGCTTGCATCAGTGACCTGAGATACGGAGGCTAGTTATCTTCCTAATGAAGATGCAGAAATAAGGTCAACGCCACGTCACCAAGAATGTCGAAATAAAGGTCTTAGTTCATACCTGAAGGAGCCATAATGAGCGGTCGCAAGTCATTGGACGGAAAACACCTCCAAAACAGCACAGAGCCATCTCGGGACTAAACCATGGCAGCTACACACAGTACGTTGAACACCTCATGCGGTCGTGACGTGCTTGATGCACTGCATCATTTAAAAAGAGACCACATCGCGACTCGTCGGACCACACTACACACCTCCAGTCAACTGCTGTCCAGTTTGTGCAGTTTTGCCCATTGGAGACACGCCACTGGGAGAAATGATTTTAACGAGGTATCTGACTCAAAATGTCCATTGCATGCAATTCCCGTCGCAATGTTCGCTTGGAAACATTAAAACTGACCTCCATTCTCTTACAGCAAGAATTCCAATAGGGCTTGAAACTGACTGTCACTGACAAAGCGTGACCCTCGTCTTCGAATCCCATCGGTTTGGATTCTTTTGTTTATATAAACGGTTCGTACGCCGTGTTATGCTTCTGCGAGTGGTACAACATACCTTTCAGACACGTTGAACAGTCCGCGTTGGTACTCTAACCGACCACTTCATTCACGATGTGATCGTGGGCACATCCAAACAAAATAGTTCTTTTATGGCATTCTCTCACATGTCGATCTACCTTAGTTCACTGCACTGATTCTATACAACCGACAGGCACTCAAACACGACATATACAACCGACAGGCACTCAAACACAACGTCACTGATATGAATTAGATCAGCAGTCAAGGGTCACATGACTGCCTGGTATCAGTTCGACATCATGTGCACTTACAGCACTGCACAGTGTGCTCCTTTAAGTGGGTGAGAAATAATTTGTCCGATGAGCTTACTCTTTATTATCTGAACAAAAATAAATTTTTAATAAAATACATTTTTATATCGGAGTAAGAAGTATAAAATAATTTATCCTAGCCCTATGCAGATAGCTAACCACATTCAGACAGTCCCAGAAATTTGTGCTTCTGAATTTTTAAAATCGATGATAATATTTATAACAAAAAAAGTGGAGCACATACGATACATAAAAGATGAATGAATAGTTCACCCCCTAACTATTATCTGTTGCAGGCACGCTACGTTTCTGGCTACAAATCTTAAAAGTGTTGTCATAGCTATTAAAAATTAAAATGCATAAATTATCAGGACTATCTTTATGGGTCTAGGAGAAATTATTTTACACTTTTTAGTCTGATCAAAAAATGCGTTACATTTAAAATCTACTTTTGTTTAAGTAATTATTTTATGCTTTTTAGTCCTGCGCGTGTAAAATTTCTTAATGGATTTTAAACATTTTGATGGTGTTATATTTTGTAATTAAATAATAATTTGTATATAGACTAGCATTTCTCAGACAGTTTCACTTGTGTTTACGAGGGCTGGAACTTAAATAGTGACAACTATTTATTTACAACCGATACAATAGAGCTACATGTTTGCACCTCTTCATGTCCTTCAAAGCAGTCATCAGCGTTGTGTAGAACCCGTTGCTAGCGATGTGGAAGGCGTAGTATACCGTTGGCAGAGCCTCTTCTGTTGATGGTGCGAATGGAGCCGTCTACTGCCTGTCGAATCTTATCGTAACACTAGATGAAACATGGGTCTCATCATACGAGCCAAAACTGAAACGCTAGTCCAACGAATGGTGTCATTATGGGTCGCCGCGAAAGTCGAAAGTGCGTCAGGGTCATAGTATGGTGAAAGTTGTGGTGATTCTCGTGTTCGACTGTGATGGTGTTATCCTAACGAATTACGTTCCTCCATGGCAGACGGTCAATGCACAATATTACTGTTCGATTTTGGAGCATAACCTGCGACCTGCTTTGCGAAAGAAACGGTGATACTTTCTGCGTAACCCACCCGTCATTTTGCACTACAATGCGCGGGCGCATACAACGCAAGGCCGGCCGGAGTGGCCGAGCGGTTATAGGCGCTACAGTCTGGAACCGCGCGACCGCTACGGTAGCAGGTTCGAATCCTGCCTCGGGCATGGATGTGTGTGATGTCCTTAGGTTAGTTAGGTTTAAGTAGTTCTAAGTTCTAGGGGACTGATGACCACAGCAGTTAAATCCCATAGTGCTCAGTGCCATTTGAACTATATTTTGAACAACGCAAGCTATAGCTGCTCTGTTCGTTCAATGGGACTGAGAAGTACTCTACCATCCACCATACTTCACAGACTTAAGCCCTTGTAACTTTGATTTAATTCCGAAGATGAAGGAACCACTTCGTGGTATTCGCTTCAGAACTGTTCCAGAGATTCGACAGGCAGTAGACCACTCCTTTTGCACCATCAACAGAACAGGCTCTCCTACAGTATACTATGCCTTCCACATCGCTGGCAACGGGTTCCACAATACGTTGGTGACTACTTTGAAGGACAGTAACAGGTGCAAACATGTAACTCTTTTGCGTCGGTTGTGAATAAATAGTAGCCACTATTAAAGTTCCAGCCCTTGTACATATGTTTTACGTATTGCATACATCCCCTCCTGCTCCTGTTTCTGTTCATCTCCTCTTTCCTCCTCTGTCTGCAGAGATGTGTGTATACACTTGTGTACCACATGGAATACATTCCAATACTACCTGTACAACACACTGGTCCTGCAGGGCAGCCGAGAAGTCAGGTGTTACCCCACGTTTTCATATCCACTCCCTCCCACACTGAACAAACTGACGAGAAAGCGAGTTAACTATTCATTGTCATCCAGTTCTGAGCTACCTTTAAAATTTAAAGCCGTCGAATCACTGGGCAATTCGTTTGAAATCAGATGCAAAATTTGTACCAAATGGACGGATGGACAAGAAAGGTTCCTAATAAAAAGTTGTTGGAAACATAATTTTGTGGACGCTTATATGACACAATCTACAGCAGTTTTGAGGGGGTGGCTAATATTTTGTTTCTGGCGAGCTTAGTCTATAAAAATATTGTGAATAAATAGTAGCCACCATTTAAGTTCCAGCCCTTGTACGTATGTTCTACGTATTGCACACATTCCCTCCTGCTCCTGTTTCTGTTCATCTCCTCTTTCCTCCTCTGTCTGCAGAGATGTGTGTATACTCTTGTGCACCACATGGAAGCCATTCCAATACTACCTTTACAACACACTGGTCCTGCAGGGCAGCCGAGAAGTCAGGTGTTACCCAACGTTTCCATATCCACTCCCTCCCACTCTGAACAACCTGACAAGAAAGCGAGTTAACTATTCATTGTTATCCAGTTCTGAGATACCTTTAAAATTTAAAGCCGCCGAGTCACTGGGCAGTTCGTTTGAAATCAGATGCAAAATTTGTACCAAATGGACGGATAGGCAAGAAAGGATCCTAATAAAAAGTTGTTGGAAATACAATTTTGTGGACGCTCATTTGACACAATCTATAGCAGTTTTGAGGGGGTGGCTAATATTTTGTTTCTGGCGAGCTTAGTCTATAAAACTATTGTGTACAGTCTTCGTTGCACTCCAAAGTGCAATTTGAAATTAAGTCAAATTCTGTATTTTCAAATTTGATCCTGTCTTGAGTGTGAATCAAATTCTGAAGCCTAACATAAAACAGAGAGATCGGTGGAAGATTCACTGTGGCGTCCTGCTCTAGGCATATGGTACTTAAACACTCGCTTTTTCTAAGACGCATCACATTCGTGGACAAACTGAATGTCTCATCGACTTAGAAAAAGTTTTTAAAAAGTTGCCGACTTGATTGTACAATATGATTTTCAAGATCTTATGCGTATTTAATGTTTCTCGCACAGCGCTTAAAAGTCGTAGCGAAAGATTTGAGTGTTTCAGATTGGCCCTGGCTCAAGGTTTCTATGGGATCAGCCAGCCCTTATACAGGTTGGGCCACAAGTCACGATAGGAATATAACTGTGAATAATGTTTTTATTTATCATTAGTTAACACAGATATTTCGCGGACTTAAAGATTGATGATGGTCTGTCTACCTACCTTTCTCTGTCAGGATTTAAATAAAAGAATGGAGAAAAGAATAAATAAAAAATTAGTTACAATTATAAACTCTGCGTAACTTTTGATCCACTGTGTGTATGAGATATATTCTGCGCAACTTTTGACGCGCCCTGTATATGAGTTTCATTTCCTTCTTCTTTCAGTTACATTTCATGGTTCGATTATTTTAAAGGGTGTTGAAAAGGAGAACAATCAAACGCATTAGTCTCTCCTCCTCCCCCCATCTCTCTCTCTCTGCCCGCCTCTCTCTCTCTCTCTCTCTCTCTCTCTCTCTCTCTCTCTCTCTCTGTGTGTGTGTGTGTGTGTGTGTGTGTGTGTGTGTGTGTGTGTGTGTGTGTGTGAGCGCTCTATAAAGTGTTCTTAAACTCTGAAACAATAAAATTGTAAAAGTCGACTTATATTCAAAAGCTCATTTATGTTATAGTGTAGACAAACAGTGAATTAAGCACAGAGAGAGCGAGTGGAAGTGTTACTTTTACTGGTAACTTATCTGACGCTCTTCCCTTAATATACTCTCGTATCACTGTCTGACGCTCTTCCCTTAATATACTCTCGTATCACTGTCTGTCTACCATACCACACTGAGCTGACAAGTAATGGGGTAGAGATATGCATATATGCAGATGGTGGTAGTGTCGCGTACAGAAGGTATGAAAGAGCAGTGCATTTGCGGAGCTGTCATTTGTGCTCAGATGATTCATGTGAAAATGATTCCGACGTGATTATGGCCGCACATTGGGAATTAACGTACTCTGAAAGAGGAATGGTACTTGGAGCTTGATGACTGGGACATTAAATTTTGGGAATCGTTAGGGAATTCCATATTCCAAGATTCACAGTGCCAAGAGTATGACAAGAATACCAAATTTCAGGCATTACCGCTCACCATGGACAGCACAGTGGCCGCCGGCCTTCACTTAACGACCGACGCTAGAGGCGTTTGTGCAGAGTTTTCAGTGCTAACAGACCAGAAACACTACGTGAAATAAACGCAGAAATCAATGTGGGACGTATGACGACGTATCCGTTAGGACAGTGCGGGATAATCTGACGTTAATGGGCTATGCTAGCAGACGGCCGACGCGAGTGCCTTTAATAACAGCAGGACATCGCCTGCAGCGCCTCTCCTGGGCTGATGACCATATCGGTTGGACAGTAGACGACGGGGAAACCGTAGCCTGCTCAGAAGAGTCCCGTTAGGGTTCGAACATACCCCACGAAGCCGCGGATCCAAGTTATCAAGCTGCATAATGGTGTGGGCTGTGTTTACATGGAATACGCTGGGTCTTCTGAATGTTCGATTAGTTGGAGACCATTTGCAGTCATTAATGTTCCCAAACATTGATCGAACTTTTATGGACGGCCATACGCCATGTCACTGGGCCACAGTCCACCCCCGGTAGCTGAGTCGTCAGCGCGACATAATGTCAATCCTAAGGGCCCGGGTTCGATTCCCGGCTGGATCGGAGATTTTCCCCGCTCAGGGACTGGGTGTCGTTTTGTCACAATCATCTCATTTCACCCCCATCGACGCGCAAGTCGCCGAAGTGGCGTCAAATCGAAAGATTTGCACCCGGCAAACGGTCTACACGAAGCGAGGCCCTAGTCACACGACTGGGCGCGCAATTGTTCGCGATTGCTTTGAAGAACATTCTGGACAATTTGTGCAAATGGTTTGGCCATCAAGATCGCCCAGCATGAATCCCCTCGTTTGGGATATAATCGAGAGGTTATTTTGTGCACAAAATCACGCACCAGCAGCGCTTTCGCAGTTAAGGACGTCTATAGAGGACTCATGGCTAAATATTTGTGCAGGGGACTTCTATAGATTTGTTGAGTCCATTCTAAGTGAGATGCTGCAGTACGCCTGGCAAGAGGAGTTCTGACGTGATATTGGGAGGTACCCATGACTTCTGTCACCTCAGTGTTATAAGCAAATGACGAAACCACGTCAGTGATCAGATGCTTTTCAGGGTCACCTTATTAAACTAACTCTGAGTGTCCTGACCCCTAGCATAAGATCCTTTGAACTCGCTACGGAAGTAGAAGGAAGCTCTTTAAATGTAAGACATCTCCCCCCCTCCCCCCCCCCCCCACTCACTTACACAGGTCCCACTGCTTCAAGGCAGTCATATCGCGCAATTTGTATACTTCGCTTCCCAGTAACAATACGAACCCTACACACACACACACACACACACACATGAGCATGCGTGCGCTGAGAGACAAGCGCAGCTCGATATAGCATTCGTTTCTCGCCAAAATGCGTTAAGGCGCAGCCGCATAACAAAGAGATGCCAGAGGCCGTGCATCATTGAGGATATTTGCTGGGCGTGGGAATCGCGGCGGGGCCATTCATAGTGCGGCAGAGGACGGTCACGCTTGTTACTGCCACCGCCCGCTGTCAGCTGCTGCGCCGCCGCCGCCGCTGCCGCTGCCGCAGCCGCGCACAACCGGTTCGGAAGGACGCACCGCACCACGCCGTGCCGCGCCACGCCGCGCCGAAACTCAAACACGCATAGAAGCCAAACGCTGTCGGTACATAAGGCCATCACAAACTCCAACTTTTGTTCTGCCTCATCGGGTGCTGATATTCCCGAAAGCGTCAAACAAGAACTGTATCGGCTATCTGTGTGCAATGTTTCTTTCGGACTGTGTTCTGCTCACCTTAAATTAGTCCCAAGAATAGAACAGAAAATCCATAGAATGTTCAGATGCGTATGAATTAGCATTGTACTTAATACCCCAAACCACAGTTATTAATAAAAGTATGGTCATATACGATATCAAGGTATCAAGCGAAATTTGTGACTGGATTGAGGATTTCTTGATAGGGAGAAGGCAGCCAATCATGTGGATGGAAAGTCATCAACAGACGCACACCAGCCTCAAACTCTTACAGGAATCGACGAAATGCCGCGAGTAATGGTGATAACGGGAAAGGGGCAGTACATTAGTAGTGTTTGGATAAATGGTTCAAATGGCTCTGAGCACTATTGGACTTAACATCTGTGGCCATCAGTCCCCTAGAACGTAGAACTCCTTAAACCTAACTAACCTAAGGACATCACACACATCCATGCCCGAGGCTGGATTCGAATCTGCGACCGTAGCGGTCACACGGTTCCAGACTGAAGCGCCTAGAACCGCACGGCCACACCGGCCGGCAGTGTTTGGATAAGTTGAGAATTTGGGTGTGATAGGAGGCGTGCTAAGGCAGTCACTGGAGTTGAGATGACCTGATGGCTCGGTGGGCAGGCCATCTGCCTAGTAAGCAAAAAATGGTTCAAATGGCTCTGAGCACTATGGGACTTAACTTCTAAGGTCATCAGTCCCCTAGAACTTAGAGCTACTTAAACCTAACTAACCTAAGGACATCACACACATCCATGCCCGAGACAGGTAACGTTAGGTGACTCACCCTATATATATATATATATATATATATATATATATATATATATATATATGACCTAGTAGATAGTGTCGGAAGATGCGGCTTTTCGCGGATGATGCTGTAGTATACAGAGAAGTTGCACCATTAGAAAATTGTAGCGAAATGCAGGAAGATCTGCAGCGGATAGGCACTTGGTGCAAAAAGTGGCAACTGGTAGAAGTTACGTCAGTAAAATATCTGGGAGTATGCGTGCGGAACGACTTGAAATGGAATGATCATATAAAATTAATTGTCAGTAAGGCGGGTACCAGATTGAGATTCATTGGGAGAGTCCTTAGAAAATGTAGTCCATCAACAAAGGAGGTGGCTTACAAAACACTCGTTCAACCTATGCTTGAGTATTGCTCGTCGGTGTAGGATCCGTACAAGATCGGGTTGACGGAGGAGATAGAGAAGATCCAAATAAGAGCGGCGCGTTTCGTCACAGGGTTATTTGGTAGCCGTGATAGCGTTACGGAGATGTTTATCAAACTCAAGTGGCAGACTCTGCAAGAGAGGCGCTCTCCATTGCGGTGTAGCTTGCTCGCTAGGTTTCGAGAGGGTGCGTTTCTGGATGAGGTATCGAACGTATTGCTTCCCCCTACTTATACCTCCCGAGGAGATCACGAATGTAAAATTAGAGAGATTCGAGCGCGCAAGGAGGCTTTCAGACAGTCGTTCTTCCCGCGAACCATACACGACTGGAACAGAAATGGGAGGTAATGACAGTGGCACGTAAAGTGCCCTCCGCCACACACCGTTGGGTGGCTTGCGGAGTATAAATGTAGATGTAGATGTAGATGAACTTATTCTACGCCTACATGCTATGAGAGACTATGCTGAAGTTTGCAGATGAATTCAGGACACGAGTGCACAACCAGCTGTGCGATTTTGATTTATTATTTTTTTTTTAACATCGAAACCTTGTAACAACGTTGAGAGGAGGTCGGTTTACAACTTCATTTCTTCTTCAGGCACTGAACAGATTTACTGAATCCTTGTCTCAGGCAATCGATAGTACGGGCACATCTCACTAATCGCCAACCTGAAATTCGTGTCCCAAAGAAGTTATCATTAAATCATGTAATTCAGTCAACATATAATTCACCACCACACCGCTCCTTTTTATACAGTTCCAATATTCTCAAATAATATAGTCTGATACTGTAGCAAAATACTTGGGTTATAAACTAGAAAAGAGTTCTGCAAGCGACCTATTCCAGTCTGTGTTGTAGTATGAAGAGAAAACTTGATTCCCTACTAAAAATGCATCGGGTCGTAAGGAGATTCTCAAGAATAACACACATGCGAAATAAGTAAGTAAATATCGAGACAGGATACAACTATGATTTAGTAACATAGTGATGCTGAAAAACAGAATGTAGCACATCAAATAAGATGCGTGCACTGTGATCGGGTAATGCTGCAGACAGCCAAACGACAAAAAGGAAGATGACACCTGAACAACACTTCTGCTTCAAAATAAGGAAGTGTGGACTGGGTACCGACGAGAGGGAAACCTGTATCGGCATTATTTAATCAAGTATTTCAGCACTTGTCTCGAGTGATGTCGGGAAATTGCAGAAATCCTGGATGAGGATGGTCTTTCGCGAATTTTAACTTAGCTCCTCCGGAATAGTAGTCGACTTTTTTACGACATTGTGTCAGGCCCCTGTGTTGGCTACCCAGCGTACCATACTGCAGCAATTTAACAGTTTAATTCTGTGTTAACTCCTACCACTCTCTTCACTTTTCGTACAAAATGTGTTACGGGTCTATCAGTATAACTTAAGGTTCTCTATGAACTTCGTGCCGCGAGCAAAAGAAACAACTGAAATACAGGTACCAAGGAGAAATTGAAGACTTGAAAATTAAGTTGCGAAAGTCAGTTCATTTATTCTGATAAGGAAGGAGAATTTCTGTCAGGCTCAACGTTCTTGTGTTTCAAAATAAATGAGTGGGAGAACTTTTCCTGGTGGTTCTCAGGTTGATACCTTCTGTTATACAGAAAGAATGCCGCTGCATGAATCTTATAAGAATTCTCAGGAGTCATACAGACCCGAAAAGTTAAAAAAGAAGTCCTCTTTTCAGCTAGCACCATGCCTGTGTTCTGGAAATTGGATCGCCCTGGAAGCAGGTAGGCTTCTACAGGTATCGTCAGTAGAATAAAATTCTTTAGGTTGCGCAACGCGCCTTTTTTAATAATAACTGAAGATTATTGAAGGGCTCTAAACAATTTCCTTTTTCATGAAGGGGCATCACCCTATTCTCATATATTACGACGTTGGTCGAGATAGAAATTCATCTCTGCATGATTGAACACGAATTAGGGAGCAATTCTCATCGTTCTGTTCCTACACGAAATCCAGACGTCAGGAGATCTCGGTTGCCAAGCTGATATCGAGTTCGCTGAATTCCTGGAGGGGTAGGATACGGTTCCGTAATGTCGCCCAATAGTCCGCCCCGATAGCTGAGTGGTCAGCGCGACGGAATACTGTGCTATGCTATGCTATGGGGAACGGGTTCGATTCCCGGCTGGGTCGGAGGTTTTCTCCACTGACGGACTGGGTGTTGTGTGGTCCTCACCATCATCACCTCATCCTCATCGACACGCAAGTTGCCGAAGTGGCGTCAACTAAAAAGACTTGCACCTGGCGATCGGTCTACCCGACTAGAGGCCTTATCCACACGACATTTCATTTCATGCCGCATAATAATCAGAATTTGAGGTTACGGAAATCTGATCTTCATTCCCGTTGGTTTGAAGAATTCCTAGCAAATAAGCCTATGCCAGTCGTTTCTAAAGGGGAGAAATGGTCAAATATATTAGTAGCTTCGGCCGTACTCGAGGAGTTATAGGACAGTTAGTGTTCACCGATTACTAACCGATTCAGGATCTATACCTGAAGTTTCCGGTAAATAGTAATACGTAGAGGGGGGTTGGCAGAACGCTGTAAGTTAGGTTAATTTAACTTCGTGACCGGATGCCGTTCCCGAGACCACAGTCTTCATTGTAATCTAAGGGACGAAAGTTGCGTGCGCCACCTGCCTGTGAATCGTGTAAGCTTTGTTCTATGTGTTATCGTATTTTAAATGTTTCTGTAGCGTATATTATGAAGCAGAATTAGGAGTTCAGCCAAGCTCTTGCCTTAATGAGCGTCGGTAACCGCCTAAGCAAAATGTTCAAATGTGTGTGAAATATTGGCTCTGAGCACTATGGGACTTAACATCTACGGTCATCAGTCCCTTGGAACTTAGAACTACTTAAACCTAACTAACCTAGGGACAACACACAACACCCAGCCATCACGAGGCAGAGCAAATCCCTGACCCCGCTGGGAATCGAACCCGGGAACCCGGGCGCGAGAAGCTAGAACGCTACCGCACGACCACGAGATGCGGGCTGTGAAATATTATGGGACTTAACTGCTAAGGTCATCAATCCCTATGCTTACACACTGCGTAACTTAAATTATCCTAAGGACAAACACACACACACACACACACACACACACACACACACACACACACACATGCCCGAGGGGGGACACGAACATCCGCCGGGACCAGCCGCACAGTCCATAACTGCAGCGCCTGACCGCTCGTCTAATCCAACGCGGCCCGCTTAAGCACCATACTCAGATTGACTGGCCATGGTCGAGATAATCGACTGTGTGGATTCGATCCCGGTCTGTCTCACCTCTCATTCTCGCTAGCTACCGTGCTGTGGGTTTTCGAGTTACGCTATACGTCCAGGTCATTTCATCTTCGTCAGATTAAAGGGATGTATAAGCTCCAGTACGACTGTATTAGGACATGACCAGTGATATTTTTAATTGTGTTAGTATGTGTACTGAAAGCGAATTCTGCTCCGCTTCATTTATCTGGAATCACTATACCGTTTTTGGTGTCCTAGACCTGGTCCAAAATGTGAACCGATATTGCATCAAAGATTTCACCGACGTGATATGTCACGTTTAATTTTTTCAACAGCTTCTGTTATTACATTACAGTTTGCGAAGTGTAATTTAATTTCAAAGTGACTTAATAATCTATTTAATTTCATGTTGTTGAATATTTGCTGTTTATCTAACCTGTGCAAAAGTTTTTGTTCGTTCTTTTAGTTAAAGAGTGGTTTTAGGCGCTACAGTTTGGAACCGCGCGACCGCTACGGTCGCAGGTTCGAATCCTGCCTCGGGCATGGATGTGTGTGATGTCCTTAGGTTAGTTAGGTTTAAGTAGTTCTAAGTTCTAGGGGACTGATGACCTCAGAAGTTAAGTCCCATAGTGCTCAGAGCCATTTGAACCATCTTTTGAACACCGTGCGTTGGATTCAGCTACCTAGTCGGAAAGAGCCTTCTTCCTGCGCGCAGAGTTGCCCGTTCCTTGCAGATATGTGTGTTGTGCCGTGTGTGATCTTGTGTACTACAATGCATAAGTGTACAGTGTAGCGTTATGAGTGTGTTTCACGATGATGAGAGAAGGGAGAGGGTGACACATAGTGCCAGCACTTTGCCTACTCCGCTCGAATAGCACCAAGAGGGCCGTGGAGGTTAACGTCTCCATCCGACGGACGGATCACCATCGAAAATGTGATAGGACCTCAATTCGTGAGACACTGTGGAGACATTGACTCTAAATTTGGTGATCAAGAACTTTAAGCCACCATCTTTCCTCCCCGTGTTAGCCAAATATAGGCAGTGAAAATTCCATCCACCACTAGGATTCGAACCAGCGGACTTCCACATAGAGCGCTACAGCGATGGCGTGCGTTAGCGACTTCGGCTAAGAACGCAGATCTTCCTTTAATTATTCGTTGTAACGGCGTAACTGTGTTTGTCATTACGTGAAATACATCAGTACTGAAGTTTTGGTGGTTAAAGATTTGCATAGTACTGAATAATCGTGAAGTGTGCTATGAGATATACTTTCATATGTGATAAGATAATAAAATCCATCCTGTTTAAATCTTCCAGTTATAAATTTCTGTTCACTAACTACCAAAATTTCCCGTAAAATCCAAAACTAATTCGCCCCTTCAGTGCTTCCAAAACATGTTACTAAAGTGAACCAATACTGAATTTTGAAAGCAGTTTGAGCATTAATTACGTATTTCGCGCTGCTATCCTTTTTTATAAGTCAATACAATTTAAACCAATAACTGATTATTTCAAATAAGCGTGGTGTCTTTACAGACGTTTTTATTCCATGTAGTTTAAAGGCAGTCACAATAAGAGTTGTACGGATATTCGATTTCAATGCGCTACTCTTTTGTCTCTGAAAGCCTTGTCCATTTTAGTAGGCAAAACACGATCATGATCAGCTCCAATTAAAATCGAAACGTTTGACAACGCGTAGGTGCTGCTTTTCAAAAGTAGGCAGGGATATTACATGTTGTAATAGAAGCTTTCAGCAAAAGTATTTGAGAAATGTGGTACAAGTGAGAGGTAAAACGGTTGGAATCCCGTACTGCGTTGTAAATTCAGCCGAGTCGGGTTCTCATACCAAGCTTCGCTGTTACACGCTGTAAGAAATTACACCGAGGCCGCCAGGATAAAACTTATTCCCTCTTGACTCTACTTCATACGACAGATGTACAAGTCTAAGATTCTGTAAAGAGAACTTAGTGCTAAATTTCAATATATTTCAATTGAAAAAACATTTCAAATACGTGTATGTCCTCATGTTTACACGTAAATTTCATCGTCACATATCGTTTGGCGTTGTTTGAGCTTCATGGTATACCGCATCTTCGAGTGCTCTCAACAAAAAGTGTTCAAATAGCGTCAAATTGGGGGAATCAGTAGGCTACTTCACTGTAGCAATCTGTCAAGTCCAGTTGTGAGTGAAATTTCACTGATGGTGTTTGAACTGAAACAGCAGATTGTTGCCACCTTGCCTCTCAGTTTTAACATTTTCCGCAGATACCTTTTAGCTAAAAGCTTGAACTCCAACGGTAACAAGTGTTTTATTACTTTAAGCTTCTTATCGAGACCAATGGAATGCTGTTTTTATAAAGTGTATCATTACATTAAAAAAAAAGAAAAACATTTTTGTTTCATTATCACGAATGATACAACAGTTAAACCACGTTACGTGCCTCACTGCGTACAGTCATTTGCCAATACCCTCGCACCGATATCTTAAACCGTTTTCTGAACAAAATATTTTGTACGACTCTCGCTTCTCACCCTGTTTAGACATAAACGACCTAGTGGACAATTTCGGAAGCTCCGTGAACCATGTTCCTGGTTGACGCTGTTGTAGACAGAAAATCATCACGCGAGAAAATAGTAAAATGCGGCAAGACCAACAGAGACGAGACACTTGATACAGGAACTCACAATCGACCATTGACACAAATACAAGTAGCATATTGGGCATAAATAGGTAGAGTATTGTTTCATTAGAGGGGCGGTGATGTAATAGTCATGTAAGATATCTATGATCATGCGTCCGGAGTGGGTTAAACTGGAACAACCACATAAAAGTAGTTGTATGATTCGAGAATGAAACTAATTGAACGAATCCCAAGGTACAACTGTCGAACCGCTCCCGTAGTTTAAAGCGCACGCTAGCTTGAGAGCCGGCGAAATAATCCACATACGGATCGAGTCCACGCGATGAGTTAATGAAAGATAGTCCAGACCAGACTGAACGTAACTTTTAGACACTTTTTAAAGCTAACGTATGCCAAGTCTGGACCAGTCCCAATCTCCACCTCAGAAAATACGATAAAGAAAAAGTTGAAATTCGCTAACACAGAACAAAATTGACATGATTCAAAGACAGATGGTGCACACGACTACCTACCATAAGGTTACCTGACTACTATGGCGACGGGATGGGCATCTGGGCATAAAGTTTAATAAAATACATTTTCTAAATCATGAAAACAGCAGACTCAGAGCGACAGAATAAACGCTAAGAAGGAGAGAGCTCCTGAGGAAATTTTGTTACTTACTAAGGAGGTAGCTTACGAAACACTCAGTAGAGTAATTCTTGAGTACAACTCATCAGTGTGGGAGCGTAACTGGGAAGGATCAGTGCAGGAGATGGATTTTCGGCGAAGACGTTGTCGCAACTCTATACGCGTTAGAAATATAAAAATACGGAAATTATAGGATCATTGTCATTGTTAGTAGAATATTAGCGAATTGTTGACGAACAGTGGCAAAAATAATCTATGAATGGAGACCAACTAAAACTAAGAAAGCGTTGAAAGTCACCTCGAACGTGGATGCATGATTTTATTGATGTTGTGAATTCAAGAGGTCTTTAGGAGGAAGACTGGAAAAATATGAACTATGGACGTTGAGAAGCCGAAGACGACGACTGCCGTAAAAATTGGATTTTCCCAATATTGTCTCGCGAAATGAAAGTGATAATAAAATCAGAGAAATTCGAGCATAGTCTTTTTTTTCCGCTCGCTTGTAGCGAATGGACCAGGAAGTGGGAAGAATGTTACGGTACATGATGTACCCTCCTATGCACACGCTTCAGGTGGCTTTTAGTGTACTGATGCAGTAGAGCACACTGAATGTTTTGGGAATGTGGGAAAAGCGTGGTTGCTACTCACACAATGAATCGCTACAGTCATTGAACCTGGAATCTAAACCAGAGCAGAAGGGTCGCAGTAGATGCGGATGGACAACAAAGGCAGCGCGAGGTGTGTCGGCGCGTTTGATGGCGGCAGCGGCGGCGGGAAGCTGCGGCCCACACGCCGCGTGCAGGAATGCGCCGGCCGCTCACCCGCCAGCGGGCGCGCCGCAATCTCTGCACTAACACTACTCACACTAACCGCCAAATCGCGTGCAAGCCGCTCCACATCTCACTTCGACACTTCGCTGTGCAGTCGAGAAGAGCGAGCCGACGATCTCTGCAGGAACATTGTTTTAAGACATTTTATCTCATATCCCATATGCACCACCTGTAATCTTGTGGACAAATGTGGTGGACAGGTCCACCTTTTAACAATCTCATCAGTGCAAATTTTTATACCCATATTTAATTACCGGCGTCGGCAGCCGAGACTGCTGTTGCACGCCACAGTGGTGTTACAGCTATCGAATGGCTTCGTGTATTAGATCGGCGGATTGTGATTCAACCAACTCCCCTAACGCAAATGCCGGGACAGTTCTTTGAAATGGCCACAGCTGAGTTCTTTCCACATACTTCTCAGAACCAAGGTTCAAAAATGGTTCAGAGCACTATGGGACTTAACATCTGAGGTCATCAGTCCCCTAAAACTTAGAACTACTTAAACCTAACTAACCTAAGGACATCACACACATCCATGCCCGAGGCAGGATTCGAACCTGCGACCGTAGAGGTCGCGCGGTTCCAGACTGAAGAGCCTAGAACCGGCTCAGAACCAATGTTCTGGTCGATCCCTAATAACCTCGTCGTCGACGGGACGTTACATCCTAATCCTCTTACCTTCTTTCGTTCCTTCTTCTGGGGGGTATTATAGAGGTGAAGGCAAGCAGCTGACATCGGACTTTACTCTCTCTCTTTTCTTCATGCATTCTCATCCACAACTCCTCAGACCGAGAGAGGTGGCGCAGTGGTTAGCACAATGTACCCCATTCGAGAGGACTACGGTACAAATTCGCTTCCAACCATCCCGCTTAAGATTCATCGTGATTTCGCTAAACCGCTCCAGGCAAATGCCGGGATTGTTCCTTTTAAAGGGCAGGGCCGATTTTCTACCCATCCTTGAAACCATTCGAACTTGTGCTCCGACTCTAATGACCTCGCTGTCGACGGAAGTTAAACCCAAGATTCCTTTCTTTACAAAGATATGGAGATAACCCTGTATTGCTCTACCAAACCACTTTCACGAAGAGTATCTCCACAACAGCACAGTCAGTTTTCCACATTGGCCCAAACTAGAATTGCGCTCTACCAAAGCTGCGGCTCGGTAGTTCTAGTACAGTACATAAATGACGTAGTAAATGATAGCATTGGTAGGGACAGAAACATAAATATATGTGTAAGAGAGGAACTGGGAACCGACGACTTCTCTATGTTTTTTTTGTATTTTAGCTGTTTGTTTTGCACATAATTAGAAGCCCACACAATTCAGTGTTAGTCCGTTGTTTGTTTTATATCGATACAGAACATTAATTGCATTTTATAAGTAGTAAAAGTTAGCTGATCGTGAAACTTCTGCACTTTCATGGAACCAAAGCAATCTCATTGATGCAGGAACAGTTTACATGCATAAACATACAAAACTATATGATTATTGTTGGTATTTTGTTCTCAATTGAACGTTCTTTATCATGATCAGAGAGTATAGTTTCCTGTGATTAGTGATAAATACGAAAGTTTTTTATGAATAAAAGAAATATCTTCTATATAGTTCGATGAAGTATTGGTTTGGTTGGATTGTTTTGAGGGAGGAGACCAGATAGCGAGGTAATCGGCCTCATCGGATTAAGGAGGATGGGTAAGGAAGTCGGCCGTGCTCTTTCAAAGGAACCATCCTGGCATTTGCCTGGAGCGGTTTAGGTAAATCACGGAAAACCTAAATCAGGATGGCCGGACGCGGGATTGAACCGTCGTACCCGCGAATGCGAGTCCACTGCGCCACCTCGGTTGGTCGATAAAGCATTAAAGCGATGTTTGGTACATTTTTGTTTTGAGATTTTTTATTTTCTCTTCTTATTGAGGAAATTGCGTTTTTTAGGCTGTACGACAAATCTATATTTTTTCTGTTTGTGTTTTGTTTCTACTAGATCCCTCTGTTTCAGATTAGAAATCAACAATTTTCGAATAAAACCTGAATTAAACACTAAAAATTTCAGTTTTCCTGTGGACAGTGTTTATTCAGACAGGAGAATAACTATGCAGAACAAAAATGTTCCATAGGTTATGCGGCCCTTTATGTACTCTAACTCGTTTTCCAGACGGCTCACCTCTTTCGGTTTGTAAGCCAATCTGGTAAGACACTGATCGTGTGCGTAAAAAAAGCTATCGGTAAGAGATAAAGCCCGATAAGTGTGCAGCACAACTAGTATACAAGTAACGCGGATACGATCTTAAGTGATCAAGGTTACTTGCAAAACTACAGTAATCGACGCTTACTTAGGGAAGTCTGTGGCAGCATACTGTGGTTTTACAACTCCAGCCCTAACGTACACTGCCTGAAAAGCCACTGACTGAGTGGACTTCTTTAATTATTCTCCTTCAACAGTGCAATATTTAAGTGTACAGTAATTAAATCAAGCAGTCGAAATGGGTTTCAATCATAGTAGCCGAAATCTACTAACCACATTAGGAACATCTTGTCTAACATGTGCCACAAGACTAACGTGATACACACCGATTAGCTACAACATTATACGCTAAAAGAATATTACCGTCGGTTATCTGATAACTGTTTTACACATTTCTCAATAATCGTCACCGCTCACTTTAAGGAATTGATTGTTTTCGACCACTCAGTTGTACCGAGTGAAGAATAATACACAAACGGTTGTGAAAAATGTAGCACCAGGAACATTACGTGTGACTGAAAAGGATGTCATACCACAGACTGAAAACATTTCAATACACAAATAATAAGAGCTACAGGACCTGACAGTCTTAGGTGTCACTGTGGTGTGAGGTCCACAAGCACTGCAGTGAGAGCTTCTAGACGTCGTCACATGGGATCGCAAAACACCTACATGTATACTTGAGGAAACCCTTCCTGCGTGTTCTCTTAGCTATGCCACAAATCATCAACAGAAATTAGTGGAGAACATGTTGCCGACGAACTATGTTTGATGAGTAACATATGAGGCGAACGCACAGGCCAGGCATGCAGTGGTACTCGTCATTTGAAGAGGGCTTGCACATGTCCTCCGCATGTGGCCGGAGATACTGCTACTGAAACGTTGCTTATCGTGGTATATTAAAGAGGGTAAATGCTTAAACTCCAAAACCTTACAGATGTAGCGCTAAAGTTCGGACTGACCTCAGTGTGTAGTACTTGATATAACGTAGTGAATGACGTCATAGCCACCACACTGTGTACTTGAGTATTACGTCGTTCAGTAACGTATGTTGCCAGACTGTTGTCACAGTAAGGTAGCGTCTAAAACATACGCAACGATATAGAATGTACCGCAGCGGCGCCTCTCCCAAGGCGCTACATTTTACCACCAGAGTCAACGTTCGCGTCCTCTGAGGCGTTAATGTTTCCCGGAAAATGGGATCCTACGTAATGGAATGTTTGCTACCTACAGAGGGGTCGCGAAACGTAGACGCAGGCATGATCACACCCGTTACAAGTGTCAAACCAATACGTGAATTAAACTGTACAGTTTATAGCGGCCATGCGGACAAGATCGCGCTCATCCCATGCTGCGATCGCATTTTGTGGTCCAGTATCAGCTTTTCGCCGGTATTAGATCTTCGTCTATTCGTTGGTTATATGTTCTGATCACTGTCGTAGCAACTTAAGCGAGGTCACGCAATGCTAATATACTGGACTGCTGTTAGGGGTATTAGGGGTATTTCCCGACATTTGCCGCCCCATGCGTCTTATATTAAATTACTTGTTCCATCGTCACCTACGTCGCTTAGGAGATTTTTAGACGTTAATAAGAATCACACTATGCAGGCAGAGAAGAGTCGAATGTATAATTAATCATTTTGAGAGTGATGCATTATCAAAGCGAAACTGACAGTCTGACGAGCCATCAAACTCCTTACTAACTCGTATAGTTCGCAAGTTGGTCAATGGCCACCGACGCACATTTCAGACGACTACTAACTCTTCAAAACACAGATTCTTCAAGTTATAACGATCGCTCATATCTATAAATTTTCACACACATTAGGCTATATTTAAGGTAACCATCAATCTATCATTCAGAGGAAATCCATCAAGTTTTACATCAAAACAACTTTTTCATCCTATAATCTCATAATACCACTAGGCTAACAACACTTAATTTCTCTTCGTAACATACCAGACATGACCTCACACAGCAGTTTAGGAGGTGACATTTATAGACTACACACACAGTATCCCCCCATTTTTTGTGTGTGACCAGAAAAGTCACAGAATGATAAACTCGATTTCCGGAGACCCTTAATTTTTCATAATTCTACTGCACTCACGTGCTGATATTATGTCGAATAAATATACTCGTTTTCAAGTTTCCGATTCGTTTGTCGACTTTTTCTCATGCGAGTAGAAAGGTCTGCACCATACTGAACTCAAATCAGTCAAAGTGTGGTATCGGACTGACATGCACACCATCTCTCCCCGTTCTTAATTCCTTCTCGCTGGCCGGCCGCGGTGGTCTCGCGGTTCTAGGCGCGCAGTCCGGAACCGTGCGACTGCTACGGTCGCAGGTTCGAATCCTGCCTCGGGCATGGATGTGTGTGATGTCCTTAGGTCAGTTAGGTTTAAGTAGTTCTAAGTTCTAGGGGACTGATGACCACAGCAGTTGAGTCCCATAGTGCTCAGAGCCATTTGAACCTTCTCGCTGGTACAATTTTCAACATATCCTGCATATTCGATTGCATTACTGCTAACATTTCTTGGTGTTACAATTGTTATGAACGTTACGGTACTTCAAAGCAGAATTGCTTTCCTGCATGTGAAAAGATTACAATGGAACTATGTTGCGTAGCGGTCTCTGCGTGTAAAAGGCTAATTGGTGGCAAGAGGTCTGGGAAAACAGGAGATGCACGAGACGTGAAAGAGAGAGAAGCAACGAGGCGGCTGCTTTTTTACGTAATGGAACTTTTTGCCTGTAGTATGAAAATCTCTATACGCAGGTCTAATGATGGACTGGTGCTCTTCAACTGCCTATTCCACTGAAGACTTGCATCAAGTCGTGAAATGAGATCATTTTATCAGCCACGTTCGCGAGTATCCAATTTGTTAGTAAAAAACCGAGGCGAAACTGTTTGTTTTCATGAAGCTAAGCGTCTTAATCTGCATTCACATTCGAACATCCAACTAAGAAGGGGATTTAATTACCAAGGGGACGTAGTACAGTTATAACACAAACATTGCAGCTTCTTCTTTCATTCGTTGCAACAGCAACTGGGTGTAGAAAGCTTTCTGACGACAGTTGCACAATGTATGTTGTATCACTGAACGGTATACACTTAGTACACTGAGTATACTAGATGTCATTAACAAGAATTATGTAAATGGATTATTTTACGCTTCGGAAGGCAACTCGTCTGTAGATAATCATCATCATCATCACCATCATCATCATTACCACCTTCCTTCCAAGCATGATCTTGTCCAGAAGTTCTCTTGCCATCTTATTATTGATCGACTTAGCTGTCTTACACCGCTGGTGTGACAGTGTTGCAGGGATTTTGGGATTCGCTTTGAGATCATTCGTTGTAGATATTTTCTCCAGTTGTTTCGGTAATTCTGAATATGACATGTAACGGTTTCCATTTTCAGTTCCTTCTACACAACTTTGTCCTTTGTGTGATTCCATTTGTTGCAGGCAGCTGTTCGGCTGGAGATGATTTAATCAACTGGTTTAAACCAGGAAGTCTATTTGAAAATTGTATGATTTCACTACAATTTAAAATATAATACGAAGAAAAGAAGTAATTATTGAATGTTCTATTACTTCTGGTTTCATCTGTGCCAAAAATTTTATATCCGGAAGTGTAAATCTCTTAATTTACGGATATTCATTTACTATGTTCATTTAACGATTGGTATAAACGATTGCCTTATAGCCTTACAGTTGCAATAATATATTATTATCTTAGGATTCCAGTGGTTTCCTTTCAGTATAATCTATGAATGAGAAAATAAATCCTGAAGGCAGACTAATTCTTCCTTCATTCAGTGTGCAAATGCAAAGTGTCAGTGTAGATGACCCGATCGCTAAAAGAACTGGCCTCCAGCTACTTAAGACAATTTAAACCAGTCTCAGTTGACAGATCAAAGAAGCTATATGCCGCTGAAAGTCCGTGTTTTTATGTAGCCCTTCATCTCATGCGTCCTCTTGCCTGTGGCAGGTGACAACGTAGAATTTGCATAACGATTGCGAGTAAACTGCGAACTCTCAAACACTTGGCTCTCAGCGACGCAGTCGTAGCTGCATTCAGGCGATGTCGCTGCATCGCGATAACCGGAGAGTCTTTGTCCATTGCAATACGAGACTTCTAGTTGTGCCATAGGGCTGAATAGAATATGACGGGTAAGGTAGTGGAAAAGCGGGTTTCAAACCTGCATTCACCAGTTATGGTTTCAGTTATCGATGGTTTCCGATATCGTTTAGGTCAAATGCCAGGATGATTCCTTTGAAAATGACGCGGCCGATTTCCTTCCCCGTCTCTGTTCAGTCTGGGCGTGTGCCCCGTCTCTAATGATCTCATCGTCGACAGGACGCTGAACACTAATCTTCTTTCCGCCCGTCGTTCCTGCGGAAGGCTGCAAAAAGTACGCGAGCTGAGCGACGCAGCGCTGCAGCCACGAGCATTCGTTAAGGGGCGTTTACACGTCGCCCGCACACTTTTCGGCACGGGCCATTCGGGAAGTCAGCGAGTTTAACGAGCGAGATGCCAATGCACGGCTCGAGGACACTCGTCACTACGCCAGCCCGCCTCGTTAAGTTTTAAAATTAATTTGTACTTTCTGCGGGCGCGAAAATAATTGGTGCTGCCGCGTGCTTCCGTAGGACTTTTGCTTCTGCCTTATCGATTGTAAGTCTCCGCTAAACTTTCTAACCGATGGAGACGCATTACGAAGCCCTTATCCCTCCACAATATCCTGCTCTTGAAGCCCTTATCCGTCCACAATATCCCGCTCTTCCTTATCTGCTTTTATTTGTATCACAACCTACTGAAGAGGGCGTCAACCGATGAAGTGCTGACGTACCGAAGGAAGATGGTATCAAGCACTACACATTCTCGTTTACCTTTTCCGTGGTTTCCTTAATTAGCCACCAATGATTCGAGGGTTCATTCGACCAAGAAACGACCAGTTGCTCATCGTCATTCGCGAGCAAACAGCATTACACCGAAACGCAATTGAATCAAAGCTATTTTTCACGATGGAGTGGTGACGCCCCTGCTGCCTTAGTAAATGGACTATTTCGTCTCGGCACGTAACAGACAGAGATGTATTTAGTATTACCAGTGTGCGTGAAAGGATAGACATGACATATCTCTACATGTTCATTTGCACTCAGGAACATGGAACACACCTCTGAGGACATGCAGGTACTAAGATATGTAAGGACTGCCGCTACAAAGCTTTACCACGAGTAAATCCAATATGGATAAGCTTCAGCTGCAATGAAATGAATGAAGTGGCTCAGAGATTAAGATACTAGACTAACAATTTTCTTACGCCACTCCTAATGTCGGAATTATTCAGATGGATAACCCATGGCCCATTATTTAGTTCATTTCTGACCAACCAAACCGGGACTCTATCTGTGACGCCCTCCATGACGACAGATATTTAAATTCTACATTTTTTCTCTCTTTGCTTCACAGGATCAGCTGTTGTACTCAACAAGGTGTGAGAGGACGCATCGACCAGAGAGCAACAGATCACACTCCTATTCAGTGTTGCATCGTAATTGAATGCGAACGATCATACTACTTCCTTCATATACAGGCACACGGGGTCAGGGGTTTACTAGTTATCGGGAGCTTCAACGTTGGTCGCGTTATGGAGACCCTTAGGAAAATAGCGTTCAGGCCCATAAGGAAAGCAATGGATGCCGAGGGCACTCATCCGAGACGTGGAAGAGGCCTAGCCCGCGGCTATTGAACGTACGGGGTGCACTCGTTTGCAAGTTGTGGCTCACGTAGGCACCAACGACGCCTGTCGCTTGGGTTCTGAGGCCATCCTCAGTTCACGTGGAACGTGTGAACTACCGTGGTTTAACGACGAAATTCGGAATATGCTGAGGAAGGCTGTTGCGCTCTCGGATCAGAGGAGAACGTACAAATGATGACAGGCAAAAGTTGGTAGACATTCTTGCACCCGTAAAGAGATGGAAGCGCAAAGCATGCAGCAACTACCATCGTCACATCTTAGTAAAAGATCTTGCAGAGAACCCAACAAAATTCTGGTCCTACGTAAAATCCCTAAGCAGGTCTAAGGCTGCTGTCGAGTCATTCGTTGAACAGTCTAGCATGGCAGCAGAAGACAGCAAAACAATATCCGAAGTTTGAAATTTTACTTTGAAGGAATCGTTCACGTAGGTGAATGGTACAAACATACCATCGTTTGAACATCCCACAGACTTCCGTATGGAGGACATAGTAGTGGGTATTCCTGGCGGGGAGAAACAACTGAAAGAGTTGAAAACAAATAAGTTGCCAGGTCCGGGTGGAATCTCAGTTAGGTTTTGCAGAGAATATTCTATGTCATTGTTCCCTTGACTCTCTTGCTTATCGCGAATCTCTCGCTCCGCACAAAATCGGATTAAAGGAAGACTTCGAAGCTATTCAGAGGCGGGCTGCTAAGTTTATTACCGGTAGGTTCGAACAACACACAAGTACTACGGAGACAATTCGGGAACTCAAATACGGATCCCTGGATGAAAGGCGACGTTCGTTTAGAGGAACAATATCGAGAATATTTAGGGAACTGGTATTTGAAGCTAACTTCTGAAAGATTCTACTGCCACCAGAATACATTTTGCGTAAAAACCACGGAGATACGAGAAATTATGGCTCGTATGGAAGCATATATTCTGTCGTCTCTTCCTCTCTCAATTTGAGAGTGGAACAGGAAGAGGAAGGGAAATGTTTAGTAGTGGTACAACGTACGCTCCGCCACGCACCGTACGGCGGCTTGCGGAATATATATGTAGATGCAGATATGTCATGTGGAAACTAACTTCGCTAAAGGCGCCTCTCAAGAAGCAGATATAATCGCCATGGACGCAGGCGCTTCACTGTCAGATTAGTAAAGCTAGCCTAGACGAGCGAGGAGCGTATACGGCAAAGTAAGACCGCATCGATAGGCACACTACGCTTTCATCTCTCGTTCAGGGACCAGCCAGTAGACTACGAGCAGTAGTTTGGTTTCATACAGCACCCATCTGTTTGTTCACTAAGCCAGTGACTTATTGGATTGCTCCTGAATCATGTCATTCATAGAGATTAGGTGGTAGTTCACGTACTCTACTCGCATTCAGCAGTAACGGTTTTCAAGTCCACGTTCGGCCATTCAGATTTCTATTCTTTCACAATTTCCTCAAATCACATATATTTAATACGGGAATTGTTATGCTGGAATGGCCGCAGTTGATATCCTTCCCCCATCTGTTCCAGTCAGAAAATGTGGTCTTTCCGTAAACAACTCGACTTGACGGAAAGCTAAACCATAATATTCGTTCGTTCGCTTGTCTCTTCTTACCGCCCTTCCTTCCTGCCTTCGTTCCACACTCTTACTTCCGAATTCTGTCGAAGTGGTTACACGAACAATCGCTGGGTGAAGTGGTGATGTTTCTAAAATTATTAGCTTCTCATAAATGTTTAAGCCTTCGAAACAGAAACTGTTTCAATAGCCAGCTGTGAGTTACTCACAGCTTTTGCGGCGTTATTTTCATATCGAATACTTACATAGCTTTAATTAAACATTTATTCAGAAGTAGGCAAGAAATTATGCAATTTTTAAATTCCAAATCGTATGCAATAACCGTCATCTAAATTATTTTCTGCTTTTCCTAAAACACAACATATTTCTCAGTTTCACCGTGTGCTACCGTTACAGTACAGACATATTTACGAATAGCTCATCCACTGGCTAACTTCAAGGCAAAGGTACTTCAAACGTGTGGCTCTTCTAATTGCCTTTATATCAAACAATACTTCAGTACTTCGGTATTTCAGTGATTTAGTACTCCCACTAGCTGCCATACTCCGATGTCTCTATGTTGATAGCCGTAATATGAAAATGGCTGTAATTATATCAGTTTAGGCCTTATATCCTCCTGTTAGCAGTAGAATGATTTTCTTTATTTAGCTATGTATTTTCATATGTTTTCTATTCAGTTACTTTTTTTATTATAAGAATGGATATTTCTCATGGTCGCAGTCCCTAGTTCACCATACGTATCAGCATAGAAAGCTACTGCATTGATTGAACCCTTTAAGTAACGCTAGTAAATAGACACATCGCTGAAACTACCATGTATAGTTTCTTTTGTTCCTGATTCGTTGATACATATATTTATCACCTCATACCTCCTGACACACTTAGAAATACGTGATAAATTGTGCAGTTTTACTCATTATTATTCCAAAGAGTAAATGCTGGAATGTATTTCATTGTTACGGTGAAAAAAAAATATTTTGTTACTTAACGGTTTAAAGTATGTATGCACCAGCTTTTAAATGGATATTTAATTACATATTTTACTGTCATGAGGTCCTGTTCCATACATCATTATAATGCTGTAAAAGCAGCACAGCTATCAGACTACTAACTGTTCCTAATCACTTAGCTGGAAACTTCTTCATAAACCTTGCACGAGACGTGAATACCCATCGATTGAGATTTAATATTAGCGTCTTCTGGAGTGACTGATCATGGACGAGCTACTGACTCTCTTCATACCATATTAGGCAATACATATTATTTGATGTCGCAAGGAGTTCTCAACTGATCTCTTCCTACTACAAACAGACGTCCCATAAACGAATCAGTTCTGAAGAGAGAGAGAGAGAGAGAGAGAGAGGTGGAATTAGCGGTTAGGAATCTTCTGTTGGCGGTACTCTCACGCGGTCATAAGATTCTGCCTTTAGTGTTGCTACTACACAGGAACAGATGAATCTGAAACAAAAGTTGCGATGTAAATCTGACTTCATCCGCCATTTGCATATTCGTAGAATAAAGAGGAATCTGCATATGAATGTGAAATAAAGCCCACTCAGGATCGGGACCGGTTGTGGCCAGCTGACGGCGGGTCCTGTTCGCGTTACAGGGGGACCCGTGCTGCATTTCCCACAGCCGCGTACGCCGTTAGACCTACGATAGCGCAATGCAGTTCCAAAGACGCGCGCTCACCCTCTCAGTTTTCTTTTCCGGTCACCTTATCTGACAAATTATTTTTAATTAGTCGAGATATTATCATTGAAATATCATAAACAAATTAATTTCCTGCTTTTTATGCTTATTATCCCTTTCCATTGTTTAAATCGCTTCTTTGAGGTATCCGCTTGAGATGAACATGCCGCCGACTTGGATTTGGCGTTTGCTCTTTGCGAGATGCCACTATTGTCGCTATACTTTCATTTTATCCATATCTAACACTGAAAGTCTGAAGCGACATATGCTTGCTAATAGAGGATCATTTAAGCAGCACTTTTACCCACTTCAATCGTTTCTCTTTTTGTATAAGGGAGGAAAATTACAGAGGCCGTATCGAAAATATAGAGAAATACTGAGGAAAACCGGCCAAAAACCGCTATCACGCCGTTCGGCGCACCTGACGAATTTTAATTTCGGCTGATGTGTTAACAGGAAGAAAGGACGTTAGTGCGTGTCGCCGACAAAGACATTATGGATAGAAAAGAAAGCCAAAAACACAGTGTTTAACGTTCCATGAACGACAATGTTATTATGGACTGGAAAACTGGCCATGTCCTTTTCCAAGAAGCCATCGCTGCATTGCCTTACATGGTATAGGGAAACCACAGAAAATCTAAATCGGGATTATCGAGCGGCGGAATGAACAACCGTCCTCCTGAAGGCGAGGCCAGTGAGCCAGTCACTGCGTCATCTCATTTAGCTTAGTATTAGGGTGATCACTATCTCAGAGATAAGATGAGGATGAGGGAAGAAACCAGAGGACTACGTTTCAAAACAATAATTTTTGTGAAATCACGGAATATCTAAATCTTGATGGCCGCACGCTGATATGAGATCCGGTTCTTACGAATGCGAGTCCAGTGCTTTCATTACTCCAACAAGCCCGGTGCAGGTGGGTTAAGTGAGGATACGATTTATATACCTATCTAACAACAAACGTTCAACGTAATGCTCTACACATGTTGGTTAAAATAATCCAACAGTTTTGTGTGAAAATTATCTGGGTGGTAGACTGCGTCTTGGTTTAAAACACGTCGTACGTTAGTATTACATTAAATTTACTGCAGCTCCTTATGAGTCTTTGATTCAAAAGCTCAAAAGAAGAATTTTGGAAGCGGTCGCCTTCGGGTTACGATTCTTCCAAGGAAATTGTATGGCATAGATGATCCAAACAATTACACTCCGCGTTTTTACACGGAGCGAGACGGCGTTGTGGTAAGGCAATGGGCTCGCGTTCGAGAGGACAGTGGTTAAAATTCCTCGCCGTTCAGCCCGATTAAGGTTTCCCTAAACTAATCAAGGCAAATTCTGGGATGGTGCAATCGAATAGGACACGGCCAATTTCATTCCCTAATCCGAACTTATGTTCCGCCTCTAATGACGTGGTCGTCGACTGGACGTTGAACCCTAAGTTTCTTTCCTTCAGTTGACCTGCATTATAAGGTATAGTCTGCCACTGAGGGTCAACGTTGCGACACCAAACGTAGATCGTAGGAGTTCTAACTTTATTATCGGACCAATTTCGTCATGTATAAAAACGTGTCGCCCATAAACAGATACAGATGTGAGTGCAAAACGTAAGGACGAAAGTGACTTTCACATGATGTTACATAGCTTGATGAAACTTGGCCCATCTACGTAAGGTAACTGGAAGAAGTACGCAATGAGGCGAGTAGAATTGACACTTTCATTCAGGATCAATAATTACACTGAATACAATGCGATTTGTGATGGACCCCCGGACATTACAAAAGGCAGGACATAGTTCTTCATATGATGTATGATCACCATGCGTGTTCTGATACTAGCTATAACCTTTGCAAGGAGTTCTTATGCCGCGCGGGATTAGCCGAGCAGTCTCAGGCGCTACAGTCATGGACTGTGCGGCTGGCCCCGGCGGAGGTTCGAGTCCTCCGTCGGGCTTGGGTGTGTGTGTTTGTCCTCAAGATAATTTAGGTTAAGTAGTGTGTAAACTTAGGGACTGATGACCTTAGCAAGTTCCATAAGATTTCACACTCATTTGAATGAGGAGTCGAGGAAACGGACGTGCCTAGTAGTGCATTCGTCGAATCTCTTCTCATTCCAAGAGCTCTTCCAACTGCGCAGTTCGATGCGCGCCCATGCGGCATAATACATCCTCGCACCGTAAATCCTGGATCACCAAAACGATGATGTCCGACAATGTTGCTGTGTGCATTACGTGTTCCCATCTCTGACGAAATGAAGGTACTGAAGCACTGACGAACTTGATGGCTTTGGTGGGGTAGCAAAAGTTTGCAAACAGTACACTCACTGGTCAACGTTACTGTAAGATGGGACTCTTCACCATGTGCGTTTTTTTGATTACTGCATTCGGCTATGACTTTATTTTTATGGGTGACAATACCTGACCTCATAGAACTACTCAGGTGGAGGAGATCTTGGAACGGGACCTGACTTCATTTTTATAGATGGCAATGCATTACCCCACTGAACTGAGCAGGTGGATATTCCGCGAATGGACTGGCCTGCCAGTTCCCAAACTTAAATACCATGTGGCATGTATAGGATGTGTTGGGCAGATGTACTGCGGCACGTCTACATGCGCCAGCGTCCATCAAGCAGTCAACTGCGCTGGTCGAGGAATGGAACGCTCAACCACAAGAGCTCCTTCGCAAGCTCGTTGCCAATATGAGAGCACCTTTTAGAGCATGCAGTGCTATATGTGGTGATCACAAACCCCATTAAAAACAATGCCCTCCCCCCCATCCCGCTTTTGTAATGTCCAAAGGACCATCATGAATCACGGTGACTTCAGTGTCATTATTATTTCTGAATATAAGTGCCATTTCTGTTCGCCTCATTGTATATTTCTTTCAGTTACCTTTCTGTTGTATACGGTAGTAGTTCCTTCTATTTATGGTCCAAGTTTCATCGAGCTAAGTCACTTGGCAGTGATACATCATGCGAAAGTTACTTTCGTCCTTTTGTTTTGCACGACTGTCTATTTTTTTCAACTCGCTCGCCATTCACGAATATCATGAACAGTATATTTTCTGTTGTACTAGTCACACGTACACACGATTCAATTTTCACGTCTGACGATGTCTGTTTACAAGTGACAAAATACTGAGTTCTGTTTGCCAAGAAGTCTGTGGTCCAATTACATTTCCCTACCATATCCCGTAAGTACCTATTCTGTTTACTATTCGGTAGTTCGGAACCATATGGAAAGTATTCATTGAGACGAATAACAAACGCAGTCCTGATTTATGGCCGGTTCTAGGTGCTTCTATCCGGAACCGCGCTGCTGCAACGGTCGCTGGTTCGAATCCTGCCTCGGGCATGGATGTCTGTGATGTCCTTCGGTTAGTTAGGTTTAAGTAGTTCTAAGTCTAGGGTACTGATGACCTCAGATATTAAGACCCATAGTGCTTAGAGCCATTTGAACCTGATTCATGTATTCCGGTGTGAAGGCCTTCTGTAAACTGCCACTTCATTGGATTGTGACTACTGACACCTGTTTTCTCTTTGGTATTGTACGACATAGTATTATTATGATCTCGACTACATTGATTCTTGGGTCATGAATATGTTACAAACAGATTCATGTCGAACTGGCTGTTCCTCCCTCAAAGCTAGTTTTTACACACGATGCACTTATGCCGAACAGTAAAACTGTTACAAACGTTTGATGTTGAAGGAAGCTAATGTATAAAAATTTGTTTTCTAGTACATACCACAATGTCTCAATAAAAATCAAACTTAGTGATTGTGGGAGTAATGAAAGAAGTATTAAATGATGTTCGTGGTCATCAAATTAATCCTGGACATATCCAGGCCTGTGAATGGGGGCGTTTTTATCTTTGAAATGAAATCAAGTACTTTTAGAAATATCTGCGATGTTTAATGAACGTGGAAAGCTATGTAACTGTAGAACCACAAGTTAATTTTTCTCTAACGGCAAGCATAGAGCCCGTAGAGAATAACTGGACGAATTACCAAAAAATGTCGTATGTGCTTCACACCGAACTCGTTTTATGTTTACATCTGTCAGTTGTCCAAGTTCTCAGCTTCTCACTCGTCTGAAACTTGTTCTTCCGGTTCACAAAAATTTTAAAACCAGCATTTCACAAGAGATTTGTGAATAGTAGGAATTTTAAGTTTATAGTATTTGTGGGTTATGTTTCGGTTGATACTGGGTTTTCTAGACATATACGACGGGACTTCCAAAAGTAAGTGACACATGTCGCCCCACGCTACGAACTTGTGCACCAAGAGTGGCTCATTATCAGAAGAGATCACATGTTCTGGGTACTTCGCAAACACAGTTCTGCTGCGGTATAGTTAACAGATACATTACCGTTTTGGAATGAAGTGGCGCGGCAACTGAAAACGTACCGTACTGCAAAGATGAAGCCTGCGGTCCAGTGTGGTTCTTGTGGGCAAATACGTAAACTGCACACAGATGCGCCATGAAATTCTGGTAGTATATGGACCAAAAGCAACTTCCCGTCGGAAGGAACTAATGATATCAACTGCATCGGAACTTTGTGAGGAATCATTGGCGATGAGTGAAAATGTGTGCTGGACCAGTATTCGAATGAAGGATCTCCTGTTTACAAGGCAGTTGCTTTGACTACTTCACCACCCTGACACCATGTTTATTTTACATGTGTTGACTGTGTCGGTACGCCTGTCAACTCACATTCCCATACAAAGCCACCTATCTGGAGACCCTTCCATGTCCTCCTGGCTTGCTTATTTTAGATTCCCAGTTGAGGTCGAACGTAAATGTTCATTCACATTGAACGTTGTGGACTCACTGCTCATTGAGGCCGTCCGAGATAGCAGACACCACACATTCATATAACTGATTTGTCTCCATGGGCAAGTCCACAAACTTCAATGCGGATGAACATTTACGTTCGACCTCCACTCGGAATCTGAAATTAGCGAGCATGGTGGGCATGAACGGGGACTGCGTATAGGTGGCTCCAGGCGGCAATGTGATTCGGCCAGGGACGTACCGAGAAAGTACGCGCATTTCCGATAAACACTGTGGCTGGGTGGCGCGATATTTAACGCAGCCTAGTAAGCAGGAGATTCCGAGTTCGAGTATCAGTCTGGCACACATCTTCACTCATCGCTGCTGATTCCGTACAAAGTCCCGATGCAGATGATGTCATTAGTTCTTCCATTTCCTTTCCTTTCTCCATCCTCCACCTTCATGTTACATGACTTGACTAACGTCGCGCAGACGTTGGTCAGGTTGATCGGGAAGGAAGACTGTCGGCACTGACCACAGACGACGGTGTACAGGAAATCGAGGAAATGATTCGCTCCAATCACTGATTTTACGACCATAAGGACATTCACACAGTGGTTCTCGAATGGCTACGTGACCAAGAAGCAAATTTATACAGGCGAGGAATTGAATGACTGGTCGAACGTTCCGACTGTTGTTTACAGAGACTTAACGACTATGTTGAAAATAGAGTCATCTGTACCACGTTGAAGTGTAGCGCAGCATTCAATAAAAGTTACTTGGCTTCCCATAATAACGTGTAAGTAACTTTTTGAAGTTCCCTCGTAACAAGCTAACAAGTCTCTTAGGCAGCAGTGCAAATCAAGGGTTCGCAAGCTATTTCTCTGACGGAAAACTTTGAGAATCCTGCTCCTTTGATGGAACTGGATGCTTGCTTATTTGAAGGTTTAATCAATTTTTTTTTTAAACTGAGAAAAGCTTGATTAATTCAGTTCTTGCTTCAGTTTTAAATGAAAACTAATAAAACAAAAATCGTAATAATTTTTTTTAAAAATAATAAGTATCGTCAAATTGTTGAAAAAACACCATATTGTTGATACATTTTTGCGGAGTACTTATTCACATCCCGCTGAACACCAGTGTTTCGGCCGGCCGCGGTGGTCTCGCGGTTCTAGGCGCGCAGTCCGGAACGTGCGACTGCTACGGTCGCAGGTTCGAATCCTGCCTCGGGCATGGATGTGTGTGATGTCCTTAGGTTAGTTAGGTTTAAGTAGTTCTTAGTTCTAGGGGACTAATGACCACAGCAGTTGAGTCCCATAGTGCTCAGAGCCATTTTGAACCAGTGTTTCACGAACACAGTCTGGGAAACCCTGGTCTAGAGATTAGATCGTTAGTGATGATCTGCCTCTATTAGTAACTTTACTTACTTTATTCTTTTGCATTTAGGTCGATTTTTTTCTCTCGTTATAGGTGTCTGCCGGCTCTAATGTCTATATGCTCTGCTGTGTACATAGCAGGCAACCTGCTCTCGCAGTCATCAGAAGGTTGCATGCGTGCGCGAGCTCCTCAGGCCTGCTGTTTTAGCTCGGCTTGTTTATTCGGAGGACCTAAAATGTGACAGCAAGTTGGCGGGCCTTCCATCAAACGGCGGTGTTGCTCGCGTGTCGCGTGCACTCCGGCTGTCGGTAACTGGTTGGGCGGCCGCTCCACTGCATTTGCGTACCAAGTGGCAGCCCGGCCCCGTCGTGACCTTCGGAACGTTGCTCCGCCGCCGCTGCTGTTGCCGCCGCCGCTGCTATCAGACCGTCTATGCGAAATTTAATTACTGGCCTCGCCCTTACACCTTACTCCCACCTGTTCGCTCCGTACTAACCGCTGACTTCTTGTGGATCACTACTGCCTTCGCAGGTGCCTGCTAATACGTCTAGGTTCTTCATTTACATCTACATAGATACTCCACAAGTCATCGTCATGGTCGAGCGTGCCCGGTACCACTATTTGTCATATCCTTTACTGTTCTACTCGCAAATAGAGAGAGGGAAAAAGGACGGTCTGTATGCCCCCGCATGATCCCTAATTTCTCGTATCTTATCTTCCTGATGCTTACACGCGTTGTATGATGGGACTGTGGAATCGTTCTGCAGTCAGCTTTAAATGTCGGTTCTCTAAATTTTCTTAGTAGTGTTCATCGAAAAGGATGTCACCTTCCCTCCATGGATTTCCATTTGAGTTCCCGAAGCATCCCTTCAACACTTGTATGTTGTTTGAACCTACCAGTAACAAATCCAGCTGCCCATCTCTCAAATATTTCGATTTCTTCCACTAAGCCGACGTTTGCAAGGATCGCTAACGCTCCAGCTGCACTCAAGAATAGGTCGCACTAGCTTCCTATATACGGTCTTCTTTACAGATACATGCTTTCCCAGAATTCTCTCAGTAAATCGAAGTCGTCCATTCGCCTTCCATACCATAGTCCTCACTTGCTCATTCTATTTCATATTGCATTTAAGCGTAACGCCCAGATACTTAAATGACGTGATTATGTCAAGCAGGACATTACTAATGTTGTATCCGAACATTACGGTTTTGTTTTTCCCATCCATCCGCATTAATTTACGTTTCTCCACATTTAGAGGAAGCTGCCATCCATCACACCAATGAGAACGAGTGCAAGTGGGTCGTGAACCCCAGGCAGCTCCATGCCACGTCTTCCTGCGTCTGTTACGGTACACACAACACCACATCATAAATTGAACACCGACTTTTTCTATTCAGTTTTTATTTTTGTTTAAAAGAACGAAGCTAGGAATCTGCTGCCTTCATTAGGATCTTACTCTTGGAACTAAAATAGACATCAACACTCCCTAAATCATAGAGAAGTGCGTAATTAAGGGCAATTTCTTTCCACCTGTCCATCTGTTAAGATTCTTTTTTCTCAGTAACGGGTAAAGATATAAAGTTGAAACTTTCATAAAAATCCTGTTCTACAGACCCTTGGCGGTGTAAAAAATTTAAGCTTTTAAGTCAATCCTATCAAAATATATGGTCATACATGTCACATATTTTGATACTCGCATTCGGGAGGACGACGGTTCAAATTCCTGTCCGACTATCCGTAACGGTAACAAACACTGTCCACAGACCCTGGCAAATCTATCGGTACCGAACGACCGCTGTGTCATCCTATGGCAATGACGTTATTGGATGCAGTACGGAGGGCACGTGTCATCTCACCGCCTTTGTCAGTTTTGGTGACCTGGAGCCGCTACCACTCGGTCAAGCAGCTGGAGAGCACCCTGAATCAGTCTAACCGCCAAGGAAAAATCCCTGGCAGTACCGGGAATCGAACTCGGGTCCTCCACATTGCAGTGAGCCGCGTTGACCAGTCTGCTCCGGAGGCAGACTGTCTAGGCATCCACATCTGGGTTCCCCTTGATTTCCCTAAATCGTTCGAGGCAAATGCCCGGACTGTTCCTTCGAAAATTATAAGGACGACTTTCTTCGCCATACTTTCGTAATCCATGCTCGTGCTCCATCTCTGACGACCACGCTCTCGACGGGACGTTAAATTCAAATCGCCCTTCGTTTCTTCAGTATCTCGGCTGATACAGGTTAGGAATATTAATCGTACAACAATATTACGTACTAACATTTACCGCAGACCTTGTACGATATCTTGAAAAGTTCACGAAACAGAAGTTGTATACGTTTTATACGTCTCACCCTCTGTACCGAGTCTCTCTCCCATGGGTCGTCAGTTGCTTTTCTCCGGTATTTCTTTTCTGCAGCTTGTAACAGTAGTCAGCCCAAATAAAAACTGCTCATCATGCCTTTCGTGCGAGGCCCAGCGTCGACGAAGAGCAGCAGTTTGTCTCCCTTTACAAACAAAAAATTTTTGAGTAGTAATTTTCTGTATCCATTCGATAGAGCCGCCCAAAATCAGTCTAGTGTATTATTCGTTTTATCGGTATATATTAACAGTAACGGAAAAACACGAGGAATAATCACCGCTCCAGCAGCGACTGTGCAATGCTTCTGTGTGGCAGAAGCAGCCAGCGAGGGCTAGAACTGCTAGAGTACCGGCTATTCTTCATGTTTTACTGTCCCTGTTAACACATATCGATAAAACGAATAACGCACCAAACTATCTTGGGACCGCTCTATCGAATGGTCAGGTAAATTCCACTTTTTTTGTTATGTGGAATAAGCTTTAACTTTCCATCGACGCTGGATGTCGCACGAAAGGCCTGATGAGTAGTATTTGTTTGGACTGACTCCAGCTACACGTTGCAAAAAAGAAATTGCAAATATCTGCCGAAACACCTAAGAAAATGTTCCTGACGGCTTGTAGGAGAGACACCCTGTATTAAGTATTTAGCCTACTCCAATCATGGATCGTTCGAGTGAGGAAAATTTGTCAAACTCAATACCAGCTCTAACTGATGTATTCTAATTTTAACCATCTGTATGGGAGCAGAGTTGACACATCTCCAGGCAATACTACGAAAAATCACTCTTAAATGCATCTTATGATGTTTGCTAGCTAGTTTTCTCCTTGCTCTGAGCACCTATCGATTGGATGTTTTTCAGAATTTCTGTGTCACTTTGTCGCAAACTGAACAAAGCAGAATCATCTCTTATATCCCCTGCTAAGGCCGGTATGATACACACTGTCTCATCGAAAGTATTCGAACACGCCTATGTATTGCGGAATTGGCCATTAGATGTCACATGAGAAGGACCTCCTACTGTAGAAGGACGCTGTGAGTTTTGTGCTGTTCGTAGAGAAGTAGTAACAGCAGAATGGGTCGGTTCAGAAGAGCTGAGTGATCTCAGTAAGCTCGGACATGAGCTAACCACTGGATGTCACAAGTGTATTTTTGAAATGGCTCTGAGCACTGTGGGACTTAACATCTGAGGTCATCAGTCCCCTAGAACTTAGAGCTACTTAAACCTAACTAACCTAAGGACATCACACATATCCATGCCCGAGGCAGGATTCGAACCTGCGGCCGTAGCGGTCGCGCGGTTCCAGACTGAAGCACCTAGAACCGCTCGGCCACACCGGCCGGCTGTCACAGGTGTAAAGAATCCATCAGGGACATTTAAATCCTTCTACAGTTGCACAGATCGACTGTTGGAATTAAAAACACTGGAGTGCTACGATCTAGCAGGTCCTCATAAGCCACACATTTCTGTGGTGTACTCGATATGAAATTTACACACCGTATGCCAGTTATTATTATCTTCGAAGCGAAAAATTTAAGTAGTTGTGAGAAGCACGTCGCTCCATAGACGTTTGTGTCAAATACGGCAGCAACACGTTACTAAACCATTTTTCTACCGTGTTAGTATTATGATGTCGCTCGTTACTGCAACACTTTCCACTGTCGCTAACAAAGGAAAGCGGCTGAATTCTGTACCGCCGGGGATGTAATGAATTCGGGTTCCTCGGACAGTTTAGATATGGCTTCTGAAATTTACCGACTTCTCTTCGCTTAATTAGGTACTTCTCACTTCTTGCAAGGTACACTGCATAAAAAAATTAAAGGGTCACTTTTTCGAAACCTCGTACTAGTAGCCCAGTTGCGACGCTGTAGTTGGAAATATGTGTTAAAGGTGCCCACAACCTTCCTTCGTCATGGTGCAACGGCACCCTCGGGGTCGACAACGCTTCAAACAGCAAGGTGTAGATCCAGATGGAAAAAATTGCAGGGCTCAAAAGTTCATCTAAGGTGTAAGATTGGTTAATAATGTTACATTAGCACCAATTTCACCAAAATTATGCCCCACCCCACCGTGGATGTGTCACACCATGGAAAGGTCGTCACACCCCCTCTTATCAACATTCCGCCCTTCATTTTGTCTCCTCTGCTACGGAGGTCAGAACTGCGACACCCAGAGTTGAAATCTCGCGGTGTTTTTATGGATGGCCAAAGAAAATATTTTAGACACATCGTCGCTGAGTATCGCCACGAAAAGACCTCAGAGAGTGGCATAAAGGGCGCCCATGAAACCACCCCTATCCTTTGGGCGTTCATTCCCATACACTTCACGGTCTAAAGCGAGAGTTCCTAGTGTGATGACCAATAGGATGATGTTCGTGACAAACTTTGACACTGCTGACACCCTTCGGACAATTCAGCCGTTCTCTCTATGAATATCTTGGGCCCACAACCAAACTGAAAGTGATCGCACCCCTTTGCTCTGGTGTACAGGCTGGAACCACCAGGGATTTTTCAAGACTATTCGACAAAATCTGAATGTGATACGACGCAGCGAAGGGTATTTACGTTTTCTCAGCCCTCCTGCTACCGCGCCCTCCTGTAGAGTGATCACGGCGGGGAGGGGCAGGGAGAGGTGAGAGGGGTGTGACATCGACACATGCATGAATCAAACGGGAAAGGGTCCCTCTAAGACCCCCATTTCGTCAACACCCTCTGTGCCACCCGCGGTTCTTCGCTGGACACTTTTAGAATGTTCCTGCACAGACACAGGAAGTCACTGATTCCTAGGCGTCAGCGTGGCAGGCAACCATGTCGACACCACTAAGTGGGGTGGCACTACGACGCCGAACCAGCGCCTGCTAAGGGACATCGGAAGGCAAAACTGCCACGCCGACCCTGAGGATTTCATGACTTCCTCCCTCTGTACAGGAACATATTTAATGTGCCCAAAACAGACACGCGAGTGGCTTCGATTGTGTTGCCGAACTGGCCGAACTTTATACACGAATGTGTCAATGTCCGTCTCCCCCAACTGATCATGCCACAGGAAGGCGTGAAACAGGACGGCTGTAAAAGTATATTCAAACTTGTACACAATAGTAAAAATTGCCGTCATCGTACGTTCTGAAGCGAAGCGATCATGTTCACTGGAGTTGCAGGCAAGCGATGTCCTTATAGAAGCGATGAATCGTCTAGAGGGATAATAGCAGTCTGACACATTGTCAAGTTGTCCTGTTGCTCACAGAACTGCAGACTATCGTTTTCGGACGCGAAATGAGTGGGAATCAACGCCCCAGGGGAAGAGGTAGATTCGTTGGCACCATTTATGCCACCTCGTGAGGCCTTTTCGTGGTGACACGAAGCGGCATAGTGTCAGAAATGTTTTCCTCGGCTACCCACAAAAAAGCCTCGTGATGTGAACACTGTGCTTCGCCGATTCTGACCTCCGTCGCAGTGGCCCCGTAAGAAGTGATGAAATGTTTGTAAGAAGGGATGTGCCGATCTTTCCATCGTGTGTGACGTCCATGTTGGCATTGGGCATATTCGCGGTGGAATTTGGTGCCAATATTTTATCATTAACCCATCTTACACCTCACATGAACTTCTGAACTGTGGCCTCTATTTCGCACGGATCAGCACCTTGCTGTGTGAAGTATTGCATAGCCCGATGGCGACATCACAGAACGCGACACTTTTGCACCGTTACAGAGGAATATTGTAGGCACTTTTGAGCTAAATTTCAAACAACCTCACAATGGGCAACAAGTACGGGGTTCGAGAAAGTGATCCTTTCATTGTGTAGCGCAGTGTAGAAAGGTCATTTTCTATGTGCAAAAATGTTCTATGAGATAACACAAGAGTTTAAGTGAAGAATATTAGGAGATATTGGTTGTTGTTTACTGATTTAGGAGGAATAGAAACATAGAACTGAATTTTAACAACGCATATTTATATTGTTTTTGTGTCTCATTATTCATGTTTTGTGATACGATACTGAATGAAACCATGCATGTTTTACGATCTGATAGTGTTTGAAAATTCGGGCTCTGATGATAATAATTTGATTTCTTGACATCATGACGCCTAAGAAGCTTCCATCACCTGTAACATTGTACAGATCTTGTTCCCACCTTTATTTCAGGTGTTCCTAAAAGCCAGGAGAGCACTCGGTGAACATATTTTAAAAATTCACCATATATAACGTCCCTTTGTGAACTGCACTTCCAGCGAACCCTTTTGTATTACTAAAGCTTTACCTCTCATTCTCTTCTTATCAAGTTTTAAACCGCTTAAGCGGACGGTCCCCGGGCTTCTTGTGGACCGACGTTTAGTACAGCGCTGCCCATTATAATTTGCAGCACCATGAAGGCGACATGCAACAAACGTCAAATTGACATGAAATATTGTGCTTGCCTGTATGTTTGAATTATTAGCGTTTCGGCGGAGCTAGACAAAGCTAGAAGAAATTACACTATCTATAGCTTCTGTATAAGTGAAAATTACGCCGTGGTTTTGACATTCAGTAATCGCATTTGAATGTTGGCAGTTTGTGAGAAGATCGTGTTATTGCTCCTGTAAGATGTGGAAGCTACTACCTACAAGTTCCAGAAGTCCTCAGCGGCAAGATCTTTGGCTATCAACCCTGGTTGGTCTTTGCACGGCATTATATTTTTCGCTCGGCCGTGCAGGACGTGACAGCCAAGCATGTACCTTGAGTTAAGAAACTGACTTTCTTGCAACAAGACAAGTGTCCATACGGTCAGTACGATGACGTCTGAAACATCATGAACTTTCTGCACGTTCATCGTTTTCGCGGTAGAAGAGAGATGCGCGCCATCGGTGGTGCGCTCAACCACAGGAGTGACACCAAGTCTTTTTTTCAGACGATTCTACACACAACATCGCAGTGGACATGCCTTTTTGTGCAGGCCTGGAGGCAAACAGACGTTGCGAAAATTGCACTCGCCATCGTCATACACGTGCAACATCTGGTGTGATGGTATAGCGTGCCACTAGGTACACAAGATTATCACCTCCGATTCGCACAGCTGCTAAAGTTGACAGCAGCCGTTGCATTTCTTACGTGTTAAGGCCGATGGCTGTGTCATATCTTCGAGGTCCCCGTGACATAACATTTCAAAAAGATAACATAAAACTATATTTATAAGTGTCGTGTTTGTTCTTTCCGACATGTCCAAAAGAGCAGATACCACACACATAAATACATTGAAGCGCCAAAGAAACTTGTACAGGTATGCGTATTCAAAAACAGAATTATAAACAGGCAGAATAGGGTTCTGCGGTCAGCAACGGATATAAGACCACAAGTGTTTGGCCCAGTTTTCAGATCGGTTACTGCTGCTACAATGGCAAGTCATCAATATTTAAGTGAGTCTGAACATGGCGTTATAGTTGGCGCACGAGCGATGGGACACAGCATCTCCGAGGGAGCGGTGAAGTGGAGATTTTCCCGTACGACTATTTCACGAGTGTAACGTGACTATCACGAATCCAGTAAAACATCAAATCGCCTACATCGCTGCGGCGGAACGGTACCAACGACGACTGAAGAGAATCTTTCAACGTGACAGAAGTGAAACCCTTCCACAAATTGCTGCAGATTTCAATGACGGACCATCAACAAGTATCAGCGTACGAACCATTCAACGAACCATCATCGATATGGGCTTTCGGAGCCGAAGGCCCACTCGTGTACCCTTGATGACTGCACGACACAAAGAATTACGTCTCGCCTGGGCCAGCCAACACCGACATTGGACTGTTGATGACTGGAAACATGTCTGGTCAGACGAGTCTCGTTTCAAATTGTATCGAGCGGATGGACGTGTAAGGGTATAGAGACAACGTCATGCATACATAGACCCTGCATGTCAGCAGTGGACTGTAAAAGCTGGTGGAGGCTCTGTAATGGTGTGGGGCGTATGCAGTTGGAGTGATATTGGACTCCTGATACGTCTATATACGACTCTGACAGGTGACACGTACGTAAGCATCGTGTCTGATCACCTGCATCCATTCATGTCCATTGTGCATTCCGACAGACGTGGGCAATTGCAGCACGACAGTGCGACACCATACACACAGTAGCTCCAGGAACACTCTTCTGTGTTTAAACACTTCCGGTGTCCACCAAGCTCCCCAAACATGAACATTATTGATCATATCTAGGAATACTGGCAACGTGCTGTTCAGAAGAGATTTCCAGCGTCTCGTACTATTACTGATTTATGGACAGCACTGCAGGCTTCATGGTGTCAACTGCCTCCAGCACCACTTCAGACACTATTCGAGTCCATGCCACGTCGTTTTGCGGCACTTCTGCGTGATCGCGAGGGCCCTACGCGATATTAGGCAGGTGTAGTTTCTTTGGCTCTTCAGTATATATGCTCCTTGGAAGGAAATAATGGTACCTTCAATGCGGATCCACTCTTTGTTCGACCTCTTGCTGGAATCTGGTGGGGCTGCGAGCAATGATAATAATGGACACGGGACACTAAGTATGTAGTGTGTCACATATGAGAATTTGGACTGGAGGGGAAGTGTGGTCTGATAGCCTGAGTGGTTAAGGCTACCGCTCGCGATAAGCGGTAAAGCCGGGATCCTGTCTTGGTCCGGCACAAAATTTTACTTGTTACTATTGTATTTATTTCAATGTCCAACTGGAGCTGACGTCGAAATTTCTCTATCATAATGTAAAAAACCAAATGCTACACGTGCTGTCATGACCTACCTCGATACAAAGGAGATTCGATTGTAGCATTGGCAAGCTACTTCCTTAGACCTCTCAAGCATTGTAGACATATAGTCATGGGTTGCCGAGAACCTGACACACCCCTACTCACAGCAACAGTATGAACTCTGGTATAGAGTTGAGGCAGCATGGTGTTAAATACCTATAACTACCAACCACCCTCAGGTCTACCTGAAGCCTAGCCATATTAAAGTCATTGTTGCTGTCAGAGGTGATAGTGAAGCACGTAACAGCCAAAACTTACAACAGTGCGAAGAACAGCGTTACAATGATGTGTGGTTTAGGAGTGCAAGAATTTGAGTCTTGCAGGAGAAGGCAACAAGCATTACAATCAGATGGATCCTTGCGTCGGAACATAAAGCCATACTCTAATGGAGTGTGGACAATATATCAATGCATAAGGAACCTTCGTCTTGACTTCACAAGAGTGAGTGGGAAGACTGGGGTTTACTGCGTGGTTTACTATGTGGCGCACTGGTATCCTGTCCATTATCCTTGCTTTCATTTTATTTAAGGGCTGATCAGGAATGTCCTCTCAATCCCTCTCGCGTGGTGTTTATTCCACTAGCAGCTATAAAAATACATCTCGATCTAGACAGAGCCTTGGATACCTGAGCAAGTCTGATACAAATGAAAAGCGACGAGTGCCACGGAGAATGATGGCCATTTATTGTATTGCATCAAAAGCCATCCTCGGGATTCAGCGGGTTAAGCCGATGTTCCCACTGCCTCTGAAACACAACTTTCTCCCATAAAGGGGGGGTGAAAGTTGCAGAGCTTACGGTTCTAAGGAATGGCATCTCCGAGCAGCAACCTAGAGCTGTGACCTTGCGATCGTTAATGCCATATAGTTCAGCAGCAGTAATTATGTAGGTTGAAGTTTTGCTTCAGAATGTTGAACAACGGAAGAACACATCCAGAGGCCGGTATCGCATCAGATCTCTTACAAGCAGAAGACATTTACACACATTAAAAACCATAAGGATGGAAAAGTAGGCAAACAAGCAGAATACAGAAAAAGGTGTTAATTATACCTGAAATAACCTTTGAGATATGTCTATCATTAACATAGTAGGTATAATTTACTTTGTGGTTTTAGCTACTGAAATCATTTTTGAGTCCACCAAATAGTCATTCTTAAGGGATTTTCAACACTGCATACGTTTGGTCTGAAACAGTTGTGGAAAAAGTATTATGATAGGATGTAGGCTTACACGGCCGGTATTTGTGTTATTGGTGACATTTGGTTAATGGGCATGGGGCTAATACTGGAGACGTATCAGAGGATTTAAAGACTCATGAAGGTGTTACAGACTCAATAAAGCTCAGTAAGTCGAACTGGAACATGATTTTATGAGCATAAATCAAATATGAGCAATCAAACAAAAGTATTATAAGTTCAGTATCAAAATACAGGACCCTTTCCTTCTTTTATAAAGATGTGTAGCAGCATTTAATGTATGGACCTATACTGATAAGCCTAAACGTTATTACCATTTGTTTAATAACGTGTTGGTTCACCTTTGAGGCGAAATACTGTAGCGATCCTGCGTGGCATGGATACGACTGGACCTTGGTACGTTTCCGAGGTATTTAGCACCACATGTCTATTCACAGCTCACGCAATTCCCACCAATTACCGACCGGTGGTTTATGGGCGCCTAGCTCTTACTCGACAGTGCCTAAGACGCCTTACATCGGCTTCATAGCAGGAGATTCGGTGTCCAGACCTCAAGGTGACTTCACTATTATGTTTCTCAAACAACTGTTGAACGAGTCTGGTCTTGTGAGACGGACACTTATTTTTCCGTCACGTCGCCGAAACATCAAGCATGAAGGGATGTGGTGGTCCACAGTAGTGTTCGTGTAATCTACAGCTGTCATAACGGCTTCGATTACTACCACAGGTCCCACCGGAATATCAAGTGAATGTCCACCGTACCAAATACTGGTTCCTCCAGCCTTCGTCCACAGAGCGGTGCATGTTTTGTGCGCAGACGTTGGACTAGGATGACTGTGTAACTGGACACAACCGTCGAACAGGTGTAAAAAGAAACGTGAATCATCTGAGCAGGCAGCAAGTTTCCACGATCCACGGTCCAATCTTGATGGTTCCGTGAACACTGAAATCGTTATGAACGATGTCATTGGATCAGTATGGGAACATGTCTTCTGTGGAGAGCCATGTTTAGCAATGAGCGCTGAACGGTGTACTCTGTAACCCTTGTGCCTGCACCAGAATTGGACTCTGTCGTCATATCTATTACACATCACTACCTAGCCTTCTTTGCAGAGCGGGAGAGCCTCCGGCTTCCAGGTTCTGTGGTGAGGTGTGGACGTCCAACACCGTCGTTCATCCACTTTCCGTAAAAGCCCCAAGCAGTAACAGGCGAACAGCCGACCAAATTCGCTGTTTTAGAGGTACTCATTCTCAGGGGCCGTCCCATAACAATGCGTCCTTCGTCAAAGTCAGTGGATTTCCCCGTCTGCTTCCCGGCCGGGACAGTCACTAGAATGATTCCCGATTCGCCTCTACTCCGCTGGTATACTTTCCTTACCGCATCACGTGCCTACATTGCCACAAGGTGGCGTTCAGTCTCGTGGTGGGCAGTGAAAAAAAGATTTATTTACCTTTGACACACTTCTTTGCCACAGAATTGCTTGATAAGTTGCAACAGTTATTCACTATTAATAACCATATGGTTCACAGATTGCAGTGAAATGTTCCACATTTGAATGAACAGCCATTTTGTCTCGTTAATGTCTATCACATGAATGAGTTTAATGCATCTAAAAAGCCTCACAACGCTGTTGTGTATTGGGAAAACAAGTTGTTAGAAAATTAATATAAATTGCAGGATCAGCGGTGATCAGCGATTGATACGACTGGAAAATGACCCTCAACTTAATAGACGAAAAGGGTCAGTATCGTTTGCCTACACGGTTGGTAGTCAGGCACTGGAATCACCTGCAATCGTCAGATTTAAGGTCCCGAGTTCGAGTCTCGGTCGGGCACACGGTTTTAATCTGCCAGGAAGTTTCAAATCAGCGCACACTCCGCTGCAGAGTGAAAATCTCATTCTGGAAACATCCCCCAGGCTGTGGCTAAGCCATGTCTCCACAGTATCCTTTCTTTCAGGAGTGCTAGTTCTGCATGTTTCGCAGAAGAGCTTCTGTAAAGTTTGGAAGGTAGGAGACGGATACTGGCAGAAGTAAAGCTGTGAGTACTGGGCGTGAGTCGTGCTTCGGTAGCTCAGTTGGTAGAGCACTTGCCCGCGAAAGGCAAAGGTCCCGAGTTCGAGTCTCGGTCGGGCACACGGCTTTAATCTGCCAGGAAGTTTCGTCAGATTTAAGTTGAAATGACCGCATTAATCTACTGGTGGGAAAAAATAAATTTCAGTGTGAGTTCTATCGAAAGAATACAATGTAAGTAGAATTTATTGAAGGATGAGATCGTATGCAAAGCTGTCGTTCTACCGACTCTTGGTACTGATTGTCGCCTGAAAAGTCCTACAAAGATGAGATACAGAAAATTCAAGGAACAGTAACTGAAAGTGGGAGACTCTATGAGATAGTCGTTGCGCACGGTGCACGGTGTGTGTGTGTGTGTGTGTGTGTGTGTGTGTGTGTGTGCGTGCGCGCTTGCGTGCACGCCCATTTGCGTGTGTTTACAGTTAATCAGTTAATCGAATGCTTAGGTAATGAGAACATTTGTCATTTTCTGCAGTATCTTGCAACTATTAAGTAAAGAAATCATAAATCCGCAGATTGGTTCGAACGCTGCATGGGGAATTTATAGTACAGGTAATACGTCCTCGCCTTATTCCTAAAGCTGAAATAGCCCAACCACGTAGAAACAGAAGAAGTTCTAAGGAATAATCCGAAACACGACCTTCCGTGGCATTTTAACATACGCAAGTCACTAAAAATCGTGAATGTCACGATAAGCGCAATTAGAAATCTAGGAGCTGCCAGAGGGCCGCCCTTGAACTCTAAACATATAATCAAACACACATTGAACTTTGGGATAAAAAGAAAGTATAAAAATTAAACGCTGAGCTAAAGTAGCGGTCATTGTATTACTGGAGAGAATACATGAAAGCCCGTTGATGTTGTCATCCACTGGTGGTATGTATTAGAAACAAAGCAGCTGTTACTTTTCATGGCTGTAATAGCAAGAAATAAATTAGTTTAATAATTGACTTTATGGGATATGTGCTCGTTTTTTCTACCCATACGATCTAAATATGGCTCCATTATTTTGTACAATACTGCGAAAACCTCAACGTGACCGACTCCTCGACATAAAGGGTGACCAATAAATGACTTTTGTGTTGTAGATTCTCCAGATGGGTGATTACACCAACGTTCGGAAAACTGCAATGTACAGGAATAATGGCTAGAACGATTCTATGTTCGAATTATGTGCAGAATAGTGAAGTAATAGATTGTAGGTGGTTAAGATTACAGATATACGGCGTACATGCAAGTACAGTAACGTGTTGTGTTGTGTGACCTAATACGTCGGTTTTCGCCAATCTTAAGTCAGAGAGCTGTCACATTAAGCGGGCACATGAAATCAAGTGCCGACGTGCATGACAGATGTCAAACGATGCGCCGTCATGCTCATGAGTTCAGGGTAGAGTGATCAGCTTCCTGCTGTAATACCATGAAATATTTGTTCACACGCAACATACTTATACTGCAGCGATGCGTGCGTGGAACCAGTAGCTAGAAGCGAGGAGCGTCATGACCATCACATTGCCTCGACGCTGCATCCTTGCAACGGATGGGGACCTTCTGTGTCGATGGTTCGACGCTGTCTCCTGTGTTTTTGACTGCTGGAAATAGATTCCAGCGAGTCAGTTTCCACTGTACAGAAACCAAAAAACTTATACCCTTCTCAATTATGTCCCACATTAGATTGTTCTGCAGTGATGGTTGCATATATGTTACAAATTACTGCGGTAAACGAAGTCTTACTGATTACGCCGAAGAATCGGGCAAGGAATAACTTGTGACATTTAATCTAAATGCGATGACCTCAAATTGAGACCTAGAAGACAAATGGCAATAAAATAAAAAAGTGTGATCATTTACAGCTCTTTAATCCCAATACTTTGGTACTATTTTGTACTTCACCCATGATTTACGGTACATTTTATTCGTAATTCTCGGTATTACAATTTTCACAAACCTTAGTGAAGCTTCATATTTTCAAGCAAGTTGAAATTATGCAACGGACTGGTACTTAATGCAGAACTACATATATAGTTTTCATGGAATATGTGCTCCTTTAATGACTGGAATAGGTACAAATTGTTGATCATGGCCTCTGATAGTTCTAGCTATGTATAAAACAGATTAATTCACTGCACCCAAACGATGTATCGCTCGCTTGGTTTTCTATCAGATTTTCATGTGAGTCGATGGATACGGGACAAATATTGTATAAGAAAGGCAACCTCGAGAGGGCGAAATTTTGGTTTCCACTATGAACAATCCAGTCCTCTTAAAAATCTAGCAGTACTATGTTAAAACCGTTGTCGCACTAGTGCGAAAAGGCGTAAATAAGAACAGTGTTGATAGTTAGATTACTGAATTTTAATTTGAAAGATGTAAATTTTTATTCATTTCAAATCTGTAAATGCATAAATAAACAATTTTTGTTCTCTTGCATTTTCCTATCTTTTTTGTAGCGGAATATTCAGCCAGTACAGTCTTCATACGTCTCGACTACTACACTTCCTCTACAGGCTGTACGTCTTGAAAACTGTGTGGAAAATCAGTTTACAGGCGTTTGCACAGCTCCTGAATGAGTCCTATTCAGATACTAGGATAGGAATTTTAAGGGTAGATAATGATTAGAAGCCTGAGCAAGTCCTTTTTCTCGCTATTTATTTGCGCACGTACATCTAACTTTTCTCCCTAGTTATTTGCGCGTATAGTTCTCTGATATTTTCAGTTTCAGATAAAATATATATGAAATCAGGTATATGTATACGTTTACATTTAAACGTGCCGCACCTTACTGAGAAGTATACATGTATTGCGTTAAGAAAACAGAGCGATACCTCATGCGGTATCTAAAGTATACTTCAGGTCATATAAGAGAATATGTTATAGTTTTAATATTTGGCAACGAATGTGGAAGGGATACGGTTCCAGCCCTTCCACACTGAGCGATTTAGCTAAATAAATTAGAATTAAAGTAACTGGTGGTCGTTCTTAGTCGTAAAATAATTACACAATTCGACATCAGGCCTAACTACCGTGTGCTGCTGGATGCACTAGACACACTAACACGGTACACCACGCAAGTAGCCTTGTCATTCAACGTGATCTTGGCTGAGGTGCAATAGATCGTACTCGTACAAGACTAGCGGCACAAAATCTCCGATTACTGTTTCGTTAAAACAACACTGCTAAACTAGAGCAAAGTTCTATTAAACATTCACGGATATAACAGAGTAACGCGTGAAGTCTTACGTTCTCTATACGAATCGTCTTTTGTACGGATACAGATTTCTCTGCGATTTATCTTGACTGAAGTCATATCTGCGTCCTACTTGCTTCATTTCTGAAAAGAAGTCATAGTTGACAATAAATAACTGGCTAAGCAGCTGTGTGACTGATTTTGTAAACGGTTATCAGATTCAGATGATGTGTGTACAGTAAAGCATATGCCATGCCATGGAGACCAAATAAAATGCCAGTTTCTTGTAACACTGAACAACTTCTGCTGTTGGCAGTAACGATTATTTTAGTTTTTTATTTTATCTTTCTTGTAACCAATAACAAACTTAAATATTTTCAGTCTGATTCACTATATCATGCAGAATAATCCTACCATCTTCACTAAATATTTAATTCCTGAGAATAGTACAAATATCTGTAGCGTGTAGCGTTTTGTCACAGATGACGCAGAAGAAAATGTATAACACCTTTTACCTTCAGACCAAGCCCCAAAAAGGGATGGTAGAAAAAAACATCAAAAGTGATTTCGGGTGAGAGAAAGCTGGAGCCTTTCCAGTAAAAGTACTGCTAACGAAACCTCTTTTTACGTGAAGGTTAAGAAGAATTTTCTCACACTTGATGAAAAAGAATAATTTTTTTCCAGACATGAGTAGTTGCAAAGTAACAGAAAGGTACTTTCCAGAGGCATTGAATGTCGTTACGAGAGTGCACTGTCTTTTAAGCAAATTACTTAACTGCACTTGAAAAATTCAGTCTGCAATTAACAACTGAATGCCACTAGGAATTATACTGTTTTGATAGCAATTACTCTAATAGATTCCCCAATCGATTCCATGTTTTTTAGCGTTTAATGTAATTTTTAAAATGAAAATCTTTCGTGAATTCGGGACAACGGCAAGCTGCCTTGTGGTGCTTCCATAGCAAACTATATGAGTTTGTTTACAACACGTACGAAGGTTTGAAGTCTTTGTTTTATAACTTTAAATCAAGTTTTTTCTCCACACCTGCATACATGGAAGTGACTTCTACTCAAAAAATTTTATTTCAGCATTTCATAATAATGTCTAAATACTACACACATGAAACTGGAACGCTAGTTATAAAAAAGTGAAGTATAGCCATACTTTTGCGTTAAATGTAAACATATTTGCTTCATTCGTTAACATACCCTTAGACTCATTAGTCTTATCTACACGCTCGTTTATGGAAAAGTGAGGTTTTGTGCTCTTCAAACAATCAAAACCTATTTTCTCACGGAAGCAGAATTAATTACGGGTTCATTAGCACTTACTTTGAGACCACTGTGAGTGTGTGTTTTACATTCGCTGTTTTATTTTGCTGGTTTTGATACTACTTCCTTATCTTATAGCCAATAAGTTTTGAAGAAACAAGAACATCGATATGGAGTCGCACGTGATATCTGAAGACGTCGGGCGCCAATGTGACAACTAATATACTGCTTCTAGCCTCAAACTGCAACCACTGTCATTCTCTTCAGGACGTTACTAATGACTAAAGTCAATTATCTACAACACTGTTTTTGCTTAAGGTTTCTTATTCTCATGGTAATAATAAGTTTAGTATAATGTTGCATCTCTTTCACTACTGTTTTTCCACTACGTTAGCAATATTCTACAGAGAGCTCTGGCTTATATATTCAGCGTTTCCTCGCAGTGTATCAGAATATCCTTATTTCATCGAAGTAAACTTAGGGTCATCTGAAACAGGGAGAAATGCAGATCATTTTCTGAAAATATTTGGTTATCCTGCCAATCAAAAATTCGGTGCTCGATGCCTGGTCTGTTCTTCCGTGGTATGTATTTGCGTCACTAGCAACCATTACATGGCACCGTCGTTCAGATTCTATGATAAGCTATAGGGAATCCCTCTCCCCCATAACTGCCTTTGCTAACCAGTCCATAAGGTAAAACGATCACGCATACAACAGTACTATGATGGGTAAACCAATTTTTTGGTTGATGTCCGCTTTATCTACATCTTACTCCATAAGCCATCGTACGCTGTGTGGTTCAACTTATGTGTCCCATTTCTTCCCAATTTCCATTCTATTCGAAGCTGCTTCGCGAGAAGACTGTTTCTTTGCATGAAACCTAACGTTTCTAACTTTTAGTGTCGAGGTCCTTACGTATGTTGCCACAAACGGCCCTACGGAAAATGCAGACGAATGGGTAAGAATGAACTGACATTTCATCCTGCTAAATTTCTTATGATAGATTTTCGTTCTCATGCATCAGTAGTTCATAAGGTAAACTATATATCAGAAGATACTCGTCTTCGTGGTACAGCTCGTAAATTCTTACTTTATAAAAGATCTTATCACCTAACTTAGATAACTTAGTAACTTAGCTAACTTACGCCAAAGTGTTAAACCTAAACTGTGGGACATTGACAAGCAACCTTGGTACTGATACATTACCAGCCTGCCACAATCAGACAATTTCAGTAACAAGCTATGGCTGGCCTTCGTAAATGAGTTCCAGTTTCATTACTAAAATGGAAAAAAATTATCATATTTTTATTTCGGAATTTAAGAAGCATTCTATCATTGACCTGCAGAAACTTTTCACAAAAAAGGCGCAAAGAAGAGAAACAGTTGCAAATGTATTCAAAAGACACTGTTTATAAAGTCACTGAAAATACTGTTGTAGAAACCAATTTTACTCAACAACGATGGGGATAAGGGTAGCTAGTCGCAGCTGATTATGATGTACCTACGAATAAACGTTTGTTTTCCCTACTGTTATTATCAGATGTCAGCACTTTACCAGTGTGGAAAGTGAAATAAGAATACTAAACACAGTCTTTGCTATTTATTTATGCATTGCTGAAGAAAAGAATCATGAGTATAGACTCATAGCTCGCAGAACTACACGTCAACGAAAAGAAGTTACATAGATCATTATTTTCAAGTCATGCAAGAAACCTGGGCAAATCGATCAGAACCATGGGACGCGGAAAAGTAATATACCTAACAGTTCATTAGGTAAACACTAAAGGAAAATGAAAGAAAAGTACTTTTGGTTTTGATAGAATGCTTTTTAACCAACATCAATTTTTGTCCACTTAACTCATCTCCACTCATTTTTGATTCGTTGTATTACACAATCTTACATATAACTTACACGTTTGTTTCCTATTTTTGTAGGCAATTATATGTATCTGTATGTCTGAATATGAAATATTCAAATGCTATTAGATGTTCGGTAGCTCAACTTCTGGCAGAATTTGATATAAGAAATACTCTTCCACTCACGTTTCAAGTTAAAGGACATTCATATTTGCAATTACAGTGACTGTAGGAAAAGTGTATTAAACACTGAATGTTAGCCGAATTTTGAAGAAAGAGCGTTATGACTCAGCGTGTATGAACATGTGAAAGAACTGATACAGAGCATTTTCTGTTAACAGACTACACGCTTTTGTCTTGTGAATTGTGACGAAAGTTTCGACACTAGATCAAGACATTTATAGTAAAAAAATGCAAGCGTGCTACGGCATCTATCGCTCAATGAAGTTGGTGCAACTCTATAATGATTTGCCTAATTGTGCTTTATTTTTCAACCCATTTCACAAACCTCTAATCAGAATTGTATTACAAAAGGGTCGGGTAAAGATAAAAATATTAAACCGACATGTTCCCGAGACGAGAAAGCTGTATAGTGCTTGAAAATTTGTTTTCTTTGTTTGAGTATTCTCCTTCCTAAACGTAACCATACACTATGCAGTGGATTGTGGAATATGTATGTATAAGTTGAAGTTCTAATCATTGGCTCATTTGTCAATGACGGACAGGTTGTATGAAACAAGGTAAAATCACTGTTTACGGGTTTCTCTCTCTATACAACTACACTAATGTATTCAGTACAGCGAAAATTCAACCTTGGTTTGGTCTAATATTGGTTTGTTAATTTATGCCATCATCTAAGAAAATAAGATAATGATGCAGTAGTAAGCTACTATGCATTCGAATTTAGGTGTCTAATTTTTACTCTACTATCAATTTAATGAGGAAGGGAACATGAAAAAGATAAACAAAATAGTCGTAGGTATCCAAAACGGATTTGTGTATAGCACCCACACGTATAAGCGTAAGTGCAGAACTTACAAGAACGTTTCGGGGAACCAAATTCTCTACATGTCGTGATATTAACGAGAGAACTTCATGGTACAAAAGTCAGTGACGTATTATCGATTTAAATCAGAAGTAACTGACTGAAAATATTAAATCTGGTACAAAAATAGGTAGCGTTATCACAATGTACGTGCCAAAATTAAGCGATTTGTACGTATCATTTAAAACTTGTCTGGATATGTTTTCTTGAGTTAAACCAAATTCCCTGTAATCTTTATTACGTGCCAAAGAAATCCTTATACGTTGTATTATGAATTAAGATTCCATTTAATTTACATCAGATTCAACAAGCCCAGTGGAAAGATTATGTGAAGTTCTTAATTTTTTTTCTCTGGACAGCTTTTTTTCTTCAAAGGAACAATTTATACGTCATTCTTAGTCATTCACTTGATTTAAGTAAGTATACGATGATGAGAACCAAATCTGTATTATTATTTCTGACAATAACACGACTTCAGACACATTAGACTCCTTCATATATATATATATATATATATATATATATATATATATATATATATATATATATATATATGACCTATTTATTTTTATTAGTGAAGTGCTGAGTGTCAGTTACCTAGGGGGGCGCTTTTAGCAACAGGTTCATGAACCATCACATGCTTCTGCAAGGGAGGCCCAGAAAACTTCATTTTTACTTGTCAATGAACATATAACTGAAATAGACTAAGCGCATTTCGGTGTTTTAACCCTCCGAGCAACAGAATGGTAAGGATTTTTCGGGGCCTGAATGCTGCGGGCAAGTTCCACACGAGTGCCCACACGGATAATGGAAGGTTCGTGTACACTTCCGCACGGATCTGTGATCGGGCATTGACGAGCAGAAATTCTGAAAACTGGAATTTTATCTCCGAAAAACACTGCACGTTGTCGATGCCTGCACGTTTTTCTCTGACAGAAGTTTATGACATTAAGCTACGGTACTCTTTCACCAGTTGTTCTGTATTTTACAACTGTAAAACAATGTTATTATACGTTACTGTTACGTACGAATGCGGAAATTTCTCTCAAATTTTTTAAGAGTAATAAGGAGTTTTGGAGCGAGCTTTAGAAATGTCAGTTAATAATTTTTATATTTTATTTCGTTATCTTCATTTTTACGCAATAGACAATATCTATGTTTCGTGGCAGTGTATAACACTGACGGTGAGGAATCAGAATGAAACTGAATTAAAACGAAATTTCCCGGGAAGTTATCGAAAATCACCGCACCAGTTGGTGTTGCTCTGTAAGAACCAAATGGGATGAAAGAGATATCATAACAACAAATTGTCTTCTGCCGTAAGTGACATGACGTTAAGTGGATGTCGGGGAGTCATAGCTAAGCCATAAGATTATTTGTATAAGGCATGTAACATCAGTTTCTGAAGTGCATGTTAAAGTACCCGCCTTCCTACGTCGAAAACGGAGCGTAATGCTTCTCTACGTCTCAACAGTATCAAAAATCAACCTACAGCATTTTATAAAATAAATTGGAGAGGATACCGACATGTGGTGGCTATCTTCAAAAAAGGAAGACAGGCAGTGTGTGGACGACTCCCGAGACGCATACAAATGCTGTTACGGTCTCCTGTAAGTGTCATCCACAGTTACCCGAAATATTGTGTGGCAAGTTACGACCTTTGGTATCTTAAGCAGGTTCTTCGTATCGTGTCTCCTCCATGGCCGCCTCAGAGCTTTCGCATTAATAATCTTAGTATGAGGAAAAAACCAGACCCGTCGCTACGAACGGGGTAATCCTTTCGTGGTAATAAAATGCTTCTTAGCGTACACCAGGTTGCAAATCCCTGGAATGCGACAGCTGCTCCGAGCCACGAATTGTGGTGTGATGTTCAACTATTTAGTTACAGTTCTATTTGCCAGATTCTCGTTTAACCATGTGTTTTTCCCTCTTAGTTTTATTACTTGTTTTTATTTAGTCAGACCAATAAAAGGTTTTTTGTTCGAACGAAACAGTATTATTTCGTCGTGTATTTTAAGGGTAAAATGACAAACAGATCATCCACGTAACTAAATTACCTTTACATTAGTATTACGAATTTTAGAGCAAATTTACAGTATGGAGTTTGACAAAGGAAAATCTTTAGTGTTGATTATTTGACTAATGAAGTTAAATTTGCGTGCGCTGTTGCAAATCAACTGCAGCACAGTTTGAATCTTGGAAAGTAAAGGTATTAATACGTAGTAGGAAACACGACTTACATCACCGATTTGTACAAGAAAAACAAAAGAAGTAGGCACATTCAAAATTGTCATCTCCAGGCCATAGCATTGGTTCAGACCATTGTCGTTTGACAAAGTCGTAAAACATGTCGAAATAACAGAAACGATCTCTTAATTAGAGCAGAATTTCTGGTGCATAACCTTGACCTTTAAATGTCTCATGCCCTCTTCTTTGGAGCGAATATACAAAACAGGAGCACTAAATTAACAGTGTTGAGTAACAGTGCCTTAATAGAGACTGCTGGTCTCATTTAATAAGCCAGTTTAACCTTAGGTATAAAATATGTGTATCGCTACACAGGTAAGTATTATGTTTCGATAGTGATCATTACAGTATAAGTTAGTGATAATATTTAGATAAGCTCCTTATGAGACATGTACGAACATTTGTCGTTTGTCTTGTGAGCTTAGCATGCAGAGTTTCGAAAAGCAGACGCTGCTACTTTCGCTGATATAGTGAGAACGCGGAGAGCCCACGAGGTGCAGCGCCTACGTTTGAGCGTGCCGCGCCGCAGGCCCTTCCGTGCAGACGCTGGACCCTTCCAGTGCGTCGCGTTTCCGCTACTTTTGACGTTTCCAGTCGCCGGACGAAAGGTAAATTTCGCCACAGAGACGAGAAAAAAAACCCTGCTGCGGCCTAAAAAGGTGAGCAAGAGGCAACGGCGAAGGAAAGGAGGCTGCACGAGCTTCCGTACTTACATCCAGTTGGCGGAGACTTGGCGCAGCAGGAGCACGATGACGGCCACGAGCATGATCGCTCAGTGTCTCATGTTAGTCCCCGACGGGCCAGGCCCAGCTCACTGTGAGCGCGCGCCGCGGCCGCGGCCGCCGCCGCCGGCTTCCCCCACCCCAGCGCCGCGCCGCCTGCCGCCATTGGCTGGCCTCGGCCCCCTCCCCGGCGGGCCGCTACGCTTCATTAGTGCCAGTGCGGTGCGCAGACGCGCTAACAAAAGCCACGCGGGACCTTTCAAACGCGCTCCCGCTTCAGCCGCCTCTCCGTTGCTTTCCCCGGGCGCACTCGCACCCCGAGACGTCACCACCGGTCCTTCCCGAATTTCCGATGCCATATCGCAGTTTCTTATTTACATCGCTGCAGTATAAATGTCGCTTCGGTTGCTACGCTAGCCGTGCGGTAACATTCCGTTCACCGCCTGACGAACATAGCGTACTTCACTCAGTTTGCAAGTTGCTTAGAGAGATTGAAGTCTCACATCAATGGCCTGTACTTCGAGTAGCATCTAGGTGACTTAGGACTTCGATGCGAGAGCACACTTGGCGCCCAAAGGTGGGACAAGGGTATACCACACCAAAAGAGGGGTTTGTCGGAGGCGATTGTCTACATCCTCATTTCGCAGCGAAGCTGCTGAGCCAGGTGCCGTCGTGGAACTTGGCTGCCACCCTTGACGAGTATTCTCCATCTGCAGTGGCCTTCGGCAAGCTCCTTCCATTTGTCGCAGACAATATTAAATGTGTTCATATCGCTCCTGAAGTAACGTTTAACCGCAAAGCAATTCTTCCAGGGTGTTACTTGGCATGTACTATCTCACTGAGTAGTGTTTGCGGGGAAGACGGGAGTGAGCTGTCCACAGTATGTAAGTGACCTGCCGGCACAGGTGGCCGAACGGTTCTAGGCGCTACGGTCTGGAACCGCGAGACCGCTACGGTCGCAGGTTCGAATCCTGCCTCGGACATGGATGTGTGTGATGTCCTTAGGTTAGTTAGGTTTAAGTAGTTCTAAGTTCTAGGGGACTGATGAACTTACAAGTTAAGTCCCATAGTGCTCAGAGCCATTTGAATCATTTTTTTTTTTTTTTTTTTTTTTTTTTTTGTAAGTGACCTATCCATCGCAGGCGACGTTCCTTCATAGTGGCGGCGATACTCGGTAGATTTGCAGCATTCAGGACCATATCAGTTGTCACATGGTCCCGCCTAGTTACGCGTAGAATGTTACATAAGCTCCGCAGATGAAAGGCATGAAATGTATTCGCAGTTGTGAATATGGAAAACCATCAGCTGTATAATGGAATGATGACAATGAATTTTGTGCCTGATCGGTACTCGAAACGGATTTCCCGCTTATCGCAAACGATCGCATTACCATTAGGCTATTCAATCACGCTTTATGGCCAACCACAAATATACATATGTCGTCAACTCGTTAACCGTGTTTCTGTAACGTGTACTCATACATCTTATGTATGTTCCCATACAGGGGAGACATTTTAATTGAAAGTCGCATGCCCGGTGTCGGTGGATAAATACGATTTGGTAGTGTCTGTGTTGTTCAGAAGCGCGATGCAATTGTCCTTCGGACATAAATGCATGTAACAACACAAGCACTGCAATATCGTATCACAGACGAAAAGCGTTGAGCTTACATTCTTGTTTGGCATATCATGCCTAGGTCTCAGCACTATACAAGGTGGTGCTCAGCACGCATGCATGATAGACGAACATTTTTGCGGTCACCGTAAGGTATTTTTTGTCCCGTAATCTTTCGAGGAGCTTGCCAAAAGTGTTCACGGAATTGCCAATTTTTGCATTTATTTCATCATCTGCAGGAAGACCTTCTGACGCTACGGAACCTAGGTAGCAGAACTTTTCAACTACATTCTACAAGGAGCCATCTGATCTTGTGACAGGCATATTTGTATCCTTGCGCCATTATACTGTATAAGCATAATGCCTTAGAAAAACACGGTGAATCTCTTGTAATTTTTTATTATCTATTTCAGCATCAGATCACACAAAAGGTATCATTACCGGTTCCGACCTAGTACTAAGCCATCATCAGATGATTGTTGGACCTGACGGTCTAGTGGTAATGGGCGTGTCTGGAAACAGAGGTCGTGGGAGCGAATCCCAATCGGAACACGGAAATTTTCGTTCTGCTTTTAATCTAGCCGTCACCTCTCAGTGATATGAGGAGTCGCTGCGAACGACACTTTAGGTCCCCTTTACTCCACTGGATAACTGCGGTAGATTAGGGGCACCCAAGTCGACGACATGGCATCAAATTGAAACACTTCCACTCGGCTACTTAATCATATGAAATTATTACTGTTATTATTATCATTATTATCAGATGAATTCAATACTTTGTATAGTAACGAGTTCAAACTGGTAATGGTACAAGTTCTGCGACCTGAGACAGAATATGTAATAAAAGAAGATGATATTTGCTTTAAATCGAGCGCTGTCCCTATCGCAAGCTACGACAAACCCTAGAATTAGCGTTTCCATCTCTGAAGAATGTGATTTCAAGTACAGTCACTCACCTTAATGAACATTTGAGATATTTTCTAAACGTGTTAACAGCGCATTTGCTTTCGAATTGAGATTTAGGTTTACCGCAATTTTCCTAAACAACTCAATGCGAATATTAGGCTGGTTCGTTTGACGACGCCACGAATGATTTCTTGCCGAATATTCGCCAAACTAAACTACTGCTGGTACTGAACTATTGTAGGATGCCAAATTCTAACCTTTTTTAATTACAACTTTACGGTACGCAAAATGGAACTGCATGGCGTTTCAGAAATTCGTTTACGCTACACCAGCGGATACTAATCTTTCCTCAAAAAGCTCCAGCCCTTGGTCATACCAGATCTGTCATTAGAGATGACTGCCTCAGGTTAGATGGCTTCACGTCACTTGTATGGATATTCCTTCACTATTCTGTTTTTGTATCTTTTGAGCTTTGTCCCACAGTTATGCAGGGTCAGCCATCGTTAATCGGATTTGGCATGTTAATGGAATAGTGCGAAAGTGTTCTTATGTTCTGCGAGACGTGTAACTGAGGTGGAACGGGGGGACCAGCCCGGTATTCACCTAGTGGGATGTGGAAAACCCCCTAAAAACCACATCCCGGGTGGCTGGCACATCAGTCCTCGTCGTTAATCCGCCGGCCGGATTCGATCCGGGGCCGGCGCGCCTACCCGAGTCCAGGAAGCAGCGCGTTAGCGCTCTCGGCTACCCTGGTGGGTGGATATTCCTTTACTATTATATACGACAAATGTCTCTCCGACTTCTCCAGCAAGGCTTGTCCTCCACAGGGGGCCCTGCTTGTCACCTACGCTACAACCGTGTAGCCATCAATTTCATCCAAGCATACAGATCTCTCATACAGAGCTCTATTTTCGATAGACCGGTACTCCCAGCAAAACTGCGAGGAAACCCGGAAGTCATTCTACGGGGCATTGAAAATCGGGGTGAATGAGAAGACATGCTCTCTGAAGTCCTTAAATAGCAGAGAGGAGATTTATTTGAAGGAGCCGATAATTTACAACTTGTAAATGTCTTTGAGAAATCATGATACACACAAGCGCTCCAAGTCATTTTATTAAAAACAGACTATCATCAGGTATAAAAAAGACTTCTGTTATAGAACATGCGTCAGATCATGACAACGTGTATCTGTATCGTAGATCTAGATTCAAGTTGTCAAGTCTGATACATATCCTGAAACTGATACCGCTTTATACCTGAGGACAGTCCGTTGTGTAATAGAAATTGGTTGTTTTGAATAAAGTGAGATATGGATAGTGTGCAAATCTGGTAGGGAAATTAAAATCACAGCACAGTTTACACATTCGATCTTCGCTCACATACCAGATCGCTCCATGCTGGAAATATCACTGGATATGTTAAAGTATCCGTTAGATTCGTTATCGAATAAGAGGAAGCACTTATCCCTTATCAAGGAATAGCTTACAGTTGTTCTCTCGAACTACGCCGAGCGACGTGGCACATTGGTTAGCACACTGATTCACATTCGGGAGGGCGACGGTTCAAACCCGCGTCCGGCCAGCCTCATCTGGCTGTTCCGTGATTTACATGAATCGCTTCAGGTAAATGCGCAGATGGTTTCTTTGAAACGCCGCTGCAGACTTCCTCCCCCATCCTTCCCTAACCCGACTGGACCGATGACATTGCTGTTTGGTCCCCCCCCCCCCCCCCCCCCAATAAATGCATCAACCAACCAACCAGTCGAACGACGAAGCGTCTTTCATGATTTCAATAGGGCGTGTACAGTTCCGTTCCAACCGACAGATGCAAGACAGATGCACTTATAATGTTATATAATGCTCTGTGTGACCAACCTTTCTGATGTCAATGTGTTGCAAGCTTAGTAAACAGGATAATCGCGTTTGATGATTTTCTGGAGAAAGAACTCTTCTGTAGAAATGAAAACTGTTTCCACAAGCGGCGATCATGTGAAATCTTATTTCTTGGTACTGTACTTAGGTTATAACTCTTTTACTTAACTTTGCGTACAGATGAGCACGTAGGTGCGAAGCCGTTCATCCATCAAATCTAACAGCTACTAGTAGTTGGACAACTATCATTGAAGTAACACAGTCTGTATTGCTAGCCCCTATGAAGTGGAAACAATGTTGCTACGTCGTCTCCTCGTAATCAAATGGGCTGAATCTGGAGCGGAGCTCGTAGATGCACAGCGCCGGCTAGAGGGCGTTGTCGTCGTTTCGGTGTCGTAGTGCCAACCTAATAACTTGCACCTACGCCGTGGCATCGTAGCTATCGATACCACACAAGCACCTCAGCACATATCAAATAATGTTTTTCGACGGAAAATATTATTACTGCTATAGTTTTAGTAATTTTGTGTTCTACATAATTCACACAGTATTCAGTAATACTATCGCGCTCTTTTTCGCAATAATGCACTCACATGTGTCTGTACATCAGAGTTCTTCAGTTTTTGCTACTTATGTTCAATAGCGGAATGATAATGCCATTTTTCTTTCAAGGAACTTCACCTCCTACTGCACCAGAGAAGATCGTCAGCAGTGTAAATGTCCTGACATCAGCAGTAGACAGAAGTATTATAATGGTCTGAGGAGCCCAGCAGAAAAGAAAATTCTAGCATAATGTCCAAGGCGGTCGTGGAATGTACACTGTCCAGTCATATTAATGTGACCACCTACCAAAAGCGTGAATAACCACATTTTGCAGCGCAGACTGCTGCGAGACGTTCAGGAAGAGTCAGTGACAGGGATATGAAGCCATGTCGATTTCAGTGCCGTGGCCAGATGCGCTAAGTTTTTCGGTTGAGGATTCATGGCGAGAACATCACGATCGAGGTGGCTCCATAGCTTCTCGATCGGGTTTAATCCAGGGAGTTGGATGACTATGGGAGCGAGGTAAATTCATCCTGGTGCCCTTCCAACCACGCACCAACGCTGCGAGCTGTGTGACATGTTGCATTCTACTGCTGGTAGATGCCATCTTGCCAAAGAAAAACAAACTGCACGTAGCGGTGGACATGGTACACGGGGATAGATGCACACTTGTGCTGATCCATCACCTAAGGAATAACACGAAAACATTCCCCTGAGCATACGCTCTCTTCTCCGGCATGGAATCTTCCGACGGTTGTTGCAGATTGTTTGGTTTCAGGAGTAAACGCCAAGCGCCATTTGTCCAATCGACCATAAAACGTGATTAATCTGAAAAGGCCACCTGTCGCCACTTAGTGGACGATCAGTTGTGGTACTGACGGGAAACTTCCACCCTTCGTCTCCGTGAACAGCAGTCATCATGGGTGCATGAACCAGGCGCCTGCCGCGGATCTCATATGCAGCAAAGTTCGCTGAACGGTCGTTTAAGAGGTAGCTTTCTGGTTTATCTGGGCTCAGCTGTTGCATGTCTGTTCGCCAGTACATACGAGTATCTTCGCTGCCGTCGCTCACCCCTGTCATCACGGCCCGTGGTGCACTACAGTTACATTGGAGCCTGTTTTGTATAGCTTCATTTTGCCATGTAAGATATATTTCAACCACGGCAGCAGGCAAACATTTTACAAGCTAAGTCGTTTCGGAAATGCTTCCACCTTTGCCCCAAAGCCAATGCTCATGGCCTTTTGGACGTCAGATAAATCGCTTCGTTTCCTCATTGCGACAACCGCTGCACTCTTTTCTGCGTTCCCCATACACGCGTTATGTGCCCTGCACTAGTGCTGACACCTTCCGTCTGTGAGTGGTTATTTTACGTTGACGTCGAACGTATGCGGTGGCTTTCAAATGGTTCAAATGCCTCTGAGCACTATTGGACTTAACATCTATGGTCATCAGTCCCCTAGAACTTAGAACTACTTAAACCTACCTAACCTAAGGACATCACACAACACCCAGTCATCACGAGGCAGAGAAAATCCCTGACCCCGCGGGGAATCGAATCCGGGAACCCGGGCGCGGGAAGTGAGAACGCTACCGCACGACCACGAGCTGCGGACTATGCGGTGACCACATTAATGTGATTGGGGAAGAGTGGAGAAGGACATGGACCGAGTCCTACCCAAGCAGTTACCTTAAGCGATTAAGGAAAACCTCGGGAAACGTAAGTCTGGACTGCCGTGCGAGAAGTTGCAAGTCGATTCTCCCGCGTACGAGTCTATTAAGTTAGCCAAGGCGCCACCGTGTTCCACCTGTAAGAGAGCTTCAACACATGACATAATCTGATGTCCTTAGCGCATTTCCGACGCTTCTCTTAAGTCTTAAGTAATAGAACCCTGTATGTTGTCCTCGATGGTGAGTGTTCATCGGAGGTGAGGGTATCATCTGGAGTGCCCCAGGGAAGTGTGGTAAGTCCGCTGTTGTTTTCTATCTACATAAAGATCTTTTGGATAGGGTGGGTAGCCATGTGCGGCTGTTTTTGCTGATGATGCTGTGGTGTACGGCAAGGTGTCGTCGTTGAGTGACTTTAGGAGGACACAAGATGACTTGGACAGGATTTGTGATTGGTCTAGAGAATGGCAGCCAACTCTAAATATAGATAAATGTAAATTAATGCAGATGAATAGGAAAAATAATCCCGTATAGTTTGAATACTCCCTTAGTAGTGTAGCGCTTGACACAGTCTCGTCGATTAAACATTTGGGCGTAACATTGCAGAGCGATATGAAGTGGGAAAAACATGTAATGTCAGTTGTGGGGAAGGTGGATAGTCGTCTTCGGTTCATTGGTAGAATTTTGGGAAGATGTGGTTCATCTGTAAAAGAGACCGCTTATATAACACTAATACGACCTATTCTTGAGTACTGCTCGAGCGTTTAGGATCCCTATCAGGTCGGATTGAGGGAGGACATAGAAGCAATTTAGAGGCGGGATGCTAGATGTGTAATTGGTAGGTTTGATCATCACGCGAGTGCTACGGAAATGTTTCAGTAACTCGAGTGGGAGTCTCTGGAGGAAAGGAGGCGTTCTTTTCGTGAGTCGCTACTGAGGAAATTTAGAGAGCCAGCATTTGAGGCTGACTGCAGTACAATTTTACTGCCGCCAACTTATATTTCGTGCAAAGACCACAAAGATACGATAAGAGAGATTAAAGCTCGTACAGTGGGCATATAGGCAGTCATTTTTCTCTCGTTCTTTTGGGAGTGTAACACGGAGAGAAGATTCTAGTTGTGGTACGAGGTACCCTCCGCCACGCACCGTATGGTGGATTGCGGAGTATGTATGTAGATGTAGATGGATCATATCTTCTTGTTCTTCGAACTCACAGTAAGATGAGCTGCAGAAACTAGCTGCGGGCTGAATAAGAGAGTTTGTGTCGTAGATCAAATTTACTTATTTTGGTTTCACGAGACGCCAGCGACGTTGCGTTCCTTACCACAGACGGATACCAGGTCCTCCTGTTGCCCGCAGTGTGCTTTCTACTGCTGGAACTAGTGGCGAATAACAATTGTGAGATGATGTAACACCACTTTCTAATGTAATCCTTCTGTGAACTGGTGCAGGATGACAAGGAGAATAGGGAAGGCTGTCACATGGGGTCAGCTTTCGCTTCTTTCATTGCACTGATGCGAAATCAGGAGCAGGTGGACGAGTGGCTTCGAATATTGCTTTGAATTACATCAGCGTAAAGGTTAGCGTCACAGCTAGTCTACTAACTAAAGTAATAATAAAAATGGACCGCTTCTCAGTTTTCTTCATTGACGCTTCTCGATATTTGGCTCCAAGTGTTTCTGCGTCATGCAGCGTGTTTCAGGAACAATATTGAGGCAGTTTGGTGCTGAATGGATCTCAAGTGCGGTAGCCCGATTTGATTTTACGTGTGCTGTCATTCGCCTAAAATACGCAGCGGCCACGCTGGTGGCACCGCCGTGGGTTTTGGCTAGGCTTCTTCTAGCGCTGAGCTGAGGGTCTCGCGACGGGTCATCCTGGGAAGCGAAACAGTGAAGTTCTGCCCCACGGCTGTGACTTGTTGTCGCCATCAGTCAAAGTCTGTCTGTGGAGCTGCGCAGAAAGTCCATAAGGAGTGCAGGTGCAGCCGTGATAATGCTGATGTCCGAGTGTGCTAGGTGTAAGGGGCAAACCTCATTCTCACTCAGTTACTGGCAGCCTGTGTATGCTTGTGCCCGACATCTCTTGTGATTTACGTGATGACTTGGTAGAGCTGAGTCACTTTTTGGAAGTCGAACATGTAACGTGGTTCACTGTGCAGTATGGTGGCCGTAGATGAGAGCGTCGTTTGCGGAAACTGTTGACCCAAACCGCTGGACGCATCGTTTGACTTGTTGCATACTGCAGAAGGTGAGCTTCGCGTGTTTCCGATGCGTGTGCTGTTGCCATGAAACAAGCGGTTTTCGCGGCCACTTTCTCCGCATGTTATTTTCCTAAGGATTCACCTTGAATACCACTTATATCTGTTATTGTCTTTTCAATTATCAGTTTCTGATGGTCATTTGATCTCTGCATAACTTCTAAGTTGTTAAACACTAATCTTACTACGAACTGTAAGTTGTGGAACTCAAATTTGTTGTTTACCTCATTGTGAAATGTTTGGAACTAGCATAAGTACGTAAGCTGTTTGCCATAAATCATTTGTCTGTTGTGGTACAGCAATAGAGTTATTGAGTTTACTGTAAAGTTTAGCTTAGTTTGATTCATGAAATTGAAGTCTTCCAATAGGTCTGAGCTATTTAAATGTTCTTTAAGAGTTCATTACCTACAATTAGGATCATAGGTCTTAAATTTTACTTGTTGCATAGTTGTTTAAGGTTCCTTGTTTTAAAGTTTTTATTATCTAGAGCTTAACTTAAAAGTTTGACAGTTTAAGATCTTGTTATTCAGTTGTTAAAAGGATTCCTTAGAGTTTCACTATCTAGGTAATTTGTGGCCGATTCTGGCTGGCCTTAAGATTGTATATGATACTGCAGTACCTGTGTTAGTCTGAATTACGATGCAATGTTCCTTCAGACATACCTGCACGTCGGAAGGAAGTTTGGATGTGGCTCTGAGTCGTACTCGGATAGCGAGATGGTAAGGCGACTGCCCGTCATACTCGAGAAATCAAGGTTCAAGTCTCGGTGCGGCACAAATTTTTATTATCGTCATTCCGTTATACAGTTGATGGTTGCCCTTATAGATTTTTTGTTCTGTATCTTTTACAATGTCTCTTCTCTGTGTTTTAGTTGTGTCTTAACTGCCCAACTGGCGAATATGAGAATCTGTTCCCTGTGGGTCGGAACTGTATCTTTTTAAAATTAAATTTGAAGTGTTCTTCCTTTTACGAAATGCTGAATTTGTTCATTGATTCACTTGAGGTGGTTGTATTAAATATTCTCAAAGATCGATAAAGAGACTGTTTAGCTCTGTTAAATATTTTCGTGACCTAGACGCTTACCGTTCAACCAAAATCCTCGCTCCATACTAAGTACTTAACATTTTAGGAGGTGGTGGATTCCATACAACGTAAGTCCAGTTTTCATTGGTTACATAGATACAGCTCTTAGAATATAACCCAAACAAATACTAATAGAAGATATTACACAGTGGCAAATGATTAAGTTCAAAGCTGATTTTCATTCATTCCACTTTTGATTTCATTGCACATCCTAATTCTTTTGAGAACACCACGTGTAGCTCTTCTAAGTTCGTCCTGGCGTTCTTTTATAGCGGCAGCACTATTCATAATCCAGACAGATCAGTTTGTCTCTTATGTAAACTTTTCTTTGTAGATTTCAGTTTTAGATCGCCACAACACGCAAAAATCTGTAGGGGTAAGGCCTGGGAAAGTAAGTGATCAAGAAACGTGGCCATTTCCGCCGGTACAGCTTCCGGGGAATGTTGGACTTAGACAATGTGTCTTGTGATCACCTGACGACAGTACCTGCAGGAGCCCCGTCATGCCACAAGAACGCCGGGCCTGTCCATCATTGTAGCCAAAGGAACCTCTTCCAACAATGCTGCAAGCCAGTTTTCAAAACAGTCTAGAAAACATGGACTTGTATCAGGCCCAATTAACTGATAGTCTATAATGCCACATTCTGCTGGTACTTCTTGAACTGTTACGTTCTACCAACTGAATGATGTTTTGCATTTCTTTCAAACTCTGTTCACTTGTACATTTACATGAAATATCAATACATAAAGGAATTAAGGACATTATCAGTCAGTGGACACTAATTTATATCAGTGGAGGAAGTTGAAAATCCGTGTCGTAGTAAGATTCGAACCCGGGTCTCCTGCTTATTATGCAGATGCGCTGACCACTACGCCCTGCGGACACAGCGGCCACTATCACTGCATGGGCTACGTAGCACGCTTCCCGTCAAAACCAAATTCTCAACCTCTCCACACACTTTTGCTGTAGTGTCCCTTGTCCATTAGCCTTATTACTCACGGCATTTCGTCGATTCTCGTAAGAGTTGTAGCTTGGTATGCATCTGCACTGAAGGGATCAGTGTCTGTCCTCGCCTTAACTATGTATATGTGGTGTCTGTTCTCTTGAGCATGTCCGAAAGATGAGATAACACATATATACATGAAATATGACTGCTGGGCACTGCACAAACCGAGGCAGTTTAGTGAAAACACAAGTATGCACTCTTGAATTTGGTACTGTGTGATTATGAAACTGTATGCCGTGTGCTCCTCAAGGAGCAGCCATGTCTCAATTACAAAACCGGTCTACAAAAACCATATCGGTATACTCTTCATTAATAAATACGCACGGAATGCGTAAACGATACTGTAGAATTGGTCAACAATCACAGCTGAAAAATTCAGTCATGTAAACTCAAGCACAAATCCCCATCTTGAACTTGAAAAAAGAAATGAGAATCTACAAAAAAACTCACAACAACGTGAGAAGCTTCATGTGAAATGATAACTCGTCACTGTTACCATCTGTATTCTGTAAATACACAAACTGGACTCCTGTTTATGGAATATTTTATCCGAAATAGTTTAAACTACCACTTCCTAAAATATTCGTATTTTCCATTCTTCCTGTAACCATATGTATACAATAAAAAGAGCAAAACACAAATAGATAAGATATACTGTGACACAGAATACAAAGTGAGCTGACTGACATGTGTGGAAATTCATAAATTAAGTGGGAGTTGGAAGAGTGATGTTACATAAGCCAAATTGCTTGAAGTATCGTCGGCGATTAAGTTCACAACGCAACCAGTCTTCGTGCTACCATATCAACAAATGTGTTCACCAGACAAGCTAGCCTTTTTTTCCCTAGAACTATACAGCGTGTTTGTTTCAAATTGAGACAGCTAAATATATTGAAAACGAAGCATCGTACGAAAAAAGAATTCTAGGTGAATGGTTAATATTAGTAAAGGGGACATCCTTCTGCGGCACAACTGGTCGCATCGTAACCACCCCTTCTGCTTGGGCGGGGCCAATTCGTATTTTCAAATGGGAACTCCCACCCCCCCCATTTTGTTACACATTCAGATTCTACGCCAAAAAATACGTACAGTTTACTCAAACCAGTGTTTTCCATTACTGTCGGATAGTGCTGTAATCGGAATACGCCTGTTTTCGCAATTAAGAAGCGACACATTTGAGTACACATTTCACTTACATTGTAAATGTAAACCTATGTGCTCTAACGATTGATACTGATATTCAAAATTTACTTTCGTGTTGCAAATATGATTGTACAGCACAAACAATATGGCCAGGCATTGAAATTTCTGTCAAATAAGCTACCTGTATGGTAATGCAGTTTTCTGTTCTCTTCGGGATTGATTGTGGTGAGTCTGCAACCCATTGGAATGCTCTCGAACCCCGCCATCTGGGAAAATAATTTCGGATTGAGTTTCTGTCCGACCGCTGTAACTTTCGCGCTGACCAGTACACTGTTGCTGGCGGAATGCAAACCACAACCATTGTAACAAGATAAAATGTCCATGAAGTAATAGTGACACGGGGACTTGCCATGGATATTCACCGAAATCAAGCACCAAAATGATGAGAGACAAGGGGAATCACTGATATCGAGCATCCCGACGGGAACAGAGAGCTATTACATGCACGTCGTTGTTCCTGGATGACGCTAAACGTAGTCTCCAAACATATAGCACTGTACATTCAGATTTGCAACACTAAAGTAAATTTCGAACATAACTATCTACCGTTAGAGCACTAAGATTTACATTTACATCGTAAATCAAATTCGTTGGTCTTTAATTCTAAAAACAGGCACAGACGATATTTGTCGATTACAGCGCCGTCTACCATGAATGGAAAACAATGGTTTGAGTAAACCGTACATATTTTATGGCGCAGAATCTTAATTTGTAAAAAATGGGGAATTCTCATTTAAAAATACAAAGCTCACCCCGCCCAAGCTGTAGGGCGGGTTAGGAGGTGACCATTGTGGCACAGACAGATGTTCCATTCACTACTATTAACACCTTATATATTCGCTAAACCAAATGTGATAAAGTCCGTCATACGTCTATCAAACGCATCACACGAAAAAAGAAGAAACAAGCATCTGCTGTCTTCAGGGAACGTAGTCACATCTGTGCTACATAACAGCTGGGCATCTATTTGAGGTCGTGCACCATTACCTTAATGAAACCTAATTACATTTTCGTAACCAGCTCTCACTAGCTTTCTGAATATTGTATGTATTTCCTCAGTGCAAATGTACATATTTGATAATTAAAAAATTGATCTGTGCACAGTGTTTTCTGTTTTGCTTCAGTGTTGAACAGAAATCAATTAGCTTTTCTGAGTAAAGGGACTAGTTTCATACGGAGAAAACTTCGCTGGATAGCAGCTACTTCCAAATCCCACGTGGACCGTGGATGTAATCTGAAGGTCATCGTGTCTGATCTTCTGAAACCAAAATCTTGAAGCTAGGATCGTCTGTATATCATCAACGTCTTTCTGTATGCATTCCTAAGCTATGTTACATTCCAGTCCCACTCTTTGTGTTTTCAATGTCGTATAGGAATTCTGCTGTTAATTCAGCTCAATCATCCACTGTGGCACAAAATTGTTTGCCTGCTATAGTTCATTAAAGGTGGCTCATTGCACGATCGATAATTAAACCCTTGTTTAACAGTAATTGAAATGTGAGAACACAATAAGAAATCACCAATAACATTTATTAAGACTATTTTACAAAATACACTGAATCGCCAAAGAAACTGGTAGAGGCATACATATTCTAATACAGACATATGTTAACGGGCAGAATGATGATGATGTCGTGTGGCTAGGACCTCCCGTCGGGTCGACCGGTCGCCTGGTGCAAGTCTTTTGAGTTGACGCCACTTGGCGGCGACTTGCGTGTCGATGGGGGTGATATGAGGATGAGGACAACGCAACACCCAGTCTCTGAGCGGAGAAAATCTCCGACCCAACCGGGAATCGAACCCCGGCCTTTTGCACAGCATTCAGCCGCGTTGAACACTCAGCTATCCAGGCGAACTAAACGGGCAGAATACGGCACTGCGGTCAGCAATGCCAATATAAGACAACAAGTTTCCGGCGCAGTTGTTAGATTTGTTACTACGGCTACAATGGCGCATTATCAAGATTTAAGTGAATTTAAACCTGATGTTATAGTTGGCGCACGAGCGATGGGACACAGCATCTCCGAGGTAGCGATGAAGAGGGGATTTTCCCGTACGACCATGTGACGAGTGCACTGTTAATATTAGGAAACCGGTAAAACATCAAATCTCCAACATCGCTGCGGCCGGAAAAAGATCCTGCAGGAACGGGACCAACGGCGATTGAAGAGAATCGTTCAGCGTGACAGAAGTGCAACCCTTCCGCAAATTGCTGCAGATTTCTGTGCTGGGCCAAAGACAAGTATCAGCGTGCGAACCATTCAACGAAACATCATTGATATGTCCTTTCGGAGCCGAAAGGCCACTCGTGTACCCTAGATGACTGCACGACAGAAAGCTTTACGCCTCGCCTGGGCCAGTCAACACCGACGTTGGACTGCTGACTGGAAACACGTTGCCTGGTCAGACGAGTCTCGTTTCAAATTGTATCGAGCGGATAGACGTGTACTGGTATGGAGGCAACCTCATCAATCCAAGGACTCTGCATGTCAGTAGAGGACTGTTCAAGCTGGTAGAGGCTCTGTAATGGTGTGAGGCGTGTTCAGTTGGAGTGATAAGGGACCCCCGATACGTCTAGATAAGACTCTGACATGTTACACTTGCGAAAGCATCCTGTCTTATCACCTGCATCCATTCATGTCCATTATGAATTCCGACTGACTTCGGCAATTCCAGCAGGACAATGTGACACCACATTCATCCAAGACTGCTACAGAGTGACTTAAGGAACACTCGTCTGAATTTCAACACTACCGCTAGCCACCATACTCTCCAGACATGAACTTTATTGAGCATATCTGGGATGCCTTGCAACGTGCTCCTCAGAAGAGGTCTTCGGCTACTCGTATCTTACGGATTTATAGAGAGCCTTGCAGGATTCATGCTGTCAGTTCCTTCCAGCACTACTTCAGGCATTAGTCGAGTCCATGCCATGTCGTGCTGCGGCACTTCTGCGTGCTTGTGGGGGCTCTACACGATATTAGGCACGTGTACCAGTTTCTTTGGCTCTTCGGTGTAGTACTTTAGTACAGTTTGGTATGTTGCTCTTGATTTCCTATACCTAATGCAGTGATATGTAAAAAAAAATTACTCTTTTGACAGTCTTGATATTGTCACTATAACTGAGCGCAATATATCAGGCACTCTGTTTGTGGTACTAGTTCTGCGTGATTAGCGATTGCTACGACGGAAGGTAGTCTTCAGAGTACTGTACTGACGTGGCTGCGGGGATTGAACTGACCTGTCAAACTTCTGGTTATTTTAGTGCATATGTGTTGTAAGATTATTAAACTAAGGTTAAATATGTGACAATGAACTAACGAACTAAAGACAAATTAAAACAGTTGCGCATAGAAGAAATGAACTGAACAATAAACTTTGATCGCTTATTCCAAAGTTCTGCCTGAACAAAATAATCTTCTCTTTGATAGATCCTAAATTACGAAAAAATAAAATATAATACTGATATTAAGCAGGTGATTGAAACAGCTGTGATTACACAAAGTAAATTTTTGTAACACAAAGAGGGAAATAACAATAATAAAAATAAAGGAAAATGGGCTTTGTGACGAAGAAGGGTAATTTACAACGTGGCCGAAATGGGATTATGAATATCATCTGCAGTTCGGCGTCGTGAGTAAGGGAATTGTGTCTAGTCGTTCGGTACTAAGCTTCTGGTGATGGGCATGTGCTTACTAATTTTCATTATTTCAGGATAGTTCATCTCCTTTCCTTTATGGATATGACGTAATACTTCATGTTTTATTCTTTAAGCACGTGGACTGCAAACGTAGTCTCCTTTTCGAAGTTTACAACTTTTGTGCTGTTCCTTCAAGCGGATAAATACTGCCCTGCCATACTGACCTACACAGAATATGACACATTACATGTAATTTTATATATTCGACTATATTTACGAATCTAGAGTACTGTCTTTACCATCGGGATAAAAGTGTCCAACTGAGTTGCGTACATAAAATGACTTTTTACGTTCCTTGATTTGAGCTGTCTGGCTACATCCAGTGAGACCTTTCCTAACGTGGAATCGTTCGCCCTTTATTGCGGGCTTGAAGTGATGGGTGAAGAAAGGGCAAGGAACGGTGTACACCTGTTGTTTCTGCCTCTTGTGTTTTATGGAGTTCACTAATGTAGGAGAATAGCCATTACTTGATGCTGTTTGTATGACTGCTTTTAATTCCATTTGGAAGTTGTCTTCACTCATGGGGCTGGATATTATGCGATGTATCGTTGAATGAAAGGCAGCATGTTTATGGGTCACTGGGTGTTGATAATTGGCCGGTATTACTGTGGCGGGAGGTTTCCTGGAAATCTTGAATGTGTGATTACGGTCACTAATGTGGTGGTTGTGGTTAAATCTAAATAACTTATGCAGTTACCCCACACTCCATTGTGAATTCTATAGTGTTGTGTTTAAAATTTAGTTGCTCGAACAGTTTTTAAAGTGTTCTATTAGCCCAGCACATCATCAACATACTTTATTCGTGAGTCTAACATTAACATCTTTGTAAAAGGAGACAGTCTGTAGATGCAACACTTTAAAATCTTTGATCCAACGAAATTTCACTGCACGACATACTTACTTTTGTACCTGATGATCACGTAAGAACCGAAAACAGTTCGTATAACAAATAATAAACATTGTAGAGTATTAGACCAGTGTTTTGTGTATTTTATTCATTTTCAGATGACTTATTCAGTGCCACACTCTTCCTAATAGTTTCTGTTAAGCCATTTGATAATGACGTTAGCGTTACAAAAAGCCAATAGCAAATAAGTTTAAAAAACAAGCAGTATTAAGAGGAAAAATGGTAACCCATAATATGTTAATCGAAAATGTGAACTCAAAAAACAAGAAACACTTCATGTCATGTAGTTATTCGGTTCAAACGGTGCTGGAAGGGTATAAATAGTGTCAGAAGTTAGTATATTCGTTTATCAACATCTGTAGTGTCCTACAAGGCACAGTTTTATTCTTCTTTCGTGCGTTACTAATCAGCCAAAGCTGTTGTATGCTACCTTTTTTAACTTTCTTACAAAATGACTTCCAGTGGCTCCACTTACTTGCTGTGAAGAAGCTTTTGGTATTTGCACTTATGCTGTCGTTCGTTACGAAAATTTCTCACGTGGTGTGCTTAACGTACAGGGTGTAACTGGTGTAAGTGCAGATATTTTTGTATGTGGTACCTTAATGTCTACAGAAAACAATACAATGCTTGTTTTTTCTCTGTGTGGAACATTCTTCTCACAAACACGTAAAAAATTTACGACCTGATGTTTTCTACATGGCCATAACTTAATCACTAAGTGGACTACGCCTGTCAGAACGGACTAACTGTTTTGTCTCCACGTGTCCACACTTCAACACCTCACCTTCTGCCTAAAGGAAAATAATCATTAATTGCTTGCTCTTGCCATGTGTAATTGGAGGTACTAACAAACCTAAAAACGTACTTTTCCTAATAGCTATAATTATTAATCAGCAGATGAAGTAAATATTGATGTAATGTTGTTCAGTAAACAGCCTTCAGTCGCCAATAGAATGTCTGCAGTCATATCCATTACACACTGTATAAGCTGTAACTATTTCAGAACACTCGTACTTCCGCTAAGACACTGCATTTCGTTTGGCTGTCAATGTTCGTCTCTTCCGATATATAGCTGTTGAAGTCGTTTCATTTATGTGATTTAATAAGACATTATATCTTTCTTTCGCAGGGTGCTTACTTTATAGCCAATGTAGAATATTTTTCAACTTCTTCCTCTTCTGCTTCTTCTTCTTCTTCTTCGGGATTAGGATCGGTGGAACACATGATGTTATGACTGACGTTCTCCATTCTATTCCTTTTTCTGCCATCCTTCTCCAATTTCCCCATACACCCTGCGTTTGTAGAACTTCTTTTACTGACTTTATTCACCTGTTTCTAGATCTTCCTATGGGTAGTTTGCCATCTGATGTCATGTCCGTTGATATCTTATGCCATCGTTCGTTTTTCATTTTAACTACATGTGCAGCCCCTTATAGAATCTTGCCCTTGATTAATCCACAATGATTGGCTGTTGCTATAGGTTGTCTAGAGATGCGCTTGGGGGATTTCACATTTCCTGTATTGTATGTCTTTAACTGAGCGTTGATTTTCCTGAAGGCCTCACTCAAGAGTGGAGAGCTGTTTCAGTTCTCTGTTTCTTGTGCTCCAACTGTGACATCCACATATTAATAGGGAGTAATAGGATCTTGAACTCTTAAAATTCGCTCCTTTGATGCACTCAGTGAGATCAGTAGACTGGTGAGAGCGTAGAAGCAACTATTACTTGCCTAGATTCTGACTTAAACGTCTGCTTCGCTTGATATAGTTTTGTAAGTGTGATTCAGTTCGGAGATAACTGAATTCTACGATCAGTTTCTATTTGTCGCTATTCGCTTGTAGAGCTTGCTTTCCCTGTTATTTTCTTTATAACACAATGTATTTTATTTTCGAAGTTTAGATTTTTAGTCCCAACTTAGCTGCTGCTTTGTGAATAGTTTCTATAATATTCTAGTAGTTTTTTTTTACTCAAATGATTGCTAGAATAATTTTATTGATCAATTTCTTTTATAATATTCTAGAGTGCCAGATTAAAATGAACTATTGCTAACCCATTTCACCTGTTTTCAGCTTAGCACCTTGAGAGCTTGAAATAACTTTATTATTCAATTGTATTCGAATCTGGATATGATACTCCAAATTCTCGAGGTACACAAAACTTAGGGCTTTGATTAGCTTTTAGTGGATACTATCATATGCGTCCAGGAAGTTAATACAGAAGAAATAAATGCCACGATTACATTACAGCGTTTTCCACAGAGCTGTTTTTCGAAAAATATGTCTGCTACGGATTTTCTTCGAACTCTTCAGTAACTTCTGTTGCAAACAGTTTTATGTGAACTGATAGGAATAGGGAGAAAACTTAGCTGTATGAAGGTGCATTTAATAGTGCTACAGGCTTACAATTGTTACCTAACTGTTATCTTTTTAAGGGTACAAGGGACAAGAATAGCTTCTCATTTTAGACCATGTACATTCTTTTAAAATTATTCTTATTAGTCCGTGTATTTATGACTCAAGTAGCTCACCATTGACTTTTACCATTGCGGCTGATATTCCATTTTATCCATCACAAGTGGAATTATGTTGATGATTTATGTGTTTTCTAGTTGTAATAAGGCTGAGAAGAGAAACAGCTGTTATGAGCTCAAGAAAACAGATACTTTCTCTGTTCATCGCATATCATAAAGGTTTTTAAAATACCTAGATCATCTTTTTGCTATTTCCTGTTCGTAAATCAGTACCCTTTTGTTTTCATATATTATAAACTGGTGTTCTGATTTGTTCCATTAAAAATGGTTTGTGTTAGTTATTTATAAAAAAATCCGTTAAACTGCTACTGTTCCTCCTTTGAACAATATCATTTTTCTATGCAGCTGTTTTATTCTGCTTCCATGAAATGTAATCTGCTTCCTTTTTACTCACCCAAAGTAGCTTTAGTTATTCAACGAAACCTATTGAAAGCTGCCGTGTGGGTCTCATATCTCACATCCTGTACCCATCCTGATTTGTCGTTTTGTCTCTTCTGGGCCACTAGTCCATAATCTTCATTAAACCAACCTTGTCTTTGGGTACTTTTCGTAGGTCAATGGTGTTTAGACACTTTCCTGCTATAATATCTCTGATAATATTTCAGCCATCTTCTATAACTTCAGTTCCTACTTTGTAGTCAATTAAAGGAACCAAATTATTTCTCACGCTGATTCTGAAAGTGCTTTGTACCTTACGATCTGTAAAACTTTTGTAGTTTAATTTGGTACGTATTTAGAAGTTCTCAAGAAACTTTGCTTTGCAATACACTCACAAATATCCAATAGCAAAGGGTACAGCAGTCAGTGCCAAACAATGTTCATTGTCATCTTCGGTACACAAAGCCATATCAAACCAATTACAATACTATAACATGTATCCCTTATTAAATGTACAGTTGTATAAGCTTTAAATGTTAGTCGGTCATAAAATACATTACAGTAAATATAAGTTAAAACATTAAAACCACATATAAGGACATAGTCCCAACTGGAATGTTCATGCCAAAGGCTGAGTTCACACTGAGGCGGCTATTTACTTTTACAGCACAGCTGGCTTTAGTGTACGCCATACCACCCTACAGAGTCAATTTACATAGCGCTCTTTACGTGTGTGATGCGTTGACAACATGAATTAAATTTATTGTACAGTTCTTAAGTTTTATTATTTTATAATTCTTAAAAACTTATGTACATAAAAGAAATAAGGTGGTTGTAACTAAGAACATGGTGGTAATTGGGTGAACCAACTAACGATCCTTCACATGTATGGATCAACCGTCTGCTATGCAAATGTGGCACGTGATTCTGCTCCTCTCTCCTTTTATCGAACCCTACAGATATTCAAACACCATGCTCTTCTCCTAGCCTTTCGGATCGGCTTGCTCTCCTCCATCTGCACCCACTAACAACTCATAAAATTCCCCACCTTACCCTCCCATCCTCAAGATCTCTGAGTATTCTACGTTACCTCTAAGCTCAACACTACCCACCTACTAGTGTCCCCGCAACTCAGTGGTCCTGGTACTCGCCACACCCGTACCCAACGTTTCCCCAACACTATACCTTCACATCATCCATATTCTCTCTCAACAAAACTTTAATCGCCTTCTCTTACCTAATCATGCAACCCACCCTGATGTACACCTGTCATGCCAGATCTAAGAGATCCCATCCTCCCTCCCTTTTTAAGCGCTCCCTTCCTCTTCAATACCGTCAACTCACTTCCAGAGTCTTGGTTCGGAACCGCATCCATCTTCATTCTTCCCAGATCCCTTCTTCAAACATCTGTCCACACAGACACTCTCCTATACACTATCCCCAACGCTATGTTCCCATGCTACCCCTATCGCTGGCAGTCTACATCCACTTATCTATGCACCTATTTTAATCAATCAACACATTGGCCTTTTATCTTTTAACTTATGCAGCTGTCCGTCTGTCCTTTGTATTTAGATGAAACAGTCATTTTTCATTTCTTTATGTCAATATTGTAATTAATCAATATATATGTCTTTCATAGTTTAACTTATGCTACTGACGATCTGGCTTTTTATTATGTAAGACTTGCACTTTTGTTATCGCAATGTACAATTTTATACTATGTTTTAAAATTTTTACTCTCATGTGGCTAAGGAGCGGCGAATTGTATCCACTGACAGCCCCCTATTACCCATATACGAGGGGAATGAAACGGTAAAAAAGAAAAGAAATAGCTTAGTGCCCCTCATATGTGGCTAGTTCGGATAGGGTACTGCCTAGTACTAGTTAGCTTGCTACTGTTCACCTTGTCACAAAGACTGATAGTGGTACTCTCCTACACTTTGCATCCATACTTGTTTGTCTCTGTAGTTTATTGTGTCTTCGAGACTTCTTATGTGTGTGTGCATGTTCATCGTCACCTCATTTTGTGCTTCATCGTCGCTGTCGCTGTCTCCATCACGTCGCTATTCCACCGCCGCCATCACCATCGCCGCTGCTGCTATCATCTCCGTCGTCGCCGTACCCGCCAACTCCATCTCTTCAACTGTTTTGGGTCACCACTGCATCATACCAGACATAGCTGCTGCATTCCTGCCACGTAGGATATACTGTCATCATTTCACAACGTCACTGCAGCTTGTCTCATTCGTCCTGTGATTGCTTCAATTGCAACCCGCACCAGTCAACACTGTTCAACACTCTCCACCATCATGGACTATACTATCCCACAACGTCTATCTTCTACACCTCTCCATCTCCTGTTCGCAGTGTCACCACATAGAACATGTCCTCTCAACCCTTCCCCGATCTATCCTCCCTTACCTACAGTATACTGTCCCACCAAAGCAGTAACACATGCATCTCACTCCGTCCCCAGCTCCTTCCACCTTTTTTTCTTTTAGACATGATTCACCAGACACCTCCACCACTTCCCACGTGTCAGAGCCCGCCGAGCAACTGTTGCAACTGATAAAATCATAAGCATCACTTCATCAAGTCTTATCACACAAACCAACCCAAGTAGTGCTGGAGGACCTACTCAGCTCCCAGGTGCATCTACATCTACGTAGATACTCCACAATTCAGCGTACAGAGCGTGGCGGAGGGTACCCCTTACCACTACGAGTCATTTCTTTTCCTGTTGCACTTGGAAATAGAGCGAGTCACAACGTCACATCCCGCCACCCCCTAACTTACAACCATCCTTACCACCAACAGCTGTCAAGGAGCCTATAAAACATCAGAATACCTACATTTCCCACTCCTTCACCTCAAACTGAACCTGATGACACTTAGCATACGGACATGACTCCTCTTCAAAGTGGTTCGAATGGCTCTGAGCACTATGGGACTTAACATCTGAGGCCATCAGTCCCCTAGAACTCAGAACTACTTAAACCTAACTAACCTAAGGACATCACACACATCCATGCCCGAGGCAGGATTCGGACCTGCGACCGTAGCCGTCACGCGGTTCCAGACTGTAGTGCCTAGAACCGCTCGGCCACCCCGGCCGACGTGGAGAAGACAGTGCTGTTAAGGATTGCAATGGTGGCGAAAAAGGAGAAACCACGTTGTTTGAGGTGAAACCTCACAATCAAGGCAACTGTTGCATTTTTGTGGAGTACTCGTTTTACATTGTGGGCTATGGTTCGTGTATTTGATTCTGTTTGTAGTGTGTTATCTAGCTACTGGAAGCTGAGACCCAGGGGTGCTAGTGCATTCGTGAATATTAGGAAACAGGGAGTAATCAAAATGAGGGTCATCAGGAATGGAGAAATGTCAGAGAAATATGATGCAAAGTGGTCAGCTTAACTCAAGTTGTCATTTAAGGGATGGTTGCTGTGGATGAATGGGTAATGTTGGATGACGTTATTGCCAGTGAGTGGATATAATAGTGCCCAATATTTGAAGGAGTTTGTGGAGAGTGGAGAGTTTAGTCTGGTGCTGCCTGGGGACACTTCCGACGTTTTCTTCTTCTTCTTCTTTTTGCACTAAATAAATTTCTGCCATGTGTGATGTCCTTAGGTTAGTTAGGTTTAAGTAGTTCTAACTTCTAGTTGACTGATGACCTTAGAAGCTAAGTCCCATAGTACTCAGAGCCATTCCAAACATATCCTCTCCACAGGTTTCTGTCCTCGACTATGGAAAACCTCGAAAAACATGCTTTTCTCCAAACTGCACAAACTCCCCTCTGATACCTCCTCTTACTGCCCCATCTGCCTCACCTCAGTGTTTAGCAAAGTTTCCAAATCCTTCCTCTCCACCACATCCATAAACATCTGAACCAGCACCACCTACTTCCCATTAACACATGTGGCTTCCGTCCTAATTTGTCCCCTGACGACCAGCTCCTACAAATCACCCATCTCCTGTCTCATCAGCTGCTCTACCATAAATTCGCTATTTTTGTCTTCCTGGACGCAGAGGAAGCATTCGACCTTGTATAGTATTCTGATTTTCTTATTAATTCTTCCTGTCTAAGCACCTATATTTTGTCATTATTAACAATACCAAATCCCATAACTTCCTTCTGACAGCATGAGTGATCCAAGGATCCATCCTCTGTCCCTTCCTTTATCTCCTTATCATTACTGATATGCCCAGACCACCTCTACTAGTCAAATCCTTCAGTACGCTGAAAGAGGCTCTTTACCATACACTCCAGAAATCCCGTTAATCCTCCCGAAATCCATTTCAGGAAGTTTACCTCCAGGTACTACCAATGGCTTCTCAAGATCAACGCCTCTAAAACCCAAACGATAATTAAAGGTTCAACAACCTGTACCTTCTGTTGTAGTTGGCAGGAGAGCCAACACGGTGTAACTAAAGGAGGCCGAAATGCACGCGCTGTAGGTCGCGCAGGCTGGCGTTAGGTCTGGAACATGACAAGGGAATTAGAATTGAGAAAAACGGACGTAGCTGGTGGAATACTTAACTTTAATCCATTAATGGAGAACGTCGCTCTTTATGGTACATGATTCACAATATCAATAGCACGGATACTGGCGCCTTGCTAGGTCGTAGCAAATAACGTAGCTGAAGGCTATGCTAACTATCGTCTCGGCAAATGAGAGCGTAGAAGTCAGTGAACCATCGCTAGCAAAGTCGGCTGTACAACTAGGGCGAGTGCTAGGAAGTCTCTGTAGACCTGCCGTGTGGCGGCGCTCGGTCTGCAATCACTCATAGTGGCGACAAGCGGGTCCGACGTATACTACCGGGCCGCGGCCGATTTAAAGGCTACCACCTAGCAAGTGTGGTGTCTGGCGGTGACACCACACCTTCTGCCTCCAAGAGTTTTACCTTACCATTTACGACTGTCCTATCCACTTAACTAAAACATTAAAATATCTTGGGCTAACCCTCAATCAGCAAGAAAAGTGGAAACGTCATCTAGTAATAATCAAACAGAAAGTGCACATTTGACTAAAACTACTAACAAGCCGAACTTCGGAATTACAGCACTACACTGTCCCCTCACCTACAAAAACACTGATATACCACATCCTCTTCTACGAAAATGTTTCATTGATAACTGCCCCATCAAAGTTCTATAAATCGCTCCAAATCCTCGAACGCAATGCACTCCGTCTTGCTTTTCGCTTTCATTTACCTTTCGACGCGTTGATCCTCTAGCATCTGACCCAATTGCCACCCCCCCTCATCCACATCGAACACCTCCACATTTCTTATACTATCCACAAACTATGTTCCAATAACCCCATTATCTTCCCTCTGGTTACCAACCAACCTTTACCATTACCATTACACCCACCATTCCTACACCTACACACACATACGACATACGTCAATGTCTTATCCCAACGCAACTTCAGCCAACTTCCTCTCCCGGACAATGAGATCCGCCCCGATATTTATCCCCCCTACCAATCTTAACTCTTCCCCACATATCTCACTCCACATCAGGGCCTCTCTCTCCTCCCTCTCCATCCACATCCATCCCTTTCCTCTTCTAACCACTACCCTACCTAAACACCAAACTCTTCTGCAAGCTCTGTCTTTCTGACCTTACGCATTACCACAATTCACCTCAGCCCCTACCTTTTATCTCCATATTTTTCCTATCGTAACAGACTCCTATCTTTTTACCCTGTGAAACATATTCTTTCCTCCCAAAACGCATCTCACCCAGTGCAGGTCCTTCAGATTTGAGGTGACAGCGCAGTGCTTCAGTGCTGTTTCATAGAACAAGCTCACCACGTTCCAGTGCGTTTTTAAACTGCGTTCATTTTCACCCTTTTAGCTGCCCATTTTTTATCTTTTTAATTTTAAAATGAAAAAGAGTTCTATGTTTTTTCTAATCTTTCTTATAATTTTTAGAATGCTCTTAGCTGAAGAGCGGAATACTGTACCTCTGACAGCCCACAACACGGCCATCTCAGTGCGTCCGTCGGGATCAGCCTAATTCTAATTGTTTTCAATTCAGTAAGCTCCCAGTTCCCAAAACTGGGAGCTTATTGAGGCCACCTGCTCATTAAACAGTGCCCTATGAGACGATGCCTGAAGGTAAAAAATTTCAAACTCCTCCAACCAGTCCTTACTACTTCCCTTCTCGCATAGATGATGCGTACTCATCCGTGAGGGCAATACCTTTTGAAGAACGTGGGCAGCGAAGTTAGATCTTACTGCTACATTTTAACGATCTAATGTGACATGTTCGCTGAACCCTGCTTCAGTCCGTCTATAGATCGGTAAATCCTCCCCTCCCCCCTCTCCCCCGCAACATCAACGTGTCATAGACTTGCTTAATCGTTGGACTGTTTTCCTATGTCATTGTGCTTCTACACGATAATTGTCTCTCGCATTCTGCTGCGTTGGCAAAGTACTTCCTTTGGTAGTTTTGAACATTTGTCGTACAGCCAGACGTGTCTCTGAGAGATTATTATAGATTATTATCTTTCTGCGAAAACACTACGGAAATGACACTACTGTGCGGTTCACGTATAAATAGTGTGGTAAGAGGTTGATAAAACCACTTTCAAAGTAATTCTTAATATTTCACTCTTAGATAGCACGCGGAATAAATGAATACTTCAATCTTTCACTGCAACCTCTGATTGCTGTTATTATATAACGCTGATCACTTCTGCCTATGCAGGTGGGAGTAAGCAAAATATTTTCACATTTGGATGAGATACATGGTGATGGAAATATTGTGAGAGAATCTCGCGACAGCGAGAAATGCCTTTGTTGCAATGATTGTCAGCCCTGATCATGTATCATATACCTGACACTCTTTCCCTTATTTCGAGAGAATTACCATTTTTAAATTTTGCCGATGTCCTTCGTCGACCCTGTTTGGTAAGGATACCACTCAGCGCACCAAGGCTGTGACAAAAAACAGACAAGCAAAGTGTAAGCAATCTCTTCAACAGATTCGTTACATATTCTTAATGTTCTGTCAATAAAACACAGTCTTTGAGTCGCCTACCCCACAACATTTTCAGTGTTATGGATCAATTTTAAGTTGTTTATAACTGCAGTTTCTAAATATTTTGTTCAATCAATAACTGAAATTTAGTGGATTATTTTTAGCACTCATATGGAGAACCTCGCACTTTTAATAGTTCAAACCATACAGATATTTTGTCTAAATCGTTTGGTAATTTGTATTGTCCTTCTAATGACTTTACTATACAGTAAACGACAGAAACGTTGCAAGCAAACTAAGAGGGCTATTCACATTGTCTCCGTAATCGTTTATATAGATTAGAAACAACAGATAGTCCATAACACTTACACTGGAACGCCAGATACAACATCGGTTTTACTCGATGGCTCCCCGTGAATTGTTACGAACTGTGTCCTTTCTGCCTCATGTTCTACACCGGAAAAATTCTATTTCCATTCTCACCTGAGTAAAATAGCTTTTTTTATCCTGAACATATCTGCAGTCGTGTTAGTTACGTTCCGTTGGTGTTCTATACACTTAAGTCACGTTTCCTGACAATATAGCTCAACAAACTGTATTAAAAATAATGCATTAGGAATCATTATTGTGTTATATCGCTAAAAGTACATATTTTCGTAATACACACGGAGTAGTTCGTAGTGCACAAAATACGAAATGTTTACATTCAACCTGGCGAAAGAGGAATGAACAAAGATCCACAAACAGAGATGAAAAATCTGTATCTTGAAAATACAACATTTGCATCATAATAAAATTATTTATCAAATAACCAACGATTTCTAGTACAAAACAGGCACAAGCTGCGTATCGTAATATGCAAATCTAATTATACACTCCTGGAAATAGAAATAAGAACACCGTGAATTCATTGTCCCAGGAAGGGGAAACCTTATTGACACATTCCTGGGGTCAGATACATCACATGATCACACTCACAGAACCACAGGCACATAGACACAGGCAACAGAGCATGCACAATGTCGGCACTAGTACAGTGTATATCCACCTTTCGCAGCAATGCAGGCTGCTATTCTCCCATGGAGACGATCGTAGAGATGCTGGATGTAGTCCTGTGGAACGGCTTGCCATGCCATTTCCACCTGGCGCCTCAGTTGGACCACCGTTCGTGCTGGACGTGCAGACCGCGTGAGACGACGCTTCATCCAGTCCCAAACATGCTCAATGGGGAAAAGATCCGGAGATCTTGCTGGCCAGGGTAGTTGACTTACACCTTCTGCAGCACGTTGGGTGGCACGGGATACATGCGGACGTGCATTGTCCTGTTGGAACAGCAAGTTCCCTTGCCGGTCTAGCAATGGTAGAACGATGGGTTCGATGACGGTTTGGATGTACCGTGCACTATTCAGTGTCCCCTCGACGATAACCAGAGGTGTACGGCCAGTGTAGAAGATCGCTCCCCACACCATGATGCCGGGTGTTGGCCCTGTGTGCCTCGGTCGTATGCAGTCCTGATTGTGGCGCTCACCTGCACGGCGCCAAACACACATACGACCATCATTGGCACCAAGGCAGAAGCGACTCTCATCGCTGAAGACGACACGTCTCCATTCTTCCCTCCATTCACGCCTGTCGCGACACCACTGGAGGCGGGCTGCACGATGTTGGGGCGTGAGCGGAAGACGGCCTAACGGTGTGCGGGACCGTAGCCCAGCTTCATGGAGACGGTTGCGAATGGTCCTCGCCGATACCCCAGGAGCAACAGTGTCCCTGGGAAGTGGCGGTGCGGTCCCCTACGGCACTGCGTAGGATCCTACGGTCTTGGCGTGCATCCGTGCGTCGCTGCGGTCCGGTCCCAGGTCGACGGGCACGTGCACCTTCCGCCGACCACTGGCGACAACATCGATGTACTGTGGAGACCTCACGCCCCACGTGTTGAGCAATTCGGCGGTACGTCCACCCGGCCTCCTGCATGCCCACTATACGCCCTCGCTCAAAGTCCGTCAACTGCACATACGGTTCACGTCCACGCTGTCGCGGCATGCTACCAGTGTTAAAGACTGTGATGGAGCTCCGTATGCCACGGCAAACTGGCTGACACTGACGGCGGCGGTGCACAAATGCTGCGCAGCTAGCGCCATTCGACGGCCAACACCGCGGTTCCTGGTGTGTCCGCTGTGCCGTGCGTGTGATCATTGCTTGTACAGCCCTCTCGCAGTGTCCGGAGCAAATATGGTGGGTCTGACACACCGGTGTCAATGTGTTCTTTTTTCCATTTCCAGGAGTGTAGATATCTCATCATGAAGGAAATTCAATCTTGCACCAATATGATACAATTTCTATAAATACGTAAATATTCGAGCACAACACAAAGGGTGCTACCATTATAACTTAATTGTTCTGCATCTTGGCTTCCATAACTGACCACTGACAAAACGTGCAGGTTAAGCTGCACTTGCAGACAACTCAAGCTCGATATCTGTACAATACTTCGCAAAGCGCAATAGACACTCAAAGTAAATAATTCCACGAATTTATTGTCTGTATTACTTATGAAAATACGCATGACTCACTTTTTGGCACTACTGGTAAATCTTACAGATTAGTTTACGAGCTTAGTTCAGTCTATGTAGTGCACGTTAAAGAAACTAAAAGATGTAAGGATTTGTTCTGTTACTTACTACCGCTGAGGTAACTAACAGCTTAATGTGCACTTTTTAACAAGGATAATTCGATCTTTGTAACAAAGGTGAATATGCTGTCATAAAAGGGAGGCAACATAACACTTCGATGAAGTAGTATACTGAACAACTGAACAATAGTAGTAAACATTTGTGTAGATAAGAAAAGAAAGTGGCTATGTCGGTTTCGAAGTCATCCGAAAAGTATAGTTTCCCCGATGCTAGGGTATTGACTTCATCGTGTAGCATACAACGTTTGTCATCTTTAGCTGATAACGCTAACTTATGCTGTCACACTCTGGAAGCTCCATGATACTTTGATGACGTAGTATAGTGAAAAGTGCTACAACACATTCACGTACATGAAAAAGAAGGTTACTGTACTTTCAGTTACATCTACATCTACATGAACACTCTACAATTCACAATTAAATGCCTTGCAGAGGTTTTATCGAAACACCTTCGAGCTATTTCTCTACTGTTCCACTCTTGAAAAGCGCGCTGGAAAAACGAAACTTAAGTGGTTCAAATGGCTCTCAGCACTATGGGACTTGATATCTGAGGTCATCAGTCCCCTAGAACTTAGAACTATTTAAACTTAACTAACCTAAGGACATCACACACATCCATGCCCGAGGCAGGATTCGAACCTGCGACCCTAGCAGTCGCGCGGTTCCGGATTGAAGCGCCAAGAACCGTTCGGCCGCCGCGGCCGGCGCGAAACTTAATTCTTTCTCTACGAGTTCTAATTTCTCTTACTCTATCTCGATGATCATTTCTCCCTATGTAAGTAGGCGCCGACAGAATATTTTAACAATTGGAGGGGAAAACTGGTGATTGAAATTTCAGGAGAAAATCGTGCCGCAACGAAAAAGGTCTTGCTTTAATGACTGTCACAACAATTCACATATGACATCCTTGGCACTCTGTCCCGTACTCCACGGCAATACAAAATGAGATGCCCTTCTTTGACCTTTTTTGATGTCCTCCGTCAGTCCTATCTGATGCAGATCCCACACCGTACAGCAGTACTTCAGAAGAGGGTAGAAAAGCACGATGTAAGCAGACTCTTTAGTAGAACTGCTGCACTTTCTAAGTGTTATGCCAATAAATCGCAGTCTTTATTTTACCCACATTATCTATGTAATCATTTCAATTTAAGTTCCATCTCTAATGACCTCGTCGTCGGGAGGACGATATACACTGATCTCCTCCCTCTCCAGTTTAAGTTATTTGTAATTGTAATCTCTGAGTATTTAGGTGAATTTACAGCCTTTAAATTTGGATGATTTATCGTGTAACCAAAATACAGCTGATTTTCATTATTTAGAGTAAATTGCCATTTTTCGCACCATACAGATATCTTCTATAAAACACGTTGTAGTCTGTTATGTATATAAAAGAACAGTTTGAATGTTGCACATGAATTGGCATAATATTTTAACACAATTACAAATCCGATAGTAATAACTAAGCATTATTCTGTTTGAAATGGGAAAAAATCTACGTAGAATATCTACATAAAAAGAAAAATAATAATAATAACAAAAAAGACCAAAAAGTGTCTACATACTTAGATTTTGACATCTGGTGCACAGATATATGTTCATCCAGAATCCGGAAGGCGCACGCTACTTTTCTATTACATTATTCTAGTCTACGTTAATATACAACATTTCACTACACACCACTACACCACTCTATTTTTTTCGTATCAGAAACAAATTGGATTTTTCATTGGTCTGGATGCCTAGACCCTGGCATGGTAAGTTGCAACTCAGTATTCACATGGGATGCACTGCTTTGACAGCCAAGGCGTAGAGATTGCGAGATGGCTGTCAGGATCTCAGGAAATCCTTCCTGGTCCTCCCCGACGCCGATGTCCTCATTAATTCGAGAAAGTTGTTTTAGGTGAATGTTCTAGCGTTGGCGTGTCTCGTTATCACCATGTATGGTCTCTCCTTGGTTGCAAAAAATCTAAGAGGGCTGCTCAGATTATCTCCTATGTCGTTTATGTAGATCACGAACAGCATATGCCCTACAAAATTTACTTAGGGAACGCCAGATACACTACTGGCCATTAAAACTGCAAAATCACGAAGATGACGTGCTACAGACGTGAAATTTAACCGACAGGAAGAAGATGCTATGATATGCAAATGATTAGCTTTTCAGAGCATTTACACCAGGTTGGCGCCGGTGGTGACACATACAACGTGATGACATGAGGAAAGTTTCCAACCGATTTCTCATACACAAACAGCAGTTGACCGGCGTTTCCTGGTGAAACGTCGTTGTGATGCCTCGTGCAAGGAGGATAAATCTGTACCATCACGTTTCCGACTTCGATAAAGGTCGGATTGTAGCCTATCGCGATTGCGGTTTATCGTATCGCGACATTGCTGCTCGCACTGGTCGGGATCCAATGACTGTTATCAGAATATGGAATCGGTGGATTCAGGAGGGTAATAAGGAACGCCTTGCTGGATACCAACGGCCTTGTATCACTAGCAGTCGAGATGACAAGCATCTTATCCGAATGGCTGTAACGGATCGTGAACCCATGTCTCGAGTCCTGAGTCAACAGGTTGGGACGTTTGCAAGACAACAACCATCTGCCCGAACAGTTGGACGACGTTTGCAGCACCATGGACTATCAGCTCTGAGACAATGGCTGCGGTTACCCTTGACGGTGCATCACAGACAGGAGCGCCTGCGATGGTGTACACAACGACGAACCTGGGTGCACGAATGATAAAATCCAGGTTCTGTTTACAGCATCATGATGGTCGCATCCGTGTTTGGCGACATTGCAGTGAACGCACATTGGAAGCGTGTATCCGTCATCGCCATACTGGCGTATCACTCGGTGTGATGGTATGGGGTGCCATTGGTTACACGTCTCGGTCACCTCTTGTTCACATTGACGGCACTTTGAACAGTGGACGTTACATTTCAGATGTGTTACGACCCGTGGCTCTACCCTTCATTCGATCCCTCCGAAACCCTACATTTCAACAAGAAAATGCACGACCGCATGTTGCATGTCCTGCACGGGCCTTTCTGGATACAGAAAATGTTCGACTGCTGCCCTGGGCAGCACATTCTCCAGATCTCTCACCAATTGAAAACGTCTGGTCAATGGTGGCCGAGCAACTGGCTGATCACAATACGCCAGTCACCACTCTTGATGAACTGTGGTATCATGTTGAAGCTGCATGGGCAGCTGTATCTGTACACGCCATCCAAACTCTGTCTGACTCAATGCCCAGGCGTATCAAGGCCAGAGGTGGTTGTTCTGGGTATTGGTTTCTCACGATCTATGCACCCAAATTGCGTGAAAATGTAATCATCAGTTCTAGTATATTATATTGGTCCAATGAATACCCGTTTATCATCTGCATTACTTCTTGGTGTAGCAATTTTAATGACCAGTAGTGTATTACTCTGGGTTTACTCGGTGGCTTTCTGTCGCTTACTACGAACTGTGACCTTTCCGATGGGAAATCACGGATCGAGTCACACAACTGAGGTGATACTTGATAGGTACGCAAATTGATTTGAAGACGCTTGTGAGAAATGGAGTCGAAAGTCTTCCGGAAATATAAAAATATGAAACCAATTTGGAATCCCCTGTTAATAGCATGTATTACTTCATGAGAATAAAGAGCTAGTTATCTTTCACCGGAACGATATTTTCTGAATCCGTGCAGACTATTTGTCAATAAGTAGTTTTCTTCGAGGTAATACTTAATGTTTGGATACAGTGTACGTTCCACTATCCTACTGCAAATCAACGTCCATAATATGGGCCCTCTGTTCAATGGCTTACTCCTATTTCCTTTCTTGGGTATTGGTGCGACTTGCGCAACTTTCCAGTCTTTAGGTACAGCCCTTTCAAGGGGCAAGCTATTGTACATGATTTGCTAGGTATGGAGCTATTGCATGAATATTCTCTGAAAGCAACCTAAGTGGCATACAACTTGACGTGAGGTCTTGCTTTTATTAACTGATTTAAGCTACCTTGCTACGCTAAGGATAGCTACTTCTAAGATGCTGATGTCGGCAGTTGTTCTCGATTCGAATTTTGGAATACTTACTTCGTCTTACTCGCATTTAAAAGCAGTGAATCATTGTAGTGACCCTATGCTAGGGTACTGACATAATCTTACAGCAAAACTGTTTCAAATTGACCCATAGGGCTACATGTTACAGCAACATTGAAACACATTACCACATATATCATAATGTTACAGCAAACTTCGAACAGATTGCACTTACCTCGCTATGTCACAGCAAAATTGTGCCAAATAACCCCATACATAGTCATGTTACAGCAAAATTTCAACAAAATATCCTGTACATTGACCTGCAAAATTATAAGACTCTGCTATATACAGTGGTATGTTACAGCAAAATTCTAACAAACTGCACTTACTTCACCATGTTACAACAATATCTTAACATACTGCCGCCCCGAATTACCATGTTACAGTAAAATTCTAACAGATTGCCCCTTACATTTATATGTTATAACAAAAACGTAACAAGTTCCTCGATTCATCTACATGTTACCCTAAAATTGTACAAATTTGCTCAATATGTCATCTCGTTACAGCAAATTTTTTAAAAAAATTGCCCCATACTCATTATGTTGCAACAAAATTGTGACAAACTGCCCCATACACCATCATGTTACAGCAAAATTATAGCAGAGTGCCCTGAACATTGATATGTTCCCAGAAATTCACAAATTTTAATAATCTGCCCCCCCCCCCCACATACACACCCAATTTCAGTAAAACACTGATACGCTGATTTCCTCATACGTCATCACTGTTACAAATGTGGCATATACTGTGAACACATGATAGATATTATTAGAGCAAAACAGGATTTTACTCTAATGTGACGATATAAGAGGTCGTTTGTTACAATTTCGTTTCATATTTGTCTGTAAACAAATGTAAAATCATGGAGATTGAGCTGCTGATATTCACTGTCAAGTTATGGGACATACAAACACTGTCAGCTTCCCGTGTCACAATGCTGTTTCAGATACAGTAGCTGACACCCACTGTCATTAACTTTGACTCCTTATGGAACCAATAAGCACAGCAACTCTATATTGCTATAAGGAAGGATAAGGATACAGCAATCAGTCACAATCGGCTTGGTTATTTTATTATTCTTGCATATCCATATTTCATCTATAAATAGCCATCTTCAGTGCATGTATAGAGTGGTTTGTTAGAATTTTGTTGTAATAGAGGGGCAGTTACTTGGCATTTTCTCTAATGTAGAAATGTATGGGGCAATTTGCTTTAATTTTGTTGTAACATGGAGATGAATGTTGTAACTTGTTACAGTTTTGCTATAGTGTGATGACATATGGGAAAATTTTTTACCGTTTTCGTGTAACATGTCCATGTATGAGTTAGTCTGTTGCAATTTTGGTGTAGCATGGCGATCTATAGGGCAATTTGTCAGAATTTTAGTGTGTCAGGGAGCAACTTGTTACAGTTTGGCTTTCACATGTGGATGTATGAGGTATTTTGCTATAACTGTGCTGTAATATGATGATGATTGGGGCAATTTGTTACATTTTTGCTGTAACATGTAGATTTAAAGGAGAATGTGCTACATACAGTTTTGCTGTAACATAATTTTAATACCCTGGTTATCATTATTTCGTTCAACCATCGCTCCCTGATTCTGCTAAGTGGACGTATTAATTCAGACCTTCCCACTACTACTGCTTATGTTCTACCGTGTTCAGGCAAGTGAGTCATATGCACTACCCGTCGAAGTCTTTTTACTTTTATTTTCTAGGAAATATTTGTTTTTCGCATCATTTCGTACATCTCCTGGTGCGTCCTTCTTCTCTGTTCATCAAAATCTCACACTAGTTCAAAGACATCCCTCAAGATTTTTCCTTCAAAAGCAATATTAACTAACTGTATGCCTTTAAGTACACAAGATTTCAGTTGCACACGTGTCGAGTGGAATTTTTATTGAGTTATATGCCTTGCTGTGGGTTTAGTTGAAGAACGCGTGTGATGTTAATATCTGTTTAATGGTGAGGTTTGCTCTGTGTACACACACAATCTGCTGTCTTATCTGCAGCTTTAACCTGTTGCGGTTGTCACATCACTTAAGATTTTTTATTGTAGCCAAACTCTGACCTCCAGTTTGAAACGGGGCTCTCTGCACTGTTCCACTGAACTCCACCATCGACGTTGATTTTCAACTCTGGTTTTCTTGCGTTTTGTGCTGGGTCCCTCACTGTCTCTATTACTTTGGCGTTCGATTTCGCCACGGTTTCGAGGTCAACATTAAAAGCGTAGATGTGTGTTCTTCCTTTTAAATAGGCATCTTCTCTATTACCATCCATTTCTAGGACGAACTTCAAGAGCACCATGTCAAACCGTATGATGGAGGTAGTATCACACACTCACACTCACATACACGCACAATCACACACACACACACACACACACACACACACACACAAACACACACACACACACACACACACACACACACACACACACACACACACACACACACACACACACACAAGCGTGCGCCCTTTCAGCGACATTGTACTGGCGTTGGTAGCTCACCGCAGTTTGGTGTGCCAAGAAAAACTGTGTTCAACCAAAATAGGGATTCATCCGTGAAGAGCGCCTCTAATGATGTGTGTAGTGTCGTAGCATCTTTGTTGAACTATAGTGATAGGTATTACGTAAAGTGAGGTGCTAGCACTGATGCATGAAGGTTTTAATTATTTCGGTTTGTCTGCGTATCGATTTCTGGGCTTTATAGACTATATTTTCCGAAACTGGAAGAAGAGGTTAACGTACTTCTGGAAACATTCGCGTTGTCGATTATCTGTGAAATTCATTCATTACAGTGTTGCTTTGACGTTCTACAAATAAGCATCATTACAGTGAACCACGCCTTCACAGATGCCCGTCACCGATGAGTCGCTGTTTCGTTTCAACAGAGTTTCTATTCGAGCTCCAAAATGAAGACAGTTCGAGACCAACAACCATCTGTACAGCATTGGTGAAAGGGACTGATGTGTCTTTGTGACTGTGCTTAATGGAATTGACACCTCTAAGAAGGTACACTGGCACACGTTGAAAATTCTCTCTTTAGGGTTATAATTTTCTGGATGAACAATTATAGGTGCCGCATTTGTCAAACTGTTCTGTGACAGGTAATCACCAATCGCCAATCGGAATCGTCCGGAGTGGCTGAGCGGTTCTAGGCGCTTCAGTCTAGAACAGCGCTGTTGCTACGGTCGCAGGTTCAAATCCTGCCTCGGGCATGGATGTGTGTGATGTCCTTAGGTTAGTTAGGTTTAAGTAGTCCTAAGTTCTAGGGGACTGATGGCCTCAGAAGTTAGGTCCCATAGTGCTCAGAGCCATCTGAACCATTTAACCTCAGAAGCGCATCTTATTAGGTCCTCTGCCAACCCTAAACCATTCTACATGAACTTTCCGAATGACTTCCTCTTCTTCTTTTTCCTGAGCTGTAACCCGTATCTTCACGGGGTTGGCCTGTTAATTTTTGGATTTGGCAATGTTAATGACAGTAGGTGGCCAGATGCCCTTTTCTCGTTATCCGCTTCTCTCCTGGAACGGAATTTGTTCAACCCCACAGTCTTCGTCTGGTGTTACCTCTTGCTAAAGTGTGCAAACGTTTTCTAGGTTGTTTGCGAATCGTGTAACTGAGGCGTGACGTGGGTAACGGCCCGGTATCCACCTGATCATAAGTGGGAAACCACCTAAAAACCACATCCATGCTGGTTGGAATTCAGGCCTTTGTCGTTAATCCGCTGGGTGGACTGGATCCGCGGCCGACACCCCTCCCCGACCGGATGGGTATCAACCCTCTGGACGTGTATATTGTGAATCGAAACGATTTTACTTTATTGTCTCCTGGGAGAATACGTCTGTACGAATTGTAATGGGAGATGAGTGAATGCTCATTTTATCGGTATCAGTGCATGTATCTGTAATCGTGGACGAGACAGAAAGACAAAGAGAGAAACCTCAGCGGTAGGAGTAGGCACTGGCGTCTGTGAGGAGGCCGTACCCAGAGCTCAGCACTGGTAGCGCTCGAAAAGGTCGGACAAAGAGCGACGGCTCTTCCACAGTTTTTTTTGGTCCTAAACCTCGGCAAATGGGCCACAATTTGCCGCCCTTACAATAGGAAACAACTGCACTAGGTTCTTAACAGATGTAACGTAACAGAATTATGGTCAGTACCTGGGTCGTAAAAGATGAAAGACATTAGCCGCGGGGGACACGCGGTGTCGCCTGAAAGCGGCCGCCCGGATGATACAACTAATAAACACACGCCTCGTGAATGTAGCGCTGCTGCTCATCCGGAGTACATCGTCCCACGCTCTCACGCACGGCCCGTGCGAAAGCAGTAAATCCTGTCGCCACGCTCAGGGCGCGCCGCTCTATTGCGTTACGGCCTTTCTCGGTGTCATTCAATTATTCTGACAGTAAAACACACTGCAGCTCACGCAAGCCAGAAGTGGCCTCAGAAATCGCAAGGCCTGTAAATAAGGCACGTCATATTGCTATATATACATAAAAACAGATATAAAAAAGAAATCATTAAATTTTGCTTTCACAATAACCTGCAAACTTTGAAAAGATCGAAAATGCGTTTGCGCCAGTTACAGTGATAACTTCGCTATACAGGGTGGTTATAATTTAACTTTCGCTACTTGAGAGAAGCCCAATGAAAAACACGTAATCGTAGGGCAATGAAACGTTGTGAAAATATTTATAAGGACAGGCGGAAGAGAAATGAAATCAAATGATCGTATGGCATTGCTGGCCGGGAGGCCCCATGCGGGGAAGTTCGGCCGCCGTATTGCAAGTTCATTTTAGTTGACGCCACTTCGGCGACTTGCTAGTCAATGATGATGAAGAACACACAACACCCAGTCATCACGAGGCAGAGAAAATCCCTGACCCCGCCGGGAATCGAATCAGGGATCCCGTGCGCGGGAAGAGAGAATGCTACCGCAAGACCAGTGCGACAGCCATCCTCATTCACGATAGCCTGGAACCACATTAGAGGTATCGTTTCACAGTCGATAGCAACACATTCAGAACGCAGGACCATGAAATGTTTAGCTGTAGTGACACATCTCGTGCACTGCATGAAGCTCGCACATTGCGTCCAGCATTCTCAGACATGCCAACAGTAACTTCTTAAACAATTCTTCCAGGAGTAAATCCCAAATCGCTAGTTAATTCGAACTTCTCGATCATGCTCTTCAACAGCTGTACGGAAGGAGGACATCTACGGTCTCCGTATTTCTGTAATGTGTCGATCCTTGCGAATAGCAGCAGCACCATTTCTGTCGTTTTGACAAAACTGCTTTATAAGTAAAGCTCTGCTCACATTGTCCAGACCCATGATGACTGTCTGCACTTATAGTTCGCACTGATGCTTGTGTTTCAACCCTACATCGCTGTACCAGTACCGTCACTTGACGGCAACTCATGGCACTAACATTACTAACAATGAAAATCCTTTAGCGCACTGTCTGAGCATCATTCCTATAAATTAGGGTATCCATATGATAAATAGTTTTTCACCTACACTGGATCAAGCAGCGACAGTTTAATTACAACCACCCTATATAAAAATAAAAGAAAAACAAATATGAAAAAGATATCACTCAGTTCTACTTTCACAATATCTCGCATACTCTTTTAAATGATCAAAAATCAGTACAGTTTATATGGTCATGCGTTTGCTCCCAGTCGGCGTAGCCAACAGTACGATAAGCTTCAGTCGTAACTAAGTATGTAAAATAAATCACTTAGCTGTGCTTTCACAATATCCCACAGAATTCAAACGATCAGAAATTAGTACAGTCAATATGCCCATGCATTTTTCCCCAGTTAGTGTGGGTAACAACACGCTGAGTTAAAGTCATAATAACTTTGCACTGATCTCCAAACTGAATTTTATGTTGAATATCTACAATACAAACGTGTTAATGAAGGGTTCTACTGCTCCATTCGGTACCACAGTCAGTGGGTGCTGGGCACAGTGAGGGGATTACAATCTTACTCAAAATGACGTTTAGTTACTGTCTTCCTCCGACTTATGGGTAGTGTGTTGGATGTCTAATTGTATAATGTGGATGACTTCAACGAGCCCGTGTGCAATAAAATGCCGTGTTTGTGTTCTTATACATGAGTGGGGAATGAAAGAAAGCATGGTAGTGTAAAGCAGCGATGCCAGAGAGCTTACTGGTCTCGAAAAACATCAAAGAATTATCACGACAATGTCAGTCGACGTCCAGTCACACGCAGAAAATGAAAATCTTAGCCTGAAATAATAATTTGACGATAGATTTCACTCTCATTCGCTACTTCTGTTTGCCAAAATCCGATACAGGGTGACAATTATTGAACAATGTGAAATAGAATCGTCTTAACTTCTGAAGAGTGTGCATTAGGACGTCCAAACTGCACGGTTGGCCGTGGGACATGATGGGAATTAGTATGCACTGTATGGTTTGGTTTAGCCACGAAGCCCACTTTCATTTGGATGGGATCGTCAATAAGCAAAACTGACGCATTTGGGGGACTGAGAATCCACATTTACCGATCGAGAAGTCTCCTCACCCTCAACGGGTGCCGTGTAGCGTGCAATGCCCAGTCGCGGAATAATCGGTGCGATATTCCTTGATGGCACAATGACTACCGAAGGTTTTGGAAGATGATTTCATCCCCATTATCCAAAGTGATCCTGATTTAGACAATATGTGGTTCATTTAAGACGGAGCTCGAACCCATCGAAGCAGGCGAGTGTTTGATGTCCTGGAGGAGCAGTTTAGAGGCCGAACTCTCGCTCTGGGATACCCAGAGGCCACTGGCATGGGCCTCGATTGGCCGCCATATTCTCCAGAGCTGAACACATGCCACTCCTTTTTGTGGGGCTATATTAAAGACAAGGTGTACAGCAAGAACCCCAAAACCATTGCTGATCTGAAAACAGCCATTCAGGAGGTCATCGACAGCATCGATGTTCCGACGCTTCAGCGGGTCGTGCTGAATTTCGCTATTCGTTGAACCATATCATTGTCAATGATGGCAGGCATATCGAACGTGTCATAACTTAAATCCGAATATCTGTAGTGACGTTTACATGTAGAATAAAGTATGTGCATGCTGTATTTTGTAACTAATTTACGTTTTTTTTCATATAGTTCAATAATAATCATCCTGTAATTGCTGCTTCCAGATACTTCAGGCCCATGCCTCAACGCGTTGCATACACACTCTATGCCTGAAAAGCATCCTATAATCTGGCACCTTGCCATAGTTTGTTCAATGATTACTCCATAGTCTGAATCGTTATGAAACTGAACGCAAATTTGCTCTAGTCTTTGAGGAATATTAGTCTATCGACCAATCGCTGCTTATCGTCAACGATAGGCGGCTTTCGAGAGCAGTGTTGAAAGATAATGGTTAAGAAACAATTGTCTTATTCTTTAAAGGTGAAAGATTAGCGTGTGATGTCTTATCGACAAATAGGTCGTTACAACCGAATCGCATGTTCATATTGGAAAGGATGGGGAACCACAGTCTATACGGGGATGTCAATCGCCGTCCTCCGAAATACGAGTCTAGTGTCTTACCAGTGCTGTGCCTCACTCATCGTTAACTCAAACTACGCAACTGGAGAGACTATCACTCTAAGAAATTTTTGTTCAGCTCTCGTCAAAAATGTGTGTGCACCCAGTGAAGTAACAAGACTATGGATGATACATTTTTTATCTCAGTTTTATTAATTTCCCTCACATGTATTAGTAACTGCGAACAGTTTCTAAATTTACGGAAGACTCCTTGGCGGGTAAAGTGCAGTTCAAAAAGTGGTTCAAATTGCTGTGAGCACTATAGGATTTAACTTCTAATGTCATGAGTCCCCTAGAACTTAGAACTACTTAAACCTAACTAACCTAAGGACATCACACACATCCATGCCCGAAGCAGGATTCGAACCTGCGACCGTAGTGGTCACGCGGTTCCTGACTGCAGCGCCTTGAACCGCTCGGCCACCCCGGCCCGCACAGTGCAGTTCAGAGAATAGCTTGCCGCGACGTACAGATCGAAACGGACAACCAGAGCTTATTTCTTGCCCTCGCGTAGAAAGAGTAATATCGTGTGCTGTAGATAACTAAGTTATATGTGGGGATCTTGTGAATAAACGAGTGGCACAGGCATAATGACACATTTATATTGAAATGCAACAGGACAGTCCTTGGTAAAAATTAAATGAATTTCATATATCTTTACATTCTGATTCTTGAGGTTTTCCCGGAGTATTCGACAAAGTTTCGAGATTGCAGCTTGATGACTCTGACACCTTGCCACACTATTTCGTCTGGCAACCATTCAGCTGTCTTCACGTCAGTGTTTTTCACCGAAAAAGTCACCTAAAGATGACTGAAAGATTGCCAGTCGAAATATGGTGGCAAGATATCGACGGCATGCGGTTCCAATTTAGAAAGCTAGTGGAATATCTGAACATAGTTCGACAGGCATATGGTTGAAGAATGTATGTAATTCACAGTAGAAATTCCATCCAAGAATGAACAAACCAGAAACTAATTTGGTCTGGATCAATTTAAATTAACTTTCTTCATTTCATGTCCATATCATCATTGGATTAAATGATTTGTTGACACCCCAGGGGAAATTCTTTCCTCATGGGAAAAAGCCACCAAGTCTTACAGCACCGAATTTCAGAAAATAAATAAACTACACGTTCATATCACGGTCAAAATTTCAAAAGAAATTTAAGAAAAGTTACATTTGCAAAACATACGTCACTGAACCGGCTAATTTCCGAATTCACATTAAGAGGCGTCGGTGATACATTTTGAGGTTCCGTCCTACTAGAAGAAGTCAATTAGAAAAATAGATAAAAAGTGTAGACCGATGTTTAAAAATAATGGTGTGAACAACAAGACAATAACAATCGGTATTTGGTGATGAGTAATTTGAATATCATATGCGTATATGATTTAGCAAAACATCATATACCCCTAAGGCCTTCCAAATGGAGTGATTTAATGATCACTGAGCGTGAGCAGACAAGTGTAACGTATTGATCTTGTATTAATGAATTACGTGACCATTACATTAAAAAAAGGTTAAATTATGAGCATTGCTGAGGAAGTAATATGAAATACGAAACAACAAATGTTTGATTCCTGGAGACCTATTGTAGAGAAATACGCGACGATTTGCAGTTGTAGTCACTTCTCAGTTCGTGGTGGTCGCGAGGAACGTGTTTAATTTACATCGGCATTAATCTTCAGTTATTAAAGTACCCAGCCCATCAGTTGCCTGAATTTACTTATTTTTAGACTTGACACAGATTTCTGTACCGCTAAGGGTATCTGCTTCAGAAGACCAAGGCCGAGAAGAACAAGGAGTTCTCGTCCTTGTTCTTCTGAAGCAGTATCGAAATCTGAGCCAAGTCTTAAACGAAATAAATTCCGACAACTGATTGCCTGTGCACTTTGTATATTGAAAACTTAATCACAGTTTATGCTAACAGTCATGTTCAAGATGGGAACTTACGATTTGTAACTCTAAACATGAAAATATATCAGTGCATGCATTAAAAGTGGACTGCGGCATGAATTCAACACTGAATATAACGGTCTATGAATCTGGGAGAGGTGACCCCAATGTCGTTAAAAACGTAGATTACATAGCAGATGTAGGCGTCTAATTGGAATGAAATACGACTATCGGAATTGTTTAACAAGGATGTTGGATGAGCGTAAGATGGAAGGATGTGAACACACGAAGAAATTGACAGTGAAATGGAGTGTGTACACGAAAATACAGGAACGAGGTAAAAAGAGTGCAGACAGATCTAATACAGCTGACGGTAGATGAAATGAGAGTACTTTCAGAGAATTCCGTTCTGACAGTGATGAGAGAGTATGACACTTACTTCCTGACGAAACTTCGCCTCGACCGTACCTGAAGAGTACCCAGATCAAGTTCAATTTCTGAAAGAATGTGTAGACGAATTAGGTTAAAAGTGAACTGAAAAGAACAGTGGTAACCAAATATGCAACGGAGAGCAGTTATAGTAATTCTCAGTGTCCTCGAAAAACCTTTTTAATTTACATCGGCAATTATAATTCGTATCTTTGAAACTTAAATGTATCCCAATGTGTGCATTAATGGTGGACTACGGCATGAAGTCAACACTGAATATAACGGTCTATGAATCCAAGGAAAGTGATCTCGACGTCATTAAGAAACGTAAGTTGTCCCGTGGATTTTAGCATCCATTTACAGTGTAATACGACTATTAGAATCTGAGACCACGGAGCAGACTGTTTCTTTAACAAGGATTTTGGTTGAGCGTAAGATATAAAAAAAAAAATTTCAAATGGCTCTGAGCACTATGGAACTTAACATGTGTGGTCATCAGTCCCCTAGAACTTAGAATTACTTAAACATAACTAACCTAAGGACAACACATAACACCCATCCATCACGAGGCAGAGAAAATCCCTGACCCCGCCGGGAATCGAACCCGAGAACCTGGACGTGGGAAGCGAGAACGCTACCGCACGACCACGAGATGTGGGCGTGTTACATAAAAGAAAGCGAAGTCACGTGAGAATAGACCGCAGAAAACAATGTGTACACTAAAATGCAGAAAAGTTTTTCAACGAATTAAGACGCGTGAAATCCGATACAATTCAGCCTATGGAAGATGCCTGGAGAGTTGTTTCAGACACTTCTTTTGTGACAGTGAAGACAAAAGGTTACATCTACTTTCTAACAAGCAACAATCGTAGCTGGTATGCAACTTGATCAAGTGTTGCTTCTGAAAGAAACTGAAAATCGTAAAACTAATTTTGTAGGAAGAAACTGTCATAGAAAATCAAAAAGATCAGCTGAGCAAATGGTAGCTGTATGTAAGACGCCCAAGAAATATGAAGCTCCAGTTCTCGATCAATTTTGGTAAGAAGCAAAACAAAACAGTGAAACATGAGTTACTGTTTGGATAACGTATCAGAAAGGACGTGGTCTACAACACGGAAGTGAAACGAAGGTGGTAGGAGGCATAAAGCGTACTTCAATAATGGTGATACTTACGATAAATAGCGACCTCTAATAATGGCGTCTGACTATTCAGTCGATGTTAAAATATGCTGAAGCACACAAATAAAGAAGTTTGCAGGCCGAGAGTCGTGGCGCAGTGGTTAGCGCACCGAACTCACATTCGAGAGGACGACGATTCAATCCCGCGTCCGACCATCCTGATTTAGGTTTTCCGTGATTTCCCTAAATCGCTTCAGGAAAATGATTGGATCGTTCCTTTTAAAGGGCACGGCCGACTTCCTTCCCTGTCCTTCCTTAATCCAATGGGAACGATGACCTCGATTTTTGGTCCCTTCCCCCGAATCAACCAACCAACCAAAACAGTCACTTGTTTATGTTGCCACTACTCGTTTCGATAGGTCACATCTTCATCTTAACGGAGAGAACTCTTTATTTACTTAGCTGATGTTGGTGAAGAATACAGATGTCATTTCACAGTAGCATATAAAGAGCAGTGACGGTCGTGTTGCGCCTTTTGAAGGACGGTAGGGTGGTAAAAAGTCTGCATACTGCTGCCTGATGTATGTCCTCTACATTGTACATTACGTTTACAATGTCACTTGAAAGAGCTGTAATGTAGATTATATCTTGAATTTTAGCCTCCCTCTGCAATGTAACACGCCTATTGGAATCTGAGCAATCTGTTTGTTTAACAAGGACTTTGCTAGCTATGTAAATAAACAATTGTCCACCTGAAGATGATGCTGTGGACCATCGAAACGCGTAGAGGCAAAACAACCAAGTGACTGAAGCATAAACTGTTTTATTTGTAATCATCAACAGTCGCAGCTTTCATTATGCTCTCCATTACGGATGGATTATTCATAGGTATAAATCACCCAAGAGCACAGGGAGAAGACAGTGCATAATCTGGTCTCATTCTTAGAGCTGTATCATTTACTTAATAGCTACATGCTGCACAGTTCGGAAAATAGTGTAAACAATGTTTGCATTATTTATAGTTTGTGAAAGCGGCAAAAAAATACTTCTCTCTTACAATCAGCTTTAGTCCTCAGATCATCATCAGGTATCTTAAAATTTTTGAAACGGCTTTCATAACAATATTAACCCCAAGGAGTCAAGTAGCATAAAATTCACCAAAAGTCATTGTTGCCAATGTTTCACACTTGACAAAGGGAACTTTGACGTATGTCCGACATTTGTATCTGCACAGTGAGTGCAACTAATGTGTAAAAACTTAGCTTACCACTTAGCGCGCAAATGGACAAACATCTGACCTGTATCCTCAAGCCCAGGGTGTCAAACAGACATTCTAAATAAATATGACCCTGGCCCTGTAAGGTAGCTAATATCAGGTGCAGATCGTAACAAAAATCATAAGATATGCTGCTGTCACGTAACTCGAATGCATGAATTAATAAAAGTGAAGGTGTTTGCTCTATTCTAGAAAGACAACACAGCTATTCCCTTTTTTATTCTACATATAATTTATCAACTGTTCCTATTAAGGGTCAAGTGATAAACAAGAATCATGTTCAATTACTTTTGACACTCAATAAAAAAAGATTTAAACCCTCGGACATATTGAAATGACGATTATTAAAATCGTTATCTCTACACATGAAAATTTTATATCACAGGGAAGAATGATTATTAACAATTCTCATCACCTCATTTAAATCTATGTCGTCGTAGCTGGTGAATGAACTGAGATGGTGGAGAAAAAATTTACTTTTTGAACCAACGAAAAAAAAACTGCCATGTACACAAAGTGAGGGTAGGTTAGTATCCTAGCTTTTGATATTCAATGGTAAATGCGTATGCAAGTTGAAGTGGGCAAATCTAGACTCAACATTTACTGTAGCCTAATACTTGATGGTACTTTACCAAGTGGCATCTGCAATGGCGTTGTCTCCATGCTGGATCTGAAACACTAATTCCCTACTCTAGCCTTGACTGAATTCACTCAGTCGCAACTTTCCTGCATTCTATAGGACATTAATCCTTCACTAGTCAAAATAATTGCTTTTGTATACTTGCTATGGTTTGGAGCGACGTGTACAATTTCTTTGCCCGCTAAAAGTCCAGCAGGAATAATTAACTACCACTTTTCTATCTGTCCTCATGATACACCAAGCGTATCGTCCTTACTTCACAGAAAGCAAAGCGCTCAACGCCCACGCTTATTTCCACACACTTGTGCGGTCCGCCGTGGGACGATAGAGAGAGATAGATTTTTTAGGTCTTAAAACGCTTTTATATAATAGGAATTTCCCCACTGTGTCGCGTCTGCATCGACAAGTATGGCTTCAGCCAATCACTCTCTCGCTAGAGGTGAATAAAGATTTCTTTTTCCTTTGCTGTGTCGCAAGCTAGCCCTGTTTATGATGTGTAGCCACTTACCCTCAGTCCCAGCCTTATTTACATTAAAAGGAATAATGTATTGTTCTGGCCTTATCCCTTTCTGCGCTGAAGTTCACCGTTCTCTTGCTAAATGGGAGTTTTACGATATCATTAACCACCTGCTCGGTTAGTCTTTAAAATGTGTTTCGCTTTAACTTGTTTGTTCAAGCCCAGTGCATATATTGGTAGATATTGTTTTGTTAGTTTTCGGTACATGAGATTAAATGGAATTGCCTTTTGTTGATACAATATAACTATTACTTTCTGATGATCTTATACTGTATCGTCCTGTGATTATGGATGAAGCTCATGTAAGGTCCGTAAAATCTGCAGCCGTGTTGGCTGCAGATTTCTTGACTTGCGCCATAGGATGGTAGGGTTTCGGGTTCCGCTGAATAGGTCAGGAGTTCACTACACTCAGCTGGCGGCTACACGGGTAGCGGAGGCTGTGTGGCGTGGACTGGGCGGTTTTTAGGTTAGAAGGCCTCGGGAAAGTACGGGGTGGGCTGCAGTGTCAAAGGGTGCATGGCAAATACAGGACGTGCTTGGATCAAGGAACAGTCGGAATTATAGTTGTAAATTGTTTCAGTTATGCTGGAAAAGTCCCTGAGCTTCAAGCGCTAATAGAAAGCACAGAAGCTGATGGCTAAAGCCTCAAGTAAGTTCTGCAGAAATTTTTACGAAGTCTCAGACGGTGTTCAGGAAAGATAGATTAGGCAGAATTGGTGGTGGAGTGTTTGTGTCTGTCAGTAGTGGTTCATCTTGTAGTGAAGTCGAAGTAGATACTCCGTGAGAATTGGTATGGGTGGAGGTTATAATTAACAGCCGAATTAAGTTAATAATTGGCTCCTTCTACCGACCCCCAGACTCCGATGGTACAGTTGCGGAAAAGTTCAGAGAAAGTTTGAGTCTCGTAGCAAATAAACACCCCACTCATACGGTTATAGTTGGTGGGGACTTAAACCTTCCCTCGATATGTTGGCAAAAATACTTGTTCAAAACCGGTGGTAGGCAGAAAACATCTTCCGAGATTATCCGAACCGACTATGCAAATGTAGACGAGATGTGGCTCAAATTCAAAGATATAGTAGCAACAGCAATTGAGAGATTCATACCTCATAAATTGGTCAAAGATGGAACGGATCCCACGTGCTACACAATACAGGTCCGAACGCTGTTGCAGAGGCAACGGAAAAAGCATGCGGAGTTCAGAAGAACGCGAAATCCCGAAGATTGGCTAAAATTTACAGACGCACGAAATTTGGCACGGACTTCGATGCGAGATGACTTTCATAGGTGCCACAACGAAACATTGTCTCGAAATTTGGTAGAAAATCCGAAGAAATTCTGGTCGTATGTAAAGTACACAAGCGGCAAGACGCAGTCTATACCTTCGCTGCGCAGTGGCGATGGTACTGTTACCGACGACTGTGCCGCTAAAGCCGAGTTACTGAACGCAGTTTTCCGAAATTCCTTCAACAGGGAAGACGAATGGAATATTCCAGAATTTGAAACACGAACATCTGCTAGCAGGAGTTTCTTAGAAGTAGATACCTTAGGGGTTGCGAAGCAACTCAAATCGCTTGATGCAGGCAAGTCTTCAGGTCCAGATTGTATACCGACTAGGTTCCATTCAGATTACGCTCATATGATAGCTCCCTACTTAGCACTCATATACAACCGCTCGCTCACCGATAGATCTGTACCTACAGATTGGAAAATTGCGCAGGTCGCACTAGTGTTTAAGAAGGGTAGTAGGAGTAATCCATCTAACTACAGACCTATATCATTGACGTCGGTTTGCAGTAGGGTTTTGAAGCATATACTTTATTCAAACATTATGAATCACCTCGAAGGGAACGATCTATTGATACGTAATCAGCATGGCTTCAGAAAACATCACTCTTGTGCAACGCAGCTAGCTCTTTATTCGCATGAAGTAATGGCCGCTATCGACAGGGGATCTCAAGTTGATTCAGTATTTCTAGAATTCCGGAAAGCTTTTGACACCGTTCCTCACAAGCGACTTCTAATCAAGCTGTGCGCCTATAGGCTATCGTCTCAGTTGTGCGACTGGATTCGTGATTTTCTGTCAGGAAGGTCGCAGTTCGTAGTAATAGACGGCAAATCATCGAGTAAAACTGAAGTGATATCAGGTGTTCACCAGGGAAGCGTCCTGGGACCTCTGCTGTTCCTGATCTATATAAATGACCTGGGTGACAATCTGAGAGGTTCTCTTAGGTTGTTCGCAGATGATGCTGTAATTTACCGTCTAGTAAGGTCATCCGAAGACCAGTATCAGTTGCAAAGCGATTTAGAAAAGATTGCTGTATGGTGTGGCAGGTGGCTGCTGACGCTAAATAACGAATAGTGTGAGGTGATCCACATGAGTTCCAAAAGAAATCCGTTGGAATTCGATTACTCGATAAATAGTACAATTCTCAAGGCTGGCAATCCAACTAAGTATCTGGGTGTTAAAATTACGAACAACTTCAGTTGGAAGGACCACATAGATAATATTGTGGGGAAGGCGAGCAAAAGGTTGCGTTTCATTGGCAAGACACTTAGAAGATGCAACAAGTCCACTAAAGAGACAGCTTACACTACACTCGTTCGTCCTCTGTTAGAATATTGCTGCGCGGTGTGGGATCCTTACCAGGTGGGATTGACGGAGGACATCGAAAGGGTGCAAAAAAGGGCAGCGCGTTTTGTATTATCACGTAATAGGGGAGAGAGTGTGGCAGATATGATACGCGAATTGGGATGGAAGTCATTACAGCAAAGACGTTTTTCATCGCGGCGAGATCTTTTTACGAAATTTCAGTCATCAACTTTCTCTTCCGAATGCGAAAATATTTTGTTGAGCCCAACCTACATAGGTAGGAATGATGATCAAAATAAAATAAGAGAAATCAGAGCTCGAACAGAAAGGTTTAGGTGTTCGTTTTTCCCGCGCGCTGTTAGGGAGTGGAATAGTAGAGAGATAGTATGACTGTGGTTTGTTGAACCCTCTGCCAAGCACTTAAATGTGAATTGCAGAGTAGTCATGTAGATGTAGAAGCCTTACACATGCCACCCCTTCCACATTAATTTTATGCTGCTGTGATCAATGGTTGAGACATTGCCCATTGCTGTGCAAAATTATAAATTCAAATAATTTAATCAATGCCCAGTTATTTGTCTGTCTTATGCTAGATGATGTTGTTTTAACATTATATTTTGATTTGACATGTATTGCTTCACATGGAATTTTCTTTTTTGATGATTATTATGTGGCTTTACAGTCCTTCATAGACAGTTATTTGACTACTCTTACAACATTTTTCTCTAGTACTTCTGGGTAAACTCTACTGAAATCGTTCATCCACCCTTTACATTCTCTCTTGACAATAACTTCAGTCATTCCACAATTCTCAAACATTCATGGTATTGATGACTGTGAAAGATTAATGAAGCTATGGAAGCGTTCGTTTCTCTTATATCTATTCTAAACACTTAAATGCTACATCACCAGTGAAAATAGTCATTATAAACAGACCTTTATGTATTGAAGTAGACATTATATATTAAAACAGTTAAAATTTTTTCATATTTCCACACAAATTCACACAAACTTTACATTCATTGAACATTATTCGTCATTACAAACATCTGTTTCCAAAAATATCTACAGTACACAAATTGTTATTAACATATATTTAGATTGAATGGGCATTTACAAATTACATATGAAATACAAAATATAAAGCATGGTACATTTATGAATATGTTTTAACAATTTACAAATCGAAGTACAGAATACAAATGAAACACAAAGTACAAATTCTCAGTGGTACAAGTGTGGCCGAATATTAACAGGCATCCCAACTCCTTGCTAATGTGATTATCTTGTGCACTGTTTAAAATATTACTATGAATTTGTCGCATGCATCACTTTCTTTCTTAACACACTTTACACTTTAAAATTTTGGCTGCATTTGTTTCCCAATACTGCTGTTGGTCAGTGGTGGTTGATGCTGCTAGTCTTTGTAGACTATGCATGATGTTGATGAAGATTATCGACATTTACACTTATGTGTGTTCAAGCACGAATGCCATTACATGGTTGATTCCATGTTGTATTGTTTTGACGACAAACTGCTCGTCCAATGCAATGCCATGTTATGACAACATAGGTGGCATATCCTTTATTGGTGTAGTAGCCATCGAGGTTGATGCGTGTAGCCACTCAATGGTTGCTGCATTTGGATGTCCCCATTATGCATACTCTGTTTGATGGTTTGACCGCCTTTTATTGGTTTGATAGGTAAAATGAAATAACTGCCATAGTTTTGTAGAATGCTGCTTTCTGTTGATTCTGCCAAATTTCATACTCGTTTACGGTATAGGATTTAGAAAGGAATCTTGCTGTCTTATTCCCTCATCTTGGGACTCTTTCTTCTCTTCCTTACTTGCTGTGTCTTCATATCTTCTTTCTTGGAACTTCTCGGGCATAGGGATAGGATATGTTATTCAGCAAAATTTATTTCGAAGGACTACCAGTTATGTTGTTATGAGATATGGTAAACTCTGAATAGATAACTTCTGCTGCCTGTTTTCAGCTATCAGCTTCTCCTTCTGGAATACTGAGAGAAATATTCTGAGTTTATTTTTCCAGGCAGTTCTACTAATGAGCTGCTGCAGATGGTTTGCTATTGTGCATCACTGCTAATGCGTTCGCTTGGCCTTACTCACAGGTGTGTGGCCTTTGTGTCCCTCGCTGTTACTGAGTTTTCCCGTCCTCTCGCTGCTGGGGTGAGGCGTGGGACAATATTCTTCTCTGTTTCATTCGTTTAACAGTGACTTTTACTTAATGTTTCTACTTACAATTTATTTATCTAAATTTACTATGAGCTTTACATTTGAACGTTTACGTGAATAATACAACGTTTAAATAGTTTTTTCAGTACTTTACATAAGAGATTAAAATATAACTTTGACACATTAAGTTACCTCATTTTATAGCGGTTCCTTTACTTCTTGAATGAACATGAATTCATGATGTGTATATTAATTAATTACTGCATCATACTATTACTTTTCTTTTAATTTCTTACTAACCTAATTTGATGATATAAATGATTACTATTATTGTACCTGTATTTGAATATTTATGCGTTTCTTTTAGCTCATCCTGTCTGGCTCTTGAGATCTGCTGCTACCTGAAACATGTCTACATTCTTTTGCTTCATCTGTGATCCATTTATATTTTAGTTTTTGTGGCTAATTGCTGTATGACCACAGCAAGAATTATCATTCATTATAAGCCTTAAGGTGGCTGACATTATGTAGACCCATATTTTTTCCTGTTCTTGGGTTCACCAATTCTACCACATTTGTATGAACCACTTTTTACTAATTAACGTGGGCTCCTTACAAACTGGATAAAATCTACGGCACACCTGTTGACCTTTATTAGATAATAAGTAAGTTCTAACAAGAACCAACTGTCCCAAAGTGAATACCTGTGTGGACGCACCTTTATCTGCTCTGAGCTTCCTTATTGCAGCTGCTAATTCAATGTTTTGGAGCTGTACAACTTCTCTTACCCTATCCACTGGTCTTTCGTTTTTGAGCATTGTGACTGGTGATAATCGTGTAGTACTGTGCGGCATTCCGTTGATAATAGTCTGTAAATGATGTAAATTGGCGTCCAATATGGTATGTTGTGAACCACAGTACAGAAGACACCATGTTCCAATATCCTTAATCTTTCGTTATGCACAATTGGCGCTCGGTTTGTACCTGGATATGAAGATGGGTTTAATTTTAGGTCTTTTTAAAATGGCCAAGCAAGGTTTATTGGAGCCCATTACCTGAAATTATCCTTCCTACATGCTCTACCTGCTTAAGGAAATCACGTTTTAGTGCCTTACTGATCGTAACACCAGTTGCACATATCAAAGGGGTCTAAGTTACATACTTTCACTCTAAAACTATAAAGCAGAAGTGTTGCTCCTAGATGTTTCAGCTCTATCGGCATTATGGGTGACAATGGTGATCTAGTCTGAAATGTAACGTGTTTGGCATGTTAGCAATCGTTACATTTTTTGAGTACTTGCCGAATACATCTTTCCATAACGGGGAAATGTGCAGTATCGTTAAGTTTAATAAAAATTTTCTCTCCCCAAAGTGCCCATTACTTAAGTGATTTTACGATATATACTTGTTCAAGAGTTCATCACGAACACATGCTGTCCATAAACTATTACTTGGGTCTCGTCTGTAGAACAACACGTCACTCTTCAGGTAATAATGCTCACGAATGTCAACTGAGTTCTTGCCTTTCCACTAATGTTTGATCCTTAACACCTCTGGGTCTTTGTTCTGTTTGTGTGAAATGTTTGAAAAACCTGTTGTTATGTAGTTTTCAAAAGGAACTACTCTTATTTAATATATACCAGTCTGGCGTTAATCTACATGGAACTTTGTGTTACTTGGGGTTGCACCATGTGGACACCGGAAAAGAAAATCTGCTAAGGTGTTTGCCGGTCCTGGGATATGTTTTACATAGAAATCGTAGTCTTGCAATATTAAAATCAACATTACTAGCCTTCAATGTGTCAAGTCCCTGCGAGTAAAGACTCAAGAGCTCTATGATCTGTGTATACAATAATTTTCCTTCCAAATAGCATATATCTAAACTTTCAGAAGCCCCAAACTACCGCTAAAGCTTCCAGATCTGTAATGGAATAATTCCTCTCACTTTTTGATAACACACTACTTGCATATGCAGTGGTCTTATACGTTATCTGTCCATCTTGTTCGTAGCATTGAAATAATACTACACCTAACCCAGTCTTGGTGCTGTCTGTTGCCATGCAACAATCCTGTGTAAGATCTGGGTGTAACAGTATCGGTGTTTCCGCTAACGCCTTTTTCAGCTTCTAAAATTCTTGTTCTGCAGTATCATCCCATATCCCTGGAGTGTTTTTACCAGTTACACAGCATAATCGTGGTGTATCTGGAGTGTCTATACAGTTGCACCTTTTAAAAAGCGTTATGAGTCCCATAAGGCCTCTGAATGTCTTCTTATTATATGGTATTTCAAAAGTTCTTATTGCATCTAGTTTTTTTGGGCTTGGTTTTTTCCCTCTGCAGATATGACATGTCCTAGGAAGTCTATGTGTTGTGTTCCAAATTTGGATTTTCCCAAGTTTACTGTTACCCCATGTTCTTTAAGTGTTTTCAGTAAGGTATCCAGAATTTCAATATGTTTCTCCCACGATGACTCTGCTATGAGGAGGTCATCTACATAACATGTCAATTGCTCCTGTAACTCCTTAGACCTCGAATAAAAGCTGCAGATGAAATGTTCAATCTGTAGGGGAGTCTTTTAAACCTATAATACCTTCCAAAAGCAGTAAATTTCATTCATTTATGAGCTAATTCAATTTGCCAAAAGCTGTAAGGTCAATCTAGCGATGAGAATACATCATGAAATTTTTGGAGTAAGTCTTCTAGCCTCTCGGGATGGTCTGCTTCTGGAACTATGATTGTGTTAATTTGTCTGGAATCTAATACCAGACATATCATTCCATCTTTTTTTCACAACACATAACGAGCTGTTATAAGTTGATAGCACCTGTTCAATAACACCATCTCGTTCCATCTTATTTAACTCCAAGAATACAACACGTCGGTAACTCAGTGGGATGTTGTATGGAGCCACTCTAAAATCCTTATGGTCCTTAACCTCGAATTTGTTGTAGATCTTTAATTGCTCGAGGTTTCAGTTCAAATACAATCGCATGCTTGCACAATATTCCATCTAATTCCAACCTTTGTTGATATGTTAACCCCTCTAGACTTAGTATTTTTTTTCGATCCCTGTGTAAATGTCTTCAAGTGTTCTGAAATCCATAGGCACTGGTTCGTTCGTCCTTAGATATCGCGGATTATTCTGACAAGCAATATCTCCATGTACTTGCATTTGTAGCTGTGTATAAATTCCACACATTTCTTCATGTGTCAGGTTTTCCTCGAATTTGAAGGTGATTTCTCCTAAAGTGACACTTCCTCTGCCCACATCCAACACAGCTTTTTGTTGATTGAGGAAGTCATCTCTGATACTCATATCGACTGACATCTTTGGTACTATGACAAAATTCGTTTCTATTAGATGACCCTGGCAATCAAATGCAAGTCTTGTCTGTCTTGTGACGTTCGACGAACGTCCCATAATTGGTGTGTGTACTCTGACCTTTCGTGTTTTTAACACTTACTACTGCGTTAACGACAATATCCTTGACTGTTACACGAAGTATCAGACTTACCTTTGAAGTACCCCTATCTTCCACTTCTTCCATTAATATGTCCTTAATTACTTCGTAGTGTAACTGATGTATTTGTGTTTGTTCTGTCACAACTGGGTGTTTATGGATGTCCATAGTTGCGTCATTTTCCATTAACACTTGATGGTCTTCATCGAAACTTTGGGGAGAAGTACTTGCCTTTTTTAAATTGTCCAACTTTAGTCTCGCTGCTTCTAGATCAGCCTCTAAAGTTACCGATGTAGATTTTAAATCCTCATTTTCACACCTTGCTACTTGCTTTAAGTTTGTCTCCTCGTCACACATATGTGTAATTGTGTTTAATTTAGATTTTAGAGCCTGGCGAGTACTCTTTAAGTGTGACAGTACTTCACACTTACATTCTGGGGAGTCGTCAGATTCTAAATTAAGCGTGTCTGTATTCACACCCTGATTCAACTGGTTATCATATTTGTATCTGCCACTGAGAGTCCCACAATCCTCAATGCCTCGGACTCTTTCTGCTTTTCTTCCAAAGTTTTGTGCAAGGATTTTAGTAGATCCTGTATCGTGTCGAACTTTTGATCAGGTGTCCTTATCTGTACTTCCTTCTTTTTTCTATGGCCTGTATTAGCCGTATTTTGTCGTTTAACACTTTGGTCTTGATTAATCGTAGCGTCACAAGTTAAAGTAGGATAAAAGTAGGATAAAGTATGATGAAAATCATTTTTAGTTTGTGCAAAATCAAACATATGCACAATATGCATTAATGCTTTGTCATAATCAAATGGTTCATTACTAGGCAATGCTGGGAGTTCATCCTCATCGTCAGTGTCAATCAAACCTATCTCGTCCAAACACTTCAGTTTTGACTCCCTCCATATCTGTAGTATCTGTATGGATACTGTTGATGATATTTATGTCGTTCCTGTTCCCAATTCCGACTCTTCTACGTCAAACCTTAATCTACCTGTTGCTGCGGACGCCTTGTCATCCGTTTCTGCAGAAAGTGTGTTATCTGCTTGAACTCTTGCAATACCTAATGTCAGTTAATCCTCACGTTTCCCAGGATTTGGTGGTAGTAATTCAACCTCCATCTGTGGTTCGGTTCTCCGGTAATCGCCCAAATTATTTGCCTGTGGACGCGTTCTCGCACCACCTCCCCATCTGCTTTTTCTTCATGGACCTGGAGATCGCTTATTAAAGTCAGTCTGCTGGTTATCCCGAGTTCTCAAGTTTCCATTCCTGTTTTCATCTATATTCCACCTGTTCCCGCCACTATGAAAACCATATCCATATCTACTGTTTCCGTTACTCCCATTTCCGTAATTATTCCTATTTCGTACGATATTCAATCCCAATAGTGGCCTACCATTGCTACCATTATTGTTATTCTCTTTACTATTACGTGTTCTTTCAGAATTGCTCTGTCTTGAATCGCGACGACTTTGAGCGTCGTTTTCATACGTGAATTCTACTTCTCTCAAAACACCTTCGAATGTTTCAGCATTATCGCCCCCGCGTCCTGTCAAGGCTTGCTGATACTTCATTGTCAGTTTCGTTTTGCATATTTGAATCAATTTTCTGTCGCTATATAGGTTATCTAGGTATTCATTCCTTTTAGCCACATTCTCAGAGGATGTGACTGCTGTTTTCTCATGCGAATTTTGCGAATCAGACATTTTGTAATAATCCATATTTTATTCTTGTTTGAGCCTCAGGAGACCAATATCTTGCTATAAAGGTGCTCTAAACGAATCATACGAATTGCAAGTTTCTGCTATCTTCTGCATAGTGTCAGCAACACTGCCCTCCATATGTGCGCAAATAAAAATCTAACTTGTGTTTCAATGGCCAATATGTCGGTATTCCTACTTTAAATTGGTCAATAAATGAGCAGGTTGGAAAATAATTACATTTGCTATTTCTGCACTGTAAGAAAGTGGTTATCATCAAAACCTCTCTGTGACGTATCTGCTGGGTTTTGAAGACTGGAATTCATCGGTGCCATAGAATCACTTGCAGGTCTCACTGTGCAATAAGTGTGCATAATGCCTGCTACTGGGTCTGTGTCTTGACGTGTAAGCAATTATGGCTCGTTAGACGCCGTACTGTAGCTCGTCGGTATTCGACCTACAGGTTGTGGCGTTGTGTAACGCGTCCCTATAGTTTGATCAGCTATGTCACACTTTTTGCTTGACGTACTGAACCTTGCTGCAAGCCACTCTCTTGTATTCCAGATTGCTCTGTTATTCTTTCTTGAATACGTGGTCGCAATCCAAGCTGTTCCCTACTGTGGCTGTGATGTACTGGCATCGCTGGTTTGACTAATTTCCCTTTCGCGGTTTGTGGTTTCGGACTGGCATCCACATGTCCCTTTCCATCTTACGTCACACGTAATTTCGGGTACCTTTTCTGTAGTATTATCGGCAACTGTTGATTTTGCAGCATTCACAGTAGTATCTACCGACACTAAAGTGGATTCTGTCGTCGTCTGCGACTCCTCACTAGAGGTTTCTACGTCATCACGACTTTCGATCTAACGTAAAACTTCCGATCTCAGCCGTTGAAATTGGTGTTCACTTTTCTCTTATATTCTTAAAATACAAGCATCGAATTTATTTAATGTTGCTTTTGTCGTCCTTTTCAGAGACATTGTCGCAGCAATAATTGTTTCGCCTTAGTCGTCACTTTGATGGCAAAAGATTCGACCTGTCGTTTAACCGTTTTGATACTTTGTTGCGCATTTTCACACAACGTAATCATGTCTGTTTGGACAGTGTCAATGTCTGTTCTCAATTGTTTTTACCCAGTAACGAGCGCTTGAAGCGTGCTTTGCGTTTCCTAGCTTCAGTTCGCATTTGATCTCATTGACCTTGAATATTATCACGCTTTTTTTGTATTTTCTTCTTATTTTCTTTCAGCCCCAATGTTATGCTCCCTTCTAATTCCTTTTGCCCTTGTGTTATGCGCCCTTCTATATGCTTTTCTGATTCTTGAAACTGTGTTGTTTGATGTGTTTGCGCCCCTCTATACGCTTTTCTGATTTCTGAGATTCTTGTAATAAACGCTGCAACATTCCAAATTTGTTGGCGTTTTCATCTACACCATTTCCGCCAGTTGCCATTTGATGCAACTGTTCCCTATCTCGTTTTTCGTGAACCATTTCCTTCATTTTCGAACAAAGTGTAAGAGCACTAACACTCGTTCTTTCATGCTATTGCAAGCCTGACTGATTCAATATGATTACGTTTGATTCAATATACTGTAAATCACTATCTGCAGACTCAGCTTCTGATTCATTAGCAATGCCGTTCTCATGCCCATTTTTTGGCCCATATTGAACATTATGTGTTGGATTTTCAGTCTCATTCAGTATTTCTACGTGATATGTCTCGTGTTGTTCACGCTGATCTACCTGCTGTATGTCTAACTCGATCCTATCAAGATCTTCCATGACTTCTCCTTGTCTTAATCGATTATTTTCTGTCATTTTTGAGCGTTCCTCTAAGTGTTGCTGTTTGCGAATTTTCCTAACCTGATTATGCGTTGACATCTGATCATAAGACTTGATTCTACTGCGAAATAGCATCCACGGTCCTATATTCAATATTTTAACCCGTTTTCTCGTCTTTTATTTAGCCTTTGGGTTACTGGAGTTGAGTCCAAACTCAACACAACCCTATTCAACGATGTGGTGCGTCAGCAAATACGAAATACATGAATATAATTCTATTTAAACTTACTTCACAGTTGAGTCACATTCACGTTTACATTTTCTTGCTCCAATTGTTTGGGAGGTTTATGTGTTTTGTACCTATCAAAAGCAAACGCTTAATGTATCAGAATGCTGTAATTTCACATCCCGGCAGGGTCGCCATTTTGTCGTACGTCCTACCTGTGTATCTGCATAGTGAGTGTACTAATGTGTGCAAACTTACCACTTAGTGTTTAAGTGGACAAAACATCTGAACTGTTTTCTCAAGCCCAGGGTGTCAAACAGACATTCTAAATAACCATGACCATGGACCTGTAAGGAAGCAAATATCAGGTGTGGATCATAATAAAAATCATTAGAAATGCTGCTGTCATGTAACTAGACTGCACGAATTAATAAAACTGAAAGTGTGGTCTCCATTGTAGAAAGACAACACAGCATTTCCCTGTTTTAATCTAGACATTATTTATCAGCTGTTGCTTTCAGGGGTCAAGTGATAAAAAACAAACCTGTTCAATTACTTTTGACACTCAAAAACAAAATATTTAAGTCTTGGACATATTGAAATAACGTTTATTAAAATCGTCACCTCTATACATGAAAATTTTATATATCACAAGAGGGAATGATTATTAAAAATCCTCATCAGCTCACTTACATCTACATTGTAATAGCTGGTCAATGCACTGAGTTGGTAAAGAATAAATTTACTTTTTGAACCAATGAAAAAGCTCTCATGTACGCCATGTGAGGGTAAGTTAGGAACCTAGCTTTCGATACTCTGTGGTCAAAGCTTTGGAGTGAGCAAATCCAGCCTCAACTTTACTGTGACCTAATGCACGATGGTGCTTTAACAAGCGGCATCTGCCACGACATTGTCTCCGTGCTGTATCTGAAACGCAAATTCCCTACTCTGGCCTTGACTGAATTCACTCATTCACAACTTTCCTGCATTCCATAGGACATTAATCTATCACTAGTCAAAATAATGGCTATTGTAGACTCGCTATGGGTTGCAGCGACGTGCACAGTTTCTTTGCCTGCTAAAATTCCCACAGGAATAATTAACTACCGCTTTGCTATCTGTCGCCACGATACGTGAAGTGTATCGTCCTCACTTCACAGAAAGCAAAGCGCTCAACGCCCACGCTTATTTCCAAACACTTGTGCGGTCCGCCGTGGGACGAGAGAGAGAGAGAGAGATTTTTTAGGTCTTAAAACGCTTTTATATAATAGGAATCTCCCCACTGTGTAGCGTCTGCGTCGACTAGTATGGCTTGAGCCAATCACAGTCTCGCTAGAGGTGTATAAAGATTTCTTTTTCTTTGCTGTGCCGCAGCCTAGCCCTGTTAAAGATGTGTAGACACTTACCCTCAGTCTCGGCCTTATTTACGTTATAAAGAATAATGTATTGTTCTGGCCTTATCTCTTTCTCCGCTGAAGCTCGCCGTTCTCTTGCTAAATGGGAGTTTTACGATATCATTAACCACCTGCTCGGTTCGTCTTCAAAATGCGTTTCACTTCAACTTTTTTAATGTTTTCTTTTTCTTTCATGCTAGTCCATGTATTGGTAGATATTGTTTTGTTAGTTTTCGATACACGAGATTAACTGCAATTGCCTTTTGTTGATATAATATTTTCTGAGGATCTCATGCTATATTGTCCTGCGATTATGGATCAATATCATGTAAGGTCCGTAAAATCTGGACACCTTACAAGTTTTGTTGGATTTTATGCTATTTGATGCTAAAAGTTTTATATTACCATGTAAGTTACCTGAAGTGTAGCGGAATGGAAACTTGTAGCAATAAAAAGTTCAAAATGGTTCAAATGGTCCTAGCTCTGTGGGACTTGACATCTGAGATCATCAGTCCCCTAGACGTAGAACTACCTAAACCTAACTAACCTAAGGACATCACACATCCATGCCTTACGCAGGATTTGAACCTGCGACCGTAGCAGCAGTGCGGTTCCAGACTGAAGCGCCTAGAACCGCTCGGTCACAACGGCTGGCGGTTTTAATAAAAAATTCGGTTCTTGGTGGTGAATTATGATGGGTCTTAGTTATATTATTTGTCCTGTATGTTTAAATATTTGTGACTACTAATTCCAGCTACACACACTGCCAACAATGATACTGGTTGATAAAACTTACTCCTGTATACTTTAAAGGGACAGTTTTACAAAAACTGGTCCATAACGTTATTAGAAAACCGTTATTCAGATGAGGATACCCAGTCAATTTAAATTATCAACGTTGCACACATTTAATTCTAACATCAATGATTACAAGTCTAAGTAGTACTACTGTCTTTAATTTAGTAGAAGCGGGTCCCTGTAGTGTTTTCCTGCAACTGGGAATTGGTAGCTGGCTATGAGAACGAACAAGAACTCTGAGGAAAGTAGCGTGCAGACAATAAAAACGTTTCTACCGTAAGCCAGGACTCATTCAGTTAACCACCAATATCAGTCATTGATTTTCCCTGGGTAGTCACTATGGTGGTGGCCCACCAAGAGCGCCCAGCACACGGTGAACTTCCAGCTTACAGAATGCTCTTTATAAAAGATAAGATCTGTGAATGGTGTGGGACATAGCCATTGGGGTGCCAGAGTTGGTCACAGGTGTAAATGTATAAATTTTGTAAAGAGGCTTATGGTTAGCGTTAGCTCATTGCTATTAATTTCATAGTGATGGCAGAGAGTTTTGAGTGTAGATTTGCAGCCATTTCTATTGGACAAAACGCCAAATCTCACATGTAGTCGAAGTAAATATCTGTCTTCTGCCTCACTCAAGGACTGAGAGTTATTCGGAAACCATTGAAGTTTCGATAGGAGAAGGGAAATTGTTGCGATTTTTATAATCTTTACACTGATCCGAAATTTCAAAGTATACTGCTGTTGGACAACTAGATTCCAGTCCTGGCAGAATCAGCAACGTTTTGTGGTGAAGAGAAGAAAGTGACTTCATTCCAGGTCTCCATAGGGAGAAGACTTCATCATGCGACCGCAGACAGCAGACAGTTTAGTACTGCAGAGAGAAATGGCTTTGCTTTCGAGCTGATCACAGATACTAGGGATGATCTTAGAGTTCTCAGCCCCAACTGCAGCCACCCTCTGAACATGAGTATCAGCAAAATGGTAAGAATGGGCCACATTTGCGTAAAGTCGTGACGAGGGGACTGCAAAGTTATTTGTCTCACGTCACGTTTTAGATTTCTGAATTAATCTAGAGAGCCGCATAGATACACTCAGTATGTACTTTAGCGAAATAACTACTATTTGTAAAACTTTCCTGGGTCTTTTCTTTTGGCTGTCAACTTAGTCAGCAATAATTGCTGATTCTTGTTGACACAGTTATCATCTCATTTTCATTTCAGATCTCCCCACGTTTGCAAAGATCTTTAGTACCTCTTTTTGCACCCTTGTACCCATTAGTAATTATTTTTGTTGTTTATACAATGACTAGAATCACATTTATGCGTCTAGCAATAAATTGGATTGTGATAGTGGCTTTTAACTTCATTTAGTACCTTGATGGAAACCATTACCGATATATCTGTGAGTTGAGGACCCACATTTCACGTCTGACTGGTGCATTCTTATTTAACTTAAATATTAAACTAGTTATGCATTGTGAAACTCTACTTAATCAGATGATCTCGTAGGGAGCGAACTGTTCACTGTACAGGACATTGGGTTCAGATCTCATAACATTTCTAGGGTATGCTAAATGATCAACTGACACCTCACAGTGGGCAACACCGACCAGTGCATATGAGAGGCAACGTGAAAGTGCTGCTGCAACAGTGTTCCACAATACTACAGCATCCATGTGGCCACGGTAAATCAGTATCAAGTGACTCTACCCTTAGCACGAAGATTGCGAGAGTTTCGATATCACCAGTTGGCCGAATCTATCCTCTGTCGAGATCCAGTGTCTCAGGTCTATAATGGGTTCTGTTCGCCCAGTTTCTAACTGTAGAAGGAGAAGGACACAGAGTGTGAGGCTGCCACTATAGTCGCGCGTTAGTATATCACCAGTGTTATCCTTAAAGGGATTCTCTCAAGGTCCAGGAAGGGGCTAAGGATTCCAGTTCAGCCTCCTGACAGTCTTTCCTGTGTAACCATCATTGGCCTCGACAGGAGCTCGAAATAGAGGAGGAAACTTATCAGGCTAATGTAGCTCCGATAGAAGGCAGTCCTGGAACCCAACACTGAATTTGACACAGCAAGATACAGAGATAGAGCAAACTTGCTAAGTTTACGTACTCCTCGGACCAGACATGCGTCATGCCCAGTTGTGTTTGCTTGTGAATCCTCACGTGTCACCTGTTAACAAAAGAAGAATTATATCCGATAGCTGCCCGACAGGTACACCACAAGAATAAATCACAGAATAATGAAAGACATTATCAGATGAAGCCAATGAAAGTGAACTATACTGGCATCCAGCAAAGCAGGAGAATAGTTACAACGGATACTACCATTTGTATTGAGTGCAGAAAAGCCACACCAAGACAACAGAACAAGGAAAACTAATGTTGGCGATAAATTTGAATAACTAAAGACACACAGATTAAATAAATCACAGTCACAAACAGCCGAAAAATAAATAATGCTGAACCACTGAATGTGGCAAACAAAAAGCTAAAAGGACAAAGAGATGAAACAAGCTTCTGGGTTTGTTGTTTGATAGTTCTGGGGATCAGACCAGAGAAAAACAGCATAGCTGTGCTGGAGACAATACAACGATAGGCGTAAAATTTCAGTTAATATCAAGAAAGACAGAAGAGAAGAACCGAGTGTGAAATGTAATGGCCAGTCATGTCTGTAGAAAAGAGATGAAGGACTGCAAATGCATACATTGTTCAGCCTAATAAACGTGAGAAGGAGGTATCGAGAATTCATTGATCAGGTAGAGGTAATTACTGAAGAAAAATTAATATTAGGGAAGAGATAAGTGAAATAATAACTAAGGAAAAAGGCTGAGATAAGAAGAGAGAAGAATAACAGATACAAAAAGATGCCAGTTAAACGATATCCTATACTCAATATATCTCTATGTCAGTTGAAAAGGGTATGAGTCCTCCAATTAATAGTATGATGAAAAATGATGAAGTATAACAGGAGAATTTGATATACTTCAATCGGAAGAGATAAATAACATACACTCCTGGAAATTGAAATAAGAACACCGTTAATTCATTGTCCCAGGAAGGGGAAACTTTATTGACACATTCCTGGGGTCAGATACATCACATGATCACACTGACAGAACCACAGGCACATAGACACAGGCAACAGAGCATGCACAATGTCTGCACTAGTACAGTGTATATCCACCTTTCGCAGCAATGCAGGCTGCTATTCTCCCATGGAGACGATCGTAGAGATGCTGGATGTAGTCCTGTGGAACGGCTTGCCATGCCATTTCCACCCGGCGCCTCAGCTGGACCAGCGTTCGTGCTGGACGTGCAGACCGCGTGAGACGACGCTTCATCCAGTCCCAAACATGCTCAATGGGGGACAGATCCGGAGATCTTGCTGGCCAGGGTAGTTGACTTACAACTTCTAGAGCACGTTGGGTGGCACGGGATACATGCCGACGTGCATTGTCCTGTTGGAACAGCAAGTTCCCTTGCCGGTCTAGGAATGGTAGAACGATGGGTTCGATGACGGTTTGGATGTACCGTGCACTATTCAGTGTCCCCTCGACGATCACCAGAGGTGTATGGCCATTGTAGGAGATCGCTCCCCACACCTTGATGCCGGGTGTTGACCCTGTGTGCCTCGGTCGTATGCAGTCCTGATGGTGGCGCTCACCTGCACGGTGCCAAACACGCATACGACCATCATTGGCACCAAGGCAGATGCGACTCTCATCGCTGAAGACGACACGTCTCCATTCGGCCCTCCATTCACGCCTGTCACGACACCACTTGAGGCGGGCTGCACGATGTTGGGGCGTGAGCGGAAGACGGCCTAACGGTGTGCGGGACCGTAGCCCAGCTTCATGGAGACGGTTGCGAATGGTCCTCGCCGATACCCCAGGAGCAACAGTGTCCCTAATTTGCTGGGAAGTGGCGGTGCGGTCCTCTACGGCACTGCGTAGGATCCTACGGTCTTGGCGTGCATCCGTGCGTCGCTGCGGTCCGGTCCCAGGTCGACGGGCACGTGCACCTTCCGCCGACCACTGGCGACAACATCGATGTACTGTGGAGACCTCACGCCCCACGTGTTGAGCAATTCGGCGGTACGTCCACCCGGCCTCCCGCATGCCCACTATACGCCCTCGCTCAAAGTCCGTCAACTGCACATACGGTTCACGTCCACGCTGTCGCGGCATGCTACCAGTGTTAAAGACTGCGATGGAGCTCCGTATGCCACGGCAAACTGGCTGACACTGACGGCGGCGGTGCACAAATGCTGCGCAGCCAGCGCCATTCGACGGCCAACACCGCGGTTCTTGGTGTGTCCGCTGTGCCGTGCGTGTGATCATTGCTTCTACAGCCCTCTCGCAGTGTCCGGAGCAAGTATGGTGGGTCTGACACACCGGTGTCAATGTGTTCTTTTTTCCATTTCCAGGAGTGTATATTTGAATAAAAAGATCACTAAATAGTATATCAGCCAACCATTTAAGTGGATCTATGGGCTGCAAAAAGAGATTTTACCTCTACCTCCGTAGAGCCATTCGGTCAATAGCTGATGAATTCGTGATTTTTGTTTTATAGGCGATCTAAGGCTTAATTCTGTGACTAATGTTTCATCTTCCAATGCCAGGGGCGTCATAAGAGGCTGTAGCTGCTGTAACTCCTTTCTGAGTCATTATAGCCTCTGATGATGTCTCCACAATTGCAAGACAAAATGTTAGGCAGAGAATTATACACTGTTCCACGACGTAGTACCCATCAAAAATAATCACCAGCGATGTAACTACTGACCATGAAAGCCCATATTTAATGAGCACTGAAATTCTTTTGATTGCATTTCCAATAACAAAGAAATTTAGCTATTATCAGTGTGTGACATTAAAAAAGTAGGGGTCATAAAAGATGTAAAACAAGAAGGATATTGAACAAGTTTTCCTTTTATCAGCCACAAATATAATCTTTCAGCCATCTGTAATTACTGCACAAGGCTTTAGTGTGGATTTCTCACGTGGAACTAGTACGTTACCTAAAAAAGTAAGCAATTATCGACTGTAGGAAGGTTTTATAAGTTAAATAACAGCTTCAGGATATGAGTACCTTTGAAGAGAGTCCTGTAAATAAATTGGAATTAAAATGATGTTAAAAATTTAAGATCGGTATTCCTGAATACAGACATAAGCTGCTCACCATGAATATTCATGAAAGTAAAGTAATGTTGGATGAAGATCATGTAACAGATGAGAGAACTGATGTGCAGGTACACCAAATACATAAAACGGAAAAATTAAAAAGAGCAGCCTTATATAAAATATTAGTATGTGAAAATTCCGTATACCACAAAAACCAGGTTAGGTGGAAGACTTTAAGTGCAAAATTTTGAAACTATTCATAAGGCACAGCTCTGTGTGAAGCTCTGTTCATAACCTTTAGCAAAAGAGATTAGATGTTGAAAACAAATGTTGAGTCAGATTATCATGAAGAAGTAAGATGTAGGCATTATATTAAACCTGTAGAATATGAAGCAGGAGAGAAAGTACTAGCAAGAAGGTATGAAAATGGGAAGTCATAACTTCTTAGATTCGAAACCGCTTCAGTGTATCAGTGCACCATTTTAAACTGAAAGCAAATCACAGTCTAACGCGAACAGATCTGAATATCCAGTGCCTAAAAGAAAGCTTGAGTTTTTTTTATATGTCTCCTCTTAATGAATAACTATATAACAAATTGAACGAATGCCAGAGACTAGATAAAGAAAAATGAGTACATTTAAAGCAGCTAATTTCAGAGAAGATTATTTTGTTGCCCATTATTCTTCTGTCCTCTTTAGTTCATTAAATGTTGCCTGTAATGATACAACTAAAAATGTGGAAATTGAGATTTATTATAGCTAAGTATTCGGGCGAGTATAAGTGACACTGAAGACTAACCACTTGTCTGTAGGAGAGATGCCAGCCGAAGACAGGCTAGTTTAATGGAAGACATCTTGTTTTATACTAAGTCCAAATGGACCATAAACAGATGTTTCAGCAAAAAAAAGCTTGTGATTAGGAAGCTTGGCGAATAATTAATTTTGATCAAGTATGAAGTGCTGTAATTCAACAAAAATCTTAAAAGCCAAAGATAAAAATGTTTGGCAGACCCTTAATTTTTCCCAGTTATGAAGGGCTCAAATTGAAAAAAAAAAAACTTTAATTCTACAATCAAACGAGGTGCCACAGTGGCTATAACATTAGATACGCATTCAGGAGGAGTGGAGCACCAAGTATGAAGTTTTCTGTGATCGCCTTGAATCAGCTAAGAATCCCTCAGAAAAAGACAAGGTCTGTCCCCATTCATGACCTGTCTCACTGAGATATGTCACTAATGAATTAGACATCGATGGGACATTGAATCCTGTAACTTCACTCTCTTTTTTCTTTCAAAAAGCTGGAAATATGTTCACTGTATTAATCAGCTTAGTTGCAACTATGTGAATGGCCAGTTTGTAGACGTACATTGTTAATGCTTAGCAGAGCTGGGAATAATATTGCTATTAAGATCTAAAGAGTGTGGATTGAGAGTAATAAGAGGGGGAGGGAGTTAGCACAGGACCTAAATCAGAAATTATCAAAGGCTGAAGGAAATTTAAGTAATTACACTGGGGAATCGTGGTAGTGAAGAAGAGATTGATGGAATGTCAAATGAAGCAGGTGGACATGAAATTATTGCAGTTAACTTCTTTGAACATAATAAGAGCCTTTTTATTATACTTTACAACAAATTAAACATTGCGTGTCGGTTGTTCCAGAAGGCTTTGAGCAATGATTAATTTTTTTCTTGTGAGATGTCATGTAAGGGCTTGTTGGCGTTAATCAGCCAGCCAGGCACCAGCAACCTGCTGAGACAAAAACAGAAACAGGGAACTAACCACTTCTGTAACTTTTACGAGTTCCTAATCAGGAGCAAATGGCATAATTTCATCTGCGTGCTTCAACAGTTTAGTTTCTTGAGTTCCTGTGTGTTAATTTAATATCTAATAGATACAGTTCTTGTGTTGACGATTGCAGAGGAGAGTGAACAGATTTTGTCATATATTACAAGTTCCTTATCAAAAATGGTTAAAATGGCTCTGAGCACTATGTGACTTAACTTCTGAGGTCATCAGTCGCCTAGCACTTAGAAGTAATCAAACCTAACTAACCTAAGGACATCACACACACCCTTCTCCGAGGAACGATTCGAACCTGTAGCGCCTAGAACCGCACGGCCACTCCAGCCGGCCCTTATCAGGAGCAGATTATTTAGTCTCATCTAGGTGCTTCAGTAGTTCGGTTTTTGAATCTCTGTTTACTAATCTAATTTTTTAGACAGATTTCTTGTGTTTTCGTCTGGGTCTACAGTAGAGTTCTGCAGCATGAGTCGATAGTTCGTTTGTTTGCGTATTGTAGTTTTCCATGGTATTTCGTATGGATAGGGACTGTGACTGTTGTGGGTCGACGCGAGCTGAGTTGGTGACACTTCACTCTCAGCTCCAGGCTGTGATGTCTTCAGTTACACAGCTTAAAGCTGCAGTGGATGGGCACCTATAGTCGAGTGGGAGGTCGCATCGGAGCGTGGCAGACGGCAGAAGACTTCTCAAGTGACTGCAAATAAGCCCCCCCCCCCCTCCCCCCACCCAGATAGTCCGGAAGACCAGTTCCAGGTGCTGTCTGTGGCTTACCCTGTCCCTCAGCCTGATGCAGCCGCCTGTCCTGTTTCAGATCAAACCTCTCAGCCTGCAAGATATAGGCAATCACAGAGGGTTGTATTATTGGTAGTTTGAGGCTTCAATGTTAGGCGCATTATGGGGTCCCTGAGAGACATGACTGCCAAGGACGAGAAGAAAGCCAGTTTGCACTCCGTGTGCATACCAAGTGGGTTCATTCCAGACATTGAATGGGTCCTTACAGATGCCATGAGGAGCATAGGGTGCAACCAGCTGCAGGTGGTGGCTCACACCAGCACCAGTTACGTGTGTCGCTTTGGATAGGAAGAGATTTTCTCTGGTTTTGAGCGGCTAACACAAGTGGTAAAAGCTGCCAGTCTTACTTGCGAGATAAATGCAGTGCTCACAATGTGCAGCATAGTCGATAGGACCAATTGCGGAACTCTGCTGCAGAGCCAAGTGGAGGGTCTGAATCAGATGCTCAGATGTTTCTGTGGCCGTGTAGGCTGCAGACTCCTTGACTTGCGCCATAGCGTGGTTGGGTTTCAGGTTCTGCTGATCAGGTCAGGAGTCCACGCAGGAGGCGGCTACACGGGTAGCAGAGGCTGTGTGTACTGGGAGGTTATTTAGGTTAGAGGATCTCAGGAAAACACAAAAAGGGCCTCAGTCTCAAAGAGTGCAGGCCGTACACAGTAAGAACGTAGATTCAGGTACCATCGGTATAACAGTTGTAAATTGTCGTAGCTGTGTTAGGAAAGTGCTAGAGCTCGAATCGCTAATAGAAAGCACTGATGCTCAAATCGTTAGATGCACTGAAAGCTGACTAAAGCAGGAGATAAGTTCAGTCGAAATTATTGCCAGGAACCTGACGGGGTTCTGAGAGAATAGGGTAAATACAGTTGGCGGTGGCGTGTTTGTTGCTGTTAGAAGTTATTGATCTCGGCTCGAAATTGAAGTAGAAAGCTCCTGTGAGTTGGTATGGGCGGAGGTCATTCTTGGCAACCGGAATAAAATAATAATTCGATCCTTTTACCGACCTCCCAACTCAGATGGTATAAGTGCTGAAAGGCTCAATGAAAACTTCAGTTTAATTTCAAATACGTACCGGACTCATACGATTACAGTTGGTGGTGACTTTAATTTACCCTCGATACGTTGGATAAAATACATGTTTGAATCCAGAGGTACGCATAAAGCATCAAGCTAAATTGTGCTAAACGCATTCTCTGAAGATTATTTCGAACAGTTATCTCGTGACCCCACACGAACAGTAAACGATTGTGGCAACACACTTGACGTCTTAGCAACAAATAATCCTGAGTAAATGACGAGCAGCAGAACGGATACAGGGATTAGTGACACACGGGGGTGTCGTAGCAAGTCTGAGTATTGTAACTCCAAATCCTCCAAAAATAAACGAAAAATGTACCTATTCAAAAAGCAGATGAAAATTCACTTGTTGCCTTCCTGAGAGACTGTCTCCACTCCTTCCAAATTAACATTATAAATGTAGACCAGTTGTTACTTGACTTCAAAGACATAGTATCGACAGCAACTGAGTGATTATTACCAAGTAAAAAAACAAACGACGAAGCTGATCCCCATTGGTACACAAGACACTGTTGCAGAAACAACGACAAAAGCGTGCCAAATTTAAACAGATGCAATATCGCCAAGATTGTCGATCTTTTACAGAAGCTCAAAATTTAGCGCGGAATTTATTGAAAGCTGCTTATAATAGTTTCCACAACGAAACTTTGTCTCAAACCTGGCAGAATATCCAAAGAGATTCTGGTCGTATGTCAAGTATGTTAGCGGCAAGAGATAATCAGTGCGTTCTCTGCACGATAGTAACGGAAATACTATCGATGACAGTGCTGTCAAGGCAGAGTTACTAAACAGAGCCTTCCGAAGTTCATTCACCGAAGAAGACGAAGTAAATATTCCAGGATTCGAATCAAGAGCAGCTGTCAACATGACTAGTGTAGATGTAGTTATCATCGGTGTAGTGAACCAAGTTATATCATTTAAAAAATGCAAGTCTTCTGGTCTAGATTGTCTACCACTTAGGTTCCTTTCCGAGTATTCTGATACAATAGCTCCATACTTAACAATAATATACAACCGTTCGCTCGACGAAAGACCAAATTTGCACAGGCCACACCAATATTCAAGAAAGATTTAGGATTAATCCACTAAATCACAGGCCCATACCATTAACGTCGATATGCAGCAAGATTTTGGAACATATATTGTGTTCGAACATTGTGAATTACCTGGAAGTGAACAGTCCATTGACACACAGTCAATACGGATTTAGAAAAGATAGTTCTTGTGAACTAGAGTTTTAACTTAGGAAGTGCTGAGTGCTATTGACAAGGGATTTGATATTGATTCTGTATTTCTAGATTTCTCGAAGATTTTTGAGACTGTACCATGCAAGTGGCCTGTAGTAAAATAGTGAGCTAATGGAATACCGTCTCAATTATGTGACTGGATTAGGGATTTTCCTTCAGCGAGGTCACAGTTCGTAGTAACCGACGGAAAGTCATGGAATAAAATAGAAGTGATTTCTGACGTTCCCCAAGGTAGTGTTATAAGCCCTTTGATGTTGCTTATCTACATGAACGATTCAGAAAACAATTTGAGCAGCCGTCTTAGTTTGCTTGTAGATGATACTACCGTTTATCGACTAGTCAAGTCATCAGAGGATCAAGGGAGTTTGCAATACGATGGTGCAAAAATCGGCAATTGACCTTAAATAACGAAAAGTGTAAAGACATCCACATGAGTGCTAAAAGGAATCCATTAAAATTCCGTTACACGATGAAAGAATCAACTCTAAAGGCCGAAAATTTAACTAAATAGCTAGGAATTACAATTACGAACAACTTAAATTGGTAAGAACACATAGAAAATGTTGTGGGGAAGGCAAACCAAAGATTGCGTTTTACAGGCAGAACACTTAGAAAATGTAACAAATCTACTAAAGAGACTGCCTACACTACGCTTGTCCGTCCTCTTTTAGAAGGTGTGGGATGCTTTCCAGATAGGATTGACGGAGTACATCAACAAGGTTCAAAGAAGGGCAGCACATTTTACATTATCGCGAACTAGGGGAGAGAGTGTCACTGGAATGATACAGGATTTGGGGTGGGCATAATTAAAACAAAGGCATTTTTCGTTGCAGCGGACTCACGAAGTTTCAATCACCAACTTTCTCCTCTGAATGCGAAAATATTTTGTTGACGCCAACCTTCATAGGGAGAAACGATCATCATAATAAATTAAGAGAAATCAGAGCTCGCACTGAAAGATATGAGTTCGTTTTTTCCGCACGAGATTGAAATAACAGAAAATTTATGTGAAGGTGGTTCGATGAACCCTCTGACAGGCACTTCAATGTGATTTGTATAGTATCCATGTAGATTTAGATGCATAATTGGCAAACTACAGGTAGGTGATTGCCTAGGTGGGTTGTCCAAATTTCTTGCTGTGCTACTTCGATTGAATGCTTTAGAACGTAACTGGAAACATACCAGGTTCAAGAGTAAGGTCCTTCACACTGAAGGAATTGTTGGCTTGAATGTGATAGCGCTTTCTGGCAAAATATTTTTTTTATATATATACTGGGCTCAAGAGGTAGTATCCTTTGTTTTTAATTTTGGTCTTAATTTTTTTTCTTTCTTTTTCTCACTGGTAAAGACAGGCAGTCATGTTTATAAGTGTGTATCTTTACTAGTGGTAGTATTTTCTCGGATGATGAAGCACTTATTTTGAGCATTAAGGAGAGTTTGCAGGGCCTATGTGGGCAATGTTAAAGTAGCATCCTTTATGTACCTTTATCTCTGGAACTAATGAAGATAATACTATAAAATTTTTATTGGTATCTTATCCATGTTATATATGTCTACTGAACGAGGATTAAGAGATCAGGTACAAAAGAAGGATATATATATATATATATATATATATATATATATATATATATATAATTTTCAGTTGTGGTACTTTTTATTACAAATACTTGTACATATAGTGCCCTAAATGTCTGTCTATTCAAATTATTGCCATGGTTGTGCTTCAGTAAGGGTATTATATTATAATGAAACAGGTGTTAAAGTTTCATATACCTTTCACAAGTAGTTTTTGATATAAAGGAACATAAAGCATAAAAAATATCATTTTGAAAAAACCTCATATAAAGTTTAAAATGATAAAAATTGACATGTAATTTTAAATAACCTCTCAAAAACACCCATCAGCATAGTCAGCACAATCATGTTCTCTAAAAGCTACTTTTTATTCAGATTGACCTTTCGTCTTTGGTGGTGAACTCAGTTTCACGCTGTGTCTTGGCGAGTCTCAGCTTGTCCAATAATTTCAAGCTGTTTACAATATAGTAGTCTGGAGTGATGTTAAGATGTTTTAGAACTCTTATTCTTCCCATGTTCGCATCATTAAATGTTAATACCCTCCCCCCCCCCCCCCCCCCCCACTTTAGTGTATTGAGCCCTGTCCAGATAATGTTATTGAAAGACTAGTTAGGATTATGTGTTCGCATATGTAGACATTTTCTGAGGAGGTATGGATGAGCTAGGTCCATATAAACTGGTTTGATTGCTTCCATAACAGCTTTAGGAATAGAGTTCTTGTGTTCAAAAGACGCTCCTGAAACTTCAGCCTTCCAAAATTTACACCATGATTCAGCTAGAAGTGGACAGAGTGAATGTGTCGGTTTTCTGTCGAAAGTTTGTGAAAGTATAAGGCCCAGATTGCTTTCCTCATACATTCTGAGCCATTTCGTTATTTCTGATGGCCATTCCACAATACTGCTGAAGCTGATTTATTGTTTTATCAGTCAGCCGACCTCTAAGTGACTTGCCATCAGACAGTGCATTGGTGCGAAGAGTTTGTTTTAATTTTCTGAGACTTGTGCCCTTCCTCTTTTGCACATGCCCGACGCTTCCAATTTTTTTATCACAATATTTCCATATAGATTTGCTTCAACAGCACACTTATACGCTTTAGAATCCCCATCCCCAAGGTACTGCGTGTATCGGACACGCTTTCCCTGCAGTGATCGGATAGACATTTTCATTGCGGCATCAGCTTCTATTCCTTTGCTGGTTCTCCGAAGTTTTTCGACACCTTTCATGTTCATTTCTTCCAATTTTCACACAGGAGCTATAGCAATGTTTTGTAAGTGCCTCAAAATCAATTACATTTCCTGTGTCTACACTTGTGATAGCGGCAACCGAGTTTTCCGATGTGGGGCCACAAGTTTGCCATGGCCCATCAAACGCTACCTTCGTTCATTTCAATAGCTTCACTTGTTGCAGCCTTCATTGACAGGGAAGAGACAGATTCTACAGCTTCTCCTATAAACTTAGTGTTCCTTGAATTTTCGTAGGTGGTGGTGGTAGATTCGTAAGCGAACAGAAACACTGAGCTGCATGAAGAACTTTTCCGGTAGCTCTCATGGCATAGTGAAGTCTTACATTTACCTCACACAGATTATTCTTGCATTCATTTGCCGTTACCAATGACTCTGTTGTCACAGCCAGTACAAATAACAGCTATTGTCGTAGCAAGTCTAGTTCTTGCAGAAAAATCCTCTTCAATAATTACTTTTCCACCACAAATATTACAGCAAAATGAATCACACAGCACCTGAATTAAAATGTTTACATCACACAAAACATAACCCGACCAGAGATGCCATTTTCTAAATAACCCTCCAGTAATCCTAGTTTCTCATATTGTTTATCTATTTAGTTTCACTTGCACTGGGTGATATCGCAGCTCCCTTGTTCTCTGGTGGCACATTGGGGTTATTTTATTTTACGCTACTTATGGTTTCCAGCTCTTGAACAACACTCGGTTTTACACTACTGGTGTGTTGGTTACCTCCAAACTTACGTTTCTTGAAGAGACTAGCACTACTAGGCATGTTTATATTACGTCAGACTGCACCAGATTTCACAGAAAATCATTGTTTCACTCAAAACAAACAGTTGCCAAACGACAGACAATACAGCAGTGTGAGTAACATCGAGCGCCGCGTGTTTTCTGTCCACGGATAAAAATGACAGCCTTCTATAAAGTGCAGCTCCAGAGATATTCACATAGAAACAGATGCACTTACGAGATTCAGAGATACACATGTAAGACCAGAAAATCAAAAATAAAATACTTCTAAATGTCACACACAGATAATTTATGCACAAGAATAACTAATATTCCAGGGCATATTTTAAATATGTAAAAATTTACGAATTTTTGCCTGCAAACTCCCCTTAAATTTTGCTGTTTTGGATGGCATGTACAAAGTGAAAGTACACGATTATTTTGAGAATAGGAGTTACCACCGATTATGAATGTTCTTCAAATGTGTTTCTGAGTATTTTTCTTGAATTAATGTTTACTGTTGTGATGAAGCAACCATCTGTGTAAGATTGTTTAAGGACATTATTATGTTTTCCGTATGTTAGATTGCTATGGCGAGTTTACCACAGAATTTTTCTTGGTGTGCGTTGTTTTATTAATGCTTTGATGGCATGCTGCTGATGTGTGAATATAATAAGGAGCTTAACGAGTTTAGTGGAGCGATACAGGAGAAAGATTTTGCAATTTGCTACTTGAAAATTGATGAATATGTTTCAGCAATGTTAATGAATATTCGTGTGCATTCGATGATGCGGTAAGTTGCTATAGAATGGTGAGTTATGATCGCTTTTGGGACTTGAATTGTGATATGTGATCATGATTGAATATTTTTCTTTGTAACAAAATTTATTGCTTGGTATGAATGATGTGAAAGCATAAAATGATATCTTGTGAAGGTTCACAAATTTCTTATTGTGAGTGTTTGATTGTTCATTGGTATAAATGAAGTGAAGTTTCTGTCTCGCAGTCTTCTTACTATCAAATTTTTAGTGTAGAAGTTGTGGAAAGGTGAGTCATCTTTGAAAAAGTGAGTGGAAATCTAGAAATGGGTGGTAAAACTAGATCAGTGGTCACGTTCTGAGTCTAAATCTACACAGATACTCCACAAGCCACAGTATGGTGCGTGCGAGAGGGTACACTGTTCAACTACTAGTAATTTCCTTTTCTGTTCCACTCGCAAATAGAGTGAGGGAATAACGATTTCCCATATGCCTCCATATCAGCCCTAATTTCTCGTATGTTATGTTCATGGTCCTTACGCACAGTATATGGTGGCGGCAGTAGAATCGTTCGGCAGTCAGTTTATAATGACGGTTCTCTAAATTTTCTCAGAAAAGAACGTCAACTTCCCTCCAGGGATTCCCATTTGAGTTCCAGAAGCTATTCTGCAATACTTATATATTGTTTGAACCTACTGGTAACAGGGGATGAATGATGTTGGACGAGACGGCAAGATGGGTTTCTGTTTCCAGTAAAATCTGATAATATATGACAGATGAATTCTCTAGACTCTGGTGGTGCTGAATACTGTTAGAGGTGAATGGTGTTAGTATTTTGCTTGTGGCTGTGCTGAATGCTGTGAAGATGCAGTTATCTGAAGTGAGAGTTTGTCTAGGTATGAATTCTCTCCAAGGAGCGATTTATGTATTGTTATAGTCTTTATAGTATCTTGTGAATTAATGAGCTCATGATGTTTGTCTGTGTCCCAATGAAGGTATTTTGTTGCTAGGTGATGTGTCTCGTTATGGATCTTGGCTTAAGTTGGGACATAGTCCAAAGGATGATACGCTGCTTACCTCTGTTGTTGAGATTATGAAATAAGGGGTAATAAAGAATATGTTGTCGTGAGGAACACAGCAGTGTAGCTGTGAACAGAGGTTGACTTTGATTACGCTGGAAACTAAATTAGATGGAATCATACATAGACGAAGTATATTTTTGGTGCTTGGTACACAGCATCCTTGCATTTATATGAGGGGGAAATCGGGGAGAATATTATTGATTGGATTAGGATGAAGTAAGATTCTTCTGTCATTGTAGTTTCAATGAGCTTGTGTACATCTGCAAGTTTGTAAGGGAAATTTACTTTGCTCCCTGAAGACACATTTATTTATTCTGAACAGCTAAAAAAGAATTGATGAAGGGTGAAGTACAGCTATCACAGGAATAATTGCAGGTGTCTGTCATGAGTTGGAACAAAACCTGAGGGTAACAATGTTCATATTTATACTGTTTCATCTCTTTATATTTGCGACTGAACATAATCACTTTAAGAAAATGAATTTGGGTCATGAATGGGTAGATTTTTTCCTTGAAATTGGAGGTTTTTTGTTCTTCAGCCTTAAAACAGAATTTGCGGAGAATAACTAGCGACTGCTGGAGTGAATGGCTTTGAGTAATCTTCTTTCTGCTCATAGTGATTTGTGTGTTGGCGGACACAAGATATGGATTTCAGTAATTATGGATGAGACATTTTAATGAAATTGCAAGTTTTAGGGTTCTTCAGCGTTAAAATGGAATTTTTGGTTTAATTGGAAAATTTTTGATGACAAATATGTACGTGTGTTTCATGTGATGACTTTGAGATGATAATGTTTTTTTGTGTTGGAAATTCTAGCTACCTGGCTTAACTGAGCGCTGGGTATACTCTGTTTTTAGCTAACTATATGATTGACTTGTAATTGATTGTACATTTTGTATTTTGCATTACATCTCCTGCAATCAGAGCTCCTTATTTTATTTTATGTCTTATTTAGAGTATTATATGAGGCCATGTTCTTCTCTTTCACTATATTTATCTTTCCATTTGGAATCACTTATTCTTAAGCATGTGTTATAGATGATGTACTGCAAGCAGAAAATACATGATGATGGGAAGAGAAAATTCTGATAGTATTTAAAATTCGATTTTGGTTATTGAGTTCTTATTCATTATTTCTTTTTATTTGTGAGTTACTATATGATTATTACACTGACGTGTTGTAAACTATATCGAACAGTTTGTCTCACCGATAAAGGACATGACAAGTAAGTGACATAACATGACCATAAAAACGGAAAAAATTGTAATTGAACTAGTTGACTAGGTGTCTCTTATCTGCAGGTTCAGCGAGTGCAGCTACGAGAACTGATGCAGCATGGGGGTGATAGATTTTAAAACTGTAAATATCATTTCACCGAACAAGGTGGCACAGTGGTTAGCACACTAAACTTGCATTCGGTACGGCGACGGTTCAAACCGGTCTCCGACCATCCTGATTTAGGTTTTACGTGATTTCCCCAAATCATTTCAGGGAAATGCCGGGAGGGTTTCTTTGGAAGGGCACGGCCTATTTCCCTCCCCATCCTTCCCTAATCCGCGCTTCTGCTTCGTCTCTAATGACCCCGTTGTCGACAGGACGGTAAACATTAATCTCGTCCACCTATATTGGTTCCAAGATTGTGCAATGTTTTTTCTTGAACTGTGTATGTCTCATGGATATTTTCTTTACATCGAGAGAGATTGATTGAGCATATAAATTTGACAACGACAGGAACAATTTCTTGATAAGATTGTATTTCTTTCCATTTACGTTTTCTTCTGTTAGGTGTAGAAACATACTGAATGACATCTGATTTCCTTTTGGTATATTTTATTTAGCTGTAATGGTTATGAATGAAAGAAGAAGGAATGATTCATTGCTCTGAATTTTACAGAATGAGGATTGGTAAGCTGTTTATCACATTTTTGCTGTGAGAGTGTAGCAATTGAGTTTGTAGTTAGATGTAGTGAGTTAGTGCAGGTAATGTAATGTGGTTTGGTGCACTGATTAATAGTAGTAATTCTTGCCAGTATTGTAAGAATATTGTTAAACTTCGAGCTAACTATTAACTAACAGTGCACTTAATGAATTAAACTGTAGTAAATACAAAAACATATTAAAGCTGTGATACACTGTGTTGAACTATACAAATATCTGCGAACTAATTGAATATGTCCTGGTGTTATATATTTTGTTGTGTGCTATGAATTTTTTGAACAAATGTCACAGAAAAGTTTTTAACTGCTAAGTAACAACTGAGTAAACCAATTTCGTCACTATATATGATGAGAGGAACTCAATATAGGCGAGAATACTACGTTTTCTTTACAGGCGTTGCTAACAAATTGTTCCAATATTTTGCATGTAAAACTTTATGTGGGAAGAGGCCACTACTAGAACCTTCTTGCCACATGAGAAGATGACCCATTATGGAGTTGGTTTCATTACTATTCAGAGACTAAAACTACAGCTGATTGCAGAGGCAACATCTGTTCATGGCCAGCTCTACCATGATTGCTTATACTATACTACGTAGTGTTAATTTGTCCTCTACACTAAGCATGTGATATAATTGATGACATGTCAGACAGAGATACAATTATAACTCAACATTTGTCTGAAATCCATCTGTGTGTTACCATACTATAAAAACTATTGTGGAAAGAGTAAGACAAGTGTGGCTTCAGCTCTGCTACTAGGAAATCCAGTGGACGAACATTTTCGTCATTGATAACAAATTCAACAAGTTAGTTGAAGATGATACAGTTTTTCTTCATTTTCAAGGCTTTTTTGTGTATAAGATTTTACTATTGAATGCATATTTTTGAGAATGCTAAGATCATTGAACAGTAATGTTTTTAAGTTTCTTTAACACATTCGTGGAAAGTAATACAGAGTTGTTTGTAACTTCTTTGTTAAGTTATTAAGTTTACAGGACAGCCACATATAGAATTTGTAATTGTTAAACAACGTTTTTCTTTTATTATACATGAATTCAGTCTATTATCTTGGACCATAAGCATATATTTAGTTCTTTTTTATGAACACGCTGAGATGTTGAGAGATTGTAAGTGCTTTACTCACTTCCAATGAGACCGTAGTGAGGCCCTAAAAAGATATATTTAATTTATGCGTTGGTAGAGTATTTTGTACGTTCCGCAAGTTTCTTTAAACATAAGTTTATATTCGCAGACTCGCAGACGTCATAGTGAAGCCATATATAGACAAAATAGGTGTCAAGCATGGAAAGGGAATGTCGCTATTCTTGTTCTACATAATAGTACAGGAAGCACCGAATGCAGCAAGCGATAGGTAAGGGAAATCAGCATGAGAATAAAAATGAATGTACTTGCTGTTGCAGTTGATGTAGCATTACTCGCTAAAAATCTAGATGGCTTGAAAATACTGGCAAAATAGCTATTTAAAAAGTAAGAGATGTTACTTCACAGATTAATGGCGAGAAAACAAAATTAATGAGGACAGACATAAATTAAAAATGTAATATGCAGACAAACCTGCAACTTCATAACCACTCGCGTTTTAAACAGTAACGACGTGGCAATCAGAGACTCATTTTCACTCAACCAATTTTTTTTAGAAGAGCTAAAATAAGAACATACATAACTTTAATAAATCCTGTATTACTGTATAGGGCATAAATATGGAGAACACTTGAGTATACTTAGAGAGAGAGAGAGAGAGAGAGAGAGATAAAGGTTTTTGAAAATAAAATTCCACAAAAGCTATTTGGACCAATTTGTGTGGGAGTAAAATGGCGAAGAAGGAAGAGAGAGCTCATGGAGATGTATACTGAACCAGACGTTGTGACAGAAGCCAAGCAAAGGAAACTGAGATGTAGTGGCCGCATCTATGAAACAGAAGAAGGACCAAGATTCAGAGAAGTGTGGGAGCAGAGATTCAAATGATAAAGATCTCTAGGTAGCGATCATCAGAAACTTAGAATATGGAAAGACAATGCCTGGACAAAATTCTGTGGGGAAACTAATTTGTGAGGTCAAAAACCGACAGGAGTTTATGAATATGGAGATTATGAGTAAGTAAGTAGAGCATTTTGAACATGATCTGAAGATGCTTACGTGTGAGTGTACGTTAACTGACGCCACAGCGAGAGTATATTTAAATAAGCTGCCACATCAATACATTTATGTTGCCTTTGCTTAATTTTCCACCAGTTTATAACCACTTAGACCAAATCATGATTATACCTTAATCAATGTTAAATTTCATTTGTTAGAATGATGTTTAAATCACTTACATGCAGACATTTCTGTGTAATCTTAACGCAGGGGTGTGGATAAATACATTTATTTCAGATAGTATTTAAAAATTCCGATAAGCACAATGGTTGAGAAACTTCTTTAATCCTTATGTTCCCGTATAACTCGCTAGTAAGTCCGTTCAGAGGTCGGTGGAAGGCAACGGAGTACCACCTCCAACAGGAGCATGCCTAATCAAGCACTGTGGTGTTCAAAACGATCTTCAGGCTGATGACAGGTTTAATTAAGCTTATTATACTTAAATATTCAGTCTGCTATAGAAAACTAGTTTAATCATTGTAACACTTTGATTCTGTGCAATAGGGACAAATGTTACTACTTTTCTACCAACGTTTAGTGAACATACATGTTGCAGTATTAAGTATATGTTAATTGATAATAATGCAATGAATGACATATCTTGCTTTTATGTTATGAGAACTATGGGTCCATGAGACTGTTTAATGCTTTAATGAAGGAATAGTAATTTTAATTTTGTCATGTTTCGATGAATGAGGACTGCGCAGTTGATATTCAGGATAGTTTAGACGATCAATTTAAAATGTTTTCTGTTCATCACTCTACAGAAAATATTCGCACTCTGCTAGAAAGTATCAGCGGAGTTTGATGAAAGTTGCCTGTTATTGTTTTCAGTTCTTAGTTATAATAATTTGGGTGTCCGTTATCTCACGATCAGTCTTTGTTGCGACATCTGTGCCCACTAATCGATCTCTAAGTAGTCGCTGTTTTGAACGATAACAGACATTCCTAGCCTGTTATGGCTCTGGTGGTGTTCGTTTCTTGTGTGTTATGTTATACTGTAATAACTGTGAATGTCCTGAAATAGATTGAGGTGCAAGCAGAGTTACGTGTAACTGCAGCCTGGCTGTGTACTGTTACAATATTTTGAGAATTGGAAACAGCAGTTACAATAGTACTTTTACAGAAAAGACACTACCATCAGGACAAATCTCTGTGCGAATTTCAATGTCCACTAAGTATATTTGTAACCTACAGGCAGTTTTCAACATCAAATAAATTTTTGGATCACCTCGGTTGCGAGAGTTCCGGAACCTGTACAGAAAATTGGAACAGAGATCAAAATAAACATAATTTCCGCCCTTTTTATTCCTCACGGAAACCACACAGGGCATGTTGCACCACCACTCAGCGAGACCTTCAGAGGTCGTGGTCCAGATTGCTGTACACTTCGGTACCTCTAATACCCAGTAGGACGTCCTCTTACATTGATGCAGTCTTCTATTCATCGTGGCATACTATCCACAAGTTCATCAAGGCACTGTTTGTCCAGATTGTTCCAATCCTCAACGGCGATTCGGCGTAGATACCTCAGAGTGGTTTGTGGGTGACGTCGTCCACAAAAAGCCTTTTTCAATCTATACCAGGCATGTTCGATGGGTTTCATGTCCGAACAACATGCTGGCCACTCTAGTCGAGCGATGTAGTTATCCTGAAGGAAGTCATTCACATGATGTGCACGATGGGGGCGCAAATTGTCGCCCATGAAGACGAATACCTCGCCATAATACTGCCGATATGGTTGTACTGTTGATCGGAGGATGGCAATCATATATCGTACAGCCGTTACGGCGCCTTCCATGACCAGCAGCAGTGTACGTCGGTTCCACATAATGCCAGCCCAAAACATCAGAGAACTCCACCGTGCTGCAATCGCTGAACACTGTGTCTAAGGCGTTCAGCCTGACTGGTGTGCTGCCATACACGTCTCCGACGATTGTCAGCTTGAAGGCGTATGTGACACTCATCGGTGATGAGAACGTGATGCCAATCCTGACCGGTCCATTCGGCATGTTGTTTAGCCCATCTGTACCGTGCTGCATGTTGTCGTGGTTGTAAAGAATGGACCTCGCCATGGACGTCGGGAGTGAAGTTGCACATCATGCAGCCTATTGGGCACAGTTTGAGTCGTAACACGACGTCCTGCGGCTGCACGAAATGCATTATTCAACATGGTGGCTTTGCTGTCATGGTTCCTACGAGCCATAATCTGAAGATAGCAGTCATTCACTGCAGTAGTAGCCCTGGGCGGCCTGAGCGAAGCATGCAATCGTCAGTTCCTGTCTCTCTGTATCTCCACCATATCCGAACAACATCGCTTTGGTCCACTCCGTGACGCCTAGACACTTCCGTTGTTGAGAGCCCTTCCTGGCACAAGGTAACAATGCAGTATTGACCGTCTAGGCATGGTTGAACTACAGACAACACGAGCCGTGTTCTCCTTCCTCGTGGAATGATTGGAGCTGATCGGCTGTCGGACCCCCTCCGACTAATAGGCACTGCTTATGCATGGTTGTTTACATATTTTGGCGGATTTACTGACATCTCTGATGAGTCAAAGGGACTGTGTCTGTGATACAAATTCCACAGTTAACGTTTATCTTCAGGAGTTCTGGGAACCGAGGTGATGAAAACCTTTTTTTGGTTTGTGTATTTTACCTTTCCAGATGTTAGGGAAAGACAGTAAAAATAATAAAATAATTTTGACATGAATCGGTTATTTGCTGTTAGATGGATCGCTAGCTCCATAGCTCCGTTGTCTTGGCTGTCCTATCACACATAGATCTCCTTAGTTGGAAGGATCTGGTAGTTTTCTGCAGACCAGGAGATGACGTGGGGTTTTTCAGGTCACCATAGACACAAGAATAATCATCAGTCATGAAACTCCACTTCCAGAGGTCCGCCTTGCATCACTGCACCCCTGTCCTCAATTTGTTTAGTGTCTTCCGTGTCATACGGCTGATGAACCCTTGCAGCAGGTTTCTCTTTGATGTTATCGGCAACCTTTTAGGTTAATGAGTTTCGCCGTAGGTCTGGTTGGAGAGTTCTATGTACTGATGGAATTGCTGATGTTGTCCACACGAAGCTTTTCCTTGCCTTCGATATAGATTTTGTGGTTCATATCCCAACTGCGGGTGCGTGGATTCGATTCCCTGCTTATTTTGCCTCATTTCCGGGACTGTTCTTCCGCGGATATCAGGTGGTGCTGAACACAGAATTTGAAAAATGTTTGTGAGGGCAGTGGGTCATAGGTAGCCAGAAACAAGGCGTCCACTCTCATTCAATGCCGTATCCACGTATTTAGCATGTGTGGAATTTCGCCAAACTGGTGCAGATACAAATAGCTTAAAAACGCCATCTTCATCCTGAAGTCTCCATGAAAAATCACAGGCCTTGGAAAACTATACTTACAGTTTTCACCAGACCCAAGTCGAAGCAATAGGGTTCAAATGGCTCTGAGCACTATGGGACTTAACATCTGTGGTCATCAGTCCCCTAGAACTTAGAACTACTTAAACCTAACAAACCTAAGGACATCACACACATCCATGCCCGAGGCAGGATTCGAACCTGCACCGTAGCAGTCACGCGATTCCGGACTGAGCGCCTTAACCACGAGACCACCGCGGCCGGCGAATGGGGTCATAGTTATTAAAGGCCTATGGTGTTCAGTGTAGACTTTAGGCAGTATTTTTTAAGTTATTTGCATCTGCTCCTTCATTTTTCATAGAGTGATTGTAGAGCATTGAGATTACCGTTAACAAGCGTTGTATGTCTGGGTTAATTCTGTTACGTACTGAGTAATATGTGCTTAAAAGCATCTACAACTCAGAGTGGCCAAAGGCCAGTAAATCTGTCTTTTATGTGTGTGTAGTGGTAGCCAAATACTTGTCATTTCTAATACAATCCAAGTTAAACCTTTGCGACCGACATAGGATGGTGAACTATTTTTGCTAAGGAAATTTTTAATATGAGCTGTTGATTGATATTTGAGTGGTTAGAGTCGTCAAGTTGAAATATGCTCTATTGTTATTATTCTTACGGCCGTCTTTTGCATGTTCTGGCATCACTGGCGTATGCGTTATTTTAAATTTGTGGTCGTAAAATGGATTACGTCTACCCTTCAGTCGCACCTCTGTTTAAATTGGGGTCATTGAATAATTTCAAAACCTTCTACCTACTATGTTGCAGGATTTGAAAGCGTCTTCATTGACAAGTCGTAACCTTATTTCTGATTAAGAACCAAGAACTAGTGCCCATATCATTTCACATGACTGGCAGGACTTACGTGTAACGATTTGCGTCGTCAGCGCTGAAGGCCCCTGTTAATGAAAGTGTTGTTTTTATGTGCTGTGTTGATCGAGGCCGATGTTTGAGAATGTCCTGTCAGATGGGTAGTTTCATTAGTGCTTCCAATTGAAACACCCAAGCACCTATCATAGGTCATATTGTCTTGTAATTACTTAGTAACAAAAGGCCAGTTGAATTTGTATTACTTTTTAGCGTGCGTCATTTGTTTTAAAGATGGCTTGGGAAAGTTGAAACTTAAGAAACCTGATTGGTTTGGTCTTGTTGAATTAAACTAAAATCTGGAGTTCGTTGTTATGTAATATGGCTAATAACAATTGTATGTCGTTTTTGTTAATAACTGTGTGCATTGCTAAAGTGCAGAAGATTGATTTTGTCAATAAAGTAAATTTCATTTTTTGTGTCTAGTGGCTTTCAGTCCAGTGGCCTTGTGTCCTAGTTAGCTCCAAAACGTATCCCCATTCCTTGTTTCCGTGGTAGCATAAACGGAAAGGGAAGGAAAAGGTTTCCTTGTTCCAGTTGATGTGAAGTCAGGCTCTTGAAAAGAATTAAGAAACTGTCTGCATCCTAATATTGAATAACGGACTGGTTAAAGAAATTCTGTTTCGGATCAGAATCTCTGACTCGGAAGAACTCACGAATTGGATTCTCAAAGTCTCAATCTTATGTCCGCCATTGTTCCTCTTATATGCAAACGATCTGCCGCCTAAGATACAACAAGCACAATTAGTTCTTTTTGCGGATGGCACAAGTATTGTAATCAGTCTAAGCATACATTCAGCAGCAGGAGACATCGTAAATATTGTTCATGAAGGTTTCATTGCCGGGTTATCTACGAATGGCCTCAGTCTGTTTTAGAGAGACGCGATGTGTTTAGTTCTACGCGTCTACAAACTATTACACCAGTTGTAAGTGTAATACGTGCTGAGGAAATAACAGAGTGGAAACATTATAGATTGTAGGTAGCAATATTATTGAGAATTTAAACTGGAAAGAGCACATTTGTGAACTACTATAACAACTTAGTACAGTCACATTTGTATTGAGTCGTTGCAAACCTTGGAGAGAGACAAATCAGTAAGTGGGCATATTTTGTATATTTTCAGCCGGCCATGTGGCCGAGAGGTTCTAGGCGCTTCAGTCTGTAACCTCGCGACCACTACGGTCGCAGGTTCGAATCCTGCCTCGAGCATGGATGTGTGTGATGTCCTTAGGTTAGTTAAGTTTCAGTAGTTATAAGTTCTAGGGGATTGATGACCTCAGATGTTAAGTCCCATGGTGCTCAGAGCCACTTTTTTGTATATTTTCATTCAGTAGTGTCATATGGAATAAGGTGCTGTGGTAACTCATGTTTAAGAAAGAAGCTATTCATTGCTCAAACACATACTGTAAGAATAAAATGCGGTGCTGACTCACTGTCATCTTGGAGTTATCTTCATAAGGAGTTGGGCGTGGTAGTTTCTTACTGTTCACTGATCCCTCACTCGATATTTTTTACTCAACAAGGATATTAAGGCATGCAACCTGTGATCGAATTTTCTGTTGGCTTGATGACAGGCTGAAGTAGGAATTGTGACAAAGTACCCGAAAAATCAAGAGGAGCAGGTGAAGTCACTCTGCGACTGAATAGCACGTTTTTAATATTTGTATTATCGAATTAATAACTTGATGAGAGAATGTTGGACATGGAGAGTGAAGTAGTGCTTGACTTTGATGAAAAAACGATGTGACTGGGAGAAAAGTGATACGCGATAACAATAATACCTGATTAAGCATCACGCCACATACAGAAAACAAGTACTAACGTGCGTAGTTCTACAAGTTTACAAAGAAATGCTTACATAAAGTACACAATTTATATGAAATGAAATTAAAACTTCTGCGGACCGTTCTTATTTCTAGAAGTCATTAAAGTTGTATCTATGATGCATCATCCATAGTATACTTAGACTGAGACGTAATTATCGCATTACCTATTGATTAGAAGCATAGCTTGCCCTTTTAGTGCATTTCGAAATGGAGTTCACGCCCAAAATTATTAATGAATACTTTAAAACTTATGAGTCAGGAAGCAGTAAGAGTACTGCATTTATTGAATTTTTGTGGAGAAGTACAAACATCAATAATGATTGGAGTATGTTGACAACAGTGTGATAACACTGAGATAATCGTTTGGGTAAAGCAACGTGAATCACTTAGAGACGGCTTTAATTTCTTCGAAAGTAATAGTTATGTAATTTGGGTGGTAGCATCAAACAAACAGCTTTGCCACAGTAGTGTTGCTACGAAGATACTGCTGCAGTTTAAAACTTTTCACATAGAATACTACATGCATCCAGTAATACCAGGGTGCTGATAACTCAACGAAATTATTACTCAGAAAAATCTGATTCTTTGCCGTAGAGTCTATATTGTGCTTTGTGCAGTGTTGTGTCTGATTTTGAATGTACGTTGCTCTTAGTTTCATTTACTGGAAGCTATCGCATTTTTGTTTTGCTAGAAGTGTTGAGTTTTGAAGCGTTTTTATTCAGTGAAACATTTCGATGATTGTTTATTGGCTTTACTCTTGTCTTTAAAATCGAAGCACTGCCGAACAAAAAGCTACTTGACTCGTTGGAATGCAGAGCAAACACGGATACTTAATAGTACTGAAATTAGAGATGACAACCTATACAAAAATTTTAGTAGAGCGCATAACTGAGCATTGAAACCATATATGGAAGAACTATTTCTCATGTAAACATCGTTTTATTTTCTCCGACAAATAAAAATAATGCCTTAGTGGCTAAACCTATTTTCCAGCTCGTAATGAGGTAAGAGTTACTATTTCAATGTACAAACTTGTTTAAAGAGTAACGGAGCTGAAAATAAATTGAGAATAAAATTCTGAAAGAAAATTTTTTCGAAATGGATAAGTCATCTATTACATATTAAACAGCCGTATACAAACAGCCTGAACGAGTTGACCAATATATGAGGCACTGGAATCGCGTTTTAAAAGAGAGTATTTCATATCCGTGTCTGTCCATCCCAATTTAGGTTTTCCGTGATTTACCTTAACAGTTTCATACTAACACTGCAGTTACTCCTTATAAAAGGAGACAACCTATTTTCTTCCTCATTTACGCTCAAATCGAGTTTGTGTTTCTTCTCTTATGACCTAGTTGTCTACTATATTTTAAACTCTATTGCCTTCTTTCAGTTTCTTTTCTTTTTTTCGGTTCTGTGAACCAGTGGCGCAAATGTGGAAGTTGAATTCCCAAGGGGATACACTACACTTGGCTAGCTGAGTGAAGGACAGTTACTTGCAGTAGATAGTAATGTTAAACCGCAAATGATTAAAAGTTTAATTTAATGTGCAAGTATAATTTAAAAACGAATTATAGATTATTAAAGAATTATGACTTATAAATTAATCCTTAGATGTAAGAGAATTACGACCCCGAGACTTATCCATGTAATATGTATTGGTACATCATGAAATTCGTTGTTAAATAAGACAAATAAGGAACACCGTCAATATGATCACATGCCCTCTCTGCGACTATGTGAAGAGATTTTGAAAATCAGCACTGGATACAGTCTGGTAATGGTGAACTTCACGCTACCATCTACTCTCGCATCGCCTGCCAAACACTGGCAACGAAATCTTCTCTCACTACCAGAATCCTAAGACGCTGCCTTAAACTGGAAGGACACAGCATTGGCAGGCATTAGCGGTATTACGCAAGGAGGCGCATAAGTAAGGGGACGTGTGAAAACGGGTGAAGCAGGGTTCATTTTACCGACAATCTTTCACACGTAAAAAGTGGAAAGGAAACGTATCTGATAACACGAGGAAAATATCTGGCAGATATCGTCAACTGTTGGGGAAAAGACAACAAAAGTAAACCAACACGTGAAGGATTCTATATAGTTCGTTTCAGAGCTTAGGACAGCAGCAGTGCATAATTGGAAGATCGACAACACAGAAACCCTGAAGGCAACCAATAGTGTACTTGTCCAGCTGGGTGGCACGATTATCAACGCACCGACCCAAAAGGGGAGAAACGGAGCGGGCCTCACATGACTCGGAATGCCGGTTTCCCGTGCCTGTCGTCAGTTTCTTGCTCCTCTTTGTGGGGCTCTGCAGAGGCTGGAACAATGAAAACCCCGCCAATCCGGACATGTACTGCATTCCAGAGCTGTGTTTCAGCTTGCTGGAGAAAAAATTTTCTTCGGATGTATTCTGCAAGAAACATGTCCAGTCCATCAAATGTTTAGAAGACTTGGTTTTTCTGTTAGAGTGGTTGGGGAGAGGTTTCGGAGCTCCTTTCTTGAGTTACAAAATTATCACATTTTTCTCACGTGTTACTTAATGATAGCTCATGTATTTGCAGTAGACGTTTTTTACTCTACATTGAATCTTGCACATTCATTGCCTTCTGTAGTCTGGGGTCATTAACCGCAGTAGGAAGCAAATACACTGAACGCCACTTTTAAATTGTGCGTGGAGTATTTTATTTTCATACATTCTTTGTATGAGACTATGATCCAATTTCTAGAATAATATCTCTAAAATTATTTATTAGACTCAGGAAAATGCAAATCAGAAAATTGTGACTTTCGTGTTGTAGCATCTAAAATTACTCAAAGCACTCATTTACAAATATAATGTGATGAATTAGCTGGCACACTTCACAATAAAAAGCATGCTGCACAGTAATTAGGGAATATGGTTTAATCCTGACCCCAAAATATGTTATCTGAGGACTAGAACGAAGGGTAGCTAAACTAGATGTAATAATTACGTAGATGAAGTGTAAGAAGTGTCAGCGACGTTATTTTTACACTATTAAATGTGCGAGGGCGTGCTGAAAAGTAATGTCTTCGAGGTTTTTTATGTGGAAATTATTAAAATATCTTAAATAAAACAAACTTTATCAGCAGTCTACAATTTTATTAGCAGGCACAAAGCACCCCGTCTTCAGGCCACAAGTGGCCCATCGGGACCATCCGACCGCCGTGTCATCCTCAGTGGAGGATGCGGATAGGAGGGGCGTGGGGTCAGCACACCGCTCTCTCGGTCGTTATGATGGTTTTCTTTGACCGGAGCCGTTACTATTCGGTCGAAAAGCTCCTCAATTGGCATCAAAGAGGCTGAGTGCACCCCGAAAAATGGCGACAGCGCATGGCAGCTGGATGGTCACCTATCCAACCGGCGGCCACGCCCGACAGTGCTTAACTTCGGTGACCTGACGGGAAACGGTGTACCCACTGCGGCAAGGCCGTTGCCTTTATTAGCAGAGGATACCCTACAAAGGCGGAATTATTTTTTAAAAGCTATATATTTTCAAACTGTTTGCAAAACAACTTTATCCCCTCAAAAGTACTCTCCTTTACAGCTAGTACTTGTCCCTCTGGTGCTTCCACTGTTCAAAACATATCATAGTCATCTTTAGAAATGGCTGACAGCTCCTCCATCATTGTTTTCTTGACTTCTTCAATGTTGTGAAATCGGTGTCCTTCCATGCCTCTTTCCACGAGTGGAAATAAGAAGAAGTTGCACGGAGCCAGGTCAGGCGAGTAAGGTGCGTGGTGCAGCGGAACCCCGCCATTTTAGCCAAAAACTGTCTAACAGCGATGGCTGTGTGGGGCAGGTGCGTTGTCGTGGTGGAAAAAACCAATCTCCTGTCTGCAACAAAAAGGGTCTTTTTTGCTGAATACTGATGTGCAGTCTTCTTAAAACTTCTGACGTGGGGGAACAAACTCTGAATGAACTATGCCCTTGGCATAAAAAAGCAAAATTGCATTGTTTTGGGTATGAGGGGAGGGAAAAAGGAAAGGAACTATTGACATCAGCAGCCTCGGGATTTGGTGTAGAATCAACAGCGACGAGTGAAAACGTGTGGCGAACACGCGATCTTCTGCCTACTAGGCAATTGTGTTAACCACTGTATCATCCGGACACAGTGTTTAGCGCGAATACACGGACTATCTCATCACAACTCTTGCCCTACCCATACTCCCTCCTAGCGCTACCTCCCAGCAGTCCCCTGCCATGTCCTCCATGCACCCTGATTTGAGATTCCCACCGCGGAGGTCGAACGTAGTTGTGTATCCGCACTGAAGGTGGTGGATTCATTGCCCATCGAGGCGAAATAATTATGTGATTTCGTGCTGTCTGTTCTTTCGGATATCTCCGAAAGAACAGACACCACGCAATCATGTAATAGTTACGTTACACGCTATAATACGGAGCCTTGTGGTGGCAGTGGGTTACAGTTTTCGTCAGAGAAGCGGGAAAGTTGACCGAGCAATATGCACACATGTAATACCTCAACCGATATTGAGAAGAAAATAAAAGATTCGGAGGCATTACTCTTCAGCGCCCCATCGTTTAAATGCCTCTGAGCACTATGGGACTTAACATCTGAGGTCATCAGCCCCTAGAACTTAGAACTACTTAAACCAAACTAACCTAAGGGCATCACACACATCCATGCCCAAGGCAGGATTCGAACCTGCGACTGTAGCGGTCACGCGGTTCCAGACTGAATCGCCTAGAACCGCAAGGCCACACCGGCTGGCTGGGACGTAACAACTGAGGTCATCAGTCCCCTAGAACTTAGAACTACTTAAACCTAACTAACCTAAGGACAACACACACAGACATGCCCGAGGCAGGATTCGAACCTGCAACCGTAGCGGTCGCGTGGTCCCAGACTGAAGCGCCTAGGACCGCTCGGTCACTCCGGCCGGCCTACTGGGTAGGGACAGTGATCAGGTAAGAATGATCTTGGGGTTTTACTAAAATGTGGGAATGATGAAATAATCCTTATCTTATGTGGAGAACTATTACAAATTTTTTTCGTACTGTTTGTAATGGAACTTTTATAAGCCTGTATCCTTACTGATTGGACATGGTACTTTCCTTTTCGCCTTAAAACATGTACATGGATATTGACGTTTTTATTTGTGTATATTACATATAGAACAACGTTACTAGCATATCTACTATGGGGGAAATGTGCGTTTTAATAGAGCTAACGTGGGAATTTTACGCGCGCCCGTTTAGTAAATAGTGTGAATTACGAACTAGAAACATCCCGCTGCTGCCGTTGAAGTGCGTTGGATCACGTATACCACGTGGGGGCCCACGTACAGTATGCACAAGTCGCATCATTTCTGAGCGTTCACAGCACGTTGAACTCGACACGCTCAATGTTGACGTTCAACAGCACGGTCGGTGTGGCGACGGTTTAAGGAAAGTGCTTCGAACCATTCTTAAATGGTATTCGTACAAGATCCATATCCTATAGCAGAACGCACGACGACGTGTTGATTTCGCTCTCCACTTTTCCACAAGGGCTGAAGTTGACGAGGACTGGCCCTGCACCATCCTATGGACAGACGAAGCTCATTTTTCTCTGACGGGTGACCAGAACATACGGAATTGCCGAATGTGGGGATCTTCACCTGACGTCTGTGTGCATGAAGTTCCTGTGTATGGTGGACGTGTCACTGTGTGGTGTGGCTTCATGGCTGCGTTCTTGATTGTTTAACGGGACATCCTCCTCTAGCATTATTTTTCCTAAAAAGTAGTTGTCGATATCAGTATTATTTTTCGAATTTGAGACAGGTCAATATTATCTCAGCTGCTTTTCTGAAAACTGACATATAATTTTATACACAGTATGTTATATTTCAGGCAAAAATTTATGTGTTTTTTTAAACATTTGAAATTACGAATTATTTGCACGCTCAAAATTTCTGTTATTAATTAGGGAATCCTGTACTGTTTAATATGTTTCTTTCTGGATTGATTTATGAAATAATAATCTAAATTAATAATGTAACGAAAGCTAGAAGGAATTCATTTGTTAAGATAAATTGTAAACCCTTTGAAATATTGTTATTTGCGCTGAGTGTGAGAGTCTTAAGCTGCCTCTGGTGTGGTCGGACGTATTTCTGTATAATAGGTGCGAACAATGTAATTTCGGCTTTGTTAATTTGAAAAATCGATATACTGTATGATATACTAAAATGTGACAAAATCAGTGGAAAACATATTTACGTATAAAGTTCTACAACAATAATCTTCCAATTTATTTAATTCAAACCAACCGTGAGGATCTGATGTTAGATTTTCAGCTTCAAGGATCAGACCCCTAGACAAGAAGAACTGGAGACATCCCAACATGACAATCTAAGTAAACCTGAAAGTTTATTGTAATCTTCGCTCCTCACAAATCTTCGTAAAAGACTTTCCTTATTAATTACTTTGACTGGGCATTGCTTAATGTGTACAAGGAAGGGAGGAGGAGGTTACAATTGGCCCATTCTTTATTGAACAGGTTGGCGCTGAAGGACCAAAGAGATGCAGTGTGACTGGCCAGCGTTACTGCGATATGCTTCGCCAGCACATCATACCCGGCCTACAGGAGAGAAACCCATAGAACTAAACAGTTTTAATGCAAGATGGGAGCCCACTACACATCGTTCATGGAGTTTACCAGCTTCTCCGAAACACATTTGGAAATGACCGAAGTATCAGCCGACCGTTTTCAAATGCGTGGTCGGCACGATCACTTTATCTCACTCCCTGTGATTTCTCGTTGTGGGGCTACCTGAATTAAAGGGTTCACCAGGGGTGCATTCACACACGTGCTGATCTGATGCACAGCATATCAAACAGGCAGCCAGCATACCAACGGACATGCTTTGTTCTGCTGTGCAGAATGCAATCCCGCGCTTTCACACTCTTCTGGACACATGAGCGCCGTATTGAGCCCCTTTTGCAGCAGTAATGATACCGGTATATAATGGTATGATGTACCATAGCAGCACATTAACAGTGTTTCAATTGAATTAATTCTGCATTATTTCCCTTTCCCATGTCCTTGACAATAATGCTACCAAATTTGGTACTCGTACGGTAAGTAGTTTCCTTGTTATAACGTGTTAAATAGGGAAAGTTTAATTATAAATATCCGGTATTTTCTGTTGAAAACTTAAGTGTCTATACCTTGACTAAAATTATCGTTTCATAGTTTACTTCAAGTACTGAATAAACAACTCTTTCAAACGGGAGTGACCAACAAACGTAGAATTTGGTCCATTTGAAGTGGAGTAATTTCATTAGAAAATCCGTATTGGCCCTAAGCCCAGCAGCGTTCCCAGTATAGTCGACACCTAGTTACACAATCCACTCCTCGTATAATGGAACATCTCTTTTGTAAATGTCTAGGCATTTCCTTTCAAAATCTATGTTTTCTTTCTTTTTCTTCTACATCTATCGGAAATCATGACTTAGGATAAAGGCTGTAAACTTCGACTACAATTTGTCACAATTCGGATGTTCGTACTGTACATGATGTAACACATACAGCGCTGATGTGAATAACATCACGTAACTACGCAGCAACTGGCGCAGTTGCCGTTTACCTGTTCCAAGCAACGAGTACTATCAATTCGCTAGGAAGAATAGCGTGATTACAATTAAAGCAATAGCAAGATTTTGTTCCGTGTGTGGCTTTCTATTTTCCTTTTCCAGTATCCATTCATGTTGTAGAATTCCTGCATCAAATTGTGTGGAAACTTAGAATGTTCTCTTATCCTCACAATATATATTGCCGTCCGAGTCTCCATTTTAAGAATAATTACAACACAACATGAAATTGTAGCTTAGCAGTTCTTGAACATTGCACGAAGAATAATTATTACTGACTCCAATAAAATCCTAGCACCGAGTGTTCATTCGAAGTTGTAAAAGCATACATGACGAGATACAAAGTACTGGACTTCATACTGAAGAACAACAGAATCAGAGAAGCAATTATGTCGTAGGCCGAGAACTGTTTCCTCGGTGAATGGAATCCGGCAGACTGTGATACATGAATGCAAGATGGAAAATACGGGCGATGGTAGCGCAGTTCATTGCTGAGAAATGGTGGGTGCCTGTCGCGTGGGACTGAGGTGCGGATACAATTGAATGGGTGGGAGGGGATCATGTCGATCATGATTCCCCCTAAAGGATAAAGAAAAATTAAAAAGCATACCACTAATAACTGACAGAAATTAATTATTATGATAATTTTGAAACATTATGTATATATTCTTTTCGTTACTATTGAAGTCCTAAACGTCTTTGGCATGTTAAATGTGGATGTGATGGTAAGTTATATTTGGAGTGGGAGGAAAGGAGGGGAAGACAGAGAAAAACGTTGGATCCGTGCCTAATGAAACTCTTCGTCTCAGAGTTAGTGCGGCACTGAGATTTTCTGTTAAGGGGTTACCATGTTAATTCGTGATTCCAGTAAAACAAACGTGGACGGAGTCAAATGCCGCGAGCAACAAAGTGTTGATGGCTGGGATCGCTGTCGACCACAGCGGATACTAACAGAAGGATGGGTGCATCAGAATCCAGCATATCATTCACTAGGTCAGCGCCGGACAGTAACAATCGGTCAGCAGCCAAAGGTCCAGAGCCAGCTTTGCTGCATGCTGACGACAGAGAATAAATACACTGTAAATGAGGCTCTGTTCATGCATCTGCTGGAGTACAGGTGGTGAACAAAACTACGGATACACCAAAAACACAATACATTACTTTGCTTAATACGGTGTAAAAAGCTGTTGGCAATAAAAGCAGCACCTAGTCATCTAGGGATGGATAAATACAGGTTCTGTGTGGTCTTCAACTAAATCTTATACCACTATTCTTGCAGAATCTTGGAATACAGCATCACCTTTGGTGAACAAATATTATATCATGGGATGGATCTGATCAGCTAAACTGGTTACGTAAGACTTGGCAGTAATGCGACCTTGCAGAGTAGCCTTGGTGTCCATGAAATACCCTGATGTGGCTGTCCAGATCATCAACGAGTCCCCGCCATGTGGCACTCTTGGGAGGTAAACTCGGCCAGAAGTTGGAAACAATGTGAAACAATATCTTATGGCCTCAGCACCACGCTTTCTTGTTACAGGTAATTGATTAACTGGCGTGTGGTTTTAGAATTCCAGTCCCTCCTACAATTTCCTGCTTATAGAGCTCCCTTTGTGTTGTTTTTGGTTCGAAAATTCAAAATTAAATTATGTAAATACTTTTGTACTTGGCGTCCTCTCATTCGTCCTCACAATCCTCTTAAATGTCCACCTGTCATGATCACTCAGTACACACTTTCATCCATGTTGTGACTTAGTGGATGAAGTATATCTGCTTTACTATATAAATCTTTTGCACGGAACACAAAACGCTTCGGCTCCCTTGGTTAAGGAAGCACCAACCATAGGATCAGTAACAATTTGCCCACGTTCGAATTAACGCAGCTCCGACATAACGGCACCACAGCTACAGAGAACAAAACTCTGACCACGATAACACGTGCAACGTATTGAGGACATGGCACAGGTGTCATCTGGGGTGAAACGAAACACTACAACCTACAGAAGTGACTAGTCTCTGCAGTTATGTTCAAGCATGAAATCCTCTCGTTGGTCTCATATTTTTGTTCACCACCTGGATTTCTCTTATGAGGTTGTTAAAATGCGATTAAACAAGGCTGTTTTCGTTTCTCGCAGACGAATAACAACGAAACCTACTGTTAGATCATGTTAATATGTTATTTCAACTGTCACCTTGTTTTGCGTGTTGGTATTCCACTTGCTATGAATTTATTTATCGATTGCCATATTTTATTTGTAGTTCACTGTTGCTATTTGAGTTTACATATTGCCATTTTCTCATTTGGATATAATGAGTGAAGCTGTGGATGCCAGATGGAGAAATACGAACTTTTCCGATATATTCTTCTGTTTGAGATCAACGGAAGGCAGACAGCAGGGGAAGCAGTCAGAAACAATTGAGGCGTGCGTGGGAATAATGTCATTGGACAGAGAACGGCACGAGAACGGATTTTTCGTTCTGAGAAGGATCATTCTGACAGTAGTAACTCTCCACGTTCTGCAAAACATTCTGGGTTTGATGAAAATCGTTTGAAAAGCATTAATCAGCAATGATCCAAGTCAGGTACTCGAGAACTGGCAAATGTGATGAACTGTGATCATTCCACCGTCGTGCGACATTTGCATGCGATGAGGAAGGTTCGAAAATTGGGTGTGTAGGTACCACAAGCTCTGAGCCAAAATTCCAAAGTTCAGTGGGTGGCCATACGTGCATCTCTGCTTTCTTGTCACAAATTGGCTAGTGAACAACACCGACCATTCCTATCCGGTACTGTCACAAGAAATGGTGTCTTTATGCTTCCCGCACAAAGACCTGCATGCATCCACAAAAAATAAAGTTATGCTTCTGGTGCTACAGAGACAATGTGGTGTACATCGAATTGCTTCCCTGAGGTGTAACCATCGCTGCTGACATTCCCTGAGGTGGAATCATCACTGCTGACATTTAATGTCAACAACTATGCATCCATGAACGACGTCCAGGAAGATTAGATTGAGTGAAGTGATGCTACTCCAAGATAACGCCCGCCCGCATTCTGCTACACTGACTTGTTGGATAGGTGGCCACTCTTCGCGAACAGCTGAGCGTGTTGATGGCCGCGGTCAGCCGTCTTCAGGTTGCTGCCTCGGAGTGTAGCGGCAGTGGGGAGTCTGGTGCGTCGCTAGGCACACCCCAGGTGTTACATGCTTCACCCACTGTCCCCGCTGTCGAGACATCTTCGCGGGTACCGGGCGCAGTTGGGCCACCCTCTCCCCAAGAGGACTGGCTGGTTCAGCGGCGTTCGCGGTGCACGAGGCGCAGGGTAAATGTGGAGGCTGTCCGTGTAGCGTCACCCGCTCTGCCTGTGAGTGGACATGTGGCTGCTCCTTCAGCAAGGTCAGAGCAGGCACACGGGGGGAGGGGTTTATTAGTTATTGGGAGCTCCAACGTTAGGTGGGTGACGGAGCCCCTTAGGGAAATAGCGGAAAGGTCGGGGAAGAAGGCCAGTGTTCACTCTGTCTGCTTGCCGGGGGGTCTCATCCGAGATGTGGAGGAGGCCCTACCGGCGGCGATAGACAGCACTGAGTGCACCCGACTGCAAGTTGTTGCTCATGTCGGCACCAATGACTCCTGCCGTCTGGGTTCAGAGGTCATACTCAGTTCGTACAGGCGGTTGGCGGAATTGGTGAAGGCGGAAAGCCTCGCTCGCGGGGTGGAATCAGAGCTAACTATTTGTAGTATCGTTCCCAGAACCGATCGCGGTCCTCTGGTTTGGAGCCGAGTGGAAGGCTTAAACCAGAGGCTCAGACGATGCTGCGGAGATCTAGGGTGCGCTATCGGGAGGAGAAATGTAGGGTCCCCCTGAATAGGTCAGGCGTGCACTACACGCCGGAAGCGGCTACAAGGGTAGAGGAGTACGTGTGGAGTACACATGGGGGTTTTTTAGGTTAGAGAATTCCCTCCCTAGGCCGACAAGATGCCTCCTGAGACGCGGCAAGGTAGGAGTACGCAAAATGTAACAGGAATTAACAATATTAATGTGCTAATAGTAAACTGTAGGAGCGTCTATAGAAAGATCCCAGAACTGCTCTCATTAATAAACGGTCACAACGCCCATATAGTACGAGGGACAGAAAGTTGGCTGAAACCAGACGTAAACAGTAATGAAATCCTAAACTCAGATTGGAATGTATACCGGAGAGACAGGCTGGACAGTGAAGGGGAAGGCGTGTTTATAGCGATAAGAAGTGCAATAGTATCGAAGGAAATTGACGGGGATCCGAAATGGGAAATGATTTGGGTGAAGGTCACGGTTAAAGCAGGCTCAGACATGGTAATTGGATGTCTCTATAGGCCCCCGGGCTCAGCAGTTGTTGTGGCTGAGCACCTGAAGGATAATTTGGAAAATATTTCGAGTAGATTTCCCCTCCATGTTATAGATCTGGGTGGAGATTTTAATTTGCCGGATATAGACTGGGAGACTCAAACGTTCATAACGGGTGACAGGGACAAAGAATCGAGTGAAATATTTTTAAGTGCTTTATCTGAAAAGTACCTTGAGCAGCTAAACAGAGAACCGACTCGTGGCGATAACATATTAGACCTTCTGGTGACAAACAGACCCGAACTATTTAAAACAGTTAATGCAGAACAGGGAATCAGCGATCATAAAGCGGTTACTGCATCAATGATTTCAGCCTTAAATAGAAATATTAAAAAAGGTAGGAAGATTTTTCTGTTTAGCAAAAGTGACAAAAAGCAGATTACAGAGTACCTGACGGTTCAACACAAAAGCCTTGTCTAAAGCAAGATAGTGTTGAGGATCAGTGGACAAAGTTCAAAACCATCGTACAATATGCGTTAGATGAGTATGTGCCAAGCAAGATCGTAAGAGATGGAGAAGAGCCACCGTGGTACAACAACCGAGTTAGGAAACTGCTGCGGAAGCAAAGGGAACTTCACAGCAAACATAAACATAGCCAAAGCCTTGCAGACAAACAAAGATTACGCGAAGCGAAATGCAGTGTGAGGAGGGCTATGCGAGAGGCGTTCAATGGATTCGAAAGTAAAGTTCTATGTACTGACTTGGCAGAAAATCCTAATAAATATTTGTCTTATGTCAAAGCGGTAGGTGGATCAAAACAAAGGTTCCAGACACTCTGTGACCAAAATGGTACTGAAACAGAGGATCACAGACTAAAGGCCGAAATACTAAACGTCTTTTTCCAAAGCTGTTTCACAGAGGAAGACTGTACTGTAGTTCCTTCTCTAGATTGTCGCACAGATGACAAAATGGTAGATATCGAAATAGACGACAGAGGGATAGAGAAACAATTAAAATCGCTCAAAAGAGGAAAGGCCGCTGGTCCTGATGGGATACCTGTTCGATTTTACACAGAGCACGCGAAGGAACTTGCCCCCCTTCTTGCAGCGGTGTACCGTAGGTCTCTAGAAGAGCGAAGCGTTCCAAAGGATTGGAAAAGGGCACAGGTCATCCCCGTTTTCAAGAAGGGACGTCGAACAGATGTGCAGAACTATAGACCTATATCTCTAACGTCGATCAGTTGTAGAATTTTGGAACACGTATTATGTTCGAGTATAATGTCTTTTCTGGAGACTAGAAATCTACTCTGTAGGAATCAGCATGGGTTTCAACAAAGACGGTCGTGTGAAACTCAGCTCGCGCTATTCGTCCACGATACTCAGAGGACCACAGATACGGTTTCACAGGTAGATGCCGTGTTTCTTGACTTCCGCAAGGCGTTCGATACAGTTCCCCCACAGTCGTTTAATGAACAAAGTAAGAGCACACGGACTATCAGACCAATTCTGTGATTGTATTGAGGGGTTCCTAGATAACAGAACGCAGCATGTCATTCTCAATGGAGAGAAGTCTTCGGAAGTCTGAATGATTTCAGGTGTGCCGCAGTGGAGTGTCATAGGACCGTTGCTATTTACAATATACATAAATGACCTGGTGGATACAATCGGAAGTTCACTGAGGCTTTTTGCAGATGATGCTGTGGTGTATCTAGACGTTGTAACAATGAAAAATTGTACTGAAATGCAGGAAGATCTACAGCGCATTGACGCATGGTTCAGGGAATGGCAATTGAATGTCAATGTAGACAAGTGTAATGTGATGCGAATACATAGAAAGATAGATCCCTTATCATTTAGCTACAAAATAGCAGGTCAGCAACTGGAAGCAGTTAATTCCATAAATTATCTGAGAGTACGCATTAGGAGTGATTTAAAATGGAATGATCATATAAAGTTGATAGTCGGTAAAGCAGATACCAGACTGAGATTCATTGGAAGAATCCTAAGGAAATGCAATCCGAAAACAAAGGAAGTAGGTTACAGTACGCTTGTTCGCCCATTGCTTGAATACTGCTCAGCAGTGTGGGATCCGTACCAGATAGGGTTGATAGAAGAGATAGAGAAGATCCAACGGAGAGCAGCGCTCTTCGTTATAGGATTATTTAGTTATCGCGAAAGCGTTACGGAGATGATAGATAAACTCCAGTGGAAGACTCTGCAGGAGAGACGCTCAGTAGCTCGGTACGGGATTTTGTTAAAGTTTCGAGAACATACCTTCACCGAAGAGTCAAGCAGCATATTGTTCCCTGCTACGTATATCTCGCGAAGAGACCATGAGGATAAAATCAGAGAGAGTAGAGCCCACACACAAGCATACTGACAATCCATCTTTCCACGAACAATACGAGACTGGAATATAAGGGAGAACCGACAGAGGTACTCAGGGTACCCTCCGGCACACACCGTCAGGTGGCTTGCGGAGTATGGATGTAGATGTAGATGTAGATAGTCACTCCACACCCATCTCATGCACCTCATCTTGCTCCCTCAGATTTTCACGTTTTCCGCTCTCTATCGAACAGTCTTCAAGGAACTTCCTATCCGGATGAAAATTCGCTCCGAACATGGCTCGACGAGTTTTTCGCCTTAAAAACCACGTGATTTCTACAGTCGCGGAATTGAAAAGTTGCCCCAGCGGTGGCAGACTGTTGTAAATAGTGGAGGAGACTATGTTATAGACGACTAGAGTGTGTTTTGTCTGCATCTGTGATGCTTATTAAACTTGTGGAAAAACCTACGAACTCATGCACCAATCTAATACAATACAATTCCGCCACTCTGAAGCTTCAATAATAGTGTTCAAATGGTTTGAACGACACTCCTTGGACATGAGCGTACTAATGCTGCCTCATAACAGTCCTGATCTCAGTGTTACTGGACACATCTGGGAAGCCATCGAGAGAGATTTCCTCGCCTTGTATCGAGCTCCGTTCAATATCATTAAAACGTGGGTGATGGTTGTGTGCACGTGGAAGACATTGGCTTCAATATCTTCTGTGTGACAATGAATCCAATCCAAGGACGTGCAGCCATTTTACATGCTACTAGACAGGTGTGTTTCATTCAGTACCTCATGAGAATATAAGCAGGCGTCAAGTTTTCAGTACCTGCGGAGCTGAACCTATGAACATTTCGGATAAATACGTAGGAGTAACAAATTGGCGACTACTCAGCAGTTTTTCTTTTGACTTCATTTTCGATTCCCTACTGCTTCCTGTCACCAGCAGCGCTCGTTCCCAACCAAGATATCGTTGGGAGAGTGACCTCCGTCTTAAACCTCTAGTAAAACTACACGTACGTATGTGGATACCGGCATATTTTATATATTTTATGCGTATCTAATACAGAAGGCGTTGACGCTCATGAAGATTATGTTGATTGTTTCTTACGTAGAGGCCCGGATACAAGGAACTTTTTTTGTGTTTTCACTGAATAGCTTGATATTGTTGACGAATTCAGCTGAGAATGATGCTGAAGACGTTCATTAACGAATAAAGAGATGTATGACGAAAGGTACACCAAATAAAATCCTGTACATGGTTTTAGCTGCGTCGTAAAATAGTTTGGTGGAAACTGAACATGTGTGGCTTTTACATTACCGCCAGTACAGCCAAACGACTCAAATGTAGTCTAAAAGTTGCTACAGATCGCTGATGGATTTCAGAGCGGCTATTAAATAATGTAACTACTTTCGTTCCTAATGATATCAACAATATCCATTGATCACAGCGATACTACGATTTAAACAACATGTAAATTTTCACATCAGTTATTTCACTGACCAATTTTACCCAAATTCATATCTACAACAAATACAGAATAAAAATTTAATGGCCGTAGTTAAAGAAACGTAAATCATCTGACCAGTGAAAGTTTAAACGAGTTGCTGTATGTTTGGACTCTTCAGAAGACAGAGATCGAGGTAATGTTCCTCTAACACATTTATATGTCACTCAGATATATCGTCACTGATGCAAGCTTTTCACATACTGAACTTCTAACTACGATTGCAATGTAATGCTATAATGGATAGCCTTTACGTCAGAAATGCGATCTCTCACTGTTGACAGCAGCGCGAACTTTGAGAAGAAATTCCACATAATATTTTAGAATGATTCATATTCAGCCAGCTAGCATCGTCTGAATGACAATAACAAATGAAAATGTGACTCAGAGGATAAAATAAGTAATTGTGTACAAAAATTTCATTTTTCTCCAAGTGAAATGGTTCAAATGGCTCTGAGCACTGTGTGACTTAACTTCTAAGGTCATCATTCCCCTAAAACTTAGAACTACTTAAACTTCACTAACCTAAGGACATCACACACATCCATACCCGAGGCAGGATTCAAAACCTGCGACCGTAGCGGTCACGCCATTCCAGACTGTAGCACCTAGAACCGCTCGGCCACTCCGGCAGGCTTTCTCCAAGTGAAGGTATATGTAAATTCTCTAAAATGGACAAAACTAAATTAGTTGTGTTACAGTAAGATAAGTTATTGTAAGCTGAAGAGACGAAGCGGATGACGTTGAGGAATCTGTGATCTATAAGACGATGCCTCAGCTCTAGCATCACGGACACACTCAGACTGGTAACGCATGAAAGTACTTGAACTACAATGAAATCGATCGAAGCGGAAATACGATATCCTATGATTACTTGACGAGATGTGGTCAATAGAGCTGTCAGAAGACACGGCTTCGTCGTTTGTCGAAGTAATTCAGTTCCCTTAGAGTATCCTTCGCAGTGCTGCTTATGTCGTAACCGTGTTGTAGGTCAAGATGTAACAGTTCGAATGGTCGTATGTGAAGAGCAAACATCTTCTCCTAGCACAAGAATGGTAATCGTTTTAAACATAGCCTCTCTAAACAACGTTTTGCAAAGAACTAAAGAAAGTGCAAATTTTTCTCAGAACATCCTCAGGGTTCATGTTTGAAACCTTCTGAAAAAATGATCATGTTATATTATTATAATTTTAACTGTTCGTTTTCAGTGATAACAACAGTTAGCAAAAGTTTGCCGCATATCTGCTGTTGATCTATGCGCTGCATATTTGTAGCACACGCCATGAAAGATAGATCGCCATACGCCACATTTAATTAAGTAACACTTCACATAATTTGATTATATCATTGCTGGTACACATTAGTCGCTATAGTGTTAAAGAGCGTTTTTTTCTGACAACGGAAGAGAGAAGAAGTCAAAACTCTGCAGCTAATTCACGAATTTTATTTAGGGTCGTTTGCTGAGTGTTTTCGTACATTAAACCCTTGGCCTCCAGTGGCTTCTTACACAATGATTCGTTTGCTTTATTATGGGAAATACTGTTGTGATTGCATTGCACTGAAAATTTCTTCACATTAGTGCAGGCACTTGAATTACAGAAGGTGACTTGTTTTATAAAGGAAAAGTTGTATTAACACATAACAATAACTGTTGACAACATCGTTAAATAATCTGTGGCTTCAATTCCAGTAGCAATACGATACAAAACATGCCTATAGCAACGAATAACGGAAACTTAGATAACAAAGAGTAAGCCATGAGCATTGTTACCGATCGGTAAAGTACACACAAACAACGAAATATAGAGGGTGTAAATTTTAAATTGACAAACCAGAATAACTCTAAAAATGAGCTTCACACGAAAAAATGTGTAGAATCCAAAGTTGATTATTTTCGAGACGGACATCTGCTGGTGCTAAAATTAGCCCGCCACCCCAGCCCCCTGGGCAACCTTAAAATTTCAAATGGGAACCCTCATTTTTTATTGGAGAATCAGATTCTACATTTTGTTTTAAATCTTTGTTTTCATTCTTGGTAGTTGGCGCTGTAATTTAAGATAATCCATCCACCTAGGATCGTAAAATAGCGGTAAAGCCCATATGAAAGTATTACAGTTATGCTCAGAGAAGTTAAACAGTAAATCTTGTAAGAAGGAAGTCGTAGTTCTCGTGAAACACTGTTGGCTACGTGTAGAAAATCTGTATTTGTAGAAGACTGTGCGACTGTTATGCTGCTACCATCGTATATCCCGGTTAGGGACCATGAAAATAAGGGAAGAGTCGTTAGAACACTCTTAAAGATGGGAAGTGACCTCATGTAGGACTTGTCCGTTCCTGGGCAGGAGAAGATGACGCCTCCTTCCGGGACACGGGTTAAAAGCGTAGTGATGGCTGGAACAGCTTTGCGACCCGTTAAAGAAACATCGATGTTTACAATAGTTACTGTCATCACGAGCCAGCGGCGCCGGGCGTGACACCAGCGAAGTTGCCCCAGAAGTGTTCAAAAAATGTCCACCAGGAAGGAGGTACACGGATCGTGTTGTCTGTAGTTTAATAATGCGTAGATGGTCAATACCGCACTGGTACCTTGTGCCAGGAAGGGCTCAAAATGTTCAAATGTGGATGAAATTTTATGGGACTTAACTGCTAAGGTCATCAGTCCCTAAGCTTACACACTACGTAACCTAAATTATCCTAAGGACAAAAACACACACACCCATGCCCGAGGGAGGACTCGAACCTCCGCTGGGACCAGCCGCACAGTCCAGACTGTTCGGCCAATCCCCTGAAGTGTTAAACACAACAAGTAGCAGCCTCACTAACTTGTGGCCTCCATGAGCCACAGCAGCCGTCTACGGAAAGCTGGCTACAGGTACTGTCAACTGGCTTGTGGCTCTTATTGCCTGACGTTACCGAGTAACTGCACGGCAAACTGTGGAATAAATCACATAGCGTTCTGCGCTTAACGGAACTGCTTGCACTCGGTTTAGAAACGAACTACGTGTGCAACGGATCCAGAATTTGGGAATCGGGTGCCGTACAGCAAATTTCGTCCGGTGTGCTCTCTCTTTGTCTAACTCTGTGAAGCAATTGGGAAGTGTGCATCAGCTTTTGACTAAGTTAAGCTCCACGTCCACGAGTATACGCGGACACTGGAGCATACAACCTGATACACGTTGGCGGCAGCCACTGCTACTTTGGGAATTGCCGAATGTGCTTCCGGAATCTGACGAGACTCCGACGGGCAGGATTACGGGGGCAATAAGACTAGTGGTATCCAGCGAAGAGTTAATTCCCAAAAGAAAGAAAATGGAAACTAAAATGATAAGCGCTGCAGATAAGATCTTAGGGGAGTTCCGGAATGAGCTAAAACAAAAAAGGGCGTCAACCACAATTAGATCGCAGGTTAGAGACAAAATTTGGGCACTCGAACTAGGTCAAGCAAGGCTTTATGGACAAAATAAAGAGCTCAGAACTGAAAGCGCCAGACTCAGAAAAGAATTAGCGGTTGCAAACGCTCCAGATGCCCAGGAACGCATTCAGCCCCTGGACAAGAAATAGCGGAACTCAAATCCGAAAATCAGAGACTGAAGTCAGAAAATAAATCCGTCTCACTCTCTTCTGTAGCGGTTGCAGCTGCCGGTCCGATTGCCAAACCTAAAAGTAAAGTACAGGAACGCATTCAAAAAACAAAAGCTAAACTGTCTAGCACACTTTTCTTTAAATCAGAAATCAACCAAGATGCGAGAACCCTTAGAGAAACCATCACCAAAACAAATAACCCCAAGCAAGACAAAAATAAAATCAATCAGATTAGCAGAAAACGCCGTAATAATTGAAACAGAATCATAAGTAGACGAGGAAAAGGTAATAGAAAAAACAGCACAGCCTAAGGACATTAGGTGTGAAGAACACAAGAAGTTCAGACACCTGATGGCAGTACACCATGTCTCGACATATTTAACTGACCAGGAATTCTTAGAAGAGCTCTACGAAATAAACCTGAGTGAACACGTTACTAATGACGAGTTCGATAACGAGGTTAAAATAAAATTTAATACAGGACCAAAGGGCAAAAGGACGTGAACATTATTCTAGAAGTGTCACCAAGAGTACGATTACTGCTGCTTCAAAAATAAAGTGTTTTTATTCAATTTGAATCTTTGTATATCAACGACTTTGTTGCTGTAGAAAAATGTTTTAACTTCTGGTGCTTCGGTCACCGATCGAAGCGTTGCGACTAAGATCCAGTATGCGGGAGATGTGCAAACCCGGGACACAAAAAATCAGAATGCAGTCAGGAGAATTCTGTAGGCTGTATACCATGCAAACACAGAAACAGAACATGCGTTAAAGCAGGGAGGCCAGACTGTCCTACATGCAAATAGCTCTACGAAAGACAAATACAGCGCACCGAGTACGATGTTCTGAACAACGTCCATTAATAAGGAGTGATACCATAACTGTCAGAACCCCCCCCCCCCCCCCCCCCCACACACACACACGCAGGAACAGACGTAACTAATAAGTCAAACAGGCAGAGGTACAAATCGCCGACTAGGATGAGAGGGTGGTGGCGAGCCGTTGCCTGGCGGCAACAAATAGGGATATTACAACCTCTAAATGCAGATACCAATACTAATGTAATGCCACAGTTCTGGGAGACAATACAGTGTAGGTACTTCAGCATTACCGACTACATAGACGATATGTACATGCTGGATGCAATTGAATATGAAGTTGCCAGGCACCTGAAACCTCACATGTTTGATTGGATCATCTTCCAGGGTGGTCTCCTTTTACGAGGTGACGAATTGGAAGACGAAATACTGCGAGACAGTACAGAGAAATATAACGACGTCCTTGGACATCCTGAGAATGAAGATGTCACTGAGTTCACAAGAAATCCAACACCACAGGCAAACACAAACAAAGACAATTGCACACTACCGGCGCAAGAAGTACAATATGATACAACAAATGCAGACCCTATGTTACACCAGTTCGTTTTGTTTACGAGAGTAGCACACACAGTGACTACGAGAAACAAAACAGTAAGTTAGCTGAACAGAAAGACACAGCCTACACCGCTGCAACACCAGACACAACCATTCCATAAACGGACAAAGAACAGTCACCTTTTACGAACAAGTCCCCGGTAGAGATCAAAAACAACACGTCACTACCAGGGGAAATGCTCAGCGAAAACACATCAAACTCCATACTATCAGAAACCATATAGCAGGAAAGACGGACTGCACTACTAAATTACTCGAAATCGGAGCAATAAACAATAGTCAAACACACCAACCAGACACAACCAAGGATGTCAAGCTGAATGCCGTTAATTGTGTAAACTACGAAAACTTAGAAGTTAACCTACTGCGCCGCGCGGAGTGGCCGCGCGGTTAGAGGCGCCATGTCACTAATCGTGAGGCCTCTCCTGCCCGGGGTTCGAGTCCACCCTCGGGCATGAGTGTGACTGTTGTCCTTAACGTTAAGTTAGCTTAAGTAGTGTGTAAGTCTAGGGACCGATGACCTCAGCAGTTTGGTCCCTTAGGAAGTCACGCACATTTGAACACTTAACCTACGGCTTAGCAGACTAGAAAAAAAGGATATATTTCAAACAGCTCTTCGCTATGTAATACGAACTAAGCATGAAAACGGGGATAAAATGTGCTTCCAAACTACAGAAAAACTGACATGATGATCCTAAGAGTTGAAAATCTGCCAACGAACCCCAAATCTATGTAAGCTCTTAGGAGAGGCATGTGCGCGAAGGGGAGAGGGCCTAAACCTAGAGAAAGTATACAAGGACTTCGTGAGAGCACATGGACATGTGTTACTGGATTTTAAGGAAACCACACCCAAGTGTTTTTCCTTCACTAGATATCCCTTCTGAAGTTAATACAACTAAATTACCAGGGCAGTATCCTAGTGAACATGGAACTAGGTAGGCTCTTAAAAGAAACAAAAGCTGGCATCACCTGCGTTTAGGAACCTTTTCTGCGAGGCGGGAAGATTTCAGGACTCCCCTCATATTACATCACAATAGCAGGAACACAAAACTCGAAGGCCGCAGTAATAGTAGTTAATGAAAACCTTACAGTAACACAGATCACCCAGTTACGCTCTGAACACATTGCCGCATGAGGAATAACAGACGGACAGGATATATGGCTCATGTCGTCTATTTACGCTCAGTACTCGTATGATATAGAACCTTTCTTAGACAAAATAAAAGACATTGCACAACACTCAGAAAGAAAAAGGCTGCTCATTCTAACTGATTTCAAGGAAAAACCCCCATGCGGAACTCAGATAGAACTGAGGACAGAGGGCAACTAGTGCTTGACGTGGTAAATGAATGCAACCTCTTCATACTGAATAGGGAGGGTCAGCCATCTACCTAACGCGGAGACGCCGGTGGTGTAAGTAACATAAACCTTTCTCTAGGGAACGAAAATACCTTCCACTAGTCAATACGGGGAGGGTAATAGATAGAGCCACACACAGCGATCACAACGCAGTCGTCATAACAAAGGACAGATATATCAATACACATAACATGGACCATGAACAGCAGCATTTACTTATAGGAAGAGCTGCTTGGCAAAAACTTCGAGATGTTGTGGAGGCGTCGTCATTAGAGACTGATCAAGGCAGTATAGATTAGAAAACGCATGTACTGACAGATGTACTACAATGAGCACAGGAAGCAGCTATACCACGGCCAAAAACTGGGTGGGGACGGAAACAAACGTGGTCGACAGTGCTGGCAAGACTAAGGAAGGATTCATGGGACAAAGGAAAGTACTACCAACAAGCAAAGACAGCCCTTGAAAGACAGATAAAACTTGATCTGTATCGTGACGCTAAACAGAAATACCAAAAACAACTAAAGGCAACAACCAATTTAGCAAAAACCAAGCTACACAACGACATCTGGGGACAACCATTCGAGATAGAAACAGAGCAAGTTAAGACACCGATAGTACTGTCAATACTAAAACAAACTAACGGCACAATGACCAGAGGAAGGAGAAGTACAGCAGTATATCTTCTGAACACAGAAGACGAGACACACCACGCTGACCTAAGAGAGAGCAGAGGTAACCATACATCAGTGACAGTGTGACCATGCCATTCGCGCAAGAAGAAGTCAAAACGGCAATCAGCAGGCTTAAAAACCGAAAAGCACCCGGCCCAGACAAAATATTTTCAGAATCGCTAAAACAAACAGTAACACAAATCACACCTTTTCGTTCTAACATGTTCAACGAGGCACTATTAACAGGCAGAATTCAAAACCTCTGGAAAACTGCTAATGTAGTAACAATCAGGAAATCACAATACAAAGAGTCAACAGACCCCAAGACGTACCGACCGATATGTCTCTTAATCACTTTCGGCCAGGTGCAGAAAAGGCTCCTGTGTGACCGTTTATACTCGCACAGACGCCTCCTCGGCCCAACGCCCCATTAATTCGGCTTCAGGGAAGGTATATCAATAGAAGACGCCGTCAACCAAGCACTGACAGTTACAAATAGCATCAGCGACAAATACGTGGCCGCCATACTAATCGACATAGCTTGGGTTTTGACAACTTGTGGGGCCCATCCCTCTTCGCCATTTTAAGGGAAATGAGGCTATCAGATTCCCTCTACAATAGCTTCCTCGACTACTGCAGAGGCAGAGTGGCGAAGTGGAGGGGTGGTACACGGAAAGTTGTCAAGAGAATAACAAAGGGATATACAAAGGTCTCGAATTGTAGACCAATATTCTGGGATATCGCAATCGAGCCCTTGCAGAACACATTGGACAGTGACGACAGGGTAAGAGGTGTGGTGGCTTACGCAGATGACCTGCTCGTAGTGGTGTCAGCCAACTTGAGAGCAGCACTAGAGACAAAAGACACGCACCTGCTTCAGAAAATTACAAAAAAAAAATGGTTCAAATGGCTCTGAGCACTATGACACTTAACTTCTGAGGCCGTAAGTCTCCTAGAACATAGAATTACTTAAATCTAACTAACCTAAGAACATCACACACATCCATGCCTGAGGCAGGATTCAAACCTGCGACCGTAGCGAAAATTAACACTTTGTGCAAAGAAAATAAATTAAAAATAGCTCTCAACAAAACTGTATATTTACTGCTGACAAGGACACTTCAGAGCAATCCAATTCTAAACTTAGACAACACAATCAAACACAGGAAGCAAGCCACACGTTATAGAGCTGCACTTGACTGGCTTAAGAGGGACAGGCTCAATAAAGTCACTGAAATTACGGGAAACAGCATTATGAGCAAAACACAAATGAAACAATGGCGGATTCAAACATGGCAGAGAGAGTGGATTGCATTCGAAAACGGTCGCCGAGTACACTCTTTCTTTCTTGTTATACGTAAAAGACTACAACTGAAACATGTCGACCCAAGCCGGGGAATGGTCCATTTCGTGGCAGTATTCGGTGCATTTAAACCGCATGGGACTAACTAACTATGAAGTATGTGTATGTGGAGAAGCTGGGACATTAGAACTTGTCACACTGCTGTGCAACACGCTTGCACAAATGAGACCTATCCGGAACGACAACAACATCGCCAGAATAATATGTAATCCCGATGACTTGAACACAATAAATAGCGTAGCCGATATTGTATCGAATACTCTGCACGAAGAATACAAGTGCTAAAAACCCATTTGGAAGGAGGCGTAGACAAGCACAAACAACAAGACAACGTGGGAGGTCACAAACACGACCACAGATTTCTAAACCGAGGAAGGAACACTACGTGAACATAACTTAGAACAGATCAACGTGAAAGGGACCAAAACGAACAGTGCGTGACACTTCATTCCACAACACAGTCACATACAACACAAAAATGATAAAACAAACAAACACGGGAACCAAAAAAAAATGGTTCAAATGGCTCTGAGCACTATGGGACTGAACTTCTGAGGTCATCAGTCACCTAGAACTTAGAACTACTTAAACCTAACTAACCTAAGTACATCAGACACATCCAAGCCCGAGGCAGGATTCATACCTGCGAACGTAGCGGTCTGGCACCACATACTAAGTTTGTAGTAATAAGGTGACGTCGCTTGGGAGTAGAAGGCTCGAGGCTTCTTCTCCCCAGTGACATACTGCATGGTGTTTAAGGTATACTGCACACGAGCAGTAATGTATTGTGTGCTGACGGAAGTATATTCTCTTCTCTATTCAAAGCTACAATAAATGAATATTATATATCAGTGATGTATTACGTTATTTAAGGAATAATGCAATCAAGTAGCAATGAAATTTATTCTATTTCTACTAACAAATTACAAACATAAGTGTATTTCTCATGCAAAGCTAAAATTAATGTATTTCATGTATGAAGTGCTTAATCAATATTTAATCTGTGTAATGTGTCTAAACATACATTAGCACAAACCATTTCAGATGAGAATAGCTCGAGGTTGTGGCGAGACCTCATCTGAAATAGGTAGAAATAGGCCATTCTCAACCAGCATACTGCAAATTATTTTCACCACACTCATGGTATTACATTTTCTTTTTCCTTATTTGTCTTTGACATTTGCATGATGTAAATTATATTCTCATCAATTAGGTAGTAACAAATTATTTGGATTCATTATAACGTTTTTAAGCATTCAATTCTCTTCACCCTCAGAATTTTTTTTATATGTTATGTTCTTTATATTATTTAATGAAAAGCATTAACAACTGCATACCAATAAGAATGTAACAATGAGACGTCTTTGCTGTTCGATTTAGAAGCATTCGACCCACCTTACATTTCAAGGTGGTGGGTTACTCTGTACTGTTAATGAAACAAATAAATAAGTAAACACAAGAATAGAGGGCTTTCAAACCATAACATCCAAACTGGCAAAAGTGAAAGGCTTATGGCCACACTGAGCAGTGATCGAGGACGATGGAAGCCTCCTCAAACTGGAGTACGGCAACGAAAGAACCGGGCCGACCCCTGTCCATTCTCGAACATTCGTTACATTAGGGAAGTGGGTGCCAGCAGGAGGTAGTCACCCAGTATGGGATAGAGCAGTGTGAAGGCACCAAGTCGTCTGCATACGATATGTAGCTCGGGTTGTTGCCAGCTGCTCCTGGAGGTGGAGTCCCTGACAGGTGACTAGATACTGCAGTATTATCCAATTTAACCTTTTAGATGAACTGGCTATCATCTTCGGCTTCGTCAGCTTTCTGAATGAGAATGGTGTCCAGTCTTCAGGCTGTTGCTTATATCTCCCTGTATGACGCCGCTTTGCTGAGTGTCGCAACAGTAGTTCGTCACACCCAACAGCGTAGCAGGGTAACAGCACGCACAGGGGCATACAGATAGTGATTTTTTCATCCGTTCAGCATATGAACGGAACTGGACCAAAAATCGACATTTTTGTACAATGTTCCCTCTAACATACACTGTACAGTGAGTTGATTAGTTCGCATGCTGATGTATAGTTCACTCGAACACTCCTCACATGGCCAATATCATCCATCTAACTCAAGATTATCTTGCTTTGTCTTAGACGCCGGTGGACAGATGATACTACGGTGTGATGAGGTCCGCGTTGAATTGTCACAATGAGGTCAGTGAGTTGCTCTTTCATTTTGTGCAGCAGCCTTATCCATTAGGTACATACGGGTTAGGTTTGTTTACGTAAGCGTATCTAACTTGAATTATTGCTTATATTTGAATAATATTGACGGAAGAAAAGCCGAGAGAAGAGTGTACAAAACACATAAGGTGCATTTCATTGTTTCCAGCACGACTAAGTGCAGTTGATGATCGACGTGTGCGTGCGCTCGCTCTGTCGCCACATGAATATCTCTTCCTGTGACCCTCTAGCGCCGCGTTTGCGACCTCAGCTCTCTTCCAGTGACCGCACCCTCTTCCACAGGCAATGATGTTAAGGTAGTTTCAGCGGTTTCCTTTTTATAGTCTGCTGTTAGTTTTTTTTTAATGTACCTTATAATATTGAAGGTTTAAGGCAAAGATACACGACTTTCAAAACAAAACAAAAAAATATAATAATTCAATGATCAACCACTGAAACCTTATCTGTGGGGTTCAGACTATCGCTCCATTCTATGAGTTGCTCTTGGAATTTCTTAGCTGATGGTACTGTTACATGGCAGAAATGTTCATAGCAACCGTAAAACGAACTACATTGCTTTATTATCTCACGATTGTGACTGTTAGTTGTAAGTAGTAATTAATAATATGCAAATGTTAAAGAACATCAAGAAGGTTTTTTGTCATTACCATGTTCTGCCAAGTACCAATACACATTAAAAATTAAATGGTAGCCAGGTACTGTTTTTAAATACTTGTTTCAGTGATTAGTGATACATTACTGGTAATAGATTTTCTCTACCGCTTTGCGCCAGAGTAATCTAGTTTCTCCCTCCATACATGGATGCATTCATTAATAATAGTGAACGTATTCTCTGTGACAATCACAAAAAAACCAATGTATTCAAGACAGAAGGAACTGCTAAATTAACGGAGTTCATCATTCTTCCTACTGTGCTGACCGAACTGCACTGCAATAGAATTACCTTTTCGAAATATTTCAAAGCAGTCAAATTTCGTATATCTAGTAACTTAAAAATCACATGGAGCTCTATAGATCACAATTGTTAGATATGCACATTACATACTCTGGAACAGAACCTAGGGTATCCTCAAGGTAACAATGTGGAACAATCGACAATCTCAAAAACTTGCCACAAATCACACGAAAGTTTCGGCAGAAAGATAACATACTGAGATAACTCAACATAGATATCTTCATTAGCCTCCTCATCATCATATAGTCATTACGCATAGTAGACAGAGCGCAGATACAAGGTTCCTCCGACACTGGGTTCTATTACTTCTTCCTTGTTGCTACCAATCACTGTGTATGTCTGCCAACAGAATCTCACTGATCTCACAATATTTTTTTAATGTATCCACTGTCCTTCTTAGACCACGAAAAATAACAAGAATATTATACTCGCACTTCCTAGCACAGCACTTTTTATGGAATAGTGTGCCTTAAGAGTTGGCTGGTTGATGGAACTGGATGCAGGTACAAACTCAGAAATTGTTACATAAAAAGTCCTCCCCGTGACTCTGATATTAGCTCCCATGATAAAATGCCCTGTTGATTCCTTCGGACCTCCTGCAGTGGTCTCTCAAGTCTTCCTATTAACAAATTAAGGAATAGAACTTCGTCGGCTACTTGATGCGTGGGGCCAATCGTAAAACGTAGAAATCGCGAAACGTGACCTCAGAAGTAGATAAAAGGACAATACACGGCCAGGTGATAGAGAAGTCTTCATTCGTGAGGCCATATTGTCTGTAGTTGCTTTATAATTGCTGGAGGTATTTTAATTTCGTGCATATTTTGTCACCAAAGGCGTTTCGGTTTATTAAAATGTGTCCATCAGTGTTGTTAATGAAAGGTATTTACAAATAGGCTTGCTTTCTAGATCAAAAAACTTTTAGTTAAGAAGGGTGTTGATATTAATTACGGTATTTTATGGCTGATTTCCCTCACATCAGAAAACGCTGTCTGCTTGCTTGTTTTGAGTTATTCATTTGTTTGGGGCTGTTGATTCTCACCTGATCCCATACTGATTTGCCGAAGTATGCATTTTTTGAACTGAAACGCTTCACAACATTGCTCCACGATTGTCTGCATATATCTATCTGGCTACATATGGCTAGTGTGTTTTGTATAGTTTTAACAACTTTATCACTAGTTTCTTTCTTGATATAAAAATATTGTCTTTTCTGTTATTCGTCATACATGCGTTACGTCACTTAATTATGTTGTTATATATTTATTTAATGTGCATGAGAGTATGAGAAATGAAGGCGACGCAGTTTATGACTTACACGTTGGGTAGCTGTTGGGGGGGGGGGGGAGGGGGGGGGGGACAGGGAGATGAGGGAAAGTAACTGAACAGTTAATGCAAAATAGTGAAATGTGAAACGGGGGGTGTGTTTGTTGAAGAAAAGGGGTAAAGAACAAGAAGTGAAATGAATGAGGAGAGGAGAGAAACAGAGGGACAGAAAGTGAGGGATGGGAAAGGACAAGGTATTATTTTCTCATTACGTGGTTTTTCAGTTACATGGTATAGTGAAGATTTTATTCATGGCTGTTATTTCCTCGGAAACTGTGGTATATATCATAAAATAAAATTCAGTCAGCAGTTGCACTGTTAGAAAATGTACTTCACTTTATATTTTTTAACAGATTAATCTGTCACCTTCAGAAGCCTGCAAAATTAGGGACATTATCAAATGTTATTACTTGGCTATACCTGTCAGTATAAGAAGTGTATTATGAACACTTAATTAATACTGATTTAGTAGATGCCAGTTGATGCATAGACTGTATATTATCAATCTGTCTTTATAGTTATCACATACATTGTCGAAATGTCATTGCATTATGCTTCTGTGAAGAGGTTCTTGACATATGCTAAACTAATGCTAAGTAAGTTTTTGCGATACTCTTCTTATACTTCACATAGGTTTATGGCTAACTTCTAATGATTTATAATATCCGAAATTTTGGGGTTTCTGAAAATGACAGATTAATCTATTGAAACAGGTAAAGCGAAGCAAATTTCCTAACTGGCCGACTGAAACTGAAGTTCGTTCAGAAATATTTTATACAGTGTCTGGTTTCCAACATTTCTCTCATCAGTGACAAACTATTTATTTTGTATTAATGTTCGTGTTGAAGTTTTCTTGAATAGGGTGGTGTCTCTCTTTAGTGATTGTTGTGGTGCTCCTATGTTTATCTATTGTATTTGGCCTATGGTACTCCTGTTTAAAGCACCAGTCTAATGGAAATGGTGTTTTAATTTTTTTTTTTCAAGTCCTAAATTCCCCTCGTCGGATGTTAAAGTCCTCCCTCGGGCATGGGTGTTTGTGTGTTGTCCTTACCGTAAGTTAAAGTTAGATTAAGTAGTACGTAAGCTTAAGGACCTATGACCTCAGCAGTTTGGTCCCATAAGATCTTACCACAAATTTCCAAATTTCAAGTCCAAAATGACTGCAGAAACGTGTTATTAACACAAGAATTCAATGTTTAAGTCAAGTGTTGCAATGTAATTCACCATACCCCTTCACACACACACACACACACACACACACACACACACACACACACACACACACACACACACATTACCGGTCAAACTACCGCCTGGAACACAACTGTACCGAGCGAGGTGGCGCAGTGGTTAGCACAATGGACTCAGACTCGCATTCGGGAGGACGACGGTTCAAACGCGCTTCCTGATTTAGGTTTTCCTGGATTTCCCTAAAATACACTCCTGGAAATTGAAATAAGAACACCGTGAATTCATTGTCCCAGGAAGGGGAAACTTTATTGACACATTCCTGGGGTCAGATACATCACATGATCACACTGACAGAACCACAGGCACATAGACACAGGCAACAGAGCATGCACAATGTCGGCACTAGTACAGTGTATATCCACCTTTCGCAGCAATGCAGGCTGCTATTCTCCCATGGAGACGATCGTAGAGATGCTGGATGTAGTCCTGCGGAACGGCTTGCCATGCCATTTCCACCTGGCGCCTCAGTTGGACCAGCGTTCGTTCTGGACCTGCAGACCGCGTGAGACGACGCTTCATCCAGTTCCAAACATGCTCAATGGGGGACAGATCCGGAGATCTTGCTGGCCAGGGTAGTTGAATTACACCTTCTAGAGTACGTTGGGTGGCACGGGATACATGCTGACGTGCATTGTCCTGTTGGAACAGCAAGTTCCCTTGCCGGTCTAGGAATGGTAGAACGATGGGTTCGATGACGGTTTGGATGTACCGTGCACTATTCAGTGTCCTCTCGACGATCACCAGAGGTGTACGGCCAGTGTAGGAGATCGCTCCCCACACCATGATGCCGGGTGTTGGCCCTGTGTGCCTCGGTCGTATGCAGTCCTGATTGTGGCGCTCACCTGCACGGCGCCAAACACGCATACGACCATCATTGGCACCAAGGCAGAAGCGACTCTCATCGCTGAAGACGACACGTCTCCATTCGTCCCTCCATTCACGCCTGTCGCGACACCACTGGAGGCGGGCTGCACGATGTTGGGGCGTGAGCGGAAGACGGCCTAACGGTGTGCAGGACCGTAGCCCAGCTTCATGGAGACGGTTTCGAATGGTCCTCGCCGATACCCCAGGAGCAACAGTGTCCCTAATTTGCTGGGAAGTGGCGGTGCGGTCCCCTACGGCACTGCGTAGGATCCTACGGTCTTGGCGTGCATCTGTGCGTCGCTGCGGTCAGGTCCCAGGTCGACGGGCACGTGCACCTTCCGCCAACCACTGGCGACAACATCGATGTACTGTGGAGACCTCACGCCCCACGTGTTGAGCAATTCGGCGGTACGTCCACCCGGCCTCCCGCATGTCCACTATACGCCCTCGCTCAAAGTCCGTCAACTGCACATACGGTTCACGTCCACGCTGTCGCGGCATGCTACCAGTGTTAAAGACTGCGATGGAGCTCTGTCTGCCACGGCAAACTGGCTGACACTGACAGCGGCGGTGCACAAATGCTGCGCAGCTAGCGCCATTCGACGGCCAACACCGCGGTTCCTGGTGTGTCCGCTGTGCCGTGCGTGTTATCATTGCTTGTACAGCCCTCTCGCAGTGTCCGGAGCAAGTATGGTGGGTCTGACACATCGGTGTCAAAGTGTTCTTTTTTCCATTTCCAGGAGTGTAGCTCCAGGTAAATGCCGGGATGGTCCCCATGAAAGAGCACGGCCTACTTCCTTCCCAATCCTTCCACAATCCGATGGGACCGATGACTTCGTCGTCTGGTCCCCTCCCTCGAAACAACCAACCGACCAACCAAAAACGTTTGTGAACTCTCAAATTAAATACTCTGATGCTATTTTCGTGCCTAAATACCTATGAAATATATATTGACAGATACAACGTACTAAGAAATTAATTTTTTGCCAACCTTTCCCTTAAGGTACAATAGACTTTCAAATTAAATGCTTGTCAAATGTTAAGATGGCATCTCTATGTCTGGTATAAGTAAAGAGTGTAGTCATGTCAGTCTGAGCTATGTTACTGGTGCTATGTAGAGCGAACCGACATCACCTGCTTGGTTTATAAGTTGTTCAGTGATGTTTTACTTTAGTAAGCACCAATTTTGAGAGGAGAGGGGGGGGGGGGTGATCGAGGAGGAGAAGGTAATGTGTCATGCTTTACATTAGAAAAATATGATTCATGATACTGACTGACATTTATGCTTTTATTACAAATGATTTAGGCCTACCCATGATTATGTACAATAACATCTTCTTAGTAAGATTGCATTATTTCCCCAACTGCGACATAATCGCGTACACGAATAGTGGTACAATACCGTCAAAAGTTTTTTATTCCAGTCTCTGATCACAATATCAATTCTTTCGACGATGACCGGTTGCAGTCCGTAATGACCATCCTCAGATCTTTTTTACACCATGTCCTAAAGTGATAAGGCCATAATGGCATAGTGATTATTGCAACTGGCTGTGGACGATGTGGCCTACTCTACACCTTATTTTAGATCCGTGTGACGATGCTGTGCTGATTATGTTTATATGTTTTCACGATGCCATTATGGGCTTATCACTTTAGGACATGGTGTAAAAAAGATCTGAGGATGGCCATTACGGACTGAAACCGGCCATCGTCTAAAGAATTGATATTGTGATCAGAGGCTGGAAAAAATTTGATTGCATTATTTACCAACCGGAACTATTGCGCCAAGGCTTTCTATGTTTCGCATAAAGAAGCACTAAGGAAAGGGAAATCGCCAAACCAAAACGGATAAACAAAATATGTTATGTAAAAGCAGACATAACATTACCAATCGACAAACTGATCAAACATCATTTTATGAAGTAAGACAGCAGGTGTCCTAACAATATATTTATTGAAGTGTACCACTTAGACTGCATATATTCGTTGCACACAAATATAATAGTTTTGTAACGCTGAGAATGCGAGATCTAAATACATAACACGACGAAAGGCGAAGGTGGAACAAGACAGAGATGAATTTTTTTCCTTTGATAATGGTTCGAATAAGACAGAGATGAAATGTCGATATCTTTAAAATACAATCTTTGCCATTAAAATAAAATAATTTATCATAATAGATACCTATTTAGTATACAAAACACATGCAAGATACTTATCATAATATGCTAATATAATAGCAGGTCTCTGGTCAGGAACGAAAATTCAAAACTTATACCTAAATAAATTTGTTATAGCTCTAATTTGTAAGATTGCCAGCACAAAACTCAAGTGGCATTTCTGTCATCACTTCAATTTTGTATAAGATGAAAAACACACTTAAGTTCTCGATTATGTTTTATGCGCGAATTTGAAAGATATGTATGTAGAAAATAACATTGTCATACTTGACATAAACATCGTATTTTTTGTGTTGCTAACGTATTTTTGCAGACATTTTGGACGTGGAAAAAAGAGTTGTGACACTTGACAAGCATCACAGGGCAATTTAGATTTGGACAATAATTAATTTAAGTGTCCATTGGGCCTTACACCAAGTACGGTGCAGCAATGGGACTATGTACATTCACAAGCCCCAGTTGATTTTATTTCCCATTTTGAAGTTTTGCAGAATAGTAGCTCAAGTGAAAGCCATTTTGACAATCATATATTTCTAATTTGTTAATTGCATTACACAAGCAAATGTTGGCTTTTGACTATTTATGGAGAGTACGTGTTATACTCGTTCCACAGTAAATGCTGTAAAGGTTCCAAAGAAATTTAAAGATACGAAATGTGTGTTTTACGAATTTTAAAGGCAAATTGCTTTGAAAATAGTGCCAATTCAAGTTTAGCTTACGACCCTGGTGGTTCTAATTAAGGTGCAGCTACTCACGGGGGTCCAATGTGAATTGTAATTACCGTAAGCAATGTAACTTGGTAGATATGCTAACTGGTTAATACAGAATCTATTTACGCTGGAAAAAGATTAGTTGCAATTTTGTCCACCAGGTGCAAATCTGGCCCTGTACACTGTTTCTATGACGTTATGACATTCACACTGTCTTTTGAAGAGCCATAACGTGAGTGAACAGTATAGCTATAGAGAAAAGAGACCGCTTACTGTTAGTAAACTGTTTTATGTGAACGGCAGCAATTACTGTGTTGAATCGAGAAAGTATCGCAGTCTGAAAGATCTGAGGAGAGGTCAGATTTCATCAAAGGGTTTAGAGATGATAATGAAATTCGAAAACACGGGTGAGCTTGGTGTGGCACCTGGAGGAGGAAGACGTCCAATTTCAGTGGAAGTTACTGACGAGGTTGCTGTTGCTATAACTGACCATCCAGCACGGGTCCCGGGTAATGCCAGTGCTCGTGCAGTGTCACTAGAATTGACCGTACCATGGGGAACATTAGGGAAAGTTTTGGGGTCTATATTATACTGGTAGCCGTACAAGATCCAAACAGAGCAGCAACTGAAATCTCATGACCCACAGCAATGTTCAGAATTTGTTCTTCGGTTTCTGGTACGGATCTAAGCTGATGACCCGCTGCTGGACAATATTATAGGGAGTGATGAGGGGTGCTGTGAATACACAGAACTGCCGAATTTGGGGTACCGTTAAACCACGTGTTCTGCACGAAGAGCCATTGCGCTCGTCGTTTGTGACTGTGTGGTGTGGATTCACAAGCACCTCATTATCGGTCTCTTCTTCTTTCAAGAGAGTACACCCAGTGTCTGTTCGGTGTACCGTCATGTTCGTTATGTGATGCAAGATGTGGGCGAGCGGAGCGGAGGGGTACCAGCTGTTTTCACGTACCCGTGCCACTCGCCAAGAACGCGTTTACCATGGTGTCTAGCCGATTAGCCGATCTAAAGGCCAGTATACAGGAGCTCGTTACTCAGATTCCACTGGAACTGCTGCGACAAAATTGTTGATAATGTTCTCGGGAGCTCATACTGAACAAATTGTGTAAGCAGCGGTTAATAATAAAATCAGCATTGTGCATTTTTCACTTGTTTGACTTTCTCTGCCCACGTCCCGTTCCTAATCCATTATATATGGAAATATTTTTGTATATCTTTGCTGCATCCACTGTGCCAGGCTTATACCTGGTGGCCAAAACTGGAACTATTTTTTCAGCGTAAATCGGTGCCGCATTAAAGCATTAGAATATCTACCAATTTTCTCTGGCATAAGATAATTACAGTGCACAGTCGGCCCCTATGAGCAGCAGCACTTCAATTATAGCCACCCGGTATGTTTTCAACATGGAAATATTGTACATGACGACATTTTACATAACAATTTTTGAACTTGGTGCCATTTTTACGCAATTCCAGTGATTGGCTGCCTCATTTAAATATCTACTTAAATACTGTGCTGTCGTCGGCTATCACACTTCAATACAATGTTTATGTTCGGTGGAGAGTGAGACAAGGAAAAAGAGAGGGGGCAGTGAGAGAAACGGGGTGCAAGGCTCAACGGGACAAAGCCTTCTATCTAGCTTTTTTTTTCTTTTTTCTTTTTTAATTTCCCCTACCGTCATCGTGCATCTTGAAATTTACCACCACCGTAATCTTGCACCTTTTTTTATATTTCCCACCTCCAGCGTTTTACATTTTCACGTTTCCTGCCAGCATCTTCTTGGAATGCTCGGGTGCAAACGTGAACTCTGGGTTAAGGAATTTGTGCTCTTATTACTGACAAGTTCACATTTGCTGCGGAATAATCAATATGGAAGAGGTCAGGAAAATTACATTACAGTTACAAAGCACTGCCAGAGAAAGGAACCACGAGACAGCATTGTCTCTGGCACTGTATCTCAGCGAGGCATGACGAACTTCCTCTCTTCCCTTTTTCTTATTATTCCCGGACATTTTTCTGTTAGCCAACCACAGCTGTCATGACCAACCTGCCTCGTTTGTGACATGTTCTACAGCCCTAGGGTCCATCTGACTGTAAACCGTAGGCGCTACAGTCTGGAACCGAGAGACCACAGATCGGCATCTTTTTTTTTTTTTTGCTTATTTGATCAGTCTTTTGTTTGTAGTTCTCAGGGATTTCGTAACTTGGCTTCTTTAAACACTCTAAGTTGTTCTCGTAGACTTGGTTCCCTTTATTGTTGAGAAACTAAGTTGCTCCCTGTTGCCTACCACTTTACTGACATGTTAACCCGTCTTCCGCTAAGTATCTGTATATCCAACGTGACGGAACTTTATGGTACAATGGTCACAGAAAGTCCACTGACACGGAGAGATACCTTCACAGATACTCCAGATACAGCAGAAAAGGAATTGTCAGAACATTGATGAACCGCGCGCTGAAAAACCAGTGAGCCACGGTACTTGGAAGGTGGAATAGATCATTTAAAAACTGCCTTGAGAAGAAATGGCTGCTCCGAGAAAGAGACAGTTAAAGCATTACACCCTAAAAGATCTGCAGACTCTAATGAAAAAGAACCGACTAAAGGGAAAGCATTCCTTCCTTTCGTGAAATCGGTCGCACATCGCAGCAGCAGAGTACTCAGAAGACACGGTATTGACACAGCGTTGAAACTAACAAGTAACGTGAGCGAATATTTGAACACTTCAAAGGGCCTACTCTCGCCGTTTTCCATTGGCGGAATATATAAAATCCCTTGCACCTGCGGTCAAGTGTACATAGGAAGTAGAAAAAGAAGCATTATCACTCACCTTAACGACGCAAGGGCAATTGTCACCTGGACAACAGGGATAAATACGTAGTAGCACATCGTACAGTGGGACCAGGAACAAAGAAATTCGTTTCCCTCATACCATGATTTTATCAAAAGCCCATAATTGCTTTACTAGGTTGTACAGAGACGCCACAGAAATACAGAAACAACTTTAACGTTATTGAAGAAAGGTTGAAATTAGACAATTTGTTGGCCTTCATACTAAATACTCGTAAAGTTCCATAAAACACGTCGGCGCGATTCTGCAAACTTAGACAGTCGTCTCATGACGACACGAACTGACCGTTGCCTGGAAACTTATAAACGGTTCAGCTTGCGGAGCTCGTTTCGGGCCGTAACTGCTTTCTGAGTTGTGCCTCTGATGATGTCGCCAGCATGGGAAGACGAAACGCTAGGCAGAGCACTATGCCATAGACCACTGCCCAATCCTCATAAAACAAATACCACAAACACGCAAATACCGGCGTGAAAGCACGGAGTGTATTACTTGTCTAGAGTCACAGGTGTTCAAACTTTTAACCCAAAACCGGATGATGAATTAAATACAATGAAGAATACGATAATTAAAATGGCAGTTAGCACTTTTGAAATATATGACATGTAGCTTTTAATTAGTATACTAATCTAACAGAGCTTACGAGACACAGAATGCGAGAAAACGTGACAGCGTTTGCGGGTGTAGCGTGCGCTGGAGGTGTTGCTCTGCAGGTCAGACAAAGCAGCGGAGCCAATGCACCGAATCCAAACCTGTTTTCGTGACACGCCACTGGCCGCTCATCAACTCGCCGATGGGTTGATCGGAGTAGTAAGTACTCCTTGGTGAGGAATCAGATATAATAGTTCATGAAGTACCAATCAATTGGAGGTCTTCTGTATAAAGCGTCATTAGAGTCTCCTACGTCTTTTATTTCTGAGTACAGAAAGTAATCTCTTGATCAAGAATCTAATTCTGGTGATTAGTACTATAAATCTAAAGCTGAATAGGCTTTTGTCGAATACCTTGCACGTCTTGCAGAACATTTTGCACTCAGCACAAGGATACGGCCAAGTCTCTACGTCTACCATTTGGTCACACTATAAGTGTCCCTAGTTCATCCCACTAAAAGTTATCGCGACACTCTTGCCCCTATTTCGCGATTGTACAAAACGAGCTGCCTGTCTTTGAACATCAACACTCTAGCAGAGGACGGATAAGCTTAATGTAGGTAGTCTCTTTGGTGGTTGTTGTTTTTCTAAGTGTTCCGTCAATAAAACGTAGTCTACGGTTCGCCTAACCCATGAAATAGTCTGTGCGATTGTTCCAGTTCTAGTTGTTCGTAATTGTTATCCCTAGGTATTTAGTTGAACTGACAGCCTTCCGTCCGATTTGGGCGATTTATTGTGTAACCGAAATTGAATTTGTTTCTTTTAGTTGTCAAGTGGCCTCGCAGAGTGGCCGCAAGGTTTAGGGCGTCATGTCACGGACTGCGCAGCCCCTCCCGCCGGAGGTTCGAGTCCTTCCTCGGGCATGGATGTATATGTTATTCTTAGCATAAGTTAGTTTAAGTTAGTTATGTAGTGTGTAGGTCTAGGTCCCGATGACCTAAGCAATTTGGTCCCTTATAAATTCACACACATATACACGCAGTTGTCAAGTGCGTGACGTCATACTCTTCATTATTGAGGGTCGATGGCCAGTTTTCGCACTACACAGATATCTCGTATAAATCATTTTGTAATTATTTTTGATCTTCTGATGACTTTACTAAACGGTAAGTGACAGGATCATCAGCAAACAATTTAAGAAGGTTACTCAGGTTGTCTCATAAACCATTAATATACATTAGGAACAATAAGGGGCTTATAAAACTGCCTTGGGAAACGCCGGCTATTATTTATGTTTTACAGTACGACTTTCCGTCAGTTGCTACAAATTATTACCTTCCTGACAGGAAATCAAGAATACAGTCGCCTAACAGAGACGCTACTACACAGGCGCGCATTGGGATTAGGAGTCGCTTGTGAGGAACATTATCAAAAGCGTTCTGGAAATCTAGAAATAAGGAAGCAATTTGATATCCCCTTGTCCACATCACTCGTTACCTCATGAGAATAAAGAGTTAGGTGTGTTGCACATGGCCGGCCGGAGTGGCCGTGCCGTTCTAGGCGCTACAGTCTGGGTCTGAGCGACCGCTACGGTCGCAGGTTCGAATCCTGCCTCGGGCATGGATGTGTGTTATGACCTTACACCTAGTTAGGTTTAATTAGTTCTAAGTTGTAGGTGACTGATGACCTCAGAAGTTAAGTCGCATAGTGCTCAGAGCCATTTGAACCATTTCTTGCACACGTGAGAAATTTTCTGAGTCCGTACAGTGTGTCAACAGATAGTTTCCTTCGGGGTAATTCATAATGTTTGAAGGCAGTATATGTTCTAAAATCGTATCTAAACTTTTCAGTCTTGAGGTACGGATCCTTCGCCGACCGAGCTTTTGTAAATGATCGTTGCGTCTGGTGATATTATACCAGCATACTCTAAAAGGAACATAGTTGGTATACAATCTTCACTGGAAGAATTGTCTTTATCAAGTCATCCGAATTTTTTTTTCTTTACCGAGGGTACCTACTTGTAAGTTACTCATGTTGGCAGTTATTCTTGAGTCTAATTCTGAAATACTTACTTCGTCTTTTTTTGGTGAAGAAATTTCAGAAAATCAAATTTAGTAACTCCGCTTCTGTAGCACTGTCAACAGTAACATTACCACTGCTGTTGCGCAGTGAAGGTACTGATTGTGTCTTGCCGAACATCACCAGTAATGGTGATTTTGTGTTCCTTTTTATATTAGGCGCCTTTTTTTCCTTGCTCCTGCAACAGTGTTCTGATCTGTTTTGTGTACCACGAAGGATCAGTTCCGTCTCTCGTTAATTTATTTGGTATCAATCTCTTAATTGCTACTTCTTGATGTCGTAACACGTGTTCTATCTTCCTGTCCTTTTTCTTGTCAATCTTTTACATATTTTCCTCTCCTTGCCGATTCTGCGGAGATCCTCCTCATTTCTTAATTTATGAGTCCATCAAATTTTCAACATCCTTCTATAACGCCACATCCTAAATGTTACGATTGCCTTCTCTCTCGGTTTACCTATAGTCCATGATTCACTTCCACACAATGCTGTGCTCTAAACGTACATCTTCAGAAACTTATTCTTCAACTTAAGGCTGATACTTGTAAATAGTAGACTCCTTTTGGACAGGAATGTTCTCTTTGCCTTTGATGATCTGCTTTCTATGCCCTCTTTGCTTCGTTTGTCATGTGTTATTTTGCATCCATGGTAGCTACAACAGAGATGACTCTAAGAGACTGTGCTGGTATAGAGTCGTGACTTAAGAACTTTCGAGGAATGTTTGCATTTAAAGACAGTGTTTTAAATGAAGAAGAAAATTTGATGTTATTCAACAAATTTAAAAAAATGATTCAAATGGTTCTGAGCACTACGAGCCTTAATTTCTGAGGTCATCAGTCCCCTAAAACTTAGAACTACTTAAACCTAACTAACCTAAGGACATCACACATATCCATGCCTGAGGCAGAATTCGAACCTGCGACCGCTAACGTAATTCATACACAGCCCAATCGGCGACTTCAGTTAACGAATAATTCGAAATAAACTCCACAACTACATTATTCGCACCTTCGGTCAGTCACTCGACACGTAAAGAAAGACAACAAAAGCAACGTGCAACTATAAGGTATGAAAGAGGGGAAAAGTAAATAATATGGGATTCTGAAAATGAGCTTATAAGAAATGAAATGATTCTCATAAAGACTGGAAATACCAAGTAAGATTACCATGAAAACAGTGAAGGATATTAAAGATTATTCATTTGCTTCAAACACCCCTCCTGCAGCAGATGCATTTTTGTACACGTATATATCTCCTAGTCTGTAGAAGAATAGGTACTTTAGTATTAACTGACTAATGGGTGAGTGACCCTCACATTTTCTTTCGTTGTTGCTTTCATACACGCTGCAGATGAAAGTATGTTGCGGCCTTCGTTTTGAATTTTACTAACTAGAGACGTAAGGAATACTGTATCTGCCAGAGAACATCAGTGATTTCTTTAAGTTGATGAGTTTTACGTGCTTTAACAGAAACAAGATAAATACAAATTACTTACTTTACTCTGATTAATGTATGTGTTTATTTAGTCTGCAGTAAGCTAATGTCTAAAAAAACTGTCAAATTGTGTTGGAAGTTTGTTACTTTATGTTACCTACCGATTACTAATTTATTTCTGTCCTTCGCAATCATAGCATCTCCATCGAGATCAAGTGGTATAGATCGAATAAAATACCTTTGTGAATGGCATCGAATTTGCAGGGGGCACTATGGTATCCACCCAGACAAACTCAGTCAGGTCCAGTATATTTACTAGACAGGACACATAACGAGCACGTGGCGATCATGGAAGGCCTATGATTAAATGGTATCTAGCTCCCACCATCCGTCTCTTTGCTACGTCAATTGCAAAGTTATTTTAATCGAAGATAATTGGAAATTGCTGACGAACACCGAAAGTTCAAAGCAGTGTAGGAACTGAAATATTTTAATGCTGACTTAAACAATAAAATAATCTGCTTAATGTATAGATTTGCCACTATGAACAACATCACCCAAAATATGATACTTTCGAGTCATTAGTGAGACAAGAAAAGTTGAGAAACTTTAAGTGAGGGCTGAAAATGCAACAGTTAATGTTTAATAAAATGTCAAAACAAAAAGGTGGAGCGGGTGTATACCAAATAAGTTTTGTCAGAGTTCCTAGATGAACATATGAAACCTTTAACGATAACTGGTGTAATTAAAGAATGACTAACTGAAACTACTGACATTAATTGGCAGGAAAGGAATAATCTGTTTGATTTGAAATGTGGAAGGAATAATTATTTGGAGTGACAATTTAAGCATTCAAATACAAGCAAAATCTTCTAGTTTACAAGATTTTACATTACCTCAGACCGAACTACGTACACTGTGGGCGTAGATCAATAAGAAAGGAAGTGAAATGCATTGTGGATCCAATATCCCTTACAGGGGTATTCTGTAGCATTGTAATAAACATGAAAAATGTATCAAAATATGTCAAAAATAATTAATTTCATTAAATCTTCTGACTTCAAACAGCAACAGTTTCCTTCTTCCTTAAGTAAATTACATAGCGAATATTTCGGTTAGCCCTTTTATATAGAGGTATGTTGGCTAACGAGTTTCAAAGTTCTTAAGCAATCCTGCCACCTGAAAGATGAGCTCAAGCCTTAGAGCAGAGTGGAGTCAGCAGCTACAACAGCTTATCGTTTGTGCATATGTAAGGTGTCAGGCAAATCGAACACCTTCCATGAAAACCCTGACATGATAAGCAAATCCAGTAGTATGTCACATAGCTCCGAATAAATTGTGACATTAAATTAACCAAAGTAATACGAGTAACTAGTGAGCAAATGGAATACCACAGACTAACACAAGAATGCCTAAATGCATGTCATACCTTCCCACCGTGAGACAGACGCACTTCCGAGGGGAGAAAGGAGAACAGAAGTCGAGAGCAGAACCGTGTTAAGCTAGAAGGCTCTACGATAAGGGACGGACAGGACACCCACGTTGCCAGCGTACCGATAAGACCACACCACCCGCAGGTTTTAGCGTGAGACTTTTTCGCGTCTCTGTTACGTCAAGGACCACCCCCCAACCCATGTTAAAAGCTAGAGCCCTCCAGAAAAACAGTATAGATCTTAAGATAACACAAAAAGGGCCACTACCACCTGCAAGTTTTAGCGTGAGACTTTTTCGCGTCTCTGTTACGTTGCAAACTTTAAAAACACTGTCACACCACGAAAAGTATAACGTTTCTCATTGGATAGACTGAATTTTTGTAGGCGGAGCTTAAGGTTAACATTAAGACCCTGATTGGTCAGATGAAAACACAGTCAGATAGTTTTTTTTTAAACCAACTTCGGTAAATTGTAGTAAGGACAAGTGAGGAGGAGAGTTGCTTCCGAGAGGGCGAGCTGGACGGAGCTGCCCCGGCCGCCGCCTCTGGCGAACACCAACAAGGTAATGAACGCACGCGATGCCGCATAACAGCGCATAAAGCTTCACTCAGAACTGCAGAAGTCTCATTTGTTACACCCCCTTTTTGCGTAATACTAGTGTCGATCGTAAATTAAAGCTCATGGTGTTCACATTTGCCACTTGAAGTAAAAATCTGAAACGCGATGATTTCTCTGTTATATAGTTATTGAGAAGCCACATCAGCCACTGTAATTTACGACAAGTTAGATAAGCAATTAAAGATATTTGAGGGTCACTGTAGACCATTTTGCTAGTTTTCTCTTTTGTGAAACTTAATTTAAACCTAGATTATAGATGTGATATGGCATAGGTCATCCTTCGATCCATTGTAGAACTTGGAAACCCTCTCAGGGAATATTCGTTCACATTTTTGTTGAACGCAGTTGGTTTTTACTATCCTGTATTGAAACATTTCCTTTTATCAGTAGTGAAATTTATAAACAATGTTTTGTGAGGAGAATAAAATTTCCAATGGTAAACTTAACTGCTTTTTCTACCTTATTTTACCAGCTAACTAAAAATAGGAAAGCCTTGAACCCCTTCCACTAAATTTAGTTAGTATTAAGATTCTTTTACAGGGAGTGCAGTGGAGCGGACTCTGAAATCATTAAGTATTTGGTTATATCATGGCTAGTCTCACTGAACTCTTCTGAATTCTACATGTCATGTGTGGTCTGGCGTCTCCTTACCAGCAACAGGTCCCATGTTCAAACTAGTCATTTCCCTAAAAAACAAGCTCAGAGCGTCGTTGCGCGAAAGTGGTAGGGAGACACGATATAGAACAAACAGACACCATCATGAATGTTTAGACATAGACTGTATACATAGTTTAGTTTACTCGTGTTCTTACTTCCTTCAGATTAGAAGTGAACAGTAGCTGATTATTTAGCTGTTTTTAGTAGTGCTATTTATTTTTGATGTGAGAGTTTGCGTATTTTTCTATTGTTTGTGTGGTTCTCACAATAACTAATTAAATATGGATGGGGACTGCTCCTGTTGGGTACTGATGCGTGAGGAACGTGCCATTGTGTGTAAACAGCTGCTATCTATGTTGACCACGTTCGACAGCCTTCAGGCTGCTGCCCTGGCCTGCGGTGGCGTTGAGGCATCTGAGACGAATGTTTTGGTACCTCTAGAGCTCATGGTTTCGCATGGGATTCATGATGTCGTTGCTCCTTCCCATTCGCACATTCTGGTCAGTCAACACTTACCTGACAGTGACTGGCAAACAGTGGTGTAGTCGCGGGTCTCTACACGGAAGGCGAAAGTGGGTAAAGGACTCACGGGTGTCCCTTCACGTCTTAAAAATAAGCTTAAGGTATTGTCTGCTACCGAAAAAAATCTGAGTCAGCAGGGGACGATTCCCCTCATGGGACAGTTGTCGATCTTCCTGAGAAATCTTCCGGAGAGTGGAACTGCTTGTTATTGTCATATTCAGTATTAAACAGAGCAGGTGATAGAGTCACGCAGGAAAATAGCGAGTACATCGGTAAATACAACCATTTTCCACTCTGTTTGAATGCCGGGGGTCTCTTCCGAGATGTGGAGGAGGCTCGGAAGGCAGCAATTGAACGCATTAGGTGCATCCGGCTGCTCATTATTACTCATGTAGGCTCGAATGACTCGTACTGCCTGGGTTCAGAGGCCATTCTCGGTTTCTGCAGGCGACTGGCTGATTTGGTGAAGACAGATAGCCTCGCCTGCGGGTTAAGGCAGAGCTATCGTGCTGCTTCATCGTTCTCAGAACCGATCTTGGTCCTCTGGTGTGGAGTAGAGTGGAGGCCTAAATCAGAGGCTCACACGATTCTGCGACTGTATCGAATGTACATTTTTCGACCTTCGCTATCGAGTGGGTAGTTGTAGGGTTTCCCTTCATAGGTCACGCGTTCACTGCAAGCACTAAGCGGCTACTAGGATAGCTACTCGAACTGGTGGCACAAATTAGCATCTCGTGCAACTTTTTCTGCATCATGATCGGCCTCACCTTAATACAGCTGTCAAGCATATTAACATGAGACGGCACTGAAGTCGGAGGGCATGTCTCACATTGCAGCTGTGTCAGTTGAGTCTATCAACAGGGCGGGTTTCACTAAACTCGGCCTGCACCGCAATAAGTATGGCAAGGGGATTATAGATGACAGCGTAGTTGGGGGTAATGGGATCACTCATGGCAAAATTCATGTAAATTATTAGCTGGAGTTAGAGCTGCATCTTTTTTGCACGGAAGTCAGTTGAGAGGTATTACTACTTAAAGGAAGTCTCTCTAACAAAGGAAACACTTTCGACGAAGGTTAGGTATCCAACTAATGAGGGAATTTGTATATTTCATCAAAAACCTACAAGGTGTTAGCGATGAAGTTAGTGAACTGTTCACGCTGAACTTATTGATATATGAGAGCACTTCTTAATGTACGTGACAATTCAGAGGCTTCCTTCGCCAGGGTACAGATTAGCTGGCTGTCTTACTAGGAGTTTTGCGTAATGAGGGAGAGGTCTTGTACGTGAAAAACGGTATTCATTAAAGTCCATTGATGTTTCAAAGCAATGCACGAAGCAGTTACTTGAATGTTGTGTTGTTTCGGCTGAATTAAGTGGAACTAAACATCTAATTTTTGTTATTTATAGGTACCCTTACTCTGATTTGGGAACATTTCTGCTCATGTTAGAAAGGGGTCTTGGTTCACTTTATAAGAAGTGCTAAGAATTAGTTGTAAGTGGTGACTTCAGTATTAACTGTGTAAGTCCAATGAGAGTGCAAGGGAACAGTAACACAATAATATACAACATTTTTTGTTCATTCTTCGTTACAAGAGGGGCATAAAACTGAATGGCCTTTCAGACCATGATGCACAAATTTAAGCGCTAAAATATTTTTGTGCTCAGTCATACGTTAAATATAATGATAAAGTATTTAGATAAGCTAATGCAGTTGCAATAGTGACCTTTTTAAACATCATTAAGGAACAAGAGTGGAAGTTATTTATAATGTTGGTAACGTAGACGATAAATATAGCGATTTCCTCATACTCTTCTCATGCTCTTTGAAAGTTGCTTTCCATTAGAGCGTTCAAATCAGGGTACTAGCACTAATAAGAAATCTGGGTGGCTGACTAGTGTGATAAGAATATCATGTAGAACAAAGTGGGAATTATATAAGAATGTTAGAAGCATTCACAATCGAGCTATAGCAGCCCATTATAAACAATATTGTAAGGGTCTTAAAGATATTATTAGGAAGAAAAAAGTATGTCGTTCTCAGGATAAAATTAAAAGCATTTGATCAGTCGTGAAGGAAGTGTCAGCAGCACCAGGTTGCTGTTATAAAGTCAATGGGTAGTATAAATGTTTCAGCAACTGAGAAGTAGGGCATATGAACAGTATTTAATAGTTACTTTCTGAATGTAACAGATGAACCAAATAGAAGCTTAGTTCTTACAGGGAATCACATAACCCTCTCAGAAAACAGGTTTCCGAGGCTTTTATCTGAAATACTCCTCCAGAATACTGATAATGGGTAAAGTGAGTCAATAATTAACTCACTAAGGCCTAAGGGCTCTCGTGGATATGCCGGAGTATCTAGCAGAAGACTGTTCTGCAAATGATAGTCTAGTACTTACCTGTATCTGAAACTATTCCTTTCGGAATGGTCAGTTTTCTGACAGATCAAAGTACTAACTAGTGAAGTCAATTTATAAAAAGGGAGAAAGTTGTAATGCAGAGAATCTTAGGCCTATTTCTATGCCATTAGTGTTTGCTAAAGTTATTGAAAAGTTTGTACGTTCAAGGGTAATTGATCATTTCAATCCATATAATTTGCTGCCAGATGAACAGTTTGGTTCCAAAAGTCGTTTAAAAGTTGAAAACGTTATATTCTCTTTTCTCTGTGAAAATCTGGACAGGTTAAAAAGAAAGTTGCGAACACTAGGCTTCTTCTTTCATTTAACTAAGCGTTTGGTTGTGTTGACCACAAAATATTACTGCAGAAGTGAGACCATTATGGAATAAGGGGAGTAGCTCACAATGGAATCACCACTTAATTTAAGATCAGACAGCAGAAAGTCGTTCAAAGAGGGAGGGAACAGGGGAACGTGTTGGGATCGCTGCTGTTTCTTATTTACATAAATGATATGGCTTCTAGTATTACAGGCGACTGAATTCTGTTTGCAGATGACACTAGCTTGATAGTAAAAAATATTGTGTGCAGTATTGACACAGTGCCAAATAATGCAATTCAAGACTAAGTTCATGTGTAGTATAAAATAAATTGATGGTAAATCACAGTAAGGCCCAGTTTTTGGAGTTTCTAACACACAGTTCAACAAGAACTTACGTTTTGATTACACAGAATGGGCAAATGACTAGTGATACAGAACAGTTTAAATTCCTAGGCGTTCAGATAGACAATAAGCTGTGGCTGAAAGCCCAGGTTCAGGATATTATTAAAAAACTGAATGCTGCTTTATGTACCATTAGAACAGTGTTTGAAATAAGTGACAACATGAAAGTGGTGCACTTTGCTCATTTTTATGCCCTTACGACGTATGGTATTATATTTTGGAGTAACTCTTCCCATTCTCAAAGGGTGTTTTTAACTCAGAAACCGGCTGTTCGAGCAATATGTGGTGTAATTCGAGGGACTCCGGCCCACGCCTGTTCAGTAGTCTGGGAATTCTGACATTGGGCTCTCAATACATATTTTCTTTAATGTCGCTGTTCTTAACAATACCAGCTTATGCCCAAGAATCAGCAGCTTTCTCTCAGTTAATACTAGGCAGAAATCCTATCTGAATCTGGAACGCACCTCTTTCACTCTTGTGCAGAAAGGCGTGCAGTAATCTGCTGCATCCATTTTCAAGTGGCTGCCAAAACAATTCAAAAATCTTAGTAGTAATCCACGCAGTTTCATGCCTAGCTCTTCTTCTGCTCTGTCGAGGAACTCCTGAAAAAATGTGTTACGTTGTTGATTATTTTAACTTACGGCCTGTCGTCTTCATAAAATTCATATATGTTTCATTTTATCTACGAGTATTATTTCTCTTCTGCTATAATTTCATATACTGAGTCGTTCCATGACCATGGAAACTTGCTCCTCAGTTTTGTTTTAGAGAACATAGCATTTGAAATAAAGTAGTGGTCTTTGTGTGGCGTGTAAATGTGAGTTTTGTTAGGACAGAAAAATCCCTTCCCAGGACCGATAAGATGTGTTCTGATTGCCGACGTGGTAGAATCCGTCATAGCAGTTTGAAGAAAGAAAATTTTAACATAGTATTAGTTAACTGCAGGGGCGTCCGTGGAAAGATCCCGGACTAGTCTCGCTTATAAACGGTAACAGTGCCCACACAGTACTGGGGACAGAAAGCTAGCTGAAACTATATGTCAATAGCACTGAAATTCTAAATTCTAACTGCAGTTTACATGGTAAAGAAAGGTCGAACGCCGGTGGTGAATGCGCGCGTTTTTAGCCACAAAAAATACGATAGCATCTAGGGACAATAGTACAGATTAGGATCAGTCATTGTCATTGGATGATTTACAGCCCCCCTGCCTAAGGAGCAATAGTAGGGGAACCTCTGTGGATAAACTTGGAAAATATTTCACCTAAATATCCTCGTTATGCTGTAGTATTAGCTGGAGACTTCAACTTACCAACAGTAGACTGGGAGGCTCAAGTGATTAGGGCAGGTAGTAGCGACAGGGAATGGTTTGAAACTGTTTTACAAGCTTCATCTGAAAGTTACCTTGAGCAGCTAATGAGAAAACCGAATCGTAGCGGTACATCGTAGATCTGTTGGTGAAAAGCAGACCCGAACTTTTCGAGGCAGTTAGCGTAGAGTATCAGTGATCATAAGGTTTTTGAGAATCAATGAATGCTGTTGAAGAAGGGTGGGAAGATCTTTCTGATCAGCAAGAGTGATAAGAAACAGATTTCAGATTACCTGCACGGTCAACACGAAAATGTCCAGCACTAACAAATGAGATTATCAATGGATAAATTTCAAGAGAATTGTGCAACACGCTTTCAGCAGATATGGGCCGAGCAGATTTGTGAGAGGTGGAGCAAACCCACCATGGTTCCACGGCCATGTTAGAAAGTTGCTTCGAAAGTAAAGTGTGCTTCACTGCAACTATAAAAGTGGCCAAAGTCACACATACATACATAAATTCAAAGATGCCGAAATAAGTGCAAAGACAGCCATGCGTGAAACGTGTAAGTAGGCTGTTTAGGTTTTTTTATATATAACGCCACGGAGCGCTCTGTATGAAGATCACTGGCTGTGCTGTGTGCAGTCTGTGGCTGGTTGGCATTGTTGTAATACTCGCCATTGTAGCGTTGGGCAGATGGATGTGAACAGCGCATAGCGTTGCGCAGTTGGAGGTGAGCCGCCAGCAGTGCTGGATGTGGGGAGAGAGATGGCGGAGTTTTGAAATTTGTAAGACTGGATGTCATGAACTGCTATATACATTATTACTGTTGAACACTATTAACGTAAATACATTGTTTGTTCTCTATTAAAATCTTTCATTTTGCTAACTGTACCTATCAGTAGTTAGTGACTTCCATAGTTTGAATCTTTTATTTAGCTGGCAGTAGTGGCGCTCACTGTATTGCAGTAGTTCGAGTAACGAAGATTTTTGGTGAGGTAAGTGATTTGTGAAAGGTATAGGTTAATGTTAGTCAGGGCCATTCTTTTGTAGGGATTATTGAAAGTCAGATAGCGTTGCGCAAAAAATATTGTGTGTCAGTTTAAGCACAGTCATGTATTATTGTTCTAAGGGGACGTTTCATAAACGTTTACCATATTCGAGAGTAAAACAATCCACAGACATCACAGAAAATCAGAAGAAGATTTGGTCTTATGCTATATCAATAAATGCATCGAAGTCCTCTGTTCGGATACTATGTGACCATAGTAGCACTGAAGCGGAGGACGACGCAGAAAAGTCCGAAATACTAAACGTCTTTCCCAGAACTGTTTCGCAGAGGAAGAAGGTACTATAATGCCTCCTGTAAGTCGTCCAAAGAACGACAAAACGGCTGAGATCGAAATAAGTGACCATGGGGCAGAAAAGCCACTGAAATTGCTCGGCATAGTGAAGGCCGCTGGAGCTGACGAGGTTCCAATTCGATTCTACCCAGAGTATTGGAAAGTAGTTACCCCTCTACTAGCAGTAGTGTTTCGCAGGACCTTGAAGGAGTAAACTGTTCCTGATGACTGAAAAAATCACAGGTAATTCCCGCTTTCAAGAAAGATCGTCGAACAGACGCACGAAAGTACAGGCCTGTATCTGTGGCGTTGTTCAGATGTAGAATTTTGGAACATGTTTGTACATTTCTGGAGATTGAAAATCTCCTTTTTAAGAATCAACACGCGTTCCGAAAACAATGATCGTGTGAAACCCAGCTTGCTCTGTTCGTCCAAGAGACCCAGAAAGCGGTAGACACCGGCGCCCAGTTAAATGCCGTGTTTCGAGGCTTCCGTAAGGCATTCGATATACACTCCTGGAAATGGAAAAAAGAACACATTGACACCGGTGTGTCAGACTCACCATACTTGCTCCGGACACTGCGAGAGGGCTGCACAAGCAATGATCACACGCACGGCACAGCGGACACACCAGGAACCGCGGTGTTGGCCGTCGAATGGCGCTAGCTGCGCAGCATTTGTGCACCGCCGCCGTCAGTGTCAGCCAGTTTTCCGTGGCATACGGAGCTCCATCGCAGTCTTTAACACTGGTAGCATGCCGCGACAGCGTGGACGTGAACCGTATGTACAGTTGACGGACTTTGAGCGAGGGCGTATAGTGGGCATGCGGGAGACCGGGTGGACGTACAGCCGAATCGCTCAACACGTGGGGCGTGAGATCTCCACAGTACATCGATGTTGTCGCCAGTGGTCGGCGGAAGGTGCACGTGCCCGTCGACCTGGGACCGGACCGCAGCGACGCACGGATGCACGCCAAGACCGTAGGATCCTACGCAGTGCCGTAGGGGACCGCACCGCCACTTCCCAGCAAATTAGGGACACTGTTGCTCCTGGGGTATCGGCGAGGACCATTCGCAACCGTCTCCATGAAGCTGGGCTACGGTCCCGCACACCGTTACGCCGTCTTCCGCCCACGCCCCAACATCGTGCAGCCCGCCTCCAGTGGTGTCGCGACAGGCGTGAATGGAGGGACGAATGGAGACGTGTCGTCTTCAGCGATGAGAGTCGCTTCTGTCTTGGTGCTAATGATGGTCGTATGCGTGTTTGGCGCCGTGCAGGTGAGCGCCACAATCAGGACTGCATACGACCGAGGCACACAGGGCCAACACCCGGCATCATGGTGTGGGGAGCGATCTCCTACACTGGCCGTACACCTCTGGTGATAGTCGAGGGGACACTGAATAGTGCACGGTACATCCAAAGCGTCATCGAACCCATCGTTCTACCATTCCTAGACCAGTTTCCCCTTCCTGGGACAATGAATTCACGGTGTTCTTATTTCAATTTCCAGGAGTGTAATTAAGCACTGCCGCCTAATGAAGAAAATATGAGCGCACGGAATATCACAGTAATTGTGTGATTCTAGCAAACAGAACACAAAATTCCATTCTCTATGGAGAGAAATCTTCAGTAAAAGTGACTTCCGACTTACGCTAAGGGAGTGTTATTGGTATATTACTTTTCACAACATACTGTGTGTTTCAAAAGCACACCGACAAACTTCGAGGGAATTTTGGAACATGATTGTGCTCGCATATTATGACATATCTAGAGATTGAAAATCTTCTACTTAAGTATCAAGATGCGTTCCGAAAACAATGATCGTGTGAAACCTAACTTTCTCTGTAGTAGGTGTCTTGATAACAAGGTGAGGATGGGATTCCATGTCGAAAAACATCATCCAATGACGCTACAGAGCATCCAAGTTTTAGGTGCCGGCGCCTGCGTATGTATTTAATATCGGACAATTCCGCGATGATGTTACAACCTTCCAAGGATGATACCGAAGGATAAATATATCAATCTGAGGCTATGGACCGTGGTCTTTAAAACAACAAGTCGAAAGTTATAAGCGAACATAGTTGCGATACCTCTGAAATACACATACCGGTACTGTTATTGCTGAGATTGTAAGGTAGGTAACTTTCAAAGGTAATAGTACGGACCAAAACAAGGAAAAGTCGCTACTATGCATGGGAATTAAAAAGCGCTCCTCAGGAGCTATGAACACTTATTCACCTTCTCTACTGTGAAAGACATCTCCTCTACTGAACAAGTGCTCATAACCATTAACGTGTGCGTTTTATGGCACATGTTTACTGGACATTTTTTCGTGTTTTAGTCCATACTACCATCTATGAAAGTTACCTATCCTACAGTCTTTGCAATAACAGTAACGGCACGTATATTCCACCGTCAGAAGTATCAGAACTTACAACTTTCCACTCACTCGTTTCCAGACCAGAATCCATTACCTCAAATGGAAACATTTATCCTTCTCCATCATACCTGAAAATTTGTAACATCATCACGGAATCGTATCGTATATACAATGACAAAAAAATAGTAACATCAAAAAGTAATTAATGTAAAGAAATTAAGGTTATACAGGGTGGTCCATTGATCGTGACCGGGCCAAATATCTCACAGAGTAAGCGTCAAACGAAAAACCTACAAAGAACAAAACTTGTCTAGCTTGAAGAGGGAAACCAGGTGGCGTTATGGTTGTCCCGCTAGATGGCGCTGCCATAGGTCAAACGGATATCAACTGAATTTTTTAAATAGGATCCCGCATTTTTATTACATGTTCGTGTAGTACGTAAAGAATTATGAATGCTTTAGTTGGACCACTTTCTTCGCTTTGTGACAGATGGCGCTGTAATAGTCACTAACACATGGCCCACAATTTTTTACCAACAGTTGGTAACGGGTAGGTTTTTTAAATTAAAATACAGAACGTAGGAACGTTTGAACATTTTATTTCGGTTGTTCCGATGTGATACCTGTACCTTTGTGAACTTATCAGTTCTGAGAACTCATGTTGTTACAGCGTGATTACCTGTAAATACCACATTAATGCCGGCCATCCTGATTTAGGTTTTCCGTGATTTCCCTAAATCACTCCAGGCAAATGCCGGTATGGTTCCTTTCAAAGGGCACGGCCGACTTCCTTCCCCGTCCTTCCCTAATCCCATGAGACCGATGACCTCGCTGTCTGGCCTCCTTCCCCAAAACCAACCAACCAACCACATTAATGCAATAAATGCTCAAAATGATGTCCGTCAGCCACAATGCATTTGGCAATACGTGTAGCAACATTCCTCTCAACAGCGAGTAGTGCGCCTTCCGTAATGTTCGCACATGCATTGACAATGACCTGACGCATGTTGTCAGGCGTTGTCGGTGGATCACGATAGCAAATATCCTTCAACTTTCCCCACAGAAAGAAATCCGGGGACATCAGATTCAGTGAACGTGCGGGCCATGGTACGGTGCTTCGACGACCAATCCATCTGTCATGAAATATAATAATCAATACCACTTCAACCGCACGCGAGCTATGTGCCGGACTTCCATCAGGTTGGAAGTACATCGCCAGTCTGTCATGCAGTGAAACATCTTGTACTAACATCGGTAGAACATTACGTAGGAAATCAGCATTATTGGACCATTTAGATTGCCATCGATAAAATGGGGGCCAATTATCCTTCCTTCCGTGATGCCGCACCATATATTTACCCGCCAAGGTCACTGATGTTCCACTTGTCGCAGCCATCGTAGATTTTCCGTTGCCCAGTAGTGCATATAATGCCGGTTTACGTTACCGCTGTTGGTCAATGACGCTTCGTCGCTAAATAGAACACATGCAAAAAATCTGTCATCGTTCCGTAATTTCTCTTGTTCCCAGTGGCAGAACTGTACACGACGTTCAAAGTCGTCGCCATGCAATTCCTGGTGCATAGAAATATGGTACGGGCGCAATCGATGTTGATGTAGCATTCTCAACACCGTCGTTTTTGAAATTCCCGATTCTCGCGCAATTTGTCTGCTACTGATGTGCGGATTAGCCGCGGCAGCAGCTACAACACCTACTTGGGCATCATCATTTGTTGTTGGTCGTGGCTGACGTTTCACATGTGGCTGAACACTTCCTGTTTCCTTAAATAACGTAACTATCCGGCGAACGCTCCGGACACTTGGATGATGTCGTCCAGCATACATAGTACATACCAGTTTGGCATTTTGATCACAATATCCATACATCAACACGATATAGACCTTTTCCGCAATTGGTAAACGGTCCATTTTAACACTTGTATCACGAAGCAAATACCGTCCGCACTGGCGGAATGTTACGTGACACCATGTACTTATACGTTTGTGATTATTACAGCGCTATCTATCACAAAGCGAAGAAAGTGGTCCAACTAAAACATTCATATTTCTTTACGTACTACACGAATATGTAATAAAAAATGGGGGTTCCTATTTAATAAAACGCAGTTGATATCCGTTTGACCTATGGCAGCGCCATCTAGCGGACCAAGCATAGCGCCATCTGGTCTACCCTTCAAGCTAGACGAGTTTAGTTCTTTGTAGTTTTTTCGTTTGACGCTTATTTCCTGAGATATTTGGCCCGGCCACTATCAATGGACCATCCTGTATATTCGTCTAGGTAACATATTTCAGTGATGAACATTGCAAGATCAAAGGTGAATGTAAGCGCGACATAAACATTGCAACCTTGAAACGCTGGTACATTAATAACCGGTGTAACCACAACACTGTTGAATCCAAACATGTAAACGTGCATGGATTGTATTTTACAGGTGCTGGATGTCAGTTCGCTGTACGGAGTTCCATGGCTGTTGCACTTGGTCGGTCAACACATGGATGGTTAATACTGTTTATGAATAACGCTGGAGTTGTAGACCGATGATGTCTCATGTGTGCTCCACTGGAGACAAATCCGCTGATCGAGCAGACCAAGGCAACATGTTGACAGTCTTGTAGAGCATGTTGAGCTACAATAGCAGTGTGTGGGCGAGCCTTATCCTGTTGTAAAACACGTCCTGGAACGCTATTCATGAACGGCAGCACGACAGGACGAATCTTTAGATTGTCGTACAAATTTTTAGTCAGGGTATTTGGTATAAACAAGGGAGTGCTCCTGTTCTCATAAGGAATATCATCCGAGACTATAACTCCAGGTGCAGATCCAGGCTGGTTGCAGGCACTAAACTGGCCTCCTCCTAACCAACACACGGCCATCACTGGCAACCAGCCAGAACCAGCTTTCTTCAGAAAACACAACAGACCCCATCTTTCCACTCCAATGAACTCTCATTTGACACTCATGAAATCGCTGACGGTGGTGTGTTGGGGTTAGTGGAATGCACGCTACAGGTCCTCGGAACTGTCTTAGAAGTAACCGATTTGTAACAGTTCGTTGTGTAACTGTGAGGGACTTACAACAGTTGATAATAATATCATTTACTTCACTATTACAAACACAGATAATGATTTAGGCTCTAACACCAGGCCCGAAAAACTATACAATCTACAAAGAACAAACGGGGAAATTTTAAAGGAAGAATTCAAGGTACAACCACTGCAAGAAAGCAGATTCGATGCTGACGCCAGAGCAGATAAGTTGGTGCGAGCGCTGCAGATGCCGCAAGACGAGGCGATCCCAACATTTGTTACGGGGTCAAAAGTATTTCAAATTCCCTGGAGTCCCGCTTTTTAGTCCTTAAGACGTAAAGCAAGGCAGGCGAGGACATACTACCAAAGATTTTTAGGGGCGACAGAACGACAAAGAAGGCCGTTTTTCTATCGAAAAGTTAAACAGCAATATAAATAACTACTACACCAAACAAGAGTAGCAAAAAAGGAGTCACACATTAAGGACAAAATGGTAACAGATGTTTGGGGTTTTCTCCACAAATTTGCAATAAATAAGGTTCGATCACCAATTGTATTATCAACCCTGAGAAGATGACGACACACTGGGAAACATCAGTGCAGTACCTACTGAGAAGTTTAGTTTCGGGCGATGCAACAATGCAAGACACAGACATCCATCAGCATCTGGGCTCTTAATTAACAGAGCAGCATGTGACTAACAGTACTGCGATTCCATTTGCCCAGGAGTAAGTCAGGCTGGCAATAACGAAGTTCAAGAAGAAGAAAGCACCAGGACCTGATAGAATAGTGGCAGAAGTGTTGCATTGGCTAGTGGACCAATTTGTGCAATGTATAAAAATGTTAGTAAACGAATTTCTTTAGCAGGTCGGGTGCACAGAATCTGGAAAATCTCAAATACCAACATACTAAAAAAATGGAAGACGAAGAACCAAGAGAACCAAAATCTTACAGGCCGATTTGCTTGGTAACTGCTATAGCCAAAGTACAAGAAAAACTCCTGTGCCGCCGCCTGAGAGACTAGAGACGGTAGGCATGAGCCCCCTGCAGTACGGTTTCAGGAAAGGGAAGTCCGCCGAGGATGCGATAAATCACGCAATGAATATTGTGATCTCCTCAGACGACAAATATGCTATAGGCATAATGATTAATATTGCTGGGGGGGGGGGGGGGGGCAGGGGAGGATTGATAATTTGTGGTTGCCTGCGCTGTTCAAGAGACAGAAACAGATGGACTGTCCAGGCAGTTGCAATTAAAATGTCCTGGAAAGAAAATTGTGAAAGAGATCACCAAAGGCTGCCCACAGGGCTCTGTTGGTGGTCCAGAGTTCTAGGATGTTGGCATACAACCATGACTGAAACAGCTTCACAGTATAACAAACACTAGAGGCTGCAGCTTCTACGCAGACCATCTGCTTCCCACCGTACCTGCTAACAAAAGGGCTAAATTAGAGCAAAACGGTAGGGTAATTCTTGAAACACTAAGCAACTCGAGCGTAAAAAACAAACGAACGATACCAGCGCACAGAACAGTCTTTCTTTTCTTTTGCCGTTTTTCCCGCGGATACGCAGAGTCGACATGGTTAATCGGATGTGGGAATGTTAGCTGAAGGGGTGGCCAGATGCCCTTCCTGCCGCCACCCCATACCCCCTGGGAAGGAATTAGTGTACCCCAACTGCCTGCGACTAGTCTAATCCATGGAATAGTGCGAAAGTGTTCAGATGTCTGCGAGCCTTGTAACTGAGGCGTGACGTGGGGAGCAGCCCTGTATTCACCTAGAGGGATGTGAAAAACCTCCTAAAAAGCACATCCAAGCTGGCCAGCACACAGGCCCTCGCCGTTAATCCGCCGGGCGGATTCGAACCGGGAAGCCGTGCGTTAGCGCGCTCAGCTAACTTGGCGGGTCTATATGTTACTAAAAGGAACACTATCATCATCATCATCATCATCATCATCATCATCATCATTATTTAAGACTGGTTATGCATTTCAGCGTTCAGCCTGGAATATAGCTCCCTTATAAAATTCCTCCATGATTCCCTATTCAGTGCTAACATTGGTGCCTCTTCTGATGTTAAACCTATTACTTCAAAATCATTCTTAACCGAATCCAGGTACCTTCTCCTTGGTCTGCCCCTACTCCTCCTACCCTCTACTGCTGAACCCATGAGTCTCTTGGGTAACCTTGCTTCTCACATGCGTGTAACATGACCCCACCATCTAAGCCTGTTCGCCCTGACTGCTACATCTATAGAGTTCATTCCCAGTTCTTCTTTGATTTCCTCATTGTGGACACCCTCCTGCCATTGTTCCCATCTACTGGTACCTGCAATCATCCTAGCTACTTTCATATCCTTAACCTCAACCTTGTTGATAAGGTAACCTGAATCCACCCAACTTTCGCTCCCATACAACAAAGTTGGTCGAATGATTGAACGGTGCACAGATAACTTAGTCTTTGTACTGACGTCCTTCTTGCAGAAGAGAGTAGATCGTAGCTGAGAGCTCACTGCATTAGCTTTGCTACACCACGCTTCCAGTTCTTTCACTATGTCGCCATCTTGTGAGAATATGCATCCTAAGTACTTGAAACCGTCCACCTGTTCTAACTTTGTTCCTCCTATTTGGCACTCAATCCGTTTATATTTCTTTCCCACTGACATTACTTTCGTTTTGGAGATGCTAATCTTCATACCATAGTCCTTACATTTCTGATCTAGCTCTGAAATATTACTTTGCAAACTTTCAATCGAATCTGCCATCACAACTAAGTCATCCCCGTATGCAAGACTGCTTATTTTGTGTTCATATATCTAAATCTCACCCAGCCAGTCTATTGTTTTCAACATATGATCCATAAATAATATGAACAAGAGTGGAGACAGGTTGCAGCCTTGTATTACCCTTGAAACTACTCTGAACCATGAAATCAATTTACTGTCAACTCTAACTGCTGCCTGACTCTCCATGTCTTTAATTGCTTGCAAAAGTTTGCCTCCTATTCCATAATCTCGTAGAACAGACAATAACTTCCTCCTAGGAACCCGGTCATATGCCTTTTCTAGATATATAAAGCATTGATACAATTCCCTGTTCCACTCATAACACTTCTTCATTATTTGCCGTAAGCTAAAGATCTGGTCCTGACAACCTCTAAGAGGCCTAAACCCACCCTGATTTTCATCCAATTGGTCCTCAACTAATACTCGCACTTTCCTTTCAACAATACCTGAGAAGATTTTAGCCACAACGCTGATTAAAGAGATAAATCTGTAGTCGTTACAATCTTTTCTGTTTCCATGTTTAAAGATTGGTGTGATTACTGCTTTTGTCCAGTCTCATGAAACCTGTCCCGATTCCTAGGCCATTCCAATTATCCTGTGTAGCCATTTAAGGCCTGACATTCCACTGTATTTGATGAGTTCCGACTTAATTTCATCCACCCCAGCTGCTTTATTGCACTGCAATCTATTAACCATTTCCTCCACTTCCTCAAATGTGATCCTATTTCCATCATCATTCCTATCCCATTCTACCTCAAAACCTGAACAATTACTGACCGTATTTTCACCTACATTGGGCAACTCTTCAAAATATTCCCTCCACCTGCCCAAGGCATCCACAGGATTCACCAGCAGTTTTCCTGACCTGCCCAAAATACTTGTCATTTCCTTCTTACCTCCCTTTCGAAGACTGCTAATTACACTCCAGAATGGTTTTCCAGCAGCTTGACCCATAGTCTCCAACCTGTTTCCAAAGTCTTCCCAAGATTTCTTCTTGGATGCTGCAATTATATGTCTGGCTTTGTTTCTTTCTTCAACATAACTTTCTCTGTCTACCCGAGTTCTAGTATGTAGCCATTTTTGATACGTCTTCTTTTCCCTTTTACAGGCTGCCTTGACTGTGTCATTTCACCAAGCTGTTTGCTTCATCCTACTTTTACACACTACTGTTTCAAGTCATTCTTTAGCCACTTCTAGTACTGCGTCCCTGTACTTTGTCCATTCCTTTTCCAATGACTGTAATTGACTACATTCAACTAACTGGTACCTTTCTGAGATCGCTGTTATGTACTTGCGCCTTTCCTTATCCTGAGGTTTCTCCACTCTTGTCCTCCTACATATGGACCTGACCTCCTGCACTTTCGGCCTCACAATTCCAATTTCACTGCAGATTAAATAATGATCAGTGTCATCAAAGAATCCCCTGAATACACGTGTGTCCCTCACAGCCTTCCTGAATTCCTGATCTGTTATTATGTAGTCAATGACAGATCTGGTTCCCCTGCTTTCCCAAGTATACCGGTGAATGTTCTTACGTTTAAAAAAGGAGTTTGTGATTACTAAGCCCATACTGGCACACAAATCCAAGAGTTGTTTCCCGTTCCTGTTGGCCTCCATATCCTCTCCAAATTTACCCATAACCTTTTCATACCCTTCTGTTCGGTTTCCAATCCTGGCGTTAAAATCACCCATGAGCAGAACACTGTCCTTGTCCTTTACTCTAACAACTACATCACTGAGTGCCCCATAAAAACTATCCATCTTATCTTGATCTGTCCCTTCACAATACGAATATACTGACACAATCCTAATTTTCTTGCTAGACACTGTCAGATCTATCCACATCAGTCGTTCGTTTACATACCTTATTGCAACTACGCTGGGTTCCATTTCTTTCCTGATGTAAAGCCCTACACCCCATTGTGCTATTCCTGCTTTGACTCCTGACAGGTAGCCCTTGTATTCTCCCACTTCCTCTTCTTTCTCACCCCTTACACCCCGAATGTCACTAACAGCTAAAACGTCCAGCCCCATCTTACTTGCAGCCTCTGCCAGTTCTACCTTCTTCCCAGAGTAGCCCCCATTGATATTAATAGCTCCCCATCTCATTACCATTTGTTTGCAAAGTCGTATCTTAGGAGTCCCTGGTTTGTCTGATTATTGCCAGCATCATATTTAAAGTACCAGGGAAGCAGGTTGCTAGCCTTACTTGCCCCGAATCCCATTGGGTTTTACCCCTAACGGCTGAGGTGCTAACCGGTGTTTAGTCTTTGCCGTATGAGCACAAAGGTTACCACGACTCAGAATATGTCCGAGATGCCCTGCCTTATTCCAAAGTAACTGGTATCCCGACTGTCGGGCCCACTTACTTGGCCACTCATACGTTGCCCGTGGTTCATGAACTAGGACATGACTACAGGAACTCACACCATGAACCACTATCAAGAACAAGAAATGTGAAGGGTCAGAAAAAATGACCAACATGTGAAAAGAAAAGAAGTATATAGGTATCTTGGAACTAACATCGTCGAAAAGCAAAAGTTCCATACACATGTAGAAATAGTCTGCCAGAGAGGCATTAAAATCATAAATACCATAGCAACAATTGGCCAAAGAAGGTTTCAAGTGCCACTAAGTGCAATAAGAACACATCACAACGCAATCTTACTTGCTATTGTGGGGTACGGGCCGAGCATTTGGGCTCAGAGCGAGAAAGGTGAAGACAGCACCGGCTTTACGGAAAGTACATTCTCCTGCGCCTGAGTCACATATAGAACAATACCGACTGAGGGTGTTGCTGGTGATATTAGGCTTGCTACGCCTAGACCAAGCAGTATGAAAGAGAGGTGCACAATATTGGTTCAAAAAGCGAGAATATGATAAGGTAAAGGAGACACTTGATACAAGAGGCGCATCGAATAAGTAAATTGAAGCAAGCATTGATAGAGAATGACAAGAAATCTGGGACAGGGCAGATACAGGGAAGAGAATCTAGAAGTTCCTTCCTAACATAAAAGAAGAAACAAACAAACAAGAATGACACATTTCCTTACGACCAAGTGAGCTAAACACTACCTGTCGAGATTGTCCGTGTCCCGGCTACTTAGGCCGACCGCTGTGGTGGAACGGTTCTAGCCGTTTCAGTCCGGAACCGCGCTGTTGGTACGGTGGCAGCTTCGAATCCTGCCTCGGGCATTGTTGTGTGTGATGTCCTAGTTAGTAGTTCTAAGTCTAGGGGACTGATGACCTCAAATGTTAAGTCCCATAGTGCTTAGAGTCATTTGAACCATCTGAACCGGCTACTTACTAAAAATAGGACGAAACATGACAGACACCTGTGAATGTGGAGCAATCAGTAAACCCGGACCGCATCGTCTGAGACTAAGTCATTAGACAAAATGTTACAAACCAAGACAGGAATGCATTCGGAAATGCACCAGTCTATAATATAATAAGGATTGAGGAACTATGGCATAACCTGAACTAGATTACAGCTGAGATATAAGCTTATGCCACTGTAAGCCTGCACGGCTGAGAGACATCCAACAAGAAGCCTTACGTCATGTTAACGAGACACGCCACGGCAGAACACCTACTTGCATCAACCTTCGGGAACCAGTGAGGAAACGAGCCTCGGGGAGGACCGGGAAGGCATCCTGAGACGCTTGACAGCTATCCTCCAATCTCTACACCTTGGGCGGCGCAGCAGCACAAACCCTGTGAATCTGGAGTTGCATCTCAGCCTACTGCCAGCTAACCATTCAGACAAATGAGAGCTCCAGCTTGCTTATAATAGCAACTGCAGTAGTCTAGACTACTGTAGCGTTGTGTACAGTGGTCCGTAATTGTCATTACAAAATTTGTCACATACCAATGCCGCATAGTGCTATAGACCAGTAGTGTGTACCTTCTGGATTCCGGATGCACAGATATCTGTGTGCTAGATGGCCAAATGGTAGAATTGAGACGTGTTTTAGCTAGTATTATTATTTGGTAGATGTAGTTATTGAACGTACATTCCCCCCTCCCCCCCATTAAGTAGCACAACGCTTTGTTATTACTAACACATTTGAAACCATGTTAAAATATTATGTGCTTTATTCATGCCAATTCACTTGCAACATTCGGTCTCTCCTTTTATATAGATAACAGACCAAATGAAAATAGCAAATAATAAATCTCACTCTGGTGTCAACTGCTGTTTAAATTGCTGCTGCTGCTGCAGATGCAGTACAGTGCCCCTGTCGGTAGTACCACGTGACCATCTGGTGCCTCGTCTCCTTGCGACCGGACATTTTTATGACTCTTGCTGCCAGTAATCATGTACAATGGCTACATTCCTGGCAAGTCTTTCTGCAAAAACCCAGAAGGAACATCCAGAATCTCGTAGCCACATTACACGACCTCGTTCAAACTCAGCGATGTGTTGCTAATGGCATCTTTTTCGCCTTAAAGGCATTCTTGACTAACATCAACACACCGCGTCCAGTCCCAAAGGTATCTAAAGCTTACGACCGTCACAGCGTGTATTTAAAGAAAACCCGATCTGAATTCTCATAGTGGCGCTACTAGAGCCACTCTCAAGCGACTGGAGCGAAATTTTAATAAACATCATCTTCCAGCTGTAGAAACAACAACCAACTTTCGTTTACGTCTCACAACTCTTTCTTGGTGTTTTAATTTTGTTGTTGTTTTTGTCAGTATAATACATACACAGTGATTCAGGTGTCTCTAATGTTTGATTTTATGAAACCCGCAAAATTATATCTGACCACGCTCAAGATTTACGTTTTCTTTCGCTGCCTACGCGCAAACTATTAGTCCCAAAGGAAAAAAAAGGGATGGGAACATTTTTGTAGGAAATTTAATGTAGTTAAAATTTGTAGTGAGATACGTTTCTGCTGGAGGCCACGATATGCGAGTTATTCAAGATAAACGTACAAATTTGACCTTAAAGCTTCTCTCCAACTCCACACTCATACCGTACCAATCACGATTTCTAGTATTTGTTCGTGGCAGTGTTCCAAATATAAAACCTTCCTTGGTCTTCATTCACTGGCCTTTTTACGCCACTGGCTTAGTCTAGCACTTACAAATTCTAAAATTGAAATTTGTGTAAATTTTACATATTAATTTTGAAAATTTTAACGTATAAAATAAACAATCACAACGTTGTATTCGTCAGGCATTCCGACTACGAGGATATTGTGCTTGTAAAGGTTAAGTTGAGATCGAATTGTAAACGTAATTAGTTTTAGTGTAACTTTTACAAAGGTTGTTTTTCGTTCGTTACCCTCGATGGCACGTTTGAATTACTAATGTTAACGAAGTAGCCGACTATACTAGTGACATAAAAGCCCAATCAATAGGGACGAAAAAAGATCGAACATGGGGAGTAGATCGTGTAGTCGAACGTTCTAAGATGTAGAAGGGAGTACCACGAACAACATACTAGAAAACCTGGGTGGTGAGGAATGCATATGCGGGTGGAAGTGCGTTTGAAGGTCACTCATGTACGTTTTCCTTCAGTTACTCGAAAACCGGGCCTGCAGCGGAAACGTATAGTTCAAATGGCTCTAAGCACTATGGGACTTAACATCTGTGGTCATCAGTCCCCTAGAACTTAGAACTAATTACACCTAACTAACCTAAGGACATCGCACACATCCATGCCCGAGGCAGGATTCGAACCTGCGACCGTAGCGGTCGCGCGGTTCCGGACTGAGCGCCTGAACCGCTAGACCATCGCGGCCGGCGCGGAAACGTATCTCAGAACGAAATTTAGCTACAATCAATAGCCTACAAAAGAGGCCAGGTACATTTTTCTGTAGCACTAATACACTACTGGCCATTAAAATTGCTCCACCAAAAAGAAATGCAGATGATAAACGGGTATTCATTGGACAAATATATTATACTAGCACTGACATGTGATTACATTTTCACGCAGTTTAGGTGCATAGATCGTGAGAAATCAGTACCCAGAACAACCACCTCTGGCCGTAATAACGGCCTTGATACGCCTGGGCATTGAGTCAAACAGAGCGTGGACGACATGTACAGGAACAGCTGCCCAGGCAGCTACAACACGATATCACAGTTCATCAAGAGTAGTGACTGGCGTATTGTGACGAGCCAGTTGCTCTGCCACCATTGACCAGGCGTTTTCAGTTGGTGAGAGATCTGGAGAATGTGCTGTCCATGGCAGCAGTCGAACATGTTCTGTATCCAAAAAGGCCCGTGCATGATCTGCAACATGCTGTCGTGCATTATCCTGTTGAAATGTAGGGTTTCGCCGGCTGCGGTGATCTCGCGGTTCTAGGCGCGCAGTCCGGAACCGTGCGACTGCTACGGTCACAGGTTCGAATCCTGCCTCGTGCATGGATGTGTGTGATGTCCTTAGGTTAGTTAGGTTTAAGTAGTTCTAAGTTCTAGGGGACTAATGACCACAGCAGTTGAGTCCCATAGTGCTCAGAGCCATTGTAGGGTTTCGCAGGGATCGAATGATAGGTAGAGCCACGGGTCGTAACAAATCTGAAATGTAACGTACACTGTTCAAAGTGCCGTCAATGCGAACAAGAATTGACCGAGATGTGTAACCAATGGCACCCCATACCATCACGCCAGGTGATACGCTAGTATGGCGATGACGAATACACGCTTCCAATGTGCGTTCACCGCGATGTAGCCATACACGGATGCGACCGTCATGATGCTGTAAACAGAACCTGGATTCATTCGAAAAATGACGTTCTGCCATTCGTTCGTCGTTGAGTACACCATCGCAGGCGCTCTTGTCTGTGGTGCAGCGTCAAGGGTAACCGCAGCCATGGTCTCCGTGCTGATAGCTCATGCTGCTGCAAACGTCGTCCAAATGTTCGTGCAGATGGTTATTGTCCTGCAAACGTCCCCATCTGTTGACTCAGGGATCGAAATGTGGCTGCACGATCCGTTACAGCCATGCGGATAAGATGCCTGTCGTATCGACTGCTAGTGATACGAGGCCACTGGAATCCAGCACGGCGTTCCGTATTACCCTCCTGAACCCACCGATTCAATATTCTGCTAACAGTCACTGGAACTCGACCAACGCGAGCAGCAATGTTGCGATACGATAAACCGCAATCGCGATAGGCTACAATCCGACCTTTCTCAAAGTCGGAAACGTGATGGTACGCATTTCTCCACCTACACGAGGCATCACAGCAACATTTCACCAGGCAACGCCGGTCAACTGCTGTTTGTGTATGAGAAATCGGTTGGAAACTTTCCTCATGTCTGTGTACTTTGCTTGTGGCGAGCGAGATAATATGAAAATTCCTCAGTTAGATAGATACAACATACGGGTTGCATAAAGTTACAAATGTAGTGTTAGCCGCATCACCCTGTATACAGGCGCCGTCGCGTATATCTTCGACGCTCTGTAGCCGTTGACTGACGGTTACGGTCACAGGTTCCTATCCTCATATGTTCCTCAAGAGACTCTCTAAATCCCCTCGAAGTTGGTCCGTATGATTTTGAAACATCTTGTACGTATAAAAATGGCATGGTAACAGTTCCAAGAGGCTTTCTGCGGATTATGCTGTGGTATACAAAGAAATCGCAACGCTAGAAAATTTTAGCGAAACGTAGGAAGAGCTGCTGGGAATCGGCTCTACGTGCAGCGAGTGGCAACTGACCCTCAACATAAACAAATGTAACTTACGGCATATACAGATATATAAAAGAAAAGTCTAATATTATATGACTACACGATTCCAGAAGAATCACTGAAAGCCCCTGTCTTCATAAAATATCTAACAGTATGCGTACTGGGCGATTTGATGTTTAACGACCAAGTACAACTAATGGCAGGAAAGGAAGATGTCAGACTCAGAGTCATTCGAAGAATCATCAGGAAATACTGTCCATCAACAAAAAAGGTAACTTACAAAACCCTCGTTGCATATTGCTCGTCGGTATGGGATCCGTACCAGATAAGACTGATAGAGAAAACAGAGAAGATTCAAGGCAATGCAGAGCATTTCGCAACAGATTCGTTTAATTAACACGAAGGCATCACAGAAATGATCAACCAGTTTCAGGAGCAGACGTTTGCAAAAGGGACGTTCAGTATACTGGCGCGGTTTGCTGTTAAAGTTGCGAGGGCATACATTCCTGTAAGAATCAATTAAAATATTGTTTCCTCCTATGTATACAAAGTGTTACAAATAGGTACGGCCAAACTTTCAGGAAACATTCCTCGCACACAAATAAATAAAAGATGCTATGTGGACATGTGTCCGGAAACGCTTAATTTCCATGTTAGAGCTCATTTTAGCTTCGTCAATATGTACTGTACTTCCTCGATTCACCGCCAGTTGGCCCAATTGAAGGAAGGTAATGTTGACTTCGGTGCTTGAGTTGAAATGCGACTCATTGCTCTACAGTACTAGCATCAAGCACATCAGTACGTAGAATCAACATGTTAGTGTTTATCACTAACGTAGTTTTGCAGTTAGTGCAATGTTTACAATGGCGGAGTTGGCACATGCCCATTTGATGTTTGGATTAGCACGGGGCAATAGCCGTGGCGCGGTACGTTTGTATCGAGACAAATTTCCAGAACGAAGGTGTCCCGACAGGAAGATGTTCGAAGCAACTGGTCTGCGTCTTAGGGAGCAAGAAACATTCCAGCCTATGACTCGCGACTGGGGAAGACCTAGAACGACGGGGACATCTGCAATGGACGAGGCAATTCTTCGTGCAGTTGACGATAACCCTAATGTCAGCGTCAGAGAAGTTGCTGCTGTACAAGGTAACGTTGACCACGTCACTGTATGGAGAGTGCTATGGGAGAACCAGTTGTTTCCGTACCATGTGCAGGCACTATCAGCAGCTGATTGGCCTTCACGGGCACACTTCTGCGAATGGTTCATCCAACAATGTGTCAATCCTCGTTTCAGTGCAAATGTTCTCTTTACGGATGAGGCTTCATTCCAACGTGATCAAATTGTAAATTTTCACAGTCAACATGTGTGGTCTGACGAGAACCCGCACGCAATTGTGCAATCACGTCATCAACACAGATTTTCTGTGAACGTTTGGGCAGGCATTGTTGGTGATGTCTTGATTGGGCCCCATGTTCTTCCACCTACGCTCAATGGAGCAGGTTATCATGATTTCATACGGGATACTCTATCTGTGCTGCTAGAACATGTGCCTTTACAAGTACGACACAGCAGGTGGTTCATGCACTATGGAGCTCCTGCACATTTCAGTCGAAGTGTTCGTACGCTTCTCAACAACAGATTCGGTGACCGATGGATTGGTAGAGGCTGACCAATTCCATGGACTCCACGCTCTCCTGACCTCAACCCTCTTGACTTTCATTTATGGGGCCACTTTAAAGCTCTTGTCTACGCAACCCCGGTGCCAAATGTAGAGACTCTTCGTGCTCGTATTGTGGACGGCTGTGATACAATACGCCATTCTCCAGGGGGCTGCATCAGCGCATCAGGGATTCCATGCGACGGAGGGTGGATGCATGAATCCTCGCTAACGGAGGACATTTTGAACATTTCCTGTAACAAAGTGTTTGAAGTCACGCTTGTACGTTCTGTTGCTGTGTGTTTCCATTCCATGATTAATGTGATTTGAAGAGTAGTAATAAAATGAGCTCTAACGTGGAAAGTAAGCGTTTCTGGACACATGTACACATAACATATTTTCTTCCTTTGTGTGTGAGGAATGTTTCCTGACAGTTTGGCCGTACCTTTTGTAATACCCTGTATATGACGACAAGACTATGAAGAAAAAATTAGCCCACAAGGAGGTTTACTGAACATCGTTATGTTCGCGAGCTATTCGTGACCTGAACAGGAAAGTGAGTAAATGACAGTGGTGTACAAAGTATTGTCCGCCACGCCCCACAAGGTGGCTTGCAGAGTACAGATGTAGTTATGGATATAGAGGAAATATGTCAGTTCGTCGTTATTATTCCCCTTTTACTCTCCCTGTACTCTCATTTAGTACTTCCTGTGAAATTTCAAGGTATCTCTTCGTAGCTGACTCGAAATTTTAACTCACTTGTCTGTCCTGAGTTAGTCTTTGAGTCTGACATGCTTCTTTTATATGAAGAGATCGTTATGTAAATTGATTAACAAGCAAATATTCTGATTTGAATATTTCGTGACAAATGAAACTTTAAAATCTGTGTTTATACTGGGTGTCTCACGTAACTCTGCCACGTCAAATATCTCTGTAACAATAGATTTTTGAAAACGTTTTCTCCAACATGGACGTACGGCAGGGACTTAGTAAACCAAATACTGTTCGAAATTTTAAAACGTAAACGAACACTATTTTCAACACAAACTCTTCTATTTTTAAATAGACACCCCCTATTATTTCGTATGCAATCAATAGCATGAAAAATCACAAAAATAATGTCGTTGGTTGCATCGCAATACGGCAATTACATCCGGAGAAATTGCGAAGAGAAGTTCATTCAGTAAGATAATTTCAGATGTTTATACAAAGTAGAGTAGTTTTGTTTCTATAAAATGTCCAATTGGTTAAGCTATAGTGACTATCTTTTTTGGTAAAGATTTTTGGGAAAAAAGAACATAATACATTTGACAAATCGTTTTACTGGTTCCCTTTTACAACTCACACTACGGTTTGGTGGGTGAAGTTTCGTTAACTTGATATTCTGCATCTAAATCAAAAAGCTTATTGCAATAATCTCACTTACAAATAAATGCATCACTCGGAAGCACTTGGCGTGACTTGTGAAATCTGCTGAAATTTTGTACAAAAAGGGCATCAGCTCTTTAACAAAAAAGTAATAGTTAATCATGTTCAAATTAGGGTACTTTCCTGTAAGGTTTTTTATAATTTTCAAGAAGCAGCTTAAGCACATTATAACATTTAAGTGACTCAAACATGTAATAATCATTAACACTCTTCTCCTCCTCATCGAATCAGTAGTCTTCAAGATGCAGCAATGCGACACATTCAGGAGTTATTTGTTTCAGAATACTTAGGATGACTGGGCTGAGTAAATTTCTTGAAAATGCCAAGGACTTGTATTTTAGCAGTAAATGAAATGTATTTCCAGTTGTCAATATGGACAGTAATCAGATGTATAATGAAAAGACAACAATGAAAATTGGTGCGAGCCTGTGACTCTAACATTGCACTGTACTTCTGAACACAGACACTGCAGTGTTGTCTTTTAGAAATGACTTAATTAATAGGTTCAAAGAACTGAAAGAGGGTTCAGTATTCAGAACCTGCAGAATGCATTCGTCGCCATATATTCAATTGACTACCGATACTATCAGTCTGCGAATATCATATTTAGCACTGAGTTTCATAAATTTATACGTTTGTCATTAGTATTTATGCTGTCAACGGAAGTGCCTGCGATGTATTGGCTCTACAGCCCAACGTATACTTCCTTTATATCTCAAGTAGATTTTTCGTATTGTTAAGTTGCACACCTTACTGCGAATGATATTTATTAACAATATCTGAAAAGTTTTTTTCCAGCTATGTTACAAACTCTTTGTCACACACGTGAATTATGTGAAATACATGTATCTAAAATGCACATATAAAATGCCGAATAACTATTTTTGTTTCGCATTTGAAATGCTTTCTCACAAAAGCATTTTCTATTCTGGTTTAAATACTTAAGTTATAGATATTTTGTATTTCTAAAAGGTAAAATTTTCTCTTGAATTTTTTTTATTTCATGGTTCGCAGTTTCTATTTATTTCATGAGCCTTTTGTTTAAACAACAACTATTGCTCAATGGATACAGATGGCGCATTAAGGGAGAAAGAGATATCCGTCAAGTGCATAGGACCATGACCATAATTGTTAGAAAAGGTAGTAAGACTTGAGTACACGTTATATGTTTACCATTATTGTTTGTTTAACGTAAAGCGTAATGTGCTGGGATGTTTGGGCGTCTCACATCATGGGCTCAGCTGTCTGCAGAAGAGCGAGGTCGGCTGATAGACCACAGTCAGGGCAGCCCTGTGTCTGTTGCTGTGGACTATGCCTGGCCTGGAGGCTGCTTTTGAGTCTCTGGCGATCACAGTACGATGTTTTAAAACATTTTCAAATGTAAAATACACCCTCATACAGCTGTCTGGTGCAAGAACGGTGGCTGCGTTCCCGATTCTTTTTTAAATACGGCTATGAAACACATCAGTAGTTGTTTTAACAAGCAAACCAACTTACATTTTATACTTCACCTAGCACTACTGAGTGCTTCATTAACATAATACTGCTAAACACATGTCAGAAATGTTCCTAAGCAGATAAAGTACACTATTATTCTAGGATGTTTTTAAATTTATAATGTAAAGCCATACAGCAATTTCCATACCTGGTATCTTGGTTACCATGAGTAATTTTAAGTCATCACAATGATAATAAGTTGCATCGATAGAGATAATAAATTATACCAATTGTATCACAAATTGTAATGATACAGGTCCTAGCCAAATCTGGCAACTATGCAGGCTAACCGGAATGTCTCTACCATTTGCGATTTATACATTACCTAGTAGGCCTAGAATGGGGATGGAAGGGGACAGAGGAGGGGAAGAGCGAGGCAGTATGACCTTAGGGGGAGATATAAGAACAACGCATAATGTGCTTGGACTGGTTTTGCCTTCCCCCCCCCCCTCCCCACACCCACACACACACACTGCACAAAATTTCAAAAGGCCGTAGGATGGAAGGCACTTGGGATCTTGAAATGGACTGAGTATATGTTCGGCCTTGTCATAAACAAGCAGCATTCTAGAAACATTTCGAAAACCTGCAGATCTGGTGTTGAAATTATATACATGAAGATATCGAGTTTTTTTTAACTTACATTGTGTTAGAGAATGAGTTTTCCAAAAGGAAAAATGTGGAATATGATCAAAATAACAAAATCCCAAAAAGTGATATCTATATTTTACGCCGACAAAATCTAAACATCAAGGAAAATATTAGAAAATTACAAGGCTCTGTCCAAAATTTTGTAAGCTTCAAACAACTTTATGTGTAATCTGAAGTATCTGCGCTAGCAGAATAAAAATGCAGAAAACACAAGTCCGAATACAATTTATGGGACTCAGCAGAACGAACCAATAATACAATCTCCGAAAGAGCAACAGACTCGATCCCATCTGTGGATCGCCACAAATATAAAATAACAAATAATAATAGAAAGACCCAACTTTTCATTGGGAGAGATCAAAATATAACAATTCCACAATATCAAGATGTTCGTCGATTATACCCAGTCCACCTGCAAGATTTCGGCCAGCTAGAAGAGGCGTCCGGCCGTGGCTGCTGGGCTGGCAGCTCTGTATACTTCCAAGCAGTCCGTCAAACTGCCCATTAGCGGCAAAGCCCGTTTGGCGGATGTATCTGCAAGAACTATTTGCGATCACGTGCCTTGCATATCAAAGTACTTCCTGGGATAGGTGCGACCTCTGGTGAAGCTGTTCTGCAGGCTCCGTGAACGAGTAAAATTCCCTGGTAGCCGCTTGTGGAGACATGGTGTTGTGTTGTGTTGTGGCCGCCAGTAAATATTTGTGTTTACAACACAGGCGACGTAGGTTTTCCTGGTGAATATACACCCTGTGATGCAGGCATCCCATGTAGGTTAGGCGTGAAGTGGGATGCCTATGCAGTAGGTTCTACGATGTATGAAGTGGGCGGCCACAGCATAACCAACTAATATCACACGTTATTGCAGAAGGAGAAGAAGACTCCTACACGACAAACTAACATTACTGTGAGAAATATCCCAGTGAAGAAAATTTTCTTAAAAAAATAGTGAAATTTCTTTACTGCCCTGCTAAGGAAGCAGCTATAGTCTATGCCCTTTGATAAATGCTTGTACATTCTAATAACTGAGGGAAACTACCAAACAAAAAAGGCTTAGTAGAAAGAAAACAAATAATAAACGAATACACAGCTCTCTGCAACATAACTCTGTTTTCTGCCCTCACAGAACTATCAGACAAACCAGACCATAAAACCACACACACACACACACACACACACACACACACACACACACACACACACACACACACACAAAACAACAACAACAAAACAGATAAGTAAATAAGTCAACAAAGCCCACAAACGTTTACCTATTTACACACAAACACACTCAAAGAGACAAACACGCTCATCCACATACACACACTACTGATCTTCCGATATTTCCTTTCACAGCCACGGATGAACCATCAACGACGGCCTACCTCGCAACCACGCCTTCCACATTGTGAAATCTTGCCCTCCCCATGGCGGACTTGGACAATAAATCACATCGTGTTATCGCTCAGTATCAAAGGAGACCGCTGATGGATACGACCACCACAGTAGTCCCCGCTGCGTTGCTCAACTGCGCTCTCGCACTTACTGCGTCATGTACCACATGTGGTCACCAATTTGACTCACCATGATGACCACAGATGACACTGCTCTAGGACACTATCCATCGCTCAATCAAGATTTCACAACTCACAGTGCCTCATCTCTCTCGAAGCCTCAAGGTTCTCATATTCAACATGTTCTGATGTGCACGTTTACTAAACTAACCCCTTCCCACTGCCCTGTTGAAAGACAAACCGGGTTGTTGTTCTCTTTGGACAACAGCCTCGACATCTGCATGACGACACCGACATTATGGGTGGACTAGTTCTCTGCCCACCTACTCACCACAAGTACTCTGTTGCCAAGACTACGATAGTCGAGAATTCCCCGCCCTCCCATCCGCCTGTCACCAGACTTTATTCATAACATTATGCACGAATGGACTCAGTCCTAATACTAGTACTGCCTGCAAGCGTTGACTGCTGTGAAATTTATGCCTGACATCCCATTATGGATTTTGTGCACTGATGAGTTTCCGTATGAGCTGCAAGTACATCTGCTTTCTGACGCCTCAGACTCTTTCGAGACTAAGCCTCACGGCACATAACAGGTCGACAGCTTTCTCCAACATACACACCTTCTTGTCAGCCCCAACAGTCATGCAGAGAACAATATTGATACTACTGATGACTCCCTTACCCCCTCCAAGCGCGGCCGCTCCCGTCGTAGGTGCGAGTCCTCCCTCCTGCATGGATGTGTGTGTTGTCCTTACCATAAGGTAGTTTAAGTAGTGTGTAAGTCTATGGACCGATGACCTCAGCAGTTTGGTCCCTTAGAAATTCACACACACACAAACACACACACACACACACACACACCTCCAACTCGCCCACCTTGGGCAGGACACGTCGGAGCACTTACAGTACTTCAAGAGGACACTCAGTCACTTGGCTGCCAGCTCTGTGCACTACCTGCACTGACCCTATGATCATTTCTGATCACCACCAAACATTCTTCCGAACACACAGCTGACTGAACCTGAAACCTAACAGACGTCGCGTAAATGGCACCATCTCCCTCCTGCCCCATTTATCCCCTCTATGGGTTCCACACTACGTTCGGCGACTCCAAACGGAACTGCCAACCTCCTTTTGGAGTCCCAAACTCTGCTTGCAGATCGATTTAGGCTAACTGGCCCATGGCAGCCCAGCTTTGCACCTTACAAAACAACACTCAGTGAAGACCAACTCCATTCCAGGTGTTATCTCTATATAGTGGAGCATATATCGAGCTTAAGATTTCTAATCAACATTCCCAAAAAATATGCCATGTTAAAACAAGTCAGCGAGCTACTTGATGTGGATATTATAACCGCATAAGATATCAATTGGTCTTCCCAATGCACCTCGTCCACAAGAAAGGCGGTTCGTCTCATCTGCGTGAGGGCTGTAGTGTTCTGAACTCTTGCACTATTATAGGCATTTATGCGATCCCACATATTCAGGATTTTGCCGAACTGCTCAATGGTGCATGAGTATTCAGCGTATTTTATTACCACAAAGCTTATCACGAAAGTCCCTTATTCAAGGATGACATCCCCAAGACTGCTTTAATATGTCCTTTTGCACTGTTTGAGTACTGTTCCATGCCATATGGCCTCAAAAAATGTGATCCAGATTTTGTAACGGTTTATTGATTATTTATTGTTCAACCTCAAATTCGCATGTGCCTCTTTCGAGAACATGCTTATCTTCTGCCCCACCCACAAGGAACATGAACAGCATTTGGATCAAGTCCACGCCACACTACGTCACAATGGTGTCGAAATCAACCACGAGAAATCACAACTACGTTGTAACAGTTTAACTTTCCTAGGCCATAGTCTCTTGGTTGAGGGCATTCAACTGGCATACGACGTCATCGAGTTCATTAGAAATCTCCCTCTAGGCACGGACTACCGTGAATTATGAAGATTCCTGAGCACTATAAACTTCTACCATCATCACATCCCTTAGGCTGCCTCCACCCAGACACCGCTTACCTGTTCTCTGAGCGAAAGAAAAGAACTTAGGCCTGAGAAATACTCCGCTGATAAATGATATGATTTAAGAATTTGAGACTCTCAAATCTGTTCTTGCCCACACCGTCACACCAGCACTTTCCAGCATCTGATGCCCGCATCTTGGTCATAGCTGACGCCAGTGATACGTCTTCAGTCGCGGTTTTGCAACAGCACATCGGCGATACCACCGAGCCTCTCAGATCCTTCTCCAAAAATCTTTCGTCTGCCCAACACAAGTTTTCTACATTTGACCACAAATTCCTCGCGGTCTATGAGGCAGACAGACACTTCCATGATGAAATCGAAGCTCGCGAGTTTACTGCCATTATCGACCACCAGCCGCTTGCAGATGCCATCTTCAATCCTGGCAAACACATTCCCCCTTAATGCTTGCAGCACATAGACCTAATCAGCCGGTACTCTGTAGACACAAGCTATATACGCGATTCTGCCATCGTTATCGCTGACTACCTGTCCTGGGTGAACATTATCACATCCTCCATTGATATAGACGAGTTGGTCCACCTGCAGACCAGCTAGATAAATCATGTTAAAGGTCACTAAAAGCGCACTGACTTTCGAGCCGTGCTTCGTACAGGACTCAGTCACTCCCATAGTGTAACATCTCAATGGGTACTCTCCAACCAGTTATACCCCTCCCTCTTTGTAGTTCTAATGTTTAGCAAAATCTTTCCCGCCCAGGCATCAAGGCCGCTATGCAACCGAATACCAAATAATTTGTCTGGCTGGGAATGAAGCAAGCTGGTTACAATTGGACATGAACCTGTATCCTTGAAGAGAGGAAAAGTCAGATGACACGCACTGCCCCCTCCAGGACAATTTAGCATCCCCAAAGGACGCCTACATCATGTACACACTGACGTCATCAACCTGGTCAGTCACTCAACCGAGTCACAAGGTTGGTCAAAGTTGTCCCTGTGTCCAATATTATAGCTGATTCGCTCACTCACGCCATTGTCAATTCCTGGATTTCTAGTGTCGTTTTCCACTCATCTATAAGCACCGATCAGGACGGCCAATCAGAATCCTAGCTACTTATCTATCTATGTTAGCTGTGCGATGCTGACAAGTTTCACTTCACCGCCTATCACCCACAGAGCAACAGCCTCGTGGTTCGTTGACACACAATTCTTAAGTCGCCCGTAGTGTGCATCTGCAGTTCCTGGTCAAAGGCGCTAACACAGATACTCCTGGGAATGCGCGCTACTCGCAAGGAGGACCTACCAGCGTCGCTTTCCTCCATCCCCTATCGTGAACCTGTCATCGTCCCTGCTGAATTCGTCAATCTCACCTCCTGAACAATGACGAGCTCCCCACTCTAGCTGATCGAGTACGCAAACATACTTCTCTGCCGAAATCACAAAAAACACCATCAGTCTTCGTTAACAAAGAACTCGTCCTCTACCATTATGTTACGCTTAGTAACGACTATGTCTGCACGTTACTCAGCCCCCATACTTAGGCCCGCATAAGGTCCTCAACCGTGAACAGAACACATTGGGAATACAACTAAACGACAAATACCAAACAGTCTCTGTGAATAAGGTAAAGCCAGCCTGGCCGTTAACAGACGACCCAAAAACCCCCTGTTCCCACAGATTCGCAGGCAGCAATCATTAACGACCCCCTACCAGATGCAACACGTAAAGTGTGCGACGATTTCGCCACTCAGAGTGACACCCATCTTTCTACTACTTCAGGCCCACCCAATACAGTGTTTACCGTCGATGTCACAGACGTCAACCTGGACCAGTGCGGTCTACTTTCTAGACATTCCTCCGCCTATGTAACGCAACGTCTTAGAAACTCACATGCAGTTACTGAACTAATGATTATAAAGAAACCGACTCGATTGCAAATAGAAACCGGATGTTGACCTAGGTTTCGGCGCGGATAACCACGCCTTCTTCAGAACACACTAAAGAGGCATGTTGCAACATTAATATAGAACGCCCAAAAGGGCAAAAGACTCGCACAAAATGTAAAATAAACGGTACATGTGTACCATGTCAATAGCTATGCTTAGCTCAAACGTCAGATGCGTGCTTCCTCACCCCAGCCAGCGTTCGTTGGGCCGCGGGCTCTTAGGTAAACTGAGAAGGCGCCAGCAGCTAGGCTGTGAGAGTGTCAGAAAGGAACGCGCATGCGCAAATTGATAAACCGTCTTCTTCCATGTGATTGGCATAAAATGTGTTACGAAAGTAATCCGATGACCGGGTCATAGGGGCTGGTAGTTTATGCGAGTGTATGTGTAATGTCCTAGCTCGAGGACGATTTTATAGAACTATAGAACGTGGATAGGCTGAAACTATATATGTGGGATAGCAAATTCCACAGATGGCCAAAACGCATGCACGCAGGACAGATAAAATACTATCAGCTAGAAGCAGGCTAATAATATGGGGGATGAATAACCCATTTTTCAATTACTTGGGGTTGGCGATAATATTTGATGACTATGTTTGGATAAGTGGCAGAAGTTACTAAATTAAATTCTAAGCGCTATGGACCATTAAAGGATCAAATTAGTATGACAGGCTTAATGTAATTGCGTGAAAGGACGTACAACGTCGCCTTCATCGCCCTTAATATCTAATGAGCGACAGAGGTCATTTTGCAAAGTGTTATCGGATATGTAAAAAAAATAGTGTAAAAAGAACCTAAAGCTAAACTAGTTTCTTAAAATCAGATACTTGAAGTACTGAACCATGAATTTTGGGCCAGAGCTCGGACTTGGAATGAATATGACTAAAAACATCCTTGCATCACCATATTGAACTAGGATAATTATAACTAAGTGGGAATGGCTATTTGGAGTATATTAGAAATACTGGAGCTTGTAAGAAGTCAGAGTACTGTGAACATGTACAAGAATCACTTATTATAAGCCGTTAAATGAAAGAAAATAGCACGTGTATTGTATTAGTGTGCCCACGTTTGTAAGGGCAGCCGTCATAACTAAAATTAGGAAATAAATCCTTAACCTTTTATAAAAAACGTTGAAGTGACGTCGTACATCTCTTCACGCATATACACATAACTTTGCATACCATTTTGGTAACACCTGATAGCACTAATCGCTTTCACCTCTGTCGGTCAATAGATAACAACGGCGATGAAAGCGGCGTTGCACATCCTTTGACGCATGTATATTAAGCCACTTACATTATTTGAACTACTAGGACACAAAAGTTGTTTGTCTGTCCCATGCTACATGCGTTAGAAGACCTCACTTGATTAAGCTTCATAGTTCAGTACCTGAAGTACCTGATTTTAAGAAACTAGTATAGCATTAGATTCTTTTTACACAATTTTGTACATATCCGATAGCACTATTCAACATGACCTCTTTCGCTGATTAGAAATTAAAGGCTATGAAGGCGACGTTGTACGTCCTTTCACCCGATTACATTAAGCATGTCATACTAATTTGACCCTTTTCTTGTCAACAGCGCTTAGAATTTAATATAGTAACTTTACACGCTTATCCATGCGAAGTAATCAAATATTATCACCGACCCCAAGTAATTGAAAAATGGGCTATGGCGCTCACCTGCACGGCGCCAAACACGCATACGACCATCATTGGCACCAAGGCAGAAGCGACTCTCATCGCTGAAGACGACACGTCTCCATTCGTCCCTCCATTCACGCCTGTCGCGACACCACTGGAGGCGGGCTGCACGATGTTGGGGTGTGAGCGGAAGACGGCCTAACGGTGTGCGGAACCGTAGCCCAGCTTCATGGAGACGGTTGCGAATGGTCCTCGCCGATACCCCAGGAGCAACAGTGTTCCTAATTTGCTGGGAAGTGGCGGTGCAGTCCCCTACGGCACTGCGTAGGATCCTACGGTCTTGGCGTGCATCCGTGCGTCGCTGCGGTCCGGTCCCAGGTTGACGGGCACGTGCACCTTCCGCCGACCACTGGCGACAACATCGATGTACTGTGGAGACCTCAACTGCACATACGGTTCACGTCCACGCTGTCGCGGCATGCTACCAGTGTTAAAGACTGCGATGGAGCTCCGTATGCCACGGCAAACTGGCTGACACTGACGGCGGCGGTGCACAAATGCTGCGCAGCTAGCGCCATTCGACGGCGAACACCGCGGTTCCTGGTGTGTCCGCTGTGCTGTGCGTGTGATCATTGCTTGTACAGCCCTCTCGCAGTGTCCGGAGCAAGTATGGTCGGTCTGACACACCGGTGTCAATGTGTTCTTTTTTCCATTTCCAGGAGTGTACTTCTCTCCCCAGCTTGCGCCAGTGGTGCGGCGCGCTGCACGCTTCGAGCCGCCTTTCACCTGCATGATGGAGTTTGTGGAGACGAACATCAACCTAGTGTAGCAAAAATGTGATTAACCCGAAGAACCGACATGTCTCCATTGATCGGCGATCGAATCTCAGTGATCCCGAGCCCACTACAACCGCAACTGACGATGTCGTTGGATCAACACCTGAACATTCGGAGGTGGTCTGCCACAGAGCTCAATGTTCCACAATGTGCGATGAACGGTATGCTCCACTACACTTGTGCGTGCACCAGTATTGTGTTCTTTCAGAAGAGATGCCACAAATCAAAATCTATCCTACTTCAGGGAGCAAACAAACCACAGAGCCCCATGTTGTGTGAAAAGTCGTGAACGTAAAATCATTTAGCATCTACTGATTGTTTCACGGTCCTTCTACCTCTTTCTGCAGATGTCCACGACAGTAGCATGTGAGCATTCGACCAGCTTCGTCGTTTTCGAGATACTCGTTCACAGGCTCTGCGTAATAATAATCTGCCCGTTGTCAAAGTCCCTTACGTCAATGGATTTCCCCATTTGCAGCCCACATCTTCACTAAGGTGATCCCGTCCGTGTCTTTCCGCTTTTATGCTTTTGTTACAGTGTCAAGTGCCCACGCAACGCCACCAGGATGCAACCAACGTCGCGGTGGGCTGTGTTCAAAAATGGTCAAATGTGTGTGAAATCTTACGGGACTTAACTGCTAAGGTTATCAGTCCCTAACTTTGCACACTAGATAACCTAAATTATCCTAAGGACAAACACACACACCCATGCCCGAGGGAAGACTCGAACCTCCGCCGGGACCAGCCGCACAGTCCATGACGGCAGCTCCCCTGACCGCTCAGCTAATCCCGCGCGGCGGTGGGCAGTGGTCATAATATTTTGGGTTATCAGTGTATGTAAGTTGAAGACTGAAAATTTTGGGTCATTTTACTATAAACAGTGTGATATGCTATACCACTTGCCAATAGTGATATATACTGGATTTTATGCTAATTGACATCATATGTTTTATATCTCCATGTAAACTCGTCTTACGAGACCTGAGGACTGAAACTGATCGTAACAGAGAATTATTTATTTTCAGCTCTTACAAGAAGACCACAAGACGATCGAATTTTTGTATTTTTAATATGTTTATGGTATGTGAAGTTGAGCCCATAAATACCACAATCTCTAAATATTCTCGCAACTCTCTAAAGGTCTCGATAAAATCAAATTTGAAATTTTCTAACCATCTTGAATGTCCTGAAATAACGCCCTTTTCCTTTTTCGTCGAGTAGTGTGGTTCTATGAGCAGTCGGCTGACAGCCGTGACACCGTGCGGACGGGATCGGCGCACCGAGTAGCGCTCCGCAGGCGTTGTTGTTTACCCGCTAGCGGGTCGTACTTCGTTGTATTGACTTATAGTACCGGTACCGGCCCCCCATGGCATTATCGTATCGACAAGCCACAACCAAACTAACGTTAAATGCATCATACACAAGACCGAAGGCCCATGAAATAGAACGCTTTCTTTGAGATGTCATGCACATTAAACTGTAAGAACATTTGCTTTTGTATCCAGCACAGTGTACCCCAAATTGATAGACGAAGCGGACTGTGACAAACTCCTCCAACGATCTACAAAGGGCTTCCGCTTCTGTCAAGCTGACGGTAATGTGAGAGTGGCAGCAGTTGACTATGCTGGTCTGGCGGTGCGTACCGTGCGCATCTTTGATCTGCCTTTCGATGTTCCTGCCAACCTTGTCCTTGACGCTCCGCGGCCATATGGCACAGTTTCGAGCCACTCAGTGGAGAAATGATATACATTCGAAACATACCTAGTACTTAACGGGGTACCCCAAGTGCGCATACATCTTAAGAAGCAATTTCCATCATATATTTTCGTTGGCGGCTGCCGCGCAATTGTTATATATGATGGCCAACCGATGAAGTACTCGGGATGCGGAAATGAGGGCTGTGTCCGAACTGAGTGTCTTCAGTCCCGCCTCGTTCAGTTGCCCCGCAATGAACTTCTCTGCGAATTACGATGACCTCCCTCCGACTAAAGTATTTGGAAGCGGCAAGACATGATGTGACTGATGATCAAAACCTAATACCAGCTCACTCCGTTGCAACCTCAGTTGGAGAGTCGGCACCGACGACGACGATGACGCCACCGCAACCAAACGATGCAGACGTTTCCACAGCCTCCGCCCATCACAGCGTCGGGGGCACTCGGCCACCGTCACTGTCGAAATCGGACACAGGGATTGCCGATGACCGTGTCGAGATTCGCCCTTCAGTGGATGTCGAGTTTCGGACCCGCAAGCCAAAATCACCCAAGTGGTATGAGAAGAGCCGATTGTCAGCTGAAGAACGGGACAGGGATGTGAGACTGGTGGAAGACATCGACTCTGTAGCAGCGTCTACAGTTGCAACGGATCCTAGCGGCCTCATTCACCAGAAGGCGCCTGACGGTATGGAACAATCGCCCTCTCCTGGTGGCCCTGAAAACGAGGTGTATAGGGTCGACTCCCAGAATGTGGGCTCCTGTGAATGTGGCGAGCCACCAGTGATGTCCCAAACCCGTCTTTGTGATTGGGCAGACGACATGGAGGCAGATGATGCGCAGCACACATCGATAACTTCTCTGGTGCCCACGGCTGACACTGAGCCCGGAGGGCCCTGCCTGTCAAGGGATCATATGGCACAGTAATGTACAGCATGCAGCCAGACAGCTGTGTGGTGTATGACCTCACCATGGGCTTGCACCCATACATGGCCTCTACCACTTGATATTTCTGAATCCCAGCGTGTGGAAATAGTCAATGTCAAGACCCGCATGTTTCACGGCATGATCGAAGCTTCAGAGTTGGACATTTCCCTTTTACAGGAAGTCCGTCCAGAGCTGTGTTTAGACCGTTATGGCTACACCATCTACAGCCTACCATCTGTTGATGGCGCAGGAGGAACGGTCATCCTTCTCCGAGATGGCATGGAAGCGACGGATGTGAAATACTTGCCGAACGCGCGAGGCATCGCACTCGTTAATGTCTACGCGCCTACCAGTACTTCAGGCACGTCTTCTATTCGAACGAGGTCGCTCCACTTTTGCAAGGAAATATGGAGCATTAGATAGTGCGCGGCTATTTTAACAGTGTTCTGCGGCCAGAGGACCACATACCACATTACGTCCCATGCCTGGCTCTACACGTACTGGTACGTGACTCGCGCTCTTACATAATGGGAACCAGCACGGATAGACACACTTTACCGGGCACTCTGCTAGTTGTCTGGACCGCATATACCTCTCGCGTGGCCTCCACACATTTACCCATGTAACTGGCCTAGGATTTTAACGGATCATATCACGTGTATCTGCACTATCACTTTACCATGACAACTCACCAGACGCAGCAGACGCCCGTGGTCGCTAAACGTCACTCTCCTTCACGTGGAAGAATGTCGACAAGCAGTTACTGACACGTAGCGCCGATGTCTGACGCACCTGCCCATGGATGGTTGCGTGTTGCTGTGGTGGCTGGGACGTGTCAAACCTGCACTCCGAAAGACCTTGATGGCCTACGGTCGTGATACATCGAGCTGGCAAAGAACGACATCGAAATTTTAGCATACAACGTTGTGTGAGCTGGCCATGCAACCGCCGTCTCCCCAACGTCAGATGGAGGAGGAGATTAGTGTCGCCGTCGATTTTGACCACGCATTCGACCGCGTTGACCACGGATTCAAACGCGCTGTTTTGAAATTCATGGGCCTCTCTCCAGATTCTGCACAGGTGGTCCTTCGACTGATCCATGAACCGCGTTTCCACATGATGGTAAACGGTTACCACTCTGGTCACATTGTCGTTGGACGGTCACTGCGATAAGAATGCCCATTGTCGGGCATATTATTTGCAGCAGCGCTTGAACTAGCTTTGCAAGGAGTACGACGGCGATTAGCAGGCATTTGCGTGTTCTTTCGTTGTGGTGCATTCGCCGATGATGTGGTTTTCCTGGGCAGATTAGAGGATGAAATACATAGGGCGCTTCAGTGGCTGCGGCAATACGGGGCGGTCGCTGGGACCGTCATCAACATGAAGAAGACAAAATACATGGATGTCGGAGGGAGAGCTTTCCTACGCAACGGCGGTGCCCTTTGACAAGGTGCCTGTACGCAAATGTTTAGTTGTGCAGTTCCATAGCAATGTACTGTACGTCGCACGGCGGCAGCTACGTACCGCCGGCTACTACACCAGACACCTGCTCTGCTACAGGACAACAAATTACATCGAATGGATATGCTCCTACGAATTTGTTATGTCAACACCTATATTGTTTAGAAGCTGAACTATTTTGCGTATGTCATTGCCTTTACGGTTACAATGGCTGACTGATTTCAAGCAGAATATGGACTTTTGTGGTCTTCATTTTAAAGTCCTATAAACCACCCTTGACACTGGCGCAGCAGGCGGGAAGTATCGGTTTAATTCATGTCTATAGCCGTGGCATCGCTCTATCTCAACACTATTCGTCGCACGTGGACCTCTGCCCACTCCAATCTGACGGGCAACGTGATAGATGAAATTACACCACACTCTCTGCATCCACCGGTTTCTGTAGGACACGCTTCACCGACCCTCGCCCACAGTAGAGAGTTCTTGATTGCGCTCAGATACTTACGATCAGACCTTCCGTCAACACGGATGCCCAGCACGAAAGACTATTATCGTCTTTACGAACAGCAGTAACCTGTGAATACGGTCGCACACAGACACCCAGAAGTTGGCTGGAAAACGGTGTGGCGAGCAGTACACACGCCTTTTGTACCTACAACGGTGAGTTCCTTGTCGTAAGTGGTTGTGAACGGAAAGTTCGCTACTCGTCAGAGGCTAAATTTGATTCATCTGACGGACGACCCCTTGTGTCCGACATGCTCGGATACACAGCGCCTGCCTTGTCCCGCGACCAGCGATTTCTGGCTACTCACGCAGCGCATGTTGGCATTAGTCTTGCGGTGATTGCCGGAGTCTGTCTCCCCTGATGATATATTGCGCCCCCACGGCGTATACTTTCCACCAACCAGAACATACGCCGATAAGTGGCTAAAAGGCATGGCCCTTTACTACATATTTAGCCGCACGGTCTTAACGCACTGCTTTCCCCCCGGAGGATTAGTGTCGAGGTCCTATGTGCCGGCCAGTCTGTGTTACACTATGTCGGCGATTGCTGCTCAAACACTTTCTCCACGTACCATATTTACTCTACCACGCAAATATTGGGGCTACACTCGTATGGTGTGAGACGTTCCATGGGTGCTCCATTGGGGGCCGAACCGCACAATAATCCTGGGTTCGGCGTGGAGCGGCGGTGGGATGAGTGGAATGCTGTAGCCTGTTGGGTTGAGAACCACTGAGGGCTAAAAAATAGTTCAAATGTCTCTCAGCACTATGGGACTTAACATCTGAGGTCATCAGTCCCCTACACTTAGAACTACTTAAACCTAACTAACCTAAGTACATCACACACATCCATGCCTGAGGCAGGATTCGAACCTGCGACGGTAGCACCAGCGCGGTTCCGGACTGAAGCGCCTAGAACCGCTCGGTCACAGCGCCCGGTACTGAGGGCTAAGGGGAGACGAAGCCTCTCCGTCGTTTCTGGGTCCCCAGTGCCATAGAAAACAATACTACATATTTCGTGATGCTCACAAAGGCAGCCTCCACTTTTGGTCCCTACTTATTACGACACATGCCGCTTTCAGCTGCAACCCGAAGTACAGCACTCTCATCGCAAATTATTTAGGCTCATTCTTTGCAGACCCTCTTGCTCACTGGGGCGTTTCTGTTATGAGACGCTGTACCTGAAGAAGAATCCTGGAGTATATTGAATCACTGCGGACGAAATAGGGGGAACCCCTACCAGCAGACGAGAAGACGACCAGGACTCTCGGCTACGACAGTTGTAGGATCCTTTTTAGTAGAAAAAAGTTCAGTAGAGCACCTGCCCGCGAAAAAAAGCTAGAGTGCTCGACTGTGAAGTGAGTGGTCGGGGTTCGGTTCCTGGCAGACCCAAAATTTTAAACAGTTGTGCATGTTGCACTTGCATTTACGTGAAGCCTACAATACGCAAAGATGTAAAAAAATTGTAATGCTTTTAATTTAAACGATCTTGATTGAAACCTTTTGTGAAAGATCGGTAATTAAGTTTTTATGTTTGCAATTTGAACTGGAATTTTGTGTGTGGAATGTAATTAGGAATAAGAAGACTTGAGTTTTTCATAAAAATGAGAATCATCTGTGGTAATAATTAGCATATATTTGATGAATTTTATATTTAAAGGACATAGGCATTCGAACTGAACTGGAAAAAAACGAAAAATGTAATTACGATATAGATGCAGCGATTACCGATATCGAGCGCTACCTATTTTTGCCATCTTTATGTATTCTACGCCGGTGATTCTTACATTAGAGTCCCCACACTTCAGTTTCAGGAAGAACCCTTACCCGCGTCGCGGCTATCTGGCCGCTCCTGCTTCCTGGCGGGATGACCTTAGCTTCTCTATACGTCGAAGGGATTAACTTGAGCACAGCTGACAGCATTTTCCACCACGAGTCGATCTGGATGCTTTTTACAAGAAGTAACTAAATTAGCGGCCATTTTGCCGCTCACGCGGGTACCAGAGGGCTAATCATGAAGGACTGTGTTCACGAAATACGCTTTACCTGCACGTCCCGTGGTGGAAGTTAGCGCTCGCGTTTACAGCATGGAAACTGCGAGACGGTGTTAGCGGAATCTGCGGCAGGCGCCGTGTAACTGCCACAAACAGCAGAGGCGGCGCGTGTCGTATGACGGAAAGCCAGCCGCACAAGTCTGGCGGTCGTAATGCACGTTAGCGGCGCTACCCCAGTACACGCTTTGGCTCTCCGCGTGCTAATGTAGCCTTGTTGCCCACGCTACGGCCAATTCTCGAAAGCGGCGCTCGTTCTGTAGGCGGAGCTCTCGGCAGCCAGCTGCTTGCCTTACTTTACAACACCGAATTTCTGACTAATTTGTTTTGACGCGCGATCTGTAACCGACCATCTGCTCGCATTTGTTACCCCAGGATCCCATCCACTTCCTTGCTTGGTGGCTTCGATTTTACTAATTGAACACTGTACAATGAGTGACGGTAGCCTTATGAATTACTTTATAACATGTTTTATAACTGACAATGGGCAACGAAGTGGAGAAATCAGGATGTGTTGTTAACAATGAAAAACGTGACAGTAAAAACTGTTCCGAGTAAAATTTTCATGTGAATATGCTTAGGTTTAAAGCAGTCGATGTACAGAGTGATGCTGTGGCGATGATACAAACTTTCTGGAATGATGGAGAAGTGTAACTGTATCAATTTGAGCCAAACGACCGACTCGAAAATTATAAGCGAAAATGGTTCTGATACCTCTGAAAAAAAGTTTTTTCAAAATGTGTGTGAAATCTTATTGGACTTTACTGCTAAGCTCATCAGTCCCTCAGCTTACACACTACTTAACCTAAATTATCCTAAGGACAAACACACACACTCATGCCCAAGGGAGGACTCGAACCTCCGCCGGGACCAGCCGCACAGTCCATGACTGCAGCGCCTTTGACCGCTCGGCGATACCTCTGACAGTGAAATACGGGTACTGGTAGTGTTGTTACTAAGATTGTAGGGCAGGCAACTTTCAGAAGCGGTAGTGTGAACAAAAACAAGAAAACAGCTCTAGTGAACATCGGCTCTACAACGCATACCTAAAGAACTATAAGCACTGGCTTATCTTTTCTACTGTGGAACACATCTATTTTACAGAACAAGTGCCCATAGCTCTCAAGGTATGCATTTTAGAACCCATATTTGCTGACGTTTTGCCGGCCGGTGTGGCCATGCGGTTCTAGGCGCTTCAGTCTGGAACCACGTGACCGCTACGGTCGCAGGTTCGAATCCTGCCTCGGGCAAGGATGTGTGTGATGTCCTTAGGTTAGTTTAGTTTAAGTAGTTCTAAGTTATAGGGGACTGATGACCTCAGAAGTTAAGTCCCATAGTGCTCAGACCCATTTCAACCATTACTGACTTTTTCTTTGTTTTTGACAGTACTAGCACCTTCCAATCTTAGCAGCAACAGTACCGGTAAATATATTCTACTGCCAGAGATATCGGAAAGAATTTTCGCTTATAAAATTAGAGTCGGTCGTTGTCAGGGCGGGGTCCCTGACCTCCGATTGATACAGTTAATCTTCAAAAAATGTAAACATGTGTGTGAATTCCTAAGGGACAAAACTTCTGAAGTCATCGGTCCCCAGACTTACGCAGGCCGGTGTGGCCGAGCGGCTCTAGGCGCTACTGCCTGGAACCACGCGACCGATACGGTCGCAGGTTCGAATCCTGCCTCGGGAATGGATGTGTGTGATGTCCTTAGGTTAGTTAGGTTTAAGTAGTTCTAAGTTCTAGGGGACTGATGACCTCAGAAGTTAAGTCCGATAGTGCTCAGAGCCATCTGAACGTAGACTTACACACTACTTAAACTAGCTTATGCCAAGAACAACACACGCACAGCCATGCCCGTGGGAGGACTCGAACCTCCGGCGGGAGGGGCCGCGTAACATGTGACATGGCGCCTCAAACCGGTGGCCACTCCACGCGGATCTGTTAACCTTCACCATTCAAAATGTTCAAATGTGTGTGAAATGTTATGGGACTTAACTGTTAAGCTCATCAGTTCCTAAACTTACACACTACTTAACCTAAATTATGCTAAGGTCAAACACACACACACCCATGCCCGAGGGAGGACTCGAACCTCCGCCAGGTTCAGCCGCATAGTCCATGACTGCAGCGCCTCTGACCGCGTGGCTAATCCCGCGAGGCTAACCTTCGCCAGTACCCCTGAGAATTTTTAACATCATCACAGAATCTCCATGCATAATAATTAGTGATTAAAAGCCATCATGGAACTCTGTGTAATGCTTCATTAAAATTAGGAAAAAAAATTGATGGTAGTGATTTTATTTATTTTACTAATTATTTGTTTTCAAAGTATCGATTATGTTGGTATAAAGATGCCTTTTTCATTTGTTGTAGTTTCTCGTCTCACTCAAAACGTTCTTTACATTTCTAGTGCATACCTGTGCCAGAGTGCAATACGCTGAAATTATAAATACAATACACACTGAGGGCGACAGTTTCAGCAGGTACTGGAAACAACATCCTATGCCCAGCTTCCAACTCCCCTGTGTGCATGCACAACTATTTATTAATTTTCTTGCAGTTTATATATGTTTATAAATATAGTAACTAAAGCAACAAAAATAAAAAATAAAACCTATAATAAAATAGACAAGTAACTCTACCACAGCTTATACTAAGCACGAGCGAAAAAGGAGAGGGTGAGGTAGCCTCATACAAATACAAGGATTCGTCTAGGTATTGCCAGCTCGTACGGCAAATACATTAGTCGCACTAACTTTTATCACGAGTCCAATACTTCACCAACTTTCAGCAGACGAAATACCTCTTGAAACGAACATACTCTGTCAGAATCGATATTCTTGTAGCCGGACACTCTTTCGGTCTCCAGTACACACACGTCCTTGCGAGAGTGCACAGAGTAATCTAATGATGTAACGATGACATCGGGCTACGCGGAAAAGCAGGTTTCACCTTTATGTGAATAGGCACTTCCCGAGTGACCGCGGATCTGGGAGAACCTCGTCCTCGTGCGCTGAAGGTTACGAATTCTCCACTTTCCTTACAAATGTTTCGTGAAAGGTTTTTGGTAATGTCTCTTACTTGATTTACCTTTCAAAACAGAAGTCTCGTTCCAGGCATATTATAGTTGGAAAAGTTATATTTCTTGGTTTTCACGATTCTTCGCACTCTTAACGACAGCAGATATCTCTAAACGTTTTCTGGCTGACGTGGACATTCTTGCTTCCGTTATTCGTTCCTTATATTCTCTTTACCAATTTTTAATTTGTTTTCAATGTGTTTTTGCAATTACAAACATTGTAAGAGTAAAGCAGGCTTTCATTTTCGGTAAGAGGTGGCCACGAATTGTGTGCCCTTAATATTCCTCCATGCGCTTGCTTATACTGTGAGCGGAAGCCACATTGTGTTTAGGTTCGTCTCAAACTAGATTCGCATTACTGATTTCACACATTTGCTACATAATCTTCCGTAATCCACGGCCACCTTTCCCCATGATCACGGTGTCACTTTTTTGTAACAGACTGAGCTACTTGTATGTTTCATTTTTTCCTTTATGGTTATTTCATACCCCTATCCCTTGTACGCAGGGGTGGCCTGAAAAAGAAGTTTACACATGAGAAGGGGAAACAATAGGAGTTAAATAAAAAAGGTGTAGTTTCACGAGGCACTTTTACGTAAAATCCATATATAATTAAAATAACACTCGATGAAGACGTAGCACATAAACACTGGCGGCACGAAGAGCACAATTAAAAACGGTGTTCATAGTAATGAGAGCTACACGGGACGCGACGACACTGAATACTCACTGCACTTACGTGTCATACACGGCAAGCACCAAAACATGACAAAGTACCTGGATTACAATTGGAAAGATCTGCTAAGAGAGGGCATTTCTGAGAGGAGGGAGACAGGAAAGAGAGAAGGGGAGGCAGGAAGGGGTGGAAGGGGGAGAGACCAATGGGCAGGAGACGAGGAGGGTGCGGAGGGAGCAGACCAGGAAAGAGCGCAAGGGCTGGGAAAGGAAAATTGTGGACAGGGGTGTGGGAGGCAGGAAACAGCGGAGGGAGAGAGAAAGAAGAGAGAACCCTAGGAAGGAGGGGAGGGGGTACGTCTCTTCGCTGACCCGTGGTACATAAATGTTCTTGATTCAGCGCATGAGATGAGTTGGTCGCTGCATCAGTCTACGAGATGTGGGACAGATGTACAGAGAGATTGCGTTCTGCAAATTTTTATTAACTATTGATTTTTTTAGTATCGTCACAAGATTCAGGTATTGATGTCGAGATGAAAGCAGCAGCTTTGAACGTCCAGAGTTTTACGTTTTCAAGGTCACACTACGACATGAGCGGACACCACAGTAGTAGGTACCACCCTCTGGCGTCGTAGACAAGGAGGAAAGTGCGCACGCGTTAGTCGACCAGTTGCGTTAAAGTTTCTGTAGCTTCCTAGTCGCCAACGTTACTATTCACATGCAGTAACCGGCTTGTTCTGGGCTGTTCTCCCAGGTTTTGTTCGTACTATATCGATCCTTCTTTTGGCTTCGCTTTTGTCTTCCTCCCCGTATGTGTTTTTAGATGTGTACATGGCTAGCCATCGTCCACGCGATCTTTTGGCCACTTCCAACATTTCAGACAAACCATGTAGTGGCACTCCCAAACAGTGGTATTACGTGACAAAAGATTTATTTAGGGGCTATTATTTCAGAGCTATGAGAAGCAGTGTCCAGGTATTAAGTTATGTATCTCACCCAGTAGTAGAGGTAGTATCGGTCCTCAATCAGCAAGTAAAAGTGCAACGGTTTCATTCAACTACCAGTAAGAAACAAAGTGGTTCGCTCTGTATGGAAACAATAAATGTTGTATGGCCCATGGACTGCAGCAAGTCCTTCAATTGGACGCCACTTCGACGACTTACATGTCTATCGGCCAAGGACACGGATTTTCCAGAATGGCCACCCACCAGAGACCTAGCATTCTCTTTTTCGTATTGAAAATATTTATTTACATTCAAGACAGAGACACAGCTATTCATTCACACAACGTTTAAAGACACAAGAAAACCTACAACCAATTGCCCCTTGTGGAATCAGGACCACAAAAAATTTACCACATAGTCTATGATCAAAAATTTGATCTCCACACAACTTTCCTATTTAATTACTTGGCTAATAAGTATATTTTAACAGAGACGATTTAATTATTCATGCCATTATCACATACATTTAAACGACGGGGCATCCGTAGGCTGTAGACGATTACATAATAAAATATGGAGTGGAGAAACTCATTTCCTTTACGTGATGAACAGAAAAAGGAAGACCATTGGAATCTGTAAGCCCTCTTCTAGTGTAATACAAACTCTTCAAAGTAAAAAAAAAAAAAAAAAAAGCGAGAAGCAGCATTTGCAGTCAGAAACAACAAGTTGGTCCGTTTGTTCGCCCGGCTACAATACAGTCGTTTCCTTCACACCCGTTATTTGGAGCTCATAGAATTGTATGACATACAATACAAAAATTGGCACGATTTCATCATCATCTTTTCCTCTTATGTTTCTTGCTATTTGAGGCTGGAATTTTTAATTTCATTCTTCATCTTATACGATGTGGCCTTGTTTGTTTTCTAAAAGTTAATGTTGTTTTTTTGTGCTTTCGCAATGAGGATTTTGGCGGTTGTCGCAGTGTGGAAGTGGTTTTATAATTGGAACGATCGCCCATGGTTTTTATAGTATAGATATCTCATCGGTCCATAGTTCGTGGTCTAATTTGTTTTCTGTATGAGTGCAAGAGCTGGTTTCATAGAATTTCAGTTTTACTTTGCTACTACTTCATTGTTCTCTTCATATCCGAAGGCACATTCCAAAGTTCCTCATTCTGTGCGATCTCAGTGACGCTGACAGGATCCTCGTCGACTGATTTATGTATATATAAAATAGAGAATGGAGAAAAAACCCGCACAGCGCAGTGGAGCCCGGATTTACCATTTCTCATGAGCGGTTTCCTTAATCTCTTCGACCATCTGGACATAATCCCTGACCGATTCAAATTTCCAAGGTAGCGTTCCTCTTCCATATGCTCCCTGCACGCAAATTATTGATCCCCGTACGAATTCGGTCGATATTAGTGCATCCGCCCTGAAACAGACATCAAGGTGCGGTCGCGCTCTTACAGAAACGTATATATTTGAGTGTTGTCTGTTCTGTCGGACATGTCCAACAAAACGAACACCACTCAAATATAATATACAGGGTGAAGAAAAATTGGAGCACTCGGACTTTGCAGCGCGATTTCTCACATGCTAGAAATACAAAAATGTCTGTCACAATATTTCGTCCTGCGCATATTTCGGGCAGTACACGGACGTTAAAGATGAGCAATCTGGCAACGCTGTCGTCATATGTAGGGTAACTATCTCTATCAAGCTGTTTCAGTCGTGTAGAGTAGTTAGTGCTGTAGTTAGCGTTTTAGTTTGGCGTGCAGGAGCTAGAAAATTCTATTTTGGGTTTATGCTTATTTGTTTTCATTTGATAAAAGTAGTATGCGTGGTATGGTATTTGACGTCTTAACCGTCATATAGATTACTGTGGGTATTCTACAAAAAATTGCAGTTACATACTTTTTTGTGTTCAGATCTGAGGTTGGTTTGCAAAAAATGGTTCAAATGGCTCTGAGCACTATGGAACTTAACATGTGAGGTCATCAGACCCCTAGTACTTAGAACAACTTCAACTTAACTAACCTAAGGACATCACAAACATCCATGCCCGAGGCAGGATTCAACCTGGACAGTAGCAGTCGCGCGGTTCCAGACTGAAGCGCCTAGAACCGCTCGCCCACAACGGCCGGATGTTGGTTTGCAGCAGAGCGCCAATCCTCTCTTCTGTCTGCCTTCATCTTCATTTCCACGTATGTGTTACATCCAGCGTTATTCATGATCTGTTGCATGTAAGGTATCTTTAGTCGCTCCCACCAATTCCTTCCTTCAATAGCTCCATAAATGTTCAAATGTGTGTGAAATCTTATGGGACATAACTGCTAAGGTCATCAGTCCCTAAGCTTACACACTGCTTAACCTAAATTATTCTAAGGACAAACACACACACCCATGCCCGAGGGAGGTCTCGAACCTCTGCCGAGACCAGCCGCACAGTCCATGACTTCAGCGTCTCAGACCGCTCGGATATAGCTCCTTCTGCTGTTGTTCCAATGATGTTGTTGTGTGTAGGATGTACCCTACAAGTTTTTCTCTTCTTGTTTGGATGTGCCTCCACAGAGATCTGGTTTCCTGTATTCTTCTAAGCACCTTTTCAGCTGATCTTTATCATCCTTCTATAGCACCACATCTCCACGGCCTCTAGCCGTCTTCTCTCTTCTCTTCCTATTGTCCAAGTTTCACATACGAATAGGGCCACACTCCAAACGAAACCTTTGATCATAGGTTTCCTTATTTTGAGACTGATGTTGTTGCTGATGAGTAAATTCCTTCTCCGATTAAATGCAATTTTGGCCTTTTGTATTCTGCTCGCAATTTCTTTTCGCCTTATACCATCCCTTGTGATTTTGCTTCCCAGGTAAGTAAATTCCTATATAACTTCCAGCTCCTCTCTTCCAATTCTCATTCTCAGAGTTTCATATTCTGCTCCTGTACTACATATCATCACTTTAGTATTTTTCTTGTTTATTCTCATTCCTTACTGACTGCATAGAAGTTTTTCCATTGTTCTGAGGACTTCCTCTAGATCTTCTTTTGTCTCCGTGACTATAGCAATATCATCTGCATAACGTAGAATGTCTATCTTCTGCCCATTAATTTTGATCCCCAGCTCAGTAGTTGGTCTATAGCTTCCTCGATGTAAGCATTGAATATAAGATGAGAGAGAGCACATCCTTATCTTACCCCTTTCCTAGTATTTGCTTCTTGTTCCTGGTGACAGTTCCTCATCACAGCCACCTCATTCTTATAGAAACTGAGTATCACACGGATGTCTTTATACTTTATTCCACTTTTCCTGAGCGCTCTGAACATCTCTTGCCAGATAACGTTATCAAATACCTTTTCCATGTCTACAAAGGCAACATAAGTTGGTTTATTTTTCTGTAATTGCTTTTCGATAACGAGTCCAGTTCCAGAAAGGCCTCACTTGTTCCCAATCCCCTTCTGGAACCAAACTGATCTTCACTCAGCATATCCGCCACCTTCTGTTCAATTCTATTCAGAAATATTTTCATGAAAATTTTTTATGCATGTGATATTAGGCTTAGAGTTCGATACTGTTCACATTTTGCATCTGCTGCCTCCTTTGGTATAGGAACAACGATACATTTCTGGAAGTCTGTCTGTGTCTCTCCTGTGTTATAGATGGACCTAATAAGTTTAAGCAGCATCATTTTCATGCTATCACCAGCATTCTTTATTAGTTCTGCAGGAATGTCATCAATAACCGTTGTTTCCTTGTCCCGTAGTTCTTTTAGAACTCTGTCAAATTCTTCCATACAGGCAAACAGGCCATGATGTATTCACAGTGAAGTCAGTCCGTCCTAACCAAACCGTTGCATATGTCATTCATTCTGGTTGACTTGTTTAAGTAGGTAATTTTACAGGGCGTCTATGGGCACCATTTTCCTTCAGATTTTCAGCTAAATTGCATACTAAACGTGTCTGGGGGGAGGGGGGGTCAGTTTTCATACGCCCTATGACGACAGACAGTCACATTAGAGGGCATGTGCTTCTGGAATTGTACGATAGCTATTAGAGTCTTCTCTGGTGCCTTGAACTATCCTGTGTACTCTAAGCACTGAGCGCAGGCCAGTACCAGCGTAAGTTGTTAGGACTGTGCCATAATTGTGTTTAAATTTTGCACGGCCATCAGTGTTCCTGATTATTCACTCACAAACTTCGTTATTCATATATTTTGCACATACACAATGCACAGCATTATTAATCTGAATACCTATCACAGCATCATCAAGCAAACGCATTGTTAACCTAAATACCTGTCACGTCTTCATCAAGCAACTGCACATCACAAATCATTTAAAAATCTTCGTAAACTAAACCAATGCGAAATACTGCCATCAAAACTACTACCCTCAAGGATCCAGCAGATGGAGAGGTCTCTCTCATGTTCACTATACCTATGATCCCATTTGATTTATGATTTTAAGCGCTTTCAAAATGTTCAAATATGTGTCAATTCTTAAGGGACCAAACTGCTGAGGCCATCGGTCCCTACACTTACACACTACTTAAACTATCTTATGCTAAGAACAACACACACACCCATGGCCGAGAAAGGACTCGAACCTGGAGAAGCCGCGGAACCCGTACCATGTTGGTTCAAACCGCGCGGCTACTCTGCGAGGCTTAAGCGCTTTTAGTTTCCAATCAAAGTTTCCTTTGCAACACCAATAAACAAGGCAGAGAGTCAGGGAGAGTGAGGAAGAGGAGATGGAGAGAGAGGGAGGAAATGGACAAAGAGAGGGGGAAGGAGATGGACAGTGAGAGGGGGGAGGTTGGGAACGACAGAAAAAGAGAGAGACAGAGAGGAGAAGGTGACGACAGCGAAAGGAGAACGGAGGCTGCCATGCACAAAAGAAGGGGAAAGAAGAAATGAACAGAGAGATAACAGGGGGGGGGAGGCATTGTCGATGGAGTTTAGGACGTAAATCCAATTCTCATACATATTTAGCATATTTTACATATTTTAAACTATATATATATATATATATATATATATATATATATATATATATATATATATATATATATATATATATAAGGCGAGGACGTTGTTATCAACAACCTAGTAAACTCTCGACCGATTTACTACAAATTTCTACACAATATTTCAATAAAAGTTCGGACGGACACCTGTTTTCGAACATATGTGTAATACACTCCTGGAAATTGAAATAAGAACACCGTGAATTCATTGTCCCAGGAAGGGGAAACTTTATTGACACATTCCTGGGGTCAGATACATCACATGATCACACTGACAGAACCACAGGCACATAGACACAGGCCACAGAGCATGCACAATGTCGGCACTAGTACAGTGTATATCCACCTTTCGCAGCAATGCAGGCTGCTATTCTCCCATGGAGACGATCGTAGAGATGCTGGATGTAGTCCTGTGGAACGGCTTGCCATGCCATTTCCACCTGCCGCCTCAGTTGGACCAGCGTTCGTGCTGGACGTGCAGACCGCGTGAGACGACGCTTCATCCAGTCCCAAACATGCTCAATGGGGGACAGATCCGGAGATCTTGCTGGCCAGGGTAGTTGACTTACACGTTCTAGAGCACGTTGGGTGGCACGGGATACATGCGGACGTGCATTGTCCTGTTGGAACAGCAAGTTCCCTTGCCGGTCTAGGAATGGTAGAACGATGGGTTCGATGACGGTTTGGATGTACCGTGCACTATTCAGTGTCCCCTCGACGATCACCAGAGGTGTACGACCAGTTTAGGATATCGCTCCCCACACCATGATGCCGGGTGTTGACCCTGTGTGCCTCGGTCGTATGCAGTCCTGATTGTGGCGCTCACCTGCACGGCGCCAAACACGCATACGACCATCATTGGCACCAAGACAGAAGCGACTCTCATCGCTGAAGACGACACGTCTCCATTCGTCCCTCCATTCACGCCTGTCGCGACACCACTGGAGGCGGGCTGCACGATGTTGGGGCGTGAGCGGAATACGGCCTAACGGTGTGCGGGACCGTAGCCCATCTTCATGGAGACGGTTGCGAATGGTCCTCGCCGATACCCCAGGAGCAACAGTGTCCCTGGGAAGTGGCGGTGCGGTCCCCTACGGCACTGGTAGGATCCTACGGTCTTGGCGTGCATCCGTGCGTCGCTGCGGTCCGGTCCCAGGTCGACGGGCACGTGCACCTTCCGCCGACCACTGGCGACAACATCGATGTACTGTGGAGACCTCACGCCCCACGTGTTCAGCAATTCGGCGGTACGTCCACCCGGCCTCCCGCATGCCCACTATACGCCCTCGTTCAAAGTCCATCAACTGCACATACGGTTCACGTCCACGCTGTCGCGGCATGCTACCAGTGTTAAAGACTGCGATGGAGCTCCGTATGCCACGGCAAACTGGCTGACACTGACGGCGGCGGTGCACAAATGCTGCGCAGCTAGCGCCATTCGACGGCGAACACCGCGGTTCCTGGTGTGTCCGCTGTGCCGTGCGTGTGATCATTGCTTGTACAGACCTCTCGCAGTGTCCGGAGCAAGTATGGTGGGTCTGACACACCGGTGTCAATGTGTTCTTTTTTCTATTTCCAGGAGTGTATATGTTGAAACAAGTCGTTGGTCAATGTTGTGAGCAAAAACCTCGAAAACTCCTTGATTGATTTACTTCAAAATTTTACACGATACTTGACGTAGGCTACAAGTTTTTAATGTCCATAATATATAAGTATGTATGTACTGTATAAATGGGAAACGTAATGAGCTAAAATCTCGCAAAGTTCTTGAAAGATTCACTTTCGATTTTTACCCCCATACTCTAATACACAGTATGGTAGACAAAGACTACGTATTGTTTTTAATCTTACCCGTTTACAGATTAAAACTGTGCGAAACACTGTCAACGAAACTACTATCCTCACAGATCCAGTAGCAGAAAAGGTTTCTCAATACCTCGTATATCAATGATCCCAACTGGTTTACCCCGTCATTTAAAGCCACTTTAGCCGGCCGCGGTGGTCTAGCGGCTCTAGACGCGCAGTCCGGAACCGCGGGACTGCTAAGGTCGCAGGTTCGAATTCTGCCTCGGCGATGGATGTGTGTGATGTCCTTAGGTTAGTTAGGTTTAAGTAGTTCTAAGTTCTAGGGGACTGATGACCACAGCAGTTAAGTCCCTTAGTGCTCAGAGCCATTTGAACCATTTTAAAGCCACTTCAATTCCACACCAAGAATTCTTTGGCAACATCAATAAACAAATCTCAAGATCAGAGATAGGGGAAGAGGAGATGGATAGAAAGGGGGAAGGAAATGGATGTAGAGAAGGAAAAGAAGGAGATTGACAGAGAGAGGTGGGAGGAGCAGGTGGAGAGAGACAGGAGGCAGGAGTAAACGGGCACAGAAAGGGTAAAGAAGGTGATGGACAGAAAGAGGGGAGAAGGAGTTTAAGACATATATCCAATTTCCATACATATTTAGCAATTGAAAAACATTGCCGAGTTCGCTAGTTCATTATAATGAATAACAAATTACCGAAATTGGGAAGGCAATAGACCCGTGAACTGCCAAGCTTTTTCACTTGTTGTTTTGTTTTCTGGAACTCATTTTGTACACGAGAAAAACCCAGTAGGCTGACCCAGAGGACAGCGACGTTATAGGGTTAGCTGGTGGGCTTCTCGTTTTCGTTTTTAGAACTCGTTATCTTTGGAACGGAGAGTACTTAGGACAGATTGAAACGATAGAAATAGGCAGCCAGCACTGATTGAGTGAACTGAAGTGCTGGTGCACATTTCAAAATTTTAATATTTAGTTTTGACATTGGTGCAATTTATAGAGGAAGGCAATAATTAATACCTTGACACTAGTAAGTCGTCTTATACAAATTGTAGCTATCTTTCAAGATATTTCCCGGTAAATTATGGTGCAGCGAGAATTGCACCAACTTACTTCAAAAATAGTTCCACAAAGCACGAAGTGTGGTGTGTTTGGTCTGTCTAAATAATACAAGACGTGAAGATACTGTGAAAGAAATTTTGCGTCATGTTCTTAACAGCATTGCTTCTGACAAGACAAGCTACTGACAGTTTATTTCGTCTTTAGACATGTAACAGTAAAGCCAGACTTTTTTTAACAGAAACTGTGATGATTGTGTTTTTGGGATTAATAATCTGTGGAATAATGCTGTACAAATATCTTGTAACACATTTATGGCTTTCCCATCTAGAATTCCCTGTGATAGATGTTTAATACATTTTCTTACTCCATTTTGTAATGTGAGCTTTGACCTTATGTTTATATCTGAATGGGCCGGACATGTCCGACGGCACACGCATTTCTGTACGAGAGCGACGTTTCCTTGACGTCCGTTTCGGTGTGGATGCAATAATATTATCGAAGTCCTATGGGAATCAATAATTTGCGAGCAGGGAGTTAATGCACGAGGGAAGCTGCATTGCAGTGTGCCAAAAATTGGGAATCTGTGTCGGTGAGGGATCGTGTCCGGATGACCGAAGCGGTTAAGACAACATTTTATAAGAACCGGTAAATCCGGATTCATGTTCTGGTCCCGCACGAATTTTCATGTTTCCTATTGCATTACCACGACGCCTGTGTGGCTTGAAGTCACAACCTGACCACCCATCCTTTCTTTTGTTTCCCATCGTCTATTTCATATAAATAGTTCATGTTTGCTGCAGTTTTTTATCAAATTACAAAACTAACTCTGAAAAAGTATGGTTTTTCCAATTTGGTAAAACTTTTTCAGTGTACAACATGATCGTGTACCTAGGAGCAAATATTCTACTAAAATTTAGAAATGTTGTATTCGAGAATAATTTTACAATAGGTATATAATAGCCTATGTATTATATTGTTACTCTACTCCACACCAATAATCAATAAGTGAAATCAAACGAAGAAGAAGTTTTATCAAAAAACGATTAAAAGTCAAACACACCGTCGGAAAAAACCGCAAAACCAAAAAGTAACTAATTTTGAGTAATGAAATTTCGGGAATACATTTGTCTAGGTAACATATTTAAGTAATAAATATTGCAAGATCACAGTTTAGTGTAAGTGTGAGAAAAGCCATTGCAAATGTAAAAAACCAGTACATTAATAACCGGTGTAAATGTTGAAATCAAGCTTGTGAACGTGCTTACATTGTGTTGTACGGATGCCGCTTATCAGTTTGCGGGATGGACTTCCGTGCGTGTTGCACTTGGTCGGTCAGTATAGGTACGGTTAATGCCGGATGTGGATGACGTTGGACTTGTCACTCGATGAAGTCCCGTAAGTGCTCGACTGGAAACAGATGTAACTGGCGATGTAAGAGGCCAAGGCAACGTTTTGACACTCTGAGGAGCATGTTGGGTTACAAAAGTGGTATATGGGCGAACATTATACTGTTGGAAAACAACCTCTCGAATGCTGTTCATAACCGTCAGCACAACAGGTCGAATCACCAGACTGATGGACAGTTTTGTAGTCAGGCTGCGTTGGATATCAATGCTATCGTACAAAATCGCACCCTACTCCATATCTTGAGGTGTAAGTCTAGTGTGTCTAGCACGCGGACCTGTTGGCTACAGGCCGTCAACTGGCTTCCCTCTAATCAACACACAGACATCACTGCCACTGCGCAGAACCAACTTCCATGATAAAGCACGACAGACATCCACTCTGCCCTCCAAAGAGCTCTTACTTGACACCACTGAAGTTTCAAATGGCGGTGGTCTGGGGCCAGTGGAATGCACGCAACAGGGCGTCTGGCTCTGAGATGTCTTTGAAATAACCGATTTGTTATAGTTCTTTGTGCCACTGTGGTGCCAATTTGTGCTTAAATTGCTGATGCTTATGCAGTACGATGCGCCAGAGCAATGTGCCCAACAGGATGGTGTTCTCTCTCGGTAGCGCCATGGCAATCGACAGCCTGAACTTCTTGCAACGTTAGATTCCTGTGATCACCCTTGCCTGCAGTCGTTTACGGTGACTACATTCATGCCTAGTCTTTTTGCAATATCGCAGAAGGAACTTCAAGCTTCTCGTAGCCCTATTACAAGACCTCGTTCAAACTCAGTGAGGTGAGGTGCTGAGAATGGCGTCTTTGTCGCCATAAAGACATTGTTGACTAACATCAACTCACGCTGTCGAATCTCAAAGGTAACTAACACTCAATACCGTTACAGCGTGTATTTAGAGCAAACCTAATTTTTATCCTCATACTGGCGTTACTAGCGTCACCCTTACGCGAGTGAGGCGAAATCTGAATACACAACATTTTTAAGATGTATAAACACGCCTACCAACTTTCATTTATGTTGCACAAGTGTTTCTTGGTGTTGGGATTTTTTCTTTCCTTAAGTGTATATTTTGAAATGGAAACTATTGGCAAATAACACGACTTTACATATTGAAGACTGGAGAAAATAACATTAAATGAAATCATTTCATTTGCAAATATCACCTGTTTCATGCCAGAAGACCTTCTTCTGTTTCAAGTGTAGCACAGCTAATATTTTTAGGGAAAGAGCTCTGATAAGGTGGAATGGAATACTACATTAGCTGTGGGTACTGGCGAGCATCTGGGCTAAGGCAACAGCGATGTTGATTCACTGCAGTACGGGCTAGGTCCGCTTGTTGTAGTCCGCCAGCACAATCTACTGTAGAGGCAAGAGGATTCCTCCATCATTATGATTTAGGTGATGTTGCTGAGTATGTGACCGGTAGGAGGCTTTGGCATGAAAGATGCACTGCTACCGGGAATAATTTGCTGTCAATTTTGTAGCAGGATCACTCGCAGCGGAGTAGTCTACCAGGATGAAGGGGCTATACCAGTCGAGTAGGCGACATGGAGCTGGTAGAAATAACCTTGGATTCGAGTCTCCGAAGCAGAACCAGCTTTCTGAGCTGAGTCTGCCTCCGGACTTGGGACCATAGAGCAGTAGGCCTTCCAGGCTGACTCCAGCAGCAGCCTCACTTCTGTCCAGTGGCAATGGATCGAACTGTGCGCACAACAACTGCCCTCCGACAACTTAGTAGACCGCCTCCTCACTGTCTGCTTCGGGTACCAGCGTATGGTCAATCATCGCGCAGTTGGCTACCTCTGGAAAGTTCCGTCCATGTTCACGCACCGCTGACACCGGTGCTGAGGATAAAAGCAACTGGGGCGTGTGCCAGGGGCCGAGTGCAGGCATCACCAGGACTCGAGCGCATGTCGCTGATGGTTGGTCGCTAGAAGCTACCTGGCTGACTATCGGCCTTCTTTCCGTGGGGCAGGTGCGTGTTCAGCTCCACATATCGATGCAGTGCTAGAGTACAAATAGAAAATAAATGGTTCGTGTTCAGCTCCACATATCGATGCAGTGCTAGTGTACAAATAGAAAATAAATGGTTAATTTTGACAGCCGCTTCACCCTGGGCGTTCATAGACCTGCCATTCACCCTCACCCCTCAGCCGTTCGATATCGTGACAATGCAGCCACACCTGGAGTTGGCTATGAACTGGCATCAGAAGTGGCTAGCAGTAGAGAGTGCTACGTCCAGGCAGCACGACTCCCGTATCACAATCTGTCGTGTCAATACAATTCAAATGGTCCAAATGGCTCTAAGCACTATGAGACTTAACATCTGAGGTCATCAGTCCCCCAGACATAGAACTACGTAAACCTAACTAACCTAAGGACATCACACACACCCATGCCCGAGGCAGGATTCGAACCTGTGACCGTAGCAGCAGCGCGGCTCCTAACTGAAGCGCCTAGAACCGCTCGGCCACAGCGGCCGGCTCAATACAGTTGGATGAGTGGAAAAACAGTTGGTTACGCTTGGTGTGTGTGACAGATATGAGATCTAGGGTAGAGTGTTACCGTAGCTTGAGAGCTACCTTACGTAGATTACAGGTACGGTCTGATGTGTCTGAGTTTTAGAGGTACAGCAAGGAGAGATACTGGAGCCTGTTGGATGTTTGCACTGTGACCTGCTGTGGGCCACCATTTTGGTCATGTTGCAAGGCACTGTGTGGAATCCACATGGCTGACTCTCAGGCTCAAAGTATATTTTGCTATTCGTTTTTCAGTTGATATGTTCTTATATTGTGTGTGAATGAAGGGTAAACGAGTTGCAGTGGGAGAATCAGAGAGACAGGACGTTACTATCTGGGAGGCAGTTCAAGTGTTGGTCAGTGAAGTAACGCTATGGAAAGGAGATGATACGGATCCGCAGAATAGGATTGTAGCTAAGTATGTGGAAATAACGTTGATCCGGGCACCGAACCTTGTAACAATCCAGTTCCCGTAACCCTACTCCGTTCATTTTCTGAAAGGTCGTCCGAGTACGTAATGTCGTCCGTGGTGGACCTGACAACGTCGGCGACCAGTGGTGCTTGCACCGATAGCCGGTTGTTGCAGGTAGCAAAATTACATCTGGCAGGAGAGACAAAAGCTTTTCTAAAATGCACGGAAGCATTGAGGAAGGCAGAGACCTTTAAGCGGTTAAAATAGAGGCTTATGTATATATACAAAAAGCAGAACAGTCGAAGGTTCTTTCGGAAGGTGTTGTAAGAGACACAAAATATGAGTTTTTGCTGGATACAGCAGGACAGTTATTGGTAGCTAGTAAAGATCTTGTGGATCAAAGGCGATGGAACCTACCTTACTTTTCGTTGCATGAGGTGGCAGATAATGAAATGAGGCCATTGGGCTCAGTGGAGATAAATTTACAGTGGACCCAGTTGGATTTAAGCAGTGTGTGACAGTAGTACCTCATGTAACAGATAGCTACATAATGATACTGTGTTTAGACATTTCCCATCAACATATTCGTGGGAAGAAATTACAGCTAGCGGAAGCCATCGCCAATGTAGATACGTTGTGAGATGCATGCATCATAATGGGTAACACAATTAAAGCACTTACAGATATAATAAGGCTTGGCTGTGTGCCAAGTGGCACGGGGAAGTAGCTTTGGGCGATGGAGATAGACTTTCCAGTCGATATGTTATGCATAATAGAACGGCTGGAAGGGAATGATGTATTAGATTCGGCGAGTTGTTTGGTTAAAAGGAGTGTTGTAGGCCTAAGTGATAAGGATGGAGGGAATGTAGTACCTGTCAATATTGACGGTTTTGGTGCTGAAAAAGTACATTTCACAATGAGGATGTTGATAGCGAGCTCGTAAATTCCAAAGGAGAGGATTGCTCCACAGAAGATGTAAGCCATAAAGCGCCACAGGACACTATTAAGATTGCATTGCGTAAGAAAGTAGAGCACTTAGAGGGAGTGGAGAGAACACAGATGGAGGGCCTACTGGTGGAATTTGGGGATTTTTTACGTTCCTCAGCGTCCATTGCTTGTGACGCCCAATACGCAACACATAATTCTGACAGGGATTGAAGCACCAATGTATCATAAACCATATAGAATACCTTTGTATTTGAAACCAATTATGGAGTAGTTTATTGACCAGCAGCTGGATGAGGGATAATAGACGAAAGCAATAGTCCATGGGTAACAGAAATTGTTACTGTGCCAAATACATTTACAAACAGTTCCAAGAAATACGTATTTTGGTATAATTACCGCCTTTTAATGGTAAGACTGTAACAGATGCACATGCCAACATGTCAGAGACCATTAATAACTTGAGAGAGAGCCGACATTTCTCTAACATAGATTTAAGATGTGGATACCATCAGTTGGAGATGGTTCCTGAGGACTGACATAAGACAGCTTTTTCGTTACCCTGGGGTCATTATCAGTTTTGGAGGATGCTGTTCAGTCTGAAGAATGCTCCTGAGACGTTTCAACGTCGTCTGGATGAAGTGTTGAAGGGGTAACAGCCATTTCTGCGTCCAGTTTACCTTGACGATATAACTGTGTTCTCGAGGCACATGGAAGACCACAGACAAAGTCTGAAACAAGTATTTAAGAGATTGCAGCTGTATGTCTCACATTGAGTATGGAGAAATGTCATTTTGCACTTGAGTACGTAGTTTATTTAGGGCAAGTGATTAGCAAAGATGTGATGAGAACGAATCCAAGACTAGTACAGGCAGTGTGAGATCTTCTACTGCCACAGACGAACAAAGAACTACGATCATTCTTGGGACTCTCGAGATATTATGGGAAATCCCTGATAAAGCGAGACCACTCATGCAACTATTGAGAAAGGGTGCAAAATGTATGTGGACAGCTGAATGTCAGGGCATTCAAAGGGCTAAAGAGAATTTTGATGTCAAGTCCACTGTTGGTGTTATCAGATTTCCAGAGGGAGTTTATACTGTCCTGTGAGGCATCTAATCACCCTCTCAGATATGTTCAGAGTCAGTAAATTAATGTTGAGAAACAATCTCTCGCTTTTGCATCAAGACAATTATTCGACCATGGAAATGCTTAGCCCCGCATATGGAGTGACATATTTTCGATTTTATGGGAAGAATTTTAAAATGGTGACCAAACACTCCGCTCTAAAATGATAGTTAGGTTTGAAGGATCCATCCAGCAGACTAACAAGATGGGCGTTAAGCCTTCGTGAATTTGACTAGGAAGTAGTTCACAAGCCAGGAAAGAAACATGAAAATGCAGATGCATGGAGCAGAAAGGTAGCAATAGTACAATTACTAGGTCAGAGACATGCTGTATGGCAACCAACACAGAACAGTGACAGTCCTGCAAACAATACGGGACGTAACTGTAGTTCAGCATACGTGACAGTCTGCTGCGCAAAGTAACAAGGTTAGTGCCACAAGTGATGGTAGCAGCTGTATTGAAGGAACAAGTTCTAAGGGAAGCACTTGACTGTGTGCTGTCTGATAATAGAGGATGCAGAGCAATGAACTGATGGTTAGCAAAGAAGTAATAGTCGAAATCAAGAAGAAGAGATGTGGATCGGTATATGAAGAACTGCGTGCAGCGTATGGATCTGAGTTGTAAGTTACTGCCATTACCGCAACTGCTAGAAGCCACAGACCATTTGAGATGATAGAAGTGGCTGTATTACTACAGTTTTACTGGACTACAGCGGGCAGTTATCTTGTGTTGATGATGGTTGATCATTTCTCTTGGTATGTTGAGCGATAGCTATGCCAAGCCAGGAAGTAGTTACACTTTTATAGGTGAAGGTCAATAAGTGGATACTGACGTTGAGAGAACTGGAAACAATGATCACATGTCAAAGGCTAAACTTCATGTCAGAGTTGGTGAAGGTATAATGTCATTTGTTACATGTGAAAAAATTTAGAACTTTATGTTCAGTCGAACAGAACAATGGAACGGGTACATCAGACAACCACGAGGATGCTCAGTTACTATGTGAACTCTCACCACAATCATTCAGATATATCTTTCATTTGTAGGATTTGCCTACAATTCAAGCGTCTACAGCAATACAGGATTAGTACTAACTATGAGGTGTATGGAAGAAAACGGACATCACTATTTGATGTGATTAAGGGAAAAAAGACGCAAGGACATAGAGACGGCCCGTGAGTTCACAGGAACAGTGATAGAGGTATGGAGCTGAGTACAGAAGGTGAACACCACGACGTTGGAGAGACAGGAGTAAGCTGTAAAATGCATGGGAAGCTTATTGCGGTATAGAGTGGGATAGTGGATGATATTGTCTAGTCCTTATACAGCGAAAGACAACACTAAGATATTTGTGACAACCAGGGTGCTTATCAGGTAACAGAAACCACAACACCAGTCATTGTTACGCCACAGTTGCTAATGAAGTCGACAGTAATGCATGCGGGACACCTGCGACCATTCAGACACATTCAAGACTAGATATCCGGGAACAGCAAAATAAAGACGGTGGGGAAGTATGCAGGAAAGTGTAAAAGAACCTGTGCAAGCAGGGCCATATGCACCAAGGTCAATGAAGTAGCAAATATATTTTTATTGTGTTTATTGATGATTATGTAGGATATAATCTGCAGGATATCAGGAGTAGCTTGTTAAGGGTAAACATATGACTTTTGTACACTAGTGACCATTAAAATTGCTACACCACGAAGATGACATGCTACAGACGCGACATTTAACCGGCAGCTAGAAGATGCTGTGATATGCAAATGATTACCTTTTCAGAGCATTCACACAAGGTTGGAGCTGGTGGTGACACCTACAACGTGCTGACATGAGAAAAGTTTCCAACAGATTCCTCATACATAAACAACAGTTGACCAGCGTTGCCTGGTGAAACGTTGTTGTGATGCTTCGTGTAAGGAGGAGAAATGCGTACCATCACGTTTCCGACTTTGAGAAAGGTCGGATTGTACCCTATCGCGACTGCGGTTTATGGTATCGCTACATTGCTGCTCGCGTTGGTCGAGATCCAATGACTGTTAACAACATATGGAATCGGTAGGTTCAGGAGGGTAATACGGAACGCCGTGCTGGATCCCAATGGCCTCGTATCACTAGCAGTCGAGATGACACGCATCTTATCCGCATGGCTGTAACGGATCGTGGAGCCACGGCTTGATCCCGGAGTCAGCAGATGGGGACGTTTGCAAGACAACAACCATCTGCACGAACAGTTCGACGACATTTGCAGTAGCATGGACTATCAGCTCGGAGACCATGGCTGCGGTTACCCTTGACCCTGCATCACAGACAGGAGCGCCTGCGATGGTGCACTCAACGACGGACCTGGGTACACGAATGGCAAAACGTCATTTTTTCGAATGAATCCAGTTTCTGTTTACAGCATCATGATGGCCGCATCCGTGTTTGGCGACATCGCGGTGAACGCACATTGGAAGCGAGTATTCGTCGTCGACATACTGGCGTTTCACTCGGCGTGATGGTATGGGGTGCCATTGGTTACACGTCTCGGTCACCTCTTGTTCGCATTGACGGCACTTTGAACAGTGAACGTTACATTTCAGATGTGTTACGACCCGTGGCTCTACCCTTCATTCGATCCCTGCGAAACCCTACTTTTCAGCAGGATAATGGACGACCGCATGTTGTAGGTCATGTACGGGCCTTTCTGGATACAGAAAATGTTCGACTGCTGCCCTGGCTAGCACATTCTCCATCTCTCTCACCAATTGAAAATGAGTGGTTAATGGTGGCCGAGCAACTGACTCGTCACAATACGTCAGTCACTACTTTTGATGAACTGTGGTATCGTGTTGAAGCTGCATGGGCACCTGTACCTGTTCACGCCATCCAAGCTCTGTTTGACTCAATGCCCAGGCATATGAAGGCCGTTATTACGGGCAGAGGTGGTTCTGGGTACTGATTTCTCAGGATATATGCACCCAAATTGCGTGGAAATGTAATCACATGTTAGTTCTTCTATAACATATTTGTCCAATGCAAACACGTTTATCATCTGGATTTCTTCTTGGTGTAGCAATTTTAATGGCCAGTAGTGTATTAGCACAAGAGTTCTTCAGTTTTACCTTTGTGAAAGATACTGACCAGAACGCCAAACTTCATAGATGGAGGGAGGATGATTGCAGTCCCTGTGGTCAGGTTGTTGTACACAGAGAACAAGGATGTTGCTGCACCTCTTTGACTGGGGCGGGACGAAAGCACTTCAAAACCAACATTTGGAGGGGGAAGGCCTTTTCGCTAAGCAAGAGAATGTCATGATTACTAGGCATCAATGGACTCTAGACAGATGCAGCTAGTAGTAGAGATCGTTCTGCGTTGGCTACTATGGCAGAAGATCGGTTGGATGGACGCCTAAAGAAGGATTTTGAAAACTGTATTTGGAATAGCAGATGCTGGTGACGTAAGGGAACTGAAGGGGACGATGGAAGCAGTTAAGTATTTGGCTGAGGATAATAAAGCAGTGGTGAAGTGGCACGTCATGCACCTAGCGAGGTTGGAGAACAGAATGTCAAACAAAACGCATAAGCTCGACAAGCTGACAAGTGAGGGGTGATCTGTGCAGAAGCATCACAGAGCACTATGAACCGAGATCTGTGGGTCATGCAAGCATGAGTAGATGTTCTTGATGCAGTAGTCATCATGACAAGACTACTACAGTCGCTAGTGAACGGAATCTGGGTTGCAGGAACGGAGATGACGAGCTGCCAAGGGGCTATTCATGACTCGTCACATGCGCAGTTGTGTCCCGTCTTGTCACGAGCACAGTTTCTGACAAGGTTATTAACAGTGCAGAGAGAACCTTTGTCAGAGTTAGCACTAACAGCAGAGCCCAGTGGGCAGGAATTGCCTTTCTTTTATCATGCCATTAGCGGAACAGAGGACAGACCAGGCACAATTGGAGATGCTGGCTAGGATCCCATTTTCATACAGATGTGCAGTTTTAAGTGCTACACCGCACACTCCTATCTGGTGAAAATGGGAGCCATAGGGAAATTTGTGCAGGTGAGGACAAACGGTATATTGATGATGCCTGATGAGGGAGACTGTCATGCAGTAACGCAGAGGAAGAGCTGGGACAATACCATTCGGGTCATGGGCAGAGCAGCTTTGTCTGTGGATACTGCAGAACCTACGCCCTGTTTCCAGCAAGCAGGACTGCACTGGATTTATTCCATATATGACAGCATGGTACTAGTAGAGAGTATGTATGAGCAAAGAAGGCTCATGAGGGCAATACTGTTGTAAATGAGAGTGGTTTGAACATTAACGGGGCAGCATGTTACAGAACAATGCCAACTTTCAACTACTAGCCATGATGTCTCGAGTTACTTCCTTGTAAATAACACAGGCTCAGCTGTATTGTCTGAATGAAGCACTGGAGTTACTCCCTTACCACAACATAACCTTTCTGAACCATACGTGGAAATCCGACGTGATCCATTCTCTGAACCAATTAATAGCCACATAGGAGGGCCAACTCTCCATGAAGCAACAAATGCAGCATGTTAAACAATAACGGGAGAGGCAACGATGAGTAACCATGGCTTTGAGTGCCATAATACCTAACACCGTATAGAGTGTAATTATGTTTTGCATAGCCATCATGTATTTCAAATGGAGTGTAACCCAGCAGACTGATCCACCAACAATACATATCCCAATAGACTTGATTTCTAGAGAGTGAAAGTGAATACGGTGTTGTGAAAAAAGGTTGTGTCTCATAGAATTTAAGAGACCTCAGAGTAAACAGTGAATATTTGTTTATTGCCAATAGCATATGTTTTCGTAGAGTGTGAGAAGAGTGAAAGCGTAAAGTGATAAAAATTGTAGAGTAACTAATAGACGATGAAGTGGAGTAAATACAATCAAGAAAACATGGTAAGGAGGCCTTTAGGATGTACGGAATAAAATCAAACGCAGAATCAGAACTAAGAAAACAGTACTGTTAGATGTTTTGTAAGGATAACTTGTGTTGCATATGTGACACACATTGGGGAACTCATCTCAAGAAAAACCCAAGGGGCAAGATCATCTCCGTGAAGGGGAGGGTGATGTGGTGCCGTTACCAGTTTGGAGCAGAATTTGTGAGTAGGTGCGGTGGAGCATAGAAGAGTGTGGAATGTTGATGTTTGGGTTGAGACAACAAGCAAGTGACATTATTACATGACGGGCTAGTCTCACTCGGAATAACTTGCCAGTTCAGCTGTAATGCATAACATTGGGCTAGTCTCACTCGGAATAACTTGCTAGTGCAGCTGTAATGCATAACACAAGCATGGCGATGTCTCCGTTGTCAAGGTTTTGGTTAGTGTGGTCGAGTACGTGACCAGGAGTGGTTTATTGGCTCAACAAGAGCGCTGTTATTTGGTATAAATAACCATTGATTTTGTAGCGGATTTCATCCTCAGTCCACCATTATCACCAGGATGCAGCGGGCTAGCCCTGATGCGGGGATGACACGAAGCCACCAGCCACAGTCGTGGGTTCGAGATCCCAATCGCGTGCGTACTTCCTGCACTAACAAATCCGCCCACCAGACTAGGTGTCACAACGCAGCGGCTTTGCCGGTCGTCTCCAGCAGCAGCCGGACTCTTACCAGGAAGCAGAAGGTCACACCCCGGACACAGCAACCACCTTCCGACAACGCAGTGGCCACAACTCTTTCTGCTCACCCTGGCCACCCGGATCTCTGCAAGATACCTGTGGGCGCAGATGACGTCGGTGGCATGCTCACGCAACATAGCCGTGAGCCCGACGACTAGTGCTGACGTTAGCAAAGCAAGTCGCCAGCACATGTTGCAGCCAGCTGGACGGACACTAGCCAGTGGCTGACCGACCACTGTCCCAATCTTGTGGGGCAGGGGCATGACCACCTCGGCACCACACAACGGTATCAGTGAATAACTAGGACATAAAGTGTTGAGTTTGACAACAGCTTCTTCCTGTCCCTCATCAGCCTGTCATTCAGTCTCACCCCTCCGCCACCCACCCTCCTGGCAATGTAGCCATTCCACACAAACCACAGTGTCAGCTATACCATACTGAAACATCGACGAGGAAACTGTGTGTGTTCCTATACACACTATCCTACAGATGCAATACTCTTCCGTAACGAATAACTCTCAAAAGCGTTAGCTGCGTATCTCAAGTAGTTGAAATCTACTTTCCTTCAATCTTATTTTAAAATACTACTTGTTATAGGAAAACTAATTGCAATAAATGCAATGTTTTTGGGGTTGGTATATGTACGAAAGTGAAGACATGCAGCTTTGATGAATCGCCCTGGCTCAGTACTTGATTAACTTTATTTGCTTAGTTTCTCAAGACTAAAATAAATTCAGTCTGACGATAATACCTAACTTTTCCTTTTATTTGAAAGTCTTGTAAAATGTTTGCTGAAAAAGAAGTCGTCAAAAATCCCGTGAGTTCATTCTGGAATTAAAAGCTAAAACTGCAGTTATCCAAAGATATATTCATTAACTGTTTCAAGTTTGATCAACAGAATTTTTTCGGAATTCCTCAGATCAGACCTGGTGGCCCTTATTGGAAGGCAGAATTATTTATTTTCAGAAAGAATGCTCCCAAGGTGATTTTTTATTTGTTCCTGGCCCAGTAGTAAATATTGGCACTACGTTTTACTGGGAAACAAATGGTTCAAATGGCTCTGAGCACTATGGTACTTAACTTCTGAGGTCATGAGTCCCCTAGAACTTAGAACTACTGAAACCTAACTAACCTAAGAACGTCACACACATCCATGCCCGAGGCAGGATTCGAACCTGCGATCGTAGCGGTCGCGTGGTTCCAGACTGTAGCGCCTAAAACCGCTCGACCACTCTGGCCGACTACTGGGAAACATTAATTACCAAAACAATAATTGAAGGTAAGGGGTAAAGTGACGTGTTAAACTTTATTTCCGGAGGGAAAGAGCTTCTAATCCTCTACTAAACGATCCGGATGAAGTACGATAGAGTAAATAACATTAAAATAAGTTTGCAAGCAGTTAAAATCTGCAGGAGAGTTTAGCTTAAGCCAAGACTGTTCTCAGAATGTAAATTTTATTATTCTTAGTCAGTCTGTAGTTAGACGCTACAGAAGCCACGTAAAGTTGCATCAAGGTCAAGGAGCTTTGCAGGCACGACCAGTCACTCGTAATGAAAGGTGATATAACTACACAACATTTGTGAATTGAGCAGAGGTGCGTAGTGTAGTTGCAACCTCGTCTGACCACAACTGATATATTCTTGTAGAGTCTTATGTACGAGACAGCTGTCGTGACGGAAGAGGACAATCTGTCAAGAATTCTCGTTGCATGTGTCGTTAAAACAACACTCCCAACAGAAAATTGTGTGTAGATGACTCCCAGAAAAGGTTCCAAGCACAGACCGTTCGAAGCGTTACTCGCTCTGACAGAAGTCGGCGTGGTGCCTGTTGTGTTCAGTCCCAATGCAATTTCTGTGTTTCATCGTCAATGTGAAGGCCCAAGGGTTACAGTAAACCTGAAGTGGTGTATCGGAAACTCCTGCTGGACTCCCAGGAAAGGTTCCAAGCACAGACGGTTGAAGCGTTACTCGCCTGTCAAGCGTGCCTAGAAGTTTGAGGACACAAATCTGAGCAACTGTACAAGAGTAGAAGCTACGCCAAATTATGCAAATATCATCATTATCAACGTACCACAAGTATAATTCAAAATTTCTCTTTTTCGCTGACAGTCTTCGATTTACTCGTCTCTCGTTCGTGGTTATCTATCCGCAGGTGGTATAATTGCTCTTCTTCATCATCCCTGAAAGTTTATATCAACTTCTCGAACACACGTTATACATGGAGATGACCTGCTCAAGTAACAAAACTCATACAAATGATGACATACGACACTCCTGTATGAGACTGACCCATAATAAATCCGTGTTCTGAATTCTGAATTAGTGTGGCACACCTGTTAACGCGCTTGTTCTAGAATTAGAATTTTGAATCACAACTCACAAACTTACATTCCCCGGGAAGGACATTCTATCCTGACATAGTGGAATGAGGCTCTCTGTCAGAAAATGTGTCATCGGGATAACACCAAGAAGGATAACAGAAGTGTACACAGAACTCCAATACATTTAACGTAATGTTTCAGAGAAACCTTAGGGGAAGCAACTGAGACCTAAGCGATGATTAACTGACATCTTTACCCTTCAAAATAGTATAAATATTTTGAATACTTTTTTCAGTAACTCAAGAACTGATTTGACGCACTATTTTTTCAACTCTTCTCACAATTTACACTGACACTCGTAGACCTATCATTTTAGCTATATCACCCATAGATTCGCACTAGGCAATATACGAGGGTCAGTCAAAAAGTAATGCCTCCTATTTTTTTTTTTCTACGTTTAATTGTCAGGAAATTTAAATGCAATTACATAGGTTGAAAACCACAACATTGAGGATCATTTTGTCATTTTTCAATGTAATCTCCGCCCATCTCTACAGTTTTGGTCCATCTTTGAACAAGGGCATGTATCCCAGCACGGTAAAAATCACAGCTCTGCTTCCTAAGCCATTGACGCACGGATGTTTTGACGGCCTCCTCATCTTCAAAATGAATCCCACGATGAGCTTCTTTTAGTGGCCCGAACAGATGGAAGTCTGATGGTGCCAGGTCAGGGCTGTATGGGGGATGAGGCAAAACTTCCCATCCAATTTTGACAATCTCGTCAGAGGTGTGACGACTGGTGTGTGGTCTTGCATTGTCATGCAAAAGAAGAACATCTGCCATTGATTTTGTTGGGCGAACTCGCTGAAGACGTGCTTTAAGTTTTTTGAGGGTTGTGACGTATTGAACAGAATTTATTGTGCATCCCTGCTCCAAAAAATCAACCAGAATCACACCCTCTGTATCACAGAAAACTGTTGCCATAACTTTCCCTGCCGATCGCACAGTTTTGAATTTTTTCTTCCTCGGCGAGCTTGTGTGGCGCCACTCCATTGACTGCCTCTTTGATTCGGGTTCAAAAAAATGCACCCATGTTTCGTCCCCGGTCACAATTTTTTTCAGAAACTCATCTCCCTCCAAACGGAAGCGCTGCAAGTGTTGGGAGGCTATTGTTTTCCTTGCCTCTTTATTCTGATCGGTTAACATTCTTGGAACCCACCGTGCACAAACTTTTGAGTACCCCAATTGTTTAATAATCGTGATCACACTGCCTTTACTAAGAGAAATAATGCGACACACTTCATCTGCAGTCACCCGACGGTCACCACGAATGATGTCATCAACTTGCTGAATGTTGTGTGGAGTCACTGCGCTCACCGGCCTGCCGCTCCGCTTTTCGTCAGTCAACGGTGTTTGCCCTTCAGCTTCCTTACAACGACGAACCCATCGTCTAACAGTGCTGACATCCACTGTCACAACACCATACACCTTCTTCAGTCTTTCATGAATGCGTATGGGCGTTTCACCTTCTGCATTCAAGAATTCAATCAAACAACGCTGTCTCAAACGAACATCGATGTCGGCCATCTTACAAACTTCTGCTGTGCTGCCACCTGTTGACACAGAAAGTTACTACTGCAGTGGATTGCAGAAGGTTTGAGGAATGGCGCCAAATTCAAATTTTTCACTTAACTTAATTTTTTTAAGTAGAAAAAAAATGGGAGGCATTACTTTTTGACCGACCCTCGTAGAATGACAAGTTCAATACGGCGGAAATGATACCAGTGTGGAGCTACAAGCACGTACGGAACCTAGCAGGGAGAGTTCAGACTGCTGCCGAGTTTGCGAGCAGGTATTTCTGGCACCAAGTGGCTTAGTCCACTTATGTGACAGCAAGCTCCAACGTCTTCACTGTCTGCCGAATGTGAGTGGATTCATCCCCTGTATTTAGTCGACGCTACAGAGTACTGTTACACTGTCACATTGTTTTACGGTTACTCACCTTTTAACTAAACTTACGGTCAGAAGTCTTAGATCACCCATGATGAACATTACTTTCATCATTTCAGTCTACAAACAATCGCAAATTCTAAATATATGAACAAACTAAATATTTTCTTTCTTTCATTAAGTACAATACAGTACAGTTCAGATTTTAGTCTATTCAAAGTATCAATCCTTTACACTTGGAACATCTGCACAAACTTTTGGCGCTCTGGAGATAAGACAACACGTCTGTAAATTATTACATAGATCTTCAACATTAGATGACCTCAATTTTCTGAGCTCCAGGTCGGGTTAATCCCATAAGAGTTCAACAGGATTTAAGTCAGGTGACTGACTTGGTAAAATAATATTATTCATTTGCCTTTTCCTTTTGTATTGGTATACATTCTACATAATTCAGATGAATTTTTCGGCTTATTATCCTGGTGCAGAACAGACCCACGGCCAATAAGTCTGTCGTCAGATGGAATTGCATTGTTCATGAGTATCCAGCAATATCGTTTTTTGACGCTCCATAACGTCTCACTACGTCACAATATCACTCGCCAAACATCCCCATACCATGACCGACCCTCCACCATGCTTCAACACTGGCGTCAACCACTGACTCCTCATAAGTTCTTCACGAAGTCGACGAACAAACATTCGACGATGGCTCCAAAGCACTTAAAACTTAGATTCGTCCGTGAATAATACCTTGGAACATTGCTGCAGTCTCCAGTTTTTATGTTGCTCAGCCTATTGAAATCTTTTCCCCTCATTTTGTTTTTCGTAATAAAGATGTTTTAGGTGCTGTGCACTCCTGCCCACCGGAATGTTCTCCTTGAAATTCTGAAGGTAGCAGCGTCAAAACACAGGAAGTGAAAGGCTATTTACAACTTGTACTTAAACCAGACGGCAGTTATAACAGACGAGGGGAAAAAAGGAAAGAAGGGATTTTATTCAGTCTGTACATTGAGCAAGCAATAAAGGACACCAAAGATAAATTTAGAATAGGAACTGAAGTTCTGGGAGAAAAAAAAAACTTTGCTGTTTTCCGATGACACTGTAATTCTGTCACGGACAGCAAAGGACTTGGAAGAACAATTCTACGGAATGGAGATCGTCTTTAACGGAGGATATATGATGAACTTCAACAAAACGTAAACAACAATAATGGAATGTGGTCGAATCATATCAGGTCATGCAGAGGGAATTAGAGTAGGAAACGAGACACTAAAAGTAGTACCCAAGAAAAGCGTTTCTGAAGGAGGTCAAATGTTGAAATGTGTGTGAATTCCTGAGGGACCAAACAGCTATCGTCATCGGCCACTAGACGTACATACTACTTAAACAAACATATGCTATGAACAACACACACCGATGCCCGAGGGAGGACTCGAATCTCCGGCGGAAGCGGCCGCGCAATCCGTGACATGGCACCCCTAACCGCATGGCCTCTGAAGACCAGAAATTTTTTAACATCGAATATAGATTTAAGAGTATCTTTCCTGAAGGTATTTGTCTGGAGTGTAGCCATGTGTGAAAGTGAAACATAGGCGATAAATAGTTCACACAAAAAGCGGACAGAGGCTTTTGAAATGTGACGCTAAGGAACAGTGCTGAAGATTGGATGGGTGGAGGGCATAATTAATGAGCGGCTGCAGAGTAGCATTAGCGAGTCAAGAATTTGTGGCACAACTTCACTAAAGGAGGGGCAGTTGGACAGAGCACATTCTGAGACATCCAACGATCACCAAATTAATATTAGAGGGCAGTTTTGGGGAGAGACGGGACTAACAATAGTAGAGGGAGACCATGACATAATTACAGGAACCAGATTGAGAACGATGTAAGTTGCAGTAGGTATTTGGAGATGAAGCAGCTTGCACAAAAAAATGGTTCAAATGGCTCTGAGCACTATGGGACTCAACTGCTGTGGTCATTAGTCCCCTAGAACTTAGAACTACTTAAACCTAACTAACCTAAGGACATCACACACATCCATGCCCGAGGCAGGATTCGAACCTGCGACCGTAGCAGTCTCACGGTTCCGGGCTGCGCGCCTAGAACCGCGAGACCACCGCGGCCGGCAGCTTGCACAGGACAGAGTAAAATGTAGAGCTGCGTCAAACCAGTCTTCGGTCTGACGACCACAAGAGCATGCACCTTTTTAAACCTTGTTCACAGAGGCGGCGTTACATTGTCGTGAGAACGATTGGAGCTGCTCGGATGCTATTAGAACGCTCATTTGAAGCAAAAAATTTCATATGGACATAGCCATGTTCTGAATGTTTTTCGAGACAGTACACATTTAAAGTACATTTGCTTTTGGGCTAGTGGTACGCACCTATGTATGGTACCCTAATTGTTGGATTGGTCGTGGTGCTAAAATTAACTGGCCACCAAGATCGGCAGACCTTGATTTTTGTTTTTGGAGTTGGATGAAGTCTGAGGTGTTCACACGAAAAGTCAATACGGGAGATGAACTGCTTGGTCGCATCAAGGACGCCGCTACCCTCATTAGCGACCGTGCAGAGGCAAGCAACACAAACTGTTCTCCATAGAGGACACATATGCACTTAAGTTTACCGTGGGATATTCGAACATTTATCGGGAACTGTACCACGCTTTAATGTGACGTGTACCATGCTGCTTAGAGGAGAATGTGTTAAGACTACATTTTATCAAATGACACTCTGTAAAACACACGTTGTAATATTTACTAATTGTTGTCGGTAAGTCCATGCGTGAACCTGAAAATGTATTGAATAATACAGAAAATAAATAACAATGTACATTAAATGTGTTCTATCTCGGAAACTGTTCGGAATAAGGCATACCTTCATATGAAGTTTTTGGTGCAAATGATCGTACCTGTCATATCCATGAATATTGACCATTCCTCCTGAAATACCCGGTATAGTGCAATAACATTCCGTCGACAAGGCAATTCCCAAATGATGGTTGATTATATATTATAACGTGAGATCCCCTGATTGGAAAGTACCATATCCAGTAATTTTTTTACTATTTACAGCTGTCACTAACATCAACAGTATACGTGAACGGAAGTTCCATCATACCAAATGATCTGTATGAAGCTTTGATATGTCTTTATTGTAAAGTGCTTTCACGGAATATGATGCGCTGATGCTCTGTCTGCTGATGTTCTGTGTTGACACTAACAATTAACGTCCAAGAACAAATAGTTTGACGTTTCAGTCTTAACATAACGTGACCTTCTCTTTTTTATTTTTTTTCTTGTTAGAAAGCTATGGCATAGGACCAATTCAGTTATGAAGCTGATTAAGTGGATTAGCCAAACTGTTGTATAAACGTCGACAGGATAGTGTCGAGCAAATGACCGCTATGGTGAAAGAAACGTCACACAGTTTCATCTGGCGATGGCTGTCATCGAAGATGGGTTTGGCAGGATTAATGTATAATGTATTTGGGGGCCAGAAAATGAGCTCATCACATTACTTTTCAAATCAATGTACCCTGGTTCTGTCATCACCCTCATCCCTCTCCCTGTCGTATGTGTACAAACATATAATCTATCAAAGAAATTTCTTGGTTCATCAACTATCGATCCACCTCGCCACTTGTTTCCTCTACCTTAGTTCCATTTTCACTGCGGTCATAATTACGTCTTCCTCTTCTATTTGTTTCCTGATCAGTTTTGTTATTCTTGTAGCTCCTTGTGAGTTCCTATATGATTTTCTGTATTTCTCGCAGAGGAAGCCTCAGTTTTTGAACAGCTTTCGCATTAAACTTCTTGTCTCACTGCCATTAGTCAAAATTAGTAATACACACTAATAGTAAACTTTCATTTTAAGACACACTAGAGTTTAGTTTCGAAAACTCTGTATAATTTACTATTCAAAACATGCCAGACTGTTTTAGACATCTGTTCATTCATTTTCTCGTTCAACTAGCTGTTGTCTTCAGCTATGAAAAAGCTATACTGGATCTGTTACTTCCTTATTAATTTGCAATAATTTCTCTTCAATGTGCTCATGATAGCTTATATCATTTTAGTCTTACTTTGAGAAATCTTCTGTCTTAGTTTCAAACTTGCTGTATTAAGTTCTTCCATTTGTTGCTGATGTTTATCCCCGCCAGAGGGAAACGGTACAACGACATCAACAAATTCTGATATCGTAGAATTTCATACGATATACTGAAGACTGCGACATCTGTTCCTTTCACCATTACAAGACATTGCAGAGAGAAAATAGATGTCGAAAAGTGCATTAACTTCTGTTGGTTTTGGTTCTAAGAACATTTTACATTGACACAAATTGATCTTTATGAACAGAATTCCATTAACTACCGGTATGCTGACAGTGAGATGTCCTTAATAAAGCACAGTGCACATGCAACAATCGAAAGTGATAGCTCGGAATACTTCGTCTAGGTGTTATTATTTGACTCTTCTTATTGTCACTTTCGATAAAAGCAAAAACAATAAAATTCTCTCTCATGTACTAATCAGGTGTAAAATAACGTTAGGTTGAGCGTAGGTGTAGGAAATCTAAATATTGTACCCCCTCTACAGGCAATTAAATTTAACAAAAATTTCAAATGGATCCAAACACTATGGAACTTAACAGGTGAGGTCATCAGTCCCCTTGACTTAGAACTACTTAAACCTAACTAACCTAAGGACATCACTCACACCCATGCCCGAGGCAGGATTCGAACCTGCTACCGTGGCAGCAGCGCGGTTCCGGACTGAAGCGCTTAGAACCACTAGACCACAGCGGCCGGCTAAATTTAACAAATAACGTTTGATAAATTTCGTTGGCTTGCGATAAACTCTACATAATGAAATGAATTGAAATTCAGGTTGATTCTGCAATATAGGGACTGGCAAACACACTACGTAAATAAAATAAAATAAATAAATAGGTAGAAAACATAGGCAGTGGTCACGGCTATAATTAATAATTTGGAAATTTGTGGTAAGGTCATATGGGACCAAACTGCTGAGGTCATCGGTCCCTAAGCTTACGCACTACTTACTCTAACTTAAACTAACTTACGCTGAGGACAACATACACCCATGCCCGTGGGAGGACTCGAACTTCTGACTTGGGGGAGCCGCGCGGACCGTGACAAGACGCCCGAGACCGTGCGGCTACCCCGCGCGGCTGTAATTAATAGAAGTCAAACTCCACACTGACACGAATAAAGGTTTAGTCTAACTGACACACGATGCTATATTCTTAAGTGCAGATCAGTAACGAAAATAATTAATCTTTCCATTGGCCAAGTGACTTAAACATCAGACTCATTGCAAATAATCATTATTGAAACCGAACTTCACTCATAAAAATACAGGTTCTGCTGAATAACCAGAAAAGGCAAAATTTAGTTCTGAGCACAAAAGAACATCTATAAGTCTACACTGACCTGACATGAAATATTTCAAAGTGTCAAGACCGATGATGTTAGAATTTTTATGATACAAAAGTGTGCGGCCGGATCACTATTCAGACTATCATAAGTATTTCATCTACCAATCCGTCACAACCAGTGTGAAAGAGTAAGATGGCCTCACGCTTTTAAGCCCTTGGAATACTCCTACCCGGAAAACCCAAACTTCTACGTCACTTAATGCCCTCCCACACCTTTTTACATACTAATGCAATTAAATACCTGAATGTACCATTAGACTTACACTAAAAATTTAAACAAAACTGCTGTCTTATATTTAATTCTACGTTCTGTACTTTATCCAAAAATTAATTTCAAGCAATTGACAATTTTAATGGTAGTTATAAAAAGGGTTCACAATCTCTGTGCATTCACTAATTACAGTATAGACATGTATGGCACTTCTCTCCCTCAGGAATTTGCTGCCGCTCCCACTGTCACAAGCGGAATTAACACAGCTCTGATCAGTTTCGAATAACAGACAAAACTAGACACATTTGTCCAAATTAATGAAATATACAACAAATTTAAGTAAACTAACCGCATTAACAACCCTCGGACGCAAAAATGTAATCTTTTGACACAGATTTTGGCACTGCTACTATGCCACTATGGGCTGCTCACACGCGTCGAGCTACGGTGTCATCAGAGCCCAGCCTATAGTGGCCCTCCGGGGTGGCCAGGCGGTTCTAGGCGCTATAGTCTGGAACCGCGCGACCGAGCGACATCCTGCCTCGGGCATGGATGTGTGTGATGTCCTTAGGTTAGTTAGGTTTAAGTAGTTCTAAGTTCTAGGGGACTGATGACCTCCGAAGTTAAGTCCCATAGTGCTCAGAGCCATTTCTGAACCCAGCCCATAGTGGCTTCCCTTTTATGTGTTCTGTTTTACAAATTTTGTGACTAAAGCTTTATCCCTTGATTTTTAGTTTAATACGTGACACGCTAATCTGAGAGTTTTATTTCTGATGAAGGCACTCATAGCAGTGCCAAAACCTGGGTTAAAAGATTCCTTTTATGCGACCGAGGGCTGCTATTGCTGTTAGTTTTACTTTGTATACGGTCGCTCACCACGCAGCCACGTTCAAAACTTAACAAAAATGTAAATCATACAAACGAAATGTTACACGTCTGACAACACATACTGCCCTGCTATTAGTATATCTGTCTTGGACAAAATGATATGCTGATTTAAGTCAAACATTTTATAAAAATTCTCTCAAAGGTTAATTACTTACGTAATGAAACATGTGAGCAGCTTAGTCTACGAGAATCTATGAGTGCTACAAATCGATAGCTCCATCTCGTTTGTGTAGTAAAAATTGTAAAAGTACTAATTATTTCATAAATTTCATTTAAAAAATGCTTGGCACTATATTTTCCCTCACATATTATCTTCGTAGCATAAATGCATATCAACAGAATCGTTCTTACTTCCTCTTTAGGAAGACGTATCGTGCTTTTCTGTATATGTAATAGTTGCAAGTGCGCAAACTTGAACAAAATAAATGTACGTTTTGTGCTCGCCTCCGGGTGTAACTGACGTCACGTCCGGAATGTTCAAATCTGACAGGAGCATGAGCGAGCCCCTAGCCCCGCTGCTCTGCCTAACCTTTGCGTGCTGCTACGTCCACCAGACATCCGTCAACGCTCGCTCGCCTGGCTCTCGCGACGTAGATCGCGCAATCCAGATGTAGCTTCCGACCAAAATTAATAACCAGTATTCGGATATGACATGTCGTGTCACAAACAGCTGCTACTGGTGCTTTGGGCGAATTGGTCTTCTAACAAACGACCAAAGCTCTAACGCAGTGGTTCCCAACCTTTCTTAGACCATTACCCCTCAATGGAATCAGATATTAGTTCCTTGCCGTCTGTTGTCCACCTTCTCCCCTTCATAACATTACCATCAACTTTATCAATTTTAGTATGAAAGACTTTTCTCGGAACACTTTTATTTCTAAAATGATGAAAGATGAATTATATTTGTGTGTGTGTGTGTGTGTGTGTGTGTGTGTGTGTGTGTGTGTGTGTCAGAAGGAATGACGAATGAATTCGTGGTGTACCCCAAGTGCTACCCACAATTCCTTCTCATATAAGAAAGCTAACTATCCACAGTGAGGGTAGATTCTTGTTACGAAGCACGCTTTCCCTACTTTAGTCCTCTCCATTTCGGCAATTGCTTTACCTGCACACTGCAACCCCATTTAAAAACCAAGTTAATATGTGTGCGCTATACATACTGTTCGTAAATCACTTCATTGCTGCACTCCCTACTACCGAACTGGCAGAAATTAGCTGTTAATGCTTTGTGTCCGGCCACAGCCACCTTTAACCTCCACCGTATTAATGCTACAAATTGAGAAAAAGTGAATATTGATATCTTATATAACCTATATTACATTCTTACAAAATTGTGGTAATAGTAATGATCTTTTGAAAGTAATTTAATTTCGTGACTGAAACAGAATAGAATCGTTTAGTTTTTACCTTTCAAAAATTTTTATTTTACCCCTCAAGGGGTAATTTCGTCCAGGTTGGTAACCACTGCTCTAACACAACCGTAAGATGTTTCATGGTGATCACGCCGGTGTTTGGGGAGTGCTGTCTCACAAATACACTGTGTACGTTTACCTCACCCCTCATGGTAATGTACATGTGCGTCAGCGAAAAAGACCAATAAAAAGGTGTTAGCATGTGGACGTAATGTGCTGTTCCAGTCTCTTCTGTACCTAAGGTCCATCACCGTTCCCTTTGGATCCCCACGTAATTCGGTGCTCTCCGATACACACGATCGAACAGCGGAGGAGTGGTACTCAAGCGTCAACTTTAGGTTACAATATCTCCGGATGTAATTAACATTTTACAATGGAACAAACGGCACTGATTACGTATTTATTTATATGTTCAGATGTAACGTTAGGTGACTCACCCTGTATATGATCGACTGCCAGAGTCAGTGTCTGCACTGCCGCCCGTGGAGGCTACACGATCTACTAATATGGGTGTTTCAGCATGGGTCGATACCTGGTACCTCAGAACCGCTTGTACTATTGACCTGTAAATGTAATAATTTCATGTACTGCATATGCACTGTTGCAACAAAAAATCTTGAGTGAACTGGTAACATCTAAAAGGGTGTACTGTTTTTTTTTCTCTTGAGCATTTTTCCACTGCTCCACAGAACAATGACCCTTTTAAAAGCACAGTAAACAATATCGCATACTTGTTCTTATCATCAGTCGGTTCTGGGCAGCAACACAATCTGATGCCTATCATTTTTTGTCTGACTGTGTTGCAAGGATGTCCAAGGACTGCTCGTGTAGTACACTTCGAGGTCAGATAGCTACACCAGATAAGTTTTAAGCCTACTAGATCTGTGATTACGTTCAGTGGTTTCTTGACGTCAGCACTTGACAGTAACTTTGCTAAGAATGTGTCACAAATAACATCTGCAAAATATTCTTTGGACATTACTAATTCGTGGGACCCTAAATGCATGGCCCGGTCAAACTCAGTATTCTTTTCTCGAGAACTCAGTCCAACAGGAAACAAGTATACGACGTTGATGGACTGTGGTTGTACGTAAATACGTATCCTCTGATGTACATCTTTACGTCACGAATTACAGTGTGCACAACCTTGTAGTAAACTGGCACATGTTAATACTACTCCTACATCATCTTTCACTTCTAATGTATTTATTTGTTGCACAAAATTAAATATAAATTTTATTTTAAAAATTTAAAATTATAGTTGCTTAAGTATCGAATATCATCAAAGAATATTGTCTGCTTGCAGAAAAAGTTTACAACAATTTTTTTATGCAAGCAGGGCGGTCATTTCTCGTGCTTGTCCTTTCTTCTCATGATTTCAGTGGGAAAAAACATGCAGATTTTTTTGAGTGCGCTAAAACATTTTTCGACTAAATATTAGTTGCATGGGTTGCTGTCATACTGGCCTCCTTCCTTTTCATTTTTCCCCTTTCACTGTGGTCGTGATTTCTGACACAGTTTCGTTGCCGACTGCACTTCCATAATACCACTACCCAGGAGAATACTCTCACATCTGATTCCGATAGAACTGATATTAAACAACGGTCTTACCGTTCGTAATAATAATTAATTTGTAACCAGCAAACAAATTTGGTGACACCAGCGCCTTCACAGTTGTATCAGTGGAACTTATTGGGAACTATCAAAGGAAGAAGTGACAGCGAATTACAATATCAGTCGTCTGTGCCGTATCTTTCCATGACCTTTCTTCAAACTGCAATATCACCACCTTCGTTAGTGGATTATTAAAGTAATGTGCAGAGTCATAGTAAATTACTATCGACTTTTCGCTCAGCAAACCCGGCGCGTGGGTTACATCATTTCTTTTCCCATACCTGGGATACCAAATGCTTCCAACATTTGTTCCTGAGAAAAACGGTACTTATTAGTCCATTTTTAACAGTTAAAGTGTGTAATTGGAACGCGCTAAAGAGGGTGATTCATCTGCCGTAATGTTATTGCTGGCCTTTATAAACCACGCACGATATTTTCTCATTCTCTGTTTGGTTGTGCGCAAACTATTAGTTCTGCAGAAAAAATGAACAGGGCATTTTGAAGGAAATTCAATGTCGTTAATTTTTTTACTGGGATACGGGCTCGCTACAGGTCTTAGTTTTCTAATTATTCAAAAAAAATGGCTCTGAGCACTATGGGACTCAACTGCTATGGTCATTAGTCCCCTAGAACTTAGAACTACTTAAACCTAACTAACCTAAGGACATCACACACATCCATGCCCGAGGCAGGATTCGAACCTGCGACCGTAGCAGTCTCACGGTTCCGGACTGCGCGCCTAGAACCGCGAGACCACCGCGGCCGGCTTTCTAATTATTCAAGAAAACCCCCTCTACCACACACTCATCCCTCACCAGTCAGGATTTATAGTATCTTGTTCGAGGCACTACGTCCTACCACTGTACACATATTTGCGGCTGTAAGAATTATTTCCCACATACGACCTTTTTCTGGTCTTCATTAACTGTCCTTATTACGCCACCGGCTTAGTCGAGCACTTACAAACTGTAGAATTGACGTCTGTATAAATTTTACCTAACAATTTTGTGAATTTCAGTAGCAAAAGAAAAAAATACATTGTTGTATTCGTCAGGCCTTTTGACTCGAATCGTCAAAGTAATTAGTTTAGCGTAACGTTTACAAAAGTCGGTTTTCGTTCACTATCTTCACCGTCTCGTTTAAAATAATAATGTTTACGGCTATGCTGGGGGCGTGATATCCTAATTGATAGAGGCCAAGAAAGGTCGAACGTAGGGAATAGTTCGTGTAGCTGAAAATTATTGTACAGTATTAGGTGGCCGTGAAGGAACAACATACTACAAATCTCGACTGGTGGGGGATGTGTCTGGGGTAGAGATGAGTTTGAAGGTCACTTTAGTACGTTTTCCTTGAATAAATCGAAGACTGTGGCCTCCATGGGAAACGTATCCCAGTACAAAATGTAACTAAATTAAATTTCATATTTAGTTTTTCTGAAGAACTATTAGTTTGTACGTAGCGGGTGAGAGAATATGAAAATCTCTCATGTGGTTTGTGAAGGCCAGCTGTAACATTGCGGTACTGGGTGAAACGACAGCGGTAAGGGCAGCTGGATCACCCTGTATACGGGATGTACAATACGACAGATAGTGAACATATTCTACCATACACTTCTAGCTACTTTATGTATAGTAAGAGTCGGCCGGTGTGGCCGTGCGGTTCTAGGCACTTCAGTCTGGAACGGCGTGACCGCTACGGTCGCAGGTTCGAATCCTGCCTCGGGCATGGATGTGAGTGATGTCCTTAGGTTAATTAGGTTTAAATAGTTCTAAGTTCTAGGGGACTGATGACCACAGATATTAAGTCCCATAGTGCTCAGAGCCATTTGAACCATTTTTTGTATGGTAAGAATTTGTACTTAAAGTTTAACCGGATTTGTTCGGCCGTATTTTCTTTAAGCGTAGTTTAATACTATGGCCTCCGTCGAAAGCAATGCAGTGATGCAGATCGTGTTTTGTATTAAAAAATAAATATACTTAATGTTTAAGTAAAGCAGGTAGAACTTTGGTAATTTATTATTTTACAAGAATGATAACTGATGAAGCTGTTTTGCAATTCCGCATTATTGTTAAAATGCACAAGAAATGAAAAAATATATATTTGACATTTTCACTCGGCGGAGTTGATCTGCATTGTTACTTAATTCTGAAATATTAGGTACGCCAAGATATTTTGTCAATATTTTTAATGATTACTGGTTTAAACAGATCCGAAGATGACAGCGGAGCGCTGTCGAACCGACAATCGATATAAAGATTTACAAGCGATCTTGACGTACCAGATATTTCAGAGTAATAAACAATAATTGGAAAATCATATTAATATTTCAACAATATATATCTAACATAAGACACGAGCAAGTATGAAGAGAGCCTACAGTTACCACCGTCAAAGGAACAAATATTAGAGGTACGTGAAAACTCACTAATCATGAGACACCTTCAGAAGTTTGCTTCACGTAAAAGGTTTCGGAAAAATATTTCTTGACATGCTCAGAATAGGAATATAGGGTGATAGGATACATTATTTAGAAACTGGAATAATAATGACTAGCCTAAAACAATTATCGGTTGAAAGATCTTATTTTCAAGGAGGCAGATAGCACATTGCTTCAGTCTCTGAATGATTTGTCATTGTATCGACTGATTACTACGACAAACCTAATTTTGTATGCCATATTGTTCATATGTTTCTGATAAATACATACATCATAAATTCAAATGAAATCGAAACGTTCTACGTTGAGCAGTAATATCCTTCAGCATGCACCGGCATACCTAAATTCAAAGTTTTATTAAAACAGTATGAAAGACTTTTGCTGTAACAAGTCTTATAATGATGCAGATGTAGTATTAAGCAAAGAGGGAAAATATACTTTTCTGTTTCAAGGGTGAGTACCACACACGTTATGTCATGTCAATACCGGTGTGTTTTTCATCACTTTAGCCGTACGCCCTATTATGATTTTTCTGTTAGTATACCATATTCTTTAAAGAGGTCATATAGGAGTGACGTCTACAAATCTTTAACCTCATGAGATTTTAGCTTACACTTTGGTGCCAGACTGTGCAAGACAACTGTCGTTGCCTTCAGTGTGCTTCACGGGGTTTACTCGAAGAGTTAACTTACCCGAGAAGGCGCAAGTTTCTAGTTCCCCGGTGGTAGCGCGCTGTTTTCTTAGTTTTATTTAGCGTTTAACTCGACGTTCTCTTTGGTGGTGGGTTTTATCTTTGTTTTCGTTGCAGGTACGTGGCCTGCTGTTGACAGAAGGTGACTTTAATATTGACAGTAGGCGGAGTGGCGGCGCTCCACAAAGCCTACGACTAAACACACATTCTTGGCCCTTCCTTCCGACCCTTCCGCCAGAAGAGTACACGCGCACGCCCTCAGGCCACCAAGCGGATCACTGCCGCACCACTGCCTGCATACATATACACTAAGCGTTATTTCCACTCCTGATGCCTTTTATTAATTATACGTCGTGCGTCGGGATGCAAATCTTTCAGAGCGAGATAATGTATTTGCAGTGCTACCCGTCTTCGGCACAAGAGTGTTCGGAATCCTGACCTGCAATTACGGCTTAGATTCTTCATGATATCTCTACGATCGCTCTCTACAAATGAAGCACGGTTTCCTGAAACAAAGCAGTGTATGAATAGATTCCCCGCTCGTATGTAACTAGTCTAGTTCTCCTGTTTTATTACAACTATGTTGACGGCACATTACATTAATAGAAAAGTGAATTACTTGAAATGTTAAATGGTTCTGGGCACTATGGGACGTAGCATATGTGGTCATCAGTCCACTAGAACTTAGAACTACTTAAACCTAACTAACCTAAGGACATCACATACATCCATGCCCGAGGCAGGATTCGAACCTGCGACCGTAGCAGTCCCGCGGTTCCGGACTGAAGCGCCTAGAACCGCACGGCCATCGCGGCCGGCCTATCGCAGTCAGTTTCTTGAATGTAGAAAAGGTACTGCTTGAATAGGTAAATCGATGGTGGTGCACCCTCATTTTGATGATTAGCGTGGCAAAGTGATCACTTGATCGGTGTCATGATACGAACGACAGAAGTAACAGATGAGTATCTCAAACTTGAAAAAGCTACCTACCACCATTGTGTTGCTATTTTTTTTTACTTTTGTATCCATCTGAAATAACATAACTACAACATTGCCAATATAATGCAATAACAATACGCTCTTCTCTCACGTAAACGTTCGCAAGAAGGTAAGGTAAAAATCACCTTCGATAAAATCTTGGACATACTACTACGCTATAACTGGATAAGTTCACTGGACATATCAGTAGACGGAGAATCATAAGAAACAGCTAACTCTGGAAAAAATTCAAAACAATGTAAGGTATAGAAATAGTAAACTGAATCTACAAACATACTCCCCAAGTGTGGCAGAGGGTACACTATGCCACTGACAGTCATTTCCCTTCCTGTTCCATTCGCAAATAGAACGAGGAAAAAACCACTATCTAAATGTCTCCGTACAAGCCCTAACTTCTGTCATCTTATCTTCGCGCGCCTTACGCAAAATATACAAAGGTGATGTACTGTTCTCAACATGTTGAAAATATCCAACACACAAAATCACAAAACATAAATAACGAATGCACTGTTATCCTATTTCTGCACTTACAAATAAATAACACACATCGAAATTTAATTTAATATTTTTCTGCAGTCGCAGCAAAGACAAAGGTGTTAAGATTTTTGACCAGTTGCTTTATCTGCCAGATTCGGTACAGTGCTGCATACTACAGTATATCGTCCTACTTGATGTAATCAGATACCTTTGTTTGCTTTTTGCTGTTAACAGTGAACATGAATTTTGTATTTGACGATGCATTCGTTTGACCGCCTCGTTATTCTCATTTGCATTAAACTCTTCTTTGAAAATAAAAAACTTTAGTACGATTTTCATTGGACTTAGAGCTTCATTAAGTGAAAGCACAGCCAACTTCCGTCTAGTTCATTTTTTTGTTGGTCAATAACGTAGTGGCTTTGGATGTCAGCCACAACTACTACCTCACTCGCTCAGGCGTACATAGTAAGATTGTTGTCTACCTGGACGATGGCAGTTATTTCACAAGTTGACAAAGATGGAATAAATCCTTGCGCTAACTCTGCCAGAGGAATGTCATCTTCATCGTCATCATCAGCACAATCAGCTGTTGGTGAGAACATGTCACTCTCACCGTGGGATGGTGACGAAAGATTTCTGAATTCTGTATGTTTGAAGTAATTGGAAATTACCTTTTGACTGAAATTTTTCCACACTTCTGGTATCTTTAAAATTACATCAAGAACGATTCTTTACCTTCTTCGGTTTTTTGTAGCTTGTTCACCATTTGAAGTTTCCTGTGCTGCATTTCCACAAATTTTATAACTTACCAGTCCCATAGGCTGTACAACTGTAGTGACATCGGGAGGGAAAAACACAAATTTTATGAGCTGCAAATTGTCGAGTACTGAATGAGTAGGGTATTTATTGACCAGAAGAATAATTTTTCGTATTTTTGATTTCAGCTGAGAGACCGGTTACGCAACCACTTTCCAAAATGCCAGATGTCATCCTTTGTCGACTTTTTCCCACCTGAACACAGTCCACCTTTTAATTTCAGTGTCTTATCTGGAGTCATGTTGTGCAACAAGAAAGTTTCATCAGAACTAAAGGTATCATCTGATTTCTAACGTTCGCCCAAAATAGACCCACTTATTATATTAGATAACTACTTGTCCATTACGTCGCCAGGTACGAGTACACCGGCAGTTTCAGCACAAATTTTCCTGGCGATAATATCATGATAAGTTCAGAAACGTTGTGTCCAACATGAACAACTGAATTCTGGATTCCCCAACCCATCGATAGAGACAATATTTGTTCTCTGTCGCTTAAGGCATGTAAGTGAAGCTGTTTCAATACCTTTGTGCTCAGATAATCTCGCCCCCTTGATTTTTAAAGAACTGTGATCAAAAAGAGACTATATTTTCTCTCTATTTTTCAAATTAAAGATTTCTACAATTAGGAAAAACAGAGAGAAAATGCAGTCTCTTTTCGATCACAGTTCCTTAAAAATCAAGGGAGCGAGATGATCTGAGCACGAAGATATTAAAGCAGCTTCACTTCCATTCCTTAAGCGACATAGATCAAATAATATCTCGATCGATGGACCTATTCTTCAAGAGCAAGCGCGTCTGTTGATAAATCCAGACTTGTAATAAACAATCTACAGAAAACAAGAGTTTGAAAATAAGTGTTACAGTTTTGTCACTGAGCCTCAAATAAGTAAGAAACAGAATTGAACATTGGACAATACAGCGGAAAATGAAATAAAAAATTCTTGAAATACAGCGTTTACATAAGAAACAGAAGGGACCGTTAGACTTCTCTTTTATAGCCAATACGTCGTTAAAAGCGATGCCACTCTAAATGGTATCGACTGTGTATAAAAAGGCACGGGAACTATTTTCACTCCTTATGATAATAATAACTAAGGCTCCTTACGATAATAATAAGAAACGCTTCCTACAAAAGTGTCATAGTTCCATTTCTGTAATTTAAAATCAATTCCTCTACATACTGCACATCATTTTCACGTCTATTGTTAGACTGATGCAGCCGATCTGCATCATTCGCTCTAATGTAGATGGTTGTCTGAGTATGAAAGATAGCGTCAACAGAAATATATATTTGTCGATGTGTACTCTGAAACTTACTCCTAAAGCCCAGTAAAATGTCTCACAAACATTGGTCGTTCTTTCAGAATTTTTAGTATTGGATGTCCGAATTTTGGGACGTTTTTGGTAATGGCGTCACTTGTCATATCTTACACAGGAATGATATAACCCATTTCTACCTTATTAGTCACGTACGATAAATCCCAGAAATTGATTGAAGAGAACAGTGCCACCAACAGTTAGACCAAACATTACCAAGAAGCAAATAAAACACTCGCGCGCAGTCGACCTGTTTATAGCATTCCTCTTCACGCGCAGTCCACTTACTTTGCAAGGTTATGCTAAACTTGACCCTGCGCAGATGGGCAAACAGTAATCAATTTCGATTACGATCGATACCCACCCCATGAAACTAGCATTCACTGCGATCCTCATGTTTGGAGCCGAGTGGAATATCGAAATCAGAGACTCAAACGATACACTGATGATCCTGGATAACGTTTTGTCGATCTCCGCTATCGGTTGGAGACTTATATTGACCCCTTGACAGGTCAGTAACAATACAAAGGAAGTGGCCACTAGGATACGTGAGCAAGAGCGTTTTTATCTTTTTTTTAAGGCAGAGAAGTTCCTCTTATTGTTTTAATGATAATTATGTGCCATAATAGTAGAATGACCATCCACGCTGCTCTCGGAAGACAACTTTCGTCGTTACAGATCAGAATGAGAAAGTGTTAACATGGTATCAGTAAACATCAAGAGCATTCATGAAGAAATCCCAGAATTAATTGGAAGTTAATAATGCCTATGTAGTTTAAGAATGTAAAGTTGGTTGAAACCTTTAGCGAACAGTAACGAAGCCCTAAATTAAGGCTGGAGTATATTTCACAACGCCGGCCGTAGTGGCCGAGCGGTTCTAGGCGCACGTTCGAATCCTGCCTCGGGCATGGATGTGTGTGATGTCCTTAGGTTAGTTAGGTTTAAGTAGTTCTAAGTTCTAGGGGACTGATGACCCTAGAAGTTAAGTCACATAGTGTTCAGAGCCATTTTTTTTTTATTTCACAACAATTAATTTCACTCCAACGGTAGTGGTGTATTTTTAGCAGTAAAAGACAAGATAATGTTGTGTGAGATAAGTACACATTACTAATGTGGAATAATCTGGTTGGAGGTACGCATCAATAGTCTATCAAGCATGCTAATCGGATGTTTATAAATAGTTTTCCAGAAATGTTGCTATAGACTTCGAGGGGTTGTCGAGGGTGTCTTGAGCAACAAATCGAGGGTTGAAACCCGAGTCCTGAAACGTTATCCAATGATGTTATAGACACGTCGAAGTTACAGGCGGCGGCGTCTGCCACTAGACCACTCCTTCGGTAGAAAATGTAACTTTGTATGCTAACGCACTACACGTGGGACTTCCAGCAATGTTTTTTTTTTTTATTCAGTGATGGTGACTAATTGCCACGATCTTCAGTGGAGAAGATGGAGTTTGCTGCTGCATAGCAAGGCCTTGTTTCCTGTGAATACGATGCACTGTTGCCTTGGTGGATGATGATTTTCGACACGGGTATCCATCCATAGTTTATTTTTCTCCGAGTACCTTCTAAAATCTCTCATGCTTTTCGGTATACATGTGAAACATAAAGTGCAGATGGAAACTCATGTCCAAAACAGTGATCCACCAAGGCAACAGAGCACCATATTCACAGGAAACAAGGCCTGTATACGGAGCAGCTAGTTCTATTTTCTCCACTGTTGGTCGTGGCAACCAGTCGCGATCAGTGAATAACAAACAACATTGCGAAACGTTCCGCCAGCCTAAAAAGTCACGACGGCTGCTGAAGAGGTGGACTAGCGAAAAGCTCTGGCGTCTGTAACTTCTACGCCCTATAGCGTCGTTGAATGACATTTACAGACCCGGGTTTCCATCCTCGATTTTTTCCTAAAGATACCCTCTACAACCCCTCAAAGTTAGCCGCAGCGTTTCTGTGCACCCTTTTCAGACCAACTGCATCTGGAGCTTTAGTGTCACAAAGGAAACGTGGAGAACTTTGTGAGTGAGCTTCTTGATTGTGCTGTTGTACTAGGACGAAACATCACTTTACCAGCTTTAAAATGCAAGAGTCTTGCGACTGATACTGGTGCTGTACACGAGTATTCTTATATCATTATCCTGAACTTTTTCTGCAAACGTTAATCTTGGGGTTGGCGAATCGAGTGAGGGCAAAGTCTTAGATCTCCAAGTAACTTATGGGTCAAGATTTTTCGAGTCGGTTAGCTTAGAGGAGGAAGTCAGAGACCATAAGGCTAGTACAACATTAGTGACTGCAGAAGTCATAAGGAATGTTAAGAAAGGTAGAGAAATATTTTTTCTTAGAAGTGCTGACAACAACAAATTGCAGAGTACTGAGCAGTCAAAATCAGATATTCTGATCTAGGGGTGAGGGTGAGAACCACAAATAGACAAAAATAAAATGCATTTTACAATGGAGCTTATATCTGGGTGTGTACTGAGCAAGCTTTTGGAAATTGGGGAAAGCTCACAGTGGTTCAATAGGCGTATTAGAGAGTTCCCACAAAAGGAAAGACAGCTTCATCACATATTTAAGCTAAGAAAACGTTAAGAATGTTCAAAAGTTAAATTATGAGGGCCGATGTGTCGAAAGAAGTTTAAGACTTAATTAAGGTCGCTAACTGGATCGAAATTATCTATTCAATCACTTAGAGACCTTCAAGGCCCAAAAACAGAAGGTGGAGGGGAGAAGACCTGCATAATGAATTTCATGTACTGTGTGTCTGCAGAAGATCGTAATATAGTTTCTATTTTCAGTCATAGTATGAACCCTGAAATGCCAGACTTTTAAGTAAATTAATGCGGAATGGGAACTCGACTAGAATTGGTCAACAGTGAGGGGGCATCAGGATAGTTAAGAGGCTCATAAGACTCTACAAAGATTATGCCAAAGAACTTCCTCCTTTTCTGTTAGCAGTTTATCGTCAGTCGCTGGAGCAGAAAGGAAAAGAAAGCGCAGCTCATTCTAATTTTCACGAAGTATCGTGGAGAGATGCAAATTGTTGGCGCCCTGTACACGAGTTATCAACCAGTCTTATGATCACGTATCATGAACATTTTGGATACTAAAAATTTCCTCTACACCAATCAAGATGGATTTCGAAAACCAAAGATCTAGCTAAACTCAGCTCGCTCTGTTAGCTCATGCATTCAGAGCCCCATATACAATGACGTCCAGGTTGATGTGTTCTTTTACTACCGGAAGGTATTCGATACGGTTACGCACTGCCATTTAATGAAAAGAAATTCGAGCTTATCGAATCTCGAATCTGATCTGCGACTGGAGTCGGTACTTCCTAGCGGATAGAATTCAGCACACTGTTCTTATAGGGACGAAATCGTTTCTTGTAAAGGTAATTTTGGGAGCACATCAAAGAAGTTTTATAAGGCCGTCTCTGATACCAGTATATAAAATTGGTGTAATGAATAAGGTTCGAAGATCCGCAAGGCTGTTCGAGGACGATACTGTGGTCCGAAGGAGGATTGTAGCACCAGAAGGCTGCAACGAAACATACGAGAAAACTCAGAAGTTCATTTATTTGAAGTGTGAGGTGGGTTAATGATGTCACATTGGCTCCAAATACTGCCACAATTCAATCCAGTGCCACCGTGGAAGTGTCACACGATGGGGAAGTCGTCACACGCCCTCAGTCATACATTTCACCTCTTCTTTTAACGCCTCTGCGGTAGTGGTCAGTACGTAGTACATTCTTATGGGAGGAAAACATTTCACACATCGCTGCTCACAATCGACATAAAAAAGATTCAGTGGGTGCATAAAGTGCGTTGATAAAACCATCCCTTCCGCGGATGTGTTGATTCCCATACTCTGCACAGACGCAAACGACAGTTCTCAGTGCGGTTAATAGCTGGACGACCTTCACCATAGTCTGTGACACAGATGACACCACCTGGGTGATTCAGCCCTTCTCGAAGAACATAGTGGAGCTGCAACCCCCCGGAACGTGAGCTGACCCCATCAGAGTGTAGCACGACAACAATTTTTGTTCTGTTAAGCAGGGTGAAACCACTAGAAATCGTTCAAAACAATTCGATGAAATCTGTGTGTGATCCGCAGGAGCAAACGCGCTTATGCTTCAGCCGCCCTGTTTCACACCCTGCTGTGGCGTGATGATAAGAGAATGAGCTTGGAATTGCAGTATTGAAACATTAATGAATGTAATGGCAAAAATTGCAGGCTCTCTCTACGTCCTCCAGTTCGGCAACATCATCATTGCCACCAGTGCAGCTTCGTTGAGAACTTTAAAATGTTCCTGTGCAGAGACAGCCAATCACCGACTCCTAGACGCCAGCATGACAGGAATCGCTTTCGACACCCCTTAGATTTCGATTGTAGTCATCGGAGGTTAGTTAAGCTACTAAGTGCCGCTCAGCTGAAGTGTGTCGAGATGGTTGCCTATCACTGTTGCCTAGGAATCACTGACTGGCTGCCTCCGTAGAGGAACATTTTTAATGTCCCCAACAAAGATGCGCAGGTGGCACGCAAGGTGTTGCTCAAGGGGGAGGTCTGAGAGGCCAGAGGAAAAATTGTGGTTGCGCAACCTTCCAAAGGGGTCACATCACGTTCAGTTTGGTTGAAACCCTGCGATGTCCTCAGAGAATTGTTGAATCCTCCTGTGGGTTTCAGCAGCTTAAAGCCTGTCATGAACGTCGTCCCGTTGCTCATCGCGCTGCGAACTGTAATGTACGACCGCGCAATGTGTAGGAATCAACATCCAGAGGGAAGGGGTGCTTTCTTGGACACCCGTTATGCACCTTTACGCACCCACTGAATCATTTTGATTTCGATTCTGAGCGGCGGTGTGCCTGGAATTTTTTCCTCCCACACCCATAAGAAAACAGTCTAATTTAAAAGCTGGGCGTCAAAAGAAGGATTCAGGTGTGACGACTCTTCCATCGTGAAACACGACCAAGGTAGCGTTGGGCACAACTGTGGAGAAATTGGGTGCCAATGTGGTGATCCCATCTTACACCACATCACATGAATTTCTGAGTTTTGACGCTATTTTCGCCGTTGTCCACACCTTGCTGTATGAAGCGTTGCTGAGCCCGACAGTGGTGTCGCGGGGCGCCACACTTCTGGGACATAACAGGGGAAGGTTGAAGTCACGGTAGAGCCGATTATCAAACTTCTGCGTCGCAATGGTAGACAATTAGGTGGTTTAAAAAAGTGACTATTTCATTTGGTTGCTTAGTGCAATTACTTTCATTTCGCTAGTACAAACCATTCATTCATCCGCAGAAATGCCAGTAATGTGACGTCTTAACAAATAAGAGGTGGCCGTGCATCAGGCATGTGCATAAGAAAGTTCAGTCACCAACAGCGACTACTGTCAGGGGTCCAATCACAATTATGACAAAATAAAGGAAAATATCACATTTACGGAGTCTTTTGCCTTAGGAGACCTTTATGTGACAAAAATTACTAATTAAAATTAAATAGCCGCATTTGTTCAGTCAGAGAAATACTGAGCTTTGTACAACTACCTTAAAAACAAACATTACGAGACCTTTTTGGGTAGAAGTCATCATGGAAACATGTACTCTCTGCTGTCGCCCAGGGGTCAGTTCTTGATTCTTATCTTTTTACTCTAGGTGAATATAATATTAGGTACTGACGGTCTCCAGCTGTATCTAAGTGCTAGGTAAACGAATATAGCTGCTGTAATATCAGTTGCGAATAGCGACCCTTGTTCAGTATAACGATGGGCATGAAACTGGAAATTTATCAGCTGAATTTTTCGTGAAAATAATCCTCCAATACTCCTTAATGGTACAAAATCACCCCATAAAGACTGTAAAAAATCTCTAAGCAATTTTGGATGAGCATCTAAAGTGTGGATAGCAAACTGCTGCAGTATGTAGGAAATCTTTCTCCGTATGCAACATTCGGCTGCTCTATCACGTCGGTCCCTCCCTTGTCAGTAAGTGTGCGAATGGATAGGTGACGCGATTTCCTCACTTTCTGTTTCCTGCATTGGTTTCTTACTTCCTGGTATAACAGAAACCTCTCCTCAAATATCAAATATGATGTGCGGCTTATGAGCAGCCGCTCGACCATGAAAGCCAAGTTTTCTCTTCTCCCGCCTGTCATAGTACTTGGCAGTGGATCCTGATACAGTTTGGAATTCCTGCGTGATTGTGTGGATAGATGTCTTTTGTGCTGTACGTGACCCTTCACGTTTCCACTTCACTATCACATCGGAAACAGTGGACCTAGAGATTTTTAGAAGTGTGTAAATCTCTCGTACACATGGCACAAGTGACATCCAATCACCTGACCACGTTCGAAGTCCATGAGTTTCGCGGAGCACCCCATTCTGCTCTCTCACGATGTCTAATGACTACTGAGGTCACTAATATGGAGTACCTGGCAGAAGGTGGTAGCACAATGCACCTAATATGAAAAATGTATTTTTCTGTGGGTATCCGGTTCCTTTCGATCACGTAGTGTACCTATCATCGTTCCATAATCGCAGTACCAGGTCGGATATGTCCAGCATTTTGGCAGTACCGTAGATTCAAACTAATTACACTCCTGGAAATGGAAAAAAGAACACATTGACACCGGTGTGTCAGACCCACCATACTTGCTCCGGACACTGCGAGAGGGCTGTACAAGCAATGATCACACGCACGGCACAGCGGACACACCAGGAACCGCGGTGTTGGCCGTCGAATGGCGCTAGCTGCGCAGCATTTGTGCACCGCCGCCGTCAGTGTCAGCCAGTTTGCCGTGGCATACGGAGCTCCATCGCAGTCTTTAACACTGGTAGCATGCCGCGACAGCGTGGACGTGAACCGTATGTGCCGTTGACGGACTTTGAGCGAGGGCGTATAGTGGGCATGCGAGAGGCCGGGGGGACGTACCCCCGAATTGCTCAACACGTGGGGCGTGAGGTCTCCACAGTACATCGATGTTGTCGCCAGTGGTCGCCGGAAGGTGCACGTGCCCGTCGACCTGGGACCGGACCGTAGCGACGCACGGATGCACGCCAAGACCGTAGGATCCTATGCAGTGCCGTAGGGGACCGCACCGCCACTTCCCAGCAAATTAGGGACACTGTTGCTCCTGGGGTATCGGCGAGGACCATTCGCAACCGTCTCCATGAAGCTGGGCTACGGTCCCGCACACCGTTAGGCCGTCTTCCGCTCACGCCCCAACATCGTGCAGCCCGCCTCCAGTGGTGTCGCGACAGGCGTGAATGGAGGGACGAATGGAGACGTGTCGTCGTCACCGATGAGATTCGCTTCTGCCTTGGTGCCAATGATGGTCGTATGCGTGTTTGGCGCCTTGCAGGTGAGCGCCACAATCAGGACTGCATACGACCGAGGCACCCAGGGCCAACACCCGCCATCATGGTGTGGGGAGCGATCTCCTACACTGGCCGTACACCTCTGGTGATCGTCGAGGGGACACTGAATAGTGCACGGTACATCCAAACCGTCATCGAACCCATCGTTCTACCATTCCTAGACCGGCAAGGGAACTTGCTGTTCCAACAGGACAATGCACGTCCGCATGTATCCCTTGCCCCCCAACGTGCTCTAGAAGGTATAAGTCAACTACTTTGGCCAGCAAGATCTCCGGATATGTCCCCCATTGAGCATGTTTGGGACTGGATGAAGCGTCGTCTCACGCGGTCTGCACGTCCAGCACGAACGCTGGTACAACTGAGGTGCCAGGTGGAAATGGCATGGCAAGCCGTTCCACAGGACTACATCCAGCATCTCTACGATCGTCTCCATGGGAGAATAGCAGCCTACATTGCTGCTAAAGGTGGATATACACTGTACTAGTGCCGACATTGTGCATGCCCTGTTGCATGTGTCTATGTGCCTGTGGTTCTGTCAGTGTGATCATGTGATGTATCTGACCCCAGGAATGTGTCAATAAAGTTTCCCCTTCCTGGGACAATGAATTCACGGTGTTCTTATTTCAATTTCCTGGAGTGTATTTCTTCATCTCCTTCTCTGTTTCAGTGGTTTGACTGTAGCCTCCATCTAATCCAAGACCACTCTGCCTCTTGGGTAGATTAAACTTAATTTCACGGTAATTTCGCATAAATTTTATTTATTGGCTATTGCTTTTCCATCACAGTAATCATTTTCAAGAGCCCACATTGATTCTTAGACCATGGTACATCAGAACTTAAATGAATCCTCTAGTGGGAGCCGTGAAGAGCTCTTTCCCTGTAGTGTCAAAACCGCTATAACCAGTATTGTGAAATAAATGCATACGTGAAATAAACAAATAAATACCAACATATCTATCTTTTCATACACTTCCTTGACTCTACTGAAAAGAAGACACACTTTCAGCTGTCCATTTGTACTAGAGGACTGCCGAACATGCCATCCACAGCGAGGTTCTCCCCCTGCGTGGGCTATAGCTTCGTAGAGTAATGCTGTGTCCTTCATACGAATAACACTAAGAGTTTAAGGATTTTCTGCAACCACAGCGTTATCACGTAACTGTCAGACTGTATACATATACAGTAAACTGCCATTACACGATATACTTTGACAAAATCCTGCAATAAAACTCGTAAGACTGTTGTAGCTGATACACACAAAAACCGTAGAAAATCCTAAGTTCATGATTTTGCAGTCACAAAAAGTACCTTCCTGTGTGTCTAAAGCAGGTCGTGCAATACATTCAGTACACAGTAGCATACAATTAATAACTCTTGTAATGCAATATTAAGATACCACACACATGTTCAGAAAAAGAAACAGAACACCTTGAACGACAAGAGGTAGGACATTCATATTCACAGGACATGTGCATTAGTATGTTCTCAAGAAATAATTAGGATTTGAACGATGTCGGCCAGCTGGTTCATGGTCAACATCGATATCGCGCGCAGCACCACCCACAGGTAAAATGTGCCTACGGCTCTCGTTGTGGATAAACCGAAGGTAATGGATCAGTGTGACTTGAGCAGATTTGCAGAATGCCTCGCAGACGTATTGCGAACCGTACTGTCAATTAGTGAGTTTCAAAGAAGGCGCATTATTGCCATGAGAGAATGTGTTGCGTCCACCTGGAAAATAACTGCTCGTGTAGGACCAAGTTTTTCGGCAGTATAACGGGTGTGTACGGAATGGTTCCATAAAAGCACTAGAACATGATGAGTGAGGTCGCACCACTCAGACAACTCCCGGAGACGATCGACACCCTATCCTACAGGCACCTCAGGACAGATCTGCGTCCTCCTCGACCCTGGCGCAGCAGTGCAGCAGTGTAATGCATAGTACACTATCAGGGGTGACAGTCGGTAACCCTATATTAAGGCGTGGGTTAGGTGCGTGTATCCCACTTTTCCTCCTACCTATGACGAATGTGCAGAAACATGCTAGACGGCAATGACGCGTGGAACTACGTTACCGTTGACAGGAATGGTATCAGATAGTGTTTTGGGATGAATCCAGGTTCTGTTTGTTTAAAAATGATGGCCGTATTTCGGCTCGCCGCAGACAGGGCGAGCGGCATCACAGTGACTGCTTTCGCACAATACATACAGCGTCATGTCGAGGCCTTTTGGTGTGGGGTGCTAACCGTACAATCACAAATCACAGGGCACCGTTACCATTGTGATCTACGTCAGTGTCATCCCGCGACCCGTAGCCGTACCCTTTTTGCACAGTATCCCTGACGCCATTTATCAGCAAGCCAATGTACGACCACACGTGACCCACTGCCGATCATCACAGATGAACTTTGGAACCAGGTGAATGCAGCATGGATCGATATACCACAGGATGCCATTCGCGCCTTATACGCGCCGACGCCATCACGCGTGGAACAAGTTATCAGGACTCATGGCAGACCCTGTTCCTACTAGACAACAGGACACATGCTGAACTGAGGTGACTGACTTGCTAATCATTTCGCAGAACATAACAACGTACATGTCCTGTAAATATGAATGTCCTATCTGTTTTTTTCTCAACATGAACGTAATTTATACAATGTAGCTCAGTAGAAAACTTATATGCAAAGAAAGCAGAATTAGTTAGAAAACTCTATAAAACGGAGATAAGCAAAGAAACAAATCTAAAGAAATCAATGTATTACGCTGCTTCTGTTCTTCGGTCTGCGGCTACCTTGGTACGCTGATGACCTCGATGTCCCGCGGCTACCTTGGCGCTTTTGCGAGTTTTGCCTATCTAGTCTTTTCCTTCTTCTTCTTCCTTTGCGGAGTCGACATGTTAGTATGGATTTCACAGTGTTGGTGTTAGAGTGTGGCCAGATGCTATTCCTGCCAATATCCTTTCCGTAAGGGAAGGAATTTCTGAAACCCATCTGTCTGCGCCTAGTGTCATCCCGTGTGAGAGTGTGAGATTTTTTCGAAATGCCTGCGAATCTTGTAACTGAGGCGAGACGAGACGTAATTACCAGCCCGGTACTCACACAATCGGATCAGGGAAACTAGCCGGCACACCAACCCTCGTCGTTAATACTCTGGGTGGATTCCATCCGCGAGGGACACATCTCCCCGAATCGCAGAAGCGGCCTGCTAATACGCGCGGTTATCTTGGCAGTTTAAGTTGTGTTTGTCTGTGTGGGCAAATAGCCTGCACTTCAGCCTCACGCTCCTTTCCGACAAATGTTATACAACTACATCTAATGTGCAACATTTAAGTTTATTCTCTAGATGCTGAGCGACTCGACAAAAAGCATCAAGTGACGACAGTTACTTGTAAATGGAAATACCGAACTTTTGCTAGTAACTAATATATGCATATTAAACTGAATTAAAGTTCTATATGCTCTCATTAACCGACACAACACAGCACAACACCTCAGTGGCCACACGTTATTTTTACCACAGCTGTGAGCTTAACATTTGCTCACCAACTTCACTACTGCTTAAATCATACCTCTTCACCATTCGTACACTCCATCTCACTCATCACCTCACTTCCGTTAACGGTTCGTACACGTGTATACCTCGTTTCAAACACCTACTCTAAACTTGTTTCATAAACTTTGCGACTGCTGAGAACTGCTCGTCATGCCAACAGCCGTTAATAAGATATACGTTTTTGTGTACGGGCATACTCTGTTCATGGTTTAGCGACCGCCTTGTGGTGCGGCAGCAGAACGTTTTGTGTCTTTGGGAATAGTCATTTCCTGTAACCACCGGAATTCCGATGATGGTACAAACCTATGCCGAAAGATACATCTCTTAAAGTGTTGTGTGCATATTGCTGAGCACCTGTGTGGTGGACGGCTGTTTATGCCAAACTGAACGTAACTATGTGAAACCTCTTGGACAACTGTTACACCTCATGTACGTTACGGTGTTTCATAAACACAGCTCTACACCTGTGTCCACTTCTCATACGATAGGAGTAGCTCAGAAACATTAAAATAAAATAATTTCAAGCGACTTGTGTTGAGTGCCGGAGAACACCGACACCCAAGAAACTAATAGGACTGGAATTAAAAGTCATCCACAGTTTTAGAGAAATGACACCCATTCCATTATGCGACTACTGTCATGAATTCAATTGGAAATACATTTGACGCATTATCTCCATATTGCATTCACAGTTACTTGAGGGACCAACAGGTACTTAGAATTCTGTTTGAAGGTTACGCACTTCTTCTCTACGGACTGAGAGAACAACAGCACGTCAGGCATACCGTTACTGACTGCAAGTATAATTGGACAGTTTAATAAAAAATCCGGAAAATAAAACACAGTTTTGATACAGTAAGAACATTATCACATCTAGCGACGAGGTACGAGTCGTCATTAATGAACGTAAGGAAGAAGTGTACGCCTGCCGGTGTAGCCGTGCGGTTCTAGGCGTGTCAGCCTGGAACCGCGTGACCGCTACGGTCGCAGGTTCGAATCCGGCCTCGGGCATGGATGTGTGTGATGAGCTTATGTTAGTTAGATTTAAGTCGTTCTAAGTTCTAGGGGACTGATGACCACAGATGTTGAGTCCCATAGTGCTCAGGGCCATTTGAACCATTTTCGAAGACGTGTGTAGTCACGGGCGGCAGAAGTTGGCAACATAATAAAGTGAGTGAATTGGAAAACAGTCGCATTTATTGTGTGATTAAGTTTACCGGTGGTTCCATATACAAGGCAAGACAGTCTCCTATATTTCCAGAAGAAACTGTAATGCAATTTTACTAATCTGACTGCTACGTTAATCGCTCAAACAACCGTCCTCTATGGGACAGAAACTGCCTTGTCATAGTCGAAGAGCAGAAAATAAAAGAAGCAAAAAATACACTCCTGGAAATGGAAAAAAGAACACATTGACACCGGTGTGTCAGACCCACCATACTTGCTCCGGACACTGCGAGAACGCTGTACAACCAATGATCACACGCACGGCACAGCGGACACACCAGGAACCGTGGTGTTGGCTGTCGAATGGCGCTAGCTGCGCAGCATTTGTGCACCGCCGCCGTCAGTGTCAGCCAGTTTGCCGTGGCATACGGAGCTCCATCGCAGTCTTTAACACTGGTAGCATGCCGCGACAGCGTGGACGTGAACCGTATGTGCCGTTGACGGACTTTGAGCGAGGGCGTATAGTGGGCATGCGGGAGGCCGGGTGGACGTACCGCCGAATTGCTCAACAGGTGGGCCGTAAGGTCTCCACAGTACATCGATGTTGTCGCCAGTGGTCGCCGGAAGGTGCACGTGCCCGTCGACCTGGGACCGGACCGCAGCGACGCACGGATGCACGCCAAGACCGTACGATCCTACGCAGTGCCGTAGGGGATCGCACCGCCACTTCCCAGCAAATTAGGGACACTGTTGCTCCTGAGGTATCGGCGGGGACCATTCGCAACCGTCTCCATGAAGCTGGGCTACGGTCCGCACACCGTTAGGCCGTCTTCCGCTCACGCCCCAACATCGTGCAGCCCGCCTCCAGTGGTGTCGCGACAGGCGTGAATGGAGGGACGAATGGAGACGTGTCGTCTTCAGCGATGAGAGTCGCTTCTGCCTTGGTGCCAATGACGGTCGTATGCGTGTTTGGCGCCGTGCAGGTGAGCGCCACAATCAGGACTGCGTACGACCGAGGCACACAGGGCCAACACCCGGCATCATGGTGTGGGGAGCGATCTCCTACACTGGCCGTACACCTCTGGTGATCGTCGAGGGGGACACTGAATAGTGCACGGTACATCCAAACCGTCATCGAACCACACGTTCTACCATTCCTAGACCGGCAAAGGAACTTGCTGTTCCAACAGGACAATGCACGTCCGCATGTATCCCGTGCCACCCAACGTGCTCTAGAAGGTGTAAGTCAACTACCCTGGCCAGCAAGATCTCCGGATCTGTCCCCCATTGAGCATGTTTGGGACTGGATGAAGCGTCGTCTCACGCGGTCTGCACGTCCAGCACGAACGCTGGTCCAACTGAGGCGCCAGGTGGAAATGGCATGGCAAGCCGTTCCACAGGACTACATCCAGCATCTCTACGATCGTCTCCATGGGAGAATAGCAGCCTACATTGCTGCTAAAGGTGGATATACACTGTACTAGTGCCGACATTGTGCATGCCCTGTTGCATGTGTCTATGTGCCTGTGGTTCTGTCAGTGTGATCATGTGATGTATCTGACCCCAGGAATGTGTCAATAAAGTTTCCCCTTCCTGGGACAATGAATTCACGGTGTTCTTATTTCAATTTCCTGGAGTGTATTTCTTCATCTCCTTCTCTGTTTCAGTGGTTTGACTGTAGCCTCCATCTAATCCAAGACCACTCTGCCTCTTGGGTAGATTAAACTTAATTTCACGGTAATTTCGCATAAATTTTATTTATTGGCTATTGCTTTTCCATCACAGTAATCATTTTCAAGAGCCCACATTGATTCTTAGACCATGGTACATCAGAACTTAAATGAATCCTCTAGTGGGAGCCGTGAAGAGCTCTTTCCCTGTAGTGTCAAAACCGCTATAACCAGTATTGTGAAATAAATGCATACGTGAAATAAACAAATAAATACCAACATATCTATCTTTTCATACACTTCCTTGACTCTACTGAAAAGAAGACACACTTTCAGCTGTCCATTTGTACTAGAGGACTGCCGAACATGCCATCCACAGCGAGGTTCTCCCCCTGCGTGGGCTATAGCTTCGTAGAGTAATGCTGTGTCCTTCATACGAATAACACTAAGAGTTTAAGGATTTTCTGCAACCACAGCGTTATCACGTAACTGTCAGACTGTATACATATACAGTAAACTGCCATTACACGATATACTTTGACAAAATCCTGCAATAAAACTCGTAAGACTGTTGTAGCTGATACACACAAAAACCGTAGAAAATCCTAAGTTCATGATTTTGCAGTCACAAAAAGTACCTTCCTGTGTGTCTAAAGCAGGTCGTGCAATACATTCAGTACACAGTAGCATACAATTAATAACTCTTGTAATGCAATATTAAGATACCACACACATGTTCAGAAAAAGAAACAGAACACCTTGAACGACAAGAGGTAGGACATTCATATTCACAGGACATGTGCATTAGTATGTTCTCAAGAAATAATTAGGATTTGAACGATGTCGGCCAGCTGGTTCATGGTCAACATCGATATCGCGCGCAGCACCACCCACAGGTAAAATGTGCCTACGGCTCTCGTTGTGGATAAACCGAAGGTAATGGATCAGTGTGACTTGAGCAGATTTGCAGAATGCCTCGCAGACGTATTGCGAACCGTACTGTCAATTAGTGAGTTTCAAAGAAGGCGCATTATTGCCATGAGAGAATGTGTTGCGTCCACCTGGAAAATAACTGCTCGTGTAGGACCAAGTTTTTCGGCAGTATAACGGGTGTGTACGGAATGGTTCCATAAAAGCACTAGAACATGATGAGTGAGGTCGCACCACTCAGACAACTCCCGGAGACGATCGACACCCCATCCTACAGGCACCTCAGGACAGATCTGCGTCCTCCTCGACCCTGGCGCAGCAGTGCAGCAGTGTAATGCATAGTACACTATCAGGGGTGACAGTCGGTAACCCTATATTAAGGCGTGGGTTAGGTGCGTGTATCCCACTTTTCCTCCTACCTATGACGAATGTGCAGAAACATGCTAGACGGCAATGACGCGTGGAACTACGTTACCGTTGACAGGAATGGTATCAGATAGTGTTTTCGGATGAATCCAGGTTCTGTTTGTTTAAAAATGATGGCCGTATTTTGGCTGGCCGCAGACAGGGCGAGCGGCATCACAGTGACTGCTTTCGCACAATACATACAGCGTCATGTCGAGGCCTTTTGGTGTGGGGTGCTAACCGTACAATCACAAATCACAGGGCACCGTTACCATTGTGATCTACGTCAGTGTCATCCCGCGACCCGTAGCCGTACCCTTTTTGCACAGTATCCCTGACGCCATTTATCAGCAAGCCAATGTACGACCACACGTGACCCACTGCCGATCATCACAGATGAACTTTGGAACCAGGTGAATGCAGCATGGATCGATATACCACAGGATGCCATTCGCGCCTTATACGCGCCGACGCCATCACGCGTGGAACAAGTTATCAGGACTCATGGCAAAACCTGTTCCTACTAGACAACAGGACACATGCTGAACTGAGGTGACTGACTTGCTAATCATTTCGCAGAACATAACAACGTACATGTCCTGTAAATATGAATGTCCTATCTGTTTTTTTCTCAACATGAACGTAATTTATACAATGTAGCTCAGTAGAAAACTTATATGCAAAGAAAGTATAATTAGTTAGAAAACTCTATAAAACGGAGATAAGCAAAGAAACAAAGCTAAAGAAATCAATGTATTACGCTGCTTCTGTTCTTCGGTCTGCGGCTACCTTGGTACGCTGATGACCTCGATGTCCCGCGGCTACCTTGGCGCTTTTGCAAGTTTTGCCTATCTAGTCTTTTCCTTCTTCTTCTTCCTTTGCGGAGTCGACATGTTAGTATGGATTTCACAGTGTTGGTGTTAGAGTGTGGCCAGATGCTATTCCTGCCAATATCCTTTCCGTAAGGGAAGGAATTTCTGAAACCCATCTGTCTGCGCCTAGTGTCATCCCGTGTGAGAGTGTGAGATTTTTTCGAAATGCCTGCGAATCTTGTAACTGAGGCGAGACGAGACGTAATTACCAGCCCGGTACTCACACAGTCGGATCAGGGAAACTAGCCGGCACACCAACCCTCGTCGTTAATACTCTGGGTGGATTCCATCCGCGAGGGACACATCTCCCCGAATCGCAGAAGCGGCCTGCTAATACGCGCGGTTATCTTGGCAGTTTAAGTTGTGTTTGTCTGTGTGGGCAAAGAGCCTGCACTTCAGCCTCACGCTCCTTTCCGACAAATGTTATACAACTACATCTAATGTGCAACATTTAAGTTTATTCTCTAGATGCTGAGCGACTCGACAAAAAGCATCAAGTGACGACAGTTACTTGTAAATGGAAATACCGAACTTTTGCTAGTAACTAATATATGCATATTAAACTGAATTAAAGTTCTATATGCTCTCATTAACCGACACAACACAGCACAACACCTCAGTGGCCACACGTTATTTTTACCACAGCTGTGAGCTTAACATTTGCTCACCAACTTCACTACTGCTTAAATCATACCTCTTCACCATTCGTACACTCCATCTCACTCATCACCTCACTTCCGTTAACGGTTCGTACACGTGTATACCTCGTTTCTAACACCTACTCTAAACTTGTTTCATAAACTTTGCGACTGCTGAGAACTGCTCGTCACGCCAACAGCCGTTAATAAGTTATACGTTTTTGTTTACGGGCATACTCTGTTCATGGTTTAGCGACCGCCTTGTGGTGCGGCAGCAGAACGTTTTGTGTCTTTGGGAATAGTCATTTCCTGTAACCACCGGAATTCCGATGATGGTACAAACCTATGCCGAAAGATACATCTCTTAAAGTGTTGTGTGCTTGTTGCTGAGCACCTGTGTGGTGGACGGCTGTTTATGCCAAACTAAACGTAACAATGTGAAACCTCTTGGACAACTGTTACACCTCATATACGTTACGGTGTTTCATAAACACAGCTCTACACCTGTGTCCACTTCTCATACGATAGGAGTAGCTCAGAAACATTAAAATAAAATAATTTCAAGCGACTTGTGTTGAGTGCCGGAGAACACCGACACCCAAGAAACTAATAGGACTGGAATTAAAAGTCATCCACAGTTTTAGAGAAATGACACCCATTCAATTATGCGACTACTGTCATGAATTCAATTGGAAATAAATTTGACGCATTATCTCCATATTGCATTCACAGTTACTTGAGGGACCAACAGGTACTTAGAATTCTGTTTCAAGGTTACGCACTTCTTCTCTACGGACTGAAAGAACAACAGCACGTCAGGCATACCGTTACTGACTGCAAGTATAATTGGACAGTTTAATAAAAAATCCGGAAAATAAAACACAGTTTTGATACAGTAAGAACAGTATCACATCTAGTGACGAGGTACGAGTCGTCATTAATGAACGTAAGGAAGAAGTGTACGGCGGCCGGTGTGGCCGTGCGGTTCTAGGCGTGTCAGCCTGGAACCGCGTGACCGCTACGGTCGCAGGTTCGAATCCTGCCTCGGGCATGGATGTTTGTGATGCCCTTAGGTTAGTTAGATTTAAGTCGTTCTAAGTTCTAGGGGACTGATGACCACAGATGTTGAGTCCCATAGTGCTCAGGGCCATTTGAACCATTTTCGAAGACGTGTGTAGTCACGGGCGGCAGACGTTGGCAACATAATAAAGCGAGTGAATTGGAAAACAGTCGCATTTATTGTGTGATTAAGTTTACCGGTGGTTCCATATACAAGGCAAGACAGTCTGCTATATTTCCAGAAGAAACTGTAATGCAATTTTACTAATCTGACTGCTACGTTAATCGCTCAAACAACCGTCCTCTGTGGGACAGAAACTGCCTTGTCATAGTCGAAGAGCAGAAAATAAAAGAAGCAAAAAATACACTCCTGGAAATGGAAAAAAGAACACATTGACACCGGTGTGTCAGACCCACCATACTTGCTCCGGACACTGCGAGAGGGCTGTACAAGCAATGATCACACGCACGGCACAGCGGACACACCAGGAACCGCGGTGTTGGCTGTCGAATGGCACTAGCTGAACAGCATTTGTGCACCGCCGCCGTCAGTGTCAGCCAGTTTACCGTGGCATACGGAGCTCCATCGCAGTCTTTAACACTGGTAGCATGCCGCGACAGCGTGGACGTGAACCGTATGTGCCGTTGACGGACTTTGAGCGAGGGCGTATAGTGGGCATGCGGGAGGCCGGGTGGACGTACCGCCGAATTGCTCAACACGTGGGCCGTAAAGTCTCCACAGTACATCGATGTTGTCGCCAGTGGTCGCCGGAAGGTGCACGTGCCCGTCGACCTGGGACCGGACCGCAGCGACGCACGGATGCACGCCAAGACCGTAGGATCCTACGCAGTGCTGTAGGGGATCGCACCGCCACTTCCCAGCAAATTAGGGACACTGTTGCTCCTGAGGTATCGGCGAGGACCATTCGCAACCGTCTCCATGAAGCTGGGCTACGGTCCGCACACCGTTAGGCCGTCTTCCGCTCACGCCCCAACATCGTGCAGCCGGCCTCCAGTGGTGTCGCGACAGGCGTGAATGAAGGGACGAATGGAGACGTGTCGTCTTCAGCGATGAGAGTCGCTTCTGCCTTGGTGCCAATGACGGTCGTATGCGTGTTTGGCGCCGTGCAGGTGAGCGCCACAATCAGGACTGCGTACGACCGAGGCACACAGGGCCAACACCCGGCATCATGGTGTGGGGAGCGATCTCCTACACTGGTCGTACACCTCTGGTGATGGTCGAGGGGACACTGAATAGTGCACGGTACATCCAAACCGTCATCGAACCCATCGTTCTACCATTCCTAGACCGGCAAGGGAACTTGCTGTTCCAACAGGACAATGCACGTCCGCATGTATCCCGTGCCACCCAACGTGCTCTAGAAGGTGTAAGTCATCTACTTTGGCCAGCAAGATCTCCGGATCTGTCCCCCATTGAGCATGTTTGGGACTGGATGAAGCGTCGTCTCACGCGGTCTGCACGTCCAGCACGAACGCTGGTCCAACTGAGGCGCCAGGTGGAAATGGCATGGCAAGCCGTTCCACAGGACTACATCCAGCACCTCTACGATCGTCTCCATTGGAGAATAGGAGCCTACATTGCTGCTAAAGGTGGATATACACTGTACTAGTGCCGACATTGTGCATGCCCTGTTGCATGTGTCTATGTGCCTGTGGTTCTGTCAGTGTGATCATGTGATGTATCTGACCCCAGGAATGTGTCAATAAAGTTTCCCCTTCCTGGGACAATGAATTCACGGTGTTCTTATTTCAATTTCCTGGAGTGTATTTCTTCATCTCCTTCTCTGTTTCAGTGGTTTGACTGTAGCCTCCATCTAATCCAAGACCACTCTGCCTCTTGGGGAGATTAAACTTAATTTCACGGTAATTTCGCATAAATTTTATTTATTGGCTATTGCTTTTCCATCACAGTAATCATTTTCAAGAGCCCACATTGATTCTTAGACCATGGTACATCAGAACTTAAATGAATCCTCTAGTGGGAGCCGTGAAGAGCTCTTTCCCTGTAGTGTCAAAACCGCTATAACCAGTATTGTGAAATAAATGCATACGTGAAATAAACAAATAAATACCAACATATCTATCTTTTCATACACTTCCTTGACTCTACTGAAAAGAAGACACACTTTCAGCTGTCCATTTGTACTAGAGGACTGCCGAACATGCCATCCACAGCGAGGTTCTCCCCCTGCGTGGGCTATAGCTTCGTAGAGTAATGCTGTGTCCTTCATACGAATAACACTAAGAGTTTAAGGATTTTCTGCAACCACAGCGTTATCACGTAACTGTCAGACTGTATACATATACAGTAAACTGCCATTACACGATATACTTTGACAAAATCCTGCAATAAAACTCGTAAGACTGTTGTAGCTGATACACACAAAAACCGTAGAAAATCCTAAGTTCATGATTTTGCAGTCACAAAAAGTACCTTCCTGTGTGTCTAAAGCAGGTCGTGCAATACATTCAGTACACAGTAGCATACAATTAATAACTCTTGTAATGCAATATTAAGATACCACACACATGTTCAGAAAAAGAAACAGAACACCTTGAACGACAAGAGGTAGGACTTTCATATTCACAGGACATGTGCATTAGTATGTTCTCAAGAAATAATTAGGATTTGAACGATGTCGGCCAGCTGGTTCATGGTCAACATCGATATCGCGCGCAGCACCACCCACAGGTAAAATGTGCCTACGGCTCTCGTTGTGGATAAACCGAAGGTAATGGATCAGTGTGACTTGAGCAGATTTGCAGAATGCCTCGCAGACGTATTGCGAACCGTACTGTCAATTAGTGAGTTTCAAAGAAGGCGCATTATTGCCATGAGAGAATGTGTTGCGTCCACCTGGAAAATAACTGCTCGTGTAGGACCAAGTTTTTCGGCAGTGTAACGGGTGTGTACAGAATGGTTCCATAAAAGCACTAGAACATGATGAGTGAGGTCGCACCACTCAGACAACTCCCGGAGACGATCGACACCCCATCCTACAGGCACCTCAGGACAGATCTGCGTCCTCCTCGACCCTGGCGCAGCAGTGCAGCAGTGTAATGCATAGTACACTATCAGGGGTGACAGTCGGTAACCCTATATTAAGGCGTGGGTTAGGTGCGTATATCCCACTTTTCCTCCTACCTATGACGAATGTGCAGAAACATGCTAGACGGCAATGACGCGTGGAACTACGTTACCGTTGACAGGAATGGTATCAGATAGTGTTTTCGGATGAATCCAGGTTCTGTTTGTTTAAAAATGATGGCCGTATTTTGGCTGGCCGCAGACAGGGCGAGCGGCATCACAGTGACTGCTTTCGCACAATACATACAGCGTCATGTCGAGGCCTTTTGGTGTGGGGTGCTAACCGTACAATCACAAATCACAGGGCACCGTTACCATTGTGATCTACGTCAGTGTCATCCCGCGACCCGTAGCCGTACCCTTTTTGCACAGTATCCCTGACGCCATTTATCAGCAAGCCAATGTACGACCACACGTGACCCACTGCCGATCATCACAGATGAACTTTGGAACCAGGTGAATGCAGCATGGATCGATATACCACAGGATGCCATTCGCGCCTTATACGCGCCGACGCCATCACGCGTGGAACACGTTATCAGGACTCATGGCAAAACCTGTTCCTACTAGACAACAGGACACATGCTGAACTGAGGTGACTGACTTGCTAATCATTTCGCAGAACATAACAACGTACATGTCCTGTAAATATGAATGTCCTATCTGTTTTTTTCTCAACATGAACGTAATTTATACAATGTAGCTAAGTAGAAAACTTATATGCAAAGAAAGCAGAATTAGTTAGAAAACTATAAAACGGAGATAAGCAAAGAAACAAAGCTAAAGAAATCAATGTATTACGCTGCTTCTGTGCTTCGGTCTGCGGCTACCTTGGTACGCTGATGACCTCGATGTCCCGCGGCTACCTTGGCGCTTTTGCGAGTTTTGCCTATCTAGTCTTTTCCTTCTTCTTCTTCCTTTGCGGAGTCGACATGTTAGTATGGATTTCACAGTGTTGGTGTTAGAGTGTGGCCAGATGCTATTCCTGCCAATATCCTTTCCGTAAGGGAAGGAATTTCTGAAACCCATCAGTCTGCGCCTAGTGTCATCCCGTGTGAGAGTGTGAGATTTTTTCGAAATGCCTGCGAATCTTGTAACTGAGGCGAGACGAGACGTAATTACCAGCCCGGCACTCACCCAGTCGGATCAGGGAAACTAGCCGGCACACCAACCCTCGTCGTTAATACTCTGGGTGGATTCCATCCGCGAGGGACGCATCTCCCCGAATCGCAGAAGCGGCCTGCTAATACGCGCGGTTATCTTGGGAGTTTAAGTTGTGTTTGTCTGTGTGGCCAAATAGCCTGCACTTCAGCCTCACGCTCTTTTCCGACAAATGTTATACAGCTACATCTAATGTACAACATTTTAGGTTGTAACCATAATTTATTCTCTAGATGCTGAGCGACTCGACAAAAAGCATAAATTGACGACAGTTACTTCTAAATGAAAATACCGAACTTTTGCTAGTAACTAATATATTCATATTAAACGGAATTAAAGTTCTATATGCTCTCATTAACCGACACAAGTTCTAGGGGACTGATGACCGCAGATGTTGAGTCCCATAGTGCTCAGGGCCATTTGAACCATTTTCGAAGACGTGTGTAGTCACGGGCGGCAGACGTTGGCAATATAATAAAGGGAGTGAATTGGAAAACAGTCGCATTTATTGTGTGATTAAGTTTACCGGTGCTTCCATATACAAGGCAAGACAGTCTGCTATATTTCCAGAAGAAACTGTAATGCAATTTTACTAATCTGACTGCTGCGTTAATCGCTCAAACAACCGTCCTCTGTGGGACAGAAACTGCCTTGTCATAGTCGAAGAGCAGAAAATAAAAGAAGCAAAAAATACGTAGGGAATACAGAATTAAGATGCGAAGAAACCGATTAAGACACAGCACCCAGGGACTCTTTAGTCAAATTTCACTCACCACAGAGCGGTTGCTTTGGTGTCATGTCACGGATTGCGAGGCCTATCACGCCAAAGGTTCGAGTCCTCCCTCGGGCATGAGTGCGTGATTTGTTCTTAGCATAAGTTAGCTTAAGTGGTGTGTAAGTCTAGGGACTGATGACCTCAGCAGATTGGTCCCTAAGGAATTCACATTTTCCTGCGGCTTGATTTCGAGACGTCTTATTTTAGCTGGATGTGTTGTACAGCATGACGAGAGATCAGTAACCAGTTTTTCAAATGATCTGTTCTGTGTTGCAGGTGATGCTGGGGCGAATGGGGTGTATATTTCAAGGTTCAGTGATGAGTATATGATTGTACACCTAAATTGTTAAGGAGATGGCGTTACAGTCTAGTGAGGGGGGCTGCTACATCTATATTTTATTTAAGTGAATGGTCAGTCACGATATCGTTATTTAATCGTTTATACGATATATATTTTTAAATTTTATCATAACTAATCAAGACAAAGAACGCATTAGTAATTTTACGTTAGATGTGTGGCCAGGAGTACATGAGTGGACTTTAATCGAATATTCAAATAGCATTGGTATTTGAAAACATTAGTAAGGCAGCAGACTGTCGCAGTGTTCAGCACTCAAAGTCTACAACCATTATTGCTATTGTAATCCACACAGATACAAAATATTTGGCATACGAAAATGAAGTGGAAATGTTCAATTACACCGTCCATCTTCTCACCGTAATTGGAGATAGTTTTCTTTCAAATGGACTTAAGAGACATCTTCAAAGAAGCAAATCTTAGAACGAAGTTGTTTATAAATATGTCGGCTCTTGAAAACCTACAGGTTTCTACATGCTTCGTAAATTCTGATAACGGACAATCGAGGCATAGTATGTTAAGAGAGAGAGAGATATTTGTGCGGAGAGACATACGGAATAAACGACCACTGTCCAGTTTCAAAGTTAGAGTGTCAAACTATTGATTGTATTTCCTAGAAGTACGACCTGACAACATATCTACAACCACATGGAGACTTCGCAAATCACACTTAAGTGGGTGGCAGAGGGATCATTGAACCACCTTCACAGTAATTCACTATTATTATTTAGAACTTGAACAGCGCGCTGAAAAGACGAACACCTATATCTTTTCGTGAGTGCTCTGATTTCCCTTACTTTATTGTAATTAGCATTTCTCCCTATATAGGTCGACGTCAACAAAATATGCTCGCATTTGGAGGAGAAAGTTCGTGATAGAAATTTCGTGAGAAGATTCCGCCACAACGAAAAAAGCCTTAATGATGCCAACCTCAATTCCTGCATCACGTCCGTGACATCCTCTTCCTATTTCGGAATAATACAAAACGTGCTGCTCTTCTTTGACCTTTCTGGATGCACTTTGTTTAACCCATCTGTTAAGGATCCCAGACCGCGCAGCAGTACACCAAAAGAGGACTGACGAACATAGTGTAGGCAATCTCTTTAGTAAATTTTCTAAGTGTTCTGCCAATGAAACGCAGTCTTTGGTTCGCCTTCCCCACAACATTTTCTGCGTGTTCTTTCCAGTTTATGTTGTGTGTGATTGTAATTCCTAGGTATATAGTGGAATTTACGGCCTTTACATTTGACTGATTTATCGTGTGACCGAAGTTAAACGGATTCCTTTTTGCACTCATTTGGCTGACCTCGCCCTTTTCCTTTTTTAGGGTTAATCGCAAAATTTCGCACCATTCAGATATAAAACTACCTTGGGGAACGCCAGAAATCACTTCTGCTTTACTGAATGACTTTCCGTTAATTATACGAACTGTGACTTCTCTGACAGGAAATCACGAATCCAGTCACATAGCTTAGACGATATACCATAAACATGCAATTTCACTACAATCAGCTTGTACAGTGTCAAAAGCTTTCCGAAAATCTAGAAATACGGAACCAATTTCAAATCCCTTGTTGATAGCACTCAGCACTTTGTGTTTGTAAAGAGAACGGTGCTTTTTAAATCGGTGTTGACTGTTTGTTAATAGACCGTTCTCTTCGAGGTGATTCATAATGTTCGTACACAATATATGTTGCAAAATCATGCTGCAGTCCTACGTTAATGATATGGGTCTGTAATTTAGTAGATTACTTCTACCACCTTCCTTGAATATTGGCCTGACCTGCGCAGCTTTGCAGTTTTTATGTACTCATCTTTCGTCGAGCGAGCGGTTGAATATGATTGTTACGTATGGAGCTGCTGCAGCAGGATACCCTGAAAGGAATCTAACTGGTATACAGTCTGGACCGGAAGACTTGCTTTAAGTGATTTAAGTTGCTTCACTACTCCGAGGATATCTGCTTCTAAGTTACTCATGTTGGCAGCTGTTCTTCGTTCGAATTCTGGAATATTTACTTGATCTTCCCTGGTAATGGAATTTCGGAAGGTTGTGTTTAGTAACTCTGCTTTGGCAGCACTATAGTCGATAGTATTTCCATTGCTATTGCACAAAGAAGGCATTGGTTGTATCTTACCGCTAGCATAGTTTGCATACGTCCAGAATTTCGTTGAATTTTGTGCCAGGTTGGTTGACTGATTTGAGTGCAGATGAAGAAAGTCGCCGTGCCCTTTCAAAGGAAACATCGTGGCATTTGTTTGAAGCTATTTAGGGAAATCACGGAAAACCTAAATCACCGGCCGTCGTCCTCCCGAATGGGAGTCCAGTGTGCTAACCACTGCACCACCTCACTCGATTTTTCTGCTAGGTTTCGTTGTGGGAGCTATTATAAGCATCTCGTATTGAAGTCCGCGCTAAATTACGAGCTTCTGTAAAAGATCGCCTGTCTCTGAGATTTTGCGTTCTTTTAAATTCGACATGCATTTTTCGTTGTTTCTGCCACAGCGTTCTGCCCCTTTTTGTGTATCAAGGGAGATAATCTCCGTCATTCGTTAATTTATTTGGTACAAATCTCTCAATTGCCGTCGATACTATTTCTTTTAATTCAAGACACATCTGGTCTACATTTGTATTGGTAATTTGGAAGGAGTGGAGACTGTCTCTCAGGAAGGCGTCAAGTAAATTTTTATCTGCTCTTTTGAATATGTGTATTTTTCGTTTATTTTTGGAGGATTTGGGGGTTGCAATATTCAATGTCTCTTCGACAACCCTGTGTTCACTAATCCGTGTATCCGTTCTGATGCTAAATATTAGCTCAGGATGATTTATTGCTAAGAGGTCAAAAGTGTTTTAACAACCGTTTACTATTCGCGTGGGCTGAAGAGCTAACTGCTCGAGATAATTTTCAGAGAATGCGTTTATCGCAATTTCGAATGATGTTTTATATGTGTCTCCCGATTTCTACAAGTATTTTTGCCATCATAACGAGGGTAAATTAAAGTCACCACCAACTACAATTGTTTGAGTCGATTACGTGTTTGAAAGTAAACTCAAGTTTGACTCTTCAGCAATTGTAATATCTGAGTTGGGGGATCGGTAAAAGCATCCAATTGTTATTTTATTCCGGTAGCCAAGAATGACCTCTACCCACACTAACGCACAGGAACTATCTGCTTCTAACAGCATCAAACATGCCACCCCCGCCGGCCGTTGTGGCCGAGCGGTTCTAGGCGCTTCAGTCTGGAACCGCGGTGACCGCTACGGTCGCAGGTTCGAATCCTGCCTCGGGCATGGATGTGTGTGATGTCCTTCGGTTAGTTAGGTTTAAGTAGTTCTACGATCTAGGGGACTGATGACCTCAGATGTTAAGTCCCATAGTGCTCAGAGCCATTTGAACCATTTGAACCATGCCACCGCCAACTGTGTTTAGCCTAACGTTTCAGAACATCGTTAGTTTCTTCGGAAAAATTTTTGGCTAAACTTACTTCCTGCTTTAGCCGGCTTTCAGCGCTTGTAATGATTTGAGTATCAGTGCTTTGTATTAGCGTTTGGAGCCCTGGTACTTTCCCAACACAGCTACAACTACTTATAACTTTTATACCGATGGTTCCTGTATCTACGTTCTTCCGGGGTTCGACTTGAATCGTTTGAGACTGAAGTCCTTTTTATGTTTCCCCGAGACGCTCTAACCTATAAAACAGTTCAGTTCACGCTATACAGCCCCTGCTATCAGTGTAGCCGTCTCCTGCGTGTAGTGGTCTCCTGACATGTTCAACGAAACCCGAAATCGAACCACCCTATGACACAAGTCGAGGTATCTGCAGCGTACACGGTCACTGATTCTCCTAAGACTCTGATTCAGATCCTCCACTCGACTCTCTGCCAGAAGCCGGCAATCGGTCCTGTCGTGTACGCTTCAAATTGCGAGCTCCGCTTTCATCTCGAAAGCAAGACTGACAGCCTTCACCACTTCTGTTAGCTGTCCGGAAACGGAGAGAATCTCTACCGATCCAAAGCGACATACATCATTGGTACCGACGTGAGCCATTACCTGCAGTTGTTTGCACCCTGTTGTCTTCACGGCATCTGGAAGGACCCATTCAAAGTCTGGAGTGACTATATCGGCATGCACACAGAGTGTGCACTAGCTTTCTTCCACTTTGTGGAAGCCATCTCCCTAAGGGGCCCGATTACGCGCCTAGCATTGGAGCTCCCAACTATCAATAATCTCACCATCTGTGACTGCCCGGATCTTGCACGCTGAAAGATTTCCTCTAAAACAGAACAAGCGATTGTATCTGGCTGAGGGACAGTGTGAGCCACAGACAGCACCTGGCACATGTTTGTCAGACTAAAGGGGGAGGCGTTACGTGCGGCCCACTGGGACATCTTTTTCCGCCTCCCACTCCCCGACGTGACGTCAACCTCAGTCCGTGCACTAATTGGGCTGGCCATCAATGTGGACCGATCGGCAGACTCTGACATGCTGGACGCCCGTTGAATCCCCAAGGCCGGTCCACAACAGTAATGCCCATCCATTGCAGTTTCAAGCTGTGTAAATGAAGCCATCAGGGCCTGGAGCTTAGGAGAGGTGACACCAACTCGGCTCATATCCTCACACAGCAATCACAGTCCCTATCCATACTAAAAACCTTGGAACACTACACTACACAGACAGACAAGGACAATCGCCACGCAGTACAGAACTCCACTGTACCCAAGGAGTAAAAGGCAAGAACTTCATCTAATAAATTAGACTACCACATAGAGATTCAAAAACTGAACTACCAAACCACTCAGGTGAGGTGAGACTAAATAATTCGCTGCTGGTTAGGGACTTGTAATATGTCAGAAAATCGGTTTACTTCGCGACATAGATAGAACTACACAATTCGCGCCTCTTTAGAAATTCGTAAAATGTCGCAAAAGTGTCACTTTCCTGTTGCTGCTTGTGTCTCGACCGGCTGCTGACATGATGTTGGAGGTTACAACACATCTCCAAAGTCATTGTTTACCTATGTTGAAAGAAAAGTTAAGTTAGGTAAAAAGTTGTTTCTACTTAACAAGTTCGACTGACGATTGGAAAATGGTTAGAAATTAGTAGAAAGTCAGGTGTATTGAAGCCCATGTGATAAATACGTTTTTGCTGTGTTACGTAGTGAGGCTTGGGAAGGCCCAACGATGGTTTAATAACAATATCAGGGAGATACCCAAAAAGCATAAATAGCTGCATAACAGATTCAGATGGTTAATATGCCTTTCTAATGAGGGTTCGACGGAAGATAATGGTTGAGAAGCGCACTGTTACTTCGCTTCAATATGACGCTACCACTCGGCTGATAACCCGATAAGATTTTATTTAGATCTTACCGATTGAGTTATGAAGGCTTTGGTGCCAGTGAAATCAATCAATGTAACGAAGTTGAGTGTCCATATATAGGTTGGTTATGATGGGACCGAGACAGGAGATAAAATTTAGGTCGAACGACTAAATTTTGTCTTCCGAAACCGCTCCTCTGACGAAGATCGTAGCACGGTTCCTACATTCGATCACCGCATAGATGCGAAGATGACAACTATAGACATATGTGTCGGTTCTAAAAAAACAACTCAATTAATTTGATAGAGGAAATTCGGCATGAGCCGATGAGATATCTGTTAGATTCTATAAGCTGAATATGCCGAAGAACTGACACTTCATCTAGCATCTGTTCACCTGAAATTGCTGGAACAGCGGAGCTTGAAGCCATATGAGTTTTTTCACTGACTATGCGGTTGTGAATAGGAAGGTGACAACATTAGACCCGAGTTTCGAAATGCAGAGAGAATTGTAGACCATCAGTACTTTGTAAAACACAAATAGCCCAAAACATAGATATATGTAATGTAATGACAGCAGAAGGACGAAGTGATCGATATAGTTTAACTGTGATCTTTCTACGAATGAAAACCTTCAAATATCTAGAAGTATGTACTTGAGTGATTTAAGGTGGACTTCATAAATGCAGCGTTTGGGGGACGGGGGGGGGGAGGAGTGGGGGGGAGGAGGCAGATATCAGACTCGATTTCGTTTTAAGATTTCCAAAGAAATTTAATTCACATACGAAACAGGTTACTTACAGAACACTAGTTCCCATCATTCTTGAGTATTGGTCTGGGACGATTACCGAATTAGATTAAAGCATGAGACAGCAAAGGTTGAGAGAAGAGCTGCATGATTCGTCAAGGATTTCTTAGGTCAACATGATAGTGATACAGCAATGATCAGTAACTGCGGTCGAAAATACTGCAAAAACGACTTTTGACACTGCAGAGAGCTCACTCACAAGGTTTTGAGAGTCCACGATGAAAAATAAGACAAGGAAAGAAAAAAGCTACTTTCTTCACATAAATGTCACGTAATGGTCACAGCTCTATAGAATTAGGGTTCACAGAGAGGTGTAATCACAATCTTTTTTCCAGAGCAATTTACGCGAATGAAATGGCGAAGTGGAGCAAATGATATTGGTATACAATGTAACATTGTTGACCAAAACAGGGCAAGTGAGAGAGTAAATTTTGACTTCGGTTTATCATTCATGCATCTGAGTGGTTACATTGTAACACATTAAAGTTTTTTCAGCCTGTTTATCCCACAAGCCAAATAAACCGTAGTTGTTTCAGAGGTAGGAGATAGGAAGTTTATGCCGAACTCACGAACCGTTGCCGTTTCTTCGCGAGTAATGCCGTGACGAGCAGCTCCTGTTCGAAAGACTGTCTGTCAAGCGTTCGATAATCGCACTCGTACCAGGCAGCCCATGGTGCAAAGGAAATGCAGCAGACAGAATTGTGTCTTTCACGAAAGTGCACGACACTCACATCGAGCCCCTGGCGTCCAACTCCTCAATGATACTGCTTCACCGCAGTAATTCGTTTGATGGCAGACCTTTTAGCTTAACATTTTCATCGTTTTCCTTTTAAATACTGACTGTAAATACGGTATTTCAATTAATAATCTGATTCTGTGTCACTAAATTAATATAGACATACTTAAATCATGTTACACAGAATTTTATGACTCTGCCTCCCTTTCCTCAAACAATGATTAACCACAGAAGAAAGAACGATCTTACTGAGTTACCATATGGAGGTTAAATTAACTATGTAAGCCTGTTAGACAGGTAGCCTTGAATTACAACGACACATCCACAGATCCTTTCAATCTGCAGTCGATTTACGCATTTAACCACTTTCACTATCATTATGAAGACTAATCTGCTGTTAGCTATGTGTATACAGAATATCCTTAGACCACATACGACAAATCGAAACAAGATAAATAGCACCTATCCCTAACCTAATCTCAGGAATAAAGTTCAAAAGAAAAGTCATTACACGTACCGTCTAGGATTCCCATCACACCATTATCTAGTATTGCGGTGAATAATAAAAATCGTGGCTGCTGCTTTGATAATTTCATCGATACTTGAGTAACTCCTATATAAAGCTAGCTTTTGTAAACAAAACCTGTAATTAGTCTCCTTAGAACCGTAAGGAATAAAAGTCTGTGTCCTCACGACAGTTTATTAACCAACGTTCAAATGCATGCACATTTATATGCAACTACAGTATTTAAGTTGATGGATAATCAGTAGTAAAACAGGCGACAGAAATTTCTCAATGCTGCTAAATCACATCTGCATGTAAGATCAGTAAACACCAGTAACAATACAAGATATAATTAAAAATTTGTGACCAAACTATTATCCCTTCTGAATCAAGACTGCACAGCACCTCTTCATTAGCCTTTTTATTGCTTTAAAGTAACTGAAGTCACAAGAGCGTTAGCAAACCATTAAACTCTGATTAGTGAATTACTATTCCCTTCGGAATGCTTTCAACTAGAGTTCCTTCCGAACTTACGTATTAACGTACCCACCGATTTTTGCCAACAAGTTTGTAAACAATAATGTAGTGAGGGCCACCTATGTCACGATAAGTTCAAAATACTTAAATCTTACCGTCGGCTTTTGGTTTATTGTACAAGTTATTAGGCAGATCTGAGAAAGGTTTTTCACATCAGATCCTACTGTTAGTAATGAAACACGAAAATGTTTTGGAAATGGAGCTTACTTTCCACAGATTTACAAGTTTGACAATTACACTAACTTGTTGTACATTGGTCTTGTGGGAGATCTTGTACTGCGATTATTTTGCACTTCTTCCTATTGCTACTTGTTTGTCCATATCCACAAATTCTTCACGCAGTATCGTATCTCCAATTTCATCATTATCTACGTCCTCTTCCATTTCCATAATATTATCCTCAAGTACAACGCATTTGTATAGACCCTCCATATACGCCTTTCACCTTTCCGCTTTCCCTTCTTTGCTTAGAATTGGTTTTCTATCTGAGCTCTTGATAGTCATACAAGTGGCTCTCTTTTCTCAAAAGGTCTCTTTAATTTCCGTATAGGCAGTATCTATGTTTACCCCTAGTGATATATACGTCTACATCCTTCCATTTGTCCTCTAGCCATCATTGCTTAGGCATTTTGCACTTCCTGTCGACCTCATTTTTCAGACTTTTGCATACCTTTTTGGATGCTTCATTTACTGCATTTTTATATTTTCTCCTTTCATCGATTAAATGCAATATCTCTTGTGTTGATCAAGGATTTCTACTAACTCTTGTCTTTTTACATACCTGACCCTATGTTGCCTTCACTATTTCATCTCTCAGAGCTACCCATTCTTCTTCTACTATATTCCTTTTCCCTGTTTTTGTCAATCGCTCCCTAATGCTCCTTCTGTAACTCTCTACTGCCTCTGGTTCTTTCACATTATCCAGGTCCCATTTCATTAAATTCCCACCATTTTGCAGTTTCTTCCGTTTTAGTCTACGGTTCATAACCAAGTTCAAAGTCCACATCTCACCCTGTAAATGTCTTACAGTTTAAAACCTGGTTCCTAAACCTCTGTCTTATCATTATTTAAGCTATCTCAAAACTTCCAGTGTCGCCAGGCCTCTTCCACGTACACAACTTTCTTTCATGATTCTTGAACCAAGTGTTAGGTATGATCAAGTTACGCTCTGTGCAAAATTCTACTAGGAGGCTTCCTCTTTCATTCCTTACCCCCATTCCATATTCACCTACTACTTTTACTTCTCTTCCTTTTCCTACTATCGAATTCAAGTCCACCATGACTATGACATTTTCGTATCCCTTTTGTATCTAATTAATTTCTTTTATCTCATCATACATATCATCAATCTCTTCGTCATCTGGGGAGATAGTTGGCATATAAACTTTTACTATTGTGGTAGTCGTGGGCTTCGTGTCTATATTGACCACAATAATGCGTTCACTATTCCGTCCATAGCAGCTTACGGGCACTCCTATTTTTTTATTCATTATTAAAGCTACTCCTACAGTATCCCTATTTCATTTTATGTTTATAATCCTACATTCACCTGACCTGTAGTCTTGTTCCTCCTGCCACCGCCGGCCGGTGTGGCCGAGCGGTTCTAGGCGCTTCAGTCTGGAACCGTCCTACCGCAATGGTCGCAGGTTCGAATCCTGCCTCGGGCGTGGATGTGTGTGATGTCCATAGGTTAGTTAGGTTTAAGTAGTTCTAAGTTATAGGGGACTGATGACCTCAGATGTTAAGTCCCTTAGTGCTCAGTTCCATTTGTGCCTCCTGCCACCGAACGCTCCAATCCGTAGTACGCCAGTTTTCTTTCTCCTAATAACGACGTCCTCCTGAGTAGTCCCCGGCCGGAGTTTCTAATGGGGAACTATACTACTGGTTCATTAAAGTTACACCACGAAGATGACGTACTACAGACACCAAATTTAACCGACATTAAGAAGATGCTGTGATACGCAAATGATTGGCTTTTCAGAGCATTCACAAAAGGTTGGCGCCGGTGGCGACACCTACAACGTGCTGACACGAAGAAAGTTTCCAACCGATTTCTCATACACAAACAGCAGTTGACAGGCGTTCCCTGGTGAAAGGTTGTTGTGATGCCTCGTGTAAGGAGCAGAAATGCGTAACATCACGCTTCCGACTTTGATAAAGGTCGGATTGTAGCCTATCGCGATTGCGGTTTATCGTATCGCGACATTGCTGGTCGTGTTGGTCGAGATCCAATGACTGTTAGCAGAATATGGAATCGGTGGGTTCAGGAGGATAATACGGAACGCCGTGCTGGATCCCAAAAGCCTCGTATCACCAGCAGTCGAGATGAGAGGCATCTTATCCTCATGGCTGTAACGGATCGTGCAGCCACGTCACGATCCCTGAGTCAACAGATGTGGACATCTGCAAGACAACAACCATCTGCACAAACAGTTCGAAGACGTTTGCAGCAGCATGGACTATCAACTCGGAGACCATGGCTACGGTTACCCTTGACGCTGCAACACAGACAGGAACGCCTGCGATGGTGCACTCAACGACGAACCTGGGTGCACGAATGGCAAAACGTCTTTTTTTCGGATGAATCCAGGTTCTTTTTACAGCATCGTGATGGTCGCATCCGTGTTTGGCGACATCGTGGTGAACGCACGTTGGAAGCGTGTAATCGTTATCGCCATACTGGCGTATCACCCGGCGTGATGGTATGGGGTGCCAGTAGTTACACGTCTCGCTCACCTCTTGTTCGCATTGACGTCACTTTGAACAGTGGAACTTACATTGCAGATGTATAATGCACGACCGCATGTTGCAGGTCGTGGTCGGGCCTTTCTGGATACAGAAAATGTTCGACTGCTGTCCTGGACAGCACATTCTCAAGATCTCTCACCAATTGGAAACGTCTGGTCAATGGTGGCCGAGCAACTGGCTCGTCACACTACGCCAGTCACCACTCTTGATGAACTGTGGTATCGTGTTGTAGCTGCATGGGTAGCTGTACCTTTATACGCCATCCAAGCTCTGTTTGGCGCAATGCCCAGACGTATCAAGACCGTTATTACAGCCAGAGGTGGTTGTTCTGGGTACTGATTTCTCAGGATCTATGCACCCAAACTGCGTGAAAATGTAATCACATGTCAGTCCTAGTATAATATATTTGTCCAATGAATACCCATTTATCATCTGCATTTCTTCTTGGTGTAGCAATTTTAATAATCAGTAGTGTATTTTGCCTCCAGAATATTTGACCAAAGAGGACACCATCATTATTTAACCATAGAGTAAAGCTGCATGCCCTCGGGATAAATTACGGCTGTGGTTTTCCCTTGCTTTCAACCGTTCGCAGTACCAGCACAGCAAGGCCGTTTTGATTAATGTTACAGGGCCAGATCAGTCAATCACCCAGACTGCTTCTCCTGCAGCTAATGAAGAGGCTGCTGCCCCTTTTCAGGAACCACACGTTTGTCTAGGCTCTCAACAGACAGCCCTCCGTCGTGGTTGCACCCATCGCTGAGGCACGCAAGCCTCCTCACCAAAGGCAAGGTCCATGGTTCATGGGGCGGGGTGGACAGTATTGGTACTGTCAATGAATTTAGATTCATTTCATCCTTTTCACGTGCATAATCGTGAAGGAAATTGCACGCAGTTGAAATTTGTAGGCCGGTACCTCGCAAAAATCTATTGCTCACAGCGGCACATGGCTGACTGGATGCGTTTAGTTTGGTCTCGGGTGTTACGATTTTGTTTGTTTTCAGTTTTTGTGAAACCATCGACTGAAGCTACGCAAGATGAAGCATTTCATCCACTGTGTGTGGAGAGTGTAATTCTGGGATACGCCGGGAGTGTTTTTATACCATGGCTAAGCCCCACTCCATCTGGTAACACTGATTGTGAACCATGATGTTTATTTCAACCTCTTTGATAACCAAATGTTGACATTTTTCTGCATCTTAAAACGTCCATAGTAGGCATACTTTCCTAGTTTGACAAACACTCTGACATCACATTGCACCTGAACTGGCCTTCTAAATCTCATAGTCATAATCCTACAGAAAATATTTGGGATTTCGAGGTTAAATAAATAATAAAATAAATTTTTTCTTTGCCAGTTTCTGTTGAAAAAATGCTGACTTTCTTGTACGACATGGTGCGATATCCTCGCTTCAGCCCCTATAGTTTCATGAAGTTCGATAGGTGGCAGCGCTATACATAGCCTTCAAATAGGCATCTGCAGCGGTGATACGTTGCAAACAGAAAGCTGTCACTGAGGTTCTTTTGGCTGAAAACCAAAGCGTCGCAGATATTCATAAACCATTGGAGAGTGTCTACGGAGACTTTGCACTGAACAAAAGCACGGCGAGTCTAGTCTTTGGGCGAGGTGTTTCTCTTCATCGCAACAAGGTTGCGCAAACCTGTCCGGTCTTCTGCATGCCAGACTCCCGCACACAGTTGTGACTCCAACAATGCTGGAATGTGCGGACGCTCTCATGTGAGATGATCGGCGTAGCACAATCCGACACCTCGCCCCACAACTTTACGTATCTGTTGGTAGTGCTGACACACCCGAGAGGAGCTGATAGAACTTCTTTTGACTCTTCTTCCTCATACAAACCACTGTCCGGATCGTGCATCTTTAGACTTCCGTCTGTTTAGCCCAATGAAGGATGCACAGCACGGGATGCAGTATGTGGATGACGGGGACGTTATTAATGCAACAAGACGTTCGCTCGAACGTCGACCAGTGCACTGGTAACATGAGGGCATACAGGCCCTCACAGTAAGGTGGCATAAGGCCGTCGCATTGAGCGGAGATTGTATTGAAAAATAGTGTTTTGCACCCAAAAATGTGGAGAATAGTATGATGTAACGGAATCATGAATAAAACCAAACTGTTTTCAGAAAAGAAAGGTGTTGCTTTACTTACTGAACGGCCCTTGCATATGGAACAGCGGTTGAAAAGAAGCAGTCAACATCCCCGCAGTTTGGTGGCTGTACGGTGTCTGAACATCAATGAGTCGTTTCAGCAGTATATGGCATACAGTATATCTGAAGAAACTTGAGGACGCTCCTCACCGTCAAATTCAGAGCAATTAAAGCTAGATCCCGCATTTACATGAAGTTTCCTGGAAGTGACAAATCTTTTGTCCAGTTTGTTTCTTTGACAATAAAATACCACTTGAACTTATATTCCCGCAAACATTTATTCGAATGATTCACTGGGCAATGCTATTGTAAAGCAAGGTTAATAACAGCGACAAGATATTTAAATATGTGTATCTGTGTCATTTTCGAGTGTCCGTTTGTTGCTCTTGAACATTAAGAGTCTTGAGGCCAGCGAGTGTAATTAAGTACAGCGTGCGATAACGAAAGCAAAGTCTCGAAGAAGTGCAGAATATTGACGAGAATGTCCTATGAAAGAGGGGATTACTTTGCCAGAATCTTCTGTCGCTGCAACACGGTACTGAATGATCGGCTGGAAGCTACCACGACCAGAAGAATACCTTTAGGAACCATGGTGAACACTATTGTGTTTTTAGACGGGGCGCTAGGATACCAATGGTATACCTGGAGGCAGCATAGATTCGCCAAATATCGATGAATTTAATGATAATTTCGATAGTAATCCATAATAATAAGGTGGGTAAATATATTTCGTGTTGAGCCTAATATGGAGTGGCAATCATTGGGGAAGATTATTAAACCAGAAGTTTCCTGAAGATTTTGACACTGAAGTGACGGGATAGGAACCAGTGGTATGGAACGATGGGCGAGCAACGGCCCACATCCAGGTAATAGAAGTCTCCTGTGTATATGTGTCACCCAACAAACCGAATGAGGTTGATCTGTGATGTTTCTCACTAATTCTCTCGAACGATGTACGAAGACATGTGGAAGATTGGTGGATAATGTTTCTTCGGAAATAAGATCAATTGAGATAGAACACTTGCCCTAATGAAAAACATTTTAAGAAGGAACTGGCTGTGATCTTGCCAAACAGACTCGCTCCAGTATTCGTCTGAGAGGGTTTAGGGGAACCACGGGCAGCAGTCACCGGACAGGGATTTGAACACTGCTCTTCCGTAACACGGCATTATCTCATTCGGTATTTTAAAAAAAATATTGGAAAACTGATCTCCTTTTCTTTTCTAAAAGCTGTTTCTCAGATCCTCGTTAAGTAGATACAGAAAGTTTTTCATGCCACTCCGCTACTGTGCATTGCTTATTGCGCTTCGTGCTGCTGGTCATTGCTCATGGCACGGAATAATACGCTCATGAAGTGTTCCTCGCATTCTTTAAGCGTACTGCTCTGTTGTCAGAATCGGTACCTGTAACAGTGTATCTCCCAAAATAGTTGCCTCCTCAGCAGCTTGTTGCCTGTGGAATACTACGGACTCAGTACAGAAATTCTAACCAGATATCGACGGTAAACGCCATCACATATACTTATCGAGACCTCTGATGTTCTTAATGTCTACATTATCTCATTTAAAAATGGATATGGAAAGCAACTACCTGTCCCCAAGAAAAGAACTTATTTTCAGGGACTTAGAAAGGTAAAACTCAAAGTGATTTTCCTTGTAATTAATTAACTTTTATTACTCGAAATGAGATACCTTTTCCGTCTTGATTAAGTCTTTGAGTGATATCTTGTAAGCCGAAGTAATTTAATCACCGATGCCGTCTCTGTTTCATGTATGTTTTTGTAGGATTAACGCTTCTGTCTGTTTTTTGCTGCTAAAAAGTTCTAAGAGAAAATTCAAATTCTCACATCTAAAAACATAGCGCTTTTTATATTTTAAAATCTGGGCATCTTTGGATGTCCCACCCACTGTAACTATCGCAATGAACACACAAGAACACAATATACTGCTATTTTAATTGAACAAATTTCAATATATCTCCGAATTTCGGTTAAGGTTATCAGTGTTTAAGAAAGATGTTAAACAGAAGTCTTACAAGAACATAAATGGCGACGGCTTTCACGACGGACATGTTAATCTAATATTCTAGCTTCCACTTTTCATTTTGTCCTGGAGAATATTTTGAAAGGTGAAAATTCGAGTTTATGGTATCGCAATCGGAAGAAGCAGAATTCTAATTTCTCTCCGGCTATCCAGATTTAGGCTAGCCATGGTTTCCCTAATTCACTCAAGATGACTAGCGTTATAGTGCCTTTGAAAAGAACACCAATGGTTTTCTGTTATGTTCTTGTCCAATCTGCTCTTGTGTCTTTTATGCACAGGAGACGCTAAACACTAATCATACGTCATTCCTTCTTTCGGTTGGGTTTTATAAATCGTAGGTAAGCGAAGTGCACGACAAGGAACTGGTAAAGCGTGACACTATTACAACGTAACAGAATAAAGAATGAAACTGAAACACAATGTTTAGCAAAAATGTTTCCTGGTGGAAATATTAATTTCTTTCATAAATCGCTGTAGGAAGACGTCACACACGCTGAAAAAGTTACGCAACCTATGAAGTGTGCTTTATATGACGTTTTATTCACTACTGGATTGTAAACAACTTATGGGCAACTATTCCAGTATTCTTGAAGTGTTATTTTCACATCGTGCTTCATCACGACCCTTTACAACAGTCACATATTAATGGTTCTTATTGGTCCCTTACGTACGAAGCGTGTTAAGAACGTCTGCATCTGAGCAACTATTAATACAGTATTATTTTCACAGTCCCAGCGGGCACGAGTGGAAGGGGATAAAGAATCTTACTAGGTTCTGCTCTAAAACTTGTTCGTGGAATTCCTTCATTAGATTGCCGTGAGATATAAGACGTATTTAATCGATCGTCTGCGAGTTCAGTTTTTCGTTATTTCTATCACATAGTCAAGTATGTTTCATTGTCACTTAGTGGCTCCTTTCTTAATATATGCTGAGTGTACCCTAATAAAATAAAATCTGATATCGATGTCACACACTAGAGCAATAGCCAAATATCGGCTACATAATTGTCTGACAATCGACCAGGTAACATTGTCGTAATAGGGAATCGAGGTGTGCCACTTGCATTGCAGAGAACTGATCGATTCAAATCACGTTACGACATCGTATTGATCGATATGTCTATAAGACATGACTTCCTTTAGTTGTAAGTAATCGTGATGTTAGAAGCTCCTACACTGAAGCATTCACGAAGCGCAGTGCTTCACATTTGTATAAGTAAAGCGTTAATTGCGTCTTCAGACCAGGATGACATCTGGTAAAGTTATAGCTGGGTATCACTTAATTTTTTTTTTTTCGGATAGCCCCTGCTGATGTAGCGTGAGGGCTATGAATGAGCATTTGGCAACAGTGAGAAGAGAATGTGTGTTGTGTGGTGTGTGGTGCAGCTGGGGCCCGCAGTGAGTCACGGCGTGACCAACGCGACAAACGCGACCGCCAGCAGCCGTGACGTATCGCCGCCCCCCAGCTCTGCTCGACTCCAAGTCACCGCCGTGGAACTCCACGAGCAAACGAAGGGGCTAAGGTGAGGGCAGTAGGCAACACAAGCGTGTACAGCTATCTACAGATACGGAGAGAACCAAAGGCTTGCCTTAAGCAGCTGTGCGGTTCGCTAACAGCTTGGGAAGGCTACATGAGTATCCAATCTGTCAAGATTAGAATTCAGTCTTATGCAGGCAAGTGCTTTCAAAGGATAGAAAAATGTATTTTGTGTCACTGAACATAAAACTGAAATCGTCTGTAGTCCGAAGTTCCTACCTATTGAAATTGTAATAATATTCAACAAAATTGTATCACAATATAAACTTGATCGAATGATTTTCTAGTAGTCCTAAGCTAGAGAACTCTAAAATCGTTTTCTTTATTTAAAAATTGGAAGCCCCTGATTACACGATTAACGAGTATCAAAGGAGCTATTCACGTCATTAAAACACTTGGATTTAATTAGAGATGTTACAGCGAAATAAAGTACTCAGCTGGAGGCCAGCATGTTTTTGGTATCGGGCCTCTTTTAGAATGTCATAAACCAAAACTAAGTCAGGTAAGAAATTGATCACTAGTGCACTAGTGTAGAAATACTGAAATCTTTCTCAAAAACAGGCCAGAAAGAACTGCGACTGCTTTGTTTGAATGCGCAGAATGTGGGACAGACGTTCTTTAAATCTGAAACTGCGTTACATACCCTGATTAGCCAAAACATTATGACCGCCTGCTTAATAGCTTGTTGGGCCATCTTTGTATCACCGTTTCTGCGCAACATCGAATAGACAGTTCTTTGTTATATTTATGAACATATGTGGCACCAAATGTCTACGCACAAGTCATGTAATTCCCGTAAATAACTGGTCGCTCATTTGTGAACGCGGAGATGGCGCCTGATAGCGACCTAGACTGGTATCATCGGATTCACATCAAGCGAATTTGGTGGCCAAGACATCAAAGTGAGTTAACTATAACGGTCCTCAAACTATTGTAGCTCGGTTCTAACTCTGAGACGCGGACAATTATCCTGCTGAAAGGTGACATCACCGTCGGGAAAAACATCAAGCATTAAGGGATACAGGTAGCCCACAGACGCCAGCTTGTCTTCGATTATTACCATAGATTTCGTGCAAGCGCAGGAGATGTCTCTCATAGCATAATATTGCTCCCAGCGGCCTGCATACGTGGTGCTTTACACTTTTCGAGGCGTCGTTCGCCTGGATGACGGAGGTTGTGGAGACAACCATCGGCATTGTATACGAAGAAACGAGTTTCATCCGCCCAGGTGACAAGTTTCCATTAACCCACGGTCCAGCCCCGCTGATCACGTGTCCACTGCGATCGTAACTGAAGATGTCGTTGGGTCAACATATGAACACTAAGTGGTGGTCTGCAGCGGAACCCAATATTCGACAATGACAGCTAAATGGTATGCTCCGGAACACATGTGCGCGCACCAGTCTTGTACTCTTTCGGCAGAGCTGCCACAGATGGCCATCTATCCTCCTTTACAGAAAAGACTTGTGGACGTTCAACCATTTAGAGCCATACGGTAGTTTCACTGTCCTTCTACCTCTTTCCGCAGACGCTCACGACAGCTGCACGTGAACATATGACCAGCTGCGCCGTTTTCGATATTCTCGTTTACAGGCTCCGGAGAATACCAATCTGCCCTTTGTCAAAGGCGCTTACGTCAGTAGAGTTCCTCGCTTGCTACCCGTATCGTCGTTACAGTGATCCCACATTCGTCTACGCTCCGCTTACATACTGTCCTTTCCGCGTCACGTTCCTGCAACGCCACCAGCCGATAGTAGTCATAATGTTTTGGCCTATCGGTTTACATACTACGCAAGCAATCTTTCGGTATTTAACGGTATGCAGTGTGTGCACCATTGTGATTTCACCCTTTTCCTTTTCCACTCGCGAATGGCTAAGAACAGTTGTTGCAAAGCCTCTGGATGAGCTCGAATCTCTCTAACTTTACCTTCATGGTCTTTCCGCGAGGTATACATACCAGGAAGAAGCAATATATTATCTGACTCTTCTAGGAACGTAAGGTTCAAGTGGTTCAAATGGCTCTGAGCACTATGGGACTTAACCTCTGAGGTCATCAGTCCCCTAGAACGTAGAACTGCTTAAACCTAACTAACCTAGAGACATCGCACACATCCATGCTGAGGCAGGATTCGAACCTGCGGCAGTAGCGGTCGCGCGGTTTCAGACTGAAGCGCCTAGAACCACTCGGCCACACCGGCCGGCAGGAACGTAAGCTCTAGGAACTTTAACAGTAAACCATACTGTGACGCAGAACGCCTCTTTTGGAGCGTTTGCCACTAGAATTGGCTGAGCGTCTCCATGACGCTTTGTGAGTTGGCAGCCGTATGAAAGGACACAATTAATATCTCGCGTAAGCCTATTTAAAATTTCAAAGACCGAATTTACGTGATGGAATCTACGTATAATCTCCAGATTTTTACGATAGCTACTAACATTATACATTTTTATTCTACATGTCTACATATTTATTTTCCAACATAGTCAGCCTGGCAATGAACACATTTCTCCCAACAAGAATTGTGTGATAGCGTCACTATTGGAAGTTTGACATTTTTTACGAAGCCACAACCTCACCTCTGCTTACACCGCTTCATCACTATCAGAGTGAAGTCCTTGAAGGTGATCTTTAAATTTTGGAAACGGATGAAAATTGGATGGGGCCATGGCGGGACTTTATGGAGGATGATTGATGGCTATGAACTCAAGGCGTTGAGTTCTTGCGGATGTCGCAGCGCTCGGGTGGCATCTGGCGTTGTCATGCTGAAACAGAGGGCTCCATATGTGAACGAACTATTCGAATTCGAAATGGGATTAAAGCACTCTGTTTCTCACGCACCGAGTTACGTTACACGCAGCTATGTTGCAAGCTACAATGCGATACCCGCTAGCAGACAGCTGCAACTTTAATCAGTGAAACAAGAAAGCTAACCGAGTAGTATGCAAGACATGTAATACCTCTACACTTCTTGAGAAGTGAATAACAAATTCGGAGGCCTTACTTTTCAGCATGCCCTCGTTCACAATGCTCCCATAGAAGCTTTGGTTACATGGTTACACCAGCAAAACCTCACGGAGACGCATATAACCGTCTACTCATTCAACGCTCAACTCGTGAGAGGGTCATGGAGAAAACCACATACAGTAAAATATAGAGGACTGTCTGAAATGTGCAGTAGAGTGATTTACAGAGTATAGTCGCAAACAGAGAAAGAAAGAATCATACTTTCATCAGTGATGCTTTTCGAGAAATCTGCTGTCTGTTAGTCTAAGAAGAAAGATGCTTGCAGGAAAATTGTACTGTCATTCTTGAGTACTTCTGCTGTATATAGGGGTCAGTATTAGTCGAGGTTACAGATTGTCAGGTGTCTGCTAGTATCATGGTAAACAAATAAATTGACACTAAAAAGTCTGAGCTGACTGACATTGGAAATTATCTGATCTCAGATTCTGCGCTACCAACATGTCAAGAAGAATTTCCAGTGCTTTATGAACATCTGCTTCGCACGTATTGTTCACATGGGGACACGGAGATCTGTAAGAAGACGCGCGAAGAAAGCTAAAGGCAGTTTCTCCTCTCATTATTATCATTAATAGTACAATGAATAATTAGCTTTACAGTTACTAACAGGTATATATGTAGACATACGAGTTGAACGAATTGTACGACTACATCATGAAATCGGTGGATTACTAGGGTTGAGACACATTCTCTCTCACTCTCTCTCTCTCTCTCTCTCTTTCTCTCCTACTCTCTTTACCCTTATCGATGCTACCACAGCGTAGACTACATTGCACAGACGCTCACAACTTACAAAACGTGGCCTTACCAGTGCAGAAAACTGCTAGGCATCATGGTACACCTTGGAGGTTAAAAATTACAAATCTGAGAAAACGTTAGCGATATCTGCGTATAATTTATCTAAGAGATTTAGGACACGATGTGAGAGAGGCTAGAACTATTGTTGTATAGCTCAGTGAAAACTGAAAGTAAGGCTCTCATTGATACGACAAAGAAAATGCATGAGGAACAATACGACCAAAGGATCTAGTAACAGATTATGGGTTACTTTCTACGGAATAGAATCAGAGAAGTTAAAAAAAATCACCTGTGCTAGCTACATTGTGTAAACGGGATGGGTCTATTGCTCAGGTTGAAGAGATTCAACTCAGCACCTACTGAAGTCGCTTCTTCCAGAAAATAACAGTGAAAATCGTAACGATCTTCAAACTGAGGCACGAGAAAAAATGTATGCCAAATAAGAACGCCCAAGTGTCGTTCTATAACTTGCACAAGAGGAACTTACAGCTGCTATCGCTCAGATAAAGAATGTAAAAGTTCCCAATCCTGTGTAAATTCATAATGAAATGCTGAAAGCAGCAAAGAATAAAATTGTATCATTTTTCACAAACTTCTTGAATGGATCACTAGGACACGGAAAAACTATTTTAGTCTGGGAATATGAATTCTACTGTTCCTAAGATCTACAGTGTACTTGTCATGCTTCAAGCTACAGTCCCACAGGAAGGTATACTACCTCAACCAGAGACAATTCGGCCTCTGAAAGGCCAGATCCATAGGCGACGCCACTAACCGTGCTCTCAGCATTGTGGACAACTGTAGCATCACGTATATCACAGGTATCACGACTGATACTGCTGGCGCATTTATCAGCCTGTGGGAGCCTTCAATATTTGCCCACCTAAAAGAATCATAATGCCAAAATGTTTGTATCACAGCTTCCTAGATTACTGTGAATGGCTCACTGTGGAGTGGGACAAAACATCCAGTAAACTAGTGGGGCGAATACACAGCGATGTATATTTGGACCAATTTCCTGGTACCTTAACTTTGAGCCATTATTGACAACTCTGTCAGGAATAATAGCCTATGGCAATGACACACTGATTATCGTGGCAGAGGACTCAATAGCAAGCTGGAAGGAAAAGTGGTAACGTACTTGCTCAGATGCAAGAGTGATGAGCAGATATTAAATCGAACATGGCACAAATGGGACTCCCTGCCTGCTGCACAAATTGCTAAAAGGCAGCCTCTCCCGTTGGCAGAATCCCATTCTGAGGACTTAGGAAGGTCTGGTGTGTTGCGGTGAGATACGTAAGTATTTGGGAATACATTTGGATGGGAAGCATAACTTTTATCATACAAAGAATACTTACACGACCGGATGTCGTAGCTGCTAAAGAGCCCTCTGGACTGTGTGGCGGTGGTCGAAGAATCTTTACGGTTGCTGACGCTTCGTCCAGAGCTGTACTGGACATCTACGGAGGTGCTCCTGGCGACGCTAAGTCTTGACGACTGACGAATCGAACGTCGGTGAGTGACATAAATAATGTGTAAAGTGGGCTTGGTCGATTGCTGCCTGTCAAGACTAAAACTTATCTGTCGATTTTGCACAGCCACTTTCCATATGTCAATTAATTACATGGCTTCTTTATTTCTGTTAAAATTATCGCGATGCTTACCCATTTCGATGGCTTCTCTATATAATCGTGGACAACAGTTTGACATAGTATACAAAGTTTCGATTTCGGAAAATTTCGTATCACGATTTCCTGACTGAAGAGCTACAGCTGATTTTTCTGTTTTCCGTGGTTCAAACGGCTCTGAGCACTATGGGACTTAACATTGGAGGTCATCAGTCCCCTAGACTTACAACTACTTAAACCTAACTAACCTAAGGACAGCACACACATCCATGCCCGAGGCAGGATTCGAACCTGCGACCGCAGCACCAGCGTGGTTCCGGACTGAAGGGCCTAGAACCGCTCTGTCACAACGGCCGGCTTTTCCTGGTCAGAGGCGACTTTTATGTTATTTCAGTCTTGCATTCACTCTTCTTTTGGTACTTTTAATGTAGACCTTTCGACAAGTACACGAAATCGTATATACTACATTTGCTTGCAAAGGAAATCGTTTCTTGTTTACATACTGGCTTGCTTGAGATGTTGTCTTAGTTGGTCTAAAAACCGCCATGACATCAGGTTTCTATGAAATATTACCGGCTTGATCAGTTAGTTGATCAGTGGGAGAGAAACCGCGTTCTTCCATTGTTTGATCAATGGCAGAGGAACAGCGTTCTTCCATTGCTATGTTTTACTCTTGTCTTTTTTCCTATTGTTATTCTGTAGCTGAACCCTATTTACTTCTTTGCCTAAACTTCCATTCTTCTTGAAATCCTGCTTCAGATGTTTTAATTAGCGATCCAGGTGTTCCAGAGTGCAAATTCTTTAGGCTCTGTCAACAAGACTTATAATGTGACCTCTCTTTTGTTGCGGATTATGGTTGGAGTTCTTATACACATATCTATCCGTATGTGTGACTTGCCGGAAAACCTAATGTTTCAACTTTCCAGCAGCTCGTCTCATACCTAAAACATCGAAGATGGGCATGGCGTTGTCTGTTTCCATCTCCATTATGAATTGGATTTTTGGATTTATATCACATAATTAACAAAAGGAACCTTCAAGAGCTTTTTTATCAAGTGACCAAACCACGAATGTATCATCGACGAACCGATACCATGAACGTGGTTTCTTATTTGCCGGTGTGGCCGAGCGATTCTAGGCGCTTCAGTCTGGAACCACGCGACCGCTACGGTCGCAGGTTCGAATTCTGCCTTGGGCATGGATGTGTGTCATGTCCTTAGGTCAGTTAGGTTTAAGTAGTTCTAAGTTCTAGAGGATTGATGACCTCAGATGTTAAGTCCCATAGTGCTCAGAGCCATTCGAACCATTTTTTGCATTTTTTGCATTTTCTAGAGCTGACTGAACTTTTCTATATAAATCATTCTGATCTGTAGAGGAGGGGGGGGGGGGGGGGGGACAAACGCCCTCCTCTTTCAACAATTGGAGTATATCAGATTCCGAGTACCTGAGGATAGGTCTACATTGTAACTACCAAGAGAAACGTCAATGCAAGACTGAAAGAACGTAAACGTCTATGCCGACCACAGAACACAGAAAAATCAGCTGTAGCAGACCATGCTCTTCAGGCAGGAAAACATTTTATCCACTTTCACAAAATATTATCCACGACTATGTATAGAAGCAATCAAAATATATAAGCATAGTGTTAATACTAACAGAAAAGAAGAAGCATTAAATTTCATTGATTTGTGGACAGTGGCTCTGCAGAATCGATAAATAAGTATTTAACCTTGACAGGCGACAATCTATAGTTAAATTTTATCTCTCCTGATCACTTGTAAACTCCACCACGTTCACTTAACACAGTATTTATGTCGCTCTGCGAAGTCCGACTCGTCTGTCGACAACACTCGGCATCGCCGGGAGCACTTTCAAAGATGTCTAGCGTAGCTCTGTACGAAACGTCAGGAACTGAGGAGTTTCTTCGATCAATGCCATACTATCCGAAACATTCATCAGCAACTAAACATAACTTTTACACATATACCTCTCAGGTACGTCAGTATGCTACCAAAATTATGCCAGATTGGCAAAGCTGGGTACCATGGGCTTCAAGTTACTTTTACAATTGCTTAGACTCTATCACGACTCTATCACAACAGGTCGCAGGGTATGTGGCATATTTCCAAGCAAGAAGCAAAGGATGCTTGTGAGCCGTGTAAACTTATTTTGAGGCATGATTCACTGCGTGGCAGACCATGAATATTTATACAGCATAAAGAAACGTCCAGCAATAAGTACGTATGTGGCATTGGTAGACCAGATCATATACGAAGATTTGCGAACTCAGATAATTGACACTGATACACTAAGCAACATTTATTCTGTAAGTTTTACACTTTTCTTTTAAACCGGAAAAGCATAAATTAAATTACAAACCTAGAAGAGAATGTTAGTACAGTTGTACACAACTCTCAGTAGCTACTTGAAAATACGATCCTTGTTGGATTACAGGTGACAGATGTTGAAATTGTAAGCACTAGTAAGTAATAATTACCTTATTCTGTTTCTTCTGGTAGTTGTGTAGCTGCTTAGCATAACATGATATGATTTAACATTGAAAAATACTGGCAATTACATCTAATTATTAAATGCATATCGCAATTGTCGACAGAAATTTTAAGGAAAAATATCCCGATAAAAACATTTAAATTTTTAGTGAAATGTTTTGTTTGAAAGAAGGAACATAATACATTGCATAAATGTTTGACGTGCCTTAGAGTGATGTTCAAAATCGTGTGCAGCAAATGTGTTCCTGATTGGGAATTAAAAGTTCAATTTGAAAGAGTATTAGAGGATATTTGCTGTACGTAATTTCGAGTATCTTTCAAAGGTGCATTAAATATTTCACTAATCGATTTTTTTATTTACTTATACAAATAATTTTACAAAAGATTTTTCCAATTTTTTGTGTATTAGCACGTTAAGTTCAGGAAGCTTAAAATATACTACATGGTGCCCCTTGATGAATTAATGTGCATTTGCTTTGGGCTAGTGGCGCGCAAGTGAAACTCTTACAAGTCAAACTTTTAACCTCCTTGCTTCAGGATATCCTTGTGCCATTAAACTCGCTCTCTGAACTCTCAGTTGGCCAGGGTGTGTTGTGAGTGAAGCAGAGAAAGAGTATGAGAATGTGTGTGAAATAAATAAATAAATAAATAAATATCATTGATTAACTGTGTTTGTACATGCGCTGGTTTGATTCTCGGCGGGATCAGGGATTTCCTCTGCCTCGTGATGACTGGGTGTCGTGTGATGTCCTTAGGTTAGTTAGGTTTAAGTAGTTCTAAGTTTTAGGGGACTGATGACCATAGATGTTAAGTCCCATAGTGCTCAGAGCCATTTGAACCATTTTACATGCGCTGGCTAAAATGCCGCATAGCTACATTAATGAAGAATTTGTAGATATGGGATATGTTTTCGGCTTTTGCTACGGTAGTACTCTCGCTGCTGTCAAAGAATACCGTCGGCACTTTACGACATATCGAATTCCTGACCGTTGGGTGTTTACTAGAGTTTTCGGCACACTGCAGGAAACAGTTATTCTTCCAAATCCTCATTTTTCTGCTGAACATGTAGTTCAATAAAATGTACACCAACAGCAACACGTTGTTGTAATGATACAGCGTTGTCCTGCTGGCAGCACACGGTGACTTCCAGTGGATATCACTGTTCCACTGTAAGCTTTCTGCCGGACGGTGTGGCCGAGCGGTTCTAGGGGCTTCAGTCTGGGACCGCGCGACCGCTCCGGTCGCAGCCTCGAATCCTGCCTCGGGCATGGATTTGTGTGATGTCCTTAGGTTAGTTAGGTTTTAGTAGTTCTAAGTTCTAGGGGACTGATGACCTCAGATGTTGAGTCCCATAGTGCTCAGAGCCATTTGAACCATTTTTTGTAAGCTTTCTATAAAAAAATATATTTATACGTGAGAAAACTGAATATATTGATTTCTAAACTTTCTCCTCTTGTAATGTTTCCTGCAGTTATCGTATTCAATTACTGAGCGAAACTCAGTTTAGGTTGGCCCTGTGTTGCGCATGAAAGCAGTGTCGTGAAATAAAACTTAAAACTTCTTAAAGTGCAAAATTTTAAATAACGAAAATTAATCTAATTAAATGACAAGAGAAACTAAGTGTGTACTCAATGAATACTCGAAAGCAAGTATAAATCAACAGATGCGGCAGCCAAAGAAAAATAATTTTCCCTAATTTTTTTTGCTTGACAGATACTATCTGTTGCGTCGTGTGGCGTAAGACGCAATGCACACACGAGAAAATATTCAAAACTTTACTATAGCTCTTGGAGGTAGGTTTTACTTTAGAGAAAATCATTCCTGAGAAACTAAACTCTGATTATTGACAAAAAGACACATGGGAAGCCTCTATCAATTACAAAATTCTCTCATTATAAGGAAACTGCACGCATTTCAAACAACTGAGTTATCTGTGACGTAATGAAAACCGAGGAGATCAAATTAACACTAATCATGAAAGCTATTAGTTATTTGAGGGACCAAGATTTCCTTTAATTAATAGTTCTGAGAAACAAATATTTCATTCTTGCAAATGCCTTCGTTGTCTTTAATATTTCTTCTATAGCAATATAAGGAATGATAAATTATTGTAAATGAGTTCTCATCTTCGCAATAAATTATTCCAGATAGCTTGTCCCAGACTCAAAAAAAAAAAAAACTGATCTCATTCTATGAAAAACTCAATTGCTCGCTACAAAGTCACAAATAAGAATGCCCAAACGCTGCAGAACTGACTGACTAGCAAATCGACCATAGATGCATTTAAGCATATTTGTGCAGTACATTCATTCATCTTTGTCTCAGTACAGTAACGGCGAATTATGTACAGTAGCAGAAAACACATGAGAACTGTACATTATCTTCTGCCTCCCAGTAAAAATTTCATATGGTTAGCCTTTGCTGTGGAAAGGCAAGGACAACGAAATTCCAAAAATTAAGTTACAATTATAAATAATATTACAAATGTTAGGATTCAGCTTACAAAATGTACAAAAGAATGTTCCGATTGATGTACACATATGAAGATTGTCTTATCGCAGGGAGGAATCACGCACAATTTGCCAAGTGCTGTAGGTTGTAGGGAAATACTGCATCACTCATAACTATCGAAGGTTTGCTTTACTGTCTCATATCATCAGTCCTGAGGCTAGTATGTGAATAAAATTAGCACCAACAGAGATACTGTCATTAATCCTGTGACAAAGAAAAGAAATGCAGCTGGCACAATATATTGATACATTTCTTGAAGCGGGGTCGCTGATTTGGACGCTGACCCTGTAGTACTGAACCCACAGGTGAGCAACACCGACGCGTATGAAGAGTTATGCAACATTCTGTGCCAGACACAAAGTAAATTTAACAAGAGGAGCATCTAACAAAACACGTTACATTCCAATTTTGAAAAATGGCAATGAAAATATACAAGGAAATCTAGCGTGCACACACTAATAGATCTTATGTTACAGAAAAGCTTAGCTACTCAGAACTAACAACTAACATGTAAAATATAGGAGCAATGATAATAAAATCACATACATGAGAAACATACACAAAACATAAGAGGAAGAAGGTATATAGACCAGTAATAAATAACAAACAAGCAGCTGTATGATGGTTCATTTGAAGGAAAAGGAAAGAGAATTACGTGCACTTCAAAGTCTCAGTCAGTCTGTGTGATATCTTATCCTAGTGGCATGTACAACTCTAGCATACTGATTAGCTTCCCAACTTCTGTACTGCATGCATTCTATACTTTCACTGAAACCTCATACAGTTCTCATAATATCATTTATCTCAGTTTATTTGCCAAAAATATCACATTCACATAATACTACGTTTCATGTCAATTTTCCTGTCAATACAATCATATTCAAATTTTCTTCAAATACTTCATTATCATATTATCATGACCATATAATATAATCATTATTCAACCTGCCTGCACTCATTCATAATTCCACACTAAATATTATCTTTCTTCATCCATAGCATAAATAGAGGGGCACAGCCAATCCTAGCACATTTTGTTTTGTGCAGGTTGTGTATATTCCCTCTCCTTAAACTGCTGCTATGCTAATTGATTTATGACACCTTGGGGCCTGATTCATGACCCCTGGGATTATTCATCCTTCTGAGAAACCTCCCAGCCCTACATATTCCTCCTCCCCCATCCACTCTGCGAAAGGGATTGTCACTGTCCCCAGTTCAGTTCTGAACCACTTTTCCCCCTCCTGAGGATTCCCCAAGCACTCAGGTCCTCTCCACTCCTCCACTTCTCCCAACCCCACCCCGTCTGGAAATCCGTGGAAAAAAGATTCAGTCTGCGCTGACCTGCTGGAGAGTACAGATTTCATGACATGTAATTCAATTGAATATCATTTGACATTATAATATATCGTTCAATAGAATTTGTATATTCTTTATTTGATCAGGTTGCAGGACACAGGGTTCCTCCCTTCTCGCTCCCTAGCCCAATTTCCATGACATAATAACTATAAGAAATGAGGAATGGAATGAAGTGCAATATATTAGTTGCAGCTTTGGGCCGCCCACATTTGTGTCAGCAAGCCAGGCATGCAATAGTCCACGTCAGCTTACTGGACGCTGCCGGCACCAGGTGGAACACTGAGTGCTGATTGTTTCATATACTGTGGAGGCCTGTGGGCTAATCGCATGCCTCATAATTGTGTGGACCAGTGTGCACCACTAGCATCGCCTCACAGTGACTGGATGACCTACCACAAAACACCACATGCATGAAGCGCTCATCCTCTGCATGGCACAGACAAACAACTGTCATGGAGAGCGCAGCCCATCACAGAGAATCTGCTGTCGGAAGCCACGCAACCCTCTGCCACTCCCTGGATTTGTGTGCCTAACCACACGTAGGACTTACCTTTTCTTGTGGCATCAGGTGGCGGTATTTCTTTGATCAGGAAATTCTAGACCCAGTTCCTGTCTGCTTCTCTGTCTCTCTTAAGTGGTTACCTTCTCTTTGTCGTCTCCCCAACTTCACTTGTGAAATGGTGTGAAAAGATCAGTCTGCTTTAAAGTGCTAGACTGGGAGGATCTCATGATATTAGATGGGCGGTAAATTCGAACAATATTTTTTATTTATTTAAACATTAATTAAATTAATTAACTAAGTTGGTGGAAACGCTTAGCTGTGGTTCTCTTTATTTGGGAGGGAGAAATAACTGACTCTCATGTCATGAAAAATAGTGGAAAATAGTCCATTTTCACTAACCTATAAATTAATTATTTTACAACTTACAGAAAGCAAACAAATCACTAAAAACACTCATCAAGACGATGATTCATCTTCATAATGAAATATGTTTTAGAATTTTGAGAATCACACACACATTTTGCAAAGCAATTAAATTTCCGCTACAAATAGATTACGGTGATAATATATCCGAGGTCTTCTATACATTGATGTTTGGAAACACAAGCACCCTCTCGTATGCTGTGTCTGAGTCACCACTAGCACAATGTTTCCACCTTACACTAAGTATTACACCGGCCAGGAGAGGATAAGAGCCCGACACATGGTCATGCCGGCAGTTGGACGCCCATCACCTGGTATCCACATGCTGGCTCTACCAGATGTTCCAAGACTGGGGAGACTGTCACTGAGACTGCCCAGCCATCAACCAATTAGTTTACATTGGGGGGAATAGTTGTCCAGCGCAGACAATCGCTATATTGCACATTCTCAAATTTCAGTGTAAAAATATGAGAATACACGCAACACACCAATCCGCTTGTCACCATTCAACAATTATACTGGTTAGATTGCTGTTCAGCCATTCAGGGAGGGCGCGAGCGCTGCCGTCAGAACTTGTCCGAGCAGCTGAGGGCAAGAGCCAACTAGCCAGAGCCTTTCTTTGACCCACTGGTTGCACAAGGCTAAGCAGCGGCTTGCAGTCCGCCGAAGCCTCGTGAACATCCCTGCCATTAGTTATTTTCAAAGCCAGAAGAAATTGGAGCATACACGTTTTGTTACATCCCTTAAGTATTGTTCTTAGTATAAAAATCCTGTACAAGAGCATGGCATAGGCTATATTTCCACTAAGTGTTTTATCACCCATTAAAAAAATGTGGCCTTATCAGCTTAATATCTGTTACGTCAGACATCACAGAATTAGAACATTAAACTTATTTTTGGCTGTTGACAGAGTGCGAAGAGCATGCTCTACCTCTGTCATAGGATGCCTCTTCATTTTCGAACTCTCGTAAGTAGTCAAATGCCTCATCATTTACAAAGTCTCTTAAGATAACCAAGTGCGCCACAGAAAAGCTGTAAATAACAGGTTAATACTACACATCACTTTATAAATTCAATAAGATAGCTGATTTTATTACGATGGCCCTCTGTCCCTGTGTATGTGGGAATTGAAATTTTGTTAAATGATCTCGCCACAACGAAAAAAAGGCCTGATTACTGCTCCAATTCGTAAATCATATCCGTGGAAATCTTTCCCTCGCTTCCGTCCACACAGCGGTACCTCACTGATATCAAATTGCTTGACTAATCAATTAAATTGATCATGAGAGCCCCCTTGCATGGTGAGCAATTTTTTTCCTGCAATAGGATTACACTCCCAGGTAACTCAAATGGGGAGCCCTGGAAAGAAGACGATGCTCTTTTCGAGGATTACTATTGAGAACAAACATTTGAAGCTGACTGTAGAAGGATTCTACTGCTGCCGACATACATTTCGCGTAAGGGCCATGAATCTGAGAGCCGAGAATTTGACACTCGTATGAAGGCATACCGACAGTCTTCTTTTCTCGCTATTTCGAATGGAATAGGAAAGTAAATGACTAGTAATGGTGGAGGGCACCCTCCACCAAACGTCGTGCGATGGCGTGCGAAGTATGCAGACAGTTTTAAATGTAACATTAGTCTACTGCTTAAGTTTTCACTCCCTTCATTTATAGGCACATAGAACTCACTGAAGAATGTTTTCTCTTATTTATCGAGAAAACAATATACGCAACTTCTGATGCTGACTGTCTGTTAGTAAAAAGTTTTATATTAGCGCCTAATTTTCTCACAGTAGTCACTTCGCGAGACGTTTTTGAGACGTTGTAATATGGTTTGCCAAAAACGCTTAGATGATGTGGTACAGAGATTACCTCACAACTCGCCTTTCGTGAGAATATGCTTTACCTGCCATATTCTCACGAATCTTCTAGTCTTCGATATAGCGCATTTGAAACCAACAGATTTTTACACGTAAGAGATGTCCCGCATCAAGTCACAGACTCCCAATAATTCTCTAAATATCCCATTACGTTTCGACAGCACTGCTTCATTACTTGGAAGGCCACCTAGTCGAAATTTTACTTACTACGTAGAGAGGTATCACAACAAGGAAAATAGCACACGGGGTTTGCAGGAAGTGGTATACGCTGCAGTTGAGCGAGAGCAGATCTGTGGTACTGTTTCACTTACGAGAGTGGGAGCATTGGGATGGAGATGGGCTGTTCGTGATTTCGGTCACCCAATCATTCTAAAATCAACGAAAGCTCATTTAGAGATGGTAAATCTCCTCCAACAAGTTTTTCATGCAGTGAATGTGGAATTCAAAGTATCAAAAAAAGAAGAAAAAAGGACCGGAACGGGGCGTATGTCCATACGAAGCTCTTTGCTTCAAATAATCGTTCTTCTCATATTACTGAATATTTACCGTTCGTCCTGGGACAACTTCTATTTAAATATCTATCGATATTCTATTATTTTCTTAATTATCCTTATTGCAATTTCAAGCAAAAATTAAGTATACTTTTTAAACAATAGACTTCACAATGGTCAATTTTGTGCCTCATTCGTCCATATCCCAGTCTTCGTTTGGCTGAGAACATTTAGGCACAAATTTTAATTTCCAATCACATAGAAGTCTCTCTTTATTGCCTTGGTTATTTTCAAGCAGTTAAACCTTTTCTAGCAAAACTATCCCTCACGCTCGTCAGTTTGGTTCCTCTTTCGTCCATTTCCTGGTCTTTGTTTGTCTATGAAAATTCGGACAAAAATTTTCCTTGTAATCACTAATTGTCTTTCTAGTGCCTAGATTATTTTTAAGGAATAAACATTTTCTATATTTGACCTCACGCTGGTAGTTACATTCCTCATATGGCCATTTACCACTCTTAATTTGGCTATGAAAAATCGTACAAAAATCCACTGTGTTATTTCTAGAGTCTTGTTTTCACTCCGGTTAAATTTTTAACGTGAAGCAAATTAATTAGCAACGCGTTACAGTTGGTAAACAAGGACAGATTGGAAGAGGATGAAGAAGGAACTTGGGTGTGGTCTTATCAGGTGAGGAAAGTACTGAAAGTGTGGGCATTGTTGGCCTATGCAATCGTTCAATCTGTTGTCACCTACGCCATGCATTTCTCTCTGTGTAAGACACTCACAAACCAGCCCTGGAAGAAATAATAGTTGAAACCCAGCTGGGCACTGAGTTGAACGAAGCTAACATAACAGATACGGCTACATCATCCCACGCCAGAGTTCACAAACTGTAGTGGTTGGCACACTGTGGCGCGTTAGTCTATAGGCAACCTATGAGCAATATTTTTCTGTGAGTAAGAGGTTTGCCGAAAGTGTAGGCCAGTGTAGCAGTAGAACACTGGATAGGTTCTTGTGTTATATAGGAACCTATAGGAACATAGGTCTTGTGTTATACTGTTCAACAATATAGTCACAGAGGTCTTAAAGGAACGGCACAGCCACCAGCCTTAACATGTCAGCAATGTAACGACCGTTGGACAAATTACCGGTAAGGCGAATTGGATGTGGTCGTGCTGTGTACCCAATGTACCCCCCACACTTTCAAGCCTGGAGCTGGACCTTTTTCACGATGAAAAAATGCAATCTGCTAACATCGTCCTCCTCAGAACTTCCACACTCCAATTATTTCCTTTGTTTACTGTATGCGGAACCGGAACTCGTTTGAAAATATGATGTGTTGTGACTCCTGCGTCCAGCGTTGTTGCTGGGCGCACCACTGTAGTACATTTCATGGTTCAAATGCCTCTAAGCACTATGAGACTTAACTGCTGCGGTCATCAGTCCCCTAGAACTTAGAACTACTTAAACCTAACTGACCTAAGGACGTCACACACATCCATGCGCGAAGCAGAATTCGAACCTGCGACCGTAGCAGTCGCGCGGTTCCGGACTGGAGCGCCTAGAACCGCTCGGCCACCCCGCCGGCTAGTACATTTCATGTTAATTTATCGTTTGTTGCATACTTCCTTCATGATGATGTCATTTTAATGGGAACAGTGTGAAATGCGTTTCAGCTAACAGTGTTATTTGACTTCCACAGATTCTCACTATGTAGTTAGTGTTGTTCGTACGTTATGAGTTACTAATTCGGTGTGCAGCTTTTTTGTTCGTCTGTAAGTCATATTAATTGGCGCTATTTTCCATCCAGTATATACATGATGGGTCTGATTTTTCTACTTACATCCAAGAGGGCTAAAGCATAGCAATTCTTTAACGTGCTCTGATGAGGCAAATACGACCACCTGCCTAATAGATCGTTTGGCCTTTGGAACGAAATACATCACTGATTCTGCATATCAGGAATCCGACAGTTTTTTGGTAGGTTTGTGGAGGTATGTGGCGTTAGATGTCAACCTAGAGGTCATGGCCGGCTCTGAGTGGCCGAACGGTTCTAGGCGCTACAGTCTGGAACCGGTCGCAGGTTCGAATCATGCCTCGGGCATGGATGTGTGTGATGTCCTTAGGCTAGTTAGGTTTAAGTAGTTCTATGTTATAGGGGACTGATGACCTCAGAAGTTAAGTCCAATAGTTCTCAGAGCCATTTGAACCAGAGGTCATGTAACTCGCGGAAATAATGGGCCTCTGATTTGCGCACTCGGTGATTGCACCCGATAGCGACCGAAATGGGTTTCATAGGATTTACATCAGGCAAATTTGGTCGCTCAGACATCAACGTGACTTCACCATAACGCCCCTCAAACCACTGTAGCATGGTTCTGGCTCCAAGACATGGACAGTTATACTACTGAATGTGATATCGCCGTCGGGGAAGACATTAACCACGGAGGGATGCAGCTGGCTCCCAGCTGTCAGCATGTCGTCGATTACCACTACAGGTCCCATGCAAGAGCAGGAGAATGTCTTCCACCGCATAGTACTGCTGCCACCAGTCTGTGTCCGTGGCGCGCTGCACCTTTCGAGCCACCATTCACCTCGATGACGGCGTTCGAGGAGACGACCAGCTACCTCCTGCAGCAAAAATGTGATTCATCCGAAGAATCAACAAGTTTCCATTGATCGACCGTCGAACCCCCGAGGTCCAGTATCTACGGCATTCGTTACTGACGATGTCATGGGGTCAACAGGTGAACACGTAAGGGTGGTCTGTTGCGGAGCTCCTTGATCAATAATGTACTACGAAAGGTGTGCTCCGAAATACTTGTGCATGCACCAGTATTGTGCTTTTTCGGCAGAGATGCTACGGATCACCACCTAGCATCCAACGTTGCGTTGGGCAGTGATCATAAGTTTTGGCTGGTCAGTGTATATACTAGACGCACACTCTACGACATAAAACCCGGCTGACGGCCGGCCGCCGCAGAGTCTAAGTCCGTTGCCGACTGAGACATGGGACAGGTAACATGGCCAAAGTACTGATCCTCTAATTCCGGTTACCTGCTCAATGTAGCAACACTGTACACTGCAGCATTTCCTGGAGGAAGTCTGAATGCTGATGTCCTTAGTATAATTGGTATAATACCTGTCCTTTCTGACACATAGTAATAGTTTCGTCCAATAATATTTTGGAGAAAGATTACTTCGGAAACTGTCTGCCTCTGCTAGCCACATGTAACAGCAATATGCTTTCGTGGTAGCACTGCATTCCGTCCGCTGCCTCCGTCACTCTTTGTCGAAAGCGTCAGCTACAGCCCATCTCTTTGGAGAGTATAAAATGCTTCAATATTGCCTAGTAACGCTCCACAAAAAGAATTACACACTCGATAGCAACGGAAGCTAAAGAACCGTTTTTCCATGAAGAGTATACTGTGAGGAAGTAAGCATTCGAACAAGTAACTTGAAGTGTGGACTAACTTTGTAGCTATGTTACGGACTAGCTAACAACACCTCTGTTTAGGTGTTCTCCTCCCTTTTGTAATATCTCCCAGTTTTCGCTTCAAAGAGTATTTTATTCCTTGACTCTCGCGTTTGATTAAAGTAATAAAATTATACAGTATGATGACGGAAGTCATTGGATAGCGATAAGCACAGATACAGATTGCGGTAGTATCGCATGCACAAGGTACAAAAGGGCAGTGAATTGGCGGAACTGTCATTTGTACTCAGGTGATCCATGTGAAAAGGTTTCCGACGTGATTACAGCCGCACGACGGGAATTAGCAGACTTTAAACGCAGAATGGTAGTTGGAACTAGACGCATGGGACATTCCATTTCAGGAATCGTTAGGGAATTTAGTACTCCGGGATTGACAGTATCAAGAGGGTACCGAGTATACCAAATTTCAGGCACCTCTCGCCACAGCCAACGCAGTGACCGGCGGCCTTAACTTATCGACTGAGAGTAACGGTGTTTCCGTAGAGTTCAAATGTTCGAATGTGAGTGAATTCCTAAGGGACCAAACTGCTGAGGTCATCGGTCCCTAGACTTACACACTACTTAAACTAACTTATACTAAGAACAAAACACACACCCATGCCCGAGGGAAGACTCGAACCTCCGGCGGGAGGGGCTGCCTCAAACTGCGTGGCCACACTTCGCGGCTGCGTAGAGTTGTCAGTGCTAACAGACAAGCAATACCGCATGAAATAACAGCAGGAGTCAATGTGAGATGTACGCGAACGTATCTGTTAAGGCAGTGCGGCGAAATTTGTCGTTAACGGGCAATGGTAGCAGCCAGTCGACGCCAGTCCTATGGTAACAGCACGATATCACATGCAGCACCTCTCCTGCGCCCGTGACCACTTTAGTTGGACCATAGACGCTGGTCTGGCCAGATGAATCCCAATTTCAGTTGGTAAAAGCATGATGCAGATCACACGAAGCCACGGACCCAAGTTGTCAACAAGGCACTGTGCAAACTGGTGGTGCCTCCATAATGGTGGTGGATGTGTTTACATGGAATGAACTGGGTCCTCTAGTTCCGCTGAAGCGATCATTGACTTGAAATGGCTATATTCGGTTACTTGAAGGCTATTTTCAGGCATCTTCCCAAACAATGATATATTTTTTGAAGATGACAAATCGCCATGTCACTGTTCCACAATTGTTCAAGGTTGATTTGAAGAACATTCCGGGCAATTCGAGCGAATGCTTTGACCATCCAGATCGTCTCATCGAACATTTATCGGGATAACTGATCGGTCTTTTCATGCAAAAAATATTGCACCGCCAATCGTTTTGCAGTTATGGACGGCGAAATGGGCTGTATGGCTCAATATTTCTACATGAAATTTCCAACGACTTGTTGAGTATGCGCCACGTCGAGCTGCTGCACTACACCGAGCAAAAGAACGTCCGGAACGACACTAGAAGGTATACCATGTCTTTTGTTGCCTCAGTGTAATATTTACGAAGTTCGTATTTTGTTGTGTATTGCGGTCCCCAAAAGTGATGATCCCGACAATGGCAGAAGATAAGAGAATGAAGAGCGAGATCATTTCGCCTACAAACGTGGATACTGCACCTCCAAGGCAGTTATCGGGTGTTCCAGAAGACCTTCATACTAGGCCACAACCGGTATGAACTTCCGAACAAGAGCAGGGCACTTCGCGTCGTATGCAGCTCACAGACAGTTCCACGGTAAGCAGTATCGCGCCTTCCGTGTCACATACTATGGCAGTCGAACAAGTAACTCGAAGTGTGGACTACCTTGTTCCTTGAACTTCACGTTTGATGAAAGTAATAATATTGTAATATTTATGACGTTGTTATTCAGGTATGCTTTATGATTCCCATAACATTAATATGCAGAACATGAGTATGGTTCAGAATTAACTGTATAGTTTGCGACCCATACTGACTATCACATTATGTTGTTTAATGTTATTCCTAGTGCTTTATATCTCTTTCTTTTCCCCTGTAGAAGCGATTCTTTATGCAACTTTTTCGGTACGAATTCGTATGTTTTCGTCAAGACACACTTAACTGCTGTGGTGTAATGAGTTCTAGTGGTGTTCGTTGATGTCGCGATTTAATTTCTTATGGTAAATGTATGCGATAAACTCTGTGAATACCTTGCAGTTCATGCTCTCTAGCGACGCAGGCCAGTGCACATTTGGGGTCGATCGAAAGTGATATAGGAATTATTCAATTTGATTTAAACCAACAAAATTTCCCAGTTTGGAAACTGCTCAGAATGAATGGAAGTTGGTAAACTCGTGTCAGCTAACGTCTACAGGGAAGCCTGATTGCTATTATACATGTTAGGCATAAAGTAACTATATTCATAACTGTTTACCCTACGTAGTGGTCCTACGCGACGAACAAACCTATGGTTGACGATCGAGTCGGGGTTCTTCGGGGCGTTTGTAAGTTGAAAAAGTTTGGTATTCACAATACAGAAATCTATGACCATTACAACAGTTTACTGACAATGGAGGATGTACTCCACGGGAAGAGGTACGTGAATGATGGGGGAGGTAATTGATGCAGTAATACGCTGGCTCCGACCTCAAAAAGTAGAGTGGTGCCCGCATGGGACGAGATTACGTCGAAAAATAGGGTTTTGTAGCCAAAAAGCGTGAAGAATTATATAATTATATGGTGTATTGTAATCCTGTAGAAAACAAATCTTCTTTGAGAAAAAATGTGTTGCAATACTTATTGAACGCCCCTTGTACCTCAGCTACGATTTTGGCAATGAGGGAGTGTTCACTGTAGCAATGCCTTGTCGCCATAGTTGTAATGTGCTCACTTTCTAAAACGGTAGCTTCTTTCAAATTCTGTTCCAATTTTTCTACCAAAACAATATCTTGTCAGTTTCTTCCACTATTATGTTAATGAAGCTTGTATCCACCACAGTTAAGAGACGAACCGTGACACTCTGTGGCACATGTCTCCTCGCAGCCTCGCAAGAACAACCATAGTCGTGTGCTTCGCGGGTACCACGTTACAATACTAACAACAATAAAAAATCTCTCAACAGATTCGGTGGAACTCTCAGGGACACGAATCAGTATTTTGACCATCATCTCAGTATCAAACAAGACGGAATCATTGAACAAGCTTGTTACTACACGTTACCTATCATGGATATGAAGGTGCAAAACGTATGAAAGTGCACAGTGCACATTTGCCTATTGTCTTTGTTTTGTTTCTGCTTCAGTAGTCATTAGTCCAAGTTTCTCCTGTAAATCTACAGTTCGATTTATTACTCTGTGTCACCAATGTATTAGTCCGTTATCCGTGCCGGCCAGGGTGGCCGAGTGGTTCTACCTGCTACAGCCTGGAACCGCGCGACCGCTACAGTCGCAGGTTCGAATCCTGCCTCGGTAATGGATGTGTGTGATGTCCTTAGGTTAGTTAGGTTTAAGCAGTTCTAAGTTCTAGGGGACTGATGACCTCAGGAGTCCCATAGGGCTCAGAGCCATTTCAACCATCAGTTATCCGTAATATCTACACGTTTGAAGTGTTCCTAATATTCTAGTTGTGTATGACACTAGACCGGACGCAGGTTGCAGTCCATTTAAAGTCACCGCTGCTGAGTATCTTACTGTTTAATGACGTCTTGGACAGGGTCGTTATGCACTCATTTTTATTTGTGTTAAACTAAATTTTCGTTGCAAGCCAAACAGAATAAGAGAGCATCTCATTTGTATTTTTCAGTGGTGTAATGTACTGTCGGTTTCAAGCTGTCCTTTAGAGTGGCATTTGGCAGCGCAGCTTTACGAGGGCTGGCTGGAATCGGCTGACGATAGTAGAGTGGACATTGTGAGCTGTCCACAGAGTTCTCCATATTTCTAGTGCAACTGAAACTTTGGAATATTCCTGGCGATAGTTTACACTTAGTACTTGTTCAGTCACTTTGTTTTATTTGTGCTAAGAGATTCAACTAAATTCTCGTAATATTATCCTTCCATACTAATGGAGTAGTCTGAATAGTCATCGCTTTTACATGATACTGAGATCGTAAATTTAATTTTTCTGCCTAGGAACGCCATTATATTTTTAAATTTCTGTTTTCATTTTTCATGTTGTGAAATGTCTGCATTAACTACCACCGGAACAAAGGCAGAGCACTAAACGGAGGAGTGTCATATTTTCTCTGTGGCGCCATGCTCGTCTCTTGATCTAAGGCAAGGGTATTTGCTGGTCCAGATCTCGTTAGACTGCCTTGTGTATTGCTTCAGTTTCTTTCTCTTTACTCTGAATATAGCGTGAACGAAATTCAGTAACGAAATGCTAAGGAAGCCGTTGCAATGCGCAATTGAACGATTAGCCTATTTCTACTTTTAATCGTCAACCATCCTTTTTTTTGGGTCATCAGTCTACTGACTGGTTTGATGCGGCCCGCCACGAATTCCTCCCCTGTGCTAACCTCTTCATCTCAGAGTAGCACTTGCAACCTACGTCCTCAATTATTTGCTTGACGTATTCCAATCTCTGTCTTCCTCTACAGTTTTTGCCCTCTACAGCTCCCTCTAGTACCATGGAAGTCATTCCTTCATGTCTTAGCAGATGTGACATCTTTATTAGTGCAATAAACTTCAATCATCATTAGTGTGTTACTGCTACTATTAATATGGTTATTCGTTCAATCGTAACATTCATAAGAGCTTACCAATCATTATTTGGTATCGATGCACATGACAAGAGAATCTGCAAGAACCGAATGTTGCATGTTTCGCATGCGGAAGACACACATTTACCTCAGCGTCTCGTTTCCAGGGCAACAGGAAAATCTCAATAAGAAAAGATAAAATGGGAGGCGGGTGACGCAAGCACAACTCTCCAACAATTACTATTTATTTAACACCGTGCCAACAGTCGAATTCGTGTTTCAGTATATTCCTCAACAATCGAATATATAGTATAGACTTTGCCCGTGTTTCAGATAGCTACGAATTTGTGACCACGAGTGTGGGTTACCATTTCTCACCTGCTGGACAGTATTACAACTGTAAATGGAAGATTCTGTTTCATAATTTTGTTTCGCTGCTGCTCGAATGAGTTCTGTCAATGGACAAATTAGGGTTTCTTCTTGCTTTTGTATAGATAGCTACGTAAACTAACATGGAAATTCAGGGTAATCAAGTGCGTGTTTCACTTGTGACATTCGATTTCGAATACAATTCGCAAGCCATCTGGCAATCTCGATCTAGTATTTCGTGGAAACAGGCGTAATGGTTGCTAAACGAGTACCAAAGCAACAACACAAAAAGTCTCTGAAACGATACGAATGAACCATCAGTGTCATGGATTTGGATTCATTTAATCATTTAGGTACTTGAAAAGGAGGAAACAGTAAGAAAGCAAGGAACAGCCTAGTCAGTATTCAGTATATGTATACATCTCAAGGTAAAAAATATAGTAAGGTGCAGAATTCCACATTGTCCCCATCTGCAGTTCTGTTCCTGTGTTAGCGAACATAATTTACAGTTTCTTCTCTTCTGGAACCTGAAATGAACTGATTACTGCATGGCATCGAACATCTAGTTAACAGAGTTCCTCCTTGCCTCCATCCCCATCAATACAGTTCTGGAAATTCTATTCATATGTGGCACACGACAGCATTTAGTCGATTTCGAGGTGCACAGAGTTTGATAGCTTACTGTTCCGCGACATATGGGAGGAGGCCGATTCCCAATTATATTTCATTCCATTGAAATTAGTTTCCGTTGGAACGAATCAAAATAAGAGTTTTATTCGTTTGTGTTTTGGCGACACTGTAATTGTTATGAAAAACTATGTACCTCAATATTCCATATGCCATATTACTTCATGAGCGGAAGCTAATATCACTAGCTTTGCTATGCCTGCGATGAAATTACGCGCACCAACGTTAACAATGACTAAATTCTTCAAAAATGAGATACTCTTGATTAAATCTAATTGAATGTCTTAAATGTAGATTCCCTGAAAGCCTACTTTTGGAAGTATATGGAGAGAATACTGCATAAATAACAAGTGTTCTCGCGCCTCTGAGACGCCATATAAGACGAGCACGACAGTCATTTGGCTACATACTGCCCCTCTCATAGTTAACAATTGCCAACCATTTAGCAAATATTTGTCAACCCTCTGACAATGCACTTATTTCGCATGTGCTCCTGAACTGTTCCGCTAAATTCACATGCCATTTCCTTTCCACTTCGATGACTGATGCCTCATAATCCTCGTGCAATATGAGACAATGAGAGGAAATTTAATTTTGTGACTTCAAGGATGCCCTACTTAACACACGTAACAACAGTTCTTACTATTAACGTTGCGTTATGAGGCTCAGCGACAAATGTTATGGTGAATGAGAGATGTCTGCATCCGTGTCTCGTCAGCTAAGTGGCTCCAAACATGACTTTTGATTAGAGTTATACAACCACAATAGGCTGTCGTAGACTACGGTAGTTTTCCTAGTAGCTTCGTTCAGTTAAGATCGTAACCGCGTTACCTGTGCATTAGGTGTGTTACTTACATATTGGCCGTTATCTCAATTCGATCGTTTTGTTAGCCTATGCATTCAGTGTCTCACTAGATCCCCAGAAACAGGAAGCGATGAACCATCTAGGAAGTGAGTGCAGATATATAAAGATCCATGTAACCTACAGAACATTTTTGGTCTACATAGTTACATATCTATCTTTTACTTACAAATAAATAGTTTTTACAGTGGGATTGAAATTGTCGGTATTTAATTCAGATTTTATTTGGAGGTTGTTGATTCGTAAATGGAAACAGAGTTACACTCCTGGAAATGGAAAAAAGAACACATTGACACCGGTGTGTCAGACCCACCATACTTGCTCCGGACACTGCGAGAGGGCTGTACAAGCAATGATCACACGCACGGCACAGCGGACACACCAGGAACCGCGGTGTTGGCCGTCGAATGGCGCTAGCTGCGTAGCATTTGTGCACCGCCGCCGTTTGCCGTGGCATACGGAGCTCCATCGCAGTCTTTAACACTGGTAGCATGCCGTGACAGCGTGGACGTGAACCGTATGTGCAGTTGACGGACTTTGAGCGAGGGCGTATAGTGGGCATGCGGGAGGCAGGGTGGACGTACCGCCGAATTGCTCAACACGTGGGGCGTGAGGTCTCCACAGTACATCGATGTTGTCGCCAGTGGCAGGTGGAAGGTGCACGTGCCCGTCGACCGGGGACCGGACCGCAGCGACGCACGGATGCACGCCAAGACCCCAAGACCGTAGGATCCTACGCAGTGCCGTAGGGGACTGCACCGCCACTTCCCAGCAAATTAGGGACACTGTTGCTCCTGGGGTATCGGCGAGGACCATTCGCAACCGTCTCCATGAAGCTGGGCTACGGTCCCGCACACCGTTAGGCCGTCTTCCGCTCAAGCCCCAACATCGTGCAGCCTGCCTCCAGCGATGTCCCGACAGGCGTGAATGGAGGGACGAATGGAGACGTGTCGTCTTCAGCGATGACAGTCGCTTCTGCCTTGGTGCCAATGATGGTCGTATGCGTGTTTGGCGCCGTGCAGGTGAGCGCCACAATCAGGACTGCATACGACCGAGGCACACAGGGCCAACACCCGGCATCATGGTGTGGGGAGCGATCTCCTACACTGGCCGTACACCTCTGGTGATCGTCGAGGGGACACTGAATAGTGCACGGTACATCCAAACCGTCATCGAACCCATCGTTCTACCATTCCTAGACCGGCAAGGGAACTTGCTGTTCCAACAGGACAATGCACATCCGCGTGTATCCCGTGCCACCCAACGTGCTCTAGAAGGTGTAAGTCAACTACCCTGGCCAGCAAGATCTCCGGATCTGTCCCCCATTGAGCATGTTTGGGACTGGATGAAGCATGTCCAGCACGAACGCTGGTCCAACTGAGGCGCCAGGTGGAAATGGCATGGCAAGCCGTTCCACAGGACTACATCCAGCATCTGTACGATCGTCTCCATGGGAGAATAGCAGCCTGCATTGCTGCGAAAGGTGGATATACATTGTACTAGTGCCGACATTGTGCATGCTCTGTTGCCTGTGTCTATGTGCCTGTAGTTCTGTCAGTGGTTCTCAGTGGTTACCGACTGTTATTTTAACGTCTAGAATTACTACTGCAAATTACTTCTCATATTTTCTTGTGAGACGTCATTCAGGTATAGCCATTTTTGGGAATCATTCTTACTCACTAGGAAAACGTTTCAAACTGATAGCATATGTATAACATGGAGACATATAGTCCTTACTTACTATGATAGGACAGAAGAAAGAATGAAGCTTGAAAGGGAAATAAATGATGACGTGGTGATAGTAACAGCGTGAGGTAAATCCCGGCACACTCGTTCGCCTCTGTATCCCTCAAATGATGCTGCGTTTGTTTCTACACAATATGTTATGAGACGGTAGTATTTGGATGTGTTCCAGTACCGGTTTGTTAAAGGGAGTGACTTGCGCTGCCTCCCAATCGTGGGGCACATACCTCTTCTCATGGAATCTGTGGTAGATAATAATCAATAGCGGAGCTTCCTGACTCGAAAATTACGTATAGAACTTTACAGGACCTCCGTAGGACTCTGGGGGTCTTACTAGGTTTCAGTGAATCTTACCAACCAAACTCGAAGCAAACCACGCATGGTAATAACGACGTGTACGACTGTGTGACGTACACTCTTTGACATAAGACGTGGTCGACCACCGGGCGCTGCAGATTCAAAGTACACACTGATTGAGACAGACAAATAAAATGACTGTAGTGAACCCGGCTATCTGCACCAATCTGCGCAATCTGGCAGCAGTGTAGGCTGCGAAAATTCCTGGAAGAAGTTTTACTATCTGCTCGAGAAGTTACACTGCGTTTACGCCTGTGGTCACGAGGTAAAGAGCACATCGTCTGAATGCACGTTTTGCGTTCGAAACCGCTCGTTTCCTAAATTTTTATAGCACCGAGCTGAGGAGGAAGCGAGCAGAAAGGAAGAAGCCACTCTTGCACTGGCACTTCGCTAGTAAAGAACTGCAGATCTGTACCTAAACGGTGAAACTTGTGTTCTTTGCTGGTGTGCCACTTAGAGACTGTGCTAGCCACCTTCTGAACCATCCGAGGTACTGCTTATACCATCATGCTCACAACGAGTGAAGTGTGGGTGTACTTATTTGTCTTGAGTCGCTTGTCTAAACATTTGAAATATTCCGTCACACACAGTCGTGGCACGGAGTCAAATTGGTTTGGTAGAACAGCAGACGGGTCCATCGGCACACTGGAATCCACTGGGGTTTCAGAAGCTCATAGGAAAGCACCTGCGTTCCAAATTAACCGAACACGAGACGAGTACTTACATTTTTCGGGAACGCGCCATTAATAACAGACGGCCGCCGTCCACGACTTCAATCACTGAACACACTGTGATGTGCCACCTTGACCAGAAGGAGGGCAAAGTCACTGCTGCGGTGTAGGGCTCTAATATATGTTTCTCAGCACCCTGTTCTTTTGAACCATGTTTTCTTTTTGAATTGTAGGGTATAGATGCTTGCTGGTAGAGTAGTTTTATGCCATAACCCGGATAGATGTGTATTAAGTCAGATAAAGCGGCTAGTGTTCTGGTTAGTGTAGTGTGTCGATCCCCAAGTGATCACTTTGTACACCATATAGCCAATGTTAGTGAAAGCGTTTGTTAAATAAAAAATGTTTTTGTAATGTTTCTTTCGTCATTTTTGTTGTCTTTTAATGTTAAGAATGAATAAATCTAGTGTCATTTAGATCACAGCTTCTCCCTGAGTTTTGATTAGCAGTTCCTTCCCATTTTATTATAACAGTCTAGATTAGAAACATAAGTAGAAGCTTTTCATTTAACGTCCCCTGCCAGGATCTCTTACTCTATTAACGATAGTCTATCAAAGTTTGTTGTAAATAATCCACTAAAGTTCAAAAGGAACAATGAGGTACATAATTACAATACTAGAAGAAAAAATGACATCCATTACTCAACATTAAGGTTGTATTTAGTGCAGAAACGGGTGCACAAAGCTGCAACCAGTGATACAAAATATCTAATAGAAAGGTAAAATTTGAAAATAAATTGAAAAAGTTTCTCCCTGACAACTCCTTCTGTTCCATAGAAGAATTTCTATGTTTGTGATGTGTAAAAGGTAGTGGGTAGGAATTTCTAACTCAATCTGTATATCGTGTTTCCATTTCAGGAACAAAAATAATTATATGGTGATGTTTAGTGTACAAATAGATGTACAAATTAATTTGCAATATGAATGTAAAATGACTCATTCCACATCATGACGATTTAATGCGCAAAGTGATCCATGGAACATGAAAGTAACTAACTAACTAAAAATTTTGAGTAGGGAGTAAGGTTGTCTGAAGGTAAGGGACAGTAATAAAATGGTGCCACTAGAGGCAAGCTAAAGCGTTTCGATATTAATTAAAGGAGATGTGTGGAAGTTGTGTGAGGATCACACCAAAGTATGTATAAATAATGACGTCAGTAGGCTGATGAAGATAAAAAGGAGACTGAAGTGTCGAAATAAGGGGTAGATGTAAATAGAGAGAAATAGGTGTAATGAAGTCATTAGGCTGACATACATGGTACAATAGTGAAAAATTGATGAGTAATTGTCATGTTTTAGTTACGTGTAATCTAACTGAAGGCAGATAGTCAATTAACGGATACGTACAGACGACAACACAGATAAACGAATTTATTAAGGAATGCAGATTGTAGAGTGTCGGTATGTTATAACAAAAACAGTTTTTTTAATTATGTGTGTGACAAATCAAAATATCTACCTGTCGAATAAATGACAAATTTAGCATACCAGTCCATACGATTAGTGATACACATGAAGATAGAACTTACAAATGCTACTCAATTTTCTAAGTAAAGCAACATTTAAAGTAATAAAGTAGATTGCAAAGTAGCCAAAAATGTGACTAAAGAAAATCCTATGTTGACTTTAAGAGCGTAAATCAAATATGTTGGAAAACGCCATAAAATACTTCCCCCCCTTGACCTCAAATGTTTTAGTGAAAGTGCTTCTTATGGACGCTCACAGTGGTGCCTATGATTGTAATTGATTAAGTGAATACTGAAAAGTGATCGTTTTGTGAGCTTCTCTTTCAGGTAAAGACTGATGAATCTAAATCACAAAAAGTAATTCTGTAATAACCGAAAATAATTTTATATCATGTTTCTATGTAATTTATGTGTATGACTTGTAAAAATCCATTATATATATATATATATATATATATATATATATATATATATATATATATATATATATATATATATATATATACTTCATTTACGAGAGGTCATCTGTAGTAACATCACTTGTTTCTAATATTTAATTTTGTTAAAAACTCAATGTTTTTACGAAAATAAGTAGGGGTGATATGGTGAATGAGATGCTGAATCACGTGAGAGATACGGAGGCGAGCGAATGTGTTGGGACTTATCACAGTTCACTGTTACTAGGGCCACGTCATCATAACTCGCCTGCACGAAGCATATAAAGTATTGCGCAATAATTTAAGGATGAAATTAAAAACTGAAGTAGCTTTTCCAAACTTTGACAATATATGCTTCAGAATACTAATGTTAAAATTGTTAGAGCACAGAATGATCAGAAGAATATGTTTCACAACATACATTCTTTTAACAAAAAAGCAAGTGGCGTTAAATTATAAAGTTACAAAGCGAGAAATTGTTCAGAATGTGAAAATGTGCAAATGTGTGTCACAATCAACTGCAACATATCTCAACTCAATGGGAGCAACATTTTAGACAAAATCAGCGTTATTACGAAAAACTGAAGGCGCTAACTGTTAGACTCAGAAATATGAAAATTCGTATGATGCTTCCGTTTGACAGAAAACCATTACCTATGTGACCCCATTAAGCTACCCCTAGAAATTTCCGAGTAATTTACTAAAAACTAAATGTGGAACAAAAGGATCCTTATGTGTAGTACACGGAAGAGCCAAAGAAATGGTACACCTGCCTAATATCGCGTAGGGGTTCCGCGAGCACGCAGAAGTGCCGCAACACGACGTGGCATGCACTCGACTAATATCTAAGGTAGTGCTAGAGGGGATTGAAACCATGAATACTGCATGGCTGTCCATAAATCTGTAAGAGTGCGAGTGGGTGGAGGTCTCTTCTGAACATCACGTTACAAAGAATCCCAGTTATGCTCACTAATGTTTATGCCTGGGGAGTTAGGTGACCAGATGAAGTGTTTCAACTCAGAAGAGTGTTCCGGGAGCCACTCTGTAGCAATTCTGGACGTGTGGGGTGCCGCATTGCCCTGCTGGAATTGCCAAAGTCCGTCGGAATATGCAATGGACATGAATGGATGACTTGATCAGACAGAATGCTTACGTACGTATCACATTTCAGAGTCGTATATAGACTATCAGGAGTCCCATGTCACTCCAACTGCACACGCCCCACACCGTTACAGAGCCTCCACCACCTCTGCTGACACGCAGAGTCCATGGAATTGTAAGGTAGTCTCCAAAACCGTACACATCCATCCGCTCGATACAAATTGAAACGAGACTCTTCCGGCCAGGCAACGTGTTTCCAGTCATCAACAGTTTAATGTCGGTGTTGGCTGGCCCAGGCGAAGCGTAAAGCACAGTGTGGGGCAGTCATCTAGAGTACACGAGTAGGCCTTCGGATCCGGAAGCCCATTCCATTGATATTTCGTTAAATGGTTGGCACTGACACTTGTTGATGGCCCAGCACTGAAATCTGCAGCAATTTGCGGAAGAGTTGCACTTCTGTCACGTTTAAAGATTCTTTTCAGTCGTCGGTGGTGCCGTTCTTGCAGGATCTTTTTTCTGCCGGATTCCTGATATTCACGGTACATTCGTGAAATGGTCGTACTTCCACTTCATCGCTACCTTGGAAAGGTGTGTCCCATCGCTTGTGTGCTGACTTTAACACCACCTTGAAACTTAAATCTTGACAATTTGCCTTTGTAACAGCAGTAACCGAGCTAAGAACTGTGCCAGACATTTGTTGTCTTATACAGGCGTTGCCGATCGGCGGCCAGTATTCTGTCTGTTTACAGATCTTTGTATTTGAATACCCATACCTATGCCAGTTTCTTTGGCACTTCGGAGTACATTAAGTACAAATTTTATTAGTGAAAGAAAGTTATGATTGTAGCCCTTGATTACATAATAAAGCTATAACATGTTTCAGGAATAAAGATAAATCAATACAAGGTCCCTTAAAGATGTAGTTCAGAGGCCATGTTTTACTGTCGGTTCCGAAATAAAAATTCTAGCCTTCAGAATTGTAATGGAGTCGAGCTGAAACTCTTTCAGTAACTAAAGGTAACTTAACATTAATAAAATAAAAACTACGAAGATTGTAATGTGATTCATAATTATAGATATTAAATAATACGTGTCTAACAAAGTGGCCATGTAGATGCTGCCACCTGAATGTTGTTGTTGTTGTTGTGGTCAGTCCCGAGACTGGTTTGATGCAGCTCTCCATGTTACTCTATCCTTTGCAAGCTTCTTCATCTCCCAGTACCTACTGCAACCTACATCCATCGGAATCTGCTTAGTGTATTCATCTCTTGGTCTCCCTCTACGATTTTTACTCTCCACGCTGCCCTCCAATAGTAAATTGGTGATCCCTTGATGCCTCAGAACATTTCCTACCAACCGATCCCTTCTACTGGTCAAGTTGTGCCACAAACTTCTCTTCTCCCCAATCCTATTCAATACATCCTCATTAGTTATGTGATCTACCCATCTAATCTTCAGCATTCTTCTGTAGCACCACATTTCGAAAGCTTCTATTCTCTTCTTGTCTAAACTATTTATCGTCCATGTTTCACTTCCATACATGGCTACACTCCATACAAATACTTTCAGAAAAGACTTCCTGACACTTAAATCTATACTCGATGTTAACAAATTTCTCTTCTTCAGAAACGCTTTCCTTGCCATTGCCAGTCTACATTTTATATCCTCTCTACTTCGACCATCATCAGTTATTTTGCTCCCCAAATAACAAAACTCCTTTACTACTTTAAGTGTCTCATTTCCTAATCTAATTCCCTCAGCATCACCTGACTTAATTCGACTACATTCCATTATCCTCGTTTCGCTTTTGTTGATCTTCATCTTATATACTCCTCTCAAGAGACTGTCCATTCCATTCAACTGCTCTTCCAAGACCATTGCTGTCTCTGGCAGAATTACAATGTCATCGGCGAACCTCAAAGTTTTTATTTCTTCTCCATGGATTTTAATACCTACTCCGAATTTTTCTTTGGTTTCCTTTACTTCTTGGTCAATATACATATTGACTAACATCGGGGAGAGACTAGAACCCTGTCTCACTCCCTTCCCAACCACTGCTTCCCTTTCATGCCCCTCGACTCTTATAACAGCCATCTGGTTTCTGTACAAATTGTAAATAGCCTTTCGCTCCCTGTATTTTACCCCGGCCACCTTTAGAATTTGAAAGAGAGTATTCCAGTCAACATTGTCAAAAGCTTTCTCTAAGTCTACAAATGCTAGAAACGTAGGTTTGCCCTTCCTTAATCTTTCTTCTAAGATAAGTCGTAAGGTCAGTATTGCCTCACGTCTTGCAGTAATTCTACGGAATCCAAACTGATCTTCCCCGAGGTCGGCTTCTACTAGTTTTTCCATTCGTCTGTAAAGAATTCGTGTTAGTATTTTGCAGCTATGGCTTATTAAACTGATTGTTCGGTAATTTTCACATCTGTCAACACCTGCTTTCTTTGGGAATGGAATTATTATATTCTTCTTGAAGTCTGAGGCTATTTCGCCTGTTTCATACATCTTGCTCACCAGATGGTAGAGTTTTGTCAGGACTGGCTCTCCCAAGGCCGTCAGTAGTTGCAATGGAATGTTGTCTACTCTGGGGGCCTTGTTTCGACTTTCAGTGCTCTGTCAAACTCTTCACGCAGTATCGTATCTCCCATTTCATCTTCATCTACATCCTCTTCCATTTCCATAATATTGTCCTCAAGTACATCGCCCTTGTATAGACCCTCTACATACTCCTTCCACTTTTCTGCTTTCCCTTCTTTGCTTAGAACTGGGTTTCCATCTGAGCTCTTGATGTTCATACAAATGGTTCTCTTATCTCCAAAGGTCTCTTTAATTTTCCTGTATGCAGTGTCTATCTTACCCCTAGTGAGATAAGCCTCTACATCCTTACATTTGTCCTCTAGCCATCCCTGCTTAGCCATTTTGCACTTCCTGTCTATCTCATGTCTTTGCTTGCTTCATTCACTGCATTTTTATATTTTCTCCTTTCATCAATTAAATTTAATATTTCTTCTGTTACCCAAGAATTTCTACTAGCCTCGTCTTTTTACCTACTTGATCCTCTGCTGCCTTCACTACTTCATCCCTCAAAGCTACCCATTCTTCTTCTACTGTATTTCTTTCCCCTATTCCTGACAATTGTTCCCTTACGCTCTCCCTGAAACTCTGTACAACCTCTGGTTCTTTCAGTTTATCCAGGTCCCATCTCCTTAAATTCCCACCTTTTTGCAGTTTCTTCAGTTTTAATCTACAGGTCATAACCAATAGATTGTGATCAGAGTCCACATCTGCCCCTGGAAATGTCTTACAATTTAAAACCTGGTTCCTAAATCTCTGTCTTACCATTATATAATCTGTCTGATACCTTTTAGTAACTCCAGGGTTTTTCCATGTATACAACCTTCTTTCATGATTCTTAAACCACCTGAATATCAAGCGGTTAACAGTAGACGTTCCGTTCGGCCGTCCGCTGCGCCCATATACAGACATCACAAAAACTTTTGGATCACCCCGGTTCCCAGAACTCCTGAAGGTAGACGTTATGTGTGGATGTTGTATCACAGACGCAGTCCCTTTGACTGTTCAGAGATGTCACTAAACCGGCCCAAAGATGTAAACAACCATGCATGAGCAGAGCTTATTAGACGGAGGGGGTCCGACAGCAGATCAGTTTTCGTCATTCCACCAGGAAGGAGGTACACGGCTCCTGTTGTCTGCAGCTCAACCACGCGTAGACGGTCAATACCGCTGGTTCGATTACACCAACATTCTTACTTTGTGCCAGGAAGGACTCTCAACAAGAGAAGTGTATAGGCATCTCGGAGTGAACCAAAACGATGTTGTTAGGATGGACGAGATACAGAGAGAAAAGAACAGTAGATGACATGTCTATCTCAGGCCACCTAAAGTCTAGTACTGCAGTGGATGGCCACTACCTACAGATTATGGCCCGGAGGAACAATGACAGCAACGCCAACATATTGAATAATGCTTTTCGTGCAGCCACAGGACGTCTTGTTACAACTCAAACTGTGCGCAATAGACAGCATGATGAGAAAATTCACTCCCGACGTTCATGGCGAGGTCCACCTTTGCAACAACGACACCAGGCAGCACTGTACAGATGGGCTTAACGACATGCCGAATAGACCGCTCAGGATTGGCATCACGCTCTCTTCACCAATGAGTGTCTCATATGCCTCCAATCAGACAATCGTCAGAGACGTGTTTGGAGGCAATCTGGTCAATCTGACCGCGTTAGACACACTGTCCAGCGAGTGCAGAAGGTGGAGGTTCCCTGCTGTTTCAGGGTGGCATTATGTGAGGCCGACGTACGCCACTGGTAGCCATGGAAGTCGCCGTAACGTCTGTATGATACGTGAATGCCATCTTTCGATCGATAGTGCAACCATATCGGTAGCATATTGGCGAGGCATTCGTCTTCATAGACGACAATTCGCGCTCACATCTTGCATATTTTGTGACCGACTTCCTTCGGGATATCGACATCGCTCAGGTAGAGTGGCCAGCATGATCTCCAGACACGAACCCTATCGGTCATGCCTGGGATAGATGGAAAAGGGCTGTTTGTGGACGACGTGACCCACCAACCACTCTAAGGGATCTAAGCCGAATCGCCGTTGAGGAATGGAACAATCTGGACCAACAGTGCCTTAATGAACTTGCGGATAGTATGCCACGATGAATACAGGCATGCATAAATGCAAGAGGACTTGCTACTGGATATTAGAGTTACCGGTGTGTACAGCAATCTGGACCACCACCTCTGAAGATCTATGATGGTACATCATCCAATGTCTTGTTTTCATGAGCAATATAAAGTGCGGAAATGATGTTTATGTTGATCTCTATTCCAATTTTCTGTTCAGGTTCCGGAACTCTCGGAACTGAGGTGATGCAAAACTTTTTTTGATGTGTGTATAAATACGGTAGGAGAGTCTGTATGACACATTTTGCACCGAGCTATTACTCTGTCCGCATCATCAAAAGCCACTTTATGTGCTGCCTCAGATGACGTTACAGCTGGGCTGCTACTAAACGCATGTTTTCGGTTCGGAGAGGAAGTGTATTCATGAGAACTGTACTCCATCCTGGATCGCTTAGATTTCACTTGAGTAACTACTTGCGTGCCGCCCATAGTGTTGACAAAACCGTGTGGCACGTGGTGAGATTATTTTCCACTTTTATTTCACGCAATGAACTTTGATGATTAGAAATCAGAGCTAAAAGACCGCTTAATTGGAACTTATCGCCGAGGTCGCCTCTGAAATGCTCATACTGCTGTTTATTTTAGATACATTACTATTTTCAGGAATATTACTACGTTTGTCCTTGTGAACTTTTACTGAATATATTGATCAGTTAGAGCTCAAAATTTTTATTTATAATCGTAGTTCCTGATCCTGCTGAGTAAGTAGATAGTATGAACATTTTCCTTCAGTGAACCCAAGAATAATGTGGACTTGCAGACTGGGAATTATAGTCAGTATGTTCGCCATCGCTTTCTTGCTCACTGCAAATGTAGTTTTCCGGCTCTTGTAAAGGACGGCAATGAATTTATATTCTATAATTATTATCCACCCGCCGCCTCAAAATATATGTAGGTAAAACAATACTGGCACATGTTCGGAGTTCAGTCATTGTATCCCACCTTGAACCAAAGTGTCCACCAAAGTTAGCTTGTGTTATGAAAACATCAATCTCGCCAGCCTCAAAGCACGCTCTTCACACGTGAGAGCCTCATTGCCTTGGATAGAGCCCATCAGATTGATTCGGTTTTGAAAAGCATTTGTTTCTAGGGTTTTGTTTCAGTACCACACCGATATCGATAACACGTCTATGGGACGTATAACAAGTTTTGCGACTGGCTCAAAAATTTTCGTGCAAGCAAGACGCAGCGCATTATCCTAGATGGCAAGTCACATATAGACAGCTGAAGTGATACCAGTTGTGCCCTAGGAGAGTGAAATTCTACAGTTACTGTTTATGTAATACATTAATGATTTAGCGAATAGTATGAGTGACAAATTCAAGCTTTCCGCAGGAGCTGTACTTACCAGTGAGATAATTCCTTGCAGCAAAAATCCAGTTAGAGATCGACAAAATATCAGCTTGTTGTGAAGCTTGAAACTTTCTCTTAATGCACGCAGAACACTTTTACGGCCTATACTTGAACACATCTCATATGAAAGGGAACCATACCAGAACACAGATTGTATACGAAGGGGAGGAGTTGCGAATGTCTCCAGACTTGCCTGACTGTCGAGAGAGTGCACAGAAGTGTTGAAGAATCTCACGTGGCAGGCACATAAGGAATAGTATAGGATGGATCGATTGATGCTATTAAGAAAATTTCACTAATTGTCTGCCAGTGCAGGAATTGATAATGTTCTTCAGCCTCCTACGTATCTAGCCCGTGGAGGTTATGCCGATAAAATTAGGTAAATTCTTCCATTCTTCTCATGATCAAACTGGAAGAGACCCCAATACGTCGCAGAATACGAACTAAATCCTCTGGCACTTCTTTCACAGTGATTCGCTGAGTGTAGAGAGTGTAGTATTGAGAGTGTAGTAAACATTAAGAATATTTTCAGAGTGATACTAACTCCTTTGTTTATGTAAACCTCTAATTAATTTTAGGTAGCTATGGACTCAAAACTTTTTGAAGGTAAGCGGTGATAGTCTGTGAGTAACTGTTGATAGCTGAACAGTTTTTTTAATACTATCTGGTGACGAATTCACTTTGCCTAGTGATAACATGAACAACCTTCGTATATCTCATCTGTGACCTATAGAAAATTCGCACACTATTGACTGTGAACACCTCCTCACCGTATGTATGTGATACAGTGTGACTGATAACTAATAAGTTAGCGAGATCAGTTATCTTTCCGCATTGTTATGAATGGAATTCAGCTTTAACTATTTCTGAAGCAATTCGACTGCCTACACGTCAGAGCATACCCGTTTTCATCTCCAACGAAATGCACATTCTAGTAGCGAAGCCCCACGTTAATAAAACTGAGGATCCTTTAACGGTGGTTGAATCAACTCCTATATTTCCTCAGAGGTACAGTTTCTCCTGAATTAGTCTGTATATGTGAACGTTTTATATAAGATGTGTAGTAGAGCTTGACTGTTGTTTAATCACAATGCGAAGCCTTGAAAGCTCAAGAAAAAGGTGTCTTCTTCCGCGGCTTGATGGAAGTACACATCAACCATAACGGAGAAAAACTTCGGTAGTGGATTCTGCAACTTTATGGTTTTGGCACAGGTAATGGAAAGACCAGTACCCAGATTAATTGTTTTTTCTTTGTATTTCATTTAATGCAAAGTAATTAAGGAACTTCTTATGAATAAATAATATTGCTCAGGTATACTTTTCAAAACGGTTTTTCTCAGATTTCCAACTCTGAATTTCGCGAAGGTTATCAGTCTTCCTAGGGTAAAGAACTTCTCATCAATCAGTTTCTTCAGCCTGCATTGGTTAGCATGACATTCTACTTGAGTCAGTAGTTTTGGTTGTCGCATCGACTAATTGATTCTGATGTAGCATGTCTTCTCACTCATATTTTATCTGCAGGGAAATATTCTGAAAGCGCAAAGCACCGTGATGGGGACTTGAAGTCAGACACTGTAATGTTGCTCAGGAATTTTACTCAACAGTGCACACACTGCTGAAGTTTTAAATGTTCATTCTGAGGTATGTTAGTAGTATATTAAACGTTGATATAATTACATTCAGGATTTACGCGTGTCTAAAGCATTTTGTACAAAGGTTTCAGACTTCATAATTCATGCGGATATTCTAGTAGCTTGAAAGCAGTTACAGATTCTTCCATAAGGTTTTTATGTGGATTCTAGCACTTACTTATAACTGTTTCTGCACTTGATAAGCACACGTGTGACACAGTATTAGCAGGCGATTTTCCATGCAGAAGTTACTTGCAACAGCGAAGTATAATAGGACAATAATGGAATTTTTCCGTCGGTGATCCCTCGGTTGCCTTCGATCTTACATAACATATTTCGTATACTGACATTTACTTGCAGCTGTGACATCTGTAATTCTGTTCTATTTGCACATGTAGGGATATCATAAAATTATATAATGGAGTGGCTAAAATATTCTCCTTCTAATGTAACTCATTTCTTTGGGCCCATAAATACAACAGGGTTTTTTAACAATTGAAGGAAATTCGCAGTTTTCTCACAAATCTTTGGTGTTCACGCTTTGTTATTAGGAATGGTCACAGTTATCAAATGATACCCTAAAGATCTATGCTTTTCATATCAAGCAACTATTGTAATGATTTCTGAAATGTCTATTACATATTGATATCGTCTATAGCAGATACCTTTTCAATAACGTCTTGTTGGTTGTAAAAACGATAGCTATTTAGTTTCATATGAAGGGTATGAAATAAAATATAGAATTATGTTTTGAGGAAATCTGCTTCGAACATTCTGTACCTGATGTCCCAAACCGGCTTGTAGGAGGAAAATACTTAGCCTTTTTCCCTTTACGTGCAGTCGCTGATAAATAAGACGCAGCTGAGGGACAACAGAGGCAAATGTATCTTTCGCTACATTTAACCACAGTTATTAGCTTTTTAAACTTCAGGCGTAGACAGACTGGTTAAAAAAACTACCAGCATGAAAAATATGATAGCGGACACAAGGGAATTAGTAAAGAAAATATAAGTCAATTACAGTTTATTGTTCAAATGATAATTTCAACATTCTACATCCTAGGAACGGTTTGAACGTTAAGTGATTATGAATCTCATTTCAGCATTTATTCTTTAATGAAGCCAAGAGTCTTTGTAGAAATTTACTTTGTTAACTTGTAATTACTTTCATCCATTTCGAAACATCATCGAGTTATTATATTTGAAATTTTCTTTATGAGTAACATTTTTCCACATCGAACACAGAAATTTATGAGCCTAATCAACATTATTGGGAAATAATTTACTAGTGAATTTAAAATACACAAATCAAAAAAAGTTAAGCATCTCTTCGGTTCCGAGAGTTCCGGAACCTGTAAAGAAAATCGGAATAGAGATCAACATAAACATCATTTCCGTCCTTTATATTGGTCATGAAAACAACACATTGCATGCTGTACCATCATAGAGCGAGATCTTCAGAGGTGGTGGTCCAGATTGCTCTACACACCGGTACCTCTAATATCCAGTAGCACGTCCTCTTGCATTGATGCATGCCTGTATTCATCGTGGCATACTATCCACAACTTCATTAAGAGAATGTTGGTCCAGGTTGTTCCATTCCTCAACGGCGATTCGCCTTAGATCCATCAGAGTGGTTGGTCGGTCACGTCGTCCATAAACAGCCCTTTCCAATCTATCCCAGGCATGTTAAATAGGGTTAATGTATGGAGAACATGCTGGCCACTCAAGGCCAGCGATGTCGTTATCCCGAAGGAAGTTATTCACAAGAAGTGAGCGATGAAGGCACGGATTGTCGTTCACAAAGACGAATGCCTCGCCAATATGCTACCGATATGGTTGCACTATCGGTCGGAAGACGGCATTCACGTATCATACAGACGTTACGGCGACTTCCATGGCCACCAGTGGCGTACGTCGGCCTCACATAATGCCACCCTGAAACAGCAGGGAACCTCCACCTTCTGCACTCGCTGGACAGTGTGTCTAAGGCGGTAAGATTGACTAGATTGTCTCCAAACATGTCTCTGACGATTGTCTGATTGAAGGCATATGCGACACTCATTGGTGAAGATAACATTATGTCAATCCTGAGCGGTCCATTCGACATGTTGTTGGGCCTGTCTGTACCGCGCTGCTTGGTGTCGTGGTTGCAAAGATGGACCTCGTCATGGACGTTGGGAGTGAATTTGCTCATCTTGCAGCCTATTACAGTTTGAGTCGGAATACTACGCCCTGTGGCTGCACGAAAAGGATTATTCAACATGTTGGCGTTGCTGTCAGGGTTCCTCCGAGGCATAATCAGTAGGTAGTGGTCACGCACTGCAGTAGTAGCCCTTGGGTGGCCTGACCAATGTCATTGACTGTTCCTGTCTCTCTGTATCTCCTCCATGTCCCAATAACATCTCTTTGGTACACTTCGAGACGCCTGTACACTTCCTTTGTTGAGAGCCCTTCCTGGCACATAGTAATAATGCGGATGCGATCGAACCGTGGTATTGACCGTCTAGGCATGCTTGAGCTACAAACAACACGAGCGGTGTACCTCCTTTCTGGTGGAATGACTGAAACTGATCGGTTGTCGATCCCCTCAATCTAATAGGCGCTGCTCATGCATGGTTGTTTACATCTTTGGGCGGGTTTAGTGACATCTCTGAACAGTCAAAGAGACTGTGCCTGTGATACAACATGCATGTACAACGTCTATCTTCAGGATTTCTGGGAACTGGGGTGATGCAAATCTTTTTTTGATGTGTGTAATTTAATTTCTCAAATTGAAAACTTGGAAACCCATGACCTGCTTATCATATTCAGTCATTAATTTCTCATATAGTACTATATATGTAAATTTTAATCTTTTACGAGTTAAGTGACCAAATAGGTAATTAAATTCAACAATGGAAAACAGTGTGTGTGGTTTATCATGTTTATCACCATTGGATAAGCCAATGAATACTCTTAGGAACTAGTCCGGATAGTGTAATATATTGCTTTACAGACATATGTGAGTGGAGAATCTAGGTTTTCAGTGCAACACCTGAATTCCAGATTTTACCTATCTCACATCCATATTCAGCTGTTTACACCAGCGCATAGCTTCATTTTCTCCTTAAGACGATGAGGACGTCATTACGATTTTCCACTGTGAGCCTAGTAAGTATTGGCAAGAGATTCTTCTTGAGAGATTTCAGTAAAAAGTATAATAAGGAAATGGAAATAACGAACACATTTATTGTGTATCTCAGAAATGTACAACACATCACATACAAATATGCAGTTTTCTTTTAATACATAACATTTTACACAGGAAACATTTGAGCTAGTTGAAATGAAGTATAAGATTTATTGTCAGAGTTTCAAGTGCAAGCTGCCAGGAACATAACAGCTGCGAGCTTGTTAAGTACACTTAGTCTGAAACATGCACTGGAATGATATACAGTGGTAAACATCATTACTATTTTACAAATCTCACACCAATATTCATCTCTGCCTTCCTCTTTTTTCTAGCTATTACAGTTTTACATTACAAACAATCTTTCCTGCAGAAAGTAGTCTTATAATACACAGTAAGACAATTATATACATAAATAATTTTTCATTGTTACATTTGTATCGCAAATAATCTTTACAAATATAGCTTGCTCCATTATAAAAGATAAAATTCAGAATTTGAAGCTCTGTTTGAAAACTTCCTCTGATATAGTGTGCTAAATATTTCTTTGGGATATGCATTTTCTTGGATCATGTATCTGCCTTTGTGACAGATTACATTACAGTGTTCTAACCCATTAAAAAGTTTAACAGAAGAAAGTGTCTATTAACTACTAATTACGCTAAAGTGAGACAACACGGAAGTAGCTGTACACTAAGTTAAATTTATAGGAATTAATCTATTCATCAGCAAAAGATTTCAGTATTATAACTTGCGCTAGTTTCGATGATACGCCTTCACTTTCTAAATTTGGAACTCAATATCTTGTAACTGAGATTTATCGTGTCATCAGTATAGCTACAACATGCCGTAGTTAAACAACGAATAAAAAATCTAACTACATATGTGTTTGAATTTGTGCTGGGTATAATTCTCTCAGTCTTTCGTATATTCCACATATGCCTATGATGATCTATATCGTGATGTTGTGCAGCAAGCAATATGTGTGTGAAATCTGAGCATTCCGTTGGGTGACTCACAAATGGACTTCCAAGTAAAAAGAAGTGAATGTTACATATCCACCAAAAATTACTTATTGTGCGAGTTTTATGATAATGACATGACGGTCTATAATATAATATTCGTTGGTTGGTAGTAACAACAGACTTGGCACATTAACAAATATCTGAATTGTCATTCAGATACCACAGCGGTCTCAGATGAAGAGCTCCATTTATGAATAAGCAACTTTGCTCTTATACAGAGCTAATACCAAAACAAAGTGACGAGATGAATGTTGTGAGAGTAGTAAATCATGACGACGTAAGTAAATATCTTTCAGAGAGTGGACACTGCTGACTCTACAAATAAAACTTCGGAGAATGTGAAATACATTCATGTCATCTAGTCTCACCAGCGTATAGATATTAAAGATATGCAGTCCTTCCTGAGACTATAAAATTATTCTAACATCCTATAGACCCTTCTAACACTGACCCTAGACAAAGGACGGGTAAATATTCTTTGGAATCAACAGCAATATGGATCTGCAGGCGAAGTTGCACTCGTGCAGTTTCCTTATTAGATGAACATCCATTATGGCGTAGCTGTACGAGACGTTTCAGTAGCTTTTAGTTAATTTTACTACTTTATAGCCCTATTAAAGGTAATAAGTAGAGCGGAGAAATGTGTAGATCCCATAGATATATTCAGGCAAAACGCTGTAAACCAGGAAATCACGTTAGAGAGCTCACAACGGGACTGCGCTTCCTCGTCGTCACCGATTTCGTCCAAATTTATGGTATATGCTAGGCTGGGCCAGAAATGAAAGTGACAGATCTGATAACTCCAAATGCCCAAGCGTTTGGAAAAAATTGCATTTTTGGTACTTGTCGGACGAGGTATGCGATATTTATGTTGGTGCAGTTACCCGGCCCAGGTTGGAGCTACAGAAAGAGTACAGAACGGTAATTCATGGACCGTGGGTTTGATTTCCTGTGCAGGAACGTTTTTATTTTTTGTTTACAATTTTTGCGTTACTTACACTGCACACAAACCAAAATAAAGGCCAATATATTGTCTTTATTAGTGTTTTCATAAAAGGCATGAAAATCAAAGGCAAAGAAAATTTGGGATTGGGAATAAATTTCCAGGAAGGGATTGTAAGGCGTACACGAGTATTTCGGATATAAAGTTAGATACTTTCATTATTTTCAGTTGATGGTTTATACGTGCCAAGCTGATATTCATCACAAAATCATTGGAAGCAGTACTTGACTCGGAATGTTGCACAAGATGTAAACACCGCATTTTTAAATTTGGGTGGTTGTTTCAAAGTGACCAGAGGAAAACGAACTTATTTTACATTCATAAAAGTTTCTCTCCCTCGCCGCACAGTTTGGCAGTAAATCATGTGTTACACATCACTTCGTCAATTATTTGCGAGGGTAGCTAGTGATCTACAATCCTATGAGGTTTAATGCTGTCTTCTCGGGATGAGATTTCTTTTCCCCCTGAAAGAGCTGATTTTACCTATACCGGGAGCCAATTGTTCAAGACCAGCTGCCTAGGACTGCTCAAAGGTCGAAATGAAACTAACGGAATACGAAGTCCTGTACGCTTTAATTACAATCCTTTCTTGGAAAGTTATTGGGCAGGGCCGTCGTAGTCGCTTTAAGTACAATGCTGTCTTCGAAATGTATTTTCCTTTACCTTTTATTTTCATGCCTTTTGTAAAAATATTAACAGATATAATATACTGTCCATTATTTCGGTTCTTTTGCGATGTAAGCAGTGTAAAAACTGGAAATAAAAGATGTTGCACAGGACGACTAGACTCCACTATCCACGGATTACCGTTCCCTGCTCTTTCCGCTGCGTCAGAAACTGCCTGGCAACTACGCCAACATCAATGGCTCCTGACTCGCCCGACCGACGTCAAAAATTATGATTTTTTAAAACTCTTCGCCATCCGGAGCGCCCTCCTCTGTCACTTTCATTTCTGGTTAAGCGCTGCATACACTATAAATTTGAACAAAATCGGTGGTGACGAGTAGGCGGGGCCCTCTTGTCAATACGGAGCCTGGGTGTCTCCGTTCTTCGACAAAGTACAATAAATGCAATGTTTCTTTACAGCAAATTCATGTTAATGTGGTCTTCTCAGTACACATTAAGAATTATTAATGTTGTATACGTAATGGTCAGAGGTAGGTTTTGTTTCAGACTTCCGTTGCAAAAATAATAAATTCCATAGGCATGTTTGAGCTGTTGCTGAAGTAAAGACAGACTTACAGAATTTCTAAAGCGACTTTGAAGAAGAAATTACTTAAACCAAAAGTATTACTTCTCATTACAGAATGAACTTCTGCTGTGAAACATGATTACAGGAAACAGTCATGAGGCAAGCTAAGCTTCTTACAAGGTATAGGTAACCGAAAGCATTATCTAAGAGGTCGGTAAGTCTTTTAAATGGAATAGTGCCACATGCTATTATTGACATAGTGTGAGAATGTTTTATACACGGACGTGTTCAAGTAGAAGGTCGTAATTTTGCAAAAAAAAATTAACATTGTCTACGTTAACAGAAGGACACTAATGTTGCCCTCCCGAAGTCAATTCCGTTTTGTCATTAATGTCACAACGTCAGAAGCGAAACATGTTTGACTCAAGAATTCCAAAATTTGTTTTTACATTAAGGCGCATACGTGTTACGTACTCACTCAAGTATTTCTTCAGTGCGTGTCCCTATAACCAGGTGAGACGCCCTTTTAACCTGAACTACTCTCAAATATGCAGTAGAGTGGACTCGTCCAGCTGTCAGATTTGGTTAAAGTGAATGGTTACCATCCTGAGGTAGTGATGATGATCTCCAGGAAAGCCTAAGGTCAGAGTCGATAAACAAACAGTGCATCAGAGAGCTCAAAAACATATGAACCCCCAAAAACTCTTCCTATATGAGAGAATATTAAGACAGCAATAGTCAGCTAGATTTTTAAAAAAAGTCTGTTTCGCGACATATCCATTACGGAGAGTTGGAGAAAAAGAGATTTTCGTAGCTGTGATATCTTGGGGACAGACGTAACTGCCTACTGAAAACACTTGTTCCAAAGCATGGAAGAGCGTGTATTCGTAGTAGTGGATAAACTGTAGATAATGATATTTTATTAATGGAGGTAGATACTGGGTTACATAAGAAATTGTTTGAACAATACTAGTTGTTAATAATACGTTATATGTTGTGCTAGGAATATTTTATCGGCCTCTCAACACATCTACAGAAATAACTGAAGGCTCAGAGACAATCTCATTCCACTAGAACGTGTGTTCTTGAGCAGTCGTTAATAGATGACCGATATATTAACCAAAACACAACAGTTTTGGAAAAATCAAAATTGTTAAATGGTGGATATAACCATACTTCCAAAGAAACTGTTACAAAACCTATATCCGAAAAAAACATAGAACACTGAGTTTTTATATCACACCATCATGGAAATACGTTACACTAACTAGCAACATTCAGATCCAGTCTCTTTGAATGACATTTTTCCGAAATTTCTTCACCAAAGAAGACGAAGCAAACATTCCGGAATTCTAATTAAGTACAGTCGCCATTATAAGTAACTCAGAAGCAGATATCGTCAGTGTAGTGTAGCAGCTTAGATAACTTAATAAAAGCAAGGCCTCCGGTCTAGACTGTATACCAGTCAGGTTTCTTTCAGAGTAGCTCCATATTTAGGAGTTATATATGTCTGCTCACGTGACTAAAGATCCATAACTAAAGACTGAAAAGTAGTGAAAGTCACACCAGTATCAAAGAAACAAAACAGGAGTGATCTGTTGAATTACAGACTCAAAGTGCTAACGCCGATTTGCAGTAAGATTTTATAAAATATACTGTGTTAGAACATTATAAACCATCTCGAAGAAATTCGGTTTATTGCAAATAGCGAACACGAATTCAGAAAATATCATTCTTGTGAGGCAGAACTAGCTCTTTAATCTCACTAAGTAATGAGTGCTGTCGACAGGGGATGTAAAATTGATTCCATATTTTTAGGTTTCCATAAGCATTTGGACACCGTTTCTCATAAGCGACTTGTAAACAATTTGCGTGCCTATTGGAGTATCGACTCAGTTGTGCGACAGGATTCGTGATTTTCTGTCAGAAAAGTAACAGGTCGTAGTAACTGACGGAAAGTCATTGAATAAAACAGAAGCAATACTTGTGTTTCCCCAAGGAAGTGTTATAGGCCCTCTATTGTTCCTGATTTACGTTAACGATGTAGGAGACATTATGAGCAGTCCTCTTAGATTACTTGCAGATGATGCTGTCACTTACGGTCATGTAATGTCATCAGATGATCACAACGTACTGCAAAATGGTTTACACAAGATATCTATGTTGTGCAAAAAGTGGGAATTGACTCTGAATCTTGAAAAGTGAGAAATCATCCACATGAGCATTAAAAACAGTCAGCTAAATTTCTGTTACAAGGTAAATCTCACAGATCTAAAGGCTGTAAACTCAATTAAATACATAGGGATTACAATTATGAATAACTTAAATTGCTACGATCATATAGATAATGTTGTGGGGATAGCAAACCAAAGACTGCGATTTATTGGCACTACACTTAGAATAAGTAACAGATTTAATTAAGAGACTTCTTACACTACGCTTGTCCGCCATTTCCTAAAGCACTGCTGTGTTGTGTGGGATAAGTATCAGATGGAATTGACGGAGGACATCGAAAAGTTCAAACAACGTCAGCTCATTTTGTATAATCACGAAATATGGGAGAAAGCGCCTTGGGTATGATACGCAAATGGGGATGGCAATCATTAAAACAAAGATGTTTATCGTTGCGACAGAATCGTCTCTTGAAATTTCATACACTAACTTTCTCTTCAGAGAGTGAAAATATTTTGTTGGCGCCTACCTAAATAGGGAGAAATGATCACTACAATAAAATAAGACATATCAGGGCTCACGCGGAAAGATTTAGGTGTTCGTTTTACTCGTGGTTGGATAAGCGCTCTTCCGGGCACTTAACTGTGAATTGGAGAATAATCACGTAGATCTATATGCAGATGAAGCTGTAGATGAGTATAAACAAGCGAGGTGGAGCACAGGTAAGGCACTGGATTCGTATTCGAGAGGGTGGCAGTCCAGCACGGCCATCCAGACTTAGGTTTTCCGTGATTTTGGTAAATCGTTTAAGGCGAGTGCTGGGATGGTTCCATTTAAACGGCAAGACCGATTTCCCTCCCCATCAGTCATTAGTCAGAACTTGTGTCATCCCTCTTAATCCGCTTCAATTTTAAGTATGTTCACATGGACACTGAAATCAGTTACAATGAATTTTGATTACAAAATTGGTCACAAAAGTGAAAAAATGGTTAAACAGAAAGGTATAGTTACTCAGTAAGATTAATACGGAATAGATCATAAGTGTAGCAGAGAGTAACAAGAATCATTTCATTCTGATACAGAACACATAAAGAACTGTGGTTCAAGTTCCAATGGAAAGTCTATCAAACTCAGTAAATGTGTGTACGTAACAGAATAATTAGTGACGATGGTGACCCGATTCCCTGGGACACAAATAATGTCAGGAAGCTTTTCAAGAAAGAGCGGGTGTTGCACAATAGCTGCCAGCCAAAGCATGAACCCGAAGATACTAAGAAAAACGCTCTTGGATACTGGGACCCTATGTAAACTTGTAACATACACTGCTGTAATATATTATCGTAGGTTCCCTCCGAAAGCATAAAAAAATCTGAATTGTGTTATAAAAATATGAGTAGGAGAAAAATTACTGACGAGGTAGAAAAAGAAAATAATAAAATGAAGGCCGAAATCGTTTTCTCTTTCCAAAAATTCCTTCGCCTATCAAACTCAACGAATGTTTCCATCCGTCAATAGATGTACAACTGTAAGAATTTGTTCTTATTTGTGGTACTTAATAAAAGCAGCAGTGGATGAAATGAAAGAAACTCAAAGTTTCCGGTGCTGTTCCTAGGATGTCGATTATGAATTTCTCAAGAGGATTTGCTTTGCTATTAATCAAAATGCCCCTAAGACATCTCGAGAGGAGATCCATCCCTAGCGGCTGAAGATGGTGTAAGTCATATCCATCTACAAATGAGGCAGCATAGCTTATCCACACAGCTACCAACCTACATTATTCATTTCTTTTTCTGAAGAGTTATTCAGAACTGAAACATAATGTCTCATGAATAAAATTACTTTTTCGACGGAAATCAGAATGGATTTCGGAGAGATTGTCTTATAAAACACAACCTGCGCTATTAACACTACATACCAAGCTTCTGTGGCAACCGTTTGGATTTAGAATTCACAAAATTTTGTTAATCTGTTGATATAAAAGTGATATCTTCTGAGTCCAAGGAGAACGTAATAGGCAATTGTCCATGTTATAGGCTAATGTCTTTGTGGATATTATTAGCTATGATCTCAGACTTTTCTGAAATGCTGCAGTTATTTATGCAGAAGTTTTATGCGGTTAAGCATTATATCAGTATCCAGTTACATCTCAAAAAGTAGTATCCTAGTGGGCAGGCTCGTAACTAACTAGTTCCCAATGTAGAAAATTAAAACAGATGGTCCGCACCGGAAGTAGAAATCTGATATTCTTACTAGGTTACAACTTCAGTCAATCGCATCAAGAAAATACTCGCAGGCTACTATATGTTGACATATAAATTGGAACGATCACCTGAACCGCAGTGTCGGTAAAGGAAGTTGAATTTTAGGCTTCGGTTTCTTCGCCAGATACTAGGAAATCGTAGTTTATCTACAAAAGGGATCACTTACAGAACTCTACTGCGCCAACTGTTGGAATATTTCTTAATTATGTACGAACATGGCAGACTAAAAAAAGAAAATATTTCGTACTTAATAAAGAGCGGCTGTAAAGGTCATAGACTTATCTCACTGGCATAAAAATGTAAGAGATATACAAAAATAATCTTAGCTGCCGAGTAGTTGAGGGAAAACTCTGTGGATCTTTCGGAAAACACTCTCAGAATTTTCCAAGTACTCGCTTTCTGGACGGAAATTACGAGGATTCTTCAGCAGTGTACATATAGATTCTTTTGAGACTGTGAAGTTAAGGCTTAACTCCTGACATCTCACCCAGAAATGTAGAAGGAATGATTCGTCCTTTGCTTCTTTGTGAATGAAACGGAACGATACCTTAAGATATATACAACAGAAGGCAACCATCGATACACACTGAAGTAGTAATTAGTAATCTCAAGATGTAGACGGGCGCTTAATGCTCGAGTAGGTGAATTAGTAACGTGCTATTCCAAATGAAATTTCTCATCTGTGGATATAGACTTAAATGGAATTAACATACAAACATGCCTCAAATTGATTGAAACAGTTTCATTTCTTGTTGTAGTTTAGGATTTCATTTAAGTCGAATTAATATTTATTTCCGCTCAAAAGTCACTTATTTGTCGACAAGATGTTTTATTTCAACAAGATGGCACAATGTCATTTGACTGGGAAAGCCGCCGCAATTGTTAATACACTGGTACACAATCGGGGGGAGCGTGGCTAAATGTCTGGTCGACTACCTGGGATTAGAGTTTTCCACCGTTCATGTAGATCGATTAAGGTGAATAATGGAATGGTTGCTTTCATGGGGACACAACAGATTTTCTTCCACACTCTTCTCCAATCCGAGGCTATGAGACGTTTGTAATGACCTCATCGGAGACGGACTCTTAAAACCTAATCTTCCACCCGTTTTTTTTTTAAATCTGGTTATACTTAAGTCATAAATATCAATCTAGGGATAACTGGTACTAAGAATGTGAAGCTCACAAAGAAAATCTCCAGATAAATAGCAAATGTTACTGACTTACTGACGTACCTGCTCCAGTTTCTGCCGATGTGCATAGCACGGTTTTGGAATACAATGCGGCAGCACGGAAGTGGCTGCAATGAGTCGTGCTTCTTTTTGCGCAGTTACGCTGCAATTGGCTCACAGATTTCCATGGAACTGTCTCTAAGAATTTTTTCAGTCTCTGGAATAGAATATATGAACAGACATTCAAAAATACTGACGTCTGAAATTCTAGAAAGTGTTATTTGCTAACGGTGTTAGCTATGAAACTAAACCATTCCTGCAATTACGTATTATTTGTCATTATAAAGTTTTTCAAGTTTATGTGTTACGTTTTTCACTGTACCAGTTATTTGAACCCTCCACAGTTTGATGAATACGTACTTTGCCCTAGAGAAGTCGGAGAAAACTGAAATCAGGACACCAGGAAAACGCGCTTAAAATTATTCGGCTAATAAGCAGGAGATATTTTTTATCGTGTGAGAGTAACCGCAAAATTTGACAGTTTCCTGTAAGATATTATTTGGCATAGACTGAGATTATGACAGATATTATCTCATTTGAATGCGGAATTTGACTTAGAACTTCACTGGAAACTTTCGATAAGTATCTTAATATCCCTGTTACGGTAGCTACAGGAATAGACTGAGCAAGAGTCATTTTAGCCCGCACGTAATTTTCAACGTTACACGAGAAAGCTATTTACAATGGACACTTCCTTCACCTTTACAAACGAAAACTTGTACAGACGAATCGAGGTCGTAGAGTTTCTTGGGTGTAGACACAGATCAATGTGCATGTACATAGCGACGTCTGAAGCGTTGGGAAGATGTGAAAGCAGTGCGACAGCGGTGTAGTGAAGTATCGCGGACAGCGGGGTGTAGTGTCAGGGGGCATGACGGCAGATGCGACTCAGGAGGATCTCGGAGTAGAGTGCGTTGATGTGCCCCGTCACGTGGTATCCGCCACCACCTGCCGGCTCCACCTGAAACGCAGTTGGGCGAGGCTTAGCAGTAGCTATGCAAACATGACAGTTCAAAGATTTCACAGCTTCCTAATATGTCTCTTTTAGGAGAGATACATGGGCTGAATACTACAGTAGTGTCGTAAGATGAGGGCTTCTCTAAGTTAAGATTTCTTTATTTCAGGTAAACATAGGGTGCAACGAGTCTAAGTTCAGAGATTTATATTAGCGACTGAAGACGGTGTCCCAAAGCACAGTACATCACTATATACTTCATTTGTAGACTAATAATTAGAGCTATTATAAGTCGTGTGTTTCTAAGTTGAGTAGTGCCTCAAGTGCGTGTGGCAAGAGCAAGCCATTAATGCTTATTTTCCCCTGGGCAACAAGTCGGATCTTAAAGTGTGGACTAGTGGATGCAAAATGGGTAGTCTATACTGACGTTCACAGTCCACTTAGTGGTGCAGTTACGACCATGCAGAAAACATCAGGTCGTAAAGTTTGTGACATGTTACTGAGAAGACTGTTAGACGCAGTGGAAAAATAGCCCACACACTGATGTATAAATGTAATAAAATACCATACATAAAAATATCTGCAATTATATTCGTTAAACCCCGTATATTATTACTGTTGTTCCAAAATAAATTTTACTCTACAGTAGGATGTGCGCACATTTGAAACTGTGTGCAGGATAAAACTGTGTGTCGGGCCGGGACTAGAACCTGCGACATTTCGCGGGCAAGTCGTCCACCTACTGAGCTATGCAAGCACGTTTCACGACACATTCTTACACCTCACCAGTACCGCTTCAGCGGTTGTAGGCATTACAGTCTGGAAACTCGCGACCGCTACGGTCGCAGGTTCGAATCCTGCCTCGGGCATGGATGTGTGTGATGTCCTTAGAATAGTTAGGTTTAAGTAGTTCTACGTTCTAGGGGGCTGATGACCTCAGACGTTAAGTCCCATAGTGTTCAGAGCCATTTGCGTACCGCTTCCCCTACCTTCCACATCCCAGATTTGAGTCCCTGTCTGACACACTGTTTCATCTACTGGGAAGTTTCATTAATATTAAGCTATTATCATTAACGTTTATTGAAGCAGTAAATTTATTTGACATGCTCTCTGATTGCCTATATCGATTCGTCAAAACAAATCTTACGTAACATGACAATGCTAGTTTATAGAAATATAAGATCCTTCTTAGACTGATGCAATAATATAATGAAAAATCTGTCATCAGACCGAACATTGTCTTCAACTTCATAATGATTTACTAGGCAGGGTACCATTTGAGCTGGTGTGTTGTTGCCTTCCTCCATCCTTTGAAATGATTTACCCATCCAGATACAGGGCGACATACAGTATAACTTCGCTTGTGAACCACACTGCTACTAAGCTTTTTACATATTAACAAATATTGTCAGAGGTAAAAGAAATGAAAGGCGAGATATATAGACAGAAGTAATGACGATAACAATAATAATAGTATAAAAAACGAAAGAAACAATATAAATATTTGGAAGTAATGATTAAAAATAAAAAGCGTTCTCTAGTTCTCAAATAAATTCTAAACTTACACACCTCTACGCAAGGTTCTGCGTCAGCCATGGTACAACCAGAGGCTTTTGGGAATCGGCAGCACTCTAGCGCCCTTTCCCATGAGGTTGACACTTGGTAAGTTTTATGATACCGCGCTGCGAAAGAAAACTATGTAATGCGCGTTACTTACTGCTTACCTTCAGAATCTGCCTGTTCTACCAGAGAATATCATATCTGTTAAAATTACAAACACTAGAACAAAATACAAATGGAGACTAGAAACAACAGTAAAATGTATATGATGAGTCCATTGGGAACCAATAATTGTTTTTAATGGTTTCTGAAAATGTAAATGAGGTCACCTGAGAAGTGCTTAAAGCTTCAGCAACTTGTATCTGTTTGTGCATTGACACTTAGCAGTTCGTGTGGGTTATCCAATTGACAATATTATTTGTAGTTGCCAAGGCATCAGGGTTTCTTCATTCACAGCTATGTTTATCATCTACTTCTTTGTAGTCCCTAGCATTCTAGTTTAGAGGTCACTGTATTACGACATGATCATGTGCACTTCACATTCACATCTGTCAGTGTTTCACATATTTTATGTACACTAATGGCCATTAAAATTGCTACACCACGAAGATGACGTCCTACAGACGTGAAATTTAACCGACAGGAAGACGATGCTGTGATATGTAAATGATTAGCTTTTCAGAGCATTCACACTAGGTTGGCGCCGGTGGCGACACATACAACGTGCTGACATGAGGAAAGTTTCCAACCGATTTCTCATACGGAAACAGCAGTTGACCGGCGTTATCTGGTGAAACGTTGTTATGATGTCTCGTGTAAAGAGCAGAAATGCGTACCATCACGTTTTCGACTTTGATAAAGATCGGGTACCATCACGTTTTCGACTTTGATAAAGATCGGATTGTAGCCTATCGCGATTGCGGTTTATCGTATCGCGACACTGCTGCTCGAGTTGGTCGAGATCCAATGACTGTTAGCAAAATATGGAATCGGTGGGTTCAGGACGGTAATACGGAACGCCGTGCTGGATCCCAACGGCCTCGTATCAGTAGCAGTCGACATGACAGACATCTTATCCGCATGACTGTAACGGATCGTGCAACCACGTCTTGATCCCTGAGTCAACAGATGGGACGTTTGCAAGACAACAACCATCTGCACGAACAGTTGTACGACGTTTGCAGCACCATGGACTATCAGCTCGGAGACCATGGCTGTGGTTACCCTTGACGTTGCATCACAGACAGGAGCGCCTGCGATGGTGTACTCAACGACGAACCTGGGTGCACGAATGGCAAAACGTTTTTTTTTTTCGGAAGTATCTCGGTTCTATTTACATCATGATGGTCGCATCCATGATTAGCGACATCACGGTGAACGCACATAAGAAGCGTGTATTCGTCATCGCCATACTGGCGTATCACCTGGCGGGATGGTATGGGGTGCCATTGGTTACATGTCTCGGTCACCTCTTGTTCGCATTGACGGCGCTTTGAACAGTAGGCGTTACCTTTTAGATGTGTTACGACCCGTGGCTCTACCCTTCATTCGATCCCTGCGAAACCCTACATTTCAGCAGGATAATGCACGACCGCATGTTGCAGGTCCTGTACGGGCCTTTCTAGATACAGAAAATGTTCGACTGGTGCCCTGGCGAGCACATTATCCAGATCTCTCACCAATGGTGGCCGAGCAACTGGCTCGTCACACTACGCCAGTCACTACTCTTGATGAACTGTGGCATCGTGTTGAAGCTGCATGGGCAGCTGTACCTGTACACGCCATCCAAGCTCTGTTTGACTCTATGCCCAGACGTACCGAGGCCGTTATTATGACCAGAGGTGGTTGTTCTGGGCACTGATGTCTTAGGATCTCTGCACCCAAATTGCGTGAAAATGTAATCACATGTCAGTTCTAGTATAATATATTTGTCTAATGAATACCCGTTTATGATCTGAATTTCTTCTTGGTGTAGCAATTTTAATGGCCAGTAGTGTATATAGATTCCATGTCCTGTTACTAAACGGATCGTGTCTCTACTTGGGTAGTTTCTTTCTTTCGTGAATGTCTGAGAAAAGTTAGTAATCACGGCGACGGTTGTCCTTATTATCAGAGCGCCTTTTCTACGCACTAGCTCTCCAGGAATTTAATCGCACTAAGTTCGTAATTTTGTCGGCAGTGATGTGCCTCACGATCTGAATGTTCCCTTCAGCAAGTAATAGCATGCAGCTCTGTACCTGACAATTACAGTGGCAGGATAAAACGCCAAAATTAATAAAAATATTTCTACTGATTTTATATCACATGCTCCATTAATCTTAGAAATTCATCTCGCTCCATACACCTAAGATGCTTTTCCGCAAGTTACTTGCACAACTGCGAATCCAGCAGTTATAATAAAGATGTCACTATGGTATTGCCTCCTTGCTGCCAAAGGAAAATTATAAGCCACAACCCAAGATAGCTTTTATATGGCTGTCCAGGCTTTCACAGTGACCTTACTGACATATATCGGAACATTTTTTGTGTGTAAATAAAATCCTAAATACCTACGTATATAACTATTGTGAATAGAAATTCCTGCTAATATGAGTGTAGGATTTTTTGTGTAATGGACAGTTATGGTTTGTTATGTATACATCTTTGCTTTACCAGCGATAGAACACTTGTTTTCACCAGTGAAGACCACGGATATAGTAACTTCATATTTCCTAGAAGATCCGTTTATCACTTGCATAACCCTATTAATAGAGTCACCAAAATGTACGCTTTCTAAATCCACAATGAATCGGTTTCAGCACATGAAGCTCACTGTGGGCCTACAAATGTTCACATAGGAGCTTCTCGATAGTATCTGCAGCATTTGAGATGTGTATCGGTCTATAACACTTCGGTTCTGACTCGTAAATGTTGCTCTCTGTGGTTTCCTTGTATTCCGTATACAGTGTAGTTCGAGCAATTCAGTAATGATTGATGACAGGTAAACCACTGTCGGTGGAAGTGCATGTCACAAAATCTCTCGATAAATGTTGTCAGAACTTGGAACAGGACTGAAGCTATCTCTTCCCCTATAAAAGAAACTTCACCATTGCTGTTAAGAGCCGCCCGGAGCGGCCGAGCGGTTCTAGGCGCTTTAGTGTGGAACCGCGTGACCACTACGGTCGCAGGTTCGAATCCTGCCTCGGGCATGGAAGTGTGTGATGTCCTTAGGTTAGTTAGGTTTAAGTAGTTCTAAGTTCTAGGCGACTGATGACCTCAGATGTGAAGTCCCATAGTGCTCAGAGCCATTTGAACCATTTGAATTTTTGCTGTTAAGGTAGTTAGTATGCAATTGATTTAGAAGGCGAGTATGATTATCACTTTCTTAAACAACGACGGCACCTGGAACAAGGGACAGTAGAGGGTTTCTTGCTGACTGTCGATCCTCTGTTGGTGTCCTTTTAGTCTCTTTGTAGGGTTTAAATGACCAGGGTAATTTGACTTTTTCAGACAGCGGTTTGTGTGCCTGTGCCCAGATGATAAACTGTAATACACGTGATGTTTTCAGTACTCTTGGTTAAAGATTTATAATTCTTTCTTTGTACTCTATGGTAATTTTCTAAACTTTATTGACGTCCTCGTCTCCGTAGTCATCATTGGTAAATTCGCCACGTACTAAGTACCGCTCTTCTTAAAGTGGGCAGCTCTTCATTCCATGGTGTTTTTTACCTATTTGATGACCACTTACGCGGTGCTGCTTTACTTTGTGTGTATTGTAACACTGCTGTGAAGGTAAGTGCTGTGTAATCGACACTGCTTTCAGCGTAGCTTGGATATCAGCAAGTGCAAAGTCTAAAAAGTTACTGCGGAAGTTTCTTCAGCTCAGACATGTGATGGCTTTGTGGTAACTCATAGTGACATTCTGGTTTACTTCCAAATATGAATTATCTTGGTGGTCGATCTGATCGATTCACATTTGATAACTGCTTCTACTTTGTTCTAATGAGCATGTCGTTGATCATATCTATGAACGACAAATTCGTTTAGTTCTTCTATGACGTCTTGCAACAGCATACCGCGTCCATCGTCGTTTCGCACTAGCATCAGCACCAATTACATGGAAAGTACAAGGGTTAAGTAAACGCATGGAAACACCACGAAAGATGAATGCTTGAACATAAGATGCTAGCCAAGCTTGGGGGTTGCGCTGGTTTATTTGAAGACAGACATCACCGGTGCGATGTACTCAGTACGTTGAAAATGTCAGTCGTGGTCAGAACAGTTTTCTATGCAGCTGTGAGTGCATTTCCTCGGAGGTAAGTGAGTTCGAGCTTGGGCAAATATTGATTGTCCTCGCATGGTGGATGCATCGATAACCAAGGTAGCCGAAGTGTTTGACGTTTCAAAAATCATCGTATCGAAGATTTATACATCGTACAGGAAAAGTGGGGAAGCATCATCTGCTAAGTCACAACCCTGTCAGCATGTTGCCTGACGTATGGCACAAAGTTTCGTAATGAGAGCACATTGTGGTAGATGTAATATCACTTAAATGTGGTCGGTAACAAATGAGTACATCCAGCTATAAATTAAGTTAGATCACGATTTTAAAATATCAGCATGAGTAATAATTTATGATTAGGCTCCATGTTGAAAAGTTTGTTAACACATGTTATGGTGGGCTAGTACCACACAATTGTTATAATTATGCAAATCAATAGGTATATGTATTCCCGTGTTTTGTCCTTTGCAGTAAGCCATAATTTGTTCTCACGAAATGGATGCACAACTAAAATGATTATAAGGCATGCCAATGCTAATTTGGTCGCACATGGAAAAATATGTTTAATAATTCAATGCTGTAAGATGTTGTCTTTGTTACTACTGTCTTACTGTCACTTGTTTTAAGTTATTGACAAGAAGAACAGTATTTATTGTTTTTCGGATGATTCAAAATATGAAAGTGTGCAAAAGGTAGCCATTAGTACGGGCAACATAATGCTTTGTACTTGAGTAACAATTGTGTATTTTGCTACTATTATTTATTATATTGACTGTAATGATTAATAAAAGTGTCTTCATGTTTTATTATTTAAAATGCGACGAGCTCACTGGCTGCGGACACGCGCATGAATGCTAGGCATGACACTAGCGTAATCCAACATTTCCTGGAACTTCTGTTGCCTATGTCTGCCTTCAGTTTAATTTTGACTTCATAGTGAGGACATATATATTGTGGCATTTATCTACTATGAAAGGCAAGAATTGCTAGTTTTAGACGGTTGTCATTAAAACCAGGCACTTTCAGTTCCAGGTATGTCTTCATCAAATCATTAACTACTGCACCTATTTCTAAATTCATATTTGCATTTTACAGTTCATCTATTTTTGTATTGTTGTCTCAGTAGGTCAATTTAGAGAATGAACCAGTCGGTTCGAAACTGCTCCCCAAAATGTATGCATGGTAACTGTGACTCATTTGTTATACACTAATAACGAAATAAAATGAATGCCGCCGGTCCTATATCAACAAATTGTTGAAATTTGATAAAACTCATAGTATTATCATCTTCCAAAATTAAATTTCTGTGATGTTGCCATGGATTCAAGCTATTTCTTCAGAATCATTTAGTTTTTATTGATGATCCAGCATTAATGTTTTTCTTATTCTATTTACTCTGAAAGGCCAAAGAAACTCGTTCACGTGCCTAACATCATGTAGGGCCCCCGTGAGCAAGCAGAACTTCTAAACACCATGTTGCAAAGCATCCCAGATATACTCAATAATGTTCGTGTCTGGCGTGTTTGGTGGCCAGCGGAAGTGTTTAAACTCAGAAGAGTGTTCCCGGAGCCACTCTGTAGCAATTCTGGACGTATGATGTCTCGCATTATCTTGCTGGAATTACCCAAGTTCGTCGGAATACACAATTGACGTGAATGGGTACAGGTGATTAGACAGGATGCTTACGTACGTGTCACCTGTCAGAGTAGTATCTAGACGTATCAGGGGTCCCGTATCACTCTAGGAGCACACGCCATTACAGAGCCTCCACCAACTTGAACAGTCGCATGCTGACATGCACGTTCCATGCAAGCATGAGGTTGTCTCCTTATCCGTACACGTCCATCCGCTCGACGCAATTTGAAACGAGATTCGTCCGACCAGGCAACATGTTTCCACTCATCAACAGTTCAATGTCGGTGTTGACGGACTCAAGCGAGGCGAAAACCTTTGTGTCGTGCAGTCATCAAGGGTACACGAGTGGCTCTTCGGCTCCGAAAGCTCGTATCGATGATGTTTCGTTGAATGGTTCGCACGCTGACTCTTGTTCATGGCCCAGCATTATAATCTGCATCAATTTGCGGAAGGGTTGCACTTCTGTCACGTTGAATGATTCTCTTCAGTCGTCGGTGGTCCCGTTCTTGCAGGATATTTTTCCAGCAGCAGAGATGGAGGCGATTTGATGTTTTTCTGGATGCCTGATATACACGGTACACTCGTCAAGTGGTCGTACGGGAAAATCGCCACTTCATCGCTACCTCTGAGATACTGTGTCCCATCGGTCGTTCGCCGACTACAGCACCACGTAAAAACTCGCTTAAATCTTGATAACCTACCATTGTAGCAGCGGTAACCGATCCAACAACTGCGCTAGACACTTGTTGTCTTATATGGGCGTTGCCGACCGCAGGGCCGTTTTCTGCCTGTTTACATATCTCTGTATTTGAATACGCATGCCTATACTAGTCTCTTTGGCGCTTTATTGTATATACACTGAGGTGTAGAAACGCGCCTACCAGCTTTCGTTTATGTCGCACAACTCGTTTTTGGTGTTGTGATTTTTTTATTGCATTAGTGTAAATGTGATGTAAATGTTATTTTTACTGTATCAATACATTTATTTTACCAGCAGATTTTAAATTGTTTTACTTATTACTATTAACGCATTTTATAAATCTTTTTAGTAATTTATTCAATTATTACAGATTCTGATTCCAGTACTGTGAGCTTCAAAAGGAAACAAAGTTCTAAAGAGCCTTCTCAGCTATTAGCCTTTCTCAAGGCTGCATGGAATTTCTTTTTCTAGCTGTTACTACGGTTGCTTAATCAATTCAGAGCTTGAAGTAAACAGTAACTCGTCGTATTCAGAGATACTTGTCTGAATTTGCTGCCAGTTTGATCGGCATTTTGACGTGGGTAAGCAAGACGCTGCTAATATTGGTCCAAAAGGATTTTAACGCATCTAGAGAATAAAATGTGAGCGAAAGTTCTTCTACGAGCATTAAAAAGTTAGGAGAATGAAAGAGACCATTAATATATTTAGAACGATACTTTTTTAACCTATCACTGTCACAATTTAATCGCATTTCATCAAATGATTCATAAAAATGTTATAAGTTGTAGGTGTAGCTATAGCAATACAAAACTTGTTCACATCTACCGCTCTTTATGAAGGTCTGTTGTGGTTATAAGGTGTGTTATTATCGTAACTGATATCCAATCAGCCTAGTGTAAACAAAGCTATTGTAAGATATTTGAAAGCATCTGACACTGTGGTCAAAGATGAGTGACCCTTTGTCAGATTAAAACTAATTGCAGTTATTTAAATTCCAAATGAGTCTGGAACGATAGGCTGGTTTCGAGTGGTGCTAACAGAACCTGAAAGCCCATTAAATATTAGTTACTCTAAACCATTGGATCATCTTAAAGATATCAAAATGAAGAAAAAATAACTTAAGTAAATATGATGTGGGTAATTAAGCACTTAAAATGTAATGGGGGTGGGGTTCAAATTTATTGACATTCTTAGCAAATCGAGTTTGTATTATAACAAAAACTTTCGTTCTTATTTAAATTTAGCTATCATTTGTTTATTTCTTTACGTTGTTGTACTAAATGTTATTTTACATTTTGTGAAATTGTTTTGTGGAGTAAATAATGAATTTTACATGTGATTATTCTCTTTCTAGTTTAATGAATTCTTTCATATGAACTTCGTATTTTATTCTATTAACTTTTAACTCAAGTAGTGTGAAGGTTTTGTTCTGTGCAGGAGTTTATTTGTGAGTTGTTCTTTGTAAAATTTTTACATCGAAGGAAATTATAAGGTTTTAATGGTTTATATGAAGCAAAAATGCCACATACAAGTTATCTGCAAATGCTTTCCAGTTTTCAGCTTGTTGCCCAAAGCTGACGATAAGTACACAGGGTGCTAGTGGCATTTTGCTAACTTGGATAGGGGAGCGAAGAGTAAAGAGACTCACTAGAAGGAAGGAATATATCAGTTTAGCGTACTACTGACGAACATCCCCGCTTGCCCGCTATCGTAGTTACTGCCCTGACGCCTCCTACATGCATCAATGAATTTATAACGTTACACTACGAAGTATCCAATAAAATCCGATTGACCATCATTCAGGATTTGTATATGTATATTGCTAGAGGAACTTTATTTTCACCAACCACTGTACGTGCAATGTTGACTGTGGTAGAAAGATCTGTATCCAATACCTTTCTCACATTGCCCCGAATCACAGGATATTTTTGCTCTAGTTCGTTTTTCCCTACCTCTCTGCATAGTGCAGATGTTTATTAAATAAACATTAAATGAACGATATGTAGCTCGTGGAGCGTTGTGTGACAAGTGGGTATGCATGAGGTACCTTATGGAAGTGGCAGGCGCATTTGCCCTGCAGGAAGTCGTTGTAGCGCGCCGCCGTCATGTTGAACGTGTCGACCACCTCCATTTGGTGCTGGCGCGCGAACGCCGCCAGTCCCTGTGAGTGCTTCAGCAGCTTCTGCTGCTGTTCCTGCAATAATAAACAACAATGAACAACACATTAAAGTAAGCAGCGAAAACTCATGTCCTAGACATGCAAAACTAGTCTTGCAGTTTGAAATCAGCTCAACTGGCTATAACGTTTTTACAGACTTCTTTCATGACTTCACAGTAGAATCCACTACCTCATACACGATTTCTTCAGATACACAGGGAGTATGAAGAGAGCTATTCAAATGCCTTGCACCCGTGAAATAATTTTTGTTTGCTCTTATCAAAATGATCTGCAATGAAGCTTCCAGTTAATGTGAGGCGACTCATTACTACAGTATAAAGCAAGAGCATTGTAGACGTTTGTATACAAATGTTAAGTATCCAGATTCATTTCGCATATCAGGGATGACCACACCAAACTAGCCAAGCTCCTGTGTGATATGTTTTCGTGGAAAGGCGACTCCAGGCTTCGGCGTTTCCGTGAGGCTCTTCGTGGCAGCGCGAGCGATGGTGCTCCCTAAAGGGTCTAAGGTTTGAACGGTGCTGCCTCGGTAATCCCCCCTAAAAAGTTCCTATCTTACTCAGTATGCAGCACTGCTTTATCCAACAGTTTTCTCACTCTGCAGCTCTCAGCTTCTCGTGGAGCTGCCGGCCTGTTCCGCAATGTTGATGCAGACTTTTGCGTGCAGTATGGTAACGCAGATCGGCACGCTTCAGGCCACTTCGTTATTTTTCCCTTGACGAGAAGAAATGATTACATAAAACTCAATTCAAGATAAATATTAGAACAATTAAAAACTGAAATGATTCAATATCTTTATCTCAAAATTCTCTTTGCCAAGATGTTGCTATTTCGTCTGTATCTTCATGGTGAGTATGCTGTGGACTCTCCTGTCTTATAAGATGACGACTGCTATGTTCACTGGACGTAATACACTGAGGTGACAAAAGCCATATGGCAGCGATAGGAACTTATAGAGATGATGGTAGCATCGAGTACACAAGGTATAAAAGGGCAGTGCATTGTCGGAGCTGTCATTTGTGCTCAGGTCACTAATGTAAAAAGGTTTCTGACGTGATTATGGACCCACCGCGGGAAATAACAGACTTTGAAAGTGGAATGGTAGTTGGAGCTGGCGCACGGGGCATTTATTTTCGGGAATCGTTAGTGAATTCATTATTCCGAGATCCACAGTGTGAAGAGTGCACCGAGAATACCAAATGTCAGGCATTACCTCTCACTACGAACAACGCAGTGGCCCACGGCCTTCACTTAACGACCGAGAGCAGCAGCGTTTGCGTAGGATTGTCAGTGCCAACAGACGAGCAACACCGTGTGAAATAACCGCCAATAATCAGTGTGGGACGAACAACGAACGTATCCGGTAGGGAAGTGAGGTGAAATTTTGCGTTAATGGGCTATGGCAGCAGACGCCTGATGCGAGTGCCTTTGCCAACAGCACGACATCGCCTGCAGCGCCTCTCCTGGGCTTGCGACCATATCGGCTGGCCCCTTGATGGCTGGAAAACTTTGGCCTGGTCACACGAGTTCCAATTTCAGTTTGTATCTCACAGGAGCTTGGCTAGTTTCGGGTGGTCATCCCTGATATGTGAAATAAATCTGGATACATAACATTTGCATACAAGCGTCTACATCGCTCCATGATGGTGCGGGCTGTATTTACATGCAATGGACTGAATCCCCTTGTCCAGTTTAACCAGCCACTGACTGTAAATGGTTACTTTTGGCTACTTGGAGTCCATATGGAGTCATTCATGGACTCCATGTTTTCAAACAACGACGTCCTGTAACCGGGCACAGTTGTTCGCGTTTGGTTTGTTGAACATTCTGGACAATTCGAGTGTTTTTTTGGTCATCCTGATCGCCGGATCTGAATCCCATCGAAAATTTGTGGGACATGATTGAGAGGTCAGTTCGTGAACAACATCATGCACCGGCAATACTTTCCGAATTATGGATATCTAGAGAGGCACTATAGCCCAATATTTGTGCAGGGCACTTCCGACGACTTGTTGAATATGTCTTACGTCGAGTTGTTGCACTACTCCTGGAAAAACGAGGTCCGACACGATGTTAGGTGGTATCCCATAACTTCTGGCCCTTCAGTGTACTAGTCGCTCCTTTAAAAGAGCACTCTGGTCGCTCTGGAACGCTGTAGATGTTGTATAAGGCAATGTAATCCTTCACTGTGTTCGTTTGTCGTGATAGTTAATTGCTGTTCACGAGTTTCTCGGTTATATGGGATGAGCCCAGTAAGATGAGTCAATGTATAGATGTATCAAAAAGGAAGAAAGGAATAACCTTAGTCGACAGTTTTCAAGAGCAAACCTTTGATGAAGTTGGCTGATTTATTGGTGTGTCATCGTGGACTCTCCAACATGTTTACATGGGAGGCTGTGCCACCAGTTGTCACGTAACACAACGTATAAACGGTGGTCGCAAAAACACTGTAACCAACAGGGACTTAAGACGAGTGCCACGCTTTGCTAGTAACAAAAGTTTGAAACCCGTCAGAAATTTCTACTCTCGGTGAATGTGGATCCATCTCAAACAGGTTCCGAGCAAACATTTCGAAGAGAACTTCATGTAATGAGCGGTCAGTGTGCCATGTTCAAAGTTTTGTAGATCAATACTCACATGCAAAATTATAACTCCCCATACCGTAACACCTGGACCACAGAAACTATCAAGTTTGACAATGTTCTTGGGTGTCAGTACGTGTAACCACCTCTCAACATATGAGGGTACTTCATCATTGTCGATCATGACCGGTTTGGTGGTCCATGTGTTGTGGTGTGGGGAGGCCTAATGTTGCACTGCCGTACTGACTTCCAAATCCTCACTCGCTCACAAAGCTATTATGATACTTTATCCTTTCCTCATGCGCGTCTCTTTAGAGTTACATGGGGACCTGACGGATGACAACGCGTGACCACGACGAACAGCGCACGTCGAGGAGCTCTCACAAGTAGAGAATCATCGGCGAAAGGACTGGCCTGCCTGTTCCCCAGACTTAAACCCCATCGAACGCTTGTGGGATGCATTGGGCAGACATGTTGTAGCAAAACCCACGTGTACCAAAGACCATCCAGCAGTTGTCAATGTCATTAATGCAGGAATGGAACGCCCTACCTTAAAATACCTCAACAGTCTCGTAACCAGCACCGGAGCACGTTGCACAGCATGCATTGCGCCCGTGGTGATCACATCCCCCAATTAAGAGCCATTTCTGCCTTCCGAAATGTCTAGGGGATCATCATTAATCGCGCAGACTTCTATGTATTTATTATCTTTGAATAAAATTGTAATTTCTGTTCGTATTCTTTCCACTTATTTTCTGTGCTATACTGCAGCACTTTTTTCTTTATATGGTCCAAGTTTGATCGATCTATGTTACTTCACAGTGACAAATCATGCGAAAGCTACTTCCATTCTTAAGTTTATCACAACAGTGTAGTTGCCCGTCTTCAATGGCTCAGACAACACGAAAACTTGACTTCGGTTGACAAGGGAATGGCTAATTCCATCATGTCGAAACATGCCCTGAAACGTTTTATAAAGTAAGAATACACCGAAAAAGACGCTGTCTAAATTTTAGATGCTAAGACGCAATGCAAGAATTTTAAAAAAATATATTGAAAATTACCAAATTCGTAGTTCACTAGGCGGCTGGAGAAATGGACACTCCTACCGGAGCTATAGTGGGTCGCACATGTGGACACGGCAGGCGCGGATCCTTGGTTAACAGCACATTGGTGAACAGATAAAGTTATTTCCAGTTTTCATTGACAGTTCCCCCAAAAACAACTGTCCACAGTTGCTGTTCCCTCAAATTCGTAACTCAGTAAATATCCATAATAATTAACAGTTGTTTTTGCGGTAGTGTAAGTGTTAACAATGGAAATAAAACTGAATTGTGGTTACTGCAAATGTTACGCAGTGTGTGAACTCGCTTTTTCTTCGTAATCTGATCGTGAACTGTGTGAATGAAAGAAAGACTCACATGATGTAATAAATATGCATCAAAATGTAACTTGCCAAACTGTGAATAGAAAAACTATCCGAAAGATGTACTGTACAGGATGGCCATAACGTCCCATTAGCCCCATTAATAATCACGATATATACCTAAATTTAAACAAGTAACTTGAACAAGAGTTCATTAGAGGAGCTTTTTAGGTATGGATGAATTTTTCCGACTACGGAAAATATTTTTGAGGAAATTGTCGGACAATACAAATTCCGAAAGCTCCGCACCATTTGAGATTTATCAGAAGAACAGTATTTTTAAATTTTAGTCATTTGTGCTTACCAGGATCTTTCGGTACGTTTTACGACTTGCTTTAAGTATGCCCGGTATGCAGCACAAGAAGCAGAGCAACGGACAGGACCATTTCTTGCTCCACCGCACTTCTGTACAAATAAAACTGTTAATTATTGTGAAGTGCTGATAAAATCTTCTCGGGTTGATAGCCGAGAGAATGTGTTGTTTTCCAGCAACGTTTCAGCAAATTTCTTACTTGCCATCTTCAGGCCAACTTCGCCTGCAGATGGCAAGTAAGAAACTTGCTGAAACGTTGCTGGAAAAGAACACATTGACTCGGCTGTCAACCCGAGAAGGTTTCATCATCGAGATTCGCCGAGAAATCCTGCATTCTCATATTGTGATGTACTCTTTTTCTTTAGTCATGCGTTCTTTTCGTCATTCAAATGACACTCCTCTTTATTGCGGCAACTATGGAGAATAAACAAGGAACCCATTATTAGTAAAATATACGTTATTCAAAAATTATCATAAGAACTGTATTACAGGAATGTTATAAAGTGATGTATGTGTCAGAAATATTTCATTTCGATAAATTAAAGTCACGACTGATGGAAGTCATCTGTAATGTAACAACAAATAGTGATCGATTTATTTTCCTTTGCCAGTCACCTTTGTAAAATTACATACGCAGCATTATAGCAGTCTATATGAACTGTCTATTATTCAAAACATTAATAACGTAAGACGTGTTTTGTATGGTTCAGGTGCTTCAACTTGGCCTGTGGTACTGGCACTACGCAGCCCTACACTCTCGTCACGGCCGATCGCACTTTAGGCCGGAAGGTCTGTTCAAATGGTTCAAATGGCTCTGAGCACTATGGGACTTAAATGTTGTGGTCATCAGTCCCCTAGACTTACAACTACTTAAACCTAACTAACCTAATGACATCACACACATCCATGCCCGAGGCAGGATACGAACCTCCGACTGTAGCGGTCGCGTGTTTCCAGACTGTAGCGCCTAGAACCGTTCGGCCACTCCGGCCTGTGGAAGGGCTGTACGAACGGCTGTCATGAGCGGTTCCTCGTGCGACAAAGACGACTAACTTCAATCATTTTAAAAAAATACTTGCAGTGCGTTTTAGAATTTTGACAATGTATTGTAGTTTTCCTGCACAAAACATGTCACATTGGTCCATTCCCTTGCGTGTTTACCCGTGTAATGTTGTCCGACGAGTTACGGTTTTGTCTCTTTCCAAATGATACAAAGCATTAAGTGTTTCGATGATGCACTGATGCGTGGATTGTGCATTTGTTAAGGCCAGAGGTGGTTATGTGTTATTTGGAGGGTGACTTCCTACCGCGAGTCTCGTTCACTCGATCTCGTTAGCTTGAACATGAGACAGAATATTTCTTTCAACATTTTCTGTGCTCAGATGTTGTCCTTTCCTGTGTACCTACGTGATGAATATCCTGTGTACTCTCCCATCTTCCAAGATAACAACTACCGTGTTCGTAGTGCAGTGCGCATTGTTTCCAATATTAATGTACATTTAGGCATATTATCGCAACTGGTCTCGCCCGCTAAACCAGTCGATCTTAATCTCATAGAAAATTACTTGGGCCATTTCAAACATCGGCTGAAACTTTGCCGTTACCATCCTGGCAATATGGTAGCTCGAGAGAATGCACTCATAAATGAGTGTTTTCAGCAGGGTATGGCATACCTAAGGAGACCTGTGGGCGCTCTTCCTCGCCGAAGTGATGCCGTTATAAAGACTAAGGCACTGTTACACGATATTAGCGTGATGTCCCTCGATGGAGAGTAATTTTTTGTCTCATTTACACGTTTGTGCTTATTTGTACGTTTTGTGTTATATACTGTCGTTTCTTTTCATGTGCAAAATGTAACAAATACCAGGCATTTATAACATATCAACCAATTTTAACGCGATACTACGAAATCGCTACGGCACTTTGCAAACTTTGTTGCTTGGTTTCTTTTTGTCCTTGCAGGTCGGGCTGGTCGCGTGTCACAGAAAACCCCTTTAAGCGTCAGATGCAATCTACGTCCACATTAGGTGCTCCATTGGGCGTTTATCATTGGACGTTGACCGTAGACGTCTTTTGACTGATCTAGGGTGGTCCACTGTACTTCGTCACTGTTTTATTCTTTTGGGTGTGTGTATGGCTTTTGCGGAAAAACTAATTAGCGGATATAAATTATTGGTACTGTTGTTTTCTTATTCAGTGGAGTTTTCTGATGTCCTATGGCTTTCATATCACCTTTCCCGTGCAACCTCTTGATTCGCTATAGCATCTACGTGAAAAGACTAGCATGGAAACATATGATCATGGAGGGAGTTTCTCTACTTTTAACGTGGAGAGCATCTTCTGTCTATACGTGGTAACAGAGTCGTTTGCTCTCAAGAATATTCTAATTTTATAAAACTAGCACTTACATGTTTATCCTAAAATCTACCCTGGTAATTTACATAGTGACTTTGAATATTTTTTGTAGTCCCGTACACGCGATTCCTACGTACATACACCGTAACTTCTGTAAGTTACTGACACGACTGGGACATTAATTCCGACATAACATTGGTGCCCTGGTGAATAATGAATGCTTTTGACGTTCCGTAATTAAGTACCCATTCCGTCTCCATCTCGTGTACCACAAGCTGAGCTGGGATAGTTATCATCGTTAAACGGCGGGAGAAATGATCTATTATAATCAGAACGTGACAGTTGCTCACTAGTGTTTGGGCAAATTGACCATAATCATCCTACTCTGTCATCTGGAATGACCGACTGGCTTCCGGCAGGCTAAGCATCATTGCTTGTAGACGACTAAGTTCCGCTCGTTTTGCACATGGTGCACAGTTCCTGACATATTGCGCTACATCTGGTTTACAGTGCTTCCTACGCAGTCAGCAGCTGCTCTACGGTGGGCGGCTCATCAAGCGACGTAATCAGATAGTGACGACCGACAGGCTTTCCTCTGCACCTCCATAGGGAAGCCTTACGTTGCATGCCTCCACTCGTTTTCCTGCACAGGAATCCTGTTCACTTTCACTTTTCCTTTCTTTTTTTTTCACTGAAATGCCGTCGCACTCTAACGCGTCTATTTTACGGCTGTGTATTGCCTCACAATCCATTTGATGCACCTTTCAAGCCAAATAGCCGTTTGGATGCAGCATGTTGGTAATCACTCTAAAACCCACCTAAAAAGGTATTTACAAGTAATTGTCCAATAGCTGTTTTCCGTGTCTTCCTGTTGATATTGAGAACCGACCAATACCTATTTGATCTATTTTCTAAGTCTCAGTTATAAAAATCTCTGTTTACCGAATCACTTTTTTTCTTTCACCGAAGTGAGAACTGTATTTAAAAAAGTGGTTTGCTTCGTGTTAGTCTAAATTAATAAAAGAAAGAAAGTAAGTATGTTTCTTTGGAAAAAGATAATGATTTTTGTTTATTGTATATCGTTTTAATGTAACACTTGAAATAATATTTCTGATTTACAACACATGGAAATATGGACACCACAGTATATATTGTTATTCTTGAAGAACGACGCGATCAAATATGTTCAGAGCCACCGTGGCGTGGATGTTATAGGCTGACGAAGGAACAAGGGGTATCGTCTCGCTTCTGAAACCAATGTGCATTCTGATGATATTCTACAGCTCATGAACTTAGACCCACTTCACATTTCCAAACAACAAGCGAATACGTGTTGCGTCCTACTATGTCAAAATATTTGAAGACATGACAGAGTGTCTACTTGAATATCCGTCCCATAAAAAAAAATAGACCTTCACGGAGACACTAACATAATTTACAAAATAAGGAGAACCAAGAGGATAACTGTTCTGAACTCTGAAGTCGTTCCTAGCCAAAGCAAGCCAGAGATAAGTTCAGCTGAAATTTGTACAAAGGAGCTAATGGTGTTCAGAAAGGATACAGTAAATAAAGTTCGCGGTAAAGTGTTTATTGGTATCAGAAGTAACTAGGTAGTTCCTCTGAGTTAGTACGGGTAGAGATTAAACTCGACAACCGGAATAAATTAATAACTGGTTTCTTTTTCCGACATCCCGACTCAGATGATACAGTTCCAAACAGTTCATAGAAAACTTGAGACTTATTTCAAATAGGTATCCTACTTATACAGATATTATACTTCATGGCGACTTCAATCTACCCTTGACATTTTGGCAAAATACATGTTTAAAGTCAATGACAGGCACAAGACGTCGTCCGAATTCGTACTGAATGCTATCTCTAAAAATTATTTTGAACAATTTGTTCAGGAGCCTAATCAAAGCATAAATGGTTGCGAAAACGTACTTAAACTCTTAGCAAACAAATACACCCGAGCAAACAGGGAGCATCACGACGGGTACAGGAATTAGTTACCGCAAGCTCGTTATAGCAAGACGGAACAAGGTAACCTCCAAACCAACCAAAAGACGCAAGTTATATCTATTTAAGAAATCCGGTAAAAATTCGCTTGACATCTTCCTAAGGAAATGACTCAGACTATGTAAACGTAGAACATACGTGCCGTAAATTAAAATGAATAGTGTCGACAGCACTGAGAGATTATACGAGATAAATTAATGAGTGACAGAATGATTCCCCATGGTATGCAGAACCGCTCAGAAAACTGTTACAGAAGCATCGAAAAAAGCCTGCCAAATTTAAAGGAGCGAAAAATCGCCAAGATTGTCGATGTTTTACTGAAGGTCGAAACTTAGCGCACACTTCAACGCGAGATGTGATGGTTTCCACAACGGATTTCAGTATCGAAATCTGGCAGCAACTCCTAAGATATTCTACTCAACAGCAAAACACAACTAACACCTTCAAGGAGCAATAGCAATGGTAAAGTTGATAGTGTCGTTGAAGCAGCATTACTAAACACGATTTTCCGAAATTCTTTCATCATAGACGACGAAGTAAATATTCTAGAATTCGAATGAAGAACAACTGCCAATATCAGTAACTTAGAGGTGGATCTCCTACCTGTATCGAAGCAGCTCAACGACTCAGTAATATCAAGGCGTCTAGTCCAGACTGCATATCAGTTAGGTTCCTTTCAGAGTATGCCGATACGATAGCTCCCTACTTAGCAACTATACGCAAATACTCGCTCGACGGAAGACAGGTACCTAAAGACTGGAAAGTAGCGCAAGTCACACTAGTATCCGAACAGGATATAGGAGTGATCCTCTGAATTACAGACCCACATCGCTGACGTCGATTTGTAGTAGGATTTCGGAACCAATAATGTGTTCGACAAATACGAATTACTTCGAAGAAAACGATTTATTGACAAATAAAAAACCCGGATACAAAAAATATCGTTCTTGTGAAACAGAACCAGTTCTTTAATCACACGAAGTAATGTGTACTACCGACAGGGGATATCAAACTGATGCCATACTTTTGATTTCCAGAAGACTTCTGATATCGTCTCTCACAAGCGACTTTCAATCAAATTGCGTGCCTACAGAGTATCGTGTCATTTGAGCGGCTGGATATGGGGTTTCCAGTCAGAAAGGTCACAGGTCGTAGTAACCGACGGACAGCCATCCAGTAAAACAAAAGTGATATCCGGCGCTCCCCAGGGAAGTATTACAGGTCTTGTGCTGTTCCTGATCTACATAAACGATGTAGGAGACAATCTAAGCTGGTCTCTTAGATTGTTTTGAGCTGATGCTGCTATTTACCGTCTCGTTAAGTCATCAAATGACCAAAAACATTTGCAAAATGATTTAGACAAATCTGTGCCATGCTGTGGGAGTTGAGTCTGAATAATAGCAAGTCTGAAGTCATCCACATGAGTACTAAACAGATTCCACTAAATTTCCGTAACACGATAAATCTCACAAATGTAAAGTCTGTGAATTCAACTAAATACTTAATGACTTTAATTACGAAGAACTTTAATTGTGACGATCACATACATAATATCGTGGGGAAAGGAAACCAAAGTCTGCATTTTATTGACAGAACACTGAGGTTATGTAACATTTCTACTAGAGAGACTGCCTACGCTACGCTTGTCCGCCGTCTTCTCGATTATTGCTACACGGTGTGGGATCCGCCTCAGACAGAATTGACGGATGATGTCGATAAAGTTCAAAGAAGGACATCTAGTTTTCTGTAACTGCGAAACAGAGGAGAGAATGCCATGGATATGATACGCGAATTGATGTGGCAATCACTAAGACAAAGGCGTTTTCTTTGTGATAGGATTTCAGTCACTAACTTCATCCTACGAATGTGAAAATAATTTTTAAGCGCCACCTACATCGGGAGAAATAAACATTGTCATATAATAAGAGAAATCAGACCTCCCAAGGAAAGACGTAAGAGTTCGTTTCTTCAGCGCGCTGTTCGAGAGTGTAACGGTAGAGAAATAGCTTGAATAAAGGTGGTTCGCTGAACCCTATGCAAGGCACTTAATTGTGAATTGCAAAGTAGGGGTGTGGATGCAGATACGTACTGCAGAATGTTGTGTAGAAAAACCACGCCACGCATAAGTTTGTACATTTCTTGTTTTTTAAATATGGAGTAATTGCCATCATTTTATATGAGAGTTATTCATAGTTATGTTTTAGCTCCTTATTCCATTTATCGAAACGGCAATAACACAGAGAGTAGTCTGTTACTTTGTACTTCGACCCTACCACAGCTCGACTGTCATCAGGGTCGTGTATCTGAAGATGTGACTACGTGGGTTGCTCAACTGCACGAGAAATTCAGACCGAGGCGAACATTGTCAGCAGGAACAGTCTTCCTACTGTTAGAGTTGTTCATATATTGTAACATTGTTAAAAAACTTGTAAATCCTGTGAACTCCCACTTACTTCTGATATTCTCGTGTTATTTTTATCGAATATTCTAAATAGTACAGTGACCTTTTCTTTGAATTTCTAGGAATGTCATTATCTTTCACGGTCTGTATTATTTGCCAGGTGGCTGTCTCTCTCTAGTTGTGGGGTACAGGACTCGTCTTAGGAAGGGAATATCGTTTTGTAAGTGTTGTTCTAAAATATGGAAACTCTGCGAGAAATGGGTCCTTGAAGACAAAGGCTGATGCTAGCCGAAATCAGGTGGTCGCACTGTTGTAATTGACCACGAATGGTACCTGTGCAATGTCCTCAATAAGTTGCAAGTGGCAGTCGTCGTCAGAACAGGATTCTGTGTAGCTGCAAGAGCATTATGTCGGAACCAAATGAATTCGAACGTGGGTAAATTGTTGGTGTTCCTATGGTGCATAGTTCCCTAAACAATGTAGGTAAAGTGTTATGGTGTTTGCAGAGGCACCGTAAAGAAGGCACATGCGAGGAAAGAGGTAAAACATCACACTGTGTACGAAAGTCTGCGTTGAGTGATCGTGATAGACCACCAATTAAGAGGATTGTGATGAAAAATAAGAGGAAGACGGCTGTAAGAGTCACTGCAGAAGTGAACGTCGCACTCGCGAATACTGTCAGCACTAAAACTACACAAAGGCTGCACCATAAGCAGTGAGTTGTAGGGCGAGCTGGAATCCGAAAAACACTTATCACAGATGCAAATGACCTAACAGGGTAACAGGGATCGAAAAGTCATAAAACTTGGACTGTTGAGCAACGGAAGAATTTTATTTGGTCGGATGAGTCTTGTTTCACACTGTTTGAAACTTCTGGTCGCGTTAATGACCCAAGAGTGGAACATGGTAGGGTTTCCAAGACTACAGGGCCGCTGGTCATACAGCTTGCATCATTTCGTTTTGTGAGCACGAGGGTGAATTTTCGCATTTGCTCTGGCATCACAGTCACCAGATTCAACGTTACTGAGCCTTTGTTGTCTGCATTGGACATAAGGGTGCTTGATCGCTATCCACTTTCATCATCGCTATCTGAACTTGCCACTATTTTGCAGGAGGAATGGTATAAGATTCCCTTGAAAACAAAGAAGACTTGTATGTATCCATTCCGAGACGATTGGAAGCCATTTTGAATAACAACGGTTTCTCTACACCGCATTAGGCATAGAAATGTGTTGTGTTTTTGGCCTTTGCATATTTTTGTCCACCTCCTGTAGCTCCTTGTTCAGACATCACTAGAAAAATATTATAATTTCACAATCTGCGACATGGTAGCGAATAGAAACTGACCCAGAAAGTGTAGACTATTTCTTTTTATTTCCGTCTATGATCATAAACTCATTACGTCCTCAGACTGCTGGTCTCCGTCAGCAATGACCATCGTCAGATCTGCAGCAACACATGGGAAAAACACAAATACAACTACTGGATTGTCTACAACTTAAAACATAAAGTAGGCCATAATGGAAAGTACTACAGACATACATGCGAAAATCATGCACTTTAAATGTGACGAGACATACCTATTTTAAAAGCATGTCCTAAAATAATGGAGCCATAGTGGCATCGTCAGAAGATAAACATAAAATCAGTTCAGCATCGTTGCACATATATAAATATGGTATATACTAGGTCACAATGTAGCCCGACTAATCTTTTTGACAGCGCTACCGTTCACAACAAACTGCTGTATAGTGGCCACAAAATGATTTTGACGTAAGTTCGATAGATGTCGCTACTGTAGGAGTATATAGTTCTTCATTTATGTGGTTGTACGATATGGAATAAAAATGTATGTCATACTTTTATCTAAAATTTTCCACAAGAGCGTATCAGAATTATTGTCACTTAACTATTTCCTTTTTAACAATCTAACTTTAGTCATGGTTTTAATACTGTAACAACTTATACAACTGGTAAACCCGCTAGATACTTTACCGATTGTATTCTTCTTTTTATTACACATTGTACAATTATATAATTGAAATTTATTCTAAAACAGTATACGTTATTGTATCATTTTTCGGAGCAGATGTAAACAACCTGAAGAATCTTCAGTAGGGAAATCACAAGAAACCTCTGCGTTAATACTGCGGCAGATTTGGAGACTGAATAATCAACTTTTGATCGTTAACCATGTGCTGGGCTGCGATGAAATTCATTCATTTCTAGGTTATTTCTAGCATTATAATTTACAACAGAAGTCCCAAATGGATGGCTAATAGTAGAAGTTGCTGCCATGCTGCGAGTGAATTACAGGATTACCTACAATTCTTCAGCCGGATGTGACACTCTTTGATAGTGAACACACAATCGCATCTAGTTTTGAAAATTAGCAGCACATTAACGTGTATGATGGATGTTTGTCAGGATCTATTGTAGAGGGCATAATAGGTAATGACTTTTAGAGCTATAAGAATGTGTCAGTAATGGAAAAAATAAAAAGAAAGAAAAAGAGAAAACACCAACAAATCTGATATTTTCTAAATAAAAAGTATGGAATTTCAGTCGTAGAGAACATTTACCTGTTAAGTTGATGCCGGTCGGTGTGGCCGAGCGGTTCTAAGCGATACAGTCTGGAACTGCGGGACCGCTACGGTCGGAGGTTCGAATCCTGCCTCGGGCATGGATGTGTGTGATGTCCTTAGGTTAGTTAGGTTTAAGTAGTTCTAAGTTCTAGGGGACTGATGACCTCTGATGTTAAGTCCCATAGTGCTCAGAGCCATTTGCACCATTTGTTAAGTTAATGCAGTGTACTATTCTGTAGATACATCGAATTCATGTTTTGATGGTGTGTCTACCATAGCCAGAAAAATCTGACGGTGTGCCTTTAGTCTGGTTGTAGCGTGTGTAATAAATACATGGGTCACGAAGGGGAGATAATTTACAATGAATTAGCCGCCCTGTCCAATACCACATCTTTATCACCATATAAAAATTCTTACCTGCAGATCTACTCTCTGACCGTGGTAGCATCCGATGATGACCCTGATGTCTGTGTTTACGCCAGAATGAGCGACATAAACTGGGATAATGGGAAGCGCGCAGTCAAGTAACAGAGAAGTAGTCAGTTAATGGCATAATTATACGCTGAACTTTTAGAAGCATATCTGAATTTAAGGTAGCCTTATTACAGCATGGAATAACATCAATCGACAGTTCTGGAATACTCGATATTCAGTGAGTCCTTCGTCCGAAAGACAAACAAGTAATAAGAGAGAAACAATTGAACATGAAGTAATAGATTATCCAGTCCTTAGATAGTTCTAACAAGTCGAAAGTGAATGTTTTTTCCAACGCAGCGTACATGTGGTATGGTGGTTAACCATGGCTGATGCAAGACAAGTACACAGAGGACGGTAAGCACAGCAGTCTTTACCACACTAGCACTCATATGTAAGTGACGCAGACGGCTCACAGCACAAGCTGCGTGATGGCAAAATAATAGCAATTAAGGTAGGCATGTACTTGCTCTCGGAGGGAGAGCAGAATTCTATCGTTGTGAATTTAGACACGATTTATTCCACAGAAATGAAAGTTAGTTGATGTTAATTAAAGATAATTTGGTTCCAGCCGGAAGATCAAGCGTCTCAATAGGTTCCATGTAAAAGCTACATCCAAATGGCTCCATCTGAAACTGCGTCCGAGTGAGCTCCACCTAAAAGCTGTATCCACATGGCGTCCGCCAAAAATCCTCAACCGAATGGGACTGGTGTGTGTGGTGCAGCGAGCCTACTCAAAAAAAATAGTTGCTCCTGTGGTCAACAACCTAAGTAGGGAGCAGCACAGACTGTTCCTTCGGCGTTTTGGCTCGAGGGGCAGAGAAGCCTCCCTGGTGCTTAGGCTGGACATTCTGTGGGTGACCAGGAGAACGACTCCAACCAGATAAACGCTTCCTTTCATTCTGGCGCGTCTCTGGCTGCGATCTGAATGCAACGGCTCCGTCTTTGCTGATTTACGCGATCTTGGGCCTTTCTTAAATTAATTGTTCAGTAGATACTAATTCTAATTTGGCACAACATACGACTGTCCTGCATATAGGCAACATATTTATGAGTCCAGAAGGACAAGGAAAATTGATAATATAACATAAGATTGCCTCTTAAGTTTTCCGACTCGTTAAATATTGACACAATTGGTCTCCGATTATTGTCATTGTATTTGCAGTTTAGCGTTCAGTATGAATTCATGATCGAAAATGTAATTTTTCAGTTAAGTATTCTTTCTTTGTGAGAGAATGGATGAGACAGCAGCTTAGGTGTCTCCACGTTTGCCAGATGCATTGCGGTAAAGTCTCAGGTTTACATGGGCAGTGCTCTACAAGACTGCATTTGTGGCCGTGGTTTCTCTCTTCAAACTTTTGTGCTTTTAAGTATATAGTGTTTTATTTCAGCATGAGTGTAGTGTTTCTTTCACGGTACTGATGATGAAAGGAGAGAGTGAATCCCAGTGACATCAGGTATCGCTCTTCTCTCGAATAGAAAAACTGTACCATCCATGTAAATTCCGCATAAGACGGCGGATCACTTTTGGAAGTCACATGCCTTTATTGTAGTAGATGTTGCGAAGACATCTGCGATTGAATCTGGGATATTGTCGCCTGAGTTGATCGTGCAATGTTACCTTAATGTGTGTTGTCATTGTTGTTTATGGTGGTGGATTATTTGATACTAAGTCAATGCAAATACGATCAGGAGTTCTGTAAGAAACGTTCATTTCTCATATGAGATATACAGGGTGTAAATGTTAAGTTGACAATCCAGAATAGCTCGAAAAATAAGCTTCACACGAAAAAATGTGTAGAATGGTAAGTTGATTATTTTAGAGGGAGACATCTGCTGGTGCTAAAATTAGCCCGCCACCCCAGCCGCCTGGGGGTGGGACGGGAGGCAACTTTAAAATTTCAAATAGGAACCCCCATTTTTCATTGCCGAATAAGATTCTACTTAAACAACTCAGTACATTTAGTCTTAAACATTTGTTTTGATTCTTGGTGGTTGGTGATGTAGTTCAACAAAATCAACGTTATCATTTTGGGTGGAAAATGGTTACGGATAAATAAAAAAAAATTTATTTTCTTCGTAAATTGTGATTCGCTAAAACTAAAACTCTCCCTCTCTCCCGATATGGTGGGGTTTGAGAGAGAGGAATTAGAGTCTTACAAATGTTGACCCAAATATCACTACTAATATTAACATAATGGCGGGCTAATTTTAGCACCAGCAGATGTCCCCGTCGAAAATAATCAACTTTAGATACTACACATTTTTTGTGTGAAGCTTATTCCTCGAGTTATTCTGGTTTGTCAACTTAAAATTTACACCCTGTATATAGAGTAATTTAACTTACGTGTCAGGCATGGCTAGGGAACCAAAAGGGGGCAGTCAGGCTCTGATTGCCTGTGACCACCTGGCATATTCGTCGTAGAATGGCAGCTGACGTAACGGTTTTACGCCATTGACGTGATATCAGTGACGACGATATCTTCCCACCATTTAGCTCTCCAGACTGGTGTTTCGGTAGCCTGTGCTCCAAGAGCTTTGCAAGAACTCTCATATATTCATATACTGTCGCTCGATGTTAGAATATTTTCTACCAACAAAACCACCGTGATGTACTTGTAAGCAATGTGAGCGCTTGTCTTGCCCTACATGAAATATCCGTGAGTTTTTTTGTTAAATGTTACTAATCTGATTAAAAGTTACTCATCTGGACGATAGTTCCAGGATACTGTTCACACGTCTATTAGAAGTTTTGTTTGGTGGAAAAAAATGTATCATGTTGCACTAATAGCGCACTACATTTCCGTATTCAGAACACACAGAGTATCTCGACGTAACTATTGAGGATTTTTCATAACTTCAACGTTGATGTTTCTGCTAGGGGCGCGGGGTAGCCGCGCAGTATATGGCGCCTTGCCACCGTTCGCGCGGCTACCACCGTCGGAGATTCGAGTTCTTCCACAGGCATGGGTGTATGTGTTGTCCTTATCGTAAGTTACTTTAACTCAGATTAAGTAATGAGTAAGCCTGGGGACCGATGATTCAGGAGTTTGGTCCCATAGGAATTTACCACCACCAATGTTTCTGCGATCTCAAGCACCGTGATAAATACAGACCTGTTTCATCAGAGAAAATAAGTACTTCAGTATCAACCATTACGCCTAGACGGCAATAGCCAGTTGCAGTGCTGACTACGAGCAACAGCATCTTAATTGACCATTCGATGCACTATCGTTACTTTGAATGGTTTCAGTCTGTGTTAGTGCAGAGCTCTATGAGTGTATTGCACTGCCATACCAATCTCAAGTGGTAAGTGGTGCAGCTATTTTCTTAGGTTTCCTTCCAACACAGCATCTAACTTATCCATTCGGTTAAACGCGAAACGCCCCTCCAGTGATGTACACGTAAGAACGATGAAGCGATGTATAACGTAACAGGGGCAGTGCATCACGTGATGCTATGGCCAATAGCGTCATTCGGCCGCGTCTGTCAGTAGCGTACCTTTCGAGATGTATGTATAATTTTTACCGTTGATTTTCATCTTAGTTTAGATATGGCGACAGTACTTTCTAATTGTAGTGTTCTGTAAGAGTGGCATAAAGCATGCGCAATAAGTATTACATCAAGAAGGGACAGCGAGAGTTTCCCGGGCAAGCAAATTTTTGTAGGGAGAGTCAGAAGCAGAAAAGAAGGCCCGATTTGGTGATCACCCCAATATTGACAGTTACCAGGCTAGATAATGGTTGGTGCGTAAGGCGAGGGTTGGAGACAGAGAGCTCATCGGTTACGCCACAAAGAAGACTTCCTGACATAAAAAAATTTACGTGGGCAGAAGAGGAGGAGAAAGTGAAATGAAACCTTATGGTGAATGCAGAATGAAGTCCAATTTACAAAGAAGTTCGCCGTATGAGCCTACTAAGGAGTACGGCGTTTCACTTCCTCTGGTCTTGATGAATGCACTGATTCCCGTGGGAAGGGTGTCATAAAGTTATTGTATCCTCTTCTGAGACATGGTGGCCTACACTTGTTGTAACTGGTCCTTGATATCCTGGCAATGGGATGGTGTTGATGTCTGAGATGGTCCCACAATTGTTTCATCAAGGACAGATCTGAAGATCTTGTTGGGCAGGAGAATATATCAAAATCACTCATATAGTTCCTGCAGACACACGAAATGTGTGTATGAGCATTGTCCTGTTGAAAAATGGCACCATGGTACTTTTGCATTGGAGGTAACAGTCGAGGACACAGAATGCTCGTGGTGCACCGTCGTACCATCAGAGTTCCCTCACTACCAGTTGTGATCTCAAGTCATATCTGATGGCTTCCCATACCACGACGTAACACCGCTGTTCATCTCCAAGACATTGGAAAAATGGAACCTCTTCCCAGATCGCCGCCATATTAGCCGACGACGGTCATCCCGAGTACTGCAGAACCGCGATTCATCACGGAACATAATGCGACAAGATTCATCAACAGTACGTGTTTCCTGGTCACGGCACAGCTATAAAGGTATCTGTTTGTGTTGTGGTGTTAGTGACTGCCTGCGCGGTGGGCGGTAATTCCCTAGTCCGCCGGCTGCTAGTTTCCAACGGATGGTGCGGAATACCACAGAATGTTGCAAGGAGTCCATCACATATTCTCGGGAGACAGATGCATATATTAAGCAGTCGTGATGTGCTTAGTGCACGATAGGGCCATCCTCGCTTGTAATGGCAGCCGTGGTCGACCGGAACCTTGATCGTCGACTGGAACCTTGAGGAAAGCAGTGATATCCTCATACTCCCAGTTGGGCCAGTGTCATATCCGAGTGCCACACAAATCTGGATATTGTACGATTCTACCAGTCGACCAAATGGAGATCCACGGTTCTGCCAGCCGCTGATTACTCTGTCTCATATTAGCACGCGGTATCTCCATGTCTCCCACAGTGATCACCCACATTTGACGCTGTTCATACCTCATGTATACCATAATATGCCTGGTAACAACACTAAATCCGAACGCCACTAATGTATTCTGGTGGTCGCTCTACTTTTCAACGAGAATTGTAGCTCTAATCACTTTCATATGTGCTTAAAACGATTGCGTGTACGAAGATACACTGACACTCTACCCTGATCTCTGGGTGTCTCACTTGTTTGTCAGGTAGTGCATATTTCAGCCCTTTCCTGTACAGAATGCATCCCGCGCTCGCTTTCTGAATCGTACACTACTAGAGGCTCTGAGGCACGGGCCAGCGTGTGATGGACGATTGGATCGTCCCTCCGCTTTCTTCGCTCCCGCGCATCCCTCTTCGTAGCACTTGCGTCGTTTCTAAAACACCCTGTGTATGCTGCAAAAAGATGTAGATTGTAGACGACGTGTACCCTTCCAACGCCGTTATATATTTTATCCACTGTAGAACTGGTCTCATGAATTAACGGGAATTATCGTTTACCTCTGTACGACACAAAATGCAAGCTAGAGTATTTCAGCATGTTTCAAAAAGATTCAGCTGATTTTGCAAGAGTATACCTTCCAACTACACCCACACAAAAATTTGGGGTGAATTCTAAATTACGCGTCGAATCTAAAAGTTTGGCTTGGCGCCAATTGTAGGTTGCACTTCATGTGGATGTCGATAAGCGTCTACCTGAGGCAGATATTTCGCTCGCTCTTATACTCAGATGTACATTCTGTATTAAGGATATAATTTCACACCTGCATCAATTATCATGCATTTTTTTGTGTGTGTTTTATCTGACAGAACATAAATGAACCTACTGACGATGGTGAAACGTCACCAAAACATGTTTGGGTGATAAACAAGAAGACTTTATGTTTGCAGAAGCCAGAATCATGTTTCCATAATTGGAGATACAGAGTTTTCTGTAAGTGCGAAATTTTGGAAACATGCCGAAAACATTTTTCGACAAGCCGGATCACAACCGCACTAGCACCTCCAATTAACACCATTTCTTAACAATGTGCTGCCTCAGAGATGGGTTTGACGTAAGGTTCATGCAGATCTCGCATTGGAACAATGGCGTCCAAGGTTGCCTTATCTCACAGTTTGCGATTGTTTTGTGTTTGTGAAAGACTCCGTCTGTAAGACTCCACTTGATGGTTCAAATGGCTCTGAGCACTATGGGACTTAACATCTGTGGTCATCAGTCCCCTAGAACTTAGAACTACTTAAACCTAACTAACCTAAGGACATCACACACATCCATGCCCGAGGTAGGATTGGAACCTGCGACCGTAGCAATCGCGGGGTTCCGGACTGAGCGCCTAGAACCGCTAGACCACCGCGGTCGGCACTCCCCTTGAATAAACATTTCTCCAAGGGCGTTTTATCACACGAATGTGAATGTTTTTTATACTTGGTGAAGACGATGTCTATGAGATTCCCCTCGAAATGACTTTTGGTGAATTGTGACGCAGCATAGGAAGAGCAATGAATGCCATAAGTCGAAAAAAATGGCTCTGAGCACCATGGAACATAACTTCTGAGGTCACCAGTCCCTTAGAACTTAGAACTACTTAAACCTAACTAACCTAAGGGCATCACACACATCCATGTCCGAGGCAGGATTCGAACCTGCGACCGTAGCGGTCGCGCGGTTCCAGAACGTAGCGCCTAGAGCCGCTCGGCCAATCCGGCGCCATAAGTCGAGACATGTTCGTCAAAATATGGGCGCTTTTGACAGTGGCCTGGATGTTTGTTCTGTTTCCGATGGAGGTCACTTCGAAAGTCTGTGATAGGTACATGTAAATTTCTTTCCTAAAAGTAATAGCGTTGTTCGAGCATGTGCGTGAAAGCGACACCTTTTCAGAACCGGATTATTCTATGCCCAAGTTAAAATTAACCCATGCTTTTTTTTTAATTCAGTAAATGACGCAGTCTTCTGAAATCGACGGAGTCTTTTTGAAACACCGTGTGAATAAAAAAGTGCAATAAAATATTACATACATTATATTACAAAATAGTAAAAATATTAATTTGGTTAGATCATTTATTTAAGCTCAGTTTAAATGGATGTAACAGATAACTGGTATTTTTATGCTCTGAGGCTGGCTGTATAGGTGAGGGCAAAAAAGATTAAAAAGCATCAGTTGATATTTGGGTTCACGCACCTTAGGCAGGTAGTGTACGCCCTCGGACGGGATGTGAAAGCCTGAACCGAGCGTCTTGACGACGATGCGTGCTGACTGCAGTCCCTCCCTGTAAGAAACACAAACAGATAAGCACACTTCATTCCACATGCATTTCTTGATAAAATAACATCATCCTGTGCTCACGAGTTACGTGTAATGCTAACGGGAACAGTAGTGGCTGTCAGATACATTGCACTGAGCCGTGACAAGATCATTTCAGTTCCAGGAGGACGATGTCATAAAAGCCTGACCACAAGCTCGGATACGATGAAGATAGGAGAGAAGACCAGCCGTATTCTTTTGAAGGTACCATCCCCTGAATTAACCGCAGTCGATTGAGGTAAACCACAGCGAACCTAAATCTAGATGGCAGGACACGGTTTTAAGCCCAGCTCCCTCCGACTGTGAGTCTTATGTTTTAAGTACAGTGTCCCTACGAAAACTGTATTGTTAAAGTGCACATCGAATTACCTCTGAATGAGGGCTGGTGAAACAGTACAATCTGTGGAATAGACCACGTTTCAGTTCGCGTGTTGCTGCCAGATTATGGATTTAGGCCACTCTTTCTCACGGAGATCAACAAAGCTACATTTCGAGCACAAATCGAAGAGAGAAACTTTCACACCTGAATATGACGTTCTGTGTCTGTATATGAAATAAATTTCATACAAAACTCAGTTACAATTAAATTACTGTATATTTATTGTAGGATTATCTAAATTATTCGTAGTCATCTTGGTACATCGGTGACTGTATCTAACTGCCTATGCCGGATTTAAGTATTATCCTCGGTAGAACCAGAGCTTTTTCTCGACGGGAGACCTCTACAAGCTCCATTTAGGCTCTTGAGTGCAACTACGAACTTACGTAATGTGGGTTCCAGGTTGGAAAGCTAACATTAACGATTGGGAGAGCGGTGTGCTAACCACATAAATCGCAATTATAGCAGCACAATGAAGCTTTAAGCAGAGAACGGACTAACAGACGTTCGGCAGCTGAAGGTTACACAAGAACAACTATAGCACACGGATGAGTTTCGTTAATAGTGCCTCATACAACACCGTAATACAAAAGTAGACAGTAATGGAAAAACGAAGGTGTAACTAGTTCAGATCGTGTTTCTGTGCGTCTCATATTTCTTCATTTATTTCAAAAAGGATCGATGTCTTCTTCATTGCCTTCGGCTTTTTTATTCATCCTGAATGTTTGGTTTTTCTGGAGGTACTACTTTTGTTTCTGTACCGCAAGATTTCCTGTAGCTACACTATTATTTCCATATATATCTAGGAGCGAAAAATCAGGAGTGGAGAAGCGGAACCAGTTGCGTACTTTTCTAAACGTACTTGGGAAATCATTTACCATTAATGCATCAGTCATAAGGCCACTAGAATGTGCTAATTATATAATGGTACATATTAAGTATCGTATTACATTTTAAAACTAACAGACTGCAGTAAATAGCGAAAAATATTTTTTGAAACGTGATTGATAGAAAGCTGGAATGGGCTTCATGCGACCGTTCGTGAAACACGTCGTGCTTACTTCATACCGTTTCATCTGCGCGGAATGATATATTTCTCTGTTCTGCTTAGAAATATCAGTACGTCGATTCTAAGCGGTCCCACAGCTTCCCCCGAATTTAGTCTTCCGTTAGCATGCGGTCTTACTAATATTCACCTATCATAATAAACTCAGACAATAAAACAATTTTCTGTCGTTAATTTAGATGGAACACCAACTGATTTCCATTATTTCACAGGAAGTTCATTTCACGATCGTCTGGCAATATTTGTCTAGGTTTCCTTATGAAATTCTTAAGCACGAGTGGTTGGAATTTTCGAAGAATTAGAGCACTACCTGCTATAACCAGTGTCTTACGTAAGTGAAAGTTTGTGTTAAAGCCTCAGTGGCTGCACACAGTGCTTTAAATAAGCACAATTCTAACATACCCTTGCGTTCCTCCGACCTTCAGCAACTTAAACAAGTTATTGTATTTTTCCTTGCAAAGAGTAGGTAAATTGAGACTTAGGCTAACCTGGCATTCTTCCAGATTCACCTAACTTGAAATATGTGGCTAAATATTAGTTGATCTTCGTATGGTCATGTTGGACCAGGCATTGCTTTTAGAATCGTTATCCTGGTCTTCTATTTGGCTCTCGTTTTCTCTCCATGGGCTTTTTTTCCCTTCTGTCCACTTGTTTCTTTTTCTTTCTTTTAATTTCATTCTCTGGCTGTACAACACAACACAACAATTTCTCTTTTTAATGAAAAGTTTCCTATCTGCTGCTTACACTATTTATAAATGTGCTCTCTCGATGTTCTTTTTAATTTATTGGATCCATGGCGCATTCTTTAATTTTCCTATATATGTCACAGTTTTGTTTATAACCCTCATTGTTGGGATACTTTCAACATGTTCATACAATCTCAGCCTTCGTTTCCTAATGTCTGCTCCCAGAATTGATAATTTCTCCGTTAAATTATAAGATTCCTCTCTTTATCAGTCCCCCATTCTTAGAATTTTGCTCATAACCCATTGTTTCTCCTTGAGGATGTTTTCCAGAGCTCCTTTTCTGTTTAGAATATAACTTCCCCCTGTATACAGAACTTCAGATTAGATCACGGTGTTACAGTGTCTAACAGCGATTTGTAAATCAGCTTTTTCAGAGCGTTCTTAGGGTGACTTCTGTCGGGTTGCCTTGGTTTCAGTGTCTGCTAGATCTGCTTAATCGCCTGCGAAAGCTAAGAAAGCTGTCTCAATGACTTCTTTAGTCCCTCCAAGTTTAGTAGGCTTCCTGAGAATTTGGTTTTTGGTTCTTTTTTCCAATTCCTTAATGACTTTATTCAGAATGAGATTGAAGAGGCGTGGTGACGGACCATCACCTTAGCGAACACTGGTTTTAATTGCAAAACGCACTCATATTCCTCCCACAATTTTACGTTGAACTTTTTATCCCGAGAGTTTCCTTCATGAGATCTACTGTCTTTGGAATTACTCCCTATCCTTCTGTAATATCAAAAAGATACTTTAGGTCAACCGAATCATATGCCTTCAAAGTCAACTAAAGTGCCGATAATTGGGATGTATTCGATGGCCTTATATTTCACTATTATTCTTAAGTTGAAAATTTGTTCTGCACACTAGCGCCCTGCTAGAAAGCCGTCTTGGTATTCACTCATCTTATGTTCAAGATACGCTTGTGTTGTTAGAAGCAAATACGTCGTGAATATGTGGCACTTGAGCTGAAGGAGACAGATCCATCCGTAGTTATTTATGTCTACTAAGACATCTTTCTGGAGTAGTTATTTGAGTGTGCACTTCTAATCTTCTGGCAGTTCTTCTGCTTGCCAAATATCCGATACGATTTGTCTAAGTTCGTCTAATGTGTTTCTCCCTACGTGCTTCAATAATTCCACGCGATGGTGTCATCTTCCCAAAAATGTCTGTTGTTTTTAGACCTAAGGATACGTTTGTAGATTTCATCTTTGGTGAGTGGTTGGGACTCTGGGTATACTTGTACACTCCTGGAAACTGAAATAAGAACACCGTGAATTCATTGTCCCAGGAAGAGGAAACTTTATTGACACATTCCTGGGGTCAGATACATCACATGATCACACTGACAGAACCACAGGCACATAGACACAGGCAACAGAGCATGCACAATGTCGGCACTAGTACAGTGTATATCCACCTTTCGCAGCAATGCAGGCTGCTATTCTCCCATGGAGACGATCGTAGAGATGCTGGATGTAGTCCTGTGGAACGACTTGCCATGCCATTTCCACCTGGCGCCTCAGTTGGACCAGCGTTCGTGCTGGACGTGCAGACCGCGTGAGACGACGCTTCATCCAGTCCCAAACATGCTCAATGGGGGACAGATCCGGAGATCTTGCTGGCCAGGGTAGTTGACTTACACCTTCTAGAGCACGTTGGGTGGCACGGGATACATGCGGATGTGCATTGTCCTGTTGGAACAGCAAGTTCCCTTGCCGGTCTAGGAGTGGTAGAACGATGGGTTCGATGACGGTTTGGATGTACCGTGCACTATTCAGTGTCCCCTCGACGATCACCAGAGGTGTACGGCCAGTGTAGGAGATCGCTCCCCACACCATGATGCCGGGTGTTGGCCCTGTGTGCCTAGGTCGTATGCAGTCCTGATTGTGGCACTCACCTGCACGGCGCCAAACACGCATACGACCATCATTGGCACCAAGGCAGAAGCGACTCTCATCGCTGAAGACGACACGTCTCCATTCGTCCCTCCATTCACGCCTGTCGCGACACCACTGGAGGCGGGCTGCACGATGTTGGGGCGTGAGCGGAAGACGGCCTAACGGTTTGCGGGACCGTAGCCCAGCTTTATGGAGACGGTTGCGAATGGTCCTCGCCGATACCCCAGGAGCAACAGTGTCCCTAATTTGCTGGGAAGTGGCGGTGCGGTCCCCTACGGCACTGCGTAGGATCCTACGGTCTTGGCGTGCATCCGTGCGTCGCTGCGGTCCGGTCCCAGGTCGACAGGCACGTGCACCTTCCGCCGACCACTGGCGACAACATCGATGTACTGTGGAGACCTCACGCCCCACGTGTTGAGCAATTCGGCGGTACGTCCACCCGGGCTACCGCATGACCACTATACGCCCTCGCTCAAAGTCCGTCAACTGCACATACGGTTCACGTCCACGCTGTCGCGGCATGCTACCTGTGTTAAAGACTGCTATGGAGCTCCGTATGCCACGGCAAACTGGCTGCCACTGACAGCGGCGGTGCACAAATGCTGCGCAGCTAGCGCCATTCGACGGCCAACACTGCGGTTCCTGGTGTGTCCGCTGTGCCGTGCGTGTGATCATTGCTTGTACAGCCCTCTCGCAGTGTCTGGAGCAAGTATGGTGGGTCTCACACACCGGTGTCAATGTGTTCTTTTTTCCATTTCCAGGAGTGTATATGGTCTCCCCAGGAAGTCGTAGAAGTAGTTCTCGACAGTTGAATAGCTGAGAGAAGTATCGTGCTGGCTCCCTAAAGTTGTCTTCATTTGTCGGAGAGATTTTATCGTCCTGCTTTTTGAAGTATTCGTTCAAATGGCTCTGAGCACTATGGGACTTAACATCTGAGGTCATCAGTCCCCTAGAACTTAGAACTACTTAAACCTAACTAATATAAAGACATCACACACATCCATGCCCGGCCGGCCGCGGTGGTCTATTGGTTCTAGGCGCTCAGTCCGGATCCGCGCGACTGCTACGGTCGTAGGTTCGAATCCTGCCTCGGGCATGGATGTGTGTGATGTCCTTAGGTTAGTTATGTTTAAGTAGTTCTAAGTTCTAGGGGACTGATGACCAGAGATGTTAAGTCCCATAGTGCTCCGAGCCATTTGAACCATTTGAGCCATCCATGCCCGAGGCACGATTGGAACCTGCGACCGTAGCGGTAGCGCGGTTCCGGACTGAAGCGCCTAGAACCGCTCGGCCACAACGGCCGGCTTGAAGCATTGGTTCTGTGGTGTGTATCCACGGTTGTTTCTTCTCGATGTCATGTAAAAGCTACGTGTGTTGTGTTCTCTGATAATCTTTTCAACAAATCCAGTAGTTCTATTTTGTGCCTCCTCTTTCTACATCTACATCCGTACTCCGCAAGCCACCTGACGGTGTGTGGCGGAGGGTACCCTGAGTACCTCTATCGGTTCTCCCTTCTATTCCAGTCTCGTATTGTACGTGGAAAGAAGGATTGTCGGTATGCTTCTGTGTGGGCTCTAATCTCTCTGATTTTATCCTCATGGTCTCTTCGCGAGATATACGTAGGAGGGAGCAATATACTGCTTGACTCTTCGGTGCAGGTATGTTCTCGAAACTTCAACAAAAGCCCGTACCGAGCTACTGAGCGTCTCTCCTGCAGAGTCTTCCACTGGAGTTTATCTATCATCTCCGTAACGCTTTCGCGATTACTAAATGATCCTGTAACGAAGCGCGCTGCTCTCCGTTGGATCTTCTCTATCTCTTCTATCAACCCTACCTGGTGCGGATCCCACACTGCTGAGCAGTATTCAAGCATTGGGCGAACAAGCGTACTGTAACCTACTTCCTTTGTTGTCGGATTGCATTTCCTTAGGATTCTTCCAATGAATCTCAGTCTGGCATCTGCTTTACCGACGATCAACTTTATATGATCATTCCATTTTAAATCACTCCTAATGCGTACTCCCAGATAATTTATGGAATTAACTGCTTCCAGTTGCTGACCTGCTATTTTGTAGCTAAATGATAAGGGACCTATCTTTCTATGTATTCGCATCACATTACACTTCGCTACATTGAGATTAAATTGCCATTCCGTGCACCATGCGTCAATTCGCTGCAGATCCTCCTGCATTTCAGTACAATTTTCCATTGTTGCAACCTCTCGATACACCACAGCACCATCTGCAAAAAGCCTCAGTGAACTTCCGATGTCATCCACCAGGTCATTTATGTATATTGTGAATAGCAACGGTCCTATGACACTCCCCTGCGGCACACCTGAAATCACTCTTACTTCGGAAGACTTCTCTCCATTGAGAATGACGTGCTGCGTTCTGTTATCTAGGAACTCCTCAATCCAATCACACAATTGATCTGATAGTCCGTATGCTCTTACTTTGTTCATTAAACGACTATGGGGAACTGTGTCAAACGCCTTGCGGAAGTCAAGAAACACGGCATCTACCTGTGAACCCGTGTCTAAGGCCCTCTGAGTCTCGTGGACGAATAGCGCGAGCTGGGTTTCACACGATCGTCTTTTTCGAAACCCATGCTGATTCCTACAGAGTAGATTTCTAGTCTCCAGAAAAGACATTATACTCGAACATAATACGTGTTCCAAAATTCTACAACTGATCGACGTTAGAGATATAGGTCTATAGTTTTGCACATCTGTTCGACGTCCCTTCTTGAGAACGGGGATGACCTGTGCCCTTTTCCAATCCTTTGGAACGCTTCGCTCTTCTAGAGACCTACGGTACACCGCTGCAAGAAGGGGGGCAAGTTCCTTCGCGTACTCTGTGTAAAATCGAACTGGTATCCCATCAGGACCAGCGGCCTTTCCTCTTTTGAGCGATTTTAATTGTTTCTCTATCCCTCTGTCGTCTACTTCGATATCTACCATTTTGTCAACTGTGCGACAATCTAGAGAAGGAAGCACAGTGCAGTCTTCCTCTGTGAAACAGCTTTGGAAGAAGACATTTAGTAATTCGGCCTTTAGTCTGTCATCCTCTGTTTCAGTACCATTTTGGTCACAGAGTGTCTGGACATTTTGTTTTGATCCACCTACCGCTTTGACATAGGACCAAAATTTCTTAGGATTTTCTGCCAAGTCAGTACATAGAACGTTACTTTCGAATTCATTGAAAGCCTCTCGCATAGCCCTCCTCACACTACATTTCGCTTCGCGTAATTTTTGTTTGTCTGCAAGGCTTTGGCTATGTTTATGTTTGCTGTGAAGTTCCCTTTGCTTCCGCAGCAGTTTTCTAACTCGGTTGTTGTACCACGGTGGCTCTTTTCCATCTCTTACGATCTTGCTTGGCACATACTCATCTAACGCATATTGTACCATGGTTTTGAACTTTGTCCACTGATCCTCAACACTATCTGCACTTGAGACAAAACTTTTGTGTTGAGCCGTCAGGTACTCTGTAATCTGCTTTTTGTCACTTTTGCTAAACAGAAAAATCTTCCTACCTTTTTTAATATTTCTATTTTTTCTCTGATTAACATTTCCACCAGCTATCTGATCTGTAAGAAGTGTTGTTTAGTCGCAGGAGATGTTTACTGTCATATTTCTGGAATGCTTTCTTTCGTTCTTCCAAAGCTTCCTCACATGTTGAATCCCACCAAGGATGGAATGTGTTCTTTTTCCTTGAGATTAGCGTTTTGGCATTCTGTATGACCTTGGTTAGAAATAACTGCCTTATGTTTGTCATATTCCTCTTTTGTATCGTATTTTTTGGATTCTTTTTCTGTCAACTCGGAAGATTTGTTTTTATGGTGTACTCCTTTAGCAGTAAATTTAACTTTGGTCCACTAGATAGCGAATTGTGTTGGTGTTTGCACCACTGTGAAGTTAAACATGGTGAACGTCTTTCTGCGAATTGTATGTAGGTGATCTATTTGATATTCACCAAGCTACTGTCTGGGTGACCAAGTCTTTCACTTTCGGGGATGTTTACTCAGAGAGGTCGACATGCGCTTCAGATTGTTTTGTTGACACAATCCAATGAGTCTGGTCCTGTTCTTGTTGATGAATTTATGTACTTGGTAACACTTGTGTTGTTTGCCTCTGACAACTTTTACGTTGAAATCGCGTAGTTGAATTCTTATATCTTCACCAGGAATTTTTGAAACTTCCGCCCAAAGTTTATTCCAAAGTTATTCAACCTTTCAGGATCTTTCTTGTTATTGATGTTTGTGGAAGCATGATCTATTGTGGAGTGGCATCTACTCCGGCTCTCTTGTCCATTTTGCTGTTAAAGATAGGGGAGTTGCCGTAATCTGTGGTCGTCGCGTATGTGAAGCGTGTTTTCTGAATAACAAGTAGCTGTTAGCTTTTTTATATAGTTTTCAAAAGTGGTAGTGTAATTTGACGAGTTGAATTAGGGTGTTTATACTGAGCGTTCAAATGTAAGTTATGATTCTTTCCTGGTAGTTATCCAGAGAACTCCGATTTCCTCTGTGATCGTGGCACCCACGTACCCCACAATCCGAACGCCTGGTTGCCGTTCATTGTTGGGCACACTGGTTATCAAGGTGGATAAAGTTGTTTTTGTTCTCACGAATCATGATTGCCTGTGATGAAGATTTTCTCCAAGTTTCGATTGGGGTTTCATTTTATGGTGGTAGCCATTTACTCAGGGAAATGGGACATTGTTTGTTGCTGTGGTCTTCAGTCCTGAGACTGGTTTGATGCAGCTCTCCATGCTACTCTATCCCCTGCAAGCTTCTTCATCTCCCAGTACCTACTGCAACCTACATCCTTCTGAATCTGTTTATTCTATCCATTTCCCTTTTTAAATTTTCTAACCTACCTGCCCGATTAAGGGATCTGACATTCCACGCTCGGATCCGTAGAATGCCAGTTTTCTTTCTCTAGATAACGACGTCCTCCTGAGTAGTCCCCGCCCGGAGATCCGAATGGGGGACTATTACATGACATAACTGTTATTCAACACCATGTAAAAAACATGGACATTTTGAACTTAGCTGATACAATTTAAACTTCGTGATGCACTTTGTACAACTACATCTACATCTACATCCATACTCCGCAAGCCACCTGACGGTGTGTCGTGGAGGGTACCTTGAGTATCTCTATCGGTTCTCTCTTCTATTCTAGTCTCGTACTGCTCGTGGAAAGAAAGATTGTCGGTATGCCTCTGTGTGGGCCCTAATCTCTCTGATTTTATGCTCATGGTCTTTTCGCGAGATATATGTAGGAGGGAACAATATACTCCTTGGTGAAGGTATGTTCTCGAAACTTCAGCAAAAGCCGGTACCGAGCTACTGAGCGTCTCTCTTGCAGAGTCTTCCACAAGAGTTTATCTATCATCTCCGTAACGTTTTCGCGATTACTAAATGATCTTGTAACGGAGCGCGCTGCTCTCCGTTGAATCTTCTCTATCTCCTCTATCAACGCTATCTAGTACGGATCCCACACCGGTGAGCAGTATTCAAGCAGTGGACGAACAATTGTACTATAACTTACTTACTTTGTTTTCGCACTGCATTTCCTTAGGATCCTTCCAATGAATCTCAGTCTGGCATCAGCTTTACCGACGATTAATTTTATATGATCATTCCATTTTAAATCTTTCCTAATGCCTACTCACAGATAATTTATGGAATTAACTGCTTCCAGTTGCTGCTTCTAGTGACTGAAATGGAACAGAATATTACAATGACAATGAGGAATAAATAGTTTAGACAAGAAGATAATAGAAGCTTTCGAAATGTGGTGCTACAGAAGAATGCTGAAGATTACATGGGTAGATCACATAACTAATGAGGAGGTGTTGAATAGAATTGGAGAGAAGAGGAGCTTGTGGCAAAACTTGACTAGAAGAAGGGATCGGTTGGTAGGGCATGTTCTGAGGCATCAAGGGATCACCAATTTAGTATTGGAGGGCAGCGTGTAGGGTAAAAATCGTAGAGGGAGACCAAGAGATGAATACACCAAGCAGATTAAGAAGGATGTAGGTTGCAGTAGGTACTGGGAGATGAAGCAGCTTGCACAGGATAGAGTAGTATGGAGAGCTGCATCAAACCTGTCTCTGGACTGAAGACCACAACAACAATGAGGAATAAGTCACTGGGGTTTTAGGACCAGGGATTATAAGTTCCTGGGACATGAAATATGCAATCGTGTCTTCCCGGTCAACAGATGCCGACCATGCTGGCGCTTGCTACAAGTCAAACGCAAAGTAGGTTTTGCTGAGGATGTTGACTCTGATACTGAGTTCACAGTACCTAGATCCATTCGGTAAAATGTAGTAGCATCTGTGAACAGGAAGTAGACATGAAATACAGGTGAGACAGAAGGAAACCAGGGTACAAATAAAAGGATTGGCAGGATGGAATGATTTTTTCTGAAAGGGAAGGACAAAGAGTTAAGGAAGAGGAAAGGTAGAAAAAATTGATATGAGAAGATTTAAGGATTTCGTTCTTTATTTCCTTGCTACCAATGCTACTCATGCCATTTTATGATAAACTATATTAATGACAGCTGAAAAGCATTCAGCTTCTCCTTAAATGCAAAATGGCACTGGAAAAAAGTTTGAAAGCCAGATATCGACATTAAAGAACCAATTCCAGAAAATTTTTGTAATCTGATAAGGTATGAGATAGATCAAATATGCTATTGCTGTCCTACATCCACACCTATACACCGCAAGCCACCTTATGGTGTGTGGCGGACGGTGCTTCAGGTACCACTAACTGTTACGCTCCCTTGCCTGTTTCTTTCGCGAATAGCAGGTGGGAAGATTGACTACCGGTAAACCTCTGTACTGTTTCGACATTCTAGAATTTTCTCGTTGTGGTTATTTTGCAAGATGTATGTAAGGGAAAGAAATATGTCGCCCACCTCCTTCCGGGAAGCTCTCTCTCGGATTTTTTCGACAACACCTCTCTTGCAGCGTCGTCCAGTGGAGTTAGTTTAGCATCTCTTTCTCGTCTATCTTTTCTATTAATGTGACCTGGTAAGGGTCAGAACCTGTTGAGAAACATCAAGGATCGCAATCGGTCGACCAAGTGTTTTGTGAACAGTCTGGTATCTGCTTTTCCTAATATTTGTTTTGTGCGGACGTTTAATTGAAGGTGGCTCCGGATGATTACTCCAACGAGTCTCTTCAGTAAATTGATTCCTTAGGATGGTTAGGATGTGTGACTGCTGTGTACGGACGCAGGAGGAGCTGGCCACTCTTCGCGAACAGCTGAGCGTGTTGATGGCCACGGTCAGCCGTCTTCAGGCTGCTGCCTCGGAGTGGAGCGGCAGTGGGGAGTCTGGTGCGTCGCAAGGTACACCCCAGGTGTTACATGCTTCACCCACTGTCCCTGCTGTCGAGACATCTTCGCGGGTACCGGGCGCGGTTGGGCCAGCCTCTCCCTAAGGAGAGTGGCGGGTTCAGCGGCGTTCGCGGCGCACGAGGCGGAGGGTCAATGTGGAGGCTGGCCGTGTGGCATCGCCCGCTCTGCCTGTGAGTGGACATGTGGCTGCTCCTTCAGCAAGGTCCGAGCAGGCACACGGGGGGAGGGGTTTAGTAGTTATTGGGAGCTACAACGTGAAGCGGGTGATGGAGCCCCTGAGGGAAATAGCGGAAAGGTCGGGGAAGAAGGCCAGTGTTCACTCTGTCTGCTTGCCGGGGGGTCTCTTCCGAGATGTGGAGGAGGCCCTACCGGCGGCGATAGAGAGCACTGGGTGCACCCGACTGCAAATTGTTGCTCATGTCGGCACCAATTACTCCTGCCGTCTGGGTTCAGAGTTCATCCTCAGTTCGTACAGGCGGTTGGCGGAGTTGGTGAAGGCGGAAAGCCTCGCTCGCGGGGTGGAATCAGAGCTAACTATTTGTAGTATCGTTCCCAGAACCGATCGCGGTCCTCTGGTTTGGAGCCGAGTGGAAGGCTTAAACCAGAGGCTCAGACGATTCTGCGGAGAGCTGGGGTGCAAATTTCTCGACCTCCGCTATCGGGTGGAGAAATGTAGGGTCCCCCTGAATAGGTCAGGCGTGCACTACACGCCGGAAGCGGCTACGAGGGTAGCGGAGTACGTGTGAAGTGCACATGGGGTTTTTTTAGGTTAGAGAATTCCCTCCCTAGGCCTGACAAGCCGCCTCTTGAGACGCGGCAAGGCAAGAGTAGGCAAAATGCAACAGGGAATAACAATGTTAATGTACTAATAGTGAACTGCAGGAGCGTCTATAGAAAGGTCCCAGAACTGCTCTCATTAATAAACGGTCACAACGCTCATATAGTACTAGGGACAGAAAGTTGGCTGAAACCAGATGTAAACAGTAATGAAATCCTAAACTCAGATTGGAATGTATACCGCAGAGACAGGCTGGACAGTGAAGGGGGAGGCGTGTTTATAGCGATAAGAAGTTCAAAAGTATCGAAGGAAATTGACGGAGATTCGAATTGTGAAATGATTTGGGTGAAGGTCACGGTTAAAGCAGGCTCACACATGGTAATTGGATGTCTCTATAGGCTCCCCACCATGTTATAGTTCTGGGTGGAGATTTTAATTTGCCGAATATAGACTGGGAGACTCAAACGTTCATAACGGGTGGCAGGGACAAAGAATCCAGTGAAATATTTTTAAGTGCTTTATCTGAAAACTACCTTGAGCAGTTAAACAGAGAACCGACTCGTGGCGATAACATATTAGACCTTCTGTTGACAAACAAACCCGAACTATTTGAATCAGTTAATGCAGAACAGGGAATAAGCGATCATAAAGCGGTTACTGTATCGATGATTTCAGCTGTAAATAGAAATATTAAAGAAGGTAGGAAGATTTTTCTGTTTAGCAAAAGTGACAAAAAGCAGATTACAGAGTACCTGACGGCTCAACACAAAAGTTTTGTCTCAAGTACAGATAGTGTTGACGATCAGTTCAAAACCATTGTACAATATGCGTTAGATGAGTATGTGCCAAGCAAGATCGTAAGAGATGGAAAAGAGCCACCGTAGTACAACAACCGAGTTAGAAAACTGCTGCGGAAGCAAAGGGAACTTCACAGCAAACATAAACATAGCCAAAGCCTTGCAGACAAACAAAAATTACGCGAAGCGAAATGTAGTGTGAGGAGGGCTATTCGAGAGGCTTTCAATGAATTTGAAAGTAAAGTTCCATGTACAGACTTGGCAGAAAATCGTAAGAAATTTTGGTCCTATGTCAAAGCGGTAGGTGGATCAAAACAAAATGTCCAGACACTCTGTGACCAAAATGGTACTGAAACAGAGGATGACAGACTAAAGGCCGAAATACTAAATGTCTTCTTCCAAAGCTGTTTCACAGAGGAAGACTGTACTGTGCTTCCTTCTCTAGATTGTCGCACAGTTAACAAAATGGTAGTTATCGAAATAGACGATAAGGGATAGAGAAACAATTAAAATCGCTCAAAAGAGGAAAGGCCGCTGGTCCTGATGGGATACCAGTTCGATTTTACACAGAGTACGCGAAGGAACTTGCCCCCCTTCTTGCAGCGGTGTACCGTAGGTCTCCAGAAGAGCGAAGCGTTCCAAAGGATTGGAAAAGGGCACAGGTCGTCCCCGTTTTCAAGAAGGGACGTCGAACAGATGTGCAGAACTATAGACCTATATCTCTAACGTCGATGAATTGTAGAATTTTGGAACACATATTACGTTCGAGTATAATGTCTTTTCTGGAGACTAGAAATCTACTCTGTAGGAATTAGCATGGCTTTCTAAAAAGACGGTCGTGTGAAACCCAGCTCGCGCTATTCGTCCACGAGACTCAGAGGGCCTTAGACACGAGTTCACAGGTAGATGCCGTGTTTCTTGACTTCCGCAAGGCGTTTGACACAGTTACCCACAGTCGTTTAATGAACAAAGTAAGAGCATACGGACTATCAGATCAATTGTGTGATTGGATTGAGGAGTTCCTAGATAACAGAACGCAGCATGTCATTCTCAATGGAGAGAAGTCTTCCGAAGTAAGAGTGATTTCTGGTGTGCCGCAGGGGAGTGTCATAGGACCGTTGCTATTCACAATATACATAAATGACCTGGTGGATGACATCGGAAGTTCACTGAGGCTTTTTGCAGATGGTGCTGTGGTGTATCGTGAGGTTGCAACAATGGAAAATTGTACTGAGATGCAGGAGGATCTGTAGCGAATTGACGCATGTTGCACGGAATGGCAATTGAATCTCAATGTAGACAAGTGTAATGTGACGCGAATACCTAGAAAGATAGGTCCATTATCATTCAGCTACAAAATAGCAGGTCAGCAACTGGAAGCAGTTAATTCCATAAATTATCTGGGAGTACGCATTAGGAGTGATTTAAAATGGAATGATCTTATAAAGTTAATCGTCGGTAAAGCAGATGCCAGACTGAGATTCATTGGAAGAATCCTAAGGAAATGCAATCCGACAATAAAGGAAGTAGATTACAGTACGCTTGTTCGCCCACTCCTTGAATACTGCTCAGCAGTGTGGGATCCGAACCAGATAAGGTTGATAGGAGAGATAGAGAAGGTCCAACGGAGAGCAGCGCGCTTCGTTACAGGATCATTTAGTAATCGCGAAAGCGTTACGGAGATGATAGATAAACTCCAGTGGAAGACTCTGCAGGAGAGACGCTCAGTTGCTCGGTACGGGCTTTTGTTAAAGTTTCGAGAACATACCTTCACCGAAGAGTCAAGCAGTATATTGCTCCCTCCTACGTATATCTCGCGAAGAGACCATGAGGATAAAATCAGAGATATTAGAGCCCACACAGAAGCATACCGACAATCCTTCTTTCCACGTACAATACGAGACTGGAATAGAAGGGAGAACCGATAGAGGTACTCAGGGTACCCTCCGCCACACACCGTCAGGTGGCTTGCGGAGTATGGATGTAGACGTAGATGTAGATAGAGGAGTAGTCAGATGTGTGGAGGATGTGTAAGGACTTCCCACCGAAACATCTGCTGGGTAGTTGAAACAGTCTTCGCAACATCTGGGCGTGACTCACAAAGTCCTCGATATTGTCCGGATGTTTCAACACCCATTTTGATGACGTTTATCTACCAAACCTTCCGTTTCACAGTCTTTAATAGGTAGATAATTGGAGTACAAATTATCAACGATTTCACGTGCGTCATATCGTTGGTGGCGCGAGGATACAATGAGAGGTCGATAACGTGGAAATACCCTGTGATAGTGCAGAAGTATGTGTGACTAATGAGTTATTGACGCTGTGTACAGCACGAAAATCCGACTGGTTGTTCTGGAAGTACGGTGGATCTGAGGATGTTCAGTACAAAAGAAAACCAGTATTTATGATAAAAATAATTGGGACATTAGACTGCACTGAAATACATTGCCGGAAAGAAAATGCAACAGCCTCCATGACAAGGTCACTTCCTTGGCAAGTGATGTGACAGGTAGATCATCATTTTAGGAGTATATGATTGCAAATAAAGTCTACATATTGTAGTAAAGGGTGACCAAACAGTCACATCAGTGCAAAATGCACCAACATCTGTCGGTAACTCAGGTGAGTACCCTCACGTGCAAACGATCATTAAAGGGGTCGAATTGCATCCTGTAAGGGATTGTTCCAAGTATCTTGCACCGTCTATAGCAATTCAGAAATGATTCTTACAGGCCCTGGAGGAAGAGTGAATTTCCACTTCACCAAGTCCCATACGTGTTAAGCTGGCGAGAGACTTGGTGATCTCGACGGTCAGGGCAATTGTTATGCAGCACGAAGAGCACATTGCATAGCAACAGCTGTATGTTGCTGTCCATTCTCCTTTTGAAAAAGCACACCATCTTCCTGTCGAAGAAATAGCAGTAGCCGGAGGTAACGGGCTCTAGAATGTAGTAGGCAATGGTTACATTACACTGCAGAAACACCAGATCTTCCCTCTTCACGTAAGACAACAGAGCGCTGTTCCACTCTCCGCTCAACTCTTTCACGATTTTTCACAACACAAGTGTTTGGCAGCGTGGCCAGAGGCACACTTGATCTTAATCCTGCTACTATCAGACGGTTCCCATTGGTCCTTGATGACACAGTAGGTGCAGCATCTGCCCAGATTTCGTTCCTGGATGATGTTCGGTCTTACGCCGCTACTACCACAATACTCGACCTTAACGTGCATCTGTGCTACATAGACGTCCAGAACCTGTTCTGCAGGTGCGGGAATATTCCACAGACCAGTGTTGAAATTAGCGACGCACCAACGAGACACTGTTCCCAACATGAGCAGCAATCCCCCTCACACTTTCACCCAACTTTCTGCAGGCAATATGTGTGATCCCGTACAAACTGCTGAAGTTGTCCGATAGGAGCACGTACTCGTTGGTGATGCATGCTTGTACCCTAGAATGAATGTTGCAAACAATGTTCATCAGGAAGCCCAGCGGAGTTACTGCCAGCAGAGTCAGAACAGGGGATACACAAACAGGCCTCCTACCATCGGACCCCCTATGATCATGACAAATGAATCACTAACTCTGTAACCCCTCAGTTTGCACATAATATGCCATGGTGCCACAGAACACAGTCCCTGAGGGTGATGCGTTTTTTTCTGGCAGTGTAGGGGCTTCATAAGGTAAGTTACACATGTCGTCCTACGCTAAGACCATAGCGGAACAAGAGTGGCACATTCTTAGAAGAGAGTACATGTCGCAGGTTTCCTGCGGACACAGTTCGGCTGCAGTGCGGATAAAAAAATTTATTACAGTATATGATCCAATGGTCAAGTACGCGGAACATGGGCAAAATATGTAAACCCCAAACACATTCACCATGAAAGTCTGGTTGTATATGGGTCAGATGCAATTTCGTGTCCAGCCCTTGCGAAATGATGCCAACAATCTTACCAAAGCTGCACAGAGGTGGATGACGGTGATCGGAATGTCCAGATCTTGTACACGCGATTTCCATATATTCGGAACGTTGAAAGAAAATCTGGCTGAAAAGAGCTTCCACCGCTGATGACGTTTGCACACCGGTTCTCGAATAGATCCATGACCAAGGAGATCGTTTCTATTGTCGCGAAAAAATGAACGATCGGTAGAACGCTCCGACTGTTATTTGCCGAAACTTGTTGAATATGTTCAAAAATAGCTTGGGTTTTGCAGGTCTAAGTTACATGTTGGTGTCAGAGGACTGTAGTGCTTTTCTGACTGTTGACTTCTACAGTGAAACGCCAAAGAAACTGGTATAGACAAGCGTATTCAAATACAGAGATATGTAAACAGACAGACTACGGGGCTGTGGTTGGCAACGCCTAGATAAGACAACAAATGTCTGGGTCTGGTGCAGTTTTTAGATCGGTTACTGCTGCTATAATGGCTGGTTATCAAAATTTAAATGTGTTTGAAAGTGGTGCTATAGTAGGCGCACGAACGATAGCACACAGTATGTCAAAATGTATGAAATATTATGGGACTTAGCTGCTAAGGTTGTCAGTCCCTCAGCTTACACGCTACTTAACCTAAATTATCCTAAGGACAAACACACACACCCATACCCGAGGGAGGACTCGAACCTTCGTCGGGACCAGCCGCACAGTCCATGACTGCAGCACCTTAGACCGCTCGGATAATCCCGCGCGGCACACAGCATTTCCGATTCAGCGATGAAGTGGGGATTTTCCTGAACGACCGTTTAACGAGTATACCGTGAATATCAGGAATCCGGTAAAACATCAAATCTACGACATTGCTGCGGCCGGAAGAAGATCCTGGAAGAACGGGACCAACGACGATTGAAGAGAATCGTTCAACGTACCGAAGTGCGAACGTTCTGAAAATTGCTGCACATTTCAGTGTTAGGCATCAACAAGTGTCGGGGTTCGAACCATTCAACGAAACTTCATCCATATGGGCTTTCAGAACCAAAGGCCCACTCGCATACCCTTGATGACTGCACGACACAAAGTTTGACACCTCGCCTGGGCCTGTCAATACCGACGTTGAGCTGTTGATGACTGGAAAAATGTTGTCTCGTTGAATGAGTCTCGTTTCAGATTGTATCGAGCGGATGGCCGTGTACGGGTATTGAGACAACTTGATAAGTCTATGGTCCCAGAATGTCAGCAGGAAACTGTTGAAAGTGGTGGAGGCTCTTTAATGGTGCGGGGCGTGTTCAGTTGGAGTGATATGGGACGCCTGATATGTGTATATACGACTCTGACAGTTGACACGTACGTAAGCATCCTGTCTGATCACCTGCATCCATTCATATCCATTTTACATTTCGACAGACTTGGGAAATTTCAGCAGGACAATGCGACACCCCACACGTTCAGAATAGCTACACAGTGGCTCCAGGAACACTCTTCAAAGCTTAAACACTTCCACTGTCCACCAAACTCCCCAGACATAAACATTATTGAGCATATATGGGATGCATTGAACGTGCTGTCCAGAAGAGATGTCAACCCGTTCGTACTCTTACGGATATATGGACAGTTCTGCAGCATTTATGGTGGGGGGGGGGGGGGAAGGGGGGGCGCTACATGATATTAAGGCAGGTGAACCAGTTTCTTTGGCTCTTCACTGTATGTCGTCCTAGAATGAACATAACATTTACCTACACTGAAGAGCACTCAATTATATCACATTGTGTACAGCATAAAGAGAATGAGTTCATGCAGAGTTGCCTGCCTGCGTGACCGGGGGGTTCTAGGCGCTACAGTTCCGAACCGCGCGACCACTACGGTCACAGGTTCGAATCCTGCCTCGAGCATGGATGTGTGTGATGTCCTTAGGTTAGTTAGGTTTAAGTAGTTCTAAGTTCTAGGGGACTGATGACCACAGCAGTTGAGTCCCATAGTGCTCAGAGCCATTTTTTATGCGGTGTTGTTTGCATTAGAATCGTTTTGCAATAATCATGCGATGGTTACGGACGTGGCATCATGACAGGCACCGAACGTGTTATTTGCGGTATATTCCACAACACCTGTTTTTCTCCAGACCCGAATGAGTCGTCTTAAAGAAAATGTCGTTAAGGTATAAGTAGCAAACGAAGAAGAAAAGACTCGTACCCATACAGTGCCGTCAATACCAATGCCGTTATACACATACAGTTAACATAAATGCATTATGATCTGAGTTTAATTAGGCCGTGGTGATATTTAAAAAAAAAAACACTGCTTCTACAGAATACAGCTCCAATGAATAAACCTGTGTGTTTCCTTGTTTTGTTCTGCGCAGGGATTGGCCTGCTCTCCAAATCACTTCCCGTAATACTGAGAGCCATGCAGAAGCCGAAGGGGCAGACTCCTACTAAACGGAGCTACAAAAGTTAAACAAACAAGTGAGCTTCGACTGCAGTTTCGAATAAATGTTCGGGAAAACTTGGTTTCATAGTATAGATTTAATCACCTCTCATGAATGAGCAGTGTACTAAGACTAAACCTTTCGCTGTGTAACAGAATATTCGATGTTTTAAAACTTCCAGGCATATTAACACATTGTTCTGTAACGGAAATCGAACCCTGAACCCTCCAATAGTATTACCGACTGAACTATCCAGGCATGAGAAGCAATCCAACTTCACATCTTTACTTATTCCACTACCTGTGTCCTAGCATACAAACTTTACAGAGATTTTCCTGCGTACCTTGCAAAACCAACACTCTCAGTAGAAGATATATATAGCGGAGAAAGACTTTAGCCACAGCCTAGTGTGTTTACAGAATGAATCTAACACTGCAGGGCAGAGTGTGCTATTTTGAAACATCGTGGCAAATTCAAAATTTGTACCTGACCGGTACGAGTTCCCGGATCCGAGGTTCGGTACACAGTTTTTAATCTACTAGGAAGATTCAATGTACTTATATTTAGTGTTGTGAACTTAAGGACGTGGACAACAATATCTGTATTGTGTGGAAGAAAGAACCTGCGTAAGACTCGAAGCAGCACGTGCAGATGGTGCGTGGCCAGCCAGTGGACGCCACCCACAACCAGCACCGTAGAGCTGTCGTTCTCTAGCGGACGAGACCTGCAACACAAACCCAAGCATACTGACTTTCTCTCTTAAAAAACACTTCTCACAAGCAGTTTTCATATCCATAGTGCTTAATAATCTCCTCTTCTAAGCCATTTGTAATCGAAATATTTCGTCTTTGGTATCATATACGCTGGCCTATAAGGTAGCACGTCTGGTAAATGTGTTAGAGATATAGTGTGCTATGAAATTTCACGATCTGGCGAAATCATCATAAGTGAAAGGCACAAATTACCTTTAATTTAACGCATTACAGTGGCGATAGGAGATACCCGGTATGTGGTTGGGTCTCTGACGATAGCTTTCCTTTTCTAAATTCTCATTACATGCAATAAAGCTAAGTTTTGCAGACTTTTTCGTCAGTTGTTATTTAAATAAGACTTTTGTCTGAGTTTTTTCACCAGTGTTCTGAATGGTTCGCGTAATTTAGACGAATGCTACAACACGAATAAGCAAAGTCTTAGCCTGACAACTGGAGGGATTTTATGTGGAAAACATTTTTGGAACATAAGTCAGTCGAAGAAACTGCGATCCATAAAACCATAATAAAATTATTTCAATAAAAGCAGTAGCTTATTTATTTCATACGGGGGCCGGTTTCGATCTCTTATAGGATCTTCATCAGACCATTTTACTCTGTGACAAAGAGTGATACATTTTCTTAGAAGTCAAAGGAATTTATAGAATCATAAGAGTAGAATCATACAAAAGCATAGCCATTTTTCCATATTACTTTATTCTGACGATTTTACTCAAGTCCTTTGACCTCTTAGAAAGTGTATTGCCCTTTCTCACCAAATAAAACAGTCTCATAAGAGATCGAAGCTGGTAACGTATGAAACACGCTGAGGTGACGAAAGTCATGGGATACCTCCTAACATCGTCTCGGACCTCCTTTTGACCGGCGTACTGTAGCAACTAGACGTGGCATGGACTCAACAAGTCGTTAAAAGTCCCCTGCAGAAATATTGTGCCATGCTGAGTCTTTAGCCGTCCATAACTGCGAAAGTGTTGCCGGTGCAGGAATTTATCTCACTATTACATCCCACAGCTGTCCGATTTGATTCATGGGGGTGATTGTCTACAATGTTCTTCAAGCCAGTAGCGAACAAGTAGCCTAACATAAACATTTTCAGTTAATTATCGCTTCAGTTTGACTAAGGGACCCAGTCCATTCCATGTGAACACAGCCGACACCATTGTGGTGCCTTGTTGACAACTTGGGTCCATGGCTTCATGGGGTCTGCGCCATGTTCGAACCCTACCTTCAGATCTTACCAATTAACATCGGTACTCATCTGACCCGGCCACTGTTTTCCAATCGTCTAGCGTCCAGCCGATATAATCAAGAGCCCAGTAGAGGCGCTACAGACGATGTCGTGGTGTTGGCAAAGGCACTCGTGTCGGTCAACTGCTGCCATAGGCCATTAACGCTAAATTTCAACGCAATGTCCTAACGAATATGTTATTTTTTTCCAACTTTGATTTGTGCGGTCATTTCATGCAATGTTGCATTTCTGTTAGCACTGACAATTCTACACAAACGCCGATACTCTCTGTCATCAATTGAAAACCTTAGGCCGCCGCGTTGTCTGTGATGAGAGGTAATGCCTGAAATTTTGTATTCCCGGCCAATTCTATAAACTATAGATTTCGAAATATTCAATTCCCTAAGTATTTTACCTAGCGAGGTGGCGCAGTGACTAGCACAATGGACTCGCATTCGGGAGGACGACGGTTCAATCCCTCATCTGGCTGTCCTGATTTAGGTTTTCCATGATTTCCCTAAATCGCTCCAGGCCAATGCCGGGACGGTTCCTCTGACACTTTACTGCCGACTTCCTTCCCCTTCCTTCCCTAATCCGATGAGACCGACGACTTCGGTGTCTGGTCTCCTCCCCCAAACAACCCCCAACGATTTCCAAAATGATTTGTCACATGCGTGTAGCTCCAACTACCATTTCACGTTAAAAGTCTGTTATTTCTCATCGTGCGACGACTACCACGTCGGAAAATATTTCACATGCATCATATGAGTTCAAATGACAGCTGGGCCAATCCACTGCCCTTTTATCCCTTGTGTAAGCGACACTACCCCCATCATATACGATATCGCATCACTTTCATCACCTCAGTGTAAATAGCTTCATGCGATAAAGACTGTTTTCATTGAAATAGTTTTAATACACTAAAGAGCCAAAGAAACTGGTACACCTGCCTAATATCGTGTAGGGCCCCAGCGAGCACGCAAAAGTGACGCACCACGACTTGGCAAGGACTCGACTAATGTCTCAAGTAGTGCTGGAGGGAACTGACGCCATCAGTCTTGCAGAGGTGTCTAGAAATCCGTTATCAGACAGGATGCTTACGAACGTGACACCCTTAGAGTCGTATCTAGACGTATCAGGGGTCCCATATTACTCCAACTGCACACGACCTACACCATTACAAAGTCTCCACCAGACTGAACAGTCCCCTGATGGCATGAAGGGTCCATAGAGTCATTAGGCTGTCTCCATACCCGTACAAGTCCATCCGCTCCATACAATTTGAAATGGGACTCGTCCGAGCAGGCAACATTCTTCCAGTCATCAACATTCGAATGTCGGTGTTGATGAGCCCAGGCGAGGCGTAAAGCGTTGTGTCGCTCAGGCATCAAGAGTAGACGAGTGGGCTTTAGGCTCCGGAAACTCATATCGATGATGTTTCGTTGAACTGTTAGGACGCTGACACTTGTCGTTGATCCAGCATTGAAATGTGCATCTGTTTGCCGAAGGGTTGCACTTCTGTCACTTTGAACGAATTTTTTTTTAGTCATCGTTGGTCCCGTTTTGCAGGATCTTCTTCCGACCGCAGTGATGTCGGAGACTTGACGTTTTACCGGATTCCTGATATTCACGGTACACTCATGAAATGGTTCTACGGGAGAACCCCACTTCATCGCTACCTCGGAGATTCTGTGTCCTATCGCTCGTACGCCGACTATAACACCACGTTCAAACTAACTTCAATATTGACAACCTACCATTGTAACATCAGTAACCGTTTTAACAACTGCGACAGACACTTGTCGTCTTATCAAAACTTTGCCGACCGCAGCGCCGTATTCTGCCTGTTAACATATCCCTATATACAGGGTGTTTCAAAAATGACCGGTATATTTGAAAATTTAAAAACTAAACTAGCAGCGATAGAAATACACTGTTTGTTGCAATATGCTTTGGACAACAGTAGATTTTCAGGCGGACAAACTTTCGAAATTACAATAGTTACAATTGATGTGAAAGACATAGAAGACAACGCAGTCTGTGGGTGCGCCATTCTGTACGTCGTCTTTCTGCTGTAAGCGTGTGCTGTTCACAACGTGCAAGTGTGCTGTGAACAACATGGTTTATTCCTTAGAACAGAGGATTTTTCTGGTGATGGAATTCCACCGCCTAGAACACAGTGTTGTTGCAACAAGACGAAATTTTCAACGGAGGTTTAATGTAACCAAAGGACCGAAAAGCGATACATTAAATGATCTGTTTGAAAAATTTCAACGGACTGGGAACGTGACGAATGAACGTGCTGGAAAGGTAGGGCGACCGCGTACGGCAACCACAGAGGGCAACGCGCAGCTAGTGCAGCAGAGGATCCAACAGCGGCCTCGGGTTTCCGTTCGCCGTGTTGCAGCTGGGGTCCAAATGACGCCGACGTCCACGTATCGTCTCATGCGCCAGAGTTTACACCTCTATCCAGACAAAATTCAAACGCGGCAACCACTCAGCGCCGCTACCATTGCTGCACGAGAGACATTCGCTAACGATATAGTGCACAGGATTGATGACGGCGATATGCATGTGGGCAGCATTTGGTTTACTGACGAAGCTTATTTTTACCTGGACGGCTTCGTCAATAAACAGAACTGGCGCATATGGGGAACTGAAAAGCCCCATGTTGCAGTCCCATCGTCCCTGCATCCTCAAAAGTACTGGTCTGGGCCGCCATTTTTCAGATCCGAAACGATTACTGCATCACGCTATCTGGACATTCTTCGTGAATTTGTGGCGGTACAAACTGCCTTAGACGACACTGCGAACACCTCGTGGTTTATGCAAGATGGTGCCCGGCCACATCGCACGGCCGACGCCTTTAATTTCCTGAATGAATATTTCGATGATCGTGTGATTGCTTTGGGCTATCCGAAACATACACGAGGCGGCGTGGATTGGCCTCCCTATTCGCCAGACATGAACCCCTGTGACTTCTTTCTGTGGGGACACTTGAAAGACCAGGTGTACCGCCAGAATCCAGAAACAATTGAACAGCTGAAGCAGTACATCTCATCTGCATGTGAAGCCATTCCGCCAGACACGTTGTCAAAGGTTTCGGGTAATTTCATTCAGAGACTACGCCATATTATTGCTACGCATGGTGGATATGTGGAAAATATCGTACTATAGAGTTTTCCAGACCGCAGCGCCATCTGTTGTTGACAATTATAACTACTGTAATTTCGAAAGTTTGTCTGCCTGAAAATGTACTGTTGTCCCAAGCATATTGCAACAAACGATGTATTTCTATTGCTGCTCGTTTAGTTTGTATTGCCGTTTTAAATATACCGGTCATTTTTGAAACACCCTGTATGAATACGGATGCCTATACCAGCTTCTTTGGACTTCAGTGCATAAAGTGGTGTTCTACTTGAAAGAGCACACTGAAAGTGGAACGCCAAGTACGGTTAGAAAGAGTCTTCTCTGTGTAGATGGAATTGTAAAGTTTCATTTACTAAGACCCGAAAGCGTGGCGGTGACAGTGAAGAAAATAATTTATTGTCAAGTGTCAGGAAACTAAGAACTGCAGCAAAGCACCGATATTTTAAGGAACTTTGTCGTCTCATTCAACTGCCGAGACGGAAAGCGTTAAGTTACCAGCTATTGCGACCTCGAAGACATTATCTTTCTTTCACGCGTCACGCACCATTCAGACCACTGCGCGCTCACTTCTCTGTATGTTCACTGGAAGCAGCTGTACTGGTCATGTCATAAAGCTCTTATCTCTGCCTTTTCTTGCAATAGTCATGCAGCTGGCTGGAACAGTTCCACGAATAGCCACTATCAATGCTGGCACAAAATTCCTTTCGTCGGCCTATATTAGTAACTTGATACAGTATAAATGAGTATTAATCTGTAAAATTTGCTATATCAAAAACATATACTGAGTAACAAAACAAAGTTTGAAGTAGAATTGACATGTCTACCTCAACAAATAAATCCGAAGATGCTTTTTTCTGTACAGTAGGCGATCAGTGTAATTTTAAGCAAAATCGATCTTAAAAAAGATGGATTAAACAGTCAGCTGTTAACTGATTTTGTACAGCAGCTTAAAAATTCAGATTGATTACTATTGCAACAATACATATGCAGATTAATACAGTTTCTCGATACATTAACGCCTGAACCGCACAAACTATTATATTCGCGCCTTCTATGCATTTAAATTCAAAAATGAAATATAGTTTATAAAATTAATTGAATTTTTGATTGGTGCTTGGGATAATATGTTTATAATATTAAATAAGGAGCAATTCCTAATGTTCTGGAAAATTATCCAGGGTGGTCGGAAATACCCGTTACAGACTTCTAGGACTTGTAGAGGGGAGTGAGTAAATCGTATTTTGAATAGGAAGCCATGTCCGGAAACGTCATGCAACGAGACTACAGAGCGTCAAAGTTATAGGAACGGGCGTCTGTAAATGTGCGTATACACGGGGTGACGTCGCAAACTTTCTAGGATGATGGAGAACGATAAATGTATTAATTTGCAGTAAGGATCCCTGTACCGGAAACGAGCGAGTCGAAAGTTATAAAGGGAAACCGTTCTGATACCTGTGACAGTTGATTAGGTGTACCGGTTCTTGTTTTGCGCACAGAGTAGGGCTGGTAACTTTCAGTGGTGGTAGTATGGGCAAAAACGAGAAAAAATGTCCAATAAACGTGGACTCTAAAGTGGGTGCCTTAACAGCTATGAACACTTGCTCAGTAGAGGAGATGTGTTTCACATTAGCGAAGATGAACTAGTGGTCATAGCTCCTCAGGTACGCAATTTAGAGCGCACATTTATCGGACGTTTTTTCTCCTTTTTCTCCACACTACCACCACTGAAAGTTACCAGCCCTACACTCTTCGCAACACAAGAACCGGTACATCTATTCAATTGCAAGAGGTATCAGAACGGTTTCCGTTTATAACTTTCGACTCGTTCGTTTCCGGTACAGGGATCCCTACTTGAAATTAATGCATTTATCGTTCTCCGTCATCGTAGAAAGTCTGTAACACCATCACGCACATTTACAGACGCTCGCGTCTATGACTATGACGCTCTGTAGTCTTGTTTGATGACGTTTCCGGGATTGTGTTCCTATTCAAAATACGATGTACTCACTCCCCTCTACAAGTCCTAGAAGTCTGTAACGGGAATTCCCGACCACCCTGTATCGTCTCTTATTCGCAATACTAGTGGTTTATTCTTCTCTTCCACCAGGTACAGTGAGATTAATGGGACCACCGTCTATGTTCTGCGTCAACTTGCAGTAACCACTCACAGACGGTAGGTGGCAGGACCAGCAGTGGGCGGTGTATGAAACATGTATGGGGACGCCGAAACCAGTGCAGTCGTTGTCGTAATGCGGAAACGGAGCGATGTATCTCACATACAAAAGGGCATGACCACTGGCCTTTGGTCCAAGCGTAGAAAGTGACAGGTGGCCTTTTCAGATGAATCACGTTTTGTGCTCCATCCGTGAGAAACGTCTTAAAGGAAACATCCTGCAACAATCGTCGGTAGGGTCCATGGCGGAAGAGGAAGCGTTGTGGTCTGGGGAACGTCTTCGTGGTATACCTTGAATTACATCATCATTCTGGAAGACGCAATGGATCAACACAAGTATACGTCTGTTCTCGGGGACCGTGTCCAGCCACACCTTCATTCTGTTTTTCCTCGTCACGATAGCTTCTACCACCACTACAATGCAACATATAACACAGCTCGGAGTATACGTCCGTGTTTCTAAGAGACTCTCTTTACCACTAAACAGCCAGGTTTTAAATCCAATGCAGAGTCTGTGGGGCCACCTCCTTTTAATTGTTCGCGCTGTAAATCCTCATTCGAGAAACCTAGCGCAGTTGAGCACGGCTCTGGAGTCGGCATGGTTCCACATCCTTGTATGTACCTCTCCCTGCACGTCTCTCAGCTGTCCGCGCTGCAAAAGATGATCATTCACGTTTTTGACAGGTGGTCACAGTAATGTGACTGGACAGTGTATTTAATTATATTGCATAAATGAATTAAATAGTGTGGGCTAGTAGCATTATACCTATTTGCTGGAATTATACGTTATACAGGTTTTAATATTTCGACATACTTATAAGTAGCTCCTTTGATTTTTTTTTTTTCATTTTTAAGTGTTTCATACACAGAATATTTGGAAATTGAAAAAAACAGGATTCTCTGTTTTTATTCTTAAATGAGACTGGGATACTACCAGGTGTTATGTACGTTCCTATCTCTAATTTATATAGTCTATCGTTTGGCCATATATGAGAAAACTAAAACATTTTGTGAACGTGCTGAAAAAATATAAGTAACTGTTTGTGAGGTTAGTAGTAGACGTACACTGGTGGAGGGCGCACCTGTTGATGAGGCTGTACAGCGTCCTGTCGAAGACTGGTCGCTGAGGTGGCGCGAGCCAGAACTGCGGGTAGTAGGCGAAGGCCAGCGTGGTGGCGCCTGCGTGGTAGACGCGCATCTCGTGCGTCTTGTCGCCGTCTAGGAGGCTGGCGTTGAGCCGCTCCAGCACGTAGTGCAGCATCCCGCGGTTCGTCGAGTCTCCCACGAATAGCAGCTTCACCACCAGAAACAACACGTATCACGCTGTTACGTCTTCGTATACGCAGATTTGAATAAAGTTCGTGTAAATAGGCTTCAAAACTCTCATTACCTAATGAGTAAGGAACCCTTAGGAAATAGAGTAGGACGAACCCAAGGACCACTGTCCATGGAAAAATTTGGAAATTTGTGGTAAGAGCCTATAGGACCAAACTGCTGAGGTCATCGGTCATTTAGCTTACACACTACTTAATCCAACTTAAACTAATTTACGCTAAGGACAACAGACACCTATGCCCGAAGGAGTACTCGAACCTCCGACGGGGGGAGCCACGCGAACCGTGGCAAAGCGTCTCAGATCGCTAATGTTTGAGAGGAAAAAGTATGTTTCAAAACAGTAGCAAAAATACAAGCAACGCTTATAGCTTGGCTTGAGAGCAAACATTACTTTGGAATACTATGACGTCAGAAACGGATTGGTTGGTTGGTTGGTTTGGGAAAGGAGACCAGACAACGTGGTCATCGGTCTCATCGGATTAGGGAAGGATGGGGAAGGAAGTCGGCCGTGCCCTTTCAGAAGAACCATCCCGGCATTTGCCTGGAGTGAGAAACGGATTGGAACGTTAAAAAGTTGACTGGAAGCTAGATCAGTAAACAAAAATTAGCAGCCAGAAAATTACATACGCTAATATGAGATGTGCGATATTTAAACGTTTTGCATTGCGTGTACCACTATACGTGGTAAATAAATAAATAAAAACATAAGGCAACCGCGGATGCAGTTCGGAGAATGGTGTTCGACGGGAACGGATCGCTTATTAAAGAACATTTATAACAGCAGCTTACGGTCTTACGTGATGTCATTCCTAAACTTAAAAAAGTAGAAAGGTGAAATAATGACGAAATCATTATCTGTTATGCCGACAGCATATAAACACGTTTCGAAAAACTCTACCATGGACTAGCAAAAGCACTTCTCCGTGTATTATTGCAGTCATAATGGTGATGAACACAGCGATTTAAAATTAGTAAAAATATAAATTAACTGACGTGACACATCTTCGGAGATGAAATGGTTCCATTAGTGATAGTTAGTTTAGGGTCTAACCCAGCCTTTAGAAAACTGCATAATTTTCTCATGTGGAAAGATGAGCAAAACCCGTCCCTTGTTAAATGGGTACGTGTCTGGCGAACCTGAGATCTTTCAGTTTGCGCCTAGTGAGCGCTAGCTGCCCTATATAACCATAATAACCAGAAACGCTGAACAACTTTCAGTGAACTCGGTATAACGCGACAGTCTAATTTTGTATGTCATAGACATGATTTATGCCTAACTAGCTCGGTACCTTAAAAAAAACTTACACTACAGGCCAGTAGCATGTCGAGCCGACATTTTCTTCAACACTAATTACTGCCAGTTGAAAGTTGTATGAAAACAGTAATATATACACGTATAAAAAAGTTTTTCATCACCCCGGCTTCCAGAACTATTATAGACATTGGATTTGGATACTGTATCACAGGCACAGTCATTTTGACTGTTCAGAGATGTCACTAAACCCGCCCAAAGATGTAAACAACCATGCAAAAGTAGCGCCTAACAGACGGAGAGGGTTCGCAGCCGATCAGTTCCAATCATTCCACCAGGAAGGAGGTACACAGCTCGTGTGTCTATAGTTCAAAGATGTTTAGACGGTCAATACCGCGGTTAGACCGCGGTCGCATTGTTACTTAGTGCCAGGTAGGGCTCTCAACAAGGTGATTTCCAGCCGTCTCGGAATGAACCAAATGGCTCTAAGTACTAACATCTGAGGTCATCAGTCCCCTATACTCAGAACTACTTAAACCTAACTAACGTAATATGACCCTAGAAGTTAAGTCCCGTAGTACTCAGAGCCATTTGAACCATTTGAAACACAAGAAACGCACACTTAAAACCTTTAAAACATGTTGCCGGAACATTGATATTTGAAAGAAGCACTTGCTTGGCACTACAAACAAGAAGGGTCTTCCATGGATAGGGAGTCAGTTCTTGAAGGGGAAAAGGTTGACCAGTGAAGAGGGTAGGAATGTGGTGGTATAAGGACAGAGGACTGGTGCATAGCAGCCGTGGGGTAAGAGTAGCTATTGGAATAGAAGAGGGATAGGAGTAGAGGGGAGAATTGGTGACGCTAATGGTTATTGGGAAAAGAGAGTTGTGTGTGAAGAAGGACAGAAGGAGAAAACGGGGGGGGGGGGGGTGTAAGAAAATAAGAAAATGTGGAGAGCGGAGGGAGAAGATGCCCTGATAAGTTGGATTGGGTGGGGTGGACCTATAGGTGGTAGGTTGGGTAAATGTCGGGGGAGGATCTGGGAGGGGGAGATGGTTGAAGTTTCATTGGCAGAGCATGTAGGGGGCGGGTAAGTGGAGGGTTGATGGGAAGTGTTGGTAAAGGTGTGTTAGAATATGAGGATTGTAAAGTGGAGGGGAACGGATGGGATTATTTGAGACCAGTTTGCAGATGGTGTGGATTGCTTGGTGGTGTTTAGTGTGAGTGAGGAGAGACGGGAATATGGTGAGTTGCTAAAGGCTCCTTGTGTGGGTAGGTAAACGGATGTAGAAAGTGAGATGGAATGCATGGAGTTCGAGGATCTGGAAGGTTTTATAGAATGGAGAGGGGCAGATATCTATGCAACATTTGCATAGCAAGGGATGGGTTGGATTAGAGATTTGTACAGGTGGAGGGCTATGGGGGCTGTAGTCCCCATGCTCGTTCAGTTAGTAGTTTTAGTCTAATGTAGGTTTTCTGTTGGAGTTTAGCAGGGAGTTTTCCACATTATTTGCCACTCAGGTTAGTTCAAGGTATATTAGTGTTAGTTAGCTGGATGGGACGGCCATAAAGGCCAGGTAGAAGTAATGGAGACGGAAGGTGCGGGTGGTGTGTCCTATAATTATTGCATGAGTTTTGGAGGATTTAATCTTAAGGAGCCATTTTTTACACCAGAAGTTAAACAGATTAAGGTGGACTTGGAGGGATCGTTGGAATTTCTGGAGCGTAGAACAGAGGGCGAGGACAGCGGTGTCATCAGCACACTGAAGGAGGTGGATGGGAGAAAGTGGTTTGGTTATATCGGTAGCGTAAAAGACGTAAAGGTTTGGGGAGAGAACGGAACCTTGGGGCACTCCTGCAGTAGGATGGAAGGCGCAGGAATTCGTGTTGTTAACAATGACATAGGATGGGCTATTGGTGAGAAAGGATGCAATAAGGCGGACATAGTTGATTGGAAGTGCATAAGTTTGCAGTCTGAAAAGGAGACCGGTGTCCAGTACGCAGTAGTATGCTTTCTCTAGGTCAAGGGAGACAAAGATGACAGATTTACGATCGTTGAGCTGTTGGGATAGGAGACGGGTGAGGTTCAGGAGTTGATCATCAGCAACGCTAACGACCGTTACAGCGAGTATTTAAAGCAAACTTCATTCATCATCTTTCAGATGTAGGAACATGCGTACCAACTTTCGTTTATGTCGCATAACTCTTTCTTGGTGTTGCGTTTTTTCCCGTCACTCTCTTATAGGTCTGCTTTGGAAAAACATCAATGTCACCATTGTCATCTACGGCTCAAAGTAGCCATGGAACCATTTTCTGTAAAAATAAAAAAAATCATATTCACGCAATAGGCATTCTTTTTGAAAACTACAACTGGTAACACGTCCGTAACATCGGAAGCTGACAACGCAGAGAACTCTCGCCGGTGTTTCACGAATTGTCTGCTGACTTTAATTACCGTTGTTACCTCCACGAACGAGATCTGTATTCAGCTCTCCCTCTAAAAAATTTTAGACATAAAAATATGGTTTCAATTTAATTACATTTCAGCTGCGAAGAGACTTCCTCAATGAATACGCCCCTCGGCTGGTATTAATTAATACTTGACGCGTAATTATTTTTGGCTGTAATGTATCTGCGCGGGGGTAGCGACACAGATGTGGCCGAAATACGTCGGCCAACAAACTTTCTCTCTAAAGGAAAAAAAAGTTTGCTCTGGAACTCCTGCTGCAAGTTTTTGGGAGTTCATTTCCAGATGTCGTATTTCATAAATCACTTCAGTATTTAATAAAGTGGCGGTACTCTCTTTAATAACGTACGACGCTTAATCTAATTGGAATCGCACGTTTTTCCGTCGTTCTTGCTTTACTGGACAGACGGTAGAAAACGAATCATTGTAAGAGTACTTGAAATAAAATCGTAGGAAATAATCGTATTTCAGGAAAGCGCCAGTAGAAATTCTTTCGACTGGGAGCGCAACACAGTCTATGGTAGACATTAAATGAGATTCCATAGAAACAAAAGAAAGAAAAAGGTGGCCGTTCTTCATTTACAGTAAGTAAATATTTGGTGTGGGTAATTAACAATTTTGCGGAGACGATTTTCTAAATATTTTAAGTGCGTGTATGTGTGTGTTGATTTGGTGAAGTTGAAGTTAATGAAGAATGGGCAGTCGTATTATTTCATAGTGAATGCAGCCTGAATATTTAGTAGATACATTTGTAGTATTACTTTCCCCTTTATAATGTGAATAATATGGTAACGTTCAGTGAATGAAAGGATAGTACTCAGAAACTATAAATTTTCAGCCTGATAATGGAAGTTCAAGATAGTTACGTCGGATTACATGAATTGTTGTGTAGATAACAAAGGGTCGTGTTGTTTAGTTTCGGAAACGGGAGGAAGAATATCCGCGACTGTTCTCGAATTAGTTTATAACTCTAATGTAGCTGGAATAATTCTCATGGAATTAAGAAAGGAATGCGATAGCTCATCTATTGGACTCGTTTTCGGAAAAGGCAATTGGGTGGTTAGTGTAATGAGAGATCGAGCGCAGCGCCTTCACCCAATTGTACTTTTTTTTAATGCTGTCCTTATCCTAAATTACCTCAGACAAATGCTTAATTGGTTTCACCAAAACGGCCAATATCGTTACACAAATTGCTCCCTCCCATTTCTTCCATCTTATTCCACTGAGTTAGACTACAGGCAGTTGTGATTTTCAAGACAATACTCTAAAGAAGACAGAAAGAAAGCAATCAGTAAAATAGCTCCCAAGAGATTGATGTAGCTTTTCAGACGCCTAGACTCTACTTTCTCATAAGTGGTCGTAATAAATTGGAAGAAATGGAATCAGTTAGAGGTCTTCAAGTATGAAGCGCCGTTGCTTCTTCAGAAACTCTGTAGAAATGTACACAACGACCATGACAAAGAAAACATACAAATGTTCATTTAATTCACTAACTAAATTCAGTAATTTAAACAGCCATGGTTACAGACTTAACTATCAAAACTGAATGTGGTTTCTCTCTGTTGGTGACAATGTCTTAGACATTTTTCATTAACATTTACTCATTCATGCTGCTTCTCAGTTTCTAGAAACAGATAAAAAAGAATGAGTTGTTATTTTCACACGTCGATTTCACAATTTTTGTATCCAAAATGGTAATAATTAATTTTAGTATACTGATCTTAATTCAGTACAACATTAGTTTCGAAGGCTTGCTATCACAAAACAGTTACTTTCATTACTTATACTATAATGTTGCATAGCAGGATTTAAAATTCCTTCCCCCAGGGGCCCAGCATTCACTTGCTGAGTACGGGCTTGGCGACCCCGGGGTCCTGAGCTGGGGACTGGTCTGCGCCGCCAGTGTCCTGTCACCGTAACCCCCGGACATGCTTCAGCGACCACCGTACGGCGCGGCGGTGAAATGTTGTGTGCTGCGGGGAATGGTAATCTTGGCTTGACCGCCTGGATTGCGAGGAAGGCCAACCTCTATAAAAACCCCTCAATCTTTCGGTGTGCTCCGCGCCTAGAAGATGCATGGCTGTTGGGGTGGAACAGTCGCAAGCGGGCAACCTCTGGGGCACCTGCCGCACCCCAGTTGTATAAGGCTTACTCAGGCACGCGGGGCTCTGTCTGAGCGGACTTTTAGTTCCCTAGCTGCTCGTGGGACCACAATGGACCCTTCGAACTCTACATTTCTCCCTACCAGTGGCTTGGGTGGGCCGCTGGTAGGAAAACACACCCAATCGAAAAAGCGGCTACGCGCTGCGGGTCCTCCAGCGCCTGGTGTTGCTAGAGATTTAACAGAATGTAGTAACGGAGCACATGCTGATAATCAGAATGTGTTTTTGATTATTAAAAGGAAGGAGGGTAGCTTTGAGAGGGTTTCTCCTTTTTACATCCACAAGGGTCTTGAGGGAATTGCAGGAACACTGAAATCTGTAAAGCGACTGCGCAATGGGACTCTGTTAGTTGAAACTTCTAGTTCCCGTCAAGTCGCTGCCCTTCGGAAAGCAAATTGTCTAGGAGAGTACGCTGTCGAGACCGAGCTCCACTCCACTTTGAACTATAGTAAGGGTGTTGTGACGTGTAGGGACTTGGTGGATATCCCCATAGACGTGCTAAAATCTGAGTGGGCTGACGAAGGAATTGTTGACGTGCAGCACATTATGAAACGAGTCAATGGGGACCTCGTCAAATCTGACTCGTTTATTCTCACATTCAGTTGCCCGAGACTCCCGGAGCATGTTAAAGCGGGGTTCTTACGTTTGTCCGTACGGCCATATTTCCCCAACCCAATGCGCTGTTTTAAATGTCAGCGCTTTGGGCATACTACGTTGGGGTGCAATGGGATAGCCACGTGTGGTAAATGTGGTCAGCCTGCCCATGACGGAGCCGATTGTTCATCGCCTGTGAAGTGCGTGAATTGCTCTGGGAGTCACCCTGTCTGGAGCCGGATCTGCCCCATCTATCTCGAAGAGCGGAAGATACAGGAGATTAAAACATCTAAGCGCATCCCCTATGGTGAGGCCAAGAAGATCTTTAAGGCCATGCAACCTCCTGTGTTTTCCACATCTTTCGCTTCCGCTCTCAAAAAACCGGTACAACTGGCCACTGTTGCTACACAAACGGAGGTTGCTAGTGTTAGCACTAAAACCTGCGCTTGCCAGTGCACTTGTGCTGCTGCGGTTGTTTTGCAATCTGCGGCTCTCCCCGCTACATCGGACAGGGCCGTGGTTGCTGACATTGAGACATTGAGGTACTTCCAGCCTCCCCCCATATGGCGCCTTCTGCCCAGGCGAGTCAACCTCCAACTGTTGACAAGGCTCTGCATTCCAAGCCCCCCAAGACAAAGCCTCAGAAGATGAAGGTTCTGCCACCTGAGGAGACTAGTCAGCGTCGGTCCGATGATGATGCCATCGTACTGTCTGACATCTCCCGTGGGTCGTCATGGGAGCTTATGGACATTGATGTCGACCGGGGGCGATCTTCTCGCCCCAGGAATAAATCTCCGGCCAGTACGGTCTCTCCTCCAAAGCATAGAGGCAGGGTGAAAGTTCAGCCACCCTGATCACTGGCTCCCATATTACAGTGGAACCTGAATGGTTTCAAGACGCATGTGGCCGAATTACAACTCCTCATACGAGAGTGCCCCTTGTGCTTATGTATCCAAGAGACACATTTTCGGGCCACTGATTCTCCTTCTTTACGCGGCTATACCGCATATCGAAAAGATGATCTGACGGGGCAAAGGGCAAAGGGTGGTGTTGCGGTTTTTGTCCGTGATGTGCACCCCTCATCTGAGCTCCCTCTCGTCACCGACTTGCAAGCAGTTGCAGTTGACATTCTTGTGGGTCGGAGGCTCACAGTCTGTTCTGTTTATTTACCACCTCCGGATGCGATTGACACTGAGGCTCTCACGGACCTTATTAGCCAACTCCCTCGCCCATTTCTTCTTCTGGGGGACTTCAACGCTCATAATGTCTTATGGGGCTCTCCGACTACTTGCCCCAGGGGTCGCATTCTGGAAAGCGTCATGATGTCTGAAGAACTGTGCCTCCTCAACTCTGGTGCTCCCACTCATTTCTGTACTGCTTCCGGATCGTCATCGGCTATTGACCTTTCCTTTTGCTCTCCAGCACTCGCGGATTCTGCTCTGTGGGAGGCTGCAGCTGACCTCCATTCTAGTGACCACTTCCCCCTCTGGATTCGCCTCCTGGATGAGGCTGTGGCATTACCAGTGCCGCCCCGGTGGCACCTTTGCAGAGCTGACTGGACACTTTTCAGCCAACTGGCTGTTTTGGAACACCGTGCCAGCGTCCACGAATGGGTAGACCATGTTGCAGCCGTGATCTCTCATGCTGCTGAATTGTCCATCCCACGGTCATCCGGTCATCCCAAGAGGCGTCCTGTCCCTTGGTGGACCACTGAGTGCCACTCAGCCATCCGCGCCCGCCGTGCAGCACTGCGCCGCTTCAAGTGCCGTCCCTCAGCTGACAATCTTGCGGCCTTTCGGGTGGCAAGGGCCAGAGCGCGGCGAGTGATTAAAGAGAGCAAACGACGGTCATGGCAATCGTTCTTGAATTCCATCTCTCGCTCCACTAGTTCTACGAAAGTATGGGAAGCCATCAGGAGGATTTCCGGGAAACTCAGCCAGCTGCCTGTCACGGCATTGCTGCATCAGGGATGTCTCCTCACGGCGCCGAGAGACATTGCCCAGACACTGGCCATGCATTTTACGGAATCTACCGCCACTATTAACTGTGATCCAGATTTCTGCCGCTACCGCACTGCCGTCGAAAGGGGTCACTTGGACTTCCGGTCTCTAAATTCTGAACCCTATAACTGCCCCTTCACAATGTGGGAACTGGATTCTGCGCTGTCTGTGGCTCATGATACTGCGCCTGGTCATGATCAAATCCGGTACAGCATGCTGCGGCACCCGTCGCTGCCATCCAAGGAAGTTCTCCTGAACTGTTTCAATATGATATGGTTATCTGGCACGTACCCTGACTCGTGGAGGGAGGCAATTTTGATTCCCCTCCTCAAACCAGGGAAGGACCGAACGCATCCCAGTAGTTATCGGAGTATTGCCTTGACGAGCTGTGTTGGGAAGACGTTGGAACGCATGGTCAACCGCCGCCTGGTTTGGCTGCTCGAGACCAGGCAGCTCCTTAGCCCCTCTCAGTGTGGCTTTCGGAGATGTCGTTCCACTATAGACAACTTGACCCTGCTTGAGGCCGCCATCCAGCAGGCCTTTCTACGTAACCAGCATTGTCTAGGGGTCTTCTTTGACATTAATAAGGCGTATGACACTACTTGGCGCCGCCTTATCCTCAATCAACTCCATGAGTGGGGCTTTCGTGGCCGTCTCCCCATCTTCATTCGGTCCTTTCTTTCTCACCGCCTCTTTCGGTATCGGGTTGGTAATGTGCTATCGGATTTGTACGTGCAGGAGAATGGTGTTCCTCAGGGCAGCGTTTTAAGTGTCACCCTCTTTGCCGTTGCTATTAACAGTATCACGTCCACTATCCGGAGTCCTGCCCAATGCTCCTTGTTTGTGGACGATTTTGCTGTTTTCTGTTCTTCCTCCAGTCTTGTCAGTGCTAGTCGGCAGTTACAGCTTACGATAAAGCTCTTAGAGGCATGGACTGCAAAGACGGGTTTTACCTTTTCTGCAGACAAATCTGTGTGTGTTCATTTTAATCGTTCTCGGCGTCTTTTTACCTCCCCTGAATTGCGTCTGAGGGACACCGTTCTTCCTTTTAGAGACACTGTGAGGTTCCTGGGCCTCACTTTTGATTCCAAGTTGTCGTGGTTGCCTCACCTTAAAGACCTCAAGGTGCGGGCCCTGAAGGCACTGAATATTTTGAAGTGTCTGAGCCATCGGTCCTGGGGAGCAGATCGGGCGCGTCTGCTGCAGTTTTATAGGGCTTTCGTCCGATCGCGTCTTGACTATGCTTGCACCGTGTATGGGTCAGCAAGGCCTTCGTATCTGAAGATCCTTGACGCAGTACACCATGAGGGTATCAGGCTGGCCACTGGTGCCTTCCGTACCAGTCCCATCCCCAGCCTGTGTGCTGAGGCAGGGGAACCGCCGCTCGCCATCCGGCGGAAACTCCTCATGGTGCGACGGGTGTGTCATTTCCTTGCCTGTCCTACCTCCCCTGCGTACCCTACCGTTGCCCGACCGCCTATGGAACGTCTCTTTTCCAGTCGTCCCAGGGCAACAAAACCATTTGGGATTCGTGCCAAGCATTTGCTTGAGTCCCTTGGTGTGGAGCGTGTGGCCCCCCAACGACAAGGTTTTACCCGCCTGCCTCCCTGGTTGCTCCAGAGGCCCAGCATCCTCTTAGACTTGTCGGAGAACCGGAGGAACTGCACTCCGGCGTTTGTTTTTACCTCCTTATTTTACGATATTTTAAACCAGCATCCGGACCATGTACCTGTATTCACAGATGGCTCTAAACAGGGGGACACTGTTGGTTGTGCTGTTGTTTTCCCTGATCGAGTCGTCAAGTTACGGCTTCCTGCGGTGTTTACCATCCTCGATGCCGAATTGTTTGCAATACTGCGGGCATTGGAGCAGATGAGATGTGTTCCCAGTATTAAGTTCCTCATCTGTTCTGACTCCCTGAGTGCCCTTCAGACCATTCAACACTTGTACCCAGCGGATACGGTCGTCCAGAACATCCATGATGCCCTACTCCACCTGCAACGGCAGGGGAAGGAGGTTTCTTTCTGCTGGGTGCCGGGGCACGTGGGTATTAGGGGCAACGAACTGGCGGATGTGGCTGCCAAAGATGCATGTTCCCTCCCTCACGTTGTTGAATGTGCCGTCCTCCTCCATGTTGTAACCTCCCTTTTGCGTTTTCGTGTTATGCATCAATGGGAAGAGGAGTGGTTGGCAGTTTCTGACAATAAGCTGCGTCTGGTAAAGGCCACTACGCGACCATGGCGTACGTCCTACCAGTCATACAGGCGGGATGAGGTTCTCCTCACTCGCCTCCGCGTTGGACACAGTCCCTTCACGCATGGTTTTTTACTCCGGCGGGAGGACCCCCCAATCTGCAGTGCTTGTGGCGTCCAGATTACTGTCCGCCGCATTTTACTTGACTGTCTTTTATTCTCTGACCAGAGGGCGGTGGTTTCCTTGCCACCGGATTTGCCCTCTATTTTGCAAGACGACGCAGCGACTGTGGTTAAGGTTTTACGGTTTTGTGTCCTGTCCAATCTGTTGCCTCGGATTTTAGGGAGAAGGTTTTAATGTGCTGCTGGGTGACTGGCTCACCCAGTTTTTAGGTAAGAGGTCCGCCAGTCACGATTACCTCCTTGTTTCACTTCGGTATCTGTTCTCTTTTCCTTGTGTTTCCTTTCCTTTTTTAGTGTGTTTCTTCTCCTCTTGTTTTGCCTCTGTATGTGCGCATTTGGAACTGCGTCAGGCCTGTGTCTTTTAGCCGTTCTCCTTGTTCGGCGTCCGTCTTCGTCCCTTCACCGCCTGTGTTCCTGTTTCTATGCGCTTGGGCGCTGATGACCACGCTGTTTAGCGCCCGTAAACCTCAAACACACACACACACACACACACTAAAATTCCTTTTAAATCTACACACGTATCGTGAAAAAAAAAAGTGGTAGCTAGTTTACTATCACTCCAGATGCTATTTGCTTCCAATATGGGTGAAGATATGGCAACCAAAAGGTCAACTTCGAATATTGCTTTCTGATGTATTTGACGATTCGGACCAAAAAAGAGGAATCAGTTACATTTTTCAAGTTATTATAATTGCAGTCAGGGAATAGAATAGAATTGTATCAGATTTACATTTTTATGTTCAGTATTTTTGCTCTTTAAAATACAGTGGTAGGACAAAAATGTGAGGGTTTGTTGAGTTGGGTTGTTTTTGGGGAAGGAGACCAAACAGCGAGGTCATCGGATTAGGGAAGGACGGAGAAAGAAGTCGGCCGTGCCCTTTCAAAGGAACTATCCTGGCATTAGCCAGGAACAATTTTGGGAAGAGCACGGAAAACCTAAATCAGGATGGCCGGACACGGGATTGAAGCGTCGTCCTCTCGAATGCGAGTCCAGTGTGATAACCACTGCGCCACCTCGTTCGGTCAAAAAAGTGAAACACCGTGACAAATGCATGGTTGAACATAAAGGCAGATACTAGCCAAGTCAGCAGGTTCTGCTGCTGTACTTTGTACGTTGCGTCAATCGCGGTGAGAACAGAGTTCTGTGTAGTTATGAACGCATTATGTCGGAGTTACGTGACTTCCAAAGGGGGAAAATTGTCGGTGCATGTATGGTAACTGTTTCTATAACCAAGGTAGCCGAAGTGTTTGTTTTTCCAAGAGGCACCATACTGACGACGTTCGCTAAGTCACAAAGCGGACGAAACTGCGTGTTGAGCGATTGTGGCGTAGGATGATTGAAGAGGATTGTGACGAAAAATAAGAGGATGTCGGCAAAACTGAATGTTGCACTCGCAACCTGTCAGCGCCAAAACGTCACGAAGGGAGCTGCATAAACCGAGAATTTTAGGGGGAGCTGGAATTCCAAAACCACTCATCAGTGATACAAATGCCTGCAACAAGAAAATGTGATCCCGCAGCCATAAAGTCTGGTCTGTGGAGCAATGGGAGAAAGTCGTTCGTTCGGAGCTTACGTCCCAAGAGAGAATCATGGCGTGGTCGGTAACGATTTGGGCACCCTTATTGTGGTATTCCATAGGCTCCATGGCTACTCTGCAAGATCGCATTACTGCCGTTATTTTGTGCCCATTTTGGCTGATTAGGCTCGCCCCGTGGAACAATGTCTGTTCCCCAGTGATGATTCACTGCTCTAAGGCGACATGCCATCTTTTCAAACAGCTCGCATCGTCCAGGGCTTGTTAGTTTTTTTTAGCCTTTCTGGTCTACTTTTGATAGAAGAGCGCGTGATTACTATCTACCTACATCCACATTATCTGAATTTCCTACTATTTTGGAGGAAGAATGAATTAGATGTCAGTTGAATACCATACCGGACCTGCATTTATCCATTCCGAGATGAGTGAAAACTGTTTCGAATGCCAATTGTTTCCTACACGTTATTATGCATGGTAATTTGTCGTGCTTTTGGTGTTTCCACATTTTTTTCACCCTCTGTAGCACATGGACTCTGGTTCCGAGGCACCTCCTTGTAGATCCGAAATCACAGCTAGGCGAGTGCGGTGTGGTAATGCGTTCGCGTCGCTTGAGGCGGAGAGCCAATGTGGAGACTGGTCGCCTTGTCTCTCCCATTCACTTTTGAGAGTGGACAGGTAGCCGCTACTTCAGCAGAGTTTGAGCAGGCACACAGAGGGCGTTATGGAGCCCCTTAGGCAGATAGCGTTCAGGACTGCATTCGGTATGTCTGCCGGGAGCGTCATCCGAGGTGCGGAAGCGGCCATGCCTTCGGCTACCGAGCCTGCAGGGTGCAGTCGTCTGCAAGTTATGGGTCACGTCGGCACCAACGATGCCTGTCGCATGCGTTCTGAGGTCGTCCTCAATTCATAAAGAGGCTGGAAGAGGTGGTGAAGATTGGTGGCCACGCGCGGGGTGTAAGCAGAGCTCTCAATTTGCAACACTGTTCCCAGAGTTGATCGGTGTCCTTTGGTTTGGAGCCGAGTGGAGGGACTCAACCACAGGCTTCGTCGATTCTATGGCAGTCTTGGCTGCAGATTTCTGTATCTGCATTATCGTGTGGAGATTTATAGGACTCACCTCGAAAGGTCAAGCGTGCACTATACAAAGAAAGCAGCTACTCCAGTAACAGAGAAATTGTGGAGGGCACATGAGGGTTTCTTAGGCTAGCCGTTAGTTTGAAGTGCTCTGATCAACACTCGCCAGTCGATAAGCAGCAAGGGAAGTCAGACGGCGTTGAGAGTAAAGACACTTGGACTGTCAAAATTTTATCTGTAAGCTGCCGAAGTATTCGTAGTAAAGTTCATAAATTTACTGCCCTCCAGGAAAGTTCTCGCACTCAAATTATTCTTGGGACGGAGAGCTGGCTGAAAGCCGAACTGAACAGCTCTTAGATATTTAGCGAATCATGGAATGTGTATTGGAAAGACAGATTAGAAGCAGCTGGAGGGGGAGCGTTCATTGCAGTAGACAAAAATATTGTCTCTGTTCCGAGGTCTGAGTTGACTGTGACAGTGAAGTTATCTGGTCGCGTATAACATGTGTTGGTGAAATCAAGTAAATTGATGGATATTTTTAACGTCCACAGGAATCCGCTGTGACTGTTCTAGTCGTTCGATGAAAGTCCACGGTTAGCAGCACGGAAACACGCATATCACTCAATATTAATGGGAGGCGACTTTAACGTTCCGAGTATAGACTGAGATGTCTATGGCTTCATTGCAGTCGGTGCAGACAGACAACCATGTGAAATGCTTTTGAAGACGTTTTCTGAAGACTGTCTTCAGCAGCTAGCTACGCAGCCTACTCGCAATGGAAATATCTTAGATCTTGTAGCCACAAATAGGCCGGACCTTTTCGACAATCTCAGTAAAGAAACGGGGATATGCGACCATGATGTCATTATAGCAACTACGGTTACGAAAGTTAATAAATAAGACAAGAAGGATAGGAGAGTGCTTCTACTAAATAGAGCAGATAAGGAGTTATTAGTATCTCACTTAGACAGTGAATCGGCATAACTTAGTTCCAGTATGACGGATCTAGATGAATTATGGGTAAAGTTTAAGCAGATTATAAATCTTGGTGTGGAGAGTTATGTGTACAGTAAGTGGATAAGGGATGGAAAACACTCACCATGGTTTAATAACGAAGTTCGGAAGATGCTGAGAAAGCAGAGGCTGTTGCTCTCTGGGTTCAAGAGAGAACGCACAAAAGACGACAAGCAAAGGTTGGCAAAGATTCGTGCGCCTGAGGAAAGATTTATACGCGAAGCATTCAACTGCCACCGTCACACCTTAGCAAAAGATCTACTAGAGTACCCGGCAAAATTCTGGTACTATGTAAAATCGCTAAGCGGGTCTAAGGTCTCGATTCAGTCCCTTGTTGACCAGTCTGGTTTAGCAATTGAAGACAGCAAAACGAAAGCCGAAGATTTAAATTTCACGTTCAAGAAATCGTTCACATAGGAGAATCGTACGAACGAACCATCATTTGACCTTCCGACAGACTTCCGTATGGTTGATAGAGTTAACAAGCACCCTGGCGTAGAGAAACAACTGAAAAATTTGAAAGAAAACAAATCACCAGGACCGGATGGAATCCTAATTCGGTTTTTCAGAGAGTACTCTACGGCATTAGCCCCTTACCTAGATGGCATTTATCGTGAACCTCTCGCCCAGCACTGAGTCCCAAGTGATTTTAACAACGCGCAGTTGACTCCAGTATACAAGAAGGGTAAAAGAACGGACCCACAAAACTACAGACCAATATCCGTAACTTCGGTTTGCTGCAGAATCTTTAAACATATTCCCATTTCAAACATAATAAACATTCTTTAGACGGAGTAGCTAATATCCACGAACCTGCATGGTTTTAGAAAGCATCGCTCATGCGAAACTCAGCTCGCCCTTTTTTCCCATGATATACTGCGAGCTATAGAGGAAAGGCATCAGGCAGATTCCATATTTCTAGATTTCAGAAAAGCATTTGACACTGCTCAAATGGGTCCCGGTATGTGGTCCTCGACTGCAAATGTTCATCAGAGACAAGGTTATCGACAGGAGCGCCTCAGAAAAGTGTGATAGGACTACTGTTATTCTCTACATACGTGAATGATTTGGCGGACAGGGTGAGCAGCAAGCTGCAGCTGTTTGTTGACGATGCTGTGGCCTACGGATAGATTTAGTTATCGAGTGACTGTCGGGTGAAACAAGATGACCTTTCTCTCGGTATGTTGAGAAGATACCTATTTCGAACCAGCAAGTGGTTACAATCCCACAAGCGATGGTCAATTTGGAGTGCTGGAAACGATGTCAGACTTGATAAAAAATTATGTCGTTTTTTAAGTACAGGGTGTTTCAAAAATGACCGGTATATTTGAAACGGCAATAAAAACTAAACGAGCAGCGATAGAAATACACCGTTTGCTGCAATATGCTTTGGACAACAGTACATTTTCAGGCGGACAAACTTTCGAGATTACAGTAGTTACAATTTTCAACAACAGATGACGCTGCAAGTGATGTGAAAGATATAGAAGACAACGCAGTCTGTGGGTGCACCATTCTGTACGTTGTCTTTCTGCTGTAAGCGTGTGCTGTTCACAACGTGCAAGTGTGCTGTGAACAACATGGTTTATTCCTTAGAACAGAGGATTTTTCTGGTGTTGGAATTCCACCGCCTAGAACACAGTGTTGTTGCAACAAGACGAAGTTTTCAACGGAGGTTTAATGTAACCAAAGGACCGAAAAGCGATACAATAAAGGTTCTGTTTGAAAAATTTCAACGGACTGGGAACGTGACGGATGAACGTGCTGGAAAGGTAGGGTGACCGCGTACGGCAACCACAGAGGGCAACGCGGAACTAGTGCAGCAGGTGATCCAACAGTGGCCTCGGGTTTCCGTTCGCCGTGTTTCAGCTGCGGTCCAAATGACGCCAACGTCCACGTATCGTCTCATGCGCCAGAGTTTACACCTCTTACCATACAAAATTCAAACTTGGCAACCCCTCAGCGCCGCTACCATTGCTGCACGAGAGACATTCGCTAATGATATAGTGCACAGGATTGATGACGGCGATATGCATGTGGGCAGCATTTGGTTTACTAGCGAAGCTTATTTTTACCTGGACGGCTTCGTCAATAAACAGAACTGGCACATATGGGGAACCGAAAAGCCCCATGTTGCAGTCCCATCGTCCCTGCATCCTCAAAAAGTACTGGTCTGGGCCGCCATTTTTCAGATCCGAAACGATTACTGCATCACGCTATCTGGACATTCTTCGTGAATTTGTGGCGGTACAAACTGCCTTAGACGACACTGCGAACACCTCGTGGTTTATGCAAGGTGGTGCCCGGCCACATCGCACGGCCGACGTCTTTAATTTCCTGACTAGATATTTCGATGATCGTGTGATTGCTTTGGGCTATCCGAAACATACAGGAGACGGCGTGGATTGGCCTCCCTATTCGCTAGACATGAACCCCTGTGACTTCTTTCTGTGGGGACACTTGAAAGACCAGGTGTACCGCCAGAATCCAGAAACAATTGAACAGCTGAAGCAGTACATCTCATCTGCATGTGAAGCCATTCCGCCAGACACGTTGTCAAAGGTTTAGGGTAATTTCATTCAGAGACTACGCCATAATATTGCTACGCATGGTGGAAATGTGGAAAATATCGTACTATAGAGTTTCCCAGACCGCAGCGCCATCTGTTGTTGACAATTGTAACTACTGTAATTTCGAAAGTTTGTCTGCCTGAAAATGTACTGTTGTCCCAAGCATATTGCAACAAACGATGTATTTCTATCGCTGCTCGTTTAGTTTGTATTGCCGTTTCAAATATACCGGTCATTTTCGAAACACCCTGTATGAATAAATTAAGAACCAGTTCACTTCACTTTCAGTTGAATGGAAGGTCAGAACGGCTGCATCAGACGATAGGGAGGATGCTGAGTTACTATGTGAACTTCCACCACAATGATTAACACATGTATTTTTTGTTTGAAGTGTGTGGGTACAATTCAAAGGTCCTCAGCAGCACAGGGTTATCACCGTATGTGGTAGTGTATGGGAGAAAAATTGCATCACCATTTGACATAATCAAGGAAAAAAGAGGCAATAATGAGGAGTCATCATTGAGTTCGCGAGAATAGTGAGGGGTATTGAAACGAGTATAGAAGGCGAATACCAAAGCATTGTGAGCCAGGAGGGATCTATCAAAGACATGGGAGCGCTTACCACAGTAGAGAGTGGGGCAGTGGGTGACGTTATGCAGTCCTTACACACCGAAAGGTAAGGCGCAGAAATTTGTGACGAGGTACCAGGGTCCTTATCGGGAAACAGAAACAACATCACTAGTCAACGTCTGGCTACAGTTGCCGAAGGGTTGACAATACGCCGATGGCCGTTCAGAGGCACTCCAGAGTTGATTCTAGTGGTAATAAGAGTGGAACCGGAGGAAAAAGAAAAGAGGAGGAAGTGGGAAAGTACACAGAGAAGCGTAAATGAACCTGTGTAGGACTTGCCATATACACTGAGCTTACACCATTGATGATGAAGAAGTCCCATAGGGGACGATGCGGGAGACCCTCACCGCTGTACTAGGCGAGGTCCTAACGGAGGTGGTTTGCTGTTGCCTTCCTCCGACCGCAAAGGGGGATGAATGATGATGAAGACGACACAACAACACGCAGTAATCTCGAGGCAGGTGAAAATCCCTGACCCCGTCGGGAATCGAACCCGGGACTCCGTGCTCGGGAAGTGAGAACGCCACCACGGGACCACGAGCTGCGGACGCTCACACCATTAACAGATGTTTTTTTATTGTGTTTATTGATGGAAATGAGCGTTTGCCGTCATTGGGCAGGAGAACCCTTGCGGGGCAGATCCGGCCGCCCTGGTGCAGGTCTTATTAGATTCGGCACCACACTGGGCTACCTGCGCCCCGGATGGGGATGAAATGTGTTTATTGATGACAATTTAGGCCATTATGTATTGAGTACTGGGGTGATATGCTAATAATGTATGTATGAATTTTATAATAGAATAAGGGTCCTATAGTTTTACTTTTATAGAAGATGCTGCCTTTTTAGGGGATAGCGCGGATTATCGTAGTCCTTGTCCTCAGATTGCTGTACACCGAGATCAACGATGGGAAGGACGCCATTTGTAACGGAGCTATACCTCTCCACCTGGGGTGGAGTGGGGGCACAGTGACACCAGCATCTGGAGGCATGTAGTCATTACAGAGGAGGAACTGCGCCATGACAGAGGAGAAAGTTTCAGTATGTCCAGCTGTTGTGGCGCAGATGAGTGTGAACGTTTTCGCATTGCAGTAATTCATTGGCAGAAAACAGAATTAGCATTGCCCAAGGAACATTAAGGAAACGGGCCGTATTTCCAGCAAACATGACTGCACTGAATGTATTCCGTAAATGGCAGTGTGGTAGTGGTGGCGAGTTGCTATGGTAATCTCTCGGGGGCCAGACGGTTGCAACAAAAAGATAGTTGGTTGTTGATTAATAGGATAGCACGAGATTTAAAAGGTCTAACGTTCCATCTACGACCCATAATGACGGGCGTTAATAATTTGAACGTAACACAGCCGCAGCTGTACTAGCCCGACAAGCAATTCGAGATACTACCTAAGCATAACCTAACCTCCTGAATCACAGGTGCAAATCAGATCTAATCCATTTCCTGAACCAATTAAAAGCCGTAAAAGAGGGGCAAATATCTGTGGAACAGTTACTGCAGCATCTTAAATAGTATCAGGAAGGGCAACAACGAGTACTCATGACTTTGAGCATCACGATACTTAGCGCCATACTGATTCCAGCTTTGCATTCCGTAGTCTTCATCTATTTGAAGTGGAGGGCGATCCAGCAGACCAATCAAACAGTACTACAGATCACGGCAGACTGGAATCCTAGGGCATGAAAATGAATATGGTACTGTACAAAAATTGTATCTGATAGCATTCAAAAGGTTATAAGGCCACGCAGTAAGCAATGAAGGCTTGCAAATTGGTTTTGCTGCTACAGTGTGGATGCACAAAGTTATGAAAACTCCGGAGGAACTAATGGACTGTGGAGCAGATGTAAGCGACTAAACAGCATAAGGAGGCATTTAGCATATAAAGGTTGAAGTCAGATGCGGACTCTGAGCTTCGAAAATTGTACCGCCATATGTTTTGTAAGGGGAATTTGGGTTGTATATCTGCAAGACTGTGGGGAACCGGTCCTAAGCAGGGTCCATCGGGCTGGATCTATCCTATAGAAGGTAGGCACGGCGTGTCTGTTTAGGGTTAAGACAACAAGTGAGTGAAATTCTTGCGAGATGTGTTAGCCTTGTTCATCGTAACTTGCCAGTGGAGCAGTAATGCATGGAGCAGGCAATGTCTTCATCATTGAGATTTTGGTGGTTTTCTGAAGAACGTGCCTAGGAGAGGCACATTGCCACAAGTGTGCTGCTATCTGATATAAATACCATTCATTTTGTAGCAGATACATTCGCGGTCCAGCAGTAGCAGCAGGACGCAGGGAATATGCAGGAAAGGAGACGACATGGAGCCACCGGCCGCAGCTGCGGGTTCGAGTCCTCGCTGGGGTGCTTGCTTCTAGCGCTAAGTCCGCCCAATGGATTCGGGGCTCATGGTCCACTTTGGCAGCAGCTGGACTCCTGCGAGGAGGCAGTGGGTTAAACCCCAGGCACACCAGCCGGTTCCGACAACGCGATGGGGGCGCCTATTACTGCTCGTCTTGGCCACGTGGGAGCAGACATACATCGAAGAGGGGCTACCTCTGCAAGACTCCAGTAGGTGCCAGTGACTTTGATGCTACCACTTATCCAATATACCCACGGGCCCGGCGCCGAGTGCAGACGTCAGCAAACCAGGGCACCAGCACCTGGCTGACCGACTACCGGCCCATTCGTGTGGGCCGAGACAGGGTCAGCTATATTCAGAGTGATGTGATATCATGCGAAATTTGTGACTGGATTGAGTATTTTTCGGTAGGGAGGTTCGTAGCATATTATATTAGATAGAGAGTCATCGATAGATATCTATGTAACTTTGGGTATGCCCCAAGGAAGTGTGTTGCAATCCTTGCTGTTCGTGTTACATGTTAATGACCTTGCAGACAATATGAATAACAACTTCAGACATTTCGCAGATGACGTAATTTTCTATAATGAATTACCGTCTGAAAGAAGTTGCTCAAAAATTCATTCTGACATTGATAAGATTTGAAACTGTACAAAGACTTGCAATTTTCTTGAAAAATTCAAAAATATAAATCTGTGCTCTTCAAAATCTAAAAACTACAGTGTCCTATGACTACAACATCAATGAATCACAGTCAAAATCGAGGTAGTAATACAAATACGTAAGTGTAACACTTTGTAAGGATCACTAGTGCGACACACGCTAGAATATTTTTCGAGTTGGACCCATAGAAAATAGGGCAGACAGGGGAAAAATGGCTCTGAGCACTATAGGACTATAGGACTATCCACTGCCAAGCACTTCAGAAAGGTTTGGAGAGTACGGATGTAAACGTAGATGTAGACGTATGTTTGTATTCATCCATGCAGTAGGCCCTATGTATGTAAGTCTTGATGAAGATCATCAGTAATTTCCAACGAGAGCACTTGTGGCAAGTGTATAGAAGGTACCAGTTAGCTAACTGTTCGGAGAGCAAGACGTTTCAAGGCTCTACCGCAGCAAAGCCAATCATCAGTGGTCCAGATAGTCGAATACCAAACACATTTAACACAAAGTACAGTAGAGACGAAGTTACACGTCTAGAGTCATTAATAATGACCATCATACAACATTTTTCATAGTAACACGTTGGTACAAGGTCTAATTTGTGTCACTGTACGTTAGGATGTTTTTTTCCTTAACAAAGTCATAATGCCACGCAAACATTGTTCCACAAGGAGAAAGGCGCCATTCAAGATCGGACTGTTCACCGTATTAGACATGTTCAGGCGTGGTTAAACTAACATCTGGATTAAACTACATATTTATCGTGGTAAGCTAAATAACTTAGCTTGATCGTTGCATAGCCTCTGTAGTGTGAATTAGAGTAAGGACTCAAGCACAGGAATCTTCCTCGATCATTACTGACAAAATAAGCCCATTACTGCCTAGCGAATGGTAAGAAAACTGACGTTCTGTGGAAACATTCCTCGAAGACTCGGTAAGTTTATCTTTATACAGGATGATTGAGAGACCTCGGCTGTTCAGTACAAAACGTCAAACCAAAAACGCCTTCAGCCGTCTGTATTTCAAATGTTATCGTAACTAGGCGACCTGTTTCGGAGATTCACTATTCCATCTTCATACATACCGCTGAGACAAATATCGTAATAGAATAATTTGGTACCACACACTCGAACACCCGGGTAAAATTCAGTTTACGGAATCTTTGTGTTTGTAACGGGAAACCAGCCAACGTATTGCTTTGACTCTTGGCGTGGAATGAGAGACATGTTGAGCAGTATTCGACTGGACTCACTCCAGTTACACATTGCAAAAACTAAACTACAGATATCAGTCGAAACATCAGAGGAAATGGGTCTGAGGACTCTTAGGCAGGACAATCGGTGCATATACAGCATGTTTTGGTGGAATTCCATCAGTTTGTTCGCAATAGAAAATACACTACTGGCCATTAAAATTCCCATACTAAGAAGAAATGCAGATGATAAACGGGCATTGGACAAATATATTATACTAGAACTGACATGTGATTACATTTTCACGCAATTTGGATGCATAGATCCTGAGAAATGAGTACCCAGAACAACTACCTCTGGCCGTAATAACGGCCTTGATACGCCTGGGCATTGATGACGTGTACAGGTACAGATTCCTATGCAGCTTCAACACAATACCACAGTTCATCAGGAGTAGTGACTGGCGTATTGTGACGAGCCAGTTGCTCGGCCACCATTGACCAGAAGTTTTCAATTGATGAGAAATCTGGAGAATGTGCTGGCCAGGGCTGCAGAAGAACATTTTCTGTATCCAGAAAGACCCGTAGAGGACCTTCAACATGCGGTCGTGCATTATCCTACTGAAATGTAGGGTTTCGCAGGGATCGAATGAAGGGTAGAGCCACGGGTCGTAATACATCTGAAATGTAACGTCCACTGTTCAAAGAGCCGTCAATGCGAACAAGAGGTGACCGAGACGTTTAACCAATGGCACCCCGTATCATCACGCTGGGTGATACGCCAGTATGGCGATGACGAATACACGCTTCCAATGTGCGTTCACCGCGATGTCGCCAAACACGGATGCGACCACCATGATGCTGTAACCAGAACCTGGATTCATCCGAAAAAATGATGTTTTGCCATTCGTGCACCCGGTTCGTCGTTGAGTACACCATCGCAGGCGCTCCTGTCTGTGATGCAGCGTCAAGGGTAACCGCAGTCATGGTCTCTGAGCTCATAGTCCATGCTGTTGACAACGTCGTCGAACTGTTCGTGCAAATGGTTGTTGTCTTGCGAACGTCCCCATCTGTTGACTCAGGGATCGAGACGTGGCTACACGATCCGGCAGAGCCATGTGGATAAGACGCCCGTCATCTCGACTGCTACTGATACGAGGCCGTTGGGATCCAGCACGGCGTTCCGTATTACCCTCCTGAGTCCACCGATTCCATATTCTGCTAACAGTCATTGGATCTCGACCAACGCGAGCAGCAATGTCGCGATATGATAAACCGCGATCGCGATAGGCTACCATCCGACCTTTATCGAAGTCGGAAATGTGATGGTACGCATTTCTCCTCCTTACAAGAGGCATCATAACAACGTTTCACCAGGCAAGGCCGGTCAACTGCTTCTTGTGTATCAAAAATCGGTGTGAAACTTTCCTCATGTCATCACGATGTAGGTGTCGCCACCGGCGGCAACCTTTTGTGAATGCTCTGAAGAGCTAATCATTTGCATATCACAGCATCTTCTTCCTGTAGGTTAAATTGCGCGTCTGTAACACGCCATCTTCGTGGTGTAGCAATTTTAGTGGCCAGTAGTGTATATGAACAGAAATACCAAAATATCTGGTTCTAATCCGATACATCCACATATGAATAACATAATTATATTTTTTTAACTGCATAGTACATAAACTGTGATGTTTACCTTTTTATTTTATAACTGAAAATACATAAAATTTCCTTTAATTAATATTGAACCAAATGTATAAATTTCTGTATGAAAACTTTGTGGACAACACATATTTTAGTGAACAGTGAGGTAGGCATTGTCATAGTCTGAAGCTGTTGATTCTTTCTGAGATGGACAATGACTCGTGAGTGACGGCAGAAAGAACCTCTATGTTCGACCTTACAACCAAATCGATTTGTCATCATATGTTGCTGTACTGTACAGTGCGCATAATAACGATCGTTATCAATGGTTAGAAGATGCCAATGCCGGCATCTTCAACATCACTGCGATAACATGTGGGTGGAGTACTGCGGCCGCCATTAGGGCCTAAGCGGATTGAACTACGACCATTCAATGACATAGAATGCTTTTGATTTCAGGAAACTAATCATTTTAATCAAAACTTGCTTTGTACTTCAGTATAAATTATTTTGTCCCTGCTTGCTAGTGATCCCCCTACCTTGCGTAACAGTAGTATGGATGTGCCATTGTTGGTAACGTAATGGAAGTGTTCACTTAGTTGGACCAGGACATCCCTACACATAACATGTTAACATATCCCATCCATCTCATCCGTATAAAAACAATTCTTTTGGAGCTGCATGGAGGGTAATTTTGGAACCTTCTTTCAAAGTTTTTTTTCTTTTTGTAAAAAAAAAAAGAAGCGTTCAGTTGAGCAATATGTGGCTGGTAAGTTGCTTCGTGGTGGCAGGGCCAGCTAAATGAGCGGGCGCTGGGCAGCGCATCCAAGTTATTTAAGTGAGTTGTGTATGTATGGCGGTCGGGGAGCAGCCTGCTAGTGACTGAGGCCTAACAACCTGGAGGGCCTCAGGATGTGCCGTCGTGAGCTAAAGGAAAGGAAACAACATGACCAAAAACCGACCAAGTTAAAACTTGACATACGACATTCACTGAACATACTACAACTACTTCCAGACATGGTTTCAAAAATCGAAAGACAGCTTGAAACTTGCTTTAGTGAGACGATCTCACTGAAATTATTACCATCTATTTAAAGTCCTTATTAACGAAGTTATTAATACGAATATAAAAATTTGTTTGTAAAACTAATAACAAATAATACAATCACTCAGTACAGAGTTACGAAACACATTTGGATAAGGCTTGATGTCAGTTTGAAAATTATCCTGTTTATAATATTGTATTGAATAATTCATAGAATAATGTCACAACAAAGATTTCTTCACATGTACACTAAATATTAGAGCCAGTACAAATGATTTTCCTTCTATTCCATTATTCTGATGTTATTTACTAAGAGGTTTTGGTAACGTAATGTTTGTAAGATTGTGGTTTGATCTAAGTTGGACTGCAGCGCTAAGTTGAATTCAGTCGTTCATATGACGAGGTTAGAGCAGTTCCTCTTGTGGTGTGTAATATTTAAGTCACTCCAGTTATTTAGCTGTGTATAAAATTTTATAATGCAATATTAGATTTCAAATAACTGATATACGTCAATTACTATTGGTTTCTCCGGCTGAAGCTTAATATAATTAATTACACAGGATTTTACACTTGGCCCTCCTGTGGTCATTCTGCTAACTGGATGCATAGCTTTATATACTTTTGATTGTTTTAGATTAAAAACAGCAATTTGTTTATTAAGCTGGTGTGCAATTTACTTACGGTGTTTCTGCCTTTTGTTTACATATTCTCCAAACCACGGCTTCTTCCGTCTTTGTTAGCAGAGCCTGATGTCGAAAGAAACATCGTTACACATTTCCACTTGGCAGTTTTTTTCGTATTTGTATTTTTTATTACGAGTGAAAAGGCAAAAACTGCACAAGTAATATGTGTAACTAAGTTTCTTTCGACATCAGCCTCCGCTAACAAACAGGGAAGACGCAGTAGTTTAGATAATATGTAAACAAGAAGCAGAAACTTCGTAAGTAAACTTGACTCTAACATCATAAACAAAATACTGGTTTTAATCTACAAGAAGCAAAATTGTACAAACATGTGTATCCAATTTCCAGGATGATCACAGAAAATGTCTTGTAAATAAAAGCGAAGCGCGTCTGGTGTAAATTTCTCATTAATTAATTGCACTAACCTTAAGACGAAGAAACTAATAATAATTGATTTTAACAGCTGCTAAGAAAGGCGACCATGCAAACAAACATATAACCAAAATATGTGCCATATAGGTTTGAAATCAATAAATGTTATAATGTATGTAGTCTTCTAACTAGAGGTCAAGTTGTTAGTTGCTGCTGTAAGTAGAGAAGTTGGTCACATGACCAAATTTTTAAATACTCACATGGAAGAAGGTTCGTGTTGTTTAGTCTTTGTCTGTTGGTCGGTAATGTTATCTTGGATGAGATTTGCGAGGCCAGAACCCTCTCGGGCTCATGTGTTTCTCTGCACTTGGAAATACACTGGTCAACCTAAACGTTATGACCACTTCCCACAGCGACATTGGATGGAGCCTGGTGGCGTTGCGGGCTCGTGACGCGGTAACAAAAGCATTTAAGCTGAGCAGACACAAATGGGGATCACCCACGCGAAGATATGGGCTGCAAATGGGGAAATCATTTGACAAACGACAGATTATTATTACACAGAGTCTGTTAACGGCTGTCTCGAAAACGTCGAGGCCTGTCGAATGTTCAGGTGCTACTATCGTGAACATCTACGGAAAGAGGTAGGAAACATGGGATTCGAAGAATATTCTGATCTGTAAAGTAGGGATAGATGATGAGTCACGACATGTCTGCTGAAAAAGCACAGTGCTGGTGCATACACAAGTGTTTAGGAGCACAGCGTCCATCGTACATTGTTGAACATGGAGCTCCGCAGCAGACCACCCCTACGTGTTCAAATGTCGACCCAACGACATCGTCAGTTACGACTACTGTGGGTACGGAAACATCGGGATTCGATCGTCAGGCGCACCGCTCGTCCGTCTCCGCACTACGAGATAGCGCAGTCTTAGAGACGGACCAAATTCTGCTTCAGCCGATCTACATATTAATATGTAACGCAGCCAATGAGATTGCTGCTAACGTAGAACCTTTTCGCCTCGCGGATCACACTCGCGCAGTGATACCTGAACGCTCGAAGTATTATAATGAGTGTACAGACCCCCGATTAGTCAGTCTGCATCAGTCTGCCTTAGTCTGTATTAGTCTGCATTTGTCTGTACCAGTCGATATTCAAGTTTCAATCTGTGCCTAATAAGATTACCATATTCCTATACAAAGCCATGAAGATACGCACTACGAGATAGCGCTGTCTTAGAGACGGGCCAAATTCTGCTTCAGCCGATCTACATATTAATATGTAACGCAGCCAATGAGATTGCTGCTAACGTAGAACCTTTTCTCCTCGCGGATCACAATCGCGCAGTGTTACCTGAAAGCTCGAAGTATTATAACGAGTGTACAGACCACCGATTAGTCAGTCTGCATCAGTCTGCCTAAGTCTGCATTTGTCTGCATTTGTCTGTACCAGTTGATAGTCAAGTTTCAATCTGTGCCTAATAAGATTACCATATTCCTATACAAAGCCATGAAGATAAATGAATAGACACTTTGTCACGTATCAGAGATATGTGAGAATAAGATTAACGTACCAAGACCAAAAGAACTTCAGATTGTCAATTGTAAATAGCATCCAGAACAAAGATAAGTTATTTTTATGCTTGTTATTATTTTAATAAATGTGTGTGACAATTAATCAAGTTCTGTTTAAAGTTGGTCACCGTCAATCTGCTACTCTAAGCGTGCAAGTGGAATTTCTATCGTTTGACCTAACGGCAGAAGATAAACACGCCACGATAAGACCACGAGACATATTGCTGACACTCACCTACTTCGTTAGAGCGACAAGTCAAATAATCTGATGGTGTGTGTACCGAAGGTCTTACAGTACGCACACCACAAGAACCCATGTGAGCTACTGCAGGCCGTCATCACCGCGTACGGAAATCAGTAGCCCGTTATTAACGCGAATTACGTGAGCTGGGCACAGACATCTAATGCCACCTACCTCCAAAAACCCACCAACAAACTTTTGGAGCCCTGTTACGCTGAACGAGTGATGTTATGTTCCAAAGACGGACAAACAACGTAGTAAGCAGGTGGTCATAATTTTTTGCCACATCAGTGTCCAATGTAATGCAATTAAAAAAATGTTGCGCCACGAAGGAATTTCCCGAATGGGACGAAAATCAGTATATGAGCTGTACATGTACAGTTAAACTACTTATTACGATTTCAGAAAAATGGATGATTTATTCAAGATAAATAGCTTCACATTTGAGCAAATGAAGAACGCTTTGGTCAGTTCTGGCTCTTATACAACAGTTATTCGAGTTAGCAATGATTCACAGGGTTTCTGGATGCCATTCTGAGGTATATCGTCCCAAATTATGTCCAGTCATCGCTGTGGATCCTCAAAATCCCGAGCTGGTTAGAGGGCCCTGCCAATTACGCTCCACACGTTCTCGACTGGGAAGAGACCGCGTGACCTTGCTGGCCAACGTCGAATTCGGTAAGCACGAAGACAAACAGCAGGGACTCTCGTCGTGTGAGGACGGGCATTACCTTGCTGAAACGTAAGACAAGGATGGCTTGCCATGAAGGGCAACGAAACGGCGCGTAGAATACCGTCGACGTACTGCTGTGCTGTAAGGGTGCCGCTGATGACAACCTAACGGTCCTGTTATGAACTGAATTGACACTTCAGACCATCACTCGAGGTTGTCGGATCGTATGGCGGATGACAAAAATGGTTCAAATGGCTCGGATCATTATGGGACTTAGCATCTGAGGTCATTAGTCCCCTATAACTTAGAACTACGTAAACCTAACTAACCTAAGGACATCACACACATCCATGCTTGAGGCAGGATTCGAACCTGCGACCGTAGCGGTCGCGCGGTTCCAGACTGAAGCGTCTATAACCGCTCGGCCATACCGGACGGCTGGCGGGCGACAGCCAGGTTGGTATCACATCGCTGAATGTGCCCGACACCAGTGCAGATGGGCTTGTTAGTGTACAGAGGTATCCGCACCCGGTAGCTGAGTGTACAGCGCGACAGAATGTTACTCCTAAGGGCCCGGGTTCAATTCTCCGCTGATGGACTGGGTGTTGTGTTGTCCTGATCATCATAATTTCATCCCCATCGACGGCCAAGTCGCCCAAGTGGCGTCAAATCTAAAGTCTTGCACCCAGTGAACGGTCTACCCGACAGGAGGCCCTAGTCACACGACATTTATTTATTTTTTAGTGAACACAGGTCAATGATACACTCCTGGAAATGGAAAAAAGAACACATTGACACCGATGTGTCAGACCCACCATACTTGCTCCGGACACTGCGAGAGGGCTGTACAAGCAATGATCACACGCACGGCACAGCGGACACACCAGGAACCGCGGTGTTGGCCGTCGAATGGCGCAAGCTGCGCAGCATTTGTGCACCGCCGCCGTCAGTGTCAGCCAGTTTGCCGTGGCATACGGAGCTCCATCGCAGTCTTTAACACTGGTAGCATGCCGCGACAGCGTGGACGTGAACAGTATGTGCAGTTGACGGACTTTGAGCGAGGGCGTATAGTGGGCATGCGGGAGGCCGGGTGGACGTACCGCCGAATTGCTCAACACGTGGGGCGTGAGGTCTCCACAGTACATCGATGTTGTCGCCAGACCGTAGGATCCTACGCAGTGCCGTAGGGGACCGCACCGCCACTTCCCAGCAAATTAGGGACACTGTTGCTCCTGGGGTATCGGCGAGGACCATTCGCAACCGTCTCCATGAAGCTGGGCTACGGTCCCGCACACTGTTAGGCCGTCTTGCGCTCACGCCCCAACATCGTGCAGCCCGCCTCCAGTGGTGTCGCGAGAGGCGTGAATGGAGGGACGAATGGAGACGTGTCGTCTTCAGCGATGAGAGTCGTTTCTGCCTTGGTGCCAATGATGGTCGTATGCGTGTTTGGCGCCGTGCAGGTGAGCGCCACAATCAGGACTGCATACGACCGAGGCACACAGGGCCAACACCCGGCATCATGGTGTGGGGAGCGATCTCCTACAGTGGCCGTACACCTCTGGTGATCGTCGAGGGGACACTGAATAGTGCACGGTACATCCAAACCGTCATCGAACCCATCGTTCTACCATTCCTAGACCGGCAAGGGAACTTGCTGTTCCAACAGGACAATGCACGTCCGCATGTATCCCGTGCCACGCAACGTGCTCTAGAAGGTGTAAGTCAACTACCGTGGCCAGCAAGATCTCCGGATCTGTCCCCCATTGAGCATGTTTGGGACTGGATGAAGCGTCGTCGCACGCGGTCTGCACGTCCAGCACGAACGCTGGTCCAACTGAGGCGCCAGGTGGAAATGGCATGGCAAGCCGTTCCACAGGACTACATCCAGCATCTCTACGATCGTCTCCATGGGAGAATAGCAGCCTGCATTGCTGCGAAAGGTGGATATACACTGTACTAGTGCCGACATTGTGCATGCTCTGTTGCCTGTGTCTATGTGCCTGTGGTTCTGTCAGTGTGATCATGTGATGTATCTGACCCCAGGAATGTGTCAATAAAGTTTCCCCTTCCTGGGACAATGAATTCACGGTGTTCTTATTTCAATTTCCAGGAGTGTATGAACTGTCAGCGTGATGTGGAACAGTTATTATCCTGGTTTAATGAACAAAATAAATGTATTCCGATACTTTCGTCAGAATATTAATTTCGTCTCCAATTCACGTCAGAAACGTACCATACCAATGTCACGTTGAAGTGCCCAATGCATAAATGTCTAGATATCATAAGATAGTGCAGAGGAGAGACACTCATTTAATCCTAATTCCCTATAAGGGCTTGCCTATTGTTCATAATTAAATATAATTTAGACGGACTGTGCTCTGGATTAAATCCGACTGTGACGAGTCATATAAGGAGTCGCAGTAATCTCTCTCTGTCTCTTTCTCTCCTCTCTCTCTCTCTCTCTCTCTCTCTCTCTCTCTCTCTCCCCCACACACACAAACACACACAATGGCTCATCCAAATTATGACACATTTTATTTAAATACCGAAAATCTCTGTAGTGCTTATGTTCAGATCATGAGAGTAAATACACGGCCTGACACAAAAAGTGAAGCACCCAGGAAGTGTGGAGGAAACGAAATGAAACTTCATGGGTTGAGAGGGTATGTGATTTTATTTCATTGACAGTAAAACAGAGTCAAATTAGCTAAGAATTTGGTAGGATGAACCCACTTATAAGTACTACATTGCATAGAACATTTCATTCCTCACACGCTCTCCACAAGAAAGAAGTTACGTAACAGCACTCTAACAACAGAACTTCCTTGCCGGAATATATACCAGCGAAGGAGACAACGTGAATCGATGTACCATTGTACCATTCCCCTGCAGGCTAACATCTTGCTTTAGGGTCAAACAGCCATGCAGCTGTGCTAGGAGCAGTGGAAACGTCTCAGGGACTATAAGCTGCTGTAGGTGAATCAAACATCCAGCCGTGGGGTATCTCATGCCAGTCATTCCTATGAGTGGAAGTCACTCTGATCCACAATAGGACATTGCCAATTAATGCATCGCTTCTAACCCCGTTTGGAAGATCTCTCAGTCTGTAATGCCTACAGCATACGTCTGGCCATAAAATACATTTCACAGTAATACAGTGGATTTTATATGTGGATCAGAGGGAATCAGCTATTGTAGGTGGAGTCCTGCCTTCTGTTACAAAGGCTTTAGTGGCTGTTTCTTTCTTTTTTACCTACTTATCAGGCAATCACAATTATCTGACGTAGACTTTCAGTCGATTCTTCGTTGGATTTATTTATATTTTAAGATAATCTTTTATCCACTGAAATAGGAATAATTTTTAATTTGTGTGTGTGTGTGTGTGTGTGTGTGTGTGTGTGTGTGTGTGTGTGTGTGTGTTTGTGTATGTGCGTATGTGCACGTCACATTACATTTTAAAACAAGAGCATCCATAAGACCTCGATATCTTACGCCCAAACAATCCTATCAACATCCCTGCAGAAAGTACCAATTACAGGACACCACAGCACACAGATTCATTTGCTATGACCAAAATTTTATTTGATCGAGAATGAGAAAAAAATTAGTCTTCATTACCAGAACAAGTCTCACCACCATAGGCATGACTGTCACTCTCCAGCAGAGAGCAGAACAATGGTCGAGTTCATGACGCGTGGCTCATTTCACCCACGATACCATAACCACAACGACTCCGTAAGTATTCGACATACGAAGTGTTCCAAAAGTTCCTAAGCGTCTCTCTTCCGCTGTATTATCTGGAAAGTCATCGAGGAATTCGATGATTATCAACCACGTGCCTGGTTTCCTAATGCACTCCGTAGGACCAGGAAGAACGTTTTCATACCGAAGAATGGGACATTTTTTAGTTTTTTAAATATCAATAATTTTATTTCAAAAAATTAAAATATCTAGCTGTGAAGAGCGATCAGACTTTTAGTTTGCATGAAACAATAAGTTTACTTTTTTATGTGTTTTATACACAAAACAAGGATCGTGTCGAACATAAATGTGGCAAAAAGAGAAACTCCTACTACCGAATGTAGTTGCTGTTATTATGATGGCTTTTTTACACCCAGAAAATGTACAGCTTCGTCACAGGGCCAAGTAGGTTTAGGCGAACTACGGCAAAACTAAAGACAACACAAATTAACTACAATCTACAATAATTTATCAAGAAAATGTACATGTTACGTGTCTTGAGTGTGAAGGTGATGCGTGGTAAAGTTGTTAAAACTTCATTTACGCTGGTGTAACTTTCAGTACTGGTCTAGTCTGGCCCGCCCGGTTGGCCGCGCGGTCTAACGCACGGCTTTCCAGGCGGGAAGGTGCGCCTGGTCCCCCGGCACGAATCCGCCCGGCGGATTTGTGTCGAGGTCCGGTGAACCAGCCAGCCAGTATGTGGATGGTTTTTACGTGGTTTTCCATCTGCTTCTGCGAATGCAGGCTGGTTCCCCTTGTTCCGCCTCAGTTACACCATATCGGCGATTACTGCGCAAACAAGTTCTCCACGTACGCGTACACCACCATTACTCTACCACGCAAACATAGGGGTTACACTCTTCTGGTGTGAGACGTTCAATTGGCTCTGAGCACTATGGGACTGAACTGCTGTGGTCATCAGTCCCCTAGAACTTAGAACTACTTAAACCTAACTAACCTAAGGACATCACACACATCCATGCCCGAGGCAGGATTCGAACCTGCGACCGTAGCAGTCGCACGGTTCCAGACTGCGCGCCTAGAACCGCGAGACCACCGCGGCCGGCTTGAGACGTTCGCTGGGGAGTCCACGGGGGGCCGAACCGCACAATAACCCTGGGTTCGGTGTGGGGCGGCGGAAGGGTGAAGTGGACCACTGCGGCTGCAGTGGGGACGGATCCTCTCCGTCGTTTCTAGGCCCCCGGTTAACATACAATACTGGTCTAGTCCTAAATCCAATGAATGATGACTAATGTAACTAGCAGAAAAACCTAGTAGTGCTCTTTTGGACCTGGACTGTAGGTAAGGCCGGATGCTGTCATGAGGGTTCTGTGTCGAAACAGTCAAGTAACTGTTAATACACTGAGTGGAGACGTGGGTCCGCTAACAGTCCTGTTCGGCGGATGCATGTTGACTTGGGAACTATTTGCGTGACGTTAGGTGGTAGCATGACGTAGTTCGTGTGGCGTATGCCCTCTATGGCGTTTGACCATAACTACATTGCGACTCTTTGGAGGGTGGCCTTGCAATGGGATGCGCTATTTGTGTATAGCTATGTACTGTATATTCTGAGGACTGAGGACGCAACATTAACCGTTTGAGTGCCAAAAATATAAAAAAAAACCTTTTTTAAATTTTTTTTCACAAAATCGACCTCTATCATTATAGTAAGCTGCACATACAATGAGAAATTGGCAAAAAATAAGAGACAAACCGTTCTCAGCCACCCATCATTTCATCAGATGTATTTGAAAACAATTTCGCAGTTTTCCTAGACACAATCGAACGTCTCTAAACTTCGATGTAACCACAATGTACATACAATTCAAAGATAAAATACAGTGATATCAAACGCAGATACTTCATGCTCAGATGTAGAGAAGTACACAGAAAGACACCTGGGGCCATTTTGAGGAGGATTAGTAAGAGTGATATTAGTCAACAAAGTAGACAAAAATCAGCCTGTCAGACTTCTCGAGTACATTTTCTGTCTGTCTACACTTTTTAACAACATGACTAGTACCAAAAATTGAATACGGACAAATCAGAATCATAATATTGACATATGAAAAGGCAAAAAGGCAGTCCCATTAACAAATTGTCAATATCCAAGCGTTAAATTTTCCTTTGCGGGACTAACTTCTTAAAGATGAGTAAGGGGAGCCGTTTGATATCCAGTAACTTACTTTCGGGCTTCAGTTAGGGTACCGTCACTGGCGTAAATGTAACAAAAGACTTAGTTTCTTTTCGTATAATATACGTTACAGATACTCTTCCTTGAGGAAAGTACTTTTGACAGTGAAACTATAAAAAAACTGTAGAGATTATTCAATGCACAAAGTCAAATAAAAACAACAGGGAGGAGAATTAATAAACATTCGATAGTTTTCAGTTCTATTATGAGGTTCTGGAAATATAAGGATATATGTGTAACAAACAGAAAATAGTCAATCGTACTTGATATCGAAAGAAATTATATAATATCTTCACTCAGAATCTCTCGTTCGAGGCAGAAGGTGTCATTTACACAAGAAATGGAGAAACGTAAAAATGTACTTGTTGAATGTGTACTGATTATTTTTTTTCCGAATCCAAACGGATGAATATGAGAAGTAAGCTAATATTTACACTGTAGCGGTAAATTTATTATTCAGACCATAATGACGACACATCTTCCTTCAGATGTTCATTAACTTCTTTGAAAACTGTTTTCTATTAAGAAATGAGAAGTGGCTATCTATTGTTGATAAGCTACATTCCAGATAATTACAAATGCAAATCCAAATCTATAAACCTCATACTAAAGTCACGGAAAGTACTAACAATTGTGTCAGAATGCTTACTATTCAAACCGAGTTGTTCCCATTGTATGAGCACTGTTTCGAATATCTCGCTTATGCTGCAAGATGCCCTGTTATTGCTGATTTACTTGGTTGATTTAGTCTGATGTGTCGCTTTGTTCCCTTCATCTCTCCTCGACTCAGATACAAGGAACAGCAATGACACACCCGACTAAAACAACTAAGGCAGGGCTCTCCATGGTGTGCCAAACTTCAAGCGTGCAACGTGTATGAGCCGCAGGAGGGCCAAGCCCGGCCTGTCATTCTCTTTTGCTCAGTCCCTCTTGGGATTACCCGAAACAACCCGACATTTCATTTAACATTGCTGCACAGCATTTTTCTGTTGGCACAGCTCTTTTGAGTTCGGCAGAATCGTGGTGTTAGCGCTATTTACTCCTCGCTATTAGTTCGTGCGGTAAAGGACGTTCGCATGTCCAGTGGTTGTATGCACCAGAAGAGGCAGTCTACCGATTGATCGTCACAGTCCTTTAAAATCAATGGGAATAACAGAAGACAGGGATGAGAAGTCTCAATTCGCATAAGTGACGGACACTGCTTATTTGCTATGAAACAGCATTATAGTACCACGCAGAAAGAATTTAAGCCTTTAGATGACAGTGAAAGAGTAAAAAGTTACAGTGATCAACAGACAGGACTCATTATTTAGTACATCAAGAAATTTGCAGGTAAGTATCATTTGAAAAAATTGGTGGTACAAATAGCAAAATTCCTGAAGTTGTTTTCATTATTCCACTGTCAATTGCAATAGTTTTCAACGGCACTGTACGAAAAGAGTATAGAGACTTCACTTATTACTGCAAAGTGCGGTGGTTACGTCAAGGTGCATGCCTGGAACGCTTTTTCGATTTAAATCTCGCTATTGTTGAATTTATGAACGAAAACGAATATTAAAACATCCGGACTGGATTGCAGACTTCTTATTTTAAGTAGACTTGACTGCACTCTACCCTAAGTAAGACATTGCAAGTTAACTTCTTTCTTTTTTGATAGGGATGGATTTAAAAAGAAAATCGCGTTGTGAAAGTGACACATTCTGACAAAGACAATACAGTTTCCTAAGCACATTGGCGTTAAAGAAAGTGCGAGGTTTGAAGAATTAATCGTGGCCTTCCAAGAATTACAACGATAGTTTTGTAAAGGTTTTGAGGACGCTTTCAATGTAACACCTGTGTTCGAGCTGTTTTCGAGACAGTTTGCCGTTTCAATTGAAAGCGCACCTGTGCTTACGTAGATGTAACTGACTTCGGTAATTCCAGTTTTAATTAAAAATCTTTTTACATCAAAACTGTCCAGGATGTCTACATTGCTTTTCGCAGGTAGATTTTCCAATTCTCTATCATGAGGTTGCGTACTGTTACAATATTTCGATCGACATATTTGTGTGAAGGACCTTTCTTGACTATAAAACTAAATAAGCCACGTTTACGTGGCCACTTGAGTGAGAAACTCTGTGGAATTGTCTGCATCTCTCTGTATTCCGACAGTTTGTACCAGATAAAAATTATATTACGTCTTCAGCGGGCCAAAAATGATTAATTAATACTGAAAACTTGTTCTGTTTGTGATCTATGTTGTTGGAGAAATGTGAAATATAAAACCAAGTCATATGAGGTAAGACTGTATTGACATTTAAATGTGGCGTCTTTGTTGTTTTCCAATCTTCCTCCTCCTCTTAGACAGCGCTGCATGACGGTGAGGGAAACGTGAAGCAAGGATGAGCGCTTTGGCACTCGGGCATGGATATGGTCAGAAAGCCGAAATCCTGAACACCCCTGGACTAAGCCAATCAGCTGTCTCGAATATAATTACGATACGAAATTCGGTGAGACCAGTATTGTGGTACAAGCGCCAAGTTACTGGTAAAGCATATTTAAGGGGTCTGTCGAAGTAAATATGTTGGAAAAGATAATTAACAAAGACAGAGGTTTCAATCGGAACGAAGCTTGGAGTGCTGCACCCAGTTCATTAACATCTCGCCGGCCATCATCCAGCAGCGCTTGAAAAGGTGGGGTTATGTGTGTTTCAATAAACATAAGCGACAGTACTGTAAAACAAAAGAACATCAAAGGGCGTGAGATGATAATTAAGTGAAGACCTTAAGCTGTCGACAGGCGTTGATATACATTAACGGTGACAGTTGAAAATGTGTGCTCCGACCAGGACTCGAACCCGCGGTCTCCTGCTTACATGACAGGCGCTTTATCCATCTGAGCCACCGAGGGCACAGCTGACAGTGTGACTGCAAGGATTTATACCTTGCACGCTCCCAGTGAGACCTACATTCCAAACTTAATGTTCCCACACTGCATTCGTAGTGCCCTGCCCATTACACTCATTACTCGCGGCAGACAATCTTACAGAGTCCCGTAAGAGTTCGGGCTATGCGTGTGCATCCAGCACAGAAGAAGAAGGTCAACGGCCGGTCAGCCTTAACTATATGAAGATGGTATCTGTTCTTTCGGACTGGTCCGAATGAGTAGATACCATCTTCATATAGTTAAGGCTAACCGGCCATTGACCTTATTCTTCTGTGCTGTATGCACACGCATTTCCCGAACTCTTATGGGACTCGGTAAGATTGTTCAAATGGTTCAAATGGCTCTAAGCACTATGGGACTTAACATCTGAGGTCATCAGTCCCCTAGACTTAGAATTACTTAAACCTAACTAACCTAAGGACATCACACACATCCATCCCCGAGGCAGGATTCGAACCTGCGATCGTAGCAGCAGCGCGGTTCCGGCCTGAAGCGCCTAGAACCGCTCGGCCACAGCGGCCGGCAACTCGGTAAGATTGTCTGCTGCGAGTAATGAGTGTAATGGGCAGGGGCGTTACGAATGTAGTGTATGGACATTACGTTGGGAATGTGGGTGTCACGGGGAACGTGCAAGGGATAAATCCCTGCACTCGCACTGTCTTCTGCGCCCACGGTGGCTCAGATGGATAGAGTGTATGCCATGTAACAGGAGATCCCCGGTTCGAGTCCTGCTCGGGGAATCATTATCAACTGTTCCCGTTGATGTATATCATCGCCTGTCTACAGCTTAGGGTCTTCATTTAATTATTATTTCATTCTAAGAGAGCTGCATGGTCACCGTTGGTATCTGTTCTTTCGGACATGTCCGAAAGAACAGATACCATCTTCACATCGAAAGGCGTAGTGGGCGTCGTGAGAAGGTCTCAGCAATAAATAGCGGCGCGAGAGCAACAGTAGGTCAAAGTCTGGCTGGGTTCCAGGCAGGGATTACACGTAACGACAGAGCTCAAATGTTCAAATGTGCGTGAAATCTTATGGGACTTAACTGCTAGGGTCATCAGTCCCTAAGCTTACTCACTACTTAATCTAAATTATCCTAAGGACGCACACATACACCTATGACCGAGGGAGGACTCAAATCTCCGCCGGGACCAGCCGCACAGTCGATGACTGCAGCGCCTCGACCGCTCGGCTAATCCCGCGCGGCAACAACACAACTCGTAGCATCTGAAGAATACGACTGGGTCGCTCTCAGAAATATTGTGCGTGAAATTGGAACATCAACAAGGCTGAAGACCCGGAATCACACGAGCCCTGGATCATGAAGAGAAAAGCAAATAGCTCATAATAGTGTTAATGCAGTTTGAAAGAGGTTTGCGCACCTTCTTGTTGTGGAGGCAGCGCCGGAGCTGCGGCAGCGTGAGTCCGCGGTGCACGCAGCCGTAGGGCAGCCAGCGCGCCTCGCTCCATACGCAAGAGGCGCGCGACTCGCAGGCGTCGCACGGCACCACCCAGCGCCCTGTCAAACACATCACCACGTGTGAGCGGTTATATACACAACACCTGAAATACTAACATTCGATAGTGCATCCTACTACTAAGCAACTAACATCCCGAAAGTGATTTTGGTTTTAAGGGCATTAGCTTGTGATCCAAGGAATGTTTCCGAACATAGCGTTTCGTCTCCAAACGATGAAGTCATTACCATAAGCTATAAAGACTCAGATAGTAGTCTCATGCTTAAACAAGATCAGCGAACTAACTGTTTATACACAGTCGTGCAATGGTCTGGACGTGATGTTAGCAGAGTATACGAACGCGACATCTCGCCGACGTGTGTCATCGAACTTGTAGCGGGGAGCTTGTTCAGTGTCAGTCCCCTTTCTTTTCTGTGAAATTCGTTTTCGTATTTCTGAATTTCTATTATCTCTCTGTATTGCCTAGCATAATAAGGATTGGACTTGGTAAAACCATTGTGTCAGAAAATTCGAATTTAGCTCTTTTCTGTTCCTGTTCATGATTCCTTCACTTCCTTAATTAGTCATTTAAATATTCCGCAGATAAGTTGAACCATTCTTTTATCGAAACGATGTGGTGCGAGACAGTTTACGGTACATGTACACTGAGGTGGCAAGAGTAATGGGAGAACTCCTAATATCGTGTCCGACGACCTTTTGCCCAGCTAATGCTGCAACTCGATTTGGTATGGACTCAACAATTCCTTGGAAGTCACCTGCGGAAATATTGAGCCATGCAGCCTCTATAGCCGTCCATAGTTGCTAAAGTGTTAGCGGTGTAGGATTTGCGCACGAAGTGACCTCTCAATCATCTCCTATAAATGTTCGATGGGATTCATGTCGGGCGATCTGTGTGGCCAAATTATTCGCTCGAACTGTCCACTATGTTCTTCAAACCATCCACGAACAATTGACGCCCAGTCACATGTGTGGGAACATGATGTCCATGAATAGCAGACATCAGATGGTATTTCTGAGCGCAGAATATGAATGCGAGGTAGAAATTCGGTGATTTGTGTCTTACGATAGAGATTCAACATACCAAGTACGTCACCGTGGTGTACAACACAACGATGGCCGACTTCCTACTCTTCCCATGCCTCAATATGATTTTTTTGCCGGCAGGGGTGGCCGAGCGGTTCTAGGCGCTACAGTCTGGAACCGCGCGACAGCTACGGTTGCAGGTTCGAATCCTGCCTCGGGCATGGGTGTGTGTGATATCCTTAGGTTAGTTAGGTTTAAGTAGTTGTAAGTTCTAGGGGACTGATGACCTCCGAAATTAAGTCCCATAGTGCTCAAAGCCATTTTTTTGATTTTTTTTCCCGACAGAAGAAAATCGACAGATGTAAAGGTTGTTTCAGGAGCAGCCTAAGGAAGTGTGATACGTCCGTTACTTTCTACAGTATGTACTTTAAATGATCTAGTGGACATCGTCCGATGCTCCATGAGGCTGTTTTAAAGATTATGCAGTTGCCTACAATAAGGTAGCAACGCTAGGCACAAAATAATGTTTTACTTGTGTGATACTGAACCGTACTTTGGCCGCAAAAAGTATTGTAACTTGCGTAACATCGAGCCCGCATCGAACGCTAACATGTGGATACTGTGAATTTTTAGTGGAGCTGTAGGGAAAAATTAATTTATTTCTTGTTTCTTGTGGGCTAGGCTTGATAACAATTAATGGAACCGGAAGCCACGTATTCGATACAAGCGTGCAAAAGCATCGGACTGACTGAGAGGTGAACGCAGATTTTAATGTCAAAACTATTTATTAAAACAACTAAAAAAAGAAACATAATGAAATTTAGGGGATCAGGGCTGTTAGACTGGGCAGAAATTGCACAAATGAGTTCTCTGAAAAACTGGTTTGTCAGCTGATTTTCACCAAAGCCTTGAAGCGGCTATTGGCAGTGCAGAATTGGTGTCGGCGGGTAATGAGCTTAGGCGGCTAGTATCTTATGCTGCTGTTTTGCCCTTCCTTTCTGTGAGCGTGTAGTGTCTCGTGGATGATTGTCAGCTGTCGGTGATTGTTTGGCCTGTACCCTTTGCGCAGGCCGAGAAGATTAACTCCGTCGTCCACTGGCGAGGGCCATACAACCGGCGTGTTCGCCTCAGGTAGTTGTGTTACCAGGGGTCGGTTCTTCGACAGGGATGGAGTTCTGTACGCCGGCGTATAACAGATGGGGCATCTAAGGAATCGGATACGAACTAGATGACAGTTGCCATAAGGATGACTCATTGGCCCCAGGATCAAAATTCGGATCAGTATCGGAACCAGATTACAAAAGCAGGATCAGGGGAGAGACGGAACATTAGTCTCAGAATAAACGGTCGTGAGAACACTTGCATGAAATCCAGCAACGACTGGAACGTGAATCAGAACAACAGGGAGTAGGCTGCTGTCATCACAGTATCAGATGAGCAACTAGGGCAAGTTCAGACCATGTACTGAGCACGAAGACTTGAGGCGAAGTCTCAACATGAAGTCTCTCGAAAGAGTCGTCAAGATGACTCACCCGGCACTCATCACACAACCCCCACTCCCCCGCTCACCAATGTTGATGCCGGTCTCCTCTCTCTTCCAGTGTGCTGAAATTTTGTTGTCGCATCTTGCCAGTGCCAGTCGATATATCAGTTTCACCCAATAGACGATTCCTCGAGTGTTACTTTGATTTGCTTGGGGTCGATAAAAAAATTAATTCACTGATGCCACAAATCCGACTTACGGATTTCATCAGTAACATGTGACGAATTAAATTGGCGGCAGTCTATTCCTGGAGTCTGGTCCAAAGGTTCTCTTGGACTAGTGCTAAGTTCCACGTAAACATCAATAAGTTAGCACCATGTATTCATACCGCAACAGTTTTTTTCGTAAACAGACTTTACAATAAAACATCACTGTAGCAACAACCATTGGCCATGCTTTACTGACACTGCCAACCTACTTCGTGAAGAAAAGTTGTATAGTAAGTCTACATGATCTGCCCAGCTACAGTTCATTTCTTGTCTTTTGGCGTCTCTCTAAAATCCATTTATAGACATGCCTCCCCACACGAGTTTAACGAATATGATGTCACAAAAGCGAAGTATAAATATATATCGTTGTATACATGGAAGAACCCTGGAGATACTAAAAGGTTTCAGATAGATTATATAATGATAAGACAGAGATTTAGGAACCAGGTTTTAAATTGTAAGACATTTCCAGGGGCAGATGTGGACTCTGACCACAATCTATTGGTTATGACCTGTAGATTAAAACTGAAGAAACTGCAAAAAGGTGGGAATTTAAGGAGATGGGACCTGGATAAACTGACTAAACCAGAGGTTGTACAGAGTTTCAGGGAGAGCATAAGGGAACAATTCACAGGAATGAGGGAAAGAAATACAGTAGAAGACGAATGGGTAGCTCTGAGGGATGAAGTAGTGAAGGCAGCAGAGGATCAAGTAGCTAAAAACACGAGGACTAGTAGGAATACTTGGGTAACAGAAGAAATATTGAATTCAATTGATGAAAGGAGAAAATATAAAAAATGCAGTAAATGAAGCAGGCAGAAAGGAATACAAACGTCTCAAAAATGAGATCGACAGGAAGTGCAAAATGGCTAAGCAGGGATGGCTAGAGGACAAATGTAAGGATGTAGAGGCTTATCTCACTAGGGGTAAGATAGAGACTGCCTACAGGAAAATTAAAGAGACCTTGGGAGATAAGAGAACCACTTCTATGAACATCAAGAGCTCAGATGGAAACCCAGTTCTAAGCAAAGAAGGGAAAGCAGAATAGTGGAAGGAGTATATAGAGGGTCTATACAAGGGCGATGTACTTGAGGACAATATTATGGAAAAGGAAAAGGATGAAGATGAAGATGAAATGGGGGATACGATACTGCGTGAAGAGTTTGACAGAGCAGTGAAACACCTGACTCGAAACAAGGCCCCCGCAGTAGGCAACATTCCATTGGAACTACTGACGGCCTTGGGAGAGCCAGTCCTGACAAGACTATACCATCTGGTGAGCAAGATTTATGAAACAGGCTAAATACCCTCAGACTTAAAGAAGAATATAATAATTTCAATCCCAAAGAAAGCAGGTGTTGACAGATGTGAAAATTATCGAACTCTCAGTTTAATAAGCTACCGCTGCAAAATTCTATCACGAATTCTTTACAGACGAATGGAAAAATTGGTAGAAGCCGACCTCGGGGAAGATCAGCTTGGATTCCGTAGAAATGTTGGAACGCGTGAGGCAATACTGACCCTACGACTTATCTTAGAAAACAGATTAAGGGAAGGCAAACCTACGTTTATAGCATTTGTAGACTTAGAGAAAGCTTTTGACAATGTTGACTGGAATACTCTCTTTCAAGTTGTGAAGGTGGAAGGGGTAAAATACAGGGAGAGAAAGGCTATTCACAATCTGTACAGAAACCAGATGGCAGTTATAAGAGTCGAGGGACATGAAAGGGAAGCAGTGGTTGGGAAGGGAGTGAGACAGGGTTGTAACTTCTCCCCTATGTTATTCAATCTGTATATTGACCAAGCAATAATGGAAACAAAAGAAAATTTCGGAGTAGGTATTAAAATCCATGGAGAAGAAACAAAAACTTTGAGGTTCGCCGATGACATTGTAATTCTGTCAGAGACGGCAAAGGACTTGGAAGAGCAGTTGAATGGAATGGACAATGTCTTGAGAGGAGTATATAAGATGAACACCGACAAAAGCAAAACGGGAATAATGGAATGTAGTCGAATGAAATCGAGCTATGCTGCGGGAATTAGATTAGGAAATGAGACGCTTAAAGTAGTAAATGAGTATTGCTATTTGGGGAGCAAAATTACTGATGATGGTCGAAGTAGAGAGGATACGAAATGTAGACTGGCAATGAGAAGGAAAGCGTTTCTGAAGAAGAGAAATTTGATAACATCGAGTATAGATTTATGTGTCAGGAAGTCATATCTGAAAGTATTTGTATGGAGTGTAACCATGTATGGAAGTGAAACATGGACGATAAATAGTTTGGACAAGAAGAGAATAGATGCTTTCGAAATGTGGTGCTACAGAAGAATGCTGAAGATTAGATGGGTAGATCACATAACTAATGAGGAAGTATTGAACAGGATTGGGGAGAAGAGAAGTCTGTGGCACAACTTGACCAGTAGAAGGGTTCGGTTGGTAGGACATGTTCTGAGGCATCAAGGGATCACCAATTTAGTATTGGAGGGCAGCGTGGAGGGTAAAAATCGTAGAAGGAGACCAAGAGATGAATATACTAAGCAGATTCAGAAGGATGTAGGTTGTAGTAGGTACTGGGAGACGAAGAAGCTTGCACAGGATAGAGTAGCATGGAGAGCTGCATCAAACCAGTCTCAGGACTGAAGACCACATCAACAACAAATATATATTTCGTAGAGGAATTACGCTGCCTGAATGGCAGCGTCATTTTAATTTATTTATATTAAAAAGTAAAGCAATTCCTAATATTCCACATAATTTTCGTTTTTAATATTATTACAATTTTCTGCCAAGTACCGAGGGAACATTCAGTTAATATTTTAATTTGTATTAGTTTTAACTTAAAAGAGATTTTCCTTTGTATATTAAACTACTGGGTATGTGTAATACTGAGGGAGCAACGATACTTAACTCTGATATTTTTTCCACAAATGGATCTGCTATACTAACAAAATAAAATGAACGTAATTTTTAGGAAATTTAAAACACCTGCGTATTTATGTGTAAAATGCATCTTCTCAAAATAAGTTTTGTGCTGATTCCAAAGCTGCTCTCATACTATGCGAACCTGTAATATTTGCGAATTAGTGAAGACTTTAATGTGATGGTTAATATTTTCGTAATATTAATTCAGCTACCTGTATTATATCTACCTGTATGAAGTATGACGTACTGTCCTCCAGTATTAGTTGAATTGAAGTTACATTTCAAAATAATAGATTAATTGGTACCAGTGTTAAACCACAGCTCAATTATCATTACCTGATACGGTTTTGTAACTGCCCATTTGAGTAGGTCCCCCATGAAATCTAATATTCCCTTATAATTTTTAGGTTTACAGTTACTCAGTCCATGGTAACAAATCATGGGATGATGAATTTAACTTACTTAAACAATCGAAATATGGCTCTTTTACACGAATCCTAAAATACAATTTCAGAAGGATTGTGCGGTATCTACTAAAGCAACGAGCTGTCAGCAAGGTTGCACTGTTATAAACATGACTTACGCTAAGGTGGTAACAGTCATGGGATATCTCCTAACATCGTGTTGGACCTCAATTTTCCCGGCGTAATGCAGCAGCTCGGTGTGGAATGGGGTCAACAATTTGTTGGAAGTCCCCTTCGGGGTACTGAGCCATGCTGCCTCTATAGCCGCCCACAATTGGGATAGTGTGGCCAGTGTAGGAAAATGACCTCTCGATATGTTCGATGAGATTGACGTCGAGTGATCTGGGTAGCCAAATTATTAGCCCGGATTGTTCAGAATGTTCTTTAAACCAGTCGCGAACAACTGCAGCCATTCATGGATTTCGTGTTCCCAGTGACATGTTTGGGAACATGAAATTCATGAATGGCTGGAGATGGTCTCCAAGTGGTCGAACATAACCATTTCGTCACTTGGACCAGAGGACCCAGTCCATTCCGTATAAACACAGCCCACACCATTATGGAGCCACAAACAGTTTGCATAGTCCCTTGTTGACAACTTGGGTCTATGCTTTTGTGTGGTCTGTGTCACACTCGAACCCTGTCATCAGTACTTACTAACTGAAATCGGGACTCTCTTGACCAGGTCACGCGTTTGCTGTCGTCTAGTTTCCAACCAATATGCTCATGAGTACAGGGGAAACATTGCTAACGATGTCGTGTTGTTAACAAAGGCACTCGAGTCGATTGTCTACTGCCAGACTCCACCCTGCTGCCCTAATGGATGCGTTTGTCGTACGTCCGCCATTAATTTCTGCGGCTATATCCCGCAGTGGTGCTTGTCTGTTAGCACTGACAATTCTACGCAAACGCTGCTGTTACCGATCGTTAAGTGAAGGCCGTCAGCCACTGCGTTGCCCGTGTTGAGAGGTAATGCCTGAAATTTGGTATTCTCGATAGATTTGTGACACTGTGAATATCGGAATACTGAATTCCCTAACGATTACCGAAATGGAACGTCCCATGCGTCCAGCTCCAACTACTTTTCCGTGTTCAAGGTCTGTTAATTTCCGTCGTGCGGTCGTAATCACGTCGGAAATCTTTTCACATGAATGACAGCTCCGCCAGTGCACTGCCATTTTAGACCTTGTGTAAGCGATACTACGGCCATTGTATAATCAGTTTTGGTCTGTTGCTAGGTATCGCCATCGACAATGCATCCCTAATAAATATTTAAATTATATGTGCCTGGGCAGTTCTCTTCATCTTGATTCCGGGACTCAGGATGCCAACTTTTCCTTACACGAGCCCGTTAAACATTCTCACGATCTTGTCCCGCAGGATAACGGCTTGCGGTGTGTAAGCAACAAGCTTTCCCCCTCGAGGAGTCTTCAAGTGACTTCAGGGTCGTTGCACACCTACAGAAAGGCCAGCTTCCCTGTTATATCTCTCACGAACGCGCAGGTTTATAGAAAGAACGTGTTTCCTATCGCAGAATGGTGGCTGACGAAGAGTCCACACGTAATTCATAAGCCTTTCATTGTTAGATAGACTTCGGTTTATTGGGAGAGTTTTAGGAAAGTGTAGCGCGTCTCCAAAGGAGACTGCGTATAGAGCACTTGTGCGACCCATTCTTGTTTACTGCTCGAGTGTTTGTAATCCCCACCAGCCGGCCCGGTTAGCCGTGTGGTTTAACGCACTGCCTTCCGGGAGGGAAGGCGTGCCGGTCACCGGCACGAATCCACCAGGCGGATTAGCGTCGAGGTCCGGTGTGCCGGCCAGTCTGTGGATGGTTCTTAAGGCAGTCTTCCATCTGCCTCGGCGAGTGCGGGCTGGTTCCCCTTATTCCGCCTCAGTTACAATACGTCGGCGATTGCTGCCCAAACACTTTCTCCACTTACGCGTACACCATAATTACTCTACCACGCAAACATTGGAGTTTATCTCGTTTGGTTTTTGAGACGTTTCCCAGGGGGAGGGGGGGGGGGGGGGGCGTCCACTTGGGGCCGAACCGCACAATAACCCTGGGTTCGGTATGGGGAGGTGGTGGGGTGAGGGTGGACTGCTGTAGCCTGTTGTGGGGATATGAACCACTGACGGCTACGGCGGGGACGAAGCCTCTCCGTCGTTTCTAGACCCCCAGTTCCACACAAAACAATACTAGACAATTGCCGCCATGTCTAATTTAAGGAGTTACCAAAGCAATTCGGGAATGTGCGGCTAGATTTATTACCAGTAGACTCGATAGATTCATTCAACTCACTAATGTTTCTATTATGTTTCGGGGGCTCACATGGGAAACTCTAGAGGGAAGACGATGTTATTTTCGCGAAATACTTCTCACAATATTTAGAGAACTTACATCTGTGGTTTACTGCAGAACGTTTATTCTGCCGCCAACAGCCACCAAGTACGCGTTGATGACACTCTTTTAGCTGCAGTATCTCTGAAAAGATAGCTCCAGATCCGAACAATATGACAGACTCGCGGCAGCACGCTGGTCACAATATTTGAGTGATTTCTTCTTGGCTGCTAGCAGAAGCATTATTATCCATAAGAAGGAAAGAACCACCGTCCGGAGTAGCATACTCCAGAAAGAAGATCGTTGGATCTGGATCTTGTGTTATTACTTGCGAACTTCTACTGTGTTAGTTGACGCTCACTTCTAACTGCAATGTTTGACTGCACATTATATTGCGTTATTTGCTTTCTCTAAATGTAAATAGGTTGGATGGAGAGTTCAATACTAATTCACTACTCGTAAGAGAGAAAAGAACCGAAGTTCCTATCGGATGCTCCAACCTCAGACTTCCTTTTACTCAGTCCCGGTGGAAGGATGGAATCGCTCATCTTGTTGTTAGAGGGCAACTCAATAAATGTCCACATGCTCTGCAGCAGTTTTGTTGAAGACAAGTATGTAGATATAATACTGTCTACTACGTTCTGCAGATGGTTTTTGGCTCACTGTGGTTCAGGTACTTTCTGACGCACTTTCATACGGAGTGTTAGCTAGAGGTAACATCGTCTAGCTGTATTTACTCGAGGAAGATCGTGAACTGATATTCTTCAAAAACAAGTCCACATTCCTGTTGTTACACTTTCTAACTCATCAGTTTATCTCAAGCTGCGACTTTTAAGCTTCGATCCAAACAATGGCTAGCATTACACGCAATTAGCTAACCAAAATGTTCAAATGTGTATGAAATCTTATCGGACTTAACTGCTAAGGTCATCAGCCCCTAAGCTTACACACTACTTAACCTCAATTATCCTAAGCACAAACACACACACCCATGCCCGAGGGAGGACTCGAACCTCCGCCGGGACCAGCCGCAAATTAGCTAATCACAGAGATGGGAAATTCCATTCCCTTCACTCGAATAAACTGAATACCTATGTAGTTCCAATACAATAGGTATACTCCATTATCAGTTTAGTTCACGTACCTAGTAGAGCCAATGGCTGCTTTTATTGCACTGTAGCTATAATGAGAGATAATACTTTTCAGCATACTTTCCGGAGTGTGTCCGGAGTGCATCTGATATCTGATTTCATCTGTGAAATTTTCTGCTCTTCACATTAATTTTTCCAAACTTCTTTTCTCTGACAAGAATCTACTATTTCATTCTTCTCGCAGTAGATCTATGAGGCCTGTTTATGATTTTTCTACATCTACATACATACTCCGCAATCCTCCATACGGTGCGTGGCGGAGGGTACCTCGTACCACAACTAGCATCTTCTCTCCCTGTTCCACTCCCAAACAAAACGAGGGAAAAATTACTGCCCATGTGCCTCTGACGAGCCCTAATCTCTCTTATCTTATCTTTGTGGTCTTTCCGCGAAATATAAGTTGGCGGCAGTAAAATTGTATTGCAGTCACCCTCAAATGCTGGTTCTCTAAATTTCCTCAGAAGCGACTCACGAAAAGAACGCCTCCTTCCTCCAGAGACTCCCACCCGAGTTCCTGAAGCATTTCCGTAACATTCGCGTGATGATCAAACCTACCAGTAACAAATCTAGCAGCCCGCCTCTGAATTGCTTCTATGTCCTCCCTCAATCCGACCTAATAGGGATCCCAAACGCTCGAGCAGTGCTTAAGAATAGGTCGTACTAGTGGTTTGTAAGCGGTCTCCTTTACAGATGAACCACATCTTCCCAAAATTCTACCAATGAACAATGAACCAAAGACGGCTATCCACCTTCCCCACAACTGCCATTACATGCTTGCCACACTTCATATCGCTCTGCAATGTTACGCCCAAATATTTAATCGACGTGACTGTGTCAAGCGCTACACTACTAATGGAGTACTGAAACATTACGAGATTCTTTTCCTATTCATCTGCATTAATTTACATTTATCTATATTTAGAGTTAGCTGACATTCTCTACACCAGTAACAAATCCTGTCCAAGCCATCTTGTATCCTCCTACAGACACTCAACGACGACACCTTCCCGTACACCACAGCATCATCAGCAAACAGCAGCATATTACTATCCACCCTATCCAAAAGATCACTTATGTAGACAGAAAACAACAGCGGACCTCCCACACTTCCCTGGGGCACTCCAGATGATACCCTCACCTCCGATGAACACTCACCATCGAGGACAACGTACTGGGTTCTATTACTGAAGTAGTCTTCGAGCCACTCACATATTTGGAAACCAATCCCATATGCTCGTACCTTAGTTAGGAGTCTACAGTGGAGCATCGAGTCAAATGCTTTCCAGAATTCAAGGAATATGGTATCCGTGTGATACCCTTCATCCTAGGTTCGCAAGATATCATGTGAAAAGAGAGCGAGTTGCGTTTCGCAGGAGCGATGCTTTCTAAAGGCGTGCTGATGCATGGATAGCAACTTCTCTGTCTCAAGGAAATATTATTATATTCGAACTGAGAATATGTTCGAGAATCCGGCAACAAACCGATGTTAAGGATATTGGTCTGTAATTTTGAGGATACGTCCTTCTATCCTTATTAAATACAGGCGTCACCTGCGCAATTTTTCCAGTCGCTCGGGACTTTACGTTGGGCAAGAGATTCGCGATAAATGCAAACTAAGTAAGAAGCCAATGCAGTGTGTACTCTTCATATTTCATCCATTCACACACACGAGAGTGAAACTGTGTGTCAAGGAACGTCTTCATGTTCGAGGGACATGAACAGGTCTTCGGACTCTTGTTGCACGTAACGTAGATTTAGATGAAAAGAGACCCCAATAATAGGATACACTGAAAGAACACACCTCACATTGTAGCCATAGGAGTCTCCTCGAGTAATAATGGAAAATTATTTCACACCGAGTTCAGATCTATTGTCCCTTCATACAGTTCAATAAAATAACGTATCCAGATAAAAACTCTCTATAATAATTAACATATATCTATACAAACGCTGTGTTTGCAATATGTTTGGTAAATGAAATTCTTTCGTGAAGAACTGCACATTCCAACATTTAACAATTGTAATTCTATATTTGTTTAAAACTGGACACATGGATGTTTGAAGACTGCTTATGGAGTCACATTGTTCAGTGGTTCTTCCTGTTCTTGGGATTTTCTACATTTGTTCTTCAGTCAGCTTGAATGACTCATTTACTCAGTTCACTGCATCCGAAGAGTCATCATCACTTTATGGAAGTATGTCGATCTCATACGCAAGCTATAACGTTTCTGTCCCATTCTGTGGAACCATCATCGGCGCGTTTTGGAGTAGCGGGCTCTGTAGCAGCGCCATCCACTGGGAAATTTTCCCAGGCGGAGCTCGATAAATTACTGGCTGGCAGGCCAACTGTAACCTGTTACTGTGGACGGGAGCGGGCCCCTGATTTAATGAACCGTGTCCGAGGACGGACCACCGCAGCAGGAAGCTTTCATAGCTGACCGATCTCGACATTTCAAGAAGAATCCTATTGTTCTCCTCTGATAATTATGGCGGAGAACGGTGTTATACTCTACCGGAACAAAAATATACAGCGTCTATTAAATCTGCTAGAACTATTATCGGTAGCAATAGTGGCAGATGAATGAACTTAGAGTTCTGAATAATTGTTGTCTGCGGTTGAATAATGTAAGGCAATAATTTTCAGCTAGATGCGTGATTTCATCTCATCTTTAATTCACGTGATTGGCCAAAAGTAGATACTCTGTGTGTTGTTCCTCTAATATATGAATTAGATATTTCAGCCAGTGATGGCGACACATTTATTTCCGCATGGAATCAGAACGATTTCACGAAGACAGCACATCTGTTCACAGTTACTCTGGATACGCTACTTCTGAATGACAAGTGAAACAGTGTTTGACTCGTTTTTTTACGCCTTGTACACATAACTGCGCGACGTAGGAGAACCGTGATCTCCTTTTTTGCATCAGGAAAACGCGCGACCCCGACCACCAACCAAACAATCGCTACAAAAGAAGCATTAAATTCTGCTGTGACTTCGCAGATAGACTATGTTTAGTGGCTTTATAACCAACTCCTAGTAGAGTCTTGGTCGCAATGGGAGCTGAAAAGGAATAGAGGTATAGAGTTAGTGTTCGGAGCACACGGCTTAGAGCAAGTAATTTGGCAAGTAAGGAACGAAAGTGTTGGGCTATTGCAAGATAACCTTACAGTTTTTGTAGTGGTATTATCTGGAGTAGCTACAAAGAATTCGCACGTTACAGTGTGGTAGTTTGAGTGAACATGAGTGACATTTATTCAGTTGATGTCTTATGGATGATTCACAAACAAAGAATTTAATATCTCATGAAGAGGAACCTAGAGATCTGATATTGAGTCTACAAGATGATGGTGCAAGTTCCCATCGTTACAGATCTTTCCAATAGTAATCATTAACTTCCCTGCTAGTTTTATGTAGACATTATATCACGTCTTTCATGTTCTTGACTTTTTACATCAGTGAGCGTACACAGGGCGTCCCAGGAGTAGTGACCGACATTCAGAGATATGACAGGAATGATCATTTGAGGTAAAAAACCTAGTAAACCTGGGATCTGAATTTCATACCTTACCATCTATGCTCACTTCTTCATCTTCGATGGTGTGAAACAAATCTCTTCTGCTGCAAGGTCTTTGCCTTCCATATTTTGGGAGGATGTAGTATGGACAAAAAAAGCTATAACATTCGTTAAATGTGGGCTCTAAAATGCATATTTTAAGAGCTATGAGCACTTGCTTAATAGAAGACGGACAAGTGCTTATAGCTCCTCAAGTATGCATTTTAGATCCCATGTTTGCTACACTTGTTATGCTTCGAATGTTCGTTACTGTCATATTTCCGAATATCGGCCACTCATCCACGAACACCCTGTACAGTACCACCCAACGAAAGAAAACAATGATTTCTGCGTTTGCTAAGGAACAGCATATCGTGGAGTAATATCTTGTGACGACTTTTCGATCGTAAAATGTGTCCTTACGCTGTGACAAATCCTATGAAACTAGATTCGCTCGGCAGCATTTGGTGAGTAGTTAAATAGAGATTTGAACATCTTCCCCGCTGGAAAATGTCTTTTCCGATATCCGAAAAAAAAACGGGAAAGAGAGTGATGCTGTCAATTTGTGTGCTAACCGCATATGTTATATTAGTGGTGATCAGCTTCAAAGTAGTATTTCAGTCCACACGTATCCACAGCTCAAAATATATCTGCATGTTGTTTTCAGTAAAGTAAAAACATACCCACGAAAATAGAGCAATTTATGAAGGTTCCCTTTAGTTAAAAACGATAAATTATCCAAAATCCTTTTAGTTTCCTAGCTAATGCAGCTTCTTCTTGTCTTCAGAATTTGTGCAATGACCGCTTTACTCGTCTGACACACCCCTTGGACAGGGTGCCGCATCACTATCCAGTAAACGCCATACCATTACGCCATTGCTACAGACGTTTTTCAGCATGTCTATAAATCACTTCTAAAGATGCAACTCTCGTCCAAGGTTGTATGGAACGCAGTGGTACAATATAATGGCAAGAAGCAGAATCATCCGCAAGTGGATGCAACGTAATTTTTCCCGGCCGAGCAGCCATCGACGATGACTCTTAGGAAGCGCAGTGATTTCGGTGAACAGCTCGCCAGGTTGCGTCCCACCTGCATTTGAGAGAGAGAACTCTTTCTGGCACGCGAGGCGCGCGGGACGTTCCTAACAAAGCACCGGTGCGCAGCCGCAGCAAGCGCTGCAGTATTATTCGGCGTTGTTAATCGCAGTCTGTTTGGCTGTAATTGCACCATCCGTCACGGGATTCCCCTCGGCACTTGCAATTACCTCAGACGGCACGCCAAACAAAATTATTTCACGCGATTCATTTTTCAGTTTAATTTAAGAACCCTTCCGGGAGAACGTTTCGTTCAAATGTATCGTTGTAACTTAAACCACATAATGCTCTTCGCGACTTAAACGTCTCCTGTCTTTCATCAGATAAAAATGTTTGGCCGGAACAACGAACAGAAGCAGGGAACTATTCCCATTCGCAGAGGAAAAACCCTCCGTTTCCCGTGCGCCACCGATAAACCCAAGCACCAAGCAAAGTTTCTACATTATACGAGATTAAACCATTACACGATTAAATTTTAATGAAGCATTTGTAACTGTAGTGATATCTGTTACAGTTGTTCAGCTACTTCCCAAACCGTTTTCCACGCAGCCGTCACTGCCAAGGATAATTATTATGCGCCTGTGTTGCTTATACTCATGAGCAACTGAATCAGGCTTACTAAGAGACCGTGCGGTCTCGGACATTCAGTTCGGAATGAGACATTGCAGGCTAGTAGCATACCTCAAGGTAGTCAACCTATAAACGCTGTAAAGCGCACTAGCCAGAAGATTCCAAGCAAGAGCGCTCGAAAGTTTTAAGTGCGGCACACACACCGGTCTGTTTACAGTCTTTGACAGCACAGCGAAAGGCCCCGCCTGTAGCAGACTCGCTTGCCATGCAATTGAGCCCAGGGTCAAGTAACGGTTTATTTCATTTTATTTTAAGTATTTTTCAAAATTGTATCGACTTTTAAATGAAGTTCGTAACTTGAAATATTACTTAGACACCTGGGAAGCTAACGACAGGGCTGTATACTTACATTCTCAACGATTGTTTAAGGTCTTATGTAGGAAATAATAGTTTCTATTCATTATTGACTCTTTCGGAGGACACGCGTAGCCTAAATTACATGCTGAAATCTTTCAGAATGGCAAGAAATCACCGACAGAACAATTAAAGTGATTTTTCCAAAAGTACTCCACTTGCTCAAACTTGTGACGTCTATTTTATAGACAGGTAAAAATTCTAATGAAGCTTATACAAAACTGCGCTTATCTAATTGAAAATAATAGGGAAATAAGTTCCCGTCGAGACTGTACAAAAATTCAGTCGATAGTGCATCTACCGGCAATTTTTAATGAACTGATACGGTACGCCTTGTACGCTTCCAGGCTTTCCGATAAGAGAGAAATTTTCATGAATGTTAACGCAGTGTGTTTTCCAACAGTCCGTTTTAAAGAGAAGTTTTTTTAGGTAAACAATAATCCTTTATAAATTGCGCAAGACGTAAAAATATTTTTTGGTTATCAATGTTCATATGATAATTGTTCGGGTGTTTGTATGTGAAATACGACCTTGACCAATAAAGACGATATTGTAAGTAAATTTAAATCAATGAACGCTATCCAGAATTTTGTTACAGTAGTAATTAAAGCTTTAATTTACCTACATTAAAATATACATGAAATTATTCAACGTTTTAAGAAGAAAATAATAATAGTAATTCACATTTTATTTTAATTAGCGGTAACGGTCATTTCATAATTAAAATAAAATCATTTATCATTTAATTGATATTATTTTAGGTCATTAAATATATTTGTTGTTATAATTATGAAAACAAAGCATCGAATCTCAGTGGCCCAAACGGTAAGTGAATCCACTACGGGTGCAGCAAATTCGATGAGCTGCCAGAGCGTACAAAGTGACCCATATAACAGCTGCGCGTAAAACTTCAGAGCTATTTTTCTCGGAATCTTCCGGCTAGTGCGCTATACAACTTAATATGGGTGGACGCCCTTCAGGTATACTCCTAACCAGCGAAGTCTCACGTCGAACTGAATTTCCGAGACCGTAATGTCCTCCTTAGCTGCTCATGGAGAAAGCGCTCGTCTCGCCATACCACTTGGTTACTATGCCGTCGGATCTTGTACTGGCACTCAGAATGATAGCCGAGTGCAACATGGGCAAGACACGCGATGTCGGAGCATTTGAGAATGGCCAGCTACCATGTACACTGTGTTTGGACCATTGCATCTCCTAGGTCGTCTTAGCAGTGAGATTTTCACGTGCAACCGATTCAAGGGAGTACTTCGATTCGGGGAAACACCAAGGTCAAAGTCTATTGCTTTGGGCACCAATGTGACGTTGAAAACTTCTTTGTCGACTATTGCGATATGTAACAGTGGATAAATGGCCTATTGTAGCAAACCGTTAGCAGATTAAGTGCTGGACATTAATACCCGATGTACAAGCATACCAATCAGAACCAGTGTCTCGCTAGGGGGCCAGAAGCCAGTACACCATACCTTCCTGCTAGTTTCGTTTTAGTTAAGTTAGTTACCTATTTAAAAGATTAAATTCACGATAAACATTATGATGTTTAAAATGTGAACAGGGCAAGTCCGAAGCTCGTGGTCTAGTGATTAGCATTGCTGCCTCCTGATCTCTGGGTCCCGAGTTAAATTTCCTGCCGGGTTGGGGATTTTCTCTGCCCGGAGACTGGGTATTTGTGTTGCCCTCATCATTTCACCATCATCATCATCATTCGTAACAGTGGATAGATCGGACTTTGTTAAAATTGGGACTTGGTACGAGCGCTGATGTTGGCGCAGTTGAGCACCCCACAAACAAAACATCATCATCATCATCATCATCATCATCAACAACAACAACAACAGGACAAACATAAAACACATACACAGGGTAATCATAAACAGCCTAGAAATCTTGCGTGTTGCGAAGTAGGTCGTAGTAAGAAATAATTCTTAAGTGAAGAAATTGGATTATTGGGTCGCTTAGAAGTTAATTAGCACTGAAGTTAGTCAACCAGGCAGTTACACAAGCAATTTCAAGTAGACCGGCATAGCCGGTGTCTACAAAAGGGTTCTCCGTTTGTTTTCCTAAAAACTAACAAGAGAGCGTTACACAAATTGGACGTGGGGCGGTAGTAAGGATCGAACCAGAACCATGTGCAATCATCTACAGTGAGAGAACAAGTGTCACTAACTGTATCTGGCGGACCACTTGAATTCGTGCTCTACGACCTGACTGGTTAACTTCAATGCTAACAAACTCGGGAAAGGCACGACGTAACGAATTTTTTTCGTAAGAATTATTTCTCAGTGCAACCTACCCAGCAACGCCCTTACAGGCTCTCCAGACTGCTTCTGACCTCCCTGTATACAAAAATACATAGGTAAATAAAATAACAAGTAATAGTTACAGCGCGCAGGCTCTGTATCAAATACGTATGAAAAGGCTGCGAGCAGAATCCCTGTTTGGGGGAGGGGTGGATAGAGGGAGGGCCGTCTTTGTGCTCTGTTCCTACTTGAGCTAGGATCATGGCTTAAAAATTTTGGGGTTTATCCTGAACCAGCGGCAGTTTGTGTAGCCTTTTAAACATCTGTCTTACTGTAGCTGTGATACAATATACTAAGCAAGGTTTGAACGATGAAACGGAAATGGCGCCCACCGAAATTGGACGAATTGTTTAATTCATCTTGCAAAAGATTTTAATTGGGCTGAAATTATTCTTAGCAAATAGCACCATTTCTATGCGCACCGTTTGGATTTTGTGTGCAAAATCAGGCACCCTAGCTCGAAAATAAGTCACCCTTACTGACTTATGGTCGGATTTGGTCCACCGGTGTATCAGACCTTGGGCTAAGGTAAGTTTTAATAGTTTGAAAAAAAAGTGCTTTGTTTGGATTTTAAGTGCAAGAAACACGTTTATCTGGGCTATTTTTGAAGCGCGCCACCTCTGTGTTTCAGACTTGTGGGAATTGGTTCAAATTTTGTAAGAAGGTAGACAAATACATGTAATTAATGGTCGTTCTGCTTTTTTGTGAAAGCTTCGTCCGTTTCCACCATATAGTGGTCTAATGTTGCACGCAAAATCAGGTTTTATGCAAATCACACATGCTGATGTTGTTTAAAGTAAAATATATGACAATAAAAAAATATTCTTCGGTAATTACCAGAAGCGTTTGCAAAAGTCTTTCATCGATCGGCGCGACTGCTACGGTCGCAGGTTCTAATCCTGCCTCGTACATGGATGTATGTGATGTCCTTAGGTTAGTTAGGTTTAAGTAGTTCTAAGTTCTAGGGGATTGATGACCTCAGCTTTTAAGTCCCATAGTGCTCAGAGCCATTTGAACCATTTCATCTTTCGGGTATCACGTGCGAAAAATCATGCGTCTACACATGGAACTGTGTTCGTAAAAATGCGTTGTATTTTCAGCAATGCATTTGGATGTGATAAAAAACCAGTTATAACAGTTGATTATTGTTTAGTTGTTTATACGTTAAAGGATTTATGCACCAGTGTCTTAAAATCATCGGCAAACCTTTGGACATGCAAACTATTACATGTACCAAACTAGAATCATGCGCAGCCCAGTACAAAATAATATACTATTTGATGCAGCATTTAAATTTTTATCGATGACCTGTCACCGAACTTTGCTAAGTCCCGCTATATCTTACTTCAACCTATCTATTTCTCATTCTAAATTTTCTAACTCACCTTGCCGATTAAAAGATCTAACATTCCACGTTCCGATCCATAAAATGTCAGTTTTGTTTCTTGTATAACGACTATCTCCTGAGTAGCCCCACCTCCGAAATATTTTATCCAAAACGACGTCATCATCATTTAAATACGCAATATAGCTGCATATCCTTGGGAAAAATTACAGCTGTAGTTTCCCCTTGCTCTCAACTGTTGACAGTAACATCACAGCAAGACCGTTTTGGTTTTATGTTGCAAGGCCAGATCAGTCAACCATCCAGAGTGTTGCCCCTGCCCCTGCCCCTCTTCAGGAAACACACATTTGTCTGGTCTCTCAATAGACACCCCTCCATTGTGGTTGTACATACGTTACGATTATCGGTATCGCTGAGGCACTCATGGCAGGTCAGTGGTTCATGGAGGGAGCGTCCATGTAGTAGTTGAAAACGTTTTTCTGGTGGGATAAAGTTTCTGGGGATGGTTTTATTCCTGGTGGCACGCTAAAATAATTTTTTGATTTCTGGGTGTGAGGGGGAGGCTGATTTTTTCCCGAGGAACGAACACACCCCCTATTACACGTATAGTGAGGAGAGTATGAACAAATAAACACAAATTTATGTACATCTAGTGGGTGGCGTGCATCTACTATAGGAACTATCCGAGATTTTGGAGACATCTATAATAGGAAGTATCCCAGATGGGGATGAATGTATTCTAAACTTTAATGGCACATTGTGTCATATTGCATGACATAAAAAGTGTCACGTAGGATGATATGATCTCACATGTCATGTTATACAATATGACGCCATGGGTCATGTTACTTTACTTCACACGATGCATTATATTGCATGACAAGGGTACCTATACAGACATGTAAAAAGGCGCGAATATGCTAAGGTGTTTTGATTTAACTGTCTTTGAAGCCGCCTGATAAGTCTAAAAGGTAGTTCCCTTCTTTTACGTATGTAACTCTCACCAGTATATATTTTTCTTTTTGTGCTATGATAGGAGCATTTTTTATTCTGAAATTAATACGGCTACATGCTGGCCATTTACAGGGTGCACAGGCCCGTGCCGTCACAGAGTTAACATCTTTAATATAATCTAATATCTGTGAAAGGAACATTCAACGAAGTGTATAAGCACACTGGAATTAAAAATCGACTTCTGCGGCAGTATCTTGTGACAAACGTTTAGATTCGATTGCTGAACTTTGGAGACATTAAGATATGATTTCAGTTAATACACTCATATTCATATATCAAAAAGGTCAGCAAAAACCACAAAACAACTCGAAGCGTAGCGATAATATGTGCATTAGAACGGTATCCTGGTAACATGACGTGGACCATGGGCAAAACTTAGATTATTATTGCTTCCCTCCATAGATGGTATGCATAGCGTCAACACGGAATATGAAGCTGTTACATGGCAAAAAGGGATTCAGGCCTACATCTGCTTCTTGTACTGTGGATCAGGCCGTCAAGCATGGCTTTCCAACGCATATTCAGCAAACACTGTAGATCAATAAACTCCTTATATTGCAGTTCTAAGTTCTTGGGGACTGATGACCTCAGATGTTAAGTCCCATAGTGCTCAGAGCCATTCTTGAACTTAGAACTACTTAAACCTAACTAACCTAAGGACATCACACACAGCGATGCCCGAGGCAGGATTCGAACCTGCGACCGTAGCGGTCGAGCGGTTCCAGCCTGTAGCTCCTAGAACCGTTCTGCCACTCTGGCCGCCGCCTTCAACCAGTTTCCATAGATGCTCATGAGAGTAGCACTCGCACTGCGAACGATCTACGCTGTTTCCTAAGTACTCAAACCCAGTTGTGATACTATAACGATCTGTCCCTTTTCATTGTCGCCAGCGTGTGTGAATTTCCCCATTTTCGGCCTTTATTGTCGCTAGAATAATTAACCGTGCGACTTATATTCACGGAATTGTGTGTAAATCATCCGTTATCTTTGTAGCTCGCAAATTGTAAATGTTCTTCTCGTATTATTTCTTGAATTTTTTCTTTGTGTTATCGACTATGATTCACTTCTTGTATATATAATCTGTCTTGAGTCAGTAGGAGATGGCTAAGAACTACCTATTGCGACCATCTTTTATGAACACTGTAAAATCCGCCCCCCTTCCTGATTTCGTCTACTGCCCACTTTAAACAAGGTCCAGTCCAACAAATTAATAAGCAAAGTCTTTTATGATGATTTGAGGAGAGCGAGGATTACAATAAACTTGAAGTTTACTTTGCTTGTCATCTCGAGGTGTCTCCAGTTCTTCTTGTCTAGAGGTCTGGTTCTTGAAGCTGAAAATGTCACAATTCCTCACGGTGGGTTTGAACTAAGTAAATTTGAAGATTATGGTTGCAGCGTTTTCTGCGTAAATATATTTTCTCACATTTTAGTATATCATACAGTATTTTGATTTTTCACATTAACAAAGCCGAAATTGTTTTCTGCGTAAATATATTTTCTCACATTTTAGTATATCATACGGTATTTTGATTTTTCACATTAACAAAGCCGAAATTACATTATACGCAAAAAGTACAAAAATATGTCCCATCACATTAGAGACAAGCTTACGACTCCCACACACTGTGGAAATAACAATATTTCAAAGGGTTTACAGTTATTCTTGACAAATGAATTTCTACTAGTTTTAGCGACAGTATTAGTTGCGATTATTATCTGATAAATGAATCCAGAAATAAACGTAGCAAACAGTAAAGGATTGCGTAATTAATAGAAATTTTAAGTGTTTCAATAATTCGTAATTTCAAATGTTTCTAAAAAAATAATTTTAAATATTCAGAACTAGTACTTATTGATTATAACATCGAGACTAAAATATTTTATAAAGTAATTCCTTATTATAAAATTTAGATTAAAATTTTACATACTGTGTATAAAATTATATGAAAGTGTTCAGAAAAGCAACTGAGATAACACAGACCTGCGAAAAATTCGAAAAATAATTCTTGTATGGATAACTACCGTTGTGGAAAAGTAAAACTAGAGGAGGATGTCCGGTTATAACACTACGCTGAATTTTTAGGCCTGGTGGCTGAGTGGTCGTGTTGTGCGACCGCGGCTTTCTCTCGTAGACGATGCTCTCAGCCTCTCTAAAGTGTTTCCTCAGACGTGTGACCTCAGCCATTTCATGCAGCTGAGTTGTCGTAAATGTCCTTGGTAGATGCAGAGCAAACCGCAGTATGCGGTTCTGCACTCTTTGTGGCGTCAGTATTTGCGTTTCGGCGGCTTGACCGCATGCAAAGCGGAGCGGCGCCCTGTAGAATGTGATACAAAGCTGCGGTGGAAAATAGACCCAGAGATGGGTACGACTTTCTGAGCCGACCATTGTCTTTGTTCCTGACGTGTCGTGTGTGCTGACGCCGTCTACCGTGACGCCAAGATATCGCACCGTGTCACTCTGTGGAAGAGGACTCTTTGCGATGTTGTTGAGTGGCAGCGCTGCAAGGATGGCGAGGCGAAAAACTACCAAGAACTGCATTGGTATCATTTAAGTTGAAGTGTCGCTTAACCCAGGTGTGCAGGCTGTCAGAGGCGAGCTGCTTTCTACGGTGAAGACTGTTGGCATTGATGGTACATCGCTGTTTCATCAGAGTATAGCGTGAGCTGCTCGCGGTCTGTCTTTGGTGCGTCAGCGGTGTATAGCATGTACAGGATTGGTCGTAAGACCGAGCCCTGTGGCACGCTACCACTAATTTTTGTTTATTTATTTATTTAACGTGATATGATCGGGCCAGGGTTTCCCACACACAGTACCTTTTTTACATTAAAGTTACTTAATAATGAACAATTTTAATATGACAGTTACTATTAAAATTGTTTGAGTGTCCTTAGAGAGAATGTGAGTAAACAGTACTGTTCGTGAACTACTAAATTTAATACTGGCAGCGCTTCTACTACTGTTGCTGCTCTCATTAATAATACTAATAATGATAATAATAATAATGAAACTAGTGATGGTGGCAGTCATAAAAGGAATTTATAGATGCACAAAACAGATGTTTTCTGATATATCGAGTTCTGGTATAGGAAGTTCAAGAAGACAGCACCAGCTAAGAATATTGGGAAACGAAGAAGATCTATTGGGAAAGAGGAATATGCAAGAGTAAAGAGTGCGTACACGGAAAATGGTAGTCATTATTGTGGCTTCAGTAGATATGTCATTAATTGTCTCTGAAGCTGCATATGTTATTCAGTTCTGTTATGTAATGCGGGAGGTTATTCCAGAGTCGGTTTCCTTCTACGAAGGAGAACTTCGAGACAGTCGCTGATGGATGGAGTGGTACAGAAAGGATTTTGCTCTGATGGGAACAGGTGTTTCTGCCATGTTATTCAGACAAGAGCATTAACGTCGAGGAGATACATGAGGGACAGTGTAAGTTGATAAGACAGTAAAGAAGGCAGATCATATGAAAATCTCTGTGCTTGTCTGCACACAGCCAGGATAGCTGTGCATATGAATGAAAATATGATCACTAAGTGTGATATAACTGTGAACATTTTATCTTCAGCTTGCTTATGTAAGGTGCCGTCGTCAAGTTAGCAGCGGATGAGGCGGGCATCTGACGCTTACACGCCATTCTCATTGTAACTTGAACAAGACGGCATCACACCACACACTGTCTAACGCTTCGAAAACATCAAGGAGTATCGCTCCGAAGTACTCAAGGCCTCCTCCATTAATCGTAGGAGCTTATGGTCCGTTGAATAACCGTTTAGGAACCTGAACTGCTCCTTGGACAGTATCCCTCTGGAGTGGCGTGACGCTGCAGCCTCTTGATATAACACATTATCGAAAACTTCGAGTAGGGTCGGAAATATGCTTATACGAGGGCATTCTGAAAAATAACGCCTCCCATTTCTTTATGTGAAAAGCCTTAAAGCTTTTGGAAACAAATATTATTAACATTTTACATCTCCATCCTTTATGTCTGAACATTTGTAGCACTCTGCTGCTAGAGAGCTCCGAACTGTAGCGTGGAACATGTCGGTGTGCAAGGCAGCTATGTAAGTGGATGACAAAAAGCGTGCTGTAATCGAGTATCGAGTTCGATGAGTTCGTCTACACATGGAGCACACTCACTCTTTCAAAATGACAACGGTAGACCACACCCGATGGCTGAGACGTCTACAACAGTCCAAGGCCAAGGGTTCATTATCATAGATCATCCTCCATATAGTCCCGACTTGGCTCCATCCCTTTTTAATCTGTTTCCAAACTTAAGTAACATCTTCGACGACTTCACTTGGATAGTGGTGAAGCGGTGGAAGCAGAGGTAAGGTTGTGGGTCCGTCGACAAGGTCAAACATTTTACAGTGACACTATCAACAAACTAGTCTCTCGTTGGGAGAAATGTGTTCGTCGCCAGGATAACTATGTTAAGAAATAAGTATGTGGATATGAAGAATAAAGATGTAGAATGTTGATAATGCATGTTTTATTAAAAAAGCTTTAAAAATTTTCACGTAAAATGTTCAGTGGCATTGTTCTTCAGCACGCCCATGTAGTTCTACAACGCTGCGGAAGTAGCAGGTATTTGTAGCCTTCATTGTGGCCACCAATTTTGCAGTTTTCCACTTTAACGGATAGTGGCTCATTCGAATGATTCCTCATTCGTCTCTGATCCGTTTTTACCCTTTCCTTACCGCGTCTTGAGCCAGCAAAAGCCAACAGGCAGCCCTTTGTCTCGTGGTAGGAGGTGATCATAATGTTTTGGTTAATCAATGTATCACCACAACGAATATCTCAATACCCCAAGAAATTTGGCTCGTAAGATTAGGGTTGCAGTATTTCTGAAATCAGTGTCCGTTGTTGCGGTCTTCAGTCTTGAGACAGGTTTGATGCAGCTCTCCATGCTACTCTATCCTGTGCGAGCTTCTTCATCTCCCAGCACCTACTGCAACCTACATCCTTCTGAATCTGCTTAGTATATTCATCTCTTGGTCTCCCTCTACGATTTTTTCCCTCCACGTTGCCCTCCAATACTAAATTGGTGATTCCTTGATGCCTCAGAACATGTCCTACCAACCGATCCCTTCTTCTGGTCAAGTTGAGCCACAAACTTCTCCCCAATCCTATTCAATACTTCCTCATTAGTTATGTGATCTACCCATCTAATCTTCAGCAATCTTCTGTAGCACCACATTTCGAAGGCTTCTATTCTCTTCTTGTCCAAACTATTTATCGTCCATGTTTCACTTCCATACATGGCTACACTTCATACAAATACTTTCAGAAGTGACTTCTTGACATTTAAATCTATACTCGATGTTAACAAATTTCTCTTCTTCAGAAACGCTTTCCTTTCCATTGCCAGTCTACATTTTATATCCTCTCTACTTCGACCATCATCAGTTATTTTCCTCCCCAAATAGCAAAACTCCTTTACTACTTTAAGTGTCTCATTTCCTAATCTAATACCCACAGCATCGGCTGACTTAATTCGACGACATTCCATTATCCTCGTTTTGCTTTTGTTGATCTTCATCTTATATCCTCCTTTCAAGACACTATCCATTCCGTTCAACTGCTCTTCCAAGTCCTTTGCTGTCTCTGACAGAATGACAATGTCATCGGCGAACCTCAAAGTTTTTATTTCTTCTCCATGGATTTTAATACCTACTCCGAATTTTTCTTTTGTTTCCTTCACTGCTTGTTCAATATACATATTGACTAACATCGGGGAGAGACTAGAACCCTGTCTCACTCCCTTCCCAACCACTGCTTCCCTTTCATGTCCCTCGGCTCTTATAACTGCCATCTGGTTTCTGTACAAATTGTAAATAGTCTTTCACTCCCTATATTTTACCCCTGCCAGCTTCGGAATTTGAAAGAGAGTATTCCAGTCAACATTGTCAAAAGCTTTCTCTAAGTCTACAAATGCTAGAAACGTAGGTTTGAATTTCCTTAATCTATTTTCTAAGATAAGTCGCAGGGTCAGTATTGCCTCAGGTGATCCAATATTTCTACCGAATCCAAACTGATCTTCCACTAGGTCGGCTTCTACTAGTTTTTCCATTCGTCTGTAAAGAATTCGCGTGAGTATTTTGCAGCCGTGACTTATTAAACTGATAGTTCGGAAATTTTCACATCTGCCAAAATCTGCTTTCTTTGGGATTAGAATTATTATATTCTTCTTGAAGTCTGTGGGTATTTCGCCTCTCTCATACATCTTGCTCACCAGATGGTAGCGTTCTGTCAGTATTGGCTATCCCAAGGCCGTCAGTAGTTTTAATGAAATGTTGTCTACTCCCGGGGCCTTGTTTCGACTCAAGTCTTTCAGTGTTCTGTCAAACTCTTCGCGCAGTACCGTATCTCCCATTTCATCTTCATCTACATACTCTTCCATTTCCATAATATTCTCCTCAAGTACATCGCTCTTGTATAGACCCTCAATACACTCCTTTCACCTTTCTGCTTTCCCTTCTTTAATTAGGACTGCTTTTCCATGTGAACTCTTGATATTCATACAAGTGGTTCTCTTTTCTCCTAAGGTCTCATTAATTTTCCTGTAGGCAGTTTCTATCTTACCCCTAGTGAGATAAGCCTCTAAATCCTTACATTTATCCTCTAGGCATCCCTGCTTAGCCATTTTGCACTTCCTGTCGATCTCATTTTTGAGATGTTTGTATTCCTTTTTGCCTGCTTCATTTACTGCACTTTTATATTTTCTCCATTCATCAATTAAATTCAATATTTCTTCTGTTACCCAAGTATTTCTAGTAGCCCTCGTCTTTTTAGCTACTTGATCCTCTACTGCCTTCACTACTTCACCCCTCAGAGCTACCCATTCGTCTTCTACTGTATTTCTTTCCCCCATTCCTGCCATTTGTTCCCTTACGCTCTCTCTGAAAATCTGTACAACCTCTGGTTTACTCAGTTTATCCAGCTCCCATCTCCTTAAATTCCCACCTTGCAAATCTACTTGCAAATGAGAAACAGTTCGCCCGCATCTCGTGGTTGTGCGGTAGCGTTCTCGCTTCCCACGTCCGGGTTCCATTCTCGGCGGGGTCAGGGTTTTTTTCTGCCTCGTGATGGCTGGGTGTTGTGTGATGTCCTTAGGTTAGTTAGGTTTAAGTAGTTTTAATTTCTAGGGGACTGATGACCATAGTTGTTAAGTCCCATAGTGCTCAGAGCCGTTTCTGAGAAAGAGTTCGCTATGAGAAATAACTAAACAAATGTCACAATGTAGATTTAAACCATCGCCACACTAACGTAAATCAAAGAACGTTGTTGTGGTGTCTAAGGCATCGTCGTCAACGGCACCTGGCGTGCCGCGCACCGCTGACAGGAACACATCTACACATTTAAATCTCTCACCAGCGTGCCGCAGGGCGCGGACGCCCTTCCATCGCTAGTTGTATGTTACGAGGGGTGCCACGCAATCAGAAGAAGAAAATCCACAATACCTCTCTACACGCATTACTGACTGGCCACCACGTCCGCTTAAGCAGCACGTTTTCAGAGCTCGCCCCAGATCAAGTGTATCCATAGACCTATCAACATTAGTGTGAAAATGTGCAATTAAGGACATTACATCAAAGTAAAATGACGCTACTCAACATAACTATGTGATAGCGTCTCATGGAAGAGTATCAGCATTTAAGGTGATTGGTTTGTATTAACAACATTACTATCATTACATATACCTCAGCACCACAGAAGAACCTACAGCATTCAAAGTTACGTATAACTCATTTATTACGCGCATATAGCATACATTAACCTACTAATGTCTTACCTTTTTGTAGCTGTCTGTATTTATTGCCACATTGTCCACAGATACAAAAGTTGTCATCATTCAAAACCCGTACCGGTAGAAAATGAGTTCATTATAACTGCGAAAGTCAAAATTCTATGAGTAAGTTGTAGACGTATTCGTAACGAAGTTCCAGAATATGATGTGCTCTGGAAAATTTGTGGCTCTCAAATTGTTTACGGGACTGACCCGAAGTAGAAAGTTCTGAACGATATAGTGTGTCTCAAACCTGTCGGATCATATTGAAACAGGTGGTAATGGATTCACAACCGATTATATTGAGGTAGAGAACCAATGGTCGATAATGTATATTTGTTGTGTTATGCTAATACACAACGGACACCACATAACAATAACTTAGCTTGTTTGCTGCCTCCCCCTTTGACTGGCCCATGTTACTCAGTGTTCCTGCGAGATGTGCTGCCACAATTCTTGGAGACTGTACTCCTGTTTGTCCTCGAAAGGACGTGGTTTCAGCCCGTCGATGCACCAGACCACTTTCATGTTAATGTCCGCGAGCACCTGAACAACGTGTACGCCCATCGTTGGGTTGGAAGTGAAGATCCTGTTCCAGGGACAGCGCTGCCGCCGAATCTCACATCTCTGGACTCTGTTCTGTGGGATTACGCCAAGATGTTGTCGTACGAAACGCCCGTAGGAACGGATGAAGACCTGCTTACTAGGTTCCAGCTGCCAGCTGCCTGTCTCTTCCTACAAGAGACATCAGGAACCTCTGAGAGCCTGCCACAGAACTTCATGCGCCGTTGCCATGAATGCATTGACACTGACGGTCGTTACTTTCAACAGTTACTATAAGCCTCGTTGTTTTTATGCGGTATATGGTGTGATGTCCAAATAACACGAAAAATACTCATGTCCGATGGTTAGTTCCCTGTCCCCATTATAATAGGCTGTGGACCCACTATAGAATGCTTCAATTTGATACTAAGTATTGAGTAATGTAACGTATATCGGAAAGACGGATAAGACGCCACAGAAGGGATAGTATCACTACAGTCGGCATAAATATTGTCTCTATTGAGGTCGAATTTCAATTTGACTGTGATGTTATCTGTACTCGCAAAACAGGTCTAGGAGAAATCAAATTAATTGTTGGATGTTTTTACCTTCCACCCAATAGCACAGTACAGTTTTCGAGTCACGAAAAGAACATCAACGCTCAGAATGACAGAAATACCCAGATCATGCAATATTAGTCTGTGGCGACTTTACGATACGACTATTGACAGGGAAGTCACAATAAAAGGCAGCAGACGGAAAACTGATGTTTTAAATTTAGCGTAGAGGAAATCGTTCCTGCAGGAGGATCGTACAAACACACCGTAGTTTGACCATTGCAAAAAACTCCCGTACGGACGACATAGTAATGGGCATCCTTGGTGTAAAGAACCAACTGAAAGAGTTGAAAACAAATGATTTCAGAACCAGATGGAATCACAACTCGATTTTACTAGGAATACTCCACGGCATTCGCCCTTTCCTTAACTGGCAATTGTTACGAATCTCTCGCCCAGCGCAAAGTCCCAGGCGACTTGAAATGAACCTCAAGTGACTCATATATATTAGAAGGGTAAATAAACGGAGAAGCGAAATTACAGACCAATATCCTTAAAACCCTTTTGCTGCAGAATTACAATGTAATAATTTTCCTTGGGACGGAAACCGTTCTAACGACAAATCACCACAGTTCTAGAAGGCGTCGCTCGTGCGAAATTCAACTTCCCCTTTTCTCGAATAATATTCTGCGAGATGTGGATGAATGGCAACAGGCAGGTTCCAGATTCATAGATTTTGGAAAAACGTTTGGCACGGTGCCCCGGTGGGGACTGTTAACGAGCGCATGGGCATCCTGAATGGCTCCCAGATACTTGATTGGCTTGAAGACTTCTGAAGTAATAGAACCCAATACGGTGTCCTCGATTGCAAGTTTTCATCAAAAAAGTAGTTCAAATGTCTCTAAGCCCTATGGGACTTAACATCTGAGGTCATCAATCCCCTAGAACATAGAACTACTTAAACCTAAGGACATCACACACATCCATGGCCGAGGCAGGATTCGAACCTGCGACCGTAGCGGTCGCGCGGTTCCATACTGTAGCGCCTCAACCGGCAATTTTTCATCAAAGACGTCGGTAACGTCAGGCCTTCCCCATGAAAGTGTGATAGGGCAACTAGTATTCATTATATACATAAATGATTTGAAGGACGGGGTCAACATCAATCTAGGGCTGTTTGTTGATGATGCTGTGGTGTACGGGTAGGTGTAGTTATTGATTGTCTGTAGAAGGATGCAAGATGACTTACACCAAATTTTCTAATTGGTGTAACGAATGACAGGTAGTTCAAAATGTAGGAAAATGTAAGTCAATGCAGACGAGCAGGAAAAGCAACCCCGTAATGTTCGAATACAGTATTAGTAGTGTGCTGCTTGACACAGTAACGTCGATTAAATATCTAGGCGTAACGTGGAAAACGAAATGAAATGCGACGAACGCGTAATAACAGGAGTAGGGAAGATGAATGGTTGACTTCGGCTGGTTGGGAGAATTTTGGTAAAGTGTGCTTCATCTGTAAAAGAGACTGCGTATAGAAAACTAATCGATCCATTATTGAGTGCTGCTCGACTGTTTGGGAACCGCACCAGGTCGGGTTAAAGGCAGACTTCGAATCATTTCAGAGGCTGGCTGATATATTTGTTATCAGTGGGTTCGATCAGCACGCAAGTTTTACGGTGATGATTCGGGAACTTATCTGGGAATCCCTGGAGTAAAAGTGACGTTCTTTTTGAGGAACACTAATGAGAAAATTTAGCGAAATTGTATTTGAAGCTGACTGCAGAACTATTATGCTGCCACCAACATACGTTTCTCGTAAGGACTACGAAGATAAGATAAGAGAAATGAGTGCTCGTACGGAGTCATATAGAAAGTTTCTTTTCCCTCGTTTTACTTGCGAGTGGAATAGGATAAGAATTGACTAGTTATGATACAAGGTACCCTCCACAAAGCACCATACGGTAGCTTGCGTAGTAACTATGTGAATGAAGATGTAGAACCTTTACTAATGGTGTTGTAAAGAAGATCAAATAACTAAAATGGAGTACGGATCCAGGGAATCCCTGTCAAAATTTATAAATAACTTGCCATAAATTAAGCTCAACTATTAAGCATAACTTAACGCAGATCCCAGTGTCTGGAAAATACTACAGACCACACCCATCTACAAAAAAGTAGACATAGCTGATACTACATGGAATATCATAAACTACACCACGGTCATAAGCATAGATTCCTAAAAAATCGATCATGCTTATCACAACTCGCATTCTTCACTCACAATATCTTCATATCATGGACGCAGGTAACCAGTTTATACAGTGTCACTAGATATTAGAGTAACTTTGAATTCAGTACACCTCCTACCTCTGGCCGGCCGCGGTGGCCTTGCGGTTCTAGGCATGCCTTCCGGAACCGTGCGACTGCTACGGTCGCAGGTTCGAATCCTGCCTCGGGCATGGATGTGTGTGATGTCCTTAGGTTAGTTAGGTTTAAGTAGTTCTAAGTTCTAGGGGACTGATGACCACAGCAGTTGAGTCCCATAGTGTTCAGAGCCGTTTGAACCATTTTTAACCTCCTACTTTGCCCGCATCTCGTGGTCGTGAGGTAGCGTTCTCGCTTTCCGCGCCCGGGTTCCCGGGTTCGATTCCCGGCGGGGTCAGGGATTTTCTCTGCTTCGTGATGGCTGGGTGTTGTGTGTTGTCCTTAGGTTACTTAGGTTTAAGTAGTTCTAAGTTCTAGGGGACTGATGACCATAGATGTTAAGTCCCATAGTGGTCAGAGCCAACCTCCTACTTCTCCAAAAGGAAATATTTTCTTGTATTATACGTAAACAGATTTGTTGCTACATCGCCGACCGCGGTGGCCGAGCGGTTCTAGGCGCTTCAGTCCGGAACTGCGAGACTGCTACGGTCGCAGGTTCGAATCATGCCTCGGGCATGGATGTGTGTGATGTCCTTAGGTTAGTTAGGTTTAAGTAGTTCTCATTTCTAGGGGACTGATGACCTCAGATGTTAATTCCATAGTGCTCAGAGCCGTTTCTTCATAGACAAAAAATAGCTCTGAGCGCTATGGGACTTATCATCTGAGGTCATCAGTCCCCTAGAAATGAGAACTACTTAAACCTAACTAACCTAAGGACATCACACACATCCATGCCCGAGGCATGATTCGAACCTGCGACCGTAGCAGTCTCGCAGTTCCAGACTGAAGCGCCTAGAACCGCTCGGCCACTCCGGCCGGCTGTTGATGGACACTGTGCTGTGTAAGATCCTGGGTGGAGAGTCATCTACAGCGACAGAAGTAATATCTGGTGCTCTCAAGGGCGGTGAAATACCATCCCCGATGTTTCAGTAATGCATTAATGACGTAGCTAATAGTATTAGCTGTAATCTGAAACACATCGCTTATGATGCAGGCATCAATGTGAACTTTGTATCTGACACCAATTGTAGTTAGACTTCCAAAATGTATTCGTCTGGTGCAAAAACTGGCAACTAGCTCTTAATCCGTATGTGCCTCGATACGGTCGCACTCATCGCGAGTGTCTATGACTACGAGATTAATGAATTAAAAATAGTCAGTCATATCATACAAATATTTGGGGGTAATAATTCGTAGAACAGTTATTTCTCACACGCTCTATCCTAAAATGGGACATGAAGAAATCTTAGCATTCGATATAATAAATGCATCCCCTGACCCACAAATAATAGTGATTTGGAGAGTACAGATGGAAACTGAGATGTCTGCCTCGCTGGTAAAGTAAAAATCAAATGATGTCCGAATGTATACAGAACGATAGAAATACACAAAGTTTTTAATATAATCGTATTTCTCATATTGTGTAGTGAGAACTTCTACACAAAAGTACCAAACGTGAAGACTGTAGCTACGCTTACTTCCGTTCAAAAAATTGAAAACGAAGGGTACCCTCACAGTGCTTCTTTAATTTCAGGATGCTATCTACTGTCGCTCATAATACTGTTATAACACGAGCCTCTTCGGACCAAAGTCTCTAATGTTTCACGTAGTTCAGAGAGACTGAGACTACTTTCAGTTCGTACTAGCAAGCAAGATAAACATCAAGTCTGCGTTTAAGCACGCCATCCCCTTATTTGTATTGACATTCCTACTACACAGAGATACCAAAACTCATGGGATACCTCCTACTAGCGTGTCGGACCTTGTTTTCCACGCGTAATGCACCAAATCGACATGGTATGTACTTAACAAGACCTTGAAGGTCCCCTGCAGAATTACTGGGCCACTGGCCTCTATAAATGCGAAAGTGTTGCCGGTGCAGGATTCTGTGCAGAAACTGACCTGTCAGTTATGTCTCATATGCGTTCGTTTGGATTCATGTCGACTGCTCTGGATTGCCAGATCATTCGCTCGAATGTCCACATTATTCTTCAAATCAATAGCGAACAGTTACGCCCCGATGACATGTTTGAGAACATGAAGTCCTCACAAGCGACTTCTAATCAAGCTGCGGAGCTATGGGGTATCGTCTCAGTTGTGCGACTGGATTCGTGATTTCCTGTCAGGAAGGTCGCAGTTCGTAGTAATAGACGGCAAATCATCGAGTAAAACTGAAGTGATATCAGGTGTTCCCCAGGGAAGCGTCCTGGGACCTCTGCTGTTCCTGATCTATATAAATGACCTGGGTGACAATCTGAGCAGTTCTCTTAGATTGTTCGCAGATGATGCTGTAATTTACCGTCTAGTAAGGTCATCCGAAGACCAGTATATGTTGCAAAGCGATTTAGAAAAGATTGCTGTATGGTGTGTCAGGTGGCAGTTGACGCTAAATAACGAAAAGTGTGAGATGACCCACATGGGTTCCAAAAGAAATCCGTTGGAATCCGATTACTCGATAAATAGTACAATTCTCAAGGCTGTCAATTCAACTAAGTACCTGGGTGTTAAAATTACGAACAACTTCAGTTGGAAGGACCACATAGATAATATTGTGGGGAAGGCGAGTCAAAGGTTGCGTTTCATTGGCAGGACACTTAGAAGATGCAACAAGTCCACTAAAGAGACAGCTTACACTACACTCGTTCGTCCTCTGTTATAATATTGCTGCGCGGTGTGGGATCCTTACCAGGTGGGATTGACGGAGGACATCGAAAGGGTGCAAAAATGGGCAGCTCGTTTTGTATTATCACGTTATAGGGGAGAGAGTGTGGCAGATATGATACACGAGTTGGGATGGAAGTCATTACAGCATAGACGTTTTTCGTCACGGCGAGACCTTTTTACGAAATTTCAGTCACCAACTTTCTCTTCCGAATGCGAAAATATTTTGTTGGGCCCAACCTACATAGGTAGGAATGACCATCAAAATAAAATACGAGAAATCAGAGCTCGAACAGAAAGGTTTAGGTGTTCGATTTTCCCGCTCGCTGTTCGGGAGTGGAATAGTAGAGAGATAGTATGATTGTGCTTCGATGAACCCTCTGCCAAGCACTTAAATGTGAATTGCAGAGTAGTCATGTAGATGTAAATGGCTGAAAATGGTTTCCAAGGAGTCGAACATAACCATTTATGGTCAATGTTCGGTTCAATTGGATCACAGGAGCCAATACATTCCACGCAAACAGAGCCCACACTACTATGGCACCAACACCAGCTTGCACCTACGTTATTGACAACTTGGGTCCATGGCTTCGTGGGTTCTCAGCACACTCGAAGCCTACCATCTGCTGCAACCAACTGAAATCGAGACTCAGCTGACTAGGTCATGGTTTTCCAGTCGTCTCGAATCCAATCGATATGGTCATGAGAGGCGCTTAGGCGATGTTGTGAAAGTTAGCAAAGGCACTAGCGTCGATCGTCTGCTGCCATAGGCCATTAACGCCAAACTGCGCCACAGTTGCTTAAGGTATACGTTCGTCGTACGTCCCACAATGACTTCTGAGGTTATTTCACGACTCTTTCTTGTCAGTTAACACTGACAACTCTACACAAACACCACTGCCCTCGGTCGTTAAGCGAAGGCCGTCGGCCCCTGCGTAGTCTGTGGTGAGTGGTAATGCCTGAAATGTAGGATTCGCAACACACCCTTAACACTGTGATCTCGGAGTACTGAATTCTCTAACGATATCAGTAATGGAATGTCCTATGCGTCTAGCTCCAAACACCATTCTGTCAAGTCTGTTAATTCCTGTCGTGCAACAATAATGACGTCGGAAACATTTTCATATGAATCACGTGAGTACAAGTGAGAGTTCCGACAATGTATTGGCGTTTTTAACCTTGTGTATGCGATACTACCGCCTTCTATGTATGGGCTTATTGCTGTTCCATGACTTTGTCACCTAAGTGTAAAATGAGGACTATGTTGTATGCGAGTGGTGTTCCTTGAACCGATTCTTTGAGGGAAGCTACTCTTTCTCCAGAAGTGTCACAATATTTGAAATTACAATAGGGTCAAGTAGCCGCTTTAACACTTGTAAGAGAAGAAGATGATACATAAATGTAGCATGTGCGTGTCATTGAATACGGTAAGGTGGTTAAAAATTACTGTAGACTATTCAGATGGCGACTGCCACGGTGATGCCACACCAGTGTCCAAATTGATCCAGGACGAAAGATTGACGTTAGATGTGGTGGCACTACCTATTCGCTATCAAAATTTATTTCACTTCCTGTGTTATATTCGGTATTTACAGTCAGGAATTTATATTCTTTAAATAGAATTTCAACATATTTTTAACTGGCGATTAATTCGAACCTAATTTGTACTTAAAAATATTGTTATTCACTCTTTCTCCATTATGATGTCTACTTTATTTCACCTTTGCTCGGTTCGTATAAACTTCTCTAAGAGTTTAGTTTCTCCAGTGATACGCAGCACTTCAGCTGGAATGTATAAAATCATTGCCGAATCGCTATGAGTTTTAAGCTCATGAATAGGTCCAGATAATCAGTGAACATAAACCTTATATGTATCAATCACATGACCGAAGATAGCTAAATTATTTAATAACGACGTGTTTAGATTCCGAACCTAGAAACAAGTAACTGTTTAAGTATTCACATTTAGACTCATGTAACGAATAAAATTCCAGGCATCCTTCCAGGTTAATATAAGGTCTTGTGGTTATCAATCGACTGTGCTCTTTCCTCTCAACGTCTGGGTGTGTCAAAGACTGCCTGACACTATTTTCGCTCAGTAGTGGAAAAACATCAGGACCAGATAAGATACCTATAAGATTCCACGATGATTATGCGAAAGAACTTGCTCCTGTTCTAGCAGCAGTTCATCGTATATCTCTGGACCAATGGAAGTTACCTAGCGACTGGAAAAAGAGCAAGTCACTATCGATTCAGAAAGAGCCATAAGACAGATGCATATAATTACATGTCGATAATGATGACGTCAGTCTGTTGTAGAATTATGGAACATGTTCTACGCTAAAGAACTATGCCTTTTTTAAGAATTGAATTCACCCGTATAAAAATCAACATGAATTCGACAAACAGAAGTCATGCGAAACTTACCTCGCTCTGTTCCTCCATGACATCCACAGCGCTGTATACAACGACACGAGCTCATCGAGCATCGGACCAGATTAGCGACTGTATTCAAGAATTCCTTGCATACAGAACTCCAAACGTAGCTCATAATGGAAAAAAATCTACAAATGAAAAACATAATTTACAGAATACTTTAAGGAAATGTGGTTGGACCGTCACTGTTTACAATGTAGGGAGTGTGCACTATTAAAGTTTTAAATCGACTTTGTTCTGAACAATAATTCTCTTTCTACAGCATTTCGCGGTTGGAAGTTCTATTATGTATAAATGTTATAGTAGAAAGCGTCGTAAGCTCTCTAAAATTGTTCGCAGATGGTGCGGTTGTGCATAAGAAAACAGCAACGTCAGAAGAGTTTCTGTTTGCAGAATGACCTGCAGAGAATAGATTAGCTGCGCACGTAAATAAATGTAATATATTGCGCATACATAGGAAAAGGAACCCACTGCTGTAGCCTACAGCTACACTGTTGATGACAAATTTTTGTACACAGTATTTACCGTCAAGTATCTAGGATTAAATACGCAGAGCGACCTTAAGTAGATTGACAATGTAAACCACTTATAGGGAAGGCAGATGCCGGACTGGGATTCATAGGAAGACTCTTAATGAAATATAACTCGTCCACGAAAGAAGAAGCTTATAAGGCGCTTCTTCCACTGATTCTTGAGTATTGCTCATCAATATGGGACTCTTGCCAGTTAGGACTGATAGGAGAGGTAGAGAATATCCAACGAAGAGAGGGGGGTTTCGTCAGTTGGATCGTTTAGTCAGCTAGAGAGCGTTACGTAGATGCTCAACTAACTCCATTGGCTGACGTTACAAGAGTGGTGTCGTGAACCACGGAGAGTGTTTCTATTGAAAAAGAGGGAGCACTTTCCGAGAAGAGTCGGACATCACATTACTTCCTGCCATAAACATCTCGCGAAATGGCCAGAACGAGAGAATTCGATGAATTAGAGCTACTATAGAGGCTTACTGACAGAACTCATTATTCCCATGACCCATTCGCGAGTGGAACAAGGTAGGGGGGGAGGGGGGGGGAAATCAGTTAGTAGTATCAGAAATATTCTCCGACACACACCGTAAGGTGGCTTGTGGAGTGTGATCCACATATAGACGCTTTCACAATCAACGAAAAAGTGTCTACAGTTATTGAAACACATGTTTGTTAATAAAGGTTGTCACAGTTGTTGAAACTGCTACATTCTGTATTGAAGGCTATGTGGCCATGAAACTAAGTAGGGGTCTGTAGTTTGGACGTCACAATAGACGACCTGTCTAGGTATTTATGGAAGCAGCTTCATTGAGGTGCATCTTGTGGAAGTGGACGAAGGAAGGAGGCTGGTTCCAGGCTATTAGATTATTAGCCAATTTGTTTGTTCCTGCAAAACATTCATACCATGAAACCGAAAAAAATCCTTTTGTTTCATTTTATACGAAGGGAAATTTTTTTCAGCGACCGATTAACCGTCAACATGACTTCAAAAAATTATACATGAGGACTTCAGAAAGCAAGTTACACATATCGTTCTACGCTGACACATTTGCGCAACAAGAATGGTGTACTGTTAGAAGAGACTACGTGGTTCGGGTTACTACAGACACGGATCTGCTGACGTACGGGTAACAGTGCCAGTGAAACGGCGCACCAACTCCAAACGTGCTCCAGAATGGAAATATGCGGCACAGTACGATTCCTGTGGCCGAAACGTATGAAACTGCACAGAGATTCGCCGTGAAATTCTGGAAATATAGGGAACAAACACAACGCCGGGTCTAGCCATAGTGAAATTGTGCCAACAGTTTTACCAAGGCTTCGCAGAACTCGACGGTGCTGATGGAGGAGGGGATTAGTGTTTAACATCCCATCGACAACGAGATCATTAGTGGTGGAGCAAAACCTTGGATCAGGGAAGCATGAAGAGGGAAAGTGGCCGCGCGCTCTCGAAGGAACCGTCTTGGCATTTGCCTTAAGCGATTTAGTGATATGTTGGAGAATCTAAATCAGGATGGCTGGAAGTGGGTTTGAACCGTCATCCTCCCGAATGTGAGTCCAGTGTGCTAAATACTGCGCTACCCGGCTCAGGATGAAGTGTACTAATTGGGAAATCCAGATCTTTCACCATGTGATTTCCATCATTTCGGCAAGCTGAAAGATCATCTGTTAGGAAAGAGATTTTCCAATAATAAGGACATTCACAAGCGCTTCTCGAACGACTCCATAGCCAACGAACGGATTTCTATTGTCGAGGAATTGAACGGTTGGTGGAACGATCCAGCTGTTGTTTACAGAAATTTGGTTCAAATGGTTCAAATGGCTCTGAGCACTATGGGACTCAACTGCTGTGGTCATCAATCCCCTAGAACTTAGAGCTACGTAAACCTAACTAACCTAAGGACATCACACACATCCATGCCCGAAGTAGGATTCGAACCTGCGACCGTAGCAGCAGCGCGGCTCCGGACTGGAGCGCCTAGAACCGCACGGCCACCACGGCCGGCAGAAATTTGGTGACTACGTAGAAAAATAGTGCGACATATCCGTGTCACTTTGAAGTGAAGTTCAGCATTCAATAAAGGTTACTTGGTCTATCATAATAATGTATAACTTACTTTCTGAAGTCCCCTCGTAATTTGAGTGGAACCATTTTACAAACATTAGTACCAGCAGTGATTAGAGAGTGATTTGTTGGTCGTGGTGAGTGAGGCCGGCTGAGGATGACGGCGCCTGGTTGGTGGAATTGTGGGGTTGGGGTCGGATCTGTGAGGGGGTGGGGGACGGGGGAGGGCGCAAGTTGCGCCGACGGCTTGTAGCAGCAGCTGTCGCCAACCTCCGCATTAACATTCCCCCGGGCGCTGCCTCCCAGAAAACTTTTCCCAAAAGTAAATTCACAAAGAAATCCCAACCCGAGGACGAAAAAAAAAATCCGGACCGACGGAGAGAAGGAGGCAAGCAACTCTGTGTGCGTTCCATGCTATGCTTCCGAGCATTATTGGCTGGGAAAACGCGGTGCGTTCACTATTGAAAAGCACTTAAGAAGCTGAAGCGGAAAATGAATTAAGTTGTGCTCACGGTCTGCAGACTGGGGTGAGGCATACGCTGACAACCACGTATCGCCAAATGTCTGTCCAGTCGTATTTCCTTGAGCGGAAACCCTGAACACTACACCGCTAAAGGAAAACGAAAGCCACGGTAGGGAAAAAGCAGTAGCTGCTAATGTTTACGGATGATAGCAAACCAAGCACAGTATAGTAATGTCTACTACTATACAACGCCAGACCGTTGTTTAACGTCGTTTCCAAAATTCTCGGAAAAAGTTCTTGGGCGTTTTGCTTCAAATTTTTACGCTATACTCTAATAAACATTCCGTCGGCCAGTAGGCTGCATATTTTTAAATAGATATTGTATAAAAATATCTATGTACTCCAGAAAGGAGAAACGTTATTGGCAAATACGTCGAAAAGTTCTTGACCGATTCACTCCAAATTCTTATACGATATTCTAATAAACGTTCGGACCGACAGAAGCTACATTATTTTTTAACATAAAGAGAAAAAACTCTTAGTAAGGATCGCCCAAAATTCTTGACATGTTTACTTCACATTTTCACATGATACTCTAAATATGTTGGTATGGACAAAGGCTCATATTTCTTTAAATATATATGATGCATAAATAAATATATGAATTGTCAGAAAATATCTCTAAACCTTCTTGAGCGGTACATCTGAGTTTTATACAGTAGCCTAATAAACATTTGGACGGACAAAGGCTATATACATTTTTATATGTGAAATATGTAAGTGTATATACTAGTATCATACAACAGGGAGACGTTGTTAGCAAAAATTTCGAAAAAATTCTTGATTGATTTACTTCAGATTTTTAAATGATACTCAAATAAATGCTCGGATGGTCAATGGCTACATAATTTTTTAATATTTATTGTACATTAATATCCATATAAAACCCTACCTTAAGACAAGCAGTTTTTGAATGTTGTTGCCAAAGATATAGAAATGTTCGTGACTGATGCACTCCAAATATTTTCACGCTGATGTAACAAAAGTTCATACGGACACCCACTCTATATATTTAAATGCATATAAAGGTGAAACGCTGTAAGATAATATCTGGAAGAGCTCTTGATCTATTTACTTCAATTTTTTACACGGTACTCTAATATTCATACTAGCATAGGCTAATTATGTTTTTAAACAACAGTGTATAGATTACTGTGAAAACATATTGGGAGAATGACAGTGCTGCCCTGCGAAAATGTGCAGTTTCGTTTTCTTTCTGGCAGTCACTTTTAACTAAAATAGCGGGGAATATAAACCATTAGATAAAATGTTTCCTCTAATGTATTTTTTCTCGTTACATATAATTTTAAACAAAAATTGTATGCAGAACTATTTATGTTTTTTCTTCGCCACTGTCGGTGGTTTGCATCGATTTACCCATTAACCTTAAGGGACTTCAGTTCGCAGTGAAGAATTCATTGACAATAAAAATAAACAAGGCTGAAGACCGGAGAGAAAATGAAGAGGAGATGGACAGAAAGTGGATGGTTCAAATGGCTCTAAGCCCTATCGGACTTAACATCTGAGGTCATCAGTCCCCTAGAACTTAGAACTACTTAAAGCAGTAGACCGAAGCAGCAGCATGGTTCCGGACTGAAGCGCCTAGAACCTCTCGGCCACAAAGGGCGGTGACAGAAAGTGGAGAGGAAATATATACAGAGAAGGTAAGCAGGAAAAGGATAGAGAAAAGTAGTAGAAGGAGATGGAGGGAAATAGGGTAGAGGAGGAGATGGAATACGAGAGGCAGAGAAGGAAGCCGAGAGAGAGGGGGGGAGGGGAGGATAAGGATATGGCCAAAGAGTGGAAGGAACATGAGACGTACAGAGAGACGGAGATTAGGACTTAATCCAATACCCATACACATTTAGCAGCTGCGAAACGTTGCCGGGCTGGCTAGTAGATTTACACAGCGAAATTGTCAAGGACACATTTAGCCGCTCCAATTTTTTTTCCTTTATTGAATTTCGATGTCCCCCCGAGGGCGGGGGGGGGGGGAGGTGTGGGGGGAGGGCGGGTGGGGGGAGGGCGGGCGGGCTGACAGCAGCTTAACACGCCGCTCTACAGCCAATAGAAGTTTTAAAAAAAACATAATGGGAAGATGCCAAACAATATGCAAAAGCGATAAAACGGTGACATTGTTAAAAACAGTAAAATGGAGGAAAGTTGCGGAAGTTAAAATAGAAAAATCACGGGGTTGACGATGCGAATGAAGACAAACAGTAAGTACACAGGCACAATTAAAAGAAAATTAAAAGCCTAAAGCACATGACGGCGCGGGAGGCGGGGGGGGGGGGGGGGGGGGGGGGAGCCGCCCCAAGGCTTTACTTCGGACATGGGTGATTCTGATTCAGAAGGTACATGTGACAACGATTCTGAAGCCTTCCGTGTATGGGGATGGATAAGATCAACATACTGCTCTTTCTTAACAAATCATAATCTACTTCAATGTGCCGATGCGTTACTCAGTGTACCGCTGCAAAGGTACAGGGGGTGGAAAAAATAATATGAACACCGTGGAATATACTACATCTTGTCGCAAGATGCCACCACTGCGTACGTTTAAATATTGTCAGTGGCTGCAGTGTGCAGTTGCTGTACCAAGTCTTGGAAGTTATCTTTCGGTGTATTACGTGCTTTGTTCTGCAACGCTTAACACAAGTTATAGGTGAAATGTGTAATCTGTCAACTTCAAAAATGGGGCAGCTGGGTTCGCGGTTAGTGTGAGCGTTTTTAAAGAAAACGGCTGAACCGTTTAACGTGTCACAGGTGACAGTACCCACTGTAATGATAGCATACACATATCATGGTAAAACATCATCGACGAAGAGGAATAGCGTGCGAAAACCGAAGTTAACCGACAGCATTCGACGAGCATAAAACTACCGAAGCAGAAGAGACGGCAGAACTCAACACTCACTGGAGTAACACTGCGTCGACGAGAACAGTAAGGCCGGAGCGTCACAAGGATAACATTTATGAAAGGGTTGCAATTGTGACACCGCTATTAACGTAAGCCAACGCAAAGCTACGAAATAAGTTGTGCCACGATCATAAAACCTGGACACTTGATGACTGGAAGAATATAGTATGGTCCAATGAATCGTCATTTACACTGCTTCCTACAAAGAGCCCGTCTTATGTATGGAGGACCCCAAAAGAAGCCCACATCCAGATTGCCTGCTTCTTACAGTCAAGCATGGGCGAGTTTTATTTGCGATTTCGGGGGCTATATCGTGGTATTCAGCTGCTCCTGTCATTATCCTCAATGGCTGAATTACTGCGAATGAATATTTCAATATGCTCTAGAATGAAGTGCTTACTATGACCAATATACTGCTGCCAATTACTGCCATATTCCAAGATGATATTGCGCCCACATATACAGCCAAAAATGTTCAGGCGTGGTTTTTGGAGCATTAGGATCTCATCTACTATCTTTCCTGACCAGAACAATTGCCAGAAGTCAACATCATTGAACCGATATGCCGTGTTTTAGAGCACAGTGTGAGGAGCATATTTCCAGCTTCAACGTCGTTAGAGCAATTGGCGGATGTTTTGGTACAAGAACGGGAGAACATGCTGTTGGCAACTATTCAGACACACTGCGAATCTATTCCGCAAACAATTACAGCTGTTCGCAAAGTCAATGGTGGCCCTACTACTTGTTAAAAAATTTATATTGTGTACATGTCAGCTGTTCATATTATTTTGACCACCACTGTACACGTACGACGCATGATCTATAACAAAATATACGAGAAAGAAAATGCTTTCAGCTAACATTTATCTAAAAAAAATCGCTACAATAACGAACACATCAGTCACTATGTTTTCCACATTATCTAAATTCTGTAAAGTTATGGAAAAATTTTACCTAATACTCGACAAGATAGTGGAGATAAACATCGACTGTTCCATTCAGGAAAATTTAAAATGGAAGTTAACGTAAATGTACGCTACTGAATGTGCTATTCAGCAAGTAATGGAACACGTGAGAGGGAGGTGGTCGTACTTGAGAGCAAATATTGAAATATTCGGCAGAGATTATTGAGAGGGTTGACTGTAGCTGGCGTGGAAACCTATAGACAGCTACCAAAAGAAAACAAAAGTTTAATGACGTTCGTGGTAATTCATGCGATTATTCATGAAGTAATCTTCGCTACTTGAACATAAGCCTCTGGACAACCATTCTTTCTATTTTATTTACCCACCCCTCAGGTTGACGGGCCTCCTGATTTTCCTTTGATTTTAATTGTGACGTCTCAATAAGAAGTATTTCGTAGCCTAGAGGCAGATATCTCCAAGGCATACTTTCAGAACACAGTCATTTTCACTTCTATCTTTTGTATAGGAATCTCTACTCATAAACAGTCTGCCACAAGCTCTCAAAGAAGCTTCACCTTACCAAAGAAAACGGTTACATATTAATCTCCCATCACAATAATGGACTTTCCACAAAATAGTCAGTCGCTGCCCCACGATGTTTGTCACCACACTCGTCGCCCTTATCCTGTGGACCTACTATTTACACAGTAAAGCTTCTCTTTCTTCACAGTCACAACCGCCGTCGTTTGAAACAGATGATTTTAGCCTTGATGTTTGGTGGACATTAAAATGTTTTCAGATGTGTCCATGCTATTAATACTATTGTTTTTTCATATTATTGTTCTTAAAATATCATCAGTTGTTATTATTACAATTTTAATTGATATTATTATCCAGTTTGTACTTACAACCAATAATATTACTGTCACAATAAAGTTTAAATAGTGTTTAGCTCAAATGTCTGAATTTTAAACTTTGTCACTATGTACAAGAGAACATTTTAGTTACTCACAATTAACTGGTAAACAAATTGGATGCATATACATTCACGGTCAGGCAATCACCACATTTCTACTTGGAGCTCACAAATCGCGCTAGGTTTGGATCTGTCTAAACATTGTCCAGAAAGAGGTGTTAGAGTCAGAGTCGGATGTGCGTGAAAATATCCGTATGCAAAAATCGCATTAAACTTGTACCCTGTTACATTTGTGGAGTGGAGCCTGACCAAACACTAAGATCAGATGCACTCCATAGATACCTGAGTAACTGAGTGTTATCAAATCTAGTGAATCACTTCTGATAGGTATCAAACAATGTATGGATAGTTTTGGTGAAATCGAATAACTTCCATTCCATTCCTCTTTGAGTTCTAAGCTTTTCACATTTCTGATAAAATAATTGTAACGAAAGCTGTAGCTGTGACTAATAAAACAACGTAGATAGATTCAGTACCTTTTTCTCACTGGTTGTTAGTTCGGATGTGGTAGAAGCTGTGACAAATCTTGGGCAAAATCAATGAATCCCAAATAAACCGAGAGAGGTGGCGAAGAAGTTAACAATATGGACTCGCATTCGGGACGACGGCGGTTCAATCCAGCATCCGGCCATCCTGATTTAGGTTTTCCGTGATTTCCCTAAATCGCTCCAGGCAAATACAGGGATGGTTTCTTTGAAAGGACACGGCCGGCTTCCTTCCCCGTCCTTCCCTAATCCGATGAGACCGATGACCTCGCAGTTTGGTCTCGTCCCCAAACAACCCCCCCTTCCCCAAATAAAATGGTAATCCACACAAATTTCTTTGCTCATTAGTGTCATTCATACATTGCAGATGCCATATCCACCTCTAATGCCTGCTTTTATCTCTACCGATTAATATTGAATGCGAAGGAACTGAAAGGAAATAACAGTAGAGAGAGTAGGGATAATGTATGGAGTACAATACTTTAAAATATCCAGTAGAGAGAATGGAAGTAATAGTGTCATTTACAACATGAAGATCACAAAAGTGAATTAGAGTACGGAATGAACACGTAGAAAACCAATAAAAGCTGCCAAAGTGCTTATAAAAAGGGTATGTGACATCAAGATTATTTGTTAATTTATTCGTCCATGAATTCCAACTTAACTGCAGATAACTCTTCCCAGGTTCGATTGGGACTCACTTGTACGTCAGTCCAAACCTTCCAGTGCATTAATATCACGTGAATGAAGACATCTAAGGACATCGTTTTGAAGTGACCGAGAACGTGGGCCCTGTGTATCTTTGTGATTTCGCCAGTATCTCAAAGACGTCTATGAGTGGCGGAGCATAATTCCTCTATCTCATTTACGTGTGTTTCTTAACAACTAACGAAGTTGCCAAAGTAATTTTCTGTGGATAGTTGCCTTTGTTTGACCATTTTGGAATGATGGACTCGCAAAACAGCGATGTCATGTTGGCTCTCAATCCATCGGTGCTACTTTGAATCTTATGATGAAAGATATTTTCAGCTTGAGAACATGGAGAACGAAAGAAGGATAATCGTAGATGTACATTCTTGATCTTCAAACTGTTTTGTTTGGTAGTTTGCGTTTCATATTCGTCGATAACACCAGAATTGATATATTAGGACTTTTTATAGGACATTGATATGGGATTTCCACACTGTTCTCAACTGTCACTGATTATGGGACTTACTACCATTGTTAGACACATAAAATATATAGCTGGACTGATCTTACAACTAGCAGTACAGGATTATCAATAATATTTGGCTGCTTTCAAGTAATTCAGAACCCTAAACGAAAGAAGGTAAAGGTATGTTATGGAAGTATAGGCTAACATTGAGTCTATGTGCGGATGAACAAAGTAGTTTATATTTTTTGGAAGAAAAAGAAACACTTGAAAACATATTGGAGTTACACATAGTGACTGGAAAAATGAGGAAGTGGAAAAGTGAAAGGTTGAATGTCAATGGATGATAATGCGAGCTGATGTTTTCCCGGTGTATTACTAGCTTGCAGATTTCTGGCGTTTCCGGTCACATCATGTGGTAATTAAATGGTGCAAATGGCTCTGAGCACTACGGAACTTAACTTCTGAGGTCATCAGCCCCTAGAACTTAGAACTACTTAAATCTAACTAACCTAAGGACATCACACACATCCATGCCCGAAGCAGGATTCGAACCTGCGACAATAGAGGTCGCGCGGTTCAAGACTGGAGCGCCTAGAACCGCTCGGCCACCCTGGCCGGCCCATGTGGTACTTACTCCACGATATTTCGGCAAAGAGTCTTGTTGCTATCTTCAGACGCTCCCTGATTACTGCTGCTCGTCTCGTCTGGGCTCTCTGTATCTCACCTCCTAAAGTACCTCAAGGGAGATCCTGTCTGATGAATGTTTGCTGTAATGTTATGCCCTAAATTGTGTGTTTAGTGTAGAGATTGTTCTTTTACCTGAAGCCTCGGCGTATTGTATATCTAACTGGTGTATAAGATTGTGGGTCAAGGTGGAAGCTTTCTCATAGAGGTTTTGTGACTTCGTTTGAATGTATGTAAGGATTAATGGTTGTGGTTGTGGTGGTTAGTGTTTAAAGTCCCGTCGACAACGAGGTCATTAGAGAAGGAGCGCAAGCTCGGGTTAGGGAAGGATGGGGAAGGAAATCGGCCATGCCCTTTCAAAGGAACCATCCCGGCATTTACATGAAACGATTTAGGGAAATCACGGAAAACCTAAATCAGGATGGCCGGAGACGGGATTGAAGCGTCGTCTTCCCGAATGCGAGTCCAGTGTGCTAACCACTGCGCCACCTCGCTCGGTTAAGGATTAACGGTTTGCCTAAGAGCCCTCGGTGTGTGTTTTGGGCATGTACTGGTCTACGTCTGCAATTGTGATGAGTAGTCGTTTCTGTAGCGTCTGAAGTTTGCTTATATGAGAATCAGTTGCCATGGACTACACATCGGACACATACTGCATGGTTGGAAGGAAAAAAGCCGTTTGTATCTGTAGCTTTGTTTCTATTGTTAGCCCCCTACCCTTGAGGTGCCGGTAAAGTTGATTACATACAACGCAACTTCTGCTACGGGACCTATTTAATAGCGTAGCAAATTATAGATGTCTATACAGCTTAACTCTGAGATAGACTGTCCAGTCGCACCCCTCAAGATTTCTACTGGCTACAGAAGTATGACTGTTAGGTGGAGTTAGGTTTCCGGCGAATGTGACTGCTACAGATATCTCTGTATTGATTTTCTCTTCCAGACGTTGAACTAGATCAAGATTTCAGCTACATGTTCCTATAGCTTCCTAGCATTGTAGCTGATGTTGCAGCTGCTTCTGTAGATCGCCGTATCGTCGACATGTAACGCTATTTCAGCGTCTGCCAATTTTCGTACGTCATTTTGGTAAAGCGAGTAAAATCTGGAGCCCAGAACCGATTCTTGCAATATCCCGCAATGTTTCTGAACATACTGTCACGTTTGCCCCACATAACGCACGTTAGGAACAAGTCAGTCACGTTAATCATTTGCTTTGGAATGTGTAATTGGAATAATTCGCAAACTAAGCCATCATCCCAAACTTTGTCGAAAGCCTTATCGATGTTGAGAAAGACTACTCTTGTTGTATGTTTCCAATCCCTCACCCTACATACGTGTTCCTCCAGAAATAGGGACTTTATATTTGGTACTACATTCTGGACGGAGGCCAAATGATAATGTTGGCGCCACGCAGGAATTTGGTGGGGTCCCTGTGGATAGGTCACTCCAGTACTTTCTCTAGGAAGCACAGGAGGTAAATCGGTCTATTCTTATTGGGTTTAGTTAATGTTATGACCTGAACAGTTTTCCAAGCAGTAAAGACAAAGGTTAACGAAAGGTCTGTGATCGACGTAGGGTGTAGGTGTTTTAGGTATTGGACCTGGACCCTGTAAGGACTCGGGCATTTGTTGTTCCCTAGCCATATGATGTAGGTATACACAAGGCGATCGGGAACTGACATAAACTAAGTCTCTGACCTCTCTTGCCTCAGTTGAGCCACTCGCCTGACAATTATTCCTTCGTGCCTGTCGCTCTCGTCATCATCGATAACATAAGTTTGGAACTGTGACTCCAGCGACGACGCCAGTACCTCTGCTTTCTCATCTTCTTAGACCAGTCCATTTTCTCTCATGAGCGGCCTGTCTACTCTGGAAGTAGCCTTCTGCGTTTCCATCACCTTCCATATTTCGAGCAAGTCTCTTCCGGCGTTTCTAAGCCGTTCTTTGCAGCATAGTGATTTTTTACCCTATTTTGATGTGTTTAAAGACGAGTCAGAACACTCACATTCAATCTGTCACCCGAAGTATCGTGTATTAATTACCTTTAATACAACCCGGTTGCCGTTAATTGCCTTATTTACGTGGAGGTCCTGCCATGCAGTCTCTCTGTATAACCATGTGTAGCCCTGGAAAGACACCAACTCTTCTCCTTTGTAGCTGTTACCGATGGAAAGGAAAACAATATCTACTCTAATTACCAAATGACGTCAACATTTCTTCATTGACTGTCTTGTATTTGTTTCAAATGGTGTGTTTCGGGCCTTTTCCCTATCTCTCACTAATTTACAATTTTGTCACGATCATCTTCCCTTGTCATAAAGACGAAGTGGGAAACGACATGTAACACTACAGGTTCCCCAACATAAAACTATAAAATTTCTTATTGTTGATTGACATTTTGTTAAGGAGAAAATACTCTATCTTTAATAACAAACCACAAGCCTTGTATAATCCCATTCATTTACAGCTCCCAACACTATTTCTAGTATTGTCCTTTCAGTTTTATCCTTTTAAGAAAATGATAACTCTTTTATTTAGTTTCAGGCTGATTCTGCTATGCGGTGTTTCCTTACGAGTATTCACCTTATATACTTCACATTCTGGCTGCATAATGCAGTAAAATGTTATGTAAAGACCAGTCTTTCTACGAAGACGGACATATCAATTTAATATGTATATGCATCTTCATGACAAGATTTAAATAAAGAAGAATTGTTAAAACGATTAATTGTGATTTCTGTATTTATGCTATTACTACTGTATTGTCTTTAATCTACTACACCATTTAGATTTCATTTCGTTTATCTACTACTTGAGAATTAATTTCTTATCTTATTTGAAATAAGTTCGTGTACGTATATGCTTATGTGGATTTGAATATACTTTCCTACACTTTCTTACATTGATGTTACCCGAGAAGTTCCCTGTCGGGTATATATCTACTACGCGTACTATACGATCTCTAGAGCCAAATCTCAGTGCATGCTCTTGTCAATTTGTGTGAAATATTTTCGCTCCAAACCATCCTTCGTATTGGCTATGAGGTACGTTTATTCAAAATCATCCTTCATCTCATTTATCAGGTAAGTCTATTCAGTTTTATGACCAATTTGAAACAAAAACTTCCATATTGTGACCATCGGTCACTATCTAACTTCATACCTCTGTATTAACTGTACTTACACTAGTTCTAAGAGCAGACACTGCGGCAAACCTCTTTACCGTTGTAGATGAATGTGTCCCCATTTTTTTCCTTCGCACGCAAAAAAAAAAAATGGTACAGGTCATTCCCCCAATACATTCACCTGACCAAGGTATAGGCCATTTCTTCCATGAGTTCGCCTATCCTTAGACTTAACCTACCTACATAAATCGGTACAGGTCATTGCTCCCATGGATCCACCTGACAGAGGCATAGGCAATTTCTCCTATGGATTCGCCTATCCTTTTCGGCTCCTACACCTTTTTGCGATATTTGTATGCCTCATCTTAACTTCATCAGTAAACACATCTAGTAGCCCTTTTCTACAACCTTTCTTCACCTAAAATGAGAAGATTCTCCATAATCATTTTACGCTGACTTTACCCGATTACTCTATACCTTTGCATTTTAACTACTGTTAAACGTCTTTTTTAAGTATATTCAATGTACTGGTTTTTAGTACACATGGAGAACGTTAGCATCTCATCTCCTGTTTTATGTAAAATACTTCATCTTGAACATACGTTAATGTTCACACTCGTATTCAGCATAAGATACGTCTGGCTGAAGGAAGTTAGCACACCTTCTCGATACTTGTTAACTCCTCAGCATACTATCTCTTGCTCTGTTACGCATGTTGGCACGTCATCAGTTTTCCTAGCCTCTACGTCCTCCATGGACTCTCCTCCCCTACAGCACGTGGCGTGACAAATATGTCATATGATCGACAGTAGATAAAATTCTGTCAGCCCGTTGTCGACGTCATATATAAAATACCCTCCAATGCAATCCTACTGTAGTAGGTTGTAACTTCAATTATATGGACTGTGAAGAGAAGAGATCCTCTAATAGTAACTTTACATATAGACAGAGGGAGGACAGATTTGTTGCTCCTCAGGGACAAGCAAGGAAAAGGAAACAAAGTGACAGGTATTTTAGGATCGATGAAAAAAAGCAGACAATACCTAATAGATAGTTTCCATTACCACCCCCACACCAAAGACTCTATATGCTAAGGTACTTGACCATGGCGCCAGAGGAAGAAGCTGTTATTTATTTCCTACAGAACGACTTTGCCACGGTTTCGTCACAGGAGAAAACCCGAAAATTGATCCTAATAAACCCCTGTGAAATGCAATAGAAAGGGTACTATTTTCACATAAGTCTCCATCAACTGTCACTATAATCGTTAAAGTTGGTCTATTCGTCCGTCAATAGTCTATAGACATGATACCTCACTACCCCTGGCTGACCTCCCCTAAGAAACATCACATATAAACCCAACTATAGTATTATTCTTTATTCAGTTTTATAAAATGTATAAACTGGTAACAGTTTACTCGTAATTCTTAAATAGTCTCTTTACTACATTCATAGTTAATCGAAAGCACGTTGTCATTGCTATTTCACGTTTCTGTAGGTGTTATAGTATTTTATATTCCTCCAACTACTAATATTATGCTATTCGAATAAATCTAAAGTCATTCTTATTCTTAGTTTTCCGTGTACTACATGTACACGGCAACATGCAATTAGATAAATGACATGGAATCATTAACTGCCATATATTCATCATAAATTTAATCTACAGTACAGCTAAGTTTATGGACTAATTGACTGTCTATTAACTTAACGTAATCGTTCAGTATCCACAAAACCAGCACAAGACGCTATGTATCCAGCTGTTGTAGACGTAGGGGCCTAAGTGACCATTTTCAAGTCGAGCTCAGTCACCATTTTTTAAATTACTGTTACGGAAGAAGTGATAGTAGAAGGTGTTACTTATTAAAACGTAACAGGATAGTCGACGAAGAAAGAAATTGTCTACGGGAACTGAAAACATAAATACGGAAACAATTTAACTGGGACAGCTGGTGGTCGTCAATCCACTGAATACACAAAGATCGTGAGCTCTTCTGGGGCTCCGAGTCTTTTAAGTGTATCTATATTCCACAGTCCTTTACTTTTTCATGGGTCAGGGTCCACCAAGTGTACCGCTTTCAAATGTGATACGCCTTGCACTTTGGGTAGTCTCCTGTACCGAGTGAAGCCGGAACGGTAGCTCAGCGTGTTCGGTCAGAGGGCTAGCTGCCCTCTGTAATAAAAAAAAAAAAACTGAGTTGATGGATCAACAACGAACTGAAATGGGTGTCTTTCGATGTCCGCCCCGAGCAGATACAACGAACAAAACGAACAAATGAGATTTAAAAAAAGAAAGTGAAAAATTTAATTCTCTCCTTTTTTAAGTTTGAGCTACGACGAAAATCACGCAGTAATACCAGATTGTCTACTTGAAAGTTCGGGATAACAGCTTAATCATTAAAGGCCTTGCGTCTTTTCTGTGCCTGTGAATTCAAATTCTCCTGCACCCTCATTTGCAGTTTTTCTAATTCATTCTGTGACATTTTCATCGAGGATTCTCCTATATATATTTTATTCATGATCTTTACCGGAGCTAATCCCATTGACATATGCAGTAGTTCAGTTTGGATTACGTGAAATTCTGGGACTAGTTGTGCCAATGTAGTATGTTTCGTAGAACAGTAAGTCCTACACAGTCGTCTTAATTCCTTCATAACGCTTTCATGAGGGTTAGTTTGAAGATTATATTTGGATATAGTTCTTAAAAATTATGACTGATAAATTATAGGTCATTATCCGTTAATAGGCACACACCGTGAAAATAATCCTGTAAAAAGTGTATTACTGTATTCGCTTATTTAATGGGATAAAATTTAACTGACATTGACCAACATTCGACTAACGCTATTACGTGACTAACTCCTCCCGTACCTGTGGGTAACTGGCCAGAGAAATTCGCAGCACCTAGATCATTAAAGCCTTTAGATACTGTGGGATATACGAGTACTTCATAGTGCATATGTCTTTGATGAGTTCACATGTTGTACATGACCTCAATAAAGCAAGAATTTTCTGATTCATATTTTTAAAATGTGGACTTTACAATATGTTTAATACACTTTCTAAACCGAAAGTGAGCATATCCTTTGTGTATAGGCTACATCAGATCGGTTTCACTATATGTGGAATACATAGTTTTTATATCGTCTGATCTGACTGTGCTCTCCAAAATAATATACCTTTTATTATCATCCACTGATATTGCTCTGTCCGAAGTAATGGTAGCTCTTTACAGCTGTTATATTTATCACTAAAATAATGGTTTACCTTCAGGTTTTGTTTAATTCTTAAAGGTAAATTTCTTACTATATTGTTCGTGTAGATTAAGCCCAAAACGTTTATTGCAAAAATCACTCCTGGCCCTTTAGTTCGTTTCCTGAACACATATCTAGAGGTAATCCAGATAATGTATCGGGTACTAAATTCTGTGAACCCTTTATATAAGCAATTTTTATGTGAGATTCATGTAATGGTAGAGCCCAACGGATGTGTCGTTGATGCAATAACCGGCTTTCCACGAAAAAAAACAATGCTTGATAGCCTGTATAGATAATAATCTATGAAGCCCATATTATGGTTTTGAAATTATTGGAAACTCTATACAACTGCTAACAGTTCTTTCTCTGTGGCGTGTAGTTCATTTCGTGCTTCGTTAAGCTTCTATTACAAATGCTATTGTCCTGTGTTCCCCCACTTCGGGACTCCATTCTTCTTCGAAAAACTCTGAAATATCTTCCTTAGAACGAGTGCTCGTTTTAGTTAATTCTATTTTCTCTTCTACTGTATGATTTACTGTTCCCTCTAACCGCTCCGCTAAATATGACAAAGCCTTGGGTTTTTCAATTATTTCCAAAAATTATTTGCATTTTTCCGATTCCGTAACTCGTTCGTATGTCTCTGAGATTTCTTCCTTAGCCTGTTTGAATTCTTTAACAGCAAGCTGCCCCTTTTGTTGTTAGTCCTGCCAACTAATTCTTGAAACAGTTCTTTGACTTCCTCTTCAACTAAATTGCACTGGTTACTTATTTCACCCTTCAAATCTTTACATAACTTTGTCATAGTGTTTTCTACATTAGTTGGCTTAGTTTCTATTGTATTAATTAATTTTTTACTTCATAGTGCATATGTCTTTGATGAGTTCACATGTTGTACATGGCTTAGTGCTTACATCCTTAATTTTCTGCAATGTGGCATACCGCAGCGTTGCTCAGCTACCACTGCGTCATCGCACTTGTCAGGATTCTCCGAACCCGTCGAAAAATCTTAATCTCCAAACACGCTGAAAACCGTTTACGTTGTAATTGAAAAAAATGCTTCACGTGGCGACTTTTTTTTCCGTGAATTTGTTTTTAGTTGACGTAGTTGTTAGTCAACTAATGTAGAACTGTGGATTATCTTTCAATTTCTTTACTTGTCCAGAATATATCGATTAACTTTCTTCATATTATTTCTAAATAGCTTTTGGCAACACGACTATACACGTCCACTTATATGTTCTTAGTCTGTTTATTCTCTGTTGCTCTTGGAAACAACGTAATCTATCACTTATTAATATTAAAAACCTTGAAAATTTTCTCTTCACGCCTACTTTATCTTCTTCCTTCTCACCATTGTGCTGTGTCCTGATCACTGGGAGCCAATAACCTCTTCTTATGTGTTTGAAGCCGAGTCAGAACACTCACATTTGACCTGTCACCCGAAGCATCGTGTGCTAATTTACCTTTGATGTAACCCGTTTCCCGCACGTTACCTTATTTATGCGGTGGTTCTGCCAACCACTCTCTCTGTGTAACCATGTCTAGCCCTGGAAAGACTTCAACTCTTCTCGTTTTCAGCTGTTATTGGTTAAAGGAAAAAGTATATCTACTCCAAATACCAAATGACATCAACATTTCATCATTATATTTGTTTCAATGGATGTACAGATTTCGATTACTTCGTAACTTGGAGCAGATAAAATAGAGATTAAATACAACACCCGCCTTTAAGGCTCGACAAGAAGTAAGTGAAATTTCATTTTAGAGCTTAGTTTGTTCGTAGCTGTTTTCATTCTTGGAGCGGATGCCTCCTCTTTGAAGGTCAAGACACGCCAAGTTGCGATGTCAATACATCATACTCTCCGCCCACAGCAGGTGAGAACGTCTACTCGCAATGAAAAACGCCTTTGTTTTAATGATTGCCACTCCAATTCATGTATCATGTCTGTGACACTATCTCCCCTATTTCACAATAATACAAAACGAGCTGCCCCTCTTTCTACTTTTTCGATGTCATCCGTCAGTCTCACTTGATGCGGATCGCACAAGGCGCAGCAGTACTCCAGAATAGAACGGACAAGCGTGGTGTAAGCAGTCTTTCGACTGAACTCTCCGTTCAACTCGGCACAAACGTGAAACAAAATGAGAGCCTACAGCACGAGTCTCGCGACTGATTCCCTACTAATACCGTTTTACCTTTTTGTCACGATCATCTTTCCTTGTCGCAAAGAGGGGTGGGGAATGTTCTTTGTCTAAACGGCATGTAACATTACAAGAGGCATCTGTGCTGTTGTAATCTTTCTTTCACCTGAGCTTCAAGCCGCGTTTCATTCCTTCATCACGTGACTGTCAGGTACTAGATGTCAGGTGGAAGGTTTATAGCAGCAGCTTCGATGGTCAGCCTGGTGTTTTGTCTCTCGAGCACAAGTCTGGAAGACTTCTGTCAGATACTCGGTGGCTGATTCCACCTCTTTTCGTTCCGAATTTGCGGTATTTTCTCCAGGTGGTGCCCTACCGGAGTGTTGTACTGTTCGCAGTTAGTGTCGTACTTTATTTTTGCCATCCTTCGGGTTGAGTCTCCGATATTGGCAAATTCCAGGACCACTCGGTTGTCATCTGAGTCCAGTTCATAGTGAAATGTTTTCGCAGCCCTCCTAGGCAGGACCTTTCACACGCTCATTGATGCCCATCAGTCCGTGAAGGATATATGTCAACGTTTACTTGCAGACGCTTGTATGCTGATACTATTGTCATGAGCTGGTTTCCTGCTTTTTGTTCTATCCCAGCAGCCTCGACGTGACCACGTATGACATATCGATCGTCTGGTGACAAACTCTCCACCTCACAAGACTGGGCGGCTTTGTCGATCGAGCATATGTACGACGTAGTCACTCACCTTCAATCGATGGGTTGGTGATAGATGCGCCTCCGTAATGCTCGTGACATCTATGGAGTGCCCGTCTAGAAAAGACTGCCGCTGAATTAATTTGTTAGTAATGCCATTCGAATTGATTCTTCGAAAAATGTTGCTCTGCACATGTCGGCGTCCAATATGTATTACCCATTGCCCCCTCCACAACTCTGCTGCAATTGCTATCAGTGCGGCCGCCGCAGTGGATGGTTGCGGTGGTGGGATAGTGGCATGCGGTTCCGAACGCTGGTCTCCAGTATCCACATTATCGCTGCCACGTGAAGACCGCACTGTACGGAAATAATTTTGTTTTCTAGGCTCAGTGTAAGATTGCACGCTTGACTCAGTTGTAGGCTACTGTTGTAGTCCATAGTCTGGCCAGTTTTTATACTATGATAGGCCAGTGATGATTTGGTGGTCTTGCGTTATTCATTGTGGTGTTTATGTTTACTGCACCTTTTTTGTATCATTTATACAGTTTTTCCAGTTTGTGCGTTGCCGCGCTGGTAAGGAATTGGGTAGATTTCTGTTTTGAGAAGACCTATATTATCGTTCACTGAGATTGGTAATGTCGATGTCTTAGGGGGTGGACTGAATAAACATTTAAAACTAGGTCACTCGAAGATCCTGCTGATTTTTCTGGAAGTATTCCCGACAAACGGGATGCACGCTAGTGGCTTGTGCTCTCCTTTTTCTTTCTGCTGTTGTCAAGGAAACCCTTAAATTTGAGGTTGCAAGTTCAATCTTTAGGAAGCTCATTTCAAAGTGTTGTATTAACAGTTACGACAGGAAAAAGATAAGCTGCTAATGACTCACCACGTGCATCACAGAGGTGACAGAAATTGAGTGCCCGGGAGATGCAACGATTAACATTATATGGTGTATTTGTATTAAACGTCACAGAATGGACCTCGTTGACATTCAAGAAATGTTCAAAACAAATCATTAGCTTGCACGATCAACACCGAATGTAAAATGGCAAGCCACAGTGATCACATAACTCCTGGAAATGGAAAAAAGAACACATTGACAGCGGTGTGTCAGACCCACCATACTTGCTCCGGACACTGCGAGAGGGCTGTACAAGCAATGATCACACGCACGGCACAGCGGACACACCAGGAACCGCGGAGTTGGGCGTCGAATGGCGCTAGCTGCGCAGCATTTGTGCACCGCCACCGTCAGTGTCAGCCAGTTTGCATGGCATACGGAGCTCCATCGCAGTCTTTAACACTGGTAGCATGCCGCGACAGCGTGGACGTGAACCGTATGTGCAGTTGACGGACTTTGAGCGAGGGCGTATACAGGGCATGCGGGAGGCCAGGTGGACGTACCGCCGAATTGCTCAACCGGTGGGGCGTGAGGTCTCCACAGTACATCGATGTTGTCGCCAGTGGTCGGCGGAAGGTGCACGTGCCCGTCGACCTGGGACCGAACCGGAGCGACGCCCGGATGCACGCCAAGACCGTAGGATCCTACGCAGTGCCGTAGGGTACCGCACCGCAACTTCCCAGCAAATTAGGGACACTGTTGCTCCTGGGGTATCGGCGAGGACCATTCGCAACCGTCTCCATGAAGCTGGGCTACGGTCCCGCACACCGTTAGGCCGTCTTCCGCTCACGCCCCAACATCGTGCAGCCCGCCTCCAGTGGTGTCGCGACAGGCGTGAATGGAGGGATGAATGGAGACGTGTCGTCTTCAGCGATGAGAGTCGCTTCTGCCTTGGTGCCAATGATGGTCGTATGCATGTTTGGCGCCGTGCAGGTGAGCGCCACAATCAGGACTGCATACGACCGAGGCACACAGGACCAACACCCGGCATCATGGTGTGGGGAGCGATCTCCTACACTGGCCGTAAACCTCTGGTGATCGTCGAGGGGACACTGAATAGTGCACGGTACATCCAAACCGTCATCGAACCCATCGTTCTACCATTCCTAGACCGGCAAGGGAACTTGCTGTTCCAACAGGACAATGCACGTCCGCATTTATCCCGTGCCAACCAACGTGCTCTAGAGGGTGTAAGTCTACTACCCTGGCCAGCAAGATCTCCGGATCTGTCCCCCATTGAGCATGTTTGGGACTGGATGAAGCGTCGTCTCACGCGGTATGCACGTCCAGCACGAACGCTGGTCCAACTGAGGCGCCAGGTGGAAATGGCATGGCAAGCCGTTCCACAAGACTACATCCAGCATCTCTACGATCGTCTCCATGGGAGAATAGCAGCCTGCATTGCTGCGAAAGGTGGATATACAGTGTACTAGTGCCGACATTGTGCATGCTCTGTTGCCTGTGTCTATGTGCCTGTGGTTCTGTCAGTGTGATCATGTGATGTATCTGACCCCAGGAATGTGTCAATAAAGTTTCCCCTTCCTGGGACAATGAATTCACGGTGTTCTTATTTCAATTTCCAGGAGTGTAGATTCGCACTACAAAGATCCAAGGCGAACTCTTTGGAAGTTACAAACAGCGGAGGACGTTGTGCTAGATATCCACTCTTAAATAATGTGTATGGAACCATATTGGCGTGACGGGGAAACTAGAGCTGATGGAATGTGATGGCAAGCAACCGAATGTGATAGAGCTTATCGTGAAACTGGCTATCCGTTAAGGTGTAGCAGAAGATATTGCCATAACATGTTTTATAGGCATGAAAAAAACAAACTTCAAGATGCTTAATATGTCCAGTGGTTTCATGTGATATGAATTGCACTGTCACATATTTTTCAGAATGGATAGTTTTCTCTGAAGGAGTATGATTTTTATACGAAGACCAGGATTCAAGCAAAAGCAAATTGGAGTACATTCCATTATCCTCGTTTTGCTTTTGTTGATATTCATCTTATACCCTCCTTTCAAGACACTGTCCATTCCGTTGAACTGCTCTTCCAAGTCATTTGCAATGTCATCGGCAAACCTCAAAGTTTTTATTTCTTCTCCATGGATTTTAATACCTACTCCAAACTTTTCTTTTGTTTCCTTTATTGCTTGCTTAATATATAGATTGAATAACATCGGGGAGAGGCTACAACCCTGTCTCACTCCCTTCCCAACCACTGCTTCCCTTTCATGTCCCTCGACTCTTATAACTGCATCTGGTTTCTGTACAAATTGTAAATAGCCTTTCGCTCCCAGTATTTTACCCCTGCCATCTTTAGAATTTGAAAGAGAGTATTCCAGTCAACATTGTCAAAAGCTTTCTCTAAGTCTATAAATGCTAGAAACGTAGGTTTGCCTTTCCTTAATCTTGGTAAGGTCAGTATTCCCTCATGTGTTCCAATATTTCTACGGAATCCAAACTGATCCACCCTTTGTTCGACTTGTACCAGTTTTTCCATTCGCCTGTAAAGATTTTGTGTTATTATTTTGCAGCTGTGACTTATTAATCTGATAGTTCGGTAATTTTCACATCTGTCAACACCTGCTTTCTTTGGGATTGGAATTATTATATTCTTCCTGAAGTTCGAGGGTACTTCGCCTGTCTCATACATCTTGCTCACCAGATGGTAGAGTTTTGTCAGGACTGGCTCTCCCAAAGCCGTCCGTAGTTCTCATGGAATGTTGTCTACTCCGGGAGCCTTGTTTGGGCTCAGGTCGTTCAGTGCTCTGTCATACTGTTCACGCAGTATCGCATCTCCCATTTCATCTTCATCTACATTCTCTTCCACTTCCATAATATTCTCCTCAAGTACATCCCCCTTGTATAGACCCTCTATATACTCCTTCCACCTTTCTGCTTTCCCTTCTTTGCTTAGAACTGGGTTTCCATCTGAGCTCTTGATATTCATACAAGTGGTTCTCTTTTCTCCAATGGTCTCTTTATTTTTCCTGTAGTCAGTATCCATCTTACCCCTAGTGAGATAAGCCTCTACATCCTTACATTTGTCCTCTAGCCATCCCTGCTTAGCCATTTTGCACTTCCTGTCGATCTCATTTTTGAGACGTTTATATTCTTTTTTGCCTGTTCAATTTACTGCACTTTTATATTATCTCCTTTCATCAATTAAATTCAATATTATTTCTGTTACCCAAGGGTTTCTACTAGCCCTCGTCTTTTTACCTACTTGATCCTCTGCTGCCTTCACTACTTGATCCCTCAAAGCTACCCATTCTTGTTCTACTGTACTTCTTTCCCCCACTGCTGTCAATTGCTCCCTTATGCTCTTCCTGAAACTCTGTACAACCTCTGGTTTAGTCAGTTTATCCTGGTCCCATCTCCTTAATTTCCTACCTTTTTGCAGTTTCTTCCATTTTAATCGGCAGTTCATAACCAATAGATTTTGGTCAGAGTCCACATCTGCCCCTGGAAATGTCTTACAATTTAGAACCTGGTTCCTAAATCTTTGTCTTACCATTACATAATCTATCTGATACCTTTTAGTATCTCCAGGGTTCTTCCATGTATACAACCTTCTTTCATGATTCTTAAACCAAGTGTTAGCTATGATTAATTTATGCTATGTGCAAAATTATACCAGTCGGCTTCCTCTTTCATTTCTTAGCCCCAATCCATATTCACGTACTATGTTTCATTCCCTCCCTTTTCCTACACTCGAATTCCAGTCACCCATCACTATTAAATTTTCGTCCCCCTTCACTACCTGAATAATTTCTTTTACCTCACCATACATTTTATCAATTTTTTCATCATGTGCAGAGCTAGTTGGCATATAAACTTGTACTACTGTTGTAGGCGTGGGCTTCGTGTCTATCTTGGCCACAATAATGCACTCACTATGCTGTTTGTAGTAGCTTACCCGTACTGCTACTTTTTTATTCATTATTAAACCTACTCCTGCATTACCCCTATTTGATTTTGTATTTATAACCCTGTATTCACCTGACCAAAAGTCTTGCTCCTCCTGCCACCGAACTTCACTAATTCCCACTATATCTAACTTTAACCTAGTCATTTCCCTTTTTAAATTTTCTACCCTACCTGTCCCATTAAGGGACATTCCACGCTCCGATCCGTAGAACAACAGTTTTCTTCCTCCTGATAACAACGTCCTCTTGAGTAGTCCTCGACCGGAGATCCGAATGGGGGACTATTTTATCTCCGGAATATTTTACCCAAGAGGACGCCATCATCATTTAACCGTACAGTAAAGCTGCATGCCCTCGGAAAAAATTACGGCTGTAGTTTCCTCTTGCTTTCAGCCGTTCGCAGTACCAGCACAGGAAGGCCGTTTTGGTTATTATTACGGGCCAGATCAGTCAGACTCTTGCCCCTGCAACTACTGAAAAGGCTGCTGCCCCTCTTCAGAAACCACACGTTTGTCTAGCCTCTCAACAGATACCCCTCCGTTGTGGTTGCACCTTGGTACGGCCATCTGTATCGCTGAGGCACGCAAGCCTCCCCACCAACGGCAAGGTCCATGGTTCATGGGGGGTACTTAGAACTACTTAAACTTCACTAACCTAAGGACATTACACACATCCATGCCCGAGGCAGGATTCGAACCTGCGACCGTGGCGGTCGCACGGTTCCAGACTGTAACGCCTAGAACCGCTCGGCCACTGCGGCCGGTCAACCAAGAGTGATGGTCTGGGGTGCCGTTTTTTTGTTTTCATGGCAGGGCCACGATGATCGTTATCCGCGGCACCATTAGAGCACAGCTGTACGTGGACGATATTCTACGCCCCATTTTGTTATCCTTCATGGCAAGCCATTCTGGGCTTACATTTCAGCAAGATCATGTCCACTCATACAATGAGAGAATTTCTACTGCTTATCTTGGTGTTTGTCAAACCATACCTTGCGCAGAAAAGTCGCGGAATCTCCCTCAGTTGAGAACGTTTGTAGCATATCGGAAAAAAATGGTTCAAATGGCTCTGAGCACTATGGGACTTAACATCTATGGTCATCAGTCCCCTAGAAGTTAGAACTACTTAAACCTAACTAACCTAAGGACAACACACAACACCCAGCCATCACGAGGCAGAGAAAATCCCTGACCCCGCCGGGAATCGAGCCCGGGAACCCGGGCGCGGGAGCATAACGGATAAGGCCCACCAACCAGCTCAGGATTTTGATGACCAACGCGCCGCTTGTACGGAATTTGGCACGATATTCCTCAGGAGCACACCCAACAACCGATACCAAGCCGAATAACTGCTTTATTAAGGGGAATAGGTAGACCAACGCTTTATTTTGTGGAGCTCTTTCTCTTGAATATATCATCCAATTTTTCTGAAATTTTTATTCATTGTTTGCCCGAACATCTGTACATGCTCGTCACTTCTACTGTTTCTGTCCCATTTGGATAATCCCTTCACGACGCGTCGTTTTCTTGTCTTAGAGTGTAGAGAGAGTCCCAAGAAAACAATCACAAATTTTTGGGGACTGGTCTCATATACCAAATCAAGAAGAAAAGTTTAGTAAACTTGGGTCCTAAAATGCATACCTTAAGAGCTATAATCACTTGTTCAGTAGAAGAAATGTTTGACACTACCGAAGATGAACAAGGGCTCATTCTTACGGGAATCCGAAATGACGAATAAGGGGTTCATGGATAGGTGGTGTTGCACTAGTAGTGTGTAATAGGCTCGGAATTTGTGTTGGGAAGGGTGCTCAGATGGCTGCGACTGTGAAGACGACCGCTGGCGTTAAGTTGGAGATCAGGGTAAGAGTTCCAGCCCGGCACAATTTTCCACCAGTTGCCACTGATTAATTTCAGTGCCCATGTGCGCCTAACGCCACTGAAAATCTTTGATTAAGTATTTGCATATACGATGGATCACACAAGGTGTCTGTTCTCTCGCACATGTCGAAAGAACGGACACCACATATATGTATATATCATGCTGGTCTTGGCTTCGATTTTCCCAGGGCCTTCACCTCGAAATTCTCCATGAACGACTTTCCCATAACCAACGATGATGGATATCCACGCAACGCCGTCAGTCTGATCATAATAATTTGCATCCATTAGGAATTACGCTGAAGTGCGCACGTGATTCTTCGAATTTGTAAATTATTATTTTTGGGTAGGTAAAGTTAGCGATACAATTATCTACTGGGTGCAGAATGACAGTGGTCCATACAAAAGATATAAACTGCCACTCTTGATATAGGCATCGTATCGCGTATGGGTAATACCGGCAAACAACAAAGTTCTTGCGTTCATGAAAGACGATGATGCAATTGAAGGCCAGTTGTGGGGTATGTTAGAGCAAAGTCTAAAACTGAGTGCGGTGCAGCAGTGATGTGGGATAAGGAGTTGCACCCTGCTGCTTCAAGATCTTTTGTGGTTGTAGATAGTCAGCCGGGACTACGCGTTGCTAAAGCTGGCGCTCTGCACGTTGTGCGGGGTGTAGTTTCGAGTATGAGGTGCCTGGTTCCGCATTGTGGTTCAATTAAGAATCAAACTGTCCTTACATGATTATAAATCCCTGATACTTGAGTGCTGTTCAAATCGAGTGGCCGTCTGGAGAGAGGTTGAACAGTACTTGGTACTATATGCAATCAGTATGAGCGTACATATCTGTATTTCTATACAAAGACAAGACATTGTATAACATTGTTACCAAAAATCTCGAAAAGTTCCTGATCGATTTCCTTCCAGTGTTTTACACTAGGCTCTAATAAGATTTCGGACGGACATAGGTTACCTATTTTTAATGTATACTCTGACGGAAAAAATCTTAACACCGAAAAATAATCAATACAGAGTAACAAAATTTCCCGAATAAATTTGTTTATGTAACGTATTTAAGTGGTTAACATTGCAATATCACAGCTTAACGTGAGAGGGAGATACGCCATTCCAAATGCGAAACACTGGTGCAAATTGGTTCAAGTGGCTCTGAGTACTATAGGACTTAACTTCTGAGGTCATCAGTCCCCTCGAATTTAGAACTTGTTAAACCTAACTAACCTAAGGACATCACACACATCCATGCCCGAGGCAGGATTCGAACCTGCGACCGTAGCGGTCGCACGGTTCCAGACTGAAGCACCTAGAACCGCTCCGGCCACACTGATGCACTAGTGACTGGTGTAACAGCCAGAATGTTAAACGGAAGAATTCAAACGTGCACGCATAGTGTTGTGTTGCCGCACCTCAGTTTGAGGGACTAAGTTCCATGCCTGTTGTACTTGGTCGGTCAATAAAGGGACGGTTAATGCTGTATATGGATGACGCTAGAGCTGTAGCCCGATGATGGCCCATATGTGCTCTATTGGAGACAGGTCTTGTGATCGAGCAGGCCAAGGCAACATGTTGACACTCCGCATAGCATGTTGGGTTACAACAGAGGTATGTGGGAGAGCGTTACCCTATTGGAAAACACCGCATGGAATGTCGTTCATGAATGGCAGCACAACAGGTCGAATCACCGGATAGACGAACAGTTTTGCAGTCAGGGTGCGTAGTATAACCACGAGAGCGCTTCTGTCATACGAAATCGCACCCTAGATTATAACGCCAGGTGTATGTCCAATGCGTCTAGCCCGGAGGCAGGTTGGCTGTAGGCCCTCAACTGGCCTCTTTCTAACCAACGCACAGCCTTCACTGGAACCGAGGCAGAAGCAGCGTTAATCAGAAAACACAGCAGACCTCCACCCTGCCTTTCAACGAGTTTCCCCTTGATATCGGGAGTTTACTGATGTCGCAAAAGGCGGTGGTTCGAGGCCAGTGAAATGTACGCTACAGGGCGTCTGGCCCGGAGCTGTCCTGGAAGTAACGGATTTGTAACAGGTCGTTGTGCCACCACGGGGCCAACTGATGCTCAATTCGCTGCCGCAGATGCAGTACGGTACCCCACAGTCATACGCCAAACACGATGTTAATTCCATGTGGCACTCCGGAGCCAGGTCTTCTTGCGACTGTACATTCTAGTGACCATCGCTGTCAGCAGTCATGTAAAGTAGCTACATTCCCGCCAAAGCTTTCTGCAATATCGTAGAAGGAACATAGAGTGTCTCGTAACTCGTTCAAATTCAGCGAGTTGTTGATAATGGTGTCTTTTTCATCTTAATGGTATCTTGACTAACATCAGCTCACCACGTCCAATCGCAAAGGCAACTAACGCGGACGACCGTTACAGCATATTTTTAAAGGAAAATGGATTCTCATCCTCATAAAGGCACCATTAGCGCCACTCTTATGCACCTGACGTGAAACTGGAATAGATATCATCTTCCAGATGTAGAGAAACGCCTACCAACTTTCGTTTATGTCGCAGAACTCCTTCTTAATGTCACGATTTTTTCCCGTCAGTGTAGATGAAGTAGATGGTGGTTAGCAATATTCTCGAGAAGTTCTGCACTAATTTACTTCTCCTTTTTACTTGGTACTCTAATAAACATTCAAACTCACATCATTTATAAAAAGGAAAACAGTGTTAGCAAACATTTCGATAAGTTCCTCAAAAATGTACTTCAGAATTTTACACGATACTCTAATAAACATTTCGACGAATACATTAAAAATCTGAAAAAGTTCTTGACTAATTTGGTTCAGAGTTGTACATGGTACTCTAATGAATGGTTGGAAGGATATTGGACACATATTTTTATTTTATATGTTATGTAAATGTAAGTATATGTAAACTATGTGAAGGAGAAACTGTGTTAGCAAAAATCTCGAAAAGTTGTTGATTGGTTTACTTCAGATTTTCACGATACGTTAAAAAAATATTTGGATGCGTATAGGCTATATACATACATCAAAAAAAGTTTTGCATCACCTCGGTCCCGAGATTTTCGGAACCTGTAGAGAAAATTGGAATAGAGATCATAGAGATCATTTCCGCCCTTTGTATTGCCCATGAAAACCACACGTTGCATTATGTACCACCATACAGCGTGGTCTTCAGAGATGGTGCTCCAAACTGCTGTACACAGCGGTACGTCAGATATCCAGTAGCACGTCCTCTTCCATTGATGTATGCCTGTATTCGTCGTAGGATACTATCCACAAGTTCATCAAGGCACTGTTGGTCCAGACTGTCCCATTCCCCAAAGGCGTTTCGGCGTAGATCCTTCAGAGTGACTGGTGGGTCGTGTCGTCTATAAACAGCACTTTTCAATCTATCCTAGGCATGTTCGATGAGGTTCATGTCTGGAGAACATGCTGGCCACTCTAGTAAAGCGATGTCGTTATTGAGAAGGAAGTCATTCACAAGATGTGCAAGATGTGAGCGCTAATTGTTGTCCATGGGATGTCTCGCCAATATGCTGCCGATATGGTTGCACTATCGGTCGGAGGGTGGCATTCACGTATCGTAAAGCTGTTACGGCGCCTTCCATGACCACCAGCGCGTCGGCACCACATAATGCGACCCCAAAACAGCAGGGAACCTTCGCCTTGCTCCACTCGCCCGACAGTGTGTCTAAGGTGTTCAGCCTGACTGGGTTGCCGCCAAACACGTCCCGACGATTGTCCGGTTGAAGGCATATGCAACACTCATCGGTGAAGACAACGTGGTGCCAAGCCGGAACGGTCCATCCGGCATGTTGTTGGGCCCATCTGTACCGCGCTGCATGGTGTCTTGGTTGCAAAGATGGACCTCGCCATGGAGGTCGGGAGTGAAGTTGCGCATATGCAGCCTATTGCTCACAGTTTGAGTAGTAACACGATCTCTGGTGGCTGCACGAAACGAATTTTTCAAAATGGTGGCGTTTCTGTCTGGGTTCTTCCGAGCCATAATCCGTAGGTAGCGGTCATCCAATGCAGTAGTAGCCCTCAAGCGGCCTGAGTGAGGCATTTCATCGACAGTTCCTGTCTCTCTCTCTCTCTGTATCTCTTCCATGTCCAAGAACATCGCTTTGGTTCACTCCGAGACGCCAGGACACTTCCCTTGTTGAGAGCCCTTCCTGGTACAAAGTAAAACTGGGGATGGGATCGAAATGTGGTACTGACCGTCTAGGCATGTTTGAACTACAGACAACACGAGCCGTGTGCCTCCTTCACAGTGGAATGACTGGAACTGATCGACTGTCGGACCCTATCCGTCTAATACGGGCTGCCCATGTATGGTTGTTTACATCTTAGGGCAAGTTTAGTGACGCCTCTGAACAGTCAAAGGGACTGTTCTGTGGTACAATATCCACAGTCAACGTCTGTCTTCAGGAGTTCTGGGAACCGGGGTGGTGCAAAACTTTCTTGATGTGTGTATTTTTAATATAGAGACATGTGTACATAATAGATAAACATTGTTACCAAAATCTTGAGAAGTTTCTTGACTGGTTTACTTCGAGACAGATTTTCATTTTTATTTTCATAAACACAAATGGAATTTTTATAAATCGACTACGAGAACGGAAATGCTGTACTTTGGTGCGCTGTGAAAATATGCAATTTCATTTTCGTTATCACAATCACTTCTAACTTCCATAGCAGAGCATTTAAATCATTACAGGAATTGTATCTCCCATATATTTTCGTTCTGCTGACGTATAATTTTAAACAAGTACTGTATACGCAACAATGTGCTGTTTGTTTCTTCCTCGCAGTCGGTTTCAACAAAAAAAAGGTAAGTTGTGTTTATGGCTCATCGGTTTAGAACACCGTAAACCGGGTATACTTTGACCGATTCTCAGATGCATATGCGATTATCATGACTGTTTTTTAACTCATGTAATATTTATGTTGGTGAACATAGGGGCTTGTCTGAAAGCATTACATATTAGGTAGTACAATGCACTTCTAAAATTCAGAGAAAGTAATGGAAAAGCGCGAAGATGGTCAAAGTTAGAATGGATTTGGGGATACATTGATAGACCTATACTTCCACCACAACTGTCAACTATCTATCCATTTCTGGTCAATATTTCAGAAACAGAACGAAAATTTGACCATCCAGAAATAAATATATTGATCTGAAGTTTGCTTAAGTGGTTTATTAAGGCTCATAAAAGGAAAAATATATATTACGGTACATAAATCAGATACTGTGATCCGTCACCAACATTTAAATATAATGAAAGGCACTAAGATGGACTACCACACACATAGCTCAAAATTTAGCTAAGCTAATACCTTCAGTTTCTTCCATCTTAAACCTAAATCCTCTTTCAAAACATCTGTTGCAGTTAGAATTAAGGTTATCTGTTTTTCATTTATCGAGACAATGCCTGGTAATTGTGAACAAACAAACTTCAATCCTGGTTCCATTTATATTTGACGTAATATGCTGTACCTGAATCACTCACTGATCCACAACAGCCAGGAATTTGAGCATTAAATGACTGACATTTCTTTTTCTTAGTTGTAGGCACATAAACAATTATAAATGAGCCTTCGTCTATATAGAGATGCTTAATAGACACACATCAAAACCAGTTTTGCATCACCCCCGTTCGCAGAACTCCTGAAGATAGACGTTTACTGTGGATATTGTACCACAGACATAGTCCCTTTGATTGTTCAGAAATGTCACTAACCCCGCCCAGAGATGTAAACAACCATGCATCAGCAGCGCCTATTAGACGGATGGGGTCCGACAGCCGATCAGTTCCACCCTTTCCACCAGGAAGGAAGTACACGGCTCGTGTTGTCTGTAGTTGGAATGATCATATAAAGTTGATCGTCGGTAAAGCAGATGACAGACTGAGATTCATTGGAAGAATCATAAGGAAATGCAATCCGACAACAAAGGAAGTAGGTTACAGTACGCTTGTTCGCCCACTGCTTGAATACTGCTCAGCAGTGTGGGATCCGCACCAGATAGGGTTGATAAAAGAGATAGAGAAGATCCAACGGAGAGCAGAGCGCTTCGTTACAGGGTCATTTAGTAATCGCGAAAGCGTTACGGAGATGATAGATAAATTGCAGTGGAAGACTCTGCAGGAGAGACGCTCAGTAGCTCGGTAAGGGCTTTTGTTAAAGTTTCGAGAACATACCTTCACCGAAGAGTCAAGCAGTATATTGCTCCCTCCTTCGTATATCTCGCGAAGAGACCATGAGGATAAAATCAGAGAGTTTAGAGCCCACACAGAAGCATACCGACAATCCTTCTTTCCACGTACAATACGAGACTGGAATAGAAGGGAGAAACGATAGAGGTTCTCAGGGTACCCTCCACCACACACCGTCGGGTGGCTTGAGGAGTATGGATGTAGATGTAGAGGTGTAGATGTAGTTCAACCATCCCAGGACGGTCAGTGCCACGGTTCGATCCCATCTGCATTTTTACATTGTGCCAGGAAGGGCTCTCAACAAGGGAAGTGTCCAGGCGTCTTTGAGTGAACCAAAGCGATGTTGTTCGGACATGGAAGAGATACAGAGAGACAGGGCCTGTCGACGACATGCCTCACTCAGGCCGCCCAAGGGCTGCTACTGCAGTCGATGACCGGTGCATACGGATTATGGCTCGGAGGAACCCTGACAGCAACGCTACCATTTTGAATAATGCTTTTCGTGTAGCCACAGGAGACCGTGTTACTACTCAAACTGTGGGCATTAGGCTCCAAGATGCGCAACTTCACTCCCGCCGTCCATGGCGAGGTCTACCTTTGCGACCACGAAACCATGCAGAGTGGTACAGATGGGCTTAACAACATGCCGGATGGACCGCTCAGGCATGGCACCTCGTTCTCTTCACCGATGAGTGTTGCATATCCCTTCAACCGGAAAATCGTCGGAGACGTGTTTGGCGGCAACTCAGTCAGGCTGAACACCTTAGACACACTGTCGGGCGAGTGCAGCAACGTGGAGGTTTCCTGCTGTTTTGGGGTCGCATTATGTGGTGCCGACGCGCTGGTGGTCATGGAAGGCGCCGTAACAGCTTTACGATACGTGAATGCCACCCTCCGACCGATAGTGCAACCATATCGGCAGCATATTGGCGAGACATTCGTCTTCATGGACAACAATTAGCTCCCACATCGTGCACATCTTGTGAATGACTTCCTTCACAATAACGACATCGCTTTACTAGAGTGGCCAGCATGTTCTCCAGACATGAACTTCATCGAACATGCCTGTTTATGGACGACGTGACTCACCACGGACGATGTAGTGAAAACTAGGCTCAGATCCGACGCAGCGGATCACATGGAATGCGTAACGATTGATCAAGTCTTCTTCTCTGTCGGCAGACAAACAGAGCCACCTGCACAACACAGAGTCCATAGGACTTTGGGTGTATGGGTTACCAAATGTCCATAAGAATAATATTTCACTAGCACCGATTGTTGGTGCTTCTGTCTCGCCGACGTATAAACTGGTTAAGCACTTCGACTCTCTGCTCCAGCCGCACGTCAGGAAGACTGACACATACATAACGTATTCAGAACATTTCATTGAGAAGCTAAAGAAACTGAAACTTGAAGCAAACGACGTCCTACTCAGTTTAAACGTTGCTTCCTTGTTTAAAAAATCCAGTTAGTTCAAAATGGCTCTGAGCACTATGGGACTTAACATCTATGGTCATCAGTCCCCTAGAACTTAGAACTACTTAAACCTAACTAACCTAAGGACATCACACAACACCCAGTCATCACGAGGCAGAGAAAGGTCCAGTTAGTGATTTTCTCGAGTATTTTCCTGTAAGACATCACCATACTCTTTCATGCATGTCTCACCATCAGCTATTTCACGTGGAATGGTAACTTCTGCGAACAGCACGAAGGCATCGCCATGGGTATTCTACTTAGTCCTATGATGGCCAACTTCCTCATGGAACATTGCGAAACACAGACGCCAGACTTGGCGCCTTGTAAACCTAATGTGTGATACAGATACATCGACGATACATTCGCTGTGTGAAACCATGGTGAAGAATAGCTAAGTGACTTACTAAAATAGCTCAGCAGTCTCTACGCCACCATGGAGGTAGGAAAGAGACAATTTCTACCCTTTCTAGATGTGCTGGTCACGACGAGAGGCGGAAACGTGGCACAGAGCGTGTATCGATAACCGACAGATACCTGCAAAAACTGTCAAATCAATACCCAAGCTAGAAAAGAGGATCATTAATACACTCGTAACGCGAGCGAGACGAATGCATGAGCCGCAGCACCTCAGGCGCGAAATGCAACACCTGGAAGGCGTTCTGAAGAACACTGTGTACTGTACCAGTTACATACGAAGTGTCACAGACTCAAACACTCGCTGAACTGATACTTGGGAAAAAGAAATGTCGGGTACGGACTTTTTGCCATACATTCCTAGAGTAACGGACAAAACCGACCGTATATTGTGTAAACAAGGCCTAAAGACTATTTATAAACAACAAAGAAGATCAAACAGCGTCTCAGATCAGCAAAGGAAAAAAAGGACCCACTGTCAATGTTGGGAGTATACTGCATACTTCAGCCGCGCAACTGCGTGGCCTATCCCCGTGGCCCGCACGCGCCAGTGGCGCGTGCGTGAGAACACTTATACGCTTAGCGAACGAAGTGGCCGAAGATTATCTACGTTACTGACAGCCGCGTGAGCGCATGCATGCGTGGCTAGCATAGCCGCGTGAGCCTCACGGATTTCACGCGGCTGCACTCATTGGCACACAGGCTGCGAATCTGCAGTGTGCGCATGCGCTATGCGCTTTGCTTAGCATCAGACTTGGGCGAAATTTATGTGAATGACGAATAACAAATACAGATATAAATTACTATTCTTTATTCGTGAATAACAAATATTATTCGACACATTATTCACTTACACAAATAAAAACACTTATTCATTATCTGTGAGTAAAAAGGTTTAAGAATTATAGAAGATAAATTTGAAATCTGATTTCATTTTAGTTCCAGTTCTTTGTCATTTATTGAACGAATGTACTTTTCGCTTCTTTTAAATTAGTTTTCAGAACAACTCTTTGTTTGAAACGACTCATCAGAAGCGTCACTTGATTTTCGGAGATTTACCGTTGTGACACCAAATAAAATACGTGCTACACATACAATGCACTCCTGAATTCATCTCTAATCATGACTTCGATGTATGACTTTCACCTTTCGTAAATAATTAGTTGTGATTCCACTTTAATTTCACTTCTCAAATCACATTCCAAAAAAACCTTTTTTTACGTTATAACGTCATTCGAAACTCGTGACCAGATTTCTTTGACATTTCTTTCTGTATTATAAGTCTGAAGTTTGTTGCAAGCCTCCCTCGGTCGTGGACAGCAATAGAGGTGAAATATTTGGCTTTAAATCGTGGGTAAGACTTCATTGTAAAAGCTGAAGTTGGTACAGGAAGGCGTAAAATATCTTCCAATCATCTCATGAAACTTTCACGATACACAAGTTGCAAGTGTGTTGCATTATTACGAACTCTTTCATATACTCCAACCCAGTGTCTCTTCCGAAATTTTTAAATCTCAAAGCTCTACGTAACTGCATAAACAGATGTCGGATCGAAAAGCTATCCATATTCTAACGGCAAGCTCACTCAGACTAAATCCTAAGACACTTTGGATGACTCTGGACATACAGTAGCACTCCATAAACGTTTTAGGAGACTTCAGATTAAAAACGTCTGGTAATGTTAGTCGTTAGGAGCCACTGAGTTCTTGGTTGTTTCACCCATTTACATCAACGAATTGTGATGATAATGACGTTTGGCTTATGTGGCGCTCAACTGAGCGGTTATCAACACCCGTACAAATTTCCAATCTTTACTCAGTCCAACCTAGCCATTTTCATGATTGACGCTGAAATGATAAGGGCAACACAAACACCCAGTCCCCGTGTGGAGAAAATCCCCAACCCAGCCGGGAATCGACACCGGGATCCCACGATCCACAGGCAGCAAGGCTAGCCACTAGACGACGAGCTGCGGACTCCAAAAACTGTGAATTACACTAAGTAGACATGCATATCCGATAGTGTTAGCAATCTAAGAAATGTTCTGAAGACTGAGAGTCTTTGACGGCTGCACTCTCATCGTTGGATGGTTACATTGTTTCTAGCCTATTTTGGCAATGAGAGAGAGAGACATATTGGCAGGGGCAGAGATAGATGAAGGAGGCTGAGTCGGCAGTGTAGTAGGCCTGAAACGCACTATGCAGGCCGTCCCGTCTGCTGCAGCCAGTAAAAAGGTGACGTGCATCGTATCCCGCGCACTGGACCGCTACGACAGCCAGCTGGCCCCATGCTGCCTGTTGTAATTGATTGTCTTATGGCCAACTAACGTGGCTGCCTTCAGTGTTCGTGCACTTGTCAAAGCAGGCAGACCTTACTTGCATCCTGAAACACTTTTGTGATGACTTTCGACAGTAGGACTTGGGGAAATTTCCGGTTCTGGATGGATGTACAAAATTATGTCTTCAAAATTACAGCCATCGCTTTCTGGCACATTATTTTGTAAAAAACAGCCTGCATTTATTACAGCAGCTGCAGATTCATCTCGAACATCCTTTGGACGATGAAAATTTCTCCGTTCTCCATCTATTTCCCAGGGTGTATTCTATAAAACGCCTAGTACAAGACAGTCGGTTTTTAAAAGTTCTTGTATTCTTTATTAAACTTCTTCCTCCATAAGGACGTATTAAATTTTCAGATCTACCAAATGCCTCGTCTCCGACAATGACGCACGATATCGGTACTCCTTCGTTTGGTACGGGGCTTTTCTCTGATATTCCTAAACTTCTGTTAACGAGATTTTCACGCAAAATTGATTCCATAAAATAGATGAGACACTGTATTTTTCATATGCTCCAATCCATATAAGTGAACTGACAATCCGCAGCACATAAGGCAAGTAAATTAAAAATAAAAAGTACTCCGTCTACAGGCCACGAGTGGCATACCGGGACCATCAGACCGCCGTGTCATCCTCAGTGGAGGATGCGGAGAGGATGGGCGTGGGGTCGGCACACCGCTCTCACGGTCGTTACGATGGTATTATTGACCGAGGTCGTTACTATTCGGTCGAGTAGCTCCTCAATTGGCATCACGGGGCTGAGTGCACCCCCGAGAAATGGCAACAGTGTATGGTGGCCTGGATGGTCACCCATCCAAGTGCCGATCACGCCCGACAGCGCTTAACTTCGGTGATCTCACGGGAACCGTTGCCCAAGTAAAGCAAGGAAATAGTAATTTTTATATTATAGTGAAGTCCGAAAAAGGGAGTAACATACTATAAGTCCGTCTCGCTTGGCTGATTCGCCACGACTGACCGTCAGCTGACTGACTAAATTGGCTTCTTTAACATTGCGGCTGCATAGTACGTTATAGCCCAAACTGCTGAGGCCATCCACCCATAAGCACGTTTATATTTCATTTGTTATGCTGTAAACCAAGTAAAACTGTGCTCAGCTTCAAGGATGATTTCAGCACTGCCACGATTTACTAGACATGGTGGTGTGCCCTTGACTTCCTCCCGCCTCTGAACAGATACAGTGTTACTGAAGGATGTACATTTCAACACGTACTACGAAATACTGTACAATTTAGCTTGCCGTTAGTGCCATTGTTATAGGTGAAAAAAGCAGAAAGAAGAGAGAAAATCGTAGGACCAACTGAGCATCGAACCCTAAGCCTTAGCTTTGAAGTCTGGAACTTAATCCATTGAGCTACAAAGACTCATTTCTGGAAAAGCCATTAATAAGTTATTTATAAGACAGAAACTACACTGAGCCAAGGGAACAAATACTGATTCTGTATCAGAAAATATAACAAAGAAAATACAGTGGCAATATATATTAGTAGTTATTTAATTTACAGATAATTTATTGGCAAATAAATTTGTTTGAATGATCTACTTACTACAATAATTATCCAGATAGAAATCTATTTGAATAATACCCATCTCTTTTCGCCACTACACCTTACGCTTCCTTCCTCTTTTTGATCATATGTTCATATTATCAAACGTACTGAGTCCTACTAGTTTAATTGCTCGATTTACTCACAAAAGCCTGCGGTGTAGCTGGAAGTTTTCTTGTTTATTTAAAACAAAGTTGACAACTATGGTATGTTCCTACACCGTCAACGTAAATCTTTAATTTTTCCCGTTCAAAATAAGTTTAAATGTCAGTGCGATTGCAGCAGCTGACTGAAAGTGAGCATTGATACATCACCTATTATTTCACGGGAATATATAGTTCCACAACTGAAACAATTACCTTCAATGAGATTCAATATTCGGTTATCACTTTAATGTTCATTACATAGTGATAACACATGGTGAATCTCAGGCATACGGCACACACCATTCCCATACAAAAGATGGAAAATTCACAGATAAAAAGAAATTGTAATTTTAAGTGCGTTTCAACGCTTGCCAGGCCCATTAGTGCCGCCACATTGTGTCGAGGCTGTATAGGTAGAGTATACGTTTCCTTACCAGTGTGGCCAGACCACGCAGCTGTTGCCCCTCATTCTGTGAGTGAGCACCACGTAATACCGAGAGAGTGAACTGTCAGTCACGTGCTTCGGCATGCGCATGCATAGCGAGTGATGTAGATAAGCGCTACTTACGTGGATTCGCCACGTGGATGCAGGGCGGTACTGCATGTTGGAAAGAGAGGGAGACCCATCAGCACTGGAGTCAAAGACATAAGCAGCGTTGCTGGTTGAGGCAGGCGGAGAAATTGGCTGTGGCGTAGCATGCGCTGTGTGAGACCGACCACGCAGTAAAATTCGCCAACACATAAGTTCTTGCTGCAGAGAAGACCTATCACATCCGCTTGTTCAGGGATGCAATAGAAATTCACAAACATGACAATAGGTTCATCAAGAAAGGAGAAAGGCTCATACTGAACTGATCCCTGATTCCCATCCTGCAGCGATTGATTGCTGCAGGTAGAAAGCGGAGAACCGCAGTGGTAATGACCATGGAAAAGTCTTTGGATGTAGGCGCGCCAGGTGTATATAATCTGCGGCCGCATGCGCGATTCCACTCCGCCACCAGCAATGAACGGTCAAACTTTGACAATGGCTGCCACACGAGATGGCAAAATGTTAGAAAAATCATGAAACTAATGTCAGCCAAAGAATACGAAACAGAAACTAACAGGCAACTGATAATTGTCGTACTGGTTTAAAATGAAATAGAGCAGAGCAGATGACACAAAAACAGGTCTATGACGGCAGACTCCAAGATGGCAGTTAAAGATGGTAGGCCAGGGGATACTTGCTAAGATCTGTGATGTCAGAATCCAAGATGACAGACTTTGTGACAATGCCACAGCCCTATGAAGTCGGACGAGCATACACTGGAGCAGAATGAATGGTTATCAGATTTTCCAAATCACTGGTTCAGCCAGTTTGGTTGCAGGTTCTCTTGTGTTAAGTGTGTTAAGTCCTGTGTTTAAAATTGCAGGAAACTCTAAGATCTTTGTTCTTCCCCCACTCTTATAACGTTAAATTTTTCTTGCCCTAAATTTAAAATGTTGCTTTTCAAGCTGCCAAGAGTGTAAACAATTGCCACTCTGACGTCAGAGTATAAACAATTGTCACCGTAATTTTGAAGCTGACTTGTTCCAATTTTAAAATGTTGAGAAATGCACTTCTCCTAATGTTAGAATGATGTGAAGCCCTCCCGATTGTCAGAACTGGACCACTTGTCGTAACTAAAAAATACTCTGTAGCTTACTGATGAACCCTGTATTGCTGTCAAAAAACTGCCACTTTCGAGTGTGCATACTAGGACATAACTCAGAGAAATCTCCACTTGCATTTTATTTTTGTAATCATTGCACTTACTCTAGTCCATCCTTCCCACACTGAACAAAATACATGTTGTGTGGTCGATCTGGACTTTATCATAAGACGCCCTGACTGAGTGATCTTGCCTGTACGTGCACCATCAGTGCACCTGCCGGCTCCACATCATGCGGGTGTTCGATGCAGGCTGGGTAGCTCACCCTGCTACATTATTTTAAGCTTAAACAATGTCTAATTTTAGAATTACACGGTTTCTAGCCTCATAGTTGTTGGTAATGCATCACATTCAAACGTATTTCTAAGGGCTTAATCTCAGTTCAGTTTTAGAACTGAGTGGCGTGTTATTTTTTAGCGCAAATTTACATGACCATTACAGAAATGCACCAACAGACAGCTGGCCATTGTGTGCTTGCTACGGCTATGAATCAGATGCCACTCTCCAGACTGTACGAGACTTGCAGCGCTATATGTCATGGGGAATGGATTAAGGATTTGCGAAAGGTTGGTAAACGATCGGTGATGAGTTTTATGTCTATTTGCGTGTACAGTATGCGAGTGGGTGGGCGCAACTGGGCAGGGAGGTTGGGGAAGAGGAGATTAATAGAGGGAGGGGGAGGAGGAGATGTGTGCAGTATATGTGACATGTGTGTACATGAGTGAAGCCATGTGTAAAAATTTAGTATATACAGGGTGTTGCAAAACAATACCTACAAACTTGGTGGAGTTGTCAGAGGTGTTATGAGATATAAATTGAGGATAGGAATCATTATCTGGAAACGATACTACAGAGCGTGGAAGCTACAGTGGCCGGCGCCTGCCGCTAGGCCGCCCTTCGGCAGTAAACGCTGACTGACATTAGCCGGAACATCTCGCGCTACACTTGTGTTATTTCTTATCCAGCGATCGCGATTGATTGCCATGGTATCCAAGCTGGAGTACCCCAAGGAAGCATCCTAGGGCCCACCTTGTTTAACCTGTACATTAACGACTTCCCCGCAACACAAAACACGACGTTAGCCATTTACGCGGATGACACCGCCATCCTAGCGCAACATTAGAAACCATCGAACATCAGTTCACGAATACAGACAGCACTCAGAACAGCTGAGCCTTGGATGGAGCGATGGCGTATTAAAGTAAACGTCGACAAGTGCGAAGCAGTTCTGTTCACACGTAGGCCGAAACTACTGCGCAAACATCAACACTGTAGACCGATAACACTACATACACCCCCAATACGTTTCCGAGAGAAAGTCAGATACCTAGGTGTCTGCCTCGACCGGAAACTTACATGGGTGGGGGGGGGGGGGGGGGAGACCACATCGAATACGTTGCCAACAGAGCGCGCGCGAGGCTCAAACAGCTCTACCCAATGCTCAACAGGGAAAGCACACTGAATAGGAGGTCCATATGCATGACACTGATTAGACGTCTGATGACGTACGCAGCTCCCGTTTGGGGATATGCATCTCCTACACGACTGCGCCGACTGCAGATCATACAGAACAAAGTGCTACGAATCATTAGCAACGCTCCACGCTACACACGCACCGTGGATCTACACAATGAATACCGCCTTGATACCCTCAAGGAAGTATTAAAAAAACATGGCACACGACTATACAGGAACTCGAGACACTCGAACAATCCTTTCATCCTCACTCTGGGAAACTACGATCACAACCATAGGTGGAAGCACAAGCGGCCAAAGACACTACTAGCTAGGGCATAGCCACCTATATTAAACTAACATACACAAACAAGCGACAAACGTCGGCAAGCCCCTGCATATCAGCAACACTGACTGGTAACTACCTGCTGTTATTAGAGCCGACCAACAGGCCACAGTAGGGACACCGACGAGCTCGCCCACAGACGCACAAACAAACCGCCATTACCCTACCCTGTGCATCCGATATATGACCTATGGGACACAAGAACGATAATAAACCTAACTGTTGCAGGTTGCTGACGCTGAACGAGAGCTCTATACCGGCGAGCCTCCGAGCAACACAACCGCACAACGTCAAAGGTATCGACACACATGATACCCACTACCAACAAAGCCTACCCTTGCACGACCTATCGCAGGCAGCAAGACATCCGCTACTGCTCTTACCAACCGAACTAACTATCGCAGATCTCGCTTCCCACGCCCGGGTTCCCGGGTTCGATTCCCGGCGGGGTCTGGGATTTTCTCTGCCTCGTGATGGCTGGGTGTTGTGTTATGTCCTTAGGTTAGTTAGGTTTAAGTAGTTCTAAGTTCTAGGGGACTGGTGTCCATAGATGTTAAGTCCCATAGTGCTCAGAGCCATTTGAACCATTTTAACTATTGCAAAGCCGGCCGCGGTGGTCTCGCGGTTCTAGGCGCGCAGTCCGGAACCGTGCGACTGCTACGGTCGCAGGTTCGAATCCTGCCTCGGGCATGGATGTGTGTGAAGTCCTTAGGTTAGTTAGGTTTAAGTAGTTCTAAGTTCTAGGGGACTAATGACCACAGCAGTTGAGTCCCATAGTGCTCAGAGCCATTTGAACCATTTGAACTATTGTAAAGGTTTTTTCCCTTGCCTCTTGCCTTGGCATTTTTTCCTCTGCCCTTCAAACCGCTACCCTTCGTTCGACTTCGACCCAATCTACCTCCAGATGAGCGAGTATTAATGGTTGACCTTAACCAGACGTACGCAAACATCGCAGTACACACATACTGCGACACCTCACTTTAGTGAATACTAACCCTTATTCAGAGATGGCAGTAGACCTATTGAGTTGGCCATCATGCCTGTGTGGGCGTGGAGGTGCTCCACCTCTTTTTTTTTTAAATGATTTCCACGATTGGCAATGGAGAAGATGGAGCTGCGTAGAGAGGCCTTGTCCGCTATGATTGCAACGCTCCGTTTCCCGGTGTATGGCAGTTTTGCACATAAATTAGTATTTGCAGTTTACTTTTTTCCTGTATGCCGAAAGACATTGGGGATTTTGAGGATTTCAGGAGAAAAATAAAATGCGGATGGAAGCTTGTGTCCAAAGCCGTCATCCTCGAAGGCAACAGAGCATCACATTCATAAGAGACAAAGCCTGTTCACGTGGCAGCTAGATCTATTTGCTCCACTCCCCATCAGGGCAATCATCGGCGATCACTGAATAACAAACAACGTAGGCCCATGCCAAGACGTTCCGCCTAGGGTTGTGAAGGGGTGGGATTGCGACAAGTGCCTAAACCTATTACTTTCAGGCTCTGTAGCTTCGTTGATCGATGTTTCTGGATACGAGTTCGTAACCTCATTTTGTTCTTCAGTACATCCTCTACACCCCCTCGAAGTTTGTTGGTATCGTTTTTTTAGCGCACTATATATAAAAAAAATATTTAGATGAAATATTGATCTCAAAATGTTGAAAATTTATTGATCCATTTCACACACACACACACACACACACACACATACATACAGTAAAAATCACAAAATTATTCATTAGATAAAAATAAACTTTAATATAGCACTTTTTTTAATTCAGACTAAAAGGTATAACATAATTTCTCCTAGCTCCATACAAATTGCTAACCCTATACATATAGGCCTGAAAATTTAAGCTTTGGAATTTTTAATAGCTATGGCAATACTTGTAATATTTAAAACAAAGAAACATGGGATGCATGTAATAGGTAATAGGAGGTGAACTATTCATTCATCAGTTATGTGCCTCATAATTTCTTTACAAGTAATAATAATAATGGGCGTATGGCATTGGTGGCCGGGAGACCCCTCGCGGGGCGTTTCTTTAACGCGACTACGGCGACTTGCGAGTGAATGAGAATGAAATTATGATTAAAGACACACAACACCCAGTAATCTCAAGGCAGAGAAAATCCGTGATCCCACCGGGAATCGAACCCGGGAAACCAGAACGCTACCGCAAGACCACAAGCAGCGGACCTTACAAATATAGTCGTAGGTAATAAACAGCACAAATTTTTCTCACTCTCTGTTGTGTTTAGGAATCTATTTGGGAATAGCAGAAATCATTTTATGCTTTTTCGTCCGAATTAGGACATGTGTTAATAAGATATTTTATTTAAATAATTATTTTTTATTCACATTGTGTGGAGGTAGGTAATAAAGGTAGACTCCTGAAACCACGTATTAGATGACCCATGGATTACCACATTTGGAAAGTGAAAGAAGACGTCAGAATGACCATAGATCTGTTTAATTAACTTCTTTAATCCAGTCCTCAGTAGTAGTACATCAGGGGTAGCTTTGTGGTGGCATCCAATTGTCTTTCAAGCAAAACAATAGACATCTGGCATCGTTGACAGCAAAACGAGAGGTTTTAACTGTGGCATCACTCGAATGCTGCTGTCAGCGACGTCTCCAGCTGTGACTTTGTGACAGCTTGTCAGTGCAGCTGACCATTTTGTGGGGGTGGCCGTGACCTGCGTCCAGCAATTGGGTGGCTATCTGATCCAATGGCGGCTTCTTGCGTGACTCTGCCCTGTCTGTGGTCGAACAGCGGCCACTTTACTGCATTCCGGGATATCACTCCAGGCGTCACAGACTCGTGGCGTGTGCTGTGACACATACGAGAATATTGTAGTATACAAATAGCTGAGTACTTATACGCGCTAGACACTGTTTGGTTAGGGCTTAAGGCATGTACTCTAAACACTTCTGTGGTGGAAAGTGAGGGAAGTCTTCCATCCTTCTGCTTGCGTATTGCAGTGTTAATTGTTCCTTTACTGTGCCTAGCTGGTTCTGCTCGACAACGACTGTTGGCTGTGTTTTACTTCGCAACACATAACACTCTTGCCTGCCTGCGGCTGGCTCCATTGCAACTCACTTCCAGAGTGGCATAAATTTTGAATGAAAAGGATGGATACTCTACATATATAAGGACCTTACCTTCCCCAGTAGGCATTATTATGTTGCCCTTGTCAACTGAGTAGTAAAGATGCTAGTCCGCAACTCGTGGTCGTGCGGTAGCGTTCTCGCTTTCCACGCCCAGGTTCCCGGGTTCGATTCCCGGCGGGGTCAGGGATTTTCTCTGCCTCGTGATGACTGGGTGTTGTGTGGTGTCCTTAGGTTAGTTAGGTTTAAGTAGTTCTAAGTTCTAGGGGACTGATGACCATAGATGTTAAGTCCCATAGTGCTCAGAGCCAGTAAAGATGCTACATTGTATGGTAAACTGGCACCTTACCCAAGTACTTGGTTCAAATGGCTCTGAGCACTATGGGATTCAACTTCTGTGGTTATCAGTCCCCTAGAACTTAGAACTACTTATACCTAACTAACCTAAGGACATCACACACATCCATGCGCGAGGCAGGATTCGAACCTACGACCGTAGCAGTCGCACGGTTCCGGACTGCGCGCCTAGAACCGCGAGGCCACCGCGGCTGGCCTTACCCCACTACTAGAAAGATCTGTATCTACTTAGTTCATTCTTATTTATTCATGTAATATCTTGCTCGCTCTCAAACGATCTCACGATAATGAAGAGGACACACATAGTCTCTCCTTTCCTTGCAAGATCTGATGGAGGACCTGCGACACTATTTGGAGCCATAACATCTGCACACAACTCAACAAATGAGATTTCTGATCTCTCTCTCTCTCTCACTCCTTGTTTACTAACGACATTTTAAATATTAGACAGTGATTGTTGGAAGAGACTCGAGCCAGTAAACAGCGCTGTCCGTCATTTGTTTGAAGCTCGAAGATGATTCCTGTGGAAATCAATGGAAGTAAATCAAAAAATCAGTCTCCTTCTCAATGTTCGTTGCTTGTAGAAGAATTTTGTATAATATTCTCGTCTTCTGCTTCCGCAGCCATGAAGTCAGTTGTAATTAATAATAAGCCGATTAAATGGAAGATGGTTTCCAATACTCTAAAAGGAAATGTTGGGTGCAAATAATAATTATTCATTCCAGTTTTTTAACATTCCAATGCTCAAAAGTAAAGACGCTTGTAAATTTTATGAGCACAGACAGTTTTTGAGTGCCAATTTTTATGAAACGCTTACGTAGTAGTCACACCAGAGTGATTTAAAATTCATATGCCTAAAAGCACGGAATACTCGTATATTCAGTTGCTTTAGTTATAGGACGAAGGAAGTTTTCCTCACAAGCCTGAACCTGCTCTACAATAGTTTTATGTGGTTCTAGCTCAACTGTGAATGAAACATTTCTGGTGTACTTGGGGGAAACCAAGATATCTGTCTGCCCTCGGGAACTGATGGTGCACCAACCTAAGAAGGAGGCGTGCTATTATATACGGCATCACTGTAGGCCAGGTGTCATTCGCTAGGCGGAAATTGTTTCTGCGGAAGATATTTTAGAGCTTCCAGCAACGGACGACACCTCCTCGCGTGCCTGCTCCCGAATGCTGTCTTGGCTTACTTATTCACACAGCACTTCTTATGACAACTACACAGCGGACGACGTCATTCTCTTTGGAAATCGATTGATATGGTTATTTCGAGCTGTGTCAAGCTGCTGGCCTTGTGAAGTTAAATGTTCAAGTCGAACTCCATGTTTCTCTGTTATGTGTTAAGTAGCGGTGATTATTGCACGCATACCTAGGAAAACATGATGTTTTTCTGTCGGAACTTCACTCTAGTGGCTGAATTTAAAACTACATGAAGGAATCGCGCTAGAGACCACAATAAGCAGTATGTACCATTTTCTACAGTTTTTGTTGTTAGATATGAAGTTGTGTTATGCACAACATTTAATTTTACATTTTTAAGAGAGATGAAGTATATTTAAGCTATTTGGATGATACTGTTAGTCTTCAGTTACTGTGTTTTAAGGCGAGTAAAGTTATACGTATTTTCTAAAACGAGTTATAAAACGCGTGGTCGATTAAGCCATATTTTGTCTGCCGTGCAACACTTAATATCTGGTAGCAGATTAAGGTCTCCTACCATGGAACATGTGATATTTGTAAATGAACGTCTTAACAATTTTACTTGTCTTGAAAAAGGAAAGTTGTCTTACTTTCCAATAGCTTTAGTATTTAACTTTTAACTTCATAACTCTTCTGCTTAATTTGATTTCACTTACTGATTATTCGTGTGTAGCAGCGTAATAATGTAACAGATAGAGTCTTTTATATAGTTTATTGACAAAATTTTCTCTATTGGAACAATTTTAAATTACAATTTAATATTTGTTCCTAGGTACATGTCCATGTTGTACATGTTTTCACATTCGAAAAAACTTCAATTTTTGAGAATAATTTTTGTAATTGCTGAAAAAGACTACATCACAAAAAAGTGAATGCCGTGATTAAAAAATAGAATACCAAAATACATTAAACTTCATTTATAGGGCTGTGTTAATGTTGCTTCTATTGGTACTTCAGTAACCAGAAAGGCCATGTTGAGCCTGACCATGACTTTACTTGGATCTATCCTATTGGTGATATCCATAAATATTTGAGAATTCTTAATCTGGTATCTCCAGTGACCATCTATTTGTATTTACACTCCTGGAAATTGAAATAAGAACACCGTGAATTCATTGTCCCAGGAAGGGGAAACTTCATTGACACATTCCTGGGGTCAGATACATCACATGATCACACTGACAGGCACATAGTCACAGGCAACAGAGCATGCACAATGTCGGCACTAGTACAATGTATATCCACCTTTCACAGCAATGCAGGCTGCTATTCTCCCATGGAGACGATCGTAGAGGTGCTGGATGTAGTCCTGTGGAACGGCTTGCCATGCCATTTCCACCTGGCGCCTCAGTTGGACCAGTGTTCGTGCTGGACGTGCAGACCGCGTGAGACGACGCTTCATCCAGTCCCAAACATGCTCAATGGGGGACAGATCCGGAGATCTTGCTGGCCAGGGTAGTTGACTTACACCTTCTAGAGCACGTTGGGTGGCACGGGATACATGCGGGCGTACATTGTCCTGTTGGAACAGCAAGTTGCCTTGCCGGTCTAGGAATGGTAGAACGATGGGTTCGATGACGGTTTGGATGTACCGTGCACTATTCAGTGTCCCCTCGACGATCACTAGAGGTGTACGGCCAGTGTAGGAGATCGCTCCCCACACCATGATGCCGGGTGTTGGCCCTGTGTGCCTCGGTCGTATGCAACCCTGATTGTGGCGCTCACCTGCACGGCGCCAAACACGCATACGACCATCATTGGCACCAAGGCAGAAGCGACTCTCATCGCTGAAGACGACACGTCTCCATTCGTCCCTCCATTCACGCCTGTCGCGACACCACTGGAGGCGGGCTGCACGATGTTGGGGCGTGAGCGGAAGACGGCCTAACGGTGTGCGGGACCGTAGCCCAGCTTCATGGAGACGGTTGCGTATGGTCCTCGCCGATACCCCAGGAGCAACAGTGTCCCTAATTTGCTGGGAAGTGGCGGTGCGGTCCCCTACGGCACTGCGTAGGATCCTACGGTCTTGGCGTGCATCCGTGCGTCGCTGCGGTCCGGTCCCAGGTCGACGGGCACGTGCACCTTCCGCCGACCACTGGCGACAACATCGATGTACTGTGGAGACCTCACGCCCCACGTGTTGAGCAATTCGGCGGTACGTCCACCCGGCCTCCCGCATGCCCACTATACGCCCTCGCTCAAAGTCCGTCAACTGCACATACGGTTCACGTCCACGCTGTCGCGGCATGCTACCAGTGTTAAAGACTGCGATGGAGCTCCGTATGCCACGGCAAACTGGCTGACACTGACGGCGGCGGTGCACAAATGCTGCGCAGCTAGCGCCATTCGACGGCCAACACCGCGGTTCCTGGTGTTTCCGCTGTGCCGTGCGTGTGATCATTGCTTGTACAGCCCTCTCGCAGTGTCCGGAACAAGTATGGTGGGTCTGACACACCGGTGTCAATGTGTTCTTTTTTTCCATTTCCAGGAGTGTAGATAATACATTGTCTCCCTGTATGTGGGAGAGCCGATAGCACCCATGATTCATCTCATTGGTACGACGTTTTAGGGTATTTTAGACAGACCATACGCCCTTAAGTCCTCCAATGACAGACACAGATTGTTATAATAAACAACTGCACTGAGGATAACTGTAGCATTCCCCTTATCATCCAGTAATGCAACATAGTGTTCATCTTTCTCCAACAAATTTGTCCTGGTCCCTCCTACTTGCTGTTGTTGTTCACCGTCTCACTCTCCATTTCTTTCTTTTCCCCACTATTCTTCACATATGGACTCTAGAAAAAATGCCAATTTTTTATTTACTTTCAATAGACAAATAAGTAGACTTCAGTAATTTATGCAGTACAGAAACCCACTAGCAAACGAATTAGGCATTACAGCTGTTCCGGAAGAGCAGTAACGTCGCCACACTGAATGGAATAGTTCACCATCTGGGAAGTCGTCTATCTTCTATTGACCGCCGGTTAAACATTCGAGCCTAAGATGGGCAAGTAGCGCAATGATAGCAAAACCGACCACTGATACCTCCTGAGGCTCGACTCCGTTTCACAGACCTTACTGGTCATGTAACCTTTCAGTTTTTCAAACATATACTGTAAGGTCTTCCATTCTGCGAAAACTGTCGTGAGAATAAATACGGTAACAACATAATGATGTACCTCAGTAAATGGACACCACCATCGAGCGCCGTAATCATAAGTCACAGTTTCAGAGGGCATCGATCAATGTGGTTCCCCAATGTAATGAGAGACTTTTGAAGTCCATTCTGTGACGTGATGTCACCTTTATCAGCATGTAACCAAGATCTATCGTCTCTTGACTGATCGTTCTTACATTCTCTTCTGTTCCTAGTTATGTTCGGCTACTTGGAGACTATTTGCTGCCATTCATGGACTTCATGCTCCGAAACAACCATGTCATGTTACTTGGCCACAGTTGTTGAAGAATATTATGGCCATTTAGAGCGGAGGATTTGGCCAGCCAGATCGCCCAACTAACATTTAACATCTAACATTTATGAGACATACTCGAGAGTACATTTCGTGCACTGATTTTCGCAGCGACAATGCTTTCACAATTAAGGACGGCTATAGAGGCAGCATGGCTGAGTATATCTGCAGGGGACTTCCAACGATTTATTGAGTTGCTGCACTACGCCGTACAAGAGGAGGTCCGACACGATTTTACGAGGTATGACTTTTGTCACCTCACTGTATATCTTTACAGAATATAAATTGCATTTTATAAGTAATAAATATTAGTTTATCGCGTAACTTTTCCGCTTCTATGGGATCACAGCAATTAATTTTGATGCAACAGCTGTTTACATGCCCAATCATAAAAAAAATATGTAATTATTGTTGATGTTTTGTACACAATAGAAAATTCTCGCTAATGACCAAACGTAATGGTTTCCTGTGATTATTCATAAATGCCAAAGTTGTTGATGAATAACTGAAACGTGCTTTATATATGTCTTACGAGTTACTGAAGCAATATTGGAAACATTTTTGTTTCTTGTTCTTTTATGTAGTTTTTACCTTTTTGAGGAAATTGCGTTTGCTAGCGCTACGTAATAAATATTTTGTTTCTATTTTACACGTTTCTGTGTTTCACGTAACAAATCGGCAACTTATGAATAAGATCTGAGTAAAACAAGCCGGCCGCGGTGGTCTCGCGGTTCTAGGCGCAGTCGCCTTTCGGCACGCTAGCGGCACGGACGTCTTGTTTACGTCCTCGCCGCGCAGCTCGCTCGCGGAGTTGTTTACGTGATTCTGCCGTCTTAGCGCGCTATATTTCATTCGACAGAGAATGGCTTATGCCCACCGAAAATCGACACTGAAGATTAGCTTTGCACCTGAATATGCCCGACCAAAAGCACTGGAAATCGAACAGTTTATCAGAGATGAAGTCAAGATTGACTGCAACGATCTTGTTGGCATCCACCTTTCTATAGTGAGCAGTGTGGTATACGTGAAATTGGTCAACGAAGACATATGTGAAAAAATTCTAGATGCAACTCGAAGTGGTCTTAAGTTCCGTCACTCTGATGGACACATCGGTGACGTAACTGTGGAACATGCGGGACTTGGACTGCGCACGATACGTGTTTTTGAACTCCCTTTCGAGGTGCCTTCAGAGGTAGTGGTATCTGCATTCCATCCATATGGAAAAGTGATTAGCCACACAGCTGAGAAGTGGGTTCAGTTCACTACATACCCGGTTCTCAATGGAGTACGGCAGATCCGCATAGAACTAACCAAACATGTGCCGTCCTACTTATATATTGGTGGCTGCCGTGCAATTATTATTTATGATGGACAGCCGAAGACATGCTCGGGATGTGGCAAAGAAGGACACCTCCGTTCTAGCTGTCTGCAGCGCAGAATCACACAGTTACCGCCTGGGGACCTGCCGGCCACGACCGCTCCGACGTCGCTAACGCTGACGTTTGTCGAAGCTCTCCATAGCGACCCCCGACCGCGAACACCACTGGCTCCTACTACTGGTACATCGTCGTTTCCGGTACTGCCTCAGGCTGTTGCGGACGGACCGACGCCCTTGCCTCCTCCTCCCGACGTGTGCAGTGGTGAGCAATCTCAAGGACAGGGGATGGCCCTTGACTCCATGATTGTGCCTACCGATGCTTTTGTGCCTGAACTTCCGGATCCCCAGGCGTCTTCGGACACTGAAGATCACGTGCGCAAGCAACGGTCGCCGAAGAGACGTCGGAAACGGCGGATCGCCCCGTCTGACACCTGCAGGACGCAGTCTCAAGAAGATGAAGATCAAAATTATCAAGTTGTTCCCCCGAAGGACGAATCTGTGGTGGAAGCACCAACTTGCACTCCGTCGGACGTACAACCATCCTTGCATGCACCAGGCGCTGTACCTATGGACGTTGAACAACAGCTGAGCCAGGACAACTCTTCCACCACCGACGTGACACTGCCTTCGGACTCTGCTGGTACTCCACTGGACGCACACCATCCACGCACCCTTGCGTGGTCTGACGATGTAGCCGACGAAACACCAACTAGTGAAACAGCCGCGAATGCCGCTGCTCCAGCCCACGACTCCTAATCGACAGGGTTACAAGATGGGGATGTGCAGCCTACTGGGACAACATTCTTGTTCGCTGCTGCTCTTCGTGCCTCCATGAGCGTCCCTGTAGTCCCAATTCTACGACAAGCTTACAGGATTGGCTCCATCAATGTCAACACCATTGGCACCCCTGTCAAACTACAATTGCTCCGTGATATGTTGAGGGCGTCGGACCTAGATGTTGCCCTTTTGCAGGAAGTTCGCCTGGCGACGTTTCCTAATGTCTATGGCTATGTTTCCTACCTCACGCCGTGTGCCGACGGTGGCAGTGGGACAGCTATTCTTTTAAAGGAAGGCATTGATGTAGATGACGTGATTTACCTACCATCGGCTAGGGGTCTTGCTGTGACTTTCCACGGTGTTCGAGTCATCAATGTTTACGCTCCCTCGGGCACGGCCAAGCGACGGGAGCGGTCGCGATTCTATTCAGAACAGATCGCTCCTTTGTTTGTCGGACGCTACGACCATATTGTTCTTGGCGGCGACTTCAATTGTGTATTATCCCAAAAGGACCAACATCCCCATTTCACCACATGCCAGGAACTCAAGCTGCTTGTGCATGAACTGAAACTCACCGATACTTGGGACCGCGTGCATGGCGATCGGCCTGGGTATACGTACGTCACCAGCCATTCAGCAAGTCGTCTTGACCGTGTCTACGTGTCCCCAGGACTCGTAACTGCCACGCTTAACGCTGAGTTATGGCCTACCGCCTTTTCCGACCATATCACCTACATTTGCACTGTTTCGCTCCAGAGGCAGAAGGTGTGGCGCGGTCGAGGCCTGTGGAAGCTGAATGTGGCCCATCTCAAGGATCCGGAATGTAGGCAGGTCGTAGAGACGACGTGGAACAACTGTGTGAGACGCCTTCCAGCGTATCCTTCAACACTTCGGTGGTGGATCGACTGCGCCAAGCCTGCTTTACGTCGTTCTATGATGAATTACGGTCGCGATAAAATGTTATGGCACCGACATACCATGGAATACTATTTCACAATTCTCCGGGAACTCTCAAACCTTGCCCCCTCAGTTCAACGACAGGTTGAAATTTAACGTATTAAGGCGAAGATAATTTCTCTTATGCGTCACCGCCTTGAAGGCACAGTAGTACGCGCAAGATGTCACGAATGTGTACCAGGAGAGCTCCCGTCCATGCATCATGTTATCCGAGAGAAGCAGCGGTGTCGTAGAAAGTTGATCAACGCCCTCGACATGCCAGATGGTCGTCGATTGACGTCCCAGAATGACATCGTAAGAGCCTTTGTGGATCACTACAACGAGTTCTATGCAGCAGAGGACCGGAACGTGGCGGTAATGTCTGATGTCCTCCGTTCCTTGACAGATACCCTGGACGAGTCTGCTGCGGAGATTCTCACGGCGACAATTACGGCTGATGACGTCGCCGATGCTCTTCATAAGGGTGCGGCAAACAAAGCCCCAGGTCCAGATGGGTTCCCGCTGGAGTTTTACCACACATTTCATGACATCATGGGCTCACGCTGGACTGCGATGTATGAAGAACTGATGAACCCTGACTTTCCTCTCCCACCCGAATTCGTAGAAGGCTTGCTTATCCCGGTCCCCAAGCCATCGGGAGGTCGAGGAGTGGAACATTATCGGCCGCTGACCATGTTAAATTGTGACTTCAAGATTTTTACCCGGATTCTTGGCGCTCGCATTAGGCGCGTCGTCCCTCAAGTTATCTCTCTGGATCAAACGTGCTTTGGAGGTGATAGTAACATTCAGACGGCACTCAGCGATTACCGTGACGTTATAGCCCTGACCATGACCTGTCGCAGTCGTGGTGCCTTAGTGACAGTGGACTTCGACCACGCCTTTGATAGAGTGAGTCATGACTTTCTCGAAAACGTACTCCGACGGATGGCCTTTCCCCACAGGTTTATACACCTCGTCTTGCGGCTTCTCCGAGGTGCCACGTCGCGGGTGCTGGTCAATGGCCGTGTGGCGGGCCCTATTAACGTCATGCGGTCGGTCCGTCAAGGATGTCCGCTGTCGATGCTGCTTTTCGCCATTGCCCTTGAGCCACTATTACACGGTTTGAGGAGCCGGTTGACGGGCATAACAATGAGGGGGACTTCTTTCATCTGCCGCGCCTATGCAGATGACTTGGTGTTCTTGGTTCTATCGGAGGATGAAGTGCGAGAGGCACTGGCGTGGATCAACCAGTACGGGGCTGCTGCGGGCAGCCGTGTGAACCTGACGAAATCTAGTGCTATGTCCGTCGGTAGAGGCCTTCCAGCTGAGAGTGTGGCACCATTGCCATTAGTGGACAAGCTCAAATGTTTGGGGATCACCTTCACGCGTGATATACAGCGCACGATCTCATTTAACTACAAACGCCTGCTTCAAGCTATCCGCACGAACGTTCGTGGCAACCTCCTGAGAGCATTGGACATGTTACAAAGGGTGGATTTTGTTAACACTCATCTAGTCTCGCGACTACCCCATTTAGCACAGATTTTACCGATGCCAAAGGCAATGGCACACAGACTTCAGGCGGCGTTCGGCTACTTTGTTAGCGCGGGTCTTATCTTCAATGTTCGCTACGACACGCTGACACTTCCTCCTCGAGATGGCGGCCTCGGCCTTGTCAACGTCCGAGCGAGAGCAGCTGCCCTTTATGTAAGTACGATGGTTAAATCGTGGATCCGCCGCCGAAACGGATTATCGGGAAGCCTGATTGATGAAGTGGCCCCTCCCTCTCGAGTGGCACCCGTTGCAGTAGCCCATATTTCTTCCCCTCTCTCACATATCCGGACCTTTTTCATCGAATACAGTTATGTCCATGCCGACTTGCCTAGTACCAGACCCCCTATGACACGTGATGTTTACCGAATCATGATGAGAAATCACACTCGGAATGTTGTGGAAAGGCGATATCCTACGATCGCATGGCCCATGGTATGGCGTTCTGTACACCATATATACCTAGACACGAGCGCACGTGCGACCTGGTATTTGGTCGTTAATGGAAAATACATGACACAACTTCGTCTACATGCCATAAAAATGACAGATTCGCCGCTGTGTCCTCGCTGTCAAACGCTTGATACGGACGAACACCGACTGATGTGTGGATCTTCTGCAGAGGTGTGGCAGCTGATTCAGAAGATGCTTGCCTTTCTTCTACGTACGGCTCCCCATGCCATTACACCGAAATCTCTTCTGTTCCCAGATGAGACATACTTCCCAAGTACGAAGACCAACGCTGTGATCTGGATAAAAGGTCTCTCGATCTCTTATTTGTTCCATGAAGGTGATAAGAGTGTTCTTGATTTTTGGACATTCCTGCAAGATCGCTTTACTTTTCTCATGCACCATCCGCGATACCGTCAGTACTATGCCAACTTTTTGGGTAGTGCCTTCTTCGATCCCCCCTGCAGCTGGGGTGTCCCAGGTATGAGAAGATGACTTCAATGAGAGTGTGTAATACCAGGACTCAGTCCCATGTACCGGAAAATGCAATATTCTTCGTGAAGACGTGCCTGGAACATGCCTGACTGCCTTGGGATTCGGTGTGCGTCTACCCACAAGTTGGCGGGACGCGGATGATGCTTTGTCTGTTCTGCCAGGAGGGCGTTTTCTTTAATTCCTGTAATTCCCTTTCTATTTTATATGTTACTGATGGTAATTCCACATAAAAAAAGCGCTTAAGGCAACCGCTCATGAGAGGCGCAAGATCTGAGTTCGAGTCCTCGTCACGCACAAATTTTTAGTTTTACCATTGCTCTATCATAACGCCCTGTGAGGCTGGAAGTCACGAATTCCCACACATTCTTTTCCTTTGTTTCTCCATTCTCTGTTTTATTATCGTAGCTCGCCTATTTCTTTAGTGACGTTAGACATGCTGTGGCCATAACTTCAAAGTGGTGGTTCCTAGCCTTTCTGAGACCATTAACCTGAGTGCAAACAGTTAATAGTTAGTCCTCCCCCCTCCCCCCCTATCCCCCAGCACCTAAAAAAAAAAAAAAAAAAAAAAGGCGCGCAGTCCGGGACTGTGCGACTGCTACGGTCGCAGGTTCGAATCCTGCCTCGGGCATGGATGTGTGTGATGTCCTTAGGTTAGTTAGGTTTAAGTAGTTCTACGTTCTAGGGGACTAATGACCACAGCAGTTGAGTCCCATAGTGCTCAGAGCCATTTTTTTTGAGTAAAACAATGCCAATCTACGTTTTGCTATAGATAGTGTTTACTTTTAAATAACTGAAAGAGAATAACTATATAGACTCAAATTATCACGTAGGCTACACAGCCCTTTATGTATTCTCACACAGTTTTTATACGGCTAACCGCTTCTGGTTTTTAGGTGAATCTAGTATGACACTAATCACATACGCAAAGAAAGCGATCGTTATGAGGCAACTACCGTACTATACGATTACTTACGATATTCCACTGTGGCCTACCGTGGTTTTACAACTCTAATTGTAACTCCTCGTGATAAGTAGAACTGGCATGGAGACCTGCATCAAACCAGTCTCACGACTGAAGACCACAACAACAAGAAGTAGAACTGCTAACTGCGGCATTAGTGTAATTCACGTTTAGTGTTGTTTGCCAGATTTGAAAGAGTACATACAGGTCGTGGACAGCGTCGCACGAGTCTGGTATCCTACAGCACCAGCGGCCCGGTTCAGTGTTCAGCACGACATCACAGCATCTGACATCGCGGTCCACCTGATGGGACAACGTGGGCAGTGATGGGGGACGGACTGAGTACTCTCCAAAACGGCGAGTGAGACAAACGCACACCTCGTGATCACCGTCACCTCCTAGCAGTGCTACCGATGGGTCGTGTCTGCCTTGCCAGTGGGCGGAAAACCGCCCCACCTCGTTCTCCACTCTGGAGCTGAGGCAGCATCCTCGGTCCGGATTATGTAGCCACCAGCCGTCGCCGGAGACATGGCAACGGCTTGTATTCTAATTAATAAATGGAATAATTTGGAAAACTATTTTATTGCTTCTAACGACGTCACGCAGGCCTTCTGTCAGATACCTCATCAAACAGTAGGGGTCCCCAGCGGTGGTCAGAAGAGCTCCAGCCCAACGCCAGTAAGAGTTGGGTGGCAACGATCTGACACACCGACATTAGCAACAGTCACAGAGGGTGGGTGAAGGAGAAGAGATTGTTATTTGCTCCAAAAGAATTGTGTTGTTTGTTACGACCAGGTTAGGACTTAAAGAATTTGAAGTTACTTTGTATGGGCCGATAGAACAGGCACATTTATCTCGGTTCAAAGATAGTAGTCGGTAACAGAATCTTCCGCTGACACTTCGTAAAACCTGTAATTTCACGGGACATAGTACACGATATGATATTTTTTTACTAACAATAAGCACTATGTGTGGAAAATACAGGCACACAGTAGACTATTCTTCAGAGTGTCGTTGACTAACGATTAGGTGTAGGAATTAGCTGTATTGTTTTATTTTACAACTTGTAATGTCGCGAGTCAATATGCGATATCTTTATTGGAGTAAGCTACTTTGCAGAACAGCGCGTAGCATTGGAGCCGTTGGCTCTGAAGTAGACTTGGCCACTGTTTCTATGTTTCGATACAGTGTATCGGTACGTGGAACTTTTTCAGTGTTTCGGAACGGCTGTCGTTCACTTTTTCGAAACAGTGGTGTTTCATTCTGCCCCTGTTTCGGATAACCGGACCAGATTCGATCTCGAGCCAGACACAGAAACTTTATTGTTATTTCAAAATGAGGCTGTTTCAGTCCGCCTGTGCTTGGAACGGACTAATTGTATCGAAACAGTGATGTTTCATTCCGCTCTGTGTCGGACGAGACTCGGGCTCGGCACAGGTACTGAAACACAACATACCACTTCGTGAAACTCTTTCTAGAGTGTCGAAATCTTTTTGACAAGCATTAGCATGAAGCTTAAGATATCTGAAAATAAAGCTTCGTTTCTAGCTGACTGTCCTATTCCGAAATGGCGTAACATTTGCTTTATAAACACTAACCAAGCAACAAAACAACGCATACTATTCACATTCAAAATAATAAATATGTGAAAATCATTCAGTTAAATTACACTTTTTTATAACATACGCTTCTCTGTTCATGTACAGTAATCATATTAAGAAACGCAAGTAAGCCTACAACATTTTGAATAAAAAAAAGGCGTAGAGTGACAGTTATTAGACACATATACAAATTTGATGTAGGTATAATTGAAAGCAATCTGTTTGACATATCACTGATAGAGTAATGGTGAACGGGAAGAGCTGCGAAGCATGGTGAATTTATAGTAACGGTTCGACACACCTTGAAAGACAAATTTTTACTGTTATATTTTATTATTTATTCTAATTATTTGGCATTATTTGTGAGTCTATAGTCACTGTGCCTATTATCCACAATGATTCCCTTCGTGTGCATGGAAATTAGCAGGATGGGTATATTACCCATACTAACGGAATGTGGGAATCCCAGTAGCATATCCGTTGTTTCTGCAGTTTGCTCCCACCTCCAGTTCCGTTCGTGGTGGTTCTTCTGTCTTCAGCGATGCCTGCCCTCAGCCAATTCAAAAGTATGAAAGTCACACGACACAAAAGCAGCGCAATTGCTGCATGAAATACGAAACTGCCAAGACCCCTAAGTGATAGTTTCATACTTTCTGCTATATGATTAGCGCTCTCGCATCTCATTTGTGTTTATATGGACATACGTATACAGTGGACATTCAAGATGATAAAACGTGTAGGTTTATAAAATTACAAAACACAAACTGTTTCACTGTTTCGAAACAGCGTATCGAAACATTACATTGTACTGTTTCATTCGTTTCGAAACAGTTACCTGTTTCAGTTTGCCCATCTTTACTTTGAAGGAGACAGCCAGTTGTGTCTTAGCAATGACTCATTCGCACCTGTCGCTGTGCTAGCCGTGGGAAGCGCTATCTGTGTCATTTCGAGCGACTGAATATTCAGACACCTAAGAATCTAAATAAACTACATTAAACATTATTTAATATTGTTTAAAGTCGATACACTGCCTTTCTTTATTCAAGAGAATATGGTAAAAAAATTCAGTCTTCTATCTGTCATAGTTTCGGAGTTAGAGAAAATTACCTGAAACACCCCAAACCGACACTTAAGACTAAAAAACTCAGTTAGGAAACATAACAGTTTCAGTTTTAGTATCATTTGAAATCATTACTGGAGTTCGCAAAATGTCAGGTCAATTTCTTTGGATTTTCATATAAATAACGTTAACTACTTTTCGTTTTTGTAATATAAAATCCAGGAAAGGTTATTATTTAATTAATATCTATTTGTTTTGTTGTTGTGGAATGAATGAGAATGAGTGAGTGTGTGTAAGTGGGACACATGTATAAATTCAATATTGTGTAATGTACCACATTACATAACTGTGTAGTGGGAAAGTTGTGTTTTCCCCTCGTTACTGATGACGTATGTCTAAGAGTACTTGCTTTTGTAAGAAGGCAGCCAGAATAGCCGTTTGCAGAGGAATAGTTTTCTAAATAAATTCCCAAATTAATTTTCCTTTCGTTTGGTTTTCTTAAACATTATATTAATATTTGCGTATTGAACTGATGTGAATGCAACTGGGAGTAGTGATTGGCGTAGGACAGTTTTGGCGCGAGAATGATCTCGATCGATTGTTCTGATTGGCTGGTCATTTTGATCAACCAATGAGAGTTTAGCAGTTCCCGCAGACTGCCAGGTAGTTATAGGCTGTGGAAGGAGCATCATGGGAGAGTCGCTGGGTAGCTATTGAACGTGCAGGTCATGTTGAACGTGTGCGTCTGCAAAATGTGTAAAATGATGAAGTTATTGGAATTTCGCGTACAGATTGTGTTACCGTAAAAGCAGTTGAATTTACAGACAGTTTTGTTATGTTTGGAAGTTCTAGAATTATTTTGTTGGAAACATAAACAAGTGTGAACTTTCGACCTTTGTAAAATTCCACGTGGCATGTTTCGTATCCGTATATGGAATATTTGGCGAGCAATTTCTTTAATAGAGATCCACTGAAAAGGACTGAAAGTGAAACTCAGATATAGTAGCAGAGTATTGACTGTGAAATCGCGTAGTTCTTAGGATTGAACTTAAGTACATTTCTGGTTGCCTTGCGTCTGTACTGGGTTGCATGAACTGTGAACTGAGGACAGTGATGTTGTTCACTAATTACATGTGGTCTGATGGAAGGTATTTTTTTTAACTTCAACGGAATAAAAAGCACGTTTCAGAATTTTGACATTTTACTGAGAGAACGAAGCTACCACTTTCCGCCCGAAAAGTATTATCAGAATTTACTGAATAGATTGCTACCAGAGTTTACGCGGACTTTGCAACGTATGTATTGACGGCGTTTTCTTCAACGCTGCCTTTACGTCGTCAGCGCAGTACATACGTATGCAGAGAAACGGGCTGGTGATCTGCAGCCGTACTGAGGTAAGTGAACCTTTTTCATTGAACAGTGCGACGAACGAGTAAACATCCACAAAAACCCGCCCCGCTGAAAACTGTGGCTATTGAGTTATTGCCGGAAGTAATAATAGTTCCATTCATGTAAAAGAGAGAATGGTTAATTCTCACGAAAATGGCACAGACACTTTTGCTAGTGCTAACGAGGCCATAGACGCTCTTAAAAAGCAAGTTTCCAAATAGTTAGAAACTGTAGGTAATGAACAACAGAAATACCTAATGAACAGCTAAGTCACGAGTTAAAACTATATTGGCAGAAGGTACTATCAGGACTGAATGAAGATAAAAATTTAGTAAATATTCTCTCTTCATCTGTTGATTCTTCAGCCGCGGATCTCATAACTCCCTTCTCCGTGAAGACAACAGACGATTTTACTCTGTATATAGACGATTTATTAGCCACGGCCGCTTTAGCTAGCTGATGGGATGAGACATGCCTGCAGATGGCCAAGTTACACATCACGGGCGACGCAAAAACGTATGACTCATATCATGAAGTGCTTATTAAGGTATCCACTTTCACGGAGTTAGCGGAGGGTTTGTGTCAGACGTATAGAAAACACAACACTACACTTTTTTGTGGAGAAAATGAGTAATTTAAAACAGAAGGTGAATGAAACAATGGAATCATTTTTTGAAAAAATACGCAAATTAAAGGATAAACTTATAAGCTGGAGCACAAGGTAGATGGGGCAGAGACTTCCTCAGAGAAGCGGAGAATAGAGCGCTCTACGTGTTTCTCAGAACGGTTCACCCGGATTTTTCACGACGGGTGGGGCTGGAAAAAGCTGAGAATTTATCCACAGCACTTCGTGTAGCTAAGGATTTACAATAAGTGGATAGTGAAACCAGGATGCTTACCGAAAGGTAGATATGCAGATCTGGTGGTTAGTAGGTGCATTTAAAGATCAGTGTTACCAATCACAATGCTATAATCTCCAACGATTCGGTAACAGGACTCGGAACTGTGAATTTAGAAAACAGGGAAGTAAAATGCAGAGAAGGAATAGTTAAACGCCAACGGGAATGTTCCTGCTGTCCGAAAACATTCCTAGTAAATTGCAGTACTTCTAACAGAGATGATTGGTTGGTTGATATCGTGGATAAATAAAAGGAAGTATAAGTTTCTAGTAGATACTGGGAAATATATATCGGTGATGAGTCTGGACCTCTTGGAAAAGAGGAGACTGAAAACGCCGAGGTACAGCGTGGACGCAATAGTGGATAACAAAAGAATTAAGTGGGTACCACGCGATTTAAGTTTAGGGTAGAAAACACATGGTTTCATGAGCAAATGGAAGTGTGGCCAGCTATGGGACAGGGATTTTCTGCGTATTATGATTAGTCTTTCTGATTAGCACAATTCTAAAATTGACCTCTGGCTATAAACAGTTGAACTCAATGGGAATTTGTTTTCGATGAGTGTAACACTTGCAACTGTCGATATATCACACGGTACACCCATTGCTTCTGTAGTGCCAACTAAACAGCAGGTAAAGTTAACTTGGGTTACTCTAGATGTCACTGTTCCACAGCTTTATGTTTAAAACAACCCATGTGTAGTAATGACATGCTGGATTAACAACATTGCATTATACGAACAAGTATACCACATGCTAGGAAATCATTGGCTACTTTATGGTGCTAGTAAGCCTAGATTATTTCAGAATGAACGAAGTAAATCTTCCTAAGGGACTGGTTGTAGCTACTCAATGAAGAAGTGAGTCAGAGACAGATCACAATATGAAGTAAACTGTCAGCACGTCTGCGTTACGTTGGAAGATTAGTCAGTTAAAGGGTAATGATCGATTAGTCATGGAGTCATTGCTAGTTCGGTACAGATATTTGTTTCATTCAGAAGGTGCTGTACAAGCCACACCCATAACACAGCATCGTATTCCAAGAGGTAGTCATGCACCGCAAGCAGCATCGCCATGAATATCATTCTCACCATATCAGTCTCCACCAAGAATTAACTGGTACGGATTGTGTGCGTCGTATTGAATTCTGCCGATGGGCTCCACTTCAGATCCAAGGGGTGACACATTTATTAATTTGATTTTATTTACTGACAAGGCTACATTCACGAACCATGGAAATGTTAATTTGCTTAACATGAATTATTGCGAAACCGAAAATTCATGCTGGCTGCGGAAAGTTGCACACCAAAAACCGTGGTCGGTGAATGTATGGTGTGGGATTCTGGAGGACAGAATTATAGGCCAATATTTCATCGAAGGAAATATTAATAGTATGAAGTGCTCCACATTCCTGCAAGAAACATTAGGTCTGTTATTGGAAGAAATACCTTTAGGAACAAGAAACAGAATGTGGTATCAACACGATTGGAATCCGGCACATTTTTCTCTGATGGCTAGAAATGAGTTGCAGAGGCAATTCCCAAATCGTTGGATTGGACGCGGAGGAGATGCGTCGTTGTCGGTTCGTTCGCCAGACTTTATGCCTCTGGATCTCTTCTTGTGGGGATTCGTCAAAGACAGTGTTTATAAAGACATTCCAATTACACCTGGAGATATGTGAGAGAGAATTTTTTGAGCATTTGCTTCGATAAGTGGCGATGTGATAAGGAATACCGCTCAATCCTTGATAAGAAGATTGCAGCACTGCATCGATCCCAATGGTCATCACTTCGAAGACCTTCTGTAAATGGGCGTTCTTGCCACCATTGTGACCTCCGTTGACCTTCAAAGACCTCACTGCAACGTATCATTGTATTCGTCTCGATAGCCGCTATCAGATAATAAGTACCAAACAATAGCATACCATTTAAAAAACAAAGCTGACCTTCATATCTCTGAAGCGACCCAACCTAGCAACAAAAACCGACGTCATATTATGGCCCCTGCTGTCCCACGCAACTTTTGTCCCACTAACGTTTTAGCTCCTCTCATACATTCTGATTTATTCTTGGTGGCAATAATTAGTGACTCACCCTGTAGAGCCGGCCGGAGTGGCCGAGCGGTTATAGGCACCGGTACGGTCGCAGGTTCGAATTCTGCCTCGGGCATGGATGTGTGTGACGTCCTTAGGTTAGTTAGGTTTAAGTAGTTCTAAGTTCTAGGGGACTGATGACCTCAGAAGTTAAGTCCCATAGTGCTCAGAGCCATTTGAACCATTTCACCCTGTATACAGAGGATAAGCCGGAAACAGCTTTCACAACATCATCCAGTCACTACCAGTATTGCAGATTTTCTTTCGGATTGAAAAACGCACCTGCAATATATGAGCGCTTACTAGATAGAATCCTTTGAGGCTTAAAACAAAACAAAAAATCCTCAACTCCAGCGTCGCAAGTGTCTGACAGGTTACCCTACCAGATGACCAGACTCAGCTTTCTCCACGACATCACAGCATCCGACATCGCGGTCCACCTGGTGGGACAACACGGGCAGTGATCTGGAAGATATTGAGTGCCACCAGAAATGGTGTGTGAAACAATGCACACATGTCGCGGTGACTGCCATCTCGAAGGTGAGACACCAATGGGGCGTGCCTACCTTGCCAAGGGCAGCAAACAGCCGCACCGTAGTGTCCTCGTTATCCGCTCCAAGTTGATGTAGCATTCTAGGTAGCCTTGAGTCTGCTGTTGGATTCAACGGATTTCTCACCGGACTATGGAGCCACCAGTCCAGCAGAAGACACGGCAACGACTTGTATTCTGAATAATAAAGGGGATAATGGAGAATACTGTTTTATTGTGTCTAATGGTGCCACACAGGATCTCGGTCTCCATTCTGACAAAACTACAGGTGTTTCCATCCCGGCAGTGATTTACTCCAGCAATGCGTATGATGCCGAGAGATCACCGCGAAGGACATGGAGATGACGCGCACTCACGAGAGAAAGCCGTATCACCATTTGACAGTGTTTGAAAGCGGCCTCATTGTGGGTCTCCATTTGGGTAGCAGGTTGAATCGTGTATGTTCCGGACTTGTAGTCCGATATTACACTGGAAAGTAACATGAGGGCGGGATACTCGTCGTCAAGGTTCCAGGTAGGTTTGCGGTATTGTGCACCAAGAGCATCATAACAGCTGCACATCTGCGCCTGCCATCCGAGAACATGTAATGGGCTCCCGGGAACTGTCTGTGTCATCATGCACAGTTGATGGGAGACTAGCAGCAGCCACACTCGGGAATTACCATCCCATCCGTCGGCTGTCGTAAGCAACACAACCCAGACGGCTGTGTATAGAGTGGTTATGTGACTCGGATATGATGAAAAGCGTCGCATTGCGTTTAGCGATGAATCACAGTTCTGCACGACTCTGAGTATCACTAGTGTGCATCGCTGCGACCTGCGGAGAGGTCTCATTCTTCCATTGCTTTCTACATCTACATCTACATTTATACTCCGCAAGCCACCCAACGGTGTGTAGTGAAGGGCACTTTACGTGCCACTGTCATTACCTCCCTTTCCTGTTCCAGTCGCGTATGGTTCGCGGGAAGAACGACTGCTGGGAAGCCTCCGTGCGTGCTCGAATCTCTCTAATTTCACATTAATGATCTCCTCGGGAGGTATAAGTAGAGGGAAGCAATACATTTGATACCTCATCCAGAAACGCATCCTCTCGAAACCTGAACAGCAAGCTACACCGCGATGCAGAGCGCCTCTCTTGAAGAGTCGGCCACTTGAGTTTGCTAAACCTCTCCGAACGCTATCACGATTACCAAATAACCCTGTTACGAAACGCGCCGCTCTTCTTTGGATCGTCTCTATCTCCTCTGTCAACCCGATCTGCTAAGGATCCCACACTGATGAGCAATACTCAAGTATAGGTCGAACGAGTGTTTTGTAAGCCACCTACTTTGTTGATAGACTACATTTTCTAAGGACTCTCCCAATGACTCTTAACCTGGCACCCGCCGTACCAACAATTAATTTTATATAATCATTCCACTTCAAATCGTTCCGCACGCATACTCCCAGATATTTTACAGGAATAAGTGCTACCAGTGTTTTTTCCGCTATCATATAATCATACAATAAAGAATACGTCTTTCTATGTATTCGCAATATATTACATTTGTCTATGTTAAGGGTCAGTTGCCACTCCCTGCACGAAGTGCCTAAGCGCTGCAGATCTTCCTGCATTTCGCTGCAATTTTCTAATGCTGCAACTTCTCTGTATACTACAGCATCATCCGCAAAAAGCTGCGTGGAACTTCCGACACTATCTACTGGGTCATTTATATATATTGTGAAAAGCAATGGTCCCATAACACTCCCCTGTGGCACGCCAGAGGTTACTTTAACGTCTGTAGACGTGTCTCCATTGAGAACAACATGCTGTGTTCTGTTTGCTAAAATCTCTTCAATCCAGCCACACAGCTGGTCTGATACTCCGTAGGCTCTTACTTTGCTTATCAGGCGACAGTGCGGAACTGCATCGGACGCCTTCCGGAAGTCGAGGGAAATGGCGTCTACCTGGGAGCCTGTATCTAATATTTTCTGGGTGTCATGAACAAATAAAGCAAGTTGGGTCTCACACGATCGCTGTTTCCGGAATCCATGTTGATTCCTACAGAGTAGATTCTGGGTTTCCAGAAATGACATGATACGCGAGCAGACAACATGTTCTAAAATTCTACAACAGATCGATGTCAGAGAGGAACAGCGTATTACTCCTGGTTTCATGGTATGGGGAGCCATTGGGTACGACTTTAGGTCACGTCTGGTAGTGATAAGGTAAGTCTGGTGGCACAACGGTCGACACGGACATCTAGAGTCCTCATGTGCTTCCTCTTTTGCGACTCTATCATGGTGTCACTTTTCTACAGCACAATACTCGTTCACACATGGCACGTGTCTCCATGAACTGAGTGCACGGTCATATGGCATGCAAGAACAAAATATCTGTCCCTGATAGAAGATGAGTGGTTCCAGCTCGGATGTTAAGTTCATCCCGGTGCCAGTGTCAATGATAGCAGTGTTGTTGATCGGCTTGCCTTAGGAGGGGATACAAAGGCTTTAACACTCTTTACAACCGCCCGCCGCGGTGGCCGAGCGGTTCTAAGTGCTTCAGCCCGGTACCGCGCGTCTGCTACGGTCACAGGTTCGAATCCTGCTTCGGGCATTGATGTGTGTGATGTCCTTAGGTTAGTTAGGTTTAAGTAGATTCTAAGTCTAGGGGACTGATGACCTCAGATGTTAAGTCCCATAGTGCTTAGAGCCATTTAAACCATTTTGAACTCTTTACAACCGCATCATACTAGAGTAGGTGCAACGTCATACTGATGAAAGAGCCTGTACTGCCAAGTTCTACGCAAATGTCAGTCAGTTTTGTAATCACCGAAATAACATGACATAGCCACTCATCCCATATAATTTCATTTTGCTTCATTTTCCTCTTATGAATGGATCACTTTCTTTGTCATTGATGTACTTAATAAGGACTATTGGAGTATGGTTGAGTGAAATGCATATAAAATGTCTTCATTGCATAATACTGTTGCTAACAATAACCCTACGTAACCCTAAGTCCTGCGAAGTAACTCTTTAATCACCGAAACAGCATAGAAGTTTATAATGTCGGCGAATTGTTCAAATGTTCAAATGTGTGTGTATTCCTTCGGGACCAGACTGCTTAGGTCATCGGTCCCTAGACTTACACACTACTTAAACTAACTTGAACTAACTTATGCTAAGAACAACACACACACCCATGCCTGAGGGAGGACTCGAACCTCCGGTGGGAGGGGCCGCCCATACGTGACATGACGCTTCAAACCGCGCAGCCACTCCACCCGGCTGTCGGCGAATTGTGTCTGAAGTCAAATACTGTCGAAGACATAGTCTGAGCCACATAGATTGAGTTTAGTGACGTGTGGGATTAATACGTTTGTCCTTCTAGTATATATTATTAAAACACCCAGGGTATTTGAGGTGATTGTAAAACAATGATTTTCATCCAAGGATAATAACAGTAAACGTATACTGTTACGTATAACAGTAATATGTATAATAACAGTCAATACAAAGTAGGAAGGACACAACCATGATTACTACATAAAGTAAATTTCGTCACACGATTGTTTAGTTATTTCGAGGAGTGTGTCCATCGATGTACTGTGGCACTTGCCAATAGAGGAACGTTGTACGTCGCATAGAGGTTTATGGTGAGAGCGCACGTCTGAGGAAGAGTCAGAAAACATGTTACTTTCTCCCGCATACATCATGATGAGAAAATCAGAGAAATGTGATTTCATATGGACAATTCCCGACTGTCATGCCGCCTACTTCGCTGGCAGTTACTGGCGGCGGATACGAGGTACATATTTATGCTACAAACACAAAGACAAACAGAAGTATGGATAAAATTCACATGCTTCCATTTACAATGATTATGTGCAGTCAAGACTTGCAAAGACAAACACTTAACTTCTTCTGTCAGATTTACAACTGTTAGTTCGACTAGATAACGTCGTTGCTGGCAGTGGTTGCATCTAGTAACTGATTTTTGTGACGTTGACGTTTATGGCAGGTTTCTGAAGGTCGTCGTATCTTCTCCGTGTCTGTTCCATGTCTCTTATCGTATCATTTTTTTCAGTTCACTGTTGCTTCATCCCCCTCGCTCCATAAGGGCCAGAAACGTCTTTCAGTGGGTACAATTCGTCGCCCTTCAACCAAACGAGTGCGAAATCTTAAAACGCCTTAAAAGTTGCACAGGGCAGTAGCAAAAATGAATGTTTTACACAATAGGAAGACAGATGGGCTGTTGCATAAGTTAAAAGGTAAAAGGCAGACTTGTTGATTGATTAAAAACCAGGGTGTTTCAAATGAATATAAGGGTTTTAAGGCTTTATAATATTTATTCCATTCAGCTTACAATTATAATTAATACATCGGATAAAAGAGCAACTCAAACAGTTTTGTTTGTATACGTGTGCGTAAAGTGGAGGGTACGGAACGATGTAGAGTGAGACAGTCCTTTGCGCCTAGTCCCAAGAAATCTGTTCGGAAAGCTAGTCGTCAATTACCAGTTGCAGTGCAATCTGTGTGGAGACTTTTAAGCAGACACTTACCACTATGTCCTTGTCGATTACGGTTATTAAAATCTCTAAAGCCTGCAGACTTCGGTTTACGTGCTAAAACGGAATGTTGCTGCATAACGATGATGACGATGAAGGTTATTGTGTTGTCTTCACTGATGAATCAACATTTCACCTAAATAGAAATGTCAACACAAATAATGTGTGCATATAGGGGTCAGAAAATCCCCGCAACATGGTACAGTTGCCACGAGATTCCCCTAAATCTGACGTATTTGAGCCATATGCCGGCTTAAAGCTGATGGACCTCTCACTCTCGGTGAAGCTACTGTAACTTGTGTTTCTTACTTGATGCGCTAGAACTATGGCTGTCTCCTCAATTGCAAGAAGCTGAACCACAGAACTTTATTTGGCAGCCTCACTAGCACACCTTATTACGCGACTGGTTATGCGACGTCGTACCCGACCGCTAGATTCGCCGTAAGAGGATTTCGTTTGCATAACCTCCACGTTGACATACGATCAAAAGCCATGCGATTTTTACGTTCCGGAATTCATAAAAGACCATGTGTATGAGCCTCTGCTACCAGCTTATCTACCAGACTTCAGAGACAACATCGTTGCAACCGTTACTCCAGGTTTAGGAAGAATTCGTCTGTCGACTCTACGTGTGATGTATGGTATTCATATTGAACACTTTTAAGAGAAATTGTTTGATTTCCTCTTTTATTTGATGTGTTATTTGTAATTGTAATTTGAATGTAATAAATGCAACAAACCCTTAAATCCAGTATATTAATTTTGAGACATACTGTACATACACGGATGAATGGAAAATGAGTGTTTCACGATATATAAAAAAACAGATGGTCTGCCACATGAGTCAAAAGATAAAAAGCCGACGTGCTGACTGATTAAAAGATATAGACACATAAGTGAATAGAACTGCATATGTAGACTGCCAGGGATAGGAGTATCATGTGCGACAGAGGGGGTTTGTGGGGGCGGATGTTTGGATGACGGATTTGGGAGAGTGAAGAGGCATATCGAGCCGAACAAAGCCTTAGAATATGGGTGGAAGGGAGTGATGAGAAACGGAGCCATGGCAAGGGGAAGAGGGCTGATTTCTCACAGGTCTCGTAGAACGGGTATTTATCAGGGCGGATTCCACGGACGGGTAAGGGAAGGAGGTTAAAATATCGTTGGAAGAGTTATGTGAAGAGTGTGGAAGATCGTGAAAGAATGCAATCCCCATGTTCGGCCTTGTATTAGTTTTAGCAGTTTTAGTCTATTGGTGGGGCTCTGTTGCATGATTAGTAGATGGGATTTCCAAGTTATTCAGCGATCCGAGGCATTTTAGTGTGTTAGTCACCTTGATAGTTCCGATGTAAATGATAATGTCAAAGTTGTGGGACGGAAGTTGAAAGGGGTTGGGCCTATAATTAACGCATGGGTTTTGGTAGAGTCGATCTTAAGGAGCCACTGGTTGCACCAGGAGGTGAACTGAATGAGACGGAGCTGTATGGGTAATTGGGATTTCCGGAGGGTGGGGTGGGGTAGAGAGAGAAGAAAGCGGTGTCGTCGGTATACTGAAGGGGGTGGACGGGAGAAGAAGAATTTTATCATACCTACGGTATACACGACATACCGGAGAGGAGAGAGATCAGCTCCTCGGGGGCACACCGGCAGTAGGATGGAGGATACGGGAGTTGTGTCGCTTATGGTGACGTAAGACGTGCGGCTATAGTTAAAGAATGTGATTTTGTGGATATAATTTATGGGACGTACATATTTCAGAAGCTCAAAGTGAAGTGAAGGTGGGAATGCTATACACGGTCATATGCTTTCTCAAGACCAAGAGAGGCAAAAATGGCGAATTTGCGTTTGTTAGTTTGGTGGGATAGGAAATGAGTAAGGTGCAAGGTTTGATCATCAGAGGAGAAATTGGGATGGAAACCACACTGACTGACAGGAATGGGTAGGTTTTGATGTAGGTGTTTATGGGTTTGTTGGGATAGGATGATGGACTCAAAGACCTTGCTAAAACAGAGGTCAGGCTGACGAAACGACCGAAGGACGTGTCACTGGCAAGTTTGTTAGGCTTGAGAAAGGGCAGGATTCGAGAGGTTTACCATGGCTCAGGATAGAAACCTGTCTGAATATTTATATTGTAAAGAGTGGCTATGATTTCCAGGAAGGAGAGGAGGGGGCTTCTTTCAGGAGTACTTAGGTTATGCAGTTGTGACTGGGAGCAGTGCTACTTCTCTTATGGAGCATCTGCTGAGTATCTATTGTTGTTAGTGGAGTACTGGGTTCTGTCTATGGGATGTTATAGGTTACTGAAAGCTAGGAGCGAGGGATGGGAAGGAGGTACTGGTGTGCTCATAGACTGTCGGGAATAAAGAGTAATTGAAGTGAGGTCATTAGAGGCATGCTAATAAATGATTGGCCTTACTTAGGTTGTCGGGTAGGCGTCATTATCGAGCAGAAAGCGGTAGGAACGACCATGTTACTGCCAGTAAGAAGGTGAAATGTCTTTTAGTACCTGGATGAGTTTATGAGCAGTGTGGCGTGTTGGTGCATGTTTGGCGCTAAGCTCGGCGTTTCTTTGCGTTTAGTAAATTTCTGATGTATCCTTTTAGCTGTCAGTGGTATGTAAGTGTTTCTCGGCCACGGGTGTTCAGGAAGGACCGAAATGGCGACGGGATTCATGGAGAAGAAGAAGAGCATGGGGAGGGAGTGTGGGTTGGTGTGGATAGACAGGTTTTGTCCGAATGTGGCAGGGTATGATGTTTGACAAGATCTGTTGCACGAAGGTGGCAACATGGTGGACGTCTTTGTGGTACTGGAAGGATAAGGGATGGTTTCCGAGTTGGGTAGCAGTGGATTCTCTCTAGGCATCACAGTTGGTACCTCAGTAGTCCGGGCTGTGTTTGGGAAAGGCAGGAGGAGGGGGTGCATGGGTAGGGTGTATTGTGCACGGGATGGTGAGTAGGACATGGAGATGATCATTTCCAGTGGGGTCGAGGACTGATGCAGTAATGTGTCCAAGTAGGTTACGAGATGCAAGGATAACATCAGGAGCTGAATTGATATCAGGGTGGTTATGATGTGGGAGAGGGACAATACAATCATAGAGGGAGTCAGTAAACCGACGCCACTGCTGGAATTCAGTATGCAAGTATCTAAAGATGTTGAGGTCCGCATCAATAACGTAGGTCGTGAAGGTATAGTCTATGTGCATGAGGAAGTCGTGCCGGCCGGGGTGGCCAAGCGGTTCTAGGCGCTACAGTCTGGAACCGCGCGGCCTCTACGGTCGCGGGTTCGAATCCTGCCTCGGGCATGGAATGGTGTGATGTCCTTAGGTTAGCTAGGTTTACGTAGTTCTAAGTTCTAGGGGACTGATGACCTCAGAAGTTAAGTCCCATAGTGCTCAGAGCCAGAGAGTGTCAGTCACCTCGGCTTATTCCGAAGATGGCTGGACGGTATATAGCCGAAATATTAGAAGAAGAAATGAAATTTATGCGGCTGCACTCCCTAAATTTTATGGAACAAAACTTTAAGTGTTCAAACAGAGCCTGATTCACGGTCTGGAGCACGCAGAACCATAGACAGCATAGAGAAGAAAACAATATGTGAAAAATGGTTTAACATATGGTTGAGGTTTTTCCCAAATCATCAGATGAAGACTTCAGTCATCCAATCAGTAGCAAATTCATAGAACCCAGAGTAGTTTCCCGTGACACCATCGTTAATTGAAATGGGCGTGTCAACACACATGAAAAATTTTTTTGACGCCCAAGTTTACACTAGTGAAATATAATTAATTAAATGATTGTAATTCGGTAGAAAGTTACATCATCAAGTGTCCTTTATATATTGGGGACGACTAGCTTCTGAAAGTTCGGCCATTCTCAAACCATCCGTTTTCGTAAAAAAGAAATACTCTCAAGTATGAATGTTTAAAACAGCCACAGCAGACAGCTGAAATGTTAATGCAGAAAGTTTAACATACAGTAGCCAAGTTACAGCAAACAGTACCAAGTTCTGACTGTATTTGATTGCATTTCAATTGTTTGCGGAAACAGACTGTTTAAGAATGGGCACTATGTCCGGAACTAGCCTCCACCAATAAATAAAGGATGCTTCTTCATGCAGTCTACGACGGAATTCCAATCATTTATTTCATTGAAGATAAGGCTTCGGTCGTACTTCTCCTTCCGCATTCTAGAGGTCCGTAAATATAATTAAATTCTTCAAAAAGTAGTCAACAATCTTGGGGTTTAGTTGCAGGTGACAGTGCACACAGTGCCTTTTGTGCATAGGTAGTTAGTATGACAGTTTGATTTAAGTAGAGCTGTTTTGTACAGAGTGCTAGAAGGGAGAAATGATGATACGCGGATGGAATACCGTGTGGTGATACCATATACTGGCTACCATATACTAACACCCAATTCATTCAATATACTTTCACTTAGTAGATGCAATGCGGAATGAGATCAAGTTATATATTTTTTTAGGTCTTCTCGTCATAAGTCTTCATATTGGTATATACTGCGGAATGAAGAGTTTTCTAGGCAAACAGGTACGATCGAGGGCTTGAAATGGGATATCCTATAACTATTTGGTAACATTTTATTGGTTCTGTATAAGTAAGATTCTTTATGACGTATCGTACAGCTGTCAAATTTTTAGAAAACTAAGGGCACAGTTTAAATAGTTGCTAAGAAATCTGTAAAACAGTCCCTGTGAGACACTCCCTCTGGAACCAGTACTGTCTCCCCGAACTGTATTAATTTTCCTGGGTTTCTGTTTTACTGTCAGTTGTGTAACTGATCGTATCTTCTTGGCCATATATGGTCCACATGATCAGATAAGGAAAGAAAAGGCGAGCATGTGCACGAACCGCGCAGCACGGTGCCCTATACATCGGTGCTTGGCGGTCGCTGCTATTCGCGGGCATCCGCTGAGCCCCGCGAATTGCGCTCCTAAGCTGCGCTGTTAGTGAAATGGGCTGTTCTCGCCGCCCTCAATCCATTAAACACGCGCGTCCCGCATTCCACACGGTCGTCTACACACCAATTACACGTCCCAATCAAAGTAATGACACTCCTTGCATCGCAAGGAGTGAAACGCAAATTCCACTGGGTACCGTCTACCCAAGATGACACGAGGGCTCTAATACGATTTATTCTCTTTTACAACAATTTATGTGAAACACAATGTTTTTATGAAAGCATAGCGGAATAAACATAAAATAGAAGTTTCTCGTGTATTCCTACTGTTCCCTGTAACCCAAACTAATCCTCCCCTTAACAGTCGTTCCATTCTTCCATATACAACTCGTGTTAGTATTCCGCAGTCAGGACTTATTAAACCAGTGGTCAGATAATATTCATACCTGTTACCACCTGCCTTCCTTAACAGTGCCCTCATTATATTCTTCTTCATGTCGGTTAGTATTTCCTCTGTGTCATAGCCCGTTGAGCCAAAACATAATGACCATAGCTTGTTTGGCCGGCCAGTGTGCCCGTGCGGTTCTAGGCGCTTCAGTCTGGAACCGCGAGACCGCTACGGTGGCAGGTTCGAATCCTGCCTCGGCCATGTATGTGTGTGATGTCCTTAGGTTATATAGGTTTAAGTAGTTCTAAGTTCTAGGGGACTGATGACCTCAGATGTTAAGTCCCATAGTGCTCAGAGCCATTTGAGCCATAGCTTGTTTGTCTACCGTTGGAACGAAATACGTCACTGATTCAGTGTATCAGGGATCCGATAGTCTGTTGGCAGCTTTGTGGAGGTATCTGGCATTCAATGTCTACGCACAGGTCATGTAATTCGCCTAAATAACAAGCCCCTGATTTGCCCGTACGCGGTGTTGGCGCCATATAGCGACCCAGGTGGGTTCCATGGATGGATTTCATCGGGTGACTTTAGTCGCAGAGACTTCAACGTGTGTTCACTATAATGCTTCTCAAACCACTGCAACGCGATTCTGGCTCCGAGACACGGACAGTTATACTGCTGAAAGATGACATGGCCGTCGGGGAAGATATCATGCATGAAGGGATGCTGGTGGTTCACAGCTGTCACCTTGTCTTCGATTACTACCACAGGTCCCATGCAAGCACAGGAAAACGTCTCCTATAGCACAATACTGCTCCCACCAGCCTGCGTCCGTGGCACGCTGCACGTTTTGAGTTCGAGCCACCATTCGCCTCGATGACGTCGTTTGTGGAGACGACTATCGGCCTAGTGTAGCAAAAATTAGATCCACCCGAAGAACCGATATGTTTCCATTGAACGACGGTCGAATTCCGATGGTCCCGTCCCCGTTGCAATCGTAACTGACGATGTCGTCGGGTCAACATGCGAACACATAAGGATGGTCTGCTGCGGAGTTCCCTGTTCAGCTATGTACAATATACGGTGCTGCTTCGGGAGACATGCCACAGATTACCATATATCCTACTTTACAGAGCAGACAAGCCTCCGAAACCCACGTTCTGAGACGTTGATGTCCAACCATTTAGCAACTAGTAGTAGTTTCTCCTTCATTCTGCCTGTTTCCGTATATGCTCACGATTGCCGTTTCTGCTGATACCCGTTCACAGGCTCTGCACAGTAATAATCTGCCCTATTTCAAAGTCCCTTATCTGGATGGATTTCCAGATCTACAGCTCATATCTTAGGTAGGGTGATCTCACCTCCGTGCCTGCTCAGTGTACATTCTTTTGTTACCGCGCCACGTGCCCACAACGCCACCATGCGGCATCCAACGTCGCTATGGTCAGTGGTCAACATGACTGATTATTATTATGCCCCTTCACTTTTTTCCCTTTCCATAATACTGTTTTCAAAATCTTTTTAGATATACACTCCTGGAAATTGAAATAAGAACACCGTGAATTCATTGTCCCAGGAAGGGGAAACTTTATTGACACATTCCTGGGGTCAGATACATCACATGATCACACTGACAGAACCACAGGCACATAGACACAGGCAACAGAGCATGCACAATGTCGGCACTAGTACAGTGTATATCCACCTTTCGCAGCAATGCAGGCTGCTATTCTCCCATGGAGACGATCGTAGAGATGCTGGATGTAGTCCTGTGGAACGGCTTGCCATGCCATTTCCACCTGGCGCCTCAGTTGGACCAGCGTTCGTGCTGGACATGCAGACCGCGTGAGACGACGCTTCATCCAGCCCCAAACATGCTCAATGGGGGACAGATCCGGAGATCTTGCTGTCCAGGGTAGTTGACTTACACCTTCTAGAGCACGTTGGGTGGCACGGGATACATGCGGGCGCCCTCGCTCAAAGTCCGTCAACTGCACATACGGTTCACGTCCACGCTGTCGCGGCATGCTACCAGTGTTAAAGACTGCGATGGAGCTCCGTATGCCACGGCAAACTGGCTGACACTGACGGCGGCGGTGCACAAATGCTGCCCAGCTAGCGCCATTCGACGGCCAACACCGCGGTTCCTGGTGTGTCCGCTGTGCCGTGCGTGTGATCATTGCTTGTACAGCCCTCTCGCAGTGTCCGGAGGAAGTATGGTGGGTCTGGCACACCGGTGTCAATTTGTTCTTTTTTCCATTTCCAGGAGTGTATATCTATATCATAGATTGCTTTCAGTGCTCGCTTCTTGTGTAGTAGGCTATTGACTTCCCATCTGAGCTGTTGGTATTCGTAAGCTGCTCCTCCTTCCTCCAAAGGTTTCTTTGTTTTTTTTCTTTTTGCGTCATTTGCCTTTTCTACAGGCATGCATGTTTCTACAGCTTTGAATTTCTCTCTGATCGTTCCAGTTAGACAGCTTTGTACCTGGTTAGTTTTAGTTTTAAAATTCTGAAGTCTGTTTTTAAATTTGCTAGCTTTACTCGTTACATTTTTATATTTTCTCCATTCATCAGTTAAATTTAGTATCCTGTGTGGTATTCAATCACTTGTTGCTGCCTATTTGTGCATCTCTCGAAGTTATCCAATAATACACTATGTGATCAGAAGTGTCCGGACACCTGGCTGAAAATAACTTACAAGTTTTTGGCGCCCTCCATCGGTAATACTGGAATTCAGTATGGTGTTGGCCCACCCATATCCTTGATGACTGCTTCCATTCTCGCGGGCATACGTTCTATCAGGTCCTGGAAAGTTTCTTGGGGAATGACAGCCCATTCTTCACGGAGTGCTGCACTGAGGAGAGGTATCAATGTCGATCGGTGAGGCTTGGCACGAAGTCGGCATTCCAAAACATCCCAAAGGTCTTCTATAGGATATAGGCGAGGACTCTGTGCAGGCCGGTCCATTACAAGAGATGTAACCACTCCGACACATGCCGTGCATTATGAACAGGTGCTCGATCGTATTAGAAGATTCAATTGCCATTCCCGAATTGCTCTTCAACAGCGGGAAGCAATAAGGTGCTTAAAACATCAATTTAGGCCTGTGCAGTGATAGTGACACGCAAAACAACAAGGGCTGGAAGCCCCCTCCATCCAAACAGAACCATACCATAAGACCACCGCCGCCGAATTTTTTTGTTGGCACTACACACGCTGGCAGATGACGTCCACCAAGCATTCGCCATACCCACACCATGACATCGGATCGCCATATTGTGCACCATGATTCGTAATTCCACACAACATTATTCCACTGCTCAATCGTCTAGTGTTTATGCTCCTTACACCAAGTCAGGCGTCGTTTGACATTTACCCGTATAATGTGTGGCTTATGAGCAGCCACTCGACCATGAAATCCAAGTTTTCTCGCCTGCCGCCTAATTGTCATAGTACTTGCATCGAATTCCGATGCAGTTTGGAATTCCTTTGTGATGGTCTGGATAGATATCTGCCTATTACACTTTACAACCCTCTTGAACTGTCGGCGGTCTTTGTCAGTCAACAGGCGAGGTCGGTCTATACGCTTTTGTGCCGTACGTGTCCCTTTACGTTTCCACTTCACTATCACATCGAAAACAGTCGACCTAGGAATGTTTAGAAGTGTGGAAATCTCGCGTACAGACGTATGACACAAGTGACACCCAATCACCTGACCACGTTCGAAGTCCGTGAGTTCCACGGAGCGCCCCATTCTGCTCTCTCAGGATGTCTGACGACTACCGAGGTCGCTGATATGGAGTACTTGGCAGTGGATGGCAACACAGTGCACCTAATATGAAAAACGTATATATATTTGGGGGTGTCGAGATACTTTGGATCACATAGTGTACTTTATACTTTTTTCTCGTATATTTCAAACTGTCCTTTTGAAACTGTTAATAACCTCTAACGGTTTCCGTTTATACGTGTCCCATATCTTTAATTTCCTGCCATTTAGTAACTGCCTAAGCTTTAATTTGTATTTCATAATTAATAAATCGTGGTCCGAGTCCATAGATGCTTGTGGAAATGTTTTACTTCTTAAAATCATATCTCTGAATATCTGACTTACTATTAAACAGTTCATCTGAAACTTCCAGTTGTCTTCATGTCTTTTGCAGCTATATAACCGCTTTCCATGACTTTTAAACCGAGTGTCTAAATGGTTAAACTCTGTTTGATGCAATGTCCTTCACCTTTCAGTCCTTTGCCCTAGACCATGTTCTACAACTACTTTCCTTCCATTCCATTTCCCCTTTCCGGATTCCAGTCCCCAATTTAATTCAAGTGGCGCCATCCTTTATGTATTGCATATCTTATTTTATTTAACATTACCTGCCTTCGATCTCTTCCTTTGCAGAACTTGAAGGAATGTATGTTAATACGAATGTGGAGGGTATACTTGAGCCCGTCTTGGTTATGATGATCCGTTGTCTGTGCTTTTCACAGTAAATTACCTGCATAACTACTTTTCTGCTCAGTATTCGACGTATTCTTGAGTTACAGGGTAACCCAGTTTCATTTTGTGTTACTAATTCCGTATTGACATTTGACGTTAGTAAAGATAACAGATAGGTACACATGGATCTTAGCGGCTCGTGGAAACATTCCATCCCATATTATCTGACTATCGCATGGGACAATTTAGAAGCTTTTGTGTGATTTAGACAGTTTTCTCTGCCCCCTTTCATAAATACGAGATCGATTGCGCCCACTCGATCTATTCCTTATGAACTACTTCAGGAGAAAGAGTCTTTGTTCGTGGTAACCTACTCTCATGTAGTAAATGGGGGTTTTGACGTAACACACCAGTTTTAGGCACAACATAAAATTTGCTAGAAAGTGTCCCTCTCTTTCCATATCGATCCTTTTACTTCTAAAGAGACGTTGACAGTGTACTTCAATACCGCAGATGTAATCTATTAATTTTACTAGCAAACATTTCATTAATATTTAAACACTCTGTCCCTCCTAATTGTTGTCAGGTGCATCTTCGTTGGTGTTTCATGAGTTACCATACTGACGCCAAAACTGAAGATAACAGAGAGAAGACAGAAATACTTAATTTGGTCCTCGTAGATTGTTTCGACACGGAAAATTGTAATATGGTCCCCCATTACAATCATGTGTACAAATGTCGAACTGTCAGACACAAGATATAATGATACGAAAGATATAAAAATCGCAGCCACAACTGCTCTACTCTCTTTTGACACAGAAAACATGTATTTTAACATTCCAATGGCAGAAACAACAAATATCATAGAACAAAACCTGAAGGACAACAGCCAGCTACCAGATGAACACATCAAAGAAATACACAAGTTGCAGGAACTGATAACGAAACCGAACTACCTTCATTTCAATAATGAATACTATTTACAGGAAGATGGGTTACCAATGGGATTCCCAGTATCAGGTGCTCTAGCAAACATTTTCATAAACCATGTAGAAAAGTTAATATTCAAAAATATTATCAAAAATAACTACAACATACTTTATTGGGTCAGATACATGAACAACATCCTTTGTTTAATAGATGAACCTCTGGCAAAAATTGACTAGTTTCATGCAGATATAAACACAATACACAGAAAGATAAGATTCACAATGGAAAAAGAACAGAACAACCAAATAAACTTTTTAGATATAACCATTAAAAAAGAAAACAATCAGCATAGCTTTGAAATTTACCGTAAACCTACAACAACTAACACAATCCTACATCAGACTTCTAATCACCCACACTCACAGAAACAATCAGCACTCAGATACATGCTTTGTAGACTCAACACAGTACCACTCAGCACAGAAAAGTACCAGAAAGAAATAGACATCATCACACAAATAGCAACAAACAATGGGTACAATAGGGATCTAGTCACCAAACTAAACAAAAAAATTAAGAAACAAATACAGTCAGTGAACACAGTACATAAACACCCACAAACAACAATACAACAAAACACTACACAAACTGGCACAAACAGTGACAGAACACTAACGACACAAAGAATACAGGAAAACAAGAAAGAAGATTCAAGATGGTACACGACGACATACAAGCACAAACTCACACATAAAATAATAAACATTTTCAAAAGACAAGGGATAAACATAGCATTCAAACCAGACAATTCAATCCAAAGGCACATTTCAAAAATAAAGAAAAACACAGATATCGACCAAAAAGCAGAAATATACCACCTACAGTGCAACACATGTGATGGAAGGTATATAAGACAAACCAGCAGAACATTTGACACCCGATACAAAGATCATATCAGAGCATGGAAATATGGAATCAGCCACTCAACTTTTGCAGAACATTTGAGAAGAAATAACGACAAACCTACTGAAAGAGGAAATTATATGAAAATAATTAGAATAAATAATGAAAGATCTCTCCTAACATTACAGGAAAATTATCATATATCCAGAATAAAGGCTGAAAAGAAACAACTACTAAATGACCAATTAAATGTGACTAACAACTCACTGTTTACACTGATTGATCATATAATAGACAGAAATCGAAACAAATGATAACACATCTGTTTCCTCTCATAAGTAGGAGACTTGCAACTAGTTTGTTCGGCCGATTGTTGAGGATAGTTCATCAATCTGCGACACTTATCAGGTTGGACTGAAAGAAGGGATAGAAAATATCCACGGAAGAGCGGCGCGGTTCGCCACAGAATCGTTTTGTCGGTGCGACAGCGTTACGCATATCCTCAAGAAACTCCAGTGGCAAACGCTACAAGAAATGTGTTGTCCCTCGAGGAGTGGTTACTATTGAAATTTCGAGGGAGTTATTTCCGCGAAGAGTCTGACAACATATTAGTTGACATATACTTTGATCGCATAAGGAATCGAAGTGCTCAGTGACTGTGGGATAACGAAGAATGGATAGGAACACATGAATCAGTCCCAATCCCGCTGTTTCTTTTTTTTATTACTCTTGAATATCCAGATTTCAGCTTTAAACAGGCAGAAGGAAACTGGGATTGTTATTTACTTCAAGTACAGCAGCCTCAGTTTGGTCATGTAGTGTAAGTAACTCCCTCTACATTACAAAGTTAATTAGCCGACTTTCATTTCGATATAGTAGTTTAAAAACCTTTTGATAATAAGTAAAATTTGCATATCAACCTTAAATTACATCAAGAAATCCCGATTACAGAGTGTTTTCTTAACATATGAGTGGTAGAGCGCTCCTCCAACTTCTATGCAAAAGATCATTAATAGGGCCATACAATTGTCCTTTACAGAATTGTTGCATCACATCAGAAATTAAAAATGAAAAATTTTGTTCAATATCACCTTAATGAAATATAGTTTCATACCAATTTGTAATTTGTCAAAATCCAACATCCAGCTTAGTCACTCGTGTCATAGTGGTTACGTTATCAACTAAATAATTAATATAAACGAAACATAACACAGTTGATAAAATTGTTTTGCTGTAGGTCTGTTACTATCATACTGAAGTATTGAAGATCAACGTGACAAGTTCGGTTTAACTAGGTACAGTTAACAGGAACATATAAACGTTCTCTACGGACGTAATTTTTTTTAAATAACGGATGGTGCAGCGCCGATTGAGATATGCTGCTTGCAAAGAACAATGTAAGAAATTGCCTTATATATGCTGCAGGTTAAATAATGTTTCACTTGTTTGATGGTAAAACAGATAAAACATTGGACAGTACCAATAAAATGGAAGACAAAACGTTCCATAAGAACCTCAGTTTACTTCTGCCTATACACCAATAAAGTCATTTGGTGACATATACTGCTGAGAGTTTGTTGGATGGTAACTCACTCAAATGATATATTGACTAAAAACGGATCATCGCTATTGGATAACGCTGTGTTTTGCTTATTATTTTATGTTTATCAATATGTTGAACCTGATAGTGTGTGTACTGTCATCACCTTACTTCTTTTTAAGATCACCTGTTTAGGAGGGATGGAGCGAAGATAATGGTTCAAAAGAAGAAATACAATCGATATCAAGGACCACAAACCAACTATTGCTGCATTTGTGGAATTATGGCTCGGTAAAAGGACCTGTAAACAACTACTCCAACGTCTAATAAAAGTATCACCACCTAAACAACGCTTTTTTTTAGGTAAGGAAAGAATAAGGTGTTCTATTTTAGTAAGTAATAAAGTGTTTTCTTAAGATACATCACTTATAGCACGGACTGTTTTTTTACACACACTCACGAAAGAGATAATAGAAGAGGGTGACTATGACAGATATGACTTCTAAAAAGACAATTCCAGAATCGATATCTAAATAATAAATATAATTATTTATAGTTTATTCTGAGTTTCTCACAATTTTCAAGCGCAATGAAGCTTCAAATTAAGTGTTTCACCATCTAAACTGTTAGTATTCCTCAATAAAGTGCACACAACTTTCATCCTTAGAGTAATAGATGCAAGAGCAGAATGAAAATTACGGCAAAATAAATTTGCATTACATGTAAGTTTTCTCACACATTCCAAGCAGAGTGAAGCTTCAAATTAAATACTGCCACAACCAAATTGTCTGTATTACTTATTAAAATACCTATACTCACACGTTGCATATTGGCACTACTGATAGGAACTTTTATGTCAGGCAGCACTCATTTACGACGAAGATTCGATATACATATCACACTTGAAATGTCTGTGGACCTTTAAACTAAATATTTTTCCGTTCATAAGTGTCTGTAAAAATTATTAAAATACACACATCTTACATCCTTATCATAATATGTGAAACATCTACGAAAATTCAAGCAAAAATAAAGTCATATTATGTGTAAAATTTCACACACTTCGCAAGCTTCAAATTGTCTGTATTACTTATTAAAATACTCACAGCTCACTTTTTAGCACCACTGATAAGAACTTTAGGTTAAGTAGCACTATTAAGAGTTAAACAAGTGTATTATACCTAAGTCTGCTAGGGTATAAAATAGAATGACATTTTTTAAGAATAGTGATCTACTTTTTACAGTTAACAAGCACGAAAATTTATGTTAACAATCCATTTCATGTGTGCAAATTGTTCGTTGGCACAGGATTCTCACATAGAGTACATGAGAGAAGGGAAGGTGTACAAGTTAAATGCTTCCCTAGATATTCTACCGATTCTAGGTTCTCATATTCCGCTTCACTTTATATTTCTCTCCTCATTCAGACGATAATCGGCGCTTCTCAAAGTAGCTCCTCAGTAGTTAGTATTTCATTAACATGCTAATTATTGGCACCGCTCCCCCCCCCCTCCATCCCCCACTTTGGAAGGCAGTAAAAATGCTAATCCCCCGATCCATTCATTTGTGGTGATATCTGATAACGATTTGTTGACTAATGTCCTCGAATCGAGAATGTAATCCTCCTCTTCTTCTCCATCATAGCCTTCGTTGTAATCACACTCCTCTTCTTCTCCACCGTCTGCTTTCATGCATAAATCGTTTTTGACACCTCCAACTATTTCTTTTCCGTATAGCTGCCCCAGTCTTCGAGAAGCAGGTTGAACTCCATGGTTATTGACTTCCACCTTCTTCTTATCTGCTGACAAATTCTGACGAGATTTTTCAGGGATATTTGAAACAGTGTTCTCTCCATGGTGATACGTATGTCATTAACTCTCAATAAATATCCTCCAGTTTTATCTAACACATCCTTGATGATATGCAGTATTTACAACCTTTGTCTAAATATACTTGTCTATATATTTTTCACAGTATATAAATTACAGAGACAGGTATAAGGGAGGTGAGAACACACAATAATGTTTGATGTCACATGCACCAGTAAACTATATGAAATTATCCTCAACTGTATCAAATTACTCATCAAATTATATCAACATCTCGTAAAAGTGTTATCAGCTAACCCCTAAAGTGAATCAGCCTTCTACCGAAAGTGAAGCAATTTACTCATCAACCTGTATCACCTTGCCCCAAAGATGTATCAACATGTCCCAAAGTTTATCAACTTGCCACAAACTGTTTAGTATTACTCCCCTAACACTACCAACTATCCCCAAAAGTGCATCAAAAAAGAGTATTGGATTACACCGCAAAGTGAATCAGCTTGCCCCAAAAATTGTATCAACTTATCTCAAAGTATATCAAATTACCCTCAAACTGTGTCAACTTACTCCAAAACTGTATTAACTCACCCAAAAGGGTGCCAAATTGTCCCTCAAACTTTATCAACTCCCCATAAAAATGTATCAGCTTGTCAAATAAAAGAATTAAATTACCATTCAAACTACATTTCTTGCCACAAAAGTGTACTAACTTATCCCATAAATGTATTAAATTAGTTCTCGACCTATATGAAGTTGCCTCACAATTTCTTGTTGCATCTTAGCAACTGCAAACTTCATGAGCAATTGTGCGTCCAAGTTGCACACCTCCTTACACTGTGTAATAAAGTTCCACATCTCGCTACCTTAGAAAATCTGAAGAGCTACCACGAATCAACTCTATGTGCTTCAACACCGAAGACAGTGACACTAACTCCGATGAGGGAAACATGTCAAATTTACTATAAAATGTTGACGATTTTTTTGACAATGGTCTCCTGTGTAAAACTTGTTTCCAAGATGAGATGGGAGCGCTCTATTCTTTCCATACAGACACAGCGATGTTTGCATTAAATGCGCGCCTCCCCCTTTCCTTATACATTGTGTGTGAGAATGCTGTTTTAGCAGTAGCAAGAGCATACGTGTTATAATGAATTCAGCTTCAACGAACAGTTCTGACATACGAAATGGGTCGTTATCACACATTTTTGTACTTTGTTAGCTGCAAAATGTAAATTGCTGTTGTTAAAAGAATGTTATTGATTTTTATATACTGGTAGATGTAGGTGAAAGGCAGCTGTGTAACACTTAAGAGTGCTGAAACTTCCTGGGAGATTAAAACTGTGTGCCGAACCGAGACTCGAACTCGGTTCTGACTTCGAGTCTCGGTGCAGCACACAGTTTTAATCTGCCAGGAAGTTTCATACCAGTACACACTCCGCTGCAGAGTGAACGTCTCATTCTTAAGAGTGCTGCTCAACCTACAGTTCTTATCAATAGTGCCAAAAAGCAAGCTGTTGGTTTTTTAATAAGTCATACAGACAATTTATGTGGCAAAACATTTCGTTTGAAACTTGCTAAGTGTGTGAAATGTTATGTATAATACAACTTAATTTTTGCTTGAATTTTCATAGAGGTTTCGCGTATTATGATAAGTGTACAAGATGTATGTATTTTAATAAATACACTTGAGAAACGGAAAATATTTGGCTTATAGATCCATAGATCTTTTAAGTATGGTCCATATATCGAACTTTCGTCGTACATGAGTGTCACTTAACCTAAAAGTTCCTATCAATTGTGCCAATACGCAAGCTGCAAGTATTTTAATAAGTAATAAACAAAGTAGAGATGTGGTTGTTCTTAATTTGAAGCTTCGTTCGATTTGGAAGTTATGAGAAATCTTCTCTATAATGGACGTTTTTTGGATTTTCGTAGGGATCTTCTATAAGTTATACTAAGCATGCTAGCTGTGTGCATTTCAATAAGTAATACGGACTATGTAGCTGGTAAAATATTTAATTTGGAGCTTCATTATGTTTTCGAAGTACGAGAAATTTCACAATAAAAGATACATAATTTCATTTACTTTAGAGATATCGACGCTGGAATTGTCTTTTGAGATGTCATATCTATGACTATTACCACCTTTGGTCGTCTCTCTCATGACTGTGTGTATAAATAGCCAATGCCGCTCTAGAGATCCTTCCCTAAAATTAGTCTGTTTTGTGTGTGTGTGTGTGTGTGTGTATGTGTGTGTGGTGGTACTTTTATTAGGTGTTGATTCAGTTGATTACATGTTTTATTTTTTAGAGAGCGATTGTTTCCCAAATGCAGCAGTAGTTAGTTTGCAGTGTTTGTCATCAATTCCAGTCCAGTAAACATGTGTTCTAAAATGCATCCCTTATACACTATACAAGTTCTATGAGCACTTGTTCATCTGTGCTAGTTTGAAACACAACTCTTCTAATGATCAAGTGCTCGTAACCTTTAAGGCATGTGTTTTAGAGCACATGTCTGCTGAACATTTTTTTCTTATTTTGGTCCCTAATACCAATTCCCATAATATGGGAAGCAAAGAACTAGCAGTAGAAGAGATTTGTTTCACAGTATCGAAGATGAAAAATTGCTCGTAGCCCTTAAGGTATGCGTTTTCGATCCTTTGTTTACTGAGACGTTTTTGCTTCTAGTATCGGGTACTTTCAACTGTATGCGTTTACGCCATTAATTATGATACTCCCTGTATATCTGTATATAAATAATATTTAACACCATTTTTCCTCGAGAGATAAATGTCTTGCAAGGCTTACGCAACTTTTTACTGCACATTTAGCGCTGTTTCCAATACTACACTCTGATGGGTACAATGTACACTGCTGGTCTACTTCCACCACCTTCTAGTTTTAACACTGCGCTGTGATTGGCAGAAGGATTTTTAATTTCCCATTAACACAATTGGGCTATACCAGCAATCTTGGGTTTTTTCACATTATGATTGTTTGGAGATAAGGGGTACGGCACTCTCTGGTTCGTTGGAGATAGTGGGAGAGGGGTTATTTAGATCATGTGTTAGCACAAGTGGACGACTTCCACCGTCTTGCCTTTCTAATATTGTGCTATGATTGGCTGGAGGTATTCAAGGGGGCCAATGGAATGGCCTAGAGGCGCTATGTCACGGATTGCGCGGCACCTCCCGCCGCAGATTCGAGTCCTCCCTCCATCATGGGTGTGTATATTGTTCTTAGCAGCAGTTAGTTTAAGTAGAGTGTATGTCTAGCGACCCCATTCTAACAGCCGTGTACCGGAAGTCTCTAGAGGAACGGTAGGTTGTGAATGATTGGAAAACAGCACAAGTAGTCCCAGTTTTCAAGAAGGGTCGTCGAGCAGATGGGCAGAACTATATTTTGGAGTTTTCACATAAAGATCTTCGCAGAGGAGATAAGTTTCTAGTTACTCAGTGGTTATCAGCACGTTCCACCTCCCTGCACCTCGCTAAAGTTTCAGGTTTCTAGAGGTATAATTTCCACTCTATCTTCGGAATTATATATGGAAGCGATCGGTAGCACACAAAATGCTATGTGCTTGATATCGAGAACTATAGCTGTAAACGGTATGACATTCTGGTAAACCATGTAGAAGTACGTATGTTCCTGTAATCCCAGAGTCCGGAGAGGGTTGTAGAAAGCATGGCAGCAAGCAAGCAGGCTGGGCCGGAAACAGTAACGCGTTTATGCTGGGGGCCAGCAGCCCAGCCTTTGTAGACTAGTTTGCAGAGTGATCGTGATCAGCTGAGGGCGCTCTGGTAGCGTATCAGGGCAGCGCGTGGGATGGGCAGTTGACTCGTGTCCGCAGCAGTGGGTGACCGACTGACTTCGCAGGAAATATCTAGTGTTTCGAGGACTATATACAGTACATGTGCTTATGTTTTTTGGGATCTGTCTGTCTTCGCGGTATATGTTTGAGTGTCTGGTGGCCGATAGCCATATGTAGGAAGTAGAAGTGTTGATTTTGTATGGTGCAGGATACGAGTTGTGTTTACTACATCGACGTGATATATGGTCCTATAGGTCCATTGGATATCGGTTTCATGCTAAAAAGCTCAAGGTTTTCTCGACAGTAGCAGAGCAGTGTAATTGAGGAAGAGTCTTTGGTGATAGTTTCCATATTCCATTATCTATAGAGCACTTCTACAGGGTTTAATTATCAGTGAAACACGACTGCTGTATGTTTTCTTTTCGGTCTGTACAAAATACTTTTGCCACTAAAAGTCTCGTAATTCGTCTGTCTGCAGAAAATGGCGGACAGTGCTCCCACACCAACAGCAGCAGCAGTTTGGAGGGTCAAATCAGTAAGAACCAATCAGAAAGCTCCATTCACAAGAAGCTCCATGACGTCAGAGAGTCACGAGATATCCTTTGTGCGTTACGTTAGTGGAGGTAGCCAAATTGACCTATTTTCCCTTCAAAATTTGAACTTCTCACCATGACGTCACTGTGACGTTGCCACATCTATGGCCGCCATCTTGGATCCGCCATCGTGAATAAATTTGGCAAGAATGGAGCGCAGGGTAACTTTCTTGTTGCCATATTGCTGTAGTAGCCCTGAATATTTTAATAAATGTAATATTCCAGCCATGAATATTGACATTTTATAAGATGACAGTTTCTCCCCATCCGTTGTACTCCGAGACTTAACTCTGTGTGACTTCTACCTCTTCCCAAACATGGAAATTGCATTGAATGGGCGACGATTTGATACAGTGGTGGAGATACGAGCAGAATCCCAAAGGATACTACACCCCTGACAATAAATGATCTCCAGGCTGCAGAAACAGTGCGATAAGGGTATTCGACACCAAGGGGACGACCTTGAAGAATTGGTGTAGAATAAAATCTAGGTAACACTAATAATATTAATTTACATATTTCGGGGATTTTTTTCATATAACGTACATTAAGAACCTTCTTTAGCGATATCCCACAAGTGCAGGTAGTAGGAGATAACATTACAAGTTCTGCTGTTTCACAACAACAAAATAATGTGTTCTCCTTTGAGTAATGATTTTTTTCCTGTGTCTTTAGCGATATCTCACAAGTGCAGGCAGTAGGACATAACATTAGTAGTTCTGCTGTTTCACAACAACAAAATAATGTGTTCTCCTTTGTGTAATGATTTTTTTTCCTGTATTCTGCAGGTACTTCCTGATAGAAAACCCTAACAGGAGAAGAGAAGTGTTTCACAGTAGCGAACATGAAGAAGACCTAATAGCTCTTACAATACACGTTTTGGAGCCCATGATAACTGGACATTTTCCAACTCTCAAAGTATGGAATAGTTTTGTTTGGAGCACATATAGTGAACCAGAACTTCACCGAGAAAGTTTCGGAGGTTATTAAGGTATACCTGATATCAGATAACCACGGTCTCGGGCGGCTTGTTACGGAGGTATTGCATCTCGTTTGGTTTCTTACCTCGGTTTATATTTGTATCTCTATTGCACTGAAAATAGTGCACAACAGTGTAAATGTCGACGGTGTGCTCTGTGCATCTTATTTCCATTTTGGGAGCATGTGATGGGCCTAGTTTGAAACTCGCTCTGTTTGTTAAACACCTGGAATTTCGCAACGTGTTGTTCACGCGTCACTGTACACACTAATGTAATCATTGCAGTCGAAATTTTGAGCAATAACTGTAAGGGAATAGTTCTGCATCTGTTACGTTCTGTACTGTACACCGACAGAACAGAGCGAACACGCTGTGATAAGTGTATACTTGCTGCGTCTGAGGGTTGTAGCATTGCACTGTGTTTTGTGATGTACGCTTTAGTTATAGCATATTACATGCTTCTTCACTGTTGTCACATAAACAAGGATGACTGCGGTAACAAATCGAATAAATCATAATTCAATTATTAATCTGTAGCGAGCCCTACATTTCAGAGCAATGAAAGTGAACAAGTTCTTATACCGCCTTAAGTACGCAGTTAGAGCCAAGTTTTAATAGAAATTTTGTCTCGTTTTGTGTAAACCCTATATGTGAAGGCTGTTGAAAAGAAAGAACTCCATATTTAGAGAGGATCAAAACCCTCAGTAAACGTAGGCTCTAGAATGCATACCTTAAGAGCTGTGTAAGCGCTTGTTCCTCTTCGCTATTATGAAACACGTCTCATCTACTGCAATCTCTTTGCTTTCCATATTTTTAGAGGTGGTGGTATGGACAAAAAAAATAAACAAACTTCTAGCAAACACTGGCTATAAAATGGAAACCTTGAGAGATATGCGAACTTGTTAGGTAGCAGAGATGTGTTTTTTCGTAATAAGAATAGCTTTCCCTAGAAGCTTTCCCTAGAAGCTTTCCCGAACGCGAACAAGTTCTCATAGCTATTAAGGCATGCATTTGAGCTCATGTTTTATGGACATTTCTCTCTTGGTGTGATCCATACTACCACATCTCAAACAGTGAAGTACTATATATTTAAATAAATAAAAATGCTAATGTTTGTTTGTTCACTGTTGTTGACACAACGTTTTCGTATACACGCGTGTTTTTATACACCTACTGTAGCACAATATGGTGTAGAAATACACACATATTATGCAAAACCACGAAAAATGTAACATATATATTTATATACTATATGACACTCTCATAGGCATATAAAAACACGCAAGTACACAAACACAACATTGTGTCAGAATTTTAAAGGAATCTGTGAAGATCTTTTGGAGATTTAAGATTTTAAAAAACCAACACTTACATAGATATAAACAAAAACGTAAATGTACGATTGTTCAGAATATTAACTCTCCAAAAGTTCTTCACCGATTGCTTCGAAATTTTGACATAACGTTGCACTCGAATACGTGTATGTTTTTATATACATATTTTCAATATACATAATATTAAAAATAAAATATGTATTACATAAAGGTGAAACGTTAGTACCAAAAATGTCTAAAAGTTCTTCACTGATTTACTTCAACTTTTTACACAATAATCTGATGAATAATTAATGTACATGTAATATGTAAAGGGCAAACATTGTCACCAAAAATCTGAAAAAGTACTGTACCAAGTTACTCCTAATTCCTACATTTTAACGTAGTAAACGTATGGATACATATATGCTTTGTATATACTACATATTTAAAGTCAGAGAGTGGTGGGAAGGAGAAATGAACAGAGGTGTGGGAGGAAATGGGGACAGAAAGTGAAAAGAAGGAGATGGAGACAGGGAGGGGGCAGAAGGAGAAGGAGGGGGAGGAGAAGATGGACAGAGCAATGGGGAGGGGGTTGTGGACATAAGAAGGTGGACAGAGAGGGTGCAATGGGAGATTGAGAGAGAGGAGGAAGGAGGAGATGGACAGAGAAAGAAGAGAGGAGGTGACGTACAGAGTGGGGCAGAGAGGGGGTAGGGGGGGGGGGGGACTGGAGGACATGAAGAGAGACAGGCGGAGGGGCGGGGCGGGGGGGTTGACGGGGATATTAGAAATCTGTGCTTTTCCTTCGCTTTATTTTCTGTTTAACCATACTGAGCCACACCCATATATAATGATTAACGAAGATATGTAAATATTTTAATATGTTATTATACAAGTAAAACTAAGTAAAAAAGTTCTTATAAACATAGGTCCGCAAATGTTTAGTTGCGGAACTGCGGCTGATAAAAGATTTTGCCTGAAATTTAGCAACTTCGCTAATATGAAGTCATCGCAAAGCTGTACGAGGTTAAAGTAAAGCACGGTTTCCCTGTATTTTGTTGTTACTGATCTGTTGAATCTAGCATTCGGGAGGACGACGGTTCGATCCCGCGTCCGGCCATCCTGATTTAGGTTTTCCGTGATTTCCCTAAGTCACTCGAGGCAAATGCCGGGATGGTTCCTCTGAAAGGGCACGGCCGACTTACTGCCCCATCCTTCCCTAATCCGAAGAGACTGATAACCTCGATGGTTGGTCCCCTTCCCCAAGCAACCCAACCCTCTAATAAAACATGTCCCAGACGTGTAGCTGCAGTAGTTTTCCAGAACATCCAGAGAAGCATATATAGAGTGAACGAGAATTTTCAGTACGCTAATGCAGAAGACTGAAGAAGAGGGCGGAACTCACCGAAGGCGTCGCCGGCGGCGCAGGCGGGCAGCGTTAGGGCGCGCCGTTGCAGCGCTGACCACGGCGGAGGCTCCGGCTGCAGACCACACGGCTCGCCAGGTGAGAACTGGTACTCGCACTCCTGCAACGCACGTCACACCTGCTATCTGTCACCGATTCATGTAAATAACAATCCGTAACACTTAAAATTAACGCAGACCGCGAAATCACTTTAGTTGACCTCTCAGGTCTCTACCCCACCTCCCATAACCATTAAACCTGCCTTACGAACACAATGAAACATCTCCAATAATCTTGCATTCTCAAACCAACCAGAAGAACTGATCTGGTAATCATTCAACGAACTACAGAACAGATTAAGAGCCGGCCGGAGTGGTCGAGCGGTTCTAGGCGCTTCAGTCTGGAACCACGCGACTGCTACGGTCGCAGGTTCGAATCCTTCCTCTGGAATGGATGTGTGTGATGTGCATAGGTTAGTTAGGTTTAAGTAGTTCTACGTTCTAGGGGACTGATGACCTCCGATGTTATGTCCCATAGTGGTCAGAGCCATTTTAACCATTTTTGAACAGATTAGGATTCTTAGCCGACACTATTACAAACCATTTAAACTAATCAGCCACAGCATTTTGACTGCCTATATAATAGCCGGTATGTACACTTTGGGCATGGATAACAGCGGCGACGCGCCGTAACATGGAAGCAATGAGCCTTGGTAGGTCGCTGAAGGGAGTTGCCACCACATACTCACATACAAGTCACCTAATTTCCGTAAACCCCTGAGAGGGGCCTATGACCTCTGACGCCACGTTCAATCACGTCCCAGATGTATTCGATCGGATTCAGATTTGGCGAGTTGGGAGGCCAGCATATCAATTGGAACTCACCACTGTGTTCCTCGAAACAATCCATCACACTTTTGGCCTTGTGACATGGCGCATTATGTTGTTGAAAAATGCCACTGCTGTCAAATGACATGATCGTCATGAAGGGGTGTACATGGTTTGCAAACAGTGCAAAAATACTCCTTGGTGCCTTGCATGAGCTCCACTGAATCCATGGATGCCCACGTAAATGTTCCCCAGAGCATAATGCAGCCGCAGCCAGTTTGTCTCCGTCCTGCAATATAGGTGTCAAGGAGCTGTTCCCCTGGAAGACGACGGATTCGTGCCTTTCCATCGTCGTGATGAAGAAAGTATCTGGATTAATCAGACCATGCTATGATCTGCCATTGTACCAACGTATAGTGCCGATGGTTACGTGTCCAGTTCAGTCGTAGTTGCCGATGTCGTGGCTTTAACAGTCGCACATGCATTAGTTGTCAGCAGCAGAGGCCATCGTTAGGAGTGTTCGGTACACTGTGTGTCCAGGCAAACTTGTGCATTAAAGTCTGACATTAGTTCCGCAACATTTCGCCGCCCGTCCTGTGTTACCAGTATACCCGGCCTACGATGTCCGACACCTGAAATGATGGATACCGCCCAACCCCACGACGTCTGAAACTAGTTTCGCCACGTGCTGAAGACACTCACCACAGATATCCTCGAACATCCGACAAGTCGTGCAGTTTTCGAAATGCTTGCGCCCAGCCTCGAGGCCATCACAATCTGCCCACGGCCGAACTGAGATAGATAGCGCGCCTTCCCCATTCTACACACGGGCAGCACGCTAACTCATACTACACGCCCCATGCATCTGTCTGACTAGCAGTCATTCTTCGCCAGGTGACGGGGTTATCGCCTTGACAGGTCTACATCTATAGCAGGTCGGTGGTCATAATGATCTGGCTGACCAGTGTATCTAAACTTACCCCCCAACAGTATTCAGGTTCTCCATTTCTCAACAATTCCTTATATTACGCGAAAGCTCCACATGTCCTGCAAATGCCGACAGCAGAATATTTTCGTGGACTCAATCTTGCGTAGCTGTATAGCTTTATAAGGCACTGGATTTGCATGCATTTTGGAGGAGCTGTGTGCAAATTGCAAATCCCCGTTGGATTGCCCACATCTAGGTTATCTGTGGTGCCCCAATTTTGAATAAGGTGACTGGCAGGATGACTTATTTGAGAAGGGTACAACAAATTCCTTCCCGCTTCATTATTATATCTGAGTCTGTGCTTCGTCTTCTTCTTCCCATTACATGTCCTTTCCTCGCACGTCCATGCGTTCCAGTCTGTGACTACATTGGCATCAATAATCCACAAGCTACCTGACCGTGCTTCTAATATCACTCTCTGACTCGCCTTCCATGTTTCATTGTCTAATGGTGCGTGAGGAGAATGGTTGTAAGTAAACCTCTATATTAGCACTAATTTGTCTAATTTTCTTATTATGATCATTTCGAGAGATGTGCTTGGGAGAAAGCAATGTACTGTGCGTCTCTTCCCGCAACGTACTTTCTCAGAATTTCACTAGTAAACCAATCCATGATGCACAACGCCCCTGTTGAAGTGTCTGCCACTGGAGTTTTTTGAGCACCTCTGTAACGCTCTTGCGCCGACTAAACAACCCACTATTCTTTGTTGGATCTTCTCTATTTATTTAATTAATTCTACCTAGCGAAGGTCCCACAACTACGAACAACACTCAGGAATCGGTTGAACAATAATTTTGTACGCCACCTCTTCCGTGGTTGACGTATATTTCTGTAATTTCCTTCCTACGAAACTCAGTCTAGCGTCTGCGTTTCCTACTATTTGTTTTATGTGATCATCACACTTAAGGTCACTCCGGATGGCTACTCCTAGATATTTTTAGGTAGATACTATTTCCAGCAAATTATTATCAATGGTGTAGTCGTACAGTAATGGATTTCTTCTCCTACGTATCCGCAGTATGTTACATTTCCTTACGATCACGTCAAATGGCAATCCTTGCACTATTCATCAATCCACAGCAAGTCCTTTTGCAAATGCTTACAGTCTTCTGGCGTTGCTATCTTGTTGCAGACAACCACATCACCTGCGAATAGCCTTACGGAGCTTTCGACTTTTTCTACCAGATCATTCATATATACTGTCTTTCTCACAAACGCGCCTTGTTTGCCGATTTGAATCGTAAACTTTGTACTTACTTCTTTTTCAAAAACACTGTTAAAGCTTGTCCTCATCGCTCAAGAAGCAAGACTTTCTGCAACAAAAAGACGTTTCGAAACACAGAGAGATACGTTCGATCTGCAAGTGTGACTAGACACAATCTAAGAGTGAGGTAAATGACCGGTGAATCGTGTGTTTCTACGCAAAGTTTTTCGACACGGTCTTCGTGTGATAGGATTGTTCTTCGTGTATGACATCCAGACCAACGCAGACAGCTCCGCCCACCTTACTGAGGAATGCGACGATAACACACGGTATCGCGACCCGGAAGGGCTTGCCCCCCCTCTCTCTCTCTCTCTCTCTCTCTCTCTTTCTCTCTCTCTCTCTCTCTTTCTCTCCAGAAATCTTTGGTCTCTGTCAACAAACTACGTCCCGTCATTCCTTTGGTGAAGCAAGAGTGGAGCACATCTAACAAAAGGAAATTGAAACGGGAAGAAACGAACCCACGTACTTAACTACGGAGGTATCTGAATGGCGGAAACTGAGACAAAACAAACGACTCTTTTAAGTTCAAGATTTTTTATGATCCAATAATTTGCATACGTTTGAGTACAAAAGTTTCACTCATTACTTGGCTCGGGATGCTTCGCACCGAGAAAAAAGAAGGAATGAACATTAGAGTTTAACGTCCCGTTAACGGCAAGGTCGTTAGCGACGGAACGCCGGTTTGGATTACGAAAGGATGGGGAAGGAAATCAGCCGTACAGTTTCCAAAGCATGCCGACATTTGACTGCAGGTATTTAGGGAACTCAAGGAAAACCTAAATCCGGATGGCCGGGCGTGGATTAGAACAGTCGTGTTCCCGAATGTGAGGCCAATGTGTCAACCACAGCGTCATATCTCTCAGTCCCTATTGAGAGAGACACAAGACACTGTACACAAATACAGCGAAAGTGCCAAAACTCGATATCAAGTCTGATAGTATACGAATATGGTGGTATAAATACGAGTTGTAGTTAATGAGAACCTATCAGACGCTTTAGAGTTAGCCTACTACGAATTAAAGCAGCTTACTTTACAAGGCCTAATGGTTATCGAGATTCCTAGAAACGGTAACAGATCATTAGTCAATGTGAAAAAATATGGAGAAATGTGCGGCCGTGTCCTGCTACCACAACTGAAGATATTCGGCTGCACTGAAGCCGTAAAAATCCAGGTGATCAAACGTCGATTATAAACTTGCCTATTCCGGGCGCGATATACGTAGAGATATTAAGTGAATAAAGCAGATAAAAGGAATGTTACAGCCCGTAACTGGAAGAATTGTAGGATATCGTACTTCATGTGAAATGAAGGCTTGCATGTAGCGTTACGAGTTTCTGCGATTGCCAGTTACATTTCGTTTCTTTGCTGTATCAAGTAACGGCTAGACTGTTCTTGTCCTCCACTGCCAAAAGAACGTATCAAGTGTAACAGACAACTCACCTTTCATTAATTGTTTTGCCTTATGTCTGCATGCATAGGACCTATAAAACGGTCCGGTGGGCAGTCACGTTGCAGAGTTATTAATCTCCCTACTACATACATTTTCTCGAATGTTGTGTTGAAAATGTCTTAGGAGTGGTATGTTGTTTTTCATCTCCCCATCAGCATAAATTAATGGAACATATTGATTCAGAAGATAGTGAGTGCGTGTTAATTTGTGAACAGCCAAATATCATAATCACCGTTTAGCAATTACTTATTTACCGAATTCCAAGACTCCAGCCCCATCTCCTTTGAGAGGATGTGGCACATACCGACTCAAGACAGCTGCTTGGCTGTTTCATCTTACTCAGAACTGTAGTAGTAACTAAAAGACTAGTAGACTCGTATTCCGCTTAGCATGAATTTGATACATTTTCGTTCAGCATTTGTTTTCAAAACGGTACATGTGGTCCGCTAAAATTGGTACCAAAATGCCAGTTGCAGTTTCTTCCCTGATCTCTGTTTCATTCAAGAAAAACAAAAATAAGACAAAAAGAAATATGCAAGGTAGAGGGTGTTACTTAAAAAGTAGAGTGTGCAGGTCTGGTATCCATAGGAAAGTTACAGGTGATATACCGCGTAGGCACTCCCTCTTACGTTTATCCATTCACAACTACCTTTGACATATACAAATACCGAAGAGAGCACTCAAACTGTGCAGTCATAAACATATTCGAGCTATTCCCTGAATGCAGAACAGACGCCGTTATTTTTCATATGAAAATTGTCACTTGGAATACAGTATGCAATGACTTTCAACAAACCACAAACCCATAAGAATATTATGCTGCGGCTTAAATTAGTATTTTATGTTTCCGTAGTTCCGGAAAGACATTATAGTTAGCGAAGGATGTGATCCACTCGTTTCCCTTGTTTACACAAGAAGAAACCACCACAGTAGCAGCGCGTAGGTTAAGAGGAAGTAAAGATCAATTTTGTTCACTACTGTAGACTCGAGACTACATAAATACCAATCTAACCTGAGAAATTATGATGGGTAATGGTAAAGGAATGACCTTTCGCTGTACTGAAGAGACAGCTCGCCCTAGTAGTGTAACGCTTTTAACAACTGCATCTACTGAGAAGTGGACTACTTCATCAAATAATTATTGTCCCTCTTTAAACTCTCTATGTGACGTTGAGAATAAGTCTTCAAGGTTCTCGGTGTCATCCGGGTATTCAACACAGAGAAACAGAACACCGCGAAATCGGGAAAAACATTTTACCGACGCTCCCGTTTCCTCGGAAATTAGCAGTTGCCAAAGGGATGGAGCAGAGACGAACACGCGCGGCTGCCGTATCGCTTCCCCCGCGAATGAAGAGGACCACTCCTTGCACCAATGCGGCGCGCAAAAAATCCAAACTGACAAATAATGAAGGGGCGAGCGCACAATGGGCGTCGCTTCTTATGCAAATGCGCTGGGGTGCGCTCTATTGATCTATTGTGCATCCATCATACGTCACGCACTGCGCCATAATTAAATATTTCCGATGGCGCCGCCGGAAGGCAGGGCGCGACGCCGGCTGCACACTTGGCTCTCCTCAGCACCTGCTCTCTGCTCTCCCAGACTAGGGAACAGTGTTCTACACCACCAGATGAAACGTATAACCACTCCAACAGAGGTAAAACCGGTTTACCTACCCTCTCTTCCTTTCTGGTAATTATAGTAATAGTACTCTATTTGCTGACTTTAAATATTCATATGCACTCTCCGAATAACTTGCGGAAGCATTAAGGTCATTTCAATTGATGATTCATGTTCAGGAAAAGCTATATTTTATGATAAGATCTGACATCTCAGCAGCCCCTGCACTGAAATCGAAGAACGTTGCAGAATACTATGAAACGTTTGTAAGGCCAGGGGAAAGCCACACGGCAAGGACAGTCACTGGTCACACAGGGTTAGTGGTAATGAAGAAGCTGACAGGCTGGCCAGGGCAGCAATGACTCCATTTGTTGGACCGAAACATGTCCTAACGATAACTACGGCGACGGTGAAATCAAAACTGCTTAGCTGTATCAAGTACCATACTGGATTTAATGCTAAAAAGTATAGCAAGCTAATGATACCGAAACCGTTTTTAAAGAGAACTCCTGTAATGCTAGACTTGAACTGGAGGCAGGTTAAACTCACAGTAGGTCTAATGAAGTGTAATGGGAACTTCAAAATACACTTGCGCATGATGAGAACAAAGTTGCCCTGAAGTGCCCACTATATGGTACGGGGGATGAAACTGCACTACATTTAATCTGCCATTACGCAGCACTGGGTGCCAAAAGAAACGAATTCTCTGGGTGCTAAATTCCTGAAGAAATTGTGCCTAATGGAGATATAGTAAAGGGGCTTCCACTACTCTGTGAAAATACTGATTGGCATTTCTAGAATGACAGGGAGAGTATACTGCACAGTCAGCTTAGTTGCGGTATGGGCAACCGGGGGCTAGGATTACTGTTGTTTTGTCTCCCTGACTAAATCAAACCAAATTAAATCAATTGGTCAGTCGTGTCTTTGTTGAAGTATCTAACGCTCCTATTTCTTTCGCGAACACCAAACATGGTAAAGCAGTGGTTAATGCATTGGATTCACAATGGAGAGGACAGTGATACGGCTAACTTCTGCCCGAAAATAACACATTTAGGTGTTCTGTGATTTCTATAGTTCACGTAAGAGGAATATCGGAATGGCCTGATCTCCTTAAATCCACCGAGGCAAATGCCGGGATGGTTCCTCTGAATAGCCAACATTTCCTCCCAGTCCGAGCATGTGCTCCTTTCATAATGACCTCATCGTCGACGGGACGTTAAACGCTAATATTCCTTCCGACATTCCTTCGCGATGGTACGTTTGGTAAGGCGGAAAAATTTAATTTGCCATCATGATCTCTGCACTGAACTTGTCACCAACGAGACGTCTGGCCTTCATTTCCTTCCCTCAGTCTTCCTCGAATAATACGAGATTATTTATAAATAGTTGATGAACAGAGACGGAGGGATTCCAGATATTTATTCACAGACCAAAGTGTCAGTTGTTTCATCACAGCAGGCCGATGAAGAACATATAAGAATTGAACCAATCAGAATTTTGTAAGCGAACGTTTTCGTCAGTGATCGTACTTTTTGCGATTCTTCCATAAATTTCACCCTGTACCTGTCTTCTCAATGATGTGAACATTCCACCTCCAAACGCTCTCAACAAATATTCCTAGATGTTTGACACTTGTAACTGATTTCAGTAATCAGTCGACTGTCATATTGTCAAAAGACGTTCTGAATTTTCGTATACTTGTGAGCATTAAATTTCAAATTTCTATATGTGTACCGCAATTTTGTTATGCATACAGTAATATAAGGCCTATGCACACGTCAGCCGGCCGGAGTGGCCAAGCGGTTCTGGCGCTACAGTCTGGAACCGCGCGACCGCTACGGTCGCAGGTTCGAATCCTGCTTCGGGCATGGATGTGTGCGACGTCCTTAGGTTAGTTAGGATTAAGTAGTTCTAAGTTCTAGGGGACTGATCACCGCAGCAGTTAAGTCCCATAGTGCTCAGAGCCATTTGAGCCATTTTATGCACACGTCAGTATGAGGTATCAACGAATGAAATTAAATAATACGATCTAAATTTCACAATTCCTGTGAACATGTTTGTCCATACCTTCGTCAACTGGATTCACAAAGACCTCGCTCTAAGTTCCCTATTTCCTGTTTAATACCTGGGCGGCCTTTTACATCAGCTTCTATTTTACAAGAGCTCCGTATAATTTATGGCAAAGGGTACTGCGCACTGTTCACATAAAGACCAAAAGAAAAATGTTGTCTCCACTTCCATTCATGTTCTAGTCTCTTTCATATGATAAATGTGGAAAAGGCGATACAGACAGTAAGATCCATCAGCACAACAAGCCAAATGTTTGTTTTCTGAACTACTACAAGAATCTTTCACGGGTAGAATGTCTCTTTTGGACTGATTCTCACTTAGAAAAAAGGAAAAGGATCCGCGGTGTTGAACGTCCCGTCGACGTTGGTGTCACTAGCTCACACTGAAAAAAGTAGGAGAAGGAACTGGCGTTCCACGTGTAAAATGAGACAGCGGGTCTACTGACATTCACCGAAGTGATCTGGAATAACAGTGAAATATCTGGATTATAGTTGTCACCAGGGAACTTTAATACCATCCTTCGATAAGTTTAACAGCTACACATGTCCATTCCTTTTAAACTGGTTTGATGCCTTTATCGTACACTTCGAGTGAGGACCGCAAAGTCCTATGGACTGTGCGTAGCATATGTCTAAAGTTAGATGATGTCAGCGCTCATGAGATTTACCACAAGAACGTTAGATGAAAGACCGATGAATCAACGAATGTTTATAAAATAACAGCGATAATCTCTCTGTCCGTTAAGAGCTTTTCGATGGATAGAATCTCCGTCACCCAGCCAAATTTGACTAGGTTTCTCTATTTCTACATGCAAGACAGTAATGTTAAATAATGCTAATCCTAGCGTCTGAGATTATAGTCCTTAAACATAACCTGTAAATAACTTCTATCGTTTGAAAACCTAACAGTAGATTACCCAGTTCACAAATGATGAATTTGCTACTTATAAGATTGTTGATGTTCTATAATTTGCCCTTTATGTTGGTCAAACTTTTAGTGAACAAACACCAAGCAGCTGAAGAAACTACTTATATAATTGTTAGCTAGTTGAAGCCCTTATTCACAACAGCATTAAGTGTCGTAAAATGTGTGCTACATGCGGTTTAGGACAACTAACTTATTGCAGTGAAGAAAGTAAACTGAATTTTTCGAAAATTCAAAGTACGTGTTTTCTGGTGATAGAGATGTACTTTCATCGGTGTAATGACATGTGGCGAAATTTGGATACAATATAGAGTAGCAAAGTAGCATAACGTGAACAGAATAAGTCTGCATCTCTAAACAAGAAAGAAATCCCTAACCATCAGTTGGAAAAGGATAGAAGTATTTTCCACTTAGAACTAATTACTTTGACGTAATGAACCTTCTCGACGTCAAATAGCTGATAACGCCGATCCATAACGAGCATTTCTTGTAGGGCAACACCTACCTTAATATACCATACAATGAATCGCGTGATCAGTTTCGCCACTGAAACTCAGTTCTGTAGAGAACATTTAGGATACTAAGGGTCACAACCCTTACAAGACAAACTTCGAGAATTTTAACAATTCTCTCTGAAGAAACTATATGTTTATGCGGATCGAGATAATTCACGCATAGAGGAAGCATACATTGATATTCCGGGTGATTCACTCTTTGTGGGAATGCTAATGAGCTATACCAGCTATACCATTCTTATATGGTAGAACTCTATTATTTTTATGAATAAAAAGCACAAACAACCAATATTTTAAAGTGTTTGCATTTCTTGAAAACATTTCTTCTGTTCAGGAGTCTATCTTTACACAATTAGTGACTACCGCCATTGAAAACGATGTCGTAATGTTTAAGTAGGATTACAGTCGAAAGATGTGATATAAATGTCCCAGAATGAAATTTCTCTCTGAAGGACCAGCCATGATATACTCTGTACACGGTCCAGTCACATTGATGTGACCAACACCTATGTTCGACGTCAACGTGTAATAACCACACACAGACGACAGGTGGCAGAAATAGTAGTTGAGGTTACATAAAGCGTGGAGATACAGAAAGAGTGCAGTCGTTGGAAGGCGGAAACGGAGCGATTTAACTGATTTCCAAAACGACCTGATATTGGCGTTCGGGCCAAGGGTGGAAGAATTGGCGAAACGGCTAGGTCTGTGAACTGTTGGCTAAGCATACCGTGCATGGCGAAAGGGCTCTGTCTAAAACCAGCTTCTAGGCAGTTGTGGAGCCACCACCGACCATAGATGACAGGGATGGGCGACGGCTTCAGTGATGGCTACGGGCGAACAGACGGGCAACTGTTAAGCAACTGACTGCCCAGATGAACCAAGGCGCTACGAACAGTGTCTCCTTGAAGACCGTTCAGCGAAAGTTGCAGCATTGGGGCCTCCGCAGTAGGCGTCTGGCTCATGCATCCATGGACTGTTGTTCATCGGTGACGAAGGTTAGAATCTCCACGCCACTACCGCAACTGAATGTCCACAACGTGGTACAGGTGTCCCTCTCAGATGAATCACGTTTTATGCTCCGTGGGATAGATGACCGTTACGGCGTGAAACGTCTGGAAACAAAGGGTCGAGGACGGAGGAGACGATATGGTCTGAGGGATGTTTTCGTGGCATTTCCTGGGTGATTTCGTCATCCTGGAAGGCGCAGTAGATCAACGCAGGTATGCGTCTATCCTTGGATGACCGTGTCCACCTCTTCATGCCATTTGTTTTTCCTCGGCGCGATGGCATCTATCGGCATGACAATGCAACGTGTAACACAGCTCCCGGCGTACATGCGTGGTTCGAGGAGCATCAGGATGAATTTGCCCTACTCTCCTGGCCGCCAAAGTCTTCCGATTAAAACCCAGTCGAGAATCTGCGGAACCACGTCGATCAGGCTGTTAGCCCAAGAAACCTTCTGCAGCTGTACACGGGACTTGAATTTCCATGACTCCACATTCCCGTTAGCACGTTCCAGAACGTCACAGACTCTTCCTGCCGTATCGCAGTGATTCAGGCTGCAAAAGGTGGCTATTCAGGCTTTTGACCGATGGTCACATTAATGTGACTGGGCAGTATAGCACTGTTTTGTTTCGTTAGCGTTTACTCCGTCTGGTGCGAGCTCAACTGTACTCAACTTCTGGCTGAGTGTTTTCGAATTTTAATTGTAACATATAGCATTAACTAGAAAAAATTAACAACGATTTGTTTCAAGAGGAAGGCGAAGGGCAAACACGGTGTAGTAAAATTAAACTAATGACTGAAAACGGTGTTACAATAAAATAAAAATAAAAAAAACTAAAAGATTTCAACTTTTATTAATTCTAAATATCAAGATATGTGTATATAATTTTGAAAAATAACACATGAACAGCCACACCATAAGGACCATTCCCATTGACTGAATACCGTTGAATGGATCGTAATACCAATACCTATAGAAGAAGGTCAGGTCTCTAAGAGAGCACTGAGTCCTGGGGTTTGCCGCTAGGTAGATACTGGCGCCCACCCATATGACGACAGAGCGAGTACGTGAACGCATCACCCGTCCACTGCACACAGTCGTACCGAAAACAGTGAAATGGTGGCTTCAAATGAAGAGCAAAGGGGTATAGTGCGTTTACTGACAGCGGGAGGAGTGCAGTGTAAAAAAGTTCGCCAAAAAGTGACAGAAGTATACGAAGAGCACTGCATGTCCATTGTAAGGGTCAAGGAGTGGCAGAAGCGATTCGAGGAAGGACGTATGTCGTTGGCTGATGACGTAAGATCTGTGAAGCGACACTGTATTACCGGTACTATCGTCCAGCAGATGGATTGATGAGCGGCAAATTACGGTGACATCTGCTGTCGCAATGGTCTTATCTTCCGTCCGAATTGCAACGGACATCCAGTGCTCTACGTAAACCTGTGCCATTCTTCGATGAATTTCCATACGACACACTCGTTCCGTCGTTAGGAAACGCACTTCACCCCCTTGCTCTTCTTTTGAAGCCTCCGTTTCACTTTTTTGAGCACTACTATGTACAGTGGATAGTCGACGCGTGCACGTGCTCACTCTTTCGTCACGTGAGTGTGTGCCCACGAGACACTCTAGCGCTGCGTTTTGGGCCTTAGCGCTATGAACGGGACCACACTTTCTTTCGCAGGCGAAGAAATTACGTTCCCTTAAGCGGTTTTAATGTTACAGCCCTTTTTTTTTAAATGCAGGTTATATCTAGAAACTAGGTCTATAGTGAAAAACAAAACTGATGCCAAACGTTGCAAAAACTCATTTTTCATTGAACGATAAGGTTTCTCAATCGTGTAACATTTTATTAAAAAGAAAACAGAGGCTAAACAATGTGGATGATCGCAGCGGCTTCTGTCATGTTGAAAGTTCACTTTTCGTTTGCTGTTCAATGACATGGAACATTTACTCGGGCGTTCTTGGCAAACTGTCACAATCCTAGAGCCACTAACTACACTTATGTTCAGTAATTCCAAATGTTAAAACTCAACATAATTGACCAATATAAGACTTGTCATAGTTAAATCAGGTACTAATGCAGGCTACATTTCTCTGGTGTCCTAGTCTTTGCTTGTGTTACCTGTTCGTTGTATACTAATCGCTGTTGTCTCTGTTATAGTAGGACGTGCTGAAAGGTAATGCCTCTGAATTTTTTGTGTGAATACTCTTAAGGCTTTTTAAATAAAACAAGCGTTATTAACATTTTACATCTTTATTATACGTGTCTACCCATTTACAGTCCTCTGCCGCTACAGGGCTCTGAACTGTAGCGTGTAACATAGCAGTGTGTAACGTAACCATGTCGGTACGTGGGAAACAGCGCGCTGTAATCGAATTTCGAATTCGAAGAGCACCCTGTTTTTCAGCATGACAATGCCAGACTACACAGGAATGCTGCAACATCTGCAACAATTCGACGCACAGGTTTCACTGTCATCGATCGACCTCCATGCAGTCCCGACTTGGCCCCATCCCATTTTCAGCTGTTTTCAAAACTTAAAGAACACTTTTAAGGGCTGCAATACATTTCAAAGTGACACAGATATATTGCAGTATTCTTCAACATAGTCAGCCAGTTACTGTGAAAATGGTTCGCAACATTCTACCATTCGTTTAGTTCCTGGACAATAGCGCTCCTCTCCTTACTGGCGGATTCATTCGATTAACGCTGTGTGAACGTTGTTATTGTTGCGAAATTGCTTTCTCTTCCAGAAAGCAACTTTCAGTTTGCTGAAACGATGTAAATGAAATAGTACAAGATCTGGACTTCGCGGTCAGTCTGACATACGTCTGTGAGGGCTTCGTCAGATTGTTTGGACCATTTCGCTACGGTTGGATGCGACACTGCATTTGCTAACACGACGCCAGAATTTACCGTTGGATATATATCCAGTTTGGACGTTTTTCTCACAAGAATCGTACCGCCCCGCGTACTTTAGCACTGGGGTACGTTTACGGCTGTCGCTATATTTGCTCCCCACACTTTGATAAACCTATTATCCACACTGAAGCAGATCATGTACGCTACTCTTGTTGCACAATGGTCTTAGCCTTGGACGTCCTGTGTAGTTTACTTTCTGAAGTCCCTACATACTTAAACATGGGATGACACACGACTTGCTACTAACAGCATCAGACATTATCTTAAATTTTTAGTCCTGAGTGAAATCTCGTTATTTAAAACAGGATTCCAGCCTTTGCTAGAGGTCGTAAAATTAAGCTTTTTCCACAAACCACCAAATACCTTTCAACACAATTTATTATTCTATTGATTTTCAAATTCTATGCTGACTGAATTATTTAGTCATGAACCAAAGTCATCAAAATATGTGCAGCTGTCGTTAACCACTTATACGCATAGACAGTACATCGTCAACACTTTCGAGTAAACGTTTAAAATTTTCATTAAGAATTTCTCAAATGCGTTCATAAAGAATTATATCGAAGCTTATCTACAGAAAGATTATTCTTCCTTTTTTTTATCAATAGCAGAATGTGTATCAGTTACACAGGATCGAATGTTAGTAATTACTTTTTACGATCCTCGTTTTATTACGATAATTTTGAAGTGTCAGTTTGTGAAAGGCAGTGTACCTTCTAACTAAATCCCATACACGCATTTCAAATGATGTTTCGTAATAGGTGAGAGATGTATATTGTATACGGGGCTTAACGTCCCCATCTAAGAATAATAAGTGTAACAAGAGACGCTGCTGCTATCGCAAGAAGCGAACACTGATTGGGCGTGGCTGGCGGATCCTAATAGCACAGCTCGGCCCGTTTCAAGCAGATCATTATTACAGACTCAGATTACACGCGGTGTGACGCTTACAGACTCAAATGGCACTTTTCATTTCACGTATCTGGGAGTGGAACCTATGAAAGAACATAAATCACTCTTACATGATGCTGTATCATTGTTGTTTATTCACATTTGACCGGTGAATTCATTTCTTTGAGCTTCTCATATCTTGCAAATCATTAACTTGTAGACGCCGAAGTAACTCTACTTCTTTCTAGTAAATACTACATACATCCTGCCTCGGGCATGGATGTATGTGATGTCCTTAGGTTAGTTAGGTTTAAGTAGTTCTAAGTTCTAGGGGACTGATGACCACAGCAGTTGAGTCCCATAGTGATCAGAGCCATTTGAACCATTATTTTGTTTATCTCATTCATATTTGGAGGGGATTCAGTAATTTGATTCGGTCGTTTAGACATCGTACTCGTACTCGGAAGTATGTCATCCTAAATCCCAATCAGGCATACGTTGTTTAGGTTTTCGTCTCATTTCCTAGGTCACCTGAGGTAGATATTGAGGTAGCTACGTTGAATAGGTCGTGGCTCATTTCCTTCAGCATCTCTATAGCTGCCCTTGCTTAGTTAAGCTTTCGTTCAACTTTGTTCACATTGTTAGAACCTACACTCTAAATATTCTTACCAGATATAATATTTGAGGGTAATAATTTCAAAATACTCTATAAGAGTTACTGAACAAGCCTGTCTTATTTACAAAGGAGAAATCCCGAAAACCTTTGACCATGTTCTTTCCTCTACAGATTTCTGCATTATGCTAACAATACATGAGTTGTTCGACATAAACCACTGATACTGTTACGAATTTACGCAATCTCTAATGTTAATGCAACTCTTTTAAAATGTTCCCGAAGTGGGTAGACCTAGAGTGGTGTGCAAAACTGAACGACGAAAGTAGTTTTCGTATGATGTGTCACTGCAAGTAACATAGCTCGCTGAAACTTGGACCATACAAAGAAATAACTGCTACAGTGTTGTGCAGAAGGTAGCAGAAAGAAATATGCAGTGAGACACAGAAATGACACTTTTATTCAAAGGTTTTTATACACCGAAGCCACTGGATGCTCTGCAACGTGCTCCCTTGCCACAAAATTGGTAAGGAAGTTTTGTTGTTCGGGCGTTCCATTCCACCGCCAGCCCAGCTGACAACTCCTGCATGTTCTCTGGTACATGTGGACGCATTTCAATACCACTTTATAACGCATTCCACACGTGCCGGATGGTATTTAAGTCGGGAGAACGGGCAGGCCAGTCCATTCGCCGAATATCCTCTCGTTGCAAGAGCTCTGCCAATTGGGCTCCTGGATGCTCTTTGTCATCCATAAAAATGAAGTCAGCGCTGAAGGCACTCCTAGAAAGATACACATCGGTAAGGAGTACTGTGGCACAATAATTGACCGGTGAGTGTACTGTGTCCAAAGATCTGGAGGTCAGTATGCCCATCCATCATTGTGTCTCCCCACACCATAACACATGAACAATAGGAACGATTATGTTAGACAATGTTACCGCATGTATGACGCGTTCCCACCTTTCGCCATATGAGGGTACATCAAGAGTCACTGCTCAGTGTGAGTTAGCTCTTATCCATGAAGAGCGCGCCACCCCATACCTCGCTGGTCCAGTCCACTGTCGCAAACGGTACCGTCGACGAGCGACTGTCAACGGAACACAACGTACTGCTGCTCGTTGGGCACAGAGAGCACCCCGAAGCATTCGGCGTGCCACTGCAGAGCGTGAGATTGCGTGCCTCGGTGTCCTATTAAATGTAGTTACAATTCCACCACGTATTGGATGTGCGTTCCTTATTGCCTGTTCCACAGTGTAACGGTCACCTGCTGCTATAGTGTACCGTGGTCGACCAGTCCTGTCCTACGGACACCTGTGGTTCTGAACGGTACCTTGCACATGGAACAATGCTATGAGCGATACGAAAATTTTAGGCTGCACTCGTCATACTTCACCCGTTTTCGAATTTCCCAATGATTCTTCTCCGTGAGGAGTCATCCATATGTTGACTCCGGTCCATAAACTAATGAAGAACACCATTAATGTGCACCGCAATTGCTCTCTGATTGACACACACTGCCTTTTGGTGTTCTTCAATTGTCTTGTGTTGCGGGGCCAGCCCAAGACATTATAGTCACGCTGACCTAGCGCCATGTGACCTCCAGCTTTCTGTACACGACTGAGAGACCTCTGGCAACATGTTCTCGCACTTTCATTCGTTTTCACCGTGTAGGTATTACGTTATGTTACATAATGTACCTCGACCTTAAGTTTTGCAGTTTTCCCCTCCCCCTTGCTGCGGCAGTGCTGGAGCAACATTCGGCCTGAGAGGTAAATGTGGAAAAATACTTTGCTAAACTTGTAGCCTAACCGTGCTTGTGATAACAGTCTAACATGGAAAAACACATCGGGTGAGATCAATCACGTCTATCTCTTTTAGTACTGATGAAATAAAATCCTACTAGTAAAACGTCTATTAGTACGGATTTTTCGAAGTTTTTGTTCTGTGTGATACCGCGGAAACCACTTCATGGAGGGATGATATTAACTTAAACTTGCAAACTGCTCATTCGCAATATTCAGTGTGAGGTTCCTTGAAGAATTAGGTGAATTAATTGGGTAAAGGGTTTAGTTCACATCTTCAAGACTCTAGTATTATGTCTGACTGCTTTATTTTGAAGCCCAAATTCTTTCGAACATCTGAATCAAAGATATATGATGTACTGGAAATATAGTACCCTAATAGCCCTGGAGAATGCAATAGTTGACCACAGCACGTGACTAGAAGGTTGCCAGACCTTTTATTGATCTCTGGAGTGATTATCGAACTCAGGATGGATAAGACGCGTGACATCAGTTACATTACGGTTGCTTGATATGTGGGACACTGCAGATTCGAGGTTGAGCCGGTGCCACTGTGTCACTTACATATAGTACCTCGATTTGAAGAAATACGGCGCCACCAGAGTCAACTGTCGTGGGTAACGGTGTGTTGACCAAACGGGGTTCAAAAATGGCTCTGAGCACTATGGGACTCACCATCTGAGGTCATCAGTCCCCTAGAACTTAGAACTACTTAAACCTAACTAACTTAAGGACATCACACACATCCATGCCCGAGGCAGGATTCGAACCTGCGACCATAGCAGTCGCGCAGTTCCGGACTGAGCGCCTAGAACCGCAAGACCACCGCGGCCGGCGACCAAACGGCGATGCCGTCGACTATCCGCTGATACACTGACTATAGTGCATCTGTCTCAATGTATCGCAATAACAAGCTTACTTACTAGAACCTGTTGCTAAGGCGTACAGAAGCCATCCTTCGCCCCGTGCACTTCGTAGCGCACATGGAGGAGAACGCACAGTAACATCAAGGCTCACAATAACCATGTTACAAAGTTGCTTGAACAGAAGAGCCGGAATACTCGTTACTGTTCACTGTAACTATGGTGCGAGTACGTGGAAAACCACATAACGCGAGGGTCCCACTTGCAAGCCGGACACCGTTCATGCAGGTCCTGGAGGTATTCTCATGTGGCTGAGAAATGAAACCCGATACCTCATACGTCTGCTACAGCTTCTCACTGACGAACGAGGCATTACGTTCCCGCGAAAGATGGAAATCTCGTGTATAAAAATCAACATCGATTCCGTAAACTGGTCTTCCAAATCAAATCTCACTCTCCAGAATGAGATTTTCACTCTGCAGCGGAGTGTGCGCTGATATGAAACTTCCTGGCAGATTAAAACTGTGTGCCCGACAGTTTTAATCTGCCAGGAAGTTTCATTTCAGCGCACACTCCGCTGCAGAGTGAAAATCTCATTCTGGAAACATCCCCCAGGCTGTGGCTAAGCCATGTCTCCGCAATATCCTTTCTTTCAGAAGTGCTAGTTCTGCAAGTTTCGCAGGAGAGCTTCTGTAAAGTTTGGAAGGTAGGAGGCGAGGTACTGGCAGAAGTAAAGCTGTGAGTACCGGGCGGGAGTCGTGCTTCGGTAGCTCTGATGGTAGAGCACTTGCCCGCGAAAGGCAAAGGTCCCGAGTTCGAGTCTCGGCCGGGCACACAGTTTTAATCTGCCAGGAAGTTTCAAATCTCACTCTGTTCGTCCTTAAAATCCAGAGCGCCATAGACAATGGCACGCAGGTTTTTGATGTGTTCCTTCGCTTTTGGAAGGCATTAGATATAGTCTTGCACTGTCGCTTAGCGAACTATATAAGATTGTATCCGCTATCGCCAAAGGTATTTGATCTGATTCATGACTTTCTAGAAGATTGAATTCAATACTTCGTTCTTAACAGAACGAAATATTCGTACGTAAGTGTAGTCTTTTAAGTACCATAGGGGAATGCGATAGGGTAGTTACCTGTTTAGAACATACAGGGTCACTCCGTAAAGATGTTACAAAATTTGATGGATGATGGAGAAGAGTAAATGTATCAATTTGAGGTAAGGCCAGCTGTTCAGCAACGACCCAGTCAAAATCCACAAGTGAAAATCGTTCTGATACCTTTCAGAGGTGGTAGTTTTGACCAAAATAAGAAAAAGTATCTAGTAACATTGGCTTTAAAATCAATCTCTTAAGAGCTGTGAGCACTTGCTCATTCTCGATAATGTGAAACACATCTCATCTACTATAAGCTTTTTGCTTTCCATATCTTGGGTGAAGTAATATCGACCAAAACAAATAAAGAAAGTCCAGCAAATATGGGCTCGAAAAGCATACCTTAAGAGTTACAAGTTCTTCTTCATCTTCGCCAATGAGAATCGCATTTCTTCGACTGAGCCAGTGCTCATAGCTCTTAAGGTAGGTGTTTTAGAGCTTATGTTTACGAGACACTCATTTCTTACTTTGAAAGATACTATCATTCATGAAAGTTTGTAATATCATCATGGAATCACCATACACAGAGTGAGTCAAAGGGCATGGCCGACTTCCTTCCCCATACTTCGCTGGTCCGATGAGACCGATGACCTCGCTGTCTGGTCTCCTTCCCCAAAAACAAACAAAAACAAACAGAGTGAGCCACGTAAGACTAACAAGCCCTTTTATTCCGTGAACAGTTCAAAATGTCATAATAAGGCTTTTGGCAAAAAGAGATGCACATGACTTTGCTGGAAGTTTAATCTTTGCTGTGTCGGCCGTCACATACGGTACATAAGTATACACACAGAGAGCGCCATACTGTTATGGTGCAACGCCACCAAATAGAATATGCACCTAACAGGAGCCATTAATTTGCCGCAACAGATGGCGCTCAAAACAGGGACAACGTCCAACTTCCGCCTGACGTCAGTCAAATACACTCCTGGAAATGGAAAAAAGAACACATTGACACCGGTGTGTCAGACCCACCATACTTGCTCCGGACACTGCGAGAGGGCTGTACAAGCAATGATCACACGCACGGCACAGCGGACACACCAGGTACCGCGGTGTTGGCCATCGAATGGCGCTAGCTGCGCAGCATTTGTGCACCGCCGCCGTCAGTGTCAGCCAGTTTGCCGTGGCATACGGAGCTCCATCGCAGTCTTTAACACTGGTAGCATGCCGCGACAGCGTGGACGTGAACCGTATGTGCAGTTGACGGACTTTGAGCGAGGGCGTATAGTGGGCATGCGGGAGGCCGGGTGGACGTACCGCCGAATTGCTCAACACGTGGGGCGTGAGGTCTCCACAGTACATCGATGTTGTCGCCAGTGGTCGGCGGAAGGTGCACGTGCCCGTCGACCTGGGACCGGACCGCAGCGACGCACGGATGCTCGCCAAGACCGTAGGATCCTACGCAGTGCCGTAGGGGACCGCACCGCCACTTCCCAGCAAATTAGGGACACTGTTGCTCCTGGGGTATCGGCGAGGACCATTCGCAACGGTCTCCATGAAGCTGGGCTACGGTCCCGCACACCGTTAGGCCGTCTTCCGCTCACGCCCCAACATCGTGCAGCCCGCCTCCAGTGGTGTCGCGACAGGCGTGAATGGAGGGACGAATGGAGACGTGTCGTCTTCAGCGATGACAGTCGCTTCTGCCTTGGTGCCAATGATGGTCGTATGCGAGTTTGGCGCCGTGCAGGTGAGCGCCACAATCAGGACTGCATAGGACTGAGGCACACAGGGCCAACACCCGGCATCATGGTGTGGGGAGCGATCTCCTACACTGGCCGTACACCTCTGGTGATCGTCGAGGGGACACTGAATAGGGCACGGTACATCCAAACCGTCATCGGACCCATCGTTCTACCATTCCTAGACCGGCAAGGGACTTGCTGTTCCAACAGGACAATGCACGTCCGCATGTATCCCGTGCCACCCAACGTGCTCTAGAAGGTGTAAGTCAACTACCCTGGCCAGCAAGATCTCCGGATCTGTCCCCCATTGAGCATGTTTGGGACTGGATTAAGCGTCGTCTCACGCGGTCTGCATGTCCAGCACGAACGCTGGTCCAACTGAGGCGCCAGGTGGAAATGGCATGGCAAGCCGTTCCACAGGACTACACCCAGCATCTCTACGATCTTCTCCATGGGAGAATAGCAGCCTGCATTGCTGCGAAAGGTGGATATACACTATACTAGTGCCGATATTGTGCATGCTCTATTGCCTGTGTCTATGTGCCTGTGGTTCTGTCAGTGTGATCATGTGATGTATCTGACCCCAGGAATGTGTCAATAAAGTTTCCCCTTCCTGGGACAATGAATTCACGGTGTTCTTATTTCAATTTCCAGGAGTGTAGTTCGCAAATGAACATTCATCCGGCGAACGCGGACGTAAGGGGGCGCAGAGTTTCGCTGGGGCAGTTGGCAGCAGCTGCCATCCGATGGTGCTACACATTATCGACAGACAGTTGTCAAGTTGCCGCAGACATCACACAGTGTCGAAGTATCCGCCAAGTGTCACAGCGAGCGTTATAAATAGAGGCAAGATTTAGATATCACAATAGATAGCAGAGCTAGACTGAAACTAACGTTAGATTGGTTGGTCAAAATCCACTGATTTACGTTTGGACTACTGTAGTGCCTTCTCATCATTTTCACATCATCACACACTGAAGCTAAGTATGTGTATTAAGTTTTTGTTACACTTATTGTGTTAGTAATAATATTTTTTTAGACTAATTTGACGGCCGGCCGGAGTGGCCGAGCGGTTCTAGGCGCTACAGTCTGGAACCGCGCGACTGTTACGGTCGCACGTTCGAATCCTGCCTCGGGCATGGATGTGTGTGATGTCCTTGGGTTAGTTAGGTTTAAGTAGGTTTAAGTTCCAGGGGACTGATGACCTCAGAACTTAAGTCCCATTGTGCTCAGAGCCATTTGAACCATTTCAATCTAATTTTGACCCGTGACGAGAAAGTTGCTGCGTTTAAGCGCACCAGCTCTATACATTTCTGTGATAGGGGGTTCACTTCCTACCACCTCTACGTCCAACACCAAACTTATTCCGTTAATATAGTAATCCTCTTATCTGATACATCAATCGAGTGTTGAAGCAAGTATGTCTTTTTTCAATGGAGCGATCTACATATTGACGACATTCGAAAGATCATTGAAAGATGAGTATAGTGATTTAACGCTTTTTAATGTGGCGTACAAACATTTCACCCAAATAACCAATAAATATGCTAAAATTAGAAGGCCTAGTATGGAATCGGTTACTACGGTGTAACCACCACCAAGAAGGGCTCTCGTGCCAGGCTCCCTCTTTTGTCAAGCCTTTCGACTGTTCATTTGTTTCCGCTAAAGTCGTTCACTTAAACACGAATTCGTATATACATATGGAATAGTTTACATGACGATCTTCTGATGCGTTAGAAGTTACTACACATTTCATTTCTGACACTATAACTATGTAGAACAAAGTACTGGCAGGAGATAATACCTTTTGTCTTCGTGGCGAAGCATATCTTCCGACTGCATATAATGACGTTGCCTGACGTTACTGACCAACTTCTTAGTGTTTACACGACAATAGTCGAGTTCGATCGCTTTGCTTTTGAAGTTTAACCCACTTCTCCTATGAAACTGCAAAAGGTTTGACGCCAACATTAACAAGCGCCATATCAGTGTCTTTACACGCGTTTGTGAATGACATTAATAATACCACCAGTATAATGAAAAAATCATACAGTGCCTCGGGTGGTACAAGAGTCAACAAAACTAAATGCGCCTCTGCGTACTATCATTTGCAGAATATTTCGTTTTGATATCTCGAATCATTAACGTAACAAATGGAGTGTTACATATGACGCGACTCAGCTTGTATATAAAGCTTTTCGCAGCAAAGCTGTTGTACATAGAGAGCCGAGCGAAATGGACCCTCGGTTTAAGGCCCCATGTCACGGATTGCGCGGCACCTCCCGCTGGAGATTCGAGTCCTCACACGGGCATGGGTGTTTGTGTTGTTCTTAGCATAAGTTAGTTTAAGTTAGTTCAAAAAGTGTGTAAGTCTAGGGACTGCTGACGTCAGCAGTTTGCTCCCGTAAGAATTCACGCACATTTGAATTTTTGTTCTTTTTTTGTCTATAGAGAGGTTGCAACGCTAGAATACGAAGGGAAGTGCAAGAAGACCTGCGAACGATCGATGACTGGTTCAGGGACTCTTAGTTTACTTGAACGCAAATATATGTAACTTACTTTTTGATTGCACTATTTTATGAAACATCCCTGGAAACTGTAACAACCGTAAAATTCCTAGATTTACGAGTCCGAAGCGACCTAAAGGGGAATGATAACATAAAACAATTTCTAGGGAAAGCATATGAGATACTGAGATTCATTGAAGGAATGTAGTTCATTCACGAAAGAAGTGCCTTACTAAACACTTCTAAAACCGATTCTTGAGTGTTACTCACCAATCTGTGACCCTTCGTAAGTTGGATTAATAGAGGGGTTACAGAAGATCAAACTGGGAACAGAAAGTTGCATCGTGAGATCGGTTAGTAGGCGTTGGAGCGACGGGAAAATGCCCAACGAACTGCCGTGGCAGTGGCTATATGAGAGGTGTTCTGTATCACGCTGAGGTTTAATGTCGAAATTTCGAGAAAGTGTATCTTCAGAGAAGATCATCATATTATTTCCTCCCACATATGTACTGCGAAATAACCACGACTAGAAATCCACATAAGTTTATCGACAGTCGTTCTCCCCGCGCACCATTCGCGACTGGAATAGGGAAGAAGGGAAACTAGTTGGTGCCAGAAGTACCCTCCGCCACACAACGTAATGTGGCTTACAGAGTGCATATGTACATGTAGATATTTGTCTACAACACACTAGAGATGATCGTTGTCGAATAACTTCAGAATGGTTTGAGATATGTAGACATTTGTCTACAACACACTAGGGATGATCGTTGTCGAATAACTTCAGAATCGTTTGAGATACACTCTAAAAACATTATGATCTTGTGTGGCTCTGACTAGGTCCAGTGGAGCTCATGTGGAACAGCAACGAACAAACCCATATCTGGCCACTCTCCGGACAGTTCCGACTAACCGTTATTAGATACGGGCGCTGATTGAACATTCATGGGTGATGACTACTTGCCATTTCTTCTAGTGGCTCCATGAGTCCGGTTCACGAGGCTAAAAACGTGGTTGATTTAAAAATGACAGACAGTACGTGTCTACGTTAACTGTCTTGTGAGACGTTGGAGAGTACAGGGTGACTGTAACTAATCTTTCGCTACTTGGAGTGATCGTAGGTAAATCAAACTTTTTTGGAACATTTTTAGGGACGTGCGGAAGACATCTAACGAATAAACAATTAAATGAAACACATTTTAATTTTCATATGAAAGGGTAATATTTGTTACTTGTATACCTTTTTTACGTTCCAGGTCACAAATGTTCTTCAATGTGAAATTTGTGCGGAAAACATTTCACAATTGTTTTCGGCACATTTGAACGGCGTGCCTCGGAATGTCCTGCTGCCATGATGGCTCGTGCACTGCTTGAAGCTCGCACATTGCGTCCAACAGTCTCCGTCATGGCAACAGTAACTTCTTGAACAATTTGTGGTGCAATTGGCCGTTGTCATATCCCAGGAGCAATTCCCAAATCAACAGTTAATCGTAACTCCCGAATCAACTTTGGTGCGGAAAGAGGCCTTCCCCAGCCTTCGTATTCATATTGCTCACAGACAGAAGCAGAATAGAATCAGTCAAGCTGTCAGAAATACTAAACTCAGGCAGGTCCATAGATTAACTAATAACAGACAAGACAGGCTGTCCTATGGAAAAATCTGTATGATCTTGGTATAGGCAATGTAAAAGCTGCAGCTAATCCCACTGTCCCAGGCGAAGAACTGAACCGGTTCTTCACAATATCTACAATCACAGTTGAACAGCAAAGAAATAGAGACTCATTGATTACTTCATGTGGATAGACGATTGTAGACTCGAAAAGTTCTATCTAAAGCACGTATCTTGAAATACCGTCAAAAATATCGTAATGCGTAACACATCAGTAGCTACTGGACACGATAGCCTCACAGTCCAACTGATGAAGCTTATTATTATTGGCTCACTACTGACCATTATAACGGATACCTTCAGTCACCCCTTAGGCTCAAGTGTTTGCGCTGAGGCCTGGAAACAGGGACTAGTTAATCCACACCTAAAAAGGACAGTGCTACAGCACCTTTTGATTACCGACCAATTAGCATTCTTCCTGCACTGACCAAGGCCTTAGAATATATAGTTCACTTCGAGTTAACGAACTACTTAACTACAAAAAACCTACCAGACGAATATCAATCAGATCGCCATAAACGTCGTGCAATATCTGAACAAGTGATGACTTGCCAAACTTACCAGTCCAAATTTCCCGCTAGGTGTAGTGCAAAGGTTTCTCACATACCTGACGTCTCGCCAGCAGTGCATCTTGTCAGGCACCAAACGTCGCAATGGAGGCAGCTAGTATCGGTCGTCTCCCACAGCTCGGTTTTATCTCTCATACTCTAATCACTTTATCTCAGTGATGTGTCATTAGTTTTATCCTATTGAAATAACCACACGTATGCCGATGACCTCCAGTTGCTTCTAAATGCAAAACCAATAAACCTGAAAACAGCTGTCGAGAATTTCAATTCTGACCTCTGCGCATTATCAAAATAGGGACAGAATATAAGGTCCAAACTCAACGCTTCCAAAACCCAAGTAGTACTGGTTAGTTATTCTAGACTCATTAGCCGGAAATACTGGGAATTCCTACCATCTTCAATCCCAATTAGGGCAAATATCAACTTCTCTCCCTCAGAAAAGGGTCTAGAAATAATAACAAATGCCATTCTAAACTGGATTAAGCTCGTACCTGCAATGTGCAAGAAGGCATCAGCATCTGTCATGACCTACAAAAATATAAATAGCCCTTACCTCTTGATCTGGAAAAGAAACTTGTGCAACCATTTGTACTCCCAGTTATTGATTACAGCCATATTATTCTACAAGGACTTTCTCAGGAAAGCCCATAGCGTCTGGGGCTACGTATGAATGCCTCTTTTCGATATCTCTGTGACGTTCGACTCTTTCATCACATTTCGCTATAATATGAACTGCTATCCTGGCTGCGTGCAGACAAACACAGATATTTCCGTACACTCGACCTTCTCTATTCTTACCAACCTACAGTGTGCTTCGTATCGGCCTTAAAGCTCTTGTCTGAACATCGCAGAAATATTCAAGATGGCCGCCGAGTGAGATCACAGGTATTTTCTTCGTTCGCTAAAAGAACTTATTTAAGAGGAAATAGTGTCAAATTTAAATTTGTTTGTTTCGTATACTTGCTGTAGTGTCCGTTCTGGTCACACAACCGAATATTAGCGTCCCAGCAGGATCGTTCTTGAAAGAACTTTGCGTTATCTGAAATTTCGCATGATATAAACACAAATATTTTATTCAAGTTTTCTTGATAGTGCAAGTTTTTTTTAAAAATTGACAGCTTCTAAATCGTATTCAACTATCACAGTTTGTATCGTTTACTAGTTATATAGACGCTATCTAGGCTTAAATTTTCAGAGTTATAAATGTTTAAAAACCTGACCAAACACGCTTGATAACGTAAATTCTCTAAAAGCAAAGTAATTACTAATTCATTCTTCTGACATCTTTCTTCTGACATCATTCTTCTGACATCTCTAAATCAGTACAAAATAACAACAACTGCACATAAGACCTTTGTGTCGTTTTTTGTTTACATACATCCAGTCTTGCGTCCTTGACAAATTTAAAACATTCTTTAAACTTAATTATTCTTTCGAAACAGATCATGAGTGAGAAATGTGGGAGCGTTTATAGGGTAGTGAGTAGAGGGATTTGTTACTAATTTTGCAGGAAATACTTTCACTGGGTGAGGGGGAGGGGGATGCAGTGGGGAGAATGTTGAGAGAACAGAAGAGGCTTTCTCCTGGAACTGCAGAGTATGAAGTAGGAATACTTTGATTGGGGAACACGAATGAAAAGTCTGAACTGATAAGGATCAAGGGAGGTAGGGGGAGGAGGTGGGTTTGGAACTGTCAGCTGGTAGGAGGATAGGAAGAAAGAGAAATTGATCTGACAGCTTTATCATCAACTCCAAAAACAGATATCTACCACTGTCAGAGTTAAGTGGAGAAGAGCCTCAGGTAGAACTAGGAGTAGAAAATGTCTAGCACACTTCAACCGTGGCCAAGAAGCTTAGCAATGTACAAAGTGTTAGGAAGGAGAAAGTGCTGCGGCAAGGTAGTAGCCATGGGGCGAGGTGTAGGCCCTGAATTATCGCGTAACAGGGGAGAGAGTGTGGCAGATATTATACGCGAGTTGGGATGGAAGTCATTAAAGCAAAGACGTTTTTCGTCGCGGCGAGATCTGTTATGAAATTTCAGTCACCAACTTTCTCTTCCGAATGCGAAAATATTTTGTTGAGCCCAAACTACATAGGTAGGAATGCTCATCAAAATAAAATAAGTGAAATCAGAGCTCGAACAGAAAGGTTTAAGTGTTCGTTTTTCCCGCGCGCTGTTTGGGAGTAGAATGGTAGGAAGATAGTGTGATTGTGGTTCGATGAAACCTCTGCCAAGCACTTAAATGTGAATTGCACAGTAATCATGTAGATGTAGAGGTAGATGTAGAATTACAGAAAAGTTTAGGGGCAGCGTACCAGGCCACCAGTATCTTCAAGCCAAATGCAGGGCTAAATCATGTCATAGAGGACTTAGGGCCTTTATGTAAGGACTTTACAAAAGAGGATCATGCAGCGATAGTGGGTGTGGTGGAAAACAGTTTGGACAGGAATGGAGCATATGACGCAGGTGGTGATCTGGACAAGATAGCTTCCCTGACTCACGGAACCAAAGTACACTTTGTTGAGCTGTTCCGATGTCATAATCGACCACTCTTTGATGGTGCTGTGAGGCGAATCAATGTGGGGTTAGGGATGGCTCTGAGGGCAGCCTACTCTGCTAATGTTTCAGTGTTGCCCATCGGGACAATCAACAGATGGAGAGTCAATAGGCATGGCCCACACCTAAACAAGACCGGGAAGGGAAGTTTGGTACAGCTGATTCACGTTAAGTATAGGGGGTGGATTTCAGGCCTCACATGATCGAATACTTGTTGTCATGGGCAAGTATAGTAAGTCTTTTCAGGGATAAATCCAGACAACAGGTTTCGCTGCCTAAAGAACATCTCCAGCAGTTTAAAAAATACCGAAACAATCACTCACAAGACAGATTTTAACACTCCAAATATCACACATACCAGATGTCATAAAGAAAAATAAACCTATTGGAAAGAGTAACATGTGTCATTTCACAGACTTAACAATCCCCCATTAAAACATACAATAACTAAAAAATAAAATACAAGTATTAGAAATGAGCTCCAATCTTTCAATTCCTCAGTAGTTTGTATTACTGAGTACTGGTGTAGAGACACAGAAATCCATAATGGAGTATTATCATTGTATGAAAGGGCAAACTCCTGCTGCACAACTGCTTGAAGAAAAAAAGGAACACAGTTAAAATCAAGACATGACCTCAGTACAGTAAGTGAAGTAATATTAGTTATTGAATTAACAGGGCTTGATATCACCAAGAAATTAATCATTTTGTGTGTGTATAGATCTCCCAGTGGCAGTGTGGACACTTTTTTCATTAAATTAACGTAAGTTCTAGATAAAGTCTGAAGCACAAAGGTCAAAATAATTCTGTGTGGGGAAATTAACAGCAACCTTAATATCATAAATGAATCCAGCAGCACCCTTAGAAATATCCTTCAAAGTTTTGGCATGTCCCTAGTGGTCAATAGTGGAACAAGGGTTACTACAATGGCTGCATCAGTAATAACCCTGTGGCCCAAATATTGACAGGAAAAATGTGATTTAGCTGTAAAATATCTTGAACTATCAGACCATCTCTGTCAAATAACAACAGTAAAATCAGGCATCGAATCCCCCCTACACTAAAAGCCTACAAACGACATCTATCAGAAATCAGAATAACAGATTTTTCAAAACAACAAGCAAAACAAAGCTGGAATGAAGTGTATAAGGAAACCAATGTGAATATGAAATGCTCTAAATTCTCCACATTCTTTAAACTGAACTTTTAAAAGGGGTTTTCAAAAGTATGCGTGTCTGTTTCCGCATCTCACAAAAACAGATGGATAACAGCGGGTATTAAGAAGTCCTCCCAAACACTTAAATACCTCAGTTCCATTAAAAAGAGTCGCAATGATACAGAATTGTTACATTTCTATCATATATACAAAAAGATACATAGGAAGGCGCTGATTGCTGCAAAAAAGTCATTTAAGGACAAAATAATATATAATGCAGAGAATAAAGGCAAACCATCTTAGGATGTTATAAAAAAGAAAACGGGGGGAGGCAAAGAAACGCACAATAACATACTGCTAAGGGAGGGGGATAAGGTAATAAATGATTCACAACACCTACCAAACTAAATAAAAGAGCGTTTTTCAATTATTGCAAAGAAGTTACAGCAAAAATTCCCCAAAACAAATATAACACCTGTAAATAATATTGCACTAACTAGAATGATGTTACTTCCAACCACAGAGAATAAAGTTAATCAAACTGTTCACAAACTAAAAAATAAAAAAAATCACTAGGCTTAGATGAAGTACCAGTGTGTGTACTGAAACAATGCATAGAAATTATACAAGACTCCTTAACAAATGTACAATATTAAATGTATCCTTCACATCAGGGACATTTCCAGAGCAGTTAAAACAGGCAAGAGTTATACCTTCGCTTAAGAAAGGTAATGCAAAAGACATAGAAAATTACCGGTACATTTCCCTGCTGTCACCTTTCTCAAAAATAATAGAAGTAATTATGAAAGATAGATTAATGAATTATCTGAATAAATACAAACTTTTAAGCAAATCACAGTTTGGTTTCCAAAGTGGCTAAAATACGGAGTCAGCCACAGTAAAATTCAGAACAGTTGTACTTGATGCTCTTGGCAAATATGAGTGTGTCGCAATCATATTTTTGGATCTTTCTAAGGCCTTTGATACAGTCGACCACAAGATTCTATTAAATAAATTAGAAGCATTAGGAATAAGAGGGGTAGCTAATGGCTAGTTTCGATTATAGGTAGCAGGTTGAGATAACACATACTTCTAATAGATTTAAACATTTAGTAAAACACTTATCCGAATAAAAATACATTAATATAGAGTTTCCACTATGTAGCATATTTTGACCAATACTATTCCTGATATACATGAATGTCTTTCCCAGTAGTGTTACTCATGGTGAAACAGTTCTCTTTGCTGATGACAGCAATATTATAGTCACTGAGAAAACGAGAACTCCTTGCAGAGAAAGCAAATGGCACAAAATATGAACACAATTTTCTAACTCCAGAAAAGAGCCATAAGAATAATAACCAAAAACAGTACTCGAGCTCTTTGTAAATATCTGTTCAAAACACTGGGGATTTTAAAGACTTCTTGTGAATACTTTTGCCAGTGAATTGTACACATCAAAAATAACATTGGTAATTAATGCTCTCCCCACGACCATGGAACAAGACCTAGACACAACTTACATCTACCAAGAAAAAATAAACATACAACTCAAAACAGCATTTTCTAACAAGGAATAAAACTGTACAATAAATTATCAAAAGAGACTAAAGAAATTGCAAAAATACACTTATTTAAAATGGCCTTTACTTATTTAAAAAGTACCTGCTATGCAATACATTTTATACATTGAAGGATTACTTAGATAAAGCAGAGTACGGGTTTCGTAAGAAAAAGCTATACAAATAAATGATAATAGTTATTATAAAACATCCAACATTCCACATAACACCTTCACATTATGTTTTTTTCCTTCTTTTCTCCTTTTCTGGAAAAACTTACCCTCAATCTATGCATAGCGTTATAGTAATACCGCTTCTTCTTTCTGAGCCCAACATCTCGCTCATTATAGAGGAATGATGACTCAGTTTTCCAGGATAGCAAATGGGAAGTTGTGGTACAGAAAATGGCTCAGAGATCACCAGTGCGTGCGTGTGTTTGTGTGTGTACTGAATGAAGTGTTATGAAGCAATGTGTGTATAGTGTGTGCAATGACTGATAGTAAGATAGGAGTGTACAGTGTGGCATTACATTATTTAATAAGTTATATGTAAAAGAAAATATTGTATGCCATGAGTAAATCTACTGATTGTCTCCAACCAGAAGTCTGTAAATGTATTTGTATACGAAATAGCTTATTTTAAATTGGTCTGAACTTGTATATACTTTGACATGTCCTATATCCAAGCCACTTTCTTGAAGTCCTTTTCGGATCTAGGGGCCGAACTCTGGACTACACTCCCTCGTTGTATTAGAGAACTGAATAACATTTCCAATCTCAAAACAAAGTTTGGAAATAGCTAGTGAAGCATCAATAGTGTCTGCCATTGTCCCCATACATACTCATTACCTCTTTATATCCTTCTTTCCAATCACATTTTCTTCATTTTCCAGTGTTCTTAACTAAAGCCGGCTGCTTAAATTTCCGTCCTCCTGAACTCGCTATACCAAATGGTATGTATTATGTAGACTTTAATTCTTCCACATCTCTCTTTATCATTATTATTTTTATTATTTCTCTTTCCTGTCTCAGATGTTATGTCTGGTTAAAAATGGAAAGTGACGCAGACCTTGATTAAGCGTGATTTCCTTTTAACTTTACGGTATATGTTACATTGCATTCAGGAACTTTCAGGTAATTGAACATATATCAATAATTACAGATTTCTGAAGTTGTATATATAAGTTTGGATGTAGCTGTATTGCGTTGATATACTGGTGGATATTTTGTGGTATGACTCCTGTAGTTGATAGTATAATTGGTATAATGTCAACTTTATCCTGATGCCACATGTCCTTGACTTCCTCAGCCACTTGGATACATTTTTCAATTTTTTTTCCTGTTTTCTTCTGTATATTTGTTGTATTGGGTACGGATATTTCGATTAGTTGTGTTAATTTCTTCTTTTATTGGTGAGTATGATGTCAGGTTTGTTATGTGGTGTTCTTTTAACTGTTATAATGGTTCTGTTCCAGTATAATTTGTATTCATCATTCTCCAGTACATTTTGTGGTGCATACTTGTATGTGGGATCGTGTTGGTTTATTAGTTTATGTTATATGGCAAGCTGTTGATGTATTATTTTTGCTACATTGTCATGTCTTCTGGGGTATTCTGTATTTGCTAGTATTGTACATCCGCTTGTGATGTGATCTACTGTTTCTATTAGTTGTTTGCAAAGTCTACATTTATCTGTTGTGCTATTGGGATCTTTAAAAATATGCTTGCTGTAATATGTGGTGTTTATTGTTTGATCCTGTATTGCCATCATGAATCCTTCCGTCTCACTGTATATATTGCCTTTTCTTAGCCATGTGTTGGATGCGTCTTGATCGATGTGTGGCTGTGTTAGATGATACGGGTGCTTGCCATGTAGTGTTTTCTTTTTCCAATTTACCCTCTTCGTATCTGTTGATGTTATGTGATCTAAAGGGTTGAAGAAGTGGTTATCAAATTCCAGTGGTGTAGCCGATGTATTTATATGAGTGATTGCTTTGTGTATTTTGTTAGTTTCTGCTCGTTCTAGAAATAATTGTGTATCTGTCCATAATGTAGGTTTTTTATGTCGATAAATCCCCTTCCTCCTTCCTTTGTGCTTAATGTGAATCGTTCTGTTGCTGAATGTATGTGATGTATTCTATATTTGTGGCATTGTGATCGAGTAAGTGTATTGAGTGCTTCTAGGTCTATGTTACTCCATTTCACTACTCCAAATGAGTAGGTCAATATTGGTGTAGCATAAGTATTTATAGCTTTTGTCTTGTTTCTTGCTGTCAATTCTGTTTTCAGTAATTATTTTAGTATTATTATTATTATTATTATTATTATTATTATTATTGTCATTATTATTATTATTATTATTATTATTGTTCGAAGCAGCGCCAGTAGAAGTACTGCTAGTATTAACTTTATTAATTGTTAGCTAGTATTATTTATTTAGAATCTCTCTACATACTCACGAATCAGTTTCTCATTACTTGTCATATTAAAATTATGGTTATTTCTTACGTACCTAAGACGTTAAAAAACGGTACTTTATATGTGAAACGTTTGTCCAATGTGAGACAGAATCCGAAGGCCCAAATCTGATCAAATTAAATAAATACACACAACAAAAATTTTTGCATCTATTCGGTTCCGAGATTTCCGGGACCTCTACAGAACATTGGAATAGAGATCAACATAAACACCATTCCGCACTTTCTATTGCTACTGAAAACCACACATTGCGTGTTGTACCACCATACAGCGAGACCTTCAGAGGTAGTGGTCCAGATTGCTGTACACACCGGTATCACTAATACCGAGTAGCACGTCCTCTATCAATGATGCAAGCCTGTATTCGTCTTGACATACTATTCACAATTTCATGAAGGCACTGTTGGTCCAGATTGTTCCACTCCTCAACGGCGATTCGACGAAGATCTCTCAGAGTGGTTGGTGGGTCACGTCGTCCATAAACGGCCCTTTTCAATCCATAACAGGTATGTTCCATATGGTCCATGTCTGGAGAACATGGTGGCCACTCAAGTCGAGCGATGTCATTATCCTGAAGGAAGTCATTCGCAAGATGTGCACGGTGGAGGCGCGAATTGTCGTCTATGAAGACGAATGCCTCGCCAATATGCTGCCGATATGGTTGCACTATCGGTCGGAGGATGGCATTCACGTATCGTACAGCCGTTACGGCGCCTTCCATGACCATGGAACGGCTTACGTCGGCCCCACATAATGCCACCCTAAAACAGTAGGGAACCTCCACCTTCCTGCACTCGCTGGACAGTGTGTTTAAGGCGTTCAGCCTGACCGGGTTGCCTCCAAACACGTCTCCGACGATTGTTTGGTTGAAGGCATATGCGACACTCATCAGTGAAGAGACCGTGATACCAGTCATCAGTGGTCCATTCGGCATGTTGTTGGGCCCATCTATATCTCGCTGCATGGTGTCGAGGTTGCAAAGGTGGACCTCGCCATGTGCGTTAGGAGTGAAGCTAAGCATCATCCAGCCTATTGCGCGCAGTTTGAGTTCTAACACGAAGTCCTGTGGCTGCACGAAAAGCATTATTCAAAATGGTGGCGTTGCTGTCAGGTTTCCTCCTAGCCATAATCCGTAGGTAGCGGTCATCCACTGCAGAAGTAGCCCTTGGGTGGCCTGAGCGAGACTTGTCATCGACAATTCCTGTCTGTATCACCTCCATGTTCGAACATCACTTTGGTTCAGTCCGAGACGCCTGGACACTTCTCATATTCAGAGCCCTTCCTGGCACAAAGTAACAATGCGAACGCGATCGAAACGCGATATTGACCGTCTAGGCATGGTTGAACTACAGACGACACGAGCCGTGTACCTCCTCCCTGGTGGAATGACTGGAACTCACCGGCTGTCTGACCCCCAACGTCTAACATTCGCTGCTCATGCATGGTTGTTTACATCTTTGGACGGGTTTAGTGACATTTCTGAATAGTCAAAAGGACTGTGTCTGTGATACAATATCCACAGTCAACGTCTGTCTTCAGCAGGTCGGGGAACCGGGGTGATGCAAAACGTTTTTGATGTGTCTAAATACTCCTGTAACTCGTCGATACTCCTGAAGAGCAGCAGCGCTGTTGCTGTTGTTTTGTAAAACAGCTTTACGAGTACCTTCTTGTTCACCTTGTCCAGGCACATAACGACTGTCAGCGGCTGTAATGCAAACTGATGCTTGTGTTTCAATCCTACGTCCCTAAACCAGGGTCGGTACCTACACGGTTTTTAAAAAATGACCGGTATATTTGAAACGGCAATACAAACTAAACGAGCAGCGATAGAAATACACCGTTTGTTGCAATATGCTTGGGACAACAGTACATTTTCAGGCAGACAAACTTTCGAAATTACAGTAGTCACAATTGTCAACAACAGATGGCGCTGCGGTCTGGGAAACTCTATAGTACGATATTTTCCACATATCCACCATGCGTAGCAATAATATGGCGTAGTCTCTGAATGAAATTACCCGAAATCTTTGACAACGTGTCTGGCGGAATGGCTTCACATGCAGATGAGATGTACTGCTTCAGCTGTTCAATTGTTTCTGGATTCTGGAGGTACACCTGGTCTTTCAAGTGTCCCCACAGAAAGAAGTCACAGGCGTTCATGTCTGGCAAATAGGGAGGCCAATCCACGCCGCCTCCTGTATGTTTCGGATAGCCCAAAGCAATCACACGATCATCGAAATATTCATTCAGGAAATTAAAGACGTCGGCCGTGTGACGTGGCCAGGCACCATCTTGCATAAACCACGAGGTGTTCGCAGTGTCGTCTAAGGCAGTTTGTACCGCCACAAATTCACGAAGAATGTCCAGATAGCGTGATGCAGTAATCGTTTCGGATCTGAAAAATGGGCCAATGATTCCTTTGGAAGAAATGGCGGCCCAGACCAGTACTTTTTGAGGATACAGGGACGATGGGACTGCAACATGGGGCTTTTCGGTTCCCCATATGCGCCAGTTCTGTTTATTGACGAAGCCGTCCAGGTAAAAATAAGCTTCGTCAGTAAACCGAATGCTGCCCACATGCATATCGCCGTCATCAAGCCTGTGCACTGTATCGTTAGCGAATGTCTCTGGCACAGCAATGGTAGCGGCGCTGAGGGGTTGCCGCGTTTGAATTTTGTATGGATAGAGGTGTAAACTCTGGCGCATGAGACGATACGTGGACGTTGGCGTCATTTGGACCGCAGCTGCAATACGGCGAACGGAAACCCGAGGCCGCTGTTGGATCACCTGCTGCACTAGCTGCGCGTTGCCCTCTGTGGTTGTCGTACGCAGTCGCCCTACCTTTCCAGCACGTTCATCCGTCACGTTCTCAGTCTGTTGAAATTTTTCAAACAGGTCCTTTATTGTATCGCTTTTCGGTCCTTTGGTTACATTAAACCTCCGTTGAAAACTTCGTCTTGTTGCAACAACACTGTGCTGTAGGCGGTGGAATTACAACACCAGAAAAATCGTCTGTTCTAACGAATAAACCATGTTGTCCACAGCACATTTGCACGTTGTGAACAGCACACGCTTACAGCAGAAAGACGACGTACAGAATGGCGCACCCACAGACTGCGTTGTCTTCTATATCTTTCACATCACTTGCAGCGTCATCTGTTGTTGAAAATTGTTACTACTGTAATTTCGAAAGTTTGTCCGCCTGAAAATGTGCTGTTGTCCCAAGCATATTGCAACAAACGGTGTATTTCTATCGCTGCTCGTTTAGTTTTTATTGCCGTTTCAAATATACCGGTCATTTTTCAAACACCCTGTAACTGCAAGTCATGTCACTAACTCAAATCCTACAGCTGACAGTCTGAACAACAGTCTTACCCATACGGTAAATGCAATTAGTTTTCTGTCTACTCTGGCTCAAGTAGCTACAGTTTAATTATAACCACCATGCATATTAGAAAAACATCGTCCCACACTAGTTGCGTTTCTATTTTGTTTTTGTTTTTCTCCGTCTGGAATAGAGTTGAGGCTGAAACCTGGTTGAGATAAGAGAAAACAATTTATTAGTTTGCTTTCCAAAGAAATTTAGCTGGGCAGCCGTATATGCTGAAGCTGTTCAAATGATTCAAATGGCTCTGAGCACTATGGGACTTAACTACTGTGGTCATCAGTCCCCTAGGACTTAGAACTACTTAAACCTAACTAACCTAAGGACATCACACACATCCATGCCCGAGGCAGGATTCTAACCTGCGACCGTAGCAGTCGCGCGGCTCCGGACTGCGCGCCTAGAACCTCTAGACCACCGCGGCCGGCACTGAAGCAGTTCAGATTCTGGTTAACAGACATATACCATAGTTCAATTAGAAACAGGAACTAAGTGCAATTACATTCCCAGCAACTAACGTAAGTAAGTACCATTTCAGATAATTTGTTAATGTACAGTTATTAGAAATCGTAGCGGAAAAACCACTTTCTGGAGGAAAAGGTAAATATCTATACCAATTTTGTCGAATTCACTGCTGCCTGAGAGAAACTCTGTCAAGTCTATTCCTCGCATTCAGAATATACAGCAGATCACACTGGATGACATGTAACCGAAGGGGATCTGTGAAACTGTGGTGGGTTCAAGCTAAAAGTAAAACATACGTCACATTATATCGCGCTACCCAGGAGTCCACCCTGTTTCTAAGAGTCTTAAAGAGAATTTCAGGGCTAGCCTCACGGCTGAAGAAATACGTTACTAGTTTCATCCCTCGAAGTGAATAGTAAAATAGAAAATGGATATTCCAAATGTAAATGTCCCAAAGTGAATTAACAGAACAAGGTGGACATTTAAGGCAACAAAGCATCACCTTCTTGCATTAATGAAAATAGCTTTAAAAACATAAAGAAAGGAACGATTCTCAGATTACGAATAAAATAATCTTTTTGTCCTGTCATTTGTCACTTGTTTTCTGTCTAAATTATGAATAGTATACGACTCTTCACTATTTCGCCCTTTACGGCCGGGAGAGCTGATGTATAAAAGGGTGTTCTCCAAAAACAATTTGTTTCCTCCGTTATGCGTAGTATAAATTCTCCGTCGTCCCTGTAATGAAAGATCTTTTTTAAAGGACACATTTTCGACCGTGTCAAGAGAATATCCCAAGAGTAGCGAATCACACCAAGTTAAATCATCTCCTACAAAAAGTAGGACCAGTCTACTTTAAGTGTAAAAAAATTGGTGTCAAATACAAGCTGTAGGGGCTAGCAATTACGGCTGGAGACACTGTAAGGTCATCTATACAAAGACGACCAGCTAGTCAGTGCCGCAATTACATACTAAGGAAAAAAATTACCAGAGCGATGAGTTCACTTAACGAAAAACTGATAATGACGTAAGTAGGGTCTTCGCCTGATGTAATAGTAAGAAGAGAATCACAACAGGATCTGAGAGGAGCTAACTGACTGTGTAAGATCAAGAACATTAGTACGAACTTCCAAAACAGACGAACACATTAATGATTGCCCATAATGTTCCTGAATCACAGATGTTGTTTTTGTTTTGTTGTTTCTGTGGTCTTCATTCCGGAGACTGGCTTATGCAGCTGTCCGTGTTACTCCCATTTCTCTCTTGATCTCCCTTCACAATTCCCCCTCCCCCTCCCCCTCCCCATGTTACTTCTCCCCAATACCAAATCGTTGACTCGATGGTGTTTCAGAATGTATCCAATCAACTGATCCCTTCTTTTAGTTTAGTTACGCTACAAATATCTTTTCTCCCCAGCTCTATTCAGTATCTTCTCATTAGTTCCACAACGTACACATCTAATCTTCAGCATTCTTCTGCAGCACCACACTTTAAAAGCATCTACATCTACATCCATACTCCGCAAGCCACCTGACGGTGTGTGGCGGAGGGTATCCTGAGTACCTCTATCGGTTCTCCCTTCTATTCCAGTCTCGTATTGTTCGTGGAAAGAAGGATTGTCGGTATGCTTCTGTGTGGGCTCTAATATCTCTGATTTTATCCTCATGGTCTCTTCGCGAGATATACGTAGGAGGAAGCAATATACTGCTTGACTCTTCGGTAAAGGTATGTTCTCGAAACTTTAACAAAAGCCCGTACCGAGCTGCTGAGCGTCTCTCCTGCACAGTCTTCCACTGGAGTTTATCTATCATCTCCGTAACGCTTTCGCGACTACTAAATTATCCTGTAACGAAAAGCGCTGCCCTCCGTTGGATCTTCTCTATCTCTTCTGTCAACCCTATCTGGTACGGATCCCACACTGTTGAGCAGTATTCAAGCAGTGGGCGAACAAGCGTACTGTAACCTACTGCCTTTGTTTTCGGATTGCATTTTCTTAGGATTCTTCCAATGAATCTCAGTCTGGCATCTGCTTTACCTACGATCAACTTTATATGATCATTCCATTTTAAATCACTCCCAATGCGGACTCCCAGATAATTTTTGGAATTAGCTCCTTCCAGTTGCTGACCTGCTATTTAGTAGCTAAATGTTAAGGGAACTATCTTTCTATGTATTCGCATCACATTACACTTGTCTACATTGAGATTCAATTGCCATTCCCAGCGCCATGCGTCAATTCGCTGCAGATCCCCTGCATTTCAGTACAATTTTTCATTGTTGCAACCTCTCGATACACTACAGCATCATCTGCAAAAAGCCTCAGTGAACTTCCGATGTCTTCCACCAGGTCATTTATGTATATTGTGAATAGCAACGGTGCTATGACACTCCCCTGCGGCACACCTGAAACCACTCTTACTTCGGAAGGCTTCTCTCCATTGAGAATGACATGCTGCGTTCTGTTATCTAGGAACTCCTCAATCCAATCACACAATTGGTCTGATAGTCCGTATCCTCTTACTTTGTTCATTAAACGACTGTGGGGAACTGTGTCAAACGCCTTGCGGAAGTCAAGAAACACGGCATCTACCTGTGAATCCGTGTCTATGGCGCTCTGAGTCTCGTGGACGAATAGCGTGAGCTGGGTTTCACACGACCGTCCTTTCAGAAACCCATGCTGATTCCTACAGAGTAGATTACTAGTCTCCAGAAAAGTCATTATACTCGAACATAATACGTGTTCCAAAATTCTACAACTGATCGACGTTAGAGATATAGGTCTATAGTTGTGCACAAATGTTCGACGTCCCTTCTTGAAAACGGGGATGACCTGTGCCCTTTTCCAATTCTATGGAACGCTTCGCTCTTCTAGAGACTTACGGCACACCGCTGCAAGGGGGGGGGGGGGGGGGGGCAAGTTCCTTCGCGTACTCTGTGTAAAATCGAACTGGTGTCCCATCAGATCCAGCGGCCTTTCCTCTTTTGAGCGATTTTAATTGTTTCTCTATCCCTCTGTCGTCTATTTTGATATCTACCATTCTGTCATATGTGCGACAATCTAGAGGAGGAACTACAGTGCAGTCTTCCTCTGTGAAACAGCTTTGGAAGCAGACATTTAGTATTTCGGCCTTTAGTCTGTCATCCTCTGTTTCAGTACCATTTTGGTCACAGAGTGTCTGGACATTTTGTTTTGATCCACCAACCGCTTTGACATAAGACTAAAATTTCTTAGGATTTTCTGCCAAGTCAGTACATAGAACTTTACTTTCGAATTCATTGAACGCCTCTATCATAGCCCTCCCCACAATACATTTCGCTTCGCGTAATTTTTGTTTGTCTGCAAGGCTTTGGCTATGTTTATGTTTGCTGTGAAGTTCCCTTTGCTTCCGCAGCAGTTTTCTAACTCGGTTGTTGTACCACGGTGGCTCTTTTCCATCTCTTACGATCTTGCTTGGCACATACTCATCTAACGCATATTGTACGATGGTTTTGAACTTTGTCCACTGATCCTCAACACTATCTGTACTTGAGACAAAACTTTTGTGTTGAGCCATCAAGTACTCTGAAATCTGCTTTTTTTTTCACTTTTGCTAAACAGAAAAATCTTCCTACCTTTTTTAATATTTCTATTTACGGCTGAAATCATCGATGCAGTAACCGCTTTATGATCGCTGATTCCCTGTTCTGCATTAACTGATTCAAATAGTTCGGGTCTGTTTGTACCCAGAAGGTCTAATAAGTTATCGCCACGAGTCGGTTCTCTGTTTAACTGCTCAAGGTAGTTTTCAGATAACGCACTTAAAAAATTTTCACTGGATTCTTTTTCCCTGCCGCCCGTTATGAACGTTTGAGTCTCCCAGTCTATATTCGGCAAATTAAAATCTCCACCCAGAACTATAACATGGAGGGGAAATCTACTCGAAATATTTTCCAAATTATTCTTCAGGTGCTGAGCCACAACAGCTGCTGAGCCCGGGAGCCTATAGAGACATCCAATTACCATGTCTGAGCCTGCTTTAACCGTGACCTACACCCAAATCATTTCACAATTCGGATCTCCGTCAATTTCCTTCGATACTATTGCACTTCTTATCGCTATAAACACGCCTCCCCCTTCACTGTCCAGCCTGTCTCTGCGGTATACGCTCCAACCTGAGTATAGGATTTCATTACTGTTTACGTCTGGTTTCAGCCAACTTTCTGTCCCTAGTACTATATGGGCGTTGTGACCGTTTATTAATGAGAGCAGTTCTGGGACCTTTTTATAGCTCCTGCAGTTTACTTTTAGCACATTAATATTGTTATTCCCTGTTGCATTTTGCCTACTCCTACCTTGCCGCGTCTCAGGAGGCGTCTTGTCGGGCCTAGGGAGGGAATTCTCTAACCTAAAAAAACCCCATGTGCACTCCACACGTACTCCGCTACCCTTGTAGCCGCTTCCGGCGTGTAATGCACGCCTGACCTATTCAGAGGGACCCTACATTTCTCCACCCAATAGCGGAGGTCGAGAAATTTGCAGCTCTCCGCAGAATCGTCTGAGCCTCTGGTTTAAGCCTTCCACTCCGCTCCAAATCAGAGGACCGCGATCGGTTCTGGGAACGATACTACAAATAGTTAGCTCTGATTCCACCCCGCGAGCGAGGCTTTCCGCCTTCACAAACTCCGCCAACCGCCTGTACGAACTGAGGATGACCTCTGAACCCAGACGGCAGGAGTCATTGGTGCCGACATGAGCAACAATTTGCAGTCGGGTGCACCCAGTGCCTTCTATCGCCGCCGGTACGGCCTCCACCACATCTCGGATGGGACCCCGCGGCAAGCAGAGTGAACACTGGCCTTCTTCCCCGACCTTTCCGCTATTTCCCTAAGGGGCTCCATCACCCGCCTAACATTGGAGCTCCCAATAACTAATAAAACCCTCCTGCCTGCTCGGACCTTGCTGAAGGAGCAGCCACATGTCCACTCACAGGCAGAGCGGGCGATGCCACACGGCCAGCCTCCACATTTACCCTCCGCCTCGTGCGCCGCGAACGCCGCTGAACCCGCCACTCTCCTTGGGGAGAGAGTGGCCCAACCGCGCCCGGTACCCGCGAACATGTCTCGACAGCAGGGACAGTGGGTGAAGCACTTAACACCTGGGGTGTACCTTGCGACGCACCAGACTCCCCACTGCCGCTACACTCCGTGGCAGGAGCCTGAAGACGGCTGACCGCAGCCATCAACACGCTCAGCTGTTCGCGAAGAGTTGCCAGCTCCTCCTGCGTCCGTACACAGCAGTCACACATCCTATCCATCCTAAGGAATCAATTTACTGAAGAGACCTAATCAACTTTTAACTAGACTGCTAATTCACTAAAGGCGGCTGATTATTGACTAAACTGTGATTGCTAACCACTTGTAGAAAACAATGAAAATAGCACTACCTGTCTCTGGACTATATTCAAAACAAACACTAGCACTACTGGCACTATGGTTGACTAAAGGGACTCTCTGTGACTGTATTCAAAACAAACACGAAATCTATGGAACACTATTAATAGCACTCGACAATTAAAGGTTCCTGAAAGCAAAAACACACGGCAGAAGAAGTGACAAGAAAAATACAGTTAATACTTAAATTAAGGTAGCTCGGTGCACAGCAGACGTGAAGCAGACGGTGGCATCTGTCCCCATCATGACTGATCCGTCTATCATTATATTTTACTTCCATACAATGCTACACTCCAGACAAATACCTTCAAAAAATAATTCCTAGCATTTAAACATATATCTCCTCTTCAAAAACGCGTTTCTGGCCATTACCAGTCTACATTTTATATCCTCGCTATATCGGCTATTATCGATTATTTTACTGCACAAATAGCAAAATTCTTCTACTACAATTTAGTGCCTAATTTTCTAACCTAATTCCATCGGCATCAGCTGATTTAATTCGACTACAATCCACTAACATTTTTTTTGATTTTGCTGACGCCCACCCCATTCTACTCTGCAATGACAGAAGTCATATAATACCTCCTAATATCGTGTCCGAACTCCTTTGCCCGGAGTAATGCCGCAGTTCGATGTGGAATCGACTCAACAAGTCGTTGGAAGTACTCTACAGAAATATTTAACCTGATGCCTCCATAGCTATCTATAATTACGAAAGTATTACCGGTGCAGGAGTTTGTGCACGAACTGACCTTTCGTTTATGTCTCATAAGGGTTCGACAGGATTGATGTCGGACGATTTGGGTGGCAAAATCATTCACTCGAGCTGTCGAGAACGTTCTACAATCCAGTCGGTGGCCCTATGACATGGCGCGTTGTCTTCCATGAAAATTCCGTCGTTGAATGGCTGCAAATAGTCTACAAGTAGCCAAACATAACCGTTTCCAGTCAATGATCAGTTCAATTGGGCCAGCCACACGTTGTTATGGAGACACCACCACCTTGCACAGTTCCTTGTTGACAACTTGAGTCCATGGCTTCGTAGGGGCTGCGCCACACTCGGACTCTACCAGCAAGTTTCAACTGGTAAGAGTTACCAATTGAAATCGTGACCGACCTGATCAAGGCATGGTTTTCCAGTCGTCTGGGGTGTCATTGATATGGTCACGAGCCCAGGAGACGCACTGCAGGTGATGTCGTGTTGTAAGCAGAGATACTCGCGTCGATCGTCTGCTGCCAGACTTCACCTCACTGTCCTAACGGATACGTCGTCATGCGTTAAATTTCTGCGGCTATTTCACGTAGTGCTACTTGTCTGTTAGTACTGACAATTCTACGCAAACGCCGCTATTACCGGTCGTTAAGTGAAGGCCGTTGGCCACTGCATTGTCCGTGGTGAGATTTAATACCTGAAAATTGGTATTCTCGATGCATTTGTGACACTGTGAATCTCGGAATACTGAATTCCCTAACGATTTCAGAAATGGAATGTCTCGTACGTCTAGCTCCAACAACTATTCCGCATTCAAGGTCCGTTAATTGCCGTCGTTCGGCCATAATCACTTCGCAAACCTTTACACACGAATCACTTGAGTACAAATGGGAGCTCCGCCAAGGCATTGTCCTTTTATACTTTGTGTTCGGGATATTACCGCCATCTGTCTATGTGCACATCGCAGTTTCGTGACATTCACTTCAGTGTATATTACCCATTCGTGAAATTCACCTCAGTGTAAGTTATGCTTTCGTTATATTCACCGCCGGCCGGAGTGGCCGAGTGGTTCTAGGCGCTACAGTCTGGAACCGCGAGACCGCTACGGTTGCAGGTTCGAATCCTGCCTCGGGCTTGGATGTGTGTGATGTCCTTAGGTGAGTTAGGTTTAAGTAGTTCTAAGTTCTAGAGGACTGATGACCTCAGAAGTTAAGTCCCATAGTGCTCAGAGCCATTTGAACCATTTGTTATATTCACCTCAGTGTATATTCTTCTTTGAAAACAGTGTACATTTCGTTCAGTTCCTCTCCCAAGACCTATGCTGTCTCAGACAGAATTACAATTTCATAGGCTAACCTCCACGTATTTATTTCTTCTCCCTGAACTTTCATTTCTGCTCAAGTTCCTTTTCGTTTTTCCTTTACCGCTTGTTCACTGTAAGGATTGAATAACATCGGGAATACGCTACAACTCTATCACACTTCTTCTCAACTCCAACTTCCGTTTCATGCTATTCGACGCTTGAAACATTCTCTGTACAAGTTGTAAATAATCTTTTGCTCTCGGTATTGTACCACTGCTGCTTTCAAAATTTCAAAGTGTGCAATCCAGTCCATATTTTCAAACGCTAAAAACGTAGGTTTACCTTTCCTTAACCTATCTTCCAAGAGAGGTCGTAGGATCACTATTACCTGAGACATTCCTACATTTCTCTGGAAACCAGACCGACCTTCCTCAAGGACGGTGTCTAGCATTTTTTCCATTCCTCTGTAAATAATTCGTGTCAATGTTTTTGAGCTATCGCTTTTAAACTGATTTTTTATTATTACATTTCGGAATGTGCCCTTACAGCCACCTGAACACAAGAAATGTTATATTATATCTTGATCTGACACTTCATGGTAGACATTACTTTAAGTCGTACCCTGTACGAAGTTACATTGTCTTAACAAAGAACTGATTTGATGTAAAGGAAGTTTTACAATCAGAGTATACTAAAATGGGTAAACAAGACGGAAATAGAACACAGGATACACAGTGGTAGTATGCTATAAAAATCCTACTGCTAACACAATAAGAAATGTTAAATCACCGGTGGTACAAATTTGATATATTCCCAGCTCAGTCCTTATTAATGACGACATATCCAAGTGAATAATAAACAGGTCTTTATATGTCCTGCAAGAACAGACTATTTTCGTGTATTAAAAATATGACTCGGATTGTTGTTACTATGACTCATTATAACATTATATAGCATTTACGGTCAATATTCTCACAATATAGCTGTTATTTTTGTGTAATTAAAGCTTAAAAATCTTTAAATGTCAAGATCTAGCAAGTGATCGAAAACACTCTGTTATCAGCTGATTATCGAGGCCCACAACGAAGACAGACCGCGGCGCGTACGTCACGAAGGTAGGCCTGAACTCGCTTGCTCAGCTCAGCAATCAAAATGCGTTTCTAGTCCTGTTAACTCCCAGCTGGGCGTGTACCTACTAACGAGTACTGGATCTTCTACTCGAATCTGCTATTATGAAGTCTTGCTGATTAACAGTACTCTTAATTTAATATCAGCACTCGACATAAATGGTATAACGGCTTGTTTACAGCATTTAGTCTCTACTGCTTAACAGTCCTCATTTCATACAAGAAGTGGTGTCTAATGCAGCTGATAATCGTTTTGGCATAATTTTAATTTTATTATACACCAGTACAGCCGTAAGAAATCATAAGTAAGCCTATGGACTTCCGGTTATTGTAGGACTAATAACAGTAAGACTCCATAATTGCGGATTCCAGTAGACGCAATTCTCGTTTATATGTACACACCTAGTTACGAGTTAGCAGGTGTAGAAACGTAGCTTGTCTGCTGAGCTTAGCGAGTGGGCGGGCGTAGTCCTCCCTTCTTGACGTATGCATCGCGGCCTGTGTTTCTTGTAGGCCTCGCTGATGATCTGGTGACGTCACAGACTAGGAGTAAGACGAAACTATACGTGTTTTATAGGAGCGTTAGCCGAGGTTTTTACGTTCTTTTTCTGCAAACGGTTTAGCTAGTGAAGGAAAACGCAATTACAGCTTTTAATTACCGACAGAAAGGATTCTCTGAACGCTGATAGTGGAAGCCTTGCGAAAGTTAATGTATTTATGCTCCAATCATTTAGAGCGGCGATATGTGCAACGATGGACATTCTTTTCCCTGTTCACTGCAAGATCATTAAACTCACTCAAAACTAAGGAATTGAGGAATTTTTGCAAATGGGTCCATATATTATAACAACATTGTCGACTAACAGTTATGAGCTGCGACCGAAAACACAATAAAATTATTTTCCTTTCTGGAAGTGACTCAGCAGAGATTCTGCATTAGCAGGCGTTAGGTGGCGCAACGTATGACGCATCCGACTGCAGAATAAGAGGTCACATGTTCAAATCGTGGAAGGGCCATGTACTTTTAAAAGTTTCACACGAAATATGAAAATTGCGTTACCAAGAATTGATTGAAGCAGTTTTTTCGATTGTGGGCTGTATTATATATAGCTTAACATTAGTTATAGTCTTAGAAATGGACAACAGGGGATAAAAGCATATACTCTGCGAACAAGCAATTCACTTTTTTGGAAAGCATTGCTAGTAGTGAAGATATCACCATACACTCACAGTACAACGAGGTGTAGGACGGTGAGGTTATACGGAGAGATATAAAGCGTCTACAAAATGTAGGTGACACACAAAAAATTGTTGTGATGTTTGGTAAATAAACTAACGTTAGCGTCTGAAGTAGACTTACTTCATCTTTATGTAAGATGACGAAACTGCAAAAGCTTAAACAATAAGGATAAAAACATTGTTTCCAAGGAAGTGAAAACACTGTGGTCACATAAAGTAGAAAGTAGCTTCCTGAACTTGACGTGGGCGAACAGCGAATGCAAATGTAAGCGATGAAAGCGCATGTAAACGGCAACAAAAACACAATAATGTTCTATTTCCGATCGATGTGGTGAAGTTTTGTAATTGTGATTTGGTTTTATTTGAGAAGACTGTCGATCCGTTTTAAAAATAAGTTAAAATGTTCACTTGAATAATTCAGGTGTAGGTGAGTGAAACGACAATTTTCACTTGGAGTTTCATTTCGCTGAATGACGCTTGAAACGTCCCCTTAGAAAAATTATAAATGACTGTGCGTAAACTGACACACAATATTTTTAGCGCAACGCAATCTGACTTTCAAAATTCCCTACAAAAGAATGGCCCTGACTAACAATAACCTATACCTTTCATGAATCACTTACCTCACAAAAATTTTCGTTACTCGAACTACTGCAATACAGCGAGCGCCACTACAGCCAGCTAAATAAAAGATTCTAACTACTGAAGGGACTAACTACTGATAGGAGTAGTTAACAAAATGAAAGATTTTGATAAAGAACAAACAATGTATTTACAAAATAGTGTTCAAAAGCCATAATATATATAGCAGTTCATGACATACAGTCTTACAAATTTACTGTCTCTGATGGACACACGTCCAGATCATCCGCTCTCAAATCTCCGGCATCTCTCTCCCCACATCCACCACTACTGGCGGCTCACCTCCAACTGCGCAACGCTACGCGCTGTTAACAGGCAACTGCCCAACACTACAATAGCATATACTCCAACAATGGAAACAAACCACAGCCTTCACACAGCACAGTCAGTGATTTTCATATAGAGCGCTACGTGGCGTTACCAACATAAAAACCTAAACAACCTACTTACACGCTGTCCTTCTTTCTAAGAGTGGAAAGGCATAACTCGGACGTAAGTTATTGCAAACTTCACAGTGCAACACATTTTTAATTAAGTTAAGAGAACTTGTGCGTCGACGTGGTGGCAATTTGCCGGGACAGTGCAAATGCAACCACTTTTCACGCATCTTCTCATTCTCTGCAACCCTCAAATACAACTTTTCAGGAGTTTTTATATATGTTTTTGTACGGTAGGGTACTACACAACATTTGCAACACTTTTCCGAAACGTAAATTCTAATACAAGATGTCACTGTCAATTAACACTAGGAGTACCGAGCTAGCCAGTGACGCCACAGTCATCACATGAGTCGAATGGAGCGTTTTAGTGGGCTTTCAAATTATTTTAATTTCATTTTTGTTTTTATAATAGATTACTGAAATTGAAGAGAAGAGAAATCATGTTAGGAGCATAAAACGACGTAATTAATTTTTAGGACAATTTACAGAAAAGAGTCAAATATCCTAAGGTTTTAAATGCTGCTGATAGAAAACTGAATACTTGTGCGGGTCTATATGTACCATATAGACAGAACAGGAGAACAGTTTACAGGAACCAGATTTGTATATTGCAGCCCTACGTATAGATACACCAGTGTTTTTAAACTAAATTCGGCAATATTCAAACTTGACAGGCTCTGTTTTCTTTGGGACTAGAATTATCAAATTCTTCTTGAAGTCTTAAGGTTATTTCGCCTGTCTGATACATCTTACGGCCCCCGTAAACGTCAACCTTATTCGAATGGAAAATGAAAATTCTTAAAACTTGTTAAGTCCCTCTTAAAAGAGCAAACCTGACTGTTTTCACTCTTTTCTAGCCACGGATGTGTCAAAAAAGCCTGAACACCTACTAAGAAAGCTTGTTAATTTAACCTTTGTTTTGAAGCAGACACTTTCCGTATATGCTGAATTTGGCACTAGTGGGAGTGGCTACAAATGCGGATAAAGCATTTCTAACATTGCCTTTGACACTGTGTTTGAAGAAGAAGAAAACAAGGCGCTGGTCCAGTGAGTGGTTTAAAATGAGAAATATGTCAGCCCCTGGTAGCTGAGTGGGAAGCGCGACGGAATGTCATACGTAACGATTCGGGTTCGATTCCCGGCTGGGTCGGAAATTTTCTCCGCTCAGGGACAGGGTGTTGTGTTGTCTTTATCATCATTTCGTCTACATCGACACCCAAAACGCCGAAGTGGCGCCAACTCGAAAGACTTGCATCAGGCGATCGGTCTTCTCGACGGGAGGCCCTAGCCACACGGCATTTCCATTTCCACATGCAACTGGAAACCTGTTGAAAGGGTTCAAATGGCTCTGAGCACTATGGGACTTAATATCTGAGGTCATCAGTCCCGTAAAACTCAGAACTACTTAAACCTAACTAAATTAAGGACATCACACACATCCATGCCCGAGGCAGGATTCGAAGCTGCGACCGTAGCGGTCGCGCGGTTCCAGACTGTAGCGCCTAGAACCGCTCGGCCACCAGCGGCCGGCGGAAACCTGTTAATGGAAATGTTTCCCTCACAACCTGATGATTATTTCCTTTATTTTATTCCACTAAGCTTGTATGTCACTGTATGCGTAAACTACTGATTTTGACCATAACCACTTCATGCATAATATATGGCTGGGAAAGCTGTGGTATCTCTATCATTTTGGTAACTGAAAGTTCTATTTTGTTTCTACACTTGATCGCAGTTTTCAGAGTAGTGGAAACTGAGGATGACAGTGAGACAAATCGAAATAAAACAATTTTTCTCTAAATGTGTGCTGTGAAACGTCAACTCAAACAACGTTCGCCATCTTGTCATAGTTTCTGTCTTCCAGAATTTGTTTGAAACACGTCAAACACCATCTATGCTTGACAAATACGTCGAACTCCACGGTACACGATAAAATATTTGACAAGTATAGTTAAATTTGACAAAAAGGTTTGATCGCTTACGGGAGCCTTTACACAGCAGGTGAAATAGTTTTGACACGGCTGGCTTCTCCCAAGGATATCTGTAGTTCTGAGGAATGTCGTCTAGTCCAGGAGCCTTGATTGTTCTTAGGTTTTTTAGTGCTCTGTCAAATTCTTCTCGCAGTATCAAGTCTTCCATTTCATCTTCATCTACTTCCTCTTTCCTTTCTATAACATTGCATCAAGTTCATTTCTCTTGTCTAGCAATCTACATGCCACTCCTAAATTTCAGTTTCTCTTTCTTTGCTTAGAACTGGTTTTTTATCTGTTTTTTTATCAAATCCTACAATCTTCCTATCTCTTCTTCATCCTCGCTGAAAGTTGGCATATAAACTTATACTACTATGAAGGGATATTGTGAAACTGATTTAGCGACGTATTAATCAAATAGTGAGATCTTATATGGGAAAAAAACTGGTTAGAGAATGATTGTGCCACTTACTGTGCAAGATTTCTGGAATATGCCGAGATATATATACCAGATTCTCAGATACGGTTCGCCAGATACCTTTTCCCTATTACTTCGGAGTTGTTTTCATTTTAGTTTATGCAATGTGCAGGTGCAGGCAGCCCAAATATAGAATTCACATGAATTGTTTGATACGACACCCGGTGTCAACAGGAAAGGCCGATTCAAATCTCACTACTAATGAAATATTATTAAAAGTGTAGTTTTATGTGCCCAGTCGAAAGAGCGACGTCGTATTATTCTGTTGTGTTACTTGGTTCTAAGTTATTCCTTTAGAAGTGAGAGCAAAACACAAGAATAGTCATTGCTCCCAGCAATAATTGAGACGTATGCCATTTCGTCCGGAGCTGTTTTCATAGTCTCCTCACACAGAAACCGTATTCAGTTGCTACTTATCTTTCGTGTATTTTCATCACTAACAACGGATCTAGACATGCTCCTAATATCTCAGCAGATTAATCGAGGGCTGCTCTATTGCTTACGCACATAAACATACGCTTTAAACAATATTAAGTATATAACGAGAATACAACGGCTACTCCAACGGACACTCAGCGTAGCATGAAATAACGGATCAGATTTTTTATTCGGGCTGATGTCACGTATCCATTACGAAACGAGATTCAGAATATGTTTATAAACACAAGAGAGAAGATACTGGACATTTCTTACACAAAACGTACGGTGAAATATTGAATGTACCGTGTATATCAACATGTGCGAGGGGGGTAATAACAGATATTAACAGATTTGCATGACTCAGAAGAGAAACATATAATCATATGAATTAACAGACACTTGACGAATGGTACACTTTGTTTCTTAAAAAACACTACATACAATTTCAAATATTCTATTTCGGACAAGATCCAGTCACTTGCACCCTGATCGTATGGTAACCGGTGTCACAACATTCACTTAATTACATTTCAGACTGCTTCCGATATGACTTTGATATTCAGTTTCACATATCACGAGTGTGTGCAATAACAGATAGTGCACATATACGTGTCTGTTAAATTTGATTTCTTTAGACTGACGGAGGCACTGTCTCGTTACTAATCACACGTTATTATTGATATGAGCTTCTAGACGACAGAAAACCACAGAGTGTGGGGCAGAAAGCTGGCAGTGTCTATCACAAGTGTTGCCCCGAGATGGGAACTGCAATTCCTTCTCGGAACAGCTGTCAGTGACAGGAATTCATCCCTGCAAGTAATAATGGCCAGCGAGTGACACGTCTGCATTATTTCGGGACAAAAGTAACTTGTGTGACACATCTGTTTCATAAAAAAAGAAAAAGAGGGGAAAGTCGTTGTAGTCATCTAAGAGGCGTGGTCAAGCTGCTGCAGGTCTCGAGCTTCTGGAAGCCAAGCTCAAGTCTAAGATAAGTGATGGAGAACGTAACATCTTTCTGTGAAGTCCTTTCCAATGTTGGTGCTGTGATTTGCCAGAGTTTTAGGTTACGAGCGGGGCTGCAATATTGAGGCAGACCCAGTACAGAAGGCTTCGGAAATTAACTGTTCAAATACAGAGTTGTTTCTTGTTTCGAGATGTTATTTCTGACCCCAACTGAACACCTCTATGATTTAAAAACTAAAGCATTAGATCAACTGTTTCTGTCAGATACATGTTAAAACAATGGTTGCATTCCTTTCGATGCTACTGGTATGTGATATTTTAGGAAGAGAAACAAACATCAAAATAAGGAAGACGACATTGGATGGGTTGACAGCAAAACTGAACTGACGCAGAGATTAATTTGAGTATTCTGCAGTCACTGGTGTGAATACAAATCCGGTTAGGGTAACCTCAGAAGATACAACAGGAAGGACGTCAGAAATCAGTCGCGAATCAGTCTGTACCGTCTTATCATCAATGTTAGAAAATATAAGAAGTACAAATGAATCAAACACTGAATGGCGTAATACGAGATCAATGACTATCACAATTATAAGAAACTGGAAGCTTCGTAATAAATAACATACCGTACAAAGTGAGTCATGTAGACTCAAAGGGGTTTACAGACGAATACAACCAGCTACTGTATACATAGAGCATAATCAACGTCCGTTATACCAATGACATCCATATATTATTAGCAGTTGGAACAAATTTTGGATTAAAATAAAATTAGGTGTATCACAATTATAGTGAAATAACGCTTTTGCATTAAATAGATTTCAGGGTAAAGTGAAACAGACATAATAACTTAGTGGAACAACCAATTGCTCCTAATGCGAAACATGTAACTTAAAATTAATGTAGAAAAATTTAAAAACTTATAACCATGATTAAAAGCTTCGTGCAAACAAATCACAATTATTATTTATATTTTTAACTTGTAAAACACTAGAAACTACATGCTAATACCCTACATAAAAATAAATCATGTCAACTACAATGTCGTGCTCAAAAACAAAAAAAAAAGCATTCACTGCTGCAAGTGTTTTATTAATAAAGACACGTTTTGCGCGGTTAGCGCTTCTTGAGATAATATCTGATTAGTAATAACAGTCTTACTGCGTAACACTTTACTCGCAAACCTGTCTACACGGACCAGTGTGATAGCTAAGCTGAAGATCAGAAGTGATTTACTTGTCCTGAACAGCGGATACCGCATTATTCGTATTTAAAAGCCATTGATGTGACTGCTTTAAACCCATTGACCCCCACTGTGCAGTTTAAGCTGGCACTAGGTCGTCCAGTCGATAATACGAGTAGATTCATATTAGCTACTAATGCCTGTGGTTTGACTGACAAATCTGTTAATTGAAACAATGCCAATAGAAATCAGTTAGTTTTGATGTCAATTAATTAGAAGCTCAAGGAGCACAGTGCCATAGAGGTGGGATCAAATAAAGGGAAAGGGCCATTGTTATTGATAAGGCAGACTATACATCCAAGGTTGCGCTGTTTTTTAACGACTGTGGTATCGAACCCTTGGAATGTGACTCAACGCAAATTTTCAACAGAGAACTGCGAAACAGCATCCTTGTTTTTAGCTACATCATTACTCCTGAAAATCATCAAAGGCTAAAACTAATGATCACAAAACACCGTCACTCAGAGCTCCAATAAAGAAAAACAAAACGGATGTTATTGTCTGCCCGATTGTTAACCGCATTGGCAATCCAGCAAAACCTACTGCAAAATTTATTTTACAGATGTTATGGCAATTCTATGCTTGTGATGACATTTTCTGTTTCAAAATAAGAATGCGCTAGATGATAGGCTTCAAGGGAAAACATTCCCACCTTCTTCTATATTAGCTTCACTCGATGTGAAGAATTTATAAACTGACATACCAATTTATGAAACCATTAGCATCATTGTCAACAATGTGACTAACAGAGGATCACTGATCCTAGACGAAACTAATGACCTTTTAGCAATCCTCATAGTTACTACTTCACATAACTACTTTTCCTTTCACAACTGTGTACACAAACTAAATGATGGGTTAGCAACAGGAAATTGTTTCGTTCGATGTTTAGTAAACATCTTTGTCAATAGCCTAGAGAATAAATACTTTAAGGAACACCCCCATCTCAGCATGAAAGTACTTTCCTATTGTAGATACACATATGATTTTTTTCTTTATCTTTGACGGTTCAGTTGAAAACGTGAGCCCCCTTGCGGAATAGTTTTGTAGCCTGCGTCACAAATTATTTCTCACGCACGAAGTTATGGCATGTAATCAATACCTTAGTTACCTTGATTCAAACCTCCGGTTCTTAGAGGGGCACATTGTGTACAAGATTTTCAGAAAACCTGCAACCGATGACACCATCATACACGTGTCATCTTGTCATCCCGCTGCGCACAAAACAGTCTTTTCTCATCTGTGATTGATCTGGCACTCAGTGTCCCATTGAGACCCAATTCTCTAGAGCGCGAACTAATTAACTTGAAATATATCGCCCAATCCGATAGTTACAGTTCCAAATTAGTTGGCAACTTATTTCATTTGAATTTCACCAGTATGAACAGTAAATCTGGTACTCGGAGTACTCGTTCTGAGTGTATCTACGTCACTTTACCTTTTTGTCAGTGACACATGTTACAGATTCCTCAAAGGTAATAGTGTTAAAATATTGTTTCCTATCCGTGGTTGAATCCAATACCAGTTCATTCCCAATGAACTACCAGTCAAAGATTTCTTTTCCAGCTCAGGAGTCTATAGGCTCATTTGTGCCCAGTGCCCTCGTACATATATTGGACAAACAGGTCGCGAGGTTAAAATACGGTTTCGGGACCTCCTCCTCACTAGAAATGGAGCTGTAAAGAATAACTCTTCTTTCGTCGAACAATTTAAAGCTAGTAGCCATTGTGAATCGACGCTCGAGTCTGTCCACATCCTACATGTAATACCTAAAGGGAAAACTAATAATTTTGGAAGAGTTCGAGATAATTAAATTTCTCAAGCGGTTGGAAAACTTAAGCTTAAATGATCTATTGGTCACTAAAAACCAAATCTTTTATGATACCATGACGTATGCTTTGTCAAAATTTAGGTAGTTTTCTCTCTTCTTTTACGTGACTACTGGGTCCGCTAGTCACTTTTCCTGCCTTTGTCACCTTCCACCGTGGCTGTGCTCGGTTTTCCCAACATCCCACGTACTTTGTAAGCATCTGTGTTTTTTTTACCCCCCCCTCCCCCTCCGCTTCGCTCTTCATATACATTTACCATCTCCTGTCCTTTCCCCTCTTACAAACTGCCCTCCTCTCCCCTTCTCTCCTTCTCCTTATTCATTTAGATTGACGTTTCGGTACATCTTAATAGTAGGCAGTTCACTGAAATTTTCTTATCACCACTAGTTCTTTTATTTTTAATTTTTAACAGTATTTTGTTCGATTCCATTATTTTAATTGGCTCTTTTCAGCACTTTTACTATCAGCACCGCCACTTGAATTGGGACGAGACATCGCATGCTGACCGCAAAGTGCGGTTGTATTTAATCATCTACTCATTAACATTTCTACATGCAATCTTTTTTTACACAATAAACACAGCCACAAATTACTGTGCCCACACGGATTTCCCTGTATTGATAAAGGCGAGAAGGATTTTCTACTAGGATAATATTTGGCTAGTAATCTACCACAATTTAAACAGATGGTTTAAAGTAGACTTGCAACCAATTGTGCCAAACCTAGAACAATATTACACAATCTAGAGAGTTATCAATTTGTTGTGGCATGGGAGAAAATAGGAAAATGTGACTTAGAGTGGTACTTCACAAACACTCATGCTCTTAGTGTAAAAGCAGCGTATTTTCTTTTTACACAGTGTCATTGTAGAATGAAATTTTCACTCTGAAGAGGAGTGCACGCTTACATGAAACACCTGGAATATTTGAACTGTATTCCAGACCGCGACTCGAACTCGGGACCTTTGCCTTGTACAGGCAAGTGCACTTCCGACCGAGCTACCCAAGCACGGCGTAGGACCGGTCGTCACAGCTTTGCTTCCGGTAAAGCACTTGATAGTTAAAGGCAAATGTTCTTAGTTAAAGTTTACACAATTTCAATCTGCCAGGAAGTTTCATTGTCAATATACTGTTTTGGGTCACTGCCAAGTTACTGTTTAGACAGATATATATGTCACACAATCGATGTTGATTTACAGTAGTGAGACGGACATGTACTTAGCGCTCCAATGAAAATAATTATTTATCTGGACATTTTTTACCAACCTTTTATCTGTTGAGCCAGATGAAGGAATTGTGATACCTGAGACCACTAATAGTCTTGTAAAAGTAGAAGACAGGGATATTATAAATGTAAATTTTCCCTACCATTAAATCTGAATATGTTTATCAGACTGATAGGTTGAGTTTTTCAAGTAAAGTTTTGGTGAGCGATGTTGGTGAGATGGGAGTGCTTTTCGCAACATCAAGTAAACTACCTTCAATAACAGCCCCACTACTAAGTGAGAATGTAAAAGGTGATTTCAACAGTGTAACTGAATAATTTTCGTATGAAGGCGTGCTGAAAACTAGGCCTCCGAAATTTTTATATTAAACGTCTTAAAGCTTTTTAAATAAGACAGACGTTATTAACAATCTGCATCTTTATTCCTCACGAACACATATTTGCAGCTCTCTGTCACTAGAGGGCTCTAAACTGTAGCGCGTAACATGGCTGTGTGTAAAGTAACTACGTCACCGTGTGAGAAACAGAGAGCTATAACGGAGTTTCGAATTGGAGAGTTCGTCCACATATGGGGCACCCAGTCTTTGAGCATGATAATGCCTGACAACATACGAGCGCTGCGAGCTCTGCAACAATTCGACACCTTGGGGTCACTGTCAACAATCATCCTCCATACTGTCTCAACTTGGTCCCAACCGACTTTCATCTGTTTCCACAACTTAAAGAATACCTTCGAGGACTTCACTTTGATGGTGAAGAAACTATGTAAGCAGATGTGCGGTTGTGGCTCCGTCAATAAAATCAAACATTTTGCAGTATCAGTATTAACAAACTGGTTTGTCTTAGGGAGAATTATGATTGACACCGGGGTTACTACGTTGAGAAATAAAATGTAGACATTAAGAATCACGATGTAGAACATTAACCACGTCTATTTGATTTAAAAACCTTGAAGAGTATTCAGATAAGAGGCAGTACTTTTCAGCAAGCCCTCGTATACGTATGATCTATGTTTCTCTTTTTTATGTGTTGCCAAGGATAAAAGTCTATCCCTTTTCCCCTATCATTTATAATTCTGATATAAGAATAATTACGATATAAGAATCTAATCAAATATATTTCGAAGAGACAGACTCTGTCCAGTCAGGCGACGGAATGTCCGCGGTACCGACCGGCCGCCGTGTCATCCTTAGCCCATTGGCTGCACTAGAAGCAGATAAGGAGGGGCATGCGGCCGGCACCCTTCTCTCCAGGTCGTTGTCAGTTTTCGTGACCGGAGCCGCTACTTTTCAATCAAGTAGCTCCTCAGTTGGCCTCAGAATGGCTGTGTGCATCTCGCTTTCCAACAGCGCTCGGCAGTCCCGGATGGACACCCATCCAAGTGCTAGCGAAGCCTAACAGCACTTAGCTTCGGTCATCTCAAGGGAATCGGTTTAACCACTGCGGCAAGGCCATTGGCCGAGGAGACACGAACTTGAGCTCCGTAGATGCCACACTAGCAGTTTCTCGGTGTCATCTCATGTACAAAATTTGAATTACGAAAAGGGGGTCATGAGAGGTGGCTAATCTGTATGGCTAGTCAGATCTCATCAGTGTAAGTAGAGATGGAGCAGCGTAGTATGCTAATGACATGTACGATATATTGGGACAGTTTCACTTATAATTGTATGACCGCATGTGACAGTGATTAGAGTTGCAGTAGTAACTTCCTGTACCATATTTTTCTGTTGTTCCTGCATGCATGCCATATTCTGAAGGGCAGAGGGGATTGTGCCGTCCAAAGCAGGCGAGAGATAGGAAGTAAGCGACTGCCGCAGGGGTCGTTCCCTGGGAATACGGACCGCAGCGTCCTTTCATAAGCTTGGCAGTGAGCTCACAGCAGACAGGAAGTGGGATAACAGACGTTGTGCGGGAGGATGAACAATCGCTAGGCCGGGGCTGGATCACGGGGCAAAGAAGTTCTATGCTGTATGGGCTGGGCTGCAGACTGCATGGGCCTAGGACAGTGGGACAGGGCAGATTTGCGGTGAAAAAATGCAACACCACACTGTTCACCCTAGTTCAACCTGAAAACGGGATAGTGCACCCTCAGGTGGATGGGAAAAACTTGCCAGTGATGTGACGGATTTCAGAGAAACACTATTCAATGTATGCAAAAGCAGAGGCTCCAGTTGCCGTTAACATCTTTAGAAAGCGCTCCAGGAAGCATCATCGACTGTGACTTTATTACATGCCTGGTGGCCCCACCAAGCCAACGCCAACAGTGTAGAGCTTCTTTTTTTTTCCTTTTTGTTTTCCTGCGGTGGCCAAATCGCGCTGGCGGAGAGAGCCTGTTCTTTCATTCGCAGGCGGTCCGTGACGCTTGTCGTGAGTTCCATTTTTTGGACAGAAAAGGATGGTGAAGAAGTTGTTGGGGACAGTAGTTTTCAAATGGTTCAAATGGCTCTAAGCACTATGGGACTTAACATCTGGGGTCATCAGTCCCCTAGACTTAGAGCTACTTAAGCCTAACTAACCTACGGACATCACACACAGCCATGCCCGAGGCAGAATTCGCACCTGCGACCGTAGAAGCCGCGTGATTCCGGACTGAAGGACCTAGAACCGGTCTATCACAGCGGCCGGCAAGTAGTTTTGACAGAGCCTATGGAAGGAGGACCTTAAAAAGTAATGTCATTAGCCAACGTCAGCGACAAATCAGATGATTGGCCAGGAAGTCTTAGACACTCACAACTGGTGCTGCGGATGAAGGAGTGTGTTTTCTAGAGAGTGAGCTCTTGGTTTCTGAGTAAACGGCCAGACAGTGTCAGTCAGCAAGATTTCGAGATCAGAGTTGGGACGTGGAGACAGTGAGATGGGTTGACTCAGATGTACTGACGCCCGACTTGAAAAGACAGAGGGCCACCTTGAATTATGGAACTACAGATCAACGCCGATTATCGAAGATCATGAAAAGATTACATTGCAGCACCTACATGACAGTTCTAGTAAGATTTTTGCCATCATTCGTTGTCAACCTCATGCTTTGCAGTCACTGTTTACAAACCATACGACTTCATGATTCATTAAACACGACAGTGAATCGCCATAACGAAATCACCATTCCTGTCCATCTCTGAATCTTGTTAACAACTAGTTGCAGGCATTCATGTAAGCATCCACATACTATTTGCATTGAAATTGTTAGTAATGTACGTTCAATTCTTGTACAGTTTAATGTGTCCTTCGTGGGATAAATTCTGAATCTATTACACAGCGTTGATTAACTTTCACAGTCATTTAATCTCATGTTCACACACAAAAGTAATAGAAAGTTCCGTGTTAACCACTCAGGATACAGCTCTTAGGGCCGCGTATAACATATCTCTTTTTCATTAAATACCGTTACATAACTTTATTGATCAGCAGTGACTCCTGGGGAGTGACTTTTTGCCGTAATTATACCTGTCAGATTAGCCAGGTGGCAAGGCTGAGAAGGGGGTGGGGGATTTTCGCAAGCTGTAGGAAAACCTGCAGATGATAGCGTTGTTTTTCCCGACAGTGGCAGCAGAAATCTCGACATAAACAGGTGTGGAGTGTTCGACATGGAAGCGAGAACTGTCATAACTGAAAAAGGCTTGGAATATATGTGCCCAGAGACACCTGATGTTGAACGACCGCTTTGGACTAGTTATGAGGCAAGTAAGCTTCAGTCGGAGAAAATAAACGTTCCCTACAAAGTAACTAACTTAAAAAATCGTCTTTTGACCGAATTTTGGGTGTTACTTCTCATTCTGGGACTATAAACTGGGAACATTTACAAATAACTGGGTAATTCTGTAAGCTCGGGAATGTCACAGAAACGCTCCTCCATCTCCAGCCACAGACTCAACAAGAGAGGCATTGGACACTGAGAGTTTTATTGTTTAAATTCGTAAAATGCATTTTGCAACAAGACTCATGCAACGTATCGCCATAGTTTAGAGCTCGTGTGAAAGCTCATCGGCAGCAGGACTCCCTCCAGGAAACGTACCGACGGCAACTGGCCTTTCCTCCATATCCACTACCCACTTCTCTGAATAGCTCCATTAGCCTCCTAAATGACAAGTTTCCAGTGCGCAGATTACCCACTCTCTGCGTTTTTCCAGGTCATTCAGGAAGTTTGGCTCCAGTTCGAACTGAAGAGGCATCTCGTGTCAGCTCGAATGTACTCTCAGCAACTGGTTACATATTGTATCGGTTTTAAGGCATAAGGCCTAAAATATCTTCTGCTCCGAGATATGTGACTCTTCCACCATTGGGCAAAGATTAAAGGCCAGGTCATTCGTATCGCAAGGCGTAGATACATTTGCGATTCCTGGCGACGCAAGGCCAGTTTTCACTCGATGTTTTTGCTGGAGTAGGCGACACCCTGAAGCTAGTTTAACACGCTCAAAGCACCTTCTAGCTGTTTCCAGACAGCAGTAGAGTCACCTACATTCGCACACAGTGGCACAGATTCTATTCATTTCACTGGTTCAATAAGCATGTTCTGTGACGTCGTCAGAGTTGCTACTATATTTTGCCTTCAGGCATTGTTTTACGAAGAACATGAGTGGATACAGATTTACCAAAGCGAACGAAACAAAGAAACAGAAGACTATTTGTGAATTAAAATAGTCATTGAAATGGAGAAAGCATTTGGCATTAATTGATCACGCTAGAATCCAGAAGTTCTGATTGAACATAGCCGAATTCATATTATTTTATAAGATATATTGTAAATCACTAAAATCTAACTGTTCTTAACTTACTTCTCTCGAACATTTGATGATTTCAGCAGACACTACAACTTAAATGTGATTGACCTTGCTTTACTTACGCAGAAATGTATTTCAAGCGCATAACGTCCATTTCTACATTCGTACCTCATTTTTTCGCATTAATCCCTCAAAAAAAGTAGTCACTGCAGATGATTCTTCTTACTGTCAATTATTTTTTTGTGATCTAATTTTGATGCATCCAATCTACAGGTCGTACTAAACTTTGATTGCTAGTAGACAGAAGTTCTCTTATGGGGGAAGCAAGCGGGAACCATCTCTACCTTCCCTAGTCAGTGCACATGTGGCTCGTGCTTTATCCAGCAAAGTACAAAAGCTTAAAAATCACATCGAAGTTACAAAATTATAAAGTTTCATGGAAGAGAGAAGAAGACGAATTCCTTCATTACTCATTGCAAAAAAAATAAATACCCTACAGCTCAACACAACATCCACGTACAGTTCGTCTACAGCAGTGGCTCCCAACCTGGGGGTAGCTATCCCCTGAGGGGTGAAATGAAATTTTCAGAGGGGTAAAAACTAGATTGTTTTCAAAAAACCATTATTACTATCACAATTTTGCATGACTCTAATACCTTATACATAAGTCATCACTAATTACTTTTACTCGATTAGTAGCATTAATGCGATGGAAGTTAAAGTACGTTATATAGTCTACCCACTACACACACATGTTGTGCTTTGTCCCGTATATCGCTGATGATGAAAATGAGTTATATACGTAATAAATATTAAATATATCAAGAAATTGTCTTCTCTAAGTTGTAAAGAGTACCGGCGGTAATCCAGAAATTGCTTCATTACTCGCTTCGAAACAGTTAAACGAATTAACTGACAGCACAATACAGCAGTAACTACATAAGAGATACTATAGCGCTGTACACAATATTATTATTATTACCACTACTACTACTACTGCTACTTCAATTAGTAGTTGTGGTCAAAGACAAAGCTTTAATAGCCCGAAATCTTCCTGTTTCCGCCAGTTCATAAGTAAGGAGTGCAGCAACCAAGCGATTTACGAACATTAAATATAGAGCATACATTTTAGCATGGTTGATTTTAAATGGAGTTTCTGTGTGCAGGTCAAACAAGTGCCGCAATGGAGATGAGTAATGCCTTGCCTGGAAAATACGTTTTGTAACAACTGTCTAATCTCATTGTGGATAGTTAGCTTTCTTATGTGAGAACGAGTTGTGAGTAGCACTTGCGATGCACCACGAATTCCTTCGTCATTAATTCTAAAACACACAAACACACACACAAACTAAATATCATCATTTTAAAAAATAAAACTGTTCCAAGAAAGGTCTTTCGTTCTACAGTTTAGTTAGGTGTTGCAGTTGGTGATAATGTGGGGGAGGGGGGGTAGTAATTAATGTCCAATTGAACTCAGAAGTAATGGTCTAAGAACGGTTGGGTGGGAACCCCTGGTCTACAGCAATGTTGCAACAGTCCTGTTATTCAGAGATCGCTAAGACTGGCAGCTCATATTCTTACTTGACTTCTACAGATACAGAACAAGGCAGCCGAGAAATAGAAAAAAACACACGACATGTAGAGAAGGACATCTGAGCAGTCATCTTATTTTATAGCTTGATACTCAAGTTATACACTATGTGATGATAAGTACCCAGAAACCCCCAAAAATATTCGTTTTTCATATTAGGTGCCGTGTGCTGCGACCTGCTGCTACGTAGTCCCTATCAGCGATCTCAGAAGTCATTAGACATCGTGAGAGGGCAGGAAGGGTCGCTCCGCGGAACTCACGGACTTCGAACGTGGTCAGGTGATTGGGTGTCACTTGTGTCATACGTCTGCACACGAGATTTCCACACTCCTACACGTCCCTAGGTCCACCGTTTCTGATGTGATAGTGAAGTGGAAACATTAAAGGACACGTACAGCACAAAAGCGTACAGGCCGCCCCCGTCTTTTGACTGATAGAGACCGCGGACAGTTCAAGAGTGTCGTAATGTGTAACAGGCACACATCTGTCCAGACCGTCACACAGGAATTCCAAACTGCATGACGATCTACTGGAAGTCCAATGACAGTTAGGCGAGAGGTGAGAAAACTTGGATTTCATGGTCGAGCGGCTGCTCATAAGCCAAACATCACGCCGGTAAATGCCAAACGACGCCTCGCTTGGTGTAAGGAGCGTAAACATTGAACAATTGAACAGTGGAAAAACGTTGTGTAGAGTGACGAATCACGGTACATAATGTGGCGATCCGATGTCAGGGTGTGGGTATGGCGAATGCCTGGTGAACTTCATCTACCAGCAAGTGTAGTGCCAACAATAAAATTCGGACGGGGCGGTGTTACAGTGTGGTCATGTTTTTCATGGAGGGGGCTGGCACCCCTTGTTGTTTTGCGTGGCACTGTCACAATACAGGCCTACATTGATGTTTTAAGCACCTTCTTGCTTCCCACTATTGAAAAACTATTCGGGGATGGCGATTGCATCTTTCAACACGATCGAGGACCTGTTCATAGTGCACGGCCTGTGGTGGAGCGCTTACACCATAATAACATCCCTGTAATGGACTGGCCTGCACAGAGTCCTGATCTGAATCCTGCAGAACACCTTTGGAATGTTTTGGAACGCCGACTTCGTGCCAGATCTCACCGACCGACATCGATACCTCTCCTCAGTGCAGCACTCCGTGAAGAAGGGGCTGCCATTCCCCAAGCACCTGGTTGAGCGTATGCCTGCGGAAGGGGAAGCTGTCATCAAGGCAAGGGTAGACCAACACCATACTGAATTCCAGCATTTCCCATGGGGGTCGCTACATACTTATAAGTCATTTTCAGCCAGGTGTCCGGGTACTTTTGACCACATAGTGTACACTAAGTGGGCGACTTCCAGTCAGCAAATCTTGGGCTTAATTAAACTTGAAGAGAGTGGCTTGGTTGGTTTAGGCACGAAATGTGTTGCTATATATAATCTACCCTTATCACACAATATTTTTAATGAGGTAGATAGGAACACTATGAATATACATTTCGTGATATAAATGCGAAGCATGTTGTGAATCGAGCAATAGATGTAAAGAAAATTCAAGCAGTAGTCTTAATTAATAACCTCATACGGAAATTCTATATGATGTATACAAATTCAGAGTAGCAGATGATGTACTTTATGAAATTTGAAGCAGCCTCCTTTCGGTACAACCATTTCTGTTCTCATCATAGGCGGGTCAGTTTCACCAGTAATTTCAAAAGCAATTGCTTCAATGTTATGATTAATAGAAAATTTTGTAAAATCTCCCACGCAAAGCAGAGAATACTAGTAAAATACATTTTGCAAAATTTGAATTAAATCATCAGGATTTTCTTAAGATAATGTGATTCCTCTAAAGAAATGGAAATGCAATCTTCACTCGTTTATCAACGTATTCGTTCGTTGCGGATAAGAATCTAAAATATGTTCATGTGCGTTTTCACAGGTTTCAGTTGAGTGTGAGAGGTTCTCGCTCTTACACTACATTTTCTAAAATATATCCACCAATATATTGTTTGTTATATATCCCTCTTCGAACCAAATCCACATATTTTAATACACTCCTGGAAATGGAAAAAAGAACACATTGACACCGGTGTGTCAGACCCACCATACTTGCTCCGGACACTGCGAGAGGGCTGTACAAGCAATGATCACACGCACGGTTCAGCGGACACACCAGGAACTGCGGTGTTGGCCGTTGAATGGCGCTAGCTGCGCAGCATTTGTGCACCGCCGCCGTCAGTGTCAGCCAGTTTGCCGTGGCATACGGAGCTCCATCGCAGTCTTTAACACTGGTAGCATGCCGCGACAGCGTGGACGTGAACCGTATGTGCAGTTGACGGACTTTGAGTGAGGGCGTATAGTGGGCATGAGGGAGGCCGGGTGGACGTACCGCCGAATTGCTCAACACGTGGGGCGTGAGGTCTCCAGACATCGATGTTGTCGCCAGTGGTCGGCGGAAGATGCACGTGCCCGTCGACCTGGGACCGGACCGCAGCGACGCACAGATGCACGCCAAGACCGTAGGATCCTACGCAGTGCCGTAGGGGACCGCACCGCCACTTCCCAGCAAATTAGGGACACTGTTGCTCCTGGGGTATCGGCGAGGACCATTCGCAACCGTCTCCATGAAGCTGGGATACGGTCCCGCACACCGTTAGGCCGTCTTCCACTCACGCCCCAACATCGTGCAGCCCGCCTCCAGTGGTGTCGCGACAGGCGTGAATGGAGGGACGAATGGAGACGTGTCGTCTTCAGCGATGAGAGTCGCTTCTACCTTGGTGCCAATGATGGTCGTATGCGTGTTTGGCGCCGTGCAGGTGAGCGCCACAATCAGGACTGCATACGACCGAGGCACACAGGGCCAACACCCGGCATCATGGTGTGGGGAGCGATCTCCTACACTGGCCATACACCTCTGGTGATCGTCGAGGGAGCACTGAATAGTGCACGGTACATACAAACCGTCATCGAACCCATCGTTCTACCATTCCTAGACCAGCAAGGGAACTTGCTGTTCCAACAGGACAATGCACGTCCGCATGTATCCCGTGCCACCCAACGTGCTCTAGAAGGTGTAAGTCAACTACCCTGGCCAGCAAGATCTCCGGATCTGTCCCCCGTTGAGCATGTTTGGGACTGGATGAAGCGTCGTCTCACGCGGTCTGTACGTCCAGCACGAACGCTGGTCCAACTGAGGCGCCAGGTGGAAATGGCATGGCAAGCCGTTCCACAGGACTACATCCAGCATCTCTACGATCGTCTCCATGGGAGAATAGCAGCCTGCATTGCTGCGAAAGGTGGATATACACTGTACTAGTGCCGACATTGTGTATGCTCTGTTGCCTGTGTCTATGTGCCTGTGGTTCTGTCAGTGTGATCATGGGATGTATCTGACCGCAGGAATGTGTCAATAAAGTTTCCCCTTCTTGGGACAATGAATTCACGGTGTTCTTATTTAAATTTCCAGGAGGGTAGATTTATCGTTATATATATATATATATATATATATATATATATATATATATATATATCTTGTGGTTAGCAACTATGTACTTGAAATCTTCAGTGTAGTTTAATAAGACAAATAGTTCGAGAAATAGTGATAACATATCTTTTCTGCTACATACAAACTAACTAGGCGTTTGTCATGCAATAAACATGACATATCTACTGAAAACTTATCACAGCATTATTCGTTACAGTACTTTTAGGTCACTTGGTAAACAGTCCAGCACAGAATCCTGGATTGGGGGAGGAGAACTTTGTGTACTGAACCAAAAAGTGGGGCAAGATCGCCAGAGGCCAATTGCCCTTAGTTACACCACTGGTAAAACATTACCAATAAAAAACTACTCCATATAATTAATGAGCTTAGATTATCGCTCAGGAGTATATGAGTATTTCATCGTATCATATCAGTGACTGCTATGTTATGCAGCTTATCACCACATTTAATATTAAAAGTGTTGGAACATTTCATCAGACAACTTAAACGAATGTATTGCACTAACAGACAAAAAAAGTTCAAATTTGTGTGAAATTTTATGGGACCTAACTGCTAAGGTCATCAGTCCCTAAGCTTACACACTACTTAACCTAAATGATCCTAAGGACACACACACACACCCACACACTTACACCCATGCCCGAGGGAGGACTCGAACCTCCGCCGGGACCAGCCGTACAGTCCACGACTGCAGCACCTTAGACCGCTCGGCTAATCCCACGCGGTGCTAAGAGACCAATGTAATAAATATGAGGTCAACTGGGAATGAAGTATCACACTGAGGTAAAAAAGAAAAAAATCGAAGTCCGCCACCTACTTTTTTATACGATTTTGACTACACGAAGGTGACAAAAGTCATGGGAGAGCGATATGCACATATACAGATGGCTGTAGTATCTTGAATACAAGGTATGAAAGGGGAGTGCATTGGCGGAGCTGTCATTTGTAATCAGGTGATTCATGTGAAATTTTTCATTCGTGATTATAGCCGTACGACGGGAATTAACAGACTTCGAGTGCGGAATGACAATTGGAGCTAGACGCATGGGCTATTGCATTTAGAAAATCGTTAAGAAATTCAATATTCAGAGATACACAGAAACAAGAATGTGTCGAGAACACCAACTTTCAGGCATTACCTCTCGCCCCGTGAAACGCAGTGGTCGACGGCCTTCACTTAACGACCCAATGCAGCAGCGTTTGCGTAGAGTTGTCAGCGCTAAAAGACAAGCAACACTGAGTGCAATAACAGCAGAAATTTATGTGGGACGTACAATCAACGTTTCCGGTAGAACACAGCGGCGAAATGTGGCGTTAATGGGCTATGTGTGCAAACGATCAACGCGACTGCCTTTGTTAGCAGTACATCACCTGCCGCACATCTCCTGGACTCGTGATCATGTCAGTTGTAGCCTAGACGAATGTAAAGCCGTGGCCTGGTCAGATGAGTCACGATTTCAGCTGCTAAGAGCTCATTTAGAGTTTAAGCGTGGTGCACAACTCACAAAGCTATGGACCGAAGTTGTCAACAAGGGATTGTGCAAGCTGGTGAGAACTGTGTTTACATGAAATAGACTGGGTCCTCTGGTCAAGCTGAACCGATCATTGACTGAAAATCGTTGTGTTCGGCTACCTGGAGACCATATTCAGGCATTCATAGACTCCATGTTACCAAACGATGCCATGTCACTGAGCCACAATTATTCGCGATTCGTCTGAAAAACATAAAGGAAAATTTGAGTGCATGAATTGAACACTACGATCACCCGACACGAATCCCATCGAAAATTTATGGGACATAAATGAGAGGTCAGTTCGTGAACAAAATTTTGCACCAGCAACGCTTTCGCAATTTTGTACGGCAATAGAGGCAGCATGGCTCCAGATTTCTGCAGGGGACTTCCATGACTTTTTGAGTCCATGCCACGTCGATCTGCTGCACTATGCAGGGCAAAAAGAGTTCCGACACTATATTAGGAGGTATTACATAACTTCTGGCACCTCAGTGTAGGGCGGGCAATCATGTACAGTCAAGCATGCAAATCTCTTCCGCGACAATTGAGCCACATGCTGGCACAGTTAACATACAAGGAGTGACATGAATCACTTACTCAAGTAAGATTGAAGACTCACGTAAGTATGATGACCTGTCAGGTAGACTTGTGATGACCAGTGCATCATAAATTGAGGCTGCACGCTGTCGCTTGTGCAATGTGTCTTTCAGGTGCTGTAAGGCACCATGTAAAGTAAAATCTTCGATAGTAAAACAGTTTTATAAAAAAAAGGCAATAATTTTAATGTAGAAAGTTGCCGGTCCTTCTCACGGATATTTTTGAAGGTTTTTGAGCACACAGTGTATAAGATAGCAGTAATAATTCTCAGGGCACATGATTTATTTCTGTGCGCACTGTTTGCTAACGGAGCGTCTAGTGAAAATGCAATTTATTCTTTAGTTTCTGCGGCACTTACGCAACTAAGTTACGGTGAGGCAAGTAGATATCCTCTTTGATTAACGGATGAATCTGATTATGTTACATACTTTTGCCTGAATTGGGACTTCATATGTAGGAAATAGGAAGAAGAAGTTTGTCCAATGTCCAGTAACAAGAAAATATAAATTTTCGGTTGCTTACATATGCATGCCTATGAACTGAAAGGGAAGAGCGACAACAGTTTTAAATAAACAGCAAAGACAGTCTTTTGGTCCTATTGGTATTATTTTCTGGTGTGACAATATGACTTTAGTCATATCGCTAGAACACAAGACATTCTTAAGAAGTAACTATACACTTCCGCGCGTATTTTCGGTTCAACCCTACTGCAAAAGTCAGCAAGAAAGATTTCCACATTCAACATTAATCATAAATATGTACTACATATAAACGTGGCACTGCAAAATGTCTTACATGCCATTCATAACAGTGGGATCGATTAGGAAAGTTGCCAAGTTCATCCTTTAGTATGGACTTTCATAGCCCATATGCGTTACTCGAAAGTAATGTATTCTGGAAGTGTACCCTGAGCCTTGGAGCTTTCGGGAAAATCTTGACACTACTGCCCTTATACAAACATCAGAAAAAGTTTTGCATCACCTCTGTTCCGACAGTTCCGGAAACTGTACAGAAAATTGGAACAGATGCCAAAAGAAACATCATTGCTCATGAAAACCACACATTGCATGTTGTACCACCATACAGCGAGACCTTCAGAGGTGGTGGTCCAGATTGCTGTACACACCGGTACCTCTAATACTCAGTAGCACGTCCTCTTGCATGCCTGTATTCGTCGTGGCATACTATTCATAAGTTCATCAAGGCATTGTTGGTCCAAATTGTCCCACCCCAAGCGGCGATTCTGCGTAGATCCCGCTGAGGTTGAGGACTGATATCCGGAAGAAGCGACTAAGAGAAGTTTTTGTGCAATAATGCACTCTTAAGGTGTTTACCATGAGGGTGAAACACACAAAGCGTTCTACGCGAATTCATCAGAGCTGCACAGTATAAACGACAAAGTCTCTTGGCGGCCGACGTACTTTTCTTAAAAAAAAAAGAAATTAGATTTCATCTGTTTTTGCGGGCCCCACATAACAATCTGTGATCATTCCCACGTTCATAAATAGTGGGTACTTGGACGTTTTTGAATACTTATTAATTTATTACCTCTTATTCCATTATCCCCTGTATAGTGCTTACTTAGTAAAGAGGTTTAATAATTCCGAAAATTTTTGATGGTGAGTTGTCGGCCACCTTCCCCCTCCCCTCCCCCCCCCCCCCACACCTGTTTTTAACTTAGACATTCAGAAGTTCCTCAATACATGATTTAAGTAAATTTATTAACTTTTTATGCACAAGAAAGGTACTGAAGTAAGAAATGCAACTGAACTGTTTACTGCGAAGTGAGCCGCGCGGGGTAGCCGGGCAGTCTGAGGCGAGTCGAGTTGCCACGGTTCGCTTGGCTACCCCCGTCGGAGGTGCGAGTCCTCTCTCGGGCATGGGTGTGTGTGTTGTCCTTAGCGTCAGTTAGTTTAAGTAGTGTGTAAGCCTAGGGACCGATGACCTCAGCAGTTTGGTCCCACAGGAACGTCCCAAAGATTTCCAGTTTCTCTGCAAAGTGAAAATAATGCTCCCCCGACGGTTTCCTGCTTTTCAAATGGTTCAAATGGCTCTGAGCACTATGGGACTTAACATCTGAGGTCATCAGTCCCCTAGACGTAGAACTACTTAAACCTAACTAACCTAAAGACATCACACACATCCATGCCCAAGGCAGGATTCGAACTTGCGACCGTAGCATTCGCGCGGTTCCTAACTGAAGCGCCTAAAACCGCTCGGCCACTGCGACCGGCTCCTGCTTTTTATTACATCGCAAATAATGATCTAAATACTTCCGATATTTGCCTTTGCGAAATACGTTTCGAAATCTATAAAACAGAATGTTTATACCGTTCTCTGTGGCCCTAAGTTGTAACTAACGTTTTTCGCATGCCTCAATAATGGCGGAAAGGTAACGAAATTTGCAATAACTCACATCTTCTTTCAATTAAACGTCATTCCCTAAACCCGACACTTCCCGTATTCTGCTTCGCCATTATTTTTACTGGCAGTGTTTTATTTCTCTTCCAAAATTAACTTTCTAAAATGAAAATTGGTGACTATGCCAATACTGTGGCCTAGTCTGTACCATTTTACTAGTTCTGCTCGACGATGTCTATGCTTGTTTTGTTTTATATTTCTTGACGATGCCAGTCTGCCATTACTGTGTAATGACATGCTTTAAATAGTCTGATTTCGTCAAATCTTTTAAGCTCACGTATTCTTCATGCATGAAATTAATAATATTTTTATCTCATACTTTATTGTACATTTGCTGCATTTGGTTTCCCCTTTCTCTCTTTCTCTACAGATATGTAGATGGTCACTGCAGACCGAAGCTGATGTTCTGATGACAGTATTTGTGATGATAGACTGAAATTAAAGAAAAAATCATATACTTCCTGGATCAGTATTTTTATTCTCAACTATGTCGCAGCTTGTATAACTTTAAAAGCTGAATTTGTCTTAACGCCACCTGAAAACAAATCTACGTTCCATCACAATCGCCAAAACAGTACACTTTACCACGCGGGCTAGCCACCACTCTGCAAATTTGGACCGTTCGCAGAGATTTAACAGAGTATGGGGAGTTAAGACCTTAAAATTTCAATTTTTTGTATGAGTAAGTTGGTAAGTATGTCTTTGCGTCATGCCACAAAAACTAAATTTTACAGGTGACGCAAAAGGCTTATTGTATCCCAGAGGACAGATAATTGTGAGAAATGTGTAACCAACAAAATCTCTGTAGTCTGGATTCCGGCGGAGGGGGTGGGAGGCTAGTGCTCTCCTTTGACAGCACCCTGCCCCCCACCCTCACCCACCCTCCGCCACCGCCTTTGCCGTCTACTTCGGCCACGTTGTTGGCAGCAGCACTGCAATGCTCCCAAATTCGAAGACTTCTAGCAAAACCAGGGCTGCTGTTTGAGTGCGACTGGAAATGTCTAATGGAACCGATGTTTGTGAGCTTACATGCTACTACTTTGTGACTGTGTCGGACAACAGACGACGGTCAATATTAACATTGTATTTCAAAATTACATTACTTGATTCGTAATTTTAATCCAGAGTGCTACTAATGACATGATGAATTGTTTTATTCCACCTGGTTTGTTTACCTTTGAACAGAATTCCTTCTATTACTGGCTAATAGGCTGTTCTGAGTAATCCATCAGATCCAGCTAAATGTGATTTTTCACTACAAGTCTTAGGTTTAAGTTGTGTCGTAGCATTGCTTTTCCTCTCTCCGTTTTACCAATGGAATAAAATTTTCTTCTACCAACAGTGTGCCATTCATTCTCCCACAGATACACAGGCCGGCCTCTGTGGCCCAGTGGTTCTAGGCGCTTCACTCCGGAACCGAATCCTGCCTCGGGCATGGATGTGTGTGATGTCCTTAGGTTAGTTAGGTTTATGTAGTTCTAAGTCTAGGGGACCGATGACCTCAGATGTTAAGTCCCATAGTGCTTAGAGCCATTTGAACAATTTGAACAGATACGCAGATAGTTTCGACCTTGTTAACGGCCGATGATTAAATGAGGGACATAGTTTTCTGCGACAGACAAAGTACAGTTACGTGATGTTCTCGTTCACAGAAACAAGAAGAATTTTTAGTACAGTTGATGTTTTTAGTCACTTTAATGTATATTATCTGGTTACTTTTGCGAAAAGTTGTAATTATTGAAAGTGATGTGTAAAATCACTCGTCTTTTCACAAGGTATCAAATGACGTTACGAAATTCTATATAACTACAAATACGTAGCCTATATAGGATAAATAATTATACTTCTTTACTGATTGAGGAACTGATGGATAACTTGAGATAAGCACACCAGCGTTATCAGATAAACGACGAATGTCGTCTAAGAGTTATTAGGTTCCGTGTCAATTTGTTTAATCAGAATGAAGTCGTAGCTTGCATGTCATAGGGAATAGTAGATTTATCTCAAAAGAGCGTAGAGGTGCATCCCATCCTTACTAAGGATTGGTAGAGTGATGGGACGCTAAATCCCTATATATACAATAGGCGTTACCCTTTTGATAGTAAACTTTAGCCCAAACTTACATATCGGAATTTGAGGGCTCATAGACTATTCACACTTTCTTTTAATACATCGATTTTCAATGAACAAGGTATTCCTGTGACTTACAGACACACAAAGTATTTTGAACACTATACACGTGAGGAACCGAAAATATTTGACAAAGCACTCAAAGGTTAAATAAAATAGAAACATACAAGGGATTGGTGAAAGATTAGGACAGATTAGTAGTACATATCCCGTACTATGTTAGTTTATGGGTGAGTTTAAAAAGACAGTGTCTCAGTAGAGACGTGGAGCAATAAGTTAAGGCAGCTCCGAAAGACTGTCCTGAGTCCATTTGCACTCCTTTTTTGTAGTTCACGTGCCGTCTCACGAAAATATACGAAATTATGCACGTGAGAAGAAGAGAATAGCCAAACTTGATTTGATAAGCATTTTCAGTATTTAGACTAGATACCATGTGCACTAGATGCGAATCGAGTGAACCATGATGGAGTATGGTGGGCCTACAGAATTGCACACGAAATATTCCGCCCACGAATACCATTGCCTTTGGTCCAGTGATGAAGGAAGTAGGTACTAATTTCGTTCAGAAATTTCTTTTCGTCTTGACGACCAATGACGTCGAATGACGAGGTTCAAAATCTTCGCATAGCTAGAGGGTGGAGCAGTCCTTGTGGAGTTAACATCGTTAGTTTGCTCTTGTGCCATACCATGCGAAATCTGAAAACAAGACAACTTCAGGCTGTTAAGGAGTGTTCAGTTTCAACTTTAATGGTTTAACAATGTTCCATGTTTATTAACTATATAATTAAAAGTACCTGACGCAGTGCGCAGACGGAGTAGTTACGTGCCGGGTGGAAAGGCGGTTCCCCGAAGCTGGCGGGCCGCCGCTGCAGGAGTAGCGTGTACACGGCGGGCGGCGAACCAGGGGCCTCCACCACCACAGTCACGCGGTTCTCTCCCACTCCCAGCGTACAGTTGGCAGATCTGTGGACCACAAAATGAGTCAGGTATCACACATTGACTGAGCTCCCGAGCTGTCAAGTAAAAAGCATGCAATCACTGCAGTCAAGTAGAATGGAGGTAATGTACTTTCATTAGATCGCTAGTGTCAGATTCTCTAGTTATAGTTTTAGATACATCAAAGTTCTGTAAACATTAACGGGCGTACACGTTCACAGCATTACTTCTTACATTTCCAAGAAATGCCCTATCTTAACGAAAGTATGCGGATTCCTCTATGTCCGCAGCTCGTGGTCGTGCGGTAGCGTTCTCGCTTCCCGCCCCAGGGTTCCCGGGTTCGATTCCCGGCGGAGTCAGGGATTTTCTCTGCCTCGTGATGACTGGGTGTTGTGTGATGTCCTTAGGTCAGTTGGGTTTGAGTAGTTCTCAGTTCTAGGGGACTGATGACCACAGATGTTAAGTCCCATAGTGCTCAGAGCCATTTGCACCATTTGATTCCCCTATGTAATCCGAAAACGACCACTAGATGTCACGAGCATAAAACGAGGGAGGGAGTGTTGTGTTGTCAGTAGAGAAGCGGTAAGCAGAAGGGGTAGGTCAGAAGAGCTCGGTGACTGGATGTCAACTGAGTAACAAATCTATGAGCCAGCCCCTGTGGCCGAGCGGTTCTAGGCGCTTCAGTCTATAACCACGCGACCGCTACCGTCGCAGGTTCGGATCCTGCCTCGGGCATGGATGTGTGTGATGTCCTTAGGTTAGTTAGGTTTAAGTAGTTGGAGTGATGAATAACTTCATACTGTGTGATACTCCGAGGGAACGGTTTGCGTTTGGCGAATACCTGTAGAACGTCACCTGCAATCTTGTTGAGTTCAAACAGTAAATTATGGAGTAGGTGGTGTTAAGGAATGGGGGTGCTTTTCGTGGTTCAGATGCGAGTCAGTGGTTTGTTCCTACCCGAATCTAATGGAATACCTTTGCGATGAATTAGAACGTCGACTTTGTTCCAGAACTCAGCGTCCAACACCACTACGGTCTCTGGTTTCAGCGCTTGAGGAATAATGGACGGCCATTCCTCAATAAACATTCAGTCACCACACTGAAAATGTTCCCAGCAGAGGTCCAGCTGTCACAAAGGCGAAGGGTGGTCATACCCATATTAATCTCCACTAGTAAGTGTCCCGACTCTTTTGATCAGATAGTATATTGAAACATTTTTTCGACGATTTCTGGAATATAGTTTTAATTACTACCTCTCTTCAGCGACGGCTAACGGAGAAGATTTTCATTTTCCTATGAGACTGAACAAGGTGTTTAAGATTACAATTTTGTTACAGAGACTAAATACCTCTGGTAAATTTTTTGTTAGTTGGTAGAGCACTTTCGTGAGAAAGGCAAATGTCCCGAGTTCGAGTCTCGGTCCGGCACACAGTTTTAATCTGCCAGTAAGTTTCATATCAGCGCACACTCCACTGCAGAGTGAAAATCTCATTCTGAAATTTTTTGTCCTCAGAAACTTTTGTGGTGCGTGTAATAACATTATGATGATTATAAAATGAAGGCTTTCACGACCAGATGACAGTGGTGCTGGTAAAACTTTGGGGTACACAACATGTACTTGCAGCAGCAGGAACTCCTATTTAATTTTGTTGTGCAAAACATATGACTCCCTGAATTTCAAAAAATGGCTCTGAGCACTATGGGACTTATCTGGTGAGGTCATCAGTCCCCTAGAACTTAGAACTACTTAAACCTAACTAACCTAAGGACATCACACACATCCATGTGCGAGGCAGGATTCGAACCTGCGACCGTCGCGGTCGCGCGGTTCCAGACTGAAGCGCCTAGAAACGCTCGGCCACTCCGGCAGGCTCTCCCTGAATTTTACACTTGGCATGAGTTATTTATTGTGTCCTTCCGTTCTGGACGAATGCTCGTCGTAACTGTGACATTCGGCCGGCCGCGGTGGCCGTGCGGTTCTAGGCGCTGCAATCCGGAACCGCGGGACTGCTACGGTCGCAGGTTCGAATACTGCCTCGGGCATGGATGTGTGTGACGTCCTTAGGTTAGTTAGGTTTAAGTAGCTCTAAGTTAATATATGGAACTGTGACATTCCATTGCTGCAGCACGTTTGGCATTCGATGATGTTATTTTGTTGAGGTGATATCCATTATAAATAAAATGAATTTTAGTTAACATCAATTATGTATTATCATGAAGGTGAGAAAACTTCTATCTTTTTGAGCTAAAATTTATTCTTGAGTACTAGATATTTTCACCTGTTCACGTTAGGGATCTTCTGTCGCATTAATTTTTTGTACCGTTCATGGAGCAATTTGTTGTTCTATAGGCGGTAAATGCACATGGTATAGGTATTTAGCACACATAGGACTATGAATCGTTGAATGAGCACGACACCAAAATAAATACCACTGAAGATGCCTATCGCGAATAAGCGAAACATGTCTGGTATTCAAGAATATATTTCAGTTGCAAAAGCGGAGCTTTTTCTTATTTTTATGATAAAATATATTGAAGTTATTACTAGCAACTGAGTGAAATGGCTGTAAATATTAGCAGTATTATGAATATCAAATAAATTGTGAGATAAAGCTGTATGAGGGAACTGACATTATCACCTGTTAGCTTAAGAAAGCCTATATAGACGTCATACCCACAGTGTACCACAGAAAGCAAATATTTTGAATTCAGATACATAAGTGGTTGCCTTGAAACATATGTATACACAGTTATCAGAAACAGAATGAATAGCTATGTAAGAGTGTTGCAGGGTAGATTGTGCTAAGAAATAATTGTTAAGAGAAAATTTCGATACGTTGCGCCGCTTCCAATTTCATTAGCATTAGAGTTAGAAAAGCAGGTCCTTACAAGCAGAAATTCAAGATGCCAGACACAGCATCGCCAAACGATTTCTTCGTTTGGTTTCCCCAATCTAAATAAATGTAGCTTTTGCTCACCTAGCTTAAATTTATCACTTCCGAAAAAGACAAATTTATACTGATGATGAGCGTTTGAAACTTTGTTAATTTATGGACCCACAGATATCTGTGCATTACCGCATCTTATGACGTGCAATTGCTTGAATTTGCGCACAGCAACCTGATTGGCTAACGTCATTTGTGTAGCTGAAAAAAGCCCACGTGCATCATTGCACTACCTTTTTTTACATTTTGTCGCTGATTTGTGCCCAGTATACTGACTTTGATGACTACGTTCTACGAAAGAAACCAAGTGCTGAGCCAAAATATTATGAACACCTCCCAGTGCGAGAATGAGTGACGTCATGTGACGGTGCAGGCATGTTATGCTATAAGGAAAGTTTGCAAGCGGAGCAGACGGGAACGGGAAATCGTTAGGGCCGATAGGGCCGCAAATGGGAAACAGACCAACATAAGCGACTTTGACAAAAAAAGATTGACATGGCTCGGCATCTGAGAATAATCATCTCGGGAACGGCGAAGGTAATCGTCTGTTGGAGTGCTACTGTCGTGTATGTAAAGTGACTGAAGAACGTTGAAACTACGAGTAGGCGACAAAATGTCGGACGTCCCCAACAGAATGTGAAGGACGGAGGCGTGCCCGCAGTACAGGGTGGTCTGAGACAGTCTGAATTCGAAGAGTTCGTCCATACATGGAGCACACTTTCCTTTAGCACAATGGTGCTAGATCATACATTTGTGCTGCGACACCTGCAAGAATCCGATGCCTTTGGTTCACTGACATCGATCACCGCCCATTCGGTCCCGACTTGGCCCCATTCCGATTTCCATGTGTTTCCACAACTTAAAAGTTTTTATAGTGATGAAGCGGCGAGAACAGAGGTGAGGTTGTGGTTCTGTGGACAAAGTCAAACATTCTATAGTACGGTCTCAACAAACGGGTCCCTTTGGGAGAAAGTTGTTCAACACCAGGGTCACTAAGTTGAGAAATAATTATATAGATATGAAGAATAAAGATGCATAATTGCATTAAAATTAGTTTTATTTGAAAAAACCTTAAGAGTTTCATTCAAGAGATACAGAGGCATTACTTTTCAGCACGTCCTCTTATCTATCCTACGATAACTATCAATGCGTTATTATTGGATTCAGTCAGTTAATACACATACATATGTATAATAATTTACGGTGATTTAAAATGGAATTATCACATAAAGTGAGATGACAAAAGTCATGGTATACCTCCTCATATCGTATAGGACTTGGCATGGGCTCAAAAAGTCGTTGGAAGTCCCTAGGAGAAATATTGAGCCATGTTGCCTCTATAGCCGTCCATAATTGTGAAAGCGTTGCCGCTGAAGGATTTTGTGAGCCAAGCGACTTCTCGATTATGGCCCACATATATTTGCGGTGGGAGTCACTTGAATTTTCCAGAATGTCGCGAACATTTATAGCCAGTGACATGACATGATCGTTTGGGAATATGATTACCATGAATGCCTGAAAATGGTCTGCAAGTAGCCAAACATAACTATTTCCAGTCAGTAATCTGTTCAGTTTGACCAGAGGACCCAGTCCATTCCATGTAAACACAGCCCCACTATTATGGAGCAACCACTATCTTGCACACTGCCTTGTTGACAACTTGGGTCTATGGCTTCTTGGAAGCTGCGCAACACTCAAACCCCAACCATAGCTCTTACCAACTGAAATCGTGACTCATCTGATCAGGCCACTGTTTAACAATAGTCTAGTTTCCAACCGATATAGTTACGGTGTTGCAGAGTACATCGTCCTTCTAGCAAATGCACTTGCTGCGTTCCACTGCTGCAATAGCCCATCAACGCCAGATTTGCCGCACTGTCCTACCGGACCCGTCCGTCGAACGTCTCAGATTGATTTCTGCAGTTATTTCAAGCAGTGTTGCTTGTCTGATAGTACTAACAGTACTACGAAAACGACGCTGCTCTCGGTCAAATGAAGGCCTTCGGCCACTGTGCTGTCCGTGGTGAGAGGTAATACCTGAAATCTGGTACTCTTGGCACACTCTTGACACTGTGGATCTCGGAATATTGAATTTTCCAACGATTTTCGAAATGGAATGTCTCACGCGTCTAGTTGCAACTACCATTCCGCGTTCGGTCTGTTAATTCCTGTCTTGCGACCATAATCATGTCGGTAACCTTTTCACATGAATCACCTGCGCACAAATGACAGTTCCGCCAATGCATTGCCTTTTTATACCTTATGCACGCGGCACTACCGCCATCTGTATATGTGCCTATCGCTGGGCAATAACTTTTGTCACTTCAGTGTAGTCACAATCGCGTAGAAAATTATGTGACGGATTTCCATTCATTATTAAGATACTGGTAAAATAGAATCACTCTGTAAAGAAGACCTAGAATTCTGCTCAAGTGTATGTATGGAGTCAATAGGAAACAGGACAAAAATTAGATAGGAAGAAGGGCAGGACGAGTGAGCACAGGGCTGTTTGTGCATCGGGAGAGACCACTGAGGTGTTATCACGAACGTATTCGGAAAAATACGATTAACGCCACAAATGATTAATGTTTGTAGAGAGTGATGTACACACGCTCACACAGAAAATAAATAGTTCTAATTCAAATGTAAATTGATTGTCGAAATTTTATAATGAAATGTAACACACATTATCCAGAAAATAATATCATATTAATATCTTAAGAACTTTAATATGACCCCATGACCGCTTAAGGTTTGATAACTTGTAACGTATATGATATGAAGAGTGGTGTTACGTTGTCTATTCACTGCTGTAATGTACGGTAATTTCTAATATTTTTGCTATGTGAACAGTTACATCTGAGGATGGGGCTCGTACTCCCTAAAATCGAATACGTAGTCAGAGGCTAATTTATTTATAACTACAGATAATCACATGGCTGGGTTCCCAGCATGCACTGCGATTGGAACTCAAAATTAATTTACGAGAACATTAGTCCAGTTTTCAGTTTTTTTGTGTAGGTAAATTAAATGTTCATCGCTCTCTATTTTTCAGAACGTGTATCTTCCAGTTTCTCTACTTGCCCTTACTTATTGCTTCTTTTGCATCACTTTATTGTTATCAGCAATTTTAAAAATCTAAATTTATGTACCTCTTGGAGGTTTACACACGAAAAAGCGATTGTGAACTGGCAGAATCAATTATTCGCTTCAGTGTTTAACACTAGGCTTCTTATCTGTATGTACTAGGCATTATTTTTTCTTCTGGTTCATCGAGGCATTCACAGGAAAAATAAAAAGGCGGACAGGGGTTGTCCATATGTAATAATCGTGAGGAGGGAATGTCCTTCCAGCAGATGCAACGACAAAGGCAAAGGGCCTGCTGCACCATCTCGCGGGTGGCTTTGGAACTAAGCTTGGCGTCACGGCTGCTCCTGCCACCTAGCGGCCATTGCAAGCACTTCCAGCATTATACGCCAAGCAAAGTAATACGCCAATCGTCTTCCGCTGTACGTACAAAATAGTTTATTGTTTTCCGCACTAAGAGATGGCGTGCGACTTTATGATCTCAGGAATTGAGCAAATGAATCTCGATTCAGTAAAAATTTCATTGCTAAGGTAAACTTTACGCTGTTAATTACGCACATTGCCGCTAGATGGCTTACGTGGCGTGGAATGGGACGATCAACCCGCGAATTTTGAGCGACGGAAACACACTCCCACGACAAATAGGCTTCATAAGTAAGTATCTTTAAAAATTGAAGCATTAACATGTAAGTGGACTGCTTAGTGCAACAAGAAAATGGCTGCCAGCATAAAATTAACTTGTTTCAGGGGCGGGTCTAGATATCAGTTTTTCGGTTGTGGCGGCGGGTTTCAGGTCACAGGTTTGCATTTTTGTATCCACCGCCCCGACCGCCTCCCCCCCCCCCCCCCCCCCCCGCCCCCCTCTCCACCATCGTCGCCATAACTTGCCGTAGCCACCACTTTTAATCAGCCTCAGCTGTGCTCAATTGTAAAAACAATAAAGTTTATAAACTGATTAATGTAATAATAATAATATGATTAATCACCATAAAATACATTGTGTAACGGGTCTAAGTGCATTTTTAAAATATTTATATGTACACATATCAGTGTGCTGGTTGTTTTTTTCCCTACGTCGAACGGTCTTCTCACAAACAAGTCATAAACTTTACGACCTGATAGCTCTGCACGGTCATAATTGCACCGCTAAGTGGACTGTGTCTGTCAGTATGCACTAACCTTTTTGCGTTCGCGCGTCAACACTTCCACACCTGGCTTTCTGCCCAGGGGACAATAAGTACTAATGGTTTGCTCTTGCCACATGTGCTTTGAGACATTACCCACCCTAAAAACAGACGAGTTGTAATAGCTATAATAATTAGTCTGCAAATGACGTCCATACTGACGTAATGTTTGTAAGTAGGCTGTTTAGGTTTTTTTATTGGTAACACCGCCGCCACGTAGCGCTCTATATGAAATTCACTGGCTGTGCCGTGTGTAGTCTGTGGCTGGTTTGCATTGTTGTCTGCTATTATAGCGTTGGGCAGTTGGCTGTTAGCGGCGCGTAGCGTTGCGTAGTTGGAGGTGAGCCGCCAGCAGTGGTGGGCGTGGTGAGTGAGATGGCGGAGTTTTGAAATTTGTAAGACTGGCTGTCATGAACTGCTATATATATTATGACTATTAAGGTAAATGCTTTGTTTGTTCTGTATTAAAATCTTTCATTTTGTTAACTACGCCTATCAGTAGTTAGTGCCTTCCGTAGTTTGACTCTTTTATTTAGCTGGCAGTAGTGGCGCTCGCTGTATAGCAGTAGCTTGAGTAAACAAGATTTTTGTGAGGTAAGTGATTTGTGAACCAGTGAACCAGTAGCTCGGTACGAGCTTTTGTTAAAGTTTCGAGAACATACCTTCACCGAAGAGTCAAGCAGTATATTGCTTCCTCCTACGTACATCTCGCGAAGAGACCATGAGGATAAAATCAGAGAGATTAGAGTCCACACAGAAGCATACCGACAATCCTTCTCTCCACGAACAATACGAGACTGGAATAGAAGGGAGAACCGATAGAGGTACTCAGGGTACCCTCCGCCACACACCGTCAGGTGGCTTGCGGAGTATGGATGTAGATGTAGATGTAGATATTGTTTTTGGCCAAAACTTCATGAACAAACAACGACGTGTGATCAGGTACATTATCATCCGTAAAATTCCTAGTTTGTTAGCCACAAAAATACACTATGTGATCAAATGTATCCGGACACCTGGCTCAAGATGACTTATCCGTTCGTGGCGCCCTCCATAGGTAATGCTGGAATTCAATACGGTGTTGGCCCACCTTAGCCTTGATGACAGCTTCCACTCTCGCAGGCATACGTTCAATCAGGTGCTGGAAGGTTTCTTGGGGAATGGCAGCCGATTCTTCACGAAGTGCTGCACTGAGGAGAGGTATCGATGTCATTGTCGTGTAACCACTCCGCCACAGAACATGCATTATGAACACGTACTCGATCATGTTGTAAGATGCAAACGCCGTACCCGAATTGCTCTTCAAAAGTGGGAACCAAGAAGATGCTTAAAACATCAATGTAGACCTGTGCTCTGATAGTGCCACACAAAACATAAAGGGGTGCAACCCCCCCTCCGCCCTTCCTCCCCCCCTCATGAAAAACACGACCACACCATAACACCACCGCCTCCGAATTTTACTCTTGGCACTACACACGCTGGCAGATGACGTTCACTGGGCATTCACCATACCCACACCCTGCCATCGGATCGCCACATAATGTACCGTGATTCGTCACTCCACACAAAGTTATTCCACTGTTCAATCATCCAATGTTTACTCTCCTTTCACCAAGCAAGGCGTCGTTTGGCAATTTAGTGTACATCACGTACTGGGATTATGTCATTGCTCTTTCAGGTTCCTGTGCTATAGATAAGTGCTATGAATTACTGGCTCAGTATTCCTCTGAAGATTTCTTTACTTCTGGATCGGAATTAGCAAATATGTATTCAGCAGCAAAAAATGTTAAGCCATTCTTACTACTCATGTTGAACTTAAGAAATTCTTTGCTTTAAATTTAATAATGTGTGTAATCCGATAATCAATATAGCATATTCGAAGTGATGACTAGTTTTACTACAGTGGAAAGAAAGTTGTCGATTTCCAGTGGCATGGCAATATTCTGGAATTCATCGAGAACACAAGGAGGAAAATATGCGAGTATATTCAGCTACCATGACACTGTGCTGTACCCATATGTAACCTGTCAGTGGGTGGGGTGGATATCTGTAATCAACAAATGGAGTGTTACCGTTCTTCGCTTAGGACAACGTAATGGATTTTTAAGTTCATACTCTATTTACTGGAGTTAGCTGCAGTGAACAGCAAGCTGAAATACATAGAACCTGGAAAGTGAAACAAAGTTACGCAGGAAGATGTTACGGACGACGGAATTTCGACTAGAAATGGTAACTCCAATGAATAAATAACCCGAAGTGCACAAGTCTGAGGAGGAAACTGAACCTGAGGCACGTGAAAGATCCAGTCCTCCTGCCTCTACACCTTGCGTCGACAAGAGATTTGATGGTAACGATCATTTCCCATTCGTTGATGATCTAACTTCTCCACGAAAGTATAGATTAACTTCATGTAATAGCAGACCCAAAATCGACCGCAAAAAACGCAATGTTTATGTGTCTCTTTCGAAGCACAACAATTGATTCAAGCAGTTTTACACACAGAGGTAATTGGCTCATTGTCTGTTAGATTGTTGTTAGTGATTTTTCAATGACTGTTTTCCACTGACTTTCACTAATTATCTTACATTTATATTCTAGTTTACACATGAATGACTAAAAGTGTTTCACGCAGTTTCACACGCAAAACTAATATTATCTTATTTTGCTTCATTATTAATAATGATTTAGCAATGATTGTTAACCTGACCTTAATTAATTATTTAAATTTATATTGTAGCATACTCATAATCGAATAATGAATTATGTAATTATACAGGGTGTTTCAGAATGTCGTTTTAAAAATTTGGGTTCAGTTTACTTAGACCAAAACAAGAAATGAATGTCCAGTAAACATGGGGTCTAAAGTGCATACCATAAGAATTACGAGCACTTGCTCAGCAGAAGAGATGTGTTTCACAGTAGCGAAGATGAACAAATGCTCATGGCCCTTAAGGAGTGCATTTTAGAGCCGATGTTTACTGGATATTTTTTCCTTATTTTGGTCCATACGATATCCTCCCAAAATATGGGAAGCAGAGAGCTTGCAGTAGAAGAGATTCTTGTCACAAAATCGAGGATGACAAAGCGGTCATAGCTTTTAAGATTTGCATTTTAGACCCCATGTTTACTGGACTGTTTTTCTGTTTCCAAATTTTTTAAACTTCGTTTGAAACATCCTGTGTATTAACGTGATAAATATGCATTCATCTATCAATCACAGTCCTATTTACTTCCGAAGCATACAGCACAAATTTTTAAATAAACTCTAATCCGCACCATCTTGCATATCCTCTTTTCGTAAACATAACGAGAAATAATTTTTATTAATTTTCCTGTCTAATTGTAGTCTGTAAATCAACTTAAAACGAAATAATGTCTCAGGACTGAAGGGAATACACTAACGTCATCAGTAGCTACTTTGACTGTGATTCAGCAATTGTTCGTAAAAAAATTTTTCACTTTTCCCACGATTTCATCGTTTAATTGTGTACTGCGGCGCTATCGTCATCCTCAACGTCTTCACGGCCTTCATAGCAACGCTCTTATCACTCGTCAACCCTTCCTTTACTCATAGAAGACTCACCAAATGCAATATTTAATATTTCTAGAATTTTGCTGTCCTTTATTCCATTATTGTAGCAAAATTCAATACAAATTATCTGATCCATTTTATTCCAAATTAATAACAGGTGACACTACTAAGAGACGTTTAACCTTTTTAACAACTCACAACAGATAAAATAATCGACGATTCTAATTGTGTTCAAATAATTTTCAAACATGTTTATCAACACTACAACAAAAAAATCGTGCTAACCTGACTAATACAATACGCGGAATAACCATTTTCCTGTTACTTTCTGAACAGACCTTGTATGCCAGTTCCCAATTATCAGGCCTAAATATTGGGGGAAAAAGTAGCATGTTATCTGAAAGTCTCGAAAATGGTATTGGATTACAGAACATAAACTTGAACACGGGGACCCTTTTCAGTAGGTCATTTGGTTGGTCTTACGGCCTAATGGATGACATTCCAGCTAGATAGAAGCCCCCATGCACACGCTGACTTACCTGCTGCCGAACACAGATCCGACGCGGTTCGTGAGTGCACTGATCTCTCCAGCAAACCACGTTCAGTTGGATATTCTCTATCTCTTCTATCAACCCTATCTGGTGCGGATCACACACTGCTGAGCAGTATTCAAGCAGTGGGCGAACAAGCGTACTGTAACCTACTTCCCTTGTTTTCGGATTGCATTTCTTAGGATTCTTCCAATGAATCTCAGTCTGGCATCTGCTTTACCGACGATCAACTTTATATGATCATTCCATTTTAAATCACTCCTAATGCGTACTCCCAGATAATTTATGGAATTAACAGCTTCCAGTTGCTGACCTGCTGTTTTGTAGCTAAATGATAAGGGATCTATCTTTCTATGTATTCGCAGCACCTTACACTTGTCTACATTGAGATTCAATTGCCATTCCCTGCACCATGCGTCAATTCGCTGTAGATCCTCCTGCATTTCAGTACAATTTTTCATTGTTGCAACCTCTCGATACACTACAGCATCATCTGCAAAAAGCCTCAGTGAACTTCCGATGTCATCCACCAGGTCATTTATGTATATTGTGAATAGCAACGGTCCTATCACATTCTCCTGCGGCACACCTGAAATTACTCTTACTTCGGATGACTTCTCTCCATTGAGAATGACATGCTGCGTTCTGTTATCTAGGAACTCCTCAATACCGTAAAGATGCCCCAGTATTTGTATTCAGCGGCATGATTCCATTTGACTTTTCTCTGAATAAAGAATACATTATAGGGTCGTCGTTTTATAAGTATAGATGAAGTTAAAAAGGCATCGGGGAGAGAACGGAAAGCTATCCCAAAGATTGAGACGCAGAAGTGTTACAAAGAATGAGAAATGCTTCGTCATAAGAGAATAATAACAAATGAGGAACATTTTGAAGACAACACCGATGTAGAGGAATAATTAAAATTAATTACAAAAAACAACTATTGCTGCTGTGTTTCCTAAATACCTCACATCTAAAAACATAACCACTGCTACCAAAAACTAAAGGTGTATGCCTCATGAGTTACGAGCTCGTTTTCAGTAGAAGGGAAGTATTTCACAATGTCTAAGATGAACAACTCTTTAGGTACGTGTTTTAGAGACCATGTTTACAACTTTTTTTTTCTTGATTTGGCCTATACTACCTTCTTTGAAAAAATGTCTGTGTTCTGATTCGGCCTGTATACTTCATTACGCAGAGAACGATTGCATTTAAACTAAAAGTCTTCTGGCATACTAATTTTTGTCTTTCGCAACTACCGGTACTTGCTCTTAATAACAGTAATCCTCGATTTTATCGTCACCTTCAGGTTTCAGTTCTGTACTGCCCAGTTCTGTTCAAAATGGTTAAAAACGGCTCTGAGCACTATAGGACTTAACATCTGAGGTCATCAGTCCCCTAGAACTTAGAACTACTTAAACCTAACCAACCTAACGACATAAGACACATCCATGCCCGAGGCAGGATTCGAACCTGCGACCGTAGCGGTAGCGCGGTTCCAGACTGTAGCACCTAGAACCGCTCGGCCATTCCGGCTGGCCCCAGTTCTGTCTCGGGTTTATTTTTTAGCAGTGTTAGTGTCACTTTAACAGCTATTACGCTGAGTTTTTTCCGGCGCTGCGGCCTTTAAATCACAGTACCTTTGTATCTGTTCATCGGTACCGGGTGATCAAAAAGTCAGTATAAATTTGAAAACTTAATAATCCACAGAATAATGTAGATAGAGAGGTAAAAATTGACACACATGCTTGAAATGACATTTGTTTTATTAGAACCATCCCATAATGCTAGACGCGTGAAAGAGCTCTTGCGCGCGTCGTTCGGTGATGATCGTGTGCCGAGCCGCCACTTTCGTCATGCTTGGCCTCCCAAGTCCACAGACCTCAGTCCGTGCTATTATTGACTTTGGGTTTACTTGAAGTCGCAGGTGTATCGTGATCGACCGACATCTCTAGGGATGCTGAAAGATAACATCCGACGCCAATGCCTCACCATAACTCCGGACATGCTTTACAGTCGTGTTCACAACATTATTCCTCGACTACAGCTATTGTTGAGGAATGATGGTGGACATATTGAGCATTTCCTGTAAAGAACATCATCTTTGCTTTGCCTTATTTTGTTATGCTAATTATTGCTATTCTGATAAGATGAAGCGCCATCTGTCGGACATTTCTTGAACTTTTGTTTTTTTGTGGTTCTAATAAAACCCCATGTCATTCCAACCATGTGTGTCAATTTGTACCTCTCTATCTACATTATTCCGTGATTTATTTAGTTTTCAAATTTATACTGACCTTTTGATCACCCGGTATATTAATTGGTGTCTTGTGCTGTACGGTTATATTTCTGATTGCGTATTATATACATTCACTGTTGTGAAAGTATTTTTGCAGAAACGAAGTTAACTTGGGCAGCAAACCGATTAATCATTACTAAATTTTTACTCAGTAAGAAGACACCGGCGATCACAAGTTCTTGATGCCAGAATACTCAGAAAATACCCACGAACAAAACCCGAAATTTTATTTGTAGACCTGAGTACAGTGCAGTATGGTTATTTTCTATGATATTACCGGTGAAGCCGGCCGTTGTGGCCCAGCGGTTCTAGGCGCTTTGGTCTGGATCTGCGCGACCTCTACGGTCGCATGTTATAATCGTGCCTCGGGCATGGATGTGTGTGTTGTCCTTAGGTTAGTTACGTTTAAGTAGTTCTAAGTTCTAGGGACTGATGACCTCAGGTGTTAAGTCCCATAGTGCTCAGAGACATTTGGACCATTTTTTACCTGTGAAGTTTGAATATCTTTAACACTACTCAACACGTCATCCATCAACACGAGTTGTACTTACAAACTATGGTAACAGCTTTCTTCAATCCCAGAAATTCGTAAAAGACTGGCAGGTCTGATAAACAAAAAACCGTGCGAAATCTTGCCAGACGTTTAAGTCTCATTTAGCATCTGTCTTCTCCCCCCAGATCTTTTATCGCCAGAGAAATCGAACTACATAAGTTAGGCCAGGTGATTCACTTTCATTACTCACTGAAAAAAATGCCGCCGTTTCCCATCCAACAGATATTTATGTACATATGTTTCTCCGTTGCTTTCTGATTGGTCTTGTGTCAGTCTGTGAAAGATGAATTCCATAAATATGAACATCATGCTTTTAATGGAAGTGTAAAAGTCACAATTCTGACGCTTAGTATGCAACTACCATGAACACCATGAGTGGTGGTAATGCAGTTGCTAATGTACTTTATATGCAATTTTAGGGTCTACCTGCGGAAGAAAAGTAGAAGCCTGCCAGTTTATTAAGTAAACAGCACTTAATAATTTCTTTTATGGGCTGAAACACAAGCTGATTCAACTGCGGTGTTGATGATAGTTTTCAAGGTATTCAGCTATCACTTTAAAAAGAAATTTGTTAAAAACAAAAACTCGAAAATGGAGCAGTAATTGACTGAAAATATTTCTTCGTTGTAGTACATATAAACTGACAGTGTAGATACTAATATTTATTTATTTAAATGCTGTTGTCGTAGTTTCAAAATCTTAGGTACTTTTGTTGTTGTGGCATATTTAGTATACTGAGAGAATCAAATATTCTCCTATATCTTAATTCATTATCTATGAAGAAATGCAGGACGTTTGAAGTACTTCCTAAATTAATGAGACTGATGAGAGAAAAATGTGGTTTTAATGAAACTGAGTTTAATGTGTGCACTTGCGTATAAATTACAATTTTTGTACTAATTTTTACATGAAAGAGGAAGCCGCCTGGTAGAATTTTGCACATAGCATAACTTAATCATAGCTAACACTTGGTTCAAGAATCATAAAAGAAGTTTGTATACATGGAAGAAGCCTGGAGATACTGACAGGTTTCAGATAGATTATATAATGGTAAGACAGATGTTCAGGAACCAGGTTCTAAATTGTCAGACTCTTCCAGGGGCAGATGTAGACTCTGACCATAATCTATTGGTTATGAAATGCAGATTAAAACTGAAGAAATTGCAAAAAGGTGGGAATTTCAGGAGATGGGGGCTGGATAAAATGAAAGAACCAGAGGTTGTAGAGAGCTTCAGGAAGAGCATTAGGGAATGATTGACAAGAATGGGGGAAAGAAATACAGTAGAAGAAGAATGGGTAGCTTTGAGAGACGAAATAGTGAAGGGAGCAGAGGATCAAGTAGGTAAAAAGACGAGGGCTAATAGAAATCCTTGGGTAACAGAAGAGATACTGAATTTAATTGATGAAAGGAGAAAATATAAAAATGCAGTAAATGAAGCAGGCAAAAAGGAATACAAACGTCTCAAAAATGAGATCGACAGGAAGTGCAAAATGGCTAAGCAGGCATAGCTAGAGGACAAATGTAAGGATGTAGAGGCTTATCTCACTTGGGGTAAGATAGATACTGCCTACAGGAAAATTAAAGAGACGTTTGGAGAAAAGAGAACGACTTGCATGAATATCAAGAGCTCAGATGGAAACACAGTTCTAAGCAATGAAGGGAAAGCAGAAAGGTGGAAGGAGTATACAGAGGGTCTATACAAGGGCGCTGTTCTCACGGACAATATTATAGAAGTGGAAGAGAATGTAGATGAAGATAAAATGGGAGATATGATACTGCGTGAAGATTTTGACAGAGCACTGAAAGACCTAAGACGAAACAAATCCCCAGGAGTAGACAACATTCCATTAGAACTACTGACGGGCCTTGGGAGAGCCAGTCATGACAAAACTCTACCATCTGGTGAGCAAGATGTATGAGACAGGCGAAATACCCTCAGACTTCAAGAAGAATATAGTAATTACAATCCCAAAGAAAGCAGGTGTTGACAGATGTGAAAATTATCGAACTATCAATTTAATAAGTTATGGCTGCAAAATTGTATCACGATTTCTTTACAAACGAATGGAAAAACTGGTAGAAGCCGACCTCGGGGAAGATCTGTCTGGAACACGTGAGGCAATACTGACCCTACGACTTACCTTAGAAAACAGATTAAGGAAAGGCAAACCTACGATTCTAGACTTAGAGAAAGCTTTTGACAATGTTGTCTGGAATACTCTCTTTCAAATTCTGAAGGTGGCCGGGGTAAAATACTGGGAGCGAAAGGCTATTTACAATTTGCAGAGAAACCAGATGGCACTTATAAGAGTCGAGGGACATGAAAGGGAAGCAGTGGTTGGGAAGGGAGTAAGACAGGGTTGTAGCCTCTCCCCGATGTTATTCAATCTGTATATTGAGCAAGCAGTGAAGGAAACAAAAGAAAAATTCGGAGTAGGTATTAAAATCGATGGAGAAGAAATAAAAACTTAGAGGTTCGTAGATGACATTGTAATTCTGTCACAGACAGCAAAGGATCTCGAAGAGGAGGTAAAGGGAATGGACGGTGTCTTGAAAGGACGATATAAGATGAACATCAACAAAAGCAAAACGGGAATAATGGAATGTAGTCGAATGAAATCGAGGTATGCTGCGGGAATTCGATTAGGAAATGAGACGCTTAAAACAGTAAATGAGTATTGCTATTTGGGGAGCAATATAACTGATGATGGTCGAAGTAGAGAGGATATAAAATGTAGACTGACAATGGCATGGAAAATATTTCTGAAGAAGAGAAATTTGTTAACATCGAGTATAGATTTAAGTGTAAGGAAGTCGTTTCTGAAAGTATTTATATGTAGTGTTGCCATGTATGGAAGTGAAACATGGACGATAAATAGTTTGGATAAGAAGAGAATAGAAGCTTTCGAAATTTGGTGCTACAGAAGAATGCTGAAGATTAGATGGGTAGATCACATAACTAATGAGGAGGTACTGAACAGAATTGGAGAGATGTGAAATTTGTGGCACAACTTGACTAAAAGAAGGTATCGGTTGGTAGGGCATATTCTGAGGCATCAAGAGATCATCAGTTTAGTGTTGGAGGGCAGCGTGGAGGGTAAAAATGGCAGAGGGAGACCAAGAGATGAATACACTAATTAGATTCAGAAGGATGTTGGTTGCATTAGTTACTGGGAGATGAAGAAGCTTGCACAGAATAGAGTAGCATGGAGAGGTGCATCAAACCAGTCTCTGGGCTGAAGGCCACAACAACAACAACAAATACTTCTTCAATCGAAGTGTAGAAAGACTCGGAATGAGTTTTAATATCTAAGAAATTTAGATACCCACGCAACTCTTCAATTTCCATGGAAACAATACCGTTCTTATTTTCATTTTTACTAACTCTTGTCTTGTCTGTTTCCTTTATCAGCATCTCCTTCCTGCTTTAATCCAATATTGTCTTCATTAGGTCTCAGTTACCGTGCATTCCACTTTGAAATCGCAAGTCTCGGTCTGATATAACAATAGCTAAGCTGTAAATCAAGATTATGTGAAGATTCCATGAATGACAACGGTCGTCGATGAACACGGAACATTCAGCAGCGCTGTCCGTTCTAGTCACACTATGCCTGCATTTTTACCTGCATGAGGATCCACATACGACGTCCATATTCTTCAAGATCAACCCAACTCTCAAAATCTATTGGACATTTTGGGGCTTTTAGACAACAGCACACTGCCTGTGGAATGACTCCTTCTTTTTCACATTGGCCATTTTAGTTATTTCTACTAAGAACAGAGATAAATTCCAACTGCACTTTGTGCCGTCAGACCTGAAGATGATCTGGAGTGCAGTTTGAAACCGGTTGTCGGTAAATAAGAAGTTGTGATCAACACTGGTTTTTTTCTATTTATTATAACAACAGGAGCATGGTTCTTAAGACATAGCGTCAATTATAAATTTAAATTCAGTTCTCTGTTCAGTCCTGTCGTTCGTTAGAACCATTAGCATCTTAATTTTTTTTAAATAATGAACGTACTTGATCCTGTGACAGCATGGAAAATGTGATTGATACCTTTGTAAGCATTATATAGCTCTCGAATTTCTGAAAAAAATATTCTGCACCAATCCAAGGCTGCAGGAAAAAGCAGAATCTCAGCTCTTGTGTATTTCAGAACGTGCCCTGAAAAACCCATCAGATGAAAGGGCCTATTCCCGTGACTACACAGACAGAATACACTGAACATGACTCTCCAAATTGATATGTATATAAAATGGTCACTACCCCTTATATTCGATCTAACATTTGGAAAGATTGTCAAATTTTATGTAAAAAATGATACATTACTCAATGTCATAACAAGGTTCAATGAAGGTCAAATAAGCAAATATCTTTTTAGCTCTAGTAGTTACTGTGTCAGAATAGAGGAGGGATACACCAAAATAAAATATTAGACACAATGTGGAAGCGGCATCTCAAGGAATGACAGACGAGGGACTCACTCAACGACTTGTAAATCGATTATCTACGTTTTATTTGTGTTTGATGTGTCTTTCAAATGGCAAAATAACATTTATACCTTGTGATGTACCGGTATTTATTCTTGCGACAAACATGTCAGACATGTCAGCTAAAGCTTAAACTTCAAATCTCTCTTCACTCTTTCCAAATATGACGTGAGAAATAGGTGTTTCCATAAAACAAAACTCAATCTTCGAATGGCCTTTGATAATTAACTTTAAGATCTTGGTTATTGGTAATGATATGTGACCCCATGCTCCTTTCAATTTCTGTCCAACATTGTATTTTGCTGTATCCCGCCTCCCTTTAGAGATAATCCATACTAGAACTAAAAATATGTTTGCATATTCGACGTTGATTGAACCTTGTCATGATCTTGAATAATGTATCATTTTATACGTAAAATTGGCACTCTTTACAAATCTTAATTCAAATACCAGGATTCTCATTAAAAAAATCATTTTAACCTCGAAATCACCTTGAAAATCACGTTCAATGTCACGGTCGTTTGTAGCAATGGGTAACGCTGTTTGTCACACATAACTTTTACCTTAAGCGTTTCGCTGTACTTCGCCCCTTTCCCGAGTTATTTCCCATTATGGATTAAATTGGTCCACCCAGTATATACTGTATATTGTACGCTTCTCACATCTACGTCTGATGGCAAAAAATATATACAGGGTGTCCCATTTATCCTGATCATGCCAAATAACATATTTCCAGACGAAAACTAAAAAGAATATGTAAGGGAAATGTTATTTAGCTGCCAGGAGGACATTAGCCAGCATGACTGCCTTTCTTGTAACTCTGTTTGTTACTGAGACAGTAGCAGTAGTACTTCTTTCTTAATTGGCACCCTGTATTTTTGATTTGGTAATCGACGTTCTCTCCTTAAGACCCGTTAAAAACGTATCACAGTGTACGATTTCCGTAAACATGACTTTAACAGAAACGTAACACACACCTGATTTCGACTCTCCTATAGTAGCACAAACTGCACGTCTGGGGAGAATGTAAATGGGCAGAACAATAATTACAACAATGTTGCTTCCTTGTAATACAGGCACAGTACTATAGTACTCGTACTTTTAAACAATAGGTTCTGTGCAGTAAAGGGCAGTCCTTGATTAAAAACTGCATCATCATTTCTTTTCTATTTGTTGAGTGGATGATCGACGTGCACTTTCCAAGTGTTTTCATTTGTTTACGCCAACTCGAGTAGTGTATGACTTACGTTACCCCGGGGACCCGCACTGTGTTATGTTTTTAAAAACTTCACGTTTACGTGAATGGTACATTGTGATGCGAATCTGAACGGGTCTTGGGGAGAAGAAGTACATTACCGAATAAAAAATACAGGATGTTATTTAAAACAGACTTACTACTCTTCACGACTTCGTAATGAAAAATGATACAAAAAACCAATTATGTTGTTCAATATCCCCCTGCTAGCTAAATAACATTCGGTTAATACGATTTTTTATTTTGCTTTTGGATTGGAAGTTATTTAGGGTGGCCACGATTAGTGGGATATCATATACAGGGTGGTACATTGATCGTGACTTGGCCAAATATCTCACCAAATAAGCGTCAAACGAAAAAACAACAAAGAACGAAACTTGTCTAGCTTGAAGGGGGAAACCAGATGGTTCTATGGTTGGCCCGCTAGATGGCTCTGCCATAGGTCAAACGGATATCAACTGTGTTTTTTTAAAATAGGAACCCCCATTTTTTTATTACATATTCGTGTAGTGCGAATGTTTTAGTTGGACCACTATTTTCGCTTTGTGACAGATGGCGCTGTAATAGTCACAAACATATGGCTCACAATTTTAGACGAACAGTTGGTAACAGGTAGGTTTTTTAAATTAAAATACAGAACGTAGGTACGTTTGAACATTTTATTTCGGTTGTTCCAATGTGATACATGTACCTTTGTGAACTTATCATTTCTGAGAACGCATGCTGTTACAGCGTGATTACCTGTAGATACCACATTAATGGAATAAATGCCCAAAGTGATGTCCGTCGACCTCAATGCATTTGGTAATACGTGTAACGACATTCTTCTCAACAGCGAGTAGTTCGCCTCCCGTAATGTTCGCACATGCAATGACAATGCGCTGACGCATATTGTCAGGCGTTGTCGGTGGATCACGATAGCAAATATCCTTCAACTTTTCGCCACACAAAGAAATTCGGGAACGCCAGATCCGGTGAACGTGCGGACCATGGTATGGTGCTTCGACGACCAATCCACCTGTCATGAAATATGCTACTGAATACTGCTTCAACCGCAAGTGAGCTATATGACGGACATCCATCATGTTGGAAGTACATCGCCATTCTTTCATGCAGTGAAACATCTTGTAGTAACATCGGTAGAACATTACGTAGGAAAGCACCATTTAGATTGCCATCGACAAAATGGGGGCCAATTATCCTTCCTCCCATAATGCCGCACCATACATTAACCCGCCAAGGTCGCTGATGTTCCACTTGTCGCCGCCATCATCGATTTTCCGTTGGCCAGTAGTGCATATTATGCCGGTTTACGTTACCGCTGTTGGTGAATGATGCTTCGTCGCTAAATAGAACGAGTGCAAAAAATCTGTCATCGTCCCGTAATTTCTCTTGTGCCCAGTGGCAGAACTGTACACGACGTTCAAAGTCGTCGCCATGCAATTCCTGGTACATAGAAATATGGTATGGGTGCAATTGATGTTGATGTAGCATTCTCGGCACCGACGTTCTTGACAGTCCCGGTTCTCGCGCAATTTGTCTGCTACTGATGAGCGGATTAGCCGCGATAGCAGCTAAAACACCTACTTGGGTATCATTTGTTGCAGGTCGTGGTTGGCGTTTCACATGTGGCTGAACAATTCCCGTTTTCTTAAATAACGTAACTATCCGGCGAACGGTCCGGACACTTGGATGATGTCGTCCAGGATACCGAGCAGCAACATAGCACACGCCCGTTGGGCATTTTGATCACAACAGCCATACACCAACACGATAGCAACCTTTTCCGCAATTGGTAAACGGTGCATTTTAAGACGGGTAATGTATCACGAAGCAAATACCGTCCGCACTGGTAGAATGTTACGTGATACCACGTACTTATGCGTTTGTGGCTATAACAGCGCCATCTCCATCTATCACAAAGCGAAAAAAGTGGTCCAACAATTCATATTTAACATTCATATTTCTTTACGTACTACACGAATATGTAATAAAAATGGAAGTTCCTATTTAAAAAGGCGCAGTTGATATTCGTTTGACCTATGGCAGCGCCATCTAGCGGGCCAACCATAGCGCCAGGTGGTTTCCCCCTTCAAGCTAGGAGAGTTTCGTTCGTTGTAGTTTTTTCGTCTGATGCTTATTTCGTGAGATATTTGGCCCGGTCACTATCAATGGACCACCCTGTATAAACAAAGACTGTGACATTATTTCCTTATTAACTTATTGAGGACAGGTATTAAGTTGATGTCAGACTCAAATATTAAAATATTTTGTATATAAATATCGAAATTGTGCCTTAATTTTGACACAGATAAAAAGTTCAATGCACGGCTATACAGAATATTACGAGAAGGCACTACAAACATTGTGGAGATTATTCAGTTACAGAATGCTGTAAGTCATGAATTTTTATTGGTTTATATTTGAAGTAAAATATATAATGCATGTGAAATGAAAATGACCTACCACAAGGGCAAACCTGACTTCCCTCATCGCCAGCTATACCATGCACACAGAGCTTGGAAGTCACTGAAGCAGCAGCCTCAGCAGTCGCTTAAGTTGAAATTTTGTTCCAACCCGTGCTGCAGTCCTCATATTATTTACGACTTAATTTGTCTGCAATATAATTATAATTAGTCCTGCTCTTCGTTCCTGGACCACAAGTTATATTATGTTCATTTCCTAAAATGATTTGCGTTGAGCAGGTACGTTGATCCTTACTTGCCAAGGAATCAGTTCAGCTGTGTATCGTACCTTTGTTTCTTAATGGGGAATCTCATTTATGAAACCACAGTTCACACCGTCATATGAGTATTTAAGAAAGTAATGCCAGCGTTCTGAAGGCGCTGAACTCAACTTTTGACAGGAATAGTCCAGCTGGGATTATGAGTACAAACAGGTAGTTTTAATGTTTTAAATTACATTTAAAGATGGCCACTCAGTGACCGAAATCTGAATTTGAAATAAACATTACAATACATAACTAACAGTACCACATAGGTGTACCGTTTCGCAGAAATACCTTTCTCAGTATGAAAAGGTTCATACTTCGTCGTCCATTCGTGTGGAAGACCCTGAGTTCAGGTGATATATGATAACTAGCAGCCAGAAATAGAGCCGCTTCCGCTGAGTACACAGAGTACACTCTAGAGGAAAATCCGATTGGCTTGAGATTATATAACGACTTTAATTGCTTTTCATTCTCGTAGAGTGTTAATTTTGCTAATTCCATCTTGACATACATATGACGCTGGACCACTGGCGTTAATACACTTCAGTAAAATAACTCTGTATACGCAATTTTTTTTGGAAAGACTCATCAGCAGGCAAACAGGCTTATTGGTATTCCATGTTTGTATAATACGAAACTCTTCCAGTCATTAACGCAGTTTTAATTAATTAAAGTAATTAGTGTTCAATTAATTCATGAAGTTGATATATATTGTTAATTAACGTGTAACATTTGTGCTTCCGACATAACCGACCAAACCCACGAGTAATCCGTTCCTGACACACGGTTTCAAATTTACTAACACAAAATAATTTATTGACCAATGTTATTTCCTTTAACTGCTTAAATTACGGGTTCTGCTGTCTGAGTTACACGTAATTTTTTATCTTTGCATACACTTCTTAGTGAAAATATATGTGCAGAACTACAGATTTACAGGTACACTGTCCTATGTTCTTACAATAGGCAACATGTGTAGTACAGCAAGCAGTTACTGTAAACCACATTTCCTGAAGCGTGACAACGATAACGATTTTGTAACATTGACATTTAATGATGAAAATCATTTCTTAATCAGTGTTGACCTGAGGTGGCAGCAAGGGACTCCCTTTGTTGTTGGAAGGGTCCTAGTGCAAGTGGTTGCTTGGTCCCTTCCAGTATATCAGGCAATACATTTTAAGTATGGGGATGTCGTCTTGATTACTGTGATGATGCCAGATAAATATAGCGTTGTGTCTGCTTTTGTGTTGCTAGTGATAAACGCGGAGGACAGGAGATTCGCTGATATCCGCTGCGGTATACAGGATGATTCCCTGATTATGCTACAGACTTTCAGGGATGATGGAGAATGGTAAATTTCTCAATTTTAGGTAAGGGACCCTGATCCGGAAACGACCGAGCCGAAAGATATAAGCGAAAATCCCTCTGATACCTCTGACGGTGGAATACTTGGAATACATATAACGGTACTGTTGTTGCTTAGATTTTAGGATAAACAACTTTTAGAGATAAAGAGGCAGTAGTATGGGCCAAAACAAGAAAAACGTTGCTAGTAAACATGGGTTCTGAAATGCATACCGTAAGAGCTACGCCCATATATTCATCTTCGATACTGTGAAACACATCTCTTCTACAGAACAAGTGTCCATTGCTCTTCATGTATGCATTAGTTTTTTTTCTTGTTTTGCCCCACATTGCAACCTCTGAAAGTTGCATCCCCTTCCGTCTTAGCAACAACCATACCGGTTCATGTACTCCACTAGCAGAGTTTACTGTTCGCATTCGAAGGGCGTATGGATAGTATTCAACAGTGTTACATGTCCTAACTCCATAAAAACTGCGGAGGGGTTCCAGCTTTAACCAGGGGCACTAGTCGCCACCGCGTTACCTCTCACTATCGGCTATATTTTGACGTTACGTTCACACAACATGTGAGATGCGGGCCTATTGACGTCGAATGAAGCGCCATGATACTAATACGCATTTGCGATATAAATTACTAGTGCTGGTACAGATTTAATATTTTACGACAATAGAAATCCAAGAGCTTACCAAAATATTTACCGAAATTCAGCAGCTTCAGATTAGCCTCACTAATCTTAAATACATTTATCTCCGTATATATCTGTGTAATTAATCATGTTGTGGTGCCTCTGGAGCACCTATGAAATGCAATTCTTCATAGAGATGTGAGCAAGTCCATAAAAATACTGTATCTATAGTGTATTTTTGGACTGTGGTATGTGCGAAAGTTACTTGGTGAAGTAGCACTGTTAAAGCAGACTTCTCATGACGAGATTGTCTGAAATATTTTCTTGGCAGTATGAAAATGGTTGACAATACGTGTCTAGTATTTGGCTGTGTACTACAACATCCGACATATTAGGGTTATTAAAAAAAACTGGGCCGGAGGCTGTAAAATAATAACCGCTGAAGGGATCATAATTCCATTGCTTCCAGAAGAAGGTGTAGTCCTTATAAAGGCGCTGAGGCCCCAAACTCCCCGCTAGAGGGACATAGTTGTACACCCAAGAGACGAAAGGGCCAGCATTTGCACGCGCCGACGGTCCTCCTCACTCAGTCGTGCTGAAAACAGAGAAATGGACTCTTCAAAAGAATAACGAAGGTGTATACTGCTTTTTCGTGCAACGGAAGAAGTATGGGAACGAAAATCCTGCAAATAATAGTACATGTGTACGAAGAGTCCTGTATGTCCGTTATAAGGGCACAGGCGTAGCAGAAGCCATTCAAGGAAGGACAGATTTCGTTGGTCGATGACGCAGGATCTGGAATGTGACCCCGCTTAACCAATACCAACGTCAAGCATATGGATGCCCTCATTATTGAAAACAGGCACGTACCGCTGGCAGATACTGTCCAAAAGAACGGACAGAGCGTCGCAATTGCTACGGTCATGCTGTGCTCTCCGTACACTTGTCTCTTCTGTTCCTGGCATTGTTTCCACTGTAAGGAAGCCCACTACACCCCTTTGCTCTTTTTTTTAAGCATCCGTTTCTGTGTTTTCAGCATTACTGAGTGCAGTGGACGGTCGACGCGTGCACATGCTCATCCTTTCATCGAGTGGGTATGCACACATGTCCCTCCAACAGCGAGTTTGGGGCCTCGACGCTCTGTTAGAGATCGCACCCTCTTCCGTAGACAATGGAATTAGCATCCCATCTGCGGTTCTTGTTTTGCAGCCCCCAGCGTACTTCTTTTTGAATGATGAATACATTCAAGCTCATTTGTGGAATATTTGTATCTTTACTTTCGGCGAACATACCTTCATTTTATACTTTAAAGAACAGAATTAGTATCATTACATTTGGCAAGACATAGTGATGGAGATTTGCTCTAAGACATGGCGTGTTGTAGCTACACGGGTGTTCCAACAAGTATTAATAGGCCCTTTGTTACACAACCATTTTTACTAAACTGCCCAGTGACGTATGTAAAATCCGTAAGCAAGACTCAAATGAAATTGGAACTAATTAATCTCTGCTAGGTACTGATATGTGAATAATTACATGTGACTGCCAGTACTTAACTACTTAGAGTGTAATTTCCTGTTTTAAATTGCAAGCACGGCTAAATGAGAAGCCACTGCGAAAGAAAGTTGGACTCGGTGGAGAACGAGGATTGTGCAGTAAGGCCATAAACTGCAAGGAATAAGTTCTTCATCACCATTCGTAGAATCGCCACTTGTTCCCATGTGACAGGAAACGACAGTCAGGTATAATGTAGGATCAAGCTGTGTTCTGAAAGGAAGCCGCCCTGGTGCTGAGCGCACGAAGTCAAACAGTGCAGATTATATCTTCAGAGTGTGGAGAACAAAAGATAGTGTTTCTCTCAGCTGTGTTGTCACACGATGCTTCCTTCTCAATGGGTGAGAGCTGGTTGAATTATCATTCTGGAGAGAAACTGTGGTCAGTCAAAAGTCACCAAAAAACCTGGGCTCTTAAGATAACATCTTAGAAATTTAAACGGCAACAAAAAGTTTAATGCATCTTCGAAGATTGTGAGATGTTGACATCTCGCCCAGGTGCTGCTAGAACCGAATAGTTAGGAAGAAAATGGGTAAATGGCTACCACTGGTTCACGTAAATAATTTAGAAGTGGGCGTGAGGAGTGCGACAGTGTTACAGTCCTCCATTTATATCGTCCAGTGCACGAGAACAGAGAGAGAGGGAGAAAGCTGGACACATTTTTGAGTGTCAAGACTAGCGAGTTTTTTTAACTGGGTAAACACCTGAAATACGGGTAACGGAGGGAGACCAGCGCCTTGTAAGATAACTTCTTACTGTTCGGCACAACAAGAACTCCTATTCAGCCAATCACAAATTTTGAGACGTCGATGACCGCAGAGCACAGAGTTTTCCTTGTCGGAATCATTCTGCAGATAGTTTCTTCTCTTGCTGGCTTCTCGACGGGAAGACTTCAGTTCTAGTCGACTTGCCCAGGCGCGTTTGAGATGTGGGCTCTCATCTGGTTGAGCTGAACTTCGATGCAGGGAGGGAATGGTTTTCGCTACAGAGACAAAAACTGAATTTTTAGCAAATATTTCATCCAGATTTGAGTTAACTTCAGTCACACTCCAGATGAATTTTCAAGGTTTTCCACGGCTTTAGCTTATTACTTTCAATCATTGTTAAACCGTTTCTTATGAACTGAATTACGTTGCTGTAATACATGAGTTTATTGAGATCTTCGTCTAATTTGGTAGCCATACGAATTCCTTTACCATTGTTTTGATGTCTAATGATTTAATTGTGCCAGATATATAGGGGAAAATTAAGATATCTAATTAAAGATTCCAGGTTCTCCATCCGCGACAGTCAACGTAAGCTTACATCTTGCAGATAAATTCATAGATTTTTGCTGTTTTTTAGCTATTGGGTCATGCGAAAAGCACCAAATTCGTAATGACACTGTGCCTATTTAGATTACTTGCAAACATCATGGACAAAGTACTGGTCAATGTTTCAGATACAGCTATGCAAGTTATCATTTCGGTACCATCTATTTGGAAATTCCTACTATTTAAACAGCTGATCAACCGCCTTCCGTTTTTGAAGACATCCCGGTTGTTCAAATGTTATTGTAATGACACTTTATGAGCGACATATGCACCGCTCAGATTAGGTTAACACCCTGACTATCGTGTCATTAACACCCAAGTCCGCCCAGGAGACTAGTAACTTTGTGTACACTGCAAAAACGAAACGTTTCTGAGTACATTCGTCTTCATGAATTTTCTTAATTACCTCATGAGCCTCTGTACATAATTATGGTAGTCAGTTTTTAATGGTTTTGTTTTCCTCTCGTGTAATCAGAAAGATGGTGGTGATGCCCAAACTGGAAACATCAAAGGGTAGTACAAATTCTATCAGTAAATGACACGGACTAAAGCTTACGTCTTAAGAACACAACACAGGCAAATGAGTGAAATACCATACGTGGAAGTCTATGGACATCGACAAGGTAAAGACAACTGAGTGTTTTCTTTCAAAGTACATTTAAATTATCAAGTGCAGCAATTAAAGTAAATGTGGAGAATGTAGATTGCATTGAAAGTGCGTAAAGTAAATAACAATTTTACATAGTGTGTGAACTTGTTTACTGGGACTTTCTGTCCAAGAAACCACGTAAAGTAACTATTTCAATAAAACTGAGAAAAACCAAGTATAAAAGCTTTTGCAGTCATTTAGATACTTACAAAAATATCGTAAAATAGTCCTTGTGTATAACAAACGTTTTCAGAGGCAGTGTTGTTGATCTTAAGTAGGTATTATTGTCGTTCCGGCGTTGATTTCATAGACCAAAACTGTCTAAGTGTGTGCGTGTGACCTATTCTGAAAGCAGTTATTATTCAGCTATCTACGCGCATTAGCTTGTTCTTTCAGTGATAGAAATTATTGAAAAAGAAAAAGTTTTAATTAGAACCATAATATAGTAGTGACCAAATTTGATGAATTTTTTGAATAACATCAATCGATTCGTCATTTGGCTGACCACTGTGCTTTTCAGTCTTATTATCCCTCGCAAGAAGTAGTTTGACGGAACAGAAAAGCTGCAACCAAGACCATATGATAACTTCACATTTGACCGAGCTTTATGCATTATGCGGCATCTGAGGTCACTAGCGGTTGTTAAGGAGGTAGTTCTGTTTAAGTGTTTCAATTCACGAAGGTTGAAAAACATCCGAAGTACTAAATGTAATTGCAATAGTAGAAACAGTGGATGTTATGAGCGGCCTTTAGAAGGTGACCAAACAGCATTTACATCGCCATACTACCGTTATAGCTTGTCCGTCCTCTTTTAGAATACTGCTTCGCGGTTTGGGATCCTTACCAGATAGGACTGACGGAGTATATCGAAAAGGTCCAAAGAAGGGCAGCACGTTTTGTATTACCACGAAATATGGGAGAGGGTGTCACTGATATGATACAGGATTTTGGCTGGACATCATTAAGTGAAAGCCGTTTTTCGTTGTGACGGGAACTTCTCACGAAGCTCCAATCACCAACTTTCAACTCCGAATGCGAAAATATTTTGTTGACACTGACCTACATAGGGAGGGACGATCACCACGATAAAATAAGGAAAATCAGAGCTCGTACGGAAAGATATAGATGTTCGCTTTTTCCGCGCGCTATAAGACATTAGAATAATAGAAAACTGTGAATGTGGTTTCATTGAACCCTCTACCAGGCACTTAAATGCGATTTGCAGAGTATCCATATTGATTTAGATGTAGAGATCATCTGTAATTAATCAGGGTTCCTCTGTAGTTCATTAGTTTTACTGAAAGGAATGTAAGGCCTGAAATTAACACTATAGTTTTTTCGTTAATTTTATATAATAAGAAGCTGGTTTGAAAAGATCTCGGGAACACCACGACAGGTCAGTGCTAACGCAAAAAATTGTTCACGTGAGATTCATTGGATTGTTGCCTGTAAACACGTGCCACGTCAGTTGTCTTGAAAGAGAGCTGTGGCGGTGACGTGGCTCTGTTGTTGTTCCCACGTAGTGATTTGCAAAGATGGAAAAAATTGAGATTCGAGCGGTGACTAAGTACTTCGTAAAGAAAGGTTTGAAAGCAAAGGACACTCATGCCGATTTCCAGAATACGTCGAGGTACTCTGTTCCTTCGTATTCAACTGTTGCCAAGTGGACAAATGAATTTAAATTTGGTCGGGAGAGCCTAGTGGTCGGCCAAGATGTGCCACTACTCCAGAAATCATTGCAAAAGTGCTCAAAATGGTTATGGAGGATCGCCTATGGAAAGTGCGTGCAATTTCTCAAGCTTGCCAGATGTCATCTGATAGGACATATCACATTTTAACTGGTGAATTAGAAATGAAAAAAAAATCTGCAAGATGGGTGCCGCGACTCTTGACGCTGGATCTAAACTCATGAGAATGAACGTATCGGAACAATGTTTCGCCCGTTTTAGGAGAAACTAACAAGATTTTTTGCGCCGGTTTGTGAGTACAGATGGAACTTGCGTGCAGTGCTAAACCCCAGACACAAAACAACAGCCAAAACAGTGGAAACATGGTGATTCTCCGCCACCAAAGAAAGCAAAGATAATTCCTTTGGCGGGAAACGTCATGGCATCAGTGTTCTGGGACGCGAAGGGGATTCTGTTTGTAGATTATCTCCCCACTGGGCAAAAACTTACTGGAGAATACTATGCTAACCTTCTGGACAAATTGTAACGAAAGATACGAGAAAATAGGCCAGGTTTAGCAAGGAAGAATGTTGTCTTCCATCAAGACAATGCGCGCCCGCAAACATGCGCCGTCTGCATGGAAAAATTACAGGAACTAAGGTATGAATTGTTGCCACACCGGCCATATTCACCTGATATGGCTCGGTCAGACTTCCAACTCTTCCCCAAACATAAAATTTTTCTCGGTGGACGAAGATTCACTTCAAACGAAGAGTTGATAGCCGGAGTTGACAACTATTTTGCAGGCCTGGAGGAAACTCATTTTCGAGATGGGATCAAGACACTGGAACATCACTGGACCAAGTGCATTAGTCTACAAGGAGACTAAATTGAAAAATAAAAAATGTTTCAGTGATGTAAGTACCTTATTTGTATTCCGTTCCGAGAACTTCTCAAATCACCCTCGTATTTCGGCACTTACGTGTATGTTAAATTTTGCTGTCAACGCTGTTCTTTTAAATATATTTTAACGTTTATTTGCTACTTTTCTATTATGCTTTCGAAAATGTTTCTACATCCTGATTTTGAGGAAATATTACTTATGGCTGCATTTGTGTGAAGGGTTTTCAAAAAGTAAGTTACACATTATTACGGCAGGCAAGTGGCTTTTATTGAAAGCTGCACTACACTTCCAAGTGATACAGATATTTGACACTATTTTCCACATAGTCACCAGGTCTATGCAAACAACGGCCGGAGCACTGTACCAACCGTTTAATTCCTCAAAGATAGAATTCCGCTCTTAGGCCACTGAGCCATTCACGGACTGCGCAGCCCCTCCCGCTGGATGTTCGAGTCCTCCCTCGGGCATGGGCGTGTGTGTTGTTCTCAGCACAGGTTAGTGTAAGTAGTGTGTAAGTCCAGGGACCGATGACCTAAGCAATTTGGTCCATTAGAAATTCACACACATTTGAACGTCTGAGCCACTCAGAAACCACTATGTGAGCATCTCATCGCTGGAAAATCTCTTTCCCCGTAGATATGCTTTCATCGTGCCCAAAGGATGGAAACTGAATGATTCTATTTCTGGACTGTATTAATGAACAGTATCACCCTCGTCTGTGCGGCCTTGGTGAAATTGTTGGCACCATTTCAGAAATAGCTGGACGTGACATTGCATTTGGTCCATAGATCATTGGATGTTCACTGTGAATCTGTGTGTCATTTAGACGTTTTGTCCGCAAGAATCATGCTGCCTCTCGTATTTCAACTTCGGAGTACGTTTCCAGTTCCACGCCACTTCACTCGCACACTGTGAGAAACCTGTTTTCTGTACCGCAGCAGAAGTGTGTCTGTAGGAAATCCTGATTACTTACTCGCTTCTAACAATGTGTCATTTTTGTTGAGCAATGATCTTTGCCTTGGTCGACATGGGCAGCTTACTTTCTGAAATTACTACACAATTTGATGAGTGCTAGCGTGTTTGCTTACATGTATGCCAATTGTCTGTACTAGATTTCCGCATTTTTCACACTGTTATGTCACCATAAATCTGTAGCCACAGATACACGCTGTTCCACTGCTTACGAAACACTGAGCTGTTCGCTAGTTTGTTTTAGGTATTCTAGGGGAGAATTTGAAACAGACTCTGAGGTGTGTGTGTGTGTGTGTGTGTGTGTGTGTGTGTGTTGAGCAACAGATTCGTAAGTGTATAGCACTGTGTTATTCACAGCGGTCACTGTCGAATACAACAAAGTTTAGGATAGATATTCTGGTCAATGTGCAGCGAAGCATTGGACAATTCACTGCCGCATAACAACTTCGCTGTGGATAGGAGGAGTCAGGGTCACATATAGGATCTTTTCCTTACAACAAGGTACAGAGCGCAGAGACTGAAATGAGTAAAAGAACACAGCAATGTGGTGCACGAAGCATGGAAGAAGTTCACATGGTCTCGTGTGTTACGGTACACTGTAGTAAGATTTAGGTTTTCCGTGATTTCCCTAAACCGTTTCAGGCAAATGCCGGGATGGTTTCTTTGAAAGGGCACGGCCGACTTCCTTCCAAATCCTTCCCTAACCCGAGCTTGCGCTCCGTCTCTAATGACCTCGTTGTCGACGGGACGTTAAACACTACCCACTACCACCACCACTGTAGTAAGACAAAAGGATTTCGTAAACGGTATCATGGCGCCACCAGAAGCTGTTGTAATAATGTTTATTTACGGAAAATTAGTTCAAGTGAAGCGACGTTCTTCAAGCCACTGATTAATGCTACAATGCTTCTTTGGTGTCATAGACATACCGAGTGTTTATAATTAAAGTGCAGCTACTCTCGATGGTTCAGTGTGGGTTGTTACTATCGTATGGCAGTGAAATTTGGTAGATATGCTGTTGCCTTAATGCTGAACCGATTTACACTGGGAAAAAGGTGTTCCAGTTTTGGCAATAGATGCAAATCTGGTACTGTACAGCAGCCTGTCGACGTCACCGGTGCTCATTTCGAACAAAATGTGTAAACACGATATTGCGGTGCCTGTGTTGTTAAGAAGAACGATGCCATGTTCTTTCGGACATGCATGCGTGTTAAGGCCACTGCTCACTTAACGCAGGAAATCCGGGTTCGAGACCTGACCAGGCACAAATTTTCACTATCGTCATTACCTAATACACCTGATGGTTGTTCGTACTCGCAAGCGTCAATACTGTTAACTGTGTAAGCGGCGGTTAACAATGAAATCAATGTTAGGTCATTCTCACTTGTTTGACTGTTTCTGCCTGCGCCCCGTTCCTAATAACTACATATGGAAACAATTCTATACAGCTTTCTTGCAGTCACGGGGTAAGATTAGCACTGGTGGCAAAAATTGGAACTAATATTTTTCCAGCTTAAATCAGTTCCTCGTTAATATCAAGCAAGTTTCGCTGTCATACGATAATTACATCCCACAGTGGACGGCTGCGGGTAGCTGCGTTTTAATTATGACAACCCACTAGTTGTTATTAATTGTATATCTGTCCTTAATTTGATGTATTATTACCCTCTATTATTTGACACTATACTGTTATGGTACAAATGTTGCTAAGTAGTATGGTTAATTTTTGCACTTAGTGGAGGATGAAAGATGTGTAGTGTAATTGGGGGATGTATATGTGTCAGATGCTGTAATTAAATGCCAAACATGTATTCGACGGCAAGGAACCTTCTTTAATCTCGCTGATGCCTTGAACTTAATGTAGCATTAATCCATGACTTAAATACGGGCGACTGAGTAAAACTACTTGTTTATGAGTAAATAGTGTTACAACAGTTTTAGATGGTTCCACGATGCCGTTATTTAATAAACTGAAACTTTCAGCAACGTCTATAGAAGATATTTAAGAAAACAAAATGAGATGTATTCTTGCTACCAATAAGGTACTGTTCAGGCTACTGAGTTACCCTCGTGTGGGGGAATGTTCAGCTGTATGAAATGTGACCCATGAGACGTCTGCCTGAGAACAAAACATATAGCGTACTGAAGTTACTAACAGTAACTTCGAGTGAGCCTAAGAGACTGAAGATAGCATGCAATGATTCCCATAACGAAGTACTCCGATGAGCCAAAACATTATGACCCCTGCCCACCGCGAGACTGAATGCCACGTGATGGCACTTGGCGCGGTAAGGAAAGTATGTAAGCGGAGCAAAGACGAATGAGGAACCATTCTAGCGATAATACGAGTAACAAATTTGGAAATTAATTGACACAGCAACTTTGATATAGGGATGATTGTTGTGGTCTGGTGTTGGAGAACGAGAACCTCGGAAACGGTGAAGCTGGTCAACTACTGGCGTGCTACTGTCGTGAACAGCTACGTACAGTGACTGAAGGACAGTGAAAGCATGAATGGACGACAAGATCTTGACGTCGACGCCTCGTCACTGAGCGTAGTGGTCGGGGATTGGTCGGTGTGTAAAGCTGAGTAGGGGTCGGTTCTGTGGCAGATTTGACAGCAAACTGCAATAGACATGCAGGCGCAAGTGCATAATGTTGAACATGGGCCACCGCAGCAGACGATTCCTTCGAGTATTCTCCTAATAATTGCAGCGGGCGTGGGTTCACCGAGACTGGGCCGTGGATCAGTGGAAACCTAGTTGGATGGATAATGTCTCCTGTTGATTCTTTGAGGGGCTGGTGAACTTCATCAAAATGTACCCTAGAGGGGCACGAACAATAGTTTACATATTTCGACTTTGATCCACTTATAACAATTCAGTTTTATTATTGTGGTGTGTTTCCTAACAGTCACCTTATTAGAGTACACGAGTAAGATATTTGATGGTTCAACTTCGGTATAACTTTCTTTTAAGTTTCGCGTCTCTTGAAACAGTCTTCGCTGCTGTCAAGCAGAAGGGTACTTCGCACAGTGAACACATCCACAAATTTCTGATCATAGTTTTTCTCAAACTGCAAACTGCACATATTCTACACTGAAGAGCCAAAAAAGCTGGTGCACCTGCCTAATACAGTGTAGCGCCCCCGTGAGAACGCAGAAGTACCACAAAACGACGTGGAATTGGCTCGACTAATGCCTGAAGTAGTGCTGGAGGGAACTGACACCATGAATCCTGCAGGGATGTCCATAAATCCGTAGGAGTACGAGGCGGTGATGATCCCTTCTGAACAGCACGTTGCAAGGCAACAGAGATATGCTCAATAATATTCCTGACTGGGGAGTTTGGTAGGCAGCGGAAGTGTTTGAACTCAGAAGAGTGTTCCTGGAGCTACTCTGGAGCAATTCTGAACGTGTGGAGTGTCGCACTGTGCTGCTGGAATTGCCCAAGTCCGTCGGAATGCACAATGAACATGAATGGATGCAGGTGATCTGACAGGATGATTATGTACGTGTCACCTGTCAGAGCCATATCTAGACGTACCAGGGGTCCCATATAACTCCAACTGCACACGCCTCACACTATTACAGAGCCTCCACCAGCTTGAACACTCCTCTGCTGACATTCAGGTTCCATGGATTCATGTGGTTGTCTCCATACCCGTACACGTCCATGCGCTCTATACAATTTGAAATGAGACTCGTCCGACCGGGCAGCATGTTTCCAGTCATCAGCTGTCCAATGTCGGTGTTGACGGCCCGAGACGAGGCGTAAAGCTTTGTGTTGTGCAGTCATCAAGTGTACACGAGTGTGCCTTAGGCTCCGAAAGCCTATCTCGATGATGTTTCGTTGAATGTTTCGCACGCTGACACTTGTTGATGGCCCAGAATTGAAATCCGCAGCAGTTTGCGGAAGGGGTGCACTTCTGTCACGTTGAACGATTCTTTTCAGCCGTCGCTGGTCCCGTTCTTGCAGGATCTTTTTCCGGTCGCAGCGATGTCGGAGATTTGATGTTTTACCGGATTCCTGGTATTCACGGTGCACTCGTGAAATGGTCATACGAGAAAATCTCACTTCACCACTAACTCGGAGATGGTGTGTCCCATTGCTCGCGCACCGGCTGTAACACCATGTTCCGAGTCACTTAAATCTTGATAACCTGCCGCTGTAGCAGTAGTAACCGACCTAACAACTGCGCCAGACACTTGTCGTTTTATATAGGTGTTGCCGATCGCAGCTCCGTATTCTACCTGTTTACATATCTGTATCTTTGAATACCCATGCCTATACCTGTTTCTCGGGCGCTTCAGTCTATATGATGAGTGAATAGGCTAGTGTTGACTGCTTTTGTGATGAATACTTTCGTCTACGTATGGCTTGTGTGCCTTGATCTGAGATCATAAATTATTTTTGCATACGGAGGATGAAGCAGCAGCCACTGAAATTTTTTTTCGAGTCAACAAACATTATTACACCTCTCGACTGAAGTTAATGTCGGATAACTGTCATCACTTTCATCACTGTCAACATTGTTGTCACTAGATGGCATTTATCAAATTATATTCGGTGACATACAACTCCTGTTAGTCGTTTTTGGCGAGATACACTATATCGAGAAGATGGGTGGTGGTCAGTGCCATTAACGACACAGAAATCCGTCTATGAAGTATTAAAAATTCTATTCGAATAACAGGTAATGTTACCTGTAGATTTATGGAAGGTCAGTACATAAATATAAACCAATACTAACAAAAATAGCCGTATAAAGATGAACTATAAAGAGAAATGCACAACACTTCCACGAACAACACCAAAAATGCATGAAATATTAGCTCGTGTCATAAATTCGCAGCAAAATTACTGCACTGTGATTCTCGTTGCATCTAGTGATACTTTAATCAACAATTAGTTGGTGAGTTGAGAGAACTACCGCCCCTGAGCGGTGAACTGAGAAAAACATGTGGTTAACCACAGTGACACCGCCTTTTCAAAGCACCTACATATGTGGCAGGTTACAATTATGTCCACCCTTCAAAGAGTTAAACCGTGTCGGTGATCGTGCCCGGATACGCCGCCATTCAGACGGACGGGTACTCGAATCGTGCATTACGTTATGGACGCAGGCCGGTGGGGGCTTACTAATACCGTAGGCGACATGCAACTGGCCTTCTGTGAGACGCGTGGTAGCATTCGAAGGCACTTTGATAGCTGCGGAGTACGTGAACGTTGGTAGGGATTCCCTGCATCCCATCATACTTGTATTCACAGAAGGCGACGGCATATTCCAACAGGATAAGCAGCAAAATTGTCGCGTCACAAGCCCAGAACCCTGCTATAGTGGTTTGAGAAGCACGATCGTTGATGTCTTAGTTACCAGAGTCATCTCACCCGTACCCGACGGCACACAAGTTACATGGCATAGGACTCCACGTCCGCCCCTACATACCACCGGTCCTTAATTACTGCGTGACCTGTACGTTGACTTCTCGGTGCTACATTGTTCCAGAAAGTTGTCGAGGACTTCTACAATGCATGCCACGAAGATTCCATACCCTATTGCGTTCCAGAAATTACCCGACAGACTATTAGGCAGGTAGTTGTAATGTGTTGGCTCATGGGTGTAATTGGATGTAATGACGAGCAGTGACGCTGCACACTTTCTGTGTGTACTGACTGGAGAGGACCCGCTCGGTGGTGTATCCTGGCGGTGGCGGCGCAGTGCATCGGCTCGGCGGACACCCGGACGGTGGCGGCGTGGTAGGGCAGCGCGGCGTTGTAATGCGCGCGCAGTGGCCAGAACGCCGGCTCCAGCGGGAACACTCCGCTCGCCCCCTCCGCCGCCTCCACGCGCAGCCACCGCAACAGCCCCGCTGCCGCCGGATCTGCACACAGCGTGGAAATAAGATGATTTTCAGCTTTTGCATCTTGTGTAATTGTGTTCACATTTACGCTGTTGGTTACGTTATCTTCATAACTCATCGTCTCATTTCCATTCGTGATGGCGCCTCTCGATACGAATTTCACTGATGAAAACACTACTGGCAACTTGTAGTACTCTGATTGTTATCGAACGAGGTGGCGCAGTAGTTAGTATACTGGAGTCGCAGTCTGCAGGACGACTGTTCAAACTCGCGTCCGGCCATCCGGATTTAGGTTTTTCTTTAATTTCTCTAAATCACTTCAGGCAAATGTCGAGATGGTTCCTTTGAAACGGCACAGCTGATTTCCCTCGTCATCCTTCGCAAATCCGAGCCTGCGCTTCGCCTCTAGTGGCCTCGTTCTCCACGTGACCTTAAACACTGATCTCCTTCTCTGATTATTAAAAACTTCTCTGTTTCCGTTTCGTTCTCCATGTTGTCCACTTAACACTAACAAGGATCTGACTTTCAATTTGCTCAACTCGTGTTAGAATCTGATTTTGGAAGGACACACAGTGATAAAACTTAAGTTGGAGATACAGCCAGATAATAAAATGAACTAACATCTGTAAGTTCATATCGTTGATGGTAGCTGCCACCACTAGGTGTTTGGTACCTATTACATACTATGCAAGTAACGATGGAAAGTGTTTCAGTTAATTTTTGGTTCCGACGTTTGGCAAGCTGTGGCCATCATGCAGCCTTGCAGTTTTGTACCGTAAGTCCATAGCTCCGACGAACCTTTTAATGCTATCATCAATGTCCGAAGTTGTCATACACAGCTTGCCCGTGCCATAATACTCTCTAAATTAATTTGGTAGATTATGTACACTTCATATTTCTTGTTCCAGTTTCTGTGTAGTATCTTACAAGAGATGCATGCAAGTCTTTTAGTCAAGTGATTTTCAAAAAAGCTATAATTTTCTTGTGATAGTTACGTCTAGTAAGATGAGTGCCACACACATAGGCCTTTACTTGATCTGTTCACTCATCGGAGCTCTCACGTTCTGTATCCCCGACGGTATCAGATTGTTCATGTTCAAAATGGTTCAATGGTTCAAATGGCTCTAAGCACTATGGGACGTACCATGTGAGGTCATCAGTCCCCCAAAACGTAGAACTACTTACACCTAACTAACCTAAAGACGTCACACACATCCATGCCCGAGGCAGGATTCGAACCTGCGACCGTAGCAGTCGCGCGGTTCCGGACTGAAGCGCCTAGAACCTCTCGTCCACCCCGGCCGGCATTGTTCATGTTCCTGAAAGGTAATTTACTACTGAGATACAGCTATTAGAAAAACGGAACAAATACTCTTCTGGCCTCTAAAGAATAGTTCGTGATAACAATACACAGTCTGATACTTCTACATTTCCAGACATTTTGTTGTGTCAGATGACCCCTGCAAATTCCATTCAGATCCAATATGACTTTTGTCTAAGTTGTTCGGGTAGTATTGCGCGTTAATTTCTGCATGAACTTTTTTTTATAATTTCCACCCTCACTGATAATCAACGTTACCTGTTTAGTTTCGATACAAAGTTTTGTTTACATTACAACCACTTACGCTACATAATCTACTTGTTACAACATGGAAAGATTGACGTATTTTACAACAATGAATTCTATTAGAAAAAAGTCTGTAGCCTGCTATCCTACAAGAGACATAAATCATAAATGGGAAAAGACATTAGTTTGCAATATCCTGATGTAAATAGTTACAAACAGTATCAGACCCTTTAAATGACATTAATGTGCACGGCCTCCTTCTTTTCTCTGCAACACTTTTTAAATGCAGCGTCGACTAAAATTTCTGAAATATTATGTCCTGACAGAATACAACACTTTTAAAAACATTCTCATCCGAACTTCTTCGATATTTAATCAGAGTCTTTATATGTAGAAACAGTTTCTGGGTACACTGTGAATATTCGTACTCTGCTCAAGTGTTGCGACTAGCTATCAGTCAAGATAAATGAGGATTAATGGATTTGGAAGTGAATGATCACGACTAGATTGCTCTATGTGTGTCTCAACAAGCCGTCACTACTGCTTCGCTACATTCTGTTTCCTCTAACTTAGCCGGTGTAATATAAAACCGGCCTCCTATAAGATATTATAGTTACCTTTATATCATTTTCATTTGATAATTTTATAAAAAGTCAGTTCTAGTAGCGGCAATTTTATGTGCAATAATGATACAAAGAGTAGAAGATTCATTAAGTGTTATACCCAGCTCTTCCTATGAGGAACCCAGCAGGTCACAATTAAACGAGAGCGGAAACCGACTTGTAGTAGCGGCTCTGGTGACCCAGTTCGTCTCTTTCAAAGGCAGTTGTCATCTGCATTTGCTATTCTGTCTGATGTCTGCCAGACGACAGGATTACTGGTGTCGAGTTCTCCCGCGCTTGTTAGAAGGATGGAAATATTCCTCTTGAGCTTCCTCTTCCGCGTATGAGTCTTGTAAATGTACCACCCGTAAGTGAGTGCTACAAAACTCATTTCTATGTCTGCGTTACAGCAGTCAAACAAATGCTGTAGGTAGCAAAAATTTCAATATCTCATAAGCTGTCTACATAATGGGAATGTGAGCCCCTTCTCACAGAAATATTACGATTAATGCAAACTTTCATGTCCTTTTCGTCCTTGCTTTCCTCCAGTCAAAACAAATGTCCACAAATCTGTTGTTTTAATTTTTCTTTTTTCTCGAACGTCGGAAATGATAAAATGTATCTGATTACAACCATTCTGAGTGTCTTATGCTTAAAGAGCTGAAGCATTTGGTAGTAAATCCAGAAAATGTAATACACTCTATGCTTGAAATGGTTTGGTACATTTTACGACGGAGTTCAGTAACGGCGATTGGGGTCATGCCAAGCTGTATCAACATCAACACAGACCTCATGGCGCCCGTTAGCTCAGCATTTTCTGTCACATTTTGGTGGCTTGAGGAAGTGTAATTGTGGATTTAGGCCTCAGTTGAACGAAGATATCAGTTCATCTCGATAAAATTTTGATACCAACACCGGACAAAATATTTTTACAACATTGACATTTCCTCACCAAATAGAACAAACGACAAAACAGGTGCCGTTATTACCTCGTAGGTACCCATTATGTAATGAGACTTCATGTCTACAGACGTTCCAATTTAGTGACAAAAATGGTTCCGATGGCTCTGAGTACTATGGGACTTAACTTCTGAGGTCATCAGTCCCCTAGAACTTAGAACTACTTGAACCTAACTGACCTAAGGACATCACACACATCCATGCCCGAGGCAGGATTCAAACCTGCGTCCGTAGCGGTCGCGCGGTTCCAGACTGAAGCGCCTAGAACCGCTCGTCCACTTCGGCCGGCAATTTAGTGACCTTGAATGTATCTTACTAGCATCACTAAACTGATCATATAGCTCAAACTACCTTATCAGATCGCATGCACAACTGACGTCAAAAATAAATGGAGTCTTTTTTGATAGCGGAAAAATGTCAAGTAATGATAAGCAGAAAATCTGATCATGATTCATTACCTTCCGAGCAATTTCGTTGAACTTCAACGGTTGTTTCTGCCAGATCCTCTGCTTCTTGAAACAGTCTGTAAGAGAAATGAGAGACACTAAATAGAAACTGAAGAAATTTTGATTTATTTCTAATTGTGTCTTATTTCCGTACAAATAACACACATGTTTTTATTAGCGCTATAAAATATATTTTTGTCAGTATCAAGGTTCTCTTCAGACAACTTTTACCCTGCGATGATATCTGCTACCTCATGTACAGAAATATGGCCTTAGTGTGTCGGGTGAGACTAAATTTATCAGAGCTAACCGTAGAACTATGGACCAATGAAGGTAACATTTCTCTTTGTCCTGATGAAACTCTGCTCCTGTGGCTTGCAGAATGTGCATCAGAAGCATATTTCACAATTTTTCTATTAATAACGTAGTGAAAAAGATATCTAGATCAAATTTAATTTTCAGGCAAATGCCGGGATGGTTTCTATGAAAGGGCACGGCCGATTTCCTTCCCTGTCCTTACCTAACCCTAGCTTATGCTCCGTCTCTAATGACCTCGTTATCGACGGGACGTTAAACACTAATCTCCACCTCCTCCTCAAATTTAAAGATAATTTTGTGTAACACATATCTGTTACGTGGGTGGCTAATTTCACGGTAATGTATCCAGGGTTCTTATTGTGATTGAAAACATACTCTTTTTCATATGTAGATCTAAGTGAAAATCAACAAAACGGGTATTCCACGCTCTCATCCTTTCCACAGAATTAAAAATCATTTCGTTAACGAGGTCATTTGATTCAAGGTCCACTAAAATTTCGAAGAAAAATGAATGAAAAGTAATAGGCTACCATTTTTAATGGACCTTTCTTTCCAATTGAATTTATGTCAAACAGCGATAGTGAAAATGGACCAGAATTTCAGCAAGATCCGTCCCTATCTGAGTGATATATTTTTGCACATTTTATGGCTTTCATAAGCTAATCTTTTTAATGATGAGTCAAAGACAGTAACTACTCAGTTTCCGGCCGCAGCGATGTCGGAGACTTGATGTTTCACCGGATTCCTGATATTCACGGTTCACTCGTGAAATGTTCGAACGGGAAAATCCCCACTTCATCGCTGCCTCGGAGATGCTGTGTTCCATCACTCGTACGCCGACTATAACACCACGTTCAGCCTCACTTAAATCTTGATAACCTGCCATTGTAGCAGCAGTAACCGATATAACAACTGCGCTAGACCCTTGTTGTCTTATACAGGCGTTGCCGACCGCAGCGCCGCGTTCCACTTGTTTGCATATTTCTGTATTCGAATACGCTTGCCTATACCAGTTTCTTTGGCTCTTCAGTGTATATATCTATCTAAAGTAATATACACCCATGTTATGTAGGAATGAGAATTCTGACCGTAACGGCACCTTGTAAAAATTGCCATTGGGGCAAACTGACAACGAACCTCTACGCGTTGGCCAGAAGCACTATGTCTGTCATCCTAAACATGTGCTCAAATCATGTTGCTTGTACAGAAAGACTGTCCTGCGAAATTATTGTACATTGGTGTGATACTTAATGATGTTCCAGGACTTGAAAAAATGAAAATGTTAAATATACTGTAACACTGGTGATTAGGAAGGCAAAATGGTTCAAATGGCTCTGAGGACTATGCGACTTAACATCTGTGGTCATCAGTCGCCTAGAACTTAGAACTAATTAAACCTAACTAACCTAAGGACATCACACACATCCATGCCCGAGGCAGGATTCGAACCTGCTACCGTAGCAGTCGCGCGGTTCCGGACTGAGCGCGATTAGGAAGGATTTTGTTAATAATACTGCTGATCACTGATCACAACTTTCAAATAAATGAGGTGAGAAAGAAAATTGTAATTATATGATACTTTTCGAAACGAGTAGATATTATGTGATACGTGAATTTTTTGACATGGATGATCGTATAAATGAACAAGATGTGAAAGCAGAGACCTAGGTGGTGTGAAACTATCTCTAGAGACTCGAAGCTGTGAGACACTTGTGAAACGTCATGGAAACATAGGACAACAAGGAGGTTAAGTGTCGGATGTAAAAAATGAGGGAAGAGCAAGGAGCGTCAGTCTTATAAAACTTCGGGGAAGCAAAGGAAATATGAACTATAATGCAGGTAGTGAGTACTACTGATAATAATGTCGGAGGAAGAGAACAAAGATATTGCTGCTACTGCTTACCTATGGTATCAAAAACGTATTTGATTACATTCCAAGATGTCGGTATGGTATTTTAAAGTAACCATTTCAGAACGTTACATATCAAGCTATAATAACCATACCTTAAAACTGACTTTTATAAGCAACACTTCAAAAAATCAGATCTACAACCTGGTATGTAATAAAATACTTGTGTAATGAAAATAATCTCTCGTTGGGACTCAAACCTGGTAACTGGGATATAAAGCGGAAGTATTGAGACACCTGTGTAACCGTAGAAATGCTGAAACTACAAGAAATTCCCAACTAAGGTAGTCTCAGATGAGGCAGTGGCAATTCTCCGGCGCTGAGTTGAATAACAAGCCTTGACTAGTCTCATTCATGATTTCGGAATAAACCACCAGACAGCAGTGTCCCCTTGCTCACTGAGACCTCCACCCAATTACACACACGCACGCACACACACACATACACACAGCTTATATCAGATGCATCAAAGAACGCTGACAACGCATGTTGTGCGGAAAGACGAGCTAATCGTTTTTCCAGAGAAAGCCACTGTCCGGAAATGTAGAACTTCGCCATTGTGAAACTGTGAAGTTTGAAAATGATGGTATTACAATATCTTCGGATAATGTTTGGATTTAATTATCCAACATGTTAGCCATTATGATCAAATGGCTCTGAGCAATATGGGACTTAACATCTGAAGTCATCAGTCCCCTAGAACTTAGAACTACTTAAACCTAACTAACCTAAGGACATCACACACATCCATGCCCAAGGCAGGATTCGAACCTGCGACCGTAGCGGTCGCGCGGTTCCAGACTGAAGGACCCAGAACCGCTCGGCCAAAACGGCCGGCGTACGTGAACACCTAGAACAAAGTGGCATAAATAAACAACAGATTGGAAACTTCCCAAAATACAGAAACAAAATTACGAGGTGGGAAGGCGTCTAAGGAAAAAAAACAGTTACAAAAAGATAAGGAAGAAAATCTACAGCAGAAAAAATGAAAAGAAACAAGTGAACAGATGCAAGATTATTGTAGAAGATGTAAAGCTAACTTAAATGTTGTCCTTAGCCTGTAAAAAAGAAAGATGAAGAATTGCAATGTGGGTCTCTTCGTCTCGCCTATCTACACTGCGTGCCTGAAAAAGTGAAGCTCGCATAAGACATGGGCAACTTTCCACGTAAGTTACTTCATGTTCAGACTATCGATATGTATGTAAATTATTTGAGTTGCAATTCTCTTGCAACTGGTAGAACGGCTTATAGAGTGCATTAGCGTTGTTCGTGTCTGGTGTTGTACTACGCCTGGTGGGATACATAACGGGCGTAAACATCGTCAGTTGCTGAGTGATCACTGTGAAGGACACGGATATGGTCCGTACTAATACGATACAGTGTCATCTGCATCATACAGAGGTCTCCATTTGCCTGGCTGGTCAAATCGTGCAACATCCAAAAGTGTGGGACATTAGGAAGTGACAGTAGCCTGATGCTGGACTGCATGGGAACAAGAGGTTAGTGATATTTGTCGTCAAGGTTCCAGTCGACCACGTCTGATCATAAAGCCCGAGCCCATTGTAACTTCTTCATATCGGCGCCTACTTTGAACGAACAAGTGGAGGACTCCATCCAACATTCTGTGTCATCTTGCACCATTGGTTGGAAATTAGCTGCATTCAGGCTAGGGAATTTCCGTCCCACGCGTAGGCTGCCGTTAACACAAAGGCTTCGTTTGGAATGGCACCGCAACCATAAAGGCTAGATTGCTGATGAAAGACGTCACATTGTGTTCAGAATAAGAACCACGGTTCTGCTCTTACCAAGATGATATGGCAGTGACATGGGGAAATGACCTATTCTTTCAATGTTTCGGAGAGACACAACGGTGTTACTCCTGGTGTCATGGTGTTGAAAGCCACCGGGTATGATGTCAAGTCCCGGCTGGTAGTCAACGGCGGAACTCTTGTGGGATAAAAGCACGTCATGGACGTTCTGCGTACCCTTGTCTTATCTATAGTGCAACAGTATCGTGGTGCCATTTTGCAACTTTACAATTCCCCTCACACATTGTATGTGTCTCTATGAACTGTCTGCTTGAGTTTAAGGTACTCTTATTGTCAGCAAGATAGCCGGACCTCTCCCCTATGGAATACGTGTGGGACCAGTTCGGATGTAAACTCTGTCCCACTGCCAATATCCAGGATATCAAAGGCCAGTTACAGCAGTTGCGAGCGAGCTTGCCTCAACAGGTGATACCGCTGCTTTGACACACCTTTTCCATCTGAATCGGTGAATGCATCTACGCAAGAGGGGGCACAGCGTTATACTGTAAAGTGTTCTCATACTGTCGAGTTCTTCTTAAATTTGCTGTAATTTGTAAACACTGAAATAACACCACACCCCATCTGACCCGTAAAGTTTCATTTGGTTTCTTTCGACGCTTCTCGGTGCTTCACATTTTTTGTCACGCAGTCTATTTTCAGATTCTTATGTAGGCAGGCAGTAGCCTGATGCTGGACTACATGGGAACAGGAAGGCAGTGATATTAGTCGTCAAGGTTCCCGTCTACCACGTCTGATCATCAAACCCAAGCCCATTGTAACTTCTTCACATCATATGGGATGGTAACGTACTGCTAGTAATAGTAATAATAATCGAAAGATTCATTAACTGTATCCAAGCAAATAAAAGTTGACGCTCGTGAAGGTTGGACGAGGCTGAGTGTTTGTCAGCTATACTAATGTGTCTTCAAAATTGGATACTTGGATGATTTTGTCAATAAGGTTGTGATAGAGTTACTTCTCCATTCTTCTCCAATTGAGCTAATATCCAACCTCTTACATCCTGCAGCTAATAGAATGTAATTCCGCGGTCTTCCTTCTCCCTGTCTGTTTTTAAAGCTCCTCTTTTATTACTGTATATTGATAATTTTTACTTATGGACCGTGTGACAGCTACTGAATAAAACACAATTCTAGTGTCATACGCGTTTCGCCTTTATTTTCTGCAAGGCATCATCAGTGGCCTGGAATATGTACATATGTTAGCTATTTAATTTACACTTTTGTCACTGTGCCTATAGGTTATACACAGTTCTGGTGGTTGGTATTTCCTATTAAGTAGTAATGTTTTGAACTGTACTGAGAGATTGCGTGGACAATTTCTTACATATTACGCTCCTGTTGCATTTTTGGTGTTGTTCTTCTTCTTATGAATACCAATTTGCGGTTTTTTCCCACATTCCACAGCACCATTAACTGAACGCTTGTCTCAATGCAATGTTTTGGTTTCTGTTGCCGACTGCCAAACGTTTTTGCCAAAGATTGAATGTTATTGCCAAACCTTCGAGGGTAATTATTGAAGCATCTGTGACCTGTTCATGTATGCATTTATGTGTGCGTTTGTGTATGTTTGCGTGTGTGTTGTGGTGTGGTATTTTTTTGTTGGCACTGCTTATGTGTTTGTATGTATTTTAGTGTGGTATTTTTTTTTTGGTCTCTCTCTCTCTCTCTCTCTCTCTCTCTCTCTCTCTCTCTCTCTCTCTCTCTCTCTCTCTCTCTGTGTGTGTGTGTGTGTGTGTGTGTGTGTGTGTGTGTGTGTGTGTCCAGATGGTGTGGGGAAGAGGTAGTTTTTGTCACTCTAACGTAACTTCCAAGACAGGCTAGCAGTAGAAAACTAAACAAGAGTACAGGAAAGAGATTTGCCTATCTCCAGCAAAATCCAAGGGCCGGATCTTAGCATCCAACCGCTCTTGGAACCGAACCTTATATTGTGATACACAGAAGTGATGCGTACCTGGCGAAGGACGGCGTGCGGCTGAGGGCGACGCTCAGCGCGTGCAGGTCCCCCGTGCAGTGGCGGCCGCTCTCCCTGCAACATCACACTTCCAACAGCCTGCCACACAACCACAAATAGATAACGAAATATACATAATACTACGCTTATCTTAATAATTGTTACTTTCATATGGTGAATAGGGTTGTATGAGACTGTTTCTCCGGAACAATTCATATTTGGGTGGTTCGCGGCAAGGACTATTTCTACAAAATGTTCATGTAAATATGAGTCTAATTTTCATCAAATATTGACTTAGTGAGGACTGCTTGCCTTCCAATAATTATTAATCCCTTAAGTGGACATGTCGGGTATAGCCACCGATGGGTTGCTTCTTCTCAATGGGTTCGACAAATACAACCGATCGTAGCATACCTCTAGCCTCTCAACATTCAAGATAATGTTTTTTCAACCGATTATTGCGGATTTCATTGTTTATGCTCTTAAGGACAGAAACTGTGGCAGTCATAAATTCTGAAGAGAAATTAACTTCTGGAACTATTTTGAAGCTGGCTCGTGATTTGCTCGAAAACGGTTGTTGTATTCACCTCGACAAGTAGTGCACTAGTCCAGATCTGACTGACAAACTAAGAAGTAAGAATACCGACGTTGTCGGTACAATGCTGCAAAACAGGTAGTAGATCCTTGAATTTATTTACGAAAACAAAATTTTTAAGGTCCGATCGGCTTCGGAATTAAAACAAGAGTGAAAATCCTATGAAGCTGTGTTGTGCAGTGTCTCCAGTATGCTTGTCGACGGCGTCGCGCCGTGCTTTTCATTCCAGAGCACAATGAGTAAGTAAAGATATCTAAAACAACAGTGTCTCCCGCCAAGTGTGAATTCCATCCTGTAATTTCTGAGGTGTTCCGAACGATTTAATACAGCCCGCAAAATGTAAATATCATGCTTGACAGCAACGTGCGGCAATGGCACAGGATCCTTGAAACAGGACGTGTATAAATTCATAACGCAGGCCTTCAGGAACAGAAGCAAATGTAACCGATGATCTGGTTCAGTGAATAGATTAGGCGATTCGAGAAACTCGGTGGCTGGCAATTTTTGTTCAAAAATGGTTCAAATGGCTCTGAGCACTATGGGACTTGTGGTCATCAGTCCTTTAGAGCTTAGAACTACTTAAACCTAACTAAGGACATCGCACAACTCCCAGTCGTCACGAGGCAGAGAAAATCCCTGACCCCGCCGGGAATCGAACCCGGGAACCCAGGGCAATTTTTGTGTTGAGTGATTCATTTCCCGAGTATTTTGGCACAGACAATGAGCTGCCGATCAGCGTAGACGTTTGGCTAGAAGTACAGGAATCGTCGTTCAGTGACGAGGGTATAGGAAATTTGACACCATGCTACGAAAAAAGTTCAAATCCGAGCGGCGGCTATGCTATCAAGAAGTTGGAAGGTATCGTTAAACGTTGTTACGTGTATATCGTTCCTCAGGTAAAACATCACACACACACACACACACACACACATATATATATATATATATATATATATATATATATATATATATATATATATATATATATATATATATATATATACATATGGTGGTACAAAAAGGTACGGCCAAACTTTCAGGAAACATTCCTCACAAACAAAGAAAGAAAATATGTTATGTGGACATGTGTCCAGAAACGCTTATCTTCCATGTTAGAGCTCATTTTATTACTTTTCTTCAAATCATATTAATCATGGAATGGAAACACTCAGCAACAGAACGTACCAGCGTGACGTCAAACACTTTGTTACAGGAAATGTTCAAAATGTCCTCCGTTAGCGAGGATACATGTATCCACCCTCCGTCGCATGGAATCCCCGATACGCTGATGCAGCCCTGGAGAATGACGTATTGTATCACATCCGTCCACAATACGAGCACGAAGAGTCTCTCCATTTGTTACCGGGGTTGCGTAGACAATAGCTTTCAAATGCCCCCATAAATGAAAGTCAAGAGGGTTGGGGTCAGGAGAGCGTGGAGGCCATGGAATTGGTCCGCCTCTACCAATCCATCGGTCACCGAATCTGTTGTTGAGAAACGTACGAACACTTCGACTGAAATGTGCAGGAGCTCCATAGTGCATGAACCACTTATTGTGTCGTACTTGTAAAGGCTCATGTTCTAGCAGCACAGGTAGAGTATCCCGTATGAAATCATGATAACGTGCTTCTTTGAGCGTAGGTGGGAGAACATGGGGCCCAATGAAGACATCAACAACAATGCCTGCCCAAACGTTCACGGAACATCTGTGTTGATGACGTGATTGCACAATTGCGTGCGGATTCTCGTCAGCCCACACATGTTGATTGTGAAAATTTACAATTTGATCACGTTGAAGCCTCATACGTAAAGAGAACATTTGCACTGAAATGAAGCATTGACACATTGTTGGATGAACCATTCGCAGATGTGTACCCGTGGAGGCCAATCAGCTATTGATAGTGCCTGCACACGCCGTACATGGTAAAGAAACAACTGGTTCTCCCGTACCACTCTCCATACAGTGACGTGGTCAACGTTACCTTGTACAGCAGAAACTTCTCTGACGCTGACATTAGGGTTATCGTTAACTGCACGAAGAATTGCCTCGTCCATTGCAGGTGTCCTCGTCGTTCTAGGTCTTCCCCAGACGCGAGTCATAGGCTGGAAAGTTCCGTGCTCCCTAAGACGCCGATCAATTGCTTCGAACGTCTTCCTGTCGGAACATCTTCGTTCTGGAAATCCGTCTCGGTACAAACGTACAGCGCCACGGCTATCAGCCCGTGCTAATCCTACATCAAATGGGCATCTGCCAACTCCGCATTTGTAAACATTTTACTGAATGCAAAACCAGGTTCGTGATGAACACTAACTAGTTGATGCTAGTACTGTAGAGCAATGAGTCACATGTCAACACATGCACCGAAGTCAACATTACCTTCCTTCAATTGGGCCAACTGGCGGTGAATCGAGGAAGTACAGTACATACTGACGAAACTAAAATGAGCTCTAACATGGAAATTAAGCGTTTCTGGACACATGTCCACATAACGTCTTTTCTCTATTTGTGTGTGAGGAATGTTTCCTGAAAGTTTGGCCGTACCTTTTTGTAACACCCTGTATATACAGTGTGTCCCAGCTATCTTGTCCACCCAAAATATCTCTGGAACAATAATAGCTATTGGAAAACGACTTTCACCGGTATCAATGTAGGGCTGGGGCCCATGAATGTACATATTTGGAAACATTCTAAAACGAAAGCATATGTGTTTTTTAACACAAACTTATGTTTTTTTTAAATAGACCTCCTATATTTTTCCTCCAGCAATCCATAGCATGACAAAGCACATAGACAATGGCGTTGACTGCATCGCAATATTCCCATTACATCCCGAGATATTAAGACGCGACGTTGACGCTTGAAACACCCGGCATGAGCTGCTAGTGCACATCCTGAGGCTCAGGCGTGAACCCCATGCTGCCCGTAATCGCGATGTGATTGACATGCGTAATCACTCTTCCATACCTATCAAGAGGTCCGAAACGAATAATACGGTCTGCTGCCATCCAGCATTAACATCGTACATTCCAGCAGGTATTTATCCCATAGGCTAGGGGTGATGCAGATCTGTAACATATCTGTGTACCGCAACGTTAGTCACAAAGTTAACTTCGCTTATCGTTAATCCGTTACTAAAAAGGTAATCCCGTACAACGTTAAAACTTTACTTTACTGTAGATCTAGCGCAAGTGACAGTTAATCATTCACTCGTAATAGTAAAATTCATGTTGATGGTTTTAGTGAAACGAGCAACTGGACTAAAAGTTTTACCGTTGTTTAGGTAAAAATGTTTTGATTTGGGAAGGACATAGAAGATGAATGTAAACATGTTTAACCAATTAGTTTTATTATCACATAATTATCAATGTTATGTTTATCTAATGCGTTAAATGACAAATTGTTGCAAACAAATGTTTCTTAACATCACTGGGTAAAATGGCCCTTTGTAGAAACTTCCACTGTGATACCAGCACTACATACTAAACATAGTGTTCACATCTCATGCTCAAAGTGATGCCCATTGGCTTGCATACATAGGGTCACTCTGCGGATGAAGGATGCCCTACTTCGTGCTACTGTTTCCTCTTTGATGGCTGTACAAGCATAAATAGTGCGTTGCTTCATGTCCTCTGGTGTTGTTGGTTCATGTTGGTAAACAGCATCCTTCACTGCTCCTCAAAGGAAATAATCCAGCGGTGTAAGGTCCGGAGATTGGGCAGGCCACCTAACTGGGCCACCTCGTCCAATCCACCTACCAGGGAACTTACGGTTCAGAAGTCGTCGTGCTCGTAAGGCGTTATGTGCAGGGCATCCGTCATTCTGATACCACATGACCATTCTCCGGTTCAGAGGTACGGTGTCCAAGAGAACAGGAAGATTGTGTCGTATAAATCTGGAATATTGTCTGCCATTTTGGATGCCATTTATAAATAATTATCTCCAATAATCCCACACCAAACACTACCTTTCCACGGACGTTGATGCTCTACCTGACGGAGCAATTTTGGATTGACCAATAATGAATATTCCTCATATTGACAATTCCCCTGCTTGAGAATGATGCCTCGTCGGTGAAGAGAACATCTGTAAAACAATTGGATTAGTCAGAAGTTTTTGCTGAGCCCACCGACAAAATGTTAGCCTGTTGCGGAAGTCATTTCCATGAAGATCCTGATGTAAATGAATATGGTAAGGATGAAATTTATGACGTTTAAGAATACGCTGTGCACTTGATTTCGACACACCAACTTCACGTTCAATTTGACGTGTGCTGATTTGAGGATTCACAGCTATGGTAGCGAGCGCAGAAACTTCAGCACGGTCATCTGTGTCATCTGTGTGTGTTCTAGGACGATGTCGAGGTCTTGGATTTAAGTTCCCGTTTCAGGTAGACGAGATGTGAGACGACCAAACATCCGGCGCGAAGGCGATGGCTTGTCAGGGAATCGTCTTCTGTTCAGTCGTTCTGCCTGAACAGCATTTCGTCCACCTACAACAGGATACAGTACAGATTAAAACTGATGGAATAATTACGTTTAACAACCATTCGTTCGCTACAATGGTAAACTTAAGTTTCAGACATCGAACTTCCACGTGTGGCACAGAGGTCGAACTCTGTGTAGAAAGTTGTCATAAGGCAGTACTACTCCTCAAACTTGTAGTAGTGCAGTAAGCCTTCCAACGGCCGACTGCAATTGCTTCTATCCCACCACTTCTCTTGTCGCCGCACCCTTGTCTTGGCCTCTACTTATCACAGTCTAAGGAATGGCCTTTGTGCAAATTTGACCTAAAGTAGCTACTGCATTCCTACTACTATGCATAAGTGACAGAACACCTGAAAATTCTATTTTCACTCATGTAGAGGCTATAATTCCATGGAACGGTTTAAATGTCTTTGAAACATCGTTTATAACATACGAGGGTCGTTCAATAAGTAATGTACCACATTTTTCTTCTGAGAACATATTTATTTTCAAGTGTCAGAATTTGGTGACAATATACATCAATATGTGTTGTCGATTTACTACTTTTCTACGTAGTCTCCATCACGTTCTATGGCCGTGCGCCAACGTTGTGGAAGAGCATGTATTCCCTGCTGGTAAAAGCTCTTGTCCTATAGGCGTAGCCATGTTTTCACTGCATGACTGATACTCTCGTCATCTTCAAAATGTGTCCCCGTAGAGAACCTTTAAGGGGCACAAAGAGATGGAAGTCCCAGGGTGCCAGGTCTGGACTGTTGGATGGATGAGGCAATGATGTCCAACACAATTTGGCTTTGTGTTCCCGGGTTCTCAGATCAAACACGTCGGAAAAGGTCCTTGAGTTTATTCAGCATTCACGTATGCCTCTGAATTGATGGTTGACCCTCTTGGCATCACATGCATAAGAAGACGCCATCACAATCTCAGAAGACTGTCACCGCGACTTTTCCGACAGTGGGGTTCGTCTTGAATTTTTTTCTTTTGTGGCGAATGAAGAGGACGACTCTCAGTGATCTGCCTTTTTGTTTCCGACGCAAAATGATGCACCCAGCTTTCGTCCCTTGACTGAAAGGGCTCTCCATCGGTCTTAAAACGCTCCAACAGTTCAGATGAAATGCCCTTTCTTCGAATCTTTTGGTCCTTTGTGAGCATTCGTGGAACCCATCGTGAGTACCTCTCTGTATATCTTAGAGTCTCGATTATTGCAAACTCACTTTCAATGGTGACCGACAACTGTAGAGGCAAACGTCGAGTTGCGATGCGCCAGTCGGTACGAATAATAACATCCACACGATTCAGCATGTCTGGAGCAGTGGCTATGACAGGCCGTCCCGAGCGTGGATGATCATGGAGCACTGTTCCTGCATTTCCTGTGGCTGTAATTTTCTTTATCCATCGCCCAACTGTACTCCTATCAACTGCAGCATAGCCATACACTGCACACAAATGTTTATGGATGTTCACCACGGTTTCTTTTTCTGCCCGCAAGAATTCAATAACAGCACGCTGCTTGTAAAGTGAGTTGTATGTTGACGCCATTTTGACGCTGTACTACGGCTCTCCCATCTGCCAGAACCGTTCGAGACTTCACCGGCGCACAGAACATACATCAAATGTGAAGCACTAACAAGGACATTTCTGTATGTATGTTGTTGTGGTGGTGGTCTTCAGTCCAGAGACTGGTTTGATGCAGCTCTCCATGCTACTCTATCCTGTGCAAGCTTCTTCATCTCCCAGTACCTACTGGAACCTACATCCTTCTGAACCTGTTTAGTGTATTCATCTCTTGGTCTCCCTCTACGATTTTCACCCATCACGCTTCCCTCCAATAATAAATTGGTGATCCCTTAATGCCTCAGAATATGTCCTACCAACCGATCCCTTCTTCTAGTCAAGTTGTGCCACAAATTTCTCTTCTCCCCAATTCTGTTCAATACCTCCTCATTAGTTATGTGATCTACCCATCTAATCTTCAGCTATCTTCCGAAGCACCACATTTCGAAAGCTTCTATTTTCTTCTTGTCCAAACTATTTATCGTCCATGTTTCACTTCCATACATGGCTACACTTCATGCAAATACTTTCAGAAACGACTTCTTGACACTTAAATCTATACTCCATGTTAACAAATTTCTCTTCTTCAGAAACGCTTTCCTTGCCATTCCCAATCAACATTTTATATCTTCTCTACTTCGACCATCGTGAGTTATTTTTCTCCCCAAATAGTAAAACTCATTTACTACTTTAAGCTTCTCATTTCCTAATCTAATTCCCGCAGCATCGCCCGATTTAATTCGACTACATTCCATTATCAGCCGGTCGTGGTGGCCGTGCGGTTCTAGGCGCTGCAGTATGGAACCGAGGGGCTGCTACGGTCGCAGGTTCGAATCCTGCCTCGGGCATGGATGTGTGTGATGTCCTTAGGTTAGTTAGGTTTAAGTAGTTCTAAGTTCTAGGGGACTGATGACCTAAGATGTTAAGTCCCATAGTGCTCAGAGCCTTTTCAACCATTATCCCCGTTTTGCTTTTGTTGATGTTCATCTTATATCCTCCTTTCAAGACACTGTCGACTCCGTTCAGCTGCTCTTCCAGGTCCTTTGCTCCCTCTGTCATCGGCGAACATCAAAATTTTTATTTCTTCTCCATGGATTTTAATTCCTACTCCGAAATTTTCATTTGTTTCTTTTAGTGCTTGCTGAATATACAGATTGAATAACATTTGGGATAGGCTACAACACTGTCTCACTCCTTTCCCGACTACTGCTTCCCTTTCATGCCGCTCGACTATTATAACTGCCATCTGGATTCTGTACAAATTGTAAATAGCCTTTCGCTCCCTGTATTTTACCCCTGCCACCTTCAGAATATGAAAGAGATTATTCCAATCAACATTGTCAAAAGCTTTCTCGAAGTCTACAAATGCTAGAAACGTAGTCTTGCCTTTCCTTAATCTATTCTCTAATGCAGTATTATGTATATTAATGGCTTTTTAAAAAAAAAAAAATGTGGGGCATTACTTATCGAACAACGATTAACGATTGATGGTCGCAAGATACCAGGTACTTGGAGGAATTAGGATTCCCCACCTGATTTCAGCGTAAACCACACTAGTAACTAGCATACACTTAGCAAAGTATAATACCTGAGCTAGTGTCCGAGATGAAAATCTGCTAGTCACGCTACCATATTGAAGGGATCATAAGTCTTAACATTTCACAAACCGTAGTCAACCGTAGTCGCAACGCGTTGCGAGTGTCGAGATTCAGTGCGCCAATGAAAGAAGAAATATTGTTGTATTAAAGTTTAATATCTTCACGATTTAAGGCTTATTCAGGGATGATCAGTGGCATGACAGTTCAGTCTCAATAGATGAACTTTGTAATAATGATGTATATTAATCCGCATGAAGAACCTCAAGAATAAAATTTGTAAATCATACGAGCGTACTGGGACAGTTGAAAAGAAAATGTACCTGATTTTGCACTGGTCGTGCGGTAGCGTTCTCGCTTCCCGCGCCCGGCTTCCCGGGTTCGATTCCAGGCGGGGTCAGGTATTTTCTCTTCCTCGTGATGACTGGATGTTGTGTGATGTCCTAAGGTTAGTTAGGTTTAAGTAGTTCTAAGTTCTAGGGGACTGATGACCATAAATGTTAAGTACCATAGCGCTCAGAGTCATTTGAACCATTTGAGGATAATATAGGCTAGTGAACACATGAATTCACTGAATCACCACATAGGGCACAACAGGAAGTTATCTCCACTATATGTTTAAATCACACACATGCGCCATGGACAGGTAAATTACCAGAATGGAGGATATAAAACAGAATACTAATAAGCTGTTACCAGAGATAAGTGTCTGTCCAGGAAAAAGGCAATATTTACAGCTATTCAGTCATCAGAAACCTATAGTCGAAAAGCACCTGCTCACAATACAGTCAGAAGAATTGGCGCGTTATTAGTGTTCGGGTCAGGCCATAACCGTAGAAGCATTAAAACACCAGAGGTTCTTTTGGTACTGATGCTCATGTCTGGTTTTCTAAATGCCACAGGTGAGCTACAGCATCGCAAACCATGAAGTATTCTGTAACACTGTCATGCAGCACCTACAAGCATGTCCCACATAACACAACTGATTATCTCAGATGTTCTTAGAACGCCACAATTTAAATCATGCAAATATGTATCTATGCAGATCTGGTTCACCTCGCATTTAAATACGGTACTGAACCTTGCAATACCACAGACGTAAAGTGAAAGAGTTAGTGCGAGTTATCAACACGACAGAGGCAAACACATGACGTCACAAGCAGTGTCTCTCTCATCTATGATATCATCATCATCACCATCATCACGTAACAGGCCATGCCACCTTCAGTGACATCATCATTCCCATCCCTTTCCTGCTTTTCCTCCCTCGACACACCTCTCCAATCAATCACAGCCCAGTTTTACAGAGGCCATTAAAATGAGACCGCCAGTCACGTCTGTATCGAGTTCCGTAAGATTATCTCGAATTGCGTAAAAATGGCGATATGTTCAAAAAAATATTTCTCATATTGTAGTATTTATAAAAGTAACCTTCATTTAAACTGCCTAAAATGGTGTCTTATTGAAAGACTGTTGCCAATACAGTATTTTCATACTGACAATAACGTAAGCTTCATTTTAACTGCCATAATGTTAAGAAAAGTACAGCTAATACTACAGTATAACCTGAATTGCATAACTGTTCCACATCTGTATTTCATCTGTCTGTCTGTCTCTCTCCGTCTCTCTCTCTCTCTCTCTCTCTCTCTCTCTCTCTCTCCCTCACACACACACACACACACACACACACACACACACACACACACACACACACACTCTTATACAGACTATCTCTATAATGCTTCCTTGAACGAGACATCAAAATATAATACAGATCGAATAGTAGGGGAATAACCCAACAAAAATATAATTTTTTCCTACGTTTTCATACAATAAATCAAATTTTTCCAACATACATTAAAATCATAGTTATCTTTGACTTGCAGCACAAACTGTAATTTTATGCTGTCAAACAGTGGCAACATATAAATTTAATATACCCTGTAATTCATCTTCATCACTTTCTAGAAAAAAATCTACAACAAACAGTAGGCAGTTACAGTTCAAACAGTTCAAATATGTGAGAAATCTCCAGAAGCCAACCAAGTTTGACAGCTGTGACACTGAATAACATTTCGTAAGCAAACTGTACACAATACGAGTGATATGCATATCATTAATGTAACAATGACAAAGTATTTTATACTAAAAGAGAATTACTTCAGTGTAATAAATAAATTAATTTTTTCATGCACATAAAGAGCAATTAGGTGTTAAGAATCTTTAAGTCACTCCTTGTGCTACTGCGTTGTTTTCTCACTTACCCATGAAAAAGCATTTGGGTTGTAACCAAAATCAGTGACATTGTATATGACTAGTAAAAACTCGAGCAAATTAAACACAGACCCAAAACAATGTTCTACTAGAGATCAATCCTTAATATCCCTTATAGTATCACTTATGAATTGGAACGGACTCTTTTATTTACACAGTTTTTCCACTATACACATATGACAAAAAATACATTAGTTTGTATGACAATTTCCGGCATAAAATGTGTACACGTTGTTCGCTCTACTGCAATAATCACATACACATGGTGCTGCAGCTAACAACGTCTAGTTCAGCATCACCGGTAGTTGTGAATTTTAATGGCAGCTATATTGCCAGTCCTTCACATAAGCCGGCCGCCGTGGCCATGCGGTTCAAGGCGCTGTAGTCCGGAACCGCGCGACTGCTACGGCCGCAGGTTCGAATCCTGCCTCGGGCATGGATGTGTGTGATGTCCTTAGTTTAGTTAGGTTTAAGTAGTTCTAAGTTCTAGGGGACTGATGACCTCAGATGTTGAGTCCCATAGTGCTTAGAACCATTTGAACCATTTGAACCTTCACATAAACCAGCACTCCCACATCAAATGTGTTGACATATCTACCTATCAAGGGAGGGTGTCGCTCTCTCTTCTCCAAAGACAAAAGTGTTTCAGTGCACATTGGACTACCACCATACCAAGATGCTTCAATCTCAGCCACATGTAAGTAGAAAAATCCTTGATTTCTTCAATTGAAATAAGTAATTATTAAGAAAAATACTAATTTTATTATTATTATTATTATTATTAGTAGTAGTAGTAGTAGTAGTAGTAGTAGTAGTAGTAGTGCATATTAGACATATTTTGTTGCATTTCAATTACGTGTGCGCAGAGGGTAGCTGAAGTATCAGTTATTTGCTTCTATTAGAAGTTGACACATATTTACACCTATTTTCCTTCCAAGGCCACAATTGTCGACTTTTCAACAAGTTCCCACAAGATCATACTTTTTCCAGGAAGCAGATGTGAAGAATCAGCACCTCATTACTCATCGCATGTCATACATGCGGACTCGCCAGTATATACTGAAGCAGTTTCCAACAAGCAAATACTTTCTCAACAAATCCAGACTTGCCAGTACCAATAAAGGTGTGTCACATTTCGCTGCGCTCATTCAAATATATTGAAAATAAGTATGAGCCCACATCACTAGCGGAATGGTTGAAAACCTACTGACTTTACTGCATGGTGAAATTAACGGTAGTTTGGTGCATGAGTGCTTATTTCACATCAATATGCAAGCCAGATGTTTGTGTATCAAAGAGCAGTATCACTTCCCACCCTCTGTGGGTGATCGCTGTTGTGGGCCTACTACATACTTAATGTTAAAATCTTGATAATAGTGTGCACTTTAAACAGACATTGTAGACATCATGCAATAATCAATGAATCCCAAAGTTCCTCTTCAGCAGATATTAGTTACATTTTGTTACAGTATATGGTGTAACATGGGGGATATGTTACCTGTCCGTTCTAGGTCAAACCAGCTAAACCTGCTTTAGACTCGCTGATGCCAGCCAGACAATAGTTGCAGAACAAACAGGATGCTTAGTCAACAAATTCAGACTTGTCGAAAACTGCCCAAAGGTATTAACATGAGTGTCATGTTACACCAAGCTAATTCAAAGGCATTCAGAAGAAGTTTGAGCTACATATGATCATTTTCGATACCTTTCAAAGAAGCCTTTAGAAACATTAAGCATTATTTCATCTGTTGTATCCTTAACCGACATCCTGAACTTATGTAGTATGAATTCTGATTATGATAAATATGGTACAGTTGTTAAAACATGCAACAGATTATTTGGATGCTTTGAAACATGACAAAATATATGAAAAAGTAAGATTGTTAGCTACCACTGAACATGACACCAATTTACAAAAATTCAGATCATTTGGATACTTTAGAAAATGACGCTAGTTTACGCCAAATTCGGACCGTTTGAATACCTTCGTACATGAGCTAAACTTCAGATGGTTTGGCCACTTTTGTACAACATGCTCAAAATACAGATCATTCGGATATTTTTGAACATGATGGAAAATTCAGTTCGTAAATTTCAATACATTCTATTAAAATATTTTCTGTTCCATTTCATTCTGACTCCGTTCGATTCCATTCCATTCAAATCCAATGAATTCCATTCTACTTTATTCCATTCCACCCCAGTCAATTCATTTCCATTCCAATCCATTCTATTCCATTCCTAACTGTCCCCTTCCATTTTGAGTGAAATTCCGATTTGTGCAGCTCTGATCCCTCCCAGTCTCATTCCGTTCAGTTCTGTTCTGTTCTGTTCTGTTACATTCTGATTCATTCTGTTCCACTCAGATCCGTTCCGCTGCCGTCGGTTTTTAATGCTGTATGTGAATAAAATGGAGTTTGGAGGGTTACAGCTCCTGGAGAGTCACTTACTGGTGGTGTCAGCTACTGTGGGTGTCAGCTACAGGAGGAGGGGTTCATCTTCTGGTTCTGTATTTTAACACCAAAAGCTGATAGCGTGTATGTGCAGTGAATGACTGCAGTTTCCCCGAACGCATGTTTGATAGTATTGTGGGGTGATGGGGAGGGGGCGGGGCGAAGTCAATGAGTATCAAATCACAGGGTGAGGTCACTTTTGAACATGACTCTAATGCATCCAAAATTGGGATCGTTTTAATACTTTAGATGAAAGAAGTAATGAAATCATATAGATATAACATATATAGTGGTGCTACTGTGATAATGCACTAGGAACATTTCTCGTACAAACTTGTCTACTGTGAATGCAGTCAACATTGAATGATAATTGTTAAATGACTTTTGTACAATGCGGTTTGTTTATATTTTTTGCTGATGTCTAAACTTTAAAATTACCTGTATTTATTTTTACACATTTATTTATTGGTGAAAGCGGTGTGAAAATCGAAATAAATCAAAGGAGTAAATTTATCTTTCACACATACGAGTATCATACAGATCTAATTATTGATGACAAACTAATAAGAGGAGCTTTGTATGATGACAAACTTCGAGACGAGTTGTTACAAAGGGTTAATACTGGAAGGCTAACATAGGTGATGCATGCCCATATATCTGCAAGAAAAGTGCTGCCTGGATAAATCTGGAAGTGTGTTGCCAGTCAATCCATTGAATATATACACATTTTGAGCCATTTTTAATTACAGATACGATTTATATATGACAAGATTTTGTCCCTGACAAACGTACCAAAGTGTGATAAATCGTAAATCTGCTTCGCGTCATAGCTCCAAATTCATTTTCGGAGTGCTTTCAGTTTGACATACCAGAAATCCAATTCACAATATCGCCGCAGCAAAATCTATTGCCATAGAGACTCGCAAATGCGAAAAAAATGCAGTTCAGCACCGAAAACTAGATGTGACGCTTTTGTCTTATCCTATAACATTTCAACATCTCAGATTGTGTAGAAACAAGCAAAATTCTCTTGAGTCTACTTTTCAAAGCCTTAGGCCATGTTCATTTAATATATCGAGCGCAAATTGTTAGGTCGCCTATGAAACACTGGCTAATAACTTTGTTGATAATATTTTTACTTCGGTGGAAGTACAGTAGTTGTGTGTATTCACCGATTTTTATGTATTACCTCACATTTATTTAGGTACAAACACTAATCGTCGATTCTCTGTGGGTGTTCCTGTGTTTTCTACAGTCTTCTGGCTTTTGCTACCTTCGTACAGAAAATATCTTCATCCCCAAAAAGCCTCACATTACGGATTAAGTAACTGTTGCAAGCACAATTAAAAGATATTCTTCACAGCACAGGTGGCGATTTGCATTCTACAGTGCTGTGCATCGGTAGCTACGTTTTATAAAGAGTGATTACATCTTACATATGGACAGGGAGAGTCATCATTAATAGCACAAATCGAAATAAGTGAAAATATAATACAGTAAAAGCAAAAACGTTCAAATAAACATGGATGCCTTGAGTACGGATGCAGTACTATACTCGTCTGTGTAGTAGCTTATGAAGCATGAGAGTTCACGCAATTTCAATGTAGTAAGATACTCAGGTGATAACTAAATTTCTTTTGGTATTGGCAGTACTTTCCTTGACTGTGGCGTCAGTGTGTCAGAGATAGAGAGATCGATGAATAGACGTAGTTTACACACTTCAGGTGAACCTTAAGCTTTCTTAAAAACACTGTAGTGTTGTCAGTACTTTTTTTTAACATAACGCCAATTAAGGCGAAGCTTATGTAAGTTTTATTGCGGAAATACTGTATCTGCAATATTTTACTTTTTAACATGGCGCCATTTCACCTAAATAGAGTGAAGGTTATGTTATTATTTTGGAATTACTATAGTACTGGCAATATTGTTTTGAACATGGCGCCATTTTTACACAATTCAAGTGAAACGTAAGTAATTTGACAAATGCATTCTGATCAGAGTTTGAAACTACCGTAGGCTACCACACACCACCACAAGTAAACGAAGATTATGGTAGTTTTCCTATTTGTACCGGTCAGTTAAGGTCGTAACCGCATTACTTAACACAGCTTCAACGCTTCGTCGAGCTTATATAAAACGATTTCTGTTATTTGGAAACAACATTCGCACTTGTCAATAATAACAGGAAACTCTTGACTTTGAACATAATGAAAAACGTTCTGCTGAGCACGTTATAACAGAAATAACTATACAGACATTTTTATCTTTGTGCATGTAAACCGTACTTACATCAAAAGTAACTGCTGTACGCAGAAGTTACTCGAGCAGCTCATTTTTATTACTCGTAAAATGCATTTTATGCTTTGTGAGGAGATAAAGTACACAATGGACTAACAATGAGCGATGTGCAGGTCTATCTGTGTATGAAAGAAACGAAAAAACAAACAAAAGACAGGGTGAAGTTGTCGGCTTACAGTTTCTCTCTTATACATCCTTTTATGTTTCTTTTCCGACCAGTGCTACCAATACTAGCGGTAACCCTACCATTTACTACGTCATTTACATACTGTACCAAAACTAACAAACTGTAGTTTTGGTAGAGTGCAATTATAATTGTGATTGAGTGTCTCATTTTAATGGCTGCCGGTCGTGATTGGCTATTTCATTTTTATGGCCACTAAAACACTACACTGGGGTTGGTTGGAGGGGTGAGGGGCTTCGTTTAAAGATAGCGTTACTTGCCACTTGATGATTGTAACAAAAATGGATGGGTGGCTTGTGACGTAATGTGTTTGCCCTTGGCATTCTGGCAACCCGCACTAGCTCTTCCACTTGACGTGTTACCCCACGCTTCAATACAGCATATAAGTGCAGTTTGACCTAGTAATACTGCAGATGAACCCTGTACTTAAAACATCATACACTGGATGTAAGACTTAAAGGGATTCCCCATTATTAAAAAAAAATTCAAGGGCAGAGTACCCGGTTGTTAAGATCCCTGCGAACTAAAGACGTTGTGGATGTTTTTGCCACAGAGACATTGTATCATAAATATTACTGCTAGGTATAATGTATTGAGCTTTAGGGCTTAACCACCGTCAGTTTCGTTTGATAACACCTGTTATTAGACGTTCCACACAGTAATTTACTCCGCAAAAATGCAGCTACAATAATCATCGACATAGGAGCGATTTAAGGAGCGTGTGATGGCTTTGCACTCCATCAACCAGGATGGTGATAATATGCAGCTTCCTTTCATCGTCAGTACCTGTGCTGTTGAACGTGTTGGCTGATTTTGTGGGAAGACTATCCAGCTTGCAACAGGTCCAAAATACGTCACTCTGAAATTCAATTACTTGGAGGATTGCGTAAACCAACAACGTCCTGAGATGTACTCGGATCTCGGAAATAGTGCTACACCATACTTCCCAAAGCTAACGACAGTTCTGAGATTCAGATGGTATGTCACCTGATAGAAGACAACGTTGGTCCATCTGGAACGAAACCCAAAGAATGCAAGGAATGAGAATCGCCGAATATCCGGCGAAATATTTCTGCCACACAAACAGCTTCGGAATCGTCGCTATCGAATCACAAGTAGTCGCTGCTCGCCATCAGGTGCCATTTTTTCGTTCTACACCGGCGCAGTACACCATAGATTTCCGTAAACCTGCCGCGTGGGGTAGCCGCATGGTCTGAAGCACCTTGTCCTCCCCCCCCCCCCCCCCCCCAAAGTTGAGGTTCGAGTCCTCCTTCGGGCATGGATGTGTGTGTTGTTCTTAGCGTAAATTAGTTTAAGTTAGATTAAGTAGTGTGTAAGCCTAGGAAGCAATGATCTTAGCAGTATGGTCCCATACAACAAATTTTTTTTCCGTAACCACTTCAAAAATGGTTAAAATAGCTCTGAGCACTATGGGACTTAACATCTGAGGTCATCAGTCCTCTAGAACTACTTAAACATAACTAACCTAAGGACATCACATCCATCCATGCTAGTGGCAGGATTCGAATCTGCGACCGTAGCGGTCGCGCGGTTCCAGACTGAAGTGCTTAGAACCGCTCGCTCACAACGGTCGGCGTAACCAATTCAACTGGCCACCACCACATCATCACAAGGTCCCTTTCCCAGGTGTATACCACTGTGCATCGACACTTCGTAAACTGTCAAACAGTCAAGAAGAAATTTTGCGCATTTTTGAAATACATTTTCGTGGGTTGTGATTATGTATGTTACTGTACTTACATTTTCCGTCCTGTTGTGTATCTATGGTGGATAAATGTTTCTACTGCTGTCGTATACACTGTCTTCCCACCGTTTTTATATAACGTCACTCTAACCTTTATTTAATACATATTTTCCATAAACCGTGATTAGAGCAGGTGCTTACGCCTCCATGTTCTTTGAGAGATGTTATTGTCGACGCCCACTTGTTAATTGTTTGGCGTCTGTTTACTGAGGCGCTGACTTTCAGTGTTTCGTAAGAACTATTGTGGTCTGTCTGCTTATGTAATTTCCTGTGTGTGTGTGTGTGTGTGTGTGTGTGTGTGTGTGTGTGTGAAACAGTTTTTTGTGGCGCAGTGCTTCATTTTCATTAAAGTATTTCTTACCTTGTATCATTCGTTTTTGTACGTGGTAGTTATCATCTATTATGAATTTTTGATGGAGATTATTGCTATCTTTGAGGATCTTAAAATCAGTCTCAATGTTATTTCCGTGATGGTTATCTTGTGTGAGATCAACTGTAAAATTGGAGTGAGTGCTGAGGTGATCAGAAAGCTTAGTTTTAAAACGTCACCGTGTTGTAAACAGATTTGCATGAACTATAGGTTAATTGATTCGTTCCAGTTTTTCTGGGGAGGGGTTTTTGGTGTTTAGATTTTCTCTTTACTGTACTGCTTGGTGCAGAATAATATTTGCAGTTCTTGTTTCTTCAGAACGTTCCCTTCCCTATGGACGCTTTTGTTGCTGTATGTTGGTGTGTGTGTCATGTCGTGTTCTTTGTATTCCTGGTACTCTGTGGCTGGTAATGGTCTCTGACAGTTGCTTCAGCATCTGAACTCCATATATGAAAATATAAAGTTTGGTATGGAGGTGTAGAAAGAATGTACTTACCGTTTTAGGCGTCGTGCTATGACATAAAAGCGATGGCCCAATTGGGCATTCAGTGTTTTTAAAGGCCACTCATAATGACCTTTATTTACAACCTACTAGTTGCCGCCATCCTGTGCTAACGACGGACGTTCCAAAGACAATGATCCACCGAGCGCATACCATCTCAGATCCCGATAGACTGCATACGGAACTGAAACATGTGCAAACTGTGTTCCTGAACAACGAATATGCCTCTCAACAGGTACAGAGAGCGCTGCAGACGTACAAACAACAGAAAAAGGAAGTGGATGAGGCCTTCAGATCGACAGCTCGTCTATCACATACGTTTCAGCTGCAATAGGCAGGCTATTAAGAAGACGTAAAGTTAAAGTCGTCTTTTGACTCCTTCCAAAATATCAGTGCTTTAGGGATCTATTAAAGACGACTTAGAGATGCGCAAAGCAGGTGTTTATAGGATTCCTTGTGAATGCGGCGAACCTTACATGGGCAAACGACGCACATTTTGCAGTATCGCATAATAACATCAGCGGCATACTCGCTTTCCCCCAGCAAATACGTCTGCTATAGTTGAACACTGTACTTCCACTGGTCATGAAATGCAATGAAACAAAATTTATGGCCAATACGTCAAGCTTCAGGAGCTCAATCAGCAGTGAATCAATGGGAACTCGACTGTCTGAATCCCTTATAAATCAATACAGCCGTTTTCAGTTAAATCTTGCAATGGATCCGAATGTAGAAGATATTTATGCTCTGCGTAATCGGCGTCGTCCTGCGATCCTACCATGAGAAGCTAATGGTTTTGATATCGAAGAGACGAGCTCGCGCCGCAGATGGCACGCAGAGTAGCGCACAGAATTACTACACTCAAGCAGCGCATGTGGAGCGCCAACTAGGACACCACGCACGTGCCGGTGGGCTCTTAAGTAGGGAGCTTGGTGTATTGCTCGTCAGTATTCACCTGCAGATGGCCACAAGACACTTCGCCGAAATATCGTACCAGAAAGTTACTGATATACGACATTTCTCTCAAAATTTTATAGAATAACATTAAAACTGGTCTTCAGATCCTCAGAAAAAACAATAGTTTATATCGAAAAATGCCAATAGAGGAGAACGACTCCAAACGAAAAGAAATGATGTAGCGATAGAAAGCTCTGAATGAAAATACAGCACAGTGGAACACTCACTGAACTAGACAAAGACACTTCCCCACATGAAACATAGTAACCAAACACCACCAAATATCCATAAACATCTGTTTCTCAATCCCTTCCACCCTGGCCCCCTCTATCCAGCTCCCGCTCTCTCCTTCTCTCATTTCACACACACAAACACACACACGCATACGCATACACACACACACACACACACACACATACACACACACGCACACACACACAATAGTTCGCACTAAACATACAGAATTAGAGCCACACTAAACATGTGCCAAACGATGAACAAGAGACAGTGACAGTAATACTCTCAATGAGTATGTGGACATGAGTTCCTGCTCGCATTACGTTATATGGAAAATACTTATGAACTAAACGTGAAAGTTAAATGATATAAAAAAACGGTGACAAAACAGTGCATACAATAGTAATAGAAATGATATCCACCAGACATTCACTACAGGACGGAATATGCAAGTAGAATAACATACATAACCACTACCCTTAAAAAAGTATTTCACAAATGCACAAAGTTTCTTCATCACTAGTTTGGTGATGACATGGAGTCAAAACGAGAAAATTCGATCTGTAAAAATTCATTTTCACAAACTATGTAATTTTCAGGTGAGCAATCGCAACACACCAAAAAATGTACATGTTAAAAATTTTAGGTCTAAAATACATAGGTAAAAATCCAAAGAAGATAGCACACAGGTGTGAAAATATGTCTGGGTCGATAAAAAGAAATAAATTGTTTTGCGTAAGCGGAGCTTAAAAAACAATTAACAAACCAAACTCTGTAATGGATTTATCAGATAATTGCGAAGAAGTGGACCTTAAGTTAAATCTGTCCAAGATAAATATTATGTGCAAGTGTGTAAGTGCAACACAAACAATACTGTACAACAAATTTCTAAAACATTTGAATAATATGTTTATTTGAGACCGTTAATTGATATCCAAGAAGACTTAAGAAGTGATACTTTCCACGTCAAGATAGGCTGGAGGGGTTGTGGTAGAAACGCAACCGTCTTAATCTCATATACCAGCGATATTAAAAAAAGGTTGTGTTCGAACAGCGTCTTCTTAGCGTACGAACATATAGTTGCGAAGGTTGGATTTTAAACGAGGTTTTTTTCCACTGGAAAACTTCGATCCCCTCAGGAACTCTGGAAAGGTAGCTGTTAGCTCTTGCTGAAAAAGATCGGGACAGAAGTGAAGACGTAATAGCTATAATAGGAATTTTGGGTGTTGTGGTTAAGTAAAAGGCTCTAGAAAGAAAATGACCAGGAATTATCGCACAAAGAAATAGCAGAATTCCCAGAGAAAGACGAAGACTACAAGGAAGGTCATCCGACTGAGGAATTTCGCAGGCTTCATCAGGCAGAGGACAGCGGGAGCCAGAGGGCCGTCGAAACAGCAATTAAAATTGCCTTTCTTATCTTAAGATTATAATGGCTACACCTTGTAAAGTCAGGATTCGCTGAACAATAAATAAATAAATAAATATGATTACAGGACCAGTAAGATGCTCGCAATGGCAGACCACATTCCAGCAAGTCAGGCATATTTCTAATGGATTTCGAATTGTCATGCTCTGTACATGGTTTAAATGCGTCCAAACCCTGGCTCTATTAACTAATATTTTTACTGTCTTGTGTAAGTGCCTTGTGCAACTACAGAGTTTTTGAATCATGTTGCCGGCCGGAGTGGCCCTGCGGCTCTAGGCGCTATAGTTTGGAGCCGAACGACCGCTACGGTCGCAGGTTCGAATCGTGCCTCGGGCATGTATGTGTGTGTTGTCCTTAGGTTAGTTACGTTTAATTAATTCTAAGTTCTAGCCGACTGATGACCTCAGAAGTTAAGTCGCATAGTGCTCGGAGCCATTTGAACCATTTTTTGAATCACGTTTCGTTCACTTACAGCCATTTTCCAATGTGTTACCATAACTTCTGCAACATATTTGCGTAAAAATACTTTTATAAAGAAACTGAATTTCGATAAATGTTTCTGTCTTATACCTGTGTAAAAAATGTTCCAATGTGTGTGAATTCCTAAAATGTTCAAATGTGTGTGAAATCTTAGGAGACTTAACTGCTAAGGTCATCAGTCCCTAAGCTTACACACTACTTAACCTAAATTATCCTAAGGACAAACACACACACTCATGCCCGATGGAGGACTCGAACCTCCGCCGGGACCAGCTTCACAGTCCATGACTGCAGCGCCCCAGACCGCTTGGCTAATCCCGCGCGGCGTGTGAATTCCTAAGGGACAAAACTGCTGACGTCATCGGTCCACAGACTTACACACTACTTAAACTAACTTAAACTAATGCATGCTAAGAACAGCACACACACGCCCGAGGGAGGTCTCGAACCTCAGGTGGGAGCGACCGCGCAATCCGTGATATGGCGCCTCAAACCGTACGGCCACTCCACGCGGCCCTATCTAAGATAATGTCACTATAAACAAAATTACCAAGTGGTTTCCGTGAAAGTTCCCTAACAAAAGAGTAGTGTCCTGCTGCTTGTCGGGTATTAGTGAAATTAACACAAGCGAACAACCCTGGCGGCCATGGTTTCAGAGACCGTACGCTACATTACCTGAGCTGCTGATTGGCGACTCGGAAGTGGTTGTCCGGGTCCCGCAGCATGTGGGTGTGGACGGCGTGCACGAGGCTGTGGAGCGAGGGCGCCGCGTCGGGCCTGGGGAAGACAGGCCGAAAGGCTGCGCCGGCGGCAGAGGCCACGAGACGGCGCCAGCGCAGCAGTGCGCCCACGTCCTGCGGCGTCAGGCACAGCTCGTGCGAGATGGCGCACTCCACGCCCGACACTCCTGCCACACACACAAGTGAGACTGACCACATTTCGATCTTTTCGTGCAGTTAGCTAGCAGCCAATTTACACCCATCACTGTACCCCCGTGTAGTCCTGGATTGTGTAAGTCTATAATTTTATTCATTCTTTTTAATTCAATGAAAGAGATGAGCCAGAATAAATTCTGTATACAGGGTGATTTTGCTAAATGGGGGCAAAGTGCAGGAAACAATACCCGAGAGAACAAGGAGAGCAAGAATTCTACAAGCATGCCTTCCAAGGGAAGTACACCCACATGAAGGTGGAGATGAAAGATCTTTGATAGTGCCGATTTGATTTATTGCAAGCACACAATAGAACACATCAGGCAACTGGGAATGCTGTGTCTGTTCTATTGTTTAGCTCCACACTTAAGAGGGCAGTGAGCTGGAGCACCATGATGAAGAAGCCACATTAGCTTTCGTACCACCAAAGTCAGGTCTTCCACCAGGGGAGACAGACTCACCAGCAGGAAGTGCAGATATGCCTCGCCCGTGAAGCCTTGCGGAAGGACTGCTGGTCCCACGAGGCCGTCGCCAATAATCTTCGCCCACACATTGAGGCTAATCTGTTCTAACGGCTCTCTACCGCCACACAGTGAAGATTCTCTGTAGCCCACAGGTGGGTTATGTGAAAATTGGCGACACCGCTCCTCGTAAAGGCAGCCTCACGACTGAAATGGATGTATGACAGAGATAGCGAAATCGCGGTGTCCTGTGCGATAAAATAGTCGCCGCGGATGTAAATTCATAGGTAATAAGGCCTGCACGCGTTGTAAGTGACACGGATAGTGGCAATTGTCGTGGGGGATTTTCCACACGGTCGCCTGGCTTACTGCATGCTGGCGCGATACTGCGTTGTGCTGATACCGAGGACACTGTCAAAGATCTTCTGTCTGCACCTTCAAGTGGATGTATCTACCTTGGAGCGCATTTCCGGCCATAAGTCCACGTGACCTTTCTTGCTCTTTGTCCTCTCAGGGATCGTTGCCTGCAGTTGGCCCCCTTCTGTAAGATCACACAATATAATGACAATTATGAGAAGATGTAACGGTTGCACACAATGGGCGTGCTCTCACAACCAACATCCAGAATCACGTTATTTGACAGATAATATGCATTCCGAATAACCGAGCGAGGTGGCGCAGTGGTTAGCACACTGGACTCGCATTCGGAAGGACGACGGTTCAATCCCGTCTCCAGCCATCCTGATTTAGGTTTTCTGTGATTTCCCTAAATCGGTTCAGGCAAATGCCGGGATGGTTCCTTTGAAAGGGCACGGCCGATTTCCTTCCCTAACCCGAGCTTTTGCTCCGTCTCTAATGACCTCGTTGTCGACGGGACGTTAAACACTAACCACCACCACCACCATTCCGAATAAACGAGGATATTGTTGTGTAAGACTAGTTTAAAGAAAGCTGGTTGGTTGATTCGGGAGAGGGGACCAAACAGCGAGGTCATCGGTCACATCGGATTGGGGAAGAATGGGAAAGGAAGTCTGCCGTGTCATTTCAAAGAAACCGATGCGACATTTGCCAGAAGCGATTTAGGAAAATCACGGAAAACCTAAATCAGGATGGCCGGACGCGGGTTTGAACCGTCGTTCTCCCGAATGCGAGTACAGTGTTTAAAGAAAGTCAAGAACTTCACACATGAGCTGCGACATAACCATGACCACTAAAATGATCCACGCAAAATGCTGTTTAAACAAAATCAGTCCTATGTCGATAGTTACAATAAGGAGTACGTAGATGTCGTTGATCTCAGTCAGCAGATATGACTTTAGTAAACCGCCATTTCTTCTCGGCGTTGAAACCTGATCCAGTTCAGGTTAAGCAAAGTAGTGCGACGTCACGAAAGTCCGCCCCAGTCTGTTATAACAGGCAATGGCGTCCATACTTCCTACACCGGAACGCAGTATTTCTTGCTTGCAGCAAGAGACGACATGTGGCTGTCATCTGAATGACCCGTTGAGCAGCAACGCCTCAATACAAAACGTCAGTTAACAGCATGAAACCATTTTCCAATAGAACCCATACAACTTCGGGTCAATTAATCATTACGCCAAACATCCAATGCCAACAAAGATAAGTTCAACGTTGACATAGACGCTGCAGTGCCACTTATCGCTATGTACACATACTGATGTCTGGGCTCTCCACCATTCCATCTAGCACAGTGGTGAGTAGTTTCATAATGTAAACAAACAACACCAATCAGATGCCAAATTACGATGTAAGCTAAGTATAAATGCGAATGTAGAGTATCAACATTTCTACTAGTAGCTTCACTCACCAGCTTAACAACTAACATTTTTCGTACTGATGCTGTATTGTTGCTTTGTTTTCGAGTTAATGAGAATGTAAACCTCTTATATCATAACTCTCATAACATGATGTCGACAACATAAGCAATTGTTACACCCTGAGATGAGTTGTTTCCAGTCCTGTTCGCCAATGCGTACTTTTAGAAGCAAACTGTGACAGGTTACAAGGGACGAGTTTGTTACATGTCTAGTCAATAGTTATTAAGAAACCTATGGAATATATAGATGTTTCTGTCAGTTTGAATGGTGTCTGCTGTAATAAGATATGTTTCATATGTTCCATTTATTTACATATCGATTACTGGCACTTACTTTTGCTTTTGTGTCAGTAACAAACTGATCGATTTCTTCATTTTCTTTGCTAAATCTGTTACATTTAGGTCTTTTCCTGTGGTCTTTCAAGCGATCTTGGCTTAACCAATGAATAACGATGGCGTAGTCGCATTACTCTGGCAGGCTAGTATTTGAAACGAGGAAGTGGCAGTTGGAGTGTAACAGGTAGTTAGAGTGTGATTGTTATTTCGTTGAGAGTAGGCAGACAACGTTGGCCAGGAAGTAGCCGCTACAAGTTGTATGTGAAGATTAGACAGCTGTCTGATGTATTCCTTTCTGGCACTGTCGTGGATAGAAGGCTTGACATTACTATGAAGTGGTAATGGGTGTCTCTACAGAAAGATGCACTGCAAGGGAGAGAGAGGTATGCATGAGTTCAGTAATGAGTTCTTGTTGGGGATATGATAATAACAAGCATATACTACTACTCCCTATTTACCAGTTCAGTAACACTAGATAATGTGTAATGTGTACTTTTTCTGTAGGGGAAGAGGTGGTAATATGGAACACATATTTGTTTACAGCAAAATACTGAATTTAAAATGCGACAGTTTGGTCAAAAATGTCACCTATTACAAAGGATCAATAATGATTTTGATGAAAATTGAATATATTAAATAATTAAAATAAATTATTTTATTTTTGTAAATTCTGAGCATTTTGAGATGGTGTAGTAATATGAAACAGATTCAAAATAAATAATAAAATAAACATTGCCAATTTACATTTTGATCAATGAATTATAGAATTGTATTTTGACTACACATGGAAAAAAACACAAATTACAGTGTAAATTTGTATAAAAGTTATTTATGAGTTTTAAATAACAATTACGATTCACAATTTAAAGTACTTCATGAACAAAAGTCACAAATGAACACTTGAGTCTCATACACATTGCACAACATATGAGCCCTTTCCTGACACGTGGCACAATGAACCTAAAGTTCCCCAGTTTTTGACTTTTTAAATGCCTCACGACAAAACAGACAGTCCGGATCATCGTTTTCAGGACCTTCTTCCCCAACAGATTCCCTCGTGTTTGAGCTACCAAAAGATAGTTCTATTTCCTCTTCCTTGCTGGAACTTTCGTCCTCATTTCTTTTTGTTGTTAACAACAGTCTTTGTTTCCCAGTTCAACAGTCTTCTCCCATGTACGTCTGTTTGACATTTTGCTGGTTGATCTTGGTGACCTCCTGTTAGGCCTATAAGAAGGAGATACCTGACCTGATGCCTTTTTCTTCTTTAGATTCGGTTCAATTTGTTTCTTGCCTATGGAACATTTCAAGGAGTTTTTAATAGGGCGAACTGGTTAGGAAAGTAACCAAAAAGTGGTTTCCGACCTTTACCTGATGTCTTCTTTTTTTAACTTAGAACTGGAGATATGTATTGTGGTTTGACATAGCCTACAGATGTTGATGGACCTGCTGTCTGCTATTCCCTTCGCCACCCATCGACCTCCTTCAAATCACCTCCGGTATTAGTTCTAGAAGTTTGTAGCTCATTATCGTCATCATCACAAAAGCGCTTCATCACTGTCAGCTAGCTACGAAACCGTCCTGCTTCATTTTCAGATGCAGTGAAATCAGCTTCTGTTTACTGGATAATGCCGGTAGATTTGAACCCAATGACTGCCACTGGACCACTTTGCACTCTGAGGTATGCCTTTCCTAACTTCTCTGCAATGTCATATGTGTCCATACCGCCTGTTCTTAGTGTATACCTAAGCTCTTCACTGAAGTAAGTCTTTAGGGGGCCATGAAAGTCTTGTCGAGGGGCTGTAGTCTGTGTGTAGTATGAGGTGGCAAGCAGAGTATTGTCACATAGTTAGTTTTTGCTTTTGTTATGATAGCTATACTCCTGGTATTAGAATAAGATCCACTCAATATGAGCAGGACTGTGGATCTGGCTGTAGGTTTCGTATGTTTAGTGAAGTGGGAAAACCATTAAGTGAATAGATGAGATTGTACCCATCCTGAAGGATGACATTTTCCAGTAGTTCCAGGAAGTGCACCAGTCTATCTGTTCAATTGGTGAGTGAAAAAATTACCATCAGAGGCACGAAGTTGTCAAGTGCACTCATGCACGCGATGATCACCACCAGACTTCCCGTCGCTCTTGCGGTGAGGGCTGCTCCTTGTTTTCTTCCCTTTATGCCAATGACATGTTGAATTTTTGTTTGCACTACGGTAAGACCAGACTCGTCAACATTGAAGATCCAGTCAGACGGATAACTATGTTAAATATATTCGACTTCCAGAAGATCAAAAAATTTCATGACGCTTTCTCCGTTAATGCCGTTGGCTCAAACAAGTGATGATCATGAAGTGATCGAAATATACCCTTCCAGCCATATCGTCAATGAACGGATTGCTGGTTTCGTTTCTTACTGCCAGCTAATAAGCCATTCGCCTCACGTGATTACGAGTGACTTCAAAAAATTTCTTTTCCATCAATAGGCAATACTCAACAAGGTCCTTTTCAATTTCTTGGGGAATAACAAGTTTTGTACATAATTTTTCCTGTGTTAAAGTATGTAAATCTATATACTTTACAGCCACCTTTCTAAAGAGTGTAGCTTTTGTTAGTATGAATCCCCTTGAAGCTTCATTTAGTGTTTTACTTTTATCCCTAACAGCCATTATTATTTGAGCAATATCTTCAGGACGCCATTTCTGTCGAATTCTCCTTTTTCAGGTTATAACCTGCTTCTTGCAATGGTGACACGCACAAAACAAAAGAGGGGTTGTAATATGGAACAGCATGTTTTTCACAACTAGCTAATGAAACTAGACTCTCAATAACAAATATCAAGTAACTAAAATTATCATTTGTAGGTTTAATTCTATTAATAAATCGTAAAGTAGAAAAAATATGCTAACTTGTACATAAAGATATTAGAAAAATGATTTGTATGTAACCTAGCAAAAACTTTTGGAGGTTGGAAAAACATGTGCGCCTAGTCATGGCCACAAACAATGAGGTACTGATCTCTGCTGCCTTTAGTGGCGGAAATACCATGGTGATAATTAAAGCTGCCGTCAGGCGGCGTTATTAGTCTCCAAATACTACAGTGTTTCATATTACAACCCTGTTTCGTATTACCACTACTTCGCCTACTATTTGGACCGGTGTGGTTAATGAGAGCTTCTTGTCGAATGTGTAGCAGACTGACACTAATGGCTATGTTCAATGTGTGGCGGATTCTGATCTCTTTATGAACTGAATTCTACTCGTGATCGGGTGTAGCAAAGTCAGTACTTCATTCACTAAATAGGTCTTGTATTTCTCATAATATTTTCAAACGTTTATTATGGAATCAATCTTTGTGTGACTTTTCTGAGAGCAGTAGGTGACTGTGGAAGGCTTTTGTCAATTTGGCAGTACAATAATTATTATAAAGTTATAACGAATTTCAAATATTTATTTCAAATTCCAACCTTTGGTAAATTTAATTAACCGAAGCATCTACACTGACGGAAAAAAATCGCAGAAGAAAAAGAGACGTTGTGTGACATAAACGGAAGTTCGAAGGCGTCTGAAGGATTGATGATTTCGAACCAGTAGCATGAGAGTGGCGCTAGTAGCGTCACTGTGAGGATGTAAATCAGATTTGCTTGAAATACACGCTGTAACGGTCGTGAGTGTTAACTACCTCTGAGATTGTACGTGATGAGCTGGTATCAGTCAAGAATGCCTTTAAGGCGAGAAAGAAGCCATTACCGACACTTCACTTAGTCTGAAAGTGGTCATGTAATAGGACTGTGAGGAGTTGGATGTTCACTGTGCGATACTGCAGAATGACTTGGCCGCAATGTAGCCGCTGTACGTGACTGCTGGCAGCGATGCCCATGAGAATGTACCAGGCTCTGGACTGCCACATGGCAGTCACGTTAGGCGTATGCCTCTGGCACGTGGTACTGCATTTGCATCAGCAATTTGAGAAGCATTTGGCACCACAGTGACACAACGAACTGTAGCGCGCCTTCCACTGACCGCCAATCACCACCATTTCCGACTTCAGTGCTGTCAAGCGGCAGCTCATTGGAGTGCACAGTGAAGGTCTGTTATGTTTTCTTATGAAAGGTGATTCTCTCTCGGCGCCAGTGATGGGTGTGCGTTGGTTAAAAGGAGGCCAATCGAGGGCCTGCAACCAACCTGTTTGCTGTCCTAGGCGTACTGAACCTGCAGCTGGAATTATGGTGTGGGGTGCGATTTAGTATGACAGCAGGAACACTCGTGGTTATCCCATAACTGCAAAATTGTACGTCAGTCTTGTGATTCGACCTGTTGTACTGCACTACATGGGGTGTTTTCCAACAGGATAGCGCTCGCCCACATACCGCTGTAGCAACCCAACATGCTCTACAGTGTGTCTACATGTTGCATTGGACTGCTCGATCACCAGATCTGCCTCTAGTACATATGGGACATGATCGGACGACAACTCTAGAGTCATCCATAAACAGCATTAACAGTGCCAGTATTGACCGACCAAATGAAACATTCATGGAGCCCTATCCCATAAATTGACATCCGGCACCTCTGCAACACAGTACATTCACGTTTGCATGTTTGCATTCAACATTCTGGTGGTTGCACTGGGTAATGTATCTCGTCATGGTTTATCTAGCGCTTACATTACCCTTTGCTCTTGCAATGTTAATCACTTGAATATCAATCTTTTTTCCTGTTGTGATTTTTTCCGTCAGTGTATTTGATCAGATGGTACAACACAGCAAGTGTGGCGTGTAGCCCATTGTCTACGTGGAAATACTGAAACTAAATATTCTTGTACCTAAACCAAGTCGGCTTTTCAATCAAAATCCACTTCTGTTCGTAGTAGGTGCCCACAAACAACAACTTTTCGATCAGTAAATTATTTTCAGACAAGATAAGGGAAGTCACTTCAAGAGCTTCGAGATGGTGGCTGCTCGACATTTTATTTACGAGTTTTGTGATGTTATGGCGTTGAGAGACAATTTCGACGAAATATAGCAAATTTATACATAAAAGCATAAACCTGAGTTTCTGTGTTATTATGTAGGAGATACTGAATAAAACAAAATGTTCCATAACTCATTATAAGTATTTGTATCAGTAGGACCACAAGTGATAATAGTGAAACTACACTGTGTTAATTTATATTGTGAAATGTAACTCTACCAAAGTTTTTATGTGAAATATCACAAAGATTTTTAAATAAACCCAAAGTTATTAACATTCTACATTCCTATGCACAACGTCTACACACCTGCAGCACTGTGCCACTATAGAGCTCCGAACTGTAGCGTGTAACATGGTGGTGTGTAACGTAACTACACTATGTGACTAAAAGTATCCGGACACCCCCAAAAACGTACGTTGTTCATATTAGGAGCATTGTCATGCCAGGTACTGAATATCAGCGACCTCAGTGGTCATTAGACATCGTGAGAGAGGAGAATGGGTCGCTCCGCGGAACTTATGGACTTCGAACGTGGTCAGGTGATTGGGTGTCACATGTGTCATACTTCTGTACGCGAAATTTCCACACTCATAAACATTTCTAGGTCCACTATTTCCGATGTGATACCGAAGTGGAAACGTGAAGGGGAACGTATAGCACAAAAGCGTACAGGCCGACCTCGTATGTTGACTGACAGAGACCACTGACAGTTGAAGAGGGTCGTAATGTGTAATAGGCAGACGTCTATCCAGACCATCACACGGGAATTCCAAACTGCATCAGGATCCACCGCAAGTACTATGACAGTTAGGCGCGAGGTGACCTGAATCCTATAGAACACCTATGGGATATTTTGAAACGCCGACTTCCTACCAGGCCTCACCGACCGACATCGATACCGCTCCTCAGTGCAGCACTCCGTCAAGAATGGGCTGCCATTCCCCAAGAAACCTTCCAGCTCCTGACTGAACGTATGCCTACGAGAGTGGAAGCTCTCATCAAGGCTAAGAGTGAGCCAACACCATACTGAATTCCAGCACTGCCGATGGAGGACGCCACGAACTTGAAAGTCATTTTCAGCCAGGTAACCGGATACTTTTGATCACATAGTGTATGTTGGTGCGTGAGAAACAGCGTACTCTAATCGAGTTTCTAATTCGCAGAAGTCAATCACACATGGAGCTCCCTCTCCTTCAGCATGGCAATGCCACATCACAGACGACCGCTGCGACGTCTGGAACAATCCGACTCCTGTGGCTCACTGCATCGATCATTCTCCATACAGTCCCAAGGTGGCCGCATTCGATTTTCATCTGTTTCCAAAACTAAGAGAATCCCTTTGAGGACTTCAGTTTGTCAGCAGTGAAGTGGTGCAAGCAGAGGTGGTGTTTTGGCTCCTTCAATCATTTTAACGTGACGGTATTAACAAACTGGTCTCCCTTTGGGAGAAATGTGTTCGTCGTCAGGGTGACTTTGTAGAGGAATACGTACGTAAAAATGAGGAATAAAAATGTAGATTTTTAATAACGTTTGTTTTATTTAAAAGTCCTTAGGAATTTTCACATAAAGAATCCGAAGGCATTTTTTCTGTACGCTTTCGTTCGTATAAATCCGAACAATTTGACAGACGCCCTACAGATTTTGTAGCCACCAGGAGCGCCCAGAGCAGTATTGACCTCTACCTTGTTCCAAGGCCTGATGAGCTACGAGCTAAATTAACACGGGGCTAGTATCTTTCCAAAACAGCTCAACTGTATGCATAATTACAGCTACTGCTAGATGTAGAAACCCAGAAACTTCCAGTTATAAATATGCCGTATGGACTGTGTAGGTATACTAGATTACCTTGTAGCGCAGCAAGTGGGCCGGCCGTAGTTCAAAGGTAATTGGAACAGCTTTTCCAGAGGACTGCTCAGTGTGTAAATTTCCTGGATAACCTTATCGTTCAGGGGCCATGGGAGATCAACATCTTCAAAATCTGGATAAATTTATTTTGTCCCAGCTTAGTGTCACATATTTAGGGAATATAGCAAGGAAACATTCGCTAAAAGACATGGTAAAAGTTGTGTGAAGCCATAGATAATCTGCCTTCCCCAGAAAATTTTACAGGGTTGCAACTATTCCTCTATTAAGTAACGTACAGTGGCAAAGTCTACATCACCCATGGCTCAGGTGGTCACCTCTTAAGCCAGCAACGCAGAAAGGATGTTACTAAGTGATGTATAGCCTGCCAGAAGGCTCTCACACAGTTAAAAATGTGGCTATACTGCTACATGCATGGCAATCTTTATGCACAGGAAAACTGCGATGCTAGCCACTGATGAATCACGGTAGAGAATATGAGCAGTATCATTTCTTTCTCGGTCATGAATTCTGTTGCCGGTATGATGGGGCTCCCCACATTTCTTGTCTTGTGCCAACCTCTTCATCTTGGAGTAGCACTTCCACCTTACGCCCTCAGTTATTTGTTGGATATATTACAATGTCTGCTTCTTCTGCAGTTTTTACTATCTATAGCTCCCTCAATTGCCGTACAAGTTATTCCTTGCTATCTTAGCACATATACTAATATCCTGTACCTTATTCTAGTCACTGTTGGCCAGTTCGTCAGTTCTATTAAGAACCTTCCCATACAGCACGACTTCACAGACACTTCTATTCTCGTCGTTTCTGGTTTCCCCACATTCCATGATTCAGTTCTACACAGTGCTGTGCTCCTGACGTATATTCTGAGGAATTTGTTCCTCAAATTAAGACCAATGTTTCATACTAGTAGAATTCTCTCTTTTCCAGTGCTAGTGTGATTTTTATGTCCTTCTCGCTTTGGTTTGCTTCCGAGGTGGCAACATTCCTTCACTTTACCTACTTCGTGGTCCCGAATTTTCTATTAATCTCATTCCCGCTACTCCTAATTGCTTTTGTCTTTCTTCGGTTTACTCCTAGTCCACATCTTTGCTCAATATCTTTTTCGTTCCATTCAGTATGCCTTTTAATTCTTCTTCGTTTTCAGAGGATAGCAATGTCATTGGAAAAACTTATCATCAGTATTATTGCACATAAATACTGTCAGTACAGAGCAACTAATTACGTACATCTCCAGGACATTGTTAGCGCCCTAGAAAAATTTTTCCAAGGTAGAAAAGAAAGCCGTGGTAATAATATATCGTGTCAATAAGTTCCACCTATGGCAAGAAATTTCATTTAATCACAATCAACAGTTCACTGATTTCTCCCAAAAAGCAAAGTGCAAGGTCTACAAACGGAGGCACACTTTCCTAACAATAACCATTGTGACATTCGTTATAGGCCAAACTCTCAGCACACTAACGCAGATGCGCTGTCCCACCTACCCATGGGGTCGCATAAAAAGCTTGACACACAAGAGGCATTATGTTTTCGGTTCAATGGCGAAATGTTGCAGTTGTTAGATGAAGCCTATGAAGCAAGCCAACCAACACTAGGACACGTTGCTTTGCAGAGTACTCGCCGCACTTCCCGTGGTGGCCAGAGGAGGTTCCAAAGCAACATAAATAGCATATTGCACCTAACTTACTTCCGACACTGTTTCTAAGCCAAAGACGGTGGCCTTATGTTATCTACAGCAGATGTAGAATGTGAGCTCGTCATTCCTCTTACGCTCCCGCCAATAAATACAGTTTCTCCCCTAGTCCCATTGGGTCATTAACAGCTCGAAATTACTATTGAAGCAACATAATTACGGTCCGGCATTAATAACGACATTGATTCCAGGCACATGTGTGAGAAGAGCAAATAATTGTTTCAGCCAGCAGCGATTTTCACCGTGATTGAAACCAAAGCAACAGTGAGAGAAGCGCTGTGTGGCTGTTTGTGCTTTCTCAGATTTACTATGAGTGGTTCGGATGTCCTTAAGGACTACCTTTGCAACACTCCAGTCCCTCGAAAACATTTTAAACAGTAGGAGCCCCAATACAGTAATCTCTGACAAGGTCCCTCAGTTTCAAAAAGTGGCAGCCAGGGAAACCCAGTATCCCACCCAACCAACGTTCCTTCCCACCCAGCGTAAATTCAGAAGTGGAATAGCTACTCGGGACATTTAAAACACACATGATAGAGGCAATGCAGACTTATTCCACGGCAGATGCCGCACCGAACCTCCTATTGAGCTATCAGTCTGCCCCAAAAAAACGATCGCACTGCAGCAGAACTGGTATATGGACGCCGGCACCATTCACTGCTGCAACAGCTGCGTCCGCTCCAGGGAGCCTCAGGCTCGCAGTCGACACAATATAAAGGCGCAGGCACTCACATTTTCGGCCGCACTCTGGAGTGGACCAAATGCATCATATTGGGCCTTAGGCGGCATCAGGTATTCACAGTCGCGTTCGTCTAAAAGCAGCTGGTCCACCGTCATAGCCAACCGTCACATGGTCTCATGGTATCAGTTATATGTCACACAGAAAGCTCCAAGGCCACCAGTGTGATATTTGTATGGAATGACTATATTTTTTGTCTTACGGGTTTAGTCTGAAATTAATAAAAAAAATTGGTATCATTATGCAGCACCTACAAACGTTAAAAATTACTTCCGTCCGTCAGAAAATGGGCTACATTTTCGACAGCTCGATATTTGCTGGTTCTGGGTATATATTAGGATAGACTGGTTTAGATGCTTCACCGTGCGTAATACAGGCCTCTTCCTGCATTCGAAAAATGAGAAGTACGATGCAGTGCTTACCAGTGTTGTTGGCGGACTGCTGGAGCTCCACCGCGAGCGGCTGCGCAACGCGCTGTGTGGCGGTGAGCAGCTGAGCCGCGCGCCGCAGCAGGCCGGCCAGCGCCGGGCCGTGGCGAGCTGCCCAGGACGCCGGCGCCGGCGCGCCCGCCCCCGCCACCTCCACCCGCCACAGCCGCGGCCGCGCCGCGCCCCCTCCCGCCTCCGACAGCGCGTACCAAACCTCCACCCACACCAGCCGCCACCACCGCTCGCACCTGCCACACCGAGCAACAGGTGAAGGCCAAAAGTATCGGAGAGCCAACTCGTAACTGTGCCCATATCAGCTAACATTGTCAACACCTTGTCATACACATTGGGTGCACACTCGCTGAAGTACCTGGGCATTCTTCCTGATGTGCCTCCTGTAGATACAGGGATGTGATGAGCAGTTTAGTGAAATTGGAAGGTACAAACGTGTGTGTGTGTGTGTGTGTGTGTGTGTGTGTGTGTGTGTGTGGGTGTGTGTGTTTGTGTGTGGGTGGGTGGTTGGGTGGGTGTGGGTGTGTGTGCGAGCGCGTGTGCATGTGCATGTGCGATTCTACGTGGCTGTGTGTATGTGCGTGTGCTGCGGACGAAGCTGGCCAACTCTGGGGTACAGTACGTACTAATTAGCTGCTTCATTTGTATGTGGCAGCTACATGCCTGCCACGGGCTAGCTTGAGTTCAATTACCAACGCAGAATCGTTCGAAACAGACATTCCACAATATTACGAAGGTGAGACAAATGGAAACTTTAAATATTTTTTTAAATATTATTTATTGTGCAGAAGTGGTACAAAGCTGTGTCACTTTTCAACATTGTTACGTCTGCCACAGACAGACCCTGTTAGGCAGACTACACTCAAGACACTCTTGTGTATCCTATAACATATACAATCACTTACAGGCGCAAACAAGAGGAAAAAAATTCCTCAAAATAAACAGAACTTGCTAGAGACTAATGCGAACCTTTTACTGCAGAGGTAGCCTCACAGACACAGTGAAGTTGGAGTACTCCGCCGACCTCCGCCGGCTTTATAAGGCCAGCCCAGCAGCAGTACAGCCAGTTCCTCGCCGAGCTAGAACCAGCTCCGACGGACTTCGCTCTTAATGAATAGTCGTCCACATGTTATTTGTTTTTTTTTTCTTTGTGTGTATATAGTGATTGTCCGAGAAGTGTAGTTCAGTTTCAATAAACGACATTGTACTGAGTGTTCTACAATACTAAGTATCCTTCAAACATAATCTCCCCCACGCTCAATGCAGGTACTCCAGCGCTTACATGGTGCATAAATTCCTTTAGAAAAAAATTCTTTCGGTAGTCCGCACAACCATTCACGCACCGCGTGGCGTACCTCTTCATCAGAAGGCAACTTCTTTCCTCCCATTGCGTCTGAGTGGTCCAAACATATGGATGTCACTTGGGGGAAGGTCTGGCGAGAATGGTGGATTAGAAAGACACTAAAAATGCAGGTCTGTGATTGTAGCAACTGTTGTAAGAGCAGTGTGGGGCCTAGCATTGTCATGTTGCAAAAGGACAGCTGCTGACAGCTATGCACGTCGCTTTTATCTGATTGCAGGCCGCAGATAATTTTTAGATCTGTGTATGATGCGCTGGTGACAGTGGTCCCTCTAGGCATGTAATGCTCCAAAATGACGCCTATTTCGTACTAAAAGAGAGTCAGCATAACCTTCCCCGCTGATGGTTCTGTTCGAAACTTCTTTGGTTTTGGTTATGAGGAGTGGCTCTCCTCTCTTCGTTTCTGGTTGGCGGAAGTGAATCTACGAGTAGATTTCGTCCCCAGTAACGATTCTTGAAAGGAAGCCATCACCTTCTCGTTCAAAGCGCCTAAGAAGTTCTTCAAAAGCATCAACACGCCGATCTCTCGCTTCAGGAGTCAGCTGCCGTGGCACCCATCTTGCAGACACTTTGTGAAACTGGAGCACACCATGCCCAATGTGGTGTGCTGACCCATGACTAATCTGTAAACATGCTACAATGTCATTCAGTGTCACTCGGAGGTTTTCCTTCACTATGGCCTCAACTGCTGCAATGTTCTGTGGAGTCACAACTCGTTGTGCCTGACCTTGACGAGGAGCATCTTCCACTGAAGTCACACGATTTGCGAACTTTCTACTCCATTCGTAGACTTGCTGCTGTGACAAATATGCGTCACTGTACTGAACCTCCATTCGTCGATCAATTTCAATAGGTTTCACACCTTCATTACGCAAAAACCGAATAACAGGAGTCTGTTCTTTCCTGGTGCAAGTCGCAAGTGCAGTGGCCATCCTTATACTGATACTGCGATGGTATGTGTATATCTGCACTATGCTGCTACTTACAGGACATTCTGCACGCTGTTTACAGCACCCTTACCCACATACAGGATAACGGCGCGACATTTCGATTTGTTATTACCAATTGTAAGGTTTTCCTTTGACTCGTCCTCGTATTTAAATGATCTTCAGCACTAGATCGTTACTGTGACGAAAGCTTGAAAATCTTCAGGACTTCACATGCTTACATATACGCCCATGGTGACAACACTGTAGATCATGGCTGGCTGCAGCTTCCCCAACTGCATGCTGACGAGCGCAGGGATTTCTCCACTGAATGTCTCGTCTATACGCTTATTAGCGTATACAGTCCCTTATATCTTTCCTCGACCATAAATACCTTGTCTGAGAAACACATTAGTCACATCCGTTCACGTCAGGGAATAATTCTATCACTCACAGTTTATCACTCAGCCACTTTCTCTAGTTCTATATCAGTGGCATGAACCCCACTCTGGAATGATCTCTGTCACTTTATCAGACAACTGAATAACATTTACAGCTGCAAAAGATAGTTAGCGACATACCTACAAAAAAAAAAAGAAAGAGGCAGTCCAGCGATTTATTGTTACAAGTCCTTAAAAATGAATAGGAATAACAGAAAAGAGGGATGATAATTCTCAGTATCTACTATTCTGTTTCTTATCTATATACGCGATTTGGCAGACAATCCGAGCAGCCGTCTTATGTTGTTTGCAGATGACGCTGTTGTTCGACTGCTAGCAAAGTCATCAGAAGGTCAAAACAAATTGCAAAACGATTTAGAAAACGTATATGTATGGGGCAAAAATTGCCAGTTGACCCTAAATAACAAAAAGTGTGACGTCATTCACATGAGAGCTAAAAGGAATCCCTTAAACTTTGGTTACACGATAACTCAGTCAGATCTACAGGCCATAATTTTAACTAAATATCTACTATATGTATAGGGGAAAGAATTGGCAATTGACCCTAAATAACTAAAAGTGTAACATCATCCACATGAGTGCTAAAAGGAATCCGTTAAACTTTGGTTACACGATAAATCAGTCAAATCTACAGGCCATAAATTCAACTAAATACGTAGTAATTACAATTACGAACAACTTAAATGGGAAGGAACACATATAAAATGTTATGGAGAAGGCTAACCAAAGTTTGCGTTTAATTGGCATGACAATTTAAAAAATTTAACAGATCTACTAAGGAGACTGCCTACACTACGGTTGTCCGTCCTCTTTTGAATACTGCTGCGTGGTGTGGGATCCTTACCCGATAAGACTGACGGAGTACATCGAAAAAGTTCAAAGAAGGGCAGCACGTTTTGTATTATCGCGAAATAAGGGAGAGAGTGTCACTGAAATGATATAGGATTTGGGATGGATATCATTAAAACAAAGGCGTTTTTCCTTGCGGAGGAATCTTGTCACGAAATTCCAATCACAAACTTTCCTGTTCGAATGCGAAAATATTTTGTTGAAGCCGACCTACATGGGGAGAAACAATCACCATGATAAAATGAGGGAAATAAGAGCTCTTACGGAAAGATAACGGTGTTCGTTCTTTCCGCGCGCTATGTGAGATTGCAGTAATAGAGAATTGTGAAGGTGGTTCGATGAACCCTCTGCCAGGCACTTAAAGTTGATTTGCAGAGTATCCATGTAGATGTAGATGTGGACAGATACAGTCACATAATCGACGAGTATATATTTGCTGTGAAATTACATAACAACGCCATGCAGAAGGAATTTGAATATTTAGTTCACAATGAAAGAGCAAAAAACTATAATGCTTGACCTTTAGGGTTATTGTTCTGTTCATGGAGAATTAGTTCGTTCTAAATTCTCTGGCATCGAACATGTGAAGAAATTGTTGCTATGAGTAGTAGAATTTCATATTTCACGCGCATGATATCACTGTCAGTTGGAAAAATTTTCGATGGAGCTGACCGAAGGATAGGGAGACTTTATATAATACTGAAAAGTAGATTGGTTACGTGAAGGGGCACGATTGGAACGATTTTTTGATTTAAAACCAACTATTGTAGAGTTTATGATGGAAAAAAGCGTGCAGGAACGAAAATCAGAGCATCAGCAATGGGTTGCAGACCTTGCATTTTAAGTGGACTTTACTGCACACTGCCCAAAGTAAAACATTACAAGGTAAGACTCAACTTACATATGATTTGATGGGAATACATTTAAAGAGAAAGTACCATTGTAAAAGGGACAAATTCTGACAAAAACACAGTCCACTTCCCTATTCTCACTGGCGTTATAAAAAACGTGATGTCTGAAGAATTCATTGTGGCCTTGAAAGAGTTACATGGATAGTTTTGTAAATGTTTAGAAGACGCTGCCCAACTTATATCTGTTTTCGGGCTGTTTTAAGATCGTATGTCATTCCAACTGAAAGTACTCCTGTGCATGTATAGATCGAACTGACTGATCTGCAGTGTAATCTCCGTTTTAAAGACAAATCCTGTTACGTTAAAACTGTCTAGGATATCTATAGTGTTTCCCACAGGCTGAGTTTCTACATCTCCGTAACGACTTTGCGAAAGTGCTATAACATTTCGATTAACACATGTGTGGAAGAGCTTTTTTCGATTATGAAACTAAATAAGTCAAGATCACGTGGCAATTGAGTGCAAAAATCTTATGCCGAATTTTTGTACCAGATAAAAATTGTATAATATCTTAGCGCACCAAAAATAATTAAATAATACTGAAAATTTGTCACGTTTTTTATGTATGTCGTTGAGAAATAGGAAATATGAAACCATTTCGTATACAGTGCGACAGCATGGCGTCGTGGTGTGGAAAGTGTGGGGCTAAGAGAGAGAGCTGTGGCACTCCTGCCAGGACACGGGTTGCACATCGAATTCTAGGGCATCACTACCGAACAGCATAGTAACCCACGTCTGCTAGCGAAAAAGTAAACTGGCAGTAGGGGTTCTCCTCTATAATGTCGACTCTGTGCTGCGTCATTAGATGATATTTCTGGGCATGGACTCCGATCTTCGATTTTTCCCTCAAGACACCATCTGCAGTTTATCAAAGATTGTCAGTATCGTTTTGTTACTTCCTTAACATGTCAAGTGATGCCTAGCTCATGTTTTATACAGCTATCAGATTATCAGTTACTAAAATTTTCTTCCTCTGGATTTTCTGTCCCGGCACTGGCCATGTTTGCACATAAATTATTGGATTTAAGGTCCGCCTGTTATGCAAAACATTGTGTTTTCATATGACCTAAACATATTTCGGCACTACTGTGCCATCGTTAGTGGGCTTCCTTTACCCAAACCTGTGAGGTACGAGCATATATTCAGTAATAACTAATTTATGAAAATGATAGGTAAAGACAGATGCTCCATGTGGTCATCATTACCTCAATTTTATATTATAAGGTTATGTAGAATCCTCTGACATTATCATGTACTGGCAACTTGTTATTTCTAACTGAATGACGTTAACATGAATGTGGTTAGCGAGTTAACACAGCACTTTATACCTGAACGTAATTTAATTGTCAAATTTTTGGAATGGACTCCCTGACTGTATCAGAGAACTGAATAACATCTCGAGCTTCAAACGCTAGCACAACAATCATGCTTGTCTTTGCCGTTACACACATTGCCCATTTTTTTCCAGCCAAACCATACACGTTTCCCAAAGCCCTTCTCTCATGTAGTGCACCTAAATTGATCTCCTCAGCACTCGCTACCTCAGAAAATATTCAGCAAAAGTAGTAGTAGTAGTTGTAGTAGTACTAGTAGTAGTAGTGTTCGTCTTTAAGAGGCAATCTAATGAAAACGGCATTACTTTTGAAATAATAAACAGTTTACTTACTTTTTCCATCTGTCTCTTTTTCATTTGAATACCGCGTATAGTACTAACGCTAATAGTTTTATTCAGGACTGCTATTCACACAATCATCAGATAAATTCAAATCTTTCTTTAAACCATGTTAATTCTATTAACACAATTTAAATCTTGTGGAACTAAGATGTAAAAATTACCGCATCTGTGAAACCCTGATCTCAAATCAAAGGGAGTTTGTTGCTCTTAATCTGATCAGGTTAGATAAAGAAAAAAATACATTTAATTTAGCAGTAGTCAAAATATACTGTATAAATTTTGTGGAAATAAAGTCAGTCATAAAGTACCTGAGCCACATTACCACAGCTGACGTACCTTATATGTTTATTTTATTGGTTGCAGATACTGCAGTTCAGCCAAGTGTTTATAACTAATAAATGTAATGAACGTACTTTGGCTTCTCAAGGTATTAGTGTATAAAATGTGCCTTTATTAAATGTACTTTGGGAAGCTTTTTATGTGGTAATGGATTTTTAATAGTATACGGTTTGAGAAGCTGAAGACATCAGTACATAAAAATGGCCCCGGAGGAACCACGAACCTTGCCGTCGGTGGGGTGACTTACGTGTCTCAGCGATACAGATCGCAGTACTGTAAGTGCAGCCCCAACGGAAGGGTATCTCTTGAGAGATCAGACAAACGTGTGGTTCCTGAATAGGGTAGCAGCCATTTCAGTAGTTGCAGGGGAAACTGTCTGGGTGATTACTGATCCAGACTTTGAACACCAGCCGAAACAGCCTTGTGCTGGTACTTCGAACGGCTCAAGGCAAGCGGTAAGTACAGTCGTAATTTTTCCCGAGGACATACAGCTCTACTGTATGATTAAATGGCGATGGCATCCTTTTGAATAAAATAATCCGAAGGTAAAGTAGTCCCACATTCAGATCTCTGGACGGGGACTACTCAGGTGAATGTCGTCGTCTGGGGAAGCGGAATTGTCTTTCTACGGATCGGAGGATGGCATGTTGGATCGCTTACTCTAGCAGGAAGGATAGAAAATTTAAAAAGGTAAATGGATAGGATTAAACTGGATACAGAGGGAATTAATGAAATTCAGTGGGAGCAGGAACAGGACTCCTGGTCAGGTGAATACACGATTATGACTACAAAGTCACCTCGTTGTGAAGAAGGAGTAGGCTTAATAATGAATAAGAAAACGGCAGTGCGTAATCAACGCATTATCGTAGCCAAGAGAGATACGAAGCCCACACCTACCACAGTAGTAAAACTTTATACATGATACTACACGTGACCCCCCAGCCCCGGCCCCCTTGGGTGAGGTGGGGGACGGCGGGGAGAGGGGGGGGGACTTTTAAATCTTAAATGGAAACTTCCATTTTTATTGCAGATTCGGTTTCTCCATAAAAAAGCAATAAAATTTCTCTGAAACATTTTTAAACCATTGACAGATGGCGCTGAAATCGAGAAAAATTAAAATTGGGGATGAACTCTAATTTATTTAGAATTATCCGAGAAAGACGCATCAAATCGATAAAAAAATGTGCACCAATTCTTTCGTTATGCCTAATTAAGTAAAGACCTCGGAGGTGTTCTTGAAGTTTTTGAAATACATGAAAATCGCATGGAGCCACCTTGGGACTGTAAGGAAAGTGATCGATGACAGTGAATGCCAAACGTCGTATTATTGCAAATGCGACGTTTGTCGTCTGACATTGTCGTGCGTCGTATTATTGCAAATGCGACGTTTGTCGTCTGACATTGTCGTGCTGAAGGGGGAGAGTGCTCCATTTGTGGACGAACTTATTGAAATCGCAGCTCGATAATAGCACGCTGTTTCTCACGCATCGACATAGTTACGTTACACACTGCCATGTTACACGCTGCAATTCAGAGCACTCTTGCGCAGAGGGTTGCAACTTGCGTCAGCGAAGTGGGGAAGTCGACCGAGTGTTATGCATGATACGTAATACCCCAGCCGATTTTGGCTACCGAATAAAAATTCGGAGAAATTACTTTAAAATACTGCCTTGTATTTCAAAATGTTTTTTGTATGTGCTGAATTTTGATGATACTTCTCCTTGATTTGATTTCACTGACTGGTTATTGGTGTGTAATAAAGTAATAATGTAACACACGGACTATTAAGAATAGTACTGAGAAGATTTTCTCGAATTCAATTCTTAAATTACAATAGAATGTTTGTTCCTAGGTACGTGACTATGTTTTACAGTTTTCCAAATTTGGATAAACCTTCTTTTTATAATTTCAGACAAAGACTGCTACATACATTAGGTTAATACTGTCATTTAGAAATAGAATAAGAAAATATATTAAACTTACTAAACTCCTATTACTGGGTTGGCTAGAGGCGAAAATATGAAAGATGTTCCAAGTTACAACACACTCCACTATAATTGGTTGAAAAGAAGAAGAAAATTAAAATCCACTGCCCATTCAGTACTGGTTATTTGCCACGTATATCAGTGGTGAAACTTACTACGGAAAAGAGTAGGTTAAAGTTGTATACGAAAATATGGCCCAGTGGAGTTTCACTCCTATGTTGAGGCACTAACTTTTAACACAATAGCCTCAAATAACTTTTCAAAAGAGTTTTCGAGGAAAATATGAGCTGTAGAAACACTTATCCGAGTACGTCAGTCTCGAATAATTTTAAAACGCATCGCCTGCTATCGGGGTAATAGATTTAAAATTACAATTTATCACGGATATACCCAGATACACTTCTCCGATATGACTAAAATCCTCGATTTTGCTAACGATACTTAGTGTGAACACTAGACTACAAAACATTTTTTGAAATTAACATCAAGCTCGCCTGTCTAAATATCATCTAGTGGAGTACCTTTTCGTACTGTAGTGCTTATTCATTACGCAAGGTGGATGACGAGCGATATTTTTTGTACGAGAATATTTACGTCTCGTAATGAAATTGAATGGTCACTGCAAGAAGAGAATGAAAGTTGTAATATTTTTATTTGTCTTGTCAGTGGTTGTATCTAAATTCTTGTATCCAACTGCGATTCCGTTACATCACCAACCCACAATGTTTACATGGAGTCTGAGAGACTGCAGCTGTCAAACACACACATTTCCTCGCCCCACAGAAGGCGCAAGCTAAGAGCGTAATGGATGCGCCCTCCGACGGAGTCCTGTGCTTAATCTCCTACGGACTGCACGTTGGGGTTTATGCAGGATGAAGGCATTAGTGCGGTGTCACGTTTATTTGCCCAGCATCGACCACACCATTGAAAATACGGTCCTAACTGCCACGTTTGTGCCCACAATCAATCAGCTCCAGTACAGCGTTCTAAGACCTGCTGCTGCCATGAGCACCCTTGGTGAAGATTTCACGCAGATTTCGCAGGACCGTTCCGGGGAACAATGTAGTTACTCACTTTCGATACTCTCTATAATTTGCCTTATTAAGCATATATGGCTGCTACAATAAATCCGCCACAATTTGTGCTTTAACTACTAACTTTCCCTTAGAGGGGACAGCCACCATTATTGTCTCAAAAAACAGCCCTCAGTTTAATACCGCTGCGTTTCAGTCGCTCTGTCAACGCAATAGTACCAAGCATATGACCATAGCACTATTCCACCCAACGTCAGATTGAGATATGGAGCCGGCCGCGGTGGTCTCGTGGTTCTAGGCGCGCAGTCCGGAACCGTGCGACTGCTACGGTCGCATGTACGAATCCTGCCTCGGGCATGGATGTGTGTGATGTCTTTAGGTTAGTTAGGTTTAAGTAGTTCTAAGTTCTAGGGGACTAATGACCACAGCAGTTGAGTCCCATAGTGCTCAGAGCCATTTGAACCATTTTTTTTTTTTTTTGAGATATGGAGCGGTTAATTAGACGTTCAAAACGCAGGGTGCAAAATTATGCCATTTCCGAGGAAACACACACCAGCTTCCTCGTAACGTACCGGTGCATACCCATCAAAAAACGCAGCCTGTCCGAAATACTACACTCCTGGAAATTGAAATAAGAACACCGTGATTTCATTGTCCCAGGAAGGGGAAACTTTATTGACACATTCCTGGGGTCAGATACACCACATGATCACACTGACAGAACCACAGGCACATAGACACAGGCAACAGAGCATGCACAATGTCGGCAATAGTACAGTGTATATCCACCTTTCGCAGCAATGCAGGCTGCTATTCTCCCATGGAGACGATCGTAGAGATGCTGGATGTAGTCCTGTGGAACGGCTTGCATGCCATTTCCACCTGGCGCCTCAGTTGGACCAGCGTTCGTGCTGAACGTGCAGACCGCGTGAGACGACGTTTCATCCAGTCCCAAACATGCTCAATGGGGGACAGATCCGGAGATCTTGCTGGCCAGGGTAGTTGACTTACACCTTCTAGAGCACGTTGGGTGGCACGGGATACATGCGGACGTGCATTGTCCTGTTGGAACAGCAAGTTCCCTTGCCGGTCTAGGAATGGTAGAACGATGGGTTCGATGACGGTTTGGCTGTACCGTGCACTATTCAGTGTCCCCTCGTCGATCACCAGAGGTGTACGGCCAGTGTAGGAGATCGCTCCCCACACCATGATGCCGGGTGTTGGCCCTGTATGCCTCGGTCGTATGCAGTCCTGATTGTGGCGCTCACCTGCACGGCGCCAAACACGCATACGACCATCATTGGCACCAAGGCAGAAGCGACTCTCATCGCTGAAGACGATACGTCTCCATTCGTCCCTCCATTCACGCCTGTCGCGACACCACTGGAGGCGGGCTGCACGATGTTGGGGCGTGAACGGAAGACGGCCTAATGGTGTGCGGGACCGTAGCCCAGCTTCATGGAGACGGTTGCGAATGGTCCTCGCCGATACCCCAGGAGCAACAGTGTCCCTAATTTGCTGGGAAGTGGCGGTGCGGTCCCCTACGGCACTGCGTAGGATCCTACGGTCTTGGCGTGCATCCGTGCGTCGCTGCGGTCCGGTCCCAGGTCGACGGGTACGTGCACCTTCCGCCGACCACTGGCGACAACATCGATGTACTATGGAGACCTCACGCCCCACGTGTTGAGCAATTCGGCGGTACGTCCACCCGGCCTCCCGCATGCCCACTGTACGCCCTCGCTCAAAGTCCGTCACCTGCACATACGGTTCACGTCCACGCTGTCGCGGCATGCTACCAGTGTTAAAGACTGCGATGGAGCTCCGTATGCCACGGCAAACTGGCTGACACTGATGGCGGCGGTGCACAAATGCTGCGCAGTTAGCGCCATTCGACGGCCAACACCGCGGTTCCTGGTGTGTCCGCTGTGCCGTGCGTGTGATCATTGCTTGTACAGCCCTCTCGCAGTGTCCGGAGCAAGTATGTTGGGTCTGACACACCGGTGTCAATGTGTTCTTTTTTCCATTTCCAGGAGTGTATATGGGCGTATACCACAGGCAAAATTCGATCTGCTGCGTTCGATCCACTACTTCCGTGGCCTCCTCTCCTGTCCCGCCTAACTCACGGGCACTCCTGAATGGACCATCACCTTATGCCAGAACCCATGGTTGACCCAAGGGTCGTCGTCGTTGTCAGTAATAGGGAAGATAGATAGTTAAAGTTGTTGTGGCTGAACGTGAACAGATAGTCCGGCATAAACAATCTCCAGCTGAGGCAGTTTGCGGGATTCCAGCCCCCCCCCCTCTCCCCCACCCAGCCAAACACACACAGCATAGCCAGCTACACCCATAATAAGCCCTATTTACCCCCCACCCTCCCTCCTTAACTCAGCCTCCCATCATATGACCTCTACCTGTTAACAGCGATCTAAGGGGTTCAGGTGGCTTTACAAGGATCAGCGATTGGAGACGTGATTAGAGACAAAACAGCATGGAACGGCCTCGTTAGTACGGCAGACACGACCTCAAAGGCCCTGCACCTTCAGTACATAAAAGAACTGCAAAATATACCCGACATGAGCCGCAGAAGACAACAAACAGTGAACATGACAGATACATCAGAGGAACATGGCGAAACCTACGCAAGCAACAATACAGACGGTGATGACACCTGGTACATACTCTGTGACAGGTTAAAATCAAGTCACAGGTAGCTAAATATTCAATGAATGATTGAATGAGTGAGTGAACGAACCTCATGGGCGCACCCTCATTTCGAGACAGATGGGAACACATAATGCACTCAGAAAATTTGTTGACCGATATTGTTTTGGTGGTCCATGAGATATAATGTGGGGTGGCATAATGTTGTATAGGCATACTGATCTCCAAATCTTTGAGCACTGTACACTCACCGTTCAACATTGTTTTGACGCTGTACTCCTACGTCACGTGTGCCTTTCCAGGCGTGCATTCCGCCTTGACTTCATTTTTATGGATGACGATGTTCTACCGCAACGAACAGTGCACCTGCACGAGCTCTTGGAAAGATAGGAGCCACGTGGTTAGTGACGCCATGTCACTAACTGCGCGGCCCCACCCACCGGAGGTTCAAGTCCTCCCTCGGGCATGGGTGTGTGTGCTGTTTTTCGCGTAAGTTAGTTTAAGTAGTGAGTAAGTGTAGGGACCGATGACCTTAACAGTATGGTCCCTTAGAAATTCACACGCATTTGAAAGATAGAATGTTCGTCGAATGGAATGGCCTGTCCGTTCCATCCGACCACCTGTGGGATGTGTTGGGTAGACGTATTGCAGCACTTCAGTATGCACCAACGACCATCTAGTATTTGTCAATCGCTCCATCGGACGAATGGAACGGCTTACCAGAAGAACTCCTAACCAGCATGGTCTCCAGCATGAGAGCACGTTGCAGGGCATAAATTGCTATCCGTTGTGATTATAAATCCTTAAGAAGCATGCCCTGCTGTTTCTAATGTCCAATAGACCATAATGAATGACAGCGAATTGATTGGAGTTATTGTCGTTGAAAAAAGTATTATTTCTGTTTATCTCGTTGCACATTTCTTTCACTTACCTTCTGTAATATATTGTAGCAGTTCTTTCTCTATATCGTCCACGTTTCATCGATTTACCGTACTTGTATGTGACACATCATGCAAAAGTTACTTTCTTTCTTAAGTTTTGCACGCCAGTGTAGATTGCAGAAGGCAATCCTTGTGATAGCTCTCATTGCCGTGGTTTTGAATTCTGACTTTTTTTCAAAATCAGTTCTTTCTGTTGGAGTATAGTTGTCCTTCAGTTGAGTTACGATCTTCACTATTAATCGAAATCATTCATAACTACAATAAAATATTTACATACGTGATGGAGACTGGTCAGCCTGACAGAACGTTACCACACTTCCACTTTGATCTGGTTATTTAGCAACTGACATTGGCGTGGCGTTTTCGTAGAGTTGTCAACAATAACAACATGTAGCAATCGCAGAAATCAATATGGGACATACAACGAACGTATCTGTTAGGACAGTGCGGCGAAATTTGGCTTTAATGGGCTTTGGAAGCAGACGACCAACGCTAGTGCCTTTGTTAGCAGCATGACATCACCTGCAGCGCCTCTACTGGGCACGTGATCATATCGGTAGGACACTAGACGACTGAAAAACCGTAGCCTGGTCAAATGAGTCCCGAATTTAGTTGGTAAGAGCTGATGGTAGGGTTCGAGATTGGCGCGGAACCCACGAAGCCAACAACGCCCTCTGCAAACTGATGGTAGCTCCATAATGGTGAGAGCTGTGTTTACATGGAATGGAGTGGATCCTCGGTTACTTTCGGCTACTTGGAGACCATTTGCAGAAATTCATGAGCTCCATGCTCCCAAACAACAATGAAATTTTTACGGATGACAATGCGCCATTCCACTGGGCCAGCTGGCCGCTGTGGCCGAGCAGTTCTAGGCACTTCAGTCTGGAACCTCACGACCACTACGGTCGCAGGTTCGAATCCTGCCTCGGACATGGATGTGTGATATATCCTTATGTTAATTAGGTTGAAGTAGTTCTAAGTTCTAGAAGACTGATGACCTGAGATGTTAAGTCGCAAAGTGGTCAGAGCCATTTGAACCAACGGGTCACAATTGTTCGTGATTGCTTTGAATAACATTCTGGACAATTCGAGAGAAAGTTCTGGGCACGCACATTGCCCGAAATGAATCCTATCGAATACTTATGGGACATAATCGAGAGGTCAGTTCGTGCATAAATTCCTGCACCGGCAACACTTTCGCAATTATGAATGGCTATGAGGCAGTATGCCTCATTATTTCTGCAGTGGACTACCAATAACTTGAGTCTATGCCACGTCGAGTTGCTACACTACGCCGGGCAATAGGAAGTCCGACACGATTTTGAAGACGTCTTATGACTTTTGTCAGCTCAGTGTATCGTCAACATTAATTACTGCTTTTGGTGGATACACTGCATTAACGTGTGATTTGAAAGCACGTTATTATTATTATTATTATTATTATTATTATTATTTCTTTTCTCAGACGTTATGTCAGGTCAAAAGTGGTAAGTGACGCGGACCTTGATCAAGCGTGACTTCCTTTTAACTGTACGGTGTATGTTATATTGCATTTAGAAACTTTCGGGTAATTGAACATTTCTGTAGTTGTATACATAAGTTTGGATGTAGCTGTATTGCATTGATGTACTGGTGGATATTGTGTGGTATGACTCCTGTATTTGATAGTATAATTGGTATAATGTCAACTTTATCCTGATGCCACATGTCCTTGACTTCCTCAGCCAGTTGGATGTATTTTTCAATTTTTTCTCCTTTTTTGATTCTGTATAATTGTTGTATTGGGTATGGATATTTCGATTAGTTGTGTTAATTTCTTCTTTTTATTGGTGAGTGTGATGTCAGGTTTGTTATGTGGTGTTGTTTTATCTGTTATAATGGTCCTGTTTAAGTATAATTTGCATTCATCACTCTCCAGTACATTTTGTGGTGCATACTTGTATGTGGGTGGGAACGTGTTGTTTTATTAGTTTATGTTGTATGGCAAGTTGTTGATGTATTATTTTTGCTACATTGTCATGTCTTCTGGGGTATTCTGTATTTGCTAGTATTGTACATCCGCTTGTGATGTGATCTACTGTTTCTATTTGTTGTTTGCAAAGTCTGCATTTATCTGTTGTGGTATTGGGATCTTTAATAATATGCTTGCTGTAATATCTGGCGTTTATTGTTTGATCCTGTATTGAAATCATGAATCCTTCCATCTCACTGTATACATTGCCTTTTCTTAGCCATGTGTTGGATGCGTCTTGATCGATGTGTGGCTGTGTTAGATGATACGGGTGCTTGCCATGTAGTGTTTTCTTTTTCCAATTTACCTTCTTCGTATCTGTTGATGTTATGTAATCTAAAAGGTTGTAGAAGTGGTTATGAAATTTCAGTGGTGTAGCCAATGTATTTATATGAGTGATTGCTTTGTGTATTTTGCTAGTTTCTGCTCGTTCTAGAAAGAATTTTCTTAAATTTTCTACCTGTCCATAATGTAGGTTTTTTTATATCGATAAATCCCCTTCCTCCTTCCTTTCTGCTTAATGTGAATCTTTCTGTTGCTGAGTGTATGTGATGTATTCTATATTTGTGGCATTGTAATCGTGTAAGTGTATTGAGTGCTTCTAGGTCTGTGTTACTCCATTTCACTACTCCAAATGAGTAGGTCAATATTGGTATAGCATAAGTATTTATAGCTTTTGTCTTGTTTCTTGCTGTCAATTCTGTTTTCAGTATTTTTTTTTAGTCTTTGTCTCTATTTTTCTTTTAGTTCTTCTTTAATATTTGTATTATCTATTCGTATTTTTTGTCTGTATCCTAGATATTTATAGGCATCTGTTTTTTCAATCGCTTCTATGCAGTCGCTGTGGTTATCCAATATGTAATCTTCTTGTTTAGTGTGTTTTCCATTGACTATGCTATTTTTCTTACATTTGTCTGTTCCAAAATCTATATTTATATCTTTACTGAATACTTCTGTTATCTTCATTATTTGGTTGAGTTGTTGATTTGTTGCTGCCAGTAGTTTTAGATCATCCATGTATAACAAATGTGTGATTTTGTGTGGGTATGTTCCAGTAATATTGTATCCATAATTTGTATTATTTAGCATGTTGGATAGTGGGTTCAGAGCAAGGCAGAACCAGAAAGGACATAATGAGTCTCCTTGGTATATTCCACCCTTAATCTGTATTGTCTGTGATGTGATATTATTTGAATTTGTTTGGATGTTAAGTGTGGTTTTCCAATTTTACATTACTATGTTTAGGAACTGTATCAATTTAAGATCTACTTTGTATATTTCCAATATTTGTAGTAACCATGAGTGGGGTACACTATCAAAAGCTTTTTGGTAATCAATGTATGCGTAGTGCAGCGACCTTTGTTTAGTTTTAGCTTGATAGGTCACCTCTGCATCTATTATCAGTTGCTCTTTACATCCGCGTTCTCCTTTGCAACGGCCTTTTTGTTCTTCATTTATAATTTTGTTCTGTGTTGTATGTGTCATTAATTTCTGTGTAATGACTGAAGTTAATATTTTGTATATTGTTGGTAGGCATGTTATGGAGCGATATTTAGCTGGGTTTGCTGTGTCTGCTTGATCTTTAGGTTTCAGATAAGTTATTCCATGTGTAAGTATATCAGGGAATGTGTATGGGTCTGCAATGTATCCGTTAAATAATTTAGTTAGATGTTAATGTGTTGAGGTGAACTTGTTTAGCCAGAAAATTGCTATTTTATCTTTTCCAGGGGCTTTCCAATTGTGAGTAGAATTAATTGCTTGGGTGACTTCATGTTGCAAAATTATCACTTCAGGCACTTGTGGTATCATCTTGATGTGTCTGTTTCTGCTTGTATCCACCGTGCATGCCTGTTATGTTGTACCGGGTTTGACCATATGTTGCTCCAGAAGTGTTCCATGTCTGTTATGTTTGGTGGATTGTCTATTTTAATGTGTGTGTTATCTATTGTCTGGTAAAATTTCTTTTGGTTTGTGTTGAATGTTTGGTTTTGTTTCCTTCTATTTTCACTTTTGTTTGTATCTTCTAAGTCGTTTGGCCAATGCTTGTAATTTCTGCTTCTTTTCATCTAATTGCTCTATCGCTTCTTGTTGTGAGATTTTACCTAACCTTTTTAATTATTTTGTCTAATATTTCATTTCTTATAAACTGTGTTAGCTGTCCGATGTCTTTTCTCAGTTTTTCTATTCTGATCTGTAGTTTGTGTTGCCATGCTGGTTTTGTGGGTTTCTTCTGTGTGTTGGTTGGTTCTGATCTCTGCCTAGTGTGTATATTTAGTGTAATGAGTGCTCCTATATAAACCAGCAGTTGTAACTCTTCCATTTATTTTGTTGTGTATGATTGTGTTTATAGTTTTTATTGTTGTTTCTACTTGTGGGTTACTTGGCGGTCTACGCAAGAATGGTCTAATGTCTGTATTTGTGTCTTTGTGTTCTGTATATGTCAGCTGAAATGTTTCTTCTATATCTGACATGTGTGTTACTTCGAGTTCTATTTGCGCTTGTTCTGGTGGCTGTCTTAAGATTTCGTTTTCCTCTGATTGTTTAATTGATGTGTGTTGTTCTTTGTTTGTTTGCTCTGGGATGTTTGAGTCCATTACCGTATTTTCTTCTTCTTCTGATTGCACATTATTTTGTTCCAGTATTTGTTGTACTTGTTGTTTGATGTTTTCTAATTCTGACTGAGGTATCCTGTTATTTTTGATTATTACGCGGATCTGATCAGCTAGTCGTTGTTCTGGTAAAAATTTTAATTCCGGGTATCTGATAATAAATGTTGTGTATACTTGTGATCTGTAGCCAGTTCTGTTGGTTCCTAGGTTTGTTGCTTGGTAATGACAGAACATGAGGTGTCGATTAACTTTATCTGACCATCTCATCCTCTGTCTTTGTTTTCCTTCTAGGGTGGTTGCAGGAAGCATATCCTGCAAAACACCTCTATTTGGATTTAAATCATTTTCCATTGTGGGCGGGCATAGGGTTCAAACGTCGTCCCCGACCATGACGGCGCTTGTCCGAGGCTTCTTTAGTTCTATCCTGAACCAACTAATCACAGAAAAAGGGGGGTTAGCCCTATTAGTGGTTTGTTCTCTTCGTCACCTTTTACGACTGGCAGAACATACCGGAGGCCTATTCTTTTCCCGGGCCTCCACGGGGGGGGGGGGGGGCTATTATTATTATTATTGTTATTATTATTATTGTTATTGGCGAATTCTCCCCGGAAATGGAAGACGTTAAGCAAATAACTCGATCAGTTTTTCTTTGAGTTCATCTTGTTCTTCCAATAGGCTTTCATTCACTCCGAAAAGACTTGTTTACGCTCATTATCATTTTTGTTATTGCTATTATTATTAATAACTTTAAATACAACAAGTAAGTTCACAATGCTACATTCCGCATTTTATACATAGTCGGATACTTTCCAAGCGTCTAAGACTGCGTGATGTATCGGTGGATAATTCGTGAGCTCCCAGTAAACTGGATTTTTATAGTTGGCAAATTTGTGTTTTATAACAGTAATAATAATATCGATAATTATAGATATAGCTATAATTTAAAGTAGTAGGGAGAAGTAATAAAAACTTTGAGGTTCGCCGATGACATTGTAATTCTGTCAGAGACAGCAAAGGACTTGGAAGAGCAGTTGAATGGAATGGACAGTGTCTTGAAAGGAGGATATAAGATGAACATCAACAAAAGCAAAACAAGGATAATGGAGTGTTGTCGAATTAAGTCAGGTGATGCTGAGGGAATTAGAGTAGGAAATGAGATACTTAAAGTAGTAAAGGAGTTTTGCTATTTAGGGAGCAAAATAACGGATGATGGTCGAAGTAGAAAGGATATAAAATGTAGACTGGCAATGGCAAGGAAAGCGTTTCTGAAGAAGAGAAATTTGTTAACATCGAGTATAGATTTAAGTGTCAGGAAGTCGTTTCTGAAAGTATTTGTATGGAGTGTAGCCATGTATGGAAGTGAAACATGGACGATAAATAGTTTGGACAAGAAGAGAATAGAAGCTATCAAAATGTGGTGCTACAGAAGAATGTTGAAGATTAGGTGGGTAGATCACGTAACTAATGAGGAGGTATTGAATAGGATTGGGGAGAAGAGAAGTTTGTGGCACAACTTGACTAGAAGAAGGTATCGGTTCGTAGGACATGTCCTGAGGAATCAAGGGATCACAAATTTAGCACTGGAGGGCAGTGTGAAGGGTAAAAATCGGAGAGGGAGACCAAGAGATGAATACACTAAGCAGATTCAGAAGGATGTAGGTTGCACTGGTACTGGGAGATGAAGGAGTTTGCACAGGAAGATTAGCATGGAGAGCTGCATCAAACCAGTCTCAGGACTGAAGACCACAACAACATCAACAACAACATAGCTATAATGTACGGTTGGATCTTCATGGCCCGTTCGGGAGGAGTTTATAATGATAAATATAGTAATTATTGTTATTAATACCTAGTTTTATGAAACATTTACGTATCATTCGAATATGGCACCGTTTCAGAAATATAATTCAGTCATTTGGAATGTTAGTAGTATTACTCACTAGAATCATAGCGTTCAAAATTAATATTTCATGAAGAACTTTCGACGAAACTGGCTTTCGAATGAGCCTGTAAATATGCAATTTCACCAGAGAATTAATGTTATTGGTACACGCTGTGTCTTGTCATAATCCATTACTTGGACAGATATCTTAATTAGATTTCTAATTATGAGTAGATGTTCAGTCATTAAGACTTAGAAAGGACTGAAGTACGCAACCACAAAAAGACTTGGGACAGGAATTAAATGTAAGCCTCAATCAACGTGACCCTTTACCACTTTGTTTCTATCCTTGCACACTACTAGTCACTATTCAGGTTTGTTTCAGTGACTCTCGCTTTCTGATCTAGAAATGTATGCGGACATTTATCCGTGCAGTACCCTAAATTTAACTCCTTGTTTCTGTAAATCAAGGCTCCATTACGCACATTCTTATTTCCTACTTCATATTAAAATCCTCAGGAGCTGCCGCCAAAGCCCTCCCTCAAGGCCCGCGTGACATGTACACTCTATATTCGCAGAAAAATCCATCCGCACAGACATAGAATTTAAGATAAGCTATTCATTCATCAGAATTATCCAAGTTCGTTTCTTCATATAGAGCTCTGTCAACAGTATCACCTTCCTTTTCGTATTAATCAACTAGGTTCACGTAACGACTTCACGTTCTCTTCTTTCCTTATTGTTTTCTGTTTCTCGAGTACTGTTTCATCTTCTCCCCATGTATTTTTTCCCTTTCTTCTGTCCATGTTGTCCCCAATGTCTTATTTCTTCTTCATTGAAAGCCTCCTAAATTTAATATTTTATTCTTAACAGATTTCTGTCTGTTATTTCCGATTCTGTATGGTATTTCTTCTAGACTTTTTCTTATTTCTGTAATCCATACTGTTGTCGAACTCTTCTTCCAGAAACACAGGAATATTTGTTTCGTGGGCCTATTCTTATCCATTTGGTAGAAGTGTCCAAAATGGATTAATCTTCTTTTAACCATTACTTCTGATACTTACTACTCTATATTTCTGTAGATATCCTCATTAATTCTCATTTTGCAGCCATCTCTAGTTTGTATTGCACCTACTACTTTTCTAACTATCATGTCTTTAAAGTACTTGTATTCTCTCCAGCTTACAGTTCATTATTAGGCATTCACATCCATATAAACAACCTGGTCGTACCGGTGTTGTATAGTGTTGAATTATGTTTCTCTAGGTATGCATTTCTTGTTGTAAACGTTCTTTGTCAAACCATATGCTCTCTTCTTTGTCAAACCATATGCTCTCTCCATTTTCTTAAATCTTAAATCTATTGCATATTTTTCTAGTCGGTTCCGGCGTATAGTTTCTCCAACATATTTGAATTTACTTACTCGGTCTGTTTTAGCTAATTGTGTTTCTATGAATTTTGGTGCATTATTTATGCTTGTCACACATTTTGTTTTTTCAGCTGAAATTTCGAGAGCATTCCAATTTGCTATTCCTTTTATCATGTTATCTCTTTTAGTTATACACGTAACTTTTTTAATAAACGACTGTTGACGTAGCAGAGCGTCAATATCGCTGCTGATGGTCCGCCTTTACGTGGCGTAATAAAACGATTAACGTTAAAAATAAAACTGTTCTTGTTCTTCGGAAATCGCCTTTATTTCCCCCATTGCTACCCAGTCGTTTAGTGACAAGTAATATTAAAATCAGAACAGGTGGAAAATCTTCGAGAAGAATCTACTTCAGCATAACAGTTATGGTGTAGGAGCAATTTTTTACACAAATTAAATAAATGGCGTAACATACGCTTCACGTATTTTGTCACACTTTTTTCTTTACACCATCATTTAGAGGGTGTTTGCTAGCGCGGAGATCAACAGCGGGGAGCCGCTTATTATGAGCAATAAATACCCATTCCCAGTAGGGTCAGGTAACTCGTTAGCGTGCCTTGTTAGCTCAAGAGGCATCATCGCTACATGACACTCCAGGTCCACAGCAGCACCAAATTAAGCAGTCGCTTGACTTCTAGGTATCCATATTTTTGCGGTTAAAGTGCTTTTACGTTGAAAGCACATATACCTGCCCTGCAATGCCTTTGAGATACGACCTGCCAGAATTACTCTGCGCTCTTGCAAAAGCTGTGTAAAGAGACAAGCGGAACGACGAGAACCGTGCTTCTACACCTGTTTCATTTGCGGAGAGTGCACTGTAATTTTTTAGTCAAGTTACTCTAGAGTAACTTCATCTCTCTTTCGTAACTACTCATATCAGCAAACTGTAAGGGTTACCAAATGTATGGAACAAACCACTTCGTAATGTTTGCAGTCGTGATGATTAACACGTGGTGGTAGCTATTCTTTAGCAAATGTGAAAACTGCGTTTGAAGTCTTTCTATGTATCTCCACAAAATTTTGTAGCACCACGCTATACTTCCTTGTGTAGAAGATCTATAAGCACAGCTGAAAGATTTTTATTTTTCCCCAGGAAGAATCATCTGGACCTAGACGAGCATGTAAACAGTTATCATTGGTGATAGATGCCGGTCTTTAAGGTAATTAATAGCTGCGACTTCTCGGGGCTGCCATTTACACGTTACATGCTTTCTACAGTGCATCTGCTGAATTTGAATGTAATGTTAGCATTCTAATTTTGTTTTACGTGTCCGACGGTTTTCACGTATTTTCATTAACTTCTTTCTTCGATGTTACATTCTACGTCTACATCTACTTTCACATAACTACTCTGTAATTCACACTTAAGCGCCTGGCCGAGGAATCATCTACCCACTTTCATACCATTTCTCTAACGTTCCACTCTCTAACAGTGCTTGGGATAAACTAACGCTCAAATCTTTCCGCGCTAGCTCTGACTTCTATTTTATTACAATGATCACTTCTCCCTATGTTGCCAGGTGTCACTAAAATATTTCCACACCCGGAGAAAAACTTTGCAGAATGAAATTTCGTGAAAAGATCTCGAAGCAGTGAAAAACCATTGATTTTAAGGATTGCAACCCCAATTGATATTACACTCTCTCCACTGTTACGCGATAATACAAAACTAGATAATCTTCTTTGAACTTTTTCAGTGGCCTCCGGCAGTCCTATTTGGTAAATAATTTCTTAATTTATTCCACGACGAGTTTCGAAGGATAAATCTTAATATTCATGTTCCGCCATCTGCGAACAAGAGGAGTGGCTACCAGCGCAAGAGTACTATGGGGCTGACATACCTAAATGAAAGCTACAGTTGTGGAAGGTGGGGTACGCACACAGATGTGTGGCTGCTGGGCGAGTCAGTCATGAGGAACACATCCACCACAAACGCATGGGACTAGAACAAAAACACATACTTTGGGGAGGGTTCCGGACAAATCTTAACTCGCGTTGACTGTTAGGACTTTCCCCCGAGCACTTATGTTTATGTATTATTATATTTAGTATCTTAAAGCTTCTTTGTGTATAATAACCGGCCGCTGCGGCCGAGCGGTTCTAGGCGCCTTAGTCCGGAACCTCGCTGCTGCTACGGTCGCAGATTCGAATATTGCTTCGTTCATGGATGTGTGTGATGTCCTTAGGTTATTTAGGTTTAAGTATTTCTAAGTCTAGGGGACTGATGACCTCAGATGTTAAGTGCCTTAGTGCTTAGAGGCATTTGAACCATTTTGTATCTAATATAGTTTACGTTATTTCATTTCAGCGACTCTGTCGTTGCATTTACGCTATTTTGCTCCAACTAGAGAGAGCCCATCCACTATACGTAGGCTTAACTTTTTTTTCTTGCTTTTCCTGGTCCTTGTTTATAGTCCCTTTTCCTCCTCGGTTGTTTTTATTACATCTGGCTCTGTTTGGATGCTAAATGCTGTCTTATATGTACGTGTACATTGTTATTGCGTTGTATTTATCATTTTAATCCTAAATGAGATTTTTATAATAAGATTTTGTTGCTTTTTAAAATGGGCGTATACATGATTGCCGATCCTAACAGTTGGCATCATCCACACCCCACCCCTCGTAGTTTTATTGGTTAATTTTTAGATATATGTCTATATTTCATCCGTATCCATTATTTTAGTTGTTAGTTGTGTTTTTATCTTGCGTCTCTTTAATCTGGTGTACTCCGTCACATTGGCTGTTAAGCATTTCTGCCGACTATTCATGTTTGTTCACTGATCAACCAAAACATCATGGCCACCGTCCACCGCTAGGCTGAGTGCCTCTTGATGGTGGTGTAGGCACATAACGCAGTAACGAAGGAACGTAAGCGGAAGAGAGGCGAATGGCAGTCATTATAGAAAAGATACGGGCCGCAAATGTGGAAATCCACCGGTGTAAGAGGTTTTGACAAAAGTCACATTGTTGTAGCACTGTGGCTGGAAACGAGAATCATTGAAACGGCGAAACTGGTCGCCTATTGGCGTACTGCTGTCGTGGGCATCTATGGAAAGTGGCTGAAGGAAGTAACGAATAGGCCGTATGGTACTGGATGACTAACTCTCATCACGGAACGTAGAGGTCGGAGCATCCCACACTGTATAATTTAGGATAGGTAGCGATCTGTGGCACATCTTACGTCGCTGAGGTTTCCGATCCCACACGTGAGTTCAGTTATTGACTTATTGAGTTAATTTCTGTCTGGAAGCCTCCAGAAATTTAGTGTATTTGTTCCAGTTCCATGCGTTTGTTTGACGTAGGTGTGACCCCATTACTGACAGACACGATCGTTACACATTTACGTTCGTACAGTTATGTGAGTACACCACTTTCCACAACTGTACTTTCTTTCTGGTACGTCAACCACAGTACGGGTACGCTAGTTGCCCTTCCTCTCGTTCTTAGTTGAAGCCACGTGAAGATGAATTTTGTGCTTCAAAACCGGTTTTGGAATAAATTAATGAGTTACTGGCAACTGAAACGGATTTCTGTGCTCTGCGGTATGTTCATGTATAGAAGCGAATAGTCATCAGAAGCAGACTGAAAGCTAACCCATAACTTCGTTTGCTAATTAACACCTTATCTACGTTAGAGTTATTGCCATAACAGACACCAAAAAATTCTCAACTTAACCTCAAATCCCATATCATCTCCATTCTGTCTGTGCGATCTAAAGAAAGAGTGTAGCGATCCAAATGGAGTTACAGCACAGCGATGGCGATGGCCATCCACTAGGACCACCGGACACTGCAAAGAATATGTAAGATGCAGTGCTACCAGAAAAGAGAATATCAACAAAGTGTTAGGCAGTATTCCCGTGTACGGTCCAAAAAACAGTTGTGGGTATTTCTATACTCACTGCCTAGCGTGGGTCTTTACACGTGCAGAGAAAAGATAACATACTTGTAAACCACATCTGTTAAGAAAATTTGTGTAAAGAATAATGTCATCGCCCAAAGGTATGCATCACTGAGAAAAGTTTGCTGTTGGCGCAATTATAGCATCAGTCGGATTGGATTGTACCGTCATCATGCTCATAATTATCTGGACAACCTGAGCTGTGCTCTGACTGATTTGTGTACCAGCCACATAACCTAACAGTATTGCAGGTCCTATGCTCTCCTTTCCGTACCGTCTTTTGGCTGTAAAAAACGTGTTACTACGGGAGTCTATTAGAGATACCTGCCCACTATGGCTATCGGCCCCGATGCAAATTAATACCATAATAACGTAAATATCTGAAAACACGTTGTTAGAGGTGACACATTTCTTAACGCTTGTAAACTAAAATTTATTATAATAAACGACATTTCAAAAAGAAAGTTTCAACTTTAATTCCCAAAATGAAATTTTGGGTCCTAGGACTCCAATATAGTAACAGTTGTCCCTTTTAACTGACTATGAATGATCTTAAATACGTTTTTTAATCACAAATAACAAAGTGTGTGCATGTATAACGCTGAAATAACGTGGCGTAATGTTTTCTGTTGGACAAGTTTGTAACCCAACACCTAATCAAATTTTTAACAAAGCACAATCACATTTGTAATCAGTAGTGAAATAACAAACTGAAATGACTAGAGGAAAGAGTTTTGCCATACGGGGATTCGACTCCAACGACAATGGTCGATGTTTTCTAACCGTAAATAGACTTTAAATATCGGTTTATTTCACCAGTAGCGAGCTGGAAATAACGGGCTAAAATCTTTGTCCTGAGTCATGATACAAAAACGAAGACTGGAGGCTGTTTATTAATTCATCCAAAACTAGTTTAAAGGCCGTTTTCTTACACAGTGGTAACATGTATGCATCTATACCTGCTGGACAATCTGTACATCTGAAAGAAATCTACAAAACCTAGAAATAGTGCTAAATAAAACAGGTTGTTCTGCTCATGGTTGGATGATATGTGGCGATCTAAAAGTAACATGCATGCTCCTGGGTCAGCAAGGTGGCTTTACCTAATTTCCATGTTTCTTGTGTGAATGGGACAGTAGGGCTAGGGACCAACTCTGGTGCAGAAAGAACTTGCCTGTGAGGGAGTCTTTACAACCTGGTGAAAAGAACATTCTACTCAAAACCTTTGTAGATCCAAAAAACGTACTCCTACCACTTCCACATATAAAGTTAGGCCTTATGAAACAGTCTGTAAGGGCTTTGCTTAAAGATGGATCATGTTTTAAGTATCTCTGTCAAAAGTTTCCACACCTTTCAGAAGCTAAACTAAAAGAAGGCGTCATTATCGGACCTGACATTAGAAAATTGACGTTTGATGTTAACTTTGAATCCCCAATAACCTTGAATGAGAAAGAAGCATTGGTATCTTTCAAGCAAGTCGTTATAAAGTTCTTAGGACATGAAAATGACACAGAATATGTTTCTATTATAGCTACAATGTTAAAGAAGTTTAAAACTTTAGGATGTTTAATGATCCTGAAAGTTCGCTTTTGGAACAGTCATCTTGATTACTTCGCGGACAATATTGGAGATGTTAGTGAGGAGCAAAGAGAGGGTTTTCACCAGGTCACTAAAGTGTTGAGAAAACGCTGCCAAGGCCGCTGGAACACCAACATGATGGGGAACTACTGTTGGTCACTTCACTGAGAAGTTCAGCAAGCAATCATCGTAGAAAAAGCTACACAAGAAGCTTCAAAGAAAAAAAAACCGAAAGAAGATACAAACCAATTCCAGCTGACAAGTGAAACCTCTGTTAACACATGTCATTGTTTTAAGTAGTTTACTGTAAATACAAACCATGCTTGTGTTGTAGCAAAGCGTTTCATTAATTTTCCCATTTACCGTATAATATTTTTATCATATATAATAAAAAGCATATTGCTCAAAAACTATTGGTGATACAAAAAGACAAAGGCTAGATTTGGATTCAGCTCATAAAAATCTATAAAGATCAGCTATCAAAGTAAAAAAGTTTTTCAAAAAAAAATTCGTTGTCCTGTGTAATTGGTCTCCAATTTTCCACTACTATTTCCAACTGACGCTAGAATCTGAGAAATTTATTTAAACTTTTTCATCAGGTTTTTTATTCTACCATATGGTATTGGCCACTTCTCAATGAATTTGTGTGGTATTTGTGGTCAATGATGTTCGTGTGTCTATAGTGATGGATCTGTAACACGTACCTTCCGTCCCACTCAACTTTCCTTTATTTTTATTTATTTATTTCTCTTCATGCTTGTAATTGTAGTGTGTTAATGATGGTGGTGGTAGTGGTGGTGGTGGTGAAGGTGTGTGCTTGTATGTTTATAATGACTATTTTATGCCACTGACTAACTCTGTCAATAAGATTGTTTTATGTCTTTTGACAGACTAATACTTGACAATATTTTGCCATTGCTTTTTGAATATCCTGTTGTCTTGTCGTGACTTTAGGAGATTGGTGCGACTATTACTTCGGATAATTTTCAGGTTTTTTATGTTCTGGATAGTATAATTTGACGCTTCAAGAGCGTTGAACTGTTACTTGCACACTTTAAGCATTTATTATCCTCTTTGTGATTTGTTTTATAATTTCTTGTCACTTGTAAGCACATTACAAATGTACATGTGTGTCTGCGTGTCTTTTCATGTCTGCATGCAAGTGTTTCTTTGTTTGTGTGTGTGTGTGTGTGTGTGTGTGTGTGTGTGTGTGTGTGTGTGTGTGTGTGTGTGTGTGAGAGAGAGAGAGAGAGAGAGAGAGAGAGAGAGAGAGAGAGAGAGGGAGAGACAGACAGACAGAGAGAGAGAGAGAGAGAGAGACAGAGAGAGAGGCAGACAGACAGACAGACAGACAAGAGACAGCTGAAGAAAGCAAGTGGCATGTTTCAGTAGCCACCTCAGCATTCACATCAAGTGATTTAAGGCAATCACATAAAACCTACATCCGGATTTGAAACATACTCCTCCCTAATATGGGTGAAGCCAGTATGTATAGATCAGTTAATATAGCTTTATCCACATTAGAAGAATAATATTTCTTGGAAACTTGTAAAGCTTAGTAAGAATATGATAGCCAAGGTCTATCACACAGAACTATGCGGACTTTCCCCTGAAATATTTTAGATAGACCATTGTCAGGGCTGGCAGATTATAAAACAAATTTTCGTTATGAGACAAGTAGTTTTATGTTTCTCAGCATTTATTTAACTGACGAAAATGAATCTAAATCATGACAGAAAACTGTAAGGTCATGTTCAGGGAAAATAGTTTTTTAAAAAACATTTATTCAAGTTGTGTGTGAGCTTAATATGTATGTTGTGAAGTAGAATAAACGCTTTAGAATTTTCGTTCCAAACACAAATTTTAGTGTTGTATTCATTGAATGAGTGCAGCAGTGATTGTTAACCGAGATTATGCAGTCGAAAAATAATTTACTGTGACGGTACATGCACTTCCAGGCAAGCATAAGGATCTACGGTTTGTGGAATAGGGACCATACTGGTGCCTGTGAGTTAAGGTCACTGAGGGAGGAGGGGGGGGGGCGCATTTTAAACTATAAATTTCCTCGAGCCTGAAATCACATACACAAAAATATTTGAAAGTAAGGAATAGAAGCATGCTAAATATGGCCACTGCTGTGTACATAAGTGAGAACTATGGCCAATGCCGTAACAAAAAGAAGTACTTTTATTTGTGCTCCGTATTCAATGAGAGATTCTTCATTAGTGTCATTACCAGAAATCTGCTGTCATACAACTTCTGACACGGCCATCATCACCTACAGCAAAATTATACTCCAGGAACTGGATCTACTGTGTTTTATTGTAATTAAGAGCCAACTGCTTAACTGTGATGCGAGACGCGTTTTCAAAACATTATTTGCTGTATGGCACTACACGACACTGGCACGAATCTGTAGACCATATGAAGGGATTATTTCAATATTGGTAAGGTCCATTTTTGTTCGTTAATTTTTTCATTACCTCTAGACAGAGTCATCTGGAAACGACAACATATTTCCTTTTCACAATGGTAAGAAACTAGTCTTTCACCATTTGAAACTCGGAAGTTTGGCTCAGTCTGCAGGACAATTTAGCTAGATATTTGCTTGGACTAAGTCATAGGTGACATGTCGACAAATTACAAGGTACAAAGTACAGCCCATGTTGTCTCTGTACGGCTGTCACAGTGGGATGATAACTCAGTACATTCAACTATACTTCCGACTGGTTTCTTCGACTATCATAATTCCACTATTTTGTTTCACACAGACGTTAGAAGTAATTAAGTCTAGTATTTAAGCACAGATTTTTAAATACAAGTTTTCTATTCTGTTACATTTTAAGCTTAAAGGTAATTACAACTACTCTTCATGCATAGATTTTTAACAGGCAGTTATGCAATCGAATTTAACATTTACTTTAGTTATATTAACTATAATACACTGCATCTTCGTTAAATCATTAACCTACCAAATTATCTCTGTTTACAAAGGATATCCGATTTTACATTGTGGAGCCACTACCTGCTTCAGCCACTGAATGATAAATCACAAGTACATATTAGTAAATCAAATACAAAAATATAAAATAAATACAAGTTAAAATCTCTGCAACTCATTTAAGTTTATTGTTCGAATGGTTTCTTTGAAAGTGTCAAGCCAGGTTCCTTTCGCCATCTCGTAATCTCCGAGTCCAATTCGGTTGTTGATATTTATCATTCTGTTGTCACTATGTAGAGCTGTCAGGTACACTGATATATGAAGGGCTTATGTCAATAGTGGTACAAGTCCATTTTCGTTCGTTCTGAGATAGAGTCCTAAAGTTAAATGAGCGCTGAAAAATCTGCAGTTGAGATATCAGATATTCACGCATTTATATTTGAATATTCAAGTATATATACTTGAATATTTCTGTACCTAATATCCAACATCAAATATGCAATGTCACTGACTGTCACACACGAAAGCATCCAGAATGTATTTAGTTCGACCCGGTATTTTGAACATCTTACATAGTCATTGACCCACGACTACCTGCGAGTTAACACATTCAGTCGTTCAAGAGGCTTCTTATAAAGAATTGCTCGCCATGATGTCTCGTAATCTGCAAGATACATGCCCCTCGGAGCCGATATAAGACACGAAATGACCACACGTGAATGTCTTCTAAAATAAACCACTCACAAAGCCCAAACTTTCACAAAAGAAACCTCAATACTGCAGTCGCGCTTCGTCAACGACACGGAGACCGACCAAATGCGCGAATTTCTTCATTTTGGTGCAAATTTGATCAGCGCAGTTCAACATACGTGTTTATCAGAATAAGTCTTTCGAGTAACTCTTACGACCCATAGAGCTGAGGCGCGAACCCCTACTCAAACGTGCGGGAAATGCTGTATTCCTATTGGGTAGTATGTTAAGCAGCCAATGAGATTATATCGAGCACTTCTATACTGACTGTTTATCTAATGTCAGCCAATCAGATTACCAAAAGTAATTTAGACTAGAAATCTCGTAATTCCGAAACTAAATAAAATTTAATGAAAACAGTAAACTATTCCTTTCTACAAAATAAATTACTAAAAATTTAATACTCAACGCCCGTTCTGACTGCCTTTTACAAAATCAAACTCACTTAGACATACGTCATAAGTTCCACCATTAAGCAATAGCTTTCTCATGCATTCATTTACATAGTTTCAATAAAATATCATACTTCCTCTTTACGTACGTCCTCCATTCACTCTTTCAGTCTCTCCAGAACACTCACACAACAAAAATACGATGAAATAATAATTTTCCGACGTACTTTTAATTATGACAGAAACCTGTGGTAATGAAACTAAAGAAAATTCCAGAAAATTAGATTATATGAACCTATTTTCTTGGTCGTTGTTTAAAGTGATAATATAGATGAATACATCACACTCCCCAACTCAGTTTCACAGTTATCCATAGAATGTGGTATACTAAGAATGTAAAAGATCGATTAACATTTAATAGTACTTGTTCAGATTCATAGAGTGTATGTGTAACGTATTGTACGCAACGTTAGGCCAGAACACGGCTCGTTCGGCCCAATAGCCAGCGTCAGCTGTGCCAACGTGAGAACATAAATCTGCTCTCCTCCTGGCTCCACAGCAAGCTAAGCTTTCAGTGCAGGATGACGATTCGTAATAATTTGCTATGTTACAGAATAACGCATTTTTAACCGTTTCCGGATGTTATGGAAGAAAGAGCACACTTACCGGCCGTTTCTATCCCATTGATTTTATCATGCATCGACTTTCAAAAAGTATTCCCACACATTGAAGGCAGAAATGGTGGTTGGAGGAAAGACGGAATTGTTGTATGTTATCTCTTATCGATACAAAAATTTATCCTAACTTATTCGTTAGGGAAATAACAGAAGACCTTAACCATGAAGGTCCAACAGTCGTTCAAACCTCACTCTTCCTGGATGTGGCCGTGATGACTCGCCCACTGCGCCACATTGGCCAGTTATAGCGCTGCATAGTCCAACCCCTGTTAGTAAAATGAGTAATTCTCTACCATCTTGCCGTGATCGGGATCTGTTTTCTCGCAGAGGGGAAGATGTCCTTCAGTCATCCTCACATTTCCTTTTAAATTCCCTTGTCTTTTGTTATCACGCTTTTGTAAGAGAATACATTTTCATGTAGCTTCAGTTTCTTGTATCACCCAAAAGCAGCGGCGGGCATAAATTCTGTTCACAAACTGTATTCTGGCATGAGTACCATAGTGCTCAGCCTGTCTCCACGCTTCCTCCACCACCATGCCACACTGTCTGAACAGCATAAGCAGGAAACAGCGAACTCATGGTATTCAGATGGAAATACATTCACACTGCATAGGACTTGGTCTCATAGTTCCTATTCATCAACTACATAGATCACAATCAAAACAAATTTTCACTATCGTTTAATTATTTTTGGAGATCCGAAGACATAATATAATTCTCATATTCTAAAAACGGTCGGAATACGGACATATGCGGACAACTGCACATATTTTCACACTGGGTTGCCACATAATCGTGACTAATTTCGTTTCACAATCGAAAAAAGCCTTTCACACAGATTTGTTGTGAAATATTTTATCGCTTATGCAACATCATTATGGAGACGTGGAATCCTACATCTACATGGTTACTCTGCAATTCACACTTAAGTGCCTGGCAGAGGGTTCATCGAACCCTATTCATACAACGTCTCTACCATACCACTCTCGAATGGCGCGTGGGAAAAAGGAACACCTAAATCTTTCAGTTCGACCCCTGATTTCTCTTATTTATTATGATGATCATTTCTCTCTACGTAGGTGGGTTTCAACAAAATATTTTCGCATTCGGAAGAGAAAGTTAATGATTTCGTAAGTAGATCTCGCCGCAAAGAAAACCGCCTTTGTTTCAGTGATTGCCACCCCAACTCGCGTATCATATCAGTGACACTCTCATCCATATTGCGCGATAACACGAAACGAGCTGCCCTTCTTTGCACTTTTATTATGTCCTCGGTTAATTCTACTTGGTAAGGATCCCACACCGCGCAGTAATATTCCAGCAGAGGACGGAGATGTGTAATGTAGGCTGTCTCTTTATTGGGTTTGTCGCATCTTCTAAGTGTTCTGCCAGCAAAGCGCATTCTTTGTTTCGCCTTCCGAACAACATTATCTATGTAATCTTTCCAATTTAAGTTGCTCGTAATTTTAATTTCCAGGTATTTAGTCGAACTGACAGCCATTAGATTTGGGCACTTTTCTTTGTTTTGAGCCAATTGCCCCTTTTCGCACAATACAGAAATTCTCTCTAGGTCTACCTGATCGTCTGATGGCTTTACTGGACGGTAAATTAGAGCGTCATCTGCAAACAGTCTGAGGGGGCTGCTCAGATTATCACACAGATCATTCATGTAAATCAGGAACAGCAAAGGTCCTATGACACTACCTTGCGGAACGCCAGATATCACTTCTATTCTACTCGATGATTTACCGTCTATCATTACGAACTGTGACCTCTCTGAGAGTGACACAGTCACACAACTGACGTAATTTGACTATTAGTCGCTTGTGAGGCACAGTATCAAAAGCCTTCTGGAAATCTAGGAATATGGAATCGATCTGTGATCCCTTGCCGACAGCACTCATTACTTCATGAGAATAAAAAGCTAGTTTTGTTGCACAAGAACGATATTTTATGAATCCGTGTTGGTTATATATCAGTAAGTCATTTTCTTCAAGGTGATCTATAATGTTCGAGTACAGTATATGCTCCAAAATCCTACTGTAAATTGAGGTCAGAGATATGGGCCTGTAATTCAATGAGTTACTCGTATTTCCTTTCTTGAATATTGGTGTGTCCTGTGCTACTTTCCAGTCTTTAGTGAGCGATTGTATATGATTGCTGGGAAAGGCGCTATTGTGTCTGCATACTCTGAAAGGAACCTGATTGGTATACCATCTGGACCGGAAGACTTGCCTTTCTTAAGTGATTTGAGTTGTTTCGCAACACGTAAGATATCTACTTTTATGGCACTCACGCTAACAGCTGTTCTCATTTCGAATTCTGGAATATTTACTTCGTCTTCTTTCGAGAAAGAATTACGGAAACCTGTATTTAGTAACTTCGCGTTAGTGGTACCATCATCGGTAACGTTTCCATCGTTATCGCGCAGTGACGGTATTGACTGTTTTTTTACCACTGGTGTACTTTACATAGGACCAGAATCTCTTTCAGTTTTCTACTATATTTTGGGACAATGTTTCATTGTGCAAACTATTAAAAGTATCTCGCATTGACGTCCGCACTAAATTTCGAGCTACCGTGAAACTTACCCGGTCTTGGGGATTTTGTGTTCTTCTGAATTTGGCATGCTTTTTTCGTTGTTTCTGCAACAGTGTTCTGACGTGTTTAGTGTACCACGGTGGATCAGTCCTGCTCTTGTTAACTTATGCGGTATGAATCTATCTATTGCTGTCGATACTGTGTCTTTGAATTTGAGCCATATCTGGTCTACATTTGCATAGTTAGCTTGGAAGGAATGAAGATTCTCTCTTAGGTAAGCATCAAGTGAATTTTTATTTCCTATTTTAAACAGATATATTTTGAGTTTATTTTTAGCGGTTTTGGTTGATATGGTTTTAAGCCTCGGTACAATAACCTTGTGTTCACTAATCTCTGTATCAGTCATGACGCTCTCGATTATATCAGGATTATTTGTGGCTAAGAGGTCAAGTGTGTTTTCGCAACCATTTACAATTCGTGTGGGATCATGAACTAATTGTTCAAAGTAATTCTCAGAGAAAGCCTTTAGTAATTGTCGGAAGATGTTTTCTGTCTACCACCAGCTTTAAACATGTGTTTTCGCCAACAAATCGAGGGTAGATTGAAGTCTCCTCCAATTTTAACTGTATAAACGGGGTACTTAGTTGTAATGACATTCAAGTTTTCTTTGAACCGTTCAGCTATTATATCATCTGAATCGGGGGGTCGGTAGAAGGAGCCGATTATTATTTTGGTGCTGATGTTGAGTATAACCTCTACCCATAGTAATTAGCAGGAACTATCTATTTCAACTTCACCACAAGATAAACTACTACCGACAGACACAAACACAACACCACCTACTTCATTTAGTCTATCCTTTTTGAGCACGGTTTGCGCCTCTGTGAAAATTTCGGCAGAATTTATCCCCGGCTTTAGCTAGCTTTCTGTTCCTGTAACGATTTCACCTTCAGTGCTTTCTATCAGCTCTTGAAGCTCTGGTACTTTTCCAACACAGCTACTACAATTTACACCTACAATACCGACAGTTGCTTGGTCGATTCTCGTCGTATCTTTGCCCTGTACCCTTTGAGACTGGAGCCCTTTTTTATATTTCCCGAGACTGTCGAACCCAAAAAACGACCCAATCCACGCCACATAGCCCCTGCTACCCGTGTAGCCGCCTCCTGTGTATAGTGGACACCTGACCTACACTCCTGGAAATGGAAAAAAGAACACATTGACACCGGTGTGTCAGACCCACCATACTTGCTCCGGACACTACGAGAGGGCTGTACAAGCAATGATCACACGCACGGCACAGCGGACACACCAGGAACCGCGGTGTTGGCAGTCGAATGGCGCTAGCTGCGCAGCATTTGTGCACCGCCGCCGTCAGTGTCAGCTAGTTTGCCGTGGCATACGGAGCTCCATCGCAGTCTTTAACACTGGTAGCATGCCGCGACAGCGTGGACGTGAACCGTATGTGCAATTGACGGACTTTGAGCGAGGGCGTACAGTGGGTATGCGGGAGGCCGGGTGGACGTACCGCCGAATTGCTCAACACGTGGGGCGTGAGGTCTCCACAGTACATCGATGTTGTCGCCAGTGGTCGGCGGAAGGTGCAAGTGCCCGTCGACCTGGGACCGGACCGCAGCGACGCACGGATGCACGCCAAGACCGTAGGATCCTACGCAGTGCCGTAGGGGACCGCACCGCCACTTCCCAGAAAATTAGGGACACTGTTGCTCCTGGGGTATCGGCGAGGACCATTCGCAACCGTCTCCATGAAGCTGGGCTACGGTCCCGCACACCGTTAGGCCGTCTTCCGCTCACGCCCCAACATCGTGCAGCCCGCCTCCAGTCATGTCGCGACAGGCGTGAATGGAGGGACGAATGGAGACGTGTCGTCTTCAGCGATGAGAGTCGCTTCTGCCTTGGTGCCAATGATGGTCGTATGCGTGTTTGGCGCTGTGCAGGTGAGCGCCACAATCAGGACTGCATACGACCGAGGCACACAGGGCCAACACCAGGCATCATGGTGTGGGGAGCGATCTCCTACACTGGCCGTACACCTCTGGTGATCGTCGAGGGGACACTGAATAGTGCGCGGTACATCCAAACCGTCATCGAACCCATCGTTCTACCATTCCTAGACCGGCAAGGGAACTTGCTGTTCCAACAGGATAATGCACGTCCGCATGTATCCCGTGCCACCCAACGTGCTCTAGAAGGTGTAAGTCAACTACCCTGGCCAGCAAGATCTCCGGATCTTTCCCCCATTGAGCATGTTTGGGACTGGATGAAGCGTCGTCTCACGCGGTCTGCACGTCCAGCACGAACGTTGGTCCAACTGAGGCGCCAGGTGGAAATGGCATGGTAAGCCATTCCACAGGACTACATCCAGCATCTCTACGATCGTCTCCATGGGAGAATAGCAGCCTGCATTGCTGCGAAAGGTGGATATACACTGTACTAGTGCGGACATTGTGCATGCTCTGTTGCCTGTGTCTATGTGCCTGTGGTTCTGTCAGTGTGATCATGTGATGTATCTGACCCCAGGAATGTGTCAATAAAGTTTCCCCTTCCTGGGACAATGAATTCACGGTGTTCTTATTTCAATTTCCAGGAGTGTATTTAGCGGCACCCGAAATCCCAGTACCCTATAGCGGAAGTAGGAGAATCTGCAGCCTACACGGTCACAGAACCGTCTGAGTCTCTGATTCAGACCCTCCACTCGCCTCTGTACCAAAGGCCCGCAATCGGTCCGATCGACGATGCTGCAGATGATGAGCTCTCCCTTCATCTAACTTGGTTGACTGGCAGTCTTCACCAACTCAGATAGCCCTCGGAAACCAGAGATAATCTCTTGCCGGCCGAAGTGGCCGTGCGGTTCAAGCGCTGCAGTCTGGAACCGTGATACCGCTACGCTCGCAGGTTCGAACCCTGCCTCGGGCATGGATGTGTGTGATGTCCTTAGGTTAGTTAGATTTAACCAGTTCTAAGTTCTAGGGTACTAATGACCTCAGAGGTTGAGTCCCATAGTGCTCAGAGCCATTTGTACCATTTTTTGATAATCTCTTACGATGCATAGCGACACGTCATTAGTGCTGACATGAGCCGCCACCTGCAGCTGGCTGCACCCTGTACTCTTCATGGCATCAGGAAGGACACTTTCCACATCTTGGATGACTCCTCCTGGTATGCACACGGAGTGCACATTGGCTTTCTTCCCGTCCTTAGCTGTCATAGCCCTAATGGGCTCCATCAGCCGCCTAACAGTGGAGCTCCCAGTGACAAGCAACCTCACCCTCTGCGCTTGTCCGAACCTCTCAGGAAGACCGGCCACTGCCGCAACAGGCGTAGCCGCCCTTGCTGGCTCAGAAGTACTTTCATCAGTGGGCAGTACCTCAAACCTGTTACGGAGCCGTAAGGGTACAGCCTTGCGGTCAGAATCAACTTTCGCCTTCCGCCCATGGATTCGCGACCACGCCACGGTTCGCCAGTCATCGTCAGGCAAGTGTCGACCGGCAGGGACGTCCGAATCCGAGAGAGCAGTGGCATCAGAGATCCCAGGACGCTACAGGTTCCAGAGGCGCCAAAGCGCTCGCCTCGGATATCCCAATGTCTCCGCGGCCCAGGGCAACAACCTGGAGCCTGTCGACCACGGCCAACACAGCTTCCAGCTGTTTAAGGACGGTGGACAATTCCCCCTGACTCCGTACGCAACAGGCGCAGTCCCTATCCATCCCTAACAATTTTTTTCCTCTCTTTTATCTCACAAACCGTTCAAAACAAACAGATGACTGACGACTACGCGAATTTACACTATACGGGTACTAAAACGCGATGCTACAACTCTCAAATACTATAATACGTCTGAAATTTGTGAATTAAACTATGAAAGTACCCAAAAACGCAAAGAAATTAAGAATTAAACTATGAAACAAGTATGTGAGCTAAGAGTACGACTTGTGACTAGTTGCTGCTTATCCAACGGCGGCTGGGAGCTCACTTCCTGCGCAAAACTGAGTAGACCTCCTGGACAGTTTCGACGTAAAAGTTTTTCTCTGTAAAACGGGAACTACATTGAAGATCAATAAGTTCCATCATCATATGCACAGTGCGCTTTCAACTCTAACGGCAAACCGTCACGAAAAAGTTCGAAAACAAAGGGAAGATTTGTTCTGTCCTCAAAACGTTTAGGAAAACTATCGTTTCAATTCTTTCAAGGGCACATTGATTTCTTCAGGCATCACGTTTTCTTTAACTCCAGGGAACTTAAGCGACTGGACTGTGTTTGTCAGAATTTCTCTTTTCTACAAATGAAGACCAGGAATGTCTGAGCAGTACATTAAATCATCTTGTTGAAAAAACTGGGGAAAATTGCTGCTCTCTCATTTTATACATGTATATCCTGGCTGCAATTGCCAATAAGTTCTTTTCTTTTAATCTAGAGCCAAGCAATTCAGCTTTTTCTTTCGTTAAGCCCAGATCCATAACCAAATCGTTAATCTCGGTCTGAATAAACAATCTGGGCTCTAGACTTTCTGTATTAGAATGGAATTCATCATCATCTGGTTCATCTAAATCAGATCGTGCATCAGAAAAAAGTTCTGTTGGAATAGAATTTAAATTATCTGGTGGTTCCGCAACCGGAAAATCTACACCATGCCCTACTGGTCAGATGGAGGACGGAAGGTTAGTGTGGCTTGTTACCTCCTTGTTTTTCGAATTATGACCAGTAATATCGAAACTGCAAAATTATCAATCACTGGAATGATTTCTTGGCTCCCTCCATCTCATACGAACAGCAAATATAAGGGCTTTTCTCTCCTTTTTGGACCATTTTCTCAGATCTTCAACACACACATAGCACACCCTATGCAGTGCCCAAGATTTATCTTGATCACCAAGTTTAGATCCAAAGAATGATAGATAAACCTTTTCCACAAAGTCTGTAATCTTTCTTTGGTGTTTTTTAATCACAAATTCATCACAAATATAACAAAAACTGTCAGCAAGAGAGTTTACAAGCACGATTAGACATTGCACTGAGCACATGTACAGGAAACAGAAAAGTGAGGTTAAGTTGATAATAAACAAAACACCATCTGCTAACACAAAAATACAATCGACCTTTTTGCCAATAAATGTTTTTCAGCAGTGCTACCAACGTCATCTACATTCATCACACCTCCTTTTTAAATTATTTTAACTATTTAAAAGCTGTTAAATCCTTTAAAAATCGCTTAAGTTAATAAATGTAACTGTAAAATCTAAAGCAATGGGGGTGTTATAGTTTTCGGGGTTATATAGTTTTTTAAGTATCGTACTTGGATTTACAGCAGAAAAGTTTTTCCATCGTTGGCCTCTGTTACCGGCTATCCAGATACTTTATTATAGAATCATGACACGTTAAACATTTTAATATGTCTCGTTTCCTTTGTCATTTTTCGATTGCTCGATATAATGTAGCTACATTAAATAAGCTTTCTATACCAAATGTTGTTCAAAAATGTAATCATCGCAGGTTTGGGATACTTTACTATTGTCAGTAACTTCCTTATACTCACATTTCAGTTTGGTGGAAGTTGAGGCCAGTTGATTTCGCACTGTTGTTCTTATTGCAACCCCAATTGTTTTGGGTTTCCTTTGAGAGTTATATATACTTCTCGCTAAACTTATATTAACGTATATAATAACTTTTTTTAATAACGCACATAATTTTCTTTAATGAGCTACTGCTGGCGACTCCCGCGTTGTATACTGTAGTACAATGCTTTCTTCGTTTCTAACAGCAAAATAGTTCCATAGCTAACGCTGGTACAAGAACGTATGCTACTCCATAATCTTAGTAGTGAACTGTACAACATCGACTTAGATGTAAGATTTTACGAGTGCCGTCGTGTATCAAATCTTTTTAATACTCTCCGGTGGCTTATGCAATAAAAATGGCGCAGTTCTTGCCCTATTTGGCAACTACACTGCTAGCCATTAAAATTACAACACCATGGAGGAGTCATGCAAGTAATACCAAAATGGCATGAAGTATTCTGAATACACAGACAATTAACTTCACAGTGAAACTGCAGTAATCAGGCAGGAGTACCGCCATCTGCATTCTGTAAACCGTGTGTAACGGGTATACGTGCAGATATTACAATTGAAGTGTTGATGCATGGACGCAAAACTACTAGTCTTCACTGACAGGTATACTTCAGTCAGTGGTGCAGTACGACCCTGTAGAAAATATCAGGTGGTAAAGTTTGTGACGTGTTTGTGTGAAGACTGTTCGATGCAGAGAAAAATAACCATCACACTGACGTGAGCATATATGAAAATATCTCGACTTATACTGGTTACACCCTGCTTAAAGAAATATTATGTAGTTAATTGTCATTAATAAATCAATTTTAACTTGTTGATTTTGGAGAATATTGTGTTTTACTTCCTGTAAAAAGGAGAAATGTATACCAGACTGAGTCAGAATTCGACAGCGGTAGGGAAGTGGTCCATCCAGACTGTGGTTTATAATTCCACGATATTGGTAATCGCTAACTGCTACACGTGACTAGCGCCTGAAAGGACAGAGAAATTGTTCGTTCGTGCGTGCAGGGTCCTACACCAATGTCACGTATCTTGAGTCAGGAAATGGGCTTTTCTGCAACAAGACAAGTATGCACATGGGCAGTATTGCTATGACGCCATGAGCAACACAGACTGTTTGTGAGGCGACTATTGTTGTGGCTTGTAAGGCAGCAGAGTGAGGCACCCCGGTATTGGTACGGCCAGCGACGACAGAGAACACAGGTTTGGCACTACATTATCTTTTGAGACCAGTCCCGCTTCAGCATCAGGATCGGTGGAGGCTCCGTCAATAATGAGCATTGTCAAATTCCATTTATCAGCGTCATAGGAACCTAACGTCTGGCGCGGTGGTATGAGATGCCACACGATCACCACTGCTTCGTCCGCCCCGATAGTTGAGTGGTCAGCGCGACAGAATGTCAATCCTAAGGGCCTAGATTCGAATCCCGGTTGAGTCGGAGATTTTCTCCGCTCAGAGACTGGGTGTTGTGTTGTCCTAATCATCATCATTTCATCCTCATCGACGCGCAAGTCGCCGAAGTGGCGTCAACTCGAAAGACTTGAACCAGGCGAACGGTCTACCCGACGGGAGGACTTAGTCACACGACCACTGCTTCTAAGAGCTAGTAATTAGGGCATGTCAAGATGGGTCGCTGTGTACTGCGAGGGCTATCCACAAAGTACATTACGTTTTCGTTTGTGTTCCGTTAGGGGCGAGGCTAGCGCGGCCATCTTGGTGTCACGGCATTCTGCGGTTCAGTCGGCATTCTGCGGTTCTAGTGACGTTCGTGCTGTACTCCGTTGAGTTACTGTGACAGTTTGAAATGTCAGCGTTAATTGAGAATGCCGCGAATTGTGAAGTGCGTGCTGTAATAAGGTTTCTGACTGCAAAAAAACTGTACACCGATAGAAATCTATCGGCAGCTTTGTGAAGTGTATGGGGACAACATAATCACTGAAGGTAGAGTGCGTCAAAGGGTCATAAAATTTAAAAATGGCCGAACTAACGTTCACGACGAAGAGCGAAGCGGAAGACCCAGCATAGTGACTGCCGAACTTGTCGAAAAAGTCGGTGCCGCGGTCCGTGAAAACCGTAATTTCACAATAACGGAACTCTCTATGAGTTTTCCACAGATTTCACGAAGTTTGTTGCACGAAATAATTACGAAAAGCTTGGTTACCACACGTTTTGTGCAAGATGGATACCAAAAATCTTGACAGAGATTCACAAAAATCAGCGAATGGCTGCAGCGTTAACGTTTTTGGACGCTTACGAGAAAGATAGCGACTCATTACTCGATCGCATCGTTACTGGTGACGAAACATTGGTTAAGCATGTGAACTGCGAGACAAAATTGCAGTCAATGCAGTGGGGGCACACAAATTCCCTCCAATAACCCAAGAAATGCATGCAGACAATGTCGGCAAGGAAGGTGATGGCGACTGTCTTTTGGGACAGAAAAGGTGTGATTTTTGTGGATTTTCTGGAAAGAGGCACTACAACAATCTCTCAAAGGTATTGCCAAACTCTGCACCTCAGAAGAGCAATACAAAAGATTCACGACAACGCCCGGGCCCACACGGAAAATGCCCCTCGTGAGGTTATCGAATCTTTTAAGTGGGAGTTGTTTCCTCATGCGCCGTACAGTCCCGACCTGGCACCGAGCGACTTCCACTTATTCCCAGCAATGAAGAAGTGGTTGGCTATGCAGCGTTTTGATGACGACGCACAGATTCAAGAAGAGGTAACCACGTAGTTGAGGGCGCAGGCGGCCGAATTTTACGACGAAGGAATTTCTAAGCTCGTCCATCGCTACGATAAGTGCCTTAATGTAAATGGCAACTATGTAGAAAAGTTGTATTTAAGTGTGACTTTCATCTGTATATAATAAAAAATTACCAATACTTTATTTATTTTTAATTCCAAAACGTAATGTACTTCGTGGATAGCCCTCGTATCTTAGAGATAGTTCTCTTCGTTCTTGACATACTTACAGCGTTCGACTGTTTTCAGGGCCAACACATTCCCTAGATCTCTCACCCACTGAAAACATTTCTTCATGGGTTGCCAAAAACCTGCCACTCCGCTGCTCTCCAGCCACGATGAACACTGGCATAATCTTTAAGCAGCGTGGAATGATTTACATGTATCTGTCTTCCAAGCCTAGTTCGATTCGAAGCCTGGCCGAGTTAGAGCCGTTGTTGCTTCCATAGGTGGCGGCTCTGTCTGCTAAATTTCGTATCATCTACACTCTCAAACCATCTAAAATTTTAGTCAATTTTTGCTGCTATACTGTATAAGCACAATATGTTGTCATGCCTCCTGATGTTACTGTTTTAATGGCTAGCAGTGCTAAATAACTTACGTTATCGTGGAAACCAACAGTGACACATGGTGCTGGGTGGGGTGAGAGTACGTACCTGTGCGTAACAGCTAGCAGGAAAGGCTCGAGGGCGACGAAGAGAGAGGCGAGCAGCTGGTCGGTGGGCCGCGCGCCGCCCACCAGGCGCCACAGCCGGCCGCCGGGCCACCATTCGCCGCCCTGCACGCACCATTCAGTACTACTATGATCGAAGTCACTTCTCAGCAGCGAGCATGATATGGAAATCGAACCCAGTACTGCGACCATTTCGCCTCTAGTCTACGAAGACGCTATTGAGGCACTTCATCAATTACATTTGTGACTTAGCTAAGCTGGGATCCACCTCAAAGTCTTTAGTTTGTATATCTGTCGCAGAATGCTTAATTATTGCAGAAACTTGACCAGTGCGAAGAAGTTGTGTGGTGGCCTGGAGCTACCAATTACTAGACTAAAACTACTGAACCCATGCTTTACTAACACCGCTGAAAGAATGGCTATTTCGCTGATGTTTATAGATCCCAGCAGAAATATCTCTGCGAAGTCTTGAAAAGCAAAAGAGATGTAACGCTAAAGACAAAAAATAGCTGTAGTGGATACCATGAGGTGTGCTCATAAGGTACGTTAACCAGTGAAATGCAATGACCTGGTTACGATTCCAAACGAACAAACAGCTTAAATAAATTCCATGATGAAGGTACAGTAACAGTAAAGTAAGTGAACCATAATCACAACACTGTTACTGGCTGAGGATTAAAAAAATTATATTTTATCCTCAAGTAATAGGGCTATATGAATAAAACTGCAAAGTTCTTCGATAGTAACAAAACAGCTGAAGTCCGGAATGATATCACTGCAAGCTGCCAATGTAACTCTAGAGAGTACCCAACCAGTCTGTATAATGAATGAATTACGAAATGTCTCTTTAATAAGGTAGCCGATCCAATTCCGAGGTACATTAAAGAAACCAGAAGTCGTGGATTCCTTCACCTATCTCGGGACAAAGTTGTGAAGATGAGATATGAAGATGGATCAAGCTAGGGCGAGTTGCTTTGAAGAATCTCGTGAAGATTTGGCGGAACGAAACTATAACCAGCAGCACGAAGATCCGGCTTGTTGAAACAGCCGTTTTCTCCGGCTTCTTTTACTGTTGCGAGACGTGGGAACTTAACACCACAGACCAGCAGCGTATTGATGCAATTGAGCTTTGGTTCTGGAGCAGGATGCTGTGCATAAAATGGATAGAAAAATGAAATAGTGTGCCCATCATGAAACAACTCATTATCTCCAGACGCCTTTCTCCTAATGTTTACCAAATAATTCTCCAGTTCTTTGGCCATATTGTGAGAAGAGATGGAGAAAACTTAGAGAAAATAATGATGGAAGGATCGATCTAGGGCACGAGACCGAGGGGGAGAGCAACGAGCTAAACGAGCAAGAGGATACATGAAACCAAGAAGGTCTCCGGTCTAACTCTTCAGCAGACTCTAAGAGATCCTGGTGAACGTCTGGGATGGAAATGCTTGATTCATGTGGTCACAACGTTAGCAATGAGCACAACGGCTTGTGATGATGGAGAATAACACCCAAAGCTGCTCAGTACAACACAGTTGTTATCCATAAACTAATGGCTCATGCTGTTTGTATATGATTTTTTTTTCGACTAAGTATTTATGATTATTACCACAAAGATTAAATAAATACAAAATGAATCGTTGGATAATTCTAGGAAAGATGAAAATAAAACTTTATGCAAAGAGAGACAAATTGCGTCTGTTGTGAGGTCATGTAAACGGAGATTCTTTCTAAGTAATTTTTTTTTCATTTTTATGTAAGAAATTTTGTTTGTATTAAATTAAATTGGAAATTCGTGGTTTGTATGTGATACGTCACGGGAACAGGAAATACAGTGGTTTATAAATCCGATGTGTATCTCTCAGAGAAGTTTTTAAAATACTACACTATTTTTGTTTTCATGAACTTAATATTTGTTTCAGTGCGGGGGATTGTTGGCTGTCTTTCAAATGTGGGGAACTAAAAATTATCTAATGAATGCGACATTATGATCAGGTTTGCAGATCTCGAGAATATCATAAAGCATTTCAAATGTTATCAGTTTTTGAATTTCCCTTTCAGTTAGTCTTCAACTTTCTGAGCCAAGACGACAATGAAGCAGGCGAAAGGGAATACAGACGTCTAAAAAATGGGACTGAGAGGAAGTGCAAAATGGCTGAGCAGTAACAACTAGAGGACAAATGTAAGGATTTAGAAGTATATATATTTAACTAGGGGGACTGCGTGGTTGCTAGTTACCCATAGGGCAGTTGCCCAGGTGGCGAATCGGGGAAAGCCTCCCAGACATGTAAGGCGCCGGGAAAATGAAATATCCGGAGTGGACCAAAACTAGTAACATGGGCTACGTCTGTAGTCCAGAGGAGTGGTCAGCCAAAGGTTTCTATACTCCATGGTAGGGGCGGCCTTGAAAACCAGATCACCAGTACGTTCGGTAGCAAGCATGGAGATTCTGCTTCTCACCTTTGAGTCATGGTGTGTGTCAGCAAGGAAAAATGTTCGTGAGATTAATCAAACCCACATTCAGATCACCTGGAGAGAGCTGCTTTAGTGTCACAACATCCTAAGTCTACAAAACGAGAGAAGCAATGCCTTTAGATATGCACACGTAATTGTCACTCGCTAGTGGGAGACGACAGATTGACAGAAACAGAAGCGGAATTAGAAAAAATTAACTAGAGCATTGTTGGCTTAAGCGAAGTATATCGTAAAAGTGAATACTGCCTTCGACTGAATTCGGGAAATCTCTTCTGTTTCTGTGTTAAACCAAATGGAAAGCTAAATGGAGTCGGATTTTTAGTAAAGAAAACCATAGTAGACAAGATAGGAGTGTTAGAAGGAACTACAAGCAGAATTGCACGTTTGGTCCTCAAAATATCAGAAACGCATAAAGTCCAAATAGTTCAAGCATACGCACCTACTTCTAGACATTCGGATGATGAGATAGGATCCCGCTGTGAGTTCATGAAGGAAACCTGTGAAAAAGGGAGAGATTGATTCATAAATTTATAATCGGTGGTTTTAATGCCAGAGTTGGAACGTACAAGGAAGGCGATTCAGTTATTGTCACACATGTAATAGATTAAATAAATGACAGAGGTGAGAGACTGGTTCAATCTGCAGAATGCATAACAATACCTGTTATGACCACGTTCTTCAAGAAGCATCTTAATCACAAATGAAGTTGGAGGGGAGAAATACTCCACTCAGAAGTCAAACATGCTAGAGACAAGATGAAAACGAAACCGCTCCAGGTAATTATGACTTCTCAGTTGATACTTTAAAGCTGATGGATGACGAATCTACAAAGCATTTAGCTAAAATATTTGCGAACTGTTTGCGCAGTGGAAAATTATAAAGAGAGTGGAACAAAGGTTAAATAATCCTAATACGTAAGAAAGATAATATTAAAGATATAAAGAACTAACGCCCTATCATCCTCCTATCCATACTGCACAAAGATATTACTACAGTTTTGACTACCGGACTGAGAGCTATACTTGACCTGGCCCAACTCGTTGAGCAAGCTGGGTACCGCACAGGGCTTAGTATAATCGATAGTGTCCTCACTCTACGTGAACCAATTAGTAGAACAAGTGGGTACCATCTATTTCCGAGACTTGCCTTTATAGACTTTGAAAAGTCATTAGATTCGATCAGTCAGCCAGTTGTGTTTGATTTTCTAACAGAGGAAGGAATATAACAGGCCTATTAAAGGTTTTACAACACATACAAAAACTCCACAGTGTTTGTGAATGTAGTTGAAGAAACCAATGAATTTCCCATCGAAAATGGCATAAAACAAGGTGATTCTATATTCCCAAAACAATTTTCAGCATCCTCGAAAAAACATTGTCGACATTAGATTGGGAAACAAAGGGACTGCAAATTATTGAAAAAAGATGAAATAACCTGAGGTTCGCTGGTGGTAGTGTGGTATTTGCAAATACAAACACTGATTAGTGAACTTCCGTCACTCTGCTCTGCAGTTGGCCTAAAAATGAACTATGGTGAAACCAAGATCACGCTAAATCAACGGAAACGGGAGCGAAATATATCTGTTGGAAGTACGCATTTTCAAAGGATCAAAGAATATGTCTTCTGGGTCAACTGCTAAATATGAAAGGAAACCTAAAACCACAAATATTTCGATGTATTAAATTAGGCTGCAAGCTTATAGAAGATACTCCCGTTTTAAAGCCCAAGATATCGGCCGAGCTGAAGGAAACAGCTTTTGACCAATGTATACTGACAGTAATTACTTAATTCTATGAGTCATGGATAATAAATAGGTTCATTGTCAGAAAAGTAATAGCAGCCCAAAGAGGAATGGAGCTACATAAAGAAAGACATAAAGAAAGCAGTTGATATCAAGCAGATGACATAGGAGAGTGACGTAATGGAAAGTGTGAATACATTGAAATGGCAGAGGGCTGGACATGTCGCTCTAAGAAAAGATGGCAAGTAGTCAAAACAATTACCAGATTGGAATCCAATTTACCAAAAAGACCAAAGGCAAGGCCACCGGACAGATGGAAGAGACACTTAAAAAAGACAGCCGGACTGAAATGGCAACGGAAAACTCAACATCATCAGAAATGGAACAACCTGCAGGGATCTTATGTTGCAAGCCAACTCAAAGAGGCCAAGTCACCAAGTGATCGAACTGGATTACGATAGTGATTGTGATGATGACGGTGACGAAGATGACGATAATCACTTGGTGAAAGATAGATACCGCCTAAAGGAAAACAAAAGAGGCCTTTTGAAAAAGAGAAGCAGCTTTATGAATATCAGGAGCTCAGATGGGAAACCAGTCCCAAGCACAGAAGGGAAAGCTGAAATGTAGGACGAGTATAGGCACAGACGAGCCAAAACATTATGATTACCTGCTTAATAGCTTCTTTGTCGGTCTTTGGAGCGAAAGATATCACCGATTCTGCGTATCAGTGATCTGACAGTATGTTGGTAGGTTTGTGGAGCTATGTGGCATTAGATGTCTATGCAATGGTCATGTAATTCGCCTAAATAACGGGCCCCTAATTTACGTACGCAATAATGGCGCCAGATGGTGACCCAGATCGATTCCATAAGATTTATGCCAGGCCAATTTGGTCGCCGAGACATAAATATGAGTTCACTTTAATGCTCCTCAAACAACTGTAGCGCGGTTCTGGCTCCAAGACACCGACAATTATACTGCTGAAAGATGACATCGCCGTCGGGGAAGACGTCAAGCATGAATGGATACAGGTGGTTCGCAGCTCTCAGTGTGTCTTCGGTTACTACCACAGGTGCCATTAAAGTCCACTGTCCACTGTAGCATAGTACTGCTCCCACCATCTTGAATGCGTGGTGCGCTGCACGTTTCGAACCGCCTTTCACATTGGTGAAGTTGTTTGTGGGGACGACCGTCGACCTAGTGTAGCAAAAATTTGATTCACCCGAAGAGCCGACACGTTTCCTTTGATCGACAGTCGAATCCCGATGGTGCCGTGCCCACTGCAATCGCAGTTGACGACGTCGTTGGGTTAATGCGTGAACAGGTAGGGGTGGTCTGCCATGGAGCTCCATGTTCGACAATGTACGATGAACGGTGTGCATCGAAACACTTTTGCGTGCACCAGCATTGTTCTCTTTCGGCAGAGATGCCACAGATCACCATCTATCCTACTTTACAAAGCAGACTAGCTCCCGAAACCCACGTTCTGTGAAGAGTCAGAGACGTTGAGCCATTTAGCGCCTAGTGGTAGTTTCAATGTCCTTCTACCTCTTTCCGGAGACGCTCACGATCGTAGCACGTGAACATTCGACCAGCTTCGCCATTGTCGAGATCCTCGTTCTCATCCTCTGCGGCATAATAATCTGCCCTTTGTCAGAGTCGCTTATCTCAATGGATTTCCTAATTTGCAATTCACATCTTGCCTAGGATGATCCCCCATATGTGTCCGCCTGTCTGACATACTTTTGTTACCGCATTAGGTGCCCACACCGCCAACAAGCGACATCCAGCGTCGCGGTGGTAAGTGGTCATATTATTATGGTTTATCAATGTAGAGGGTCGATTCAATGGAGCTTTGCTTGAGGGAAGTGTTGTATAAATGGAAGAGGACGTAGATGAAGATCGGAAACTGTGTGAAGAATTTTACAGAGCACATAAAGACCTAAAACTCGTCCATCTGGTGTGCAAGGTGCATGAAAGAAGAGACATACCCTCAGACTTGAAAAACAATTTATTAATTCCAATTCCAAAGAAAGGTGCTGCTGATAGGTGTGAATATTACCGACCTATCAGTCCAATAAATTATGGCAGCAACATACTAACTCGAACCTTTTACAGATGATTGCAAAAACTCGTAGACGCAGATACGGACGGGGGATCACCCTAGCGGAGATATGAGCAGCAGATGTAAAAACCCACTGAGGTAAGGGACTTTGAAAAACCGCAAATTATTATTACGCAGAGCTTGTGAATGAGTACCTCGGAAACGGTAAAGTTGGTCGGACGTTCACCTACAACTGTTGTGAGCATTTACGGAAAGAGGCAGAAAGACAGTGAAACGACCACTAGGTGGTAAATGGCTCGACGTCCATGACTCTTCGCAGAACGTGGGGTTCTGAGGCTTGTCTCCTCCTTAAAGTAGGATAGATGGTGATCTGTGGCATCTCTGCCGAAAGAGCATAATGCTGGTGCACGCACAAGTGTTTCGGAGCACACCGTTCGTCGCATATTGTTCAACGTGGAGCTCCCAGTAGACCACCTTTACGTGTTCACATGTTGACCCAATGACGTTACCAGTGCCAATTGCAGAGGTCAGGGGGCCATCGCGTTTCGACCGGCGATCAATGGAAATGTGTCGCCTCTTCGGGTGAAACAATTTTTTGCTACACTACGTCGCTAGCCGTCTCACCAAACTCCGTCACTGAGGTGAACGGCGGCTCGAAACTTGCAGAGCGCCATGTACACACGCTGGTGGGAGCAATATTATGGCCATTGCAGACATTCTCCTGTGCTTGCATAGCACCTGTGATAGTAATCGAAGACACTCTTACAGCTATGAACCACCTGTATCCCCTCATGCTTGATGTCTTCCCGACGGCGATGTCACCTTTCGGCAATATAAATGTCCATGTCTTGGAGCCAGAATCATGCTACAATGGTTTGAGGAGCATTATAGTGAACTCACGTTGATGTCTCGGCAACAAAATTTGCCTGATATAAATCCTATGGGACCCATCTGAGTAGCAATCTGGCGCCATCACCGCTTACGCTAATCGGCGGCACGTTAATTACGTGAATTACATGACCAGTGCGTAGACATCTAGGGCCACATGCCTCCACAAAGCTTTCAACAAACTCTTTGGTCCGGATACTTAGAATCAGTGATGGATTTCGTTCCAGAGAAGGATAAACAATCTGCACCACTGGCCATTACAATTGTTAAACCACGAAGATGACATGCTACAGACGCGAAATTTAATCGACAGGAAGAAGATGCTGTGATATGCAAAATATAAGCTTTTCAGAGCATTCACACAAGGTTGGACCGGTGGGGACACCTACAACGTGCTGACATGAGGAAAGTTTCCAACCGATTTCTCATACACAAACAGCAGTTGACCAGAGTTGCCTGGTGAAACGTTGTTGTGATGCCTCGACTAAGGAGGAGAAATGCGTACCATCACGTTTCCGACTTCGATACAGGTTGGATTGTAGCCTATCGCGATTACGGTTTATCGTATCGCAACATTGCTGCTCGCGTTGGTCTAGATCCAATGACTGTTAGCAGAATATGGAATCTGAGGGTTCAGGAGGGAAATACGGAACGCCGTGCTGGATCCCTACGGCCTCGTAGCAGTCGAGATGACAAGCATCTTATTCGCATGGCTGTAACGGATCGTGCAGCCATCTTTCGATCCCTGAGTCAACAGATGAGTCGTTTGCAAGACAACAACCATCTGCATGAACAGTTCGACGACGTTTGCAGCAGCATGGACTTTCAGCTCGGAGACCATGGCTGCTGATACCCTTGATGCTGCACCACAGACAAGAGCGCCTGCGATGGTGTACTCAACGACGAACCTGGGTGCACGAATGGCAAAACGTCATTTTGTCAGATGAATCCAGGTTCTGTTTACTGTATCGTGATGGTCGCATCCGTGTTTGGCGACATCGCGGTGAACGCACATTGGAAGCGTGTATTCGTCATCACCATAATGGCGTATCACCCGGCGTGATGGTATGGGGTGCCATTGGTCACACGTCTCGGTCACCTCTTGTTCGCATTGACGGCACATTGAACAGTGGCTCTACCATTCATTCGATCCCTGCGGAACCCTACATTTCAGCACGATAATGCACGACCGCATGTTCCAGGTCCTGGACGGGCCTTTCTGGATACAGAAATGTTCGACTGCAGCCTGCTTACCAACTGAAAACGTCTGGTCAATGGTGGCCGAGCAACTGGCTCGTCAAAATACGCCAGTCACTACTCTTAATGAACTGTGGTATCATGTTGAAGCTGCATGGGCAGCTGTACCTGTACACGCCATCCAAGCTCTGTTTGACTCAATGCCCATGCGTATCAAGGCCGTTATACGGCCAGATATGGTTGTTCTGGGTACTGATTTCTCAGGATCTATGCACCCAAATTGCGTGAAAAAGTAACCACATGTAAGTTTTAGTATAATATATTTCTCCAATGAATATCCGTTAATCATCTGCATTTCTTCTTGGTGTAGCAATTTTAATGGCCTAGTGTGCTTTTCAGGTAGTCATGCTGTTTTGGCTCATTACCATAAAGGTCCTATACAAGAAAGATAAACCCGTAAGCAATATTATGAACATCGAAGAGGGCGTAGATGAAGATGAGGTGGGAGATATGATACTACGAGAAGAATTTGACAGATCTAAGTTGAAACAAGCACCTGGAGTAAACGACATTCCGTCAGAACTACTAATTGCCCTGGGAGAGCCAGCCATGACAAAACACTTCCAGCTAGCATGCGAGATGTATGACACAGGCGAAATATCATCAGACTTCAAGAAGAATGTAATAATCCTAATTCTGATAGAAGCGGTTGCTGACACGTGTGAAAATTACTGAACTACCAGTTTAATAAGCCATGGTAGCAAAATACTAAAACTAATTCCTTACAGATGAATGAAAAAACTGGTAGAAGCCGACATCGGGGAAGATCAGTTTGGATTTCGGAGAAATGTAGGAACACGCGAGGCAATACTGATCCTACGAATTACTTTACAAGATAAGTTAAGGAGAGGCAAACTTACGTTTATAGCATTTGTAAAGTGAGAGAAAACTTTTGACAGTGCTGACTGGAACACTCTCTTTGAAATTCTGAATGTTGCAGGACTAAAATATATGGAGCGAAAAACTTTTTACAGCTTGTATAGAAAACAAATGGCAGTCATGAGAGTAAAGGGGCATGAAATGGAAACCGTGGTTGAGAAGGGAGTGAGACAGGATTGTAGCCTTCCCCTGCTGTTATGCAATCTGTGCATTGAGGAAGTACTAAAGGAAACCAAAGAAAAAATTGAAGTAGGAATGAAATTTCAGGAATAAGAAATAAAAACCTAAAGGTTTGCAGATGACATCGTTAGACTTGGAAGAGCAGCTGGACGGAGTGGACAGTGTCTTGAAGGGAGGATATGAGATGAACTTCAGTAGAAGTAAGACAAGGATAATGGAACGTAGGCGAATAAAATCAGGTGGTTCTAAGGGAAATAGATCAGGAAACGAGACATTTAAAGTAGTAGTCAGGTTTTGCTATTTGCGCAGAGAAAAAATTGATGACGGCCGAATTATAGATAGGATATGAAATTTAGGCAGGCAATGACAAGAAAAGAAAAGAAATTTGCTAGAATTGAATTTAGACTTGAGTGTGGAGAAGTCTTTTGTGAAGGTATATGGCTGTAGTGTAGCCATGTATGTAAGTGAAACATGCACAATAAACTAGACAAAAAGACAATCAAGCTCCAAAAAATGTTCAGATGTGTGTGAAATCTTACGGGACTTAACTGCTAAGGTCATCAGTCCCTAAGCTTGCACACCACTTAACCTAAATTATCCTAAGGACAAACACATGCACACATGCCCGAGGGAGAACTCGAACCTCCGCCGGGACCAGCCGCACAGTCCATGAAATACAAGCTTCAGGAAGGTCGTGGTACACCAAGGATTCTGAAGACTGAATGAATGGATCACTCAGTAATGAAGAGATACTGAATAGAATTGGAAAGAGACGAAATTTGTCGGACAGCTCGACTAAAAGAGGGGATCGGTTGATAGGATACATTCTGAGACGTCAAATAATCACCAATTTAGTATTGGAGGGAAGCATGGGGAGTAAAAATTGTAGGTGGAGACAGAGAGATGAACACAGTAAGCGGGTTCAGGAGGATTTAGTTTTAGTAGTTATTCGGACATAGAGAGGTTTGCTCAGCACACAGTAGCAGGGAGAGCTGCACTAGAACAAGTCTTTGGACTAAAGATCATACCAACAACAGAGGTCATTGGGGTATGTAATGGCTGTGTAGATCTTCGTTTTCCCAGCATGTGATATGGATTTCGACTTTCGATGGCATATATACATCGGGTACCAGCAGAAATTCTTTCATTTAAATCTACGGGTATGTGATTATAACAATTGCACCAGCTTCCCAGGTACATGAACTATTCAGTAGACTTTATCTTTTCTCTGTCGACTATGAAGTGCTACTTTTGTGCATATTTAGTTCTGCCTAGTTGCATAGTTTATTGATGAGTTGTCTTGCTTTACTTGCTGCTATGGCGACCCTTTTTTACATCTCTCCAAGACTCGTTCATTGTCGCTGTCATGTCGTCTGCATAAGCACATACCTGAAAATTGCCACTTTCCACTATATCCCATTACACTCTTCAACTTTGGTCTCTCTTATGACTTTCTCCAGGGTGAGATTAGACAGCACGTCCGAAAGTGCTTAATTCAGTTCTAATGGGGAAAGGTTGTGAGAATGCTCCTCCAGTTCTTACTATCGCTCTTGACTCTTGTACGTTACTTACAATTTATTTTACAAAAAGTTTCCTTTTATTTACTTCTACGGTCACAAACAGTTTGTTAACAGATTACCGGTTTTGGTCTATAATAACCATCATCAGATCTGTTTTACAAAAACAAAGTCTTAATGTACTGCAGCCAGTCAAATGTTAGATGCAGATGCTTGCTCTAGCTACCGCTTTCTGTTCTAAATTTCGTATAATTACAGAGTTTCTTGTATCAATCCCAAGTTACTCAGAGTAGCTACTGACAACATGACGTGTGCATATAATGTTATTTATATATATTTGACGATGCTGGTGCCGATTCAGCATCTAGCATTTGACGATGCCACTATGGCTGCAGTACATCAAGACTTTGTTTTTATAAAACATATCTGATTATGGTCATTATAGAGCTAAAGCGGTATTCTGTTAACAAAAAGTTTGTGACCAGAGAAGTAAATTAAGGGAAACTTATTGTACATACGGGTCACTGTTTTATTCGCGACAATGTCGCAACTTGTGAATTTATTTTACGTCATCTGTGTACACAACTCTCAGAGTAACTTGGGATTGGTCTCAAAAACTCTGTAATTATACAAAACTGAAAATAGAAAGCGGTAGCTGGAGGAAGCCATAGCTATAATTTCGAGAAATGTGTATTTAAACGTAAAAAAGTAAAACCAAGTGTATGTCAATGTACGCAGTGTTTATCTACGGTGTTTAAATTCGTTCTTTGCAGCTGCTGCATATACATGTTAAATTTCCACTTGCATTTCGTTTTATTCGTTTAAAATGTAGTCAGTGGTTTGTAATGGAATATACTACAATTTTGATTTGTTTCGGCATTTAGAAGCAGCTCATTTCAAATGATGTAGAAGTTTGATTTTTTGATAAAGTAGAAAATCATCGTTGTAAATACGCTTGAATCTAGACCAGTGAAAATGTTTTAACTGAATAAAACGAAACGTTTATGATAAAAGAAGTGCTCGTATTTTAATAGTTTCAAAGCCAGATTATAAATGCCTTATGTCATTGTAAGGCAATTACGGATACTACGGCTACACAAATAAGGAACTAGAGTAGAATTATTGTCTGACATAATGTGCAAGAAAACGGCGGTAGCCTCGTACGGATTTCATTAATTCAGGCGAGCTAATGTACATTGCCCTTACTCTGCATCGGAGCTATTTACGCAAGCTGCAGGGAGGAAGAATTGGTATCGATTGACTTTGCGAGATGAGCATTGTGTGGAGGCGGAAGGGGAAGCGACCTTGTCCGCGGCGTGCGCGAAGCTGACGACGGCGTCGTCGAGGCCGAACACCTGGAGCGGGCACAGCGAGGCGACGAGCGCTGGCACCCGCGCGCGCACCGCCAGCCCCAGCACCGCCGCCTGGCGCCGCGACACGCGCCGCACCACGCCGCCCAGCCCGTACCTGCAACGCGCACACCACAATGCACCAGCTGCAGAGCTCAGAAAAACAACGTTCACCAAAACAAGTACTCGGCTAGTACGGTTACAAAATACTTACGGGAGCCAGATATTTTTTTTTTTCTCAACCTCCATTCGGTCGGGAAATGGAAACCAGAGCGAAAACTCAAAATTTTTTATTTACAACGTTTAGCTACACCTGCCAGCTACATCTCTAGATAATCCCTGCACTGACTTAAATACAATGCTGGAAAAAGTACACTGTTTTAGAGGTTTCCAGTTCACTCTAGATTTTTTGTTCCAACACTGCATATGGATTACCTGAAATGATTACATTTACGGATCAGCAGCGCAAGAGGTTTTGAAATACAAGGTATCGAACCAGGCTGAAACACCCATATAAGTATGCTGTTTAGCGTACACGGGCGGCAATACAGGCGGCGACTCTGGCGAATACTGTCCTGGGATACGTTATGCCACGCCTGCTCGACCTGTTCTCACGCCACAACGAGGAAGGTGGCAGAGCGACAGTAGTGCATTGCATGCCGCCGATCAGCCGCCTTCCTGCATGGGGCGCGGTTATGCTACCCCCTTCGTTTTAAATAAGGACTGCCGCTTTAGACGCGCTATTTGTTTACAACGTGAAGCGAATGACGGGGAGTGGCTCTAAGGCATTTACCTTTCGGCGATGACCTAGTAAAATGAATCTATCTGAGGATACATCTGTGCCAAACCGGTAGTGGCTTAATAAAAAGTGTTCTACAGCCAATTCGGATTAATTCTTTCCAAACATCTACGCAAAGCTTCACCGGATTTTTACTGCTATTTTAATTTCTTGACTGATCGGAGGTTGAAAAATATAAGCCCATTGTACACTTTATTTAGAAATACTGCTTGACACTCAACAAACATACATCTAATATTTAAAAAAACCTACTGCATAAAGAAAAAGGGATTCTTATGTTTTGTCGCTAAATCTAATCGAGAAAATTACGAGCAACATGAAATAAAGAAAAAGTGAAAAAAATATAAAACAGAGCAAGCGAGACAGACGACAGGTAATAATGACGTCAAAAACATTACACTGATAGGAGGACAAAAACGGTAAAGTAGGAAGACCTAGAGAGAAAAACGAAAACCTACAAAAGCATGCGTAATAGTGAAACGTATGTACGCTGTCTATTCGAAAATTGAGGAAAACTTCGAGGAAAAGACAAACAGCTATATGATTATGAAGAGCTCAAATTGGTAGCCAGAACTAAGCAGAAAAGGGAACGGCAGAAAGGTGGAAGGAATATATAGGGTATTTGGTTTCAATTCAGACAAGTATGTGTCTCTAAACAGTGCATCATTAAAAAAAATTGTGGGCGAAAAGTGAATATTAATAAAGAGGACATCTGTCTGTGCTACAACCGGCAACCACTTAATCACACCTCCTGCGTGTCCGGGGTCAACTTTTTATTTTCAAATAGGACTCTCCCGCCTCCATTTTTATTGAATATTGGGATTCTAAACCAAAAAATACGTACGGTTTACTCAAACTATTGTTTCCCATTCGCGGTAGATGGCGCTGTAATCGACAAATATCAAGTGCAATTAAGAGCTGTACCGTGGAACTTCAACTACTCAAATTAAACTCGGAAAATGGGTACAGAGTGACATTTATTTAAACAGTAATGTTAAATTTATCTAGGACGTTACAGACCCTCATAACAAAACCTTGATAGGAAACATAATACGATCAGGCTACGGAACAGGAACAGTTTATGGCCAACAAGCCGTTACAGAAAGACATTAAGATTAATGATACTCCAACTCCACCTAAATCTGAAAACTCCACCACACGGGCTCCCTAATACTTATATTCAAACACATAAGTTAACCCACACTTCACACCCATGATATTTCCGTAACACTAACAGGACATGAACGGGTCCAAACCGAGCCCAGCACAGAATTATTCCAAAGTAGATTTTAGTGTGAACCTTTCATGTGCGCCCAGTCGTTCTATGTCCACACATTTCTATATTATAATCTTATTCAGAGGGGGCCCTGCACTCTTACTTGAAAATTTTCACATAATGCCAGTAACAGCATTACCAAAATCTGAAACCAAAAATAAATCACTAAAATCCAAAACTACAATCTAATTCATTCATTAACAAATTTCAAAGAACACTTATTTCGGAGATAAAGATACAAGATAAACCTACCCGTAGTCTGGGAACATCAGCGAAGTAGCTCATGCAGTTGCATTTTTTGTTACCACCGTGGTACATTTCCACTCATCTAACCACCGTTACTTGTTTGGGCCATTCTATTTACTGTCCACACAAATAACTGGTAGTTATCATACCTCAGGTTCATCTCAAACACAGATGCTATACGATACAGCTCCTGCTGCCCATGAAGATACAGAAAAACCGCGTGAGGTCCGATGACACGGTCAGCATCCCTCAGTTAAATGGAAATGACTTGATAACGAAAATGCACTATAACCCAGCCACCACATCACCGTACTGTGGACTTTATACTTGCACCACAGCATACGCAGTTGCCCGATAGGAAAACAATCATAAAAAACATCTGTTCCGTTATGTGAGTTCTATAATACTTAAAGGGCCACAAGTCAAAGATCAGCTATAGCACCCATGAACTTGCGGTAGAACATAGTGACAACAAGCAACGAATAATGTCAGTTCAGAGCAACAAATTCCCTTCAGTACAGAATTACTCAGAAGGACTACCATTTAACAGTCCCTTCGCTCGGTCCATTCGTATTACTGGAGAGGAAGCTGCTCCCATTTAGTACGTTCCATCAAGAGCACATACTGTCCTGTCCATGTTGTTCTGGCTTCGTTCATCTCTGAAGGCAGCGACTCAGAATCTCCACAGACCTAATCACAGTAATCACAGAAACGGACTCCGCGTGACTGCTACGGTCGCAGGTTCGAATCCTGCCTCGGGCATGGATGTGTGTGATGTCCTTAGGTTAGTTAGGTTTAAGTAGTTCTAAGTTCTAGGGGACTGATGACCACAGTAGTTAAGTCCCATAGAGCTCAGAGCCATTTGAACCATTTTTGAACAGAAACGGACTGCTGTAGACGCACTTGTTACACATATGTTCCGTTACATCCTTCCCCACATAGACTCAGTACGCCATAATTTAGAATGTAGCGTCTGCAGCGACTTCTCTGACAGTGGTCTCGAATCTGTAATCAATGCGCTTTCTCCGGGTGTATAGTTAAACAGTTCGAGAGTTAAAAGTTCCGTTTTGTCGGTTGCAGTTTAAAACGAGTGCAAAATATCTGAAGCGTCACGAGGCAGTGTTCCCTGTAAATTATTGAAAGGGACCAAAGCTTTCATATGGAACTGTTGTTAAAAATCTTAGAAAGTCAAAGACCTTCGTTGCGAAGTGGGTCAAACGGTATTTAGAGGTTGGAAATATGGATGATTTACCAGAGAGAGGGCTAAGGTGCAGAGCTGTAATCGATAATGGCGGCGATTGGATTAACTATTAAATAATTGTGTAGTTAGTAATTACATGCATTTTCATGTAAAAATATATTTATTATAGTGTCTTTTATTGCATACAGATAACGGCGTACACTTTCTTGTACAACCCGTACTTTCTCGCCATCGCTCCGTAGTTCGCCATGTGCCACCCTCCCGGCTGCCATCGCTGTCTCCCAGCGATGCACGACACGCACCCCATCGGCCGCCACAGGCAAAGACGTGGCAGCCGGCACAGAACCTACCCATTTTCTTCTACATATCATTTACGATGTATATGTAAAACTCTGTATTCTAAGAGTTTACGTTGATGTTCAAACTTGAGTGTTGGTTACTTTGGGGGAGGGGACCAAACAGCATCGGTATCATAGGATTTGGGAAGGATGGGGAAGAAAGTCGGCCTTGCCGTTTCATGGGAACCATCCGGCCTTTGCCAGAAGCGATTGAGGAAAATAATGGAAAACCCAGATCAGGATGGCCGAATGCAGGTTTGAACTATCGTCTTCTCGAATGTGAGTCTAGTGTGCTAACCACTGCACCACCTCGCTCGATACTTGGTTGCTGCTAATGTGATCGTACAGTAGAAATAACATGGTTAGACATTGACATTTCTGAAAAGTAAGCTAGTCGTAAAGTAGTTTTCTGTTCCCTACAATGTTAATTGTGGTGATTCCCCAAACTATCGACATTTCTGTGAACAGCCTCGAATCCCTCCGTGGGGATTATACGTTGTGTGTTGTTTCCATCCAACGTCGTAACTCTCGCGTTGGCCACTACACGACTTTGGCGGAATGCTACGTACAACCATTGTAATAAGGTAAAATGTCCATTAAGTGATCCCAATTGCTCAGAGGCAAGGAGACTCTTGGAATCAAGCATCACGATGGGGGCAGAAAACCACACTCCTGGAAATTGAAATAACGTGAATTCATTGTTCCAGGAAGGGGAAACTTTATTGACACATTCCTGGGGTCAGATACATCACATGGTCACACTGACAGAACCACAGGCACATAGACACAGGCAACAGAGCATGCACAATGACGGCACTAGTACAGTGTATATCCACCTTTCGCAGCAATGCAGGCTGCTATTCTCCCATGGAGACGATCGTACAGATGCTGGATGTAGTCCTGTGGAACGGCTTGCCATGCCATTTCCACTTGGCGCCTCAGTTGGACCAGCGTTCGTGCTGGACGTGCAGACCGCGTGAGACGACGCTTCATCCAGTCCCAAACATGCTCAATGGGGGACAGATCCGGAGATCTTGCTGGCCAGGGTAGTTGACTTACACCTTCTAGAGCACGTTGGGTGGCACGGGATACATGCGGACGTGCATTGTCCTCTAGGAACAGCAAGTTCCCTTGCCGGTCTAGGAATGGTAGAACGATGGGTTCGATGACGGTTTGGATGTACCGTGCACTATTCAGTGTCCCCTCGACGATCACCAAATGTGTACGACCAGTATAGGAGATCGCTCCCCACACCATGATGCCGGGTGTTGGCCCTGTGTGCCTCGGTCGATTGCAGTCCTGATTGTGGCGCTCACCTGCACGGCGCCAAACACGCATACGACCATCATTGGCACCAAGGCAGAAGCGACTCTCATCGCTGAAGACGACATGTCTCCATTCGTCCCTCCATTCACGCCTGTCGCGACACCACTGCAGGCGGGCTGCACGATGTTGGGGCGTGAGCGGAAGACAGCCTTACGGTGTGCGGGACCGTAGCCCAGCTTCATGGAGACGGTTGCGAATGGTCCTCGCCGATACCCCAGGAGCAACAATGTCCCTAATGTGCTGGGAAGTGGCGGTGCGGTCCCCTACGGCACTGCGTAGGATCCTACGGTCTTGGCGTGCATCCGTGCGTCGCTGCGGTCCGGTCCCAGGTCGACGGGCACGTGCACCTTCCGCCGACCACTGGCGACAACATCGATGTACTGTGGAGACCTCACGCCCCACGTGTTGAGCAATTCGGCGGTACGTCCACCCGGCCTCCCGCATGCCCACTATACGCCCTCGCTCAAAGTCCGTCAACTGCACATACGGTTCACGTCCACGCTGTCGCGGCATGCTACCAGTGTTAAAGACTGCGATGGAGCTCCGTATGCCACGGCAAACTGGCTGACACTGACGGCGGCAGTGCACAAATACTGCGCAGTTAGCGCCATTCGACGGCCAACACCGCGGTTCCTGGTGTGTCCGCTGTGCCGTGCGTGTGATCATTGCTTGTACAGCCCTCTCGCAGTGTCCGGAGCAAGTATGGTGGGTCTGACACACCGGTGTCAATGTGTTCTTTTTTCCATTTCCAGGAGTGTATTACATCCACGTCGTTGTTCCTGGATCACGCTAAACGAAGTTGGTAACCAGACATTGAAATAGCTAAGCAAATTCTACTGTACAATAAAATCTGCAACACCAAAGTAAATTTCGAACATAAATATCAACCGTTAGAGTACAAAGGTTTACATTTACATCGTAAATGAAATGTAGAATGAAATGCGTCTGTTCTCATTTGAAAAAACAGGCACACTTGATATTTATCAATTAAAGCGCCATTTGCCACGAATGGGAAACAATGGTTTGCGTAAACCGTACACACTTTCTGGTGTTGTCTCGGAATATGCAATATAAATGGGGAATTCCTATTTGAAATACGAAGGTAACCTCGTCCACGCAGGAGGTGTGGTTAGGAAGTGGCAATCTGTAGGACAGATAGAAGTCACCTTCACTAATATCGCCTAGAACTTTTTTTTCTTTTGGGACGATGCGGCGTTTTTGAGATATTTAGTTGTCTCAAGTTAAAACAAACATCCTGTGTAGCAGGGCTACACAAATAAGTTGAAGACAATGTTATCTAAACAGAAGATGAAGTAAATGAAAATACTGTGGGAAGAATTTGACAGAGCACTGAAACACGTAAGTTGAAACAAAGGACTTGGAGTAGACGCCATTCTCTCAAAATTAATGAACATCTCGGGAGAACATATCGTGACAAAATTATTGCGACATATGGGAAATAATTTCACTCTTAAAGAAGAATGTAATAATTCCAGTTCCAAGGAAGGTAGGTTCTGACGGTGTTTTTATTACACAACCTTTAAATAAATACGTCGCCGTTGCAAAATAATGACACTAATTTGTTAGACGTGAACTGAAAAGCGGGAAAAGATGATCTCGGAGAAGATTAGTTGTCTAACAAAACAGAATGAAGAAAGGGAAATCACGTTTCTTACAGCGTTCGTAGACTTGGCGGAAGTTTTGACAGCGTTGACTGGAATACTGTCTTTGCAATGCTGGTGGTGGTGGTAGTGGTGGGGGGGGGGGATTAAATACACGAGTGGAAATAAACATACTATAATTTGTGTAGAAACTTGACTGCAGTGCTAATAGTCGGAGGACATGAAAGGGAAGCATTAAGTGAGACGCTAGTGCGACAGTTTGTAGCCTATCCCATTTGTTATTCAGTCTGCACATTGTGAAACAAGAAACGAAATCCTCGGAGAAATTTTTAAAAGGATTTAAATGTCGAGGTGAAGAAATAAATAAAAACGTAGAAATTTGTGAATGACTTCGTAATTCTGTCAGAGACGGCACAGTACATGGAAGGTACAGTGAACGGAATGAACAGTATCTTGAAAACAGGTAATAGTATGAATATAGATAAAAATTTAAAAAATGGTAATTTTTTGTAGTCAGATTAAATCAAGCGATGCTGAGGGAACTGGATTTGGAAATGAGTCACTTAAAATAGTAGCTGAGTTCTGTTATTTCAGCATCGAAATAACTGACCATTGCCACGGTAGAGGCTCTGTAATGGTGTGGGGCGCGTGCAGTTGGAGTGATATGGGAACCCTGATACCCCTATATACGAATCTGACAGGAGAAACGTACGTAAGCATTCTGTCTGGTCACCTGCATCCATTCATATCCATTGTGCATTCCGACAGACTTGGACAATTCCAGCAGGACAATGCGACACCCTACACGTCCAGAATTTCTACAGAGTGTCTCCAGAAACACTCCACTGAATTTAAACACTTCCGCTGGCCAACAAACTCCCCAGACATTAACATTATGGAGCATATCTGTAATGTCTTGCAACGTGCTGCTCAGAACATATTTCCACTCCCTCGTACTCTTACTGATTTATGGAAAGCCCTGAAGGATTCATGGTGCCAATTCCTTCCAGCAGTACTTAAGACATTAGTCGGGTTCATGCTACGTCGTGTTGCGGTACTTCTGCGTGCTCGCGGGGCCCTACACGATATTAGTTAGGTGTACCAGTTTCTATGGCTTTTCGGTGTATCAAGCGTTGATAGCAAAATATCCATTTACCCCAACTTTTAAACTATAATGTAGTAAACATTCAGATGGGTAGAGAGTACATATTTCCTGTTAAAACTGAGTGCAGAAAACAAAATGCTGTGCTGTTAAAATGTACAGTTTCGTTTTCGTTCTCACAGTAGTTTTAACTATGACAGCAGAGAATTTAAACCATTAGGCAAATTGTTTCTCTCATACATATTTCTTGTAGTTACATAAAATTTTAAACTGGAATTATATACACAACAATGTGTTGTTTTGTTTTCTCACCCGCAGTTGGTTTTAACAGAAAAAGGAAAGTTGCATTATGGTGATTAGATTTATGCCTGAAATACTATTACGGAAACTTACCCGTTCAAAACTTTGTAATCTTACGTATTCGCAGATTAAACTACATCAAATACTGTCTTTGACATTACTATACTTACACATCCTATTGTTTGAGAGGTCTCTCTCATAACTCATATATCAATGGTCCCAATTGATTTACCATCCATTTTAAGACGTTTTAATTTCCATTCAAGGGTTCTTTAGTAATAAAAATAAACAAAGCTCAATGTCAGTGAGAAGGGAGAGAAGATGGACAGAAAGAGGAGAGAGGAAACGAGCATAGGGAGGGTGAAGGAAGAGATGTTCAGAGACATGGGGAAAGCTGGTGGACAGAGAAAGGGAAAACGGGGTTTGTAGGTATATCTAGTTCCCACATGTATTTAACAAACTGCGTAGCATTGTCGAGTTCGCAAGTGTGTCGTACAATTAATGTCAGAGCTGATACTGCAATACGTAGGTTTTAGACAAAGTTATTTCAGAATAAAAGATTAATCATTTGTTGGAAATGTTGCACTTTTATATTGTGGTAGAAGGAAATTCAAAATATATTTGTTTTCTATTACAGTGGATTGTGTTGTGGACTTTTTCATTGGTTACAATATTGACTCATTAAAACTTAATGTTACATCGAAACAATTTCCATCTCCAGTTATTGGAGACGTAGGAAATTGGAGCCTTTTATTTTGAGACCGTAGCATTACTTACTGGCCATCAATGTACGACACATAGCTTGGCTCATTCTACGCTACACCAGTCTGTCAGGATGTGTTAAATGTTACTATAAAAGGAAAGAACTCTCCGACTTGCAAAAGATATTAGGAATAAACGGTATCACATATTGAGACAGACGTTTCTTTCTTCAGGTCTTCGGTGGCAATAAAAACATGTAATCCTCGGCAGTGGCTTATATGCTCGTTAAAATAAGGAGCGTATGAAAGCACCACCTGACACGACGTATCCGCGGAGGAAACCGTTATGTATAATCTGACGTACAATACGGTAAGCTGGCATGACTCCTACAGAAAAACAGTAGAATAAAAATAATGCACGAGTCGAACATCAGTGCAGCAGCACCAACATCAGACGTCGTGCAGTGTAGTGAGATAATACCACTTCTGGAAATGTGAATACCGGTATATCTTAATGTACCTAATTGAAGGATGTGTGTCGCCGAGCAGCGGTGTACGTACTCTTTGGAGCGTAGAGCAGTGAAGAGCTGCGGAGTGTGGAGCGTGCGGTCGCCCAGGTGCCACAGCGCCTCGCCGTCGACGTCGGCGTCAGCGTCGGCGAGCAGGGCGTCCAGGTGGTGCGGCAGCGCGTAGCAGGCGCCCCCCAGGGCAGCCAGCGCCGCGGGCAGCGAGCGCAGCCACACGCACAGCCCGCGACCCGACAGCGACCGCAGCTCCGCGCCTGCCACAGCACGCCTCCCTCAACATTTGTCCTGTGAGGCATTACCCATGTTCGCCGCGATTCTACTTCCGTCTAGTATCAAACCGAACCGCCCTGGATTCGCACGCATAGCACTAAGTATCTACAACTAGACTACTTGTCTGATCTAGCGATAATAGATGGTGTACAAAACTTTTGCTCGTGAGTCAGTCTCCATATTAGTGAAAACCGTATCAAAATACTTACAGTAGTTGCTGAGATTACACACAGAATATTTCATCATAGTTCAGTTAATTTGAACGAAACATTTATGATATAAGTCTTCATTGTAAATTACTCGGTGTATTAGTGAAAACGACATCAAAATACCGACTGTAGTTCCTAAGGTTTGGCTTGATATACAGACAGATAAACTCGGCGATGGATCTTAATTGAGTTATATGTACAAATTACTACTTTGGCTTAACTGAATACTGGGTTATACGAGAGGCAATTCAAAAGTAACACGAACTTGATGAACAAACTATATCTCATAGATGACCACATGTGTAGGCTTTATTAGATGGCTGGTCAAATAAAAAAGTCTTCATATTTTTCATAACAAAAACAGAACGAGTATATGTGTCGTCATGGATGACAAAAGAAACGAGGAAGAAAGTAAGTAGTAAAACCTGCCATCAGCAAGTAGTCTGAAATCTCAGGCTGTGCCATTTCACCCCTAATAACCTCGTTAGATTGTCCAACGGGGCCGGCGAGCTTATATGCCTCTACGACGATGTACACATTCTCTCCCACCAAGAAGCACGGTGGAAAGTGTGTGCTGAACGCACGTATCACGCGTGAACTGTCTACCAACCATATTCGTCTTCAAAAATCAGATAACCGCATAGTTTTTCTTATCTGTCTATGACTCGACCCTTAAAATACCCACCCATGACAAAACTATTGCACTTGATACGGATGTTATGTGAGACAGGCGAAATACCTTGATCTGAAGAGTATAACAAATTCCATTACAAAGAAGGCAGGTGCTGAAAAAGCTAGTAGAGAATCGAGAGTGACGTCGAGAATTATTAGTCGGGGTTCCGTAGAAATATAAGAACACGAGAGGCTCAATACCATTTCTTTCAAATCCATCAGAAACAAACGCAAAATAATTTTATTTAAAAAAGCGGATAAAGTGCCACTAGAAGTCTTCCTAAAAGACAATTTCCATTCCTTCCGAACTGACTATGCGAATGTAGACGAAATGTGGCTCAAATTCAAAGATATAGTAGCAACAGCAATTGAGATATTCATACCTCATAAATTGGTAAGAGATGGAACGGATCCCCCGTGGTACACAAAAAAGGTCCGAACGCTGTTGCAGAGGCAACGGAAAAAGCATGCGAAGTTCAGAAGAACGCGAAATCCCGAAGATGGGCTAAAATTTACAGACGCGCGAAATTTGGCACGTACTTCGATGCGAGATGCCTTTAATAGGTTCCACAACGAAACATTGTCTCGAAATTTGGTAGAAAATCCGAAGAAATTCTGGTCGTATGTAAAGTACACAAGCGGCAAGACGCAGTCAATACCTTCACTGCGCAGTGCCGATGGTACTGTTATCGACGACTGTGCCGCTAAAGCGGAGTTATTGAACGCAGTTTTCCGAACTTCCTTCACCAGGGAAGACGAATGGAATATTCCAGAATTTGAAACACGAACATCTGCTAGCATGAGTTTCTTAGAAATAGATACCTTAGGGGTTGCGAAGCAACTCAATTCGCTTGATACGGGCAAGTCTTCAGGTCCAGATTGTATACCGATTAGGTTCCTTTCAGATTACGCTGATACTATAGCTCCCTACTTAGCACTCATATACAACCGCTCGCTCACCGATAGATCTGTACCTACAGATTGGAAAATTGCGCAGGTCGCACCAGTGTTCAAGAAGGGTAGTAGGAGTAATCCATTTAACTACAGACCTATATCATTGACGTCGGTTTTCAGTAGGGTTTTGGAGCATATACTGTATTCAAACATTGTGAATCACCTCGAAGGGAACGATCTATTGACACGTAATCAGCATGGCTTCAGAAAACATCGCTCTTGTGCAACGCAGCTAGCTCTTTATTCGCACGAAGTAATGACCGCTAGCGACAGGGGATCTCAAGTTGATTCCGTATTTCTAGATTTCCGGAAAGCTTTTGACACCGTTCCTCATAAGCGACTTCTAATCAAGCTGCGGAGCTATGGGGTATCGTCTCAGTTGTGCGACTGGATTCGTGATTTCCTGTCAGGAATGTCGCAGTTCGTAGTAATAGACGGCAAATCATCGAGTAAAACTGAAGTGATATCAGGTGTTCCCCAGGGAAGCGTCCTGGGACCTCTACTGTTCCTGATCTATATAAATGACCTGGGTGACAATCTGAGCAGTTCTCTTAGACTGTTCGCAGATGATGCTGTAATTTACCGTCTAGTAAGGTCATCCGAAGACCAGTATCAGTTGCAAAGCGATTTAGAAAAGATTGCTGTATGGTGTGTCAGGTGGCAGTTGACGCTAAATAACGAAAAGTGTGAGATGATCCACATGAGTTCCAAAAGAAATCCGTTGGAATTCGATTACTCGATAAATAGTACAATTCTCAAGGCTGTCAATTCAACTAAGTACCTGGGTGTTAAAATTACGAACAACTTCAGTTGGAAGGACCACATAGATAATATTGTCGGGAAGGCGAGCCAACGGTTGCGTTTCATTGGCAGGACACTTAGAAGATGCAACAAGTCCACTAAAAAGACAGCTTACACTACACTCGTTCGTCCTCTGTTAGAATATTGCTGCGCGGTGTGGGATCCTTGCCAGGTGGGATTGACGGAGGACATCGAAAGGGTGCAAAAAAGGGCAGCTCGTTTTGTATTATCACGTTATAGGGGAGAGAGTGTGGCAGATATGATACACGAGTTGGAATGGAAGTCATTACAGCATAGACGTTTTTCGTCACGGCGAGACCTTTTTACGAAATTTCAGTCACCAACTTTCTCTTTCGAATGCGAAAATATTTTGTTGAGCCCAACCTACATAGGTAGGAATGATCATCAGAATAAAATAAGAGAAATCAGAGCTCGAACAGAAAGGTTTAGGTGTTCGTTTTTCCCGCTCGCTGTTCGGGAGTGGAATAGTAGAGAGATAGTATGATTGTGGTTCGATGAACCCTCTGCCAAGCACTTAAATGTGAATTGCAGAGTAGTCATGTAGATGTAGATTGATCGTACAAATTACCTTCTGAAATGTTCAAAGAAAGGCAAACCTACATTTATAGCATTTGTAGATTTAGATAAAAGTTTTGATGGTATTCACTGGAATCCACTCTTCAAAATTCTGAAATCAGAGGGTATAAAATATAAGGATCGAACTTCTAGAGAATCAGACTGCCGTTATAAGAGTCGAAGAGCCTGAAAGCAAAGTGATTGTTGAAAAGAAAATATAATTTATTGAAATGTGGCGCTATACTGGAAAATTGAAGGGAGGGCAGGGAATGGAGGACCGGTGGAAGTGGCTTGTAGACAAGTCCCTGTTTCCTTGTTTGTTTGTTTGTGTGTTTGTGTGTTCCTTGAAAACATAGCTCAGAACATCCCTCTTGATGGACAGGCATCGACTGTAGTGCTGTAGTGAGGATAGCAACTGGCATTTCTATGCAGTGAGATTGGAGCAGCTACTCCGAGATAGGGCAGCTGTTCCTTACGATATACAATGTGTGTCTCGAAAGTATTGAGGTATATATATCGTCGCGCAGCGGCATTGGAGTTAGGTTCGGGGGGGGGGGGGGGGGGGGAGGGGAATGGGACTCTTATATTTGTAGCGCACCGTATGATGTAAGTCTGCTCCGAGTATCAGAGTCAGTCAGGATCACCGATTTAGTGCACCCCTGTTTTGAGACCATGTCAAAGCGGATACTTTCGAACAATTGTGGACGATTAAGTTCTGAACGAAACTCGACTAAAACCTGCAGAAAATCATGAACTGCTTCAACAAGCCTATCGAGAGTCTGCTCTTTCGTATGTGTACTCGTATGTTACGGAGTGGATGAAGATGTTTAACGCGGCCAGGAAATGTTGCACGATGATTCCCGCTCAGAAAGGGCTATCAACAAGCCAAGCTGTTGAAAAATTGACTCTTGTGAGTGGGCTGTAGAGAGCTGATCACTGAATGAGTGTTCGGCTCTTAGCTTACATTCCAAAAACCGTTGCTCATCGGAAAGTTATGAAAGAAATGAACATGCTAAAGGTGTGCGATAAGCCGGACGATTAGAAGGCCAATCGAATGTTGATCGCTTGTTAAACTGAAGTAATTCGTGTAAATTTAACGTAATTATTTGAAGAATGATATTATCTGTGAAGAAACTAAGACATTCCAGTGTGACGGGGAGACAAAATATCAGATGGCGAGTGGCGCAACCTAGCGTCCCCGAAACAGAGGAAGGCAAGGCCGACCAAACCCAGATTGCTTAAAGGGCTCTGTCTTTTTCGTTTCGAAGGGTATTCTTCACAAAGAGTACCTCAAGAACATAACGTTGACGCTGTTTACTACGTGGGTGTTTGGGAAAGATTGCGGAAAGTGTGATCCGTGTGCGAAAAGACATAGCTGATACCTGACTGTTGTATGCGCCCAGCTACATGACTCTCTGCGTCCCCGATTTCCTACAGTCCTCGTGTCGGTCAACTTCTTTTTATTTCCCACAAAAAGAAATCTACTGAAAGCATGCTGATTTGACAGCACGGAGACTATCCAGGTAACTGTGATAAAGATATTCCTGTCAAGGCCTGCTAGGACCGTAGCGGACATGGGAGAGTCGGTGGAAAAAATATATACATGCTGATGGAGAGCACTTTGAAGAAGACTAACCCTTTGCAGAGACACCTATAGTCAATCCGATTTTAAAAAGTATGTTTCACGGCTTTTGGAATACACGTCGCATATGAATGATCAGCCGGCCAATGCCTCTAGTCCAATGAGGCATTTCTCAGTTGACAGAGGTGCTGTGCAGGGACCTGAAATCTTTCGAAACTTAATGTAAAATATGCTGAGGTTTAAAGCTCACCTCTATCTGTTGCAGAGTTTGACTGCTGTGTCTAAACTTAGACAAATGTAATACAACACGCGAAATGTACGGAAAGGTCTATTTCGTTTCACTGTGCGATCAGCAGGCAGTCATTATATTTATAATTATCTGCAAGTATCTAGGAGTGTGTGTTCATTGTGATTTTAAGTGGAATCGCCTTCTAACCGTGGAGGAGCAAGATGCGAAACTCAAATAAATTGGATGAATCCTTTGTAAGGGTAACTCACGCATGAAAACACTCGTTCTACCAGTTCTTGAGTATTGACCGTCGGTCTGGTACCCTTTGCAATGAATTAAGTGAATAAACAGAAAACATTCAAAGAAGAAAGAGTATATGTGCTACGTCGAAGTGAAAAGGTTCCATGGCTGCAGTTTTGATGGGAATTGAATAAATGGTTTAATATATGTCCAGTGGAATGATCAACAGAGTATTGCTCCTCGTGTTTGTATGTGCATATGTCCGTGCACGCACGTGTGTGTGTGTGTGTGTGTGTGTGTGTGTGTGTATGTGTTTTGCGTGTTATTGTTGTTGCTGCTTTTGTTGCTTCATGGGTTACAGTCCAATCTTTTACATGATTACCAGGTTACCGCATGGTAAGAGAAATCATCAAGCACTAATGAGAAGCTGACTTAGAGGAAACCTGATACGCTGTAGTTTGGAGTGTTGTGTTAATGGATACATAGTAATGACAAAATGAACTATAACTGTTCTAAGTCCCAATTAACATGACATTAGTTTCTTCATGAAACACTGTAATTATGCGAGGAATATTTTAAAACTGTTGTAATTAACATTTATTATTTTCTCTGTAGTTTTCGGGTATAGGACAAGTTTTTGCAAAGTTTACCTAAAGTAAACTGACACACCGCTATGTGAAGTGTCACCAACCAGCGTGTATATGAAGTGACAGCTATCATAACCTGGGACCATAAAGTGTACGAAAAACTTTTAATGCAGTATCTAACGGCAAATAATGTAATATATATGGAAATATCGCTTAATTTATTTGGTGACTGAAAACTCTTTGCTTGGTAGTACACATCCATGGAAGAGTGTAGCAAAAGAATAAGCTCAGAAGTCGAAATTCAGGTTAGTCTGAAATAAAAGTTTATTAAACACAAAGATAATAGTATTATAGTGGGATGAAACGATAGTTTTAGCGGAAGTTTTAGAAGATCGATTCCTGATTCTAAAACCACCACACTGTTGATGCAGCATGCAAGTAGGTATCTTTTTGTACACTTCCTTTAATAAACCATAAATCTAGACGTTAAGCGCTCATCATATATTGCAAATATAAATACATACATCAAACTGTAATTTAATCTATGGAAACACTATGGAAACAACAAGAATTCAAAATATCTATGATTAACCATGGATTTTATGTAGTTAGTGTTCGAGGAACTTTATCTATCTACGTTGTTCACATAAAGAATATACAAAACGTTCTAAATCACAAAATTACCAGCACATAACAGTCAGGTATGAGCAGAGAGTTAAATGACATTAATAAAGATTCTTTTTTCGAATGAAGCTGCTCTAACCACTTCAAGATATAATGGAAAAGGCCGTAGGCCCTACTGCTTGGCGACAAGCCTATGGATTGGCAGTATTTGTTTGTCCTGACAGGATTACAACTATTAAACTCTGTATACTCGTGCAACATGTTACGTCTCATCAGCCAGTACTAGAGGCAGATCAAAACGAAATGCAATTATAAGTGAAAACACTTGAGAATGTTTAAATACGCTCTTAACTGAATGACGTAGTAAAAGACTCTGCCACAGTTAAATGTTACCTGTACTGCTTAGTTTGTTTTACATACAGAAAAACTTAAATATTTTGTGTGACGTCATCAGCTTTTGCTCGTTGTCCTGAACGCTCCTGTTCTTTTAATTAATTGTGATATTTTGCGTGTCTTTGTCCAACTGTCTCTGCGTGATACTGTTTCTAAAAATATAGCGGTAAACGGTTTGCAACACAGTTTGCGTCTTCTGTGATGTAGAAACTACATGAACTGCAGCTCTGTGTATGTTTATTTACTTCTCCCCTTTTGCTTCCACCTATAGACCAGTCAGTGCAAGTCATTAGTGAGCGTGGAGCTCACCGACAGATAAGTACTGTTTCAAGTGTTAAGTAGTTTCTTTCGAGATCAGAACACTTAATCAGATCTCAGTTAAGTTTTTCTTTTTTTTCTGTTGATAAGGTAGAGAGTGGCACTTACTTTACATTTGTTGTCGTGGAACTAACAAAATCTAAGCTAAATACTCTGATAAAGCTTTTGTGTATTCGGTAAGGTAAGCTACATAGTTTACTCGTAATGTGATTTTTGTATAGTTTCCTTTTATTAGCCGGCCGCTGTGGCCGAGCGGTTTTAGCCGCTTCAGTCCGGAACCGCGCTGCTGCTACGGTCGCAGGTTCGAATCCTGCCTCGGGCACGGATGTGTGTGACGTCCTTAGGTTAATTAAGTTTAAGTAGTTGTAAGTCTAGGGGACTGAAGAATTCAGATGTTATGTCCCATAGTGCTCAGACCAATTTGAACCATTTTTTTCCTTTTATTTCCTTGTATTTGTTTAAAGAAGTTGTAAAATTTCACTATGAGTGAGAACTGCTCGAATTATCATAGGTTAATGAGTCGTGGGGTACGTTGTGGATTGTGTAGCTAGTGGTTTCACCCGTGTTCATTTAGCAGGATAGCGAGGCATTTATCAAGGCCCTCTCCTGGAGATGTAAGACTTGAAGTAGGAACAGGTTAATAATAAAGTAATAAATGACAATATGTGCTTTTGGTATAGTTAAAGGATGCCAGCAGACAGCTCGAGAGACGACGGAGGAAGGGTATGGGAAAGTGGGAACTGGCAGTTAGCAGTAAAACCATTAGGAAAGACCGTGTTCCGGTACTTTCATTTTGAATGTTAGGAATATGTTTAGCCAGCTGTCAGAGTCATGTGGAGGCGAGCCTCCAGTAGGTGTAGGAACAGGTAAGATGTAACCGACTTCCACCGATGTCAGGACGCCTAAGACAGACAGAAAAATTAAGAGGAATGGGAGTCTGCTGCTTAATATCAGTCATGGGCCCAGAGTAGGCCCACAGCTACAGGAGACTTTAGATAAGGACTACCGAGTCACTAATATTTTCAAGTGACGTCCGGTGCTTAATAAGATGACAGAAGAACTAGGGGCCTTGTGTAAGTATTTCTGTTGTGGTTGGCAGGAGAGCCAACACAGGGTTACTAAAGGATGCCGAAATGCACGTGTCTCAGCTCACGCAGGCTGCCGTGAGGTCTGGAACATGACAAGGGAATTAGAATTGAGAAAAACGGACGTAGCTGGTGGAATACTTAACTTTAATCCATTAATGACGAACGTCGCTCTTGACATTACATGATTCACGGAATCAATAGCAACAGATAATGGCGCCTTGCTAGGTCGTAGCAAATAACGTAGCTGAAGGCTATGCTAACTATCGTCTCGGCAAATGAGAGCGTAGAAGTCAGTGACCCATTGCTAGCAAAGTCGGCTGTACAACTGGGGCGAGTGCTAGGAAGGCTCTATAGACTTGCCATGTGGCGGCGCTCGGTCTGCAATCACTGATAGTGGCGACACGCGGGTCCGACGTATACTACCGGACCGCGGCCGATTTAAAGGCTACCACCTAGCAAGTGTGGTGTCTGGCGGTGACACCACAATTTCACTAAGAGGATCAGGTAGACATAGTGGGAGGGGGAGGTGGCAAGCCTTGGGAGAGGCAAGGGTTATGATATAGGTGATGATTTGGCCAAGATTGCTGCTCAAATTCAGTAAACTAATAAACATCTAAATCTACATGATTACTCAACAGTTAAAAATTAAGTGCCTGGCAGAGGGTCCATCGAACCACCTTTAAGCTGCTTTTCTAGCGGTCCACTATCGAACAGCGCGCGGGAAAAACGAACACTTAAATCTTCGCGTGCGAGCGCTGATTTCTCTCATTTTATTATGATGATCATTCCTCCCTATGTAGGTGGGAGCCAACAAAATATTTTTACACTCTGTAGCGAAATCTGGTGATTTAAATTCCATGAGAAGGACCTGCCGTAGCGGAAAACGTCTTTGTTTTAATGACTGCCACCCCAATTCGTGTATCATACACGTAACACTCTCTCCTCTATTTCGCGATAAAATATAACGAGCTGCCCTTCTTTGAACTTTTTCGATGACCGCCGTCAATCCTATCTCATTCGGTCTGTTACATTTTCTAACTACTCTGCCAATAAATCGCAGTCTTTGGTGTGCTTTCCACACAACATTAGCTATGTGATTGTTCCAGTTTAAGTTATTCGTAATTGTAATCCCTAAAAATTTAGTTAAGTTTACAGCCTCTAGACTTTTGTGATTTATCGTGTAACTGAAATTTATTGGATTCTTTTTAGTGCTCATCTGGATGACTTCACATTTTTTGTGATTTAAAATCAATTGCCACATATTGCACTATACAGGTACTTTGTCTAAATAGTTTTACATTTGTTTGTTTAAGCTTAGCTTTGTACAGCTATTCCGGCGTAAAAGTCAACCCCATATTGGAATTGCTGTAAAACGGGTTAATATGGGTGTTTAGAGGGAGCTCATGACTGCTGATAAGACACACATTTCGGTGCTGCTAGTTTACCGCAGAGTTTAGGTCGGGAAATACTAGACACATCCTCCATCTGAATAGAATTAGGAAGCAACGTTCTTTGAAGCTTATTAGTAACAGAATAGTCTAGGCTCGCTCAGGATCGAATTCCAGTGATAACGTGTAGGTTGGCTAGACCTGTTTTCTTTGAAAGCAGGTAAGAGATATCCCTGCTTGTGGAAGGTTCGTTTGATGCTGAGTTCAGTAATGTAGAATGCAGGTGAGAAGGTAATGTAAGCAGACTTCACAAAAATGTTAGGAGACTTAAAAGTAAAGAAGGCCAATTGCTAATAGATTTTTATACTGATATGACATGTATCTCAAGGTATAAAAATATTAGAAGAATTAAAATAGATGAATTGCTAACAAATGTTGACATTGATTTTATTTTTATCTTAGGGAAAAAAATCATATAGAGAAGAAATACTAAAGTGTCCTTTGAAGATGTACTATCATACCCAAAAGTATCCGAACAACCTGAACTGCGTTTCACCTTATTTTCATGAAGAGCACATAACGTTTCTGCCTTGCAGGTCCTCTAATCTCCATTTTGTACAGTCGTCTGACTATAAAAAATGGATTCCGCAAAAGATCACTCTAGACTACTGTTCTTTACGGTAATCAGTCCCGATGCAAATCAATACCACACTATTAAAATTACTAGGAAATGCGTCATTAGAGATGAGACAGTCCTTAACGCTTGTAAACTCAATTTTATTGCAGTAAGTGACATTTCAAAATCGCTACCACTCTCATTAGTATTTAAGTTAACTAACACGGTTACATCAGGCTAAATTAAATATTTTTATGAACAAGACATCTTGAGACAATACCTGGACTCCTAAAGTTCGATGACAGTTCAAAGTATTTCTTTTCTTTCCACACCCGTGTAACGTCACTCCTGATGCGAGTGGTCATTCGTGAACTGTATGTTGAAGTAAGCAGCTAAAAGCAATGCGATGAACAGCGGCAAGCGCTCTATGGAAACCTCAAAATTAACAACCTATCACAGGTAATTTCTATGTACTCATGATTGAGCAATTGTTTGTGCATGTTTTTTGAACTGTAAACGACATGACGACCTCTTTTTTCTGGATGTGGATTACAACCAATCACCTACAGCCATTGCACTAACCAAAGCTTTCGTGAATAATCGAGAGTCGATCACAGCAACGTTCTTGATTGGCAACTAGGCAAAAATAGTCTTTAAATGTCGAAGGTTTCGCCAGAATCAGTCACCAAACCTGAAACTGAAAATATTTATGCTCTGCCTGGAATCCTGTCAACACCCTTATCTCCCTATTAACTAACCACGAAAAATGTTTAATACACTTTCAAGTAACAACATCTGCAAGTCTTTCCGACGAAGTGCGATGATGTAAGATTTTGTGGCTCGGACTCGAACGTAACACGTAATCAGTTTGTTAACTAAGTAAAATCAGATGTTAGACATTGAATTTTTCCACCGGCAAGGAGATAGTTCAATTTCAAATGAGGGAAAAATTTGTTTGCCTGATCAGAATCGAACCAGCCATCTACCGCCGTTGTTTTCTATCCACGTATTGCACCATCAGTGTGATGTGTGCATGTCTGACTAGAAATAACGACACCAATCGTTATTGTTGACACATGATGCTACATCAAAACTGGATATTATTTATCACTAGCGGTTCGCCGCACATCTACTAAGGCTTGAAATGAAATCTTGAATTTGTTTGTACTGGACCGGGATTCAATCCCACATATGTGCCTTTCATGGAGACCTAGAGGATTTGTAATCTTCGGGAAAACAATCAAATGACCAAACTATATCGTTCTTCATATATCAGATACCACGAAAGAGGAGATCGGAGATCGAATCCTTGTCTAGCATGAAATATTTCAACGTCTCAAGTTCATATAAAGTAAGAGACCTGTGACCTTAAATGACCACTGGCTCATTAAATAAAACTTAATGTCTGCTGTATGTAAACTCAATGACGGCAGAGTTTTTGGCCTTCACGATTTCCACCTCTGCTATGGCCCAACCTAAAGCGCTTGTGACCCAGTTGGCAGTGAAGGGATATGATATCCATAATGCGAGTTCTGAAATGCGGTGCAAACTAATGTTCTTCACTTGGCGTTATTAGAGGTGAAGGAAATCTGCTCGTGTGTGTTTAAAATGACCGTCAGAAGTGGGGACCGAACCCATACCTCGCAATTAATAAACTAGGATCAACTCACCAGACTACAGAACCTCGATACGCTGCTTTTATGAGTTGAGCGTATAACGCGCCTAGATTACAAATTAGACACAGTGAAGAAATTAGTTTCCCATTAACTTGTTAAGTATCAGCAGGCTTCTTGCACAGAAATTATGCTAGTCTCACGTCTTCTGGTTGTAAAGACGCTTTTGGACATCATAAACTAAAATTTTAGCTATTTCAAGAAACTTCTTAAATCAAGCAATACCATTACAGAGTATGAAGTTACCAAATACTTCAATTATTAATGCCATTATCGCTATTAGGTCATTCATTCTGCTGCAGCAACACGAGTCCCTAACGAAAACATTTATTGCTTCTGGGTCTCTTTCAGAAGCAGTTGCCCAAAAACAGGTAAATATTTAGTTCGCAACATATGATTGTCGCGTTCTGTGGTATCAGTACCCGTAACAATAGTTGTCTAGTTCTTTCCATATCTATGGAATATATTACAAGGTAATATTGGACGTCTGAAATTATTCGTAGATTACATTATAACTAAGCTAACCGATGAAGACGTTAGATTATAACAGAAATTGCAGTGCATTATTTCATTTATTTGCTCTTAGCAACGTCACTTGCAAAATGCTAAACTGGCGGTAAGCCCCACTTTCAAAGCCAGAGAATGTTTGTCTACTATTAAATGTTGTGATCATTCTCTCCAGATAACACCTATTTCAGGTAGAACAAGGAAAAAATATCGCAGACAATCTACTGTTTTCTGTTGGTAAAGTCATTCTATGTGGTCCAAGTTCACATATGCGCGGACTAACTCTAACTGTAGCACCCACTTCAACAACGTAGAATAATATTTCAACATTGTAAAACTCACATACAACTCAGAGGCCTTACACTTGGTCGCCAGCTAGAGAATCTAATTCTGTAGAACACCAATTTCAGTAAACTGATGTAACGTAGTTTACTTACCACTGCTCTTTCTCATCGGAAAACGCGCAACTGACTTATTGGGCTTTACAGCTATACTGCAACAGTAATTTCGTGAGCAAACAATGTATACGAAGTGCAGAATTTAATAGAGCTGTGGCTTCCAGTTCTGTATATTGCTGACCTATACTGACTCTCCGTCATTTCAGGGCCCAGGTACTGTAACGTCATACTGACACCAGCAGTCTGCTCGTACTGAAAACTTGACTGTTCGTTCCACTTGATTTCGTAAACACTGAAATAAAACTCACGTGACCTTCCAACATGAAAGGTTTCATTCCGTTCTCCTTTCGTTCTAGGAGATTAGTTTTCTGGTCAGTGGTTTTTCCCATCTAACCAGCGAAATGCGGAAAAATACAGCCATTAATCGCTTCACAAACCCCTATTTAGCTCTTTTAAGATTTCTTTTCACGTCCGTATGCGAAGGAATTTATAAGGGGCATTCAAATGAAACCCGGTCCCTAGTGTAAAGTAACGGTAACAATTTTTTAACTCAAAAATGTAGTTATACGCAGTACACACACTCAAAAATAGTCGCCAAAGCTGTTGTCACATTTATCCCATTGCGACACTAGCCGGTCGATTCCGTCCTTGAAGAAGCTATTAGGCTGCTGTCGGATCCAGGCCTGGACCGAGTCACACACTTCGTCGTCCGTTGAGAATCGATGTCCGCGAACAGCTTGTTTTAGATGTCCTAATACATGAAAGTCACACAGTGAAAGGTCGGGACTGTACGGTGGATATTCCAGCGTTTCCCACCGAAACTTCCGCAATGTGGTGTTCACCGCACTGGCCGTGTATGGGCGGGCATTATCATGCAGGATAACGCCAATGGACAACGTGCCTCGGCGTTTCGACTTGATGTCTCGTCTAAGGTTTCGTAAAGTGACTTGATAACGCTGGGCATTGTTGGTGGTTCCCCGTTCCAGGACCTCGATAAGTAGTGGCACCTTGTGGTAAAAAAAAAGGAGGACATCGTTACCTTACTAAACTTGTGTGCACGGTGTTTGATTTCTTTGGAGGTGGTGCAGTAGTATGTTTCCACTGCTTGCCCCGACGCTTGCTTTCCGGTTCAAAATGGTGACACCATCTTTCGTCACCTGTGACAATACGCGACAGAAAGCAGAATTCCTGTTCATGATAACGTTACAGATGACTCAAAGACAGCACCATTCGAGTATTGCGCTGTTCTATGGTGAGTTGGTGGGGAGCCCAATGCGCACTGATTTTTCGATAGTTCAAGTGCTGATGAATTATGGTGTCGGCGGTGCCCACGGTAATACGCAGTAACCGATGGATCTCGTACGCGGTGATTCACTTCCCCGACCATTTCCGGTGTGATGACACGATGAACCCTTCCTGGACGACCACCGTCTTCCTGTGACTCACGCCCCTCAAGGAATCGATTGCGCCATTCCACAACGCTTGGACGACTCAGACAGTACTGACCCTACACAGCCTTCATCCATCGGTACATTTCACGGTCTCCAAATCCCTCCGTTTCCGAAAATCGAATCGCTCCTCGTTGTTCCTGCTTACTCGCTTGAATTTTCGGTAGTGGACGATAACTTGTGTGACCCCCTTCTCTTCGGCGTGAAACCACACTGGCGCTATGCAACATCAAACGGTGCGCACGCGTCAGTCTATCTACCAATAGATGGCACCACCATACCCGCATGTGGCAAAGGTAGACGCATTGAATAGGTTTTATTTGAATGAACCTCATAGTTTAATCTTAAAATACCTTAAGCACCGACGTTCAAATATTTAGCGGACAAGAAACGCTTATGACACAGGCAGGAAAAGATTTAAAAACAAAGTCCTTACAGCCTGGGCCAGGTCGATCTTTCTGATAGAACTGCATTATAGTTTGCTTAAGAGGTGCCACACGCTGTGTTCTTGTAGCTGTGGAAATCATGCCTTGAAATGGAGTTTAAGGATATGTTACTGCTAAAAATACAAAACGATTAATAACGGAAGGCTATTATTCTGTGATGATTCTTCCCATGTGCCCATGAACTGCTTCGGATAGCTCTGGCATGTTTGTCGGCGCTGGTCTTCTACACTTCTTAATTTTCTTCATCTATTCCGATACGCGCTCTACGGGACCGACGTGAGCACCTATTCGAGGTCAGTCCAACAGTTCAACGTCTCTGTTTATTTGAATCCATTATTTTACATAGTTCTCTTTATGCAGGGCGTTGTGGCCGAGCGGTTCTAGTCGCTTCAGTCCAGAACCACGCCGCTGCTACGGTCGAGGTTCGAATTCTGCCTCGGGCATGGATGTGTGTGATGTCCTTAGGTTAGTTGGGTTCAAGTAGTTGCAAATCTAGGGGACTGATGACAGCCGGCCGGAGTGGCCGAGCAGTTCTAGGTGCTACAGTCTGGAACCTCGAGACCGCTACGGTCACAGGTTCGAATCCTGCCTCGGGCATGGATATTTGTGATGTCCTTAGGTTAGTAAGGTTTAAGTAGTTGTAAGATCTACGTGACTGATGACCTTGGAAGTTAAGTCCCATAGTGCACAGAGTCATTTGAACCATTTGAGTTATGTGTGTCATGTTGGAAAATATTCTCCCTCCCTTAAATCTCTGACGTACAGAAAGAAGCATTACGTTCTCCAGTATTTCGCAGTAGTAATGACTGGAAAGCTGACGGTGCAGTTGCCACAGAACGCCGCAACCGCTTGCTGATACCCATCGCCAAACTGTGACAGCAGTTCGACCACACGTTAACCTCTGATGGACATACACTGGTGTCCAAAATTAAAGCAACGATCCGTTATTTCCCAGTGTTGTGTCTAATTCATGGTATAATCATACAAAGTGTCAACAAATGTCCGTGTAATTGTGTTCATCACGGAAGATGGCAGTCCAGTGGATGGACAACCGCGTCATCGATGACGTGAGGGCATTTATCAAACGAGCTAGTATTTCCCGGGTAGTCCCACGTCCACAATCGCTGTGTATACGGTCACAGACGGTGTAGTGTGGCACAAAGAAGACGCCTACCAGACTTTCTGCTATGTAGGGCCATAAGACGAATGGAAGCAGGACAGTCACAAACTGATGTCGTCCGAAGGCTTAATGTGAATCGTTTTGTTGTTTCCCGGATGTGGCGACAATTTATAGAGACAGAAACATTATCCTGAAGACCAGGGTATGGCCGACCACGTGTGACATTAATAGGAGAGGACCGTTATTTGGATATAAGGCCAACCCACGTGTGATCGTGATCTCTCTGTTGTAGTTAACACTGAGCGTTAGGTTACAGCACTGAACTGATAATGTCCGATCACTTTTGCTAGTATGGGTTCATCGTTTTATTGTCCACCCGCGGTAGTTGAGATAGTAGTGTCGACTTGCGCGTCGAGCGAGCAGGTCGTAGTTAACTTCCGCCTGTGCCGCAGCGCCGCTTGTGTCGAAGCTACTCAGTAATGTTGGTGTATCGGCCGGTTCAAAAATGGTTCAAATGGCTCTGTGCACTATGGGACTTAACTTCTGAGGTCATCAGTCCCCTACAACTTAGAACTACTTAAACCTAACTAACCTAAGGACATCACACACATCCATGCCCGAGGCAGGATTCGAACCTGCGACTGTAGCGGTCGCGCGGTTCCAGACTGAAGCGCCCAGAACCGCTCGGCGACACCGGCCGGCCGTAGCGGAGTTTGTTGTCGTTTTCTCTTGGCGGCAGTGTTTTCTGCCCGCGCCAAGGTGTCTGTCGAGTTTCCTAAGTCTGTTCCTCGTCGAGCTACTGTTCGTTTCAATTTTGACAAGAGTACGTGTCGTGCTCAACCTGGCTCTTTAGAAATTCATGACTGGTTGGCTGATGTTATCTGTGTTACACCTGATCAAGTAGATACTGCTTACTTTGATTCTGATTTGTATGCACTCTTTGTGAATTTTTATGATCCCGCTCAAGTAGAACAGCTTCTCTCTTGGGTTGATTCTAAAGTGTTGTTTACACATCGAGATGGTTCCGTTAGTCAAGTACTCCATGAAAATGCAGCACTCGAGTATACTCCGGTTAGAATTTATAACCTTCCTCCTCAAGTGGATGATTCATTTATTATAACTGTTTGTGGTTACCGGATCTATGTAACGTATGCAGGGCAGGAAGGAACTTGCTTTCTCTGTAACGAAAGCGGTTATCTCAGATCTGATTTGTCCGTTCCGTACTACTGTTCTGACGTCTTCTTGTCAAAAACGTCTTCCTTTAACATTAGCAGACATAGTATCATCGAAGTCTGCTGTCAGTCAATCTCCAGCTTTAAACGCTGTAGGGGCAACATTACCCCCTACTCCTCGCGAATTTCCACCGTAACCAGAGCGTCCCAGTGCGGCCTCTGTCCGTGAGGGGACGACGGCTCCTGCATCGCAAGTTAAACGCCGGCGGACTGAGGACGGTACAGATTTCGAAGACGCCCCACTCCAGTCTCGTTCTTCTGATACGGCGTTGACAGATGGTGCACCTTCTGGCGGTAATGAGTTGTCTAATGACGTTAGTTGTGATTCCAGTATTACCAGAGATGATGTAGCTTCTTCTGTTCATGTAGAAATGTCTGTTGAATCTGCGTCCCCCCACTTCACCCGTAGACGCGACGGCTCCCGTGAGTTCAAATGTTCCCGCAGAGACATTGCTGAAACGCTGAAACTGAAAAGACGAGCCTGTTTTTGGCTCTAGATGGTGGAGTTTGGAAGAAATTGTCATTCCTGATGTTCCTTGAGGAGGAGAGAATAAATATTACTATTCTTGTTGACGTCCTTGTTGGGGGAGCCTGTAAAAGAGGTAAACACACTCTGGTCGGGGATTAGTAAACTTAATCCGCGTGGTTGGCCTGTGGTGAGGTTGTTGGCCCAGTCCTCGGATGAGCCGTTTGCGGGAGTGGCCCGCTTTCTCGTAGAACTTCTTCGCGATGGCGCGAATCCTACCTCGGAAAGGCAGGATCGCTGTGTCCTCGTGGAGTTGGCGCGTCGAGTAGCGCCTTCGGAAGATGCATGGCAATCTTCAGGGCGCGAGCAGAGACGTTGCCTGCTGGCCAGTCTTCAGTGTTACAGTTACACTCCTCCACGCTGAGACGGTGGAGCAACAGGTTTCTCCGGTTTCCCTTCCTGATGATCAGGTGATGCCATCCGACACGGGCACTGCATTACCTGTCTCTTCTGTGCCTGATGTTACTGTTAGTCGTTCTGAGTTGTGCTCCCCGATTTACGAAGCGTGCAGTGGCGATGGCTCCTCTATCAAATCGGAGATTGACGTGCCTCCAACCCTTCCACATCAAGAGTGTGGTGTGAAACAGTGTTTCCAACCTACAAATGCAGCGGCGCGTAGTGAAAAGAAAAATGAGGAGTTCTCGGCTCCCGGTGGGGAGGATTAGAATTATACCTTCTTTCCAGCGCCCCTGGAAGTTGAGGTGAGAAGGACGTGATGAGTGCACTTACCTTAGTGTTGTTTCATTGACCTTACATGTGCTAACGAATGCAGGAATATACATTTCTGACCCTCAATGTTAATAGGATATGTTATCAATTACGGTTTGGTGCGTTACGCCAGTTTATTTACGATTCCCAAGCTGATATAGTGTGTTTACAAGAGTTATTATTTGACGAGTTTTGTCTTCCTGGATACTCTGTTTTTCAATGTCGCACCTGAAAATTCTACCGGTATGGCTTTGCAATATCGAGATGGAAACGCTAGATGATAGTCACGGTTTAGGATGTAGTTTTTATGACCTCGCCTTAATTTTTCTTTACGCTCCGTCTGGATCCGGTCACTCATCTGATCGCGCGCGGTTTTATGAGGAAGATATTTTTTTTTACTCCGACGGAACCGGTACAAGATTTTGTTGGGTGGCGATTTTAACTGCATCCTATGTCGTGATCAGAACCACAATTACACATATTATCGTGAACTTAATGATATGGTGACGTCTTTGCATCTCCAAGATGCTTGGGTTTGCAGATATTCTGCATTGGTGCGGTTTACGTTTTTTACAGCTACATCAAGTAGCCGATTGGACCGCTTTTATTTGTATGCCCCCATATGTAGTCAGCTTCTATCGATTGATGTAATTACTACCAGTTTCTCTAATCACTGCGTTGTTTCAATGACTTTTAACCACGTCCCGCAGCGGGTCCACCTTCCGCGCCTTTTATGGAAGCTAAACACTCTACGTCTCACGGACCTTCCTCTGGAAGGCATCATCGCGGACGTATGGCATCGGACAACCCAGTCCCAGGCGCGTTATTCCTCACTTCTAGAATGGTGGGTTACCTTTGCTAAACCATGGATTCGAAATACACTCAAGCATTTAAGCGCTGAAAAAGCGGCTGAAATAAGGTGAATTAAGGAATTTTATTATGCAGTCTTTCGCGATCTTTACGAAAATCATCGTGATGCCCCCTTGAGAGTCGTCGACGTCCACCGTGTGAAGGCAAAACTTCTACAACTCAAACGTAGGCTAATGGATTGTGTCCGATTGCATTCCCAGCCTCGTTCAATCGTATAGGATGAGTTGACCTCTCTCTATCATCTTCTTCGGCTTCACAAGCGGTCTCAAAGGACGTGTCTTACTACCATTCGTTCTCTAGATGGGCGTGAGTGGTCTTTCCAATCTGATATCATGCGTGAACTTTACCAGTACTTTTCCGAACTTTATACTGAAGTGGATTCAGACGGTTCAACGTCTGTTGACTTTACCTCCCTCCTTGATAGTGTTGTTACGCCATCTCTCCAGGAAGATTTTATCAGTGTATTCCATCGCGATGATATACTTGATATTGTGGCTCGTTCTCCCTCCCACAAATCGCCTGGCTTCGATGGCCTTCCCAAAGAATTTTATATTCGATTTTGGCCCCTGATAGGAGATACGATATCTTCATTGGTGAATGAAGTATTCCACGAAGGCCTTCTCCCGCCGATCTTTAAGGTTGCTACAATAGTCCTGATCCCCAAAAAGCTGGGACGTTTGCGTGTGGAACAGGTCCGCCCGATAACCCTCTTCAACTATGATTATAAAATAGTGGCGGGAGCGGTAAATAGCCGACTGTAGGTATTGTTGGCTACCATCATTCCGAGCTATCAGAGTTGTCTTCCTGGTCGTACTCTCCTGATTCCCGTTGCTGAATGTCGTGATTTAATTTCGATTACTTCCACCATTCCCGTGCCAACCGCTTTGCTTTTCATTGATTTTCATCAAACGTTCGATCGCGTTAATCGTGGCTTCCTTACGCGAGTATTGACGACTGTTGGTTTTAAAGGTGCTGCACGACGGCTGTTTAGCTCTCTAATTACTGGTATTCTGGCGTTCATTGACGTAAATGGCCTTCTTACTTCCCCAATCGCGGTGTGTCAGGGGATCCTTTAAGGGAGTCCATTATCTATGTCGCTCTTCGTGCTGTTTCTGGAACTCCTATGGCGATCTATAGCTGCTCGTTAGGATGGCTGGTCTCTGTTGGGGGAAAGGTTTGCCGTTCGTGCATATCCTGATAATGTTATGGTTCTTCTCCGTACCCATGATGATATACCACTGCTGAAGGAAGTTTTGGATGCCTTTTGTCGTCTTACGGGAGCGCTGGTTAATGACCATAAATGTCCCTTACTTAGTTTGCGAGGATTTGACGCTGTTGAAATTCCATGGGCTTTGAAGTTCACCTGATATCGATCGTTAGGTGTTATAATTGACAGTTGTCCGCTGAAGATGGCTACGACGAACTGGAAGTCTGTCACGGATAACATTCAGGGAGCAATCGTTGAATACGAGCGTCGCTCCCTCTCACTTCTTCATAAGATCCGGGCCATGGAAACGTAAGTGTTAAGTAACGCTTATTTTATTGTACAAATCTTTCCACTTCCTGTGATCATGTACCGTAGGTTGGAAAGTTTAACTGGCTGGTTTATCTGGCGCAGCTCAATATTTCGCGTGCGTTATGGGGTCATGGCGCGCCCCGTCTACTGGAGGTTTGGGCCTCCCTGACATTCGGGTTAAGGCTTCTGCCTTATTCATCCGTCGCACCGTTTTAAAATGTCTACGCGCACGCCCCCCCCCCCCCCCCCCCCCAAAGCCACTTACAGCTCGCCTTCGTGACTGTATCTGACCGGCGAGTTTAACACTTCCAGTAGATATTGGTAGGATTAGTTATAAACTACGGCACGTTAAGGAATATTTTCTTGAAGTCAGTTATTTAGGAGTAAATACCGTTTCCCAAGTGAATTTCTCCCTAAAAATGCTGTTAAGCCGCTGGCCAATTTCTCCCAGTATTACCTGTGTGGAAGCCCTGGAAAAGAATTGGAAGGTTATTTGGTCTAACTTTAGCCTCCCGATTTTCCTGATGGACGTGGCGTCCTCGTGGTACCGAGTTGTTCATGATATTGTACCTACCAACGTGCGACGTTTTCTTATTGGTCTCAATGTGACGGATCGTTGCAAGCGTCGCCATGAAACCAATACATTATATCATCGGTTGATCTCCTATGGTCATGGGCATTGGAGATGGCTTCGCCGACTGGCTTTTCTCCTCAGGACGTCGGAGGCGGCTATCTCGGGGGAGATTCTCGTGCGTCCCGATTCAGCCTTCTTTCTTCACTCGAAGGATAATGCCATCATGTGGCGTGTTGGACATCGTTTCCACTAGGTGATGGTGAGTGGATATGACGCAGATCCGTGTGCCTTTTCCCAATATATGGCCGCAGCCCATTAGACGTGACTCAGGATGCCACGTTATCGTGAGCTTTTTTCTAATATGCTGTATCTTGTTTTTCATCGACAAGGTGTTGGATGAGTTGAAATGCCCCTCCTTTGTGGACACTCTTGTTTGGATTTAAATGATACACGATGTAGAAGTGACGGAGGAAAGAAGGTGTGGCACGTTGCAATTAACGCCATATTCCTTCAAATACGTTTTTCTGATTTAAACCTTTTGTTTTTGTCGAAATGACTTCTTTTGTTTTATTTTAATTGATCGCCTTAAATAAGTGCTTTGTAGGGGGGAAAATGCAGTGGATAGAGTTTTGGGTTGGCGTGTGGGAGGTTGATAGTTCGATCCTGGGTTGGGGCGCATATTATTTGTTTCCTAGTCTTATTAAAAAAAAATATGGTTCGCTACTTCATGTCTTGCCTGAGTAAATCTTTTTCTAGTTAAAAAAAAAGTAGCTGAGTGGTCAGCGTGACGGAATGTAAAATAAAATAAAAAAGTGGCTAGTGTCGCTACCTGTGGATGACGGTTTCGCGGGTTCCATTTCTGGCCGGGTTGGGAATTTTCTCCGCTGTAGGACTGGGTGTTTGCGTAGTCCTCGTCATTTCTCACCATTCATGAGAGTGGCGAGATTGGAATGAGTTAAGATTCGGAAAAAAAAGTGGTCAGCGCGACAGAATGTCAATCCTAAGGGCCCGGATTCGATTCCCGGCTGGGTTGGAGACTTTCTCCGCTCAGGGACTTGGTGTTGTGTTGTCCTAATCATCATCATTTCATCCCCGTCGGCGCGCAAGTCGCCGAAGTGGCGTCTAATCGAAAGACTTGCACTCGGCGACTGGTCTACCTGACTGGAGCTCCTAGTCACACGACATTTACATTTTACATCGTTTTATTCATTATGCGCGTAAATAATTTGAATTCTTAGTTCAACAGCTTGTTTGGTCGATAGTTTAACAAGGTGGTTGATCGAGGTTTTTGCTGTATAAGCACCACTAAAACGTCTGTCTCCATGGACCTTATAATTTCGACGAGTGTCGCATTGTCTATCGGGTTAACCGTTATTTATGTATTTTCTATCGTATTATTTTGTGCAATGTCACTAGTTTCTGGTTCTGCGAAATACTCAGTAAAATGGTTCAGAATAAAATCCTTGATAGCAGCCTAGGTGTTGTACACATTATTCTGTGTGTTCACAAGTTTGTGTATGTCTCCTACAGTACGATTTCTCTTTTGCAAAGTTCTTTATGTTATTTTAGCTTTCGTTAACCGCTTCCAGCATCCTACGCGTTCGGTACATATTGGTAACCGTCGGATACATTTGTTGCAAGTTTATTCGAATGTCTGAGTCTGAGAAGGATCTTTTAACAAGGAGACATTCATCTGCCACGCGCCCCTTGCCAAAAAAGTTTTTTGTCGGGAGAGTTTCAGAGGCGTATGATGGGAACTGTGGCCGGAGAAATTAATTGGCCACATTTCGCAACTGGGAACTTGAGTTATGAAGTTCTTGTACACATAGAACCTGTAAAGTCTGCTTATGGACTCATTACAGTCATACTTGAAACCAGCTGTTTCTGGAGGGAGATTTATCAAAGAGACTTTCAGTTGAAGACCTCCGGCAAATAGTTGTCACTCACGGAAAAATGACAATTGGGTTTTGATATAGTTTATTCAGCACACAGTTGAAATCTCCACCAGTAAAGTCTGATAAAGACGTTGCCTATTTCGTCCCAGAAAAATGCGCTGCTTTGTCTTCGTCCGCTATTTCCCGGAAGCGCATAAACGTTTTCTAACTAAATTCCTGGAAAATCATTGAGGCTCCTCTGTCTGAAGTTAAGCTTTCTTGTGTTTTTGGTTGTATGTCTCACATTAATAAAAAATAGTGTCACTTTTGGTTCCTATATTTAAAACAACAATTTTCCCTACAATGTCGAAGATATTGTGCGTCACCACTTCCTGAATGAAGTTGATGACAAAATTCACAGCGCATAGAAAATATTTTAATGCTTTAGGTCACGACTCGATTCTGTTAACTTTTCCATTGCTATTTTTCAGTTCTCCATGAAGTTAACGTAGCTGTTATCTGAAGTTATTAATCACTCGCAGCCTCACCATTTCAATGAATTTTCTGATATGTTCGAACAGTCGTTTCCATCGTCACTGATTCCTGTCCGTAGACATTCATAGTTTCGATCTCTTCATTCGTGTGCCTTTCACTTCTTTTTTCAACACTTTACGGGTCTTTTCTTTCTTTTTTACTCTTAGAGACTTTGTTGACACTCGGCGGGTAGTTTTGCTCCTCCGGATTCCTGTCGTGTTTTGTTATTTTGCTCATGTATCGTGTTTGAGACTTCACGTGTCGCCGGCCGGAGTGGCCGAGCGGTTCTAGGCGCTACATTCTGGAACCGCGCGACCACCATGGTCGCAGGTTCGAATCCTGCCTCGGTCATGGATGTGTGTGATGTCCTTAGGTTAGTTAGGTTTACGTAGTTCTAAGTTCTAGGGGACTGATGACCTTAGCACTTAAGTCCCATTGTGCTCAGAGCGATTTGAACTTCATGTGTGTTGTTAAGATACCTTTTGGTGTTGCCAAGGCAGTCAGTATTGTTGCTACTTGTATGTAAGACTGGAGTTTCGGAATACATTTCCAGAGACATGTTTTATTCCCTTCCAGGTTACTCAGATATTTCTTTAGTAATTGCAGACGAAGGGAATAACACCTTTCCTGACTCCGCCTCGGACGTGTGTATTACGACATCATTGTTCGTACGCCAACATAAATCAGTGAATTAAGTGCAAGCGTCTCAGTTCTGTCTATAGGGTTATTAGTTGGTGCCGGAGTTACACGCAAAGGTACGACCTCTTGTTCCGATGAGTTCGCTAATGTTGTGGGAACGTGCAGTACGCTTTCATGCGTTGGGACGTTTCGCAATGTACCTTGTTCTGCACTGGGTGCTGCAGAATGATATTTTGACGGTTTCCAACTTTTGCTCGTGCTGAGTTTGAGTGGTTGGTAGACCCGAAGTTGGCACAAATGGGCTGTTGTCCGGCATATATTACAAAAGTTATAAATACTTGGATGAATACATATAACGGAATATATTTCTGTAAGTAATTTCTAGCTCTCTTCACCTCGTTTTCTACTTCGAAGTACTTACTGTTGGACAACTTTTCGGAGTTTATTTGCAGAACCGTTCCTTAACAGGCAAGTTTTCGAAATTTGTCCGGGGTTATTTCGAATAGAGCACTGAAAATTCTGACTGCCGTAAGTTCAAGACCTGCACAACTGACAGTTTGCTGACCTCTCCGTCTGTATGCACAAAGGCTGCAGTTCCTAGCGTTGTAGCCATAATTCTAGCACAAATTGCGTCGTCACATATTTTAACTCGCAGGTATCTGGGGTTTGCAACAAAATAGTACTGAAAACCTAGCCTACCATTGTCTCGTAAGACAATCGGATCGTGAAACAACTTGTGTAATTCGGATACTTTCGGGCGTTCGAAACCAAATTGGAATACAAATTCGTTGGCGTGCGCGCTGCGAATATCGTAAAAGGCGTTTCTCGCCGGCGACGGAAATGCCAACTGAGTTACCCGACCATGATCCATGACTCGTCCTCACAGCCGTACTTCCGCGAGTACATCATGTCCTGCCTGCCAAACTTCACAGAAGTTCTCTTGCGAAACGTGCAGAAGTAGCACTCTAGAAAGAAGGGATTTTGTGAGACCATGCTTAGCCACATTCTGGGGGATAGAGTCTAGAATCAGTTTCCAGTCTGCAGCGGAGTGTGCCTTGTTGTAAAACTTCCTGGCAGATTAAAACGGTGTGCCGGGCCGAGACTCAAACCTGGAATTTTTGCCTTCCGCGAACAAGTGCTGTATGACCAGAAAGGCGAAAATCCAGGGTTCGACTCTCGGTCCGGCACACAGTTTTCATCTGCCTGTAAGTTTCATATCAATGCACAATCCACTGCAGAGTGAAATTTGATTCTGGAAACATTCCCCAGGCTGTGGCTAACTCATGTACCTGCAGAGCGCGAGGTCGTGACGCGTCAGTCACAAAAGCACTTGCCCACGAAAGGCAAAAGTTTCAGTTTCGAGTTCCAGTCCGACACACAGTTTTAATCAGCAAGGATGTTTCAAAAGTACCGAGGAATGTCAACAGACAGACTAAAATAGTGTAGAAAGCTTTTACCGCAATATTAAAACTACACTCCTGGAAATGGAAAAAAGAACACATTGACACCGGAGTGTCAGACCCACCATACTTGCTCCGGACACTGCGAGAGGGCTGTATAAGCAATGATCACACGCACGGCACAGAGGACACACCAGGAACCGCGGTGTTGGCCGTCGAATTGCGCTAGCTGCGCAGCATTTGTGCACCGCTGCCGTCAGTGTCAGCCAGTTTGCCGTGGCATACGGAGCTCCATCGCAGTCTTTAACACTGGTAGCATGCCGCGACAGCGTGGACGTGAACCGTATGTGCAGTTGACGGACTTTGAGCGAGGGCGTATAGTGGGCATGCGGGAGGCCGGGTGGACGTACCGCCGAATTGCTCAACACGTGGGGCGTGAGGTCTCCACAGTACATCGATGTTGTCGCCAGTGGTCGGCGGAAGGTGCACGTGCCCGTCGACCTGGGACCGGACCGCAGCGACGCACGGATGCACGCCAAGACCGTAGGATCCTACGCAGTGCCGTAGGGGACCGCACCGCCACTTCCCAGCAAATTAGGGACACTGTTGCTCCTGGGGTATCGGCGAGGACCATTCGCAACCGTCTCCATGAAGCTGGGCTACGGTCCCGCACACCGTTAGGCCGTCTTCCGCTCACGCCCCAACATCGTGCAGCCCGCCTCCAGTGGTGTCGCGACAGGCGTGAATGGAGGGACGAATGGAGACGTGTCGTCTTCAGCGATGAGAGTCGCTTCTGCCTTGGTGCCAATGATGGTCGTATGCGTGTTTGGCGCCGTGCAGGTGAGCGCCACAATCACGACTGCATACGACCGAGGCACACAGGGCCAACACCCGGCATCATGGTGTGGGGAGCGGTCTCCTACATTGGCCGTACACCTCTGGTGATCGTCGAGGGGACACTGAATAGTGCATGGTACATCCAAACCGTCGTCGAACCCATCGTTCTACCATTCCTAGACCGGCAAGGGAGCTTGCTGTTCCAACAGGACAATGCACGTCCGCATGTATCCCGTGCCACGCAACGTGCTCTAGAAGGTGTAAGTCAACTACCCTGGTCAGCAATATCTCCGGATCTGTCCCCCATTGAGCATGTTTGGGACTGAATGAAGCGTCGTCTCACGCGGTCTGCACGTCCAGCACGAACGCTGGTCCAACCTAGACGCCAGTTGGAAATGGCATGACAAGCCGTTCCACAGGACTACATCCAGCATCTCTACGATCGTCTCCATGGGAGAATAGCAGCCTGCATTGCTGCGAAAGGTGGATATACACTGTACCAGTGCCGACATTGTGCATGCTCTGTTGCCTGTGTGTATGTGTCTGTGGTTCTGTCAGTGTGATCATGTGATGTATCTGACCCCAGGAATGTGTCAATAAAGTGTCCCCTTGCTGGGACAATGAATTCACGGTGTTCTTATTTCAATTTCCAGGAGTGTATGTGGTCAGATATAAAAGAAGTATAGAACAGAATCTGGATACTCAACTTATTACTACTCTCCTGAGTGAGAATGGAGCTGTTTGTTATACAGTAAGGTTTTGCAAAATATTTATTAATATTTATTCGTACAATTATACTATGCAGAACTCTTGAGAGCTGTTGCTCTGAGGCAACTACATCACATGCGGCTATAGCAAACAAACAGAGAAAAAATTGAATCAATTGTTACATTATTACAGAGTAAAGACTCCCATCGGTGTGATGAAATTTCATATATCGTTATTAAGATCAGTACACCATACAGTGGTTGTACTCAGTCATCTGTGCAATATGTCATTCAGTTGTGGTAAATTTCCCGACATATTTAAATACTCGTTAATGAAACTACTTTATAAAGAGGATGTAAGAGGTAATGTAGACAAGCACAGGAAAATTTCTTTGCTCCCAGTGTTTTGATAAGTTTTTAGAAATCAACGTGTAGAATATTAGTTCCAAAATGGTTCAAATGCCTGTAGGCACTATGGGACTTAATATCTGAGGTCATCAGTCTCCTAGACTTAGAAATACTGAAACCTAACTAACCTAAGGACATCACACACATCCATGCCCGAGGCAGGATACGAACCTGCGACCGTAGCGGTCGCGTGGTTCCAGTCCTTAGCGCCTAGAACCTCTTGGCCATTCATTCCACAACACCCCAAAGGTGTTGTACAGGACTCTGTGCAGGCCAGTCTATTACAGGCACGTTATTATCGTTTAACCACTCCGCCACAGGCCGTGCATTATGAACAAGTGCTCGATCGTGTTGAAAGATGCAATCGCCATCCCATAATTGCTCTTCAACAGTGGGAAGCAAGAAGATGCATAAAACATCAGTGTGCTGTGATAGTACCATGCAAACTAAGCGTGTGGAGAAGGTTGCGGAAGGATGACACAGCCCTCCCGGTAACATGTAGCTCTGTCATATTCTCGAAGCACTTTCACCACTACGAGCATATTACTCACGCCGCCATAATTTCTTCGGTGCTACCACACATACTAGGAGTTCAGGCGCAGCAATGGAAGAGGGTTGGAGGGTTCTTACGCGTCCAATGTCGATTGCAGCATAGGGTTCTTTTTAGACAGGCAAACCGGGCCACGCACTGCCGTACTGCAAGCGTAGCAATAGAAATGGACTCTTGGAGGACGAAGGAAGTCGTTACCACATGCTCAGTACACGGATTTGTTGTAGTGAGCGCGGCTGGAAGCAGCTTTTCGGCACAAGAAGTAGATTGGGAACGAGTACAAATAATCATTAATTTGAGCACAGGGATCAATAATCCAGTAGCTTCCACAGAGACCGGAGGGCCACGCCGTACTATCAGGTGACATGGGACAGTACTATAGCCACTACAGATCCGAGCTTCCACCGCCGCACCTTCCAGTAGTGCCGTGTCTTCCTCCTTGGACTTAGTACTCCTCCGCCAGTAAGATGCCTTCTGGCCCACTTCAGCAGCTCCCAGCCTTCTGCCCTGGTGGGCAGAAGAACGGCACCTGACCAGTAGAACCGTCCACCCTTCCGTGCAGCTGCAGGTTCTCTGGCGTTATGCAGCGTCACCCGCTGAGACGAGCTCTGCCGCCGGAGACTAACATCCCCTGCTAGTAATTTAGCACTCTCCCGCACCGCTGGCTCCATCAACGTTAGGCCTGCTCTCACTTACTGGGTCGCACACTGCTAGGTAAGCTACTGTAGTCAGCGGTGCTGGGCGTTAACATCACAGTGCGGCATTCGTCAACTCGACACCGCCATGCGCCGCCCTCACCACTTTTCCGAGGGGGTCTGGCCATCGCCTTCACCGAGAGTCTACCAGTGTAGTCAAATGAGTGACAATAAATATTTGTGCCTTTTGATAACGTTTGACTGAGCTACCAAGGGTCTGTTCCCGCGACCTCGCCTCACCACCACGACCAAACGCTGCGCAGGATTTGTCCTACATCCTTTGACCTCTTCAACGTTTTGTATCTCATGGTCGTAGTTGAATGGTCATTAATGTGATCTACGACAATTTGATGTGCAGCTTCCCGTGCTGACAACTTTCTTGCTATAAAGTTTTATTTCGCGGACAGTGTAAGCTTAAAACGAATTCAAGGAATGTGTTCAGTGTACAACGCTGCATTGTTCCTCTCACTATAGGACACGAGAATCCAAGTTTACTTTTACCTCCGCTGCGCAGGATTTTTCCTACATCCTTTGACCTCTTCAACGTGTTGTATCTCATGATCGTAGTTGAATGGTCAGTAATGTGATCTACGACAATTTGATGTGCAGCTTCCCGTGCTGTCAACTTTCTTGCTATAAAGTATTATTTCGCGGACAGTGTAAGCTTAAAACGAATTCAAGGAATGTGTTCAGTGTACAACGCTGCATTGTTCCTTTCACTATAGGACACGAGAATCCAAGTTTACTTTTACCTCCGCTGTGCAGGATTTGTCCTACATCCTTTGACCTCTTCAACGTGTTGTATCTCATGATCGTAGTTGAATGGTCATTAATGTGATCTACGACAATTTGATGTGAAGCTTCCCGTGCTGTCAACTTTCTTGCTATAAAGTTTTATTTCGCGGACAGTGTAAGCTTAAAACGAATTCAAGGAATGTGTTCAGTGTACAACGCTGCATTGTTCCTTTCAGTATAGGACACGAGAATCCAAGTTTACTTTTACCTCCGCTGCGCAGGATTTGTCCTACATCCTTTGACCTCTTCAACGTGTTGTATCTCATGATCGTAGTTGAATGGTCATTAATGTGATCTACGACAGTTTGATGTGCAGCTTCCCGTGCTGTCAACTTTCTTGCTATAAAGTATTATTTCGCGGACAGTGTAAGCTTAAAACGAATTCAAGGAATGTGTTCAGTGTACAACGCTGCATTGTTCCTTTCACTATAGGACACGAGAATCCAAGTTTACTTTTACCTCCGTTACACAATTTAGCCATTTCTTGTAATCATATAAGCGTTGAGAAACAGCTTCCGTTTTTTTTAAAAAAAAACTACACTAACCATGATGATGGTGCAAAACTTATTTCACGTCTTCCTTCTTTTGGACCACTCCGTCTCGAGAACTCACCAGTTTCAGCGGTGTCGTTGATGACGAATGGCCATCGATCGTCCAAAGACATCAGCTGCTCTTCCTCGATCTGAAAAGCAAGAGATAGGCTGAAGAGCTCGTCCATCGTAACATTGAAGTGAGTGGCATCAGAGTGACACATACTACATTTACTGCAAATTCATCTAATTATCCTAACAACAGCTTAAGGTAATACTATTTTTATTTTTTATTTTGGAAATTTGATTTCTGTGAAACTACCTATATTAATTAATATTCAGTAAATGCTTCCGTGATTGTTATTGACATTTTGATTAACATTGCTGTATTAGTTTACTGTTCCGTAAAGTAAAACAGCAATCTCAATTGTAGAAATATAGCTGTTTTATATACTTATTGACATATATGATCTTGCAACATGAATATTATAAAACATCTCAATCGATATAAACATAATTGTAAAAGACAGTACAGTTCAGTAGGTGAAATTTAACGTACAATCATAGGTAAAATGAAGATTATGAGGAAAAGATGAAGAAACAGCCAAATCAGTTGCTATAGTGTACAAGGTTTTTTGAAAACCCCTTGACTTACGTTTCGGTGTCATTACAAACGTTTTCTTCAGAAGGATCAATTGACATGCTGTCAGCTTGCGTTAAATGCGTAGCCATAAGTCAAAACTGAAAATCAGATTCATCTCAGTAATAATAATTTTTTTATCGATTGTGAGTTTGGTCGTGCCTTCTGCCCTGTGGAGGCACTGCTATTCTCTCAAGTTATGATGGCAGTCCACTAGGTGATAATGACGCCGTTTTCATAAATTAAATTTAATTTGTAATAATTCAGACACTTTGTACGAAATATTTACAAATTATATATAAAAACATTCCTCGTGAATCAGTGTATTTATTAGGCAAAACTGAATCAGAATTCCTACAGCACCTGAGAATAGCTTGCACATACAATGGACTTGAGGTGGCGACTTCTGTTTATATGCAGATAGGGACTCTGAGCAACTGCATGTTATATTTAAAAAGAAAGTTATTATGAGAAAAACATTTTTGTCTTTTAAACTAAACCATTCATAGATGTCCCTCGCCGGCCGTTGTGTCCGAGCGGTTCTAGGCGCTTCAGTCGGGAACCGCACGACCGCTACGGGCGCAGATTCGAATCCTTCCTCGGGAATGGATGTGTGTGATGTCTTTAGGTTAGTTAGGTTTAAGTAGTTCTACGTTCTAGGGGACTGATGACCTGAGATGTTAAGTCCCATAGTGCTCAGAGCCTTTTGAACCATTTTTGAACAGATGTCCCTAATATCATTAACCCCAAAGTTTTAACAACCGAATATTTTACCTTATTCTCAGTTTATTGATTTACTATATACTGCGGTGGCAAAAGTCATGGCAAAGCGGTATGTACGTGTACAAATGGCGGTATTATCGCGTACATGAGGAAAAAAAGGTTAGTGCATTGGCTGAGCTGTCAGTTGTTCCCAGGTGCTTCATGTGTAAAGGTTTCCGACGTCATTATGGCTGCACGACGGTAATTACAGACGTTTAACGCGAAATGGCAGTTGGAGCTAGACACATGTGACATTCAGTACTCCAAGACCCACAGAGCCAAGTGTGTGCCGAGGATACCAAATTTCAGGCATTATCTCTCACCATGGACAACGCAGTGGCCGACCGCCTTCACTTGAGGACCGAGAGCAGTGGTGTTTGCGTAGAGTAGTAAGTGTTAACAGACGAGCAACATTGCGTGAAATAACCGTAGAAATGAATGTGGGACGTACAATGTACGTATCCGTTAAGACAGTGCGGCGAAATTTCACGTTAATTGCTGCAGCAGACGACCGACACGAGTGCCATTGCTAACAGCACCATATCGCCTGCAGCGCCTCTCCTGGGCACGTGACCATATCTGTTGGGCTCTAGACAATTGGAAAACCGTGGCCTGTTCAGATGAGTTTCGATTTCGGGTAAGATGTGATGCTAGGATTCGAGTGTGGCCCAGACCCTATGAAGCCATGGACCCAAGAGGCATTGTGAAAGCTAGTGGTGGCTATATAATGACGCGGGCTTTTTTTTACATCGAATGGACTGGGTCCTCTGATCCATCTGAAGCGATTATTGACCGGAAATGGGTATGTTGGGCTACTTGGAGATCATTTTCAGCCATTAATGCACTTCATGTTCCCAAAAAATGATGGTAGTTCCATATATACGTGTCCATATCTACAAGCTGGGCACTTAGATGCATGTTTGAAATTTTTCCGTCACACTGAAATTCAGCTACAGAAGTTTTCTATCAAGCAAAATCTTTACGCAAGTAAGGCGAAGTTTGAACAAAATTATTCCTAGAAACCGATTTTTAACAATAAACACAAATTAATTCACCATCTTTTGATTTACTGCTTTCAGACACAGTCCTAGTCTCATTTCCCATATTTTGTTCAAACTGCTGATGACTTCTGTTTGCAGTTCAAACCTACACACCTTCCCTTTTTCTCAGTCCTCTTGCCTCTTGATGAAGTGTTTAAAAATATCGTATCTTATATCACTCGAAACTCGTGATTTGTATACGCATATAGGATTGATAGAGGGCCTGTCCGGTCCTTTTACAGAATTCATATGTGTATTTAGGTAAACTTGTACAATTTCTCTGCTGAATTCAAGCAGAGCAATCCTACTCCCTGTTCCTTCTTCAGGTGCCACGAACTATCTCCAGATATATAAATCAGCCAAGAAAATGATGCCCAGTGCCATTTCTTGTTTCGAATACTTAATCTGTACATGGGAATGTTTAAGTTAGTGCAATCCACTGCTCCATGTGTTTATTACAAGCCTCAATAATTTCAGGGCGCTGTACTTAAACTGTGTTGCAGGTTCGAATCCTGCCCCGGGCATGGGTGTGTGTGATGTCCTTCGGTTACTTAGGTTCAAGTAGTTCTACGTTCTAGGGGACTGATGACCACAGATGCTAAGTCCCATAGTGCTCAGAGGCATTTGAACCATTTGAACTTAAACTGTCTTCTTCTCCTTTGCGAAATATCTTTCTGGAAATGATACATGTTCAGCCCCTTCACAGGCAGAAGCTATAGCAACCACTCAATTGTCCATCCACTTTGTGACAATTATGCCATCATCGTTGCAAAGTGAAGATTCAAAATATCCCCTTTCCTTTCGAACTAGAACTTGCTTTGAAGAAAGGGGGCAGGATTTGGGAGCACTGTTTTCTCTAATAGTGCACAAGCCGCAATAATTTCAGGGCACTGTACTTAAACTGTGTCGCAGGTTCGAATCCTGCCCCGGGCATGGGTGTGTGTGATGTCCTTCGGTTACTTAGGTTCAAGTAGTTCTACGTTCTAGGGGACTGATGACCACAGATGCTAAGCCCCATAGTGCTCAGAGGCATTTGAACCATTTGAACTTAAACTGTCTTATTCTCCTTTGCGAAATATCTTTCTGGAAATGATACATGTTTAGCTCCTTCACAGGCAAACGCTATAGCAACCACTCAATTGTCCATCCACTTTGTGAAAATTATGCCATCATCGTTGCAAAGTGAAGATTCATAATATCCCCTTTCCTTTCGAACTAGAACATGCTTTGAAGAAAGGGGGCAGGATTTGGGAGCACTGTTTTCTCTAATAGTGCCTGTTCCTCCATAACCTTTATTTTTTCTTAGGAATGACCGAATAGCAAATTCTGTAAAAGCTGTCGAACAAGAAATGAAATTGTGGTAGCTTCACTTCCATTGTTAAATTATCTATCATCAAAACTTGTGGAGCAGTAGCCCTACCAAACTGTTCTTCATATGCTGTATTTGCATGTGGTGATTTTCCTTGACAATAGGAAAAATTTACAAGATATAGAGAAGTGGTGCATATGCACCAAGCCTTATATCCAAATGATATGGATTTTCCCCGGCATAAATTGCTTGCAAGTGTGTCTCCCAAAATATTTCATCATTGATTCCTCATAAAACAGTTGTTGCTGAAAAACAAAAAGCTTGTCACATTTATATTTTACTCTTTAAATGAAGGGTCTAATTTTCAACAGCTTGCCGTTTTCATTATCTTTGTTATTGTCGTTAGAGTGCAGACATCCAAGAATTTGTTCAAAACGATTTCTTCTCATAGCTTCTTGTGTTAAAGTCGGAATCCCAGCATAAATTCTTATTGGGGAGAGGGTTATACTATTTAAAGTAATTATGTCTAGGAATCATCTCATTTATTCACAAGTTATGTTAGGATTTGGAAACTTCCTAGGAAGTGTGTAGTTGTTTGACTCATCAACTAGGAATTGTATCAGAACATCATCAAAAAATAGCTCGGAAATTTCATAAGCAGACTTACCAAATTATGTGTTAAAACTTGAAGCAGAGTAAGATCTCAGACTTGAAGTTATTGCACCATAAACTCAGGTTTTCTGCTTATTTCTGCTCCTGTAATCAGTTTTTCTCAAATATGTTTCTGTTTGCACATCTGTTAATCTCATTTCGGCTTCAGCCCGGAGTTGTCGAGGGTTAAGATTATCTGGTATTTCCTCTTCATGTTCACCACCCGAATCCTCATCCGTGAGAACTGCTGGATCAGGGGGCGCGATGTAAAATATCCCATCACCTTGAGAAGTGTTTGTTTCTTCAGACAGGATGCCTAAAACATCCTGCATAGTCAAACCAGGTTGTAAGCACTACGCCAGACTTCCGTTACGAAATAAAAGAAAAAAAGGAACTAAATCATTTTTTACCCTACAACTGCCCAGCATGTCCACATGTTCTCGTCTGAAATACTAAGTTAATAAAAAGAATGTGACTCTATGGATAACAAATTCAAAATGAAAATCTCAATAAACATATTTAAGTTTACAACGAACATGTTACTTTGGAAAAAAGAAGTTCTTCATATAACATTATTTATTTCACATCCATATGCTCCATTGCTGTTGCCAAAGCACTACCTTCAATACAGGCTGCCACCATCACAATGTGCATGGTAACAAGAAATGTCCCGGAGGGGTCAGGAATTTTCTCTGCCTCATGATGGCTGGGTGTTGTGTGATGTCCTTAGGTCAGTTAGGTTTAAGTAGTTCTACGTTATAGGGGACTGATGACCATAGATATTAAGTCCCATAGTGCTCAGAACCATTTTAACCATTTGAACAAGAAATGTTAAAACTATGAACGTAAAATTCAGATCCTCTCTGACGAGAATACATGATTGCCATCACTAAAAATAATTGTGAGCTGAAAATATAGAAAGATCAAAACTATTCAACAATTTTGTCCCTATGACCACACTGACAAGTTAAGGGTTGAGTCTTGTTTTTACAGTTTCATTAGTTACACTAGTTTCCGCAGTTGTGTGCGATTTCAGACAGTTATCCCGATATTCTACCTACATAACTCTTTTTGCTTTCCAACGGCTGAAGAAAATTTATGTGAAATGTAACTATTAACAGAATTCGTAGCACATACAAACTGTTTATATCAAATGGCTCTGAGCACTATGGGACTTAACATCTGTGGTCATCAGTCCCCTAGAACTTAGAACTACTTAAACCTAACTAACCTAAGGACATCACACACATCCATGCCCGAGGCAGGATTAGAACCTGCGACCGTAGCGGTCACGCCGTTCCAGACTGAAGCGCCTAGAACCTCACGGCCACACCGAAACTGTTTATATCGACGTACCCTCAGTAAGTGACTTTTTCAAAGATTCTGTCAGTAGCCGAAAGTTCCCAAGAAATATACATACATAATTTTCCACCTACGAACAAAATGTATTTGTCACCCGATCACAAGTAATGCACGTATTTCTAGCTTCTATAAATAGTGGCAGCATTATGGAAAACACACTGCAGCAGACATATGTTGAAAGTTCACTCAATTTACGGTAGTTACGAACCAAACACTGGAGTGCACTTTTGTCCAAATGTAATACCTGTGTCACAAAGTTCCCCAGCTTTATGGCATGTAATTGTAAATGTCTTATACATGAGGCATTCAAAATTACATGAAAGTGCCGTATCAGCCGGTTGGCCGACATTATCTGTAAAGTTTTGAGGGACAATACGAGAAAGAAATACTTTTGTACACTTTTGAAGTTATTAAGGACGACTTTCACCATTACTGAAATTCAAGTTAGTCACGGTGGCTGTCTATTGAAAGCAATTTTTATCGTAGGCGGGATGCGAGAATAGAACCGCTGATATCTGATATGGAACGTTTACAACGACGTGAATGGGTGACCTTGGCAGCCTACTGGCAGAAGAAGTAACAGCACGAGCGTACACGGCCAGTCCGGATTACTACAAGTGCCCACCAGGCTTTTCACGGCAGCTTCTACTTACACAAGTCTCTGAAACTCAGTGGAGGTGCCGTGGTGTGAACGAACCCAGCTGACGCTAGCCAGTTCAGGCAAGGGATTCACTCCTGTCAAAGCCATTTCTGTCTGTGTATATAGTTCACAGACAAGTGCATGAGTCCAGTAGTAGGCCAACAGTACGGCCACTATGTGAGCACAAAATACAATTTCAGCCTAATCACCCCGTCCACCCGCCCCCCTGCCCGTTACATATGCTAAGCCCTAAGTGATATGAGTCTATTAAGTGTCAGTTCCTCCTTTTTTATTTAGACAAAAGGTGGATTTCTATTTTTTAATAACTCTTCGTCTTAGAGACGAGTCTCATACCTACAAAACACTACCTTCATGTTTCACATTCAATATGGGAGTTAGAGCTTTGCATTGTTACGTTTGGTCTTAATATGTGTTGTATATTTTGTAAAAAGAAGAAAACCTTTATTATTGTTACACCGAGGCAGCCTTGAAAATTGTTTACTTTGATGTACGTGCATTATTTTTGTTTGTCTTTGTTGATAGCGTTTTCAAGTCCAAATGTAAAGGAACCGATTCCTATTTTGCACGTTTCTCTTAATTCTGGTTGTGTGTAAACACTGAGGTGACAAAGGTCATGGGATACCACTTAACATCGTGCCGGACCTCATTTTGAACTGCGTAGTGCAGTATCTCGATGTGGCATGTACTCAAGAAGTCGTAGGAACTCCCCTGCAGATATACTGAGCCATGCTGCCTTTGCCGGCCGGAGTGGCCGAGGGGTTCTAGGCGCTACAGTCTGGAACCGCGAGACCGCTACGGTCGCAGGTTCGAATCCTGCCTCGGGCATGTATGTGTGTGGTGTCCTTAGGTAGGTTAGGTTTAAGTAGTTCTAAGTTCTAGGGGACTGATGACCTCCGAAGTTAAGTCCCATAGTGCTCAGAGCCATTTCATGCTGCCTTTACAGCCGTCAATAATTGCGGAAGCGTTGCCGATGCAGAATTTTGTGCACCCACTGACCTCTCGATTACGACCCATACACATTCAGTAGGATCCTTGTTGGGTAATGTGGGTAGCCACGTCATTCAGTCGAATCGTTCGCAATGTTCTTCAAACTAGTAATGAACAGTTGTGGCCTGTTGACATGGCGCACTGTCATCCATAAAAATTCCATAATACATCGGGAACTCGAAATTCATGAATGGAGGGAAATGATCTCCATGCATCCGAACATAACCATTTCCAGTCAATTATCGGTTTAATTGGACCCGAGGACCCAGTCTGTTCCATGTCCTAACGGATATGTTCATCGTACGTCTCATATTTGACTTCTGTGGTTATTTCATACAGTGTTGCTTGTCTGTTAGCACTGACATAGTTGTCCGTGGTGAGAGGTAATGTCTGAAATTTGGTTTCTTGACACTGTAGATCTTGGAATATTGAATAGCGCCGGAAACGTATTCGCATGAATCACCTGAGTACAAATGACACCCTTCTTATATCTTGCGTACGCGATGCACCCGCCATCTGTATATGTGCATTACGCTATCCCACGACTTTTGGAACCTTAACTATCCATAGCGATAGTATTCATTACTCTTCTTGATTATTCATGGGTACTGTGTTGCTTAAATTCTGAGAGACGAGAAGGAACTTGTATTAGCAAATGGAATGTGGCAACCATAGTTCCATACTTGTCTCGGATTCAGAGCTCTTAAGGGGGACACTTTTATCGCCGCGAGTCAGGATGCGCGCATTTGTGAGCACCCCTAGCGTTCAGACAAACAGACAAACAGTGCTGTTCAAAAATCATCCAAGCCTTTGATAATGAACACTCTGCTGGTGTAGTCAGTTTGTTGATATAAATTTTCTTCTGACATCCTTTAATTTTCAGTTCGGTTTAAACTGTTAATAAATATTCCGGGTGGAAAGAGACGTTGTTAGAAATATTCCGCATGTAGTAGGCGTTTTAAATTTAACTTTTCTCTACTATTCGTCTTTCCTAAGCACCTGTAAGTAAGTAGATGCGTCAAGCTGCAGCCCGTCAGTCTAAGATGACAGTTCTGTACAAGAACAGAAACGTCCACATAAGACAGCAATCGGCTTCATGTTCAAAACAGAAAAATCCTAAGTTCTGAATGTTGCAATCTCTCAGAAACTCTAAATGTTGTAATTTCTCAGAAACTAGTAATCTGATTTTGAAAACTGTAACGCCGTTCGATTTATGTCTTTCAGAATTACGATTCTAAGAGAAAAAAATAATATTGTTGTATTTGAAAGTATGAAATAGATACCAATATCTCTGTAACTAATATAACTATAAAAAGACACTGTACATAGTTCAGTGAGAATTTTCTAACAATTCATGTGGGTACAAAAAAACTTACGGTATCTTAAACACTGAGGTGAACTGCTTAACTGAATCCGCCAGCATGTACTTCTGAGGTTTCATCGTATACCTGGAAGCCTCCTGTGACGGGAGTAATATTACAAGATCTACAAGGCGTAATCTATGGGACTCTTCCAAGTATACCTGTCTCCTTGCCACACAGACACGTTAAAAGCATTTCGACAATTTTTTTGCCTGGAAAACAACTATCCAACGATGCGGCTTTTAAGAATACTTTTTTGAATCTTAATTATCCAAGTCGAACAAATTTCACTGCGAGGAACGACAATTGATTGTAAAAGTGTCTCGCACTTGGAACTGTACACCAGATGAATGTAGCATACACCGATTCATGAGTACTTCTCTAGACTGACGTGAAATTGTTTTATGTTCCCCTACAAAATTCTGTATTTTATGTGTAACAACATATCATCTATTTTATGGCGGTTTCCACATGCTGATATTTGTTACGTTCTCCGGGGTTTCCCTGCAAATATTACGCATTAGCATTTGCACGTTGTTGTGTTGTGAATATTTTGCTTCTTAATTTTCGGCATCTGTAATTGTTGAAATTAGATGCTTGTTTGTTTTAGTGAGTAGCGCTAAACATTGCCCAAGTCTTAGTTTGAATACATCCTTTGGAAGTGGATAAACTCATCGTGTGGCTTCGCAGTTGGCCTCTCAAGTATTCAGGTAGTTCGCTACGCCATGAAAGACGAAAATTTACTTGTAGGGCTGCTTTTGTATCAGATTGTCTTGCTTCACAACCGTTGCGTTGAATCCATCTAAGTGCCAACAGTTCAGCAACTTCTTACATTACAGACCGAGGTAGCTTTAATATTGCGTTACCTCTGAGAAATCTCTACATCCCGCACTACTACACAGAAAACGTGAAATACAAACAAGATAAAAAAATGAATTCTGAACTTGCACTTTGAACTGAATAATACCACAGGCTGACAATTTTCTGACTCAGTTCAAAGAGAATTGTGATTTTCATGTAATTGAAGTAAGCTAAGCTGATTAAGAAAGGAATGTGTAAGAACAGTAAAATAAAATAATAAAATTCGTCATACCATATTTCACACTACTTAGAATGCAAAAATAATTTATGACATGGAAACTATGGATATTATACATATGATCGAAATCTTTAAACTTTGCCGCTGCGAACAAGACTGACCTAATCGACGACGTCAGTCTAGAGACAGGGATGAGTGACCATGCTGTCATCATAGCGACTTTGGTTACTTCAGTTAATAAGTCAGTCAGGAGGACTAGCACAGTATTTCTGCTAAAAAGAGCACACAGACAGTTGTTAGCATACAACTTACACAATGAATTAGTTCTATTACGATGGACGTAGAGGGATTATTGGCAAAGATTAAACGGATTGTAAATCATACTCTGGAGAAGGATGTGCCCAATAAGTGGATTAAGGACGGAAAACACACATCGTGGTTTAATTAAGAAATTCGAAAAATGTTGAGGTAAGAAAGACTGTTGCACTCTCGGTTCAAAAGAGGATGCGCAAATGATATCAGGCAAAAGTTAAGAGAAACTCATTCGTCTGTAGGAAGATCGATGCTCGAAGCTTACAACTACTTCCACCGTCATACCTTAAGCAATAGGTCTTGCGAGAACCCCAGCAAATTCCGGTCCTACCTAAAATCTCTAAGTTGGTATAAGGCTTCTAACCGTTGACCAGTCTGGTGTAGCAGCATAAGATTGGAAAAGTATAGCCGAAGTTTTAAATTTCACATTTAAGAAATCGTTAACCCAGTAGAATCAAAGATATCGTCGTTTGACTATCGCACAGCTTCTAGTATGAAGGACATAGTATGAGCTTTGGTGGTGTAGAGAAAAAACTGAAAGAGTTGAAAGCAAGTAAGTTGCCAGGTCCTCAGGTGTACTAATTCGGTTTTACAAAGAGTGCTCTACTGCACTAGCCTTTTACTTAGCTTCCATTTCTCACTAATCTCTCGCCCAGTGGAGGATTCCAAGCGACTGGAAAACGCGCAGGTGACTTCTTTATATAACAAGGGTAACAGAATGGACCAGTAAAATTATAGACCAATATTTGTATCATCGGTTTCCTGTAGAATACTTTAACACATAGTCAATACGAATATAATAAATTTCTTTGAGAGGGAAAAGGTTCTGTCCACAAATCAGCACGCTTTTAGAAAGCACCGTTCGTGAGAAACTCGGCTTACCCTGTTCTCACATGAGATCCTACGAAGCATGGATGAATGTATTCCATGTTCCTAGAATTGCTAAAGCATCCGACATGGTGCCACAGTGCCGGCTGTTAACGAAGATACAGGTATGTGAGTGGCTCGAACACTTCTTAAGTAACAGAACCCAATCTGTCGTCCTGGATGGTAAGAATTCACCTGAGACAAAGGTATCGTGAAGAGTGCCCCAGGGAACTGTGATATGACCACTGTTATTATCCATATTAAGTAAATGATCTGGCGGACACGATAAGCAAGAGTCTGCAGCTGTTTGCTGATGACGCTGTGGTGTATAGGTACGTGTCTTCATTGAGTGACTGTAGAAGGATACGAGATGGTCTAGACAAAATTTCTAGTTGGTGTAATGAATTGCAGTTAGCTCTAAAAGTAGGAAAATCTAAGTTAATGCAGATGACTAGGAAAAACGTTCCCATATGTTTGAAAACACTATTATTAATGTGCTGCTTGAGACAGTCACGTCGTTTAAGTATCTATGGGAAACGCTGCAAAGCAATGTGAAATGGAATAAGCATGTGACTGTTGTATGAAAGGCGAATGGTCGACTTAGGTTTGTTGGGACAGTTTTAGGAAAGTTTGGTTCATCTGTAAAGGAAACTGCGTATAGGACACTAGTGCGATCCTATGTTGGATACTGTTGGAGTGTTTGGGATCCGCATCGGGTCGGATTAAAGGCGGGCTGCTAGATTTGCTACCGGTAGGCTCGGACAAAACGCAGTTATTACGGAGATCCTTCTGGAAATCAAATGGAAATCACTGACGGGAAGGCGATCTTCTTTTCGAGGCCGAGGAGCACTAGTGAGAAAAAGTGGAGAACAGGAATTCGGGGTTGACTGTAGAGCGGTTCTACTGCCGCCAACTTCAATTCTGCGTAAGGACTATGAACATAAGATTGTAGATGTTAGGGCTCGTACAGAAGCGGGTGGAAGAGAAAAGGAAATGACTAGTAGTGGTACAGGATACCATCAGCCACGCATCTTGTGTGTCTTGAGGAGTATGTATGTAGATATAAATGTAGATGTAGATATTAAATGTACTGTCGTACCGCCAGGGCTGAAATTATTAGTTTCTCGAACGCCACAATTGCGCAGTTCTTCTGGAATTTGCTTTGCTCAACGGAATGTCTGGGACAGGATATTAGGAGAAATAGCGTCATTTAGAAACTAACTCGACATTAGAATACAGATTCCAGCAAACTACAGACTTCTCTCTGCCATTTTTAGGGCTCGTCCAATGTCGCAGTTTCAGATGGGCTTGGACAAACATTTACGTACAAGTCAAATTTTTGTCTGTAGCTCTTACATTTAATACCTAACACGTGAAAAGATGTTACATATAGGAGAGTTTTTGTAGATGTAGATAGCTTTATCTGTTTCGTAAAAGTCAAACGAAAATTTTATTTTTTCTACCATTGATCTTTGAGGAACGCATTTTCATCGACGTCACGTCTGCGTAGACTCAGTTGGTGGCATTGCAACATACACACATCACAAAAAGTTTTGCATCACTCCGGTTCCCATACTACTGAACACAGACGTTGGCTGTGGATATTGTATCACAGACACAGTCCATCTGACTGTTCAGAGATGTCACTAAACCCGACCACAGATGTAGACAACCATGCATGAGCAGCGCCTATTAGATGGAGGGGGTCCGACAGCCGATCGGTTCTAGTCATTCTACCAGGAAGAAGGTACACGGCTCGTTTTCTCTCTAGTTCAACCATGCCTAGGCAGGCGATACGGCTGTTCGATCGCCTCCGCATTGTTACTTTGAGCCAGGAAGCGCTCTCGACAAGGGAAGTGTCCAGGCGCCTCGGGGTGAACCAAAGCGATGTTGTTCGGACATGGGGGGGGGGGGGGGGGGGGATACAGAGAGACAGGAACTGTCAATGACATGCATCGCTCAGGCCGCCCAAGAACTACTTTTGCCGTGGATGACCGCTACCTACGGATTATGGCTTGGAGGAACCGTGAAGGCACTGCCATCATGTTGAATAATGCTTTTCGTGCATCCACAGGACGGCAACTTCACTCCCGACGTCCATGGCGAGATACATCCTTGCAATCACGACTCTATGCAGCGCGGTACCGATGGGGCCAAGAACATGCGGAATGGACCGCTCAGATTGGCATCACGTTCTCTTCACTGAAGCGTGTCGCATATGTCTTCAACAATCGTTGGAGATATGTTTGCAGGCAACCGAGTCAGGCTGGACGCCTTAGACACACTGTCCAGCAAGTTCAGCAAGGTGGAGGTTCCCTGCTGTTTTGGAGTGGCATTATGTGGGGCCGACGTACGGCGCTGGTGGTCATGGAAGGCGCCGTAACAGCTGTACGATACGTGAATACCATCCTCCGATCGATACTACAATCATATCGGCAGCATATTGACGAGGCATTCGTCTGCATGGACGACAATTCGCCCCCCCCCCCCCTATCGTGCACATTTTGTGAATGACTTCTTTCAAAATAACGAGATCGCTCGACTAGAGTGGCCAGCATGTTCTACAGAGATTAACCCTATCGTACATGCCTGGGATAGATTGAAAAGGGCTGTTTATGGACGACGTGACCCATCAACCGCTCTGAGGGATCTCCACCGAATCGCCGTCGAGGAGTGGGACAATTTGGACCAACAGTGCCTTGATGAACTTGTGGATAGTATGCCACGACGAATACAGGAACACATCAATGCAAGAAAACATGCTACTGGGTCTCAGAGGTACCGTTGTGTATTGCAATCTGGACCACCGCTTGTGAAGGTCTCGCAGTATGGTGGCACAGCATGCAGTGTGTGGTTTTCATGAGCAATCAAAAGGGCGGAAATGATGTTTATGTTGATCTCTATTCCAATTTTCTGTACAGGTTACGGAACTCTCGAAACCGAGATGATGCATAACTTTTTTTGATGTGTGTATATAAAGGGTGTTTCAAGTTCGACACAAGTGCAGCGCACGGCGTTACGCGGTAACAAATATAGGGGAGAGAGGCTCTTGATCGCTACATATAGTGTGTCAAAAAAAAAAGTGTAACTTATTTCTGCGTGACGTAGTATTAGCCCAAACGGGAAGAATGGTTCGGATAATGATTTGCCCGGAAACCAGTACCCGTCGAGATATGTGTCTATCTTTCCTCTGATTCCCACCTGTCTAATATGTAGCATTAGGCACTACAAGCAGTTCTACATGTGAGTACCGTATCCTCACATATGCTTCAACTCTTTTTCTCACTGAATCACATTTTAAATACACCTGGCTCCATTCGAACTGCAGCACATGTATTGGTAACATTCTCCCGTATCGTAAACTCATTATTGATGATTTGTACATATACCAACGCATTTAAATATCCCTGCCACAGATTCAGATCCGGCCAACAGGGACGCAGGGCTACTGGATCTCCTCGACCAATTCATCAGACATGAAATGTTATGCTAAGGTACGGTCGCATATCTGTAGAAATTTGAGAAGGAGGAGACTACTGTTTATTTACGGAAACCACGGAAAACCAAAATCAGGATGGCCGGACGCGGGTTTGATCTGTCGTCTTCCCGAATTTGAGTCCAGAGTGTTAACCACTCCGCTACACCGCTCGGTGTCTGAAATGGGGTTGTGTCCCGTCTTGCGTAAATCACAGTCGTCTTTGTGCAAGGATAACGTTCTCCAAAAGCATTGATAATTCGTCGCTCTGAAATCGGTGATACACAGCATCTGCTGATCTGTTTGTATGGATCTATGAGTTTACCACAGATAATTTGTCCGTACATTGATACTGAAGTGATCTTGATGCTTCACCCCCATAATTCCTCGAGAATTTCAACGTCCCCACACGGGCGTATTGTGGTAATGTGCTATGCCACCTCTTGAGACTCATCCATCATTTTTAAATAAAATTCTGATTGTAAACTGCAGAGCCTCAGTAACCCATATAACAATAGGCACTGGTTTCCCGACATATCATTATTGAATTTCTCTTACAGTCCTGGCCAATACTATCTTCTGTAGGAATAAGTGACAGTTTTCTTAAAAACCGTGTGCACTCTGGCCCGTTCCTTGTACCTGAGAGGTGGTGTATCGGCTTTAACAGAACTAGACGAGTTTACTCTTCTTCGGTACAATGATTAATCCACTTCCCCTTTCCTTTCCAAAATACTGTCATCATGTTATCAATCTATATATTCCTTCCACTTTTCAGCTTTCCCTTATTTACCTAGTATTGGCCGGCCGTGGAGGCCGAGCGGTTCTAGGCGCTACAGTCTGGAACCGCGTGACTGCTACGGTCGCAGGTTCGAATCCTGCCTCGGGCATGGATGTGTGTGATGTCCTTAGGTTAGTTAGGTTTAAGTAGTTCTAAGTTCTAGGGTACTGATGACCTCAGAAGTAAAGTCCCATAGTGCTCAGAACCATTTGAACCATTTGAACTTAGTATTGACTTCCTCTGTGACTTTTTGATGTTTATACAGCTGTTTCCCTTTTCTCTAAAAGTATCTTTAATTTTCCTCTAGACATGAATGTGTCTATTACATCGCATTTCCCAATTTCTATTAATTTCATTCCTTATGAGCCCCTGTTAACCTGATTCGGTTGCTGCATTTTTATATTTTCTTCCTTCATAAATTAATTTTAATACGTCGTGATTTATCCAAATACTCCTACTAGGCCTTGAATTTTTGCTTAGTTCTTCCTCTGTTGCCTCCACTATCTCATCTCACAAAGTGGGCCATATATCTTCTGTTGTATTTCTTTTTCTTGTTAAATGAACTTAAACATTCAGTTCTATAGGGCTGCAGATGACAAACAGAAAAAACCACTACACTGTATTACATAAAATCCCAGAAATCCATAACGAGGTATAAATACAAAATTTTGTCCGTTTTTTAAATATGTAAATACCGACTCTGTAAACCCAAATTTATATGTGTACTTTTAGTACAATGTACTTTTTCTGTTATGTAGAATAGAACATAAAACCCGTTGATGATGATGTAACTTCAGCGAAACATATCTAGGGAATTAAAAGAAAAATAAGAAATTGATTTTGCTCAAGGCTGACCCTCTCCAAAAACAAATCCGTCTGTAAGCAAACGCGGACAGAAGAGCTTCGCATCAGTGGTTATTCAAGTACGAACGAGAATCGCATCTTCTGTTGGGATCCGCTGTTATGGAGTCTTACTAATTACTAGGCCAGTCCATGACCAGAAGTCCATAGGCCTACTACTAATTTGTTACAGCTATACTAGCTACAATAAAACTAAAATCATGCCAAAAGGATTATCGGCTGCGTGATCGATTACTCTTGCATGAAACAGAGACTGTTAAACAGAAGAGACAGAATGCTATAAATAAGCAGTTATATCATTCATGTCTAGCATAGATCGTAGATTGCAGCATGCTGCAAAGTTGTGTGCTTCGTTGTTACTACTAGTAATCAAATACACTCCATAATAGAAGATTCCAGTAGAAGATGCAATACTCATTTGTAAGAAAACACGCAGTTACTATTTAATATGTACAGAAACGCACTTCACTTGCTGAGATGAGCGAGCGCAGGCCTACCCTCGTGATATATGCCCCGCGGCCTGACTTTCTCGTGGACCTCTGACGTCAAATGCTGAGATGGGTGAAAACTATGTGGCATCATATACGACGTTTTAATTTATTGCTTCTTTGCTGCTAACTATGTTCGAAACATATTTCGCGGACAGTATCCACATATTCCTCTTAATGTACCTAGAAATGTCTATCAATATACGACAAATAGTTCAGAAGATACGCAGCCAGAAACACTGAGATGCGTGAAAAACTGCCCAATCATGCATGAAGCTTTAATTTATCACTTCTGTACTACTAACTCTATTCACAACGTAGTTCTCAGTAACCATATAAAACTCTGGCTGTACAGTCGTGGACAAAACGAGCGAGACCCCTCACCTTTTCGTTATGCTGATCCGCACATCTTTAACATCAATACTGCATAATAGGCTATATGTCCTTAATGTTAAGTAGAAACTGTAACTCGTTCAACCTGAGTATGCCTGGTTAGGTGTAAGAGAGGGCCTGAAGGCCCTAATCTTGCCAGGTAAAATAAATGCATAAATAAATAAATAAATAAATAAAGTCTGCTACACAGCGTAACAGGCAAGGCAACGAAGTGCTGCCAACACATACCATGCACACGCGTCAAATTGACAAACCATCCGAACTTTGTCAGACTGTTTTCAACATTTGTAAGTCTATATTAATGCAGATTAGTGTGTTTAACACAACCCATAAATATAAGATATAAATGAAAGAAGATACGCTAATTAGTATGAACTGTACTAATAAAAATGCATTGCAGCTTTCGAGATAACATAATTGTTTTAGTAAGAGAAAGTAGCCCAGATCGTTAGGAATTAGCTAAATATTATGGGTATTCGGCAGCGAAACGAACTGTGTCAACGTTCAGACCAGTCATACTGGATCACCGTTCCTGATCTACCATGAAAGCGTGCAAATTTAGCAATGCGTGAAGATTCATAACTAAATTCAGTTAAAAATCGTTCAGTGCCACACGTAAGTCAATTCAATTACTGACAGAAGCGGAAAAAGTAGGCAGTAACAAGTATGAAATTCTACATCCACAGGGCGCCGGTACAGAATAAAGGCAGCAATAAAACATATTGGAGGAGCAGGAATTTCTTAAAATTGCTTTACTGATAGTCTATCTGCCTCCATCGGGATTACAACCGAAAACAAACCAGACCTCCCTTGCTGTAGCAAACACCTTTCACTACGCTAGCAGACAACCGAGGAAAACAGCCCTCTATTATTACCCCAGACATGAATAAGCCGGCAATTTCGCAATGAAAATGGCAAAATGATCTGCAGTTTCTGTTGCATAGTGCTTTCTGGACTCAAAAATATGAATTTTATACCTTTATGACACCGCTTATGTGACAATCATTCGGGATATTTACCGAAATAACAAAATACTTTAGTAGGATAATTCTGCACCACCCCAGGAAATAAACGGCTACATAGCTGCCAAACGTATTCTACAATGTTTCGAATTCTCCATTAGACTCGCCACAGCCAGAAAACGTTCATTAGCCGAAGTTTTTCTAAAGCTAGCTAGCAATGGGAATGCTCGCTCTTCTAAAACGCCGTGGCATTAATACTGGGATCTGAATTACCACGTGTATAGGCAAATGGATTTTATTTGCATTAATGTTAACGTGGTTTGGAGCGAAAGCGTATCTACGAGTAATATGCTGATGTATCGACTGCAACTAGAACATTTCGAATAAAAAGTAGGTGGAATTGTTTATGTGGCCCTCGGCTTCAGCAACTGTCGTAGCTAATTTCGTTGGCACCCTATGGATGTAAATATGAAAATCTTGTCGAATTTCGTACTTGTTACTGCCTACTTTTTCCGCTTCTGTCAACTGAATTACGTGTGGCTCTGAACGATTTTTAACTGAAAATCGTTATGAATCTACACGCGTTGCTAAATTTGCACACTTTCATGGTAGGTCAGGAGCGGTAATCCAGTATGACTGGTCTGAACGTTGACACAGTTCGTTTCGCTGCCGAATGCCCATAATATTTAGCTAATTCCTAACGATCTGGGCTACTTTGTCTTACTAAAACAGTTATGTTATCTCGATATGCTGAAATTCATTTTTATTACTACAGTTCATACTAATTAGCGTTCCTTCTTTCCTTATATCTTATATTTATGTGCAGTGTTTAACACACATGACTGAAAACAGTCTGACAAAGTGCGGATAGTTTGTCAATTTCACGCCTGTGCATACTATGTTGGCAGCACTTCGTCGCATTCCCTGTTATGCTGTGTAGCAGACTTTAAAGCTGTGCGGATCAGCATAACGAAAAGGCGCGGTATCTCGCTCGTTTTGTCCACCACTGTGCCTGCAGAATTATATCATTGGACAGAAGATACTACGTCATATACATTGAGCTATGTGAATATGAAACTGCAGTTAATGCATCACGAAGCAAATACCGTCCGCACTGGCGGAATTTTACGTGATACCACGTACTTATATGTTTGTGACTATTACAGCTCCACCTATCACAAAGCGAAAAAAGTGGTCCAACAAAAACATTCACATTTCTTTACGTACTACACGAATATGTAATAAAATGGGGGTTTCTATTTTAAAAAACGCAGTTGATATCCGTTTGACCTATGGCAGCGCCATCTAGCGGACCAACCTTATTGCCATCTGGTTTCCCCCTTCAAGCTAGACAAGTTTCGTTCTTTGTAGTTTTTTCGTTTGAAGCTTATTTCGTGAGATAGTTGGCCCGGTCACGGTCAATGGATCACCCTGTATCAATATCCAGACAACGCTGGATACTCAGCTGGTCCCTTATAAAATGTCGGGAGTGTGATCCGCAGTGAGCCTGTACCCACTGACTATTTCTGAAGAGGGAAGGAAACTTACATTCTTCCATAGTGGTATAGCTTTGATGGTTGATGTTAGGGGAATAGCCTGTGTGGTATCTGAATGCAGAAGTAGTGCAGACGTAATAAACGTGATGTTCTCGGGTCGGAGCAAGTTTCTTTGGCAATGCAGAGGAGCGATACCCAGCACTGCTGTAGGTACTGGCTTTGCGTGGTGTGCTTTCGAACGGCAGCGATGGTAAGTTTTTAATAGTTACAGCAACTGAGTATTCAGCCATGACAGATACACAGCAAATGGTCGATTTACACTTTTTTATAGAGCAGTAAGGTTCAGAAACCAGGAAATTAAAAATAGATTCAGAATATCTATCATCCCACATTTTCTATTATTTGCTTAAGATCAGATTAGAGTGATCCCGTGTATGTAGTAGATTGGAGAATGCAGACTCAGGAATTCAAATATTAATGTAAATGTAAGAGAAACAAAAACTACATCCTACGTGATTGTTGACAGTTTCCTTTCTACATGCATTAATAATACAATAACCTACCGGACGCTGTTGATTAATGTGGAAACAACAGCTGTAATCGTACCTTTGAGCCACAGATTATCGTGGTTTTCAGAATTACAGAAAGCGCATCTAGAGAGCGTAGGTAACGGAGACACAAATTTTCTTATTTCTGAAATGAGAATGGCGAACTTCAGCCCACTGCTTGTTTGCAATTGCCATAAATTAACAGCAAACATGATGATAATCAGTAACAAACCTTTACAGCCGCAGCTAATTGATGCAAAATAGGCATTTCGATAAAATAATTGGTGATAATCATGCTGCACCAAATTGGTTACTAATAATAACACGTAAGTTTATTTGAAATGACAACTCAAAGCACTAAGTTTTGCTAGAAAGACAAACTTATTTATCAACAAGACCAGCTGACATAACATTTATCAACAAACACAAACGTCGGTAATCACGTCCTGTCGTTATCACATTTTTGTTGGAGGAGGGGGAGGAGGTTAGTGTTTAACGTCCCGTCGACAACGAGGTCATTAGAGACGGAGCGCAAGCTCGGGTTAGGGAAGGATAGGGAAGGAAATCGGCCGTGCGCTTTCAAAGGAACCATCCCGGCATTTGCCTGAAACGATTTAGGGAAATCACGGAAAACCTAAATCAGGATGGCTGGAGACGGGATTGAACCGTCGTCCTCCCGAATGCGAGTTCAGTGTGCTAACCACTGCGCCACCTCGCTCGGTCGTTTTTTTTGTTGGACTTCGATATACTGTTCACTACATTTTTGCCTTCACAAGGAAAATGCATGCGTAATTTTGATAATATTAAGGATCGCGAACACTAAAAGGTATTATTGTGGTCATTTATGATCTTGTTTCATAACTATGAAAAAATTAGCAAACTAAAAAAAATACAGATAACTGTGTAGCACCAAAGCAGTCTAATCGAAAACCAAAGAGGTTTCCCTGTCAATACAGCAGACGATGGCCACCAGCCATCAGCCACCTAACGTCTGCCTGTCTCCGTCCAGGTGATCCCTAATGCATTTTGACAGCCACTGTGTATACAGGGTGTTACAAAAAGGTACGGCCAAACTTTCAGAGAACATTCCTCACACACAAAGAAAGAAAATATGTTATGTGGACATGTGACCGGAAAAGCTTGCTTTCCATGTTAGAGCTCATTTTATTACTTCTCTTCATGTCACATTAATCACGGAATGGAAACACACAGCAACAGAACGTACCAGCGTCACTTCAAACACTTTGTTACAGGAAATGTTCAAAATGTCCTCCGTTAGCGAGGATACATGCATCCACCCTCTGTGTTGATGAAATCATTGCACAATTGCGTGCGGATTCTCGTCAGCCCACACATGTTGATTGTGAAAATTTACAATTTGATCACGTTGGAATGAAGCCTCATCCGTAAAGAGAACATTTGCACTGAAATGAGGATAGACACATTGTTGGATGAACCATTCGCAGAAGTGTACCCGTGGAGGCCAATCAGATGCTAATAGTGCCTGCACCCGCTGTACATGGTACGGAAACAACTGGTTCTCCCATAGCACTCTCCATACAGTGACGTGGTCAACGTTACCTTGTACAGCAGCAACTTCTCTGACGCTGACATTGGGTTATCGTCATCTGCACGAAGAATTTCCTCGTCCGTTGCAGGTGTCCTCGTCGTTCTAGGTCTTCCCCAGTCGCGAGTCATGGGCTGGAATGTTCCGTGCTCCCTAAGACGCCGATCAATTGCTTCGAACGTCTTCCTGTCGGGACACCTTAGTTCTGGAAATCTGTCTCTATACAAACCGTGCCACGGCTATTTCCCCGTAATAATCCATACATCTGCCAACTCCGCATTTGTAAACATTCCACTGACTGCAAAACCACGTTCTTGATGAACACTAACCTGTTGATGCTACGTACTGATGTGCTTGATGCTAGTACTGTAGAGCAATGAGTCGAATGTCAACATTACCTTCCTTCAGTTGGCCCAACTGGCGGTGAATCGAGGAAGTACTGACGAAACTAAAATGAGCGTTTCCGGACACATGTCCACATAACATCTTTTCTTTATTTGTGTGTGAGGAATGTTTCCTGAAAGTTTGGCCGTACCTCTTTGTAACACCCTGTAAATATTCCTATACGCATTTTATTTTGCATTCGCTTTCCGTTCTGCAGATGTTTTCGTTGACATACCATACGTTTGTCTGTAAGGGTAGCTTGCATCTGCTGGCAAGAGCCAGCATCTCGTGGTCGTGCGGGAGCGTTCTCGCTTCCCACGCCCGGGTTCCCGGGTTCGATTCCCGGCGGGTCACGGATTTTCTCTGCCTCGTGATGGCTGGGTGTTGTGTGGTGTCCTTAGGTTAGTTAGGTTTAAGTAGTTCCAAGTTATAGGGGACTGATGACGTAAGATGTTAAGTCCCATAGTGCTCAGAGCCATTTGAACCATTTTTTTGCTGGCAAGACAGTAGTATTACGAGCAAATTAAGGAGGGGTATACGTAGTTTTTCGGTTATCGTAGTTCATACTATCCGATTTGGTGGCAGCTATACTGCTACTGAGCCGATATTCAACGTGTCTGTATTTGAGAGTGAGATAAGGTCCGACACGGTTCTTTTTTCTTTGTTTTATGTTTCCGAAGAAGGCACTAATGATGTTGTGTCCCTTCATCCACTCAGCTGATAGACTGCTGACTGGAAACAGTTCCTTCAGATGTTTCCGGAGTTGCCATCTGTCACTGAATATATCATCCTTTGGGGTTGATTATGCTTTCGTCTTTTTGGGTTACTTGATGTTTCTTTTTCAGGGAGAGTTCTCTCTGTCATTTTCCACCTTCCCTAGCAAATCTTATATTTTGTTAGTTGCTTCCCTCAGACGCATCTCCCTTGTGAATGAGGTTTCAACATCATGAAATTTTCTGTTTACTTTGCATGGGGTTACTAAGAGGGGTTGATCCATTTCGTCTGACTTCGCTAGGGGATTATTTGTTACATGTCTGGGTGTTTGGAGGTAATTTGTCATCTATGTTCGTTACCTCTATACTTTCAGGATTTTAGAGTTCAATTTTTCTAGAGTTTCGTTCTGTGCTAACAGTTCGTGTATTAGTTTGTTCAAAGTGTACGCTTCCACGGGTCTAAGATCCGTTATTGTGAGTGCTTGTTCATTCTGCATTAATCTGCAAACGGTTTCTTTCTCAGTTACCTTAGGAGAGACACTCAAGGACGGAACGGTTCCTGGTCCCACGACAACTGCACTGGAGTAGGTATTTGCACTTCCGGCTGGGAGCTGTACGGGCTGTTTACGTCGCCAGTTAATATGCTAATGATTGCACGATCCACAATTCCACAATCAGAAAATGTCTGTGGCTGGCAGTTATACGATGCAAAACTCGGATGTTCCCCTATGACAAAAAAGGCATCACAAGTGCTTCCTCAAATCGATTGTTAAGTAACCGCGGGGCTGCTACGGTCGCAGGTTCGAATCCTGCCTCGGGCATGGATGTGTGTGATGTCCTTAGGTTAGTTAGGTTTAAGTAGTTCTAAGTTCTAGGGGACTGATGACCACAGCAGTTGAGTCCCATAGTGCTCAGAGCCATTTGAACCATTTTTTGATTGTTAAGTTTTTTTGCACTCAAGTTGATGCAGAATATATTAGAGAAGCATTTATCATTTGGCCCATTGAGTACACTACAATAGTCACATAATTTTCGATTAATTTCAGAATTTGCACATTCAAAAGGCAGTTTATGTATCTCAATACTATTGACATCATATCCAGTATGCAGTGTAATTACACCACTGTCCCTATCGTCAGCACGTCTAAGCTGTCTAACACATACACATACACTAAATACAGAATCCAACTGAATTCAAGTTACCTCCGATTCTAATGATCCATTCATGTCCGCAGCTCGTGGTCTAGTGGTTAGCGTTGCTGCCTCGGGATCCCGGGTTCGATTCCCAGCTAGGTCGTGGATTTTCTCTGCCCGGGGACTGGCTGTTTCTGTTGTCCTCACAATTTCATCCTTATCGTCATCATTCGTGACAGTGGCTAAATTAGACTGTGAAAAAACTGGAAGTTCGTACGGGCGCTGATGACCGCGCAGTTGAGGGCCCCTCAAACCGATTATCATCATCTGATCCATTCATGTATCTCAAAAGCAGGTCGAAGCTGATAGTTTCCGTCAAGGCTAAACTGCAGTGTATCTGCATGACTGGCAGCGAAATTTTCTACTTTTTACAACTGTCACGAAGTAAGGCCTTTTAACTTAGCGAAGGTGTGACAGTTCTGACAATATAATTAAAGCACGTGTGAACCTCAGTGATTACCCATTGTCAGACAATGTGCACCGTACGTTTCGCGGTAAGATTGCTACTGGGTCACAGAACAACTATGGCTGACACTGCTCCCTCATTTCCCCATCATGGGTAAGGCGGATAATTTGGAACGTAAAAGTTAAAACAGAAGCATTTTCTGTTTAAAACAAGCTTTCTGGACAGATAAACATAGATTTGCTATCTCAAGATCACTACGTAAGTGTGAATCAAGGAGAATATTTAATAGAAATGGCAAGAAAAAATCAGGTGATCATAGCCCCTCCAGGAAGTAAGTTGATGATCACAGATTTGAAAGAAAATTTTCATGATGTACCACATATCAAGCTGCCGGCAGGCAGAATATTTTCCACAACTGAGTTGTTTTCTTGAGTGTCTTGTTCTTTTGTTTCTGAGACACAGGTCAAGTAGCCTCCAAGTCTATCAAATGAATAGGCAATTGAGTTTTTTTTCGTTTACCTGTAACTAGGGATTGGAGCTAAAGCATATATACGAATAATATTAAGATTCACCGACTGCAAACTTAACACAATAAATTAAGTGCAGGCTTTCCTTTTCTGCAGCTGTTGTATCTACCTTTCTTATCCTTTCTGAAGATTAATACATACTGAAAAGTTCATTTGACAGACGCAAATCAGCAGCAACTCTTGGTTGCGCCATTATAACCCATACTTAATTTATGACAAAGAAAGAATTGCTCACCTCTATTACATTGATATACCAGGACCCCACAAACTACATAGATTGCCGGTGCTGGCTAGTGGATATTTTTTTGCGCTGTCCATTGTTCTGTTATCTCAAGGGATAAAACACAGGGAGCGAAGACTTGCATAGAAACTAGATTGCAGTCGATGGACATGAAAGGAAGGAATTGTTAAAAAGAGAGGGAATGTGTGTCGTAGCGTCTTCCCGATGTTACTCAATCTGTGCATTAAGCAAGCAGTTGGGGAAACCAAGGGGAAATGTGGAAATGAAATTATAGTTCAGAGGGAAGTGATAAAAACAAGTAAATGAAATTATAGTTCAGACGGAAGTAATAAAAAGAATGAGGTTTGCGCTGATATTCTTGCTTATGGTAAGGACAAAAGACTTGGAATATCTGTTGAACGGAATGGATAGTGTCATGTAAACAGACGAACATCGACAAAAGTAGGAAAAAAGGTAATGAAATGTAGTCGAATTAAATCAGGCGATGCTGAGGTTCTAGGCGCTTCAGTCTGGAACCGCGGGACCGCTACAGTCGCAGGTTCGAATCCTGCCTCAGGCATAGATGTGGGTGATGTCCTTAGGTTAGTTAGGTTTAAGTAGTTCTAAGTTCTAGACGACTGATGACCTAATATGTTGAGTCCCATAGTGCTCAGAGCCATTTGAACCATTTGATGCTGAGATAATTAGTGGATGAAGAAATGGGACACCATAAATAATAGATTGGTATTGTTATTTGGCAGCAAAATAAGTCAATATTCCGACGTAGGAAGGATATAAAATGTAGCGTGCAAAACGTTAAGTGTTAGAAATTATGTTCAGAAGGTATATGTCTGCAGTGAAACCTTGAATGGAAGTCAAATATGATCGATAAATGGTAGTGAAATGTGGTCGATAAACGGTTCAGACAAGACGAAAATAGTAAATTTTGAAATGTGGTGCTATAGAAGAATACTGTAGATTAGAAAGGCAGAATGAGTAATGGGGAGGTATGGAGTCGAATTGGAAAGAAAATGAACTTATGTGACAATTCGCCTAAAGAAAGCATCGTTTGATAGGAAAGAATCTGAGGCACCAGGTAACCGACGATTTGGTAATGGAAGGCAGTCTAGGGCGGAGAAACAGTCGAGGAAGACCAAAGCTTAAATTCAGTAAGCAACTCCAGGTGGAAATAATGTTGCGGACGTCGTGTAAAGATTAACAAGTACACAGGATGGATTAACGTGGAGAAATGCATCAAACCCGTCTTCAGACTGAAGACCTCAACAACAAAAACATGTTGATAACGAATAATTTTTTTCCACCAATCTTCTGAATGATTTGACACTGTATACTACGACTTCGTCTCCTGCGCCAACTTCTTCAGCTACACTCAAAGTTTTCACTTAACGGATCCATGTATTCCAATCTGTATGGTCCCATTCAACTCTTACCCTCTTCAGCTCTCTCGAATCCCGATGTCATAAGACGAGAGCTGTAATCCTGTCATTTCACATAATTAATGTTTTATACGAATTCCTTTCATCACCTAGACTGCAGAGGAGCTTTTCATTTCTTATCTCGTCAGTCAGTAAATTCTGATATCCTTCTGTAAAATCACATCTTAACCATATCCTTGTCCAGGTTTTCAATGAAGATAAAATTGTCTCACGAAAACTGTCAAACTCATATGTAAAAGCTTTAGAATGAGCCATTCCCATATAAAGAACGATTTACGAATTTTTCTGGTGTTATAAAATATTTAGGAACAACTGGCATCTCAGCTTTTGGCAGTTGTTTGTGGGTTTTACTAAAAGTCACTAACTTGTGAGGTCAAGGACTGTTTCGAAAATGAACTATAGGTGGGAGCAAGTCAGTGACCAGGCTAATGACCTGACTGGAGGTAGAGTGCAGCCTCTCTTCGCAATGGCACAAGGATCCCATCATCCAGGTTGCCTTTCACCTTCACGAAATATCTCTGGTACTCGTTTGATAGGTGGCTCAGTGGACATGGAGCCATCCAGGAGTAACTGGAATCAGGAAACTGGGACTGGAACCGCGATCTTCTGGGCAGGACTTCAGTGGTCTATCCACTTGACCATTCTCGTCCATAGACCGTAGCAAAAAAATTGGGTGCGTAATTAGCAGTCACGATATGAGGGCCACTTGTAAGGTAGATCACGAAGACATCATTGAGTCCCATTCCTAACACACCAATCAGCAAGCAGAGTAAATCGCGTTTACGTAACCCGTAACGTACCACGTAAACTGACTGGATCAGAAATTTCGCCACTATGTTTCGCTACTCACAGCGCTTATCACTGTAAGACTGATCTACATCACCAGTATTTTTATAGAGGTTGAAGCTTGTGGAAACTAAGCAAATCTGTCTTAAAATAAAAGCATGTAAACGTTGAAGTACACTGTAACTGGGAACAATGCAGAAGGGAAATGGATATCCACAAGAAATATAACGCAAGCGAAGATAAAATGCACGAATATAAATATCAGAACGACCTTTATGCATTTAGCTAGAACTATAAGCGAATGGTAGAACAGCATACAACATTTTCTGTCCACACCCTAAGAGACTGGTACAACAAAAACGGTGTAATGAAATACAGGGAAGAGAGTAAAAAATTAAAGGCGAAAATAGTCAAATATACACGGAAAGAAACATCTGAACAGCAAGTGGTAGCCAGAAAACACTCCGTGATACAAGCCGAAACTACTTTTAACTACCACCTAATCCAAAAAAAATCCGAAGAGAAACATAACATCCGAAATAAACACAACTGATGAAAGAAGTATCAGGATCCAGGGAGAAATAATGGCGATAATAGGAGAACATCTGTCCAAACAGTGCGCAGAAGAAACGACAGACGAAAATGATGTCGGAAAGTTGATAAACTTCCTTCGTGTAGACATCAGGGAGTAGGTAAATTCATCCTTGATTGAGAAAATTACAGAGATTTTCGTCATTAAAAAGACATCCCACTTTCGGAGCGGTGACTACTGATTGTAAGATAATATTTCTTGATATTTGACCCAGTCACTTATTTATTAAACAATCATAACCAGTTTCGGCCTTCAAAGGCCATCTGCAGATGCTATGGGTGGCATTTGATGAACAAGTGTTCAAGCGTAGTCAATTGTAGATATTACTTAAAAAGAGACCGGAAAACGCGGTCAGGCTCTGAGCTGCCAAAATAATATGATACCTGTTGCGTATTTAAAATAAAATGCTACTGCAGTAGTAATATCGAAATTTGTCGATTTACTATAACACTCTCTCTGCAACAATTCCAAAACATAAATGTAAAGGAGTGCTCATTCATTCTCTCATTCCTTCAGTGCATTAACCATTATTCGAAGCATATTTACAAACCGCGTGTGTGGGAAACTATCACATATGTGCTTTGTTATCTGAGAACGGCATACAGCGTTGTATTCAAATTTGAAAGCTAGTATACACGTGTTTTGTGATGGCTTGTTTATAATATGATGCGAGTTGCAAGGGTCGGGAGTGATAATACAATGAAGCGACAAAGAAACTGGTATAGGAATGCGTATTCAAGTACAGTGAAATGTAAACACGCAGAATACGGCGCTGCGGTCAACAACGCCTACATAAGACAACAAGTGTCTGGCAAAATTTTTAGATCGGTTACTGCTGCTAAGTGAGTTTGAACGTGGTGTTATAGTCGGCGCACGATCGATGGGACACAACATCTCCGAAGTAGCGATGAAGTGGGGATTTTCCTATAGGACCATTCACGAATGCACCGTGAATGCCAGGAACCTGGTAAAACATTAAATCTCCGTCATCACTGCATCCGTAAAAAGATCCTACAAGAACGGGACCAACTGCAACGGAAGACGATCGTTCAACGTCAGGGAAGTGTTACCCTTAAGCAAACTGCATCAGACTTCAATGCTGGGCCATCAACAAGTGTCAGCGTTTGAACCATTCAACGAAACATCATCGATATGGGCCTTCCGAGCCGAAGACCCTCTCGTGTACACATGATGATTGCGTAACACAAAACTTTACGCCTCAGCTTGGCCCGTCAACACCGAGATTGGACTGTTGATGACTGGAAACGTTGACTGGTCGGACGAGTCTCGTTTCAAACTACATCGAGCGGATGGACGTGTGTGGGTATGGAGACAAGCTCATGAATCCATGGACCCTGTTTGTCAGCAAGGAACTGTTCAAGCTGGTGGAGGGTCTGTAATGGTTTGGGCGTGTGCAGTTGGAGTGATATGGGACCCCTGATGAGTCTAAATACGACTCTGACAGGTGACACGTACGTAAACAACCTGTCTGATCACCTGCATCCATTCATGTCCAATTCCAACAGGACAATGCAACACCCCACACGTCCAGAACTGCTACAGAGTGGCTCCAGTAACACTTTTCTTAATTTAAACACTACCGCTGGCCACCAGACTCCCCAGACGTGAACGTTATTGAGCATATCTGGGATGCCTTGCAACGTGCTGTTCAGAAGAGATCTCCACCCCCTTGTACTCTTACGGATGTATGGGCAGCTCTGCAGGATTCATGTTGTCAATTCCCTTAAGCACTACTTGAGACATTAGTCGAGTCCATGCCACGTTACGGCACCTCTGAGTGCTCGCGCGGCCCTACTGGATATTAGGCAGGTGTACCAGTTAATTTGGCTCTACAGCGTATATTTCGAGTGAGTGAGAGAACTTCTGGACACATGCATACTTGTTGGTCATCATCATTGCTACTATACACAGATTTTAAGCTGGGAACCCAGAGGACGCGTGGAGGGAGTTGGAGAAAATTGAAGGGGGGATTCTCTTATTTAATGTCAGGAGGGGCTGTGCTAAAGTGTGTACACATACTTGGTCAACAAGATCTCAGATAAGTTGAGACTTAAAGTTACGTGTGACATCTCTGCGAGACGAGAAATCAAGGCAAACTGCCATTTCTCCAACACAGCAATGTTAACGTGATAGCAAGAATATAATAGATAAATTCAGCACGGAAGCTTTAGAAATTTTATCGAGGAAATACAAGAATGTGTGGGTATACCAATTAAAGTGGTACTGGCTGACATTAAAATAGCTATAATAATGGATGACTGGCCACTGTGTAGACGACATTTAGTTTATGGAAATGGATATAATGCAAGATATTGCTGGGATTTTTAACTAAGTCTAATCGGGTGGTTCGCTAACACAAACATGGCTCCTTTGTGCAAGATGATTACCAAGGAAAGTACAATATGATTGTGAACAATGATAAGACACTTGTAATTGACAGTTTAATGCGAATGAGACCCATGTAACAAACTTATATGTTAAAATTACAAGCCCTAAAGTGAATGAGGATATCAGTAGCTATTTGATGGATTTGATAAAGTGCCCTGATATGATTGTACAAGAAACTTTTATTTCTTCCTTCGCTAAATTACATTGTATTACAAAACTGGGAGCGACGATTAATAACTGTACAACAGATAACATTTTTGACATTGTGGAAGTGGACCTCGCCGTCGGTGGGGTGACTTGCGTGCCACAGTGATTCAGAGAAGGGAGTTATCTGTTGAGAGGGCAGACAAACGTGTGGTTCTGGAGGGGGACAGCAACCTTTTCAATAGTTGAAGGGGGAATAGCCTGTCTGTTTCTGAATCAAACTACATTACTGAATTGTTGGTAGGTTTGTGGACGTATGTGGCATTAGATGTCTACTCACAGGTCTTTTAGCTCTCGTAAATAACGGGCCGCTGATGCGTATCTACATCTACATCTACATCCATACTCCGGAAACCCCTTGACGGTGTGTGGCGGAGGGTACCTTGAGTACCTCTATCGGTTCGCCCTTCTATTCCCCTCTCGTATTGTTCGTGGAAAGAAAGATTGTCGGTATGCCTCTGTGTGGGCTCTAACCTCTCTGATTTTATTCTCATGGTATCTTCGCGAGATATACGTAGGAGGGAGCAATATACTGCTTGACACCTCGGTGAAGGTATGTTCTCGAAACTTCAACAAAAACCCGTACCGAGCTGCTGAGCGTCACTCTTGCAGAGTCTTCCACTGGAGTTTATCTGCCATCTCTGTAAAGCTTTCGCGATTACTAATTGATCCTGTAACGAAGCGTGCTGCTCTCCGTTGGATCGTCTCTATCAAGCCTATCTGGTAGGGATCCCACGCCGGTGAGCAGTATTCAGTGTTTTCTGACTGCATTTCCATAGGATTCTTACAATGTATCTCAGTCTGGCATTTGCCTTTCCGACGATTAATTTTATATGTTCATTCCATTTTAAATCACTCCTAATGCTTACTCCCAGATAATTTATGGAATTACCTGCTTCCAGTTGCTGACCTGCTATATTGTAGCTAAATGATAAAGGATGTTTCTTTCTGTGTATTCGCAGCACATTACACTTGTGTGCAATGAGTTTCAATTGCCATTCCCTGCACCATGCGCCAATTCATTGCAGATCCTCCTTCATTTCAGTACAATTTCCCATTGTTACCACAACTCGTTATACTAGAGCATCATCCGCAAAAAGCTTCAGTGAACTTCCGATATTATGCACAAGATCATTTATATATATATTGTGAACAGCAACGGTCCTACGACATTCCCCTGCGGCACACCTGAAATCACTCTTACTTCGGAAGACTTCTCTCCATTGAGAATGACATGCTGCGTTCTGTTATCTAGCAACTCTTCAATCCAATCACACAATTGGTCTGATAGTCCATTGCTCTTACTTTGTTCATTGAACGACTGTGGGGAACTGTATCAAACGCCTTGCTGAAGTCAAAAAACACGGCGTCTACCTGGGAACCCGTGTTTATGGCTCTGTCAGTCTCGTGGACGAAGAGCGCGAGCTGGGTTTCATGCGATCGTCTTTTTCGAAACCCATTCTGATTCCTACAGAGTAGATTTCTAGTCTCCAGAAAAGTCATTATACTCGAACATAATACGTGTTCCAATATTCTACAACTGATCGACGTTAGAGACATAGGTCTATAGTTCTGCACATCTGTTCGACGTCCCTTCTTGAAAACAGGAATGACCTGTGCTCTTTTCCAATCTTCTAGAGACCTACGGTACACCGCTGCAAGAAGGGGGGCAAGGTCCTTCGCGTACTCTTTGTAAAATCGAACTGGTATCCCATCAGGTCCAGTGGCCTTTCCTCTTTTGAGCGATTTTGATTGTTTCCATATCCCTCTGTCATCTGTTTCGATATCTACCATTTTGTCATCTATGCGACAATCTAGAGAAGGAACTACAGTGCAGTCTTCCTCTGTGAAACAGCTTTGGGGATGGTGACAGATAGCGTCCCAGATGTGTTCCATAGGATTTACATCAAGCAAATTTGGTGGCCGAGAATCAACGTGAGTTCACTATAATGTTCCTCAAAACACTGTAGCACGGTTCTGGCTTTCAAACACGGACAATTACATTTTTGAAAGATGACATAGCCGCTGGGGAAGACATTAAACATGAAGGAATGCAAGTTGGTTCGCAGCTGTCAGCGTGTTTTCGATTACCGTCATAGATCCCATGCAAGCACAGAAGAATGTCTCTCAAAGCATCATACTGCTCCCACCAGCCTGCGTCTGTGGCGTGCTGTACGTTTCAAGCCACCGTTCACCTCGATGACGGAGTTTCGAGGAGACAGCAATGTCATTGGGTCAACATGTGAACACATAGTGGTGGTCAGCTACGATGCTCCGTGTTCAACAGTGTAATGTGATCGGTCCAGCACTGTGTAATGTCATCTGAGGCTTTCCCAGCGTATGTGTTGTTCCCAGGGCTCTCTGACGTCCAGCCGAATGTGATCGTTGAAGTTCCACGATATAACGGCGAATAACCTTTCCGCCATCATCTGGTGTTTCTGATGGAATTCCATCAGATCAGATGATGGCGGAAATGTTAGTCGTCGAAATATCGTGGGACTTCCACGATCACATCCGGCTGGAGAAAATGGTTCAAATGGCTCTGAGCACTATGGGACTTAACTTCTGAGGTCATCAGTCCACTAGTAGTGGTCGCGCGGTTCCAGACTGTAGCGCCTAGAACCGCTCGGCCACCTCGACGGCCCAGTTGGACACCCGAGAGCCCTGAAAACACCAGCATTGTACTGCTCTGGCAGAGATGCCACACATCACCATCCATCCCACCTTACAGAGCTGTGAATCCGCCGAACCCCACATTCTGTGAACAGTCGTGGACGTCCAACCATCTAGCTCCTAGTGATAGTTTCACTATCCTGCTACCTCTTTCCGTAGGTGCTCACGATAGTAGCATGTGAACATTCAACCAGCTTCGTCGTTTTCAGGATATTCGTTCATAGGCTCTGCGTAATAATAATATTCCCTTTGTCAACGTCGGTCATCTCAGTCGACTTACCCATTTGTAGCCCCTATCTTCACTAAGGTGATCCCCCGTCTATGTCTGCTCTGCTTACACGATTTTGTTACTGCGTCACGTGCCCCGCAACGCCACAAGGCAGCATCCAACGTAGCAGTGGTCAGTGGTCATAATGTTTTGGCTCATCAGTGTAAATGTTGATGGTATCGTCTTGGATAAAAGATTCCGTAGGTAAAGTAGTCCTCCAGTCGAAACTCCGGACAGGGATTACTCAGGAGTATGTCGTCATCAGGAAATACAAAACTGGCTTCTACGTATCAGAGCAATTTGGTGGGCGCATAGTGTTGGATAATGAAAAATCGATAAACAGATAACATGGCACAACGTGATAGTAATTTGTAAAGAGAATTTCAATTTCTGTTGATAATTTCTCTGACTCACTTGTTCAGATTTACTGATCGCTCGAATTTATAACTCATTTAATATTCGTAATAGTTAGCATTGGTTGCTAATATTATCTCTCTTTGTGCAGGTTCTGGAGTATCACAGTAACGTGGAATCCAACTAACATTTTCAACCTTTCAAAGATTAAATACGAAGAACGTGGTGTACAGCTGAAATCACCTTTATTTCTACGAAAGGAAGTCTTCATAGCGGAAAAACGTGCTGTAAGAATAGTATGTGGTATTCGCCCACGATCATCTTTTAGAGATCTGTTTAAGAAGTCAGTCATTCTGACTACTGTTCCACAGTATATTTATTCCCTCATAAATATATTTTTTTAAAATTCAGTTCAAAAGGAACAATGATGTACATAGCTACAATACCAAAAGGCAAAATGACATTCATTAAGATTTTCTTTTAGAGTGAAAAGTGGTGCAGAGTTTTGCAACAAAAATTTTTGATCTCTTACCCAGGGAGGTAAAATATCTGACAGATAGCAAAATAAAATTTTAAAACAAACTGAGAAAGTTTCTCGTTGGCAACTCCTTCTATTCAGTACCAAAATTTATGTTACTGTAACGTGTAAACGGTGGTGGGTAGGACTTATTAACTAAAAATATCTGTACATCTTATTTTCTTTTTGGAAAAAAGAGACTTAGAAATCTTCAGAAGTTAACCACACGTACAAATTAATGTATGATGTGGATGTAAAATGACTCGTTCCACATCATTACGAGCTATCGTGCAGAATGATCCATTGAACATGACACTAACTAACTAACGAACATGCTTCTTCTAAAGACCTACATATGCGTTACTTATTAGTTAATTTATTGGGAATTCAGTAGAATGATGTCGACATTTCGTTATCAATTGTGGAAACATTAGAAGAATCAGGAAATACCTTTGACGATTCCGTGAATTGTGGCTCGAAGGATTATTGTTGTGCAAAATAAAGTCGAGGACCAAAATGGAGTACCTTCTGCGTCCAAAGAAAACATGTGCCATAATAGTTTGCAGTGACAAAGAAAAGGCTGTAAAATATTTTGGTTAAATGAAACAAGGGGGGTGGGGGCAGTATATCTCTAAAACAACATCACTACGCTGTACATGAGGAACAATAACAATCGTTTATTGAAATAATGTGCATCAAAGTATACTCAGGTTCGGCTTACGGAGAAGAGATGGCACTGATGTAAACTTCAGCACATTAGATAACCGAGCACAGTAGATGACTACTAACTAATCTAACTGAAGTTCACTATGAAGGGAGGGAGTGAAAGTAAACACTTTGACTGTCACTTTGAATAACTTCAGACACTCGGCGGAATCTTTCCGACAACTAGACTGTCAGTACTGTAGATGACTTGTAGGTAACTGCACATCTGAAGAACTGGAGCTGGATCCTGATTGCACGAAAACTGGGCGACGGAACAGGCCACATGTGGTCACTTACACCAAGAGCTCGGCATATGAATGTCACCCTGCGAACTATTTGGCGGATGCGTCAAATAGTTCCGGGTTTTACCGCTGTCTGTGGTGGGCGACGTAACTGTTGGCAGATGAATGGCCTATTTGAATGACTTGTACACAAGCGTAAAATAGCTCCTAGTATGAGCGCCGTACTTGTGTCTTCATTCTGAGACTGGCTGTTATGTGGTGCCCTCCGCTGCTGGCGGAAGAACAGCGTATGCGAGCGATGGACGGTCATGTGTACGGCGTAGACCTGTTGAGCGGACTATTGCTTAGTGCATTCGCCCAACTTAGGCTTCATGGTGTGGTTGGGAGGTGGGGGGAGGGGATCAGTTACAGCTCAAGATCACATTTGATGTTTGTGTAGCGTAAACTAATCAGTATCCGTTACATTGCATAGGTTGTTAGCCTCCTGTTACTGTTATTTATTCGACAGGAAGGTGATGTGCTTTTGCAGCAGGGCAATGCACATCCACACACGGCTACAGTACCGCAACATGCTCTTCTTACTGTACTGTAACTGCCCAAGCCAGCAAGATCATCAGAACTAGTAGCTTACTCGTTCTCCAGAGCTTGCAAGAACCATTGTAGAAGTGCAAAGAAGCGTCCAAGGTGCTTAGGATAATCTATCGCAGGATGCCATTCAGCGCCGCATGCGAGAAGACACACCTGCTTTACTGCCGGAGCGGAGTACGAATATAGTGTATTGATGCTACTGTTTGGTTACCCATTACAGTGACATCTACATCTGCATTTACACTCCACAAGCCACCCAACAGTGTGTGGCGCAGGGCACTTTACGTGGCACTACATTACCTCCCTTTCCTGTTCCAGTCGCGTATGGTTCGCGCGAAGAACGACTGCCGGAAAGCGACAGTGCGCGCTCGAATCTCTCTAATTTTACATTCGTGATGTCCTCGGGAGGTATAAGTAGGGGGAAGCAATATATTCGATACCTCATCCAGAAGCGCACCCTCTCGAAACTTGGAGAGCAAGCTACACTGCGATGCAGAGCGCCTCTCTTGCAGAATCTGCCGATTGAGTTTGCTAAACATCTCCGTAACGTTATCACGCTTACCAAATAACCCTGTGACGAAACGCGCCGCTCTTCTTTGCATCTTCTCTATCTCCTCTGTCAACCCGACCTGGTAGGGGTCCCACACTGATGAGCAATACTCAAGTATAGGTCGAACGAGTGTTTTGTGAGCCACCTCCTTTGTTGATGGACTACATTTTCTAAGGACTCTCCCAATGAATCTCAACCTGGCACCCACCTTACCAACAATTAATTTTATATGTTCATTCCACTTCGAATCGTTCCGTACGCATACTCCCAGATATTTTACAGAAGTAACTGCTACCAGTGTTTGTTCCGCTATCATATAATCATACAATAAAGAATACGTCTTTCTATGTATTCGCAATACATTACATTTGTCTAGGTTAAGGGTAAGTTGCCACTCCCTGCACCAAGTGCCTATCCGCTGCAGATCTTCCTGCATTTCGCTGCAATTTTATAATTCTGCAACTTCTCTGTATACTACAGCATCATCAGCGAAAAGCCGCATGGAACTTCCGACTGTATCTACTAGGTCATTTATATATATTGCGAAAAGCAATGGTCCCATAACACTCCCTTGTGGCACGCCTGAGGTTACTTTAACGTCTATAGACGTCTCTCCATTGAGAACAGATTGCTGTGTTCTGTTTGCTAAAACTCTTCAATCCAATCACAGAGCTGGTCTGATATTCCGTAGGCTCTTTCTTTGTTTAACAGGCGACGGTGCGGAACTGTACCGAACGCCTTCCGGAAGTCAAGGACACCTACCTGGGAGCCTGTATCTAATATTTTCTGGGTCTCATGAACAAATAAAGTGAGTTAGGTCTCAGACGATCGCTGTTTCCGGAATCCATGTTGTTTCCTACAGAGATCATTCTGGGTTTCCAGAAATGACATAATACCCGAGCAAAAAACATGTTCTAAAATTCTTCAAAAGATCGATGTCAGAGATATAGGCCTATAGTTTTGGGCATCTGCTCGATGGCCCTTCTTGAAAACTGGAACTGTTTTTGTGTTCTTTTCTAATCATTTGGAACCTTCCGTTCCTCTTGAGACTTGCGGTACACTGCTGTTAGAAGGGGGCAAGTTCTTTAGCGTACTCTGTGTAGAATCGAATTGGTATCCCGTCAGGTCCAGTGGACTTTCCTCTGTTGAGTGATTTCAGTAGCTTTTCTATTCGTTGGACACTTATTTCGATGTCAACCATTTTTTTGTTCGTGCGAGGATTTAGAGAAGGAACTGCAGTGTGGTCTTCCTCTGTGAAGCAGCTTTGGAAAATGGTGTTTAGTATTTCAGCTTTACGGGTGTCATCCTCTGTTTCAATGCCATTATCATCCCAGACTATCTGGATATGCTGTTTCGATCCATGCGTGTTTCATTCGGTCTGAATTTGTTGTCATACACTGATGAAAAACCTGTCACAACGCTTTTTTTTTTAGGCCGGCAGCGGTGGGTGCACACTCATGCTAGCTTATGCTAGCTCTCCCCTACCCTCGCTGCTACCCTCATCACCAAACCTGCCCCTTCATGTAGGCTACGCGGGCATGAAATGTCACGTGGACGGTACCAAAGACATTGTGACAGCAAGTTGTAAACCGTGGTCCAGAAGCCCGTTGTATTCCTTCTTATGGGCCTTGGTCTTATGCTGTGCGGTAGGGTTTGCCCTACACCATGGTTTCTGTCGATATCATTCACGTTTCCCTGCACTCCAAGCTTCTGACGCGCCATAATGTTGCACATATCGTCTGTGATCTCACGTTCACTTTCGGCAGCGTCGCACAAGGGCAAGCTATATCTTCTATGGTATTGCTCTAATTCGTCAATGGACACAGACAGTTCATTTTCTAGCCAAAGACTTCCTTAGAGATAGGATTTCGTTTCTATTACCCCCGATCGCTCCTGGATGTTGTTCATCGTTTGTCGGACTGTGAGGCCTTACCCGTCGGCGCGTCCTTAGTGGCTGCATCGCTCCCGTTACTCTTGCTACTGCACTCCCTTGTTTTTCTCATTGCAATTCACCAGGTACACGTGATACTGAATATATATATATATTCCCAAGAATAGGCAGCTTTCACTTAGTTAATAGTCTGCAGAAATCAAACCTGCATAAGGATCGGAATTCCTTAACTCTTGTGGAGAAAGGTGTCCAGCATACTTCTGCATCCATCTGCAATAAACTAACACTAGAATTCAAAAAAATTAGCAGTAATCCATCCGCTTTCAAATGTAAACTGAAGAGTTTCCTCATGGGTCACTCCTCCTATTCTGTCGAGGTGTTCCTTGAAAATTTAAGCTGATTCCTGTTGTGTTGTTGATTGCGTTTACTTAAACGTTTTTCATAAATATTTTATTTTTATCTGTTATTACTTTTATGTTGTAATTTCATGTACTGACACGTTCCATAACCTTGGAGATTTGCTCCTCAATTTAGTCCTACGGAACTTGACGTGCAAATAAAAATAAATAAATAACAACAAAACAAATAACACTTCTGCAATATGTTATACACCTAGTCTACTACCGCATTCCTCTAGAAACCCCTCAGCATTATTAGACACTCTCGAAGTTAAGAAATGCACATCATTCAGAGCTGCATATGCCACTTACTAGACTGTTGTCTCAACAAATGTAATCTCTCCAGCACTTTGTGAAGAAAACACATCAGACAGTTTGGTCTATATCTATACGAACATTTCTATTCCTGCCCGTCTGTATAACTGCTATGACCCTAACGTGTTTCCATAGTTTTTGTATTCATCGGACTAGGATATAGTTGGTTAACAACTGTAGACGCCAACCCTTTACAAAAGGGCCCAAATTTCTGTATGAGTTTAACGCATATGTTATCAAGGCCGGATACTTTTTTACAATTTTTTGAGACCACATTTAATTCCAATGCCCTGAAAAAATAATCCAAGTCTTTGCTTTTTTTGTGTGTTGGCTTATAACAATTTTCTTCACTATTTTGACAGCTGTGGATAACTTTGCAGTGAGCAAAACTTACTAAACTTTTGGGTGGCCTTCACGTTGGAATGTGAATTCTTTCCGGAAGCATGCGTCGTCATAGCCACTATGCTTGTTAACTATCGTTTTCTAACTATTTTCTGAGCTTTATTTAACCGTGCAGAACACACCCATAAAACGTGTTTTTCATCAGGTTTCATTACCATGGGGGAAGTGGAAAGAATCGTAATGTCCGTGGGAGCGAAGGAAGACGCATTTCCTGATTGTGCTTAGAGCCATTTGAACCATTTTTGAAAAATGTAATAGTCTACCTCCTGACACCTCCAAGTCCTTGTAAATGCAAGAAGGAAATTATGATAGGGACAAACAATGTTGTTATCATTTAACTGTCGTTTGTTACTTCAAGACTCCTTTGGTACCTTGCACAGAATCGGCACAGCGGTTAACTACGCTAAACAGACGCAGCGTTCAAATTCCTATCCTGCCAACATTATTTACACTTGCAATGATTTCTTGCAATAATTTTCTTTGAATGCCGGGATGGTTCTTTCAATAATATCGTCCTTACTCAACTGAGGTACTGCACAGCGTCCATCACGTTTCAGCTGTCCTTCGTTCCTTTTCACTAAGAATCCCACATTTCATTCTCAATTATTGATAATCGCCGTCCGGGGTGGCCGAGCGGTTCTAGGCGCTACAATCTGGGACCGCGCTACCGCTACGGTCACAGGTGCGAATCCTGCCTCGGGCATGGATGTGTGTGATGTCCTTAAGTTAGTTAGGTTTAAGTAGTTCTAAGTTCTAGGGGACTGATGACGTCAGAAGTTAAGTCCCATAGTGCTCAGAGCCATTTGAACCATCTGATGATCCACCCCAAAGTGACTCACTTTCAACCATCGTCTGGCTAGATCAGTTTCTTCTAGATATTCGCCATACGGTTTCTTCGCTTACTGAGTCATGTCCAAATTCTTTGCTGATGTTTCTGGAACAGTTTACTAAATTGAATCCCGGTGTACAAGTGTCATACAATATTAAGTACACTTATGTTTAGGTTACGTCTGTTTAATTCGTACAGTAAACAAGAACACGTCAGATAGAGTGCTCACTTTTACGAATGTACATGCTTCTCTGTCTGATGCTCTATATCGATGTAGCAATATTCGGGATAATCCAGTTTACGTAATCCTGAAATCAGGAAAGTAGTAAGGATTATTTTAATAGTTTTAAAAGGGCCATATTAGGTCATATTTCCTTCTATTTTCACGAGCTAAGAAAACCGAATGGGCAACGGCCTTGCCGCAGTGGATACACCGGTTCCCGAGAGATCACCGAAGTTAAGCGCTGTCGGGCGTGATCGGCACTTGGATGGGTGACCATCCAGGACGCCACGCGCTGTTGCCATATTTCGCGGTGCACTCAGCCTCGTGATGCCAATTGAGGAGCTACTCGACCGAATAGTAGCAGCTTTGGTCAAGAATACCATCTTACGACCGCGAGAGCGGTGTGCTGACCCCACGCCCCTCCTATCCGCATCCTCCAGCGAGGATGACACGGCGGTCGGATGGTCCGGGTAGGCCACTCGTGGCTGAAGACTGAGTGCTTTTTATAAAACCGAATTTAATTTTTGCATACTTAGAAAGTAATATAACGATTGTTCTTCGTCGAATAATAACAGGCAGCCGTCAAAGTCCTTCTCTATTAGGACTGTCTGATCAGTTTCATAATTTACAGAAACAGAAGACAATACCGAAAACACACACAAAAAATGATATAAGACCATAGATGAGTAATTGCAAGTAAATTCCTTACAACAAATGATGGAACCGGAAATAAGGCTAGAAATGGGTCTCACACATTCTTATGTTAACGCGAGGACTATTATTGACAGAGCAGAAAGGGACAGTGTCATATGAAAGTACGAAAATGCTGGAAGCGGCATGTGAACCGTCGCAGACGTGATATTGACCGAAATCTCCGAACGTCATTCATATTTATAGCAGCCTTCCTCCATCGCTCAAAAGTACGCAAGCGGTCAGCTATGGAGACGCCTCTGAAAAAATTTTACTTCCAGGCACCACCAAGATTATTCTCTTTACCACTGTGAAAGCGTGTAACTTACTACGTTCTTTTTTTGAGAAAATAAAAGAAACAGAAGTCTTCAATCTATGAGAAAGATGATGCATAAGCGTTACATCTTCCTTTATGCTGTATTAATGTCACATTAAAACCTGAAATGACGGATTAAACAGTTTGGTGTAAAATTTATTCAATTACAATAATGAACATCTATCCTGTCCTTTTCTTTCAACGGACTCAATCGATCTAGTAAAGTCTCACGACAGCTGAATGAAATATTAAAACGGCATTATCTTTAAAATAAGAAAATTAAAGCAATACTGAGATAATATCAGACACAGCAGCAATGTCACCAAGATTTGGAGCATACTTACTTTTGCTCAATTCATTTTTTTCCTCTGAAAAGTGTAGTAATTTTTATATCGTTCATTAACGCAGTATGTCATATTTTTTATACAAGGTAAGCAGTTTTTACTTCATATTGGAGCGAAATAATTGCTCTTGCTTCAGTCTTATATGGAACGTTGTCAATATACTGAAATTATGGAGGAGAGATAGAAGATTATAAGAAAAGTTACAAGAGCTGATAAATGATTTTAAAAAAGGACCTACGAAACGGTAGTGGGGATATTAATGTCGAAGTATCTCAAAACCTAAAGCATTATTTTTCGTATGTGTTACGGTAGCGAGATGTGTACATGCCACGGCACGCGGCAAATACACTCCTGGAAATTGAAATAAGAACACCGTGAATTCATTGTCCCAGGAAGGGGAAACTTTATTGACACATTCCTGGGGTCAGATACATCACATGATCACACTGACACAACCACAGGCACATAGACACAGGCAACAGAGCATGCACAATGTCGGCACTAGTACAGTGTATATCCACCTTTCGCAGCAATGCAGGCTGCTATTCTCCCATGGAGACGATCGTAGAGATGCTGGATGTAGTCCTGTGGAACGGCTTGCCATGCCGTTTCCACCTGGCGCCTCAGTTGGACCAACGTTCGTGCTCGACGTGCAGACCGCGTGAGAAGACGCTTCATCCAGTCCCAAACATGCTCAATGGGGGACAAATCCGGAGATCTTGCTGGCCAGGGTAGTTGACTTACACCTTCTAGAGCACGTTGGGTGGCACGGGATACATGCGGACGTGCATTGTCCTGTTGGAACAGCAAGTTCCCTTGCCGGTCTAGGAATGGTAGAACGATGGATTCGATGACGGTTTGGATGTACCGTGCACTATTCAGTGTGCCCTCGACGATCACCAGAGGTGTACGGCCAGTGTAGGAGATCGCTCCCCACACCATGATGCCGGGTGCTGGCCCTGTGTGCCTCGGTCGTATGCAGTCCTGATTGTGGCGCCTACCTGCACGGCGCCAAACACGCATACGACCATCATTGGCACCAAGGCAGAAGTGACTCTCATCGCTGAAGACGACACGTCTCCATTCGTCCCTCCATTCACGCCTGTCGCGACAACACTGGAGGCAGGCTGCACGATGTTGGGGTGTGAGCGGAAGACGGCCTAACGGTGTGCGGGACCGTAGCCCAGCTTCATGGAGACGGTTGCGAATGGTCCTCGCCGATACCCCAGGAGCAACAGTGTGCCTAATTTGCTGGGAAGTGGCGGTGCGGTCCCCTACGGCACTGCGTAGGATCCTACGGTCTTGGCGTGCATCCGTGCGTCGCTGCGGTCCGGTCCCAGGTCGACGGGCACGTGCACCTTCCGCCGACCACTGGCGACAACATCGATGTACTGTGGAGACCTCACGCCCCACGTGTTGAGCAATTCGGCGGTACGTCCACCCGGCCTCCCGCATGCCCACTATACGCCCTCGCTCAAAGTCCGTCAACTGCACATACGGTTCACGTCCACGCTGTCGCGGCATGCCACCAATGTTAAAGACTGCGATAGAGCTCTGTATGCCACGGCAAACTGGCTGACACTGACGGCGGCGGTGCACAAATGCTGCGCAGCTAGCGCCATTCGACGGCCAACACCGCGGTTCCTGGTGTGTCCGCTGTGCCGTGCGTGTGATCACTGCTTGTACAGCCCTCTCGCAGTGTCCGGAGCAAGTATGGTGGGTCTGACACACCGGTGTCAATGTGTTCTTTTTTCCATTTCCAGGAGTGTAGTTTTAAAGCGTGAGAACGCAGGATAGGCAAGTGCCGTGTCATGCTGGAACTCATACAGAAGGCAGGGATTAACCTGTGAGGCTTTCCACAAAGGAGCATAACTTCCATCACTTATATTTTCTGTTTAAATAATAATAAACATCTCCAGCCGTGTTTGTTATGTTACTTGCACTGATAGCTTGTTAGTAATAATTTCTGTAAGTTTCAGTCCACTAAATACAGATCTCAGTTACCGTTGCTAGTTATTGGTGAAAACCGCGGACCAGTCATTGTCGTGCCCTGAACGGGCAGGTGCCAATCCGTTAAGATAGTCATACCACTCTATAACCTTTCCCGAAGCAGGCAGTACGAAACTCTGTGTGCACAATGTGATCTCGGGTTAAGACGGAATAATTTATTAACATTGACTCGGATGACGTTATTATGCGAGCTTGCGTTAAATTGGTACGGTTCTTTCTACGGGGATTTTTGCCGTGCTCTAGAAATATCTAGTATCCGGAAATTTTACACATGGAATAGATAGTAGAGTGGATCTCAGAATCTTTTTCTTGATTCTTTGGTTCTATAAATAGATACAAAATGAAATAGCACCCCAACAGTGAGTAATTTCATTTTTAACTGCCTTGAATTCTTTTCCAATTGTCATTTCGTTATGCACTGTTTGCTGCATGCATTTTAGAATCTGCAGCCAGTGGAGAAGGAACCAACCAGGACAGTAGTTACGAAGCATCTTTACATGACAAGAGGTATGCAAGTTGCTCCAGATGTGATAGGGAAACTGAGCACGGACATTATTTATTACAATCCACCTTGTTTGTAGATCATGGCGCATCTTTTTGGTGAAAGTATTATAATTATTCAGAAACCCACCGTGTTGTGTTTGACAACTACAATTTGTATCTTTTGGGAACTATACTGGACGTACATTCATGAAAACTTTACAACCTTAATGACCAAATGTCTATATTTTACGAAACAAAAAAGAATTTTACACGATGTGACAGACTTAATTCATTTTAGAATTTGAAGTAATCCTAGATTCGTACGACGGAAAGTAAAATTTTTAAAAGTAAATAAATAAATAAACAAAAAAGCAAAATACATACTCATGAGGTTGGATATCAGAATTGCTTATTATGAGAGTTTTTTAAGAATGGAGAGGTAGACCAGAACAAGTTAGCCGGCCGGAGTGGTAGAGCTGTTCTAGGCGATACAGTCTGGAACCGCGCGACCGCTACTGTCGCAGGTTCGAGTCCTGCCTCGGGCATGGATGTGTGTGATGTCCTTAGGTTAGTTAGGTTTAAGTAGTTCTAAGTTCTAGGGGACTGATGACCTCAGACGTTAAGTCCCATAGCGCTCAGAACCATTTGAACCAGAACAAGTTAAGTGAGAAGTACAGTCTCTTAGAACATGAAGATTATTAAAAAAGAAGTATCTGTTGGAAGAAAATGATTGTGGAGTGTCTTCATAAGGATAAAAGAAGACTGAATGAAAATTTGGCAAGAGAATCTATTGAAATAATAAATGTAGAAGACAAAAAAAGAAACTTATGTTGAGAATTAGTTAAAATGGTAGCTGTCTCAGTAACTAACACAGGAAGAAAACTGTACAAGCTATCCAAGTTTTATATAAGTCTGAATGTACTTAAAGAGCTGAGTCTCAGTCTCTCATAGGTATAAAAGAAAAAGTTTAATTCTGGAGGTAATGCTATATGAAATGTGAAGAGAGGTTGGAGGATGAAGAAAACAAAAAGCATCTAGAGATGGTGCTGTGTGCATATAAATGTTTGAAGCTCGAGCCAAAGTAAAAGATCAGGTAATGCTATAAATGTTTACAGAATAACTGTAGAGGGAGAAAATTCCATAAAATTGACATAAGGCAAATAATTCTTCTTCATAAGAAACGACAAGAACAGTCTTACATAACTATCTGTCAATCTAATCACCGTAATCTGAAAATGTTCTGTGCAATTTTCGTCAGTCACATGTGGAAAAAACGTATATTTCGATCAGGTGAAGGAAGAAATTGTCGTTAGAATAGTACAATTGACCATTTTCAAGTCTTGAACCAAATTATAGATAGAAACAAAGAGTATCAAGTGTCACTTTTATCTGGTAATCATAGTTTCAACAAAATCTGTACTAGCATCCCTTGGGAATCAGAGTGGAGATTCAACCTACGTTAGTAGGGTGAAAGATATGCATTCGGCAGATAAATTTCCAGTAAACTCCACAAAGACAAAGGATAATTTAGAACTATGAAGAATATTGCTAGAAGATCCCACTTCACCAAAGCTTTTCTTAGATATCCTAGAAGAAATTTTCGCATCCTTAAACTAGGAAATACGAAGAAATATTACATGCCAATGGAAAATATCTGAACCAGCTTCCTTTTGTGGATGATACCGTACTGCTTGACTTTAGCCCAGATAAACTTCAACAATGAATGGCAATGCTTAATAGAGCAACTTTAGATATTGCCCGAAAATCACTTGAAATAACACAAAACAATTTATAACTGACATATCAAAAACGAAACATTACAAATGAATGATGAAATTATAAAACCGTTTGTAGAGCTGTTGTGATTAGGGCAGTTTACGACAGTGATCGGATAAGCAATAAATTAAATCAAGTGAATGAGTAAGAATGATCTTGAGTGCTTTTGGTAGAATAAGCAGGGTTTTCAAAACTTAGCTCTGATATGCGTGACAAGGAAAGTTTATAATTTGTACGTATTACAACTTTTGAAATATGACAGTGAGAAATTCCAAATCTAACAATTACTTAACTAGCAACGAGCAGATTATAAGACGTAATTATGGTTGTAATGAAAATCGGACGTGGGATGATGCGACATGTAGCTAGACGAATCGATGATAGCCAGACTGAGGAACTTCTTTGCTAGATTACCGACACACAAAAGAAATCTGAGACGAGGAGCTTCTAATGATGGGTAGACGACTATATTAAACACCCAATAAAACACGCGCAGAAGTCTAGAGGAGGTCTTCATCTAGCAATGGATGTTTAATACATTTTGATAATGTGGAACCTTAGAGCTCGACTTTACAACCAGTGCACAGACTTTAATAAAGAACACGGAACAAAGCTGAAGGACAGTAATATTTTGGTAGGTGAGGCATAGTAAACATATCTTAAACGTAATAAACGTAGATTCTTGCTTTACGAAATTTTGCTTGTTTTGAAACTGGACTGGAAACAGGAGAAAGAAATGATGAGAAAAAGAGAAAGTGAGAGACAGAAACGCTGCGTAAAATAGGCGGAGAGGAAGTTGAGAGAAAAGGGGAGAGGGTATGAAAAGATACAGGGCGACGGATAGAAAGAAAGATTGTTGAAAACCAGTAGTTAACTCAATGTAAAATTATTAAAGGCCGGTGTATAGGATAAAATACTATATAGAATTGCAGCTGTAAACGTACGTAAAACAAACTGTACGAAGTGACAACAGTTATCAGCTTGCTGCAAAAAAATGACTCCACAATCTTCATGTCTTTCAGTTCTGAAATGAATATTGTGGTTTCAAAAAATTATCCTTTCTTCTTCGAAAACATCGTGCGAAACCCAAGTATTATTCTGCACTCACGGGCGTCAATATGACAACGATCAAAGAAATCGATTATATTTCCCATTACTGGACTTACCGCAACGTATTCTTTGCAGTGACAGTCACTGTAGAGAAATGGTGATGTGGTTCTTTGGATGCAAATCTAAGTATGAATGGTTGATGTGAGAAATACCTGTAGGGTTAGTAGATGGGCTGCACAGGAAAATGAATCGTTAAATATCACATTACAAACCCAAAGAGAGTCTCGAACGTAGCTCCTCATGTTTCTTAATATTGATTGTAACCTATGATGAAAGATTAGTCAAGGAAGTCCTGCACTACAACACAAAAGAAAGGAGAGAAGTAGGTCGACCAAGAGAACGTTGATCATAAGCTTTGTGACGACGGTTCAAGCATGTGCCTAACCCTATATGTAAGACGATGACGATGACCTATGACAATGGATTTTGTGTGTGAAAGGTCTTTTGGTCGTATGATAAGTAAAATTGGACACATACCATAAATGTCACCCAGAAATAAAGCGTGTCGACATAACATAAAACAATCGGATGAATTCAGCCATTAATACATCATTAGGCAGGCTTTGATTCACGATTATTGAATACTAATTTTAACACAAATTTCAGTGGCGTAGAAAAAATTTGTAGATTGTTTTAAAGGATTACTTCGGCTAGTGCGCGGAATCCACAACACCTGGGTCTATTGATTACGAAGAATGGTCGACCATATATTCACATAAATAGTGACTTTGAAAAAAAAAAGAAAATTTCGTACAAAAATTTCAGGAACTGTATTCAGTATGGGATGTGAAATATTCGGAAGCCCCTCAGAAACGGGGTTCATGAAGATTACGATGAAGAGAGCAAATGAATATGCACGCAACCAGGAACTCAATTCTTGTTATTTCCGAGAATGGGACGAAACAAACGTTTAAAATACGGTAAATGAAAAATTTGTTTGCCATCGACGTCAAAGAAACTTTCCTTATGCAAAACTTGAGATAGTATATTTTCGTACATTTATGAGAGATTATCACTTACGTGAAATGAGGAACAAGTAACCCTTATCACACTTTCTTGTAACTCGCTCAAGCGCCTCTCTTCCGTGAAGTGCAGGCACTCTGGCCTTGCAGTTCACATCACGTTGGCCGTAAAGGACAGAAACACATTAAGGTAGTAGAGAAGGACAATGGTCAAATGTGGGGAAACATTTCGAGAGACAACGTTAGCCGGGCATAAAAACGCACCACTTTCGCGTAATGACGGCGCCTGCCTGCCCCCAAAATAAATCTCTGTCCCGGCGGAAACAATAAAGAAACTTTCGCAATGTGATTTATAAAACTTGCTATCTCACCATCTCCCAACGAAATCTTTCGCAACAAGTGTACCCTCCAACGACAGTATTCCCCTATAAATCACCGATCCGAAACCTCGTAGACGGCTTCTCACAGAGGACATTCGAAAATTACTTTGTTGCCTGAGCAGGACTACAAAGTGTTTATTTCCTTCAGAAAGGTTAATGACGTACTTCATTAAAGACCTTTAGCTCAAATCTGTTATTTGTTAATTACTACTGTCATAACTTATTCCTTATTTAACTGAACGATGATGATGATGTTTGGTTTGTGGTGCGCTCAACTACGCGGTAATCAGCACCCGTACAATTTCCCCACCTTTGCTCAGTTCAGTGTCGCAGTGTTTATGAATGATGATGAAATGATGAGGACAACAAAAAACCCAGTCATCTCGAGGCATGTGAAAATCCCTGACCGCGGCGGGAATCGAACCTGGTTATTTAATTGAAGATGAGACGAGTGTGACGAAGGTTTTGATGTTTTGTGAAGTGTCTGACTCTCGTCTAAGCTTTCACGCTTGACAGTTTAGTGTGTTCCATAGTGGCTGGCTCATCCCTTTTATTCTATTTATCAGCGAACCACAGCTATCTGCTTTTTCATTTTAATTTTTTCCACTAACTTTTTTTTTATTTTTCCTCTGTTTTGGATCCGACAAAGTGATTCTTGTTCGTTCTTGTGTGTGTGTGTGTGTGTGTGTGTGTGTGTGTGTGTGTGTGTGTGTGTGTGTGTGTGTCTTAGGACGTTCTTTATGTTATTATTTGCAGTTCACATTTTAATTATTATGTTCATTTTAACCACAACTGTCTTATTAAATTTAGTACTGACGCTAATAATCTTGCCGTCATCATAATCATCAAAACATACTTTTTTCTTGGAAATTGCTGATCTTTTTAATTTATGCTCTTTATACCTGCATTTGTCACCCTAAGAAACCACGTTCGGTGAAAATAATGTATCGCTTGCTCCCATTCACTAGTTCCCACGCAGTTGATGTGAGGACGGAACGACAGAACTGCTTCCGTTTTTGGTTGTCCTTCTTTTATTTCATTAGAAATAACGCTTACTTTATACGCGTACAGGCGGATTTTAATGTGCCCTTTTGTCACTAGTCTGTAGATATGAATTAACAGAAACTACGTCTAAATAACTGAATTGTAACGTATCTAGTTTGAGTTCATGGAACATTTCTGCTACATTATCGTTCTAACTAACCGAGTAAGCAGATGCAGAGCAGTAGCCCTGAACCTCTATTCAGGAGAAATAGGGTTAAATTCAATTCCAGACCATTCACTTTTAGGTTTTCTGTGGTGTCCCTCATTCATTTAAGGTGGATGATGAAACTATTGCTTTGTGAAATACACAGCTGATTACCTTCCCCATTATCCTAACCAAGCTGTTTTTAGCCTCTAAAACTTGAGCGCCGAAGATGCGTTAAGCCCAGTTGGTCTAATTTTTTCCCTCATACTGAACAGATTAGAGCGCTACATCCTTGGCGGCTCTTGTGCGAATCTGCTGAATTTCCTCTATACCGTAATTAGCTAATATTCCAGATACGTGAACAACACCGAAGAATTATGTTGAGAGATTTTGTAAACGACTCTAGTAGTGGGTGAGTTCAGGGCCGCTGAGAACCAGGACGGGGCCTGCAGCAGGATGTGTGATTGGGCCGAATCTCCGAATGTAGCAATCCGATTTTATTGTTATTTTAAAGAAGGTTTGACACGACTTAAACATAGCACAATTTGGGGAATACTGGAAATACTCAGTGGGATGAAATGTACAGGGTGGAGGAAAATTGTGTCGCGAAATCTTGACCCGAATAGATCATGTCAGTAGGAATCAAAATTACTAATGTTGTGCAGGCCGACAACGCACAATTTTTAAACTACGGAAACTTGGTGCCACGCGCTCCGATTCGCCGCGGAATTGCCCTGTTGCCGGATGCTCTGGGCAACGCATGACCGCGAATGCTTTGCCTGCCGGAGATTGCGATATATCCAAGGCGGCCACTCGGTGGTAGCGCGGCAGCCTTCCACTCTGGGGGCCTGGCGGCGAATCCGCCGGCGTTCCGACATATCCATTAGTTTCATGATAAGACGTACCGGGAACAAACACGTCAACAGCTGTTAGTTTACGCAGAGAAAGTCTCTTACAACTTTCACAGGAAAACATCCTGTGGTGTGAGGTCTGGTGATCACGGGGGCCGTGTCCTATAGCACCTCTGCCAATTACTCGCCGTCGAAGAGTTCGTTAAAATATCCGCGAACAGCACAACTGTAATGTGCGGGTGCCCCATCATGTGCAAGCACGTGCGTAGCCATGTACAGGGGGAACATCTTCCAGCAGGTCGGGTATAGTTTCTTACAAAAAGTGAAGGTAATTTGCCCCGGTAAGTCGAGGAGCTAGAGGGACCGGCCCAATCAAATGGTCACCCACAATGCCGGCCCAAATGTTGAGCGAAAATCGTTCGTGGTGTCCGTGGACGTACGTGACGTGAGGATTTCCCCTTGCCCAGTAATGAACGTTTCGAGTGTTGTAAAGGCCATCCCGATGGAAGATGCACTTGTCGGTAAACAACACAATGGCGGGGAAGTCGGGATCTAATGTAACACGTCACAGAAAGCACTGGCAAAACCCTATCCTGTGTTCATAGTCCGCTACAGGATTTAGGTCTTGGACAGGTTGGAAACTAAATGGATGCTGGCCGTCCCCCCTCTAAACCTCCCAGACTAACCGATGAGTGACACCCATGTCGTGTCCAATCGTTCGAGTTCTGGTCGTAGGTGTTCCTTGAAGCGTTCGGGAACAGTCTCTTCAAATGCAGCATCCCGTCGTGTTCGAGATCTTCCAGCATAACCATGATATCGCGGTAGCAAGCCTGTTTCCCCAAGTCACGGGTGAATTGCTGTAAACGTTTGAGAGTGTGGGTGGCTTCTTGCTGGGTACCGTTCCTCATACAACCGTCGAGCTTCATGCGCATTACCGTTGGCTAGTCCATAAACATAAACCATATTTCGTTGTTCTTCAGACGAATACTGTTCCGCCATGATTACTGTATGACTAAATCGCAGGTGACGTGTGTGTGCTCCGAAGCGAAGCTTATGTGTGAATGCCTCTGACGTGATGTAGAGACAAACAGCAAGACCTATTCGACACGCATGCTTATCGCGTTGGGGCATTCATGGGGTGAGGGACGTTTGTATGTGTAAACCGACAACCATACCACTGCCCGTCAACTGACGAACGGAAACAGGGCAATCCCAAGGCCAATCGGAGCGCATCGTGCCAAGTTCCCATAGTTTAAAAATGGTGCGTTGTCGACATAAAAAACATTATTAATTTTGGCTCCTACTGGCTTCAGCTATGCAGGGTTAAAATTTCATGACACAGTTTTTCTCCATCCTGTATAATAAATATAATTTATTCTTTAAGATTAAACATATGTTCACAAATTTGATGTATACGAGTATATAATGGCACCATACGTTGCACAAGATATTGCCGGTGACATTGGAGATAACTAACAGTTGTTCATGGCTTTAGAAATTAAATCAGAGCGCGTAGTACTATATACATGTATTATCTAGCCACTGTTAACAGTACTAAGCTGGCTGCAGTGTTATCCTGTATTACAGAGCCGGTACAAATTCGAAGAAACTATACAGTCGCGCGACATATCATTGCACTGTATTTAGAAAGAAGATTCCCCCGAAGAAATTCGTGGATTGTTCCGACGCAAAGTAGTAAAAATTATGTATGGGAGTATCAGAGTAACTGACCCTTATTTTCTAATGTAAAGAATATGAATATAAACATAACTCATCACTAATACATTGTCTGCAAATGCTTCATTTTCTGTACGAAAGTCAGTGCTCCTCACTCAGATTTTACATGCTTTTGTTTCAGCTGTTATTCGTACCATGGAAACAATAAATTACTGAAATTAGTTCCTTATTATAAGTCACAGGAGATCTGCTGTGAAATGTGTTTACTTAGTTTTGGGTATTAAAATTCAAACATTGTTTCTCAGAAAGTTCGAAAAAACAAGCTAACTAATTAGAGGAATAACGCCAAATGTTAAATATCCTGTCTCCAGTACATAATTTTTTTCTTTTAGAGCATTTTTTCTGCAATCAAATTTCTGATTTACACACACATTATCAATCAGAATTAGAATGGACTGCGGTAGCTACAAGTTTAAATAATATTTATAACTGTAATTACAATTTTCAATGTATTTAATTATAATAATTTCGTAGAAAGGAAACATTTTATATGACACTTGCATGATCTGTCATTGCTACGATCATGCTCTAAATTTCACACTCATTCGGCAATGTAGTCCTTCCAACACTTTTACGACAATATACAGTTTTCCTCATCCCAGTACGAGGTCAAACCAATGCGATACTGGACATTGCTTTATAAAGAAAAATGTTTAATTTCATGCCCTCTACTATTTCAGAAAACTATAAATAGTTAGCATGATGTATCTTGTATAGTGTTCTATCACAGAATAATTTCGAATGTAATAAAACAGAAACAGTCGTAAACAATGTCTCCAGTTTTCCACTGCAGCTTTGATAGAATACACAAATCAGATAAACCAAGAAGTGCACGAAGTTTATATACGAGTATAGCAAGTAAGAATACCAGTGCCATGATGCTTTCATGGAGTAGGAGACTGAAGGATAACTGATAAATGTTGGCTTGAAAATTAACGATGAAGACAGTTATCAGGGACCTAAGACTACCACAGCTAGGGAACTGGGTGATAGATTGACTAAGACCTGCTAGAAAGAAAATTTGTACGAGAGACAAACTTACAAATTTAGCTTCATATACTACTCAATTATGAATTATTGTAAAATGTATGTACGCGACATTTAATTGAATTTTTTAAATTCGTTTAGTTTACTTTCACTTTGCTTTGAAACAAAAGTCTAAGTATTATACCGTTTGTTACATTGACGAATGTCTGCTGCCAGTCGCTGCGATATGGAGTGTTCTATCTCGCTCGTTCCCTGAAATGCCCACGTATTTCAGTAGACAAACATCAGTGCACTCGCATGTGAAACGCAGCGAGTCGTGACAGGGATAGCATACTGTAAGCTACTTGCCTATAAAACTGTTGGTGGTGCTTTGCGAGCTTTTCGTTCAGTAAACGTTTGAATCACAGCATCAAAGTCTAGTTGCCTTGCCAGAGTACATGCAGTTGCCAAGGTCCACAAATTTGTGAAACGTTGTTAATGCTTAGTTGATATGTAATTGCTTTTAACATGAGCCAGAGAGCTGAATGACATTTCTACTTCAGCTACAGCCGTAGAAGAGTGTAAAGGATACGCAAGCTACACATACGTTTGGAAATAAGATTGAAATTTTAAACTCGTGCATTTTATTCAAGAGGTTAATTGTTCCAAAGCAATGTATCCCAAGTTTGAAGTATGAATAGTTTCCAAGTATTTCGTTTCTTATTCTAAATCTGTTGTGACATCATTTTAGTATTCACTGATAAATGACTTACATGCCTGAGCAACCTGGTAGTCAACCTTTGTGTATTTACATAAAAATCCAAATGTTCCGTCTGTAATCTTCAATGTTTCACGTAAGGTTTTCGAGTTAGACACTCGATTGTCAGTGATGACTTAAAAAATATCTCGAATAAATCTTCTCAGTTTACATCTTTCACTTCATACCTCGTTTCATCATCAAATGATTTTCTCTTCTTAGTTCGCGTCTCCCGAAATTCAGTATCGGTATTAGTTGCACTGGTAACAACTTCATATTCAGGAATGGTGTCCCAGTTTTCTTGAAGATATTTTTAGATATTTAATAAGCTCTCAAGAACTCCGCCACTGCCGGTCCCAAGCCCGGGGCCTCATCTCGCAAGTGATGAGGAAGGAGGAGGGGGAGGAGTAACACCTCGTTAAAAAAAACCTGGGTCCATCTGGCTCCGGATGGTAGCACCCTGTGAGGGCCCCTGCATAGGGTTACATGCGAAGCCCCAAAATCCAGACACGTCTGCGTGGCAGCCACCGGTACTCTGGTCAGCGTCTGTTGGCTCTGTGAGCTCAGCTGTGAGTTAATCTTCTGGAACTCAAAACTCCAGTCGAAATTATGTGAGGTCCTTCGTGATTTCACCACCAATTCTTCAACACAAACCAATAACCATGACAGAACAACGGGAAAGAATCCACTACCCTGGGCCCCAGTCAGTAAGACTGGGTAATAGACCTGATCATTGGATTCCAGGGGATCAGGCATGTCATGAAGAGAAGAATCGGAGCCTCTCAAAAACCCTCAAGATGAAGAAATTATTTTACATGGGAACACTCAACACCAACGCACTACTGAGGCCAGGTAAACTGAAACAATTAACAAACGCCATGGATAAATACAACATCAAAGTTATGGCAATACAGGAAAAACGATTTGCAGATGAGAACCACTTTGATTCCGAAAATTACAGAATATATAAGGGGAAACCAGCCAGAACCATCCCAGGAAGAAATCTCAAACTCTTCGGAACTGGTTTTGTAGTACATAAATCGATACTGGACTCCGTAATAGATTTCACGTCAAAATCAGAAAAAATGTCGACACTCACGATAAGATCTGGAAACAAAGCCTATACATTAATCAATGGACATGCCCCCACAAACAATTATAACAAGAAGAACCCAGAGATGATAGAGGAATTCTGGGAAGATCTGGAAGAAACTACCAGCAAAATCCCCAAGAATCACATAAAAGTTTTACTAGGAGACTTCAATGCCCAGTTAGGCAAGGAAAGAAAATTCCGAGATACGACAGGAAAACACACGGCCCACATGAGAACAAACAAAAATGGAGAGAACTTGATAAACTTCTGCAGAAATTTTGATCTGAAAATCATGTCAACGCAGTTCCAGAAACCACACAGAAAACTTGCAAGTTGGAAATCCCCCAACCATGCTCTAGGAGAATTTCAGATAGACCACGTAGCAATATCCACAAAAAGCATCAGAGAAATAATGAACGTAATAACAAGGAAAGGAGTTTTCGAATCTGATCATCACCTTCTCCAAATTAAAGTAAAATTTATACCCAATAGACAAATCAAGAGAACCAACAGACCTTTCACAATAGATCCAGAGTACCTACAAATAAACAAGAAAGAAATAATAGAAGAAGTTACGAAAATCAATAGCAACAACTGGACAGAACTGTCAGAAAAAATAAAAGAACTGATAAAATTGGGGCAGCCACCGAGAAAAAGGAAACACCGATGGTGGAACATGACATGCGACAGGGCCATAGAAGAGAGAATACAAGCCTGGAAGAAATTTAACAGCCATAAAACACAAGAAAAATGGGAGGACTTCAACAGGATACAAAAGAACACTTCAAAAATAATACGAAGAGAAAAAAGAGGTTACGAAAACAGCAGGTTGAAGGAGATAGAAGAAGACTTCACCAGAAACAACACACGAAATTTTTACAGAGTATTCCGAGAAAATATGACAGGATATCAGCCACCAAACTTATGCTTCAAACGACAAGATGGAACACTGGAGACAAATCCGAAGAAAAACTGTGAAATATTAGCCAGATACTTTGAAACATTACTTAACTGTGATAAACCAAAACAGAGATTACAGTTTACAAAACTAGAACCCAACCGGGACTCCGAACCCCCAACATATGAAGAAATCGTGAAAATAATAAAATCATTGAAAAATAACAGAGCACCAGGTGAGGATGGACTGATTGCAGAAATCTGGAAATTAGACCATGAAAACATTACACCCAAAATTCATAGTATAATCAAAAACATCTGGGAAACAGAAAAGATACCAGAAGAATGGAAGTCAGCCCTAATACACCCCCTCCACAAGAAAGGAGACAAAACAGACCCTAATAACTACAGAGGAATTTCGTTACTGTCGGTGGCATACAAAATTCTATCAAAAGCTCAGTTAAATCGCCTAGAACCTCAGATAGATCCACAGATCCGAGAATACCAAGGAGGGTTCAGGAAGGGAAGATCATGCAGTGAGCAGATCTGGTGTCTGAGAACATTATTAACAACGAGAAAGTCCAGAAACACCACAGTAACATTTGTTGATTTCAAGAAGGCTTACGATTCCATAGACAGAGAAACACTTTTTAATACACTAGAAGAAATGAAGGTAGACAATAAGACCAGAAAACTAATTCAGGAAACATTAACAAATACAAAGTCAAAAGTGAAGTTCATGGGCGAGATCTCAGAATCTTTCGAAATCAAGACAGGAGTGAGACAGGGAGATGGCCTGTCACCCATTTTATTTAACGCTGTTTTAGAGAAAATAATCAGGACGTGGGACAAAGGAGTCAATGGGGTAAAAATGGGGAGAGAGAAAAATAGAACCGTCAACATAAAATGTCTGGCCTTTGCCGACGATATAGCCATCATTACAAATGACAGAAAAGAAGCCAGAGAAGCCCTAGAGATATTGCATGAAATCGCAGCCAGAACAGGACTACAAATATCATATGAAAAAACACAGTACGTGGACACAAAATCTGCAGACAGAAGCCCATTGATAACAAAGTACGGAAAAATAACACAAGTAGAAAGTTTCAAATACCTGGGAGAGATTATACAGAAAACAGGACTGAATTCAACAGCCAATGAAGAAAGGGCTACAAAACTACAAAAAGCATTCAGACTTACATGGAACCATTACAATAAAAGAAATATTTCCATCAATGCCAAATTAAGACATTACAAAACAGTAGTCTTACCTGAGGCCTTGTATGCCTCAGAAACAACAGTAATCAGAGGAAGAACTAAAATCAAGGAAATGGAAAAGCAAGAGAGGAAAATTCTGAGAAAGATCTATGGGCCAGTTCAGAGACAGGGGATCTGGATAAAGAGACCAACAAAGGAATTGTACAAACAGGCAGAGACAATTACAGACAATATCAGAAAAAGAAGGGCAAAATTCTATGGGCACATTCATAGGATGAATGAAAATAGGCAGACCAAGAAGATTTTTAACATAGTGGTGACGAATAAGGTGAAAACTAACTGGGTAAAGGAAACCATGGAAGACCTTAAAAATCTTAACATCTCTATAGAAGAAATATCAAACAGAGGAAAATACAGAGAAAAAATCAACAAACAGAAATTCGATGAACCACCAAAAGAGGAGAAAGCAGGAAGGAAGTGGACAGAAGAGAGGAAGAAGAAGCACAGTGAATTTATGAGAGGTTTTTGGGAAGAGAAAAGAAAGAGACAGAAAAAAGTGCCATGAATCCGAAATGTACCAATTTATGTACCATATTGTCATTGTGATTAATGATTGTGTTTTAACGCTCTCCTCAATGGGGAATTAACGATAATAATAATAATAATAATAATAATAATAATAAGCTCTCAAGGTACCTTACCTCAGTACCAGTAGTAGTATTTTGAGCTTGTAGTAATTTGATTCTGCAGTCGACACCTTTAGCGAAATTGATGTCATGATTGAACACTTGAAAAATCTGCCATAATCCAAAAGATCCGTACTACAGAACGTTTTCCAGCTGACACATACTGAGAGTTTCAACAGCAATGGTAATCTTATCCAAGTGGGCTGCAACTGGTCTTACAGTGTAAACATGAGCACTCCGACGGTTATTAGGCACAGAATATAAAGAACTTCCAACACACTGTTTCAGAATTTCCCATCGTTGAGGACTGCAAGCGAACAGATTGTAAGAAAGTTGAACCACTCTGAAAAAATGGTATTGCTTCATGACAGTTCTCAGCTGAGTGTACACCACATGAGATTATGACAAGCACGCCGAGAAAATTTTGCAAGAGACTTCCAATTACGAAAATGTGTCCAAACTCCTTCATAACACTCTTTCGTATTACCTCTGTTATAATAAACTCGTATGAGCCATACACTGATAGGAACTGAGAGTTTCACAGGTATTGATAGAATCAGATGTGCAATAGCAACTCCTATAGCGCTTTCCAGCTTCTAGTCCGTTACAGACTTTGCATATGTGTTTCACAAGAACCGTATCGTAGTGACTCAAGAACTCTAATATTCAATTATTTGGATCTTCAATTTTTTGAAATGAACCTCTGAAGGCCAAGCTTCTTTGACTCAGAAATAATGTTACATCAAGTAACATGAGGATTTCCATGTCAGTTGGCTATTCTACGGACGAACAAAAGAAGAAGATTACCTCTTTACTTGCGAGCATTTGCATGACCAATGTACCAGTTTTCACGTCATTGCGTTTCTTCACTTTTACCATTCGTCCGGGACAACTTTGTACTCAGGACAAGAAGACGACGCACCACGAAGGAATTATCAGAACTGGACGGAGATCGATTTGTGCCTGTACAGAGAAACAGTTTCAAAAAAAATTGATAATTTATTCAAGAGAAAGAATTTCACACATTGTCAATCAATGCCAAGAGGAATAGCAGCTTGCAAATGAGCCATAAGTGGACCAACGCTTTATTGACTTGGTCAGATTTGTTAGATGTCCTCCTGAAGGACAACGTGCCAGATTATGTGCATTTGACGGGTTGGATACTTTAAATACAAAGCTGGTTGGGGAGTCCTTCGCCTAATGTTCCAGAGTTCTCTGTGGGGACAGATGCTGCTATCTCAGTGTCCGAAGTAAAGTTTGGCAGGCACGAAGACAAGCAGTAGAAAATGGTTCAAATGGCTCTGAGCACTATGGGACTAAACATCTGAGGTCATCAGTCCCCTAGAACTTACAACTACTTAAACCTAACTAGCCTAAGGACATCAAACACACCCATGCCCGAGGCAGGATTCGAACCTGCGACCGTAGCGGTCGTGCGGTTGCAGACTGTAGAGCCTAGAACCGCTCGGCCACACCGGCCGGGCAAGCAGTAGAAACTCGTTGTTTGCGGACGGGGATTTTGCTGAACTATAAGACCAGGATGGCTTGCCATGAAGGGCAACAACACGGGGCGTGAAATTATTAACTTCATACTTGCTAAGGTCTTTTTTGAGCCACTAGTGCCATGATAGTTCCTAAAAAGAGGCAATATACATGCGAAATACTCAGTCTTAAATTTTGTGACATTTTAGGGCTATAATAGTCATAAACAGTCCTGTCAACGAAGAAAAATTAGGGCAAAAAATTCATAGAGCCGCAAATATTTGTTCAGTGTTAGGGAGAATGTCATGAAAAACATAATAATAATCCTGACTGGCGTGTTGTCAGCCTGGAAATACCGTTTTTCAGGTTTTTCTTGGATATCTCAAAAATCGCTGCATCCAGCGTAAATATTCTCGGTGCAAATTAATCTACATACAATATCCCGCAAACAAGGTTCTACTATTTAATCTTCTGTAGGACTAATAGTTTCCGGGTCGCAAGGGATTCAAAAATCGGAGATTATTAAAATTATTGTTTTAATAGTGTAAAAGTAAGGTATATTATTAATCAACGTGGGTTAAGGACAAATGTGAAATGTTTGTAGAACCGTTTTATGGGATAAACTGAGTTCTGGTAGTGTAACAGGGTGAAAAGATAGATAGTCGGATTGCTGTCACGCACTTCCCTCCTTCATAGATGTGTAAAATTAAGAACGAGCAGTCAGTTCCCCATTCTCTCAACGGCACTGCGTCACAAAATACGACTACAACTATAGCGTGTTACGTTGACCCTTCCGCAGCTCACCTTAGAAATCACTGATGACACGATGTGCAGACTTGTCCAGGATGTTTATGTTCCACAAAGTGCGACTAACACAACGTGGAATACAGAGATGAATTTTTAATAGTAGTAACGCAAGTAACTCAATAGATAGTATCTACGTAAATCTCTGCATACTGTTCTACAACGTTAGAGGGAAACTGATTCTAAGTCATTCCGAACGGCAGCTGTAACGTTCTCCCGGAAAACGTATCTTTCTCCACCACGTCTGCAGCTCGCTTTTCAGTTTACAGGCATACTATAATTCCCTAGTTCTGTCAAGTGAGTAAGCAAAATAACTCAGCTAGTATTTATATAATGCTGTTATTTTCGGTTAACTGAGTATGCATTTGCAGTTGTTAAATGAGCTAATACGTAGAAAAGCTCATCAGTTGGAGATGTCACCTGTCTGCTGCATTGGAAAGCATTCCCCAAATCTAATACGCTGTCAATATTTAAGTGACAATGTCGATTTTACTATCTACACTCCTGGAAATGGAAAAAAGAACACATTGACACCGGTGTGTCAGACCCACCATACTTGCTCCGGACACTGCGAGAGGGCTGTACAAGCAGTGATGACACGCACGGCACAGCGGACACACCAGGAACCGCGGTGTTGGCCGTCGAATGGCGCTAGCTGCGCAGCATTTGTGCACCGCCGCCGTCAGTGTCAGCCAGTTTGCCGTGGCATACAGAGCTCCATCGCAGTCTTTAACATTGGTAGCATGCCGCGACAGCGTGGACGTGAACCGTATGTGCAGTTGACGGACTTTGAGCGAGGGCGTATAGTGGGCATGCGGGAGGCCGGGTGGACGTACCGCCGAATTGCTCAACACGTGGGGCGTGAGGTCTCCACAGTACATCGATGTAGTCGTCAGTGGTTGGCGGAAGGTGCATGTGCCCGTCGACCTGGGACCGTACCGCAGCGACGCACGGATGCACGCCAAGACCGTAGGATCCTACGCAGTACCGTAGGGGACCGCACCGCCACTTCCCAGCAAATTAGGCACACTGTTGCTACTGGGGTATCGGCGAGGACCATTCGCAACCGTCTCCATGAAGCTGGGCTACGGTCCCGCACACCGTTAGGCCGTCTTCCGCTCACGCCCCAACATCGTTCAGCCCGCCTCCAGTGGTGTCGCGACAGGCGTGAATGGAGGGACGAATGGAGACGTGTCGTCTTCAGCGATGAGAGTCGCTTCTGCCTTGGTGCCAATGATTGTCGTATGCGTGTTTGGCGCTGTGCAGGTGAGCGCCACAATCAGGACTGCATACGACCGAGGCACACAGGGCCAACACCCGGCATCATGGTGTGGGGAGCGATCTCCTACACTGGCCGTACACCTCTGGTGATCGTCGAGGGGACACTGAATAGTGCACGGTACATCCAAACCGTCATCGAACCCATCGTTCTACCATTCCTAGACCGGCAAGGGAACTTGCAGTTCCAACAGGACAATGCACGTCCGCATGTATCCCGTGCCACCCAACGTGCTCTAGAAGGTGCAAGTCAACTACCCTGACCAGCACGATCTCCGGATCTGTCCCCCATTGAGCATGTTTGGGACTGGATGAAGCGTCGTCTAACGCGGTCTGCACGTCCAGCACGAACGCTGGTCCAACTGAGGCGCCAGGTGGAAATGGCATGGCAAGCCGTTCCACAGGACTACATCCAGCATCTCTACGATCATCTCCATGGGAGAATAGCAGCCTGCATTGCTGCGAAAGGTGGATATACACTGTACTAGTGCCGACATTGTGCATGATCTGTTACCTGTGTCTATGTGCCTGTGGTTCTGTCAATGTGATCATGTGATGTATCTGACCCCAGGAATGTGTCAATAAAGTTTCCCCTTCCTGGGACAATGAATTCACGGTGTTCTTATTTCAATTTCCAGGAGTGTATATTATCAATGGCTGGGATACTTTTCGCAGCTTGAGTGTGAAATGCAGCACACCAGCCTCACTCTTCAAACATCAGAAGAAGACCACTGGCTTAAACTGGCTTCCTCTGTAACAGAAGCAGATCACCCGAGTGTTATGCAACTTCCGATATCCAAACACAAGTTAAGCTAAGCATTAGAACAGATTAAGGTGCAGATTTAAACGAGATATATCCAATTTAGCCGTATATAACGCCAGTGAACTTACAAGATTTGTTATGAACGTAAGGTAAGTGGCTCCACTTTGTGCAGCCCACTCCACAAATGCCAGCAATTCCTGAGTGGGAGAGTGACAGCAGAAACGGATAAAATTTCGGAAGTCCCATAGCGAAATTATCTCGCTTCATACGGCAATGTCGACACGAATGATAAGATTTCGCCACCGAGGCTGGGTCAGGGCAGAAAAAACATCGGCGTTTCTGGCGAGTCAGGTAGCAGACTTAAGCACAATATAGTGGGTCAGAGCAGCCAAACAAGGTCACGTTATCTTCTTTATATGACGAAAGAGAGACTAAGGCGAATGCAATAAACGGTACGAAGAGATTTTACGAACCAATTCTATACTACACTGAAGCTTGAAAGAAACTGTTATTGGCATTAGCATTCGCATTGAAATGCAGAGGTACGTTAACAGGGAGAATACGGCGCTGCGGTCGGCAACGCCTATACAGGGTGAAAAGTATTTAAACCGACAATCTCTTTAGGTTTTTCCCTGATATCATTTTTTCCTATGAGGAATATTTCAACCGGTAGAGGAATATTTCTCTGATGGCAATTAACTAAACCAACAAACACTTTTCCATTTTTTTATGACCAAGAGGAAACACATTAACACAACCCAATTTCAGTTACAGTAGATTTTCAAAAATGCCTCCATTGACACGTAAACAAAGGTTAAACCGTCGGATCATGTTCTGTGTGACACGGGCAAAAACCCCAGGAGTACCCTGGATTGTTCATGCTGCTGCTACTCTCCGGGCAACCAGATCCTCTTCTGATGCAACAGGAGTTGCATAACCAAGGTTGTGCATCTCTCCCCACACAAAAAAGTCCAGAGGGGAAATATCTGGGGATCGAGCAGGCCATGGTACAGGACCACCTCTGCCAATCCACTTTTCTGGGAACCGTCGGTCCAGGAACCGACGCACACGAGGACTGAAATGTGCCGGCGCCCCGTCATCTTGGAACCACATTCGTTGTCTTGTAGGGAGCGGGACGTCTTCCAGCAATTCTGGCAATGCTCTGGCGAGAAAATTGTAATAGTCCCTGCCATTTAATGGTCTAGGTATCAGATACGGCCCAATTAAACAGTCCTCAACAACACCGACCCGCACCTTAACGAAGAACCGCGCTAGTAACTGTGGCATCCTCACTCCAAACATCCGAATTGTGCATGTTGAAGACTCCATCACGCCCGAACGTTGCTTCATCGGTAAATAATACAGAGGATGGAAATGTAGGATACATTTCACACTTTTCCGGGTTCTACCGCGAAAACTGTGCTCTGGATGGATAATCAACTGGTTCCAGGTTGTGGACACGCTGTAAGTGAAATGGACGTAAAAATTGCTCTCGAAGAACTGTTCTTACATTCGTCTGATTCCTCCCCATGCAATTGCGCGAGTGCTGATTGAAGGATCCCTCTCCACATGCTGCAAGACAGCTCCCTCAATTTGCAGCGTTCTTACCGTGCGACGGCGTCCCTGTCCAGATAATCTGCTAAATGACCCGGTCTCACGCAGATATTGGTACACAGCAGCAAAGGTCGTATCATGCGGGATACGGCGATTAGGATATTTTTCTTGTTAAACCTGCTGTGCAGCTCGTCCGTTGTAGTGCGCTACATAGTATGCACCAACCATGTCAGTGTACTCACTCCACGTGTATCGCGCCATCAGTAAACACAGACAATGCACTACTACACTTGTGGACAGCAGTTGCCTACAACTGAAGAGCGTAATACGCCCTCTAACAACTGAAGATCGTAATACGGCCTCTAAAAACTGAAGAGCGTAATATGGCCTTCACCGGTTGAAATGATCCTCATAGGAAAAAATGACATTAGGGATGTTACCTACAACCTCCCTGAGTTTGTCGGTTTAAATACTTTTCATCCTGTATTAGACAAAGTGTGTCTGGCGCAGTTGTTAGTTCGGTTACTGCTGCTACAATGGCAGTTTATCAAGATTTAATTGACTTTGAACGTGGTGTTATAGACGGCGCATGAGTGATGGGATACAGCATCTCTGAGGAGGGGTTTTCCCGTACGACCATTTCTAGAGTGTGCCGTGAATACCAGAATCCGGTAAAACATCAAATCTCCGACATCGCTGCGGCGGGAAAAAGATCATGCAAGAACGGGACCAATGACGACTGAAGAGAATCGTTCAACGTGACAGAAATGCAACCCTTCAGCAAACTGCTGCAGATTTCAATGCTGGGCTATCAACAAGTTTCAGCGTGCGAACCATTCAAGTAAACATCATCGATATGGGCTTTTTGGCTTCTCTGGCTTTTCAGTGTTTAACCAAGTCGTTTAGTAAGCACGACAGAGAAAAAACTGCTGATACCTTCTAATAGCAAGTCCTATGTGGTCATGACTAATGACGTCAGGTAAACATTAGCCACTACTTCGCTCTATAAATACCCCAGCATTTTAGCTCGTAAGACAGTCGGTCACAGAGATCGATGGCATACATGTCATTCGCACTCGATTCCCACATTGCAGCGAAGTGATGTCTGGCACAAGTCTGTTGTAGATTTCCTGCTTACTACAGAAAACACCAGACATGGCTACCTCGCCATCATCACCAGTCGCAGTGTTCAACGCATCACCCTGCCTCTGTCGCTGATGGGAGGACCTGGAGGTCTTTCCTTCCCACCAGAATCACAACACCATCATTCCTGACATTACATTCCGGTGGACTGAATAGTTCCCACCTGGGAAACAGTCCAATATTGTCGATCTTCACGGCTACACGGAAAACGGCATCGCGGTACGACGGATGACGAAGGAAGATGTTGAGCGGGAGGGGACAGAATACATCGCCTGTCACTCAGTACCGAGGCGTCACGGTACAGTCGGGCCACCGCAAGCGGCGAACCGCCAGTATACCAGCTGGCCGGAACGAAGGGTACGGTGTCAGCTGCCTTTAACGGTACCAAGGCCGCTTATGACGTGATTCCTCAAATGACCTTGACAGACGATGCCAACCACGAGTCAAGATTCTACCTGTATCTTTATGGAAATAAATAATGAATTCTGTAACTACTTTCACAGCTCCTACCGGCGACCACAGATCATTACCATCCTTCCGAGGAAAACTGGCAAGGAGCTAACTGGGACAGTGCATCCTGACACAGAACCAACGCTACTTACGCTCTTCCAATAGCTGTCTCGTACAACCAGTAACACAGTTGGCGACAGAAGTGCAGAAATTTCCTTGACATTCATTAACTTTCCCTTCCCCACCAACACAACGTGCGTCACTGACGGCATCACACTTTCCAATTAAGCACCTCTCACCCATTGTTTATAGTAATGTTTTGTACAAAAAATCTCACTAACAACAGCAAAAAAATAACTCCACCATATAATCAACAACTCAGTGAAGGTATTTTGTGGACTTACGTAAGGGAACTGGACAGGATATACGGGGGTGATATTGTCTGCCTGTAAAATGAAACCCCAGCAGTGCTCGTGGTGGAGGAAGTCGACCGTCTCATAAGAGTGTTTAGAGATTTGCTTGAAATTTGTCCACATGCTTTTCTTGCGTTTGTTATGTTATCAACCCATATCTGTATTCAGTGCAGTGTTAACACAGTTTTGCCGGCCACTGTGGCGGAGCGGTTCTAGGCGCTTCAGTCCGGAACCGCGCTGCTGCTACGGTCGCAGGTTCGAATCCAGCCTCGGGCATGGATGTGTGTGATGTCCTTAGGTTAGTTAGGTTTAAGACGTTCTAAGTTTAGGGGACTGATGGCCTCAGATGTTAAGTCCCATAGGACTTAGAGCCATCTGAACCATTCAACACACTCTTTGTAAAATAAACACACACACACCCTCCAGCCCCGTGAGTTTCTACGCACGTTTCGCCAGGGTTTCACAAGGCGAGCTGCAGATGGGTCGACATAACTTTGTGAAACACTATGTACTTGTTTTTGTGACATAGTGCGGCTGAGAGTATGGGGAATTCCCTGGCAGCTCTTAATTTTGCTGACCCACGAAGGAGGTAAGTGCACAACCACAATCTGGCGACCTACTTTCCCTCACGCTTCTAGCCTCCACCTCCACGTCAGCTTTCTACCTCGTTATACCCCTAGAACAGAAAATTTTACTGCACCTAGATGTGATACAAACATTTATTATTTGTTGTCAACCCAAATTACTTAACAATAAACATCCCTGTCGTATCACTGAACACTTTTTTTTAATCATTGCCATTTTTCCATCCTTTGCAACACATAACCTATTAATCTCAGAGAAAAAATGAAAACGACCTTCGTAGCAGGACATGTAATCTATTGTAATTTTTAATGGTAAACTTTTTCGCTATATGTTGCAGTTTTCAAGATATTTAAGAAAAACTTAAAAAAAGTACCCCACCTCCAAACTTCGCCGGTCAGGATTTTCAGTATGTTGTTCAGGACAGCCCGCGTCCCTAACACTGTACAAAAAATTGCAACTACACGAATTTTTCCCTCAGTCGACATTTCTTGGTCACAGGTGACTGGACCAAAAGCAAAAAAAAAGGAAAGTAGTCGAAGTATAGTGATTTTCTAGAATACATGTTTTCTAATGAGCAATCTGGAAAGTGAGAAATCACATAGAGTGAAAAGTTTAAAAGTTCAATAATTGACTTTGATAGTGTTCCAGAAGCCACACTCATTAACAAAAAAAGGACATCGACTCAATTTGTTATTCATTACAACGAGGTACGGCAACTACAAGGAGGTGGCAAATAAATGTGGCCCGGACAAGTGAATACGATTTGTGGCAGCATTAACGGAGGAGGAAAAGACTTACAGTTACCTTCCACAGAATGGAGCAACAATCCATACAGCCGGCCGAACTTGGAGTTCATTTACACAATCATCACGGGTGACAGAGTTGTTAGCAGAGATCAGTCTGGTGACGGCTCTAGCTAGCAACCCACGTCACCTGATCTGTGCGTGTGTGGGGAGCCCACAAGTCTTAAGGTGAATCGCAACAACCCTCATAGTCTTCAAGAACCACAACAGAACATTTCGGATGACATTGCAGCAATTTCAGTATTCCAGTTTCGATCCGCCTTCAGCAACTTGCTGACCAGCACCCAGAAGTGCGAAGAGATGATTGGTGGTCACTTTCTACATCTTCTGTAGTCAGGCGTTTCCTTTCCTCTGCTGTGTTTCTTTTTACCTGTATCTATGTCGTCGGGGCGACTTTTATTTGTCCCACATTGTATTAACTTTGAAGATATTGGACTGGCAGTGAGTAGATTATTCTTTTCATAGATTGAAGCTATATCGCGTAAATAGCACAGCTTCAATGGGATGTAGCGGGTGATTTTTCTATGAGTTACATTTACATTTTGATTTTGGAGTTCAAATTAAAATGTGTGATTTCCATGCCGTGATTTTTTTTATTCATTTAAAATCAAAATACTTATTTTGCTAAGTGAAATTAGTGAACATTTCACTTACCGTTTCTTGTTATTTGTCATCCATGCAAGCAACTGACCGGCGTCAGACGTAAAAACCTTGCAGTTTCTTACTTTGTACGCTACGGGCCACTGAATTCGCGTAACATGACCCTACTGGACTGAAGAGCCAAAGAAACTGGTACACCTGTCCAATATCGTGTACGGCCCCCGCGAACACGCAGAAGTGCCGGAACATGACGTAGCATGGACTCGACTGATGTCTGAAACAGTGCTGGAGGGAATTGACACCATGAATTTTATAGAGCTACACATAAATCCGTAAGAGGACGAGGGGGTGGATATCTTTTCTGAACAGCACGTTGCAAGGCATCCCAAATATGCTCAATAATGTTCATGTCTGGGGAGTTTGGTGGCCAGTTGTCATGTTTAAACTCAAAGGAGTGTTCCTGGAGCCACTCTGTAACTATTCTGGATGACTGGGATGTTGCATCTCCTGCTGGGGTTGCCCAATTCCGTTGGAATGCACAATGGACATGAATGGATGAAGGTGATCAGACAGGATGCTTGGGTACGTGCCACATTTCAAGAGTCCTATCTAGGCGTATCAGAGGTCCAATATCACTCCAACTGCACACCCCCACAACATTACAGAGCCTCCACAGCTTGAACAGTTCTCTGCTAACATGCAGGGTCCATGGATTCATTAGAGTGTCTCCATACCCATGCACTTTCATCATCTCGATACAATCTTAAACGAGACTCGTCCGACCAGGCAACATGTTTCCAGTCATCAACCGTTCAGTGTCGGCGTTGACGGGTCGAGGCGAGGGGTGTAGTCATCAATGGTAAACGAGCGAGTCTTCGGCTCCGAAAGCCCATATCGGTGATATTTCGTTGAATGGTACGCGCGCCCACACTTGCTGACGGCCCAGCATTGGAATCTGCAGGACGGTGCGGAAGTGTCCGCAGCTCGTGGTCTTGCGGTAGCATTCTTGCTTCCCGCGCACGGGGACCCGGGTACGATTGCCGGTGGGGTCGGGGATTTTGTCTGCCTCAGGATGACTGGGTGTTGTGAGTCTTTCATCATCATTAACACGGAAGTCGCCGAGGTGGCATTAGCTAAAAAGGACTTGCAATTTCGGCGGCCAAGCAGCCCGTATGGAGTCTCCCGGCCAACAATGCCGTACCATCACTCTTTTTTCCACTTCCGTCACGTTGAACGATTCTCTTCAGTCGCCATTGGTCCTGTTCTTGAAGGATGTTTTTCCTACCACAGCGAGTCCCATCGCTCTTGCGCTGAGTGTAACACTCACTTAAATCTTAATAACCTGCCATTGTAGCAGCAGCAACCGATCTAAGAACTGCGCCACTTGTTGTCTTATATAGGCGTTGCCGACTGCAGCGCCGTATTCTGCCTGTTTACATATCTCTGTATTTGAATATTACCAGTTTCCTTAGCCCTTCAGTGTGTATAGCCAGTTCAGCATTTCTTGAAGCAGTGCCCCCTTGTACTGCTCCAATTTCGTCGACAGAATTCAGTTTTCGTGAGGCGTGCCGTCGTACGTACCAGTCTAAAAATGGTTCAAATGGCTCTGAGCATCATGGCACTTAACAGCTGAGGTCATTAGACCCCTAGAACTTAGAACTATTTAAACCTAACTAACCTAAGGACACCACACACATCCATGCCCGAGGCATGTACCGAGTTGTCAGATCGTAGCGCGAGCTGTAAATCTTGTGAGCACTGCGGGGGATTTCCCCTGCAACATTCCACTGAACGAAATATACTGCTGTTGGTGAAAAAAAAAAGAAAAACCGTAATCCGATGTACTGGATTTACTTGATGTCGCTGAATTCAACAGTTTCCTTCAACACGTTCTCAATTTTTGCTCTTTGTCGAAAGAAAGAGATTTGGAAATGCTCTGAAATATGCTCGTTTCAAGGCATAATTTGCAGGTGTGTCATACCAAGGAAAGAATAGGTAGCTGTTTTGAATTATTATTGAAATGAAATAGGAATCGAAAGCAAAATTATGTATTTAGCTACAGCAAGTTATAGGCTGATTTTACGGTCTCCGCCGGCCACGGTGGTCTAGCGGTTCAGGCGCTCAGTCCGAAACCGCACAACTGCTACGGTCGCAGGTTCGAATCCTGCCTCGGGCATGGATGTATCTGATGTCCTTAGGTTTGTTAGTTTTAAGTAGTTCTAAGTTCTAGAAGGACTGATGACCACAGATGTTAAGTACCACAGTGCTCAGAACCATTTGAAACGTTTTTTTTTTTTTTACGGTAACCCCCTACCAGTGTAGACATTGTAATTACGTCCACGTAATCAAGGAGTAATAATAAATTTTCAGTTCCTTTACGATCCATTTTCTTCCAAAATATAAACAAAATAAATTAACATGAAATATCATGTCAGGTCAAATGGACAAACAACCAGATCTCAGTCACGCTAAGACTGTAACTCCGTTCTTGCTGTAAGCACGACGACACGTTTTAAAGCTTCCATAGACTCTATTCGTTGTTTACCCCTAATTTAAATAAACACACGCTCGGTAATTGGTCAATGACGCAACCGTTGGGTGTTGGTACGCAATTGGAAATACGTCCAATTTATGTATTAGGGATACTTATGGACGTTCTGAGAAATGTTTCCAGAGAGTATGAGGAACAAGACTTTAAAATTCAAATTTTTTATATAAATGAGTTGATCAATTTCAAGATAACTTATGCTATAAGAAGTAAAATGTATAGGTAGCACAAAGAACTAATTATATTACAGAGGTTTGATGGTATTCTATGAGCCAAGTTCCTTTTATTTCAATTTTATTAGTCTCAGACGTCATAGTTCGGCTAGATATGTGTCGAGATAAGTCGATATAAGTTAAGCTTCGACCTTAATCGAGTGTGAGGTGCGGTGAAAGCAGGAAGAAGAAATTGGTTACCACGTTGTGGAGGGACGAAACAAATGGTTCAAATGGCTGTACGGACTGTGGGACTTAACATCTGAGGTCATCGGTCCCCGAGATTTAGAACTACTTAAACCTAACTAACCTAAGGACAGCACACACATCCATGTCCGAGGCAGGATTCGAACCTGCGACCGTAGCAGCAGTGCCGTTCCAGACTGAAGCGCCTAGAACCGTTCGGCCACAACGGCCGGCAGGGACGTAACAGGAGAAATGATATTCGGCTGCTATACAATGATGCTACTTTAGGTGAGTACGTGTAGGTAATCAGTAGCTATGAAACAAATTACATACTGAAGAAACGAGGTTGTGTGAAAGTATTTTATAGAGTTGTCCATGTTCAGGCTCACTCGTTATACTATCTATTTTTTAGTTGGCGCTAGCCGAAGTGGCCGTGCGGTTCTAGGCGCTACAGTCGCAGGTTCGAATCCTGCTTCAGGCATGGATGTGCGTGATGTCCTTAGGTTAGTTAGGCCGTCGAATGGCGCTAGCTGCGCAGCATTTGTGCACCGCAGCCGTCAGTGTCAGCCAGTTTGCCGTGGCATACGGAGCTCCATCGCAGTCTTTAACACTGGTAGCATGCCGCGACAGCGTGGACGTGAAACGTATGTGCAGTTGACGGACTTTGAGCGAGGGCGTATAGTGGGCATGCGGGAGGCCGGGTGGACGTACCGCCGAATTGCTCAACACGTGGGGCGTGAGGTCTCCACAGTACATCGATGTTGTCGCCAGTGGTCGGCGGAAGGTGCACGTGCCCGTCGACCTGGGACCGGACCGCAGCGACGCACGGATGCACGCCAAGACCGTAGGATCCTACACAGTGCCGTAGGGGACCGCACCGCCACTTCCCAGCAAATTAGGCCGTCTTCCGCTCACGCCCCAACATCGTGCAGGCCGCCTCCAGTGGTGTCGCGACAGGCGTGAATGGAGGGACGAATGGAGACGTGTCGTCTTCAGCGATGAGAGTCGCTTCTGCCTTGGTGCCAATGATGCTCGTATGCGTGTTTGGCGCCGTGCAGGTGAGCGCCACAATCAGGACTGCATACGACCGAGGCACACAGGGCCAACACCCGGCATCATGGTGTGGGGAGCGATCTCCTACACTGGCTGTACACCTCTGGTGATCGTCGAGGGGACACTGAATAGTGCACGGTACATCCAAACCGTCATCGAACCCATCGTTCTACCATTCCAAGACCGGCAAGGGAACTTGCTGTTCCAACAGGACAATGCACGTCCGCATGTATCCCGTGCCACCCAACGTGCTCTAGAAGGTGTAAGTCAACTACCCTGGCCAGCACGATCTCCAGATCTGTCCCCCATTGAGCATGTTTGGGACTGGATGAAGCGTCGTCTCACGCGGTCTGCACGCCCAGCACGAACGCTGGTCCAACTGAGGCGCCAGGTGTCCCCTCGACGATCACCAGAGGTGTACAGCCAGTGTAGGAGATCGCTCCCCACACCATGATGCCGGGTGTTGGCCCTGTGTGCCTCGGTCGTATGCAGTCCTGATTGTGGCGCTCACCTGCACGGCGCCAAACACGCATACGAGCATCATTGGCACCAAGGCAGAAGCGACTCTCATCGCTGAAGACGACACGTCTCCATTCGTCCCTCCATTCACGCCTGTCGCGACACCACTGGAGGCGGCCTGCACGATGTTGGGGCGTGAGCGGAAGACGGCCTAATTTGCTGGGAAGTGGCGGTGCGGTCCCCTACGGCACTGTGTAGGATCCTACGGTCTTGGCGTGCAATAATTACGTAAAACTACAGTGAACTGAGTCTACTGTTTTCATTCCGTTGCTCCCACAAGATACTTTCACTCAAAGTAACGAATGAATAATTCAGTCGATATGTAAAACTACAACCGAATAGGTCGACTGCTTTCCAGCAACCGACTGCATCGAATATTTCGATTCGATTGTTCAAACCACTATTTGGTTCTGCTCGTTTTAACGAAATGGATTCAAATGGCTCTGAGCACTGTGGGACTTAACATCTTAGGTCATCAGTGCCCTAGAACTTAGAGCTACTTAAACCTAACTAACCTAAGGACACACACACATCCATGCCCGAGGCATGATTCGAACCTGCGGCCGTAGCAGTCCCATGGTTCCGGACTGCATCGCCTAGAACCGCAAGATCGTTTTAACTATATACGTCATTACTTCTATACTATTTATTCATTCCCCTGTGGTGAAGTAGATGAGTATTTGCGCTGTGTTTTGATGCTGAGAAGAAGACTGCCTTTTTCTGATGGAGGACCATACTATGATATAGATGTAACCATGCATGGGAATTGGGTGGGATAAACAAATAAGTTTTCGTGGCGACGTTAGTGTGGCACGATTTAGTCAACAACACACCGCTTATAGATATTGGGCGAGTAGTTGCGCGCAATGGAATAGGTGCTCATAGGTTGCTCATGCGATACTGTTTATAAGCTGGTAATTTCGTCTCACATGCATTATTTTGCTTCGTGATATTGTAAATTTATAGACAGTACCTTCCTCTGAAGTATAACAATTAGTTGCTCATTCACTTAGCATTTTGTGTTACGAAGACGATGTTCCCTCTGCTTGTAAATTCAGGTCCAGAAATTGCAGGTAGAAATACACTTACAGCACTGCGAAGTCATCTTCTTGTAATTAGTGACAATACACTGATACACCTCGCTACGTTGGATCTTCCTGATGGCATTGCGGGCACGTGACTCGGCAACAAAAGTATCTAAGTGTAGGAGGTAAGGACTGTTGATCAACCTAACGAAGATATGGATTGCAGATGGGAAAATCCACTGAAATAAGCCACTTTGACAAAGGAAAAAGTATTATAATACAGATACTATGAACGAGTATCTGCTGGTCGAATGCTCACGTGCTGCTTTCGTGAACATCTACAAAAAGAGGTAGAAGGACAGTGAAATTTCCAGTAGGCGCTAAATGGTTGGAAATCCACGACTCTTTACAGAAGGTGGGGTTCGGAGGATTGTCTGCTCTGTGAAGTGATCTGTGATCGGTGATTTGTGGCATCTCTGCAGGGCTCCGTTAGCAGTGTCTTGACACTGTAACTACTGGTTAAGTCTGTTCTTTGTATACAACAACACGTGTTTTGCTTGACTTTTGTAGAGAAATTATTCAACGTCCTTGTCAGTTCACGTAATGATCTTAGATTGTATTTAACTTTGTTCTCGAAAACTGCGTATAATAAATTTTATTTGAGAGTTACTTTAGTTAGTCCGTATTGTATGATATCACTACTTCCACTTTTCTAATTTGTCACCAGGTCATCCGATTATGGGCTATGCCCGAAGCGCGTCACGAGCACAATGAAGGATTCAATACCAACTGGATTTGTAGTGCCTACGCGACTTACCAGCACTTTTAAACTAACTTCCATATTTAATATCAGGGGTAAGCAGTCATTCACTCCGTGCTATGGGGTTTCAGATTGTGATGAAGATAGTCTGACGTGTGCTGCATTGCTGTCTGCTGTTTAAAGAATACTGACCTACGAAAACTCCTTCACTATTACAAATTTAAGTAGGAAAAAGAGTCACGACTTAAGACCTCCCTTATCGCTGGTAACTGCGGAGGTGAAGCCGATCTACTGTTCCTCCCATGTCTTCCTCGTTGTGTGCAATCTCTTCACGTTTCTTTTGTGTCAGTATGTTGCTCTTCTTTCCCAGACTGTATTGCCTTCTCTTTGCCAGCAGCGCCGGCAAGGTGTTGTGCTGTCTTCATTTCTCCTCGCCGCGGGTGTCGGGGGGAGCAGTTGCAGTGGCAGCTGATGTGGCTGCATCACCAGGCGCAGCAGCCGCTGCGGGAAGACGTGCGGCATCCGTCTGACTGTCCGGCGGAGCGCGCGTGCTCCTGTCGCACGCCGTGCTGCTGGCGCCTTCTGTTTGCCTGCGAGTTTTCTCCGAGTCGGCTCGCAGGACGTCAGGCCTTACTAACGTGAGTGCCTTTTCTGGTCGGCAGATGCCGTCTTCTTCCGCTTGGTGGAGAGGTGGTGTCAACAGTTTTCGTAGCGTCGGTAATCCTCTACTGCCCGCGCGCCTGGGCGCGGACGTCGTTTGGAGTGGGTAATTCTCGGCTTGCACCGCACACCGCGTTGTCGAACTGTCGCAGAACTCAAATATACACAGCCGCATAACTCGCCAAGTCCACGCTGCCACAGGTCTTGCACTTTGGTGGGTCACTGGCAGCTGATAAACACTGAGGTGACAAAAGTCATGAATAGCTACACTCCTGGAAATTGAAATAAGAACACCGTGAATTCATTGTCCCAGGCAGGGGAAACTTTATTGACACATTCCTGGGGTCAGATACATCACATGATTACACTGACAGAACCACAGGCACATACACACAGGCAACAGAGCATGGACAATGTCGGCACTAGTACAGTGTATATCCACCTTTCGCAGCAATGCAGGCTGCCATTCTACCATGGAGACGATCGTAGAGATGCTGGATGTAGTCCTGCGGAAAGGCTTGCCATGCCATTTCCACCTGGCGCCTCAGTTGGACCAGCGTTCGTGCTGGACGTGCAGACCGCGTGAGACGACGCTTCATCCAGTCCCAAACATGCTCAATGGGGACAGATCCGGAGATCTTGCTGGCCAGGGTAGTTGACTTACACCTTCTAGAGCACGTTGGGTGGCGCGGGATACATGCGGACGTGCATTGTCCTGTTGGAACAGCAAGTTCCCTTGCCGGTCTAGGAATGGTAGAACAATGGGTTCGATGACGGTTTGGATGTACCGTGCACTATTCAGTGTCCCCTCGACGATCACCAGAGGTGTACAGCCAGTGTAGGAGATCGCTCCCCACACCATGATGCCGGGTGTTGGCCCTGTGTGCCTCGGTCGTATACAGTCCTGATTGTGGCGCTCACCTGCACGGCGCCAAACACGCATACGAGCATCATTGGCACCAAGGCAGAAGCGACTCTCATCGCTGAAGACGACACGTCTCCATTCGTCCCTCCATTCACGCCTGTCGCGACACCACTGGAGGCGGCCTGCACGATGTTGGGGCGTGAGCGGAAGACGGCCTAACGGTGTGCGGGACCGTAGCCCAGCTTCATGGAGACGGTTGCGAATGGTCCTCGCCGATATCCCAGGAGCAACAGTGTCCCTAATTTGCTGGGAATTGGCGGTGCGGTCCCCTACGGCACTGCGTAGGATCCTACGGTCTTGGCGTGCATCCGTGCGTCGCTGCGGTCCGGTGCCAGGTCGACGGGCACGTGCACCTTCCGCCGACCACTGGCGACAACATCGATATACTGTGGAGACCTCACGCCCGTGTTGAGCAATTCGGCGGTACGTCCACCCGGCCTCCCGCATGCCCACTATACGCCTTCGCTCAAAGTCCGTCAACTGCACATACGGTTCACGTCCACGCTGTCGCGGCATGCTACCAGTGTTAAAGACTGCGATGGAGCTCCGTATGCCACGGCAAACTGGCTGACACTGACGGTGGCGGTGCACAAATGCTGCGCAGCTAGCGCCATTCGACGGCCAACACCGTGGTTCCTGGTGTGTCCGCTGTGCCGTGAGTGTGATCATTGCTTGTACAGCCCTCTCTTCTTATACAACATTTTCTGTTTTGTCTTCAATGGATAGTAAGTTATTTTCTGAAACGCTCTTTATTTTTCTTTAGATCTCTCTTTCAGTACCATGCTAACTCGTCATAACCTAAAATGACAAGGATCCCCTGAATCCTATAGTGATTAACATGTTTTGTTCTGAGCAGAAGCTATGTGCATCAGTCTGCGAATCAACAGGTTAAGCAAACGATAATGGAGCATAGGGATTGATATGGTCTCTTTTATTCTCAATACATGTAAACTATATCTAAAATAATGTGAGCAAAACTTTCACATTGTTTCTTAGAGAAAATGCTGAGTATTGTGAAATATCATTGTTTAGTAACCACATAAAAACTGTAATGAACTGAACACAATTTCAAATGTTTGCAGCTTACTGAACTTTTAACTATGCAAAAATAACATACATTACTGTGGATGGGGCATTAGGCACAATGAGGAAGGGAAGTGGCCGTGGTTTTATCAAGTTAAACCATCCAGCACTCTTCTGAATCGGTTTAGAGTAAGCCTAAATCAGAATGTTTCGCACGGCTGTTTGAGTGTTCCTCTGTCATAATATTAGTCGAGATCGACAACCACTAAGCCATGTCTCACTGTGTCTGTTACATGCAGATAGATGTAATTAATGTGTGAAAACATGAAGCGTGCTCCGTTGCAGTATTGACGATTTGGCGCTGGGCATACTGTAGTCACAGCGACAGTACTCTGGATGCGATGTCACGATTCGATATCATTTTGTAAGAATACTCGGAAAATGAAACGCATCTAAAAGGTGGTCGACAGCGAGAGGCTAGTGTGCCACTACCGTTTTTTTCTGACATTAGAGCGTCGCAATTAGTCTTTGTGGGCCAGTCGGCACATACATTTCGTGTCAGTTCGCCTAAGAGGAGAAGGAAGTAAAGTATAAAATCTATTTGCCCCTGATGATGAGCCCACGGGGTTCTAAATGCATCGCTGGTTTAATAAAACACTAATCTTTGTGACTGAAAGCTTTATTATTTATACTTGCTGTGTACTGAATACAGTCACATCAACGACAACAAACATGGATAAAACTAGGAAGCTGATATTTCAGAATCGTGTTATGAGTCAACGAGATTCACAGTGAATGACGGCTCTTCAAGCCGCTTTAGCTGTTTTGTAATCCTTTATTGCGAACATTACCGGCTTCACACTGTTACAGGAGTATCCTCAGATGATGCACTGTTAGCAAAAATGCAATTTTTAGAAGATTATATAAAAAGAGGAAAAATATTGTTAAATTTCTTATATATATTTGTCAAACGTGCACAAACTGCTTTTTTTTTTTTTTTAAGTTACTCACATGATGACCGTCAACGAATCAGGACGCTACGATATCCCATAGTTCATTTGTAAATCGAACATGTTAATCCTTTATAGGCCGTTGTTAACGGGAAAACTGGCATTAAGCACCAGTACGTGAATCTGAGAATAGACACATCGGTGATAACACCTAGTACAAAATAATTACAGATGTTAAAATTTGTGGCTACAGCGTGTAAAATAAATTTTATCGATGTTCGCGGTGTGTAATGCCGGTGGGTTCTATGGAAGTACATAATAGCACCTACCAAAAGAACTAATGCATTTGAGGATCACGCACCATTAAGTAAATGTGAAAACAGCGACAGCGTTTTATATCAGTGCTACGGGCTGGTATCTGGTGGTGTTGTACTAGAAGCTCATATTAACAAACATTTATCTCGAGTCTGATGCCTTAAATCATGGAATTCCTTGTGAACAAAATATAAAAATTAATGAACCTATGGCAAGGAACAGCTTGCAGTATACCTGGCCAACAGTTATGATAAACCTATGGTATGTGTCATAAAAACACCCACTGGTGCTTGATGCCAGTTTTACCGTCGCAACAGCATATAAAGGATTAACATTTTCGATTTACAATTGAACTATGGGCTATTGTAGTTTACCGATTGGTTGAGGGCAATCATGTGATTACTGTTCTAATTTAAAAAATTCAGTTTATTTACTTTCCATAAATATTCTTAAGAAACTTTATAAACAGTCCCCTTTTTATAAAATTTTACTCTAGAAGCGCATTTTAATTAATAGTGCATCACCTGAGGCGCGAAACCGGTAACGGTCCCAGTAAAGATCTTCAAAACAGCAAGGGCGACTTGAAGAGTCTTCAGTTTAGTAAGAAACTAGTTTGAAGATTCTTAAATATTAACAATGTACTTTGTCTTCTGTGGCTGCCCTGTGTACAAAATTGTATGTAGAAATAGAAAGTTAACCATATTGTTAACGATCTAAATGAACTAGAAATTGCAGTTTTATTTGATGTACTTTGTCTGTCTGAACACCAAGTCACTACAGAAATAGAAATTTTATATGTTTAAGATTACGAATTAACAGCTTACAGTTGCAAAAAAAAGGACACATGGAGAAAGGCGTAATTATCACGTATGCGATAAATACACCAAACTACGACACAAGTTATTCGGCGCTAAGCAACACACAAATGCAGGTACGGCCTAAAATGATAATGATAATTATTGTATTTTACAGCTCCCAACTGGTAAATTTTCAAAAGTTGTTAAAAAAATTTGAAAAACTATTGTGTCACCTGCGTGACAAAAGGATTCAAATAATGATGTTACGTTATACCAACATAACGTTTTGGCACAGTTTAGGAAAGGAATAAATTCTGCTGCACGCTTCAATATAATCTCAATTTCAATTGTGAGCTTTTCCAGTAGAAATTTGCTAGACGCATCATATTAACGCACAACGTTTTTGTGTGAGAGGATATAATCAACAATATTATTGTTCATCTAGTTTTAAATGAGTTATTGGAGGAACTCGTCACAATCAATTTAATTCAAGTGGGGAAAACCATTATAATAGCTGATACACTCTCAAATATCACAATCAGAAGCAACCTTCGAGGCATCGTCCGGAATGAGGTATATGGGGCAACAGAGTTAAAATCGATATTGAAATCATTTCTATAAATATATTTCTATGAGCCTTTGCAATCTGCTTCCCGACGAAAATATGGCACCAACCTTGTATAAAAAAAACTTTGGACAAAGAAGTAGCGTTGAAGTATCGTTAGCAAATAAAGAAAAATGTACAATTGGCCGGTGCAACCACAGATGTGCAACAACCTTCATATTCTAAAAAGTGTTGTTTTATGTTTCCAAGAGTTATTAACGATCAGAAACTTGCATGCTACGTCACAGATTGCTTATTCTGAAAATAAAATCAAAACAATAGTGAGCGACGTTAGAATGGAAATGCAATGTCTATCAACGAATAAGATTATTTAATAGTTACAGTAATGACCAAATTGTCCATTATACCACATATTTCGTAATGGTAGTACTTTGTAAAAGTAACTGAAAAACTCAAAAGAAACAAAACATTTCATCAAATGGCTCTGAGCCCTGACACAGCATCACATGTAACATTCAGTACTACAAGCATTCAGTCACTTCTACATCACTCCCATTTCTTCCAAGAAACTAATGAAATAGTAAATTGTCTCAATAGCCAAAATTCTTGTGGGTTAGATAACATTTCCAGAAAAACATTAAAAACAGTTTATGTTGTACTCAGCCATGTACATTACACATCACTTTTCACAAAAATATCTTTCCACACATACTAAAGTATGTCGTTTTCAGAGCCCTCGTTAAGAAAGGTTGTCGGTCATATGTTAATTACTATCAACTCAATTCGTTTTTAATTTCCTTCTTGAAAGTTCTACAAAACGTGATGTATTTAAGACTGGCTGAGCATATTTGCGAATATAAAATTTAGAGTTAGTCACCATTTGGATTCCAGAAGTATTTCTCCACGGAGCGTGCCATCTTCCATTTCGCTGACTTCACATTAAAACATCTGAATGCTAGTGTTCCCATATCAATGTAGTTTGTGATCTGCGTAAGGCATATGAATGTACAAATCAACATTATTGCCGAAAAACTTAGTTTATGACCACAGTGAGTAAGTGGTTTACATCATACTGAACTGATAGGAAGTGAGATGACGCGGTAGATAGCCCACGCAGCTCTTACGGCGAATCTTCCTCTGTTTAGTGTGCAGTTACTAGTCCTTGCAATTTATTACTTAACTTAGAAAAGCACAGTTCATTCCATTCTGCATAAGGCAAGACGATGATCAATATCAATACAGAATACAGAATACGTAAATTTGATTCAAAATTCCTGGGCCTGCACACTAATTAGTCAGGAAACATCCCTTGCTGTAGCAGTACGAGAGTAGATAGTTCGTTTGCTTGCTGTATTATGAGCTTCTAACTGGATGCGAGCTGCTTACTTAGTATTTTTTGTGTGATATTGTAATTTAATTCTTAAATTTCTCGTACGTCTGTGTAGCATACACGTGCACCGTCTTTAATTTGTACAGGAATGTTTGGATGCGAGCTGACCGGGTGACCCTTCGCACAGAGCTCCAAGTGGTTTCAGTCACGCACCTTGAGGCTGTTAACAATGGGCATCAACTCGAATGGGTGAGACGTGAGGGGGGTGGGGGGGGAGGACTTTGGGGCACTCTGTGTTCATAATGGGGGTAGTCATCCCAGGTGTGGAATGGGTCCTTCGAGGATGCCACAAACAACATGGGCTGCAGCCAACAGCAAGTGGTAGCTTATGCTGGACTAATGATGTGTGTCATTTTGGATAAAAAGTAATTTTATCTGGTTTCCAGCGGCTCTCTGAAGTGGTAAAGACATCCAGTCTTACATGCAGCATGGAGGCAGAGCTAACCATCTGTAGTATCATTAAAAGGAGCGAATTTACACCCTATGTACAGAGTTGAGTGGAGGGTCTGAAACAGATACTCAGACTGTTATGAGACTGTGCAGGCTGCATATTCCTTGACTTGCGCCGTAGGGAGGAGGGATGTCGGTATCTGCTTAATAAAACAGCGATGTATTACACAAAGGGAGGCGGGTACACAGGTAGCGGATGATTTGTGGACTGTGCGGTTTTTTAAGTTAGAGTATTGCAGACGTGTGGAAACGAGGGCTCAGTCACAAAGGGTGCAGGTCATACACAAGGAAGAGGGTATATCTAGGAAACAATTGTGTTATACATGGTGGTCAGAAACAGACTTAAAAGCTTGTAACGATGTTGCGACGAGGGTAAATCTGGGAAAATTTATATTATTGAGGGTGGTCAGAAGCAGACTGAAAAGCTTGTAAGGGTGTTGCAGGGTACGTTGCACTGAGAAATAATTGTTAAGAATGAAATTCGAGAGGTTACGCCATTGATGAGGTACTTAGCATTGAAGTTAGCCAATTACACCGGTGCGCATGCAAATTCAAGCGGTCTAATAGATATGAGTAGTGCCAGTTGTTCACATAGCGTAGACCAATGTTTCTCAAAGTCAGGGGGTCCGCGACGCCTAAAACTTGAAATCTATTGTAAACAAATGGTACTCAGGCTGTCATACAGGTAATATTTTTTCAATTACAAAAGGTTGAGAGTAAAGTTGCAGCTAAAATTAAGAAGCTGCAGCTGTGGACAGTACATGTTCTGAACAACAACTATTCATCATTTCCTGTAATTAAGGAATTCACTGATTCTTCAGTTGAAAAACTCTCTGCTGAAGTGCACAAAACACTTTTAGGACACTGGAGCATTAGCTGCAAGTTGTCGAGAATCCTTTCAGTAATGTAGAAATCCATGATATACAAGGCACGAATCTCGATCACACAGAACAATAACAGATACTGGATGCTGTAATTTACCGTCTAGTAAGGTCATCCGAAGACCAGTATCAGCTGCAAAGCGATTTAGAAAAGATTGCTGTATGGTGTGTCAGGTGGCAGTTGACGCTAAATAACGAAAAGTGTGAGATGATCCACATGAGTTCCAAAAGAAATCCGTTGGAATTCGATTACTCGATAAATAGTACAATTCTCAAGGTTGTCAATTCAACTAAGTACCTGGGTGTTAAAATTACGAACAACTTCAGTTGGAAGGACCACATAGATCATATTGTCGGGAAGGCGAGCCAAAGGTTGCGTTTCATTGGCAGGACACTTAGAAGATGCAACAAGTCCACTAAAGAGACAGCTTACACTACACTCGTTCGTCCTCTGTTAGAATATTGCTGCGCGGTGTGGGATCCTTACCAGGTGGGATTGACGGAGGACATCGAGAGGGTGCAAAGAAGGGCAGCTCGCTTTGTATTGTCGCGTTATAGGGGAGAGAGTGTGACAGATATGATACACGAGTTGGGATGGAAGTCATTACAGCATAGACGTTTTTCGTCGCGGCGAGACCTTTTTACGAAATTTCAGTCACCAACTTTCTCTTCCGAATGCGAAAATATTTTGTTGAGCCCAACCTACATAGGTAGGAATGATCATCAAAATAAAATAAGAGAAATCAGAGCTCGAACAGAAAGGTTTAGGTGTTCGTTCTTCCCGCTCGCTGTTCGGGAGTGGAATAGTAGAGAGATAGTATGATTGTGGTTCGATGAACCCTCTGCCAAGCACTTAAATGTGAATTGCAGAGTAGTCAGGTAGATGTAGATGTAGATGTAGAACTACCTTCGATATTTCAGGGAAAAACTTTTTCAAATAAAATGAACTTTTTGGTTTTTTTGTTGCGTGTGTATGAAGAGTTGTCTAAAAATGAATTGCAACATTTGGTGCCTTTCCCTACCACTTACTTATCTGAGTTGACCTTTCCTGCTCTTGACATTATTAAAACCTTAAAGCAAAATCGATTTAAAGTGATGTGCCGAAACTTATTCCAGATATCAGTGGAATTGCGCAAAAATGCAAAGAATTTCATTCCTCACATTAGTGATCCCACATTTGAGAATGTTGCCTGTGAAGTGGATTTTCTTAAAAGCAAAGACATTGATTTTCAGTTACTGTACTGTATTATATTACTGTATTTTCTGTTTTACGGTACGGTCACTGTATTTCTGTAAGTTAATGTATTTTCAGTTAAAATTTCGTTCACTAGGCAACAATCATGCATCTTCAGATTAATTTACTTATTGCATTACTTTTCTTGATATATTTCTTGTCGATACTAAGGGTAATTACTACATTTTTAATACCATGTGAAATTTCAGATAACATTGCAAAGGGGTCCGCAGATCACTTTCCGAACGAAGAGGGGGCCGCCTTATCGTAAAGTTTGAGAACCACTGACGTAGACGATAGCGCACGAGACTGCTCACCCTTTGGTTCGGTTTTGTTCCTTAGTACCATCACATGTCCAATTTTCATATAGCACTCTTGTGCGGTTTTAGGAAGCCAAACAGAGAACACGTTAGGCGACACCGTCTGTCGCGTGTTGCTTGAACCTACCCTGCAAGACCCTTATAAGCTTTTTAGACGATTTCTAGCCATCATGTAATTGCAAATTGTCGTAACTATGTTGGGAAAGAATCAGAGCCCTAAGCGCTCATAACGAGCACTGAAGAAGAAATCGTTATAGGAACCTAAAGCTGGCTGAAGCCGTAGAAAGATTCAGCGGAAGTTTTTACCACGTACCTAATGGTGTACGGAAAGGATAGATTACATTTAGTTTAAGGTGGCGCGTTTGTTGGTGTACAAAAGCAGTTTATCTTGGAGCGAAATCGAAGTAGATAGTTTCTACTAGTTAGTATGGGTAGATGTTATATTCGGCAACCGGAATAAATTACGAGTAGTGCAACATACTTTTTTCCGCCCAATTTCTGTTGAATATACCTGGAATTTGTAATGGGACATCGTTCAGTATTCCCACTTTAGCACTATGGTTCCATTAATTTTGGGCAGGTAGTGGCGCTGTACATAGTCTTGCCTGAAAATGGCATCTGTAACGGAAGTACGTTCCAAACAGAGAAGAGCGGTAACTGAGGTTCTTTTTTTTTCGGAAGACCAGAGCGTCGCAGGTGCTTGTAGAATATCTACGAAGTCCCTGCAGCAAACAATGCCAGGTGAGTCGTTGAGTGAGATGTCGAGGCATCTCTCATCGTTACAACAACGCCACGCTAGTCTTTCAGATCTCTCGCGTGCCAGCCGGCCTCTCACGGCTGTACCTCCCGCAGAGCTGAAACGTCCGGAAACACAAAAATTTTCAAATGTGTACGAATTCCTACGGGAACAAACTGCTGCCGTCATCGTTCCCTAGACCAACACACTACGTAAACTAACTTATACTAAGAACAACACAAACACCCATGCCCGAGGGAGGACTCGAACCTCCGGCGGGAGGGGCCGCGCAATCTGTGACATGGCGCCTCAAACCGCGCGGCCCGGAAACACACATTCGAGATGATCGACGGATCACAAGTGAAACACTTCGCTGAATAACTGGGCGTCTCTTTTGGTAGTGCTAATATCCTCTTCCATCAGAGTGGGTTTACACAAATGTGTGTTTAAATTACAATGAAATGAAAATCCTTAGCTGCTTACAGGGGTTGACATACGTGAACGGCGACAGATGAAAATGTGTGCCCCGACCGGGACTCGGACTCTGGATCTCCTGCTTACGGGGCAGACGCTCTAACCACCTGAGCCACCGAGGACACAGAGGATAGCGCGACTGCATGGATTTCTCTCCGGCACGCCTCCCGCGAAACCCACATTCTCAACGTATTGTCCCGCACTACATTCGCAGTGCCCCCTCCCATTATACTCATTACTCGCGGCGCGTAGCCGATTCCCGTAAGAGTTCGGGCACTGTTTGTGCATCCGCACAGAAGAAAATGGTCAAGTGGCCGGTAAGCCTTAACTATATATATATATATATATATATATATACTAAGATGGTATCTGTTCTTTCGGACATTTCAGAAAGCACCGATACCATCTTAGTATACAAATGTGTGTGCCGGCCGGTTTCCTCGCCGCCTAACAGAAGACCATAAAGACCAACGAGTGACCATATATGTGGAATTGCATTCCGTGGGTAGCAGTATGTGGATGATGTGGAGGTTACTGATGCAGCAAGACGTGGGCTCCAACGTCGATCAGTAGAGTGGTACCCCACGGGCATATAGGCCCTCCCAGTAAGGCAGGTTAAGGCCGTCGACTGGACGGAGATGGTTCAAATGGCTCTAAGAACTATGGGACTTAATATCTGCGGTCATCAGTCCCCTAGACTTAGAACCTAACTAACCTCAGGACAACACACACATCCATGCCCGAGGCAGGATTCGAACCTGCGACCGTAGCAGCAGCGCGGTTCCGGACTGAAGCGCCTAGAATCGCTCGGCCACAGCTCTGGACGGAGATTTGTTGAAAAAAATAGATTTTATTGCTAAAAGAGCAGGGAATAAAATGGTATATTGGAATCCAGAATAAAATCAACCTGCTTTCAGAAACAAAATGTGTTGCATTATTTATCGAAAGCCTCTCATAATAATCAGTTCCTTTCATCAATCATCCCTCATGCCCCCCCCCCCCTCCGCCCTCCACCACTCATCGTCCTCCGGCTCAGATGATATAGTTACTGAAGAGTTCAAGAAAAATTTTCAGTCTCCCTTCAAATAGACACCCCACTCGTTGAGTTAGAATTGGAGGTGACCTCTGGGTCTATATTAGTACTTCGAAAACCACCTGACGGTGTGCGGCGGAGGGTAGTTCTGGTACCATTAACTGATGCCCCCTTCCCTGTTCAACTCGCGAATGGCGCGTGTGAAGAATGATTGCCGGTAAAGTTCTGTATTAGTTCTAATTTCTTGAATTTTCTCGACGTGGTCATTTAACAAAATGTTTCTGACAGGAAGTAACGTGTTGTCGCCTGCCGGTTTGGCCGAGCGGTTCTAGGCGCTACAGTCTGGAATCGCGTGACCGTTGCGGTCGCAGGTTCGAATCCTGCCTCGGGCATGGATGTGTGTGATGTCCTTAGGTTAGTTAGGTTTAAGTAGTTCTAAGTTCTAGGGGACTGATGACCTCATAAGTTGAGTCCCATAGTGCTCAGAGCCATTTGAACCATTTTTTAATGTGTTGTCCGACTCTTCCCGGGAAGTACTCTTTCGAAAATTAAATAGTACAGCTGTTCGTGATGGGCAACCCCTCTCCTGTAGCGTCTACCATTCGAGTTTGTTGGGCATCTCCGTAATGCTCTCGCCCCGATTAAACGAAACTGTAACGAAACGCGGCCCGCTTCGTTGGACCTTCTCTCTCTCGCTCTGTCTCTCTCTCTCTCTCTCTGTCTCTCTCTCTCCCTCTCTCTCCATCTCTCTTCTGTCAGTTTTATCTTCTGATGAACAACACTGAAGGATCGGTAGAACAAGCGACTCGTAAGCCACTTCTTTCATGGATGAGCTACATTTCCTTGAGCTTCTTCGTGTGAATCTTAGTCTGGCATCTGCTTTTCCTCCTACTTTTCCTATGTGGTTGTTCCACTTATTCGCTCTCCGAGTAATCTTACGGTACATAACGTATCCAGCTATCTGTCATCAATAGTGTAATTGTACATTATTGTATTACATTACCTATGTATGCGCAATATGTTACATTTATTATGTTCTAGGTCAACTGAAAGAGCCTGCACCATTCATCAAACCCCTGTAGTATATTCAGGAAACTGATACTGCCTTCTGACGTTGATACTTTCCTATGTACAACCGCATCATCTGTGAACAGTCTTAAAGAGCCTCCGGAGTATTCTAATTCATTTACTCGTATATACACTGACGGAACAAAAGTCATGGGATACTTACTCATACTGTGTCGCACATCATTTGGCCAAGCGTACTGCAGTTAACCGACGTGACTCAGAAAGTCATTGGAAGTACCCTGCAGAAATACGGAGCCAAGCTGCCTCTGTAGCCGTCCATAATTGCGTAAGTGTTGCCTGTGCAGCATGTGGTGCACTCACTCTCGATTATGTTCCATAAATGTACGATGTAATTCATGTCTGGAGATCTGTGTAGCCAATTAATTCGCTCGAATTTTCAGAATGTTCTTCAAACCAGTCACGAACAATTGTTGTCCCATGACATTACGCATTGTCATCCATAAAAATTCCATGGTTATTTGGGAACAAGGTTTCTATGAATGGCTGCAAATGGTCTCCGAACATAAACATTTTCATTGAATGATTGGTTCAGTTGGACCAGAGCACCCAGTCCATTCCTTATAAACACTGCCCACAGCATTATGAAGGCACCAGAAGCTTTCACAGTGACTTATTGACAACCAGGGTCAGTCGCTTTGTGGGGTCTATGCCTCACTCGAACCCTACAATCAGAGCCGGCCGGAGTGGACCAGCGGTTCTAGGCGCTACAGTCTGGAACCGCTCGACCGCATCGGTCACAGGTTCGAATCCTGCTTCGGGCATGGATATGTGTGATGTCCTTAGGTTAGTTAGGTTTAAGTAGTACTAAGTTCTAGGGGACTGACGACCTCAGAAGTTAAGTCCCGTAGTGCTCAGAGCCATTTGAACCTACCATCAGCTCTTATCAACTGAAATCGGAACTTATCTGACTACGCTGCGGTTTTCCAGTCGTCTAGGGCCCAACCGATATGGTCACGAGGTCAGCAGAGGCTCTGTAGCAAAGGCACTCGTGTCGGTCGTCTGCTATTGTAGCCTATTAACACCAAATTTCTCGGCACTTTCCTAACAGATACGTTCGTCGTACGTCTCACATTGATTTCTGCGATTATTTCATGCTGTGTTGCTTGTCGGTTACCACTGACAACTGTACACAAATGCAACTGCTCTCCGCGGTTAAGTGAAGGCTGTCGTCTACTGCATTGTCCGTCGTGAGAGGTAATGCCTGAATTTGGTATTTTCGCCACACTCTTTACACAGTGGATCTCGGAATAACTGATTCCCTCAAGACTTCGTGAGACCGTAATCACGTATCGGTTAGACCGTCAGCGAGAGTAGCACCGCTAGTTCCTGCTACTAATAAGGCGACTACACCGTTCGCTTGGTACATATTTTTACGAACTTCAAACAGGAGCGACTGCCGTAATGGATAGGAACTGTGATTGTTGCGTACAGATGCGAGGTAGGTTGGCGATCCTTCGCTCACAGGGTGCAGCCAACTGCAGGTGGTGGCTCATATCGGTACCAATGACGTGTGTCGCTTTGGATAAGAGCATATTTTGTCTGGTTTCGGGCGGATAGCGGAAATGGTAAAGACTGCCAGTCTTGCTTCCGAGATTAAGGGGGAGCTCACCATCTGCCGCATTGTCGATAGAACCGAATGTGACCTTAGCACACTGGACTCGCATTCGGGAGGACGACGGTTCAATCCCGTCTCCAGCCATATTGATTTGGTTTTCTGTAACTTCCCTAAGTCGTTTCAGGCAAATGCCGGGATGGTTCCTTTGAAAGGGCACGGCCGATTTCCTTCCCAATCCTTCCCTAACCCGAGCTGCGCTCCGTCTCTAATGACCTCGTTGTCGACGGGACGTTAAACACTAACCACCACCACCACCACCGAATGTGACCCTTGGGTGCAAAGCCGAGTGGAGGGTCTGAATCAGAGGCTCAGGCTGTTCTGTGACCGTGTAGCCTGCAGATTCCTTGACTTGTGCCATCGGGTGGTGGGTTTTCGGGTTCAGCATGATAGGTCAGGAGTCCACTACACACAGGAGTCAGCTACACAGGTAGCGAAGGCTGTGTGGAAGGGAGTAGGTGGATTCTTAGGTTGTAGGGTCTCAGGGAACCACAAAAAGGACGTCCGTCTAAAAGTGGGTAGGTAAAACACAGTAAGGTAGTTGTAGAAACGATTGGTATTGTAGTCGTAAACTGTCATAGCTGTGTTGGGAAATAACCAGCACCCCCCCCCCCCCACCCCCCCCCCCCCCCCGACTCAGAACATATAGCTGCTGAATAGAAAACTTGAGTCTCATTTCAAATAAGTACCCAGCTCATACAATTATAGTCGGTGGTGACTTTAATCTACCCTCGATATGCTGGAAAAATTATACGTTTAAAGCCGGAGGTAGGCATAAAACGTCTTCCGAAATTGTACTGAATGCTTTCTCAGAAAATTATTTTGAACAATCAGTTCATGGACCCACTGGAAGCGTAAATGTTTGCGAAAGCATACTTGACCTTTTAGCAACAAGTACTCCTGGACAAATAGTGAGCATTGTGACGAATACAGGGATTAGCGACCACAGGGCAGTTGCTGATGGGCTGAATGCTGCAACACCTACAACCATCAACAAGAAACACAATGTATCTGATCATGCAAGTGTAGAAAAGTTGTGGAATGTTTTGAAAGAGATACACTCCTGGAAATTGAAATAAGAACACCGTGAATTCATTGTCCCAGGAAGGGGAAACTTTATTGACACATTCCTGGGGTCAGATACATCACATGATCACACTGACAGAACCACAGGCACATAGACACAGGCAACAGAGCATGCACAATGTCGGCACTAGTACAGTGTATATCCACCTTTCGCAGCAATGCAGGCTGCTATTCTCCCATGGAGACGATCGTAGAGATGCTGGATGTAGTCCTGTGGAACGGCTTGCCATGCCATTTCCACCTGGCGCCTCAGTTGGACCAGCGTTCGTGCTGGACGTGCAGACCGCGTGAGACGACGCTTCATCCAGTCCCAAACATGCTCAATGGGGGACAGATCCGGAGATCTTGCTGGTCAGGGTAGTTGACTTACACCTTCTAGAGTACGTTGGGTGGCACGGGATACATGCGGACTTGCATAGTCCTGTTGGAACAGCAAGTTCCCTTGCCGGTCTAGGAATGGTAGAACGATGGGTTCGATGACGGTTTGGATGTACCGTGCACTATTCAGTGTCCCCTCGACGATCACCAGAGGTGTACGACCAGTGTAGGAGATCGCTCCCCCACACCATGATGCCGGGTGCTGGCCCTGTGTGCCTCGGTCGTATGCAGTTCTGATTGTGGCGCTCACCTGCACGGTGCCAAACACACATACGACCATCATTGGCACCAAGGCAGAAGCGACTCTCATCGCTGAAGACGACACGTCTCCATTCGTCCCTCCATTCACGCCTGTCGCGACACCACTGGAGGCGGGCTGCACGATGTTGGGGCGTGAGCGGAAGACGGCCTAACGGTGTGCGGGATCGTAGCCCAGCTTCATGGAGACGGTTGCGAATGGTCCTCGCCGATATCCCAGGAGCAACAGTGTCCCTAATTTGCTGGGAAGTGGCGGTGCGGTCCCCTACGGCACTTCGTAGGATCCTACAGTCTTGGCGTGCATCCGTGCGTTGCTGCGGTCCGGTCCCAGGTCGACGGGCACGTGCACCTACCGCCGACCACTGGCGACAACATCGATGTACTGTGGAGACCTCACGCCCCACGTGTTGAGCAATTCGGCGGCACGTCCACCCGGCCTCCCGCATGCCCACTATACGCCCTCGCTCAAAGTCCGTCAACTGCACATACGCTTCACGTCCACGCTGTCACGGCATGCTACCAGTGTTAAAGACTGCGATGAAGCTCCGTATGCCACGGCAAACTGGCTGACACTGACGGCGGCGGTGCACAAATGCTGCGCAGCTAGCGCCATTCGACGGCCAACACCGCGGTTCCTGGTGTGTCCGCTGTGCCGTGCGTGTGATCATTGCTTGTACAGCCCTCTCGCAGTGTCCGGAGCAAGTATGGTGGGTCTGACACACCGGTGTCAATGTGTTCCTTTTTCCATTTCCAGGAGTGTAGTATCGACAGCAATTGAGAAATATATACCACATAAATTAATAAGTGATGGTACTGATCCCCCATGGTACACAAAACGGGTCAGATCGTTGTTGCAGAAGCAACGAAAAGTGCATGCCAAATTTAAAAGAACGCAAAATCCCCAAGATTAGCAAAGTGGTACAGAAGTTCGAAATATAGCACGTACTTCAATCCGAGATGCTTTTATTGATTTCCACAACGAAATTCTGTCTCGAAATCTGGCAAAAAACCCAAAGAGATTCCAGTCACACATAAAGCACTCTAGTGGCAAGACGCAATCAATACCTTCATTGCCCGATAACAACGGTGAAGTCACTGATGACAGTGTCACTAAAGCAAAGTTATTAAACACGTTTACTCGAAACTACTTCACCAAAGAAGAGGAAGTAAACATTCCTGAATTCCAATCAAGAACAACTGCCAAAAACAGAAACATAGAAGTAGGTATCCTCGGAGTAACGAAACAGCTTAAATCACTTAATAAAGGCAAGGCCTCCGGTCCAGGTTGTTCACCAGTCAGGTTTCTCTCATAGTATGCTGATAAAATAGCTCCATATTTAGCAATTATATACAACCACTCGCTCACAGATAGATCCGTACCTAAAGACTGGAAAATTGCTCAAGGCACACCAATACCCAAAAAGGGAAGTAGGAGTAATCCACTGCATTACAGGCCTATATTACTAACGTCGATTTGCAGTAGGTGTTTGGAACATATATTGTATTCGAACATTATGAAGCACCTCGAAGAAAACGATTTACTGACACATAGTCAGCACGGTTTCAGAAGATATAGTTCTTGTTTTAACTGTTGCGACGTATATTGTTATCGTGTTCATTTCTACCAATTCTGCACGAGTTCGGGGCGCTGTTTTAATCTATTTCTCTTACTGGTAATCCTGATATATTTATCATTACTTTTAGTTATTTTACTACGTCTTCCTGGTCGTATGTGCACGCAGAATCGGTAAGGACGGGGGGGGGGGGGGGGGGGTGGTTTGGTGGAAGAGACCAAACAGCGAGGCCATCGGTCTCATTGGATTAGGGAAGGATGAGGAAGGAAGTCGGCATTTGCCTAAAGCGATTTAGGGAAATCACGGAAAACCTAAATCAGTATGGGCGGACGCGGGATTGAACCGTCATCCTCCCGAATGCGAGTCCAGTGTGCTAACCACTGCGCCACCTCGTTCGGTTCGAGGGATGTCCTTATTGCTACCTGTTGTCTTCTGACGGTGAAGGGTGTATTTCACTCCATCTATGGACACCCGACGCTGTTTCGCAATTTGGCAAATAGATAAATCTGTTTGGCTTAGTGTTGCAATTACGGCACGTTTTTCTATGGATATCTCCACTCGTGGAGCCATACTAGGGATGTGTACACTTCAGTGTCACGAATGAACTTACGTGCAGGAACCACATGCTAGGTATCGTAGCAGTGCTTGCCGTTCGCTACGTACATCACATCACGACAGGGAATAACACACGTGCACCAAATGCGACTTCCGTCGGCCAATAGGTAAACAAACATATCAGATAGGTACATAACGTTTATGCACGCAACATTGTTTGTTAGATATTATTGTATCTCGATGACCGCAAACAAAAATCGTCACATGTGAACAACTATTGTACTATTCCTTTGCCGCCACAACCGTACCCACGGTATTGGACCTTATTTATAGTGAACTAGATGTCATACGACCACTTTTGCAAGCAGGGTCTGATAAGGCACACGACGGGAAGGGTTTGCTAGTACTTGGGAGCTCCAATGTTAGGCACGTTATTGAGTCCCTTAGGGAAATAGCGTCCAAGTACGGAAAGAAATTCAGTGTGGGCTCAGTATGTCTGCCTAGGAGGTCTCATTCAAGATGTGGAGGAGGCCCTGTCTGCAGCTACCGTGCATGCAGGGTGCAGTCGTCTGTAGATTGTGGCTCACATTGGAACCAGTGATGTATGTCGCTTGGGTTCTGAGGCCATCATCAGTTAGTACACGTATCTAGCGGAAGTGGTGAAGACTGCTGGCCTTGTGCATGGGGTGACAGAAGAGCTCTCAATTTACATCATCATTTCCAAAATTGCTGAGTGTCCTTTGACTTGTGGCCTAGTGGGGGGTCTCAATGGAAGTATCCGTTGATTCTGCGACGGTCGTTTCTGCAGATTTCTCCAGCTGTGTTATGGAGTGTACAATTATAGGACTCGCCTTCATAGGTCAATGGTGCACTACAAAAAGGAAGCAGCTACACGGGTAGCAGAGTACATGTGGAGTGCACATAGGTGTTTTCTAGACTAGGCGATAGTCTGAGGTCTCCTGATGAATACTTGTCAGTCAGTATTCAGAGAGCGCAATCAGACCGTCTACAAAGCAAACACACTTCGACTGTCATAATTTTAACAGTGAAATGTCTAAGTATTGCTAACAAAGTTCCTGAATTTACTGTCCTCCTGGAATGCTGTCACGCTCAAATTATTCTCGTAACTGAGTGCTGAATGAAACCCGAAATGTAAGCTCTGGGTCCGGAACCGCGCGACTGCTACGGTCGCAGGCTCGAATCCTGCCTCGGGCATGGATGTGTGTGATGTCCTTAGATTAGTTAGGTTAAAGTAGTTCTAAGCCTAAGGGACTGATGACCTCAGATTTTAAGTCCCATAGTGCTTAGAGCCATTTGAACAATTTTGTAAGCTCTGGAATATTTAGCGAGGCATGAACGTATACCGAAAAGAGATTAGGAACTACAGGGAGGGAGTGTTCGTTGCAGGCGACAGAACTGTAGTGTCTCTAGAGGTCACATTCGAGTGTGACCGTGAAGTTATCTAGACGCGTGTAACACGTCTAGGTGAAAAAAAAAATGCTTCAGGTGGCTCTGAGCACTATGGGACTTAACATCTGAGGTCATCAGTCCCCTAGAAGTTAGAACTACTTAAGCCTAAGTGACCTAAGGACATCACACACATCCATGTCCGAGGCTGGATTCGACCCTGCGATCATATGGGTCTCACGGTTCCAGACTGAAGCGCCTAGAACCGCTCGGGCAGTCCGGCCGGCGTCTAGGTGAACTCAAGTTAATTATCAAATGTTTTTACTGTCTACACGATTCCACCTCGACAGATTTATTCTAAGATGGGTTACCCCTTATAAGCGTGGAAATACGTAGACCATGGAATATTCGCTGGAGAGGAGTTTAACCTGCTGAGTATAGACTGGGACGCCTATAGATTTACTATAGGTGGTACGGACAGTGAATTATTTTTTAACACGTTTTCCGAGAACACTCTTGAGCAGCTAGTTTGACAGCCCACATGTAACGGAAGTATTTTAGACCTTCTAATTTCAAACAGGCCTGACCTTATTGATGGTATCAGTATAGAGAGAGGGATAGCTTCTCAGATATGTGAGCAGATCAAAAACTTCTTAAGTAACAGAACGCAGTACGTTGTCCTCGACGGCGAGTGTACATCAGAGACACGGGTACCGTCAGTAGTGCCCCAGGGAAGTGTGACAGGACCGCACTTATTCTCTATATACATAAATGGTCTGACGGACAGCGTGAACAGCATCTGTAACTGTTTGCTGATGGTGCTGTGGTGTACGCGAAGGTTTAGCCGTTTAGTGACAGTAGGAGGATACGAGATTAGTTAGACAGTTTTCTAGGTGGTGTGCTGAATAGCAGCTTTCTCTGTGTGCCGACGGTATCATCGACACGTGTTCGACGCCTCTGAAAGCCGCGCTAAACCTTCCCACGCCGGTACTACAGTGTGGGCGACCAACGCCGCTCAGGTGTCGCCCGCTGCCGACCTTCATGAGGGACGTCCAGCTATATGGAGAACGGTTGCAACCCAGGGAGCCAGACGGAAGAGCGGAGCCCCGGACTGTGTCAACCTGCTACACGACGTTTTCTGGACAGAAGACACCCTAGGTCGGTATCGGTGACACCATGGATAGTGCCCATCATTAACCTTCTTGAGTTATAGTGAGCTGTGATGATTGGAACAGTCGTCGCCCAGGGGTATGAATACCGGGCGTGTTCTACGTGTCTCGGCTATGGCGTATATTTAACTAAGAGAACTCTGCGGCAGGGGGAGTCCGAAAACTTGTCATGCTACTCATATGTATTGTATTCAAACGGTTATTTTCGTGTACTTCCAGAGACAAATTCTGATAGCTGTATTTTCTTTTGTAACTGTTTGCATTGAGCAAAGATTGAAGAATGAGGAACAGCAGTAATTTTTGTGTTACATTCATTTCTGGTTGCAAAGTTTTTCTTGGCAAGGTACCACATTAAATTAAATTAAAAGATTCATTGTAAAGTTTTATAACATATTGTTTTAAATCAATTATTTCGTGTTTTTTTTAAAGTTTGGTTTTAAGAGTATCAGTGCATTTTACTGGATGGTTAGTTACAATAATATTATGCTTAAAACTGTTGTATTACGCCTTCCACCGCACCCCCAGCCCTTGCACTTAATTGTCTGTTACACTCTGAATGTAGAATAATGTAAGTTAACGCAACTGCATATGGATAACAATCGCATAATGCTCGAAGACAGCATTAGTTGTGTACTGCTTGACATAGTTACATCGATTAAATATGGAACCAGCACGTAAGGGCGATACTGGGGAAGGCGAAAGTCGACTACAATCTATTGGAAGCATTTTAGAAAAGTGTGTTTCTTCTGTAAAGGAGCCCTCTTACAGAACACTGCTGCAACCCATCTAGATTTGTTATCGGTAGGTCCGGTCAACACGTGAATATCGTAGAGATGCTTCATGAACTCACATGAGAATCCATGAAATGAAGGCGACGTTCTTTTTTAGTAACACTACTGAGAAATTTTAGAGAACCGGGATTTGAAGCTGAATAAGAAAGAGTCTGCTGCCGCCAAGGTTAGTGTAGCGTAAGGATATCAAAGATAAGAGACGTTAGTGGTCGCATGGATGCATATAGACAATCGCTTCTTTCTCGCTCTATTTGCGGGTGGACAGGAAAGGGAATGTCTAGCAGTGGCACAAGCTACTCTCCACCACGCACCACACGGTGGCTTCCGGAATATGTACGTATATGTACATACTTCACCCCCTGTGATTTGTAGATCACATTCTACAATTGCCAAAAATATAGATGCTGTTGTTGCATTTCACCTCGGAACGTCCTGCTGTGGGACTCAACTCAAAACTTCCCAAGACAAATGTTTATTCTACTAAATGGAGTGTAGTGTGAGAGCTACAACTCATAAACACACTACTGGACATAGTGAGTTTTAAGATATACCTTGTCCAGCTCGTAAATGTGATCAGGAACGATTCAAGCTAGGTTGCTAAGATTTGATTCAAGCTAGGTTGATAAGATTTGGAAGACATACAGCTCTTCACGTGAAACATGGTAATAAAACTGAAAAATAACGTTTTTAATTAGTCGGTCTTCCAGGTTTTGACTTACGGATGTGAGACCTGAACACTACATTAATATGCAACACGGAAACATGGAACTGCACGGCGAGGCATGAAAATATTTAGATTTACAAAGAAAGGCAGAAAAAGGGAGCCAGATGACATGAGGCCATTTAACGATGTCAAGCACATCCTTGAGAGAACAGTCATCATGAAATGCTAAGAGGCCGGACATGTTGCCAGCTGAAATCACGACCTGTGTACAAAGACGGTACTGGCAAGGAGTCCCAGAGACAGGAACAGACCACGGGAAAGACCACCAAATCGTCTGGCCAAAGAACTGCGGAAGATCGCTGGAGTCAACTGGCTGAACAAAATCGTTTCTCATGGAAGAAGTAATTGCTAACATACCTGAGCTCAGTATATGGAGAGAATACATCATTTAATAATAAAAATGATAGATGATGATTATGATATGATGATGATGATGATGATTAGATCACACTTTTCAGTGCAGGTCTGAAGATTAATGATCCAGTAAATGGTAAATTCTTTCGGCATAAAATGACAATTCAGTACTACAGTTGCTGTAAGTTCGTGGTCTCCTGGAAGAATAAAACTAGTTGTTGTATAGATCGTAAGAAGCTACAGTACTAATTGAATGGCACTTCCAAACACAATACGTTGTAGAGTCTTTGACAAGAGTCATTGGGATTTTATTACTGCCAACGGATTTTGACCAAATCCTTTCACTTCTTCAAGAGTCCACCAGAAGTAGGGAATATGCCATCAAAACTGTACAGGCAAGAAAATAGTTACAGGGCCATTACATTGGGTGCTTGAATTCCAATTTATTCTGTTCCAAGTGCTAGAATATGACAGCAGCTTCCAAAATGTTAAATATTTCATTATCATTATAAGCAAAACCAAAAAACGTAATGAATCAACCACCAACCAACCATTAAATCTCCTCGATAGTTTTGTATATATGAAATAGAAGCAAGCATCATTGTAAGTAGGTGAGATAGATTGTGGCTGATATCGGTGCATATACACAGTCACTTCACTTTTGGTCCATGCTCGCGTAGAATATGATATCGCTAGAACAATAATGTAACAAACAAACTCTGTATTTCTTTTAAAATCGTTTGCTAACTGCATTTGAAACTCATAAATATACTGATGTGCCAAAACAATATGAACACTGTCCACAGAGAGATGCAATGCGGCCTGGTGGCATTGGAGGGACGTAACGCAGTGTGGAAGGCATACAAGTAAAGCAGAGACGATTGCTAAATCATTGTAACAACAATATGGGCCGCAATTGGGAAAGACCACTGATATCAGAGACTTAGGTAAGGGACCTATTTTTGACGCCCGACGCCTGGCACTGAAAACTGCGCAGCTAGTCGGTGGTTCGCGTGATACACTACAAAGAAGCTATAGACAGTGGTTGAAGGACGGTGGGTCCACGAATTAAAGGCGAGATGTTGGTCGTCCACTCTCATCACAGAATGTCGAGGTCGAAGGCTTGAGCACTCTGCAAAACAAGATAGGCAGTGATCTGTGGAAGATGTCACGACAGAGTAAAATGCTAGTGCAGGAGCACATTGTGAAGCGCCCATTATTGCAGAACAGGCTACACAGCAGACGACACATACGTGTTCTCATGTTGACGCAGGTGGCACTCTAGCCGGCCGGAGTGGCCGAGCGGTTCTAGGCGCTACAGTCTGGAATCGCGTGACCGTTGCGGTCGCAGGTTCGAATCCTGCCTCGGGCATGGATGTGTGTGATGTCCTTAGGTTAGTTAGGTTTAAGTAGTTCTAAGTTCTAAGGAACTGATGACCTCAGCAGTTAAGTCCCATAGTGCTCACAGCCATTTGAGCCATTTGAGGTGGCATTCTAAATTACGATTGTAGTCAACGGAGGATCATAGAGACTGGACCGTGGATCAATGGAGACGTGTCACCCGTTCGGATGAATCGCATTTTTTGTTACACCAAGTCGGTGATCGCCTGTGGATAGGCCGTCATCCAGGCGAACCTCCCCTTTAAATGGTTCAAATGGCTCTGAGCACTATGGGACTTAACATCTGAGGTCATCAGTCCCCTAGACTTAGAACTACTTAAACCTAACTAACCTAAACACATCACACACATCCATGCCAGTGGCAGGATTCTAACCTGCGACCGAAGCAGCAGCGCGGTTCCGGACTGAAGCTCCTAGAACCGCTCGGCCACAACGGCCGACCCTCTCCTTGAAACATGCACCACGCCACGATCGCAATGTGGTGGTGCAGTATTATGCTACGGGGCGCATTCGCCTGGGCCTCCATGGCACGTGTGGTAGTATTTGAAGACAGTATAACAGATGTCGACTACGTTATTGCGGACCACCCTCATCCCTTCATGCTTGAGGGCTTCCACCGTGACTATGGCATCTTCCACCAGGTAATTGTTCGTGTTATACGGCCAGAATCGTGCTATAGTACTTCGTGGAGCGTGATAGTGACCTCTCATTGCTTTCTTGGCCACCAAATTCACCTGATCTCAACATGAAGGAACACATGTGAGACGCTATCGGGCGCCCACAAACCAACGGCACGTAATTTACAGAATCTAAGCGACCTGTGCTTAGACATTTGGGGCCACACACCTTGTAAGCTGCGAACGACTCACCTTATCCATGCCACGCAGAATCGCTGCTGTATTGCGTTCCAAAGGTGAACCAATACACAAATAAGCAGATTGTCTACATGTTTTGATTCATCAGAGTCTGTCTCAACCAGACAAGCCTGCTACAGCTATCGCTACAGACCTAGTATGTCTAAATGAGTAGATTTCAATCAAAATATTGTCAGTATGTCATTAACAATGAACATTCATTTTTGGTTGGTTTTTGCTACTGTAGAAAGAACAGCATTGTTGCAGTGCACCTGTAGGTTCTGACGACAGGTGTAGAAGGAATGTCTTACAGATTTGTTGCAAGGAAACTCCCATCATTTAGATAACAACAGAAAATCTTTACACGGACTCCCTGATAGACTCCGAAGCTCGCGTCTGTCAAGCACGAGATTACCACCACTTTGCTTGACGTCACGAGGCAGGCCTTATGCTCTCGCGAAAGTCTACCATGAAAGTCCAAGAATTGAGGTACACAACTTTTTATGTTATTGGTGTTTGCCGTGGTACACATCCCGCATAAATCAAGAAATTGGAAGAAATATAAAATTGTAAACTCTATCATTCTTCCCTTATAGAAGAGAGTGCTGACAGTAATAACTACGATTTTTTTAATATAAAAACTCTTAAAGTTTTTTAGATAAAAGAAACGTTAATAACATTCTACATCTTTATTCTTCATGTATACATATTTATATCTCAACATAGTCATCCTGGCGACAGACCCATTACTCCTAACGAGAGATAAGTTTGTTGATAACGTCACTGTAGAATGTTTGACTGTGTTTACGGAGCGATAACCTCACCTCTATTTAAAATGCGTCATTACTATCGAAGTGAAGTCCTCGAAGGTATTCTTTAAATTTTATGAACAAACGACGGCAGGTCGCGACCGTATGGGGGAAAATGGATGACAGAGAACGCAAGGCGTAGGATTGTTGCAGATGTTGCAGCGAGCGTGTGTAATCTGACGTTGTCATGATGAAGGAGAATGAGCTTCAGGTGCGAACGAACTCATCGAAAACTAAGCTCGATTACAGTACGCTGTTTAGCAGGTGTCGACATACGTAGTTACGTTATAAACCGTAGTGTAACAAGCTACAATTCGGAGTTCTCTAGCCGCAGAGGGCTGTAAATACCTAGACATGAAGAATAAAGACGTAGCATGCTAAAAACTAGTTTTATTTAAAAGATTTACAGATTTCACACGACATATTCGGAGGCATTACTTTTCATTACGCTCTCGTAGCACCCGTAAATGAGGTAGGAACAGCAACGAACGGGTCAAAGCTTCTATGCGTTTTAAATGAATGCTAGAATTTAGAATTCCCATTTTTCGGTGCAAGTATAATGTTTTGAGACATAAGCCTTAGATTATCGTCCGTGTGCAGCGGTCAACTTGTTTCGTCAACTGTCGCCATAAAAATTCTGTTGCTGGTAATTTGCGATGATCCATCTTAGTCCAAGAGCAGTGGAGGGAGTTGAGGTACGTAGCTTTTTATCGTTTGCATGGGACAGCGTGATCCGACGAAGAACCCCGGAAATCTAGCTTTCCGCATCACGGAAGCAATGCTGTCACGACATCTTGAAATATCGGTGCAGCTTAAATGTCGTAAATTACGGGGAACACGCCACGCCGTGCACACAGCTCTAGTCAGAGTTGCGAAGGGGCTCCCACGCTAGCAGAGGAAACAACAACAAAAATGGCTTCCTTCCTTCCTTCTTTCCTTCTGGTACTACCTCCTGTAATAAAAAAGAAAAAAAGATCGAAAGAATCTTAGGTTCTTATGTACATACAGCAACGGGAGGCTTACACGGTAGGAAGTAACCTTTTAGTAGAATTCATTATCCTGAAAGATACCTTGAATCATGAGGATAATACGGTGAAATGGGATTCTGTCACGAACATCAGCAGCAGAAATGAATATCTGTGCGTGCAGTAAAACGGTCGACGCATCTTTCTAAGTTTCAATTGTATGGACAGGTAAGCGTTACCCAGCTAACGTGGTTAACTCTCTTTCTACTAATGATTTCACAATTAATTTGAGCAGTCTGCAGACTAACTTCTCGTCAGTAAAATAGATGAGTTCTTAGAGTGTGTGTACGGTGGAGAGAAAAGTGGCGGAACTTATTTCCGTATTCAGACGATCCCAAAACTTCAAGTTCAAAATTATACAGGCAATAGATACAGAGGATCCGAAACTGACTATCGCGATGGAGGTTGGAAATGAATATTGCAGTTGGTTTGAGGTCTCGAATAAGCAGTGCATTTCAAGTATGTGTTTGCAAACTGCATTTGCTTCGTTTTAACCAACTGCCAGCGGTATTGATTTTAGTGCTGTTAACTTGAAAAACAATACACAATTCACTATACAGTATACCGTTAATTACTGATTTTCGCATAAGGAGCATTACTCGTCACTCGTTACTCACAGGCACGCATTTAATGTTTGCTACTGCTGGATGTGTGATCGGATATCACTAAGTACATTAAAGTGTTCACAATAGGTGTCATCATAATTCAATGATTTTTCCCTCTGTGGATAGAAACTTACTAAAAACTGAGTCATTCAAGCTATAGGAAATTAACCATGGCTATAATTAACCCGTTAGAGCTCTGGGTCCTATTTATAGCACTGCTGCTTTCCATTATTGAACCATTCAACAATAAAGGCCGCATAGATTCCCTGTGCATTCACTGTAAATCCTAAACTCTCTTCTACAGCTAAATTCCATTTCAAGAATGAGCTTCACAGTCCGTGTTTATATATTTACATGTCAATATTAGAGAATTTATTCCTTTGCACATGACTTAGTTTTCTGTGCTGGACAGCTTGTGAGACGGATACATAAACTACGTTACTTGGTGTTTAACTGTTGCAAGTCTATTTCCGCTAACTGTATAAAACCTCGGTTTAAAGTCTGTGATATTATACCAAAACATTTGAGTTGAAAATAGTGTCCTGTTGACAGGAAGACAGGCTGTTATACGAAGGAACTTCAAAACGTATGTTACACATTTCGTATCACGCTCAGACCATTGCACAACAAGACAGCGCATTCACAGGAAAGAGTACACAGTTGGAAGCAATCAATTTAAACTTCAGCTTTATGTCATTGTAGACGTTTTTGGTTTAAATGGCTCTGAGCACTATGGGACTTCACATCTGAGGTCATAAGTCCTCTAGAACTTAGATTTATTTAAACCTAACTAATCTAAGGACATCACACACATCGATGATCCAGGCAGGTTTCGAACCTGCTACCGTAGCGGTCGCACGGTTCTAGACTGAAGCGGCTAGAATCGCTCGGCCACTGCGGCCGGTGTAGACGTTTTTAATGCTTTCTTTAACATGTTTACAAAAATTTAAGCTTTGTAATAAGAGCAGTTGAACGGAATGGACAATGTCTTGAAAGGAGGATATAAGGTAAATATCAACAAAAGCAAAACAAGAATAATGGAATGTAGTCGAATTAATTCAGGTGATGCAGGGGGAGTTAGATTAGAAAACGATACACTTAAAGCAGTAGATGAGTTTTACTGTTTGGGCAGCAAAATAACTGATGAGTGCCGAAGTAGAGAGGATATAAAATGTAGATTGGCAATGGCAAGAAAAGCGTCTCTGAAATTTGTTAAGATCAAGTAATGATTTAAGTGTAATGCAGTATTTTCTGAAAGTATTTGTACTGAATGTAGCCATGTATGGAAGTGAAACATGGACGATAAAAAGTTTAGACAAGAAGAGAATACACGCTTTTGAAATGTGGTGCTGCAGAAGAATGCTAAAGATTGGATGCGTAGATCACGTAACTGAGGAGGTACTGACTATAATCGGGGAGACAAGAAATTTGTAGCACAACGTGATCTTAAGAAAGGATCGATTGATAGGACACGTTCTGAGACATCAAGGGATAACCAGTTTAGTATTGGAGGGAAGTGTGTGGGGGTAAAAATCGTAGGAAACGAAGAGATGAATACAGTAAGCGGATTCAGAAAGATGTTGGTTGTAGTAGTTATTTGGAGATGAAGTGACTTGAACAGGATACAATAGCATGGAGAGCTATATCAAACCAGTCTTTGGGCTGAAGACCACAACAGCAACAGTTATGGTTTTCCGCACAGCAGAATTTCTGGAGGTGGTGTTTCTATGATCGTGTGCGAAAAACTTCATCAGTAAACACTCATCAATCTGTCGATCGTGATTTCGTAGAGTTTCTGGTAGATATCAGTTGTTTATGTCGACAAAAAGCTAAGTACTCATTTTGGCCAAAGTACTTGTCTAACAGTACTCTCCTTAGGATCTCCTGTCACCTGCATAGGTTTGAACCTAAAGGTTTGGGGCAGCATCTATACCAGTAATTGTGATATTTTGGGATGCAACCTATAATGTACGGAAACGGCTTTGGCGCTACATCTACATCTTACTCCAGGAGCCACCTAATGGTGTTTGGCGAAGGGTACTTTCGGTACCACTATCTGATCCCATCAACCCTGTTCCACTAGCGAATAGTGCGTGGGAAGAAATATTGTCGGTAAGCCTCTGTATAGGCTCTTATTTCTCGAATTTTCTCCTCGTGGTCAATATGCGAGAAGGATGTGGGGAGAAGTAATATGTTGTCTGACTCCTCCTGAGAAGTGCTGTCCTAAAGTTTCAATAGTAATCTTTCCGTGATGCACAACGTCTCTCTTGTAACGTCTGAAAGTGGAGTTTGTTTAGCATCTCCGTAACGCTCTCTCGCCAGCTAAACGATCCCGTGACGAAACGCGCCGCTCTTCGTTGGGTCTCCTCTATCTGCTCTATCAGTCCTACCTGATAGGGATCCCAGATAGATGAACAATCCTCAAGAATCAGATGAACATGCGCCTTATAAGCCAAAGCCACTTCCTTCGTGGATGAGATCCATTTCCTTATGATTCTTCCGATGAATCTGAGTCTGGTGTCTGCTTTTCCCACTATCTGTTTTATATGGTCATTCCACTTAAGGTCACAATGGACAGTTACTCCTACATAGTTTACGGCACACGCTGTCTCCAACTGTTTATCATGTACGGTAGTGGATTTCTTTTCCTATGTATGCGCAATATATTACATTTACTTACGTTCAGGGTCAAATGTCAGAGTCTGCACCATTCATCAATTTTCTGCAGGTCGTTCTGCAAATTCTTACTATCTTCTGGCGTTGCTACTTTGGTATAAACGACTGCATCATCTGCGAATAGTCTTAGGGAGGATCCGAAACTTTCTACCAGCTCATTGTGAATAGCAACGGTCCTATCACACTTGCCTGTGGTACTGCGGATATTACCTTTACATCCGTCGATTTGGTTCCGTTAAGACCGACGTGTTTGTAAGAAAGTCTTGAATCCAATCGCACGTCAGCTCCGATACTCCGTAACCTCATATTTTTTTCATTAAACGGTAATGCGGGACGGTGTCAAACGCCTTACTGAAATCAAGGAACACGGCAACAACCTGAGCGCCGTTGTCCACAGCGCTGTGGACCTCATGGAGGAAAAGAGCGAGCCGAATTTCGCAGGATCTCTGTTTGCGGAATCCATGTTGATTTTTATAGAGGATCTGTTCATTTTCCAAGAACGTCATAATTCTTCAGCATAAAACATGTTCTATAATTCTACAACAGATTGACGTTAACGATATAGGTCTGTAATTGTGTGGATCTGGCTTATGGCCTTACTTAAAAACGGGAATGACCTGCGCTTTTTTTCCTGTCTTTAGATACCTTTCGTTGCTCAAGAGATCTACGAAAAATTAATGCTAGAGGGGGAGTAAGTTCCTTCGCATAATCATTATAGAAACTTATAGGTATCTCATCTGGTCTTGAAGCCTTTCCACTACTAAGCGATTGTAGCTGCTTTTCAGTTCCGCGATCGGTGATCTCAATATGTGCCATTTCGAGGTTCACACGACGATTGGAAGGAGGGACAGTGTTACGATCTTCCGCTATGAAACAACTTCGGAAGACCGAATTCAGTATTTCGGCCTTCTCTCTGTTATCCTCCTTTTCGGTGCCGGTGTGGTCGCTGAGGGAATGGATAGATGAGTTTGACCCAGTTACTGATTTTACATACGACCAAAATTACTTAGAATTTTTACTCAGGTCGGTTGACAACGTCTTACTTTCGAAATCATTGATCGCTTCTCTCATCGTTCTCCTTACGCTCATTCTCGCTTCGTTCAGGTTTTGTTTGACAGCTAGGTTTTTACTTCTGTTGAATCTGAGATGAAGTGCTGTTTGTTTACACTTCGCCTTTCTAACACGGCTATTAAACCATGGTGGATCTTTCCCATCCCTTAAAACCTTACTCGGAACGTCCCTGTCTAGAGCATATTGAACGTTTCCTTCCAATTTTTTTTTCCCATTTGTTCTCCACATCTTAGTCCTCATCGCCGAATATTTGATGCTGACTGCTGAAATATACTGAAATTTGTATCCTGTCACCCTTGCTGAGCAAATATATCTTCCTACCTTCCTTGCCATTTCTCGTAGGACCCGTCGTCATAGATGCTGTCACAGCCTTATGATCACTGATACCTTCCTCTACGTTAACTGATTCGATAAGTTCAAGTCTGTTTTTGTTGTCGGGAGGTCTACGACGTTACCCCCCGAGTTGGGTCTCAAATTATCTGCTCAAGGTAATTTTCGGACAAGTCATCCAGAACAATTCCACACGATTCCCTGTCTATGGCACCAGTTTTGATGGCATCACAATCCCAATCTATACCGGGCAAGTTGATGTCACCCCCTATTACATAGGCATGATCAGGATGATATTCTGCAAGCTTTGTCTGAATCGCTGTACAGCTACAGATCCTGACTCAGGTGGTCTACAAAAGCAGCCGATCGCCATTTTTTACCGTTCTTTGATACTAAATACGTGATAACCTCGCCAGATTTTATCGAATTTTTTACTGTAATAAACACGCCGCCACGATTGGCGACTAACCTATCATTAGGAGATAGAAGAGCGGCGCGTTTCGTCACAGGGTTATTTGGTAACCGTGATAGTGTTACGGAGATGTTTAACAAACTCAAGTGGCAGACTCTGCAAGAGAGGCGCTCTGCATCGCGGTGTAGCTTGCTCGCCAGGTTTCGAGAGGGTGCGTTTCTGGATGAGGTATCGAATATATTGCTTCCCCCTACTTATACCTCCCGAGGAGATCACGAACGTAAAATTACAGAGATTCGAGCGAGCACGGAGGCTTTCAGACAGTCGTTCTTCCCGCGAGCCATACGCGACTGGAACAGGAAAGGGAGGTAATGACAGTGGCACATAAAGTGCCCTCCGCCACACACCGTTGGGTGGCTTGGGGAGTATAAATGTAGATGTAGACTGTAGATGTAGATGTACGAGAAATATTCCCATCTGAACATAGGATTTCGTTGTCATTGACGTCTGGCTTCAACCAGCTTTCTGTTTCCAATACTATCTGTCATTATAACCTTCAATAAGCATACTAATTCTGGGACCTTTCCTTGGATGCTCCTGCAGTTCACTAAAATCATATTCATCTTTCCTATCTCTGATCAGCGAGAATTAAGATTCTCTGAGGTCGCTGTGACTGATTTAACAGGCAAATCGTGTTTGCTCCCAAGTTAGGGCTTCTAACCTAAAAAAGACTCATATGCATGCCACACGTACTCAGTTACCCTAGTAGCCACTTCCTGCGTGTAGTGCACGCCTGACCTATTAAGGCGAACCCTACAATTCTGCACCCGATAGCGGAGGTCGAGAAATTCTCATCTGATACCATCGCAGAGCCGTCTGAGCCCCTGGTTTAGACCTTCCACTCTGCCCCAAACCAGAGGACCGCGATGAACCCTGGGTACGATGCTAAAAATAGACAGCTTAGCCTGCACCCCGCGTGCGTTGCTAGTTGCCTTCACCAAATTAGCCAGCCGCTGAAAGGAGCGGAAGATGGCCTCAGAACCCAAGCGGAAGGCGTCATTCGTTCTGACATGTGCCACTACATGCAGTCGGTTGCACCCAGTGCGTTCGATAGCCGCCGGCAGGGCCTCCTCCACATCACGGATGAGACCTCCCGGCAAACATACAGAATGCACACTGGAATATTTTCCCGCCTTGCCTGTTATCTCCCTGAGGGGCTCCATCACACATTGGAGCTCCCAATGATTAGCATACCCACCCTGTGTACTTGTCCTGACTGGGCAGGAAAATTGACCGCTGGCCCTACAGGAGAGCCATCCCGTACTGGCACAGAGATATCATCAACTCTGGGAAGCATCTCGTACCTGTTGCTAAGACGTAGACAGCCAACCCCACGTCCTGCTCCCTCTTTCGCCTTCCGCCCAGTGACACGCGAACCCACCACTGTCTGCCACCCACTCTGGAGTGAGGACGGACCGGTCAGATGTTGCGTATCGGAAGCGGCAGCGACGTCCGGGCCACCAGGGGATTCCAGTGGCACCAAAGTTGTCGCAGGTCTCGTTACTGGCGCAACGCCGTTACCGCAAGTTCGAGCACTAGCTAGAAGATTGTCGACGGTAATCAACGCAGCTTCCAGCTGTTTACGGACAGCAGCCAACCCTCCTTGTGTCCGTTTACAACAAGCACAGTCCCCAGTTGTATCGTACTGTGTATGAAATAGATATAAGGTCTCAAATAGCGCTACTGAGTTTCAAAATATACAAAAGGAGAAGAAAGTAACTCTAAAACTTGGCGTGTAGATTTCTCACTGAACTCTGAGACCGCAAGCTATTAAAAAGAAATAAATTTCCCTACACGGAAAATTCACCCTAGGAAACCGCCCTACACAAGGATATTCACAAGACTTACGCAAAAACAAAGACCACGATTAATTTTCTAACCACTAGTCTACACAGAAAAATACACACGTACAGTTCACTTATTTGCAGAAGCACGCGAATAAAAATCAAAAACTGCTGCTACTGCTGCTCTGCTGCGCGTCCTCTCGGTTCGGCGGCTGCGGCTACGCACTGGCTTTTCAGTTTACTAATGCGAAAGTATTTGTCGTTTTCTTTCATCAAGTGAATGAACTGCAAGAGAATTGTAAAATATGAAACAACCGAAAACAATGCAATAAATGATCCACATCTCACTGAGACACGTGTTATAACTCTACACTTGTTTAAAAAGATTGTGATATACGTGCCTCAGTATGTTGACTGTTCTGCTAACTTTGCAGCACTCATTTTATTACATTAATGATAGAACAGAACGAAGCAAAAATTTGCTGAAAAGTTGAGCTCATGTTAGAGAAGAGAGTTAAAATTTCTGATCAGTAATATTGTAACTCAAGTTTCTTGCAGTTTCCCTAAATCAATTCTGGAAACTGACTGAGCGTATCTTTGCCAAATCTACCAAGATTCCCCTCGACAGCCACGTTCCGTCGAGCTTTCGCTCCGTGCATAATGGACATGACGACATCGACAGGTTTTTAAGCTACAGTGGTCGTTTCTTCAGTGAAGAGAGTAACTTGCAGAACGGCACCAGGCCAAGTATCCATTTGACATGCTAGGAACAATCACAGATAATTGCTCACTTCTAATTTTAAACACACGTGAATATCCTTGTGGTTGTGTTGTTGTAGTCTTCGGTCCGACAAATGGCTTTCTGTAGCTGTCAACGTTAATCTATTTTGTGCAAGTACAGAGTGATAATTATTGAACTACACTCCTGGAAATGGAAAAAAGAACACATTGACACCGGTGTGTCAGACCCATCATACTTGCTCCGGACACTGCGAGAGGGCTGTACAAGCAATGATCACACGCACGGCACAGCGGACACACCAGGAACCGCGGTGTTGGCCGTCGAATGGCGCTAGCTGCGCAGCATTTGTGCACCGCCGCCGTCAGTGTCAGCCAGTTTGCCGTGGCATACGGAGCTCCGTCGCAGTCTTTAACACTGGTAGCATGCCGCGACAGCGTGGACGTGAACCGTATGTGCAGTTGACGGACTTTGAGCGAGGGCGTATAGTGGGCATGCGGGAGGCCGGGTGGACGTACCACCGAATTGCTCAACACGTGGGGCGTGAGGTCTCCACAGTACATCGATGTTGTCGCCAGTGGTCGGCGGAAGGTGCACGTGCCCGTCGACCTGGGACCGGACCGCAGCGACGCACGGATGCACGCCAAGACCGTAGGATCCTACGCAGTGCTGTAGGGGACCGCACCGCCACTTCCCAGAAAATTAGGGACACTGTTGCTCCTGGGGTATCGGCGAGGACCATTCGCAACCGTCTCCACGAAGCTGGGCTACGGTCCCGCACACCGTTAGGCCGTCTTCCGCTCACGCCCCAACATCGTGCATCCCGCCTCCAGTGGTGTCGCGACAGGCGTGAATGGAGGGACGAATGGAGACGTGTCGTCTTCAGCGATGAGAGTCGCTTCTGCCTTGGTGCCAATGATGGTCGTATGCGTGTTTGGCGCCGTGCAGGTGAGCGCAACAATTAGGACTGCATACGACCGAGGCACACAGGGCCAACACCCGGCATCATGGTGTGGGGAGCGATCTCCATAACTGGCCGTACACCTCTGGTGATCGTCGAGGGGACACTGAATAGTGCACGGTACATCCAAACCGTCATCGAACCCATCGTTCTACCATTCCTAGACCGGCAAGGGAACTTGCTGTTCTAACAGGACAATGCACGTCCGCATGTATCCCGTGCCACCCAACGTGCTCTAGAAGGTGTAAGTCAACCACCCTGGCCAGCAAGATCTCCGGATCTGTCCCCCATTGAGCATGTTTGGGACTGGATGAAGCGTCGTCTCACGCGGCCTGCACGTCCAGCACGAACGCTGGTCCAACTGAGGCGCCAGGTGGAAATGGCATGGCAAGCCGTTCCACAGGACTAGATCAAGCATCTCTACGATCGTCTACATGGGAGAATAGCAGCCTGCATTGCTGCGAAAGGTGGATATACACTGTACTAGTGCCGACATTGTGCATGCTCTGTTGCCTGTGTCTATGTGCCTGTGGTTCTGTCAGTGTGATCATGTGATGTATCTGACCCCAGGAATGTGTCAATAAAGTTTCCCCTTCCTGGGACAATGAATTCACGGTGTTCTTATTTCAATTTCCAGGACTGTATATGAAAAAAAAACGTAAATTAGCTACGAACTACGGCGTCACACACTTTATTCAACATGTAAACGTCCTTACCGATATTTTGATGTAGGTTATGACATGTTCGATATGTCTGCCATCATTGGCGATGATGTGGCGCAGACGAATAGCGAAATTCTGCACGACGCGCTGAAGGTAGGAACATCGATGCTGCCGATGACCTCCCGCATGTCTGTTTTCAGTTCAGCAATGGTTTTAGGGTTATTGCTATACACTTAGTCTTTAATTCAGTCCCAGAAAAAGGAGTCGCGTGTGCTCAGATCCGGAGAACATGGTAGCCAATCGAGGCCCATGTCTCTGGGTACCACAAGGCCAGATTGCGGTCCGCAAAGTGCTCCTCCAGGACATCAAACACACTCCTGCTTCGATGGGATCGAGGTCCGTCTTGCAAGAACCACATCTTGTCGAAATCAGGGTCGATTTGGATAATGGGAATGAAATCATCTTCCCAAATCTTACGTACGGTTCGGTAGTCACCGCGCCATCATGGAATATCGAACCGATTATTTCGCGACTGGACATTCCGCACCACACAGACACCCGTTGAAAGTGAAAAGACTTCTCGATGGTGAAATGCGGATACCCAGTCCCCTAAATGCGCCAGTTTTGCTTATTGACGAACCCGTCCGAACGAATGTGGCCGACAACAACAAAGCGCGTGTGCATGCGCATACCAATTGTCATCATGTCCCGCGGCCAACCGTGCAATTTCAACGTCGTAACGCAATCCGTTCAGAAGTTATGACGATTTTGTTTTATATAGGTCAATAAATGCCACTCTGTATCTTCACTCCTACATACGCCAACTGTTGCAACCTACTTCCACTCTCATCAACTTACTGTTTTCAAGCCTTTGGTCTCTCTTTACAGTTTTTACCACCTAAAATTCACTCCGTCGCCAAACCGATTACTCCTTCATGACATAGCTGACCTATCGATTAAAAGTAGGTCCTATCTGACACAAAATTCTGCCGAATTTCTTACAGGAAGAGGCGTTACGAAATAGTCACCGACTGCTTAAATACCGGATGGTCGAGGGACATTTCAGATGACTGAGCAGCCATCTAACACATCGAAAATTCCTATTAAGATGTAGGCAGTCGTTGCTAGGAGCGGAGCCAGTTCTTTGTCATAATCTTCGTAGTTTCTTATAAGTATATCACCTGATTCTGAGGCCTTTCCACTACTAAGCTATTCTAATGGAGTTACTCTTCCGCGTCACGGTTATCTCAATATCTGTCATTTAAATGTTCGTACGATGATTGAAACGAAGGTCCATGTTACGATCTTCCGCGGTGAATCAATTTCGGAAGACCAGATGCAGTATTTCTACCTTCTCTCTTTTATCTCCCGTATTGGTGACAGTACGGTCACTTAGTGAATTAATAAACGATTTCTAGCCGCTTACTAATTTTACGTAAGACCGAAGTCTGTTAGGGTTTTTGTTCGGATCGATTGACAAAACTGTACTTTCAAAGTCATTATTTCATCGTTCAGCTTTCGTGAGTCAGCTAGGTTTTGACTTTTCTTGAATCTGTGATGAAGCTTTATTTTTGTTCATGTAAAAGTTTTCTAACACTGCCTTTCCATCTCTTCAGACCTTGCTCGGAACGTACTTGCCTAAGGCATATGCTTTTGAATTTTTATCATTTGTGCTCCAAATCTTCATTCTCAGGAGTCAATATTTGACGTTGACTACCCAAATACTCTGTAATATATGTCCTGTCACTTTTGCTACGCAAAAATATTTTCTTTCCACTTTTAACATTCCTTGTAAAGCCCGCGGTAACAATTTCTATCACAGCCTTATGATTACAGATACCTTCCTCTACGTTAACTGATTCGACAAGTTTAGGTCTGTTTGTTGCTAGCGGGTCCAAGACTTTACCTTCACGAACTGGTTCTCTAATTACGTGCTAGAACTAATATCGGGCAAGATATTCAGGATAAGTATCCGATTACTATTTTTGACTGACCTTTGATGCTTAACTTCACCCAGATTAATTCACATTCGGAATCCATGATAACCTCGCTATATACACTCCTGGAAATGGAAAAAAGAACACATTGACACCGGTGTGTCAGACCCACCATACTTGCTCCGGACACTGCGAGAGGCCTGTACAAGCAATGATCACACGCACGGCACAGCGGACACACCAGGAACCGCGGTGTTGGCCTTCGAATGGCGCTAGCTGCGCAGCATTTGTGCACCGCCGCCGTCAGTGTCAGCCAGTTTGCCGTGGAATACGGAGCTCCATCGCAGTCTTTAACACTGGTAGCATGCCGTGACAGCGTGGACGTGAACCGTATGTGCATTTGACGGACTTTGAGCGAGGGCGTATAGTGGGCATGCGGGAGGCCGGGTGGACGTACCGCCGAATTGCTCAACACGTGGGGCGTGAGGTCTCCACAGTACATCGATGTTGTCGCCAGTGGTCGGCGGAAGGTGCACGTGCCCGTCGACCTGGGACCGGACCGCAGCGACGCACGGATGCACGCCAAGACCGTAGGATCCTACGCAGTGCCGTAGGGGACCGCACCGCCACTTCCCAGCAAATTAGGGACACTGTTGCTCCTGGGCTATCGGCGAGGACCATTCGCAACCGTCTCCATGAAGCTGGGCTACGGTCCCGCACACCGTTAGGCCGTCTTCCGCTCACGCCCCAATATCGTGCAGCCCGCCTCCAGTGGTGTCGCGACAGGCGTGAATGGAGGGTCGAATGGAGACGTGTCGTCTTCAGCCATGAGAGTCGCTTCTGCCTTGGTGCCAATGATGGTCGTATGCGTGTTTGGCGCCGTGCAGGTGAGCGCCACAATCAGGACTGCATACGACCGAGGCACACAGGGCCAACACCCGGCATCATGGTGTGGGGAGCGATCTCCTACACTGGCCGTACACCTCTGGTGATCGTCGAGGGGACACTGAATAGTGCACGGTACATCCAAACCGTCATCGAACCCATCGTTCTACCATTCCTAGACCGGCAAGGGAACTTGCTGTTCCAACAGGACAATGCACGTCCGCATGTATCCCGTGCCACCCAACGTGCTCTAGAAGGTGTAAGTCAACTACCCTGGCCAGCAAGATCTCCGGATCTGTCCCCCATTGAGCATGTTTGAGACTGGATGAAGCGTCGTCTCACGCGGTCTGCACGTCCAGCACTAACGCTGGTCCAACTGAGGCGCCAGGTGGAAATGGCATGGCAAGCCGTTCCACAGGACTACATCCAGCATCTCTACGATCGTCTCCATGGGAGAATAGCAGCCTGCATTGCTGCTAAAGGTGGATATACACTGTACTAGTGCCGACATTGTGCATGCTCTGTTGCCTGTGTCTACGTGCCTGTTGTTCTGTCAGTGTGATCATGTGATGTATCTGACCCCAGGAATGTGTCAATAAAGTTTCCCCTTCCTGGGACAATGAATTCACGGTGTTCTTATTTCAATTTCCAGGAGTGTATTATCGAGCTTTTACTACAATAAATACGCCACCACCAATGGCGACAAACATACCATTACGATAAATATTCCAGTCTGAACTTAGGATTTCGTTGCTATTCATTTCTAGTCTCAACCAACGCTCTGTTCCTGATACTATCTGAGCAACACTAATTCTAGAACATTTTCTAGGATTCTCCTGCAATTTACTGATATCATGTTAACCTATCAATATGCGATCTGCGAGGACTAGCATTTCCTGAGATCATTTTGTCTCATATAACTTCGATTTTGGCAGGCAATTCGTCTCTGATCCCAAGTAGGAGTTTCTCTAAACTAAAAAGACCCCATGTCCACGCTACATGTACTCCACTACACCAGTAGCCGTTTCCTGCATGTAACGCACACATGATCTAACAAGGAAAACCCAACAAATCTGCAAGTCGCACTCGTCTTTGGTTGTATTGTAATGTATTGAACAGGGGACCTAGAAACGATGGAAAGGCTTCGTTCCCGCCGTAGCTCTCAGTGGTTCACAACCCCACAACAGGCTACAGCAGTCCACTCAACCCACCGCCGCCCCACACCGAAACCAGGGTCATTGTGCGGTTGAGCCCCCAGTGGACGCCCCCGGGAACGTCTCACACCAGACGAGTGTAACGCCAATGTTTGCGTAGTGGAGTAATTATGGTGTACGCGTACTTGAAGAAAGTGTTTGCGCAGTGACCGCCGGTATAGTGTAAGTGAGGCGAAATAAGGGGAACCCACCCGTATTCGCCGAGGCAGATTGAAAACCTCCTTAAAAACCATCCACAGACTGGGCGACACACCGGACCTCGACACTAATCCGCCGGGCGGATTCGTGCCGGGGACCGGCACGCCTTCCCGCCCGGAAAACAGAGCGTTAGACCGCGTCTTTGGTTAGACCTCACATGATAGTCAGTGCCGGAACAGAATTTCGCACGTGCCAGTGTTCTACCAACACTTGACATTAATCTCTAAGATGTATGACATCCATGAGGAAAACATTGAATGTTCTTTCCTGTTTATTCTAATATGAACAAATTATACTTTGCTTTACGGTAAGTCGTAAATTCTCTGCACAATACCAAAAGAAGAAGTCAGACGTGGCCACAAATCGAGTCCTTCCGTCTTCAAGGAGCTGATTTCCATGCTCACTGCATTATGCTTACTTGATAAATGACAGCCTCAACTTCGCGAAACATAAAAAAGGTTGACAGCTTCATTGCTCACTGATGGAACAATCAGAGGTGACCTTGTGTAACATTGTATATAGGATGTAACGGAATGACGTGTTAAAAATTTGGGAGACTGTAGAGGACGAAATATTGAACGTTTTCATACAAGGAACCTAGAGCCGGAAGCTTGGAATATAATTTCCACAAGCACCAGTGAGTGGCTGAAAATCCAAGCACTACCTTTACGAGAAATTACCAGGTGAGATTCTTGTTGAACGTTTGGGCTGAAACTCTCGGATATCACCTTCTTGGTCCACACATCTTACCACATCGTTTGAATGGTGTACGGTATTCTGGACAATGACTTGCCTGAACATCAATAGAACGTTCACTTGCGCTCTACTTCATGGCTGGAGAAGGATGTTCCAGTGCACTCTATTCGTCTGGGAAAGGACATATTTCACAGACAACTTCTTGAGAAAGTAATAGAAAGGGAATGCCCAGTCCCTTGGCCTGCGCAGTCGGCTGACCTCACCCCTCTTGACTTTTTCTCTGGAGTTAAGTAAAGCCCGTGCGTACCCACACTAGTAGGAAAAGTACCTGAGGTTACTAAGCGCATCTTTATAGTGTTTGCTTCCATGAGATGAGTACACGGAGTCTTACAGAGAATCAGACAAAACATGGTTCGTCGTTGCACATTATGTAAAGAAGTTGATGATTGTCACATTTACTCTACCTTAGTTTTATTTCTTTATAATATGCCCCCATTACATTATTTGTATTACTGCATTTAGGTATCGTGTGTGTGTGTGTGTGTGTGTGTGTGTGTGTGTGTGTGTGTGTGTGTGTGTGTGTGTGTGTGGAGTGGAGTGTTTGACTTGTAAGATGATGATGATGATGATGATGAGAGAAGAGAGAGGGTGAAACCCGGTGCCGCGACATAGCCTACTCCTCGCGAATAGCGCCAAGCGGGCCACCCGTCCGACGGACGGATCACCAATAACAGCGTCATATGCCCTCACTTCATGAGTCGCTGCGGTGAGGTTTGGTATTTAAGGCCGGCCGGAGTGGCTCAATTGTTCTAGGTGCTACAGTCTGGAATCGCGCCATCGCTATGGTCGCAGGTTCGAATTCTGCCTCGGGCATGGATGTGTGTGATGTCCTTAGGTTAGTTAGATTTAAGTAGTTCTAAGGGACTGATGACCTCAGAAGTTAAGTCCCATAGTGCTCAGAGCCATTTGAACCATTTGAACCAACCGGGTTCGAACCAGCTTAACCCCAGGTCGAGCGCCGCCGTCAAAGCGTGCGTTAGCGACCGTTGTTTTTGTTTATTTTATTTTTTTAAATTATTTTGAACAAACAATACACCAAATCAGCAGATAACATGAGAAAATACAAATGGGGTAAACTGGCTGTTCCTTGTAAACAGACGGAATATGGGATATGAGCACATGTAGGTCGCCTCTGGCTTGATGGCTGAGCGGTGGTGGAGTGGGCAGGGGTCGACCACTCGAGGCATGGCCACGGCCTCCGCAACACCACCAACCAACCGAAGTCGACAAGAAGGGACAGACAAAAAAGATAGTAACCATGAAATTTCATCGTGTGACACACCCGTGGTAGGTAGGGGCGACGAGAATGGAAAACAATGGTAGAGTGGTATCAGGTGGTGCGGCCGCTAAGGGCTACGAATAACGTGAGTGGATGTTAGTAGTGAACCTCGACAGCTGTCGATCTAACCATGCCAGGCACATTCTATCTGAGCGGGGAATGGCTCAAAACCCCACGGAGGTAATTGGCGAAATAGGCGCCGTACCGTGGACGTCGTTCAATCACCTCCTGCTCATTCTCTAGGAGGATCCAAAGGTCAAGCAGCGATTTGTCGCCGTCGCCATAAAAGTAGGCGACTGTCCATCCTTTGATCCAGACTATCTCATAAGTCTGGGATGCGGAGAAACACTCGTCCTCCGGGAGAATAAAAGCGTACGTTCCGACCACGGATGTAGGGGCGCGGAAGAAACAGACGACCATTTTCCGCCCTACGATCCAAACTTCACGAACACCGGCGCACGTAAGGCGAAGGGCATCTTCTTCCACCGAGTGATAAGTGGCGCATAAACGAGTGTCCATTAAACCAACAGCATGCAACCGCTGGTTAGTGGCGAAGTTTCCACAGGCGGAGTGATATTATGTCGCTCGGACTGATATCGAAATGTACGGCTGATGAAGGTTGCGCCACACCGCCATGCATTTCGTTAATGGATACTTGATGTCAACGTTGTTGGAAGGTACGCTACGCGGGAATTGAATTTATAAATCCTTTCGACGTGGGGTCGGGGGGGGGGGGGGGGGGGGGGGAGAGGCGCGTACATGGGAGTCCAGCGCATACCTAGCTAAAGGACCACCAAAGAGGTAGACGGATACGCAAGTGGAGGAGCAACATGTTCTGCCGACATCAGCGGGGAGATGGAGGCTGGAGTGTAAATGTCCCCTCTGCATGACCACTGATTTTTCGTGGTGTTCAGATATATGGGCGCCGCACGTCTCCGGACGTTGATCAGTCCGAGTCCTCCGGCTTACCGGGGCAGGGTGAGTGTGTTACATTTGAACTTAAAGATGCTACCAGCCGTCAGGAATTAGCTCAACACAGCCTGCAGGCTGCAGCCAGTCGCCGGCGACATTGGAAGGATCTGTGTTATGTGCACTAGCTTGGAAACTACATGTACATTCAGATATTCCACACATTGCAAAGCATCAAGGAAACGGAGGCGATGTTGTCGAACGGTTGTGCGGGTGAGCTGGAGGGCGCGCCGGAAGTTGAGCGCTGCGGGGCGAACGGTGGTGGGTGTAAACACGATGCCAAGGCCTGGGCCTCGGCTACAGAGGCGGACGCTCTACCGTAGTCGAGTCCCAGATTCGGTTTACAGTAACTGACTGTACTTTACTGTGGACAACAGTTTCCCATACCACCGAATTATGGTGTTTCATTTCGATTTCCGAAAGCGTAGAATGTACACAGTGCTGTAGAAACTTTATTTCACATTTCCGGCTACAGATACCATAAAGTTTAATTTGATCTTCTACATTCTCCCCAATTTTGAGGACGTCTTCCTGTCACACTCTTTATACTTATATAAGAAATCTTTCAGATTTCTCATCAAAGCAATAATTCAGAGCATAATATTAAATGACCTCTGGAGCTTCTTTAGTATTCTTCCCGTCACCCGCAACCTGAAAGCTGCCTCCTTAGGCCAGGTCGCTATTCTGTGCCTTTGTAGGCTCGATTAACGCAGAGGCAAAACATGGAGTTGTGGCGGTGGTAGCATCACCAGTGTTTGATGTGTCATGGGAGAAGAAATATTAGTCTATAGTTGCTGATCGCCAGACCGTGCGCCAATGACATGAGTTAAATTCCAAAAATTTGCTGTAATATCTCATGGAATGAGGATATTTTATAATGTAAGTCGAGAGTCTGCACTTCATTGACTATAACAGTTTCGGTGACACCATTAGTGCTTTTAGTGGAGTAAACAAAGCACTAGCATTACGCTTCACGCTGTCCCATTCTTCCTCGACGTCACTGACAACACAAACTACTATCATCGAACAAGACAAAAAAAAAGTTCAAATGTGTGTGAAAACGTATGGGGCTTAACTGCTAAGGTCATCAGTCCCTAACCTTACACACTACTTAACCTAAATTATCCTAAGGACAAACACACACATACATGCCCGAGAGAGGACTTTAACCTCCCCCGGGACCAGCCTCACAGTCCATGACTGCAGTGCCCCAGACCGCTCGGCTAATCCCGCGCGGTTCGAACAAGACAATAACTCTTCATAAACTCAACTCTAGCTTTGCGAAAGAAAGCTGCACATGTGCACGAAGTGAATAAAAACTGTATCATTAGCTGGCTCATTTTGTCTCTTGAAATTGTAATTTGCTGATGTCACCGCAACTATGTCTCTGTCTACATGTTCTATTAAAAATCTACCGAGTGATGCGTAAATACCGCAAGTCTAAGTGGAGGTGGGAAATCTGGTGTTGACGAAACTTATAATGCATCTGACGACTGTAAAAGAACAGTGTCAGTTAGCGGTACAGAAAACTGAAATTTACGAATGCAGCAGAGAAGTCTACGTATCATCGTCGATAAAAAAAAACGCTCTAGAAGGGCAATGATTTTGAAAGTCCGTTATCTCCACGTTCCAATAAAGCTGTAGGCACCGTTTAGCAAACTCTTGCGCAGATGTACCATTTTCAATTAACACACCAGCTATATGAGAGATTCATATTCGCCCATTAACGTATTAAACCATTTATTCCCTCCCCCACCGATACCCACGCAGGCAGGTGGAATATAAAATGATTCTCACATCCGTATTGCGAAATGCTTGCTGTGAGAAGCGCCTAAGGTATTCGTACTCCGTGGATACGGCACGTTCTCAGCGTACTGCACAGTCTTGTTAAAAGCACTTCCACTCGCGAAAGCGCTACTCTCTATTGCAAGCATAGAAGTCCTTACAAATGTTATTCAGTCTCCCTTTCCTGCCCAAATTGTGAAAAACTGTACCACAGGATTATATAGTTGGGCAGAATATTATAAAATCAACTGGGAACAAAGGAGTGCATTGTAATATATATTTTGTTTTAATTTGTGTACAAAATAGAAGTCAAAATTCAGAGTTCTGTCAGGATACATTCATCGTATCTCACCAGGTTATTCACTAATTGCGTTAGTAATATCTCTTTAAATCAACTGAAACGATATGAAACAAGACTATAAACATCAAAACACTCACAATGATGTCTTTCATGTCAGCAGGGCCCGTAGACACTTATGACAAAATGGACAACACAACAGTACGGAAGTCTGTCTTTTTTATCAGTCCTCTGTGGGCAGAGATATTTACCTGTCACAGTCGAAGAGTTTCCTCTGCTACAGCAGATGTACGCAGACGTTTCGACAGCATGCCAGTGCATGACTTCAGTTTCATGCTGTTTTCTGACTCTAGAAAGTGGATGGGATTTTAAGTCTCGACAGACAGCAAACAGTATGTTAAAGCTCGCTGAACGGAATAACTTCAGTTCATGTCTTGCTGTTTCTGATCGATCTCTTCGTATCCGAAAACACACGATGAGAAACTTTCACGATAATGTACACTTACGTTCCAGTTGTTGTTTTTGATCAGTATTCCTCCTTCCATTTGGGAATTTGGTAGTTTTTATAAACCGTAATGTGTTATCTCTTAATCGTCCTCCACTTTCCGACAATGTTTTTCCCCGATTTTTCTTCATTTCCCTGTACGGTACCATACTTATCCGCTTGGTATAAACAGGGCTCAAAACTTAGTCAGTCTTGGGATTTTTTTCTGGTACCTGCCGTTTCTTTTACCTCTCGAAATGATCGTTAGTGTGAAAAATTCCAGGACAGTTGGTTAGAAATCCTTCAAACCTACTTCACTTTTCAAGGTAGTAACCGTCACTTCCATGTTCTTTTAACAACGTTGTCCACGAATCCATTGTTTCAAGAAAAACATAAAGTAGTACTCGCCGAGTCCGATATTGAGCCTGCAGGATTGGTGGTCGAAAAATTGGAATGGAAATGCTTAACCTCATCTTTTTGAGCGCCCCACAAACCAAACATCATCATCATTACCCTCATCTTTAGTAAAGCTAACCGTGTGTGGTCTCACCGTGTTGTAGAAGATGATTATCCTGGACGACTCTTTCCCAAGCCTTCTATCTCGGGTACTATATCTCCGTTTTGTGAGCGCTTCATTGTTTATCACAGTCAGAAAGAATGTCCCACGTTGAACAGAACACCGTGTTCGTCCTAGACAACGGTAGCCTTTATATATAGACTTAGTAATGGGACTGCTTGAATTCTTTGGCTTTTGCCAAAAGTTATTTCTATTCTGCATTAGTATAGAGTCACCATGTCCCATTTCCCGTAACGACATGGGAAAACAAATAGCCTCAATTTTGCTTAGGGATGCTTCGCTCTTGTGTTGGTCAGTAAGCATTTTCGGTTACTATCTCGCACAGAATTTGCAATATCCGATCTATTCCGTGACGGTCGTGAAAACGGTGGTGCCTCACATCGTAGTTTTTGGTCTGCTTGTTGCACATTTTCATCAGTCCCGATGCTAGGCCCGTCATTCCGATTTTCAGTGACACATGTGGAAAGCCACTATTAAAGTCTCGAAACCATTGTCTAACCTTCCTTCCGTTACTGCAGGGCTTCAAATTAGACAGACTTCCTGATGAATATGATCAGCTGTAGATACTATTGACACAAAAATCTGAATGCACCGTGCACTTCACAACTAGAGACCGCAAAGATTTTAAAAGTCGTTGTTGCTTGTTTTCAATTACACTTAGGTGAATACTAAATCAATACAAGAACTTCTGACTCCTTAAACAGTCAGTACATGGAGCTTCATTCGTACGACCTCGCTTAGAGCTGCCAACATTGTCTGTTCTCTTCTCTTCTCTTCTCTTCTCTTCTCTTCTCTTCTCTTCTCTTCTCTTCTCTTCTCTTCTCTTCTCTTCTCTTCTCTTCTCTTCTCTTCTCTTCTCTTCTCTTCTCTTCTCTTCTCTTCTCTTCTGCCAGTCGGTGTGGCCGAGCGGTTCTAGGCGCTTCAGTCTGGAACCGCGCGACCGCTACGTCGCAGGTTCGAATCCTGCCTCGGGCATGGATGTGTGCGATGTCCTTCGGCTAGGCAGGTTTAATTAGTTCTAAGTTATAGGGGACTGATGACCTCAGATGTTAAGTCTCATAGTGCTCAGAGCCATTTTAACCATTTTTCTCTTCTCTTCTTCTCTCTTCTCTCTGCTCTCGCTCTCGCTCAACATATATATAAATGATTTCGTTTGCTCATAGGCACCCGTATATCCAGACTAATCTCAGGATATGCTTTAGGGACTTTGATCCAGTTTTGACTAATAGATACACCGATACGCAAGGATGGTTTTTGTATATAATTTATAAATATTTCGCACAAATTGTGTGAATTATGATGTCTGTATTAAAGTTAAGTAGTGAAAACGAGGGCCATGACACCTAACGGAGAGTCGCCATAACCAGAGAGAACTGCAAAGCCTCGATAAAGCAGCATGAGGGATATAGTCCGCATTTGGTGTCGTGGATTAGTGTGTGGGATCTAGTCCCAAGTGATGTGGAGATACGCAATTGAAAATATGACAATTTCAGACTTCCAATTTTTGTGTCCCTCAGATCAGCAGTCGAAATTCGCACTCGTAATTCACTGCAAATTCTTAGAACAACGAGTAGTGAGTTAATAAATTAGAAACATCGTAATAAACACGACTAATAACGAGAGTACAATTACCTCATCATTAGGCTGTGGTGTGAGACTTAAAATTTGACATAATAAAATATTTTAAATAATAGACAAATTGCGGATCCAAAATGTGTGTTGTTTCGTTTCTTATGCCATCAGTAAAACTTTACTACTTTAGTAACTTCAGCAGCTTTTCTTCGTTTAAATACAGCACGTTCTTTAAGCAGCGTGGCAGATTAGACAACTTTCAGCATTCCTTGAACCATACCTGGATGTGGATATGATTCTTTGCGTGGCACAGTGAAGAAGTCTGCATAAGGCGTTCACGACAAAGAATTACGGGTGTATGTAAAGGTGTTACATCACGATGTGCTCCCATCATTGCCATGAGATGTCTCCAAAGGGCAATTCAATATGGAACATTCAACATTCATGCCTCCAGACAACAACAATAATTTAGTTTCGAGTCCGAAACACAAGTGAAGCCTTTCGTTTTCATCCCTACAAAAACTACGTTTTACTCCTCAGTGGATAATTATCCTCATGCCGGGAGCCAGTGGTCTACGTAGAGAACGATAAGGAACTTAGCGGAATGCGATTCGGCCTTCCCTAGAATATAATTCGGAATGGACCAACATTAAGCATTTAATACCAGACAACAACACTGACAAAGTATACGAGATCACTATTAGTGAGACCGTGTAACGTTAAGCATATGTAGAAGAGTTAATCGGGCTCCTAGAATTGGTATGAAGTGAATTTGTTCGTACTGCTGAACGCTAGCGAGCCCACGGCTAAGGGCGCGGCGTAGCAGGCAATGTCTAAAATCCCGTATGGGGCATCTAGGCAGTGGTCGTTCCATTAGAAGAAGAGACGATGTACCAACAGCGGTGCAGTGTCAGACGAACTGAAATATGGCTGTTTATAGCGCTTAGAAGTTCGACAATAATCCCAGTTACATAATAAAGCTAATCAGAATACATCTGCAATTTCAGAAAAATGAGGCAAGTCCAGTTACACAACAATATATCCAACATCCTTAAAGCTACAGAAGTTAATATTTTACAGTGACTGTATATTTTCACAATTAATGGAGTCGATAAGAAGGAGCGAATACACAGTTCCGCTGGGGTGCTCTACCAGTAGTGAAAAGCTCTCAGCTTATTCCATCGCGTCTTCATTAAAGGATGTACTTAGATATCGTACACTATGCGATCAAAAGTATCCGGACACCTGGCTAAAAATTACTTACAAGTTCGTGGCTTTCTCCGTCGGTAACGCTGGAATTCAATATGGTGTTGGCCCACCTTTAGCCTTGATGACAGCTTCCACTCGCGCAGACATACTTTCAATGAGGTGCTGAAAGGTTTCTTGCGAATGGCAGCCCATTCTTCCCGGAGTGCTGCACTGAGGAGGGGTATCGATGCCGGTCGGTGAGGCCAGGCACGAAGTTGGCGTTCCACAACATCCCAAAGGTGTTGTATAGGACTCAGGTCAGGACTCTGTTCAGGCCAGTCCATTACAGGGATTTTATAGTCGTGCAACCACTGCACCACAGGCCGTGCTTTATGAACAGGTGCTCGATCGTGTTGACAGATGCAATCGTCATCCCTGAATTGCTCTTCAACAGTGGGAAGCAAGAAGGTGCTTAAAACATCAGCGTGCTGTGATAGTGTCACGCAAAACAACAAGGGGACAAGCCCCCCTCCATGAAAAACACGACCACACCATAACATCACCGCCTCCGAATTTTACTGTTGGCACTACACACGCTGGCAGATGGCATTGTGTATCGTGATTCGTCACTCCACACAACGATTTCCACTGTTCAGTCGTCAAATGTTTACGCTCCTTATACCAAGCGAGGCGTGATGTGTGGCTTGTGAGCAGCCGCTCGACTATGAAATCCAAGTTTTCTCACCTCCCACCTAACTGTCGTAGTACTTGCAGTGGATCCTGATGCAGTTTTTAATTCCTGTGTGATAGTCTGGATGGATTTCTGTCTATTACACATTACGACTCTCTTCAACTGTCGACGGTCTCTGGCAGTAAACAGACAATTTTTTTTTAAAAACGAAGTGGAACCCCTCCACGCCCACACCGGCATGATGGCCAACTCAATAGATCTAGTGTTATCTCTGCATAAGAGTAAGTATTCACTAAAGTGAGGTGTCACAGGATGTGGGTACTGCGATGTTTGCGTACGTCTGGTTAACATTAATCATTTATACACGATCACCTGGAGATAGATTGGGTCGAAAGACGACCTAAGTGTAGCGTTTTGAAGGGCAGAGGGGAAGAAAGTGCCAAGGGGAAGAAACCTCTGCGATAGTTAGGTCGGGTAGTAAGAGCAGTAGTGGATGTCTTGTTGACTGTAGGTTATGTTAATGGGGGGAGAAGATACCGCGTCAGTGCCATGGTCGTCATACTAAAGGAGTCATGCTTTGCCTTACTTCCTCTGCTGCGCCGTGTTGTCAGTGACTTGGCACAGCTTCATCAGGCTGGTGCTGAACGGCGGCAGCTCGCTGTTGGTCGGCGTCCCCTGCTACTGCGTGGCGCAGTTCTGCCGCAGCTGCACCTCGAGCAGCTCTGCTTGCTCGGCGTACTGCGCCGCAGTATCATCGAAGTCGGCGCCGCTGCTCTTCTCAGGTGCGTGGGCTACATCTTGGACGTCCGTCTCCGGGCGGTCGTCCCCGCTTTTGGCGTGGGGAGCTGTCTCTGCGCGGTTCCTCAGCTGAGCCGGGCTGGTTTGCGCCCGTCGCCACCGCCGACTTCGTCGTCTCTTCCGCTGCGTTTGTGTGGCCGTGGCAGCCTCACGGCCTTCGGCGCGAGTATGGCTTGAAAAAGCCGGGCAGCCGCGCCAACTGGCGCCGTGAGCGCCGTCACACCGGCCGCAAGTCGAGAAAGCTTCTCTCCCGCGGTCGCAGGCGGGGCTGTCGTGCGCCGGAGCACTTGACGCACCGCGTCGCGTTGCGGCAGTACTTCGCGACATGGACCTCGCCCTGGCACTTGAAGCGCTGGGGCTGGGGGTCCATAGGGACAGCCTCTGTCTTAACCGTGAACCTAGCAGCTTCCACAAGCCGAAGATGTCGCCCCCGCCGTCGGCTGTTTGCACGGTCACAGCATAGAGCGGTGCCCTCTTCTTGTTCGTCCGGTTATGCAACCTTGCAGTTGCGTTGCCGAAACCGGCTCGCAGCAACCCTTCCCGAAACTCCGCTACGCCACAGCACCAAGGCAACCCCCTTAGAAGTGCCCTGGTCGTCTTCTTCCTTCCATCGGAAGGCGCCTTCTCACGCGTCGGCGGCGCGTCGATGAACAGACCAGGTCGGCCTGTACGCTTTTGTGCTGTACGTGTCCCTTCACGTTTCTGCTTCACTATCGCTTAGGAAACAGTGGACCTAGGGATGTAGAGGAGTGTGGAAATCTAGCGTACAGGCGAGTGAAACCCAATAACCTGACCACTTTAGACGTCCGTGAGCTCTGCGGAGCCCCCATTCTGCTCTCTCACGATGTCTAATGATTACTGAGGTCGCTGATATGGAGTACCTGGCAGTGAGTGGTAGCAAATGCACCTAATAGTCCGCAACTCGTGGTCGTGCTGTAGCGTTCCCGCGCCCGGGTTCCCGGGTTCGATTCCCGGAGGAGTCAGGGATTTTTTCTGCCTCGTGATGAGTGGGTGTTGTGTGATGTCCTTAGGTTAGTTAGGTTTAAGTAGTTCTAAGTTCTAGGGGACTTATGACTATAGCTGTTAAGTCCCATAGTGCTCAGAGCCATTTGAACCATTTTGCACCTAATACGAAAAACGTATGTTTTTTCGGGGTGTCCGGATACTTTTGATCACATAGTGTATGTTCGTTCAAAATTTGAAGAAGGAGGAAGGATTAGGGTTTAATATCCCATCGATGACGATATCATTAGACATGGAGCGCAAACTCTTATTGCGGAAGGATTCGAAAGAAAATCGGCTCTGTTCTTTTCAAAGGCACCTTCCTAGTATATGCTGCGAAAGGTTTCAGGAAACAATGAAATACGTAAATCTGGATATTCGAAAGGGGAACTGAATTCCGGTCGTTCAGAAGGCAGGACCAATGTCTTATCATCGTGCTACCTCGGCTTGGTTACAAAATAGAAGTGCTTGATCCTGGTATTAAGTTTACATGAGGTATAGGAGACAAAGAGAAGTTTTGATATGGCACATTTTATCGTAGCATTGAAGTTGGAATGTCCCTGTAGAAAAGTTTTTTTGCTTTTTATGATGTCGCAAATAATATGTTCCATTTGTCAGTGGGAAAAATTTTTCTGTGGTTCTGCTGAGAAGAATCATGGGACATGTAATATACTTTGGAGTGTTTTAAGAGACATTCCTAAAACAACAATTTAGTGAATTATTTCTTTTCGTTTACCCCACAGACACTTCATTATCTCACAAATTTGTAAAGATTTTACTTAGGTACTAAAACTTTATAGACCAGCAAATGAAAACGAAGAAACAGAGACAGACGAACGGGAAGTTGCATCAAAAGGACTTGGTATCATAACCGTACAGGGTAGAATGCATTGACAAAGTGTTCTGAAAAATTTCACAAAAGTAATCTGTTTCATGCAAACTGAAAGTATCTTCCCACACTGTGCCGAACGAGCATCAATAGCGTCCCGAATTATGACGAAGCCTCGAAATAGAAGATTTTTCCTATCTAGTTTTACGTTGTTTAGTACAAGTTACTGTGCTCAAGTAAACGTTTTTGAATGAATATCATATTCTACAAATGATGAATGAGTTCAAAAAGTTACTAAATTCTTTTTCCTGTTACTCTGCTGTGTTTTCTCAGTATTTTTTTAAGTATTAGCAACTGTCAGTTTTGTTTGTCGCTGACATTCAGTACATAATCAGTGCATTAAAACCCTTCAGTAATGTAGCCTGAAGGTTTTCAAATGTAACAGAAAGGTTTTAGATGTATTTCTTCTTACTTTCTGAACAATTACCTCCAAATATGCACTAAAAGTATTTCCAAAAGACTTTTCATCATTTTGATACACAGTTATCGAACCGGTCATGCAACAGAATGCATGGAACAAATACGCTTAGAGAAAAAATGGCTCGAAATAACATAAGAGTACGGCAACTATATGGAGAGAAAGTTCACCCGTAATTTGCTCGCCTGTGACTGGCAGTGATATTGGCTTCAATAAAACGCTGTGATAAACTCCAGCACCTCTTTAACTTTGCCAAACGACTGACTGACATTCACTGCACAGTAACAGGCCCAGCTAGCTTTTCATGCCGCTACAACACCTGACAACGTGCGTCACAGAAAATTTAAAGTTTCGTATAAAAGCCAGCTTTAATTACCTGGCACAAGTAAAATATCAAAGCGTACCATAAATTCTACTACGTAACAAAATATTTGAGTGTATCGAATATTTAGAATAAAAAGACGAAAACATAAACTTATGTAGTTCCAACGCGCGTGGAAACACGAATGTGTTAGATTTTGTATTACGCACTTGAAACACATTCTTTGACTAAATTAAAAATATCTGATGTGTTGTAGAGAGGTGGAGAGAGAGAGAGAGAGAGAGAGAGAGAGAGAGAGAGAGAGGGAGGGAGAGAGAGAGGGGGATAGAGCTGCTGTCAGCCCGGCGAACAGAATATCTCGGCCGTTCTTGTGATGTTGTCAGAGCTTGTTCTGGTAGTCAACGTCAACTCTGGGTGCAGCATGGGCGAGTCGCACGCTGTTATTGCGTTTTGACGCACTCACATCGTGGATGTAAGACGCACGGCACACTTCATCACCGAGGTCAAACAGGCACTGTGTTTTTGATTTGTCGCAGTGTCAAGGGTGAAAACCTCGATTAAGGAAAAACAACCGCTAGTAGAGTCAACAGCCGTGAGCAGCAAAAACATGATGACGTGGGTGGTCGACGACTTCTGTGGTCTGAAACAGCGGATACATGGGCCACAGCGTAACAGATCAGTCGATAATTTAGTTCTAAACATCAACAGTTGGACAGCAACCATACCACTCAAATCCATGTCATTGCTCTGTGGTGCAGTACCCACCGGCTATATTGTATATATCTGCTCACCGCTCAAAAATGGTTCAAATGGCTGTAACCACTATGGGACTTAACATCTGAGGTCATCAGTCCCCTAGACTTAGAACTACTTAAACCTAACTACCCCTAGGACATCACACACATCATTGTCCGAGGCAGGATTCGAAACTGCGACCGTAGTAGCAGCGGTGTTCCAGACTGAAGAGCCTAAAACCTCTCGGCCACAGCGGCCGGCTCTCACCTCACCGTACAGTAAATAGAGATCAGAATGTCCACAGCGTGGGCCATCTAAATACGGCAAAAGTGCTTGGGCTGATGCGTCCCTTTAAGCGCCGAAGCGAGGGTACGACTACATTAAATTGGCAGACGTATACTCATGAGAGGAATGTTAACCTTCTGTTGGTAACATCCGTCTCATAGGTTGGTATAAAATTTCTCAATATATATTTGGCACATGTGCATTGTTGATCTGTTGTGTCAGCTATGATTCATTTTTGAGTTGAACTTGTTATTGTGTGGACGTCATTCTTTCATTTCCGCGATAGTTTTGTTTTACTTGTCGACACAGGTCAGCCGTATTGCCCCTCAGTCACATATTACTCTAAAGACAGCATTTTTCCTTCTTCTGATACACGAATATTAGTTTAAACGTGTAAGTTCTTTTTTGTTATGCTTCTTACATTTCAAATATTACGTTATTTATAGACTGCTACTACTGCAGGGATAGTTCACGTGTCCGAACGAAGAAAAAGAAGGCAGCAGATGGCTTTAAAGCAGTGCGACAAAAGAGATGATGACTATAATTCAGACTATTCTTATGTTCCTGAAGACCACGTATCAGATTCTGACGACGACAGTGATTTTGAAAGCGATTGGATGATATTCTCAATTCGTCCGAGAATGAACAATGTGGTGATTACTCTGTTCTGAATAGGGAAAATGATGACACTGAAATCGATACAGCTTATCATCGTTTATATTGGAGTTCCAGGGTGCCCAGTTGTTCTAAGAGACCGTACAAAAATAAAAAATAAATTATTTTCTCTCCGTGGTTGAGCCTGCCAGTCACTTGGGTTATGATCCTGACCCAGAAGAAATATGGCTTTTGTTTTTCAAGAGTGAGATATCCGATGCGATTGGAATGTAGACCAACTCAGAACTGCAACTCATATGGAATATATTACAGAACCCTCTCTCCTCCAATTATAAAGATACAGAAAACTGAAATTGAGGCCCTGATTGGTTTGATGACTGTATGTACCATTGTCAAGTTTGCACATGAAAACTTAGCACCAGGTTTTGCAGATATCTGTACTGGACGTTCAGTTTATCGTGAAACCATGTCTTTGAAACGATTTCAAGACCTGGTGGCTCTTACATTTCATGAAGCATCTACCCCCGAAAAAAAATGGCGCTCATACTTTCGCCAATGAGAGTCTAATCTCTTTAAGATGCAGATGCCACATCAAAATATTTATGCCCAGGTAACCAGCTAAACGTGGCACAAAAGTCATGTACCTCATCATATCTATATTAGTTTTATATTTATGTGGGAAAAGATTGAGAAGGAGCAACAATATCTGCGGAAGAGAAAAAGTTTCAAAAGGCAACTCAGTTTGTGATTTGACTTTCCAAACGTATATATGGAACATACAGGAACATCATGATTTAAATAACTGCACCAGTTTCTTATTTTTGCTTCTTAGCCCAACACGTTTGGAGAAGCTATTCTCATTTTCAAGTGCACTTTGGCATTTGTTTACATGTGCACAAATGACAAATGCACTTGAGAATAAGAATAAATTCTCGAAACACGTAATGCTAAGCAGCAAAAAATAAGTAACTGGTGCAGTTTTCATTATTTAAATCATGAATGACTCAGTTTCAGTCTCTCCCGAAGTATCTAATACGATGAACAAATTTAAGTTAAAAATTATGAATATCACAGAAGACAATAGGCTTTCCTCCTTTGAACTGTATGAGGCAATGCTGAAAAACAAGTCTATATAGGTTAGAACTCTAAAATCTAACAAAGTGTGAAGATACACAAGAGTTTCTTCCCAGCGAAAAGGAAATAGTGCTATCCCGTATTTAAGATGTTAGTAAGGATCTCATACTTCTGTTTTTTGTTCCAGAAAATGTAAGGCAGTTATAGAGCTTTCTTCAGTGCACCAAACTGCGCGTACCAACGAAAAATGTAACAAACCAGTTTCTATAACGCCATAAAATCCGGCGTACACACACTGGACGGGAAAGGCAGCAACTGCACAGCTAATTGACGAACGAGAAGGCCACTTGCAGTATTTTAATTTCTAATAGCGGCGTGCTGCGCAAGTGCCTATCTCATGCGTGTGCATAAAGGCAAGATGTCAAGATCTCAGTTCTTATAGAGCACACGAATGGGCCTAATCAGCGGACATATGTAGAGAACTCCAGATTTAAAACTTACCGGACGAGCTCAGGAAAACTATTTCAAATGCATTCAGAATAAAAAATAAAAATGAAAAAGACGACACACCCCCACGAAGCAGTTGTCCAAATGGGATGGAAATGGCTTGATCTGATGTATACGTGCAGACAAATAAATGATTACAGTTTCAGAAAAATAAGATAATTTATTACAGGGAAGAAGTTTCACGGTTTGAGCAAGTCAATAGCACGTTGTTCTGAAATTTTACTGACTGGTGTAGAATTGTCTTCGGAGCAGCATCCCGCTTCGAATTGAGCCCCGATGACCAACGATGACGTGTCTCGAGTCGTACTCGGCAGCAGTGGGATACCACCCTGGAAGCCAGACAACCAGCTCAGGGATGCCACGGCCTTACATTTCAGGAAGATAATGCCTACCGACACAGGGCGAGTTTCTGCTGCTTGTCTTTGCGCTTGCCAAACCCTACGTTGGCCAGCAAGGTCGCCGGATCTCTCCCCAACTGAGAACGTTGGGAGCATTACAGGGCCCTCCTACCAGCTCGGGATTTGATGATCTAAAGCGCCAATAGGACAGAATTTGGCACGATGTCCCTCAGGAGGACATCCAACAACTGTATGTATTAGTGCCAATCCGAATAACTGCCTGCATAAGAGCCAGAGGTGGATCAATGCGTAATTGACTAGCTCAATTTGTGAAGCTCTTCGTCTTGAATGAATCATCCAATTTTTCTGAAGTTTTAACCGTTTGCATACCACATTTGCCGCTTTCCGTCCCATCTGGATAATTCCTTCGCTGTGCGTCATTTTTGGTGTGTTTTACGTGAAAATAGATGATGATCCAAAAGTGAAAAGCTGTCTTACTGTCCTTACATACCGAATAGAAAGACGGCATACATGTGCACAAAATGTGAGATAACAAATTGCTTATAGTGCTCCATGAAAACAAGTAAAACGTGTAGAAAGTTTGTAATTTTTTCGTTTGTTTGCATATGTATCTATCTCAAATAGCAACGTAAGAAACTGTTTGATTTGGAGCATTAATATTAAATTTTGTGACTTTTTCATAAGAATAATCAACTTCATAAACTATTTCATGTGAAAAACTAACATCTCATTTCGTAATTTTTGCACATTTTATTGCAACAGGATTTAAACACAATAAACACGTGAGTGTTAATATTTCATCAAGCTTTTAAATTGTTATTAATTAAAATGGACATTAAATGCAAAATTTGGTAATATTAGTCTCCCAGACAGTTGTTATTCTTAGCGACAACTTCTCCTTTGTTACCAACTAATGATGAAACAACGTAGCGTCTGTCATAGCCCTTCATGAGTGAACGGTACACCAGCCTTCAGTCTGAACGAGTGCATTACGCAAATCATGTACCATCAGAAAGCACTTCTGAACAGATTTAAAATGCTTCAAGAAATATTCCATGGACATAATGGCGCTTGTGTGACCGTCGAAGTAATCTCATCTCTATCTTACTGAAGCCATCAGAGACGACACGGAGTGAAATGTACGGATCGTCGACCCAGTTGCAGTCAATCCACTTGATTTGCAGAGATGGACTGACCAGTCATGGATTAGAACTAGTTCAAGACTCTTTCTGCTTCTCATTGAGTCCATTCCACAACGCTTCGTAGCCGTTATCAAGTCTCAAGGAATTTCTGTACCAAGCTAAGTAGATTTCTATTTCATTTCATATTCAGTGCAAGTATAAAATGGTCATTTAAACGTAGCTAGTAACCATTAAGAAACCAGGGTTACTTGAAATCAGGAACATATTTAGACGTTGGTGCGATGAGGGACACAATTTGAGCACACCCCCTTGGATTGTTTGCAGATGATGCTGTCATTTACCGACTTGTAAATTTCTCAGACGCCCAAAACCAATCGCAAAATGATTTACGCACGATATCTGTGTGCGATAAGTAGCTGTTGATGCCAAATAATATAAAGCATCATATCACTCACATGAGTACTAGAAGGAATCCGGTAAATTTCGGTTACACGATAAATCACACAAATCTAAAGGCTGTGAATTAAACTAAATACTTGGGGATTACAGTTAGGAATAACTGAAACTGAAACGATCAGATAGATAATGTTGACGGGTAAGCGAACCAGAGACAGCGATTTATTGAAATAACACTTATAAAACGCCACAAGTCTGCCCCTACCGCTTCATGTCTTTAATGTGCAACCATCGTCAGACAAGAAATTTTAATATCATGAAGAAAATCTCTCTTCGACACATTTCACAAAATTACGTTTCTAAGAATTAAGCTAATTTCTCCAGTGCACTCTTCAACTTGTCAATTTCGTCGAATCTTTATGATACGTCTCCCTGTTGGTAAGGTAATGTAGAGAGAATGTGTAGTGGCTGCACACAAGTTAATGATTGTGATTTGAGTTGTGGCAGTTTCCACAAAGAACTTCTTGAATTTACAAATAAAGATGGCAGCAGTGTGTGATATCCTGACGAACAAACGATGCTCCAACATAGCGATTCACATAGTCGTTGTAATTGAGATAACATATACGAAGTGTAACTATTTTGGGCCATGAATATAATTTTTCAATGTCTTCCTTTCCATTTATCTTGAGATTTCCTTCCCTCCGGGATTCAGTGACCTGATGCAGCTGCACTACTTCGACCATTTTGATACGTTATTAACAATAAGATCGACTCGAGCTCGGGACCTTTGCCTTTCGCGGGCAAGTGCTCTACCATCTGAGCTACCGAAGTACGACTCACGCCCGGTCCTCACAGCTTTACTTCTGGCAGTATCTCGCCCCCTACCTTCCAAACTTTACAGAAGCTCTCCTGCGAACCTCAGAAGTTCAGATGGTAGAGCACTTGCCCGCGAAAGGCAAAGGTCCCGAGTTCAAGTCTCGATCGGGCACACAGTTTTAATCTGCCAGGAAGTTTCATATCAGCGCACACTCCGCTGCAGAGTGAAAATCTGATTCTGGAAACAAGATCGATGTTTATTTTCTGTAGACAAAAATACGGAAAATTTCGACGCTTTGCATACGAACATGTCCTCCTTATACGCTTGTAAGCCTTTCCGGTTCACAGCCTTCGCACCCTACTCTATAGCCTACTATTCCAGTAACAGCTATTCACTATTTTGCCTCTGGAGCTTTTGCAGATTTTCTACGGAAGAAACGAAGTAAGTCTTTTTTGACACTCAGTTTCTCTTTTATATTCGCTGTATCATCAGTACCGTTGCTACGCATATCATTCTTTCCATAGCCAAAATGTCAATGGCCTCCTGTCAAAGATTTTACACTGACGGAAAAAACTTCACACCATCAATAAACAGTTGTACAATAGGACCTAAGTTGATAGGCGTGTTTCTACATCTTAAAGATGATGTCTATCCAAATTTCGTGCCAGTCGCATAAGAGCGACGCTAGTAGTTCCACGATGAGGATGCAAATAAAGTTTGTGTTACATACGCGCTGTCGTGACCGTTAGTTACGTTTGAGATTGGACGTGATGAGTTGATGTTAGTCAAAAATACCTTTAAGGCGGAAAAGACGCCATTATGAACACCTCACTGAGTTAGAACGAGGTCGTTTAATAGAGCTACAAGAAGCTGAATGTCCCTTCTGTGATATTGCACAGACTTGGCAGGAATGTAGCCACTGTACACGATTGCTTGCAGCGGTGATCACGGGAACGTACGGTCGCAGGAAGATCTGACTCCGGACGGCCACGTGGCACTACCGAGAGGGAGGACCATCATTTTCGGCAAATAGCTCTGATGCATGGTACTGAATCTGCAGTAGCAATTTGAGCAGCAGTTGGCACCACAGCGTATAATCTTCCCCCTCCTTTCTTCTCCCATCTGTTGTCCACAATTAACAATACCCAGTCCAAGAAATTAATAAACAAAGTTTTTTAGGAAGATTTGAGAGGAGAGAAGATTACAACAAACTTTAGCGTTTACTTAGCTTGTCACGTTGAGATGCCTCCAGTTCTTGTTGTCTAGGAGTCTGACACTTTAAGCTGAAAAGCTAACATCTGGTCCTCAGGGTTGGTTTGAACTAAATAAATTGGAAGATTGTTGTTGCAGAATTCTTTTTACGTAAATATATTAGCCATTCATCTTCAAAAATTGTGCAAATGGCTCTGAGCACTATGGGATTTAACATCTGAGGTCATCAGTTCCCTAGAACTTTACTTAAACCTTACTAACCTAAGGACATCACACACATCCATGCCCGAGGCAGAATTCGAACCTGCGACCGTGGCGGTCACTCGGTTCCAGACTGAAGTGCCTAGAACCACTTGGACACAGCGGCCGGTGTCATTAATTTTCTCACATTTTAGTATATCATACAGTATTTTGGATTTTCACGTTTACAAAGCCGAAATTACATTGTTCGCACCTATTATACCAAAATACGTCCGATCACATCAGAGGCAAGCTTACGACTCTCACATTCTGCGGAAATAATAATATTCCAAAGGGTTTACAATTGTTCTTAACAAATGAATTCCTACTAGTTTTCGTTACATTCTTAATTTCGATTATTGTTTAATAAGTGAATCACGAAATAAACATAGTAAACAGTACAGAAATGTGTAATTAATCATAGAAATATTAAGTGTGCAAATAATTCGTAATTTCAAATGTTCCTAAGAAAATTTTAACTGTACATTCAGAATTAATACTTATAGATTATAACATCGAAATTAAAATATTTTATAAATTAATTCTTCTTCATAATTTTTTGCTTGAAGTATAACATACTGTGTATAAAACTATACGGAAGTTTTCAGAAAATCAACTGAGATAATACTGACCTGTCCAAAAATCGCAAAGCACTGCGATCGATAACTACTGTAGAGAAAAAGTAATGCTAGAGGAGGATGTCCCGTAACAAGTGACACAACGAACGGTTAAAAATAGATTACTTCAAGGACAGCTCCGAGCCAGATGCCCTGTAGCATTCTTTCCATTGACCCCAAACCGTCACCTTTTGCGTCTTCAGTGGTTTCGAGCGAAAGCTCATTGTGGCGCAGGGTGGTGATCTGTTGTATTTTATGATGAGAGCTGGTTCTGCTTTGGTGCCAGTCATGGCCGCGTGTTGATTAGAAGGGAGCCAGTCAAGGGCCAAAAACCGCTTATGTGCGTACGGGATGGAGGACACGTGTAAAAGCTGCTGAAGATGGTTTGTCATTTATGACACTTACGTAATTTTATCTAGTTTTGTGGTTCACTTTAAAGTGAGCTACAGCACTTATTCTTCCAATTTTGCCGTTCGATTCACAATTACGTCACTAAAAGCTTCACAGTGCTGCCAGAACGTATTAATAATTCATGTAAAGATCATACATCTACCACCGCAACTGAAAGAGTGGTGCGGTAATACACTGACGGAAACTAGTTGCAATTCATTTCTTACTAAATATTGTAAACCCTTAGGAATATTGTTATTTCCACAGAGTGTGAGAGTCGTAAACTTGCCTCTGATGTGATCGGACGAAGTTTGGTATAATAGGTGCCAACAATATAATTTCAGCTTTGCTAATGTGGAAATTCAAAATACTGTATGATATACCAAATGTGAGAAAATGAGTGGAAAATATTACGCAAGAAAAAAGAACTGGACGTGCACCTAGTGTTATTGTCTGGGGTGTGATGCACAATTTTGTATGAGAACAGGAACAATGTTGCGCTTATCCCACCTGTCCTGACTGCAAATTTGTACGTCAATTTGGTGATCCGATCTGCTGCCAGCCATGAACAGCATTCCAGGAGGTGTTTTCCAACACGACAACGCTCGCCCACACACCACTGTTGTAACCTAACAAGCTCTGTAGAGTTTTTACATGTTGCCTTGGCCTGCTAGATCGCCAGATTTTTCTCCAGTGGAGCACGTATCGGGCATCGTCGGATGACATCGCTAGAGTTATCCACAAACATCCTTAACCATTTGTGTACTGACCGACGAAGTGCAACATGCATGGAACTTCATCCCACAACTGACATACGGCACCTGACAACATGATCCAAGCACTTCTGGATGCTTGCATTCAACATTCTGGTGGATAAACCGATTATTAACGTATCAGCATACCAAATTTGCAATGACTTATCTCGCGCTTTCATTAACCTGTGATCTTGCAATACTAATCGCTTAAATATGTTACCTAGAGAAAAATATTCCCGAAATTTTATTGTTCTACATTAATTATTTATTGGAGTTGCAACTTTTCCGTCAGGGTATTACCTCAGTATTGTTTCAGACGCAATGGTAGATGTATTTACATGAAGTGTTAACGAGTTCCGGCAGCACTATGAAGCTTTCAGCGATGTAATTATTAAACGAACGCCAAAACTGGAAGAAAAAGAGCTGTACCTCACTTTAAAGTGAATCACAAAACTTGATAAAATTACGTAAGAATCACAAACGACAAACCATCTTCAGCAGGTTTTACATGTATCCTGCATCAAATCTTACTTTTAAGAAACAGTACCCTGTTTATGCATATGAACGACGATTCATCGCATTAAACGACAAAAAATGAAGCTCTGAAGTTTTTTTGAGACTGAATAGTCATGTATATCGCGAAAACGATTTAGCTGAAGTAGTGTAACGCCATGGAGCGTTGCGTACCCGAAAATATAGGATTCTTTCACATGTTGCTCTCTTCTTTGAGTCATCAGCCATCGAACTAAATATATTCGCTGGGCAGTTGCTCCTCTGGAGAAAAACGTGAAGTACATAAATCAGACCGACAGAAATAGCACGCTGTTGCATGGTGATAGCAGAAGTGGTCTTCCCTGTCCTTCTCAGTAAGCACTTCACCACCAGACAGAAACACATTTGCATCATCTTCACCAGACCACTTCCTGCAGTTTCAAAGAAGTGACCATCTGGTGTCCTTTGAAACGGCTCTGCAAGCTGAGCGTGAGTTGTTAGCTATCATAAGATAAAATAGTACCAACATACAGCTACAGTGAGCCACACAAAAACAGTTAATGCCCGCCTTCGACGCTGCCCAGTTATCTCAAAAGCACTGCTTCGCGGAGCCAGATGTTATGCAGCAACTACTCTTAACGTTTCGCTTGCTGGGTTCCAGATGGAAGCTCAGAGAGTCCTCTTGGCTTTGTCATTTCAGTACAATAAGTATGTATACTTTTTTTTATAACACTCGCATCATAACTTAACTTTTTCCCAGGCCAGATACAAATCAAATCGATGACAGTACGATGGTGAATTTGAAAAAAGGATCTTGCCGGCCTATCAGCAGTTAACTAAAAGAGTAGCGAGCTCGATCACCGGCACGATAGTCGAATTATTTTAATTGGTATATTCTTTGTCTGTAAGATTTTGTGATGTTCTATGACAATTGGGAGCGGAGCATTGTGTTAAGATGTTGTAATCGAAGATCAGAGTTTAACATGAAACACCTTCCCTTCTTCTTCTGGCTCTGAAAACGATTCGGGGTGCCTTCACTGTCATTGTTTTAGCACTTTCCAGTGCTTAGTGTAATTCGGAAAGGTACTAAGTTCATTCCGGAACAAGAAAAGACACTGGAAGCATACTTCATGTGGGTTGGTAGCACAGGATCACTCGAGAGTTGTGATTTATTTTCTTCAATTGGTTTGTTAGATAGTGACTAAAAGCACTTCAAAAATAGTTTTGGACCTCTCATACTATATATAAAAACTGAGCATCTAGTTGGATACATTGAACTCCAAATATATGTGATGAAGACAATAATAAATTCCCCAAACAGAAGAATTCTCTTTACTTAATCTTTTCGTCACAGCCTTTCAGTTGCAAATACACTGTTTTCGTATTACATACACTGCCTGAAAAAAAAGTTTTGCAGCCAGAAGACATGGTCAAATGTCGATGGTACACATATACAGCAACGGTGAGTATGTAAATTATTAGAGCAGCAGTTCTATGTGACAGGTAGAACTGCCGCCATCTTGTTCTTACAGTATATAAGAGGCGTGAGCAACGTTAGATGTTGAACCATCACTGTGAAAAACATAGAGATGCAATGTGGTCGTGTGAAAAAGCGCTATCAGCAGCTGAGGGATTTCGTAAGGGACTTCATTGTGGGCTTCCATTAGGCTCATCGGTCGCTGCTAGCAATATCCATATTTGTGGGGTATTCGGATGTGACAGTGGCCCGATGTTGCACTGGATGTGAACGTGAGAGCAAGCATACACGTTGTCAGGCTACTGTCGACCACATCTGACCACTACAGGGGAGGATCGGGTGGTACTGGGGAGCGGGAAATTTTGAACGTTACAGTTGGCAGCACTGTAGCGCCGGCAGATGTTCGAAACTGTGCACAATTGATGTGAACGCATTGCCATTTAGTAATCATGGAGAACTGGACTGGTGCGGAACGTGCAGTAGCTGTGATATAGTTTCACAAAAATTTTGATAGTGCGACTGCCGCGCAGAGAACATTTCGACAGCATTACCAGCTTGGACATCATGGACGTGTCCCCCCTTGCTCATGCGATTACAACGTGGGTGCGTAATTTTGAAGAAACAGGATCTGCCTTGAAAAAGAAACCTCCAGGTGGCATTCCAACGGTACGTACCCCAGAGAACATTGCAGCTGCTAGAGCTGCAATCGAGAGTAGTCCTCGCCGCTCCGTTCGACAGCATGCATCTTCGCTAGGGATTAAGCGACGAAGTTTACAAAGAGTACTGCACGAATTAGACTTCCATCCCTATAAGTTGCAGATTGTGCAACACTTACATGAACGAGATCCAGCGTCACGTATGGAGTTTATTAGCCAGACATTGGCTAAAATCAACGAGGATGCGAATTTCCTTGGTAACTTATGAACCTCAGACGAAGCCCATTTTCACCTGAACGGATTCGTGAACAAACAGAATTTTCGTTATTGGGCACAGGACAATCCTTGTGAGTTTCACCAGCGACCACTACATAGCGCCAAGGTCACAATATGGTGTGCTGTATCATGTCACGGTGTTATCGGCCCTTATTTTTTTGAGCGTGAGGATGGTAGTGCAGTGGCAGTAACATCCGCTCGATATGTTGAAATGCTTCAAACATTATTTACACCGAGACTGTACGAGATTAATCTTAACGTCGAAAACATGTGGTTTCAGCAGGATGGAGCGACGTCACACACTGCTCGACAATCGATGGCAGCAGTTCGTCAGTTGTTTGGAAGACGCATTATTTCACGTAACGGTGACATTGCATGGCCTGCGAGATCCCATGATCTTAGTGTGTGCCACTTCTTCCTGTGGGGATATCTTAAAGGCAAGGTGTACCGTACACGTCCTGCAACAATCCATGAACTGAAGGAGAACATTGAAAATGAATTCACTGCCATTCCCAAGATTTGCTACACCGCACATTCCAGAGTTTTCATAACAGGCTGTTAGAGTGTGAATGCCGAATGGGAGCACGTCTTTCCGATGTCATCTCTAAAAAGTAAAGAGACACTTTTGGACATTTTAATTGTAAAGACATACTGAATAATGGCATACTGAATACATTCACTTTCGTTAGTAAATTGCTAGTTTTATGAATTTATTCATGGAAATGACGTTATTTCGAAATTTCCCTTTCCCTGCTCCACCCTGTATTATGCACGAAGCACATTGTCACTCCTTCTCATCTCCGCCTGTCTTCCTAGAACAAATAATGGTCTCTGCACAAGATTCTGAGTCATCTCGCACTAGTGTTCGAAGACCAGCAACAGCTGAACTAGGGAATTATCGTCCAAAGAGTAGGCTGCCTTTACTGTTTTGCTTTAATCTGTGACAGAACTCTAAATACGACAAATACAGAAATAAGTGATTCTTAAGTTCTAAAGCTTCAGCTATTCATTTTGGCAGTGGTAAGGCGGTTACATTAGTTTCGAACCGTTACTGCATGTAGAGGAACTCTGGGCAGAACAGGACTGCGGGACACAACAGTATTGTGCTGTTTTCGAGGCTGGCGATTGCTGCAACCATTTGTATTGTCGTCTAAATCAATCGAAGGGAACATGTGACAGCCATTTAGACTTGGTTTGAAGTGAGACTTGTAATTGAATTCTTGTCCTTAACGTTTCCAGCCATGTTTTTATAAATCTTAGTGAATTCGGACGCAATATAAGCCGTCAATTCTTTATTGTATGCACTTAAATTACATTTCATCTTAAAGTCCATGCCATCAGCTTTATGCTAGTTAAATAATACGTTTAAATTTATCAGTAATTCTGGTTCATAAAAATTGTTAACCTGAAATGTACTCTTGGGGCGGAAAGGAACGGGACAGAATGGGATAGTGTCCCGTCTGTCCCTTATTTTTTTGTGCAAGTGTATTTCAACATATACATTCCCTTTTCCTTGCTTTTGCAGATGATGTGAACTTACATTACAAAAAATGACAGACAGTAAATGAATATTAAATCAATGGAAATGGCAGTTTCAGCCGTTTTATTTCCTGAAGTGGTGGTTTTAAAATCATGTAAGGACTATAATGCACCCAAATCAACGTTCGAAAGATACGTCCCTCTTGACAAACCGGAAAAATTGAAAATGTGGTCATTGCAGAACAAAAAGGCAAGCTGGTAGCACACCGGAAGGCAATCGTTTCAATCGAACGATGAACCGCCACGCCAGATAATAGAAAGAAATGGTTTATCACATATATTTTACGCAGAACGCTGTCTAGCTGGCCAGGACTGGGTTACAGGCACACTATGTTTTCTATTCGCAAGCCATAAAATACATCTGCAGCACGAGCGATGGGACTTAAAAAAGTAACAGTAGTTTGGCATTAAGAAACAAAAATTATTTTTCTGTCATCGTCAAAAGTATCCGAACTATGTGAATTGCGTTCCGCCTTATTTGCGTGCAGCCCACACAAAGTAACTTTCTTGCAAGTCATCTTTGCACTTTTCGGTACATTCTTTCCACTAGACAAAATGGTTACCACAAGTGACCACAATGGATTACTGCCCCATATGGCAATAATTCCAGATGTAAATAAATACCACCATACTACGTATATCAAGAAACAACTTATTAGAGGTGAGATAGTTCGTTAACGTTTGTAAACTCAGATCTATTATAGTAAGTGCCATTTTAAAAATGTTACCACTATCATTAGCATCAGCTAAAAAAGATGCCCCTAATTCAACCACATAAATTTCTTGGTTTCCCAGCTCGCGTAACCTTGGAGACTGACGTAGTCTTCCGTGTGGGGCGCCATTCGAACGGCCGCAATAACTGCACAAAGATTCAATATACTTTTACTCCATACTTTCCCGTCAGTCCTCAAAAGCTCTTACGTCATCAAATTTGTCTCATACAGGTTTGCTATCATATGTAACAGAAACAGATTTAATGATAAAATATCTTCCGAATCCTTGTAGGAAGGCTGAAGCGGAAAGTGGATTACCTACACAAATAATTCGAAATGACCACAATTACTGTCGGATACTGGTCCTTGTAATCGAACGATGCCACTTCTGATCAAACTGAAATCCACATTTAGTCGCATAGAAAAAAATATATTTCTGTACAAGAACCTGAAAATTTTCAAAGCCCTCCACAAGAAAGCTTGTAATAAATGATTCGCCTTCCTTTATTCATTAACAGAAACACCAGAATATACATGCAGTATTTGAAGAGGTCGTGAAAGGACAATTGGTCAAAATCTCACCAAACAAATTATTAATCACCACTTTCAAAGAGCGCACTGGTCCCGTTGGGTCGTTGTAAAAGGTATTAACTGGTAACAGGCTGTCTTTGGACCCAGATCTTCTGACGTACGTTATGGCAGTGAATTGGTGTGTATGTGCCACTCGGTTGCGTGGGATTAGATGTATGGACGCGGAAGCGTCACAGAATGGGAGATAGGAGCTATTGTGTTTGAATTTGCCCACGACCACACCGTGAATGAAATTGCCCGATTTGTTGGTTTATCAGTGCGTACTGTCCAACGTGTCTACAAGGAGTGGTGTACCACTCGGAGCTATGGAACTCATGGGTAGTCATCTTGCATACCTACCGCCCACTTTTGTATCTCTTTTAGAAGAAAAATGACCACAATTATTGTAATTTATAACGTGGGAAAGTAATTTTATTTATATAAAATTTTAAAATCAGAGTTACAGTAGGTTCAAGCCGAAAAAAAAAAAACGAAACTCCGTCTGGACAGACACTGAAGGCCCAAGGGTACCGAACGGCTGCAATGTCATCCTCAGCCCTTTGCGTCCCTGGATGCGAATATGGAGAGGCAGTTTTCCCAGAGATCAGCAGACCGAATGGTCACCCATCCAAGAGCTAGCCAAGCCCGACAGCGCTTAAAATATAATAGTAAGTACTTACCAAATATTATATGGCAAAATGAAAACCTAATGGTAATGTTTGTAATGGCCACATAGTGGCCATCATTAAAGCTGGAAGGTGGTTTTGTCATGTTTTGAGGGTATTTTTCGTACTATGACCGTGAACAATGTTTATTTTAACATTTTCGATGATAAGGTGTTGCTCTTTCTTCTACATATTCATTTTGAGTGTTCTGCAGATATTCCTCTCTTCGAAGAAGACAACAGTTCCCGTTTTCCAGAGTTCAGAGTGTGGCGCGTATACGTTTCTAGTTCTACGAATATTCAGACACCCTGTCGCAGTTCGCAGGCCCGATAAATCACTTGATGTTCGTGGTGTGCCAAAGGAAAGGCTTCCATCTCGCGGCGGAACCGCAAGTAAACATAGTCACTGCCAGAGGCCATGACGAATGAAAGACGGTGGCGTAGACAGGCCTAGAAGAGTTTCCTTATGTCACCGCATCAGCTCCCTTCGTTACGTTTGAGCGCAGTGTCACCCAGTCCAATCAGCAACCATCACCCAAGACGATGGCATCGTTTCTCTACCGCGCACCAGTGTAATGATTGAATTAGAAAGAACTCTGCATAAATGTTCACCGCCAGTTTTACTGTGTGAGAGAAGGCTAGTATCTTGATCTGTATCAAGTGCTAACATAATGTTCATTCACAGTCATAATTACTCATAGCATTCCTGTGGACTAGGACTGCTACAAAGTTACGTATTTCATCTTGTTCGAGTAGTAGGAAAGTGATATTATATTAGTTATCGTATCATCTCGGCCCTGTTGAGGAGCAAAGCTAGGAACCCACCATTGTATCAACGAGTGTTCTTTCATCCGGTAGAACAACCTTAATTACGGAGGAGATATCTGAGACTATTTGGAATAGGGAGTGAACCGTAGTAATAAAATTTTCCGCAAACTGATTGCGTTACTGAGTCAAATTATCATCGACAACCTTCTGCTGGACATGCAATACCCGAATAAACTTGAGTACGTTCTACCTCCCCGAACCGAAGCCTGTATTACACGATATTAGTATGCTTTTTCCTGAGGGCTGACTAATTTTCTGGTAGTCCCAGGGAGTCAGTTTGTTGAATTTATGTTATGACTGTAGTAATGATCATAGAAACAGCAAAAACAGCAAGTCATTTCAGTAACTGCTCCATTGAATGTGTGCTTCACCTTTACGTCTGGATCGCACTCTTACACAATTTTGATCGTGTTGTGACTACATCGTGCAGTGTGCATATAACACTGGTGCCAAAAAATGGAGCGTATAAAACGGATAGTTGTAAACGCTGTCTTACCTCCTAAAATTATTGTTTTCCGTTGTACGTGGCATCAACTAGGCAATCGATAAGCCATGTGTACACTAGCTACACTAGTCCTGGAAGGGAACTTAAGGGCAAGCATAATATTTAGAATGTATTTGATTAGGAATAGTTGAAGTACACGTAAGAAAAGCACGAGGAGGCAGCGATTATGCCGTCTGAAATTGTCGGCGGCTTCACACTGTGTTGGGAAGGACACGAACAATGATCCCGGCACTGCAGCTGCGGTGTGTCCGGCGTGGCTTTCAATCAGGCGAGGCACGCCCCCTGCCATCCGGCGGCGCCCCGCTGCGCCTAATCTCGCCCCTGAATTAAAATCCTCTCACCGCAGCGGACGCTTTCAGTAATTCACCGGCCACTGCGTACATTTACTCACGACACCCTCAAAAATTTCTGCGTGTAATTCGGAGGCGCTCGCTAATTAGGTTGCGAAAAAATATGAGCACGAGAGATGGGGGAATTGCGTTCCGAATCGCATAACGTGGTCACCGACTACATAAGCGTCTTCGGCGAATCTATCTGAAATTGGAGAGAAACGAGCAGTACTGGCCGGTTTCTGCCGAACGGAGAATATTATCCAACGCTAAATAGTAGATGAGGACTGCCGTACTGAATGACTGATGTCGTTATCAGAAAAATGTGTACTGGATGTGATATCCGCTTCAGAATCAGCAAATATATTTCACATAAATTAACTTATATTGCAGCCACACACTTTCATATTGTGTAATGCGATTTGTAGCCTAGAAGATAAAAACGTTCGCAGCCAAAGAAAAAGTAGGAGTGTCATTACTGGGAAAGACTAATAAGTACGCTTCTGTTAAATTTATGCTAATATGTTGTTTAGTAAGCTACAAATAGTCAGTGTGTAACCTTATTCACAAGTATACCATGTTACTGTCCGGTAACACATAATTGACTTAAAAGTCGGGCAAATGATCTACGGAACATGTAACTAAGTTACTTCCTTGTCCAGCATATGGAACATTCTGACATAGGTTCCGAAACGGTTAATGAAGCATTTACGTTTTATCAGCATCAATGAAATGACATACCATTCGGAAATTTCAGATACAGGAATTTAACTGGAGAAATATATTTTGCCTTCTTCATAGTGGGCACTACAGCCATTAATGTCTTAAACGAAGGCTGGGTTCTCCCACCCTTCACATTTAGGCGTTTTAAGCCATAATCGAGGTGTCATATTTCTGGAAATGGCAGCGTTTCACAATATGTGCTCGAGTCCGTTTGGAGCGAAGAAGTGATCTCAGTAAAAACAGAATACGTGGAAAAATACCTTCTTTTAAATAGGTTACTCTTCACATCTATTAATACCTAGCTTAGCGCCCGCTGCTTTGCTTGCGTTTACTGTATGGTCTGCACAGATATTTTTTGTTTACATTTAATCCAGCTTTTATGTCGTTCATAAATTGCAACTTCTTCTAAACTTTGCAAGCTAATTGAGCCCATAGAAGTATAGCCTTTTCCGTATTTACTTATGACCAAAAAGCGATTCTAGCATTCAGAGTAGGAGATCTTTGTTAATCATGCTTCTTCAGTTCTTGTGATGATATTTCCATACAAGGTATCATACCCTGACACATATTTATTTAGAAGCCAAATAAAAATTTTCATTGACTTAACTGAAACATTTTTCCACAATGAAATATTTCCATAAAAGTTTCAGTCACCTATTTCACCCCCTTAAGTGATGAATTTTCAAAAACAATGAAACACGATTTTTTTATTTCTAACCGAGAAGTCAAACATCACTTTTCGTAGATGCAGCCTTAAAAGTGCTTTATCAGGGGTTAGGTGGTAATTTATTTCCCAAGAAAAGCTGTCACCCACTATTGTTCCCCTTTGTGATTGAATTTCCAAAAATACTGAAGCACGTACTTCAGTTTGTGACAGACATCAAATGCCAATTTTTGTAACTGTAGCTTCTTCAAAATTGCCTTAATAGCGACATATTTTCAAAAAGAAAAACATTTCATCCCCTACTTCAGCTCCTTATGGATGGAATTTCGAACAATCCCTTGCTAAACGATGCCTACAGTATAAGATGAACACCCTCTAGAAGTTTCAAGTTTCTGTCCTTAGCAGTTTGGGATGGATGATGGTGAGTCAGTGAATCATTCAAGCCCTATTTCACCCCCTTACTGACTAATTTCTAACGCATTGGAAAAAGTATTTTTTTATTTCTAACCGGGAGGCCAAATACCAATTTTCATACATGCAGATTTAAAAATGCTTTAGTAGTTCTTTAATAACGAATTGTTTTCAAAGAAAAATTTCACCCACCATTTCACTCCACTAGCGGTTAAATTTCTAAAAGTCCTGAAACATTTATTTCTTTATTTCTGACCGAGAAACCAAATACTAATTTTCATAGTTCTAGTCTCAAAATTGCGTTAATAGTGACATATTTTCAAAAAAATATTTCATACCCTATTCCTCCCCCTTAATGGTTGAATTTCGCAAAATTCCTTCTTAAAAGACGTCTACAGTACTAGATCAACAGCCTCTGCATATTTCAAGATTCTATCCGTAGTGGTTTGGACTAGGCGATGATTAGTCAGTGAATGTGTCGGTCAGTGTTGACCTTGCCTTTTATATATAGAGATTTAAAAGGCTTTCAAATAATGGAAGAATTGGGATAAAATATGTGAGTACGGGGACATGAGAACAGGGACCATTCGTCATCAAATGTTTGGAGGAAACTGTAGAGACAGAAATAAAGCAGATAGAAATGGTTTTTAAATAAATGCAATGTGAACAAAGATATTTCGGATAAACCTAGTAAAGGAGAAGCATCCATTTCCTTGAGGTGATGAAGTAATCCACCCGTCAGATCATCGAAGTTAAGCGCTGTCGTGCGTGGCCGGCACTTGGATTGGTGACCATCGGGGCCGCCATGTGCTGTTGCCATTTTTCGGGGTGCACTCAGCCTCGTGATGCCAACTGAGGAGCTACTCGACCGAATAGTAGCGGCTCCGGTCAAAGAAAACCATCATAACGACCGGGAGAGCGGTGTGCTAACCACACGCCCCTCCTAACCGCATCCTCAACTGAGGATGACAAGGCGGTCGGATGGTCCCGATGGGCCAGTTGTGGCGTGATGACGGAGTGCTTATCAAGTAATCCAAGGACCACAAGAAACAAACTGACACTTGTAAGATCCAGGTACAAAGTGGACTTTTGCTTGAGTTTAATGATTTATTGAAATTGAAGTCACTCGTGAGTACAGTTGCACCAAATCAGTGTTCCAACTGATCGAAGTTACTAGTGCCAGAAAAAGCTTTAATACTTGTAATGATAAATCGAAGCAGTTTGTATTTTTTTCTTTTTTTGAAAGATTTCTTGATGCCTTCAGCTGCCATTCTCTTTATTTCATGTACGATTGCATAATTTCGGCCTTACGCCATTTTCAAGTATCTAAAACGGAAGTATCATACAATGGATACATTAGTGACACTTGCGATTTTGATGTAGGAACAAGTCATATCTGTAGATATACTAAGCGCATTATAACTTACTTTATGGGCGATTTTTTGGTAGTATTTATTTTAAATAGTGAAATACATTCAATATTTATTTTATATTTCGTTCAGAACTGGCTTTCGGCTTTCTAGGCCATCATCAGACACAACTATTTCTTCTTCCATAGGTAGTCAACACAGGGATAAGAAGACCTTCTAGTGTTAAAAGTGCTTCATGAATTTTTCAAACATTATGTACGTCAGAACTTTACAAGGTCACTTCCCGTGGAAGCAGTGGCAATTTTTGACCTTGGAAAAGGCTGGCACATTCCTTGCCTCATCTGAGAATATAGTTGCCTGCAGAAATACAGCTCTTGGAGCTTCTTGAAAGGAGCGGCACTACTACGACTTCAGAGCTAACCTGATGTAGTGTCTGCTGTTCAGGTTAACGCCAATACCTAGGAGTCGAAATCACACGTTGTATCCAAGGACTCAAGAAACTTCAATTCTTCGCATTTGTCCGCCATGCCGCACACCAGTGCATGCTGTCAGAGAGCAGTCACCGTGGTAGAGTGACACACTTGTGACCATAATTATGTAACTGGTTGTAGCGGAGTGCTATAGCAGAAAATTATGTAAAAGTCAACGACGCAGAAAGGTCCAGCCAACACTGTGGACATTGCTGTCCGGCCTGTGACAGCCATGCAGACGAGGCAGTAGGCAAAATGTGCAGTGGGCAAACTATTTGATCTTGTGCCCGCTGTCGTTGTGTACGACCAGTGTGTATGCCCTGCTTCCACAAAATTATGCAGTTGATGTTTCATGGTATGGTACACTTATGTTAGCAGGATTATTTCAGTTACACTGCAGGGATTTCGTTGCAAAGCCCTGAAACATCCTTTATACAATCCTTGAGATTTCTATATTTTTGGAGTCCTGGAGTAGAACATTCATGGCAGTCGATTTGCTATGGACGATGAGGTGCAGGCCTGGGTACACTCATAATTGCGCAGGGTACCGCAAACATTTTTCCACTGAGGCAGTCACGTTCTTGTCCCACAGCAGGACATATATATTAATAGTTACGGCGATTGCCTTTGAAATAATAAACAGTTTAATTACTTTTTTCCACGTGCCTCATTTTCATTTGGCTGTCCCTTACATTTCTTGAGGACCGATCTTTCTTCCCGTTTGAAGCCGCCCATTTTCTGGTATTGCGCCTCCTTTGTCGTGGTTGAAGCGTAGTGGAATCTACGTTCACATCTACACTTCGTCTGAGGCCTCTTCACGTTATAAGCTTAGCGTAATACTGACCTCTCCGGTCTCAAAGGAGGGGGCTGCGTTAGGTCTACACGTACACCACGTCTCGGCAGCTGTACCAAAATAAAGTTTCTGCAGCGTTCTACATTTGCTCAAAGTTTATTTTACTTAGGGCCATTCCTCCTGAGCAGTACGTATATGTCAATTGTTAGCAAATTTTCATCTTATATTATACTTAGTGAAGAAGGTAAAACAAGCCATCCCGAATTTATCCACATTTGACAAATTTACCGAGGTGCGATTTTCGCTTAATTATATTGGACACGTTACGGATTTTTCAACGTCCACATGTAACTTTAAACATTTGTAGGCGCCGAATTATAACTCTGACTTTATTTTTCTTAAACGGAACAATGTAGGCCTACCCCTTTGTTTCATTGGAAGGAGCCCTAGAAAAGGACTTCAGCGACATAACATCTGTGGCACTCGATCAAATAGCTACAATATAATAGCGCCATAGACCGCTGTCCCTCCGTCAGCATAATGTGGATTGTGTGTTTACCTTTGCGCCTGAAGCCCATCAGTCTGTGTTCTGCTGTTATAGCGAGTAGATAACCCCTTCATGAAGATATTCAGACATTCACAATGCATACGACAGACGAAAAAGTGGATAAGGCTTTCGTTCAAGACAAATGTCGCCAAATTTTGAGAGCAGTGATGCGTTGCATGCTGAGACGTATTTGTTGTAACGGTCACACTATCGATCGAACAACAAATTTGGATGGGTTCCAGTGACTGCGCCAGTGTAAGAGTTTTGCAACCGCTACACGAAAAAATAAGTCCACGTGCAGGAATTCGTGTTTAATGTAACTCACAAATACCTTAACATCCAGCTTCAATTACATAGTTAATCTGTAAAGCCTGAAAACTGAGTTACGTAAGTGACAGACAGTTTCATGAATAAACACCTGACCAGAGACAGTCCGTTGCCACGTTGCTGCGCTATGGGCTACGGCGGTTCCAGTCCTTGCGAACTGTTTACAGTACAGAGTATTTCAGCTGCTAACTCCAGGGGAACTCTGTCGAATGACTCCTAAACAACTGATGGCGGAAAACAGTCTTGCTGACTATCGGGCTGTGGACTTTATCGTCGTGGGGATGCTTACACAGAGTCCGCGTGATAGGCAGCTGATGATTCAAGCGGAGTGATGTCATCGTTGTATCTGGTTCGTGCTCTTGGTGGCCAGGGCAAGGTAATCCAGCCACTGTGGGTAGCCGCTGTGAACAATAGCTGAAGCTCATGCTCCTCCTGCTCTCGCCGCGATGTATTCTACGCCGAAAGCCGTTAAGATAGAGGGGAAGCGTACCCGTCAGGGGTAATAACATGGGGCCCAACAGTGTCCTTACCGTTCATGGACCTCATGTTCTTTCTTTGCGTGCATTTGCTCCGAGGTGAAATAAAGTTATTGAATACCTCCTAGTATTGTGTCGGACCTCGTTTTTCCCGCTTAGTGCAGCAACTCGACGTGGAATGCACTCAAAGCGTCGTTGGAAGTCCCCTGCGGAAATACTGAGCCATGCTGCCTCTTTAGCTGTCCATAACTGCGAAAGTATTGCCACTGCAGGATTTTGTTCTCGAACTGACCTCTAGATTATGTCCTGTAAATGTTCGATGTGATTCAAGTCAGGCGATCTGGGTGCCCAAATAATCAGCTCGAATTGTCCACAATGTTCTTCAAACCACTCGCGAACAATAGTGGCCAGGTGACATCACGCATTGGCATCCATAAGAATTCCACCGTTCTTTGGAAATTTGAAGTCCATGAATGGCTGGAAATGAACAAAAAGTAGCTGTACATCACCATTTCCAATCAATGTCCGGTTCAGTTGGACCAGGGAACACAGTCCATTCCATATAAACACAGCCCACACCATTATGGAGCCACCACAAGATTGCACTTTGCCTCGTTGTCAACCTGATTCCATAGCTTCGAGGGTCTGTGCCCCGCTCGAACCCTCCCATCTCTTACCAACTGAAATTGGGACTCATCATACCAGGCCAAAACTTTCCAGCAGTCTAGAACACGAGCCAAAGAGCGCCGCTGCTGTTAGCAAAGGCATTCACGTCGATCGTCTGCTGCCGTAGCCCGTTACGCCAAACTTCATCGCAATAGCCTAACGGATACGTTCGTCGAACGTCCCACGTTAAATTCTGTGGTTATTTCACGCAGTGCTGCTTGTCTGTTAGCACTAACTGTTCTACGCAAATGCCACATTAATTTCTACGGTTATTTCACGCGGTGCTGCTTGTATGTTACCACTGAAAACTCTACGCAAACGCCGCTGCTCTCGGTCGTTAAGTGAAGGCAGTGGAGCCAGTGCGTTGTTCATGGTGTGGGCTAATGGCCGGCCGTCGTGGCCGAGTGGTTATAGGCGCTTCAGTCCAGAACCCCGCTGCTACTGCGGTCACAGGTTCGAATCCTGCCTCGGGCATGGATGTGTGTGATGTCCTTAGGTTAGTTAGGTTTAAGTAGTCATACGTCTAGGGGACTGATGACTTCAGATGGTAAGTCCTATAGTATTTAGAGCCACTTGAACCATTTTTTAGGGCAACTGCCTGAAATTTTGTGTTCTTGGCACTCTCTTGACGCTCTGGAATACAAAATTCCCTAACAATTTCCGAAATGGGATGTGCCACACGTCTACTACATCTACATCTACATCTACATCTACATGACTACTCTGCAATTCACATTTCTAGCTCAAAGTCTGTTAATTCCAGTCGTGCGGCCATAATCACATCGGAAACCGTTTTACACATGAATCACCTGAGTACAAATGACATTTACGCCAAATCACTTCCCTTTTACAACGTGTGTACGCATTATTAGGGCTATCTGCATTTGTAGATACTGCTATCCCATGACTTCTGTCATTCAGTGTAAATGAGCACCTCAAAACACGAACTTGAAGAAGCCATACATCCTCTTACAATAGCACAACTGCACAGTTCACACAGATGTAGAGCATCGCTGCGAGGTAGTTTAGTGCAAAGTGATAGGCATAAGATCTTGACTGCAGCAATACAAACCAGTAACTACACACGTGTGCTGTTTGTCAGCACAAGAGGAAAGGGCCTTCAGCGAAATAACACGCAGGTTACCTGCAGTAAATGTTAATGTCAAGAGAGCAAATTGGTTGAAAACACAATCCGTGCTTCTAAGCTTCACGAATAATAGGGGGTGGTTCCTTAACCGTGTAAACACAAACTTGGCAGAGTTATAAAAAGTTTTCAGTGCGCTGGTTAGAGACATTTAAGCTTTAAAATTCACAACGTGCAATGTAGTTGTCGTTGTGGTCTTCAGTCCTGAGACTGGTTTGATACAGCTCTCTATGCTACTCTATCCTGTGCAAGTTTCTTCATCTCCCAGTACCTACTGCAGCCTACATCCTTCTGAATCTGCTTCGTGTTTTCATCTCTTGGTCCCCCTCTACGATTTTTACCCTCCACGCTGCCCTCCAGTACCAAATTGGTGATCCCTTGATGCCTCAGAACATGTCCTACCTACCGATCCCTTCTTATAGTCAAGTTTTGCCACAAACACCTCTTCTCCCAAATTCTGTTCAATACCTCCTCATTAGTTATGTGATCTACCCATATAATCGTCAGCATTCTTCTGTAGCACCACATTTCGAAAGCTTCTATTGTCTTCCTGTCTAAACTATTTATCGTAAATGGTTCACTTCCATACATGGCTACACTCCATACAAATACTTTGAGAAACGACTGCCTGACACTTAAATCAATAATCGATGTTAACAAATTTCTCTTCTTCTGAAACACTTTCCTTGCCATTGCCAGTCTACATTTTATATCCACTTTACTCCGACCATCGTCAGTTATTTTGCTCCCCAAATAGCAAAACTCCTTTACTACATTAAGTGTTTCATTTCCTAATCTAATTCCCTCAGCATCACCCGACTTAATTCGACTACATTCCATTATCCTCGTTTTGCTTTTGTTGCAATACCCTGTGTAATTCGGATCAGGGATTATAACGTATATTAACTAGGTAAGATCGTCATTATGGTATGCCCTTCTTCGCAATTGATTGTAACCACATTTTCTCATTTCTAGAGTTCTATAAATAAACGAAACCATAACCACAGTATACTAAGCATTACATCTATTTACTTATGGAGCAGATTAAACGTTTACTTCCTCGATTTGAACACCGTTGATTTAATTTTAGAATACTACATCTTAACATCAGCTGTACTTACTCTCCAAAACTATTATTTTCATTTAATGTGCTGTCTTCTGGTTTACTAGGCACTAAAATATTCCATATTATGTACAAGTATTAAACATATATCTGGGCATTTAAAAAAATCAGAGGTACATTTCATCCCGATAAGCTGTTATTTATCATTTATATTACATCACTGACACAAACTAAAAAATATTATGTCTCCACCAAGAATATGACATCTATTTTTTTCATTTTGTAGTTCAAAATCTATCGAGAACGTCATCAACAGAAAAAGAACATTAATTCCCTCTGTAAGAGTTTCACCGAAGAACGGTGCCCGGCCCTACGAGCATACGGTCTGTCGCAGAAAACTTCCGTGGAATTACTACAACGGTTACTTTCGAAACAAGAACTTTTTTCTTTTTCTCTTGCTGTAATTTCATTGCGTCAGAATCACGGCATATAGTATGCTACCAGCGTTACAGCTGCGACTATGGAACCTGATTAAATTGATTAACTTTAAAAATGTTATCGATTTAAAATACGTAAAAAACAGTACCTACCTACATGCTTCATAAACATATAGATTTGGTACGATTCATGATATTAAACGCTTCAGGATGTCTAAATCGTCTCTTTAAGGCGATATCGATGGAGCGTTTAACGAATTAAACGATGTCCTACACTGAACACTAAATACCTGCAAGGGGAAGCATTATTTGAAAAATGAAGTTTTGAGTTGGTACTCGTTGGGGTAGGATACGTTGCAGCAATACAACACGTTGATTGCGATGTCTAACTAGTGTAATATGAAGAGTAAGTTCTTAGAAAGAGTCCTTTGAGCTACAGTAATTGTAAACGTATGGAACTGGTTGGGAGGGGACTGCATTGAAAGTTGGTTGTGAATCGCTTAGACCTGTTTTAGCATGGAAGGGGAAGCCAATTGAAGCTCCACTGGGAATGCGTGCATATGTGTACGCGCGTGAACATAGAGTTGGAGGATGTGGTTGCATTTATGCGCCAACATTCCAGGAATTCCCTGTGTGGGGAGAGGGGGGAGGGAGATAAGGGAGCAGGTTTAGTCGTTGAAACTGTGTTTGCGTTATGAACTGGAAATATGTATGTTTTCAGTTTTAGTTATCAGTTAAAGGAACGAGGTAAGGTAATGTTGGAGAGACTAAGCGGATACCGAAAACAAAGACGATTATGTGGCATTCAAAGAGTTGGAGAGGTTAAAACAGTTTAATGATTCACAAGTTCAGGTGACATATACAAAATAGAGAGTGAGTGGGTTAAAGTTTTCCAGGCTGGGGGGAAGATGTTGTTAGGCTGCAATTTCATATGGCTGGTTAGTAACTTTAGTTTATTGTGTACTTCTTGTGGAATTATTAGTAAATGCAGGGTTTCATGTCTTGTATTCCACGTTTAATTCAATGTACTTTAGTGTGTTAGTTAATATCACAGGGGTGTAGCAAATGGTAAGAAATAACCTGCTGGAGCGGAAGCGACGGAGATGGAAGAAGTACGTGTGGTTCATTTTATTACCGCTGTCTGATTAACGGAGGCATTTATTTTAGGAAGATACTGCTTACGCCGAGATACAAGCTAAAGGTAGAGAGATAGTTGGGATTACTGTAGGACAGCGCAGCTCACAAGAAAATTTTTGCGTGCTGGTTGTATGGAAGTATGGAAGTCGAACAGGAGTGCGAAGTGAATAAAGACATTGGCCAAGCCTTCAGCGTGAATTACTACACAGGAACCGAAACTGATCATGGTTACAAAGATTGAGAGATTGGAGAGAGAGGATTTAGGTTGAATTTCATAGATAATTGGAAATGTATGGTTCTGTAGCTTGAATGAAAGGCTCCAACGTCGTAGTAGCTTTGTCTGAATCGAAGGGCATTAAAACTAGTCGATGTGTTTTATTAAGCTGATGTGCTCTAGGGGATGGAGAACACGTTCGGAGTGGACAAGTAAGAGAAAGAAATTCTGTAGTGTCTTGTTCAAAGACACCATCCCATTATTCACTTCAAGTGATTTTGGGAAAACACGTAAATATTATCTGGATAGTACGGTCAGTTGTGTGAGCACTACGCATAGCAAATGCAAGTCTAGTAGTTTACTTACTGGGTCAACTCACTCGATAGAAGAGCAGGAACGTATCGTTAAGAAATTTTGTGCTGGAGTTGTTATACTGAGCAAGCACTACGCTTACAAGCTATGCAGTCCTCCTTCGAAATAGCTAGGTATTCAATAATACTTCGAGCGAACATTCGGCTACTAAAGAAATACACCAGCAGAACTTTAGTGGTACTTAAGAATACGAACATACAACGTAAAGACAGTTTGCGGAGACACGTTACGTTTATCTTGTACGAAGGAAGCAGTTACTGGGGGAACGCTGACGTTACTTTATATAACGTCTCAGTATATTAATAACCTCTTTGACTTTGTTCGCAATTAATGTGTGTCAGATGATACAGTGGATAGCGCAAAGCAAAGGGAGCGTATTATATATGTGAGGGTGGTACCGTTCAGTTGTTTTGGTCAACGTGGTCGCACCGAGAAAGAAGAGATACTGATATACATTTTGATTTTTAGCTTTAGACAAAATGGACATAGATTTGCTTTGAAATCTAGTTATCTGTAGAAAGTTTTCGTGCAATCTCAAGAAGTGCTGTTATAACCTCTAAATGATGACAATGAAAATATAAAAGGACTGATGAGACTGTTACGTTTTACTTATCGAGATTCATTGTAGGTATCTGATCTTCTTTATCTGTTTTTTCTGTGGGGTGGCGTTCTTTGAGATTTCATGGCCTTGCCCGCAGTGTTCGAAATTTGGAGTGCATATTTCCACCTTTCAAAATCAAAATATAATATACATTTGGCTAGCCATTAACGCACATAAGTGTCGTTCACTGCGTAACGAGCGTAACTTCTGAAACCACAGAACCGCTTAGACTGTCTTATGTGACTTCAAATAATACAACTGCTTCTGTGTGAGAAGCATACACGTTTTAACTTATAGTGTACCTGACTTTGTTCTAAGAAGCAAACCATTCCTTCAAAACCTAGAATTAATTATAATTAATTACAGAGAAAAGTGTATTTTAATCCCAAATGTTCGTTTTCAGAAATCGAGATGAGGATTTAAAAAAGAAAGGTATGATTTAACAAGTATGAAGAAAAAATATATGGACTATGTTCTTTCGCAGGAGATGAGCCTAAAAAATTCAACACATTGCATTGACTATCTTTCAGTATATCACACTACACAATCCCAATAAAGATGTCTACAGAGCCAGTAAAGAGTATGCAACAATGTCTAAGGAAAAATACCATCTAATTAATTTTAATGACGCAGAACTAGAATAAACTGATGTCAACCAATGGATATGACAGAGTTGTTCCAATGTCCTTACATTGGAGATCGCGGCAGTAACACATGTGTTCAATGTACAAAACATTCATAGCACGCTTTTGGCACTAAAATATCCATGAAACTACCATTCTCAACCTGTAAACCATATACATTCTTACGTCAAGTTATTGCAGCAAACAGAAGGCATCCGCTGAAGTGCATTTCACTATCAAATTGTTGGTGTGGTGATGCAGGGGAAATGGTAACAGATCTTGCCAAATGATACCACTTTTTAATTGGGGAGGCCTCCAAGGGGACATGGAAGCAATCCATCAAGAACGAAATATTTTCATCGGCGGTAATGTGACGCAATGAAGTAGAAGAGTAATATCGCGACCCCTGACTTTCGAAGTAGATAGTATAGTTTTTGTGTTTTTGTATTTAGAATATATTGTTTTGGTGCTTTTCGCCATGCATTTTTTTCCAGTTTCGTACCTAGATACAGAAAGTATATAAGCTATGAAATGTCTACGTACGCCAAATGTAAATTTATTCTAGCAGTTGTTGGCATTACGTTCATTTATTTTTTTCGCAGTGCTAGATCTCTTGTCTTCTCTTGCGTTCTATTCTTTTAGATGTTATCTGTGCACTTTAGTTTTAATTGTGTTCACAATGAATTATAAGTGAAGATAAACTCTTTCTGTGAAGTTCGCGATGTTGTGTTTTCCTGCAACTCTACTATGAACTCTACTATGTCTTATCGTCGACATTCATTGTTTTTGGTTTCCTTCTGTAACATTTCACTACTTTCTATAAAGCAAGACCTGTTACATGCACGAAGTCTATATAAGGAATGTTTCTTTGTTGCTGTTCATGTGTGTTTTATCATTTCCTAAAGAACAGCAATGAGGGAAATTCGTAAGCTTTAGTAAGAGAGTATAAATTTCTTTTTGGTGTTTTATCTCTGCACGTCATCTGTGTAGAACCGTGATCCAGCAATTTCCATGCGTCGCTCACAGCAGTTGGTGACTGCTGAAAGCTTCTGGCTCTGCCGATGTGAAGCGACTGGCAAGACAGCGGGCCTCAACCACAACGTCACACGTTTACTGTCATTCGAAAACATAATGAACCGAATTTAATCGTGACAATCACATTCCAGCTACACAAGAAAAAGATAGAAATTTAAAACTCAATATTGCGCCGAAACCCTAGTAATTAGGGAAGGACGCCTAGCGCAGTTGAACAACATGAGGATGTAATTCGGCCGGTGCAAATTTGAAGAAATCATTTCGGTTTTCGCTTGTGTTTAAGGAAACCACACAAAATATAAATGAGGAGCCGGAGTATATTTCAACCGTACGCCGGCCGATTACTTGATGATCTTTAAAAAAATCATTCCTTTTCTACCACCAATAAATTTTACCTAATTGACTGTAAAACATAGGTGAAGTTGTAGCGTAATACATCTAAGTTTAATATTATATAAATAGCTTGATACAGTTGCATTTGGATTTTTTGATGAGAATTATAAGCCAGCGCTAGACAATAATGGTCCTACAACTTATCTTAGGAGACTGGCTGCAGAAAGGCATACCTACGTTCGTAGTATTTGTAGATTTAAGGAAAGCTTTCGAAAATGTTGACTGGAATACACTCTTTAAAATTCTGAAGGTAGCAGGGATACGACAGTGGTATTGAAAGATTACCTACAACTTGTATAGATGCTAGACTGCAAGTATAACAGTGGAAGGACATGAAAGGGAAGCAGTGGCTGAGAAAGGGAATGAGACGGGTTTGTAGTTCACCCCGATATTATTTATCCCGTATACACAGGAAACAGAAAAAAGATACACAAAAAATTTGGGAACAGGAATTGAAGTTCAGGGAGAAGAAACAAAAACTTTGAGACAGGCGGATGATATTGCAGTTCTCTCACAGAAGGCAAGGCACCTCGAAGAACAGATGAGAGGAATGTGTCTTGAAAAGTAGTTATAAGATGAAAGTTACCAAAATTAAAACAAAGTGATGAAATATAGCAGAATTAAATCAGAAGATTTTCGGAGACTTGAATTAGAAACTGAGACACTACAAGGGATGGATGAGTTTTGCTATTTGGGCAGCAAAATAACTGATCATTTCCGAATTTGAGATGATGTAAAATGAAAACTGACAATAATAAGAAAATGTTTCTGAAAAAGAGAAACCTGGTGTCAATCAATATAAATTTAAATGTTAGAAAGTATTTTCTTAAGGTATTTGTCTGGTGTGTGCCCTTTTACGAGGGTAAAACGTGGACGACAAACAGTTCAGCCTTGAAAAGAATAGAAGCTTTTGAAATGTACTGCTACAGAAGAACGCTGGAGGATAGTTATATCGAATTACTGATGATGAGGTACCGAATCTAACTGAAGTGAGAAGAAAAATTTATGGCATAATTTCAGGAAAGGAAGGGATAATGTGATATGATACATTCTGAGAGATCAGGGAATTGTATGTTCGGAAATGGAGACAGGTGTGATGGATAAAAACTGTAGAGGAACACCAATGTTTGAATAAAGTAAGCAGATTCAAATGAATGTAGACTGCATTAGTTATGCAGAAATGAAGACGATTACGCAGGATAGACTAGCGTGGAAAGCTGTATCAAATCAGTCTTCAGAGTAAAGACCACAACAACATCAACAGCAACAAGAGTGTGTGTTGGGTATAAGGTTTTCACGTAATGTGACAAAGTGCTATTATTGTACTAAGCTGAGATACAAAAATACTGTTGTAATGCTATTTCAAGACGGCAGTTGCTGTATCCCTTATCAGCATTTGTATTTGGGTCTCCTGATGCGTCTACATACAGTTGCAAATCCGGTTCAGTGCGTCCACAGGTACTGGTCGCTCTTAGCACTTAATGCACATTGTATCTAGCTCTCCCTCAGACCTTGTTGTTTCACATCCTTTGAAATTTTTCTGCATGCTTTTTGGATTCTTTTCGCTGACGTCCTACATCTCTATAGTGTGAGAAGAAATAATTTACATCTATGTAGAATTTGTTTCTGTGTCCAGATCGGAGCATTCATGGTATTCAGACCTTGGTTTTGTAAGTATCAAATCCTTCACGCCTCGTATTGCATTCGAAATGTGATATGGTAAGTACGTCTCTTGCGTACTCGCCAGGTTAGCGGAGTGCGCTAATGCGCTGCTTCCCAGACTCGGGTAGGCGCGCCGGCCCCGGATCGAAGCCGTCCAGCGGCTTAACGACGGAGGCTGGTGTATACCACTGTAGCTCAACTAATGAAAGTCAACTAAAATGCAGTAAAGAGTGATTTCAGTTGAAAAAACAGGCATTTATGGTTCAACCGATAGAAAACTACAGACTTATTTCGCTTTAAAAGAAAGAATGAGTAATAAAATCAGTCAATATGTAAAACTACAACGGACTGGGTCGCTTGTTTTCATTCGGTTGCTCACATAGAATGCTTTAACTTGGAACATATGAGTGCATAATAATCCAACTGATACGTACAAATGCGAGCGACTGACTCGGTTGTGCCGGTCGGTATGGCTGAGCGGTTCTAGGCGCTTCAGTCTGGAACAGCGCGACCGCTACATTCGCAGGTTCGAATCCTGCCACGGGCATGGATGTGTGTGATATCCTTAGGTTAGTTAGGTTTAAGCAGTTCTAAGTTCTAGGGGACTGATGACTTCAAATGTTGAGTCCCATAGTGTTCAGAGTCATTTGAACCATTTGAGTCGGTTGTTTTGATTCGGTTCCTCCCACAGCCTAGTTTCACTCAAAAGAATGAATGACTAGCCCAACCTACTGAATCAACTGTTTCCAATCTGTTGCTCTCACAGACTAGTTTCAGTCCGAAGATCGAATGAACATTTCAACCGATACGTATAGTTACAACAGAATCGATGGTTTTTCAACAACCTACTGAATCTATAGTTTTCATTCATTTGTTCTCATCACTTCTTAGCAAACTAAGACGAAATGAAATGATCTTCATGACATTGATGGCCAGGAGCCCCCACCTGGGGAAATTCGGCCGCCTACTTGCAAGTCTTTTCAGTTGACGCCACATTGGATGACTTGCGTGTCAGTGATGAAGAAATGTTGATGAGTACTACATACCACAACACCCAGTCCAGTCCCCGAGCAGAGAAAATCTCCAATCCGGTCGGGAGTCGAACCTGGGCCTGACGAACGGCAGTCAGACGCGCTTACCACTCAGCTAAGAGAGCAGACTCCATGCTAGGACGATAAAGACTGACGTTTGCCACAAGGACCTTGCTACTCGCGTGCGCATGCGCACAAGGTACTTATCTCTTGCCTCTCGCCCTTCTGACAGTGGCCAGACCGTGGCAGGCAAGCACTGCGCACTTCTCGGCTCGTTATGCACTCATCGTAGCAGCCGAAGTGTTCCTGGATGCATCTGTCTCCGCCACAACAATATGAAATACTTACGAACCATTGCTAACCGATATGTCACTTCCGGCATTGACGAGTCACACAATCACCCGTTCTAAAGGCTATGTCTCACGGTTTGTAATTTACTGAACAGGAACAATGCAAGAATTACCACGTCCAAGCACTCACGTGTCGTGCTTACATCTGTTTCTTAATTATTCGCGTTACATTTGTACTCCAGGTTTTAACCTGTGCAACACAACTGTGTATCTCCAAATACATCATTGTCACCGTTAGTGGTATAGTCAATATTTACCGTTTTGTCTGCACTCAATATACACTCCTGGAAATTGAAATAAGAACACCGTGAATTTATTGTCCCAGGAAGGGGAAACTTTATTGACACATTCCTGGGGTCAGATACATCACATGATCACACTGACAGAACCACAGGCACATAGACACAGGCAACAGAGCATGCACAATGTCGGCACTAGTACAGTGTATATCCACCTTTCGCAGCAATGCAGGCTGCTATTCTCCCATGGAGACGATCGTAGAGATGCTGGATGTAGTCCTGTGGAACGGCTTGCCATGCCATGTCCACCTGGCGCCTCAGTTGGACCAGTGTTCGTGCTGGACGTGCAGACCGCGTGAGACGACGCTTCATCCAGTCCCAAACATGCTCAATGGGGGACAGATCCGGAGATCTTGCTGGCCAGGGTAGTTGACTTACACCTTCTAGAGCACGTTGGGTGGCACGGGATACATGCGGACGTGCATTGTCCTATTGGAACAGCAAGTTCCCTTGCCGGTCTAGGAATGGTAGAACGATGGGTTCGATGACGGTTTGGATGTACCGCGCACTATTCAGTGTCCCCTCGACGATCACCAGAGGTGTACGACCAGTGTAGGAGATCGCTCCCCACACCATGATGCCGGGTGTTGGCCCTGTGTGCCTCAGTCGTATGCAGTCCTGATTGTGGCGCTCACCTGCACGGCGCCGAACACGCATACGACCATCATTGGCACCAAGGCAGAAGCTACTCGCATCGCTGAAGACAACACGTCTCCATTCGTCCCTCCAGCCAGTCATGCCTGTCGCGACACTACTGGAGGCGGGCTGCACGATGTTGTGGCGTGAGCGGAAGACGGTCTAACGGTGTGCGGGACCGTAGCCCAGCTTCATGGAGACGGTTGCGAATGGTCCTCGCCGATACCCCAGGAGCAACAGTGTCCCTAATTTGCTGGGAAGTGGCGGTGCGGTCCCCTACGGCACTGCGTAGGATCCTACGGTCTTGGCGTGCATCCGTGCGTCGCTGCGGTCAGGTCCCAGGTCGACGGACACGTGCACCTTCCGCCGACCACTGGCGACAACATCGATGTACTGTGGAGACCTCACGCCCCACGTGTTGAGCAATTCGGCGGTACGTCCACCCGGCCTCCCGCATGCCCACTATACGCCCTCGCTCAAAGTCCGTCAACTGCACATACGGTTCACGTCGACGCTGTCGCGGCATGCTACCAGTGTTAAAGACTGCGATGGAGCTCCGTATTCCACGGCAAACTGGCTGACACTGACGGCGGCGGTGCACAAATGCTGCGCAGCTAGCGCCATTCGACGGCCAACACCGCGGTTCCTGGTGTGTCCGCTGTGCCGTGCGTGTGATCATTGCTTGTACAGCCCTCTCGCAGTGTCCGGAGCAAGTATGGTGGGTCTGACACACCGGTGTCAATGTGTTCTTTTTTCCATTTCCAGGAGTGTAGATAGCTTGCTCCTACACAGATGGACGTTTCCTACATTTCTCCTTCACGAAGTTTCACAATGCACACGAATGTGACAGCTTTCAACATTCGAAGTGATAACCGCAGTGGCCGACAAAGAGTGGTACGGATGTGGTGGAGAGGGCAGCCTTCCCAGGGCCTCTAGTCCTGGGAGGCCTCCACAACTTTAGGGCTTTGAGGTTTGGAGGCTCTGCAGGATCAGATTACTTTTAATCAATTCTCAAACAATGCCAGAATAAAATTTTCACAGTGCAGCGGAATGTGCGTTGATACGAAACTTTCTGGCAGAGTGAAACTGTGTGCCGCACTGAGACTCGAACTCGGGACCTTTACCTTTCCTTTCGCAGGCTAGTGCTCTGCCGACTCAGGTACGTAAGCATGACTCACGACCCATCAACGCAGTTTTTCTTCCTCTAATATCTCATCTCCTACGTCCCAAACTTCACAGAACTTCACGTGCGAAACTTGCAGGAGTAGGAAGAAAAAAATATTGCCGAGACATGGCTTAGCCACAGCCTGAGGGATGTTTAAAGATAGCAATTTTCATTCCGCAGCATTATCCTCCGAAAGGCAAAGGTCGCGATTTCGAGTCTCAGCCTGACACACAGTTTCAACCTGCCAGGAAGTTTTAAGGCCACAGTATGTTTAGTAAATAACAGTCAGTTTGAGTACGAGGCCCCATACGTATTCAAAGTATAAACATCTGTACCTAATTACTTCACATCGTGCCATGGAAGCTGCCAGTGGGTGTGTTTAGAATTTTTGAATTTTTATGAAATGATGCTTGAAGTTTAAAAACTGTAGAATGATAACCAGTCCTCTGCTAGATGCAATTATTCTACATGAAACATTTTTTGATATGTACTCGTATGCCATCTACGCAGGTGTACTGTAAGTACAGTTAAAAATATGCACTTCATTGAAGGGCTTACCAGTAATTTATTTGTTCTATAACTAAAGTAATACACACTAAAAATTAATTTTTCAAAGTTTATACGAAATTATTATGTAGTTTATTTTATAATATGAATATCCAACTAGATGAACTAGAGCAGAGTCACCTCGATTTAAGCAACGGTTTATACCAACTGTAGTCTTCAAGATAAACACCAGAATCATTTAGACCTTATGTGCCGAAATTAACTTTAGAAAAACCTTTTTAATGTTTTTATTGATGTCGGGAAAGCCTGCAGAGAATGTGTCAAAAGATATTCCGTTGTGGGTGGTAAAAGACGTGCTGGATAATGTGTTGTGCAGGGCTCAGAATTATGTCAATGTCCGTTAGTGTCAGTTGTAAATGGAGAAGTCAACGAAAAATTCGATAAGTCTATCCAAAACCTATTTCAGTTATTGTAATAATCGTTACTTACTGTAGTTCACGCATTTTCATGTGTTTCCTCTAGTGTCACTTGTTTTGGAACTGCAGAGAAGTTACATTCATTCTTCTCGTCTTCTACATGTAGGTAAAGTTTGAAACCATTATCCAGGACAAACTCTGATCCTAGAATACTAGAGCTACAGCAAGTTTGCTCCTTCCGACTGTATGTGAGTTTACCTTTTTGACCAACATTAACTTTCTGTGCATGACACTGAGGAATTTACTTAGTACAACAAAATACGCAATCTCCAAAAATGACTCTGTATAAAGGACTCGCCAAATTAAAAGCTCTGAATGAGTTTTTAGTGACGGAACGAACTACAATTATAGACAATATTGTTATTTTTGGCACAAAAATGCAGTGATATGGCATAACTGACGACGAAGTATGAAGCTCACTAAAAGAACGCCGGACAAGATAGTTCATAAGCTGGATTGTCGATGCGAAAAGAAATTCGTCGATAAATGTTTAAATGCATACACGAGTTTATTCAAGAATTGTCACAACGAAACACGGCCATCAAGGAAACCACCAAAACTATCAAGTTTGTTGAAGCAAAATTTATTTTTGAAACTTCCGATGACACTGTGACTGTAGGACTAGAGAATCTGGTACATATTTACGATAAGTTTGACAAGGAGCAGGTGCAGTAAGAAATAAATTTGTATCGTAGGCACCAATGTGCAACCTATACGAGTGTTGACGTTGCTGGTAGATGGACAGCCCAAGAAATCCTTCAATTTATAAATAAATGGGACTTCAGCGAACCATTACCCTGTACTTTACTTATAATCCGGTACTTCTTCAGAGTTAGTGTTTCAGTCGCATCGTGCGACAGAAGTTTCTGAAAATTTAAAATAATAAAAAATTATTTTCTTTTTACGATGAATCAGGAACTACTGGCCAATCTGTCCGCTATATCAAGCGAAAGAAAAGTTAGATGTTATAGATTTCAACAACGTGACTGAGGATTTCAGTAAAATTTAAACACGGAAACATGTACTACAATAATATTTATGGTAGCTGCCATCTCATACCAAGTTGACGAAACTAATACTATAACCGCACAAGCATTTTTTCAAGATATACGAGAGTGAGTCAAATGAAAACCTTAAATTTGTAATAACAAATCGAAATTTCGCTAAGTTATCCTGCTACAAACAGCGTGCAGAATGGCCTGTAGGTGGCAGCATAGTACAAATGCACACATACCGTCGCAGTATCAGTATAAAGATGGCCGCCCCACTTGCGACATTCAGCAGGGAAGAGCAGCGTTCTGTTATTCGGTTTTTGCGTAGTGACGGTGTGAAACCTATCGAAATTCATCGACCAATGAAGGTTCAGTACGGTGATGCATGTTTGTCACAGCAGCAAGTCTACGAATGGAGTAGGAAGTTTGCAAATGGTGTAACTTCAATGGAAGCTGCTCCTCGTCCAGGTCAGTCACAACGAGCTGTGACTCCACAGAATATTTGCAGCAGTTGAAGCCATAGTGAAGGAAAACCGCCGAGTGACACTGAATGACATTGTAGCATGTTTACAGATAAGTCATGGGTCAGCACACCACATTTTGCATGATGTTCTACAGTTTCACAAAGTGTCTGCACGATGGGTGCCACGGCAGCTGACTCCTGAAATGAGAGAACGACGTGTTTATGCTTGTGAAGAACTTCGGCGCTTTGAACGAGAAGGTGATGGCTTCCTTGCTAGAATCGTTACTGGGGACGAAACCTGCGTTCACTTCCACCAACCGGAAACGAAGAGAGAGAGCAATGAATGGCGCCATTCCTCATCACCAAGTGATTTCCATATGTTTGAACCACTCAAAAACGCAATGGGAGGAAAGAACTTCCGTTCTGATGAAGAGGTACGCCACGCGGTGCTTGAGTTGCTGCGCCGACTACCAAAGGAATTTTTTTCTGAAGCAATTTATGCACTTTGTAACCTCTGGAGGACTTGCATTGAGCGTGGGGGAGATTATTTTGAAAAGTGATACAGCCTTGTACAACTTATGCTCAATAAATGATATTTAAAAAATATTTAAGGTTTTCATTTGACTCACCCTTGTATAAAATAAAAGACCCTTTTCTTATTATTTTCCTTATTACTTCTTTGCATTCTACCTGATGGTTGCTGTGCTGAATAGTGATTCGTATTCTGCTCTTCTCACCTGTATCTTTAAGTGTGTGTATTACAAACACCAGAGCGTAGAGTATACACATTACAGCCCGCGCGGTCTAACGCGCTGCTTCCCGAGCGGTAATGCGTGCCGGTCCCCGGCACGAATCAGCCCAGCGGACTAGTGTCAAGGTCCGGTGTGTCGGCCAGCCCGTGAATGGTTTTTAAGGCAGTTTTCCATCTATCTCGATGAATGCGGGATGGTTTCCTTTATTTCGCCTCAGTTACACTGTGTCGGCGATTGCTGCGCAAACGCTGTCTCCATGTACGCGTACACCATAATTACTCTACTACGCACACAGTTGGGGTTACACTCGTCTGGTATGAGACATTCCAAAGGGGGGGGGGGGGGGGGGGGTCCACTGGGGGCCGAACTGCACAATAACCCTGGGTTCGATGTGGGGTGGCGGTGAGGTGGGTGGACTGCTATGGCCTGTCGTGGGATTGTGAACCACTGTGGGCTACGGCGGAACGAAGCCTCTCCGTCGTTTCTAGGTCCCCGGTATAATAAACAATACAGATTACAAACATCTGACTTTTTTGTCAACGATTATATCTATATTATTCATTTCTTTACAAAATGTGCACTAAAAGTTCATCAATATCTAAGCAGAACAGGGCTCTCATTTTGTTTTGACGCCCCACGCCTCCGATTGGCTTAGTCCGCCACAGGATAACAGACCACTTCACAAGCAGAAACACTAAATTTACTGAAATAGTTTTCCAATAAATTAAAAGAAAGACCGAGGATGGCTGCAGCTATACAGTACACAGGCTTGTGACGTTCTTCAGAGATTCGCTACTAGTCGTCACAATAGCAGCACCTTGAAGACTGTATGCAACAAACATCAAGTTGGCATAAAGTCCACTACAGGCCTGGATACGAAAATAATTAGCATTTCAGCACAACCAGGCACAGTACATATGAGCATCACCATCTATATTTAGAATAGTTAGGTTGTGGGCGGTAGGCTTCTCATTAAGAAACTGCATTTGAATCATTGGTTATTTGCGCGAAGTGCCTCGCGTAAGAAAGGGAAACGTTCGTTCAAAATGTTCAAACGTGTGAGAAATCTTATGGGACTTAACTGCCAAGGTCATCAGTCCCTAAGCTTACACACTACTTCACATAAATTATACTAAGGACAAACTCACACACCCATGCCCGAAGGAGGACTCAAACCTCCGCCGGGATCAGGAAACGGCCATCAGCATGTGTCAGTACTCGAGAGCGGCAAGCTCGGGAATTATGGAAACCGCGATATTATTGCTCAAGTTGATCGTGTCTCGAGTGTCCTGCGAATATGAAATCCAAAAGGTCAGGGGGGCCATAGTCGACACCATAGCCTCAACCGTCCGACACCACTAGCGTTTATATAGCTGCAAGGTACTGGAATGGCACAGAAAGAATATGTGCGAATAGTAGCCTTGCGGAAATTGTGAGACACGTTTGAGATGACACAGTTGTAAATTCCAAAAAGGCGATCAAATTACCAAGAAGACAGAAGAAGCTTAGAAGGTTGTTTCAGAAACTGCAAATGGATATCACATCAGCCATGACAGATAACTACAATTCAGTGTCATAAACAAATGGTGTATTGCTGAGATACGTAAACAACAGCACATGGAAAAATGTGAAACTGAAGTTACGAAAATGAGATTCAGCAAAGCAGATTGAGCAAACGGTCAGTGCGTTGGAAATTTTGACGATTTACGTCAAGAGAACAGGATGAAGACAGTGATGGACGTCAAAATCAAATCAAGCCTGCTACGAAACATTTCCAGATAAGAGTGGAAACTGATGCTATGGATGCATTGGTAGACATACGTAGGGAATCAGAAGTTACAGCAATATCTGAGCGATTTTATAAGAGAATTCACCAGTCAGGCAGAGATGTGAAAGCTATACTAGTGTGAGAAGGTGCTTTGGTTCCATCATACTGAATAAAGAGGAGGAACACAAAGAAATAATGGGGAAGGTTAGATAATGGCAAGAGCCTGATTAATGGACACTTCGGCAATAGCATGTTCTCAGAAAAGAAAGCAATGACAGACTTGGTGAGGAGAGAATTTATCTTGTTAAGTGATTCTTACGTCTCTTCCAGGTAAAACAATAAAATTATAAATGAAAACCATAACATTGTGTATGTTCTAGTGTATGTTCTAGTTTTCGCTTACAAAGCCATCAGCAAACTTTAACGGACTATCGTCATCAATCAAAAAACGTACGGCATTTTGAAACAACATTGGAAAAGAAGTTAGTTACCTAGACTGAGGCACGAACACACACTAAATTTCATCTTTAATAGTGCGGTGGTAATACAATCAAAAAGGAAAAAGTTATATGGTAAACAAATATAAATGGAGCAAACTAGGAAAAATGTTAACACTAAAATCGTAAACACTGCCTATATAATAATTCAAATTATTTAACTATCCCAGTAAAATAAGATTAGTAGCCAATGTGACAAGAGAACTAAAAATAGCTCGAAGCAACAGTAGCAACAGAATGTAAGGAGTACATAGAGAACCACAATAAAATAAATAAGTTCAGGAAAGTGGAGGAACAGGAAGGAAGAGAGTGTGTGAAGCATTGGAAAACTGCGTGGATTAAGTGAAATTTAGACGAGGGGAAGTATTGAGCTGTGTTTGGTCATTTAAGATTACTCGTAAATCGGGACTGTGGGTTGTATGTTTTTTGATTTACAGGGCTTCCAAAAGATTGTGTTTTCGACCTTTGTTTGGTAAGTGGAGGACACGGGACTTTCGTTGGTAGCTGTGGTCCTCAGTCAGCAGACGTCCAGCAAATGTGGAGTCATACCAAGATGCGGTAATGTTCAGCCAGTCTAGTTCCTATGTCTCTAGCTGACTGACCAATATAAAACTTATAGCAATCAGAACAAGTAATTATGTGTACCCAGTTTTAAGGGACTATTAAAATTACACTGTGCTGTGGTCTTCCGCACATAGCACGAAGTCTATAGTGGAAATATTTCAGTGTTTTTGCTACACTCTGTGATGCCAATCCCAAATACGAGATGTACACCACTTCCAGCAGTTATAAATAAAAAACACAGTGATGTGTATATTCCACAGCATTAATTTATTTTCTTAATCTGTTTTCGGTTTGCAAGGTAATCACATTGTGAGGCAGTGGCATTAGAGACTAAAGGTGAGTGAATGGGCATTACAGATTAGCTAAGACTGAATGTGAAACGAGAACTATAGACTTATTTACACAAGGAAAGGTAGCTGTTAATTAAGACAGTTTATATCTTTAAAAATATCGGGAATCTAAAAGATTGATATTTAAAAAAATATCATTATCGGCCCTCGATACCTTGAAAAAATATCGGCTGCAGATTGTAAATACACTGCCAGCTTTAGAATTGTTTATTTAATTACTGGTTTATTATTAAATATTCTGTACACCAACAAGCTAGCAGCTTGCATACCCAATCAAAGCAAGAACTGAAAGGAAAACTATGCACGTTCACGCTTCGTGATAACCACTCTGCTAGCAATAGGAACTGCAGGTAAATGGCCGGCTACGGTGTCCGAGCGGCTCTATGCGCTTCAGTCCGGAAACGCGCGACTGCTACGGTCGCAGGTTCGAATCCTGCCTCTGGCATGGATGTGTGTGATGTCTTTAGGTTAGTTAGGTTAAGGGTAGTTCTAAGCTCTAGGGGACTGATGAACTCAGATGTTAAGTCCCATAGTGCTCAGAGCCATTTGAACCATTTTTGCAGGTAGATGGCACAACAAAAGGTGGACAATGGGTACGTCGTTCGGTTTCGTAACATATGATACATACCGAATTTTGTTCTTGATTTTGGTCCTTGGACTATGGCAATCCTAAACATATCGAATTCGTCTGGAATACTTCATGTGGTCCTCCCTGTTTTTCATTTCAGCAAACGTCAGCGACCTAGCAGTTGCATTGTAAAAATTGTGTCGTGAAGTTAAACGTTGCAATTTCTGTTGGTAGCGCTGGGCGCCGATTACTTCAGCACTTTGCCTCACACGTCCCCACTCACGGCAAATACCAGTCTTGTCATCTGTTGCAGCACTTGTATTTTTAAGAATGCCAACGTGAAGAAAGAGCACACCAGTCCTAATCCTTCACCTCTGATATCTTATTATTCTATCCACACCACCGCCCCACAGTGCAATCGGACTTCTCCTCTGTGTCACCTATATATGCTTCACACAATCAAAGTGAAAAACTAGATGTGATGACAGCTCAAAAAATATTGAGACACCTTCACACAGTGAAAGTAAATTACGTTCTACTGCAGTTTCAAAAGGGACACTTCGAATATATGTATAGAAAATCGAGAATATATATATATATATATATATATATATATATATATATATATATATATATATATATATATATATAATATCGCTACTACATATCGCATTTAGATATCGATTTATCGATATATCGGTGAAAATGGAGTCGCCTTCGCACTTCGATATATTTAGGAAAAAATTCCGATACATCGATGTTTTCTCAATAGTACAGTTGTGAATATTGTAAGAAGAGCACAAAAAGAATGTAAGACGTGTTTAGAATAAGCTGAGGAATACGTAGTTAATTCTCTGACTCACAGGATCAGCGATTATGGGAAACGAATTTCACGTCGTTGAAGCTTTAGAGAAAAGCGTACAAAAGAATGAATTGATGAAACAAAAAAAAAGGAGAGAGTCAAGAAAAATACTGTGGCCGTATATAAGATAATTCTCATAACTGCCCGGAAAATTTAATTGCATTACGTTCTGTTATAAAATAATAAATTAGGAATCTGTAGTTTGTCACTCTTGTGCCACTGTTGAAGCCCTCATGAGGTGGCGAGCCAAGCCATTAGGGCAATGGAGCGGCTGAAATCAGGTCAAGGTCAGTACAAGAATATACACAATTAGATGCGTATTGGTCCTAAGAAAGATGCAAAGTATTGTTGCTTCGAGGCATGGTAAACCAATAAAACCTCAGAAGTAGACGAAGGAAGGAACAGTTAATTGAGGAAAATTGGAGCGAAAACATTACTCATCATCACCAATATTATTCAAATGGACTTCATGAATTCTGCGTTTTGTTAAAGCCGGCCTGCGGAAGTATAAATGGCGTTATTCATTATGCGATGAAATGTGTCGGGGAAAACTTATTTAATTCGGAACTGATAGCTTGATTTCATGAGAGAAGAACGCACCAGCATAAATGGAGTCAGGGAGTAATGGTTTGTCAGTAGAGAAGTAGTAAAAGCAGAACGTGTAGATCAGGAGATCTCGGATGCCAATTAAGCAGCAGATCCATAAAGGGCATTTCAACCCTTAGAAAGCTCTCCAAACTGACTGCTGGTGATGTGATTGTGAAGTGAAAACACGAAGGAAAACCACAGCAACACCAAGGCCAGATAAAACTTACGTACTGAACATTGCGGAAGCTGGTGTTAAAGCGTCGCTTGAAACCAGCGGAAGGAATTACTGGTGAGTTCCAAAACGCTATGACTCTGCGCCTGAAGTTAAATTGAATGGAGTACAATAGTCGAGCATGTCCTTATAAGGGACATACTGTATTTCTACGGTCAGCCCGCAGCTCGTGGTCCAGTGGCCAGCATCTGGATCACGGCGTCCCAGGTTGGCCGGGCTGGGGATTTCCTCTGCCCGGGATCAGGGTGTTTGTGTTGGCCTCGTCATTTCATCACCATCATCATCATCATTTGTGACAGTGCCTAAAATGGACTGTGAAAAAAGTTTGACTGTGTACAAACTGGGACTGGCCGGCAGTTGTGGCCGATCGGTTCTAGGCACTTCAGTCTGGAACCGCGCAACTGCTACTGTCGCAGGTTCGAGTCCTGCCTTGGGTATGGATGTGTGACATGTCCTTAGATTAGTTAGGTTTAAGTAGTTCTAAGTTCTAGGTGACTGATAACCACAGAAGTTAAGTCCCATAGTGCTCAGAGCCATTTGAACCATTTGTTTTCTAAGTTCGAGGAGACTGATGAGCTGAGATGTTGCGTCCCATAGTGCTCAGAGCCATTTGAGTCAAATTGGGACTTTGTACGGGCGCTGATGACAGCGCAGTTGAGCGCCCCACAACCCAAACATAATAATCATCATCTACGGTCAGCGCTAAGCGGCAGTGTTGTAAAGAGCGACGCCATTGGAGAGTAGACGAGTGGAAAGGAGTGCTTTGGAGTGATGAATTGTGCCATACTCTGTGAAAATTCGATCGAAGGATCTGGGTTTGGCGAATGGCTGGAGAAGGTCACCCGCCAGGATGTGTAATACCAACAGTGAAGACAATGGTGAATTATCAGAACGGTGATGTTTTTCGTGGTTAAGGTGTAGTCCATTTAGTGCGCTTAAAAAAAGGGTCAATGCGGAAGTATATTAACACATTTTACATTGTTGTGTACGGTGTACAGTAGAGGAACAATTCCAAGACGATGATGGTTCGTATCAGCATGACAACGCATCCTATCAAAAGCAGCATCCATTAGGCAATGGACTGTAAAATACCTGAATTGGGCTTATTGCCAGAGACCCCGAACACAACCCCGTGGAATACCTTTGGGATGAGTGAGAACGTCGACTTCTTTTCCAGGCCCAGACATCGAACGTAACTATCTTCTCCGCCTTCGGCTCTTGAGAAGGAATGGGCTGCGATTCCTCCACAGGCATTCAGAAACCTGATTGAAAGTGTCAATTAATAGGTATCCGGATACTTTAAATCAGACAGTGTATATGCAAAGTTAATAATCCTCTCATTCTGCACTTCGCGGGTAGATAAGTGGAAGGTTCATCTACAGCGACCTAAGTTATATACCTCTAGTTCTGTGGCGGAATGCTTCATCCTCTGTGGGACTACCGATTCCTGAAATTCTCTAAGTACAAGATATCATTTCAGTGCAAAAGGAGTGGGTATTACTTTATTATCCAAAGAAGAACAGCTCTGAGAGAACTTGGTTTCTATTCTGAAATATTACTTTATTTGCCTGCATTGTTCATATACTAATTTTAGATATACATTTCAGTCTCTACTTCAGCTAGATAACCAAACTCTTGCGACTGATTTCTTGAGAACTTAACGGATTTTTTTCGTCACGATAACGACTCAGTTTAACTAGACATATTACGATAGCAAATTCGCGATCGCCATACATCACACACTACCATATTTCCGAAACCAATACTTAAGGTTCAGTTCAAACTCCGATGCAAATGACGTAGTCTGTTCGCCGGCTGGTACTGACGAATATAAATAATTTACCACAGGAACTGTTTGAAAATAAATATAGAATTGCGTCGCCATGATATATTCATACATGCACTGGCAATTAATTACTCATTACCGCCACAGCGAAACTTTCATAACTATGCTCTTCTACACACTCCGACGAACGAGCCGACTTCTATAGCGCAGCAGCCTTCTCTAGGCGATAGGGGCGTGCTACTATACACAGCTTACAAACTAATTTCTCTGTGAGAAATCCAGTGTGTTCAGTAAGATCTAGTCTGGACTGGGACTGAAATTCAGTGTTTCTGAAAGCAGTCGACACAACATTGACTCTGGGATTGTAGCAGTTATAAGAAGTACTACTGAAGTAATATCTCAGTCATTTACATCTACATCATTCCTCTCCAAACCATTGGGAAGTGCATCACAGAGGGCTCTTCCCAGTGTACTAGTAATTAGAGCTTCTTCCCATTCCATTCACGCATGGGGTGCAGGAAGAATGACTGTTTAAATGCGCTGTAATTAATATAATACTATCTTCACAATACCTACCGCAGCGATACGTGGGCGTTTGCAGTAAATGAGTAAAGTCTGATTTTAAAGTGGTCCTTGGAAATATGTAAATAGGCTTTCCTGGTATGTACAGATATGTGATGTCTCCTGCGTCTGACACTTCTGACAAAACAGACACCACTGCGTATACAGTGGTCGTAGAGAAATTCTATTACGAGAGATCAGGACTTCAGCTGCCAACAGGCATTGAAATACATTAATAGTGAAGGCTGAAAAATTTGTGGCGGGCCGGGACTCTAAGCCAGACGCTCCGCTTCTCTAGAACTGCTGCCTTAATCGCCTCGGCCATTCGGACACGTTTCCCCTCCAACCTAAGTTCTCAACCTGCCACGCGCAAGTAGCGCCCATTGCCCTTTATAATGAGATTTCCATTGTTGCCTACCATCGATATATATAAGCGAGCGAGGGCAACATCAGAATTTGGGTTCGGCAAGAAGCGTGTCTGGATGACCGAGGCAGTTAAGGCAACCGTTTTAGAGAAACGGAGCACTGGAGTTCGAGTCCCGGTCTGTCACAAATTTTCAACCTTTACCATTGATTTACTTCAATGCTTGTAGGCGGCTGAAGTCCTGATATCTCGTAATATAGTTTCTTGAGATAGTTTGTGTCCACCTTCAAGTGTCTACCAGTTCAGTTTCTTCAGAATTTCTGTGACACTCTCCTAGAGTCACACAAATCTTTACCATTTATGCTGACTTCACTGTATACGTCTAATATGCCTTGTTAGTCGTATATGGTATGTGTCTCACATACACTGATCAGCCAGAACAGTATGACAACGTATCTGATAGCCGGTTTGTCCACCTTATGCAAGGATAATAACAGCAACGCGTCTTGGAATTTAAACTATGAGGCCTTTTTAGGACAATGGATAGATCTGGCATCACATCTGCACACACAAGTCACCAAATTACCGCTAATTCCGAGAAGGGGGCGATGAGCTCTGACGCCACGTTCAGTCACATCCCAGATGTATTCGATCACGTTCGCATTTGGCGAGTTGGCGCCAGCACATCAACTGGAGCGCGCCACTGTCATCCACGAACCACTCCATCATGCTCCGTGTCTTGTGGCACTACTGTTGGGAAACATGATGGCCATGAGAAGTTATACGTGGTCTGCAACCTGTGTACGATACCCCGTGACCGTTTGGTACCTTGCACGAGCTCCACTGGACCCATCGATGCCCACGAGAATGTTCCCTAGAGAATAAAGCAACTGCCGCCAGCTTGTCTCCGTACCGCCTTGCAGGTGTCAATCTAATACCGAAGCAAGACCCAAGGGGCAAGCAAAAGCTTTCATTGTCCTTTTTGTTCCCACAAGCAAAAGCTCTTGCTTCACATTTTATTCATAAATTGCGAAGCTTTAGCTTGTAAATTCGAAGGAAAAGCATTTTCTTCAATTTATTCTTACGGCTCAAATAGCTATTCCCCTGCAAGACGACGGATTCGAGCCCTCCTATCATAATGATGAAGAAGGTATCGAAATTCATCAGACAATGCAACGCTATGCCACTGTGCCAACGCGCAATGCCCATTTCAGCCATAGTTGCCATTGTCGTGGTGTTAACATTGGCACATTCATAGGTAGTCGGCTGCGGAGGCCCATCGTTAGGTGTTTTCGGTGCACTGTGTGTTCAGACACACTTATACTGTGTCCAACATTGAAGTCTGATGTTAGTTCCAGCACAGCTCGACGCCTGTCCTGTTTTACCAGTATGCCCAGCCTACGACGTCCGACATTTGTAATGGGAATGGCCGCCCAAAGCCACGACGTCTGGACATAGTTTCGCCTTGGTTTAGCTACGTGTTGAAGACACTCAACACAGCACTTCTTGAACACCTGACAAGAAGTGCAGTTTCCGAAATGTTCGTGTCTAGCCATCCGGGCTATCACAATCTGCCATCGGTCAAACTCAAGTAGATCGCGCGAATTCCCCATTTTACACATGGCCTTGTATTGCCTTGTTGGAATAACGTTACTGAAACGTCGAAGATAGGCAAAGTCGCCAGTCTTAAAGCGTCAGAAACATAAAGCCTGCTGTTCAGATTACCATTTATGAGAACCAGAGGTCTTCTTATTGTGTACCCAATGTATCACATACATACAGACCGAGTGGTGGGCCCGTACGGTGATCAAGAATGCAGTCTAGCTACAGTCTTTCTCTTCGGAGCCTCCACACATGGATACGACCATCGTGTTGCTGTACATATAACTGAGACTCGTCTGTGAGGATGAAATTTTCTTAGGAACACCACCGTCGGCGCGCTGTCTCTCTGCTGGCGCGTGAAATAAAGTCACAATAACGCACGCCGTGCTGAGAGGTTCTGCTGTTCCAGGCGTCGTAGCTGCATCCATGTAGATACTTGTCTGCCACAGACATGTTTCTTTCCTGAATAACGTTCTTGAGGTGGCTATATGACCCTGCATGGTCGAGGAGCGATATGTTGTCCTGTCAGACGCTACTGGCGTGGCGCCGTTGAGATCCTACATGGCACTGTGCATGGCCCCCCAGAATCCATAAACCCTATAACCACGTGACGGCCGCAGAATACCCACCAACGGGAATAGCATTATCGCGGAAAAAAAAGTAACTCTCTCTACACGCCACAAACCTGTTGCCGTCTAATTCCGTCACGTGGTGACAGACGTTTCTCCTTCTGACACGATGCATCACATGATCTTCTCACAAACAAAGGACATTCAAATGCTATTTGTACAAGTGGAATCCGTTTCGTAGAACACTCTAAAGGAAAAACACCACGAACTCCGAAGGAGTTATCAGAATGGGACGGAAACTGGGAGAACGGATTTACACGTACAGACAAACAAATAATTACAATTTTACAAAAATTGTATGATTTACTCAAGAGCACGAGCTTCAGAAATTGGGCTAGTCAATAACGTCTTGGTCCATCTGTGGCCCTTATGCAGTTAGCTATTCCGCTTGGCACTGATTGATGCAGCTCATAGATAAGCTCCTAAGAGGTATCGTGTCATATTATGTCGAATGGGGTCTTAGATCGTCAGAATCCCTAGATGGTTGGAGGGCCCTGCTCATAAGACTCCAGCCGTTCTCAGTTGAGGAGAGACCCCCTCGATCTAGCTGGCAAGCACGAAGATAGTCAGTAGAAACTCTCGCCCTGTGCGTGCTGGCATTATATTGCTGAAGTATAAGCCCAGGATGGCTTGCCATAAAGACAACAAAACGAGGCGTACAATACCATCGACGTACCGCTGTGCCGTAAGGGCACCGTGGATGACAAACAAAGATATCTCTCCTTCGTGGTGGACCACAGTCATATAGATTTTTTGAAAGGAGTTTCCATCATATGAGTGTTAGTTGTTCATTAATTGTACACAATTGTGGTTCCGGTTTTGTAGCCATTCTCAAACGCATGTTGAAATCTTAAAATATGTCTGACCCATCTGTGACAAGTCACAGAATGGCTACAAAGCCGAAATCATGATTGTGTACAAAATAAACAGTTAACATCAAATGGCTGAAATTTCTTTTTTTTTTAAAAAAAAAAGGATAGTCCTGCTATGAAATTAAAAGGCACTCCAGACCATCACTCCTTGATGCCTGAATGTGGCGCCGTATGGCGGGAGACAGTCACGTTGTTGTCCCACCGCTGTCCAGGGCGTCTCCAGACACGTCCTCGGCCTGTACTCTCACTGACTAGAGAAGAAATATCTTCAGTGATGATTCCCAGCTCGAACTGAGCCCCGATGACCTGCGAGGAAGTGTCTGGCGACGCCCTGGTCAGTGGCTGGATACCAACCTGACTGTCTTCCACCATACGGCCCGACAAACAGGAGTGAGAGACTGGAGTCCGTTAGTTTTCATAGCGGGAGCTCTTAGGTTATCATTCGTGGCACCCTTACAGCACAGCGGTACGTCGACAGTATTCTACACTCCGTCATGTCTTTGTGCTTACTAAACCTCACCTTGGCCAGGCAGGTCGCCGTATCTCCCCCAAGTTGAAAACGTTTTAAGCATTATGGGCAGGGCCCTCCAAACAGCTCTGGATTCTGACGATATAACGCAGCAAAGGGCAGGATGTGACATGATATCTTTCAGGAGGACATCCAAAAACTCGATCAATCAATGCCAAGCCGTATAACTGCTTGCATAAGGGCCAGAAGTGGACCATCGCGTTATTGACTTGCTCAGTTTGTGAAGATTTGCCTCTTCAATAAGAGAAATGATAATTAAATCAAGACCTTACGCTGTCGACAGGCGTTGATATACATCAACGGGGACAGTTGAAAATGTGTACCCCGACCGGGACTCGAACCTGGGATCTCCTGCTTGCATGGCACACGCTCTATCCATCTGAGTCACCGAGGGCACAGAGGATAGTGCGACTGCAAGGACCTACCTATCCCTTGCACGCTCCGCATGAGACCCACATTCGCTACTTAATGTCCATACAATACATTCGCAGTGCCCCTGACCATTACACTCATTACTCGCGGCAGACAATATTACCGAGTCCCGTAAGAGTTCGGGCAATACGTGTGCATCCGCACACAAGACGGAGGTCAATGGCCGGTTAGTCTTAACTATATGAAGATGTATCCGTTCTTTCGGACATGTCCGAAAGAACAGATACCATCTTCATATATATCTTGACTAAATGTATGTTTCAGTTTTTCGGAAATTATACACATTTATTTGCTTGTATATGTTCAATGTTCATCACATCTACCGATTTCTGTCCCGTTCGGATAATTTTTTCGTGGTGGCTCGTTCTTTTTTTTCCCCTCTCTTTCTCTCTTAGAGAGTATTTCCTTTCATACACAGTGTGTAGATGGCATTACTCGTACCTACTTGATGTGACTGAACTAAAATGTTAATCGTTTGCTTATGCAAGCATGCATTATACTTCACGTGAATTTGATGTTTGTTGCATGTTGCCTTCACTGTGCTGACGGGTCAACGACCAGCAGTATGCATTGGAGTAAAACCTGTCTTTATAGTTGAAAGGTTTGCTTGTATAAATTCACTTCAAGCATGCTCATGGTAACGTACGGACCACTCCTACTTACCTGGTGCAGAAGCCGTGCGATGCGCTCCGTGTGGTCGGCGGACAAGTGTTCGGCGTCGGCGTCAGCGGAGTGCATGGGCGGGCGCCGCTGCGGTGTCGTCAGGCGGTAGGACGCCAGCAGCGACAGCAGCGACAGCGATGCCGCAGCCGTCATCAAGTCCCGCAGCCGCATCGTGCGCCTACCCTACAACCATCAAGTTTTGTACAATTAGTGGCATGCAACGCCATTAACACGAAAATTTGGATGTAGCACAGTAGAACTACAGATCACATCGTGCAGGGTGGTCGATAGAAACAAGGTAAAATACAATTTTGCATTAAAAAGAAATAGCGAAATATTTAGCGAACTAATATTGCTTAATTGAGTGTGGAGTTCATTCGCAGCCTCCTTGGGACGTTCTGTTCTAGCTTTTATTGATCTTTTTAACAGTATCTACTCTATCAGGAAATTTTCCGGCGTGAAACGACAGAATATTCATTGCATTTAAGTGAATAAAGGCGATGCATGCTTAAACTTACAGGTGGATATTCATATGCGACGAAGACTGGGGGCGAGCGATGTTTGACGTTGTTTCATTGCACATCTGAGTTTCTTCTACTCAATGAATGACTCTTGAGCACGCCTATCGGATGCAAAATCTCATCACATGTACGTAAGTCAAGGATAATAGCAATTTTGAAGACATGCCTTTGCTGTTGTTGTGGTCTTCAGCGGGAAGAATGATTTGCTTCTGCTCTTCACGGTTTATAAATTATGGTCTACTGGTATTTCCTCTAGTTTAATTCTCATCACTGTGCAAAGATATGAAGGGAAGCACGTTTTGTATTATCGCGCAATAGGGCAGAGAGTGTCATTGAAATGATACAGGATTTGCGATGGACATCATTAAAACAAAGTTGTTTCTCGTTGCGGCGAAATCTTCTCACGAAATTTCAATCAAGAACTTTCTCCTCTGAATGTGAAAATATTTTGTTGACGCTGACCTACGTAGGGAGAAACGATCATCATAATGAAATAAGGGAAATCAGAGCTATCACGGAAAGATATAGGTGTTAGTTTTTAACGCGCGCTGTACGAGATTGGAATAATGGAGAATCATTGTGAGAGTGATTCGATAAACCCTCTGCCAGGCACTTAAATGTGATTGTCAGGATATCCATGTAGATGTAGATGGGTGATAAACACTGTCGGATTAAAAGTTTCCGGACACGCATATGTAATGCAAAAATGACCACTAAATATTACGATAGACGGTCCCCCGTCAGTATAGAAGGAGACGGGGACTATTCTGTTGTTAGCACAGAAGCGGTAGAAGCAGAATGGTTCGGTTAGGAGCTCTGTGTGAGTCCAAACGTGGACTAGTTACTTGATTTAAAAAAGTCAGTCAGGGATATTTCAACGCTTATAAAACTGTCCAAGTTGACTTTTGGTGATGTGAATGTGAAGTCGATCATTGCGGAAGAAGCTTGTAAAACCTGGAATGAAATCGAAAGAATCACATACGAGTTCCGAAATGCTACCAGCAGTGTAGCTGTCACAAAGACTTTCCGTTAGAAAGAAAGGAGTGCAGTGGTCAAGCAGCCCCTAGAGACAACACCTTTCTTTAGTCACTGCTAAGCGACGCTTGATGTGGTGTAAAGAGGTATGCCACTGTACTGTAGCGGGGATCAAGATGGCGGGTGTAAATCAGTTCCCCGCTATAGGCTATGCTGGAGTGGTGAGTTGATTAACTGGGCAACAGGTTCGTGAAGCCAGGTGAATGTCTGGTGATAAACCATAGAAGCAGTATAATGTAGGCTATTTATTTTGTGCGTAGGGTGGAGCGGTTGTATTGCAGTCTTGCTGCTTTCAGCAGCCAGAGACGGACGACAGACCTGGAGTATGGAGGGCGTGCTGAACTTAGTCCATGACCTTCGCAGACTCCGGAGGCTCACAATATCGTCCTGTCAAATAGGCGGCAGTGGAGTGGAGTCACACTGTCAGCACCCGGGCAGGCGGAGACGTGCAGCGTGAGGACCCAGGCAGACGACCACCACGCAGCTGATACAGTCTCCACCTAATTCGGTCATGTTGGGTGGCACAGAGGAAGCACCGTAATAATCAGTGATGAAACCCCCAACCCCCAGCGTAGGATGCTTGCAGAGACAAGCTTGCAGTAGTAGTGAGCGTCAACACAGGGCAGACGGCGGCTTAGCAGTCGGTCAGGCCCCGAGTAGGTTTAATGAGGTCTGCAGGGGCCGGCCAGTAGATAGTTCCGCTTCTGGAAGGCACCAGTTCAGCTCCTGACTGCATCAGACATAGGTGAAGCCTGTAGTTCCGCAGCTAGTGGAAATGGCGTCTAGTGACAGCAGCTGAATGACCCATTCCAGGTCGATGACTGTCGTGGACTACCTCTAGAAGCTGGCTGCAGGCAATGACTGCTTAGCCGAAACGGGTAGTATTTATGATGCCACGACCCAGCACTCTCTTGCTATGCTATCACTCATCGTAATACAGGCCAAGGCAGTGGCGCAGTACTGAGCAAGGACGGGTGGTGAGTCAGGTCATCATTGCCACAATTTGGCTTCCGTCCTTCTCCTGTGTCAGCGGTGCTGCAACAGTGGCGTCTAGACTGAATATGCAATAACTTGTTTCACCGTGAGGTCGAGCGGGTGATTCTTGCTGTGTCAGAACAGCCTGCTTAAGCTTGTTTTCAGAGACCGCCTTGGTGGCTTCTAACTGTTTCGTCTCTTTAAAGCTTCAGGCATCAGTTCTTGATGACAGTAGTCCACTTGCTTGAAAATGGGTTACAAACTTCAGCTTAGGAAGCAGTAGTGCAACTGACAGTGGATGACTTTAAACGAGTGATTTGTAGTCATGAATCACGCTACATCCTGTGGCTATCCTATCGAAGAATTTGGTTTGACGAATAACTGGAGAACGAAACCAGTCATCTTATGTAGTGCCTACAACGAAATATGGACGAGTTAATGTGGCAGTATAGGGTATTTTACATTGTCATAATGTGGTCCCCTTATTGAGCTTAAGAAAACGTTAAACGCGAAAGATAACTCATTTTAGAGCATTGTGCACTACGTGCAGTAGAGGAACAGCTCAGACGAGAAGACGGTTTGTATCAGCATAACAATGCATCCTGTCATAAAGCATCATTTGTGAGGCAACTATTTGAGGAGCATAAACTCTCTGAAATGGGCTGGTCTGCTCAGAGTTCCCAACTAAATCAAAGGGAATACATTTGGGATACATTATAACGTTGACTTTGCTCCAGACCCTTGCGTCCAGTACCACTACCTCCTTTGGTTTCGGCTTCTGTGTAAGAATGGGTTGCCATTCATCTGCAGGCATTCGGTCTTCTTACTGAAAATGTCTTAATCTGAATTCAAGCCGTCATAAATACGAAGGAAGGGTAGACACACCCCATATTTAAGTCCATTAATAGGCGTCCGGATACTTTTGATCACACTGTGTAGATATTGTATTGTATTGTAATGTATGTTAACTAGCGGCCTAGAAACGACGGAGAGAGCCGCAGTGGTCCACAACCCCACTACGACTACCGCAGTCCACTGCACCCCTCCGCCGCCCCACACCGAACCACTCTTTCAGTGTTATTGTGCGGTTAGGCCCCCCGTTGGACCCCGCCAGGGAACGTCTCACACCAAACGAGTGTAACCCCTATGTTTGAGTGGTAGAGTAATGGTGGTGTACGCGTACATGGAGAATTTGTTTGTGCAGCAATCACCGACATAGTGTAGCTGAGGTGTAATAAGGGGAACCAGCCAGCATTCGCCGAGGCAGATGGAAAACAGCCTAAAAACCATCCACAGACTGTCCGGCACACCGGACTTCGACACAAGTCCGTCGGGTGGATTCGTACCGCGGACCAGGCGCTCCTTCTCAATCAGGAATGCTGTGCGTTAGACCTCACGGCTAACCGGACGGGCCTTGTGTAGATATTAGTGCCAGTGATATTAAGAATCAGCTGTAGTCTCTAAAACTGAGCAGAGCACAACAGCCCGATGGAATTACTATCGGATTCAAAACCGAATTTGGCACTGAGTTAGCCCCCTTTTAACCATAATCTACAAAAATTCATAAAAAGTCGTGCACAGTAGTTGGAATAAAGCAAAGATTACACCCTTCTGCGAGAAGGGTAGCAAAAGTAATACACAAAATTATCGTCCAGTATCCGTAACATCTATATTCTAATCTCAAACGTAATGAGATATCTCCAATAAAACGTCCCCCTCCAAGCAAACCTGCATGGATTGCGAAAACATTGACAATATGAAACCCAAATCACACATTTCTCGCATGACATCCTCAAAATAATGGATCAAGGAAGTCAGACGTATGTAGAAGTTTCGAAAAACACTTGACTCAGCACAGTACCTACGGTTATTATAAAACCTACGATCGTATCGGGTATCAAATGAATTTTTTTGGCTGTATTTATGGTTTCGCAGGAGGGCTGACACAGGATATTATTTTAGGACAAGAGTCATTGACAGATGTAGAAATAACTTCGGGTGTGCTCGAGGGAAGTGTATTGGGACCCATGTAATTCATGTTGTATGTTAATCATCTTGCAGACGATATTACGAGAAAATACAGACTTACCACAGTTGATGCAGTGATCTGTAGTGAAATACTATTTGAAAAAACCTTAAAAAATATTCAATTGATAAGAATTGAAAGTATTGCAAAGCTTGGTGACTTGCTTTAAATGTTTAGAAATGTAAAACTGTACGCTTACAAAACGAGATGAAAACTGGGCAAGTTTGAGTGGGAATCATGCTTTGAGGATCCAATACGAACTTAGTTATGTATATTGACAGTTCATCCATCTCAGGAATCGAGAATCACAATGATATTTGGCTGTTATTGATACTGATACTGGCAAGATATCAGTCCCGGGAATTCAAAGGCATTCGAGAATGTTTTAATTTTAAGTTTAAATGTTTTGTGTAATTTCGCATTCACTACTGCAATTTTGTATCTATCTCATTAATTTTTGAGTTATATTAATAAGCTGTGGTAATTGTTGATTGCTGGCGCATTGTCTTCGTGTACTCTCGCCCCTGTTGCGATCGCTGATAAGACTTGATACATGTCTCCGGAGAGGAAAACGGTACAGACAGCCACAGGGATATCGTTGTGATTCAAATGTCGAATCGTTCTGTGGAATCTTTGAATGCATATTTTATGCGATATTGGAACCTCTTCCTAAACAACTAAAGTGCACCTGCATCATTTACGAGCACTGTTTTGTAACATTAAAGAGGCTGTATACTTCATAGGCATTGGCTGTCAGGGAACGTCTGTATGAAGAGTGAGCAGTTCATAAAGGAACTGCAGTGACACTGCGGGCGTGGCATGGTTGTCGGACACGCTTACGTCTATCATCACTAGATGTAAAAGCATAGTTTTCACAGCGGCAGGGGATTACACATGATCGTAGCTCAGCTACTCACTGCAATATATTTGTAAATTATGCAAGCAAAACATCCTCATGAGTCGCTCTACCTATTACCGAAAATCAGATCAAACTCCCTACAGTAGTTTCTCAGGCTGTTGACGGATTACGATTGTAATGTAAGATTGTAATGGCAAGACAAATTTGTCTCTTCTATGATATAATTAAAAATTAAGAATTTCTAGATTTTTCGTTATTAGTACAGCGAAATCTTGCCTCTTTCTAAATTTCATGATTCTAGGACAACGGAGAGTACCCTACATGTTTCGATGAGTGAGTCTGCGACAGTCCAAAAATGATCGTATCTTTTGATTGCACTGACATTGAAGTTTTTGCACTATCAAGGGACCGTAGACCATAGTAGGCGACATAAGATTCAACTTGGTATCTCTACCCGTTCATGATAAAAAGGGTCTTAACGGTCGGACATACAGACAAACAGACGAACAACCAAGTGATCCTATAAGGTTTCAGTTTTTACAGATTTAGGTACAGAACTGTGAAACCATAGCATCCTATGACTAAAGTATCAACGAGTCATATTTGGAATCAGGCAAGTCATACAAATAATTAGAGGTAGCAGCTTGTAGGGATATTAAATGGAACAGTCACATACAATCAATCGTAGTCAAAGCAGGTGGCACACTTAGTTCCATTGGTAGAATACTAGGGAAATGTAATAAGTCCACAGAGGCGGTTTTCTGAAAATCGCTCTTGCGACCAGCCATGGAATGTTTTTGTAGTATGTAGGATACGTACCATATAAGGCTAACAGGGACTGTTGAACGCATACTGAGGAGAGCACGAATGATCACAGTTTGTTTGACCTGTGGGACAGTGTCACGGGGATGCTGGTGAATCTGAACTGGCAGACACTTGGAGAAAGCCGCAAACCAAACTATCCCGAGAGAGCCTACTTGCAAGGTTTCAAGAACCAGGATCCCACGATGAATGTAAGAATATAATACAACCGAATACGTTTCGCTCCCTAAGGGATCGTTAAGGCAAGATGAGGTTAATTACAACACGTGTAGAGGTATTTCATTAGTTATTGTGTTCACTTCACAGTGACATGCAGAGTAAGATCGCACAAGTAGCCTGTAGATAATAGTCTGTCCTGGGCAAAGCCTCTTTAGCTGTGCATAATTACTGTAACTTCATCCATTTGTACCTGATTAAAAGAGCCAAGCCTTGGCCTCCCTCTGAAATAATTACTCCTCCCACCACCGCACTTCCCTCTGAAACCAAAGTGACGAGTCCTTGAAGCATCAGGTGTGTAGTATCAACTGACTCCTTCTTTTAATGAAGTTGTGCCTTAAATTCCTTTACTCTCCAGTTCGGTTCACTACCCCTTCGTCATTTCTTTAGTCATGTAATCTTCAACATTATTCTGTAGCACCACATTTCAATAGCTTCAGTTCTCTTTTCCTGTAGGTTTTCTGTTGTCCAAGTTTCACTTTAGGACAACGCTACACTCCAAATAGCTATCTGCAGAAAAGAATGCACAACACTTAAATTCATATTCTATGTTACCAAATTTCTCTTTCTCAGAAATGCTTCGTGTTAAATAAAATCACCTTCTGTTGTGACTGGTAACGGTTGTTATTCTACACCCTGTCAATGAAGTCAGTCCTGAAATCACAAACAGTGATGTAGTACATGCACTAAACTTCAGAGGAATGGGAAAGCCACCGGTCCCGATGGAGTTTACCCTGAAGTTATTAAAGTTGTAGCTGAAGAGGTGTCGATTGGCCCAGTCTCCTAACATCATTGTTCATTATTGTCTGTGCATCATGAAGGACACCTTATGACTGGCTGAGATCAACGTTTATTACACCGGCGAAGAAGACAAATGCCTCACAATGCGGCGACCATCGTAAATTGGCTTTATATCTCAGGTACTCAAATTACTTCTGCGAATCATACACGCAAACGGATTTACAAGAACTATGAATCTCATATGGACGTGATCCATTTTGGCTTCCGAGATAGTGTTACAACTCATGAAGCACCCTTATCCTTAAATGTATTATTGCGAAGGTGCAGATATATCAATGTAGATGTGTATGCTTGTTTTCATACACTATAAAAAATATTTTGACTGCGTGAGACATATGCAACTGGTGAAGATTTTGAGGTCAACTGGTATTGACAAAAAGGTAATTGGAATCAGGCCACGGATGTAAAAACTGACCAAGAAACATGAGAAGCGACAACAATTAGTAAAGACGTTCGTCAGGGATGTATACAATTTCCTCTCTCATTTAACATTTACTCCGAAAAAGTTTTCAGGGAAGTATTGGTGTAAAAATCAACGGGATGATTATAAAAGGAAAGATAATCAGTAATATTAGGTACGCACACGACACTGTTGTCATAGTGAATGATCCACCTGCGTTCGAAAACATGTTAGACAAATTAGTCCAGCGCAGTGAAGAGTTTGGCCTGTTTGTCAACGTCTCGAAGACCAAAGCTGAAGTCTTCTTTAAGAGAATAATCCAAGAAAACTTGTAAATAAAAGGAAATAAGATTGAGCAAGTATCCTCCTTGATGTACTTGCCAACTGTGATGGACGAGCACTGCGACTCCAAGAAAGGACCAGCAGAAAATTTATTTGCATGAAAAAACTTTTCCTAATATTGGATCTTAGTCGGCAACTGAGAATAAGAGTGATACATTGCTACTTGTTCTCAATTTTTTTATGGAAGTGAAAGATACACCCGTGACCAATATCTATATAAAAGAATTGATACTTTGGCATTGTATCTGTATTGCCTTCTCATACGCATAACGTGAGTGCTAAAAATATCAAACGAAAAAGTCCTTCATCGGATTAAAAAAAAAACCTATTGGTCGTTATAAAACGAAGGAAAACTCAATTTCTAGAACATGTTATAAGAGGCAAAAGTTACCAGTTATTACAACTCACCACTGAAGGAAAAATACAATGGGAAATGTCTGTTGGAAGACAAAGGAATTCGTGATTGAAGGACATTCGAGGATGGCACAGCTGCACGTCACACGTTGCCTTCCATGGTGCAACGTCGCTTCCAGAGCTACGTGGACCGCCAACCTCCTTCACGAGAAGGCACCGTAAGAAGAAGAATTCCCTGTTACAAATAGAACGACCAATATCGAGTGAAATTTACAACTAACTTCGTAGTTTGAGCCCACTTATCAGTATAACGTCGCACCCCTTCTGACCCGGATGCATGAAATGATTCGGTTGTGGAGGGTGTCGAAATGCGGTTACCTCATTTGCTGAAGCATTCTAGTCCACAGCTGTCCTTGTTATACTGGTTAGTGGAACTGCAGTAGAGTTGCCGTCCGATCTGCTCCCCCACTTGTTGTGTCGGGGCAGATGTGGTAATGTTGCTCGCCATGATAATACCTCACCATGACGCACAGCGTTGTTAGGGACACGTGCGGTATGTGCACAAAGCTTGTCCTGTTGGAAAAGCGCACTGCGATATTGTCACATGAAAGGTAATACAAGGATAGCCGTGATGTACAGTTGTGCCGTAAGAGTTCCTTCAGTCATTACCAACCTTAACCCGAAGTCATAGCCGATGTCTTCTCATACCGTAACGCCAGGAGTAGCACCGCTGTGCCTCTCCGAAACATGGGAAGATTGGGATCTCTCCCCAGGTCACAACCATACTCTCCGATGATGATCGTCAGGATCGTGCTGAAGTGTGATACATCACTGAACATAAGGCGACTTCATTCAGTAGCAGTCCAATATTCCTGTTCCCCGCACCACTCCAAACGAAGCGGCTTGTGCTGTGGTGTTAACGGCAACCTACGCATGGGATGGTGTTTCCTTTGTCTGGCTGCTGCTAGTGTCCGACCAATCATGCAAGATAACACAGAATGTTGCAGAAAGTCCATTACTTGTTCTCAGACTGCAGATTCAGATGTGAGAAGTTACGATGTGCCTGGTGCACAAAACGGTGATCCTCGCTTGTGGTGATTAGGAGTGCTCGATCGGAATCTTGACGCCTGGTATGCCTGTCCTCACGTTCTCATGCTTTTCAGCGTCAGTTCGCTGTCACATCCGAACACAGCATAAATCTGAGTATGGCACGAGTGAACTAGCTAACCAAATGGAACCCACCACCAGGTTACTTTTGTATCGTATGAATCACTCAACGTCTGAGGCTATTCACGCCCCTTATATACTGATAAGCCAGAACATTATTACCACTTACCCAAAAGCCGGTTTGTCCACTTTCGGCACGAATAACAGCGACGACGCATTGTGGCATAGATCCAATGAGGCCTTGGTGGGTCGATGGAGAGAGTTGGCATCGTATTTGCACACACATGTCACCTAATTCCTGTAAATTCCGGAGAGGGGGCTGATGAGCTCTGGTGCCACGTTCAATCACTTCCCAGACGTATTCCATCTGTTTCAGATGTGGTAAGTTGGGTGAGAGGTGGGGAAGTGGCACACATCAATTGTAACTCGACACTCTATTCCTCAAACTACTCCATCGTCCTACTGCCCTTGTGATATGATACATTATCTTCTTGAAAAGTTCCACTGATGACGGGAAATATGGTCGTCATGAAGGGGTGTACCTGGTCCGTAACCTGTGTACCATACTCCTTGGTCGTAATGGTGCCTTTCACGAGCTCCACTCGATCCATGGATGCCCATGTGAATGTTACCCAGAGCGTGATGGAGCCCCAGCCAGCTTGTCTCCGTCCCGTGGCACAGGTGCCAAGGAGCTATTAACCTGGAAGACGAAGGATTCGCGCTCTAATATCGGCATGATGAAGAAGGTATAGGGATTCATGAGACCATGCAAACCTATTCCACTGTAGCAACGTCCAGTGCCGATTGTCACGTGCCCATTTCAGCGGCAGTTGCCGACGTAGTGGCCTTAACGTTGGCACATGCCTGGGTCGTCGGCTGTGGAGGCCAATCCTAAGGACTGTTCGATGCACTGTGTGTTACGATTCACTTGTACTCTGCCTAGCATTAAATTTTCGTGTTAGTTCCACCACAAATCGCTACCTGTCCTGTTTTACAAATCTGACCAGCCAGCGACGTCCGACATTTGTAATGAGGGGTGGCCGCCCAACCCCACGACGTCTGGACGTGGTTTCAGTGGTTTCACCTTGGTTTCACCATGTGTTGAAGACACTTACCACACCACTCCTCACACACCCGACAAGTCGTGCAGTTTACGAAATGCTAAAGCTTAGCATCAGAGTCATCACAATCTGCTGTACATCAAACTCATGTCAGATAGATCGCATGCCGTTCCAATTCTACACTCGGGCAGGTCGCTGGCTGATAGTACATGCTCCGTGCGTGTGTCTGTCTAGCAGTTATTCCTCGCCAGGTGACGCTGCTGTAGCCTGAACGGATTTATATCGATAGTTGGTCGGTGGTCAAAATGTTCTGGCAGATCAGTGTACACCCTACCAGGCCTTCTAACAACACTAAACTCAAACAACGCTAATGCTCTCAGACGGCCGTTTTTTTCTGTCTCATAGGGTTGCAGATCTATTCATTTCACATTTCGACGATTTGTGCGTGTAAAAAATTACGTTGACATTTTCTTCCAAGCGGCGTAATTTGAGCAGTCACAACATATGTCTCGTGTAATTCGCCACTGGGTGTAGGGTTTTTGCTTCACGGTTTGGAGGTATTGTGTGTGTTTGTATCCTTAGCGAATCAGCGAATAGTTAAATTCGTCAGCTACGTTGTTCTCAGATAAATGTCATCAATTAGATCGTAGGCTGCGATATGTTATACACTCCTGGAAATGGAAAAAAGAACACATTGACACCGGTGTGTCAGACCCACCATACTTGCTTCGGACACTGCGAGAGGGCTGTACAGGCAATGATCACACGCACGGCACAGCGGACACACCAGGAACCGCGGTGTTGGCCGTCGAATGGCGCTAGCCTGCGCAGCATTTGTGCACCGCCGCCGTCAGTGTCAGCCAGTTTGCCGTGGCATACGGAGCTCCATCGCAGTCTTTAACACTGGTAGCATGCCGCGACAGCGTGGACGTGAACCGTATGTGCAGTTGACGGACTTTGAGCGAGGGCGTATAGTGGGCATGCGGGAGGCCGGGTGGACGTACCGCCGAATTGCTCAACACGTGGGGCGTGAGGTCTCCACAGTACATCAATGTTATCGCCAGTGGTCGGCGGAAGGTGCACGTGCCCGTCGACCTGGGACCGGACCGCAGCGACCCATGGATGCACGCCAAGACCGTAGGATCCTACGCAGTGCCTCAGGGGACCGCACCGCCACTTCCCAGCAAATTAGGGACACTGTTGCTCCTGGGGTATCGGCGAGAACCATTCGCAACCATCTCCATGAAGCTGGGCTACGGTCCCGCACACCGTTAGGCCGTCTTCCGCTCACGCCCCAACATCGTGCAGCCCGCCTCCAGTGGTGTCGCAACAGGCGTGAATGGAGGGACGAATGGAGACGTGTCGTCTTCAGCTATGAGAGTCGCTTCTGCCTTGGTGCCAATGATGGTCGTATGCGTGTTTGGCGCCGTGCAGGTGAGCGCCACAATCAGGACTCCATACGACCGAGGCACACAGGGCCAACACCCGGCATCATGGTGTGGGGAGCCATCTCCTACACTGGCCGTACACCTCTGGTGATCGTCGAGGGGACACTGAATAGTGCACGGTACATCCAAACCGTCATCGAACCCATCGTTCTACCATTCCTAGACCGGCAAGGGAACTTGCTGTTCCAACAGGACAATGCACGTCCGCATGTATCCCGTGCCACCCAACGTGCTCTAGAATGTGTAAGTCAACTACCCTGGCCAGCAAGATCTCCGGATCTGTCCCCCATTGAGCATGTTTGGGACTGGATGAAGCGTCGTCTCACGCGGTCTGCACGTCCAGCATGAACGCTGGTCCAACTGAGGCACCAGGTGGAAATGGAATGGCAAGCCGTTCCACAGGACTACATCCAGCACCTCTACGATCGTCTCCATGGGAGAATAGCAGCCTGCATTGCTGCGAAAGGTGGATATACACTGTACTAGTGCCGACATTGTGCATGCTCTGTTGCCTGTGTCTATGTGCCTGTGGTTCTGTCAGTGTGATCATGTGATGTATCTGACCCCAGGAATGTGTCAATAAAGTTTCCCCTTCCTGGGACAATGAATTCACGGTGTTCTTATTTCAATTTCCAGGAGTGTATATTGTGCATCTGATTATGTTAGCGTGAAAGTAATCAATGTGTCGGCATTAGCTAATCGCTGATAACGATTACAAATAAAATGTAGCCTACGGATGAAGAAATTCTGCTGGAAACGATTTTAAAAACAAAAACGCATAGTTTTTGAAAGAGAGACGGTTGATTCGTATGAGAGTCGGTCTGTTTGAATCGGGCTAGGCTGGTCAGAAATCTTTCTTCTGACTGTGGAACGAAAGTATAATGCCTTACAATACGTATGGAATGTAGAATACATGAAATTTACTGAAGATTGGAATTCAACACATGCCTATATGATATTCTCTTAAGATCATCCAAAAGAGCCACAGGTACACATAAAAAAACCAATTCGAATAAAAGGAGAAATGTCATCCAACATTTTCGGACACGCTGATATACGCTTTGTGTTAGCATGTGTCAGCAATAAAAATGTATGCCCTTTTCAGTGCTGTGTGGTCTTGTTGTAGCACCCTGCTGCTAGCAAGATCATAGGTACGTGTTCTCTCCACCCATACCGTCGCCGCCACACATTTGCCTGAGACTTTCAAATGTGTCATTACTGCTCAAGTTTCCTGTAGATTTAGAATACGTAATTAAAATTAATTATTACTTGCGGGAAGTGAATTTAGTGTGTTCGGTGAACGCATGAAAGATGTATTGACATGTGAATACAACCCGTGTGATAAGTATTCCATGAATAAATGAAACAATCATGTGCTAAATGTATGGTTATGTGGCCAAAATCCTTCATTTTTTTAATGTTGTGCATTGCGCTGTCCTCTGTTTGACATTTTATTTCGTTAGTCATGGCCGTTACATAAAAGTTTGTTCTTTTCAACTATGTGTTCCAATCTGTACAAAGCCATTACACACACTACATATCGTTAGATTGTAAAGATTCGTCAGCACTAAAATCATTAGCGATAGATCACAGTATAAAGTTCACCTATCGTCGAAAATTATAGCTACACAAACAACATGTTTTTATTCATAATATACACATACCTACAGTAAAAATCAGTTGGCACTCTTGTTATCGTTTTTATAATTCTTAATCTTGTTAGTCGTGGATGTTCCGGTACTTGTATTTGCGTTATTTTCATACAATGATGTTGCTGATTGATTTTTGTAAGTGTTCCGAATGCCTAGAGAAGGGAAAAACTGTTGAAGACTGTCCCTTTTCTGAACGAAAAGTGTAAATAATTTTACGGGAAAATATGCACTCTGAAGAACAAGAGTCAAACGTAAAAAAGATTAGAAATTGAAGAATGTGGGTTATAGATGGTAATCACTTCGAAATTGGTTGTGCAACTTTTGTAATAGTCTCAAGTTGCTAATAGACGTTTCAGACAATGAAAGTGAGTGGAAACGTAGGAATAGCCTTACACACGGATTAGATTACGAGGGTTTCTAGAATGTTGTGTGGTATATAAAATTATAAGCAACCGAGTATGCATCTGCAATCGTCACCAGCAGTGGTTTTGGAAAACAAAGAAAAACCTAAGTAATTGTATCCAAGTAGGAGTTTGATTGAAACGGTTTCCGTATATGATTCTGGTTTTTAATACAATTTTTGTTATTGAGGAAGTTATCCTTAAATGTAATGGTAATCAAACCTCCCATCAGGGTAATGCCAACCTGCCAGCATAAGAGTGATTTTTAAACTTTTTCTCACAACTGTATTGGCAAATGGCAGCTAGCCTGGTTACCCATACTTTCTTAAGAAACATGGCATACTAACTGCTAAAATATGCAACCAAGGAGAATAGAATGTTATTTGATTGGCAACACAGACCTAGTACATATTATTTCATCGCTCATTGGGCTAAAATTATTCTGGAGAAACCGGAATGGTATTCAGCAGTGGGAAAATATTGATTATTAAGTAACGTAAATGTCAGTGAAATGAGAACAACTAGAGTAGAGAAAGGAAGGAAGAAAGATAGACAGAATAAAACAGAATGTTACCGTTTTGTCATGGTAGAACACCCTCATATTTAAAAATGGGAGAACATACCTGTAAATGTTACGCGCAGTTTACTTCAGCTAAGGGCAGAATTTCTGTTTACAAAGTCATGCAAAAGAAAATAATGGAATTACGCAGTGTGTGATAAAGGTAATGTATCTGAAATAATCCAAACAACGGGACTCAATTGGAATAATTTAATAAGTTCTGATACGTACGACTATGTTTTCCTGCAGAATAACTTTCTTTAATGATGAAAGACTTTTATCTCATGAACGTCAATTCATTAGCTTGGTTTATAATCTAAATCCTCTGCAGCAAAATTATCTCAGTTTAGTGATTTTATGTTATTCTTTCCTTCACAATTAGCACACAGAAAGACGTATAACTGGGGATGTTATGGACAACTTTGTTTTCAGCGTGGTTTGTACTAAGCAAATTCTGTGGTTGGTCTCGAAAACAAAAGCCGTGCATTTGAACTCGTGAGTGAGAGTTCAGCGGAACGCTGCTTATAAACGAGTTATCGAGTCCGTAAATATTGTACGGATTCGCTAAATAGCCTGCTTCCCGTCTGTTTCGTTCCATCATATTCCAATAAGATTATACTGTGCCACTCAACAAAACAACGGAAACAGGACATGAGATGAAATAGGAAGTAAGTGCGTTTGCGAAGAGCCATAAATTCAGAGAGCACATGCATTGACAAGCTTGTCTCCATGAGAATAAACTAAGTTCTTCACTAAAATCGAGCCAGTCACTCGTATTTCAATTATAACAGTGAAATATCTTTTACATATGACTCATAGAACATATTATGGTGTCCTGCAATTACGACGACACACTACAGTCTTCCATTTGACGTAAGAATGCTGAGAAAACGCTAAACATGAAATTACAGCCACGCATGCATGCTTGTTGCCTAGAGGGTCGTACATCTACGTCTAAATCCCCATGCATACTCTGCAATTCGCATTTAAGTGCCTGGCAGAGGGTTCATCGAACCACCTTCACCATTCTCTATCATTTCAGTCTCGTGTAGCGCGCGGAAAGAACGAGCACCTATTTCTTTCCATGCAAGCTCTGATTTCCCTAATTTTATCATGGCGATCGTTTCTCTCTGTGTAGGTCGGCGTCAACCAAATATTTTCGCATTCGGAGGAGAAAGTTAGTGACTGGAATTTCGTGAGAAGATTCCCACGCAACGAAAAACGCCTTTGTTTTAATGATGTTCATCCCAAATCCTGAATCATTTCAGTGACACTGTCTACCCTATTTCGCGATAATACAAAACGTGCTGCCCCAATGCTATTTGGTAAGGATCTCACACCGCGCAGCAGTATTCTAAAAGAGGACGGACAAACGTAGTGTAGGCAATCTCTTTGGTACGTCTGCAACATTTTCTAAGTCTCCTGCCAATAAAACGCAGTCTTTGGTTTGCTATCCCCACAACATTTTCTATGTGTTCCTTCCAATTTAAGTTCTTCGTAATTGTAATTCCTAGGTATTTAGTCGACTGTTTTATGGTGTAACTGAAGGTCAACGAATTCCTTTTAGCACTCATGTGGATGACCTCCCACTCTTCGTTATATAGGGTCAACTGCCAATTTTCTCAGCATACAGCTATCTTTTCTAAATAGTTTTGGAGCTTGTGTTGATCTTCTGATGACTTTACTAGTCGGTAAATGGCAGGTCATCTGCAAACAACCTAAGACGGCTGCTCATATTATCTCCCAAATCGTTTACATGAATGACGAACAACAAGGGGCCTATGACACTACCTTAGTGAACTGCAGAAATCACTTGTGTTTTACTCGATGACTTTCTGTCAAATATTACGAACTGTGACCTCTCTGAAAGGAAGTAACGAATCCAGTCAAGTAACGGAGACGATATTCCATAAGCACGCAATTTCACTACAAGCCGCTTGTGTGGTACAGGGTCAAAAGCCTTCCTGAAATCCAGAAATACGGAATCCATTTGAAATCCCTTGTCAACAGGACTCAACACTTTGTGCGAGTAAAGAGCTAGTTGTGTTTCATAAGAATAATGTTTTCTACGTCTGTGTTGGCTGTGTGTCAATAGACCGTTCTCTTCTAAGTAATTCATAATGTTTGAACACAATATACGTTCCTAAACCCTTCTGCATATCGACGTTAATGATATGGGTCCGTAATTTACTTGATTACTCCTACTACTCTTCTTGTATATTGGTGTGACCTGTGCAACTTTCCAGTCTTTGGGCATGGCTCTTTCGTAGAGCGAACGTTGTATATCATTGTTAAGTATGGAGCTATTGCATCAGCATAGTCTGAAAGGACCCTAATTGACATTCAGTCTGGACCAGAAGACTTGCTTTTATTACGAGCTTTAATTCGCTTCACTACTCCGAGGGTATCTACTTCTGTTACTCATATTGGCAGCTGTTCTTGATTAGAGTTCTGGAGTATTTACTTTGTCTTCTTTGCTGAAGGAATTTCGGAAGGCTGTGTTTAGTAACTCTGCTTTCGCAACACTGTCTTCAATAGTATCCCCATTGCTATTGCGCAAAGAACACATTGATTGTGTCTTTGCCGCTAACGTACTTTACATACGACCAGAATCTCTTTGGACTTTCTGCCAGGTTTCAAGACAAAGTTTGTTGTGGAAAGTGTTATAAGGATCTCGCATTGACGTGCGCCCTAAAATCCGAACTTCTGTAAAAGATAGCCGACCTTGGAAATCTTCCGTCTGTTTACATTTGGCATAGTTTTCTGCAACAGTGTTTTGACCCGTTTTGTGTTCCTTGGGGGATCATCTCCGTCGTTTGTTAATTTATCTGGCATAAATCTCTCAATTGCTGCCGATACTATTTCTTTGAATTCAAGCCATTGCTGGTCTGCACTCACATTGTTAATTTGGAACGAGAGGAGATTGTCTCTCAGGAAGACGTCAAGTGAATTTTTATCTGCTTTTGTGAAAGTCTGGGAAGTCATTCACATCTATTGATGTTAGTCGAGTAGTAAACTGCATGTGTGATATGCATTTTGTGCTGTTACAGGGTTTTGTTTCCGGGGTAACCTTTCTGCCCCGTTCTCAAGAACTTGAGGTGTAACACATTTCCATTCTTCCTGCAACAAACGTAATTGGTGGGGTCACGTTCATGGATAAATAGATCTTGAGGTAGCCTATGTTTACTGTATGGTTAACGTTTTCCACGAGCTTCTGGTCCTTTTAGAAGCTCTCTCTAAAGAACCCATCCAGCTGATGACGATGCAATAATCACTTCAGCTTGGACAGCAACACTGCAATGCTCACTGAAAGTGCCAAGTCGCAGTCAGTTATCAAACTTTGGGTAGCTTCCGGAGTTTATTAATTTTTCTCTCAACTGGGGATAATGATTCGTGGCCCAAAGAGAAAACAATCACTGACTGTATAACAATGCTGATCGAATTTCACTATTGACACAAATAATCACGAAACTACCGTTTACGAAATAGTCACACTGGCACACATACAGAAATCTGATCACCAGGTGATGTACCAGGACACACCAACTGATCATTAACGCCGCTGTTTGCACGTTTTGAACCACCATTGCTCACAGGTTCTTGTGAGGAGTGGCATCCTGGCATTGTCACGACCAAATAATAATAAAAATCTTATAAACTCTCGTCCACTATTTCTGTTCCTGGCCCCTGTACCTAAACTGCGGCGGAAGTTACCCGCAGTAGGCAGTAGATGAGGAGGATGTCTGACAACTCATCCACATAGTACGCTGTACGCTGAGGTGACGAGTGTCATGGGATACATCCTAATATGGTGTCCGACCTCCTTTTGCCCCGCATAGTGCAGTAACTCGACGAGACACGGACTCAACAAGTCGTTGGAAGTCTCCTCCAGAAATACTGAGCAGTGCTCCCTCTACAGCAGTCATATTTGCAAAAGTGTTGCCAGTGCAGGATGTTGGGCACAACGTGCAAAATGTTAGAAGCAGTCACAATCAAGCTACAGCTGGCCATTAAAAAGTGTACTCTAAGCCTTAAAAATGTTATTGGGAAACCAAAGAGTATGTCGTGCGTAAATAAATTCAGTAATTCACAGGATAAAATTAAAACTTTATGGTCAGTTGTGATGGAAGTCTCTGTTCAGCAGCACAAGATCGACGATATAAAGTAAACTTATAGAAAAAATATTTCTGTTACTGATAAATCAGATATTCACTACTGGCCTTTAAAATTGCTACACAAAGAAGAAATGCAGATGATAAACGGGTATTCATTGGACAAATATATTATACCAGAACTGACGTGTGATTACATTTTCACACACTTTGGGTGCACAGATACTGAGAAATCAGTACTCAGAACAACCACCTCTGGCCGTAATAACGGCCTTGATACGCCTGAGCATTGCGTCAAACAGAGCTTGGATGGCGTGTACAGGTACAGCTGCACACGCAGCTTCAACACGATACCAGACTTCATCAAGAGTAGTGACTGGCACATTGTGACGAGCCAGTTGCTGGGCCGCCATTGATCAGACGTTTTCAATTGGTGAGAGATCTGGAGAATGTGCTGGCCAGGGCAGCAGTGGAACGTTTTCTGTATCCAGAAAGGTCCGTACAGGACCTGCAACATGCGGTCGTGCATTATCCTGCTGAAATGTAGGGTTTCGCAGGGATGGAATGAAGAGTAGAGCCACGGATCGTAACACATCTGAAATGTAATGTCCACTGTTCAAAGTGCCGTCAATGCGAACAAGAGGTGGCCGAGACGTGTAACAAATGGCACCCCATACCATCACGCCTGGTGATACGCCAGTATGGCGATGACGAATACACGCTTCCAATGTGCGTTCACCACGATGTCGCTAAACACGGATACGACCATCATGATGCTGTAAGCACAACGTGGATTCATCCGAAAAGAAATGACGTTTTGCCACTCGTGCACCCAGGTTCGTCGTTCAGTAAATCATCGCAGGCGCTCCTGTCTGTGATGCAGCGTCAAGGGTAACCGCAGCCATGGCTTCCGAGCTGATAGTCCATGCTGCTGCAAACGTCGTCGAACTGTTCGTGCAGATGGTTGTTGTCTTGCAAACGTCCCCATCTGTTGACTCAGGGATCGAGACGTGGCTGCACGATCCGTTACAGCCATGCGGATAAGATGCCTGTCATCTCGACTGATAGTGATACGAGGCCGTTTGAATCCAGCACGGCGTTCCGTATTACCCTCCTGAACCCACCGATTCCATATTCTGCTAACAGTCATTGTATCTCGACCAACGTGAGCAGCAATGTCGCGATACGATAAACCGCAATCGCGATAGGCTACAATCCGACCTTTATCAAAGTCGGAAACGTGATGGTACGCATTTCTCCTCCTTACACGAGGCATCACAACAACGTTTCACCAGGCAACGCAGGTCAATTGCTGTTTGGGTACGAGAAATAGGTTGGAAACTTTCGTCATGTCAGCACGTTGTAGGTGTCACCACCGGCGTCAATCTTGTGTGAATGCTCTGAAAATCTAATCATTTGCATATCACAGCATCTTCTTCCTGTCAGTTAAATTTCGCGTCTGTGCACGTCATCTTCGTGGTGTAGCAATTTTAATAGCCAGTAGTGTATGTACAGTATTTAACAATCATTTTCTGGGCGTTTCTGGCGAATTAAATAAAAATTTAGTTTCTACAGTGAATCATAAAACTCTTTTGGAATTCCACAGTTCGTGGTCTTGCGGTCGCGTTCTCGCTTCCTGAACATGGGGTCTCGGGTTCCATTCCGGCGGGGTCAGGGATGACTGCGTGTTTGTGCAGTCCTCATCATTTCATCATAAATCATCAAATTGGCAAGATTGGGAAGAGCAAAGGTTGAGAATTTGTTCGGGCGCTGATAACCGCCCCACTAACCAAACATCATCATCTTCCTCATAACTCTCTTGGAAAATGCCTTTCCGATACTGATGTTTGAAATACTCCTCCGTGATACTGACAAGGGGGAGACTGAGTCAATAATTAAATCACTGATGACTAAGGACTCTCATGGATATGATGGAGTGCCTAGCAGAATATTAAAGTGTTGTGCTACACATGTTAGCCCTGTACTTGGCCATATTTTTAATTTTTCCTTTAGAAATGGTGAGTTTCCTGAACAATTAAGGTACTCATTAGTAAAGCCGCTTTATAAAAAGAGGGAAATGCATAATATAAGCAGTTTTAGACCTATTTGTATGGCATCAGTGTTTGCTAAAGTTATTGAAAAGGCTGTGAATGTAAGGATAACTGGTCATTTTATATCACATAATTTGCTACCAAATGTACAGTTCGGCTTTAGAACTCGTTTAACAACTAAATGTCCTATATTCTCTTGTCTCTGTGAGGTACTGGATGGACTCACAGTGTAGAGAGTGGCTGTGATGTGTGTGTGTGTTGGGGGGAGGGGGGGAAGGGGAAGGCCCAAGGATCAGTGTTGGGGTCATTCCTGTTCCTTATTTATATAAATGATATGCCTTCTAATATTACAGGTAACTCTAAAATATTTCTATTTGATGGTGACACTAGCTTGGTAGTAAAGGATGTTGTGTGTAACATTAGCTCGGTTTCAAATAGTGAATAGTGTAGTTCACGACGTAAGTTCATGGCATGTAGAAAATAAACTAATGCTAAATCACAGTAAGACTCAGTTTTTTCAATGTCTAACACACAATTGAACCAAACCCGACGTTTAATTTCACAGAATGCGCATATGATTAGTGAAACTGAACAGTTCAAATTTCTAGGTGTTCAGATAGATAGTAAACTGTCGTGAATCTTGTTCAAAGATTTAATGTTGCCATTTTTACTATTCGAACGGTATCTGAAGTTAGTGATCGCTCGACACGAAAATTAGTCAACTTTGCTTATTTTCATTCGCTTATGTCGCATGGTATTATATTTTGGGGTAACTCTTCCCATACTGAAACGATATTTTTGACTCAGAAACGAGCAGTTAAGGCAATAAGTGATCTAAGTTAACGAACGTCTTGTCGACCTCTGTTCACTAGTCTGGGTATTTTGACATTGGCCTCTCAATATATATATATATATATATTCTTTACTGTTTTTTTTCCTGTTAACAACATCGGCTTATTTCCAAGAATAAGCAGCTTTAACTCAGTTAATACTCGGCAAAAATCCAACTTGCATTTGGACTCCCTTAATTTTTATGCACAAATGTGTGCAGTATATTCGTGCTTCATTTTCAATAAGCTACCACAAGGATTCACAAATCTTAGCAGTAATCCACACGCTTTCAAATCGAAACTCGGTAGTTTCCTCATGGGTCACTCCTTCTATTCTGGTGAGGAGTTCCTTGCTAATTTAAACTGATTCTTACGTTATATTGTTGACTGCGTATACTAAATCTTGTGGCTTGACTTTTTTCGGGTTCCTAAACCATTCCATTTTTATCTTTTATTACTTTTACCTTGTAATTTCACGTACCGGCACGTTCCATGACCTTCGAGATTTGCTCCTCAATTTGGTCCTGCGGAACTTGACATGTAAATAAATAAATAAATCTGATCTCTCGATTGCGTCCCATCGGTATTCGATGGGATTTACGTCGGGCGATCTGGGAGGCCAAATCATTCTTTAGAAGCCGGACCTGGTGGCCGATCGGTTCTAGGCGCTTCAGTCCGGAACCGCGCGACCGCTACGGTCGCAGGGTCGAGCACTATGGGACTTAACACCTGAGGTCATCAGTCCCCTAAAACTTAGAACTACTTAATCCTAACTAACCTAAGGACATCACACACATCCATGCCCGAGGCAGGATTCGAACCTGCGACCGTAGCGGTCGCTCGGTTCCAGACTGAAGCGCCTGGAACCGCTCGTCGACACCGGCCGACTAATTTCAAGGTCTACCGAGATCGATGACCGGATTCAATACTTCCCAATATTTACACGACAACGGAACATCACTTAAACGAAATGACGTAAATTGTGGAGCGGTACCAGCGTTTCGCGCTCTAACTGACTCAACCCTACCTATGGACTCACTGTAGTAGAAAGCGTGTATGTGATAATGAAACATTGCCTTTCAATCGTGCAGGATACTTTGAATTAAGGTTGTACAGATTATAGATTATGATGCAACAACCTCCACAGAAAGTTACGTGTCCTTTTTTTAATAATTTTTGATAAAATTCACTAAAATAATATATTAAAAGTCATCAGTTAACTTTTTCCTAATCAGTTATTATATATTGTATGTTCCTCCAATGACTGTTATTCGATTTATAAGAATATTTCCAGATCTTTTAATATACAGGGTAATTATAATTAAAGTTAAACTTTCGAACGGCTTTAGAAATAAAAGCACTGGTCGGTATGACGTCAAATTGCAACGGAATATTATCGGAGAAGAGGAAAAACGTATGGAAAAATAAAAATAAGTAGTTACAAAATGTAGCAGTAGATGGCGCTGTAAGTATCATAATTTAATAGTGGTCAACAACAAATGACAAATAAATCATACAACAATGCCTAAGGTGTACGTTTTACATTCAACAAACTGTAGTACTCAGTGTGCATGGGTGTACACGTGTGATACTGTTAGTTACGTAGACCTTTCCTCCACCGCAAGGTAATATCACATCGGATGGGAAAAATCTGGTTTTAATTATCCTGAGGACAAATACCGCATAAAAAGCATCAGTCACATCGGTTTTAATAGTCCTGAGGCCAAAAACCGCATCAAAAGCATCATTGGATGGGAAAAATCGGTCTTTAATTATCCTGAGGACAAACACCGCATAAAAAGTATCACTCACATTGGTTTTTAATTGTTCTGAGGCCAAAAACTGCATAAAAAGCATCAATCACATCGGATTTTAATTGTATTGAGGCCAAAAACCGCTCACATTGGTTTTTAATTGTCCTAAGGCCACAAACCACATAAAAAGCATCAATCAAAATTAAATCGGATTATTAATTTTCGTGTGACCAGCGCAAAGCATGTTCAATAAGCTGCACACCGTTTTCTGCACCAGGCTGAAATCGAGAAACAGCATGTTCCACAAAGAATGGAGGTGTTTCCGTGGTCACGTTCAGAACGTGCTGCGCGATGTGTGCCTGCAATACAGCTAAGTTCCCAATCAGGACACTGAACACAACATGTTTCAGATAGCCCCATAGGCAGAAGCACACGGATTAAGATCAGGTGATCGGGGCGGCCAGGCTGTAGGGAAATGGCGCCTGATAATTCTAGCGTTTCCGGAAATGGTGCTTAAGCAGCTGCTTAACTGCATTTTCAATGTGTGGAGGTGCGCCATGTTGCATAAAAATGATCCCATCCTCACATCCACGCTGTTTGAGAGCTGGAATTACGTGGTTGCGTAAAAGACACTCATAGCGCTTACCAGTGACGGTACAGGTAACAGGACCGGAAGCAACAGTCTCTCCGAAAAAATATGGCCCTATGATAAACGATGCCGTTAACTCGCACCACACAGTGACTTTTCAGGATGAAGTGGTGCTAGTTGATTTGCGTGTGGATTTTCCGTTGCCCATATTCGACATCTCTGTGTATTGACATATCCTGTCAGATGGAAGTGGGTTTCGGCCGGCCGAAGTGACCGAGCGGTTCTAGACGCTACAGTTTGGAACGGAGCGACCGCTACGGTCGCAGGTTCGCATCCTGCCTCGGGCATGGATGTGTGTGATGTCCTTAGGTTAGTTAGGTTTAAGTAGTTCTAAGTTCTAGCTAGAAATTCTTAAGCAAAGGTCTCTCTGGCTGGGACGTCAAAAGAAAGCAACACGTACACAGGGGTAATTTTGAATGGATAACAAAGAAGGTCATTTCGTAGGATTTTACGCACCGTACTCACGGTTATGTTAAATGGTCCGGCAATTCTCCGTGCACTACACGTTTGCACACCACCACTCGTCTCCTCCTGCATTGCTGTGACCACTGCTTTCACTGACGTCGAATAAATTCGTTTAGTCCCTCTACCACGTTGCTTACTAAAAGAATCCGTGTTTTCGATTTTCCGAATAATTTTCTCCGGACCCAGGGCAGTCATCGGACTAACGCAATTTTTGAAACCCTTCAGTGTCCGGAACTTCTGCAGAGCGACGCGTCCACAGTCATCGTTCTTGTAATACAGCTTTACAAGCAAAGCGCGATAATGCATTGAGACAAGTCATGGTGGTCCGCATCTCGTGGTCGTGCGGTAGCGTTCTCGCTTCCCAAGCCCGGGTTCCCGGGTTCGATTCCCAGCGGGGTCAGGGATTTTCTCCGCCTCGTAATGGCTGGGTGTTGTGTGATGTCTATAGGTTAGTTAGGTTTAAGTAGTTCTAAGTTCTAGGGGACTGATGACCTCAGAAGTTAAGTCCAGTAGTGCTCAGAGCCATTTTAACCATTTGAATATCTTATCTCCAGAGTCTTACCTCCATAGCCGGAAAAAACTGACGTTTTGTATTTCATTCGTGACAGTGCTGTAGAGGAAATAGTGTGTGGCTGTGATTTCCGCCGACCAATTTTTATTCGGTTATGTGCACTAAAACAAATATGTTCCTGACTGACTAACTTACCTGTAGCGTTCTTCTCTGTTATTAATTAATACATTATTTCTTGGTGAGATAATATTAGCGTTGACTGACCACTATGTTGCCTCACACAACATGACGGCAATCAAATAGCTGCCGCAGCATTGAACATTGACTGTAATTAATATTCTGAAATGACATTTGTTGGATCTCATGTACCAATAATGTCACCAAATGCAGTGCCCGATTTTACTGCTAGTGGAACTTAGCCGACCTAATCCGATAACCTGAAATTCGATAGTTTGTGATTCAGTAGACCGTGACTGAGTTCGTGTTTGCGCATTTGGACAGCTAACTACAGATCAAATAAGATACAGGTGCGAGAGTGAATGAAAATTCGCACTCATATTCATTCTGTACCGTTAAGCAATTGAAGTACCTCGTTACATGTGGTCACGTCACGATGATGCTACATCCACCATTCCTTTAAGGGGAGGGACTGGTGAAATTTCAAACAGATCGTAAAAAAAATCACAGATGGCTAAAAATTTGTTTGATAACATATCTCGACGTGCTGAATTAAGTGGATAAATCCAATTGAAAAACTCGCTGTTTTTTAGACCCATACGTGGAGTTGCTGTTTATCACGGAATGTATGTTTAAAATTGTCGGAGGAATGACAACTTTTCGTTGTGGCCATTTTGATTTTTTTAAACAAGTTGAAGTATAGTTAGTTTTCTATTACTAGATTGACATGGAAAGTGCAGAAATGTAATTGAAACATTAATTTTCTGTGAACATATCTATATATGTACATAATCTGTACGTGCATCCGTAATCTTGTATGTCCCTAATCTATATGTACATCTGATATCAACGTAAATAAAAAAGTGCGAGTATAATTTACACTTTCTTTGCAATTTCCAGACATGAGGATCTACGTTCGTGGCGGACTCAGTTGTGAACTGAAATGTAAATATTTATAGAGTTTTCTGGTCGTGGATGGGAGGCGGCGGGGTGTGAGGCTCTTACGGCGAGCAGGTGATCAACATTCGAAAACAGTACAGTTACTTTACATAACTTTATTGACACCACTGTAACGGTCAACCCCCTTGCAGTCTACCAACACTAGCACGACGCGGAAGCCCGGTGAGTGATGACAGCACGACGCCTAGAGGTCAGAAAATGTCCAATTTTATTCCGCGTGGCTAGCTATAGCCGTGGCTAACGACGCACCTGTGCGGAAGCAGCGTAGATGGTAACGTGCTTTCCGCGTTGGCGGGTGGGTGTTCGCGCACACTTCTTCATCGCTCTCTGATAAGTTCTTTGATGTGATGAAACACCAATAACTAATATTATCAAACATGTTTCGACGTAAGATACACTCGGTTAATTGTAGTGAGATAATGAAGAAGAGATGGAGGAACATGAATAAAACTAAAGTGTCAATGAAAATATATCGTAGGAGGAAACCGTGAGTAAACAAATTAAATTTGACAGTATTGCGAGGAATAACGTTGAGGAAAACAATGTTGCTAATGCCAGTGATGAAAAAAACGATTAAGGATAGACAGATGAATATGAGGATATTCTACTTGATTTTTCACTGTTACCATCATTATTATCAAAAACGAAGTGCGCTGATTGCTACAAAAGTACCTTGAATTTCGAGTTAGATCCAACGTGCTGGCGGTTTTCGCGTAGAATCACTCTGAAATGTTCTTACTCGTATTGCGAACTGAGTCTAAATGAATCTTCCGGATCATATATTTATACGTGGAGACGATGTTTCAAACAAAATGCCAGCAGAGCTCCTTATGATGTAAATACACGTCTGTGCTTGTCCTTTATACACGCAGGAAGAGGATATTCGAGCATGCAGCATTTCGCGATGATCATGAATATGCGATATTTCTCCTCTCTTTTCATGAACATGGGCGACGTACAGAAACTGCTGTTGATGATTCTAACAAAGTCATTTTTGATGAATTTCGGGTTAATAGTAAAAAATACATGTAAAATGTTAGAACTGGATTGCGAACTTATTGAAAGTTACTGTGATGAAGATTCGAAACTGGATTTTGAGAATAAACTTGTTCACAATGATCTCGACGAATATGCAAAATTGAATTCCGATAATGAGCTTATTGATAATTATTGTGAGGATAATTCACACCTGGAATCTTATTGTGAGCTTAGTGATGATAATATTGAAAACAGTGATATGACACTGCAAAGTTCAGATGACAAAATAGATTTAAGGGAGATTACGATAGTTCAGACCAACTATAGCTTTTCGATCTGCAGTCAGTTTTGGCAGCGTTACTGATTTGTTCACAGGATACATTGTCAATTTTGATAATGTAACAAAGTTTTGTCAAACTAGCGTGTCTACAGCAACTCAGGTTGGTGAATATTCATCGAAATTTCATTTTTGGTTGGAAGGGCACGCCAATCAATGTTCCATCAGTCATTCGGGATCCACTGGTGCGATTGCTGAAAATAAATGGAAACGACAGGAAAGCTACGAATTTCGATATACCAGAATGCTTTATGGCGATTCAAAAGCCTTGAATCATGTCGCCTAAGTTAATGTTTATGGAGATAATCATGACATACAAAAGAAAGAATGTGTAATCATGTTTTAGGAAATTAGTAATTGTTACCACAGGTTTTTGTGTTGCCTCAACAGAACTCTTGTTTTGTGTATGTGCTTCAATTCTTGTAGGGAATTAGGAACTTTTTAGCTCAACAGATTAAAAGATAATCAGCTGGTTTAATTTAAAGTAACTTGTTCACTGCCATATAATACATTGCAGCAGCCAAAATATAGGCCCACTGTGAAAGCTGTTCGCAAACAAGAGTTGGTTGTCATTCGTAAGCAGCTGTAAATCGCCCTGAATACCGTCAAACAATTGGCAGCTGCTGTGAATCGGTGTTCTGGAAGAGCTTCCGAGAGTCAGATGCCTACGACATCAGTGCCAGAGGTTCCTCAAGTACTATCGTCTGCTGTGGATCCTGACTCCTCTACAGAACGTGCAGGGTCTCTCATTACCCGTCCTCTTGACTGCGAGTGGCGTCTCAGTGGTAGATCTAGGCGCCCTGTACAGACTGGACGGGGACCAGGGACTACTTAGTGTGCTGTACTGATCCCCCTAACCAACAAGGTTGAGGTGCTGCTTTCACTGAAGCTGAAACTGAGCCAGGGAGTGCGGCTCACTTCACCTGTTTTGGGGAAATCTCTTCTGTCCAGTGTTAGGAAGAGGCAAACACAAAAGGGTACGCTTTACTAATCGTCGGCAGTACAAACGTACGGTGAATGATGATACCCCTTAACGGAAATGACAACAAGTGGCAGGAAAGGACAGCAGGTGCCCTCCGTGTGTTTGCTTGGGGGCCTCACTCAACACGTTTAAGAGGCTATTCTGGCACCCATTGAGGGAACTGCACACTGTGCCCCACGTACAAAATGATGCCTGTCGTCTGTCTTCTGAAGCCATTCTTGGGACATATCAGCGACTCACATAGTAGGTTGAGAAGACCAGCCTTGCGTGTGGAGTTTCAACGAGGCTCACAATTTGCAGTATTGTCCCCAGAACTGTTCGTGGTTCTGAGTCGTGTGGAAGGACTGAGCCAGAGACTTCGACGTTTCTGTGAGAAGCTAGGCTACGACTTCCTGCACTTGCACCTTAGTGTTGAGAACTGTATGGTCCCCCTAAATACACTACTGGCCATTAAAATTGCTACACCACGAAGATGACGTGCTACAGACGCGAAATTTAACCGACACGAAGAAGATGCTGTGATATGCAAATTATTAGATTTTCAGAGCATTCACACAAGGTTGGCGCCGGTGGCGACACCTACAACGTGCTGACATGAGGAAAGTTTCCAACCGATTTCTCATACACAAACAGCAGTTGACCGGCGTTGTCTGGTGAAACGTTGTTGTGATGCCTCGTGTAAGGAGGAGAAATGCGTACTATCACGTTTCAGACTTTGATAAAGGTCGAATTGTAGCCTATCGCGATTGCAGTTTATTGTATCGCGATATTGCTGCACGCGTTGGTCGAGATCCAATGACTGTTAGCAGAATATGGAATCGGTGGGTTCAGGAGGGTAATACGGAACGCCGTGCTGCATCCCAGCGGCCTCGTATCACTAGCAGTCGAGATGACAGGCAGCTTATCCGCATGGCTGTAACGGATCGTGCAGCCACGTCTCGATCCCTGAGTCAACAGATGGGGATGTTTGCAAGAGAACAACCATCTGCACGAACAGTGCGATGACGTTTGCAGCAGCATGGACTATCAGCTCTGAGACCATGGCTGCGGTTACCCTTGACGCTGCATTACAGACAGGAGCGCGTGCGATGGTGTACTCAACGACGAAACTGGATGCATGAATGGCAAAACGGATTTTTCGGATGAATCCAGGTGCTGTTTACAGCATCATGGTGGTCGCATTCGTGTTTGCCGACATCGCGGTGAATGCACATTGGATGCGTGTATTCGTCATCGCCACACTGGCGATGGGGTGCCATTCGTTACACGTCTCGGTCACCTCTTGTTCGCATTGACGGCACTTTGAACAGTAGACGTTACATTTCAGATGTGTTACAACCCGTGGCTGTACCCTTCATTCGATCCCTGCGAAACCCTACATTTTGCAGGATAATGCACGACCACATGTTGCAGGTCCTGAACGGGCCTTTCTGGATAAAGAAAATGTTCGACTGCTGCCCTGGCCAGCACATTTTCCAGATCTCTCACCAATTGGAAACGTCTGGTCAATTGTGGCCGAGCAACTGGCTCGTCACAATACGCCAGTCAGTACTCTTGATGAACTGTGGTATCGTGTTGAAGGTGCATGGGCAGCTGCACCTGTACAGGCCATCCGAGCTCTGTTTGACTCAATGCCCAGGCGTATCAAAGCCGTTATTACGGCCAGAGGTGGTTGTTCTGGGTACTTTTTTCGCAGGATCTATGTACCCAAACTGCGTGAAAATGTGATCACATGTCAGTTCTAGTATAATATATTTGTCCAATGAATACCCGTTTATCATCTGAATTTCTTCTTGGTGTAGCAGTTTTAACGGCCAGTAGTGTAGGTCAATGTGCACCACACATCAGATTCTGCTAGTCAGGTAGCTGACTGTGTACTGGGTGCAAACAATAGCGTTCTAGATTAAGCGAGTCTCCATCCCGTCCAGATAACGATAGCTGTAGGAAACCGTATCAGTGTAAAATCGAAAGTAACGCCTCCCACAGATGAGAGTATTAAAATCATAATCGTAAACTGCCAATGCATTGGCAACGAAGTGCTAGAATTTGAAGCGCTCATGAAAAGCAGTTGAGCTCTCGTAATACTAGGTACAGAAGCTAGTTGAAACCTGTGAAAAGCAGTGGAGCTCACGTAATACTAGGTACATAAAGCTAGTTGAAACCTGAAATTGAAAGCAGTAAGATTTTTGGGGAAAATTGAAGTGTATGTGGAAAGGATAGGCAAATGGGAAACGGTGGTGGTGGTATATTTGTCGCAGTAGACAAGAAACTTAAAACCACCAATATAGAAACTGAAGCTTAATATGAGATTGTTTGGGCAAGACTCAGTATCAGCGGAGGTTATAAAATGGTAATTGGATCCTTCTATAGCCCACCAGACTCATCTCCTGATGTGAAGGAAAACATCAGAGAAAACCTCAGTTCACTTGTACGTAACACCACAATCATACTGTAATCATCAGTGGAGGCCTTAATCATCCAACAATTTAATTGGGGAAATTACAATTTTATCAGTGGTGGGCGTGATAAGACATACTGTGAAATTTTACTAAATGTCTTCGCTGAAAACTACCTTGAACAGATAGTTAGGAACACCAGTCATGATGTAAATATATTGGACCTAATGGCGACAAATAGATCTCAACTCTTTGAGGACGTCCACATCGAAACTGGGATCAGTGGCCAAGTCGCGGTTATGGGAGCAATGATTAACAAAGTACAAAGAACAACTAAAACAAGCCGAAAGATATATATGCTCAGCATACAAGATAAAAATTCAGTAGTGTCATACCTCAATGAGGAACTTGAAACTGTCAGCACAAGTCAGGAGCACGTAGAGGAACTGTGGCTCAAGTTCAAAATAATATTTGACCTCGCACTGGATAGGTATGTACCCAATAGAACAGTTCATAATGGGAGGGAACCTCCATGGTAAAGAAACTTCTAAATAAGCAGCCATTACTGCATAATAGATCTAAAACAAAGAGTAGGGATATAAATAGAGAGATCTTGAATGAAATGCGTTTGGCTGTCAAGAGACAAATGTGTGTTACCTTCAATGACTACCGTAGTATAATATTGTCAAATGACATTTCACAAATTCGAAAGAAATTCAGGTCGTATGTAAAGGCTGTTAGTGGCACCAAAGTTAGTGTCCAGCCCCTAGCGAGTGAGACAAGAACTGAAACTGGGGGTAGCAAAGCAAAAGCTGAAATGCTTGACTCCATTTTCAAATGTTTCTTTACAAAGAAAAACCCAAGGAAATTGCGCCAATTTAATCTTCGTACCACAGAAAAGATGAATGAAGTAAGTATTAGAGACAGATGAAATCGTTAAAAGTAAACAAAGCTCCAGGCCCGATGGAATGTCCGTCAGATTCTATACTGAATTTGTGGCTAAGTTAGTCCCTCTTTTAACTATAATCTGTCGCAGATCCCTCGAACAAATACTGCGCCCAGTTCTTGGAAATAGTCACAGGTCAAACCGATCTACAAGAAGGGTAGTAGAAGCAATCCACGAAACTACCGTCCAATATCCTTGACATTGATTTGTTTTAGAATCTTGAACAGAACGACATCCTCAGTGTCAACCAGCAAGGATTATTAAAACATCGATCATGTGAAACCCAACTTGCACTTTTCTCACATGACATACTGAAAGCTTTGGATAAAGGCATCCAAGTAGATGCAGTGCATTTGACTCGGTATCACACCTACGCTTATTGTCAAAAGTACAATCGTGTGGGGTATCAGTTTGTGACTGGATTGACGAGCATGTTATCTTGGATGGAGAGCCATCGTCAGATGTAGAAATAGGTGTGCCCCAATGAAGTGTGTTGGGGCCCTTGTTGTTCATGTTGTATATTAATGACCATGCAGACAATATTAATACTAAAATCAAACTTTTTGCAGGTGATGCGTTTATCTATAATGAATTACTATCTGAGAGAAACTGCATAAACATTCAGTCAGATCGTGATAAGATTTCAACATTGTTCAGAGATTGGCAACGTGCTCTAAATGTTCAGAAATGTAAAATTGCGCACTTCACAAAACTAAAAACTATAGTAGCATATGACCATAATATCAATGAGTCGCTGTTAGAATCGGCCAACTCATGCAAATACAAAGGTGTAACACTTCGTAGGGATATGAAATGGAATGATCGCATAGGTACACTCGTGAGTAAAGCAGGCGGTAGACTTCGGTTTATTGGTGGAATACCGCGGAAGTGCAATCAGTCTACAAAAGAGATTGCTTACAAATCATTCGTGCGACCCAGCCTAGAATACTGTTGATGTGTGTGGCACCCGTAGCAGTTAGGGCTAACGGGGGATATTGACGTATTCAGAGAAAAGCGGCATGAATCGGCATAGGTTTGTTTAATACGAGGTAAAGTATCACAGACATACTGAAGGAACTGTACTGGCAGACTCTTGAAGACAGACGTGAACCACCTCAAGGAAGTCTATTAGCAATGTTTCAGGAACCGGCTTTAAATGATTATTTTAAGGATGTACTACAAACCTTCCTGCGCTTCATACGTGAATGGAACAGGAAGAACCCCAAATAACTGGTACAATGGGACGTACTCTCTGGCATGCACCTCGCGGTGGTTTAAGAAGTAGTTGTAGATGTTACAAACAGGTATTTTATGTCAGCATGTCTACACAAATTTTCTTGTACGTACAAAGACCTGTTCACAGCCATTTTACTTTCAATATTTATACCGCAAAATTCTGAAAGCATACATTTACAACACATACATTTTGCACAGTCTGTGCAGGTGTAGCACAAATTGTGAAACGAGCGGAGTAGTTACGTTGGGTGGTAAGGGTCATGGACAGCTGAAGGAGAGTATGATAAAAGAACTAGCATTGCAAAAATGCAATATATAGAAATAAAGGTGACGTGAAAGTAAGTATAAACACTCTTTTCGATATGAATGACATTTTACAGCTACAATAGTGAAAATTAATTTATTTTTTATAGAATATGAAATATCTAATATATGCATCAACGAAGCTACTAGCAAAATTCCGCAACATCCTTACTTCTTGAAAAAGAGAGTCATCGTTGTGTTTTTATCAGTCAGCACTGGGAAAAGAAATTGAGCGTGTATCTCATGCTTCTAATATAAAAAAAATCATCAAATCAACTTTGTTTGGATAAAATACTGCCTCTTTATACTCGCCTGACTGATGAATAACTACTAAAATGATGTGCTTAATGTCTAACAAGAAGGCTAGTGAGAGTTTGCGCACCATTGTATGGAATAGGTGTCCCAAAGAGACGTACGTTTCTGCAATGAGAGTAATAGTAGCGGGTTCTGTCAGGGTTTGTGAATGTAATATTGGCTCTCACATAGTTATTTCAGAAATAATGACGAAATTAGGACTTGAATATGCTTATCGAATAGCACAAGCATCGGCAAGAAAAGACAAACTAGCGTTGCAGCAGGCTGAAGTGGAAAATTCTAAAAAATACAAATAAGTTCGACGAAAAATTCGTTTTGGCAAACATCAAAGAGAAGAAGCTATATTTGAACATGATGGTGTAACCTAAGATGCCGTGATCTTTTGATGTAATTGTGTATAATTCACACATACACTGTGCGCATTTGATGTAATACGTAAACTGAAAATGAAGATTACAATTTTCAAATGTATCAAGTCGTCTTTTATTTATTTTTTTTCATTCTGGGACACACATTGTATAATTTCGTAATTATTCTTTTTTACGTTAAGCTATTGTCACGTATTATACACTGAAGCGCCAAAGAAACATATAGGAATGCGCATTCAAACACAGAGATATATAAACAGGCAGAATACGGCGCTGCGGTCGGCTATGGCTATATAAGACAACAAGTGTCTAACGCAGTTGTTAGATCGCTTACTTTTGCTACAATGACAGGTTATCAAGATTTAAGGGGGTTTGAACGTGGTGTTATAGTCGGCGCACGAGCGATGGGACACAGCATCTCCGAGGTAGCAATGAAGTGGGGATTTTCCCGTTCGACCATTTCACAAGTGTACCGTGAGTATCAGGAATCCGGCAAATCGTCAAATCTCCTACATCGTTGTGGCCAGAAAAAGATTCTGCTAGAACGTGACCGATGGAGACTGACAACAAGCGTCCAGCGTGACAGAAGTGCAACCCTTCCACAAATTGCTGCAGATTTCAATGCTGGGCCACCAACACGCCTCACATGGGCCCGTCAACACCGAAATTTCACTGTTGATCACTGGAAACACGTCGCCTGATCGGACGAGTATCGTTTCAAATTGTATCGAGCGGATGGACGTGTACGGGTTTGGAAACAACCTCATGAATCGATGAGCCCTCCATGTCAATAGGGGACTGTTCATGCTGGTAGAGGCTTTGTAATGGTGTGGGGCGTGTGCAGTTGGAGTAAATTGGGACCCGTAATACGTCTATATACGACTCTGGCAGGTGACACGTACGTAAGCATCCTGTCTGATAGCCTGCATCCATTCATGTCCATTGTGCATTCCGACGAACATGAGTAATTCCAGCAGGATAATGCAACCCCACACGTCCAGAATTCCTACAGAGTGGCTCCAAGAACAATCTTCTGAGTTTAAATACTTTCGCCGGCCACCAAACTCCCCAGACATCAAGAATGTTCACAAGATATCCCCCCTCCCCCCCACCCCCCGTACTCTACAGATTTATGGACGGCGCTGCAGGATTCATGGTGCCAATTCCCTCCAGCACTACTTCGACATTAGTCGAGTCCATGCCACGTCCTGCTGTGGTACTTCCGCGTGCTCGCCGAGCCGTGTACGATATTAGGTAGGTTGTGGACCAGTTTCTTTGGCTTTTCAGTGTAAAATCACAATTTTTGTAAACTATCTACACTTTTCGTACGTATATAGTGTTCAAAAGACAATACTTTAATTTCTTTGAAAAAGAAATCAAAACGGCCGAAAAGAAAAAATGTTACTCCTCCGCTAATTTTAAACATTTTTGCCTCAAACTTTATTGGTGAATACATTCCGTGATAACCGTGAGATTGAAAAAACAACGATTCCTTTTTACAAAACTCAAGGCTCTAAAAGCACGAAAAAAAATTTTGTTTAGTAAATTGGATTTATCCAGTTCATTCAGGGTGCCAAAATATGTTATGAAACAAATTTCCAGCCCCTAGGATTTCTTTATGATAGGGATGAAATTTCACTGGTTCCTCCCCTTAACTAACCAAGTCATTGGGACAACGAGGTGGTAAGTCGTATATCCCTGTTTGTAACATTGTGTCATGAAATACCTGTTTCGCGTTCGTAGATTCTGAGTTTTCAGCAGTTACACACGTCATTAGTAAGGACAGCTACAACCTTCGTGCCTCTTATCGTGGAACAAACAGAATAAATTTCACGCATGTGGCAATATTTAGCACTAGGTTCGTTTGCGTTGTGAAGTTTCCGTACTTCCCAAAATACAAATGAAGAGAGAGAGAATTCATCACTTTCATAATAAATGTTAATTAATTGGTTTCAGAACACTTCACAACCTTATCAACTCGGTCTGATTAGCCATTTATGCTGCTTTATACAGATTTTCCCCATCCAGTGAATGTTGAGAATTCTAAGAAGAAAAGTTTCACTGTTTTTCAGCAAAGAGGTAAGCCACACAGGAGAACACATGTTGTTTCAGATAAAAGGTAACTGTGACTTTTAGATATTATTATTGAGTTGGAGCAATGATTTCAGCCTAGATAGAGCGTATAGCAATAGGTGAAAATCGTTCTTCTTCCAGCACGTAGCCTGATTATTTTTCGACGACCGCACAACCGGCTGCGGCCACAGGCTGATTCAAGTCTCCCACATCCAGAGTAGAGCTCCTCATCTGCATCTACATGCATACACGTCAGGCCATTTAAGCTGCAACACCTCGAGAATAACACGCAAAAAACGTCAAACTGGAAGGCAATGTAGAACATATATGCAAATGATTACCATTTCAGAACAACTGCACAAAATAGTTAGGAGTAACATCAACAGCGTTGTTTGTGAGAAGATCGTGTTATGCCTCGTGTAAGAAGGAGAAACGTCTGTCAGCACGACAGGAATTCGAGAGCGGCAGAATCGTGACCCTAACCATGCTGTGGGTAAGTCATACCTTGACATTATTGCTCATGTTGGTAGGAATCTCACGACTACCGTACAAACATGCAACTGATAAGTTCTTAGGGGCCATACTTTACATCTACACCTACATCCATACTCCGTAAGCCGCAGTACGGTGCGTGGCGGAGTGAACCCTGTAGCAGTACATTTTCTTTGCTGTTCCATTCGTAAACGGAGCAAAGGGAAAACGACTATCTATATGCCTCCGTATGAGCCCTAATTTCTCTTATCTTCGTGGTCCTTACGCGAAATGCATGTTGGCGGTAGTGGAATGGCTCTGCAGTCAGCTTCAAATGTCGCTTTTCTGAACTCTGTAAATAGTGTGCCTCGAAAAGAACGTCGGCCCATCCTCTAGTTCCCATTTGAGGTCCCGAAGCACATCTACAATATTTGCATGTTGTTCGAAAATAGTGGTAACAAATCTAGCAGCCCGCCTCAGAATTCCTTCCATGTCTTCCTTTAATCCGAGCCGGTGTAGATCCAACGCACTCAAGCTGTACTCAAGAAATATCGCACTTGAGTACCATCTGCGGCCTCCTTTACAGATGAATCATAATTTCCTAACAGTCTCCCAATAAACCGAAGTCGACTATTTGCCTTTCCTACCACAGTCCTCAGATGCTTGTTCCATGTCATATCGCTCTGAAACATTATACCCAGGACGTGACTGTGACGCAGGACGTACTAATGCTGTATCCGCACATTACGGGTTTGTTTGTCCTACTCTTCCTCAATAACTTACATTTTTCAACATTTAGAGCTAGCTGCCATTCATCACACGAACTATAAATTTTATATTTTCCTAATGTTCAAAAAATGCTCAAATGTGTGTGAAATCTTATGGGACTTAACTGCTAAGGTCATCAGTCCCTAAGCTTAGACACTACTTAACCTAAATTATCCTAAGGACAAACACACACACCCATGCCCGAGGGAGGACTCGAACCTCCGCCGGGACCAGCCGCACTTTTCCTACTGTCACTCAACTTCGACACCTGCCCGTACACCACAGCACCATCAGCAAACCGCAGACCGGTCCGACAGATCATTTATGTATATAGACAATAATAGCGGTCCTATCACACGCCATCTCCATAGAGGACCTCAAAGGGCCAAACCACTAGCACCTAAGAGTACAACAAACTGTTCTCTCTGCCGTATACGATCGTAGAGCCACATTGTTTGTTTGGACTTGTTTGCAACAAGATAAGAATCCACAAAGGCGAAGCGACAACATCTGACAATACCTGGCACACCAGGGGCTGTCAGAACGGTGAACATTGTTGCGAAATTCCTTCAGGCGGCACCAGAGACAGGAGCACCGATGTTGGTGTTTTCAACACTAAAAAAAAGAATAACAACATGTCTTATCAGACGCGTCTCGAATCTATGTAAAGCTGTATGATGGACGTATCCGTGTGTCGAGGCTTCGACGAGAGCGAAAGCTCCAAAATTGAATCTCTCATCGTCACGCGGGTCCAGCACCTGGCCTTATGGTATAAGATACAAACGGATACTCAATACGATCACTTCTGGCTCCCATGGCCGATAATTTAGAAAGCACCCACTACATTTCTGATATGTTAAGACCAATAGCTGTGCCCTGTCTTCATGGATTGCATGAAATTATCTTTCGCCAAGACATTGCTAGCCTGGTTGTTGTCCGTATTGCCCTAACCTACCTAGATACACAGGACGCTCGTCTGTTGCCATGGCCAGGGTGTTCTCCGGGTATCTTACTCACTGTGAACATCTGACCACAAGTTACAGGAACGTAACCACTCGCCAGATACTAAGACCGATGAACTCTTGCAGCGAGCACAAGCGGTATGGCTTGAAGTACCCGCAACTGTCACCCAATCTCAGTTCGACTCGATGCCCGCTAGTTAGATACATCGTTGGTGACAGAGGTGACAGCTATATGTACTAGACTTGGCAGGATGGAGGATGACAGATGACAATGAACCGAAAGCCTCATATTGTTGCATGTATCGCAATACCCATGTGCAATCTGCCACTGTCATGCTGAAGGATGTTGTGCTCCATGTGTGAACGAACTTTTCGAATTCGTGTTTTTAGGAACTTGATTACAACACGCTATTTCGCAAGTACTGACTTAGTTACGTTACACAACGCCATGTTACACGCTACAATTCGGAGCCCTATAGCGGCAGAGAGTTCTCACTTACATCAGAGAAGCAGGAAAGTCGACCGAAGAGTATACATGACATATAATACCACAATCGATAATGAGAACAGAATAAAAAGTTCGGAAGCATTACTTTTCAGCACTCCATCGTAGTTGAATTAAATTAGGTGATACTGATGAAATTAGTTTAGGACGTGAGAGACAAAAAGTGGTAGATGAGTTCTGTTATTTTAGGTAGAAAAATATTTTATCATCCCCGAAGTAGAGAGGATATAGAATGTAGACTGCCAATGGAAAGAAAATCGTTTCCGAATAGCAGTAAATTTGTTAATATGTAACATAAATTAAAGTGTAAGGACAAATTTTCAGGAAATATTTGTCTCAAGTGTAGCCTTGCATGGAAATGAAACGTGGACGATAAACAAATCAGACAAGAGGTTAATAGAAGCTTGTGAAACGCGGTGCACCAAACGACTGCTGAATGTTAGACGGTTGTATCGAATAATTAATGAGGAGGTACTGAAACGAATAAAGGAAAGAGGAAAGTCATTGTACAGCCTACGTGAAAGTAGGGTTCAGTTGATGGGCCGGCCGCGGTGGTCTCGCGGTTCTAGGCGCGCAGTCCGGAACCGCGTGACTGCTACGGTCGCAGGTTCGAATCCTGCCTCGGGCATGGATGTGTGTGATGTCCTTAGGTTAGTTAGGTTTAAGTAGTTTTTAGTTCTGGGGGACTGATGACCACAGCTGTTAAGTCCCATAGTGCTCAGAGCCATTTGAACCTTTTTTTTTTTCAGTTGATGGGACACATCCTGAGGTGCCACGGAATCGTCAATAATTTGGCAATGAATGGAACTGTTGGTTAATAATGGCAGAGGAAGACAAAGGATTAAATAAAGTAAGCAGATCGCATAGATGTAAGTTACAATAGCTCAGCAGATATGAATATGCTTGCTCGTGAAAGACTTGCGTGGATAGCTGCATAAAACCATTCTTCAAACTAAAGACCACAACAAAAACGCAAATGGGAGTTTGCAAAACAAAACGTAAAGGTCGGTTTTCGAGGAAGTCACAATTCATTAGCTTCATCATACATATCATATAGGGACGATCACAGTAAGGTACGAAAGATAAAACCGTACGCAGAAGCATAGTGGAATAGAAATAAACAGAAATGAACAAATACTGAAACCAACCGCTGTGCACTGCTAAGTTACTTGTGGAGTACATACACTGCCGATTAGTAAAACTGCTACCTCAGGAAGGAGAGCAAATAACGAAATTTTAATTATTGTGCATATGAAGTTCAGTAGCAAGAATACATGAAGAAATTCGTAATTAATCTGGATGTTGTTCGAGATTTAGATAACATTTTCCCCTGTGTATTATCCTCGACACCTCCAGAACTTCAAGGAGCGTATTTCACTCAACAGTATCAAAATTCATCCCGAAATCTACAAATGCTATAAACGTAGGTTTGCTTTCCTTTAATTTACCTGTATCTTCCAACACAAGTCGTAGCGTCAATATTTCCTCACGTGTTCCTACATATCTCTGGATCCCAAACTGATCTTCCGCGAGGTCGGCTCCTACCAGTTTTCCATTCTTCTTTATACAATTCGTGTCAGTATTTTGCAATCACGTCTTACTAAACTGATAAAGCGGTAATACATATTCACACTTGTCGGCCCGTCCCTTATTTGTAACTGGAATTATTGTCTTGGAAGACTGAGGGTATTTAGTCAGTCTCATGTACCTTGTATGCCAAGTGAAATCATTCTGTGATGACTGGTTCTCCTGCGGGTCTCAATAATTCAGAGGAAATGTCTACACGAGGGTCCTCATTTTGACTTAGAACTTCCAGTGTTCTATTTAATTTCCCCACTATCATACACTTCTCGTCTTTATCTACTTTCTCTTCCTCTTTCATAATATTATCGTCAGGTTCCTTTTCCTTCTACATATTCCTTCCAACTTTTGGCTTAGTACTGGTTTGGCATCTGAGGTCTTGATACTCATACAGATGGTTGTCTTTTCTTCAAACGCCTGTCTAATTTACCTGTAGCCCACATCTATCTTTCTACAAGTCGTGCATGCTTCTAAAGCCTTTCATTTGCCCTCTAGTCATTTACATTACCCGATCACAACTGTTTATAGACTAAGACAAAAATTACGACACATCGAGAAGACATTATCCGAATGAGACGGAAATAGGTAGATGTACTATACGTGTACAGGCAAAGAACTGATTACAATTTCAGAAATAACTGGGTGATTTATTTAAGAGAAAGAGCTTCACAACTTGAGCAAGTCAGGAACGCGTCGGTCCACATCTGGCGCTTACGCAAGCAGTTATTCGGCTTGGCGTTGGTTGAGAGTGTTGTTGGATGTCCTCCTGAGGGATAGCGAGCCACTAGCTGTCAAATTGATGTGTTAAATCGTCAGAATCCCGAGATGGTTGGAGGGTCTTGTTCATAATGCTCCAAACGTTGTCAGTCGGGAAGCTGTCCGAGGAACTTGCTGGCCAAGGTTGTATTTGGCTGGCTATAAGAGAAGCAGTGGAAACTCTTAGCGTGTGCGAGCGGGCATAATCTTGCTGAAATGGAAGCCCAGAATGGCCTGCCATGAATGGCAACAAAACGCGGCCTAGAATATTGTCGACTTACCGGCGTGCGTGTCCGGAGACGCCGGGACGGTGATGGGATACCAGTCTTATTGTCGCCAGCCATACGGACAGACAGACAGGAGAGATGGTCTGGGGAGCCACTTCGTTCATAGCAGGACGCATTCTACTGTCACCCACGGCACCTTGACAGCACAGTGGTACATCGAAAATATTCTACGTCCTGTTTTGTTTCCCTACAAGACAAGCCATTCTGGGGTTTACATTTCAGCAAGCATTATTGCCCCCCCCCCCCCCCCCCCCACACACACACACTCACACACAGCGACAGTTTGTCCTGCCTGTCTTCGTGCTTGCCAAATACTACTTTGGCCACGAAGACCGCCAGATCTCCCCTCCACTGAAGGTGTCTGGAGCATTACGGGTTGGGTCCTCTAACTAGCTCGGTATTTTGACAATCTAACGCGCTAATGGGGAGAAACTGGCACGATATCATTCAAGAGGATATCGAATATCTCTATAAATGACTGCCAAGCCAAATACCAGCTTGGGTAAGGACCAGAAGTGGCTCCACACGTAACTGACTTACTCAATTTGTGGAACTCTTTCTCTTGAAGAAAACATCCAATTTTTTGAAACTGTAATCATTTGTTTGTCTGTACATGCGCATCACATCTACCGATTTCCGCCCCATGTTATTTATGTTACAGAGTATTTCGTATGGGCTATATAGACCTCTGCGATCCTAGCTCCACGTCCCTGAATTCTTCGATACCTGATGCCATGCCCTCCAGATCAGGATTCCAAACACATGTGCGTGACTGCAGAACAAGTGGCACTACCAATCTGTGTACGGTATACTCATTGATAATTGAAGAACTCGGTTGTGAACAATGGTAAGGGTCAGTCGATAAGAAACAGATTTATCGCATTAAAACATCGTACGTGGTGAGCTTTATTCATAATAGTTGATAAATCCACGAAAATCGAGAAATAATGAAGATCTTCTGGGAAGAGGGGAAATGAAAGGCCAAAAAGCCTAAAAATTTACGCTGTCCATAATTCGCCAGATTCTAAACGAAAAAAATGGAAATGCTCTATCCCTAATTTGAGATTCTCATTTATGTTAATTTTGTCAGGATTTGTGCATGCAAACAGTGGCTTCCAGTAGTAATGTAGGCGGTGTTCGTGTCGGGAAAATGCTTTTCAAGGATGATTTGCACAAATCCGAAGATGACGTGGATAACAGTGACTTAGTTAAAATCATGAATATATTCCTGAAGGCAAAGGCCACTTCAGAATTTGTTAATCAGGTAAATGTGAATAATTTGTTAAGGAAGTAAACAATTTTGTGTCTATTACCACAATTTACGTGAATTTACGTGCCATAGTGGTAGCAGAAACGTTAATGGCCATCCGTAACGTTGTTTACGCCATGAAGTGGGGCGACAGTGAAATTATTTTTATATTGTGCTGAATCACAGCTTAGGTTTTGAGGTTGCTATACTTCATTACTGTAGAAAATCTTAGAAACGATTCAGACCTTATGCATTTTTATTTGTGAGAGAGGTTTCACAATAATGTTTCGTTAACTCGCCCAGCAAGTAAGCAGTAGTATATCAATGCTAACCCACGTTTAGCCCACACAGTTTGCGAGTAAACAATGTTATGTACCCACTGACGTATTTTTAAAATTAAACTTTGGGTAGAATTTACGATTTCAAAAATACATCGTTTTTCTAGAATCATTTGATGATAATAACTTATCTTAATTAAAAAATCTCAATGGATGTGCTTGAAGTACGTTATTTATACGATATTACTGAGCCGACCGGTTTGGCCGTGCGGTTCTAGGCGCTTCAGTCTGGCACCACGTGACCCCTACGGTCGCAGGTTCGAATCCTGCCTCGGGCGTGGATGTGTGTGATGTCCTTAGGTTAGTTAGGTTTAAGTAGTTCTAAGTTCTAGGGGACTGATGACCACAGATGTTAAATCCCATATTGCTCAGAGCCATTTGAAGCATTTTTTTGATATTATTGAAACATTACTCTGTAATTTCTCAAAACTACCAACTTTTTCCTTGCCATCCTTTGCAGCTAAGGGCTTCAGTTATGCTCCTTGATGATAATGTCAAAAAGACTGAATATATTTGTAACTACAAGGTCTGCTGGATTAGTAGTTCGGGAAATTTTCTTGTAACACGTTCATTGTAGCGTTTCTAAAGCGTCTGAGTAGTTTTCCCAGTCAGTGCCGGGGAAGTCGCTCCCTACCAGTTCAACATTTCCTTGCTACAGAATGACTGCACGACTGATGCGTCTCAATATGAAAATCAGTAGAAACATCCGGTTATTAATCTGAGATTTTCATCTCTAGCTTCTCTTGTCCGTATGTATTCGCAGTCGGAGCTATTTTTGACTTCAAGTGACCTAAGTTTTTGTGCTTGTTATTATAAAACTGCAGCTTATTGTGATTCTAATCTATCTGATTTATTTTCCATGCATTATTGAATACGCCCCAATTCTTTACCTGGGCTTTGAAGCATCTCTTAATTCCCGGTATTTTGTTTGAACAGCTACATCTTAGAGACAACGTAACTTCGGGGATTTGTTGCAAACGCTACTTCCTTTACTGATGTTTGAAAGAAACGAGTTTTTTTATCAAAAGCCTCTTCTTTATTTTATCCAAAAATTTTCCATTAAATCAAAACAGTAAAGTGAACCGTACTAACATTCGTCGTACTACTTCGTAAGGATCAGAAACATTCCTGACAATTATTAACTGTTCAAAGTTATGCAATTGAATTCCTCCTATCCTCGTAGTAAGTGTTAATAGGCTTCGATTTACCTTAATAAATATTGCACAACTTCAAAATCTTTTTATACAATCTCGAAGTACGTTAACTGAAGGAGATGAGTAGTTTAATGAAGTATTTTTCCAGTTGCCAAGCACATTTTTGAATGAGCCAAAATATAAAATTGTCTTTCACTGTCTGCGTGATGAAATGAGCAGCGATGATAAGTGTTAGATGAAAGTATTGGTGAGAGCACAAAAAGTTTTCATTACATTTTTCAGTCCACCAAAAATGACGAATTAGTTTTACATCAGAAGGAATTTTGGCAGAGAGGGCCGGCTAATGAGTGAGGCACAGGCAGCGAATCTCCGGCTGCTGTCTTTCATATCCGCCGCCTTCAACGCAATTACGACGCTCATCAGCTGCTAGCACGCTACCCTTCGACACATTCCACGGGCCTCCGACATCCTGACCACCCACTACCTTGCATGTAGCTTTCGGGTAGTATATAAGCACAATAATGCACATACAAGGTTTAACTTACATCTACAGTTCTTTCTGAGGCTCTCTCTCACAGAACAGCAATGAAGCCTATCTTCACTTAACCTTCAATCTATGTGCAGATCCAGTGCAAAAGTTTTCTAATTAGAACACCTTCCTTCCACGATAACATCTACACAGGTGTCCAGCACAAAAGCAACGAACCGCTAATTCCCTGTCTTGTGTCTAATTCACGGCTTAATGATACAAACTGTAAACAGACGTCTGTAGAATAGTGTCTTGAACGGCCGGCTGGAGTGGCCGAGCGGTTCTAGGCGCTACAGTCTGGAACCGCATGACCGCTACAGTCGCAGGTTCGAATCCTGCCTCGGGCATGGATGTGTGTGATGTCCTTAGGTTAGTTAGGTTCAAGTAGTTCTAAGTTCTAGGGGACTGATGACCTCAGAAGTTGAGTCCCATAGTGCTCAGAGCCATTTGAACCAGTGCCTTGAACGGAAACAGGCATTCCGGTCAACGGACAAGCACGTCGACGGTTTCGTCAGGGCATCTATTTAACGGGGTACTATTTGACGGGTAGCCCACATCCTCAATCGCTGTGTTTACACACAGAGAAGACGCCTACCAGACTCTCTGCGACGGAGGGCTATAAGAAGAATGGAAGCAAGACAGTTGCAAACTGATGAGGCGCGATGGCCTAATGTGAATCGTTCTGTTGCTTCTCGGATGTGGCAACAATTTATAGAGACCGGATCAGTACCCCAAATGCCAGGACAGGGCCGACCACGTGTGATATCAGAAAGAGAGGATCGTCATTTGGATGCAAGAACACGACAGTAGCGCCTTACTACTGCACCTGGTATCAGACTTGGCAGCATCTACTGACGTGTTGCATCGAGGCCAACGGTGTACAGAAGGCTTCGGCAGAGTGGAAGCATGCTGTATGTGTACCTCTGATGAGTCTTCACAGAAGGGAACGTTTAGAGTGGAGTCGTCAACCTGCCACCAGGGAGGTCGAATAGATGAGTCCCGACTTGGTCTGGAGAGTAATTCTCGATGCATTCGAATCTGGAGGAAACGTGGAACACGATTCCGGAATGCTAACATTATTGGACGAGACCGATACCGAGGAGGATCCCTAATGTTGTAGGCAGGGATTATGTTGATCACATGGACACCTCTTCATGAAACTATATAGGTGGATCGGCAAGGTTTAACTGCTGTCAGGTATAGTGACGAGATCTTGGTACCTCATGAGCTGTTGTTGCGAGGTGGTGCAAGCCCAGACTTAGCATTGATGGGCGATAATGCTTGACCTCACAGAGCAAGAGCAGTTGATGTTTTCTTGGAAACGGAAGATATTGCACGCATGGCGTGGCCTGCTCGCTCTCCCGATTTGAATCCCATAGAGCATGTGTGGAATGCACTAGGGAGACAGATTTCATCATAATGAGATTTTCACTCTGCAGCGGAGTGTGCGCTGATATGAAACTTCCTGGCAGATTAAAACTGTGTGCCGGACCGAGACTCGAACTTGGGACCTTTGCCTTTCGCGGGCAAGTGCTCTACCAACTGCGCTACCCAAGCACGACTCACGCCCCGTCCTCACAGCTTTACTCCTGCCAGTACCTCGTCTCCTACCTTCCAAACTTAACAGAAGCTCTCCTACGATTTTAAGAGCACTATTCGGTGAAAAAATTTGATTCTGCCGCGTCGTATAGTTTGATATCTTTAAATGACAAAGATCTGAATTTATTTTCGTTATTCGTAGGTTGCAGTTGGTCCTGGGAGATGAAGAAGCTTGCACAGGATAGAGTAGCATGGAGAGCTGCATCAAACCAGTCTCAGGACTGAAGACAACAACAACAACAACAACAACAACAACAACAACAAACATTCGTCATAGTTACTATGCTTCACGAAATTGGGTACATGGCTGCACGAACTTTTCAAGAATTTGCAGAGGCAAAATCACTTTGCGTAGACTTTCCGTATAGTTCATTTAAGACCATATATTATTGTATATGAAATGTATCCAATATATCTCAATTGTATTGAAAGTTGAGGCCGGAACGATATCTCTTTTCATTCTTGAGATGTTGGTTGTTATATCCGCGAACGGGTCGCTCGCGCCACGTCCGAGAGTTTCTTGCGCTTCGGGAATCAAGTGGTTGTAAAAATCGTCGTATCTCATAAACAGTTCAAGATATCGAAACGACGATTTTTTGAAATGACAGCACGCAGAACGGAATATTTTATCGTATGATTAACACTCGATACGTTTTCGTAAACGCGTGAGCAGAGCGAAAACAAGACTCCCTATAAATTACACCATGAGGTTTTGTCTGAATTTTCATAGCCAAACAGAGGGAGAGAAACAGGTAAACGGGGTAGCAAAGTGACCACCATGAGGCCTAGTTATGCATGAAAATATTTAACTGCTTGAAAGTAATCAGGGTAATTAACGAAAACTTAATTAATGAGTTGAGGAAAAACTGAAATTTTGCACGAAACGCTGCTGCCAAGCTCTGTAAATGACGTGTCAAAAATTTCATCTGTTCAAGGTCTCGCTGTTTTGCACATAAAAAGATACAGTGGTGCGGTATTTAAGTGTCAAAAAGGCTTCCTTTGAATCTATATGTTAGGAAGTCAGTAAGATCATGCTTTCTGAATAAAACTTGAAAATAAAAAATGAAAGAAATCAGTCAAATATTTTATGAAATGATTTGTGTGAAAAAGAGGAGATCAGAGAAACGTTCAACGTGCCTTTGAATGATGCTCGAAATCATGAACAGAAAATTAGGTGCACCAAACGTTTTGTTAATATTTTTTATTTCATACTTTTGGACAAATCTTTACACAAAACGTTTGACTTTCTTTTAAAAATTTTTGTATGCTTTACTTTTACAAACTGTTTAGATTAATTGAAATGCTTGGCCTTAACACTGACTGCTGATGAATTACGTTCAAAACATCAAATATCTGTAAAATTTCATGGTTCATTGTAATTTATTAGGAATTTAATGTGCGTGATATACTGGGGTAGGTGTCTGTACAGTTAAAGATGAATTTCTTCGGCAAGATCTTGAAAATATACATAGCGATGCAGTGTAAACACTATACATAAAACTTAGTATATAGAATTGTAACTGAGTGAGTTAAAATATAACAAGAACCCGGAATTGAACTCACGACCTTCCTGATGCATGTAATCACGTACTGCGACGCTACTACTACACCACAACTAGCTACTGATTGATATTATCAAGCTGTGTATTTACAAAGTCAGTCAGGTGGTCAGTCATTCTTCTGCATTTATTAGCTCTTAAAAGTTCTTGATCATGTAGAACATATTTGTATTTAATTTATTGATGAGATAGTCGAATGCTCCTCTGCTCATTCACGTGCATTCAAAGAATTTATCTGCTGATCTTCGTAGTTGATGATATTTATGAAATTTTCCATTGAGATTCCTCCCTTTATAAATTTCACCCACAGCATTCCTTTTGGCTTTATTTTCTTAAGTAAACCTAATTTTGTAGCCTTACTGTCCATCTACAGTATTCTACAGTTTAGGGGTGACGTTTCATAGAAACTGCTGGTTGGCTCTAAGCAGCCATCCTGTATAGCGACATGGTCTCTCGCACGCAGGACACCAAAGGTTGTCTGTCGCCCGATACTGCTTCTTGTCGCTGGAGTGTCGCATATCCAGAAGTCGCTCGCTGTCGCTCGCTTCTGTTGCTCACGTAGGACACGGCCTTTGTCTCTTGATGCCTAGACCGAAAAAGGTGCGAACGTGGTGTCTGAGTTGAACAAAATCCGCAAAAAGGCTTAAGTGACAGGTTCACAGAGTTGTATGAACGTTCTGTGCTTAGTACTCAGGTGTGAGAGAATTTGTAGAGCACACGAAACCTTAAAACCACCATATTAACATTCCTCTCTTTTTTGTTAATCTAGTCTCGAAACTTTTTTCAACTCACGGGGTATGTGCACTGAAAACTGCCATAAGTATGCAGTAAAGTGCGCATTTATTATACTGTACCTCAAAGATATTTCTCGTTCCCATCTCTAAAGACCTAATTGTTGGCGAGATGTTAAATCCTATTCCTGCTTCTTCTACTCACTAATGGAGCTCCAGAAAAACGACTTCATAGATGATTCTGTGAATATATAAATCCTCTCCACCCGGAAAGAAGCTGTGGGTAACAAGTTTGAGAATATCCCTCTATACGAGAGTTGTCCAGAAAGTAAGTTCCGATCAGTCACGAAATGGAAACCACTAGGAAAATCCGCTAAAGCTTTCCACAGATGTGTTGGGCAGTGTCTCTAGTATACCCGCCGATTATGTTGCGTTGCTCTTTTCAGTTTTGTGTGAACAGTGAGCATGTACAGATGCGTAGTGTTTAGCGTCTTCTGCCAAGTATGAGGGCCTGGCCAGAGATGTCGCCTGTGTCATGCAGCCCACATAACACAACTGTCGAGCTGTTCCTTCTTCATGTCAATTCTCGGCCTCACACTGCAGGGGCAATGAAGACTCTCCTGCAGCTTTTCCGATGACAAGTGTATGATCACCCACAATACAGTCTGTAATTGGTCCCCTTGAGTCTCATCTCTGCTCACAAGAACCGCTGGCTATGAACACAAAATTTTTCCACAGACAACGAGCTGCAGACCAGCGCAGATGACTGGCCGAAAGCACAGGCGGCTGCTTTCTATGACAAGGATAATGAAAAGTTGATACAACACTACGACAACACTCGAAGTTGCAGCGGTGACTATCTAGAGAAGGAGGTGGAAGATGCACCTAGCTGTTAAAAATAAAACGTTTCTGGTTTTCACTGTGGTTTCCATTTTGCGATCGATCGGAACTTACTTTCTAGACAACCTTCGTATCAGAAGTCTATGTCCAAAGACAGTTTTTTTTGTAATTTCACTATTTTTTTAATTTCCTTCGTTGACGGCCAATTTCAGTTTTTTCATGTTTTTTATTACTCTCTCCCTCCATCCTAGTCCGCAGCTCGTGGTCGTGCGGTAGCGTTCTCGCTTCCCGCGCCCGGGTTCCCGGGTTCGATTCCCGGCGGGGTCAGGGATTTTCTCTGCCTCGTGGTGACTGGGTGTTGTGTGATGTCCTTAGGTTAGTTAGGTTTAAGTAGTTCGAAGTCCTAGGGGACTGATGACCATCGATGTTAAGTCCCATAGTGCTCGGAGCCATTTGAACCTCAATCCTATCTCGCTTATGATAATACAAAGTGATAATTTACATATACATGACAGCACGGTTTGATCCGCCATGTCGCGGATTGCGCGGCCTCTCCCGCCAGTGGTTCGAATCCTCCCTCGGGCATGAGTGTGTTTGTGTGTTGTTCTTAGCATAAGTTACTTTAAGTAGTGTGTAGCCTAGGGACCGAAGACCTCAGTAGTTTGGTCCCTTTCGAATCCACACACATTTTTTTACGTGTTCACTCAATGTCGGCAGCTTATCCAACATGATACAATTCACACACACTTGAGAAGGTTTGCAGAGTATGCCACAGAACTGTTCCGTTAGCAATCGCCCTCGTAAACAGACTTTATATTCTCAGTGTCCTACAAATAACTCTATCCATTTTCTTTACCCACAGCTGAACTTGGGTGATACTTTCACTAAATATTTGTATAAATATTGTTACTTCTAGGTATTTATCTCATGTTAAGATCTGAAAATCTCTTATATGCAGTTCTTTTCAGCTCCTTAAGTTTTGTGATGGGAGCACCGACCACCGTAATGTAGCTCGCTGACATTCAGTAAAAGGCACAGATGGAATACAGTGGTATGGAGCCATGCACGGAATTCATTGACCATCATTTACAGGAATACTTTTGTCGGTCATATGACACCTATAAGTCAATGAAGAATTCTGAAGTGCTTGATGTATTTCTTTCTTACAGGAATCTGTTAACCAGTTTGGGCAGCGGTTTAAGAACTGGATCGGGCTCGAAACCCTCTCCTGATCAACCGATTTAAGCGATTGGTCCGTTTGGATTACCACCTTGTAATGCGTCACATACGCCTCTGCTGGATACCACCGATCATTCTCCTTCCCTTCAAAAATTCTTCGTCATGAATGAAGTCACCAACAGAACAGAAAATTATTGAGACGTAATCCAAGATTGATATCGCAAGGCATCGCTATGTATCTTGCAGGTCGAATTCATTTTTAAGCAAGTTTTCAGTTATGCCGAAAGTGTTGATGTTCATAATGAAACAAATTTCCGTCTCAGATCAGTTTATTTCGAGTGCACATCACAGGTGTTTAATAGAAGCACTTTGTTTACGACATATCGCATACTTTCGATGTATCAGATAATTTTATATATAACCTCCAACGGTTTGCTCGTGAAACAGTTACACAAAGTGTTGTTAGAAGAAAACTGCCGACGAATGGACCATCTTTCTTCTCTGTCCGACGCTCTGACTTGACATCGCTCCACATCAATGATAGCACTTGCACAGCATTGGCGAAAATTAGTTTTGCAGCTGACGAAGACGGTAGACTTAATCTTCGACATTTTTTATAAGAAGTCACAATTCCCGTACTTGGAAAAGCAAGAGCCTTTTATTTAATATACACACATCAAACAGTTTTGCAACATCTCGGTTCCGAGAGTTCCGGTACCCGTACAGAAAATTGGAATAAAGATCAACATAAACATCATTTCCGCCCTTTTTATTGCTCATGAAAACCACACACTGCATGTTGTACTACCATACAGCGAGACTTTCTGATGTGGTGGTCCAGACTGCTGTACACACCGGTACCTCTAATACCCAGTAGCACGTCTTCTTACATTGATTCATGCCTGTATTCGTCGTGGCATACTATCCGCAAGTTAATCAAGGCACTGTTGGTCCAGATTTCCCACTCCTCACGTATCGTACAGCCCTTACGCTCTTACGGCGCCTTTCATGACCACCAGCGGCGTACGTCGGCCCGACATAATGCCACCACAAAACACCACCTTCCTGCACTCGCTGGGCAGTGTGTCTAAGGCGTTCAGCCTGACCGGGTTGCCTCCAAACACGTCTCCGAAGTTTGTCTGGTTGAAGGTATATGCGACACTCATCGGTGAAGAGAACGTGATGCCAATCCTGAGCGGTCGATTCGACATGTTGTTGGGCCCATTTGTACCGCGCTGCGTAGTGTCGTGATTACAAAGATGGACCTTAGCATGGACGTCGGGAGTGAAGTTGCGCATCATGCACCCTATTGCGCACAGTTTGAATCGTAACACAACGTCCTGCTGCACGAAAAGCGTTAATCAACATGGTGGCGTTGCTGTTAGGGTTCCTCCGAGCCATATTCCGTAGGTAGCGGTCATCTACTGCAGTAGTAGCCCTTGGGCAGTCTGAGCGAGGCATGTCATCGGCGGTCCCTGTCTCTCTGTATCTCCATGTCCGAACAACATCGCTTTGGTCACTCCGAGACGCCTGGACATTTCCCTTGTTGAGAGCCTTTCCTGACACAAAGTGACAATGTGAACGCGATCGAACCGCGGTATTGACAGTCTAGGCATGGTTGAACTACAGACAACACGAGTCATGTACCTCCTTCCTGGTGGAATGACTGAAACTGATTGGCTGTCGCAGCCCCTCCGTCTAATAGGCGCTGCTCATGCATGGTTGTTTACATCTTTGGGCGGGTTTAGTGACATCTCTGAATAGTCAAAGGGACTGTGTCTGTGATACAATATCCACAGTCAACGCCTATCTTCAGGAGTTCTGGGAACTGGGGTGCTCCAAAACTTTTTTTGATGTGAGTATAATATAATATGGTAACATAATAACCAAAGCCCGGGACCTCTTCTTGCAGAAGTAGGGCAAGGAAAGAGGAAGGGGTAACAATCGCGTTAAAATAATGTGTTTCAGTTGGCTTCGCTGGTATCAAACTGTTAAGGCCACTGCGTAGGGCACAGTGGTCAACAACTTCCGAGCCGAATGAAGGTGATTGGCAGTATCTCAATGGCAAGGTAGGTGGAAGAAGCACTACCAGGAAGATTGGTCTCCACAGACCTGGAAGACAAATTCTATATGTGAGAAAACTCTAAATCAAATCTACCTGAGCTCACAACGTCGATAGTAATCCGATCAGAGGATTAAACATTTCATCCTCTTGAGTTACGGACGTGGCAAGGAAGAGACTTTTAGCCTCACTTGGACAAGCCTATAGATGCATCTCGGCAGGTTGACCAATCAACTTTTAGAATATTGGCAAAATAGGAAGGCCAGTTCACCGTCGCTGATTTAAGTCATAAAAATCTACAAGAACTGGGATGTGCATAATGAGACTTAGAAGACCGGACATCTTTCAGGAGAATCTCCGAAACAAGTGAGGTTCCAGGACAAACCACCAAGAAAAAAGAAAAGTGCCCTCTGGACAAAGGAGTTGAAGGAGTAACTGGTGGGCGAACATCAAAACCCTCTCCAAACACGATAACCTGTCGTGGTTCTTAGTTGACCTATACGAAAGAAGAAGAAGAAAAAGAAATTTATTTCATGACAACTACTTTGATAAGCCAAAACATTATGCCCGTTTTCAGCTGCCAGGTTGGATGCCTCCTGGTGGCGTTGCGGACACGTGCCTCAGTAAGAAAAGCACGCAATCCGAGCAGACACGGATGGGAATTACCCTAGCGAAGATATGCGCTCTAAATGGAGAAATCCACTGAGATAAGCGACTTGACCAAAGAGCAGATTGTTATTTCGCAGAGCCTGGGAACGAGTATCTCGAAAACGACGAAGTAGGTCGAATGTTCACATGCTGTTGTTGTGAGCATCTACAAAAAGTCGTAGGAAGGCCACTACCACTAGGCGCTCCGTGGTTTAACGCCCACGACTCTTCACAGAAAGTGGGGTTTGGAGGCTTGTCTGCTCCGTAAAGGACGATCGATGGCGATCTGTGGCACCTCTGGTGAAAGATCACAATGCCGATGGACGCATATGTGTTTCGGAACACACCACTCAGTCCACTTTCTTGAACAAGGGCTCTGCAGCAGACGACGCCTATGTGTCCACATGTTGACCCTACGGCGTCGTCAATTACGATTGTAGTGCGTTCGGAATCATCGAGGTTGGACAGTGTATCACTGTAAACCTGTCGGCTCGTGGGATTCATCACGTTTTAGGCTACACCAGGTCGATGGTCGCCTCCACAGACGCAGTCATACATGCTAACGGCTGTCCGAAACGTGCACCGCGCTACGGACGCAGACTCGTGGAGCAATATTATGCTAGATAGATATTCTCCGGCGCTTGCATGGACCTGTGGTATTAATGGAAGACACCAGGTGAGCTGCGGTTCAACTGCATCACTTCACGCTTGATGTCTTTCTTGACGACGATGTCATCTTTCAGCAATATAATTATCAGTGTCTCGAAGCCAGAATCATGCTACAGTGGTTCGAACAGCTTGGTAGTGAAATCACGCTGATGTCTTGGCCACCAAATTCGTTTGATATGAATCCGATGGTTCCCATCCGGGTCGTTATCGAGCGCCATGACTGTGTACACAAATCAGCGGGCAGTTATTTGCGGGAATTACATGACTTTTGCCTAGATACCTGGTGCCACATAGCATCATAAAACTACTAACAAACTGTAAAATCGATAGAACTCAGGATCGGTGATATATTGCGATACAAAGATGGCCAACAAGCTCTTAAACAGGTTGTTATAATCAGTGTATTTAGTTCGTTTAGTACTGAATGGCACTTCCCCTATAACTAGTTCAAAGTAACAGTTTGAAATGTGTGTCGATGTATCCACAACGATATATTGTAGTATAACCTAGCGCCACCAAATGGTGTTGTTGCTTTCTACAGGTGGCTCATTGCAGCAGAACTTTTTCTGGCTTGGACATCGATAACACAACATGGAAGCACACAGGCATGGGCAACGGTGGATAGCCTAGTTTTTCTGCAGGTAAGCATTGACTGCTTAAGACGCTTACAAAAGCTTAGCTGGTATATTTGGGGAAACAGCATCATGGCGCAAATCTGAGTTCAGAGAGGACAGGAACACTGCTGAAAAAACGTGAAAACATAGGGCGTTCAGCGACTGCAAGCTCACCAAACAATGCCTACCGTGTCAATGACTTGATGACGAGGCACAGTCATATCACACTTTATGAGTTATAAGGGGCAACAGGTCTACCAAGGGGAACCCTCCGCACCATCATCCATGAGGATTTGAAGGTGGAGGTGAGTGCACAATAGGTGACAGTGGGTCTGCATAGAAACAGTAGCGTATGGAGATATGCCAAGAGCTTGTGCAACAGTGCAGCGCAATTTCAGTGGACCTCTCTGAGCGTCAGGTCGCCGTCGACGAGTCACTGTTCTTCCACGACACTCTGGCAAAGACACACCACCCCATACACTGGAAGCATACTGGGAGCCCTCGTCCCAAGAAGTCACGGACAGGACTATTCGTGCAGAAATAAATGGCGACTGTGTTCTTCTATGAGGAACGGATACTGGTGGTCAATTGGCTCCCTCCCAATACGACCCTCAACAGTGATTGGTACTGCAGTTCAGTGCACCAACTCCGCCCCATTTTCCGTGGCTTTCTGCACCTAAACGACAATGTGCGGTCACATGTCAGTCGCCAGATCACTACCAACTTGTGTGAACTAGGGCTTACTATGCGGCCACCTCCAACATGTTCACCGGAATCGTAGTGATTACGCCCTATTCGACGTAATGAAGGGGGTCATGTGGGGTAAGAAGTTCACCAACAATGACGAACTACGTGCAGTTGCCCACTAGCGCCGAGATACGTCCAAAGAATGGTTTGCTACGAAAGTATGGAAGCTCCCACAACGACGACAAGAGTGCATAAACACTGGCGAAAAATACCTGTAATGTAATATGCATTGGTTTCTTCAATAAATGGTTCCTGTGCACACAAAAAAATGTAGAGCTAATCCATTTTAATGTACAATCCATGGATCGAGGTAACCGGGTAAATTCAGTACATTTTTCAGATGACTATTTTTTTTACTTATTTCTTCTCTTTTCTCCAACATCCTTAATTTTTCTTCAGATGTAACTTTACAACAGCACTATAAGACGCTTTCTATTTTGACTGTTTCTTGTAAAAGGGCATTGTATATCGCAGCCGTCTCTGATGAGCAGACGGTACAAGAATTACGAAAACGTTCGACGAAAAGCCTTCGTTTCCATAAACATGAAACTTTTGGAAGCATGGGCCGCTGCGAATTGTAGCTAATATCCTCAGCAACTCCCGAAAGCTGTTTGCTTGTGTAAACTGCACTTGCCGCAACTTGTGGGTGTTTGCGGAAGTTTTATAACCCGGGTTATTAAGTTTGTATTCATACTATAATGCGGTTAGGCAGCGCAGCTTCCTCGCTATTGTAGAGATCAATGCGAAAGACACGAGTGATAGCACACGTACTTAAAGAGCTCCATTAAAAAAACCGACTTTCGTAAACAGACTGGCTTTAAAGATAAGTGAGCTCTTCAGGTTTTAAGCTCGCCAAATTGGTGCAAAAGGCTGTTCTCGCGCTTTGCGTTTCGTAATGAGGGCGTGCGCAGTAATTTGTATAGCAGCACGCAGAGTGCGAAAGGTTTCACCATGCCTGGACAGACTAGTCTGCCAAAATTTCCGTGGCTGTCATTCTGATTTCTAGGCGCGACGCTGAAAGAAGCCAACCAAAATCTAGTTGATGCTAAATTAAACAGCTTTAAAAAGACGTTCGTACGTTACCGAAGCAGTTATCTGCTAGCCTGATAATAAATAAAAGAATGAAATTGCAGAGGATCAGAGCTTAGTGTTTAATTATGTATCTTACAACAAATAGGCTGATTCGATGTTACTAAGAAAGATTTAAACAATATCGGTTATGCGAAATTCAGTTAGCGATACGCACTGACGTTTCTTTAGAAGAAATGAGTCTAGGAATCCACACTGATTCTGTGGTTCAAGATTTTCGAAACATTTTTCAAATCAGTACCAACGACACAAATCCGACAACTATTCAAACATAAGAAATAGGAAGCAATTAAGAGCCGATTTTATGAAAGTTGTAAATGGCTCTGAGCACTATGTGACACAACTTCTGAGGTTATCAGTCCCCTAGAACTTAGAACTACTTAAACCTAGCTAACCTAAGGACTTCACACACATCCATGCCCGAGGCGGGATTCGAACCTGCGACCGTAGCGGTCGCGCGGTTCCAGATATTAACGCCTAGAACCGCTCGGCCACACCGGCCGGCAAAATTGTAAATTATTGCGTTAATGAACACTAATTTGTTATGGAGTTGTCAGAAAATTTCAAATCCCTATTGTTGAAAAAATTTGCGTCTTTGATCCTGCGAAGCGAAGTACAATTTATTGAGAGAAGACAGCTTTTGGAACAGTCTTGTGGCCCCTGTTGTATTCTTCGCATAAGGGTGTAAAAATCCGGTGGAAGGTGTTTTAGCGCGTACGTTTCGTTATGTTTCCACACACGAAATTAAAAGAAAATGGGAACACAAATAGTGCCATACTGTCTTATGTGTTCTCCCAGTACAGTAATGTGAGTATCACATGTATGACTGTTCGTGGACTTTGCTACAAGATGAAGGAAATTTGTAAACAAGGTCGAACATATTACATTCAAACGGTGCTATGATATATCCAAATAATGTAATTTATCCAGGGATAATGCGGGAATGGCTTGGGCGCTCTGAATGGCTATGTTAATCGTTTATCCAAGGAATGAAAGAATAAAATGAATGTCATATATTGTTGTACTTTGTTTACAAACAATGTCTGAGGAAAAGAAATATTATAGTTTAAAATCCCGTCCTCGACGAGGTCATTAGAGATGAAGCCCGAGGGCTGTTCGGAAAGTAATGTCCGTTAGATCTACAAATGGAAACGACACTGAAAATCCGATGACGCTTTGCATATATGTGTTGGAGAGTGTCTCTGATACGCTCGCCTATCACGTCACGTCGGTCTTCTCAGTTCTGAGAGCAAAGTGAGCACTTAAAAGTGCCTAGAAAATAGTGTCTGCCGCCAAGTATGAGTGACCGTGAGAGATTTCGCCTGATTTCATGTAGTACACACAAGGTAACAGTCATGCATTTCTTTCTTCACGACAATGCTCTCCGCATACTGCAGGGCATTGAGGACGATCCTGCAGCGTTTCCGATGGGAAGTTATTGATCATCCACCATACAGCCCCTACATGGCGCTCTGTCATTTTCATCTATGCTCACATCAATCGCTGGCTATGAAGACGACATTTTGACACGGACAACAAGCGTAGATCAGCGTAGATAACTGGCACAAAAAGCACAGGTGGCTGCATTCCATGACGAGGGTATTGGAAAGTTGGTGCAATGTTATGACAGATGTTTCAATCCGAGCAACTGCTATGTAGAGAAGTAGCTAAGATGTGCAGCTAACTACTGCAAATAAAATATTTTTAATTTTCACTGTGGTTTCCATTTCACTACTGATCCGAACTTATTTGCCCAATTGTCCTCGGACAAGCTCTGATAGGACAAATTTTAATGGGCTGTATCCTTCTAAAAGCATCCATCTGCGCATTTGCCTTAATCGATTTAGGGAAACCACAAAAATTCGAATTTTTGATGGCTGTACGGGGCTTTGAACCCATTTTTTTCCGAACCCGAGTCCATTGCCTTAACCACAGCACCAGTTCTAACGGTCCGTCAGGAAAAAGCACATCAGTTTGTTATGAACACTTATCTCTTTGCCTAACACATACTATTTCTTCACTGATTCGTCCATCCAGCTGATATGCAACCTACAACCCACAGAACATTCCTCACAGTGCGCGACTGATGACTCTCTTCTGCTGTTGGTACAATAGAAGATCCTTCTCAACATCGGACTCTGGAAGTTGCTTTGTGGAATACTATTCTCGAGTGAACGTTCTAAGTCTCTTTCGCTGTAAACTACGATTTTTAAGAACTCTACGGAGTGTGTTTACATCACCATAGGCTAATTTTGTATATGTAACATTGTTTATGATACATAAGTATAATCGTGTTTTGTTCATAATTGCCATAGGGGACTAATTTTGATTCACTTATTAAGACACATTAATGATACTGAAGTTTTGAAAAGCAGTAGTATGTGTACGTGACGTAAACTTTTAATTAACTAAGGATTTAAAGGCTGGGAAAAGTAAATACGTAATGTAAGGCGCACGACAAAGACGCAAAGACAGTTCACGTTGAGCATCTTCGGTCCAAGTGGTTCGACCTCACACTAATATTATTATTCTCGCATGAGAAATTTAATTTAAGACAGTTGCTTCTAGCACCCCAGTTCCTCCCCGATAATGATTGCCCAAGTCATATGTTGGACATCACAGGACACTAAATGCTCTGGAAAGGCAACCTGATGAATAACTGTTCAACAGACATCTGAAGTATCAGAGAATGGACTAAACTGGATAAGAGGCGCGTTCATTTCGCTCAAGGAAATGGAAGATACTGTACTCTCCTCGGTACAGTGATGGGTTCTTAGGTTTTCTCCTGGAGGGACCGAGGTTACACTTTTTATTTTTTTATTTTTTTTTTTAGTCTTTTGTCTGGTTTGATGCGGCCCGCCACGAATTCCTTACCTGTGTCAACCTCTATGTCTTAATAGATGACCTATCATCCTGCCCCTTCTTCTTATCAACGTTTTCCACACTATCCTTTCTTCTCCAGTTCTGCGCAGAAACTCCTCTCTCCTTACCTTATAAGTCCACGCTCAGTGGCTCGGTACGGGCGTTTGTTGAATTTCGAGAACAACCTTCACCGAGGAGTCAAGCAGTATTTTGCTCTCTCCAACGTTTATCTCGCGAAGAGACCATGAGGATAAAATCAGAGAGATTAGAGCCCATACAGAGGCATACCGACAATCTTTCTTTCCACGAACTACACTCCTGGAAATGGAAAAAAGAACACATTGACACCGGTGTGTCAGACCCACCATACTTGCTCCGGACACTGCGAGAGGGCTGTACAAGCAATGATCACACGCACGGCACAGCGGACACACCAGGAACCGCGGTGTTGGCCGTCGAATGGCGCTAGCTGCGCAGCATTTGTGCACCGCCGCCGTCAGTGTCAGCCAGTTTGCTGTGGCATACGGAGCTCCATCGCAGTCTTTAACACTGGTAGCATGCCGCGATAGCGTGGACGTGAACCGTATGTGCAGTTGACGGACTTTGAGCGAGGGCGTATAGTGGGCATGCGGGAGGCCGGGTGGACGTACCTCCGAATTGCTCGACACGTGGGGAGTGAGGTCTCCACAGTACATCGATGTTGTCGCCAGTGGTCGGCGGAAGGTGCACGTGCCCGTCGACCTGGAACCGGGCCGCAGCGACGCACGGATGCACGCCAAGACCGTAGGATCCTACGCAGTGCCGTAGGGGACCGCACCGCCACTTCCCAGCAAATTAGGGACACTGTTGCTCCTGGGGTATCGGCGAGGACCATTCGCAACCGTCTCCATGAAGCTGGGCTACGGTCCCGCACACCGTTAGGCCGTCTTCCGCTCACGCCCCAACATCGTGCAGCCCGCCTCCAGTGGTGTCGCGACAGGTGTGAATGGAGCGACGAATGGAGACGTGTCGTCTTCAGCGATGAGAGTCGCTTCTTCCTTGGTGCCAATGATGGTCGTATGCGTGTTTGGCGCCGTGCAGGTGAACACCACAATCAGGACTGCATACGACCGAGGCACACAGGGCCAAAACCCGGCATCATGGTGTGGGGAGCGATCTCCTACACTGGCCGTACACCTCTGGTGATCCTCGAGGGGACACTGAATAGTGCAAGGTACATCCAAACCGTCATCGAACCCATCGTTCTACCATTCCTAGACCGGCAAGGGAACTTGCTGTTCCAACAGGACAATGCACGTCCGCATGTATCCCGTGCCACCCAACGTGCTCTAGAAGGTGTAAGTCAACTACCCTGGCCAGCAAGATCTCCGGATCTGTCCCCCATTGAGCATGTTTGGGACTGGATGAAGCGTCGTCTCACGCGGTCTGCACGTCCAGCACGAACGCTGGTCCAACTGAGGCGCCAGGTGGAAATGGCATGGCAAGCCGTTCCACAGGACTACATCCAGCATCTCTACGATCGTCTCCATGGGAGAATAGCAGCCTGCATTGCTGCGAAAGGTGGATATACACTGTACTAGTGCCGACATTGTGCATGCTCTGTTGTCTGTGTCTATGTGCCTGTGGTTCTGTCAGTGTGATCATGTGATGTATCTGACCCCAGGAATGTGTCAATAAAGTTTCCCCTTCCTGGGACAATGAATTCACGGTGTTCTTATTTCAATTTCCAGGAGTGTATATGAGACTGGAATAGAAGGGAGAACCGATAGAGGTACTCAAGGTACTCTCCACTACATATCGTCAGGTGGCTTGCGGAGTATGGATGTAGATGTAGATTTTCAACATTCGTCTGTAGCACTACAATATATAAAATCTTACAGCATGTTATTACAACATGAACTATGCGAAGTACTTAACTTTGTTACAATCCATGTAAGTCAGTTACACCAGCAAGTTGTTGACATGTTTATTACACGTTTGTCAGTACTGTCATACATGTACAGCAAAAATGAACAAAACCATTAATGTTCGCAGCGTTTTAAATGTTGTGACATCAAAGTGAAGAAGGCGTTGTCCAACCGAAGACTGTGCAGGATAGGATGATCACACTCCCACGATGTCTTTTATGGAACTGCTTTTTCATAAGTGTGAATATACATTTGACTACTAAACTGAAGTTACACTTGACAGGACGGTGGCTGAAGAGATCAACTTACAGACGATGACGTGATTGATAGTCTTCAAGATTGTAGCGCTAGTGGCAGTGGCGGAAACAGTACTTCTCAAAGAGAAGGTAATAGTTCTGGCTGCTACGAGCCTTCACCAGAAAATAAATTAAATACTGTTGGTATTTTAACAAAATTTTAGAAGGAGCGTCTTGACGTATTTATGATATCATACACCTCCACGTATAGTTGCGACCTGTAGCCCGTTATCGAAGAGACATCTATCTATAAAAAGCACATCGAACATCAAAGTAATATTTGATTAGGTGGAGAAAAAAACACGTAATGAACATCCATTTCGAGGAAATAAGATAATTAAAGAATTGCAGATAAAACAACACATTCTATCCCAGTTTGACATAGGAATGAAGGAAAATGTGTCCATTACAGGCACCTGAAATTTTGGACAATGCAAAAATCAAGAGAAATTGGACATACAATGTTTAAACGTTCTGCAGCTTTGTTAGCACGTCAGAAGAAAATACATAGATCGTACCGTAGAAACATCACTGCAATCTTGTCAGCCAAAGATGTGCAAGAAGTCCAAGATACCCACCAGCGTGAGGTCCTTTTGTCGAATAAATAAGAAATAACTGCTAGTGTCCAGATAGAGCCACACTGCGTTTAGAACGACAATTAAAGTGGATTTAATTATGAACTGACTTCTGGTGCGACACCATGAAAAACAGGGGAAAGATCAACAGTTGCCTTTGTCCAGTCTGAACACAATGCAACTCATAGTTATACAGTAGATCTAGGACTTTCAATGGGTGGACACGTACCAAAATGCTATATTTTTCTTCGGCAGTAACTTTCGCCCCGAAAATTAGAAAGCCTTTTGAAGACAACGTCCCACCATACATACATTTGGAGGAGAGCTCAACTCGAAAAATGTAAAAGACCATTTAAAATACTTTCTTGTGAATAACGTTAATGATAATGTCACAAGCAATCATAAGTGTATACTGTTTTGTGATTCTTGGAGTGCTCACAAGGAAATAACAATAGTAAATTATGTATTTGCGGATAAAAACGATGAATCCATGATAATTCCGTCAAAAGCAACAAAATATATGTAGCTTTTAGATGTATGTCTCTTCCGACAGCCGGCCGCGGTGGCCTTGCGGTTCTAGGCGCTGCAGTCCGGAACCGCGGGACTGCTACGGTCGCAGGTTCGAATCCTGCCTCGAGCATGAATGTGTGTGATGTCCTTAGGTTAGTTACGTTTAAGTAGTTCTATGTCCTAGGGGACTGATGACCTAAGTTGTTAAGTCCCATAGTGCTCAGAGCCATTCTCGTCCGACAATATAAAATACATGCAGAAAGGAAAACAGGCTCTGTAAGGACTCTCTGCAGTGACTTCGTTACTAAATCAGAAAACTGAATTTTCATAATGAAAATGTTTTCTATTATTCATAACCAACAGTCTGCTCCAGTGTATCAGCCCATGCTTCAGTATTCCTGGAAAGTGGTTGCGTGCAATACTTCCGCATATGTAGCTGCGTACTGTTTCATGCATTTTGTTGAGGAGCCTCACGTTCATTTTTAAAGTCCTGTACTGGGCAAAGTAAGAGTAATACAGTAGAATTGTTTCACCATCCTAATCACTGTGTTATGTAAAGCTTCTAAATACAATAGGAACTCCGGATTCTTATTCGAGCCGAGAGACTTCCCTTGTCAGATGTAAGTAAGCGAGCTGATTCAGTGGCGTGTGGAAATTCTTCTGGGTGTGTCTACGCCATCGTTTCTCATTCATTGTTGCTTCTGGCGGTGACTATGCTTACTTGTGCTTCCGTCGCAAGGTACCAATCTTACCACGGTATCTCGTTTTTCGGACGACATCACAGAAGATATGTTCGAAAGGATGGAAGTGAGGTTATATACGAGTCCACCCAAGTACTCTCACGCACGTGGAGCTCTATTCAAATAATTTTTACACAATCTTGCAACGGTGGGATCTGCATGTCTTGTTCAAGGTATTCGGCGCTGTAGAGTAATGAGGCTACTAGTACAACGTCTGGCGACATCCTAATCTCGTGTCACGCTGAACTATTTTGTCCGTTATGTCGACAGGAATACTCTCTCCCCAACACAGTGGTTAATTCAACTGCAAAAGAATGGTTCAAATGGCTCTGAGCACTATGGGACTTAACATCTATGGTCGTCAGTCCCCTAGAACTTAGAACTACTTAAAACGAACTAACCTATGGACATCACACAACACCCAACCATCACGAGGCAGAGAAAGTCACTGACCCCGCCGGGAATCGAACCCGGGAACGTGGGCGTGGGAAGCGAGAACGCTACCGCACGACCACGAGATGCGGGCTACTTAACTGCAACATGAGCGTATAAGGGTCACTCCAACAAGTGTAATAATATGAAATCTGTACAAATACTCAATTCGTAAACTGAAAATATATGAACATATTTGTGATTCTGGCAAAGTAAGTAACGACAAAGACATGTAAATGTGTATTCCTCGTCCACTGGTACATGTTTCGGGAAGTCAGCAGAAAATCGCAAAGCTGCCAATCAGTATGATAGCCATATAACATCTCAGACGTATCTTTAAAGCCTTGTTAGAACAGGAGCCTTTTTTTACTGAAGTGCATCAAATTTCGACACTCATTGGTCTCAATCACACAGTTACAAGACTGTTTAAAGATTGTCCAGCAAAAGAAGAAGACAACAGAAGAGTTTTCAAAAGCATATTAAAGCTGTTTTCCCCCTGTCAGAGCTTTCTAAACCATAAAGGAAACCCTTATAGGAGTAAGATGTCAGCCAGCAAGTAGGAATATAAGAATTTGCATCTACTAACTGTTTTTCGTGTGTGACGTCTGCATTTCATATCGTTTATCGGGAATCTGACAACATTTAATTTCTTTCATTTTTCCCCGATAATTCAAAGACTGTATTCCAAGTTGGTAATGTTAAATGCCATAAATGTAGACTTGTTTTACTTCAGTCTCTGATCTGACAAGGAGAACCCACTATAGGTCTCTCCCTGATACAGTCGAAACGTGGCATGACAGAAAAAGCATGAAAATAAAGGGTTACCTATTTCGCCTTAGGTGCACACACTCAATAGTTATCGAGAAAATGACAACTTCCGAAGTGACTTCATCAGCCCATTTGCGCATCGCGAAATTCAGTTGGCAGTGCAGTGACTAAGAGCACAGTTTCTAAATTCGTGACCCATGTTCAAATCCAGTCTTATGTTTTGTTTTTCTATAGATCTCGTGACAGTTTATCATATCAATATATTTAGTGACATCGTAAAATACAGTGGAAATCTTATTCAACCTAGATAGTATATTCACCAATATTAGATAATCTTAAACAATTAACAGTCATAGAAAATTAAACCTAAAATAATCTTCAAGAAAACAAATGCAAAAAAACATTGAAATCATAAAAATTCGGAGCACGACGAATTACGTACGAAGACACGTAGACTACATTCACATGTTTTATGTAACATCACTAGAAAAACAACGTCGCTACCTGACGATAATTAAAAAAAATGGCTCTGAGCACTATGGGACATAACATCTATGGTCATCAGTCCCCTAGAACTTAGGACTACTTAAACCTAACTAACATAAGGACATCACACAACACCCAGTTACCACGAGGCAGAGAGAATCACTGACCCCGCCGGGAATCGAACCCGGGAACCCGGGCGCGGTAAGGGAGAGCGCTACCGCACGACCTGCCGATAATTCACGGATTCACGGTAATCCAAGTATATCGAAGCATTTTCTCGAGAGCTGGAGCCTGCATTTGATTATGGATCAAGGTGTGTATTTTAAGTGCATCGCTTCCACTTATGATTTTCCTTTTTCTGTGCGATGAGAGTAGGGCACATCTCTAACCGCAGAATGTAATTCTTCAACTGTCAGTAGCAATATACATCGCAGGGATTACCTAACGGCCTATAGTTTGGTGTAATTACTTTTAATAGAAATGTCATCGACAAGCAGCCCATCACATAAAGAGGGATCGTTTCGTCCACCCAATAGCTAGTAATGTATAGATACGGCTCCATTTTTACGTAAATTTGCAAAACTTTGTCCAGAAACTGATGATCGGTCTCTCATGTGGGCTTTCCAGATTTTGTGGCTGCTACGAGGACATTATGATGTCATCCTACTAACTGGTTTACGTCTTAAATGGACTCGAGGACCAGATTTATTACTAACTTTTTTGAAATGAATGAAAACTGTTGGTAGCAGTTTTCTGAAAGGTGTTTATTATGACCATAAAATACATCTTTATTAATATTTGAAGTCTTTACTTCTTCTGCCACTATTTCCACTGCATTTCACGACATGACATACTTCCGAGGCAATGAAATTAAAAAAAAGACACATATTATTGGCTTCGAACAAGAGGGGCAAAACTTAGAAACGGTATTTAGCCACTCCGCTACCAACGCATTTCGCTTTACGCTGCGCGAGTAACCCGATGAAGTCGCGTCGAAGCTTTCATTTTCTCCAAATCCACCGGGTGCTGGCACCTCATTCAGAGTAGCTGTGTCTTCAGTTTCACCATTTTCTGTCACCCTGGCAAGTTTCGACTCCATCAGAGAGCAACATTGACATGTTCCCCTTGTAAGATAAATCGTAGGGTCAGTATTGTCTTGTATTTCTCTACGCGGTAGTAGACCGATGGTTCGATTGTACCGGTACTTCACAACTGCACCCACCTGCCTTTCTTGGAATTTGGTTTAGTAGATTCCTCATTAAGTGCGAGGGTATTTAGCCTGTCCTCTGCTCAACAGACGCAACATTTCTTTCATGGAATGTTCTGACAAGAATCTCAATGATTCTGAGGAAATGTCATCTACTCGAAATACCTCATTTAAACTGAAGGGAAATCCTTTACTCCGTATTGAATCCAGAATGCATCTTCATCCACTTCCTCTTCCATATCCATAATACTGTCTTGAAATTTATTTCTTTTGGTTAAACATTCTAAATATGCTTTCCACTTCTATCTTTTCTTCTTGCCAAGTATTGACTAACGAGTTGAATTATTTATATTCATACACCTGCTTCCCTTTTCTCTAGAGAGTTATTTAATTCTTCTATTCGCAGTATCTGTGTTCATGCATCTTTCTAGTTTTGTATTTGTCTTCTATTCACATCTGCTTTACCATTTTGCATCTTCTGTCAGTTTCATTTTCAGACGTCTGTTTTCCGTTTTGCTTGCTTCCATTTGATGGAACACATCCTCATATAGAATGGAATAGTTTATTTGATAATTGAGGGTAGCTTGGGGGATAGAAGTTGTGGAAGGAGACCAAGGCTTGACTGCAATAAGCAAAAAGCTCTTGGACGTCCACGTCTCATCGCATATCATGTCCACTCTGTAAAGTATAATAGGAGGCGATGTGTAGCAAATATAACGACAGAGTACAGTGCAGGTACAGTCACAAGTGTTTCAGAGCACACCGTGCAGTACATATTTTTGAACATGAGGTTCCACAACATACAACTCATTCGTGTTCCAGTTACGATTGTAGTAGGACTGAATATCGTTATTGGACAGAAGGGCGTAGATCAATAGTTGTGCAGTGTATAGCATCATACAGGCGAATGGCTGCGCCGTTCCAAGAACGCAGATACCGATGGGGAAAGTATTACTCCATGCATGACATTCACGTCGTCTTCCATGCGACCGGTGGCAGTAGTCGAAGACACCTTAACAGCTGTGGTGGTTTGAAAAGCACGATTCACGTTGATGTCTTATCCATCATATGCGCCTCACCACAACTCGATGGACCACATCTGAGACGCTATAGAGTGCAAGCTCTACACAGACCCGTAATTTATGAGAAATGCGCAGCCTGTGTGTAGACATCTGGTACTACATACCTCTTAAAACCTAGCAAGGACTTGTCGAATGCATGCCACACAAAATCGCTGCGGTATTGCGTTCTAAAGGTGGACCAATACGAAACTGAGAAAGTGGTTACAATATTTTCGCTTATCAATGTATATAATACTTGTATGAGATAGTAGTAAGGGACCACCAGATTTTACCATGATTTTGATGTATGTAAATCAAAGTCACGCTTGTGTTGCCGTTAGAAAATTCAAAATTGAGAAAATAAAATTTTTACATTCTGTAGCAAATTGCACCTCACTATAAACAAGTGATTTCCCTAAAGCGCTTGAAGTAAATGGCGGGATTTTCGATTTCCTTTCCCATCCTGTCCCAATCCGAGCTTGCGCGCCATCTATAACTTATGGAAGTGTATCGTAGCTGCAAGTATGACTGCGTGCCATTCAATCGTACGATCTTTTCATGAGTAATGCATGAAATTACCGTAGCAAATGTTCAAATGTTTGGAATCTTATGGGACTTAACTGCTAAAGTCATCAGTCCCTAAGCTTACACACTACTTAACCTAAATTCTCCTAAGGACAAACACACACACCCGTGCCCGAGGGAGGACTCGAACCTCCGCCGCGACCAGCCGCACAGTCCATGACTGCAGCGCCTCAACCGCTCGGCTAATCCCGCGCGGCAAGATATCGTAGCGCTCACCAGATTGGCCTAAAGGAAGGGACTGAAATGAATCAGAGGCGTATTGTTGGATTTGTAGCTAACCGCTTCAGTCGATACAGAAATACCTGAGAGTCCTTAAATGGAAATCGTTGAAGGAAAAGTGTTTTTTTTTTTTCTAAGTGATATTCTGCGACTTAGAATTTTATGTGACCTCTGTTTCTATTGTCACTTCGGATATAAACTGATGTGTTAGAACATCCGGACTATTGTTATTTTTGTTGTCTTCTTCTTTAATGGTGATGTGTATCTTGTATACCATCTTGCTGTGTGTCTATATTCTAAAACAAGTCGACGTCACCGGTAGAGGTATACAGTTATTGGCAAGTTCTTACAAATCTTCAGCATAAAATTGTAAAGATACTTATACATGGAGCATAAAAACATTTGTCAGAAAATTTATGGACTTCTTTTTGGCAACAAAACATTATATCAAGTAATACGAACCTGGATCCAAAATCCTTCGTTATGGAGGTGAGATAAGATTTATTATTCGTGGCACAAAAATGACAAATTTATTAAACTCATTTATGTGCATGAAAGGATTTATTATTCATGACACAAAAAGATACACTTACCAAACACATTTACATTCACAAAAATTACTCAAAGTAGCTGCCTCCTGCTTCCATGTATCCCCTGAGCGTGCGTTAGCCGTAATTTGTGGAAAACTCCTGATATGTTCCATATTTGGTCAAATCCATTTACGATACGCTTCTTCAAAACGTCAACACTGGATACTTGAGTTGAATACATTAAGGTTTTTAAATGTCCTCAATGGAAAAAACCCATTGGTTCCGAATCTGGCGCTCGGACAGGGCATGTAAGAGATCCACCACGATCAGTCCACTTTTTTGGAAACTAGTTATTGAGATATTGGCGAATTATCTGTGTAAAGTGTGGTGAGTTTCAGCGTCAACGTGTGAGAGGGAGTCATTCGTGATGATCTCATTGGCCCCTTACTTCTTTCCACGACCTCTCACTGGAGAAACTTATCTAGAATTTCTCAGATATGAGTTGCTTTATGTACTTCATAATGTAGCTCTGGACCTCTTCCAACGACTGTCGACTGTGCATCTTAGTGCTTCTCCTAATTTTACAAGGATATTTCGTCAGTATCTGGGTAATAACGTTCCAGACGGGAGGATTGGTCGAGGAGGATCCATTGCATGGCCTAACCGATTGCGAGATTAGATTGTAACGGATTTTTCCCTTGGGGGACATTAAAAATCCTTGTCGTATTCAAATTCCGTAACCACTGTCTGTGTTTTGAGGAAGCGTATCCACAATGGCTTTGACCAAATGCGGAACCCACAAGGAATGTTCCGCAATTTACGGCAACGTATGGAACACTGGCTCAGGGGATGCATTGAGGAGGGGGGCTGGTCATGTCGAGCAGTTTTTGTAAATGTAAATGAGTTTGGCAAATGCGTTATTTTGATGCCACGAATGAGAAATCCTTTCATACACGTTAATGTGTATGGCAAATTTATCATTTTTGTGCCATGTATAACATATCCGTTCACACCTTCCTAACGAAGGCTTTTTGGGCTCCGGTTTGTTGTTGCTTCCATGTGAAGAATAAAGTGCTAAAGTTTCTTACACATGCTTTTGTACACTCTGTAAATAAATGGATATAAACATGCAAATCCAAATAACCGATTCCGGTTCATGAAGTCAGCCTTTAAATTCCATACTGACTCACTGTGCGTATGAACACAAACGAGGAGCTACGCGGAGTGGCCGCGCAGTTCGAGGCGCCGTGTGACGGATTGCGGAGCCCCTCCTGCCGGAGGTTCGAGTCCTCCCCCTGGCATGGATACATGTGTGTTGTTCTTAGCATAAGTTAGCTTAAGTAGTGTGTAACTCAAGGGACCTATGACCTCAGCTATTTGGTCCCTTAGGAATTCACACACATTTGGACATTTTGAACAAACGAGAAAGAAACTACGATATGGACTTAGAAGCAAGGTCTTCCAAAGTTAAACCCCAAGGTAACTGAAGACAATAAATGTGCGGCGACATTCTTAGGCGTCGGTTAGAAAGAGGATGTCGTGCGGAGCGTAGCTACAAAATGTGCTGTAGATTCCTGCAGCTGAAGTCTGGAGCTGCCGTCGGCTACCCTCATGGCGGAGCAGCAGGCTTGGGGGCGGCCGTGTGCTTCGAGGGGACCGAGGCCGCCTGCTTCACAATGTATGAAGAAGCTGTCCAATTGTTTCGCGTCAGCTTAGCGGCTCGCAATAAAGGGCGCAGAATCTGGCTGGATTACTTCTCACTTGTGATGAGGCTTTGTCTCGCGCCGCAAGTGTCCGCACGGCGCCCTCTGCACTCCGCGCCAGCACTTGCGCCCGATTTACAGCGATTCCACGGCGCACAGCGTCGGCCCCAGTCAGTTCTCAGACGACCGTAGCCTGCGTTGTTCGTGAATCATTTTGGAACCGGTGGTAATTACGAGATGATTTTCCCAAATCAGCCGCTAAATTGAAGATAGTTGCCCGTACACAGCTGCCTCGTGAATTATACAGAGTGTTTCAAAAAGATTTGTCCGATTTCAGAGGACTGTATCCTCCACATGAGTCAACAGAGAAAATTCGCGTGAATATCAGCTTATGCATTTGTCTACAGAGTTTAATTTTCTAAACGACCTTCCTGTTTTACTAGGGTATATATTTTGAATGCATGTTCAATACAACCTTTGGCTTATTTTTACAATGACGGATAGAATCAAAGTTTTCAGTTACCCTTCACAAACGTACAATGTGCCCACCGCGGGACAGATGGCATACATCCAGACGATAATTAAACTCGACCCTTACTTCTTGGATAATTGCACGAGTTACTGCATTCGCTGCTGATGCTATGACGCGTCGCAGTTCGCTCAAAACTGTTGGAAGGGGGGGGGGGGGGGGTACATATACAGAGTTTTTCACAAACCACCACAAAAAAAACGCTTTTCAGGCTACCTCGAAGGCCGACGGTCGAATGCAAAACCACTTAGTAGAGCTGTAATTGATTTGCACATGTTTAAATGGAGAACAAAAACTGCCTTTTGTTGTTTTGTTGTCTCAACACGGCGAACATTTGGGAATGAACTAACAAGCTACACCAGGGAGACCTCTATAGGAAAGACATGAACTGTTAACTTACTTTGACGCTGAGGCAAACTTTTAGCTTCGATATGTAAGTTAAATTTGACCAAAGTTTTTATAATAATTAATGTAGAAAACATAATTTTATAAAATCGGTTGAACATTTCAGAAACACCATGTAGATTGTGTTCTGCGCAAGTAGAGCGTTTTTAGGGGTAACAAATTGTTTGAGGAGACAGATGTATAGAAAGTTGTTAGTAAAACAGCTGTTAGAATCACGTACCGTAGTTCGATGGTAAAGCTAGATGAAGGGAAAGAGTTCGCATCAAGTTTTCAAGTCAGTAAAGCAGTAGTTCACCATTCTTCTACCAGGCAGCGCATAAGTCATCATCTCTTCAGTTCTCTTCTGGAACCTCGTGAGAGTTGGACGTCTACAGCTGGAGAAAGTTTGCTAAGCCTCTTTTGTACATTTCCGATGTAAAATTTGTGTAGTTTTGATTGAGTATTAGGTTAACCTAAATCCATTTGAAAATTACATAAACTCGGTACCGGAATAGGGGGCTATAGGCTTCCAATATCCTCCCTGATCTCTACGACTTTAGGTGCCTGCTATATCTGCAGTTTGTCGAAAAAGATCATTCCGGCGTCAAGTAGAGCGCCGACACGCCAGGCGGGAACGTTAGAGCACAGAGGGCGGTGACAAGACGTCGGCTGACAGACTCCACTCCAGGATGACAACGCGACGGCAGCGGCCTCTACACGAAGAGGACACAAGAGCCGCGCCGCCTGGCCATACAGCCCGAGTTTTACAGCAGCGAGTCCAAGAATAGCACCAAGACTTGTCATTTCGCTTCTGCTATGTAGCACTGTCTATACTGAAGAGGTTTCTTATTTTGTCTGTCGCCCTTTGGCTGCGACGCTTCTGTATTTCACAAAGTTACGTACTGTAGTCATTTCCTTTCGCAATGAACTTCATTAATACGATTTGCTTGAATTGTTGCCTAGCGATCCGAGAAAGCTGGTTTCCTGGCCACCCTATATTCGACGAGAATGGATGGTACAACAAGGAAAATAGCGGAACTGTGTAAAAGTACGCAGTTCTAATCGGGCAGAAGTTCGCTGGACGTACTTTTATGCCATCAAGAAACTATTTCCGGACTTTTCCCCAATAACCTTCACTTTAACTTGTGGTCTCTCGTTTTGTTGGTGTTTATTTAGCTTATATGTCTCACTATTCGTCTTAGAGAGCTTAAATAAACTTCTATTTCCTGCAGTTTTTCTTTCTTGAGGTAGGGGTTTTTTCAGACATTGCTAGCTCTATATTCGTTGTGAGTTTGAGAGATGGCAGTTTTTTCCAGGAACCGATCGAGAACAATTTGACAACCATTAACAGAGCCGCTCTACCATCAAGCACTAGGTTTTACTGAACATCGGAGTTCAATATGGCAAGCATCCAAAGCAAAGGTTTTTCAGAGGTTGCGTTAAGAAAACGTCTTAAAACCGGCAAAGCTAGTGAGTACCTTGCCGATTCACAAAAACATTTTCACTGGAAGAAGAACAAGCGATAATGCAGAACTGCGTATCCCTAGAGCCGGCCGTTGTGGCCTTGCGGTTCTAGGCGCTTCAGTCTGGAACCGCGTGACCGCTACGGTCGCAGGTTCGAATCCTGCCTCGGGCATGGATGTGTGTGATGTCCTTAGGTTAGTTGAGTTTAAGTAGTTCTAAGTTCTAGGGGACTGATGACCACAGATGTTAAGTCTCATGGTGCTTAGAGCCATTTGAACCATTTTTTGCTTCCCTAGATCAAAGCTTTTTTTTAGCCTTACTCTCAGATCCTAGCGACATTAACCCCACAGCATGGAGTATTACTTTTTGCGAAAACTTTTATTACTTCTCTAATAATAATAGGATAACAATGAAACTTTTACAATTTGTTACCAAGATATCAAACTAGGCGCTGTAGGCGTAATTGATATAATAGTGCTGCAAGTCTTTTTTTTAGTATTTAGTAAAAGCATGAATGCCTACTGTTACTCCCCCCTCCCTCTACCCGCCCCCCATCAACCCTATCAGCTGCTGTTCGAGAGAAAAGTCGCTAACGCTTCTCCCTTGCATTTTTCTCTTATAATACCAAAGCAAGCCAACGACACATTAATTTACTAACACATAAACTGGCATATTGCTGTCCAGGTAAATATTCACTTCTCTGCAAACTTGTGTTATAGTGTGAACTGCCGGCCGGATTGTGGCCGAGCGGTTCTAGGCGCTTCAGTCCGAAACCGCGCGACCGCTGTGGTCGCAGGTTCGAATCCTGCCTCGGGCATGGATTTGTGTCATGTCCTTAGGTTAGTTAGGTTTAAGTAGTTCTAAGTTCTAGGGGACTGATGACCTCAGATGTTAAGTCCCATAGTGTTCAGAGCCATATAGTGTGAACTGTTAGCTAACCTTTTCTTATGCGTAAGTAATACGTCTTACAGAACTTATGTATGTGAACTCAGCTACATACGTTGATTGAAGCGCTCACTTTGAATAGGTGTTCTCCGGGTTTTAACAGTGATTTGAAGCAACTACCACATATACAATTCCACTATACGGGTCACTGGCTACACTGGTCAAATTTTCAGGTGACAGAGATCTCCGAATCTTACTGTACTAAATATTTCTACATGAGGTTGCATGAGAAACTTGGTCTATAGACTGAAAATAAACAAATTGTTTCATTGCATATCGTCGAAATTAAAATAGTAGTAATGACTTCGAAAAATTAATCATAGTACTCAATTCATTAGAATATCCTACGAATTCAGAATCAGAAACTACTCTTTGTAGTTACTATTATTATTAAAGTTATGTATCACAACGAACCATCAAAAACCTATAGCCCATACACAATGAGAATTCGACACATATTTAATTAATCTTTTCCCCGCTTGAAATAAATCATACCAGGATATTCTTAAATATTTACGGATTCTACTGAGACGTCTTATGTAACTAACGACAATGCAAAGTAAAGAAATAAATCTCCTGTTTCCGCTTGATTTCTGGATGATGAAAACTGGTGCCTTATATCCAATGGATGACTACATGATCAGAGACAGAGCACAAATTCTGATGGGGATGGAAATGGGCTGGGTCTCTTTAAAGGAACTATCGCAGCATTTGTCTTAAGTGATTTACGCTTGAGGAACACCACAGAAAACGTAAGACTTGATGGCCGAACAGGTATTTGACCCACTGTCCGATACTAACGCGTGTAAACTGTCTACATCACTGTTGTTTTTGGCTCGGTCTGGAGGAAGAAGAGGCCTCGCCGAAAGTGTTGAACGTCCCGAGTGGTGTCCAGTATAAAGATATACATAATAGTAACAGATGGCATGAAATACAATCACAATAGCAATCGATTTGCTGCAGTGCGCAGATTATATTGCTGATCACAATGAGCTACAAACGAAATCATCTAACTGACTACCGAGTCTAAGGATGTAGCAGACGACCGAAGATTCAGAAGCGTATAGCATTTATTAAAAATATCAAGATGATGCCTTCATAATTGAATCAGTAGCACTATATCATTCTTTAGAAATTATACTACCATGACATGATCAAAGGTAACCAGGTGTCTGTACTGTGTTATTATCATAGGGAACCTTTGTTTGGGAAAGTTACCGATGTTAATTTAGCAAACTAATTTCATGTGGAATTCATCGACAGATTTACAGCTGAAGTGAATATACAAAAATCGAGGTAAACCATGAAGTGGATGCCTGGGCACGTATTTGGAGCCCCGACCTTTCGAATGCGAGTCCAGTAGCTTAATCGCTGCCTCACTCCGATTTGAATCAAACTGTTTTGTGAACAGACGAATATAAGCACACATATATTTCATGTTTATTTTACTAAAACAGTAAGAAATCATCATTTAGTGAAAAAAGGTGTCCTCTGACACATCACAGAGCCTGTGGTTGTTGGAATTAACTCAATGGAAGAAGTCTTCAGATATGAAAAAAACATTATACATTCACTGTGTGAAGTCTTAGACATTAGCAATTGTTCGCACCAAGAAGTTGCTGAAAGCGGAAGAGTAACTTAGTTAGCAAAACCTTTGTGCATTAGTGATGTGATTACGTGATTACACACCTTCAGCTGCAAGGAAAGAGAAGGCGCTCTGGCGGCTGGTCTAATAATTAAATGCGACAAGCTGGCCTTAATTCAAAGCCACAAACCTCTAATTGGCCAATTAATTCTGACATTTTCTAAAATTAAATTTGGCCCAAGAGAGACGATACTTTAGACACTGTCAGTGAAGTGGACGCATCTGTATATATTATACATTTTTCGCATACTTTAAGAACCTGAGAAACAAAAATCAATCAAAACTGTAAGACTGCTGTAGTAAGAAAACTCTCTCTCATACTGAACGTTTCTTTGTTTGTAACGAATAGATGAACAAAAAGACGGAAACCCAGTACTTCACAGAATGTATCACTGCTTTCTCTTCCGTTTCTGTCTCTCTGAGAGCATGAACGATACTGTTTTTCAAATGTGTGTGGGTACATTGAAGTGCGATGAATCTAGGGCCCTTTCATTGCTATACAGGGTGTTACAAAAAGGTACGGCCAAACTTTCAGGAAGCATTCCTCACACACAAAGAAAGAAAATGTGTTATGTGGACATGTTTCCGGAAACGCTTACTTTCCATGTTGGAGCTCATTTTATTACTTCTCTTCAAATAACATTAATAATGGAATGGAAATACACAGCAACAGAACGTACCAGCGTGACTTCAAACACTTCGTTACAGGAAATGTTCAAAATGTCCTCCGTTAGCGAGGATACATGCATCCACCCTCCATCGCATGGAATCCCTGATGCGCTGATGCAGCCCTGGAGAACGGCGTATTGTATCACAGCCGTCCGCAATACGAACACGAAGAGTCTCTACATTTGGTACCGGGGTTGCGTAGACAAGAGCTTTCAAATGCCCCCATAAATGAAAGTCAAAAAGGTTGAGGTCAGGAGAGCGTTGAGGCCATGGAATTGGTCGGCCTCTACCAATCCATCGGTCACCGAATCTGTTGTTGAGAAGCGTACGAACACTTCGACTGAAATGTGCAGGAGCTCCATCGTGCATGAACCACATGTCGTGTCGTACTTGTAAAGGCACACGTTCTAGCAGCGCAGGTAGAGTACCCCGTATGAAATCATGATAAGGTGCTCCATTGAGCGTAGGTTGAAGAACACGGGGCCCAATCAAAACATCACCAACAATGTCTGCCCAAACGTTCACAGAAAATCTGTGTTAATGACGTGATTGCACAATTGCGTGCGTATTCTCGTGAGCCCACACAAGATGACAGTGAAAATTTACAATTTGCTCACGTTGGAATGAAGCCTCATCCGTAAAGAGAACATTTGCACTGAAATGAGGATTGACACATTGTTGGATAATCCCGTGGAGGCCAATCAGCTGCTGATAGTGGCTGCACACGCTGTACATGGTACGGAAACAACTGGTTCTCCCGTAGCACTCTCCATACACTGACGTGGTCAACGTTACCTTGTACATCAGCAACTTCCCTGACGCTGACATTAGGGTTACCGTCAACTGCACGTAGATTTGCCTCGTCCATTGCAGGAGTCCTCGTCGTTCTAGGTCTTCCCCAGTCGCGAGTCATAGGCTGGAATGTTCCGTGCTCCCTAAGACGCCGATCAATTGCTTCGAACGTCTTCCTGTCGGGACACCTTCGTTCTGGAAATCTGTCTCGATACAAACGTACCGAACCACGGCTATTGCCCCGTGCTAATCCATACATCAAATGGGCATCTGCCAACTCCGCATTTGTAAACATTGCACTGACTGCAAAATCACTTTCGTGATGAACACTAACCTGTTGATACTACGCACTGATGTGCTTGATGCTAGTACTGTACAGCAATGAGTCGCAAGTCAACATTACTTTCCTTCAATTGGACCAACTGGCGGTGAATCGAGGAAGTACAGTACATATTGACGGAACTAAAATGAGCTCTAACATGGAAATTAAGCGTTTCCGGACACATGTCCACATAACATCTTTTCTTTGTTTGTGGGTGAGGAATGTTTCCTGAAAGTTTGGCCGTACCTTTTTGTAACACCCTGTATATTTCAGAAATGTTGCTGTTCCTGTCACGTCTCGTCGATAAGCAGTTTGGTTAGAATTTACGTTTTTGCTCAGTTACTAACAATTATGGTGTCAATACTCGCACGATAAATTTTTCTGCAGCAGCAGGCTCCAACAATTTAAGGCACATGTGAAATTACGTGTATCACGAAAGAAAAAATGTATTTACATAAAATTATAACGTAAACCTACTCCGTTTCATTTTCCTATTACATACCGGGTAATCGAAAAGTCAGTATAAATTTGTAAACTGAATACATCACGGAATATTGTAGATAGAGAGGTACAAATTGACACACATGCTTGGAATGACATGGGGTTTTATTAGAACCAAAAAATACAAACGTTCAAAAAATGTCTTACAGATGGCGCTTCATCTCATCAGAACAGCAATAATTAGCTTAACAAAGTGAGACGAAGCAAAGATGATGTTCTTTACAGAAAATGGTCAATATGTCCTCCATCATTCCTCAACAATAGCTGTAGTCGAGGAATAATGTTGTGAACAGCACTGTAAAGCATGTCCGGAGTTATGGTGAGGCATTGGCGTCGGATGTTGTCTTTCAGCATCCCTAAAGATGTCGGTCGATCACGATACACCTGCGACTTCAGGTAACCCCAAAGCCAATAATCGCACGGGCTGAGCTCTGGGAACCTGGGAGGCCAAGCATGACGAAAGTGGCAGCTGAGCACACGATCATCACCAAACGAAGCGCGCAAGAGATCTTCCACGCGTCTAACAATATGAGATATTTTTCTTTTTTTTTGTTCTGATAAAACCCCATGTCATGCTTGGGTGTGTCAATTTTTACCTCTCTAGCTACATTATTCCGTGATTTATTAAGTTTTCAAATTTATACTGACTTTTTGATCACCCGGTATGTTTAATCTTAAAGTTTCTTCACGCAATTAATATGGAAACTACTGTTGTTTTTGTCGGTGATTGGATTACAGGTACTCGACGTCTAGACTATCAGCAACCGTACGGACGGATGAGGACTGACCACCATTCATTGTGTATTAAAACAATAAATTACGGGAAGGTAGGAAATGAAGATGGTGCCTGGATAAATTGAAGTAACCACTGAATATTGTTTATACCAGACTTAGCATTAAGAAAAATCTTATTGAAACATAGGAATGGAATGCAACAGAAGGCGAATAGACCACTTTGAAATACGATGAAATACGAAATACTGAATGCTGTAGGGGAATAAGTAGAGAAAGAGAGAAGGCCCAGTGAGATATTCTTGGATAACACACGAGGTACTTACTTTAAATCACTAAAGGAGAAAATACAAGAAAACTGCAATTTAAGCGGAGAAAAGGGAATATGGATTTTTAAAAATGATAGTGATAGAAAGCACAAAATGGCAAAGTAGAAATGGCTAAAAGAGAAATGCAAAGAAGATAGAAATGTAAAGAAGATAGAAATTAAACAAACCTCTGGAGAAAATAAAAGCACATGTACGGCTATCAAGCTTTCAGACGGCAACCTAATACTAAAAGAAGGGACAGCTGTAAGGTAAAACGAACATATCAATTATTAAACAAGAGAAATGAATCGGAAGAAAATATTATAAAAAGAGAAAAGGAAATAGAGAAAAGTAGTATGGGAAAGAGGATACTGCGAGAAGTGTTTCACAAAGCAATGAAGGATCTATGTCGCAGGAAGATACCTGGCGTAGACAACATTTCCTCAGAATTATTGAGATTCTTGGAAGACTATAACATGACAAAACTATTCTACCTGATTTGCAAGATAAGCGAGACAGGTGAAATACGCCCAGATTTGTAGATGAAGGTGATAACTCCAGTGCGGAAGGCGGCAGGTACTAACAAATACGAGTATTACATAACCATCCACTTAATAAACACTGGTTTGAAAATACTGAAAAAACTGTTTACAGAAGAATAGAAAACCTGATGGAAGACGACCTCGGAGAAGTTCAGTTTGGGTTCTGGAGAAATGTAACATGCGTGGCATTACTGACCATACGGCTTACCTTAGAAGATAGGTTGAAGAGAAGCAAACCTACATTCATAGTACTTGTTGATCCGGAGTTAACTGTTGGCATTGTTGTCTAGAACACATTCTTTGCAATTTTCAAGGTTGCAGGGATAAAGTACAGGGAGCGAAATGTTATATACAGCTTGTATAGAAACCAGACTGCAGTTACAAGATTCGGAGAACATCAAAGGGAAACAAAATTTGAGAAGAGAATGAGGTAGAGTTGTAGCCTACCCCCGATGTTATTCAGTCTATACACTGAACAAACAGTAAAGGAACCTAAGGATAAATTTGGAAAAGAAATTTAACTTCAGGGTAAAAAAATAAGAGAACTGAGGCCTGACACTGTAATTCCGGCAGAGTCGAAAAAAAGAATTTGAAATCAGTTGAACAGAATAGACAGTAATCTGAAAAATCATCATAAGATCAAAAAACGCAACTCAAGGGTAATGAAATGTTGTCTAACTAAATAATGCGGTGATGAGGGAATTGCATTAAAAATGAGTAAGCAAGGTAGACAATGAGTTTCACTATTTGGACAGCAAAACAACTGATGACGACAAAAAAAAGAGAAAACATTAAATTCAGATTAGTAATAGCAAGAAAATCATTTCTGGAAAAGGAACTAACGAATAGGTGCTGAAACGAATTGGTACAGCGTAGAATAACATGGAGAACTGCATCAGTCCAGGCCTCGTAATAAAGACCAATCAACAACACAACTACACTCGACATAGCGTTGCACCTTTTTGCCGGCTTCTAGTACACAATCAGTTAAAATATGTTTCACTGTGACCCATGTGGGATATTCTCGACAATGCATAATCGTCTTAGAACGTCTTCATTTCTTCTTTGTGTGTTATTGGTCGTAGAACGTGTTACTGTTGTGGACTTCACGTCTCGAAGCTTGTTGTCACTTGAAACCAGCCACGTGGTATTCCACATGCTCATGGCTCACTAATTCAACAGTGCGGTAACTGCGCGGAGGTGGACGGCAGTCTTTGTCACTGTAAATTCCCTACTTGGCTGATAAAATTTTTTCTGGACGTTCTAGATAGCTTTGTCTGCTACGTACAAGTGCTGAATGGACTGCACTGCACGTAGGAAATCGAAATGGGCAAAATAGTTCTTGCTTTGGTCCTGTCTCGTTTCCTCCAGTGCCTTCATAATTGCATGACGCTCTGTGTCAATCGTTGGAAGACGGATTCTTAAGACAAGATCATGGGAACAGATTACACAGCCAGTATTATACCCAGCCCAGACTCGTTTCTGCACATAACTTTAAATCATACCTGTCTCTTATTCTCTCATAAATTTAAATTTGAAAGTATGATTTAGGGTAAGAAAGCTGCCTGGGTTAATCCAACACTCTGTGTGGATGCTTACTTAAGCCCTAAAGAAAAACGTTATTTCTGTTTCACCTATAAGTCCATCTTCGTTCGAAGTCCGAGTTGTCTCGTAGCGTTTGGACGCCGGGCATGTAAATACTACAAAGAAGGTCTGGTAAATGAGCGTTATGCAGACGACGGCATGACGAATGAAATTTGTGTCTACATTGCATGATGAACTTCTGTTGAACTGATAAGGTCTCAGCCTCGACGCAGTGGTTGGCTACGGAACTGGTTCTGTAAGCACCAGCAGTCAATCAAGTGTCCTCATAATACACTACTTCTACTATCATCAAGTACGGAGACTGTGTAGATCGAAGTTCGGAGCTTCTATAAAACTGTAGGAAGTATACTGTGTATGCTCCCAAATTTTTGACGTTGCGACAGTGCAATATGTCCAATGCAGTAAGTCACTTTTATGCAAAGATCTCCCTTATGTGAAAATAAAGTAACTCTTTTCAGAAGTAAGGCCTCGAAATTTCTTTGAATTCTTAAATGCTAATAGACTGCCACTCAGATGGGGACTAGTTATGTAAAAATCATGATAGTAAATATACTCTGACAGTTTTACCTGCGGAAAATTTAAACCAGGTGATGTTTCTTGCCAATACATCTAATCTTCAGATTTTCATCTAAAGCTGACGGCATGTGGCTGCAAGAGAAAAGGACGAATAGAATACTAAAAATCATTCACGTACAAAGAATTCTCAACAGGACTTTCCACAGTTTAATAAGTGCTATTAAATGCAACCATGAAAACTCGAACACTTAAAATACTTTACTGAGGGACACAGTTCTGTAGAATAAAACGATATCGTAGTAAAACAGACACCAACAGAGGCCCCAGTTGTGTAGCTAACAGAAGGAATTGTACCTCCAAGTAGTGTTATACGCCCTGCCTATGTCAAAAAACATACCTATGAAGGGTCGTTTCCGAAGGGAAGGCTCCTTTAGAGCTCCCTCCAGTTGGATAAGTTCGCGCAAATGCACTTCATGGAACCACACTTGCAGCGACTCAAAAGATTCCTTCCGCCAGAATCAATTCGTGGCGATTATATTTCCTTCACTCAAGGCATTTTACCACAAACCAAGTAAGAGTGACTCTTTCAGGAAAGACATCAGAATATCTTCCCTCCAGGAGAAGGTATAGCGTCCTTCTGACCCGATTTTCCTAAAAACTTCCAAAAGCGCTTCCTTTGATCGTGCATTTAATGCAGAGCATGGTATACTGAATGCTGTCAGAGCCATGAGCAATATTCATGGCAGAGCTCCCACATGTGAATGGGCAGTTACATGTGTCCGCATTGGCGGACTGAAAATTCAGTCTTTCCCTTTCCAAAGATTCTCGATGTTGCCAGAAAGTGGATTTTTTTGCACACTGCAAATTATGCCATAAAATATTCTTTCATAATCTATGCAATAAGGTGTGGTGTTGCGCTAAGAACAACGTTTAGCAGCATGGAAGCTGCTGCATTTGTCCTGTCCATTGCAGAAATCCTCCAGATTGATCCCAGTTCTCTTTTGGTCGCAGTGAAACGAATTGTCGAACTCACAAATTATTGTAATGATCTCTTTCTACATTTTCAAATTATTAATATAGACTTTGTACTCACCATCCGAAAGGGAGCTAAGTTCGTTCCCCATGATCTCGACATGAACCTTTGCAATACAGCATGAATGTCACTGATTGCGGCACGTCACTACAAAAGCGGACAGGCTTCCTCATTTGCTTTCCCGGGGTCTGGGGAATGGGCGCATCAGCTGCGCGATGATTACGCTTGAGATTTGGTCCAGTCTTCATGGATGCTATACCGATGTTCAAATATCGTCAGCTCACATTACAGTGTCCAGTTTGCTCTCCTGATTACTTTTTCGGGGACTACCGTTCCAAGGATGCATTTGGGAACTTGTCACTAGAATCGAGTTCGGCACCATCTTCCCAACGATAATGTGTGCAAAACAAGTGAGCAGAACGAGAAGTCCATATTACAAAAGGACCACGTTTCCGATCTGAAGTGCTTTTCTGGACTTCTGTCCAAAATACATAATTCTTCTTAAAAGATGAGATTCACTGATACACGACCTCTGGAGCAGGTTTTTGTGGATTCCCAGAGACAATGGTGGCAGTTAAAATCTACTAGGAGTATTAATGGATAAGCTTTTTTCCTCTATTCAATTCACTGAGAGCTTCTATGTCAAGTGGGCAACATGGCGGTAGATACACCGAGCGTATCATGTTCTTAGTCGATTAATACTGACGTACACTTTTTGCCCTCTGCTTGAAAACAGGTGATTATAACTAGTCTTCGTATGTTGAATTCAGATTTAATTTTAGTTTTTCTCCGTCGCGTACAGTTTTTTGTGGATATCAGTTTATTCTCTGTTACGGAAATATGCTTCAATTTAGTCGCAATAAATTTTTATTCACATGTACCAGGAAAGCTTTCTTCTCTATGTGTATTTTAATCTCTGTGATTCTCCATATATTGTCAGCTATCATAAACAGAAGTTACAAATCTCTCTTGTGCTGTTGTCCATGTACTGTCAGCTGTTATGAACAGAAGTTACAATTCTCTCTTCTGTGACCTCCCGTTGAGTTTTCATGCAGTTTCGAAGAAACGGTATTTGTGCTATACTCTAATGGCAGTTCCTACTGTATTGTGTGTTTTGCTTATGTGATGTTTGTGATATATGAGTTAATTCTGTCATAATACACTACTTGCCATTAAAATTGCTTCACCAAGAAGAAATGCAGATGATAAACGGGTATTCATTGGACAAATATATTTTACTAGAACTGATATGTGATTACATTTTCACGCAATTTGGGTACATAGATCCTGAGAAATCAGTACCCAGAACAACCACCTCTGGCCGTAATAACGGCTTTGATACCCCTGGGCATTGAGTCAAACACAGCTTGGATGGCGTGTACAAGTACAGCTGCCCATGCAGCTTCAACATGATATCACAGTTCATCAGGAGTAGTGACTGGCGTATTGTGGCGAGCCAGTTGCTCGACCACCATTGACCAGACGTTTGCAGTTGGTGAGAGATCTGGAGAATGTGCTGGCCAGGGCAGCAGTCGAACATTTTCTGTATACAGAAAGGCCCGTACAGGACCTGCAACATGCGGTCAAGCATTATCCTGCTGAAATGTAGGGTTTCGCAGGGATCGAATGAAGGGTAGAGCCACGGGTCGTAACACATCTCAAATGTAACGACCGCTGTTCAAAGTCTACATCTACATCCATACTCCGCAAGCCACCTGACGGTGTGTGGCGGAGGGTACCCTGAGTACCTCTATCGGTTCTCCCTTCTATTCCAGTCTCGTATTGTACGTGGAAAGAAGGATTGTCGGTACGCTTCTGTGTGGGCTCTAATCTCTCTGTGTTTATCCTCATCGTCTCTTCGCGAGATATACGTAGGAGGGAGCAATATACTGCTTGACTCTTCGGTGAAGGTATGTTCTCGAAACTTTAACAAAAGCCCGTACCGAGCTACTGAGCGTCTCTCCTGCAGAGTCTTCCACTGGAGTTTATCTATCATCTCCGTAACGCTTTCGCAATTACTAAATGATCCTGTAACGAAGCACGCTGCTCTCCGTTGGATCTTCTCTATCTCTTCTATCAACCCTACCTGGTTCGGATCCCACACTACTGAGCAGTATTCAAGCATTGGGCGAACAAGCGTACTGTAACCTACTTCCTTTGTTGTCGGATTGCATTTCCTTAGGATTCTTCCAATGAATCTCAGTCTGGCATCTGCTTTACCGACGATCAACTTTATATGATCATTCCATTTTAAATCACTCCTAATGAGTACTCCCAGATAATTTATGGAATTAACTGCTTCCAGTTGCTGACCTGCTACTTTGTAGCTAAATGATAAGGGACCTATCTTTCTATGTATTCGCATCACATTACACTTGTCTACATTGAGATTCAATTGCCATTCCGTGCACCATGCGTCAATTCGCTGCAGATCCTCCTGCATTTCAGTACAATTTTCCATTGTTGCAACCTCTCGATACACCACAGCATCATCTGCAAAAAGCCTCAGTGAACTTCCGATGTCATCCACCAGGTCATTTATGTATATTGTGAATAGCAACGGTCCTATGACACTCCCCTGCGGCACACCTGAAATCACTCTTACTTCGGAAGATTTCTCTCCATTGAGAATGACATGCTGCGTTCTGTTATCTAGGAACTCCTCAATCCAATCACACAATTGATCTGATAGTCCGTATGCTATTACTTTGTTCATTAAACGACTGTGGGGAACTGTGTCAAACGCCTTGCGGAAGTCAAGAAACATGGCATCTACCTGTGAACCCGTGTCTAAGGCCCTCTGAGTCTCGTGGACGAATAGCGCGAGCTGGGTTTCACACGACCGTCTTTTTCGAAACCCATGCTGATTCCTACAGAGTAGATTTCTAGTCTCCAGAAAAGACATTATACTCGAACATAATACGTGTTCCAAAATTCTACAACTGATCGACGTTAGAGATATAGGTCTATAGTTCTGCACATCTGTTCGACGTCCTTTCTTGAAAACGGGGATGACCTGTGCCCTTTTCCAATCCTTTGGAACGTTTCGCTCTTCTAGAGACCTACGGTACACCGCTGCAAGAAGGGGGGCAAGTTCCTTCGCGTACTCTGTGTAAAATCGAACTGGTATCCCATCAGGACCAGCGGCCTTTCCTCTTTTGAGCGATTTTAATTGTTTCTCTATCCCTCTGTCGTCTACTTCGATATCTACCATTTTGTCAACTGTGAAACAATCTATAGAAGGAAGCACAGTGCAGTCTTCCTCTGTGAAACAGCTTTGGAAGAAGACATTTAGTAAATCGGCCTTTAGTCTGTCATCCTCTGTTTCAGTACAATTTTGGTCACAGAGTGTCTGGACATTTTGTTTTGATCCACCTACCGCTTTGACATAGGACCAAAATTTCTTAAGATTTTGTGCCAAGTCAGTACATAGAACTTTACTTTCGAATTCATTGAAAGCCTCTCGCATAGCCCTCCTCACACTGCATTTCACTTCGCGTAATTTTTGTTTGTCTGCAAGGCTTTGGCTATGTTTATGTTTGCTGTGAAGTTCCCTTTGCTTCCGCAGCAGTTTTCTAACTCGGTTGTTGTACCACGGTGGCTCTTTCCCATCTCTTACGATCTTGCTTGGCACATACTCATCTAACGCATATTGTACCATGGTTTTGAACTTTGTCCACTGATCCTCAACACTATCTGCACTTGAGACAAAACTTTTGTGTTGAGCCGTCAGGTACTCTGTAATCTGCTTTTTGTCACCTTTGCTAAACAGAAAAATCTTCCTACCTTTTTTAATATTTCTATTTACGGCTGAAATCATCGATGCAGTAACCGCTTTATGATCGCTGATTCCCTGTTCTGCATTAACTGATTCAAATAGTTCGGGTCTGTTTGTCACCAGAAGGTCTAATATGTTATCGCCACGAGTCGGTTCTCTGTTTAACTGCTCAAGGTAGTTTTCAGATAAAGCACTTAAAAATATTTCACTGGATTCTTTGTCCCTGCCACCCGTTATGAACGTTTGAGTCTCCCAGTCTATATCCGGCAAATTAAAATCTCCACCCAGAACTATAACATGGTGGGGAAATCTACTCGAAATATTTTCCAAATTATTCTTCAGGTGCTGAGCTACAACAGCTGCTGAGCCCGGGGGCGTATAGAGACATCCAATTACCATGTCTGAGCCTGCTTTAACCGTGACCTTCACCCAAATCATTTCACAATTCGAATCTCCGTCAATTTCCTTCGATACTATTGCACTTCTTATCGCTGTAAACACGCCTCCCCCTTCACTGTCCAGCCTATCTCTGCGGTATACATTCCAATCCGAGTTTAGAATTTCATTACTGTTTACGTCTGGTTTCAGCCAACTTTCTGTTCCTAGTACTATATGGGCGTTGTGACCGTTTATTATTGAGAGCAGTTCTGGGACCTTTCTATAGACGTCCTGCAAAGTGCCGCCAATGCGAACAAGAGGTGACCGAGACGTGTAACCAATGGCACCCCATACCATCACGCAGGGTGATACGCCAGGACGGCGATCATGAATAGACGATTCCAATGTGCGTTCACCACGATGTCGCCAAACACGGATGCGACCATCATGATGCTGTAAACAGAACCTGGATTCATCCGAGAAAATGACGTTTTGCAATTCGTGTACCCAGGTTCGTTGTTGAGAACACCATCACAGGCGCTCATGTCTGTGATGCAGCGTCAAGGGTAACCGTAGCCATGGTCTCCGAGCTGATAGTCCATGCTGCTGCATACGTTATCCAACTGTTCGTGTACATGGTTGTTGTCTTGCTAACGTCTCCATCTGTTGACTCAGGAATCGAGACGTGGCTGCACGATCCGTTACAGCCATGCGGATAAGATGCCTGTCATCTCGACTGCTAGTGATACGAGGCCGTTGGGATCCAGCACAGCGTTCCGTATTACACTCCTGAAGCCACCGATTCCATATTCTGCTTACAGTCACTGGACCTCGACCAACACGAGTAGCAATGATAAACCACAATCGCTATAGGCTGCAATCCGACCTTTATCAAAGTCGGAAACGTGATGGTACGCATTTCTCCTCCTTACACGAGGCATCACAACAACGTTTTACCAGGCAAGGCCAGTCAATTTGCTGTTTGTGTATGAGAAATCGGTTGGAAACTTTCCTCATGTCAGCACGTTGTAGGTGTCGCCACCGGTCCACCCTTGTGTGAATGCTCTGAAAAGCAAATCATTAGAATATCAAAGCATCTTCTTCCTGTCGGTTAAATTTCGCGTCTGTAGCACGTCATCTTCGTGGTGTAGCAATTTTAGTGGTCATTAGTGTACATGTACAAAATGTCCAGACAATGTGTAAATAACGCCAACATGTATTGTTAGATATGTGGGGAACATACAGCGAAAACAGAAAGGCAAAATATTGTTCTTGTAGTTAAGAAGGCATACGAGGTGTGTTTAGCTGCAGAGTTGGGGGCAAAGTTAAGCTTTTTGCTTGTCATATTTGCTGTTGCATATGCGCAAATACCTTGCGTAATCGCCTACGGGGTTCTCGATCATTAGCGCCATTTATGGTATCAGTCGCGTGGCGCGAGCGGAAGGAACATGCCACTGACTGCTATTTTTGTTTGGCCAAAGAGAAAGTGTATTCAGCAAAATCAAAACATGCCATTCAATATTCAGACCTGCCCTGAGCCATGGGGGAAGTTTCTCATGTCGCTTCTCCAACTGATAAGACACCAATTGATTGGAACATTGGTGGTCACCGTATATATTTGCTAACCGACAGCACTGGGAACGAAACAGCACCAGCAAACAGCCTAGCACGTGTTCGTCCAGATCCGGAGTATTTGCCACCACTATCAACATGTTCATAAATTAAGGATAATTGCAAAAAAATGGCTCTGAGCACTATGAACTTAACATCTATGGTCATCAGCCCCCTAAAACTTAGAACTACTTAAACCTAACTAACCTACGGACATCACAGAACACCCAGTCACCACGGGATAACTGCAGAATGTGGTGTCACACAACTTGGCACTACACAAAACTGGCACTAAGAGCATAGGAAACACACACGACACACATCTGCAAGTCCACGGTATTGGTGATGAGTTGAGAAAACCGCCCCGAAACACAAGTGCTACAAAACTCCGCTGGTTCCTGCGCATGTACCCCAACATCAATATGGGATATGGTCACCATGCACACATACACAGGCCGCGCAACGGATTGGCATACTCTGGATCAGGAGGTCTAGCAGCTGCTGGGGTATAGCCTCCCATTCTTGTACCAGTGCCTGTCGGAGCTCCTGAAGTGTCCCAGGGGTTTGAAGACGTGCAGCGATACGTCGACCGAGAGCATCCCATACGTGCTAGATGGGGTTAAGGTCTGGAGAACAGGCAAGCCACTCCATTCGCCTGATACATCCTGTTTCAAGGTACTCCTCCTCGATGGCAGCTCGCTGGGTCTGTGCTTTATCATCCATCAGGAGGAAGGTAAGACCCACTGCACCCCTGAAAAGGCGGACATACTGGTGCAAAATGACGTCCAGTTACACCTGACCTGTTACAGCTCCTCTGTCAAAGACATGCAGGGGTGTACGTGCACCAATCATAATCCCACCCCACACGATCAAACCACGACCTCCATACAGGTCTCTTTCAAGGACATCACGGGGTTGGTATCTCGTTTCTGGTTCACACCAGATGAAAACCCGGGGAGAATCACTGTTCAGACTCGTCCGTAAACGTAACCTAGAACCACTGTTCCAATGACCATTTACTGTGTTCTTCTCCGGGCGAATAAACCATGTCTGTTCAGTCGTCTGTAGACTGTGTGTCTAGAGATAGCTGTTCCAGTGACTGCGGTAATGTCCTGAGCAAGGCTACCTGCAGTACTCCGTGGCCGTCTGCGGGTAGTGATGGTGAGATATCGGTCTTCTTGTGGTGTTGTACATTTTGGACGTCCCGTACTGCAGCGTCTGGACACGTTTCCTGTCTGCTGAAATCGTTGCCATAATCTTGAGATCACACTTTGTGGCACACGGAGGGCCCATGCTAAGACCTACTGTGTTTGACCAGCCTCCAGTCGCCCCAGTATTCTAGCTCTCATAACGTCATCAATATGTGTTCTTTGAGCCATTTTCAACACACAGTCACCATTAGCACGTCTAAAAACGTCTGGATACTTACTCGCTGCACCGTACTCTGACATGCACCAACACACCTCTGCGTATGTGGACTACTGCCAGCGCCACCGCGCCACCGCGCAACGAGCGTAGACTATCCACCAGAGCGTTGTTTCACCATGCATCAGCATTATCCTTAATTTATGAACATGAGTGTATTTCTGCAATATCGCAGAAGGAAGCTCGAGCTTTTTGTAACCCTATTACGAGACGTAGTAAAAGCTCAGTGAGGTGTTGATAGTAGCGTCTTCGTCACCTTAAAGGCATTCTTGACCAACATCAACCCACCACGTCCAATCTCAAATGTTAGTATCGCGTACGACCGTTACAGCGTGTATTCAAAGCAAATGTGATTTGCATCCTCAATGTGGTACTGCTAGCGCCACTCTTGCTCGAAATCTGAATAGACATCATCTTGCAGGTGCATAAACTCGCCTACCAACTTGCACGTTTGAAGAAGAACTCATTCTTGGTGTTAGGATTTTTTTCTGCAAGTATATTTAGTGGTAGGATGATGGATTCCATGAAATCCAACGAACTGCTAGAGATATACGTGTCGACTTAGCCAGAGACCCCCTTTTCTGAATACACTTTATACAAATGAATTGAAGAAGGCTATCCATATATTACCCGCTAACGACTGTTCCGCTTCAACAGCCATCCACCCAATTGGGAAACAGCACATCCTGAGGTCGAGGTTCTTTATAGACGTTTTTAACATTCTCGCCATCATCTTCTGATTCTTCAAATAAAGTATTTACAGATAGCCTTGATTTACAAAATTTATGTTTCTAGCACGGAGAAATAAATATTGAGTTCAAGTGAATTTTCCATGGCTTTACCTTTATCGTACACTTTATGTTTTGCATCGTCTAAAGCAGTGTTTTTTAACCTTTTTAAGTACACAACCCGTTTCCAAGTAAAAATATTCTGGCGACCACCAGAACTATAATAAAAGTATGTCAGCGATTTCAAAGGCAACGTATTTAATTTTCTTTGTATCGATACTATACTGATCGAGATATCAAGTGCAATGTGAAAAGAGGTCGCAGTGCTCTGCGGGCAGAGATATGATAATATTCTTCGCCACGGTAGAGGCGCGGGGGTGAGAAGGGGTCAGTGGGGGGTCATAGGCCTTCGTTTTCGGACACTATAATCATTTGTCCGAGTACACCAGCAAGTACAGACGTGATTATTGTCTTCGCACTTCGCTCTGAGCGAGCATAAAATGGACAAGTTTGTTAAAAGATCTGTGCAGCCCGCCGTGTCTGGTACAAGTGGCAGTGGCAGAAGCGAATCAAAATCGAAAAAGATAGGCTTTATGACGACTGTTATCTGAAGTATGGTTTTACTATCATGAACAACAAAATTCAATGTGTAATTTGTGATGAAGTATTGTTATGTGAGAGTATGAAACCATCAAAGCTTCTGCGTCACCTCTCAACTAAACGTTCCAAGGAAGCTGATAAACCTTTGGATTTCTTCGAAAGGAAACTGAAAACACTTAACCAGCTGCAAACTACGTACTAAGATTCATGTAATACAATAATAATGGTATTTGCTGATTTAAAATAGTATTAATGTTTCTGATTTTTTATTTGTTTTTCTGATTTAACAATATTTTTTATCTGATTTCAGGTATCCGACGTCAACGAGAAAGTGTTACTAGCTAGCTACCGAGTTGCATTCCGAATCGCTAAGGCAGGGAAGCCGCATACAGATGCAGAAAATCTTATTTCCCCAGCAGCCCTGGATATGCTAAAAAGTATACCTCTTTCTGATAATACCATTGAACGCAGAATAAACTCTATGACCGGTGACATTCGAGAACAGTTAATCGAAAAATTAAAGAACAGACCACATTTTGCTTTGCAGTTTGATGAATCTACTGATGTTTCACTTTGTGCTCAATTTATAGTATTTGTTCACTTTGAAGCAGATGAAAGTGCCATGAAAGACACTATATTCTGCAAAGAATCCCTGCGAACACTACTGGCCAGTGTTCGTATGACATATTTTTCGAAAGCACTCGCAACTACGAGATTGATTGGACAAAATGTATCCCCATTTGTAGTGCTGGTGCTAAAGCTATGACTGGCAGTAAAATTGGTCTTGTCGCAAAATGAAAATCAATAATGCCATATATTTCGTGGACACACTGCTTTCTTCATAGACAAGTCCTGGAAGCCACGATTTTAACTTCTGATTTAAACGATGTGCTTAAAAACGTGATGAAAGCTATAAACTCTACTAAAGGTAAAGCGTTGCAAACTCGACTGTTTAGGATCATGGGTTCGCTGCATCAAAATCTTCTTTATCACACAGAGGTCAGGTGGCTTTCCAAAGGAAAGGTATTGACACGACTTCTGGAACTGAAAGATGAGTTGTTAATGTTCTTACGAGATTATAAATCTGGATATGCGACTTACTTTTGTGACCCTGTTTGGCTATTAAAATTAGCATTTCTCGCGCATACTTTTAACCACCTAAATATTTTAAACAGAAGCCTCCGATGGAAAGAAGAAAACATTATAACAACGAAGGATAAAATCAAAGGATTCCTCGCAAAACTTAGTTTGTGGTCAAAGTTTTTACAAAGATGATGTTTGAGTCTTTCCCTTGTATTATGACGACTGTCGAAGAAATTGCATTGGACCAGTCGGCGGTACTAAGTTCTCACATTCTTTGCTTGATACAGAGCTTGCATAATTGGGACGAGAAACTGTTAAGTTACTTTCCAGAGCTGAACTCTGACGCTGACAACAATCATAGATGGATACTAAATCCTTTTTTAAATATGTCAGTACAACTGGCTGATCTGAACACGATGACGAAACAAACACTTATAGATTTAGCAGCTGACGGGACGTTTAAAATGGAATTTAATTCGCAAAAGACTGACGTCTTCTGGATGAAGAGAGAAGAACGGTATCCACAGCTGGCAAAGGAAGCTTTGAAATTATTAGTGCCATTCGCCACTTGCTACCTTTGTGAATTAGCGTTCTCTTTAATGGTGAACATAAAAACTAAGAAGGGAAATAGACTTCAACTACAAAATGGTTTGGTGATATGTGTCTCAAAAATAGAAGCACGATTTGACAAATTATTAATAAATTAATTGGCATAGCCCTCTCATTGCAACTGTTGTGTTTTTATTGCAGTCTGGGACCTATACCCGCATTTGAACTCTTCAACAGGTTTAAATTAAATTCGTATTCATTATTATAAATAAGTACCAGCTCTGAACGTGAGCGAATTTGCAAGGTGTTTTCACAAAATCTTGTCACTTCCGTATGACATATGTACCATAGCAGATGATCGTCTTGAAACATATGTTACCAGCACGCCTGGCCTGCGACCGTGGACCGCGACCCCTGAGCAAGGCTTTGCGATTCCCCCCCCCCCCCCCCCCTCCCCCCGAGAGGGTCGCGACCCACAGGTTGAAAAACACTAGTGTAAAGCACAGTGCCACAGTACGATATCCTTGTCTCATCCCATGAAATACTTCGGCTTAGTCTTAAACTATTCTTTAATGGTATTTCAACAACGTAAACCATTCATGGGACAATGTAGGTGTACTGACTTTGATATAAAACTTCCGTGTGCATCGATGAAACTGAAAACAGTTTACTTTAACATTAATTTGCCACGAGGCCCTTTTATGTAATGGCTATTAGCATCAGTTTAGATTGTCGTCGTTAACTTAAGTTGATGTCTTGGGATAACAAGAGCGTTAGTAACACATATTTGAAGTCTCGTCAGAAGCGCATAATTAAGTATTTTGTCTTACAAAAGTAGTGCATTTACTGTCTACGGAGACACAAATTTCACGTAAATTCAATATAAAGACGTATATCAGTCAAGCTTTATTCAAACACTTCAATAGGAGTGAAATATCGGATGACTACAATTCGTATGTAAACTGCTTAGAAATCACCAAGCAGTTGCGTGAACCGCTTTTCTTTTACCTTGTTCGTTGTAGAGCGAAAGTATCTTTCTTGTACAGTATGCAGCAGCAAGAACCTTTTATTTTCATTTTTTGGAACCTATAAAGCGCTCACAAATTTCAATTTGGTTCTTTTTTCTTTACCATCGGGAGTACAAGAATGATGCTGTGCTGACGTATTTACTGCCCACGTTTGACGAGATGCACTTGGTAGCGCAAGATACTTTACTAGCTCCTGCCAGCGAGTATTTACTTTGAGTGTAACACCGCAACAGTTTTAGCAGTTCTTTAGCAGTTACGGAAGCATGGGAGGTTTTCCGAGTAAGTTTGTCAATACTAAATTTCCTTCTATACTGATTGTTCTGAGTATGCTCCATAACAGAATCATTTCCTGATAGACGCTATTAAAAATGCGTTTAATATAGCAAGTACCTTATTATCTGCTTTAGCGGAATGTACTCACTGAATTCTGTCATACATTCACCTCTGATTTAAAACACTCGTCTTAAGAGTTTCAATATTTCGAGTCTAATTAGTTTCAATATCATCCATTTCACACAGACGTTTTGAATCGAAAATTTGAATGGCTTGCGTTGCCTCACGAGCATGAAAAAATTCAGTGTCAGCGTACAAGAAATGATTGCATGAAACATTTAAATATCACTAAAATTGAATGGGAATACTACTCTTATTGTTAAGTGTTAAACACCTGTAATGAAAGTTGTCTGTGTAAGAAACAATCGCAATGGATGTACCTACACTGAATATGAACAGAGCAGTGAAATCGAGCGATTTCTGTTTTATATTCTTAAAATAATACTTTTAAACCAAACGAGTACAGAAACTGGCGGTTTTTCAGTAACATCAAGTGCTGGTTCCTTCATGAACGGATGGATTTCAGGTTATGGCTTCCTGTTTTAAATGTCATCTCTGAACTGTGACGTCTATTTTCTGCTCTTATAGGTGAAATGATACTACGATAACTCACCAGGGAAGATGCAACTAGAAAATTATCACTGTTACGTTTGTTCATAGCACTTAATACAACATAGTATAACATTTACACTGTTGGGACTTCAAAAAATTTGAAAACTAAGGCCAATAGAATTTTTAAAAAATATTGCATTACATGAAATGACAGACTTTCCAGAAATTTGATCGTATCGATACTGTATTCGATACTATTAAACTCAGTGTTGATTAATCATGTTCTTAAAATGTATTCGTATCAATACTCAAAACATGCTGGTTTCAGAATCTCAACAGTGATCCATCTAAGTTATCTTTCTGAAAGTGGAAAGTTTCTGGCGTTGTTGCAATTTCGCGTTTAATGATACTACATTGGCCTTTCTCATTCACGGAATTGCCTAAATTATCGATTTATTTTATTACAACGTACGACCCATGTCGTATATATATACAGTATCCTGGTTGTTGCTGTTGTCTGTCAGGTGGAGCCTACAGTCCTGGATGACATAAAATGTCGGAAGTCCTATCAAAGTAATCGCTTTCCATCCATCACTACAACTAATTGACTAAATGAATGGATGTCGTCGGTAGTTGTTTAGAGTTAATGGACGTCACTTGGTTTAATATGTGGTTCTGATTCATTAACAAGTAATAGCTACAAAAATTCAGATTCATATTTCTAGATATGTTCCTTGCTGCTGCCTCGGGGAGCTAGTTACCAAAGTACACTGCAGCCTGCCCAACCAGGTCCCAACACTCTTGTCAACTGGACGGCCAGTCAATGGCATGTCCAGACTCGCCTGCCGAATGTGGTTGCTTATGTTTGCGAAGTGTCACAAAGTGCTGGATTCTCCAAGCTAATATATGTATGTTGGACTTCCGGTGATGCTTGGCAACTTGTCCCGAGGTCGTAATTTGCAAAGTCTAACATTTCCATTACGGTCAGTCTGATAAATGCTTTGCAAAGCTGATGGTCATGCCATCTGGGAACTCGTTCAGAAGATTGATGGATACCACAAATTGAACGCTTTGTGTCGTTTACATGGTTACGTATATATCATGGTGGCTGCTTGTGTGCTGGTTGCATTTGGTCCTAGATGTCACAGTCTTGTGCCCATCCCTCTCTAGGGCAACGCTGTAAATGGCAAAGTTCCCAGTCTTTGTTATTTATGTATTTATTTATTTATTTAACGTGATTTGATATTGTCACTTCTCGACCGTCAGTATCGGATTCTGAACCAGAAACGTAATTCGGAGACATCCACATTAATATATTAAAGTACTGGTATCTCTCCTACACGAATAACATATGATTGTTTCCAGAGTACGGCTGTAATTCAGTTAAACGTGTTATATCACGAAAGGATTCAAAGTAAAAGACAACATTTCTGCAGTTATAGTGTACAACTCTCGATTATTCTACATTTATAATCCCTTAATTCTACGCCTGGCCACATTGCTCCTTGTAGAGGGTCAAGTTTGAATATACCTAGAATTTTCTAAAGTTAATACCTTTAATGTGCTGAAGAACATCAATATTTTACAGCGATCTTTTCTGTATCATTTCTACAACGTAGATTTCTTCCATTAGTTGAGAAATCATGCCAACATTGCTATGATTTCAAATAAAACCTTTTGACATAGAATTATCAAGATTAAATATATGAATTATGTTAGCTTTTTTTGTAAGATGTTCTTTCAGATAGATAATCCACTACAGAGTTTAATGTTTTCGACAGTGCTGTCGCTCCCACCTAATAATAACCTAAATCACTCTGTTATTGTAATGTAGGATTCAAAAGAATGATTACTATTGTTAATTATTATTAATATTTAAATAATATACAAAACTTTACACAAGAACTTGATTTAATTGAATACACTAGCATAGTGCGTAACTTGGTCAGGATGTAAAAACGTCAGGTAGCTGTCTAACTTGCAGCCGGTACTTTATGTGCTTAAATAGAAAGACGAGCAGTAACCTTCTACTTATTGCGACAGTTCATGACTTTTGCATACACAAGATGATACAGCATGCTGTTCATTAGCTATTACACCGTGCGCTACAATATTTTTCTTTATAAACAACTGGAGACAATGTTTTGATAATGTTAATTATTTTCGTTTTCCTTCCACTAGATCTGAAAACAACGAGTGATGATCGAAATCGTTCATCTGTGAACTACTGAATGTGATTGTGTCTATCAGTAGGACTGCAAACATGTTCCTGGAATTGACGCTTGGTGCCCTGTGTGTTACCGATTTTCACTGTCGCAAATGTCACTGTACTGTATATTGCATTGTGCAGTATCGGATCTTCCAATTAAGAGCCACTATTGAATATATCCGCTGCTTCCACAGAATTCTGTCATTGTTTGCACCATTCACTAGTGTAGAAAGCCACATTACTCCTACAGCATTGAGGAATTTCATATATTACGAATGGTGCGAACTGGCATTCCAAAGATCAAAGACAACATTTCTTTGGCTATCGCTGGCATTTGATTTGTGGTGACTGGTACTCTGTTGTGAACGGACAAATACCGTGAAAATGATTATTCTGATGAGAGGACACCTGAACCACCACAGCTGCAGTACATTTTTGACTTTTCGTAGCTTCTATTTCCCGCCATGGTTTCATATGTAACGTAAACTGCTTCACAATTTCAAAATTTTACTTTTTCAAACACAGAGCACTCGGCCTACTACATTTCCCTCCGGTTTAAATTGCCGAAATGGACTTTTTTGTTCTTATTTCCCAATAAATTCTAATTTCTCATATTTTTACATTACCACACATGGATTATTACAGTCGTCATGCATTATACCAGCCATGTTCACGTAACACAAATGTGCTGATTTACCTACACTGCAGTTTAAAGTAGCGGAAATGAAAGTGACGTCTTAGGGTATGGAATGGCTACAGAGCTTCCACATTGCTGTCATCGCGAGTCTCAGTCGGAATTATTTCCCAGTAACCCAAATAATAAAGAAAAAGTCGTTTTGTACCATTTTAGAAACAAACGTACTTGTCCGAGTAGCTTCCGCTATTTTAGTGTTTCATCGTCTCCTACTCGTTAGAGAATCAAAAGAATCTAAACAGATCTGTTTCGTCCATAACTGCTCGTTTGTCAATAGACACGCATCCGAAATACTGATTAGCTATTTGTACGACTAACCGACCAGTCGCTGGGTCCAGCTCTAATTTTTCGTTTGGCGCACGTGTCTTTTAGGGGAATGAAATGAAATGCATTCTACCCAAATCGACGATCCCGCAGTCTTCTCCCTACAGCAAGTTTGTAAGAGGGTCCGCCATCGAAAGGATTCCACTTTGTGCGTGAGGGGAGGAGGAAGTCGTTGCGGAAGCATTGCGGTTAGGATAAGGAAGAAGTCCTCCAATCCTCCGGAACGAGACAAGCGTTCCTCTGAAAGGAAAAACGAGAACGCGAAACCCGGCAAAATCTGATCGGAAATGAGTGCGCCGCTGTGATGCTCATCTGGACAAGAAGCGTCTTGGGAGCTTCCAGTGACCGACACAGCCAGAATCATTGTTAGCATGCTATAATTCTGTGAGCTCTCTGTGTGAATGAGCTAATTTAATGTAAAGAAGAAATGTTTCAATTTGGCAATAAATACAAACATATGTGGAATACTACTGTTTCCAAAGTGTTTTCCCACAAAACCAAACGCACTGACTTCGTCTACCGGCCGAATTTATATCGCTTATTAAGAAATAAACGGTCTAATACTTCAAATTAGTGATAACGTGACGAATGCTAAATGCATACAGAGAAGTCTAAAATAAGAAACACAGAACTGATATTCAACTCTGCGTCTAGGTCACTAGAGAGAGATGGAGGGAGTAAGTAGAGATCTTGTTAAATAATTTATCTTGACATCTAGATTAAGTTTTTTCAATAACCACAAGATCATATTTGATGTGATCAAATTTTCTAAACAACTGCTTATTACCAAAAATATGTTTATATTCATTATCAGACATAGTAAAGTATTATACTGGGGACACAGTAAGACAGAAATTACGTCAGTCATTACGAATTTGTTATTTCCTTATTTACGGTCCTTTCCCTTCGAGAATTACTATTGTATGAATTCTACAAGAAATATTATCGTTTCATCTTCTACTATATGTTTTTTTTTCATCACGGTCTCTTTTTTTTAATGTTAATGTGACGACCCAACTTATAATACCGCGAGAAAGCATTGTTTCTCTCGTGTCCTTGTCAGGTACATTACCGTCGTCAATGAATTTTCGCAATCTCATTCAACTGCTTGAGGAACATGTTTATTTTTTTCTTGCCACAGAAAGTTAATTTAAAATATGTGTGTCTCACTTTTTTGAGAGATAGCATGAACCACAAATGTGTATTTAGATGCTTCCCCATATGTTTTTCTACAATTAATTGGTCTAAATTTTAACTAGTTTTGACCTGTCGTAAATTAAATAAAATTTGAAACGATAGATACATCGCATACTCACGAGACCAATCACAATGGTGTTTCATTTTATTAGGAGGTAGTTGTCTGATTTGTTAAATTTTCTACGTTTTGTTGGCGTAGTTAATTAAAAGTAGTATTGCTTAGCGTGAATTCAACTAAAACTGCAAGATAAAAAGTATTAAAACTCTAGGCATGCGGGTTTGATCACTAATCTACCAGTGGATACTCTAAATACGCAGGAAAATCACGGTAGTTGCTGCTATTTTTGCTGGTATTTTTGTTGCTGAAATCTAAGACAGGGCATCCAACGTCTGGTTTAATGTAAATCAGTTTTCAGGCTATTTAAGAGCACGATTTATAGAATGAGTTTCAGATATGTTACATTACTCTTATGTTTTTGTAATCTAACGGACTGTCAGAATGCACGCATTTCAAAATCTAGTATAGCGTGACGCTGGTGCACATACTTTGACCTAAGAAGAAGCAGTATTACGAGGCTTTGGTTATTGTCCTACCATACGACCAAATAACTGGCCCAATCAGTATTTGTTTCTCATATCTTGCTATTGTTCATTATTCTTCCAATAGCGATAACAACTGAGGTCTAATGACCTAGGATTTGTAAAAGTAATCGGATGTGAACTTGTTGCAGAAACGTACGCAACATTCATTTGAAGCTGTTAAAAAATAACACGGAAGACATATCAGGATGGCATAACGGAGATTTTAAATATAAAAATGCTCGAGAAAAATATGATCCCATCGTCAAAAACCCTGTATGGCCTTTATTCTCATGTTTTATGCAAGTCTTGCATCCCACGCATTAACGTATAACGTAAATGTAGTCTGTTGACTAACAACTTCAGAGAATTGTTACTGATCAGCGTCAGTCAAGATAATAAAGTAGCCAGCGCTGTATACAGTCGTTGAAAATGCTGTACGTTTGGTGAGTGTGAGAAATGCCCTGCGAGTGACATGAAACTTTGCATTGAGGAGTAAGTACATACAGGTTGATTCAGCCTCCCCTACGTATGTCGTTTTATGCAACCCACAATGTTATATCTGGCCTTCATAATACACACACGAGATTTTCACATTCTCTGACTCACTACGAGAACTCTATTAATCCTACAGAGGAATGAACAGGATCAGTTTGCGGGAAATGTAATGTAGTCAAATTTTGTACTGGAATACGTTTTCGCTACAGGTCGCGGTTTTCGAGTTGTACAAGAAAAACGGACAAAAGTGAGCTTCAAACGCATCTCCACCCGCTAGTGATGGGAGCAACCGAATGAAAATATAGATTCTTTCAGTTTTTGTAAAATAGTCGACTCATTCGATTGTAGTTTTTGGTATCAGTTGAGTTATTCATTCATTATTTTGACTAGAACCACTCAATAGAAGCCTCCGAATGGCAACAGTCGATTCAGTCGGTTGCGCTATTTACGTATTTATTCTTTTCAGTGAAACCAATTTGTGAAAGCAACCGAATCTGTCGGTTGAAGTTTTACTTATTATTCACTCCTATGTTTCAAGTGAAAGCATTTTGTGTGAGCTACCGAAAGAAAACAGTGTACTCAGTCCATTGTAGTTCTGCATACTCACTGAATTACATTATTCATTCCTTTGCAAGTCTGAACCATATACGCTCTTTTTTTCAACAAAATCACTCTTTACTGTATTTTAGTTGACTGAGATATCCGTTCACTCTTCTGAGTGAAATCAATCTATAGTACTTTCATCGTTGTAGTTGTTGCGGTCTTCAGTCTGAAGGCTGGTTTGATGCTGTCTTGTGTAAGCCTCTTCATCTCCGAATAATTGCTGCAACCACGTTATATGCATTCATTTAATTATTTACAGAATAGACTAATTGCTATTTTCATCATTTACAACTGGTTAATATAATGCTGTGGATTAAGCGGTTCCAGGCGCAATTAACACGTAAGTAAGTATGGTGTTCTATCGCTGGGGCTACAAAATTGACCATAAACGTTCCGTTGGGGGTATGTGAAAAAGAGAAGGAACATTGCCAGGTTTTAGAGACTGTTTGTATTTCGTTTTACTGAAAATGTGCGATCATGTCAATTAATTAAAAATCACTTGAAAATTGGTCTTCTGCACATTTATATGTACGGAAGGTAAATATAGTGTGCAGAAAATTACGATACTGGCTACATTCGTGCACATAGAACCTGTTGAACCAGTCGGTTGTCCCATGACTACCATCCACACACACATTTCCCACCAGTCGGGGTTTCTGGTATGTTGTTCATGGCACTCCATCCTACCAATGTACAACAATTTACGACTATACGAAATATTCCCGATACATAGTCGGATATTTTGTTACTATTACTGATTTAAAGGTGTTTTTGAGGGTAATGAAAACGGAACGACCTTTGTAAACGTTACGTGGAATCTAATTACTTTAACCTTACAAGCACAATAGTTTCGTATTCAGAAGGCATGACAAATGCAACGATATAATTGTTTATTTTATGCTGTTAAAATTCACAAAATTGCAAGATAAAATTTACACAGGTGTCTGTTTTACCATTGGTAAGTGCTCGACTAAGCCGGTGGTGTAATAAAGACTGTCAATGAAGAGCAGGAAAGGTCGACTATGCGAAATAATTCGTGCAGTCGCTAATTTTTGTACGGTGATGGTGGGGATTGTCATGTACAACACACGATGGGCACCAGGTTTGGAAGTGGGGGTTGGTCTGAAATTCACTTTGGTAAGTTTTTCTTAAATAACACGAAAATTATGGCCTCTAGCAAAAACGTATTCAAGTACAAAATTTAACTACACTAAATTTCTTACTAAATCGTCCCATTCATTTTCTTTATTTTTTTGTATGTCTAATAATTTGCCCATAACCAGAGACAGGATACGAGAATCTGCCGCGTGGTTTATGGAGGCAATTTATAACGTTGAGGATTGCATAAAATGATATCGGTAGGAGCAGCTTAATCACTCTGTGTGAGCATCTGCATCGCATACCTGTTTTCTGCGAGACTGAGTCGGCTGCAAGAACTCAAACTAGTCGTTATTATAATGGGCAATGGAAACACATTCTATCAGTTATCTTTGGAATACCTAATTCCATGCATGTTTCAACGGGCGTGTGCTGGTAACAACAGAACACATGTGCCACAGAACAGCAAGTGCGGCGGCGACACCGGAGTCGTCACAGCGAGGAGGGGAATATCGCCCTCACGAGAGCGATGGAGTGGACTGAGCGGCGAGGGTGGAGGGGGTCAGGAATCAGTGATTGAAGGATATGTTTGAAGGCGATATGATCCACGTACCATGGTCGTGTAGCTGGCGAGAAGCCACTGATCATTAGAGCAAAAGCGAAAAGTAATGGCGACAGACGTATTGGACATGTTACCAGCTACAAAGACTTGTCAAATCATATCTCATTGACTTCATGTTATTAATCGTCATTTCGGTGATAAGAATAACTTTAAAAAATAAAAAAAGAAGACTATATTCAAAAAATGGCTCTGAGCACTATGGGACTTAACATCTATAGTCATCAGTCCCCTAGAACTTAGAACTACTTAAACCTAACTAACCTAAGGATAGCACACAACACCCAGTCATCACGAGGCAGAGAAAATCTCTGACCCCGTAGGAATCGAACCCGGGAACCCGGGCGCTGGAAGCGAGAACGCTACCGCACCACCACGAGCTGCGGGCGACTACATTCAAAATGTGCAACACGAGCTAGAATCTAATCTTAATTAACGTACCTATTTCCTTAACCAAGTATGTCATTTCTGAAGGCGAACCGAAAGGCTAGAGCCTCTAGTACTAGACTGGGCAACAATTGGCCTCATCATGTTCTCCAGGGGGGTGTAAGAAAGTACGATGCCAGTTACCTACGCAACAATGGAGAGAGGTTTCACGGAATGATAAGGAACGATGTGAGATGCGGCACTGAGAATGACGTTTGTAGACCTGAGGGACCTAAGTATGAGGTCGTGCTGAAAAGTAATGCCTCCGAATTTTTCGTTCTGTTCTCAGTATCGAGTGAGGTATTGTCTGTCAGGCATATTATTCGGTTGACTTTTACGCTTCGCTGACGCAAGTTGGAAACCTCTGCCGCTAGAGGGCTCCGGATTGTAGCGTGTAACATATCACGTGCAACTTAACTATGTCGATGCATCAAAAACAGCGGGCTGTAATCGAGTTTCGAATTCGAATATTTCGCCCACACACGGAGCACCCACTCTTTCAGCATGGCAATACCAGACTACACACAAGCGATGCGACATCTGCAGCAATACGATGCCTTGGGTTCACTGTCATCGATCATCCTCCATACAATTCCGACTTCGTCGTACCCGATTTTCATCTGTTTCCAAAACTTAAGGATCACCTTCGTGGACTTCACTTTTTAGTGATGAAATGATGCAACTAGAGATGAGGTTGTGGCCTCGTCAAGAAAGTCGAACATTCTACAGTGATGGTATCAACAAGCTGATCTTTCGTTGAGAGAAATGTGGTCTTTGCCAGTGGGACAATGTTGAGCGATAAATATGTAGACATGAAGAATAAAGAACTAGAATGTTAATAATGTTTGTTTTGATTAAAAATCTTTAAGAGTTTTCACATAAAAAATTCGGAGGCATTACTTTTCAGCGCACTCTCTTGCAATGTGCTCCGTAGACTATAGTATCTAAACGAATGAATACAGGAGCTTAAGGTACGTTTCTACTTAGACATGAAAAACTAAAGACTGCCTTTAAACCAGGTTCAAAAATCAAATGGCTCTGAGCACTATGGGACTCAACCTCTGTGGTCATAAGTCCCCTAGAACTCAGAACAACTTAAACCTAACTAACCTAAGGACATCACACACATCCATGCCCGAGGCAGGATTCGAATCTGCGACCGTAGCAGTCGCGTGGTTCCGGACTGAGCGCCTAGAACCGCTAGACCACCGCGGCCGGCAAAACCAGGTGGAAGGTATAGGTTCATGCCGTTGCCGCTAGGTGCCTTCCTGGTGCAGTGCAACCCAATGTGCGTCGAGTCTAACAGAGATAAAAAAAAGTCAGAAAAGACTGTTAGCCTTCTCCGTCTTGACAAATGCAGTTCAGTTAAACCTAAGTAGCTTGATTCTCGTTGAGACAGCGCCATGCAATTCCTACTGCTCAGATCATTCGATGATGGCACCAGCAGTTTCAAGATGTTGGTTGCTTACATAAAGAAAAATCCACAGGTCGTCCTCCTGTGCTCGTTCAAGTTGTAGGTCGAATTCAGTAGAGTTTTGCACATAGTCCACATACGTCTACCAGTCACGTCATCGGAGAGTTAGCCATTCCTCAAGTTCCATCTGCCGTTATTTGTGGCGGCGTTTATGTTTCAAACTATAAAGAATTTAGTTAGTACACGATCTTAATGATAAACAGCAAGGTGTATATTTTGTGAACGTATTCTGGGTGTGCAGATTGAAGATATCAGTTTATTTTCATGTATAGTTTTCAGTAATAAGGTTAGGCTGCATTTATGCTGTAAAATGGATCCCCACAACGTAACGGTATGGGTAACACAATAGCGATGCACCACAGTCGAGAACGAGAGAGACTCTACAAAGCTTCTTGTGTTTTGTGCCGAGATAAAATTTACGGCCCGCTCTTTTTCGGTGAAAGGACGGTTACAGGAATCACGCACCATGATATGTTGGATATATGACTTTTTCCACAACTGCGAGAAGATACCGAAACCTTAATTTTTCAACGGAACGGAAGACCGCTGTGCTGGCGTCTGTCGGTAAAATCATTTCTTAACATTGTGCTGCGTCGACGATGGATAGGGCGTGTGCAAATCTCGCATTGCACCAATGCGTAATACTGCATGATAGCTTCTGTATGTGTGGCATGCAACTCCTAAATTCAAGCGGAAGTACTGGAGTAGCGGCATAGGTCAGACGAAATTAAAATAGTGCCAGTTTCATCTCGTGGTCTAGTTCCAGTACAGACACGATGTTCGTATGGTGGCTCTCGAGAACGAGTAAGTTCAGATGTCGTTCTTCACAGTAAACATTCGCTTTTAAATATTTCGTGCCGGCGCCTGTAGGACTGCAAGAATAGTTCTCAGCAAAATTAGTATTCTAAAAAGAGTGGAGAGAGTATTAAGTAAACGTTGAGATTATCAAAGAGAGTACACTAGCGCATTTGACAAGCTTAAAAGATCAAACTGGCCCTCTCCTTGCTGAAGAAAGTGTCATAGCTTTCTGGTGGTAGCATTTAAGGAACCACAGGAAACTAATCACGATGAATTGACGGCGAGTGTAGTCCCGCGGCAACCTAATATGAATCGATGAGCCTCGTGAGCGCGTGGCTTTACTGCCTAATAATAGGACAAAATCGTCTGGGCTCTCAGTTCGGTTTTGCAGAGAGTACTAGATGACACTGACCCTAACTTAATTTCCATTTATCCCGAATATCTCGCATAGCGTAAAGTCCTAAGTAATTGGAACAAGTAGCATAAGGAATAGAACCGCAAAATTACAGACTAATGCCGCGTGGAATCAGCCGAGCGGTCTGAGTCGCTGCAGTCGTGGACTGTGCGGCTGGTCCCGGCGGAGGTTCGAGACCTCCCTCGAGCATGGATGTGTGTATTTGTCCTTAGCATCTACATCTACATCTACATTTATACTCCGCAAGCCACCCAACGGTGTGTGACGTAGGGCACTTAACGTGGCACTGTCATTACCTCCCTTTCCTGTTCCAGTTACTTACGGTTCGCGGGAAGAACGACTGCCGGAAAGCCACCGTGCGCGCTCGAATCTCTCTAATTTTACATTCGTGATCTCCTCGGGAGGTATAAGTAGGAGAAGTAGGGGGAAGCAATATATTCGATACCTCATCCAGAAACGCACCCTCTCGAAACCTGCCGAGCAAGCGACACCGCGATGCAGAGCGCCTCTCTTGCAGAGTCTGCCACTTGAGTTTGCTAAACATCCACGTAACGCTATCACGCTTACCAAATAACCCTGTGACAAAACGCGCCGCTCTTCTTTGGATCTTCTCTATCTCCTCTGTCAACCCGACCTGAATCTCAACCTGGCACCCGCCTTACCAACAATTAGTATTATATGATCATTCCACTTCAAATCCTTCCACACGCATACTCCCAGATATTTTACAGAAGTAACTGCTACCAGTGTTTGTTCCGCTGTCATATAATCATCCAATAAAGGATCCTTCTTTTTATGTATTCGCAATACATAAAATTTGTTTACGTTAAGGGTCAGTTGCCACTCCCTGCTCCAAGTGCCTATCCGCTGCAGATCTTCCTGCATTTCGCTGCAATTTTCTAATGCTGAAACTTCTCTGTATACTACAGCACCATCCGCGATAAGCCGCATGGAACTTCCGACACTATCTACTAGGTCATTTATATATATTGTGAAAATCAATGGTCCCATAGCACTCCCCTGTGGCACGCCGGAGGTTACTTTAACGTCTGTAGACGTCTCTCCATTGAGAACAACATGCTGTGTTCTGTTTGCTGAAAACTCTTCAATCCAGCCACACAGCTGGTCTGATATTCCGTAGGTTCTTACTTTGTTTATCAGGCGACAGTGCGGAACTGTATCGAACGCCTTCCGGCAGTCAAGGAAAATGGCATCTACCTGGGAGCCTGTATCTAATATTTTCTGGGTCTCATGAACAAATAAAGCGAGTTGAGTCGCACACGATCGCTGTTTCCGGAATCCATGTTGATTCCTACGGAGTAGATTCTGGTTTTCCAGAAATTACATGATACGTGAGCAGAAAACATGTTCTAAAATTCTACAACAGATCGATGTCAGAGATATAGGTCTATAGTTTTTCGCATCTGCTCGACGACTCTTCTTGAAGACTGGGACTACCTGTGCTCTTTTCCAATCATTTGCAACCTTCCGTTCCTCTAGAGACTTGCGGTACACGGCTGTTAGAAGGGGGGCAAGTTCTTTCGCGTACTCTGTGTAGAATCGAATTGGTATCCTCTCAGGTCCAGTGGACTTTCCTCTGTTGAGTGATTTCAGTTGCTTTTCTATTCGTTGGACACTTATTTAGATGTCAGCCATTTTTTCGTTTGTGGGAGGATTTAGAGAAGGAACTGCAGTGCGGTCTTCCTCTGTGATTCAGCTTTGGAAAAAGGTGTTTAGTATTTCAGCTTTATGCGTGTCATCCGCTGTTTCATTGCCATCATCATCCCAAAGTGTCTGTATATGCTGTTTCGAGCCACTTACTGATTTGACGTAATACCAGAATTTTCTGTCAAGTCTGTACATAGAATTTTACTTTCGAATTCACTGAACGCTTCACGCATATCCCTCCTTACCCTAACTTTGACATCGTTTAGCTTCTGTTAGTGTGAGAGGTTTTGGCAGCGTTTAAACTTGCAGTGAAGCTCTCTTTGCGTTCGCAGTAGTTTCCTAACTTTGTTGTTGAACCACAAGTAGTGTGTAAGCTTAGGGACTGATGACCTTAGCAGTTAAGTCCCATAAGACTTCACACACATTTGAACATCGGTTTGCTGCAAAATTCTTGAGTATATTCTAAGTTCGAATTTAATAATTTTGCTTGAGACAGAAAAACTTCTGTCGACAAATCGGCACGGATTTAAAAAGCACCGCTCGTGAGGAACTCAGATTTTCCTTTCCTCACATGATTCCTGTGAACCATGAATGAAGCGCAATGGGCCGATTCCATTTTCATAGATTTCAGGAAACCTTTGACATGCTGCCCATTTTGCATTGTTAAAGAAGGTCCGAGCATGAGGAATAGCTTCTCACGTAAGTGAGAGGATCGACGACTTTTTAAGTAACAGAACCCTCTACTTTGTCCAAGACGGTGAGTGTTCATCAGAGACAAGGATCTCGTCAGGCGTACCAACAAGGACCGCTCTTGCTCTCTATAAATACAAATGAACTGACAGACGGGTGAGCAGCAACCTGCGACTGTTCGCTGATGACGTTGTAGTACGCGGAGAAGTATGGTCTTCGGGTGATTGTATGTACACGATGACCTACACAGTTTATAGTTTTATTTTTGTGGGGATCCACAGCCTCAACGTGTGACTGAAAATACGATCCAGGTTAGCTACATCAGCTTTTTATTACCTATGTGACTGGTCAATTTCGACCTTTGGTCATTTTCAAGCACGAAACAGGCTAATCGCATGGACAATAAAAAAAATAATGGGGCCTCCTTGGACCATGTTTCCATTCACAAAAGACTTATGCAGTGTTTCTATTTAATGTGGTGAATGGCAGCTTCCTCTAAACGTAGAAAAATTTAAGTTACTATAGGTGAGCATTAAAAACAAAGTTGTGTTATTCGAATACAGTACTATTGGTATGCTCCTTGACTCAGTCACATCGATCAAATGTCTAGGCGTAACGTAGCAAAGCGATATGAAATGGAACGAACAATTAAGGACGATAGTGGGAAAGGCGGGTCGTCGTGTTCGGTTTTCGGGAGAGTTTAATGAATGTCTAACTCATCCATAAATGAGATCGAGTACAGAACACTGGTGCGACTCATTCCTGAGTACTGCTCCAGTGTCGTAGATCTCCGCTAGGTCTAACTGTAGAAAAACGCCGAAGCAATTCAAAGAAGTACTGCCTGATCCGTTACCGAGAATGTAACGAAAACAATCAGTATATAAGGGTGTTCATTTTTATAGTATAGGAATCGCTTTCAGTCGTATATAGAAGCTGACGACAGTTGCTTCTTGCACATACAACGGTTTCGCGCACTGACTCCACATGCCACCATGTCTGGTCTGCAGATTGTCTATGTACGACTGAAACCGGTTACCATACCACAAAAATAAACACCATCTGCGATCTGCACTGATTTTTTGTACATTACGAGGAATTCGAATTATGCATTAAAAATTATGTTACCTGGACATTTTATCAACATGTGAGTATTACGGAGAAGCTTCGTGAACTCAAATGGGAATCCCTGCAGGAAGAGACGTTCTTTTCGTCTGCAGCTGTCTTCAGGAAGATTCTACTGCCGTCAACGTACGCATCGCTTAAGGGTACATTCTCCTCAGTGAGCCTACAAAAATAAATGATTTTAAGATATTTTTAGAAAAACTTATGAAGCAATCAACATAAACCCTTTTTTACATTATTTATTGATTCTTAGACGATATTTTCTGTCTTTTTTAATGACATGCAGTCATCATTAATCCCACCATCCGAAGAATTAAAGTTCCGCTGTCCAAAACGAGATGTGTTCATGAGGGAACTCCTGCAGTCTGCAAATCTTATCTGAAATCAAAAAAACAATTTTCTAAATGTATAGTACACTCTGCACTGAGTAATTACAGAATTTTTTCGTTTCATTTGACAATCCATTGCGTCAGGTTGAAATACATTGTATTTTAAGCAAACGAAATGGTTTTCGGACAAACTAATGAAGATATGTTTCTGAAATATGGCTGAATTACTCCTTGGACATGTCCTCAAGGAATAATAGAACCTCTTTCATTTTAATTTATTCATTACTTATCTCAAAAAAATGACCAAAAACACACGACAAAATTACATCTTTGTTTCAAACGTTCGCCATTTTATTATTTTGTCAAATCAGTAATAACTGTGCTCTTACTCCATGTAGAAATTAATAAAAATCGTTTTTTTTTATTTGAAATAAGATCTGCAGACTTCAGGAGTTCCGTCATGGACACGCCTCATTGTGTACAGAGCAAGTTTAACTCCTCAGATGGGGGCGGGGGGGGGGGGGGGGGGGGAATGATGACAGAATTTCTTAAAAAAAGCGGAAAAGAGGAAATGATGTTCAAAAAGATTTACGTTGATTGCTCCATTAGTTTTTCCAAAGAATCGTAAAAACCGCTTACATTATAGGCTGACTGAGGAGAATGGACCCTTAAGGATTGCGAAGGAAGGGTAAGAGAAATTGTGGATCGTCCGGAGCCATTTCGACTGTCGTTTTGCCCTCGCTCCGTTTGCGAGAGGAATAGGAAAGGAAGTGATACAAGGCACCCTCTACCGTGCACCATAAGGCTGCTTGTGGAGTGTGGATATAGATGTAGAGGTAGATACGTGCATGTATATAGATGAACGCGAATGTAATCTAAAGTTCCTTCTATCTTTATTGTTTTGCAGTACATTATTCCGTACAAATCACAACAGCAACATCTTCACAGTTATTAAGACTTAGTTCGATCGGAATCCTGAAGTGATATGCATATATATATATATATATATATATATATATATATATATATATATATATATATATATATATATATATATATTGCCCAAGGCAGACGGAAAACAGCAATCGCCCTTGAACACAGAAACCGAAACGACGCAGTAAAAATGTGACAGCGCCGACCAGTGTAGCGGTAAACGCGTTTAGCAATAATTTCAGTAGGCCAGCGAGGGGACGCAGCTCATCGCAATTACATTTAGTGCGTCCGAGCGACGTAAATCGAATTGCGTGCGATATGCTGGCGGCTGTGACGCGACCAACTCTTCGCGTCGCGACCGAATACGTTCGCAAGGCGCGCCTTGTCTGCGCCGCAGTTTCACCTCACTGCTTTCCTCGTTCCATCAGTCCGCTTCCTACGGCCTTATTCTCGGTCCAGGACAGTGTCAAGTAATATAGGGAACCTAATAACGTCAGACCTCATTAGCGAATATTTGCACCTTAATTTCGGTTCCGTAGAAAGTTATTCCTTACTTGGCGTTTCATAGATGAAGTTAACCATGTGATGAGCTGAACTTCAATTCCATCTGTTCACAAGGTATCTAATGTTCACTCTTTTAAAATGACATGGTCAAATAAGTATGTGACATAGGACTGAAGAAAGCAGCAAGTAGGTAGGCTCCACCGAAAGTATCTCTTAGTCGACAGTGTAAATTCGATGCACCTCTAACAGTTTCATTCATAGTACAAAATCTGATAGACTATGCCGCTTCTTACAGTTCTGAAGCTCTCTTCCTCCAGAGGTCCTCGACCTTCTTAGTCAAAGTTAAAGAAGAAATGTTTCTCTTTAATTTGGATTACGCTGCTGCAGTAACATGCTACTTTGTTTCATTAAGGACAATATGTATTTCCACTTCTTAAACATTTTTTGAAGACAGTTAGTGGGTACTGAAATCTAGCGTCTGTAGACGGATTGAATATTATAAGTATGTCCCAGAAGGCCGGCCGGGGTAGCTAGGCGCTACAGGCTGGAACCGCGCGACCGCTACGGTAGCAGGCTCGAATCCTGCCTCGGGCATGGACGTGTGTGATGTCATTAGGTTAGTTAGGTTTAAATAGTTCTATGTTCTATGTGACTGATGACCTCAGAAGTTAAGTCCCATTCTGCTCAGAGCCATTTGAAACATTTTTTGTCCCAGAAGGAAAATATGTTTTTCAGAAAGTGGCCCTGTGAGCAATTTAGACTAAAAGCTGACGGTAAACGTTTCACAGTTTGGAATAGGTATTCATACTTCAAATTTGGGTCTATGGTTCCCACGCGTGCGGCATGTTCAAATGGTTCAAATGGCTCTGAGCACTATGGGACTTAACATCTGAGGTCATCAGTCCCGTAGAACTTAGAACTACTTAAACCTAACTAACCTAAAGACATCACACACAACCATGCACGAGGCAGGATTCGAACCTGCGACCGTAGCGGTCGCGCGGTTGTGCGGCATGTCTGCAAGAATAGTAAACACACAGGTTCTATTTGAGAGCTCCCGATTTATGTAGTAGGTGGTTGACAACCCATCGTCACTTAATATTGCTTCACTACATCTTGAGAAACAAAAATTTTAGCCAGAACTTCGATTTGCTATTCATCAAGAGCAGTTGTCTCAAATAGATAGATTTTCTACGCATAGGTCCAAAACCGATCCCTATATTCGATGTTATTTGTGTTTTCCTCACATTATTCCGGACAAACAACTAGAGGTTATCCTTTCAGAAATAAGATCATTAGAAGAACAGGTTTGATTTAGAACGGTGGGTTATCTTGTCATAGTGATCTGCACGAATTAAATAAAATTTACTGAAATAAAATGAACGAAACCAAGGGATATTTCAGTGATATCATCTCAGGTCATTCAATTTCACTGATTGCATATCAACTGATTTCATTTAATCCATAACAGTGTATTAAATTATATTGATGCATATCCGCACTGGCTGATTAGCTAGACCTTCCATCGTATTCATTCCGTCACTGGTGTTGTTCCCTAAGGAAGAATCTCTGACAGGTTGTCCGAAAAAAGGAGAAAAATGAAAGTGACGTGGAATGCTAAGATCAGTTTGGAGACCTGCTCGGATAGCCATAAAAACTTTAGTCCCACTGTGGGCGACGCCTAGGGAGGATAATTTAACCAGCTCCCTCAGTGCACCTGCCGACTAAATATATTGATGCCTGGCCTACAAAATAATGAAGTACTATGGTTGTAGTACGAATCCGCAGCCATCGCTGTGGAAATGCAGTGACAACGAAACTAGCCTATGCGTCATGAATAAACTTGAGAGAGATCCATATATAATACACACGAACAGCGAGATCAACAAGGTGAAGTTCTGTGTCTGTAGACGGAGTAGAGAGTGAGAGGGTTCAATATCATTTTCCAGATAACAGCAGACCACATTCTAAAAACACCGATTACAGCACGGTGTTGCAAATATTTAAGAAAAAAGGGGTAAAAATTATTTAAAGAAACGTCTCCCGTCTTGTTTTTAATGAAAAGTATTCAAAAGTCAAATTGTTTCCGTATTTAGGAAATGAGTGAGGTCGAGGAGATGCAAGAATACTTCATCGCCACTCGTGCCAAAGTCCTGTTGTAGGTGTTTTACCGTTGCTTTCCTCCGACCTGTTATGGAGTGTCAACTGTGTTTTTCTAATAATTTCCGGGTATGCAGCCGGATCCCGTCGACATTCTGCCACGATATTTCGGCCCAGAGACGTCCGGCCATCATCAGGTGAGTACACAACTGCTGAAGAGCCCAGGTGCAGTCGCGGTATTTATACCGATTCTCGCGCACGTGTTGACATGCGCGGCATAGCCGAGTTGTACGTGCTGCCCTCGGTGGTGAAAGTAAAACATCATCTAGTCATTGAGTATCGAATGACGCTGTCTATTCCGCTGTGAATGTATAATTTTAATAACAGGATTCCAAGTTTTATCCAGTTGAAAGCCGTTGTCACGATTTATAAGATTATCGGCAAGACGTATTTCCACTGATTCCTTGATTACGGAATCCCAAAATCCGGAAACCGGAGCTAAAATTTTTGTTCCATTGTATTCCATTGAATGTCCCAATGAAATACAGTGCTCTGCTACTGCCGATTTTGACGGTTGCCGCAGACGGGTGTATCTTTCATGTTCTGTACATCGTTCATGGACAGTTCTTGTCGTCTGGCCAATATATGCAGAGCCACATTCACAGGGAATTTTGTAGACGCCTGCTTTCTTCAGTTGTAAATCGTCTTTAACGGATCCAACCAGGGCCCGGTTCTTTGCTGGTGGACGGAAGATAACCTTGATTTTATTCTTCTTCAGTAATCGGCCTATTTTCGACGACACATTCCCTGCGTATGGAAGAAACGCAGTTGATTTAAAGTCGTCATCAGCGTCCTCAGTGCGCTGCTTCTTGTTATGACAGTTGCGCATGGCCTTTCTTATTTGGCGTGAAGTGTAGCCGTTCTCTTTAAAAACCTCCTCTAAGTGTTCTAATTCTGCGTGGAGGTTTTCATCGTCCGATATTACATGCGCTCGATGTATTAAGGTACTGAGAACACCGGCTGTTTGTGCTGGGTGGTGGCAGCTTGACGCCTGGAGATACAGATCTGTGTGAGTCGGTTTCCTGTACACAGAATGTCCTAATGACCCATCATTTTTACGGCATACTAGCACGTCTAGAAATGGTAAAGTGCCATCTTTTTCAATCTCCATCGTGAATTTGATGTTCTCATGTAAAGAGTTTAAATGATGAAGGAATTTCTCCAGTTCCTGTCTGCCATGAGGCCATACAACAAAAGTATCATCTACGTACCGCCAGAAGACCGTAGGCTTTAAGACAGCAGACTCAAGTGCTTTCTCCTCAAAGTCCTCCATAAAGAGATTAGCTACCACAGGGGACAAAGGGCTCCCCATGGCGACGCCGTCTGTTTGTTCAAAGAATTCGTCAGTTAGACACTGTTGCCAGGAATTTATATTATTTACATCTGAAGATTGCAGCAAGATGTTCTTCCCTTAGCTGGGACTGGATTGACGGTGTATCTTGGGCCAAGGCAGACTGGGCTCACAGGAACAGTACGAACAGGCAAAGTGCGAAGTTTAGCCAACTCGTAACAAGAAAGCCGCAAGAAGCTATCTCTGGACGATCCGTGGTGAACCTTACGGATAAATCGTTTGACGATGCGACGATGTCAGTGCTTGCGAAAGGTTTAAACTTCGCCCCTACTCCTGTTTCACTGCCTTTAACGGATTTCATTAGTTCCATTGAGGAAGCTATTAGACGTCTCCCTGCGGATAATGCAGACGAAATTCGACGTGAATCTTGCCGAACGTTGTTGAAATGTGCGCCACAACGGAGTAACATCTCGCCAGCTGAAAGAGCTGCTCTCCGCAGCCTCAGAGAAGATACTAGCACAGTCGTACTGCCTGCGGATAAGGGTAACGCCACAGTTCTTCTGACAAGGGAAGCCTACAACGAGAAGATATATTGTCAGCTAAATGATTCCACGTACCGCAGAATTGAAAAGGACCCAACAAGCCGAATATCAAGGAAAACTGCTACCCTTTTGAACGACTGTTCTCTACCTGAACAAATTATCAAGAGTTTGAGACCACACAATGCAGTACCACCAAGACTTTACGGTCTTCCCAAGATACACAAGGATGGTGCCCCACTACGATTAATAGTGAGTAATATTGGTGCTGCCACCTATTCTACAGCAAAATATCTGGCCTCACTACTAAAGCCGTATGTGGGTAAGTGTTGCCACCATATACGTAATTCCGAGGATTTTGTCGGTCGCTTGAAGGAAGTTAAGCTTAGCAGCTCGGATTTATTAGTCAGCTTTGATGTGGTCTCACTATTTACCAAAGTGCCTTTAATGGAATCGTTACATCTTATTGGTAACTTATTCAGTGCAGAAATGACGGCCTTGTTTGAACATATACTCTCCTCAACGTACTTTCTATTCAATGACGAATTCTTTGAACAAACAGACGGCGTCGCCATGGGGAGCCCTTTGTCCCCTGTGGTAGCTAATCTCTTTATGGAGGACTTTGAGGAGAAAGCACTTGAGTCTGCTGTCTTAAAGCCTACGGTCTTCTGGCGGTACGTAGATGATACTTTTGTTGTATGGCCTCATGGCAGACAGGAACTGGAGAAATTCCTTCATCATTTAAACTCTTTACATGAGAACATCAAATTCACGATGGAGATTGAAAAAGATGGCACTTTACCATTTCTAGACGTGCTAGTATGCCGTAAAAATGATGGGTCATTAGGACATTCTGTGTACAGGAAACCGACTCACACAGATCTGTATCTCCAGGCGTCAAGCTGCCACCACCCAGCACAAACAGCCGGTGTTCTCAGTACCTTAATACATCGAGCGCATGTAATATCGGACGATGAAAACCTCCACGCAGAATTAGAACACTTAGAGGAGGTTTTTAAAGAGAACGGCTACACTTCACGCCAAATAAGAAAGGCCATGCGCAACTGTCATAACAAGAAGCAGCGCACTGAGGACGCTGATGACGACTTTAAATCAACTGCGTTTCTTCCATACGCAGGGAATGTGTCGTCGAAAATAGGCCGATTACTGAAGAAGAATAAAATCAAGGTTATCTTCCGTCCACCAGCAAAGAACCGGGCCCTGGTTGGATCCGTTAAAGACGATTTACAACTGAAGAAAGCAGGCGTCTACAAAATTCCCTGTGAATGTGGCTCTGCATATATTGGCCAGACGACAAGAACTGTCCATGAACGATGTACAGAACATGAAAGATACACCCGTCTGCGGCAACCGTCAAAATCGGCAGTAGCAGAGCACTGTATTTCATTGGGACATTCAATGGAATACAATGGAACAAAAATTTTAGCTCCGGTTTCCGGATTTTGGGATTCCGTAATCAAGGAATCAGTGGAAATACGTCTTGCCGATAATCTTATAAATCGTGACAACGGCTTTCAACTGGATAAAACTTGGAATCCTGTTATTAAAATTATACATTCACAGCGGAATAGACAGCGTCATTCGATACTCAATGACTAGATGATGTTTTACTTTCACCACCGAGGGCAGCACGTACAACTCGGCTATGCCGCGCATGTCAACACGTGCGCGAGAATCGGTATAAATACCGCGACTGCACCTGGGCTCTTCAGCAGTTGTGTACTCACCTGATGATGGCCGGACGTCTCTGGGCCGAAATATCGTGGCAGAATGTCGACGGGATCCGGCTGCATACCCGGAAATTATTAGAAGAACAAATACGCCGGGAAAATTTCAGAAGTCACATGTCAACTGTGTATCTGTGTCGTGTGGATGTCTGTGATGTGTGCTTGTAAAATGTTTTTATGGATGAAGTTGGGGGAGAGGATGAAACCCTGTGCCTGCATATAGCTTACTTCTCTCTAACAGCACCAGGAGGACCATCAAACTTAACGTCCTCATTCGACGACGTATCACTATCACCAGTGTTACATGTCCTCACTTCAGGAGACACTGCCAGAGCCTACCACATTGGCGCCACCACGTCTTCTCCCCTTTCCGACCAAATCCTGGCAGTGACAATTTCTCAACGCCAAGATTTTAAACGGCTTACCTATGAATCGAGGGCGTCTTCATTGGCATAAGTTAGCGACACCGACTATGGAGATGGGCAAGTTCTATGTACTGACTTGGCAGAAAATCCTAAGAAATTTTGGTCTTATGTCAAAGCGGTAGGTGGATCAAAACAAAATGTCCAGACACTCTGTGACCAAAATGGTACTGAAACAGAGGATGACAGACTAAAGGCCGAAATACTAAATGTCTTTTTACAAAGTTGTTTCACAGAGGAAGACTGCGCTGTAGTTCCTTCTCTAGATTGTCGCACAGATGACAAAATGGTAGATATCGAAATAGACGACAGAGGGATAGAGAAACAATTAAAATCGCTCAAAAGAGGAAAGGCCGCTGGACCTGATGGGATACCAGTTCAATTTTACACACAGTACGCGAAGGAACTTGCCCCCCTTCTTGCAGCGGTGTACCGTAGGTCTCTAGAAGAGCGCAGCGTTCCAAAGGAAAGAAGGGACGTCGAACAGATGTGCAAAACCATAGACCTATATCTCTAACGTCGATCAGTTGTAGAATTTTGGACCACGTATTACATTCGAGTATAATGACTTTTCTGGAGACTAGAAATCTACTCTGTAGGAATCAGAATGGATTTCGAAAAAGACGGTCATGTGAAACCCAGATCGCGCTATTCGTCTATGAGACTCAGAGGGCCATAGACACGGGTTCACAGGTAGATGCCGTGTTTCTTGACTTCCGCAAGGCGTTCGATACAGTTCCCCAAAGTCGTTTAATAAACAAAGTAAGAGCAGATGGACTATCAGACCAATTGTGTGATTGGATTGAGGAGTTCCTAGATAACAGAACGCAGCATGTCATTCTCAATGGAGAGAAGTCTTCCGAAGTACGAGTGATTTCAGGTGTGCCGCAGGGGAGTGTCATAGCACCGTTGCTATTCGCAATATACATAAATGACCTGGTGGATGACATCGGAAGTTCACTGAGGATTTTTGCAGATGACGCTGTGGTGCGTCGAGAGGTTGTAGCTGTGGTGTGCCGCCAGACACCACACTTGCTAGGTGGTAGCCTTTAAATCGGCCGCGGTCCGGTAATTTACGTCGGACCCGCGTGTCGCCACTATCAGTGATTGCAGACCGAGCGCCGCCACACGGCAGGTCTAGAGAAACTTCCTACCACTGGCCCCAGTTGTGCAGCCGACTTTGCTAGCGATGGTTCACTGACAAAATACGCTCTCATTTGCCGAAACGATAGTTAGCATAGCCTTCAGCTACGTTATTTGCTACGACCTAGCAAGGCGCTATTATCAGTTACTATTGATACTGTGAATCATGTAATGTCAAGACCGACGTTCGTCATTAATGGATTAAAGTTAAGTATTCCACCAGCTACGTCCGTTTTTCTCAATTCTAATTCGCTTGTCATGTTCCAGACCTCACGCCAGCCTGCGTGAGCTAAAACGCGTTCATTTCGGCCTCCTTTAGTAACACGGTGTTGGCTCTCCTGCCAACCACAACAGTAACAATGGAAAATTGTACTGAAATGCAGGAGGATCTGCAGCGAATTGACTCATGGTGCAGGGAATGGCAATTGAATCTCAATGTAGACAAGTGTAAAATGTGCTGCAAATACATAGAAAGATAGATCCCTTATCATTTAGCTACAAAATAGCAGGTCCGCAATTGGAAGCAGTTAATTCCATAAATTATCAGGGAGAACGCATTAGGAGTGATTTAAAATGGAATGATCATATAAAGTTGATCGTCGGTAAAGCAGATGCCAGACTGAGATTCATTGGAAGAATCCTAAGGAAATGCAAACCGAAAACAAAGGAAGTAGGTTACAGTACGCTTGTTCGCCCACTGCTTGAATACTGCTCAGCGATGTGGGATCCGTACCAGATAGGGTTGATAGAAGAGATAGAGAAGATCCAACGGAGAGCAGCGCGCTTCGTTACAGGATCATTTAGTAATCGTAAAAGCGTTACGGAGATGATAGATAAACTCCAGTGGAAGACTTCGCAGGAGAAACGCTCAGTAGCTCGGTACGGGCTTTTGTTAAAGTTTCGAGAACATACCTTCACCGAAGAGTCAAGCAGAATATTGCTCCCTCCTACGTATATCTCGCGAAGAGACCATGAGGATAAAATCAGAGAGATTAGAGCCCACACAGAGGCATACCGACAATCATTCTTTCCACGAACAATACGAGACTGGAGTAGAAGGGAGAACTGGTGGAGGTGCTCAGGGTACCCTCCGCCACACACCGTCAGGTGGCTTGCGGAGCATGGCTGTAGATGTAGATGTAGAAGTGAAATTATTAACAACTGGTAATGTGTATATGACGACCAGCCGAGCGTCTACGCTACTCGAGGGGTCTACGAACCATTTGAAAATGGTATGTCCATCTGAGCCAAACTACCACACTAAACCCCGCTCTCGCCCGAATATTGATTAAAGTCATGTAGACCGACTTACGCGAGTAAACAGCTAAATGTGTGTATTAGAGGCATGATAAAGTGGAAGTAATATCTTGAACTCGAAGTGAAAATCTCTGCACATACTAATAGCTTAACGCGCAAAACAACGACATCCTAATTTAACGAAGGTATAATTACCGCCATGCAGGAACAAAGTGAATGTCCAACGGGAAGTAGAATAAAGTGCAACATCCGTTTTCCGAATATATCAAAGGAAAGAATAGTGAGTGACAGCAAGGTCAGCTAAAAACTGTCCTGACGCCTCGGGGTTGCGTAATGGGTGCTGACAACCAAAAAGAATAGTTCACAACAGAAGTTTTATCCTAAAAATTACTCCTGGACACTATTCTTTGACGATCATGACGAGTCAACCGAAAACACATAATAAAGAAAGGAAAAAAAACTGTTACCTGTACAAACTCAAGACAACATGTGGAAGTTAAAAAATAAACTACGATGAAAGTGGAGATTATTAAAAACAGATAAACAGGCATTCGCCACAGATTTAAGAAGAAGTATCACATTTTATGTTAGATCACTGAAATGGAAATATGAAAACAGACGCGTATAATGCTGACTTCATAAAAGTGCCAGACTTACGGACATCTGTAGTTCACTTATGTCGATATGATATCGAAGATTAAACACATATTACTACCGATCCCATGTAGGAATTATGAGTCACCACAGTAAACTTTGTCGCCGATGTTAAGATGAAATGGAAATGAGCGTATTATTACATTCGATGCCACATTGGGCGACCTGCGCTCCGGATGGGGGTGAAATGATGATGGAGACAACACAACACCCAGTCCCTGATCGGAGAAAATCCCCGACCCAGTCGGGAATCGAGCCCGGGCCCGTAAGACGACAATCCGTCACGCTGACCAGTCAGCTATCGGGGCGGACGCCGATGTTAAGACGCAAAATTATATGGAATATCCGACATAAGCGACAAAATTAATGTGTGTGAAAGGTCACTCTGAGACAGTGGCCTCTATAACTGCTCCATTACTTTTGCGACGTAGTCGGTTCATTGGCGTGTAACATAATACGTGTGAACAGACCTTCCTACACGAATATGTTCTTTTCTGGGTAGATTTATTTTCTTTGGACGAAAATTCATGGACTCCGTAGAATCGCCACGCTTGTAGAATCCCACAGGTCGTTTACTGTTGAGTGATTCTTTTTGTTTACAGAAAGGTGGTAGTATCCAAGAGCGCTTAAAGAAGAAATGAATTTGGTAAAGTGGGGTAGTCAGCTTCATCAAGTGTCCATCAACAATCAGAGGCTGACTTCCATCACAGCGAAAAACCATCGAGAACTTCCGTTTTCCACCACAGCGTCATAAAACCGAACTTCAAGTTTGGTGTATAAACTCGAGATTTACTTCATGCAAAGCTAATGTTGGACATTTCCTCTTGCTGGACAGCGTCTTTCAAAAACTATGAAGTAAGTAATGAGTGTGAAGCGTTTCTTTGTTTCTGATGATGTAGGTCAAAGCTTCACTTAGGCTCCGCCGCGTCGCCCGCTACGAGTCACCAACAGAAGTATAACATCAGTCAAGCAGCCGGGAGCGAGTGACAGTCATACGCCACGTAAAAATTCTCTCGACCATTGTGGAGATATGTTAGAGGAACGAACTCTGTTTACATACTGTCACTTAAATTTGTGTTCTTTCCTAGTAACGTCCCTCAGCATGTCCCAGTTCAGCATAATCAAATTCACATATGACTCCTGCTAACAATATTGTGTAGGGAATGTCAAAGTACAGCAGACAGCAAATGACTGAGATGGATGGTCCTTAAAAACAAAAAGAATCTCTAAGCCCTTGTTGGTATGCTGAAAACTTTCCTCAAAACGCAAGCAGTGCGGACGTGCCGAAGAGTACTGTTTCATACTACTAAGACCTTGCTGTGAGAGGCTTATGACTGACTGAGGGGATTCGTCGCCAAACGGCTTTCTACGTTAATAAAACGCATTCTTCCACTAAACCTGCGCCTGTGTCAGAAACGGAACGGTGAGGCTAACCGTCTTGCCGGTGTGCCATTACCCTGAAGCCACCTGAAGACTCCTCGAGGAGTTAGGTTGTTTGCGACAAGCAGCGAGACGCTATCCAGGCTGGACAAGACCGTGAGAAAGCTTGCTGGTCGCGTATACATGAAAGCCCGTTCACAACGACGGAAAGTCGGCAACCTGGAAAGCGGAGTCAAGAAGAGGAAAACTGCACACGATTAATCGTTTATTGGCTGGCTATGATATATCATCAGCCAATGATAAGTGGACATCCGGAGGAAAACCGACGAGCTGGAGAGTGAAGGGACCTACCTTTCCAGCAGAACGAGAAGCAAGAATCCGTGATTAATCTTTCAAGAGACTCGTGTTGTGACTTCATAGTAAGAATTGGTACTCAGGACTTGACCTGCTGATCTGAACCCGTCATGACTTGTCTACTCCGGGTTGTTCTGATTCCTGTTCTAGTGTTTACTGGATTTCACAACAGGTCGATGCTTATTGTCTTCAGCATGCGACTTTGTTTCCATTTCTGAAGCCATTCTTTCGACTCTCGCCTGATGTTGCTCTTTTCAGTTTAATTCCAATGCTGATCTGAATCTAGACTCTGCTGCGAACGAGTCATTCTCATGGTCATCGTCACATGGTTAAAATCCGATTCCTAGAGCACCGCCTCTGTAAACCGGCAACATGCAAAACTTCACGCCAATGAGAGAGCCGAACCCTTGTGACGCAACTACCTCGAAGGTGCACGCACTAGCCTCATGAACACTGATTCCTCTCGGCCTGCAGAAAGAGAACAGGCCATTCAATCTCTGCTACACACTGCCGACTCGCAAAGATGAAGATCCACCTGTAATCTACGCCTGCTGACAGCCAAATCTGCACTGCCAACAGCCGATTCAAGACTTTGGTGAGATCTGGAAAACCAGCTCCTGCGTCGGGTCTGCTAGACCAAATACCGTGAGACTTATGTTTAACGTTTCTTGTTGCACACGTCCAGTGAAGAAATGTTTAGGTCTGACCTACTATGATTATGTCTGGCACCGAGCAAACCAGACATTGAATAATTTTTTTCGTATACCCCACAAAATTCCCAGTGAGCACATTTTAGCGTTCAACGGTCCCCACATTAACACAATTACTACATTTTTGGCGCTCAATGTGGGGTCATTTGCATATCCGTTTTTAATTTACCACCATTATTTACAGAATATTATTTTTTCACTTTATTATCCGACACAGATATTTCTCGAAACACATTATCGATTTGGATTTTAAATAATACATAATTGCCGGCCGCGGTGGTCTCGCGGTTCTAGGCGCGCAGTCCGGAACCGTGCGACTGCTACGGTCGCAGGTTCGAATCCTGCCTCGGGCTTGGATGTGTGTGATGTCCTTAGGTTAGTTAGGTTTAAGTAGTTCTAAGTTCTAGGGGATTGATGACCACAGCAGTTGAGTCCCATAGTGCTCAGAGCCATTTTTTAATACATATTTTTACACCATTCCTTTAACCTAATTCCATTAATAATTGTAAGGGGGAGGTGCTACAGAGTAATTATCGCCTAGTCCGTTGCATTTGGTTAGAATACACGTCTTAACAAATTGCGAGCAGTTCAAGAAACTCGTTTAACCTTTTTTGGTTGCTAATTTGGTGAGTCCGGAGTTTTCGAAACTCTTGCGACCACCTCCAGGCATGACTCAAGCATTACAGGAAACACCTGTCAACACGACCGTGAAACACATATGTCACGGGGAATGTTGCACTTGTTCAACAGCCCACATCGTGAAGACGGTGCAATCCTCTATAGAAAAATGGTAGGCTCTTTAGATATAGAATGTCTGGGACATACTTCAACATTTTATTTGTATCATGCGATGGTGTGCTAGAGAGTGTGCTGGAAAGTACTGTCTCGGAATTTTTAATGTGAAAATTCTTAAAGCATTTTACACAAACTAATATTCATATTCTAAATCTTTACCTTTTATCTCTGCACAGTTGTAACCATCTGCCGCTAAAGGTCTCCGAATTGTAGTTCGTAATATGGTGGTGCGTAACGTAACTAAGTCTGCGTGTGAGAAACAGCGTGCTGTACGAATTCGAAGAGTTCCTCCGCACGTGAAGAGCCCTCTCCTTCAGCATGACATTGTCGGAACACACACGAGCGCTACAACGTCTGCAGCAGTCCGACGCGTTGGGCTCACTGTCATCGATGTTCCTCCGTACGGTCTCGACTTGGCCCCATCCGGTTGTCAGATGTTTCCGAAACTTAAACAACACATTCGAGGACTTCACTTTGAAGCGGTGCCAGCTGAAGTGATCGTTTTGGCACCGTGAACAAAGTCAAACATTCTACAATGACGGTATCAACAAACTGGTCTCTTGTTGGAAGAATTCTATTCGTCGTTAGGGCGACTATGTTGGGAAATAAATATGTAGACATGCATAATCAAGATGTATAATGTTAATAACGATTATTTTATTTAAAAACTTTAACAGTTCTCAGATAAAACTTTCGAGGGCACTACTTTTCAGCACGCCCTCATATTTTTCAAAGGAGGTGTAGCAGCAAGTGTACTGATGAGCCAAAACTTTAATGACCATCTACTTAATAACGTGTTTGCTCCGTTTCTGGAACGCAATACACCTATTCTACGTGGCGTAGATTCCACAGCATCTTCGTACATTTCCAGACGTATTTGGCACCAGATGTCTACACACAGGTCATGAGATTCCCGATGGTTCATGGGCGCTGTGCTAGGGCCCGATAGCGTCCCAGATGTGTCCCATCAGTTTCTTATTAGGTGAATTTCGTGGTCAAGACATCAACGTAAGTTTATATCTTGCTCCTAAGACAACTGTAGTACGTCTGTGGCCTTGTTAAACTGACAGTTATCTTGTTGGAAGTTGGCATCGCTGTTGGGGAAAAGATCAAACATTGGGATTTAGGTAGACCGCAATAATGTCCACGTAGTCCACAGATGTCATGGTGTGTTTGATTACTGCCACAGGTTCCATGGAAGCCAGGTGAAAATCCCCCACAGTATAATACTTCTCGCACCGTCCAGTGTCCGTGCTGCAGTGCATGTTTCGAGCAACCGTTCGCCTGGATGATGCGTATCTGGACACGACTACCAACCTGGTGTAACAAGAAATGTGATATGACCGACTAGGCGACAGGCTTCCATCGACTCACAGTCAAATATTGATGATACCGTGCCCCCTTCAGCCTTAGTTCATGGTATGGTTGGGTCCACATGAGAACACGTAGGGATCTTCTCCTTTGGAGCCTCTCGTTTAACAGTGTGCCTCGCGGGGTAGCCGTGCGGTCTAGGGCGTCTTGTCACGGTTCACGCGGCTGCCCCCGTCGGAAGTTCGAGTCCTCTCTCGGGCATGGGTGTGTGTGTTGCCCTCAGCGTAAATTAGATTAAGTAGTGCATAAGCCTAGGGACCGATGACCTCAGCAGTTTGGTCCCATAGTACTTACCACACATTTACATTTTTTTCTTTTTTTTGACAGTGTGCTCCGAATCCCTTGCGCCTGCACCAACATTGTAGGCTCTCGTTCGATGTGCCACACATAGACGCCTATCCAGCTTTACAAAGCTAGTAAGCCTCTCACCTCCACGTTCTGTGATGAGGAGTGGATGTCTAACTTGCCGCCTACTCGTGATTCCACTGTCCTTCAAAGACTTGGATGCTCACGATAGTATCACGCGAACAAACTACCAGCTTCAACGTTTCCAAGATGCTATTTCCCACACTCGCCGGGCCATAACGGTCTGCCCCTTGTCAGTGATCTTCCCATTTGCGACCTGTGTCGTCCATACAATGAAACACTATGCATCACCTACACAGGGTGGTCAGAAACAGTTTGAAAAGCGTGTAAGTTTGTTGTTGGATAGGCTGTGCTGGAAAATAATTGTTAAGAAAATTCGATACGCCGCGCCATTTCCGAGTTAATTAACACTGAAGTTAGCCAATCAGGCCATTACGCGAGCAAATTCAAGTGGCCCGTCAGGTACAGTTACTGTCAGTTGTTCTCATACCCTAGTTGAAAACGTACGATACTACTCAGCCTTTGGCTTGGGTTCAGTACAGTTTCTGTATCGATCTCTTGTTCGGTTTTAGGAATCCAAACGATGAACACGTTTCGCGGCACTCTGTCTGGCAGTCCGCTTGAAATTGCATTCGCAACGGCCTGACTGGCAAACTTCAATGCTAATCAACATAAAAACGGCTCAATGCCTCCAATTTTTTTGTTAACAATTATTTTCAGCACAGCCTACCTTGCTACATCCTTACAGGCATTTCCCTCTGTTTCTGACCACCCAGCATACTTTCCTCGCTGTGCCACGTACCCGCATTCAGTCTCGCGGTGGGCAGTGGTCATAATGTTTTTACTCATCAGAATATATCGACCTTTACTTTCACAGCTTCTCTTTGGATGTTTTCGGAGCTCTCATTCTGATAAAATCACTAGCGTGGAATAAGCTAATCCGTTGGCCACATACTTCGTGTGGCTATTTCAAAAATGGTCCAAATGGCTCAAAGCACTGTGGTACCTAACATCTGAGGTCATCAGACCACTAGACTTAGAACTACTTAAACCTAACTAACCTGAGGACATCACACACATCCATGCCAGAGGCAGGATTCGAACCTGCGACCATAGCAGCAGCACGGTTCCGGACTGAAGCACCTAGAACCGGTCAGCCACTGCGGCCGGCGTGTGACTAGTCCACCATCAAAAACTTGAAGAATGACAGTTCCTGGCAGGTGGTCACCAGTGTGTTTTCTCGTGTAAACATGTGTTCCCTGTACACGTGTAGGTACGACATTATCGGTGTAAAACAAGACACTTGTGCGGTGGTGAATTAGTGAATTAATAAACTGAACAGGTTTAAGTTAATGAAGAAGTGGTAAAAATATTGCACGGGTCTCAATCGAAATTAGGCATGAAATATCACTAACCATTCGAGTGCAAATTTGCTCTGTGGCTTTAACAGCTGTTTTAGAATATCAATAAAAGTGAACAGTGTGGAAGAAAAGTGTCAATGAAAAAACTCTGACAATTAATTAGCTTTGAATCATAAGGAAACCACATCTTGATAATAATGTGTACTGTTGTTACCCATTAATATTCTATACAGGGGTTGGACAAAAATATGGAAACACCGCGAGAAATGCATACCTGGTATTGCACTTGACCACGAACGGCACCTGTGCGACGTCCTCAATACGTTGCAGGTGTCAGTAGTGGTCAGAACAGTGTTGTGTGTAGTTGTGAGTGGATTATGTCGGCGCTAAGTGAATTTGAACGTAGGAAAATTGTTGGTGCTCTTATAGTGGGTGCTTCTGTAACCAAGGCAGCAGACTTGTTTCGTGTTTCGAGAGACACCGTATTGAAGATTTGTACCTCATACGGGGAAACCGGAATAACATTCCGTTAAGTTACAACGCGGACAAAAATGTGCGTTGAGTAGTCGTGAGAGACAGTCACTGCACAGGATTGCGACGGACAATATGAGGACAAAAGCTGAAAAAGTCACTGCTGAACTGAATGTAACACTTGCTAACCGTGTCAGCTCTAAAACAACTCGAAGTGAGTTCCATAATCTGGAAACTGATGGGCAAACTGAAATTCTAAAGCAAATCATCAGTGACGTAAATACCTATAAAATGAAAACGTGGTGCCGAAGCCATAAAATCAGGGCTATGGAGCAATGGAAGAAATTAATATTGTCGGATGAGTATTGCTTCACAGTGTTTGTAACCTCTGGATGAGTTCACGTCGCAAGAGATAAACACGGCGGGAGTATGGTGATAACCTGGGCAGCCATATGGTGGGATTCACTGGGCCCCATAGCTACTCTGCCAGTAGCATTACTGCCGAGGATTATGTGACCATTTTGGCTGATCAGGTGTATCCGATGGTATAATATTTGTTCCCCATTGGTGATTCTGCGTTCGAAGACGACAGTACCCCTATTCCCACAGCTCTGATGGGCCATACCGGTTTTGTGAGTACGAGGATCAACTGCCGCATCTCCCCAGGCCACTGTAGTCACCAGATCTCAGTCCCGTTGACCTTTTGTGGCCTAGTTTGGGGAGAGAGGCACGTGATCGGTATCCACCTTCATCATCGTTACCTGAACATACCATTATTTCGCAGGAAGAATGATATAAGGTTCATTTAAAAACCTTGAAGGACCTATATTAATCCATTCCGAGACGACTGGAAGCTGTTTTTAATGCCAACTGATCTCCTGCACCGTATGGCAATCTAATCAAGATATTATTGCTGACCACTGTATTTGAAGTACCTATTAATGGAAATTCTCTCACTTTCTAGTGTTCTCAGGCGACGTCCACAGGGTGAGATCTGTTTCTTCCCGGTCTTGCTCGTTATTGGTTCTACTTTATTGTTTACTGTTTCATTTGTACTATTCTCCGTTGCCCATTTACTCGATATTGTTTATTTGTGTATGTCCTAATTATTCTTCTTCCTATATTAAGTATTTTGCTATTTCATGCTGTGTTAGTTGTTTTTAAGATTGCTTAAGCCACATATACACTGTTTTAAGTTGCAAGTGTAGATAGACTTTTTTATTGTATGCGCTTTTGGTAATGTAATTTGCTTTGTTCAGGTTTTTTTTCTATTTCGCCAGGTCAGTTTCCCATTTAGATTGTATACATTGATTTCACCTAAATATTTGAATTTATCAACAGTTTTGGTTTCCTGTTCTTCTACTATAATTTTGTTCCCAGGTGGTGGATCAGTTTGTATAATCCCTGTTTTTTCCAATGATATTCCAAGGGTGAATTTTTTTTGCTATTTCGTGTAGTTCTTGTCTGCTTTCTGGAAGATCGTTGGCTAGGAGAGCAGCACCATCAGCAACCCCCAAGCAGTTTAAAGTCATATCATTTACGTGCTGATTCGAGGCATGCTGCCATGGGACGGTAGGTCTGGAACAGTTCAATACTGAGGAAATTAGATATTTTTTTATTTGTTTCGCCCATCTCAGTTGCATTAGTATACAATTTTTGCTGCAGTGGTTACCGGCTTCAGTTTGACAAGCCTATTCTCAAACCATACGCCCAAAATTGCGAAGTTTATGTCGTATAGTAATGCTTACATGCAGTATGCAAGTCTATATTACAGCCACTTATGTGCTTATAGAAATACCTTGTCGTTAACCGAGACTAGTCATACAGTATGCTGCCAAATGACACTAATAGCTTCTGTACAGAAAGTAAAACTGTGGGCAACAAGTACTCTGATTGACATTACCTTATGTGTCTACTCGTGCGCCTGACTGACACAACCAAACTGGCAAATATAACTCTCAGTGGTCAACTGAGACATTTCTGAGAGGCTGCTCTATACCAAAGGACATTGACACGCTGTCCGTGGCTATGTGCTAAATTCGTTCCATGAACATTTCTTTCATCACCAGGACACGAAATAGCAAAATCTGGGAAAACCGAGCGAGGTGATATAATAGTTGAGGCAGTGGGCTCATATTTTGGGACAGCAGAGCTCTTATTCCCGTCAGACCATAGTGATTTATATATGCTATATTTATCCTAGCTCACTTAAGACGAATGGGACGGAGATTCTTTCGGTGAGGCTATGAGTATCACGCTCCATCTCTAATGACAAAAAAACTGAAAGGCCATTACGTTCAAACGTCCGTCTGGCACACTTCAGTCCTGAAATACGAGTATTTACAGATGTCTGTCGGTCGCTCACAATACTGCGTACTCGCGTGACACACGTAACAAGATTTTTTTTCAAAATGCTGAGATGGAGTAACTATTTTTGAATAAAAAGCTTGTCCATGACTTTTAGAAGCATTACGACATTTTTCTACGAATTACCTGGAAGATATGAACATCAGTAGTTGGAACGAGTGCTCTAGGATAACGGAACACCTGACCGCCTCTGTTTGTAATATATACGAGCTGTGCGAGTGACGCGAACCGAACACGAAACAAACAAACAACAATGGAGGAGGGGCAGAGTGTGGGGTTATTTGGAAAATGCGGCTGGTGGCGGCTTGGCGGCGGTGTCGGGTTTCGGTGTCGGTGTCCGCTTTCTGTTTGTGGGGTGGCGGTGGCCGTGCCGGATCAACAGGCGGCCACTTCCACAAAGCGACGGCACACACTCTCGTGGCGCGCAATTAGCTGCGCCCATCTCTCCTGCTTTTTCCTGCCACGACACCTTTACGAGAACGAACTCAGTTCGCTGGAGGGCTTGGATTAGCAATTCTGAAGTTTCTCGGATCTTAACATTCACTCTATCTGTAGCTTCTGAGGCACAAAACCGGTAGCAGTAAATGTAATGTCGTTCTTTATTTGCTAAGTAGCTGATTACCCTGCGTTTCCCGGGTATAAATTTGTTCCACCTCCTATTAGCCCATCCCGCCCTTCTCCCTCTCTCTGTCCATCTCTTCCACCCGCTCTCTTTGCACAGCTTCAATTACCCACTCTCTGTCCATTTCCTTCTCCACCTCTCTCTGTTCATCTCCTCTCAATGCTTATCTCTTCCTCTTCCTCCTGTCCCTGCCCATCTCCTCCTCTTTCCTTTATTTGTCCATCTCCTCATCTTCCCTCTCTGTCCGTCTTCCCCCTCTCTCTATTCATTTCCCCTTCCCTTATATCTGCCTACCTCCTCTTCCATTCTATCTGTGCCCATCTCCTCCTTCCCCCTCGGCGTCTGTCCATCTCCTCCTTTAAAAAAAAAAAAAAAAAAAAAAAAAAAAAAAAAAAGTTCAAATGGCTCTTAGCACTATGGGACTTAACTACTGAGCTCATCAGTCCCCTAGAACTTAGAACTACTTAAACCTAACTTACTTCTTATATTCTTTCTAGATTTTGAGTAATATATTTACCAAATTTGGTTGAAATCATTCCAGGTGGCAGGCCGCGGTAGTCTAGTGGTTCTAGGCGCGCAGTCCGGAACCGCGGGACTGCTACGGTCGCAGGTTCGAATCCTGCCTCGGGCATGGATGTGTGTGATGTCCTTAGGTTAGTTAGGTTCAAGTAGTTCTAAGTTCTAGGGGACTGATGACCACAGCAGTTAAGTCCAATAGTGCTCAGAGCCATAGAGCCATGCCAGGTGTTTAGGATGTGCTTCTACCCGTGGCTTTGCCTGCGTACGCACATGTTAGATATATTTCACACATATAGGAAGACAGTAACTTGTTGCCGTCCGATGTGGCAGAGCGGTTCTAGGCGCTACAGTCTGGAACTGCACGACTGCTACGGTGGCAGGTTCGAATCCTGTCTCGGGCATGGATGTGTGTGATGTCCTTAGGTTAGTTAGGTTTAAGTAGTTCTAAGTTCTAGGGACTGATGACCTCAGATGTTAAGTCCCATAGTGCTCAGGGCCATCTGAACCATTTTTGAAAGTAACTTGTTCTCGAAAGAACAGTTACTGTTGATGACCGTGCAGCTTTTCGTTGGAATAAATGATGACTAACTGAAAACCTCAGCTGCCGACAGGTGTTGTTGATATACCTCGATGTGGACAGCTGAAAATATGTGCCCCACCGGGACTCGAACCCGGGATCTCCTGTGAGTCTCACGGAAAGCGTGCAAGGAATAAGTCCCTGCAGTCGCGCTATTCATCTGTGTCCTTGGTGGCTCCGATTGAAAGAGCGCCTGCCATGTAAGCAGGAGATCCCGGGTTCGAGTTCCGGTCGGGGCACACATTTTCAGCTGTCCACATCGAGGTATATCAACAACACCTGTCGGCAGATGAGGTTTTCAGTTAGTCATAATTTATTTCACACATGGTAAACATATTTCACAGGTATTTGTACTCTATGTGTCTCTAGCGAATTTCGTTCTGCAGTTTCACTCTCACACAGATCAATATTTAAGACGACGTATTTCATAACTATGTGCTGTACAATGATACAGTTATGCGGGTACATCCAGTTGTATATGTGGCTACTGTCAGTCAAATTTGTTGTGAACAAAGTTAGTATAAAGGATTAATAAATTAAAACGTCACACATGATGCCGTGGTTCTTCATATCTCCTAAACTATGTATCGTACAGTGATAATTTTTGTAAGTACATTTAACGACAGATGAGGACGATGTCTCCGAAAAGTATTGCGAATAGAGAGAATAGTAAAGAAGCAATAAATTAAAACATCATGCATGATGCTGTAGTTTTTCACGCATCTCAATATTCGACGCCATATCTCCTAAAATATGTGTCGTACAGTGTCATACATTTGTTGTTACATTCAGCGAAGGCAGCAATTGCGATACTGTCTGCGAAAAGTGTTGCGAGTAGAGATAGTAACAATGAAGTAAGAAATTTAAACGTCTTGCATGACGCGGCAGTTTTTCACGCATCTCCTGAACTGTGTGTCGTACAATGATGTGATTATTCTATTATACTTGCCGGCCGTGGTGGCCGAGCGGTTCTAGGCGCTCAGTTCGGAACCGCGCGACTGCTACGGTCGCAGGTTCGAATCCTGCCTCGGGCATGGATGTGTATGATGTCCTTAGGTTAGTTAGGTTTAAGTAATTCTAAGACTAGGGGACTGATGGCCTCAGATGTCAAGTCCCATAGTGCTTAGCGCCATTTGAACCATTTGGAACTTCGGTAGATAATTGGTTATTACCTCCACTGCGATGATTTCAGACAGCAAGTGATATGTGTGTAAAGTTTGGTTGAAACAAGTTCAGTGGTTTAGGAGAAGATGTGGAACATCCATACATAATACATATATTCATGGACTAGATATTTACGTCTTTCCATTTTTATAATGTGTAAGGATATACACTCCTGGAAATTGAAATAAGAACACCGTGAATTCATTGTCCCAGGAAGGGCAAACTTTATTGACACATTCCTGGGGTCAGATACATCACATGATCACACTGACAGAACCACAGGCACATAGACACAGGCAACAGAGAATGCTCAATGTCGGCACTAGTACAGTTTTTATCCACCTTTCGCAGCAATGCAGGCTACTATTCTCCCATGGAGACGATCGTAGAGATGCTGGATGTAGTCCTGTGGAACGGCTTGCCATGCCATTTCCATCTGGCGCCTCAGTTGGACCAGCATTCGTGCTGGACGTGCAGACCGCGTGAGACGACGCTTCATCCAGTCCCAAACATGCTCAATGGGGGACAGATCCGGAGATCTTGCTGGCCAGGGTAGTTGACTTACACCTTCTAGAGCACGTTGGGTGGCACGGGATACATGCGGACGTGCATTGTCCTGTTGGAACAGCAAGTTCCCTTTCCGGTCTAGGAATGGTAGAACGATGGGTTCGATGACGGTTTGGATGTACCGTGCACTATTCAGTGTCCCCTCGACGATCACCAGAGGTGTACGGCCAGTGTAGGAGATCGCTCCCCACACCATGATGCCGGGTGCTGGCCCTGTGCGCCTCGGTCGTATGCAGTCCTGATTGTGGCGCTCACCTGCACGGCGCCAAACACGCATACGACCATCATTAGCACCAAGGCAGAAGCGACACTCATCGCTGAAGACGACACGTCTCCATTCGTCCCTCCATTCACGCCTGTCGCGACACCACTGGAGGCGGGCTGCACGATGTTGGGACGTGAGCGGAAGACGGCCTAACGGTGTGCGGGACCGTAGCCCAGCTTCATGGAGACGGTTGCGAATGGTCCTCGCCGATACCCCTGGAGCAACAGTGTCCCTAATTTGCTGGGAAGTGGCGATGCGGTCCCCTACGGCACTGCATAGGATCCTCCGGTCTTGGCGTGCATCCGTGCGTCGCTGCGGTCCGGTCCCAGGTCGACGGGCACGTGCACCTTCCGCCGACCACTGGCGACAACATCGATGTACTGTGGAGATCTCACGCCCCACGTGTTGCGCAATTCGGCGGTACGTCCACCTGGCCTCCCGCATGCCCACTATACGCCCTCGCTCAAAGTCCGTCAACTGCACATACGGTTCACGTCCACGCTGTCGCGGCATGCTACCAGTGTTAAAGACTGCGATGGAGCTCCGTATGTCACGGCAAACTGGCTGACACTGACGGCAGCGGTGCACAGATGCTGCGCAGCTAGCGCCATTCGACGGCCAACACCGCGGTTCCTGGTGTGTCCGCTGTGCCGTGCGTGTGATCATTGCTTGTACAGCCCTCTCGCAGTGTCCGGAGCAAGTATGGTGGGTCTGACACACCGGTGTCAATGTGTTCTTTTTTCCATTTCCAGGAGTGTATATCCTTTCAGTGTTACGTAAAAGGAAAGAATGTAATTGATTAACAGTCAGCTCCCATTCATGAACTGATAGCAACACGAGTCTCTTCCATAACCCAACCATTAGCGTCCGATATACAAAAACTAAAACGAAGCGAACTAGTCTGTTAATACTCAGATTGACAGATATTGCAGTGTCTTGCTCCAAAAGTCACTGTTTATGTGGAGCCATGGTATCGCATGCCGCAGAAATCTCAAGAAATTTTTCCCACAGTTCATTGTTTAGAATTCAGATGTTAGTATATTTACAGTTACTTCAGTTTTTCCCATTTTGCAGCGAACATATTGGTGAGGGGATTAGGCTACTAGAGTACCAAGCCTTAGAGTCCAGCCTCATCTCTCAGTATTTAGTATTTACGTCGTTTTTCAAATCATTTCAGGCGGATGCTGGGATGACGTCTCCGAATAGATCAAGGTCGATGTCCTTCCCCAGTCTTGTCCTGCTGAGCATAAGCGCCCGCGCTAATGGCAATGACGTCGACGCGAAGGCAAACAGTGTCATTTGTTTTACAGATTTTGAACGAAGGGTAAGTTCACAGAGGTACATCTTAAATTACGTTACGGCCTTCCCCCATTATTTCGGCGCTAATGTATAAAACAGAGTGCAGTTTAATAATTGGAGAGAAGAAAAACTAATTGTATGAAGCTGAAATTTTTAAGAAAGAGTGGCCTGTTGGTACAGAAAATGTTTCACACTGCAGGCAGGTTTTTCGATTTTGGGACACATTGTTCTGTTAACTGCCTGTGTAATGAGTAGGTAAATTACTACCAAGTAGCCCCAATTTTACTTCTTAATTTCTACTTTTTGCACATTTGCCATTCATCGAGTAGAATTTGAACATTTTCCAGGAGTTTGTGTTCATTCAAGCACAGGGACAAAGTTCAGGATGGTCTATTAGGTAATTCAAGACGAAGTGTTGTGAACATCTGCCCACTGTGTTTGCTCAGTGAAATTTTCATCGCTCGGCATGTACAATATCCGCCTAATAAGAAGTGAGAATAGTTGTTTCTTTGCTTGGTGCTCTGGTTGAAACAAAATCTCCATTAACGCAAATCTGGATTAGCTATCATAGTGTTTTGCGACCAAGCCTTTACTGAATGTCTGCAGTTCCAGTCTCCGTCTGGCCATCCAGACCTGGGTTTTCTTTGACTCCTCTAAATCGTATAAGACAAATGCTGCAGTACGACAGGGTACCAAACAAAAAGCTATATGTTTACAAAACAACCTTCTCTCTTCAAAATATCCGCCCCCGGTAGCTGAGTGGTAGCCGGCATGGTAGCTCAGCGTGTTCCGTCAGAAAGTTAGATGCCCTCTGTAATAAAAAAACTGAGTTAATCGATCAACAACGAACTTAAACGGATTTCCAGCCGGAACGGCAGCTCAGCGTGTTCGGTCAGAGGGTTAGCAGCGCTCTGTAATAAAAAAAAAAACTGAGCTAATCGTTCAACAACAAGCTTAAACGGATGTCTTACGACGTCCGCCCCGAGCAGATGCAACGAACAAAAGCGAACAAAGTGAGATTAAAAAAAATAAAATAAAAAAAGTGGTCAGCCCGACGGACTGTCAATCCAAAGGGCCCGGGTTCGATTCCCGGCTGGGTCGGCGATTTTCTCCGTTCATGGAATGGGTGTTGTGTTGTTCTAATCATCACCATTTCATCCCCATCGACGTGCAAGTCGCCGAAGTGGCGTCAAATCGAGAGACTTGCACCAGGCGAGCGGTCTACCCGACGGGAGGCCCTCGTCACACGACATTTCATTTTTCTTCAAAATACTCTCTATTATAACTAATACATTTGTCCCGTTGGTGCTTCCACTGTTCGAAACATTTTTTGTTGTAATCTTCAGAAATGGCTGACAGCTCTTCCCTCGTTTTTTTCTTGACTTCTTCAATGTTGTCAAGTCGGTACCTTTTTGTGCCCCTTTTCATGCGCAGAAATAAGTAAATGTCACACGGAGCCAGGTCAGGCTAGCAGAGTATGCAGGGCAGCAAAACCATACCATTTTCAGCCAAAAACTGTTCAACATAGATGGCTGTGTGTGCAGGTGCGTTGTCGTGGTGGAAGAACCAGTCTCCTGTTTGCCACAAATTGGGTCTCTTTTGGCGAAATCTGTCGCAGAATTATCTTAAAACTTAGAAATAAAAAGGTTTTATTGATGCCCTGACCTGAGGGAACAAACTCTGAATGAACTATGCCATTGGCATCAAAGATGCCAATGCTTTTTTATGTTTGATTTGACTTTAAGACTTTTTTTGGACGGGGTGCCGATGATGTCTTCCATTGGCTTCATTGTTGCTTTGTTTCTCTGTCGTAATCGTAGCACCATGACTTATCGCCAGCAAAGACCTTTTACAGAAAATCTGGATCAGTTTCAAGCCGTTGTTTCAAAGAAAAACATATCTCAACTCGACGTTCCTTTTGATTGTCAATCAGAACCCGAGGAACAAACTTGGCAGCAACCCTTTTCATTCCCAAATCTTTCGTTAAAATTCGCTGAACCGAGCTCCAAGATACCCACTAATCTCTGACAGTTGATCAATTCCCTGTTGACGGTCTGTGAGCTCAAGATCTCAACTTTTATTTTTATTTTGCAATATTTTCATCGATTCTGGCAGTTGACGGCCGTCAGAACGAGGTTTGTCATCAAACGACAAGTCGTCATTTAGAAATCGTGCGAACCATTCGTACACTTGAGTTTTCCCGTAGAGTCAACTTGGTAAGCTGTTTTAACACACTAAAACAATTTCAGCAACATTTTTACCGAGTAGAAAACAAAACTTCACAACTCTACGTTGTTCTCTTAAACTTTCCATCCTAAAAAAAGAAACGAGAACAAAACAACATTAGCAGAAACAATCACTGCGTATGATCAGAATCAGGTCGACAACACAGGCGGCACTGAACTGGCAATGAGTTGCACTATACTCGCCTAGCGGCAGAAATGTTTACTACACGAGCCGAGCACTGCCTACGGCAATCGACAACGTTATTCCGTTCTTTTTGTTCCCCCTCTCATAGTTCCACTGAAAGTTAAAAGCTGATTTTCTTCCCCATAATTGTCCAATTCCCTTTTGAGCTACATCCATAGTTACTTTGTCGTCGATTAATGTTTCTCCCTTCTTATTAAAGGATTTGATCAAAAATGGTTCAAATGGCTCTGAGCCCCATGGGACTTAACTTCTGAGGTCATCAGTCCCCTAGAACTTAGAACTACTTAAACCTAACTAACCTAAGGACATCATACACATCCATGCCCGAGGCAGGATTCGAACATGCGACCGTAGCTGCCGCAAGGTTCCAGACAGTAGCGCCTAGAACTGCTCGGTCACTCCGGCCGGCAAACGATTTCTACCTTTCCATCCTGTTCTTTTATGAACAAGCTCATCCAACAATTTACGATTATCTGCAGTTTAGATCCAATCATTGTTAACAGGGGAAGAAATTACTTTAAGTATGGGAAGGGAATAAAAGCGCCAACACTGAACCTGAACTCTTCTGAGCTACGGGAACAGGAATTCATAATTTATCGATTGCGCAAAGACGGGCGTCAATCTTTATTCTAATTTTGTAAATGTATTGACAGTAGTATTGAGATGAATGATTCCGGAAAAGGTCGACTCAGAATAAAATGTTTCGTGTTTCAGAAAGTAATGAAACAGCAATCTCAGTGATGTATCTCATGTCAAAGTTATTGAATACGAATGGCGAACTGAGTTTCGTGTGTTACTGCAATACTGGAAGTGAAGAAAATACATTGCATCTTACATGTTTTCGACATGGACTTACGATTGCGTAGCGTCATTACTCGCTGTGTATCATGCACTGAGATTTTTGTTTACACAGTAATTTGTTTATTATTTTAAGTTGATACATTTGATACAGTGATCAAAACTACAAGATATTCCTGAAAGCTGTTATTGAAAAGAAGGACTCAGACGCAAAGGTGAGACGTTGGTATTTCTCTGTCTTATTGCAATACGTAAAGCGTCAGGTGTTTCACTAGATAGTGGAACCATAGCTGTTAGTTTCCACTAGCACACTAGTTCTGTTGGCTGACCTATTAACTGACGCGAAGGTGCATCGCGGACGAGAACGTTTGTTTTGTGTACAACAAAAGAGGCTGGCAATTTAGCAGGGCACCGTTACAGTATCTGTTTGCGACAACAGTGTCACACCTCTGACAAAAGCTGCTGGTTATGGAAGGTAACTGCTCTTTCATGTCCTTAGGTTAGTTAGGTTTAAGTAGTTCTAAGTTCTAGGGGACTGATGTCTCAGACGATAAATCCCATAGCGCTCAGAACAATTTGAACCATTTTCTCTTTCATAATGGGCAAATTGACACCCTGGAAATATTATGAAAATAAAATATCGTAGCTAGCCTAAAAATGTGTGAAAACTATCAAATGTAAAGAGGTATAGGAACGAAATAATCACATAAGTTTTAATTTTATGTAATTCTGCCATCTGTAACATGCAGCCCCGTGTTATTTCCCAGGTGGATATATAGTAAATTATAGTGACTCTTAAGCTAATATGGCTGGTTTGGCTTAGGTTCATGAATACTGTCATCTACCTGGACATTGTATGCACTTCCAGTGTTATCGCGTATTTCTTATCTTCTCCCCTACGTTGAAAGCTGCTTTACAACGGAATATAACCAAGTGACCCCCCTTCATGTACTTCCTCTTTTCATGTGGAACTGTTCCCATTTTTCAGATGGACACAAGCTGCCCGTAGGTTTAGCTATATTTTCTTCTGTGATCAGATCCATGTCGTTTCACGCTAACACCACGTTAATCTAACAGGAATAATATAATGTCATCATATGAGCGAGAATAACCTAAGCTGTGTTTTCAGGTCCAAACTGAATGTGTTTTGAGTTACTGAAATGCAGTTTGGGAGCCAGCCCGGAATATTCCAACTGTGGTAAACCGTTTAATAATTGCGCGGGATGGACTGTACGACATGTCAATACCGTGTACAGATTTGATCGGGATGAATCTCATCTACCTCTCTCGAATATTGTACATTAGGCAGTACATATAGTTCTGTACTTCATAATACACTTGTGCCATTAAAAATGCAAATAGAAAAGCAACAAAAATAAAAGTTCGGAATTAGATTAAACATTTCGTTTCTTAATTTTTGCTTACCGTACTTGTTGACCTGTGCTCCTGTAATGTTACAACATATTTGTTTAATAGTAACTCCGTTAGAGTCTGAAAATATTCATTCCAGAATATGGCCGGCCGCGGTGGTCTCGCGCTTCTAGGCGCGCAGTCAGGAACCGTGCTACTGCTACGGTCGCAGATTCGAATCCTGCTTCGGGCATGGATGTGTGTGATGTCCTTAGGTTGGTTAGGTTTAAGTAGTTCTAAGTTCTAGGGGACTAATGACCACAGCAGTTGAGTCCCATAGTGCTCAGATCCATTTGAACCATTCCAGAATATGGGAGAAAAGTTCTCATATTCAGATATGCACATCTTTGAAGTTCCTTAACTATTGATCAAAAGCTTAATCAACAGGACAAAGGCCTTAGCATTTTATGGTTTCGGTTGTTTTTTAGAACTTCTAATATAATTTTTTTCTGCCATAAATTCAAGGTTCCAAAACACTATTGCGCTATAAAGAGACTTTTAGATGGCACTAGATGCTTAAATAAGTCACTTACTTATCTGAGGAAAGAAACATACAGCAACAATTTGAGAAAAAGGAAACCATGTAATTTTGAAGAAACGTAAATGCGGAACGTTTAGATGGTTGCAACAAAGATCACACACAATACAAGTAACAGAAAATAATCTCTAACTGGCATTAAATAGCAGTACAGGAACAGATAAGAACACACCAGATAGTATATGATACACGAAATGCTATTAAGAATATTCCTAGGAAGATATTCCATGCAAAAAGTCAGAAAGATCGAGATACGTGTAAGCTGCCTACTTGTATATGTAACTAACGAGCCACCTTACTATGTATGGTGGAGAGTTCTTCCGGAACGACAATCATTGCTCCCCTCCCGCCCCCCCCCCCCGCCCCCACCTTCCATGCTCCATTTGCGAATACTTCGTGTAACGAAAGACTGAAGGCTGTAAGCATGTAAGCAAACCTCTTTGTATGCTCTAATTTCTCCGATTTGCTCGTCGTGTTCATTTTGCCTGACGTATGTGAGAAAAGTAATATGTTGCTCGGCACAATCTTGCAACGTAAATTCTCGAAATTTATGCGGTAAACTACTCATATATGTACAACATCTCTCGTGTAGCGTCGACCACTGAAGCACAAAAAGGAAAAAATTACAGCCTTATTGTCCTTTACTGCCAACGAAAGATAAAAAACTTAATTGGCTTAATTAATTGCAAAAATAATTCCATCATATGAAAGACCTGCCAGACATTTAAATTCAAAAGTCTTAGTCAGTTGGCATACATTTTTCCATGTTTTAATCGAACACGGCTTTCATAATTCGACGATAATTATCATAATTTACCAGCGTTATGAGAACTCATTTATTGCATGGGGGTTATCAGAAATGTAACTCTCCTTGTTTTTACTGCACTGACATTTTCTATCATTTCCATTTGTCAGCTGAAAATGTCTGTGACACTGCAGTTTTTCTAAATATTTACCTAGATCATTTTATGTTCCTTCCACGTCTTCTGAATTCATACGCTAAAAGCTACTCTCTTGTGGTACCAGTATCGTCTTTACCAGTAAGGAACTTGCTACTGCTTGTAGAACCGTCATGCAGTTTCGTAGTGGTGAACATTTACACATTTACATGTATTTTTCTATATTTACAGTACTATTTACACGATAGACCACAAATAACTTTATTTAGGATGAACAAATATTGTACGATGTTGTAGGAGGTGGTATCTGAATGCTCATTCTGTACTTATACATCAGTGGTCCTCGATCGAGTGTTTCTCTAATCACACAATAGTAGCATCTGTTCACAAAATCTATCGTCTTCTTCAAATATCCCCTACCCACAACTGTGCTTTTAATTTTTTCTCTTTTACTGGAAAGGCAAACTTGAGGTGATATGTGCCTTCTACTACGAGGTCAGCGGAGGCAGGCTATGAACTCGGATATAACAAGAATGGGTGACGAAACTGGTTGTTGTAATTTTAAGTAAGTCGTTCAGAAATCAGTTGAAATTTAGTGATGATGGGCAGACACTTATGGAACTCACGTGGTAAAACGTATGGATTGTGTGCCAGAGGTTGAAACCTTTTTCCAGTACTCTTCAGTCAGTCTGTCATGAGTACACACCATCCATCCAAAAACTTGGGAGACTAATTTTATTCCTGGAGTATGAGCGACGACAGCGCAGCATCAACGGTGACCTAACGATTATGAACGACATACATGCATTCGACCAGTCAGTTGTGAACTGTGGTTGACGCGGGGCCGCAGTATGCCAAAGTTGTTGTGCTAAAAATCGCAGAAGAGCAACATCTCTAAGTCAAATGTTGTACGCCTAGATAGCTCCGCTGTCAGAGCGGCGGATTGCTAAGCGAGGGGGAGCTGGGTTCGATCCTTGGCCGGGTCGGAGATTTTTCTCCCCTCAGGGACTTAGTGTTGCTTTGCCCTAACTTTGGCAACGTCGTAATTGGCGTTACTACTGAGACAGCAGAATGGTAGCGGCCCGAAGGCAAATAAATTGACACAAAAAATAAATTAAGTATTAAAGACGTTGCACACCTTGACATACGAACAATAACAACCACGATTGGATGCCTGCCGCAACTTGATTGAAGTGAAAAATGCAGATAATTAATCATCACAGGTGACGAGACTTGGTGTTATCAATAAGAACCTATCATAGAATGGCGAAGTGAAGAAATTCACATAAAGGGTCAAAACTTCGTCGACATAACCGACGTTCGAACCGATGTGAGACGCGAGTGGAACAACATCCTGAAGAAAGATGGTTCTGGCAGTTTCAGGTGCTTGTATTCACCTGCACTATGGGAATTAACATCTGAGGTCATCAGTCCCCTACACATAGAACTACTTAAATCTAACTAACCTACGGACAACACACACATCCATGCCCGAGGCATGATTCGAACCTGCGACCTTAGCAGCCACGAAGTTCCGGACCGAAGCGCCTAGAACCGCTCGGCCACAGCGGCCGGCTTGTATTAACGTTCTGTGAGCTATACTCAGGTGGGGAAGGCTATATGGAACATTTAAAGCATCAAAACAACCATTTTAACTTCTCTCTACATTTTTATTAATCCAGTCTCGAAACTTTTTGAACTGGCAAGGTAGACAGGTGAGAGAGAATGATAGCACGCAGGAGGGAAGTGATATATTTAAATAAAAAAGCCACCCTATTTATGTTATTTTTCGTGGAAAAGCTCTCATTTTTGGCAAACCAAAGGAATAAATCTGCTGCTGTTATATTTAAGACAATGAGGTTGTGTGCCACTGAGTACTGATTTTAGTAGGTCCCCGATCCAGGTAAACAAAATACTTAACAACTAAGAAAATACCTTGGACCTACTAAATCCTAATAAAATCTTCTGACAACAAACGTCTAATAATTTGTTTACAGGTACCACCAATATCCCGTGTGTATTTCGGTCATATTTTTGTTCTGATTTCCCTTCTATAGCGATGTGTTGTCTACTAGCAATGTTCCTGCTTTTATTCTTTAATGAAATTCAATCAGCCCCCCCCCCCCCCTAGCTAAACAAGCAAAAATGCGTTATCGGTCTCCGTTCCTACCTGCACCCCCTCTTCCATCCCCTCCTCTCTCTTCTCTCTTCTCTCTCTCTCTCTCTCTCTCTCTCTCTCTCTCTCCCTCTCCCTCTCCCTCCCCTCACTCCATATCTCCCTCTCAATCCCCCCCACTCACACACACACATACACACTGGGGAAAAGAGAGGGGAGAGAAAGAAAAATTAGAGTAAAAGACATATCATGTCACTTCGTTTATTGACTTAGAATTTTTTCCTACGCTGTAGGACTTATGGGTACATTGTGTATTTTAGACAGGTGCAGAGTGCGTTGCCATGTAGCAATTTATGGAACCCACGTAAAACTGAGTGTAGCTTTCCTAGCCTTCTGAATTTGGTTTACAGTTTTATAAGCTAAGGGGCTGACATTCAGAATTTAAATTTTCAGTAAAAACTGAAGTTCCGTAGAACTTCAATATTTATCATTAAGTAACCGCTTGGATCAAAATCATAAAAAGTATTGTACTGACAATGAGCAGTGCTCAGCACATACGCCTTGTAACATGGTCAGCACGCTGACAGCGTCCATGACAGTATTTTACACAGCATATATTATACTGAAGATCAAATTAAAAAATCAGTAAAATGATCACAATTTCGAGTGTACCTTGTTTATTTATCACGAACGATTATCACTGTTGATGGACCAACTAAAGAAAACTTTTTCAGATTATAAGACGTTTCGGAGATGTAACGTGAATGTTACATGATAAGAGATAACTAGTCGAGGACTAATAAAGGCTTCGACGCAGCAGAATAGTTAAGATTTGGGGGAGCGAGGGTCAAACCCACGTCAGGTCTCTTTATTTACTCTTTGTAGATTTCTTAAAATCCTATCAGGAAATACCGTGATAGTGTCTTGGACTGATTATTTTAGATTTGCTCCCCTGTTATTCTCCGCTGTAAGCAGAATTCAATATTTAATCCTTCGATGAGGACCAGACCTAAAATTGTAATCTTGCGTGCTTGTTTGAAACTCAGAAATGATACTACCTGGTGGTCATAACGCTGTGAAACAGCATAAGTGGTACTACGTCTACTGTCCGGAATGAGTATTTGAAAATGTTGCAGTGTTCCTTTCGATCACAAATTAAGAATGGAAGTGGAAAAGGTTCTAAGTCTGAAATCTCACGTTTTTCTGTAGAAACAAAATACCACGTATCTCTTTTTGTACGTAAGTTATTGGTATCCAAATCTTTTAGTAGGTATTCTGATATCACAGAACTATGCTGCATACCTTATCACTGCAAAAAATAATGAGACAAATTAGAAAATAAATAATTTGTTAAGAACGTGCTATGGGCTGTAAGAGGAAACTGACTCGTTATAAGTGCCAATAAGGAGGTGTCTGTTTCAAGTGCCATTAATACAGAGTCATTGTGTTTTATTTGTGAAAATACTAGTACAGAAATACAACAGTAATATTTTAACTACAGGACGTAGAACTATACTCAATTTTTTTTCATTTCTTTCAGTTTTTTGTAACAGAATATCTAAATTAAATTAAAGTAATTAATCTCGTAGTACTGATATTTGTTTCTTACATAACTGCACTCTTCGAACCAGATTTGGCAAATGTTACTGTAAAACTCACTGAGCTGTTGAGGGAGAAATGGAAACATCGTCAAAAGGTAATCTTTTCTGCGGTCTATAAACACGACTAGTCTTTCAGATGAAGTACGCCATGGCATACGTATGCCATGGTCTTGCCTCTTCCGGTTACACTGACATTTTTACATTCTGATGGTTCAGAGTGAGAAATTTTATTCAGCTATTTGAGATGGATGACCATGAGACAATCTGATCACACATTTGGAAATCTTACACAAGTGCATTGACAACAACATTTCAGCAGCACTTTATAATCAAATAAGTCAGTTGTACGCTTGGGAATTACTTGGAATGGGTCCATAGCTTTAGCTGACTCAACAGTCTTCAGCACATCTTGCGGAACAATGCCCTCGCTTACCTTCCTTCGTTTCTCTATAATTGCGAAATTTCCGTTGCGGCTCGAAAAGCTGTGTCCATTCAACAAAACTACTATGGTATCTCTTCAGACCATCTCAAGCTAAATGCAGGAGATCTCGGCATATGGCACTTCGACTCCTGAGGGAAGCACTGCTTGGCACAAAGACCATGCGCGATCGAGTAACGAATGCCTGAAACATTTTCTTCGTGATTTAGCACTTGTAGCAAGTCTACGGATATGTAAGAGATTATCGAGAACACAATAGCACGAAAAATACGTTTTGTGAAAAAAAATTGCACTAAGAACGTTTTCCGTTTCCACTCTTCAAATAACAAAATGAGGATTGATATATACAATATATTACCATGAAAGGCACTTGAACCGTTTGTGGAGAATGTCCTACTCAATAAAGAGAAGTCTGCTAAAATCTTGTCAGCTTGGTATTCCCCGTTTAACTAACAACTGCTACAATGGAGACTGGTGGTCAGCCACTACGCTTCAAGAACAGATTGAACGTAGTAATATCCAAAAATAAAGTCTGTCGTGGTTGATTTATGTAGGTTTATTCGGCGTTAAAAACTTCAGTAATTGATGTTAGTAGTATTACATAAACCTAAATGCTATCGGTGAGGCGCAATCCCAGCATTCATTCGTTGTGAGTACATGACGACGTGTTATCTATAATCAGTTTACTGGGGTTGCACTTTCTCGGAACTGTTTCGCAGTATATGCTGCTACTGAGATTGTGTGCTAACTCCGTAGACCAAAGATAAACTGGAAGTATTGCCCGGTTACATTACTAGAGCCGTAGCCTGCATAAAAGATGTCAACAATGTCGCAAATTGTATACGCATAATTGCTTTCGTAATTTGACTTCTATACGAAAAATTCTGGTATCTGCAACTCCACATTCACAAAAAAATTTAACACAAAAACAGGCGATCAAAAACTTTCCATTTTAGGTTGTTGCTGCAGCGTATGTGCAAAGCAGCGTGACTCCGATGCGGGTGTATAAGCACTGACATGTAGGCAACGGATTAGTGTGGCAGTCATGTCTTTCCAATGCGTCTACGGTAGATGCGTAAACGTGAACTGAGACACCGTTATTACCAAATGCGTTCAAACTGGAACATCATGCTGTTACTATTTTCTTGGCTGCCGGACAAACACGGTAGACATCTACCGGAGAATGAAGAAAGTATGAGGCAGCATCTCTGTCGAAAACCACCGTTGTGGAATGAGGCGCCAAGTTCCGTGCTGGTCGCGATTCAGCATAAGACGCCTGTCCATCTGGGAGACCAGCCTCATCCGTACACCTAGTCAAGTGGGAAATACCGAAGCACTCGCCCTACAGTCCTGATCTCTCCTCATGCGCTTATCACCCCTTCGGACCCCTAAAAGAGGACTCGGACGGTCGATGATTCCTGTCGAACGAGGAAATTTTGGAAATTTGTGGTAAGGTCTTATGGGATCAAACTGCTGAGGTCATCGGTCTCTAAGCTTACACACTACTTAATGTAACTTAAACTAACTTACACTAAGTACAGCACATACACCCATGTCCGAGGGAGGACTCGCACTTTCGACGGGGGGAGCCGCACGGAACGTGTCAAGGCGCCCGAGACCACTCGGCTACAGCGCGGCTGTCGGACGAGGATGTGCAGCAGATATTTACGGACTTCGTCAGGCAGCAGGAGACGGTATTTTACCAAGCTCGTATCTTCAGCCCGGGGTGTCGGTGGGACGATTGCCTCAAAGCTCACGGCAATTTTGCCTGATTAGCATAACGAGTCTAGACTGTAAGACCTTCCAGTGAAAACGTTTTGCTCTCCCTCGTACGTTTACCTATTGAGTTTCTATGTATATTCTCAAAACAGATATTGAGGAATACGGTGCGAAGCGAGAAGAATTATAATAAAGGTTGATCCTTCGAAATGTGAAAATTCTAGTGCTTTTTCACTGTGAAAGGTGCTAGAGCCTACTTGTTTTAACCGAATGTAGCAAGCACGACGTCGCATACGACCGAGAGCAGCGGCATTTGGGTAGAGTAGCCAGTTCTAACAGATAAGCAACACTGCGTGAAATAAACGCAGAAATCAATGTGGGACGTACGACGAACGTATCCGTTAGGACAGTGGCACTAGTGGGCAATGGCAGCAGACGGTCGACGCGAGTGCCTTTGCTAACAGCACGTCATCGCCTATAGCGCCTCTCCTGGGCTAGTGACCATACCGGTTCGACCCTACAAGGTTGGAAAACCGTGACCTGGTCAGGTGAGCCACACTTTCAGTTGGTAAGAGCTGACGGTAGGATTAGAGTGCGTCGCAGCCTTACGAATCCATGGACCCAAGTTGTCAACAAGGCACTGAGCAAGCTGGTGGTGGCTCAATAATGGTATGAGCTGTACTTAAATGGAATGAACTGGCTCGTCTGGTCAAACTGAACCTATCATTGAGTGGAAAGCGTTGTGTTTGACTAGTTGGAGACCATTTTCAGCTACTCATGGACTTCATGTTTCCAATCAACGACGGATTTTTTATGGATGACAATCTGCTATGTCTCCGAGTCTCAATTGTTCTTAATTGGTTTGAAGAATATCCTGGACAGTTCGAGCGAATGGTTTTGCCACCCAGATGTCCCGACATGAGTCCCATCGAACATTTATAGGTCATAATAGAGAGGTCAGCTCGTGCGCAAAATCCTGCACCTTCAAGGCTTCCGCGATTATGGACGGCTATAGCGGCAGCATGGCACAACATTTCATGATGGGACTTCCAACGACTTGTTGAATCTATGCCAAGTCGAGGTGCACACAACGCCAGCCAAAAAAAGGTCCGACACGCCATTAACAGGAATCCCATGACTTTTGTCACCTTAGTGTAGATAAGCATACATCTTTTTTTGTGGAGTTTTCAGGACTGTTTAGGTGTAAGTAAGAGCATATTGACTATCAGACCAATTGTGTGATTGGATTGAGGAGTTCCTAGATAACAGAACGCAGCATGTCATTCTTAATGAGGAGAAGTCTTCCGAACTAAGAGTGATTTCAGGTGTGCCGCAGGGGAGTGTCATAGAACCGTTGCTATTCACAATATACATAAATGACCTGGTGGATGACATCGGAAGTTCACTGAGGCTTTTTGCCGATGATGCTGTGGTGTATCGAGAGGATGTAACAATGGAAAATTGTACTGAAATGCTGGAGGATCTGCAGCGAACTGACGCATGGTGCAGGGAATGGCAATTGAATCTCAATGTAGACAAGTGTAATGTGCTGCGAATACATAGAAAGATAGATCCCTTATCATTTAGCTACAAAATAGCTGGTCAGCAACTGGAAGCAGTTAATTCCATAAATTGTCTGGGAGTCTGCATTAGGAGTGATTTAAAATGGAATGATGATATAAAGCTGATCGTCGGTAAAGCAGATGCCAGACTGAGATTCATTGGAAGAATCCTAAGGAAATGCAATCCGAAAACAAAGGAAGTAGGTTACAGTACATTTGTTGGTCCACTGCTTGAATACTGCTCAGCAGTGTGGGATCCGTACCAGATAGGGTTGATAGAAGAGATAGAGAAGATCCAACGGAGAGCAGCGCGCTTCGTTACAGGATCATTTAGTAATCGCGAAAGCGTTACGGAGATGATAGATAAACTCCAGTGGAAGACTCTGCAGGGGAGACGTTCAGTAGCTCGGTACGGGCATTTGTTAAACTTTCGAGAACATACCTTCTCCGAAGAGTCAAGCAGTATATTGCTCCCTCCTACGTATATCTCGCGAAGAGACCATGAGGATAAAATCAGAGAGTTTAGAGCCCACACAGAATCATACCGACAATCCTTCTATCCACGAACAATACGAGACTATAATAGAAGGGAGAACCGATAGAGGTACTCAGGGTACCCTCCGCCACACACCGTCAGGTGGCTTGCGGTGTATGGATGTAGATGTAGATGTAGATTTGCTGACTGAGGCAGATGCTGTGATGTCTCTTCAGCGAAAATATCGTGTCATCTAGGCTCCAAATTTAAATGGCAACAAATACCGTATCATATTATAGTAACGTAACATATAATATATGTTTTGGGACCCAGCACAGACGCCTGTAGTTACTGGAAAAATATGGTGAGTTCGAAGTAATAAACTGACGTGCAAGATAAAAACACTATTCTAAGGCTATGCGTTACCTAGTAAACTATGAGTTGCAAATATGAGCACGAACTGACATGTGCTATACGGTAAGAATGAATAAGCACTTCGGTTACATCATTGTTAGAAAACATTTAGAGAGGGATAGACAATTACGTGAATGGAACGACTTGCGAAGAAGGAGTATGCGGATATGCATATCAGTTGCTTTTTGCGGACAGTAAGGTCTCTCAGGCCCAAGAGTTACATCACGAGACATTTCCCGTACTGTTAGACTCTTATCGACTTTCAGCTATCCCTGTTTCAATATCGCCATTTCAGCGTTCGTCCGATGACGAAAAGGAGTGCCAGCAATCCTGCCTCAGGCATGGATGTGTGTGATGTCCTTAGGTTAGTTAGGTTTAAGTAGTTCTAAGTTCTAGGGGACTGATGACCACAGATGTTAAGTCCCATAGCGCTCAGAGCCATTTGAACTAAATAGAGTAACTGAAATACGATCCCACGCGGTGAAACTGTTGCGGAAGACTGGATTCAGTATTTCGGCGTTCTGTCTGCGATCTTCTATATCGGTGTCAACGTAAACTCTGAGCGACTGAATAGATGATACATTGTTCTGTTTCAAGTAATTAATCTAGAAGCACTTTTACAAGAGTACATTTCCTGCTCTTACATTTCACAACTGTAAATCACAAAATAAATACACTACAGCAGGTGGTAACTCAGGTGAGGAATCCACCATTACATCATGTAATTCATTGGGATCGAGGATGGTGGGGACTCCCAACATCTGTGGTGAGGAAGTGCGCTAAACCATTTTTAAAGTATAAGTTCACCAGAAAGTAATTTTCGAGAATTGTAAATTCACTTACGATAGTTGGAAAGTAGATGGAATGAGATGCTCTTCTATGAAAAAACGATATCCATATTTCAGCAAACGAGATTCATAGGCAATTATTTAGCTAACATACAATGTCACAGAACTGATGATGGGGTACCAGCGGTAAGAATAATGGCTAATATTTTGATGTTTGGAAAAAAACACTCATAGATAGTACAACAGATGTTAAGCCAAAAACTGCAAGTATGTCCCTGTTCAAAATTAAATGGAAGAATATGAGGTATCTACCTTTGATTAGTGTCAATTACACTTACAAGTAAAGATAATAAAAGGATGCAGAATCTATATCGATATATAATATCGAAAAAGTACTAGAACCAAGAGATTAGGAGTGGAAAAAATGGGAATGTTACAAGAAAAGGATTACATCTATAGAACAAAGAAAAGAAATGACAGATGTAATTTGAAAAATAAGAAGAATATTTCAAATATCTTGAAGACCTTTCCCGAATAAGTTCCTAATAAAATAAAAAAAATTATATTATCTTAAAGAAAGTCAACAACATTACGAATTGCAGAAATAAGAATAGAATTAGAGAGAAAAATAATGAAACACTCGAAAACAACAGGAAGAAGCATGTTAAGAATAAAATACCAAACTTAGGAGTCTTTCAGTGAAGAAAGAAATAACATGGTCACGAGGGGAAAAAAATCAACATACGAGGCGATCAAAGAGTACTGTAAGAATAGGAAACAACAAAAAAAGGAGAGGAACTGCGGTTTTTCCGTAACTCCAGTTGGTCAACAGGAACTTAAAAAAGATTCGTATAGAACAGATGGTGGTAGGACAATGGATTACTTGTGGCGTCGTACCCATTATGTTGTTTTGATTATCTCCGTAGCTGTAAACTTGTCCTCAGAAGAGAAAGCGAATCCGACTACAAAGCTGCTCACACGCTGGTAATCGTTTCAGTTTCAGAGGTTTACGGCTGGATAACTTGCAATGTAACACAATACGTGCATGCGCTTTCAGTACAAGCAATTACAAGGTATGGGCCAGGGATTGGCGTTCTTTCGTTATTACGTCGTTCCCGGCCCCCTGGAGGAGCAGCTTCATTAAGCGCCGTCATTAGACCGACGCGAGTGAAATAATCGGGGCACACCGTCAATTAACCCACATCCCTCGTCGGCTTTCGCGCAGCAGTTTGCACATAAAAACATGTGGACCGACAGCTGAACATCACCCTTGCAGACGAGGTACAGTGGAAGTATAACGCTATCTTAACGGAATTTTTAGGACTGTGCTCTGTGTGATGGTGCCCTTACTCGTGATCTTTGATCAGTTCTAATTTTTGAACATTCTTCAAAAGAGTTTATTTACGATCGTGAATACTATCTTTCGAATCTAGTCTTCTGAAGTTCACTAAATTAATCTCAACAAATTTTGGGACAATTTCTTAGAAAGTGTTAAAAGCATTCAAATTTAACCTACTTTATTTAAAATTTTGTCTAATGCTAGGGTATTAGCTTCTCACATAGCAAATTCTGATTGAGTTTCTGCAAGATCACCCAGGTCTCAAAGATGACAAATCTTGTATGCACCTCTAACAAACCAAACTTTGGGCACAGGTTAATCAAAAGGATCCTTTTGAATCTTCTAGTTACAATCAGTATCGCCTAAGTTATAAACTTGTGATACATCGTTAGTGGCCCGCCTGTACTCTATGAGGGAGGAAGCCTTTAACGATACCTCTCGCTCATCATTATCAGAGGCTATTTATACACCGTGGCTAGCGTAATATGATATTTATCAATGTTATCTCATTTAGAACTATCCACACCTGCACATTGGCAGCTCTGGTAATGTAGAAACAGCCCACAGACTGACTCAGTCCATTATAAAGAGAAGGGCGTCATACATTTTAAGGTGGAATGCAAACCACCGGGCGACTTTTTTCATGTTTTACATGTATTTCCTGCAACAGAAAAACAGCTTGCCACTATTTATTTCTTATTTTTGTCGTACAATGTGTCATCTGACCCCAAAGATTTTTTATCTTGGGTGAAACTAGCGAGTACTTATGCTTCTGAACTCGGTTACAGGAGGAACTGGATTCAAATCCCGTCTGGCCACCTTGATGTTTATTAGTTTTCCACGGTTTCCATAAATCACTTTGGCAAATATCAGAAATTTCTTCCCGTCCTTGTCGGATAGGGGACAGTTTCTTATTTTATTGCCTCGACATGGATGACACATTAAACTCTATTTTATAGGAGCTGACTGTTGGCCTACATGATTTTCAGCACCTATCTACAAGATGTGGGTCCCCAACTACTAAAAATACTTCTACACGAATTTAGTGTTTGTTAGCTGTTTTATAAACTCCAATCGAAATAAAAGTATTACAGACACTTCAAGACTGTTATGTGCTTTAACTTTCACTGAACACAGAACCACAGGTTAACAAACCAAACGAATACAAAAACACATCACGTAAGGTCTTTTTTTGTGTCAGGGACACATGTCTTTAACTCAAGCCAGTCTTGTAGAATTTCCTAACTCTAAAAATGGTTCAGATGGCTCTGGGCACTATGGGACTTAACATCTGAGGTCATCAGCTCCCTAGAACTAAAACTACTTAAACCTAACCAACCTAAGGACACCACACACATCCATGCCCGAGGCAGGATTCGCACCTTGGACCGTAGCATTACTGAGGGGCGGAACGAAGTAATATCAAAAATTCTTCTGTACTCTAAAGACATCGCTTCCTCGTGAACGGTCTTATCCGTAGCATTATGCACATCGCGGACGTACATAGTGAGCTCTGTTTTACGATACCTGGCTGAGAATTATAATCGTAGGAGGGAAGAACGTTTTCTGTCCTTCATAAATGTTTTACTACATGAGAAAACATTGTGTTTCGGAATTCTGAGTGAAACCGACTTTGCCCACTACATGTTCCAATCCATCACATTCATAACACCACACTACTGTGTGAATTGCCATCTACCGGGTATCCCAGAAATCCCAGGAACGTTGTGACAAACGTCTAGAGCAGGTGGACCACATCATAATGATTGATACTTGCATAGCAACTCATGGCCACAAATGTCGTCGTACGCCGCCTGGAGGTACCGTATACGAGAGTACTGGACGGAACGCCGCTAGGTGGTGCTGTCCACGAGAGCACTGGAGGGAATGTAAGGATTTCCTCAGTCGTGCGCTAGCCAGCATGCGAGGAGCGTGGAGCGGTATCCGAACGGTAAGCCTGCAGACATACACTTAATGTACGGAATAGCTGAGTGCAATGGACGAGCTGCTGGACGCATTTGTCGAGAACGCTTCAACTGCACCACAATTTGTTGCAGTCTGCATTGAAATTTGGGCGATTCCTGGTCGTTAAGAAGTAACAGGGATAGAGAAGTCAGGCTACGATCGGAGCGTTTAGTAGGCTGGGGAAGAAAGTGTGTTGGATGACGTGGAGACTGTGGTGTCTCCGCCAGACACCACACTTGCTAGGTGGTAGCCTTTAAATCGGCCGCGGTCTGGTAGTATACTTCGGACCCGCGTGTCGCCACTATCAGTGATTGCAGACCGAGCGCCTCCACACGGCAGGTCTAGAGAGACTTCCTAGCTCTCTCCCTAGTTGTACAGCCGACTTTGCTAGCGATGGTTCACTGCCTACTTACGTTCTCATTTGCCGAGAAGATAGTTTAGCGTAGCCTTCAGCTACGTCATTTGCTACGACCTATCAAGGCGCCATTATCAGTTACTATTGATATTGTGAACTATGTACCGTCAAGAGCGACGTTCATCATTAATGGATTAAAGTTAAGTATTGTCTGATTATGGTAAAATTCATTGCACTACTTTGAGAAAGAAGTAATGGTAGCTTTCCTTTATCATAACTATATACATGTTATATAAAAGTAATGTTTCACATTACTATGCCTGATTAGGCTGGCTACAGTTTTTTTTTTAATTTCAGTTAAGTAAACTTGGTTCCTCGAAACATTTTCCAAATTTCAATCTTTAGCTTTCTGGTTTCTTCTGTAACACTGAATTCAGTTTCGATAAGCCAAACCCATTACGTAACTCACGGTCAGTTTTACTTAAATCCTCCCAGAGGGTAACATTTACTGCATCGTAATACCATATTTGGTAATACACATTGTATGTTGACATAATACGCCATGCAGTGTAGTGTTATAAAGTTTGTTGACAGAATTTTACTTTGGAATTCGTGAAGTCTTAATGCATGGCTTTCTTTGCGTATTTGCAAAAATAAATATGAAAAGCCTCCCTAAACACACACACACACACACACACACACACACACACACACACACACACACACACACACATACTCCTTTACACATACACACGAAACAACACTATGTGCCGCATCAATTCTTAAAAATCAAATGCTGTGACATAATTATTAGCACAACTGACTCGTATTCCGGGAGGGCTCAGTTGAAATCTCCTACCCATTCAGATTCTTCCATTGTTTCCCTTGATCTCTTAATTTGAACGTCGTGATAGTTCTTTCGATATACACTCCTGGAAATTGAAATAAGAACACCGTGAATTCATTGTCCCAGGAAGGGGAAACTTTATTGACACATTCCTGGGGTCAGATACATCACATGATCACACTGACAGAACCACAGGCACATACACACAGGCAACAGAGCATGCACAATGTCGGAGCTAGTACAGTGTATATCCACCTTTCGCAGCAATGCAGGCTGCTATTCTCCCATGGAGACGATCGTAGAGATGCTGGATGTAGTCCTGTGGAACGGCTTGCCATGCCATTTCCACCTGGCGCCTCAGTTGGACCAGCGTTCGTGCTGGACGTGCAGACCGCGTGAGACGACGCTTCATCCAGTCCCAAACATGCTCAATGGGGGACAGATCCGGAGATCTTGCTGGCCAGGGTAGTTGACTTACACGTTCTACAGCACGTTGGGTGGCACAGGATACATGCGGACGTGCATTGTCCTGTTGGAACAGCAAGTTCCCTTGCCGGTCTAGGAATGGTAGAACGATGGGTTCGATGACGGTTTGGAGCAACAGTGTCTCTAATTTGCTCGGAAATGGCGGTGCGGTTCCCTACAGCACTGCGTAGGATCCTAGGGTCTTGGCGTGCATCCGTGCGTCGCTGCGGTCCGGTCCCAGGTCGACGGGCACGTGCACCTTCCGCCGACCACTGGCGACAACATCGATGTTCTGTGGAGACCTCACGCCCCACGTGTTGAGCAATTCGGCGGTACGTCCACCCGGCCTCCCGCATGCCCACTATACGCCCTCGCTCAAAGTCTGTCAACTGCACATACGGTTCACGTCCACGCTGTCGCGGCATGCTACCAGTGTTAAAGACTGCGATGGAGCTCCGTATGCCACGGCAAACTGGCTGACACTGACGGCGGCGGTGCACAAATGCTGCGCAGCTAGCGCCATTCGACGGCCAACACCGCGGTTCCTGGTGTGTCCGCTGTGCCGTGCATATGATCATTGCTTGTACAGCCCTCTCGCAGTGTCCGGAACAAGTATGGTGGGTCTGACACACCGGTGTCAATGTGTTCTTTTGTCCATTTCCAGGAGTGTAGCTACTGACGTTTTCCTTCCTCATCCTTATTCCATACAAACAAGCAATCCTTCTCAAATCACGTCATCAGTGGAGCGTTATTCCTCATGGTTTTTCCTGAGATATTGGCTCTGAGCACTATGGAACTCAACATCTTAGGTCATAAGTCCCCTAGAACTTAGAACTACTTAAACCTAACTAACCGAAGGACATCACACACACACATGCTCGAGGCAGGATTCGAACCTGCGACCGTAGCAGCCCTGCGGTTCCGGACTGCAGCGCCAGAACCGCAGGGCCACCGCGGCCGGCCCCTTAGATATTAAATGTATGGTAAAATATTAGATCACTGACCACCAGAGGCGAAACTAAGAGACTATACAAAAAGCATAATGCTCGTTGAAGTGTATAGATCAGCCACACCACAACAGGCTAAAATTTCCATGCTGTAGTTTTGTCGGGAACCCCAGCATTGGGCAAAACTGTAAGGCGCGTGTCAGCTGAAGTGGAAGCACAGTATCCAATAAGAACAGAGTCCTCTCGCAGCAATAATTTGTAATGGGTGAGAGCACAATGTTCTATACAGATGCATGTCAGAACCAGTTAGTTTCATCTGTGTGTCAAGAATAATAAATGCCACAACCAATTACTTTCTCCCACTGGCTCATCTTGTGTATCACTACGGGACACTTCCGATCTTCGTCTGATCTTCAGACTCATCAACAGCTCATACGTAACAGCACATTGACGCACAGTGCCTGCAACAAACCTTCGCTGCTGAGCCTGCCTGTTAGTTTCTCGGTATCGCAAGGTGCCCTGGTACTCTTTAGAGTGATACATCCTACTGGTATATTTTTGAAGCACAGGAAGGAAATTGAGTATAATCTGAATCATTTGCTCAGCTGGAACTGATGAGGTGGCTCAGTTGTTAATTCAGTGTATTGTGTATTTAAACCGGGGACCTAGAAACGACGGAGAGACTTTGTCCCGCCGTAGCGCTCAGTGGTTCACAACCCACAACAAGCCACAGCGGTCCACCCCACCCCACCACCACCCCACACCGAATCTAAGGTTATTGTGCCGTTCGTCGCACCAGTGGATCCTCCCCCCCCCCACTCTCCCCCCCCCCCCCCTCCCGGGAACGTCTCATACCAGATGAGTGTAACCCTAAATGTTTGCGTGGTAGTGTAATTACGGTGTACTCGCACGTGGAGACAGTGTTTGCGCGTTAGTCGCCGACATAGTGTAACTGAGGCAGAATAAGGGCACCAGCCCGCATTCGCCGAGGTAGATGGAAAACCACCTTAAAAACCATCCACAGGCTGGCCGGCACACCGGACCTCGACACTAGTCCGCCGGGCGGATACATGCCGCGGACCGGCACGCCTTCCCACTCGGGAAGCAGTGTGTTAGACAGCGTGGCTAGCCGAGCAGGCTAATTCAGTGTACTCGAAGGCGGCACAAGTGGGGTCCCAATACCCATCTGGATATCCACATTTAAAAGTGTACAGGCGATTTTCTTCCCAATTTTTATCTACGCAGAGTTTGTGCTCTGTTTCTAGTGACACAATCGATAGGTTTGTAAATCCTAATCTATCAGTCATTTTCCTCCGCAGTGTACATCCACGGAGCCCACTTACGGAATCGAAGCGGATAATAAAACTCTGTCCTGGATCGTCTGTCATCTGCTCTAGAGCCACAGGATTATGTACAACTTTTGATGAAATGTATCCGAACACCCCCTGTGTAATGTTGAATTAACCACTAGGTGCCATGAGAGGCAGACCTGTCAGTATAAAAGGAGGCAGTGACAAATGTGTTATCAGTACGGCAGCGGAACAGTAGAATGGATCGGTCAGGAGATCTCATGGACTTCGAACGTAGACTAATCATTGGAAGTCACCTGAGTAACAGATCCATCAAGGACATTTAAGCCTTCTAAGGCAGATTGGTGAAGCGGTTGTGAAGTGGAAACGCGAAGGAACAATCACAACCAAACCAGGACCAAGCAAACCTCATTTACCGACGAACAGAAACCGTCGAGCATTATGGAGGGTAGCCAGCCCTGCTCGCCGTGCGGAGTAACGCGCGGCTTCTCGAGCAAGAAGGCGGGCTGGTCCCCTGTGTGCTGGTCTGGTGTGCCGGCTAGCCTGTGGATGATTTTTTATGCGATTTTCCATCTACCTCCATGAATGCGGGCTGCTTCCTCTTTTTACACCTCAGTTACTCAGACTGTGTCGGTGATTGCTGCACAAACAGCATTTCCTCGTACACGTACACCATAGTTACTTTACCACGCAAACATTTGGACACTCGTCTGGTATGAGGGGGTTGGGGGCTTGTCCACTGGGAGCCGAACCGCACAATAACCCTGGGTTCGGTGTGCGGCGGCGGTGGAGTGGGTGGACTGCTGTGGCCTGTTGTGGGTTTGTGAACCACTGAGGGCTACGGTGGGACGAAGCATCTCCATATTTTCTAGGTCCCCAGTTTAATACAATTAATACAATACAATACAATGGAGGGTGGTTGTAAAAAATAGCATGAGATCAGCGGATGGAATTGCTCACGAATTCCAAATGCTACCAGCAATCCAGCTAGCCCAGTGACCGTGCAGCGAGTTAAAAAGAATGGGAGGCAATGGTCGAGCAGCTCTTCGTAAGCCGCACATTTCTGTAGTCAGTGCTGAGCGACGCTTGAGGTGGTGTGAAAAGCAAAGCCACTGGACATTGGGTGACTGGAAATAGGTGATTTGGAGCTATGAATCACGCTGTACCCAATGATAAGTCAATGGATTAATTTGTGTTGGGTGCATGGCTGCAGAACGTTAGTTGCCATCACGTGTAGTGCCAGCAATGAAGTACGGAGAAAGTGGTGTAACTGTTTTGATGCTCGTGATTAGGATTTAGTCCCCTTACTGTGCTTAAGAAAACAATAAATGCAGAACTATATGGACACATTTTACAGCACTGCATACTGCATGTAGTAGAGGGACAGTTCGGAGACGACGATTGTCTGTATCAGCACGACAATGACCCTGCCATAAAGCGGCATCTCTGAGGCAATGGCATGTGGAAAAGAACGTTCCTGAAATGGACTGACCTGCCCAGAATCCCAACCTGAATCGAATGGAACATCTCTGAGGTGAGTTAGACTGTCAGCTTCGTTCCAGAACTTAGCGCCCAACTTCACTATGTTCTCTAGTGCTGGCTCTTAAGAATGCATTGCTATTCCTCCACAGACATTCAGACGTCTCATTGAATGTATGCCAAGCAGTGTTCCAGGAATCATAAGTGCGAAGGTGGATACACCCCACTTTAGTGTCAGCTAATAGGTGCCCTGTACATTTGATCAGACAGTGTTTGCCATATACGCTTAGCACTGAAAATGAAGCTCATAAACCTCGTGTAATCTTTAAGATATATCTCTGAGTCTAAATCATGTAATATTATTTCAAATACAACTTCAACTGCTGGAATTTTTTCAGCTTAAAACTGGATACGTGAACGTGATTGGTGGGTTCCTGGGAGAAGTGTCGTAAATCGAAAAATGAAACCTCTGTGAATATAAAATAAAAAATAGGCTTACTTGGAGTAGAAATTTACCCTATTTTCTAACGTAATAATTTTTAAGGGAATCACAGAAGGTGAAGTCTTCTCCCAGAAGATCTTTAATATTAAACTATGAGAGCTCAGCGGGAGGTAGGGAATATAAATGATATTGATAACTACAGATTAATACTATTACTACTTATGTCTTCGAACTGGCGATACATAATAGAGTGGTTGCTTGTTTATGTGTGCACAATACCTACAGTATCGTAGTTCGTTTGTAAAAATGTATCTTCAGTTGACTAGGCGACATATTACTGGTAAACAAGATAGGGGAAGCTGCTGGTAATAAAAGTGCGGCGACTGGATATGTCTTGTAACTTAACGAACACTTTTATTGAACCACAGCGTATTGCTAAATAAACTAATATGTTGTCGAATTAGGGCAAAGTACATTTATTTGATTTCAGTTTCATCAGGTTCTTGAGGGCAGTAGGAAGCAGCATACTGCTTTAAACTCTCAGATGTTGAGTAAGAATATGACTCGAGTACTAAAACTTTGTATATTCCTCAACGTTTTGGAGTCGATTCTTCTGCTCCAACGTCAATGACTTGGCGTTATCTGTAGCAATAACTCAAAGGCTATTTTGATTGTAAATTATAAAGTCACAATTGCAGAAGTATTGTGTTACGAGCTGAGTGATATGGTATACATTTTTCAGAATAAAAAGGTAAAAAGGAAGCTGAGGTTTTAAAGTCTCATTGACGATGAGTCAACTAGAGACGGAGCACACACTCGAGTTAGGGAAGGACGAGGAAAGGTACAGCTCATCTCCTTTTCAAAGGAACCATCCCGGTATCTGTCTCAAGTAATTTAGGGAAACGGCGAAAAAGATATAACTGGATGGCCGGACGGAGATTTTAACCGATGTCTCCTCAAATGCGACTGTCGCTGAAGTGCGCCAGCTTGTTCTGTGTGTTCAGAAGTGAAATAACTCTTTGTTACTTCCTACTAGGCTGGTTCCTAATTTAATTAAAACATTGTTACAAACATTGTTGTTTCTTTCAAGGTAGATTTTACATCCAAAATTCGCTACACAGCAGCTCTATTGTAAAACTGTTGCGAATAATACTATTTAATTCAATAAGTGCCAACCAGATGATCGCGCATCGACGCCATTGGACATTATTACTGTACGCTTTTATGCAACAGTTTTATTAACGGTTTCAAGTGCAAAACTATATTATAGTAATGAGTGGAAATCGGCTGATTGGGTTAATTTATTCGTTTCCTGTCCTCAAAACTGGCAGCAATATTAAACGTAAAATGTATCACAATTGTATGCTTGAAAAGTTGACAACCTGTCATCTGGATCATACTCTGTTCTACCTTCAGTTTATACAACATAAATTTAAAAGATTCTTTATTGTTTACACATCCATAAACATGCATTACATTTATTGGCAGGGTTCAATCCTTTAATTAGTATGATTTAATATGTTATGTGTGTCAAACGACAAGTGACAGTCTCTTTTGCGGGTAACAACGGAATAAATAATTTTAAAATCATTGTTTATACAGGGTGGCGCAGGGAAACGGGGAATTTCGAAATAACGTCATTTCCATGAATAAATTCATAAAGCTAGTAATTTATTAACGAAAGTGAATGTATTCAGTATGCCATTATTCAGTATGTCTTTACAATCAAAAGGTCCAAAAGTGTCTCTTTACTTTCTAAAGATGACATCGGAAAGATGTGCTCCCATTCGGCGTTCACACTCTAACAGCCTGTTATTAAAAATCTGGAATGCGCGGTGTAGCAAATCTTGGGGAATGGCAGTGATTTCATGGATTGTTGCAGGACGTGTACGGTACACCTTGCCTTTAAGATATCCCCACAGGAAGAAGTCGCACACACTAAGATCAGGGGATCTCGCAGGCCATGAAATGTCACCGTTACGTGAAATAATGCGTCTTCCAAACAATTGAAGAACTGCTGCCATCGATTGTCGAGCAGTGTGTGACGTGGCTCCGTCCTGCTGGAACCACATGTTTTCGACGTTAAGATTAGGAATGTTTGAAACATTTCAACATATCGAGCGGATGTTACTGTCACTGCACTACCATCCTCGCGTTCAAAAAAATAAGGGCCGATAACACCATGACATGATACAGCACACCATATTGTGACCTTGGCGCAATTTAGGTGTCGCTGGTGAAACTCACAAGAATTGTCCTCTGCCCAATAACGAAAATTCTGTTTGTTCACGAATCCGTTCAGGTGGAAATCAGCTTCGTCTGATATCCATAAGTTACCAAGGAATTTCGCGTACTCGTTGATTTTAGCCAATATCTGGCTACTAAACTCCAAACGTGACGCTGGGTCTCGTTCACGTAAGTGTTGCACAATCTGCAACTTATAAGGATGGAAGTCTAATTCGTGCAGTATTCTTTGTAAGCTTCGTCGCTTAATCCCTAGCAAAGATGCATGCTGTCGAACGGAGCGGCGAGGACTTCTCTCGATTGCAGCTCTAGCAGCTGCAATGTTCTCTGGGGTACGTGCCGTTGGAATGCCACCTGGAGGTTTCTTTTTCAAGGCAGATCCTGTTTCTTCAAAATTACGCATCCATGTTGTAATCGCATGCGCAGACGGGACACGTCCATGACGTCCAAGCTGCTAATGGCGTCGAAATGTTCTCAGCGCGACAGTCGCACTATCACCATTTTTGTAAAACGCTCTCACAGCTACTGCACGTTCCGCACCATTCCAATTCTCCATGACTACTAAATGGCAATGCGTTCACATCAATTGTGCAAAGTTTCGAACATCTGACGGGGCTACAGTGCTGCCAACTGTAACGTTCAAAATTTCCCGTTCCCCTGCGAAACCCTGTATTATGTTTCTGTTGTTATGAGTTAATATTACACTAGCATTATCCCAAACAAATAATTTTTCTCATCGATTAGAGAATGATGAGTGAGTCACAACTTTTCTGAACAAAGCAGGAGACTAAAGATAAGAGTACTACATGGCCACAATAGCAATTCCATTCCTATAATGAAAATATCCTCCCGTACAAGTTTGTTTAATACAATTTCGAGTACTTTTTATTTACAAATTTTTCCTGAAAACTGGAGGAAGATTTGAGATTATCATCACGTCGACGATAAGATCATTAGACAGAGAGCAGCATTTTATTGGGGAAGAAATTGAACCGTTGTCCTTCAGAATACGACTCTTGCGTTTAACACATAATCAACTCTTAACTTTAAGTAAACCGCTTGTGTATTGCAACATCAAAATTCTAATTAATCTTATTGCGTTTGGTAGTAAGCTGACCATACGTATATGCTTCGTTCAAAACTTCTTTGACATGAGGACGAACAGCAAGAGAAATTTTATATGATGTAAAATCAGTGGAACTCGTTCTCTAGAGAAAGCTAAATATGTCCGATGACAAGTACTTCTTTGTATTGAAGCAAGTTCATCATACAGAAAAAGTATATTTTTTTCAGAAACTGTGCGATGATGGCCATTTATATGCCTTATCGGATACTTCTATCAAGAATAAAATTTTTAGGAATACAAAAATTATATCCCTCTAATTGTTAAGCTGTGACCTTTCCAAATAAAGTGTGCGTATCTTAGGAAAGCTAGAAAGGCCAGAAGACAGAAGCTCCTGAGGACGGCAGCAGGGCGTGGTCACGACACTCGACCCGCAGGCCTCGCCAAGAAACTTCCTGCGCGGCTTTGGCACACCTTCTTGAGTTTCAGTAATGCTTCCAAGTAACACGTGAGCGCTGCAAGTAGAAACCACAACACAACACCCGCAACATCCGTTGAGAATAACTTAACTTATATTTTACTTGTTTTAGTTGCCTTCAGAGATGGCTCCAAAATCAAATGTATTAATTAAAGGAACTGTTCGGAATGCAGCTTAAAGATTGATGGTTTTTATTTATGCATCCATAATGTTTTATGACGTTCTGTCTTATTTGCATTCGTTGGTAGTAAGCTTTCATTACGTTACGATTCAATACAAAAGTTGTATTACTCCACTAGAAATACTGTATCACTGAGTCGCCAAGAGGTTACTTATAAGCAAATAATGTATAACAAGAGAACGTCATAAGTAACTGTACACTTTAAACAATGCCCTTCAGCGTTAGATTATAGTGGAAAACCATACAGAAATCAAATATGTTCAGAATATCACCATTGTACACCGGACGAAAAGCGAACAAAAACTTAATCATTTTAGCAGACATTACGCTAATACCATGTAACACCACCCCTTAATTCGGAGAGTATGAGAGCCCACGTACTTCTTCTTCACGTAGAAGCCAGTCATTGATTTTTAATCGTCACGCAAGTCGCCGAAGTGGCGTCAACTAAAAGTAATTGCACTAGGCGACCGGTCTACCCGACATTTCATTACATTGATTTTTAAACCCATGGAGCTACCAAACTGCGCCGATGTTGATTGCTACGTTTCAGCCAGCATTTCAAATATACCCAGATACTGTCCATGCATTTAACCTCAAGTGATTTAGTCGGTCAGCCGATGTTTGATTAGGTACCTAAGTGTTCGTCAAAACAGGAATATATGCACGCAGCCCTGTGAACACTGTTGATTTTGTTTTGGAAGAATGGAATGTCCATGGATTAATCAACATGAACCTCTAGATGAAAGGGCGACACTTGGCCATCGATATTGTTCAAAATAACTTCCTATTGCCGGCCGGGATGGACGATCTGTTCTAGGCGCTACAGTCTGGAACCGCGAGACCGCTACGGTCGAAGATTCGAATCCTGCCTCGGGCATGGGAGTGTATGATGTCCTTAGGTTAGTTAGGTTCAAGTAGTTCTAAGTTCTAGGGTACTGATGACGTCAGAAGTTAAGTCCCATAGTGCTCAGAGCCGTTTGAACCATTTTTGAACTTCCTATTTCATGTTCACGGGCCGGCCGCGGTGGTCTCGCGGTTCTAGGCGCACAGTCCGGAACCGTGCGACTGCTATGGTCGCAGGTTCGAATCCTGCCTCGGGCACGGATGTGTGTGATGTCCTTTGGTTAGTTAGGTTTAAGTAGTTCTAAGTTCTAGGGGACCGATAACCACAGCAGTTAAGTCCCATAGTGTTCAGAGCCATTTGAACCATGTTCACGGTAAGCTAAATGAGGGGTTCCAAATCAGTGGACTATATATGCCCGTAAAACAACACAGAACTATCTCCAGTAAGAGCTACACCCACTGCACAGTGCGGTTAAGCGCATGATTGGGTCGTCGGTGCACTCGATGTCTTGTACCATTTCAGTAGAGACAAAACTTTTTGCAAGCATTGTCTTGTTTCTTTGTTGTTTGGCATTGTTTGTTTCATTGAACATGTGTGGATTTGTGTGCCGCTGGCAGCAAAGGCCATTTGTAACGTGCCTGACTCCAAATTTCCTTTAAATTCACTTTCCTTCCAAATATTCGTTCCAAAACTGCGTGCGATGAACCTACTTTCACTGGAAGTAGCAATTCGCGTCGAATTTGAAACCGACAGCTATTCTGAGGACAGAACATTCGTCTACGGTCCGCTCGGTTAGGATTTTTCGACGACCACTGTTCTTACGTCGTGTTAGGTTAGGTAGATGCCTACCGAACTGGCGTACACCCTAATGACGTCATAGAATGTTGAGGCACTATCGTTAGATATGAAAACGTTGAACATATGTCTCGTAGTGGTTTCCCACGTAAAAAGCATCAGCTCATAACCGGTAATTATGACTTGTAGATCCCAAAGGAAAACTCAGATGAACAGCACCTATTTGGAGGCAAGTGGAACAGCTGCCTCAAACGTCTACATATGATCCATTTCGTTTCCAGGCTTTTATTACAGGCAATACAATGGAGGATCAGAAAGAAGCGCGCAGTAATTTTTTATTCTCTGGTACTGCAGCTGGAATGTTGAAACTTCACGACGATAGAATCTGAAGTTTGCGCTACAGAGGTTGTTTTCTTTTCATCTGCAGCTCTAACGACAGAAACCTGAACTACAAAAGAATCATGGAACGCATGTCACTGTCCTCAACTTGCGAAGTGTATTTCGATAATTGTGGGCCAAAAGGCAAAAACCGAGTGAAACTCATAGATACATGAGTGGCATGTGTGTGGTCGACTGTCTGGACCGTAGCAATGTCTCCAGGTGGTGTTCATTCTTGCAAGCGAGCCGTGCGAACCTTAGTGATTCGCTACGGTCCGGGCGACCGGTAACAGCTACATCACCGCAGAATGTCGGAGCCATTAAGGCAGCAATTTTGAACGACCGCAGTGTGCAACTACGAACGTCATCGCAGCAGTTCAACATTTCGTATGGTCCGATGTACGGTATTGTTCATTACACTTTGAAATTTCGTGAAGTTAGTGCTCGCTGGGTGCGTAAGAACCTGACTAACAAGCACAGCGGCCAGCGAATGATGACAAGCTTGGGTAACTTAACGCGTTACGCCGCAGAAGGGCATGGCTTTCTGAAAGGAATCTTCACTGGTGACGAGTCGTGGGCGTACCACTACACGCCCGAAACCAATCAGGTCTCCATGAAGTGGAAAATAATGGTTCCCCTGTACGAAAGTGGACTTTGCTGAACATGGGACCACTGTGAATGCTACATCTTTCATTAAAACGTCGGTTAAATAGCATTGTGCCCTTCGTGACAAACCCCACACCATAAATGCTAACGGGGTCATACTTCTTCATGACAATGCTCGATCCGTGTTCCTGCTCCTGTTCGTGAGAAAATCGTCAAACTAGCGTAGCAGGAACTCCAGCATCCACCACACAGTGCGTATCTCACACAGTGAGACTTCCATCTGTGAGTAGGGCTCTTGTCCTCTTCGAACACCAAATCACCATTGGGGAATAAACATACTGTCATGGGACGGGCATGATCAGCCCAAATGGTCACATAATCGTCGGTAATAATGCTGAAATGTGGCTGACCATTCCAGCTAACCACATCTCATCTATGTAAGACAGTAACTGTTGTGGTAGCACTAACTCTGTGCTTTTATATTCCGACTGGATTTCCTGTATGCTGTTGTAGTTATATGTAGAGGTGGACAAGATGCTATCAATGGAGAGCGAGCACTGCAGAGAGACCTAAGGGCTCACTATAAATTGGGCCATGGAAGACGGTAGCCTTTCGAGCTGGCCAGTGAACTCACGGCCAGAACAGAGCGGAAGAACGGTGCTTCATGGGAACAGCAGACGGGCAGGCGCCAGGCCACGGATCATCAGTGCCAAGGGACAATACACATATGCTGCCGCAATGTTAAGCTGAAACAGTTTATGTGAGTCTAATTGCGAGTCATTCCACTCCACGTGCCCACAGGTTCAAAAGAAAAACTTGCCCAGTGGTGAGAGGCACTTCAGAGAAGAGGCTCCAGCTTCAGAAAGCGTACCAAAACAACACTGAGTCCGACTTAATTGCATGGCCGGTGTTCCGCCAAACCAACGCCAGGAGGGTAGAACTTTTTTTTGCTTATTGATTTCTCACAGGAGCGAAAACTCCTCCGCGAGAAAAGTACGATTCTTCACTGGTTGCGTCCGCAGCTCGTGGTCTCGCGGTCGCGTTATCGCTTCCCGAGCATGGGATCCCGTGTTTCATTACCGGCGGGGTCCGGGATTTTCACCTGCCTCGAGATGACTGGGTGTTTGTGTTGTCCTCATCATTTCATCATCATTCATGAAAGTGGCGAGATTGGGCTGAGCAAAGGTTGGGAATTTGTATGGGTGCTGTTAACCACGCAGTTGAGCGCCCCACGAACCAAACATCATCACCATCATCATCATCTTCACTGGTAGATCGCCTGCGCCGTAGGTTCTGAGTGCCACTTTTTTCACTGTTAATTGTGGTAACACAGTTGATACGGAGAGTAGTTTTGTGGAGCCACCGGACGGAGGTAGAAAAATATTACAAAATATCCTATTGGCCAATGTCAGAGGTAAATTTGTTGATTGGTTGGAAAATTTATGGCACTCAAGAAACAGCCACCAGGGCAAGAACAGTTGCGTTGTTCGGAGTCTGGAGGGAATACAACCGGTGTAGATGGGAGAAGATGGACTTCAGGAACAAAGATGATAGAGGACACCTTGGCTCCATAGACGGGGAGAGACAAGATTTGAAATCCAGGCTCAGGAGAGAGAGAGGATCCCCTTGAGATGACACTATTACTACTCGGCTGACTGTCATCCTCTTGTCTTGCAATTACTACATACTTGCTGTTTAGCTGCGTGATAGGAAAATGACAATAGGAAATTGGCATATTCAAACTTCTGCACCCATCCACCTCTGAACTGTGTCAACAATTGGATCTAGCCATTAATCTGACCACCTATGTATGTACTATCTGACAGAGAACTGTCTATAACGAAAGTTTTATTCCCATAATATTTAACATGCCTAGTATGAGATAAATTAAAAATTTATTTTTCCCTTTGATTTTCCTTTCATGGTTAATGAAAGGCAGAAGTAATAGAAAGTTATTTGAGCCCCACTCAGTATGCAGTGTTCAGGACCCCATAACCTATCGCATTCTTTAAATTCCGTTGCGCAATTTTATTAATCAGCACTGGATTCTGAGGATGATCTGATCGATACAGCTACGGAATCAGATTGATCAATGTGAAAATCTGATGAGCTCGTTGGTTCTTTCAATGCGACCCGGTAGCACAACCATGGCACCCGTGGAACATGACGATACAGCAGCTCAAATCATCAGCCAACCTCCTCCATTTCCCCCTCTTGAGACGTGAACTCGGCCAGAAGTTATAATCAGTGTGAAACAAGACTCATCCAACCATCTGGCATTCTCCCGTTGCGTCTTTTATGGCACTGGCATCACGTTTACCTTTGTTCGCTTTGTGACTTAGCGAATCACCTTTCCGGTTTCCTTGAGTGCGGTATAAATCTTCAATACTGTGCCTCTTGGAACACGAAATACTTCGGATATATTGGATACGGAAGTGCGCAGTATCGGAGCGCCAACAGTTTGTCAGCGTTAGAATTTATTTAGAGCCGACATAATTCACTCAACAGATGCACAGAACACTGTTCTTACCATGACTGACGTTTGCAACGTTTTGAAGGCATTTCAAAAGTGTCGTTCTTGGTCAAAAACGACAGCATATGTTGAAGCAAGCATTTCTTGTGGTGTTCCCATATTTTTGTCCAACTCCTGTGTATTACTCCAGATCCATATTTAACATAACGTTATGCTCCGTGGTAGTCTGCGTTTTTGTCAAATTTAGCATGACGTTTCAGAAGTGACTGTGGATCTTTTTTTCCCAGATATCATAATACCACTCCACATCGTGATGGAGCTGCCTATGACGGCCAGTCTCTCTGTTAATAAGTGATGGCAATATTGTGTCCCTGGCTGTAACCACATTAAACGCTAGCCTGAATCGAACAATTGGCTCTTGCGAAATTCCTGGAGAGACTCATGAATGTTAATATTATTGGTATGTCATGTTTGTGCTAATGCGTTGACCCAGGGGTGTATAATCATAACTGAATGAACGTTCTGCAGTCTGCTTTAAAGCTACACAAGGTTAAATATCAAGCAAAACAGGTACAGTTCATCGTTATCATAGACAAATTATTAAAGTAAATTTTTCTGTTTTCTAAAACTGAACGTATGACACATAAATTTTAAGTGAGCCCAGTTAAAGATACGTCGCTATTTAGAAAACACTACCTTGAATAGCTTTTCACAAATGGTCTTGTTCTATACCATCAGCATGTGTCACTCCACTAATGAATTAGAAACAGTAATAACTTCTATGGAAAAATCGTTGGCATAGGGTCTTACGTTAGTTTTGATAATAACCTCGAAAACACTTTTAGTTCCATCCAGTCACTCACTGATCAGTCTGGCCTGGCAACGGAAGACAGCAAAACGAAAGCTAAAATTTTAAATTTAGCATTTGAGAAATCTATCACGCAGGACGATGGTACAAACATACCGCCGTTCGAGTCTCGTAAACATTCCTGTATGGATGACATAGTGATAGACATCCCTGGGGATGTGAAGCAGCTGAATGGGTTGAAAATAAATAAATCGCCAGGTCCTAATGGGATTCCAATTCGGTTTTACAGAGAGTACTCTACTGCATTGGCTCCTTACTTAGCTTGCATTTATCGCGAATCTCTTGCCCAACGTAAAGTCCCGAGCGACTGGAAAAAATCGCAGGTGACGCCTGTATATAAGAAGGGTAGAAGGACGGATCCTCAAAATTGCAGACCAATATCCTTAACGTCGGTTTGTTGCAGTATTCTCGAACATATTCTCAGTTCGAATATAATGTATTTCCTTGTGACAGAGAAGTTGCTGTCCATGCATCAGCACGGCTTTAGAAAGAATCGCTCCTGCGAAACGCAACTCGCCCTTTTTTCACATGACATCTTGCGAACCATGGATGTAGGGTATCAGACAGATGCCATATTCTTAGACTTCCGGAAAGCGTTTGACTCGGTGCCCCACTGCAGACTCCTAACTAAGGTACGAGCATATGGGAGAGGCTCGAAGACTTCTTAAGTGATAGAACCCAGTACGTTGTCCTCGATGGTGAGTGTTCATCGGAGGTGAGGCTATCATCTGGAGTGCCCCAGGGAAGTGTGGTAGGTCCGCTGTTGTTTTCTATCTACATAAATGATCTTTTGGATAGGGTGGATAGCAATGTGCAGCTGTTTGCTTATGATGTTGTGGTGTACGGGAAGGTGTCGTCGTTGAGTGACTGTAGGAGGATACAAGATGACTTGGACAGGATTTGTGATTGGTGTAAAGAATGGCAGCTAACTCTAAATATAGATAAATGTAAATTAATGCAGATGAATAGGAAAAAGAATCACGTAATGTTTGAATACTCCATTAGTATTGTACCGCTTGACACAATCACGTCGATTAAATATTTGGGGGTGGCATTGCAGAACGATAAGAAGTGGGATAAGCATGTAACAGCAGTTGTGGGGAAGGCGAATAGTCGTCTTCGGTTCATTGGTATAATTTTCGGAAGATGTGGTTCATCTGTAAAGGAGACCGCTTATAAAACACTAATACGACCTATTCTTGAGTACTGCTCGAGCGTTTGGGATCCCTATCAGGTCGGATTGAGGGAGGACATAGAAACAATTCAGAGGCGGGCTGCTAGATTCGTTACTGGTAGGTTTGATCATCACGCGAGTGTTACGGAAATGCTTCAGGAACTCGGGTGGGAGTCTCTAGAGGAAAGAAGGCGTTCTTTTCGTGAATCGCTACTGAGGAAATTTAGAGAACCAGCATTTGAGGCTGACTGCAGTACAATTTTACTGCCGCCAACTTATATTTCGCGGAAAGACCACAAAGATAAGATAAGAGAGATTAGGGCTCGTACAGAGGCATATACTCAGTCATTTTTCCCTCGTTCTGTTTGGGAGTGGAACAGGGAGAGAAGATGCTAGTTGTGGTACGAGGTACCCTCTGCCACGGCCCCGCATAGTGGGTTGCGGAGTATGTATGTAGATGTAGATGTAGTTCTAAGTTCTCTAGAATCCTGTCACTCTAATTACACATGCCTCAAAAATATGCTTTAAACATAAATCTTTTTTTCTTAGTACAAAAAGTGCGACGATCTTTGATCTTTGTTGATCCGTTATGGACTATGGGACAAGGCTGGCATGTATTTCTTGCTGCAATAATATACCAAAAGCCATATGTATTGTAGAAATTTATTTTATGAACTTCTTATGTGCTACCAGTTTCGGCATTACATAAAATACATTTCTACAATACATACCGCTATCGGTGTATTATTGAGTCAAGAAATTTTCATCATTTGTTGAGAAAATATGATTTTTGTTTCCGTTGGTTTCTAATTTTCAGTACGATCTGCTTCCAAAGACACCACTTCTAGGACACTTCGAAAATTTAAAAAAAATCTAGAAATAAAACGAATTATGCATTAACATATTAAACAGTAGTATCTGTCAGAATGTCGACCAGATTTCAATACACCATCGCACAATGTAACAGGAGAACTCTCCATAAACAGAATTTCAACATTACATATAGTGGAGACATAAATGAATAAACTTTTGAATCCACGTGAAAATTTGGGCAATTGCTATACCAGTAACTTATAGACACGGTGTATTTGCTAACACTCACTGGAAAACAAACAATGGCTAAGTGAAATCATGTGATTATAAATACGCATCCATATTATATTTTCACATATTTCACTATAAAACTCTTGTTCCAAGCGTTGAATCATTTCGTTATTTGCTGCATAACAAACGTCACTGAACTACACTGAACAAAAATCTGGCACAGTAACAGTGAGCAGCTACCACGAACCACATGTGTCATTCAGACTGTGGTCACCATCAGTGACGTCGTGCCCAGGTTTGTGTTTCCCGTAGACCTGCCATATATTAGAACCACGCTATAACATCAGCAAGTTTTATTTTATAAACTCGTAATTAGCAGTACTTAAGTAATTAAAGTGCAAAGACAGATGTGCCATTTTGGATCTTGGTACACACAGCCTAAAAATTTACACAAGATATTTTATTTTCGGTATCATCTGAGTGTTTCTGTATCATCTGAGTTCTTTCTTATTGAAATGACAGCCTTAAATAAAAGTATACTAAACCCAACAGGGAATTCAATGCTATCATGTATCTCCCCATAATTCCTCAGTCTGAATATTTTTAATGTAGATGGTTCATAAAAATCGAGCGTTTTGTTTTATTTGTTTCACGTTTCGAACTGCATGAAGATGCGGATGGCTGTCACAAGGCTGATTATGTCACCAGCTATCAACTGATGTTAAACGTACATTTATCAAGTGTAGGGTGATCCAGTCTACTTCCCTCCTTGATTGTTTGCTTCCTGTGCCATGACCAAGTGTTGACCACTTTAATACGTTACATACTATTCTTCTGCCCGAAGCAGTCATTGACCATTAATTACGGAACACGTTAAGTTTTGAGAAAACAAGGGCTCCGTATCAAAGAGCTGCTAAATTGTGATGGACAGGACTAATCTTTCATTATACTTAGTTCAGATTAAGAAAGTGATTTAGTTTTGGTACTTTAATGACATCTTGTTGAGGGAAATCCGTTGCTGATGACCCATCCAATAAGCACGGTCGTCTTTTTTCTAGCAAAAGTTTGCAGCTGTTGCTTTAAAGTACCAGCAGCGTGTCTGGAAGTTTTTCCGCCGGTGCATGTGGTTTATGGCGCGTGCTTTCCTCCCTGCTTCTCCACGGGTCGTCAAGCACCACAAAGGAAAGCTCTCAGCTCTGCCACAAATGAGCCTCTAAAATATCTCTCACAGATCAAAATGTTTGCAATCTACATTAGTAATACGTACAACCTTAACGCAATACATGTTAACTCGTGTATTCATTTCATTTTGTAAGTCATTCATTGAGGATACGTAAATGTTAATGTTGGTGCTAATCGGGAGGATTTCGGCTAAAAAAATTCATTAAGGATTTAATTACTCACAGTCGGAAGCAAGTTTCCGTTTTACCATGTAAGATAATACTGCCCCGTTCCTACACAGAATAATCGCGACCAAGCGATCCCAATATGACCTAAACATTTTAACTAAGCTTCACCATGGAGAGTAACTGAAATGGTCGCACCTATTCCTCATTCATTGTAGAATCTCCACAACAGCACAAATCGCCACCAGACAAAGGCAGTCTTCTCTCCAAACACGGCCCGATGAACAAGCATTCGAATCAGAGCAACACTGAATCCAGAACAAACCATAATGACCTATACTCTTTAAAACAAATCAGTCTCTCGTTTTGTAAGCTGCGAAAACCTCCCATTCGTCGAAAAACAAACTAGCCCCAAAGAACTGAAATCGAAATAGCGAACATCCAAAGAACTTCACCATAGCGCTGATGTCACTTGATCGAAACTGATCACAGTAGATACTCGTGAAGTACTTCAAAGAAAAGGGTAGTCATTATTAAAAGCACAATATAGTGGGAAGGTACGAAAGTGACGAATGAACAGGCAACTTTCGGAAACGACATGTGATTTGCACGCTTAAGTTTTCACACATTCTTTTTCTTTTACTATTTTGGTTTGAATACTCTCGAGGAATGTCAGGACCATTTAAATAATTATTTATCAGTGATAAGTTTAGTATGTAGACTGATTATTTACCTTAAGTCTACCTCATGCTATACTTATAACTAATATAAATAATGATTTAACTGTTGCCATAAAATACTATATATCTAGGACTGCAAGTAAAATATTTGTAGTTAAGGAAATGATAATTATAACAATCATTTATTTTGTATCTAAAAGATTTAGGTGAATCGAAAAATAAAATTCAGTAGCAAAATTCGGTATTTGTATTTACAAGACTAACGGCATTGAATTATCAGCTGATGAAGAATACTGGCCAGTATCACGAATATAAATGACCTGGTTGCTCATGTTTTCCTTTTTATTTTTTAATAGTAAATGTATAGATTGTTAATTTAATACAGGCACATCCTCATCAATCCACACACAAAAAACATCTTTGCTATTCGAAAGATTAAAAAGCTTTTTTTAAAAGAAAAAAAAGAATCATCACAACTAGCAGTTCATCACGATTTTCTTCTTGTACCTCTTCTTCTTCTCCTTCTCCTTGTAATAATGATGCTGTCATTACTTGTAGCAAGCTGCCAAAGCTTTCCGTATATTTGACATGTGCCGTGATTTTACAGTGTTCGTTTTGAGTAGTCGTAATACGTTGCTCGACGATATGTTATAGATATTTTAGTATACGCACGCATACAGAATGCAGCGTCGTTCTTTGTTCTCGGGTATCTGAGTCTTTCCGGTCGTAAGACGTAAGTTATTATCCATATTTTCTGTGGTCGTCCTGTCGATCACTGACCGTGGAAATTTCACATATCACCTGCGTGGCCGCACGTAGAGCTGTGAATTAATGCGTTACATTTCTACGTATAGTACTCATGCGAATGGTATGATACCATTTCGATTAGGACAGCTCAAATGACATTCATGTCTCTTTCAGAACAAGGTAGCCAGTATATTTTGTAAGTCGCTCCTTATCACATGGTTTCAGTAAAGCTGATTTTCAAATATGTGTTTGTGTGTGTGCATCAATGTGTGTTTGATGTGTAGATACGAGGCCCGAACAGTTGAGCTCCGTTGAAGGTGAGAATCGTCGAGTTCTCGTTTAAATAAGGAAAAAGGGAAAGAAAAGTGGCTGCCGTCCAAAGTGCGGGTGAGCCTAACTGCGAATTTTGACGTGGTGGCGGCCCGCTGCCGCGCAGGTAGCGGAGTGGCCGGTAGGCTGTAGACCTGAATATTCATGTGGACACCCGCTCCGCTCCGCATGCCTTTTTGTTCGCTCTTCCAGATGGACATCCTGCTCTGCATACTTCCATGTCGCAAATTTACCGCTAAAGGCCGCACAAAATCTTTCACAAACAGCATTTCTTGTCATTGCCATATCACGGTAATCTACAGCCAATAACTCCTATCTGATGTCTTCATACAGAAATTTCGAATCAATATATGTATAGGTAAGTAACCAAACCTAACATTTATCAACACGATCGCTTTAGAGAAGTTGTATCGGTCATATAAATGTAATCGTTAAAAATATCTGTCCTGTTGAGACACTTGTGGGAATGTGATGCCATTTTCTTGTTCAATAACAAAAAAAGCGAAGTGTTTTTGCTACGTAGTGTGTGGAAAACTCATAGACCCTGAAACCAAGCACAAATTAAGCACCAAGATCAGTGCGGCACACATCTGCGTTAGAAAAACAGAAGTAATCCATTGTTCACTTATAATTCAGTACCTTCTCTTGCTGACAGTAGGAATAATGTACCGGATGAAGATAAACAAAAGCCAGAAATTCTAAACCTAGCTTTCAAAAACTCGTTTACGATAGACGACTGCAGCACCATTCCCCCTTCCAATTATCGAACAAACGCAAGTATAGCTGACATAGTGTTTAGTGTATCTGGGACCGTAAAACAGTTAAGATCCTTAGACGTCAGGAAGGCATCTGGCACAGACGATATCTCCGTAAGATTTTATGTTGACTATGCTACAAATACAGCACCATTCTTATCCATCACCTATCAGAGATCATTGAAACAGCGGCAAGTTCCATTGGCCTGGAAGAAGGCCCAGGTCATAGAAATCTATGAAAAGAGTAGAAAATCGGATGTATATAATTACCGGCCAATTTCACTGACATCGATTTGTTGTAGAATCATGGAACGTATTTTATGTTCAGACATAATGACCTTTCTAGACGCTGAGAAGCTAATCTGCAGAAACCAGCACGGTTTTAAGAAACAGTGGTCATGCGAGACACAGCTGGCCCTCTTTGTGCATGATATACAGCAGGCTCTAGATACCGGCTCCCAGGTTGATGCCATATTCCTCGACTTTCCAAAGGCGTTTGACTCAGTTACGCACTGTTGCTCGGTCCAAAAAGTGCGCCCTTATGGTCTATCAGATGACATATGCGGTTGGATAGAAAGTTTTCTAACAGACAGAGAGCAGTATGTCGTCTTGAAATGGGAAACTTCAACAGAAAGAAGTGTAACATCGTGTGTGCCCCAGGGCAGCGTAACAAATGGTTAAAATGGCTCTGAGCACTATGGGACTTAACATCTGAGGTCATCAGTCCCCTAGAACGTAGAACTACTTAAACCTAAGTAACCTAAGGACATCACACAACACATCCATGCCCGAGGCAGAATTCGAACCTGCGGCTATAGCAGTCGCACGGTTCCGGACTGAGGCGCCCGTAACCGCTCGGTCACACTGGCCGTCGGTATCTTAATGGGTCCGCTGCTTTTTACGCTTTACATAAACGATCTGGTTGATGGTTTTGACAGCGACATTAGATTGTTTGCAGATGATGCCGTAATCTACAGGAAAGTAGTATCACACGAAAGTTGTGTCAAATCAATGAGGATTTGAAGAAAATAAATGCATGGTGTAATGATTGACAGTTATCTCTCAATATTAGCTAGTGTAACCTATTGCGTATGACAAGACGAAAATCCCAATTAATGTACGAGTACAAAATAAATGCCCAGTCTTTGGAAGCGGTAACATCCGTCAAGTATCTGGGTGAGACTATTCTAAATGATCTCAAATGGAACGATCAAATTACACAAGTAACGGGTAAAGCGAACTCTAGATTTCGGTTCATTGGCAGAATCCTGAAGCGATGCAGTCCTTCCAAAAAGGAAATTGCTTAGAAAACTTTAGTTCGTCCAGTCTTAGAGTATTGTTCGTCTGTATGGGACCCTTACCAGTTGGGTCTGATTCATGAGAGAGAGCGGCAATATTCGTGACTGGTATATTTAGCCATCGCGAGAGCTTTACAGACCTCATTGAAACTTTGAAGTGGGACACACTTGCAGATAGACGACGCGCTAAACGGAAGGGGCTGCTCACTAAATTCCTAAATCCGATCTTCGCCGGGGATGAAGAGATTACTCATATATTATTACCACTAACTTTCATGTCGCCCAATGATCACCATTCAAAGATAAGGGAAATTAGAGCTCGTACTGAGGCGTTCAGACAGTTCTTTATCCCTCGCGCGATCCACGAGTTGAACAGGGGGGGGGGGGGGGGGGGGGGGAATACGACTTTGGCTCGAATAGTGCGCTCTGCCACACACCGCTTGGTGGCTAGCGGAGCACGTATGTAGATGTAGATTCTGCCAAAGGCAGTACGGATTTATCGTGCAATCGCAATTCGCCCAACAGTGGTGGTGAGTGAATACACTGGATTTGCTGGTTTAATGCCAGTCCAATGCAATCTTTATTGTGCTTCTTTAATCAGCAGAATTTCTAGTTCTCTACACTTAAGTCTTTTGTGTCCTGAGTACAGGTTCTCCCATTATTAGGTCTTTTTGTCTGCCTTATACGCAATACTTTGTGGAAGTAGGGTCAGGTGTTTGCAGTTAGGAGTTTCTATGTTGCTCATTTAACCAATACCGACACCGTTTAGTTTCTTTGTTTTGTAGTATGAACCGCATTTATTACAAAAGTGCTTGAATGTGTCATATTTTTGCATGTAAGTCTGTTTGTTTTTGTACTTCAACAGAGTACAGTAACAACACTACTTTTAATTAGTTGCATTAGAAAATTGTCTCATAACCCCGAATTTAGATTGTGAGAAAATTTTTGTTTTAGTGGCAATGGGCTACAAAGAAAGCAAAACCTCGGTGACACAAAATCGAACAGTCATTCAAAGGAGTTTTGGAAAAGTTTACAAAGATGCATTCGAAATAACCACCGTTTGTCTCAAATTTGTGTACAAGAATTATTGAATTTCGGGATGACAGAAATGTTTAAGTTTTCGAGAACTTCTTGGCTGGCAGGAGAAGATGCGAAAGAGTTAAGGTGTGGTTGGTACACACAAAAGCCATCCTTAATTGTGTTGGTCAAACATGGTCGAACGGAAACTTTACGATGAGTATGCCTGTCCTCACTTTCCCATGTAGTCCAACATCGGGTCACTGTAATATCCGAATGCCTCAGGAATCAGGATACTCCACAACTCGACCAGTCGGCCAAACGGTGACCCACAATGAAGACCCTTTTAAACTATATAGGTGATTATGTGGCATCTCCGTGCCCTTGACAGTGATACTTAACATCTGACGCCGTTTACGGTCGTTACATAATCTACCAGGGCTGGTATTAACACTGAACATGAACGACACTAATGCTCTCCGGTGGCCGTTTCACTTGCCACACGGTACATGTACATGTACGGCAAACTTACAGTGATATCCGACCATATCTTCTGGGTACTTCACTTTTTAATCAAGCAGTGAATTTCATGATCTACGCACGTTTCTGGCTGTTGAATATCTTTTGAATGAGTGTATGTGGGCCGGCCGGAGTGGCCGTGCGGTTCTGGGCGCTACAGTCTGGAACCGAGCGACCGCTACGGTCGCAGGTTCGAATTTTGCCTCGGGCATGGATGTGTGTGATGTCCTTAGGTTAGTTAGGTTTAATTGGTTGTACGTTCTAGGCGACTGATGACGTCAGAAGTTAAGTCGCATAGTGCTCAGAGCCATTTTGAACCATTTGAGTATATGTGGTGGCAACATTAATATCTTTTTTTTCACGTCCTGAGGGTACGTCCGCTGTTCAATATACAGGGTGACTCACTAACTATTGCCACCAAGAATATCTCCGAAAATATGATAGGAGCTGAAAAGTTTGTGGGGAAAAAGTTGCTTGGGACAACGGGGGCCATAATATGACGTTGGTCTTTTGTTGGTAGGTGGGGTCGCCTCAGAGATATGAAGGTCAACTTTTTTTTTTTAATGGGATGCTATAGTCTGTTACTTATTTTCTGAGAGCAGCTATCGAAAGAAATCCAGTGATGCGTAACAGTAAGGTCTTTGAAGGCCAACAAAGGTCAAGAAGGTGGCATGAACGTCCATCTACAGAAGGTGTTCGAAGTGGCCGGACATGGTGGCCGAGCGGTTCTCGGCACTTCAGTCCGGAATCGCGCGACTGCTACGTTCGCAGGTTCGAATCCTGCCTCGGGAATGGATGTGTGTGGTGTCCTTAGGTTAGTTCGGTTTAAGTAGTTCTAAGTTCTAGGGGACTGACGACCGTAGATGTTATGTCCCATAGTGCTCAGAGCCATTTTTTTTTTGTTTTTGTTTTGTTCGATATGGTGGCCATTGGTATCAATGCAGTGCTGCAATCTTCTTATCATGGACTGAGTGGTATTCCTTATCGCATTGGCACTTATCTAAGCACATGCTCTGACAATTCTCTCTCGCATATCTTCAGGTGTAGTTGGAGCGTCTTTAAAAACAATGTATTTTACGAATCCCCACAAGAATATATCCAGAGGCTTCAAGTCTGTTGAACGAGCTTGCCACGACACATCTCTTCCGCGTGCAATCCAACGATATGGAATTGTCTCTGCAACTCATTTCTAGCTATCAGCGAAAAATATGCCGGACACCCATCGTGTTGTTCCTAAAGGGATGTCTTTCAATAACAGCCCTAATGTTTCTTGCAGGAATGTGGTGTACTTCCTACCATTAAGATTTCCTGTGATGAAATAGGGGCCTATAATTCTGTCTTCCAGAATCCCACACAGTTCATTCAACAACCACGATTTTTGGTGTGCAACTTACCGCAGCCAACAGGGATTTTCAGTTGCCCAATAATGCATGTTATACAAATTAACATTTCCATGGTTCGCGAAAGTAGCCTCGTCAGTAAATAAAATAAAATTTATAAATGTGTTATCCCATTGACAGGATTCAATGCGACGCATACAATCATTCAAATGGATCTGAGCACTATGGGACTTAACATCTGAGGTCGTCAGTCCCGTAGAACTTAAAACTACTTAAACCTAACTAATCTAAGGACATCACACACATCCATGCCCCAGGCAGGATTAGAACCTGCCACCGTAGTGGTCGCGCGGTTCCAGACTGGAACACCTAGAACCGCTCGGCCACCACGGCCTGCATACAATCCGTACCAGTTAACTCTTGGTGGAGACTGGTGTGGTAAGGATGATATTTGTGTTGAGGCAGAACACGAACAACACTACTCTGGCTCATGCCAGATTCCCTTGCGATATGACGCGAACTAACACGATGATCTCGAACCACAGTGGCAAGCGTACCAATTTCTGTTGCCTCGTTTGTAACGTTCCTTTGCCGGATATGTTTCCGATACGGTTAAAGATCCAGTTGTTCTCAATTTATCATACACATATTTACGTGAACGACGTGTAGGGTGAGTACGTTGAGGATATCTTTCCGCGTATAAGTCTCTAGCTCTCACTGAATTTCGTTGGCATTCTCCGTAAATGAGAAGCATATCCACTTGTTCTTCGAATGAATACATCATTCACATTCATTTGATTCGACAATACTAGTCTTACTGTTCCTATTAGTGCTGTATTGCGAAACCGTCGAATGGTGTTTACATGTCAACGGCACGTTAGATGAATACACCTGAAACGTCCCCTTAGAACAATTATACAAACTACAAGAAAAAAATCAGAAGATTCCAGTGAGGTGTCCTCGGCTAAGGGTCGACATGTGAAACGTCCCCTTATAACAATTATACAAAACTGTGCTTAAACTGACACACAATATTTTTTTAGCGCAACGCAATCTGACTTTCAAAAATCCCTACAAAAAATGTCAGGGCCATTCTTTTGTAGGGATTTTTGAAAGTCAGATTGCGTTGCGCTAAAAAATATTGTGTGTCAGTTTAAGCACAATTTTGTATAAATGTTCTGAGGGCACGTTTCACACCATATTCGGTGAATATTTACTATTTGCACGATACACGAGAGAGAATTGTCACAGCATGTGCTTGGATAAGTGCCGAAGTGATAAGGTTTACCACTCAATCCATGATAAGAAAATTGAGAGGCACTGCATTGACACTTCGAACACCTTTTGTAAATGGACGTACTTGCCACCTTTTTGATCTTCGTTGACCTTCGAAGACCTTGTATTGTATTGGATCTCCCCGGGAACGTCTCACACCAGACGAGTGTAACTACAAATGTTTGCGTGGTAGAGTTATTGTGGTGTACGCGTATGTGGAGACAGTGTTTGCGCTACTATAATACTTTCGGAGTTATACTAGGTGGAAATAGTTAGTGACTCACCCTGTATACTTGGCACCAAATGAAGTAGCCATCTACTTCCTATGGTTTTAATAGCTCTACCGAAGAAAAGTCGAGGTTGTAGGTGTAAGAAGTATTATTTTTCTGGCGTTTCACATTTGTAAATTTTCTCCGTCTGCAGTATCGATAATAAGAGAAACCTGGAGTTACAGAAGAATGCTTAAGATTAAATGGGTAGATCGAATAACCAACTGAATCACATCGAGGAGAAATGAATTTGTGACACAGTTTGCCTGTAATACGGCCTATGTTTAAAGGATACAATCTGAAGAATCATGAAATGATTGATTTCATAATGGAGGGAAGTGCGGGAGGTTAAAAAAGATTCTGAAGTAGAGCAAAGCTTGAGTAGAGTAAGTAGAGTCAAACTGACGCAGGCTGCAGTAGATATGCATAGATGAAGCGACTTGCATAGCAAAAACTAGAATGATGAGCTGCTTCAAACCAGTCTTCGTACTCAAGATAACAACAAAAGAACTTCCGCGTAGTGTATTTTCCAGAAAAATAAATAGATACATAAAGACCAAAATAAATAACAAATTTGTGAATGTAGATAAAAGAAGCCGAAGAAATACTGAAGACAACTAAGTTCAGCACAGAAACAGAAGAGTAAACTACAATTGATAAGTTGTACAAAATCGAGTACAACTTAAAATCAAGAAAGGACACACATAAATTGGCGAGAGAGAATCACAAACTCAAACTATGGTCATCAAATGACACAGCCTTGTTGAAGGAAATGTTGAATAAATTAATTAAATTACTTGTTACAGAATCGGCCGTAGGAATAAACAAACCAACGACGAAAATAGTGAGTAGGTTAGAGAAAGAAAAATAAATTAGCGCCAACCATCAAAATTGAGGAAAACCCATGAGTAGATGGAAGGAAGCGTAGGGTTTAACATCTCGTCTGCGATGTAGATATTTAATACAGAGGACAAAATAGGATTGTGGATGAATGGGAAAGGACACTGGCCGTTCCCTTTCGAAAGGACCGTCTCCGGACTCGCCATAAGTGATGTAGCGTTATTATTATAAAAATGGAAATAGTGATATTGACTCTATTGTTTGTTGCTCCTGAGCCCCCATATGCCAGTGCACCAATTACTGAAATAATGAAGATTAAATTGATGTATTCTGGTCTAAATCACTGTTCCTGGGTTTCAAAATACGTGGTTGATTTTTACGGTTTGGGCAAGCCACTGTCTAGTGGTCAACCAAACGCATTTGTCACAGTTACCATAGATAATTAGTCATCAAAGTTCAGGAATGAAATATGCAGCGAGGATTATACGGTGAAAATAATTAATGTTCATATCTCACAGCACTTTTGATTTCGATAAGAACTGAGTTTATTGTTCTCTTTTCTACACTGAATAAACAAAGCGACTGTGTGCAACACATTAACTAAGTGTAAATTCCGGTAAACCCTAGGAATGTTTTAAAATTAAATGTGTTAACTATTAAATGTGTTAACTAACAAATTAAATATGTTTTAAAATTAAATATCCACATTGGCAAACCAATCTGAACCACAAGTTCAAATCGCTCACAGATAACCGCAGGACTGTTTCTTACGATTCTCTCCTATTCATCCAGTGTAAATTATTCTGAGTTCACAGACTGGCTAGCTCGCTAAGTATTCCCTGCCAACATGTCCGAAAAACACAAGTATCCGATTTCGTACTTACACAATTTTTCGGACACTACTGAAGCGTGACCTAATCGCCGCTCATGTGTACTTATTGCCCGCTTCAATCCCCAGAGGCAAATGATAAGCACCAATGACCAAAATGGTCATGCACAAGATGGCCGCCGGCAGTAAGTACACTCACAGGCGTTAGTCAAATTAGCAACCTTCCGTGCCCTGATTCATACTTTTCAACTATTAATTTTAAGCTATACATATTTATGATACATCATATAGCATCTAAATATAGTAATATCACATATATACTCAGATTTCCTGCTAAGTTCTTCAGTTTCTCCAAAATTTACTATTTTGTTAGCTTAAACACTAGCTTAACCTATTTTGGTGTTAACAAATAAAAAGAAATAAATCTAAATACATTTAGACATGAATATACGTTGCCGCTACTTTTATTGTATTGTTAATAACTTCGCTAAAACTTCACGTTTTATGCATGAAAGGCGTATCCTGGCCAGAAGTTTAAATTATATAATGTTTATAAAAAATTTCAAAATTCATTTTAGTTATAAGACCTCTGATATCGAATAACTTAACACTCTGTTGCATGACTTTCCTTTAGGAAACAAAAAAATGAAAAAATATCTGGATTGTGGTGTGACACTCAAAATACTATGCAACACATAGAACATAGAATTCTGATTTAATTTCGATTTATTCAGTAGTTTAGGTTTGTTGGCATACAGCAATAAACCTAAAATATTCATTAATGACTTATTGTTCAGTTACAGGGACATGGAAACATCATCTGTGCTATCATTAAGCATCATTTTACATTCCGTAAAAGTCTGACTAGATGTGATCTAAGTGGCAGAAATAGTCACTCTTTCAGTTGCTTTCACGTTCGTTTACGTAGACTCGATCTTCAGCAAAGATTATCGATTTTGAACTGTATCTGCTAACATAATGACGCTGAACACAGTCCAGTACGATGCAGCCAGACTGTTTGTGTTGTCTAACAGTAACATAACGCACGTCCTAGTCTCATTTTTCTCTTTGTAACGCTGTTGCTGGATTTTCTGTAACCATTCTGGATCAGTTTATTTGGCGGTCTGAGCCACAGAATCAAAACACCAATTTACCTGTTCCTCTCCGGCACATGTTTATTTCTCATACACTTAGTATCTGCCAATCGGAGACTCAAAGCTGTCTCCATCTATTGACAATACTTCGACACTCATGCTGGGCGCATGTGAGAAGGAGCCCACGCCTACTCATCACCGCTGTCATCTAACTCCATGGTATACGTAGGGTTTGGCCAGATATGACAGTAACAGAAGTGGGAGCCCCAGATGGCCACACTGTTATAAGAAATAACATTTTTGGGGCGGATCGGGCGTGGCATACGCCATTTACGTTAACATTTTCAGACACCGTTTGGGACAGTGGAAACAATACGAAACGGTAATAAGAGTCATGATGCCCTACTTGGAAAATTCTTTTTTATTTTCAACTTTTACGTTACTTAAACATAAAACGAACCGAAATAATGTTCGATATATCGTATTTATTAATATTTCCGTAAAAGCGATGAAAAGAAAATGCAAATGGAAATTTTGGATTGCAAATAAATTTTCAAGAAAGGACTGTGTTTATAGCATCCACGAAGACACTTCAAATAACTTTCTAAGATGTGATTGTTATGAAACAGGTAAATCTGGAACTCTCATTCGTAGAGGCTATTCGAAATACTTTTTTTAACTTCATGAATAATAAAATGTTTACTTCGAAAGGATGGAAAAATCAGCCAACCAGTTGGGTAACACAGGTTTATTAGAGCCCTTGACCTAGGCTTGAATGATTATAAAATTATCTTCTTCAGAAGAAGATTGTATCGGTTACCGATACCTATAATTATCCAAACCTAGGTGAAGGGTACTAATAAACCTATGTTACGCAGCTGGTTGGAAGATGTTTTCATCGTTTTCAAGACTATCACTTTACAGGTGCTGTTTACAGCAGTGTTCAAGATTTTAAAATGTTTACATTCATACCGTTTCTATTTTTCCAGTACCAATCAACTAAACATAGGGTCCTGGAACAACCGAGGTGCAAAAGTAATTTTTGGAGAAACTAGAGGATATGAGCAAAGTAGCCCAATCGTAAGCAGAGCAATATGCTATAACCCTTCCTCGAGAGTTATTGCCAAAAGTCTCCGTTTTACAAGAGAGTGCTGACTCATTTGGATCGAGCATCCAAAAAACGGTATTTAAGTAAGAGGTAAAATATAGGAATGTCGTCATTACGTCATCATAGTATTGGAAACGTAAAACAGCCTTATACAAAAACTTTTTGACTAGTGTGATGGAACCCAACGCTCAGGAGACCAAATTTCTTCTGCTAACTGATTCGTCAGGAAGAGAATCAGGAGGAGAAACAAATCCAGTTATACGACGAGATTTCTGAAGCTGAAGGATTGCCTTCGTGCGTTATTAAAGTGGTTTCCCCCAAGCGCACTCTTCAAGTACAAGACCGCGATGTCTATTCTTATCGTCAAGCATAGAATTTCATCAGAAAGCTTCAGTACTGCCCCTGTCTCATCGAGGGAGGAAAAGGAATCACATCACGAAAAGACTGCAGCCAAGTATATTCCACTGTACATTATCAGCTACACCCGTCAATATTTTTCGATATGATGCGTTAGGCACGATTTGCTGTCAAACTGTGTGATGAGAGAAAACCTTTTTAAAAAGTAAACCAAATGTGTTTTGCTATAGAAATTTAAAACAGCCACGTAACTGCAAAAATGCAGCGTTTATAACGTATACAAGATGCAGAGAAAATTACTACTCCCTTGTTTTTAAGATGAATATCACCCCAGCAAGTGCATATAATCACCTGAAATAAAACAAAACTACCTTATTTTATAAACAGAGTTCTCAGGTGTACCTTACGACTCCGGCTTGGAAATTGTTTGCAATCCAAAATTATTCTATGCTTTTCTTTTTCATGCCTTTTATGAAAACATTAATAAATACATTTTTAAATTTGACGATAATAATCCATCGAAGTATTTTTCGAAATATATTCCTTGAGTTACGAATTTTCTTGGCATCAGCGGCATTGGGAATATCTACACTACCCATCGGTGACATGAAAGTTTGTGCCGGACCGGGACTTGAAACCGGATTTCCCCTTATCGCGAGAGGTCTCCTTACACCTTAGGCTATCACATATTTTGCTTGAACGATCCTACAGCCGTCAAAATTATTTCCAAAGTATATTCGCCTAAGTGCTAAGGCTGCCGGTTGCGATAAGCGGGGGGTTCGAGGCCCGGTCGGGCACAAATTTGCAAGTGTCAGCGATGGGTGGCATATCTATACCCAATGCAGCTGATGCTAAAGCAATTCGCAATTCAGCGAATAACATTTCAGAACCGTAAGAAGTAAAATTGCACATCACACGTACGCAGAACGCCAAATTCAAGGTTAAATGCATGTAAAGGTAAGTAGGGCAGCAGCGCCGCTTCTGATTCAAATAACTAACATCAGTAATTTTTTCCGTTGTTAGCGTTCCAGGAACTGCAGCATCAGCACTTCCCAGTGTCAGTGTTCTAGGGACAGAACTTCTAGTGTCAGATTACAGCTGAATCAGTTGTGCCTGTTATATTCTAAGTCAATAAGCTCCTACCCTCCCCTCTCCATCCCTTTTTCCTTCTCTACCCTCCTGTCCCTTCTCCTCCTCTCCCCTCCCCTCATCTTCTCTCCCCTGCTCTCCCCTCCCCTAGCTTGCTCTCAACTGCATAGCATCAATGTCATCTTGCTCTTGGGCAATCCTTGGGGAGGGCCCACAGCTCCCAAGCTGTTTTCTCTCCTTCTAGCTCTGGGCTCTGTAGTGAGAGGACCATAATTAATTTGGCTCTAAGTATCTGAACTGCATAAAAAAACTAATTAAGTTTGTGTTACTGACTTTCAAACAATTGGTTGTGGGCTGGCTCACGGGTCACTCCAGCAAATTTCATTCAAAACTGTATGTTATTCACTGTGGAATATTGGAATGAGCATATAGCATACTCGCTATAAATAATTAAAAACCAACATTTGCTTCAAAAATGTATATTAGTAATATATAGTTGTTGACGATGAGTTTTACGTGATGTGCTATTTCAGAAACACAGAAAACCACAAAATAAGATTAACAACTGCTCTATGTACTACTTATTCACTGTCATCAACAGATGGCTGCTCTGTTGGAAACATGCGTTATTCGATCTTCCCATCGCGAGTTTCTTAGGTGAGCAAAAATTGGCTGCACTGTTGAAATCATGTACTGTTTCATATTGGTTCTACGAGTTTTTTTACCGACATGTGCACTGATAAGAAAACGATAATTATTCTTTCTATGTATAATGTTTGGCTTAAGACACAACAGAACCTTAAATTAATTATTTTCCACAAGCTTGATGTTTCTCAAATGCCAAAATATTCTTTTGAAGTATAAAGTGTCTCCAATGTAAAAATTGTCAATTTCCACGTACTCACATAGGCGTCAAATTAGTGCCTAAAACACTTAAGTAAGTACTCCGATGCTATTTCCGTATTGATAACACTTGATATTTTAGAAGGGAGGCCTGAGGCAGCGGCAGCCAAGATATCGACTCGCGGGCGATAGCCGTGCATGAGTGCCAAAGCGGTCAGCCACGCTTCACATTTCCCCCTCCTCCCCCAGGAGGGGGAAGAGGGGAAAACTGCGAACCCTTCGCATTTAAATTGCAATGCAACTGGTTTTATGTTTCACATTTGTCAACAACATAGGTTATAAACAAAACAAATTTTCAGTATTATTTAATTTTGTTTCTCATGCTGAAGAAATAATATAATTTTTATCTATTACATACTGTCGTCATGTGGACATAAGCACAGAATTTCCCAGAGATTCGCACTCAAGTTGCCACATAAACCTGACTTATGTAATTTCATCACCGGAAGAAGGTCTTTTACACAAATATGTCGACCAAAATAGTGTAGCATTTTTGCAACATCATTATGGAGACATGGAAACTCTACCTGAGGAAAGCAATACAGACATCCTGGACAGTTTCCACGTCAAAAGATTTGCCATTAAAACTGGAACTACCTTGAAAGACAATCAGTTACATCTGCACATGCAGAGGGGCGCTTTCAAGTGAAACCGCAAACGTGCTCGAAAATAGCTCGGAAACAGATGTCATATTGACAGTGCCCTCAAAAGCTTTGTAAAACTACCCTTGACATTCTTCCAAGCACACAATGAATTCTTCAGACCTCGCGTTTTCTGTTATGCCAGGAGCTCAAGGAAATGGACTGTCTTTGTCAGAATGTGTCCCTAACGCGATTTTCTTTTTATATGCATCCCCATCCCATCAGAAATATCGTACTATGTGCAGCGTGCAATCAAGACCGCTTAACGTAAAATGCGAAGTCAGCACTCCATACCGGATGTCCTGATTTTCGTTCCACTGGAGGATCGAGTCCTCTATCGGGCATGGGTGTGTGTGTTGTTCTTCGCATAAGTTAGTTTAAGTAGAGTGAAACTCTAGGGACCGATGACATCAGCAGTTTGGTCCCTTAGGAATTCACACACACACACACACACACACACACACACACACACACACACACACACTTTCGTTCCTGTACTCCTTTCACCTTCATCAATTCAACAACAGACAGTTTTAATCGAAAAATTGTTCAAGGCAAGTCCCTTGACTTAACTGACGAACTCTCCAGCAATATATGAAGTCTCTATGTTCTTCGTTCTATAAATTCTTTCTGAATGGTACTGTAATGTCGCTTCAAAGCAAACATGCAGTATCGGTCTCTTACGTGAATTTAGGAATCTAATCCCTCTCTTCTGTCATCGCATTCATTTTAAAGGATTGCGACGATAGACAGCTAGAATGTCTCTTCTGTGCAAATAGCCACTGGACCTGTGTTGTCCTCTGTACCAGGAACAAATAATGAAGGTTAAACAGCGCATACAGCCCGATTCCGCCGAACTCTGGGAGTTGTGCAGACCGAAATATGTCGCAGCGCAATGCTAAATGATATGCTGCGCTCTTGTGGGTACTTCTCAGAAGGACCAAGCAAAGCCTTGGCCCACCCGCAGCCTGCACACGATGCACGCGTGAAATTTGATACGCAGTGTCCGGCCCTAGCCTAAGGAATCAGTGCTGTAAAACTACGCTGATAAGGCTTATAACTGTAGACAATACATTTTAGCTGAAATATTATGCTAAGCAGGCAAGCAAAAAAGCAGACTGACAGTCTGAATGTATTTAATTAGGCATAATGTTGATGTCAGTCGCAACACAACCTCAAACTGAATATATCCACATTTAAATTGTTCTGAAGCACCATTTTAGGAGGGCGAGAGATAAAGATGTTCTTATACACTAAAAAAATATAATAGATGAAACTGATTGGCAATTATTGCTATTATTACAAATGATATAGGGTAATGTACAACGAAAACTTTCGACGTAGTTCACAATCAGACGTATGTAGCCAGATCTTTCTAACAGCTTTATAGACTGTATTTGCTATAAACAACTATTAAATAACCACACCATATGATGAAAATACCAGACACAGACAAAAAAGCAAAATGACAAACTTACACGATACTAGGAAGAAGGAAGAAGGTGTTCGATGTTATCAAATAAGAAAGAGTTCGGTTTTAGGAAGGAAGAAGATTTGGATTGCAATATGTCATCTAAACTCCTGAACGACATGCTTTGTTTGCACACACTCATGATGTGACGGAAGACAAGTGGATCAAATGGCTCTGAGCACTATGGGACTTAACATCTGAAGTCATCAGTCCCCTAGAAGCTATAACTACTTAAACCTAACTAACCTAAGGACAGCACACACATCCATGTCCGAGGCAGGAATCGAACCTGCGACAGTAGCGGTCGCGCGGTTCCAGACTGAAGCACCTAGAACCGCTCGACCACAGCGGCCGGTGACCAAAGACGATAAAAGAGATAAATGTGACATGTCACAAGATGCTGAAAGAGTCGACATCTCCAAATCAATAAAATTACTTATCATTATTGTATTATATGTAAGGCACCACACTAGCAAGCACTATGAAGTTTTAAACCAAATATCTCTGCTTCTAAAGTGTCACGTCGCGGACAGATCACTTTTGTCCTCAATGAGTGGTATTTTCAATATGTGAGCGTGTATATCACTTTTCATTCCTTTTTAGACTGCACCCAAATATTTTACGATTCCAAATACGTGTCGCTCACAGCTTGCATGTATTTGGAGAGCGTTCAGAATTCAAATAAAGAGTATCTTACAAAATCATATTCCATTACTCTGATTTCAGCAATAAAATAATTCCAGGTAGGAGGACTTAGTGCATGGTAAGAACTCCCCCCCAATCTGTAGTCTTATGTATAGAACTAGCATCTACATCTACCTCTACATCTACATGATTACTCTGCTATATACAATAAAGTGCCTGGCAGAGGCAGATGCAGCTCAGCAAACGAATGGATGTCTACCAGTTTACGTTACAATAAAATCTTATAGCTGAGAACGTATTGTAAATACTGCTAGTAACTTGAAAACCGAAAGTACGCTCTAAGGCAAAAAAAAAAAAAAATCACGCCACGGAAGAATTATACGAATGCGACCGAATTGGGTGAACATGATGTAAATGCACACACTAATAACTGATTATCATTTCAGAAAAATTAAAAAATCACTCAAGAAAAAGTACGTCACAAGCTGAGCAAATTAATAACGCGTTTGTCCACCTTTGGCACCTATGCAAGCAGCTACTCCGCTTGCCACTGATTGACAGAGTTGTCGGATGTCCTCCTGAGGGGTATAGTGCCAAATTGTGTCCAGTTTGGGCGTTACGTCTTGTGATCAATATAGGGTCTGACAAGCACGAAGACACGCAGTAGAAACTCTCGCCATTTGCGGGCGAGCATTATCTTGATGAAATGTAAGCCCAGGATTGCTTGCCATGAAAGGCATCAAAACGGGGAATAGAATATCGTCAATGTACCGTAGTGCTGTAAGGGTGTCGTGGTTGACAACAAAAGGGATCCTGCTATGAAAAGAAATGGCAAATGGCACACCAGACCGTCACTCTTGGTTGTTGGCCGTATGGCGGCCGACAATCGAGTTGGTACCCGACTATTGTCTAGGATGACTCCAGACACATCTTCGCTGTTCACCGGTGTTCAGTTAGATGCATGACTCTTCACTGAAGACAGTTCTACTTCAGTCAATGCGATTCCAGGCCGAATGCATGTCTGTGGACGTCCTGGACAGCGGTGTGATACTAAACTGACTGTCGCCCGCCCTACGCCCTGATCTGTGCGTGGCTCGCGCTCGTGCCATCTCCTGTTTTTTTTCGTGTTGCCACCTCGTTATGTTAGTTTCAATTTCTTTTGTCACTGACGTGCTGCATTTTCTGACCTTCAGCTGCAGCAGCAGCGCCTATCGATATAGCTCTCACGTGTTATCTTTGCTGCACTGCTATTACTTCCCGGTTGTCGTCTGTGGTGAAGTCAGTTGGAACGTGCCAGGAGGGCAGTTCTGACCTGCCAGTCATGGAGTTAGAACGTGGCACTAGTTCAGCCAGGTTGGAGCAGCAGTGACGCCTGGATGTCCATGGCTCGCCCGACCGTTGCCACCACGCATCACTTGAGCCGGGGACGGTCTTCGTGGATCGTCGGTCGGTTGTCCTACTGGACGACGTGAATTGGCTCGCCGATCGCTTATGGGTTGGCTGTGTGTGTGTGTGTGTGTGTGTGTGTGTGTGTGTGTGTGTGTGTGTGTCGACTCCCAATCTGTCTTCGTGATTGCACAGCCACTGCTGAGTGTTGTTCAAGTCTTCGTGCAAGCGTTTGTCAAACTGTGTGTGTGTAGTTGGTGTCACTTCCACTGACAAATTTTTAAATGTTCTCGGCGTACTGGCAGTGAGTCGGTCGGTTGGAGCAGATCAGCAAGCAACTCTCCGCGTGGCGCAGTCAGCCGGGCCCACTGGCGGTCTCTACGCAGTGTCGGAGTGTGTGTGTGTGTGTGTGTGTGTGTGTGTGTGTGTGTGGGGGGGGGGGGGGGGGGAGGGGGAGGGGGAGAGGCTTTTCCGAGTGCTACGAGGTTGGCTCACTGACCCAGGACGTAAAAGTTGAGTGGTGATTTAATTACCAAAGCCACGTCTGTTTACGTTTTCCCCTTGGTTGGTGGTTTGCTGTTGACGCTATTCCTGGGAGCAACAGCGAGTGTTCGAGTTGGTAAACATTTAGCTGCCGTGTGGTGGAAGTAACTATATTTGTCGGTTTGAAATTCAAGTACACCAGCGGAATTTTCTGCCTGTGGTAGTTAGTGTTCCGGTTATCTGCCCTGGTCGCTGACGTAAATTCAGGCAGTGTCCTTTCCTCACCTGTTGTCGCTGTCCAACATGACAGCTTAATGTAATCACATGTCAGTTCTAGTATAATGTATTTGTCCAATGAATACCCGTTTATCATCTGCATTTCTTATTGGTGTAGCAGTTTTAATGGCCAGTAGTGTATTTAAGGTTAAAGCCTGGAGCCTTCTGTCTCTAAATAAATAAAAAAAAATTATAGCAGTTGTATTTAATTCATGGGCCTCCAGCCGTTTTAGAATTAAAGATGTTTTCTGTCGATAGTCAAGCTTATACGCTGAGCTGTAATGTTTTGACAACTAAAATAATGTGTTATGTTTGGAGTGTAACTGACAGCCGCTCATTCTGTCCCCCTTCCACAATTTCTACTACTTGTCTTGTCTTGTGGGTTTAGCAGCGCGTCTCACGCCCGACAACCAGGAGTCTGCGCTGACATTTCTTTTCATAGCAGGACCCCTTTGGCAGCCATTCGCGGAACTCTTGCATCATAGTGGTACGTCGACGATATTCTACGCCCCGTTTTGTTGCACTTCACGGCAAGCCTTCCTGGGCTTACAATCCGGAAAGATAATGCCTGCCCGCACACGGCGAGAGTTTCTACAGCTAGTTTTCATGTTTGCCAAGCCCACCTTGGCCAGAAAGGTAGCCAGATCTCTCCTCTCCTCGAATGAGAACGTTTGGAGCATTGTGTATGGGGTCTCGAACCATCTCGTCGAGTTCGAATAATTCCTTTGCAGTGCCGCTCTCTCTATCTTTTTTTTTTAAGTGTACATTGCATCAGAGGCTCGCACCGAGCCTGAGCGGTCGCCCGGGACCGTAGGCACGTCGGCCCGACCAGCCCCGACTCACGCTGCTCGGTCAGCCAGACGAGCAGCACCGAGGTCCGCCGGGCCATGCGGTGGCCCGTCACAGTCAGTGTGCCCGGACGCCCGTGTCTCGCCTGCGCCTGCCGGGTGCTACACTGGTGCGGGCGCGAAACGAGATCTCTGTGGCCCGTTTTCAAGCAATTTCTTACTTATTTACCGATGCAGTATTTCACCTCTTGCCATATTAAATTAACTGATGGCTGTAACAGTAGGAAAAAGATCATTTCTTAAATATACTCCGTTGCTTGTAACTGGTGAATCAATACATTGTTATTTGCATTTGAAAAAGCTCCTTATCATATGACGCTGTGAAAACAGTTAATTTCATTAAATGTCGTCGTATTAATTATCGAATTTTTGCATTATTTTTTATTGACACACAGAAATTAGGTGGTTACCTCGCTGCAGAACTGTTCTTACGTTGGATGAAATTTATCTTTTTCTCGTCAGTTACACTCTTCACAAAGCAAACTCTGGCTTCAGACTACAGTTTACTTGACACACATTTTCCTAACAATCAACAGTTCAAATTTATTACTTCAGGGTTTAAACACAAAGCGTCGTACAATGTCAGATCGTACTGAATCGTTCATTAAACTCCATCCAGTTGGGGAAATCTGTTTAAATTTCAATCAGATTTTGCGTGCTACGATACCCTTCACGATTTTACAGCAGAAATTCAACTTTATTCGTACGAATGTGCCAAGGATAATTAAAGAACTTTTGAAGGGACTTGGACAATCTGTTAGCGACTGTTTCCCTGCTCCTTCTAGTGATAAAAATTGGAGCCCGCATCTTGTGGTCGTGCGGTAGCGTTCTCGCTTCCCACGCCCGGGTTCCAGGGTTCGATTCCCATCGGGGTCAGGGATTTTCTCTGCCTCGTGATGGCTGGGTGTTGTGTGATGTCCTTAGGTTAGTTAGGTTTAAGTAGTTCTAAGTTCTAAGGGACTGATGACCATAGATGTTAAGTCCCATAGTGCTCAGAGCCATTTGAACCATAAAAATTGGTTTCGCTATCTCTTGGAAGAGACAATAATTTTGGAATCCACATGACTTGTAAATGAAACCGAAAGTTTCTCTAGACTTCCGGTGATTTTAAGTTACAGGTAAGATTCTGGTTAAGCTCACAGGTTTAATTCCCAATGCTATCAAACCGGTAATAGTTTTATTACCTGCCTCTTCCACATATTTGTGCGAATAGGTGTTTGCTTCTCACACTTATACTCTCTAACGAAAATAATTCAGACTGCGTTTCTTTGCTGTGGCTGCTGAATTCAAAGTTATGTGCCGTTGATAGCAGGCGTATCCTTCTCACCGAATTCCTAGAAACGGTGTAGCCAATTAATACCATAATGCCCGGCCGCGGTGGCCGAGCGGCTCTAGGCGCTTCAGTCCGGAACCGCGCGACCGCTACATTCGCAGGTTCGAATCCTGCCTCGGGCATGGTTGTGTGTGATGTCCTCAGGTTAGTTAGGTTTAAGTAGTTCTAAGTTCTAGGGGACTGATGACCTCAGCTGTTAAGTCCCATAGTAGTCAGAGCCATTTGAACCAATACCATAATGAAAACGAGTATGTTAACAGAAAAGAGTAAAATATTTTAATATTGCATACGTGGCCTACCCATTGTGCAAAATCGTTCATTAGCCCTTAAGGTGTGGTACAACTGAAACGTAAACCATATAAAATCATGAGATCTATTAAACTATTTTCTTGGAACTAGATTAGTCATATGCTACTGTAAGTACGTGTTTTTTAATTAGGATGTGTTCGCATGAATCTGATTTTTGTGAAAGCGGATTACGAGTCAAAAAGTTTAGGAATCACTGCTCTTGGGTAACTGCAAAAATACCTAAATGGCATAACAGTTGTACGACAGAGCCACTAAATTATCTGTTGGGTGCAAAAATAATTGTTAAAATTAAAAGAAAATTAATGAAGGAACACAAACTACAGACAAGAAATGCATACGAATTTTGCTGAAATATTCCTTGCTTCTAGCAAATGAAGAAATTTTCTTCTTCTCATAACGCTTTAACAAGTTTCTGGACTAATATATTCCTCTAACAAGCAATTAGGACGTTAGAGATTTATGGTAATGAAAATAGGATGTTATAGAAATGCAACTGAAACTTACGATGGTATTGCCGTGCATCATAAGCAGATCATTCACATTTTCTGCAGATATTACATGATGTTTATCGGTAATGACAAGCCATTTCTATTAAATACCCTCTTGCTAGAGGCACTAGACGTAGCTATTTACAGAACTTCTCGCTCCATTTGCGACAGTCTGTGATAAGTTGTTCTTGATTTTCACCACTCTAGAAGTGACTGTCCTTCATTTGGTTTCCCCAACAACAGACACACGGAAACTTCATCTACAGTTTCCTCTTTCTCCGCCCACGATGCAAAGACACACTTCGCACGTTTTGAAAATATCGACACTGAAGCTCCCTCCTTTCTATGACAGTGTGCAAATAATGCAATATGCCTGCATGGAGGATAAATATTTACATCACGTAGCTGTTTTTGGCGTACTGTTCACATGAATTGACATCTTTTCACTACTATACGATCAGTCTCTGAGGACGATAGTACTGATAAATCATTTACTTACAAACCTATATAACATCACATTTAACTTGTAGTGAAGAACATCTGGAACGTGCGGTGGCATAAACTTCCTACCACTGAGCTATCGAAAGCCGCTTCAGATGGCGCGCCTGTGGCACTAGAAATAATGCATGCAAATGTACTGGCTTTATTTCCATTTTTCCCTTAAGAGATTTCGAGCGCGTTCTTTTATCAATGCTATTTCCTACAAATGATTGACAATATTGAGCAACAGTGTTTTCTTTAAATACGATCTCTTATCTATTTCTGGGTGTTTAGAATATGTAGCTAAAAATTTAAATTTTATTTATTCACGCATCATGTTACGTATATGGGAACGCTTTCCTCGTTGACTTCCGCATTCTCAGCACAGTGTTCCTGTAGGACCACTCCCAACTTCCATAGCCTTGGTAGCCTCTTCAAATACTCCGAGAAACTTCATTAATTCGTCAGCTACCTAGTACTCCTAGTGCTCAAACAACTGCAATTTTGTGAAGTCACGTAAAACATCAGAAATTTGTCCATGCTGCATCAACACAGATTTTAGAACGACATACAAAGTATTACAGCGAATCTCAACGTGCAACTTTACAGTAAACTGCAATCGCGAGTACACTCCTTTTTAAATAAGTGAAGATATTTTTTGCTTCGAACGACGTCTAAAAATTAGGGCAATATACCTGCAACCATTTGTGTAGAACAGTGCTGAGGCAATGGATGTTGCACGCAGGCGACACCAGTTCTCAAGTGCCTTTTTCACATTTGCCCCCGTACCAGTAACGAACATAACTTTCGCCAGATGGCTTGTAAATATCCCTAACTTGCTCATGTTAGTTTCAATTTCCTCACGCGATATTTATAGCACTTTTCTCCGTATCAGACGGGAACCCTGCAACAAACAGGACCCTGTTTTTCTACTGCAACTCTCGCGAGTTTGAATGCGTTGTAAGAGTCAAGTAATTCGTTTTATTGTTCACCTCTGTCCACATGTCAGTTACACATGCGCACGCACTATGTCCCATATCCTGCAGCATTTGAGGGATCATAGCCACACCGTATTTCTCTGCAACTGTTTTTACATTTCGAGAAATTGTTGATGGATGAGGAAACATGTCTCTTGGACTTGAAGTAGGATACTGTTCTCCTATTTCTATCAGCATCTATGCAAGATCTTGAAAGCCTTCTCTCGCAACTGCGATGAACGGTCGCAGATCGTTTGCACACATTTCTACACACTTCTCCTTTGTTGACAGCAAAGGCTACTACTGCTATTGATGTGACTATTAGGAGACTCAATGCAGGTATTAAACTGTCTCAACAGGGTACTGATACTCATGGAAAGCTAATAACTTACGATAGCCACTACACTCCGCAAAACCTACAATTTATTTCCAGTATCTACAACCTGTGTGAAATTTCGCCACACCACGCTATCTTCTGATTTTTTAGACGAGTCTAAGCCCCCCCCGCCCCCTTCCTTTCCAATTTCTGGGAAACTTCCGTTTCTCCTCCTCACATTTCCTAATCCTTGGACGTTGGAAGGACGTTGGGTGAGCCGACCAGAGTGGCCGAGTGGTTCCAGGGGTTACAGTCTGTAACCGCGAACGCTACGGTCGCAGGGTCGATTCCTGCCTCGGGAATGGATGTGTGTGATGTCCTTAGATTACTCAGGTTTAAGTAGTTCTAAGTTGTAGGGGACTGACAACCTCAGAAGTTAAGTCCCATAGTGCTCAGAGCCTTTTTTTTAACGTCTGGTGAATGTTATGTATTGCACACATAGTAATACAAAGCAACCCAAAGCGCTATCAAGAAAACCAAAACAATTGCGAACTGCTTACGATATGATCACATCAGTGTCTTGCGCTGAACTGTCTGCTTAGGGCTGTATTCCGCCGTTCCCAGCGCTGTCTGTCGCACCGAGCCCTGTTGACACCCGAGCTCGGCACCAAAATGAGCCACGGGTCTCGACGGCACATTGCGGCTCGCTCACTCTGTTTACGGCACAGTTGAGCCAACATCGCCTAATAGGTGGCTTTGGTCGAGCTCGATTACCCACGGTGCACGCAACAGAACTGAGCGGTCTTCCGCAGATGGGTTCGGGCGGATAGATGTAGCGCGACACACGGTTCTGCATAGCATAGCTTGTGTATAATAATTGTATCACCTATTTTAACAATCTCGTCTTGTTTTATAGCTTTAGTATGGATTGTGAATAACATCGACGCTCCCCTAGTAGTTCAAATGGCTCTGAGCACTATGGGACTCAACTGCTGTGGTCATCAGTCCCCTAGAACTTAGAACTACTTAAACCTAACTAACCTAAGGACATCACACACATCCATGCCCGAGGCAGGATTCGAACCTGCGACCGTAGCAGTCGCACGGTTCCGGACTGCGCGCCTAGAACCGCGAGACCGCCGCGGCCGGCCCCTTAATAGTCTTCTTCTGGGCACAGAGCTCGTGCTTTGATTTTAAGTAGTCAACTATTGTAGACGAAGCTGATAAAGCCGGGTGGGATTAGCCGAGCGGTCTCAGGCGCTGCAGCCATGGACTGTGCAGCTGGTCTCGGCGAAGGTTCGAGTCCTCCCTCGGGCATGGGTGTGTGTGTTTCTCCTTAGGATAATTTAGGTTAAGTAGTGTGTTTGCTTAGGGACTGATGACCTTAGCGGTTAAGTACCATAAGATTTCACACACCTTTGATCATTTTTGAAGCTGCTAACCGGCCTGGGTGGCCGAGCGGTTCTAGGCGCTACAGTCTGGAACCGGGCGGCCGCTACGGTCGCAGGTTCGAATCCTGCCTCGGGCATGGATGTGTGTGATGTCCTTAGGCTAGTTAGGGTCAAGTAGTTCTAAGTTCTAGGGGACTGATGACCTTAAGAAGTTAAGTCCCATAGTGCTCAGAGCCATTTGAACCATTTTTAAGCTGATAAAATACTCACGACACTTGATGCATGAGAACATGAATCTCAGAACGGCTCTGTAGATGGTCGACAGAAAATAGTGCTACTCACAAAACAAGCCAAGACAGACTGTCTCGTTATGGCTCATCGACGAGGTCAAGATACTGGACAACTACACTCACTACGAGTGAAGATCTACAAGAGAGCCCGTAAATTTAAATATATGGGAGCGCTTTTCACGAAGACCTAGTCATGCGAAGTAGAGCCCAATGCCAGGATCCAGGCAGGAAACCAGTCTTTCTACAGCCTAACACAACTGCTTCGGTCCAGATGTCTCTGGAGATAGCTCAAGACTCGGACATATAAAATCCTGATTCAACCCGTGATAGTGTATGTCTGTGAGACGTGGAGTATCCGAAGGAAGGACTTTCATAAACTTCTAGCATTTGAGAAAGATGAACTGTAACGAGTGCCTTTACAGCAATAATCATCAGAATCAAGCCACAACAGTGGGTTGGACACGTGGTTGGTATAGAAAGAGACAGGTTGCTTCGGAAGCTCCTGGATTTAATCCTCACTTGTAGGAGATCCCCGGGAAGGCCAAGGAAGACGTGAAGAGATGGCCTCCATGGAGATCTGCGACAATCAGAATGCACATGGCACCGATGGATAGAAGACGATGCAGAAGGAATCTTCTAGCACCGCACGGTCCGATGGGAGTGATTGCGTAAAGTTAGAGTAAAGTAATATGCTACTGAACGGTTACATTTTCTGTAAAAGTTTTATATGTATACTGTTGTGGAAGGTACAAGAAGAAGTTCATTTTAAGGTCTAATGTTCATCGTGCTCACGTTTCAATATTCAGGAATTAAACCCTCGTCTCTACCTTCCAAAGTCGTTCCTCCTTTAATGCAGTAAAAACTAAAACCATTCATTGACAGAGCAAATGACGTGCATCGTGACGGTGCACGGAAAGTCGGAGCAATTTTCCTAGTCGGTCAGCGACGCCAGCGTCGGGCGCCGCTCAATTTAAACGGCAAACCATATCAGAAAAGGACAAGCCCAGTCCGTGCTTTAAAAAAAGACTAATCAGCCGCTATGAATAGCGCAGATACCACGAGGCACCCAGACCACGCACCGCACTCCCCTGAAGGAGCACACGAATCTCACAGAAGTGGCAGATTTGGTTGTTTACTCTTTATTCCAAAGACTGCAGACAACGTGAATACACCTACATGAATAAATTTGTAAATGAATCAGGATGGCAAACATGTACGTGGATGTTCAATGTTATTACCGTGTTTTTCAAATATAAGCTTAAACTGTATTCACTCGTTATAAAACAAAGCTCATAAAATTTACCCATTGTCTACAATACAGAAATGTGTCTCTTTAATATGCTTAATAATGATCCCACAAACGTTAGAATAAACGTGGTACTCTTTCAAAATGTAAGATGTACTAAAGTGTGCGTACATTACGATTATGCAGTCATCTCACAATTAATTGCTTTCACATAAAGTAGTAAAACGTTTAATCACGGGAAAGGTTTATCCCGCAGTATTTTAGTTATTTTAGGATTTTTACGCGTGGTACGTACCCGTTCCTCACACTATCAACAACAGACAGAATAAAGTCACCCAGTAAGTAACGCTACTGGCGTAATTGATATTACAAATATTCTCCAGAATTGTAAGACAATTATCTGTATTTACATCTATAACTGTACACGAGAAGCACCATACAATATTTGTCGCCGGTGGGGGGGAGTACATCATGATCCATAGATGTCCTCCACTTCCCTATTTTTACACGAGGTTACTGGTCTTTAGACTGAAGACCACAACAACAACAGTAACGCCGCGGGAATAGATATCTGTATGTCTAAGCCCGAAATTCGATAAGTTGAGATATATGGTGGAGGCTGACACGTGTAGTGTTCCACGAAAATCTTTAATCAGCAGAGTGTTAACGCGGAGAAGAATATTCTTCATAAATCTCGGATCTTCCACATAATTGCTTCCACGAATTTCACACCCATAGAAGAAATAAATTCATGTACATTGTTTTTCAACGGACACCGAGACTAAGACAGTTGGTCCGTACGCGCCCTACAGATAGGTTTTTCTCCTTTGATATATTGCAGAGTAAACTGCTTAATAATTATGTCTAATCACATCTGATTCCACGAGGAAACAGTTGTGCCCAACAACTGCAGTTCCTTCACGTAGAACCGGCAGTTGTGGCCGAGCGGTTCTAGGCGCTACAGTCTAGAACCGCGTGACTGCTACGGTCGCTGGTTCGAATCCTGCCTAGGGCATGGATGTGTGTGATAGCCTTAGGTTAGTTAGGTTTAAGTAGTTCTAAGTTCTATGCGACTGATGGCCTCAGATGTTAAGTCCCATAGTGCTTGGAGCCATTTGAACCATTTGATCCTTCAAGTAGAAAGGGTTACAGCGATCAGTCTCAAATAATGCTTATTTCATATCCAGATTTCATTCACTGTGTGCCCATCTTCAATGCAATAAATGTAAATTAAAACATAAAAGCCACTTATACATATACGTAGTCGTGACTAGGCTGTTCATGACAAGGATAAGTCCACACTCAGTTTTTGGCATGAATAGTCCAGTTGACACTATGTGCATAAAAAAGTAGTGTTAATGTTTTAACTTACATTTAATGTATTGAAGACGAGAACATAGTGATCAATATGTGGTATTAAATAAACATTATTTACAAGTGATCACTGACCTTGGAAGTATGCCTAACGTTTTCCTGATAATAATTATTCGAGTTTACTGTCGATTGGCCCGTTTATACATGACTAATCTTATCAAACTCGCGCAAAGTATTTCTTTATCTTACATCTCTGACTTCGGAACATTCAAGCACAAAAATGATTACTATGGTTACGCCATGTGATGCTGTATGCTGTAGCACGAATGACCTCTTTAGCCATATCTGTGAACAACGAATTCTAAGATTTAAAGAAGGACGGTGATCATTAACTTGCGAATCAATATTAAACAGCACTAGAACATATTTAAGAAACCGTGTAACTGACAATCTACGCTGTTTGTGATAAATCATGCAAAATATACGAAGGCGTGCTGAAAAGTAATGCCTCAGAATTTTTTATTTAAAAAAATCTTAAAGCTTTTTAAATAAAACGTTTTTAACACTCTACGTCAATCACCTTGCTACGAACACATTTCTCCCAACGTAAGACTACTTTGTTGATACCGTCACTGTACGTTGTTTGACTTCGTTGATGCAGCTATAACCTCACCTCTGCTTGCACCACTTGATCACTATCATAGTGAAGTCCTCGAAGGTGTTCTATAAGTTTTGGAAATAGATGAAAATCGGATGGAGTCAAGTTGGGACTGTGTGGAGGATGTCCGATGAGAGAGAACCCAAGATGTTGTGCTGCTGCAGACGTGGCCGCGCTCGTATGTGGTCTCGCATTTTCATGCGGAAGGAGTGGGTGCTACGTGTGTAGACGAACGCCTCGAATTCGAAACAAATTACAGCACGCCGTTGCTAGCGCACCAACATTGTGACGTTAAAAATGGTTCAAATGGCTCTGAGCACTATTGGACTTAACTTCTGAGGTCATCAGTCCCCTAGAACTTAGAACTACTTAAACCTAACTAACCTAAGCACATCACACACATCCATGCCCGAGCAGGGTCTGAACCTGCAACCGTAGCGGTCGCGCGGGTCCAGACTGTAGCGCCTAGAACCGCTCGGCCACTCCTGCCGGCATTGTGACGTTAACATCGCCATGATACACACTACAATTCGGAGCCCTCTAGCGGCAAATGACTGCACAGAGATATACATGATGATTAGAGATGTAGAATGTTAGTAACGTTTGTTTTGTTTAGAAAGCTGTAAGAGTTTTTCGCATTTTAAAATTCGGAGGCCGTACTTTTCAGCAGACCCTTGTACATCGTTCACCCAAAAAGTTACGAGACTGATCTTATTCCTGGCGTATAAGTAACGTTATCTCAATGTGTACGGTGGCAGCTCGAACTAAGAACTGCATAAACAGTTGTGAACAAGCAAGTGGACGAGCGGCCGTAGACTATTATCGATGTTGTGTCACAAATTTCAGTGCAGCAATATCTCTAAATCTTGTGCTCAAGACATTCTATAGAACGTTTTGAAGAAGAGAAAAGTGTGTGCAGTTTCTGTCCTACCCACCTTGGCTACTAAACAAAAACAACGACGCGTGGACGCCTGGCGCGACTTGATTGAAATGCAAAACGCGGACAGTTCTTTTCCAGAAAAAAATTATCACTGGTGGCGAGATTTGCTGTTATCAATACTATCCCGTCAGAAAACAACAAAGGCCAGTAACTGGCCAAAAGAGCCAACGTCTTGACGACATAATCGATATTCAAGACAGTGTTAAAGCGAATTGAACAACATCCCAAACAAGAAATTTTAAGACAGTTTCACGTGGTTGTATTTACGTTCTGTGCCAAGTACTCAAGTGGCGGAGACTATGTAGAACATCTGAAGCATTAAAACCCTCTTCTTCACTTTTTCTTTACTTTTTCATTAATACAGGATAGAAACATTTTTGCAATGACGGGGTATATGTCTGAGGCGAAACACCTTATGGTCATATTTAAACTGGAAATATCGTTAGAATTGAACAATTGCAGTAGACACGAGACACTGATCCTTCACCCTTCCGACGTCACGGACATACGTAGTTGGTCTAAATGTGAAGCTGAAATGAACCTAGCACCCACATTCACTGGCCTAGTAGAAATGTCTACTTGGAAGCAAACGACCTTAGAATTACTGGCGAAATGTGATCCAAATGAATTCTGCGGGGAAGGAAGACACTAGGTGCAATATATGCAGAGGATACACTCTGGTATAACGTTGTTATTGTTATTGTTGTTGCTCGTGTAATATTACATTGTACAAATTCGATACCATCGCATAAATTCAGTGAAAAGAGGATACGTCAAATTTGTTTCTGTTAGTTGTGTGGAACAGACTTTATATTCGTCCTGAATCACAACTACTATTAGCCAATCATTTCAAATATTACGTTTTAGCAATTAAATTTAATTGCACTTCATTAATAATGCCATCATTGTTCCGTACAATCCGTTTAACTATTTAAACAGTTACTGTGCTGTGTTGCAGCTTGATCCAACTGTTTGTCTCTGCTTGGTTGAAAAGTATGATTGCACTGTCACCGCTTAATATAAAGCCCAGTAACAGCCATAGTTTTCTCATTACAGAATTCAGCTGTGTTGATAAATGCGGCGTTGTACAAAGTATAGCGTTGTAATTACAGCGTCTTCCACTATCCTTTCCTCATCATTCCTCATCAAATGATCGATGCGAGTAAATCGGATGCCAAAATCCGACGCCCAGTTGAATCTCTTAGCACCCTTTAACTTTCCAAGAGACACAAAGCATACTTTGTTGGGTTATCACACATGGGAGGAATGTTCTGGCCGAGAACGGTTTAGCTACAGTTGTGAGTCCGGCTTGTATAGATGATACATGGAGTTAGCTGACAAAGTTCTAGGTTTTAACTCAGTTGTTACACGAGTTGTCAGTATATTGTACATTCAACTCCAGTGTAAAAGGTTTTTTCTGATATCAGCAATGAATCATGTTCAAGAGCTGCGCAAGGATAATTCTTGCCTTTGCTTTGAGTGCTAACTGCAGCTACTTCTCGTTAGTCACATCGTGGCATTCTATCATGAATAACTGTAGTATGGCTGACAAAATCTTTTCACGGAGCACTGCTAGAAACGTATCGGGCATGTAAGTAGAAACATGTATGGAAGCGCACCAGAAGAACTGGGATGAGTAATGGAAAACATAATCTCAATTAATGCATTATATGTCAAAGACTAAACTGCCTGTTAAAACTTCTTTCCTTAATATTTGCTGGAACTCTTCGTTAACCCGCTGTTTTCTTTGTCATGCTGCAACTGCTCATTCTGCTCATTCATGAATGGGCCACGTCCTTTGTTTGAAAAGCACCAGGCAAATATTTGGCAGGAACCCTAGATAAGCATGCAGTGTAGCAGAGGACGCCGACCAGTTACTTTTGACCAATTACCTTCAATTAGTATCAGTTGAGCAGCCACATACCGAACCGATCAAGTCATGTTATTCGGTACCGGCTGTTAAAAAGCTGCCGTCCAATGTTTGGCTACGTTTCTAAGCCTGCGTATTAACGAAAAGCTTATAGGTTCAACGGTGCCGACTTATATTGACATTTATTGCGATTTTTCTGTCTCAAAAAAATTCAAATCCTGTAATTCGTTGAAGCACTGTCTACAGTGGTAACAATTCTTTTTATGTTGTTAACATACGTAAATGTCCCGTTATTACCTAAATGCTCAACTGTTACCAACTGATGCTCAAATCGTTATAGGCACTGAAAGCTGGCTAAAGCCGGACATAAACTCAGCCGAAATTTTTTCGAAGAACCTAACGGTGTTCCGAAAGGATAAGCTGAACACGGTTGGTGGAGGAGTGTTTGTTGCTGTGAGTTAGTATGGGCAGAGGTCATTGTTGGCAACCGTAATAAAATAATAATTGGATCCTTTTACCGACCTCCCAAATCAGATGATACAGTTGCTGAAAGGTTCAAAGAAAACTTGAGTTTGATTTTAAGCACGTACCCGAATCATACGATAATAGTTGGTGGTGACTTTAAATTACCCTCAATAAGATGGCGAAAATACATGTATAATTCCGGAGGTACGCATAAAATATCATCCAAAATTGTGCTAAACGCATTCTCTGAAAATTATCTCGAGCAATTAGTTCATGAGCCCACGCGAATAGTAAACGGTTGTGAAAACACACTTGGCTTGGCAACAAATAATCCTGAGTTAATAACGAGCATCAAAACCGATTCAGGGATTAGTGAACACAGGGCTGTCGAAGCAAGAGTGAATATTGTAATCCCCAAATCCTCGAAAAATAACCGAAAAATATACCTATTCAAAAAAGCAGATAAAAATTCACTTGACGCCTTCCTGAGAGACAATCTCCACTCATTCCAAATTAATATTATAAGTGCGCACCAGATGTGGCTTAAATTCAAAGAAATAATATCGGCAGCAATTGAGAGATTTATACCAAAAAGATTAACAAACGACAGAGCTGATCCTCCTTGGAACACAAAACGGATTAGAACACTGTTGCAAAAACAACGATACAAACATGCCAAATTTAAACAGACGCAAAATCTCCAAGATTGGCGATCTTTTGCAGAAGCTCGAAATTTAGCGCGGACTTCAATGCGAGATGCTCATAGCAGTTTCCACAACGAAACAATGTCTCGAAACCTGGCAGAAATCCAAAGCGATTCTGGTCGTATGTGAAATATGTCAGTGGCAAGAAACAATCAATGCCTTCTCTGAGCGATAGCAATGGAGATACTGTCGAAAACAGTGCTGCCAAAGCAGAGTTACTAAACACAGCCTTCCGAAATGCCTTCACAAAAGAAGACGAAGTAAATTTTCCAGAATTCGAATCGAGAACAGCTGCCAACATGAGAAACGTAGAAGTAAAAATCTTCGGAGTAGTGAAGCAACTTATATCACTTAATAAAAGCAAGTCTTCTGGTCCAGAATGTATACTAATTAGGTTCCTTTCGGAGTATGCTGATGCGTTACCTCCATACTTAACAATCATATACCACCGTTAACTCGACGAAAGATACGTACCCAAAGACTGAAAAGTTGCACAGGTCACACCAATATTCAAGAAAGGTGGAAGGAGTAATCCACTAAATTACAGGCCCATATCATTAACGTCGACATGAAGCAGAATTTTAGAACATATATTGTGTTCGAACGTAATGAATTTCCTCGAAGTAAAAGGTCTATTGACACACAGTCAACATGGGTTTACAAAACATCGTTCTTGTGAAACACAATTAGCTCTTTATTCACACGAAGTGCTGAGTGCTATTGACAAGGGATTTCAGATAGAATCCGTATTTCTGGATTTCCGGAAGACTTTTGAAACTGTACCACACAAGCGGCTCGTAGTGAAATTGCGTGCTTATGGAATATCATCTCAGTTATGTAACTGGATCTGTGATTTCCTGTCAGAGAGGTCACAGTTCGTTGTAATTGACGGAAAGTCATCGAGTAAAACAGAAGTGATTTCTGGTGTTTCCCAAGGTAGTGTTGTAGGCCCTTTGCTGTTCCTTATCTATATAAACGATTTGGGAGACAATCTGAGCAGCAGTCTTCGATTGTTTGCAGATGACGCTATCGTTTATCGACAAATAAAGTCATCAGCAGATCAAAACAAACTACAAAACGATTTAGAAGAAATATCGAAATGGTTCGAAAAGTGGCAGTTGACCTTAAATAACTAAAGGTGTGAGGTCATCCACATGAGTGCTAAAAAGAACGCGTTAAACTTCGGTTACACGATAAATCAGTATAATCTAATAGCCTTAAATTCAACTAAATACCTAGGAATTACAATTACGAACAATTTAAATTGGAAGGAACACACAGAAAATATTGTGGGGAAGGCTAACCAAAGACTGCGTTTCATTGGCAGGATACTTAGAAAATGTAACAGACCTACTAAGGAGATTGCCTACACTATGCTTGTCCGTCCTCTTTCAGAATACTGTTGCGCGTTGTGGGATCCTTACCAGATAGGACTGACTTGAGTACATCGAAAAAGTTCAAAGAAAGGCAGCACGTTTTGTATTATCGCGAAAAACGTGAGAGAGTGTCACAGAAATGATACAGGATTTGGGATGGACATCATTAAAAGAAAGGCGTTTTTCGTTGCGAGGGAATCTTCTCACGAAATTCCGATCTCCAACTTTCTCCTCCGAATGCGAAAATATTTTGTTGACACCGACTTACATTAGGGGGAACGCTTACAAAGATAAAATAAGGGAAATCAGAACTCGTACGGAAAGATAAAGGTGTTCATTTGTCCCGCGCGCTATACGAGATTGGAATAATAGAGAATTGTAGAGGTGGTTCGATGAATCCTCTGCCAGGCACTTAAATGTGATTTGCAGAGTATCCATGTAGACGTAGATGTAGATGTAGATATCCACATCTGCAATCCAATATACAATCTGTGGCAGAGAGTTTAATTTTTCTTTTTTTGTATAATATGTTAAGGTGATCCATAGAGTGGGGAACAAGAAGAAAGATTTTTCATATGCCTTTGTGCGAGCTGTTATCAGTGTACTTTTGTCCAGACAGTCTTTACAGGACCATTACTTGAGGGATGAAGAACATACATATATTTCGCTATGGAAATGATTTCTTAAAATGTAAGTAGGTTTTCTTGCATAGTCATATTATTTCCTCAAGCACCGACAAATTCAGATTTTATTGTACTCTGTTATACTCTCTTCAGTCACGTAAGAACGTTATTGTTTAGTTTCCCTCTTTTTATTATATTCTTGAAGTCCCCTGTCGTTCCAAATTGACACGTCTCCCACAATTGAGCGAAATTCCTTTAAAAATGTACAAGTATTGTGTGAGCCGTATATTTCGCAGATTAACGGCTGATATACAGTAACCTAACAAGGAATGGAAGCCACTTATCTGGCTGACAAAACAATAAAGTACCCAGAAGAAATGGTCGGATGTCAATGCAACTTCTTAAACGTGTGCTCCAGCGGCGGGTATGTCAATGATTAGAGCTGAAGTTGTATATGAGAAGGACCCACAAGAGTGCATTAACGTTGTTCATGTTTAGTGTTGTTATCAACCCTGGCTGGATATACGAGGGTTGGAAGTTAAATAGTGGCAACTATTTATTCACAAGCTATACAAAAGAGTTACATGTTTGCACCTGTTACTGTCCTTCAAAGTAGTCACCAGCGTTGTGCAGAGCCCGTTGTCAGCGATCTGGAAGACTTAGTATACCGTTAGCAGAGATTGTTCTGTTGATGGTGCGAATGGAGCGGTCTACTGCCTGTCAAATGTCTGGAACAGTTCTGAAGAAACAGCCACGAAGGGGCTAACGGTATACTACGCCTTTCACATAGCTGGCAACGGGTTCTAAGCAACGCTGGTGACTACTTTAAAGGCTAATAACAGGTGCAAACATGTTACTCTTTCGTATCGGTTATGAATATATAGTGTTCGCTATTTAGGTTCCAACCCTCGTATAAGGAGCGTCAACAGCGTCAGATGTTGAGCAATCTCTGTAAAGAACGCGGAGATGCCGCATACACAAGTGAGAAACCTTTCTCAGCACCTGACAGAGTTTGAAAGGGGCCTCATTGTGGGTTTCCATTTGGCTGGCTGGTCGAACACAAACGGCTACATGTGGAGTGGTGCAATGACCGAAAAACATGGACTGCTGGTGAATGGCATCGCACTGTATTGCTGTTTTGCACTAACCTGGACGATGTCGACGGCGAGTATGGTGGTGACCTGAGGTGAAGTCCCATTCCTCCAATGATATGGAGGGGCGCAGCAGTGCTACTACTGCCGTCAGGGCGTAGGAAGGCTTTCGGTATGAACTCCTACGGGACAACGGTACGTCACGGACATCCTAAGTCCACAAGCGCTAGTTCTTATGCGGCAGTATCGTGATGCCATTTGTCAAAACGACAACGCTCGTCCAGAAATGAACACGTGTCGCTATGAACTATGTGCTTGATGTTGAGATGCTTCCGTGACAGGAAAGATTCCCAGATCTGTCCCCAATAGAAAATTTGCTAGAACAGTTCGGACATCAACTCCGTCAAAGTACCATTATCCAGGATATGAAGGACGAAGTACAACAGTTGTGGGCCACCTTGTGCGAGGAGAGTATATTGCGGCTTTATGGCACCCCAACAGAATCAGTGCATGCATCCAAGCCGAAAGGGGTGCAACGTGATAATAAGTGGCTTAATACTGCCTAGCTCTTTGTAAATCTGACTCGGTTTTGTAGTCACTGAAGTCACAAGTGGTTCAAATGGCTTTGAGCACTGGATGGCATGGATGTGTTTCATGTCAAAAATGGCTGTGAGCACTATGGGACTCAACTGCTGTGGTCATCAGTCCCCTAGAACTTAGAACTACTTAAACCTAACTAACCTAAGGACATCACACACATCCATGCCCGAGGCAGGATTCGAACCTGCGACAGTAGCGTTCGCGCGGTTCCAGACTGAAGCGCCTAAAACCGCTCGGCCACCCCGGCCAGCACTGAAGTAACATCAAATAACCTCTCAACCAGTGACGTTTCTTTTCGTTTACTCCTTTATTTTCTGATGTGTCTTTTTCTTGTCGGGCAGTTCACATATAACTAATGTCCCAACTTCCGTCTAAGTGACGAAGCCTAACACGTTGGTTGCCGGCCGTGAAGTAAACGAGCATTACCGTTTCGCGTGCATTTTGTCATTAAAACGCTGCGGAACGGACGCAATTCTAGTTAATCATTAGGTTCGAACGAGCTGCAACCTGGGCGACACTTACTATTTGTGCCCGAGTACAGTGCAACACGGTTCACTAAACCTGACAAGTTCTTGACGAACCACAAAATTGACCTACTGTTAAAGCTGTTTGCGCTATTTTTACTCTTTTTCAAAGTACAGATATTTAAATTGTACACTGTGATGCGGTATTCCATGTTTGCTCTCAATTAGAAATGGTCGTCTGCACTAGTGAGAGTTCGCCTGACAAGGATTTGAACCGACTGGCTGAACGCCAAAAGTAGGGTTGTCACATTTCAAGAGATGCCGTGGATGGCACCTGAATGTCGCGATTGAATATGGCATATGGTGCGGGTGTAGACACGATTAGAGCTACGCTGTACCAAAACTACGATTCGGTAGTTTTGGTACACTACATAAATGACGTAGTAAATGGTACGATTACCGGTAGTATTGGTAACTTGAAACATCAATGAGTGTGTAAGAAAGGAACTGGGAGCCGACGACTTGTCTTTGTCTGTTTTGCACATAATTAGAACCACACATCATTCAGTGTATGTGCCCTGTGTTTTGTATTTCATTACAAAATATACATTGCGTTTTATAAGTAATTAAGGTCAGTTGATAATGTAATTTCTGTGCCTTTATGTAACCAAAGCAATTACTTTTGATGCAAGTACGGTTTACATTTAAAAATATAATTATTTACATAATTTTCACTGTTATTCTGTACTCAACAGAACGTTCTTCATCATGAAGAAGGCAAGAGTTTCATATTATTGTTGGTAATTTAGAAAGCTATTTATGACTAACAGAACCATGTGTTACGTTAGTTCGACGGAAAAATTTGGAAATTTGCGCTATATTCCTATGGGTGCTGAGGTCATCGACCACTAGGCTCACACACTACTTAACCTAACTTAAACCATCTTACGCTAAGGACAACACACACATCCATGCCCGAGAGAGGACTCGAAACTTCGACGGGGGGAACCACCCGAAACCGTGGAAAGACGCCCTAGAGCGCTACGCTACCCCACCGAAGTATTGAAGCAATGTTTGATATATATTTGTTCCATTTTTTTAATTGTACCTTTTTGTTGAGGAAACTGCATTGTCTAGCGCTATATGCACTGAAGAGCCAAAGAAACTGATACATCTGCCTAATATCGTGTAGGGCCCCCGCGTGCACGCAGAAGTGCCGCAACACGACGTGGCATGAACTCTCCTAATGTCTGAAGTAGTGCTGGAGGGAACCGACACTATGAATCCTGCAGGGCTGTCCATAAATACGTAAGATTACGAGGGGTGGAGATCTCTTCTGAACAACACGTTGCAAGGCATCCCAGATATGCTAAATAATGTTCATGTCTGGGGGTTTGGTGACAAGCGGAAGTGTTTACTCTCAGACGAGTGTTCCTGGAAACACTCTGCAGCAATTCTGGACGTGTGGGGCGTCGCATTGTCCTGCAGGAATTGGGCAAGTCTGTCGGAATGCACAATGGACATGAATTGATTCAGGTGATCAGACAGGGTGCTTACGTACGTGTCACCTGTCAGAGTCGTATCTAGACGTATTAGGAATCCCATATCACTCCAATTGCACACGTCCATCACCATTACAGAGTCTCCTCCAGCGTGAACAGTCCCCTGCTGGCATGTAGGGTCCATGAATTCATGAAGTTGTCTCCACACCCGTACACGTCTATCCGCTCGATACAATTTGAAATGAGACTCGTCCGACCTAGTAACATGTTTCCAGTCATCAACAGTCCAATGTCGGTGTTGACGGACTCAGATGAGGCCCATACAGATAATGTTCCGTGCAATGGTTCGCACGCTGACACTTGTTGATGGCCCAGCATTGAAATCTACAGCAGTTTGCGGAAGGGTTGTACTTCTGTCACGTTGAAAGATTCTCGTCATTCGCGAAATGGTCGTACGGGAAAATCCCCACTTATTCGCTATCTCGGAGGTGCTGGGTCCCATCGCTCGTACGCCAACTATAACTCCACGATTAAACTCACTCAAATCGTGATAACCTGCCACTGTAGCATCAGTAACCGATCTAACAACTGCTCCAGACACTTGTCTTATTAAGGCGTTGCCGACCACAGTGCCGTATTGTCTGTTTCCATATATCCGTATTTGAATACACATACCTATACCAGTTCCTTTGGCGTTTAATTGTAACAAGTCTGTACCGTTTCGTTTATTTTTATCAACAAATTTCGAATAAAATCTGAAGTAAACACAGACAGTTTCAATTTTGCTATAAATACTGTTGACTTTTACCGTATGTAACAAACAGGAGGATAAGTATGTAGAACACAAATGTTCCGTAGCTTATCAGGCCGTTTATAGACATTAATCGCATACGCAAAGAAAGCGATCGTTACGAGGTAACGTCCAATACGTACGCAACACACCTGATGTGCAGGTAACGCGGTTACTACTTAACTGACCAAAGTGACTAGGAAAACTACCGTAATCTACGCTTCCTTACGATAGTCTACGGTAGCCTACCGAAGTCTTACAACTCTAGATACGATATCAGAGCACCCAGTTACGGACAGATGTTGTGTAGACACGGAAGAACGTTGCGAGTTAACCGACGTTGAAGGTGGGATGATAATCGGTGCAAGAAGCGTGGACCATATCACATCGAGGATTACACAATAATTCAATTTCCGGGGCCAGTAGTATATCGGGTGGGCTTTAATATCGCAGAAACAATATTTCCATAGGTGTAACCAACGCACACGGTGACTACCTGTGTGTCACGAACTGGTGTCACGTTGCCTCCGCATAGCCGTTCGGGGTTATCGCTGGTCTACTGTGAATAATATCGCAGCCGATCTGGATAAGCGGTGGAATGAATACATTTCTATTTGAACTGTAAAGAGAAAAATCACCTCATAGCCTAGAGCAGCTCACGACCGATATCACAACCACTATCTTCCCATACTTTTCACCACTCTCTAACTGACCAACACAGTTCGTCTTAACGTTGAGCTTAAATCTGTGAATTACCCTATTTTAGAGTTTAAATACGTTATTAATTGTAATCGACTTTGGCATATTCATACCTTGTAGTATTCGAGTAGTGAAATCGTTTTGCTTAAATTGTTTTTCGAAGTAATTAAATCGAGTCTACATAGTGTTTGAAAGTGTTCAAAATGTAGAACGCCCACACTGAAAGAAAGAACATGGTGGATGTGGTTCGTCATGAGCTTTCAAGAAGCTATTTGTGTGATGTATATTTCAACAGCGGGTATAACAAGTGATACAAAAGCATTATTACCCACACTAAATTACAGTATCCTGAATGAATGGCCCGAATGAAGCCAAATTCAATGGGACCTGTAGGAAAGTCTACCAGAAATTAGTGATCCTGCTTAAAGGGAGACGATCCGCAAGTAGCCCTGATATATCTCGTCTTGTGGGAATGGGAACGCAACTACTTCTCTAATCGCAGTTAGAGTTTAGCGGACGAATGAAATGATGACGCGACAAATTGTCAGTAACACCAGCTGGCAGGAGAGTTCAAACAGTACAGAATTTCAGTGTCTGAATAATTTACTTTTCATGCCGTGGTGTTTTGGCTCCTACAGGGTTTGGTCATACGATAGTGATGTAATTTGACAAAAGCTCTTTTGCTGGAGGTTGTGATGGCAGTAATGACATCGCCTTGAAAGAAGTTAGGGAAGTTAAAACTTCTACACGTACGAAACCCAGAGCTGTTACTAGGAAACTCGTGAAGTATGATGAACGTTATGTACGTCTAGCACTCATGAACTGTAATGATAGCTTTCAGTGCTTTATATGCATCGAATTTCTCCCAAATAAGTCTATGGCTTCAGCTAAAATGCATCGTCGTTTCAAATCAGCTCATGGTAAACTTCAAACAAAAAATGTTGACACCGAGTAGCGTGGCGCAATGGTTAGCACAGTGGACTCGCAGTCGGGAGGACGTCGGCTCAAACCCGCGTCCGGCCATCCTAATTTCGATTTTCCGCGATTTCGCTAAATCACTTCAGGCAAATGCCGGGATCGTTCCTTTGAAAGGTTAAGGCCGATTTCCTTTCCCACCCTTCCCCAATCCGATGGGACCGACGACCTCACTGTTTGGTCTCCTCCCCCAAATCACCCAACCAACCAAAATGTTGTCTCCTTCATGCGGAAGTGCGATATCGTAACAATTAAATAGGTTTATGGTTCGAACTACGAAAATGGTGAATTGAAAAGGTACTGAAGCTTCTTCTTAGCTATTAGATAGCTCAAAACGGCAAATTCTGGTCATTTCGAGAAAATCTTATTAAACCTTACCCTATGGAAGTGTTAAATATATATTAATTGAAAACCAACAAGATAGATAACTAAGCTCCTACTTTCGAGTGACACGGAAGATCAGCACATCAGAGATTCAGTGACCATAACGAAGAATGAACATACTTTTTGCCTCAAATCATTTAAATTTTCTTTGAGAAGGTATGAATCTAATGAAGTAGCTTGACTCGCAGTATTAAGTCTAATAGTTAAGGATCACCATAAAGATGAATTACTTCAGAATTCCTTTTTATGTTAGTCTCCACCGGCACATACTACTGGATTTGAAATACAGTGTCTCCTAAGTTCTTTTCTGCAGAGGATAAAATACGATGAGACAACTTCATTATATCTGTACCGATGAAGCAATGGGTATAAGTGACATAACTGATGGATCTGTACAGCTTACTAAAATATCATAAAAAACTGTTCTACTATCCCCTGTATGATCGATAGGCCGTTATTTGGTGCAATAAAAATTATAAGTATCATTAACTTCATTAAATCTTGGACACTAGATAACAGACAACTGATCATTCAAAGTACTGTGCGAAGACGTGGAAAGTACATCTCGTGTTTTACTTACTTACTCGAATTTTTACCAGAAGGACGAGGTGAGTGCTTTCCTTTTTGAACGCAAATTTGCATTGAAAGCTCGATTTTTTGATAGAAAGTGGGTACTTTAAATTGCTGTTTAAGTTAAATTTTACTAAAAATCAATTAATGTAACTATTAACTTGACCCTTCAAGGCAAACAAATAAATGTATTTAATAGTCATAATAATTTACGGCTTTCAGGAAAAAGATACCCGCTCAAATAGTTGTGTGCGTTAAGTTGCCCGCTCCTGGGATGGGTACGTACTATTGTGTGAATACCGGGGTGGTACCGGCGGCCAGCCTTAGATAAACACTGCGCAGACATTTACAATACGTTCTTACATTTGTACATAGAACTTGCTCTAGACAGAGACAATGATATCGTCCCAGAGGGTGAATAAGATACTTAGGATCTCAGATGTTTAGTCTCCATAAAACCCACAACCAGCAGCAGCAAGAAAAAGATAGTGTGTTCGATAATTTGTATGTGCTACAGTAAGTATGATTGCTTTCGAACAATAAAAGACTTCTTAGACTGGGAAGGGTTTGAAATAGGAAAGGCGTTTATTTAAGAAGTTACACAGCGCCTGAATGGTTTGAATGAAGCTTTCAGCGAGTACATTCCGAATTAACATTAGATTAAATATCTTTGTTTAAGAGCGTGCTGAAAAGTAACTCCTCCGAATTTTTAATATGAAAATTCGTAAAGCTTTTTAAATAAAACAAACATGATTAACATTCTGCGTCTCTATTCTTTATGTCTACGTATTTATTTCTCAGCATAATCATCCTGGCAATGAATGTATTCCTCCCAATGGGAAACTAGTTTGTTGATATCCTCATGGTAGAATATTTGACTTTGTGGATGGAGCCACAACCTCACCTCAGCTTGCAGCGCTGCATCTCTGTCAAAGTGAAGTCGTCGAGGGTGTGTCCTTAAGTTTTGGAAACAGATGAAAATCGGATGGGACAAAGTTGGGACAGTATGGTGGATGATCGATGACAGTTGGACTGTTGTAGACGTCCGAGCGCTCGTGTGTGGTCTAGCATTGTCATGCTGAAGGAGAGGGTGCTCCGTGTGGGGGCGAACTCTTCTAATTCGAAACTCGATTACAGCCGTCTGTTTCTCACGCTCCGACGTAGTTACATTACACATCGCCTTTGTTACACGCTACAATTCGGAGCCCTCTAGCGACAGATGATTACAAATGAGCAGACATTAATAATAAAGATGTAGAATGTTAATAACGTTTGTTTTATTTAAAAAGATTTAAGAGTTTTCACAAAAAATATTCGGAAACATTGCTTTTTAGCACGCTCCCGCAAAGTGTTGACAAAAGTCGCATTTATTTTCAGTGACTCACCACGTCAACAGAAGAATGCGAAACATCTGATGCATTGTTGGAAGAAAATTTTCAATTAATGTAGTCGTATACACATTCCATGTCTCAGTCTTTCATTTTCAGGAAATGAAAACCTATTCTAAAGGCAACATTTTCCCGGGCCATACGTGTTTCAGATTTAAAACTTCCTCTACATTATAGGGGTCCGACAAAATAATACGATTACCAACCTAATCTGGTGATGAGCCGCCTTTGGCGTGAAATGAGACTGAATCATTCTTGACGACTGATGTCCATGTATACTCAATATTTGTCAATTTATTCTTGTAAGTTCCTCTCATCGGAACAGTTTGAATTTCTTGTGAGACGAGTTGGATAAACAAAGTAAACCTTGTTTTCTTATCATCATGCAAATCACATCAGTCTTGGGGAATTTGATTTTACAATGAAATGATGCATACAGGCGTTGATATCAGTCACCGGGGACAGTTGAAAATGTTTACCCCGACCGGGACTCGAACCCGGGATCTCCTGATTTCATGGCAGACGCTCTATCCACCGCTCTTTTTTCTTTTTTTTTAATGATCTCATTTTGTTCTGTATTGTTCGTTGAATTTGTTCGGTGTGAACCCCGATGACACTCGTTGAGGTTCCTCTTTTTTTTTGTTTTTTTTTTTGGTGTATTACAGAAGGTAGCGAACCCTCTGACCAAACACGCTGAGCTAGCGTGTCGGCAAATCCATCTGAGCCACCGAGGATACAGAGGATAGTGCGACTGCAGGGACTTGCCTCTGGCACGGCTCCCGTGAGACCCACATTCCCAACTTATTGTCCCGCACTATATTCATAGCGCCCCTGCCCATTATACTTATTACTCGCGGCTTTTTCCCGATTCCCGTAAGAGTTCGGGCACTGTTTGTGCATCCGCACAGAAGAAGATGGTCAAACGGCCAGTGAGCTGTAACTACACTGTGTGGTGTACTTATCGACGTACTAGTAAGGTATTGCTTTAGTAGAAAAATAAAAGTTGAAGACGAACACCAGTGATGTAAACCTGCTGATAAATGTAAGCTGTGGTATTCGCCTCTTGGAAGAAGCCGCACTGTGTGGGAAACACTTCTTCCTAAGTTTTCTGTGTGTGCAGGCTTCCATCTATAGTGGCCTCACTCACATACCTTCTCGGAATAGCGCAGTGGTGGTAGAAGCTAGAGCGCTGAGCGAGCAGCACCTGTATCTTGAAGGCGTTGGCTTAGCAGACTGAGCTGCGATCGCGGAGAGCTGGCGCACTCCGAGGTACCAAATGTTGGCCAGGCCTGGCATAGCGCAGACACTGGCAGCTATTAATGCAGAGAAATTGAAAGTTGTGCACTTCATAGAACCTCAAAGGATGGTAACCTTTTACTAAAGGCTTAACGATTCAAACTAAAGTTAACACATCGTACATGGATCACCTGTAGAGATAGGAAGTAGAATAAAGGTGTCTGTCCACCTGTAGACAAAGCAAATACAGAGTATGAATCATTCACAGGATACTGTGAAACTGCAGTTTTTCCACGAAACATACTGCGTTCAAACACTTGTACAACTTGTATTTTAATACTGCTCAAGTGGGTGAGAACCATGCCATATCGAGCTAACATGTGATATTGAGTGCACACAAAGGCCGATGAGAATGCTACCCGGTTGACTGGCGACAGTTATAGTATGAAATTTGAAAAATCTTTTGTAGATAAATTTATCCATATAAAAGCTTGCAAAGCGACATACAAGCAGTCATTCTTGCTCTCTTCTGCCACACTCTTAGGCATTTTCCGTCAGTCTAAAATCCTTGACAAGTTTTATTACCTGAAAAGATAGATAATATTCCAGGAAATGCTAAAGAGCAGAGCTGCTGTTAGCATTACAGAAACACCCAATAATCTGCTACAAGATATAGATAGTGCAACACAGAGTGCATTTCTGAGAGCGCAGATTCCTGGACGAATAAATAAAATTGATACTTTTTTCTGCGTACGCCTCAAAGTCACTATCGTAACCTAAGTCCCTAATGGAGTTATCACAGTGACATATTCTCTAGTTATAGCTGGTTCGATTCTAAGAGGCATTTTCATTACCTGTATTAACCCGACAAGAGTGAAGAAGTGGCGGTGTAAAGTTCCTGTTCACAACACTTAGTTCTAGTGTCCTTGATTAAAACTCAAACCAAATAGCAGGAGAGAACAAATGCCAAGCAGTTGAATGAAGTGCTGTTGTCCGCAAATGTACATCTGCATATGGCTAGTTACACTAAAAGGAGATGTGCCATCTTTGTAAAATATTTCTGTCCATGTAGGAATGCTTTAACCAATTTCGTATGTCCATTCATTAAATATTTTGAGCTTAAAAAATCTGTATCCTACTTCACAGTAAATTTATCACAGTTTGTTACAAGGGATCTGCGCTGTTGAGTGCTTCCGTAAATTGTGACTCAATTTAGCCCTGGATGATGGAAGACAGTAAGTTTCCATGCTGGAGTATCTTTCTTCTTCTAATGCTACTTATAATTCATTCGTTCCTCTCCTTCATAGCATTGTTCTAGTTATCGTTCTCATCACATTCTCCTTCATCTCATCTTTTCTTTTCTTCTTATTTTACGTGACTTGACGAAGACGTATGCTGTCTGATTCAGTCTAACAGGCTGCGTGAGTAAATTTTGTCATTGATTCTATACTTCAAAGTTATGCCGGTACTGAGATCTCAGCTGAAAATGTTACACACCATTTGTCGAAAATGTGTCATATATTTACCACAATATGTTTCGGGACTACATTATGCCACTATCTAATGCTGTAATAAAAGGAAAGACAAATAATTAAATCTCAGTACTACTCATACTGACAACCATGCAAATCTATTTTGCCGTATAGTATTACATGGCTTAAAGTTAATGTGACATTAGCCCCAGTAGCAAACACACATTGTCCAACTTATAAAACACTACATTGAACATCTCATGTTGGTGAATAGTACCCAGTTATGCCGCACTTATGATTTCATAAACAAAACAGCAAAAATGAATAGCCACATCAAAGCATATGCCATATGCATAGTTTTCATTATAAATATTAAAGTACAATGTGATGACCTTTCTGACAGGTTAAATTGTGAACCCGCGCTTGCGAATCGTAAACAATTTTCTCACTGGTATAGCAGTCCAGAAACGTCTCACAGTCCGCCTCACAACTACACTTTGCCACAGTAATTTTCCTACTTCCCAATCCCCACAGAATCTCTCTTGAACGTCTAGAAGAAAGGACGTTGTTACGAGCGACAATCCAAGAGCTTAGGGTTTTCTCCCCAGTAACATTACTTTATGCTCTTGTAACGTGTATATTGTAATGAAACTTCATTTCAGATTAGAGCTGTGAGCTGGAAACCTAGCCATTAGCATTCAGTAATGTCAGCAGGAGAACCTCTGTGTAATTTGGAGGCTAGGCGGCACTTCCTGGCACTATGTAGTTGTGAGACCAACGGTGAGTTGCGGTTGGATAGTTCAGGAAGGAGGGCCATTCCCCAATCCTGATTCAGTCTGTCAGGAAGTTTCAATAAACGTAGTTTTTACCCATAACCGCCCTGAGAAATAAACACACTTGTACATAAAATTAAGACTTCGCTATTGGCCTTGACATTACCATTGTGACGAATTTTCTTTCAGTCGGCGTAAAGGTCCTTCGACATAAATCATAAGTTCTAATTGCTCACGGATGGAGAACGAAATCTGCCGTGTCATTATTTAAGGAACTTTCCTGGACTTATCTTCAAGTGTTTTACCGAACTCATGCTAAGTGTAAATCGTAATGAATGAATGTGACATATGTCCGATTACAACACAGTCCTGTGTCTTGAAGAAAATGCCATTACTTTCGCTTTAGCACTGGATAAGCAGTCGTGAAAAAACCCTGTCAAAAGGGGAGTAATCTGACAAAATTGAACAATTCAACCAGAAGTTCGTGCGTAGTAGTTTTATGTATACATATGCGACCTGAATCAAACTTGACAAATTATTTATGTATTTCAAAATGTTTTTGGAGCCAATTAACGTAGGAATACAATATATCTGAAGTTCATTTAATAGTACTAATAAAAATTATTACTTTTCACGTTTACACAACTCCACCAGTATTACTAATACCGTGTAATGGTACTTTTACTCGTTTACTTTACTGTGCTCCTCATATATTGCCCTGTCGATCTAATGATCTTTAGTGAAAACCTCAATTAATCCTCACTAATATTGGATATTACCATTTTTTGTTTTTGCAGTATGGTCTTTGTACTTTGACAACTTAATTCATGAGTATTCGAACGTTTTTAATTACTAGCCCTAGTAAGACTTCCGTTTTCCGTTTCATGAGAAAAGTTGTAGCGAGCGAAGCTCATAAAAAATGTATTTTCTGATTCTAATTCCGTGTTCATTTTCCGCTGTTAGTTTCAGTATCGTTAACATATTTAATGATAGTGCTTTCATTCTCTTACATAATCTTACTAAAGGTTATTTCCTTGCATTACTGTTATAAATTTTGTAGATTTTCAGTTGATAGAATGGTGAAAGGAGAATATCGTAAATCTATTTTAAGATCCCATCGATATCGAGAACGTTAGTGACACAATAGAAGTTCAAATCTGAGAATTCTCGAGAAGAAAATTAGCTGTGGATTTGATGATCCTACCATCCGCTTGTTGATATTAATATTATTGCATAAACCACGGAAAACCTAAGGATTGCTGGATGGTGATTTCAACTACGTACTCCCGATTAGTCACTATATTCTCTCCATATAATTCAACTATCCCCCTTCCTGTGTTATCGTGAACCATTATTCTGTTTCCGGTTATCAAATCCATATCTGTGCCTCCTTCGGTGCGCACTGCTTACTGTCTCGTTGGCTTTCCAGTATTCCTTTTGGATTTCCCCAAGACCCATCATCTCCTGTTTTTATACTGCTTCTGTGTTGCTGACACCCATTACTTTATACGTTATATTATGAGATTTGTATTAACAAAAATGTTAGGACTGATCTTATTGTAATAATTAGGCCTGTTATTGGTTTCTGTACCTAGAATTTACGTAAGCATTATTTAATATACTGTGTGTAACAACAACCGTTTACAACGTACCACAGTGATGTAGGCTAATTCGAGAAGAACAGTTTCATATCAGACATTGGGGTCTGCCCAGACGTGAAACAAACTTAAATTGGCCTACAAAAGCCGTATGAGCTAAAGCAGATGCTCGCCCCACGAAATTTGGCTAAAATCATCTTTATTATTAAGAAAACTCTCGCCCTTGCAACTAAAAAATGAAAATTTGACCTGTGTATTTTACCTTATATTTTTGTTAATTTTAACAATTAAATCATATTCTTTCTCTGGCCTTCTTACCACGAGACAACTGTGGCTTACAAGGGCTTCGTTCGGTTCGTATTGGAAACGTAGTTTGTTTTTACATAACTCGTTCAAAAATCTTTTCCTTTCATCATCCTCTCATGAAATGTTAGCTTACTAATGTTAACGAAAGCCAGTGGCTTAAAAGTGCTAGAGGACATTAAAAATCTCGCGGGACGTCCATGTGCTGTCGCTTAAGTACTTTTTGTGGGCCAATTTGAGGTTGCTTCTCGGCTTGATAGACAGCAAGTTTATATCATATTGTTCGTCCAGGCATTTTCTACACCATTGTGCTGTGTTTTAACCAATTATCGTTTACACTCTGTACACAGAGTGTTTGTTTTAACTTGGAACGACAAAAAATCTCGAAAAATACGTATCGTACGAAAAAATGTTCCAGATGGAAACTTAATATTTTCAAGGGCGACACTTGTTTGTGCTAAAACATGCCACCCTCTAGCCTAACCCATCCCATCCTCCCCTCCCCCCCCCCCCCCCCACACACACACACTGGAGAATCAATTTCTCGTTCCTAAATGCGAGGACCCCTGTTTTACTATTCGGATTCTACACCAAATATCACCTAGGATTTAACAAGAACATTTTTTTTTCAGTTCGTGGTAGATGGCGCTGTAATCGAAATAATTCAAGTTTTTCAGTTTTTGTAATTAAGAACTGACTTATTTGAATCCACTTTACATTTTCGATAAATGTGAGTTGATACTATTGTTAAATATATATAATACATTTAAATATGAGTTGATACTATTGTTAAAATTTAATTTATTATTATTAAGTTCAAATGGCTCTGAGCACTATGTGACTTAACTTCTGAGGTCATCAGTCGCCTAGAACGTAGAACTAATTAAAGCTAACTAACCTAAGGACATCACACGCATCCATGCCCGAAACAGGATTCGAACCTGCGACCGTAGCGGTATCTCGGTTCCAAACTGTAGCGCCTAGAACCGCACGGCCACTCTGGCCGGCTTATTATGAAGATTTAATTTACTTTTGCAAGTTTGCTTGTACAGTAAATCTTTTATCTTTATCATTTAAAAGTCTTCCGAACAACCTATTCCCTTCGGGATTGATTTCGGTGAGTCCCCACACCATCAAGATGCTTGATATAGGCGACTGCCTTCGAATCTCACCATAAGGGTGACTGATTTCGATGTGTTCTTCCGTCCAACTGCTGTAACTTTCGCGCCGATTACAGCGCCATCTCCAATTGATTAAAAAAAATGTATGTCAGATAACACTAGGTACTTTTGGCTTTGAACTCTAATCTGTAATAAAAAGAGGTGCTCTCATTTGAAAATAAAAGTTGACCCCCTATGGGAGATTTTTCATTTTTCTTTTGCGGCAGAGGGAGGGGGGGGGGGGGGGGAGGGAGTGAGTGGCCAGCTTCAGCACAGACGCATACAGATACCCCGTTTGGAAATAGTAGCGTCCCATCTGCAACATAGACAGACAGTGAGGGTCCAAAGTATATCTACTGGCCACCGTGTCAACCTGTCAGCACACTGCTCTTCCGGCCGTTTTGCAGACTTTCCCAACTGCGGAGCCGCTACTACTCGGTCAAAGAGCTCCTCGATTAGCATCATCAAGCTCAGTGCACCCCGTACTAGTCGTCCACAAACGAATAACCCTTGACAGTATCGGGAATCAAACCAGCGTCCTCCGTATGTCAGGCATCTACGCTGACCACGCGGCTACGGAAGTGGAGTAATTATATGTAAGACATGGCCTTAACCATAAAAAATGCATAAACATATGTTCATCTTGCTGGATGATGTAATAAAACTGTTCTATTTTTATTGTTCTCTATTTTGGTTGTGAAAAAACATTGCTTCCTAATAATTAAGTGCCTCACATATGCTCTACCTACTTTATTGCTCTTTTATTTCGATTTTACTCGGAATCAGGTCATATGCGTTGAACTCCTTAATCTGTTTTCCGCTTCACTGTTGAAGCCCCAGTTTACCTTCTCCAGCTGCGTACAAAACCTCCCAGCAAATAATATTTGCAGCTTACATGTAGCTATAATAATCATGTAACGTTAATTCCACTCGTGTTAATTCCGTGTCTCTCTATCGCACATAACGTGCATTTTGTTTCTGAGCCTTAGCTGCATTCCCCAAATTACTTCTGCTTGCCGTTACGTCAGAGCCGGCGCCAGCTGAGAGGATTCGCTGAGCTAATAGTAGCAGAGTAGCGGTGCCACTCTGCAGCGGAGTGCACACTGAAATGATAATTCCTGACAATAAAGCAGTCTGCTGGTCCGGACTCGAATCATGCATGCTCCTCGACTCTGACAGACAACGCTCTAGCCCTTAAACATTCCGAGCATGCCACACGGATTCTAATTCGAGCACTGTTTTGGAACACGGTTTTAACTCGAGAGGAAACATCAGAAAAGCAAAAATCACAGATCAACTGAAACATTAAGACTGTAGTAGTGGTAAGCCTCTTATGCGCGACGTGCTTGGGAACTTCTGTTTCCTCTGATTAATTTTTCAGTAGTTTTATCATATTCATTTAAATGTTTCCTGTGTAAGGTTCCCAGTTTCACCTCGCTCAAAACATATGATTCACATATTCGATGACGATCATTTTCGATGTCATAAACCCTAATAGTAGTATTATGGAAAGTGAAACTACTAATTTCGGCTCGTTCCTTTATCATGTCTTCTTTAGAATAATTGTTTCATCCTGAATTCGCTATACATGAAACTATTTATAAAAAGCACTCCGTCTTCAGGCCACGAGTGGCCTACCGGGACCATCCGACCGCCGTGTCATTCTCAGAGGAGGATGCGGATAGGAGGGGCATGGGGTCAGCACACCGCTCTCTCGGTCGTTATGATGGTATTCTTGACCAAAGCCGCTGCTATTTGGTAGAGTAGCTCCTCAATTGGCATCACGAGGCTGAGTGCACCCCGAAAAACGGCAACAGAGCATGGCGGCTGGATGGTCACCCATCCAAGTGCCGGCCACGCCCAACAGCGCTTAACTTCGGTGATCTCACGGGAACCGGTGTATCCACTGTGGCTAGGTCGTTGCACGAAACTATTTATAATACTAAGTAAATTAAGATACTCAGAATAACATAAGTGATATTTTGCTGATGACTCTGCAACACATACGCAAAGGGGTGGACAAAAATGTGGAAACACCAAAAACACTACCCGCTATCGTCCCTAATACGATGTAGAAAACGCGTTAGCAGTCTAAACACCTTTCCGTCGTTTCGGGATGGATAAATAAAGATCCTGTAGGATTTCAAGTAAATAAAAACAGCTGCAAGTTCAGGTAACAGTGATAGAGGTGGACAGCAATTACGCCCCTTCTCTCCAAAGTAGACCACAAAGGCCTAAGCCGGCCAGTGTGGCCGAGCGGTTCTAGATGCTACAGTCTGGAACCGCGCAAGCGCTACGGTCGCAGGTTCGAATCCTGCCTTGGGTATGGGTGTGTCTGATGTCCTTAGGTTATTTAGGTTTAAGTAGTTCTAAGTTCTAGGGGACTGATGACCTCAGAAGTTAAGTCCCACAGAGCTCAGAGCCATTTGAACAAAAGGCCTAATAACATTGAGATTTGGTGACTGTGGTGTCCAGGGGAGATGCGAAAGTTCATCTGCGTGTTATAATAGCCAGTCCTAGATCAAGCGATCTGTTACAATAGGGGCCATTTCGTCTTTGAACACAGCATCACCATGGGATGGACCTGAACCCCAGCCATGTTTGATTCTTGGGACGTAAACTTGTCCAGAAGCTGGAAACAGTGTGCAATGAGACACATCCTACCAAATAAATTTCATCCATTCATTCGTAGTCCAGGTGTTACGGCTTCGCACCACATATTTTACTACGGGCATTTGCACCACTGATGAGTGGTTTTGGAATTCCAGCTTGCCCTGCAATTCCCTGCTGCTGGAGCTCCTTTCGTGCTTTTTCGGAGCTAACAGGATTCACGAATGCTACATTCATTTCTGCAGTGACGTTTGTAGCTGTCGCCCTCTTACACTCTTAAAAATTTTATAATCACTGCCCACCGTGGTGTTGAATGCCGACTGGGTGCGTTACGGACACGTGACGCGGTAACAAGAGTATGTAAGTGGAGCAGACACGGACGGACGATCACCCTAGTGAAGAAATCGGCTGCAGTAGCAGAAATCCATTCAGACAAGCGACATTGACAAAGGACAGACCATTAGACAGAGCCCGTGAACCAGTATCTCGAAAACGGTGAAGCTGGTAACATCTACGGAAAGAGATAGGACAGTGAAACTACCACTAGGAGCTACATGGTTGGAAGTCCACTACTCTTCACAGAACGCGCGGTTCGGAAGCCCGTCTGCTCTGTAAAGTATGGTCGATGGTGATCTATAGTCTCTCCCCTTAAAGAGCCCAATGCTGGTGCACACACAAGTGTTTCGGAGAACACCGTTAATGGTACATTGTTGAACATGGAGCTCGGCAGAGACCACACCCACGTGTTAAGTGTTGACTCAGCGACATCGTCAATTACCATTGCAGTGAGTACGGGACCATAGGAATTCTACCGTCAGTCAATGGAAACGTGTGGCTCTTCGTGTGAATCTCATTTTTCTACATATACATCCACATTCATACTCCGCAAGCCACCTGACGGTGTGTGGCGGAGGGTACCTTGAGTACCTCTATCGGTTCTCCCTTCTGTTCCAGCCTCGTACTGTTCGTGGAAAGAAGGATTGTCGGTATGCCTCTGTGTGGGCTCTAATCTCTCTGATTTTATCCTCATGGTCTCTTCGCGAGATATACGTAGTAGGGAGCAATATACTGCATGACTCTTCGGTGAAGGTATGTTCTCGAAACTTCAACAAAAGCCCGTACCAAGCTACTGAGCGCCTCTCGTGCAGAGTCTTCCACTGGAGTTTATCTATCATCTCCGTAACTCTTTCGCGATTACTAAATGATCCTGTAACGAAGCGCGCTGCTCTCCGCTGGATCTTCTCTATCCCTTCTATCAATCCCATCTCGTACGGATCTCACACTTCTGAGCAGTATTCAAGCAGTGGGCGAACAAGCGTACTGTAATATATTTCCTTTGTTTTCGGGTTGCATTTCCTTAGGATTCTTCCAATGAATCTCAGTCTGGCATCTGCTTTACCGACCATCAACTTTATATGGTCATTACGGTATATTGATAATTTTTATTTATGGACCGTCTGACAGCAACTGAATAAAACACTATTTTAGTGCCATACGCGTTTCGCCTTTGCTTTCTGCAAGGCATCATCAGTGACCTGGAATATGTACATATGTTAGCTATTTTATTTACATTTTTGTCAATGAGCCTATAGGTTATAAGCAGTTCTGGTGGTTGGCATTTCTTATTAAGTAGTAATGTTTTGAACTGTTCTTACAGGTTGCGTGGACAATTTCTTACATATTACGCTCCTGTTGCATTTTTAGTGTTGTTCTTCTACTTACGAACGCCAGTTTGCGGTTTTTTCCACATTCCGCAGCACTATGCACTGACCGCTTGTTGTAATGCAATGTTTTGGTTTCTGTTGCCGACTGTCAAATGTTTTTGAGAAAGATCGAATGTTATTGCCAAACTTATGAGCGCAACTATTGAAGTATCTGTGGTCTGTTCGTGTATGCATTTGTGTGTGCGTTTGTGTATGTGTGTGTGTGTGTGTGTGTGTGTGTGTGTGTGTGTGTGTGTGTGTGTGTGTGTGTGTATTTTGGTGTTATTAAATTTTTTTGGCTGTGATGCGTGTGTGTGTGTTACAAAACACTATAAAGTAGAAAACAACAGAACAGTGATTAACACAAGTAACCTAACAGAAAACATACTGAACATACAGGTACCACACACAGCATCACTGATTTCATTCGATATAGAAAATATGTATACCTCCATCCCTATCACAGAAACAATAGAAATCATAGAACAAAATCTCTCATCCCACAACAACCTCACCACAGATGCAATAAAAGAAATAACAGATATGCTCAGACTGACAACTGAACAAAACTACTTTCAGTTTGAGAAAGAATATTATCTACAAACTGATGGACTGCCCATGGGATCCCCAATATCAGGAACACTAGCAAACATTTTCATCCGTCACCTAGAAAATCTGATATTTGAAAAGATAACCACAAATGAAAGTATCAAAATCATATGTTGGTACACATACGTGGATGACATTATTTGTCTGGTAGATGATCCAAGTGAAATAAATGGATGAACTCCATTCAGAAATAAACAAAGCTCATCAGAACATAAAATTCACACTTGAAAAAGAAAATCAAATAAATTTTCTTGACATTACAATTAAAAAAGAAAATGGTAAACATACATTTAACATCTTTAGAAAACCAACAGCCACAGACACAATAATACATTCCACATCCAACCACCCCCACAGCCAGAAACTTGCAGCACTAAGACACATGTTACATAGATTAAACAGAATCCCACTCAGCAAGAGAAACTATGGGACAAGAAATGAGTACAATCATACAAATAGGTAGGAACAACGGGTATGACACACATGTGGTACACAAGCTCAATCAAAAAATAAAAACACAAATAAAAAACAAAGACAACAGTTCCACAATACAAAAGAACTCACAAGCTGAAAACTTACAAACACACTCAACAAACACACACAATGAAAACACCACACAGAAAAGAACCAGATGGTACACCATGACCTACACACATAAACTAACACACAGAGTTGCAAACATCCTAAAGAGACAGGGCTTCAAAATAGCACATAAGCCTGGACAAACCCTTCAATCACACCTAAGCCAGCCAGCTACCAAGAGGGACAAATTCCAATAGTCAGGATTATATAAACTTGAATGTCAAAGTTTTGATGCAGTATACATAGGCATCACATGCAGGAATTTTGAAACAAGATACAAAGAACATATCAGATGTTGGAACTATGAAACAAACCATTCCACATTTGCAGAGCATTTAAAACACTACAACCATCATCCTACAAACATGGAACAAGAAATGAAAATAATGAGAATAATCAACCATGACCAACATCTTATACAAATGCAAGAAAACTTCCACATCCAGAAAGCCATAGCAGAAAACAAACGTGATAAATGAACAAACACACATCAGCACAGGCTCCCTACCACACTTAATAATGGAAATGATAACATAAAAAAAAACTCTTCCCCACACCATCTGGAGACACACACACGCATCACAGCCAAAAAAATTTAATAACACCAAAATACACACACACACACACACACACACACACACACACACACACACACACACACACACACACACACAGCACAAAAAAGATATCACACCAATAAACACTCTCACACACACACACACACACACACACACACACACACACACACACACACACACAAATGCATACACGAACAGACTACAGATACTTCAATAGTTGCGCTCATAAGTTTGGCAATTACATTCGATCTTTGGCAAAAACATTTGACAGTCGGCAACAGAAACCAAAACATTGCATTACAACAAGCGTTCAGCGCATAGTGCTGTGGAATGTGGAATAAACCGCAAATTGGCGTTCATAGGACAACACCAAGAATGCAACAGGAGCGTAATATGTAAGAAATTGTCCACGCAACCTGTAAGTACAGTTCAAATCATTACTACTTAATAGGAAATACCAACCACCAGAACTGTTTATAACCTATAGGCACAATGACAAAAATGTTAATAAAATAGCTAACATATGTACATATTACAGGTCACTGATGATGCTTTGCAGAAAATAAAGGCGGAACGCATATGGCACTAAAATAGTGTTTTATTCTGTTGCTGTCAGACGGTCCATAAGTAAAAATTATCAATATTACTCGCAACTGAGGAAGACAGGACTATAAAAGTTGAAGATGTTTGTATGACCATTCCATTTTAAATCACTCCTTATGCGTACTCACAGATAATTTATGGAATTAACTGCTTCCAGTTGCTGACCTGTTATATTGTAGCTAAATGATGAGGGAACTTTCTTTCTATGTATTCGCAGCACATTACACTTGTCTACATTGAGATTCAATTGCCATTCCCTGCACCAAGCGTCAATTCGCTGCAGATCCTCCTGCATTTCAGTACAATTTTCCATTGTTACAACCTCTCGATCCACCACAGCATCATCTGCAAAAAGCCTCAGTGAACTTCCGATGTCATCCACAAGATCCTTTATGTATATTGTGAATAGCAACGGTCCTACGACACTCCCCTGCGGCACACCTGAAATCACTCGTACTTCGGAAGACTTCTCTCCATTGAGAATGACATGCTGCGTTCTGTTCTCTAGCAACTCTTCAATCCAATCACACAATTGGTCTGATAGTCCATATGCTCTTACTTTGTTCATTAAACGACTGTGGGGAACTGTATCGAACGCCTTGCTGAAGTCAAGAAACACACTAGGTCGCTGGTCGTCTCCACAAACGCCGTCATCGAGGTGTGCGGCGGCTCGAAACGTGCAGCGCGCCAGGGACACAGCCTGGTGGGAGCAGTATTATGCTATGGAAGACATTCTCCTGGGCTTCCATAGGATCTGTGGTAGTAATCGAAGACACGCCGACAGCTGCGAATCATGTGCATCCCCTCATGCTTGTTGTCTTCCCCGAAGGCCATGTCATCTTTCAGCACTATAATTGTCCATGTCTCGGAGCTAGAACCGTACTTCATTGGTTTGAGGAATGTTACAGTGAATTTACGATAATGTCTCGGCGACAAATTCGCCTGACATAAATCCTATGGAACTCATCTGGGTCGCTATTAGGCGCTATCGCCGCGTACTCGAATTAAATGACCAGTGTGTAGACATCTAATGCCACATTCCTCCACAAACCTAACGACAAATTGTTAGATCTCTGACACGGAGAATCACTGATGTATTTCGTTCCAGAGACGGACAAACAAGCTATTGAGCAGGTGGTCAAAATGCTTTGACTCATAGGGGTATTTTTCGTCACAGCACTCTTCAATGACCGTTCGTCACTATCACTCAACACACACTTTCGTCCGCATTAGGTCTTAGCTGATGGCGGCTCTCCGCCTTTCCTGTATGCAGTATAAATTCTCAGTACGGTGTCTCTTCAAACAACAAATACTTCGATTACTTTGGTTACGGAATCACCTTTACGAGCACCAGCAATTTACCCACGTTCGAATTCACTTAGCTGCGAGATAAAGCATTCTCAACCACAAGGACACCATTAGCATCACGACTGACATTTACATCATATTGAGGACATTGCAAAAATGCCGTTCGTGGTCAAATACAACTGCGGAACCTGCCGGCTTGCCCAGAATCTACATTTCTATAGGTGCTTCCATATTTTTGTCCAGCCGCTGTTAAACATTTAGGTCCAAATGAATATTTTATTTAGATTTCAAGATGAAGTATTTCTCAAGCAATTTTAATCTTCAGTTTTGCACAGTCAGTAGTAACAAATAACGAAAGGTTAAAGGCAGTGAATAAATGTAAAGCTTGAAATCACAAAACATTGATTTAAACACGTTTGGTTGAAGAAAGGCTGTACACACGGTATTCATTCTGTACCTAAACATAATTTCCGCTCAAGACTCCTCCAGCGTATTCATAAATATTCGTATATTGTGGTATTTATGATGTATATGGAATATATGATCATACATAGATAAACGTAATGGAAATTCCAGCTGAAAACTGGAAAAGAAGGTAATGTACTAAAGGAATAAATTCCAATGCTGCCTACTCTTTGGAAACTGGCTTTTGCTTCTGCCAAAGATGAACTGCCAACAGTGGTAGCACAACCGCTCAAAATTGCAGTGGTAAGAAAGAATTCCTCATTACCATAGAATAGATGTGAAGCTCATACGTAAAATGACAAGACGAGCACTCACACGTGAGTTCTGTCACCGTACTACTGGCAGGCACAGCGTATTAAAGTAGGTTACCTTTAAATGAGGAATACTGAGAGACTGAACAGCTTACAGAAGCCGTGTTAGAGACACACAGCGCTCTCCTAAACTGTACAGATAATGCAGGTTTACTTTTACCTCCCTCACAGGGATGGCTGTACATACTAATTTTCTGTGATCAAAAGAATGTTGACGAAGAGGTTTCCAATAAACAAAATATAAGTAAAGTATGTGAATTATGTAGGTGGTAAAAAATTTTCTTCACTAAGTTATGATGCTATCTGATATTACATTAGCACAACAATTAACAATAATTTGTAGAAAATCGCTTCAGGGGAAAATCCTTCCAAAAACCGGATGAAGGGGAAAGTCAAAGTCACGAGCAAGGTAATCATCATAACCAACAAGTGAAACTTCCACCCTATGTCATTCATATCTATCAAATGCATTATGGTACACCGCGCCCGACCAGACCTCGAAAGACCCAGTGATACCGTCCGACCGTTGTGGTATCCTCAGCATTGGATGGGCTTGTGGTCATCGCACCGCTCTCCCGGCCGTTGTCAGTGTTCGTTAGCTGGAGCCGCTACTTCTTAATCACGTAGCTCCTCAGTTGGCCTCACAGGGGCTTAGTGCATCCCGCTTCCCAACAGTGGAAGAAGGCCCGAACGGTCACGCATCCAAGTCACCCCTGGTGATGCATAATTTCGGTGATCTGACGGAAATCAGTGTACCCATAATGGCAAGGCTGTTGGCAGCAGAATGGTAGGGAACATTTTAATTCGAATACAGTCTTTCTTCTTCTTGATAATCAGCAAGCGTTTCAAAAGCATCCAGCAACATTCCACAGTCAAGATTTCCCAAATGTGTTCGTTCAATATTCCTTCATTTTAAAAATGTCATTTAACTCCATGTCGCATTTTTGTCTGTTTAGGAAAGTATTGTCGCATGGAATATCTTGAAGCAGTTAGGATTGGAAGAAGAATGTACTTGGGAGATTCAACACAGTACATTATCGAGCCCACCAGTCAGCAGCCTGTTCTGGTGATACTGAACAGTTCTATAAAAGTCTGCGATAAGGTGTGTGGCGGAGGATACAGAACTTACTAGTATCACTGTCCTTAGTTGATATTCGATTCACGAAAAGTGTATCAAGTAGAAAATGTTTGTGCATTCGCCTCTGTACATAAATTCCAGAAATTTTGATACTGAGCATTTCTTTTAGCGTCTGCAATTGTTAAACAGTACTGCATACCTTTCGCAGTAGTGACCATTGTGCGACGAATTGTCCAGAATCTACTCTGAATATTTTCTATCGCTCCGTTAATCAAGCTTGATAAGTTGAACGAAGAAGTTTTTGAAGAATCTATTCATTTCATTTTCATTCAAAAAAATTGTAGAAAATAAATTGTATACATTATCCTCCGCTATAAACTATATGGTGGCTTGTTGAATATGCGTATACTGTATATAGATAAGGAACACTGCGACTGTAATATCTATGTTTTTTTTAGAAATGACTGCTACCATTCACCTTTTGTGTGGGATTTTTTTATTTTACTATAACTGGTTTAAAGTTCAAAATGCGACTGGTTGCAGTCATTACAGAAAATCTATGTTCGTAGAAAAAGATGAAAAGAAATTGAAGCACAGTCCTCTCGATGTAGAGAGCACTGAGCACTATTTCAGTTAGAGAATGATGACGAAATAAGACTATTGGCTTTTGAAGCAGCCATCCAAATGTTCCAAGGGAGGTCACAGTCAACGCCCGGTGAGATGCGTAGTCAGAAGGGAGCACTTGTTCAGTTGGATAAGGATGCGGAATTACCTACTATTGCTTATTCTCAACAACCGTCGTGGCATGTTATTATATTTTTGTTTTGTTTTACACCGGTTTCCGTGAGATCACCGACGTTAAGCGCTGTCGGACGTGGTCGGCACTTGGATGGGTGGCCATACAGGCCGCCATGAGCTGTTGTTATTTTTCTGGGTGCACTCAGCCACCTGATGACAACTGAGGAGCTACTCGACCGAATAGTAGCGGCTTCGGTCAAGAATATCATCATAACGACCAGGAGAGCGGTGTGCTGACCCCACGCCCCTCCTAACCGCATCCTCCACTGAGGATGACACGACGGTCGGGTAGTCCCGGTAGGCCACTCGTGACCTGACGACGGAGTACTTTTTTTGTTTTTTTTTTTTACACGTCTAATCGCGTAGGACCAAATTGAGAAGCAAATCACCAAGGTCATTGAACATGTCAATACATGAAATTGCAACATCAAAGTAATAACAGATAAAATAAAATGTTTATGAACCCAAAAAAGACAAGCCAAATGTTTATGTAAAGGCAATCAACAATATAACACAGAAATCAGCTTAATTTTTCAAGGAACTCTTCGACAGAATAGAAGGAGCGTCCCATCAGAAACTCTTCAGTTTCGATTTGAAAGGGCGTGGATTGCTTCTAAGATCGTTGAATTCTTGTGGTAGCTTACTGAAAATGGATGCAGCATTGTACTACACACCTTTCTGCACAATAGTCAAGAAAGTGTAATCCAGATGTATATTGGATTTCTGCCTAGATTAACTGAGTGAAAGGTGCTAATTCTTCGGAATAAGCTGATATTGCTAACAAGAAACGACAGTAAAGAATATATACATTGAGAGACCAACGTCAGAATACCCAGACTAATGAACAGGGGTCGACAAGAGATTCGCGAACTTACGTCACTTATTTTCCGATCCACCCGTTTCCGAGCCAAAAATATCCTTTGAGAATGGGAAGAGTTTACCCAAAATAAAGTACCATGCGTCATAAGCGAATGGCAGAACTGGCACTTACTTCACATACCGTTCGAACAGCAACAATTGCAGCATTTAGTCTTTGAACAAGATCCTGAACATGGGCTTCCCACGACAGTTTACTATCTATCTGAACACTCAGAATTTGATCCGTTCAGTTTCACTAATCATATGCCAATTCTGTGAAGTTCAAACGTCGGGTTTTGTTGAATTGTGTGTTGGAAATTGTGAAAACAGAGTGTTACTATGATGTAGATTTAGTTTATTTCCAACAAGCCATGAACTTGTGCCATGAACTGCACTATTTGAAACAATACCATTGTTGCACACAACGTCATTCACTACCAAGCTGTGTCATCAGCAAAAAGAAAATTTTAAGATCACCTGTAGAGGGCATATCATTTTTACAAATAAGTAACAGGACTGGGCCCAGCGTTGATCCCTGGGGCACCTCCTGTTTCACCATGCCCCACTCAGATCCCTCATCATAGTCATTCTCAGAACTGTAGATAATGATCTTTTGCTGGCTGTTGTTACAGTAAGAGGTAAGCCAATTGCGAGCTACTTCCCTGTTCTGTAAAGGTCCAACTTCTGGAGCAATATTTTGTGATCAACACGATCAAACGCCTTAGTTAAATTAAAAAAAGATGCCTAGTGTTCGAAACCTTTTGTTTAATTCATCCAGTACCTCACAGATAAAACAGAATATAGCATTTTCAGTTGTTCAACCACATCTAAAACCAAACTGTACATTTGGTAGCAAATTATGTGAAATAAAATGACCAATTATCCTTACATACACAGCCTTTTCCACAACTTTAGCAAACACTGATGGCATAGAAATAGCTGTAAAATTGTCTACATTGTCCCTTTGTCCTCTTTCTATAAAGCGGCTTTAGTACTGAGTACTTTAATCGTTCAGGAAACTGACAATTCATTAAGGGAACATTACAAAAGCACAGGGCTAACATGTGCATTACAGTACTTTAATATTCTGCCAGACACCACCTTAATATCTATGAGAATCCTTACTCTTCAGTGATTTAATTATTTACTCATTCTCCCCTATGTCCATATCACAGAGGAGTATTTCAGACATTAATCTGAGAAAGGAATTTTCCAAGAGAGTTGCATGATTCCCTGAAGAAGCTAAATTTTTATTTAATTCACCAGCAATGCTCAAAACGTGATTGTTAAATGCTCCACATACATCTGACTCATCAGTAACAGAACTGACTTGCCGGCTGTTGTGGCCCAGCGGTTCTAGGCGCTTCAGTCCGGAACCGCGCTGCTGCTATGGACGCAGGTTCGAATCCTGCCTCGGGCATGGATGTGTGTGACGTCCTTAGGTTAGTTAGGTTTAAGTAGTTCTAAATCTAGGGGACTGATGACCTCAGATGCTAAGTCCCATTGTGCTCAGAGCCATTTGAACTGACTTTACATCGTAGGCTTTGTGCTGCTGACCAGACACTTCCCTCACGTCTGACCATGCGGTTTTAATGTTATCCTGTGAATTAGCTATTCTAATTGCGTATCAAATACTCTTTGCCTCCCTAATAACATTTTTAAGCACCTTATATACTGTTTGTAATAGGCTACTGTAGCTTGATTGTGACTACTTCTAAAATTTTGATATAATTGTTCTACATGATATCATTATCCCACTAGTCAGCCACCCACGTCGCCTTTTACTGCTAATACCCTGTTTAGAACGTCCTTGTGGAAAGCAACTTTCAAAGAGCATGAGAAATGTGTTAATGAAAGCATTATATTTGTCATCTATGTTATCGGAACTATAAACATCCTGCCATTCTTGTTCTTTAACGAGGTTTAAAAAACTCTCTATTGTCGTTGGATTGGCTTTTCCATATAGTTTCTAGTTATATACGGCGGTTGGAACTTTAATAGTGGCAACTATTTATTTACAACTCGTACAAAATAGATACGTCAATCAAAGTATTACTGACCTTCAAAGTAGTCACTAGCATTGTGTATAACCCGTTGCCAGCGATGTGGAAGTCGTAGGATACTATTAGCAGTGCCAGTTGTGACTACTTCTACGGTCAGTAAAACTTTGAAACACGTATCTATATTGTACGAGCTGTAATAAATAGTTACCACTATTAAAGTTCCAGCCCTCGTATAACATTTGTTTGCGTACAAAAGCCTTTTACTGTTAAAATTTGTGCATCAAGATCTGAAAGGCCGTTCACCCTTTTACTAACAGAATGCCCACCTTTCTTGAAGATACTGAGGAATAACGTCGGCAAACCTGAGAACTCGTCATGTGAAGCAGAGATCAATGCCAGAATAAGGAAGCCGATCTTACCACAGTCTAGCACAATTGCTTAGGTTCAGTTTAAGAGTCTACCGTACAAAACCCTGATCCAGCCTGTTGCTCTATATGGCTGTGAGACATGGAGTATGAGGAAACATGACTTCCATAAGCTCCTCCTTTTTGAGAGAGAAGTGCTTCGGAAGATCTTCGGTCCGGTTCTGGTTGCATATACAGGAGAAAATTGATCAGACACAAGCAAGAGCTTGAGGAACTATACCAGCAGCCCAACATAGCAGAAACTGTCAAAGCCAAACGAATGCAGTGGGCCGGCCATGTGGCCCTGATGGAAGATCACAGATGGCCTCAGAAGCTCCTGGATTTCACATCTACAGGAAAGAGACCCCCAGGGAGACCCAAGAAACATTGAAGGGATGGCCTCTATGAAGATTTAAACCAAGCATCAATAGATGTGGAGCCGGCCGGAGTGGTCGTGCGGTTCTAGGTGCTACTGTCTGAAGCCGAGCGACCGCTCCGGTCGCAGGTACGAATACTACCTCGGGCATGGATGTGTGTGATGTCCTTAGGTCAGTTAGGTTTAATTGGTTCTAAGTTCTAGGTAACTGATGACCTCGGAAGTTAAGTCTCATAGTGCTCAGAGCCATTTGAACCATTTGAACCAATAGATGTGGACGAATGGTGGATACAGCAATGGACAGAATACAATGGAGGAGGAAACTTGTAGCAGCGTGCGGTCCACTGGGCCTGATCACATAGAAGAAGAAGAAGAAGACGAAGAAGAAGAAGAAGAAGAAGAAGAAGAAACCTAAATTTGAGTGCCAGCACTTGGATTCGAACCTCGCTCCCTCCAGTTGCGAGTGGAGTGTCCATCATTGCGCCTACCTAGGTACAGCATCTTGGGTTTTATCTAATTTTGTCTAATTTTGGAAAACCAAGAAAAATATATGTTAGGGCGGTGGTGCATGTATTTTATCTTTTCTCCTTCTGTGTTCTTTAAACACTCGTGGAAAATGAAGCAACAACCAAAAAAATGGAAGTAGTAAAAATAAAGTAACAACCATGAGATATCTAATTTAGTGGTAATACAATGTCGGTTCGAGGGTTAAGAGTTTGCATTAGGCTGTGTGGGATAGGTTGACGGATGACACTAAATATTCGAAGAGGATGACAGCATAAAAATCCTTTGATAGCCACTAGTTTGGTTGAGTCAAGAGGAGAGCTGTAGAAATATTGGTCTCACTGTAGTTCTAGAAGCCTCTACGAAAGCGCTCGAAACCTTCTATCTGCTAAAAAATTACACCAAACCAGTGTTTCAAAATGACGCTAGGCATATGTTGGAGACGTTACCGAACACGATTAATTCCAAATGTTAAATTAAAAACTTGCAGCTTGTACGGGGGAACACAGTAGGCGAATTTTTTAGTGTTCCTTCTCGAATATAACGGCGAGAACAATGAATAAAGCAGTAAATCTAAAGCACTGTAAACCATCCAGCTCACAGCCATCTACAGAATCTTACTGTGAATGAGCATGTAAATGGGTTAGTGTGTTTTAGGGGCATCAAAGTTGGAGCGTAATATTCTTGAAAGGCGCCTACAAATCTTTCAGACTGCAGGTGAATTGCAGATAGCTAATAATCTTTTTGTACACGAAATCTGGGAGTTTGAAATACTTTACCAATCGACTTACGTTCTTTTATGTAGATGGTGCTAAGCTCTGGTTCCAGCTTTGCCCCGTACCTCATCTAATCAAAGCCAAGTTAATCGATACGGTTACTGAAAGAGACTATTATGTGCTTTTCTGAAGCTGTTGCTTTTGCCGTCCACGACCTGTCTTAACTGGAAACTCATTTTTACTTCAGGAATATTTAGGGACAATAAATATGGCACAGTCATATTGATAAGCTCAGGGGGAGAGAAAAAAAGCGATGTTTGCAGGAGACGAGAAATCGGGGCGAGGAAAGGCCGCGCGAAGGTGTTGAGGCCAGGTCTGCGGCCGGGTTTTGTGCTCCGCCGCCCTCGCACTGATTAACAAAAAACATTCGCTCACCTTTTGATAAATTGGACAGCGCGCTTTTAATCTGGAGGGCGCAAGATTCACCCCCGTCGCCACTCCCCCGTGCGCCCCGCGCTAAATGCGTTCAGGGCAGTGCCTCCCTCCCCATTCACGTCGTACGTCCATGTAGAACAGTGTTTTACGAGTTTACAGTTGTCACAAAACCAATTTTGAAACAAAAACACTCTCAAAACCGTGCATTTCCAAATACTAAGACAGCTCAACTGATCTGTTCGGATTAGCTTACAATTCTTCGTCATTCTGTACATCATATACCTTCGGTCAAGTGTTCTAGATATTGTCCACATACAGATCTGCATCTACAATCTGCATTTGACTGTAAAGACCATAGCACAGGGCGCTTATCATTGTCACATTACTGAAGAATCTTGGTCTTCCACCTGTCACTATCAGGGATAGATCTTGAGAAGAATAGATGTTTCTTACATTTTTCTGTCTCAACTCATATTGGCTAAATTCTATCTGAAATGTAAATTCGGGAAAAAAAATTCGTTGGTAATATCATCAACAACGATACCTGGAAGGTTATAAGAAGATTCTCACATGAATGTAACCAGAGGTTTGCACCATACATTTTACTTCATTTATAATTCATAACAGACTATAACATCACCTACTTCCAAGGAGCATTATTCTAAAACGTAACGAACGAGGTGACAAACTGGTTAACACACTGGAACTAGCTGAGTGTTGAGCCCTGTGTTCAAATCCCCGTCGATCTATCCCGATTAAAGGGTTAAATGTCTTATCTGAAGCTCATCAAGCGAATGTTGGAATGCTTCCTTCGTCTTATCTCTTGATTAATCTTTGCTGACTTAGATGATAGTGAACGTCAAACTCTTCTACACTCTTTATTCTATTTTTAGGAAATACGCAACGATTTTCCAAATCTGATCGGCTAACTGAACATTTTTTGCTTCATCAGGAACAAAAATTCCAAAATTATATCCAATATGACACGAAAAATCATTAACGTATAAGTAGCGGTGCTTGTATAAAAGTTAAATTTAGCGCATTGGAAACTGTGTTAATGTCTATGAATGATCTTCAGTTCAGAATAAAGTGCGCTAGTCCACTTACAGATCTGCTTTAATATCTCAAATGAACTAATTTACTTCGCCAAATGTGAGAATTTTGCTTACTGTACTCAACAAATATTGTAACTACCTACTTATACTATGTGATCAAAAGTATCCGGACACACCCTAGAACATATGTTTTTCGTATTATTTGCATTGTGCTGTCACCTAGTGCCAGGTACTCCGTATCAGCGACCTCAGTAGTTATTACACATCGTGAGAGAGCAGAATGGCCGGCCGTTGTGGCCGAGCGGCTCTAGGCGCTTCAGTCCGGAACCACGCTGCTGCTACCGTCGCAGGTTCGAATCCTGCCTCTGGCGTGGATGTGTGTGATGTCCTTAGGTTAGTTAGGTTTAAGTCGTTCTAAGTCTAGGGAACTGATGACCTCAGATGCTAAGTCCCATAGTGCTTACAGCCATTTGAACCACTTTTTAGAGCAGAATGGGGCGCTCCGCGGAACTCACGGGCTTGGAACGTAGGCAGGTGGTTGGATGTCACTTGTGTCATACGTCCGTATGCGAGATTTCCACACATCTAAACACCCCTACTTCCACTATTTCCGATGTGGTAGTCATGTGGAAACGTGAAGGGACACGTACAGCACAAAAAAGTACAGGCCGACCTCGTCTGTGGACTAACAGGCAGACATCGATCCAAACCATCGTACAGGAATTCCAAACTGCATCAAGATCCACTGCAAGTAGTATGACACTTAGGTGGGAGGTGAGAAAATATGGATTTCATGCTCGCAAGCTACGCATCACGCCGGCAAATGAAAAACTACGCCTCGCTTGGTGTAAGGAGCGTGAACATTGGACGATTGAACGGTAGAAATACGTTGTGCGGAGTGACTAATCATGGCACACAACGTGGCGATCCGATAGCAGGGTGTGGGTACGGCGAATGCCCGGTGAACGTCATCTGCCAGCGTGTGTAGAGCCAACAGTAAAATTCGGAGGCAGTGGTGTTATGGTGTGGTCATGTTTTTGGTGGAGGGGGCTTGCGCCCCTCGTTGTTTTGCCTAGCACTATCACAACACAGGCCTACATTGATGTTTTAACCACCATTTTCCTTCCCACACTTAAAGAGCAATTCGGGGATGGCGACTGCATCTTTCAACACAATCGAGCACCTGTTCGTAATGTACGGCGTGTGGCGGAATGGTTACAAGACAATAACATCCATGTAATGAACTGGCCTACACAGAGTCCTGACCTGAATACTATAGAACACATTTGGGATGTTTTAGAACACCAACTTCGTGCGAGGCCCCACCAACCGACTCCGTGAAGAATGGGCTGCCATTCCCCAAGAAACCTTCCAGCACCTGCGAGAGTGGATGCTGTCATCAAGGTTAAGGGTGGGTCAACACCATATTGAATTCCAGCATTGATGGAGAGCGCCGCGAACTTGTAAGTCATTTTCAGCCAGGTGTCCGGACACTTTTGACCACATAGTGTATATTTACCCATCACGGATTTCAATAGTAATGCAACTGTTATACCAGCACCAATTTTCATGTTTTCTGTTCTCTCCTCTCAGCATCAATTTTCAGGAGTGTTGGTTCAAATGGCTCTGAGCACCTTGGGACTTAACTTCTAAGGTCATCAGTCCCCTAGAACTTAGAACTACTTAAACCTAACTAACCTAAGGACATCACACACATCCATGCCCGAAGCAGGATTCGAACCTGCGACTGTAGCGGTTGCGCGGTTCCACACTATAGTGCCTAGAACCGCTCGGCCACTACGGCCGGAGTGTATAAGTACAAATTAAATTTAAATCACCTTCTTTCTGTAAACCTGTTATAAAACAACTACCAAAGCTATTTTGAAGTATAAAATCTGAACTTAAAAATTCTGGGTACTAATGGCCTACAGCAGCGGTTCCCAATCTATAGGCCGCGCCCGCGGTCCACTTGAGGGTTGCGGGCAGCATGGCACTGTGCCGTGAGCGCCCGTGGGAAGTCGGAGTCAAGATAAAAATTATTGGTTCATTGAGGAATTAGCACTCGTCAGTTGTCAAGGTTACTGAATACAGAATGAAATAAGAGCTGAACCCTCCTTTCGCTACCCTGTATCACTGGAAAGCCGAAACCTGCTCTATTTCTTTTACTACACAGAAATAACACATCAAAAGAAGCTGCTAAGACGTGCCAAAAGTATTTTTTTTTTTTTTTTTTAATGCTGGGAGCGGCTGGAAGTCTATACCCCTATAGATTGCATTACAGTGCTGGCGCGGCCTTGGCTGGCCGATTATGGCCCAAACACGTAACACGCTTACAATGTGATTGTAGCTTGTAGAGTTGGTAGTTTCTCGGACACAATTTCTCACTAGGATGACTTGCTTAAACTTGCTCATTTAATGTGCAGACACAACAAGAAAGAAGGAACGAAGATTGAGGTTTTACGCCCCGTCCATTGCTAAGATTATTAGAGATGGAGCTTTGCTCGAATTTATTACGATTAGAGGAGACGGTAACGGCCATGGACCATTTAACGAACCATTCCGGCATTTTCATGGAATTATCTGAGTGACGCAAGAAAACCGATATGTGGATGGTTGACTCGAGAACTGGACGCGGGTCTCGCGAATACGAGTTGAGGGCGTCAGCCAATGTGCCACTTCGCTCAGTCCCCATCGAGCTAGTGCGTTAGTATGCACTGAGTTTTTTTCGTATGTAGCTGCTAATATAAATTGCAGTTGTGCCGGTTTGCAAACTGATATTGAGATACTAGTATTTCGCCATGAACAATAATTTTTATAGCTAAGTCGTTACAAGACAAACACAGATAAATAAGAGAAAATGTTTACTGAGTATTGCCTGTAATTTTCGTAGGTCAAAGTTCAGACTACATTGAAAAGTCAGCTTGTATATTACTTATACATTGTTATAGTTGACATCCACACCTACATGTATCGTTCACTGTCTTCGACAGTTTTATATAAAACTGCAACAGAGGAAGCATTAACGCTGGCTTATTTTTTATGCACATGCGGATTTAATGAGACTTGAAAAATGCAGAGATATAATGAATAGAAACTTTGTGGTTGAATGTAATGATTGACGTTCTAGTGATCTGTAAATACTACTTTCTTTGTTAATTGTCTTAAATATGCCAGTCACGGCGCTGTTCCGTAACTTACTTGCGTAAATCCACCTTTAGTCTGTGATTGTGTGTTATATTTTAGCGTTGCGCCTGCTGTTGGTTATTACTGCTTTGCAGCAATACGGATGCTTGGTTTCGGATGGGGTCTTGCCGTAAGGCGAAGCAGTCAAGTAATAAAGGAACTTCCATATCAGATTCTGTAATTAGTGAGATTGTTAGTAACTCAATGTCAGTCTAAGTAGTATCAAAATAGCAAAGAAGACTAAAACAAATTTTCTTAAATATAACACCGATTTTTTAAAACTCCGGCTTGTTTTTCCTGGTGCCGAGGAAGAACCTATGTTTTAATGAGTGTTTTGTTTCGAAACGGTACCCAATGAATATATGAAACTATTAAAACTTGAATACATCAAGGAACTAAATATTCTTAATTGATAAGAAAGCTTCACGATTTCTTTCAAATCAAGACAAGAAATTTCCTTGCTAGTAAATCCACCATCGAAAAGTCTTCAGAATACAACATACTAAACACCAGAGTTTATTACGAGCTTTCTCAGCTAATTGTAACAAAGGGGTCACCTCACACCATGGGCGAAGAACGTATTACAACCGCAGCAAAAGTAATAAGTAATTCTTTGTTTGATAAATAATGTACTTACTTAATTTTATGAAAAGTGAGTACAGGTGTAGACTGAGTGTAGATAATGATCTGAGGCAAAATTAACCAGTTTTAACCCAGATATTGATTCACTCGTGGGGGAAAATAGGGTGTGGCAAATACAAGATGCCCAGAGAACTGACTTCCAGGGTACAAAGGAACGCAGCAGGAACTATAGTACTAACCTGCCTATAGCAGATTTTAAAAGTAGACACCATTCATCTCTTGTCACTTCTGAACCCTGGTCAGCAAGTTGCTGAATGCGCATCTAGGCTGGGCTGAGAGAGAACCAGAATTTCAAAGTAACTGCAGAACGATTCTACCTCCGCCAATGACATTTCACGTAAGTATCACCAATGTAAGGTAAGAGAAATTAGGGTCTTACCTCGCCTCTATTTGCGAGTGGAACTGGAAAGCCGGCCGGGCTGACCGAGCGGTTCTAGGCGCTACATTCTGGAACCGCGCGACCGCTACGGTCGCAGGTTCGAATCCTGCCTCGGGCATGGATATGTGTGATGTCCTTAGGTTAGTTAGGTTTAAGTAGTTCTAAGTTCTAGGGGACTGATGACCTCGGAAGTTAAGTCCCATAGTGCTCAGAGCCATTTGAATTATTGAATTTGGAACCGGAAAGGAAATGACTAGTAATGGATAAGGGTACCCTACAACACGCACCGTTCGTTGGCTCGCGGAGTATGTATGTAGACTGAGGTGCACAACATGCGGTCTTACGTCATCTTGTTGAAAGATAACGTCAGGGACTCCTCGAAACTAGGGCCTTATTGCGTCACAAACAACCGGCCATGAAAGCCAGGGGTGCTCGTGTTGTCTACCCAATGGCACGCTCTACCATTATGCCAGATGCTGGACCCATATGACGATGACGATGGTGATCTGGCGTCGTTTTGTTCTCCTCGAAGCCTTCACAAACTGGTAAGTCCATCTTGATACTGATCGCAGAACAATGAGTCTTCTGAAAAGATGACCTGGTATCGTTCGCGTTCAGTGTTGTTGTTTTCCGCACCACTGCCGGCGTCTCTATTTCTGCGGTCACGTCAAGGGAAGCCCGAACAATGGAGGCCGAGCTGAAAGGCCGTGATACTCCAGGCGCCGTCCCACTGACCGTGTGGATATTGTTCTTGCTACAAACAAGCCCATTTCCTAACACAATTTACGTGACGTGACACGGCTGAGCAAACAATATGTCTGTTCTCTAGGTCGCCAGACGTCAGGAGCTGCTAAGATCTAGTGTGGCATTATTAGCGTCAAAGTCATCGTATCCCGGCCAGCGCTAACAGCATTGTCCCAAAACAATTAACTGCAGTCAACCTAGGCAACGATCCTGCAGCTGCCGAACTCCGGCACATGTTGGTAGTCGCAGACGTTTCTCTCTCACACACAAGGCATAAAATGGTTTTCTCACGAACAAACAACATTCAAATGTGTTTTCTGAATGATAAAGCCGACGCACATTCTTTCCGTATTTAGGGAAAGTAGACAGTGCTAATCCTTGCGTCTTTGTATGGTTTCTTTGATAACCTTATCAGTTGCATATCCAAAAATGTAATTTCATGCCAGTTTGACATTTGGGGCGTTCAGTGCACAAAGGACTCAAGTCACAATAAGAGAGTTTTGAGAAAAAAGGAAAACGTTGACACGATTTTAAAATGTTTGAATGATACATGTTTTATATAATGCATTCACAAACTTAAGAAGAGTAAATTTAACTGCTGTTACGTACTAATTTCAATATAAAGGGAAAATTTTGGTATTGATTCTTTTGTGCACTGATTGTATTGCACTTGTATCTTTCTCTTTATTCTAGCAGCCAGGTTTTATTAAGGAACCGGGAATAAAAATAATTTTCTTGAATATACAATTACAATTTCATTATGTGTGTCTGCTTATAACTAATATTTCCAATTTTGAAGTTGAGGAGAGGAAGAGATTAGTGTTTAACGGTCCGTCGATAACGAGGTCATTAGAGATGGAAAGGATTAGGGAAGGATATGGAAGGAAATAGGCCGCGCCATTTCAGAGGGACCACCCCAGCATTTGCCTGAAGCATTTTAGGGATGTCATGGAAAACCTAAATCAGAAAGGCCGAACGCAGGTTTGAATCGTCGTCCGACAGAATGCGAGTCCAGTATGCTAACCACTGCTCCATCTTACTCAGTAAACAGAAATTTACGCAAATCATCATCAATGGTAAGATCCGCTACAGCTGTAAAATTTTTTGTTTCCTAAAACGAAAGCACAACCCATTTTCGGGGTCTGTGTTTCATCTTCAGGCGCATCTACAAAGTTATAAATAAATAATTGTACTCATCCAATTTTTAATATAAAAATAAAAAGACTAAATAGAACTTTTTTAATATAAAAAATAAAAAAGACTAAATAGAACTTATACTAAAATTCTTAAGAAAAAAACCCACGTAAATACATAAAATTTGAGTGCATGAAAGTCAAATAACAGAGGTTAAATCAGGTTAAAATAGTGAATACTTCGCACATTGCATAAAAAGTGAGACCCTTTCAATTCCTATGGCTCCCGCAGAGCCTCTCACAGAGCAGGACCTACATAAAAAGATCCCCACATTAAAAAGAGAGAAACCACCATTAATAAAATCAGATCTAAGAATTCACAGACTAGCAATACCCCATCACTTGACGATAACGGTATAATATCTCAGATTTTGACCGTCAGTTGGTGCGAGGAGTGCACTCGCACCGGCCATTGTGGCCGAGCGGTTCTAGGCGCTTCAGTCTGGAACCGCGAGACCGCTACGCTCGCAGGTTCGAATCCTGCCTCGGGCATGGATGTGTGTGATGTCCTTAGGTTAGTTAGGGTTAAGTAGTTCTAAGTTCTCGGCGACTGATGACCTCAGAAGTTAAGTCCCATAGTGCTCAGAGCCATTGGAACCATTTTTGAAGTGCAATCGCTTACGTCACGTCTACATGGCCTCTGCCGTCAGCATTTCAATTTTGGTGTTGTTTTGGCACGGGCCTGATGGGTGTGTAAGTAGCACTGCAACGGGGTGAAAATTACTGAACTATATTAAAAAAAGTAAATTAGTTACAAACTACGGCGTGCACACACTTTATTCCACGTGTAAAGCTCACTACAGATATTTGGATTTAGGTTATGATATGTTCGATATGCCTGCCATCATTGTCGATCATGAAGCTCAGACGAACAGGGAAATTCTGCTTGACCCGCTGAAGTGTCGGAATATCGATGCTGTCGATGACCTCCCGAATGGTGGTTTTCAGCTCATCAGAGATTTTGTGGCTATTGCTGTACACCTTGTCTTTAATACAGCCCGACAATAAGGAGTCGCATGTGTTGAGATCCGGAGAATGTGGCCGCCAATCGAGGCCTAGCTACTGGTCTCGGGGTAACCTAGACCCAGAATGCGGCCACCAAAGTGCTCCTCCAGGACATCAAATACTCTCCTGCTTCGATGGGTTGTAACTCCGTCTTGCATGAACCACATCTTGTCGAAATCAGGATTACTTTGGATAATGGGGATGAAACCATCTTCCAAAACCTTCACGTATCGTTCGGTAGTCACCGTGCCATCAAGGAATATCGTACCGATTATTCCGTGACTGGACATTCCACACCATACAGACACCCGTTGAAGATGAAGAGACTTCTCGATCGTGAAACACGGATTCTCAGCCCCCCAAATGCGTCAGTTTTGCTTATTGACGAACCCATCCAAATGAAAGTGGGATCCGTCGCTAAATCAAATCATACAGCGCACACTAATTCCAATAATGCCCCGCGGCTAACAGTGTAGTTTGAACGTCGTAACGCGAACCGTTCAGAGTTTCTGGCGATTTTATTTCACATAGTTCAATAATTGTCACCCTGTAAGCAGCCTTCACTCAGGGGTCACATTGTGTATGTATGTGCACGGACTATATACCCTCTTTTGTGTTTGTTTCAGTGTTTAAACGACCACTGATCTAACTTTATGCAAATCCATGTCTGGCATGCCCTTTAGCCCAGACCCTTGTAAGTTTTGGAATGGGGATTATGGGATGTTGGGTCGTTTAATAGTTTCTATTTTTATTTTGTTTACGGTGGATCCATTCGTTTAATTTTGGGACCTACGTCTTTGTAAATAGGTCCTGTTCTGCGAGAAGCTTTCCGGCAGGCCTAGGAATTGCGAGGGTCTCCCGTTTCATGTCGTGTAACATGGATGAACTATTTTAACTTCATTTAACTTCTATTGTTCGACTTTTATGGACTCATATTTTATCTACGTATATGGAGTTACTTTCAAAGAATTTTAGGAGAAGTTTCTTATGCTAACAATTTTGATAGGTGTCATTATTTATTTAAAACTTTGCAGATGCACCTGAAAATATGACACAGATCCCGAAACTGGTTTGTACTTTCGTTTTAAGATATAAAAAATCTTGCAGCTGTAGCAGGCATTATCAGTGATGACGAATATCAAAACTTATGAATGTCCAGTCAAGAGAGACGTCTGTCTTGCAATTCAGATTCGAAGATGATTGTATTTACTGTCGTCTACTTCCTCTTGGAAAGCCGAGTAAGCTCTTGTAGCAGTTTCACACAGTAGGCTCTTGAGAGAATGGTGATACACAGGTGGAATATATAGCCGTAAATCATCCATGTTCTTATGTCATAAGATGGCGGTGCTGCTTCTCTTTTGAATCAGCTTCCTCAAACTATACAACAGGGCTCAGAGTCCATTTAAACAACAGCATACAAGCAGGCTCTTTTGAACACTGTAACCATCTCATAGTTAGGCATTTTGTACAATAACCGTCATTTTTACTTTATTTCTTTTATTTTTCGTTACTGAGTTCCCCAAGTTTCTGGAGTATAATAGAGGCTTCCATTTCAGTGGCCTTAAATCTGGGGGATGTTTTCTTTACTTGTCTAACGATATCCGTTCTGTCATTTGATGGTAAATTTGAGTTTTCGCACAGGCTTACTCCATTAGACCAAAACCACTCACATTAAGTAAGTAAGACTTTCCTTATACCGAGAGTTTGTGATCAATGGCTGGAACTTCACGCTGGAATCTTAGCGTAACTTCTTAAGAGAGAATGACACTTTAACATCTTGTTTTGGCCGGTAAAATAGTCTGAATATACGATTATTTTATTATTGCTGTGGATAAACACCCTTATAGATCTCATTCCAATCCTTCAGAAATGTTTCATGCTTTCGCCTTTAGGATTTCCGGAACGAACTCTCTTTGAGACCTTATAGTCGGACCTGACTAAACAAGTCCCCGAAGGTACACATTTTGCCAACTGTAGTCACTAAATTTCCAAAAGGAGTGGAATATGTTTTCTCTCTCTTCTTTTTTAAGTTGATTGTGGCATAGCAGCTTGCAGCAGGGGGAGTTAGGGAGTTAGCAGGAAGGCTTTTAGCTGGAACTCTTATGTCCTTCCTTGTAGTACGTCTCCGCCCACAGTTTCACTGCCGTTGCCTAATATCACTCTACCACTTCTCAGGATATCGAGAACGTATTTCCCTCCGCTCTCTGCTCCATGTCAATTCCAGACAGTATTCTCGGCTGATGGAGAAACTCCACCTTCCTGAGCAGCTGTGTTCTCTCTTGCCTTAAAAGAAAAATGTCCCGGTATAACATACAATGACTATGACAGTACCATAAAATGCTGTTATCATACATTTAAGCTCAACAGTTCACTCTGATCATGAACTCGTTAGTTGATTCTTACTTATCAAATTTAGAACGCAATTATTAGCTTACCAGAGCTAGAATACTGATACTACGATGCGTTATCTTCCATATATTCAGACTAATCACTCATAATCATCAGTTCACTTTATTTAGAGCTCACGTAGTGACAAAATAAACCATGCAAACTATGACAATGGACATGTTCCCATTGTGGTCTGAACAAAAGACTGCTGCCCTCCGTACTCAAAAGTGTTGCCAATTCCATAGAATTTATTTATAATATCTGAAAGCATAAAGAGTATTTAAAAGTGGAATAAGCCCAAAATGACCAAAAGTTAATTTATTCCCTCGTGCCCTCGAACGCCCATTTTCTTACTTGCAGCGCTCATGATGTTGCACCTTTAATGATGAACAGTATTTTTGATGTGATTCTTGTAAGTTTCCTAGCATTAAAAGCGCACTCGCTGAGGTAAAATTCAGATGTCAAAAATAATAAAGTTAACTGTTCCAGCGTAGTGGAAACTGATGATTTAACAGATTTAAACTGTCTAAACGGGTTTTCGACGACTTAAGTATCGTTTTCCATGTCCACTGACAACTGAGTGCACAGGGTAACAGCGTAAAATGCACTTTATAACATTATTCATTTATAATATCACTATGTATTACGTATCAGTAACACATTGAATTGAAATTCATCATGTCGCCCTGTGAATCCGACAAAACATTATCATCAGATTCTTAAATATTTGCACTCACTTAAGGATCTGATCGTGATTGTTTTTCTTCAACATTTGGAATTATCCAGTCGATTCGTTAAGATACTTCAAAACAAAAATTATGAAAAAATGTAACTCTTGTTATTATTGATTGTTACGTGTGGAGTTTGTGTAATCACAGTGTGACTCACAGAGTGCGAACATCTCAACAATTCACATTTTAAAAAATGTTGCTTTATCAACATATTTCTTCAAAGTTATCGTGTTCCTTATAGCATAATATCGTATAGAAAGAATTCAAACATTTTAATCATTAAGAATTTTACTAGAAGCTTGGAACACATATGATCATAAGACTTTCATGGACAAACTAGTTCAAATTTGCCAAGCATTTTGTACCCGACACACATTCCTAATATTCATTCGAAAACGTATTCCTGGATTCGTATTCAAAAGCTTTCTTCCCAAAATCAAATTTTCACCGCCTCTAGGAAATACTTGGTAGGTATCTAATACGTTTTAGGATCTATGGCAACACCGTAGAAGCCCCCGCATCTTGTACGTAATTATATCGTCTGTAGGTACACATATAGTCCGAAACACAATTGAAGAGAGTACTTCTTACATTAATTAGCACGCTCTTCCAAGTTCCATTTGAAATGAACCCCGTCATCGAAGAAACAGTTTTCTCAAAAAATTATTGACAGCATATGACCACATACCCTCTGTAATCTACGTCAATACTGATTTCATTACACACGTTTTAAACCTTGTGATTCATATAATCAGTTGTCCTCTCTGTATAAGGTGTCCAGTATCTCCTACATGCAGTTTGTTAAGGTAGAGAGCTACGTCTGTGATACACGGAAATACGGTATGCACAAAGAAATTTTCTCAGTTCGACTTATAATTACAGTATGATTTATTTTGTAATTGGGTGATTCAGTAGGTCACATGACAAGAGTGTAATTACGAACGCACACTTTCTGACACTCGCGAACGCTGCAGTTTTTCAGCCAGCACTAACCATCCGAAATACATTATCTGCCATTGTATTTCCGATGCCATTGACACATGTTAGAATTAACTCAGTTGTTGATTGTAGACCTAATGTAATAATTGTCCGAGCATATGACCGATACGGCAAAGTTTTAGAATTAGAATAACAGAATTTCGTTAATAACATGTAATAGTTACTGTTTTGCTGTCCAGTTTTAAATAAACCCACAACGCAAATTGTTGTCAGCACACTGTACTCATGCCGTAATTCACGTATGTATTTAAGTTTTCGCATGGGTAACTATGAAGTAAGTCCTTTTCATTTATACGGCGCAATCTTTAAACATGAACACTATTACAGTACTATTGTTATTATTATTATTCCTCAAACCAATTTGGACAACGCTGTTGTCATAGCAGCGCAAATGTCGTTTGTTTTCAATGCAGTCATGCAGCGCTAGCCAACGGAACAAAAATTGGCATATTGAAACAATTAACAAATACATAAATAGTTTAGGTTGTTGGCTACATTACTGACAATGTGGTGCAGTGCTGTCGACAGTGTAAATCTGAAATAATGTAAAAATTTGCAGAAACAGCAGCTGAATATAGTGACTTTCAATTGTGCTGTTTCTTGTCTAGTCGATTCTATAACAGAGTTACCGCACTATAACAATCAAAATTTTCACACAATGGAGAACTGAGACAGTTAGATGGGAGAATTTAACTGTTATAGTTAAATTATATTTAAATTTCCAAGTGATTTTAAGTGAGAAGTTCCAGGCATGTACAACTCTAAACCAGGCTTAGCTATTGATTTCGTCAGTATAACGGTGATTGATGTGTTGATGTTGCCTGTATCAGTGCCGTTGTTCTTAGTCCATATACATAAGCGAACTATACTCACTTCAGCATAAGCACATGTCAGTAGCTATGCTCATCCTTTCTATCCAGCCTCGGTCGTCGAACATACCTGTACTACACGAAAACTAATAGCGGACGCTTCTGTACTCCCAAATGATTTACTTGCTCGCTGTGTTTCTATATTTACGATACTCTCGGGGACGGACTGAACTTAGGAACGTTTGTACAAATGATATTACTCAATGGCTTAGAATTTTTTTAATGTTGTCATGTCACGTAATTACAACAAACTTACTTCAGCAATTTGTTCACATTATCAACTTTCTTTTCAGAGTTATGCAAAGAAATTTAACTATACGCCGAAAGGACCTGCAATAACTTGCATAGCGTAAATGATACTGAAGGTATTATGCTCGGTTAAATTTGCAACTATGTGTGGTACTCAATCTCGATACCTTTTATTACATTTACAATTTTTTTGATAGATCACATTGTTTAATTTATGTGCCACACTATGTGTTTCTTCTTTTATGAGGCAAAATAAAGCACTTCACAAACTTTAGATCAATGTATTTATTTTGGGTTGGTCAAAGTTTTGTTGTGTTTCTGAAATATTGACCATAAATGGAATGGTAGTTGACAGTTGGTATAGACCGGTCGATGTATCACCAAATTCAATTTAATGTTGGCCCCCCACATCTTTTTCCATTACTTCCTCTGCATTTTATAAAATATATCGTACTAATTAGTATGTAATCCTTTCATACAAGCCGCTATGTTCACTAACATAAATAGCACAGAAGTTTAAAAAGTCACGATAATAATATTTAAATAAAAAACGGTCGAAGTCCTCCGGTTTACGGTATTCGGAAAGCGTAACAGGAAATAATTATGTTTGGCATGTTACGGGAAAAGGAATCCTTGCAGTTACAGAACGATCAACGGGAGCAGATTAGGTACTTTCACTATAAGCATCCTCTACAAACATCTACTGGTATGAGCTACAATACATCCGAAATACAAATTCTTGAAACGCAGCAGCCTCCTCGTGGGTGCCGACGCGAGATGATATGAGATGAGATTTCCCGTTTTTGTTTTACTGTAACACTTGGCAGGCCCGCGATGTTTCGGCAATACATCAGGATAGCAGAATGGGACGGCTGGGAGCAGACTGCGAGGGAAAGAAGGTGAAAGTTGTCCGGAGGCGCGGCACATACGGCCCATTCGTCAGCCGGCGATTCAGCGCCCGTCCTTCAATATGTGCTCATCTCCCCGCAGTCCGACCGCCCCACCCGCCCATCTAATGAAAGTAGCGCCAGATATCGCAGCCACAATCGCCGTTTGCTTTGTCGAATCAAGCAGAAACTAGCCTTTGTGTGTCAACTCAGTTGCAGTTGGAACTCTTTGCCTGAAGCATAAAATTATTAGCATAGTAGCATTGTAAGCAGTCTGAATTTCCTTCTATTTTTTTAATTTGGATACGATATATGTTTTACTTACTTCAGAGACACACACACCTTTTATCTTCAAATCTTTTCGACATGTAGCAGTTTCTTGTATTTGGCTTCGTTTTCTGTGTGATAATAAATGTGCAGAGTGATACATTGCTTAAGTAATTAACTACAAGTAGTCAGAAAAATTTTTGGTCCAAATCATACGGGAGAAGGAACGTACAGCGTAAGCTCAAATAAGAAAACTGAAAAGTATAATTACTTTTAAAACTAAACTCTGTCCGAACAGGCCAGAAGGCCCAACGGTACCGACCAATCATCGTTTCATCCTCAGCCGATAGGCGTCACTGGATGGCAATGTGGAGGGGAATGTGGTCAGCACAGGCCGTTATCAGTTTTCGTGACCAGAGCCCTTGATTCTCACTCAAGTAGCTCCTCAATGGGCCTCACTGGTGTGGTTGCATCCTTTCGCCAACAGCGCTCGGCAGACCTGGACAGTCACCTATCCAAGTGCTAAACAAGCCCGACGACACTTAACATCGTTTATATGACGGAAAACGGTGTTATCGCTGCGGCAATGTCGTTGGCAGAAAGTATGACAGCCTTTTTCATTGAAGGGCCGTCATATGAAGTGTAAACGAGAAAGCAAGTGTAATTATGTCTTATCGCTACCAAAATCAAAAATATAACCATGTTCGTGAGTGCGAAACATACAGACTGGTCAGTTTGGAAGAAATGGGTAATCGTACTGTGCCATTTCATCTCACACATACTACACACCGATGTGTGCAGATCCAGTGGAGTCATAAGCGTCGAGCATACCGAAAAATGTGCATGTTGATCTGTTGTGTAAATACACGCTCGAACATGATACACCTTTTTCAGGTACTGTTATACTGCTCGTCCTTGAGAAAAACGTGTGTTGGAGGGAGCAGAATCATTCTGCAGTCAGCCATAAATGCCGGTTCTCTAAATTTTCTTAATAGAGCCGCGCGAAAGTAACATTGTTTTCCCACCAGGAGTTCCCATTTGAGTTCACGAAGTACCTCCGTAATACATGTGTGCTGATCGAACCTTCCAGTAACAAATGTAGCAGAAACGTTTGTTTTCCTTTATCTGACCGTTCGGGAATCCCGTCCACTAGAACAGTACTCGAGAATGGGTCACACTAGAGTTCTATAAGCGATCTCCTTTATAGATGAGCTACACTTTCCTAGAATTCTCCCAATAAACTGAAGTCGACCATTCGCCATCTCTACTACCGTACATATATTTTCGTTGCCTTTCATATAGCTCTGCAACGTTACGTCTAGATATTTAATCGACTCGACTTTGTGAAGCAGCACACTAATAATGCTGTATTTGAATATTAAGGGCTTGCTTTTTTTAATCATCTGCATTAACCTAGAATTTCTTACATTTAGATCAAGCTGCCATTCATCGCTCTAACTAGAAATTTTATCATAATCATCTCGTGCTCCCTACAGTCACTCAGCGAACGATACATTCCCGTACACCACAGCACCATCACCAAACAGTCGCAGATTGTTGCTCACCATTTCCGTCAGATCAATTTTGTGTACAGAGAATAAGAGCGGTCATATTACACTTTCCAGGGCCACTCCTGACCGTAAACTTGTCTCTGATGAACACTCGCGGTCGAGACAACGCACTGAGATCTATTACTTAAGAAGTCTTCGAACCACTCACATATCTGGGAACCTACTCTGTATGCTGGTACTTTCGTTAGCAGTCTACAACGGGGCACCGTGTCAAACGCTTCTCAGAAATCTATGAGTGTGGAATCTGCCTGTTGCCGTTCATCTACCATTAATTTCATTGATATGCATGCATTCGTACGCACTATTTTGTTATTTTCATTATCTCTACGTCAGGGACAGAAAAATTGTTTTATATTTCACCTCGGATGCCGATTCATTACCTAAGACAACAACACCAAACAGTTTATCATATAACAGGTTTCACTACAGCCTTACATGCATTTTCGGTGTAAGGGTACAAGTATTACCCCCGAATCTGTCTACCGTTCGCTCTCCCCACTACTAATTTCACAAGCCAGTTCCAGTTCAAATCGCGTAATAACGTGTTAAACAAGGATTCCGAAGATTTCTGCTGATGTTTTCTTCTTGATCACGAGCATTATATTATAATTAATCTTCATTTAAATTGGCATTTTATGTAGATATAATATGCAACCAATCGCTTTTTTTAATTTGATACGATTTATTGTACCATTAACAAGTTTTCGAGCCACTGTAGTCTCATCTTCAGATCGAAGTGTTACATGTACATTATTTTATGGATCATGTGGATTTAGATGCTAGGATAGTGGTGATTGCACTGCCTCGTAATATTTGTGACAAGGTTATTCCGATTACGTAGATTTTTGCCCTGCTTTTCACCAGGTTTCACACACACACACACACACACACGCACACACACACACACACACACACACACACACACACACACACACACACACACACACACGCTCGCGCGTACACTCATACTCACAGAGAGAGAGAGACAGAGAGATTATTTGAGTGAACTCTGTAATACAGTAAACACATAATCAGTTACAGTTTGTCATCCAAAAGTGGATGTAGTGAAATATCCTTACTTAAGAACAACTGTTATTTAGTACATGGGGTCTCTGTAATGTTTAAGTCGTCCAGCACTTCCTAACGATTACCGAGCGACGCTTGTTTCTTTTAGACAAAAGTATCGTAAATGAACAATATGCGGCCCCCTAATATTCCCTAGGGGACTTCAGTTTCTGCCATACCTTCGCCGTCCAGCAAACCTGTGTTCAGCATCCTCCTCCTATATGTGATATTCCTTCTAAAATATCCAGAACTCGAAACGAATGCTCATTCCATAAGCAGCACTTTGAGTGTATAGCCTGAGACGCAGGCATGCTGCCCCTGTTACGGATCGAATCGCCTCGCTGCATTAACGATGGCCCGCCACAGCCGCGGCACGTGAGAGGCTTTTAGGATGCGCGCCTATTTTGGAGCGTGTCGAGCTCGTTCCCATTTCGGCTCCAAACATGCTGTACATGAAAAGAAGATGTGCAGGTATCTATCCTCAGTAAAGGACTGTTCAACAGGGGCGGGAGGAAGGAAGGGCAGCCAGAGACACAGCTTCAGAAATGGTGGTGAGTAAGTTCTGAAGTTACCCGAAGAAAACCAAAAAACGTATAGAAAAATTTGACACAACTACCTAACCTTTTGCGAAGCAGTCTTTAGCCACTGATTGTATGATTGCTGTATTTATTTCTGACAGAACTCGGGACGCGTTTGCGCTTTGGATCCTCCGAAGTTGTCTTGTATTGTTACTAAGACGAAACACCCTGCAAAAAATAGTAGTTTGATACGTTTATTTTTTCATGCTTGCTGTATTGTGAATGCAGTGTGGTTTATGTAGCTACGAATTGATTTTGAGGCAAGAGCTTACTGTCTTAAGTTCGCCATCGATGAATTTGTCGTAGGTTGCCGGGTGAACTGCTTAACAAATCTAAATTTGTTGATGTACGAAAGCGTGCTGAAAAGTAACGCCTCCGAATCTTTATGCGAAAACCCTTAAAGCTTTCTTAAATAAAACAAACGCTATTAGTATTCTACATCTTTGTCCTTCATGCCTACATACGTGTACCCCTCTGTCGCTAGAGAGCTCCAAAATGTAGCGTGCAACATGGCAGTTTATAACGTAACTATGTCGGCGGGTGACAAACAGCAGGTCGGCCGCGGTGGCCGAGCGGTTCTAGGCGCTTCAGTCGGGAACCGCGCGACTGCTACGGTCGCAGGCTCGAATCCTGCCTCGGGCATGGATGTGTGTGACGTCCTTAGGTTAGTTAGGTTTAAGTAGTTCTAAGTTCTAGGGGACTGATGACCTCTGATGTTAAGTCCTATAGTGCTCAGAGCCATTTGAACCATTTCAGAAACTGCACGCTGTAATCGAGTTTCGAATTCGAAGACTTCGTCCACACATGGAGCACTCTCTCCTTCAGCAAGACAATGCCAGTCCAAACACGAGCGCTACGACACCCGCAGTAGTCGGTCTCCTTGGGTTCACTGTAATCGATCATCCTCAATGCACTCCCAACTTGGCCCCATCCGATTTTAATCTGTTTCCAAAACTTATAAAGAACGCCTTCGAGGACTTCACTTTGAAATTGATGAAGCGGTGCAAGAGGAAATGATGATGTGGCTCAGTAAACAAAGTCAAACATCCTACAGTGCGGGTTTAACAAACTGGTCTCTCATTAGGAGAAATATGTTCATTGCCACGATAACTACATCGAGAAATAAATATATAGATACGAAGAATAAAGCTGTAGAATGTTAATGACGTTAATTTTATTTCAAAATCTTTGAGAGTTCTCAAATAAAGCATTTGGAGGCATTAATTTTCAGCACGTCCTCTTAGTTTAGCATCTTATGGGACGCAGATACATGTCACGCAACCACCACAATTAGAAAAGTGATACAGATGCTCCTACGCAGTATTAATAACTTCAGCTGTTGACTGCCAAGTTCTAGTGTTACTAGTTTCGTCCTCCATCTCCCAACTCGTTAACGGCTGGGCCAGGCGAAAGTGAACGGTTGCTCTTGTTACAGATCTCGGCCGCTCTATTTGCAGCGGACAGCTGCGCTCCCAGTCACTTCGCTAAATGCCCCTCCACCTAGCCCTACGTCTATATCTACATGAACATCATTACTCCGCAATTCATACCTAAGTTTTTCGCACAGAGAGCACAAAACCACTTTCAGACTATTTGTCTACCGGACAGCACTTGGGGAAAATGAACACTTAAATCTTTCTGTGCGAGTTCTGATTTCTCTTTTTTTTATCATGATTGTTATTTCGCCCTTCATAATTGAAAGTAGACAAAATATTTTAGCATGCAGGGAAGGACGCAAAAACGTAGTGTAAGTGGATTTTTTAGTAGATTTGTGTTTGTTAATGTTCTGCCAATGAAACGCAGTCCTTTTTTATGCCTTCCCAAAAATATTTTCCTTTTGATGGTATTAATTTAAGTTGCTTGTAACTGTTGGTAGTTTAAATGACAACTTTTAAATTTATTTAAAATTTATCTTGTTATATAAATTTAAGAAAATTGTCTACGTACTCATGTCGAGGACCTCAAACTTTTTATTATTCATGGCCAGTTACCATTTTTTGTGCCACGTAGGTATCTTGTCTAAAGCGTTTGGTAATTTGTTTTGATCTTCGGATGATTTTACGAGGCTGTAAACATCTGAGTCGCGGCGCGGGATTAGCCGCGCGGTCGCAAGCGCTGCAGTCATGGACTGTGCGGCTGGTCACGGCGGAGGTTCGAGTCCTCCCTCGGGAATGGGTGTGTGTGTTTGTCCTTAGGATAATTTTGGTTAAGTAGTCTGTAAGCTTAGGGACTGATGACCTTAGTAGTTAAGTTCCATAAGATTTCACACACATTTGAACAAACATCTGAGTCATGTGCAGATAATCTTATAGGAATGGTTTTATTGTCTCCTATATCGTTTATGTAGATTAAAAACGGAAAAAGAACAATGACACGTCCTTGTAGAACCCTAGGTATTATTTCTGCTTCACTCGATGACGTCCTTTCAATTACAGTGAGAGCTAGTTTTATTTCTCAGGAACTGTATTTTCTGAATCTTTGCTCGTTCTATGTCAATAGATAGTTTTCATCGAGCTATTTCACTGTTTTTGAACACAGTTTATGTTCTCACACAAATCGATGTCAATTGTATGATGCAGCGAATAACTTCTGTTTTAATTTCTTGTTTGTTTGTGAGATCAATGCAGCTTTCCAGCCTTAAGATACGAATCTTCCGTCGAGGGGATTCACCAAAGTCATTTCCGTGGTAACATACGAAATTACGATTCCTGGGATAATAAAAAACTGAAAATTTGCAAACTATGATTTTCAAGCCGTTAATTAGTAGTGGATAGAAGACCTGAGGTCCTGCTGCCTGAGACAACTTCACTGACAAACAATAACGACATGTTATGACTCAGGTAGCGCACTAACAATTTTCACCATGTGCTCCTGGGTGCTGATAATGAGCATCACGACCGACAAATACAGAGGAAACAAAGGGAGTAGTGAAGCAGGAGCTACAACAACAAAAATGGTTCAAATGGCTCTGAGCACTATGGGGCTTAACAGCTGTGGTCATCAGTCCCCTACAACTTAGAACTACTTAGACCTAACTAACCTTAGGACATCAAACACATCCATGCCCGAGGCAGGATTCGAACCTGCGACCGTAGCAGTCGCGCGGTTACGGACTGAGCGCCTACAACCGGGAGCTACAACAGAAGATATGAGTTGCTAATATCGTTGTCAGTCTTGAAAAAGAGTATAACTGATAATAATACCAAAGGAAGACAATTAGAACTTCAGGTTTGTGAAACTATAGGGTATTATCTGTTACGCCTGCCAAAACCTTTCTTTGGGTGTAGCTATTAATGCACCGTCAGTCACACTTCCCATGTTTCAGCTAGGAATAAATTCACCTTCAATTACCGAAGACTGGAAAACCATTACTCTGCTGTAGTTCCTAGCTGATATGCAAGGCGGCATTTTATCTACCGGCAAAAAAATCTAATTCCTTTCGGTCGCAGTTCGCTAAGTCTCATTTAAACTGATAAAAATTGGGAAACGCAGAGATATTGATTCGCACTGCCCTCATGCTGTGTTCGACATACGAATGATTACCAGAGAAGCCCAAATGATATGAACAGTTGCCACCGGCGCACATCTATGTCTAACTGTGTCATTTCTAAGCAGAATGCGATCGATATAAGTTGGATGTGGAAGAAGGTCAGTCGGAAGTTGTGAAGGTTGTTATACACAGAAGCGCCAAAGAAACTGCTATAGGCATACGTATTCAAATGCAGAGGTCTGTAAATAGGCAGAATACGGCACTTCGGTTGGCAACGCCTATATAAGAAGAGTGTCTGGCGCAGTTTTTAGATCGGTTACTGCTGCTACAATGGCAGGTTATAATCGGCGCACGAGCGATGGGACACAGCATCTCCGAGGTAGCAATGAAGGGGGTATTTTCCCGTACCACCATTCCATGGGTGTACCGTGAATATTAGGAATCAGGTAAAACACCAAATATCCGACACTGCTGCGGCCGGATAAAGATCCTGCAAGAACGAAGCCAATGACGACTGAAGAGAATGATTCAACGTGACAGAAGTGCAACCCTTCCACAGATTGCTGCAGATTTCAATGCAGTGCCATCAACAAGTGTCATTGTGCGAACCAGTCAACGAAACATCATTGATATTGGCTTTTGGAACCGAAGTCCCACTCGTATAACCTCAATGATGGCACGACACAAAGGTTTAAGCCTCGCCTGTGCCCGACAACACCGACACTAGACTGTTGATATTGGAGACATGTTGCCCGGTCGGATGAGTCTCGTTTCAAACTGTATCGAGTGAATGGACGTGCACGGATATGGAGACAACCTCATGAATCCATGGATCCTGCATGTCAGCAGGGGACTGTTCAAGATGGTGGGGGCTCAGTAATGTTTGGGGCGTGTGGAGTTGGAGTGAGATGGGACCCTTGATACGTCTAGATCTGACTCTGACAGATGACGCCTGCATCCATTCAGGTCCATTGCGCATTCCGACGGACTTGGGCATTCCCAGCAGGACAATGCGACACCCCCACACATTTAGAATTGCTGCAGAGTTGCTCCAGGAACACTGTTCTGAATTTAAACACTTCCTCTCTCCATTCATGTCTTTTGTGCATTCTGACGGACTTGGGAAATTCCATTAGGACAATGCGACAGCCCACATGTCCAGAATTGCTACATACTGGCTACAGGAACACTCTTCTGAGTTTAAACACTTCAGATGGTCACCAAACTCCCCAGACATGAACATTATTGAGCATATTTGGGATGCCTTGCAACGTGCTGTTCAGAAGAGATCTCCACCTCCTCGTACTTTTTAACGGATTTATGGACAGCCCTGCAGGATTCATGGTGTCAGTTCCATACAACACTTCTTCAGACATTAGTCGAGTTCATGCGACGACGTGTTACGGAACTTCTGCGTGCTCGCGGAGGACCTACACTATAATTATGCGGGTGTAACAGTTTCTTCGGCTCTTCAGAGTATGTGCAGTGTGTGTTGACATGATGTCCACTGTCGGTGACTGCAATGAGAATAACACGGCTTCTTTTTAAGTATACCAACGACGATTTCTGAGTGGTAAATATATCACTGCACAACGATTTCCAATGTGTTAGGCACGTTGGCGAGTGTATGCATGTTCCCAGAATTTGTATTGCACCGGGGAGACATGTACAACATAAGGTAAGTGACGAAGAGACCATTCGTCTAGCTGTACAAGATATTGATACAAGTGTGGCGCTTGATGCATTTACAGTGCTTGAATCGTTTTGGGTGGTATTTTAAGAACGGAGATAATAGTAGACGGCAGCTGTTATGTGACTGGGCTATCACTAATGAAGAATTGAGTTCGTAGATTCTGCCTACTGGCAATCGACGTCTACCAGTTGCCTATTCGGCAGGACTAGTATTAAAAACAGACTTTAATCACCACTCAGCTAGTAACGTATGAGCAAGTACAACATACTTTCAGCTACGAAGATTCATCATCTGTTAGTTTCATTGCTTTGTGCATCATACGGAGAAGAATAAAATATTTCCGTTATCATCATTTCAGACGCACCCACGTGTGTAACATTCTGCCTATGTGATATAAGAATAGCTGCAAGTACATAAATAAATTGGTATTATCATTTTCCTCGTGACATCTCCTGGGCAAAACAACTGGCACACGATGTATAAAGGATGGGTATGTTTTTTTAACGTCCAACAGTTTATTTTAATAACGTTCAGCACCTGTCCACGAAGCATCTTGTTATCGGAATGTACGACAGCTTTGAACTTTACTGCCCTCTGAAGGATATAATGAAATGTGTTTCATGGATACCACGGCCAGCAGTGAGTTCTAATATCTCAGTATTCTTTTGTAATAACGGCTCCCTTCAACAGGCAAACGGTGCAAGAGGCGTAAAAAGAATGTATTAGCCGAAAAAATCAATTTCGCCAAGGTTTTGCATAGTTACATTTTGTTGTGGCTGACTGAGAATTAAATTGTAAAAGGGATGCTGAATAAAACATGAGCGGGGCAGCACGTGTGAAGACGCCGTGGCCAGCCGATCCCAGCCGCCAAACACCGCCAGTACTCACTTTCTGGTGTTTCCCCACTCAGCTGCCTCAAGTTATGTTCTCTCGCTCAGCAATGTGTACACCTATTCATTAATGTTTAGCAGCAGCAGTAAAGAACCAGAATTCCGCTATCAAATTGTGTGGCTCCAAGCAAACAAACTCATACAAACAACATTTCCGAAATCGAAGGAAAGCTGAGGTCACATGTGGATGTTACCTATAACAAATCAGATTTCTGTACAAAAATGGTTTATGGTATTCTTTGTCCTTGGAGAGGTGCATCACCGACTACGTTTTTAACATCTAAATATTCGTGGCAATATAAGCACTGTTCAAAAGTCTGTTATACTAATTTCATTAACATTTACCTCTTCATCTGTGTACTGTAAACCACAATATGATGCGTGACTAATAGTGCATGTATCAGCTTTATTTTTCGTCTTGCTTGTTCCATTCGTAGATAATATAGTAAAGGAATGAATGTTGTTACGCCTCCAAGTAAATCCCATTTTCTCTAGTTTTACCATGCAGCAAAGAGCAAAGATTATGATGTTAGACTCGTATTCAAGATGATTGGAAATCAAATATGTTATTCCTGAAATATATATCTGGTAACGTTAAAATTAGAGAAATTAGAGACTACTACCAACAGTCTTTCTTCTGTCGCGAAGGGAATATGAAGGAGCGAACTGCTATTATTACCATATGTTCTCCCATTGCACAAAGTACAGTGACTTGCGATGTACAGATATACATGTCAAAAGCCCACACTTACGTTGGTTCCCTAAACCACTTCCAGCGAACGCAAGGATGGCTACAAAAAAAAAAAAAAAAAAAAGAAAAAAAAAAAACCTGCGCAATCGATTTCGTTCACAGCTCTGACGATCTCGACAATGACGGTATGGTCAATTAAATTATCACCAGCAATACGTGCAGTTTTTTTCCGTTATGCTGTCACACTAGATGTATTTGGGAGGCGATGTTGGTTTTCTTGACTGATCTTCAGACATTTACTCTCGGATATTTACGCGATGCATCTCCCGTGCTTGTTGAGCATTTCTGTGATTACGTCGCGCTAACATTATGGATCCGTGATAAACTGCGCAGCGTGATAATGAGTGTGTTGCTTTTTAATGCTATTGGTCAGTTTATTCGCGCTGTTTTGAGTTCAAGTCAGGCCGTTTAGAAAGCTATTATTACCGGACTGTTGCTTCCAAGCAAATTATTGAAGCGCCGCCTGTGACGTCATTCTCGATACTGTCTGTAAAAATATCGTCTGCACATAGAAAATTAAACTGCAGTTCTCGTATATCAAAAGTGTTTCTGATTCCACGTTTTAGTAGTACTAAATTCGATATAAATAAATACTAAGTATGCAAAGAAACAATAACAAAGTATCACGTCCGGATCGAAAACCACATTCCCTCTTTAATAACAGAATCGTTGGCGGAACGTTAACACCTAATCCTCGTTTCATCGAAGATCGAGTTCCTATGAAACTACACACCAAAGGTATGCGTTATCTAGATGAGAACGTATTTATCATTTAATCACTAAATTCCAAATACTCTGTCTGTTGTCTCTATAAACGTTTGAATATTTTACACTACTTTTAATAAAGAACTCATTTACATTAAGGTTCAAGAGTCATGGCATATCTCCTAATATCGTGTCGGACCTCCTATTTTTCCAGCGTAGTGATGAAATTCGACGTGACATGGACTCAACAAGCCGTTGGAAGTCCTCGACAGAAATATTGAGCCGTGATTCGTCTACAGCCGATCATAATTGTGAGAGTCTTTCAGGTGCAGGATTTTGTATACGAACTGACCTCTTGACTATGTCCCATAAAAGTTTGATGTGATTCATGTCGGGCGATCTGGGTAGCCAGATCTTTCACTCAATACGTTCAGAATGTGCTTCACACCAGTCGTGAACAATTGCGCTCCGGTGACATGGTTCATTGTCATCCATAAAACTCGATCGTTGAATGGGAACAAGTAGCCTAATTTAATCATTTAGTCAATGATCATTTCAGTTGTACCAGAGGACCCAGTTCATGCCATTGTAAACACAGCAACACCATTATGGAGCCACCACAAGCTACACTATTATGGAGCCACCACCAGCTTGCATAGTGCCATGTTGACAACTTTAGTCCATGGTTTCGTGGGGTCTGTGCCACACTCATACCCTACGATTAGTTTTTACCCACTGAAATCGGGACTGGTTTGGCCAGGCCACTGTTTTCTTGTCGCCTGGGATCCAACCGATGTGGTCACGAACCCAGTAGAGACGCTGCTTAGCAAAGGCGCTATTGTCGGTCGTCTCCTGAAACAGCCCATTAACACTAGATTTCGGTGCACTGTCCTAACGGATACGTTCGTCGTATGTGCCACATTGATTTCTGTGGTTATTTCACGCATTGTTGCTTGTCTGTTTGCACTGACAACTCCAAGCGAAAGATGTTACTCTCAGTCGTTAAGTAAAGGCCGTTGTACGTGAATAGAGGTAATGCCTGAACAATATTGAGGATATTCAGCCCAGTAGTCAGTCGTGTGATTATTGCCACAACAAATTTCTGAACCACATTATTCCATTTTCAAGTGCTCCAAAATTGTTTTTTTCTTTCATTAGGGCTAGTCACAAGTTATAACCAAGCTGCAGACGTGCATTGTCAGCTCAAACCATAAAACATCACAAGCTAGAACTTCCACACTTCCCTAGGTACAGTAAAATATACACTTCATACATTTGGTAGGTCGTCGCTAGTAACACACATCTATAGGCTGGCGAAATAATGGAGCATATTAACATCTGGGAAAATATTTGTGCGTATATGATATAAATATATTACAATCGATTGGTGATAATCTTATACGTCAAGGTTACTCTTCGTTAACACGATTACCTTGTAAGCCCTCTAACGTAAAAATTTTCCTATCTTTCAGAACACACCTTTTTCTACAACTCGAACTACGGGTTTGGGAGCTATTTTTTGTGGTCACTTCTAGATTTTCTGTTGTTTCTCCGCACTTTTAAGTGTTTTCGGGGTGAAAGTCACAAGAATTATAGGACTGTAAAATGTTACCCATAGAGGTAGGTTCCCTCTTTTGATGCTGGAACTACCTTTACCTATTAAGTTCTGTTTTTTATATTCTCTGTTCCTCATCATTCAATATTTCTTATAGTAATCACTCCATTTTGTGGCATGTGGAAGTGTATTGGTAACAAATTCAGTCTGGAGCTGTATGTGTTGCAGAATGCAGCACCAGCACACCTTAACTGTTCAAGCTTCGGGTTCATATGGAGTAATTCCCCGTGAATGATTGGCTAATTATTTCAGCAATTTTTTAAATGATGTTTACAGATAGAGCAGTTGGGTCATGATTTTTGCGATTTTCTTTGTCTTACCATCACAAGTCCTTCGCATAATATGGGCATCTATATTTCTCCACTGAGGCCATTAAAACAGTAGCTTGACTGTCTTTACTTTGTCCGGCAGGCTTTCTTTACGGGAATTCGACTAAAACTTACTTAATCTTGTTGGACGCACTATGAAGTTCCAGTGCTTCACAATGATCTCCTAACACCGATGCACAGTCTCGACAAGAAACGTGGCCAACAGATATTTGTGCCAGTATTTACTCTGAAGTTCTGCTTTCCTCCTTAACGACCCCGTAAGCTTACGTGCAGATTTCAGCGTTCGATGACACTTACTGCGTAATTTTTGTATATCTGTGAACTGAATTTAGTCTATAGGCAAAAGTATACGTCCAATGGAAGCACAGGCAAGAATTAGTAGATGCATTCATAAATATTTACATGAAAGAGGTCTAGGATGGTTGTCCACCTTGGCCGGCCGGGGTGGCCGAGCTGTTCTAGGCGCTACAGTCTGGAGTCGCGCGACCGCTACGGTCGCAGGTTCGAATCCTGCCTAGGGCATGGATGTGTGTGATGTCCTTAGGTTAGTTAGGTTTAAGTAGTTCTAAGTTCTATGGGACTGATGACCTCATAAGTTAAGTCCCAAAGTGGTCAGAGCCATTTGAACCATTTGTCCACGATGAGACAAATGGTGCTGGAGATTTTTGCCACGACTTAGCTTGTCGGCTGACGGTCGTCTGCCTTTACTTGTTTCTCTTCCATCGTAGCAAACACCTACGATCCCCACCAACAGCTGGTACTCTCACTTTAGAGAGTGTAAAGGAATTTACCGTTGCTGCGTGAGTTCCACACAATATCTCAACCATAAACCCAGTGTAGTGCCTATCTGATTGGAACACAGGAAGGTCATTTTATTTTGACTTCAGCCGGCCACTGTGGCCGAGCGGTTCTTGGCGCTTCTGTCCGGAACCGCGCTGCTGCTAAGATCGCAGGTTCGATTCCTGCCTCGAGCATATATATGTGTGATGTCCTTAGGTTAGTCAGGTTTAAGTAGTTCTAACTCTAGGGGCCGATGACTTCAGATGTTAAGTCCCTTAGGGCTTAGAGCCATTTGAACAATTTTTTATTTTGACTTTCATTAATAATGTAATGAAAAACAGTCTGGTTCGAAAGCTTCAAATGGCTCTGAGCACTATGGAACTCAACATCTTAGGTCTTCAGTCCCCTAGAACTTAAAATTACTTAAACCTAACTAACCTAAGGACATCACACACATCCATGCCCGAGGCAGGATTCGAACCAGCGACCGTAGCAGTACCGCGGTTCCGGATTGTAGCGCCTAGAACCGCACGGCTACCGCGGCCGGCAAAAACAGTCTGTTAATCGGACGTTGGGCATTTGTGTAGTGACAGTTATTGTTATACCATTTAACTAGCAGATTTCGCTTACGTTAGTTATATTTATTAATTGTAAGTAATACGTTGCCAGCGGCCTTGTCGTGGTGGTAACATCAGTTCCCGCCAGATCACCGAAGTTAAGTGCTGTCGGGGTTTGCTAGTACTTGGATGGGTCAGCGTCCGGGTCTGCCGAGTGCTGTTGGCAAGCCAAGTGCACTGAGTCTTTGTGAGGCCAATTGAGGAGCTACTTGATTGAGAAGTAGCGGCACCGGTCAGAAAACTGACAACGGCCTTCAGAGCAGTGTGCTGATCACATGCCCCTCCTTATCGGCATCCGGTGGTGCCTAAGAGCTGCGGATGACGATGGCCAGCCAGTACCGTTGGGCCTTCAAGGCCTGTTCTGAGGGTGGTTGTTGTTTTAGGTAATATTATAGGTACTTCACTTGAATGTTACAAATGCATTCAATAAAAACTAAAAGATTATATTTCTGGGCTGCAGGATGTAATTAGAAGATATCTTTCCATGATAAGTCGATATTTAAAAATATATTTCCATTCTGCCAGTAAAAAATCTTAAGGGTGTTACTTATGAATGACTCTGAGTCAACTGGAACATTTTCAAGCGAGATTTTAATGGAATATATTTGTGTATATCATTACCAGACAGTGATATCTGTGTTGTCAAGAGGGGATTCTGAAAGATTATTCTCAAGATCAAAACATGGGTCTACTTTCAAGCAAACTTTGGTGTGTCGCACGTTAGAAATAGAACCAAACTGCCTTTCTCGGTTCCAAATTTTATTTTCTTACCTAACTTTTGGCAAATATTTACACTAGCAGTGTCTGTCATTTTGGTTGGACAGTTCAGATTTCGACCGCACCAACAGAATTACTGCTAACAACTTTTGTTAAATTCAGTAACATTTTCTTGACTACACTAAAAATACACCCTTTCCCAGAAAAAGTTCCTCCTATATACATTGTAGAGTATCTCCTAGATTTCCAGTATTCATACGCCAAAGGACCATACAGAAGACTTTACTTTCAGTGTTTCGTGTTCCCTTTTACACGTTCTAACGGTTATCGCGTTTAGGTTATCGCTTCTCCTTATATGTCATCAGAGATTAGAATCTAACTTCCCCAGCTTTACTGGTTTTATTTCTTCGTTGTTCCTGAATATCGCTTTTTGGTGCTTTTCAAGTTTTCTTGTACAATCTACTTCCTGAATTTGAAAGCCTGTATTATTTGTAGCTTTCACAATTTCTTTGTGAATGATCGTATTACACGCTCATTGCTATGTTATTGTTCTTTTTATGAATTTCCTGTGTTTCAGTGGTAGTGCTACAGGCAACATTCCTATGAAAAACTGTTTTTAAGTCCATAATAATCGAAAATAAATTATTTATTATCTACTCTTAATGTTCATCACATAATCATTCGAATAACAGAATACTTTTCCGTAACGTCAAGGAATTATGTTGTCCAAACTCCTCAGTTAGAGTTTTCGTATAAGCGAGATTCATTTAGTCAGTAGCAGCACCGAAGAGTTCTTCATTTTGTTGTTTTATTCTACAACCAGATTTTATTTACATATCTGAATGAATCCTCTTTCTAAATTTTCCAATTGTAACAATAGATAGACCACGGTATTGCATTTATACCTCTATCGTTCTTTTCCTGTAAGACAACATATTCACGAGCCTGCATCTGTGGTCTGGTGTACTTACATTTGTAGGGGAATCGCCATTTAGGCCTAAACTTTCTTCCTATAAGATTTCAGATAATTCTTCTCAAATATTTTCGTTTATTTTGTCCCAGGATAAACAGTAAACGTTGACATTATCATTACCAACTTTGGGTGATTTATAGCCTTCAGTAGTCTGCGTAATTAGGCTTTTTGTCATCCGATCGTGTGGCTACCTATTCAATGCCACTACATTTATTTCTGCCGTTCGCGTGGCGATGGTGGCTGCTTTCAAGTTAGAAATATACGTTTGGTGAATCTAGGAAATTAGGTTTATGGCATATTCTCTTTTCGAGAACTCACTCCGTCAATTGTTTCCCTATTACATCGTACTACTTCATATTTCATTACGTAGTACTTCGTGAAACTAAAATTCTTTCGTCGCCTGACCACGTGATGATTTGAAACTTGGGTTTTCATGACCTACTCTTTATGTCTGCTGAAAAATGAACTTTTGTACAAGTGCAATAACAGTTAAACACGACATTCTTTCTAATGATATTGCTAATGATTATTTGTTTGTTGGTTATTTCAATTTCATTTCCATGTAGTTTCCTGTCATCATGAGCTGGATGCGGCCTGCGTTCTTTTCTCTAGCTTCCGGTTTATACTACAAAGGGACAGACATATTGTCGTGAATGCAAGTACATATGGGGGCCTGGCGCACCCATAAAGGACCTTATTTAAAATTAGTTGAACGCAAAGTAAACATTTCGCTTATTTTTGTGTCTTCTTTTGCCACTTCAAGAGCATTCCGCTCTAGTAAACTGACACTGCAAGTAGGGGAATACGCACAGTTAAATCCATTTTTTCACAGATACTATCTGACGTTAAAAGCTATTAAATTTCTTTTCTCATTTGGTACAGTGTAAATCTGTAATTTCCCTTTATCAACAGACCCGTTATCATATACTGCAGAGAGTCGACTGAATATGGGTACAATTTTCTCATCAATAACCACATCATCAGTGTAAAGTGTGGAATTACAATTAATAATATGCGCTAAACTTTAAATACACAAACCGTGCAGATGTTTGACAATAGAAAGGATACAGGCTGAGCACACTGAGATGAGGAATTGGATGACAAACAGCGTGTGAGACAATATGTTTCACTGCTAAAATATGTAATCGAATGGATAGTGGGAGGAAATAATCGCCGCGCGGGATTAGCCGAGCGATCTCGGCGCTGCAGTCATGAACTGTGCCGCTGGTCCCGGCGGAGGTTCGAGTCCTCCCTCAGGCATTGGTGTGTATGTTTGTCCTTAGGATAATTTAGGTTAAGTAGTGTGTAAGCTTAGGGACTGATGACCTTAGCTGTTAAGTCCTATAAGATTTCACACAAATTTGAAGGAAATAATCACAGGAGGAGAGAAACGGATGAGTACATTGTGGTGTCACCGCCAGACACCACACTTGCTAGGTGGTAGCCATTAAATCGGCCGCGGTCCGGTAGTATACGTCGGACCCTCGTGTCAACACTGTCAGTGATTGCAGACCGAGCGCCGCCACACGGCAGGTCTAGAGAGACTACCTAGCACTCGCCCCAGTTGTACAGCCGACTTTGCTAGCGATGGTTCACTGATTTCTACGCTCTCATTTGCCGAGACGATAGTTAGCATTGCCTTCAGCTACGTTATTTGCTACGACCTAGCAAGGCGCCATGATCAGTTTCTATTGATATTGTAAATCATGTACCGTCAAGAGCGACGTTCGCCATCAATGGATTAAAGTTAAGTATTCCACCAGCTACGTCCGTTTTTCTCAATTGTAATTCCCTAGTCATGTTCCAGACCTCACGCCGGCCTGCGTGAGCTAAAACGCGTGCATTTCGGCCTCCTTTAGTTATACGGGTTGTCTCTCCTGCCAACCACAACATACATAACGCAGGTATCGGTAATATGGAATGCAGTAGTCACGTTGAAGTGATAAAGGAAGCTGGTATGTGATGGGAAAGGAGAGCTGCATCTAACTGAAGATATGTTTTATAAAACATCTAAAATCTATTGGAAATCTGAACACTAATTTCAACGCATACGCATACACAAATTCTATCCCTATCTCACTCTCTTTATCTATCTACTTATCTACCTCACAACCTCGTACTCTTATACTCGCGTACACAATGAATTATTATATTGCTACACACTTGTGTATATTACTCATTTTAAAAACCATTTTCATGTAAAATTAACCGCCTAACGTAATGCGGTGACGTAATATTTTGTGTAGGCGGCACGTACGGTTGATCAGCTTTTTGGTATTTACCATATTGCACATCTTGTGTTGTTCATAAGAACAATACATGAATGCATACCGAAGGAACATGCACCGCGTCGACTACAGCCGTTATGAAAAATATGAAACCCATTCGCAGTTGCAAATGTGGACCACCATTGGTTGTATAATGGAATGACGACAGTGAAAATTTGCGCCGGACCAGAACTAGAACCTGGATTTCCCGTTTATCGCGAGAGGTCACCTTACCATTAGGCTATCCGGACACGCTTCACTGCCAGACATAAATTTCCGCAACTCGTCAACCATGTATCTATAACCTGCACTCATAAGTCCATTATGTATATTCCCGTGCAGGTGAGACACTAATTGAAAGTCGCTTGCCTTGTGTCGGCGGATAAATACGACACTGCAGTGCTGTGTTGTTCATAATTTCAATGCATTGTTCCTTCAGAACTTCAGAAAAGTGATCCTTTAATTTAGCAGCTCAGTGTTGTAGATAAAATCTGTTTACGCTATTTGACAAAAAAGAAAAGCTGCCAGAAGGGGAGGAGCAAACGAAATGAAACTCCAGCCGGTTGAGAAGGTATGTGATATTATTGCAGTGGTTACAAAATGGAATCAAATTTACCGAGAACTTACTGGGACATGAACTGATTCTTTTGGGAAGGGTTTCATAAAGCCATTAAACTCTCGTGAGGCAGGCTGACCCACAACTGTCGTAATTGCTCTTGCAACTTGTTGTCCTTGGGACGGAGTTGACATCCGAAATAGTCCCATACGTTTTCCATTGGGGACAGATCTGAGGATCTTTCTGGTCACAGGAGCACCTCATCACCACGCAGACAATTTATAGAGACACGTATTATGTATGGATGAGCATTGTTCTGTTAAAAAATTGCACCACAATACTATCGCATGCGAGGTAACACAGGAGGACGCAGGATATCCGCCACTTACTGTTGTGCTGTCAAAAGCTCCTCAGTCACTACGAGCAATAACATCAAGTTATATCTTATGGCTACGCACAACACGGCGCCACGAGCAACAGGTAACACGGCTGTGTCTCACCAAAATATTGGAAGGACGAATGCTTTCTTGAGGTCGCCGTCATTCTGGTCGACCATGGTCACCCAGCCTAGTGCAGAACAGTGATTCATAGCTGAACGCAAAGTTATGCCATTCATGAGCAATCTATGCTTGCCAATCACGAGACAACTCCAAATTCATCCGTTTGTGTTGTGGTGTTAAGTCGTTCTAGGCTTGGGACGGTAGTTCCCTAGTCGGGCTACACCTGGTCTTCGAATAATGGTGAGGAATGACACAGAATGTTACAGGGAGTCCATTACTTGTCGTTGGAAGGCAGGAGCAGATGTGAAGAGGCTACGATGTGCTTGGTGCACAACACGACGATAATCCCTTGTGGTGTTTAGATGTGGTCGATCGAAAGCTTGACGACGGAAGTGCCTGACCTCACGTTCCTATACAGTCAAACATCGGGATATTGCCACATGCCAATGCCCCACAAATCTGGATGCTGCATGATTGTACCAGCTGGCCAAGTGCAGACCCACCATGAGACCCCTTTTAAATCGTGTTGGGTGTGGATAACGCTGTATCACACCACTAGGAGGCGTCTCGGTATCCTTTAAAGTGGTCACTCGCCATGTGTCGCTGTTTACGCACATACGCCCTGCCAGGCCTTGTAACAACACTAACATGAACAACACTAACGCACTCTGGTGGGCTTTCTACCTCTCTCAGGAAACTGTAACTTTATCACTTATATACCCGCCGATAGTGTGTTCGTGTATGAAGTTGCACTCACTTCCGACCGTGTCTTTTAAGTGCTGCACATTTTTTTCCGACAGTGTATGACTTAAGTTTCCTACTTTAAGGACATCTTCTTTTAGAGCCGCCGCGCGTGCGAGGTGACGCAATGTTATAACACTGAACTTTCGGGACGTGGCCGGTTCAGACCCCGTCTGGCTACCCGATTTAGGTTTTTCGTGACTTCACTAAATCGTTGAACTTAATGTCCCGATGGTTCTTTTGAAAGGAAACGACCGACTTGATCCCAGTTCCTTCCAATCCTAGGTTGTGCTTCGTCTCTAATGATCTTGTCCACAACAAGATATTAAACTCTAATGTTTCTTCTTCCTTTTCTAGGACCGATGAGAATAGTGTTGGTAATGTGTACGCAGATTTCCTGCCTTTTTCACTTCTGAATTTCTCACTGTTGTCATTAACTCTGACAGCTGTAGCACTGATCCATATAATCTTCAGTATACTTATAAATGTTGAATCAATAAATTGTTTCTCAACGGCTGTTGACTGATATGTACTTATTGTAATTTAAGAGAATATCCTCTAAAACAGCAGAATTTAAATAATATAAACTTTCTACTGCAAACCAAGTCGAGCTGACGTCATCAGCATGCTGATAGTCCTATAGTCAATGGATAATTATTATTTATCAGAAGTTATGTAATACATGATTTCGACAAAAATTATGAGCCGGAGCCTTGCAGAAGAGCAACTATTTTTCTCTTCATTTGCTGGCCTAGCTGAACTGTTTATTCTAGGCGCGCAGTCCGGAACCGCGGGACTGCTACGGTCGCAGGTTCGAATCCTGCCTCGGGCATGGATGTGTGTGATGTCCTTAGGTTAGTTATGTTTAAGTAGTTCTAAGTTCTAGGGGACTGATGAGCACAGCAGTTAAGTCCCATAGCGCTCAGAGCCAATTGAACCTTTTTTTTTTTTTAAGCTGTTTAGGTCCGTCTTGTGCTTTGGATTACAATCCTTTTAACATCATCTAACAGTATCATTTTAGTTAAATTTATTTTTCCAGCGATGGTGTAAATGTTGATACTGAATAACGAAAAGTGCATTTAGGATGCTCTAGTGGTCTTTATTATAATGTTAAACGTACATGAAATTACTCAAATGTCGAAATGTATTGCTTAAAGGCAGATAAAAGTAAGCCATTTGCAACTAAAATGATCACATCATCAAAAAGTGTGTTAAATGGCTTGAACATGCACATGAAAAGAATTTCTGGTAATATTAACCACACATGAATAACGATACAGTACAGAAACTTTCTAATTGAAAGTAAAAATCCAGACGGTTTCACACTACCTCTATCTTCATGAGATGGCGGAGAACATTTAGAAATGGAGATGTCTGTTGTGAATAAGCATTATGTTGCAGCTGTCACAAATGGAACTCCTCAACTCGCGTATCGAACACTGCTCGGTATAGCCTTTCCAGCTAGTCGCAGGCGTGATCGATGAGCGACAGGTTTGAGAGCCTCGCAGGCCAGACCAAGACAATGTGCTCACAGCTCGCAGGCAGAATGCTAAGAAGACCTCCAAAAAGCTAGGCATAGTACGTGCAAGACAACGGGAGAAGGCTCAGGTATGAATTTTACAGAAATTTGCTATTCGTGGCCAACATGCATGGAGTCAAGTAAAATGAGTATTTACATAAAAAATGAATCACGCCTGTGGAGTGGCGCTCGACTAGGAAGTAAGCCCGTTCGATTGCTGGTGATGGGAAAGGGAAGCGATGTTTCAAATGGCTTTGAGCACTATGCGACTTAACTTCTGAGGTCATCAGTCGCCTAAAACTTAGAACTAATTACACCTAACTAACCTAAGGACATCACACACATCCATGCCCGAGGCAGGATTCGAACCTTCGACCGTAGCGGTCGCTCGACTCCAGACTGTAGCGCCTAGAACCGCGCGGCCACTCCGGCCGGCTTTGCACTAATATCTTGGGTTAAATTCTGAACCTCGATGTTTCATGAAGGGTAAGTATTTCTTGTGGTAGGGCGTTCCATTCCTCCACTAGTACGTTTGACAACTTCTGGATAATTGTATGTGGACGTGCAGCAATACGTTTCCTTACCTGCTCGATGGGATTTACAAGGTCCAGTCACATTACTGTGACCACAGCCTATGTTCGACGTTAACGTGCAATAACCACTCACAGATGGCAAGTGGCAGCGCTAGCACTGGAGGGTATGTAAAGCGTGTCGGTGTGGTGGCGGGGGTGGAGGGGGCGGGGGGTGACAATGCAGTAATTGTGGTAATGCACAAAATAGCGATTTGGCTGACATCCTAAAGGGCATGATGATTGGTTTGAGCGTGAAGGCCGGAAGCATTTCCACAACGGCAAACATTGTAAACTGTGCTGTCTTACATCGCTAACCGAAACCCGCGCTGAAAATTGGAAATTCGTGGTCAGTTCTGTGGGACCAAACTGCAGAGGTCATCGGTCCCTAAGCTTAAACACTGATTAATCTAACTTAAACTAACCTCTGTTAAGGACAACACACACACCCATGCCAGAGGGAGGACTCGAACTCCGACGGGGGGAGCCGCGAGGACCGCGACAAGGCACCGTAGACCGCGCGGCTAAACCAGCGCTGAGGCAATTGTGGTTCACCACGTGCTGTAGTTGACGGGGCTGAACGACGGCAGCGGAGATGTGAACAGGCCAATAGACGTGCAACTGTTGAGCAGCTGAACCCCCCGATCAAGCAATGGGCTGGTTCATGCAGCAATGCTGACTACTGTTCATCGGCGACGAAGGCTGGAATTTGTACTCCAGTATCGCAATTGGACATCTACTGAGTGGAAAGAGCTGGCCTTTTCCGATGAATCGTGGTTTATGCTCCACCAGACAGATGACGTTTGACGTATATGGCCCTGCAATAATCGCCGGAAGGGTCCAGGCCAAAGGACGGAGAGTCACGGTCAGGGGAACGTTTTAGTGGCATTCCCTGCGTAATTTAGCCTTTCTGGTAGGCAGAATGGATCAACAGAAGTGTGTATCTATCCTTGGGGACCATGTCCACCCCTTACATGTAGTTGGTTTTAAATCGACACAATGGTGTCTACCAACAGGACGACGCAAACTTTTACATAGCTCGCATTGTACGTGCGTGTTTCGAGAAGCACGAGATGAGTTTATCGTACTCTCTGGCCACCACGTCTCTAGGATTTAAACGCAGTCGTTAATCTGTGGGATCAACTCCATAAGGCTGATCGCGCCGTGGATATTCATTCGTGTAACCTAGTGCACTTTGCCACAGCACTGGAGTCGGCTTGGCTTAACGTCCCTCTCGATTCCTTCCACAACCTCACTTACACTCTTCGTGCACGTTTAAGCAACAAAAAAAAAAAAATGGCTCTGAGCACTATGGGACTCAACTGCTGTGGTCATTAGTCCCCTAGAACTTAGAACTACTTAAACCTAACTAACCTAAGGACATCACATACATCCATGCCCGAGGCAGGATTCGAACCTGCGACCGTAGCAGTCGCACGGTTCCGGACTGCGCGCCTAGAACCGCGAGACCACCGCGGCCGGCTTTAAGCAACAAAGGGTGGTTATTCATTGTTTTAACAGGTGGTCACATTAATGTGACTGGACCCTATAAGTCTGAGGAACAGGCAGACCAGTCCATTTGTTGAACATAATCTCGTTGCAAGAGCTCCTCCACCTGCACAGTTCGATTCGACCGTGCAGCGGCATCCATATAATTGAAGTGAGGGCCAAATACACCTCTGGAAAGACGCACATGGGAAAGGAGTATAGTGTCACAATAATGTTGAACCTTGAGAATGGAGGTCAGTACATCCATCCAACATTATGCTTCCTCACACAATAATACCTGGACTACCAACACGGTCAAGTTCGACGAATTTCCTGGATGTGTTACGTGTTCCCACCTCTCGCCATATGAGGATACACCTGGAATCACTACTGAAACTGAATCCGCTCTAATCCGAGAAGAGCAAGTACGCCTTATTCCTCCTTGGTACAGTCCCTATGCTCTTGGCACCATCGTAGACGGTGCCGTTGATGTGCGAGTGTCAACGAAACACGACGTACTGCTCTTCAGGAAAAGAGAACACATCCACGCAGTACCCGTGTCACGGTGGAGCGTGAGATTGCCTGCCTTGCAGTTCTGTTAAATATCGTTGCAGTTCCACTCACTGTCTAACTTGGGTAACTTCTTGCCTTTTGGACAATGTAGCGGCCATCTGCTGCTGTAGTTGACCGTGGTCGACCACCTGCTCTCCTTCGGACAGCTGCCCCTGTCGTTCAGAACGCTCTCCATGCACGTGAAACAACGCTGTGAGCAATGCTACACTCTTGGGCTACACTTGTGACTCATCGTCCTCCTTCCAGGAAGAAAGGAAGGTTAGGGTTTAACTTCCCGTCGACATGAAGGTCATTAGAGACGGAGCACAAGCTCGCAATGTTTCAAGGAAAGGGAAGGAAATCAGCAGTGTGCTTTCGAAGGGACTTTCCCAGCATTTGTCTCGAGCGATTTTAGGGGAATGACGGTAAACTTACCTTTCGATGGGCGAATACAGATTTTGATCTTAGTTTTCACAAATGCGATTCCAGTGTGCAGACAACTGTCCCTTCCTTGATGTCGTTTTTCTGCTTTCCGAATGATCTTTCCCCTTGTGAAGTGATCCAAATGTCATCTCCGGAACATTTTGTGATCAACAAAACCAGCACAGTGCACCGTACCTGCACGCTGTTTGACACACGCTGTCTTTCGCCGTTTCTTCCGCTGTCAAGTGTTGCGGGGGCAACCTCACTGGGCGCTATAGTCACTCTGACCTCACTCCACGTGACGTCCAATTTTCTGTGTACGACTGGGTGACCTTTCGCGACATACTGCCGCTCTTTCATTCTGTTGCACTGAGTAGTTAATATGTTACGTACTTTAACGAAGAACTGAACAAACAATGGCGCTTCCAGGCTAATCTCATCTTCTGGGAATATTTCTAAATAATTTATCCAAGGCAATTCGTAACACATTCCTTTGAGTAGTTTTAACTGAAGAGAATTTTGTGGTTTTTTGGGAATTCCAGTAATGAGCTCTTTTTACTTTATGTTCACATTAAGTATGTAATAACAATATTCATTTCAAAGACAAAAATGCGTGCTGGAAAAATAGCAAGCAAAAGTAGCTACATCCCCAAGCATTTCTGAGTAATGTGCTCGAAGAGCGTTTAAGGTAGAACGTTGATCACGTATCTGCATAGAATAAGTATCTATTGATCAGTCATTATACGGTCAGCAAGTGCACACCAAAAACATGCAGAACTAATGTCAATAAGAAATAGGAACTTACGTGCTATTTTAATACGGATTTTACTGTGCTATCATCGTTAGACACGTAATATCTCGTTATCTGCGCCACAGCCAGAATATTACAAACTTATTACAAACTAAATTAAAATTCATGTGAAAACATATTTAAAACTAGCATCTCATCGATCTCAGTTAACACGTTCTGCTGATATTTAATAATTTACTGAAGTACGACGTACTGTCATTCTAAAAAGTATACGAACGAACTGCTTTGCGATACGTCTGATTTGCATGCAGCCCACATAACTTACCTGCCTTGCAGGTCTCTTAATCACTTTTCGGTACAGTCGTTTCACTACATAAATTGGTTACCACAAGTGACCACTAGAGACCAGTTCTCTGTATGGCAACACTTCCTGATCTAAATAAATACCACCATACTACAAATATCGGAAAACACCTCATTCGAGATGAGACAGTCATTAACGCTTGTAAACTTAAATTTTTTTCCAGTAAGTGACATTTCTAAAATGTGCCACTGTCGTTAGTATCTGAGGCAACTAACACCTGGCACTGTACCATATAAATCATTCCGTAATCCTTACTATGAATTAAAACCATTTGCGAATAAGAGATTTTTCAAGAACATCTGAATGAAAATTCTATGATAACTCAAAGCAGTCTTGATCTTGCTGCTTAATAAACCAATCAATTAGAAAAGCCATGATTATCAGCTTGAAACGGTCTACCATTAACAACGTATCACTAGTAAATTCATTGTATTTATGATGAGACGTGGATGTATGTGTAGTTCGAAAGGCACCTTGTTATCTAACAGAAAATGACATTGAAAACCTAATTTAGACGTGAGAAGTTAGTTGTGCATGTCTCTGAAGGACGTGGCGTGTTCCCTATATGGATTAAAACCCAGCACATACAGGTAATGTCAACAAGGAATCACTTTCATGCCTGTCTGAGACTCGAATACAAAACTGATTTTCAGTGCTAAAGAGGCATAAAATGACGTGATATTATTTCATTTTTAGCCTTTATCAGTTATGAAGTATGTATTTGGTATTACGTAAGGACTTGCTGTCATTGAGCCACTCATTAGAATGAGCGTTAAGTTATTTTCTTACTTACTTTTAAAATAGGAATCTACCATAACAATTACTCTTCGATTATCCTCATATGAATATTCTGATAACCTAGTAATTAAAACAATAACAAAATAATGGCAGCTATGACGACGAAGATCGTCCAGTTAAATTCCCCTGTTCCTATTTTTTGCTATTCTAGTTGAATTTGCGTACACTCGTCGTATTTCAGGTATCTGATAATTTGTTGGCTGTGACCACCACATCGCTGAAGCGCAAGCTTTACCCCTGGACTGCTAGCCCACTCAAAATTCACGTCGACCGTAAAAACGTCTTATTCCCCGCTGCGAGAATGATTGGGGACTGCCGCATTGTATAATACATCTCGCAACCCTGCGATAATCGAGTTACTCCGTGGAGTAACACAGAATTAACCTGTTAAATTCACTTAATGTTTTCTCGGTATTTCAATTCAATATCCTGATTTCTTTTCACTTACAGTGTGCCATCTAACTATGAAATGTATATTTTGAGTCCAGGAAGGCCACTCCACACAGAAACTACAACTACTTTCGTTTTTTTCATTGCGAATTAGCTCTCTTAGACATCACTGCGACAATGAGGGAGCACCGTATGCCGCCGTTGCTTGTTAGGTCAGGGGGAACACCATCGCACTGCAAAAAGAAAATTCTCCGTTCGTTCTAGATTCCAGTCTCGTTGGAGTGCAGCGTTTTATCTCTTTTGTGACAGAGCCACAGCCGTTGCGATTCCTGAATGTGGCGAATAATTCATGCAGAAATGATTCTATATGAAGCGATAATGCAACACTGACGGATAAAAATTGCAACAAAAAAATAACTTAGAGTAATGAAATTACGGTAATACATTTCTCTAGGTAATATATTTAAGCGATTAACATTTCAAGAACACAGTTTAATGTAACCACGAGATAAGCCATTGCAAATGTGAAATGCTGGTAGATTAATAACCGGTGTAACCGCTGGAGTCTTGAATGCAAGTATGTCAACGGGCATACATTGTGTTGTACACGTGCCGGATGTCTTGTGGGATGGAGTGCCATGAACATTGCAATTGGTCTGTCAATACAGGGACGTTCAATGCTGTTTGTGGATGACGCTGGCGTTGTCGTCCGATGGTGTCCCACATGTGCTCGAGTGGAAACAGATCTGGCAACATGTCGACACTCCGTAGAACATGTTGGGTTACAACAGTGGTATGTGGGCGAGCGTTATCCGATTCGAGAACACCTCGTGAAATGCTGTTCATGAATGGCAGCACAACAGGTCGAATCACCAGACTGACGTTCACTTCTGCAGTCAGGGTGCGTGGGATAACCACGAGAGTTCTCCTGTTGTCATACGAAATTGCACCTCAGACCATAACTTTAGATGTAGGTCCAGTGTGCCTAGCGCCCAGACGTGTTGAATACAGGTCCTCAACTGGCCACCTTTTAACCAACAGAGGGCCATCACCGGCACCAAGGTAGAACCAGTTTTCATTAGAAAACGCGACAGATATCCACCCTCACTTTCAGTGAGATCTCGCATAGAACCACTGAAGTTGCAAATGGCAGTTGTTTGGGTTCAATGGAATGCACACTACAGGGCATCTGGCAAGGAGCTTCCCTTGCACCGGTTTGTAACAGTTCGTTGTGTCACTGTGGTGCCAAATGCTACTCAAAACACGGTCGTCTTCCCATTTGGCAGTGCCACGTCTCCGAGCGGAGCCCGGTCTTCTTTCGACTGTACATTCTCGTGATCACCGCTGCCAGCAGTCATGCACAGTGGCTACATTTGTGCCAAATCTTTCTGCAGTATCGTAGAAGGAACATCCAGCTTATGGTGGGCCTGTTACACGACCTCGTTCGAACTCAGTAGGGGTAGATAATGGCGTCTCTGTTGCCTTCAAGACAATCTTGACTACCATGAACTCACCAAGTCCAGCTGCAAAGGAAAATAACTGGCACGGCGTTACAGCGTGTATTTAAATCAAACCTGATATGCATTCTCACAGTGCGCTACTTTTGCCACTCTTATGCGACACGCGCGAAATTTGAACTGAAGTCATGCTTCAGAAGTATAAACACGCCAATCAACATTCGGTTATGTCGCAAAGTTCCTTCTTGGTGTTGTGATTTCTTTCCATCAGTGCATTTCTCTGGTGTGGTTTCTTCGATACCACTCGCCCCATTCACGGCATAAATATTCTAGCTTCTTTCACCTCTTCATTAAATACATAGGAAACAAAACGTCACTAATTTTAAACTTTTTTCGGTTTGACGCTCCGTTTTTAACACATAAACAGCATTACTCAGACTATTCACATATGCAACGATCAAGATGTCATCACAACAACCAAATCAAAACCTCAAATAAAAATTACGATTAATAAATACTCTAATTTATGCAACAACTTACTGATTCGGGATAAATTTTTCCAGCAATGGTAAATTGCATATTTAGTATTCATCAGCTCATATGCTGCTCAGATTATTGAAACCATTTCTCTCTGAAAACCAAACTACAGTATTAAATAATCTTATGCTTACTAATGCGAGTGTAAAAACGTCTGATGTAGATAGTAGATTCAAGGCGCTGGTGTTGCCGTCACCTGGCTGACGCTCGCTAGCTTCAAGCAGTCGATAGAGCAGAAAATGTTCTGTTTAGAACAGACAGTCAGAAGCTCTTTGATAAGAATGTTTTTACAATGTACTCCATTACTGGTGGGTTAGACAATGAAATAAATTATCTCTGAGCTTCCAGCAGATTTGTCCTGTAATCAAATAGAGGAGGTATGATTAATTAAATTACCGTATTATCGGGTTCAGTAACTAAAATTTTATGTAGCACCACTTCCGCATCCTACAGTCTTGGTAGTTTGTGTGAATGGTCGTTATGTGATTTTATTTCAGTGATTCGAGAATCAAACTGAACGTACGCGTTGAGTAGCCAAGGCAGCTGGTTACTGGAGATTCGTCAGAAGAAGGAAATGAATGTACTGAACAATATGTAGTCCACTCCAGGGAGTTAGAGGGGCAGAATTCTGACCCACTGTGGCGCACCTATGTTACAAGAAAATCATTAGTAAGCAAACTGGGGAGTTTGGTGATCTCGTGAACTGCTGCTGTATTGGTATATCAAAGGCCTGGGTTCGATTCCCACTTCAGGCGATTGTTTTTCATAGGAATAAACAAATCCAATCCACTTTTGGTTGTGCCAAGTGAAGAACCTACGATTGCACCATGGTTTCAAATTCCCTTCGCTACTGACTAAAGATTAGGTCCGGCTACGAAAGAGGGGGAAGTGGCGGCATGTAGAAAATCTGTCACCAGTAACCTATCTTAGACTCGTAATTTAATTTTGTTATGAACCAGACACGACAAAACGTCTCAGGGCACTTATTTAATCTTTTATTTGAGTTTGAAATATTGGTTCTGAGCTGGGATCCGAACTCGGGTATTTCCATCAGAGGGATTTGATCCCTTCGTGACGGTATAGTCCCCTGAGTTCGTTGTTGGGTGAAGATTATAAACTAGGCCTCTACGTAAGATACGTGTCTGGGTTCGAATCCTGGTCTGGCTCAGAAGTCTTCATCACGCGTTTTCAAGCTCTAGCATAAGCACACCTAACGGCTGGTGGAAAATAATTTTGATTTTTGACGTCTCTCCGTTCATAGACAGCAATAACGGTATGTGACGGATTCGACTCCCTGTGAGAACCATAACTTTTCGTCACATCATTTCAATTTCAAACCACAGATGATGGTGAAAAAGAATACGGTACTTAACGTCTCTTTGTGTGAAGCCAAAGACAATGTGTAAGGGGCTGCATCCTCTGCCAGCACTGATCTCAAATATGTCCATATCTCACTACCGGTGAAATAAACTTACATTTAACGTCAGGTCTTGGCTAAAAAAACTACGGTGACAGGTGCTGGGCTGCAATCACGGGAAGGCAGAAATTATTGATTCGTCTCGTCATTTCAGTTTCGAACATCTCGCTGTTCCTGACAAAATTCGATATCTAACACCGGATGACGCTTAATTAATAATCCGATTAGGTGCTGGGTCCGATTCCCAGTCCATTACAAGACTTTACGTCACTTTGCCGTACTTGTGAATAAAACCGTATTTCACATCTTTCGTGGTTAGTTAACAGGGAACATTGTTGCTCCATAGGAGTCCTAGTCCATTACAAAAACTTTGTGCATTTAAATTCAAATTCAGATTTACTAACTGACACTAGTTAAAAATTAGTATACCACGTCTCTTAATGCCTAGGTAGCAATGAAAATCAGTCCTGTGTTTCAGTTTCGGTCAGTTACAAAACATTTGCTTAGGTGCATAACCTGCAGTTGGTGGGTTTTAATCCTTATCCAAAACAAAGCAGTTAGTCACGTCTTTTAAAGTTCAAAAATATGCTCAATCATCGGGTCATGATGTTTAATTAGTTAGTTGGTGGTGGTTAGTGTTTAACGTCCCGTCGACAACGAGGTCATTAGAGACGGAGCGCAAGCTCGGGTTAGGGAAGGATTGGGAAGGAAATCGGCCAGGCCCTTTCAAAGGAAACATCCCAGCATTCGTCTGAAACGATTTAGGGAAATCACGGAAAACCTAAATCAGGATGGCTGGAGACGAGATTGAACCGTCGTCCTCCCGAATGCGAGTCCAGTGTGATAACCACTGCGCCACCTCGCTCGGTATGATGTTTAATGTCAGTTAGTGTTAGATAACAAGGGCCATAGGTGACGCGAATTGCGCATAAATCCACGTGCTATCATGAATACAATTAAATTACTAGTGATAACTTGTTGATGGTGATGATAGAGTGCTCGAGGTTGTTAACAATGATCTTTCGAACAGGTTAGTTCATTAGCCAGCTTATACAAAGCCACTTTCCAAGTGAATGATTGTTAATGAGTGTTTAACTTTCCTCACGCTTAGAGGATGAAAATATGTAATATGGGCATAGATCTGGAAAAGTTTTATTTCCAAGTTAGAATTCAGTTTCTGTACATGATAGGGATACCGCAGGTTCTCATCTAACATTCTGCAGACAGTTATGTGATCAACATCATGTGTTAAGGCTAATTGTTTTACACTGCCTCTATGCCTGTAGTCAACTGCACGAAGAAGTTCCTCCTCCAGCTGATGTGTTCTCTTGCTTCCACACTCCCACAGTCGCCTCTCCAAGGCGTCGATCAATTGCCAGAAACGTCCCTCTGTCGCGGCACCGTCTTTCCGGAAATTTCTCCCAATATTAACGTTGAACGCCGTTACCATTACCATCCACACAAAAAACGGGCGTCCGCCATCTCCGCATCTGAACACGCTTTCATTGAACAGTACCGGAAACAAAGTCCGTGATGAACACTGAGCAGTTGATGATACGCCTTTGTTGCTAGTAGAGCAATAAAGTTTCTCGCATGTCAACATAAGCTTTGAAGTGAGTCACATGTCAGCATTACCTGCCTTCAACTGAAACAACAAGCTCTGGTGGGGAACACACGAATTACAGCTTACTGTACATTTTAATCAAACGTAATAAACAGGCTATTTTCTGCACATTCTATGTCAGAAAGCGTTTCATTCTCTCACTTTCGTGGCCGAGGTCACTAGCGCACTCTTGTGCGGTGGCGCCTAGACCCGGCGGTAAGTTGTTTCGAATCCAAGTGGAGGAAAAAACCTTCACTGCCAGTAATTGGCCGGACAGAAGAGGAGAGGTGGTATAAGTTTCCTGATCACCAGACTTTGCCCAGTCCTGGTTTAAATGCCGAACCTCTCCACTTTGTTCCATGACGTAAGGGCATGTAACACTGTTGATGGTGATCTGCCCGTGAGATGGGGACGTTAAGTTTGGCGGCCCCCTTCGTGCTACACTACTGGCCATTAAAATTGATATACTAAGAAGAAATGCAGATGATAAACGGGTATTCATTGGACAAATATATTAAACTAGAACTGACATGTGATTACATTTTCACGCAATTTGGGTGCACAGATCCTGAGAAATCAATAACCAGAACTGTTGTGGATGGCAGGACAGCCAACACCGTGTTACTAGAGGAGGCCGAAAGGCACGCGTTTTAGCTCACGCTGGCTGGCGTGAGGCATGATTCACAGTATCAATAGTAACTGATAATGGCGCCTTGATAGGTCGTAGCAAATGACGTAGCTGAAGGCTATGCTAAACTATCTTCTCGGCAATTGAGAACGTAAGTAGGCAGTGAACCATCGCTAGCAAAGTCGGCTGTACAACTGGGGCGAGTGCTAGGAAGTCTCTCTAGACCTGCCGTGTGGTGGCGCTCGGTCTGCAATCACAGATAGTGGCGACACGCGGATCCGACGTATACTAACGGACCGCGGCCCATTTAAAGGCTACCACCTACCAAGTGTGGTGTCTGGCGGTGACACCACAAGAACAACCCCCTTTGGCCGTAATAACGACCTTGATACGCCTGGGCATTGAGTCCAACAGAGCTTGGATGGCGTGTACAGTTACAGCTGCCCATGCAGCTTCAATACGATACCACACATCGTCAAGAGTAGTGACTGGCACATTGTGACGAGCCAGTTGCTGGGCCGCCATTGACCAGACGTTTTCAATTGGTGAGAGATCTGGAGAATGTGCTGGCCAGGGCAGCAGTGGAACATTTTCTGTATCCAGGAAGGTTCGTACAGGACCTGCAACATGCGGTCGTGCATTATCCTGCTGAAATGTAAGGTTTCGCTGGGATGGAATGAAGAGTAGAGCCACGGGGCGAAACACATCTGAAATGTAATGTCCACTGTTCAAAGTGCCGTCAATGCGAACAAGAGGTGACCGAGACGTGTAACAAATGGCACCCCATACCATCACGCCGGCTGATACGCCAGTATGGCGATGACGAATACACGCTTCCAATGTGCGTTCACCGCGATCTCGCCAAACACGGATGCTACCATCATGATGCTGTAAACAGAGCCTGGATTCATCCGAAAAAATGACGTTTTGCCATTTGTTCGTCGTTGAGTCGTTGAGTACACCATTGCAGGCGCTCCTGTCTGTGATGCAGCGTCAAGGGTAACCGCAGCCATGGTCTCCGAGCTGATAGTCCATGCTGCTGCAAACGTCGTCGAACTGTTCGTGCAGATGGTTGTTGTCTTGCAAACGTCCCCATCTGTTGACTGCACGACCCGCTACAGCCATGCGGATAAGATGGCTGTCATCTCGACTCCTAGTGATACGAGGCCGTTGGGATCCAGGAAGGTGTTCGCTATTACCCTCCTGAACCCGCCAATTCCATATTCTGCTAACAGTCATTGGATCTCGACCTACACGAGCAGAAATGTCGCGATACGATAAACCGCAATCACGATAGGCTACAATCCGACCTTTATCAAAGTCGGAAACGTGATGGTACGCATTTCTCCTCCTTACACGAGGCATCACACTAACGTTTCACAAGGCAACGCCGGTCAACTGCTTTTTGTGTATGAGAAATCGGTTGGAAACTTTCCTCATGTCAGCACGTTGTAGCTGTCACCACCGGTTCCAAACTTGTGTAAATGCTCTGAAAAGCTAATCATTTGCATATCACAGCATCTTCTTCCTGTCGGTTAAATTTCGCGGCCGTAGCGCGTCATCTTCGTGGTGTAGCAATTTTAATGGCCAGTAGTGTATTAGCAAGGAGTACGCTTTGTGCTGTCACCTGTTTTCACGCTCTCCCTTCTCTCACCATTACAACATACAACAAAAACACTACAGACAGACAGACACACACACACACAGACACACACACACACAGACACACACACACACAGACACACACACACACAGACACACACACACACACACACACACACAGACACACACACACACAGACACACACACACACACACACACACACACACACACACACACACACACACACAATCCATACACGTGGTATTACAAATAGTGTGTAATGGAGAATTTTGTAAATAAACGCTGGCCGGAGTGGCCAAGCGGTTCTAGGCGCTACAGTCCGGAACCGCGCGATCGCTACGGTCGCAGGTTCGAATCCTGCCTCGGGCATGGATGTATGTCATGTCTTTCGGTTGGTTAGGTTTAAGTAGTTCTAAGTTCTAGGGGACTGATGACCTCAGAAGTTAAGTCCCATAGTGCTCAGATCCATTTGAACCATTTTTTTTGTAAATAAACAAACAAACAAAAAACGTTTCATGTTATACTGGCACGTTTTATTTCTGTGTGATTCCCATGATGAATTTGATTATAAATAGAAATCAAAATTTTGTTGTAACAAAAATGGAACTAAAGCGTTAGCGGACCCATGTCCATACAACGCATTTTATTTCTTTATTTGTGAGGAATGTTTCCTGAAAGTTCAGCCATATCTTTCTGTTACATCCTGTATACAGGTCAGTTCAATCACGAACACTTTCATCATTGATAATAGTTAGATGCCTAGACTTATTTGCCTTATTATGGGCGTGAATAAACCTGAAATATATCGTAGGAGGAGAGGATGTCATATTTAAGGCATCCTCTGAGGCAGCTTGTTGGCGAAATAGCCAATGCACGTTTAGTACTCGAATCTAAGCATACATGCAGATGCGATTGTGGTCGTAGGAATGAGTCAAGAAACTATAATTAAATGATTATCGTTTTAATTTTGTCAACTTTTCATATTAGTACCACACACAGTTTTATGATCGATTTGTGTATCGAAAGCAGGTTCAAGGTACGGGAACATAGGTAACAGCTGCACTTACTCCAGCCTTCAGCGTAGCAGCTACAACTTAAAATTAAGAATACATGTATTTTATTGAATTGAGATATTTTTATATAATAATACGGATTGAAGCTTGGTAATTTGAATATTTATTTATAGTCTTCCCCAACTAGTTTGTATCGGATATAATACACATCTTCCACGATACTGTTAAAAATATACATATTGCATAAGATAACTACATTCGCGTTTTTTATCAAGTTCCATCAAACATAAATCGGTAGTTTACTCAGTCAGGAAACTAGCCATGGTCCAATAGGAACTCTTAACCTGAAGCGATGTTGAGGATGTTACTAAGCACGAAGTACATATGGAACAAGGAAATGAACGTGAGACATGATGTCAATGATAAAACAATGACTGGTTACTTCAGCAGTGTTATATGCTGTTGTTACACACACAGTTTACTACGCGTGAGAGGTTTTTAACACTAAATTTACATACAGCTGACTACCGTAACCATGCATCCCTCGACACAACATTTGGACACCCACTAACCACGGCATCGCCTTATGAACCAAAAATGTAGAGACCAATATCAGTACAGATGCTTATTTCTCTCTAAACTGCGCCTGCCGCTGTGGTCAAGCGGTTCTAGGTGCTTCAGTCTAGAACCGCGCGACCGCTATGGTCGCAGGTTGGAATCCTGCCTCGGGCATGGATGTGTGTCATGTCTTTAGCTTAGTTAGGTTTAAGTAGTACTAAGTTCTAGGGGACTGATGACCTCAGATGTTAAGTCCCATAGTGCTCAGAGCCATTTGAACCATTTTTCTCTGTACTGCGATCACAGAATTAGACGCAAGCTCTCGCTCCAACAGCAGTCAACGGTAAAGAGAGCAGTAACCTCACAATTCATTGTATTTATAGTTTGTCTGATGTAAGAGTGCTAACAGAATTCTTGCCTTCTATAACATTCTGTGATCATGAAAATTAAGTACACTTCAGCAAAGCACTGAACAACGGAAGCCAACGACACAAAATTGGGGATATTTTTTTCTAAAAAGTGTGGAGTGTTAATATCTTATACAACGTCAGCGACGAGGTCATTACAGACGGCGTACAAGCCAAGATTTTGGGAAAGAACATCGGTCGTGCCCGCAGCTCGTGGTCGTGCTGTAGCGTTCTCGCTTCCCACGCCCGGGTTCCCGGGTTCCATTCCCGGCTGGGTCAGGTATTTTCTCTGCCTCGTGATGGCTGGGTGTTGTGTGATGTCCTTAGGTTAGTTAGGTTTAAGTAGTTCTAAGTTCTAGGGGACTGATGACCATAGATGTTAAGTCCCATAGTGCTCAGAGCCATTTGAACCATTTGAACATTGGTCGTTAAGCAGTTTAGGGGAGCCACAGATAACCTAAATATAGATGGCTGGACGAGTCCATTGTGTGGTATATGTGGAGATATCACAATATAACAAATTTAACACACAACGAAAATTATTAAACGAAGTGAAATATAGGTTGCACAGAAGATTTATTATGTTAATTAAAATACCGTATGAGTTGTCTGTAGTTTCTCAGGAGTCTGGTGTTATTTCAAAACTGAAAGAAGTATAAGGGCGATCAGAAAGTTTCCGTTTGAAGACTTTGCTGCGGCGTGTATGCCACATAGCGCGACTTCGATGCGGGTTTATAAGCACCGAAATGTAAGCAAGGGATAAATGTCGCATTCGTGTCTTCCTGACAAGCATAGGGTAATTGCGGAAACGTGAACTACGGCGACGTTGTTACCAAATACGTCCAAACAGGTCCAACGTGCTGTTATTCTTTCCTTGGTTGCCGGAGGACAGACCCGTATAGGTATCCATCGGAGAATGAAGAATGTATATGGGGTAGCACGTCTGTCGAAAACCACAGTTGTGGAATGGTGCGCGACAAGGCGTGGTGCTGCTTCATGATAATGCACGTCCCATCAAATGTAAGTCAGACGTTACGTAAACACAAGCGGGAGACCCTCATGCACGCACCCCATGATCTCTCTATATGCGATTATCTCGCCTTCGTTCCCTTAAAAAAGGTCTTGAATAGTCGACGACTCCTGTCGGACGAGGATACACAGCAGACAGTTACGGAGGACTTCATTCAGCAGAACACGGGTGCTTTAGCAAAAGCGTATCTTCAACATGTTGCGACGATAGAATGGTTGCCTCAATGCTCACAGCGATTTTTCCCGATTTTCACACCGATACTAAACTGTACGACCATCGAACGGAAACTCTTATAAGAGAATATATTAACTTTAAATTAGAATCACGATTTTCAATAAAAATAAGTTACTTGTACTTGTAATTGCAGCACGTTGACTTGTTGGATTCTGTGCTGTATAGATACAGAATGCAACATCATATACTGACGGAAATAGTGAGCACCATGAAACGCTAGTCCGACATTTATCAAAATTTGTAAACATGTTCAATACCCTCTGCCAGGCGCTTGAATGTGATTAGCAGAGTATCCATGGAGATGTAGATGTAGAATGGGTATTAAATGATTATGCTTTTGTTCTTTGGGGCCCGTAGTGCAAAACATGTCCTCTAATGGCATGATTGTTTTGAATATCAGCCAACTACACTGCTCTTTAAATGGTTTTTATTGTATAAATCACTCATGATAAGGCCATTTCGACATACTGCCATCAACAGGTACTGTTGCATGTACTGCCATGACCTATCTTTATTTTAGAATTATTAGTTTCTCCTTCCAGAGGTATATCTGACTTAATCGGTTTTTATGTATTCTGTCTTTCCCTTGAGAGTTAGAGGCGCTCAAGCTTAATCCACCGGATGGTGCTTCGCACCACCGGCCGCTTGGCGGAGTTCGTAAACCAAATGTCCGAACCTGCGGTTCCTCTCATACTGAGCAAGATCACTACTGCAACGACACAGTCATCAGTAGGGTAAAACTAACCTCTCTCACGACGGTCTAATCCCAGCTCAAAAAAAAATGGTTCAAATGGCTCTGAGCACTGTGGGACTTAACATCTGTGGTCATCAGTCCCCTAGAACTAAGAACTACTTAAACCTAACTAACCTAAGGATATCACACACATCCATGCCCGAGGCAGGATTCGAACTTGCGACCGTAGCAGTTGCGCAGTTCCGGACTGAGCGCCTAGAACCGCTAGACCACCGAGGCCGGCCAATCCCAGCTCACATTCCCATTTAGAGAGTGAAAAATCCAACACATTGTGAATTCTGCTGTCAAGAGAAGAACAGCATACATAAAAACCGACTAAAATCAGATGTAAGTCTCCAACGTACAGCTAAGGACAAACTAATAATTCTAAAAAAAGTCAAGACATGGCAACAATATTACCTGTAAGAGCACCTGATTGTAGCAATATGACGTAATGGGCTCAAAGTAAGTGATTTCTGAAATAAAAACCATTTAAAGAGAAGTGTAGTTGTCTGATATTCATAATAAATGATCATTCATTCATCCCATTCTGAACTGATGTCTATCATGAACATTGGTATCCCCCCACTGGCATGAATACATTCCTTTATTCGTTGTGACATGGAAGAAAACAGCCTGCGAATGTCATGTTGAACAATGTTTTGCCAAGCCCATACAACACGCTACTTCAGTTCGTGAATACTGTTGGTTAGAAGCTAGTACGAAAGTATACGTCTTCTCATCGTATCATAGACATGCACTAAGGCCGGTCATTGTGACCGAGCGGTTCTAGACGCTTCAGGCCAGAACCGCGTTGCTGCTACGCTCGCAGGTTCGAATCCTGCCTCGGGCATGGAAGTGTGTGATGTCTTTAGTTTAGTTAGGTTTAAGCAGTTCTAAGTCTAGAGGACTGATGACCTCAGATGTTAAGTCCAATAGCGCTCAGAGCCATTTGAACCATTTTGAACCATATACTGACGAGTATTCAACCACACTACAGCAGCTGCCAAATCAGTTCCGCTGTCATATCCAATACCTCCACACACAATGACTCCAGTGTTTGGAGAGGCATGGTCCTCGAGAATCGCTACTTCTTGTTACCTTTCACTAGTCGTCTACCAACACGTTGTGTCCATCTGACAGGCACAAACGGGATTGAGACTAATTTCTGAACGCCACAGAATGCCACTCAGTTTCCTAACTGACAGTCTCTACACCATACTAGTCTCTGTAGTCTGTGGTAAGCTGTCAGCGGTAAAGGACCCATGACACATCGAGATCTCATATGTGGGCTGTTTATGAAGTTTCAATCTCAACCCAGCTTCCAGTAATCTGTCGGTGAAGATTTGAATGGACACTCCAAAAGAACGAAGCAGCTACAGTGCTCACCATCAACGGAACAACGATAAAATTCATTGTAAATTGTCACTATTCAGTTTTGTCGAAAGGGGGAAAGGTGCTGCACGTGTGGCTAGGAAGTCGTGATTGGCCGTCCTTGCCTTCACTTTTACTGATCTCAGAAAACCCTCATTGTATTTTTGGAATGTTACACTAATATGGCTACAAATTCACCCATCGTTAGAAACATGCAGCCGAAAGAATCAAGTTTTGTTTCTTTCTTTTTACGTTAGGCTTATAACTGGTGTACGCTTTCATCAGAATCTCAGGTTTCCTAGGCAGTGTTGTTCCAGAACCGCTGCGCTAGAGAGAGGATACAACATGTTTTACAGTGAACAACAAATACAGGAAAAGAGAATGGGGACGGAGCGACTTTGATTACGGCGACCCCGGCTGCGGAAACGCTAATGGTCGCTGCCTCGTCATTGATCTAACGAGCCCCACGCGCCAACACATTCTTTAGCTTTGAGAAAACTGATTCTTCGACTGTCCGCTCCACGCAGATTCGTTAAATTCCTTTTTTACGGGGTGACAGGAATCGTTTTTCTCCGAATCTGAGATCCAATGTCGATATTTATTGAAGTTCGTACCAGAAGAGCTGCCGTCAGCGTTGCTCCTGAAAAACTCTGCAGTTTAAATGGACTGTGGAGTGGAACATGTGCCGCACGAACTACTAAAATACGAGACATTTACACGAGATGCCGCCACCGCAATAAATAACTCTACAGACAGAGCGAGGGCTACTGCACCTGATGCCATTGCCATACCTGTATCAATCCTTATAGATTAGGCGAAAGACTGTGCTTCGACTCCTGCAGCAGTGTATAGTTGGTCACAGTAGTAATGAAGTGTTCTAAGCACTGAGAAAAAGGTACAGGTCGTTTCCATTTTCAAGAAGGTTAATCTATACTACGACGTCAATCTGTTGTAAGATTGTAAAACACGTTTTCGGAAAACTGAAATCTCACTTTTATGTTTCAACATGGATTTAAAAAACAGCAATGTTGTGAAACTCTGCTCATTCCCTTTTCCCATGATTTCGTGTGGGCAACAGATAGCTGTCTCCATGTTGATGCCAGGTTTCCTCGCTTTTTCCAGACTTCGATTCAGTTACGCACTGTCACCTAGTGAACAAAAGGCAGGTATACAGAATACTGGACAAGGTTCGTGATCGGATTAAGATATTCCGAACAGTTACAACCTATCAAGGGGGAATCTGTCTGATGTAAAGGTAGCTCTAAATGTATCCCAAGGATGTGTATTGGGTCGCTCTGTTCACGATATATAGGGTGTCCCTTCGAAGAGCCGTCAGGTGCATTTTCTCTGGTGTTTCGGCAGATATTTGCAATTTTGTTTTTTCAGTGAGTAGCTGGAGTCAGCCCAAACACGTACTGCTTATCACGTCTTTCATGCGAGTCTGTGTGTCAACAGAAAGCGTCGGTTTGTTTCAAGTTACAAACAAAATCTTTTTTAAAATGGATTTATTGATGGCCATTCGATAGAGTGGACCCAGATTAGTCTAGTGTAATATTCGGTTGAGCTATATGTATTAATAGCGATAGAAAACCAGATAGAACAAATAGTACTACAGCATTAACTGAGCAGCGCCGCTGCATGGCGACAGCAGACACTGCGGGGCAGAACGGCACACGAATTGCTACTGGAGTGCTGGTTATTCTTCCTGTTTTGCTGTGCCTAATACATATCGATAAAACAAACATCACACTAAACTAATCTTTGATCGCTCTATCGAACGGTCACGATAAGTTTTGCTTTGAAAATCATTTAGTTTGTGATGAAAGATGCGAACGCCTGCAGTTGTTTAGGTTGACTCCAGCTATGTGTTGCAAAGACCAAATTGCAAATATCTGCCGAAGCACCAAAGAAAATGCACCTGACGACAGTTAGGAGAGACACCCGGCACATAAAAAGATCTTACGAATACCATCAGAAGCTACGTGAGCCTTCTTCTTAATCATGCAATTATATACACAGAAGTAGCATCGCAAGAAAAATGCAGCGTCACCTGTAGGGAACCAACGATTCGTGTAAGGATAGGCAATTGGCACCAGCATAAATAAATGTTGCGTACTGCGAATACATAGGCGAAAAAATACGTTGTTGGCAACTACACCATTGCTAACCAATTACTGCAAAGTATCACACGATAACACATTCAAGAGTACGGAAAAGCTCCGTAAAGGGCTCATCATTAGGAAAATTATTTTCTCTGACCTAATTTCATAGATAAGCGTATGAAATATATCTCTCCAAATTTTATACGTTCTATAGCTGTAAAACAAATATATTATTATTGAAAACCTTCTTTTGTAGTGGAAAAGCAGGTTCAAACGGAAGTCTACAAAATGGTCACTTTGCCCAGTAGGTAGGGTACTCAGAGAAAGACAAAAGGAAAACGAATTTCAGATAAAGATTTTGGGCACTTTGAATAGGAAAAAGATTATTGAATGAATAAGATACACATCTATAGAATGAAATACATTTGAATCAGAGAAAAAAATTTAAATATGTTAATAATATACCAAAATATGCAAAATGCTAGTAGTCTTTATCTTCCAGGGTACACAGTAACACTTTTCGTATGTTATAAGTCAAATTAAATTTAAAATATTAATACATCATTCACGCAAATATTCATCATCCTCGCCATAACCAGCACATTCTTCATGAGACCCCCGTATGTAATTGAAGCACCTACTCCAACTTTCAATGTCCTTAGAATCACAAAAGCTTCCGTTGCTATACAAACATTCGGTGTCCTTGTTTCTTTCACTGTATTCTCCGAGAAGCTACTTCTTGCACTTTATTGGACCCCTGCACTGTTGCGTATTCCTTTTCTTATTTCATTTAAGCACGAGACATCTACATCTACGCCTACATACATACTCTGCAAGCCACCATATGGTGCGTAGCGGAGGGCACCCTGTACCGCTACTAATTTCGTTAACTGTTCCACTCTCAAACAGAGCGAGGTAAAAATACTGAAGAATCAGTTGAACGGTATTTTGTAAGCTACCTCCTTCGACGTGTTAATTAAGTTTCATTAGGATTCTTCTAACAAATCTCTGCCTTTGATATATGTATTTCTATACGGCATTTCCACTTTAAATCGCTCTGGAAGCCTGGGATAAGGGCGGCTATAGTGGCTAGGGCGGGTGACGTGGCCACTTTCTTTTATCGTTTTGGAGAGTGCTGCTGCCTAGTTGGGGACATTTAAAAGTATTCAAAGAGACTTCTTTGATATTTGTCAGGGAGTTTCACGGTGATAGTTATAATCGCTAGCCCAGTGAAATATTTTGTGTGTTCGATATGTCTGATGTCAGGTAAGTGGCAAATTAATTTGCATGCATTAAAATATATATATTGTGGCAGTTAATTGCTACAGTGCTGGTAAAACACTGTACTTTAGCCTTCGAAACCATGTGTTTACCTAAGTACCTAAGTAACTTAAACTCGTATTCAGACAACAATTAGCGTAACTGCGTCCAGCCGGTACCTGACAGCCTGACAGCGCAAAGCGACCCACTGGCCCTAGCCACTTTGCCCGAGAAATTTTTACAATATATTCATCTTTCTTCAAGTACAAAAGTATTCCATAATATAAGCATACTAAGGCATTAGTGCGGAGGTGTGTTCTTTTATTACAGTTGTATGTCGAGATGCCGCCAAATTATTTAAGAAAACAGTCATGGGATTCCCAAGCTATGCAACAGGTAATCGATGCTACAAGAAAGAACAGATACCGATGAAAATGCGCCTGTGCATAAAGGAGAAGTGAGTGGCAATGACAAAAATGTAGGCCCATTCGTCATTGATGTAAACGAAATGGCAACACAGCAGTTATGTTTTACATTAAGCCAAAGACTCCTCGTACCTTTGTCACAATAAAAATTAGGCCAGCAAAAACAACAGAGAAAGAAAAGCAAAAAAAGGACCAGGCAACGATAATAACGTCGAGCCCATTCAATACTGGACTGTTACAAGATAAGTTGAAGAAAAATAAACAGATTAACAAAGCAAGAAGGAAGCCAGTATGAACGGAAGAAAAGACTAAAAGATCCAAAGGAGGCCACATGTAGGATATTAGTGCGACCTATTGTTGAGTATTCTTCGAGTGTTTAGGATCGTACCAGGTCGGGTTACAGGTAGACCTTTAAGCAATTCAGAAGCGGCCTGCTAGATTTGTTACCGTTAGGTTCGAAAAGCAGGCAAGTGTTACGGAGATGCTTCGGGAGCTCAAATGGGAATCACTAGAGGGAAGGCTACGTTATTTTCGAGGAGCACTATTGAGAAAATTTAGAGAAGCGGCATTTGAGGCTGCCTGCCGATCGATTCTACAGCCGCTACGTACATTTCGCGTAAGGCCCATGAAGATAAGATCAAAGAGAGTAGGCTGCGTACGGAGGCATATAGATAGTCTTTTTTCCCTCGCTCTATTTGCAAGTGGAGCATGTAAAGAAGTGGCTAGTAGTACATGGTATCCTCCGCCATGCACCATACGGTAGCTTGCGGATTATCTATGTAGATTTAAATGTAGATGTAAACGCTGCTTTCTTCAGGAGGACACGCAAAGTTCATTGCCTGATATAGGGATATACAATACAGAGTCCTCACAAAACTCCACATGGAAACATTCCGTTTATTTCAAAATCACTGAGAAATAACAGCTAGAAAAGCAATCCTAAGGTTGTAATTTATAGGATTTGCATATTATTGCTTTTATGTCTTAGTTCTTGTTTAAGGGGGGTAGGACGTCAAGCGTGCCGACTTGGAGCAGGAGAGGCATCACAGGACATTTTAATTTCCACTGTCTATACTTTTACAAATAAACTCATAAAACTTTGTCAGCATCACCAGGAAGGATTCACACTCATTGCAGCGGAAGATCGGAAACATAACAAAATAATTTTTTTTACGTGTGAAATTTCATTATTCTTTCACTTACTAATGGCTGCATTTGTTGCTATAGGTACACTTTTCTTTTTAAGTTACAGAGATTCTTCGATTAATTTTGCACAGCATACAAACCATACTTACAGGTGAATGAAACTCTAGAATTTATTTAATTTATGAAAAAACTAATGAGCTCTTATATTTTAAACTTCATGTTTAGAAAAAAGTCAAATATTTTAGTTAATCACCTCAATTTTTACCACATTTTTTAATAGATTTGTAAAATTCTAGAGTTTCATTCACCTTTGAGTATGGTTTGTATGCTGTGCAAAATTCATCAAAGAATCTCTCTTACTTATGAGGGAAAGTGTACCTATAGCAATAAATGCTGCCATTAGTAAGTGAAAAAAATGATGAAATTTCACATGTAAAAAAATTATTTTGTTGTTTTCGAACTTCCACTGCTTCGAGTGTAAATTCGGAATCCTTCCTGGTCATGGTGACAAACCTTTATGAATTTATTTGTGAAAGTATAGACAGTGAAAATTAAAATGTCCTGTGATGCCTCTTCTGCTCCAAGTCGGCCCGTTTGACGTCCTACCCCCCCTTAAACACTTGGACTTAAAGGATTAGGTAGCTACCATCAATTAACCACGGTCGAAAATGGACAAGTGCTGTGGAAGTCAAAGTAATTGTGAATCTACTTTAATTAAGTCCTTGCATCTAATGCATTTAATCTTTTAATTTTATTGATTAAAAATGCCACAGAAAAGTTGATTACTTCAATTAGTTTGGCACACGTAACTGCACCAGTAGCAAATAACAAATTTAATTAACTCCTCTAGCCGGTACCATTGTAAATCCATCACCTAAGGAAACGAATTGTCCAGATTCGTATAAGAAAGTACACGGTATGCTGTTGACTTGGACACGTTTCTCAGAAGAAGGCGTTACGCCTGGTGCCTCTCATGTTGATATCATGCTGCTGGCCTGATGGGCCACCCAGTGTTGACCGGCAATCGTGTTATCTTCTGCCTTATGGCATCACTTACAGGTGGCATAGGGGAGGGCTTGAGGTTAGCACATCGCTCTCCCGGCCGTCATCAGCCTTGGAGCTCGTCTGTTTACTTCTGGAGGGTGTGTGCATCCTGTTCCTGTACTCCCGCCAAAGAAACATCTAACCCTGAAACTCTGCACACCAGTCAAACGCGCTGGTCCCTCAACTGTAAACATGTACATTCTGTCAAATATTATCTTATTTAGTGAGCAGATTATCTGTTCTCAAAATGAATCTCTTACCTTTTCTTTTGACATTGCACAATCCATATAATTCCACTTTTTTTATTTATTTTGAAATAAAGTGTAAACTCTTTGACGTCATTTTCTCATTGTATAACAGTATTTATTGCAACATCGAGCAGCTTCTTATGTCAGCATAGTATGTTTCCATTTTCTTGTAAGATGATAAATAATTCCTCTACTTATCCACGATTTTTATAGGTGCTGCACTGGTGTGACATTTGACAATGTTCATTGAGGAACCTGTTAAAGATGGAACATTTATGTCTAAAAGTGTATTTCATTTAGAAATGACTTATAATTTCCATACAGGGTATACCATAATTAATGGCGTAAACGCATGTAGTTGAAAGTACACGATACTGGAAGTAAATAAGTCTCAGTAGACATACGTTCGCATACGAGCCTTGTGCAAGGTGATTGCGACTTTGTGACTTCCAGCTACTACTGATCTGATTCTGTGTAACACTGCATTCCAGTCCGTGATGTGGTCCTTGTTTACATTTTTGGGCGTCAATGCCTCCGAGAAACTGGGAGTTTTGAACATGCTGCGAGAGCGGTTAGGTCTGCAAGAATTACACCTGTGCTCGAAAATGTGGTGCTGGCAACAGTCGAACACTCTCCAGGAATTTCTAAAAACAGGCATGACACAAAAATTCCTGGAACGAGTCGCAGTAGTGTTTGAAGAAAAATTCATCGCTATGCGGTGTACCCGTGTCACCTCCTACGAGTTCAATGTATTAGTGAGGCGGTCGTTTTCCTAGACTAACATTCTGTTAGTGGGTGTGACAACAAGCTGTAGGCAACCCCATGTTTCACAGTAATATTTTATTTGCAGATAAAGCGAAGTTCATTTGTATCACAGTTCCCACGTTGTGATTCGACTCCAACCAAGATATTGTGAGTGTGTCTCCTCATCAGAGACGTTTCTCTTTGACTGTGTATTTAGTGATGTTAGGTGACCGGGTTATTGAGCCGTGCATGTTACCAAACGGACTCAATGGACGGAATTACCTTCGGTTTCTGAGGCTTCATCTTGCAGGATTGGTTGAGGATGCTTCGTTAGAGCAACGCTTCTATGGTGAGACGACATTTAACGTGCAGATATGGCCAAAGATGGACTTGGCGGGGAGAACTTTTTCCATCGGCTCCAAGATCACCTGATCTGAACACTATGAATTTCTGTGTTTGGGGTCGTCTTAAAGGTGTAGGGTATGCTACCAAGGTTTACATGGTTGAAAAATTGTAGCAGACACTTGTCAATGCTTTTCAAGAATTTCAGAATGATTCAGGCGTGTTTGAAAGGATTTGAAAGTCTTTGCGGCGACAGGTACAGACCTGCACCTAGGTACAGTAATGGTCCTTTGAATATCTCCTACAAGTATAGTCATGTAATTATTTCCACGTTCATTCAGAACACCCGCACTTCTACCAAAGTGCCTCTAAAAACTTTTCTTAATTTTGTACAGTACTGTTATCTCTTTCTGACTGTGATGCTTTTTACACAGAATCGAGCCAGAGGTGGCTGGTACCCACAAAGTCGTAATTGTATCGCAATTTACTGAGACATATTTTTGCTTCTAGTAACGTATACTTTCAGCTCTATGTGTTTACGCCATTAATGATGATACGTCCTGTATTTGAAACATCACCTTCGATCAGTAGAATACAGTTTTATCGCCGACCGCTGTGGCCGAGCGGTTATAGGCGCTTCAGTCCGGCACGGCGCTGCTGCTACGGTCCCAGATTCGAATCCTGCCTCAGGCATGTATGTGTGTGATGTCCTTAGGTTAGTTAGGTTTAAGTAGTTCTATGTCTAGGGGACTGATGACTTCAGATGTTAGGTCCCATAGTGCTTAGAGCCATTTGGACCATTCGAATACAGTTTTATCTCTAGCTCCCTGTCGTGAAATCGTTGATTCTTCTTCTTCAGTGTTTACATGATATGCCTCGAGATGGACTTCTGCTATTGGTGACTGAAATATTGCAGAGACTGCGGGTATAAAGAGTGTGCACAAATGTGTAAGGCTAGACAGCTACAGCAGTGTCATACAAGTATTGTGTTGATAGTTTGTGCATACGCTCTAGACTGTGAATAGTGAGGGTTGGTTATTGAATTCGGATTTACATTTCCGGTCACTAGGACAAACCCAGGAGCATCCAGGCTGCGTCTCTTCTACAGTTATTTAAAAATATTCAAAGACATATCAATTAAGATAAAACAGTGACGATGAGATACATAGCGTGATATATTTGTGACCTACAGATGTGATCGCGATGAGATCCTCTAAAACCCTTACATAAGGAAATTGCTTTCCGACAAGACTAAAAAATATATTGAATTAAAAAACATATGGTAAGCGTGTAAGGAATTAAGTGTTAGATGGCACTTAGGTATTAGTAAGTGGATTGGATTGAAGCTAGAAAGGAAAAAGAGAAATTATAGCCTTCATTTGGGATAGGACAAATATGGAAGGTTACATCTTGAAAGTATAGATGGTTCTGTATCTGAGCGTCAGAGGTAATTAAAGTTACCCTAGAAAAGGAGGCCTAGAAAACAGAGAAAAGTGATATGTGTTGGCATAGGTGAGGCCATAGGTTAGGATTAGTGAATGTGGAGGTCACAAAGAGATATCGGAATCCAAATTTACGGGAGAAATATTACATTCGCCGTCACTGGAAGAGCTGACTGTGTTCAATATAGTTATTCAAAAGTATAGGTGGATTAGAATTTGTCAGTGTAGGTGTAAAAGGTGTGTGACGAGATACAGAATGGTATGAAATACGATAACTAAGACAATGTAGATACTTGTAGATACTGGAACATGTGGCTGTTAAGATGCTAAAATCACTGTGCGGTCATCGTCATTTAAGTTTCCAGCGGCTTTTGTAAAACATTCCAAGCGAATAACAGGATATTTCCATCAAAAACTTCGCTGCCTAATTCCTGCCTCATTCTTTTCCAATATGAGCTTGTACCCTGTCCCTAATGGACCTGTTGCCAGCGGGACATTAATCTCTAGGCACGTTCACCTTTTCCTTTCGCTTTACTTTTACTTCTTCTTCTCCTTAGTCTTCTCTGTCAACTCAATTCATGGACATAGTATAACGGTGATGTGTTTACACGGAAACCTCTAATAATTAAACAGCCGGCCGGAGTGGCCGAGCGGTTCTAGGCGCTTCAGTCTGGAAACGTGCGACCGCTAAGGTCGCAGGTTCGAATCCTGCCGCGGGCATGGATGTGTGTGATGTCTTTATGTTAGTTAGGTTTAAGCAGTTCTAAAGTTCTAGGGGACTGATGACCTCAATGCTGATGACATCAATGCTGAACTGTCTAATCAGTTTTCAGGCGAGTTCTGCCAGCCATTTGATGAAACCGTTCTGGAACGCGGATTTCGTATTTGACGTTATGTTTGATGGAAATGGTTGACATGGCTGTGAGCACTATGGGACTTAACATCTGAGGTCATCAGTCCCCTAGAACTTAAAACTACTTAAACGTAACTAACCTAAGGACATCACACACATCCATGCCCGAGGCAGGATTCGAACCTGCGACCGGAGCGGTCGCGCGGTTCCAGACTGAATGATGGAAATGTTTCAGCATAATGTTTTGCTGTTTTTCAAATTCTGTTCGTTGTAACCCACGACACAACAAACACGAAATAGGCCTGTTACGCTCAAAACTCATTCAGACTGCTTACACATAATCGAACTGACGAATGCCATACAACGTGAGTTTGCTACAAAGGCTGTTTGACTACACAATTGCAGCTTTTGTGAAAGTATGTAGTCCCTATGTACTACGATTCAAGAAGCGCACGGAAGTGGAGGCACGTAGCACAGGGGATGATTTCCCCTGTGAGTTCATTTTATTTTCGTTTTCTATTTAGCTCTCTTGCATTTAACATTTGGTCGATAGCAATCTCATTACACACAGCTCGACATTGCTAAGGGAAGGTACTGACGTGGCTTTAATGAATGAATCATCCTGAAGTAAGTATGATATCGTCATTGACATATCGTGAGAGTCAATCATAGCGCCATCTGACTCGTTGGTATTTATTAATGGACGTACGTTGAACGGCGCTTTCTCAGCCAAGGAAAGCAGCTTTAGAGTACTCCCCCGTCCCAGTTTGGAAACTGTATGCTGTCATTGCTGCACATAAACTCCCTAATGGGTTTTTTGATTAATAACATTCATTCAAAACGAATTTCAGAGTTAACACAAGGGTTACCAGACGAGGAAACAGTTTACGTTTAGACGATATTTCCTTAACCATTACAAGAAAATGTGTGCAATACTCTAAACCGGATACACTTTGATCGCCGTGATTACTCTGACCACTCACACACCAGAAGTCTTACAGTTCCCTTCCTGTTCTAAGTTGAGTGCTTAGTTTTGGGAATTTGTGGTAAGTTCTATGGGGCCAAACTACTAAGGTCATCGGTCCATAGACTTACACCCTACTTAAATTAACTTACGCTAGGGACAACACACACACACACACACACACACACACACACACACACACACACACACACACACACACACACACACACACATGCCCATGTCCAAGGGGGAGCGGGGGTGGGGGTGGGGGTGGGGGTGGGGGTGGGGGTGGGGGTGGGGGTGGGGGTGGGGGGTGGGGTAGGGGGCACGAGTGTTTAGTATATAGTGTTCGGTGGCAAAGTTAAATCATTATATATCAGATGGCACCATGTAGTGTCGATTTTCTTGCGCAACAGCTGCAAACCTGTTGTTGTATACGGAAAAGTGTTTTAAACTCTCGTTGTGCAAAATCCACCGATATCATTTAACTGCAAAGCCATCGGTGTTTTCAACTACGTAATTTATGTTACTCGATTAACTCTCAAAAGAGGCCACTGATTAGTTCTAGTGTATTAAGATTTCTGAATTTATGCGCATGATTTCTCTGTTTCGGGGTTACTTTGATCACTGGTCATTGATACCCCCGAATTATAGATAGACAATTTATTTAACAGTGCTGAGGCCAATGACAGTGTGGAATTAAGGAATGCAAGCACGAGATAAACATTGAAAATGTGAAATGCTGCTACATTAATAACTGGTGTAACCGCCAGAATCTTGAATACTAGCATGCAGACATGCATGCATTGTGTTGTAGAAGATGTCTTGTGGAATGGAGGTCCGTGCCATTTGTCCTTGGTCTGTCAACACAGGGACGGTCAATGCCGTTTGTTGATGAGTCTGGAGTTGTCGTCCGATGATGTCCCATGTGTGCTCGATTGGAAACAGACCTGGTGATCGAGAAGGCCAAGGCAACATGTTGACACTCTGCAGAGCCTGTGGGCGAATGTTATCCTGTTGGAAAAGACCACCAGGAAGGGTGTTCATGAATGGCAGCACAACAGGTCGATGTACCAGACTGACGAACAAATCTGCGGTCAGGGTGAGTGGTATACCCACGAAAATGCTTCTGCTGTCATACCAAATCACACCCCAGGCCATAACTCCAGGTGCAGGTCCAGTGTGCCTAGACAGGTTGATTGCACACACTTAACTGGTCATCTTCTAACCGATACACTTCCATCACTGCCACTAAGGTAGAATCAGCTTACATCGGAAAACACAACAGACCTTCACCCAGCCCACCAGTGAGCTCTCACGTAACACCACTGGAACTGCAAATGGCGGTTGTATGGAGTCAGTAGAATGTACGCTATAGAGCGTCTTGCTCGGTGTTGTCCTTAAAGCAACCGCCTTGGAACATTTCGTTAGTCGTTGCTGTGCCAACTACTGCTCTCACTGTTGCTGCAGACGCAGTACGATGCGCCAGAGCCATACGCCGAACGCGATCGCTTCCCTCTTGGTAAAGTCTTCTTGTGACCGTACATTCTCGTGAGCGCTCCTGCCAGCAATTATGTACAGTGGCTACATTCCTGCCAAGTATTTTTGCAATATCGCAGAAGTAACATCTAGCTTCTCTTAGCCCTATTACACGCCCTCGTTCAATCTCAGTGACGTTTTGACAGTGGTGGCTTGTCGCTTTAAAGGCATTCTTGACTAACATCAACTCAGCACGCCATTTCAAAGAAAACTAACTCTCGCTACCATTAAAGCGTGCATTTAAAACAAACCTGGTCTGCATCCTCGCAGTAGCGCTACTAGCGCCACTCTTATGTCACTGGAGCGAAATTTGATCAGACAACTTCCGTTTACGTCGCACAACTCCTTCTTTGTGCTACAATTTTTTTCGTCAGTGTATTTATTCCTGGGTGGTGGAGGAGGAGATTACTGTTTAACGTCCCGTCGACAACGAGGTCGTTAGAGACGGAGCACAAGCTCGGATTAGGGAAGGATGGGGAAGGAAATCGGCCGTGCCCTTTCTAAGGAACCATCCCGGCATTTGCCTGAAGCGATTTAGGGAAATCACGGAAAACCTAAATCAGGATGGCCGGACGCGGGATTGAACCGTCGTCCTCCCGAATGTGAGTCCAGTGTCTAACCACTGCGCCACCTCGCTCGGTATATTCCTGGGTGGTCAAAGTTTCATTGTGTTAAAGTATCTCCAAATCCATGCTAATTTTGACCAACTATAGTTTTTTTGCATTATTTCCTCTGCATTTCTGGAAATATATTGTACTAATTACTATGTAATACTTTCATACAACCCCCTATGTCCACTGCCGGCCGGGGTGGCCGAGGGGTTCTAGGCGCTACAGTCTGGAACCGCGCGACCGCTACGGTCGCAGGTTCGAATCCTGCGACGGGAATGGATGTGTGTGATGTCCTTAGGATAGTTGAGTTTAAGTAGTTCTAAGTTCTAGGGGACTGATGACCTCAGAAATTAAGTCCCATAGTGCTCAGAGCCATTTGAACTATTTGAACCCTATGTTCATCACCATAAACAGCACGGAAGCTAAGAAAAGCTGCCATGATAATGACATTTGAATGTGAAATTCGGTCTAAGTATACCCGGTTTACGGTATTCTGTTTTCTAAGACTGCGAGCAGGACTGGAAAATATCAGTTTTCCCATTAGAGTTTTAGATTTAAGCTCAAGTTCATCCTTGCTGTAAGTTATTTATTATTTGCAAGAATCTCTTGTAGAAGAATATAATATTTCGCCTTACTGTACGCCATTTATCCCGCTGGTATGCGATAGTAAAAAGCAAGCTGCACCTAAACTGAAACCGTGTGGCGCATTATTATTTGATCTGCGATACCAGTCATATCGGCTAAGAGTTTTAGGTTGTTTCTCACATTAGTGTAGGCTAAAGTCATATCAGCTGTATCCTCTATGGGAACACAACACACACAGTATTAAAACAGGAATACGCAGAGAGAAAGATTAACGCGATATACGTACAGGTGGTACTCGGGTTCTACGATGCTATGACGTTCACCCAGCCACAGAAGTCAAATTGTCGTAGACGAATTCTCATTACACGAGGACCCTGCCACAGGTGACATAAAAGCTAAAGAAGTAGTAGTGGCCTGCGTAAACCGTGTTTAAATTGAAGTAATGTATGTCACTGACACCAGATTTTTCAGTCACGATGAGGTAATCCTAAAAAAGGAAATATTTCTTGAAGTATTTCGCGACGATACTCCTGCCAATGTTGTGGAGCTATTCCAAGAAGGCACAGTTCTTTCTTGCAAATTGAATACAAAATCAGCATCAAAAGGTACACCACATTGGAATCAAATAGAAAATTGGCTGTTATTGGTCTCTACAGCTAAGTGAATGGCGTCTCTGTGGAGAAGGTCGTATTTCAATTTCAAATTTAATTACTTTTCGTCTTCTGTCATACTTTTTTGTAAAGAAACACTCTGTTGAAGGCTTCATTTCCCCCACTATACTACACTAAATACATACTTCATAGACAACACGTAGTCAATTTCTCACGTTTGAGATGACAGAGAATAGATTGAGTTATTTTGACAGGTATGACAGAACGGCAACCTTGAAATTCACTGGTAGCAACTTCTGAGGTTAGACAGCTCACTTGACTATGATTTCGTAACTGAATTTCACTCTGACTATTTCAGCTTTATTAGAGAAACGCGGAAAAATTGACGTAGAAGATATTGGTTTTTATTGGGATTTGATTATTACAGGAGCCTCCGACTCAGGAGATAGGCGCTGTAAAACACATGCCTTACGAAATGCTTCTTCTGTGAATACTATTTCGTTGAATTCTTCAGTTGTGTGGCCATAGTGTCCGTAGCTGCTTTATAATTCAGAATGATCGGTCTCCGGGAAGCAGGGCTGTCATACCGTGACATTTCGGCTCGCACAGGGCATACTGCTACGACAGTGATGCGTGTGTGGAAGCAATGGATAGAGGAAGGTCTTACGCGTTTCGCCTTATTGAGGTATAGCATCATCAGCTGATGATGCTTTACCTCAATAAAGCGAAACGGGCCTGGTGAAAAAAAAAAATCAAGCATTTCTGGAGTTGCAACGACAAAACGAAAATACCCTCAAGAAACCTTTCATTGATTTAGTGATAATTAAAACTCATTTCACAAAAGAAAATACACTGCCGTTTGTGAAAAGTGCAAACGCCGAGAAGGAATTACCCGAATAGAGCCACACTTGGTGGATGGAAGTGGCGACGGATGTGCAAGCAATACGTGATACGTTTTACAGCGAGATGGGGGACACACAGGCCGAGCAGCGCCCTCGGACCGACAGTGTCGGTGCTGCGCCTAATGCAGTCGGTGCAGAGCTGTCACACAAGGTGGAAACAAGACAGTGAGCGCCAGTATGCCTCGTCGACATCAGAGGGAACTATATCGGCACGTGAGTGAGTTCGAACGGGTCAGGGTGATCGGTCTCCCGGAAAAAGGGTTGTCGGTACGGTGGTGAGCGCAACCTGGGGGGCTACATTGTGGAGCGCCATAGCGGAGTTTAAACACCAAGTGTGATGGTTTGGGGCGCCATTGGTTACAACAACCGATCTCGCCTCGTACGTACTGCCGCCACTTTGAGCAGCAACAGGTACTTAACGGAGGTTGTGGAACCTGAGGTACTCCAACTCCTTCAGGCATCTCCACAGGTCACATTTCAATAGAACAATGCCCGGCCACATATTGCGAGGAATGTACAGGCCTCCTTCGAAGAGCGACGGGTACCATTGCTTCCCTGGCCTGAACGTTCGCCAGACACGTCACCCATCAACATGTCTGGGAAATGGTGGGTCGGCTCCTGGTGCATCACGGTCCTCCAGTAACTAGTGTATCGGATTTGAGGGCTCGGATACAAACTGCGTGGAGGGAAATCCCTCACGAACGCATTCAGAACCTTATTGATTTAATGCCACGGCATATAGCAGCTCTAATTGCACCGCACGGTGGCCACACGACATACTGAATAGTAGGGCTCAAAGGACATGTACTGATTTGAAAAGGTAATCATTTGTTACTTGTCATGTACCTAACCTGTAGTATTAAATAAGTAGATTCATGCGTTTCCTTCTTGGTGTTGTAATTACCACAAGGTGTAGTGTAGATACGATGCTACTTAGACATGGTACGACCTTTCACGAATCGAGGGATTAATCAGACATTAAGTGTTTTTAGTTGGATAATTCAGCACCACGTGAGGAAATAAGTGGATGATGACATACTTGCAAAACATCTCCCACGATGCACATTAGTCTCGGTCACATTAAGAGTACGATGAATATCTCTCCGCAGCCAACTTCTTGAACACATCAGAGTGCCTCTCGCTGCTATGCACAGTTCGCCCTGTCCAGCCACGAGTGATAAGTCGGGTGTGTCGGCCAAGGAGCACCAAAGTACCAAGTCGATACTCAATGGAGCTTGTCCTGGCTTCTTTCAACCAGAAAAAATGGTTAAAGTGTTTTTGGTAATGATGTTTAGATGTTATGATGACATATCGAGCAATAAATTGAATCAAGGTGATTTACCAAACCGAACTTATTTTATGTTTTTTATACAGCACTCAACTATCAGGTAATTTACAATGATTTACCGAGGTGTATTCACTGAGTAATACTAACACTGAGTAATACTAACATTTCTTTTAGTACATCTACTGATGACATATTGAAAAATTTGTAACTGCTGTCAATGTTGATTGCCAAGTGTATTTTACCAAACGCTTTGTCAGCTAACTATAACTAAATGCAGGCAAACGAAACGCCCTTCACTGTTATAGATTTTGTGATCAACTCTTCTTCGTTACATGTGTGTCGATACAGTAATTAAAATACCTAAGGGCTCTCTCGCGTTATTTCTCGTTGCGACAGTCGATTGATCGTACGATTAATAAGTTAAGTGGCAATCTCAGTTCAGTACTCGCCAGGAGCAGTCTGCTGCGGGAATATGACTTCTTCAGCAGACAAAGTCTCCGAAAGTATTCAAACACGTCGTCATTGTAATGGAATTTTGGCTTCATTCATCAGTTAGGATGAAAACAAAGAAGAAAAATCACAGAATCAGTTATCTCAGTTCTGGAAACAAAGACGTATCCGTCATGATGGAGACGTCTGTAGCTGACAACTTTTTTGACCGGTTTTTTCTCTAGCATAATTATGTATTATTTCAAATGCGGTAGCTTCACTGTTGCTTATCTGAATATAAATTTCCATCTGAAATGTTGTACGATTATGCTGAACGATAAACTGTTTAAAAGAGAAGGATTTATATGATTTTCTGAGGTAGTTATAGTGGTAAGAAAACATTGAAAGTGCACAAATACAAAACTTGATTTTGTTGGAATTTTTGTTTTTGCAGCAGCCGATACGGTGTTCTTTCTTCGTAAATATGCAGTTTGACTGATTAGCGTTCGATGTCATATACATTTTCACCTGCCACAGTGTTTCCGTACGTCTGCGGTTGTTCTGAATTGCTACTCGTATGCGAAGTAAAGCTGCAGTGGATACAACCCGTTTCAAGGTCTAACGTGCCCATCACCCTACCATTTTCTGACATTTCGGGTAAGGTAGTTATATAGTTACGTTCTTCACAAGGCAATAATGATAAATGTACAATTCATTAGAATTTTCAAGTAATTTTGAAGTACAGTGGCATTTTACGTACTCTGAAATTTCTTTCCGCATATTCAACATAGGAAATTGTAGTTAACTTCAAAATCAAACAATTGTGGGCGCAGTCTAATTCTGTACCGTTGCCTGTTGTATCACTCTCAGTCAGTTTAAGTTGTTCCTGAAATCAATGACGCAGTTCAAAAGCTAATGTTGGGCCTGTGTTTCAATCGAAGATATTCCGCATAGTTTTCTGTTTGCTTTTAATACAATATTTTGTTGGGAAAGTATACAACAATAAAGAACTGATTGTTTCCCAATGTGACGAGCATAAACAGGCACTGATTTCAAAGGCCGCGTTCAAACTTCCATTTCTCTTTTGTCCGTTTCTGCATTTGTGACAGTCACATCCTCGAAAGTACACTCCGCACTGTTGAGAGAAAGGTCTGTTAATAGAGTCTTTTGCTGCCCCTCTCACTTACTTTTTTCAATATACTACTGATGGTCAAACTGAGCAGCAAGCCTCTTCCGACAGCAGTCAGGCGCACCTGCTGGCCGTTGCAATTCGCAATGAGCAGTACTTTACTGTTGCTCCCTTACAGAACACACGAAATTGCGAAATCAAGCAAACCACACAACCATCGCCACACTTGACAAAGCCCGAAGTGAACTGACCTACACGTTTCACTAGTTTCAACAATCTCGAAGCATTTCTTGCCCCAGTTCTGTTTTTGACTACAACTTACGTACTACAGTTACTGATTTTAATACTAGGAATCAGTATGCGGACTGTTACTTCGTGTGCGATTTTGTGAGTGTATCCTTACGTTGAATGACGATAAGTTATCCCTCTTTCATGAAATGTATTCGCAGTTGTGAAATGCCATCAGCTGCGTAACGGAATGACTACAATGAAAATTTATGCCGTAATGGGACTCGAACCCGGATTTCTCGATTATCGCGAGCGGTCGCCTTACCATTTTTTTCCACTTTGTTTGTTGTATTTGATCGAAGCGGACGTCACATGACATCCGTTGAAGTTCGTTGTTGATTTTTTCACTCTTTTTTTTATTATTATTACAGAGACACGCCAGGTCTCTGACCGAACACGCTGAGCTACCGTGCCGGCGACCATTAGGCCATCAAAGCATGACTCACTGCCAGACCCAAACTTCCAGATGCCGTCGTTCATACGTCACAGTGTTTAGGAGAGGCACAGTGATGTTACGTTTGGCGTAATGGTGTGGAGAGTCATCGGGTATGAATTCAGGCTACGTTTGCTACTGACTGAGGTAAGTGTGATGGCGCAACGATATGTTACCGACGTCATGTGTCCTCATCTGTTACCTCTCATGCGACAGTATAGTGGTGCGATTTTTCAACAGAACAGCGCTCTTCCATACATGTCAGGTATTTGTATCGTGATGTTGTGGTACTTCTGTGAACAGCAAAATCCCCCGAATGTATTTCCGGTAGAGCATGTGCGGGACCAGTTCGGACGTCATCTCTGTCCAAGTGCCAGTATATAAGATATTTATAACAGTTACGGACCACCTTATCTCAGTAGAGGATATAACGGATATATATACCCTTCCCAAACGAATCAGTGAATGCTTCCGAGGCAGAAGGGGTGCACGTCGTACTGATAAGGGGTCTTACACTGAGAAGTTCTTCGTAAATGTCATTCCATTTTATAATCACTGAAATACATGCCCTCAAACTGAGAAGTTCCTTTTCGTTTCTCCCTATCGTTCTGGGTGCTTCCCTTTTTTTGTCAAGTAATATACTTATTTACGCCACGCGGGTTTAGCCGAGCGGTCTAGGGCGCTGTAGTCATGGATTGTGAAGCTGATCTCGGTTGAGGTTCGAGTCCTCCCTCGGGCATGGGAGTGTGTGTTTGTCCTTAGGAAAATTTAGGTTATATAGTGTGTAAGCTTAGGGACTGATGACCTTAGCAGTCTAGTCCCATAAGATTTCACACACATTTTTGAACTTATTTAGTTCGTTATCTCAAAGTACTCAATTTCGAATCCTGTGTCATCTGTACAGCATTAACTCTAAAGCCCTGAGACATCCTGCACAGGAACTCATTCCATACCCCATCAACTTTGACTTAGATAGTTCGACGGGATGTGATAAAGAAATGACTAGGACGTCGAGGAAGATATGGCGAAGACTAATGAAATGGAAAAGATGCTGGCATGTTTATCCACATGTTTAACTGCTTGTTTTGACCTCAGTAAAAGTTTCTTGGTTTACTCTTCACGTAAATTTTGACTAAGAACTTGCATCGATTTTCTCCTCTGCCATCGATAGACTTAATATCTTACCTAATAGCTTGGTGTCCTTTTCGGATGACGTACATCTTAACTGCGTCATAACCAGTCTTTTTTTTTTTTTTTTTTAATGGTTCAAATGGCTCTGAGCACTATGGGACTTAACAGCTATGGTCATCAGTCCCCAAGAACTTAGAACTACTTAAACCTATCTAACCTAAGGACATCACACAACACCCAGTCATCACGAGGCAGAGAAAATAGTCTTTTTTTATCTGATTGTAAATATTATGTCGATCACTACGAGGATGGTAATTGGACAGCAAAGAGGTTGGTCTGTTTGTCCGTAGTCTACATGTCACACTTAAGGATACATCCGCTGTCTCTGTTTACGATTTTTGTACATTTTTGTACTTTCTCGATGACAGATTCCCTGGAAGTAGCTCCATAGAAACCGTTCTTCCTCTCCTCAAATATAATTTTATGCTTGACCTGTAGGCTTAGTTCGACATCAGTTGATTTGTATAACTCGTGATTTTTGTTGTCACGTTAGTATATAGAGATGTCGCAGTGGAAAAAATGAGAGAAGAAAGTAATTTAGTAATACAATTTTTCTTGTTAATTCAAGAGGCCCACTGCTTCGATAAAATATATCGAGTAATTAGATTAATTAAACATGGTATCGTCATATTCGATTATTTCACAACATTTCGCAAGGATATCCTTCAGTTTTGAGAAACACTACTGGATCTGATCGACCTTCTGAACAAAGATAGGGTTACTGCAGAGCGAAAACTAATAAAAAAAAGACCATTTTGCATTTCTTCAAACATGGGAGTCATTTGCTCTGTCTGCAGTTCCTCAATTTCCTCAAAATTATTGCAACCACATACATTCTACGGATATTCTCAACCTGATAATTGTGAGGCACTTTTTAAGTACTGATTTAACCTATCCCTCATTTATCACTGGAGCTATCGACCTTTCTCTTCTTTAGTGATAAGACAGTAATATATTAAGACATAGCCAGGTAGCCTACGTTACCAGACGTGCAGTATCGCTCCTTAATTTGTGAGCAGCCATTAAAGCGCAGACTATTTGTTAAAAACAAAAGACTATTTGCCAACATTTCTATTTCTGAAGGGCTCGTGTGTGCACGTGTGGTGTTGCCCTCTGACGACCATTAAAAATGCTCGAAGAGTCATGCTCGCCACATTCTAATGATTGAAATTGAAATGATATCTCGCATTCTTAACTGCGGTACACTTTGTAACTATAACAACAGCTATAAGCTAATAAAATTTCGAAGTTGTACATGTTTATATGAACATTTCAATTCAATTTTTTTCACAATAGCGTCTCCAAATAATAGTTACTTGACATGGAAGAGCCGTTACGTAAAACACATAACTGCCGGTCTTTTTCGAACATATTTGTGTGACTTAGAGGAGGACTGAAATTGTCTGATTAAACGAGGTAGCAAACGCACTGCACTAGGATGGCGCCCGACAGAGATACAACTTTCTCCAGGCGAGACAATATTGCTAATCAGTAGCTGGGCAGTAAAAGGACAGGAGGTGGTAGTACGCAGTTCCTGACAGTAAGCCTGTGCGCTAACGAAACGCCTCAATACAGAAAGATCTATGGAGAGAGAGAGAGAGAGACAGACAGAGAGAGAGAGACAGAGAGAGAGAGAGAGAGAGAGAGAGAGAGAGAGAGAGAGAGAGTGAAAACAATTAAAACAATTAAGTTTACAAAAATTAGTAAAAAGTAACTGAAAACATCCATATAAATGGTCAGCATATTCCCGTATCTTTCAATGACAAAATACATTATGATTATAAAACTGACTCGTTCCAGATCATAGTGCGAGTTCGAAACTATGCATAGAATATGCAAGTAACTAAAGTAAACTAAGTCCCAAATCTCCAAGCAAAATCTTATGAAATCGTAATGTGTACACCGTTAAGGGTAATCTCTCCAACGAAGAGACTGCACAAACCCAAATCGCAGTCAGACGTATGATATAGTTACAAATATGACACACAATCCACTAGTCTGAGAAAAAATATGTAAAAAACTTCCATGAGCACCGTACTAAGTGAACGATGTGTGACGAATCCCATAGTCACCAATCGTAGTGATAAATTCAAGGATACCGAAACGGACGACGCAATAGTTAAGATTGTTGTTCGAAAGTAATGAGTTAAGATCCGCCTCATAATTCTCGTCAGGCTAATTCTGAATGGTTCATTCAAAAAGGCTAAACCGATTTAGGACCTCCTTAATCCAAATGAGCTAATCCTCGGGCTGTAGTGACCCCAAACTCGACTTCATTTTAAGCTGTGCCTTCCTCTAAGTTTTCAAGTGCTACTCTGCTTCGCTACGAACACTGCGCTGAGGTGTACAGACCTACAGCGTCGTTGAAAAGTCATACGTATTCTCATCAGAACCTTCGACCGGTACACGCACAAGTTATTGAACGTCGCTAAAAGCATTACTGGCTCTGTCGTGACAATTATCTCCCACATTGTGCTTCCTGCAGGAAACACGCAACATTACAAAATTACACTGTAATAGACATTAGCAGACTGCAATGCAAAATCGAATACACATATATCTTGAGCCAACTAGCACGAAATACGGCAAATCTCCGAATTGTTCGTTTTTCGTTTTGCTTTCTGGTACACATTTGCCGAAATAGAATAAATGTTGCTGTCGAATACTAAATTCGTGGCGTACAGGACGGCTGATACCGTAGCTGCAAATAATAAACGCGGGACTACATATTTTAATCGGAGGTATCGCGTAATTCGAGTATAGCGTCATAATTGAGCAAACTCAATTACGACGCAATGCTGTAGTTCATCACAGGGTAAAATTAGCTGATTAGAAATCGGGATTTCGATTTGTAACAAAATCGGCGGCAGCACCCTGGGCACCGGGTTGTCGCTGGCGCGCCGTCTGCCTTCTGCAGGCGGCGCGGCGCGGGGCGCGTTCCGCGCGGCGTCGGGTGGCTCAAGCACAAGTGTGCCGCTGCCGCGGTCCGCTCTTTGGTAACTCAACCCGCCACGGCTGCTGCTCCGTGCTGCAGCTTTCGACCATTCACAGCGCTCATTGTTCAAATTTCCATCCGAGCCCGCAGCACTGAAGCGTGCTTTTTAGTTAGCTGCCGTTCTACTGCGCCTCTGCTCGACATGCAGAACCTGGATAAAATATTGTGAACATCAACAAAAGCTTCGTACCACCTCTTGATTTCGAAACTCGTGGCAAGAAAAACAACCTGTCTTTGCAGCATGCGTATGTACTTACCTGCAAAGAGTCCAGATTACCGACAGGAGGAGGAGGACTTAGTGTTTAACGTCCCTTCGACAACGAGGTCATTAGAGACGGAGCACAAGCTCGGATTAGGGAAGAATGGGGAAGGAAGTCAGCCGTGCCCTTTCAAACGAACCATCCCGGCATTTGCCTGAAGTGATCCAGGGAAATCACGGAAAACCTAAATCAGGATGGCCGGACGCGGGATTGAACCGTCGTCCTCCCGAATGCGAGTCCAGTGTGCTAACCACAGCGCCACCTCGCTCGGTGATTACCGACAGACACACACATATATATATATACACAGGGTGTTACAAAAAGGTACGGCCAAACTTTCAGGAAACATTCCTCACACACAAATATAGAAAAGATGTTATGTGGACATGTGTCCGGACACGCTTAATTTCCATGTTAGAGCTCATTTTAGGTTCGTCCACCTACGCTCAATGGAGCACGTTATCATGATTTCATACTGGATCTCTACCTGTGCTGCTAGAATATGTGCCTTTACAAGTACGACACAACATTCGGTCCATGCACGATGGAGCACCTGCACATTTCAGTCGAAGTGTTCCTACGCTTCTCAACAACAGATTCGGTGACCGATGGATTGTTAGAGGCGGACCGATTCCATGGCCCCACGCTCTCCTGACCTCAACCCTCCTGACTTTCATTTATGAGGGCATTTGAAAGCTCTTATCTACGCAACCCCGCTACCAAATGTAGAGACTCTTCGTGCTCGTATTGTGAACGGCTGTGATACAATACGCCATTCTCCAGGGCTGCATCAGCGCATCAGCGATTCCATGCGACGGAGGGTGGATGCATGTATCCTCGCTAACGGAGGACATTTTGAACATTTCCTGTAACAAAGTGTTTGAAGTCACGCTGGTACGTTCTGTTGCTGTGTGTTTCCATTCCATGGTTAATGTGATTTGAAGAGAAGTAATAAAATGAGCTCTAACATGGAAAGTAAGCGTTTCCGGACACATGTCCACATAACATATTTTCTTTCTTTGTGTGTGAGGAATGTTCCCTGAAAGTTTGTCCGTACCTTTTTGTAACACCCTATATACTACTGGCCATTAAAATTGCTGCACCACGAAGATGACCTGCTACAGACGCCAAATTTAACCAACAGGAACAAGATGCTGTGATATGCAAATGATAAGCTTTTCAGAGCATACACACAAGACTGGCGCCAGTGGCGACACCTACAACGTGCTGACATGAGGAAAGCATCCAACCGATTTCTCATACACAAACAACAGTTGACCGGCGTTACCTGGTGAAACGTTGTTGTGACGCCCCGTGTAAGGAGAAGAAATGCGTACCATCACGTTTCTGACTTTGATAAAGGTCGGATTGTAGCCTATCGCGATTGCGGTTTGCCTTATCGCGACATAGCTGCTCGCGTTGGTCAAGAGCGAACGACTGTTAGCAGAGTATGGAATCGATGGGTTCAGGAGGGTAATACGGAAGGCCGTGCTGCATCCCAGCGGCTTCGTATCACTAGCAGTTGAGATGACAGGCATCTTATCCGCATGGCTGTAACGGATTGTGCAGCCACATCTCGATCCCTGAGTCAACGGATAGGGAAGTTTGCAAGACAACAACCATCTGCACGAACAGTTGGACGACCTTTGCAGCAGCGTGGGCTATCAGCTCGGAGACCAAGTCTGCGGTTTCCCTTGGCGCTGGATCACAGACAGGATGGTGTACTCAACGACGAACCTGGGTGTACGAATGGCAAAACGTCATTTTTTTCGGATGAATCCAAGTTCTATTTACAGGATCATGAGTGTCGCATCCGTGTTTGGTGACATCGCGGTGAACGCACATTGGAAGCGTGTATTCATCATCGCCATACTGGCGTATCACCCGGCGAGACGGTATGGGGTGTCATTGTTACACGTCTCGGTCACCTCTTGTTCCCATTGACGTCACTTTGAACAGTGGACGTTACATTTCAGATGTATTACGACCCGTGGCTCTACCCTTCATTCGATCCCTGCGAAATCCTACATTTCAGCAGGATAATGCACGACCGCATGTTGCAGGTCCTGTACGGGCCTTTCTGGATACAGAAAATGTTCGACTGGTGCCCTGGCCAGCACATTCTCCAGATCTCTTACCAATTGAAAACGTCTGGCCAATGGTGGCCGAGCAACTGGTTCGTCACAATACACCAGTCACTACTCGTGTTGAAGCTGCATGGGCAGCTGTACCTGTACACTCCATCCAAGCTCTGTTTGACTCAATGCCCAGGCATATCGAGGCCGTTATTACGGCCAGAGGTGGTTGTTCTGGATACTGATTTCTCAGGATCTATGCACCCAATTTGCTCGAAAATGTAATCACATGTCACTTCTAGTATAATATATTTGTCCAATGAATACCCGTTTATCATCTGCATTTCTTCTTGACGTATCAGTTTTAATGGCTAGTAGTATATATTCATATTCATATTCATATTCATATATACACTCCTGGAAATTGAAATAAGAACACCGTGAATTCATTGTCCCAGGAAGGGGAAACTTTATTGACACATTCCTGGGGTCAGATACATCACATGATCACACTGACAGAACCACAGACACATAGACACAGGCAACAGAGCATGCACAATGTCGGCACTAGTACAGTGTATATCCACCTTTCGCAGCAATACAGGCTGCTGTTCTCCCATGGAGACGATCGTAGAGATGCTGGATGTAGTCCTGTGGAACGGCTTGCCATGCCATTTCCACCTGGCGCCTCAGTTGGACCAGCGTTCGTGCTGGACGTGCAGACCGCGTGAGACGACGCTTCATCCAGTCCCAAACATGCTCAATGGGGGACAGATCCGGAGATCTTGCTGGCCAGGGTAGTTGACTTACACCTTCTAGAGCACGTTGGGTGGCACGGGATACATGCGGACGTGCATTGTCCTGTTGGAACAGCAAGTTCCCTTGCCTGTCTAGGAATGGTAGAACGATGGGTTCGATGACGGTTTGGATGTACCGTGCACTATTCAGCGTCCCCTCGACGATCACCAGAGGTGTACGGCCAGTGTAGGAGATCGCTCCCCACACCATGATGCCGGGTGTTGGCCCTGTGTGCCTCGGTCGTATGCAGTCCTGATTGTGGCGCTCACCTGCACGGCGCCAAACACGCATACGACCATCATTGGCACCAAGGCTGAAGCGACTCTCATCGCTGAAGACGACACGACTCCATTCGTCCCTCCATTCACGCCTGTCGCGACACCACTGGAGGCGGGCTGCACGATGTTGGGTCGTGAGCGGAAGACGGCCTAACGGTGTGCGGGACCGTAGCCCAGCTTCATGGAGACGGTTGCGAATGGTCCTCGCCGATGCTCCAGGAGCAACAGTGTCCCTAATTTGCTGGGAAGTGGCGGTGCGGTCCCCTACGGCACTGCGTAGGATCCTACGGTCTTGGCGTGCATCCGTGCGTCGCTGCGGTCCGGTCCCAGGTCGACGGGCACGTGCACCTTCCGTCGACCACTGGCGACAACATCGATGTACTGTGGAGACCTCACGCCCCACGTGTTGAGCAATTCGGCGGTACGTCCACCCGGCCTCCCGCATGCCCACTATACGCCCTCGCTCAAAGTCCGTCAACTGCACATACGGTTCACGTCCACGCTGTCGCGGCATGCTACCAGTGTTAAAGACTGCGATGGAGCTCCGTATGCCACGGCAAACTGGCTGACACTGACGGCGGCGGTGCACAAATGCTGCGCAGGTAGCGCCATTCGACGGCCAACACCGCGGTTCCTGGTGTGTCCGCTGTGCCGTGCGTGTGATCATTGCTTGTACAGTCCTCTCGCAGTGTCCGGAGCAAGTATGGTGGGTCTGACACACCGGTGTCAATGTGTTCTTTTTTCCATTTCCAGGAGTGTATATATATATATACCAAATTAAAACACACACACACATATATATATATATATATATATATATATATATATATATATATATATATATATATATATATAACGGTTCTAAGCGCTTCAGTCCGGAACCGAGCGACCACTATGGTCGCAGGTTCGAATCCTGCCTCGGGCATGGATGTGTGTAATGTCCTTAGGTTAGTTAGGTTTAAGTAGTCTAAGTTCTAGGGGACTAATGACCTCAGATGTCAAGTCCCATAGTTCCCAGCCATTTGAAAAAAAGCGAACAAAATGACAACAATGATTAAACAAGTTTGTTTATGTTCGTGCATGTAAACTGTACTTGTATCAAAAGTAGTTGCTTTGATTACATAAAAGCGCAGAAGTTACCTATTCAACTAATTTTTATTACTTATAAAACGTAGTTTATATTCTGTAAGGATACAAAATACACAGTGGAGATGAAACCGTAACCAAAATTTCAGCGAAACGGTCACTCTATTCGCTGCAGAATCTCTGTGGCATCTTCGCTGCAGATTTCTAGACCTACGTTATCATTGAATGATGTTCGATTCTAATTGTGTGCAAAACAAACAAACAAAAAACCAAAGAGAAATCGTCGGCTCCCAGCTTCTCTCTTACACATTCATTTATGTTTCTTTCCCTGACAGTGTTACCAATCCTATTGATAATCCTACCAGTTATGTAGTGTATCAAACTACGAAACTAACGTCAGTATGTGGTGGAGCATCCCCTTCTTCGGATGCAGGCTGCAATCCGTCATAGCTTACCACTGATGAGATCACGAAGTCAGCCCTGTTCCACACTGTCCCACTCTTCAATGGCGATTCTGCCCAAGTCACGTAGAGTACGTGGTCGTTGCCCATGTCCAAGAATAACTCGTTTCAATGGATACCACGCATGTTCGATTGCGTTCGTTGCGACACGCACACCATGCTATTCTGGAGATCCCAGCTTGCTCAAGCAATGTGTTCACAAGAAAAGTACTATGAACAAGCGCGTTATCATCCATTAAGATGAAACCGTAACCAAAATTTCAGCGAAACGGTCACTCTATTCGCTGCAGACTCTCTGTGGCATCTTCGCTGCTGATTTCTAGACCTACGTTATCATCTGGGGTTTTGTAGGACTCCCCTTGATAGATCACGGGTGCTTTACACAAAGGAAGCAGCTACTCGGGTAGCAGAGCACTGGAGGAGTGCACATGAGGAATTTTAGGCAAGACGGTCGTTTGAGGTTCTCTGATGAACACTTGCCAGTCGAAATGCAGCCAGAGAAGTCAGACGGCGTTCAAAATAAAGACACTTACACTGCCATAATTTTATCATTTACTTGTCGAAATATTCGTAATAAAGTTCCCGAATTTATTGCCCTCCATGAAATTTCTCGCGCTCAAATTATTCTTCGGACCGAGGGCTGGCTGAAATGCGAAGTGGAAAGCTCTCAGATACTTAGCGAGTCATGGAACGTACACGGAAAGACAGATTATAGGGCATAGGAGGGGGAAGTGCTCATGGCAGTTGACAAGAATATTGGCTCTATTGAGGTAGAAGTTGAGTGGGACAGTGGTGATGTATAACAGGTGTTGGTGAAACCAAGTTAATTGCTGGATGTTTTTACCGGCCACCATATTCCGCAGTGACAGTTCTAGAGTCGATCAAACAAACTCTACGGTCAGTAGCACGTAAATACCTATACCCTTCAATATTAGTTGTAGGCGACTTTTAACTAGCGAGTATAGATTTGGATGTCTATGGATTCATAGCGTGGAGTGTAGATAGACTGTCATGCGAAATACTTTTGGACACGTGTTCTAAAAATTGTCTTGAGCGTCTATCTCGGCAGCCCACACGTAATGGAAATATCTTAGACCTTACCGAGCGAGGTGGCGCAGTAGTTAGCACACTGGACTCGCATTCGGGAGGACGACGGTTCAATCCCGCGTCCGGCCATCCTGATTTAGGTTTTCCGTGATTTCCCTAAATCGCTTCAGGCAAATGCCGGGATGGTTCCTTAGAAAGGGCACGGCCGCTTTCCTTCCCCATCCTTCCCTAATCCGAGTTTGTGCTCCGTCTCTAATGACCTCGTTGTCGACGGGACGTTAAACAGTAATCTCCTCCTCCTCCTCTTAGACCTTGTAGCCAGAAATAGGCCGGACCTTATCGTCTGTATAGAAACTAGGATTGGCGATCATGATGTCATTACAGCAATCATGGTTATGAACGTTAAAAAATCAGTCAAAAATTGTAGGAGAGTACTTCTGCTAGATCCAGTAGATAAGCAGTTGTTAGCATCTCAGTTAGACACTAAATTGATATCACTTATTTCCAGTAAGATGGATGTAGAGGAATTATAGGCAAAGTTTAAACAGGTCGTAAATCGTGGTCTGGAGAGTTATGTGCCTAGTAAGTGGATAAAGGAAGGGATTCAAAACAGAACACACAAATGACGACAAGCGAAAGTTTGTAGAGATTCGTGCATCTGTGAAAATATATATGCGTGAAATATACAACTACTACCATCATCACACCTTAGCAAAAGATCTGCCGTAAAACCCTACAAAATTCTGGTCCTATGCAAAAGCGGCAAGAGGGTCTATGGCTTCTTTTCAGTCCCCTGGTGACCAGTCTGGTGTGGCAGTTGAAGGCAGCAAAACGAAAGTCGAAGTTTTAAATTCCACGTTCAAGAAATCGTTCACATAGGAGAATCGTGCTAAAATATCGTCAGTTGACCATCGGACAGACTCCCATATGGACGACATTTATCGTGGTAGTACAAAGTCCCAAGTGACTGAGAAAAAACGGAGCAGGTGACTCCGGTATGTAACAAGGGTAAAAGAACGGACCCACTTTCTTGAGACTGAGAAGTCTATGTCCACCAATCAGCATGGTTTTAGAAAGTATAGCTTGTGCGGAACTCAGCTTGCTCTTGTCTCACATGATATACTGCGAACTATGAATGAACGGCACCAGGCAAATTCCTTATTTCTAGATCAACGGAAAGCATTTGACACTGTGGCCCATTGCAGGCTGTCAACGAAGGTACGAGAATATGGGATATGTTCACAGGTATGTGAGTGGCTCGAAGACTTCTTAAGTAATAGAACCCAGTATGCACTCCTCTACGACGAATGTTCATCAGAGACAAAGGCATCGTCAGGAGTGCACCATGGAAGTGTAGTAGGACCGCCGTTCTTCTCTATAGACACAAATGATTTGGCGGACAGGGTGGGCAGCAATCTGGGGATGTCTACTAAGGATGGTGTGGTGTATGGTAAGGTGTCGAGAAGTTGAGTGACAGTAGGAAGATACAAGACGACTTAGATAAAGTTTCTAGTTGGTGTGATGAATGACAGCCGGCCGCGGTGGTCTCGCGGTTCTAGGCGCGCAGTCCGGAACCGTGCGACTGCTACGGTCGCAGATTCGAATCCTGCCTCGGGCATGGATGTGTGTGATGTCCTTAGGTTAGTTAGGTTTAAGTAGTTCTAAGTTCTAGGGGACTGATGACCACAGCTGTTAAGTCACATAGTGCTCAGAGCCATTTGAACCATTTGATGAATGGCAGCTAGCGCTAAATGTGGAAAAATGTAAGTTAATGAGGATGAGTAGGAAGAAGAAACCCGTAATATACGGATACAGTATTAGTAGTGTCCTTGACACGTCAAGTCGTTTAAATATGTGGGCGTAACGTGGCTAAGCGATATGAAATGGAACGAGCATGTGACAATTGTGGTAGGGACCGTAAATCGTCGACTTCGGTTTACTGGGAGAATTTTAGGAAAGTGAGGTTCACCTTTGAAAGAGAACGCTGGTGCGACGTATTCGTGAGTACTGATCGAGTGTTTGGGACCCGTACCAGGTCTGATTGAAGGAAGATATCGAAGCAATTCAAAGACGCTCGAAACTACCGGTAACAAATCTAGCGGCACAAATGCTTCTGCAACTCAAATGGGAATCCTGGAGGGAAGGCTACGTTCTTTTCGAGAAAGACTATGGAGAAATTTTAGATATTCGGCATTTTAAGCTCACTGCCAAATGGTTCTGTTGCCGCCAACATTGCCCATAAGGACCACGCAAATAATATTCGAGAAATTAGGGTTTAAACGGAGGCATACAAATAGTCGTTTTTCCCTCACTATTTGCTAGTGAAACAGGAAAGGAAATGACCAGTACTGCTAAAGGGTACCCTCCACCACGCAATGTACAATTAATTGCGGAGTATCTATGAAGATGTAGAATATCACTCCACCACCACGTTGCTGCACATGGTCACACTTCGATATTATCTGATTATTTCCAGATACGTTGTCTACGATTGTCAGGGTACAAACAGATCCGAGTTTGCCCGTAAACAACGCCCGACGCCAATCCTGTGGCGTCAGTTCATGATTTGTAGCCCATCTGTAACTAAGTCCATGATGTTGCAGTGAATCTTATTTTCGTGGTCTTTATGCGCAATGTTTGTTGGCGGCAGCAGAATCTGGTGGCAGTCAGCTTAAAATACGTGGTACTTGCCATGGTCATCTGGAATAAGATTCGCATAATGCAATCGGCTGCTAACAGTCTGATGCAGTACTGCAATGCATGATATCCTTTAGCCTCTTCAAATACCGAATTCAATTCTGAAGCACTCAGTCCAGTATTCCTTTGACTCAAAAGTCGTAGATATCAATCGTCCGGCGCACCTGTCGAATATGGACGGCCTATGCGGTGTACGTCCTTAAAACTACCTGTCAATTGGAACCGATTTCATGGCTGCACCACATCACTTTGACTCCGGTGCACACGTGGATCAATTCTCGTGGTTGACAAGCCTTCTGCGCGTAACGTGATGATCGAAACCCGATTACTAGTCGCAATTGTCCTTTGTGGCACAATGGATGTTCACGCTACTGTTCCACAGATATATCTAATGCGTCCCTACTTGTGCTTTAATTTTAACTGAAATGCTGCAATCCAGTCGAGTGCTGCGTTCTACCACATTCGTGGTGACTGTGTGTCTGTTAGACTACGTCATGGGTGACCTTCCGGTCGCTACAGGAACAATCAATATAACAACACACCTGAACAACTTATCGGGGTGACGCAAACTTTTGTTGGTGTGTTTTCGAATAGGTCATTTTCAGGACTTGTTTGCTCACTTATACGCATAGAATTCGTACTTAGTTTTCCCCATGCACTAGCAAATGGTTCAAATGGCTCTGAGCACTATGGGACTTAACATCTATGGTCATCAGTCCCCTAGAACTTAGAACTACTTAAACCTAACTAACCTAAGGACAACACACAACACCCAGCCATCACGAGGCAGAGAAAATCCCTGACCCCGCCGGGAATCGAACCCGGGAACCCGGCCATGCACTAGCAGATCTGCTAAAGTGTACGCAGTTGCAAGCATGTCTCCAGTCGTGCAATGAGCTCAACACTAAGTCGATAGACTACTCTGTGCCGCCAAATCAGTAAAGCAAGACGTAACAGCCGTTGTGATAAGTCAGAGCTAGACGTAAATACCGCTTAAGGAAACTACGCAGGGCTACCTGGCTTCGTTCATATTTCTTTGTCAAAACAAGACACTGTGAATTCATTAAGTTACCAATGAATGACGCTCGGTGATATGAAGACGTAAATAATACGCATTAAGAAATAATGCGAAACCTAGGTAAAGTGACACAGATGATAGTAGGTGACTGGATCAAACACAAACATTTAATACGTTACAGAGTTTTTAAAAACCAAATTTATTTCACAGTCAAACAAAAATAAGAGGTTCGATATTAATTAAAATTATTTATGCCTGCCCCACTAATAACGCGAATGAAAACAGAAGTTTGTTTCAGTTTCACTGATAGAAAACCTAGATAAAGATGCAGAAACACCTTTGCGTATGCGCTGCCTTTGAGGAAAATGCGTGCTCCTTTCTGACGGCCTGCAGCTGTCCTGACCAGTACAGGTCACTTCACGATCAGCATCCCTTTTCGTGGCTGGAGATGTCACTGCTGTGATCAGAGCTTTAAATGTCGTCGGCTGTATTGTAGGTTGTCTTTGCTACTGGAAGAGGAAGGAGAGCTGTTTTGGTGCTTTGGTGAATGTTTCAAAAATCTTTTGAACTTAGTAGCATAACTACTTTATGCAAAAATATGGTTCGTTATTAATTTTTTAAACGAGCGGAACTGACTAAACATCCGAGAGCTTGTATGAGTTCGTCACTTACAATTCTCGTTCTAGTCTCAAGTACTGCCGAGACTGGATTGTTCTCGAATATGTTATTCGAACACTCGAGATTGGTTGTTGAGAACACCACAAGGAACATATCGAAATCTATCAATTCTCTGATCTCGAACATCCCAACTCCTATTACGGACAGGTAGGTATACCGTGCGCGGCTAGAAATCAGAATGAATACGACTTAACAAGTAGATGCAAGAAGGATCGTTATAGTGATTGGTTTTGCGTCGAATAATTTGTTTGCTATCGATCTGGATGTTGACAAAGTTCCGAGGGACGTCCCAAAAGTGTGGGAGTTGTCATCTAAGATTTTAAATGGAAAATAGTGTTCTCTGAGTTCGCAAGCTACATGATATCGCCCCCTTTGTCATTGTCGGACATGGTAACATGGAGGAACACCTATTATTTTCGTCCGTCGACAGGCTTGCAGGGAAACAGAAAGGGGGCGATCATTTTCCAAGCTCTGTTAGGCACATTATTTTTTTTTTTAATATCGACTGCTCCTTCTGTCGGTAATAACTGTCTTGAGTCGTTCCGCTGTCAAGGATCTCGGACCACGCTCGAGGTTATGTTACCCTGCCACCTCGTTAGGAGGCGATAGAGCACCGACTCTGCGGATACAAAGGAGTACCCGCAGCCCTAATAAGGGGTCTCCGGGTACCTTCCGCCACCAGTGCTCTGTGTGATGCCGGACGAGTAGCGTGTGCACAGCCGAGTCTGTTGTTGTCAGTTGAGGAAAGATTCTGCGAGGGTTGCGCGGTGGCGCTCTGATAGTTGGATGCATAATGTATCTCCTTGGCCAACGTAGTGGATCTTCAAGTGGAGTAACCGTGGTAGTCATAGTGTATGGGTCCCAGATACGGCCTATTAATAGAGCTGATGCACATCAGCGATCAGAAACATGAGACGGAGTTGTCAGCCCCTCTCCATATTAGTCGCCTGCTGTGGATGCTGCCCGAGATATGTTTGCTCATGAAAAAGAAAGCGACACTTCAGTGCATGTTGAACGTCATGTTGGCATGCAAATAATTTTTCCCTGGCATTAGAACAACATACTCGTTTGTGATCTGAATGTAAGGGTGCATGTCTGGACTTTGAAGTTCCTGAAATTGACTGGCCCTAAGGCCTTTCTTGGTTCCACAATTTGTTGTCTTAAGAACAGAAGTTAAATTGTAAAATTCATTATGTATTTGATGAAACAATGCCTTTTAAATGTTCTTATTGTATTGGTCTACTTATTCCTTAAACGTTCTGTAGCTCATTTTGATTTTAAACGGTTATGTTGTCTGGAGCAAGTTACGAAAGATTACTGCTAGTATGTAATGCGTTGTGGCTCTCTGTCAGTTGATTATACTGGGGCGAAATTGAGTTTACATAGGCTGCAAACGTTAAAATTCTACCTCAAGATACAGTGTATTTTCAGACAAAAATTTTTGTTTCAACCTCATGGGCATAAACGTTTTACAGAATTTTAAGTGTTGTTACTGGTTCTTAAACTTCTTAAAGTTAATTTGACTTTCATCCCAAGACTGGCTGCATAAGTGTCAAACAGCTTACCTTTTGGTTATATCGAGTAATTATTTGCCAGTTTACGTTTTGTAATTTTTTAACACATGTGTGTTTTAGGTTTCTCCCATTACCTGACATGTGTTAATGTACTTTTTTTAGAAGGTAGCGGTCAGCAAGGGTGCAGGGGGCTGTTATTTTGGAGACTAGGCCGTTCGTTGGGTTCCATCGTCACTGTCATTTGAAAATTTTGTAGACTATCCATATTGTTTGTTGGTAATGTATTGTTGAATAAATATATATAATTTGTGTGTGTTTCTCTGGGTTTGTGTCTACAATCCTTCCTTGATAGAATCGAGGATGCTTAAGTTTTTGTCCAGTAGTACGACTACAACTGCTCACGTCTGAGAACCGAGCGAGACGGACCAGTTGTTAGCACACTGGAATCCCATTAGAGAGGGCGACGGTTCAAATCCCTTACCAGCCATCAAAATTTAGGTTCTCCATGATTTACCTAAATCGCTCCAGAAAATCGCCAGGGTAATTTCTTTGAAAAGAGCATGGATGATTTATTTCCTCATCTTTTCGTAATCCGAGCTAGTGTTCCGTCTGTAATGACCTCGATATCGAAAGGGACGCTCATATCTAATCTTCCTTCCTTCGAAGATATGTGGCCTGAATTTTTCATTATGACATTTTGCTTGAAATTTTTAGCCGCTGTTTGAAATTAATATGGCGGCCTTTAAATATTTCTAAGAGACAGTTAAAAATTGTGATGATTATTGGGAATTCTCCCGCACTTTTGTCTCCTACTGTTTTTTTGTTGCTGCGTTTTCCTCTTTAGTAGTGAGAATATGTCGTTTTGGCCATAGAGGCCAATGGACAGAACGATGAAGTAGACTACTGCGCTAAGTTGAGGTTATGGTGGCGGTGACTAAAGTCAAAGACACACTATGATGGGACACTATGCATATCTTGGAAACATTAGCATTCCTTGAAGAGCTCCATCCATAGCGAAAATATTTGGCATGGTTTAGGATGTCCCCTACTTAGAGAATGCCCCAAAGGTGTCTCTTGCTGACTCAGTCTCCGTAGTTTTAACCAACTATACACCACCTGAAAAAATTGCAGCGAGCATTGTTTGTAGCCTGACAGATGGTGCGCCAACTGGTGGAGCCAAAGGCACAGATACAAAAGGTCAGGGGTTTTTCCTTTTTTTATGGCGTCTCAGGATAAACGTCCCAAACATGTGACCACAATAGACACCATACAATATAGCGACGAGCATACGCCACAGCTCTGAACGTCTGCACCCACTATATCTCTTTCCTTGTGACGTGACTAACCAACTGCGACATTGTTACATAAAGTGTAGCTCATCTTCACTGATGGGAGTGTTACAGATCACGGACTCAGCCAGATTATTTTCTTTCTGTGGTAAACTAAACATAGTAGGAGACACTCGGAACTCAAACCTAGCGGATGCTGGAATTTGCCGCCTACAGCGAGTCGTTCTAAGAATCCATCCGAACGCCCAGTCAACCGTACTAAAGGCTATATGTCATAGATGTCACCATAATTAAGGGGCTATGCAACGTGTATTCGCGGCTATGAGAAAAGCACTTAGCTCTCGTGATCTCTATGTCAAAACTACACCATCAAACATTAGTTATTTCAACTTATGAGGAAGAAACTGAGAGATTTATTGGGTGACAGTTTCGTAAGCTATGGAAACAGCGCCGGATAACGTTAGTTGTATCCCATCTTACAGCAAGCTCAATGCATGTCGATGAATCAGTCATACCATGAACAGAATAGACCGGCTCCGAGAATTAGTGCAATCTATCATCCCGTGCTATCGACGTCATCGCATAAGGTTTACCAGAAATGCAAACTGACCCCCAACGTAGCAAGGAGGAAGTTTATGGGTAGACTCATGAGGCGGATTCGGCGTGAACCGTAACAAGGTATAAACGACAAGTACCTCCACGTTGACGCCATGCGATGACTCAACTTATACGTCCGCAAAAATCTCTTTGCATTACCTCGTCAGAATCCTTCCCACTGCTTGTGCATTAAGACATAAACAGCAAACACTTTTCCAAAGCCAACGGCCTGCCACACGCGTTCGTGGTCAACTTTGCGACCAGTTAAGCACTGTATCTTTCCCACATCGAGGTGGTCCACGAACAGCTATCACTCTTCCTGGATGCTCGCGCAGATAAAAATGTAGTAGTTTTAGTCGCAGTGCAGGGACTCGATTACCAACAGTGGCGACTGAAGTCTCGCAAAGACGGTGTAGCGTGCATCTTTAACAACAAGCTACTGACTCAGCTGTTGTCTGCAGAATTGGGCCCGACGATGGTGCTCGTTACCCGCGTGCTGACGATTAGCAGTTACCAAACTGTAGAGAAGACGCCTTGCCGAAGTCTGAGAAAGACTCCCGACTGCTGTTGTCCATATCGGAGATTTCATAAGTAGTTATTGCAGCTAGAGGCCCCTTTGACAAATTACTGTAATAGTTATTCATACAGCACCACGAGTAACTCAGGGATGTATCCGTTAGTATCACCATATCGTCTCCCCGAGGGCCTTCTGAACGAACTTCTAACACTGGTAAGCGCGTTGTCGCAAGTTCATCTCCTCCAGTCATTCCAAAATCTGTGGTCTTTCTACGTCAGTGCTGTGAGTAAACGCAAACGTAGCGTCACAACAGTGCACCAAAACTACCAGTGCGTACAACCCACGACGCTGCACCCCGTTTCTACATGTTCACGTATTTTCCGCAAGCCAGTGTGCAGTACATGTTGGTAAGTACTATATAATAACAGTGGCGACTTTCTTTCTTATTCCATACGCGCATGCAGCGAGGAAAGGATGGCTGTATATAGGTCCCGGTACGCAGCCCCATCTTACATGACTTATTATTATGACTGACGCAGAAGAATTGTTTCAGTGTTCTTGAAACATCACATCTTCAAATTTAACCATATGGATTTCACAATACGAAGTGAATACATGTGTAAATGTAATATGTATTAATGATCTTAGGCTTCCAGCAGTGTCAACTAATTCAGATACCTACAGTGTGGCTTTCGACCAAGTTCTCCTCCCGCATTTTCAAGTGAAATAACAGCTAATTGCATGGTGGTACGTTCTTATATACTGTATATACCGGCTGTGACGTCACCAGTGCCTACCCAGACACCTGACTTTCTATGCGCCCGCTTCAACCTCGAAAACGCTTGATCGCACGCTACGCCTAATTGAAGGCCACGACTCTGTTTAGAGTGTTGTCCGTGCTTTTTATTTCTATGGCTTCTTTAATTACAATCTTCCAAACGCTCTTCAAGTGAACCATGACAAACCTGTCATTAAATGTGATACGGTTATCGTTTTCGAGCGTATATCGGAGTGTTCGCGGTTGTATAGAAGATAGCACCTTTTGTATTCCTTTCTGCGTTTTTCCAAAGTCTGCATTGTCTGACGGCGTATTTCGTTAATTTCGACCGTTCTGAAGCCTACCGCATTTTTTTTCGCCCTCAATAGTTGGTGGGTCTTCGACGGAGGTCTGCATTTCGTAATAATTTTGTGTCTCTTAAGAAGATGGATTATTCTACCTGACACGGGACAGCAGAACGGCAAAAACGCAAATTTCTTTTCTGCATTTTTGTTGGTGTTCTTATTGACTTTCGTATCTGAACAGCAGTCGGGACTTAGAACTGTATAGAGAGATTAAATTTTTTGTTTGGATTGTGGAATAGTGTACTGGGTCATTAAACTGCATTTTTTGTAGACTGACTGTGAACCTTAGTGAAAACAAAGACCTTTGGTACTTTGTATTTAAGAACAAGTTAAATAAATGGATGCTTAAGGAAATCTGATAGCACGGAACTGAATAATTATACTTCATGTGTTTGATTAGCACTCCAGTTATGTATCTGCTGCTTGTTTCATTAAGAGATTACCATTCAAATTTGAACACTGTGAACGGAAGATAAATCTCCCTTCACTTGTAACACACGATGTACTGTTAATTAGTACAGCAGCAGCAGCAGCACTCTGTCTTCAGGTAACAAGTGGTCCATCGGGACCATCCGACCGCCGTATCATCCTCACCTGAGGATGTGGATAGGAGGGCTGTGTGGTCAGCACACCGCTCTGCCGGTCGTTATGATGGTTTTCGTTGACCGGAACCGATACTGTTCGGTCAAGCAGCTCCCCAATTGGCATCACGAAGCTGAGTGCACCCCGAAAAATGGCAACAGCGCATGGTGGCCCAGGTAGTCACCCATCCAAATGCCGGCCACTCCCGACAGCGCTAAATTTCGGTGATCTGACGAGAACCGATGTATCTGCTGCAACAAGGCCGTTGCCTAATTAGTACAGATCCAGGGAAATAATGTAGGAGTTCCCGAAACGCTCCTCAAAGAGGTATAAGAGACACTGTATTCAGGGTCGCTTGATTATCCCAAAATGCCTTAATAGACTGCTAGTTGCTTTCGTCAGTAAGAGACGATAAGAAATGAAGATTAAACAATTGGGACTTTAAAAAAGCTAACACCAATCTTACAGTCGGATACCATAGAATATTTGAAGTTTTTACTGGCCTTACCCTGCGTTTGTTCAAGTTTAATTAAACATCGATTAGACCACAACCAGCTTGATGTACATACGAAAAGTTTTCATTACATTTTCATGACGGTGGATAGGTGTGTTTGGGTATGGAAGGAACTATTCGAGTAAATACAAAGACATAAATTTTCTTTCACAGTATAATGTTGTAATAGAAAGGGAAGAGGCATCATAAGTGTGAAATACCTCAGAAGTCTGCTTAAGTCAATGACGAAAGCAGTGAAAACTTATGTATATTTTTAGATACGGTTCGCCAATCAGCACGTCAATAAAAAATCATTTGCTTCTTGTTAATATTTTTGTGAGATTTCAGTGTACAGTACGTCAAGCAGAAGTATCTCCACACTTACTTGTAAATTAGATAAACTACTTACTGTGATAGTTCGTGCAAAACAAGCCAATCAAGTCTGTAATATGACTGGAATAAATGTTTCGGAAGATGACAAGGATGAAAGGCGTATGACAAATAGAGTCCCCATTGGTGCTGCTTTTAGGATGCAATGAAAGGTTTCTTACAGCTCTGTTGACAGCGAAAGTAGTACCAAAAATTGGCATATAAGAAATACAACTTTCTGGTCTCAGATGTCGGAGTGAATAGTTATGAATATTAGCGAGGACACAACGATTGCAAACTGCACTCTGGCCACCATCTGTCGCCGAGATGATGTCTCAGATCATGAAGCTCAACTTCTGACCCTCAATATTGTGTCACTTGACATAAAAAATATTCAGTGGGAAACCACAAGGATAAAAATGAAGAAAAATGGTTCAAATGGCTCTGAGCACTATGGGACTTAACTTCTGAAGTCATCAGCCTCCTAGAACTTAGAACTACTTGAACCTAACTAACCTAAGGACATCACACACATCCATGACCGATGCAGGATTAGAACCTCCGACCGTAGCGGTCGCGCGGTTCCAGACCGTAGCGCCTACAACCGCTCGGCCACCCCGGCCGGCGGAGAAAAAAGAATTAATCAATTCAGTAAGCATTTGCAAAAACAGACTGGAGAGATATGCGTAAAAGAAGAGTATGTGATCTGCAATACGATATTATGTACCTCTGAAAGCAGTTCTTCCAAAAATAACCCCTAGAAATCAATTAAATTCCCCTAAACCCTAGCATACAAATGGCATGAGAAAGTACAAAATCAGGAGAAATCTTCTCTTGACACATATGATGTTAGGTTTAAATGGTATTATAAATTGCGTTGTAAAACTATGAGAGACAGAAAAATTATAGACACTTCCAACAGTCTTTTTCTGTCAGTAGCAGACAATTTTGATTCGACTAGTTCCTTAGTAGACAGCGTTTGATACTATTCGGCCACACCTTACACCTAAAATAACGAATTTTCAGAGCTATCAATTGTCTAAAAATGCTCCATCGAGTATGATGAAGTCAGTAGTAAAGTTATAAAATGCTCTTGGGCTTAACCATAGCTATGAAGTACACTCCTGGAAATTGAAATAAGAACACCGTGAATTCATTGTCCCAGGAAGGGGAAACTTTATTGACACATTCCTGGGGTCAGATACATCACATGATCACACTGACAGAACCACAGGCACATAGACACAGGCAACAGAGCATGCACAATGTCGGCACTAGTACAGTGTATATCCACCTTTCGCAGCAATGCAGGCTGCTATTCTCCCATGGAGACGATCGTAGAGATGCTGGATGTAGTCCTGTGGAACGGCTTGCCATGCCATTTCCACCTGGCGCCTCAGTTGGACCAGCGTTCGTGCTGGACGTGCAGACCGCGTGAGACGACGCTTCATCCAGTCACAAACATGCTCAATGGGGGACAGATCCGGAGATCTTGCTGGCCAGGGTAGTTGACTTACACCTTCTAGAGCACGTTGGGTGGCACGGGATACATGCGAACGTGCATTGTCCTGTTGGAACAGCAAGTTCCCTTGCCGGTCTAGGAATGGTAGAACGATGGGTTCGATGACGGTTTGGATGTACCGTGCACTATTCAGTGTCCCCTCGACGATCACCAGAGGTACGGCCAGTGTAGGAGATCGCTCCCCACACCATGATGCCGGGTGTTGGCCCTGTGTACCTCGGTCGTATGCAGTCCTGATTGTGGCGCTCACCTGCACGGCGCCAAACACGCATACGACCTTCATTGGCACCAAGGCAGAAGCGACTCTCATCGCTGAAGACGACACGTCTCCATTCGTCCCTCCATTCACGCCTGTCACGACACCACTGGAGGCGGGCTGCACGATGTTGGGGCGTGAGCGGAAGACGGCCTAACGGTGTGCGGGACCGTAGCCCAGCTTCATGGAGACGGTTGCGAATGGTCCTCGCCGATACCCCAGGAGCAACAGTGTCCCTAATTTGCTGTGGAGTGGCGGTGCGGTCCCCTACGGCACTGCGTAGGATCCTACGGTCTTGGCGTGCATCTGTGCGTCGCTGCGGTCCGGTCCCAGGTCGACGGGCACGTGCACCTTCCGCCGACCACTGGTGATAACATCGATGTACTGTGGAGACCTCACGCCCCACGTGTTGAGCAATTCGGCGGTACGTCCACCCGGCCTCTCGCATGCCCACTATACGCCCTCGCTCAAAGTCCGTCAACTGCACATACGGTTCACGTCCACGCTGTCGCGGCATGCTACCAGTGTTAAAGACTGCGATGGAGCTCCGTATGCCACGGCAAACTGGCTGACACTGACGGCGGCGGTGCACAAATGCTGCGCAGGTAGCGCCATTCGACGGCCAACACCGCGGTTCCTGGGTGTGTCCGCTGTGCCGTGCGTGTGATCATTGCTTGTACAGCCCTCTCGCAGTGTCCGGAGCAAGTATGGTGGGTCTGACACACCGGTGTCAATGTGTTCTTTTTTCCATTTCCAGGAGTGTATATTCCTTGTATTATGAATCACTCCATGTTGGTATTTTTGCAGACAGATTTAGGAAACTACGTAATAAAGCGATAAGAGAGTAATAAAGAATGGCTGACTCATCTCATTGTTATCAACATTTTCAGACGTTGCTGAGGAGATCATGAAGAATACAGTTCCATGAAGGAAAGTATCCTTAGTTGTCAACCGTCTATACGAGTGAAGAGAAAATATTTCCTGTGAAATATGGTGAATTCTTCTTAATCATAATGTGTTACCCATACGAAAATAGTCATGCTAAAGTTAAAAGCTGTGAAACAGTACCCATAGCAACTACATCATTTTTATCTTATCTGGACCGTGGAGCCAGTGTGTGCAAGGAAATGGTTTTAATTAGCCTCGAGATAAATAACACTGTGTAATGGGTGTTAGAGTTAACGAAGCGTCCTAATTCAGCTAAAATTGCGGTACTCCTTTTACAGCTGTAAGTGATAAAAAAATAAATGAATTATTTCTTCTTTTTTTCAATATTTCCACTCGATAATGAGTTACGGAATTATTATTTCGGAAACTTTACTTACAATGGTTACATTTTCAATGTTCAGAATTGTTTTATGACACAAGTGTTGACAGCACAACAACTTAGTGAAGAGGGCTCTTCTAAAACATTGGTGTTTTGTTGACTGATGTCATCTGTTGCTTCTAGTATATCCCATGTCTCCCATAGTCGGGCAATATGTAATTATAACACTACGACTAAAAGCATCCTCTGCTAAGACCACATTGGTCTAACATCAGTAAAGAAAGTTTTCAAGTGGATGAGGACACACATAATCAGGAATCCGTCAGAATATGTTAAGTGCCTCAGAAGTAATTTAGTGAAGTTAAGAACTTTTGTAAGGCGGCACCTTTTAATCTATAAATAGTATCTCCACAGTTACCCTTTAGATTAATATATTAAGGTATAATTCAGTTAATTTTAATACATTACTATAATTGTATTTCATAAAGTTATAAATTTTATTATTGTACTTGAATTATTTGAACCTTCTGGACTCTTTTCGAAATCCTAGAGAATCGTTTCTGCGGGGTCCATGTAAGTAATTCATGTAATGTAGTGCAAAAGCACTCTTTCCTAATAGTACCAAAGCCGCCGGCCGGAGTGGCCGAGCGGTTCTAGGCGCTATAGTCTGGAACAGCGCGACCGCTACGGTCGTAGATTCGAATCCTGCCTCGGTCACGGATGTGTGTGATGTCCTTCTCTTAGTTAGGTTTAAGTAGTTCTAAGTTCTATGGGACTGATGACCTCAGAAGTTAAGTCCCATAGTGCTCAGAACCATTTAAACCATTTGAGTACCAAAGCCAAAACAAAAAGTCACTAAATGTTGTGTTGGCAGAAGAGCCAACACCGTGTGACGACTAGAGGCCGAAATGCACAAGTTTTAGCTCACACAGGCTGGAGTGAGGAGTGAAGGACTATACTGACGTGAGGTCTGAAACATGACGAGGAATTACAATTCAGAAAGCGGACGGTATTAGTTTGATACTTAACTTTAATCCATTAATGATGAACGTCGCTCTTGACGATAAGTGATTCACAATATTATCTGTTCAGAATAATCCTTGAATTAATTATAGTAACTGAATATGGCGCCTTGCTAGGTCGTAGCAAATGACGTAGCTGAAGGCTATGCTAAACTGTCGTCTCTGCAAATGAGAGCGTATGCAGACAGTGAACCGTTGCTAGCAAAGTCGGCTGTACATCTGGGGCGAGTGCTAGGGAGTCTCTCTAGACTAGACTTGCCATGTGGCGGCGCTCGGTCTGCAATCACTGATAGTGGCCACACTCGGGTCCGACGTATACTAACGGGCCGCGGCCGATTTAAAGGCTACCACCTAGCAGGTGTGGTGTCTGGCAGTGACACCACACTAAACACTGACAACTTCAGCAAATACACCAACGACGATGAAAAATCACTTAGAGAGACCTGGGATAAATCACAACGGGCAACATCATATTATCATAGCTCTTTCGTATCATACAGATGTTATTCGTAATGATACGTTGTTGTAATTATTTGAGAACGTTAGACGAAACGTTTGAAGTATAAGAGCAAAATAAAGTACATATCTGTAATTTATACATAGTAATGAAATATGGGAAGATCTCTGTGTAGCAGATAGAGGGCTCTGATATCAATAAAATTTAGTTTTCCCTTTGTTGGTATATGCTGTCCACTAATATAATCTAAGTATTAACCTTCCTGTGCAATAATTTTCTTCTAAAATAGTTAAGTCGTGTTTCGTTTAAATCGATAAACTGAAAAACCAAGACATCGTAACATTCTTTATTAAGAACGGTTTATCGCCAACTTAAATTCACCAAGGTTCGTGAATGTTTATAGACTCAGCTCCTTCGATTTCGAGAGTTGAGAAGTGGTCGGCCAAATTCCAAAGCTTCTAACAGAATGCGTACCAGAACTTTAATAACAGATGAAACTTCGAGAGAGCGCACGATGTTATGAAGAACTATCGCAGGTATTCAGGAAGGACGTATTTCAAAATCAACTGTGAGAAAACTCTGTGCAACATGAGTGTCGGATTTCTTCAGTGCCATACAAATGTAAACGCGGAAACAAATTTCTCAGTAAAATTTGAACCATCCCCCCTTTCCCCTTTTTTTAATTCAACTTATTTGTGGCCGATTCGATGTTGTGGACGAGACGTGGGTCCACCGTTTCGCTTCATAATCGAAACGGTAATCAAAGCAGTGCGTGGAAATCGATGACTTTCCACTAAAAGGGAAAATTTTGATTTCAGGTTTCGTAAATGTTAGTATGATGTTTATGGAATACAAAAAATATATATTTTTTAATTAAGAAGCAAATATTTAATCAATAACTTGTGATTCAAACTTAAGCTTTGAACGAGATAGATGAAACAATACGTGGGAAGAATCCCGGCTTGTGAATGAAAAATAATCTAGATACATTCCATCCATTCGATTTAGAACCAACGATCCTCTTCCTTTCCCACGATGTGAGAAATATGACGCTGGAAACCGTTTTGAATATACTGACCGGGTTATGACAGTCTTTCATGGATAATAGACTCAGCCTCCAGAGTCGCACTTCCAGGATAAAATATACGCACTGAAAGAACGTTGAACACAGTACCAAGAATAGTTTTACCTCGAAAACTAAGAGTAAAGTTTTTCATTGCCAGGCAGAGCCCTTTTTACTTTGTAATGTATGTCATTTTAATTCACTATTTTATTCATTTACTAATTGTTTCAGCCACATTCCGGTACAAAATAAAAATAACCTTTCACGAATTCGGGATTCAGCTGCAGAAGGGAAGTTACATTAGGAAAGGATCTTTTTCGTGTCGATCATGCTACCACGTCTATCAGTCTGTTCCTAGGGAGTCGACCTGTGATTCCGACTAGCGAACTAAGGTCCTCAAAGTGGCGTAAGTACGGCAGCAGAATTGACTGGTGACGGCTGTTGGCAGAGTTGGCGCAAGAGGCGGCCGCCGGCCCTCGCCTCGAGTGGTGCGACAAGTTGCCGCGGGGAGCGCTGCAGCCTCTCGCCTTGGCCGGCAATTACGCGCGGATTAGCGCCGCTGCCACAACACCACTCGCACTCGCTCAACTTTATTTTTCGAATCCAAGTTGCAATCCCCGCTAATTCTTGGTCGGCGCGTAGAATAAAGGCCACTCGTATTTCTAACAATGTGCTAGACTCCAGTCAGACTGAAGGACAAATATTTACACAAAGGAAAAATTTGCGCTAGTGGTTGAGGGTATCGTAAGTTATGATTACTACTGAGACTGTGCCTGTTTTGAGGCCAATTTTTTTAAAATACATTCTTGCGTCGGATATTACATCGCTTACGGAAAACCGAACAATAAATCGGAGAAAATAACGAAAAATAGTATCTTACTGAAGAAATATTTTGGCATGAGCAATGTTTTAACAAAATTATTTCGAAAGGGATAAGATAATTATAAAAATATTTGTTTCAGTAACTGACTAATAAATAAATCTTCTGCATTTTGCATATGTATGTACGAGTGTCACTCCAAAAGAAATGCACACTATTTTTGTAAAAATACAGTTTTCATTCTACATGTGGAAAAGTTTTACAGTGTGTAGATACATCCTTCCCAGTTTTCAAACTTAGCTCAATCTGATCCCGTGAGTGGCACCGTCATGTGCATGTATACTTATTATTGTGAAATATATTCTGTCTATTGGTAGCCGAACTGTCACTGTTCTTTCATTTAAATAAATAGAGTTCTGAATTTTGTATTTGTGTTTATTGTCGGCTAATACTGCGGCACCGTATCGTGTTCGTACGGTACAAGTATGGAGAATGCCCTGTGCATGACTACTTTTAGTTGTCTAGGGTCCTATTGCCACAGCCCCACCAATCGTTTCATCTGCCTCAAGAGATATTCATTAGAAAACAGGGTATTTTGCAAATAGTCACACAGCGGTCTGCTTTAGGTAAAGGTATCTTTCGTTTACACTATGAAAATCCATCCAGAGTGGTGTATCGTACCCGCGGACGGGAATTCGCCTGACGATTGTGAGGTAGAAATCTATCAGTGCTTTATGGTTGTGACGGATATTAAACAGTATACCGGCCGGGGTCGAATCCTGCCTCGGCCATAGATGTGTGTGATGTCCTTAGGTTAGTTAGGTTTAAGTAGTTCTAAAGTTCTAGGGGACTGATGACCTCAGATAAGTTCCATAGTGCTCAAAGCCATTTGAACCAATTAAACAGTATGATCCGTCACTCGTTTACTAAACATTTCTCCCCATTCATGTTGACATCAGATTTAGTGGTCATGTGATGTATTCTTGATTTTTTCCAGTTTTCCTTAGTACGCAACTTCAGTGCACACGTAACTGTAATAGTATTACATTCATACAGGTAGCTGGTTTGCTAGGCGACAAACCGCTTAGAAAAGACTTACTGTTAATCCTTTTCAAAGTACCGTAACTTAGTCTTACATCATGCAGGAGGCCACGTAATCTGGGTTACGTGGTAAATATTATTAATCCTTACATCATTCGAAATTCTACAGCAAATATACATTAATGGATCGTTGTCATCTATGTAATGACACACGAAATCTCTTGAAACGACAAGTTCAGTGATGTAACGCTAGTTAGGTAGTTACGTGTATATATATATATATAATTCCTCTATGGTATGGTAGTGAAGGAGTAGTTAAGGAGGGACAACTTCAATCTACATTTGAAAGCACTTCTCCTGTCTGTCAAATATTTTATTTCAATGAACAGACAATCAAAGAGTCTTATAGCTGACTATTGCTTCAAAAAGCGGAAGTGAAGTCCGGTTTTCGTTCTAGTACTGTGTTAGTGGACGTCTCCATTATTCTCAATGTATAATGGATTCTCGACATCAAATTTTGTGATTGATTAAACTCAGTGCGAGGTTGTGGTTACTATTCCCAGTTGTTTAAAGAGAAGCATGCAATACGTATGTATGTGAATTCAGCATATAATTCTAGTTACAAGGACATCCTGTTGTGTAATGAATAATTTTTGCCTAAGGGAGAAGTTACCATAGTGTATTATCTCGAAGGACATCACTGAATGAAAATATGTAAAATATGTCAGTTTATTGATGTCCATATTTCCAAAGTTAGCAGTTATTCTTATAGAAAAAGCAGCATTCCAATTGTATGTTTTTTTAATAACTCCGAACCTTCTACCTAATTATGTCCACTTCTGCAATTTCTGCTATAAATCCACTTTCCACTGCAATGTCACGCAGAAACCTGGACGTGCATGTCGTAGCCAAATTTAGGGCATTTAATATATTTCTCTTCATATCACGCAATAATGTCAAGAAACCAAAGTCCGTTGTATGCAATAAACATTCAAAACCAGGGAAAGAAACAGAGTTACTCTTAAATGGCGTAAATATTCTAGTTTAAACACTTTTGGATGACTCGTCGCCAATTAAAAAAAAGAAGTCATAATATGCTACGTTTCTTCGAAAGGTGAAGCTAGCCGATTTGAGCAAAACCAGTTAATGCAGGAATTCAAAATTCCGAAAAATTATATAAGACACTTGAGAGTAACACTGCTGGAATCTGCTTTGCAGCGCAAACACCGCTGAGCAGAGCTCTCGTGCCATACTTCATCGTTAATGGAAAACCACATGACGAAAATGTTGCCATTTCCACAGAAATGTTATATTGAATATGATAAGTATTATAGTACCAGAATTTGAACTAGCCGTCGGCAAGGCGCCAGATATCACCTCATTTGATCGTCCCACCTGTCTGCTGTCTGAGGCGTGGGACACAACATCCTCAACGCTATGTGGTTTTCGCGTGGCACCGCGTCGATGATGTATATACCTCGAGTCGAGAAAAAGCGTCACCACTAGGGCTAAGCTGCCGTGGGCAACAGTAATTCGATATCAGTGGTTATCTCTGACTCCTGTGGATTCTAACTGCGGATAGATGAGCCAGAACGGAAGAAATCCCTCGTCATTTCAGTGCTGTACAACACCAATCAGTCAGAAGCCATATATCCCGATCTGCCTCTGCGCCTCACTGGCTACGTAGTTCAGCCTAGGCGCAGGAACTTAGCCATTGGACCCTCAGATCACCAGGACTGATGAGTGACATGTGGGTACACAGCCATGAAAAGGTATGAGTACGACAAAACGCAAATGAGGTGAAGCATCACGCTTGCCAACAGGGCAGTGTTCAGCCTGGTATTAGGTGTAGCCACGATTGTGAATTTTACGTGGGATGGAATGAGATCCCTAATGTACCTACCACAGTTTTCGACTGGTGAAAGATATGAGAGGTTATTGCATATGTCCGTTACTCACAAACAGTACAGCGCAGGTGTCCTCTATCTTTAGAAGACAACCCCACCACAACAGTGTCAGAACAGACCTTAGTATACCTCTGCTCAGCTCTTAACTCATATTATTCGGCACTGTTAGCCGCCCCAAGCGGAAGACGCGCTTCGTTGGCGCTAACTAATTTTCGCATTTTGACAGTGATAAACTGACGCTGTAGCGTCCATATTTGGTACGCCAATGTAGAAAGAGTTACAAATGCATTTAATTTAAAAAATCAGTGCATTTAGAAATTCTAGGCTCTAATATTTTATTGTTCGTGCTGTTTTTGCGTAATTTTTCTTTGATTATGTCAATTCTCTTGTGCATACACCTATACCGTGTATTTTCGAAAGTTTAGAGCGCCACAAAAAACTTATACTATATCGTCAATCTTAAAGTTAATTTGTTCTATTTAGATACTCTTGGCGAAAGTATCGTTATTCTGAAACAATCGTTACCTAATTTCATTGTATATTTTACTGTATATCAACGTGAATAAAAGTATATTTCTAGAAATTTTCGTAAATGATCATTTTGGTGCATGATTTATTACGTATTAAATCGGAGTTTACGATTATGGATATTGTATATGACAAACGTATTGCGTCACATCAGTTGTCTCTTTTAACAGTTATGGATATTGTCTGCATTTATTGTACATTAACGCTATAGTCAAAATTGTTTAAAACCATGACCTTGAAACGCTCAAGGAACAGAAAATTTGATACTAAGTTTTCGTGTTAGCGTAATGCATTGCTCTGTTTGGCTGTTAATCGCTTCAGTTCTTAAAGACACCTGGTAATAATTGTAACATATCAGTCACATAAATTAAAAGAGGATGAGCAAACTTAAAGTCATTTGTTTGCTTTACTGTGAAGTATTGCCGCATCCCCACTGCATATGCTGTTTTCAGACTCATGGTGAGTTATTTACTGTTCGTAAGCAGCTAGAAATCGCCCTGAGTACTGTCAAATCATAGTAAAATGCTGTGAATGGGTGTGCTGTGTACTCTACTGAGAGTCATGTACAGGAGATACAAAGTTGCCTCAAGTACTAGCCTCTCGAGTGAATACTGCCCTCTCTGCAGGAAGTACAGTATTTGTCACTACTCGTCCACTTAACTATGAGTGATGTGTTCATGGTATGTATAGGCGCCCTGTAAATGGGTGACAGGGACCAGCGAGAACACAGTGATTTCATATATCTTTCTAACCAACACATTCTAGATGTTTTCTTCCACTGAAACTGAAACTGAGCTAGCGACATTAATTTCACCTTCGCACCAAAGACCCGGAGTTTGACACGCTCGTAATACGCAGTGAAGCTCACGTCACGCTAGTTAGGATAAGCTGGTTAAAACGAGAAATAGACAGCAGTGAAATTTTTAGGGAAAATTTAATCGTATAGGATCGGCTAATGGGAAATGTAGATGGTGTATTTGTCGCAGTAAATAAGAAACTCAGATACACCGAGACAGAAACCGAAGCTGCTTGTGAGATTATTTGAGCAAGATTAATTATCGAATCTGGACATAAGCTTATAATCGAGTCTTTCTGTCGACCACCAGGCTCACAGTTTGATATAACCTAGAACCTTAGAGCAATAGTCGTCAAACAGAGACCTGTGGGACACATGCGGCCCGAATCAAGTATTCGTGCGGACCGTGGTTCACAACTGTACACTATACATCTAGCAACTAACAAACGAATCCAATACGGTCAACTAACGGGAAGAGGTTCTTAACAGTGTAGTTTTCCTCCTCAGAATCAGTAATAAATAAAAATACTTACAGAGAGAGTAATACTGTATGATGTGTTTAATTCTAATTGGTGTTGGTGAATTTTTCTCAGCTCTAAGTCGTAGCCCACTCGTGTGCTCTAGCAGCCTCGGCACTTCTTACCTGAGCTTGTTATAGTATGAAGTTCAGCCGGTCGCCGAAAAGCGCTGACTGCCGACTGTTACCAGCTGCTACAGAGTGAAGAATCTATGGTGTTAAAACACGCAGCACCTTTCGACAGAGCCGTTTGGAGTTAAAAAACCTCGGTTTTTCGTAAGCTCCTGTGTCCTGAGCAGCTAGTTCGGCAGCCAACACCCAATGGGAGTGTCTTGTATTTGTAACTGCAAACAGGCCGGACCTTATCGATGACATCAGTATAGAGACAGGAATTAGTGACTGAAATGGGGAATTACCAGGATCAGGGAAATGACACGGATAGACTAGGCCCAAGTGTCACACTTCGCAAGAAGATGATGGGTTCGAAACTCATCGAAAAGTTGCGACAAGACGACGCCACCACTTGGCTGATAACCCGAGAAGAATTTACCATTGGAATACGCCAAGAAAGACTGCAATCGCAAGACTAGGCCCCTTTGACGTTATTTATCCTTGCACAAAAACATTTATTTCTATATATTTTTGGTAACAACGGATCCCCTTTGAAAAACAGGCAGGAAAATTGAAATTAATTTGTCCTTACAAACATGAAGGCGTTCAAAACGGTGAATGAGATAGCCGTTGAATTGCAATAATAATAACCTCAAACAAATTCAAGAAATAAGACCTTAACAATATTGTTCCTTTTTAATTTTGAAATTAAACAATTTTAAATAAGCCAACCGATTAAAACAATTAAAACAGTTCTAGATAAATTTCTTCAATCAAATTCAAACCCAAGACATTAAGCTGACCCCCAAATAACAAATATTAACCAAAACAATTGTTGGCCTTTAAAGTTTACCCAAAAGGTTTACACCAAACAAAAATTTTCAATAAGACTTAGAGCAAGTGTACAATATGTATTAAACGTTAAAGAACAAATTTCCTGTGCGAAGCCAGTTAATCAAAGGCCTCTTGGTGGACAGCAAAATTTCGTTTTCAATGCACGTCAGATAACATAAGATACTCGCTTCAGCACAGACAGCCAAGACGCGTAACCGCAGACAAATAGCAAGCAGCGCTAGGAAATGCACGCGAGCCGTGTGTACAGCCACAAATAAGCCAAATTAAAATTATATTAATACCTTCAGCTGTTAGCGGGCGTTGATATATCTCAACGGGGACAGGTGAAAATGTGTGCCCCAAACGGGACTCGAACCCAGGATCTCCTGCTTACATGGCAGACGCTCTATCCAGTTGTTTTGTTCTTTTTTTTGTTTTTTATATCTCATTTTGTTCTATATCGTTCATTGAATTTGTTCGGGGCGGACTTCCTATGACATCCGTTCAGGTTCTTCGTTGATCCGTTCACTCAGTTTTCTTATTACAGAGGGCAGTTAACCCTCTGAGCGAGCACGCCGAGTTATAGAGCCTTCGCTAACAGAGAACTACTGTAAGGGAGCTGTAGTTTCTTCCAGGAAGGAATATAAATAAATAATAAGTCGCTTGGGTCTTATCATTAGCTGCAGCTCCCAACATGCTTAAAGAGCTGGCTAATAGTGATGCCAGAGAGCCCACCAGTTTCTAAAACATAGTGAAAACAAATCTTAAAATCCAGAAACAGCTGTTTCTCTCGCTTGAGAATTTTAAGCCAAACATTTTTTTTTTTTTTAACTAGATAAGGCGAAGGCTCCTGATGTAGTTACGCGTGGCAGCTGGGAACCTTACATAGCCATAACAACATTAAACATAGCAAATTTTTTGACAGAGATCGCTGGCCAGCAGATTAACACAAATTACTTCAAACTCACACAGAGCAGACAGGGCTATACACACTAGTCCAAGAATCACAGAGCCAAATAATAAGACACACATGACAACTCAATAAACATAAACACAAACGTCTGCTCAAACAGGTTGTGTAGAAATCGGTGCACCAAGCTGAACTACTAGTTGCGCACAACATAAACGGATCAGACTTTTGACTACTTTCCAGTCACACCGCAGCTCGTGGTCTAGTGGCTAACGTTGCTGCCTCTGGATCACGGGGTGCGGGTTCGACTCCCGGCCGGGTTTGGGATTTTCTCTGCCCGGAGTCTGGGTGTCTGTGTTGTCATCATTTCATCATCATAATCACCATCATCATCATCATTCGTGATACTAACTAGATTAGAATGTGTAAAAAAATTGGACTGTGAAAAAATTGGGACTTTGTAAGGCCGCTGATGACCGCACTGTTGAGCGCCCCACAAACCAAACATCGTCATCGTCATCATCATCATCATCATCATCATCATCTGCCCAGTACTGGCGAAGAAGAGTGAACGACAACCCGGAAAAGACGTCGTGCCGATCCACACCGCATGTCCGATGCTCCAAGCACTGCTGCTGCCCCCAGCTCGATGTTGTGCGAAAACTATCTGTCAACTGCCTGCGCTGCGCTCTTAGGAAGTTTGTCTCAGACGACTCTAATGGCGATGCAGCGTTAACCACACAAAGGAGTAATCCGCGCCCCCTCGACAGGAGAGAGGTAAAAGGTTACCGGCAGTGAGGAGGTGAAATGAGCCGCCACGGCTCAGTGATCATGATTTCATCATAGCGACGATAGTTACGAAAGTTAATGAATCAGTCACGAGGGTATAAGAGTGTTTATACTAGAAAGAGCAGATAAGAAGTTGTTAGCAAAAAAAAAAAAAAGGCTCTGAGCACTATGGGACTTAACATCTGTGGTCATCAGTCCCCTAGAACTTAGAACTACTTAAACCTAACTAACCTAAGGACATCACACACATGCATGCCCGAGGCAGGATTCGAACCTGCGGCCGTAGCAGTCGCGCGAAGTTTTTAGCATCTCACTTAGACAACGAACTGCAGTCATTTAGTTCCAGAATGATGGCCATAGATGAATTATGGACAATGTTTAAACAGATTGTAACTTGTGCTCTGGACAAGTATGTGCCTGTGAAGTGGATTAAGGACAGAGAAGACCCACCATGGTTTAATAACGAAATTCGGAAAATGCTGAGGAAGCAAAGGCTGTAGCACTTACAGTTCAAAACAGGACGCTCAGATACGACAGGTAAAGCTTAGTAGAGGTTCGTGCGTCTGTGAAAAGATGTATGCGCGAAGCATACAACAGCTACCACCATTATACCATGGCTAAAGATCTGGGGAAAAGCCGGAAAAACTGTGGTTCTATGTAAAATCTCTGAGCGGTCCTAAAGCTTCTATTCAGTCTCTTGTTGACCAGTCTGGTTTGGCAGCAGAATATAGCAAAAGGAAGGCCAAAGTTTTAAATTCCACATTTAAGAAATCGTTCACGCAGGAGAATCGTACAACCGTACCGTCGTTTGCTGAAGCAAACTTTTTTCCAGATAGGCAGCATAAACCTGTTAAGCTTGCATCGTTGGTCTACGTCGGTGGATGTGCCGTGATGAAAGTACTAAGGAAATAACCTGTCGAACCTGCAGATATCTTCTTTCACTCAATTTGCGGAAATCTGCATTAATAGATTTGATATATTCCCATGAAATCACAGGAAATAGCGTGGTTATCCATCAGTGACCTCCGTGTATTTGCTAAATGCTATGTCCGATTTTGTGGCAAGTGTTCTCCCGTACTTCGAAACTTATGGTGTAAGAAAACTGTTGGAGATGTATATAGTGTCAGAACTAGAAAGAAACAGCGTTTTTTGGTGTAACAGTTGGGAAACCATGGAATACGTTTTAATGTTCTTGTGTGCAAATATATCTTACTAGTAGTGCTGAAGCAGAGAGCTTTCTTTGCTACATCTACTCCGCAGGCCACCTTACGGTGCTTGGCGGAGTGTAACCTATGCCACAACTGGACGTTTCCATTCCTGTTCAACTGGCAGACAGAGCGAGGGAAAAACGACAATCTACGTGCCTCCGTATGAGCCCTAATTCCTCGTATCTTATCTTCGTGGTTCCTACGCGAAATGTATGTTGGCGGCATTAGGATCGTTCTGCTGTCAGCTTAAAATGCTGGTTCTCTTAACTTTCTCAGTAGTGTTCTTCGAAATGAACGTCTTCTTCCCACCAGGGATTCCACTTGAGCTCCCGAAGCATTTCCGTAATACTTGCATCCTGATCGAATCTACCGGTAGCAAATCTAACAGCTCGCCTCTGAATTGCTTCGATGTCTTCTTTCAATCCGACCTGGTATGGATCCCAAGCGCTCGAGCCCTGCTCAAGAACGGGTCGCATTAGCGTCCTACATGTGGTCTCCTTTACAGATGAACCGAAGTCGACCATTCGCCTTTCCTACTGAAATCATCACTTGCTCGTTCAGTTTTATATCGCTTCGCAACATTACGCCCAGATATTTAAACGACCCTACTGTGTCAAGCAGGACACTACTAATGCCGTATCAGAGCATTACAGATTTGTTTTTCCTACTCATCCGCATTAACATACATTTTTCTACATTAAGAGCCAGATGCCATTCATCACACTAACAAGAAATTTGCCTAGGTCTTCTTGTATCAACCTACAGTCATTTATCTTCTACGTCTTCCTATACACCACAGCATCATCAGCGAAAAACTGCAGATTGCTGCCTACCCTAACTTCCATATCATTTATACGTACAAAAAATAGCAACTGTCCTACCACACGTCCCTGGGATACACCTGATGTAACCGCTGTCTCCGATGAACCCTCGCCGTCGAGGACAACATGCTAGGTTGTATTACTTAAGAAGTCTTCAAACCAGTCACATATCTGGGAGACTATTCCGCATGCAGGTACCTTCATTAACAGTCTGAAGTGGGGTGCCGTGTCGATTGCTTTTCGAAAATCTAGAAATATGGAATCTGCCTGTTGCCCTTCATCCATAGTTCGCAGTGTCTCGTGAGAGAAAAGAGAAAGCTGGGTTTCGCACTAGCGATACTTTCTAAAACCGTGCTGATTCGTAGACATGAGCTTTCCGATCTCTAGGAAATTTGTTATACTCTTACTATGAACATGCTCTAGAATTCTGCAACAAACCGATATTGGTCTGTAATTTAGCGGATCCGTCACCTGTGCTTTTTTCCAGTCGTTTGACACTTAGCGCTGTTCGCGAGATTCGCGATAATTCCAAACTAAGTAAGGGGCCAATGACGGAGAGTACTCTTTATAAAACCGAATTGGGATTTTATCCGGGCCCGGCACTTATTTGTTTTCAACTCTTTCAGTTGCTTCTTAACGCCAGGGATGCTTATTACTATCTTCTGTTTGAGCTCCAACTTCTGCGAATGCGTTTAATGGAACATTTGTGCGGGCTTTTTCCGTAAGGCTTGCACTTGTTTTACGTTTACCAGACACGGGATTATTAGGAGGCTGCTTTATGGAGAGGATGATTTGGAAATCTGCTTGGAATGCTATATGTTTTCTAAATTTTTCTCTTGGAACCAGATTTCCAGGTAAAATGTTTCCTGCAACTACTTGTGAATTTGAGAGCGTATTTGGCGTAAAGTTTTCTCGAGAAATCACTCCTAACTACGTATTTTTTGGATAATTACCAACCGGAAATTCCTGGTAACTTATGTAATTAGTTTTCCCTTTTTCATTCTTACAAAACGGCATCGGTAAGATGAAATAAGCGTTATTCAGAAACGTATAATCAAAGTGCTTTCGCGCAAATATTCAGAAATATCAGCAACGCGTACAACTGTTGGACCACTACAAGTACTATAACAATACTTTCAGCAGTAAATGCTTTCTTTATTGTTTTTCTTCGTTAAAAGATGACTGCTGTTAGACGATAAATCTTCAAAACACAATAAATCTAGCAAATCATATATTATATATTCATTATTCAAAGCCTACACAAGCACGTGTGATTTTGACACTAACAATTCCACAGTCCAGGAATGCCTGGGGAACCGTCGGTGTGTGGGGTCAAGTGGGGGAAACATTGTAAACTCCACCCACACGCTTACCGCCATATGATCCCGGAAAGTACCGAGGTTGTTAGCGCTTCCTGTCTGGCTGTGGCTAAGTAAAGATCGCTATGAGGCAGTTGTAGCAACAAATGTTACCAAAGTATAAAGGGCAACTAAAACAAATAGAGAGTTTAATATGTTCAGTAAACTAGACAAAGAGACAGCAGTGTCATATTCAAATGAGGAACTTGAAACTTTTAGTTACCATGGATTCCGAAAACATTCAACACGTGAAATCCAACTCGTGCTTTTTATCCACAACATCCTGAAAGTCGTGGATCTCAGGTAAATCCAGTGTTTCATGACTTCCGAAAAGCATTTGACTCAGTACCATACATTCACATATTATCGAAAGTACTAGCATATGGTGTATCAAGCGAAATTTGAGACCGGATTGAGGGTTTCTTGGCGGGAGGAACACAGTGCGCTATCTTTAATAGACACATCGACAGATGAAGTTCGAGGGTGAGTCAAATGAAAACCTTAAATATTTTTTTAAATACTATTTATTGTGCAGAAGTGGTACAAAGCTGTGTCACCTTTCGACATAATCTTCCCCAACCTCAATGCAAGTCCTGTACCGCATACAAAGTGCATAAATCCCTTTAGAAAAAAATTCTTTTGGTAGTCCGCGCAACCACTCATGCACTGAGTGGCGTACCTCTTTAACAGAACGGAATCTGTAAACATGCTACAATGTCATTCAGTGTCACTCGGCGGTTTTTCTTCTCTATGGCTTCAACTGTTGCAATGTTCTGTGGAGTCACAACTCGTTGTGTCTGACCTGGACGAGGAGCATCTACAACTAAAGTCACACCATTTGCGAAATTCCTACTACATTCGTAGACTTGCTGCAGTGACAATCATGCATCACCGTACTGAATCTTCATTCGTCAATGAATTTATATAGGTTTCACATCTTCACTGCCCAAAAACAAAAAAATCAGAACGCTGTTCTTCTCTGTTGCAAGTCGCAAGTTCAAATGGCTCTGAGCACTATGGGACTTAACATCTATGGTCATCAGTCCCCTAGAACTTAGAACTACTTAAACCTAACTAACCTAAGGACATCACAGAACACCCAGCCATCACGCAGCAGAGAAAATCCCTGACCCCGCCGGGAATCGAACCCGGGAACGCGGGCGTGGGAAGCGAGAACGCTACCGCACGACCACGAGATGCGGGTCAAGTAGCAAGTGGGGTGGCCATCTTTATACTGATACTGCGACGGTACATACAGGCCATTCTGCACGCTGTTTGTAGCACGCTTACCAACTTACAGGATAACGGCGCGAAATTTCGATTTGTTATTACAAATTTAAGGTTTTCATTTGACTCACCCTCTTAATTTATGGTGTGTTGCAGGGAAGTGTGTTGGGACCCTTTCTGTACATGATGTATGTATATTAATGACCTTGCAGACAAAATCAATAAGAACTTCAGGTTTTTCGTAGATGATGTAGTTAATGGTAATGAAATACAGCTTGCACAAACGTTCAGTCAGATCTCGATAAGATTTTAAAGTGGAGGAAAGACTGGCTACATGCTTTAAATGTCCAGAGATGTAAAATTTCGCTCTTAAAAAACCGAAAAAAGTGGTGTACTATGACTAGTTTGTTGGAATCGGTCAATCATACAAAACCTCGGTGTTATAAAATGTAGGGATATAAAATAGAACGGCCCAGTTGTCACTACGCAGGTGGCAGACTATGGTTTACTGGTAGTATAGTAGTGATATACAGTCAGTCTACAAAGTAGACTGAATACAAAACACTCGTGTTACCCATCCTGGAATATTGCTTAAGTGTGCGGGATCAGTACCAGATAGGACTAACAGTAGATATTGAAGAGTAGATATTGAATGGTCAGGGTTTTGTTTGACTCATGGGAGATTGTCATGAAGATCCTGAAAGGCCTTAACTGGCAGACTGTTGAAGCTAGACGCAAACTATCCCATGAAAGCCTACATTAATGTTTTCTGGGACAAAATTTAAGAAATGAATTTAGGAATTACTAGAACACTACATGTATTGTCCTCATAGGAATCGCGAAGACAAGGTTAGACTAATTGCGGCTTGCATATAAGCAATTTATCGTCGCGCACTCGAGACGAGAGTGGAACGGGAAGGAGCACAGCATAGGATAGATGTATATTGCTACGCCGTCGCGAAGGTAGCCCCTGCGGGCCGGCAACACATCTAACACTACACAGGACCAAGGTTGCCTCTGCCTAAAGGCGTAAACAATGATAAACATCGGTTGTTTTGTAAACAGACGTTCTGCGTGCTGCTTCCTTCAGAGGGAGTTCGAGATGACCTGCAGGAAGTATTACTAAACCAACATCTGATTGGCTGACCAGTATTATCTAAGGGCTAGAACCAGCACCGGACGTCAGTTCACGCCGAATACCGACCTCATGGACGTCTGCACGGAAGACTACGTCTTCGCCATCGGAATAGGACTTGGAATTAAGTGTATGTGTGTTACAACGGACTCTTGTGGGAAACTTAGAAGTTATCTTTTGTTGCCTCTAGTAGGCTTTATGATTGTGACTTTTCGTTGTTATTCAGTCATTTTCATGTAGACTCACGTAAATAAAACTTGTGCTGTAAAAACGTTCGAATTGTCAGTTACAACATGTATGTAGATATGGCTATGCGCACGTCGCCCTGCCCCAAATTTGCCTGATGGTGGTTTATTGACAGAAAACGCTAACAACACTAAACAAATGCAATTGAGACGATTTTTTAGAACCAAGATATAGCACCTGCTTGAGTTCGATACATATCATGTTTAAAATTATTAATAAAAATGTTTCTTTTACCCCTTTAGAGTTTACAAAAAGTCATCTAAAGTTGGTGAAACCTTATAAAGAGTCTCTTTCATTTACAGCAGTAAGCAAATTGTCTACTGAAGGTAATCTACATGTACAACGTCGTAAAACAGCAAAAAAAGAAGATAACTTGGAAGAAGTGCACAATCATTTATTAGATGGTCGGTAACGAAAAGTATGTGGAACTGACAGTGGCGCAAGGCATTTCAGCAGAATGATACAGAGTAATTACCAGGAAGTATACTATGAAATGCGTGACGTGCAGCTATCTATATGACCTTTATTATCACTACCGGTTTCAATTATTAACCATCATCACAATGTAAAAGTTCAGATATTGTTTATGTATTATGCCTTGTTATATTATATGGTAATACTGTTAACACAATGCCATTAGAACTGCTGAACATCAAAACAATAAAAAGAGCATCCGTGCTCAAGAGGAGACGTTACCTGACACGCTGCATGATTAATGCATTCTGCATTCGTTTGAATCTTCTCACTACACTCAGCCATTTAGCTTTTACTATGATCCACGTGCACATACTTCCCTCCACTACCAAAAGCATCTAGTCCCTGATGCCTTACGGTGTCTCATATAAATTACATCCCTTCTTTTAATCAAATTGTGAATAAAACTAGTTTTTTCCCAAATTCTGTTGAGTCAACCTGCATTACTTACTCGATCTTCTCGTTGAATATTTATAGTGTTTATCATCCACATTTCACTTCCGTATCAGACTACACTCCAAACAAAAACTTTCAGAAGAGACTACCTCAAATTTAAGTTTATATTCGATGTTGCCCGCATCTCGTGGTCGTGCGGTAGCGTTCTCGCTTCCCACGTCCGGGTTCGATTCCCGACGGGGTCAGGGATTTTCTCTGCCTCGTGATGGCTGGGTGTTGTGTGATGTGCTTAGGTTAGTTAGGTTTAAGTAGTTCTAAGTTCTAGGGGACTGATGACCTAAGATGTTAAGTCCCATAGTGCTCAGAGCCATTTGAACCATTTTTATATTCGACGTTAGCATATTACTAGTCTTCAAAAAATTATTTTTGCTATTTCCGATCTGCATTTCATATCCTTTTTATCTCTGCCATACTCAGTTAATTTCCTGCCTAAACAGCAAAATGCATCTACCACTTTCAGCATCTTCGTTCATAATCTATTTTTCCCAGCATCTAATTTAAGTTAAAATCACTTTTCCTTGATTTACACATGAGTGAAATGGACTTCGTTTATTTCAACTGTTTCACCGTTATTTATGAGTAGCAGTCGTCCCTCAATATCGTGGAGTTTTTTGGAGTTCGTGTATGTGCCTCCCAGTTTCATTGTGCCTTGTGTTTTTTTTTTAATTTACTGAAGTAAGTAAACAGTCTTTTTGACAGGCTGTTGTGACCGATCCTATGGAGATGGCCATATAAAGCTATTCTTCCTTTCCTAATCACGTCTGTAGTATTTTTCAATATTTGTATAAAGTTCACAATTATGACGTCTTCTGTATTGTGCTTTCTCTTCGCCTGGTTCCAAAATTTTGATTAGTATTTTTCTTTATGTGACTTCCACTGCTTCCAAAACCCGCATTTTTGTTTATAGTTAAACACCCTGCTTTATAAAGTGTCTTTGGGGGAGTTAGTATAGAGGAGTGCGTAGGAGTAGGACTGAGGGATACTGATTTCTTATTTTATATACAATCTTATTGGGATAGTACGCTGTATTAATTTTATTAACTCTTGCTTTATTGGCGTCGTTCTGCGAAATGTCTTGTTGAGTTACTTCTCTGAGATACCTGAATTTGTTAGTTCCCTCAACTTTCCCATATTTAATTTTCGTTATATTGGGGGTTGTCTTAATTTTCGCCATAGATTTGGTTTTGTCGAAGGAAACTGATAAGCCCGCTTTTCCAGTTTGTTCTTCCAGAAATTCTATCTGTCTAGCTGTTGTGTGCATTGAGAGTGAAAAAATTAGCTAGGTCGTCGGCAAATGTTCGATGATTTATTTGTAGGTTGACCACTTTTTTACTTACCTCCCTCACTGGTTTCAGTTTTCTCCACTTCTAATTTAATTTATGTTTATTTTATAACCTCTTTGCAAGATACTATCTGATTCGTTCAACCGATCCTCCAAGTACCTTGCCCTCGAAAGACTTTAAAACTTCTGTTTCTTCTGCTTGAATTTTAATTCCCCTTCCAAATGTATCCAGTTTCCTTTGCTCTTTACTTAATGTACTCATTGAATAACATACGGTATAGGCTACAACCCTTTATCCCTCTATATTCAACCACTGATTCCTTTCCATGTCCTTCGACTGTTATAACGGCAGTTTAATTTCTATAGAAGTTTTAGATAACCTCTCACTCTGTGTAATTTATTGTAATTTATCCCTAACAACTTCAGAATCACAACGAGTTTTAGCCTATTCAACTTTTGAAAAATATTGTTCTATATCTCCAAATGATATAATCATGGGGTTGTCATTCTTCAACCACAATCTTTTACTGTCACATGGGAGCAAACTTTTGTGTTCATTAATGTTTTAGAATATGATGCAGTGAACACCTTAATTGCACAGTAAGTTCAAATGGCTCTGAGCACTATGGGACTTAACTTCTGAGGTCATCAGTCTCCCAGAACTTAGAACTACTTAAACCTAACTAACCTAAGGACATCACACACATCCATACCCGAGGCAGGACTCGAACCTGCGACCGTAGCGGTCACGCAGATCCAGACCGTAGCTCCTAGAACCTCTCGGCCACTCCGGCCGGCTTGCACAGTAGGGATATCATTAACGTCTCTACATGAGGTTGCATTTTTCGTATTCCCTACACATCCCCGTATGGGCTTATTTTTTGCTCTACGTTGCAGAAGGTGGAATTACGGACTATCCTATAACCTTAGGCATTTTTAACTGACGAATGAGAAGAGTTTTTGGTTAAGTTTTATGTCCATTGTGGATTCTCCACCATTTTCTAAAGCAAGTGGAAGATCACAGCGAGTTTCACAGGGTTCTCACCACACAGTAACGCTAACAGGCGTATTTGTGAGTTACATGACTCAGCTGAAGCAAATCTAGGGTTCAACCTAACCATCACCTCAGAGTACTTAAGGGAGTTCCTTTTATACTCTTAGTGCTGTCAATATTACGTAGTGTAAGCTACACGATATTCCCATGTGGGTTTCGCTCCACCTTCAGGATACAGCCAGAATGGAAAACATGAAATACACTCCTGGAAATGGAAAAAAGAACACATTGACACCGGTGTGTCAGACCCACCATACTTGCTCCGGACACTGCGAGAGGGCTGTACAAGCAATGATCACACGCACGGTACAGCGGACACACCAGGAACCCCGGTGTTGGCCGTCGAATGGCGCTATTTGCGCAACATTTGTGCACCGCCGCCGTCAGTGTCAGCCAGTTTGCCGTGGCATACGGAGCTCCATCGCAGTCTTTAACACTGGTAGCATGCCGCGACAGCGTGGACGTGAACCGTATGTGCAGTTGACGGATTTTGAGTGAGGGCGTATAGTGGGCATGCGGGAGGCCGGGTGGACGTACCGCTGAATTGCTCAACACGTGGGGCGTGAGGTCTCCACAGTACATCAATGTTGTCGCCAGTGGTCGGCGAAAGGTGCATGTGCCCGTCGACCTGGGGCCGGACCGCAGTGACGCACGGATGCACGCCAAGACCGTAGGATCCTACGCAGTGCCGTAGGGGACCGCACCGCCACTTCCCAGCAAATTAGGGACACTGTTGCTCCTCGGGTATCGGCGAGGACCATTCGCAACTGTCTCCATGAAGCTGGGCTACGGTCCCGCACACCGTTAGGCCGTCTTCCGCTCACGCCCCAACATCGTGCAGCCCGCCTCCAGTGGTGTCGCGACAGGCGTGAATGGAGGGACGAATGGAGACGTGTCATCTTCAGCGATGAGAGTCGCTTCTGCCTTGGTGCCAATGATGGTCGTATGCGTGTTTGGCGCCGTGCAGGTGAGCGCCACAATCAGGACTGCATACGACCGAGGCACACAGGGCCAACACCCGGCATCATGGTGTGGGGAGCGATCTCCTACACTGGCCGTACACCTCTGGTGATCGTCGAGGGGACACTGAATAGTGCACGGTACATCCAAACCGTCATCGAACCCATCGTTCTACCATTCCTAGACCGGCAAGGGAACTTGCTGTTCCAACAGGACAATGCACGTCCGCATGTATCCCGTGCCACCCAACGTGCTCTAGAAGGTGTATGTCAACTACCCTGGCCAGCAGGATCTCCGGATCTGTCCCCCATTGAGCATGTTTGGGACTGGGTGAAGCGTTGTCTCACGCTGTCTGCACGTCCAGCACGAACGCTGGTCCAACTGAGGTGCCAGGTGGAAATGGCATGGCAAGCCATTCCACAGGACTACATCCAGCATCTCTACAATCGTCTCCATGGGAGAATAGTAGCCTGCATTGCTGTGAAAGGTGGATATACACTGTACTAGTGCCGACATTGTGCATGCTCTGTTGCCTGTGTCTATGTGCCTGTGGTTCTGTCAGTGTGATCATGTGATGTATCTGACCCCAGGAATGTGTCAATAAAGTTTCCCCTTCCTGGGACAATGAATTCACGGTGTTCTTATTTCAATTTCCAGGAGTGTAATTCCAGCGAACAATATTTTTTATAACATCAAATAATTCCAAAATCCAGATTCTGAAAGACTAAACTATTTTGAAGCAAGAAATAACTGCGAAAACGTTTCCAATTAGTGGTAAGGACAAATTCTGAGGAGAACCTACATAATTACCTAAACGTCCTGCCGCTATTGCAAAGATGCCTTATGCACAAATCTTGTACTGAATATATTCAAAATTTTTAGATTGAATTTTAGTTCTTATATTACTAATATTAAATTCCGGGTACTCATAGTTCTAATGCAAATGTTTCTAATATTAAATGTCGGGCAATCATCATATATCGACGCGACTTCTGCAGTGCATAATACAGTTTAATGGAGGTCCGTGTCCGATAATTTCTCACTTTGTCTAAGTTTTCAACAACTCCAGGTTCGCAGACAGATTTACCAGATTTCAGGAGTGTGGTCTGCTCGCAAAGGGCCTAAGTCCGTTGTGTCAAGGGCCTTCCAGCAGGCAGAGGACTTATTAAGGCGAAAATCCGCACGGCCTCCCGCTGTCTGGACGGGACGATGTAATAATCCCACAATTTATGGTCAACTGCTGCTTCCGCAATGTTTTATTTTATGTGCATCAAAAATCTACGGCGCCATACATAATTCATGTCGAAATGAGCTTGCCCTTGTACCAGGGATTACTCTGTGATTTACCTCTTCAAAACAGCTTCAACTTACCAAATTCTCGCAAGTTTCTCGCCTCCAGATATTTTTCTCCTGCTATCGGCCTTTCTGCTCTCGTTACCTAGAGGAAAAACCACTAATAAGAGGGCGCAGAGTCTTCCATTGTGTGCATAATCGAAATAGCTGCAAGTCCACAAAAGCGGAATCTAGTCGTGCTGATACAGACAAACTGTTGATGACTAGCAAACACGTATGTGAAAGATCTCAAATCACGCTGAAGAAGTTTTGTGAACGCATTCTATTCTTTTGTTCTGTGAACACCTTTCTCTTTTTCACATAAAAAAGTAAGATTTCAAATTCTGCAGTCACACTTGCTTTTACATCAGATAATTATACAGTTTCGGTGATGGTTCACAGCTCTACGGCACCTACGTCATACTTCGTATGAAATACCTATGACATATTTGAACGAAGTTTCCAGTCGTACGCACTACGTATATTCAAAAACTCTCCATTTCCATGTGTAATTCGTGTAGCGCCGTAATCCATATTCTTGAGGCAGACAACCGTATTCATTCCGTACATAGTACGAGCATTTGTGTATACTGCTAGCATTGCTCGAGAGGTTACATTAAAGATTCTAAACGTCTCAATGTAACACATTTTACAGCCAACACTCATCTACTATCATATAAAGCCGGCGTGGAGTGGTTTGTCTAGAAAGCTACTCAGTGGCTGAGACACAGGTATATAGCTCACTTTAGGACCACGCCCTGGAAGCGCTAGAGGTTTCTATTAATTATCCCACCGGTATTTTAATGATACCGATGCCTTCAGAGTCGCAACGATTTTTAAGTTCGAGATCTTGTTATACTCATGAATGTCAGTAAGACAATGGATCTTCGAGATAACTGAGAAAAGATTGGATTTCAAGACAACACAGAAACCCCTGATATATATTAATGTGTCTGAAACAGTCCATGTAAGAGAATTTTGGTATTGTGGTTCTGACTGTATCTTTGTGCGTTTGTCGTACAGTAATCAAGTCCTAGAGAAGGACTGAATAGCGCACACATTTATATGACAACTCATGTGGCTAGTTGTATGGCATGTGAAACTGCAACCAGGAAGTGAAGCAATTAACGCACATCTGCATATCATGTATATGCAGTTTAATACATTGGAACGCCAAAGAAACTGGTTTAGGCATGAGTACTTAAATACAGAGATACTTAAACAGACACAATACTGCGCTGCGGTCGGCAATGCATATGTGAGACAAGTGTCTGGCGCAGTTGTTCGATCGGTTACTGCTGCTGCTGCTATAATGGCTGGTTATCAAGATTTAATTGAGTTTGAACGTGATGTTATAGTCGGCGCACGAGCGATGAGACACAGCATCTCCGAGGTAGCAATGAAGTGGGGATTTTCCCCTACGACCATTTCTCGCGAGTGTACCGTGAATATCAGAAATTCGGTAAAACATCAAATCTCGACACCATTGCGGCCGGAAAAAGATCCTGCAAGAACGGGACCAAGGACGACTGAAAACAATCTTTCAACATGGCAAATGTGCAACCCTTCCGCAGATTGTTGCAGACTTCAATGCTGGACCATCAACACGTGTCAGAGTACGAACCATTGAACGAAACGTCATCGATATGAGCTTTTGGAGCCGAAGGCCCACTCGTGTACCCTTCATGACTCCACGGCACAAAGAATTACGCCTTGCGTGGGCCCGTCAACACCGACATTGGACTGTTGATGACAGGGAACGAGTCTCGCTTCAAACTGTATCGAGTGGAAGGATGTGTACGGGAATGGAGACAAACTCATGAATCCATGGACCCTGCATGTCAGCAGGGAACTGTTCAAGCTGTGGGAGGCTCTGTAATGGTATGGAGCGTGTGCACTTGGTGTGATATGGGACCCCTGATACGTCTAGATACGACTCTGACAGGTGACACATAAGTAAGTATCCTGTCTGATCACCTGCATACATTCATAGCCATTGTGCATTCCGACGGACATGGCCAATTCCAGCAGGACAGTGCGACGCCTCACACATCTATAATTGCCACAGACTGGCTTCAGGAGCGCTCTTTTGAGTTTAAACACTTCCGCTGGCCACCAGACTCCCCAGGCATGAACATTATTGAGCATATTTGGGATGCCTTGCAACGTGCTGATCAGAAGAGATCTCTACCCCATCGCACTCTTACGTGGTTATGGACAGCCCTGCAGGATTCGATGTGTCAGCTCCCTCCAGCACTACTTCAGACGTTAGCCGAGTTCTTGCCACGTCGTGTTGCGGCACTTCTGCGTGCTCGCGTGGGCCCTATACGATATTAGGCAGGTTTACCAGTTTGTCAGTTCAGTATAGGAAGAAAACATGATTTAATTTGATCGTGAATTGTGCGTATACTTTGTACTCCTTTCCGGCCCGATATTCTAAACAGTAGAGTTACAGCCAAGCCGTACCTTGTCCCCAAAGCCACAGAAAATGGACAGGTGAGGTTTACAGGAGTTGTTTCGTTCATTCTGGAAGGGAAGTCACGCTTAAAGTTTGACTGACAGCTGAGGAACGTCATCAATTTCCCGTGGACGGGAGGCGTTTCGGAGAGAGGGAATTAGAGGCCATCCTCATACAAAGAAAGTCACTTTTTGATAAGCTATAGCCTTCTTGGCGACAAGGGAATGCAGAGAAAGGACACATTCACAGCCACTTCTCACGAAAATCTGATAAGCTGCAAAGAAACTTGTAAGCAAAGGCTGAACTTAAGTCTGGATGGCCTGACGGGAATTTCAATCACCGTTCTCCAAAATGTGCGTACAGTGTGCTAACCAGTGCGCACATGTTACGCACCAGCCGGCATCCAGATATTTCTCGAAGCTAGATCGAAGAGGCTGACACTCTCTAAGCTGGTGTCTCAGCGTCGATCGTTTAGTAGGGGACATTGAAAAAGTGAGCCTACCAATGGCAAGACAGTACAATGGGAAATTCAGGTCCCTGAATTACAGAAGTGGGGAAAGAAGAACAAGCAGAAGCTTTCAAGTGGCTCTTCGGAGATTGATTTATTCTGAAGATTCTGAGCTTTCTGAGCTTCATTCTATGTGTGATTCAGAGATTCTTTGGGATGATAGATTTTTTTTTATTCAAAGTGAATCATATAGATCTTTCCGGTTTTGCTTTCTGGAGTCATGTCACTGTGTCTGCTATTAGAATTTCAGAATTTGAGTCTTATTTTTGTACTCATACTGATGTCTATTGTCATACTGTGAAACTTCAGTTTCGTTCCATATAGTATGGTCTTCCTTTCGGTCCTATGTACGAATACATGAAGCTGGTAGGAACACATGTTCCCACCACCTAACCTACACTTCCAAATATAAATTGGACGCTGCTTCTGCGGTTTCATTATTGCAGCCAAAAGACATCGCATGAGCATCTGGATACAGCGAGCGGTTGATATGATCGGAAGAAACCTCGTAGGCTAAACCAAATTACTAATGCTGTGTCAGCGGTCTAAAATGGAAAGTGATTAAGTAGGGGGTGGTGAAAGGAACGTGGTTAAGCTGCTCTAAGCATCGTCTGTAAACCCTATACACAAAGGTGTGGAGATAAAAGCCACTGATTGTCAATCAACTTGTCAGTTTCCCTGAAGATCGAGACAACAATGCGTCAGCTCCCTACGCATTCATGCAGCGTCAGTTCCATCATGTCGTGAGATAAAATGGTTAATTTCCCACTACATGCCCAATTACTGAATCTTGCTTATGCCCAGTTCCAGCAGACCTGAGAAATTTGTATTTATAATTCAAACATCATAACAAATATAATTAAATGCATATTAAAATAATTAAAAGTATATTAAAATAATAAATGTATATTAAAATAATAAATGTAATTATTGTTTCAGTAGTTTTATTTGCTACAGTTTGACGCCCAGTGTGAGTTCATTTTGTCCATTGAACAGCACAATATTTATAATATTTTTGGCAGGCAATATGAGCCCATTCTTTTAAATTTGCAATTTACTCCGTCATCATAGTTTTGGTTGTCAACATTGGAACAATGTTTTCTGATTGCATAATACTTCTACTACAACATGTTGCGAACGTTAGTATACAAAACTGCCATCTGTGGAAGAAACAATGGATTTGACCTGGCTGGACATTGAGTTAGACAGCTTGGGTGGCCGATATGGGTACGCCATTCAATGCTGCTTTAACTCTATGGCAGACATTATAAATCGTAATGGTTCACAAGTGATTTCATGTTAGTCTTTGGCCACAAAAGACCGGAGGTTTCCAGGGTGACGAGTCTCGTGAACGTGCTGGACAGGAAGTAGTCCAAATGTTCAAATGTGTGTGAAATCTTATGGGACTTAACTGCTAAGGTCATCAGTCCCTAAGCTTACACACTACTTAACCTAAATTAGCCTAAGGACAAACACACACACACATGACCGAGGGAGGACTCTAACCTGCGCCAGGACCAACCGCACAATCCATGACTCCAGCGCATAAGACCTCTCAGCTAATCCCGCGCGGCAGGAAGTAGTCAAACCTCCTCTGTTTCGAGGTAGGTCAGCACAGTAAGGGCAACTTGCAGTATGCAGCATTTGTTTAACCCTTTCAGACCCTCTGGCAACAATTGTGTACATTAAATTTTACAGTCTGTTAGCTGCAACAAAAGTATTTCTTCCCTGGGTGAACCTGAGCTACACACTTTTAAATGTTCAACCTTTTCATCACGCGCAAGTGCTGCCAACCGTTGTGCATCACTATAAAAATATAAGCAAGTCAATGTAGCAGTGCGCAGCAACTCGTGACCACCAGAATACATGGTTCGCTATAGTCCAGTATATAGTTGAATAGTGTTGTATTATTTCACATGGAAATTATTGAGTGATGATTTTACTATTTATTACAATAGAGAATGTTTCATAATTAGTTGTTTTGGTCCTTAAAGTGAAGTCAAGTGAACAAAGTATGTTTTGGAAACGGGTACATATTTTTGTATAAATATTGCTCCTAAAATCATTAAAAAATCACCAGAGACCTCTATCACATAAGGAAAAATTTTTCTTCCTCCAGAAACATTTCAGGTCTGAAAGGATTAATACAGTATATAAACGTCATAGAGACCTTTAATGCTGGGCACAGACCTACAGTGCCATAACACTTCATAAATGTAACGTCTACTTTCAAAACCACCGGATCCACCAAGCAGAGGTGATCGTTTTGTGTACCCAAAGGAATCCGATAACTTCACACCAGGTTCTCGGCCAGTATGAGAATGACAAACGATAGTATGAGGAAGACAAACGCAATCTGACAACGTTCGTTCTCTTCGGGACCTTCATAACCAACTGCGTCAATCATGAGGATGTATGCAGAATCGTAATTCTGCTGACAGACGACATGGTGCCACTCTTCAGCCCTTTGTTATCCTTGTCACAGTCAGCGCACCTCACTCTGCTGCTGCATCCAGGGAAATCGCTACAACGGTAGCCGTGATAACTGTCTGTGATGCTCCAGACGTGCAAGAGGATACTTGTCTTGCTGTATACAGGACCATTTCCTGACTGGAGTTAGGTGACGTGTCTGCATGAACCTGCACTGCAGACCAGCAGGTCCCCACGAGAGAACTTTTGTGTCAGTTGAGGTTCTGCATAGCATTACGTAGAGGTTTCTCCTTTTTACACGTGGCATAACACGATCTTCTCGCAAAGAAACAACATTTGATAGCGATTGCTCAATGAGAAACCAGGTGCGTAATCTTTCCTTAGAAAGAGAATGTAAATAGCATTACTTCTACCTTTTGTATGCGGTTGCATTGAAATGCTAATCATTTGCATATCCAAAGGTATTCTTGCCATTCTGATGATTTTTGTATGCCACCTTAATTGTGTTACTATTTTAGTATTGCACGAGTATATACGTTTTCTCCAGCTTCTTCATTCCCACAGCTAACAACGTATGGTGTCAGAACAGGTATTACTGTCTGTGGTTGTTTTGAGAGTGAGAGAGGAAGACAAAGAGACAGAAGTGTTTCCACTTTGGTGTGATAGGCACTGGACGAAGAAACGCAGACAAGGTTGTGAGATGCTAAGAGACTATGGACGAAACTAAGAGCAACGATTTCAGGTAAAACATTTTGAAGTAGCAAAAAAATGTGTGTGAAAACTTATGGGACTTAACTGCTGAGGTCATCAGTCCCTAAACTTACACACTACTTAACATAAATTATCCTGAGGACAATGACACACACCCATGCCCGAGGGAGGACTCGAACCTCCGCCGTGGACAGCCGCTTTGAAGTAGCCAACAAAAACGGTGTAGCCGGCCGCTGTGGCCGAGAAGTTCTAGGTGCTTCAGTCCGGAACCGCGCTGTTACTACGATCGTAGGTTCGAATCCTGGCTCGGGCATAGATGTGTGTGATGTCCTTAAGTTAGTTAAGTTTAAGTAGTTGTAAGGCTAGGGGACTGATGACCTCAAATGTTAAGTCCCATAGTGCTCAGAGCCATTTGAACCAAAAACGGTGTCAAAGGTAATTGTCTAGAGGCACGACTGAAAGTTTCACTTTTCTTGAAGTAAATAATACCAACGGTGCAAAGAAAAATAATTTTATTGATGAAAGAGAAACTGCTTGTCATTAGTTTGTGCGTATAGCTTCCATTCTTCGTAATTTCTTAAACAATTATACATAATGTATTTGTTCTTATTTACAAACCAAGAAACTTTGACCTAGATGCAACCATCAATCCACTAATTTATAAGGTGAAACAAAATAATGAATTTGATATTACAAGAATTCGAATTCGTAATATTTTGGGAGGGAGAGAGTAACTGAGACACAAGTCTAGTACTTAAAAATTGCTAAAATACTATCCTTGTGACTTAAAATTGCTAAGTGAAAGAGTTGTGATTTGAAAGTATGATGTGATATACTTGCTTGCAAAGTGCAGACCATTGAGAAAATATTCAAAAAGTACTCCAGACGGAAGTGGAACCTGAAGCACTGAATGTGGAAACACCGAAAACATATCAACATTCATAAAACGGATGATTGTGGCGAAACAGTCTAAGCATGTCACCGCCGTCAGATCTAAAGTATCTAGAAAGCACTAAATGTTGGTTCCAAAACTTTTGTAATTAGGGAACTAGGTTAGGGGATTCTGTTTGAGATCTTTTTGACTTATGACGAAATTTTCATTTGTTTTCATTTTTACGTAGGATATGTATCCTATTTTCACGTTACTAGATATTTTCCTCTGTTTAAACTTTACATAACTAGCTCATTTCTATAGTTTCACTAGGAAAATTTTCCCTACAACAAGTGTGGCCTATTTTAATAATATTTGGTTTTTCCCGCAGTAATTCTGGCAGGACCTCACAAGCGATGAGGGACCGGAAGGAGAAATCATGGCACAGTGTGGACTGAAGTAGTATTCGAATTACATGTTGATTTGAATTTCTTTACTCCAGCAGCTGTAGTGTGGAAAAGTTTTCAGCTTTCACTTTACGAAATGTTTCATAACATTGCCACGTGTTACGTACCTGTATTTGTCTTCATAAGAATCCTCACATACCTTTAAATAGTACATTCTTCCGCCAAAAAACTGAAAGTGCTTCTACATCTCAATGCTTAAATATGATTTCGGTATGAACGGTACAAAAAAGAACTCGTGTGCTGAGCCATCATTTACCAGGAACCTCGTGTCCTTGTGGTGAATCGTTTATGAAATATGAGGTATCTGGCTGCTGGGGGTAGGCTCCGTGTAGCAATTATTAGGGCTTTTCGCCGTTCTGTTGCCGGGAAGAGCGGGGGAAGAACGACAACTGAAACACCTCTGTGCCCTCTGTAATTAGTGTAATCTTGTCCTCGCGATTGCTATTGGAGCGATGCGTAGAGAGCTGTATTATATTTCTAGATTCAGCACTTAATATTGATTTCAGAATCTTTCTAATTAGACTTTCACGGGACAGTCAGCGTCTCTTTAGTTCTTTCAGCGTCTTCCTGTCCGCCCCTGGAAGCTGGGTAGTCAGCGCAACGGAATGCCATACCTAACGGCCCGGGTTCGATTCCCGGCTGGGTCGGAGGTTTTCTCCGCTCAGGGACTGGGTGTTGTGTTGTCCTTCTCATCATCCTTTCATCCCCATCAACATGCCAATCTCCGAATTGGCGTCAGCTCTAAAGACTTGCATCAGGCCAACGGTCTACCCGACGGGAGGCCCTAACCACACGACATTTCCAGGAGCATCTTCCTCACACTCTGCCGTGGGTCAAGCAAATCAGTGATCATTTGTTTTGCCCTATTAGTACTACTTAGTGCTATCATCTTAGTGCACGTGCGTAAAACCCATTTAGTCATCATCAGACGGAGGTATCGTCCTTCTTCCAACATTAAAAAGTATTTCGATATTTTCACTAATTTCGTATGCAGTAATCTAAGACCTAATGTACACCAGATGTAAAGTGACCAGGGACAACATTTTCCTCTGCAAAACATTATGTGGTGTATTTTCGAAGCATAGGCCTTTAACGAGGAGACAGTGAGTCTCATAGCAAACTCTTATGCAAAGAATTTTTTTCTTACAGAATTTGGCCAGTTTCGCTTAGAAACTAAGATTGTGATACAATCTTTTCTTCTTATCTTCCCAGAACATCTTCATGCGTTGGCTGATGGCATGCAGCGTTTGATATCGCTCTGCTAGGTTGTGGTTTATGCTGTTGGGAAGGAAACTTTGCAGTAAGAATTGCCTGAAATTTTTCCTGTGCTCCATGGTAAGTTTTGTGATGTTAAGCCTTTCCAAATCCCTTCTGTCCTTTGCAGTCATCCCGTGGCTTTATTTTCCAGTTCTTTTTGGTCATGTATTTTATACAGTGTAAGACATTCAAATTCGTTTACTGCTTTCGGTATAAACACCGTTCTGTACTATCTAAATCTTGCCTGGAACGTAACTGATCTTATATTATATAGGTTTTTGGTGAGTTTGTATGTTAATTTCGTTTTCTTTAATCTTTTTTTAATTGTGGTGTTATCTAACCTGTTTTGTTGAACCCATGCTCCGAAATACTTGAATTTATCATATCTTTTGATTTTTCCAAATTGTTTTTCTATATATGTTTCTCTTTTGTTATGTTTAATGTATTCCGTTTTCTCATATTATATTTGTAATATGATTTTAGCTGAAATTTTGTGAAATATATCTGTCTTTATCTTTGCATCTGTTTTATCTTTAGGAATTGTTGTAATATCGTCAGTAAAAACGAGATTTATCAGCCGGATTACCCAGGGCGATTCTTTCGATGTTTTTCTCTCTTAGTTCTGTATTTCTCTTTCTCATGACTTCGTGTAATACCAAATTGAAGAGAATCGGTAACATTCCATCGACCTGCTGAACTCGTGTGTTACTTCTGAAAGGTTCAGAAACTCCTCCTAGAAATTTAACTGTTGAGGTTTTGTCTCTTCGACTAATTGCCTGCTGTTTATATAGATACCTACGTCTTCTAGTTTTAGGAATTCTGTCTGTCTGTCTGTCTACGTTATGCGCTCTTTTCAAGACAGGGAAGGAAATGAGTATGTTTAGGTTCCTTGACGATATGTAAGAATCATTATTTTACCTGTCTGTCTACGTTGTAGACTTTTTTCAAGTCAGTGGAGAAAGTGACTGTGTTAAGGCTCCGTGAAGGCATATAATAATCATTATTTTTAACTTGTTCTTTTCTTAAAACCGTTAAGATAGCATTTATTACTTTGAGAACACATTTATCCGTAAACAGAGATTTTCATTTCTAATCAAAATACGAATAATCTCAGGAATTTCTGTACCTTAGTTTCATTTAGAGTCTGATGAAATATCAAATTTCCGTTATGTAACCTTGGACCAGCCAATGGGCAGACCGGAGACCTGTGCGTTCAGGCTGCCGTTGCAGGTGATTATGAATTTTGCTGTCAGCTGCCGTGCGGCGTGCACAAATGGATGTGTCTACAAGGCTAACTGTGGCTTTCCGTGCCACCCCCGTCGACTCACTGCTGGTAATCCTATGGTGTATGCTGTCGATGCAACTGTCAAATATTTGCCCGCTGCATGACCTAGAAAAATTATGAGAATCACTAACAGTAGAATTTGAGACAAAATCCAGTTGTAAGCTGGATAGCAGGTCTGCGAAATAGATGCTAGGAACCATCAAGCCTAATACGTCCCCTTATATATCAATAATATAGAAAAGAGTGAATAACGTTTCTCCCACTCAGGACATGATTCACTTTCTGTGTGTACATGGCTCTTTCCCACACCTTCTACATACAAACTACTGAAAAAAGAAGATAGAGCAACTGTGGAACTCGATAACATTATATTTTACTGTCCGATGTCGAAAGGATGTAGAACCGACGGCATTCTAGACTCTTTTCTCGTTGGGTTATCTAGCGACCGGTTCTTAGCAGCATGCCATTAGCACTGTGTTTTCCATCTCTAGATACTTTCGTTCTGAGTTTTTCTTCGTGCAACGTGTTGGTCAGTCACAAGGCCCGATTGTCGGGTCTGAACTTAAAAGATTCAGCATGTCTTTAAACGATAGTGCATGTGAACTACCTAGTGATGAAGCAAGTCTGATTGTACATAGCACATTGTGTCCTGCAACAGTGCTCGTGCTACCTCTCTGGCACCTTCTTTCACCCCCTGTGTACCATCTACATCTACATCTACGTGATTACTCTGCTATTCATAATAAAGTGCCTGGCAGAGGGTTCAATGAACCACCTTCAAGCTGTCTCTCTACGTTTCCACTCTCGAACTGCAAGCGGGAAAAACGAGCTCTTAAATTTTTCTGTGTGAGCCCTGATTTCCCTTATTTTATCGTGATGATCAGTTCTCCCTATGTAGATAGGTGCCAACAGAATGTTTTCGCAATCGGAGGAGAAAACTGGTGATTGAAATTTCATGAGAAAATCCGGTCGCAGCGAAAAACGCCTTTGTTTTAATGATTGCCACTCCAATTCAGGTACCATGGCTGTGACACTAGCTCCCCTACTTCCGAGCTGCCCTTCTTTGTACTTTTTCGATATCATCCGTCAGTCCCACCCGATGCGGATTCCACACCGCACTATAATACTCCAGAATAGGGCGGACAAGCGTAGTGTAGGCAGTCTCTTTAAGAGACCTGTTGCACCTTCAAAGTGTTCTGCCAATGAATCGCAGTCTTTGGTTTGTTCTACCCACAATATTATCTATGTGATCGTTCCAATTTATGTTATTTGTAATTGTAATCCCTAAGTATTTAGCTGAATTTATAGCCTTCAGATCTGAGTGACTTACCTCGCAATCTAAATTTAGCTGATTTCTTTTAGTACTCATGTGAATAACTTCACACTTTTCATTATTCAGGGTCAATTGGCACTTTTCGCACCATACAGATAACTTATATAAATCATTTTGCAAGTCGTTTTGATCATCTGATGACTTTACAAGACGATAAATGACAGCATCATCTGCAAATAATCTAAGACGGCTACTCAGTTTGTCTCCTATGTCCTTAATGTAGATCAGGAACAATAGAGGGCCTATAACACTTCCTTTGGGAGCGCCGGATATTACTTCTGTTTTACTCGATGACTTTCCGCCCATTACTACGAACTGTGACCTCTCTGATAGGAACTCATGAATTCAGTAACACAACTGAGGCGATACTCCGTAGGCACGCAACGCTACGTCTATTGTTACAACCATCGATAACTCCCTCAGCTGCTATGCTATCTATAGCAGTGGTTCCCTACCTTTTTGAGGCCATTACCCTCGAGTTTAGTCAGAACCAATCTACACTCCCTCCTCTCCCCCACCTCCGCCCCCTCCCCCCCCCCCCCCACTCCACCACCATCAGTATAAGGCCTAAATAAACTTAAGAATAAAAAACCGATTTCTTTGAACACTTCCGTTTTTAAAATAATGAAAGATAAACGATATTTTTCACCATGAACTATAGATCAATGGAAGAACTGGAACTGCTTATTCTTAACAATGTTTTTAATATGATGACGAAGCAGTTCTCAGTGCCTCGGAACAACTCCTTTTCACAACAGGAAGTTAACTATGCAAATTGAGATTTGATACTTGTTACAAATCGTCCGTCCTCTGCACCACTCCTCTCCTTACTGACGTTTGCTTCACCTACACCCCGCATACCCATTTAAAATGAACCAAATTAGATTTTATGCACTACATTAGTCGTTTGTATATCACTTGATTGCAGGACCCCTTATTTCTGAACTGACGTAAATTGGAAGTCTTGAAGCTGCGAATGCTTTATGTCTGACCACTGCCACTAATAATAACAACAATAATGATAGTAAAAATAGTACTGAGTAGGTGCCACTGCAGTGTAGTAGCCATTACATGCATTGAGGTGACAGAACTCATGGGGAAAGCGCATAACGTGTTGGACCTTATTTTGCCTTAGTGCAGCAGTTCGAGGTGGTATGGACCCAGTAAGCTGGAAGTCCCTTGCACAGATATTGAGCCATATTGTCTATATAAACGTACATAGTTGCGAAAGTGTTGCCGGTGTAGTATTCAGTGCACGAACTGACGTCACGATTACGTCCCATAATCGTTCGATAAGACTCATGTCGGGCGATCTGGGTGGCCAACTCATTCTCTCTAATTGTCCAGAATGTTCTTCAAAACAATAGCGAACCTATGTGGCTCGGTGACATGACGCCTTGTCATCTATAGAAGTCCCATGGTTTTTTGGAAACATGAAGTCCATGAGTGGCTGCAAATGGGCTCCAACTAGCCGAACATAACCATTTCCAGTCAATGGTGAGTTCAGTTGGAACCAGTCCATTGTCGTAAACACAGCCCACACCATTATGGAGCCACCACCTTGCATAGTGCCTTGTTGACAATCTGGGCCCACGGTTTCGTGGGATCTGCGCCACACACTAACCCTACCAAGAGCTCTTACAGACTGAAATCAGGGCTCATCTGACCAGGCCACGGTTTCCGTTATGGTCGCGAGTCGGGGAGAGGCGCTGCAGGCAATGTCCCCCAAATGCACTAGCTTCAGTCTTCCGCTCCCATAGCCCACTAACGCCAAATTTCCCCGTACTGTCGTAACGGATCCGTACGTCGTACGTCCCACATTGATTTCTCCGGTTATTTCACGCAGCGTTGCGTTACAGTTAGCACTGAAAACTCTACGCAAATGCCTCTACATTCGGTCGTGAAGTGAAGGTCGTCGGCCACCGCGTTGGCCGTGGTGAGAGGTAATGTCTGTAACTTGGTGTTCTAGGCAAACTCTTAACATGATGGATCTGGGAGTACTGAATTCCCTTACGATTTCCGAAATGAAATGACCCATGCGTCTACCACTAATTTCCATTCCACTTTCAAAGTCTGTTAATTCCCGATGTGCGGTCTTAATCACTTCTGAAACCTTTCCAGATGAATCACCTGAGTACAGATGATAGCTCTGCCAATGCACTGCCCTTTTATACATTATGTACGCGATACTATCGCCATCTGTATATTTGCATTTCGCTATTCCATAACTTTGACACCTCAGTGCAGTTGCTCTTGTACTGTCAATTAGTTCTTTCCTGTCGTGAAGTGCATAATGAAGCAATTTCCTGTCTATTCCGGGAGCTATCAACAGTTCTGAAAACGCATTTTCGTATGATATTTCTGTATATGTGAAGCATAGTACAAAGAAAAAAGCATTTTTTTAGTAGGTGGACCATGTGATGAAAATGTTATACATAAATTAGTTTGACAAGGTATAACCTTCAGCACACTGTGTCCCATGTTAACTCCACTATTTTAGAATAAATTTTAATAGTTGGTAAGTTATGTAATCAGTATTACAGTCTTGCGAAATAATGATGATAATAATAATAATAGTCATTAAAGATTATTTAGCTTTGCGACAGAAACATAACTGCAACGTTATGTTTTTACGCCTCAGGAAATTTCATTTTACCCCTGAGGGGGTAATCACCCCTAGGATGGAAACCACTGATCTATAGTAATGTCAACATCGTCGACTGTTGGGCAGCCTGAAGATTGCTTATTGTGAAGGGAACACCACACTAACTGAAATGTTTTCATTCGAAGATTGAAGTTAATTCTACATGTGTAACGGTTGTTAATGTTGCTGTTAATTTAAATGTAATAGTAGATGTAGTTCACATAGTTCATAAACCAATGCGGGAAATCCATTCACAACAGATGAAATAGGCCAGGAGGGTTTAGGTCCTAGTAAAAGGTACTAGTCGACTACGTAGTGATGGAGATGACATTCCTCCTAGACACTAACTAAACCAGCAGACTACGCTTGAATTTCTTAATAGTTTACAAGTAACACTTATTTGCATTCGTTATTATTATATTTTTATTGCTTACTTTCATCATTAAGCACTAATTTATGTTAACAATAAAAGCGTGCTGTTTTTGTCGCTATTCTAGTTTTATTTATTTCAGTACTTATTTAGGAATTTGGAAAACTAGCAGTTTAGAACTGGTTATTGGCCTTCAGTTATTGAATGGATATTCTATCAAAATGTGACACACGACGCTGTACTATAAGATGCCAGATCTTGGGTGAAAACAAACTGCAGCAATAAAATACGCATTCAGGGACAACAGAACAAATTCGAGTTGCGGCCTCGACGTTTTACGCAACGTGAATCACGTATCTCTTCCTATGTCAGCCCAGTTTCATAACTTATGACGCGATACAAATGTTATGTTTTAGAGCCAAATAAACAAAAATTTCATGGAAACGACAGTGAGACGTCGCACCATAATTACAAACACCAAGTACCCACGAGTTCACTTACGCTCGATAAGTATGGACTGTAGTGTGATGTGGTTTTCAGGCGGTTTTCGTCATCCGACTACGTGAATACTAGGCTGGTACTCACGTCCCTCTGAAGCTACACGATTTGCAAACATTTCGTAAACGTTCCCATACTTTAATACAGGATAACGCTAGACGTAGACAGAAGGGGTAAAAAAAATTCTATCCCTGGAGGAAAGGTCTGGCGAGAGGGAAGGTATTAGCCAACCTCTCATACTGAAATCGCGAAATTCAGATCAATATGCCGACCCCGTGAAGATATAATATAATGCCAGGAAAAAGAAAAAGAAATTAAGAGTGTTGCTAGCGATTTCCGTTGCCATCTTGCTGTTAAATCCGCTCATCTCATCTTACTGTGATTTGAGAGAAGTAACCGATGTTTGTAGTACGTCCATAAATCGTAGGTTGCATGAAGCTATTCTGAGAGAAGGTGGATGGACGACTCTGCACAAAAGACATGGGAAATATCGTCTTTGGTGATCTAAGGTTGTTCGGAGAGGAAGCGGGTGCATGTAATGAGGTGAAGTGGCTGATGTTATTTCATAAAATGCAGTGAAATCTGTTAGATGATCAGTGTCTGGTATAGAGACTGGCTGCTGACCAGAACATGAGTAAATGTAAAAAGGTTCGTGAAAATGGGAGAAAACATTTGATGGTAGTTATTTACACTATTGGCGATAAGTCTGTGGAGTTAGCTACGGTTGTCCTAGATAAATAAATACATAATCGGAGTAGTTACAGGTGGAACAATCCCAGAATTCAAGTTGCTGGCACGGAGAGCTATAGGAAAAATCCTGATGGACAGATCGTCTATGAAGGACGTCATTTGCAAACCCACCGATCGACTGGTTCTTGAGTACTGTCCATTTATCACGACTGGGGCGCTTATACAAGCTTAATAAACGGAAGAGACAGAGAACATTTAAAAAATAAGTGCTTTGTTCATTTTATATCTGTGAAGATAGAGTGAAAGCCTCACTAAACAGCTCAACGAACTATCATGGCAGATAGTACAAGAAATTTTGTGACACCGCATTCCAGCATTATTTCCAACAAACGTTTCCTGTAATACTCACAACGAAGATGTTTCTCCCTACGTAAGACCCACGAGTTTTATCGGAAGGGTACAAAATGACTCTGGGACACTACGCACTCCCTGCCATAGCCGGAAGCTGGTTGCCGGAGTACAAATGTAGACGTAAAACTGTTGTAGAGGTAGAAAAGTGAAGTAAGTCTGTTTTCATAGCCGTGTTACTGACCATAAGCCATAGATTACGTGACAAAACTGCCTTGCGTGGCTAGTGTGTGCAGAAGGCTTTCTCTTTGATTTGTGGAACAGTTGTAGAGAATTTTGGACATCGTTGTAGTGGACCCGTATTCAGGTTGAATAAGATTCAAATTACCACCAGACTTCCGTAAGTTAAATATTCCGTGATTTCGTTAAATCATTTCACAGAAAGGTTATGATGATTCCTTTGGCTAAGCGATGGCCGGATTTATCTGCTACTCTTTTCCAGCTGAGATAGCGTAATTAATGAAAAGTATGTACGTAGATGCAGTGAATGGCTGAACGGCAACGGCAAAATGATACTGAAGAAAAGTTATTTACGCAGTGACAAGTAGCGGAACGTTTTGTGGAACTGATCGTTTGATGGTGCTTGACTAAAACCATCCTCACATCGGACATGAATGCGAATGCGCATGTTGAGTGTAGCGATTATTGTGATGTCGTCAAGAGGAATTTCATGACGCTGAGCATTTTTGAGAGTGAACAGTAGTATCTAGTGATCACATTTTCTGAACGTGGAGTCAGACTTCGGCCAACATGATGCGGTCTTACTACCTTCGTCATACGCCAGACCGATCAGACTCCATACTTGATCACATTTTCTGAAGGTAAATTGCATTGTTGGAGTTATTCCATTTTATAACATGCGTACTATGAAAAACATTCTGTTTAGTGGCAGTGGACCACTAAAGTATTAAGACGTCCTTTTCAGGCGACAATCAGGACAGTCATTTACTATGGCTCTGGTAAATTATTAATCCCTTCTTTGTGTAGCTTACTAGTTCCATCGACGGGCAGTACACGGAAGAACACTTACTGCACACTAACCCCCCAAGCAGCCAACATATGTCTTACATGCATGCTCTTCTGTACTGTTATTACAACATTGTTTTGCAGTGGCATACGTGAATTACAAATAGTTTTTTGTTGAGAGCAACCGCATTTGAAGTAACTCATGTTTCTGAAATAAACCACTTTAAGCTGTATAAGCACTTTTACAGGCACACGACCGGTTTCGCCATGTCAGGTCACATGTTCAGGTGTATATCTACAAGAAAGGAAACGTACAATCGACCTTATGATTATAATGCCGTTTGTAGGATTCCTACCTTGTATATGTACACCTGAACATGTCACCTGACATCACGAAATCGGTCGTGTTCCTGTAGAAGTTCGCCGCCCACGGTGGTCTCGCGGTTCTAGGCGGACAGTCCGGAACCGCGCGACTGCTACAGTCGCAGGTTCGAATCCTGCCTCGGGCATGGATGTGTGTGATGTCCTTAGGCTAGTTAGGTTTAAGTAGTTCTACGTTCTAGGGGACTGATGACCACAGCTGTTAAGTCCCATAGTGCTCAGAGCCATTTCATTTGAACCTGTAGAAGTTCATATACAGCCGAAAGCATGTTTCACAAATATGGTACACGTCAATATTGGTGAGGACTATAGGCAAGGACAAATAGACAAGCTGAGGTTCTTCAGTAGCATGGGTACGGCTTATGCGGTCAATTGCAACCGAGCTGACCTCAGGCTCCACGTAGGTGGTGGGAAGCCCACGCTATGCCGCCTCCGGCGCAGTCATTGCCGGCAGAGTGACGGCCGTCCAGTTCTCATTCACGTTAACTTTCATCTCAGCATGAGCTGCCTTCGTGACTTCCGGGAGTTTGTAAGTCCAGGAAGAGAAACATCATTACTATTGACAAATATCACCAAAACACATCATTACTTTTGAGGATACCTCCAGCGCCAGCTTTTGGGTGTAAACCAAAACTTCACTAACAGAAATATGTATCCGGAACGTGTCTTTTATTTTGCGGTTGATCACAACATACTGTTCGGAATTCTCAGTATACTGTAGTTTCAAAGGAATTTTTTAAGGTATCCCAAGCCTTTCGTGATAGACCATGCACAGTTCACGCGTTACATAATATGCAGCAATTAGTGTTGCGACGCGTAGAAGATTATCCCGGAACAAATAAGCGAAAAACTGATAGGGCATAAGTAATCTCCATAGTATGGCGTTCCCATTCATCTCGTTTTAATCATTCAGATTTATAACAAACCAAGATATACGGGGTTAACCGACGTTTTCTGTACCACTTTCCTTTTAGTAATTTTTATTCCGATTTTCAGCCATGAAGAATGTGATTCGTGTTTCTCAAGTAGTTACGCTGTACTTTCATGGATTTACGAAATTTTATATTATTCCAAAATTGTCCATAATATAATAATATTTTTGCTTCCTCCTGTGAGATACTGTTGTGCTACAAAAGTTAATTATCTTACAGGTTTCGTTTTGTAGTGAAGTGGATTCAAATTATAACATGTAGCCTACTTATGCAAAAGGTGATCTGATTTTTTTCTTCATATCATTTATAACATAAGCTACATGTTTCGAATTTTTTTCCAAATGTAATTCACGCAATTTTCCACGAAGACTTATAACTATTCTTATGTTCTGAAAACACACATACCTTTTTTTATAAATAATAGTATATTTTGTAAAACCCAAATATCTGTTGTCTTATAAACGTGGGAAATTTCACAGTTTTGAAGACTATCTTAAATAAGTATTTAAAACAATCTATGTTACTATTTTTAACGTCGTATTTTTGACAAGAAAGGAATACAGTTGTAAATTCCTACTGTTATGACATATCAAACGTGTAATATAACTTTGTGTTATGACACCCTGAAGAAGCACCTTTACTATGAAATCAGAAACACAGGACATCTGGTCTACTTCTGCAAAGAATATGCTTAGCCAGAAATTTGGAACTACAACAAAGGTGAGTATAATTTTTACTCTCATTATTATTCATCTACGAACTTTTAGTTAATGTTTTCTCTTTCCGAATAAATTACGTATCTATCGACTTAGCAGTTAAAACTGCTAGAAGAGTACCATATTATGACTCCAATTATCAACAGTGATTTTTGCGTAGAAAGGAAAGAGCAACGTCATAGCGTATTCTACACCCATCTACAGCGTACTCACGTTACAGTAGTGAATACATGTGACCAAAACCAAGGACAGCCAGGTGAGTTCGCAAGAATTCGTGTTTCCTTGAGAACGATCAGAGGCTTATGTCCTAGGATGCCTGGTAACCAAATTGAACATTTTCTGTAATGTTAACAAACGGATGGCTACCATAGAACAGAATGGCCCTTTGCTAATAGAACTGTTAGTCTTGAGCTGAATCAGAGGGCAGTAACCATCTATTCTTATAATTAGTACACAGCTATCCCACCTCAATCTTTCTTGTAGTCCTCTCGTCGTTTGACGACAGCTCTGCTGACGTGAAATACACATAGGGTCTCTCTGTTGGCATTTGATCCCTCATGTTGTGAATGTCAAAGATTTTAGCCTGCCACAGACTCATGCAATTGATGTGATTGATGTACTAAACCGTCTTTACCGAACATCAATAATGGACACCAGCTGCTACTATAACTCCCATAGTCAACTGCTTCACAGGATATATATGCTCCCATGAAGTTCGTTGTAAATAATCCATTGCGGTTCAATTATAATTACCGTACTAGAAGAAAAATTGCATTCATCACGCCACAGTCCGGTTGTATCTATCACAAAAAGAGGAGCACAACCCAGAACTAAAATTTTTGATCCTTCGCCCAGTGATATCAAATGTCTGATAAACAGAAAAGTAAAATTTGACAACAAACTGAAAACATTTGTGTTCGACAACACCTATTTGGTAGAACGATTTCTATGACTGTAATGTGTAAAAGGTGGTGCGTATGAATTACTGACTTATATCTGTATGTTAAAACAAATCTTATAAGTGTTCAGCATGTAACCATAACTACAAATTAATTTTTGATGTGAATGTACAATGACTCGTTCCGCATCATTAAGATTTATCGTGAAAATGATCCATGGAGCATTAAAAGTACTAACTTACACCTCTTTCGACCAGACAGGTTTATAGTTGATATATGAATGAAAGGAAAAAACCTTTTTCCTTTTTCGGTTGTCCTCTATGGCTTTGCCCCTATTTTCAGAGAAATGCTGAATGCTTTTCTCTAAGCGGAAAAGTTACAGCATTCTATTTAAGATTTATCATAATGGCTCTAACGAATCATTAAAGCATAGTTACGGGAATTGGGAAGATGAACTAGGAATCAGAATTTTCTAATCCTAATTTGTGGGTGACAGTGTTAATACTGTACATTACTCATGATGTGTCCACATCCCATTAAAAACAGTGGCATCAGAAACTCAGTTTCAAATTGAGAAGTATTATTTTTCAATGAACTGTGGGGAACTACGCCTGAAGTAGTTTAGCGTAACGTCAGACTGTGATGGACGTAGATTTGGGTTAATCGTAAGCAATATGAATGGCCTGTCAGAGTCAATTTCTTTTCTTTACTTGTTTGATTTCTTTATTTTTCACCTCTCATCCGTCCGCACTACATTCAGCGCTGTACATCGTCCAGCTCACATTTTGCTACGATTCACAAATTTCATTTTGGTAGTTTTTAGCTCCCCCCCCCCCCCCCCCCCCCCCAATGAACCGTGGACCTTGCCGTTGGTGGGGAGGCTTGCGTGCCTCAGCGATACAGATGGCCGTACCGTAGGTGCAACCACAACGGAGTGGTAACTGTTGAGAGGTTGGACAAACGTGTGGTTCTTGAAGAGGGGCAGCAGCCTTTTCAGTAGTCGCAGAGGCAACAGTCTGGATGATTGACTGATCTGGCCTTGTAAAACTAACCAAAACGCCCTCGCTGTGCTGGTACTGCGAACGGCTGAAAGCAAGAGGAAACTACAGCCGTAATTTTTCCCGAGGGCATGCAGCTTTACTGTATGGTTAAATGATGATGGTGTCCTCTTGGGTAAAATATTCCGGAGGTAAAACAGTTCCTCATTCGGATCCCCGGGCGGGGATTACTCAGGAGGACGTCGTTATCAGGAGAAAAAAAAAAAACTGGCGTTCTACGGATCGGAGCGTGGAATGTCAGACCCCTTAATCGGGCAGGTAGATTAGAAAATTTAAAAAGGGAAATGGATAGGTTAAAGTTAGATATAGTGGGAATTAGTGAAGTTCGGTGGCAGGAGGAACAAGATTTTTGGTCAAGTGAATACAGGGTTATAAATACAAAATCAAATAGGGGTAATGCAGGAGTAGGTTTAATAATGAATAAAAAGAAATAGGAGTGCGCTTAAGCTACTATAAACAACATAGTAAACGTATTATTGTGTCGAAGAGTGACATGAAGCCAAGGCCTACTACAGTAGTACAAGTTTATATGCCAACTAGCTCTGCAGATGATGAAGAAATTGACGAAATGTATGATGAGATAATAGAAATTATTCAGATAGTGAAGGGAGACGAACATTTAATAGTCATGGGTAACTGGAATTCGAGAGTAGGAAAAGGGAGAGAAGAAAACCTAGTAGGTGAATGCGGATTGGGGGTAAGAAATGAAAGAGGAAGCCGTCTGGTAGAATTTTCACAGAGTATAAATTAATCATAGCTAACACTTGGTTCTAGAATAATGAAAGAAGGTTGTATACATGGAAGAACCCTGGAGATACTAAAAGGTATAAGACAGATTATGTAATGGTAAGACAGAGATTTAGGAACCAGGTTTTAAATTGCTGCTAAGCAGGGATGGCTAGAGGACAAATGTAAGGAAGTAGAGGCTTATCTCACTACGGGTAAAATAGACACTGCCTACAGGAAAATTAAAGAGACCTTTGGAGAAAAGAGAACCACTTGTATGAATATCAAGAACTCAGATGGAAACCCAGTTCTAAGCAAAGAAGGGAAAGCAGAAAGGTGGAAGGAGTATATAGAGGGTCTATACAAGGGCGATGTACTTGAGGACAATATTATGGAAATGGAAGAGGATGGAGATGAAGATGAAATGAAAGATACGATACTACGTGAAGAGTTTGACAGAGCACTGAAAGACCTGAGTCGAAACAAGGCCCCGGGAGTAGACAACATTCCATTAGAAATACTGACGGCCTTGAGAGAGCCAGTCATGACAAAACTTTACCATGTGGTCAGCAAGATGTATGAGACAGGCGAAATACCCTCAGACTTCAAGAAGAATATAATAATTCCAATCCCAAAGAAAGCAGGTGTTGACAGATGTGAAAATTACCGAACTATCAGTTTAATAAGTCACAGCTGCAAAATACTAACACGAATTCTTTACAGACGAATGGAAAAACTGGTAGAAGTCGCCCTTCGGGAAGATCACTTTGGATTCCGTAGAAATGTAGAAACACGTGAGGCAATACTGACCTTACGCCTTATCTTAGAAGAAAGATTAAGGAAACAAATGAAGTAACTGCCTGAGTTATGTTAACACGTGGTACCATTTCATACCTAGCGCTCACGTTGTATTTTAGTCTAACTATATTTGATTCCTGCCGAATCTTTTGCAGTTAAGTGTGATATTGCCTAAATTTATTAAATGATACCACATCGTCTAGTTTCTCGTGGCTCCAGTGTATACCACTTCAGGCATCTACATTATTTCTCATTATTACACAACAGTGACAAACAGAACAGATAGTTATGGAACACATGTGAATGTTATGAAGGATTCGACTTCCTTGATTCCGTTCACATGAGGTACAAGCGAGTTTGTTCATTGGAACTGTTGTGACGTTACGTTTTCGTAATGCTCATTCTACCATTAATAATGGCGCTTGATAGGTAATCTCATAACACAAGAGTTTATGATTTTGGTGCAGTGTAACTTACCTAACCGAATTGAAGATAGAATGCCTGGTTAGACGTAACTGAGCTCGCGAAGGTCCCAATTTTGTCTTACTAAATTCATTTCCTGATAAAGGTACTTCTTCGGATTCAAATTTTAGACAGAAATTGTGGATTCACTTCAGTAAGAAGCTGCAACTAGATATAGACCACACTGATTATTGAGCGATGGGGCGAAGAGGGACTACCGCAGGATACAGTAGTGTCGCGGAGTGAATCAACGCAATCGTCCGACTGAATACCAAAACAACAACAATAACAACAACAAATAAAGGTAAAGAAACATTGAATTTACGACATTGTCTACAGTGTTGACATAGATTTAGGGTATGGTAGGGACTTTACGGTGCTTCAGTTCTCTTTCATGATGTGCTACGTCAGTTTCCTGGAGACTGACTCAAACACTTTTTTCCCGGCTTTATGATAGCTATTGATTTGCGGTCTACAATTATGTGAGATCCATAAATACGATCACTGCAGCTGTCATGTCGTCTCAAATCAGTTTTTCCTTTTTTATTTCAACAATGTGACTCTAAAGTTTCGTTAGTGAGATGACTGTTTGCTTGCTTTTCTGTTTGCTTCGCTGTTTTAGGAGTCGTATTCCTTGCCACTTGTGTTATACTAGGCGCTTTTTTCGACCTGTAAACAGCATTCCTTAGTTCTTTTATATGAATATCTTGTCGACTTACAATATTAATGGATGTTTCGTTACCCTCCTTGAGGATTCAAGTTTCTGTTATTTTTTTCAAGAGTATTTGTCATTCTTCGTTTCCTTGAGATCATTATGAAGTTCCTCTTCTCTTGGTCCATATATTCATGGGTGAAAAACTTTAGGACAAAAGTAACTTTCGCGTGTTGTTCATTGACAAATAACAATGTACAAGGAAGACCTACAGTGTAGTACAGCACGTATCAGTAAGAAGTACGCAGTGAGACGAATGGGAATGACACATTTACTCAAAGACAACAATTACATTAAAGTAACAGCGATTTACAAAAGTCTCCTGGACGTACAAAATTGCGGAACGTGGTTCTTAATACTGTGTGATCACCACGGACGGAAATGCAGGATCCGCATGCCATGCTCGCCACAAGGTTGGTAAGGAATTCTAATGGCGTTCCATACAGCCACCAGCGCGGATGAAAACTGCTGGATGCTCGTTGGTGAATGTAGACGTGCTGCTGTTCGTCTCTCCAATGCATCCCACACGTGCTCGATGGGATTCAAGTCGGAGGAACTGGCAGGAGAGTCCATTCGCCGAATGTTCTCTCCCTCCAAGAGCTCCTCCATCCACGCTGTTCAGAGCGGTAGCACACTGTCATCCATAAAAATGATGTCAGGGACGAATGCTTCCCTGAAAAGACACACATAGGAAGGAGTATAGTGTCGCAATAACGTTGACCGATTAGTGCAACGCGTTTCAGAATATGGAAGTCAGTACGCTCATGCAACGTTATGATTTCCTACACCATACCACCTGGACCAGCGAAATGATCATAATCGACAATGTATCTTGATGCATTCATGTTGCCCTACGGTACGTCCAGAATCACCAGACAGACCGAATCTGCTATAATCCGAGAAGAGCACGCCACCCCATTTCTCGTTTGCTCTTGGCAGCACGTAAACGATGCCGTCGATGTGTGGGTGTCAACGGAACACAACAGACTGGTTATCTGGCAGAGAGACCATCCCCCACGCAGTCGCTGTGCCACTGTGGAGCGTGAGGTTGTATGCCTGGCAGCTCTGAGAAGTACGGTAGCAACTGTACCCAATGTGTGACGTGGGTCCCCCTTCTTGCTTGTTGCTCAATGTTACGTTCAGACCCTGCTGTAGACTGACCGTAGTCGACGATATCCTTTTCTTCTGGCAATACCAAACTCCTGAACTACAGCTGCCACACTTCGTCCTTGTTCCAGTTTTCCGAAGATTCTTCCCCGTGTGAAGTCATGCAGATGTTGTCCCTGGGCAATGTTGTAATGAAGACTACCACCACGATATACTACAAATGTTCACTGATTGACACTCAGCTGTGTTAACTCGTTTCTTCAACCATCTCGTGTTGCAGCGCCAGCCCCGTTTGCCGCAATAGTCATGCTGACCTAGCACCGTATGACGTCCAGCTCTGTGTGCCACTGGCAGATTTCTGGTAACATGCTCTTGTGCTTTCGTTCATTTCCACCGAAATGGTAATACGTTATGTTACTTTACCTATCTTGTCCTTAAGTTTTGTAGAACAGTGTCTTGAAGTGTTCTTGGATGTGCCCTGTTAAGGCTTCGGTGTAGTCACAATTCTATCCGTGTTACAAGATCTTTTTTTTTTTCTTGAATGGGTTTCTTTTTCCCAAATACTTATCAGAAGATCTTAACGACACGTTAAAATGAAAACAATTTCTCCTCATTTGTTACTACCGACAAACAACGGTATTCAGAACGTCCTATATACAGCAATGTGATTATGTAAGGTTCTACCTTTGCTGTGCCAAACCTATACACTTCCCTTTTTCAATGTAAACACTCTGATTTTCCTTTAAGAATGAATGAAAGAGACACGTGATTTGGTTAGTGTCAAATTTTATCTCTCAGATCCACTCAGAAGGAAATTTCCAAGTTACAGCAATCCGTTATCGACAGGAAACGAGGTTTTGTTGGAGCAGCGCGTACCTGCTGCATAACAAAATTAATTTCAGCATCTGCGGATCTGTCTACAGTTGCGAGTAAAATGACCTCACGCCACATTAGGCACCATTAATTGAATCAGTACTGGAGAGCGCGCGTTTAACGGGTACAATGAAATTCTGTAATTCAGTAACCGATGCTCCGCCTGCCACCAGCTGCCTGGGCCTGTACCTCGTCTTTCTAAGGCCTACAGAGCTCTCCGATGATTTTTGCCGCTGCGCCGTGGCGCTTCATTTTACACGTTAACAAAAGGACTATAAAATGCAATGAGTTCGACAAGCTCAACATACTTGCTGACAAACATATCGAGCGGCTCTGTGTACTTTTCGCTAACTGCAAATACTGTAAGGGTAATTCTCACATCCCTATCATGTTTTAAATTTAGATTTCCTGTGGTTTCCGTATAATCACATAAACACTCTGGTAACCAGTTCTCCAAGAACAAATACGACGAAAAATACCTTGCTTAATTTGATTCTAGAGTTAAATTTTCCGCTCTGCAGAGAAGCACAGACGCACATTCGTCCAAGCTTTGGGACAGCATACACTATCCGTCAACTATGAAAGTTAACTTCGGTCTACATTCTGTTGCAGAATGAAAGATGAAAATTACAATTGCAGTGTAATAAACTGTCCAGTCACGTGAATATGACCACCTTTGAAAAGCCTCAGCACCCTCTTCTTCCAGTGGGACATGTGCAGGAGGAAACAATAAAGTTCTGGTCGCACCGACATGCCGACTCCGTTGCTGTGGCTAGATACATTACTTTTCTCGGTTGAGGATCTATCGTCCCACGTACTCAAGACTGGATTTAAATCCGGGGACTTTGGCAGTCAGGGCAGTATGGTAAGGTAAACTCAACCTGGTGGTCTTAGAACCACGCACTTACACTGCGAAATCTGTGACACGTTCCATTGTTCTATTGGTAGATGCCATCGTACCGAGAAAAAACAAACTGCATGCAGGGGTGGACGTAGTTCAAAATGGTTCAAATGGCTCTGAGCACTATGCGACTTAACGTCTGAGGTCATCAGTCGCCTAGAACTTAGAACTAATTAAACCAAACTATCCTAAGGACATCAAACACATCCATGCCCGAGGCAGGATTCAAACCTGCGACCGCAGCGGTCGCTCGGTTCCAGACTGTAGCGCCTAGAACCGCACTGCCACACTTTTTTTTTTTGTTAAATCTCATTTTGTTCTCTTTTGTTTGTTGCTTCTGGTCGGGGCGGACGTCGTAGGACATCCGTTGAAGGTCTTGTTGATCGATTAACTCAGTTTTTTTTATTACAGAGGGCAGCTATCCCTCTGACCAAACACGCTGAGCTACCGTGCCGGCATAAATAAATATGTACAGGAAACTGCATTTGCAAGTAATTCAAAGTACACGTAGGTTGGTTCAAATGAATCAAATGTCTCTGAGCACTATGGGACTTAACATCTAAGGCCATCAGTCCCCTAGAACTCAGAACTACTTATACCTAATTAACCTAAGGACCTCAAACACATCTATGCCCGAGGCAGGATTCGAACCTGCGACCTTAGTGGTTGCGCGGTTCCGGACTGAAGCGTCTAGAACCACTCGGCCACACCGGCCGGCCAAAATCAACAACCCGGCGGGCAATCGAACCCAGGACCCTGTGATCCACAGGCAGCAACGCTACCCACTAGACCATCATCTGCGGGCACCTCCACTCCGGCCGGCGATGGACGTGGTCCCCAAGGATACTTGTTTTGATCGTTGTGCCTTCCAGAATGATGAAATCGCCCAGGGATTGCCTCTAGTTGCCGGGTGTTTGCTTTCAGATGTTTCAAGCCATCTGTGCGATGGAGCATAAGACGTGCCCCATCTGAAAAGACCACCTGTCGCCACCCAGCGGACGTCCACTTGCGGCCTTGGAGTGCACATTACAGCCTTCGTCGCCGATGAACAGCAGTCATCAACGGTCATTGTTTAGACACTGTTGGTAGCCCCTTGGTTCATCTGGGTATTCGATACCTCATCCAGAAACGCACCCTCTCGAGACCTGGACAGCAAGCTACACCGCGATGGAGAGCGCCTCTCTTGCAGAGTCTGCCACTTGAGTTTGCTAAACATCTCCGTAACGCTATCACGGTTACCAAATAACCCTGTGACGAAACGCGCCGCTCTTGTTTGGATCTTCTCTATCTCCTCCGTCAACCCGATCTATATTGTGAAAAGAAATGGTCCCATAACACTCCCCTGTGGCACGCCAGAGGTTACTTTAACGTCTGTAGACGTCTCTCCATTGATAACAACATGCTGTGTTCTGTTTGGTAAAAAATCTTCAATCCAGCCACACAGCTGGTCTGATACTCCATAGGCCCTTACTTTGTTTATCAGGCGACAGTGCGGAACTGTATCGAACGCCTTCCGGATGTCAAGGAAAATGGCATCTACCTGGGAGCCTGTATCTAATATTTTCTGGGTCTCATGAACAAATAAAGCGATTTGGGTCTCACACGATCGCTGTTTCCGGAATCCATGTTGATTCCTACACAGTAGATTCTGGGTTTCCAAAAACGACATGATACTCAAGCAAAAAACATGTTCTAAAATTCTACAACAGATCGACGTCAGAGATATAGGTCTATAGTTTTGCGCATCTGCTCGACGACCCTTCTTGAAGACTGGGACTACCTGTGCTCTTTTCCAATCATTTGGAACCTTCCGTTCCTCTAGAGACTTGCGGTACACGGCTGTTAGAAGGGGGGCAAGTTCTTTCACGTACTCTGTGTAGAAACGAATTGGTATCCCGTCAGGTCCAATAGACTTTCCTCTGTTGAGTGATTCCAGTTGCTTTTCTATTCCTTTGACACTTATTTCGATGTCAGCCATTTCTTCGTTTGTGCGAGGATTTAGAGAAGGAATTGCAGTGCGGTCTTCCTCTGTGAAACAGCTTTGGAAAAAGGTGTTTAGTATTTCAGCTTTACGCGTGTCATCCTCTGTTTCAATGCCATCATCATCCCGGAGTGTCTGGATCTGCTGTTTCGATACACTTACTGATTTAACGTAAGACCAGAACTTCCTAGGATTTTCTGTCAAGGCGGTACATAGAATTTTACTTTCGAATTCACTGAACGCTTCACGCATAGCCCTCCTTACGCTAACTTTGACATCGTTTAGGTTCTGTTTGTCTGAGAGGTTTTGGCTGCGTTTAAACTTGGAGTGAAGCTCGCTTTGCTTTCGCAGTAGTTTCCTAACTTTGTTGTTGAACCACGGTGTGTTTTTCCCATCCCTCACAGTTTTACTGTACCTGTCTAAAACGCATTTTACGATTGCCTTGAACTTTTTCCGTAAACACTCAACATTGCCAGTGTCGGAACAGAATTCGTTTTGATCTGTTAGGTAGTCTGAAATCTGCCTTCTATTACTCTTGCCAAACAGATAAACCTTCCTCCCTTTTTTTATATTCCTATTAACTTCCATATTCAGGGATGCTGTAACGGCCTTATGATCACTGATTCCCTGTTCTGCACTTTCAAAGTCGGAAAGTTTGGGTCTGTTTGTTATCAGTAGGTCCAAGATGTTATCTCCACGAGTCGGTTCTCTGTTTAATTGCTCGACGTAATTTGCGGATAGTGCACTCAGTATAATGTCACTCGATGCTCTGTCCCTACCACCTGTCCTAAACATCTGAGTGTCCCAGTCTATATCTGGTAAATTGAAATCTCCACCTAAGACTATAACATGCTGAGAAAATTTATGTGAAATGTACTCCAAATTTTCTCTCAGTTAATCAAAATATCCACGGCAGTACACCCGTGGATATTTTGATTATCAGATACGCCGGGAGAAACTCAAGAATCACATTTTCTCTCAGTTGTTCTGCCACTAATGCTGCTGAGTCGGGAGGTCGGTGAAAGGAGCCAATTATTAACCTAGCTCGGCTGTTGACTGTAACCTCCACCCATAATATTTCCCAGGAACTATCCACTTCTACTTCACTACAGGATAAACTACTACTAACAGCGACAAACACGCCACCACCGGTTGCATGCAATCTATCCTTTCTAAACACCATCTGTGCCTTTGTAAAAATTTCGGCAGAATTTATCTCTGGCTTCAGCCAGCTTTCTGTACCTATAACGATTTCAGCTCCGGTACTTTCTATCAGTGCTTGAAGTTCCGGGACTTTACCAATGCAGCTTCGACAGTTTACAATTACAATACCGATTGCTGCTTGGTCCCCGTATGTCCTGACTTGGCCCCGCACCCTTTGAGGCTGCTGCCCTTTCTGTACTTGCCCGAGGCCAACAAACCTACAAAATCGCCCAGTCCACGCCACACAACCCCTGCTACCCGTGTAGCCGCTTGCTGCGTGTAGCGGACTCCTGACCTTTCCAGCGGAACCCGAAACCCCACCACCCTATGGCGCAAGTTGAGGAATCTGCAGCCCACACGGTCGCAGAACCGTCTCAGACCCTCCACTCGGCTCTGTACCAAAGATCCGCAGTCAGTCCTGTCGACGATGCTGCAGATGGTGAGCTCTGCTTTCATCCCGCTAGCGAGACTAGCAGTCTTCACCAAATCAGATAGCCGCCAGAAACCAGAGAGGATTTCCTCCGATCCATAGCGACACACATCATTGGTGCCGACATGAGCGACCACCTGCAGATGGGTGCACCCTGTACCTTTCATGGCATCCGGAAGGATCCTTTCCACATCTGGAATTACTCCCCCCGGTATGCACACAGAGTGCACATTGGTTTTCTTCCCCTCTCTTGCTGCCATATCCCTAAGGGGCCCAATTACGCTCCTGACGTTGGAGCTCCCAACTACCAGTAAGCCCACCTTCTGCGACTGCCCAGATCTTGCAGACTGAGGGGCCACTTTTGGGACAGGACAAGCAGCCATCTACGGCTGAACATCAGTATCAGCCGGAGACAGAGTCTGAAAGCGGTTCTTCAGACAAACTGGAGAGGCCTTCCGTTCAGCCCTCCGGAATGCCTTTCGCCGCTTGCCACACCTCGAGACGACTCTACCACAGGTGAGGGATCAGCCTCAATGTGGGCAGTATCCCGGGCAGCCACAGTCGTAGTCCGATCGGGGGATTCGTGGGACGAGCTGGCCGTCCCCGACAAACCCCCATCCAGACCCCCACAGTGATGCCCACTGGGAACAGCCTCAATTTGTGTGACCGAAGCCAACACTGCCTGAAGCTGGGAGCGAAGGGATGCCAACTCAGCCTGCATCCGAATACAGCAGTTGCAGTCCCTATCCACGCTAAAAACTGTTGTGCAAAGAACGTCCGAATTAATCTACAGAGAGCACAAACAAATCGACACAAAATTTAAACGGTTATTAAAATACAAGATTACCTAGTAAATGCAGTAATGCTGCTACTTGCGCACTGCTGACACACTGCTTGGCGGCGGAAGGAGAAAACGCGATTTTACACTATTCAGGTACTAAAACGCGATGCTACTACTCAAATACTATAATAAGCCCGAAATTTATGAATTAAACGTTGCAAGTACCAAAAACACCCAAAGAAATTAAGAATTAAACTATGTAACAAACGAGTGAGCTAGGAGTATACGACTTGCTGCTGCAGCTGCTTATCCAACGGCGGCAGGGAGCACACTGCCTGTGACCAACCGACACTGGCCGTTCAAAACAAAAACAGGAGGAACAGACGACTACGCGAATTTACACTATTCAGGTACTAAAACGTGATGCTACAACTCTCAAATACTATAATACGCCCGAAATTTATGAATTAAACAATGCAAGTACCAAAAACACGCAAAGAAATTAAGAATTAAACTATGTAACAAATGAGTGAGCTAGGAGTATACAGAGTATAAGTTCAGAATCATCGTGAAACATTGGCAGTACTTATATGTCACTTATAAAATAGTAAATATGCCAAAAGGGAATTAGTCACAGAGAAATTTAAGATAAAAATTGGTGATGGCAAGCCACTAAGGGCTGCTCGTTACTTGCGTGGTTACAGGTTTCAAACGGACTGAGGTGCCCGCTTTGACAAATGCGGCCAGGAGAACATGGCACTGCAACGAGCGCGCCATCTAGTAGCCGTAGAGACAATTAGGCTACTTCACTTTTATATTCATTTCTGCCTACTTTTCAATGTGAAGTAGCCTAATTGTTTCTATGGCTACTAGATGGCGCGTTCGTTGGAGTGCCACGTTCTCCTGGCCGCATTTTTCAACGCGGGCACCTCAGTCCGTTTGCAACCTGCAACCACGCAAGTAAGTAGCAGCTGTTAGTGGCTTGCCATGACCATTTTTTTATTTTAAATTTCTCTGTGATTAATGCCCTTTTGGCATATTTATTATTTTATAAATGACATAAGTACTGCCAATGTTTCACGATGATTCTGTACTTATACTCTGCATCATACGTTTTTAGACATAGTTCTGTGACCATGCTATAGACCATTCTTTGATTTAAATTCTGAGGAAGACACTCCTAGCAGTGTCGAAACCCGGTTAATTCGTTAAAATAGTGAACGAGGGCTGTTTTCTTTCATTTATAACTATTCACGGTCTCTGAGCGTGCAGCCATGTACAAAATTTTGCGATTACTTCAAGTGTTTTAATCCATTCATTCCAATGTAACTATTTAAACAGTGACTGAAGGCTTTCAGTAGGATCAGAACATTTCTAATTGCAGGTTTTCCTTTTTTATTGCTGGTGCGGCAGAGGGTCTCCGCCAGCAATTTTCACAATCCACAGACTTGTCTGCCTTTATTTAACCAAATATAGCGGTGAGATAACAAAATATAAGAAATAGAAACGTCACCTCTTCTAGTTTGCTGCCCACACCGACGACAAAATTACACTTTCTCGTTCCCTGTGGAGCAATAATAAGGCTTGAGACATCTGTCGTATTCTCTGCTACGACGAAATTATGATTTATAAAACTCAGATGGGATACTAGTAATAGTTTTGACTTTCATGAAAGAGTTCTTTCAAAATTTTCCTCATTCTGTTGTGAAAAGCTGTGGGAAGTTCAAATCAGGATGACTGGACGAGTATTAGAGGCCCACTTCTCAACGATGACGGTTAAAAGCTCTACACCATGTAACCTAGTTCTGTTCCAGGCTGACACGTATTTCACCGCGTGGCGTACACACTTACTTCTCTTTGTTGTGTCCGCTCTAGTGCTGCCAGAGGAGAATCTGTACGATAAGACGACATGGAATTTCGGATTTCGAATGAAATATAATACGGGTCATTAGATATCAAGAACCTCTAATTTGCGACAGTGCGTGGGTATTCAGTTCTCATCGACTCATGATCATTTGTGAATAATGGGAACATTGAACTGAATACATTTCCCTACATTGCAGTGATTAAAAACTTGGTACGTCTTGTATCTGAGAGCCTCGTTGACGACAAGACACATTATACCCAGGTTGCTTCTTAGTTGTATGAACTGGGCGCACTGATCTTCCAAAACATTGCGCTTCAATTTAGACACTGTGAAAGGCTTGTAAAAGCTGTCTGAGAATGCCACAGCAAATCATATATCTCCAAAATCACGAATATTCACTGTCCCCCGACAATAGTGTAAGAAATCGTCAAATTTTATTACAGCCAGTCTCTTGAAAATGATTTGTCTCTCAGGTTCTTCCAAAATGAACGCGTTAAGAAGTTAATACATGTGATGAAGAGATTAACTAAATAGTAAACTTTCCAATCTTAAGACAGCAGAAGCTGTACCCAGTCTTTGGAACTAATGACTGACTATATTTCCAAAGGTCTTCGGTTCACCTGTGCCTATTCCGATTACTGCATGAGAAGCTTTACTTCATAGTACTATTGGACTTCTGATGAAAATCGTATAACTTCATTCACAACTCTGCAAATATTCATACATCAGTTACAGCAAACGTAATCATATTGGAGGAAATGTTTGTCATAGTGGGCTCTTTCCATCTCAGAAAGTTACCAATCAATGAATTCGTTCATATTCATCATCCACTGCAGCTTAAGCAAACCTCAACAAAATGTTTATTCTCTCAGAAGGAACTGCGAGTAGTATTACGTAGCAAAATCCCATAATAAAGATTATGTCATCAACCTTTTCACGGCACTACTATGAGTCTTTCTCTCGATTTTACTGTTTTATGAAGTACTTGATAAGGTAATCAGTTTTAATCCACGGAGAAAATCAAATATATAGGACAAGAAGAATTTCACAAGCTACTATTACGCTTAGTTAAATAAATAAAAAAGCAGCAAGAATGTATGTCTATTATATTGAACGCTGAGGTAGACGAACCTCCTGAACTGAAATCTCCGTCAGTAAAATTTTTGATTTTACTTGAACATCCTGATAGAATGAAACTGTGGTAAATAAATCTGAAGCCAAATACATTGTGAGGAACAATCTAGAAAGCTTCTACACGCGAATTTGATGGTGTAATTCACGAATACCCTTAATACCTCTGCATATCGTCACGTAGGGACACTGATCACAAAATAAGACAGTTACACACAGTCCTTGGTCAAACCGTGAATGGTACTGGATAAAATGCTTTAGATAGTATTACAGAAATTCTCTGACACGCACTTATCATCGATTATAAAACCCGCCTTTGATATAATTCGATACCACTACAGCATTAATTTGGTGGAACATTGCCACCGATGACCGCAACATTTGTGAAAAGTCAAAGGCTGCAACTAATATTACCTACCAAGTCACCGGTAAAAATATATATTTTCAATAGTGGTCGTAAAACGCTTTCCTGCCTCACAAAATTTACAGCTGTATCTGAGGATAGCTATCCGTCCAGGGCAACGTACTGTGTTCCATTCCGCCAATATGATGCCAGTATAGTTCCATAGCTACGTATCCCTAATGGCAATATCCGTTTTAGTATGCTTGTATATGGTGCTACATCAAACGTTTCTTGAAAGTTAAGCAACACCGAACCTTCGTGGCTACCTAGAAACATGACTCTTAGAATACCATCTATGAAGAGCACGAATCTTGATATTGTGTTTTCTGAGAGCACGCTGGTTTACTTAGCGCCAGTAGTTTTGCCCATCATACTTCATTATATAAGGTGTGATCAAAAAGTTTCCGTTCGAAGGCTACACTAGCCCTTTGCCTCCATGTCGTTGCTTATACATCCGATTCGGAGTCGCACTAGGTTGCATATACGCTGCAGTAACGCACACAATCCGGAACATTTTGATCGTCCCTTATATTAGCGCCTCCTTAATGCGCTGTCTACTTCATCACCCGCTCCGTTAAAAAGTAGCTGTACACTCAGTTATGAGCCTTTGAGAATATTAAACTGAGGAAACTTCTGTTAGGGTTTCAGAGGGTTGGTCCTGAGATATGATTTTGCTATCGCATTCACTGAAAACTTTGGGTATTGCCCTTCTGGTTGGCAGTCGTGTTCCCACTGAAATGTTTTGCTAAAGTTCTATGCTTTGCTTGCTCTCCATGGTGCACCAGGAAGAGCTTTTAGAAAAGCTATCCAATCCTGTTTGCACCTAACGGGGTTTGGCACATCTTCCCATTAGTTATAATTCTTCTAAGTAAATATATCGTAAAGGTTCATTACGAGACACAGTTTTTTATTTCTTCTCGGTATTAATTGCTCTTATATCAGATGTAACACGATCAACCGCTTGTTTTTGTACCCGTTGTGCAGGGTGGTCAGTGTGACGTTCACTGATCCCAGCCATAATCCCAGTCCCCATAGAAACTTCCTCATAAGTGTTGCATCTGCTCGGTTCCATCAAAGCTAATTTACGCTGCTTTCCATAAATAACGACGACTAAATGACTAATAACGGTAACTAAAAATCATATTCGGCGAATAGCTGAAATGGAGACCTCATTACATGGGTTAATCATATAGCTTCAATGCTCAGTTACAGACAAAGTAGTTGTATTCATTGTTATGAAAATGTTTGAAATACGTAAAATGAATTTCTTAGTTTGAGACACTCCAGGTGAGGTCGAAGTTGGGGTGTGTGAGTTACACAGACAATGAATACATCTCCTCTCAGCGAATGAGAAGGCTGCCGAAGACTACTGTCAGAAACAATATGCGCCCCGATACCATGCCAGATATTAACGATAGTATCTCTACAGACCTGGGCTATAACATTTTGAAACTCTGATAGATATACCAACTAAAGGTGTACCACCTCACCCGAAAACACTTGTTGTTAGGAAGACATCCCTTTCATGAAGTTATCAAGCCAATAACGAGTTCACGCCAAATCAAAACACATTCGCAATTCTCTACAAGCTAATCTGGGGCTCAACCGCGAGGACACTTAATCCCCATTGATTTGTAGTCCTCTAGAGACGTTCGTAAGTCCACTGCTGAAGCTCTCACAATAACAACAGCTACCGCTGAATTGTCACAGCAGAACGCTAACACTGGTCGAAGTATCCTCCACCACGCACTTTTCACTGGCTTACAATTACATAATAATAAAAGTTTGTTTGAATGTAGCTGTATTGTACTCTGCTTCTATCAAACTGAACTTATTTGCAACGAATCCACGGCAAAGGGCTGATGTTCTTTAACTTCTGTTAAAAAGTATGAATATTGCCACACAAAAAAATTTCAAATTTTAGTATTGATAGTAAATATACTATTTATTACCACACTTTCCTAATTTCGGAATTTAATTCTGCTTATGACTGGCAATACCTAGGGAATCTTGCATGCCGTGTCGTAACACTTCCTTTTGTAATTTTTTCAGCCTTTAACTTATTTCTTTAGAAACACTCTATAACACAGAATCATATATTAACATAACTTCAAATGCAACAAAGGTACCAATTTGAGTCAAGTGGTATACCTTGGATTTTTATCGGATGAAGGATTTTTTAAATAAGACACAACGTATACTTTACCAAATCAATACCTATAATCCTCTTACATGAGTTTGGTCTGTACTGATGGTAGACTGTGCGTAAGACCTTACTGAGGTTAAATAATTCCCCGATAGGTCATACGTCATTATCTAGAAGAACATTAATAAGTATCTTTAACGGGTGGAACTCATTTTTCAGTGCGCAACTGGACCTGTAATTCTAGCGAATAATGTTTATTTGAAAGCTGCAAATAATATTCGAAACACTTCTGTACAAGATATTCAGTTAGATAATCAGCAGCTACATGTCTATCTTGAGGTGTTTGTCATTTCAGGTTCTTCAGAATTTCTGTGATGCTCTCCCCTATAACGCAAAGAAACCAGTTACCATTCGTGTCTCCCTTCTTTGTATTTGTTCAATATGGCGTTTGAGTCCTATTTGGTACTTGTCACACACACTTGAGTAATGTGATAGAATGATTCGTTCGAGGCTTTTGTAGACAGACTATAATTTCATCGTATTCCACCGATGAATCATAGTCTGGCACCAACTTTACATACGAATGAGCCGATCTCATCATTTCGTATTCATAGACATTTCTACACTCAGGTATTCGTATAAGTCATTATTATATCGATATTGTAGTCACTGGATACTACGCTTTCACACTTTGTGAAGTGCATAAATTAATATTTACGAAAATTTATAGCAAGTTGCCAATTAATAACTTGAATACACAGCTTCAAAGTTCCACAATTACATATACGAGGGTCAGTCAAAAAGTAATGCCTCCTATTTTTTTTTCTACGTTTAATTGTCAGGAAATTTAAATGCAATTACATAGGTTGAAAACCACAACATTGAGGATCATTTTGTCATTTTTCAATGTAATCTCCGCCCATCTCTACAGTTTTGGTCGATCTTTGAACAAGGGCATGTATCCCAGCACGGTAAAAATCACAGCTCTGCTTCCTAAGCCATTGACACACGGATGTTTTGACGGCCTCCTCATCTTCAAAATCAATCCCACGATGAGCTTCTTTTAGTGGCCCGAACAGATGGAAGTCTGATGGTGCCAGGTCAGGGCTGTATGGGGATGAGGCAAAACTTCCCATCCAATTTTGACAATCTCGTCAGAGGTGTGACGACTGGTGTGTGGTCTTGAATTGTCATGCAAAAGAAGAACATCTGCCATTGATTTTGTTGGGCGAACTCGCTGAAGACGTGCTTTAAGTTTTTTGAGGGTTGTGACGTATTGAACAGAATTTATTGTGCATCCCTGCTCCAAAAAATCAACCAGAATCACACCCTGTGTATCCCAGAAAACTGTTGCCATAACTTTCCCTGCCGATCGCACAGTTTTGAATTCTTTCTTCCTCGGCGAGCTTGTGTGACGCCACTCCATTGACTGCCTCTTTGATTCGGGTTCAAAAAAATGCACCCATGTTTCGTCCCCGGTCACAATTTTTTTCAGAAACTCATCTCCCTCCAAACGGAAGCGCTGCAAGTGTTGGGAGGTTATTGTTTTCCTTGCCTCTTTATTCTGATCGGTTAACATTCTTGGAACCCACCGTGCACAAACTTTTGAGTACCCCAATTGTTTAATAATCGTGATCACACTGCCTTTACTAAGAGAAATAATGCGACACACTTCATCTGCAGTCACCCGACGGTCACCACGAATGATGTCATCAACTTGCTGAATGTTGTGTGGAGTCACTGCACTCACCGGCCTGCCGCTCCGCTTTTCGTCAGTCAACGGTGTTTGCCCTTCAGCTTCCTTACAACGACGAACCCATCGTCTAACAGTGCTGACATCCACTGTCACAACACCATACACCTTCTTCAGTCTTTCATGAATGCGTATGGGCGTTTCACCTTCTGCATTCAAGAATTCAATCACACAAAGCTGTCTCAAACGAACATCGATGTCGGCCATCTTACAAACTTCTGCTGTGCTGCCACCTGTTGACACAGAAAGTTACTACTGCAGTGGATTGCAGAAGAAGGTTTGAGGAATGGCGCCAAATTCAAATTTTTCACTTAACTTAATTTTTTTAAGTAGAAAAAAAATGGGAGGCATTACTTTTTGACCGACCCTCGTATTTAACCGTTCGTTATGAACCGACTTTTGGCCTCTTAGGCCAGAGGCGAGAGGTCATTGCTGTACAAAGACCTGTGACACATTGTGATTATATTGACAGAAAACACAAACATAAGTAATACCTAAACAGGCTCTGAACAAATAAATTTGATATTACAGTGTATCCAGATATTAAAACCATGTGAACATATAAGCCGAAAATGTAGTACAAGTGAGTAATGGCACTGGCTACTATGTTATATCTATGTCATATGGACAAACTGATGAATGTGACAAACAGATCGAAAAAAAGGGGGGGGGGGGGTGTGGAGGAATAGAATGTGAGTGTGAAACAGTTGTTATAACAAGCTTATTATCTACTGGTGACAGGAATAAGAAATGGCTGATGCTACTTTAATAAGAGTGAGTAGTAAATCTATGTGGTCACTAAGAATGAGGTCAATATTCTGTGATTAGTGTATATAAATGGCCAGAATTTCAAGTAACCTGCCGTTGTGGCCAAGCGGTTCTAGGCGATTCAGTCCGCGACTGCTACGATCGCAGGTTCGAATCCTGCTTCGGGTATGGATGTGTGTGATGCCCTTAGGTTAGCTAGGTTTAAGTAGTCCCAAGTTCTAGGGGACTGATGACCTAAGATGTTAAGTCCCATAGTGCTCAGAGCCATTTGAAACATTTGAATTTCAAGTAATGTTAGTTTTATGCCTTTACTTCCTTTATGAAGAACATCACATTTCATATCATATGAGTGACATTCATTCACGCACTTTCAGCAAAGGTGGAATGTTTCTTCGTCAGTCTCCAACTCCTTTCACACTCAGGCAGTCTAGCAGTTATAGCCCTATAGTCATAAAATGTCAAATATCTTTGTACAATGGTCTTTGTACAGCTACTAATTCTCGCCGAAGTTGTTTGTACTGTCTGCTGAGTATTAAGTTAACTGACGATGGCCTATGAAGACGAAAGCTGGTTCATAACGAACTATTAAAGAAATATTATTGTGGAACATTAATACTTTGTATCCAAGTTATTAATATAGCTGTATATGCCCTAAAAATTATCAAGTTGCCAATATGAGCACAGCCTTAAAGTCTTATCAAGATCTTACTGGATATGTGAGGCAACTTTTTCAAACAGTTCTTTACAGATAACTCAATCATTTGCAAAAAGACTGAGGTTACTGTTAATATTGGCTATCAGATCATATATAGCATGAAGACCAAAGACCCCAGCACAAGTCCATGGGGCGCTCCTGAAATTGCTTCTATATCTGTCGATGACATCCATCTAAGATAACGTGCTGTATCCTCCATGCCAAGAAATACCCAGTTCAGACAAGAATTTCGTTTGTTACTACTTATGGTCGTAATGTCGTTAAATGTGCTATTGTACTGCTGAATGTAATGCTTTTCAGAAATTAAAACTGCACTATTTCACATCAGTGACCATTCTAGTCGTCCATAGGATATAATTACACGTCTGACACATCACCTGCAAGTTGAAATAGGAAACAGTAAGATACCTGAAGTTCAACTTTACGATAAGCCAATTCTTCCATTTTTTTGTTTTTCTTTATTCTTTATGGCATAACTTTTGTTAACATACAACGGTTAATAGTCATTCTTGCTATGAAACGTATGAGTCCCATTAAGATATAAGCTTCTTCATTCTAATGTGCTCTAAGAGCGTGGTGTGAATTGCAGACCATGTCTTTCTCCAATACGTTTCTTACCGCAGAAGAATTCTCCAGAAACCATTGACGAATTCTACGTCAATCAGGAATGTCTTAAAATATGAAAAAAACATTGCATTAATCATATTTTTCGATCGTGATGAAGCGCTCAGGGTAGTCTTCGCTACAATCTCATTCCTCATGAAAAGTTTCACAGCAAAACTATTTTTCTCCTCTCTTTCTTCCAGTACAGCGTCTCCTAACGAACAGCCAAAAATTCTTTCTGTTTCTGGAGTTTCATATTGCATAACATTCACAAGTCACTTTGTACTACACTGGTTACATATGCAGTCGACAAAAGCGTCTTAATGCTGGAAAATTATTTCGTTGTTGTCGAAGTTATTAAATAAGTTACCTTTGTTCAGTTGGAGAAAGGTTTAGGAAATAATCAGCCCTCAGTTGATCTAGAGACGACCCAACATTTATCGGAATTCACGAAGGAAAACATGAATCAAATAACCAGACAGAGAACTGAACATGTAAGAAAATTTAGTATATGCTGAACACACACATAATAACGAACGACAGCTCACATAACGAGAATTTTTCAATTTCCATCATAATTACGACAATATGTACAATTTTGAGTCAATGAAGATATTTAGTGCATCCACTTTGCGTGATAACTGGAATTGATGTTCGGTTTATTATTACGTACATATGTTTAAACTAATGATACACATTGTATGCATCTCAGCTGTGCTCGTTGATCAGATACATATGCTTGATGGCCCGGAGTGGTTTTTACTACTAAGAGTTCAGGGACGCCTCAACGGCGGTGCAACGCATTTTCAGAATAGCTACTGTTACAGGGTTGCCCTGTCGAAAGAAACAAGTTTATTAGAAGCGAAATGGTGCACGACTACCCAGTACGGGTTGCGTGCACGTCGAAGAGGCAGTAACCTCAAAACGTCAAAACTTGCACGAAATTTGTTTGGCGACCTCTGCAGGAAGAGTCCGTGACACTACGTTACTAGTAGGCTATTACAGTAGTCTGCCTAACCAGCGCGAAATATTCCGAGGCACTGTGGACACGCAAGTCGGCGATGAGTCTAGCTAATGCCAGATGCTGATAAAAGAGATTCTCAGCTTCGTTTTATCGCCCCTCCAGCCTTACAGGGGACGCATTTTAAGCGAATGTCGACACATTCCATTGTTTTATTTACGTTTAACATGTTTTATGTATTTACCAGGCAACAACTTACCGCCTTATATTTAACATCGGAGAGAAAGCAGGACGGAAGGAAGGAAGGACAGAAGGAAAAAGGAATTTTATAGTTTGTCGTCCCGTAGATGTCGAGGTCGATGCTGAGTCTAGCTGAATTTTGGTTTGGTTGATGCAAAACTTGCGCTTATCGATGTTTAAGGAATCGCCCGGCATTATCATTCAGAACTTTAGAAAAAACAAAAATCCTTAAGAGTAAACATGTCCAGGAGCGGATTTGAAGAAGAGCTAATTCCGTATCGATAACACATTGTGTAACCTCATGAGTAGCTACAGCAGGAAACTGGGACTGCTGAATGAACCCACAAAATTGTCGTACCCACCATAATCAGAGAACCTACAAAGCTGTTGGAACGAGCATGGAGCATACTGGAATAATGAATTAAAAAACGCCGTCTGTCAGAACCTTTCGTGTTTTATTCAGTACACGATTCATTTCGAAATATGTGGGTCCATCATCAGGTGTAATTCGTCTTAATACGCGCTTTATTTTTTCTCTTGTATGAGATGAAATGCATATTCTTGTCACGAAAAGGTTTGAAGTTAGGTTACGAATTTCGTAAGTCAAACGTGGAAAATATGTGCGAAATAGTGGAAAAGGTGAACAGTGTAAACATACCAGATAATCCAAGGAAAGCGTTTTTAACGTTTTAGCACCAGCATACGTTCTTTTCTCCATCGTTTTAAGAGGCACATTCGCATATACATGTTTGTAAACATTTCATAGATGTTGTTGTACATGTTGTGGTCAAAGATGAATTTTTCATAGAACTAAAGATATAATTATTAAACAATTGACGTATGCAGGAAATAACTTTAGAATAGGTCTTTAAAATTAATTAAATAGCACAGACTTGCTATATCTGTCTGTTCAACATCGATTCTGGTTTTTTGATTTTGTGGAGGAATATCTCCAGTTCAAACAGATTTAGGGTCTTACCATGGGCTTCATTATGTAATACTATCAAACTGTTTTCTAAATTGTTAATCACATGTTTCGTTTCCAACAGATGTTGTGTAGTGACTGATTTTTCAAAGTGGTAGAGCCTGAAAGCATTTACATGTTCTTGAAAACGGCTTTTGAAGTTTCTGCCTGTTTTCCCTACAAAGTAGGCACGACAACTGTGGCGTGATAACTCTGTACACTCCGCTCTTCTTGTATGTTTGCGTGTGTGATTTTATGTTATGGATGAGTAAGTTTCACAATTTATTATTAGGTGAGAATGAAACTGTTAAATTCCTTTTTTTAAAAGTTTATCTATTTTTTGTGATATGGGGCCCGGGTATGGGATACTGGCGAATATTTTCTCTTCTTTCATAGTGTGGCCATTCGTTGTCTTGTTTTTGTGTATTTGTCTGTCTAAATCGTCAATTGTGTTGGCTGTGTAACCGTTGCTTATGGCAATGCTCTTTATTGCATCTATCTCATTCTTGAGGTCGTTTTCTCCTAAGTCATTGAGTGTACTCTGTGCAGCATGGACCTAAATGCAGCATGTTTCTGTGTGGTGGGATGGCATGATGAGTTGTCCAGAGTTATGTGTGTAACTGTGTTTTCTGTGTATGCTGAACTTATATTTTTGTTGATGTTTGGTGATTTTAAGATCCAGGAAATTTCTGCTTTTGTCGTCCTCGTGTTCTTATTATGAATTTTATGTTTTGTGGAAAGAATTGAATTCTGCTAGTATCTCTCCGGTCTCATCTTTTTTCTATCAAACAGCAGCAAAATATCATCATTATATGTCCAGTAATATATTATTTTACTTTTGAATCTACTGTTTTCATTAAAGAACTTACTTTTTAGTTGAGTGAGAAATATATCAGCCAGAAAACTTGGCATGCTACTGCCCATGGCAAGACCCTCATTCTGTTGGTAAACTTTCACATTAAATATAAAGTAATTGTGAGACAATATTAGCTTCAAACTGTCCTTGACTTCTGATATTTCTGCAATTGACAATTTTTTTTTTAAATTCATACCTCCAGTATATTGAATACAGTCACGTTTATAGCTGCGAATATGGATAAAATTAAAACACGAATACAGTTTATTGTTATCATTCATTTTCCTTGTGAAAATTATCATGCAGTTCAATGTCAAGAATCTGCTACCCCGAATTTTAGTTTACGTCAATACAGTAGCACACAATGTAAATATTAGAGGTAATCAAATCTAAACAGACCAGAGCAGAAATATGATTGATTATTCAATATTTATAAAGTAATTGCCACACGTTTTAAGGCGTGCCAAAATCTTATTAGTACATCTCAAAAGACGTCGATATTGATCCGATAACGGCATATGTCACCTGGGAGAGAGTAGATGTACTGATAATGGTTTCAACGTCGTCCGCCAACAGACAGCTTAATGGCATAGCTACCAGAGCGACATTTGTGTCTGCACTTTAACAGCCAATACTCACAGCCAGAGGGCTCATTCTGGTGCAAACGTGTGAAGCAAGCAAGCAAGCAACATTGCCACGGAGAAGCACTCAGGCTTCGTATAGCCAACTGAACGAATCTGAAAGGGGTCAGCTTGCGGCCTTCCAAGTGATGGGATGGTTCCTTCGGAGAATTGTCACACAAGTTGGACGTGTTTCTCAGTTGTGCAACGATGGTGGTATCAGTAGTCACGTAAACATTCTCACACTCATATATGAGGTTCTGATTGTCCACATAGGACAGACACTCTCCAGGATCGTCGTACTGTAAACACAGCAGTGGCAGACCCTACAGCGCAGATAAGGGAGCTTGTGAGACCAGATGTGTGAACACTAACTGTTGCGAACCGGTTATTAGCAGGCGGCCGGTGTGGCCGAGCGGTTCTAGGCGCTTCAGTCTGGAACGGAGCGAACGCTACGGTCGCAGGTTCGAATCCTGCTTCGGGCATGGATGTGTGTGATGTCCTTAGGTAAGTTAGGTTTAAGTAGTTCTAAGTTCTAGGGGACTGATGACCTCCGATGTTAAGTCCCATAGTGCTCAGAGCCATTTGAACCATTTGGTTATTAGCAGTGGGATCAAGGGCACGCACACCTTTAGCCCGTCTTCCACTTACGCCACAGCATCGACATAAACGGGTCGACTGGTGGCGACAGACGATCACTTGGAAGATGGAATGGCGCGCTGCGATGTTCAACAATGAAAGAAAATTCTGTCTGCACGAAAGTGGTGGTGTTTTGCGCATACAGCGTAGAGCTGGTGAGCGTTGTCTCATAGGGTGCATTCGTCCAAGACGCACTGACCCCAACCCAGCCCTTGTAGCCTGTGGTGCGATAAGCTGCAACTCTCGTTCACATTTGGTGTTTCGGGAGGAGACTAACCAGTGCTCGGTACACTCAGTACGCTGTTAGACCCGTTCTTTTGTCGTCCTCGCAACGAAAAGGAGATGTGTTATTCCAACAGGATAATGCTCGCCCACACACTGCCCATAAAACTCGACGTGCTCAGCAAGATGTGCAGCAACTTCCCTGGCCAGCACGATATTCGGACTTGCCTCCAATCGAACACGTTTGGGATATAATGTGACGATAAGTAACTCGGTGACTCGTGAACCAGCAACTCCTATAGAACAACGTGAATAATTGAAACAGGAGCGGCATGACATATCCCAGGACAGTATTCGCCACCTGTACGATCAACTGGAGGCCAGCTGCATTGCCACTGGTGCACGATACACCATGAGCTAGTATGGATGTTTCATCATGGGTCAATACCTTGTTCCTCAGAACCGCTTGTCCTATTGAACTGAAAATGTAATCTTCTCATGTACCCTATATGTGCTGTTGCAACAATCACTTTTGAGTGAATTGGAAACCCTTAAAAGGGTGTACTAAATTTTTTCTCCGGCATTCTATGTGTTGTAGGATTCCCGAATTAATTTCACTAAGTGACAAACATTGTATTTGAAAAAACTTGGACGGCTGTTGTTATCGATAAGCTTGGTTTGCTATCATTTCATGACGATAGAATTCCAGATCAAACGAAAAACAACTTGGACGGCTGTTGTTATCGATAAGCTGGGTTTGCTATCATTTCGTGACCATAGAACTCCAGATCTAACGCATTCCTGACTATTGCTGAATATGTGATTTTAATATCTAGCCATTCATCTCTCAGTGGACCCGCTGCGTACGTATTTTTGTACAGAGACGAAGATTAGGCAATACTGAGGTTTAACGTTCTGTTTTGTAGATGTCATTAGCGACGTAAATCAAGCTCGGATTCATCAAGAATTGGGAATGAATTCCGCCGTGTCCTATTCGAAGGAATCATGCCGGAATTTGGTATAAGTAATGTAGCGCAACCATGAAAAACCTTAATTTCAGTGGCCAAACAGCGATTTCAACCGTCGTCCTTCAGAATGCGAGTCCACTGTGTCATCCCGATTGGTATATTTCTCCGCAGACAGGATGGTCATTCCAAGGAGTTCTCCAGTGTGATCAGCCAATTTTTCCGGATGTGAATATCAGACTTCCGAAATTACGTTATGAACCTGGCTATATATCTTGGTTTCCGTTTCTAACCGGTGCAGTATTACATGAACACACGTCTTCCCCTCCCCTGTATAAAACTCAAAACACATCCCAAATCTACCTTTTCCTGATTTATTCACTTCTATTTGTGAATTAGTCGTCGCAATAAATAGGAAAAAAGGTAAAGAAAAAATCGCTGTATTTGTCAGGGTGAATTGTGGCTGCATAGACCTTCAGGGTCTTTAACTGCTACGAGTCACAACAAAATATGATTTGATTTTGTGGTATTGGTGAAAAATTTACGTTTATTTGCGGTTATTCGAAGTGTTTGCTCATCTGCAAGGTTTCCTATAACTCATTCGTGCGGTGTTCGTATCGTATGGATATTTTTCATTAACTTGGTGTGCTACAGTTTTTAGAAATTGCGAAAGTGAGGAGGTATCCATGCTCATGGTATCGCAAAGGCTATGTGTCTTTGTAAGTTCAGTAAGCTTGAAGCTGGTTACAAAATCCTATTCTTGTCAAGGCGCCGCCTTTGTTTAATCAACGGTTGCACATCACAAAGTTCATAAAGTATTTTAGCTGTCAGACAGTTTACACTGCTTACAACAACCTCATTCTTTTGCTCTGAAGATAGGCATTAACGGCGACTTCGGAGTGAAGACGTGTTATGGCTAACGTCATATTCCACAAACTAAACTGGAGAATATTACGTCGATGTAGCTACCTTTGCTCGATAAATCATACCTTTCGAACGGCACAACAATCAAATGACTCTGAAACGTGTTATCAGTAGTTATTTGATTTTAATATTTGACTACTGCAATCACATATAGGGGTCCACATCCCCACTGCACAGAGGTCTACAAGTTGATCACTATTAGGATAAGGAAGGGTCTAGTGAATAGGCCGGGTAAAGTGTCGACTTCATTTTATTCTCTTTGAGATTGCTGCAGTTTAGCGGTGAACATTTAAAAATTCTTTGTTTTTGTCAGAGAGTTTCATGGCGGCAGTGGCGTGCGCCCCACTGCTGTGAAATATTTAGTGATTTCTCTGCGGCTGAAGTAAGGCGCGCACACACTAACACTGATGAGCCAAAACATTATGACCCCTGCCCACCGCGAGATTGAATGCCTCCTGGTGGTGTTGCGGGTATGTGACGCAGTAAGAAAAGAATGTAAGCGGAAGAGAGAAGAACAGCCGGTCATTATAGTGAAGATATGGATCGCAAATGCCGAAATCCACTTATACAAACGGTTCTGACAAAGGTTACCTTGTTGCGGCGCTGTGATTGGAAACAAGAACGTCTGAAAGGGCAAAGCAGGTCGCCTGTTGGCGTACTACTGTCCTGAGCACCTGTGGGAAGTGGTTGAATGTTGGAGAAATAACGAGCAGGACGTATGGTATTGGACGACCACGTCTCGTCACAAAACTCGAAGGAGCCCCTTCTGTGTAATGCACGGTAAACAGCAATCTGTGGCAGATCTGATGATAGAGTACAATGTTGGTGCAGGCAAAAGTCTTTTGGAGTACAGCGTTCAAATGCTATTGTTAAACATGGAGCTCCACATCATACGACCGCTACGTATTCCTGAGTTGACCCAACGACAGCATCAATTGTGATTGCAGTGGGCAGAGCATCACTGAGTTTTCACCGTGGATCAATAGAAACGAGTCGCCTGCCTAATGAATCGCATTTCTTATGATACCAGGTCGATGGTTAGGTCCTTACACGCCGTCATCCAGGCGAATGCCTGCACGAAACATGCACTACGCCACAGATGCAGGCCTGTGAGAGTAGAATTACGCTAGAGGGTACATTTAGTTGAGCGTCCATGGGATCTGTGATGGTAATCGAAGGCATAATCGCAGCACTGAACTACGTGAATATTATTCCGAACCAACTGCTTCGTTTCATGCTCGTTGTCTCCCTCTACGGCGATGACGTCTTCCAAAAGGATAACTGTCTGTGTTGCAAGGTCAGAATCGTGCTACAGCGGTTTGAGGGGCATTGTGGTGAACTCACATTGATGTCTTGGCCAACAAATGCTCCTGATCTCTACCCCTTGGAACACACATCAGGCGCCAGCTGCGTATCCATAAACCACCATCCCGTAATTTTCGGGAATTGCTTGAACTGTGCGTAGCCGGCCGCGGTGGCCGAGCGGTTCTGGCGCTGCAGTCCGGAACCGCGAGGCTGCTACGGTCGCAGGTTCGAATCCTGCCTCGGGCATGGGTGTGTGTGATGTCCTTAGGTTAGTTAGGTTTAAGTAATTCTAAGTTCTAGGGGACTTATGACCTGAGATGTTGAGTCCCATAGTGCTCAGAGCCATTTTTTGAACTGTGCGTAGACATCTGGAACCACAAACTTCTGGAATCTTGTCAAAGAATTGTACAATCCATACCAGGCAGAATCTCTGTTATACTGTGTTTGAAAAGTAGAAAAACACTCTACTGAACAGGTAGTCATTGTGTTTTGGCTTGTGGTCCTCAGTCCGAAAACTGGTTTGATGCAGCTCTCCATGCTACTCCATCCTGTGCGAGCATCTTCATCTCCGAATAACTACTGCAACTTACATCGTTCTGAATCTACTTACTGTATTCATCTCTTGGTCTGCGATTTTAACCACCACACTTCCCTGCAATACTAAATTGGTGATCTCTTGAAGTCTCGGAATGTGTCCTGTCAACCGATTCCTTCTTTTGGTGAAGCTGTACCACAAATTTCTTGTCACCGCAATTTTATTCAGTACCTCCTCACTATTTACGTGATCGATCCATCTAATCTTCAACATTCTTCTGTAGCACCACATTTCGGAAGCTTGTATTCTGTTTTTGTCTATACTGTTTATCGACCACGTTTCACTTCCAGACAAATAACTTTCGAAAAGACTTCCTAACACTTAAATCTATATTCAGTGTTAACAAATTTTTCTTCTTCAGAAACGCATTTCTTGCCATTGACAGTCTACGTTTTATATCCCCTCTACGTCGGCCTTCATCAGTTATTTTGCTGCCCAAATAGCCAAACTCATCTACGACTTTAAATGTCTCGTTGCCTAATCTAATTCCCTTAGCATCAGCTGATTTAATCTGACTACATTCCATTATCCTTCTTTTACTTTTGTTGATTATCTTATACCCTCCTTTCAAGACACTGTCCATTCCGTTCAAATGCTCTTCCAAATCCTTTGCTGCCTCTGATAGAATTACAATGTCACCGGTAAACCTCAAAGTTTGTACTTCTTCTCCCTGAACTTTCTTTAATTCCTACGCCAAATTTTTCTTTGGTTTGTACAGTGTACAGATTGAATAACATCGGGGATAGGCTACAATCCTGTCTCTCTCCCTTCTCAACCACTGCTTCCCTTTCATGCCCCTTACCTCTTATAACTGTTGTCTGGTTTCTGTACTAGCTGTAAATAGCTCTTCGCTCCCTGTATTTTATCCCTGCCACCTGTTTGAAGGTGAAGGTGGTATATATTGTGACAGTTAATAGCTACAATTCTGGCGAAACGCTATATTTTAACCTTTAGCCTCTAAAGGCACTACTTTATGAAGTACCTTGGATATGTAATTTCGTGTTCAGACAACATTTAGCATAATGGCTTCTGGCCGTTACCGGTTAAGAACCGACAGTTTCATCTTTAGACGGAAGAGCCGTCAATAGTAGCTGGCTGCTTTCTTCTTCTTTGCAAGAATCAACCTGTATTATGTTAAGATGCCATCAGATTAACTAAGAAAATTACTACAATGGTCATGGATTTCCAAAACCACGCAGTAGGCATTAGATGATGTAAGAAAAGATGCCATTTACTACCAGTGTCTCAAGAAATACACTTAAAAATAGCACAGTTTTGAGGAAATACACAGATATGTGAATAATGGTTAGTTCACGGGTAGAAGTGTAGCGGCAGTGGGGAGTCTGGTGCGTCGCAAGGTACACCCCAGGTGTTACATGCTTCACCCACTGTCCCTGCTGTCGAGACATCTTCGCGGGTACCGTGCGTGGTTGGGCCACCCTCTCCCCAAGGGGAGTGGCGGGTTCAGCGGCGTTCGCGGCGCACGAGGCGGAGGGTCAATGTGGAGGCTGGCCGTGTGGCATCGCCCGCTCTGCCTGTGAGTGGACATGTGGCCGCTCCTTCAGCAAGGTCCGAGCAGGCACACGGGGGGAGGGGTTTATTAGTTACTGGGAGCTCCAACGTTAGGCGGGTGATGGAGCCCCTTAGGGAAATAGCGGAAAGGTCGGGGAAGAAGGCCAGTGTTCACTCTGTCTGCTTGCCGGGGGGTCTCATTCGAGGTGTGGAGGAGGCCCTACCGGCGGCGATAGAGAGCACTGGGTGCACCCGACTGCAAATTGTTGCTCATGTCGGCACCAATGACTCCTGCCGTCTGGGTTCAGAGGTCATCCTCAGTTCGTACAGGCGGTTGGCGGAGTTGGTGAAGGCGGAAAGCCTCGCTCGCGGGGTGGAATCAGAGCTAACTATTTGTAGTATCGTTCCCAGAACCGATCGCGGCCCTCTGGTTTGGAGCCGAGTGGAAGGCTTAAACCAGAGGCTCAGACGATTCTGCGGAGAGCTGCAAATTTCTCGACCTCCGCTATTGGGTGGAGAAATGTAGGGTCCCTCTGAATAGGTCAGGCGTGCACTACACGCCGGAAGCGGCTACAAGGGTAGCGGAGTACGTGTGGAGTGCACATGGGGGTTTTTTAGGTTAGAGAATTCCCTCCCTAGGCCCGACAAGACGCCTCCTGAGACGCGGCAAGGTAGGAGTAGGCAAAATGCAACAGGGAATAACAATATTAATGTGCTAAAAGTAAACTGCAGGAGCTATAGAAAGGTCCCAGAACTGCACTCATTAATAAACGGTCACAACGCCCACATAGTACTAGGAACAGAAAGTTGGCTGAAACCAGACGTAAACAGTAATGAAATCCTAAACTCGGATTGGAATGTATACCGCAGAGATAGGCTGGACAGTGAAGGGGGAGGCGTGTTTATAGCGATAAGAAGTGCAATAGTATCGAAGGAAATTGACGGAGATTCGAATTGTGAAATGATTTGGGTGAAGGTCACGGTTAAAGCAGGCTCAGACATGGTAATTGGATGTCTCTATAGGCCCCCGGGCTCAGCAGCTGTTGTGGCTCAGCACCTGAAGAATAATTTGGAAAATATTTCGAGTAGATTTCCCCACCATGTTATAGTTCTGGGTGGAGATTTTAATTTGCCGGATATAGACTGGGAGACTCAAACGTTCATAACGGGTGGCAGGGACAAAGAATCCAGTGAAATATTTTTAAGTGCTTTATCTGAAAACTACCTTGAGCAGTTAAACAGAAAACCGACAAGTGGCGATAACATATTAGACCTTCTGGTGACAAACAGACCCGAACTATTTGAATCAGTTAATGCAGAACAGGGAATCAGCGATCATAAAGCGGTTACTGCATCGATGATTTCAGCCGTAAATAGAAATATTAAAAAAGGTAGGAAGATTTTTCTGTTTAGCAAAAGTGACAAAAAGCAGATTTCAGAGTACTTGGTGGCTCAACACAAAAGTTTTGTCTCAAGTACAGACAGTGTTGAGGATCAGTGGACAAAGTTCAAAACCATGGTACAATATGCGTTAGATGAGTATGTGCCAAGCAAGATCGTAAGAGATGGGAAAGAGCCACCGTGGTACAACAACCGAGTTAGAAAACTGCTGCGGAAGCAAAGGGAACTTCACAGCAAACATAAACATAGCCAAAGCCTTGCAGACAAACAAAAATTACGCGAAGCGAAATGCAGTGTGAGGAGGGCTATGCGAGAGGCTTTCAATGAATTCGAAAGTAAAGTTCTATGTACTGACTTGGCAGAAAATCCTAAGAAATTTTGGTCCTATGTCAAAGCGGTAGGTGGATCAAAACAAAATGTCCAGACACTCTGTGACCAAAATGGTACTGAAACAGAGGATGACAGACTAAAGGCCGAATTACTAAATGTCTTCTTCCAAAGCTGTTTCACAGAGGAAGACTGCACTGTGCTTCCTTCTCTAGATTGTCGCACAGTTGACAAAATGGTAGATATCGAAGTAGACGACAGAGGGATAGAGAAACAATTAAAATCGCTCAAAAGAGGAAAGGCCGCTGGTCCTGATGGAATACCAGTTCGATTTTACACAGAGTACGCGAAGGAACTTGCCCCCCCCCCCCCTTCTTGCAGCGGTGTACCGTAGGTCTCTAGAAGAGCGAAGCGTTCCAAAGGATTGGAAAAGGGCACAGGTCATCCCCGTTTTCAAGAAGGGACGTCGAACAGATTTGCAGAACTATAGACCTATATCTCTAATGTCGATCAGTTGTAGAATTTTGGAACACGTATTATGTTCTGGAGACTAGAAATCTACTCTGTAGGAATCAGCATGGGTTTCGAAAAAGACGGTAGTGTGAAACCCAGCTTGCGCTATTCGTCCACGAGACTCAGAGGGCCTTAGACACGGGTTCACAGGTAGATGCCGTGTTTCTTGACTTCCGCAAGGCGTTTGACACAGTTCCCCACAGTCGTTTAATGAACAAAGTAAGAGCATACGGACTATCAGATCAATTGTGTGATTGGATTGAGGAGTTCCTAGATAACAGAACGCAGCATGTCATTCTCAATGGAGAGAAGTCTTCCGAAGTAAGAGTGATTTCAGGTGTGCCGCAGAGGAGTGTCATAGGACCGTTGCTATTCACAATATACATAAATGACCTGGTGGATGACATCGGAAGTTCACTGAGGCTTTTTGCAGATGATGCTGTGGTGTATCGAGAGGTTGCAACAATGGAAAATTGTACTGAAATGCAGGAGGATCTGCAGCGAATTGACGCATGGTGCAGGGAATGGCAATTGAATCTCAATGTAGACAAGTGTAATGTGATGCGAATACATAGAAAGATAGGTCCCTTATCATTTAGCTACAAAATAGCAGGTCAGCAACTGGAAGAAGTTAATTCCATAAATTATCTGGGAGTACTCATTAAGAGTGATTTAAAATGGAATGATCATATAAAGTTGATCGTCGGTAAAGCAGATGCCAGACTGAGATTCATTGGAAGAATCCTAAGGAAATGCAATCCGACAACAAAGGAAGTAGGTTACAGTACGCTTGTTCGCCCAATGCTTGAATACTGCTCAGCAGTGTGGGATCCGCACCAGGTAGGGTTGATAGAAGAGATAGAGAAGATCCAACGGAGAGCAGCGCGCTTCGTTACAGGATCATTTAGTAATTGCGAAAGCGTTACGGAGATGATAGATAAACTCCAGTGGAAGACTCTGCAGGAGAGACGCTCAGTAGGTCGGTACGGGCTTTTGTTAAGGTTTCGAGAACATACCTTCACCGAAGAGTCAAGCAGTATATTGCTCCCTCCTACGTATATCTCGCGAAGAGACCATGAGGATAAAATCAGAGAGATTAGAGCCCACACAGAGTATGGATGTAGATGTAGATGTAGAAGGCGTCTGTTGGACTTTTTACACAGTTCGTCAGCGTTCTCAGATCCCTCACACTCACGTAACTTCAATACTAAAGTTTCGGGACTATTACAGAAGTGAAAAATTGGAATAGTTTGCGGTGGAACACTGGTTAAACGTCCTTTATCCTGTATATGGAAGGTAAAATTCATTTCAGCAATATATAACCTTATAGATACTGTGCTCATTGTATATCTATGGCTGTAAAATCTTGATAGTAATTTGATATCGAACAGTTTCGACTAACTTATCTTTAAGTTAGCATATTGTAATGAGTTAACACTTAGTGTATGTCAGCCCTATACATTTCAGAAGGCATACAGCTAATGTCAGGTGTCATATGTATGAGATGGTTGTAAAAATGCTTTAACGCATTTCAAGATGTTTCGTTGAAAATCAAATGTTAGTCGTCATTACATCATAACATACTGCAATGAAGACTGTATAGGTAGAAACAGAAAATGACTTATTTTTAGCAATTTATTACAGCTGTGTGACCATACGTCGAGGCAGCCTAAATAAATATCTTCCAAGAGGTAACATGGTATTTACGCTAAGGAAATGTAACCAGGAGATTTTATTATGTTTTTCGTGTACAGGTATGAGGTAACAAATTTTGTTAAATGGTAAGAAATGCCTTGTTGTAACTTGAAAAATCCATAATGTGGTTGTCCGTTATTACATTAGGTAGTTAGTAAAATGAATTAAAGACAGACGGCAAAAAAGTATTAAATATTAATTTTAAGACTCCAATTCTTCATTTTTATTTTGTAATATTTTTTCAGGACCCTTTGGCCTGACGTCATTAGCAACAGGTCGCAATCGGAATATTCTGTGTTGTTTTGGTAAGTCACAATATTTCTCGTAATTTTACTAACAGTTTCTGTTTTATATTACAGTTCGAAGCATCTTAGTTTTATTGTTCTTTTACTATATGTTTTCTGCGAGGTTACACCTGTGGTATGTTAATACACTGAGGTGTATATATACAGATGGCGGCAGTATCGCGTGTACAAGGTATCAAAGGGCAGTGCATTGGCGGAGCTGTCATTTGTGATCATGTGGGCAGGTTTCCCAAGTGATTATGACCGCACAACAGGAATTAACAGACTTCGAATGCGGAGTGGTAGTTGAAGGTAGACGTATAGGACATTCCATTTCAGGAATCGTTACATAATTCAATATTCTCTCACCACGGACAACACAGTGGCCGAGGGCCTTCACTTAACGACCTAGACCAGTGGCGTTTGCGAAGAGTTGTCAATACTAACAGACAAACAATACTGCGTGAAACAATGGTAGAAATCAATGTAGATCGTATGACGAACTTAGGTGTTACGACAGTGTGGCAAAATCTGGCGTTAATGGGCTATGGCAGCAGGCGACCAATTCCAGTGCCTTTGCCAACAGCACATCGCCTGCAGCGCCTTCCCTGGCCTCATGACCACATCGGTTCGACCCTAGGCGACGGAAAACCGTGACCTGTTCAGATGAGACCCGGTATCCAACGGTAGGGCTCGAGTGTGACTCAGACCCCGCGAAGCTATAGAGCCAAGTTGTCAACAATGCGCTGTGTAAGCTTGTGGTGGCTCCATAATGGTGAGGACTGTGTTTACGAGGAATTGACTGGGTTCTCTGATCCAACTGAACCGATCATTGACTGGAAATGGTTGTGTTCGGCTACTTGGAGACCATTTACAGACATTCATGGACTTCATGTTACCAAACAACGACGAAATTTTTGTGAATGACTATGCGCCATGTCAGTGAGCCATAATTGTTGGCGATTAGTTTGGAGAATATTCTGGCCATCCAGATTGCCCGACATGAATCCCATCGGACATTTATGAGACATAATAAAGAGGTCGGTTCGTGCACAAACTCCTGCACCGGTTAACACTTCCCCAATTATGGAACCGCACTGCTGCTACGGTCGCAGGTTCGAATCCCGCCTCAGGCATGGATGTGTGTGATGTCTTTGGGTTAGTTAGGTTTAAGTAGCTCTAAGTTGTAGGGGACTGGTGACCTCAGATATTAAGTCCCATAGCGCTTAGAGCCATTTGAATCAATTATGGACGGCGTAGACTTCCAGTAACTTGTTGAGTCCATGCCACGTCGAGCTGCAGCAGATAAAAGGAGGTCCTACATGATATTAGGAGATATCCCGCGTCTTTCATCACCTCAGTGTGTACGTGTGTGAGTGTGTGTGTGTGTGTGTGTGTGTGTGTGTGCGTGTGCAGTGCTTACTTCCTCTTGCCTATCTTTGAACATCATCGCTTTGCTGTTCATGTCGTCGGAAAATAAGTACTGTTATTGCTTTCCGTTAATGTAAATTACCCTGATCGATGATGGAAGTAGTTGTTGGCGTAGGCTCATCAGTTTGGGAGCAACATGGGAGGGCCGCGTATTCATCTTTCACTGGTGCGTCTTTTGTGGAGAGACTAACGAATTATATGAAGGACACAGGCCAAATGCTACAGGAAAGGCTATGCTTAAGATACCAGGTGACAAATACCATGAAACAACTAACAGACAAGTTACAGGGAACATAGGAACATTGTGCAACGATTGGGGTTTATGACATTGGATACCGGTACTCGTAAAATGACGAGCAGGAAACACCTTTGCTGTGAGTAACAAAATAGCATTAGTGATGAAATTTATGGAATAGAGAAACAATAGCACAAGTGTGGGGACTGTGGAAGTTTTGTAGTGAAATGGTCGGTAGTGGAGTAATACAGTCGTCACATGTTGTGAGAGAGTTACTGTACCCGTAGCTAGTATTACCAGATTTGGATATACTAATCATGACATGCAGCTAAATAGGAGGAAAACCTGACTGGATACGCTTCTTCCAGGAGGTATAAAGGGGGCCACCCGACTCAAGGCAAAATTCCAGTTATTTCTGGTGTCAGAGAGGCCCGTTTATTAGATTAGTTAGCGTGTTAGTTGTTAGAAATCAGAACACCAAGACCACACAAAATACATAAGGGTTTAAAGAAAAGGAAAGTTCTTTTGTCTCATGATAATATGAAAGGATTGAGATCCAAGTTATACGAGCATCTTACAGGTCTAAAAGTCTTAGAAATTTCTGAGAATTAGAAGTTCTAAAGTTCTTTTGTCTCATGATAATATGAAAGGATTGAGACCCAAATTATACGAGCATCTCACACGTTTAAAAGTCTTAGAAAAAAAATGGCTCTGAGCTCTATGGGACTCAACTGAGAATTAGATGTTCTGCACTTGTCTGAGCACAATACAGCTACAGAGGCAGAGAAGAAATTATCGACTAGTGTAATCGTTACATAAAGACTATGAGAAATTGAGAGAAGTTGTCACATATGCAAAAGTTGAGTAGCATGTCCAAGGTATTGCAGAATACTAATTTTGTGTAAAATAAGCTTTCATGTGTTGTTACTCAAGAACCTATTAGAGTTGTAATAGTGTTGGATTCCTGTTCGGTAACTTTCGGCTATTTATGAGAAATCCACGTTTATTTTTTAGGCATCCCCTAGGCACTGAAATATAGATCTACATCTATATCTACATACATATTTCACAAGCCACCATACGGTGCGTGGCGGAGGGTACCATTTACCACAACAAGTCGTTTCCTTTCTGTTTCACTCACAGACAGAGCGAGAGAAAAACGACTGTCTATATGCTTCAGTATGTGCCCTAATTTCTCGTATCTTATCCTCGTGGTACTTACGTGCAGTGTACGTTGGAGGCAATAGAACATTTCTGCAGTCAGCTTCAAATGCCAGCTCTAAATTTTCTCAGTAGTGTTCCTCGAAAATGATATCTCCTTCCCTCCACGAATTTCCATTGCAGTTCCTGAAGCATGTCCGTAACACATGCGTATTGTTCGAACCTACCAGTAACAAATTTAGCAGCCCGCCTCACAATTGCTTCGATGTCTTCCTTCAATCCGTTCTGGCACGGATCCCCAACACTCGAGTGGGACTTAAGAATAGGTAGCACTAGCGTCCTATATGCACTCTCCTTTGCAGATGAACCACAGTTTCCTATAATTCTCCCAATACACCGAAGTCGACAATTCGCCTTCCCTACCACAATCCTCACATGCTCTTTCCACTTCATATCGTATTGCAACGTTACGCCCAGATATTTAAACGACGTGATTGTATCAAATAGGACACTACTAATGCTATATCCGAACATTACAATGCTGTGTCCGAACCCACCCTGTCTGCCAAATCATTTATGTATATAGAGAATTATAGCGGTCCTGTCACCCTTCCTTGGGGCACTCCTGACGATGCCTCTGTCTCTCAAGAACCCTCGCCGTCGAGGATAACATACTGGGTCCTATTACTTAAGAAGTCTTCGACCTACTCCCATATCAGTGAACCTATTCCATAAGCTACTACCTTCCTTAACAGCCTGCAGTGGGGCACCATGCAAAAGGCTTTCCAGAAATCTTGAAAATACGGAATCTGTCTGTTGCCTTTCATCCATAGTTCGCAGCATATCATGTGAGAATAGGGCAAGCTGAGTTTCGCACGAGCGATGCTTTATATTACCATGCTGATTCGTGGACATAAGATTCTCGGTTTCAAAAAAAATTATTATATTCGAACTGAGAATGTATTCAAGGATTCAGTAGCAAATAGTTAATAGTTAGTGGAGATTTCCAAAAGATTTGAGCAGATAAAATAAACTTACTCGCATTCTATTTCAAAATGTTAGAAGAAATGATGAATTCACTACGGGTGTCAGATTTAGATAGAAACGGTCATTTAGTACGTCACTCAATTTGAGTCCCAATAAGGGACTTTTTAGTTGTTGCTGTCGTCACTCCGAAGACTGATATGAAACAGCTCACCATACTAATCCATCCCGTGCTGGCATCTTCATCCCTTCATAACTACTGCAGCCTACGTCCACTTTAACCCGCTTGCTGCAGACAAGCCTTCGTTTCCCCCTCTAAAATTTTTAGTTCCACACTTTCCGCCATTTCCAAATTGTCGATTCCTTGATGTCTCAGGACGAATCCTACAAACCAATGCTTTCTGTTAGTCAAGTTGTGTCGTAAGTTTCTTTTTTCGACATTTCAGTTCAGTACCTCCTCATTAGTTATTCGGTTTTCTTGCGTAGCCGGCCGGTGTGGCCGTGCGGTTCTAGGCGCTTCAGTCTAGAGCCGCGTGACCGCTACGGTCGCAGGTTTGAATCCTGCCTCGGGCATGGATGTGTTTGATGTCAAAAATGGCTCTGAGCACTATGGGACTCAACTGCTGTGGTCATCAGTCACCTAGAACTTAGAACTACTTAAACCTAACTAACCTAAGGACATCACACACAGCCATGCCCGAGGCAGGATTCGAACCTGCGACTGTAGCAGTCTCACGGTTCCGGACTGCGCGCCTAGAACCGCGAGACCACCGCGGCCGGTTTGATGTCCTTAGGTTAGTTAGGTTTAATTAGTTCTAAGTTCTAGGCGACTGATGATCTCAGAAGTTAAGTCGCATAGTGATCAGAGCCATTTGAGCCATTTCTTGCGTAATATTCGGCATTCTAATATAGCACATTTCCAAAGCTCCTTCTTTCGCCTCATCTGAACCGTCTATCATCCACATTTTTCCTCCAATGGAGGCTATACTCCATACAGGCATCTTCAGAAAAGACTTTCTACCATATACATTTCGTATTTTCTTATCAAATATCTTAAGAATTAAATAACGAAATAGAACCAGTTGGCCTCTTTCGCGGTCTGAACTAGGTATATGACTCAGTAAATTATGGCGCGCTCTTACAAAACCTTAAATTTGGTATGATAATGCTACTGCAAACTTGTTTGAATCATAATTACTAAGAAAATAAAAAAATATTGCACAATAATTCAAACAGTATTGGAAGGAGAGATTATTTCAATTGGTGAGGGAAAATTTAGCAAAGCACATTTCATGTCTTAACTGGAAGAGTTTCAGCTGAACAACTATTTGACAACAATCTAAAGATAGATTTCTTATTTAAAAAATAAATATGTTTACATTTGTTCTTAAGCTGAACTAAGTTCCATAAGTCACATGGGTAGTGTCAGAGACTAATTAATATGTTTATTTAAGGACCTAAGCCTTTAAGCATACGTCCACTATGTAGCTATACACGCAAACAAATAATACATAGCCAACCTGAAAACGTAATTTTGACAGAAATCATGCAACTGGTCTAGAAAACATTGAATTAACATATTACGTACGTTAGCTTCATAATGCTGCTTTCATTCCATTACATCTCGGACTGAAATTAAAAGAAAACTTTTTTTTCGTTGTGAGTGAACTTGATAACTTAAAACTTGCGTGACATACGATTACTTTAGAAAGGAATCTTACCGTTTGTTAAAAAAATATATCTCAAAAATTATAGTTTGGTCCAGTTGCGATTGTGTACTCACGAAGATCTTTGAGAACTTTAAGAACTAATAGCGTTTAAATTGTAGTTCCGAAATGAATTGGGTTTTTTGTACCCAGATGAGTCAATGTTTTCTTGATTTAATAGGCAGGTCTATTAAGTATGAATAAAACAATAATTAAGAAATACGCTCCATATATTTCTTTTTCTAATGAATTTGAAAGTTATTAATTTTAAGTTCTACTTTCGTATTGTTTTCTCCAATGTGGTGTAATTTCGTACTTATATTATTAAAACCTTACATACATTCAAAAAATATTAACGCTGAACAATTTAAATTGAACATTTCTGTTCATCAACAGAAGAGAAAGCATTACCTGCAATTATCTGTAAATATGGTACTCAAACATACGAAATTTCAACCACCCAAAATGATCTTTAATCATTTTCAAAACTGTATGAAGACGTGATTTTGATCTGCAGTAACTAAGTAATCCAGGTTACTGAGACAAAAACTACGCCACATTCGTGCTTCATAGCGGCAATGCTGGAGTGCGTTAAGCGTATACAGTATATCTATAGGGACGTCTAACAAAAGCAGTTTCATATATTAAATATCAAGTGTGGCGGAAATGGATTATACGACCAATATATTTTTGCTTCAGAATACAACAGTTCCACAGTGCATTTGCGTTCAAAGGAGACTGTGCATTAGTTACAAAAGGCTTTAAGTTTAAAAATTTCGTGAACACATCGCCAAGAATTGGCGGTATGTAAGTAATCTACTGAAACGCTGAACATTTATTTATTAACGTTTCTGATACAAAATAGGCTAGGCCTCTGTAGGTTCAAAACTACAATTGCAGTAAGAGCTTAGTTATTCCATCTTCAACTGAACAACAAAATGACACAGGTGTCAACGAAACTGTAAATTTTTACCAAAACTTTAAAAATTTAATTCGTCATATTACAGTTTCTTACACATTTTGGTGACTGAACGTGTCGATTTTTGGCGATATTCTGATAATGTTTCTGAATCAGTCACTAGTAACTTATAGTAAGACATGTACTGTTCCTAACATTACTGTTCACTACAGCTCCTTTCTTTTCAAAAGACAATGAATGTAGAAATTCCTATCTGTGAAGCATGTTGAATGAGCGTCTACATCCTGATTAGTTTTGTTTAAGAATACGGTAATTTACATATTTCATCAGTTTGTTTAGAGTCAGTTACTGTATGCTCTCCCAAAACACACACTTCCTATAAAAAATACTTCTGAACGCCATCATCTGCCACACGGCTTGAGGCAGAGCCAATGTATTCATTCAGAATAATCTGCACGTGCTGTACGCTTTCCCCATGACGATCCGTGGTGTTTCACATAGTATGTAGTCGGTACGCATATGATTTCCAAAAATCTTTTCCACATTCTGCGTCATAGTGTACGTGAGTCCATGGATGAGCAAGATAATGAATAGCAATGCCTAGATAACAGGAGGCTTATTCGCATTATGAATCGTTGTCTGCAGCTATTGAGAAGAATTCGTCTTTAGCATTAACAGTATAGTAGATAATTCGATTCACGTACCTGTCCATTAAAATTGTAGAAGTATTTAATCGCAGATGCTAGCTAATAGTGTGATCAACCCACAGTTGGCTACAAATATAATGTTACATTAGTGTAACTTTATAAAATGCCGTTAAAAATGTTAATTACAATAATATTGAAGAATGAGAAAATTTGAGTTATTCTAAGTCATGGTTTAGACGGTAGTAAGTTCAGTAACTATGGCCAAACAAATGAGAACTTTGTTCGAAACTAAACTTTACATATTCAGGGAGCTGCTTCGGAGAAATATCAAGGTTTAACGTTCTGTCGACTTGAGCGTCAGTGGAGAGGGAAAACAATCTCGGATTGGGAAAGGATAGGGAAGGAAATTAATCGAATATTTTTCACAAGAACTATCCCGGATTTCGTCATAAGGGATTTGGTAAAAACCACCAGAAATCTAAATGTGGACGGCCGGCACAGGTTTGAACCGCCTTCTCACCGAATATGAGTTCAACGTCTTACCACTCGAATTCTTTAACATCATTGGAGGATACATTTGTCAAAATACAGGTCAAAGACTGTCTTTTCGTCAGTATTAATTATCGAGACGAAGCCAAAATTAAGTTATTTTTGTACTGTCTTATACAATAAGTGCCGAGCAGAAAACAGCAGGAACAAATGGGCTCCATGAAGGGATTCGTCAGTGCTTCTTGTGGTCTACACAGAAATTAAATTTTACGAACAAAGTTAAGAGGGTAAGGTGATCAAAATTATAAAAGAAATCATTTATCGCTTTAATTAAATAGAATCAAAAGAAAGAGGCAAAAAGGAAAAGTGTAGACCGATATATGAAAAGAACACACGAAACCTATTAACAAAAAGTCGTGATTCGTACAAAGCATTTAGGACTGATACTTTTCCGAATTCTTTTGTTCGAAATCTATAAGAATAGTCGTTCATCGGGCTGTTACTGTAGGCTTAAAAAGGTTCTTGATGAGACAGTTACATCAGAAAGGTGAAATTAGTTACCTATTTTGGCAGACTGTATTGAGATTATTAGTCTTTGAACTTCCAGTGAAGAAATTAACTGCAGTAATTAAATTCTAGAAGTCGTCAGCGAACTATTTATGCCATAAGCAACTTACCATATGCCCGTAGGTGCTGTAGATATTCCTAAAGCGTTATACGTGATTTGATACTTCGCTTCCACAATTTTAGTCAACGATGTGAGAGATTGGAAAATAAAAACCGAAACCATGACTACTTCGTTTACTCAAAGGAGAAGACAACTATTTCTTACAACCTTCTTTTACGTAAATGTTACCTCAAATTCTGTACAAACATTTACTCCCTTAGATAAAGCTACAATAGCCATAAAAATATATCGTGATGTATGACTTTAGTTTTTATTTTTCGTACGCTCCATTCGCTCAGCAGAGGCAAAATCACACGTGCATAACAAGCCAAGATTGTATAAATATATTTGAAATACTTTTGGGACCTATGAGAGAATGAACAATGTTGAGTGCCAGGGCATTCAATTCCTTTACCACAAAATACTGAATGCCACGTAACACATTTTGTGACATTAATCCTATCGTAGCTCAAAACTTATTCCGGTCATGCTGACAATACGAAGATCTCTCTTTCAGATTTAATCCCGTAGTTGAAAAGGAGAACCTTAGGTTTCCGTAGAGGAGACACCCGGTGATTACGTATTACAGCATTTCACGGCCAGTAAAATAGTGTATCAAGGTTACTCCTTTTTTAGGTCAAGCCCTCTCGGTGTCATCTATATGAATGTAGTCAGTTATAAATTACGTGTTTTCTGCTTACGAGTGGTGACATTGTATCCTAACTTACAGTTCACTGCACTCTAGATTCAATCACCGGTGTCCGTACTTTCATGAAGATATCGTTCTATAAGCCAGTTAATGAAGAAAAATCGTCTGTCCTTTCGTATGTCTCATCAGACGATTCATACCTGAACTTCGGGAACCTTCCAGCAGTGCCACGCCGATACTAGCTTCCACGCCGGACGCCCTAATCACCAACAATGGTATTAACAATGAACACAATCTCCGTTTCCTTTCATCATACGCCCAAGAAGTGCGCGGGATAATAAGTAACCTAGTTCCACTTTGAATAAAGTAGTTTCATTCTTAGATACAGTTACTCAATTTTGACAAACTTCGGGAGCTGAAAGAAATTGGTCGCGAAATCTGAAGCATGTTATCTTTGTACGCTTCTCAAGCCAGTGGCAGTTTCATTCTAAAGCTAATGATAAGTATCAGATGCTAAACAAATCACGAAAAAATTACGCATCACCGCCCAGTACTCCAGTAGTAGGACTAATAAATAAATCTTCAAAAAACTAAAAATTCATAGGTTTATTTACAACGGTCTATATCGTGTAACAGGCAAGCCACGAAACGAGTGGCCAGAATCGCGAATACACGTTAAAGACAACAATGAAGTTCAAAATATCATCAGTCCCCAGTATAGTGGTTCTATTGCAAATAGGTGTAGCCTTATTTACAGCACGATTACTTCCTCTTAAAGCACAAGTTACCTCTAGAGATACGGAAGAGCAACATTGAAAGCTACCTCACTGAATTAGGGAATATAAGATACTGTTCTATGTTATAGTTCTTAAAGCATTAATAGCACAAAAAACTGTTTCCAACCGCTTATTACAAGTATCTACCCTTTTCAGAAAAAATTTACATACGATTCATTTTCCAGAACACGTGTAAATTACGAAGTTTTCATTTACCAAAACCGTTTTTATTTCATTAAAGTTATGACAGTCGGATAATAACTACTCAGAGGTGTTCGTCTCGATTCAAACTCGGCAAAACATGAAAGCAGTGTACACGAATCAGGATAGAAGAGACAGAGAGAGAGAGAAGAGAGAGCACGTGTCGGCGAAGTACCGTGCCTCTGCCGGGGCTGGGGCTGGTGCCGCTCGCTGCCGATGCTGGCGGCGCCGCTGCTCAAGGCGGACTGAGGGCTCGCCGTCACGCAGCGCGCGACGCGGCCAGCGACTCCCACCCCACCGCGCGCGACCAATCAGCGCTCGCCTTACCTCACGGCGGCACAGCGGTGGCTACGACAGCTATGCCAAATTAGATGACCGAGACGCTAACTACGACCGGATGCCGCGAAAGTGCCCTCACGAATAGAGTTGTGCTCTACCAAAACTGCAGTTCAGTAGTTTTGATACAGTGCATACAAGACGTAGTAATGGTAGGATTACCGACAGTACTGACAGCATTGTTAGGGAAAGAAACGTAAATGAATGTGTAAAGGAGAAACTGGTAGCCGATCGACTTCTCTTTGTTTTTGATCTTTTTTTTTGGGCTCATAATTAGGCATCTGAGGTCATCAGTCCCCTAGACTGAGAACTACTTAAACTTAACTAACCCGAGGACAATAAAAATTAAAAGGAAGGTCAGCGTTGGCCGTAATTTTGAAGATTTATTAACAGGAAAATCGATTTTCAATCACATAATGATCATCTTGAGTGCTTTAGCGAACAAGTTAAAGCTCGTAGGCACTGGTGTCTAGCTAGAAGCAGTAACGGAAGCTACACTACTGGCCATTAAAATTGTTACACCACGAAGATGACGTGCAACAGACGCGAAATTTAACCGACAGGAAGAAGATGCTGTGATAAGCAAATGATAAGCTTTCAAGAGCATTCACACAAGGTTAGCACCGGTGGCGACACCTACAACGTGCTGACATGAGCAAAGTTTCCAACCGATTTCTCATACACAAACAGCAGTTGACCGGTGTTGCCTGGTGAAACGTTGTTATGATGTCTCGTGTAAGGAGGAGAAATGCGTACAATCACGTTTCCGACTTTGATAAAGGTCGGATTGTAGCCTATCGCAATTGCGGTTTATCGTATCGCGACATTGCTGCTCGCGTTGGTCGAGATCTAATGACTGTTATCAGAATATGGAATCGGTGGGTTCAGGAGGGTAATACGGAACGCCGTGCTGGGTCCCAACGGCCTCGTATCACTAGCAGATGAGATGACAGGCATCTTATCCGCATGGCTGTAACTGATCGTGCAGCCACGTCTCGATCCCCGAGTCAACAGATGGGGACGTTTGCAAGACAACAACCATCTGCACGAACAGTTCAACGAAGTTTGCAGCAGCATTGGATCAAAATGGCTCTGAGCACTATGGGACTCAACTGCTGTGGTCATTAGTCCCCTAGAACGTAGAACTACTTAAACCTAACTAGCCTAAGGACATCACACACATCCATGCCCGAGGCAGGATTCGAACCTGCGACCATAGCAGTCGCACGGTTCCGGACTGCGCGCCTAGAACCGCGAGACCACCGCGGCCGGCGCAGCAGCATTGACTATGAGCTCTGAGACCATGGCTGCGGCTACCCTTGACGCTGCATCACAGACAGGAGCGCCTGCGGTGGTGTATTCAACGACGAACCTGGGTGCACGAATGGCAAAACGTCATTTTTTCGGATGAACCCATGTTCTGTTTACAGCATCATTATGGTCGCATCCATGTTTGGCGACATCGCCATGAACGCACATTGGAAGCGTGTATTTGTCATTGCCATACTGGCATCACCCGGCGTGATGGTATGGGGTGCCATTGGTTACACGTCTCGGTCACCTCTTGTTCGCACTGACGGCACTTTGAACAGTGGACGCTACATTTCAGATGTGTTACGACCCGTGGCTCTACCCCTCATTCGATCCCTGCGAAACCCTACATTTCAACAGGATAATGCACGACCGCAGGCTGCAGGTCCTGTACGGGCCTTTCTGGATACAGAAAATGTTCGACTGCTACCCTGGCCAGCACATTCTCCAGATCTCTCACCAATTCAAAACGTCTGGTCAATGGTGGCCGAGCAACTGGATCGTCACAATACGCCAGTCACTACTCTTGATGAACTGTGGTATCGTGTTGAAGCTGCATGGGCAGACGTACCTGTACACGGCATCCAAGCTCTGTTTGACTCAATGCCGAGGCGTATGAAGGCAGTTATTACGGCCAGAGGTGTTTGTTCTGGGTACTGATTTCTCAAGATCTATGCACCCAAATTGCGTGCAAATGTAATCACATGTCAGTTCTATTATAATATATTAGTCCAATGAATACCCGTTTATCATCTGCATTTCTTCTTGGTGTAGCAATTTTAATGGCCAGTAGTGTATGTATGTGTCAGTTATTGTGATCGTTTCATAGCTTCTGTTACTGCTTCTAACTAGACACCAGTGTCTATGAGCTTTAATTTCTACGCTAAAGCACTGAAGAAGATCATTATGTGATCGAAAATCGATTTTGCTGTTAATAAATTATCAAAATTACGACCAGCGCTGACCTTCCTTTTAATTTTACTTATTACATGGTCGTTGTGCACACAGCACTCTATGGAGTCACCAATCAATAACCTAAGGACATCACACACGTCCATGCCCGAGGCAGGGTTCGAACCTGCGACCGCACCAGCAGCGCGGTTCCGGAATGAAGAGCCAAGAACAGCTCGGCCAGAGCTCAGTGTTAGTGCATCGTGTATTTCGTTTCCTTTCAGAATATAAATTGCATTTTATAAGTTACAGAAATTAGTTGATCGCATAACGTCTGCACGTTTACGTAACCACAGCAATTAGTTTTGATTCAGGTGCAATTCACATCCACAATCATAAAAAATCAGAATAATTATTGTTATTTGTACACAGTAGAACGTTCTTTATCAATCTGGAACCGCGCGACCGCTACGGTCGCAGGTTCGATTCCCGTCTCGGGCATGGATGTGTGTGTGATGTCCTCAGGATAGTTAGGGTTAAGTAGTTCAGAGTTCTAGGGGACTGATGACCGTAGATGTTAAGTTCCATACTGCTCAGAGCCATTTGAATCATTTTGAAAACCTGAATTAAACGCCGCGTGGAGTGGGCTCGCGGTTAGCAGCAACATGTCACGAAGTGCGCAGCATCTCCCGTCGGAGGTTCGAGTCCTTCCTCGGGCTTGTGGTGTGTGTTGTCCTTTGCGTCAGTTAATTTAAGTAGTACGTAAGTCTAGGGACCGATGACCTCAGCCGTTTGGTCCCTTAGGAATTCACACACATTTGCATTTTTGCAGTTAAACGTTACGAATTTCAATTTTCACATCGGCCCTTTATATACCACCGAAAAAAAATTAATTCGCCTTTTTAGAGGTTTCCAGTTCACTCAAGATTTATTGTTGCAACAGTGCATTAGGAGCACATGAAGTGATTGCATTTACAGATGAATAGCAGAAGCGATTGAGAGGTAACCCATGCTGAAACACCCGTACTAGTTAGTACATGGTATAGCCTCCACGAGCGGCAATGGAGGGGCTTACTGTGGCATCTAGTCGATCGTACAGATGGCGAGTACTGCCCTGATATACGTTATGCCCACTGTTCACGTAGCTTTGTAAGAGTTGTTGGTTGACGAGTAGCACGAGCCACTTCCCGCCCCATCATATCCTACACGTGCTTGACTGGAGACAAGTCCGGAGGTCGTACTGCCAGGGACGTTCTCGCACGTCTTGCAGAGCATGTTGAGTTTCACGGGCAGTTTGTGGACGAGCATTGTCCTGTCGGAGCAAGACATAACCTTCCTGTTACAAGAAGGCAAAAGGACTGATCTAGCGCCATTCTGCGTCTAATGGGCGCTTATTTGCGTCCTCTCCAGTAACGCCAAAGATGAATGAGAGTTGTAGCTTATTGCACTGCAGACCATAAGACCTGGGATGGAGCCATTGTGCTTTGGACGAATTCACTCTACGAGACAGCACTCACCACGTATGCGTCGTATGCTCTCACGACCATCGCTTGCGTGAGGCACAAATTCCTTTCATCACTGAAAACCACGGGGCGTCATTCTACCTTCCAAGTCATCTTCTGATGACAGTCCAGCCGTTGACACTGATGCTACGGCGTGAGTGGAGGATGGGCTAGAGGTGTGCATGTCCATATCCCCACTGCTAATAACCGGTTCGTAACAGTTCGTGTTGAGACATCTAAGCTCACAGGCCCTCTTATCTGCACTATCGTAGCTGTATGATCTACCACTGCTGCCCTCACAGTACGACGATCGTGGCGATGTCTGTGCAGCGTAGACGTCCAGAACCTCGTCTACTGGCGTCTGTATGTTCAAGTGACCACTGACACCAGCACTGTTGCACAACTGCCGCAGCACATCTAATCTGTGTGGCCATTCTCCGAAAGGACCACTCCTCGACTCTGAAGGCCACAATTTGACCCCTTCCAAACTTGCTCAGTTGGCTGTAGGAACCACGAATGCATCACGGTTGCATGTTTGCTTCATACATTTGCATCACACTGAGCCTTCTAAGTGTGAGTATTCCCTGTTAAAGGATAGACGCAGATTGCTCTGGTAGCTATGCCACTACACAGTCTCTTGGCGGACGATTTGGAAACTATTATCGGTAAATCTACTATCGTCTAGTTGGCATATGCTGTTATCAGATGAAAAGCGGCATCGTCTCTCCAGGTGTACTAATTTTCTTTCTGGCAGTGTATGTCCTATCTCAGTTCTTGGACGGTTCACCTCACCTGGTATTTGGGAGAGTCTAGTAAAACACTGATCGCTTATGCAAAGAGAGCGATCGTTATGAGGTAATGCCTGATAGGTGTGCAACACACCTCAGGTACAGTAATGCGCGCATGAACTTAACTGATCAATGCTACCGGGAAAATTTACTGAGTCTACGCTTAGTTACGATAGTCTGCAGTAACTTATCGTAGTTTTACACCTCTATTCACAAATGATGACCCAATGCCCGTTCACTAGAGTTCATCAAGCTAAGGTTCTTCCTTTCTCCCCCCTCTTTTCCAGTGTGTTCTTTCTTGTCAGAAGAGAATGCCTGCGTTGGAAAATGAAATTTATGATGTCAGTTGTAGACGTTGCTTAACGCTGTGAGTTTTGTATTTAAATCGACAATAGAGTAAAGAGTCACGAATCATGACTTGTTTAAAACATATATTCGTTATTTAGCTGGTTTTGTAACTCGAATTAAACATTCATCAGATGGTTATCGTTACAGCACATCATAGCTTAAATAACGAACAAATATTCTGGACAATTCTAGAAGGGTATAGAAAGAAAAATATGTGCCCAATGTTTTTCATAACTTGCACCATTTGAACAGTCCTTTCGCGTCTGCCTTTGTCCCGTCTCTAAGTGTGGTCGCCATCGTTAATTTAACGGTTGGCCAGATTCTCTTCCTGTAATCACCCCGTACCTCTTGGAGGCAATATGCGAACTGTTTGCGTATAGTGTTATCCGCGTGAAAGTGAGTGAACGTTGTCTAACTGTTTGCGAATCGTATAACTGAGGTGGAACTTGAGTAGCAGCCCGTTACTACACAAACTCGTCGAGTTAACCATTGCTTTCTGTTTCAGCAAGGTCGCCGTAAAGTATTGTCTTTTCTTCATTTCATACAAAACAGCACACAACAGGCGTAGTTTCCATACTTCGTGCGCTGCTGCCCATATCGAGCTCGCGCGCGCCCTGTTCGATAGGTGCTTACAGACCAGACTGACTCATTCGCCCGCACCTGACTGGCAGGTGTCAAAACCACATCTATATCGGATGATTCGGCATCCCTGCGCCGTCTCTGGCTCACGTGCGACAGAGCCGAGTAAGAGCCAGGTACAATACGTGTTAATTGATATCGACATCTGTACCTGCACACGTTCCGTCATTTGTTATAAATGATGGATTACTTTAAGTGATCAAAAAGTTGCGCAGGTTGATAACGTTCCATTTTACACTCCTTTTTCCAGTTTTTCGGGCTCTGCATTGAGCATGTTGGCTCACGCAGCTTTTCAAGACACTGAACTTTCTTCAGGAGTAGCGGGTTTCAAGTCCCCAAGTGATCTTGCTGGTTGAGGTTTTATTGTTTTCGTACCTCACTCAGAAGTCTTTAACTAGATCACGATGAATTGCCTTCCTCTTTTCTCTCCAATCGAATTACCACTGAGTAGGCAGTCACCACAAAGTCGACATCTCCTTCACTGAAACTCTCCCTTTCAGTTTTTGTGGGTCCTTATGTGATCGTACATGTTCATCCAAATATCGTCACTGCCACTTCTATCGTTAAATGAACATTCAGGAGCGTGCATTCTGTATTACATACGCTGTATCACAGTGAAAACTCGAAGCAAGTTCACCGCTTACGTAATCTGGTAATAAATGCAGATAAAAACCGTGAACACACTACCTGATGAAACAGACCAGTAGGCGTCATTTGTGGCTCAGATAGGAGGCCATGGTGCTCGTTGCGATACACAAGGGTCTTTGTTCATCGGAAACAGTTTTTCCTCAGTTGAGACGAGAACTGAAAGTACACTGAAAGCGCGAGGTTAAAATGAAATTGTAAGCATTGGTGTGTATAAATATTTTGTCCAAAAATGAGAGATCAGTAGAATAACAAAATTATTACAAGGGGCTGAACACTACTTCATATTTGTGAAGGAAACGTGATTTAAACTTTTATGTCAAAAGTACACAAGCAAAATCAGCTTCAGTTTGGTATATTATAGCGTTTACCAACCAGTTAACCATAATTTGGCGCCCTAATTTTTTCCCTTCCCGATTCAATTGTGATATGAATGTGTAATGATTATGGTAAAGAAACTGTTGAACTTGAATTCTAGGTCACATTTTAATTTATTTGAACAGATAAGAAATTTCGGCTTCATAGCCATCGTCAGATCTTAAAAAATTAGCAACTTAGAGGACATGTAGTCTAGAACTACAGATTCAGGGTGCACAGCAAAACAGTCTCTGATTTCAAAATTAAATATCTCGATAACTAAGATAGATATACGAGTGCGACACACGATATCTTTACTGTAAAAAGCTGTAAGGATTTTATATAGAAATTGCATTGAAATTTCGAAATAGATCGAAAAGCTGCGAATAGATGGCGCTGCACCCTGTGCATTCTCGTACAAGCCGTGAGACAGAGGGTTCACATTGCACACCAGATTCTCACAGTGATTGATAAGGAAGGAAGTGATGTTGGCAGCATCTGGTTCACACATGAAGCACACTTTCATCTTAATGGAGTCGTGAATAAACAAAACTAGAGATTTTGGAGTTTCGAAAAGTCCCAGTCCTGCCAAGCGAAAGTACAGTATTCTCCCAAAGTTACTGTTTAGGCTGTGGCATGCTAGAAACCAACACTAATGAAATCTAGGTTGCAATTTTGGCACAACATGTCGCCACACAGACAGCGTTGGAGGATCGACCAGGCACCGAACGGTTCATGCAAGATAGGGCCAGATCACATCGCACCCAGTAGATGTTTCACTCCCTTGATGAATACTTCGGTAACAGCTGCTGCGTTGGATTTTTGCAAATTCATTGGCGCAGGGATGAATTGGCCACCATATTCGCCCGATATCAATTCTTTTGACCGCATTTTGTGGGGCACATTGAACGACACTCGCTATCGGAACCATCGCACCACAATGAATGAACCTGAATCGTCGATTTCTTTGGCGTCTGAATTAATTTCCGATTAGACACTACAGAATGTCATGGCAAATTTGTTCGCCCGTTTGAGCCACCTCAGTACTGAGAGTACATTTCGAAAAGATTGTGATGTGATCGCAAGGACTGCTTGCAAAGGACGAGTTTAATTATGAGAGCGGATATTGTATGATACAAAATAGCAGTGTATGTGTTATTAACAAGTACGATGCAATGCTCCTTCGGACATGCATGTATGTGTGAAGGAACAGGCACTCCAGCGACTACAGCCGTCAGGAAATACTGGAAATGGTTTGCAATTGCGAATATGTATAAACTTCGGCTGTATATCAGAATGACGGCAGTGAGAATTTGTACCAGAACGGGACTCGACAACCGACTTCCCGCTTTAGGCGAGCGGTCGCTTTAATTGCTTTGGCTACCGTGCATGAATCATGACCAGACCCAAACTTCTACACTGAAGCGCCAAAGAACCTGGTATAGGATTGCGAATTCAGATACAGAGATATATATACAGGCACAATACGGCGCTGCGGTCGGCAAAGTCTCAATAAGACAACAAGTGTCTGGCGCAGTTGTCAGGTCGGTTACTACCGCTACAATGGCAGGTTATTAAGACTTAAGTGAGTCTGAACGTGGTCTTATAGTTGGCGCACGAGCGATGGGACTCAGCGTCTCCGATGTAGAGATGAAGCGGGGATTTTCCCGTACGACCATTTCACGAGCGTACCGTGATTGTCAGAAATCCGGTAAAACATCAAATCTCCGACATCTCTGCGGCCGGAAAAAGATCCTGCAACAACGGAACCATCGACGACTGAAGAGAACCACTCAGCGTGACAGAAGTGCAACCCTTCCGCAAATTGTTGCAGATTTCAACGCTGGGCCATCAAGAAGTGTCAGCTTGCGAACCATTTAACGGACCATCATCGATATGGGCTATCGGAGCCGAAGCTCCACTCATGTACCCTCGATGACTGCACGATACAAAGACTTACGCCTCGCCTTGGCCCGTCAACACAGACGTTGGACTGTTGATGACCGAAACATATTGACTGGTCACGTTTCAAATTATATCGAGCGGATTGACCAGTACGGGTATGGAGAGCACCTCATAAATCGATGGACCCTGCATGTCAGCAGAGGACTGTTCAAGCTGGTGGAGGCTCTGTAATAGAGTGCAGCGTGTGCAGTTGGAGTGATATGGGACCCGTGATACGTTTAGATACGACGCTGTCCGTTGACACGTACGTAAGCATCCTGTCTGATCATCTGCATCCATTCATGTCCATTGTGCATTCCGACGCTCTTGAGCAGTTCCAGCAGGACAATGTGCGGCCTCACACGCCTCGAAATTGCTACACAGTGGTTCCAGTTACAATTTTCTGAGTTTAAACACTTCTGCTGGCCAGCAAACTTCCCAGACGTAAACATAATTGAGCATATCTGGAAAGCTCTGCAACGTGCACAATAGGTCTCCACCCCCTCGTACTCTTACGTATTTATAGACAGCCCTGCAGGATTTATGGTGTCAGGTCCCTCCAGCAATACCTCAGACACTGGTCGAGTCCATGCCACGTCGTGTCGTGGCATTTATGCATGTTCGTGGGGGCTCCACACGATATTTGGCAGGTGTACCAGTTTCTTTGGCTCTTCAGTATATATTGAGCTTTCTGAGCTATCGGAAAATCTCTGACATCCTTCAAATGGTTCAAATGGCTCTGAGCACTATGGGACTAAACATCTGAGGTCATCAGTCCCCTAGAACCTTAAACTACTTAAACCTAACTAACCTAAGGACATCACACATATCCATGCCCGAGGCAGCATTCGAACCTGGGACAGCAGCGGTCACGCGGTTCCGGATTGTAGCGCCTCGAACCGCTCGGCCACTCCGGCCGGCTCTGAAATCCTTCCACAGAATATATCTGCTTCCTTTCTGTTAAAGTAGTTAAGTTGTAACGTGGTATATACTCATCAAAGTCACCTTCCTCATGCCACTTGTCCATCCCTCCGAGGCAAGAAGGCAGAGTGGGTGAGCTTGGTGGTGAAGCTAATTGTCTCTTGGGTTCGCAAAACTGCAGTCAAAACCTACCATTCACAATGTTCTGTTTTACAACCTAGCTTTCATGGTCAGTATTTAACCTCAAGCCTAGGGGTATTTTATAAATAAATGTCGTGTGGCTAGGGCCTCCCGTCGGGCAGACCGTTGCGACCTGCGCGTCGATGATTAGTACAACACAACACCCAGTCCCTGAGCGGAGAAAATCTCCGACCCAGCCGGGAATCGAACCCGGTCCCTTAGGATTTACATTCTGTCAAGCTGACCACTCAGCTACCGGGAGCGGACAGCGGAATTTTATTATTTGGCTATTTACAAATATCATAAATGTGTTGCTACAGACAGACCTGAGTCTACAATACCGGTTATGATTTGGCAGTGTATGCCATTGATCACCGTAAGGCACTGCAGTAGCCGACACGTATGGAGAGTATGAAGATCTATTAGCATTTTTCTGAAACGGTAAGTATGGAGGGAAACAGCTAACAAGTGGGACTTTTGCTTGTTCAAAGGTGATGCACTGCCCGCTAAAGGAAAATGTTCTTTGTTCGTATGTCAGTACTACATACAATATTCACAATCACAAAAATGTTGATTAGGAAATGTTTGACAGAAATATCAATGTAACGAAAATTTGTATGATAGTTGTACACAATAAGTAAAATTTAGTACTAGCCGTCTTTTCAAATTATTGTGTAGCTAATAATAATAACCTCAATCCTAATTTTTTTCAATGTTTATATGTAAGTATTGCTGTGGCACACTGCAGCTTATGAAAAAACGTAACTCATATTGTGAATGGGCCCGAAGACAATAACCCAAACACACATTTACGCATTTTCGCTAGCACGTCGAAATTTGCCTGATCTGATGCAAGCGACCTCCCGAGAAATTTAAGGAAACTATGAGAAGCTAAAATAACAGTAAATTACGCAAAAGGAATGAACTTAATAAGATGTCAAGGCAATAAACTTGTTAAACCAGTATACTCTGAGACGGACATATACTGTGAGACTGACACAGACTCTGAGACTGACAAATAGAAGCGTCATTACGGAGTAGAAGGGAAAAAAAGACCGCAACATGACGACGTGATGTGCAGCGATGATGAGCGACGTGACTTCGGTGGAAGGAGGAGGCTGTGAGGTGCGCAAGGGTGTGCGAGAAGAGGCAGCCCCGGTAAATGTGCGGGATCTGCAACGTAAGACTCTCCCCATTACTCAGCGTAGTGCCGTGTGGATGGCTGGTGTGTGTGGGTCGACAAACCGGGAACAGCGGTGCTTCAGCAGCAGGGAGACTAAAAAGAGGTGTGCTCGCTGCCTGCCGAAGATGATTACAGAAGATTTACTATAAACGCGCCATTTTTAATGTCATACAGGGCATTACACAATCGCTTACCCGATCTCTGTGTGTCAAGTGACATTTTAAATTACACACCATGCAGTAAAAACTTTAAAATGGAATACAGCACATCATGGTACTAACACTAAAAATTTCACTTCAGGCACCAAATCTAGCTTACAGTGTCCTTTCCCAGGTTTAATCTACAGGAGCTTTTCAAAATGAGTGTCGCAACTGAAAAGCTCGCCAAATGTGCTATCAATTTTGTATTTAATATGGTTTTTAAGGGCATTAAGTCTAAACTCTGTTGAAATTCATAGCGAAATTTGATTTGTTTAGGGATTAAATATCATAAGCGAAGATGTTAATGGTGACAGAATCGGCCGTTTGTCTGTAGTAATCAATGGCCTAGTACAGAAGTTTGACTATAAAATTCCTGAAAGCTGGCGACATCTCAGCTGTCGGAGGACTTCCCTCAGATTTTTTAAAGAGCATGAGATCATAACCAAACAATTATGATACCATAATTTTTTGGGTTGTTGAGTTCCAAAACACTTAGGCAACACAATTTCATGCAGACTGAATTATGGCTCTGAGCACTATGGGACTTAACATCTATGGTCATCAGTCCCCTACAATTTAGAACTACTTAAACCTAACGAACCTAAGAACATCACACAACACCCAGTCATCACGAGGCAGAGAAAATCCCTGACTCCGCCGGGAATCGAACCCGGGCGCGGGAAGCGAGAACTCTACCGCACGACCACGAGCTGCGGACAGACTGAATTAGTTAACTAGGAAAGAGATATGGTTACACCAAAAACTTTTCCCCTTCACGGCGCTTCTCCAACAATCTTGTATTTACTTTGTGTGTGTACAGTGCGAGAGGACTCAATGTGCTTATGTTATAATCATTCAAATGATAAATCAGAAAAAAAGATATTTGACTTTAAATCACGTTTATTGCTTTCTCATAAACTCGGTACAGCATAGCTACATATTTCGTCTTTTTGCCACGGCGCTTTCAAGATACCGCAAATGACACAATCGTCCGCACACCCCCTCATCGTCAGCCCAGAACAAAGGGACGGGCTGTTCCAGGCAGGCGAAAACAAATACAGCTACAGAATTCCCAAGAGCGAGCAGATAATACTGGACAGTTACAACATCAACTCTGCATGCCACGATGTGTGGGAAAAGTGAGTCAGAGAAAACAACAACGATAAGTGATTAAATATGGATTTCAGCTGTGTAGAGACATAATACAAAGATTTAGATGTTAGATTTTTCTAACAAGCTCGCTTTGGCTATTCTAATATTTTATTCACTGTGTAATGCAGTTTGCTTTCAGGCTGCAGATTTATAAAATGCCCTTCCTTTAACACAATATATACTCCTGGAAATTGAAATAAGAACACCGTGAATTCATTGTCCCAGGAAGGGAAAACTTTATTGACACATTCCTGCGGTCAGATACATCACATGATCACACTGACAGAACCACAGGCACATAGACACAGGCAACAGACCATGCACAATGTCGGCACTAGTACAGTGTATATCCACCTTTCGCAGCAATACAGGCTGCTATTCTCCCATGGAGACGATCGTAGAGATGCTGGATGTAGTCCTGTGGAACGGCTTGCCATGCCATTTCCACCTGGCGCCTCAGTTGGACCAGCGTTCGTGCTGGACGTGCAAACCGCGTGAGACGACGCTTCATCCAGTCCCAAACATGTTCAATGGGGGACAGATCCGGAGATCTTGCTGGCCAGGGTAGTTGACTTACACCTTCTAGAGCACGTTGGGTGGCACGGGATACGTGCGGACGTGCATTGTCCTGTTGGAACAGCAAGTTCCCTTGCCGGTCTAGGAATGGTAGAACGATGGGTTCGATGACAGTTTGGATGTACCGTGCACTATTCAGTGTCCCCTCGACGATCACCAGAGGTGTACGGCCAGTGTAGGAGATCGCTCCCCACACCATGATGCCGGGTTTTGGCCCTGAGTGCCTCGGTCGTATGCAGTCCTGATTGTGGCGCTCACCTGCACGGCGCCAAACACGCATACGACCATCATTGGCACCAAGGCAGAAGCGAGTCTCATCGCTGAAGACGACACGTCTCCATTCGTCCCTCATTCACGCCTGTCGCGACACCACTGGAGGCGGGCTGCACGATGTTGGGGCGTGAGCGGAAGACGGCCTAAAGGTGTGCGGGACCGTAGCCCAGCTTCATGGAGACGGTTGCGAATGGTCCTCGCCGATACCCCAGGAGCAACAGTGTCCCTGGGAAGTGGCGGTGCGGTCCCCTACGGCACTGCGTAGGATCCTACGGTCTTGGCGTGCATCCGTGCGTCGCTGCGGTCCGGTCCCAGGTCGACGGGCACGTGCACCTTCCGCCGACCACTGGCGACAACATCGATGTACTGTGGAGACCTCACGCCCCACGTGTTGAGCAATTCGGCGGTACGTCCACCCGGCCTCCCGCATGCCCACTATACGCCCTCGCTCAAAATCCGTCAACTGCACATACGGTTCACGTCCACGCTGTCGCGGCGTGCTACCAGTGTTAAAGACTGCGATGGAGCTCCGTATGCCACGGCAAACTGGCTGACACTGACGGCGGCGGTGCACAAATGCTGCGCAGCTAGCGCCATTCGACGGCCAACACCGCGGTTCCTGGTGTGTCCGCTGTGCCGTGCGTGTGATCATTGCCTTTACAACCCTCTCGCAGTGTCCGGAGCAAGTATGGTGGGTCTGACACACCGGTGTCAATGTGTTCTTTTTTCCATTTCCAGGAGTGTAGTATAAAATTATTGGTGGCACTTAAAGCAGCGTTACTTTATTTTCTGGACAACCTGTTGGTTTAAAAGAGAAAACAAAGGAAACAACTCTATTAGAAACTAATTTTAATACGCGGAAGATAAAATGGGAATCCTTTTTCGATTGTTCATATTCAAACAGTGGTAGACATTATGTGCAATTAAGAACCAAATGATAGACTTTGACAAACAAATGTATTCAGCAATGGGACATCTGAATACTAAACTTCTATTAAATACCGTAGTCTCACGGCACTTTTAAGGAGGACACTGATGAGTAGTCTTATATGACTCAGCGTACAGATGGAATTTTGTAACCAGTTAGCTTAGAACAGACGGCTCTACGTAAGTCATGCTAGCTGTGTGGTAGGTGTGATCCTTGAATATATTGGGTAGCTGGATTTTGCCGCATGTTTAATAAACACAACAGATACACATTACAGAGGCTTTATTCATCAATAATATATTCTCCTTCACCATTTACAGCAGCCTGACGACGCTGGGTAACGTTTTGGTTTCGTAGTTGTAGAAATCACGTGGTTTTGAGGTAAAGAACTCGTCGAGCCACGTTCGGAGCACATTCTGATCCGGAATGGAATTTCGTTGAAGGTTGTTCGGTAGATATTGGAAAGGGTGAAAATCTGAGGGTGCTAGATCAAGTGAATAATGTGGATGCAGAATGACTTCACAACTCAATTCCAGTGTTTTTTGTCAGTTTAGCAGAATGCGGGCGGGCGTTATCGTGGAGTAGCATCACTTCACGCAGTCTTCCTGGTCGTTGTTCTTGGACTGCGTCTGCAAGACATCTCAGTTGTTGACAATAAATGTCAGCAGTGATGGTTACACCTCTGGGAAGCAATTCGTAGTACAGAACACTATCGCTGTTCCACCAGAAGCCTAAATTATCTGTTGCGGATGCGAGCGGGTCTTTGGAGGCGGAGTTGCTACTTTGTTTCGGTTCATCCATTGCCTTCTTTTCCTTACATTAGCATCAGGACACCATTTCTCGTCACCAGTAACGATACGGGATACGAATGGTCGATGTTGTTCACGAACCACTTGTTGACGACCAAGCAGAGATGTACATATGTCCACCAGCAGATTTTTGTGATTTTGGATTAGAGCTACACACGCCACAAGTATTTCTGGCTGGCTGCCTCCACTGCTGTCATACCTCTATTGAACTCAAACCGAAGAATATGTCAGAAATGTTCCGATTTCTCCACTTGGCACTCCATTTTCGAGCGTTCGCAGCTTCACTCACTATCTCCAAATACCAAAATGACAATATGTAAACTCAAACAACAACAGTGAACTGCAAAAAAAAATGATAATCGATCAATAAACTCATAACAACCGGAATACCAATATGCAAAACAAAAAAGCTACAGACTTATGCACCAGCCTAATAAACTTCTCTGGAGTCACTTATTATTATTTCAAATGTTTCACTTATCTCCATGAAATATAACACTTTCGTCATTTTATAATGGCTTCTGAAGGTTTGATGTAAAGGGCCATCAATTTTATTTAGCATTTGTTTACGGCCACAAAAATTAGGAAAGAGAGGAACCATTAAAGGTTCATGTTTAGTTGACAAGTGTAACTAATAGAAGCATCAGGAAATTGGTGTCTGTCTCGTCAATAAAATCTTACAATGAGGAATGTTTAGAATAGAGCTTACATTTTTATATGTTTAGGCAGGTGCTTTGCACCATTCTTAACATTTGATTCAGAAGTATTACGTGCTATTCCGCCGAATAGAGGTGATCACTTAAAAGTTACTTTATTCCCTCTATCCACATGTTTCCTCAACGATTCCCGATGTTTTTCCCAGTGTCTACAAATACTGGCGTGGAACGATGCAGACACATGAATTGAGTCCTCTGTACTTTCCCAGCGGCTGCAGCTTGGCATCTTCCTCAACTTGGCGAGCTGTCTCGCGGCATATCAGTGCCAAAAAACGTCTGAGCTACATTCCGCTTAATGGATCAAAAGTACATCCTTGTTTGTCAACCTCTGAAATGCGTCCTCTGCTAGGACAGATCGTCTGAAGTGAGTGCCTGTCATGCACCAATGACCATCTTGACAATTTCGCTGCACTGGCTCATAACCACTTAACATTACAGAGACACACAGGGGGTGCTGCAAAGTACATGAAAGCAAACGAGTTGCTGACACTCACAACAGTGTTCATCTAATGATTGAAAAGATGTGAGAGATAACCAGTGTCAGAAAACCAATAAAGTCATGTGACAAATAATTGCGAAAGAAAATCATAGGACAGTGTGTAGATTTCAAGACGACGTCAATAAATGTTTAAGTGAACTAAGCAAGATCTCTGAGGAAGACATAGCTAATGTAGATCAAGGTACTAAACGTAAAGGGAACATATTTCGTGAACTGAAGGTGGACTCAAACTGCAGAAAAACTGAAAGTGTCAGAGGTGTATAGTATGTTCTTAGTGTTTACTAGTTTCATAGTCTTCATAAAAGGGAGAGTCTAGTTCTAATGAGCTTTGTGAAATAATTTGGAGGTGTTTTACCGGAATATGTGCACGATAATCGAAAAATAGAATTAATAAACCTTTGTTGAAATAGTTGTAGTAGTAGATACAATAAGGCCCAACCCTTTGGAGCTAATATATGTCTGTTACAATATGATAAGAATACACTAGCGCGTAATTTACGATTGTTTCGGTAAATACGGGAACTAGGTTCACCATCTGCAGGAATGTAAAAAGCTTATATTAAAATCGTTCTATTCGCATTAACAGCTTTGTTTTTGAATAGGCCATTTAATTTCTGTGATCATTTGAAACCACAATTACGGAACGTATAACAATTTTCTATCACTACGATTAAAACTATACACTTTTGGCCATGAAAGATACCAATTAACAAAATTTTACGTCAATACAGCAGGTAGAATACATGATTAAATTTATACATGATTTGGGAGTACACAAGGTGCGAAATTTTATAAACAGAACTGCCGCTTCTGACAGCACGGACAACTCTACGCCGCTTGGGCATCGAGTAAAAGTAAACTTGAATGAAAGATACTGAACCGTCATTTCATGTTACTTCAGCATTATGACAGTTCATCAGCTGTAGTGGATGGCGAGCCGTGCCGTGCCAGGCTCTGAGCAACCCATGTCCAGATCTTTTCAGTGGGTGAGGCATCTGGAGAAGGCCTTTAACAGGGCAACAGTCCAACACCTATGTATTGAGTTAGGTAGACCGAACGTGAAACCTACTATATGTCTTATCTTATTGAAAGATAACGTCACGGAGGCCGCGAAAACAGGACGCACACGTCATAAATATAACGGCTTCCGTCGAAATTGGGGGCTTTGCAAATCAGACGTGATAGTTGTGTGCACCCAATGGCACCCTGTATCATCACGCCTGGAACTGAGCCAATGTGACCCTGAAGAATACAACTTTCATTCTCCTCAGAGCCTCCACGCAACGAATATGTCAATAACGAGGCTGTGTGCAGAACCAGGAATCGTGCGAAAAACCAAGTGTCACACTTCCTAGTCGTTGCGCGCACTTGTCTCTGCTGCTGCTTTAAAACAAGCCGCAACAATCGTCACCGTGTCGTCGGTTCGTGGTATTGTACCACTGTCCATGTGAATACTTGTCTTACTTCAAACAAGCCGAGCCCCTGTCTCAATGTACTTGACATGTCTGTACGATTCACTGAATAACGCACTGACGAGGCCAAACCTTATGACCACTGTCCTTCGCTGGACTAACTACCACCTGGTGGTGTTTCTACACTTAGCGTGATATGAAAAGTATATGAGCGGAGCAAGGACAAATGAGAAATCTTTCTAGGGACGATAAACGTCGAAAAGGGGAGAAATACATCGATAAAAACCACTTTGACAAAGGGCAAATTGCTATGAGCTGGTACTTGCTACAGTTGTGAGCAGCTATGGAAAGTCGTTGACGGCCAGTGAAACTATGAGTAGCGTCAGTATGTTGGACGTCCTCGTCTCGTTACAGAATGTGAGACATCGGAGGCTTGTCGGCTCTTACAGGAGGATAGGCTTCGATGTGTGGGAGATCTGAGGACACAGTATGATGCTGGTGCAGGCACCCGTGTTTAGGAGCAAACCTTGGGGTTCCGCAGCAGATGGAGTTGGTACCGAGGATCAATGGAAACGAGTCACCTGGTCGGATGAATCACTGTCGTTGTTGCTCTAGGTCGAAGGTCGTGTCCGCATACGCTGCCATCCAGGCGAACGGCTGCAGTCTGGTGAGAGCAGTTATAGGCTATGGGGGACATTTGCCTGGCTTCCATGGGACCTGTGGTACTAATCGGAGGCAAAATGACAGCTATGGACCACCTGAAGATTATTGCGGGCCACCTGCAAGTTTCATAATTGATGTCTTCCCCTACGGCAATGACATCTTGAAGCAGGTTCAAATGGCTCTGAGCACTATGGGACTCACCATCTGACGTCATCAGTCCCCTAGAACTTAGAACTACTTAAACCTAACTAACCCAAGGACATCACACACATCCATGCCCGAGGCAGGATTCGAACCTGCGAACGTAGCAGGAGCGCGGTTCCAGACTGAAGCGCCTAGAACCACTCGGCTGGATAACTGTCTGTGTCAGAAGGCCAACATCGTCCTATAATGATTTGAGGAGTACGATTGTAAACTCACGGGAATATCTTGGCTACCAAATCTGCCTGATCTGAGCTCATCTAGTATGCTATTGGGCGCCATCTCTATACCCACAAATGAATGGCCTGTAATTTAGGGGAAATACGTGACCTGTGCATAGGTATCTGGTAACACATACTGTAACCTCCCCCTTACTAATCGGCCTATCCTGCTTGCGATATAAAATATGACCGTGGATCGAGTGTATACATTATGGAATTTTTCTAATTGAATGAGGCTATCTTTCCCGATGAAGTAATACCGATAAGTAGGGGGAAAGTGTACAACCGATCTTTCTAATAGAAAAGTGTACTAAAAATAAAAAAGTAATTACACCGAACAGGGCTACAATTTGGAAAAATGAAAGATATTTTGTGCATGCATTCACTCACGAACAACACTGGACAGAAAAGGGGTACCACTGATCATGAATCCAAAAGTTACACTAAAGAACGAAAAGGAAATAATTACGGTCGCCAGCCCACTAGGGCGATTTACATCCAAAATCATATACAAGATGATGGGGAAGAAAAACATTTATTATTAAACGCTGACGTGGAACTGAAGGTTATCACGTTTTTTGACACTAATTTTGTGTGTTTGTAATCAAAAGAAAACTGAGAGGTCACTTTTACGTTAAGTTTGTCGTTAAATTTTGAAAAAGGCAATCGAGTAATCATCTGAAAATATCCACTCAAACTGTATGTTGGTAATGAACTTAGTTACGTGAACAATGATTTTCATAAACCTCAACATAACGTCATCAAAGAAATTTAGAGAAAGGCAAGCACTTTTTACTTTGCAGTTACTTAATTTTCAAATTACATTTCATATTATTGTCTGAACAACTGAGCCTTTTTTACTGACTTGAACAGAATTAAATTCTAGAATACATACCAAACCAAACAGACGTGTGCTCCAAGCTATATGTAAAATAAATAAAAGTTCTATACTCTTAATTTGTGCATTTTGTTTAGATTTGGATTATGCGGTGTCCTTCAGACATGCATGTATGTCTAAAGGAACAGCCATTGCTACGATCTACAGCTATATGAAGTAGAGGAAATGTATTCACAACTGTGAATACTATAAGACTTCAGATGCACAATTTATTAGTAACATACGAAAATTTCAGCCGGACCAGGAATCGAACACGGTTTTCTCCCTTTACGTAAGCGGTTGCCTTAACTACTTGGGCTATCCGAATACGCCTGCCGGACCTCATGTGATTCCGCACAGAGAAAGATTTAATTTCTGTCGCGGCCTGTGAAGGCAAGTAATACTATTTTCCAGTGTCTGCGTTTTATCGTGTACTATCCAATATTCTTCAGACAATCGTGCATGTCTGGCACAGCAAAATCGTATTACACGCCTAGACAGACCGCGAATATGATAATGAAGTCCCTCGCGGTGCAGGAATTTTAGATGCTGTGCGACTGCAGTACGTGGACACACATTGGCATATGGAGGTTTGGGTCGTTCTTGGAGGCATGATCGGACAGCCGAAGTTGTTAAGGCGACCGCTAGCGTATAGCGGGAAGTCTGGGTTATAGTCTCGATCCGGTACAAATTTCATGTGTCACTAATAAATTATGGAGCTAAAGTCTAACAGTATTCGCAATTGCGAATAGTTTTATTCATCGGTGTACGCCTCCTCAGGTGCAAGTCGCTTGGGAACGTTGGGGTCCTGTATGACATTCAGTATGACCCTCATGAACCCAAAGAGTTCATCATTCGTTTGACAGTCGTGGGGTCCCGAACAATACCAGCAGCAGTATCCCGGAACGACAAAGAGCAGCATCGTTAGGCTACAACCCACCCGCTACTCGATTGCGATTTATAGTGATAGCTGTTTCTTCTACTTACACCGAACATATAGCAACGTTCTCACAATTAAACAATTTTCTTTCACTTTACTGACTTTCGGGACGTGCCCATACAGCCATCCCAATAGTGGAATGTCTATTATGACGATACGAAGGAACGGACGACATTACATACAGCCCCCGAGCGGAGAAAACCTCCGACCAGGCCTGCAAAATCAAACATCGAAATGCTGTCTCTGAAGGAGGAAACTGCTGTATAACTGCTGTATACTGCTGCGTTGTCTTTGCTTGTGTTGGATGTCGTTACTTCTATCTACATTATACGGCTACGTTGAAATGGAAATCATTTGCATATCCAAGCACGCAGTACATTTCATGTCAGTCTGATGTTTGTAGCATGCCATTGACATGGTGTTGCAGTTTTATTGCCAGTAGTGCATTATACTCAGAGCATCGAGTGACATTACACTGAGTGCACTATTCGAAAATTACCTCGAGCAATTAAACAGAGAACCGACTAGTGGAGATAATATCTTGGACCTACTCATAACAAACAGACCCGAACTTAAGAACCTTCAACATCGAAGCGCGTCAGCAATCGCTGGTTAATATATTAAAAAACTAGAAACCAGCCTCGATTGCGAAAAAAGCACTTAGTGTTACATTAGGTTTCTATACATAAATGTATAGCTATGGTGTTCTTTTAATCATTGACAAAGGCCTTCTTAGGCACTTGTGGGTTTTATTGTTCTGAAGAAGGAGTAGTTATCTACGCCGAAACCTAGGTTAACACTAGGTGCTTTTTTCGCAATCGAGGCGGGTTTCTAGTTTTTCAATACAGACCCGAACTTTTCGACTCTGTTAGCGCAGAATAGGAAATCAGTGATCATAAGGCCATTGCAGCCTCCCTTATTATGGAAGTAAATAGGAATATAAAAAAAGGGGGAAGGTTTATCTGTTTAGCAAGAGTAATAGGAGGCAGATTTCAGACTACCTAACAGATCAAAACGAAAATTTCTGTTACGACACTGACAATGTTGAGTGTTTATGGAAAAAGTTGAAGGCAATCGTAAAATGCGTTTTAGACAGGTACGTGACGAGTAAAACTGTGAGGGACGGGAAAAACCCACCGTAGTTCAACAACAAAATTAGGAAACCACTGCGAAAGCAAAGAGAGCTTCACTGCAAATTTAAACACAGCCAAAACCTCTCAGACAAACAGAAGCTAAACGATGTCAATGTTAGCGTAAGGAGGGCTATGCCTGAAGCGTTCAGTGAAATCGAAAGTAAAATTCTATGTACCGACTTGACAGAAAATCCTAGGAAGTTCTGGTCTTACGTTAAATCAGTAAGTGGATCGAAACAGCATATCTAGACACTCTGGGATGATAATGGCATTGAAACAGAAGATGAAACGCGTAAAACTGAAATACTAAACACATTTTTCCAAAGCTGTTTCAGAGAGGAAGACTGCACTGCAGTTCCTTCTCTAAATCCTCACACGCACGAAAAATGGCTGACATCGAAATAAGTGTCCACGGAATAGAAAAGCAACTGAAATCACTCAACAGAGGAAAGTGTATTGGACATGACGGGATACCAGTTCGATTCTACACAGAGTACGCGAAAGAATTTGCCCCTCTTCTAACAGCCGTGTACCGCAAGTCTCTAGAGGAACGGAAGGTTCCAAATGATTGGAAAAAAGCCCAGGTAGTTCCAGTTTTCAAGATGGGTCGTCGAGCAGATGCACAAAACTACAGACCTATATCTCTGACATTGATCTGTTATAGAATTTTAGAACATATTTTTTTGCTCGCGTGTCATGTCATTTCTGGAAACCCAGAATCTACTCTGTAGGAATCAACATGGATTCCGGAAACAGCGATAGTGTGAGACCCAACTCGCTTTATTTGTTCATGAAACTCAGAAAATATTAGATACAGGCTCCCAGGTAGGTGTCATTTACCTTGACTTCCGGAAGACGTTAAATACAGTTCCACACTGTCGCCTGATAAAGTAAGAGCCTACGGAATATCAGACCAGCTGTGTCGCTGTATTGAAGAGTTTTTAGCAAACAGAACACAACACGTTGTTCTCAATGGAGAGACGTCTACAGACGTTAGAGTAACCTCTGACGCGCCACAGGGGAGTGTTATGGGACCATTGTTTTTCACTATATATATAAATGACCTAGTAGATAGTGTCGGAAGTTCCATGTGGCTTTTCGCGGATGATGCTGTAGTATACAGAGAAGTTGCAGCATTGGAAAATTGCAGCGAAATGCAGGAAGAACTGCAACGGATAGGCACTTGGTGCAGGGATTGGCAAGTGACCCTTAACATAGACAAATGTTATGTATTTCGAAAACATAGTAAGAAGGATCCTTTATTGTATGATAGCGGAATAAACACCGGTAGCAGTTACTTCTGTAAAATATCTGGGAGTATGCGTACGGAACGATTTGAAGTGGAATGATCATATAAAATTAATTGTTGGTAAGGCGGGTGCCAGGTTGAGATTCATTGGGAGAGTCCTTAGAAAATGTAGTCCATCAACAAAGGAGGTGGATTACGAAACAGTCGTTCGACCTATACTTGAGTATTGCTCATCAGTGTCGGGTTGACACAGGAGATAGAGATGATTCAAAGAAGAAAGGCCCGTTTCGTCACAGTGTTATATGGTAAGCGTGATAGCGTTACGGAGATGTTTAGCAAACTCAAGTGGCAGACTCGGCAAGAGAGGTGTTCTGCATCGCGGCGTACCTTGCTGTCCAGGTTTAGAGAAGGTGCGCTTCTGGATGAGGTATCGAATATATTGCTTCGCCTTACTTATACCCCCCGAGGAGATTACAAATGTAAAATTAGAGAGATTCGTGCGTGCACGGAGGTCCTCCGGCAGTCGTTCTTCCCGCGAACCATACGCGACTGGAACAGGAAATTGGGATTATGACAAAAAGGCTCAAATGGCTCTGAGCACTATGGGACTTAACATCTCAGGTCATCAGTCCCCCAGAACTTAGAACTACTTAAACCTAACTAACCTAAGTCTGGTGTCACCGCCAGACACCACACTTGCTAGGTGGTAGCCATTAAATCGGCCGCGGTCCGGTAGTATACGTCATACCCGCGTGTCGCCACTATCAGTGATTGCAGACCGAGCGCCGCCACACGGCAAGTCTAGAGAGACTTCGTAGCACTCGCCCCAGTTGTACAGCCGACTTTGCTAGCAATGGTTCACTGACTAAATACGCTCTCATTTGCCGAGACGATAGTTAGCATAGCCCTCAGCTACGTTATTTTCTACGACCTAGCAAGGCGCCATTATCAGTTACTATTGATATTGTAAATCATGTACCGTCACGAGCGACGTTCGTCATTAATGGATTAAAGTTAAGTATTCCACCAGCTACGTCCGTTGTTTCTAAATTCTAATTTCCTTGTCCTGTTCCAGGCCTCACGCCAGTCTGCGTGAGCTAAATCGCGTGCCTTTCGGCCTCCTCTAGTAACACGCTGTTGGCTCTCCTGCCAACCGCAACATTGGCGACGAGGCAAAGCCGCGTTCTTATCGATATTTCCCTGATTTACTTGTGTAATGGCTTCGCCACAATCTCCAGATGTACTGTCCGAATTTTATCGCTTACAGAATCAGCAGACTCAGGTATTACTGGATGCCCTTGGACAGCTGTCCAGGGTCAACGTGCGATGCAAAACCTTGCGGCAGCAGCCGCTTCACCGCTAACGCAGCCACAACACGCTGTTGCACCAACTTTTCGACCTTTTGATGCTGCACTGGAAAGCTGGACGGAGTGGTCACGCCAATTTGGATTCCATCTCGCCGCCTACAGAATTCAGGGTAACGAGCGGCAGCCTTTTCTTCTTTCTTCAGTAGGGGTGACCACGTACCGTGTGATAGTCAAATCATTTCCCCGACGCGACGTAGCAACTCTGTCCTACGAAGAAATTTTGTCTGCATTAGATGCATATTTCAAAGAATCAGTCATGTAGTTGCCAAACGGTATACCTTCTTTCGTACAAAACGTACGGCAGGTATGACTAATCGGAAATGGGTTGCAACCTTGCAAGGCCTTACTCGGGATTGTGCTTTTGAGTGTCAATGTGGACTCCCTTATTCAGATACTATGGTACGTGATGGTATTGCACATCATGTTTCTGATGTTCGTATGAGGGAACAGATTTTGAAACTAGTAAATCCCTCCCTTCAACAAGTGATGGACATATTGGATGGGCAGGACACACTTGACTTTGCTCAGGAATCATTTGAAACTTCGCCAGCAGTGTGTCAGGTTCACCGGCCCGCCGGGCGAGCTGCACGGAGCAGTAAACAGCCCTCGCCGCCGGCCGTGCCGCTGCCGCCAGGTTCTCAGCCACGTGTGCCGTGCTGGCAAGCAAATGCAGTGATTAAATCATGCCCGCAGTGTGTTACTAAACATTCGCGTGAGAATTGCCCGTCATACCAAGCTATTTGCTTTTATTGTAATAAAAAAGGACATGTTCAGAGTGTTTGCCAGAAAGAGCTCAGATCGGAAGCTCAAAACCGTTCGAGGCCCTTTGCTTCGCGTCGGAATCGGAATCGACCCACGGATACTCAGGCTCGCGAAACTTCGCCCAGGGAAATTCATGTAGTTCATTCCACTCCGCCCAGTGCCACTCTAACAGTAACTGTGTTCGTCCCAAACATACTATGCGTCAACATCGCCGGAACTCCCGTCAAGTCGCACGTGATTATGTACCAGTGTCAGTTCACGTTGCACGAGACAGTCGCTCTTGTCGTCAGCAGGACAATAAACTTTTTGCGGACTTGGAAGCTAACGGCAAAGTGATACCATTCCTGCTCGATATCGCAGCTGCAGTTTCATTTATCAATCAAGACACTTACAAACTGCTGGGCACTCCTCCGTTGCGTGCCGCAAATGTTAAGTAGTTATTCAGGTCAAGGTATCCCTATGTTAGGACAGTGCAGCCTTCTTGCAACATACAGAGGACAAACAAAACTTGTGTCATTTTACGTCCTTCGTTCTTCTTCTGCAGTGAACTTGTTTGGTTTAGATTTATTTCAGTTGTTTAACTTGTCTATAGTAAATCAGGTCCTCTCAGTGAACCAGACTCTGCCTTCAGACAGTGTTTCTCGTCTATGTTAAGAATTTGCAGACATTTTTGCACCGGGCCTCGGTTGCGCTAAGAACTATAAAGCACATTTGGAACTGAAAGTAAACGCGCAACCGACATTTTTCAGAGCGCGCAATGTTCCCCACGCATTGCGTGATGAGGTCGCCAAAACATTACACGATTTGGAATCACAAGGTGTAACTGAACGTGTGTAGGCTTCTCTCTGGGCATCACCCTTAGTAATTTTGCCAAAACCTTCCGGAAATTTGAGACTTTCTGTGGACTTCAAGGCAACAGTGAATCCACAACTAGTGATTGCAACTTTTCCTTTACCCCGCCCGGAAAATCTTTTTGACAAACTGTGCCCTGGTAAATATTTGTCGAAGTTGGACCTAGCAGATGCGTACTTGCAAATACCGGTGGACGAAGAATCCCAGTGCGTTTTGGTGGTTAACACGCATCTTGGTTTGTATCGATTCAAACGACTGCCATTCGGGTGTGCATCCGCCCCTGCATTATTTCAGCAATATCTACAAACTGTTTGTGCGTCGGTCCCTACTGCACCAAATTATCTGGACGATATTGTGATCTCCGGAAAGACGGAAGACGAACATTTGACCAATCTCAGAACTTTATTTCAGGTCTTGCGACAAAATGGTCTTCGCTTGCGGAAGGACAAATGTGTGGTTTTTGCTCGGGACTTGCCATACTTGGGACATGTAATCAATGCCCAAGGCATACATCCCAGTCCCACGCACCTTCGTACCGTACAAGACTTGCCGTCGCCGCAGAATTTGAAGCAGCTACAGAGTGTGCTGGGAAAAATCAACTATTAGCATAAATATGTGCCCCATGCCTCTTCCATTTCAGCTTCGCTTCATCGCTTACGCCGTAAGGGTGTTCCGTTCGTCTGGACGACGGAATGCGAACGCGCCTTTCGCCAGTTGAAATCGGCGTTGCTTTCCAATTCTTGCCTTACGTCATTCGATCCCCAGAAGCCCCTCTTGTTGATGGTGGATGCATCGGATTTCGGGATCGGTGCTGTGATTCCGCACAAAGATGGATCGCACGATCGCCCTGTTGCCTTTGCGTCCAAACTGCTCTCGTCTGCGCAAAGAAACTATTCACAGACCGAGAAAGAAGCACTGGCTCTCGAATTTGGTGTTACAAAGTTTCATGATTTCTTGTATGGTCGTCACTTTACCATAATCACAGACCACAAACCTTTGACATCGCTTTTTCATCCGACCAAGCCTGTACCTCCACGTACAGCGCAGAAATTCATTCGCTGGTCTATTTTCCTCTCGCAGTACCGCTACGATATCTTGTATCGGTCCACTGCTAAGCACGGAAACGCCGATGTGTTGTCCAGCTTGCCTATTGCTGAGGATAGGGCATTCGATTCCTCCGAACTTGCTTGCATGTTCATTGATGCGGAAACTGATGACGTGGTTGAATAGTTTCCGATTGATTTTCGTCGTGTAGCTACAGCCCCAGCTGCCGACCCTGTCCTTGCTCCCGTTCTGCGTTTTGTTGCTACGCAATGGCCTTTGTCAAAGTCACGGATCGGGGACCCGTTGATTAGCCGATTTTTTGCTCACAAGGAGAGACTTTTTGTACGACGTGGTGTTTTGCTGCTGCGTTCTGATAATGATCAGTCCAGGGTCGTGGTACCACGTTCGTTACAGTCCTCTGTCTTACAGCTTCACCACCAAGGACATTGGGGTATAGTGAGAACGAAACAACTTGCTCGTCAGCACTGTACTTGGTTCGGAATCGATGCCGCGATTACGAATATGTGCTCTTCTTGCATGGTGTGTGCCGAACAACAATCAGCACCACCGAAGAAATTCTTTGCATGGCCAAAAGCTATTTCCCCTTGGCAACGATTACACATCGATTTTGCTGGTCCATTCTGGAATGCTCGATGGTTGGTTGTGGTAGATTCATTCAGTAATTTTCCTTTTGTTGTCCGGATGTCTTCCACGACGTCATCTGCCACCATCCAAGCGTTATCCGCTATCTTTTGCATTGAAGGTTTTCCACAGACTATTGTTTTCGACGATGGCCAACAATTCATGTCCGCAGAATTTCAGTCATTCTGCAAGGCCAATGGTATTCAACATCTGACGTCCGCGCCGTTTTTGCCACAGTCAAACGGTGCCGCTGAACGAATGGTCAGGACTTTCCAGTCACAGATGTTGAAGTTCAAAGAGTCGCATTCTGGGGAGGACGCGTTATTGCTCATTTTGTCCTCGTATCGCTCTCAGCCCCGAGATGGTCGCTCGCCGGCTGACTTGCTCCACGGTCGTCATCATCGAACCTTGATGTCTTTGCTACATTCGCCGCATCAGGTTCCTGTGCAGCGGCAGACACCTGCTTTTGCTCCAGTCGACGTTGTCTACTATCGCCACTACCGAGTTTCACAGCGTTGGCTCGAAAGGCGCATTCTTCGCTGCCTCGGACGCGCTATGTATCTAGTTTCGGGGGCCTCTGGCGAGGTGCGCCGGCATCTCAACCAGCTGCGCCTCTGTCGTCGCACGGGATCTGCCGCTCGCCGTCTGCTTTCAGCGACGGTGCCGTCCGGTCAGCGCCCTGGGGACCCATCTACTGGCTCGCCTCAGCCCCATGTTTTACCGACGCTGCCTTCCATTTTGCCCCATGGCGACGCGCCGCCGCCACAGCCGCCGCCGTCTGTTCTCCCGCCGGCGACGCCCGCAGTGGACGCATCGCTGCAACCTCCGGGCGCCTCCCTGGGTCACGCGCCGCCGATCGCTTCCCGTGACCAGTTGTCCTCCGACCTGGAACTCTTTCCCGTTCCGGACCATACGTCGTCTTTGCCCGTCGGGTGCCCCGGCCCGATGGAGGTCGACCCTTCGGCCCCTCCTGTCTCTCTACGGGCGCATACACCGCATGCTGGCGTGCACCCTGGAGCAGGTTTTCAGGCGTTCCCTAGGTCACCACGGTCCGAATGCAGGGTGCGGGTGGCACAGCCTCGCCTGTTGTTAGGCTCCCCACCTCGTCGCATACGTCAACATGGGGTTCTCCCCACAGCGGGAAGAACCTTATGCCACATCCTTACGCTGATTTGCGGGGGAGGAATGTGGTGTCACCGCAGGACACCACACTTGCTAGGTGGTAGCCTTTAAATCGGCCGCGGTCCGGTAGTATACGTCGGACCCGCGTGTCGCCACTATCAGTGATTGCAGACCGAGCGCCGCCACGCGTCAAGTCTAGAGAGACTTCTTAGCACTCGCCCCAGTTGTACAGCCGACTTTGCTAGCAATGGTTCACTGACTAAATACGCTCTCATTTGCCGAGACGATAGTTAGCATAGCCCTCAGCTACGTTATTTTCTACGACCTAGCAAGGCGCCATTATCAGTTACTATTGATATTGTAAATCATGTACCGTCACGAGCGACGTTGGTCATTAATGGATTAAAGTTAAGTATTCCACCAGCTACGTCCGTTGTTTCTAAATTCTAATTTCCTTGTCCTGTTCCAGGCCTCACGCCAGTCTGCGTGACCTAAATCGCGTGCCTTTCGGCCTCCTCTAGTAACACGCTGTTGGCTCTCCTGCCAACCACAACACTAAGGACATCACACACATCCATGCCCGAGGCAGAATTCGAACCTGAGACCGTAGCGGTCGCTCGGTTCCAGACTGAAGCGTCTAGAACCGCTCGGCCACCAGAGTCCGGCGAGGTAATGACAGTGTGCCCTCCGCCACACACTGTTGGGTGGCTTGCGGAGTATAAATGTAGATGTAGATGTAGAATGAAAACTAGTTGAGTCGTTTCTCTGGAGCTTTATTTATTGTAGCACATGAGGAACATTGCCAGGCGGTCTGTGACGGCATCTCTCAAGTGTTTGTCGTTACCCTGCTATATCTGGTCCGTCGGCGGTGTCCGGTGGTTGCCTGGTGGAGAATCTGCAGTTGATATGACCGCGTGACAGTCGTGGAGGTGGCGAGGGGTGCGTTTCTTGCGACTGAGGGCAGTGCTGGATGTAAGCATGCATCTACGTGCTACGGCCCACAAACGATGGGTTTGCACGGAACCAATGTAATACACCTCTTTCAAGCTGTAGATGACACGCCTTATATCAGACCTAACAGCGTAACGTCGATCATGAATCTCACACGTGAAGTGTCACAATAGGAAGGACTCTCTCCTAGCTTTCTGCAAGGTTTTCTACAGAGGTGTCAATAAATCCGACTGGACAGCTGGGGTTCTTCGTCTATCCAGTCGTTTCTCTTGTAATGTGCAAGTCCTGTGTCCAGCTGATGTTCGCATTTGTCAGCTGTCTTCGATAACTGCCTTCATTCTGCAAATATTTGCGTCTCTATCTAGAGCTAACAACCAGTTACGGGTCAGGTCCTCTGGCCCACTGGAAGGTGCCCACAGCTTCACTGTCCCATGAGGAGTCTCTGCTTAGGGGAGTATTGTCTGGCAAAAATCTTTCTTCATTTGCACCATTTTAGTGATTAACTTGCAAAATTTTCTTGCATGATATCAACTTCAAATTAATATACTGGAATTAATATAACTGTTTCTATCTCAAAGAGTTGTGGCTGTACGAACCTGTCTGTAAATATATTTTGCAAAGAAAAATTTAATTATTACTTCTGTATTCAGAAATTAAGCTTTTCTTTTTTGTTAGTACTGCAGAAATGTTAATTTGTTATTTTTAAGTAATTTGTGCACTTACGTTTTAACAAATCGGTTTGTTTTTGTAACAGTTAGTGGCTGAATTGTATAACTGTTAAAGATTGAACAGCGTAACTGTTGATGGCTATATAGAGTAAACGCTGAAGGCCAAATAAAAAAAAATTGAATAATTGCAATTCAAAGTCCCGTCGAAGAAGGGAGACAAAATACAAGCATTGGCCGTACAAAGGTAAAACAGAAAATTTGCCATGTCCTTTTCAGAGAAATCACACCCACATTAAACCTAGTAATGCCGAGCCAAGCTTGATTCGATGGGGAACTGAGCCCCTCTCCTCCTCACGCTTGGGAGTGTAGTGTCTTAACCACTGGGCGATATCTTTCAGTAGTCCATTACCAAAGATGGTATTAAATTCTGAAACAGATATGTTTAACGAAACGTTGTAATAAAACAGAACGCAAGGCAGAAGTGGCAGTATTTGTCATTGGTTGCAAATGAAGCATAGAATGTTCAAGCCAGCGTCGGCAGTGAATGAGATCTCAGTGTAGTACTCTTTTGGTAGGAGTTCCATTGCATTAGAAAGTCAATAATACGCACTTTATATGATCATTGTGTCAAAATTTGCCAATTAGACATCCAGATATTTAACATTTTGCAGGTATAAATTGCCGAAAACATAGACTCATAGTGAATGTGTTCGAACTGAAACAATCGATAAATCCAAACCAAGCTACGGCTCCTTCGAAATATACACTGCTGATATCCTTCCCTAACCTGGCTGAATATGAGCTTCGCTTCACTCTCTACTGACCACATTGGCATCGAAACATTAAAATCTATTTTTTTCCCATCTGCGGCGTTCGACTGCATGTTTTTTTTTCAGGTTGGGACAATAGTACATAGTTTCACAGATCCGGTAACTCTTCCAGTGCTTTGTCAAGGCAAATGGGTATTTACGGCCGAAAAGTGCCTATAGTCGTCCCCTAAATACACAGAGCTTAACCACTGTAATGGATGGATATTTTCTTCTTTCAATAGGGTTCCGTAAAACTGGCTCTTTTCAGCCTGAAATTCTATAAATAATTACTTTGTAAGGCGTATGGAAACTTGTGTGTGACGCACCGTCTCTGACAGTAGCTGAATCCTGACTGAAAACAAAAAGAAACAGAAATAGGAACAGAAAATCCGTTTTCGTACATCCACAGTCGAAATGGAGGAGAGTGGGACGCCAGCTGGTATAAATTTATATTAAAAATGAAGAAATACCTCCAGCTGTATTTAAGGTGTCGATTTTATTTTGGCAACAAGTTTTAACATTGTAAAAACGTCATCTTCAGGCCCATACACTTGTTGACGTCAATTGCTTGCGGCGGATACTACACTGCTGGCCATTAAAACAGCTACACCAAGAAGAAATGCAAATGATAAATGGGTATTCATTGGACAAAGATATTATACTAGAACTGACATGTGATTACATTTTCACGCATTTTGGGTGCATAGATCTTGAGAAATCAGTACCCAGAACAAACACCTCTGGCCGTAATAACGGCCTTGATACGCCTGTGCATTGAGTCAAACAGAGCTTGGATGCCGTGTACAGGTACAGCCGCCCATGCAGCTTCAACACGATATCACAGTTCATCAAGAGTAGTGACTGGCGTATTGTGACGATCCAGTTGCTCGGCCACAATTGACCAGACGTTTTCAATTGGTGAGAGATCTGGAGAATGTGCTGGCCAGGGCAGCAATCGAACATTTTCTGTATCCAGAAAGGCCCGTACAGGATCTGCAAACATGCGGTCGTGCATTATCCTGCTGAATTGCAGGGTTTCTCAGGGATCGAATGAAGGGTAGACCCACGGGTCGTAACACATCTGAAATGTAACGTTCACTGTTCAAAGTGCCGTCAATGCGAACAAGAGGTGACCGAGACGTGTAACCAATGGCACCCCATACCATCACGCCGGGTAATACGCCAGTATGGCGATGACGAATACACGCTTCCAATGTGCGTTCACCGCGATGTCGCCAAACACGGACGCGACCATCGTGATGGTGTAAACAGAACCTGGATTCATCCGAAAAAATGACGTTTTGCCATTCGTGCACCCAGGTTCGTCGTTGAGTACACCATCGCAGGCGCTCCTGTCTGTGGTGCAGCGTAAAGGATAACCGCAGCCATGGTCTCAGAGCTCATAGTCAATGCTGGTGCAAAATTCGTTGAACTGTTCGTGCAGATGGTTGTTGTCTTGCAAACGTCCCTACCTGTTGACTCGGGGATCGAGATGTGGCTGCACGATCAGTTACAGCCATGCGGATAAGATGCCTGTCATCTCATCTGCTAGTGATACGAGACCGTTGGGATCCAGCACGGCGTTCCGTATTACCCTCCTGAATCCACCGATTCCATATTCTGCTAACAGTCACGGGAATTCGACCAACGCGAGCGGCAATGTCGCGATACGTTAAACCGCAATCGCCATAGGCTACAATCCGACCTTTATCAAAGTCGTAAACGTGATGGTACGCATTTCTCCTCCTTACACGAGGCATCACAACAACGTTTCTCCAGGCAACTCCGGTCAACTGCTGTTTGTGTATGAGAAATCGGTTGGAAACTTTCCTCTTGTCACCACCGGCGCCATCCTTGTGTGAATATAAATAAACTGTATTAAATATTATTCATTTTTGTTAAAAGTCAATATACAGCCCTTTGTTATTAAAAGGAAGGTTGTGTTAAAATATTAGCTATCTAGCTGAGATACTTTCAGATTTAGAGACAATTACCTAAAACACCAAAAACCGACACTTATAAGATTAAATTCAGTTTGGAGTCATAGCAGTTTGTCTTTTAGTATCATTTGGAATTATTACTGAAGTTCACAAAATGTTAGGCCAATTTTCATGATTTTCATGATTGAAAACGTTAACTATTTTTCATTTTCATAATATAAAATTCAGTAAAGATCAGTATTTATTTAATATTGTGTGAGTAAATGAGAATAAGTGAGAGTGTGTATGTGGAACATACGAAAAAATTCAGTATTATCTCATGTTAAACATTACGTAACTCTGTTATGGGAAAGTGTTAAGCAAGCAAGTTGCAATTAAAGCTGTAATTTCCCTACCTTGCTGATGACGTATGTCCAAGGGTACTTGATTTTGTAGGAAGGCAGTCAGAATAGCCATTTGTAAAGCAATGGTTTTCTAAAGTTATTTCAGGATTAGTTTTCCTTTCGTTTGGTTTTGTTAAACATTTTATTAAGACTTGCATGATGAAGTGATGTAAATACTTTTGTGAATACTGATTGGCGTCGGAGAATTTTGGCGCGAGAAAGAACTCGAAGGATTGTTTTGATTGGCTGGTCATTTTCAACAACCAATCAGAGTTAAGCGTTTCCCGTACTCTGTCAAGTAGTTATATGCCCTGGAAGGAACGGCAGGTTTTTTTCCATATAGTTCGTTGCGTTTGGTCTAGGCAGACGTCACTAGACATCCGTTCAAGTTGATCGTTGATGCTTTGACTCAGGTTTTTATTGCAGAGAGCACGCAGCCCTCTGACCGAACACGCTGAGCTACCGTGCCGGCGTGGTTTTTTTTGTTTCTTTTTATTTTTTTTAAGGAGGTGGGGGAGGGCGGGGAAGGCAGAGCGATCAGGGGTCGTAACACGAGGCCTGGTCGTAGTGTCCCCCCCGTCCGTCAAGGATTCAGGGATGGGACGGGGAAATCTTTTGTGGGAATTATTATTTATTTATTTAGTTTTATTTACTGTTTTTAATACATTCTTAATGTGGTTTTACTTTATACCACAAGAAAAATAAATGTATTTAGTACCGATGTTAGTTGTTAGCTAGCTATCGGACGTACAGGTCATGTTGGACGTGTCCGTCTATGTTATAAGTAAAATGAAGAGTTACTGCTATTTCGCGTCGGTGTGGTATTGCCATGAAAGCAGTTGCATTTATGGACAGACTTGTTGAAATTTGAGCTTTGTGAAGTGTTTAGTTGGAAAGACAAACGCGTGTGAACTTTCGGCCTTCGCAGAATTCGGCGTGACATGTTTCATATTCATCTACGAAATAATTGGCGAGCAGTTTCTTTATTAGAAACCTATCCAAAAAAAAAGACCGATTCTGAAACTGATATATTGTAGCAGAGGACCGACTGTAGATCACATAATAATTCGGGTCTGACTTAAGCACATTTCTGGCTGTTATGCGTGTATATTGGATTGTATGAACTGTGAGCTGAGGACATTGATATTAGTCGTTTAAATAAATACGGGCTGATGGCAAAATTTTTAATTTTGAACCTAAAGAAATAAAGAACTTGTTGCTGAATTTTGACATTTTTCTTAAAGAATGAAACAATAACACTCCACTCGAAAATCATTATAAGGTATTACAGGATGGATTGCGACCAGAGTTTAGGCGGGCTTTGCAAACCTAAGTATTGACGATGTTTTTCTTCAACGCTTCTTTTAACACCGTCTGAACAGTATCTACGTATGCAGAGAATCGGGCTGGCAACCAAACGCCGTACTGAGGTAGTTGGAACTTTTTGTAGCGCACAGTACCACGAAAGACAGAGGTCAAACAATCACGCAACACAACGCGATTTTTAACCCGCCACACCGCACGGTGTAAGGAAAAATGAAAGAAACTAACAAAATCTATAGTCTATTGTATTTGCGATATATTATTTAAACACTGTCAAACTTTACACAGACTTTTAATTATTCCACAATCTCTGTACTCAATAAACACGTTTCTGGCTCGGTAGCACTCCCGATAATAATATCTCAGACTCAAGAGTTGGTAATTTACACAGCAGCACGAAAGACGTCCAACTTCCAAGCCAATTAGTAATACATCGCACTCTGTCGACCGAAGCACCCTCGTCATATAAATTACTAGAGGAAATGGAAATGTGTGGCCTTGGGGAAAGCTACAGGCAGTCAATATGGATGTTACTGTCATTCTAAAAGTTATTAGTATTCAGTAGGTTCAATCCATAGCTGTTCACAAGATAACACGGAGAACGAAAGACTAAACAAAATATTGTGTTGCAGAGAACTTCGTAGAGTTGCTAGCGGTATGTAGCAGAGGTAAAGTTGTTAAACACAACCAGAGAGCAAAATATAATAAGAAGGCAGATACTTGTGAATAGCGGCGCAGGAAAATTAATGAGATCAGGACCTAAAACAAGTACGAAAATTTAGTTACTTCGTTTTTGTATACTAAAATATTACATATTTTTCTTTTTGAAAAGATATATTTATTTTATGTGTATTTTAGCTTTATTTCTAAAATTATGCTGACATGTTTCTTCCGATATGTCCTCTGAAATTACGCGGAAATGAAAGAAGTTATTCAGTGGTCAATACACTGGTCACGGTACTACAAGCAGGTGTTTCCGTTCCAGACTGCGCATTTCAAGGATATGTATTATGTTAGTTGTTGCTTAATGAATTGTACTGTTAGTTCAGTGCAAATACGACACTATACTTCAATATTTTTAAAGAGAGAAACCTCTAGGAACGAACACGGGTAACAAACTAATTACAGTTTCTTGTGATAAGGTGCGCAGTAGAGATATTATATGTGAGGAGACATCGACTCTGACATCCAGTGCAGGGAAAGAAAACTTCATAATTCTGAAGACCAGAATTCTGGTCCAAACCACATTTTTCACACTCTCATTCTGTTTCTATGTACGACAGTGAAGACAATTCTTTAATAACGCAGATGAAACAGATCACAGAAAATTGGCTGTTTAATTTCCATAACAGGTTCTCGATGACTGTGATCGTATATATAAATAAGCTAAGATCCTTGGTATCTACTGTGTTTGCCAAGTCTGGTTCTTTTAGACATAATCTATATACATATCAGTCAGAACATTATAACCACCTATGTAATAGCCGTTATGTCCACCTTTGGCACAAATAACAGCGGTGACGCTTTGCGGCAATGGACCAATGAGGCCATAGTGGAGAGTTGGCACTACATCTGCACCTAATTCCATAAATTCCGGGGAGAGGGACGATGCGCTCTGACGCCGCGTTCAATTATATTCCAGATGTGTTCGATCCGGTTCAGAAAGTTGGGGAGCCAGCACACCAACTGGAATTCGCCACTGTGTTCCTCGAACAACACCATCAGACTCCTGGCCTTGTGACATGACGCATTATCTTGTTGAAAAATACCACAGCCGTCGGGAAGCATGATCGTCATGAAGGGGTGTACGTGGTCTGCAACCAGTGTACGATTCTCCTTGGTCGTCATGGTGCCTTGCAAGAGCTCCATTGGACCCATGAATGACCACGTGAATGTTCCCCAGAGCATAATGGAGCCCCCGCCAGCTTGTCTCCATCCCGCAATACATGTGTTAAGGAGGTGTTCTCCTGGAATATGAAGTATTCACGCCCTCCCATCGGCATGATAAGGAAGGTATCGTGATTCATCAGACAATGGAACGCTTTGCAGCTGCGCCAAAGTCTGGTACCGATCGTTACGTGCCCAGTTTAGTCGTAGTTGCCGATATCGTGGTATTAACATTGGCAGGTGCATGGGTCGTCGGCTCCGGAGGCCCATCGTTAGAGGTGTTCGGTGTATTGTGTATTTAGGCACACTTGTACTCTGTCCTGCATTAAAGTCTGATGTTAGTACCACCACAGTTCGCCGTCTGTCCTGTTTTACCGATTTGCTCAACTCTGACGTCCGACATCTGTGATGAGGTGTGGCTGCCCAACCCCACGTCTGGACATGGTTTCACCACAAGTTGCACACACTCACCACATCACTCCTCAAATACTCGACAACACGTGCAGTATCCGAAATGCTCGTGCCGAGTCTCCGGGTCATCACAGTCTGCCCTCCGTCAAACTCAGATAGATCGCGCGCCTTCCCCATTCTCTTCACAGACAGTACGCTCACTGATACTACATGCACCGTGCGCTTGAGTGACTAACAGTCTTTTCTTCGCCAGGTGACATTGTTATCGCCTGGACGCGTTCACGTCGATAGTAGATCTGTGGTCATAATTTTCTGGCTAATTAGTGTACATAGGTCCAAGATGTGTAGAGAAAGTGTATTACACTCCACACATTGGAGCACATGAAGCTATTAACACATTCAGTGACGGAAATATTATTAAGCGTCATGATCTCTGGAAAACATATTGTCGGTACTATGTGACTCATAGACAATGACAGGAAGGGAAATTATAGTAGTAATCAGAAGGGCATGCAGAGGCAAACTCTTCTGAATGAAAAATTGTGTAGTGACTGACTGTCTCCAGAGCAGTTGGGTTCGTTTCCGGTACTGCCACGGATGTTTCCTTGGAGGGAGGACTGGAACGGGATGTATTCAGCCCCATTATGCGGAGCTACTAGAGTGAGAAGTAGTGGCTTCTACGTCTGGAACTTAACTACGGCCTGGAGAGTGGTGTGACCCTATGCTTATTCATATCGTATCCAAATGAAGACACTGTCAGAAGCTGGCGCGGCGGCCGTGCTGTGCTGAATGGATCGACGAAGTCAATACACGAGGTTTTAGCATTTAGTGACTCATAAAATCCTTCCTACCGTATGGGACACGTTTAAACTACTGTATTATTGAAACTTTGAATACCATTTTCATAAATTATCCTTTTTCGCAATATGAGGAACATTTTCAAGTGAACTACTGGAGATAAATACCTAAAATTTATTAGCAGATGCACTACATGGGTAAATAAACGCGTGAAGAAGGAAAGCGATGTGGGCTCTGGTCTACCGCTCGGCCCCCTACCAGGCGCACACAGCACGACTGCACAATTTGCAAACCCGTAAATAAAACTGTGGGACAGCGCGCATTGCACGCCACCTAACTGTGAGTAGCCGCAGCGTTTCGTGAAGTGCGAATTTCGTGGAGCTCACGAAACGAAACACAGCCACCAGCGTGTGAATCGCCAGTATTTTAGGTGTTTCTTTAAGCATGCCTATTCAAATTTCTGCTTTTCATGACGTTGCTCAAGACGTCATCGCATCGTGGAGTTAAGGAACTGGCCATTACCTTAAAATGATACCAGTGGTTGAGGTCAAATTTCCAATTATTACAGTTTAATGTGTTTCGCAAGATCTGTTGCTGTATCGAAGGAGTAGTTATGAAATGGGAATTAAACTGCCATTAAGAAAATAAAGCACACTCAGGGACAAGGCTCTCTTGTCGACAAGGGAACTGCTAGATAGTTAATCATTGTAGGATATATAACAAATTCATACCAAATCAAACAAACATGTCTCATTAAAGGTTGTCGCAACAATGGCATCAATACACAGCATAGCAATTTCTGGCGGTAACACAGCTGTGTATTCTCACATGAAAAGATGATAAGGGTACCGAATGACACCCTGTGATGGATTGTTCCTACTATCGTGTGCCTTTATTGCAACTCGGCAACGTTTCCTGAAGGTTCCCGCTTCATTACGTCTCATACGTATTCATCTGGCGAGAGATCTAGTGATCTCGCTGAACAGGGCAGTTGTTGTACACTACGAAGAGCACATTCCGTCGCAGCAGCCGTATGTGGACGTGCATTGTCCTGCTGAAAATGCACATCACCTCCCTCTCGAAGACACAACAGAGTCGTGAAGATAACAGTCTGTGCAATGTAGTGGGCACTGGTTACTTTAACCTGCAGAAACACCAAATATGAAAGCAAGCTCTAACTGATGGCCCCGTCACATCATGAAGCCTGGGATGGGACCTGCGCGTCTCGGGCGAATTCACTCTGGAATAAGCAGCTCAATAGGTCTAAGCTATAAACATGTACGTCAATCTCCCGCATACAGACAGAACTTACTCTGATAAGTGAAAACATAAGAATGTCTTTCCAGTCTCCAGTCAACTCTTTCACGAAACCTGAGCTGCCCTGTTCACTGGTGTCGTGGGGTCAGAGGCAGCCTGTCCACAAGCCCATGTGATCTTAATACTGGCGCAAGCATACACTTCCCAGTAGTCCCTGATCACACAGCAGGTGCAACAAGTGATCGGATTTCGTCCCCGGATGATTTTAGGTCGGCTACCGACACTCGAAGTATGCGTCGATTTAGATATACATCTACGCGGACGCCCAGAACTTGGTAAGGTGTAAGAATTTTCCATATATCACTGATGAAAGCAGCGAAACACCAGACATATATTGTGCCCATCATGTGCACCAATCCGTAGATGGAGTCTACGACAGGAGTATATAAAATACCGTGTTGGTGTGGACAATTTTATATCCGACAGACTGCAAGAACTATTGAACAGCGCTGTGTAGAACACAAGAGATGTTTTCGCCTTCGGTACCCTGAGAAATGAGCTGTAACAGAGCATTCTGTATAAAACGGACGTCGTACTGGATTCGACGAGACATCTGTTACTATGCATACTAAGAGTTTCTGGAATAGCAACCTAAAAGAAGTAGTCGAGAAAAAAATTTGTGATAACACTCTTAGTAAAGACGATGGCCTGCAGCTAAACACAGCTTGGGACACAGCCATCGGAAGGTTGAAGTTGGCGCGACGGACACGCAACGAAAACTTTGTCATACGTGGCGCTAGAATAATCACCGATGACCTCCGCGGAAGGTAGCAACCAGAAAACAGTCACAACTTGACATTGGTACAGGGGTACTTGGCCAAAATCTCGGGAATTTTAAATCACTTTACGCTACTGGAAGCTCGAAAGAATTTTATCACAACCATGCTTTCGCATATCTCTCCGTAATGTTTGCCCCTATGATAAAGTATTGTTCCAGCACTTTCCAGGCAATTAAACTGTCACATTCCGCTCAGAACCGGTTACATATAGTGTACCTACAATTTTCATTCATTGGGTGGCTTAAACCTAAACTGTCTCTCTAATCATTTCGAGAACCTCTTTCAGTTTCTATACCCAGGAGATACAGACCCGTAATTTTTTTATTTTTTTTTCCTTTGCTTCAGGAAAAGCCTATTTGGCCAAATGTATTTTTTGCACATAATGATACAACCAGGACATTCGTCTGATTTCAGTAATAAATATTGAACATAACTAAACAGCATAACGAGGCAACAAAGTACCAGTTGGTTATAATTGAAGAGCAGCTACTCACTCAGGTCAAGTAGGGGCTGTAATTATCATATAGCGGCGAAACTTGGTAGATATTCAAATGCATTAACGCATAACTGACTTAAGCTGGGGAAAAAAGTGTTCTAACTGGACCACCAGGAACAAATCTGGCGCTGTACACTGTTTGAAGGACGGTATGACACCCATACTCTCATTTGACAAGCCATAACTTGAGTGAACAATATGGCTGTCGAGAAGAGAGACAATGTGCTGTAAGTAAAACTCATGAAATGTATTCACACTTGCAAATGTACAGATAACCAAAACAGGCAGTCTGCCTTCAGCAGGGCAGCGGCTCATATTTACATATTAGGGCAAAGCTGGTACGGCGCCACTCTGCATTTTTACCAAATGTGTTCAAGATGGTGGACATAGATGTGGCAACGTTTGCAGTGATGTCGTGGTGGGAAGTTCAAATTTTCATGTGAAAATAGGTCGATTGGGCCACCTCCACTAACCTAACCCTCTCCCCTCCCCTCACTTCCCCTCTCCTCCCCTTCACTTCCCCATCTGGAAATTGCTGGAAAAAGGACTCAGTCTGTGCTGGGTTGCCAGAGACGATGACATAAGTCTTTATTTTGCATGCATTGTTTATTTAAACAATTTGAGTTGTCATAGGCAGTTGCTCCATCCAGTGTGGTACCATGAGGTCTGGAGCTAAACTGACCTAGATCATAACACCGCCACCAGAGGGTGTTGTTGTCTCTTTCACTCTCCCCTCCAGTGACATAATCCAAGACGGCGGTCTGGGGAAAAAATTATGGGAAAAGGACTCAGTCTCTGTCTAGCTAGTCTCTGTCTGGACTCGGAGGACAGACATTGTTTTGTACTGTGTACAAAGGACAAGACGTCTGTGCTAGAAAAGGAGGAGTATATTTGCAACTAAGGACTGTGTCGATAGCATTGATATTTGGTGAAGACGAATAGGCTTCATGAAATTATGAATATAGGCTAAGTTATGCTTTGCAACTCAAACTGATAAATGTGTGTGCTGTAAATGTAGATCATTCGATAAAAGTCCAGTCAGTCAGTCTTCTGAAGCGCAAGAGGCCAGACATTCACGCACTCCAGCCCAAGCATCCAAGTGTACAGTTGAGAAAATGCTGGTAAAAAAATGGAAATGAGCGTTTCTTTCGTCATTGGCCAGGAGGCGCCAGACGGGGCAGGTCCAGCTGCCTTGGTGCAGGTCTTATTACATTAGACGCAACATTGAGCGATCTACGCGCCGGATGGAGATGAATTGATGATGAAGAGAACACAACATCCAGTCCATGAGCGGAGGAAATCCCCGACCCAGCCGGGAGTCGAAACCGGGCCCTTAGGACGGCAATCTGTCACACTGACCACTCAGTTTTCAGGGTGGACAGGAAATGCTGGTGATGAGAAGTGAGGAATTTAATATGTGTACTACATACAAGCACATAGCTGCGGACTGCATCCATAGCCTCCTACACAATGAGTGGAAAGAAAAGATAATGGACGAGCATGTGGTGAATACTTTTCAACAAATAATGACAATGCAGTGGGATGGCATGAACATGCACTTCAGTACACACAGAGATAGATGCTTGTGCTGGGACTATCAACTTTTTTTGAAATTGCCTAAATCAACTTCACCCTATTCCGCAATGAACTGTAGGTGTTCACCTTGAGGGTTGGAAACCAACTGGCCCAGTTCACAACATTGCCACCAAAGTGCGTTGTCGGTCCTCCACCCCCGCCCCTCCTGTGATGTAGTCCACGATGGCAGTCCAGAAAAAAAGGATGGGAAGCAATAGGAACCCTGGATCCAGTCATTTGTTAGGCTCAGTGGCTCTGGACCTCAGTCTTGCTAAGTCATCCAGTTGCAGAAGAAGAAGAACCATTAAGCATCAACAACAGTCACGATCTGGCCGATACGTCTAAGCCTGCAGGGCGAATGCCAACATGTTGACCTCTGCGACATCCAGACTTACAGCAACCTCAGCTGCCATCTTGTCAAGACCTGCACTTACTTCTGGGCCTGCGGCAGCACAGCCTCCAGCATTCCTGAACCTGTAGCGACCACATGCGATCCTGTGACGCACATAGCCCATGTCCCATGCATTTCAGTTCTATATACGATTTTACTCCCAGTGGAATGGAATGTGTGAATGCGGGTATAGAAGAACATCAAGAATGGGGCTTGCATGTGAGAACAGAAACTGAAAATGCATTGAAGGGTGTTAAAGTGCCTATTTCTGAATTTGAATGGGATAACATATGTGATGCAGAACACTTCATCAATCAACAGGTAACTATAGAGTATTATCCAACTTTTACTCCCTCTGGACATTCGCCTTACTAGTGTGACACCATCTGTTATAATAGTGTATGATGACTCTGCACTAAGTGTGAAATCGGGTGACAAGTGTATTTATTTATGGCATGCCTCAGTTATGAACGTACATGATCTGGATACTGTGCTACATCTTGTGTTGGAGAGACTAAGGCATTGGCAGCCGAGCATAGACCCTGCATACAATGATTTTGTAAACTTTCTACGTGTGCATAGGGTGCCTGTTGATGATTTGGAGCAGTACCTCGGTTTGCAAAAGAACACAGAACCAAAAGAGGAACAGGTTAAACATGTGTGTGAAACATCTGAGTACTGTGAGGTACGCACTGGTTTGAAGGAGATGCGTACAGGATTTATTGCATATCAAAAAGCTTTGTTTGGGATATACTGTACAGGTGTGAAGAAGAAGATAAAGAAAGAGTCTGATGATTTTCTTGAAATACTGCATCCGATGTGTGATATTTAAATAAATATTGTATGTGTATATAATCTCAAACTGTGTTTGTGTTTTATTTCAGTCCTCTCTCATTATAGTCCAAGTACTACACTTATTAATATCGTTATTTTCAATTCTGCACCTATAATCATGCAGCATCGGACAATTGACTCAAACATCTCCTCAGCAGTCATTGACAAAACTAATGTTGAAATTACTCTTCATGGGTAAAACATATAGCTGAGTTCTCTGTGTAGCCAATATTGCTCAGTTGGTTAAGTGATGGAGCTATTGCCATCCTTACAAGTGTATCTTTCCTTAAATGTCAACTACTTGTCAGTATGTGACGTAGTCAGTATCATGGCAGAGTGGGTGAAACATTCTCATCATAAGGACTTAGTTGTTGGTGACTGGTCTTTCGAAGATGGTCCTTCCTGATAATGTACAAGCAATTATTGTAGGTCCATCCAATTGTGGCAAGACTAATGTCCTAATGAAACTGCTAACACATGTAGATGGAGTCCGATATGAACATGTTTGTGTATTCTCAAAAACACTGTTTCAGCCCAAGTATCAGCTATTGCAGGAGATATTGCACAGTGTAAAAGGCGCTACATATATGACATTCAATGAAAGTGATGATATCCACCCACCTGAAAAAGCAAAGCCAAACACTGTCTTCATATTTGACGAGGTTGCTGAGGAAAATCAAGATTAAATTCGAAAATATTACTGTTTCGGTCGTCATATAGGTGATGATGTATTTTATGTAAACCACATTCCAGAACCCGGCACAGTTGGTTAGGGGTAATGCAAACCTCATTATAGCCTTCAAACAAGGCAATCAGAATTTAAAACACATTTACCATGCACATGTAGGAACTGACATGACGTTCAATGATTTTGTAAATATATATGCTGATTGCTGGAATCATTCCCATTGTGTGTTTCTCGTTATTGATAAAACAAGAAAACTGAGTAATGGTAGGTATAGGCGAAACGTAAAAGAGTGTCTGCATACATAGCCCGGTAAGAGAGGTGAATACATCAGTATACGCTGCATCATCGGCAAGTTCGCGCGGATGTCTAGCTTTGATCCGAGACAATGGGTGTACATAGACGGAGCATTCACTTTTACATGGATACGAAAACTCAGGTTATTGTGCATAAAGTAAGAGGTACACACAGGGAGCTAGAGACGTATTACCGGGCTCTACTGAGAATGATCAATGCATTAAACGAGTAAGTTAATGAAATCGGTATGAAAGTAACCGACATAGCTGGAAATGTCGAGGCTATTGAAGGGAAAATAGATGTAGAGGCCCTTGTTGTTGAGAATGGGGACCAGTCACATAATAAAGCGAAAAACAGCGGGTATATAAAGCCTCACGCTGCAGAGACATGCGAGTAGTATACACCTACATGTCAACAAAGGAGAAAGTCATTCAAGTGCGGATGGCCGTTCGAGAGAAATTACGTTTGCTAAAGTTGGGGCACATGGATCGACAGCAAACACAAAGAGAGACCTTTACGCCGGTTACTGAATCTCTCAGGCAGCTCTCAGCAAAAACAAAACTACACGATAACGATGGTGCTGCCATTGACGAATTCATTACCCGTCACGTCCGAGGCCAGATACGTAGGAAACTCATCGTTAGCAGGGAAAGACCATACATGTTGGGCACGCAGCCTCCCATTGGGTAGACCTTTCACCTGGTGCAAGTCTTCTAAGTTCACCCTACTTCGGCGCCTTGCGTGTCGATAGGGATGAAATGATGATAAGAAAGACAACACAACACCCAGTCCCTGAGCAGAAAAAATCTCCAAATCAGCCGAGAATCGAAGCCGGACCGTTACGTATGATATTCCGACACACTGACCACTCAGCTACCAGGGGCGGACTAATACTTGATGGTGAAACCAACAACAACAACAGCAGTGGCAATGGTACTGACATTGAGCAGTGAACAATCGGATCCTGTAGTGTAGTAAATACAGGGTGTTACAAAAAGCTATGGCCAAACTTCCAGGAAACATTCCTCGCACACAAATAAAGAAAAGATGTTATGTGGACATGTGTCCGGAAACGCTTAATTTCCATGTTAGAGCTCATTTTAGTTTGGTCAGTGTGTACTGTACTTCCTCGATACACCGCCAGTTGGCCCAATTGAAGGAAGGTAGTGTTGACTTCGGTGCTTGCGTTGACATGCGACTCATTGCTCTACAGTACTAGCATCAAGCACATCAGTACGTAGCATCAACAGGTTAGTGTTCGTCACGAACGTGGTTTTGCAGTCAGTGCAATGTTTACAAATGCGGAGTTGACAGATGCCCATTTGATGTATGGATTAGCACGGGGCAATAGCCGTGGCGCGGTACATTTGTATCGAAACATATTTCCAGAACGAAGGTATACCAACAGGAAGACGTTCGAAGCAATTGATCGGCGTCTTAGGGAGCACGGAACGTTCCAGCCTATGACTCGCGACTGGGGAAGACCTAGAACGACGAGGATACCTGCAATGGACGAGGCAATTCTTCGTGCAGTTGACGATAACCCTAATGTCAGCGTCAGAGAAGTTGCTGCTGTACAAGGTAACGTTGACCACGTCACTGTATGGAGAGTGCTACGGGAGAACCAGTTGTTTCCGTACCATGTACAGCGTGTGCAGGCACTATCAGCAGCTGATTGGCCTCCACGGGTACACTTCTCCGAATGGTTCATCCAACAATGTGTTGCTCCTCATTTCAGTGCAAATGTTCTCTTTACGGATGAGGCTTCATTCCAACGTGATCAAATTCTAAATTTTCACAATCAACATATGTGGGCTGACGAGAATCCGCACGTAATTGTGCAATCACGTCATCAACACACATTTTCTGTGAACGTTTGGGCAGGCATTGTTGGTGATGTCTTGATTGGGCCCCATGTTCTTCCACCTACGCATGTTTTCGTGATTTCATACGGGATACTCTACCTGTGCTGCTAGAACATGTGCCTTTACAAGTACGACACAACATGTGGATCATGCACGATGGAGCTCCTGCACATTTCAGTCGAAGTGTTCGTACGCTTCTCAACAACAGATTCGGTGACCGATGGATTGGTAGAGGCGGACCAATTTTCCATGGCCTCCACGCTCTCCTGACCTCAACCCTCTTGACTTTCATTTATGGGGGCATTTGAAAGCTCTTGTCTACGCAACCCCGGTACCAAATGTAGAGACTCTTCGTGCTCGTATTGTGGACGGCTGTGATACAATACGCCATTCTCCAGGGCTGCATCAGCGCATCAGGGATTCCATGCGACGAAGGGTGGATGCATGTATCCTCGCTAACGGAGGACATTTTGAACATTTCCTGTAATAAAGTGTTTGAAGTCACGCTGGTACGTTCTGTTGCTGTGTGTTTCCATCGCATGATTAATGTGATTTGAAGAGAAGTAATAAAATGAGCTCTAACATGGAAAGTAAGCGTTTCCGGGCACATGTCCACATAACACATATTCTTTCTTTGTGTGTGAGGAATGTTTCCTGAAAGTTTGGCCGTACCTTTTTGTAACACCCTGTACATTTAGCATTGTCGCTGGTTGTCGAGAAGTCCGCAGCCGAGAGTGTTAAGCGGTTAGGTTCAGGAGGGCGACATCCATGGGTGGAAAGTCGCTGCCTGCACTTCTTCTTTTTTTTTTTGCTTCCCACGTAATTACTATGAATGTGGAAACTGTGATTATTGAACGATTAATTTACTATTTTCATAATCTTTACCCTGAAAAAGCGGAAAAATATTTTCGCAGTGAGATTGAAAAACACGGATAAATAAAAACTTTCAATCAAATCGGCACAGTCATCTTATTTACAATATGTCATCTACGTGTGTGGCAAGTATAATGCCTAACCTATGCAATAGCGTACAAATCAGGTTGATACCGATCACATAAACATGGAAAACAATAATGACTGTGACATAAAGCACTTGTAATGAACACCGAATCTTGGCATGGGCATCTTTTTTTTGTTGTGTGTATTGTAAAACAAGCTAGGGTTACATTCGTAAGCGGTGCTCAGCCCACACACAGTTTTGCGGCGTATCACGCATATCTGCTGTTAAAATCGCGTGGGAAGGAAATAAAAAAAGAGGACCCCAAGCGAGACTAGATCTGCTGACCTCACACTTATGAAACAGAGGGCTCACTCGTGGTTTTTTTTTTTTTCGTTCGTTGGTGATCGTTATATTTCCCTCGTTGCGGGCGTCACTTAACATCCGTTTAAGTTCGCTTTAGTTGATCCTTTCACTCTGTTTTTTTTTTACTACAAAGACCACCCAGCTCTCTGACCGAACACGCTGAGCTACCGTGCGGGCATCTTGGCTGCGGAAACCTTGATTACCAGCGACCATACGGTGTATGTAAAATGGTTCAAATGGCTCGGAGCACTATGGGACTTAACTACTTTGGTCATCAGTCCCCTAGAACGTTGAACTACTTAAACCTAACTAACCTAAGGACATCACACACATCCATGCCCGAGGCAAAATTCGAACCTGTGACCGAAACGGTCGCGTGGTTCCAGACTGTAGTGCCTAGAACCGCTCGGCCGCTCGGCCGGCCGGTGTATGTAGGCACGCGTAAAATGTTCAAATTCGATTTTCGCGCAAACGGTTGAGAGTTGTGTCTTGCTGTTTACATATGTAGGAAGTCCTAGCTATGTCCTACACAGCCTGTCAATATGAATCAAATCGGGAAGGGGAAGTTCGTACGGTTCGTACGGTCCGGGAACCAGAAACAAAATACCAGTTGACGGTTGCCTATCTAACGGCTTCCAGGGGCAACAAAATTGTGATTTTCAATATTTCGCCCAGTTATTGACCGAATTTTAAAAAAATTAAAATGCTGTCATAATCTTATATTAAAATCTTAGCACAACAGGACAAGTATTGCAGTTAGAAACGGTGTGTTTGGCTTGAGACAGTGCAATTGACGGCGTGCAAAGGCCTGGAGTTCATTCATCCAGTATTTGGGAATGAGAGCACTTAGTGACTTGTATACATAATTTTAACCCTTTACGAAACCTTTTCTCACTAACACTCCCACAAAGTGATGAAACGAAACAAGTTTTCGCGCATGCAGTACAGCTTCAGCTTAAGACGTGACGCTTAACTTACTACTTCTTTAATACGGACTCTATTCGCAACACAGTTTTCGACATATACCAGTGAATGTACCTGTAAAATTATATCATACTACGGCAGATAGTCCAGGAGATATGACATCATAGATAATTAGATGCGCGGAAACTAGCATTTGCTTAAAATGGAGCGCAAATTACGCAGATTATATTCATCCAATGTTTCATAATGAGACCACATAGCGACTTCCGACAAACTTGAAAGCATAAATTCAAACTTTTTAAACATTTCCTCGCTTAAATTCTTAACGTCAAATATTTATCACACTAACTTATTTGTAAAGCAATCAGACGTTCGAAGCAGTTTTATACATGAGGGTTCTTTAAAGAATCAGGGGATTACTGTTTTACTCTGAATAGTTACTTTCCGGGAAATAGCCGTGGCGTGGTACGTTTGTATCGAGACAGATTTCCAGAACGAATGTGTACCGACAGGAAACGTTCGAAGCAATTGATCGGCGTCTTAGGGAGCACGGAACATTCCAGCCTATGACTCGCGACTGGGGAAGACCTAGAACGACGAGGACACCTGCAATGGACGAGGCAATTCTTCGTGCAGTTGACGATAACCCTAATGTCAGCGTCAGAGAAGTTGCTGCTGTACAAGGTAACGTTTACCACGTCACTGTATGGAGAGTGCTACGGGAGAACCAGTTGTTTCCGTACCATGCACAGCGTGTGCAGGCACTATCAGCAGCTGATTGGCCTCCACGGGTAAACTTCTGCGAATGGTTCATCCAACAATGTGTCAATCCTCATTTCAGTGCAGATGTTCTCTTTACGGATGAGGCTTCATTCCAACGTGATCAAATTGTAAATTTTCACAATCAACATGTGTGGGCTGACGACAATCCACACGCAATTGTGCAATCATGTCATTAACACAGAATTTCTGTGAACGTTTGGGCAGGCATTGTTGGTGATGTCTTGATTGGGTCCCATGTTCTTCCACCTACGCTTCAATGGAGCACGTTATCATGATTTCATACGGGATACTCTACCTGTGCTGCTAGAACATGTGCCTTTACAAGTACGACAAAACATGTGGTTCATGCAAGATGGAGCTCCTGCGTATTTCAATCGAAGTGTTCGTACGCTTCTCGACGGCAGATTCGGTGACCGATGGATTGGTGGAGGCGGACCAACTCCATGGCCTCCACGCTCTCCTGACCTCAACCCTCTTGACTTTCATTTATGGGGGCATTTGAAAGCTCTTGTCTACGCAACCCCGGTACCAAATGTAGAGACCCTTCGTGCTCGTATTGTGGACGGCTGTGATACAATACGCCCTTCTCCAGGGCTGCATCAGCGCATCAGGGATTCCATGCGACGGAGAGTGGATGAATGTTTCCTCGCTAACGGGGAATATTTTGAACATTTCCTGTAACAAAGTGTTTGAAGTCACTCTGTACGTTCTGTTGCTGTGTGTTTCCAGTCCATGATTAATGTGATTTGAAGAGATGTAATAAAATGAGCTCTAACATGGAAAGTAAGCGTTTCCGGACACATGTCCACATAACATATTTTCTTTCTTTGTGTGTGAGGAAAGTTTGCTGAAAGTGTGGCCGTAGCTTTTTGTAACACCCTGTGTATTATGACGACCTCAACGAGCTAATAGATCGAGTACGTTTGCTCATAGCATCAGCTGCTGCAGCTAATACAGCTCATTTAAATGAAGCTGTTTCAATAATCCCTGAAACAGTAGCATTATAACTGCACAAACCAGCACGCAAAACACACCCTCTTAGGTATGTTATGGTTAAAGGTTTAGATGACTTATGGCAGGCTGATCTTGTAGAAATGAGGGAATATTCACATAAGAATAATGGATTCAAATATATTCTATTGGTTATTGGTACATACGCCAAATTTTCCTGTGCATTACCTGTTAAAACAAAAACCGGTAGAAAAGTTGTGGATGTCTTTGAGCACTTGCTACAGACAGATACGAATCGATGCCCGGACAACTTCCAAACTGATCACGGTGGAGACTTTTACAATATGTATTGAAAGACCGTGATGCAGCAGTGTGGAATACATCACTACTCAACATTCCCCCCCCCCCCCCCTGAAGGTAACTATCATGGAGGGTCTGAACAGAACGGTAAAAGATCAAATGCGAATGGGTTTTAATCTTCAGATAACCTCGCAGAAATAATTGGTCAGTATAATCGAACATAGCACAATAAAACTGAGACCAATCGATGTTCGTGATAATGGACTCATGTATATGGTGTACTATCGCAGTAAAGTGCTGGATCCATACAAACTAAAATATAATGTAGGTGATTTGGTATGTATCTGAAAACTCAAGATGGCGTTTGAGAAATCATACCTACCGAACTGGTCAACAGAGATATTTACAGTTTCAAAGTCGCAAAGAACGATTCCTAGAACCTATAACTTGAAGGATAGTAAAGGTGAAGAAATTCCAAGTTGCTTCCACACTGACGAGTTACAGGGAAGCTCAGAACAGGATGTGTTATTCGTGAAGAGAGTCAGATGACGTCGGGGAAATAGACCGCTAGTCAAATGGCTTTGTTTTCCTGCAGCAGAAAACAGTTGCTCTATAATGGGGTGCACAGTCCACAACCACTGCATTAGCATAACATGCATGCTAGGAGACGCATTAGAGGAGGTGGTGGTATTATAGACAAACTGCCAGTGGGATTACACATTCCGGGATATAACCACTGTGGAACAGGAACAAAGCCTCAGAAACGCTTGGCACGAGGTGAGAAGGGGGTTAATCTGCTCGACGAAGCGTTCTATGGAACAGGATATCGCATACGCTGCAAAGAAAGATCTCTGAAGTTGTCACATTGCAGACAGGATTTTAGCTGATAAGGCTAAGGCGATACGCAGAAGAAAGGATATTGGTATAGGTCAACGAACTGCATTTGCAGTTTGTAAAACCACGTGCGGAAAAATTAAATTGGGCTTAGGAGTGATGAATTGCAAGTGAGCTATGAATGCTGCACGTTGTGCAATAAAGAAGAATTGCGGGAAGAACAGCTGTTTGAAGGACTGTATCCTGACAGCGATGTATGCAGCTAAAAACGCTCTGAAGCAGAAAGGTGCAGTAAGAAGAAGAGGATCAGTTAAAGCACCGCGAGTCCTACCAGTACCCAAGACGTCTGGTGGTTTTCTTCGACTCCTCATCCCAGCCCTCTCCTTTCTCTCGGCGGTAAGGTCCCTCGCTGGTCATGCTGCAACCATTGCTCAAACAGTGAAGAATGCGCAAAACTCCCAAGCGCAGTTAAAAGAAGAAAGAAGACATAACCGCTTGACGGAAGCCGCAACCATTAGAGAAGGACTATACTTGAAACCTTACAGGAAAGGGCTTGGTCTGTTCATAAATAAAAGAAAAAGCCCATTAGGAGTCCTACCAGATCGGCAATTTACAAATAGTGATCTTCATAAGTTTGTTAGAAAAAATTCCATATTCCAAGATCCGTGGTGTGCTTATGTGGGGCACATTACCGAAGACTATGTGGAAAAGTGATGAATGTGGTATTGTGAATTTAGATGTTCCTGGAGGTCCCAGCACTCACTGGGTGTCATACCTTATGAAAAATGCAGATACCGTCTACTATTTTGACTGCAACTGCCATAAGAATTAAACGATACTTCTCTCGCAAAAGACATGTGTTCTACAATTTTCAGCGCTATCAAGACTTTAATACACACCTCTCCGGACATCTATGTATCATGTTTCTCTTAACGTTTACAAAGAAGAGCAAGCAGAATATATAATGAGGATCTATAAACCTCCCTTCATCAGTTGAGGTTCAGATGCAATGTCGTATACTTTGACTTTAAAAAACCATCACTGTATTATGTGCAAATTACTTCCTGCCAATTGAGTTGAGCATTGGTGAATGGGCCAATTACATTGACTGTACTGGAGACGTACAACAGCGTCCCAAATATCACCAACACTAACAACAAACTGCATCTAGGTATTAATAGTGAAACAGACATTGTGCAAATAGAACCTGATGTGCACGATATTGACGATTTAAAGGAAGTTTTAAAACTGTCTGGAAAACGTATTGAGCTACGTGCAAACGTCAGTACACTTTAATCTGAAATAAGGACTGTGAATGCAACGATTGACTTCAACCAGAAAGGTTCAATAGGGCGCCTACTGTGTTTCACAAAAGGGCAAGTTTTGAAGAAGGATCGTAGTAAATTTAACAAGTCAGATCAAATTGTGAACATACTGCCCGTCAGCACAATCCTAGTCGACTGTAACATTGCAACGAACTACAGTCTGATTCATACTATTTACTGGTTCTTCTCCTCAGTTTCAACGGGGTATAATATTGTTGAGGCTCCTACCAAATGATTCAAATGGCTCTGAGCACTATGGGACTTACCATCTTAGGTCATCAGTCCCCTAGAACGTAGAACTACTTAAAGCTAACTAACCTAAGGACATCACACGCATCCATGCCCAAGGCAGGATTCGAACCTGCGACCGTAGCAGTCGCGCGGTTCCGGACTGAAGCGCCCAGAACCGCTCGGCCAGAGGCTCCTACCAATGCAATATACCTTCCACTGACAGTTCGGACATTAGACTATTTGGAGTTGGCTAGTGTGGACCAGAATAATAGACTTGTTGACTTTCGTAGTGAGGAAATCATTGTATGATTGTATCCAAAGCAGGATGGGCACACGGTATAAAACCAGTCCACACAGTCCACAGCATATCACTTTGCTGCCGAACAGCAACGCGGTAACACGTGAAAACTATAAGTTTCTAAAATCAGTTGGCTTGAAACCTCGGAATGACGTTCTCACTCGATATAACCAATCCAATAGAGTATGATGAGCGAATTCCTGACTAATTCAATTCTGTCAGCACCTAGCTTCTTTGTTATGGAAATGATTACATTGATCAATATAACCAATCCAATAGAGTATGATGAGCGAATTACTGACTAATTCAAATCTGTCAGCACCTAGCTTCTTTGTTATGGCAATGATTACATTGATCTTGAAGTCTGAGAATATTTTGCTTATCTCATATATCTTGCATTCCAGGGAGACAGTTAGAAGTTCTAACTTAGAACATGACTGAATTCTCTCGAAGATCTTATTCACACTGAGGAAATGGCTCCTACTCCAGATTCCATATTTCGAGTTAGGCCAATCAGCGGTTTTGTGAAATTCTTCTTGCCATATCGCATAACACATCTCATCTTCATCCACTTCCTCTTCTCTTCCCATAATATTGTATTCATTCCACACCAACGTCTTAATTTCCTACCTATTTGCAGTTTCTTCAAGTTTGCATACAGATCATATTTACAAAATGACCAACGACGCAGATTCTTTTCGACAATATCCATTAATTTCCTTTTAAAAACGAATAATGTACTGCTGAAAAATCATCTCAGACTCCACTGTGCGGAAGGAGATGTGTGAAGCGGCGCCAGCAGTGTAAGGGTATAGGCAAAACACCTCAAAGTTGGGAGCATTGGCATCCAAGATGAGCCTGAAACGTCCCCTTAGAAAAATTATACAAGACTGTGCTTAAACTGACTCACAATATTTTTAGCGCAACGCAATCTGACTTTCAAAAATCCCTACAAAAGAATGGCCCTGACTAATATTAACCTATACGTTTTACAAATCACTTACCTCACAAAAATCTTGGTTACTCGAACTACTGCAATACAGCGAGCGCCACTACTGCCAGCTAAATAAAAGATTCAAACTATGGAAGGCACTAACTACTGATAGGCATAGTTAGCAAATGAAAGATTTTAGTAGAGAACAAACAATGTATTTACCTTAATAGTGTTCAAAAGTCATAATGTATATAGCAGTTCATGACATCCAGTCTTACAAATTTCAAAACTCCACCATCTCTCTCCCCACATCCACCGCCGCTGGCGGCTCACCTCCAACTGCGCAACGCTACGCGTTGTTAACAGCCACCTGCCCAACACTACAATGGCAGACAACAATACAAACTGGCCACAGACTGCACACAGCACAGTCAGTGATTTTCATACAGAGCGCTACGTGGCGTTATCAATAAGAAAAGCTAAACAGCCTACTTATAAGCCTCGTAGCGGTCCCTCTCGACCTGCCTCCACCGGACACAATTAAGGAAGCGCTGACGAGTTCATTTGAGAGGACGGATGTGTGAACGAGATCGCAACAAAACAGACAACAGGCAACAGTTCAGTGCTCGACATGATTCACAGCATGTGTTATCTAAATGTCTGTGCAAGTTGAGTCCCACGTTTACTGACCGAAGAACAAGTTGAGATAAGAACCATTGCCCAAAACTTCTTCAGAGATTCCAAACTGACTAAGACGGAAAGTAAAACGGTACCAGACAGTTGAAGCAAAACTTAATCCAACAAATAAGCGCAAAATATTTGATACTGGATTAATAACTGGATACCATAACCCATTAACACATTACACACATTCTGTTTTCGCACCATTTTAACTTTTATGTTACAATAGATTCTTGTTTCTATCAAGTTACCGACTGTTTGCTGTTAATAGCATCCTGAGTTAGCCTTCTTCTTACGCACTTCGTTCTATGTTTTCCAGAAGCAGCGTCAGGAGGACACCTCACCTTATCCATGTACTGGACTGCATTGCTTTATCTTGTTATACAGCATAAGCGGAAAGGAGTCGTAATGCTACCTACATACTGACAACTAACATGCATCACTGCTGTACTTCACCGGAAACAAAACCTGACAAAACACCTGGACCGTCTCCGACAAAAGACTAATTTTGTGGAAAACGGTTTAACAGAATGCTCTATTTTCTTCTACCATAAAAAGAGGAGGGAGTACTGTCATCTACGAGCATCACAGAAAGTAATAAAAACATAATTCTTGATGAGCGCACTTTCGTATAACACAATGTGGAGCTTTTAAACTAATTTGAAACTTTATTCTTTCCACAGCATTTTGGGCTCTTCACGACTCACACACAATTTTCTACATCCCTGTCATCGTAGTTTGAGTGACTGCAGACAGCAATAAGACTTGAGATGCCGCAGTATGAATATATTATTCAGACATTTTTGACACACTAGGATAAACCGGTGCATACATCTCATGGAATTCCATGAATTAGATGTTTGCAGCAAACTATCACCTCGCGCGTAAAAGATCGAGGGATAGACCTCTGGTGTGTCACTAAGGATCCAACAATTATAATTTGAGGGAAGGATAAGGCATAAACCGAAGTACATTTGTTTATCACTATTAACACGATTTTCCCTCTATATCTAAACCATGTTAAGTCTTAACGTAATGTTCATATTTGCATTAATATAAAGATAAATTTATTTTATTGTTTCTGACGTCAACTGTTTAACTAAAACGGAAGTCGATAACCATTTGGACCTGTACTAACAGCAGCTACTCGTTGGCAGGCCAAACAACTCTGATCCTGTTTTACATTCTCTGTTAAATAGCACCATACATTTAGCGTGGCAGGTCACTGTGGTTTTTCTCGAAACTGTAGATTTCATTCTACCTGTCGCTTCCACTAGTTTTAATATTCTCGGTAGACATAGCAACTACAATAGTAATTTAAGAGTAAGCGAAATACACTGAAGAGCCAAAGAAACTAGTACACCTGCCAAATACCGTGCAAGGCCACCCGAGAGCACGCAGAAGTGCCGCAGCACGACGTGGCGTGGCCTATACTAATGTCTGAACTAATGCTGGAGGGAACTGAAACCATAAATCCTGCAGGGCTGTCCATAAATCGGTAAGAGTACGAGGCGGTGGAGATCTACTACTAACAGCACGTTGCAAGACATCCCAGATATGCCAAATAATGTTCATGTCAGGGGAGTTTGGTGGCCAGCAGAAGTGCTTAAACTCAGAAGAATGTTCCTGGAGCCACTCTGTAGCGGTTCTGAACGTGTGGAGTGTCGCATTTTCCTGCTGGAATTGCCCAAGTAGTTCGGAATGCACAATGGACATGAAAGGATGCAGGTGATCTGATAGGATGCTTATGTACGTGTCACCTGTCAGAGCCATATCTAGGCGTATCAGAGGTCCCAACTGCACAAACCCCACACCATTACAGAGCCTCCACCAGCTTGAACAGTGCCCTGATGACATTCATGGTCCATGGATTCATGAGGTTGTCTCCATACCAGTACACGGCCATCCGCACGGAGCAATTCGAAACGAGACTCGTCCGACCGGTCAACACGTTTCGTAATCAACAGTCAAATGTCAGTGTTGACGGGCCCGGGCGATGCATTGAAGTCTGCAGAAATTTGCGGAATGGTTTCACTTCCAGCACGTTGAACGATTCTCGTCCGTCGTCGTTGATCCAGTTCTTGCAGGACCCTTTTCCGGCCGCAGCGATGTCGGAGCAGCTTCACTTCGAACACTTTGTTACAGGAAATGTTCAAAATGTCCTCCGTTAGCAAGGATACATGCATCCACCCTCCGTCGCATGGAATCCATGATGCGCTGATGCAGCCCTGGAGAATGGCGTATTGTATCACAGCCGTCCACAATACGAGCACGAAGAGTCTCAACATTTGGTACCGGGGTTGCGTAGACAAGAGCTTTCAAATGCCCCCATAAATGAAAGTCAAGAGGGTTGAGGTCAGGAGAGCGTGGAGGCCATGGAATTGGTCCGCCTCCACCAATCCATCGGTCACCGAATCTGTCGTCGAGAAGCGTACGAACACTTCGATTGAAATGCGCAGGTGCTCCATCTTGCATGAACCACATGTTTTGTCGTACTTGTAAAGGCACATGTTCTAGCAGCACAGGTAGAGTATCCCGTATGAAATCATGATAACGTGCTCCATTGAAGCGTACGTGGAAGAACATGGGGCCCAATCAAGACATCACCAACAATGCCTGCCCAAACGTTCACAGAAAATGTGTGTTGATGACGTGATTGCACAATTGCGTGCAGATTCTCGTCAGCCCACGCATTTTGATTGTGGAAATTTACAATTTGATCACGTTGGAATGAAGCCTCATCCGTAAAGAGAACATTTGCACTAAAATGAGGATTGGCACATTGTTGGATGAACCATTCGCAGAAGTGTACCCGTGGAGGCCAATCAGCTGCTGATAGTGCCTGCACACGCTATACATGGTACGGAAACAACTCCCTAGCACTCTCCATACAGTGACATGATCAACGTTACCTTGTGCAGCAGCAACTTCTCTGACGCTGACATTAGGGTTATCGTCAACTGCACGAAGAATTGCCTCGTCCATTGCAGGTGTTCTCGTCGTCCTAGGTCTTCCCCAGTCGCGAGTCATAGGCTCGAATGTTCCGTGCTCCCTAAGACGCCAATCAATTGCTTCGAACGTCTTCCTGTCGGGATACCTTCGTTCTGGAAATCTGTCTCGATACAAACGTACTGCGCCACGGCTATTGCCCCGTGCTAATCCATACATCAAATGGGCATCTGCCAACTCCGCATTTGTAAGCATTGCACTGACTGCAAAACCACGTTCGTGATGAACACTAACCTGTTGATGCTACGTACTGATGTGCTTGATGCTAGTACTGTAGAGTAATGAGTCGCATGTCAACGCAAGCACCGAAGTCAACATTACCTTCCTTCAATTGGGCCAACTGGCAGTGAATCGAGGAAGTACAGTACATACTGACGAAACTAAAATGAGCTCTATCATGGAAATTAAGCGTTTCCGGACACATGTCCACATAACATCTTTTCTTTATTTGTGTGAGGAATGCTTCCTGAAAGTTTGGCCGTACCTTTTTGTAATACCCTGTACTTAGGCGTTACTATCCGCAGCGCTATTTCCTGCCTATTTACACATCTCTGTATTTGAATACGCATGCCTGTACCAGTTTCTTTGGCGCTTCAGTGTAAAAGCTGACTGTGATGCGATTGATGAAAATTTCCTTTACACATACAATGTTTATACTATAATCTACCGGCCGCCGTGCATCAACGTGGAAACAATAGTTTCAAGAATACCCAGGGAAAAATAAACCATTTGATTTGCAGGTTACAGTGTTTAGTAGTTTTATTAATAACGTCCCTAGAGGCCACAGGTAAAAATGATGAACTAATCCTTCAAAGTCAAAGAAAACTATCAGCATGGTTTTGACATATGAGCTGACCCGACGAGCTTTTCTTGGTCTTGGAGAACATTTCCTGACCCATTGTGAAGACTGGACCTTGGTCTCAACATAACCGTAGACTCAAGTCTCATCACCAGTTATGATTCCCTTAAGGAACAACTCTGCTTGGCCATAGGTCCCTGGTCTTTCTCGTCTTCAGTCATGAGCCGTGGGACGAACTTTGCGGCTACATGATGCATTTCAAGATGCTGTGTGAGGATTTCATGACATGATCCAACTTAAATGTAACACTCTTCTTCAATCTCTCGTACATCCAGTCGTAGGCATGAACGCATAATTTCGTTCGCCTTCCACACATGAGCGTCGTCGGTAGACGTCGAAAGGCGTCGTGAAGGAGGGTCATCCTTAAATTCGACCAGCCATTTTTAAACCACGTGAGAAATTCGTAACACCGATTACGGCTTAAGCACCATCGTCGTAGGCTTCCTGCACCATTTGGTGTGTGTCTGATAAGGTTTTATTGAGTTTAAAGCAAAATTTAATCCAGAGGCTTTGCTCCTCTAACGCTACCCTCTCGAAATTCGCAAACTGTGTGGCACAACCTTCTACTCAATACAGCACTGAACGGTAAGTAACTGGCATCCAACAATGAAACTTCCGGCAGTTCCACACAGGCATGTGCGTAGATGCCAACAGCATTTCCATCCAATACACCAATGGTGTTCCGGAATTTTTTGAACATACAGCTATCCGGTAGTTTTCATCGCATGGAAGGGAGTGGTACAGAGTGTTGTGGCAGAAAAGGGTTGCTGTTCTCGCACAGGTAGACCAATTTGGCCTGACTAACTGGCCGAACATTGTGTCATTCTCATCCAATGGTGCTTCAGTCTGGAACCGCGCGACCGCTACGTTCGCAGTTTCGAAACCTGCCTCGGGCATGGATGTGTGTGATGTCCTTAGGTTAGTTACGTTTAAGTAGTTCTAAGTTCTATGGGACTGATGACCTCAAATGTTAAGTTCCATAGTGCTCAGAGCCATTTGAACCATTTCATCCAATGGCGTCATCAAAATGTGGCATGGATTGGCATGGGGTCAGCACACTGCTTTTCTAGCTCTTCTCAGGTTAGCAGACCTGTTGCCCTTACTACTCATTCAAGTAGCTCCTTAGCTGGCAACATGGAGATGAGTGCAGTCAGTTCCAGTCTGACAGTACCGGGAATTCAAACGCGCATGATAGTCAGCTGCACTGGCCACTCAGCTAAAGAGGTAGGAGGATACAGTGGAACACGTAGTAAATATTGTTTATTCGTGTTCAGTAATTTAGACAATCTTCCACAGCGTCAAATACACCATCCATTCTGTAGTTATAAATCGTAACATTCAGTCTGTTAATACTGGGCAAAACCGACGCTGCTGTGAACAAGTACTTGAGCTCACTTCTTATATCGAAGCTGGTTTCCAAAAAAGACTGAAAATTACAGTAGCGTTTGTAGACCTAACTGTGGCTTGCAATACAGTGTGGCTGGATGGAATAATGTTAAAAGTAAAACAAACTGTGTCTTGCCATAGACTAACAACAATATTGTCCAACATGGTGAAGAACCGGTATTTCCGAGACGGCCTTCGTGACGAAACGAGTAAGTCGTACACAGTCAAGAACGATCTAGCACAAGGGTCTGTCCTGGCCCCACTGTTGTTCAACATGAACATAAATGACATGCCAGAAACTGCATCCACGAAGTTCTGCTACAGATATGATACTGCCATTGCATTTCAAAGCAAGTACATAGAGAAGGAAAAAAATGTGCTTACACAAAACCTGAGCGTACTTACTGATTATTACAGAAAACGGACATTGTGCCCTAACTCCACAAAAACTAAAGTGACGGGAGACCATCTAGACAGATCGTGAGATCCAACCACTCTCGGACTCCCCGCTGTGTGACTGTGAAACTTCTGGGAAGATCATCAGCCATTTTGTAGAGGATTTCCCAAAAGACGTTTCAGTGGAGACGAAGGATATTATCATTGCTAACAACATTGGTATGGATAGAGTCTCGTGACATCAATCTGTAAGTTCTCCGATCTTGGCTCTTGAGAGACTGCGCTGCCATTCCTCCACATATATTCAGACACCCCATTGAAAATGTCCTCAACAAAGTTCAAGCCGTCATAAAGGCGCAGAGTCGAGACACTCCACAGTAATGTCCATAACAGGTGTCTGGATATCTTTGATCAGATAGTGTATATTAGTATACCAGTAATATCAGTTACATTTTTTTAGTGTAAAATATGTTGCCTTATCTTCTTCCGCCGCCCTAGAATGATGCTTCATGAGGCGAAGCATTACTGAAAAGCTTGTGGAAATGTCATATGATGAAAATTCATTTATTGTCCAAAACTGGAACGTAAAATCAAGCAGACTTAAAACCGAAAGCAATAGAAATCATATTAGATGCTCAATATTGTCTATTACTATTTTAATGCAGTGTCTGATGCATCATTTTCTTTCCTATTTATGGGGGTTGGTGGGGTGAAGCGTTGCTGTTTTAATTGTCATACTTGCTGTAATGACTGGGGATGGATGGTCACTATAGCGAGGGATGGAATGGATTTGTTAACGTAAGGAGTCCAGCGCGGATAAGGTAACTCACAGGAACAGCTGCGTCTGTTCATACGAGCAGAGGCTGGCATCTAGGAGCTTGCACGCACAAACGGTGCCGGCTGAGCAGCTTCATGGCCGCGGGCTGAAGCTGTAGACTTCCAATGTACGAGGTCGGCAATAGCTATGGTAGGCCCACATGTGGCCCACCAGTAGGAGGGCACTAAGTCCACAGCAATGGTCTCAGCGCGAACAACAGCGCCACAGCTACCAGGGGCAGAGTCCAGATATGGTGATTTGTTGATCCACACAGACTCGTTTCTGGCGGACTAGAATACATTTCACTAAATATGTCGAGTATTTATACGGACTTGATCCATATTTGTTTTGCTGAAGCGTCGTTTTCTGTCACGTAAGCCACAATAGAACTATGGGTTGGACATGAAGCGATAAGGTGACCAATGCCACAGCGGCTCTGTCTTTCTGCTGTCCATGGTAACTCAAAAATGGTTCAAATGGCTCTAAGAACTATGGGAATTAACATCTGAGGTCATCAGTCCCCTAGACCTAGAAATACTTAAACCTGACTAACCTAAGGACAATACACACATCCATGCCCGAGACAGGATTCGAACCTGCGACCGTAGCAGCTGCGCGGTTCCAGAGTGAAACGCCTAGATCGGTCACAGCGGCCGGCATGTAACTCTACAAAGGCTCTACATACATCTTACAAATTAACAATTATGCACAGTACATTCAAATGTTCCCTCACAATAGCGACATTAAGTTACAAGATTCACTGGCTATGTATTTAACCAAAATGGCATTCTTTCATGATTAGTCCACCAGCTTCTCTCCTTTTTACATATGACCAATACTCCATCAATTTACCACATGTAAACTAGCAATGTGATACTAACAAATTTCTAACTCTCAACTTATGCTCTAACGACGATTTAATAATTTAAAAAATATTTGCTCTACAAATTCCTCACAATTATGAAACAGCATTTGTGACAACCTTACACTTAACTATTTCTTATTGGCTAGGGGCAGCACAGTCCATATCACGTAGCTATAAGTTCATTAAAATTTCATCGTTTCTCACCTAAAAGATCTGTGTTCTCAATAGATCCATTATGCCCGACGCATCTTATTTTATTCTATGAATTCCATTTCTCACAATTAGAGTCATGTATCTGCCGATCGATTTATATTTGTTGCTAATTATGACAATGACATAAGTGATTGTAAGGTTAAAGTCATCTTTACCTATACATTAACCTTCTCTATTCTGACTGCATTTTAATTGGCTTTCAGGACGTGCTCATACAGCTGTCTCATCTCTGGAAAGTCAGTTATGACGATACGAACGTAAGGAGAACACAACATCCAGTCTCAGAGTAGAAACATATCTGACCTGGCCAGGAATCGAAAATGGACCCTTCGGTTGGCAATTCACCGCGCTGACCGCGCAGCTGCCAAGGTGGACATTGGGAATTTTTGAATTGGGAATAGTTAACTTAGCTTACAAGCCTTCAGCAGATGCTACAGCAGGGGCTGTGGGCTGAGATCCCAGAAGAGATACCGTCCAAAGCAAAGCGGCAGACATCTGAGATGTGCCTCAGATCACCTAGAGGACAGTTACTCTGCTGACCAACATTGATCTGATGGGCGCCAGTCTGGCGGCCTTGCAATTTTTTTTTTTTTCCTGAGCTGTAGGCGGCCAGTGCATCCGGCATGGGTTCAACTAAAACGCGAAGAATAATGAATCATAGTGAGACCCGGCTGAATAAAATAAATGACTGTTCTGCAACCAGGCCCAACTCGGTCTCAACACACTTTGCACAGGGCACTGTACTCAGCCTAGAGAGTTCTCAGATGGTCGGTGAAGTGGGAAACAGTTTGAATAGATCCTTATTTCTTGCTCTCTCAAAGAAAACGACACTATTCTGCTTTTTTACTAGGTTTTATGTCTCCCGCTAAAATCGAGTGTATGCCAACCAGGCACCACCCACTGTAGCGTGAGGAATTCTTCCAGCAAAAGGCGCGAGATATTCTCATTGGGAATTCTAAAAAACTCTAGAGAGTCGGAAACTTGGAGCTGACATCTGAACATTTTAGGCGCAGGAAAATCACAGATTTCCTGACTAAAGATGAAATTTATGACGTGGGAAAGCGACACAGAATATTCTAAACATAAAATTGCTGTTCGAAGGACTGTTTACACCGATCCTTTGGTGGGAGAACAGACAGTACCTTAACAGCTTTCTCATTGGCCAGAGTTTAACGCACTTTTTTGTAGTTGGAGGTTTATGTTTGTGGCGTGGATTCTCGCAGCACGGACAGGAGATGCGGAAGAAGGAGAATTTGTTTTTAATTCCGTTGTTAGTGAATCCCTTTTCCATGCAATGTCCCGTTAACGATTTTGCGAAGCCCAACACCTAAGAGAAGTTTAATATAGCCACCCCATAATATCATTAAATTATTTGTGTACAGTTCGTAATTTTGTATATGATTTCATTGGAGAGCGATCTGCCTCTCAGTAGACCAGAATGCTCATGTTCATAGTCCGTTCGATGCTTCGCAACGCAACAAATTAAAAAATAATGTTGCGAAATTCTTTCTCTTTTAACAAATCGTTTTTCATAGAAAATGGTCCTGTTCAATCCATTTGATCCGTCTGATATTTCTTCCCCACAGGCTTCTTTACTAACTCAATGCTTAGGTATATCTTTTGAAACTTGGTCTAAAGAACAACAGATTGCCTTATTTTTTCCCAGGAAAAGATATCCCTACGACTAAGCTCACACATAAATCACATACGGTACTACCAAACACAATACGTTGAAAGGTAGTTCTGCCTATTGCTTTCAATGTAATGCTGATCACAGACAGAATCCATCATGCAGAGAGAGTTACGTTTCCTTGCAGCTTGTGCTACCGCATCATGCGAATCGAACCCTAGCGTTTATCCTTGCAGCGTAACCGGTACATCTTTCCTGGCAGACGAATGTTGCGACTATTTACCACTGGTCACGATTTCCCATAGCTGGAGAAATGTTCCCCCAATTTCCACTATGTGTCGTCGAGGTTTAATTTTTGCGTATTTCGTGAACCTCACAATTCTCAGGCACTTTCTGCTGAAAGTATTTAGCCTTTTAGACCAGACCAGTAGTCTTGCAAACACATTTCCTCTTTCTTCTCCTACCCTCTTCCTGGTCTGAGGAGATGGCACCGCCACGAGTAGTGATGAATCTGCGACCTTTGGAAACAAATGCGTTTGTGTCACTTCATTACTCATAACATCTGCAACAGTATTAACATAATCAATAGCTTCCTGTGCCTCCTCCGCATTATCTACAAGAAACTTACCGTCAATAGTTCCTATCTGCACGATACAAAAATAATCAGCACACTTACTTCCATGTACATCTGGCTCTGGCTCTACGGCCTTGAAACAGCACCCTTTATCACCCAGCGTGGTAGATACTATGGCACGTAAATCAGTAGGACCCGTGTTGCTATTGATACATTCTTTCACTTCAGTGCAGCACACATTCACTTTATCTAGCACTACAGATGATTCAGGCGTCGCATTTCCACAAAACGTTGGAGAAAACACATCCACTAAACTTGCATTGCTAGCTTCTGTCACCATAAATCCCACTCTTGTGCAAGTACTACCCTCTTCCTGTCTTTCCAGCCTCCCAAAATTCCTCATTTTCCTTGTCGCCGAAGAAACATCTTGGTCGTCGTTTTTACCCAAGCACTCAACGAATTTTTTTCTGTCTCTTCTCCACATGCTGTGGAGTAGCTCAGCTGCGCAAAACTGTGTTCTTTTCTCTGCTGTATCTTTCTTGTTTATCCCCACAGCTACTATTTCCTTGGGCATATATGTCTTATCCGCTCACAAAACAACCAATTTGGCTGCTAAAATACGCAAAGTTCCCTCTAGGGTAGCCCCCTGCAGTATTAACAATTGCAAGATTAACTCTCTGCCAGTCGCACGATCGACGAGTACACATAAATTTAATACAACCATAACACATCTCGACAAAAGTCAATTTCACCTCTTGAAGCGCTACCCATGGTTAACACCTTAAACATTTGCAGCCAGTAAGCAATATGCCTTCCTCGTCATTAGACACATTGCCCATTCCTATTAGGCGAAAACTAACGTTCATAATTACACCTCTCCAGAACACTGTCTTAAATTACGCTCACGAAAAAAATGGCGGCACCAAGATGAAGTTGTGCGACACAAGCAAAGTTGGTAGGCGTGTTTCTACATTTGAAAGATGATGTCTATTAAGATTTCGCTCGTCTCATAAGTCCCATATGATAGGCGGTAGTAGCGCCAGTATGAGAATCAAAGTCAGGTTTGCTTTAAATACGCTGTGAGGTTCGCGGTTCTAGGCGCTATGGTCGCAGGTTCGAATCCTGCCTCGGGCATGGATGTGTGTGATGTCATTAGGTTAGTTAGGTTTAATTAGTTCTAAGTTCCAGACGACTGATGACCTCAGAAATCCATAGTGCTCAGAGCCATTTGAACCATTTTTTTGTGAGGTTTGTGAGCGTTAGTTACCTTTGAGATAGGTCGCCGTGAGATAGATAATTTTAGTCAATAGTACCTTTAAGGCGAATAAGACGCCATTACCAACACCCCACAGAGTTTGAACAAGGTCTTGTAATAGGGCTACGAGAAGCTGGGTTTTCCTCCTGCGATATTGCAGAAAGACTTGGTAGGAATGTACCAGATTATGTATGTTATGTACCCACTGTACATAACTAGTGGCAGCAGTGATCACGAGAATGTACGTGATACTTCACAACTAGGTTATGGACAGCTGAAGGGAAAAACATATACACCTTATTACTTAATGACAATATTAACATTGCGATTTCAGAAAGCCGTGCGCAGTGGCGTCATGTCGCGGACTGCGCGATTGCTCCCGCCGGGTGTTCGAGTTCTCACTCGGGCATGGGTGTGGATGTTGTTCTTAGCATAGGTTAGTTTAAACCCTTAGGAATCCACACACATTTGGACATCTGAATTTCAGAAACTTATTAAAGGAATCAGAAATCTGAGCGAGTCATTGAAAAAAGAAAAACAATTTTTGCAATTATACCATTAAAACCAGGACATGAAAATCGGAAGTACAGAGTTCTCTAAAACAAAACTGTTATTTAATCTGAGTTTGGATGCAAGCAGGTACAACAAGCAGTCTTATCAATCAGATGAGTTACAGTAACAGCCGTTAAATGTACTAAGAACTGTCCAATTCATTAAAAAATACTACTTTAACAACTATATCATCAAGGACATGATTTTAAAATCTAAGTACAGATTTCCCAAAACAAAGGTTATATCAACTGAGCGTAGCTGCAAGAGGGCTCAACAAACAATTTTATCAACCAAATGAGTTACGATAACAGCTGTTAAATGTACTGACAAATTTCAAGCCTAGATGACCGCTACACAGTTGAACAACATTCATCCAAATCGCAGGTTTCTCGGAAGACATGCCACTGACTGAAGCTGTCGGGAGGCCACTTAGCAGTGCATAACCCTTAATAAAAGCTCGCAAACAATAAACTACACAGTCCCTTAAACAGACCAACTAGAAATTTATAAAATTTAAACATAAATGGCCACCCCTATATCGCAGCCAAACATTAACAAAAAGGTTTAATAAATATACAGTTGCCGAAATTTCAAGATAAGTTGAAGCAGATGCATTTTAAATGTGCTTGAACTTGGTACAGACCAGCAGAAACTGTAACACAATTCTTAATAACTAATAATTACTCAAAATTCAAAGTAAGTTGAGAGCTACAGCAGACGGTTATGACAGCCAACAAGGAACGAGGAGTCAAACTGCGCACCAAGAGTAGTAACTAATGACTGTGGATCAAGGTAAGGTTCACCAGTTTATCTTGATAAATGACAGGTCTTAAACTGCACGTGCTGAGAAGTTGTGATAAGGGTGCCAACAATGAGGAAAAACTTCAGGCTTGGCAAACACGCCTTAAGCTCCTTTGGTATTTAAATTCGCCTAACAGAGCTCACTACAGGTCGCCGCACGACCGGCGATACTCCGCCGTGGCACGTGTGAAAGGATCGACTTTACTTAACTTGAGCCTCACCGACCCGGCTAGTAGCGGAGGCCGACTGCCGACCAACCCAGACGCCGTGCGACAATAGGAGTGCCGCCGCGTGAACAATCACGCCTCTGCTCCGGGCCCAGATAATAGGAACGCGCCGTTTTCCGCTAAAGCTGCCCTGCCAACACAGATGAAAACCGAACTGTAATTTGCGGAAATAAAGCTTCGCCCAAGAATGGCCAGGAGTAAAAAGGAAATATATGGATTAATGGCAAGCGGTTACCAACAGATTAAATTTAACACTCCTGAAAACTGCTAATATTCACTCCCAATCATGTCAGCACACGCTGATTCAATAACACATACTTACGTATATACCATCTTACTTCCCACACAGATCGAGCCACAAATTGTTCCCTCCACGTAACCTATCACAGGGACTACTCTTACACTTGCACGAAATATGGTGTAGGACAAAAACCGGAATTAGTATCACTGATTGATTCTCATGCGCTCGAACACTGGTAGGTGCGTTAATATAACAGGCCCCATTCCATATAACACAGTGTGAGGTAACGAGCGAGTTGTGGCGCCCTGAAAATAATCTAAGTTCGGAGTTGGCGTGGCCACGCAGCAAGCTAGGGCTCGTCAACAACTGTGTGGTGCCGATCACTATCCGGAGCAACAGGAGCAGCCCCAGCACGTAGTCCAGGCTGACTGTGTGGCTGGGCATTCCATGTTGACGCTGTGTCTAGGACTGTGCTTTGTGTTAATGAAGGAGATCTGTGTGCCGGGAGTGCCAAAGATGGCGGACTTTGTGAAACCATAATGGCAGTTCATGTAGATACGTTAAAATGAAACATGTACATTACCGTTATTCGCACGAAGATTCTGATGGCGTAATCAGATTTTCAACATCTTTATTAGTTTAAAGTTTAGTATCTGACTGTAAATTATACAAGTAACACCCAGCAACGAATTCCCAAAATCTGAACGGTTCATCTGATTTTGTCGACCGACGTATCTTTAGAACGCTATTAGTGTAAACTTAAATTGGTATGAATTACAGGCATGTAACCTGAATAGTACATGAGTTATTGGAGGTCAAAGTGGCCAATTACTATTGATTGCGTCAGGCCATAATTATTCCACAGTTACGCGAAAAAACGGTAGCATCATGCTTATAAATATATATTCATTCGTCCATGTCTTTGTCTATATCCGATGTATACCATTCATCAAGAAATTGGTCAAATATTTACTGTGTTTTAGAAAGCACAGAGACATTAGGCTACTGGTATACCTTTGGTTCTATTCCTTTGATATATGTTTATTTAATCCGTTTATGTATTTAATAATGTGCGTTAGAGCGTGTTTATGGTCCAGCCATAGGAATATTTATTTAATTTCAAGTTATTTAAATGTAAATACAGTATCTCGTATGTGTTTCAATATGTTTGTGAGTGTGCGTTGGCTTGGAGACATGGCGGGAGCGTTCTAGCGAATAACAGCGCTCGTTACTATGGTAGGCCACTACTGAAGTCAATGGAGAGACTGTATGGAATTGGGGGAGGAGCATCGGGTCGCTCAAGACACGGAGGCGTGGTGGACGGGAAGGCACGATCGACGTTCGCGGGAAAGACTTGGAGAGTGTTGAGCACTTTGCGCGTGGTCGCAGGAGATAGAAATATTTCGTAGTGCCGACTTGTGCACTTGTGAGATTTCCGTGGCGTAGTATGCGTTTAGAAGTGAATATCTCGCGAGCTACGTTGGTGCTCATAACTAATTACGTGAAGTAGGAATCTATATTTCCCTGTTATTCAACTCATATTTTATTTAATTGCTGAACCATCGACACCAATAAGTGTTTTGCAGCAATAAATGGCATTCTTAAAGACACTTCTGCTATCGTACTCATCATTTAAAGTCGTTACAATAGTACCTGCAGATTTTATTTAGCTGCAACCTTTCATTTATAAATTTCTATGTTACATTCAAAATTCGCAATTGACAAGGTATAGGAACCTTTGACCATTCGATTCATGTGTATATTCATATTGTATACTGTAGACTCAGCAGTATTGGCTTGTAATGCGGCAACTACGTATCCCAGTCCCTAGACAACGAAACCAGCCAAAACTTTAGATATTTCAACTCTGAGTCTGAGGATGCGTAGTTATGGGTCACATTTTTTATGTGAAAGCCCGCAACAGGCATGGCCTTACAATGTCCAGTCGTAAAAATAAGAAAACAGGACTTAACTCCACTTAGGTGAGAAGGAGTCACGAGTTGCAGGATTCCAGCCAGGGCATTATTGCTTCCACCCCACACAGACGATCTGGGAGGTGGCGTAAACCTTAAGTTTGCAGAGTTGGCCAGGAACTTGTCGACCGGGTTGCATGTGACGTCTGTTTCTCCTCGTGCTGCCCACCGCTACCAGTTCTTAAGCAAGCCGGCCAGTCTCGCCCCCGACGGATTTAATCTCACGCAGTTCCTCGAGACCCGCAACGGACAGCCGGAGTCCTCAAAAACCTACATTCCAGCCACGTGTCCCTCAGCCAACTGGCCTCCACAGACCCCGCCAGACGAACAACACACACTCCTCGACCAAAGACCTTAGTTGGCTATACACGATCGACTCTACATTGGCAACCTAAGCAGCTAATGGCGCCAGTGGAAAGCCATACCACCAATGTTAGATCTGCCACGGCTCAACCTCCCCTCCCCTTAAACCAATTATTCCCCCACTCGAGAAAAGGTGGGAGGTTGACTGTCTTGACATGACTCAGGTTGACTCTGAGGACCTTACCGGTAGCTAAATCCTTGACCAGAAATTTAACCGTCCCCAAACCTTAACAATGGAAAATGGACTGATGAAAGAGAGGTGAACTTACTAAAGCATCTAACGCCACCCTGAGCTGGCGTCGTTTCTAATGAAGATCTTATCCCCTACCTTGCTCTGACAGTTACGTCTACCCTTGTTATAGCACTTTGCCTGTTGACGATAGGCCACTTCGACATTCTTCCTAGCCCGTTGACAATTTTCCTTAAGGGTATCAATAGTGATAGATGCGGGCAGAAGATCATTAATGTTCCACAAGTTAGATAGTGGAGATATGAGGGGATACGACAACATAAGGGCGGCAGGAGTAGCCTTAGGACCTTTGTGTTGAGTGGAATTAAACGCGATGTTGAGCCGAGGGAGGGTAACATCCCATTTACTCAAGGACCTATCATGATATATAACCAAGGCCGACTTAAATAATGGTTGACTCTTTCGGCCAAGGATGCCTGAGGATAATACGGCGTTGTAGTGATGTGCTTAATGGCACTCCGCAAAGAAAATTGCTTAAATTGTTTAGAAACAAACTTCGGGGCGTTATCGCTGATCGGCCCCTTAGGAAGGCCAAACCAGGAGAGGTGTCTGACAGTAACAGCGGCAGTAACCTCACGGCTAGAAACTTGCCAAACAAATAGCGAAGACGCGTCAACGACCTCAAGAATATAACGATTTCCTTTCCTAGTAGAGGGAAGGGTTCCCACACAATCAATAAAGACTTTATCCATAGGGTGCTGTTTGCGGTCGGATTGTAACAACCCGTTCGATGGGTTATTATTGGATATGCTCCTTCTACAATAATCGCACTGGCCAACCAAACGGCGGATATCCCTCTGCAATGACGGCCAGGTGAGGTGAGCTCGTATCTTTGCCAAGGTATTGTATAAGCCTAAATGCCCCTCAACAAACGAACTGCGGAAGTAATGAAAGATGGAGGGGACTAACTCAAGAGGCAAGCATATTCTGGATTCCCCAGGTTCTCCCACTTGTTTACACAATACACCATTCTTTAACGAAAACATCCGCACAACCTTTCTGGATAACAATTACCTCATAATGGGTCCCGACGACGGATCCTCTTTCTGCTTAATTTTAAGGTCAGAAAATATTTGGGGCACTTCGTTCAGGACAGTACAAATAAGATCATGGGATCCACTAGCTCGATCTCCCTCAGTGGTATCTTCCTGTTTAAACATGCGACAGAGTGCATCTGCTACAAAGTTTCGGAGCGTTTAACGTGGCATACCTTAAAATGAAACGCCGAAATCACGACCGCGCACCTGGCAATTCTACCGGTTTTCCTGTACCTGGCCGGGACCCAACTTAACGTCTGATTATCGGTCTCTAAACTGAATTCCCTATGCTCCAGTTAAAACTGGAACTTTAATGGGGCGAAGAGAACAACCAGTGCCTCACACTCGTACACAGAATAATTCGATTCGGGGCCAGCAAACCTTCTTGTCGCAAAAGCGAAGGGACGTCTTTGAGCGTGGTTCCCCTGGAGGAGAACCGGAGCAATTCCTGCATTGGACGCGTCTGTCTGAACAACAAATCCCTTGCTGAAGTCGGGCACAGCCAACACCGGGTGGAGGGAGCGGGGGGTGGTGGGCTCCTGATGGCTGTCTTAATAACTTCAAAGGCACACTGCTGGCTTTCACCCTACACAAAATTTTCCCCTTTCCTGTGAAAATTATTAAGAGGGCCCGCAAGATGAGCAAAATTGGAGATGAACCTACGGAAATTCTAATAAATCTAGCTACTTCTTTCTTAGTCCTCGGTTGGGGGAACCTCGTCAAGTCTTTCGTTCGCTCTTGGTCGATACTAATACCATCCCTGTAAACCAGATGTCGCAGAAGGGGAACCTGAAGCCTAGCAAGGGTAATCTTATAGGGCTTGACGGTTAAACCACCGACCCGAAGCTTCGACAACACTAGTTTAAGATGGACGAGGTGCTCCTCAAATGAACCACTATAAATGACCACATCATCAAGGTAGTAAATGAACCACTATAAATGACCACATCATCAAGGTAGTTAAATATACAAACTTCAAATCCCCCAATGTGTGATCCAATAAACGAGAGAAAAAAGCAGCACCTGTGGCCAAGCCAAAGGGCGCCCTGTTGAACTCATATTTTCCAGCCGGTACAAAAGGCAGTGCACTGCTTATATTTTTTGGTGAGAGGGATCTGACAACAAGCTTGATTAGATTTAAGCACAGTGAACTACTTATCACCAGAGAACCACGTAAAACAGTTGTGAACATCAGGCAAGAGAACAGACTAGAACAATCTTTTCATTCAGCAGCCTATAATCCACGACCGGCCTGCAGTCATGACCTTGACCCTTGGAGACAAGAAAAATGGGCTAGGCATAAGGAAAAGTAAAAGACTGATTTCCCTGTTCTACGTAGGTGTACAATACCTTGAAAAGGATAAATATGTTACCAGAATAATCTCAAGAAACAATAAATTATGTCAAAGGGTAGACAACTCTAACCCCCGTGCCAAATAGAACGTAACCAAGCTCTGCGTATACCAATTGTTACCTCACAACTAGGTTTTGGATAGCTTAAGGGAAAAACATGGAAGTTGGACCAACACATTTGTCATTTGTTGTTTCGTGTAACACATGTCTGTGTACTAGACACACTGAATCTACACCTGGAATTATGGTCTGGGATGCGATTTCTATGACAGTAGGAACACTCTCGTGGTTATCCTAAACACCATGTCTGCAAATTTGTTCGTCACTCTGGTGATTCGAAATGTGGTGCTTACATTTATGTACAGCGTTCCTGGGGCTTTTTCCAACAGGATACCGCCCTAAATAGTTGCTTTGGCCTGCTCGATTACCAGATCTGTCTCCAGTCCAGCACATCTGGTACAACACGGGACGACAACTCCAGCGTCATCCACAACCAACATTAACCGTCCCAATATTGACTGACTAAGGGCAACAGGCATGGAACTCCAAACCACTAACTGACATCCGGCGCTTCTACAAACCAACGCATGCACGTTTGTACGCTTGCGTTCAACATTCTGGCAGCTACACCGATCATTAATGTACGAAGCATTTCACATCTGCAACGGCTTAATCACGTAATATGTTGCCTAGGTAAATATATTCCAGAAATTTAATTACTCTACTTTAATTTTTTTATGTTGCGATTTTTTCCGTCAGTGTACTTTCGACACCTCACAAATGAAAACATAATTGAAACGTAGTAGTAGCTGCAGTAAATCGACATGGTACTGGTAGGTAAAAGAAATAGTCAGTGCACTCATCCCACTGTGTTTTGATGCTGTGCATTGCGGCTGGAAACGTAGTCCTGGGTTTATCTGCAGATGTCTGTTTCGGCAGTGGTTGATGCTGCAGCACCAACTTTTGTCACCCCTTGTAATAGTCGGCAGAGGATGCCACAATGGTGGGTGGTGGAACGGATTTGTTAGCGTCAGGATGCCACTAGTGCACCACTTAGGGCAGGGTAGTAGTGGAGTGGTGAGTGGGAGCGTGGTGTCTTCCGACTTATCAGCATAAAAACATCATCATTAGAACACTCATTCATTACTCAACACATTACAAGAATCGTGATGGTACTCTGAAATGCCGCTGTCCCCTAGACGTAAGCAGTAGGTGGCCGGTGAAGAGGTGTTGTCGTGAGCACGGGGCCTGGAGGCGTGCAACATCTCACGTCCGATGAAGTGATGATGGAAATGACTGCAGGTGAGCTGGTCACATAAGCAGGAAACAGCCCACAATGTAGCCCAAGGGCAGACAGTCTGCACACGGAGTCGTGCAAGCTCACGCCGTGGATCCAGCGTGGATAAGATGACTCAAATGAGCCGCTGTGGCTGTCCACAGGAGCTGAGGGCAAGGAGGTTGGTGTTTACCGGCGCAAGCGATAGTGGCTGAGCAGCTGCACGGCCCCGGGTTATAACTGTATACTTTCAGGGTAGGAGGCTCGCAATAGCGATGGTAGGCCCACAGGTACCCACCAGCAGGAGGGCGCTAAGTCCACTGTATTGGTATCATCTCGGATAACAGCACCAAAGCTAGCAGGGGCAGAGTCCAGAGACTGTGATTTGTTGATCCATGCAGAATAGTTTCTGGCAGACCGTGATACCTTTGACTAGAAACGAAGACTATTAATACGGACCTGGACTGTGCTTGTTTTGCTAAGGCATCGAGGTTTCTGTCACGTAAGCCACACTCAAACCATCGGTCGGACGTGAAGCGATAAGGTGATCCGAGCCGCAGTGGAACTACTCTTCTTCTGCGTCAAACTATTGAGCCTCTGGTGCCTTTGCTTGGCTCACGCACGTGGTAACTGTACCACGCCTCGGAGACAGTACTTTCCATATCAGCAGACAGCTGCTTATTCATCTGCTTCTGATCGGTCCCTGCGTCACCCACTTTCGCGGCCTCTTGTATTAGCTGCGGCAGCGTTATTATTTTACTCAGTGAGGCCAAAAAGTGGTAATGGCACTATATTGCGTACTACAAAAATATTTAGCTTAAGTGTCGCTCTGCATTAACAATCTCTCCAATCTTGGAGATTATGGGTAACGGTGTGTTTCTCTAAGTGAATCTCACCTGTGGAAATAACATTTTATATTTAATTTGAAAGCCCACTGTGCTTTCCACACCACAAGTGGGGTACAAACTTCAAACCACATTCGTGGCTAAGAGCCCCTTAAGCTGTAATTTACGCCAGTAGTGTCAATAAATTGAGCCACATGTTTTGTACTGATATAGAATAAATCTTTATTTTCGTAAATAAATTTTTTTTTGTGACTTTTAAGTTATACATTTGTTTTTATGTAAATATTATAATTTCATTTGTGATGAGAGATAGAACATTATTAAGATTGAGACTCCTAGTTGTACAGCAAGCCTTTCCCATGCTGCCTGCAGTTCTTTTCCATATAAAATTTGGAGAATATGAGTGAGAGGGTGAGAAGTGGAAATAACATTGTGCCACTTAATTTAAGGGTTCGTTGTGCATTGCACCAAATTGGGTGCAAAGATCTTTTTTTTTTTATTTTTTTTATTTTTTTTTTTTTTTTTTTTTTTTTTTTAGATGGGCGGCAAACAAAGTACTGGGATGTGTTTCGTAGTTTGAGAGACCAACTAAAATATAAGAGAAATTTACCATTAGTAATACATTGAGGTGAGCAAGATCATGGGATACCACCTAATAAAGTATCGAATCTTCTTTTGCCCGCCATAATACAGAAACTCGATGTGCCATGTGCTCAACAAATGGCTCTGAGCACTATGGGACTTAACATCTGACGTCAGCAGTCCCTAGAACTTAGAACTACTTAAACCTAACTAACCTAACGATATCACACACATCCATGCCCGGTGCAGGATTCGAACGTGCGATCGTAGCGGTCGCGCGGTTCCAGACTGAAGCGCCTAGAACCGCTAGGCCACTCCAGACAGCTTGTGCTCCACAAGTCGTTGGATTTTCCCTGCAGAAATTCTGAGACATGCTGCCTCTATAGACAGCCATCACTGCGAAAATGTTGCCAATGCAGGATTTTGTGCACGAACTAACCATTCCATTAGGTCACATAAATATTCGATGGGATTCATGTTGGGTGATCTGCGTGGCCAAATCATTTGCTCAAATTGTCCAGAATGTTCTTCAAACCAGTCGCGAACAATTGTGACCCGATGACGTTGCACAGTGTCATCCGTAAATACTCCATCGTTGTTTGGGAACATGAAGTCCATGAATAGCTGCAAATTGTCTCCAATTCGTCGAACATAACCATTTTTAGTCAATTATCGGTTCAGTTGGACCAGAGGACCCAGTCCATTTCCTGTAAACACAGCCAACATCATTATGGAGCCACCACCACCTTACACAGTGCCTTTTTAACAACTTGCATCCATGGCTTCATGGGGGAGGGGGTGGGGGGGGGGGGAGGGAGGCTGTTCCACAATCTAACCCTACCATGTGCTGTTACCAACTGAAATCGGGACTCATGTGACAAGGCTACAGTTTTCCTGTCGTCTAGGGTCGAGCCGATACAGACACCAGCCCAGGAGAGACGCTGCAGGCAATGTCGTGCTGTTAGCAAAGGCACTCGTGTCGTTCGTCTGCTGCCATACCCAATTACTGATCAATTTCGCGCCACTGTAGTCACAAATACGATCGTCTTACGTTCCACATTGATTTCTGCAGTGATTTCATGCAATGTTGTTTATCTGTTAGCACTGATAACTCTACGCAAACCCCCCTGTTCTGCATTGTCTGGGGTGAGAGGTAATGCTTGAAATTTGAAGTTCTCGGCTCACTCTTGACATTGTTGATCTAGGCATATTAAATTCCCTAGCGTTTTCCGGAATGGAATTTCCCATGGGTATAGTTCCAACTACTATTTCGAGTTCAAATTCTGTTAATTTCCGTCGTGCGACCATAATGACAAAGTACGCCTGTTCACATGAATCGCTTGAGTACAAAATGGCATCTTCGCCGTTGCACTGCCCTTTTACAGCGTGTGTGCGTGATAATACCGCCATCTGTATATGTACATATCGTCATCCTATGATCTCAATGAACGAGGGTTGGAACTTAAATAGTGGCAACTATTTGTTCACAACCGATACAAAAGAGATACATGTTTGCACCTTTTACTGTCCTTCAAAGTAGTCACCAGCGTCGTGTACAGCCCTATGTGAGCGATGTGGAAGGCATAGTATACGTTAGCAGAGCCTGTTCTTTTTACGGTGCGAATGGAGCGGTCTACTGCCTGTCGAATCTCTGCGATGGTGTTAGCCTAACGCATTACGTTCCTCCACGGTAGTCCGTCAATGCACAGTATTACTGTTCGTTTTTAAAGCATCACATACGACCAGCTTTGCGAAAGATGCGGCGACACTTTCTGCGCAACCCACCCATCATTTTGCGTAATGCGCTGGCGCATACAGTGCAAGCTGTGGCTGTTCTGTTCGGTCGATGGGACTGGGAAGTACTGTACCATCCATCGTACTCCCCGAACATAAGCCCTTGTGACTTTTATTTGATTCCGAATATGAAGGAACCACTTCGTGGCATTCGCTTCAGAACTGCTCCAGAGATTCGACAGGCAATAGACCGCTCCATTCGCACCATCAAAAGAACAGGATCTGCTAACGTATGCTACGCCTTCCACATCGCTGGCAACTGGTTCTACACAACGCTGGTGCCTACTTTGAAAGACAGCAACAGGAGCAAACATGTAACTCTTTTGTATCAGTTGTGAATAAATTGTTGCCACTATTTAAGTTCCAACCCTCGTATATACAACACCATAACAGCTCAAGTGGAAAGCAGCACTTCATGCAGAAATTTTCTTATCTTGCCGTGTTGTCAGTTTGTACAGATACTGTTATCTGATTTTATATCAGTCATCACAAAATCAAGTCTAAACTACGCAATTCACAGCCAATTTAGCTGCTGAGTGGCAACGCTGACTAACCAGAAAATGACTGTTTTCAACGGGCTGTAGTCAATTTCCAGGGCTCAAATGGTTCAAAAGGCTCTGAGGACCATGGGACTTAATATCTGAGGTCATCAGTCCCCTAGAACGTAGAACTACTCAAACCTAACTAACCAAAGGACATCAGACACACCCATGCCCGAGGCAGGATTCGAACCTGCGAGCGTAGCGGTCGGGCGGTTTCAGACTGAAGCGCCTAGAACCGCTTGGCCGCATCGGCCTGAATTTCCAGGGAGTCACAAATATAATCCAGAGTAGAGCGTTCTTCGTTACGACAAAATTAAGAGATAACTATATGTGCAGTTAGATGATTTGTTGCTATAATTCGTGTTTGGCAAGTTTAATGTGTTTGTTCATTTAAACATCACGCAATCATTTTTAACAAGCGCGAACAGACCCTCTTCACCTCTGGCATCACAAACTGAACTTAATGGGTTCCAACGTGTTACAAAAACCACATTAAATAGGATCTCACTTAGCTAACGACTGGTGGAGAGTCGGTGTAGGCTAGGCCGTGGTAGGGGCTATGTCGCACTCGCAGGCATTCGTAGGCCAGACATTTTATTTTATTATTGAAGCAGTCGTCATGTAAGGTCACAGGTCACCTGTTTCTTGTTATACACTCCTGGAAATTGAAATAAGAACACTGTGAATTCATTGTCCCAGGAAGGGGAAACTTTATTGACACATTCCTGGGGTCAGATACATCACATGATCACACTGACAGAACCACAGGCACATAGACACACGCAACAGAGTATGCACAATGTCGGCACTAGTACAGTGTATATCCACCTTTCGCAGCAAAGCAGGCTGCTATTCTCCCATGGAGACGATCGTAGAGATGCTGGATGTAGTCCTGTGGAACGGCTTGCCATGACATTTCCACCTGGCGCCTCAGTTGGACCAGCGTTCGTGCTGGACGTGCAGACTGCGTGAGACGACGTTTCATCCAGTCCCAAACATGCTCAATGGGGGACAGATCAGGAGATCTTACTGGCCAGGGTAGTTGACTTACACCTTCTAGAGCACGTTGGGTGGCACGGGATACATGCGGACGTGCATTGTCCTGTTGGAACAGCAAGTTCCCTTGGCGGTCTAGGAATGGTAGAACGATGGGTTCGATGACGGTTTGGATGTACCGTGCACTATTCAGTGTCCCCTCGACGATCACCAGAGGTGTACGGCCAGTGTAGGAGATCGCTCCCCACACCATGATGCCGGGTGTTGGCCCTATGTGCCTCGGTCGTATGCAGTCCTGATTGTGGCGCTCACCTGCACGGCGCCGAACACGCATACGACCATCATTGGCACCAAGTAGGAAGCGACTCTCATCGCTGAAGACGACACGTCTCCATTCGTCCCTCCATTCACGCCTGTCGCGACACAACTGGAGGCGGACTGCACGATGTTGGGGCGTGAGCGGAAGACGGCCTAACGGTGTGCGGGACCGTAGCCCAGCTTCATGGAGACGGTTGCGAATGGTCCTCGCCGACACTCCAGGAGCAACAGTGTCCCTAATTTGCTGGGAAGTGGCGGTGCGGTCCCCTACGGCACTGCGTAGGATCCTACGGTCTTGGCGTGCATCCGTGCGTCGCTGCGGTCCGGTCCCAGGTCGACGGGCACGTGCACCTTCCGCCGACCACTGGCGACAACATCGATGTACTGTGGAGACCTCACGCCCCACGTGTTGAGCAATTCGGCGGTACGTCCACCCGGCCTCCCGCATGCCCACTATACGCCCTCGCTCAAAGTCCGTCAACTGCACATACGGTTCACGTCCACGCTGTCGCGGCATGCTACCAGTGTTAAAGACTGCGATGGAGCTCCGTATGCCACGGCAAACTGGCTGACACTGACGGCGGCGGTGCACAAATGCTGCGCAGCTAGCGCCATTCGACGGCCAACACCGCGGTTCCTGGTGTGTCCGCTGTGCCGTGCGTGTGATCATTGCTTGTACAGCCCTCTCGCAGTGTCCGGAGCAAGTATGGTGGGTCTGACACACCGGTGTCAATGTGTTTTTTTTCCATTTCCATGAGTGTATTTGAAACTGAGATGTTGAAAATATTGGTGGAGGCGTTGGATTCGAACTCAGATCTTCCCTTTCGCGGGATTTCACTCCTTTGAGACGAAATAGTTCCATCATTTCGTTCTTTCTCCAAGATTCCAAATTCGTCGAGGTCTCCACGAAAACAGTGTCTGTGTTCTAATCCTGATCCGGTGCATATTCTTCACCTTATAATTTCAAGCTGTAGACTATGAACTCCAAACCAAATATGAAAAACAATGATGATTTTTTAACATCTCTACATGCGTCGTCAGCAATAATGTCTTGGGCCCGCTTTGACTTTCAGTCAGACACAGAACTTCACATCATTTCAGGTTCAAACACGCCAGTCCTAGTTACAGGTGAAAAAGAAATCAATAATTAAACAATTTTAGTCTCTACGAGTAGATTCAAAGCGATATGTGTAGCGTTGGACTCCCAGGCAGCACAGAAGTTTCCGTTATGTTATAACCAGATTAGAGACGGGCACATCACACTACTTATTAAAAGGAACCGATATTTAACGACTATTCGTAGCTAGAAAATGACGGCGAAAAGTGTCAGGTTAGAATGCCATTAAGGCAAAGTATTTCCCCCTCCTAGTTTCCGTTATGTTATAACCAGATTAGAGACGGGCACATCACACTACTTATTAAAAGGAACCGATATTTAACGACTATTCGTAGCTAGAAAATGACGGCGAAAAGTGTCAGGTTAGAATGCCATTAAGGCAAAGTATTTCCCCCTCCTTATTTCTGTGTGTCATCTCACAACTGCTGAAAAAATTCGATATCTAACATTTTATTATACCGATTTGGAGCTGGGTTCGAATCCCCGTCCAGCACACAACTCTACACCTCGTAGTTGCAAGTTTAAAAACACCCACACTTTGCTGGTTATGACTGAAACCATATTTAAAATATTTCTCGACTCGTAAACGATGGTTAGTTGTTTCTAGGTAGCTGTCCAAGTTACCGATGCAGTACATTAATTTTCGTCATTTGATTTCAAGTTCAAACATGCTTTTTGAAACGTCATTTATTGTAAAAAAATTGAGTCTACGAGCGTAAAAGACTGTACTGTCTCTAATAACGTGTTTCTCCGATATTTCCATTACTGCAGTATTAATTTACAACTGGACTGATAGACATATACAGCAATGTTCTCGGTTGGTCTCTTTTTTTCGTAACTACCCGTATTTTGTATGGTGAAACGATCGTACCGGAAAGAGATTAGAGGACCTGCAAGACAGTTATGTCACGTCAGTTGCAAGAAAATCAGGCAACCGCACTACAGTCCATATGCAGAGTGTCAGCATTTTGTAGTAACATATTCACCCCATTAAAAATTGATATCTGGAGAGATCATCAGCTGCCACCCCTATCTCACAAATAATGATAGAACTGTGTTTCTTGACGTTTTCCCAGCTAACGCAAAATTCCATTAACTTCTGGCCGTGCGCACTAGTCTATTGTGTTATTGGCATATTGCAATGCTAATGTATTATACTGAGGTGACGGAAATCATCAAATGGCCCTGAGCACTATGGGACTTAACATCTATGGTCATCAGTCCCCTAGAACTTAGAACTACTTAAACCTAACTAACCAAAGGACAACACACAACACACAGCCATCACGAGGCAGAGAAAATCCCCGACCCCGCCGGGAATCGAACCCGGGAACCTGGGCGCGGGAAGCGAGAACGCTACCGCACGACCACGAGATGCGGGCGGGAAATCATCGGATAGCGACATTCACATATGCATATGGCGGTGGTATCGCGTACACAAGGTATAAAAGGGTAGTGCGTTGGTGGAGCTGTCATTCGTGTTCAGATGATTCATGTGAGAAGATTTCCGACGTAGTTACGGCCGCACGACGGAAATTAAAGGCTCTGAACGCGGAATGACAGCTGGAGCTAGACTTATGGGACATTTCATTTCGGAAACCGCTAGGAAATTCAATAGTCCGAGATACACAGTGTGAAGAGCGTGCCCAGAATATCAAAATTTGGCATTACCTTTCACCACAGACAGCGCAGCGGACGACAGCCTTAACTTAACGACCGAGAGCAGCAGCGTTTGCGTAGAGCTTTAGTGCTAAGAGATAAGCAACACGGTGTGAAACAACCGCAGATATCAATATGGGACATATGACGAACGTATCCGTTACGAGAGTAAAGCAAAATTTGGCTTTAATGAAATGTGGCAACAGACAACAGACCCGAGTGCCTTTGTTAACAGCACGACATCACCTGCAGCGCCTCCCGCTGGACGAAATAAACACCTCGAAGTTGTAAATTGGCCCGCAGCTCGTCGTCAGACTGCAAAAGGATGTCCCTCTGGAGTATAATAACCTGGACCATATTTAAGCTCTTGTGGGTTGTGATGTATCAGATAGATCACCCAACTTGTCACAAGCTAGAAACGCCCGCGACGGAGCAGAGGATACTGTTAATGTCAAGACTGACCCTGACCGCATTTTGGACAAATCCCCACAAACTTGTCCGCTAAATGCTCCACAAAAATCTGAGGCTTCATTGACATGAAAGATTCCCCATCAACTCTTGTACATACGAGGTACTGTGGCGAATAATTTTGGTTCCATCCTTAGCCTGGCGTTCGTCCCATGGTGTGGCCAGGGAGAGGAATGATCTTAGGTCACACTTATGTGTATTAAATTGAGTCCGCGAACGCTTAGAGAATGCAGGTGATTGACCACCAGCAAGAGACGATGTAGTACGCTTCATGGCGTGTTATCCGCCAGGATGCCACACACTCCGATCAGGGGCCCTCCCCACGGACCACCTGGCAGGATGGCAATTGCCAGGAGTCTCGATGCCTCAGGGTGATGGGCATCTACTCCTTGGCATACGTGGGGAGTTAACGGCGCAGAGCGATCCCTGTGTGGTCAGGAAGCTGCAACCAACAGGGTACATGGCGGCCCCACCACAACGGACTGGTTATTGTGCTGGATATCAGGTGCAACCAATCAAACAGGTCCATTATCATCGTCAGCGCAGAAAAAGAATACTGCATAGTGGATGAAGGAAAACGCACCCAGGAGGGTGACCTCGCCCAACAGCTGGAGAATGAGCGTAAGTGCAGATCTACGTCGACGAAGGATGCGAGAGGTCCCAGCTCATGATAGACACGGTGCACCATTTAAGACGTCCTTCCACAGTTGACTCCCTCTTTGGCAAAATTTAGATGGATGGAGGCCAAATCCTACAGAGGACCATCACATATAGGCCGAAACGTGTGAGACTCCTTTTAGTCACGTCGTACGACTGACAGGAATACCTCGGGCCTATTCTAACCTCCAGGGCCGCAAGGGGAGCGGTTAAACACTGAACAAAACATGCACCTCTTCATATTCCATCACAGTCAAGATTAATGTATCGTAAAAATGTTAGTTCTTTTACATGTTATTTTTTAGCAGATGAAATGTTACAAGGAATATAGTCGTCTATCCTCTTATTTTTCAGTACCATGATTAATTTCCTTTATCTGATTACTGACAACATTCTCAAAAAAAAGAAAACACCCGATAGTGTGAAAGGAATTTTGAACTGCAGGTTAAGCAAAGGAATGAAAAATGTCCCTATGTCTATTTTGGGGCGTTTTATTTTTCCTATTCCAGTCAACATTTTCATATTACAAGCTTGTACACACGGCACATAAAAGTGTTTTTGATCCATCAGAACTAAGCAACTTCAGTCACTGTCCTGCATGGAGGTTGTCACTCGATGCCGAAAATATTCCGACATGTTCACTTTCTAACTAGGCCGGTGGCTCTACAAGCATTCCTACTCCGTGGACATCGATGTACACTCCTGGAAATGGAAAAAAGAACACATTGGCACATTGGACCGCCGACTGGTCAATTTGACCACTTTTTATATTTTAACATGTTATTATTCGGTCAATTTCTAACCTATGCTGTTGTGAGTTAATGACTTTTCCTAAATGTTAATGTAGATCATATAAATAGTCCAATATTTATCTTCATTAGTTTTCTTTGAATGACCACTTATAGTTAAAACCGTCGAGTGGTCACTTAGACCACATTACATGTACACTCCTGGAAATGGAAAAAAGAACACATTGACACCGGTGTGTCAGACCCACCATACTTGCTCCGGACACTGCGAGAGGGCTGTACAAGCAATGATCACACGCACGGCACAGCGGACACACCAGGAACCGCGGTGTAGGCAGTCGAATGGCGCTAGCTGCGCAGCATTTGTGCACCGCCGCCGTCAGTGTCAGCCAGTTTGCCGTGGCATACGGAGCTCCATCGCAGTCTTTAACACTGGTAGCATGCCGCGACAGCGTGGACGTGAACCGTATGTGCAGTTGACGGACTTTGAGCGAGGGCGTATAGTGGGCATGCGGGAGGCCGGGTGGACGTACCGCCGAATTGCTCAACACGTGGGGCGTGAGGTCTCCACAGTACATCGATGTTGTCGCCAGTGGTCGGCGGAAGGTGCACGTGCCCGTCGACCTGGGACCGGACCGCAGCGACGCACGGATGCACTCCAAGACCGTAGGATCCTACGCAGTGCCATAGGGGACTGCACCGCCACTTCCCAGCAAATTAGGGACACTGTTGCTCCTGGGGTATCGGCGAGGACCATTCGCAACCGTCTCCATGAAGCTGGGCTACGGTCCCGCACACCGTTAGGCCGTCTTCCGCTCACGCCCCAACATCGTGCAGCCCGCCTCCAGTGGTGTCGCGACAGGCGTGAATGGAGGGACGAATGGAGACGTGTCGTCTTCAGCGATGAGAGTCGCTTCTGCCTTGGTGCCAATGATGGTCGTATGCGTGTTTGGCGCCGTGCAGGTGAGCGCCACAATCAGGACTGCATACGACCGAGGCACACAGGGCCAACACCCGTGCATCATGGTGTGGGGAGCGATCTCCTACACTGGCCGTACACCTCTGGTGATCGTCGAGGGGACACTGAATAGTGCACGGTACATCCAAACCGTCATCGAACCCATCGTTCTACCATTCCTAGACCGGCAAGGGAACTTGCTGTTCCAACAGGACAATGCACGTCCGCATGTATCCCGTGCCACCCAACGTGCTCTAGAAGGTGTAAGTCAACTATCCTGGCCAGCACGATCTCCGGATCTGTCCCCCATTGAGCATGTTTGGGACTCGATGAAGCGTCGTCTCACGCGGTCTGCACGTCCAGCATGAACGCTGGTCCAACTGAGGCGCCAGGTGGAAATGGCATGGCAAGCCGTTCCACAGGACTACATTCAGCATCTCTACGATCGCCTCCATGGGAGAATAGCAGCCTGCATTGCTGCGAAAGGTGGATATACACTGTACTAGTGCCGACTTTGTGCATGCTCTGTTGCCTGTGTCTATGTGCCTGTGGTTCTGTCAGTGTGATCATGTGATGTATCTGACCCCAGGAATGTGTCAATAAAGTTTCCCCTTCCTGGGACAATGAATTCACGGTGTTCTTATTTCAATTTCCAGGAGTGTAGTTTGTGGCTCAACATAAATTGTGAGAGTTAGTTCCTCACAGTCTGCAAGGAGAAACTCGTCGTTTCAATAAAACGTCGTAAAAAAAAAAACAATTTTATGTAAATATATTCCTTACCTTGCAGTACAGCAAATAGTTGATCAGTTCTATCAAATTGCGTACACGTCATATTTAGCGTTTCTGATATTCAATGCTGAAATTTACATGTCGCGTACGATATCATGTAAGTTTACTGAGCAACTACAGCTTTTTAAAATTTACACTACTGGCCATTAAAATTGCTACAACACGAAGATGACGTGCTACAGACGTGAAATTTAACCGACAGGAAGAAGATGCTGTGATACGCAAATGATTAGCTTTTCAGAGCATTCACACAAGGTTGGCGCCGGTGGCGACACCTACAACGTGCTGACATGAGGAAAGCTTCCAACTGATTTCTCATACACAAACAGCAGTTGACCGGCGTTGCCTGGTGAAACGTTGTTGCGATACCTCGTGTAAGGAGGATAAATGCGTACCATCACGTTTCCGACTTTGATAAACGTCGGATTGTAGCCTATCGCGATTGCGGTTTATCGTATCGCGACATTGCTGCTCGCTTTGGGCGAGATCCAATGACTGTTAGCAGAGTATGGAATCGGTGTGTTCAGGAGGGTAATACGAAATGCCGTGCTGGATCCCAACGGCCTCGTTTCACTAGCAGTCGAGATGACAGGCATCTTATCCTCATGGCTGTAACGGATCGTGCAGCCACATCTCGATCCCTGAGTCAACAGGTGGGGACGTTTGCAAGGCAACAACCATCTGCACGAACAGTTCGACGACGTTTGCAGCAGCATGGACTATCAGCTCGGAGACCATGGCTGCGGTTGCCCTTGACGCTGCATCACAGACAGGAGCGTCTGCCATAGTGCACTCAACTACGAACCTGGGTGCACGAACGGCAAACCCAGGTTCTGGTTACAGCATCATGATGGTCGCATTCATGTTTGGCGACATCGCGGTGAACGCACATTGGAAGCGTGTATTCGTAATCGCCATACTGGCGTATCACCCTGCGTGATGGTATGGGGTGCCATTGGTTACACGTCTCGGTCACCTCTTGTTCGCATTGACGGCTCTTTGAACAGTGGACGTTATATTTCAGATGTGTTACGATCCGTGGCTCTACCCTTCATTCGATCCCTGGATAACTCTACATTTCAGCAGGACAATGCACGACCACATGTTGCAGGTCCTGTACGGGCCTTTCTGGATACAGAAAATGTTCGACTGCTGTCCTGGTCAGCACATTCTCCAGATCTGTCACCAGTTGAAAGCGTCTGGTCAATGGTGATCGAGCAACTGGCTCGTCACAATACGCCAGTCACTACTCTTGATGAACTGTGGTATCGTGTTGAAGCTGCATGGGCAGCTGTACCTGTACACGCCATCCAAGTTCTGTTTGACTCAATGTCCAGGCGTATCAAGGCCGTTATAACGGCCAGAGGTGATTGTTCTGGGTGCTGATTTCTCGGGATCTATGCACCCAAATTTCGTGAAAATGTAATCACATGTCAGTTCTAGTATAATAAATTTGTCCAATGAATACCCCTTTATCATCTGCATTTCTTCTTGGTGTAGCAGTTTTAATGGCCACTAGTGTATAAAAGAGTCTAAATTTGTCCGTTTCTCGATTTCTAAATTTTGTGAATTGGAGAAGACATTAAACACTATGTTTTTCAAAGTTTCTTCTCTTTTAACTAATTCTTCTGTAACTTTCTCAGTATGCTCATTACATCTTTCTGTCAAGCTCATCTCTATTCGGATGGACACCTTTTGTGTCCCTCTCTACCTCTTTTTAGTATGTACAAATTACGACCCATGCTTAATTCACGAGCTACATCTTATTATTAGGTAAGAAGCTTTGCACTTTATGATCCCTACGGCCAATTAACCTCGTTATTTTAACAGTGAGCAGACACTAATCAGTGCTTATTTGCTGAATAAAATTTCACAGTCGGAAGTGAGACGGAGAAACACAAAAAGGGTCTCTCATTTAATATAATGAAATGCGTTCTGACGAGAACCATCTCGTGTGAATTATTTGAGTTTGTGTGAAAATTACTTCTTCAGACCTCGAATTAGATATATCAAGAATTAGGTCTCGTTGTGAAACTGAGGTAGATAGTTCCTGTGAGTAGTATGGGTAGAGGTCATATTTAACAACCGAAATAAATTAATGAATGGTTCCTTTTACCAACCATAGACTCAGGTGATTCAGTTGTTGAACAGTTTAAAGAAACCTTCATAGTCATCTCAAATGGGTACCCTACTCACACAGTAGGTAGTGCCTGCAATCTACACTCGATATGTTCGAGAATACACATGTTTAAAGTCAGTGGTGGAAATAAAACGTCGTCCGAAATTGTACTAAATGCTTTCTCAAAAAAATATTTTAAACAATTAGTTTAGGAGCCCATTCTAAGTGTAAATGGTTACGAAAGCGTACTTCACCTCTTAGCAACAAATAATCCTGAACAAATGGGGATCATCATGGCGAATACAGGGATTAGTATTCACAAAGTAGTTGTAACAAAACCGAACACCGTAACTTCCAGATCAATAAAAAACGCAAGATATATCTGTGTAAAGAAAATAAGATAAAATTTATCTTGACGCGTTCATAAGACACGTTCTCCACTCCTTTCAATCTTTCCACTCCTTTCAAACAAAGGGTAGACCACATTTGGTTTCAATTAGAGAAATAGTATAAATGGCAGAGGAAAGATTTGTACCGAATAAATAAATAAAAGATGGTACTGATATCCCAACGTACATAGAACAGGTTAGGAGCCACGAAAGAAACATGCCAAATTAAATAGAACACAAAATCTTCAAGACTGCCTAAGTTTTACTGAAGCTCGAAACTGAGAGCAATGAGAAATGTTTTTAATAGTTTCCACAGCGAATTTCTGTCTCGAAATCTGCAGAAAATCCAACAGATTATGGTCAGAATAAAGTACACCAGCGGAAAGACACAATCAATACTTTCACTGCACGATACAAATTATAATACAGGCTATTACCAATGATAGTGCCACTGTATCGGAGTTACTGAACACAGTATTTCGAAATTTCTTCACTAGAGAAGACGAAGTATATATTATAGAATTTGAATCAGTAACAGCTGCCAACTACAGCAATTTAGAAGCAGATGCCCTCGGTGTAACGAAGCACCTTAAATCACTTAATAAAAGCAAGTAGAGATTCTATACCAGTAAGGTTCATAGCAGAGCATGCTTATATAATAGCTCCATACTTAGCAATAATATGCAACAGCTCGCTCGACGAAACATTAGAAAGTTCCACAGGTTATACTAACACTCAGGAAAGGAAATAGAACTAATCCGATGAATTATAGACCTATATCATTGACGTCTATTTGCACCAGAATTTTGGAACATATAAACTACCGTGTTCGGAAATTATGAATTACCTCGAAGAAAACGGTCTATTGACAAATTGTCAGCACAGATTCAGAGAATATAGTTCTTGTGAAGCACAACGGGTTCTTTATACGCACGAAGCAATGAGTTCTATCGACTGGCGATTTAGAACTGATTCCATATATCTAAATTTCCTGATATCATTTTACACTGTTCCTCACAAGAGCTTTTCTAATCAAATTGCGTGAATTTGGGGTATCCAGTTGTGAGACTGGGTTCGCGATTTTGTGCCAGAAAGGTCACAGTTCGTAGTAGCCGTGGAAAGTAATCGAGAAAACCAGAAGCGATATCTGGTGTTCCCCAAGGTCGTGCTAGAGGCCCCCTGCTGTTCCTAACCTATATAAGAGATTTACGAGACAACCTGAGCAGCACTCTTAGATTGTTTGCAGATGACGCTATCCTTTACTGTCTAGTAAATTCATTAGAAGGTCGAAGCAAATTGAAAAATTACTTAAACACGATATCTGTATGGTCCGAAAAGTGGAAGTCGATTCTAAATCAATCCACATGGGTAATAAAAGAAATCCGTTAAATTTCGTTTACACAGTAAATCACACAAATTTAAAGGCTGTCAATTCACTTCAATACCTAGGAATTGCAGTAACGAGCAACTTAAATTGGAACGGTAAAGTAGATAATGTTGTGGGGGAAGGCAAACCAAAAACTGCTTTTCATTGGCAGAACACTTAGAAGATGAAAGAGGTCTACTAAAGAGACACTACGCTTGTCTGTCCTCTCCCAGAGCACTGCTGTACGGTATGGGATCCTTACCAGATAGGATTGACAGAGGACACCGAAAAAGTACAAAGAGCAGCAGCGCGTTTGGTATTATCGCGAAATAGGGAATAGAGTGTCACGGACGTGATTAGCGGGTTCGGGTAACAATCATTAAAACATAGGCGTTTTTCTCTGCAGAGAGATATTTTCACAAAATTTCAATCGCCAACTTTCTCCTATGTATGCAAAAATGTTTTATGGACGCTAATCTATAGAGGAACAAATGATCATCGTCATGAAATAAGAGAAATCAGAACGCGCACAGAAAGATCGGTGTGTTGATTTTTCCAACGCGCTACTCTAGAGTGAAACGGTAGAGAAGTATTCTGAACGTGGGTCCATGAACTCTCTGTCAGCCACTAGATATAGATGTAGTAAAACATCAGTGGCTTCCCACTGCGTCAGTGGTTGTAGCAGACACAAGATGTACTGTTTCATCGCTTCTACTGTAGTTGGAAAATATTAAGACTGAGATTTCAAAACTTTTCATTAAATCTTCTAGATTCTTTTATCAGAAGAGTTACGAAATTTACTATGGAGCGAAACTTCAAGCTTCTGCTCAACACTTGATTCATTGTTATCTATATTCGTTGCTCTTCGTGTTGTCTGAATTACTTTACTGGGTATGAGTTGGTAGCCTGCTGTAGGATATCCAGCGTTTGTAACCTGACGTCGCCACCGCAAGAGAAACCTGAAACCGGCGAAACAACTTCGACGAAGCCTACCCAACCTGCGACTCGTGCTGAATCCAGCTGCAACGTTTCCTGGCCCTCCGTCTAAAACTTCCTCCATTACGTTTCTACCACGTGAAGGATACGTATTCAAACTATTCAAGATAGTGTCCTACTGACAGGTAGGACATTAAATAATAATTTCTACAGGAAACGAATTTTATGTAGCTTTTTACAGTAAACTGTTTCATGGCATACATAACTGACACTGGCCCCAGCCTCATCCTTTCAGGATTTAGTGGTCAAGGAAGCAATGAAAATATGCTCGAGTGAGAATGTAATCAACCTGCGCGATAGCGTCCACCTACATATTTTGTTTTGGGCCTTTGCTGGCTTGCATTCTATCGCTTGTCACCAAGCTGAACGATGAACAATCTGACTCAAAATCATTGTGGGTTTTCGGATTCTCGAGCAGCTCAGTTTGTTAATTACTTTCGTTCTTCATGGACCATTTGCATGCGTGCATGCATTTACGCATGTTCATTGAACTCCTCAGTATAGTTTTGAGACCCATGGTTGTGATGACTCATACAGTAAATAGCCACTCTTTCACACTGAGAATTTATACACTCACTCTGGTTGAAACGAAGCCCCCAACATAGGCTCCAAAAAGACTTAAACAATAATAGCTGACTGACATGAAATTTACATAATAGTTGCCGCGTCTGTCTGATGCCCTCCTGATCTGTGCCTTTCTCGCTCGCCTCTGAGAAAACTAGATATTGTGCCATTATTACAAATATAGCTAGCTGTAAGTAGGTAAAATCATTTCGTTTTACTAACACGTGTCACTTAAACATTTAGCGATGAACTTTCCTCACGTACGTCCCAGTCGAAACGAACTTCAGCTTACATTTAACTACCATCTCTATGGATTAAACGTACATATGGGCCTTTAGACCCATTAATGAGGTACTTCACATATACATTTAACCATAGCATGATATTGAGTTTTGAATAACATGTTCTCCACTCCTTTAGAAAATACGAACTGTTCGTCGTGCTAATACACACACTGATAAAGTGGAGTGTACGGCTGAACCCTGTTGCCTCACGCAAAGCTTTCTCTGTTCCCATCTGCCGGCCGCGGTGGTCTAGCGGTTCAGGCGCTCAGTCCGGCACCGCGGGACTCCTACGGTCGCAGGTTCGAATCCTGCCTCGGGCATGGATGTGTGTGATGTCCTTAGGTTAGTTAGGTTTAAGTAGTTCTAAGTTCTAGGGGACTGATGACCACAGACGTTAAGTCCCATAGTGCTCAGAGCCATTTGAACCATCTGTTCCCATCTAATTTTCATTTCTTTCTACAGTCCATTTTCTTCCGATTTTCTTGGCAGTTTCATTCTCAGACGTCACTTCCATTCGCTAATTTTCTTTCATGTACGAGTTTATGTCGAAAACTTACTTTGAAGGACTTTGTCTGGGTTCTTCCTAGATTCTTTTTTTTTTTCAATCATTCCGTGTATATTAAAAATTTATGAATAAGTTTTCTTTCTGGTGGTCTTTAGATGTATCAATAAAATTTTAATCTTCTTTCTTCGGATGTCTTCTTGGAGGCTGCATAATGTTTCTCTCATTTCAGCGTTTTTTAGTCTGTAGCTACCTCCCACACTCGTAGGACGAGAATTTTTCTTATAGTTTTACGCTCTTCTCTCAGGATGTTTTCCATGTTACCATTTACATGAAATGTGAGTGCTAACTGGTTTCATAACGGTATTTTAGTGCTGATCTTTTCGATCATCGAGGGCCAATTTCTATTTTAGATGTATTGAGTTCTTCCGGGAGAGCTCCTGAGTTCCTTCAGACGAAGTCTCTGTGGTATTTGCTGTGAACAATTTTTACATATCAAGTTTGAGCACTTTAAGTTTTCACGAAGGAAATTTGTAATTAACGTTTTCAGCACGCTCTTCGTGGATTTCTATATTTTTTATTGCAGTGTTCTTATTTTCAGTTACTTGAAATTCGCTTCTGGGTAACGACTTCCTCTAGACATTTCAATGCATTATAGTCTTCGTTACATGCATCAAGTTCATCCTGCAAGTTTTTTATTGTCATATACCCACCTTCCACTAAGAGGTCGTGTAAGGCGGCTGGGAATATTTTTGCTGATGTGAAGCTAACTTCACATGGATGATCGCTCTAGCGATTTTGCAATTGTGTATTTTCCACTCTTGTGATTAAATGTGTATTTAATACTCTCACACTGTGTATCACTCGAAGTCTCACTACACTACCTGCACGTGGTCGTCGAATCACGCTCGAAGAGAACGGTTTTAGAGTGCTAGTGGTGCTGGCTTACCTCAGCTCGTGAACTCAAGACTCACGAAACCGGCATTCATCCGTTGCTAATTATTTTGTAGCATTTAGTAATTACGTATAATCAAGGGAAGAAGTTATCACTGGCCATACATAGTTAAGTACACTGACAAGCCAAAACATTATGACCACTGCCCAACGCGAAGTACGATACCGCCTGGTGGCGTTTCGGGCACATGACTTTGTAACTAACGTATGAAAGCGGAGCAGACACTAACGGATGATGGCCCTAGCAAAGATATAGGTTGCAAATGGGTAAATGCGCCGGCCGCGGTGGTCTCGCGGTTCTAGGCTCGCAGTCCGGAACCGTGCGACTGCTATGGTCGCAGGTTCGAATCCTGCCTCGGGCATGGATGTGTGTGATGTCCTTAGGTTAGTTAGGGTTAAGTAGTTCTAAGTGCTAGGAGACTAATGACCACAGCAGTTGAGTCCCATAGTGCTCAGAGCCAAATGGGTAAATCCACTAAGATAAGCGACTTTGACAAAGGACTGATTACTATTAAGCAGAGCCTGTGAGCGAGTACCTCGAAAACGGTAAATTTGGTCGAATGTTCACGTGCTACTGTCGTGAGCATCTACGGAAAGAAGTAGAAGGACAGCGAAACCGCCGGCCGCGGTGGTCTCGCGGTTCTAGGCGCTCAGTCCGGAACCGCGCGACTGCTACGGTCGCAGGTTCGAATCCTGCCTCGGGCATGGATGTGTGTGATGTCCTTAGGTTAGTTAGGTTTAATTAGTTCTAAGTTCTAGACGGCTGATGACCACAGATGTTAAGTCGCATAGTGCTCAGAGCCATTTGAACCATTTTTTTTTTTTTCTTTTTTGAACAGCGAAACTACCACTAGACGCCAGATGATTGGACGTCCACTGATCTTCACAGAACGTGGGGTTGGGAGGCTTGTCTGCTCTGTAAAGTAGGATATATGGTGATATGTTCGTCTCTGCCTAAATAGAACAATGCTGGTACACACGCTAGTGTTTCGGAACACGTCGTTCATCCTACATTGTTAAACACGGAGTGCCGAAGCAGACCACCCCTCCGTGTTCTCATGTTGACCCAACGACATCGTCATTTACTACTGCAGTGGGCATGGGACCATCGGGAATCGCCTGTTGATCAATGAAACGTGTCGGCTCATCGAATGCATCACATTTCTGCTACACTAGGTCGATGATCACCTCAACAAACGTCGACATAGAGGTGAGCGTCAGTTCGAAACGTGCAGCGTACCACGGACGTAGGCTTCTTCTTATTATTATTCAGTAGCTCTACAGCCCTTGGTGAGCCTTGGCTTCTTCAACCATCTTCGTCCACACTTCTCGGTTATTTGCTGCTCTTTTCCACCCCCGGACTCCCATGTTGCTGATATCCATTATTACCTCATCGATCCATCTTCTTCTAGGTCTCCCTTTTCGCCTAACTGAATGGATCATACCTTTCATCATTTTCTTTGGAATTATATCCTCTGCCATTCTCTCCAAGTGTCCTAGCCATCGCATTCGCTGTGATTTCACAAATTTTACTATGTCCCTGCCTTGTATTAACTCTTGTAATTCAACATTGTAGCGTATTCTCCAGCCTTCTTCCTCCCTTACTGGCCCATAGATTTTGCGTAGTATTTTCCGCTCAATGCTTCTTAGAGCATTTTTATCGTGTTCTGTCAACGTCCATACCTCTGAGCCGTATGTGATAACTGAGCGGACTAGGGAATTATATATTAGCAATTTAGTTTTTCTTGTAACAATGCTACTTTTGAAAAGCTGCATATTTGCAAAGTAAGCTCTGTTTCCTGCTTGTATTCTTTCCCTTGTATCATTTCCAATACTGTTATCATTTGTTATTAGGGCTCCCAAGTAGTTAAAAGAGGACACTCCATTGAAGCATTTCCCATTGATGTTTAGGTTTTTAGGGGTTCTTCTGGCCTCAGATTGTGACATTACCATATATTTTGTTTTTTGTTTTCATTTACTATGAGGCCAATTTTTAAGGCTTCTGTTTCCATTGCCCGGTATGTTTCTAGGAGTATATTGGTATTTCTTTCTACTATGGCAATGTCATCAGCGCATGCACATATCTGGCTAGTTTTCATAAATATGGTGCCTGTTTTGTTGACTTTGTTTACTGCACTATGCAGGGCTATGTTAAATATGACAGTGGAGAGACTATCCCCTTGCTTCACACCTTTATTAAAGTCAGAGCTCTCACTTGTTCTGCTAAGGACCTTTACTTTTGCTCTTGTCTCTGTCATTGTCATTCTGATTAGTCTTATTAATTTAGTACATATACCAACTTCTTTCAGTACTCTGTATAGTTCTTGCCGTTTTATGCTGTCAAAGGCTTGTTTGAAATCGGTGAATAATAAATGCAGATCTATATCATATTCATAGAACTTTTCCATCATTTGCCTTATCACAAATATTTGATCAGTTGTTCCTCTGCCCGGTCGAAAGCCACACTGATATTCCCCTAGTATGCCTTCTGCACACTTCCGTATCCTTTCGTTTAATATACTTGTGAAGATCTTATCAGCTTTACATAGGAGTGTTACACCTCTATAGTTTTCACACGGTGTTCTGTCCGCTTTCTTAGTCATGGGGACTATTATTCCAATTTTCCAATTATCTGGCATAGTTTCTGTTTCCCATATATCTCATATTAATGTGTGCAGATCCTTTATTACAGCCTCACCACCAGTTTTTATTAATTCAGCAATTATGCTGTCTTCCCCAGGGGCTCGATTGTTTTTTGACTTGTGCACAGTCTGGGAGACCTCTTGTGGTGTTGGCTTTCTTGCCTCATTCGTTTCATTGTCTACTTCCAGCTCCACTCTTCCCTCCTGTGCAGCTGTCTCTTCATCTTCTAGGCTGGTGCTTAGTGTATCTTTGAAATACTCTGCCCATCTTCCCACTATCTGTTCTCCTCCCTTATCATTTTCCCATCTTTACTGGAACAGGCCATTGTTTTTGGTTGGAATCTATTCTTCATTTTGTCCATGGCATGATAGAACTTTCTTATTTCTCTCTGTTACTTTAGTTCTTCTAGTTCTTGAAATGTCTTCTTATTCCACTCTCTTTTCTTTCTCTTGCACAGTCTGTTAGCTCTTCTCCTTAATTCTCTATATTGTTCCACATTATTTCTGGTTTCTCTCTGTAGCATTTTTCTCCTTGCCCTGTTCTTTTCCTCTATTGCTGACCTGTAATCTTCATCAAACCACTCCTGGGTTCTTCTGTTCCTTCTTATGCCTATTATTTCCTCTGCAGCATCCTTAATGGCTTTTTCAAACCTGTTCCACCTTTCATCTACTCCTACTGTGGTCTCTTCATTGCTCAACTTTCTGCTTAGTGTTACTTGGTATTTTTTTACTTCATCAGAGATGTTCAGTTTCTCTCTCAAGACTGATTTTATCAAAAAGTGGTCTGAATCAGAGTTACATCCGTAACTGACGTGGAGTGGCGTGCAATCACTAAAATATGGTCAATCTGATTGGCTACTCCATTGGATGCAGACTTCCAAGTACCCAAATGGATCCTTTTATGTGGAAAGCAGGTACTTTTAATAATCATATTATTTCTTGTTGCGAATTGGCATAGTAAGTCTCCCTTCTCATTGTTTTCTTCATGTAGTGAATATTTTCCAGAAACTCCATACAGATGTTTATTCCTCCCTATTTTTGCATTAAAATCTCCTATTATTAGCATCAGGTCATATTTAGGTACTGCACAGTATACTTTTTCCAAGTCTTCGTAGAACTGTTCTTTAATTATATCATCTTTTTCCTCTGTTGGTGCATGTGCATTAACTATTGATATATTCCTAAATTTAACTTTTAGTCTGAGTCTGCACATCCTTTCATTTATGGGTTCAAATTCTAGAAGGCTTTTCCTAACTTCCCTAGTTATTATGAACCCTGTTCCAAGTTGGCCTGTTCTTTCTTCTGGTCCACTATATACCAATGAGTACTCAGGTTAATCTATCTGCCCATTCCCCTGCCATCTTATTTCCTGTAGCCCTACAATATCATATTTGAATTTTAAAATTTCATTGGCTATTTCTCTCATTTTTCCAGGCTGAAGCATTGTCCCCACATTGCATGATGCTACTGTTAGATCCTTTATCCGTTTCCTTTGCCGGGGTCGTGATACATGCTTTCCATCCAGCTTCCGAGGCTTCTGTTGAGTTTCCGTAATATTCTTTTTTTACGGTATGGGGTTATTAGCCCCATGCCCAACCCCCAACCTGGAGGACCAGGATTTGTATGAGGTTAGCTCCACTAGGGAAGCTGGCTTCACTACGCCTTTAGAGCCCTCCCTGCCCTATGTTGTGGGACACACTTTGTCTGGCTCCTCTGTCGAGACCAGTCCGTCTTGGGAGACGCTGCCAGTAGCTATGCTGCCTACCGCCGTCATAGTTCTCGACTTCACCGAAGCACGCAAACCCTCCCGCCCGACAAAGAAGGTGCCTACTACAGGCGGTGTCCCCTGGGAGGGACGGACGTAGGCTGGTGGGAGCATTATTACGCTGTGAGAGACATTCTCCTGCGTTTGCATGGGACCTGTGCTAGTAATCGAAGACGTACTGAAAGCTGCGAACCACCTGCATCCCTCCATGTTTGATATCTTCCCCGATGGCGAAAGCATCTTTCAGCAGTGTAACTGTCCGTGTCTCGGAGCTAGAACCGTACTACAGTGGTTTGAGGAGCATTATAGCTAACTCACGTTGATGTCTCGGCCACTAAATTCACTTGATGTAAGTCCTATGCATCACATCTGGGTCACTATCGGGCGCCATCACCGAGTACTCAAATCAGCGGCCCGTTATACACTCCTGGAAATTGAAATAAGAACACCGTGAATTCATTGTCCCAGGAAGGGGAAACTATATTGACACATTCCTGGGGTCAGATACATCACATGATCACACTGACAGAACCACAGGCACATAGACACAGGCAACAGAGCATACACAATGTCGGCACTAGTACAGTGTATATCCACCTTTCTCAGCAATGCAGGCTGCTATTCTCCCATGGAGACGATCGTAGAGATGTTGGATGTAGTCCTGTGGAACGGCTTGCCATGCCATTTCCACCTGGCGCCTCAGTTGGACCAGCGTTCGTGCTGGACGTGCAGACCGCGTGAGACGAGGCTTCATCCAGCCCCAAACATGCTCAATGGGGGACAGATCCGGAGATCTTGCTGGCCAGGGTAGTTGACTTACACCTTCTAGAGCACGTTGGGTGGCACGGGATACATGCGGACGTGCATTGTCCTGTTGGAACAGCAAGTTCCCTTCCCGGTCTAGGAATGGTAGAACGATGGGTTCGATGACGGTTGGGATGTACCGTGCACTATTCAGTGTCCCCTCGACGATCACCAGAGGTGTACGGCCAGTGTAGGAGATCGCTCCCCACACCATGATGCCGGGTGTTGGCAGTCCTGATTGTGGCGCTCACCTGCACGGCGCCAAACACGCATACGACCATCATTGGCACCAAGGCAGAAGCGACTCTCATCGCTGAAGACGACACGTCTCCATTCGTCCCTCCATTCACGCCTGTCGCGACACCACTGGAGGCGGGCTGCACGATGTTGGGGCGTGAGCGGAAGACGGCCTAACGGTGTGCGGGACCGTAGCCCAGCTTCATGGAGACGGGTGCGAATGGTCCTCGCCGATACCCCAGGAGCAACAGTGTCCCTAATTTGCTGGGAAGTGGCGGTGCGGTCCCCTACGGCACTGCGTAGGATCCTACGGTCTTGGCGTGCATCCGTGCGTCGCTGCGGTCCGGTCCCAGGTCGACGGACACGTGCACCTTCCGCCGACCACTGGCGACAACATCGATGTACTGTGAAGACCTCACGCCCCACGTGTTGAGCAATTCGGCGGTACGTCCACCCGGCCTCCCGCATGCCCACTATACGCCCTCGCTCAAAGTCCGTCAACTGCACATACGGTTCACGTCCACGCTGTCGCGGCATGCTACCAGTGTTAAAGACTGCGATGGAGCTCCGTATGCCACGGCAAACTGGCTGACACTGACGGCGGCGGTGCACAAACGCTGCGCAGCTAGCGCCATTCGACGGCCAACACCGCGGTTCCTGGTGTGTCCGCTGTGCCGTGCGTGTGATCATTGCTTGTACAGCCCTCTCGCAGTGTCCGGAGCAAGTATGGTGGGTCTGACACACCGGTGTCAATGTGTTCTTTTTTCCATTTCCAGGAGTGTATTTGCGAATTACGTGACCTTTGCGCAAGCATCTAATGCCACGTATCTCGACAAAGTTACAAACTAATTATCGGTGCCGTATTTCGTTCCAAAGACGGACAAACAAGTTATTAAGCAGGTAATCATAATGGTTTGGCTCATCAACGTATTATCCGTAAATTATAGCAGGAGCCATAAAAAATTTAGACGAAGCTTAATCACAATGTCACAGATACACGTTTTAGAGGTGTAAAAAACTCGAAAATCTCTTTGACTTCGACGTCTCTACTGTGCAAACCACTATGACGTGCATGATAGAGCTTACGTACCACTTTACCAGTTATAAGCATCAGCATCTTCCTGCCATTCTGCCGTGGTTCAAACAAACCTGTGACTATTCGTGCTGTCCTCTTTTTATCCGTTCAATGTCCCCTGTTAGTCCTAACTGGTATGGGTCCGACCAAACACTTGAGCAATATTCCAGAATGGCTCGCGTGAGTGTTTTATATGCGATCTTCTTTGTAGACGGAATATTTGTACAACTTTTCTCAGACACTGAAACACACAAGACTGTGCTCCACTGACAATGAAAAGTACAAACACGACTGAGACACAACTGGTCCAACTCACTGCTCACTGCTTCAGTTTATTGTTAATCATCAGACTATTTTTATTTAGTATTCATATTGTGACAATAGACACTCATATCGTTCTAATACTATTTGTCACACTAAATTAGTTATATGTTAGGTACCTATGATGCAAAGAAGGTACTGTACGTGTGAAACTGTGGTCCAACGTAAGACAGGGCCTGACAGTCACTGACAGTGATCCCTCACTTTTCCTCTTTCCATGTTCCTCTTCCGTATGTTACCCTTAAATTTTTGACATTAGTGTAGAAATGTAACGGGAGGAACGTAGTGAAGTGTATCTTGAATTCATTTCATTTTGTTTATTTTGTGCGTGTGTGTATTTTTTTCTTCTGGACCTTGTTTCTTTCCTTTATTTCTCGTACCAGCGCTCGTGAAATGACAACAGATCATTAAAATATTGGCTGACTCCCAGAATCGTGTGCTTCATCTCCATGAAATTTAGAACGTATATTGTTGTACGTTTTAATGGTTGTAGGAGGAATGCCACCTTCTCCGTAAACTGTTTCCGGATGTTTGGCCCCTTGGAAGAAAATTTGAATTTAAAAAATGCTTCAATGGAATTTTTGTTGTAAACATAGTTTATATAAATCATTTCACTTTTAACTACCAGTTGAAGAGCTTATATATTTGGGCATTTTCAAATTGGACGGAATTCTTGATCTGAGAGGGCTTTCCAATGGAAGGTGAAATTGCAGTCAATCTTTGTGTACATCACCTCGGTCTTATCTACCTGTTGAAAGTTCTACACATTTAGTTAACTTTAATCCATGATATACGAAATTTACTAAAGCATCCTGACATTTATTATGTAGCATGAACTGGAATATACTGTTTACCAATTTCAGATTTTTAATCCTGAAATGGTACGACAGGGACTCCTGCGTTAAGATAAATTACATAGAGACTGCTTCACGCTGCCATTACACACTGTCCTTGGGGTTTCTGAATCCTGATTACCTATGGGTACATAGTTCGAGTGATACTCCCTGCTGTGATTAAGTTTTACGGAAATTATACCGATTAACGCGGTAAAATGTTGACGCCGCAAACTTCTTGGGAAACTCATTCGATAGAAGAGCAGAAGAATTTCAGAAAACTGGTGCGCGATACATATTTAAAATGTTAGTCAAGTACCTCAAAGTTGGAGAAGTTTGCTGCCATTGCGACGCTTCATGGCGCCAGCTCGTACCTATCAACTTTTCCTTCTTCCGGAAAACGTGTAGTAGCCACCAGCGTTCAGAAAAGCCACACGCGGTCTTTTTCCACGTTGCTACGTTACTAGTATCAAGCTGTCATTCATATGGTATTATAACCGTACAATAAATGAAACAAAACACATTCCACGGAGGGTCACCCTCTTATATCGCCAGCCTCCTTAGTCTTGGAGTACTGACGCTATCTCTAAAAGCGGAGACTATGATTCGAATGTATTGTAGGTTAAATAATGAAGTGTTAGGCTAGAGTGTACATAAAAAGCTTGGTAAAACATTTGAATAAAGTACAAAGATAAAAGCTGTAAAGGAAGAAATATAAATTTTAACTATATGTGGAGAGTGTACTTACCATTATCACATTAGGGATTTTAATCTGAATGCATGTAATACACAAATATAAGACAAGAAAACAGACTAATGACTAAAACCGTCTACGTTCCTACAAGAATCTATCATTACTTTTGTTTTTGCTAAAATATGTTCCACCATATTTATTACATCGTTAGGAAGAGCTTGTTTATTTCTTAATTTCAGCTATTCATCAAATACAGACCTGCGTCTGAAATGGATTAGTAGTCACCGGGACCACACAATGCAATCCTCAATGAAATAAATGAGATCTCAATCAGAATTCCATAGCAAGTAACATCGTTTAGCAAAGATGTATTTCTGCAAGAAGACGAATTCCTTTAACCACTACTTTCTACAAATCCAGGAATAGCGCTTACAATCCGAGATGATAGGAGAAAAGTTATCTTAATGGATTATTCCATAATTCCTCTGAGGATGAACCCCACATTCAAGAATGAAAAGTCAAACTTCTAAATTTTATTTACCTGTGTGTATTAGACAAAAGTCAGTTTTTGGGTTAGAAACTAATCTTCAGACACCAAGGTACAATTATAAGTAAAGGCTGTCTTAAGGCAAATCCTCCAATCAAAAATTGTAAACATCAGAGGATACTATATAAATTTCAAATAAATATTCAGAGTTCCTTCGAAATGATGTCTATAACAAGTAAATGTGAAGAGATGTGTTGAATCATGCAGTACGATAAGTATTTATTAGAATATGAAGCATCACACGTAATCAAAGCAGTGTTTGATACTAAAAACCATGCCATTTTTTCTGGTGGCCGCAGAAAGGTTGTTCAACTGCCTATCAGGGTAGGAGTTTTTTTCTTCCTTGCGGTGGAATGGGAAAATATTTTGTTGGCGCCGACCCACATAGGGAGAAACGATCACCATGATAAATTAAGCAAATTCAGACCTCTGATGGAAAGATATAATATTTCGTTCTTTCGGCGCGCTGTACGAGATTGTAATAATAGATAATTGTGAAGGTAGTTCGATGAACCCTCTGCCAGACGCTTAAATGTAATCTGCAGAGTATCCATGTAGATGCAGATGTGGATGAGATTTGCGTACAAAGTATATTAGTAAGTATAGGTTACTATTATGGGTGTGCGTATAATGTGGTGGCCTGTTTGTATTAATAATTATGAAACAAAGGATAGAGCGAAACTCAGTCCTGGGACGAAGGCAATGAAATGACGCAATTTCAGAGACTTTACTGGTCTCATAGAGAAAAGTCTTGGTACAAATTTTCACTCGCCGCTTCAGTCTATATATTGCACATAAAATCTACTCTTTTCAAACAGCACCGATCAAGCCACCTGGCTTAACGTCCCCGTCCGACGGATAGATCATCTTTAAGAGTGCCATATGCCCTCGTGTCATGATACAACGTATGGAGGTTTGGAATTTAATCCCGGATATTAACAAAAAGTACGGTGATCAGGAAGTCTACGCAACCACCTCTTCCCCATCTCGCCCACCCACCGTGTCGATGAATATTGGAGGTGAGGATTTCTTCAACCATAGGCATTCGAACAGGCTACATACGAGTCGAGCACTACAAAGGCGGGATTCATAGCCAGTATTTCCAAGGTTGAAAAGTTTGACCCATTTCCTTCCTCGATTTGTAACCTGTACCAATCAATATACGCAGCATACATTTATTCGCGTTTCGCTAGAAAGAATCCCACCATTGCAGGCTGCCGAAATTGATGTTAGTAGGAAAAGTTTCTTTTCGCCACTAGGAGTTCAATGTAGTTTCGGTACTGGTATGCCAGAAAGAGAGAACGTCCGAGTTTTGTATGTGATGCGCTTTCTTTCCTTTTTGCACACGCTGTTAACACATTCTGAGATTCGAAAGAATCGAATGTCTAATGGTTCAAATGGCTCTGAGCACTATGGTACTTAACTTCTAAGGTCATCAGTCCCCTAGAACTTAGAACTACTTAAACCTAACTAAACTAAGGACATCACACATATACATGCCCGAGGCAGGATTCGAACCTGCGACCGTAGCGGTCGCGCGGTTCCAGACTGTAGCGCCTATAACCGCTTGGCCACTCAAGCCGGCGAATGTCTAATGTTGCAAGGTCTTCGTTTGCTCTACAGCATGGCAATCTCCGATTGACAATGTAATGTTCCGATGTGGAAGAAAGGTACACGAGTCTTAGGGAATAATGCACACTAAAGAACTGGGTTGGTCTTTAATGTATTTGATCTGCTTCAGAATGTGTGCAGTATATGTGGGTTTTCCCTGAACTTCAAGGGTATAATGGATCCCTGTAACCAGTAGTCTCCTGCACGGAAGAGATGCACTAAAATACACCCATGACATCTTAAAACCAGTATTAGTGTCTTAAAAAGCACCTATTGTAGATTTCATGTACGTATTTTGACATGTAAAATCCTCTCTTAACATGCTACACTCTTACTCTGAAATGTAATAATTATGATTATCTGAATTATGTCTGCTACCTATCTCAACAGATGGTTCCTTCGTTACTAAATTTAATTGGGCGAAGGAGATAGTATATCTTCAAAACTGTATATTGCACTTGTATACAGTACGAGGTGCATTCCTGTTTCAGATGAAACTGCCTGTAAATTGTTAAGAGGAGTCTATAAATCCCTTAATGGCTTCCAGCGTCTGATACCAGATTGATAGCTGTAATAAATGTTGACGAACTCTACAGCAGGAAAGAGCATTAACCGTATCTCTCCAGAATCTCCGAGAAATTCGTGCGAGTAGCGTGAGCTTGCTTGAATCCCCTATGAAATTGCTTCGGGAAGTGGTTCTCGTGCGGCACTCACCTTTGTTTACATTTTCTCGAGGCGAAAATTCTTGGAAGCATTTCCTCACCACGAAAAAGTGCGTTGTTTTATTTCCTCGTCCAGACCCTGATGTGATGCAGTCATTCTCCCACTTTCTCCCCTGCAATATTTAACATTTTATGAATTCTTTTCATCAGTTCACGTGTTGTTGCCAATGTCTCTGCAGCGTTTTTTCTCAGAGCCTCCCAAGGCAAAATTTTCTATATCTGGATACCCCAGCATCACCCACCTTCTGTCAATAGTTTAGTCATATCTTTAAATGTATCTTCATTATGTTTCGTCTTCTCATATAAAACAAGTAGTATTAATAGTAGAGGTATTAGTAGGAGTAATAGTAGTAGCAGTAATGTCAATAATTATGTATCGCTGAATCATGGATCAGGAAAAACGTAGATTGACACGTCAGTTACACTGCGTACTACAAGCTAAAACAACATTACTATTATGTCAGGTTCTTGTTACAATTCAATTTACTAATACACAACACAACACACAAACCATTACCCATCACTCACTCCACTTCTTCCCTTGCAGTGTTTAAATTCTAATACTCCAGTACACTTTGAGATAACATAAGAAGCAAGTAAAAACTTCAGCAGACCCCTTTTTATGCTAAAACATATGATTTACTTCTCTGGTTCAGTCGATGAAGATTTTATCGATTGAAAACTGTCCCTCTCTAGTAAGTAGCTTCTGAGTGTTATTTTGCACAACGTGGACTAGCTGAAATACCTTAATGTTTTTATTTCTAAGTTCACATTTCGGTTTTGTTTCCGGGCTCGATGGCTCAGTGGTAAAGTGCAACACTACTGATCCAAATGTCTCAGCTTCGATCCCGGTCAATCCAACGAGTTTTGTTTTTCATTTGTTACTTCTTTCACCTCTTCAGTGTTTTTTTTTAATGTGAAAAATGCCGAATTGTTCCGTCGTTCAGAATCCGAGGTAAACTATGGGTTTCTGGAAAAGTCAGTTTGGAGATCATAGGGAGGTGACAGCATACCACTTGTAATAGAACCCTGCCTACTAAAGCATTGTGGTGTTCAAACCAACTTTCGTGTTGTTAACAGCTTTATGTTTAATTATCTATCACTCTGCTTAACAGTATTGAGCAGTATGCGAGTTTTGACTTTCTCCGCAAATCTCAGTGATGACGTCTCGGCTAGCAACCGAGTCAAGGCGTCGTTCTGCGGCAAAGTTTCAACAAGTTTCCTAATTGTTATCTTCGCCTGAAGTAAACTTGTTAAAACGTTGCCGCTGAACGACGCCATAACTCGGCTGATAACGGGAGAAGACGTCATCATTAACATTATGTAAGTTTTATTAACTGCTTAATTAATTCATATACCGGGTGATCGAAAAGTCAGTATAAATTTGAAAACTTAGTAAATCACGGAATAATGTAGATAGAGAGGTAAAAATTGACACACATGCTTGGAATGACATGGGGTTTTATTAGAGCAAAACAAGAGTTCACGAAATGTCTGACAGATGGCGCTGGACAGCAAAATGTCAGTGACTGCGCATGAAAATCGTGTATAAAAGGAGCTGTAATGAGAGAGAGAATGAGATGCGCCAGCAGTCGCAGCATGTTGACGTTACCTGAAAAGGCGCTTTTAGTGAAGCGGAGGGCATTTGCGGTGTGGACGATTCAAAATATGGCGGAAGATGACAATTGGTTGAGTAACGTGTTGTGGACCGACGAAGCTCATTTCACGCTCCGAGGGTCTGTCGACGCCCACAACTGCAGAATTTGGGCTACCGATAATCCTAGAACTGTCGTGGAAACTCAATTGCACGACGAGAAAGTTACGTTATGGGTTTGATTTACCACATCTACCGTTACCGGGCCTTTTTTCTTCGAGGAAATGCGTGATTCTGGTTTTATAACTGCAACCGTGACGGGTGAGAGGTATGTTACAGAATCGCATCATCCCCAGCCTGGGTGATAAACACCTGCTGGAACGTACGATGTTTATGCAGGATGGCGCTCCACCCCATATTGCTAGACGCGTGAAAGATCTCTTGCGCGCGTCGTTTGGTGATGATCGTGTGCTCAGCCGCCACTTTCGTCATTCTTGGCCTTCCAGGTCCCCAGACCTCAGTCAGAGCGATTATTGGCTTTGGGGTTACCTGAAATTGCAAGTGTATCGTGATCGACCGACACCTCTAGGGATGCTGAAAGACAACATCAGACGTCAATGCCTCACTATAACTCCGGACATGCTTTCAATGCTGTTCACAACATTATTCCTCGATTACAGTTATTGTTAAGGAATGATGGTGGACATATTGAGCATTTCCTGTAAAGAACATCATCTTTGCTTTGTCTTACTTTGTCATGCTAATTATTGCTATTCTGATCAGATGAAGCGCCATAGGTCAGACATTTTTTGAACTTTTGTATTTTTTGGTTCTAATAAAACCCGATGTCACCACCAAGCCTGCTGTCAATTTGTACCTCTCTATCTACATTATTCCGTGATTCATTCAGTTTTCAAATGTATACTGGCTTTTTGATCACCCAGTATTTCTCTCTCCAGAAATGTTTTGGTGATACGTTTTGAATTCATCTGATTGCCTTTTTCTACGGTTCCAATAACCTCTGTATGTATACATAGGCTACATTTTCGCATGTAATCAAATGCACTATATAATCAAAAGTATCCGGACATCCCAAAAAAAATTTCATATTAGGTGCATTGTGCTGTCACCTACAGCCAGTACTCCATATCAGCGATCTCAGTAGTCATTAGACATCGTGAGAGAGCAGAATAGAGAGCTCCGCGGAAGTCACGGACTTCGAAAGTGGTCAGGTGATTGGGTGTCACTTGTGTCATACGTCTGTACGCTAGATTTCCACACTCCTAAACATCCCTAGGTCCACTGTTTCCGGTGTGATAGTGAAGTGGAAATGTGAAGGCACACGTACAGCACAAAAGCATACAGGCTGACCTCGTCTAGTGACTGACAGAGACCGCTAACAGTTGAAGAGGTTCTTAATGTGTAATAGGCAGATATGTATCCAGGCCATCACACAGGAATTCCAAGCTGCATCAGGATTCACTGCAAGTGCTACGACAGGCGGAAGGTGAGAAAATTTGAATTTCATTGTCGAGCGGCTGCTCATAAGCCACACATCTACATCTACATCTAATTGGATACTCTGCAAATCACATTTGAGTGCCTGGCAGAGGGTTCATCGAACAACCTTCACAATTCTCTATTATTCCAATTTCGTATAGCACGCGGAAAGAACGAAACCTATATCTTTCCGTACGAACTCTGATTTCCCTCATTTTATCGTGGTGATCGTTTCTCCCTATGTAGGTCGGTGTCAACAAAATACTTTCGCTTTCGGAGGAGAAAGTTGGTGGTTGGTATTTCGTGAGAAGATTCCGTCGCAACGAAAGACGCCTTTCTTTTAATGATGTCCAGCCCAAATCCTATATCATTTCTGTGACACTCTCTCCCACATTTCGCGATAATACAAAACGTGCTGCCCTTCCTTGAACTTTTTCGATGTACTCCGTCAGTCCTGTCTGGTAAAGATCTCACACCGCGCAGCAGTGTTCTAAAAGAGGACGGACAACCGTAGTGAATCCAGTCGGCTTAGTAGATCTGTTACATTTTCTAAGTGTCCTGCCAATAAAACGCAGTCTTTGGTTACCCTTCCCCATAAAATTTTCTATGTGTTCCTTCCAATCCTTCCAATCACTCCAGTAAATTCCAAATGACGCCTCGCTTGGTGTAAGGAGCATAAAATTCGGATAATTGAACAGTGGAAAAACGTCGTGTGGACTGACGAATTACGGTACACAATGTGGCGATCCGATGGCTGGGGTAGGTATAGCGAATACTCGGTGGACGTCATCTGCCATCGTGTGTAGTGTCGGTGGTATTATGGTGTGGTAGTGTTTTTCATGGAGGGGTCTTGCACCCCTCGTTGTTTTGCGTGGCACTATCGCATCACAGGCCTACATTGATGTTTTAAGAACCTTCTTGCTTCCCACTGTTGAAGCGCAATTTGGGGATGGCGATTGCATCTTTCAACACGATCGAGCACCTGTTCATAATGCACGGCCTGTGGCGAAGTGTTTACACGACAGTAACATCCCTGTAATGGGCTGGCCTGCACAGAGTGTGACCTGAATGCTATAGAACACCTTTGGGATGTTTTTGAACGCCGACTTCGTGCCAGGCCACACCGACTAACATCGATACCTCTCCTCAGTGCAGCACTCCGTGAAGAATGGGCTGCCATTCCCCAAGAAACCTTCCAGCACTTGATTGACGTATGCCTGCGAGAGTGGAAGGATGGGCCAACACCATATTGAATTCCAGCATTACCGATGGAGGGCGCCACGAACTTGTAAGCCATTTTGAGCCAGGTGTCCGGATATTTTTGATCACATAGTGTAATGTGATAAACAGTTATCATCCGGTATCACTGTCTGGAAAGATAACAGTGTCCCATTGGAAAATACTGTAATTAAGGCGGAATGGAAAATAAATCTCTCACTTACTATTCTCATTTTTATAACGGTACAGAGAACAATGTACGTCCCCGTACTCGAGCTGTCTATTTAAAGCAAGGCGTACAATGCTTCATGAAGTGAAAAATTTCAGTTACCAAACCATAAGGATATACAAGTGGTTATAATTAAACTCCACGACTTAAGAGGGTCCTCGTGAAAACGAGAGACCATAGGACAATGACACATTGTGGAAACATTTGCAGGGGCATGAGGAAAAGAATTAAAGAATAAACAATGGAACGACACACATTTTAACTTCCACATTAGAGGGTAACACTTGTTAACTGTGTATCAAGTTTATGTACGGAAACTAATTCACAATTGTTCGCAGTATTTTTCGAACGGTGTACCGTGGAATGTTCAGCTGTCGTGACACAGCTCATGCACTGCTTGAATATCGCACATTGCTCCAGCTTTCTCAGCCATGACAACAGTAGCTTTTTCAACAATTTGTGGGGCAATTGACCGTCAGCTTCTTCTATGAGCTATTCCCAAATCGACAGAAAATTCCAACATCTGAATCATTTTCAACACCGGTGCTGAAAAACTACGTCTTCGCATTCCTTTAATGCGTCGATACTCTTGAAGACCAGCAGAAGAATGTTGCTGTTAGTTTGATAAAACAGCTTTCTGAGTAAAGCCCTGTTTACCTTGTCTAGGCTCATATTACCTGTCTGCAACTGCAACGCACCCTGATGTTTGTGTTTCAACCCTACGCCGTCGTACAGCTAATGGCAAGTCACGACAGTAACGCTGCTAACAACGCAAATCCTGCAACACACAGTTTGAACATCATTCCTAAGAAGTTGGGTACCCACACGATAATTTTTTTCCGCCAACACTGGCTCAAGTAGTAAAAGTTTAATTATAACCACCCTGTAAATTTCCCTGAAAAGTCTATTTCAGACTTGCCTTCCACTTGTAATGGTACAAACCCCCGTTACTAGATGAATAGGTCTAGTATGCAAGGATTGCTTCGTGGAGAGCGAGCGCGCTACATGCCGCGCGATTCGCGGAAGCGCATGGCGCGCCCGTGCGACATTTGCAACGGTCGGTGGGATGATCTCCGCCGCCGGGCTGCCACGTGGCCCGCAGCTTGGGGCATTGTTTGATTTTTCATGCATTACGCGAAACTATGTAACTTATGGTGAAGAGTGATTCGGCAGTGGATTGTGGTCAGCAATGTGCACCTTCTGGAAGATCGAACTTTATTTCAAGTCACAAGACGCAAAAGTTATAGTAACCTCAAAATCGGTTAATATCACGAATACTGAAAGATGAATAAAAATAGTAAATAACATCTTATAGGGATGAGTGGGCTCTCATTAAAAACGTTTCGTCACAGCGGATCCAGTGCCATAGTCATATATTAAGATTATAAATACTTAAGCCCGTAAAGGGCAATAAACAAAGTTTGAGGGAAAATTGTTTATAAAATTCAATAGAAAATTCATGACGTAAAGAACGGCACTATATAATATTTTGGGTGGCATCACACGTATTTAAACTAGTTAAGTTATACTATACACTTAACTTGCAATAGTTCTCATTGTTTGCAAGTTATTATTAACATTTATCGCCCATAATTAATTAATTATTATAGATATGAAAATTTTGAGCAGCGCAGTGTGTAGATCGCTATAGATTACGGTGCTATATGCAGTTCTATGTTAAAACTTTGCAGCACAGATGTAAACAAACAAATTTGCGCCACGTGGCGAAACTCTGTAAAAACTAAAACTTGATTTACGGGCGATAGAATAATCCTAGAAATTAATGTAATATAGTAAATAAGATGTATTTTTAGCGCGGGCGTTTCCGATGGTGTACTTATTTCTGTCGAGGGAGGTATGTATCAAAATTTGTAATCTTAACTGGTGAGATTGGAACTTAAGTAACCAGGGGGGTGGACATCCGAGCCTATATAAGCGAGCGGCCATTCGCTACTGCCCTTACTACTCAACCTGACACTGTCGCAGAGGTTTTTTTCCCTTGGCACTTTTTTCCCCTCTGCCCTTAAAAGCGCTCTTCTTTCAAGCTTGACTCTGTCGAGCTTTTTGACCACTTCTATCGCCCAGATGCGCCCGTATTAGTGGGTAACCCTACCCAGACGTACGGATAACATCGCTGTTCCTCGCTCCTGCGATCTCCTCGATTCTAAACACTAATAATGCAGAGGTGACAGTAGACGTTTTGAGTTGCTCACCATGCTTGTGCGAGCGTGGAGGGGCACACACTTTAAAAAAAAAATGGCCAGAGAGTCAGTCGTTGGTCAGTCGTTTTGGAGGGTGGCTCATGTGGTTGTTTGAGAATTTTTTTCGCGCCGGTTTATTTCGACAAAGAGTATTGTTTAGTAGTGCAAGTGTGCAAGCATATATTTGGTGAACTGGAAGTGCTACGATTATTTGTGTGAGTACGAATTACGAGGTATTCAACGGCGTAAGTGAACATGTAGCGATCTTTGATTTCACGTCAAAACTGCTAGAACAAAGAGGACAGTGGGACTTGCGGTTCTGTTCGAATTGATTGAGTAATTTTCGTTTATAGCAGCCTACATTACTGCTGTTAGGGGCTCGGAGTCAAATTATTATTAAAGTAAAACTGTAAACCGTCTCACCAGTGCTATTTTCCTTGTGTGAAAGAAAAGGACCACTCCAATAAATAGTGATTGAACTGTGTCGTGAAAAACTGATTTTGCTATAATAATGGCCGAATTTTTGTTCCCTAGCATAAACTTTACTTATGAATATTAATTCAAAACTATAACCAATGCGCGGGTGTGGAACAGTGTACTACTGCACCAAGTGTGGAAATCATCCCCTGAGACTTACGTGAGAGCCAAAATTTGCAATAACATTTTTTAACCAACATTTGTATATTCACATTCGTGTGAACGCTTCAACCGCACTTCTTATTTACCGCCCCGTCGCACACTGATGATAAACCTCTTAACGATTTAGCCAAACAGAAACTACTTTCTTAAGAACTTCAGTGTATTGTGGACATTTGGAAGAAATGTAGAAGTGGATTCACTGTTACCTAGATGAATAAGTTTTTTTGCTTTAAATCTTTGAAGTTGAATCACGTGTGGGACACTGACTTTATTTCTTCGTTTCTTGAACTTGACCGATTTTTCTCGTGCGACCATCAAAAACATTTTTCAGTAGTGTATGCATCGGATGTTTGAATTTTTTGCGCCACAACCACAGTTTGGATTTTAACTTATTCGTGGTTTAGCAAACCGCTGAGACTTGTAATTTTTTTGTGGATTGTCGAATAGTGCCGGCCGGTGTGGCCGAGCAGTTCTAGGCGCTTCAGTCTGACACCGCGCGACCGTTACTGTCGCAGATTCGAATCCTGCCTCGGGGATGGATGGGTGTGACGTCCTTAGGTTAGTTACGTGTAAGTAGTTCTCAGTTCTAGAGGACGGATGACTTCAGATGTTAAGTCCCACAGTTCTCAGAGCCATTTGAACCATTTCGAATAGTGATTTATCTTAAGAATCAGCGCTAATGACTTAGAAATTTTACGATGTTGCTTGCATTGTATGAAGGGCTCAAGATATTTCGAACGTGAACTCTTTTTCTATGCGGACTTGTCACTGGGCTTCTTTAATAGTTCCAAGGTAGTATCCAGTTCGGGCTAACCGTGCGCACCAGTCAACAGATCTTACGATATTTGTTTAAATAAACTTTCAGTTCTTTTAATACAGTTAGTTCATCTCGTCTACTGTAAACTGTAGTTTATTGCCCCATCACCTTAGCTTTTGTTTATTGTGCACTTACAGGACATTGGGTATAGCTATTGGATTTTTTGAAATGACAGTGAGAGATCCGACCACCATGTAAACAACAAAGACTTGAAAACAGTAAGTGTCGTTGCATTTTAGTTTAAACGGTGATGCCAGAGACCGTATTCCCTGCCTACCAATATTTTCCAGACGGTAAGAGTTTCTCATCTGTACTTAAGTAGAAGCTTTAAGATAACTGATAGTGAAACGTTTCAGCATAATTCAACCATGTTTACTTAGAACTAGGCAAAGGATTTTTTTTTCAAATTCATTGCAATAATGTACAGCATTTACTATGCTCGTGTCAGTAAATATTTCTATGGCTACTTTTCGATATCGTTTTACTCTTTGTCTCAGGAAAGTTTTCAGGCTGCCAGAAGCATCGATAATTCAATGTAGAGATAAAGACAAATTCAACAGGAAAGAGTATATTATGTAGTGACATACTGGTCTCAAGTTACCTATGTGTTTGGAAAGTAATATCAACGCACTAGTGAGGCCTGTGTGTTATCATAGTTTCAACACAACAATCTGGCAAGAATTATTTGCTATGTAAACAAAACATGAGCTCCTGTCCAAGATCCAGTACTTTGGCGATTTCAAAAAAAAAATATTGGCCCAAATATATTTCTTTCCCTTTGTATTTGGCATTTCAATTCTTAGCCATAACTATGGGATGACTCAAAAGCGATACACAATATAGCCTTTGCCACATACCATAAGGTGACATTTGGAGTATTGACGTAAATGTAGTAATAGAAAGGGAGATTTTTCATTCTCTGGCTACGTGTACAGTGAGATGAAACTTCGTTAAAACTAATATGTCTGACTGAGACTTAATAACTGATCTGAGAACGTAGTCTTATCCTGCAGTATTAGCCTTTACTACTGATGCTTCCACTGAGTGTGGGTGTCCTTCGCTGTTCTCTCGACACTGTCCATTTAAGCACTGTAATCAATTTACATACTTCTCCTTTACACATTGGTGCACTAACACAACACATTCACTCTCGTTCTTTATCTCCAGTCACCACAGATGGACAGAACTCTTATTAATATTCAGACGAAAAATATTATATTAACCGCTCAAGAACTTTATTATAAGTCTAAATCAAGCCCGATCGCCGCACTTGACTGCTCACTTCAGACTAATGGGCACAGTATAAGCTTCTCGCAACCAAATCAGGAAATGACTTTGTAAAACAAATTGTTCATCAACTTTAAATCAGAATAGGGTCAAATGGCTCTGAGGTCATCAACTCCCCTAGAACTTAGAACTACTTAAACCTAACTAACCTAAGGATATCACACACATCCATGCCCGAGGCAGGATTCGAACCTGCGACCCTAGCAGTCGCGCGGTTCCGGACTGAAACGCCTAGAACCGCTCGGCCACCGTGGCCGGCAAATCAGAATAGTTTTAACATAAGTAAACTGAAAAATAAGTTGTAATAAAACAGAGAAATGAACTAGCACAGTAGTATTTTCCTACTAGCACAGGAACAACAGAAGGGTCATGTTACTGTTGCAAAGATTAGAAACATGGGCCTTCGCCACTCTATAGAGCAAAGACTGCAGTTTCAATAAAACGTGGTCTAGTAATCAGACATTTTTTGTTGCTTTATGAGTTACACTGTCCTTCGTTTCACTTGCTTATTCCTTTTCTAACAGCAGAGTAATTGACTGCGTGACACCTTTAAAAGTAACAAAAGTGACATCACATTATAGCAATAGCTATAGCGGAAAGGTCGGAGAAGAAGGCCAGTGTTCACTCTGTCTGCTTGCCGGGGGGTCTCATCCGAGATGTGGAGGAGGCCCTACCGGCGGCGACAGAGAGCACTGGGTGCACCCGACTGCAAATTGTTGCTCATGTAGGCACCAATGACTCCTGCCGTCTGGGTTGAGAGGTCATCCTCAGTTCGTACAGGCGGTTGGCGGAAATGGTGAAGGCGGAAAGCCTCGCTCGCGGGGTGGAATCAGAGCTAACTATTTGTAGTATCGTTCCCAGAACCGATCGCGGTCCTCTGGTTTGGAGCCAAGTGGAAGACTTAAACCAGAGGCTCAGACGATTCTGCGGAGAGCTGGGATGCAAATTTCTCGACCTCCGCTACCGGGTGGAGAATTGTAGGGTCCCCCTGAATAGGTCAGGCGTGCACTACACTCCGGAAGCGGCTACGAGGGTAGCGGAGTACGTGTGGAGTGCACATGGGGTTTTTTTAGGTTAGAGAATTCCCTCCCTAGGCCCGACAAGACGCCTCCTGAGACGCGGCAAGGCAGGAGTAGGCAAAATTTAACAGGGAATAACAATATTAACGTGCTAATAGTAAACTGCAGGAGCGTCTATAGCAAGGTCCGAGAACTGCTCTCATTAATAAACGGTCACAACGCCCATATAGTACTAGGGACAGAAAGTTGGCTGAAAACAGACGTAAACAGTAATGAAATCCTAAACTCAGATTGGAATGTATACCGCAGAGACAGGCTGGACAGTGAAGGGGGAGGCGTGTTTATAGCGATAAGAAGTGCAATAGTATCGAAGGAAATTGACGGAGATCCGAAATGTGAAATGATTTGGGTGAGGGTCACGGTTAAAGTAGGCTCAGACATGGTAATTGGATGCCTCTATATCTCCCCCCCCCCCCCCCCCCCCCCCCCCGGGCTCAGCAGCTGTTGTGGCTGAGCACCTGAAGAATAATTTGGAAAATATTTTGAGTAGATTTCCCTACCATGTTATAGTTCTGGGTGGAGATTTTAATTTGACGGATACAGTCTGGGAGACTCAAACGTTCATAACGGGTGGCAGGGACAAAGAATCCAGTGAAATTTTTTTAAACGCTTTATCTGAAAACAGAGAACTGACTCGTGGCGATAACATATTAGACCTTCTGGTGACAAACAGACCCGACCTATTTGAAACAGTTAATGCAGAACAGGGAATCAGCGATCATAAAGCGGTTACTGCATCGATAATTTCAGCCGTAAATAGAAATACACTCCTGGAAATTGAAATAAGAACACCGTGAGTTCATTGTCCCAGGAAGGGGAAACTTTATTGACACATTCCTGGGGTCAGATACATCACATGATCACACTGACAGAACCACAGGCACATAGACACAGGCAACAGAGCATGCACAATGTCGGCACTAGTACAGTGTATATCCACCTTTCGCAGCAACGCAGGCTGCTATTCTCCCATGGAGACGATCGTAGAGATACACGATGTGGTCCTGTGGAACGGCTTGCCATGCCATTTCCACCTGGCGCCTCAGTTGGACCAGCGTTCGTGCTGGACGTGCAGACCGCGTGAGACGACGCTTCATCCAGTCACAAACATGCTCAATGGGGGACAGATCCGGAGATCTTGCTGGCTAGGGTAGTTGACTTACACCTTCTAGAGCACGTTGGGTGGCACGGGATACGTGCGGACGTGCATTGTCCTGTTGGAACAACAAGTTCCCTTGCCGGTCTAGGAATGGTAGAACGATGGGTTCGATGACGGTTTGGATGTACCGTGCACTATTCAGTGTCTCCTCGACGATAACCAGAGGTGTACGGCCAGTGTAGGAGATCGCTCCCCACACCATGATGCCGGGTGTTGACCCTGTGTGCCTCGGTCGTATGCAGTCCTGATTGTGGCGCTCACCTGCACGGCGCCAAACACGCATACGACCATCATTGGCACCAAGGCAGAAGCGACTCTCATCGCTGAAGACGACACGTCTCCATTCGTCCCTCCATTCACGCCTGTCGCGACACCACTGGAGGCGGGCTGCACGATGTTGGGGCGTGAGCGGAAGACGGCCTAACGGTGTGCGGGACCGTAGCCCAGCTTCATGGAGACGGTTGCGAATGGTCCTCGCCGATACCCCAGGAGCAACAGTGTCCCTAATTTGCTAGGAAGTGGCGGTGCAGTGCCCTACGGCACTGCGTAGGATCCTACAGTCTTGGCGTGCATCCGTGCGTCGCTGCGGTCCTGTCCCAGGCCGACGGGCACGTGCACCTTCCGCCGACCACTGGCGACAACATCGATGTACTGTGGAGACCTCACGCCCCACGTGTTGAGCAATTCGGCGGTACGTCCACCCGGCCTCCCGCATGCCCACTATACGCCCTCGCTCAAAGTCCGTCAACTGCACATACGGTTCACGTCCACGCTGTCGCGTCATGCTACCAGTGTTAAAGACGGCGATGGAGCTCCGTATGCCACGGCAAACTGGCTGACACTGACGGCGGCGGTTCACAAATGCTGCGCAGCTAGCGCCATTCGACGGCCAACACCGCGGTTCCTGGTGTGTCCGCTGTGCCGTGCGTGTGATCATTGCTTGTACAGCCCTCTCGCAGTGTCCGGAGTAAGTATGGTGGGTCTGACACACCGGTGTCCATGTGTTCTTTTTTCCATTTCCAGGAGTGTATTTGAAACTGAGATGTTGAAAATATTGGTGGAGGCGTTGGATTCGAACTCAGACCTTCCCTTTCGCGGGATTTCACTCCTTTGAGACGAAATAGTTCCATCATTTCGTTCTTTCTCCAAGATTCCTGATCCGGTGCATAATCTTCACCTTATAATTTCAAGCTGTAGACTATGAACTCCAAACCAAATATGAAAAACAATGATGATTTTTTAACATCTCTACATGCGTCGTCAGCAATAATGAGTGCATTAAAAAAGATAGGAAGATTTTTCTGTTTAGCAAAAGTGACAAGCAGATTACAGAGTACCTGAGGGCTCAACACAAAAGTTTTGTCTCAAGTACAGATAGTGTTGAGGATCAGTGGACAAAGTTCAAAACCATCGTAAAATATGCGTCAGGTGAGTATGTGCCAAGCAAGATCGTAAGAGATGGAAAAGAGCCACCGTGGTACAACAACCGAGTTAGGAAACTGCTGCGGAAGCAAAGGGAACTTCACAGCAAACATAACCATAGCCAAAGCCTTGCAGACAAACAAAAATTACGTCAAGCGAAATGTAGTGTGAGGAGGGCTATGCGAGAGGCGTTCAATGAATTCGAAAGTAAAGTTCTATGTACTGACTTGGTAGAAAATCCTAAGAAATTTTGCTCTAATGTCAAAGCGGTAGGTGGATCAAAACAAAATGTCCAGACACTCTGTGACCAAAATGGTACTGAAACAGAGGATGACAGACTAAAGGCCGAAATACTAAATGTCTTCTTCGAAAGCTGTTTCACAGAGGAAGACTGCACTCTAGTTCCTTCTCTAGATTGTCGCACAGATGACAAAATGGTAGATATCGAAATAGACGACAGAGGGATAGAGAAACAATTAAAATCGCTCAAAAGGGGAAAGGCCGCTGGACCTGATGGGATACCAGTTCGATTTTACACAGAGTACGCGAAGGAACTTGCCCTCCTTCTTGCAGCGGTGTACCGTAGGTCTCTAGAAGAGCGAAGCTTTCCAAAGGATTGGAAAAGGGCACAGGTCATCCCCGTTTTCAAGAAGGGACGTCGAACAGATGTGCGGAACTATAGACCTATACCTCTAATGTCGATCAGTTGTAGAATTTTGAAACACGTATTATGTTCGAGTATAATGACTTTTCTGGAGACTAGAAATCTACTGTGTAAGAATCAGCATGAGTTTCGAAAAAGACAATCGTGTGAAACCCAGCTCACGCTATTCGTCCACGAGACTCAGAGGGCCATAGACACAGGTTCCCAGGTAGATGCCGTGTTTCTTGACTTCCGCAAGGCGTTCGATACAGTTCCCCACAGTCGTTAATGAACAAAGTAAGAGCATATGGACTATCAGACTAATTGTGTGATTCGATTGAAGAGTTCCTAGATAACAGAATGCAGCATGTCATTCTCAATGGAGAGAAGTCCTCCGAAGTAAGAGTGATTTCCGGTGTGCCGAAGGTGAGTGTCGTGGGACTGTTGCTATTCACAATATACATAAATGACCTTGTGGATAATATCGGAAGTTCACTGAGGCTTTTTGTGGATGATGCCGTAGTATATTGAGAGGTTGTAACAATGGAAAATTGCACTGAAATGCAGGAGGATCTGCAACGAACTGACGCATAGTGCAAGGAATGGCAATTGAATCTCAATGTAGACAAGTGTAATGTGCTGCGAACACATAGAAAGATAGATGCCTTATCATTTAGATACAAAATAGCAGGTCAGCAACTGGAAGCAGTTAATTCCATAAATTATCTGGGAGTACGCATTAGGAGTGATTTAAAATGGAATGATCATATAAAGTTGATCGTCGGTAAAGCAGATTCCAGACTGAGATTCATTGGAAGAATTCTAAGGAAATGCAATCCGAAAACAAAGGAAGTAGGTTACAGTACGCTTGTTCGCCCACTGCTTGAATACTGCTCAGCAGTGTGGGATCCGTACCAGATAGGGTTGATAGAAGAGATTGAGAAGATCCAACGGATTCGCGCTTCGTTACAGGATCATTTAGTAATCGCGAAAGCGTTACGGAGATGATAGATAAACTCCAGTAGAAGACTCTGCAGGAGAGACGCTCAGTAGCTCGGTACGGGCTTTTGTTAAAGTTTCGAGAACATACCTTCTCTGAAAAGTCAAGCAGTATATTGCTCCCTCCTATGTATATCTCGCGAAGAGACCATGAGGATAAAACCAGAGAGATTAGAGCCCACCAGAAGCATACCGACAATCCTCCTTTCCACGAACAATACGAGACTGGAATAGAAGGGAGAACCGATAGAGGTACTCAGAGTACCCTCCGCCACACACCGTCAGGTGGCTTGCGGAGTATGGATGTAGATGTAGCTTAGTACACTGTGCCACAAGAAATCTGCTACCGAGTACGATAACCAGAGAGTCGTCTATTAAATTAAAACCTCTCAGTACTACACTTGTCTGGATGTACATTACCGTGACAAAAAAATTTATTTACGTATATGTTGTATAAGGCCACACAACCTGTAATTTACGGTCTCAGAGTTATTCACAAACCAAACCACTTTCAATTTAATTACACACCATATCACAGTTAGCCCCTTCCCTTACGCAGTCAGAATTGTCACAATGTGGAGGATCTTACACAACTTCCCTGGACTAATTGCTTACGCAGCTGGTTTGACCTTCTGATCTGTTATGAAGTGATACGTGTAACTATATCGTAAGGATGACTACTGCGGTCGCTTATGTAGTACCATATAATCCTTGTTTTACTACAGAAAATCATGGAATGAAAAGAAGGGAGAGAATGAAATCTGGTTCCTGCTAATATCCCAGGCCTCTCAAACAACGTCAGTAAGACTACCGACCTTAATATAGTCTCCCGTTGGACAGATTACCATAAATATTTAGACATATACTTTTCGATCAGACACCAGGGACTTAGTGAAAGGCATTGCAACAACATTGGTGATCATGACCGTTTACACCACTACCTCTAGCATCCTTGACAGCTGCACGTTAGTGCGTAAATCTTTTCTATCACACACCTACAATATTGCCACCGTCATATTAACAGCAGGCTCAAGTATAAAAAGCAATGAAATGAAACAAACGGCTTTAGCATTCCACAAGTAGTACGAAGGCAATTTTTTTCAAAGTCTGATCCGTCAGGAAATTAAAACCACAGTGAAAGTCCGATGAAGCTTTGCCCAGATGTATTGCGCAGTGTCTCTAATATGCCCAATGATTGCGACACGTCGCACTTCTCGGTTCTGTGTGCACAGTGAGCACGTAAAGATGACTAGAACACCAGAGTCTCTCACCAAGCATGATGCACATGCTGTCATTCGATTTTTTCATTCTGAGGCGTTCCACCTGATTTCCCGCAGCCCACACAACGTAACTGTCATGCACGACAGCAAAGCGCTACAATGCTACTGGAACTTTGAAGCAGTTTATGATACAAGCAGTCAAGGAAGGAAACGAGTGTCAGCCGATGATTTAGTTCAGCGAGTGGATCAGGCGATTCTAGCAAATCGTCTACAATGGGCTATTCAGAACAAACGAAGAGGAATGTTTCCTCTGAGTCTTTCGCAGTGGCATCCTTCAATAAAATCTTCTCGGTTTACAAGCTGCGGCACTTCCAATAAAACACTCGAGCTTTCGACAGCTGTTTCTGACATCGTCATCAGGAGTTAAAATCACAGACTGTCGGGGCTGGTACAATGTTCTCTTATGTAAATGCAATAGCAGAGTCTGCAACCTCTCTGGAATGTTCCATACGCTGCTATTTCATTTAAATAACAGATAACGGAAAGCTCGATTGCTTCATTCGATGTCACGCGGCTTGCAAAACGAGAAGATTTTATTGAAGAAGACTGTTGTGATCAGACCTTGTCCTTCTTCATGACAATGCTCGGCTGCAAACTGCAGCTGTGACAAAGACGCCCTTGTAGCGTTTTCTATGGGAAGTGTTTGATCACACGCCATACAGCCCGGGCTTGGCTCTGTCTGATTTTCATCTCTTTGCTAGCATGAATTGCTGACTATGAGGACAGCATTTTGGCACAGACAACGAGTTGCATACCAGTTTAGAGAATTGACGGAAAAAAAAGCGAGGGTACTGGAAAGCTGGTACCACACTATGATAAATGTCTGAGACAGACCGATGACTATTTGGAGAAGCAGCTGGAAGGTGTATCCAAATGTTGCAAACAAAACGTTTTTGATTTTTAAGTGCGGTTTTCATTTCGTGACCCTGAAAAATAAACAGCCTTCGTATAAGCTAACGGTATGGGCAATGCCAAACTCTGAAGTCTTACTGAATCCACACTGAACTGCACTCCTGGAAATGGAAAAAAGAACACATTGACTCCGGTGTGTCAGACCCACCATACTTGCTCCGGACACTCCGAGAGTGCTGTACAAGCAATGATCACACGCACGGCACAGCGGACACACCAGGAACCGCGGTGTTGGCCGTCGAATGGCGCTAGCTGCGCAGCATTTGTGCACCGCCGCCGTCAGTGTCAGCCAGTTTGCCGTGGCATACGGAGCTCCATCGCCGTCTTTAACACTGGTAGCATGCCGCGACAGCGTGGACGTGAACCGTATGTGCAGTTGACGGACTTTGAGCGAGGGCGTATAGTGGGCATGCGGGAGGCCGGGTGGACGTACCGCCGAATTGCTCAACACGTGGGGCGTGAGGTCTCCACAGTACATCGATGTTGTCGCCAGTGGTCGGCGGAAGGTGCACGTTCCCGTCGACCTGGGACCGGACCGCAGCGACGCACGGATGCACGCCAAGACCGTAGGATCCTACGCAGTGCCGTAGGGGACTGCACCGCCACTTCCTAGCAAATTAGGGACACTGTTGCTCCTGGGGTATCGGCGAGGACCATTCGCAACCGTCTCCATGAAGCTGGGCTACGGTCTCGCACACCGTTAGGCCGTCTTCCGCTCACGCCCCAACATCGTGCAGCCCTCCTCCAGTGGTGTCGCGACAGGCGTGAATGGAGGGACGAATGGAGACGTGTCGTCTTCAGCGATGAGAGTCGCTTCTGCCTTGGTGCCAATGATGGTCGTATGCGTGTTTGGCGCCGTGCAGGTGAGCGCCACAATCAGGACTGCATACGACCGAGGCACACAGGGCCAACACCCGGCATCATGGTGTGGGGAGCGATCTCCTACACTGGCCGTACACCTCTGGTGATCGTCGAGGAGACACTGAATAGTGCACGGTACATCCAAACCGTCATCGAACCCATCGTTCTACCATTCCTAGACCGGCAAGGGAACTTGCTGTTCCAACAGGACAATGCACGTCCGCATGTATCCCGTGCCACCCAACGTGCTCTAGAAGGTGTAAGTCAACTACCCTAGCCAGCAAGATCTCCGGATCTGTCCCCCATTGAGCATGTTTGTGACTGGATGAAGCGTCGTCTCACGCGGTCTGCATGTCCAGCACGAACGCTGGTCCAACTGAGGCGCCAGGTGGAAATGGCATGGCAAGCCGTTCCACAGGACCACATCCAGCATCTCTACAATCGTCTCCATGGGAGAATAGCAGCCTGCTATGCTGCGAAAGGTGGATATACACTGTACTAGTGCCGACATTGTGCATGCTCTGTTGCATTGCTGCGAAAGGTGGATATACACTGTACTAGTGCCGACATTGTGCATGCTCTGTTGCCTGTGTCTATGTGCCTGTGGTTCTGTCAGTGTGATCATGTGATGTATCTGACCCCAGGAATGTGTCAATAAAGTTTCCCCTTCCTGGGACAATGAATTCACGGTGTTCTTATATCAATTTCCAGGAGTGTAGTTCTGTGTCTCACTGGGAGTCAAAAACGTCAGATATCGTTAGTGTTGACAACGAATGAAAATGCATTAAAAATAAAAATTATTATCCACCAGCAGATAGGTGTTCTCGTGCTAGAGCTTGATAATACGTAGCGAAAAGTTTAGTGCTGGGCCAGGATTCCAACCCATTCATCCACAATATGTGGAGATGTTGAGGAAACTGCAGTTTTGAACAAACAACAAGTTGCAGTCAAGCTGTATGGTCAGGAAGGGATCAAATTCCGCGTTAAGGGCGGTCTGAGTTGCATATCCCAGTTCAGAACCAATTTTATCGACATACAGAAGCTCAAATAAAAGATGGAATAACTGTCCTGTGACCATACACAGGGTTTGTTTCGTCACTATTAATAGATAACTAGTATAAGAAAGCTTACTTGTGATCGAGTTTCTATATGTCGCCACTCCTTACTTTATTGTGATTCCACCAAACGTCTACTTGGTGGAGAAGGAATATAATGTTTAATGGGATTTTCAGACCACAATGCCATTATACCTTCTTCACTTGGCGTAGCCAGAAGAGAATGGTATCTGCCTCTCCCTATCAAAAAATATCGGCAGAAGTTGGTATCGAACCGAGACCAACGTCATATGAAACTATCATCAGTCCAACAGATCACCAAATCCTCTGTCTATGATTCATTTCTCTATCATAACACCGTTGCGGCACACAAGATGAGAATTCTGACACACAGGCTCCCTGTAGTGGTTTGCAGGATGTTCAGTACATTCATTTACTTGGTTGACCGAATCGCCATGAACTAGCTGCCTTGGCTACCCAGTGCATACATTCGACTCTATTTTGTAATCACCGAAATAAAATAACGTAACTGCCACCTACACAGAACTGCCAACAGTGTAGGATGCAGAAATTTAAATAGGAAGTGTTCCTTTCCATTTGAGCTACTCTATTGCGCTGTCTGTTTGTTGAAACCATCGTTCAGTGCAAAAGAAATGCTGTAACTGCCTGTCTCTCAGAAGTCTGTATCCGACCATATGTATTATCTCACAACACTGTGGAATGCCGAAGTTCTGGAGAAACTGTTGTTCACTTCCAGAGGTGCTGTAGCTAAGTCACATCTAGTAGCGCAACGGTAAGTGTTGCGGACTGTTGATAAGACCTCGCGTGTTCTATTACATTTGCTACTACATTGTTTTTAAACACAATTCTGTTGCCTGCTGAAGTTAACAATTTAATGGTGCTTTGAACGTAATTCTCTTCACTTCTGAACCCAAAATAGTCGCATGTGGAAAAAAGGCTAACTTCTGCGTCATTTTGTTCTTTTCTGGTTTAATAGAAGGCCAGGCAGCAGATGCGTCTCGAAGCTTTTGTATTATGTATGGGGGAGAGCATCGTGCTACAATAGTCAGAAAAGTATTTTATACATTAGCTGTCGTTTGGTAGTGGCATTTTATTCTTCTTCAAACCTTGTTTGACAGCTTTAACTCAGAACAAGTTTTCTACATGCACGTAATCAATAAACTGCATGTGCATTTTCAGGCTGTTATAGATAACATCAGAGAATTCGCATATATCGTTGATGGTTAATTTCTCTCTCATGTTTAGTATTGTTTTAACAGCACTAAAAGAAACCTTACGAAAACAGTGCACTGTATTGTAAGAAATGAAATAAAACTACCCACGATAACCTTACGACGAAAGCAAGTCTGTTTTAACAAAACTGAGTATCTGTACACAAGCGTGCCTGTATCTGCACGATTTAGTGAAACAATATTCGCTTAGATTTCGACTGTGTCTGTCTTTAAATTGTATGTTGTGTCATACTCAACAGATATGCATATGTGGCATTTCATAAATAAAGTTACGTATTCCTAGAAACCCAAAATTTGCTTGTCAGCAGCGGAAAGAGGCGTTACTTGTTGTTCAGCATTGTAAGTTTTTCACCATTGCACTATGAGCTGAAAGTATTTTCTTACGATTTTTTATGGATGTTTGATCTGACTGCTTGCAGCTCTTACACAGAAGGGATAAAAACGTTACGGTCAGCGAGGCTGGAACCGCGAACCATAACATCCGCGCTTCAACAGGTCAGCACGTCAACACAGAGCTAGGGGATAGATACGGTTTGCACCTTCCTCTCACGAGGCCAATAGTGGCTAGAACTCGTAAACCGCTAATTACAGGACGAGATTAGTTGCGATTGCCACGTTCAATGACTTTGCTGGGCTGAAAATCGTAAATTTACAGTCTTCTGTTACACCTCAACTGATAACAACTCAGGTTATTCAATGTAAATGACACGAGAAATCAAGTGAACTTTGAGGCTTAATTCCGTGCACACCAGGAAGTAACTAGTCGATCACAGAGTTGCCAAACATACCTTGCGTTGTTGCCAAATCTCAGTTACATTACCAGCAGGAAGAAGACGAACTGATGCGATCCTGCAGCGAGCGGGGAAGTGACCATAGCTGGCGCCTCAAAGACGCGGCTGCTACGGCCTGGAATACGTAATGCGTCTGATTCGCATTTCTGTAACTAGGTTTAGGGACTGGAGCTTAGTTGATAATAATACTCGGAACTGACCGCTACTAAGCATCATAAATCAGTAACTCTCATAGTTGTTTTTATATTTCTTTCGTAACTGTACTCAAAACTAAGAAACTCATTCACTGACGTTTTCGTGCCTCGCCGATAGTGGAGCACAACAAACAAATAAAAATAAAAAGAGAATGTGTGTGTGTGTGTGTGTGTGTGTGAGAGAGAGAGAGAGAGAGAGAGAGAGAGAGAGAGAGAGAGAGAGAGAGAGAGAGAGAGAGAGAGAGGTAAAAAATTGTTGTAAAGAAATTGAATACTGGTATGTAAAGAAATCTTTTATTAAAATGACTCGTTCCACATCATTACGGAATGTCGTATTCATGATCTATGGAACAAGTATTAATTTAATCTAATCTAATCATATCATATTGCTGACTATCTATAAAGAGTCATGAAGTACCGAAATTTTCGCCTATATCAGTAACCAAATTTAAACTTGAAAATAAATGACGACAGTTTTTGTAATAAACCGGGACTCCTATCAAGACCCTTTCATCCCTGTTAACTAACCATGAAAGATGTCTGATATACCTCAATTCAGAAGTAATGAAGTGTGTATGAATTTAAATATGAAGCGCAAGATGTGAAGTCCTGCGACGGAGATACGAACCCAAGACGTAATCGGATTGTTAAATAAGTAAAATCAAATGTTACATATCGGTTTTTCTTGCCAGCTGTTTAATCTAAAATAAGGACACAAATTTTGTGCCTAAGCGACAATCCAACCGCATTCCTATCGTTCTTCTTTATTGTCCACGAATATTGCTTAAGTATCAATTGCTTACTCACCAACAGTGAGATCTGTGCGTGTTTGTCCAGAAATTGTTGGCAACATGAACAGACATTAAAAATGCACGTTAATGTTCACTAGCAGGCCGGTGTGCACGTGATAGGGCTTGAAATGAAATTATGAATATTTTACTACTGGATCAGGATTCGGACCCACTTATTTACCTTTGGAGGAGACCTAGAGAAGACTGCAGTCTTGGGAAAAGGAACGAAATGATTGAACTTTACTGCTCCGAGAGATTCAGATCCTCGAAAGAGGAGATACGAATTCAAATCACAGTCCCGCACCAAATTTTTCAACGTCTCTAGTTCAATCAAGTGCAAGTAAAATAAGAGCCCTGTTCCTTAAGACGGCTATCAGTTTATCAGATAAAATAAAATTTTCTAATGTAAGTAAGTTTACTGGTTTCAGTATTTCTGTTTACCCTGACCTCCATCTATGTCATTTTCCAACGTAAACCGGCTCTGCCCAGTTTGGAATGAAGGAACGTGATGTTTAATGCAGATTCTGGATTATAGCAGCTTTCTCTTGAGGTTAGCAGAGGTAAAGTAAATCTGTTTGTGCCTCTTAAAAGTAAATGCCTGAACCCACGCATTGCACTTGTGATAGTTCGTTCCACCAGACCATTGTGGCCACATTTCCCAGCCCCAGGAGTATGCTGTAAAGGATGATGTGCTTAGCTTACTAAAATAGTCAAGGTGGAAAAAAACGCGAGTCTATTAAATGGTTAAGTAGATCAAGCTACTGACGTGGAGATCATGCTATTCTCATGTCAGCAGGATGTAAAGACTCTTCTAGGCGTCATAGCCTCGATTTGAAGCCATTTTGAAATTTTCACTAATTCAGGAAATTTCTTACTTCCAGAAAATCCACTGTGAAGTGTGAAGTTACCGAATAATTCGATTATCGCCGTCATTATTACTATCATTTTCGTCATACCGCTGCTGGAACACATGTGCTTGAAGATCATTTAAGTCATTTTGGTCATTATGGAAGTAGTTGCCAACAACATGACCAACAAGTTCTTTCCCTGTCTACGGAATCCTTTTCATGTTAATATCAAACATCAGCAATTACTCGTAGATCACATTAAAACTCAAGTAACTGATGAAGACGTTACTTGATAACGAAAACGCGCTGCCTTTCTTCATTTACTTGCGCCTAGAAATGGCTGTCGAATACTGCCAAACCAAAGGCCAAGGGATCTTACTGCCTTCCAATACACGTCGATGTCGGTTCTTCCATAAGATTTGGTCGACGTGACCTGTTTCAAGTTGTGTATGACACAGAATATTTTAGAAAATCAATTGTTTTCCTTTGCAATAAACAGAAAGATTTTCATTCTAAGCTATCCAAGTCCAAAATTTTCGCAATATTAGTTCAAATTTAATATTCGCTTCCATAATGTAAGGAAAGTATTTCACAGTTGCAAAACCCGCATCCGCCTCACTGTCCTTACACTTAGCCGTTGGCCATAAATCCAGCTCAAAGTGACGCCAGTTTAAGTAACCTAATGTAACGAGGACTGTTTGCCAGTGCTCTTTCTCACCGGAAAATATGAAGTTTACTCATTGGGCTCCATACGTACATTGTAACAGTAATTTCTGTGTGTGTGTGCAACGCATACGGATTGTAGAGTTTAGTGGTGCTCTCTCTTCCACTTCTGTGTGCAATATGCCTGACCTAAACGGGCCCTTTATCATTACAGGCCCTGGGCGGTGCAACATCATATTGACAACAGTAACGTGCTTATACTGACAACCTCGTTGTTCGTTTCACCCGATTTTGTAATCATTTAAGTAAAACAACATGACCTTCGAGTGGGAGACATTTCGTCCCCCTTTTCCTTCTGTGAAATTTGTCAGTAAGCTTTTTGCCTTCGAAGCAGCGAAATGCGTCAGAGTACGGCAGGTAAACGATTTACAAATCACGACTTAGTCCCGTTAACACGATTTCTTTAAACATTGGCGTAGCTGAAGGAATTTAGTTTCTTCTTAAAGCGTCTTATGCAGCAACGTTCACAGATATCTCAAATAGGAAATGCTCTTTATCCAGGTCCGAAGGTTGTAAAATCTTTTCGTCTGATAGTACTGCGTAAGTATTTTGTGTAAGAGGTATTAAAGTAGTGTTCCTGTAGCTGTGGGAATCATTGGTAGAAAACGAGTTTCACACCAATGGGTACAGTACTGATAAATATTCAAAATGATTATCAACCTAAGTCTGCGTTCATCCACAAACAGAGGCGTATTTGTAATATTGAAGCTAGACTAGGTATCCTTGAGTGGGCATTGGAAGGCGTTTACACACACGTATACGAGAGTAATCCCACAGGTAAGGTCTCCTAAGGGACACGCAAGTGCCAACGCAGGCACAAAAGAGAGATCCTTAATTTTAATGGCAAACGGAAACCACAGTGTTGGCTGCATGGTGGCGAGGTGATAAAGAGCAAGACTATAGATACGAAGGTCTCAGGTTCGATACCTCACCAGTCCCATGATTTTTATGTGCCGTTTTACACATATTTCCCCTGGGGCTGTGTTTGTTGATGTGAAAAATGCCGAGTTGCACTGTGGTCCGAAAGCCACGTGAAACTGTAGGTTCCCCTATTACTGGCTAGGTTAGTCAACTCAAAGGTCGGATGAAAGCATACCACCTCCAACAAGTTCGTGCCTATTAAAGCACTGTGGTGTTCAAACCACTCTTGCGACTGATGACTGCTTTACTTTCTATGGGTTCCAAAACTAATGATCTTCGGGTTATTAACATTTTTGTGTTTTCATGCTGTAGCTTTGATACCAGTAAACGCAAGCGACCGGCCGAGCACTGTCACCGTTCGAGTTGTCAAGGTGGTAGACGATGATGCTGTCGACCCCAGTTACAATTATGGTCATGGCTATGTTTCAGTCGAATACATCTATGGGCCTTTCTGCGTATTTCAAGATAGACTTTTATACACTTGGTACGCTTCCAAATTGATATCTGATAGAGCTGTATTTAGCAACATGAATCAGATATGTTTTCCGTGCAATATATAGGACAACACATCAGTGCAGCGAGATTTCCTTTATGTGTTGCGCATGGTGCAAGAAATATTTGTGTTTTGCTTGCTTCTGTGATAGGTTTCACCCCACTGAATGCGAGTAAGCTCACGAATAGACTGTCAATAACTGGAATTACGCAATAACACAGTTAAAAGTTGTATTTTTGCCTTATGTATCCCGATGAAAATAACTGAAAACAGGTTATATGCCTACTTGCTTATTATCGCGCTTCTCGATGCTTTCCTCAAAAAATTAAAATAAAAATAAAAAGAGAGAGACAGAGACAGAGACAGAAAACAGAACTGTATTTCAAATATCAGCTCAGTGACACCATGTTCGTCTCGTGATGTAAGGCAAGGATAGTTGATAGGTAATATCTCGTTGTACTAGCGATATGTATGGCTACAGGGTTCTTTGTTTTCTCTCTGCAAACAACTAGAACAGAATTCAGTAACAAAGTGGTAAGAACACCTACTCAGGGCGCCAATTAAACACTCAGCCATTCTTGGTTATTTTGTTAATCGTCTGTAATGCAGTAAACATCCTTGATTATTGATTTGTAATTACTACCATTGTTACTGTTATTCGTCACCCCACAACAGCTTTCCTATGACTCATTGCCGCCGATGCACGTAACGAATGAATCAGGATGAATGGAATGTGGGATGTTTCGTCGCGGAGAATATACACATTTATCTCGGCGTCTTGCGTCAGAGTAATAAGAAAATCTCAATAAGAAAAGATGACAATAACACCCAACTATTTCTGTCCACTTAACACCATGACGACAGACAAATTGGCGTCTCACTGTATTTTGATTATAATTCGTTAGCCTTTTTGCGATCTCATTTTAATATCTCGTGGGAGCAGGCATAATATTTTGCTTTTTGAACACCGAACAATAACACACAAAGATAGTAGATGGAAGGATACAAAGAGAAAATCAGACTCATGGGTGTGGATCCAGTTCATCATAAGAAGACTAAACAAGAGGGAAACATTACGAAAGCCATGAATACGTTGGTTAGTATACATTATTTGTATAGATCTGAAGGTGAAAAAGCGCAGATCTGCACAGTGCCCGCATCTGCACTTTAGTTCCTATCTTAATGGGCATAATTTTTAGTTTCTTCTCTTCTGAATTATCAAATGAATTTATTATTACGTGGTACAGAATAGTTAGGTAACTGTGTTTCTTACAGCTTCCATTCGCACCAACATTTTTCTACATTCTCGTGCATTTCATGAAATTCTACTTGTATGATCACAAGACTGCACATAGATGCAATCGATTTCGAGGTGCAAAGTGCTTGTTATCTTACTTTTCGTGACAGGTTGGCAAAGTTGATTTCCAAAGACTTTTTGTTGTACTGAAATAATCATTTGTAACAAAGTAACAAGGTAAGTGTTTTATTCGTATATATTTTGTGGGAAACTGTAATCGTGATGGAAAATTACACACCTGAATGTTTGTCACAGCTGGTAGGAGAAAACGCTGCATATAAACCAAACCCTGCGCCTCCTCTCCGTATCCTCCTATGACACGAGCACAGGATTCTCCTCCAGTACCGCTACAGAGCTGTTCCTAGCACAGCTGTGAATTGGCAACATCGTCACAAACATTTGGCAACACTGTGACAGTGCAATGACTTCCGCATATGGTACTGAACTGACTCGCTAAATTCAGTTGATATACCCTTTCCATTTGAATGACTCGTGGTATATAATCTTCACGTAAACTAAGACACTGAGACAGAAATTTTTTGTTTATTATTTCATGGAGCTGCGAATTCCCAGAAAAAATTCTGTAACAAAATCAGAAGAAAACCATTACACATCAAATCCTCTTGGCAGCTCGACTCAGTAGGTTTTGTTAATGGTCGTAGATCTAGGCTTTCTGAGTGTCAAGCTGCTATACAATACAAGCGTCTCTGAAGAAATTCTAATCGACTGTCAACGATACGCAAATCAATAATGTTCTACGCTTAAGACTCCCATGCCAGAGTGATAAGTATGAAGGAAATAAATTGATTAGCAAATCGCAAGAAAATACTTTCAGCTCAAAGTGCAATAGTGAAAAAATTACAATACTGCACAACAGGTACGCCTCTTTCCGCTGCTGACAAATTTTTGGTTTCTAGAAATACGTAACTTTATTTATGAAATGCCACATTTGCATACCTGTTGAGTATGACACAGCATACCGTTTAAACACAGACCCAATCGAAATCTAAGTGAATAGTGTTTCACTAAATCGTGCAGATAGAGGGTTATCGTGGGTAATTTTATTTCATTTCTTATAATACAGTGCACAGTTTCCGTAAGGTTTCTTTTAGTTTTGTTAAAACAATACTAAACATGAGAGAGAAATAAATCATTAACGATATATGCGAATTCTCTGATGTTATCTATAACAGTCTGAAAATGCACATGCCGTTTATTGATTACATGCATGTAGAAAACTTGTTCTGAGTTAAAGCTGTCAATCAAGGTTTGAAGAAGAATAAAATGCCACTACCAAACGACAGCTAATGTATAAAATACTTTTCTGACTATTGTAGCACGATGCTCTCCCCCATACATAATACAAAAGCTTCGAGACGCATCTGCTGCCTGGCCTTCTATTAAACCAGAAAAGAACAAAATGACGCAGAAGTTAGCCTTTTTTCCACATGCGACTATTTTGGGTTCAGAAGTGAAGAGAATTACGTTCAAAGCACCATTAAATTGTTAACTTCAGCAGGCAACAGAATTGTGTTTAAAAACAATGTAGTAGCAAATGTAATAGAACACGCGAGGTCTTATCAACAGTCCGCAACACTTACCGTTGCGCTACTAGATGTGACTTAGCTACAGCACCTCTGGAAGTGAACAACAGTTTCTCCAGAACTTCGGCATTCCACAGTGTTGTGAGATAATACATATGGTCGGATACAGACTTCTGAGAGACAGACAGTTACAGCATTTCTTTTGCACTGAACGATGGTTTCAACAAACAGACAGCGCAATAGAGTAGCTCAAATGGAAAGGAACACTTCCTATTTAAATTTCTGCATCCTACACTGTTGGCAGTTCTGTGTAGGTGGCAGTTACGTTATTTTATTTCGGTGATTACAAAATAGAGTCGAATGTATGCACTGGGTAGCCAAGTCAGCTAGTTCATGGCGATTCGGTCAACCAAGTAAATGAATGTACTGAACATCCTGCAAACCACTACAGGGAGCCTGTGTGTCAGAATTCTCATCTTGTGTGCCGCAACGGTGTTATGATAGAGAAATGAATCATAGACAGAGGATTTGGTGATCTGTTGGACTGATGATAGTTTCATATGACGTTGGTCTCGGTTCGATACCAACTTCTGCCGATATTTTTTGATAGGGAGAGGCAGATACCATTCTCTTCTGGCTACGCCAAGTGAAGAAGGTATAATGGCATTGTGGTCTGAAAATCCCATTAAACATTATATTCCTTCTCCACCAAGTAGACGTTTGGTGGAATCACAATAAAGTAAGGAGTGGCGACATATAGAAACTCGATCACAAGTAAGCTTTCTTATACTAGTTATCTATTAATAGTGACGAAACAAACCCTGTGTATGGTCACAGGACAGTTATTCCATCTTTTATTTGAGCTTCTGTATGTCGATAAAATTGGTTCTGAACTGGGATATGCAACTTAGACCGCCCTTAACGCGGAATTTGATCCCTTCGTGACAATACGGCTTGACTACAACCTAGTGTTTGTTCAAAACTGCAGATTCCTCAACATCTCCACATATTGCGCATGAATGGGTTGGAATCCTGGCCCAGCACTAAACTTTTCACTATGAATTATCAAGCTCTAGCATGAGAACACCTATCTGCTGGTGGATAATAATTTTTATTTTTAATGCATTTTCATTCATTGTCAACACTACCGATATCTGACTTTTTGACTCACAGTGAGAAACAGAACTATTTGCGAGATCACTGTAAGTTCAAGGATGTTGTTCCGAGCTGCTGGTGGAGAAAAATTCGGTAAGTGTCGTCTCTTTGTGTGTTGTCAACAACGATATGTGTGGGGTTCAAAAAATGGCTCTGAGCACTATGGGACTCAACTGCTGTGGTCATCAGTCCCCTAGAACTTAGAACTACTTAAACCTAACTAACCTAAGGACGTCACACACAGCCATGCCCGAGGCAGGATTCGAACCTGCGACCGCGCGGTTCCGGACTGCGCGCCTAGAAGCGTTAACATCATGATATCGCAGATATTAGGCAACACGTTACTAGGGATGAGTAAGGTTGGTTGGTTGGTTTGGGGAAGGAGACCAGACAGCGTGGTCATCGGTCTCATCGGATTAGGGAAGGAAGTCGGCCGTGCCCTTTCAGAGGAACCATCCCGGCATTTGCCTGGAGTGATTTAGGGAAATAACGGAAAACCTAAATCAGGATGTCCGGACGCGGGATTGAACCGTCGTCCTCCCGAATGCGAGTCCAGTGTGCTAGCCACTGCGCCACCTCGCTCGGTGATGAGTAAGGCCTTAAGGTTTGCAACTAAACATGCTACTCCTAGCTACTACTGAATATGAAGTTGATTATTAACGTGTCTTCATAACCATGTGTGCGGCGTTCGACTTTCAGTCAGCATAGACGTTTTCGTCACCTTATTTCTAGTTAAACGTGTGTACATCTCGCTGATGGTTGCCCAACGTTGGACATTTCTCGTCTGTTCCTGGTTATACAACGACGGCGGTAGGCACCGGGTTCGAATTCCGGTCAGGCAATACAACTTCAGTCGTCCTTTAAGGTTCCAACCCCAGTACTGGTGACAAACTGTGATATCTACATTCTGATTTTACGTACTTATTCAACAATCCGATTAGGTGCTGGGTTCCCATCCTTGTCCCCAGTATTACATGATGGCATTTCAATTTTAAACATGTGCATCCTTTATTCCTCGACACTGCAACACTATACAACGTCTTTCGAGGTTAATTACCAAGAAGGTAATTGCCATGTTAGAGTTCCTGCTTTCGTACAAACATTATCGTCATTTACGTTCAAGTTGAGAATTGATAACTGATACTGATGCAAACGTCAATATTTGACATCTCTTACTGCCTAGTGATCGAGTCTCGATAAGGCACAAAGCTTTGCTTGGTTAACAGTGGCTTTACGTTCTGTGTTTGCATCCGGATCCAGAACGAAGACGTTGGTCATGTCATTTAAAGTACAACTTCGTGTACAAGTAACTGTTGATGAGTAATGTGAACAATGATATTACTTGTGATTCCCTGTTAATGTTTGGATTTCCGTAGAGTGGTTGCCGGCGTTAATCACGTTTTCTTTCAACTGCTTAGTATTACATAAAGTTTGTGCGAAACCACTCACCGTTGATCGTTGAACGACATTCAGCATGTGTTGGGTAAACCTTTTAGACAGCAAAGAACTTGTTTCCAGTTGCCATACAACTTTATAAATCCATATACTGTCTCAAATATTTAATTGTGCCTAAGGATTACTGAACGATTTATAGGACAAAACTAGCTGTCCCATAACATTTGAAATGTCACTTATTGTAATTAAGTTTAGTTTACAAACGTTAAGAATTGTCTCTTCTCTTATGTACTATCGTGGTGTTACTTTACATCTGGATGGACTGTCATAAAGACTGGTGTTCTCCAGTAGCCTCTAGCAGTACCCATTGTGTATCTGTAATGTGGAGGGTTGCGACTATGTGCAACACAGATATGCTACGTTGGTTGCATACATTCAGGTACAGCCTACACGTTGGAATTCAGGGGTGACCCACTTTTTTTGTTGACGAGTGTACCTAAGCACAGACATTTGTGTTTTGTGGAAAACGGCCATTAAAGTTTCTGCTTACATTTGGCAGTTTTTTGGAACTGTCCAGCACCATAAGCAGGTTCTATTTCATTTTCTAAATCAGTTTTATTCCTTCTTACATTCCTATGATGCGATCTTCTTGATTTCATCACCTCCAAAAATACCTATCTGCTTTCACTACACGCTCTTTGCCTTTGATGCAGTTCACTCCGGGCTTAATTCCCATTTCCCCCCAGACATATTTCCTGCTTTGCACACCATCAGGAAAACATGAAGCTGCATCATAAACACCAATATCGATGGCATTTATTCCTAGAAAAATGGTTTTTGGCAATCTTTTCCATACTTTCCAACTTTCATTTGGGTTTTGGATTCCGCCATGAAGACATTTCTTTAAGTTTTCATTTGCAAGGTCCCTGAAAATAGATTTGATGACTTCCATTACAGCAGTTAGTACAGAATTCCTGTGATGATATTCTTCACCACCAGCAGTTGACCTTTGCACACCATGATTCACTTCCTTTTGACCCCAAGTTGTGGATATGGTTATTGCCTGCGAACATTTTGTGGAAGTATAAGACCCACACTGCTTGCTTCATATTTTTCAAGTCCGCTGTGTTCCTTCTTATTGACAGGCCATAAATATGTCTGTAGCTTGTCACTTTCTGCATCCGTCAGTTCCCCTCACCCTTTTATTCCCTTCCCATCACATGCATTTTTCCTGCCAAATCTTATTTCAGGCTTCTAAGCCTAGTGCCAAGTCTTGTCTGTACATGTCCCAGACATTATAACATGTGCACAATAGTCTCAGCTCCATATGCAGCACATCTTTGAACTTCAGGGAAGGCTTTACTATCACCATCACCAAGGTACTTCACATTATTTATTTACTCGATCGGCATTTACAAGGCGAAATATTAAATTTGAACATTACAGCATTAAAAATGAGACATTCAGCTTTACCTAATTACATAATACAAAATACAAAATTTTATACTATATGACTTATTTTTTTTTAGCCATTCAATGGCATTGTCCGTGAGATTATGTATATCCTCCAGTTCACCATTAAAACCATGCATAGTACACTCGATCAAGTGGGCCATTGATTGATTGAGTCCACATTCGCACTGAGGGTCGTTCGCGAGGCCCCATGTTGTCATCATCTCCCTGCATCTTCCGACACCCGTCCTCACACGGTTCAGCGTAGTCCACACTCTTCTGGGAAGCTTAAAGCCCTCTATTTGTATGCTTGGGTCAGTAACTAGTTTTTTGTTCTTTGCGAAGTGTAGATCACCTCCCCGATGGTGCACCCTGGGCAACGCTGCGTCATGACTCAGCGGCGAAGAATCTACACAAAAACGGCGACCGAACGCACGAGTGCCTCCCGGTCCAAGCAAAGGCGAACGAGAAGTAGGAGAGCCCGCCCCGGCGGGAACAAGCGGGACATTAAGAGATTATGTATATGCCATCTCAATATAGAAGGTACTTCACAGATCGCAGACCATGGGAGACGACAGATCTGGTAAACAAGTTGACAACTCCCTGCACTTTCATACCTCCACTTGAGCCTTTATAGTTCATATTACATTCATGATCTGGAATCCCTTTCACACAACTACGACAAAATTTGCACAACACTTCAACATCTAGTACTTTGCCAGTGTCAACAGATGTTGTTGTAACAACACCATTCTTTGAAGTGTGGCCTCTTTTTTGCCAGGTACCATCAAAAACAGCCACTATGTCCCTCTCACCATCATTTCAATAATAGATTCTTCTGGGCCCCTAGCAATAAGCCATAACATGTGTCAAATTTTGCTGGAGGAGGTGGAAGTGTCATCACTGCTCAAAGTGTTCGTGCTGCCTTCTGTCCCCTATCCATGCCATATGCTACCCTCAAATTCACATCTTAACCTTTGTTTACGATTTTAGATGTCATGCAAGACGCACCGACGTTGCATTTTCTGCATATAATAGATAAGTCCGTAGCAATGTGTTTCCTGACACTCTCATCTTCCTCCACAGAACCACGCTGCACACCAAAGCAGTGCTTGCACGTAACATTGTCCAATATTAACTGTGACGATATGTTAACATCAACAATAATATTACACGAACCTTCAGATTCACAGCCTCTATTTTCATTAGCACCAAAAACAAGTTTCCTTCTTGAAGCACTTGGTGTTTGTTTGTTTACCGGCTCTGAGAGATTGCAATCTTGAGCCACTGGTGTAACATTTGTTGTAGCACCTATTACTGTGCATCTGTTTCCCTGGTGACATTGTTTACGGTTGAAGCCACGAATACTAGGCATCTTGTGCGATAATATGCCACAAACGAAAACAAAGGAACACAGCCAAATGAAAATCGTTTCCAAATTCACAACACGACACTGCAAGTCTTTCGAAATAGAGAACAAAGAAAATCAGCGATCAAAACAATAGCAGCAGAGAAAGTATTGATATCAATAATCCTTTGTTTCACGTATGACAATCTCTAGCGCAAATATAAACATTCGAATTCTACAGAGCGAAATACACTTATGTATGGCAGAATGTTGTGAAAAGGGGTGTGGCGCTGCATCTTGGTACTCTTATGACCAAATAACGTGTCTTATAATCTCTCAAGTATTTATGTTTTAAACATCAAACTATTCAGTAAGATCTGCGCTACAAAATAGGCACATTTTTGAAAAATCTAACTTTTTAAAAAAAATTCGCGTTGTAATGAATCATCCTCCTCCAATATTACGTTTTTTTTTATATATAGATAACCGATACTAAGTATAAATTCAAATCTCGCAGAGGTTAAAATTATCTCAGCCGTTTCATTAAAAGAATTCATATGATTATGTATACGGTTATTATATTTCAGATCAAAATATGTAAAAAAGAAACTAATGTGTTACAATCGATATGTACTAACAGTTAAAACTACTCTCCTTTTAAAAATATTTGTAATTAGAAAATTTGTGGCATACTTAAAATTCACATTATTAATTGCACAATCTAACACTAATTATTAAATTCCCAGTCAGGTCAGTTCAAAATGTTTCAAATGGCTCTAAGCACTATGGGACTTAACATCTGAGGTCATCAGTTCCCTTCAGGTCAGTCACATATAGATTTACAATCAATCAGACTCAATCAAGCTGAGTAAACCTCAGTCTCAAATATTACACTGTTGCAGAAACAACGAAAAAAGCATGTTCAATTCAGAAGAACACAATATCCCCAAGATTAGCTAAGTTTCACGGAAGCTCGAAATTTTGTGCGGACGTCAATGCGAGATGCTTTTAATAGTTTCCACAATGAAACATTGTCTCAAAATATGGTAGAAAACCCAAAGAGATTCTGGTTGTGTGTAAAGTACACCAGTGGCAAGAAACAGTCAATACCGTCGCTGCTCAATAGCAGTGGAAATGTTAACTATGATGGTGCCACTAAAGCGGAGTTACTAAATACAATTTTCCGTAACTCCTTCACGAAAGAAGACGAAGTAAATATTCCAGAATTCGAAACCAGGACAGCTGTTATCATGAGTGACATAAAAGTAGATATCTTAGGTGTTGCGAAACAACTCAAATCACTTAAGAAAGGCAAGTTTTCCGGTCCAGATGGTATACCAATCAGGTTTCTTTCAGAGTACGCAGACACAATAGCGCCTTTCTTAGCAATCATATACAACCGCTCACTTGACGAAAGGTCTGTTCCTAAAGACTGGAAAGTAGCACAGGTCACACCAACATTCGCCGGCCGAGGTGGCCGAGAGGTTCTAGGCGCTACAGTGTGGAACCGCGCGACCGCTACGGTCGCAGGTTCGCATCCTGCCTCGCGCGTGGATGTGTGTGCTGTCCTTAGGTTAGTTAGGTTTAAGTAGTTCTAAGTTCTAGGGGACTGATGACCTTAGAAGTTAAGTCCCATAGTGCTCAGAGCCATTTGAACCACACCAATATTCAAAAAAGGAAATAGGAAGAACCAATTGAATTACAGATCCATATCACTGACCTCAATTTGCAGTAGACTTCTGGAACATATAAATCTCCAACATTATGAATCACCTTGAAGAAAATGACTTATTGATACATAAGAAACACGGACTCAGAAAATATCGTTCTTGTGCAACACAGCTAGCTCGTTATTCCATGAAGTAATGAATGCTGTCGACAAGGGATTTCAGATCGATTCCATATTCCTAGATTTCCAGAAGGCTTTTGATACCGTTCCTCACAAGCTACTGTTAATCAAATAGCGTGGATAAGAAGTATCGTCTCAGGCGTGTGACTGGATTCGTGATTTCCTCTCAGAGAGGTCGCAGTTCGTAGTGATAGACGGTAAATCATCGAGTAGAACAGAAGTGATATCTGGCGTACCGCAAGGTAGTGCCATAGGCCCTCTGCTGTTCCTGATTTACATAAATGATGTAAGTGATCATTCCCTTCCCCTTAGATTGTTAGCAGATGACGCTGTAATTTACCGTCTAGTAAAATCATCAGACGATCAATTCCAATGACAAAACGATCTAGAAAGAATTTCTGTATGGTTCGAAAAGTGGCAATTGGCACCAAACAAAGAAAAGTGCGAGGTCATCCACATGGGTACTAAAAGAAATCCGATAAATTACGGTATACGATAAATCGCGCAAATTAAGGGCTGTCAATTACACTAAATACCTAGGAATTACAATTAAGAGCAACTTAAATTGGAAAGACCACATAGACAATATTGTGGGGAAGGCAAAACAAATACTGCGATTTGTTGGCGGAACACTTAGAAGATGCGACAAACCCACTAAAGAGACAGCCTACATTACACTTGTCCGTTCTCTGTTGGAATATTTCTGCGCGGTATGGGATCCTTCCCAGGTAGGATTGATGGAGGACATCGAAAAAGTGCAAAGAAGGGCAGCTCGTTTCGTGTTATCGCGAAATAGGGGTGAGAGTGTAACTGATATGATACGCGAGTTGGGTTGGCAGTCACTGAAACAAAGGCAGTGTTAATTGCGGCGAGATCTGTTTTAAGAAATTTCAATCACCAACTTTCTCTTCCGGATGTGTAAATATTTCGTTGACGCCCACTTACGTAGGGACAAAAGATCATAATAATAAAATAAGAGAAATAAGAGCTCGAACGAAAAGATTTAGGTTTTCCTTTTTTTACACGCGCCATTCGAGAGTGGAATGGTAGAGAAGTAGTACGAAAATGGTTCGATGAACCCTCTGCCAGGCACTTAAGTGTGAATTGCAGAGTAACCATGTAGATGTAGATGTAGCAAGCTGTCCCTTCCTTCAAGCGCACGCTGCCGGTGGTCGACAGAAGCCCTCTTCGCGAACGCTGAGCAGGCGGCTGGCACCGTTGGAAGGTTTGGCGGAGGCGGCTGGAAGCGGCGTATATAAATCCTTCAAACGATTACCCGCCGTGATTTAGGGGCTGCGCCACAATTACACCTGTGGCCGCCTATCACCGCACGCCCTCTTCTTCACATTGGCCCGCTCATCCTCCTTTAGGATGGTTGAGGTTAAGACAAAGCTCTCGTGTTCAGAGGAGCGGATCTCAAATCCCAGCACGAATGTCGCGATTTTGGCTTACATTGGTTTTACTGATTCACTTCAAGAGAATACGGGGGTGGCTCTTTTAAAAAGTCTACGGTGAACTCCACCCGAGCAAGTGCTCTCTCTACAAAGGTGACGGAAAGTTAAACTTTTGCTTTCCTTCCTTCCGTTGGTTTCTTTACTATTCAACATAAAGAGTCGGAGTCCATTCGTTCGTTTCGATGCAACTCTGTTGGTCCTACGATAAATGTTCGCATCTATTCTTTCACTTTTATCTTACTTTAAGATATATTGACTATAGACACGGTAAAATGTAAAATGTGTGGATTCTAGAGATAGAGCAATTGTTCTGTTTGAGAACGATGTGGTAACTGGCAGTGGCCTTATCGAAAGAATCATTCCTTTATTCCCTCTAAATAGCTGAAGGTCACTACAGTGAAAACGTACGAGTGGCGTCCAAAAGGTAATGTAACACATTTTTATCTGAAAGCAGGTTGGTTTTATTCAGGATTCCTATACACAATATAATGCCCCACTCTTTTGGCTACAATACCCTATTTTTTAAACATAATATCCGTTCATTGTAACTTCCTTACGCCACTTTACTAGGCGGTTCTATATGCCCGCATGGTACCACGCTACCGCTCGACGTCGGAGCCAGCGTCTTGTTGCATCAATAACCTCCCCATCATCCACGTACTACTCCCTGCGAAGTGCGCAGATCGTCCTTCGTTGCTCTTTATAGTCTACGGTTAGGTGGCGAGGAAACCGGAGGACACACACCTTTGACTACCCCAAATGGCGGACGAGTGTCTCAGCACTACCAACGGAGACGTCCAATTGAGCAGCGAGGTGTCTGATTGTGATGGGTCGTGCACCTCGAATGAGAGTATTCGCACATTCCAACAGTGCAGGAGTCGCAGCTGTGTGCAGCCGATCGTCACGTGGAAGATCGGACAGGTTTGCGCAACTTTGCGAAGATGACATACCTTACCCAACCACTCACCGTGCTTTTGTTCACTGCCAGATTTCCGTAGAAATTCTGCAAGCGCCTGTGAGTATCTCCGATGCTCTGGTTTTCCGCCAGAAGAAACTCAATGACAGCTCTCTGCTTGGAAGGTACCTCCGTTACAGACATCATTTCGGACGTTACGTATAGCGCCGTCACCTGTCAGAACTTCATAAAACTACAGGGGTTGAAGCGAGAATATTCCACGATGTCCCATACCAAGTTCCGAATTTTTTCAACAGAAAGTGGCCGAGAAAAAATGTGTTGCATTGCTTACTGAACGCCGCTTGTAGTTGATCTGATGGGGATGTAACCCTGCTGCGCACCAAAGTCAGTTCAGTGTCTTAACCACTTCAAAACCACAACCGTCACTTTCTTAATTGATATGACGTGGGATGAATAGTTAAATTTGTAATAGTTACGCACTCGAAATTTTTTTTACAGTACAGTAGACGGTGGACAATGTTTTGCGGTGCTGTTATCGAATTCCTATTGACACATGTTAATGCGTTGAAGTCCTCTTCAGATTATCTTTCCACTACCACAGAAAAGGTATTTAGTTCCATTTTTTAAAAAAGCCGGTGTCATAAATAAACAGCTATAGATATTAAAAATTACTTTCGTTGGTGAGGAAATTCGCCACTTTGTTCCCTATAGCACAGTTAAAACCGTCCTTCGATATATTTGCTCTATCTGTAAACATTTAGGGTGGTCTGTGTTAGCTCCCTCGCCCTTTGCAGTACTTCAACTTTTAAAGAGTAGTTAAATGGTTACCTCATTGGGGTACTGTCGAATGTGATCGATAACAATGGACAAGTATTTGCCAGCTCTGGGGAAGAACAATAATCAGTAGTGTGAAGTTTTCAGATCGCATGGAAGAAAGGAAATAGAACAAGAAACAACAGTGTTATGTTATCACATCACATGGAAGAAATAAAATAAAAATATATGGTGACCTGTAATGTACAGATAGCGTTCCCGGTGTCACAGACAGACTCTTTTCGTCAAAAGGCCAACTTTTTAAATTATCTACATATAATATAAACTAAATCAATACCGCGGGTATCACACATCGAAAAAATGGATGGATATACCGCGTAACTGCGTAAGAATGAAATACTGCGTAAGTAGATTGTTTTGGATGTAGCAAACAATAGGCTACTTCGAAGATTCAAAAAAGCTCGCAGAAACAGCTCTTTGTTGTTGATTGCTACATAGCTTCCAGTATTCGAAAGTGATTCCTTAGTTTTACCTTCAGTTCATGAAAATGGACAGCGTTTTACAAGATGATTTCTTTTCTGAGGAATAAATAGTTTCGCAGCTGAACTTAGCATATGAAAACTGGGAATTCTTCTTGAGAGTGATTGACGGTTGTAAGAAAATTGTTTTGTTATTTACCTCGCATTAACAGCAGTCCGCTAAAACTCTAAAATTTAATAGTACCCCAGCGGCTTTATTCTAACGTCACAAGTTAGTTACTGCTAAAGATGTTTTGAATACCGACTTGATTATAGCTTCTCATGTAAATCCAGAACGAGCGACAGGCGAGAACAATAGTAACAGCGAAGACACATGCGCAGAAGAAGAATTAACTTCGTGTATGGGGGTTCTCAATCACTTTTCCTGAGCCATCTAATGGCACAGTTGATTTTTATTGTGGTTGTTTCGTTAGTGTTATTAACGATATCGTAATCGTCGTTACCGTGAGGACATGAATTTGAAATTTAACTTTAAGTTGGTTTACAAACTTTGCTGACTGCATCCAAGAATATTCAAAATGATAGAGCACTCACAGTTGCCCTTGGAGACGTGAGTACTTCTTCACACCATTGTGCTGGCTTTTTACCAGACGATTCAGATAACTTATCGGACGTTACGGAATGTATGGTCAAAGCGGAGGCCAAGAATTTTGTGGTGGCTTAAGCAGTAACAGGAAAAGCAAATCTAAAGACTGCCCTGAAGATTAGAAGAAAAACGCCAACAAAACTCTGAGAATGCACGGACAAGCGTATATTGAATATAAAAGAAGTCGAAGTGGCAAAATTAGGTCCAATGTGTTCTTCTAAGATTTGTCATAAATCCGTTCAAAGGAAGTCTCATCAAATTTCTGCTGGTGGAAGGCAGGCAATTTTTAACACTTTCTGGGAAACGATGTCATGGGATCATCCATCCAAATGACAAGGTAAGATCACTGGTGAATCCAGGAGAAAAGACGCGCTGGTTTATTATCTGACAAATGATACGGGAAAATATATAGTATGCAAAAAAATGTTTCTCAATACTCTTGGCATTAAAGAATGGACAGTGAAATATTGGCTGGATAATTTCACACATGGGGTGAGCCCTGATTCAGAATCGTCACGTTCCTGAATAACACAAAGGGAGAAGAAAGATGAGAAAAACTTCGTAAAACAATTCATAGAATGTCTTCCGAAACTGCTATCACATTATTGAGGGAAGTCCTCCAAACTCTTTCTTGAGCCTATTGTACAAAGTAAACAACAGCTGTATGGACTCGACGCCAAAAAACGCAGTGAGGAACAGGTTTCACCTCTAAGTCGGACCACCTTTAACTTGGTTTTCGAAGAGGGTAACCTCGGCTTATTTTACCCCAAGAAAGGCCTGTGTGACTTGCGTTGTAGTTGCAGGCTCGGAAACTTGATTGAAGACATGTGGGAGCAGCACATACAACGGAAAGAGCAGGCAAGGTTGCATAAAGGTCTAGATAAGGAAGATGCCCAGGGAAGCTCTGGCTGTGAAAAAAGCATCTTTTTTACAGACAAGTGCAGTTTATTATAACACAAAAGTGGCTGTCCATAACTTTACAATACATAATTTAGAAAGTCATGATGGAGTGTGTTACTGGTTTGATGAAATGCAAGGTGAACTGGTTGCATCAAGTATTGCCTCGGGTATGATTGACACACTGTCCAAAATGATTAAGGAAAATCCTGTCCCAGTCGTTTTGTATTCTGACAGCTGCACATAACAGAAAAGAAACTTGATATTACTTAACGCGCTTTTAAGGTTAGTAATTGATTCACGAGTATTTATTACGCAAAGGTTTGTGGAGAAAGGTCATACTCAGAGGGAATGTGACACAGTTCGCAGTTCCAACGAGTGCAAGCTCGAAGGACATGAAGTCAATATGCCTTGATATACAAAGAGGCGAGAAGAAAGCCACGACCTTACGAAGCCTATTACCTTTTTCAGTAACTATGCAGAGAAACCTTTGTGGCTGTATGACTTAATTATGCTTGGAAGAATTTCAAAGAATGAACCAACCCTAACGGGCATGAGGGCGATACGGTACCGTTCAACCAACACGTCCGACAAAAATTTCTGGAAAAGTTTGCTTCCAGAAACTATGCAAAGAAACAATGAAAATCAAAAAATCGAAATGGAATCATTTCCAGCAACTTAAAACTGTTGTTCCTAAGGAATGTCATTGCTATTATGACCAAATTGCTTCTAAATGATCGTCATCTTGGACGTTACTGCTTCAGGAGAGATGGAGCGGTGTAGTTCTTTGTTCGGCAATTTTTTCTTGAAGAAATCTACAAACATTATGAGACTTATGTGAACCGTGTATATATTTGAGGTTTTTCCGTGAAGTCTTCAAATAAAGTTTTTTTTTTCTAAAAGGGTATTCTTTCTGTATCTTCAGCGCCAAAAACAACGTAAAAGCAGTAGGTTGTACAGGAGAATGGGAAACAAATACCGCGTAAATAACAACTTCCGTAAATACCGAGACAATTCCACGTATCTACTGTATTTAGGCTTTCTGAATAGTATTTTTTATTTCAGTTTTGAACGATCCGGAATATCATTATAGTGCAACAAGGCAAATTTCGTGTCCTTACGAAAAGTATCAGGTATTTTACACACTTTTTAGTCTCTTCTATAAAATTCGTGTTTTGTTACCTACGCAGTATTGTTTATTCACCGACAACATACTGAAATGGAAGCTACGCCGATGATAACAGAAAAAGTCAATCTCATGTTGAATACACTGTGATTCTGGACAAGATACAGGTTACTCTTTAGTTTGTTGCAGGGTAGAATTGAAGAAGGAAGGTTTAAGAAGGTCCAGTGTTATGCACAGAAACAGCCAAGATTATGAGGCGTACCATATGTCGTATAGCAATTGTGGAATAACGAGCGGTACTGAATGTACGAGGAGAGGTACTGAGGACACCAGTGACTACAAACAAATGAAGAAAAAGGAGCGCTATAAAATCAACTCACTTCCAGTAACAACGACACTAACTGACCAGAGGAAGAACTCACGTAATCGAACAAACAAATTTGTATAGATATCATACACAAGCACTCATGGCAAGCTATGGTCGTCTGGGTTTTTTACTATTTGTGCCTCGTCGAACGAAATCACAGTCGTAAAGATTCGACAGGATCAAATATGCGATGTTTTTACAAGAGTAAATATTTTCCTCAGTTCTGAAACTAAATCTCAGAAAGAAAAATATTTTCTGCATGCTATGGCAATTTTTTTCATTTTTTCGATAAGTTAATTCGACATATAGAAGGAGTATCGAAGGAAATGAATCACGATAATGTTCGCTGTGCAACTTTCACTGTGATCTGAACACGATCAATGACTTCTTAGGGTTTAGTTTAAGACCCATTGTGTGTCCCCGTTGTTGCAATGAACAGAAACAGCCATTCATACATGAAGTATACAGAAACAATGTACTTAAAGCTGGCACATAGATACAGCTGGATGTCATCAGCATATAAGTGATAATTTCAAGAACAAAACTAAGTTTGAAAGCCATTGATATACACAGAGAAAATCAACGGACCAAGAACTGAAACTTGGTGGACTCCGGAGAGTGCATACATCCATCATGACTTCTGTCACCAACAACTGGCATGTTGATACATATTTTTGATATACCTGTTAAACCACAGTTCTCCATTGTCTGAAATAATTCAGCTGCTTCATTTTCATAGGTAACTTCATTTTCAAAAGTAATATATTGAAATCAATAGTTGCGGTGTAATCAGACAGTATGAAAATGGTCATTACATGCCTGTCCATGGAATGTTTAATAGTGTAACTCATTTCAGTTAATTCAATTGCTATGCTCTGCTGTTTCTGAAAGTTTCATATTTATCCTTGGTTTTATAAGTGTTACAGTAGTCCTTCAGCTGTTCATAAACAACACACAACAAGGCGCTAGATACTAAGAGTAATATGAGGATCAGCCTAAACTCGCTCCTGACTTTGGGTCACCATTATTGAGCTTCTTCAACCTCTTGTAGTCCTGTCTTCCTCAGTTGCGTGTAATATTACGGTATATTGATAATTTTTACTTATGGACCGTCTGACAGCAACTGAATAAAACACAATTTTAGTGCCATACGCGTTTCGCCTCTATTTTCTGCAAGGCATCATCAGTGGCCTGGAATACGTATATATGTTAGCTATTTAATTTACATTTTTGTCACTGTGCCTATAGGCTATAAACAGTTCTGGTGGTTGGTATTTCCTATTAAGTAGTAATGTTTTGAACTGTACTTACAGGTTGCGAGGACAATTTCTTACATATTACGCTCCTGTTCCATTTTTGGTTTTGTTCTTCTTCTTATGAACGCCAATTTGCGGTTTGGGCTTGGTCGAATTAAGCTCGGCTTCCACTCAGTAAGATGTATTTCGGTAACTACAGAGAAAATAAAGACGTGTATAAGGATTGAAATAACAATTTCTATGACGTTTTGTACCATGCCTATGCTCACTCCATCATTACCTGCCATCTCGAAAGAGACACCTCGCGATGTTCATCAAGAAACATTTTTGTAACTTGAGAACTGACTGCAGTCGAGAAATATCGTTTGATTCGTCTGTAGAGGCCTGAAAAACAATGCCGAAACTTGGCGTCTCTTATACCGAAGCTGTGCATTTTTTCCCACAAACATATAGGACTCGACTCGCCTTTATATATATAAGCGCCGCCCTTCTGGCCGCAGAAAGGCAAATTGGGCCTAACACATATTGTAAATCTTTATATTATAGAACGTAACCCGTAGAGTACGGAAGCATAAATTTGCGGACACTCAATTACGTCAATGGGCCACCAGTTTTTACCAATACTGAAGATATTCTTGAGGATTGCTGTTGTTCACTATGTGTGTAATATAGAACTGAAGTGTTTTTTTGCGTGTTGAAACGCACATCACAACTGCTAACTTAATTAAAACGGAGGAACTAAGAGTGGCATTTGTGATGCAGACGTTGTGGACGGCCGGTCGCTGGCAGCATGTAAGGCATCGTTCACAGCTTCCCGACATCGGGGAGCTAATTTCATCCCCATAAAAACACGAAACTGCGAAGTCGCGACGCGCGAAACCTCGTAGTGTAGGCAATGACGATACAGTAACGGTAGTAGTAATTCACAAAATTCAAAGAGACGACCCGATATAATAATAGCGAAATTGCAGTGGGCACGGGATCATCGTGACTGGAACATCGAGACTGGACCTTGGATCGATGGAAAAGTATCACGTGTTCGAATGAATCACGTTTCTTGTTAACAGCTGAACGGCCCTGTCCATATACGCAGTCATCTAAGAGGGCAGCTGCTCGAAATATGCACCGCGCCACGGACGCAGACTGGTTTGGGCACTGTTAGGCTGTACAGGACATTCATCTGTTCTTCCACGTGCCCTGCGGTATTAACCAAGGCAACGTGGCAAACGTGAACTACATGAAGGTAAATGCGAACCATGTTTGATGTCTTCCACCACGGCTACGCCAGCTTGCAGCATAACCGCCCGTATGACACACCTGGGAGGTTACCGGACACCAACTTCTCGTCCACAAATCACGACCCGTAATTTACGAGAACGTTTTGACCTGTGCGAAGATTTCTAGTGTTACATATTTCCGGAAACCTAGAATCTGTTGAATCCACGCCCGGTGGAACAGTTGATGTGTTGATTCTTGAGTCACCGGGCTATTAATCAAGCACTAATAATGTTTTGGCTATCCTGTGGGTATTAACACTATCTTCTCAATTTAAAATGTATTTTCACCCATTTAAATGAAAAGTAGGAGACGGAAAACTCTGCAGCTGTCTGATTGCCCCAACAGAAAGAGCGTAAATACCAAATAAAAAAATAGAATGGGTTTCAAATCTCCACTCTAAAATACTAATTTCCGTTTACTACCGACTAACTGAATCGTCTAGGATGAATGCTTCATTTGAAACGAACACAGTCAATATACTTCTCTAGGCTGGTTCAATGTGCTCCGCCTGTACTGGCCCTAATGGGAAGTTAAATCTAAACTTTCCTTTCTTACTTGTTTCAGGAAATTGATGAGAACGGTGTCTACCGTCGTTGCTTGTCGTATTAAGCTAAAAGATAACATATTCCAGTATCGAATTGGAGATGTAAGGCGCTTGATATAGGAGAAACATTTACAGCTTATGTATCCAGGCGGCGAGAAAACTTTCATTTACTATAAACAAGCACTATCATACTTGAAAACGGACGTGCATACCAACAGTTTCTCTAGCTGATCAAAAGTATTCGGACATTCCTATTGAATGCTGACTTGATGACTAGAAATTACGACCGACGCACCACAAGTATAAAAGGAAGCGAGGAGTGTCGTGGTTTTGGTAAAGAAGCAGTGACAGCAGAATGGTTCGGTCAGAAGAGATCAGTGACTTCGATCGTGAACTATTCTCTCGGTGTAACCTGAGTAACAAACCCATCAGGGGCACTTAAACTCATCTATAGCTATCGAAGTTGGTGATGTGAATGTGAAATGGAAACGTGAAGGAACAGCCACTACTAAGCCAAGACCACTCAGTTCTCATGTACTGACAGACATGAACCGCACGTGAGTTCCTGAGTACTACCAGACATGCAATTAGTACAATGTCTGCGAACAGGGAGCAAAAAAAGAGTGGGGTGAAATGCTTGAGCAGCATTCTTTAGTCAGTGCTAAGCATTAGCTGGCGTAAGGCGCAGCGCCACTGGACAGTAGATGACTCGAAATCAGCGATTTCGAGTGATAAATCATGCTTCACTCTGCGGTAATCTGATGGAAGGGTTTGGGTTTGGTGAATACCCAGGGAACTTTACCTGTCATCATGTGTAGTGCCAACACTGCAGTGCAGATGAGATACTGTTATGGTATATGGTTTTTATGGTTAAGCTGTGGTCACCTTACTGAGCTTGAAAAAACACTAAATGTGGAGAGGATTTTTTACCATGTACTGCGTACAGCAGAGAAACTATTCAGAGATGAAAACTATTGACATGACAATGCTCCCTGTCATAAAGCGCCATCCGTAAGTCAGCGTTTTGAGGACAACATTCCTGAAATGGACTGGCCTCCCAGAGTACCGACCTGAGCCCAGTGGAACACCTATGCGATGATATAGAAAATCGACTGCACTCCAGACCTGAGCGTCCAATGTTACTACTTCCTATTCTTGCGGCTCTTGAGAAAAAACTGCCAGTCATTTCTCCTTCTCCACAGACTTTCAGAAACTCCACTGAAAGTGTCCTCAGCAGAGCTGAAGTCGTCATAATGGCCAAGGGTAGATGCACCACATATTAATGTCCAGTAACAGATGTCCGCGTACTTTCGATCTGATAGTGTAGATTATGTGATCAGCGGTGATTATTAAGGAAAAGGTTGGTACAACAGATTTACCAAATGGTTAAGTGGAAGAAGTGCACTAGGATAAGTACGATGAAGAATGCAAATGGTTCAAATGGTTCAAATGGCTCTGAGCACTATGGGACTTAACATCTATGGTCATCAATCCTCTAGAACTTAGAACTACTTAAACCTAACTAACCTAAGGACATCACACAACACCCAGCCATCACGAGGCAGAGAAAATCCCTGACCCCACCTGGAATCGAACCCGGGAGAACAATGCAATACAATAGTTCCATGTTTTACTTACACTTTGTCGATAATGAATCGGAACCTGTTGGAAGGCAAATACACTTATTCCATATGCATGATATAACTGACTTTAGGTCCCATTTCTTTTATTGTATGTACCAGATTCACTTTTACTTCCATGTATTGCGCGTTTCATGCTTACAATTGCACAAGTAATTACTGTAACGAGAATATGACACTTTATTTCTGTTTTACATATGATTGTAAATCAGACCAATATCTGTGCAATGTATATAACGAACTTCATTTTACTGATGTGTGTCAATATTGCATAGCTATGACTCATTCAGTTTTTCATTGTGATGTGTCTTCGATTACAAAACCCTATGGTTTTCATGAAGTAGATATTTACAATGTGATTCCTTGAATTGTTTTAGATGTTACTATTTTGTGTACAGTCTCGTATTCGTTTGTTCTATCAGGCCATTATTGTTGTGCATAACAACATGGAGTAATATGTTTGCACACATTCAATTTTCGATCATCGTTGTACAGAAACAGTCTGAAAAGCTGGTAAGTGTGGTTTAGAGAAGGTTGCACTGAGAAACAATCGTTCTGTAAAAAGTTCGATGCGTTGCACCGATTATGAGTTAATTAGTACTGAAATTAGCTATTCAGACATTGCACGCACAAATTCAAGTGACCGCCAGTTTATCTCGTTGCGTAGATGACAGCGCACAAGACTGTCAGCCTGTAATTTGGGTGTAATCCTTACCAGCCTACCCCGTACACTTTATGTATCACTTTCTCTGTTCTGTTTTAGGAAACCAAACTAAGAATACTTCATGATTTTTTTATTTTCATTCCTAGAGACAGGTACTATTTAAGATAATGAACAACATAATTATATTTATTATCTATAATTGTTCATAATTTTTATTAACTCCTGACAATTTTATTTTTGGAGGCTAATGGTAAGTATTTATCTAAATGTTGTAAATTTTTTGGATATTCTAAATCTATTCCAAGTATGTAACCAATTTTAGAAGTTTTCAATATCTCGCTTATTTTTTATAATCGAAATTTTTTGGTTTATCCCCTTCAGATCCACCATATTTTATATACTGACTCATAGCACAGACATACAAACTATTTGCTTCTAAATATGATGAATAATTTGATATCACATTTACATCAATTTTTCATATATTTATTATTTGCTTTAACATATCTTTTACAATATTGGGGTAAACCACCTCTTATTCCTTTATAAATCATTAAAATCATATCATAATCATGTGCAAATGGTGAAAATGGTCTGTTCTGCTTTCATCTCACAAGCAAGATTGGCAGCCTTTAACACTGCTGTTAGCCACTCGAAACCAGATCCTCTTCTGATCCTAAGTGATACACATCATTGGTACCAACGGGAGCCACCACCTGCAGTTGGCTGCAGCCTGTGCGCTTTATGGCATATTGAAGGATCCGTTCCATGTCTGGAATGACTCCACTTAGTATGCAAACGGAGTGCACATTGGTTTTCTTCCCATTCTTGGCAGCCATGCCCCTAAGGGGCCCCATAACCCTCCTAACGTTGGAGCTCCCAACTATCAATAATCCCACCCTCTGTGATTGTCCAGCAGGCTGAGAGGTTTCCTCTGAAACAGGACAGTTGATAGCATCTGGCTTAGCGACAGTGCCAGCCACAGACTGCACCTGGAACTTGTTTGTGAGACTAACTGCTAACTGAGGAGACCTTACATGTGGCCACTAGGGAAGCCTTTCGGCGCTTGCTATGCCCAGGAGCGACCTCCCACTCTACCACAGATGAGGGGTCAACCTCATTGTGAGCAGTCAGTAATGTCACTGGCCACTGGTGAGGACCGATCAGAGGATTATGATGTGCTGGACTTCTGTTGGATCCCCATGGCCAACCCAGAACACTGGTGCCCATCCACTGCAGCCCCAAGCTTTGTAACCAAAGTCATCACAGCCTGGAGCTGAGATCGACTTGTCACAAACTCGGCTTACATCTGCACACAACAATCGCAGTGCCTGTACATTCTAAAGACCGTGGAAAACTAAACTATCGAGATAAACGGACTATCGGTATGTGCTGCAGAACTCTACTGTAGAATATTTTATTGTAGGGATCGTTTCTCACTATGTAGTTCGGTGTCAATAAAATAGTTTCGCTTTCGAAGAAGAAAGTTGGTGATCGGAATTTTGTGAGAAGATTCTGCTGCAACGAAAAGCACCTTTGTTTCAATTATGTCCACTCCAAATCCTGTATCATTTCAGTGACACTTTCCCCCCTGTTTCGTCATAATACAAAACGTGCTGCCCTTATTTGAACTTTTTTGATACCATTTGTCAATCCTATCTGGTAAGGATCCCACAATTCACAGCAGTATTTTAAAAGAAGAAGGACAAGCGTAGTGTAGGCAGTCTCCTTAGTAGATCTGTTACAGTTTCTAAGTGTCTTGTCAATAAAATGCAGTCTTTGGTTAGCCTTCCCCACAACATTTTCTGTGTGTTCCTTCCAATTTAAGTTGTTCGTATTTTTAATACCTAGATATTTAGAAGAATGTGTGGCCTTTAGATTTGACTGATTTATCATGTAACCGAAGCTTAACGGATTCCTTTTCGCACTCATGTGGATGACCTCACATCTCTCGTTACTTAGGGTGAAATGCCAGTTTTTGCACCATACAGATATAATTTCTAAATCGTTTTGCAATTTGTTTTGATCTTCTGACGACTTTATTAGTCGTTAAACGACAGTGTCATCTGCAAACTACCTAAAACGGCTGTTCACATTGTCTCCCAAATCGTTTATCTAGATAAAGAATAGAAAAGGGGGTATAACACTACGTTGGGGAACGCCTGAAATCACTTCTCTTTTACTCGATCACTTTACGTTAGTTTCTACGAATTGTGACACCTCTGATAGGAAATCACGAATCCAGTCACATAACTGAGACGTTCCATAAATACGGAATCAATCTGAAATCCCTTGTCAATAGCACTCAACACATCATGCGAATAAAGAGCTAGTTGTGTTTTACAAGAATGATGCTTTCTAAATCTCTTTGTGTCAATAGACCGTTCACTTCACGGTAATTCATAATGTTCGAACACAATATATGTTCCAAAATCCTGCTGCATAGCGACGTTAATGATATGGGCCTGTAATTTAGTGGACTGCTCCTATTAATTTTCTTTAATATTGGTGCGACCTGTGCAACTTTCCAGTCTTTGGGTACGGATGTTTTGTCGAGCGAACAGTTGTATATGATTATTAGGTATGGAGCTGTTGCATCGGCATACTCTGAAAGGAACCTAACTGGTGTATAGTCTGATCCAGAAGACTTGGTTTTATTAAGTGACTGAAGTTGCTTGACTACTTGGAGGATATTTACTTCTACGTTACTCATGGTGGCAGACGTTCTTGATTCGAATTCTGCAGTATTCATCTACATCTACATTTATACTCCGCAAGCCACCCAACGTTGTGTGGCGGAGGGCACTTTACTTGCCACTCTCATTACCTCCCTTTCCTGTTCCAGTCGCGTATGGTTCGCGGGAAGAACGACTGTCTAAAATCCTCCGTGCGCGCTCTAATCTCTCTAATTTTACATTCGTGATCTCCTCGGGAGGTATAAGTAGGGGGAAGCAATATATTCGATACCTCATCCAGAAACGCACCCTCTCGAAACATGGCGAGCAAGCTACACCGCGATGCAGAGCGCCTCTCTTGCAGAGTCTGACACTTGAGTTTGTTAAACATTTCCGTAACGCTATCACGGTTACCAAATAACCCTGTGACGAAACGCGCCGCTCTTCTTTGGATCTTCTCTATCTCCTCCGTCAACCCGATCTGGTACGGATTCCACACTGATGAGCAATACTCAAGTATAGGTCGAACGAGTGTTTTGTAAACCACCTCCTTTGTTGATGGACTACATTTTCTAAGGACTCTCCCAATGAATCTCAACCTGGTACCCGCCTTACCAACAATTAATTTGATATGATCATTCTACTTCAAATCGTTCCGCACGCATATTCCCAGATATTTTACAGAAGTAACTGTTACCAGTGTTTGTTCCGCTATCATATAATCATACAATAAGGGTCAGTTGCCACTCCCTACACCAAGTGCCTATCCGCTGCAGATCTTCCTGCTTTTCGCTACAATTTTCTAATGCTGCAACTTCTCTGTATACTACAGCATAATCCGCGAAAAGCCGCATGGAACTTCCGACACTATCTACTTCGTCTTCTTTTTTGAAGACATTTCGGAAGGCTGTGTTTAGTAGCTCTGCTCTGGCAGCACTGCCGTCGATAGTATCTCCATTGCTATTGCACACAGAGAAGACTTTGATTGTGTCTTACTGCTAGCATACTTCACATACGACTAGAATCTCTCTGGATTTTTTGGCACGTTTCGACACAAAGTTTCGTTGTGGGAACTATTATGAGCCCCTCTTATTGAAGACCACGCTAAATTTCAAGCTTCTGTGAAAGATCGCGAAACTATGGGCTTTTGCGTCTGTTTAAATTTGGCATGTTTGTTTCGTTGTTTCTGCAACAGTGTTCTGACCCATTTTGTGTACCAAGGAGGATCAGATCCGTCGTTTGTTAATTTATTTGGTATAAATCTCTCAACTGTTGTCGATATTATTACTGTGAATTCACGCCACATCTGGTCTACACTTATATTGCTAATTTGGAAGATGAGGAGATGGTCTCTCAGGAGGCGTCGAGTTAATTGTTATCTGCTTTTCTGAATAGGTATATTTTCGTCTATTTTTGAAGGATTTGGGTTTACAATATTCAATCTCGCTGCCACAACCCTGTGTTTACTAATTCCTGTATCCGTTTTGATGCTTGTTATTAATTCAGGATTATTTATTGCTACGAGGTCAAGTGTGTTTTCACAACCGTTTACTATTAGCGTGGGCTCATGAACTAAGTGCTCGAAATAATTTTCAGAGAATGCGTTTAGCACAATTTTGGATGGTATTTTATGCGTACCTCCGGAATTAAACATGTATTTTCGCCAACATATCGGCGGTAAATTAGTCACCACCAACTATAATTGTATGGGTCGAGTACGTGTTTGAAATCCAACTCAAGTTTGCTTAGAACGTTTCAGCAATTGTATCATCTGAATTTGGAGGTCAGTAAAAGGATCCATTTATTATTTTATTCCGGTTGCCAACAATGACTTCTGCCCACACTTACTCACAGGAACTACGTACTTCAATTTCTCAAGAAGATAAACTACTTCCAACATCAACAGACACGCAACTGCCAACCGTGTTTAGCCTGTCCCTTCAGAACACTGTTGGGTTCTACACAAATATTTATGCTGATATTATCTCTGGTTTTAGCCAGGTTTCAGTGCCTATAACGATTTGAGCATCAGTGCTTTCTATTAGCACTTGAAGCTCTGGTACTTTCCCAACACAGCTACGACAATTTACAACTGTTACACCAATGGTTCCTCCATCTGCGTTCTTCCTGTAGTCGGCCTGCACCCTTTGTGACTGAAGCCCTTTTTGTGTTTTCCTGAGACCTTCTAACCTAAAAAACCGTGCAGTCCACGCCACAGGCAGCAGCAGCCGGCCGAGACAAACGCAGCAATAGAGAAGTTACCGATTTTGTGAGTTTTATGAGTTCCTAACGAGGAGCGAATTTTATACTATCATCTATGTGCTTTAATAGTTTAGTTTCTTGAGTGTTAATTGAATATCTAATAGTTCTTGCGTTTACGTTTGCATCAGAAAGTAAACCGATTTCGTGACATGTTAGAAGTTCCTAATCACGGGCGTATTATTTAGTTTCACCTGAGTGCTTCAGTAGTTAGGTTTTTGAATCCTTGTGAATTAATCTAATTTATTAGACACAATTCCTGAGCATTTTCGACAAGGAATATGATCGTCCATATGAAGGTAATAGATGTCTCTCTTTATTTGGATTAAATGACTGACAGTTTTTGGATAAGATTGAGGGTGGGTTTTTCTGCTAAGGGATAAAAAATAATTCTCTTTTATTTTGATGATTTATTCAGTTTCACCATGATTAAAAAAATTTGTGATGTTTCGTCATCGACTAGGGAGAGTACAAGCTCGAAATTTGCAGTATAAGAAGGGACATCAGCGAGTCATTTTGAAATGAATTATCTCAGCGCTTGCGTTAAATGATTTAGGAAAATCACAGTAAGCCTAAATTGCACTGTCAAAACTGGGATACGAACTCCAGCCCTTCCTGATGTGAGTCAAGTGTTTTAGTCAATGCACCACCTGACTCTGGATTGTTCTTGTCTTTGCTGGTTACATCGGCACATTAGATTCAGAGCAATATGTCTTGTCTCAGCCGAAGTGTCACGGAGTACGTGGTCTTCCAAAAAGATTTGTTCCATGTCATAAGACTATATAAGCTGTATGCATGAATGTAGAAACTTGGGGTGACTTGTAAGCACAGATATATCCAAAATTTTACCTTGTCCCACGGTAGGCTCCTAGCGCAGCTAACACTCTAGCTCGTTCAATATTCAAGTCAAATGTACACAGCGATAACGCAGCAGTATAGCCCTTTGGTGTTTTCTGTTTCAAGAAATGCATTTCCACAACTATCTTCTTTGAGTGAATTGCGACGCCGTTCAAAAACAACAGTGAAGCCAATAATTCTAAAGACGCTTTCAAAAGAACTGGCCGAGTTTGAGTAGCGTTTTGAAAGTTACTCGTGCCTTTTACCTTTGTTACCTTTATTCCTGAACTTAATATGAAAACTACTCTAAAGGTGAATGTGCATACATTTAAAAGATATACCTTGGAAAATCTGACGATGCTGAACGAAACAATAACTTAAAATGTACCCCATATTTCCGTCTTAATTCGTGTAGAAGATAAAGTCTTCTGTAGCCAGAGGACTGTTTATGAAAAAAACTGTAGGAAAAAATTACTTTCCAGATATTTTGCCCTTTGAAATCAACCAGTCTGCCAGATGACTTATTTACACTTCCTTTAGCAAATGTGTTTTGAACACTGACATTTCAGACCACATAAGACAGGAAACTGTTGCATCTATATGTGCATCATATTGCTGGTATCTTACCCTATTATTGCTGGCATGCTATTCTGCACATCAGTTTGGTTTCATATGAGCCATTTTTTCTGGTTACTGTAATTTACTGAAACATTCGTTTATCTCAAGTGAGAGAGACGGTAGACCTCTCCTTCAATGTTGTAGCTGTTTGTTGTTCCAATGCTCATCAGTGCATAACCGACCAAAACCAGTTATCTGTTACTTGTGTTTTAATTACTCGTCCTTCAAATAGCTGCTAATTATTCGGCTATCATTTTAATACTTTCTCGTTTTTTTTATATGTTGCACCTTTTTTCTATTTTACTCTTTTTAACACAAATGTATTTCCTTAAGTTATATCATCTGCAGTGGGTTTATTTTATCTTCTTTCTACCGAACAACAGGAAAAAACTGCTTTTTAATGTCTGTACATAACATAGGATTTCCGTTTTTAACTAACTATTCAAAAATGGAAACAAATATATCTTTATTCGTTGTCAACACATGCTGTTGTTTATGTAGCTTTCTGTACTTTATTCTAGCTCTATTACTTTATAACTGTAGTCTGTAGCCGTAGTGAACTTAATATAGAAAACTTATTTACAGCGATAAATTGCGCCTGGAATATTGTGGTTTACATTCTTTTACCCTATGCAGAATACTGCGTGTTTTTGTCTCTGTATGCAATTTTAGGTCAGTGTAAATGCCGCTGATCTGTGATCCAAATCCATTAGGTGTTCTACGAACGTTGCAGCTTTACTCTTTAATGCTCTTCTGTGTCCTGTACATATAATGTTACAATTTATGCTTTTTTTGTCCATTACATACTTAGCTGCAGTATTTACATGTGAGCTGATAAATGGCATATGCATTTGGTTTTTGTGTGTTGGTATTGCTATTCTTAGCTTCCTCTGTACTGAGTTATCCATTCTGTATGCTATTTTCAGTCCTAGGTTTGTGAGTTACTTGGCTATCCTGTAAGCAGCTTTATTGGTGTAAGTAAAAGTGTACCAACAGTTGGCTGTTATGGGTGCTTCTTGTTCATGTGTGTGCCTTCTATGTGTTTCTTTGTGTTCTGTGTATTTCTGTTCCGTGTAATTACAGTGATTCTGTGTACTTGTGCTTGTACGTTTGTGATGCTCTGTTTTTTTTCGTCCGCTTGGTGTTTCTTTCATAAAACATCACATGAATCGTTCGAGACCATTGAAGACATCTTGAGCTTTAATTGAGCTGAGTGACTATTTTCACAAATAGAGACTGCATCCGAACCAAACTAAGAATTATCCTGCTTCCAACTTTGTAACCACTCAGCAAGAACAGACCTTAACGTCAAATTTGAAATGAAGCATCATAAAAACTACCCAAATGTGTAGCATTCACGCTGACAAACGTCAAAGGTAAAATCAGGCCAAGGACTAACATCATCTATAACCTGTAAGGCACATCTTAGGGCTCCACAGCTGATATGATTCGTACATCAGCGGCTGGGCTCGTTTATTCAATGACGGAATTCTATGCTCCTTTAAGGATTAATAGATTGCATACGAAGAAGACTGATGTGATACTAAATGACACTACGCGCATTATATCGCACAATAAAATCCGTCCATACAGCACGGATGTCCTACTTGCGCTATATACCACCACCGGAGATATGGTACAGTAATGCTCTTCTTACACAGTACCACAAGATCACTAACAGCACTCAGTTTCTCATACATGATTCTTAAACCCAGAAGACTAGCATTAGTCACAGTAAAAGAACTGATGAACTCAAACTTGACATTGACAGTGACTAGAAATAACACTGGCAAGTAATGACAATCACAGTGAAATCGCCTGGTTTCAACTAACCACACAAAGTGCGAAAAACATTAAACCGAATACACACTGACGATGGCAGAAGTACCGACACCCTTCATACATGGGGAAGATACCATCTCGAAAATATGACTGCGGACCCGAAAAGCAAACAGTACGACACATAGTGGAAGAATCTCCCTAACGACCCTACAAGGGACCCTTCACAGGTTTTCTTGCACCAACAAATGAAGTGACACCACATCCGATGTTTGAATGTTAATTCAAAACTAAGTTTAGTACGGAATATGTACTGCACATGTGCACATGAACGACATTGGCGTTATTGTTAGTTGAATATAAAGGGTGGCCATAAACGGTCTGAAAAGGTTGTAAGCGTGTTGTAGAATAAGTTGTACTGAGAAATAACGATTAAGAAAAAAATCCATACCTTGCGTAGTTTCCGAGTTCATTAGCACTGAAGTTAGCCAATAAGGCTTTGCGGGCGCAAATTCAAGCGGCACGCCAGATACAGTTAGTGTCAGTTTTTCTCATAGCGTAGACGATAGAGCACGAGACTGTCCCATGTCCAATTTTTGTATTACTCTCTTTTTCGGCTTTACATAACCAAACAAACTGCACGTTTTGCGACAACTTCTTTGGTGGGCCGCTTGAATTAGTTCACGCAATGGTCTAAATGGCTAGCGTAAACACTAGCTAACTCTGAAACGGCGTAACATATCGATTTTTTTCTTAAGAATCATATATCAGCATATACCTAGTTTGCAACACCCTTACAAGCTTTTCAGACTGTTTCTTACCAACCGTATAAACTGAGGTGACAAAAGTCATGGAATAGTTCTTAATATCGTGTCGAATCTCCATCTGCCCGCAGTAGTGCAGCAACTCGACGTGGCATGGACTCAATAAGTTGCAGAAATACTGAGCCATACTGCCTCTATAGCAGACCATAATTGCGAAAGTATTGCTGGTGCAGGATTTTGTGGACCAACTGACCTCTCGATTGTGTGTCATAAATGTTCGACGTGATTCATGTTGGGCGATCTGGATGGCCACATCATTCACTCGAATTGTCCAGAATGTTCTTCAAACCAATCGCGACCAGTTCTGGCCCGGTGACATGGTACATTGTCATCCATAAAATTTCCACCGTTGTTTGGGAACATGAAGTCCATGAATGGCTGGAAATGGTCTCCAAGTAGCCGAGGATAATCATTTGCAATCATTGATCAGTTCAGTTTGACCAGAGGACAGCCCACACCATTATGGAGCCACCAGCAGCTTGCACAGTACCTTGTTGACAACTTGGGTCCATGGCTTTGTGACGCCTGCGCCGCACTCGAACCCTGCCGTCACCTCTTACCAACTGATATCATAACTCATTTCACTAGGTCACGGTTTTCCAGTCGTCTAGGATCCAATAAATACGGTGACGAGCTCAGGAAAGGCGCAGGAGACGATGTCCTGCTGTCAGGAAAGGCACTCTACTCGGTCGTCTACTTCCATAGCCCATTAACGCCAAATTTCGCCGCACTGTCCGAACGTATGCGCTCGGCGAACGTCACATTTTGATTTCTGTTGTTATTTAAATCATTGTCGCGTATCTGTGAACAGTAACAACTCGGTATAAACGCCACTGCCCTTGGTCGTTAACTGAAGGGTGTCGGCCACGGTGTTATCCGTGGTTAGAAGTAATGCCTGAAATCTAGTATTCTCGGCACGCTCTTGACATTGTGGATCTCAGAATATTGAATTCCTAAGCGATTTCCGAAATGGAATGTCTCATGCGTCTAGCTCCATCTAACATTTCAGATCCAAAGTTTGCAACTCACCTTCACGAGTCCTTAATCACGTCGCAAGCCTTCTCACATGAGTCACCTGAGTACAAATGACAGCTCCGCCAAAGCACTGATCTTTTACACCATGTGTACGAGATAGTACCCTTATCTGGATTTGTGCATATCGCTGTCCCATGACTCGTCACCTCAGTGTTTATGTTGCAGAATAACCCTCATAGGATAAATAAACAAATGAACAGAAACCAGACTGTTTATGTGTTACAGGGCGGGTTGAGTAATTGTGTGTGGCCATGCTGATGGTTTTGGATTTCTTGCATAATTAAAATTGGCATTGGTTGTTATATCCGTCTATTTTGCAGACACGGAAATTTAACTTTTTTGTCATTTTGTGTTTCTATAGCAAATTTTATTTTTCGATGGACAGTGTTTACTTCATTGTGGATGCAACTGGATGTTTGATTTCGAATGCACAGAATATGATCCATATAGTGATGCCAGTATACCGCTCTGTGTTGTTTGGTTCTTACTATAGTTCCAAATACTTTGTTCTCAATGCGACTAAGGAAGATTTTGGCTAGATATTCTACATAATTATTAATTTAAGACTCATGTAATTGTTACAAATATTTGTATGTTTTCGTGGTTATGGCTTTTATTTAATTTTTCGAAAATGTAAAATACTGAAACGTACTCAGTAGAAACGTATTTTTTCAATTTACAATTGGGATGATAACTCATAACTTCAAGCGCAAAACAATGACCCATTCTGAATTTATAATTTTAGCACTTGCCATGACTACATTCCTGTAATTCCTTCACATTTTAAAAATGGATTAAGAAAGTTATTGGCTCTATATATTACACATCCAAGGAAAATATTCAAGGTGTTTGATTTTTTGTATATGATCTTCAAGAAAGATTGAGATTATGGAATGGAAGTGAATGTATCGATATGCGTGTAAATGAGTTTATCGTAAAATCCTGTCATAAATAAATTAGTTATTAGTCGTTATACTGAGAGTTCGGGAAGATCCAGCATGGGCTTTATCATTACCGAAAAATTAAGAGATAATCACTGCTGTTGTGCACAACGCATTTAGGTTTTATAAATATTGCAAGCTCATGTGAAATGTTACATATAGTGCATTGAACGGTAACTAATGATAACACTCTGTTACCGAAATGCGTCACGTTGATCCTCTTAGTAAATTACAGGAATTCTAACAGTGTATTCTGTTCACTTCTCGATACTTATCACGGGTGGTTGACGTTTTGATAATGCAAACAGAATAGCGTATGCAATAACACCTTACCCGAAATTGCGACGTAATTTACTGAAACCCTGTATTGTCAAACATCCCAATATTAAATATGTAACGTTATTTTGAATTATTATCTCGTTCCAGGAAAGAATAAGCTTTCAAATTAAATCCACAGACTGGAAAATTTGTGGAACAGGAACTGCGTTATTTTGTGAAACCATCAGTTATAATTGGCTGTCAGATTATTAAAGGACGAACTACGCATGTAGAGGAGCTCCCGACAATCTCTGGTAATACGCTGCGCTCGGCGTAGCCAACTTTTAATGGTGTCTCGCAGGAAGATTGAGAGGAGAAGCGTGTGGGATTTAGCGCTGGCCGAGGACAAAGGCGTGGGTCGTAGCCTCTTCCCGTCCACCGCTTTCATCTCGCTGTCGGAAAGGGTTCACACGCACGCACAATAGCAAACGCTCTTGAAATTAAATACTAACAGTGCCTGTTAAGAACACATATTTCCTTTACTAATGCTTGCTCGTCAGAAATAGGAGGCCGTTTCTATGTTTAGAAAGTAAATATTTATTTTCAAGGAAATTTGATTTCGGTATCTTTTCACAGGAACATGAATAGAGTTAACGCCCCCTCTACATCGAGGTACTAGAGACAGAGTACGAGCCCAGCTGCTAGCAAGATTGGATGAACAGGTTCTGAACTTGTTCAAGGAACCATTGTATCAACTGCTTAAAATGATTAAGAGAAACCACTGATGAACTTTGATTTAAACAGTCGCTAGGGTTTTTAGACCGGCAAATGCTAATGATATTTCTTAACAGTGGACATTCTCACATGGTCTTCCATTTCACTGAATGCTTGTATCACGTGAATGAAATACATAGATTTTTCATTTTTTTAAAAAGTAATCAAGCTTTGTGGGTGACTAAATTAAAAGTAATAATTCATTAGCGAGAATACTTGAGCTTCGATGTTTTACTTGGTGGTGCCATTTCATAATAGCAACCTCATGAGGCTAGAGTTGTGAATGTAATCGAGTTTGATAATTTTCAATAAATAGGTATGAAAGTGCTTGTGCCACACAATGTAACATTTTCACCGAGACAGACAGAGAGAGAGAGGGAAAGAAAGAAAGATCTGTATCTAGTAGCATATGATCTCATATTTCACCCCTTCAACATACCGCATTAAGCATAAATCTGATATTTTCCTGCATTCTATAGTTTTGTGGCAATTAACGTGAAACGCTGATTTCGATGTAAGTGATCCTTATTTGACCCATTTCCTGCAGTGTATGTAGTCTCTTGTGTCTGAAAGTGGTCTGTTTCACCAAAACTGGTAGTTATAATAAAGTGATACATGACTATTGTACAAAATCACGATTCTTCGAAAAAAGTCAGCATATTGGATAGGAGTAACTGGCCTCACACAAACACTAAAATGGAGAAATAATGGGATTCGGATGCTTCTACGGATAAAACATTGCATAAAGACAGTGAGAAATGACATGTCGTGGAAAAAGTACAAGGTGCGCCTTCGTATTAGACACAGGATAAAGATGAGCGTACAGCAACTCTGGAGACAAGTGTTGGGTTTCGCATCATAGAAGTTTCTGAAATCCATGTTTGTTGGTGTAGAGGAGGTCATTGTGTTCTTGATACCTCATTACGTTTAAGCTCAGAATATGTTTACGATTGTGCAATAGAGTGACGTCAAAGTTATGTGGACGATTGTATTGTACATCACCTGCTACCTACCAATGGGTGTGACCTGCGCTTTTTTCCGACTATTGCGAATCTGTCTGTTTACAGTATTATTGTTAAAAGATTGACAAACTGACCTGAAAATTCTGTGTAGAATTTGATAGGGATTCCATCCGAAGGAGTTAAAAAACGACTACACGTCAGTCCCAATCGACGTAAGAGAAGACAGCTAAACACAGTGACGTGAAGAAAGGGTTATAAAATACTCTACAGATAAACAGAGGTCCAGAACTAAAAATTAAATAGCCTTCGCCATATTGTTGCGACGGATAAAAAGGAAAACGCGGTCGGCAGCCCGCGCGTCGTTCGTTAAAATGGCCGACAACTCAGACGGAAAACCCAAGCGGGAACGTAAGCGGTTAAAAAAGGGGGATTCCGTCAGGGAATGGCGGACAGTTAAAACTTGGGCGCAATGTGCACAAAGTGGTGGGGGGACGCCACTTAAGCGGCGACGGCTAAAAAGGCAGTGCCCTATATGCAATCTAGTTAAAATGAACCCCTCCCGGCGGGAGGGTCGAGAGGAGGTCGTCCAAACCGCTGGGAGAGGCTCAGTAACCCGGAGCTCATTCCCATGAAGGGAGGACCAGTGGCGATGCCAAACTGACATGACCCCTTGACAGACGGAAACACAGAGATAATCCGAGGGAATATAGGAACTTGTGGGCTGAGGTATGAGGACTGCAGCCTTGGCAGCAGCGTCAGCATCCTCATTTCCTGGAAGAGCGGCATGACTAGCAACCCACATAACCATCACACTGGCTGTGTGACCAAGTGAGAGTTTCCCTGGACCCATTGCACTAAGGGATGGGCGGTATACAGCGCAGAGACTGTGAAGGGTGCTTTCTTACTGCCCTGAGCAAAGGACACAATGGAAAAGCCTTTGTCGCCGGATGTACTCCGGGGGATGATACAGGGCGAAGAGTTCGGCTGTAAATACTGAGCAGTGTGCCGAAAGCCGATACCGGAAAACTTCGGAGCCAATGACGAAGGCATACCCGACATCAAGGTCAGTCCAAAAGCCATCAATGTACACAAAAGTACTATAGCGAAGTTCTATGCAAGGGTCGTTAAACTGAAGGCTGGAGAGATTCCTTGGGAAGCGAATTAAGGCCAAGGTACAAATGGGCAGCCGCACTAAGCCAAGGTGGTGAAGGGTTCACATCCACTGGGAAAGTTGCAGGTAGTGTGAAGTGAAGGCGCCGGAGAAAATGCTGAAAGCGGACTCCAGGAGGTAACAGAGAAGAGAGATGCGCCCCATACTGGCGATCAAAGGAGTCATAGAAAAAGGAGGTATAGGATGGATGCCCACGCATGGCAGACAAATGGCATGCATACCTGCTGGGGAGAGGGTCATGGCGGTAGGATAGTGGTAGATCTGCAGCTTCGGCTTACAGACTCACAACAGGCCTAGTGCAGATGGCGCCAATGGCAAAATGGATGACACAGTGGTGGATAGTCTTGAGACGGCGTAAGAGAAATGGACGTGCAGACACATAAACAAAGCACCCATAGTCTAGTTTCGAACGAACAAGGGAGCGGTACAAACGGAGGAGGAGGGTGGTTCGATCTGCTCCCCAGGAAGTACCACTGAGAACATGCTACATTAGTAAAGGCGAACGAGACATCACTGAAGACACCGCTCAATGAGACATGCCCGTGGAGAACTGCAATATATGGCAAAACCGTCAACGAAAATGGTGTCGGAGATTCCCGGTGGAAGACCGGCAATTGTAGGGTTAATGGCGGTAGAAAAGAGGACGACTCTCAGGACAGAACCCTAAGATACATCATCTCCTGGATAAAGGTGACTTAAAAGGCAGAACCCACACACACCGTGAAAACTCGGTCTTTTAAAAATTCCTCAAGGAAACGGGGCAAGCAACCACTAGGACCCATTTGTAGAGAGTAAGTAGGTTACCAGTTCTCCACCAGGTGTTGTAGACCTTCTTCAAATCGAAAAACACACTAGCACAGTCAGGGATTTCCGCAGAAAACCATTCATGACATGGGTGGACAAAGTGACGAAATCGTCAATTGCAGAACGGCGAGCTCAAAATCCACACTATGCAGAGGTTAGTAAGTTGAGACTCGAGCTACCATACCAGCTGGGCATGAATTGTACGCTCCATCACGTTGCAAACACAGCTGGTGAGGGAGATGGGGCGGTAGCTAGAAGGAAGGTGTTTGTCCTTACCAGGCTTAGGTATGGGTATGGTGGTGGCTTCACGCCGGCATCTGGGAAACGTGCCCTCTGCCCACATGCGGTTGTACGTATTAAGCAGAAAGTACTTGCCCGCACGAGAAAGGTGCTGCAACATCTGAACGTTGACAGCGTCTGTCCTTGGGGCGGAGGATCGGGATGAACAGAGAGCATGATCTATCTCCTTCATAGTAAAGGCGGCGTTGTAGCACTGATAATTCTGAAAAGAGAAGGGTATTGCACGAGCCCCCTCAGCCCGTTTCCGATTGAGGAAGGTAGGGTGATAGTGGGAAGAGCACGAAATTTCCGCAAAATGGCGGTTCAAGGTGTTGGAGCAATAGGGTCCACGATGACATCGTCTGCTACTGTCAGGCCGGAAGTTGTGGAATGGATCTTGGCCCCAAAGAGCTGTTGGAGGTTGGCCCACACGACAGAGGAAGGCGTGAAACTGTTAAAAGAGCAAGTGAATGAAATACAGCTAGCTTTTTTGCCAACCTGAAGAACGCGACGACAATGTGCATGCATCTGTTTATAATGAATGCAGTTTTCCGTAGTAGGATTATGGTTAGAAACTGGGAGAGCACGTATCAGCGCGCGAATTGCGTCATCGGAATTCCTCAGTCCACCAAGAGACTGGGACACGCCATGATAAAGAGGAAGTGCGAGGAATGGAACGTTCTGCTGTGGTAAGGATAACGTTTGCAAGATATTCCACCTAGTCATCACAAATGGGGACGTCTTGTACTTCGAAGGTCGTCAGGGAGGAGTGAAACCGGCAGCAGCCTTAGCAAGCTGCCATTTGGGTTTGCACGCTGGTGGGGTAGAAGTCAGCAAACGGATAGCACATGGGAAATGGTCGTTCGAGTAGGTGTCAGAAAGAACGGACCACCCGAGATCATGGTAAGCTGGGCAGTGCATAAGGATAGGTCCAAATGGGAATAGATGTGGCGAGAGGTCAGAAAGAAATGTGGGTGCTCCTATGTTCAAATGGAAGAGGTTAAGTTGATTAAGAAGGTCAGCCAAGAGGGCACTTCTCTCACAGGTTCTGGAAGAACCCCAAAGGGGATGATGAGCATTAACATCACCGAGCGAGTAGCAGGAATGGATGAGGTAGCTGCCCAAGAAGCTGGATGAAATCTCCTCTGGTGACATCGAATGACTGAGGGATGTAAATGGTACAAAGGGAAAAAGTCAGGTGAGGAAGGAAAAGACGAACTACAACAGCTTGAAGACAGGTAGTCAGGGAGATGGGTAGACTATGAACATCATCCCACGTGAGCAGCATGACTCCCCCATGAGATGGAATGCTGATGTCAGGGGAAGGTCAAAACGGACTGGGAAGAAATGTGAAAGCCCAAAGTGGTCATGAGGATGCCATTTTGTTCCCTGTAGGCAGAGTATAAGGGGACGCTGCAATTCTAAAACCAGCTGTAAATCCTCTTTGTGGAATCGAAGGTCGTGAATGTTCCATTGGAGGAGACTCATGGTGACGAAAAAATGAAGAGGTGTCACCTCAGCAGCTGCCAAGTGCCAGCCTGCGAAGACTCGTTCCATTGGAGGAGACTCATGGTGACGAAAAAATGAAGAGGTGTCACCTCAGCAGCTGCCAAGTGCCAGCCTGCGAAGACTCGTTCCATTGGAGGAGACTCATGGTGACGAAAAAATGAAGAGGTGTCACCTCAGCAGCTGCCAAGTGCCAGCCTGCGAAGACTCCCTGCTACAGGTCACAGAGGCAGGCAGATCCTGCTCAACGAGGTTCACCGAAGCATCGGCTTTTTTGTGCTGTCGCTCTGTGGAGTTCAACGCAGAATAACGGTTGGTGGTGCGCACCAGCGACATGGAGGCCGGCCAGGCGAAGGATCACGTGGCGATACCGTCGAAGAGGATCTTCGAGTCGGCGAAGGAGTAGATCGTTTGCCTTTGTTGGACTTCTTCGAGCCTTTCCAGCTATCAGAGGAAGACTCACGTGTTGGTTGGTTGGAGAGACTTAGGAAGTCTTCACGGGAACACTACTTCTGTACTTTCGGGCCTGCCGGTTGTGTAGCTGGTGGCTTCGCCCTTGAGGCGAGAGTTTGATGGCTTGTTGCATGGCTAGACGAGGGGACAGCGATGCTACCTTGACACTGGGCGATTTCACAACCTCAGAGCTGAATTTGAGGTCGCATGTCTGCGTGGCCATGTCCATCGGGTTCGAAATGTACGGTCGGACTGTGATAACTTTATAGCCTGCTTTGATCTTGGACGGAAGCACCACTCTATGAAAGGCGAGAAAAAGAGTGCGTGTGGGCACTAAGGAGGAATCTACCTTTTTCATCACCCTGGTCAGAGAGGTATGACTGGATTTCGCCCTCGGACAGGCCATCGAGGAGCCTAGTGTACATAGCACCACAGGAAGAATACTGAGTCCTATGGGCCTCGACATGAACAGGATAGCTGTGGAGAAGTGAGACGGAAAGCAGTTTTGTGCTTGAGAATCAGAAGTAGTCTCCAAAAGCGAAGTGCCATTCTGTAAACGAGAGCAGGATTTTACAGGGCCAGCAATTGCATCAAAACTTTTCTCAATGATAAACGGACTTACCGTTGCGAAGGACTGACCGTCTTCATTACGTGAAACCACGAGGAACTGTGGAACAGCTGGAAGGATCATTAAACAGTTAGCCTCATTCCGTTTACGTTTCGCAGACGTTGACTCTGAAGATGGTTGGCTCATTGCTAGAAAATCCCCCATGATTGCCAACGTCTCTGATGGCGCGCTTCTTGCAACTGGGGGCCCCCTGCACAAGAAGGCTCACACGTCTTATGTAAGTGTTCACCTCTCTCGAACATCTAACAGGGCGAACAATCGGCAATTTGGGAAGGTAGCAGCTCAGGCAATCGTCCCTCCCTGGGGCTGGGAATTACGCATTATCCAGTAACTTATTAAGCGCCAGCCGGGTGCGCCCTGGCTTCAGGAGCGCACAGGGAAAAAGATGAACCTCCAACGCCGAAGTGGAGGAAGGATAGGAGAGGGGAAACAAAGAAATAAAAAGGGAACGAAAAACAGTGGTGAGACTGTTCTTATGTCAGTGACGGACATTGCGGAACATTCTCAAATGGTTCAAACTGCTCTGAGCACTATGGTACTCAACTGCTGTGGTCATCAGTCCCCTAGAACGTAGAACTACTTAAACCTAACTAACCTAAGGACATCACACACACCCATGCCCGAGGCAGGATTCGAACCTGCGACCGTAGCAGCAGCGCGACTCCGGACTGGAGCGCCTAGAACCGCACGACCACCGCTGCCGGCGCGGAACATTCTCAATAACACCCCAGGGGAAAAAGAATATCAAGAGGATAGACATGCATCAAGGAAGGGAAAAGATGCTGCAAAGGCTGTGGACCCGTGGTTCATAACCGGATGTATTTAATAGGTGGAAGATCTGTATAAGCCAATGGCAAGGAAGAAGTCCAATGCCCACCACATCGTGGTACGTCAGAACAGTGAAACGTGAGATCTTGCATTATGTTGTTGAAATATAGTGTCACAGAGACCTTGAAGATACGCCACGGGTATACAACGAGTCGAAAATGTAAAGGCTGTTGCCCAAATAACGGGCTACGCAAACTATACGTGGTATACTCAGTGGCCACGTGCTGGGCCCATGTGATGATGACGAATACAGTCTGGCCACGTTCGTAATTCTCAGAAACTCAACACACTAATATATCCATTGTGATGGTGTACGCAGAATTAGCACTCGTCTTAAAAGACGATGTGGTGCCACTTCTGTACCCAGAGGAGTCGGTGGGCGCACCACGGTTGGCCCACCTCTCTCTGCAACTGCCTCAAGGAAAACCACAACAGTGCTCGCTGTGCGGACATTCTGTGATTCTCCAATGGACGTCGCACTGTCCTTATAGATACGTGACTTTTCGTGGACAAGCCCATTTCCTGACTCAGCGTACATGACGTGGCTGTCCTACATTGCCGAGGGAACAATATGTCAGTCTCCACCGACACTAGTCGCGTAAGGTCGTTGAGATCCTCCAGAGTGGTGAGTATGGTGTCGTGAACCCATCGATTCCATATTCACACAACAGTATCTTAACCAACACGAGCAATAGTTTTGCGAAACCATTAATCTCAGTCTCGATGCGGCATGAGCCTGCCACTGTCAAATTCGGACAAGTGCTGGCAGACGTTTCTCCTTCTGACTGACGCATAACACAATCGTCTCACAGACTACTGGCATCCTGATGCGATTTCTGAATCAGAAAGCCACAGCGTAATCTTTCCTTACATAAAGAATGTAGTTGGTGGTACTCCTACCTACACTGGTGTCCAAATTTTAAGCACGCAAGTAACTACTACATAATATGTCACTGCCAAATAACACAACTCGATGGAACTTAGACCGTATATAGAAAGAACTGCTACAGTGTACTACAGAATGTAATTGAAAGAAATATGAAATGACGCGAAGGGAAATGATAGTTTTATTCAAAGACAGTAATTACAGTGATGTCACCACGATCCATGCTGGTCCCCTGTAGATGGTTCTCAACATGGGATGTGATCACTACCGACGGCAGTGCATGCTCTGCAACGTGCTCCCACGCTGGTTACAAGGTTGGTAAGGACGGTAGATCGTTCCATTGCCGCAGCAGCGCGATTGACAGCTGCTGGATGTTCGTTGAAGCACGTGGACGTGTTGCAACGCGTCTCCCAAACGCATCTCGCACATAAGACTGGATTTATGTCGGGGGAACGGGCAGGCCAGTCCATTTGCCAAATACCCTCTTTCCAAGAGTTCCTCTACCTGCGCTGTTCTATGCAATCACCCGTTATCATCCATAAAAATGAATTTATTGTCGAACGCACCTCTGAAAAGCTGCACCTGGCGAAGGAGTACAGCGTCAAAACAGTTTGACTGGTGAGTGTAGCCTGTCCAAAGATTTTGAGGTGAGTACGCCTGTGCAACATTATGCCTCCCCAACACCATAACGCCTGTACCACAAAAAGGACAATGTTCCACAATATTCCTCAGTGCATTACATGTTCCCATCTCTCGCCAATTGAATGTACGTCGAGCGTTGTTGAACATGATAGTTTTGGGGGTTGAGGTCTTATGGTGTGGAGAGGCATAACGCATAGGCGTACTGATCTCCATATCTTTGAACACGGTACACTCAGTGGTAAACATTATTGTGACTCTGTATTTCTTCCCCATGTGCGTCTTTTTAGGGATACGTTCGACCCTGACTTTGTTTTTATGGATGACAGAGCACAGATGCATCGAACAGCGCAAGCAGAAGAGCTCTTGGATCGAGGGTATTCGGTGGATGGACTGGCCTGTCCCATCCCCCGACATATATCCAATCATGCTCGTACGAGATGCGTTGGGGAGACATGTTGCCACACGCCCACGTGCTGTAACGACCAACCAGCAACTGTAAGCCTCGCTGTTGGAGGACTGGAACGCCCTCCCATTATAATTCCTCACAAAACCTGTGGACTACACAGGAGGATGTTGCAAAGCATGTCTTGCAGTCCGCGGTGATCACACACTCAATTAAGAACCTGGTCGCGCCGTTTGTAATGTACAGGGGAACAACATGAATCGTGGTGACTTCTGTGCTAAGCAGAAAAATCTTCCTACCTATTTTAATATTTCTATTTACGGCTGAAATCATCGATGCCGTAACCGCTTTATGATCACTGATTCCCTGTTCTGCGTTAACTGTTTCAATAGTTCGGTTCTGTTTGTCACCAGAAGGTCTAATATGTTGTCGCCACGAGTCGGTTCTCTGTTTAACTGCTGAAGGTAGTTTTCAGATAAAGCACTTTAAAAAATTTCACTGGATTCTTTGTCCCTGCCACTCGTTATGAACGTTTGAGTTTCCCAGTCTATATCCGGCAAATTAAAATCTCCACCAAGAACTATAACATGGTGGGGGAATCTACTTGAAATATTTTCCAAATTATCCTTCAGGTGCTCAGCCAGGTTAGAGATAGGCATATATACAGATGGCGGTAGCTTCATGTACAGGAGGTATAAAATAGCAGTGCATTGCTGTAGTTGTCATTCTTACTCTGGCAATTCATGTGAAATGTTTCCGACGTGATTATGGCCGCACGACGGGAATTAACAGACACTGAGCGCGGAACGGTAGTTGGAGCTAGACTCATGGGACATTCCATTTCGGAAGGTATTAGGGAATTCAATATACCGAGATCCACAGTGTCAACAGTGTGCCGAGAATATCACATTTTAGGCTTTACTTCTCGCCGCGGACAACGATGTGGTCGATGGCCTTCATTTAACGACCGAGAGCAGCGTCAACAAGCAATACTGCGTGAAATAACTACCTGGCTGAATTCCCGAAAGTTATTTGAAATATGTGATGCAATTTATTACAAACATAGCGGTGTGGAAAATTATGATTATATAATTCCCATATGCTTGTGAATGGACAGTGAATAATATTATTTCCCTACATAATTTATGCACTTGGCGTTGCACTTCAATTAAGTATTCCGTATCTTCGCTTGTAAATTTGATGCATGAAAATGCTTCTCTTTTACATTAAGAATAAGATATGATACAGTGTGTAAATTTTTACACCCAAACAAACAATGTAGCAAAATCTTTATGAATACGGATTTAGAATGTCCTATCACTGCATTTATTGGCGTGTAGGCTTCCTTTCTCCACACAGTAGCAATTCAGCGTGACAGTCTTGTAACGCTGATATGTATGTAGGGATTTCACCAAACGTGATGCCTCAAGAAAGAAAAGACGAAAGATTAGAGTTTAACGTACCCTTGACGTCTAGTTCATTAGAGACAGAGAACATACTTCGGTTGCGAAAGGAAATCCGCCATGTCGTATTAAAGTAACGTAGGGACGGCCGGACAGGGTTTTGAACCGTCGTCATTCCGGATGCGAATCTACCGTCCTACAACTGCTCTGCCTCGCCCGGTATTATCTCCCAGTCCTGCTCAACTGGTCTGACGTATTTGTGAGCGAAACAGTAAGTTTAAAATCCACATGGTGTTCTTAAAAACACTCCGGAACAAAATGCACATACTATATATGTACGTTTTTGGCCCCAGTGGTGTTATTTATATTTAGGAAAAGCTGTAACATTGTTAGATTCATAGATTCTACAAGGAGACAGCGTTAGTACCTTCATCTGCCGAAAGCAAAATACTATTGCAAAGTAAACGCGAGATATATCGATTACCATTATGCAGCACAATGCTGTATTTTAATTGGACGTCATCACTTAATTCACATGAATACTATATTTTTAAGGGGTAATCATTAGGTGTGCAGAACAGATTGGATGATTTACAAACGATTTGCACATTGCAATTGGCGAAAAGTGAAACTCACATGAGCCTCGCCGTTCAATATGTTTCTGCTCCCTCTTCTCCCTTAATTATACGCAAAGAGGAATGACTGAGGGTCAGTTGGAGTGGCGGAGGGGTTCAGGCTTGCATTCAGTTGTCAGTAACACCACAAGATCATGGATACACCTGGCTGAAACAGTCACAGGGTTACACACACACACACACACACACACACACGAAATTTGTTTTTGTTTAAGTCGTTTGCTGTAACGACTGATAAGGAAACATATGGAAGTCATTATGAATATTAAATTCTACTGCTGAATGAGTTGTTCCCACCACAGTCAAAGACATAAGAGCCGATAATACCTGGCTATATAAACAAAATAACTACAGCAGAGGTAAAATGTGCACTATCCAGAATAAAAAACATAGTGCGTGGATCAGACCAAATATCCTTCAGGTTGTGGAAACCTGTGGAATATGTTGGTAATGTGTGGTTTGCAAAACTGTTTAACAGAATACCGAAAAAACGAGAACATGCCAAACGCTTAGAGGAGCAGTGTGCTAAATTCTTTCTACACCAAGCCAAAGGATGCGTACATGACTGTGAAAATCTTATGGGCACATAACGCACATCTCATACCCTCAAAATCTGGAATGAATGCCTGAAGGCGGCCTAGCTCATCTTATCTCATTAACGGAAAAGCAGTCTGAATTCACAGCAGGAAAGTGAGCAAAGGATACTATTTGTGGAATAAGACTGGTAATGGCAAAATCTTTAGAAAACAAGCTAAATATTTGGTTGGTATTTATGGATCTGGAAATGGCTTTTTGCCGAGGTTCAAAATGGTTCAAATGGCTCTGAGCACTATGGGACTCAACTGCTGTGGTCATCAGTCCCCTAGAACTTAGAACTACTTAAACCTAACTAACCTAAGGACATCACACACACCCATGCCCGAGGTAGGATTCGAACCTGCGACCGTAGCAGCAGCGCGGCTCCGGACGGCCACCGCAGCCGGCGGCTTTTTGCCGAGTATAAAGAACAATAATATGGTAAGCACTAAGAGCCATGATGACCCAGAGCACTACATACGACTTATGACATTGACTACAGTCCAAACTAGTAAAAAAGTCCTGCAGAAAAGTCAAAGAATAGTAGGTGTCCATGAGGAAAGCGTCTGCAAGTACCTTATTGTTTAGTGTTTTAATCGATTATCTAACCGCAAAGATACAGAAAGTAACACCGGGAAATCTTTTATATGTTGACAACATAGCCATTATATTTGATAAAATCCAAGAAGTTCAAGAGACCCTTGAGAAATAGAGCAAGACACTTGAAAACAATGGCTTATGCGTAACTATAACAAATTTCATGATGTACCACTTCACCCTATGCCACACAACTCGCAGACGACGTCACACATCGAAGGGTTAAAAATTGTATATCTCTAGGATCAGCAACAACAGGGGACGGATCAATAGAAGCAGACATAACACACAGAATTAAATTTGGTTGAAACAACTGGTGTTTGTTTCCATTAGTTCTGCGTGATGCAAAATTTCCCTTAGACACCAAATGCAAGGTATGTAAAACGACTGTAAGACTAGCGCTAATGTATGACAGTAATGTCTGGCATCGCAAGGCAATTAGAAGCTCCATACAACAGAAATGCTGCTGTTACAATTGAGACAAGTTTATTAAAGTCGTCCTCATAAATGAAAAACCATCATAATCCAGACTGAAAAGTTTCGATCGTATGATACGAAGACCTGACCGTCATGTCGTGACAAATGAATTTTCACTTCCACAAAGAGGAGAGAAGCGAGAGGCCTGAAACCAGTTAGTTAGCAAATAATTGAAGTTGTTTTCGTCCGTTGAAATCAAGTTAGAACCCCTGTATGACGCAAATACTATACATATCGAGTCATTATCACATGATCCTTTCGTCTCCCCTTGACTGGCCCAATTACAGTGCTGTATTTCTATTGATCATGATACCCCAGATATTTAATCGACTTCTTCTGAGAATGTATACATGTCCTCATTTTCCTTCGCTCTAGATGTTGTCCAGATTCGTTTTATTCAATAGACCGGCGTTCATGTGAGAACTTCATCTTGAACAGCAAACATTGGACCCACTCCGAATTTTCAGTATTCCATTAAAATTTGGCGAAGTGATGTGTGGAAATCAGTGGATTGCACATCGTAGGTTTCGAGTCATTTGGTACGGTAGTGAATAATAGTCCTGCAATGGTTCTGGGTGAAACGTGGAAACCTGTAGCAGACGCAAGGTCTAAAGCAATTAGTGCACGAGTAGCGTACTTGTCCGCTATGTAATGAAATTCCGTTTACAATTCTCTTCCTAATTCCATGTCGTACACCGTGCACAGGCACAAATGTTGCTCTAGTTACAGCAGTGTAGTTCGGCCGTAAAGTCACATTTGTTAGCACTCTCATAGCAAATGACACATGGACGCGTTTCGAGCAAACAGGTTTCCCTTTTACCTTTTTAACTATTCAGACGCCGACCCTTGGTCAACTCTAGAACATGATTAACCACTGTATGGACCAGTACAGAACTTGCACAGTTTTTTTACCCTAGTCCTTAAGATACTGACCTACAGTAGCGACAGCTGTTAGCTGACAAATCAGGTATGGTAATGCTGTTGCGTGTTCCTCTGAGACAGTACCGTCTTTCACTAACAGAGACAGACAATAAAATGTTTTAAATATTTCTGAAAACCGCACTGAAACTCCCTAAAAAACGCTTCAAAAGGTCGATAAATGAGGTAATTTGCTGTTTATCGAATGCTACTGAAAATGGGACTACATTACTATTCCAGTTACGTACGAGTGAGTATATAGTATGACGCTCAAATTTACATTTCGAGTAGCACTCAAACTCTCGCGTGTCTGCAAGAACTGAACAGCAGTTCGAAATTAGACCGAAATCAATTCGCTGACTGTGAATAACTTGAATTCCCACAAGGAGATATTAGCACTAATACCATCATAGAGGAACACAAATTATGCTGCGATGGTTCAAAATAAATCCATTATAAGCATTTTAGCCTAAGTAAGATTGGGCAACAACTTTGGAAAGTAAGTGGACTACCAACTAGTGAATACAATTCTCATTCTATCAAGAACATTTTACAGAAATTGTAGACATGTGTGGAACGCGCTAGAGAACGACCAGAATTTAAGTTATTTGATGCAAGAAAATGTATTACCAGAGATATTACTAATGAAATAAGACATTTAAAATAGATGTAAAAAAATTGCCTGAAACATTTCGCCACCAGGATTGTGAATGTAGCAACATTTCGCGCGAAATGAATACTGTGTGAGTGGCTCGAAATAAATACGCTGAATGCGAGTAACTTGGCGTCAGCTGTATTAGGTACGGTGACGAAAATTTGTGCAGGACCGTGACTCGAACACCGATTTCCTGCTTATCGCTAGCGGCCGCCTTACCATTCGGCTATCCGCGCATGTCTCCTGGATCGACCCAAACTTCCATATGTCATACTGTCTACGTCCCTACACTATAGTCTCTTACCTTTATCAGTAAATGTTCGTAGTTTAATCCTGTGTTCCCGCATTAGTGAGAATAAGACAAAGGGGAATCGACACCGCGAATTATCATCTAATGCCCGCCGCGGTATGCAATATTTACGTTGACGATGACTGACATTTGTTCCACATTAGATCGAAATAAATTTTCTGAATGTGAATAACTTGGCCTGTCACCAACCGGTAGAGTACCTATACCCAATACAACTGACACCAAGTTATTCGCTGTCTGCGAATTTATTTCGATATGGTTTCGGACGGCTGTTAATCATCATCAGTGTAAAAAATGGATTATTGGATTTGCTAAAACATTAAGCGATACCCAATTGAGCAAGTATAAAAATAAACCACTGCGAGACAACTAAATTATAATCACATTAACTTTTATCCGATTCTCTGCGGTTGCACGCAAGAAAAACGTAGAGCTATATACCAGCAAAGAAAGTGTGTTTCTCGCCATTCCAGCTTCCTCTATGAGTTGTGTACATCATATTCGGATTTTGCTGGCCATGAAATGTAATTCCAGTTTATTAACCAACGCGTAACTGGCCACAGCCTTTCGAGTTGCCGTGTCCACTTACATCTCATGGATAGTCTGCCAGTCTCAGGTCGCGACTGTCCGCCCCCGGTAGCTGAGTGGTCAGCGCGACAGAATGTCAATCCAAAGGGCCCGGGTTCGATTCCCGGCTGGGTCGGAGATATTCTCCGCTCAGGCACTGGGTGTTGTGTTGTCCTAATCATCGTCATTTCATCCCCATCGACGCGCAAGTCGCCGAAGCGATGTCAAATCGAAAGCCTTGCACCTGGCGAACGGTCTAGCCGATGGGAGGCCTTAGTTACACACACAGGTCGCGACTGATGAAGATAACGAGTCACGTTGTCGAAATATTGTGCATGGGTGACACTGAAAGAACACCCAACACCTCGGGATTCACTGGAAGTTTTACTGTGTAACAGAGGGTGATTTTGGAATTTAGATAGTAGTCTCTTTCTGTTTTATCTCAGTTATCAAATCGTTTAGAGAATTGTGGGCCGTCAACACAACGATCGCAAAAATAAGATATTAGAACATAGCTATGATCAGAAATACTAGAAATCTTATTCTTCTACCACAGGAACACAGTGTGAAATGCAGCCCACGTCAGTAGACGTCAAGTTATAACTTGAAAAACGACCCTGGAAACTTGAGCTTTCCCTTGCATATAGAACGTTCAAATAAATGGAGGGAATAAAGCCAGATAGCGTCCTCTACAACTGCGGATTTGACAGGTGAGCAACCAGTCGTTTCCAAGGAACAAATGAAACGAGATATAGCTGTGCATGGCAACTTCAACCCTCTGAGGGAGCGGTACGTCAACGAGGAACCAAAACATGGCGTATGTAGAGGAACAACACACACCTAAACAGATAGGGCCACCACACAACCAAAGACAACCAACTTCAGACGTTACCCAAATGGTTCAAATGGCTCTGAGCACTATGGGACCTAACATCTGAGGTCACCAGTCCCCTTAGAACTTAGAACTACTTAAACCTAACTAACCTAAGGACATCACACACACCCAGAATTCGAACCTGCGACCGTAGCGGTCACCCGATTCCAGACTAAAGCGCCTAAAGCCGCTCGGTCACACCGGCCGGCAGACGTTACCGATACTGAAATATTAATTAAGAAGGATGAGCACTAACTCTTTGCCTCTGTTGTTTGACCACGGTTCGAGGGTCTGGCCGACGTATAACATGCCACAACTTCAAGGGATACGGTGAACTCCCTGTGTATGAAAACCAGTATCATTTTTCGCAGATCCTAAATGGGCTCTAATCATAACTGATGCTTGAAAAACACACCATATTTCGTGAGAATACGACCAATCATGTTGGACATTTACCTGTCTAAGTCAATAAAGTCCTAAATTTGGGCACTACATCGCTATTCTCATCACTCACTCGATTCACGATTGATCGATTGCCCAACACGCCTCGAACCCTGCTCTGTCTTTGACCAGACAGTAGAAGGACAGAATTATCGCTACTTGTTCACTAACTGTCAATCAATATTACACTATCGATAAGGTCTGGCGTTGGCTATCTTCGTTTATGTGACGGCGCTACTTGTTGACGGTGTGTGTTGTCGAGAACGTTACTCGCCTAAATTCCTGTACGTTGTCTGAGCAGAAGATAGGGTGATTTAGGTTTATCGCCCTGTCGACAGCGGGGTCTTCAGAGACGACCATTAACCTGGATTAGGAATGAATGGGGAAGGCAATTGGCAGTGACCTTTTAAAGGAATCATCCCGGCATTCGCCTTAAGTAATTTAGGGACATCACTGAAAACGTAAATTAGGGTGGCCAGAGCAGCCGTGCATTAGAACAGTCGTCCTCGTGAACACGAGTCCAGTGACTCACCACTGCGCCATCTCACTCAGTGTCATAATCTGAGATAATCAAAGACTGATTACAAGAGATACTGCTGCAGTATGTATGAGTACCGCATGACAGTGAAAGGTTATAATGTACATTGAGGGATTATGGCACAGAATAAAATACAATGAGTGCGGCATAAGACACCTTTTCAACTCAAGTCTAAAAATCGTATGCTTACAACCAATTTTTCATTTTTTATTAACCTATTAAAACAGAATTGTTGAACAGAGCATAACATAAAGTAGAATAGGTAAGTGTTCTCTAAATGATGATTTGTTTTGTTTCTGCCCAATTCGCGAATGTTACATTTCCTTTTGAACGATTCCACGTTATTGGCTACAAAATATCTGTTTTAATAACGTTGGACACACTGTTACAACCAGGACTTAGCTGTGGTACTTTCTGTTGAATGACACAGTTTTCCACAATGATACCAAGCTTTGCGTTTTCCCTTCCCAGTCTGGTTTGGTGCACAAACTTCATATAATCTCCTAATTCATTATGCAAATGTGTGAACTTTCCGCGGAAGTCGGGGTGGTGCCACGAAAATTTGTGCGTAAGAACATCGAGGTCCTCTGTGTAAGGTGTTCCAGGGAGAAGAGCAAACAGTGTGAGTTGCCGGGTAGTTAATTTCACGGAAAAAATCTAATATAGGCACGTTTCAAATTTTCAGTAGGCGTATAATGAAACCTGACGAAAATACCGAAAGATACAAAAATTATTCTGTATCTCTTATTCGAAACAAATGTGTAATTTCCACCCATTTAATTTAAAATTTCGGAAAACCTACTATTGACGCCACTGCACTCTTGCAGCTCTCTGTGTTTTAAAAAGGCATTCCTCAAAAAAATCCCAGTATTGGGAGAATAGAAACAGTTGTAACATATATCTTACTTTCGGTCGTCGCACGCATGCAAACAAAGTAACAGATATAGAAATAAGCAGAACTGCAAAATCATCTGAAGTCGACCAATAGAGGAGCGAATGGAGGACTAATGATGAACCCGTCAGTTTTTGTGAATATGTAGAGTAATTAGTATGTCTTCTCGCAACATTTTTTCATGTATCAATGGATCAACACAGGGTGTTATGTGAATGTGAAAAGGAACAAGTCGTTCGGATCCATAAGGAGGGTGACCAGGCAGACATATTGTATTAATGCCAAATTTCCGTAGCAATATGTAAAATACTTTGGGCATAATTTCGACGAATGTTTCGAAGGCCGGTTAACTGCTCTGTAGGAAACAGTACCTGTTCTACAAGCAGTGATTACGTGGAATCTTGCAAGTGGAGCTATATTAATGGGGCGTTCTTGACTTCCGAAAAAACTTCGATATATCCGAACAAGTATGCGATTCAACTCGTGCTTTATCAACAGACAGTACTGAACAATTTAATTGGAATATGTCGTCAATGGCAACTGCATAGTCCTGAATACCTTAAGAAATTACAATAGGACTTCTTGTCTGTTGGGTCAAAACTTGCATGAGGTGATAATATATTCTTTATACTTTGACAAAATTAGCTGCAAGTTATTTATTTCTCATTGATTACATAGATGAACAACAAGCTTGTTTCGGCTTATGTGGCATTTTCAGGTGTTCCTGTTGACATTACATTTATATATCATTTTGTTCTACGTCTATGTACTCCCACTACGTGATTTTATCTTTTATTATATTTACATCTAGATTAAGAGACGTCCATAAAACGTCTTGGATCTTAATTTCTTTAATGTAATAGGTTGTTAACATAGATCACGTATTTACTTTCTATAGAAGAAAAGAGAAAGTTCTTTTTTTATATTAATAAAATTATAGATCCTTGCAATGTTCAATGTAGATACGTAACGTATGTTAACTACGTGGTACATAAAAATGGCATTTTAAGATGATTTAGGGACGCCACTCCATCTACACATAAGTATACTATAAGATAAAATCTCGACGTACTATAGTACTGACGTAAAATAAAATGATGTAGAAATGTAATGTCAACATGCACACTTGAAAATAGCACATATTTCGAAACAAGTTTTTCGTGAATCTATGTAATCTGCAAGAAATAAACTATTTGCCGCTAATTTTGTCAAAAGAATAAAAAATATATAGTAGGATTTCCCACGATTCATCGGTATGTATGTGACACCATATGTACCTAATATGCTCCAACATGCAGTGCATAAAAATGGGATTCTCGGAGCTCATACCTCGGTTTCTACTGGTGATAAAAAGGTAGGGTGGGTCAAGTGTTTCGGATAGAGCCAGTGGAGTAGGGACCATTTCTATAGCCAGCACGAGGATCGTCTTAGTGTCACTATCCTGCAGTACCGGATCAAAGCATAAATATTACACACTTCGTCCTGCTTAGGCATATATAGCTTATCGGTTGATTCTTTTTAAATTTGATGTCGTCTGTGATGGGCTTGATGAGACTTACGGAGGCACTATCATTTCATGGGCGGTTCCTTGGAAAAAGCCCACAAAAATGGGTATTTACTATATTCTCGTCATCACAAGCGGGCCAAAACCCAGCCGAAGATGGCTAAATTTTTATTATTTATTTCCAAGATTCAGATCTCGAACAACGTCGAAAATTTCCTCGGTACTTTTACTTGTTTCTAAGACACAGAGGTTCAAAATCACCCTACTTGTACAGATAAAATCCTGTATGAGGAAAAATCTGAATAATAAATAACTAGAGAGAATTTTTCAAATTTTGACGGTGTATTCTCTAGGCATTTATCTAGAAGAACCCTCTCCCCGTTCTCAAAAATTTATATCTGTTATCGAGAAACACCCCAGAAACTTGTTTATTGAGTATTAAAATCCAGCCACGGACTGCGACACTGCTATGCACAGCAACTGGCTATAATTTTTACAATGTATTCCTAAGATACCGATCTCAAACAGTCTTTAAAAGTTTCTTCATATTTCTATACATTTCCGAGATACAGAAGTCCAAAGTTAGCCTACTTGTGTACGTGAAGTACGTCGTAAATCAGGTGTGAGGCGAAAACGTAGTAAAATTTAGTTTATAAAGTCACGTAGCACGGGGAAATATGCTAAAAAGTGACTCCATTAGCATTGGGGAACCTCATGTTTTAATACTGAAACACATTCAGTTTTTTACCGCACGTAAAATCCTGTCTGAGGCATAAAATTAGTTTTGCGTTATTTCAATTACACGTAAGTAATTTTTTTTTCGGATGAGTTACATGCCCTATTGCAGCAGGTAAAAGAAAGGAACCAGCGGAAAAATGCTGCTGTCTGAGTAAAAAAATTACTAATATGATCCTGTTTTATTTAAAAAGACGAACTGAAAAGTGAGGTTCCAGCTGCCACTTCTACCCTCCTCCACACTTTCAAAAATGATCCCAAAATTTTTTTCATGCGGACATATTCTTGCTTTTTTATGCAGAGGGAAAAAGGCAGTGGCAGTGACAAAGAGACGAAAAAGTAACAAATACTGGAGGATAGTAGATAGTGGTTCTGTTATAGAGAGAGCGAAGGAGACAATGATAGTGTGAGAGAAAAAGAGAGACACTTCGGCAGTGAAACATAGTTGATAGTGACAGAACAGTACTAGGAAATGAGTGAAGTAAACCGTGCTAGGGAGGTGGGAGGAATAAAGAGAAAGAGAATGTGGAAGTGAGTTAGAGCCAGTGATGAGAGTGAATATATGCCAATGATAACGAGAGAAATAGAGATGGTGACACTGAGATGATACAGCAGCAGTAGGAAGGAAGGCATTAGATATTAGGAGCAAGAGAGAGCAAGAGGGAAGGAGACAGTGACCGTGAGATGAGACTTCAGTAGCAGAACAGAATGAAGGGGTGTATTGCTGTGACACAGGAGACAATGACAGAGAGACACTAAGAGGCAATGGCAATTAGTTGGGCTGAATGAGTGAGTGAGAAAGAGCAACTGGGAGTGTGTGGGTATGAACAACTTACAGCGATGAACTAGTGGCTGCAAGTGAGTTACGGGAGCTTGAGGGAGTTTGAGGTGAGTAGCATGTTAAAATATGTGCAGGTCTTAAGGAAAATAAGCAGTGTGTCTAATGCAAACTATTATCAACCTGTCCATATTTTTAATTATTTAACAAGGAAATGGAGACATTGTTGTATAGAAGGTGCTATCATGTCTGCTTGTACACAGCAACTGGCATTTGCGATATCGATACTACAAGAAGCATTTCGCAGACAGAAGCTTCCAGCGCTACAGGCAGTATGGATCAAATGATTCGACATGGATATAGCCGGCCACCCATAAGCGCTCATCAGCATCCGTTCACCAGGCCAATACTCAGCTGCTGTGCTGTGCAATAGTGTCAGAAATTACTCAACGACCTGCATCTATGCAAAGAGTATAAACTATGTATGGTCAAAAGTATCCGGACATTAACATGAGTCCAAACTGGTAACTGCACTGAGAGAACCTACACAATCTTGCTACTGACATGTACGCTGAAACACTCCTTAGCTAGAAGAATTTAAATGTTCTTGTATCCATTGTGGAACGACATTCTGATGTGATAATGCTATAATATGGAATGATTTGTAAAATGTTAGAAGTTCCATTCTGCTGTCCCTAGAGTTGGATGCAAAAACATCTCGCAGTAAACACGAAACTTTTTTTGTACTGTGGAGAACAATGTCATGGATTGAGAAAAAATATTTTCTCCTCATTAAATACAGCACTTGTCTATAATACTTATATTGTCTCTGTTGGAGTCTGTCTTAAAAATCTCCACGTAGTTTACAGGTAGATAATTAAAACTGTACCCAGACAGCACACAGCTTATAAGATTTTCTTGGTCGAGGTATCTGGAAGGATTACTTCCACACCACTCAATTTTTGGGTGTTCTTATTACACGAGTAGACAAACTGCAGAACACCGTTAAACACCACACAGCAGCTATTCCATAAGCTATTCGTTACTAATGCTACATGGAAATAATTGGTTCAGAATGCATCGCACCATTGGTAAACACAGTGTGTTGGTGTTTTATAGCCTTAAACAGTGTTGCACAGAATCAAACATGCATTCTGTTCCAAGATATATTACTATATTTTGGCATAAACTGGATCTTATAGGGGGGACGGAACTCACTGACATGCACTATGTCCTCCTAACGCAAGTTGTTTCATTACAAATGTAGTGCGAGTTGTAAAATTCTCTTTGTTTGTATTCTGAATGCTTTGTTATGCTCTGCTAATACAAACGAGCTGCAACTAATCTGTGTTTGGAAACGTAAAATAACTGGATTAAATCTAAAATGATTCCATAAACGAAAAGCGGCCCTGGTTGATATCCATGTCGCAGCACACACACACACACACACACACACACACACACACACACACACACACACACGGCCCTGGTTGATATCCATGTCGCAGCACACACACACACACACACACACACACACACACACACACACACATAAACAAAGAAAATAATTAAACTATATTACAAGTACAACCATAGAACCTCATTTAGAAGAATATGTTAGCAGAAAAAGCGTTACCATCTCCATCTACACTTCTTGGATCTTGCTACCAGTTCAAATAATCGTTATGAGCAAAAAAGCGTTAGTCAAAAAATGGTTCAAATGGCTCTGAGCACTATGGGACTTAACATCTATGGTCATTAGTCCCCTAGAACTTAGAACTACTTAAACCTAACTAACCTAAGGACATCACACACATCCATGCCCGAGGCAGGATTCGAACCTACCTACCGTAGCGGTCACGCGGTTCCAGACTAAAGCGTCTAGAACCGCACGGCCACACCGGCCGCCAAGCGTTAGTCATTCCTATTATATTGCTACTGCTATACTAAAACTTCTTCCTGTGTTTGTCCTACACATACAAAGAAAACTCTAATAGAGATGAAAATAGCGACATTTACAAATACTATGACAGTATAAGATGTAGGATCTAAAGCAACACCTGGAGAATTAAAGTAAATGCATACGAGTTGAGGGTTGACTAGTGCAGCAGCGCACACATTCCGCGTAACAAGGACCGATAATGGGTTTAATGAAGCTTCCTTTGTACGTTTTGAGAATACTCGAGCAAGGACCAGATGCGGTTCATGGACAGAGAATTCAGATATTAATTTATTCTGCATATAATATCAAATAGTAAAACTAATACATAACTTTGCTTGTTGTAGCTGCTGCATTAGTTGCTAACAGTAGATTTGAATGTTTAAATACATACAGATACAAAGGTGTACAATTCAGTCAGTCTTCAATACGATGACTAATCTATAGTTGACGAGCCCTGATACTATGAAAGACAGTAGATGTTATGAAATGGCAAACACAAAATGGGCTGCATCGATGTTTAAACCTGCGTAGATCCACCGCTTGAGGTCTGAGAAGAGGATGATTGCATATCACTGACAGCGACGTAGGCGTTTGTCGCAGTTCCCTCATGCCAGGGTGGTGGCTGTAGGAAACGCGGCTTGTGAATCGAGATGAACGTTATTTTAAAGTGCGGCCGACTGGATGATGGCCGACACAGCAGGGTCATAAAAATATGCTCTATATTCCTATTGTTTCAATTATTCAATATAGGAATCGATTACACAAATTACCCAAACGTTGGTACAGACAGCTCTACTGAAGACAATCTCTTTATGGAATTGTACGTTGTTCTGATGGATGACTGTCTACTTGTCAATAGCAAAATACGCTTCAAATTCAGTGTGGGATGCATATGCTCTACAAGAATGTCACTTCTTAGCGGAACATTTGCTAATGACTGGAGGGAGTTGATGACTGATTATTCGTTGTGGAATTTCCGTGTACAGTTTAAGTTTGTCTATGTGAAAATCGATTAATCAACTATGTTACTATGGTTGGTCGCTTTCTATAGAGTCAAGACTGGGTAAGATGATGATACTGGGGAACATTATTATATTAGGTTACTTTTGCCTGACAAGAGGACTTTCTTCGCAGAGGCATTTTTGCTAGTGTTGAGACTAAGGAAAAAGATCTAGCAAGAGCCATTGTCTCCATGAAAGTATCTTTAAGAATTGAAAGAATTGCTATAGAACTCCGCTAACAAAAGAGAGGCCTATTTGTCTTGCTGGAAAATACGTAGATACGTAAACGAATCAATGTGTCTAGTAGACTTAAGGCATTACCGTTTAAGAGCTTATAAGTTGTTCACGTGACCATTACATCGCTTTTCAATGTGTTGTCTTAGTGCTCTAACGCTGGAACAGATAAAATATGTGCAAAGCATTAAGATTCCACCTTACTACACTAATGTTAATATGCTGTCGTAAAATAACTGTGCTCACCTGTCTCGTTCGACACCGTCTATAATTATTTATCACTTGCATAACAAGTTACTGACTTTCATGGTCTGCCATGTATAAAATACGGGATTTGTCTGTCAGCCTGGGACACTTACAAGGTTGTATTAATAGATGCAGAGTATAATTATCACAAGAAAATACGTTGTAGCTCTTCCATGGAATCCTAATTTATTATGAAGATGATACATCAGTCTATTTTTACTGCACATACGTATATGTCCGAACTACTATCACTGCACATATGTCACACATTGTTCATGTTTTATCTAGATTGCGATATCGGAAATGGTACAGCGTCATTGCAATATCTTACTATTGGCAGATACCAGAACTATTATTGTGCACTTCGCGTTATGTAGTACATTTGCGACAGAGCTGTCACAATCTGCATAAAACCTCTGACTATGCCTTGAACCGCGTGCTGCGGTAGGGGCCATGCTGTTTCCATGGACATAGACTTAAAAGGCGCGTCCGTTGTTTATTTACTACTAACCATATGTAGCGTTTGGAGAGACACTGCGAGAGATACATGTTACCAAACTGACCATGAACAGTACCTGTGCAATGTTCTCAAATGTCCCGTGGGTGCTTTACGTTGGAGCAGTGTTTCAGAAGGTAGTGTATCAAAGGCTTTCCAATGCGAGCAATAGATTTAGTTCTCATATTAAGTCCTGATACTAATCGTTTATGCAGCTTGCATATCTCTAAATTCGAATGAGGATACACTACGTCAAGGTCGGAAGGAGACACGTGTCAGCCACACAAATCTTACACACATCGTCAGGACCATTATTTTCGAGTGTGGCGACATTTCTGTGTGAATGTTGTTCAAAAAAGTGGGGGAACACAGAGCCCTACGAACTCCACTTAGTGTAAGACTGACTGGCTGCATGACATCCTGGTGCTATACAGTCTCTTCAAGTTGATTTGAAGGTATGCATTAAGACGTGGTACTGGCATATACATGGATGCAGGACGCATATTATTCCAGTATTCTGAAACCTTTTTATCGCTTTCAAAAAGGAAAATATTAATTTAACCCTTATTTGAGACGCGACTGCTTTAGGGCATTCATAGCCAGCACAGCACTATGGAGATGTCCCGATATTTCTGGTAAATTGCGCTACTAGTAACAAACTTCACGCACGTGCATTAAAGTCATTCCACACTGGAATAGCATGTGGATGGACAAATAACAAATGTGCTCATTGTAAAATGACGTTTGTCTTCGCCATCTGAAAGGCTGTCCAGTGGGCAGCTCAGCTAACAGTTTTGGGGGGTGAAATGATCATGACGCTGACACCTTATGTTCTCTGCGTATGGTGGGGAGGAGATGGATGGTCACGTGACAGGGCAAATCGCAATCATCAAAACGTTTCTGATGCAGGGAACATGTAGCTGTAGGTATCACTTTACTGCTTGACGATTTAATATAGGTGTCATAATATCGCATGAATATGTAGTTGGAAGAAAGGGGGACTGTGGTGATGATTTATATTTCTTACAGACAGCCCACCAGCTCTTTAGTAATTAGTAAAAGCTTGTCTTTCTTTCTAGAGCACATTATAGTAGAGGCAGTGCCCTTAATCATGGCCGGCCGAAATGGCCGAGGGGTTCTAGGCGCTACAGCCCGGAACCGCGCGACCGATACTGTCGCAGGTTCGAATCCTTCCTGGGGCATGGATGTGTGTGATGTCCTTAGGTTGGTTAGGTTTAAGTATTTCTAAGTTCTAAGGGACTGATGACCTCAGAAGTTAAGCCCCATAGTGCTCAGAGCCATTTGAACCATTTGAACCTGTGGAATAACATAGCTTGTAGAACTCAATCATAAATCGATCATACCCGTATTAGTCGGTATTTTGGTGAAAACCATGTTCGTCCTGCTGCTTTAATACAACACCTGTGCAGTGGCATAGGCGCTGGTTTCCACACGGCAACAAGTCCTGACATGGTAGGGCTTGCAAAATTACTTAGCAATCACCGACTCAGTATTAACGCATATGTGTAGGGACAGGCTGAGACTAGAAAAACGCAAATTCGGACTACTTGCCACCCATTCGTCATATTAAGTCAATCAAATACTCTAACATACGCCATCAGTAATTCATAGGCACAGCTCCCGAATATTTGATGTAGATGCGTTACACAGTCATGCACATAGAGCGTAGTTTTGTGGAATACTTACAGAAAATGTGTAATACTTAGTTGATAATTGTGTAAATTACGATACAGAATCTCTTTTGATCCATTAATTGTGGTACAATTGTCTACTATTTTTATGTTGAATCGTCTCTAGTCACACACAGTTCATCTAGAGGACTAAATTTTCGTAGAATTCACACACATCATAATGTCAAAGTATGATACAATATTATCTACCAGCATTTTGCAGAATATGCCATGATGTCACTAACACTGTTGTGTCAAAGTATTTTACCTCAAAATATATATAGCCATTTTTTAAGCTTTACTTCTCATCCGCAGCTCGTGGTCTTGCGGTAGCGTTCTCGCTTCCCTCGCACGGGGTCCCGGGTTAGATTCCCGGCGTGGTCAGGGATTTTCCCTGCCTCGAGATGACTGGGTGTTGTGTCGTCATCATCATCATCATCAGTCATCCCCATTACGGTCGGAGGAAGGCAATGGCAAACCATCTCCACTAGGACCTTGCCTAGTCTGCGGTGCGGGTCTCACGCCTCGTCCCCTACGCTCCTCGGAGTATGGGACATCACCATCCTCTCACTACAGCAAACATGGACGCTTGTGATTTAGTCTATCTGTAGCAATCGTTAATGCATAGCATTCGATTATTTAATGAAAATGTGCATATGCATTTTTCGCATCTTTTTCGGCAAGAATGGCTGCATTAACACATGAGGCAACACATCTAGCATAAAGTATTCTTCTCCATTTTGGATGGTACATCTGCATTTTCGTCTATCCTATGAGTTTTTACCATTTTCTGAAGTTGGTACCCTGCCAGTTTCCCAATTTTATAGCCAGTTTCGCCAGGTTCGAGATCTGACGACTTACCAATTCTCCAGTTGTACAACCAAATTTGCCACTATACTAACATTTTGCAATTTCCGGGTTTGGTGTCACCTGACTAACATTTTCCACCATCTTAAGGAATATGCTATGACATCACACATATCAATATGTCACAGTATCTTACCTCGCTATCTTTTAAAACTCCGCATCTCACTATAGTGTCACATAATTGAGATAATAACAAAATTTATTTTTTAGTTGTAATAAATACCTACAGCTTGATCTCCTCACTACAGAGCACTGGCCTCGAATGGAGGGCAACAATGCATGATTGATAAATAATACAGGTACTTAGGAACTTTTAAGCAGTAGATTAATTATGGACATCAGTAGAGCGTGATGACATTAACGTAACGTGACACTGACACGACGCTACTGTGACATCGATGTGAAGCTGGTGTGACGCTTGAGTTACACCTATGTCACGCCAGTGTGACGTCAGTGTCGACACAACGACAGTCTGACGGTGGTGTCACGCCATCGCGATGCTGACGCTATGTCAGTGTCACATCATCAAATAATTCACTTAATTTTGGGCACAGGGACTTTCACTACAGAGCACAGACCTAGATTGGAGAGCAAATTATCCGAGAGTTCTGGAGTCCCACAAGTCGAATGAGCTCATAAGGCCTCCACAAACATACAGATAGCGGTGATGATGGCACTTACGCAGTGGAATTATAAAAATTAAATTCTTTGTACGATAGGTGTCTGAGCTAGCATGCCATTGGCCAAAAAACGTCAGTGATCTGTGGCCCCAGTGCTGGGAGCAAACACACAAAACTACCATTGAAACGGGTATGGGTAAAAAATTTTGGGGAAGTGGGGGATACGGGAGAAAATTCCAGGAAAAATTACTTATGACATTGCGATCTCAGGAAATTTGACCCCGAAAAGTACTGACAACAAAGATCTGAGCCAAGACATCCACTGCTACCCTACTACCATTCAGCCTTCATTGTTGAACATGGTTCTCCACAACTGGCAACCTGTACGTGTTCTCACGTTCACCAAACAATATTGCCATTAAAGTTGCAGAAGGCACAAAATCATAGTGATCGGACCATATATCAATGAAAACGTTTTCCCTGGCCGAATGAATCACGTTTCTTGTTAAAACACGTCCATGATCGTGTCCACATACGCAGTCATTCAGGTGAATGGCTGCTTGAAACATGCACTGCGCCATGGATACAGGCCTGAGGGTCAGTGTTATGCTATGGGGGATATTCACCTAGACTTCCATGAGACCTGTGGTGGTAATCGAAGGTACCATGGCAGATATAAATTATGTGAACATTATTGCACACCTGCGTCCCTTCACGCTTGATATCTTCCCCGAAAGCGGTCTCACATTCCAGAAGGATAACTTTCTGTGTTACAAGGTCAGAGTTCTGTTGCAGTTGCCTAAGAAGCATTATAGTGTAGTCGCATTGATGTTTTGGCCACGATATGCGCCAAATTTCAACTTGATTGAACATATCTGAGACGCTATCAGGACCCAACTCCATGCCCACAAACAATACCTGTTATGTATGAGCTGTCAGTATATGTCTGGTACCACATACGGCTCGAAACCTACCAAGGAACTGTTGAATTCATGTCAAATAGAATCAGTATTAAGGAGCAGATCATAATGTTTTGGCTCATCAGTGGATATTGTTACGTAAAACCAGCTAATATAATATGGCTCTGATTCTGAGCACTATGGGACTTAACATCTATGGTCATCAGTCCCCTAGAACTTAGAACTACTTAAACCTAACTAACCTAAGGACAACACACAACACCCAACCATCACGAGGCAGAGAAAATCCCTGACCCCGCCGGGAATCGAACCCGGGAACCCGGGCGCGGGAAGCGAGAACGCTACCGCACCACCACGAGATGCGGGCAATATAATATGTATCTGCGTATTTTCATAATAAAAGCTACTCTTCTATCATCCAGATTTTTTTGTTTTATTTTTAATTTTAGTGTCATGAAGAGGGTACAGGTAACTATTGTGCAGAGAAAATTGATGATAATTGTTAGCTAGATGGTATAGTACACTAGACAATACTCTTGCAGTAGACTGTGGACAAAGGCAGTCGAAATTTGAGTTGCCAGTAAAATTGTATATTCTGGTTTCCATGGCAAATACGTGACAGATTTTCCAACAATTCTGCCAGGCACTTAGATGTGGTTTGCAGAGTATCCATTAGATGTATCAGGTTAGATGCACTTCGCAATTTTCACCTTTTTACGAATATTGGTGACATTGTTTAAGGCGAAATGACAAACTTAACTATAACGTAAAATGTTTTCCCTGACAAATCAGAGGATTTTCAGGAAGATCTCTTTCAGAAGCTGCTGCCTGACATCTTTTGGTTTTCCAGTAAACTAACAGCCGTTGATATACTAAACTAGGAAAATTTGACTAATTCAAGTAGTATTCAAGTAGTATAAACAGACTCATAAGCAGTTCACACCTACATAAATCATGCAACTAATGAATGGCAGGCACACTATTCGTAATTAAACAACAATAAATGTGAAAATCACTCGACAAATCCCATCTCAATGACTACGTGTAATAGTGAACTTATATACCACGATGGAATGGGGATCGAGCCCCTTTCTGTATAAAAACACTGAAACATGAAAATGACAAATACTGGTAATATTTTTCGAAGTTATTTGAATAGTTTTGTAGAACACGTACACGTATACTGCACAGAATCTGCCACATCAATGCTTCACTCAGCCACCACCGTTAAGAATTACCTTCACAGCAGAAAAATCCGCATAGAGAGAACGGATTCTTCTTCCTATATGTTCGGGAAAACTGTTTGAGAACTGAATGACTTCGTCATCTTTATCATGTGCCACAGCTAGACACACGCGGCACTCCAGCAATGCGTGAGTAAGGATAAGTGGCAGACAACGGTCGCCTCGAAACATAGATAAATGTGCAATAAATGACGTACGAAAGAGGAAATGAGGAACAGCAAAGGTAATTAAATTGTACATTGATCTCAAATCAACCAACCAAAGTGCAAAAGCCACGAACAACATAAATAGAAAGTTCAAGCAGGCACAAAGATACAAGAAAAAACGATAACTAAATTGAACGCGAGAGTGAAGAAATAGAATACTTAACTCTTCCGATTGAATGACCAGAAAACTAACCTGGAACCAGCTTCGAGCTTACTGAAGGCACAAAGAGTCGGAGGTTTCGTAATACCACGCCGTTGAATATCAGTTCATATTCGCATTTCATGGCAAGTTTAATAAGCTAAATTAGTGAAAATAAACCGTGAGATTCAAACATCACACGAATGGACTCATTGCACAACTTAGTTTATTAGTAACTATGTCGAATAAATGATATGTTTTCGCCAGTAACTGCAAAGACACCGCGCCGCATCTGACCTTCGACCATCCACAGCCAGCCACTCGGAACAAGTGTGTTTCACACCTATCCACGCCAGCGTGCTACTCGGCTAACAGCGCCCAGGAGCTGTCAAAGGTGACCACGCTTCCTCCCCAACATATCAGAGCGAGATAACTAAAAGAATCTATATTTTATACATCGACTCTGCTTACAGACCATTTTTCAAGTAACCAGCAAAAACCAGTTTGCGAGTAATTAAATGAAATTATTGGAGAGATGAAAGTGCCCGTTTAACATGCGACTTTCGAAGTGTTACAGGAATTTAATATATAAATTTTTCGGGCATCTTCAAGGCTACACATGGTGATACATTTACTTTCGGTGACAGCATCTGCGAGACCCCTTGCCTCATCCTTCTGCTAAACTGGACACCTTTACTGTCTGTTACCACAGCGTGACAAGTAAGGAGACGAAGCGCTACCAACATATTGTCTATAGACTGGAAGTCAAAAAAACTATCCCAATATTGTCAGACTGTTTTAGATGATATGGGATACTATATTGCTGCTGATTTATTCATCTCTTACGTTTATCTGCTGTGTCCAATAAACTAACGAAAAAACGCTGTGTCTATGCACTGTTCTAATACAAATGAATTACAATTTACCCAGACCAAGTTACAACAAAATAATTTTTTATGAAACAAAATGTATCATATTGTTAATAATTAGCAGGAAAATATGTATTCTCTGATTCGAAACGGTTTTTGTCTACGTTCAGTCCTAAATCATACAGAAGTAGAGTTACAGGACTACCGCGAAAGTATGTACATGTAGTAGTAAAGGTAAATATATAGCAAAATCCAGTATAAAAAGACTCCGGTGCCACAATTAAGCCAATACAATTGGCAGAATCAGAAAAAGCAGGTACTATTAAGAGTGCGATTCAGATGTTTCTCACCTTGAGATCTACAAGGTACAGAATTAAGGTAGTGACACGTCTTATGAGGAAGAAGTTGTCTTGGGAATTCTTTACCGATTGTCGATCTACCTGCTAGTGGCTCTTTCAGAAAGAGCTAAAAACATCGTCTCCAGCGAGATAAGAAAGAAAAACTAACACACTGCCCTTGAAGGGCAAACACTTTATCGCTAAGCTTGCGTACAATTGCGTCAAACAGCCCTCCTTTGTTAGTCAGTCATGTCCCAGAAGAGAATTCGCAACGTAAATGAAAAGTAGGCTGGAATTTCTGTTCGTACGAAGTTCCTGGACTCAAAACCATAAATTTGCAACCTCTATATCACCCCACAAGTGGGAATAATTCAGAATATTTAATCTAAATTAGAAGAAAATATAGAGTGAATTTACCAGGGTAATTTTGAACCGTACCAGGAAGTAAATCGTTGGTCGCATCCTTGCTAAACATATACTGCAATGTTGCAAATTCTCCATTAGACTAGCAACAGGCAGAAAAAGGCTACTCAGCACATGTCAGCCTTCAGCTGTCTAGCATCGGAGTAGCTCGCCTTTCGAAGACGTCTCCGAAGAAAAAGTTAAAAGTCACACCCTCAGCTGGTAAAGTCATGATGACGGTCTTCTGCGACTCTGGAAGGGTTATTCTGTTTGATGTCCTACCTCATGGTGCAACGATCAACTCTGAAGTGTATTTTGCTACCCTCACAAAATTGAAGAAACAACTTCAGCGTGTTCGTCGCCACAAAAATGGAAATGGACGTCTACTCATGACAACGCAAGTCTGCGCACCCGAGAGGAGCTCATAAAACTTCATTGGACTGTTCTTCCTCATCCACTCTAAAGCTCGGATCTCGCACCTTCCGACTTCCATCTGTCTGACCCAATGAAGGATGCATTCCAAGGGAGGCAGTTTGTGGATGATGGGGAGGTTATTGATGCAGCAAAACGATGGCTCCGACGTCGAGCAGTAGTGTGGTACAATGCGGGTATACAGGCCCTCTCAATAAGGTGGCTTAAACCCATCGGTTGAACAGAGATTATGTGGAAAACAGGGTTTTGTATCCAAAAGAGTGGGAAATAATATTTCCACGGTTACGTAACTTGGGTAGGATAGGGATACGCATGTCGCCGAAGAGGTTCTTAATAGATACACCTGCAACAAGCCACTGAGCCACACGAAATTATTATTATTATCTACACTAAGTGCCAAAGAAAGTGGTATAGGCATGCGTATTCAAATAAAGAGATATGTAAACAGGCAGAATACGACGCTGCGGTCGGCAACGCCTATATACAACATGTGTCTGGCACAGTTGTTGTATCGATTGCTGCTGCTATACTGGCAGGTTATAAAGATTTAAATGAATTTGAATGTGAGGTTATAGTCTTGGCAACATGTAGATCTTGCATTATTTACGCACGAGGAACTTAACTCGGTCAACCCCTACGGGCCTCAAAGGACATATTGAGAAACTAACATTCTATCGAAATTAATCAGCGCTTCCTCCATCTCTGACTACTATAATGTAATTAGGCTTGTTAAAAAACATTAAACCGTATCGATACCTTAGAAACTGACATATTTCATTTCCTACAATTTGTGGACATTTACATTCTCTCTTTTTAACTCCCTTTATGAAACTACACTCAGGTGACAAAAGTCATGGGGGACCTCCTACTATAGTGTCAGATCTCCTTTCACCCGGCGTTGTGCACCAACCCACCGTGCCATGGACCTACCAACAGTTTGCAAGTACCCTGCAAAAATGCTGAACCATACTGTCTCTACAGCAGTCCATAATTGTGAAAGTGTTGACGGAGCAGGTGTATGTGGGCGAACTGACCTATCGATTATGTCCCATAAATGTTCGGCGGTATTCATGTTGGGCGATCTGGGTTGCCAAACCACTCGCCCGAAATGTCCAGACTGTTCTTCAAACCTATCGCGAACAGTTGTGACTCGGCAAGAAGGTGCTGTGTCATCCATAAAAATCCCATCGTTGTTTGGGGGCATGAATTTCATGACTGGCTGCAAATGGCCCCCAGGTAGTCAATTATCGGTTCAGTTAGACCAAAATACCCAGTTCATTCCATGTAAACACAGCCCACACCATTATGGAGCTACCGCCAGCTTGCACAGTGCCTTCTTGACAACTTCGGTCCAAGGCTTAGAGAGGTCTGCGCCGCACTCGAATCCTACCAGCAGCTCTTACTAACCGAAATCGGGACTCATCTGTTCAGGCCACGGTTTTCTAGTCGGCTATTATCCAACCGATATAGTCACAACTCCAGGAGAGGAGCTATAGGCGATGTCGTGCTGTTAGCAAAGGCATTAGCATTCGTCGTCTGCTGCCATACCTCATCAACGCCAAATTTCACGGCACTGTCCTAACCGACACCTCCTGCTGTACGTCCCACATTGATTTCTGTAGTCATTTCACGCACTGTTGCTGTCTGTTAGCACTGACAGCTCTGCGCAAACATCGCTGTTCTTGGACGTTTAGTGAAGGCTGTAGACCACTGCGTTGTTTGTGATGAGAAGTTTTGCCTCAAATTTGGTATTCTTGGCACTCTCTTAGTAATGTGGATCTCTGAATACTGAAGTCTCTAACGACTTCCGAAATGGAATGTTCCATGCGTCTAGTTCCCACTGCCATTCCGCGTTCAACAACTTTTAATCCCCGTTCGTTCGGCCATAATCACATTGAAATCTTTTCACTTGAATCACATAAGTACGATGCACTGCCCTTTTATACCTTGTGTATGCGATAGATCGCCATCTATACATCTCTAAACCATAACTCCCGTCAGCTCAGTGTACATAACTGCTGAGCTTTTAATGAAATTGTAAGATGCTATTTAAGGACTTCATCACACCTGGACTGAGATGACGCCAGCAGTGCCACATCTTGCAACTTCAGGGAGAAGGAGGTATTTTACCATGGAAGATGTAATACTAGCATATGAACTGAGTTTCGTTATGTCATAACAAATTTATCCGTCTTAATAATGGAAACTTGTCTTAGTTTCCAATAACTTCAACTCCAAATCCAAATAACTTGTAATTGCCTTTTGAAAATACTTCTGCTTAATTCGTTTCACTTACTGATTAGTGGAGGGCAGTAGAGTAATAATGTAACAGACATTCGATTAAATATGGTATAGACATGATTTTGTCCATTACAAAAATTTTAACTTTAAATAGAATATTTTTTTCTAGGTACACTCAAAAGCAAGAAAAAAATGTGAAACAGCAGACAAAACGGCAGAAAAATCGGCTCATTTGGCAATAACAGCAGAATAGCCAGGCCAGGACGAAACGTCAGACACAGGGACCGAGCCTTTCATTCAGGAAATGTGAGATATCCGACGCTCACTCTGTATTCACCTATGCCCCAAGAACTAAGGATTGCTTACTTTACGAAACAGAGTACGGAAATTGGAAATTTGTGGTAAGGACTAAGGAACCAAATTGCTGAGGTCATCGGTCCCTAGGCTTACGCACTACTTAATCTAACTTAAACCAACTTTAGCTAAGGGCAAAACACATACACACACACACACACACACACACACACACACACACACACACACACACACACACACATGCCCGAGGGAGGGCTGGAACCTCCGACGGCGGAGCCGCGCGAACTGTGAGAAGACGCCTCAGAGCGCACGGCTACCCCGGAGATCATGGACCTGACTGAATGTTAAAAGTGCAATGACAGTACCTGGATACCAATACATATGAGGCACAGAGACTATAAAATTTTTAAGAATGCTCTTATAAGGGATACCTATCTACCATTCAGGATTCACTAAGGTTGAAAGACCAATTTTACTAACTAGTTTTTTTTTTCTAAAATCGCTTATCTCTCCCTTTTGCAACTTGAAATGATAACTTCGCATGTTTTGGAATGAAGATGGTAATCACAAAGATACATACCACGAGCGTATGGACTCATGAGTACAGTGAGAGTAGTGTAACAACTATTTCTCATCACGTAATGGTTAAAAGACGAGTGGTAATTTGAAGGCGCAGAGTTCAAAGCTACATGTTCCCAATTTTTATAATTTGTATGAATTCACTATAAAGAAAAAGAGGGAGAAAAATCGGGCGATGTCTATCCAAATTATGAAATCGTATGTAAGAGTAACGAGATAGCTTGGCTTAACTGCATATCGGCTTCCTCGAAATAATTCGAGTTTTTCCTCAGGTAGCTAAAGTGGGAAAAGGTATGTTGTTATAAGTCAAAAAAACCTACCACAAAAGCAATTTTGAAAAACTGTTCTTAAAAGATGTATCCGAACACCAAATCATTACCAGTTCAGTGTAACAAGTGTCAAAACTTCGCGCAGCTACACCTAATAGTTATTATTCTTAGTGTTTAGAAGCAGTGATTACATATTGCACATATACCGACGACAGAATACTTCAACCAACAGCCTGCGAGTAAAGACGTAATGAGCACTTGTGCACCTACAAGCAACCATTACAGCTCTCATGAATGGCCAGCATTATAAAACAGGCAACACAACTTTATTGTACTATTCACTTGTCAGAAAATATTAACTGTAATGTACCAAGTCAATTACGGACATCTAGAATTATGCGTACAATTCAAAGCTTTACATAGGAGTCTGAACCCAGACGTTCGCATCTAGAGTAATGAAGTAGGTGCAATTAATGGTTTTTTGGTCTAGTTCGTTAAATAAAAACCAGACATGGTGGTAACAGGATGAAAACAGTAAAAATTATGATTGCAAAAACAGTTTCCAAGTATTTCAGGCAGTTTATAATATTTTTCAGGTTTTCGCCATACACGGTTTGTATCTTGGACGCGAATTCTGAGATAACAGCAAATATCGTGTGAATACGTTTGCGCCTTTTACTAACAAACTGACTGAAACTAATCGTCCCTAAAAGGAAAAACTAAAAGGCGAAATCGAAGAAGAAGATGGCGAGATAAGCTACAGTCATGTGATAACAGGATGAACACAGTAAAATTGTGATTGGAAAAACAGTTTCCAAGTTCTACAGGCAGTGTATAACATTATTCAGGTTTTCGCCATACATTGTTTGTGCCTTGGACGCGAATGCTGGGACACAGCAAATATCGTGTAAATACGTCTGCGCTTTTTACAAACAAACTGACCGCAAACTAACCGTCCCTAAAAGGAATAACAAAAAGGGGAAATCGAGGAAGGAGATGGCGAGATGAGTTGCAGTCATGTGGTGGACCATTACGGCAAGAATAGTACAGGACATGCTGTTAACAAACATAACAGTTAAACGCAGGAAAAGAAACTATTAACCCACAGGATGTCATTGCTCATGCCATCAGTTAAATTCCAACAGTTAACATCTGGATACCTGTAATATGCTCGTGGTGCTGAATGTGGATGGATGACTATAACTGAGGTGGTGGTGGTGGTTAGTGTTTAACGTCCCGTCGACAACGAGGTCATTAGAGACGGAGCAGAAGCTCGGGTTAGGGAAGTAAATCGGCCGTGCCCTTTCAAAGGAACCATCCCGGAATTTGCCTGAAACGATTTAGGGAAATCACGGAAAACTTAAATCAGGATGGCCGGAGACGGGATTGAACCGTCGTCCTCCCGAATGCGAGTCCAGTGTGCTAACCACTGCGCCACCTCGCTCGGTATAACTGAGGTGTCGTCAAAGGGGTCTATGACATGTCAGCCATACAATATTGATCTGATGTTGCTTTATGTTTCTTGCCAAACTGATGATGTCGAAGGTGTCGATGACACAGTCTGTCCTCCAATATGACCCTCGCCTCAACTGTACAGGATTCGGAAAATACCTGCAGTGTATAGTTAAAGTGACTTGCTGCCCATGCACATAACATATCTGTCACATTTATAACTTTTTAGTTATCCTGCATCGACACGACAGTGATTAAGCGTCAGTATTACTAGACTGGAGCTCTGGACCAAACAAATGCCTGGTATTCAGGACAAACAAACAACATCATGACATACATTCTATGCCTGTCTGTAGTAGGTATTTTCTGTACAGACTTTTTTTAACAATTCGACACATAGGTTTTACAGTGGTTCATATCCGTTAAATTGGCATTCGACAGTTAGGTCAAACAGTCATTCACTGAGTACACAAAAAGACCACACAAATCAAATTCGAACTGCCGGTATCTGTCTTATCACCTCATTTTCTTCTGCAACACAGTGTCAGCCAAACAGAATTTCCTCTCTGTTTAGAAATATACGTTTTAAAGAGTCTGGCCGCGGGAAGATGCCTTCTATAGACGCTAACTACTGCCATTTAGTAGATTCACAGTACAAATATAATTTTTTTTATTCAGGCAAATTTGTTAATAACTAGTTCTCAAATGTTTATTCAGGGACACAAATAGGCACGAATAGACGAACACAAACTCAAGACGAACCCGTCCATTTTCTGTGTGGGACTGTATACCACGGCCTCCTGAAAGGCATCTCAGTATTTTGCCCACTCGTCCTCCTTAGTCCAGAGCCACATACCCTCACGGACAGCATGAAAGCGACAAGAAGTTATAAACAGGTACTCCTTCAGGTCATCACTGCTGCAACCACTTGAACGGAAATATGTTTTCTTTTTCCCCAGGCATCAGTACAAGAGCAGCAAGCGGAAATCACATCGGGGACAATCAGTTGCAATGGCTCACTCGGAGCATTCACTTCGAGACAGAGGCGTCGCTCTGAGTGAAGAAGGCAGTTTTCGATTAAAGATCCTGGAGGAAGTTACGGCGTGTCACCCACTACTGCAAAGAGATGGTGGGAAAAATAATGTCGAAAGAGGCTCTGCGAACACAGTTCGTGGCTCACACCAGGAGAACACAGAGTTTGTGATTAAGACCCAACAGTTTCCACTCCTACAAGCAAAGCACTTTCGATGAGAGGCCAGCTTCCTCAGTGACACACTTTGTCAAAGTTGATGGAAGGTGGACTGCATGCGTGAAGTGTCGCTGTGAAATAGGAACTCAGAGAGACAAATGTTTTAGAAGGACTGGCATACGCAGAGGTCCATCTGAACGCGGAGTGGGAAAATTTAATTCACGCTGATTAGAATGCGCTCTCCATATGTAACGACTCTCCGAGCATGGTTTACAGATCGCGATGGAGAAGACATCGTGAGGATATGCAGCGAATGTGGGCGGCTATCCGCTTCCTGCTGAGGTTGCAAAATGGTTCAAATGGCTCTGAGCACTATGGGACTTAATATCTGAGGTCATCAGTCCCCTAGAATTGGCTCAGAGCACTATGGGAGTTAACATCTGAGGTCATCAGCCCCCTAGAAGTTGGAACTACTTAAACCTGACTAACCGAAGGACATCACACACATCCATGCCCGAGGCAGGATTCGAACTTGGGAGCGTAGCGACCGCGCGGCTCCAGACTGAAGCGCCTAGAACCGCTCGGCGACAACGGCCGGCGGCTCATGTCATTAACGTCGATATGCAGCAGGATTTTGGAACATATGTTGTGTCCGACTATCATGAATTACCTCGAACGGTCTATTGATACACAGTCAACACGGATTTAGAAAACGTTCTCCTTGTGAAACTCAACTAGCTCTTTACATACACGAAGCGTTGAGTGCTGTTGACAAAGGGTTTCAAATTGATTCCGTTTTTCTAGATTTCCAAAAAGCTTTTGACACACAAGCGGCTTGTGGAGCAATCGCGTGCTTATGGACTATCGTCTCATTATATGACTGGAATCGTGATTTCCTCTCTGAGAGATCACAGTTCGTAGTAACTGACGGAAAGTCATCACTAAAACAGAAGTGATTTCTGGCGTTCCTCAAGGTAGCGTTATAGGCCCTCTGCTGTTCCTTACCTGTACAAACTATTTAGGAGACAATCTGAGGAGCCGTCTTAGGTTGCTTACAGATCATGCCGTTGTATGTCACCTAGTATGCTCATCAGAAGATCAAAATAAGTTGCAAAACTATTTATAAAAGATATCTGAATGATGCAAAAATTAGCAATTCGCCCTAAATCATCAAAAGTGTGAGGTCATTCACATGAGTGCTAAAATGAGTCCGTTAAACTACGACTGCACGATAAACCAGTCTAATCTAAAGACCGTAAATTCAACTAAATACCTATTAATTACAACTGTGAACAATTTAAATTGGAAAGAACGCATAGAAAATGTTGCGGGGCAAACGAAAGACTGCGTTTTGTTGGCAGAACACTTGGAAAATGCAACAGATCTACTAAAGAGACTGCCACCACTACGCTTGTCCGTCCTCTTTTGGAGTACTGCTGCGCGGCCTGGGACCATTACCAGATACGATTAACGGAGTACATTGAGGAATTTCAAAGAAGAGCCTCACGTTTTCTATTAACGCGATACTGGGGAGTGAGTTGGACTTAGGGTGTACCACCTTTAAAGCAAAGATGTTTTTCGTTTCGGCGGAATCTTCTCACGAACGTTCAGTCCCCAAGTTTCTCCTCTGTATTCAAAAATATTTTGTTGTCACCGACCTACATAGGAAAGAACGATCATCATAATAAAATAAGGGAAATCAGAGTTCGCACGGAAAGCTATAGGTGTCCGTTTTTTCCGCGTGCTGCTCGAAATGGTAATAATATAGAATTATTGTGAAGGTGGTTTGATGAACCCTCTGCCAGGCACTTAAGTGTGATTTGTAGAATATATAAATGCAGATGTAGAACTGCCTGGCAGAGGGTTCTTCGAACTATCTTCAGACTATTTCTCTACCGTTCCACTCGGTAATAGCGCCTGGGACAAATGAACACTTACTGTAAATCCTTCTGTACGTGCTCTGATTTCTCTTATTTTATTATCATAATCATTTCTCCCTACTTAGGTTGGCGGCAATAAAATATCACATTCAGAGAAGAAAGTTGCTGATGGAGATTGGACAAGCTGCCCCGTGCCTGGACGTAGACTTTCATCAGAAATTTCCAACTTCTTAAGTCGTGTTGTATTAATGGGCAAAGGTGTGAGAGATTATGGCGGTATCTCCCAGTAGTGGTGGCTGTCAAACAAACTGTACCTAAAGCATCAATTAGAGAAAAATGTATTGATCATAAAATAATTCAAGGGCCGCTAGGAATTTGTGAAATCAACGAGTTGGCTGTTGTTTCTCGTGGGGGACAGAAGAGAGGTCCTACAGGTCACATGGACGCAGTTTTATTTCTATAGTATAGCAGTGTACCAAAAGTGACTATGGAAAGACTACGAGAATGAGTTGTGTAGTATGGACGTTGGGTTTCGTCACCAGTATTCGATATCTGAAGGCGAGTGTTGTTACTTAGCGCACAAGGGCTGAACTTGACGGAGGGAGCTTCGAGTGTTGACTGGTGATCAGCAGTTTGCTCTTCAATGGAGACAAAAGAAAAAAAAACCGAAAACAGCCTTATAGAGCAAATAACTAACGACTGGGGTTGATGGTCGTTATGAAGCTCGTCAAACTGCGAAACAACCAAATTATATTGCTTGACTCACTTTTTTGTTTTATTGAAATTTCTGATGACATTCCAGAGTGATAGCTGGGGGTTAAGCGGCGTATGATTCTGTTTCATTTCTCGGTCGACCAGCGACTTTAAGTGTGCTTACTTCAGCGAGACGCTACTTATCATGTCTATTGGTCGTACTGGTATTTTACTTGTGGCTTATCCAAATTTTTTCAGTTAAAAAGTGTTAGTGAGCAATAATATCTTAAGACAAGTAAATGTACTCAAGAGCTAACTTGAAGGCGTCATTAGCCCGAACAGTAATGTATAGGCTTTATTACTGTTTTAGTACACGTTGCAGGCTTCAAGGGCTAAGGTCAAACAAATTGCCACATAACGTAGCAGTCTGTTCTAACAACTGTTCCTCACTGATTCTCTTATAAATACTATGATGACGTAGATAGCCCGTCATCAGGCAATAAATTATGAAAAAAAAAGAGTTAGATGGTTCAAATGGCTCTGAGCACTATGGGACTTAACTGCTGTGGTCATCAGTCCCCTAGAAACTTAGAACTACTTAAACCTAACCAACCTAAGGACATCACACACATCCATGCCCGAGGCAGGATTCGAACCTGCGACCGTAGCGGTCGCGCGTTTCCAGTCTGTAACGCCTAGAACCGCACGGCCACAACGGCCGGCCACAGCGTTGGATGCTTGTCATTGTTTTGGTCAATGTGCTCTCGCTCAGCTGGGTGAATCTCCCATTGCCATTTCTATCTCTCTCTGGCGTAAGCGTATCGTAAATTGAACGGCTTATTCATCAGTAGATTTTCGCTTTATGGACAAGAGCACTGATTGTTTTGTAAACATTATGGGTAGGTGGTTCAAATGGCTCTGAGCACTATGGGACTTAACGTCGGAGGTCATCAGTCCCATAGAACTTAGAACAACTTAAATCTTACTAACCTCAGGACATCACACACATCCACGTCCGAGCCAAGATTCGAACCTGCGACCATAGCAGTTGCGCGGTTCCGGACTGAAGCGCCTAGAACTGCTCCGCCACCGCGGCCGGCACTGTGAGTAGAATTTACTTTTTTCCTCGAATTATTACAGACTGAATGACAGTTTTCCTTTAAAATGAAATATTAAATTTTGCAATGTTACCATATTGCGTTTCTTTTTACACTGCCTGCTGTAGTTTCTTTACGCCTTTGCAGAGTTTTTCCCTGTAATGGCACATTGTTTCTTTCCGCAGTTCACTTCAGCGATCTGAGGCGTTGTATTACTTGTAGCTTACCGAATTTCTCTGTGGAGGTTTACGTTTTGGAATCAGTGCTTCGTTGTTGTCTTTTCATTGGCGTTCGTCTATTTTAGGGATAGTACCAGTGACACTGTTCTCAGAAGTACATTGTTTTAAGTCTATACATTGTTTAAGTCTATAGAGATGTGTTAAGCTGGCATAATGCTTACACTACAATCACAGTAGACGCCCCAAAAAAATATGGATCACGTCTGGTGAATCAGGTTTCCAGTTTGCAGTACACTTAAGAATAATAGTTGTGATAACTGCTGATTTATGATTTTCCGCTTACAGTCAGTACATGTGAGTGCTATTAGTATGTACGGTCTAGTCCCTAAACCTAGTTACAGAAATGAGAATAAAATTCATTGGCCAATACTTGCCTCACGCCCGATATCAAGCTGAATTCTGATTGCCTCTCATCATTAAACTCGCTATAGCTTTTGTTTCGTTGCTCCTACAGCAACCACATATGCCTCTACAACAATCGATTTCTATTATTTACGAATGGTACAGCTTAAGAATCGCACTAAGCTGGAACGTGGGCATTAGCGCTCATCATATTGTCATGTTTCAAATGGCTCTGAGCACTATGCGACCTAACTTCTGAGGTCATCAGTCGCCTTGAACTTAGAACTAATTAAATCTAACTAACCTATAGACATCACACACTTCCATGCCCTAGACAAGATTCGATCCTCAGACCGTAGCAGCACCGCGGTTCCAGACTGCAGCGCTTAGAGCCGCACGGCCACTCCGGCCGGCTTGTCATGTTTCAACTGATGTGCCAAACTTAAGAACAAAAGTAAGTTTCGCATGATGTCTCACTACTAAGCAGCATAGCTCAATGAAACTTGGATTATACACGGTAAAAACTGCGGCAGTTTGGTACACAAGGTAACTGAAAGAAATTGCAGTGAAACAAACAGAGGTGATACTTTTATTCAGAGACAACAACTGCACTGGATTCAAATCGATTGATGATGGTCTCCTGGATATTAAGAAAGACAGGGCATCGTTCTTAATGTTGTGTATGGTCATCATGGACGGCTATGCTTGCTCTGCTACATGCTTGCACGCTGGCCGCATCTCCGCAACGCCTCCCACGCACCCACGGTGGGATTTAAGTCGGACGATCAGACAGACCTTCCATTCGACGTTTATCATATCGATCCAAGAGCTTCCCCACCTCCGCTGTTCGATGCGGTTGCGCAATGCCATCCATAAAAATGAAGTCAGGGCCGATTGCACCCCTGCAAAGACGCACTTGGGGAAGGAGTACAGAGTCACCATAACAATGACCATAACTACCGCTCACCCAAACAGTTTCTGAAGTTGACTTCATGGCATGCAACTGGATACCTGTTTGGCATGACTTTGCTAGCCACCTGCCACCTTGTTAATTCGCCTTGCGCAAAGAGCCAAGTGAACTGAACGCTGACCAGAAAGCTACTCCCCCATGTAACACATGCACTGTTGTTGCTACTCCCCCAAATAACAGATGCACTGTTGGAATTTTAAGTACAAGATAAAATTAAGAAAATAGATTAGTAAAAAACCATTACTCCTGAAACTCTTAGCCATTCATTTATTGACTGAAACGAAAAAGAAATGAAGTTGTGTAAACTCAAGTTTGTTTTATATCAATATGGAATTGAAATGGGATGGGGGGGGGGGGGGGGGGGGGGAGAGAGGGCAGACCAGGCTGACAACTCAAATCACCTCCTCCATTGCGAACGAAATGGACCCTTGGGAAGTTACACCAACAAACATGATGTAGTCTTTCCCAGTCTACTCCTCTGTAAGCCACCTGACATTAAGAAAAAACGAAAAGGTTTGATGGGTAAGCAAGGAAAAGACAATCTGGTCTCACCTACACATAAGCATTCACTCTTTACCTTTGTCCATGATTTCACTCACACTCAATGCTCATAGACTCCCAACAAAATTTATTACACAATAACAAGGAGCCCAAATTTCAAAATTCACTCATTCCTCTTTAGATACAACAATGAGGCTATTCTCATCAAACTCACTCATAGGCATTAATGCTAAAAAGCTAAGTCCCCAATTCTTGTTTTCAAACAGTCACATTCCCTCATCCTGCGATGGCTCCAGATTATCTGGTTTCATACCATTAAATTTAGAATATCTGCATGCTCATCCACTTGGTAGGCCAGGAATGCTACGCTGTTTCATTCAGCTAATATCCACTTTTATATACTCAGACATACTATGGGATGGCGGGTAAATGTTTGTTGAGGGATGTATAGCTGGTATGGTAGGCCCTCTTTCTCACGCGAGCCAGGCAACTAGTTTTGTAGTCAGCCAGAAACCGATGGAGAACATACTGACCGTAGTTTCCAGTCTGCCGGGCCACATTTTGGTCCAGCCCACTGAAAGAAATGCTGCTATTCTCTCTCTGTTTAGTGGGATCAGGACTATGATTATAAATGAAGGTATAAAGTTCTATTTCCAACATATATTGAGTAAAGTATTTCACCTACAACACTTTGAAAGTCATTAGGTTCCATTGACAGTAAATCTCTCTCTTCTAAACCGCACTATTATCAGTTCATGGACGACCTCTACTGTACGTTCCTACCAATAGGCTTTCGCCCTGACTACTAATACTCAAATAAATGCTCTCCACAATAGTGGAAATAATATTAACCACTTGCCAAGTGGATTTGTAATCATCACGGACGGCACACTAACAGTTACTTTAGCGAATTCTAAGCGACCCGGGACGGTGTACAGTCCTCGCGAGTTCACTATCAGTTATTACAGAAAATACGCATTTTGTCACAGTTCGTCTCTGTCGTCATCTGAGGCAGAGCGTGATCCGACGTTTAACAGACATGTATCTTACAGTGGCTCAGTGGCTGAGTGCGAAGTGAACCTTTTTCCTGCCTGTCGGACTGTATTTATATATGTGTCGCGGCGGACGGCAGAGAACATCTGTTCTTTTCTGCCAGTGCAAACGGCAGCAGCCTCAGAATGACAGCCTTGTCGGACACATAGTCTTTAATAACATAGTTATCAATTAATTCAGAATCTTCTTAATTTTTATAGTACTTAGGTAAGTTGTTTGAAAGCCAGAAAAAGTTTCAGCTCGCTTGAATAAAAACTTTGTGTTCCAGAATTTTTATAGTGAAAGTAACGGTAGATCGTTACCTCTGAACTATACCTTTACTAGAACTTGTATTGCATGTTATTACAGGGTGTTTCAAAAATGACCGGTATATTTGAAACGGCAATACAAACTACACGAGCAGCGATAGAAATACAGCGTTTGTTGCAATATGCTTGGGACAACAGTACATTTTCAGGCAGACAAACTTTCGAAATTACAGTAGTTACAATTTTCAACAACATATGTCCCTGCAAGTGATGTGAAAGATATAGAAGACAACGCAGTCTGTGGGTGCGCCATTCTGTACGTCGTCTTTCTGCTGTAAGCGTGTGCTGTTCACAACGTGCAAGTGTGCTGTGGACAACATGGTTTATTCCTTAGAACAGAGGATTTTTCTGGTGTTGGAATTCCACCGCCTAGAACACAGTGTTGTTGCAACAAGACGAAGTTTTCTACAGAGGTTTAATGTAACCAAAGGACCGAAAAGCGATACCATAAAGGATCTGTTTGAAAAATTTCAACGGACTGGGAACGTGACGTATGAACGTGCTGGAAAGGTAGGGTGACCGCGTACAGCAACCACAGAGGGCAACGCGGAGCTAGTGCAGCAGGTGATCCAACAGCGGCCTCGGGTTTCCGTTCGCCGTGTTGCAGCTGCGGTCCAAATGACGCCAACGTCCACGTATCGTCTCATGCGCCAGAGTTTACACCTCTATCCATACAAAATTCAAACGCGGCAACCCCTCAGCGCCGCTACCATTGCTGCACGAGAGACATTCGCTAACGATATAGTGCACAGGATTGATGGCGATATGCATGTGGGCAGCATTTGGTTTACTGAAGAAGCTTATTTTTACCTGGACGGCTTCGTCAATAAACAGAACTGGCGCATATGAGGAACCGAAAAGCCTCATGTTGCAGTCCCATCGTCCCTGCATCCTCAAAAAGTACTGGTCTGGGCCGCCATTTCTTCCAAAGGAATCATTGGCCCATTTTTCAGATCTTAAACGATTACTGCATCACGCTATCTGGACATTCTTCTTGAATTTGTGGCGGTACAAACTGCCTTAGACGACACTGCGAACACCTCGTGGTTTATGCAAGATGGTGCCTGGCCACATCGCACGGCCGACGTCTTTAATTTGCTGAATGAATACTTCGATGATCGTGTGATTGCTTTGGGCTATCCGAAACATACAGGAGGCGGCGTGGATTGGCCTCCCTATTCGCCAGACATGAACCCCTGTGACTTCTTTCTGTGGGGACACTTGAAAGACCAGGTGTACCGGCAGAATCCAGAAACAATTGAACAACTGAAGCAGTAAATCTCATCTGCATGTGAAGCCATTCCGCCAGACACGTTGTCAAAGGTTTCGGGTAATTTCATTCAGAGACTACGCCATATTATTGCTACGCATGGTGGATATGTGGAAAATACCGTACTATAGAGTTTCAGAGACCGCAGCGCCATCTGTTGTTGACAAGTGTAACTACTGTAATTTCGAAAGTTTGTCTGCCTGAAAATGTACTGTTGTCCCAAGCATATTGCAACAAACGGTGTATTTCTATCGCTGCTCGTTTAGTTTGTATTGCCGTTTCAAATATACCGGTCATTTTTGAAACACCCTGTACTATTACCGTTGTAAAATTTGGTGTAGCTCTACTATTTAGTAGGTTTTACCATGTGCTGAAATCAAAATTTCCTATCATTAAAATTACAGGCACTTAACCTACTACAATCGGGTATATTTTAGTTACAAAATTGGTTTTCATTAAATTACTCAAAAACTACAAGAGGTAGCTTAACGTGGTCTGTTAGTTATTATTTTTAAGGCACAAAACAATTTTTTTACGTTTCTAAGTCCAATTTCAGCGCCTTCCATTAAACGTGGATTCGGGTTGTAATTTTCCTTATTTTACTTCGAAACTTGCACCACTCATTTCTGACCTCCATAGGCGCAGTCTGACCAAATTCTGACTTTCTAGCTTTATTATTTAGCGCCATATGTTTTTTTTCTTAAAACTGCATTTTTTACAAAAACTAGTAGTTTCATTACACTAAGACTTGATATTTAAAGCGTTATTACAATAAAATATATGTTGACAAGGTTTTAAACGGAAATTTTGACTTTTAATTTTGTACTTAATTGTGGAGCACTACTTGTGCGTTACACTCGGACGCGTTCAAAGTGACGTGGCGCTACTAGCAATGAACTGGGGTAAGTCCCGGCACTCTTACTCGCCCCTATATCTCACACACGACACAGCGCTTGTTTCGCTTCACTACACACATCAGTTCTGCAGTATTGTAGGTTAAAACAAAAAATCTATAAACATTCATAATACATAACACAAACATCACCCATAATTTAACAAGATCAAGCTTAACTACCAAAAATCTAGTTAACTGGTTAATTAATTATCTTTTTATCAGTAATATAAACCATCAATGATTGTGTTTAAGTAACAAAACATAAATGCTTAGAAATGAGCTATGATGCTCACTCGTAAGTTAGCATTACGACAAACAAGCTTAGTTGTGATTTTTTCTTAATCTTTACATCATAGAGGAAACTTTTACTCTCAAAATGAGATACAATAAATGTACAATATGTCGAATAACTAATTGATAGTCAAATTCACTTAAGAAGAAAAATTTCAGTTAAATATAATGTACATGTCCCTAATTGCGTAAGGTTACTTATTCCCCCAAAATAATAATCTAAATTATTTATTGCGTTATCTTACATCTACAGTGGGTTTCACAAGAAAGTTTTGTTACATTAATTTTACACACACTTAGATTATCAGTGTAGAGTTCGGCACATAGTAAAGATTAACCGAAAATCAAACTGAATGCGCACTGTAACGGAAAACTGACATTAGCAGAACGTAACTGCCTCTCTCGGAGGTCTGAAACACCACTTCACTTACTTATCACTGAGTTCTGCGTTTTATCACGCATGTTTCTGCAATATCACTACACATCGGCACAGTTTCTGTTCCTGATATCCAACTTCATAGTTTGTGTTGCTTCACTGGTCAGTGGTACGGCGGTAGGTGGCAACAAGCAAGAGTTCATATGCACAAGTGGTACTGATTTGGGATATCATGGCTGCTGTGTTTCATAGTCCACTGGCGTGGTAGTTAGGGCTTATGGTGATGATTCTGCTGATAATTCGTGATGAACCAGAGGAGAAGAGTTTGTTAATGACAAGGTATGTGTCCGAGTCCACTCTACCCTCTATTTTTTATACTGCATTTTGATTGTCTGATAAAGTTATCAGCCTGCTGTAACCTTGAAGATAATCCGCTACACAGTCTTTCCCAATAGTAATACCAAAAACGTCAGAAATTTTTTTGGAAAATAGCTTGTGGGTTCATCAAGATATTAGCAGTATACACTCTAGAGTTTCCTCGTTCTACAGTGGCCACCAGATAGCGGCTGCTGGCTACACGCCACCCATCTCCTGGCGTCTGGCGCCGTCCGAACAGATGACTGTAGCGCGGCGATATGAGTGTATTTATCAACTGTAATTTTCTTATTTGCAGACATTTATCTTGCCGTTATATATAGGATTTTGCGTACTTTATGAACGTTGTTTAAACGTTGTTAAATAGAGTTACAAGAGGAAGAACATATAATATTTGCGACATATTGTCCACTTCGGGTTTAATACAGGGGACAATGCAGCAGAAGCAGCTCGAAAGCTTTGTGTTGTGTGGAGGGCCAGTTCTTCTGCGCAAAACAGAAGATAAAATTATTTTCTTGTTTGAAGAATGTTCTGGAATGAATACTTTTCCACATTTTCCACATTTAGATAACAGAACGCAGCATGTCATTCTCACTGGAGAGAAGTCTTCCGAAGTAAGAGTGATTTCAGGTGTGCCGCAGGGGAGTGTCATAGGACCGTTGCTATTCACAATATACATAAATGACCTGGTGGATGACATCGGAAGTTCACTGAGGCTTTTTGCAGATGATGCTGTGGTGTATCGAGAGGTTGCAACAATGGAAAATTGTACTGAAATGCAGGAGGATCTGCAGCGAATTGACGCATGGTGCACGGAATGGCAATTGAATCTCAATGTAGACAAGTGTAATGTGATGCGAATACATAGAAAGATAGGTCCCTTATCATTTAGCTACAAAATAGCAGGTCAGCAACTGGAAGCAGTTAATTCCATAAATTATCTGGGAGTACTCATTAGGAGTGATTTAAAATGGAATGATCATATAAAGTTGATCGTCGGTAAAGCAGATGCCAGACTGAGATTCATTGGAAGAATCCTAAGGAAATGCAATCCGACAACAAAGGAAGTAGGTTACAGTACGCTTGTTCGCCCACTGCTTGAATACTGCTCAGCAGTGTGGGATCGGCACCAGGTAGGGTTGATAGAAGAGATAGAGAAGATCCAACGGAGAGCAGCGCGCTTCGTTACAGGATCATTTAGTAATTGCGAAAGCGTTACGGAGATGATAGATAAACTCCAGTGGAAGACTCTGCAGGAGAGACGCTCAGTAGCTCGGTACGGGCTTTTGTTAAAGTTTCGAGAACATACCTTCACCGAAGAGTCAAGCAGTATATTGCTCCCTCCTACGTATATCTCGCGAAGAGACCATGAGGATAAAATCAGAGAGATTAGAGCCCACACAGAAGCATACCGACAATCCTTCTTTCCACGTACAATACGAGACTGGAATAGAAGAGAGAACCGATAGAGGTACTCAGGGTACCCTCCGCCACACACCGTCAGGTGGCTTGCGGAGTATGGATGTAGATGTAGATGTAGATTTAGGAAGTCTCAGTAACTGAAATATATGATGCATTGCGTCCATTTGCGACATTTGTATTCAATAGACAAGACTGAGAAACCGGGTTTATGAGTGCTCCATGATCCAGTTCCTAGCAACAACACTCAAATGGGTTACTATTACTGTATTTTGGCTTGAACGTCATTAGTTCGCCCAACGAACATTCCTATCGACTGTTGTGACTGGTGGCGAATTAAGATGCCCGTATGCCAAGTACATAAGAAGAAATTAACGGTTTGGCCGTTTACAAAAGACATATACTTGAACAACGGACAGTGTGAATATAATATTTTACATCTTTAACCCTAGTATTACCAACGTATTTTTTGTTACATGTAATACCAACGGGGGGGCCTCAAAGGCCCATAAAGAATACCACAATTTATTTTATCATAAATCAAGTTTATTTACTTCTGATACCTCTAATAACAATTCAAAATGCTTAGACATTGTTTTTGTATACTGGATAATAAAAGATATTATTATAATAGGAATAAAATGAACAAATCACGAGATTCAGTTTATATATTTTTTGGAGTAGTGTTTCAAAATAGTGTTTTCTTATAAAAACGACTTTTTTAATTCGATACACTACATGAAGCAAACAAAATTTACTGTCTCATTCTGCAACGCATTTTTCACACATCACTGTCTTCCTGCAGTGTTTCCCACAGACGTGTTTGTGGCACTGAGAGCAGGTAACAGTTGACTTCCCCAGCTTGTTGTACTTGATCTTTTTAGATGCAGCTTCTTGGCAGCATGGGTGGCACCGTCCACGTGTTCCTGGTTCTGCTGTTGAGGATGATGGTTCTACAGAGCAGCTGATCTTCCGTTGTGTGATGCTTTCCATTGCCATTATTACTGGCTTCTGAAGTCCATACAAATTTTGTGCCCGTTTATCTACTTGAGATCTTATTAGTTCAAGACCTAAGTTAGTGATAAAAATCCTTCTGCGGTTTAGCAAATTCTTTTTCCAATTCGGAAAGCTGAGGAGGAAGAGTGAATATGCATTTATTGCTGCTATGTCAATGAGTGTGTAGAAGAGGGACAAAGGCCATCTTCTTGTTCCTCTCTTTGTGCTGTAGTGTCTTGCCATCTGGTCTATGGTGTCCACGCCTCCCTTTGTAGAATTATAAAAAAGATTTATGTTAGTCTTTTTTGAGTCTTCATTCAACACCCCTTCTGAGTGATAAGTTGAAAGCATCAACAGCAGTCGCTTTGGCTTCTCGCGGACTAGCGTTGATGCAAGAGTAACTGGTGGCCTCTGTGTCTTAGGGTCAGTATAAGCAAAGATGGAAGAGCGTAAACTGCGGCCAGTTGTAGTCTTCAGCTCTTCAGGTATGTGTCGTCTGTTAGACTGTAGGGTGCCAACAAGTGTGAGGTGAAAATCATTCCATAGAGTCTCAGCAAGCTCCACTGAAGTATAGTACCGATCTGTGGTAACATTACGGCCTGATTTTTCAATAGGTTTTATTAGTCTCTTTACAATTTCCATCGGTCCATTTGAATGCTGTGTATTTCCTTACTTGCCTGTACAGATGTCCATGCTGATCACATATCTAGTCTCAGAATCAGACAGCATTCGAATAAGAATGCCGTATTTTCCAGGTTTTTCTTTTAGAAACACCTTGAATGGACAGCGACCACGGAACAAAGACAATATCTCATCCATTGTTGTATGTAGACCAGGAATGAAATACAATGGAAGTGAAGAATTGAAGCTTTCAAAAATTGGAGCAAACTTGTCAGTCTGGCGACGAATTTCTCTTGTGTTCTTATCATCAAACCTCAATATTTCAGTCAATTCGAAAAATCGGGTCCGACTCATTGATCCATAGTACACTTGTCGGCCCTGAAGCAAAGACCATAAATCTTGGACAGGTATCTTATTGTCATGATTTGAACCCATGATTAGCAAGAGTCCTATATAACAAAATAACTCATCTTCATCTGTGTGCTGAATACCTAGTCGAGAGGCCTCTTCATTTGAGTGTAGTTTTATTAGATTCATAATTTGAGGTGTAAAAAAGAGCTCTATAGCCTCTTTCGGAGACGCAATTCTTCCTTGTTGTCCTAGCCCCATTCTTTCTCGCACTATATTTTGTACAGAACGCCTATATTGTCGAGATGGCTTCGTAATATACTCTCGTCCACTTTTTGCAATGAATTTATCACATTCCGTATCATTATCATCTGGTGGATTGGCTTCAACCTCATCTTCATTCTCAGACGATGAATCAGTTCTAATTTCTTCCATATCATCATCCACTTCACTTTCCTCTAAATCTGATTCGTTCAAAACTTCTTCTAGCACTCTTTCAACGGAACTATCACGTAAACGTTGTCTACTCATGTTGCTGGTTCAACAGCAGCAGAAACACTGAAATAACAATGGTCCGCTTCATAATACTATGTCTGAAGGCAACAATGCCAAAATTCGTTTCATGGTAAGAATTTGAAACGAAAGACTCAACCTCGTAAATCTTTCCTTGCTATCACCAACGGGTGGGCTTCTAAGGCCGACAGAGAATTAAATCAAGTAAATGAATTTTAATTGCATTTTTATTCCGAAATTCTGTAATGACTCAATAGTACATTCAATAACGAACAATTACCTTTGCTTTCAAGTTCATATATCAAAGGGTGTGGATACAACATAGAAAAACTGAGTCAGTGGGCCTACGAGGCCACCCCGTTGGTAATGCTAGGGTTAAAATGGCGTTGCGGACTACGAACTTCTACCCAGGGGCAGGTATTTGTTGCCAACAACTGAGACAGTCTTTGATCACAGTATAAGGACAGCTACCAACAAAACTGCATTGCGTGTTGCTAGTACACTTTAACGCTATCTGCTGACTCCACCAACAAAAGGTCCACGACGTTGTTTGGGAAGTCATCCCTCATTCACTTATTCTCCTGGTCTTATCCTGTCAAATGTGTACCTACCCTCTCCTTATCGTACAAGTGCCAAGAAAATTTGTTTGCAGTACAGTGTACTTCAAACCTGGTTTGACTACATCTTTGACTCGGAATCAGTAGGTTTCTACAGGTATGAAATCGGTAAACGACTTGAGCGTTGCCACACTGTTTTAGATAATGTGAAAGACTATATTGTTGATGTTTAATCTCGCTCAGATATGTGGTGTTGTTTTCAGTAAAAACGCTATTAAAATACGCATAGAACTAGTAGAAATCAAATACAACTTATGGTGATACCCTTACGACGAAAGTCTATGTTAATAAAATATAAAGTATCTATAGCACGAGCGTGCCTACGTCGGCACGAATTACTAAGATATCATTCACTTTAGATTTCGAAAAGATCTGTGTTTATTTGCTGTTTTGTGTCATACCAAAATAATACGGAAATGTGGTCTTTCATAAATAAACTTGTGTATTCACTAAAAGCAAACATTATGTCGGCAGAAGTCGGAAGAGGCATTAACCATTTTACATTACCATAAGTATTTCGCATTGAGACTATGAGTTACAGGAGGTAACAAGACGACTTTTGATAGAGAAGTTTTCTTAAGAGTTCCTTATTGATCTTCGAGGTAGCTGCTTATAGCTCTGTAACAGAATGGCTAAAATTCTAGTCTTCAACGAGATTGGAAACACAAGCCAATAACCAACCACGTTTCCTCAGATATAGTGAAGAATTGCTGTATTCATCTCTCACTTACTGTTCCTGTTGTGGCTAGCACAGCTACATTGCACTGTAAAAGAAGATATTAGTTGCAGTTTCTGTGAAGAACGACATTCGTAGACTCAAAACCATGAACTGATAACTTTATGTCAACCTCAAAATTATTCCGTTGAAATGATACGAAAAATCAAGGGAATTCGTCAGGATAATCCTATTCCATATGAGAAGAGACTCGTCGGTCATTATGTTGCACTAACTTATTCTTCGTTGTAACCAAGATTCTATTATACTGTTAGCAGTAATAATAGCAGCTGATGTGTTTCTTGAGTGGTCTCAGAAGTGACTACAGCTTGCCTCTCAAAAACGTGGCCGCCAAAGGTTTGGAATATCAAAACTATAAGTCAATGTTTTATTCCCATGCCTTTAACTAAGTCTAGGAACTGGAGCATACTTACTAATAAAACTCAAATGCACCGACTGCAAGCTAAATACAGCAAATTAATAACTGTAAGAATTATTTTTGTTTTTCTGACCTAAGGGTGTTGAAGACTGAGAAGCTCAATCAGTAGACCGAATTCACATTTTTGGAGTGCTCCATCGGTTATTCTGTAAACATTATGAGTGGGCAACATGTCTTTTGAACACTGTAGACTTCGAAAATATTTTTCTTAAAACGCTGTCATTGACACTAAACTTAAAACATAGGAACACAAATGAAAAGAAAACAACGCAGCACTCATTACGTGCACATCCACACAAAGACATCGTAAGCTACTAATAAGTTGAAGTTCCATATTCAGATAGCCTGCTGTGCACAGAAACCATATGCCATGACTGGAAAAACAGGCTCCATAAGAAGTGGAGAAAATCAAGCCAACTAACGTGAAAGGATAAGCAGTTGTCGCCATAACGCTGAACACGGAACACAGAACCATGAGGATAAGATCTGGACTGAGTCATCCTTAAGTAAATTGTAATTCAATCTAGAAATACTGAAAAAAGACAAAAATCATATACTCACAGTGGTTAAGACATTACCACTTCTAATGCTCTGTTAGTAAAAGCGAAAAGTGTTGAAGAGCTTTTATACCTGCAGTATGCTTGAGAGAGAGAGAACCAATTTGAGTGTGGTGCTCGTTTTCTATGCAGCACTTCACAGTCGGCACAGAGTGTTATTAATTTTGTCCCTTATGGCTTCTCATGAACGACTTCTCTGACAACCAAAATATTCATATGGCAATTATCGAGGTGTAATGTGACAGCTGTAGTAACAAGTGGTTCCCTCTCCCGATGCTGTTTAGAACAGGATCATCTCAAAGAGTGGTGACCCTGCCTTGTATGCGTACTTGTGTTTCGTCACTACCATATCCGCTGTGCGCTAAGTCCACCGCTGGCGCGCTGCCAAGATTGCGTAAGATGTTCGGCGGGTTGCGTTGGCCGCCTTTGTAGGAGTAACATTCTGTTGCATTCTTGAGCCCCCGGTTCTAGATGTACCCTTGTCCGGTTCTCAGCTACGCTACAGATCAGTTTGCATATAAACAATTTATTTATGAAAATATACAGTACAATCACCAACAAACTTTACATATTCACATACACCTTTACCTTTTACCCAAATGAATACAGACTCATTTACAGATATTTTCCTGCTGTTACGAGTATATAAAGACAAAGCAGAAGTGGACATTGTTAGAATTTTAAATTAGTAAAATTAGTATTTTGCCGTTATCGCGGACGGGAGCACTAGCCGTGCTAGGTGCTCCGCGTCCGCCAAAATGTAAGTCCAGCTACAAAGTGCTGAGTCACTGTTACGTAATGCGTTGCCACGTCAGCAGCGAAATCCCCTATTCATCCAGATCTATATTAGTTTCTATACAGCCCTCCACCTCTTCTCAACCCACATTGGACCAGCATGTGAAGAAGGGCTCCACACTTTCCCTAAACTAAAAATCCAGCTCTGAGACAAGAACACCAAAGGCAAGTAGAGCTGGATGCACGGAATCTCCCATTGAAGAGTCAGTCTGTCCCACTGATCATGGAGGAAGGGGATCGACTAATCACATTAAGCAACAAAATATACATAAAAAATACCAACAACTTGAACAAAACCTTACTGCAGCGAACAATATTCGTACCATCAAACTTGAAGAACATCTCGGCTGTTTTGAACACCAGCTGCTGAACATCCAATCTTACAAACTTGGGGTCAGTGGGGCGAGGCTTAAAGATGACGCTACCATCACCGTCAAATCTGGGTTCCTCCCATTCGAGAACGACTCGGATGTAGATTCGCATATTAGCGGCGTAGTTCTGCTAACTCGCTTCAGGACAGAACACCTCAACAAGACGAAAATCGTTTCAGAAAGTGTTCTACGGGGTTCTTGAGTTAAATGCAACGATTATCCTTCGTATTATTCGTGCTTACTCACCTACCTCCACCTCAACTAAAGAAGACCCAGATCACTTCTATGAAGATCTGACAACAGCAAAAAATTCAGACAACACCTCATTACTTGGCATTTTATTCCCAAGATGGGAGTGAGGTCCACAGCAGAACATTTCTTCACTGGAAATTTTGAACTTTCGAAACAAAACCAGGGCCGACATACGATGATAAATTTTAATAACAAAGAACGTTTATACTGCATGAACACATCTTACAAAACCAATTCAGAATGTATCTGGAGAATCACTGACGATACGGATAAGATTGAAATAGAATACCTTCTCATATAGCACAACAAAAAGTGATGAGATGCTTCAGACATAAAACGTTTCATCGTATTTAGCGACCACTGGCTAGTTATAAACTGGATCCGTATTAACACTCAACTCGAGATAAAATGTATGATGGAATGGGAGAGCAGACCTAAATATCTGATGTGAAACGGAGAAGAAGCAGTTTAAACCAATTCATAGACAAGAAACTAAGAACGGAAAAGTTAAGAGGAAGATAACTAGACGAACTCTCAATAGATACAACCAGCACTACTCTAAAGCAGTAAAGAAACTCAGATCACATCAAAAACAGAAAAACCCCGGATTCAGCCTCGAAATAGAACAGCTTATAGAACAAAGGCGAAACACTGACAGGGATGCCACAAAAACAAAGATCTCAAAAAAATGTAAAAAAGGCGTTCTGAAGAGATCAGTAAACACAGAACACGAGACTATTCGAGCATAGCATCAAAATCAATTGGAACATGAACGTTCTTAGTTCCAGTCAATAAAAAGGGAAACTTGTCATCTACAACATTCGGAATGGCTAGCAGAATATTGACATTCAACTAGAGAGGGAAAATTCGAACAATAGGAAACACATTCATTGCACTCCAAAACAGAAAAACGCAAATTCAATCTCGAAACTGAACAACTTATAGAACAAAGCCGAAACACTGAGAGAGATGCACACAAAAACAGACCTGAACGAAAACGCAAGGAAGGCTTTCGAAAGAGATAGCGAAAGCAAAATATGAGACTTATCGATAGTACCATCGAAATCAGTAGGAATACGAACGTCCTTAATTCCAGTCAATCAAAAGGGAAGCTTGTTATCCACAACGTTCGGACTGACTAGCAGAAGTTGTTACTGAAAGAGACAAAATTATAAAAGCTGTCGAGGAATTTCATCGGAAGCTCCGTAATCAATCAATGACAAGCCAAAGACTGGTCGATAAATAACGAATATTTATTACGATTGTGGGATCGGAAGAACTGCAAACTATCGATAAAAATTAAATACAAACAACTCAAGTATTGAAGACGCTGGGAGAAGTTCAGATCACGTGTGAGATGCTTAAGATTGAAGGGGAGGCGAATGAACTCTCGTAATTGTATTAAATAAATATATCTAGGAACGGAAGATTCTAGAGTCATGGAAAATGCAGATGTCATTCTCTTCTTCAACAAAGGTGACGTCACGAACATCGTGAATTACAGGCCTATTAGCATTTTATCTGTATTTTACAAGCTGCTAAAAAAAATCGTTACGAACTGCCTGAGATAGAAATATAACTTTTCCAGGCCAGATGAACAGGTGGGTTTCAAAAACGTTTCAGTACTATTCATCACAGCCAAACAGTATTCACACCGATAGAGAAATGTAGGGAATATAATGCCCCACGTCACATGGCCTTCATAGACCACCAGAAGGAGTTCGACACGATCTAAACTTGGGCAGTTCTGAGAACGATGAACAGAGACCCCCCTCCCCCTGACTATAAATATACAAATTCAGTCGTCTACATTTAGTAGAATACCACTCTACATGTGAGGATAAAGGGAGACTGGATCGCTAGAAAGTTCCTGTGAGAAAAGGCGCTCTCTGTTGTTATGCTTTCACTTCTGTTCCTCTGTTTTGAGGATAGTGCCAATGACAGCATTCTTAAACAAACATATTTTCAAAGTTTATCATGATCAAAAGACGTAATATCCACTCACAATGCTTATAGTACAACAAATGAAACGCTCCAAAAATGAGAATACGATCTGGTGAATTAGCATTTTAGTTTTCAGCACACTTACGGTAGAAAAACAATTATAATTGTTTCAGTTACTGATTTATTGTATTTATTTTTTAGTCGGTGCATCCGAGTATTATTACTAAGTACACTCCAGTTCCTAGGCCTAGTTACAAGCTTGGGAATAAAACTGTAATACTTTCGGTATTCTGAGCCTTGGCAACCATGTTCTTAAGGGGCAAGCTGTAGTCACTTCCGATGCCGCTCAAGAAACACATCGACTGTTATTATTCCTGGATAGTATAACTGAATCTTGCCAACTCTGAATGACAGGTAGTTTTCTGGCGGTACAGAATTATAATGCTAAATTCCTTTGATTTTTTGTGCCATTTTAATTGAATAATATTTGTGATTTGTCTTAAAGTATGACGTAAGATTATAAATTATTGGTTTTGAGTCCAGGAATATCGTTCTGTGCGGAAAATCCAACTAGTTTTGTCTTTCACACTGCGATTTATCTGTCTCAATCACAACTTGGGCAATAAGTGAGAGCTTAGTCCCGCAGATTTTCGCTTGCTCTGAGGAAATGTTAGGTGTTCTTTTACAGAGCTACAAGGAGCCGCCTCGAAAATCAGTAAGGAAATCTTAAGAAAACTTACCCATCAAAAGTTTCTTGCTACCTCTTGTAACTCATAGTCTCAATGCGAAATACTTATGATAATGCACAACTGATAGTACCTTTTCCACTTTTTCTGACATAATGTTTAGTTTTTTGTGAAAACATAGATTTGTTTATTAAATGCCACATTTCCATGCTACTTGAGTATGACATAGGACAGCAAGTAAACACACAGCATTTCGGAGCCCAAACTGAGTAATGGCTCAGAGATTGGTGCCAACATAGGCATCCATATACTTTATGTTTCCTTAAAATAGACTTTCGTGGTAAGGTTGTCGTGATAAGTTGTATGTGGTTCGTATTACTACAGTGCTTATTTTAACAGCGTTTCCATTAGTTTCCTGAACACAACGGCAAACATCTGAGAGACATTAATCATCAACAATACATTCCCTCATATTATCTAGAACAGGGCGGCAATACTCAGGTCGTTTACCGATTCCACACCGCTAGAGGCCTGAATCCAAGATGTAGTAAAATCAGGTTTGATGTGTATTTTTGTCTGAAAACAAATTTTCTTGGCGGTTGTATGATAAGGAGCAGGACAGGATCGGATCAGAAGAATAGGTGCATGAGGGCTGACTTCACAAAGTCCTGGACATTTTGTTGGTGGAAGCAGCAGAGCACATTATCGTGTAGTAAAAACACGCAATGCAGTTTTGTCGGGCGTTTCCTTATACTGTGGCCGAAAGCTGTCTCAGCTGTGGAAACAAATAGCAGTTGTAACGGACACCCCCGGATAGGCTTCTAACATTTGGCCAATAGTCTGTAGCTGGTGGCCACTGCAGGACAAGGAAACTCTCGAGTGTACATTTCTATGATCTTGAAGTAGCCACGATATGTTTTGCGGAACTGTTTATGGAAGTTTGGGCCATTACTGTGGGTTAAAAAGTGAAGCTAATGATCTTTGAAGTTCCATCAGACTGTTAATTCTAGCAGACGTCAGAAATCAGTTTAAGTAGAATAGAGACAAAAATGTACCCGAACTAAGAAGTTAAAACTCCCTCCAGACACTTCCGTGTTTTACAGTGTTACGACATCACGCGTATTGCGCCACTTAGATTTCTGAGAAGTAGCCGGTTTTGTTGGCTGGCTAAAGGGAATCACGTGGACTTAGTCTCTTTCTCAGACTGTACATGCAGGTATAGTATCATCCAGGTTATCCACTGCTTCCCTTTCAAGCCGTAAAATGTGTTGATTACAAGTTATGTTCCCCTTCATGCTACATTGCGTAGAATTAGGACTGACTATTTTCATCCTCTTTAATAACTGCTTTATTTGGCCTCCCTTGTATATCTGACCATGCTGAACCGTATCATGTCTACACCTGGCATTAGTTTAGGCTTTCCACGTGGCTTCCTTGTCGTGCTCGTGTCTAATTTGGTCTATCCACTGAGACATTACACTTGGTGTAATTATCTCGGCCGACCGCTACGGTCGCAGGTTCGAATCCTGCCTGGGGCATGGATGTGTGTGATGTCCTTAGGTTAGTTACGTTTAAGTAGTTCTAAGTTCTAGGGGACTGATGACCTCAGATGTTAAGTCTCATAGTGCTCAGAGCCATTTGAACCATTTGAATCACCTGACGAGACGCAATGAAACTAATTTACCTCTCTTTAATCACAATGATTAGTAAGTTAAACAGAGTCAAAAGCGGAAATGTTAACATTCACAGAATGATGGAACACTATTTCCCAAAATTACAATCAAGAAGAATTCTGTCATTAAGAACATTTCCCATTAGTCTAACCCTCAATATGACTTTATAAGTGACTTAACGGTAACCACATGATATTTGTCATATGGTTCGCCAGTCGTAATAAATTCTAATTCGATCACATTGTAGCGGTTAATTTTCCTGACTCGTAACGGCCAGACATACAGTGAGGAGAACTCTGCCTCTCTTGTTTATTCGACAGTCTGCGGGCTCGTACTAGTTACCAACTTAATACAACGTCGCCTAAGCATTGTCACCCAATGGCCTGATCGAAATTGCGGCCTGTTACCTGACATTACTCGCCTCACGTGAATGATGGCCTTGCGACCTTCCATCTCTTTGCACCTTTTCGCTGCCTGCTTAAGCTTGTCAATCGCAAGTTTCACTAACTCTCTGTGTCGCAACTTCCTCGAGGATGTCAGATAGACTAACTCGCGAACGTTGTCTGGAGGTGGGTGATGTATCAAGACTGTGATGGGTGGCAGCCAAAGTGGTGTTATACAGGAGCTCGTTCATCACTTGTTCGATGTCGAAGAAAAAGGTATCGCAGGAGACATTATTTATTAACGCAGTCTCTCAATTCCCGCATCTCAATCTCTGCCAGATTTGATGATGGGTGGTACGCTGATACGATTACCAGTTTAACACGACGTCGCCTAAGCATTGCCCTCCAATGGCCTCATCGACATGGCGGCCTGTTGTCTGAAATGACTCGCCTCATCAGTCCCACTTCTCTCGAGAACCACTTTTCAAAAACTTCTGACACTGTGCATTCTGCCGCTTTCTTTAGTGGTGCCAGTACTGTGTACTTTGACATAAGCTCCACAGCAACTAAAATACAGCAATGGTCCCTGCTTGTCTTCGGGAGTGGGCCTTGCAAGTTAGCCTTCTGCAGCCAAGCAGTGTGTCAGCTGTGTGCAAGTACAAGCAAGTGGCTTATTTAGCGTTCAAATAAGTGTTGTAGTCAAGTTGAAAATTTTCTAAACATTCATGGTGGTGTCTGTTTGCTCCATATCGTGTCTCCCTACCAATTTCGCATAACGACGCTCTGAGCGTGTTTTTTAGGGAATTGACTAGTTTGAACCTGGGACCTGTTGCTGGTAAGGAGACGCCAGACCACACATGATATGTAGAATTCAGAAGAGTTCAGTGAGACTAGCGATGATATAACCAAATAATGATCTCAGCGTTAGCTCCCCTGCACTCCCTGTAAAAGAATTTTAATACTAACTAAATTTAGTGGAAGGGGTTCCAGGCTTTCCTATTTTTAGTTAGCTGGTAAAATAACGTCGAAAAAGCAGTTAAGTTTACCATTGGAAATTTTATTCTACTCACAAAACATTGTTCATAAATTGCACTGTTGATAAAAGGAAATGTTTTAATACAGGATGGTAAAAACCAACTGCGTTCAACAAAAATGTGAACGAATATTCCCCGAATGGGTTTCCAAGCTCTACAATGGATTGAAGGATGACCTATGCCATATCACATCTATAATCTAGGTTTAAATTAAGTTTCACAAAAGAGAAAACTATCAAAATGGTCTACAGTGACCCTCAATTATCTTTAATAACTTATCTAACTTGTCGTAAATTAAAGTGGCTGATGTGGCTTCTCAATAACTATATAACAGAAAAATCATCGCTTTTCAGATTTTTACTTCAAGTGGCAAATGTGAACACCATGAGCTTTAATTGACGATCGACACTAGTATTACGCAAAAAAGGAGGTGTAACAGATGAGACTTCTGCAGTTCTGAGTGAAGCTTTATGCGCTCAAAAATGCGGGATCGCGTGCGTTCATTACCTTGTCGGTGTTTAGGCAGCGTCAGGGCAGCGCCGGGCAGCACAGCTCCGCTCACCTCGCCATCTCGGAAGCAACTCTCATCTAACTTCTCCTTACTACAATTTACCGAAGTTGGTTTAAAAAAACTATCTGGCTATGTTTTCATCTGACCAATCAGGGTCTCAATGTTAACCTTAAGCTCCGCCTACAAAAATTCTGTCCATCCAATGAGAAACGTTATACTTTTCGTGGTGGGGCAATGTTTTTAAAGTTTGCAACGTAACAGAGACGCGAAAAAGTCTCACGCTAAAACCTGCAGATGGTGTGGTCCTTTTAGCGTTATCGTAATATCTATACTGTTCTTCTGGAGGGCTCTATCTTTTAACATGGGCTGATGGGTGGTCCTAATGTAACAGACACGCGAAAAAGTCTCACGGTAAAACGTGCGGGTGGTAATCTTAGAGGTAGGCTGGCGACGTGGGCGTCCAGTCCGTCCCTTATCGTAGGGCCTTCTAGCTTAACACGGTTCTGCTCTCGGCTTCTCTTCTCGTTTCTCCCCTCGGAACTGCGTCGGTCTCACGGTGGGAAGGTACGACATGCATTTAGGGATTCTTGTGTTAGTCTGTGGTATTCCATTTGCTCACTCGTTACTCGTATTACTTTGGTTAATTTAATGTCACGATTTATTCGGAGCTATGTGACATACTACTAGATTTGCTTATCATGTCAGGGTTTTCATGGAAGGTGTTGGATTTTCCTGACACCTTACAATTTGTTTGAGTGTTCTTAGCGCACTTGTTTAGTTAAATCCGCCAAATCATTGTGTAGTTTCGTATTTAGCAGGGGCAGATTTTCATTTTAATATCTGTGACGTGTAAAGTCGGGTAGTCGTCTGTCATTTGTTTATTTCTTTCGATAGTCTTTGTACGTGACTGACAGTACAGTTAGCCTTCTGCCACCGAGCAGTGTGTCAGCACTGCGTAAGTAGCAGCATTACTGCATTTACTAGGCAGCCTTGAATTTTAATAAAAATTTAAATTTTTTGTCGAATTGTTTGTGCTCTCTCTAGATTGGTTCAGACGTTCTTTGTACAACAGTACTTAGCATGGATAGGGACTGCGAATTCTGTGTTCGGATGCTGGCTGTGTTGGCATCCCTTCGCTCCCAGCTTCAGGCAGTGTTGACTTTGGTTACACAGCTTGAGGCTGTTGCCAAAGGGCATCACTGTGGGGGTCCGGACAGGGTTTGTCGGGGACGGCCAGCTCGTCCCACGCATCCCCCGACCGGACTACGGCTGTGGCTGCCCAGAATACTGTCCACAATGAAGCTGACCCCTCACCTGTGGTGGAGTGTGAGGTCGTCTCGAGGTGTGTCAGGGGGCGAAAGACATTCCGGAGGGCTGAACGGAAGGCCTCTCCAGTTTGTCTGACGAACTGGTATCAGGCTCTGTCTCCAGCTGATACTGATCTTCGGCCGGACATGGCTGCTTGTCCTGTTCCAGAAGTTGCTCCTCAGTCAGCAAGATCTGGACGGTCACGGAGGGTGGTCTTACTGGTAGTTGGGAGCTCCAACGTCAGGCGCGTAGTGGGGCCCTTTAGGAATATGGCTGCAAGGGACGGGAAGAAAACCAATGTGCACTCCATGTGCATACCGGGGGGAGTCATTCCAGATGTGGAAAGGGTCCTTCAGGATGCCATGAAGAGTACAAGGTGCACCCATCTGCAGGTGGTCGCTCATGTTGTCACCAATGATGTATGTCGCTATGGATCGGAAGAAATCCTCTCTGGCTTACGGCGGTTATCTGATTTGGTGAAGACTGCCAGTATCGCTAGCGAGATGAAAGCAGAGCTCACCATGTGCAGCATCGTCGACAGGACTGACTGCGGACCTTTGGTACAGAGCTGAGCGGAGGGTCTGAATCAGAGGCTGAGACGGTTCTGCGGCCGTGTGGGCTGCAGATTCCTCGACTTGTGCCATAGGGTGGTGGGGTTTCGGGTTCCGCTGGATAGGTTAGGAGTCCAGTACACACAGCAGGCGGTTACATGGGTAGCAGGGGTTGTTTGGCTTGGACTGGGCGGTTTTTTTTAGGTTAGATGGCCTCGGGCAAGTACTGAAAGGGCAACAGCCTCAAAGGGTGCGGGGCAAAGTCAGGACATGCGGGGACCAAGCAGCAAACGGTATCGCAATTGTTAACTGTTGAAGCTGCGGTGGTAAAGTACCAGAACTTCAAGCGATGATAGAAAGCATCGCAGGTGAAATCGTCATAGGTACGGAAAGCTGGCTGAAGCCAGAGATAAATTCTGCCGAAATTTTTACAAAGGCACAGACAGTGTTTAGAAAGGATAGATTGCATGAAACCGGTGGTGGCGTGTTTTTCGCTGTTAGTAGTTGTTTATCCTGTAGTGAAATAGAAGTGGATAGTTCCTGTGAATTATTATGGGTGGAGGTTATACTCAACAACCGGCTAAGTTAATAATTGGCTACTTTTACCGACCTCCCGACTCAGCAGCGTTAGTGGCAGAACAACTGAGAGAAAATCTGGAATACATTTCACATAAATTTCCTCAGCATGTTATAGTCTTAGGTGGAGATTTCAATTTACCAGATATATACTGGGACACTCAGATGTTTAGGATGGGTGGAAGGGACAAAGCATCGAGTGACATTATACTGAGTGCACAATCCGAAAATTACCTCGAGCAATTAAGCAGAGAACCGACTCGTGGAGATAACATCTTGGACCTACTGATAACAAACAGACCCGAACTTTTCGACTCAGTAAGCGCAGAACTGGGAATCAGTGATCATAAGGTCATTGCAGCATCCCTGAATATGGAAGTAAATAGGAATATAAAAAAGAGAGGAAGATTTATCTGTTTAGCAAGAGTAATAGGAGGCAGGTTTCATACTACCTAACAGATCAAAACGAAAATTTCTGTTCCCACACTGACAATGTTCAGTGCTTATGGAAAAATGCGTTTTAGACAGGTACGTACCGAGTAAAACCGTGAGGGATGGGAAAAACCCACCGTGGTTCAACAACAAAGTTAGGAAACTACTGCGAAAGCAAAGAGAGCTTCGCTCCAAATTGAAACGCAGGCAAAACTTCTCAGGCAAACAGAAGCTTTACGATGTCAAAGTTAGCGTGAGGATGGCTATGTGTGAAGCGTTCAGTGAATTCGAAAGTAAAATTCTATGTACTGACTTGACAGAAAATCCTAGGAAGTTCTGGTCTTATGTTAAATCAGTAAGTGGATCAAAACATCATATCTAGACACTCTGGGAAGATAATGGCATTGAAACAGAGGATAACACGCGTAAAGCTGAAATACTGAACACCTCTTTCCAAAGCTGTTTCACAGAGGAAGACCGCACTGCAGTTCCTTCTGTAAATCCTCGCACGAACAAAAAAATGGCTGACATCGAAATAAGTGTCAAATGGCTCAAATGGCTCTGAACACTATGGGACTTAACTTCTGAGGTCATCAGTCCCCTAGAACTTACACCTACTTAAACCTAACTAACCTAAGGACATCACACACATCCATACCCGAGGCAGGATTCGAATCGGCGACAGTAGCGGTCGCGCGGTTGCAGACTGTAGCGCCTAGATCCGCTCGGCCACACTGGCCTGCTAAATAAGTGTCCAAGGAATAGAAAAGCAACTGAAATCACTCAACAGAGGAAAGTCCACTGGACCTGACGGGATACCAGTTCGATTCTACACAGAGTACGGAAAAGTACTTGCCTCCCTTCTAACAGCCATGTACCGTAAGTCTTTAGAGGAACGGAAGGTTCCAAATGATTGGAAAAGAGCACAGGTAGTTCCAGTTTTCAAGAAGCGTCGTCGAGCAGATGCGCAAAACTATAGGCCTATATCTCTGACACCGCTCTGTTGTAGAATTTTAGAACATGTTTTTTGGTATCATGTCATTTCTGGAAACCCAGAATATACTCTGTAGGAATCAACATGGATTCCGGAAACAGCGATCGTGTAAGACCCAACTCGCTTTATTTGTTCATGAGACACAGAAAATATTAGATATAGGCTCCCGGGTAGACGTCATTTTCCTCGACTTCCGGAAGGTGTTCGATACAGTTCCGCACTGACACCTGATAAACAAAGTAAGAGCCTACGGAATATCAGACCAGCTGTGTTGCTGGATTGAAGAGTTTTTAGAAAACAGAACACAACACGTTGTTCTCAATGGAGAGACGTCTACAGACAAAGTAACCTCTGGCGTGCCACAGGGTTGTGTTATGGAACCATTGCTTTTCACAATATGTATAAATGACCTATTAGATAGTGTCGGAAGATCCATACGGCTTTTCGCGGATGATGCTGTAGTATACACAGAAGTTGTAATATTAGAAAATTGCAGCGAAATGCAGGAAGATCTGCAGCGGATAGGCACTTGGCGCAGGGAGTAACAACTAACCCTTAACATAGACAAATGTAATGTATTGTGAATACATAGAAAGAAGGATCCTTTATTGTATGATTATATGATAGCGGAACAAACACTGGTAGCAGTTACTTCTGTAAAATATCTGGGAGTATGCGTACGGAACGATTTGAAGTGGAATGATCATATAAAATTAATTGTTGGTACTGCGGGTGCCAGGTTGAGATTCATTGGGAGAGTCCTTAGAAAATGTAGTCCATCAAAAAAGGAGGAGGATTACAAAACACTCGTTCGACCTATACTTGAGTATTGCTCATCAGTGTGGGATCCGTACCAGGTCGGCTTGACAGAGGAGATAGAGAAGATCCAAAGAAGAGCGGCGCGTATCGTCACAGGGTTATTTGCTAAGCATGATAGCGTTACGGAGATGTTTAGCAAACTCAAGCGGCACACTCTGCAAGGGAGGCGCTGTGCATCGTGGTATAGCTTGTTGACCAGGTTTCGAGAGGGTGCGTCTCTGGATGAGGTATCGAATATACTGCTTCCCCCTACTTATACCTTCCGAGGAGATCACGAATGTGAAATTAGACAGATTCGAGCGCGCACGGAGGCTTCCCGGCAGTCGTTCTTCCCGCGAACCATACGCGACTGGAACAGGATAGAGAGGTAATGACAGTGGCACGTAATGTGCCCTCCGCCACACACCGTGGGGTGGCTTGAGGAGTATAAATGTAGATATAGATGTAGAACATGTCTGTCCTGGCTATATCTCTCAACTGTAAAGGCGTTGTTGGACACCACTGTTCGGGGCATCTCCAGACACGTCTTCGCTAGCCATCGCGACTCAGTTGGAAGCGGGACTCTTTACTGAAGACCACTCTTCTCCAGCCCATGAGATTCCAGTCGAAAGACATATTTGGAGACGCCCCGAACAACATTGGGATACCAACCTAACTGTCCCCCACCAGCTAGAAGTGATGGTCTGGGGTGCTATTTCTTTTCACAGCAGGGCCCCTCTTCTTGTCATCCGTGACACCCTTACAGCAACATGGTTTATCGACGATATTCTACGCCACCTTTCGTTTACAGCAAGCCGTTGTGGGCTTGTATTTCAGCAAGATAATGCCCGCCCACACAAGGTGAGAGTTTCTACTGTTCGCGTTCATGCTTGCGGAAACCTAGCTCGGTCAGCAAGCTTGCTGGCAATTGCGAATTGAGCATTGTGGGCAGGGTCCTCTGACGATCTGGGGATTTTGGCGACCTAAAGCGCCAACTGGACAGAATTTGGCTCGATACTCCCCAGGAGAACATACAACAACTCTATCAAACAACGGCAAGCCGAAAAACTGCTTGCATGAGCGCCAACAGTGGATCAACGCGTTATTGCCTTGCTCAATTTGTGAAGCTCTTTCTCTTGAATAAATCATCCATTTTTACTGAAATCTGTAATAATTTTTTCTGTACATGTACCGTTTTTCGTCCCATTCCGATAAGTTCTTCATTGTGTGTCTTATTTTCTTAGAGGACATTTTTCAAATTCACACTGAAGTGATTCTCCTGCAAGGCCTCTACACATCCCGCTCTTAACCCTATTGGAAAAAATGACAAGACATCCACAAGGATCTGTGTCGCCTCTGGCACATACGTAATTGGGAAGCTGTACTCCTGAATCAAAAGCATCCAACGCGCAAGTCTCTGGTGGGTAAGCTTCACTATCAGTAAGAACTGCAGTGCCTCGTGATCGGCGAATATTCTTGTCTTTTGTTCATACACAAAGGATCTTAATTTCTGAAAATCCCAGAAAATTGCTAAGGATTCCAGATTGGTTAATGAGTAATTTCTCTCGCACTTGTTCAATACTATACGGCCGAATGCGCCTTATGTACGAGTTCCCCATTCTCTTCTACCTCTTGGAAATGAAAAACTCCTAACCCAAGTTTTGCAGTATCTGTGACCATGCAGAAGTCCGAGGTCCGGTCTGGATGTGCCAGTATGGTAGCCACCATTCAAGCTGACGTTAGTGCCTGAAATTCCAACACTGCCTAGTCATCCCACACCCACTATGTCCTGTTATTTGTCATCTCACGTAAACGTGGGGTTGGTAATCTGTCCCCACGTATAAACCTCTTACATGGATTTACAAGATCAAGACATCCGCATTATTGTTTCTTTGTCCAAGGTGTTGGAAATTCTCTTATAGGTTCTATTGTTTATGGATTGGGTAAAATCCCTTCTTTCATAATTATACGACTCAAAAACTTAATCTACCGTGCCCTGAAGGTTGATTTCTCTAGATTATCCGTCACTCCATGTTTTGTTAAATGCACTCTTTGATCGATTTGTGTGATTCATTCATTCTCTCTTCCACAAGTAGTTGCAGCGCTCTTATTACTAATACCCTCTAAGCCTTGAAATAAAGATCAAAATGTCTCCCCATAATTTGTACATCTCTTCACTATTATTTGTTGACAGAATGGCGTCAGGTTCTTGCAACTTAAATGGATTACATCTGTTGCACAAAATGTCACAATCAAGAATTTTTTTCGAAATTCGTTCCAAAAACGTCATGGGACTCCGGATCCCAGAATCTGTTAAGCTTTGCTCCATCATAATCTCCACCTTAACTCTTGCCTGTGAGTCCACAGACCAATAAGTTAAGTGGAAAGTGTGTCTGCATTAATGATACAATTTACAGCTCTTCGCTATCGTACTCATCTTTCATGCAAATTTACACTCGAAGTCACAACAAAAATACGCAAGCTGGTGACGTACAGGCCACGCAGAAGGGACAGAAAAATCAAATTAGTCGACACAACCTTCTGTGTGTAGATTACTGCTGCCCTCCCCAAAATTTTGCAGTCTTCCGTCTTTCATGAAATTAATACGAGGGTTGCAACTTTAATAGTGGCAACTATTTATTTACAGCTCGTACCAAATAGATACGTGTTTCATAGATTTACTGATCTTCAAAGTAGTCACCAGCATTGTATATAACCCGTTGCCAGCGATGTGGAAGTCGTAGGATACAATTAGCACTGCCAGTTGCGTTGACAGTTCGAGCGGCGCGGTCTATTGCCCGACGAATTTGTAGCAGTTCTGAAGCGAATGCCGTGAAGTATGCTAGCGGCAAGACAGACAATTCCTTCTCTGCGCGAGCGCAATGGAAATACTATCAACGACAGCGCTGCGAAAGCAGAGATACTAAACACAGCCTTTCTGAATTCTTTCACCAGATTAGATGAAGTAAATTTTCCAGAATTGGAATCAGGAACAGATTCCAACACGACTAACTGAGAAGCAGATGTCCTCGGAATAGTGAAGCAACTTAAATCACTTAATAAAAGCCAGTCTTCTGACCCAGACTATATACCAACTAGATTCCTTTCAAAGTATGCTGATGCAATATCTCCATACTTAACAATCATACATAACCGCTCGCTCGACGAAAGATCCGTACTCAGAGGCTGGAAAGTTGCACAGGTCACGCCAATATTCGAAAAAGGTAGTATGAGTGATTCACTAAATTACAGGCCCGTATCCTTATCGTCGATATGCAGCAGTATTTAGAACGATACGTTGTGTTCGAACATTATCAGTTACCTCGAAGAAAGCTATCTGTTGACACATAGTCAATACGGATTTAGAAAACCTCGTTCTCGTGAAATACAATTAACTCATTACACACACGAAGTGTTGAGTGCTATTGACAAGGGATTCTATATTGACTCCGTATTTCTAGATTTCCAAAAGGCTTTTCACACTGTACCACGCAAGCTACTTGTAGTGGAATTGCATGCCTACAGACTATCGTCTCAGTTGTGGACTGGATTCATGATTTCCTGTCAGAGAGGTCACAGTTCGCAGTAATTGACGGAAAGTCATCGGGTAAAACAGAGGTGATTTCTAGCGTTCTCCAAGGTAGTGTTATAGGCTCCCTGCTGTTCCTTACTATATAAGCGATTTAGGAGACTATCTGAGCTGAAGTCTTAGATTGTTTGCAGGTGATGCTGTCTTTTATCGTCTTGCAAACTCATCAGAAGATCAAAAGAAATTACAAAACCATTTAGAAAAGATATCTGAATGCTGCTAAAATTGGCAGTTGACCCTAAATAATGAAAAGTACTAAATGGAATACGTTAAACTTCGGCTACACGATAAATCAGTCTAGTCTAAAGGCCGTAAATTCAACTATATTCCTAGGCATTACAATTACAAGCAATTAAAAGTGAAAAGACCACGTAGAAAATGCTGTGGGGAAGGTGAACAGAAGATTGTGTTTTATCGGCAGAACATTTAGAAAATGTAACATTTCTACTAAAGAGACTGCCTACGTTACGCTTGTCCGTCCTCTTTTGGATGCATTGCTGGGCGGTCTGGGATCCTTACCAGATAGGATTGACGGAGTACATCGAGAAAGTTCAAAGAAGAGCAGCAAATTTTGTATTATTGCGAAATAGGGGAGAGAGTGTCACGGACATGATACAGGATTTGCGATGGACACCATTAAAACAAAGGCGTCTTTCGTTGCTGTGGAATCTTCTCACGAAAAACTTTCTCTTCCGAGTGCGAATGTATTTTGCTGTCGCCGACCTACATAGGGAGAAACGATCATAACAATATAATAAGAGAAATCAGAGCCCGCACGCAAAAATTTGTGTTCGTTTGTTGCGTGCGCTGTTCGAGATTGGAATAATAGAGAATTAATGTGTGGGTAGTTCGATGAACCCTTTGCCTGGCACTTAAGTGTGATTTGCAGAGTATCCATATAAATGCAGATGTAGATGAAACATGCCGTAACAAGGCAACTGAATTGTAACATACCTGTGAGCTGAAATAAACATACAGATTAGTAAATGCACAGTAATTTATATCTGATTCTTCTAAATTAATCTTTTTATGTTGTTAAAGAATTTTTTCCGTTTGATAAAAAGTGTAAAAGAAAGTAAAATTATAATTGAAAGCATTCCTATCAATATAACGCGCTTGTGTTAGCCGCACCAGAGTGGAGCTTATGACGTAGCAACATTGATAGTCTCAGTGCCTGTCACTTTGGCTCCTGTGATGCAGGGGACCTCCATGAACTTAGCCGTCACATCATCATCATCTTCATCATCATTTCAGACTGATTATGTGTTTCAGCGTTCTGTCTGGAGCACAGTCCCCCTTATAAAATTCCTCCATGATCCCCTATTCAGTGCTAACATTGGTGCCTCTTCTGATGTTAAACCTATTACTTCAAAATCATTCTTAACCGAATCCAGGTACCTTCTCCTTGGTTTACCCCGACTCCTCCTACCTTCTACTGCTGAACCCATGACTCTTGGGTAACCTTGCTTCTCCCATGCGTGTAATATGCCCCCACCATCTAAGCCTGTTCGCCCTGACCGCTACATCAAGAGAATTCATTCCCAGTTTTTCTTCGATTTCCTCATTGTGGTACCGTTCCGCCATTGTTCCCATCTACAAGTACCTGAAATCATCCTAGTTACTTTCATATCCGTAAGCTCAACCTTATTGATAAGGTAACATGAATCCACCCAGCTTTCGCCCCCATAAAACAACGTTAGTCGAAAATTGAACGGTGCACAGATAACTTAGTCTCGGTACTGACTTCCTTCTTGCAGAAGAGAGTAGGTCGTAGCTGAGCGATCACTGCATTAGCTTTGCTACACCTCGTTTCCAGTTCTTCCACTATGTTTGCCATCCTGTGAGAATATGCGTCCTAAGTACTTGAAACCGTCCACCTGTTCTAACTTTGTTCCTGCTATTTGGCATTCAATCCCTTTATATCTCTTTCCCACTGACATTACTTTTGTTTTGGAGATGCTAATCTTCATACCATAGTCCTTACGTTTCTAATCTAGCTCTGAAATATTACTTTGCAAACTTTCAATCGAATCTGCCATCACAACTAAGTCATCCGCATATGCGAGACTGCATATTTTGTGTTCACATATCTTAATCTCACCCAGCCAGTCTATTGTTTTCAACATATGATCCATAAATAATATGAACAACAGTGGAGACAGGTTGCAGCCTTGTCTTACCCCTGAAACTACTCTGAACCATGAACTCAATTTACCGTCAACTCTAACTGCTGCCTGACTATCCATGTATAGACCTTTAATTGCTTGAAAAGTTTGCCTCCTATTCCATAATCTCGTAGAACAGACAATAACTTCCTCCTAGGAACCCGGTCATATGCCTTTTCTAGATCTATAAAGTGTAGATACAATTCCCTGTTCCACTCGTAACAGTTCTCCATTATTTGCCGTAAGCTAAAGGTCTGGTCATGACAACCTCTAAGAGGCCTAAACCCACACTGATTTTCATCCAATTTGTCCTCAACTAATACTCTCACTTTCCTTTCAACAATACCTGAGAAGATTTTACCCACAACGCTGATTAAAGAGATACCTCTATAGTTGTTACAATCTTTTCTGTTTCCATATTTAAAGATTGGTGTGATTACTGCTTTCGTCCAGTCTGATGGAACCTGTCCCAACTCCCACGGCATTTCAATTATCCTGTGTAGCCATTTAAGACCTGACATTCCACTGTATTTGATGAGTTCCGACTTAATTTCATCCAACCCAGCCGTTTTATTGCACTGCAATCTATTGACCATTTTCTCCACTTCCTCAAATGTGATCATATTTCCATCATCATTCCTAGTCAATTGTACATCTAAATCTGAAACATTACTCATCGTATTTTCACCTACATTGAGCAACTCTTCAAACTATTCCCTCCATCTGCCCAAGGCATCAACAGGATTCACCAGCAGTTTTCTTGACCTGTGCAAAATACTTGTCATTTCATTCTTACCCCCCTTTCGTCACAGATTGCTTAAATTATTAATTCATAACGGCCACAACAACTAGGATGTGGTCGATATTAACGTAACTATAGTAATATAGGCGAAATCACAAGTACGAATGGAAAACAATGAGCCAGATTATTATTTTATTCAACCAAATGTTACAAAATTTGTGTCGCGACATGCGCCACATGCACTTGCATAAAAAGCAATCAAAGTTGCTTAAGACAAGCAATCATATAATCTTAATAATGAAGGGAAGCAGTTCCAAATTGCCACTGACTTGTAACTACTGGCCAAAGACCATGTCTGAGTTGAGGAAGTGAACAACGGCAGCTCCGTGGCTTTGAATAGCGCGAATCACAATCTCGTGAGGCTAATTCATTATATGAGTTGCCACTTAGCACTGACATAATAAGAAAAGAGAGGAGATTAATACCATTTGGCTACTACCGGTTCCCCACTTTTTATCCATATTACAGTTAATTTTGCCCCACAGTATCTAATCTGAAACCCATCTCTGTCCATACCGATGTGCAGTTACTGCTTTGCATTGTGCGGTCCTTATAGGGGCTGACCTGCTGGTTACGGTACCAGAGGATAGGCTGTGACTGCCGCTCAACCCGTCGCCTCATTTGCTGATAACAGATGCAAGTTTCGTTCTGTGCTCCCTCACTCTGCCTCCTCCCCCTACCGCAAGTCTCCATACTGAATCAATTGAGGTTGAATACCAAGTCCGTCCTCCTCCAAAGTTACACACCAAATAGCCACCGTGGTTCGAACACTGCATCCGACCTTTACCAAACCTTAACTCCGAACAGCCACTACATCCAAGCTGAGCCTCACCACCTAGGCTCAGAGCAGTGCCTCTTCATCCAATTTCTGAGCATACGCGAGACACAGTTTCCAATTAAAATAATTTGCAGTAACTTTTAAGCTCCCATCAGCACGTGCAATAGGAAAGAGCTTATCAGATTCGCCTTCGCCTAAGGCAAAAAGCGCGCCCAAAAACCACCCTCCAATAACACGCCAGTGCCAAGCTTCCTCCCCCACAATAATTTAGCCAAACACCAAGCATGTTATTCCTTGTTGCATAACTGATCTCATGAGTATGGAGAAGATGCTATCAGGCCTGAAAGCCCTGCCACCTGCGTTCTTCCGACTCGGGATAGAGTCGAATACAGCATTGACTAGTGCCTACTCGACCTCTGCAACTGAAAGCTAATGTTCTAACTCTGCCTACCTGCACCGTCCGTGTTTGCATCAAAAGAAAGGCTGGACCGCCGGTGTGACCGAGCACAAACAACACCGTCACTTCCTGTTGCCTGCGGGACACCTGCTGACCACCCAAGCCGTTTATGTAGCTGACATCATGCCACACAGTCTCATACTTCCTTAGCGCTGCTTTGCCGGCCAACTGCCAGATAGAAAATACCATACCAATTCGTCTCACACAACAGAGCCAAGTGAACCAAATCCTAAGTGGAAATCTACTGTCGAAGATAAAATATGCGCTGTTAGAATCTGAACTACAAGATAAAATAATGAAAATAAGTTACTGATGGCCATTGCCGCTGAACGTTGTAGCTACTCATTTATTGACAGAAAAACAAAACTGAGTCCCTTAAACTCGAGTTTGTATTATATCAATACAGAATTAATATGAGAGGGGGAGGTCCGGACCAGTACAACGTCTCACAGAACCACAGCTAAACCAGGACCTAAAAAGAGTCCATTCCGTCTAGCATTGTGGAAGGTGGTTGCAAAAAATCGCATGAAATCAGCAGAAGGAATCACACCTGAGCTCTAAAGTGCATCAGAAGTCCAGCTAGCTCCATGACTGTGCGTAGGGAGATAAAAAGGATGGAGGTACAACGGTCGAGCAGATCCTTGTAGGACTCGCATTTCTGTAGTCAATACTAAGTGACGCTTGAGATGGTATAAATAGCGACGGTAAATGGGTGATTTGGAGTGTTGAATCACGCTATACCCTGTGGCTGTGCAACGGAGGCGTTTGGATCGGCGAATGTCTGCACAACTTTACGTGCCATCGTGTGTAGTGCCAACATTCAAGTAAAGAAGTGGTAGTGGTACCATATGGAGCTGTTTTTCGTAGATAGGGTGCGGAGGCCTTAACGCGCTCAAGAAAACGTTAAATGTGGAAGAATATGAACGCATCTTATAACATTGTTTAGTAACATTGTAAAGTAGAGTGACAGTTCAGAAACTACGATTATATCAGCATGGCAATGTACCCTGACATAAGCCAGCATCTCTGAGACAATGAGATATGGCCAATAATATTCCTGAAATGGACTGGCCTGCCTAGAGTTCCCACCTGAACGTAAAGGAACACTGTTGAGACAAGTTAGAACGTCGGCTTCGCTACAGACCTTAGTGTCCATCCCTAAGTCTTTCGGTCTTGAGGAAAAGTGGGTGACATTCATCCACAGACATTCAAATACTTCAATGAATGTGTCCCCAGAAAAGTTAAGCCGTCATAAGGACGATGAGTTGACACAGTGCATACTGAAGTCCACAAATACACTCCTGGAAATAGAAAAAAGGACACATTGACACCGGTGTGTCAGACCCACCATACTTGCTCCGGACACTGCGAGAGGGCTGTACAAACAATGATCACACGCACGGCACAGCGGACACAACAGGAACCGCGGTGTTGGCCGTCGAATGGCGCTAGCTGCGCAGCATTTGTGCACCGCCGCCGTCAGTGTCAGCCAGTTTGCCATGGCATACGGAGCTCCATCGCAGTCTTTAACACTGGTAGCATGCCGCGACAACGGGGACGTGAACCGTATGTGCAGTTGACGGACTTTGAGCGAGGGCGTATAGTGGGCATGCGGGAGGCCGGGTGGACGTACTGCCGAATTGCTCAACACGTGGGGCGTGAGGTCTCCACAGTACATCGATGTTGTCGCCAGTGGTCGGCGGAAGGTGCACGTGCCCGTCGACCTGGGACCGGACCGCAGCGACGCACGGATGCACGCCAAGACCGTAGGATCCTACGCAGTGCCGTAGGGGACCGCACCGCCACTTCCCAGCAAATTAGGGACACTGTTGCTCCTGGGGTATCGGCGAGGACCATTCGCAACCGTCTCCATGAAGCTGGGCTACGGTCCCGCACACCATTAGGCCGTCTTCCGCTCACGCCCCAACATCGTGCAGCCCGCCTCCAGTGGTGTCGCGACAGGCGTGAATGGAGGGACGAATGGAGACCTGTCGTCTTCAGCGATGATAGTCGCTTCTGCCTTGGTGCCAATGATGGCAGTATGCGTGTTTTGCGCCGTGCAGGTGAGCGCCACAATCAGGACTGCATACGACCGAGGCACACAGGGCCAACACCCGGCATCATGGTGTGGGGAGCGATCTCCTACACTGGCCGTACACCTCTGGTGATCGTCGAGGGAACACTGAATAGTGCACGGTACATCCAAACCGTCATCGAACCCATCGTTCTACCATTCCTAGACCGGCAAGGGAACTTGCTGTTCCAACAGGACAATGCACTTCCACATGTATCCCGTGCCACCCAACGTGCTCTAGAAGGTGGAAGTCAACTACCCTGGCCAGCAAGATCTCCGGATCTGTCCCCCATTGAGCATGTTTGGGACTGGATGAAGCGTCGTCTCACGCGGTCTGCACGTCCAGCACGAACGCTGATCCAACTGAGGCGGCAGGTGGAAATGGCATGGCAAGCCGTTCCACAGGACTACATCCAGCATCTCTACGATCGTCTCCAAGGGAGAATAGCAGCCTGCATTGCTGCGAAAGGTAGATATACACTGTACTAGTGCCGACATTGTGCATGCTCTGTTGCCTGTGTCTCTGTGCCTGTGGTTCTGTCAGTGTAATCATGTGATGTATCTGACCCCAGGAATGTGTCAATAAAGTTTCCCCTTCCTGGGACAATGAATTCACGGTGTTCTTATTTCAATTTCCAGGAGTGTAGATGTCCGAGTACTTTTCTACATCTACATTGATACTCCGCGATCCACCGTACGGCGCGTGGTGGAGGGTACCCCCGTTCCACCCGAAAACACAGCGAGGAAAAAAACTATTGTCCGTGAGCTCCCGTATGAGCACTAATTTCTCTTATCTTATATTCGTGGTCCTTACGTGCAATGTATTTTCCCAGCGGTGTCCCTGGGAAAGAATGTTGCATTTCCGCTAGGGATTCCCATTTGAATTTCCAAAGCATGTTCGTAACACTTGCATCTTGTTCGAAACTACCAGTAACAAATGTAGCAGCTCGCCTCTGAATTGCTTCGATGTCTTCCTTTAATCCGACATTGTTCAGATCCCAAACACTCGAGCAGTACTCAAGAACAGGTTGCACTAGCGTCCTATATGCGGTCTCCTTTACAGATGAACCCCATTTTCTCGAATTCTCCCAATAAACCGAAGTCGACCACAATCCTCAAATGCTCATCCCATTTCATATCGCTTCGCAACTTCACGCACACATATTTAAACGACGTGATTGTGTCAAGCAAGACACTACTAATGGTGTATCCGAACATTACAGATTTGTTTTTCCCACTTATCCACATTAACTTACACTTTTCTACATTTAGAGTTAGATGTTATTCATCACTTTTGATCAGAGAGTGTACACTTATGTAAAATGCGCTACATATGTTAATGGCCTCGTCTGTGATTCTTTAAATGTCACATGGTAGAGCTGCATTTGTAATCATATTGTAAGTAGGCTGTTTAGGTTTTCTTATTGGTAACGCCGTTTAGCGCTCGGTATGAAAAATCACTGGCTGTGCTGTGCGCAGTCTGTGTTTAGTTTGCATTGTTGTCTGCCATTGTAGTGTTGGGCAGCGGCAGCTGGATGCTAACAGCGCGTAGCGTTGCGCAGTTGGAGGTGAGCCGCCAGCAGTGGTGGACGTGGGTAGAGAGATGGCGGAGTTTTGAAATTTGTAAGAATTGGTGTCATGAACTGCTATATATATTATGGTTATTAAGGTAAATACATTGTTTGTTCTCTATTAAAATCTTTCATTTGCTAACTGTGCCTATCAGTAGTTAGTGCCTTCCGTAGTTTGAATCTTTTATTTAGCTGGCAGTAGTTGTGCTCGCTGTATTGCAGTAGTTCGAGTAACGAAGATTTTTTGTGAGGTAAGTGATTTGTGAAAGGTATAGGTTAATGTTAGTCAGGGCCATTCTTTTGTAGGGATTATTGAAAGTCAGATTGCGTTGCGCTAAAAATATTGTGTGTCAGTTTAAGCACAGTCGTGTATATTCTTCTAAGTCCCCGACGTTTCAATATTAATTATGCAATAGTTATCTTGAAGGTGTAATGAGACGGAAAGGCGCTTGCGATGGAGCATGGTCTCTAACCCAGTGCCACGCTACATGTCGGAAGTCAAGCCCTCATTAAGTGAGGATGGTTCTGAGGATGTTAACAGTGAAACCTGGTAGTCAAGTAAGGCAGGATTCGGCTACGATTGTGGATGGGGCCGTAATCAGTTACTATTGGTTCCCTTTTGCAGTTACACACATTTATTTTGAAATGGTGATTCCAGACTCAGTAATAAATAAAGATATCACACGTTATTAATGAAGGAATAAACAACTGTGTAATTAATAGTGCTTTCAGTGCGTTACAATTTACCAAATGAGCATAAAATACACACACAGCAATTAATGTTTTAAAAACAAGCCATTGTGATCCCAATTAGAATTTTAAGGCAAGTAGCCACAGTCACGGCTGGAGGCCTTTAACGCCAAGAACGGCAATGATTAAAAGAAAACTTAACAAACATACTGTAAAATAGCAATTCAGTGGCAAAGTTTAATTGAAAAAAAAACGGGCAACTTATCACCAAATGGGTGAGACAAAATGATGGTAAACTTGGTAAGACAACCATTTAAACCTGCTGTAACGCCAAGAATGGCAATTATTTTAAAAATTTAAAAAACATAGTATAAAACAGCAAAGGTTAATTTAAAAGGACAAGCAACTGATCATCAAACAGGTGAGACAAAATGATGATAAACATGGAAGCACAATCATTTAACCCTGCTGTAACGGAAATAATGGCAATTATATTTAAAAAATTTAGGAACATACAATAAAACAGCAAATACAATAATAAAACACAAGGGCCGCTCACAGACGGTGCTCGCTTTCACGAGCGGTGAGATAAGGCAGCCAAAAGTTGCATTCACTTCACAAGATGGTAACTCAGACTAGTGGCAGTCTAACGAATGACTAATGATAATCTTGCTGAGGCTACCTGACGGCCAATAAACCAAATGCAAAGATGTAAAAATACGCCAAAGCCGGAACCGGCGGTCTGGACTCAACCCGCAGAATACTGTGCTTAGACTGCCTGAAACGAGAAAGAAATCACTACCACCAGAGTAGAAGAATCGCCAACCAACCTACAATCAAGAAAGCTCTCAAAACTACACACCTCACTGGACAGCAGCGGCAAGACGAGGAAACGTACACTGCCGTTAGATACACTAAGCCCCAGGGCAGGTAACTGGGGCGTTAGCGGCCACGAGACAGGAAAGATACCACTGGCTGAAGTTAATAAATAGTAACAAACTGAACGCAAAAAATAGTAATTAGAAGTCCAGGAAAGCTAATCATATCCGCCTTTCCCAAGCACTCCACTCGCTGCTCTTCGCCTCGGCAACACTATGAGCAGCAACACGAACCCAAGTCACTTTAGAATCGCAAGATCTCACAATGGTGCAGGTTTCTCTACTTGAATCCAAATGCACTCAACTTAAAGCTTGCGGGATTCGGTTTACGACGAGGTTGTGCACCCTCGTCACAACAGGCCTTCGATCCAGCAGTCCATGCGCGCCGCCAGCGGTCCCGGCGTGTTCTTGCGCTGCACGGTCCTGGCTCCTCCTGAGAACCGCTACTGAGCTGCACACTGACACGACCCGGAAGAACGACAACGTCGCTCGAAAGATAGGGCCACAGTTACTACATATCGATAACCGCCGCTGCTGCCACTAGCGGACAGGCAACGCCTGCGAAACCAAGTGGCACCAGTCAACACGAGAAGAAGACAAACAACCGCAACCATGTCAAGTAAACGATACGGTCTGGTCTCCAACCGACGATGGAAACCTACAAACAGCACCAACGTGAGCCGCAGCAATCCGGGAAGTTGTAAATCTGAGGGGGGAAAGGAAACAGACCTTATTCGAGCTATCTTAGATGCGATGTACTTGAACTGAGACAGTATTAACACAGACTGAAATAATGAAAGATAGAATGAAAGATGTAGAGTATCGTCAAAGGGAAATGAGAGTTGGCATGGGAATAATGTAAGGTGATGTTGTAACAGTTAAGAATGAATTGACAACAGTCTGACATTCTGAGTGAAATTCCAAAGTTAGAGGTTGAATTGCAATGGCAAATTGACGATCAGAAAGACCTAAGTGAATAACTACTTACTTCGCAGTCTTCTCTGAAATTACTTGAGTCATACATTACAGTCCAGTGATGATACTAAAGATGAGCTCCGGTAGAAGATGAGCAATGTGGATGTCAAATTTTTTTCTGAAGTGGTAGGCTTTAAGAGTTCTGTAGTATCGTTGTCCACCACTGAATCGACAGTTTCCTCTAGCGAGAAAGCGGTGAGTAATTGTTTGGGGGTCGTGAGTGAGATTTCTTTGTGAACGCCACGAGTACTGCCATACTCATGGCCTACCAAAAAAGCTAACTGTTGCGTTGCCAAAAACGGCTAAAACCTTCACTATAGAAGTTCTATGTTTTATATCACTGTTTACCAGCAAAATTATCTGTAAATATTATGAAAAGTGTACTTTCCGAATTATTGTGTCATGACACCGAAGTAATCAGCAGCTGCGACGTGCCGGTTAAGAAATCAACAAACATGGGCTTTGACATAATTTAGTGAACATTATAACTGAAAGAGTTGTATAAACTGCTTGTAATTATAATTCAAGACTAGAGAAACTTTCGTTCGTGTGTCGTGTTGTTAGATCAAAAGCCAGCCTCGTCGCAAAACGATTACACGTCCATTCGTGAAGGTGATCTCCAGCATCGTTATCATGAATAAATGTTAATTAAGAGAAACGATCAAGAACATAACTGAATATCCATAGAGTGACCTGAAAATGATCGAGGTACTTGTAAACAAATGTGATTGAACAGCATGACAATAGGTTGTTAGTCATTGCAAACAGATTCTTCTGTCGCTCATACTCATAAATGAAAAATACAATTTTGTATATGTTCTTCACTATACGCTGTAGAACATGCACAATATGTTGCTTTTCATTCATCATTGTTTAGTTACCGTCTGTTAATGTTCCGATATTAAAACCGTTGTGACATTGTAGTTCTTATTTTTTCCTGACATAATGTAGGTGGAGCTTTACCAGATCCTTAAGGTCCTCATTACATGCGTACTCTAAGACTGGACCCGCATTCGGGAGAACGACGGTTCAAACCACCATCTAGTCATTCTGATTTGGGTTTTCCACGATTTCCCTAAATCTCTCGAGGCAAATGCCGGGATGAATCTATTGAAATGGCACAGCCGATTTCTTTCCCCATCCTTGAAACAATCAGAGCTCGTGCTCAGTCTCTAATGAAATGACAACCCTTAGCTGCTCACAGGCGTTGACATACGTCAACGGGGACAGATGAAAATGTGTGCCCCGACCGGGACTCGAACGTGGGATCTCCTGCTTACATGGCACACGCTCTATCCATCTGAGCCACCGAGGACACAGAGGATAGTGCGACTGCAGGGACTTATCTCTGGCACGCCTCCGGCGACACCCACATTCTCAACGTATAGTCTCGCCATGTAAGCAGGAGATCCCGGGTTCGAGTCCCGGTCTGGGCATTCATTTTCATCTGTCCCCGTTGACGTATGTCAACGCCTGTAAGCAGCTAAGGGTTGCCATTTCATTGTAATTTCATTCTAACGAGCTGCTTGGTCACTGACATGTCCGAAAGAACAGATACCATCTTAGAATATATTGATTTATAGCTGTTGCCTGCTGCAAGGACTAGGAAATTGTCGAGGATATATAGGCAAGTGTGATCGAGGCACACGATAGATAAATATTCCGATCCACATTTTTGTTTGTTGCTGTGAGAGATTTCTGTTTTGAGGGGCACAGAAGTACAACATTTTAACCTCTACAGGCCACTTGTAAGGTGCCGATAGCGACTAAAAGCGAAAATTTAGCAAAGCAGCAATCAGTAGCTACGAACGAGGAAGTGAACAGAGTTAAATTGAGCCAGGGCAGCAGTGTTTGCGGAAAGACTATAACTCAGTCACTCCAGAAAGTTGTTATGGGGGATGGTAGTTATCATTCTGTTGATTTCACTGCTTAGAATCATGACACGTTTGGCGTTGGGATGACAGATAGCATCAAAATGAGCTATGAAACTGTCATTAGTGTAGTAGGGTACAGAAATGCGCTAATCACAGTGCAAGAAATTTTGAGTATTTTGAAATTTTTCAGGGGTGATTTTTGAGAGTTTTGGAATTAGAAGCGGCATACGCGGCTGCAGACCGCTGGATATCTCGACAGAAATTTCAGTCATAAAAAGAATGTTACCTGAGAGTTTACGAATAATGTTAGAAAACGGTTACAGTAAGAAACAATCAAAGCTTTACATATATGTCACTAAATTAATAGCAGGCAGCTGCTGATAATGTATTTTACCACGTAACTAAGGATCCCTCAAAATTTCATCTGCTGACAAAATAACTTTATATGAACTGTTTAATCGTAGTTGCTCTTCGAACAGCAGCAGCATCCCGCTGGACGATGCAGAGCTACAGAACCTGTGTGTGGCTGAGTTGCTGCTCCGGATGCTCTCGGCGGCAGCGACCTTCCGTCTCTACACGCGGAGCGCGGCATTGCCGCATGTAATGTGATTGCGGCCATTCAGCTCCAATCTGTTCTCGCTGTAGCTACGTCTACCACAAGACACAAACTCTGTTACCGGAGACTCACCTCATTAACCAAGCCTGCTACATCTGCTAAAACGCTAATCGTCCCTTCCGTATTATTCTGTTATTGCATCTGTTCTTTCTGTGGCCCACAAACCTGACTTTCAGTTTTAGACCACCATTACGAAGCTCGTTTGAACACAGGAGCTATTCAGTAAAGTGATAATTTATTGTTACAAGATAATCGGTAGATGCACTCGACGAAGCCTAGGTAGATTTCTTTCCCCATTTTCGTCGAACTTAGTGAGTATACTTTCTCGATGGTACATATAACATTTCTTCTTTTCTTGTGATACATATTTGACCTAAAAATATGATTTTTCAATTCCATAGACTCAATTGCCCCATCATCTGGCCGGCCGCCGTGGTCTCGCGGTTCTAGGCGCTCAGTCCGGAACCGCGCGACTGCTACGGTCGCAGGTTCGAATCCTGCCTCGGGCATGGATGTGTGTGATGTCCTTAGGTTAGTTAGGTTTAATTAGTTCTAAGTTCTAGGCGACTGATGACCACAGATGTTAAGTCGCATAGTGTTCAGAGCCATTTGAACCTATTTTGAACCCATCATCTGGATCTGCGTGACTCTCAAAATTCAGAATCTCTATGAGTAATCGTTTTTCCCACAATGTATAAGGCGCAATCAAGAAGTTTCCGTTCGAAGGCCACATTAACCCCTTGCCTACATGTTTAAGCTTTCCTACACGCATCGGAGCCGCGCTAGGTAGTATATACGCTGCAACAACGTCCCCAGATGGAAACTTTCTGATCGCCCCATATACAGTATAAAGCTCATTTCAGCTTCGTGTATAAGTTCTGAAATCTCATCTACACATTTTGTTGCTGTATCCTCTAAGCAAGGTCTTTACAAGGAATCTATATGCCTTCAGAATTTGTTTTGTCAAATAATAATTTGTAGATTCAAGTACATTTAAGCCATGAGTAGATAAGCGTCGAGACAGCGTGCCGGCCGGAGTGGCCGTGCGGTTCTTGGCGCTGCAGTCTGGAACCGAGCGACCGCTACGTTGCCAAGGTTCGAATCCTGCCTCGGGCATGGATGTATGTGATGTCCTTAGGTTAGTTAGGTTTAATTAGTTCTAAGTTCTAGGCAACTGATGACCTCAGAAGTTAAGTCGCATAGTGCTCAGAGCCATTTGAAACATTTTTTTGAGACAGCCTCAGGAGATGGTTGTATCGAAAACAGCTTGAAGTGTAACCGCTCAAAGCCATTACGACCTGAGAGGAGAAGCCAAGGGTTGTCAATTTGCAATAACAGTTTAGTCGGACTAAACTGTGTGCTACACCACGGCCACAAGAGGTACTGGAATACCGACTCACTGATCAGCCTCAGCATGAGGTATCAAATAACAGTGGAGTGACACAAACCGTAATTTTATGACGGAGAACTCGTTTTGAAGGAACGCGAAATAATAGAAGAGGAGGTTAGGAATATCGTCCTTGATCAGCAACTATCGTGTAGGATCGTAACCTTTTCCTCATAGCCCGTCCGATTGGTAGGCGTAGCGCCGTTCAACTGCAGTGATTCGTTCAAATGGCTCTGAGCACTATGGGACTTAACATCTCAGGTCATCAGTCGCCTAGAACTTAGAACTACTTAAACCTAACTAACTAAGGAGAACACACACATCCATGCCCGAGGCATGATTCGAACCTGCGACCGTAGCAGTCGCGCGGTTCCGGACTAAAGCGCCTAGACCCGCTCGGCCACCGCGGCCGGCCAGTGATTCGTCTAAACACGACTGAATTGCAGACTGTCAGTTCACACTGTACGTCGTTGTGGAGCAGTGGGTAAAAATATTAATTAAATTAATGCCGTCTTATTCACACGCGCCTGGAAACTAATTTTGTAGTCAGCCAGAAAGCGAAGGGAAACGTACTGATCTTAGTTCCCAGTCTGCACGGACACATTCTGGTCCAGTTCACTGAAAGAAAAGTTTCTGTTCTCATATTCCTTTGCGGTATCAGGACTATGATTTTAAATAAAAAGTATGAAGTTCCAGTCAAAATTTATATTACGTAAAGTATCTCACAGACAATACTTAGCCGGCCGCGGTGGTCTAGCGGTTCTAGGCGCTCAGTCCGGAACCGGGCGGCTGCTACGGTCGCAGGTTCGAATTCTGCCTCGGGCATGGATGTGTGTGGTGTCCTTAGGTTAGTTAGGTTTAATTAGTTCTAAGTTCTAGAGGACTGATGACCACAGATGTTAAGTCCCATAGTGCTCAGAGCCATTTGAACCATTTAGACAATACTTAGAAATTTACTGTTGCCAATTGAAAGCAAGTCTTTTTTATTCTACCAGCATATTTAGCAGTTCAGAGGCGACCTCTACGGTACGTTCCTACCAGATTGTCTTTCGCCCTGACTAAAATGACTCAAATTTTGCAATAAATGTTCAAAATTAAAAGTCGCCATAAAACTGGAAATAAAGTCAACACTTGACACACGGAATTGTAATTCACACGGACGGCACACTAACAGTTACTTTGGCGAATTCTAAGCGACCCAGGACGGTGTACAGTCCTCGCTATTTCACTATCCTTTCTTACCGCAAAATACGCACTTTGTCACAGCTCGGCTCTGACGTCATCCGAGACAGAGCGCGATCCGACGTTTGACAGACGTGCATCTTACAGTGGCTGATTGCGAAGTGAACCTTACTACTGCCTCTCGGGCTGTATTTATATAGGTGCCGGAGCGGACGGCCGACGGAACATCTGTTGTCTACGGCTATCTGCATACTGCAGCAGCCTACGAACGACCGCTTTCTCGGGCACATAAACTCTAATAATATATTTACAAATGACTTCAGATACCTCTTAATTTTTATTTTTATTCAGTTAAGTTGTTTGAAATCACCGGAAAAGTTTCAGCTCGTTACAACGAAAACTTTGGCTTCTAGAATCTTTGTAGAGGAACTAACGGAAGATCATTACATCTCAACCATATATTTACTAGAACTTATGTCAGCAGTTATTAATACTACAACGCTCAAATTTGGTATAGCCCTAACACTTGGTATGTTTTATCATCCACTTTAACCAAAATTCTCTATCATTAAAATTACAGGTATTTAATATACTACGATTGGGTATACTTTAGTTACACAATTGGTTTTTACTTAATTACTCAAAAACTATTAGAGGTAGCTTAACGTGGTCTTTCAGTTATTATTTTTGTGGAGAACTGAAGCATAAAACAAATTTTCATGTTTCTAAGACCATTATTTAGCGCTTTTGATTTTTCCTCAAAACGTTAATTCTGGTGTTAATTTTTGTTTTATTGTGTTGGAAACCTGCACCACTTATTTATGAGCTCTAACTACACCTTCTGACCAAATTCTGGCTTTCTAGCTTCATTATGTAGCGCTACTTATTTTTCTCTTAAAACGGCATTTTTAGGTAAACTATTAAGTCTAGAATATAAAGAGTTGTTATTTGGAATATTATAACACTAAACTATATTTTCAACAAAGTTTCAAACATAAATTTTGATTTTTCATTTCATACTTAATTGTGGTGCAATACTTGTGCGCTGCGGGCAGACGCGTTAAGGTGACATGGCGCTAGTAGCAGTGAAATGGGGTAAGTCCTGGCACACTTGCTCGCCTCTGTATCTCACACGATACAGCGCTTGGCTTTCTTCACTGTCTTTGTAATGCATTCATACCGTGATCCTGTATGCTAGTACGTCCTTGGTGTCTGACCCATCAATAACATGACACCATAGTGCCCGAAGAAAGGCAGCACATGAACATTGAGCCGACCGGTGTGGCCGTGCGGTTCTAGGCGCTACAGTCTGGAACCGAGCGACCGCTACGGTCGCAGGTTCGAATCCTGCCTCGGGCATGGATGTGTGTGATGCCCTTAGGTTAGATAGGTTTAATTAGTTTCTACGTTCTAGGTGACTGATGACCTCAGAAGTTAAGTCGCATAGTCCTCAGAGCCATTTGAACCATTTGTTCCGTTCGCCGCGCACATCATAATTATTGGTGACAGGAAAATCCCAACACACTGCTGGCGTGGTGAGGGATATTTCATCTTCAGCCATTAGCAGAAATTGTGACGAGATTCTTCCACCTGTAGTTGCACTGTATTATGACGCCATCAACAATTTTTTGGTTTTAGTAATGACAGTTCTCGTATCCACAGAGCCTCATTGATGGATGATGTGTCACTAATGAGCTTATCACTTAAACATAGTGATCAGAGTACCCCGCGCTCCAGAACCCTATTGAACATAACTTGGGTTCACCGTAAAGACTTACAAGGAACCCCTTGAGTGCGAGATCCCAAAAGGCTAACGACGTTTACGGCATTCAACGCCCTATATATTGTCTACCATGCAATCACAATATTAGCTGCTAATGGCAACAGGAGGTGGGCCTGGAGGTATCCACTGGTGAGCATAGCATGAGGCTACGGAGCGATGGTGAAGCGCTTAATCAACGAGTAACTCACAACAGTACTACAGTTTTAGTGGTGTTGATAGATAGCACAGTAATGGCAACGATAGACAAAGCAAATATTGTATTATACCTGTATCTACGACAACGGTTGCCGAAGTTGACATTTCGTCAGAAAGGAATCCAAGACATTTCCCAGAGTGAGAAAGAAATAGCACACGAAATAATAACCTTTCTGCAAGATGAATCACTAGAATGTCTAGTGTCGTATACTCTCTACCTTGCGGACAATGCACATGAGGAGTACAATGAAGACGATACGTGCTGAACAAGTGAAAGTGATAAAAACATCAGATAACGAAATTACAAACAAAGTGTCAACTTGACGCAAAGCAGACTGAGAAGTCGGCCCGAAAGTTTGAGGATGACATGAATAACTTTATCTCGTCGTTCAGTAAGGAATTTGTTTTCAGCTTCAACAACATGGATTTGAAGAGGAAATGCATATGAAAGGAACCATGCAAAATAGATGTGCCTAGAGGATTATATCAAGATTAACTAACATAAATGCCTTATCGTATTCATATACAATTATGCTGGCTGTTAATCTGGATGGTAAATTGGCTGGAAGGTCATTTACTGTGCTGTGCGAAGCTGGAGGTGCTGTGCCCCGCACTATTCTTTCCCGTGTGCATGAGCTAGAAAGGGCGGTAGGGAATAATTACGTCACAGCAAGCAAGAGTGGGAAAATGGGCGTACGAGAACTACAACTATGGTATGAACACTAATTTTGGGCAATAGCTAGTAAAAATAACTTGCTTTTGCATGATTCCTGGTCTCCGTATAGAAATCAATCTCCTTTAGAGCTAACTATCCCTCCAATAAAGTGTGTAACATTACAGTTCATACCACCTGGAACCACTGGACAAATTCAGCCTCTGAATGTTTCTTTTTTCCGTGCCTATAAAGCACTATCTGCCGTTACGCTTTAAAGGATAGCCAGTTTCACCATAAGCTCCACGACAGACTGTTTTGCTTGCCGACACATTTCATTAGTTCTCATCACCCCATTACAATGATATGATTCTGTACGCATACTTTAATACAGATACCAAGTTGATGGTCCTGCACGGTTTGTACGTCCCAAGTGGATCGCCTTCGATCTTGATGATGCAACCTTTGTGATTACTATGGCGCGCGATTTTTCATTCGGTGTTTATGGTGCAAGTTAATGGTTTCTTTTAAACATGTCATCAATGGTGACAATGTCCATATTGCGGAGTGTAATACATACATCCTATAGTAGAGGGTAGGAGGAGTCGAGGTAGACCAAGGAAGAGGTAGCTGGATTCGGTTAAGAATGATTTTGAAGTAATATGTTTAACATCAGAAGAGGCACCAATGTTAGCACTGAATGGAGGAATTTTATAAGGGGGACTATGCTCCAGACTGAACACTGAAAGGCATAATCAGTCGGAAATGATGATGATGATGATGATGATGTGACGGCTAGGTTCATGGGGCCCCCCTGCATCACAGGAGCCAAAGTGACAGGCACTGAGGCTATCAATGTCGCTACGTCATAAGCCCCAGTCTGGTGGTGGCTAACATAAGCGCGTTACACTGTTAGGAATGCTTTCAATTAGAATTTTACTTTCTTTTGCACGTTTTATCAAATGGAAAAATTTCTTTAACAGCATAAAAAGATTAATTTAGAAGAATCAGATATAAATTACTGTGCATTTACTAATCTGTATGTTTATTTCAGCTTATAGGTGTGGTCCAATTCAGTTGATTTGTTACGGCATGTTTCATCTACATCTGCTGCTACATGGATACTCTGCAAATCACACTTAGGTGCCCGTCAGAGGGTTCATCGAACCACCCCCGCACTAATTTTCTGTTACAGGAAAAACGAACACAAATTTTTCCGTGCGAGCTCTGATTTCCTTTATTTTATTATTATGATGATTGTTTCTCTCTATGTAGGTCGGCAACAGAAAAATACATTCGCATTCAGAAGAGAAAGTTTTTCGTGAGAAGATTCCACCGCATCGAAAGACGCCTTTGTTTTAATGGTGTCCATCGCAAATCCTGTATCATGTCCGTGACACTCTCTCCCCTATTTCGCTGTAATAAAAAATGTGCTGCTCTTCTTTGAACATTCTCGACGTACTCCGTCAATCCTATCTGGTAAGGATCCCAGACGGCCCAGCAGTACACACAAAAGAGGACGGACAAGCGTAACGTAGGCAGTCTCTTTAGTAGAAATGCTACATTTTCTAAGTGTTTGGCCAATAAAACACAATCTTTTGTTCGCCTTCCCCACAGCATTTTCCACGTGTTCTTTCCACTTTTAATTGGTTGTAATTGTAGTGTGTAGGTATTTAGTTGAATTTACGGCCTTACGATTAGACTGATTTATCGTGTAGCCGAAGTTTGACGTATTCCATTTTGCGATTTTCATTATTTAGGTTCAACTGCCAATTTTCGCAGCATTCAGATATCTTTTCTAAATGTTTTTGTAATTTCTTTTGATCTTCTGATGAGTTTGCTAGACAATAAACGATAGCATCAGCTGCAAACAACCTAAGACATCTGCTCAGATTGTCTCCGAAATCTCTTATCTACATCTACATGACTACTCTGCAATTCACATTTAAGTGCTTGGCAGAGGGTTCATCGAACCACAATCATACTATCTCTCTACTATTCCACTCCCGAACAGCGAGCGGGAAAAACGAACACCTAAACCTTTCTGTTCGAGCTCTGATTTCTCTTATTTTATTTTGATGATCATTCCTACCTATGTAGGTTGGGCTCAACAAAATATTTTCGCATTCGGAAGAGAAAGTTGGTGACTGAAATTTCGTAAAAAGGTCTCGCCGCGACGAAAAACGTCTATGCTGTAATGACTTCCATCCCAACTCGTGTATCATATCTGCCACACTCTCTCCCCTATAACGCGATAATACAAAACGAGCTGCCCTTCTTTGCACCCTCTCGATGTCCTCCGTCAATCCCACCTGGTAAGGATCCCACACCGCGCAGCAATATTCTAACAGAGGACGAACGAGTGTAGTGTAAGCTGTCTCTTTAGTGGACTTGTTGCATCTTCTAAGTGTCCTGCCAATGAAACGCAACCTTTGGCTCGCCTTCCCGACAATATTATCTATGTGGTCCTTCCAACTGAAGTTGTTTGTGATTTTAACACCCAGGTACTTAGTTGAATTGACACCCTTGAGAATTGTACTATTTATCGAGTAATCGAATTCCAACGGATTTCTTTTGGAACTCATGTGGATCATCTCACACGTTTCGTTATTTAGCGTCAACTGCCACCTGACACACCATACAGCAATCTTTTCTAAATCGCTTTGCAGCTGATACTGGTCTTCGGATGACCTTACTAGACGGTAAATTACAGCATCATCTGCGAACAACCTAAGAGAACTGCTCAGATTGTCACCCAGGTCATTTATATAGATCAGGAACAGTAGAGGTCCCAGGACGCTTATATAGTAAGGAACAGCAGGGGGCCTATAACACTACCTTGGAGCATACCGACAATCCTTCTTTCCACGTACAATACGAGACTGGAATAGAAGGGAGAACCGATAGAGGTACTCAGGGTACCCTCCGCCACACACCGTCAGGTGGCTTGCGGAGTATGGATGTAGATGTAGAAGTAGATGTAGATGTAGAGAACGCCAGAAATCAACTCTGTTTTACCCGATGACTTTCTGCCAATTACTACGAACTGTGACCTCTCTGACAGTAAATCATGAATCCAGTCTCATAACTGAGACGATAGTCTGAAAGCACGCAATTCCACTACAAGCAGGTTGTGTGGTACAGTATCAACCCCTTTTGGAAATCTAGAAATACGGAGTCAATATAGAATTCCTTGTCAATAGCACTCAACACTTAGTGTGTGTAATGAATTAATTGTATTTCACGAGAACGATGTTCTCCAAATCCATGTTGGATGTGTGTCAATAGACGGTTTTCTTCGAGGTGATTGATAATGTTCGAACACAACGTATGTTCCGAAATCCTGCTACATATCGACGTTAATGATACGGACCTGTAATTAGTGAATTACTCCTACTACCTTTTTCGAATATTGGTGTGACCTGTGCAACTTTACAGTCTCTGAGTACTGATCTTTCGTCGAGCGAGCGGTTATATGTGATTGGTCAGTATGGAGATACTGCATCAGCATACTTTGAAAGGAACCTAACTGGTATATAGTCTGGGCCAGAACACTGGGTTTTATTAAGTGATTTAAGTAGCTTCACTAATACAAAGATATCTGCTTCTCAATTACTCGTGTTGGCAGCTGTTCTGGATCCCACTTCTGGAATATTTACTTCGTCTTCTTTGGTGAAGGAATTTCGAAAGGCTGTGTTTAGTAACTCTCCTTTCGCAGCACTATCGTTGATAGTATTTTCATTGCTGTCGCGTAGAGAAGAAATTGTCTATGACTTGCCGCTTGCATACTTTACATACGACCAGAATCTTGTTGGATTTTCTTCCAGGCTTCGAGATGAAGCTTCGTTGTGGAAACTATTTTAAGCATCTCGTACTGATGTGTTTCGAGCTACTGTAAAAGATCGCCAATCTTGGAGATTTTGTGTTCGTTTAAATTTGGAATGCTTTTATCGTTGTTTCTGGAACAGTGTTCTGACCAGTTTTGTGTGCTAAGGGAGATCAGCTCCGTCGTTCGTTAATTTGTTTGGTATAAGTCTCTCAATTGCTGTCGATACTATTGGTTTGAATTCAAGCCACGTCTGGTCTACACTTACATTGTTATTTTGGAAGAATTGGAGATTGACTCTCAGGACAGCGCCAAGTGAATTTTATCTGCTTTTTTTAATAGATATATTTTTCGTTTAGTTTTGGAGGATAATGGGTTACAATATTCAGTCTCACTACGACAACCGTGTGCTCACTAACTTCTGTATCCGTTTTGATGCTTGCTATTAGCTCATGATTATTGGTTGCTAAGAGGTCAAGTGTGTTTTCACAACCGTTTACTATTCGTGTGGGTTTATGAGCTAACAGTTCGAAATAATTTTCAGAGAGTGCGTCTGGCACAATTTCGGATGTTTTATGCGTACCTTTCGACAACATATCGAGGGTAAAATAAAGTCACCACTCACTGTAACTATATAATGTGAGTATTTGTTTGAAATTAAACTCAAGTTATCTTTGAACCTTTCAGCTACTGTATCAATGAAAGGCACCATCTTTACGCCAGTGACTGTTATAAGTTTTTATTACACTTTGCTATTTCGGCCTTAAGTCATTCTCATGTGTTGTTGAAATATACAGAATGTTTAAAAAATTATTTTACAGATTCGTTCTGTATCTCAACGTTGTGCCGATTATACAAGACATTTTAACTATGTATCCATGTTACTTACATATTATGGCATAAGCCATGTCAGCGTAATGTAAGCTAACACATTTGCATGTCCTTTGAAAATCACTACCAATCCTTTTCGCGATATCGATGTCAAGATCAAACGATGTAAAAGCGAAAATCATGACGATCCAACGCAACCGAATGGAAGGAATCACCGTGCGAGCCCACCCAAAAGACGCTGCCGACAAAGAACGGGCTTCTCTGCACCATATTCTGAGGACGGCGAAACGATGTAAAGATATGTTGATTGAAGCCGTTGTTGATGACGCCTAGAATGCCATCACGCAGCAACGTGACATCATCTCGCACGTCTGCGACTATTATAGTCAACTTTACAAGAAGCAACCACTTGATGAACACTTGTGCGACAATTTTCTGACGACCTTGAGCTGCCGCTTTTCACACGAGGATAATGAACATCTGGAATCTGTTTTCAAGGAGGACGAAATCCTACTAGCGGTCCACAGTGCAAAGAAAATGAAATCACCAGGACCCGACGGCCTCAGCGCTGAGTCTTACCAGCACTACTGGAACATCCTCAGCCCGACACTCCACGAGATAGCGAATGAAATGTGGCACCTGGAAGTAATACACAAGGCATTCAAGGAAGGGATCATCTTGCCCTTACCGAAAAAAGGTAACAGCAGGAAGGTAGGAAACATGCGACCCATCACGCTCCTGAACGCCGATTTCAAAAGCATTACCAGATCAATTAGGCTTCTGATGCAAACCGTTATTCACAAGGTTCTAGGTCACTACCAATACAGTGCAGTGAAAGGCCGAAGTGCAGTCTCAGCTGCTTGTGATTTGGGGGACATCATCTGTTCATATGCTGAAACCAAAGAAAATGGCGCCCTGATCTTTCTAGATTTTGAGACTTCCTCTTTAAAAGCATAGCAAAATTAGATTTTAGACCTCATCTCATAGAATTAATTCTCAAATTTACTACAAACGTCTCTTCGAGGATTCTAATTAATGGCCATTTTACAAAAGAAGTTGCCATTGGGCAATCCATCCAACAGGGATGTCCTCTGTCAATGACTTTGTACGCTATTGCAGTAGAGCTGCTACTGCACAACTTAGTGCACTGTGGAATCGTGCTTAACATCGATTCTGTTACTATCCCATGCATTGCGTAGCTGTTTCATCGTCACAACAATTTATATCAGCAGAAACTCTTCTACAAGCCTTCACGTTTCTTCCAGGAGCAATATTAAATACAACTAAAACCACAGCTTTGCCCATCGGAGGCGGTATCGGAGATACTTCCCATATTACCTGGTACAATGTTAAGGATTGTCACAAAGCTATCGGCGTATCCTTTGAGGCCAATCCAGACAAATTCCTGACGAAGAACTGGTCACAAATGCTTAACAAATTACGTGTTGCTTTGATACTCCACTCAGACCGTGATTTGAACATACTACAGAAAGTTAAGACCATAGGGATTGCCATTACAAGCTAGATGAATTATTTGGCGCAAATTCTTCCTCTTTCCGAACATCTAACAAATATTATACAACAAGCACTTTGCTGGTTTCTTTTTAAAGGACACATTTTCAAAGTTCAATTTGATACATTAACTTTACCTACGTCCCAAGGTGGTCTTAACACTAGAACCGCCGGAACTGGTACTATACTTAGAACCGCCGATGTGGTCAAAGTGACCACTTTCTTTGTAAGTACATGCTGTGCTGTTTAATGTAAATATTAATGACCTTGATAATAATGTATCACTTTAATCACGTTTAATAACAGTATCATTGTATTTTACAACAATGGGAACATAATATTACTAATCTTAAAGAACATAGTTCACAATATTGATCTGCAACGATACTAATTGTATTGCAGTAGTTTTAAAATTAATAGAAATTCATCTTACTGGAGAAACTAAGTATCCATGAACATGTTAAGAGAAAGAACAATCATAAAATATGACCATGTATAGTACCTAATCCTACTTACAAGCATTAGAAACTACTTTCTTTATTATTTTATATGTACACGGCCCATAAACATATCTCTTGCATTTACTGCACACTTCATTTGTCTTGTTTCTGCATTTCCTCGCTTGGCATAGTTTTCTTACTTTCGCAGGAATTTCCGCTTCTTCTCTTTCTTCATCACCATCGTCCTTTTCTTCCTTTTCTTTTCCATCCCTTAGCATCCTTTCCTGAATTCTGGTTTCCGTATAGGCTCTACGTAATTCTTCTGATGGATTTAAGATGAAATTCCTCCTACTTATTTTGATCCCTGTCACTAGCTTGAAATTGATCCATGAGTTGATGGTTGCTAAATCAAGGATATTGTGAAATACGTGTACAGGCTATCGACGAGTACCAGAGGGGACAGAATATTTCCTCGTCATCTGGTCCAAGACGTCTACAGCAAATTTTGTGCTATTGTAGAAGCTCACTGCTTCGGGAAGGTGTTTCGAATTATTTTGTATTTCAACATCTGTGTGTATGGTACTATACAGAAGAAAAATTTGTTCTTTTTCCCTTGGTAAACTGTCAGAGAACCACCTTCCCTTTTCAAGAGAACAGGCGTATAAAGAGGAGTTTTCATTTTTTATAGTGTTCGGAATTTCTTTTCTTGCACGGTTGATAGTGCCGACAAGACTATTTTTCTCTTTTTCCAGTCTCTCCCCAAGTGTGACCGTAGTGAAAAAATTATCAGTAGTCACATTTCGCCCCTTATTGCGATATGGAGCTACCAACTTCATTACTACTTATTCTGGAAGTTTCCCATTAGGTGCCCTCTGTTCGTTCTTTCCTTCATAAGGGAACCCATTACAAAGATATTTTCTTTCTACATCCACTAGAAGCCAGAATTTGATTCCGAATTTATCAGGCTTATTCGGCATATATTGCAAATGCGGACACCTTGTTCTGCTGGGGAAAAGTTGTTCGTCCACAGTGACATTTGATCCAGGTATGTAATTCAACTGACAGTTTTCTATAAAATGGTTCCAAGTAGTTGATATAAGAGCAAATTTGTCACTTTTCAAACTTTACGACCGAGTATTTTTTTCACCAAAACGCAGATATTTCAAAATTTCTCGAAACCTGTTTCTGCTCACTGTGTCGGTGAAAAATGGGGATTCCCACTTTTTCGACCACAACTCTTCTACTTCAATACTTCTGGCACCTAGTGCACCACGAATATATAATAAAGCAACAATTGCATCTAATTCTTCTAAATGCAAACTCCAGGAATCATTTCCAAGAAGCCGTTGTGCCTCTGCTTCTGTGCATTTCTTTATGTGTTTCAACATTGATTGATCAACTAAAAGGCGCCAGACACTCGAAACATTATCATTTGAGACGTGCCGCTTTGCGCGTGGAGTAGGTCCAAATGTTTCTTTCAATATATTCTGTTGACCTATCCTACCTGGAGTAGTAGCACCGAAGTCTGCTACAGTCCACTCCGTGATCCCGTCCTTCCCCAGGAGTTTCGAGACACGTTCTGGAAGTGAACCCTCACTTCGTTTCTCCTCTTCCACGTCGATTCTGTATTGGTCCACTTACAGGAGGTGAAGTTCTTTTTTTACCCAGGGTAGGTCCTTCTCTAGGATTGTTTATATTACTGCTTGGTGCTGGTTCAGCAACTGCGTGAGGAAAGAGACAATTAGAAAGCTACATCTTATTATAAAGATAGCATACCACACAATAAAATAGCAGTAACAGAAGTAGCAGTAGAAGTGTCAGCTCTATTATAATAGTGATCATTATTCATATAGTAACAATAATAATAATAATAATAATATAAGTGAATGTAAATTACCTTCATCTTCAGTCTCGGAGCTGTCACTCTCCACATTAGCGACAGGTTGGTAATCTTCATCTGTAGTATCTTCCACACGGTCCTCAACTTCAGGATCATTTTCAGCATCCGATTCATACAAAAGTGTGACAATTTCTTCATCTGAAAGTGGCCGTGGCCGTGGTTTGTATCGCTGTGACATCTGAGCCATGTCTACTGCTCTGAGACCAGTACTCAAATAATCAGTCTTGTTTATGCGAAACCCAATAGCAAACAATAAATGACATATTGCATTGTTGAGCTTTTAAATTCAAACAATGCGAATAAACTTCAGTAACCAACATATTTTGTACATATTTAGTACATTGTTGAGTGCTGAGTATAAACCCGGGGAGTGACGCACATGAATCTTTAAATAATTGTTTTCAAATATACATGTAATGTGGTCTAAGTGACCACTCGACGGTTTTAAGTATAAGTGGTCATTCAAAGAAAACTAATGAAGATAAATATTGGACTATTTATATGATCTACATTAACATTTAGGAAAAGTCATTAACTCACAACAGCATAGGTTAGAAATTGGCCGAATAATAACATGTTAAAATATAAAAAGTGGTCAAATTGACCACTCGGCGGTCCTAGTGTTAACCTCATAAAGGTACACAAAAAATGTGTCATCCTGCTCCCAAATCACATAGGAAAGGAAGTTTGTACACGGATGACCAGTATCATGATAAACCTCATCAAGCGATGGAATCCTCATAGCGTTGACCCACCCGCTGATATCACCGGCATTCAGTTTTATTAGCGACATGTACGACTGTACTACAGGGAACTGAGCTACATCCGACACAACATCGTCGATACCGGAAGTCTGACTAACAGGAAACTTTATAATCTTCTCATGACAACAATCCACAGGAATCGTCTCGTAGACAAATATCCACATATAACATGGAGTAGAGTATGGTGGAATGTGCACACCGACATGTTACCGTCACGCGTCATAGCTTATTGGCAATCTTACAGTCAACGATAAAGTAGCAACGAATGACAGGCTACATAAGGTAGGCCTTCATCCAACGCCCAACTGTGACGCATGCGGGAGAGTTAATACACGAATACATAGGCTGAAGTGCGGACCTGCAGAAGAAATTCCAACATTTCTTATTCAAAGATTGTCGGTGATACACTGAGGTATCCACGAGCAAAAAAAAAAAAAGAAAGAAAAACGCTGCAACGTGAATCATGGGCCACACAGCATCGTTTATGACGCAGAATAGGCATGCTATTTTCCCATATTATTACTCTTACATCGAAATTGAACACCTTAAAATAAGCCAACATCGTGACTTCAGGAGATTATTTGGAAATACGCTGCACATCATAATCAACTGTTAAATACTTCATATCCAGCGTTTCGGATAGTAGAGGTTAACACCTTTCTATACACATAATCCTAGTTGCTTCCTGAGACTTCAGTTATCGTTTATGTTTTACGATATTATTCAAGGCGCTTACTACTGCAGAAAGCAGGTTTATTTCCCATTTAATGTTCTTGAATTTCGTTTCTCTCGCAGAACAGAAGAGTAAATTTCCCTCAGCAATCAAGTGATAGTCCTTTGTGTCATACATGTTTTTCTTTTTACCACTTTTGAAAGAAGAAATTTCATTTCAGACACTGCGCAACGGAGGGTTACAAATAATAGATACTTTTGTTAATTCTACTCACATGTCAGATTGGAAAAAAAGGGTTTATTTTTCCTTCTTCATCAATGGAATATCATTCTTTTTCGTTTTCTTTTTCCGTTTAGTATTTAATGATTTATTTGCAAATACAGCTTAGAAGCTGGCCGATGAAGGCAACACAGGTGAGAGATTGGCTGGGCTGTAAGGGGAGAAGGGAGGGCAAAAAAATAAAAATAAATGGATAGAGGGTCGGTCATGTAAGCAAGAGATCTCAGGTTCGAGTCCCAGCCGGCGCACACATTTTCACCTGTCTCCGTTGATATATATCAACAGCAGCTGCTGAAGGTATTAATATAATTCTAATTTCGTTCTAGACGGCTACAGGTCATCAATGGTGTCCGTATAAGTATATAGAGTCCTTCTTCATACCGCTCACATCACCCAGGACTGGTTTTGTGAGCATGAGGATGAATTGTCGCATCTCCCCTGGCCACCACACTCACCAGATCTAAATATCATTGAGCCTTTGTGGTCTACTTTGGGGAAGAGAGTACTTGATCACTATCCACCTCCATGATCGTTAACTTGCCGTTATTTTTCAGACAGGATGGTATGAGATTCTCTCTAAAGACGTTTACGACTCGCATTTATCCATTCCGAAACGAATGGAAGTCGTTTTGAATATCCACGCATTATGTGTGGCACAGTGTTACGTTTGTGGTATTTCCATATTTTTGTTCACACTGTGTATCTCCTTGTTAATTGCTGGTGAGTTGTAATCGAGATCACCTTTGGTAGGTATTACGGAGTGGGATGTTGATCGTGGGCTATGTCGTCGACTACAGAATGGCATTCCCTATAAGTTGTTGCAGGGACAACGCAAAGCAGGTGCAGCAAGTTCCGTCTTGAAACATCAGAGGATATAAATAGCTATTTAAGGGGACCACAACAACATTTCTACTCTTTCAGGTAACGCTTTCTTAATTTCATCTGTTGTTATTTCTCTCCTGGTAGTCTATTGACCTATTGTTTCTGTAACGTAAACTGAGCGCTGTGCTAATACCAGGTTTTCTCTGATTCACAAAAAACTGGGACTTTCTTTAAGTGCGTTGTGAACCAGTTCGCGTGTAACGGCTACTTCCGTTAATTTAACCCTCAACAAAAACTACCGACGTACCTGTACCACTCGTGCTCATCTGATTTACGCATTCTTCATAGACATTGTACATTTGTTTGTTCGAGCCAAAAGTATCAACCATCCAAGTAGGATTCTTCGATCATTAACGTCACTGCCCGATTTGCCCCCAACAAAGAATCCTTCCTCTGTCATTGAAGCCATTTGACCCGTCTTAGAAGGAGGTCTCCACTATTACTCATGCAACCCTCCTCACTGATCAACAGTGTCATTCACGGCCTATCCGTAGGTCAGAGAAGAATAGGTTGAACCATGTCAGCAAGCATGGGACCAACAAGTTTTCTTTCCAATGTTTTTGTTGCGGTACGTCAACTGTTACATCGACCATCCTCTATTACAGAGCGTCTGTCCACACCTCTACTTTTTATGACTATAAATACTTTAGACAACTTGAGTTTTTGTTATGTGCTCTATAAAGTAGAGCTATGATATTATCTTTCCTACTATGAAAGGCTCATTAATGCATTAACCTTTAACTGTTTACTCATTCTCGACTTTGAAGCACTTTCCATGCAATATAGATCTTCTAGCGATAAACACTCAGTTTTTCACCTGAATTCAGTTTTTTTTGTGATACGAAAATATGAATGTAATCATTTTAAGCTACAGTATTGTATTTCTGTTTTCTTGCCTCTTTTAATTTTGTATTTGAATAATACTGTCAATACAAATAAACTCTCTCCATGAGCCATGTACCTTGTGGAAATTGTATGGCTTGCGTGCGTCAACGATACAGTTAGACGCACCACAGACGCAGCCACAACGGAATGGTTTTTGTGGAGAGGCCAAACTACTCCATAGTTCCTGAAGAGGGTCGGCACGCTTTTCAGTAGCTGACCTGTCCTTGAGGCATGACAGTGGTGGTACAGCGAACTAATTGAATGACGATTAAGATGTTGCCCTTACTTGTTTCCCAAGGGCATGCAGCTCTGGCGTGTGGCTTAATTATAATTACAGCTATTTCAGTAAAATATTCTGGAGATAAAATAATCCTCCATTTGGATCTGTGGGTGGGTGCAAAGCAAGAAGATGTTGTCATCAGGAAAAACAAAAATAGCATTCTACGGGTCGGAGCTTAGAATGTTAGATCTCTTAACCTGTTAGACAAGTGGGATAATTTAAAATGAAAATTGGTTGATTGAAGTTTGGTATAGTGTGACTTAGTGAAGTGCGGTGGCAGAAATAACAGGAGGTCTGGTCAGGTCTGTACAGATTTCTCAACACAAAATCGAATGGGAGCTATGCAGGAGTAGGCTTAATAATGAACCGGAAAATGGGAATGCGGATAAGCTGCTATGGACAGCATATTGAAAGTATTGTCGCGGCGAAAATAGACACGAAACTTACACCCACCACAGCAGTACAATTTCAGATTCCATCTAGCTCCCCATACGATATAGAGATTGAAAGATGTTGAGATAAAGCGAATTGTTCAGGTGTTCGGGAGGTGAAAGTTCACTTGTGATGGGTGGCTGGATGATAGTAGTAGGAAAAGGAGGAAAAGGAAAATGGTTGAAGAACATGGAATGAGGGAAAGGAATCCAAGAGAAAGTGGTATGGGGGAAACGAATGAAAGAGGAAGCCACCTAGTCAAATTTTGGACAGAGCATAATTTAATCATGACTAACATTTGGTTTAAGAATCAAGAAAGAGGGTTGTATATGTCGAAGAGAGCTGGGGTCATTCGAAGATTGCACACTGGTCAGATAATGGTAAGACAGAGATTTAGAAACCAGTTTTTTAACTGTAAGGCATTTCCAGCTGCAGGTTTGGGCTCTGACCATGACACCTCATTATGAATTGCGGACTTAAAATGAAGAAACGGCGAAAAGGTAGGGAATTAAAGCGATGGGACCTGGATGAATTGAAGGAACCGTACAGTGTTGAGAGTTTTAGAGAGAATATTAGGCAGTTTGGACTGAAACAGGAAAAGAATACGACAGAAAAGGAATGCATAGCTTTGAGAACTTAAACATAGAAGGCAGTAGAAGATAATATAGCTAACGAGAAAATGCATTGAAGAAATCCCTCGATAACACAGGGATTTCAATTTAATTGGCGAAAGAAGGAAGTATGAACTTGCAGCAAATGAAGCATGTGAAAGGAAATAGACAGGGTCTAAAATAGAAGATTACTGGAAAGCACAAAACGTTTCATAGCATGGGAGACTAGACGACAAATAAAAGGCTGTAGATGCATGCAATACTGTGGCACAGATGCCACCTACAGGAAACTTAGACATTTGGAGAAAAGAGAAGCAGCTCTGTGAATATCAAGAGCTCAAATGGCTGGACACAACTCAGAAGTGAAAGCTGGAAACGTGGAACAAATATACTGGGTTGGTCATAAGTCAGTTGTCACTAGAAATCCTTAGAATTTATTCTGTCTAGCGTAGTGGTAGTCATTTGCGAACATGACAAGTACGTAATACCTATGAGTCAGTTGACACTATCAGTTTGAAGTTATGTCGTTTGTAGTTGTCAGAGGGATAATTAACAGGAAATTACTAAGAACAGCATGTATTTGCACTCCAAATATGATGTAAACATGAGCGTCGTTAGAGTGATGTTTGTGACTTGTTTGTGGAACGTAGCCCAACACGCATCCTCCATCTGGACAAGGTATTCTCAAATTATATTTAAGATTTGTGTCGGCAGCGGAGCCACCCCATTCAGGTAGACCAAAGACTGGTTCTACAGAAGAGTATCTTAATGTTGTGGCGTAGTGCTGTGTGCAGTCACCAACTAAATCTTAAATAAAAACGTGAAAGAAGTATGAAATAGCAAGAAAACGCCTACAGATGCTTCAGAAAAAGCTAGAACTGAGACCATACTGGCCTACTTTAGTTCAAGACCTAAATGAAGGTGATCCGGCAGCCATATGGAATTCTGTGAGTTGTTACCCAAACTGAGAAGAAGCCTATCCAAAGTTACCAAAAATGGTTCAAATGGCTCTGAGCACAATGGGACTTCACTTGTGAAATCATCAGTCCCCTAGAACTTAGAACTACTTAAACCTGACTTAACCTAAGGACATCACACACATCCATGCCCGAGGCAGGATTCGAACCTGCGACCATAGCGGTCACGCGGTTCCAAACTGTAGCGCCTAGAACCGCTCGGCCACCCCCCAAGTTAAACAAAAGTATTCTCTGGAGAGACAAAGCGACTTTTAAATTGAATGGCAGAGTGAACAAATACCAGTGTATGTACTGGGATTCCACGAATCCTCCTGTGGCGATGAAGACAGGGATAAACACTCCTGGAGTGGCTCTATGGTCAGGGATTTTCAGAGATGGACTAATCGGCCATTATTTTTTTAACGGTGTTGTATTTTCTGCAAATTACCAAGATACGCTTCAATAAGTGCTGGTAGAACCGGAAAATAGACCACTTTTTTAACACCTACTGTCGATTACGGAAAAGCTGATACAAGATGGAACACCCCCGCATTATTGAGTTATTGTGAGAGACTTCCTAAATGAAAAGTTCGATGAATGGATTGGCAGACGGGGTATTACTGAATGACCTTCACGATCCGAGATATCACACCCCTTGATTTTCCAGTCTGCTGAATACTAAAAAATGTTTATTCCGTTAAGATTTATGCTGTTGAGAATTTGAAGGAACCACTGCAATCAGAATTTGAAAACAAATAATCCCTGAATATTTGCGACAGAAGTTGTAAATCAGTGTTGAAGTGATACAATGTTGGCAGTGATCTCCATGAAAATCATTGTAAACATCTTTTTCATGTTCATTGAACTCTACATGCACTTCTGTTTTGCTAACAAATTTGTATTTTTATTTGTTCAGTATTATTACGTCAAAGGTATTTTTGAAAACTGAGTTATGGCCCACCCTGTATAGAGGATCTGTACGATGTACGTTTACAGGCACTCATCACAGTCAGTACAGGTACACATTTGACACTACATATCAAGTCTGGGTTGCGAACCAACTTCACTAGGACCTTGTCTTGAGCGGTGATGTAGGATTCCTGCATCTCCTCCCCTACACTCATTACCTGAGGATGAGAGTACTTTGACTTTTGGTGCAAGGTACAGAAACTTGAAGATGTTACCATAGCATAAGAAGAGGGAATGCGTGAAAGTGACGCAGGAGATATGATACAGAGAACAATTTGACAGAGCACTGAAAGATCTAAGTGCAAAAAAGCCCCTGGAGTAAACGGCATTCCCTCATCGTTACTGAGATCTTTGGGAGAGTCAGGTATGATAATGTTTTTCTGCTTAGTTTGGAAGATATATGAGACTGGAAAATTACCCTCAGACTTAAAGAAGAAGGTAATAATTTCAATTACACAGATGACGGATATGAATACTAAATTTAATAAGTCGTGGTTGCAAAATATTGGCACGAATTATTTAAAGCATAAAGGAAAAGTTGGCAGAAGCCGACCACGAGACAGATCAGTTTGGTGCTGCTATTACTAATTCCCCCTGCAGAGGCGATATAAGACCATTTGCTTGGCAGGTTTTACTCCATTGTATGGACGCCCAAATAAAGGATGATTCAGGAGGAATGTAACGTAACCTGTGAAGCGATCCAACATGTGAAAAAACCCGAAAAATTTCTATGAACTGGTGTCCGATTTTCGATCGTTACGAAATTGGAGCGCGTTGAAGACTACACACATCCATGAATGAATATGAAGACTAGTGTGAATATTATTTCCAAAATGCTGTGGTGGACAGAATAACGGTGAGTTAGATGACAGCAGATGGCAGCATTGTGACTTCGCACCGAGGCAACAGCTGCAAGCGTACCCAGGGTGTAATCGTGGGTTGGACCAGGCATTGTTTGTTTTGTGCTTGAGTGTTGTTTAATCGAGCAAGTCCATCGTGCCCGTGAATACCAACTTGCTACATACATTTACACGTGCGGAATATGCAGACATGTTGTTTGTGTATGGCTACTGTAATGATAGTGCCCGTGCAACTGTGACAGGATATCCGAGATGCTTCCCCGATCGAGGAACCCCTTCTTCCAGGGTATTTCCCAAGGTTTTTAAAACATTACGTAAATCTGGAACACTACCCAGTGTACACAGAACATCAGTGCGTGAGGCTGCCCACTCAGCTGAGGAAAGGAAATACATTCTTGCAATGGTACAATGTAGTCCCACCACCATTTCACAGCATATTAATCGTCAGCTCAATATTCCACAGACGCGAGTGTGGTGTACGTTAAATTCTGAGTACTTGTACCCATTCCGTATGCAGCCTGTGCAACATCTGCACCCAGGTGGCTCAGTAAGCAGACAACAATTTTGTGAATGGTTGGCTGTAAACTGTGACATCGTGCAATACACTTTATTTACAGATGAAGCTACATTTACATCAATGGTACATGGCCTACGGAGAACCCACATGGAACTGAGGAATAATGATTACAAGTTAGGTTCTCAGTTAAGGTCTGGTGTGGTTTGATTAGTGGCCTAGTGATAGGACCTGTGTTACCGCCAAATCGTGCGACAGACGCAACATATGCACATCTCCTGTTAGAAGACCTATCTGCACTTTTAGAAGAGGTGACATTAGAACAACGACGGCAAATGTGCTTGCAAAATGATGGATCACCAATTCACTGTACCAGACGAGAATCCCAGTACCTGAATAACACATTTCATCAACCGTGGATTGGCCATGGGGGACCCATTAACTGGCCTGCCAGATCACCCTACCTAATCCCATTAGCTATGGGGCAAGTGGATCAGTCGAGGCGGACCACATGCTTGGACATCAAGATTTAACCCCTTTGGAATTTTTCTTATGGGGCCACATGAAGAGTCTTGCTTACGAGACCCTTGTCCAGTCGGAGGAAGATCTGGTTGCACTGATCTTGACTGTGGCAGAAATGACTAACTATACACCACACATGTGGGGTCATAGTTTATGAAAACTTACTACGCAGGTACACTGTGTGCAGCGAACTTGGTGGTCGTAATATCGAACAACTGTTGTAATACCAAAGTAAATAGGAGTGAAATCTGTACATCTTCTTTTCCTTGTATAGAAACAACGTTTCCGGACATGGGTTTCTATGTACAACATGTTATACTAAATCCCTCTACAACCTTTAGAAGTGAGTAACATGATTGTTAAACACATTTTATAAGAATTATCATAAGACTGCTAATTTGGAGTTCTATTGGACCCAGAAATGTTGACAGAATCAGTAAATCTCATAGTCTTTCTTTTTCCAGGACGTGAGTAACAGCACATGGACAACACATTAAACATTTCAGCAAAACTGCTTGCAGTTGTGAAAAGAGAGTGTTCTGATTTCACATACTTCCCTGTGCTCTTGCTCCCGTGATGATTATTTCGTCCAAGTAATATGCACATGCCGAAATGTTCTGTCTTAATTATTAGGGAAACCACTGAAATGTTGCTGGTGCCCTGGACTTACCAAGTGGCAAACTGTGAGAGCGATGGAATCCGAACCATGTATTAAACATATCTGTATTTTTTGATTTTTCCTTCAGAGGCAACTTCAGGTCTGTTTTAAAAAATATCGTCTCCCTTTGCCTGGCAAATAATTTATCAGGGCTTAGAAAGCAATAAATGTCGCTTATTGTCTATGGACAAAACGTAACTGTAATATCTCATCACAGTCGCAAAGTTTTGTTGGGCTTCCAAATAACAGTGAGATGAGTAGCCAACACGCTCAAGAATATGTGATCAGTGACCTCAAAGGCGACCAAAAGGTCCATTCATGACTTCACATTTCCTTTAACAGTATATTAGACGTCGTGTGCGCAGACAATGCAAGGTACTTCCGAGGTTTCTAAAGAAATGCGAGTTTCGAATAACTGTGGGTCACCTGATCCGTCTGAGAGTAACTCTGCGAATTCCTGATACAAATAAATCAGTGGCTGAAGTGGTGTTGCTAAAGTGGTGTTAGTACGAGACTGATTTGTTTCGTCATCGAGAAATCAGAAACATTAAAGACGTTTCTACGGTCGCAGGTTCGAATCCTGCCTCGGGTATGGATGTGTGTGATGTCCTTAGGTTATTTAGGTTTAAGTAGTTCTAAGTTGTAGGAGACTGATGACCTGTGAATTTAAGTCCCATAGTGCTCAGAGCCAGCCATTAAAGACGTTTAAACCTAAGTACATAGAGAAATTGAGACTGTAACTATCTGTGATGGTAGTACGAGATGGACAATTACGAGAGCGTGATGAAAAGTGATGCCTCCGAATGTTTTATGTGAAAACTCGTAAGGCTTTTTAAATAAAACAAACGTTATTAACATTGTACACCTTTATTCTTCATGTCTGCATAATTTCAGCCTTCTGCCGATCGAGGGCTCAGAATTGAAGCGTGTAACTTCACGGTTTGTAACATAACTGTGTCAAGTTTGTCCACACTCTCCTTCAGCATGGCAATGCCAGAGCACACACGAGCGCTGCAGAATCTGCAACAATCCGACGTCTTGGGCTCACTGTCATCGATCATCCTCCATACAGTCCCGACTTGGTCCCATGTTATTTTCATCTGTTTCCAAAACTTAAAGAACGCCTTCTAGGATTTCGCTTTGATAGTGATGAAGCACTGCATGCAGAGGTATGGTTGTGACTCCTTCAACGAAGTGAAACATTTTACGTTGACGGTATCAACATCTCGTTGGGAGAAATGTGTTCATCGCGAGGGTGACTGTGTTGAGAAAGAAATATGTAGACATGAAGAATAAAGATGTAAAATGTTAATAACGTTTGTTTTATTTCAAAATCTTTAAGAATTTTCACCTAAAAATGCGGAGGCATTACTTTTCAACACGCTCTCGGATTTTACGGGAATACCCCAACGAAAATTATCTCATGATGGGAATTTGTTGTCGAGTGTAGCAATCACCTGTGCATTGCTACAAGGCCAGGCTAACGAAGATGGACCTCCGCTGCCCTCTTTACAATGGACACCAGCGCAACCAGTTGAAAGGGTATATACAAACACACACACACACACACACACACACACACACACACACACACACACACACTCTTTTAATTTGCTTTTAAATGTTGGTTGGATATCTGTCAGACTTTTAATACTATTTGGCAAATGAGCAAAGATTTTTGTGGCAGCATAATTCACCCCTTTCTCTGCCAAAGTGAGATTCAATCCAGATCTTCACTGTTCTGCATTAAATCCCACTTTGGCACAGAAAGGGGTGAATTATGCTGCCACAAAAATCTTTGCGCCAGCACACGTGCGGAAGTCAGATTTCGTCATAATGTGCAGCTACAGCACATACTAAGTAGATGATAAACCTTTTAACAATATGTACACTCTTTGCTCTGGTGAGAACAGTCACATTGTAGAAGAGCTGAGACGCAGGGGCTACCTTGGACGAGATTGTCTTCACCATAGTGGAAGTGAGAGTCACCAGGGCGATTGTGAGAGAGTGTGTGGATGATAATGATCCGCGAGAAACTGATGGGTCGGTCACCAGGCAGTACTGAAAACTTGTTGGTCCCATGCTTGCTGACATGGTTCAACCTATTCTTCTCTGACCTACGGATAGGCCGTGAATAACACTGTTGATCAGTGAGGAGGGTTGCATGAGTAATAGTGGAGACCTCCTTCAAAGACGGGTCAAATGGCTTCAATGACAGAGGAAGGATTCTTTGTTGGGGGCAAATCGGGCAGTGACGTTAATTATCGAAAAATCCTACTTAGATGGTTGATACTTTTGGCTCGAACAAACAAATGTACAATGTCTATGAAGAATGCGTAAATCAGATGAGCACGAGTGGTACAGGTACGTCGGTAGTTTTTGTTGAGGGTTAAATTAACGCAAGTAGCCGTCACACGCGAACTGATTCGCAACGCACTTAAAGCAAGTCCCAGTTTTTTGTGAATCAGAGAAAACCTGGTATTAGCACAGCGCTCAGTTTACGTTACAAAAGCAATAGGTCAATAAACTACCAGGAGAGAAATAACAACAGATGAAATTAAGAAAGCGTTACCTGAAAGAGTAGAAATGTTGTTGTGGTCCCTTTAAATAGCTATTTCTATCCTCTGATGTTTTAGGAATTTTAAATTTATTAAACAAAAAAATTTTAATTTAAAGGAAACTGATGTCTAGAACGCAATTTTTCTCCATGTAGCCGGCCGGAGTGGCCGAGCGGCTCTAGGCGCTTCAGTCTGGAACCGCGAGACCGCTACGCTCCCAGGTTCGAATCCTGCCTCGGGCATGGATGTGTGTGATGTCCTTAGGTTAGCTAGGTTCAAGTAGTTCTAGGGGACTGATACCTCAGATGTTAAGTCCCATAGTGCTCAGAGCCATTTTTTCCATGTACAATTAAAGAACGGTAACTAGTTTCGGTTGCTTTCTGCAACCATCTTCAGATCGCGGTGAATATGTAGTAAAAACTATCATCATTAATTATAGGCATGCAGTTATATGCATTCGGTTTGTCGGTCATCAAGACTATGACGTCATGTAGTTACAAACTTTTTCCTGAGCGATCCAAGTTGTAAGCCATAATCTGGCAAGAATACGGTAGTAAAGAAGCCGAATGGCCAGTTGCATTAGCCAAAACAGCATCAAAACGTCATTATTTGCAGTTGTACAGCAGGCATAATAGTGAGAACAGAATATCTGCTATACAACTGCAAATAATGGGCTCTTGATGCAATTTTTAGTAATGACGCTGGCCATTGGCTTTCTTTATTACCGTTATCTTGCTAAATTATGGTTTACCACCTGGCTCGCGCACGAGGAAGTTTGTTACGACATAATGTCTAGTCTTTTTGGCCCACAATACAAATACATGTAATTGCATGGCTACAGCTAATGATAGTTTTTACTGCATATTCAGCTCTTTTTTACGGTTTGGATGATCTGAAGATGGTTGCAGAAAGCACCCGAAACTAGTTATCGTGCTTTAACAGTATAAGGAAAAACAACTGCGGTCTTGGCATTAAAATCGTTTAATTAAAATGTTTTTATTTAATAAATTACATTAAGACCGGCACCTCCTCGCTGGAAATGAAGATTTCTCTAGTAATTCATAATGTCTACCATTTTATTGCGAAAACTTAAACATCTACTTTAATACTTAGAATATTCATTTTCACAACAGATGCTAGATATGTTCGGATGGGATGAATTATTAATACCGTCCTACAGATTGTAACGTGCAAGTACAAGAGCGACCTTGTACTCTAAACAGTCTAGTGCTCGCGAAGGGCCGGTGGGAAGTTGTCCTCCGATTTAACGGGCGGCCTCCTTTGAAAGGAAGCTGTGAAGAGCTTCCGGAGCTGATGTATCGGCCGCTACCGCTCCCCATCTCGCCGTCCGGCCCGACCGCCATATATCTCAGCGCAGAGCGCCTCAGCGGCCCTCTGGCCACGCCCCACAACAACCCTCATATCCGTGTAAGCCTTCGACTCTGGCCAAGGAGCCAAATTCAGCCACCATGTGTTAAACATGAACTTCCTATCTTCAAGAAGACGAGACCTGCGTACCCCGACCGAGGTGAAACAGCGCTTCGACCAACTACCTCTTCTTGGTTGCAAAATGAGTTTCCATTCGGAAACCTTACCAGAAGGAAGCGAGATCATCCCAGGCAACTTAACGAAAGAAGATGGTCGGGAACGTCTATGAATGAAAGTTTTCGTTTTGTGAACTTTGCGAGTGGAAAGGATGAAGAAAGTTTAGAGTTTCATCTACCTTAGACGTAGGGATCTGGGGGAGAGGAAATGGAGAAAGGAAGTGGTCGTGGCTTAGTTGAAGCAATCACCCAAACATGTGCGGCACCAGCTATGGAAAACCGAAATCAATATGGGCCGGCTGGAATCTAAACCACTTTCCGAATGCAAGCCTATTGTCATAAGCACTACGCCACCTCTTTTATTTAGGTGGAGGTATCATATACTAGACGACAGATGAGTTTCCAGTTTTTTAGAAAGCCACCAGGAACCTCTGTTGCGTGCATTTTTCTTCCATGTGAAAGGCCTCGCACTGATGGAAAGAAATTTATGCATAATAATGCAAAGGAGTGTAGCATTTGATCTGTCGGCCTAACATAGAACCCAAGTGACTGATATATAACTGATCTCGGACTGAGAATTCACTATGATTTGAAGTCTCCCCGTGTAACACGCACATCTTTTTAAGGGTCGCTGCATGACATCGAACAAATTTTGGAGATGTTCCTAGAACACCTTCATCCATATGGTTTTGTATGGGATACCACAAATCATTAACAGCGGTTGGTGGAAAATTGTGTCAGATGAGTTTTCGATCAACCATATAACAGACATATGGGTTAGGTGACATTTAACGTGAACTTCTAGATGTTGAAGCATTGGGACTCAACGTTCTTGGAGAATAGCTTGCACAATCTTCATTATAAGTGACTGAAATTTTACTGCTGACATACAGGGTGTTACAAAAAGTACGGCCAAACTTTCAGGAAACATTCCTCACACACAAAGAAAGAAAATATGTTATGTGGACATGTGTCTGGAAACGCTTACTTTCCATCTTAGAGCTCATTTTATTACTTCTCTTCCAATAACATTAATCATGGAATGGAAACACACAGCAACAGAACGTACCATCGTGACTTCAAACACTTTGTTACAGGAAATGTTCAAAATGTCCTCCGTTAGCGAGGATACATGCATCCACCCTTCGTCGCATGGAATCCGTGTGCGCTGTTGCAGCCCTGGAGAATGGCGTATTCTATCACAGCCGTCCACAATACGAGAACGAAGAGTCTCTACATTCAGTACTGGGGTTGCGTAGATAAGAGCTTTCAAATGCCCCCATAAATGAAAGTTAAGAGGGTTGAGGTCAGAAGAGCGTGGAGGCAATGGAATTGGTCCGCCTCTACCAATCCATCGGTCACCGAATCTGTTGTTGAGAAGCGTAGGAACACTTTGACTGAAATGTGCAGGAGCTCCGTCGTGCATGAACCCCATGTTGTGTCGTACTAGTAAAGGCACATGTTCTAGCAGCACAGATAGAGTATCCCGTATGTAATCATGATAACGTGCTCCATTGAGCGTAGGTGGAAGAACATCGGGCCCAATCAAGACATCCCCAACAATGCCTGCCCAAACGTTCACAGAAAATCTGTGTTGACTACGTGATTGCACAATTGCGCGCGGATTCACGTCAGCACACACATGTTGATTGTGAAAATTTATAATTTTATCACGTTGGAATGAAGCCTCATCCGTAAAGAGAACATTTGCACTGAAATGAGGATTGACACATTGGTGGATGAACCATTCGCAGAAGTGTTCCCGTGGAAGCCAATCAGCTGCTGATAGTGCCTGCATAACGCTGTACATGGTACGGAAACAACTGGTTCTCCCGTAGCACTCTCCATACAGTGACATGGTCAACGTTACCTTATACGGCAACAACTTCTCTGACGCTGACATTAGGGTTGTCGTCAACTGCACGAAAAATTGCCTCGTCCATTGCAGGTGTCCTCGTCGTACTAGGTATTCCCCAGTCGCGAGTCATAGGCTGGAATGTTCCGTGCTCCCTAAGACGCCGATCAATTGCTTCGAACGTCTTCCTGTTGGGACACCTTCGTTCTGGAAATATGTCTCGATACAAATGTACTGCGCCACGGCTATTGCCCCGTGCTAATCCATACGTCAAATGGGCATCTGTCAACTCCGCATTTGTAAACATTGCACTGACTGCAAAACCACGTTCGTGACGAACACTAACCTGTTGATGCTACGTACTGATGTGCTTGATGCTGGTACTGTAGAGCAATAAGTCGCATGTCAACACAAGCACCGAAGTCAACATTACCTTCCTTCAATTGGGCCAACTGGCGGTGAATCGAGGAAGTACAGTACATACTGACGAAACTAAAATGAGCTCTAACATGGAAATTAAGGGTTTCCGGACACATGTCCACATAACATCTTTTCTTCATTTGTGTGTGAGGAATGTTTCCTGAAATTTTGGCCGTACCTTTTTGTAACACCCTGTATACACTACTGTAAGTAGGCTGTTTAGGTTTTCTTATTGGTAACGCCACGTAGCGCTCTGTATGCACATCACTGGCTGTGCTGTGTGCAGTCTGTGGCTAGTTTGCATTGTTGTCTGCCATTGTAGTGTTGGGCAGCTGGATGTGAACAGCGCATAGCGTTGCGCAGTTGGAGTTGAGCCGCCAGCAGTGGTGGATGTGGGGAAGTGAGATGGCGGATTTTTGAGAGCCGATGATCTGGACGTGTGTCCGTCAGAAACAGTACATTTGTAAGAATGGATGTCATGAACTGCTATATATATATATATATTATGACTTTTGAACATTATTAAGGTAAATACACTGTTTGCTCTCTATCAAAATTTTTCATTTGCTAACTATGCCTATCAGTAGTTAGTGCCTTCAGTAGTTTGAATCTTTTATTTAGCTGGCAGTATTGGCGCTCGAGGTATTTCAGTAGTTCGAGTAACGAAGATTTTTGTTAGGTAAGTGATTTGTGAAAGGTATAGGTTAATGTTAGTCAGGGCCATTCTTTTGTAGGGATTATTGAAAATCAGATTGCGTTGCGCAAAAAAAAAATATTGTGTGTCAGTTTAGTGTTGATCAGAATAGGTAAAGAGCGAAATGTCTAGGTACGTTCAGTTTTCCTCAGCTGTTTGAAAATCAAATAATGTAAGAGATTTATCAGCACAGTAATTCAATAATTTTCCTAAGGGTACGTTTCACTACTGACCATTAAAACTGCGACAAGAAGAAGAAATGCAAATGATAAACGGGTATTCATTGGACATATATATTATACTAGAACTGACATGTGATTACATTTTCACGCAGTTTGGGTGCATAGATCGTAAGAAATCAGTACCCAGAACAACCACCTCTGGCAGTAATAACGGCCATGATACGCCTGGTCATTGAGTCAAACAGAGCTTGGATGGTGCGCGCAGGTACAGCTGCCCATGCAGCTTCAACGCAGTACCAAAGTTCATCAAGAGTAGTGTCTGGTGTATTGTGACGAGCCAGTTGCTCGGCCACCATTGACCAGACGTTTTCAATTGGTGAGAGATCTGGAGAATGTGCTGACCAGGGAGCAGTCGAACATTTTCTGTATCCAGGAAGGCCCGTACAGCACCTGCAACATGCGGTTGTGCATTATCCTGCTGAAATGTGGGGTTTCGCAGGGCTCGAATGAAGGGTAGAGCCACGGGTCGTAACACATCTGATAAGTAACATCCACTGTTCAAAGTGCCGTCAATGCGAACAAGAGGTGACCGAGACATGTAACCAATGGCACCCCATACCATCACGCCGGGTGATACGCCAGTATGGCGATGACGAATACACGCTTCCAATGTGCGTTCAGCGCGATGTCGCCAAACGCGGATGCGACCATCATGATGCTGTAAACACAACCTGGATTCATCCGAAAAAATGGCGTTTTGCGATTCGTGCACCCAGGTTCGTCGTTGAGTACACCATCGCAGGCGCTCCTGTCTGTGATGCAGTGTCAGCGGTAACCGCAGCCTTGGTCTCCGAGCTGACAGTCCCTGCTGCTGTAAACGTCCCCAGCTGTTGACACATGGATCTAGACGTGGCTGCACGATCCGTTATAGCCATGCGGATAAGATGGTTGTCATCTTGACTGCTAGTGATACGAGGCCGTTGGGATACAGCACGGGGTTCCGTACTACCCTCCTGAACCCACCGATTCCATATTCTGCTAACAGTCATTGTATCTCGACCAACGCGGGCAGATAAACCGCAATCGTGATAGGCTACAATCCGACCTTTATCAAAGTCAGAAACGTGACGGTACGCATTTCTCCTCCTTACACGAGGCATCACAACAACGTTTCACCAGGCAACGCTGGTCAACTGCTGTTTGTGTATGAGAAATCGGTTGGAAACTTTCCTCATGTTAGCACGTTGTAGGTGCCGCCACGGCGCCAACCTTGTGTGAATGCTCTGAAATGCTGATCATTTGCATATCACAGCATCTTCTTCCTATCGGTTAAATTTCGCGTCTGTAGCACGTCATCTTCGTTGTGTAGCAATTTTAATGGCTAGTAGTGTAGTATATGGAATTACCCAGTGAGTATTTATCGACAGATATTTATTATTTAACGACCACATTAATCTAGCCTTGAGGAAGGAAGATGTCAGACTCAGATATATTGAAATAACCCTTAAGAAGTAAAATTCACTCGCGATATAGGTCACTCACAAAATCATTTTGCGACTATACTCTTGTGTACCGGTCGCAGCAGTAGAGTATTTGTGCCGATATTCTGCCCAAAATTGTTTTTGATAGTAAATACCTATAAACTACTTTATCTCCAACCTTAGACAAATGCCTGGGGTGACCTGGTATGATTTTCTTAGTTCGTCTGCCTTTCTGTTTGTACCGCGTTGCTTTCCATAATTTCGGGTCTTTTGGCTTGAAAATTAGCCAGATGTCTCGTCACATACATGATCGTTCCATAAGTAGTTGGTCTGCCATAATTTCTCTCAGTAATTTTTTAAAAATGTTTTCTCAAACTAATTCAGTAATTCTAGCTACACATACAATGGAGTTTCATGTACTTTCTTATATATACATGTATGGAGTTGTATACACTGATGTGACAGAAATTATGATACCTCTAATATCGTGTCGGACCTCCTTTTGCCCGACGTAGTACAACGACTCGACGTGGAATGGACTCAACAAGTCGTTGGAAGTCAACTGCAGAAATATTCAGCCATGATGCCTCTATGCTGCCTCTATAACAGTCCGTAACTTCGAAAGTGTTGTGCGCGTAGGATTTTGTTCACGAGCTGGCCTCTCGATCATATTCCATCAATGTTCGATGAGATTCATGTCGGGTGGTGTGGCTGGCCAAATCATTCGCTCGAATTGTCAAAATTGCTTTTTGAAACCAATTGCGACCTAGTGACATGGCGTACTGTCATCCATAAAAATTCCATCGTTTTTTGGCAACATGAAGTCAATGAACAGCTGCAGATGGTCCACAAGTAGTGGAACATAATCGTTTCAGTTGAGCCATAGGACCCAGTCCATTCCACTTAAGCACAGTCCACACCATTATGGTGCCACCAGCGTGCTCAGTGCCTTGTTGACAACCTGGGTCCATTCCTTCGTGGGGTCTGTGCCACACTCGAACCTTACCATCAGCTCTCACCAACTGATGTCGGGACTCATCTGATGAGGGCACGGTTTTCCAGTAGTCTAGGGTTCAACCGATATGGTCACGAGCCCAGGAGAGGAACTGGAGGCGATGTCATGCCATTAGCAAAGGCACTAGCGCCATAACCTATTAAAGCCAAATTTCGCCTCACTGTCCTAACAGATACGTTGACCATACGTCCCACATTGATTTCGGAGATTGGTTGCCTGTTAGCACAGGCAACTTTACGCAACCGCCGCTGCTCTCGGTCGTTCTGTGAATGCCGTCCCCACTGCATTGACTGTGGTAAGAGCTACTGCCTGAAATGTTGTATTCTCGGCACACTCTTGTTACACTGTGGCTCTCGGAATACTGAATTCCCTAACAGTTTCCGAAATGGAATGTCCCACGCGTCTACCTCCAACTACGGCCATAACCACGTCGGAAACCTTTTCACATGAATCACCTGAGTACAAATGAAAGCTCCTCCAATGCACTGGCCTTTCATACCTTGTATTCGTGATACTACCGCCAGCTTTGTATGTGCATATTGCCATCCCATGACTTCTGTCACTTCAGTGTATGTCAGTATGTGTAGTCGAGGTTGGTGCAGCTATTACGTTCAATTGTCTAGAGATCCAGATCTCCACAGGTGATTGTCCCAGGCTTCTGGCCAAAGTTTTTTCAACTTCAGCTCGTAATTTTCCGTATATATAGGGTGGTCCATTGATAGTGACCGGGCCAAATATCTCACGAAATAACCATCAAACGAAAAAACTACAAAGAACGAAACACGTCTAGCTTGTAGGGGGAAACCAGATGGCGCTATGGTTGTCCCGCTACATGGCGCTGCCATAGGTCAAACGGATAACAACTGCGTTTTTTAAAATAAGAACACCCATTTCTATTACATATTCGTGCAGTACGTACAGAAAAATGAATGTTTTAGTTGGACCACTTTTTCGCTTTGTGATAGATGGCGCTGTAATAGTCACAAACGTATAAGTACCTGATATCACGTAACATTCTGCCAGTGCGGACGGTGTTTGCTTCGTGATACATTACCCGTGTTAAAATGGACCGTTTACCAATTGCATAAAAGGTCGATATCGTGTTGATGTATGGCTATTGTGATCAAAATGCCCAATTGGCGTGTGCAATTTATGCTCCTCGGTATCCTGAACAACGTCATCCAAGTGTTCGGACCGTTCGCCGGATAGTTACATTATTTAAGGAAACAGGAAGCGTTCAGCCATATGTAAAACGTCAACCGCGACCTGCAACAAATGATAATGCCCAAGTAGGTGTTGTAGCTGCTGTCGCGGCTAATCCGCACATCAGTAGAAGACACATTGCGCGAGAATCGGGAATCTCAAAAACGTCGGTGTTGAGAATGCTACATCAACATCGATTGCACCCGTACCATATTTCTATGCACCAGGAATTTCATGGCGATGACTTCGGACGTCGTGTACAGTTCTGCCACTGGGCACAAGAGAAATTACGGGAAGATGACAGATTTCTTGCACGCGTTCTATTTAGCGACGAAGCGTCATTCACCAACAGCGGTAACGTAAACCGGCATAATATTCACTATTGGGCAACGGAAAATCCACGATGGCTGCGACAAGTGGAACATCAGCGACCTTGGCGGGTTAATGTATGGTGCGGCATTAAGGGAGGAAGGATACCTGGCCCCCATTTTATCGATGGCAATCTAAATGGTGCAATGTATGCTGATTTCCTACGTTATGTTCTGTCGATGTTACTACAAGATGTATCACTCCATGACAGAATGTCGATGTACTTCCAACATGATGCATGTCCGGCACATAGCTCGCATACGGTTGAAGTGGTATTGAATAGCATATTTCATGACAGGTGGATTGGTCGTCGAAGCACCATACCATGGCCCGCACATTCACCGGATTTAACGTCCCCGAATTTCTTTCTGTGGGGAAAGTTGAAGGATACTTGCTATCGTAATGCACAGACAATGCCTGACAACATGCGTCAGCGCATTGTCAATGCATATGTGAACATTATGGAAGGCGAACTACCTGCTGTTGAGAGGAATGTCGTTACACGTATTGCCAAATGCATTGAGGTTGACGGACATCATTTTGAGCATTTATTGCATTAATGTGGTATTTACAGGTAATCACGCTGTATCACCATGCGTTCTCAGAAATGATAAGTTCACAAAGATACGTGTATCACTTTGGAACAACCGAAATAAGATGTTAAAACGTACCTACCTTCTGTATTTTAATTTAAAAAACCTACCTGTTACCAACTGTTCGTCTAAAATTGTGAGCCATATGTTTGTGACTATTACAGCGCCATCTATCACAAAGCGAAAAAAGTGGTCCAACTAAAACATTCATATCTCTTTACGTACTACACGAATATGTAATAAAAATGGCGGTTCCTATTTAAAAAAACGCACTGACAATTGAGTTATGAACTCACCAGTTGGTCAGTTACTACTAAATATACTTGCTTCCAACTTTAATTTTTGCAATTTTGGCCAAACATTCGGTAAAAATACTCCACGGTGCGTCTGTCTACTCTAACCAAACTTCATTTATTGAAGAGATAGAAAACCATTCAAAGAATAGCTGTGCGATGGGTCAAGTGTTTACGTTTTTCCTTAGAGTAAGTTTGCGACGGTCGTGCTCAATCAGCTGCAGTGGGAAGGCACAGTGCATCACAGACAACATTATCTTAAAATTCTTTGAGTTTACAGCTCGAAACTTATCAAGAAACATACTATGCTTTAAGTAATGAGTAAGGCGCAGTGTGCTCTAAGAATGGAATAGGAGAGCCTCTGATACAATGATCTTCACCACACACAGTACGCAGCCTTGGGTTCGGAAATAAAGGTGTAGGCGTGAATGTTCACTGCCTGGCAAAAATAGTGAAATACCCCTACCACTTTTCCAGGATGAAGGCCAAGTAACCTATGTGGAACCGCTAGACGCAATTAAACAGAATTAGACATTGCTTAATTTATTTCTCTGATTACATGTCGTTGCCGTATCTTCGACAGAGGCTGGTGACTTAGCAAAGCGACAAAGAATCTGCTGAATCCAGCTATTGGCTCAGGCTACCCTAGTTCGCTACATCAGCCCTTTGCTTAGGCCGGTGACTTCTAGTAAACGGTTTACCGCCCGTGGCGTGGAAGCACGCCACATCGAATGCTCTGTGCGGAGACGGTGGTGACCAAGGCGCGTGTGTGTTGTGTCTCATACTCCGTTCTGGGAGTACTCTGTCCCTTGCATGTCACTGCCCGTGTTGTCCTATCAAATGGGCCACAATGTCGAATGCCGTGAGGTCGCGTTGAATGCTGGTCCAGGTCCCTGCTTCGGTAGGCCGTCTGCCCCAAGAGATGCTGGAATTTTGAGCAGTTTGTTCAGATGGTTCAAATCGCTCTGAGCACTATGGGACTTAGCTTCTGAGGTCATCAGTCCCCTAAAACTTAGAACTACTTAAACCTATCTACCTAAGGACATCACACACATTCATGCCCGAGGCGGGATCCGTACCTGCGACCGTAGCGGCCGCGCGGTTCCACACTGTAGCGCCTAGAACCGCTCCGCCACCGCTGCCGGCAGAGTAGTTTGTGCCTAGGTTGGAATGTGTTGGTATGCTCCTGGACCACCCATCAGTGGCTACGAATCAGTGTTCATCTCGTAAGGCAGCATGAATATGATCAGTACACAAGATTTTACAATACAATATTAAGACGATGATGATGATGATGACGATGGTTGGTTTGTGGGGCGCTCAACTGCGCGGTCATCAGCGCCAGTACAAAGTTCCAATTTTTACGCAGTCCTATCTCGCCTCTGTAACGAAAGATGATGATGATGATGAAATGATGAGGACAACACACACCCAGCTCCCGGGCAGAGAAAACCCCAACGAGGCCGGGAATCGAACCCGGGACCTCGTGATACTGAGGCAGCAATGCTAGCCACTAGACCACGACTGCGGACTAAAATAATAAGAGAATCGAATGCGAACGACAAGAACGCCTTCGATCCTACTTGTCGACTGACTTCAACCTAGCGAAGTGGAGCATTTCCGACGTAGAGGAGAAACTATGCTTTTTGACGTCATTCATGACCAAATCTGTTCCTCTCTCAGCGAGCTGTCACCTGTTCTACTACATTTCCTCAACCAATTTCTTTCTGTGTCTCAACTGCTGTATCAGACCCCTTACATGCGCTGTTTTGTCAAAAATGGTTCAAATGGCTCTGAGCACTATGGGACTTAGCTTCTGAGGTCATTAGTCCCCTAGAACTTAGAACTACTTAAACCTATCTACTTAAGGACATCACACACATTCATGCCCGAGGCGGGATTCGAACCTGCGACCGTAGCGGCCGCGCGGTTCCAGACTGAAGCGCCTAGAACCGCAAGGCCACACCGGCCGGCGCTGTTTTGTCCTCATTAACGTTTCTCACATAATGTTATGAAAGTAATGGAGGCTGGTTTGTCTGCAATCGCATAAAAATTTTCCGCTAAGCTCGGTCGCAATCACACACATAAGTGTTGATGTTGCACTCTTCGTGACTGACTAATCGTGTCCTTTACTCTTAGTGGCTGCGCCGTGTTCATACTTCCGTGTGCTTGAGCAGTGCTGTTCTGTTCAAAACTTCGAAATTTCACGCTCCTTAGTTTCTTGACTCATAAAAGCAGTATCAAGTTACACACTCTTCTTTGATCTAGATGGATGCACTAATTTCCTTGGGAAGGGTTTCAGAAAGCCTGTTTATCCTCTCCTGAGACAATATGGCCCACAACTATTGTAAATGGTATTTAATGTACTGGATGTTCACAGTAGTATGGAGTTAACGTCCGAGACAAGTCCGCGTATGTTTTATTTAGGACAGATTTCTCGATCTTTCTGGCCATAGGAGTATTTCAACATCACACAGTTTGTTCGCTGGGCCTATCCCATGCGTAGACAAGCATGACCCTGTTTGTGTTGTGGTGTTAACAGCATCCTACACTAGGAATGGTAATTCCCTAGTCCAGCTACTGATAGTCCCCGAACATTGACGCGGGATGACACAGAATGTCGCATGGTTCTCAAATGGCAGGCGCAAGAGTGAAGGGTTTACGATGTGCTTGCTGCACATTACAGTGATCCTCCCTTGTAGTTGTCAGACGTGTGCGATTGGAATCTTGACGATGAGTATTTGTGTCCTCATGTTTCCATGTAGTGCAACATCGCCCACTGTCACATCTGAATGCCCCAAAAATCGAGATATTGCACGATTCGACTGGACCGATGAATGGAGACCCACAATGAGGTCCCTTTTAAGTTCTGTCAGATGCTGATAACGGCGTCTCATACAAGTGCATGGCATCTCCATGTCCTTCACAGCGACCACTCAACATCTGACGTTCACGCCCCTTATATATCCTACTAGGCCCCGTAACAGCAGTAAACACAAGCAAAACTCTCTGATGCCTGTTCTACCTACCACAGAGAATTTTAACTCTTATCATTTATACACCTGTCAATGGTATGTAAATGTACGAAGTTAAACTGACACCTAAGCGTATCTCTTGCGTGCTTCATCCTTTCTACGAGGCAATGTAGAAAGAGTTAATATTCAATGTAACAGTCCTCTGTTTGTAGGGGGTAAGTAGGTTGGGAAGCTGAGGGCAGGTTTAGATGTATGCACAATAAAGAGTATCAGTGAAAAGGAGTGAAATGAACCAAGGACTATAGAAGAATGGATCCAGAAATTTTGGTGGAAGAAATACTCAACAATATTTAATTGCCTGCTGGTTTGTGGCTAATATCTTTGGCTCAGAATTTCGCAGTAGTTCCGCCATTACCTATGTTTATAATAGCTATCCATTTAGAGCTTTGCCATTCAAACTTAAGGCATCTGTTTCCATATTTATCAGAGCACATGGTAAAATTTTAGTTGATGAATTACTAACAAAATTAATGTCTACGAGGGCGACCTGCTTATTGCAAGTAAGTCATGAGAAAAACATATAGATAAATATGATCCTAGGAGCGCTTGAAACAGCAGGGATGACTGCAAATTTGGAGAAATCAGAATTTGGTTAATCACAGTTAAAGTTTCTAGGCCACATCCTTTCCGACAAGGCATCTGCACCGATCCACGGAAATTGGAAGCTATTCGACAATTTCCCACCGACAATAGCGAAAGACCATTGGCAGCATTCTTTGGAACTTGTGAGTTCTATAGGATTCTACACTCAATGCCCCAAACTTGAGGAAACTAAATAATGTGAAGGTAGCTTGCCACTGAAGCGAAAAATGCCAAGAGAAATGCGAAAAGCTCGAAGGAGGCATACATTCAATATCGCTATGATTTCAAAAACGCATTCAGTTTGGGAGCAGAGACATCAGATTACAGATCAAGCACACACCTACATCAAACTCAGAAACATGAATATAGCAAGGTAACGAGACTCATAGGCTTTGATAGCAGAAATCTGAATGCACGGGAAAGAATATATTCTATTACAGAATAGTAACCACTGGCAGTTTGGGGCTTCAAACGATTCCACTTCTATTTAGTAGGGAAACATGTAAAAGTGGTCACTTGAAAAGCATCAAGGCAGAATGGCTTTTCATTCCGGCGATACATTATTACGCAAATCAGCCACATTTTTATATGTAGATTAGAGTCAATCTGATATGCAAATCAATTACATTTCAAATTAAATCCAGTAGAAACCGGGGACACTGCGAAAATACACTTTTATTTTCGATTGCCATACATCAACAGTGATTGTGTAGGTGATTTCTTCCTTTTCTTTCATCTAGACACTTGTGCAGTATACTTACGGAAGAGAACAAGGGTGACAAACTAAAACTGATTAAGAGTAAATATACATGTTCTGTACAAAAAAGATTGTACATACTTTTACATCCATAACTGAATTCAGTACAGGAGGAACAAGGAAATCTAACAAAACAGGAAACAGTGTGTGCCAGAACCTGTTATGGATAAATAAATCCGACATATGCACTATAGTAATGCCTACTGTGTACCGCAAAAATGTCTTGAGAAGATGGACTGTGCATTTAATAATATGGGAATGTACTAAGGCTGAATGGAAACATGGAAACACCGAAAACACAGCACATACTATGCCTAATAAGGTGTAGGAAACTGAATGACATTCAGAACAGTTTCCAGTCGTCTCAGAATCGATGAATACAGAGACTGCATGGTTTTGAACGGAATCTTATACTACTCTTCCTGCATAATACTGGTAATCTCAGTTAGTGATGACAGACGTGGATACTGATCACGCACCATTCTCTCCAAACTGGACCACAAAGGCTCAATAACATTGCGATCTAGTGACTGTGGAGGCCAGAGGAGACACGATAATACATTGTAGTGGCGACTACCGCCACCGAATGTATCAGGATGACCAAATGTAGCAGGAGGAGGTACAAGACAACATATTAAGACTCATCCGAGCTTTCCCAGTGGTTTATTGTTTCCAACTACAGTGCCCTCGTACATCTCGGTCTGCATCACATGCCGCGCAATGCTCAGGAAGCACCCCAGCGGCCCGTGCAATGCAATTCTGTGTGGAGCCTGCCTCGTTCGCCAGTGGAATTATGACGTCGTCAGGATGCCGGCAGTTGACTCTGCGGTCTGCGTCCCTGGCGACTCAGCACCGATTAGTGTGAACTGCAGGTGTGGCCAGCTGCGTCCTTCTTGCTGGCATAGCAGTAACTGCGGCGGCCACAACTGCCAGCGATCCTGCGCCCAAATCTGCGGCCCTCGCCTCAGGATACCTCCAGCATGTGTTGGAAGCCAGGACGACTTCCCGCAGTAGTGAACTGTGGAGTGGCCTCCCTCTGGCTGGTTGGCTACGGACCCCGTACAGGCCTCAGAGGGTCGAACCATCGACCCGCTGCGGACTGGAATGCTGGCGTCCCATCTGCTGCTGCATGTAGCCGGTGGTGTGACAAGCCCCGCCGTCCAGGAGAGCTGCCACACTTGAATGGCTCTCGTTAGAAAACGGCACTTATTTATACTCGGCTGTGCGCCCCTGTTTTGCTAACGTGCAGCTCCGAGTCACACACCTAGGTTGCACCAGTGGGCCCCTTCTGCCTGTAATTTACACAATCCAAACCGCTGTGTTTACGCTGGTCAGCGTAACTTACTGTCAACAGGCCTGTGACTGGCTGTAACTTGTGATCTCGGAAATGTTGCACCAAATCTAACTTTCCTGTCTTAAACTGTGTTGCCGCTACAACATCGTCATCCTCACAAAACCAGTCCTTAATGATGCGAGATGTGGGAACAAAGTCTTGGAACAAAGCATCACCATTGGGGAACCAACGCTATACCATGGGATGACCCAAGCGAAATACAATCATTGGCAGTAATGCAAAACAGCATAATCACCATGAGGCCCATGAAATACCACGATATGGCTGCCCAAATCACTCCTGAACCTCCGCCATGTTTCACTTCTGAGACGAAAAGTCAGCCAGATGTTGGAAACAGTGTGCAACAAGACTCAGTGGACAAAAAACCTTTCTTCTATTCAGTTCTGCAGTGCCTTCGGCAGTAATCCTCCTCTTACTTTTCGTCGCAGTATTCTTCAATGTCGTCCGTCACGATCACTCAGCAGACATTTTCAATCGCATTGTGACTTATAGGATTCTGTTTTTCCAGTTTCCTTGTATACGATATAAATCTTCGACATAGTGCCTCCTGAAACACAAACACAGTGTGCACTTATAAAACTCTTCTTACAACATCTCATGTTGGCATGTTATACTCTCAAGGCGCATTTGTAAAGTACTATCTTTGGAATGTGAATGCGGGTGCCTTTAGCATCTTGAGAGTACAACACGCAGACATGAGATGTTCTAAGAAAAGTTTTATGTGTGACAGTACATGTTTGCTATTGGCTTTTTACTTTTCATGGTGCCTAATGGCATTGATGCTGTGAGGTATGTTACATACTACACGACGATATCAGTATCTTTATATGGTTTTCAGTACCGTAGTTTTGTGATTTATTAATTGCCTTCATAGTTTCATAGCATTTAACAATGGGATAATGAAGTCCCGAAGCATGTTGTGTTAAAAATATAACACATTTGACAACTGCTGACGCAATACTCCCAGTACCGATAGTAGATTATTATTGAGATGATGACATACTTATCAGCATGAGAGATAACGCAATTCCAGACCCTAACCCAGCTGTACCTAACGTTGGATACAAAAAATTTTGCCAGGTTTTGACAGAGAATGTGAATTGGAAGAAGACGCAGTTTCACAAGCATACACTTCAACTCCTCATCAAATTTGCTTATTAGAGAACGTGACAGGTATGCCCACTCAAACCTCCCTGATTTCAAAGACCCAGGAAAAAAAACGCAGTAGATATGACAGTAAAAAATGCTCCACATTGTAGAGCATCTCAAAGAATTTATTTATGTATCATCAATACACCTCTACATGTGAACCATTTGTGGAACGAAGAATATCGAGTCTATATTCATTTTGTTGCCAAGTTCTTTGTAACATTTGCTCTGTTATTGTTGCAATCGCATTAGTGATACGATGTCCCAACACAGGAATATCGTCCACTTTGGTTGCATACACGCGGTGCTTCACGAATCCCCACATGAAGAAATCAAGCGGCTTAATGTCGGGTGAACATGGTGATCAGGCAATGGGTCCTCCACGTCCGATCCAACGATTGGGAAATTTCCTATGCAGTAACTTGGGAACAGTCTTTGACCAATGCGGTGGAGCCCCATCTTGTTGAAAAGTGATGTTGGATTGCAAGTCTTGTATCTGAGGGTACACAAACTGCTCCAGATACACTGTCCCATTCACTGTTTGTTCCGCTAAGAAGAGCAATCCAACAATCCTGTCGTGCATTAGCCCGCACCACACGTTTAGTTTAGGGCTATCACGGACATGTTCAATGACAACGTCCGTATTTTGCTAGCCCCAAATCCGAACATTATGCCTATTAATCCTTCCTGATAGGTGAAAGGTTGCCTCATCTGAGAATAAACATCTTTCCAGGAAGCTGGCATCCATATCAATACGCTGCAGCATATCCGCAGCAAATTATTGTCGGCGTGGTTTGTCGTTCGGCGTCAGATGTTGCAGAATTTGCACTTTGTAAGCACACATACGAAAACGCTTGTGAACTACACGACGCAATGTTGATCGAGGTACATCAAGTTGCCTAGATTCTTGACGAATTGACTTACGTGGGCTTCTGAGAAACGTTTATCTGATGTCCACCACTGTCTCTTCTGACACTCCGTTACGTGCACCGCCAGAATGTTTCAGAACACTTCCTGTTGCCAGAAACTTCCTATTCCATTCCTTAATTGTTTTCACATCAGGCCGGTGTGGACGTGCGGTTCTAGGCGCTTCAGTCTGGAACCGCGTGACCGCGACGGTCGCAGGTTCTAATTCTGCCTGGGGCATGGATGTGTGTGATGGCCTTAGGTTAGTTGGGTTTAAGTAGTTCTAAGTTCTAGGAGACTGATGACCACAGATGTTAAGTCCCATAGTGCTCAGTGCTCAGAGCCATTTGAACCATTTGCACATCAGGTGGATCACATTCATACACACGACGATGATTTCTTTGCTCCGTAATCGGCGATTTTGTTTCTGCAAACCACACTACTGCTTGCGCGCGCTGCTGTGGAGTCGCCATTTTCATTTCATACGATCATGCTGCACTCTGGTGACATTAGTTGGCACTTCTGACGCGGGAATATAAATTCTTTGCGATGCTCTACAATGTGATGCCTTTTTCATTGTCGTATCTACTGTGGTTTTTCTCTTCTGGGTCCTTGAAATCAGGGAGGTTTGAGTGGGACACCCTGTACAATGCTTTTTATCGTGGTTAGGGTTTGGTCCCACTATTGCACTTCCCAAGACGATAAATTAAGAATATGAAGACAATCAGCGGTATTGAGTATTGCAAATAGTAGAGGAGAATTTTGGAGATCATGAATGTTATCAACATGATAATACATCCTGTCATAAATCAGCATTTGTAAACAATGGATTGTGGACATAGTTTTCCAGAAATGGGCTTCCCTGCCTCAAGTGACGATGTGAACCTGATGGAACACCTCTAGGATGAGTTAGAACGTCAACTTCACTCCAGAGCTGAGCAATTAAAATTTCTGTTTTCGGCTGCCATTGTCTGACAGGTATTAAGATGTCTCATCGAAAATGTCCTAGCAGAATTCAAGTCATCATAAAGGCACATCTGTTGTTAATTTTTGCAACGTCGAAATTTTTCTAGCTAGGTCAATTTCCTGTAACATGAACCAATCGAAAGTGATAGACAATAATATTGTTAAGTGACAAAATTAGTAAGGAAATTGAGAATAAAATGTTTTCTAAGTTCGAACAGCCGACGCTACTCAATCACGCGGAAGTGTCGCCAGCCGCCAGCCATGAAGTGAAAGACACTGTAAAAAATTCGTTAAACAAATGTAGCGTAACTAAAGACCGCTGACAATTTGGGAAGAAGACCGCTGACGATTTGGGAAGAACAGAGTCAGTTAGGTCATTACAAATGACATCGTAGACCAGAGCCTCTCCTCGGCAACATATACTCTTCCCTACTAGCTCTCGGCACTCGTTCAGTAGGATCGATGGCGTTCATGTTGTTCGCAGTCGATTCTTTGGTTATGGTGTGATAACATCTTGTGTGTGTGAGTGTTCTAGCGTCCGTCACGAACTTCCTGCCCTACGAGACGCTCAGCGATCCGAAGCCACGGTGATGGAGTAACCAGTACCGACGTCAGCACAGCAGCCACCGCTGTCGGGTAGTCCGAGGGTCTACCAACAAGACATTGGTCCAAGGCAGGTGTTACCCTAAACTCTAGCTTCACACCGGTCTGAAGGCCGACAGTGCCAGTGGGCCAGGTTCAGCATTCAGCATGGTTATACGGCATCCGAAGTCGATGTCCACCTGAGTGGACAAGGCTGGCAATGATCTGGGAGGAACTGAGTACTCCCCGAAACGTCATGGTCATTGCTACCTCAAAGCCGAGCTAACGACGGGAAAACCGCTGTATCAGGGTGTCATCCTCTTCCACTACTAACTGAGGTAGCGTGCTCGGCAGCCGTGAGTCAGCTGTTCGATTCAGCGGATTCTTCTGCTGACTACGTAGCCGCCAGTCGACGCAGAAGAAGCAGCAACGACTTGTAATTTCAGTAATAAATGGAATAATTTTGAATATTGTTTCATTACGTCTAATGGCGCCGCACAGGACCTCAGTCTGCATACCGACAATTGGCAGGGGTTTCCATCCCGGCAGACGGTTTCCTCTTTAAATTGGTGTTCCAGCCTAGAGTTCGTAAGAGTTGGACGACCTACAACTATCCGGCACACCAACATCAACAGAGGGTAAGTCAAAGAGAGGACTTCGTTATTTTTTCAAAAGAAACATTGTATTCTTTGTTGTACAGGTTAGAACTTAAGGACTTTGAAGTAACCCTGTACAGACCGAGAGAACCGGCAGATTCATAACAGTTCAAGGGTAATAGTTGGCAAGAATATCTTGGTCTGACACTTAGACAAGTCTGAAATTTTCCAGAACATATTGCCCCGTGTGATAGATTTGCACCAGCAACGTGTACTACTTGTACAAAATATGGTCACACGTCAGACGATTGTTCCGAGTGTCGTTGGTTAATGATTAGGCGTAGGATTTAAATGTAATTGTTCTATTTTTGCAACTGTAACTATTGAGTTATCATCGGAATCAATACTGGCTGATTCATGTCAAAGATAGAAAACTAAATTGCACAAACAAGGTGCAAACACGGGCAGCTAGTACTAACGAAACGACAGCCGCACTTACGGAGAAAACTTGTGGATAATGATTTGCTGAAAACACTTAAGAATATCCACAATGTTTATTGGCAGAACAACAGAGTCAGTCTGGTTTGTATCAATCATGGCAAAACAACAGAGTCAATCTGGTTTGTATCAATCATTGATCTGACGTCTGTAACTACGGTACATACCTTCTCCAAGAAAACGACAAAGGACACACCTATATCTCGTACCATGAAGCTCTTAATAAAGTATCCTCATGCAGTAAGTTAGCACGGGATTTGCGTTAGAGGTATAGAAAACAGAACAGTATAAGGTCTTTTAGGAAGAAGTGCAATAGTTTAGCATAGAACGCGAATCGAAACGTGGAATCATTTTCTGACAGAATACGCAAAATTAATGCACAGACTTACGAGCTGAAACACAAGCCAGATGCGGACAGATTCTTGCTCAAAGAAGCGTAAGGTATAGAGTTGGGTGTGTTTCTTATAGGGATTCGAACAGACTTTTCATGACGGGCGCGAATGGAAAATCTTGAGAATTAGCCACAGCACTTCGCTTCAGATGTTCTTGCACATATGTGGAGCAGAGGTGATTAAAATACAGACGTTGGAAAGTGAAGTCTTGTTCTCATGACTACCAGACGTACTTCTCACGAACCACAAGTGGTCGTTAAAACTCACGTTTCACATTTGGGAGATAAGAGATGAAATTCGACGTTTAATGAATATGGTCATAAATGTATTTCGGAAATGGAAAAAGAGGAAACTCTAACAGATGTATAGAACAAATACCAGGAATATAAGTTTTCCTACGAGGAACTTCAGTTTCAACAGCATCACATGATAATTCCAGAAACACTAGTACGAAAGAAAATAGGTTGGTTAGATGCTGGTGAGGTACTATTAAAAACTATATTGGAGACAGCAGATAACGATGACATCGCAAATTTAAATAGTACGATATTGATAGGACAAGAAATGTGAAGGGACGCAGTAACAAGAATTAGTTGGCATACGACACAAATACAAATATGGAAGAGGGAGTGTTAAACATGCAAAAAATAACAACCTGGCTGCAACAGTATTTGAACGGAACGACGGAAGCACTGAATAACGATTTAAGAGAGATATAGAGTCAGTTAAGTACGTTACGTAAGAAGCTCATAATAGCCAAACTGTTAAGTAAACGAATGGCTAGATTTGGAGATAAGAGGACAGAAATTGAGAGTACAACAAACGATAACCCGTGCCACAATTGGACAGTTAAGTACAAAACTGTTCACACCACAGCAATTCCTATTGGGATTGCAGCAAACGGGAAAAGAATTTCAAACAGCGAAACGTCATGTTGTATCACTAATGAAAGATAATTTAGCATTCTTCTTTCATGTTTCTACAGTTGAGGTTTATTCAGATCGAGTTAGGGAGTATATTAACATACAGTTTCCATTTACAAGTTTAAATTTTCATTACCATTGTTTCACCATCCAGTAGCATCCGGTCATATCGAAATTTATCGATAAGTAGGTACCAGTGCAAACTAATGAGCTCGAAATGACAAACGATTGTGTAAAATTCACTTTGTTCCTAGGGAATAAACAAGCTCCAGAACGTAAAACAATAGTATCAATGTCGCAACCACATTTTCAAAGAATTGGCAGTCACTGGTTGCATGTTTTCACCAGAGACAGTAGATAGTAATAATTCATTATTACAATAATAAGACATTTACGGGGCTGACAAAATTAGAGTTAAAACGCAGTGGATTGTTAGTAAATGGAATCAAGTGCGATACAGCTAGAACGAAGTTTAGTCTTTCTCCTATGATTACAGATACCACTATACTTACAGGAACTCGACCAATATTGTATTGGCTGGAGAAACATTTTAGCATGTTACCCGTGCAAAACCTATCCTTCCTAAAGAACACATTAGATACCATTTAACACGGAAAACAGATGAATTAGTCATTGCAGAAGAAAGACATTTTGCGATAGATCGAATGTTACAGCTTGTTCAGAGATATCAAGAGAATCATAAACAAAATATCGTGTAACAAGCTCCAGTGTTATGGTTATATTATGTTTTATTTGTACAATCACCTTTCGCCTCAGGAAGAGAGTAAATCATGCAAAAGGAACAACCATTCATGAAATACCTTTGAAATGGATTCCTACCTGTAGGTAAGAGATTTTAGAGTATGTTGTAAAAATAAAAGCAAGCTATAAAAATAATGTTCAATTGGGATAAGACTTTTTGTGATTAAAGAAACAGAAGATTCAAAGTACATGTAAATACGTAAGATAGTTAACCAAACAGATAGAAAGGGTAAAATATGGGACTATTTTTATTAAAGTGAAGGATCATGCTAAGCGACAAAATTAGTAGGGAAACACGAGAGTAATTTTTTTTCTAAGTTCGAACAGCCGGAGTTCCTCAATCACTCGTAAGTGTCGCCAGCCGCCAGCTATGAAGTGTAAAGATTTCAACATCGTTACTGGGTCAGAAACACACCCACCTCACGCTCATTAAGTGAGGCTGCTAGCAACTCAGCAGAATGTTTCTGCACTATCGGTGTTTGCTGAAGTTATTGAAAAGGCTGTATATAAGAGGGCAAGTGGTCATTTCAATTCACGTAATTTACTGTCACATGTATAGTTTGGATTTAGAAGTGGTTCAACAACTGAAAATTTAATATTCTCGTTTCTCTGCGAGGCTCTGCATGGATTAAAATGCTAGGCGTCTTCTTTGATTTAACTAAGGCGTTTGATTTTGTTGGTCACAAAATATTACTGCAGAAGTTGGACCATTATGGAATAAGGGGAATAGCTCACAATTGGTTCACCTCTTAGTTTAAGAACAGATAGCAGAAGGTCATTCTCCACAGTATTGAGAATAGTTACGACGTGCAGTCCCAATGGGGCACAGTGAAGTCGTGAGTGCCGCAGAGGTTGGTGCTGAGGCCTCTACTATTTCTTATTTATGTAAATAATATAGCTTCTGGTATTACAGGTGTTTATAAAATGTTTGCTGACTACATCAGCTTAGTAGTTAAGGATGTTGTGTGCAGTACTGACACAGCACCAAATAATACAATTCAAGGCGTAAGTTCATGGCTTGCAGAAAATAAATTGACGCTAAACCACAGTAAGACACAGATTTTACAGTTTCTAGCACTCGATCCAAGAAAAACTGACATTTTGATCTCACAGAATGGGCATATGATTAGTGAGAGTGAATTGTTCAAATTCCTAAGCGTTCGGATAGATAGTAAACTGTCGTGGAAAGCCCAAGTTTAAGAGCTTACTCAAAGACTAAATGCTGCTTTAATTTACCATCAGAATGTTATCTGAAATATGTCATGACGTATGTTATTATTTTTGGTGGTAACTCTTCTGATTCAAAGAGAGTTTCTTTGGCTCAGGCGGTTCGAGCAAATGTGGTGTAAGTTCGCAAACCTCTTGTCGAAACTGTTCAGTAGTCTGGGAATTCTGACAGTGGTCTCTCAATAAATATTTTCTTTAATGTAGTTTGTTGTTAACAATACCAGTTTCTGCTCTAGAGTTATATCAGCTGTCACTTAATTAATACTAGGCAGAAATGCAATCTGTATCAGGAATTCACCTCATTGACTCATGTGCAGAAAGGCGTGCAGTATTTTGCTTCATCCATTTTAATTAAGCTGCCACAAGAATTAAAAAATCTCAACAGCAATCCACGCACTTTCATGTCTAAACTGAACAGTTTCCTCAGGGCTCTCTCCTTCTCTTCTGTCAAGGAACTCTGGAAAAAAAATCCAGAAATTGAGCTAATTCCTGTGTTACATTGTTGATTATGTTTACTTAAACTTATAGATTGTCGTCTGCACAGTCTTCATACGTTTCATTTTAACTGTTATTACTCTTCTGTTATAATTTCATGTACTGAATTGTTCTGTGATCATGGAGACTTGCTCCTCAATTTAATCCTACGCAACAATACGTATAAAAAATAAATAAAAAAATTGTGCAGACCATATCTTCTTCGTTACTCCCATAAAATTACATCTATTACACAATAGATTCTAAGTAAGACACAGCAACGTCTAGCACGAGTTTCAGTAAGTAGTAAAAATCCCGTAACCAATTCTTTAAGCAAATTTAGCGAAACTAAAGACCCCTGACGATTCGGAAAGAGAAGAATCATTTCGGTCATCATGAATGATGTCTTAGAGCAGAGTGGATTGATGACGTTCATGTCATTCGTAATAGATTCTCTTGTTATGGCATGATAATATCTTGTTTGTGGGATTGTTCTATTGTTGATCTTGAACTTCCTGCCCTATGAGACGATCAGCAATATAAAGCCACGGTTGTTGGAGTCCAGCAACCAGTACCTACGTCAGCACAGCAGCCAGCAGCCGTGCCTACCAACAAGACTATGGTTCAGGACAGAAGCTGCTCTAAACTTCGGTGTCACACGGGTCTGAACCAGTGAGCGGTTTCAGGACTCAGCACAACTACATGGCATCCGACATCGAGGTCCACGGGCCACCGTGGGCAGTATACTAAGAGGGATTGAGTACTCCCCAAACTGGTGTGTGAATCAAAACACACAACTTGTGGTCACCTCTGTCTGCAAGCCGAGCTGCTGATGGGGCGTGCATACCTCGCCAGCTGGCAGCGAAACCAGTGCATCAGTGTCTCATCGGCTTCTTCTCCTAGGTGAAGCAGCGTCCGCGGCAGACGTGAATTCGCTGTTGGTTTCAGTGTATTCTTCTCCTGATTATGTAGCTGCCAGTAGACAGAGAAGAAGCAGAAACGACTTGTATTTTCAGTAGTTGGTTAGTTACGTGTTCCATTGATCAATCTCACGGTAACCGTTATGGTGTGGAGCGCGTCAAGTGCAACAGAATAGCACACATGAATCAATTTCTTTTTAGGATTAAAATTTTTATCACCTACCCCATTCCCTAAAATGACACAAAATGCATATATTATACCTATATATTTATTTATTCCTATTCAAGAATTCATCTATGGTACAGAAGGAGTTGTCAAGGAGATATGATTTCAGTTTATTTTTGGAAATATTACTGCTGACTGTCAGACATTTTATTTCATCTGGTACTTTACCGAAAAGTTTTACAGCAGCGTATTTTACCCCTTTCTTTGGCAAAGATAGGTTAAGTAGAGTATAGTATAAGTCTTTCTTTCTTCTGGTATTATAATCATGAGTGTCACTGTTGTTTTTAAACTGGTCCATGTTGTTAATAACAAATTTCATTACTTAGTAAATGTACTGCGAGGTCGTTGTAAGAAATCCTAACCTTTTAAACAGAAACCTACAAGGCGTGCGACTATGAGTCCCACACATTATTCTAACCACTTTCTTTTTGACAGTGAATACTTTCTGCCTAAGTGTTGAGTTACCCCAAAATATCATTCCGTATGACATCTGTGAAAGGAAGTTCACAAAGTATATTAGCTTACTAATTTCCATATCCACAAAATTGGCAATTATTCTCATTGCAAAAGTTGCTGGACCTTGTCGATTTAGGAGATCCAAAATATGAATTTTCCAATCTAGATTCTCGTCTATACCTACACCCAAAACTTAGTATGCTCTACCCTGGCTACTGACTTCTATTGGTGTGTTATATTTACTGAAGGAACTGTACTCCTTGCACCACAAAACGGGATGTACTGTGTTTTTTAAAAGTTGAAAGCAAGTCCATTCCCAGAAAACCAATTAATAACTTTTCCAAAGACATTATTTGTATCATTTTCTATTGGAGTTCACTTTACTGGATTAATAACGATGCTTGTATCATGAGCAAACAGAATCAGTTTAGCTTCTTGTTTCAGATAAGGAGGGTCATTCATATATGTCAAGAAGAGAGGAGGACCTATTATCGAACCCTATGAAACACCTAATGTAATTTCATCCCAGTTAGATAAAGTGGCAAATTTCCTTAAATCACTTAAATCATAGAACGAAACTTTTTGCTTCCTGTTCTGTAGATAGGACTTAAACCATTCATATACTGTTCCTTTTATACCATAAGATTGCAATTTCTGTAACATAATGTCATGTTTCACACAACCAAATTCTTTGGATAAGTCACAGAAAATTTCTGTTGGTGACATTTTACTATTTAAAGACTCTATTATGAGAGCATTGAAATTGTGTATTGATGGGGAACAGCATTTTTGAAATCCGAACTGTGATTTACTAAGTATCCCATTACTTCTCAGATTGCTAACCACTCTTGAGTACGTTACTTTCTCGACAATTTTTGAAAATGCTGTAAGCAAGGATAATAGCCGCTAATTATTGACATCTGAGGTGTCATCTTTTTTGTCGAGAGGATTAACTATGACATATTTTAACCTATCTGGGAAAATACCTTGAATTGGTGATGCATTACATACGTGACTGAGAATATCAGCTGTAACTGCTCCACAGTGTTTTAATATCTTGTTGGAGATGTCATCTACTCCAACAGAACCTTTATTTTTCAAAGATTTAATGATTTTCCTTATTTCACAAGAGATTGTTAGGTCAAAATTAATCTAAGACTTCTCAAAACTAACTCTTCCGTGTACTGCTTGGCTTTTTCTTCCGAACAATTCTCACCAATTTTTTCACCTATACTTAATAAAAGGTTGTTAAATACATTAGCTACTTGTTTGCTGTTGGTTAAAATGCTCTCATCCTCTTTAACAATAACACTACCTATTCCAGTGCCCACTTTTCCTGTCTCCCTTCCAGCAACATTCCTTACTGATTTGATTTTATTGCCTGAGTTGTTAATTTCGTCTCTGACATACATATTTCTTGATTTTCTGACAAGTTTTCTCAGTATGTTACCACAATTTTTAGAAAGTAAAATTACTTCTGGGTCTTTAGTAATCCTTGTTGCCTCATACAGTTTTCTTTTTCTTTCTGAAACACTTTAATTCCTGTAGTAATCCAAAATTTCTTTGAAAACTGTTTGGTGTTATATTTAGTATTTTTGGGGCAACAATGTAAAAAAAAGGATATAAATTTATCAAGAAATACACTCCTGGAAATGGAAAAAAGAACACATTGACACCGGTGTGTCAGACCCACCATACTTGCTCCGGACACTGCGAGAGGGCTGTACAAGCAATGATCACACGCACGGCACAGCGGACACGCCAGGAACCGCGGTGTTGGCCGTCGAATGGCGCTAGCTGCGCAGCATTTGTGCACCGCCGCCGTCAGTGTCAGCCAGTTTGCCGTGGCATACGGAGCTCCATCGCCGTCTTTAAGACTGGTAGCATGCCGCGACAGCGTGGACGTGAACCGTATGTGCAGTTGACGGACTTTGAGCGAGGGCGTATAGTTGGCATGCGGGAGGCCGGGTGGACGTACCGCCGAATTGCTCAACACGTGGGGCGTGAGGTCTCCACAGTACATCGATGTTGTCGCCAGTGGTCGGCGGAAGGTGCACGTCCCCGTCGACCTGGGACCGGACCGCAGCGACGCACGGATGCACGCCAAGACCGTAGGATCCTACGCAGTGCCGTAGGGTACCGCACCGCCACTTCCCAGCAAATTAGGGACACTGTTGCTCCTGGGGTATCGGCGAGGACAATTCGCAACCGTCTCCATGAAGCTGGGCTACGGTCCCGCACACCGTTAGGCCGTCTTCCGCTCACGCCCCAACATCGTGCAGCCCGCCTCCAGTGGTGTCGCGACAGGCGTGAATGGAGGGACGAATGGAGACCTGTCGTCTTCAGCGATGACAGTCGCTTCTGCCTTGGTGCCAATGATGGTCGTATGCGTGTTTGGCGCCGTGCAGGTGAGCGCCACAATCAGGACTGCATACGACCGAGGCACACAGGGCCAACACCCGGCATCATGGTGTGGGGAGCGATCTCCTACACTGGCCGTACACCTCTGGTGATCGTCAAGGGGACACTGAATAGTGCACGGTACATCCAAACCGTCATCGAACCCATCGTTCTACCATTCGTAGACCGGCAAGGGAACTTGCTGTTCCAACAGGACAATGCACGTCCGCATGTATCCCGTGCCACCCAACGTGCTCTAGAAGGTGTAAGTCAACTACCCTGGCCAGCAAGATCTCCGGATCTGTCCTCCATTGAGCATGTTTGGGACTGGATGAAGCGTCGTCTCACGCGGTCTGCACGTCCAGCACGAACGCTGGTCCAACTGAGGCGCCAGGTGGAAATGGCATGGCAAGCCGTTCCACAGGACTACATCCAGCATCTCTACGATCGTCTCCGTGGGAGAATAGCAGCCTGTCAGTGTGATCATGTGATGTATCTGACCCCAGGAATGTGTCAATAACGTTTCCCCTTCCTGGGACAATGAATTCACGGTGTTCGTATTTCAATTTCCAGGAGTGTATGTTGCATTTATCATTATCATTTGTCCCATAATATACATCTCCCCAATTAACATTTCTTAATCTTTCTCAGAAGTGCTCTATTTATATCGGGTTGAGTAGGCTTACACCTTTACTTAATGATTTCTGAACTGTACACGCTCCTAGGTTTTGTAAGTTAATGAATTGTGCGTCATGGTCTGATAATCCATTTATCACAGAGAATGCATGTGCTAGTTTTACATCCTCTTGCTGTACAAATACATTATCTATTAGAGTGCTACAGTCTTGAGCTACACATGTAGCGAAATTGATCACTCATTCTAAGTTATATGCCATTAATAATACTTCTATTTCACTTTTTCTATCAGAGTTGCTTTGAGAGTTTACACTGAAATCACCACAGACTAGTAACTTCTTCTTTTTGTCTGACAGACAGCATAATTTGGAGTCAAACTTTTTTATGAACAGCTCTCAATCTCTTAATGGGGACTTGTAGACTGTTGCTGATATAAAAACTACATTATCTAGCTGTAGTTCACACACAAACTTCAAAGTGCTGATCGACACAAAATTTGCTTACTTCTACAGTTTCGTATTTATACACTTGTTTTGTGTAATGGCAAATCCTCCTTTATCCATGGTAGATCTCCAAGTGTAAGATGTTAAATTATACCCATTTATACGGACCGTTTCGATCCCCACAGTTACATGGTGTTTAGATAGACAAAGTATGTCAATCTCATTCTTAGTTTTGAGATCATCTAAACACACTAACAGCTCATCTACTTTATTTTTATTCCCCTGATATTTTGATGAAGTAAGTTGACACTACCCACAGCTTTATCACTATTTACTGTACATGAAGTTTCCTTTATTCTGCTTTTCTTGATTGTTGTCTATCTGGACTTTCGCTTTAACCTAGAAAACCTGTCTTCCTGGTCCTATTAACCACAGGGATCACCCCTTGTGTGATTGTGACCCCCTTACAGTATCTGCTAATAGAGAAGCTAACTAATCTTTCTCCTTCCTATATAGGTGCAGGCCATGTGTATTGTATCCCCACCTACCAATAGCATCAACTGGAACAACACTTGCGTGAGATTTTCCCGGTGTCTGGAGCATCCCATTCAGCTCAGTGTTAACATACCTTACAGCAGTGTTTACCCAGGGACGATCATGGTGCTGACACACCTCCACAAACACCAGATTTGTGTGCCCAGTTTCTGCTCCTACTTTATCCAGGTCACTCCTAATACGATATCTTGATTTCTTAGCCAGGCTGTTTCCTGCTCTCTTATATATAATTATCTGATCTTCCTTCTCAAAGTCCCTCCACAGCTGACCTAAGTTTTCTGTCACCTGGCTAAGCCTAGCACTTGGTTTCACAAAACTTGCGTCCTGGTGCACTACACTTAATTCCTCCTGGAGCTGCTAGCCTACACCTCTCCCATGACTGCTACCTAGAAGCAGAACTCTTCTTTCTTATTCTGATATGAACTCCTACTTGTCTCTTTTCCTTAAGCTAGTATTCTGTTTCAACCTACATTCAACTGCACCTGGATGAAGCCCTTCCTCCACTACTTCAGATAGCAAGCCAAACTGATTTACTAACTGAATTTCGAACGTATTTCAACAGTTTCCCTTTTAAGCCCTTTCCTTGCTACCTTTTCCCAGCACCCCGTCTCTTTTTCCTCCCTTATCCTACGTAATTCCAAATTCGAGTTTTCTAAAAAAAAATGTTCAAATGTGTTGAATTCCTAAGGGACCAAACTCCTGAGGTCATCGGTCCCTAGACTTACACACTACTTAAACTAATCTATGCCAAGAACAACACATGCAACCATGCCCGAGGGAGGACTCGAACCTCCGACAGGAGGGGCCGCGCAATCCGTGACATGGCACCATAGATCGCGCGGGAACCTCACGCGGCCGAGTTTTCTAATTCAGCCTTAAGGGCACAAATATTTGCCTCCTATTCAGCAATTTTGCTGTCCTTTCTACATAACCTACATTTTCATGGAAGAGCCTCATTATCTACCCTCGTATCCTAGCCGCTACATTCGCCCCAATGAAATCATAACCTACAGTCTTCTCAGAAGACCGGCCGCGGTGGCCGTGCGGTTCTAGGCGCTGCAGTGCAGAACTGAAGGACTGCTACGGTCGCAGGTTCGAATCCTGCCTCGGGCATGGATGTGTGTGATGTCCTTAGGTCAGTTAGGTTTAAGTAGTTCTAAGTTCTAGGGGACTGATGACCTAAGATGTTAAGTCCCATAGTGCTCAGAGCCATTTTCTTCTCAGAACACCCCCTTCTTCAGATTTCTAGGGTAACCACCACATTTGTGACGCATGGTTTGACACAAAAATTTACACAAAAGGAAAGAATAACTTGGCATAAGGGCACTGAAGTTTCGTGATCTATACTAATACGTAACTAAACGCTAATCTAAACAAACTTCTAAACTTACTTTCGAAAGTTTTAATTAACTACCTAAGCTCTATAGAACAGACAAGTATTAATTTAACTTTGAACCGCCAAGCCTAGTCAAAAATGAAGATTTACACTCGCACGAAATTTACGCCTAAAATGTAAACAAAACTAACGACTACTGGTCTTTACGAAACACTTTCTTTTCGATCTAAATACGCTCAGAAAAGCAACACCTTCAATAGATAGCCTAGAAAAGAAGTAAATGCACTAGTGTAATATGTAATATTAACTAAATTAGCTCTTATTTCAACATTAATCTCTTAAGTTAGCAAGAGCTTTGTGGACGTTCGTCTCCTTAGTAAACGAAATAATTTTAAATATTGTTTCATTGCGTCTAACGACGCCACACAGGTCCTTCGCCTGCATCCTGACGAATTAGTAGGAGCTTCCATCCCAACAGAAGGCGGCCCCTACAATATCTAATGAAGAGGGGATCGTCGATTATACCCCCCACGTTTATGTCTGATCAAAGTACAGGGTTGAAAGACTGGGATACTGCATACGGGAATATTCCATCAGCTTAGAATCATCCCTAAAAATATTCATTCTAAAACAGTTCACGTAATTTTTACTTTGGCTTAAACAGCAAATTATGGGCTTCCACAGAGGAATTAAAATATGTTATAGCCAGTACTACACCGAGACCATGGCGTGAGGCAAGCAAAGTGCGCTCCAGATCAAAGTTTCCAAGATAACTTCAAGGCAGATGTGCCTAATCTTCTCTCTCACAAGGACACCAGTGGGCCTACCGTCGTTGCTGAAATACAAGCTCCCGCACTGCATCTTTAATTGTATGTTAATGGGAATTCTCTCTTGATAATACAAATAAGTATATTATAAAACTGGTTCGCCATGATTATTTTTTTGAACGCAGAACGTCTCTTCTAGAACCTTGCAGCCGGGAGAAGCTGAGTATGATACGTCTAACAATCCCGTGGGAGCAGGTCTCAACTCTCTTTTTCTTGTCTCAGAAAATCTGCTTATAATCGTCTGTTTCCTCGTGTTTGGTGTTTATAGTGAACAAGCATTCCTGGGACTGTCATTATGCATTCTCTGATTCAGTATGTGAGATAAGGCATACTAAAAAACATAGAAGGCATACTAAAAAACACAGAAATCTCGCTAGGAAGCGAGTCACTGTCTTCAGATAGGTGAAAGTATAACAGATACTGCTACTACTAAGAATCTTTATATTTTGCTTATCAACTGCTTGATGTAATACACGAAACCAGCCGCCACCAAATTTGGCGCGATGGCGCTCGTTCATCTGAAGGACTGCAAGATGCATTTACCGTTAAGATTCTCGACATTCATTCCTGCCAAAATGGACTTCCTCTACAATGGTATTTCGTGCATAATATATCGTGGGAGAAAGAATAACACAGAGACAGCCGATTTTGAAAATACTGATGAGTAATTGTGTTTATATAAAAATGTGAACTTCTATTCAGAAAGTATCACGCAGAGGAAGAATAAAAAATATCAGAACTCTATAAGGAGGCTGTTGTGAGACCTCGTTTTATTCGCAAGAGTGTTAACTCGCATATACAATATCAGAAGTGAACGATAGAATAACACAATCGCTTCAGAGACTCTTTGCCTATTCTGAAACCTGTGTTGTTTTCGAAGTGGAAGAGAACGTGTTTTCGGTGAAGAGAACGTGGTGTCAGTTCTGAGCGGTCCTTTGTGCATGTTGTCGGGCCCATCTGTACCGCGCTGCATGGCGTCATCGTTGCAAAGATGGACCTCGCCATGGACGTCGGGAGTGAAGTTGCGCATCATGCAGCCTATTGCGCACAGTTTGCGTCGAACACGACGTCCTGTAGCTGCACGAAAATCATTATTCAACATGGTGGTGTTCCTGTCAGGGCTCCTCCGAGCCATAATCCGTAGATAGCTGCCATCCACTGCAGTAGTAGCTCTTGGCCGGCCTGAGAGAGGCATGTCATCGACAGTTCCTGTCTCTATATATCTCCTCCACGTCCGAACAACATCGCTTTGGTTCACTCCGAGACACCTGGACACTTCCCTTGTTGAGAGCCCTTCCTGGCACAAAGTAACAATGCGAACACGATCGAACCGCATATTGACCGTCTAGGCATTGTAGAACTACAGACAACACGAGCCATGTGCCTCCTTCCTGGTGGAAATGATCGGCTGTCGGAGCCCCTGCGTCTAACAGGCGCTGGTCATGTACGGTTGTTTACTCCTTTGCGCGGGCTTAGTGACATCTCTGAACAGTCAAAGGGACTGTGTCTGAGACTCAATATCCACAGTCCATGTTTATCTTCAGGAGTTCTGGGAACCGGGGTACGCAATTTTTTTATATGTGTAAATAATAAAGATGCCAAGAGCATAAACAGTTTTCACAGATGAAAGCTCAAATTGTGAATAATTAAACTTTGATTTGCGGAGAAATTATGGGGAAATTATGATGATACACGATTTTGAAGAATTTTAGCACGCTCCTAATGGCGCGATCGGAATATCAATTAAATACATGTATAAAAAGTTGTATATTTATACTGGTGATCACATAAGGGACCTATGTAACGTCATTCGTGCACTTTTCGCCGGTGGAGACGCTGGGAGATAGAGAAGGGGATAGGTTGTGGAGGGCTAACCGAGGCTTTAAAAGGCCTGCGGTGAAGTGCTTCGTGGTTTGTTTAGTCGGTTGTTGGCGGTCAGTCTGTCGGTGTTTAGTTGTGTGTGAGGGAGTCTGGCTTTTGAGGTCTGTCGTTCGGTATTTGAAATTAGTTTCTGGCACAGTCCCAAGACATCATATTTTCAATGAGCCACCGTAGTTAGTGGAAACGTTATTTGAATTTCATATATAATCGATATATAGGACAATTAATCGTCGTTTCGGTTGGCTAGCTTTGAGTAAGGATATTTATTTGTAATTTGTAGCAGATAAGACAGACTAGCGTTTTTCCATTAGTTTACATTTATTAAATTTATGGTCCGTTGTTATCCAGCGTTGGTGGCTCGAGTCGTATCATTCTCTGCTGCACAGTAACTTGTTTTCGTCATAAGAGAACAGTAACGTGTGTTGACTATACAATAAACGTTATTTCTGAAAACTTTAATCACTTGTAGTTGCGTTATTAATTCATAACTTCCATCTTTGTTTCAACCTAGCAGTCAGTGGAATTCGGACAAGTTTTAATTTTAAATTAAAGTGACGCATTTTTAGTAAAAAGAATCTGTCCCCAGACGAATAGAACGTTCAAAATATTCTAAATTATATTCTAAGGAAATGGTACGGTCAGTATTTTCAAGGAACTATAGATGAGCTGGTATTACCCATGAAACACGCTGCTGGCACGCTGAGTGTTTCTCTGAATAAGATTCAAGGAAACTTCCTGGCAGATTAAAACTGTGTGCCGGACCGAGACTCGAACTCGGGACCTTTGCCTTTCGCGGGTAAGTGCTCCACCATCTGAGCTACCCAGGCACTACTGCTGAAGCTGTGGGGACTGGGCGTGAGTCGTGCTTGGGTGGCTCAGACGGTAGAGCACTTGCCCACGAAAGGCAAAGGTCCCGAATTCGAGTCTCGGTCTGGCACACAGTTTAATCTGCCAGTAAGTTTCATATCAGCTCACACTCCACTGCAGAGTGAAAATCTCATTCTGGAAGATTCAAGGAGGCTTGCAGGATCAAAATCCCAATAATCAGGAAGAACAACGAACAATGTCAATAGTAATTCTGAAAGAACTGAAGAACCCATATACAGTGCCTGACGAAGAAAGTGACGCAGCCAGAGGACATGGCCAGGTGTCAATGTAACTTCGTATACGTACTCACCATTGGTTGGCTGTCATGTAAATGATCAGAGTTGTAATTCTCTATAACAGGTAGAACGGCTACCAAAGTGCATTAGTGATCAATGTGAAGGACATGGAGATGCAACGTACTCGTGTGAGACAGCGTTACCAACACCTAACATAGTTATCAGGATCCTAACTCTGTCTCCATTTAGGCGACTGGTCGAATAATGCAATATCCAGATTTTTGGAGCATTGAAATGTGGCAGTGGCTCGATGTTGGATTCAATGAGAATGTGCAGACAGGCATACTCGTCGTCAAGGTTCCAGTCGACCACGTCTGACCATCACGAAAGAGGATCGCTATATCGTGCACCAAGCACATAGTAACGCCTTCACATGTGCGTCCGCCATCCTACAACAATTAATGAACTCCCTGCGACATCTCGCTCCATTCGTCGAATACAAACAGCAGTCGGACTAGAGAATTATCGATCCTAACGTAGGCTGCCGTGAACACCACTATACAAACGGCGGTGTTCGGAGTTGCGTTGTGTCCGGGAAGCATGGACTGTTGAAGAATGTCGTCGCTTTGCGTTCAGCGATGAAAGTCGTCGGCGAGTTTGGCGGCTACCTGGCGAGAGGTCCCATTCATCCATTGTTTTGGTATTCCTGGCGTCACGGAGTGAGGAGCCATTGGGTATGACGTCAGATCAAGGGCTGGTAGTGATAAAGGGAACTTTAACTGCACGGGATACGTCACGGACATTTTGTATCCTCATGTGTTACCTCCAGTGTGACAGTATAGCGGTGCATTTATCAACATAACAGTGCTTGCCCACACACGGGATTTGTCTCTATGAACTGTCTGCATATCGTTGAGGTACTCCTGTGGCCTGCAAGAATCCTAAATCTGTCCCCATTAGAATGTGCGTGGCACCAGCCTGGAAGCCAACTCCCTCCCACTGCCAGTATCCAGGATATCAAGCACCAGTCATTACACAACAGCTGTGGTCTAGCTTACCTCAGGAGAGGGTGCAATTGCCTTCCCAACCGAATCAGAGGCCTTTGACTTTCTTCATGTATACGAATAGGGTTTGTTTCCTTATCAAATCCTACATTTTTATATTAGGATCTGTCGAATTCTCAGTCATGTACCTTGTAAAATATTCCGGTCACCTAAAATATTTTGTTGCCGATCGGAGCCCGCTAATGGGTTTCCTATAACCGTCCTCCAGCAGTATGTGATGGATCTCGTAGCCTCTTGCGTAGCTGCGGTCCTGGAAAGAGAACTCATGTCGTCTGACAAAACTACCAAGGAACTACGAAAGTTACTTGTATTAACCGTTTCATTTAACAAAACTGTTTTGCAAGCAAATCAGTTTCTTAATATTCTATACACAGATCGACAGATCGTCCACATACTCAAAACTCCGCTCAACATCACAGATAGTTTAAATCGAGTTCTCTCTCATAACTAACACAAGAACCATTCAAGTGTTTCTTTTCCTTTTAGATTTCTGTCCCTACAACGTCCTTTACCCTGAGACTAGCAAAGCAAAGCCGAGCCACCAAACCGGGTATGAAGGGGCAGCCTCGGAAAGCCCGCTGATCAGAGGCTAGTCCTAGTATTTCCTACCAGCTATTGTTCTGGTTATAACCTTGACCATGTTTGTGGTTTTTCAAATTTTATGAATGAAACATGTCTTTCAAACATCAACAATATGATAACACGTCACCACAAGTCCGTATGTTTGCCAGTCCGCAACTGATACAGTGTTTCGGGGAACATGCCTTTAGAATTAATTTATTTCCTTACTTGGAATTTCCTGATACACGTACATGGCAAAACCACGCTGAAGTGGTAGCGAAGGACTTAAATATGGACGGTAAGATTCGATCATACCATGGTTAGCTAGTTTTATTTTGGAAATCGTAGCTATCTTTTAAAATTCCATTCGCTAATTAGTCACACGAGAGATCGAGTGTCTCTATTCTTTCAGTATTTCTAAAAGAACGTCGCGTTTGAATAGAGCTATCTGTATATATTGGCTTTGTGGGTAGTTCGAAATAACATCTTACACTCAGGTTGTGTATTACTCCAGGGAATTGGTGAAATGGTCGTCTGAAGCACAGTTTGCGTTACCTGTGGGTGATGGATGGGACTTTGCAGCTTCTCTCACACAGGGCATCGATCACAATTACACGGGGTCACTAGGTCACACGGCGACATCAAGATGCTCAGATCCAATGATCCATTGATCAGTACAAAAGTAAACTAACGTCTCGAAATGAAGGCAAGGCTTATCTGCGTCTTGCTGTTAAAAGGAATGCTGAGTCAATATAGGAACAAATTAGTATGCAAATTAATGCACTTGTAGGAAGGTTTTATTCCAAACAAATACATACAACAAAATTATCTACATACTACGTAAAAAGAATTTTGTAGACACGACGATGTGATCTTTCGCGAGCAGCATACGGATAGCACCCCTGTCACTACTCAACTGTGTAAGACACTATTAATCACAAATTTCAGTATCTCGTGATCCAGTCTTGTAGCCACTTACACTAAACAGTTACTGAAACCACGGCACTCACTTCGCAAGGAATTTGTAAGAATGTGCGGAGTAAAAAGAGCCTCTGCGACCAAGCAATTTGTAAGTAGGCTGTTTAGGTTTTTTTATTGGTAACGCCACGTAGCGCTTTGTATGAAAATCACTAGCTGTGCTGTATGCAGTCTGTGGCTAGTTTGCATTTTTGTCTGTTTTGTGAGTAAAAACTGTGGAATGTGCTTGTAAAATCACAAAAAGGTCCTGCCTATCAATGTCATTACAATTCTCAATTGTTTGAATTTTATTCTGAATTAACTCATTAGTATCAAATACGCCGTAAATGTCATCCCTATCAGTACTTGCAGAGTGATTGTTAGTGTCAAGTTTCGTCGAAAATTCCGAATACCTAACAGAAGGTAAAGCCGATTAATTTCTTCGTCATGGTTTGAGAGCCAATCTTCAAATTTCAAAGCTATTGACTTACCTTCTTTCTCTAAACTTATTTCAGCATCGTGAAAGTTTAAGATTGCTTTGTATTCATTCAAAAAGTCTACTCCCAATATAATTTCCGTCGACAATAATGGAACAATAAGAAAGTTCATAGAGAAGCTGTGGCTTTGGCAAAAGAATTCTAAGTTGGTTTCTTGGCGTACGTCTACACTTTTTCCAAAGATTGCACCCTGTAATTTAATCTTACGTAACGGAAGTGTGGGGAATCGTTCGATTTGTTGCATTTGCTAAAGGCTGTTTCACTAATTACTGAAATGGGACTGCCAGAGTCAAGAACTGCCGTAAATTTTACGTCGTTTACTGTAATGTGAATCACAGGATATGCAATGTTGTTATGTTTTACGTCGTGTTCCTGGAGTAAGATGTCCCTAATGTCTTCCATTTTTACGTAATTACTAGCTACGGCAGCTGCGTCGTCAGTTTCAGAAGTACGTTTTGTGGCTGCCAGCGGTACGAGTCATTGCCTATTGCCTCTTTGTCAGCGCGCATCGTTATTGGGATTTAGAGACATAACTTCTACAAATTCACCTTGTCGAGAGGGCCCCGCCCTGTTTGAATCCCGCCAGTTCTGATGAAATTCAGGTCTGACGTTACGATCATATCGTCTGTCATCATGTCGGTAGATTCCATAGTTTCTTTCTTGTCGGTCACGTGGTGGAGAATTTCTCCCTGAATCGTAACTGCGCGCTGGACCATTGCGTCTAAAGTTATTCTGTCTCCCTTGATAATAATTATTTTGGTTCCCATATTGTCTGTTTCTCTGATTGTCTCTGTGATAGTCACTACCGCGGAGAGGTGATCTTTCCCTGTAATTGTTACTGCTCTGCCAACGGTTGTCATATGGGTGGTGTCTATTTTGGTCACGATTTGTGTTGTGAGAATAACCTTGTCGTGTCCAGTTATTATTTCTTTCATCGCGGAATTGCGACGGATGTGACCTGTAATTGTTGTGTTCCTCTTTTCGCGTGCCGCGATTGTCACTGTCAATTTCTAATTCTTGTAAGAGTCTCTGAAAAGCTTCAATGTCGTCTTTGCAACGTCCTGCCAAAATAATATGTCGTAAATGTTCAGGTAATTTGATTAAGCAAATGCGAATTAGTTCTGAGGGGCTGTATGTGTTTGATAGGTACTGATTCTTGTGCAACATATCTTCAAAATATTTCACAAGACTGGAGAATTCAGATTGTTCGAAATGTTTCATCATTATGGTGCTATGTTTACTCGGTCTTGTGTAGTTTGAGACCAATATGCTGAGAGGAAGGCATGATAAAATTCTCCTTCACTGTGACAATCGTGAATGATCCATCGCATTCTTACAGCTGGTTCATTCTCTAAGTAGCTACACATAAATTCTAACCTGTGCTGCAATGACCAGTTGGGAGGAAAACAATGAGAGAATTGATGAAGCCATGCTCGTGGATGAATGTCGTTGCCAGAATTCTTAAATGTCTTGAATTTACGTGTAGTAATGAACAGCTTATAGTCTAAATCATCGTGTCGTCGAGTCGCATATCGCTCATTGTTACGTCGTTTCGACGGTTCGATCTCAAAATTCAATGCATCTTGCCAATTTCTTTCATAATTTCCGAAGTGTCCTGTGTTACTATTTTGTGCTTATTCCGTATTTCTATGTCCCTCTTCCCGTACTGGAGCGCGAGTGTCCTCTGAAATATGTATTTCTTGTGTTACTTGTGCCAACTGATCTTGTACTTCCCGGATTTCTCTTTTGTACAGTGTATTGATTTGATTTTGATTTTGTTTGAACTTCCTAATTTGTTCATACTCTTCAGTGTCAGTGAAGGCTACAGGTCTTGTGTCATTCAGATCATCATCTACCTTTGTAGATAAGTTAGTGAACTGATCCGAAAATTCGGCTACTTTATCCGATAGTGAAATTATTTCCTCTGTGTGTTTTTTTGAACCAAGTTTCAGAGTGTCCATTTGTGTTGAAATCGTATCTACTGTGTCGTTTAAGTTTTCCTGAGTTTTTGCAAGTTCCGTAACCGAAACGGTAGATGCAACTGAGTCAATTTTAGCTTGCAAGGTCTCATGATTTTCATGAACAATAGTTTGCAGTTCTTTTATGGCTGCTTCGTAATTCTGTAATGCATTTTCATGCCGCGAAAAAATAGGTTGAAAATGCTCACAAATTTGTCTTTTTACTTCATTACAGACTTTTTGACATTTCGATTCAATGTTATGTAACTCAGTAGTTAAATCTTCACGTGTTTGTTCAAGTGTGGTGTCTAACTTTTGAAGCTTTTGCTGTGTTTGTCTCTGATTTTGTTCCATTGTGTCTAACTTTTGAAGATTTTGTTCCATTGTATCTAACTTTTGAAGCTTTTGTCCCATTTGTTGCATTAATTGTAATAACAATGCACTGGTGTCTGAAACATGTTCCTCAGTGCTATTCGGCAATGCATTTGAACCGGCAATATTCGCATTTTGAAAGCAGGAAATGTGCCTTGACTTATTGGAGAAAACGGCGAGAACGCAAATCCTGAATCTACAGTATTTGCAGGATTGTAACCTGTCATTTGGGATTCCTGAGGCAAGCTGTTGCCGACCGATCGATCGATAATGCTTCCCTGTTCACCAATTATTTCACTGCCTACACCATTATTTGCAGCCCGCTCCATTTCCCTATGCACAATTACCAAATTACTACTTTGAACATTAGTTAATTCATTACATGGTGGCGCTAACACACTGCTTTCGTCTTCACTGTCATTTCTCAGTTTACTTTGTAGCCTAGTGTTACGTTTTTCACACGCCATTATTGTCACAATATTTCACCCGTCAACACAGAAAAGCACAATTTGAAGAGCAAAATAAGAAAACACATTAACATAGCATTGAAAATAATATCTCGTTAATTGCAAGCGCAGCTGCGAAATACTTGGTGCAAATCTACATGCATGCCACAACTGTTTTACTGTACAAGAATCAAAAACTACAACTACAAATGAAATTCTCTCTACAATTACGCGCTAGCAATAAACAAAGGCTGCACTAATTGCACAAACTACAAGAAAAAATCAGAAGATTCCAGTGAGGTATCCTTGGCTAAGGGTCGACATATGAAACGTCCCCTTAGAAAAATTATACAGGACTGTGCTTAAACTGACACTGAAAGAGGATATGAACAAAATAGTGGGGTTTAGAGACAACAGGTTTAGGTAGGATTTTCTTGGAAAATAAATAATGAGGTAAGAAATATGTGAACATATAAATACAGAAAGCATGCTTGGATAGGACGTTTTTGGTGGAAACAAATGTTGAAATAAGACGAAAGATCTATGGAATGAAATTTTGGGTGGGACTGCAGTACCAAATGTTACACTGAAAACGAACCCTGTCCTTTCCTTTTGAGTTATTCCGCTATGTGTATTTGTCTTTTTCCTGTCTTTATGTGTTTAGCTAATAAGATTTATGTTGTAGATTTTTTCGGGTAATATGTTATTTACCTTGTAAAGATGTTTAGACATTATTTATTCTGTTTTGTTTTAATGCTCATGTGTGAAGTTGATGTTTCAAAAGTTATTCTGATCTTTTATGTATCTACTTATGTCATAATTCCTGTAACACTGATGTACATGTTTATTTCTATTTTTTTGTAAAGCCTGTTTTACTGCAAATGTTATCTGTATTGTTATGTTCTTTAATGATGTACTTTGTACCTTTGTTATTCTATTCTCGTGTTATAATATTGTAATTGACACCAGTTCATCAAATTAATTAGCTTGTAAGTTACATTTCACTGCACACGTTTCTGTTGGTCATAGTATATGGACAATATGTGAGAAGTAGGGACTGATAGTGTTTGCATGTGTGTTAATAATTCAGCAAGGGACTGGTTAACAGCATTGCTGGTTCTAAGGATAATTAAAAAAAAAACTTTGTGCGTGCACAAGTGGTGGTTATGGACTTGCTATATTCTCCGCAATACTCTTTGATGGTGATTGTGCTGTTGCACAGTTGCAACAGATGGCTGCTGGCCGTCTCTACATGGACTACAGTGGGTCTGCCTCTTTGGTGGCCACCAATACCATAATCTCTACCAGGATTACACTGGGTCTGCTCTGTGATGACCTACCTAGCGGTATTCTTCAAAACTTCGAATGACTCTGCTGTGGGTTTGCTCTGTTGTGGCCCATTACCTGTCTGCATGTCAAGAGTCAGCACTGTCTTTCTGTTGGAAGGACAACACTACTTCTCCAAGACTGCATGGAGATCCACTACTTCCGTGTGCATTTTCTTTTACTGCTCAGACATTGAGAAAACACTGCTATTTTACTGTGATGAACGATCCGCACTGTCTTTATGGACTGTGAGAAAATTTTAGCTTTTGACCAACATTGTATCAATAAGTGTGTGCATTTGATTTCTTTATTATTGTAATTATGAAATTTTTTTTTCAAATCTGTATTGGCCACTGCCCAAAACAATTTGTAAAATTTTTTGTGGGTAGCATGGGGGCTATGTAAGTAGGCTGTTTAGGTTTTTTTATTGGTAACGCCACGTAGCGCTTTGTATGAAAATCACTGGCTGTGCTGTATGCAGTCTGTGGCTAGTTTGCATTGTTGTCTGCCATTGTAGTGTTGGTCAGTTGGTCAGTTAACAGCGTGTAGCGTTGCGCAGTTGGAGGTGAGCCGCCAGCGGTGGTGGATGTGGGGAGAGAGATGGCGGAGTTTTGAAATTTGTAAGACTGGATGTCATGAACTACTATATACATTATGATTTTTGAACACTATTGAGGTAAATACATAGTTTGTTCTCCATCCAGATCTTTCATTTGCTAACTATGCCTACCAGTAGTTAGTGCCTTCCGTAGTTTGAATCTTTTATTTAGCTGGCAGTAGTGGCGCTCGCTGTATTGCAGTAGTTTGAGTAACGAAGATTTTTGTGAGGTAAGTGATTTGTGAAACGTATAGGTAAATTTAGTCAAAGTCATTCTCTTGTAGGGATACTGAAAGTCAGAAAGTCAGATTGCGTTGCGCTAATATATATATATATTGTGTGTGTCAGTTGAAGCACAGTCCTGTATAATTTTTCTAAGGTGACGTTTCAAATTGAGCAGTCCCAAAGTGTCTTCCAAACACTAACTCCGTGTGAAACAATTGACGTGTGTCTGCTCCCGTTCACCAGAAAATCTTCCTTCATCTACACAATAGCAAGTGAGAAAGATGGATACTGTTAAAGAGTGTGGTGTGAGCCCCTAGTTGATGCCTCTGTGACAGATGGAGCCATTGGCAAACGATGAGCGCAATTTCAGTCCGGTGTCTGCATATTTCTGACAACGTTGTCTTAAGGCTCTGAGCACTATGGGACTTAACTTCTAAGGTCATCAGTCCCCTAGAACTTAGAACTACTTAAATCTAACTAACCTAAGGACATCACACACATCCATGCCGGAGGCAGGATTCGAACCTGCGACCGTAGCGGTCGCGCGGTTCCAGACTGTAGCGACTACAACCGCTCGGCCACCCCGGCCGGCGTTGTCTTAAGGTTTTTATTACTAAAAGCGGTCTATCGGAACAGTGCACAATGTAGAAAATGTGTTTACGTCAGAAGGATAGACATTTATGAAGCATTAGGCCATCCACAATGGTCGTCTAAATTACTCAGATAGAGGAAACTTCCTGGCAGATTAAAATTGTGTGACGGACCGAGACTCGAACTCGTCCTCACAGCTTTTACTTCTGCCAGTATCTCGTCTCCTACCTTCCAAACTTTACAGAATCTCTCCTGCGAACCTTGCAGAAGTAGCACTCCTGAAAGAAAGGATATTGCGTAGACATGGCTTAGCCACAGCCTGGGGGATGGTTCCAGAATATTTTCACTCTGCAGCGGAGTCTGCGCTATGCTTGGGTATCTCAGATGGTAGGGCACTTGCCCGCGAAAGGCAAAGGTCCTGAGTTCGAGTCTCGGTCCGGCACACAGTTTTAATCTGCCAGGAAGTTTCATATCAGCGCACACTCCGCTGCAGAGTGAAAACCTCATTCTGCAGATTGAGGAATACTATTCATGTATCGAAATTGTGCAAAAGTTACTCGCATTATGACGAGGACAGAAATCTCTGCGTGTCACCTCCAAATACAACATATGAAAAAATAATGAGAAAAAGATATCCTGAGCATCCATTACTGGGACTGAATCCCTAGACGTGAGCCAAGAACCGCTGTACAGTACGTTACTAGTGCCAGGCTGTAAGTATTATTGCTTATGGGGAAGATCTGTTGTCTTCCGTGTATGGCACTCAACGCAAAGGTTTTGGAAGAAAATAGTACAATAGTACTGAAAATAGTAAGTTTATTGTTGACATTATAGTACTATCAGTGTGGAATCGCAAATGGTCTTCCCTGAGGCCATACTGATTCCTTGAGAGAAACTTGTTTTTCTCCACGAACGTCAAAATGTCTGGCCTTAGATACACTATCTGATCACAAGTATACGTACAGCCGCAGCAGTGCGGAATGGACTGCTGTATGTCACAGTAGAAAAGGAGGAGCATAGAATTGTGATGCCCATAGAGAAGCAGTAACAGAAGTAACAGCAGAGTAAGTCGGTCAGGACAGCTCAATGGCTTCGAGCGTCGCTTAGTCACTGTATATCTTCTGAGTAGCAAATCCATCAGAACATTTCATCCTTTCTAAAGCTACCCAAGTTGACTGTTGGTGATGTGACTACGAAGTGGAAACCCGAAGCTACAGCCGCAGCGGAACCAAGGCCAGGCAGACCTCATCTACCGACGGACAGGACTGTCGAGCATTGCGGAGAGCTGTTGTAAAACATCGCAGGAAATCTGCGGAAGGAATTACTGGTGAGTTTCGAAGTGCTACCAGCAGTCCAGCCAGCACAATGACTGTGAGTATGGAGGAAAAAGAAGGAGATACAATGGTTGAGCAGCTCCTCGTAAGCCACACATTTCTATAGCCAATGTTAAGCGACGCGTTAAGGGGGAAATCACATTAGGAAGCTGATGATTGGGAAGAATTAATTGTAATCTAACGAAATTTTGACATCATTTCATTCATATTTCGAATAGTTTTGTGAATTTTTTTGAATAATTTCAGCCACAAATAACAAAGTTACGCTATGATGTCCGCTGAAAGTTCTGAGTATAGTTTTCTAATTTCGTGCAGTGTAGCTATTCCAATTTTCATCCGAAATCAAAAAGGTTTTGATTTTACATTAATAACTTATTTTCTAAGAATACCCGCCACGTTAGCCGAGCGCTTCCTGGACTCGGGTAGGCGCGCCGGCCCCGGATCGAATCCGCCTGGCGGATTAACGACGAGGGCCGGTGTGCTGGCCAGCTTGGATATGGTTTTTGGGCGGTTTTCCACATCCCCCTAGGCGAATACCGGGCTGGCCCCCACGCCCCGCCTCTGTTACACGGCTCGAAGACATCTGAACACTTTCGCACTATTCCATGGATTCCACTAGTCGCAGACAGTTGGGGTACACTTATTCCTTCCCGGGAGGTACGGGGTGGCGGCAGGAGGGGCATCTTGCCACCCCTTCAACTAACATTGCCACATTCAATTAACCATGCCGACCCTGCGTATTCGCGGGAAAACCAGCTCAAGCAAAAGAAAAGAAAGAAAGAACTTATTTTCTGAGAATATGAATCTCAATGTAGGTGAAAATAATGAAAATTGAAAATTTTTGCAGGCTATAGAACAATTTACTTCGATTTTCAGGATTTTTTCTCTAATTATGCAAACAAAAATACCCTTAAAATCACGATATCATCTCAGAAGTTGGCTCATATAATTAGTAATTTTATGAAAAATCATACTATCAGTTTTCAGCATGATCCGTTCTACACTTCTTGAGTTTGACTGCACACAAATGTAACAAAAATGTCTTTTAGAGATAAACGCGTTTGAAAAATAAATTCTCGGAAACTAGAAATTCAAGGAAGTTAACAATAATATAAGATGCTTACCGATTAATCTGCGATTCCAGCACCATACAGTAATCCTTCTTCTTCCTCATAGGCTTCGTTTTCCGCTTGCAGCAGTGCTTTCCGAGCTTTCCGACCTTCCTTCGGTTCCAATGAACTACGTCGATTCTGCCGGGTCACGCGCTGGTTATCCATTTGTTCGGCATAATTGAATCTGTGCGTGCCTACTACAATTCCTGCCTCGTTCATGACCATCACAAGGGATGAAATTCCTTCATTGAATAAGCCCGTTGCTAAATACGAGGCCCCTTCAACGACTTTTAGTCCGGAGTGCAAGTGTTTAGTAGCTAATGTCCAAATAGTGGCATTAAAACTTCCATTCGCATTTTGTGTGTGGCCACCTAAAAATCTCTCCAGTAATTCATCCCTTGATAAATCTTCATTTATTGGAAGAATTTCCTTCTGTGGGTCGGGGTGCATTGGAGTAGGGTGCGGTTCATGTTCCATTCCAAGGGCTGTTCGTTTCTGCCACTCGCACCAGCTGTCTTCTTCCTCTGGGCAATACTCGTGTCGAGGATTTTCATGTGATACTATTTCGCCATAATTGCTTTTTTCATGTCTTGCACACTGTCTATATGTCTTCGAATCGATAGTCCATAATAAGCGCTGAGCTTTTTCACTAATGACTGTGAGTTTGCCTCTTCCACCAAGCTTTTTAGTTTTTCGAATGTTTCGAGTCGAGTGCCCATTCTCTTGTGGACGTGACCTATACACTCGGTTCTATGTTCATAAAATGTAAACGAATGCCAATTATGCTTTGAAATTTTAACAGAGTGTTCTTGGATAGTTAAGCGAACGATTTATGCAATAAAAAACAGATTTTTTTTTTGAATCTGCTAATGTGGTTTCCGCCCTTAAAGGAACAGTTTTGAGACGATGATTCTTTGTATCAGCATGACAATGCACCCTGCCATAAAGCGACATCCATGAGGTAGTTGTTTGCGGATAGCACGTGACATTCTAGAAATGAAATGACCTACCCAGCGTCCCTACCTAAACCCAATGGAACACCTTCGGGATGAGTTGCACTGTCGACTTTGCTCAGACCCAAGCGTCGAACATCAATACCGTCTCTAGTTTCGGCTCTTAAGGAAATAGGGCTGCCATTCCTCCAGAGATACTCATACACCTCGGTAAAGGTGTTCCCAGCAGATTTCAAGTCGTCATAAATGCGAGGGTTGGACACACCTCTTATTAATGTCCAATAACTGGTCTCCTGATACTTTTGATCAGATGGTGTATGCTCTTCGATCCTACAACAGAGAATGTCATCGATGTTGCTATGTAATTCTAAGCATCCGAATTAATTCAGTGTAAAATCTAACAGGAATTCGTCAAGGCGTGGTATCTTGTTCGCTTCGAGTAGTCTTAATCTTTTTTCAGCACCTAGGGTGCTTGCAGCAATATCTCCTATTTGCAAGCCTTTACGGCTATCAAGTTTGATGCTATGGTTTCATCATTTGTAAATGCATTTTTAAAAGTGGAATTTAATGCTTATACTTTCTGTACACTCTCTTCCGTTTCAAGACATGACGGATTCACTAACGCTTGAATCAAAGGTTTGGATCTGTTCGTTGACTTCACATGTTGCCAGAATTTTCTACGATTTTATGATTAATCTTTCGCCAGGATTAGACTGAGGAAATTATTGTAGCCCCACATAGCCCTTTTTACGTAAGCATAAGCTGCTATTAAGTTTTCCTCTGTCAGTTCCCTTCCGTCTATTTTGGTGTAAGGGTGCTGCAGTCTCTTTTATAGCAACATTCTGCGAATGACAGCATTAGTTCAATGTAAATCTTCGCGTCTTATATAACTTGGTACATTAATTGATCTAGACCATAGTTTATAACTCATTTCGGCTTTAGCCACACTAGTTCTACGTGTGCAGGATTTGAACTGAATTTTCTCATTCCGTCTTATAAGTAAATTTTTGGTGACTGTCTACCTGTCCGACCAAATACAAAATCTCTTCTAGTTCTCTTTGTGAGCTTGTTGCCTCGGGTTCTTAATTTAAACCTTCGCCCGCCGGAGTGGCCGAGCGATTCTAGGCGCTACAGTCTGGAATCGCGCGACCGCTACGGTCGCAGGTTCGAATCCTGCCTCTTGCACGGATGTTTGTGATGTCCTTAGGTTAGTAAGATTTAAGTAGTTCTAAGTTCTAGGGGACTGATGACCACAGCAGCTAAGTCCCATAGAGCTCAGAGCCATTTGAACCATTTTTTAAAACTTCCATGTTTGGAAATTTTCTGCGTTTGGAATGAGTCTGCTTCACGAAGTTTATTACTTCTAGTGGTCGCTACCTTTCATAGCCAAAGTTGGCAGAGCTATGGCTACTAACAATGAAAGTGTCTGGTAATTTGTCTTTTGGCCGTAATCCGACACATGTTTTCAGCTAGCGTGAGAGCTATTCTGTAGAGCTGGTTTGCGTATCAATTACCGTTCTTGTTATTCTTTCTATATGTCCAGTCTCCAGAACGATGATTTACACAATATGAATCACTCGAACTCTAAAACTAATTTTATATGTTTCATTTTTTTTGCTAATTGTTCATTAGATGAAACAGTTGAATAACCATGTGGTCACAAAGACGTCCAGCACTCAATGGCAATGAAGATCGGCCACACTGTTGCTCAATCTACAATTGGTGCCACGAGTGGTAAGCTTCATGCGTGAAATTAATGGCGTTTTACTTTAAACACAAAGTGTTTTATGTGTTACTTTCCTTTTGAGAAAATGTTCGTAGCAATATAGTGTTCAGTTTTTTGTTTTTTTTTCGGAATGTTAAAATAACACTCGGCATATTAATGACTAATTATTGCGGCTAAACCATGTCACGTGTTTCAAATTATACACTCTTTGTAAACGAGAGCGTGTGAGTAAGACTGTCCAAATGGGACAGCAGCCTCAGAAAACTGCACCTTAGTCAATGGGCAGGGAGATAGTTAGTGTAGTATTGGGCTCATGTAATGAGATGCAGGCAATCCACTACACGCCTCCAATTAGCCATAACGTGCGTTAAGGTTCGGCGCCGTTCCTACCATAAACTTTTTAACTCGAAATTGTCCAGACAGCCAGCTCCCGGGCAGAGCTTGTATCAGCTTAATATGGCCATTCAGGGATCGCTGCTTCGACTACGTACGCTTTACACCTACAGGGCTCTGCAAGCCAGCCTTGAGTGTGTGGCGATAGGTACTTTACGCAACACTACCTCTTCCCCCCCTTTTCTGTTCAAGTCGCAAGCGATGCGAGGAAACAACGACTGTTCGTAAGTCTCCGTCCGAGCTCAGATACATCTAATTTCACTCTGGAATTGTTATGATTATTTTTAAAGCCTATTCGTTCTATAAACTGAATTCTCCAACCCCGTTTTTCTGTCTGTACGTGAAGGCCAAATTCTAACTACTTTAGGGATTTTGATACAGTTTTCACTAATATATAGAGTAATTCAGGAGGAAGGCTTGTGTATGAAGACCTCAGGGAAAAATGCAAAACCCTAATATACAGTGTCATTTCATTGACATGTGACGCGAAAGGCAGTTCCTCATTGTATTAATAAATATTAACCCCCAAAAACATACGCTTTTCGCTGCCACCTACTGCCAGTTACTCCATATCAGCGACCTCAGTAGTCCTTAGACATTGTTAGAGAGCAGAATGGGGCGCTCCGCGCAACTCCCGGACTTCGAACGTGGTCAGGTGATAGGTGTCGCTTGTCATACGTCCGTACGAAAGATTTCCACACTCCTAAACATTCTTAGGTCCACTGTTGCCGATGTGATAGTGAAGGAGAAACATGAAGGGACACGTACAGCACAAAACCGTACTGGCCGAACTCGTTTGTTGACTGACACAAACCGCTGACAATTGAAGAGAGTCGAATGTGTAATAGGCACACATCTACCCAGACTATCACACAGGAATTACAAACTGCATCAGGATTTATTGCAAGTACTATGACAGTTAGGCGGGCGGTGAGGAAACTTGGATTTAATGGTCGAGCGGCTGCTTATAAGCCACACATCACGCCGGTAAATGCCAAATGACGCCTCCCTTGGTGTAAGAAGCGTAAACATTCGACGATTGAACAGTGGAAAAACGTTGTGTGGAGTGACGAATCACGATACACGATGTGGCAGGGTGTGGGTGTGGCCAATGCCCTGTGAACGTCATCTGCCAGCGTGCGTAGAGCCAACAGTAGTGTTATGGTGTGGTAGTGTTTCTCATGGACGGGGCTTGCAACCCTTGTTGTTCTGCGTGGCACTATCACAGCACTGGCCTACATTGATGTTTTAAGCACCTTCGTGCTTCCCACGGTTGAAGAGCAATTCGGGGATGGCGATTGCATCTTTCATCACGATCAGCACCTGTTCATAATGCACGGCCTCTGGCGGAGTGGTTACAAGAAAATAACATCCCTGTAATGGACTGGCCTGTACAGAGTCCTGACCTGAATCCTATAGAATACCTCTGGAGTGTTTTGGAACGCCGACTTCGTGCCAGGCCTCACAAACTGACATTGATACCTCTCCTCACTGCAACACTCCGTGAAGAATGGACTGCCATTCCCCAAGAAACCTTCCAGCACCTGAATGAACGTCTGTCTGCGAGAGTGGAAGCTGTCATCAAGGATAAGGGTGGGCCAACACAATACTGAATTCCAGCATTACCGATGGAGGTCGCCATGAACTAGTAAGTAATTTTCAGCCCGGTTTCCGGATACTTTTGATCACATAGTGTATGAAACACACATGTCACAGTAAAAGATGTCCAAACAGTCGCATGAATACCCCGTCTGGCGGCAACTCCGGCGTGTAATCTCGCATGCAAACGATCGAAAAGGTGTCGAATGACATCATGTGATAGATTTTCCAAGTATTTTGCACCTTCTGTTGCAATTCGACAAAGGTTCTTGCAGGCCCTGGAGAACCATACGTGTTCAAAGAGCGAGAGATCTCGTGACCTCGCTGGCCATGGGAATTGTTGTGCACCATGAAGAGCACAGTGGGTCGCAGCAGACGTATGTGGACGTTCATTGGTCTGCTGAAAAAGCACATCACCTTCCTATCGACGAAATGCCAGTATCACGGGGACAACAGCCTGTACAACTTAGCGGTCAGTGGTTACTTACTTTACTCTGTTAAAACAGCACATGTTACCGCGAGTTGTAACTGATGTCCCCTCCCCTCACCCACTCACCAAAAATCTCGAAACGGGACCTGTGTGTCGTGGACCGATTCACTCTGGAATAGCCAGCTCACCAGGTCTACGCCAGACACGTGTAAGTTCATCACTCGATTACAGACAAGACTTACTTTCGTCTCTGTGGACAACAGAGCGCCATTCTCTTGTGAGTTCCTTCACGAAACCAGAGTAGCCATGCTTGGCGGTGTCGTGATGTCGGTGGCAGCCTTCCCAGAAGCCAGGAGGTTCACAATAGTCCCTGCAGGTGCAACATGTATCCGGATTTAGTCCATGGTTGATGTCCGGTCGGCCACCGCTGTTCTCACAATGTGTCGATATTGACGTGTATCTGTACTGCGTGGAAGTACAGAACCTGGTCTGCAGGTGTAGGACTGTTTCATTGGCCATTGTCGAAAGCAGTGACACAGCACTGAAAAATTGTGCGCAATATGCGCAGCACACTGTCGGTATGTCCATCCAGCTTCCCGCTCGCTCACAATACGATACCGCTCAAATGGCTGAAGCTGTTCGACTGGAGTATGTACTGGTCGGTGGGGCATGATTGTACCCTGGAATGAATGTTGCAAGAACTGTTCACCTCTAAACTCATCACAGTTACTGCCTACAGTCAACACATAGAAATGAATCGTTAGGACTACAGACCCTCAGTATGAACACAGTCCTTGACTTTTTTGCATTTTTTCCGGCAGTGTAATTTATTACCGGCACGCCAGACAAGTCTTCCGGTCGTAGATACCTCAGAAGTTAAGTCTCATAGTGCTCAGAGCCATTTGAACCGAAGGGTTCAATGAAATTTTATTTTTGTTGTGTCATGTCGATCTTCCCTACGTGGAAGCTGCGTAGCTATCCTGTATGGATAATATTTAATAAAATCTCCTTTATTTGGAATAAAAACATAGGCCGTAAAGTTCTGTTGCACATATTCATTTATTCACTGTTAGATTAACTTCCACATAGTGTGATAATACATTTCAAAATCCATGATATTGTTGCGCAGTACTTAAATACACAAAGCATTTTACATCCACGTCTGTCTTTTTGGCACACTCAGCCAGATTCTGTCTTATTGAGTGGAAATGTCACATAACGGAAGAATAACCTGTACTAAATAATCTACTAAATTTTGACATAAATACTCACATAATTAAAACAGCATACTTTTATTGATAAAAACACATCAGAAGTTATCGCTTCCCATGAACAAACTCCATATTTACGTGATCATTGTTTTATGTGGAAACATTATTTTAGTTTTTGCATTTATAAGTACAGATAATTTCAGTTCGGAATTTGCGGAAATTATCTAGGCAAATTTAAATTTTAAGACGTGCTTTCCTCTGGAAGAGGTTTTTTAAGTATTGTGTATTTTTTAATGGTGCAAAACTGCAAAAGGAGTAGAGGTGAATAAAGTTTTTCAAGTGGAATGTGTTTCGGAATGTTATTGTTGCTGTTGTGGTCTACAGTCCAAAGACTGGTTTGATGCAGCTCTCCATGCTACTCCATCTTGTGCAAGCTTCTGCTTGTTATATTCATCTCTTGGTCCCCATAACTTTTGCTCCCACACTTCCCTCCAGTATTAAATTTGTGATATTTGTGATCCTTTGACGTCTCAGAATGTGTCTATCAACCGATTCCTTCTCCTGGTGAGATTGCACCACAAATTTCTTTTCTCCTCAATTCTCTTCAGTACATCCTCATTATTTATGAGACCTACCCATCTGATCTTAAGCGTTCTTCTGTAGCACCACATTTCAGAAACTTTTACTCTCATCTTGTGTAAACTGCTTATCGTTGAAATTTCACTTCCGTGCATGGCTACACTCAACACAAATAGTTTCAGAAAAGACTTCATAACACTTAAGTCTACATTCGATGTTAACAACAAATTGCTCATCTTCAGAAACACTTTTCTTGCCTTTGTCAGTCTGTTTTATATTCTCTCTACTTCGGCCATCATCAGTTACTTTGCTGCCTAAATAATAATGCGCATCTACTACTTTTAGTGACTCATTTCCTAGCCTAATTCCCTCAGCATCACCTGATTTAATTCGACTACATTCCATAATCCTTGTTTCCCTTTTGTTTATATCCTTCTTTCAAGACACTACCCATTCCATTCAACTGTACTTCCAAGTTCTATGCCGTCTCTGGCAAAATTACAATGTCATCAGCAAACATTAAAGTTTTTATTTGTTTCCCATGGACTTTAATTACTACTCCAAATTTTTATTTGGTTTCCTTTACTACTTACTCATTGTACGAATTGAATAACATCGGGGATAGGCTACAAGTCCGTCTCACTCCTTTCTCAACCAGTGCTTCCCTTTCATGCCTCTCGACTCATAACTGCCGTCTGGTTTCTGTAAAAGTTATAAATAGCCTTTAGCTCCCTGTTTTATACCCCTGAAACCTTCAGAATTTCAAAGATAGCACTCCATTCAGCATTGTATAAAGCTTCTCTGAGTCTACAAGTGTTATAGACATAGGTTTGCCTCTATTTAACCTATCGTCTAAGATAATTCGTAGGGTCTGTATTGCCTCGCATGTACCTACGTTTCTTCGGATTACAAACTGGTCTTCCCCAAGGTTGGCTACTACCAGTTTTTCCATTTTTCTGTAAGGAATTCATGTTAGTATTTTGCAACAGTGTATTATTAAACTTATAGTTCGGTAATGTTCACACCTGGTTGCACTTACTGTCTTCGGAATTGGATTTGTTATATTCTTCTCGAAGTCTGAGGGTATGTAATCTTCCACATACATCTTGCACACCAGATGGAATAGTTCTGTCGCGGTTATCAGTAGTTCTAACGGAATGTCGTCTACTCCGCGTCCTTATTTCGACTTAGATTTTGCACTGTTCTATCAAATTCTTCTCGCAGTACCATATCTCCTATCTCACCTTCACTTAAGTTCTCTTCCAGTTCTATAATATTACCTCAGGTTTATCTCCCTTGTATGGACTCTCTATGAACTCCTTCCACCTTTCAGCTTTTCATTCTTTGCTTAGGATTCGTTTTCCATGCGAGTTCTTGATATTCATACAGATGCTTCTCTTTTCTGCAAAGGCCTTTTTAATTTTCTTGTAGGCGATCTCTATCTTTCCCCTAGTACTATACGCTTCTAAACCCTTGCATTTCTCCTCTAGCCATTCATGCTTAGCCATTTTGCACTTCCTGTCAACATCACTTTTAGACGATGCTATTTCGTTTCTCCTGCATCATTTGCTGCAGTTTTATATTTCCTCCTTTCATCAGTTAAATTCAGTATCTTTTGTGACATCCAAGGCTTTGTAGTAGGCCTTGTTTGTTTACTCATTTGATTCTCTGCTGCCTTCACTGTTTCATCTCTCAAAGCTACCCCATCGTCTTCAACTGTATTCTTTTCCTCTGTACTTCTCAATCGTCGGCTAATGCTACCTGTTAAACACTCAACAACCTCTGATTCTTTCAACTTGTCAAGGTCCCATCTCTTTAATTTCCTACCTTTTTGCAGTTTGTTTGTTTTAATCTATCGTTCGTAAACAATGAATTGTGATCAGAGTCACACCCGCCCTGGAAATATCTTGAAATTTAAAATCTGGTTCCTAAATCCCTGTCTGAAACTTTTCAGTGTCCACATGTTTCTTCTAGGTATACAGCCTTCATTCATGGTTCTTAAACCAGTTCTCAGCGATAATTAAATTCTACCAGGTGGCTTCCTCTTTCATTCCTTTCCCCCATACTTACTTAGTACTTTTCCATTGTCTTCCTTTTGCTACTATCGAACTGCAGCCCCCATCGCAATTAAATTTTCGTCTCCCTTAACTATCTGATAATTTCGTGTAACTCATCATACATTTGTTCAGTCTCTTCATCATCTGCAGAGCTAGTTAGCTTACAAACTTGTACTGTGATGAGTGTGGGCTTCGTGTCTGTGTTAGCTACAATAAGGCGTTCATTATGCTGGCCATAGTCACTTATCTCCGTTCCTATTTTCTTATGCATTACTAAACCTACTCCTGCATTACTCCTATTTAATTTCGCATTAAAAACCCTGTATTTACCTGACCAGCAGTCCTGTTCCTCCTGCGAACGAACTTCACTAATTTCCATTATATCTAACTCCAATCTATCCATTTCCCTTTTGAAATTTTTTAATCTACCTACCCAATTAAGGCGTCTAACATTCCACGCTCCGACTCGTAGAATACCGTTTTGTTTCTCCTGATGTCAACATCCTCCTGAGTAGTTTCCACCCGGAGATCCGAATGGGAGATTATTTTACCTCTGTAATATTTTACCCAAGAGGATGCTATCATCACTTAACCATACAGCAGAGCTGCATGCCCTCGGTAAAAATTACCGCTGTAGTTTCCACTTGCTTTCAACCTCACTTCCAACACTAGAAGACTGGTTTTATTGGTCAGTCCGTCATCCAGACTGTTGCCCCCGTAACTACTGAAAAGACTGCTACCCGTCTTCTGGACCTACACATTTGTCTGGACTCTCAGCAGGACTTACGGTAAGATTATCTGCACCGGTCAGTCACAAAAGCCACTCCATCATGGTTCAGGGGAGTGCGGGGGGTGTTCGGAGTGCGACGCAATTGAGAATGTTCTGTGTTTTAATATTAACTCAACAATCTAGCAACTTTGACAAAACATGGAACTTGTTTTGGATACTCTGTTCCTTAAGCTTCTTGAAAAGAGATAAATTCTAAAAAAGGTAATAAATTTTTCTAACTAGTAACCTTGCAAATTACGAATTTCGTCGGTTTATGGTCAGTTACTATTCTGTAGTAATTTAGGTGGTTATTTAAGCATTGTGCTCATTATCAGGCTAGACTGCGTCGCAATCTATCAGTTTGGAATTTTTTGATTATTACATATTTTCAAACGTTGTTGTAATTATAATATGTCAACAGAATTTGTAACCAGAAGAATATAAGTCGACTGTCTTGATATTAAATAAGTATAGATACAGCAGATAATATGTCGAAGATTGTCATTTAACTACAAGTAATAACGCAGCGTTAAGTGTTAGAAGATCTATGTAACTTTAAATATTACATGCAAGTCTACTACGCTTACGATTCTTGCTTTGTATGTCATCGACAGATCACACTCTACTTACACACACTGAGTACCTGAATTTTCCTTTGTGGATGTGGTTTCTGCAGATGATCACAATATGGGAATCCATTGGGGGAGCTTAGAACCCCTAGAGAGCGCAACCTCAACTGGCGGATACAGGTTGTCTCCCAGATAAAGGTGGCTGGAAGGAAATGAAATACCACCCGTGGACCAAGAGGCTAATTGTCGTCCTGTGGTTGAATGCTGGATCGTCGAGAACCAGGTCCAAAGCTTAAAACTGTGGAATGATTAAAACCATTTTCACGTCACTATGTCTATATTTATCAATCGGAACATAGCTAGGGCAAGCTCCGTAGGTGATGAAAAGACCCTCGAAATGCCACAGAAATACACTATAATAATGTCTGGTGATCTCCATGGTCATGTTGGGTCGAGAGCAGGTAACTGTTGATGTCATAGTAACAATAGCGGAAGTGTAAATGGAGATAGCAACTGAATAGTAGATTCTGCGGAAGCTCGAGGTCTAATTACAACAAACAAATTTTTCAAGAAGCGGGCCTCGCTTCTTCCGGCGAACTATAGTGCCAGAAACGTCAGACAGATTGACTTCCTTCTCGTTCGAAAACGATATCAAAAGCTAGTTATAGATGCAGAGGCCATTCCTTGTGAAATAGAGGCTCCTCTATGCCGCTCACTTGTAATTCGAATGAACATGAAAATAGCGATTCCAAAGAAGGAAGAACGAAGTAGCCCAGCACGGATAAGATGGTGGCCGTTCAAAGAAAGACAGGCAGGCATCATCTCATATATCACTCTTCCACCAATTGCTGATGTCGAAAAAATTTGGTGAGTATTAAAAGAAACTTATCACGCAGTTACCCGGAGACAAATAAGCATTTCCAACACAGATGGATCGTTAGACATGGTCGTAAATAGGAGATGTTAAGAAGAACGTCAGTGCAAAAAAATAGTTTTATCACAAGTTCCTTACTTCGAAAATATCTGAAAACTGGAACGCCTACTAAGATGCTGAGCATCATACAGAGAAGACAGTTGCAGCAACCGTATCAGTTCATTATAACGAGATCTATAAAAGGTTTGACACACCAGCTGGCGGACGTGATATCCATCGCGTAACAGGGGAGCCGCATAGGCGTACGGCAGACAGAGAGAAATTCTGTGGCACCAGTGACAAAGAAAGTAAATTTATGGTTGACCAAAAGAAAGCAGCAGAGTGCTGGCGGCGGTACTTCGAAGCTGTGTGCAGTGAAGAGTTCCACACCATATTGATCACCAAGCCTGACGTTCTAGAGGCCATACTGAAGATGAAACTTGGGAAGGCGACTGGGTCAGATGTTCTGCCAGCAGAGTTATGGAGATCAAGGTACTTACAGGCAGCCGAACGGTATCCACAACAAGATCACTGAAGAGAAGATTATACCAACCAATTGAAAACTGAGAAGTACAGTACCAGTCAGGAATTAGAGGTGCTGTCCACCTGAATATTCGACTTATACTCCTCCTATCAATGGAGATCTTAGAGCGCATCATAGACAGCAAAGTATGCAAGGTTGTCAATTTTACTAGCAACCAGTGTGGCTTTGTGAAAAGCTGTTGGAACCACTGATGCTATCCATATAAATCGTTTGCTTATTGAGAAGCACTGTAAGAGGTCTCAGCATTTTCATTTAACTTTCCTGAACCTGGAAAAGACCTTTCTCGGAATACCACGGGATCTCATATGGTTTGTCTTCGAGAGTATGAAGAACTAATTCAATGAGTCTGGGTGCTCTATCACAATCCCAGAAGTCGAGTACTTTCTGCTGCTGGGGTATCAGATGACTTTCCTGTTTCTGTGAGTATTCATCTGCTCATTCTCCCCTTCAGTTCAGCGTAGTAATGGACACAGACATCAAAGATCTTTAGAAATTAGCCCCTTGGTTTCTGTTGTATGCTAATAATGTTACACTGGCTTCTGAGGAAAAGAACAACCTTTCCGCGGGCAGGATTGGCCATGCGGTTCTAGGCGCTACAGCCTGGAACCGCGCGACCGCTACGGTCGCAGGTTCGAATCCTGCCTCAGGCATGGATGTGTGTGATGTCCTTAGGTTAGTTAGGTTTAAGTAGTTCTAAGTTCTAGGGGACTGATGAACTCAGAAGTTAAGTCCCATAGTGCTCAGAGCCATTTGAACCATCTGAACAACCTTTCCCGATAATTCCATGCTTTAGGTTTAAGTAGTTCTAAGTTCTAGGGGACTGATGAACTCAGATGTTAAGTCCCATAGCGCTCAGAGCCATTTGAACCATCTGAACAACCTTTCCCGATAATTAAATGCACGATAGAACTCCCTTAAACACGCCGGACTATGCCTCAATACAAAGAAAACTGGATACCTGTCAACAGATGAAAATAATACTGACACAATCAAGATCGACAATACAGATCTACCAAATAAAAACACATTCGAGTAATTTCTCTCAAATGGCGGACAATGACTGGTGTGCTTTGTAATAACATGATCCCGTGCCGAACCGAGTCAAAAATATGCCACTATGCAATCCGCTTAATTGTCTTGTAAGTTGCAGAACGTAGCCCCACGACAAAAGCAGCAGGGCAGTATCTTGCTGTGAAGGAAATCAAATTGATTTGGCGGACGCATAGTGTGACACTTCATTATATATGACCATTGACGAAATATGCAGGCGCTACGGAGTGTCACCTATCGGTGTGAAGAGCAGAGAGCCGTCTACGGTGGTGACAAAGATACAATATCAGAACACAAGTTGTTATTGAAATTCGATGGTAAACGACCTAGTACGAAACCGAGGCTACGTTGGTTAAATACTCTCCATATAGACGTCAAGATAGTGGGGCTCCGCCCTGATCATGCTCAAGATCGCGTCAAGATGAGACAGAGAAAGGGAGAGGAAAGACCCCGTTACACTGCGGGACAAATTCTGAGGAAGAAGCAGATCATATAATGGGACAAAAGTCCTAAACAGTAGAGGAGAAATGAAAGCTTATTTATAAACGAATGAAAGATCGTAACTATTTCTGGTTTAGAACATTTGAACGCTTTGCCTTTACAAAATATTTCTTCCCGTACAGTTGCATGGAGCAATCCATCGGCAGAGCGCAGATCAAAATGTGAAGTGTTATGCGAGGACGTGCTAAAAACTAATGTCCCCGAGTTGTTTATGTGAAAACGTTTAAAACTTTTTAAGTAAAACATCTGTTACTAACATTCTACGTCTTTATTTTTCGTGTATACGTATTTATTTGTCAACACAATCACCCTGGCGAAGAACACACTTCTCCCAACGAGAGACCGGTTTCTTGATACCGTCATTGTAGAATGTTTGACTTTGCTGACGGAGCCCCAAACTCACCTCTGCTTGCATCGCTTCATCACTACCAAAGTGAGATCTTCGAAAGGGTTCTTTAAGTTTTGGAAATAGATAAAAATCGGATGGCGCCGAGTCGGCATTGTGTGGAGGATGATCGATGAAGTGTATCCAAGGCGTTGGAGTGTTGCAGATGTCTCAGCGATCGTGTGTGGTCTGGCATTCTCATATTGAAGGAGACGGTGCTCCATGTGTGAACGTACTCCTTGAATTCAAAATTCGTTTACAGCACGCTGATTCTCACGCACCGACATAGTGACATTATATACCGCTATGTTGGGCTACAATTCGGAGCCCTCTACCGGCAGAGGGCTACAAATATATAGAAATAAAGAATAAAAATATTGAACGTTTGTTTTATTTAAAAAGCTTTAAGAATTTTCACTTTAAAAAAACCTGAGTCATTAGTTTTCAGCACGTCCTCATATTATAAACGCAACAGATCACCTAGCTTCTAAAAAACGAGGCTCGCAAAACTAAATTTCAACTGTTTGTCGTGAAACCAGGATTGATTGAAACCAGTGACTCGTTTAATGAAGTGGAAATCAGTAAAAGTCATAAAAAAGTGTATAGAAGATGTCAAGATTTTTTAAACATGAGATTCTTTGGGGGAATATCCTAAACACAGAGAAAAGAATTTTTTTTTTTAATTACAGGTGATACCCTCTCCCTAGTTGAACAGCAACAACCATATTAAAAAAATACGAAGACGAATTTCTCAGAATATGTATGGAAGAGAGTGAAATACGAAAGTGGAAGTGTAGTTACATTCGAACGCTTTCCTTAAGTTTCTGTTGTGTCAATCACATTAATGTAAAGAAAGATAATCTTAATGACTTATTTTTCGTTTATTTGTTGTTTTCGGCGTTATCATGTAACGATCTTTAGACGCTATTTACACTGGACTAGTAACATTACCTTACTGATTTTTACGAAAATAGTTTTCAAACATTTTAATTTTTTTGCTGATCTATGTGAAAAGTTACACATATATAATAATACATTCACAATACGGAACTTGTGCTACAAAAGTTGCTTCTAACCTAAAAAGCAAGAGAAAAACACGACAAAATGTAACATATCAGCATGTTCTATCTATCACATAATATGTTTATTGTATGTATAAAAAGAAACATGTATTTCAGGCCACTGATGATGCTTCCCAAATAAATAAAGCGAAACGCGTATGGCAACAAAAAACTGCCTTCATTTAGTTGCATAGACGGTACATACCTCCACGAGTCATTATAAAAACAATAATATGGTGTTTTAGTTGGAATGGAGTCTACCGCAATAATATCTTTTTATTCCGATTAGAATATTCTTTTATTCTGTGATCATCACTATCATGCAATTTCGGCTGCGTAGCTATTTTGAAGTGAGTTGAGTATCGTCCGTCAAACGGTTATGCTTGTGTTGCAATCTAAACATTCGTCTAGTGATAGATTGTCAAGCTATAGTTTGTTGATTGGCTGCTTAGTGTGTACAGTGACACCTCAGGGGCTACTCAGTACATAGTTCAGCATGCTCTTACACTTTCATGTGGACAGTCCAAAACATTTTAACAATGTATGATTGTATCGACGTTGAGACAAACTTAAGAATGTCCACTTGACGGATTATACTGCACTCACTTGAAAATGGCCACACAGACGAAATTTCTCAATTGTGATGATCAAAAATAAAACGACATTTAATCCAACTATTGACAATCATGCCGGCAGAATGTTACCATTCCAAAATTTATTCGATGGGTGAAAGCTAATGATGGAATGAGTTACAGGGAGCTATAAGGAAGTTAATACTATTATAATACAAGGTATAGTATTAACTGTGGTGGGATCCTAGAAATGAGTGTAATTTATCTTATATTTAGGAGTAAATCGTTCCAGGCTATCCTTTTTTTATACGTGGAAGGAATTAGAAAAGCGACAGTGATATGAAGTGGGATACTCCGTTGAGTTTTCCAGCTGTGTTGTTCACATAGGAGGGTTGGTGTCGAAGTCAAAGACGAAAGGTTTATGACCATTTGAAAGATTCAGTAGTACCTGCTTTATTACTGAACTGCTGGTTCTCTGACTTATGTTTCAGTGATGCATGAAGCACAATTTCTGAAGCTGTTTCGTTGTCATGAATGCAGACCGCATCGGTCTTTAAACGCTAAAAATCTTACATAATATTTTAGTACTAATTTTCCTTCTGTTCCGATTTTTGCTAATGTATTCATCATATGAATTTGATGCTCTTGCATTTGCCATGTTCGCAGATAAAATTATAGGATTCAAGGTCCACCTGTTGTGCAAAATACTGCTTTATATATATATATATATATATATATATATATATATATATATATATATATATATATATATATATGTGTGTGGGGGGGGGGGGGGTGCTTTTTAGCTGTTCGTGTCGTCTTTTCTGTAAATTTCTTTTAATGTGTTAAATAGTGTGCCTTTGTATAGTGTAATTTGTTTATTCCTTGATCTCCTCCAGCCGGCCGTGTGGCCGTGCGGTTCTAGGCGCTGCAGTCAGGAACCGCGGGACTGCTACGGTCGCAGGTTCGAATCCTGCCTCGGGCATGGATGTGTGTGATGTCCTTAGGTTAGTTAGGTTTAAATAGTTCTAAGTTCTAGGGGACTGATGACCTAAAATGTTAAGTCCCATAGTGCTCCTTGTATTGCCTCCTGTAAGTGGAAGTTTCTTTCCATTGTCTGTTTATGGTAGAGACTGTGGCTGGATTTTGGTATTTTTAAATTTGTTTCTATTTTAGTTGGGTGGTGGTCGTGGGCTGTTTGGTGGGGCAGCAAATGTGGCATGTTTCTCTGAGGTGTTCTGAATATCTTGTTTTAAAATTCCTGCGTGTTTGTCGTATGTATATTGACTGACAAATGTTGCATTTGTGTTCATATATGCCTGATCTGTTGAATTTATCTATGGGTGTTTCCTTTGTTCTTAACTTTTTTCGGTGTTGCATTGTATGTCTTGAACATTATTGGATGTCAATGTTTCTTTAAGATGTTACTTATTTTATTATTGTAGGTAAGTACCTTCCATTTAGTTTTGTGTGTATGTTGTTGCGTTATGCCTCGCATATAATCATTGCCTGTTTGTAGTGTTCTTCGTGTTCCTTAAGGTCTTATGTATATGTGGCTTGTTCATTCCTTTTCTGTTTACATTTTTGCATCCGTATAACAGTAAAGTTATTTACCAGTTGTAGCAGCTGGCACGATAATGATTTTCCGCTTGTGAAGCGCCGCTGGCGGAGATGTGGCTGTTTATCAGTGAGGCTGCGAGCGAGCGACGCGGTCCCAGGCAGTACCCTCTACCGGCCTACCCCATAGCCATCGATCTCAATCCGCTGTGGCGCGTCCTCTGCAACCCGACCCCTCTGAAACATAAAACCGTATAAACTCCGCCGTAATGGATCCTTAGCGTGCTCACCAATCATTACATAAACATAATTAGTTACGGAAGAGCGGCCGCCCTTGATCCCTGCCGCCTGCCCTTACGTGCTCGTTATCACAACCCGGCCGCAGATATGCGGGTAACCTTCCCTAATTTGTTGCTCGTTTCGAGAAACGCTTAGGCAGGATGCCGGGCACTGATAGATGTGATGTCGAACGTCATATCACGCTTCTCGACCATTGTGACATTTGATTTATGTTCGCTGTTATGTCTACACTCGGCACTTCCTCTACTGCTTAGAATTTAAAGTCTCGTCTAGGGCGAGGTAATTGAAGACGGAATAAAAGCTCTAAATGGACAGAGTTACGTGTTACATACGGCATTTGAACGATTCTTTGATCGAAATGATGTGGAACGAGTCAGTTTACTGGACATGTATACTCGACTGAATCAAGGGAAATTCCTATATCTGGATGGCCTCACGAGAAGCGAAGTCTCACTCAAGCCGAATATGAATCCAGTGCCTTAACCACTGAGCCACCTTTTGTCGATGTTGTATATTGATGATATGTGAGAGCTAGAATACACCTACTCACTACTTAGATTTCCAACTTCATCAGTACTGTTTCATTTCTCTTATTATTATTATTATGTGGTATTCTGCCTAGTGGTGGGACTATGTCTTCGTACGGAGAATTTCTGATGCCAATGTTCCCGGTCTTCAGCTTCTTCCTTCAGTTTGCTGTATCTCTTTCCATCGGTCATACCATCCAAAAGTTGAATTCTTCTTCTTCCTCATCCTACCGTCCTTTTAATTTTCCCTTCAGTGACTTCATCAATGAGCCCTCAATGCCTGTGTCCGATGGAGTTGGCTTTCCTCTGATGGATTGTATTCAAAATGTCTCACTTCTCTCCTGTTCTTCTCAGTACATCGTTATTCGTCACCCCGTCGGTCCACTTGCTCTTATCCATTCTTCTCCAGCACATTTTAAAACTTTCAAGGTTTTTTTTTCTTTTTTCTCTTGGTCCCCGTCTGTGCTCCGTACAGTGCAATGCTCCAGATGTAGCACCTCACCAGTTTCTTCCTTAATCTCCTCTCCTATTACTTCTTCAATTTTGTGTTCCAGCCGTATGTTGAGTATTCTTGCAATAATCTTCGCTACGTGTGAGATTAAGCTGATTGTTCTGAAATTACTACATTTCTTGGCTTGCTGTTTCTTTTCAAGAGCAACCATTGTGACATCCAAAAAGTCCTTAGACCATTCCCACTTTAGAAAATTTTGTCTATTAGATGCGTCAATGCCTTCAAACCCTCTTTTCCAATTTCCTTCAGAAAATCCACTGATATGTCGTCATCTCCTGTGGCTTTCCTCCTCTTCATGTTCTTAACCGCCTTCTCTACTTCAGTTGTCAGCATGTTAGGCCCTTTTTCGTCTTCTTCAATCTCTTCCTCTGTCTCTATTTTAATGCCTTATCATCTAATTCCTTTATATATTCTTCCCATAGTTTCGGCACCTCCCTTTGTTCAGCAACCATTTGTCCCCTAAAGTCCTTTACGCATCAAATAAATACATTGTAATGAAACGAAATAACACATGTATTACGAATTCCAGAGGAAAAGAACAGTTTTAGATCAACGAAAAGCTTGTGGTAAAGTTGGTAACACTACATACAACACACGTAACCTATTTAGCCAGAAAGATAATGTAAGTAAATTGTAGCAGTGCCTCATTGTGTTTTGTGAAACATCAAAAAAATGAAAAGTTCTGCAGAGTAGTGTGTTATTAGACCAAAATCAACAGTGAAATACGGGAAAATAACCACTAAAACGCGCAAGAAGACGACGTTTCCTGATACGTGCAGAAAACTAGGCTTGAAAGATCATAAGTAAAAATCAAGATCGTGTGTAACGAATTTGTCTTTCGGTCCAGAAAGCAAGTCAAATTGTATATACAGACCACTGATGATGTATAATTTCAATAAAACTAACGGAGTTTGGTAACAAAGACGAGTATATTCTTGTAGTTGCAAAGATGTTATTAAAATATCCTCAGTGCATGTCCCATTTCTGGTTGATACAAACATTTTATTCTGGAAGCTAGGAGGAGTTGACCTCTCGCAATTTCCTGTGTACCAATAGCTTTTTTTATTATTTTAAGGCGTCATATTTTCACTTCAATACTTACGCAATCGTGTTCCAGTATATTACGTATATTTGTATTTTTTATATAAATTAGTTGCTCAGTTTCGAGAAGTGTCATGCTACAATAATTAAGTTAAGGTAAGGCTGCAACTGGCTAAACGAGAGGTTTAGTAGAACACGGGAAATCACTTTTATGCATGTATGAGAACTATGTTACGAATAAAAACTCCATACTCGAGATTCCAGGAAGTGAGGGGGGGGGGGGGGGGGGGAGGACTGCGAGGGAGAGGGGACGCAGCGACAAGTGCCCCATCCCGTCCCCTTACGGATATATATGGAAGCCATTATATATTGCTTTCCCCCACACTGATGTGTGGCACATAACATGCTGTACGCATAAGTCTTTTTGTGATGTAAGTTGATAGCACTTCGTGTACGTTAAGGAAATGTCGTTGCGCCGAAGTTCGAATTTCACGACAAACAAAAGAGACTCCCTATAATTGGCTGGATGAATCGACTGTAACTGAATGCTAGCGCTCACCCTCTGTGTTCAGTATTACAAGTTAGAAGGAAAAAACGGCAGAAATTCACATGGCAGTCGGCAGTTCTTGAGTAACAGCTCAGGTGGGCATGAACTGCCGGTGGGAAAAATGCAAGGAGGGGAGGGGGGGTGACTTTGTTGAAACAACCGGCCCAGTGCATTAGCGTAAAGCTATTCAGAAAAGGTACGGAGAAAATAAGTCAAGAACTAATGCTCGTTCCTTTCGAATAGACGTCCAATACACCATCTTACTCTTAAGCATTTCATAACTGCTATATTCGTCACGTTAGTTCTACAGAGAAGTGCAAAATGGCTAAGCAGGGATGGCTAGAGAACAAATGTAAGGATGTAGAAGCTTATCTCACTAGGGATAAGATAGATACTGCCTACAGAAAATTAGAGAGACCTTTGGAGAGAAGAGAACCACGTGTATGAATATCAAGAGCTCAGATGGCAACCCAGTTCTAAGCAAAGAAGGGAAGGCAGAAAGGTGGAAGTAGTATATAGAAGGTGTATACAAGGGCGATGTACTTGAGGACAATATTATGGAAATGGAAGAGGATGTAGATGAAGACGAAATGGGAGATACGATACTGCGTGAAGAGTTTGACAGAACACTGAAAGACCTGAGTCGAAACAAGGCCCCCGGAGTAGACAACATTCCATTGGAACTACTGACGGCCATGGGAGAGCCAGTCATGACAAAACTCTACCATCTGGTGAGCTAGATTTATGAGACAGGCGAAATACCCTCAGACTTCAAGAAGAATATAATAATTCCAATCCCAAAGAAAGCAGGTGCTGACAGATGTGAAAATTACCGAACTATCAGTTTAATAAGTCACAGCTGCAAAATACTAACGCGAATTCTTTACAGACGAATGGAAAAACTGGTAGATGCGGACCTCGGGGAGGATCAGTTTGGATTCCGTAGAAATGTTGGAACACGTGGGGCAATACTGACCTTACGACTTATTGTAGAAGAAAGATTAAGAAAAGGCAAACCTACGTTTCTAGCATTTGTAGACTTAGAGAAAGCTTTTGACAATGTTGACTGGAATACTCTCTTTCAAATTCTAAAGCTGGCAGGGGTAAAATACAGGGAGCGAAAGGCTATTTACAATTTGTACAGAAACCAGATGGCAGTCATAAGAGTCGAGGGGCATGAAAGGGAAGCAGTGGTTGGGAAAGGAGTGAGACAGGGTTGTAGCCTCTCCCCGATGTTATTCAATCTGTATATTGAGCAAGCAGTAAAGGAAACAAAAGAAAAATTCGGAGTAGGTATTAAAATTCATGGAGAAGAAGTAAAAACTTTGAGGTTCGCCGATGACATTGTAATTCTGTCAGAGACAGCAAAGGACCTGGAAGAGCAGTTAAACGGAATGGACAACGTCTTGAAAGGAGGATATAAGATGAACATCAACAAAAGCAAAACGAGGATAATGGAATGTAGTCAAATTAAATCGGGTGATGCTGAGAGAATTAGATTAGGAAATGAGACACTTAAAGTAGTAAAGGAGTTTTGCTATTTAGGAAGTAAAATAACTGATGATGGTCGAAGTAGAGAGGATATAAAATGTAGACTGGCAATGGCAAGGAAACCGTTTCTGAAGAAGAGAAATTTGTTAACATCGAATATAGATTTATGTATCAGGAAGTCGTTTCTGAAAGTATTTGTTTGGAGTGTAGCCATGTATGGAAGTGAAACATGGACGATAACTAGTTTGGACAAGAAGAGAATAGAAGCTTTCGAAATGTGGTGCTACAGAAGAATACTGAAGATAAGGTGGATAGATCACGTAACTAATGAGGAGGTATTGAATAGGATTGGGGAGAAGAGAAGTTTGTGGCACAACTTGACTAGAAGAAGAGATCGGTTGGTAGGTCATGTTTTGAGGCATCGAGGGATCACAAATTTAGCACTGGAGGGCAGCGTGGAAGGTAAAAATCGTAGAGGTAGACCAAGAGATGAATACACTAAGCAGATTCAGAAAGATGTAGGTTGCAGTAGATGAAGAAGCTTGCACAGGATAGAGTAGCATGGAGAGTTGCATCAAACCAGTCTCAGGACTGAAGACAACAACAACAGTTCTACAGTTTTTAGGTAAAGAGGAATTGTGTATTTCTGTCTTTGAGTGAGTCTGTGCATGAAGGACCGCAATCGAGCAAGTGCATATGTGTCTCGGAAACTGAAGCGTACGGCTGAAAACAAACGTTTAGAAGTACTACTAATTTTTGTGTCACTCCCGGACAAACCACATACAAATGTCTGAAAATTAAGAAATGATCTACATGGAGCATAATGAAAAGATGACACTACTGTTCAAGTGGCTACCGAGCAATTTAAAAATATATATATTTTTTCCGACCCACATTGTTTAGAAGAGAATAGATTAGCTCCAATTGACTTAATCATCAAAAATAAAAGTCAGATTAGACTTCCATCGGAAAATGAAGAAGGAGAGTTGCTTCCTCAGTCAGTTTTTTTCCGAAAACTTTCATTACGTGTCGTTTACTGCCTGAAACACTGTAGGACAATCAGTGATCGAACTCCATAACTTTGATTTGGTAGACTCGTATCTTCCTACGCAGGCACCAAGCCACATCTCTGCTAGTACTTTCACCACAACCATGACTTCTACCGCTGCTACTACTAACTACTAATAATAACAATAATAATAATAATAATAATAGTAATAACTATATTTATTGTAACTATGAATAACTCAACTAGAAAACAACAACGTATTTATAACGTATTTTAAAAACCATAATCACTGCATTAATACCCGTGTCAAATGACTAAATCAATAAATACTTAGAAACAATGCCAATTATAACAATGAAAAATGCAGACAGCATGACACTACCAGTCATGTCAGCATAGTTTACATGCGTTTTCTCGCTGAATACAGTTAATAAACCAAAAATGGTAGTTGCGAAAGCAGTAGGAAAAAGCATAACACCGAAGCAAGAATTAGCTAAGAATCTGATCCAAGAAATGGAGAGAGAGTCAAGGAAACAATTAGCGTAAAGGAAGGATAAACCGAGGAAATTAACGGATCGAAGGAATGATGAGCTAAGGTGCTAGAGAGGAGGAAATCTACTAACATTTTATCAGCAGGAAAAAATTTTCCATCTACAACGAAATATTGAAAGACGGAGCACAAGCTTCGAGTGTGGAAAAATTGGAAAGGAAATCTGCCGTTTATGCTTTAAGCGTTTTAGAAGAACTTCAGTAAACCCTCCCAAGAGCGAGCCTAGTTTCTTGCCGCTGCACCATCTCGCTCCTTGCGTTAATGTCGATGCTATGCCGATGGAAACAGAAAATTATCTTGAATTCAGTCTAATTTTGCATCACAGATAATTGGCAATATAAGTCCCCCTTCTCAAATGACTAAATCTGAAAAAATCTCCCATCGAGGTCATTTGTCTGGAACATCCTGCATTTGTCTTAAAAACAATGTTTCAAAGTTAAGGATTCTAAAGACAGCTGGAACCAACGTAGCAGAAAAAGCAGTACCATGGAACCGCCTTGTAGTAATTTCCCTTATTTGCAAATGTCGCGTTCATCCTATGTCTTGGAACTGATAACTGATTCATCCAAAGACCACCACTAGCATTTTTACCAGTAATTTCTCTCCTTTCAGTTATGCAGAGACTACTTGCGACTCTAATATTAAAAACTTTAAAGTATTCCTCAATTCTAAAAAAACCAACTTTATCCTTCTTCTTGAATGCTACAATATCTGTAGCACAGAACGTTTGGTTTCAGTGTCATTACGTTTTTGACTCAGCTCCAGTCACTTTCCATTTATGTCTTATTTGTTTCTGAACCATCATTACTACATTTTTACGTTATCCTCCTGAGTTTCTTCCATCCGTTAGTAAGTTAGACAAAACACCATATGACCAAAGGTATATAGACTGACACGTAAACAGTATTGAGGGCACTTACGTTTCTCTTAATGATTCCTCCACTTCTACGTTCAGAATTGTGCTGCACACGTGGTCAGATAGGTTACAGAGAAACTTCGTAGGCGACGTAGTTATCTGCATAAAGATGAGAATCGACCTGATATCAACACGCCAAGCTTTCACCGTGGAGGGCGCGAGGCGCAGCGCACGGAGTTATGAACGCTCACGCTGAGCAGCGCATGCGCAATGTCACCTCAGTATGGCTTTAAATAGCGGGGCTCAGCGGGTACTCGCCGGTACTACTACAGTGGTACTCACCTAAAGATTACCAGAAGACTCTGCGCCGAAATATGGTGGCAGAACCTTACTGACATCCGGCAGTTCTCCCGTGTTTTTATGGAACAAGATATCATCATCATCATCATCATCATTTAAGACTGATTATGCCTTTCAGCGTTCAGTCTGGAGCATAGCCCCCTTATAAAATTCCTCCATGTTTCCCTATTCAGTGCTAACATTAGTGCCATTCTTACTTAAAATGTTAAGAAAGTAAAGCAACAGCTCGGGAACAGACTAGACGTAGAGGAACTTTTCCAGCAAGAGGTATGTGACAAAAGGTGCATAGCGTGTCAGGTTCATACCTCATCCCTCCCTGTTATTCCCCTACTTCATTGAGATATAGTACACTGGAAAAAAGAGTTGCGGTACCTCACCATATACGCCTACATTTCTTTAATTTTAGAATCTCAACACGAGTTGAATGTTGTAACGAGTAGTACGTTTCTTGACTCCTTTTTGGAACGTGCACTTTCATAATTTTGTGCGTATGGTTTCCCGCGATGCACACGTAATATCTCCCACTGCAGTTAGTTAAGCATTTCCGTGACACCTCCAGACTCAACGGTGTCCGTTAAAATGGTATTTACACTAATAGCCACATATGTCGCGTTTCAGGGGGAATATTACAGTATAAAACTTGTCGACATCGTTAAATTTTTTAAACACGCTGAGTTCCTTTAAGTGATTGCAAGATGATTTATTAATGAAAACGATAAGCCAGATATTTTTCCAACACGTGAGGATGTGGAGGAGGAAGAGAAGAAGGCCAGGAGTCTGCAATAATTGCAATAACTACGAGGGGCGTTCAATAAGCAATGCAATACCCTTTTTCCTGAAAGCAGGTTGGTTTTATTCGGGATTCCAATACATCATATTATTCCCCATTCTTTTGGCTACAAAACATTGTTTTTCAACAAACTCTCCGTCCCCACCTTACTGGAATGGGCTGTATGCCCGCATGGTAGCACTCTATCTGTCAACACCGGAGCCAACATCTTCCTGCGTCGGTAACCTTCCCGCCATCCAAGTACTGCTTCCCTCGAACTGCATACTTCATTGGGCCGAACTCTTTGGACTTTAAGGCGGGCACACACCTTTGAGTACTCAAACTGGTGGGCGAATGCGTCAGCACTGCTAACAGAGACGTCCAGTTGTCCAGCGAAGATTTTTGATTGTGATCCGTCGATCGTCACGAATGAGAGTGTCCGCACGTTCTAACATTGCAGGAGCCACAGATGTGTGCGGCCGGCCGGCACGCGGGTGATCGGACAGGTTTGTGCTACCTAGCTGCGATGATGACATACTCCTTGCCCAACGACTCATCGTGCTTTTGTTCACTGCCAAGTCTTCGTAGATATTCTGCAAATGCCCATGAATATCTGCGATGCTCTGATTTTTCGCCAAAAGAAACTCAGTGATGGCTCTCGGCTTGGAACGCACCTCCGTTAAAAACGCAATTTTGAAAGCACCGTATAGCACCACCACCAATCGGAACTTCATGAAACTAGGGGCTGAAGCTGGAATATTCCACGATGTCCCACAACAAATTCTGTCTTATTTCAACCGAAATCTGCCGAAAATAAAACCTGTTGCATTATTTATTGAACGCCCCCCGTACATTGTCTGTTTAGTGTCAAGTGTTAGATATAGTCAGCGACACCATGGTGGGTTGTGCACTGTACCTAACAGTGCAAATGGACGGAGATGGCCATGACTGCATGAGTGGAGAGTGTAAGTTGAGCGGCGGACGTGGGGAGGCGCTGGCGGCGGCCTCGTTGTCTGTCTAGTCACGGCGCGGCCTAAGCCCTGCCCGTCCCCGGTCCCCCTCGTTCGCATGCACTTGTTGTCCCGGAGATCAACCGCAAATTACGTGCCAACAGCCTCGCGGCTCTCGCACTAATCCCACCGCAACCTTACGTCTTTCTTAACTGCCACTTTGTATTCAAAACGCGCGATTACTTTCCCAGGGAATTCACCACTCGTTAAAAAAGTGGAGTCTATTGGGCGCAGAGCAGTAGCGTGCCCTCCTAACAGGAAAGTGTAGCCAGCTACTCGGTTAGAGCATGCACTAAGTGCTATGACACGCCCTTAGCCATGTCATCGACTGCGGGCAGTGTTCACCGAGTACATTACGACCAGCCATTTATCATCCTCTAAAAAGATAAAAGCCCCTCTTCCCCAGACCTAACTCCACATTGCGATTTGATGCTGTTAGCATCCTACTATGTATACTTGTTCCTCTATGGCGAATACCCGTCTAATATTACGTCTTGTCTAGACAGTTTCTTATGATGTTTCTCTAAGTAAGTGCGCACCAGCGCCGAGATGGTTCGTTAAACAGAGCCACGAGCGGTTTGTCTCGCTATTGTTTTCCAGTCCGCAGTTGTGCTCGATCTCTAATTACGAGATATTACCCTTTCTTTCTTCATCTCCTTCCTTGTAATGGAGAACGCAGAAAAAAACTTCTTCGTTTTATATTCACTCATATTTTTGACAAAATATGTCTTCTGCCTCCATTTCGCTTTCTTAATAGTGATTATGAGATCGTAAACAAATATATTCTCCCTTACCCATTTATTCTCGTTACTCCAACACAATTATTTCCATTGTCCACTAGGCAAGTCTTAATTTTCGAGCGGTTTGAGTCTTTAAGTTTCGTATATCGTTGTCATAGTTAAGAAATTGCAGCACATTCGAAATATACGGCATTTAATGGATAAATGATCTACAAAAATGTTCACTGAATAAACATTGTTTTTTGCCTTGTTTCACAAATTTTATTATTAATGTTACCTCACAACATAGACTTCGGTTTATAAGACCATTTTCAAGTGCATTACTGTTTCCCAAAGATGATAATTCACAGACAAACGTGATATAAGGCAAAGATAGTCGACTCAACTTCTTAATGTATCGATCCATGGCTTAATGTAAAATTATTCAATGAGCATTTTTAACAATTACATGTGGAATTACACAATTCAGCAATTACACTAACATGACGGGACTAAAGTTTGCATCAGCCAAGAACTTTTTATCTACTGATGGAATGAGGCCCAAAGTTTTACTTCTATCCTAGAGATGTGATATCATCTAAAAGAGGTGGATAATTGGACTGAGTTTGCTCGTTAAATAACAGGTAGCCGCGCGGTTAAAGGCGCCTTGTCACGGTTCGGGCGGCTCCCCCCATCGGAGGCTCGAGTCCTCCTTCGGGAATGGGTGTGTGTGTTGTCCTTAGCGTAAGTTTGTTTAAGTTACACTGAGTAGTGTGTAAGCTTAGGGACCGATGACCTCAGTAGTTTCGTCCCATTAGGATCTTACCACAAATTTCCAAAAAAATGTTCCAAATAATAGTTGTGGGGTTGTACACATCGGTCTTTTAATTTCTAAAATTTCTAGTTGGTTGAGTTTAGCCCCCTTTTCCTCTGTGTGTAAAATTTGTACATCGCCGGCCACTGTGGCCGAGAGGTTCTAGGCGCTTCAGTCCGGAACCGCGCTGCTGCTACGGTCGCAGGTTCGAATCCTGCGTCGGACATGGATGTGTGTGATGTCCTTAGGTTAGTTAGGTTCAAGTAGGGGACTGATGACCTCGGATGTTCAGTCCCATAGTGTTTAGAGCCATTTGAACCACTTGAACTTGAACGTCTATTTGCGGTTATTCTTCGGGCAATGTTCCGCAAAGGCTGAATCAGGCATCTTCAATCTCCATTTTCTACGGTATTCTTTAAGCCTGGTGCAGACTGACTTCCCCGTCTGTCCAGTGTAGCAAGACTGACACTCACCTCATGTGATTTTATAAACTCCACTTTTGTGATGGCTGGTTGTTTGTCTTTTGCATTGAACAAACATCTACTATTGTCTGATGAACACAGTAAAACACAGATGAGCCATTTGCCTTCAAAATGTTACTTATCCTATATGATGTTTTCCCTATGAAAGGTAATCTGCACCATTTCTTTTCCAGTTTGTCTTTTTTTATTGGGGACAGCAGGGACCTGGATTACTTCTTCACAAATAATGAATTTAATCCCAACATCATTGATAAAATTCTAGGTAAAATGTTAAAGTGCAGGAGAACAACACATTGACTCGACTGTCAACCCGAGAAGATTTTATCATTGAGATTCGCCGAGAAAGCCTGCAATCTCATCTTTAACAAACAGTAAATTGGCGTCTATTGTAGGTTATCTTTTACTTGCTTCAGACACATCGGTGTCATCAGGCGAGTATTTGGTGAACAGCCTGCAGAAACTGCTGCAACAGGATAGCTCCCGGGTCCATCGGCGCCGTCCTTTGCAGTGGATCACTTGGGACAGGACAGTGGTTAACAGGACCTTCAGCCTTAGTGTTATGTTGAATACTTCTGAATTAGTTTTGGATCACGGCAAATTCGTCCTGAAGCAGGACTCTCGTGAACTTCTAAGTCAATGTTCGTAAAATGTTCTTGCCCAAGACCCAATACTCACGTTGTCGGTCCGCATATGTACCGACTTTATTCTCAATTGGTGACGTACATGAATTAGTATGTTACTAGCCACCAGCAGACTAGCTATAGCAAGGGTGGGATAAGTTGGCACAGGCTCAGAACTACTGAATCTTAAAAGTTGGCGCCTTTGTAACACTTTGTATTGACTGTGATTTGTTTCAGACTGCAATCAACATCAACGATCTAATAGTCGTGACACTATAGTTGCGTTGTGAGGAGCTGTCGGTTTTCTCGTGCGTACGAGTGACTTTCATTAATGATAGTATTTTTACTTATATTTAAATGCACTATTCAATATCAGACAGCATCATAAAAATCCGATAAATTCTCTAACTACCGGAGTTGTTCTACTCACTTCGTTGTATTACAGCGGCCTTAATTAACTTAACAATCCTTGCTATAAATAAGCACTGCATTTGAAGAGGACACTCTCTACAATGCGCATTCACGAATCTATGTTATTTCCGCGTCAAAATTTATACCACAGAGATGATCGTTGCTACTCGCACTGATCAAGTGACAGTACTGCAGGACAAACAATAAAACGTCCTCTAAGCCCTTTTGCCCCTCAGGTAAGCGGTCAACTGTACTTATATCATGGCCGAATTCACCAAAGTCAGTTAAAATAAAGCACTTCTTAAAATATTTTTGTCCTTAGGTAGTTTGGTTTGTTACGGAACAGGAGAACTACACTTTTAAAAAGCTCTTGTTAGTTGGCTTTTTGGACACGACTCTTAGTTTCTAGATGCATACTGCTACGAAATACGGCTAAGAACCACGGGCTGTGCGATTACTTGATTCGGACCGTATGCCGCCCGTGGGCCACTGTTTGACGATCACTGTTCTAAGCTGACCCTTCTTTTCGAGGATTTTATCGACTATACTCTTGCTTGATATGTTATTTTCAGTCGTAATGGTTTGCATTTGGACTAATTTGTAGACAGCATTACCGGACAAACTTATTTCTGAGCTACTCAAATCACTGTAATAATTTCCATACGAGCCTATGTGACAAATGTCCTGTCCGTATGAGACTTCATCTCCTCAACTTACAAATGAAAATACTATGATGTATAAGGATCTAGAAATTAATTAGTTTATAATTAATATTTAGTTTACTATACAGGCTCGGCAAAATAAAGCTGCTCTGGAAAATATTTGTTGTACCTAAGGTAGGTGACCTAACTTACATCATCCGCGCATAGATGTATGTTGTGTTGCCTACTTTAAGGTGCATCAAATACACTACTGGCCATTAAGATTGCTACACCACGGAGATGACGTGCTACAGAGGCGAAATTTAACCGACAGGAAGAAGATGCTGTGATATGCAGATGATTAGCTTTTCGTGCTGACACGAGGAAAGTTTCCAACCGATTTTTTTATACACAAACATCAGTTGCCCGGCGTTGCCTGGTGAAACGTTGTTGTAATGCCTCGTGTAATGAGGAGAAATGCGTACCATCACGTTTCCGGCTTTGATAAAGGTCGGATTGCAGCCTATCGCGATTGCGGTTTATCGTATCGCGACATTGCTGCTCGCGTTGGTCGAGATCCAATGACTGTTAGCAGAATATGTACTCGTTGGGTTCAGGAGGGTAATACGGATCGCCGTGCTGGATCCCAACGTCCTCGTATCACTAGCAGTCGAGATGACAGGCACCTTATTCGCATGGCTGTAACAGATCGTGCAGCCACGTTTCGATCCCTGAGTCAACAGATGGGGACGTTTGCAAGACGACAACCATCTGCACGAACAGTTCGACGACGTTTGCAGCAGCATGGACTATCAGCTCGGAGACCATGGCTGCGGTTACCCTTGACGCTGCATCACAGGCAAGAGCGCCTGCGATGGTGTACTCAACGACGAACCTGGGTGCACGAATAGCAAAACGTCATTTTTGGGATGAATCCAGGTTCTGGTTACAGCATCATAAAGGTCGCATCGCGATGAATGCACATTAGAAGCGTGTATTCGTCATCGTCATGCTGGCGTATCCCCTGGCGTGATGGTATGGGGTGCCAGTGGTTACACGTCTCGGTCACCTCTTGTTCGCATTGACGGCACTTTGAACACTGGACGTTACATTTCAGATGTGTTACGACCCGTGGCTCTACCCTTCATTCGAGGCCTGCGGAACCCTACATTTCAGTAGGATAATGCACGACCGCATGTCGCAGGTCCTGTACGGGCCTTTCTGGATACAGAAAATGTTCGACTGCTGCCCTGGCCAGCACATTCTCCAGATCTCTCACCGATTGAAAACGTATGGTCCATGGTGGCCGAGCAACTGGCTTGTAACAATACGCCAGTCACTACTCTTGATGAACTGTAGTATCGTTGTTGAAGCCGCATGGGCAGCTGTACCTGTACACACCATCCAAGCTGTGTTTGACTCAATGCCCAGGCGTATCAAGGCCGTTATTACGGCCAGAGGTGGTTGTTCTGGGTACTGATTTCTCAGGATCTATGCACCCAAATTACATGAAAATATAATCACATGTCAGTCCTAGTATAATATACCGGGTGATTTAAAAAGTCAGCATAAATTTTAAAACTTAATAAACCACGGAATAATGTAGATAGACAGGTAAAAATTGACACACATGCTTGGAATGACATGGGGTTTTATTGGAACAAAAAGAAAACACCTTATATTGCTAGACGCGTGAAAGATCTCTTGCTCGCGTCGTTTGGTGATGATCGTGTGTTCAGCCGCCCTGGACATATTGACTATTTCCTGTAAAGAACATCATCTTTTCTTTGTCTTACTTTGTTATGCTAATTATTACTATTCTGTCAGATGAAGCGCCATCTGTAGGACATTTTTTGAACGTTTGTATTTTTTTGATTCTAATAAAACCCCATGTCATGCCAAGCATGTGTGTCAATTTGTACCTCTCTAGCTGCATTATTCCGCGATTTATTCAGTTTTCAAATTTGTACTGACTTTTTGATCATCCGGTATTTGTCCAACGAATACCTGTTTATCATCTACATTTCTTCTTGGTGTAGCAATTTTAATGGCCAGTAGTGTATTCTCCTCGTGAGTTTTGTTTTGCCCACTTTATATCTTGACTTCCTTAAAATGTCCCCACGTCGATCTGAAGTTCACCCAGCTTACATGAATACACACGCTATCCACAGTCATCATTCCAGTTAGCCACTGCTCTTTTAGATTCTGTTTAGTGGTCATAAACAAAGAATATATTTATTCCTATGGCACAAATTTGCTTAGAAGAAATATTTCGCACTAATGTTTACGCCAACGGGGCCGTGACCGGACTCTGATGTATCTACGCAGCGGAAAACTTATAATGACTTGCGCGCCTTCTCTGTAGGCGCCAAACGCTCATCCCTCTCCCCAACTATCGGGACAGCCTCGTGCCACCTGTCATCTCTGTTGCAGCAAAGAAAGATAAGGGTAAGATTTAATGTATTTTAGTCTGCAGCTCGTGGTCATGCGGTAGCGTTCTCGCTTCCCGCGCCCGGGTTCCCCGGTTCGCTTCCCGACGGGGTCAGGGATTTTCTCTGCCTCGTGATGACTGGGTGTTGCGTGAAGTCCTTAGGTTAGTTAGGTTTAAGTAGTTCTAAGTTCTATGGGAGTGATGACCATAGATGTTAAGTCCCATAGTGCTCATAGCCATTTGAACCATTTTTAATGTATTTTAGCGGTATCGATATCTGTAATCTTACAAACTATTTTGACTTCAAGTGCGCCCACCGGTGAGATTATCAGGGTGCAGACTAACTATTGCACTGGATCCAATGCTGAGTGGGTATCTCTCTAGTTAACCTAGAGTAGCTGCGTTGACAACCTGTCTTGTACTGGTCATGGCTTAACTGATTTTAACAATCGAACTGAGTGTACTCCGCTGTAGTTAACAAAAGTAATATCGAGTATGAGGCCTATCATTTTTTCAGCTTCCAATCGGTTTCAAAATGGAAATCACCTTGTAGCTTCTCCTCTACATAGTCGCCGCTCCGAATTAAACAATCGTCGTAGCGTGGTACCAACTTTCCAATACCCTCGTCATGGAAGGCAGTCGACTGTAATTACCACCAGTTTCCTGCATGAGTGTGCAGCTCATTGTTTGTGACGAAATGGTGTTCTCATAGTCAGCGGTTGATGAGAGCGAAGATATGAAAATCAGAGGGTGTGTCAAATAGATATGCGCTCTAGTTTAACAGTAACGCTAAATACCACCACTTTCGCTATTAGTTTGCTGTGTGAATAACCATTATTTTAACCAAATCGCAACTGTGCGGCCTACATAATTTATGGGTCATTAATTTAGCTCTCGATATTATTGTTACTGTTATTATTACTGTATCATTTGTACACTCCTGGAGATGGAAAAAAGAACACATTGACACCGGTGTGTCAGACCCACCATACTTGCTCCGGACACTGCGAGAGGGCTGTACAAGCAATGATCACACGCACGGCACAGCGGACACACCATGAACCGCGGTGTTGGCCGTCGAATGGCGCTAGCTGCGCAGCATTTGTGCACCGCCGCCGTCAGTGTCAGCCAGTTTGCCGTGGCATACGGAGCTCCATCGCAGTCTTCAACACTAGTAGCATGCCACGACAGCGTGGACGTGAACCGTATGTGCAGTTGACGGACTTTGAGCGAGGGCGTATAGTGGGCATGCGGGAGGCCGGGTGGACGTACCGCCGAATTGCTCAACATGTGGGGCGTGAGGTCTCCACAGTACATCGATGTTGTCGCCAGTGGTCGGCGGAAGGTGCACGTGCCCGTCGACCTGGGACCGGACCGCAGCGACGCACGGATGCACGCCAAGACCGTAGGATCCTACGCAGTGCCGTAGGGTACCGCACCGCAACTTCCCAGCAAATTAGGGACACTGTTGCACCTAGGGTATCGGCGAGGACCATTCGCAATCGTCTCCATGAAGCTGGGCTACGGTTCCGCACACCGTTAGGCCGTCTTCCGCTCACGCCCCAACATCGTGCAGCCCGCCTCCAGTGGTGTCGCGACAGGCGTGAATGGAGGGACGAATGGAGACGTGTCGTCTTCAGAGATGAGAGTCGCTTCTGCCTTGGTGCCAATGATGGTCGTATGCGTGTTTGGCGCCGTGCAGGTGAGCGCCACAATCAGGACTGCATACGACCGAGGCGCACAGGGCCAACACCCGGCATCATGGTGTGGGGAGCGATCTCCTACACTGGCCGTACACCTCTGGTGATCGTCGAGGGAACACTGAATAGTGCACGGTACATCCAAACCGTCATCGAACCCATCGTTCTACCATTCCTAGATCGGCAAGGGAACTTGCTGTTCCAACAGGACAATGCACGTCCGCATGTATCCCGTGCCACCCAACGTGCTCTAGAAGGTGGAAGTCAACTACCCTGGCCAGCAAGATATCCGGATCTGTCCCCCATTGAGCATGTTTGGGACTGGATGAAGCGTCGTCTCACGCGGTATGCACGTCCAGCACGAACGCTGGTCCAACTGAGGCGCCAGGTGGAAATGGCATGGCAAGCCGTTCCACAGGACTACATCCAGCTTCTCTACGATCGTCTCCATGGGAGAATAGCAGCCTGCATTGCTGCGAAAGGTGGATATACACTGTACTAGTGCCGACATTGTGCATGCTCTGTTGCCTGTGTCTATGTGCCTGTGGTTCTGTCAGTGTGATCATGTGATGTATCTGACCCCAGGAATGTGTCAATAAAGTTTCCCCTTCCTGGGACAATGAATTCACGGTGTTCTTATTTCAATTTCCAGGAGTGTATTTCGCAAACTTGCCATCATCCAGACTATTTGATCAAAGGGTCGCCAGCGTCTAATTTATGGCGTGTAATGCGACACGTGTGGTTCAACCCCAAGACGAGTTTGAGCCAAGACATTTCGACGAAGAGGAACCACATGTGAGCCCGAACATCTATGGGATGTTAGCTCGCAACTGGTTGCTCAGCCGGGATAGGAATTTGGATAGTGTTAGTTGAGGAATAAGAATCTTGCAAAGTGTTGGAGCAGGATTGAATTTTGGAAGGTGTTAGTGAGGAATATGGACTCTGGAAAGTTTAGAATTGGATTTGATTTCTGCAATGTGTTTCCAAAAGTATTATCTGAACTTCGATCGGCTGGATCTCTCACAAAAGTTAAATGTGAGATCGGTTCAGGACTGAATATTAGGTTGCTTTAATAGTTGTGAAATTACAATTGTATTTCTCACAATTATTGACATTCTATGACCTAGGTCCCAAGTCTGTGGCAGTTTAGACAGTTCGCGTAGAGACTTTGAGCTAAGCATTTTGCAACAGTTGTGTGCGCTCAGTTTAGCTATGGTTAGAAGTGATAAAAAAAAGTAACGTTAAAAAAGAGGCGTCGTCGAAAGCGCGTGGTTCTAGCTAGCAGTGGCACCTTCAACGGTGATTCATCGTTCAGCGGTGGTTGCAGTTCCACAGTAGAGGCTACGAGATCTTCTGCGTCGGCTTCAACTGCAACATCAGCAGTAATACCGCAGCAGAAGGATCAAGCACGACAAAGCAAAGTACCTGCGCTGATAGCGGTATTATGTATGATTCTGTAGTTCAATCGCCAGTAACTGACGTCGCTAATATTAAGCAGTCGGCCAGTTTTTGTGGGTCCGAAAATACCAGGGAGCCGCTTAACCTTAAGTCGGAGCGCGAGAGTGTGATCGGCGTTGAATTTAGTAGGGCAAATAGTCCGAAATCAGGCAAGGGAGATGAATTTGGGGGAGACATGATATCGCAATTAATGCAAATGATAAGAGGATTGGGATCCAAAATTTATTCTGTTAAAACAGATGTGGGTGACGTAAATTTAAATATTGATTAGGTTCAATCTGAAATAGCTTCGGTTGTGAAAGACGAAGTAGGTAAGAGGGCTAGTGGAATCGAGGAATTAATAGACGGAAACTTAAAAACCATTCGGGATGAACTGGGCAAAATTTCTGGTGAAGTTCGGATACTTGACTCTAAGGTACATCAAGTGGAGAAAAATTTCAGTGATAAGGTGGAGAAGTTGCAGGCAGCTCTGGGAGGCAATGTAAGAAATTTTATGAGTAGGCAAGATGCTCTAATGGCTGAGACGACAGAGGCTATTACTAACTTATCCGTTCGAATAGGTAGAGGGGAGAAAGAAGTAGATGAAATAAAGGAACAAATTGAATCTAGCATTAAAATTGAAAATTGTGAAGTTAACATGCAAGTCAATGAAATAAAAAGCGAATTGAATTCTTTATCTGCACATCAAACCACTACAATGAGCAGTATTCCGTGGATGAACTCGGGATTGGTCAAATGTTTTGGAGACGACGGGAAATATCACCCAGAAAATTTTCTAGCAGCATGCAGGGATGGTTTTATAAGGGGAATGCCCGACGAGGCAAAGATAAAATTCGTGAAAAGACATTTGGAAGATGAAGCGAAATCGTGGGTAAATATACACAGTGATACGTTCACTACCTATCAGTTCCTGAACAAGTTCTGGAGTGAAGCGAAGCAAACACGACTCCAAAATGAGTTTCTGAACAGGCCAACATTTAAATACGAGAACGGGACGATGCGAGAAATTTGTAAACGTGAACTTGCGAGATTAATGCATGTGAAACGTTCATTTGGAGTGCTTATTTAAATTACGACTTTGGAGAGGCGGTTACCGGAAAATTTGCAGTGAGATCTAGTGCACAGTCCTAGCAATTCAATAGACGAATTTATGGACTCAGTTGAAAAATTAGAACGGGCGTTGAAATTTAAACCGCAAAGTAAGCAGAAAAATAATTTTCAGAGTGTAAATCATAACTACAATCGGAGTAACTACTATGAAAGACATCCGGATAGTTATTAACAGAACTCACACAACAGTTTTGATAAGGGAAACGGTAACAGGAACACATCCAGTGATGAATTTCAAAGGGGTAATGGGAACGGACAGTTTCGTGATCAGGACCGACAGCAAGGACGTAGATTTGAGGGACCGGCACCTGGCGCAAGGAACCAGCGTAATGGAGGATCGGGAAACTAGGTTTCGCCGCATCTTAGGTCCGGAGATGGCAAAATAAATCGGCGATGAATAGGGCGCGGGTAAACGGAAATGTGATAGGTGTTAATAAATAGGCAGAAAGGCGTCAGAATTATGAAATGAAATTAGTAAGTGATGAGAACCAAATGGGTAAATTTTCAGATCAGATTGGGGGAATAATTTACTGTTGTATCAATTTGTGTATGCAGCTTCACTACAAGGAATCAAACGAGGGGTGAGATTTGTTCATATTTGTTGCTATGTTTGAGTCCAAGGGGGTTATTTAAATTTTAAAAAAATATTAATTTGCCGATGAAATCGATTGAGAATCTTTCACGAGATGCATGTCTCTAGAGAGACATGAATAACGTGACAGATTCATTGAAGAATTTACGAGCATCTTGCAAACGCTGTAAATCAATTGCTTACTGTGTGGTTTATATCCGTTTGTATCTATTTCACTGGGGAAAGCGTTCAGTGCAGATCCTGGGTGGTTTCGGAAAAGTGTCTGTTTTCTGGTATCTACAACCGATTCGAACTTCAACAGATTTGCGATGGAATGCAGAGCCATACAGAATTTCGGCGGGGTACTCGGCTCAGAATCTGTGGAGCACCGCTGGAGACTTCGTTGTGACGAAAAGGTGAAAGTAAGCGCAGGGGCGCTGATATTTCTGTGGCATTTCAATAGACAGTCCATTTTTATAAACGTATAGTTTATTTGGTATTTAATTAACATGCCGCAGTTCATGATTTACTTTAGATGTAACTTTCTTTAAATTTAAAGCATGCTGCATCTACACCATTACAAATAACCACACTATTGATCTGGCGCTTAGGATATTTATGTTATTGTATTATGAATTTGTCTTGTAAATTTGGGTGCTACTTCATAACATATATGGCACGCCAACATGTTATGAGGTGGAAGTGTGTTAGTTAACGAGCATTGCCCTCATTTAAATATATGACCGAAAGAGTCATCCTACAGGAATTCTGAAACGAACCCTGTCGTCCAGGACGGCGTGCCACAAAGGGCGCAGTTTCACCACGAGATGGGGAAACTCACAGGCGTCTATCGTCTATTGAAGCCTAAGATCTGTAGTGCGCGAGTGAGACAGACGAGAACCTACGTCATAGAGAAACCCTGTAGGAGCTGTTTGTGCCCAGGGAGGGGTAGCGGTGTTAGATATGGATGACCTAAGATCGGGCATAAAGGGAAACATTTATGAAAACTATTTAATTCCTTAGTAATTCAGGGAATGAACTCACAGTAACTTTAATCTACCATCTTTCTTAAATTTTCACGGTGATCCCAAAACATGAATATTGATAATATCTATAATAGTTTAGGATTTACTGTGAAAGTGAAATTAACAAGTTTTGTTACAAAGACCTGAATGCTAAAATCTGAACTCTTTGGTCGACCTTAACGATCGGCATTTCATATAAAAGCGCATCATTAAAATGACAAACGTTGTAAATATCAACTCTGTAACTTTATTTGTTTAAAAGATATAGTAAATTTAAATTACCAGTACTTTCAGTTAAGCATCAGGTCATCATTCATCCACACAAAATACATTGAACGATAACAGCATGACTCTTTATTGAATCATCAGGTAATGGAATATTTGTTGTAAAGTTTAGTGCATAATAGTTACTTTTGTTCTTTATTTATTTACCAGAAAGCGCGTTGGTGCAAGGCTACTGGCCGTGAAATTCGAAGCTAGGAAGGAAATTGTATAGGTTTTATGTAAAAGAATTAAACATTTATTATGTAATAGATATTATTGTTACTTTATGTCAGTTAAGAGAAGGTGTAGGGTGCGCGGGAAACGCGGTCGGAGACGGCAGAGGGACAGTTCAGGTCGACACACCAAAGGGGACAGTGGTGGTGCAGACGCGAATGCGCTCAGTTCTGGTCTAGACAACAAAGAGTACAGTTCTGGGCTAGACACCAAAGGGCACAGTACTGGTGGAGACGCGAAAGCGGACGTTCGGTCTTTAGGTAGCTATGAAGTGAAACGACTTAGAAAATTTCACGTTTTGTTGTAATGCGGGACGTAGTCTCTGAGCGGTGAGCAGCCGCGCGCCTGGTGTGAACTTTTCGCGATGAGATTGTGAATGATCGAACAGAGTCAAGTGGATTCGCGCTCGAGTGTAACAGTAACTCTAAATGCGACCACTTTTGATATTAGTTTGCTGTCTCAATAAACATTATTCTAACCAAATCGCAACTGTGTGGCCTACATCATTTATGGGTCGTTAAATTAGTTCCCGATATTATTATTACTGTTATTTTATGTTATATTAACTTTGTATATTTCATACAATTCCGCAAACTTGCCATCAGCCAGAGAATTTAACCAAGGGGTCACAAGCGCCTAATTTAGGGCGTGTAATGTGACACGTGCGGTTCAACCCCTAGACGAGTTTGAGCCATGACATTTCGAATAAGAAGAACCGCATATATGGGATGTTATCTCGCATCTGTCAAATGGATATGCTCTCGAGTGTAACAGTAATTCTAAATATGACCACTTTCGCTGTTAGTTTGCTGTCTGAATAAACATTATTCTAACCAAATCGCAACTGTGTGGCCTACATTATTTATGGGTCGCTAATTTAGCTCCCGACATTATTGTTGCTGTTATTATGTTCTATTAACTTTGTATGTTTCATACAATTTCGAAAACTTGCCATCAGTCAGACAATTTAGCCAAGGGGTCACAAGCGTCTAATTTAGTGCGTGTAATGCGACATGTGCGGTTCTACCCCTACACGAGTTTGAGCCAAGTCATTTCGACGAAGAGGAACCGCATGTGAGCCCGATATGCTTTGGGATGTTAGCTCGCACGAAGACCCTCAGCAGGACGTCACACCTGCCGCGAGACGTTACTTTCTAGGCATCTTCACGCGCTCATTGTGCGCTCAGAACTGAAAAGTGTAACGTGACGGGATAGACGCGCATAGTAGAGAAGTGCGCATTATATCTGCACCAAGCTTCACTTGGTTTTCACCCCGATTTCAATTTCGCGACCGATCGGAGGTTGAAAAAATATAACCCTCGTATACACCAAAACTTCCTGTTGAGTTTGCAGTTGTATGTTGTGAATACGTGGTAGATATTTACACTACAAACTCAGACATGGGGCGTAGGTTTCGAGGTCAGACTTCCAAGGTTCGTTCTGTCTTAATTATTCTACCGCATCACTGTATTCGCCGATTTGGAAAGAGGCGCAGAAGGACTCAAATCGCCCCAATGTGGATGCTGCTACTCCGTATCAAAAACGGGGCGAGTGAGAGTCTACCACTCGTTGTGCATGCTTCACAAATCAAGGTGCCGCTGTTACAGCAGTGCTAACCGACCTCCTTCGTTCCCGCTGTAATTCTGCGAATTATGACTACTCTGAGAACTGTGGCGCTGCGGTCGCTTCCTACTCGTCCACTCGTTCTCTCTTGGTAAAGGGTGCAGGAACGTAAGACTAGTCGTGACTTGTTGTTCAAGTGCTTCAATTCGCTCTAAGCACTATGGGATTTAACATCTGAGGTCATCAGTCCCCTAGAACTTAGAGCTACTTAAACCTAACTAACCTAAGGACATGACACACATTCATGCCCGAGGCAGGATTCGAACCTGCGACCGTAGCAGCCGCGTGCTTCCGGACTGAAGCACCTAGAACCGATCGGCCACAGTGGCCGACAGACTTCTTCTACGGAAGTTGAGTACACGATCTTGCTTCCGTAATGTAGTACTGACAAGGCAACATAACCGACTGTTGGATCAGCTGGCTTTTAACGAAGCGGTGTTTTGTGGAACTATGGAGGGTATAAGGCGAAAATTAATTGAGGGGAAGTACACAAATGCAAATGCCTTCCATTAGAGAAGGAGTGATATCTGGAATAAGTCTCATACTATAGTCCACACTTCAGACGAAAATCATACAAATTTCGTGCAAAGCTAACAAAATAGTTGTATTCTTGTTTGTTCAACCTCCATCATCAGCAAACATATGTACTGCGTCAAACGAAAACCGGGCACAGAGTAGCGTCACTGTTACGTCCCTGCGACAAAAAATCTCGCTATTTCGCGTTTACGGGTGAACAGCAAGTTGTGTATTTCTGTAATTTGTTTTAATAATTAATCTCAATATAGAGATTGCACTTCATTCTCATGTGGTATTTTCTGGTATTGACTCGGTAACAAAAAAAAAAAAAAAATGGTTCAAATGGCTCTGAGCACTATGGGACTTAACATCTTGGGTCATCAGTCCCCTAGAACTTAGAACTACTTAAACCTAACTAACCTAAGGACATCATACACATCCATGCCCGAGGCAGGATTCGAACCTGCGACCGTAGCAGTCCCGCGGTTCCGGACCGCAGCGCCAGAACCACATGACCACCGCGGCCGGCGACTCGGTAACACCTCGAAAGTGTTTAAATATCAACACAACTTTTAGACATTCTCTGAATAGATTTTAATTATTATAATAAATTTACAGCAGCCTTAGGAAAAGTTTTATCTGTATAAACATTTGCAGGAACTGAACAATATTCACTGCTAACTACTCAGTCATTATGGTTCAAATGGCTCTGAGCACTATGGGACTTAACTTCTGAGGTCATCAGTCCCCTGAACTTAGAACTACTTAAACCTAACTAACCTAAGGACATCACACACATCCATGCCCGAGGCAGGATTCGAACCTGCGACTGTAGCGCTCATGCGGTTCGAGACTGTAGCTCCTAGAACCGCTCGGCCACTCCGGCCGGCTCAGTCATTATATAAGTATATAAGTTGCTTCTGTCATTTAGGCGGATCGAACATTTTGTGATATATCAACTTGCCCTTGGGAATAGCTATAAAGCCAAAACCATGATTGCGTGAAATAAACGAATGGTAATTTACAGCTTAAGGGCATAATTTTCTTTCAAAACGTTTATGTATGTAATGAGAATGACGTGAGTCGGCGGTTATGCTTGCGAACTCGCGTACTCGCTCTCGTTTTTGAGCGAGTCGAGTCCACTTGTACCCGTCAACAGACTCAAGTGGCGGATAGGCTGCGGCGGAGATTAAAGAGTCGAGTTTACGAGCACACGGAAACGGTGAGTTCGGAGATTACATCGCAGGACTCGCTGACGAGTTTAAAGCTAGTCTGAGGAGCTCATTTCTGATCTCTAGTGGCTTCTAGCAGCGGACTCTCTCTTTTTGCGTAGCTCGAGCAGACGCTCTTGCTGAGAATGCGGAGCGAGAGCGGCGCCCCCTGGCGGTCAGCTTAGAGTTACCACACTCGTCTGACAGGAGCAGCACACTTGCTGGGTAGTGTGTGGTCGGCGTAAAAAGTAACGATTCTACAGTTCACCAATCGTGGTAACTTGTAAGTCGCTTCCAGGGTGGGTAGACAAAGTACTTCTCATCCTCGATAAATTGCTGGGTAGTGTGTGGTCGGCGTAAACAGTAACGATTCTACAGTTCACCAATCGTGGTAACTTATAAGTCGCTTCCAGGGTAGGTAGACAAAGTACTTCTCATCCTCGATAAATTGCTGGGTAGTGTGTGGTCGGCGTAAACAGTAACGATTCTACAGTTCACCAATCGTGGTAACTTATAAGTCGCTTCCAGGGTGGGTAGACAAAGTACTTCTCATCCTCGATAAATTGCTGGGTAGTGTGTGGTCGGCGTAAACAGTAACGATTCTACAGTTCACCAATCGTGGTAACTTATAAGTCGCTTCCAGGGTAGGTAGACAAAGTACTTCTCATCCTCGATAAATTGCTGGGTAGTGTGTGGTCGGCGTAAACAGTAACGATTCTACAGTTCACCAATCGTGGTAACTTATAAGTCGCTTCCAGGGTAGGTAGACAAAGTACTTCTCATCCTCGATAAATTGCTGGGTAGTGTGTGGTCGGCGTAAACAGTAACGATTCTACAGTTCACCAATCGTGGTAACTTGTAAGTCGCTTCCAGGGTAGGTAGACAAAGTACTTCTCATCCTCGATAAATTGCTGGGTAGTGTGTGGTCGGCGTAAACAGTAACGATTCTACAGTTCACCAATCGTGGTAACTTATAAGTCGCTTCCAGGGTAGGTAGACAAAGTACTTCTCATCCTCGATAAATTGCTGGGTAGTGTGTGGTCGGCGTAAACAGTAACGATTCTACAGTTCACCAATCGTGGTAACTTATAAGTCGCTTCCAGGGTAGGTAGACAAAGTACTTCTCATCCTCGATAAATTGCTGGGTAGTGTGTGGTCGGCGTAAACAGTAACGATTCTACAGTTCACCAATCGTGGTAACTTATAAGTCGCTTCCAGGGTGGGTAGACAAAGTACTTCTCATCCTCGATAAATTGCTGGGTAGTGTGTGGTCGGCGTAAACAGTAACGATTCTACAGTTCACCAATCGTGGTAACTTATAAGTCGCTTCCAGGGTAGGTAGACAAAGTACTTCTCATCCTCGATAAATTGCTGGGTAGTGTGTGGTCGGCGTAAACAGTAACGATTCTACAGTTCACCAATCGTGGTAACTTATAAGTCGCTTCCAGGGTGGGTAGACAAAGTACTTCTCATCCTCGATAAATTGCTGGGTAGTGTGTGGTCGGCGTAAACAGTAACGATTCTACAGTTCACCAATCGTGGTAACTTATAAGTCGCTTCCAGGGTAGGTAGACAAAGTACTTCTCATCCTCGATAAATTGCTGGGTAGTGTGTGGTCGGCGTAAACAGTAACGATTCTACAGTTCACCAATCGTGGTAACTTATAAGTCGCTTCCAGGGTGGGTAGACAAAGTACTTCTCATCCTCGATAAATTGCTGGGTAGTGTGTGGTCGGCGTAAACAGTAACGATTCTACAGTTCACCAATCGTGGTAACTTATAAGTCGCTTCCAGGGTAGGTAGACAAAGTACTTCTCATCCTCGATAAATTCCTGGGTAGTGTGTGGTCGGCGTAAACAGTAACGATTCTACAGTTCACCAATCGTGGTAACTTGTAAGTCGCTTCCAGGGTGAGTAGACAAAGTACTTCTCATCCTCGATAAATTGCTGGGTAGTGTGTGGTCGGCGTAAACAGTAACGATTCTACAGTTCACCAATCGTGGTAACTTATAAGTCGCTTCCAGGGTGGGTAGACAAAGTACTTCTCATCCTCGATAAATTCCTGGGTAGTGTGTGGTCGGCGTAAAAAGTAACGATTCTACAGTTCACCAATCGTGGTAACTTATAAGTCGCTTCCAGGGTGGGTAGACAAAGTACTTCTCATCCTCGATAAATTCCTGGGTAGTGTGTGGTCGGCGTAAAAAGTAACGATTCTACAGTTCACCAATCGTGGTAACTTATAAGTCGCTTCCAGGGTAGGTAGACAAAGTACTTCTCATCCTCGATAAATTGCTGGGTAGTGTGTGGTCGGCGTAAACAGTAACGATTCTACAGTTCACCAATCGTGGTAACTTATAAGTCGCTTCCAGGGTGGGTAGACAAAGTACTTCTCATCCTCGATAAATTGCTGGGTAGTGTGTGGTCGGCGTAAACAGTAACGATTCTACAGTTCACCAATCGTGGTAACTTATAAGTCGCTTCCAGGGTAGGTAGACAAAGTACTTCTCATCCTCGATAAATTGCTGGGTAGTGTGTGGTCGGCGTAAACAGTAACGATTCTACAGTTCACCAATCGTGGTAACTTATAAGTCGCTTCCAGGGTGGGTAGACAAAGTACTTCTCATCCTCGATAAATTGCTGGGTAGTGTGTGGTCGGCGTAAACAGTAACGATTCTACAGTTCACCAATCGTGGTAACTTATAAGTCGCTTCCAGGGTAGGTAGACAAAGTACTTCTCATCCTCGATAAATTGCTGGGTAGTGTGTGGTCGGCGTAAACAGTAACGATTCTACAGTTCACCAATCGTGGTAACTTATAAGTCGCTTCCAGGGTGGGTAGACAAAGTACTTCTCATCCTCGATAAATTGCTGGGTAGTGTGTGGTCGGCGTAAACAGTAACGATTCTACAGTTCACCAATCGTGGTAACTTATAAGTCGCTTCCAGGGTAGGTAGACAAAGTACTTCTCATCCTCGATAAATTCCTGGGTAGTGTGTGGTCGGCGTAAACAGTAACGATTCTACAGTTCACCAATCGTGGTAACTTGTAAGTCGCTTCCAGGGTGAGTAGACAAAGTACTTCTCATCCTCGATAAATTGCTGGGTAGTGTGTGGTCGGCGTAAACAGTAACGATTCTACAGTTCACCAATCGTGGTAACTTATAAGTCGCTTCCAGGGTGGGTAGACAAAGTACTTCTCATCCTCGATAAATTCCTGGGTAGTGTGTGGTCGGCGTAAAAAGTAACGATTCTACAGTTCACCAATCGTGGTAACTTATAAGTCGCTTCCAGGGTGGGTAGACAAAGTACTTCTCATCCTCGATAAATTCCTGGGTAGTGTGTGGTCGGCGTAAAAAGTAACGATTCTACAGTTCACCAATCGTGGTAACTTATAAGTCGCTTCCAGGGTAGGTAGACAAAGTACTTCTCATCCTCGATAAATTGCTGGGTAGTGTGTGGTCGGCGTAAACAGTAACGATTCTACAGTTCACCAATCGTGGTAACTTATAAGTCGCTTCCAGGGTGGGTAGACAAAGTACTTCTCATCCTCGATAAATTCCTGGGTAGTGTGTGGTCGGCGTAAAAAGTAACGATTCTACAGTTCACCAATCGTGGTAACTTATAAGTCGCTTCCAGGGTGGGTAGACAAAGTACTTCTCATCCTCGATAAATTCCTGGGTAGTGTGTGGTCGGCGTAAAAAGTAACGATTCTACAGTTCACCAATCGTGGTAACTTATAAGTCGCTTCCAGGGTAGGTAGACAAAGTACTTCTCATCCTCGATAAATTGCTGGGTAGTGTGTGGTCGGCGTAAACAGTAACGATTCTACAGTTCACCAATCGTGGTAACTTATAAGTCGCTTCCAGGGTGGGTAGACAAAGTACTTCTCATCCTCGATAAATTCCTGGGTAGTGTGTGGTCGGCGTAAAAAGTAACGATTCTACAGTTCACCAATCGTGGTAACTTATAAGTCGCTTCCAGGGTGGGTAGACAAAGTACTTCTCATCCTCGATAAATTGCTGGGTAGTGTGTGGTCGGCGTAAAAAGTAACGATTCTACAGTTCACCAATCGTGGTAACTTATAAGTCGCTTCCAGGGTAGGTAGACAAAGTACTTCTCATCCTCGATAAATTCCTGGGTAGTGTGTGGTCGGCGTAAACAGTAACGATTCTACAGTTCACCAATCGTGGTAACTTATAAGTCGCTTCCAGGGTAGGTAGACAAAGTACTTCTCATCCTCGATAAATTGCTGGGTAGTATGTGGTCGGCGTAAACAGTAACGATTCTACAGTTCACCAATCGTGGTAACTTATAAGTCGCTTCCAGGGTGGGTAGACAAAGTACTTCTCATCCTCGATAAATTGCTGGGTAGTGTGTGGTCGGCGTAAACAGTAACGATTCTACAGTTCACCAATCGTGGTAACTTATAAGTCGCTTCCAGGGTGGGTAGACAAAGTACTTCTCATCCTCGATAAATTGCTGGGTAGTGTGTGGTCGGCGTAAACAGTAACGATTCTACAGTTCACCAATCGTGGTAACTTATAAGTCGCTTCCAGGGTAGGTAGACAAAGTACTTCTCATCCTCGATAAATTGCTGGGTAGTGTGTGGTCGGCGTAAACAGTAACGATTCTACAGTTCACCAATCGTGGTAACTTATAAGTCGCTTCCAGGGTAGGTAGACAAAGTACTTCTCATCCTCGATAAATTGCTGGGTAGTGTGTGGTCGGCGTAAACAGTATCGATTCTACAGTTCACCAATCGTGGTAACTTATAAGTCGCTTCCAGGGTGGGTAGACAAAGTACTTCTCATCCTCGAAAAATTGCTGGGTAGTGTGTGGTCGGCGTAAACAGTAACGATTCTACAGTTCACCAATCGTGGTAACTTATAAGTCGCTTCCAGGGTGGGTAGACAAAGTACTTCTCATCCTCGATAAATTGCTGGGTAGTGTGTGGTCGGCGTAAACAGTAACGATTCTACAGTTCACCAATCGTGGTAACTTATAAGTCGCTTCCAGGGTAGGTAGACAAAGTACTTCTCATCCTCGATAAATTGCTGGGTAGTGTGTGGTCGGCGTAAACAGTAACGATTCTACAGTTCACCAATCGTGGTAACTTATAAGTCGCTTCCAGGGTGGGTAGACAAAGTACTTCTCATCCTCGATAAATTCCTGGGTAGTGTGTGGTCGGCGTAAAAAGTAACGATTCTACAGTTCACCAATCGTGGTAACTTATAAGTCGCTTCCAGGGTAGGTAGACAAAGTACTTCTCATCCTCGATAAATTGCTGGGTAGTGTGTGGTCGGCGTAAACAGTAACGATTCTACAGTTCACCAATCGTGGTAACTTATAAGTCGCTTCCAGGGTAGGTAGACAAAGTACTTCTCATCCTCGATAAATTGCTGGGTAGTGTGTGGTCGGCGTAAACAGTAACGATTCTACAGTTCACCAATCGTGGTAACTTATAAGTCGCTTCCAGGGTGGGTAGACAAAGTACTTCTCATCCTCGATAAATTGCTGGGTAGTGTGTGGTCGGCGTAAACAGTAACGATTCTACAGTTCACCAATCGTGGTAACTTATAAGTCGCTTCCAGGGTAGGTAGACAAAGTACTTCTCATCCTCGATAAATTGCTGGGTAGTGTGTGGTCGGCGTAAACAGTAACGATTCTACAGTTCACCAATCGTGGTAACTTATAAGTCGCTTCCAGGGTAGGTAGACAAAGTACTTCTCATCCTCGATAAATTGCTGGGTAGTGTGTGGTCGGCGTAAACAGTAACGATTCTACAGTTCACCAATCGTGGTAACTTATAAGTCGCTTCCAGGGTGGGTAGACAAAGTACTTCTCATCCTCGAAAAATTGCTGGGTAGTGTGTGGTCGGCGTAAACAGTAACGATTCTACAGTTCACCAATCGTGGTAACTTATAAGTCGCTTCCAGGGTGGGTAGACAAAGTACTTCTCATCCTCGATAAATTGCTGGGTAGTGTGTGGTCGGCGTAAACAGTAACGATTCTACAGTTCACCAATCGTGGTAACTTATAAGTCGCTTCCAGGGTAGGTAGACAAAGTACTTCTCATCCTCGATAAATTAGTCCAAGAGAAGCACTTATTCAGGAAGCTTTCCTGTACAAATAACACCTCAAGGGTTCACTTCATGAAACTGACATCAGTGGCATCATACGTATGTACAATATGGTTAGGCAACATTACAGCTGTGGCAACTATAACCACCTTATATTCTCGTATTGTTCTTTTTTTGTTGAATGGCTTTCCTTTGGTCAAGTTGGATAGTCAGTGTCAGTTAAATTTAAGCCGGCCGCGGTGGACGTGCGGTTCTGGCGCTGCAGTCCGGAACCACGAGGCTGCTACGGTCGCAGGATCGAATCTTGCCTCGGGCATGGGTGTGTGTGGTGTCCTTAGGTTAGTTAGGTTTAAATAGTTCTAAGTTCTAGGGGACTGATGACCTCAGATGTTAAGTCCCATAGTGCTCAGAGCCATTTGAGCCTCCTGTATTTTGGAATAAATAGCTATTTTTACTGACCATCAGGCCATGAATAAGTTTGAAATCAAATTCAGTATGATATACACTGAAGCGCCAAAGAAACTGGTATAGGCATGCGTATTCAAAGTGCAACCCTTTCGCAAATTGCTTCAGCTTTCAGTGCTGGGCCATCAACAAGTGTCAGCGTGCGAACCATTCAACGAAACATCATCGATATGGGGTTTCGGAACCAAAGACCCACTCGTGCACCCTCGATGACTGCACGACACAAAGCTTTACTCCTCGCCTGGGCCCGTTGGACTGTTGATGACTGGAAACATGTTGCCTGGTCGAGCGAGTCTCGTTCCAAATTGTAATGAATCCATGGACCCTGCATGTCAGCAGGACACTGTTCAAGCTGGTGGAGGCTCTATAATGGTGTGGGGCGTGTGCCGTTGGAGTGATATGGGACCCCTGGTACGTCTAGATACGACTTTGACAGGTGAACCGCACGTAAGCATCCTGTCTGATACCTGCATCCATTCGTGTCCATTGTGCATTCTGACGGACTTGGACAAGTCCATCAGGACAATGCGACAGCCCACATATCCAGAATTGCTACAGGCTGGCTTCAGGAACACTCTTCTGAGTTTAAACACTTCCGCTGTTCTCCAAGGCTGTACATAATATGATAATGAATACCACAGCACGCACTTCAGTTGTACAGGAATGAAAAAAAGGATCAGTCACAGAAGCCGGACAGACAAATAGATGTACGAGGAAGGTAACTGCTAAGAAGCCTCGGGTAACAGAATAAATTCTTCAATTGATCGACGACAGGAAAAAGTACAAAAATATAAAACACTTAAGAATTAAATAAATAGGAAACGCAGGGAAACCAAGACAAAATGACTGCAGTATAGCCGCGAATAAATGAAAAGTAATTGTGATCGGAATGATTGATTCAGCATACAGAAAATTAAAAACAACATTCGATGAAATGAAAAGCAAAGTCGTCAACACTAATAAGCAACAGGAATTCCACTGTTAGACGTAGGTGAAAGAATAAGAAATGGGAGTCGATGTGGTAGACACATTGAATCCAATACTTGAATCAGAGTTTGAAGGAGCTTTGGAAGACTTGCGATCACATAAGGCAAAAGGCATTCGTAATACCGTTTCGGAATTTATGAACTCATTGGGAGACGTAGGAGCCAAACGACTGTACAATCTGGTTTGTAGAATCTATAAGTGGATACATACCATCAGCCTTTCGGAAAAATATCCTACACACAATTCAGAAGATGGAAGGGGGGAATAAGTACGAGAATTATCACAAAATCAGCTTAACAGTTCAGTCATCCAAGTTACCGACAATAATAATGTATAAAATACTATAAGAAACTTGGGGAGCTCTTATATCAAAACGAGTTTGGTTTTAGGAAAGATAATGATACCAAAGGAGCAGCTGAGATGTTTTCTTAGTAATGGACCCAAGAATTAAGAAACATCAAGACACGTTTATAGGATTTGTAGACGTAGAAAAAGCGTTTGACATCGTAAAATGGTCAAAGATGTTCGAAGTTCTCAGGAAAATAAATGTAAGCTATAGGGAAAGGCGGGTAATATACTATGCACTCAAGAACAAAGAGGAAAATATAGGAATGAAAGACGAAGTACGAAACATTCGGATTAAAAAAGTTGTAACATGATGAATGGAATGACCAGTCTAATGAGGATAAAATATGGATTGGGAGTAAATCGAAGAAAGACAAAATGAATATGGAGTAGCGGAAATGAGATCAGCGATAAACTTAATGTCAAACTTGGGGAGCATGAAGTAGGTGAAGCGAAGCAATTATGTTAACTTAGAAGTAAGGTAACAGATCATGTACTAAGCAAGGAGACCACGAAACGTTACTAGCACAGTCAAAGAGGTCTTTCCTAGCCAAAATAAGTCTACTACTTTCAGACATCAGCCTTAATCCTTTGCGGACGACAATCGTACTGGTACGGCGGTGGCGTAGTGTCGCACCAGCCTCCGTCCATACAGGTACGTTTTCGCTTTTCTGTCATGTGATATCTGCAGTCTTAACGGCACGGTTACTCCCTTCTGTGACTGAATGGTGCTAAAATCTGTTGTGAACATCTAGATCTGCTTGCGCTTTCAGGAGGCCTTGTATACATTCCATCTCTGGGAACTAAATTCGATACTTGGACTTGTGTTTTCGTGTTTGGTAAGAATGATGCGTTCCAAAGATTTAAATAGCGATGAAATTAAGGAAGTACTCGTAAATGAAGACGCAGCTGCAGATTCTGGTAGTGATTTCGAAGACCATGAAGAGTGTAAGGTACTACAAAGAGAAAATGAAGATCCATCGAGTGACAAAATTATTCACGAACTGGGCCCTTCACGAACGAGGAAGAAGGAAAAAGTCGGAAACAGTGAGTACAGATGGCTGGCAGACGGCGTGTCTACCCCTCAGAATTACATTTTTCGGACAATAATTCTATAACGAATCCTCATTATGGACTAAGTGAACAAACGAGTGAAAGTGAGTGTTTTGAGCTTATATTTGATAGGCAATTGATGGGATACATTGCCAGCGAAACTAGCAGTATTTGCAAAGTAGTAAATGGACGATGTCAAGGATCTTCTTGGGGAATACAATAGACTGAAACAAATACAGACGAGAGTATCAGTTTTGTGCTGACACCTCATGCAAAAAAAAAAAAAGAATAGACTGAAGGACTATTTGTCTACAGACCCACTGACTGAAACACATTTCTTTTCGAAAGTAATGCTTAGGGAAAGATTTCTGACAGTTTTTCGAATGTTACATTTTAGTGATGGTGTAATGTTGTTGCATTAATTTGAGGTGTAAGCGGTGCTGCTATTCAAGACCATAAAAGTGGATTAAAAGCTGTGAGCTATCTGAGGAAGTTAACGTTGCATTACTGAGCAACTGTTTCACCAGGTATCCAGTCTAGCTTACCAAATATCCAACCAGACTAACATTAATTATAATCTTTTAATAGTCTTACGAAAACCGGTGATACATATATAAAAAAAGAGAATTTAAATAAAAAAATCAGTTTATATTTGGAAATTTATTTTAACATTGATCATTGAAATTTCAGCATATTAAACTTGAGTCATAACTAAGCTGGTGCCTTATTTAGGATTGTGAAAATGTGAGTTTGTAATCCTATGGAACACATCAAATAGGGAGCCAAGATTGGGAGACTGCATACAACACTACATTCATAAAATAACACACGAAGAACATTGAAACATATGCAAGAGGAAGTTAATCACAACCAACCCATTCAATTTTCACCTAAAGAAGTTACATTCGTAGCGCAATCCTGTCCGTCATGTAATTACCACACACTGGTATACTAAATTCATACTAACTCTCTGTGAAATCTTCTCGAAAAGAGTAGCTGAGGGCTACTTTGATGATTACACCACATGCTTCACGTGGTCAACTTGGTTTACACAAAGAGTGTACTCCACAATAATCTTGATACTTAAAATAAATTAGATCGAAAAGCAATTTACAAAACGAAAACCTCGAACTGGTTACTATCGTCTTACTATTAACCTGCTGGGTCAAACAATTGTATAAGCTCGTGGTACTGGTCTCACAAAGTACACCCCACGTGGGTTGAACATTAAGAAAAGTTGCTATATTGAAAAATATTGTTAAGACGAGACGTTATAATCTCACGCACATTCGCATTTAAGATAGATGATCTTAGTTAGAGTTACTGATCAACACGTGGTTCCATTTTACTCACAAAGTAGTGACAAAGCAACTACCGGAAGATATTCTGAACTGTACACTCGAATCACACTGCGATGCAATTTAAGATAACATTGTATATTTTAGAGCTAAACCTGAAATAAAGGTGATTAAATTTTCAGTTAGGCTGAACTTAAGAAATCCATTGTCCTACGGACTAGCAGTCACGCGCTTAGCCGGAGATCTTACCACTTCAGACGCTCACGGCGGACAGACTGACCTGCGGGGCTTCTACCGAGAGTGCTTCCGTATACAAAACGGAAGTTACCAGAGAGGCAGCTCCCTATACCAACATGACAAGGGACAGACAGGACCATACTAAGAATAGAAACCTCTATGCTTCTAGAAAGCTTAGCTACCTGTTCCGACGTTGGTGCTACTGTTCTCTAGCAGACAGGCTTGTCTGCTACCCTCAAGCATGCAACTAGAAATACATTTGCTCAGTCATCCTCTCACACAGAAGGGAAGGGAGATGACAGTATCTTATCATATACAGTATATAAAAGAAAGCGGATGTAGGTTCCGTATGAGACTGTGTGACATGAATTACATATAAACTGTGTTTTAAAGTGTAGTAGTGTGACAGATCGTTCTTGTTTATGTGTAAAAGTAACACGTTCCACTGCTCAGTCTCCTCGCAGAGAGTCAGAAACGCCACAGTAAATTTAGAAGAGGAATTTATGCCGTAAATGGCAACAGATTTAAGAAATTAACATGAAAGGAATCCAACAGAGACCTTTCATAACCCCAACGCTCCGGGAAAAGACTGTGCAGGGAATTTTCTGGCCATGCTAGGACATTCCCAAACAGGCTTCTCACACCCAACTTAAACAAAAAATGTAAAGAAAAGGCAAAAGGTCACCAGCTACTTGCTAAAACACAACAATTTCAACACATCTTTAGAATCTACTAATTGCAAAGAGAAAAATAAACAATCCGTGACACCTATTTAAAAGATAGTGTAGACCTAATTCTGTCAGCAAGTAAAAACAATGTTTCATGTGTCATTAATATGAAAACAATTTCTGGTTGTTACCCTTATGGAGTTCACCAGTATTTGTTCATTGCAAGAGCCAACTGATCACAGGAAATTTTATGACTTTTATTAACAAGTAAAATTTATGAAAATAGCAAAGGTGTCACAGCAATTAAAAAAAACATGAAAATAACATTAGTATTATAAAGCAGAACATTACAATGCACAACCCGCAAAAGCAAAAAAAGATAAGAGAAAAAAATGTTTTACAAAGTGGTTATCACAAAAAATTCTATATCTTATAAAACTAATAATTTGCAGAATTAAAATAACTTTGTGGCACTAATTTCATCACTCTACTATATTTCAGTTAGTTATCAAACAGTGATCACTGTGTCATTATACTGAAACTACAATTACTTATGTGATTGTTACCCTTAAGGGGTTTCTCACTATAAATATGCCCCATGCAGAGGCTAACCGATCACTGTCCAATGAGCATGAAAGCTATCTGACTGATAAACGAACCAATGCCACAGGAATGAATTTACGAAACAAAATATCACAAATCTAATACAATACACAAAAACAAACATTGAGCAATAAAACAGCTCTGAAAGTACAGTAGTCGACGTCTAAAAAAAACACCAATAAATAAAACACCTGCAAAATACAAGAGTCAGTCTAATAGACACCAATAAATCGAACCCCTGCAAAACACACGAGTCAAAGTTTCTCTGACAGAACACACGTATATGCGTTGGACTAAGAACCGTATAATCACTGTTCACTGACACATTCAGTAGTTCCACTGTTCCGAGGCACAATATAAGGGGAGGGGGGGTTCGTCGCCGCAGCTGTCAGTAGGGATTTTTTTGTCCATCTGTTGCGTGCAATCCCGCCTTCTCTGTCCTCTCATGAAGTTTCTCTTGGTGGTCCGTGTCACCTACATCGCTATTTGGTTCCATGTTTGTGTTGTCAAATTCGTGCAGTATCCTCGTTTGACACGCCAGGTTGATATTCCTGGGCAAGGATGACACTTAATGGCTCTTCTTTGTGCCACCCTTAGCTACCAGAGAACATCGAACTATGATTTACTGTCGCTTGACAGTGTGCATCCACCAGGAAATGTTGATAAGCGTCGTTAAAGTCTGCCAGTTTCTCTGGACAGCATGTGTCAAAAAGCTCCACGCCCCTTGTGTTTCACATTCTTGAGTTATCCTCAATTGGCTCGCCGGTTTGATATTCCTGGGCAAGGATGACACTTAATGGCTCTTCTTTGTGCCACCCTTAGCCACCAGAGAACATCGGACCATGATTTACTGTCGCTTGACAGTGGGCATCCGTCAGAAAATGTTGATAGGCGTCGTTGAAGTCTGCCATTTTCTCTGGACACTACCTATCAAAAGGCTCCACGCCCCTTTATCCCCTGTCTTCTATCGTTTCACCGGGCCCGTCTCGCCACGGTCGCGTTGCCAGCAGATGGATTTCCGGCGGTGGACTGCTCGCCCATCTCAGGTCATCGCCTCCACGAAGGGTCGCACTGGTGCGGCCGCCCATTAGCTCCAGGTGCAAGGGAAAGTGTTTGGCGCGTACCCTTCTTTTGTTGTCGACCGCGCTCCCAAAGTGGCCCGGTTGACAATGTGTCCTGCTGGGAAACCCACCAGTTTACAACTAGTCCTCCTCGTCGCTACTCCCGCTGTCTCGTAAGAGTTTAGCCGGTTCGCTTTCAGGTTTTCAACTGCATTCACAGAAATTGTTCATCATAGTTATGTGACTACAAAATGTCATACATAATACCACTTAGTATTGTCGTTCACAATTTTTTTAGAACAAAAGTGAAACTTAATTTTTTTTAATAAAAAAAATTTGATGAAGTTAAATGACTTGACAATATAAAAAAATAAAAGTGAAAAGACTTGACAATATAAAAATAAAAATAAAATGAACTGACAATATAAAATCTAAATCCACATCACTAATGTGGTTCACTTACGTTTTAATAACTTATTAATTCACTAAAATGAATAGGATTATGCCTTGTGCAAGTATAGGTCAGGACAGCATAGGGTTCACATGTTATTCACACACACATGCACACATGTTGTCTATTCTACAAACTAACTACCCATAAACATGCATTACTCAAAATTTTACTTCAATCCACTACTAGTTAATCCAACAAGCTACTTCAATGCTACTTCAACACAGTGTTTATACCACTACAACATTGTTCTAATTCGTCCTTTTCCTGACGCTCGCGGCATATGTCTTGTCACATGATAAAATGGAGAAACTTTCCTTAAACATACACAGTAAAAAAAACAATGGTTATTTACACGCCAAAACATTTATACCAGCTGACACACCTGATAAGAGACTCGCAATTATACATTTATCATACTCTCATATTCACACATAAAACAGTACGAAAATTTCACAAGAATTAATCACACATATGACTCTGAAAAGGGTAAAGATATTTTAATTATACAGGTTATACTACATTTTCTTACCCATATTGCTCCCATTTCGTTCATTCTTTAAGTTACCTTTCGCTTCCAAATCAGCTATTTCGCCTGTAGTGGTTATTCTGGATTCATTTCTCATGAGTGGCAAAATTGTGGTCACCTCTATTCTGTAAAACAGTTTCATCTTAACATATTGAACTTACAACAGACACAAAAGATCCGAATCCTCCTGTAGTTTACATGACAAATGTTTTGCTTCCTCCTTATTACATTAAACCAAGCTTTCCTTCGGTCCCATAATCAAAATTATTTAATCTTCCTCTACCTTCAAGAGGGAAATTTCCTCAGTACAACTCATATAGGCTGCAGTGCATCCCGCACCAGCGAAAACAGTAAGCTGTTATGCTAACAGCATCAGCAAAACACATAAACGTCACTTTTCTAGGACAAGTATTAAATCAGAGTAATTTTTCAGGCTCTGGCTCAACATCAATCAAGACTACAGAAAGGATCCATATTTCTGTTCCATTCTCCATTTGCTGAAAAACTGCTCGTATTTGACTACCACAATAATATTTCAGGGCCACGTAAATTACACAAACCACAATTCTTCTTTCACCTTGAAGGGAATCAATATACTGACTAAATCCACAGACAGCACTTTACATACTCAGCTATAAAGAAAAAAAAGATATATCATCAATATTAACATATTAGCGCATATTGGGAAGCCATTGGTTAAATAATCGTTTTATCACATCCTGTTTTCAAGATTCCAAACTTACTCATTCCTTTCTCAGAGTTCTCCTATCTTAAAATATTCATAGAGCACGCATACTATAGTAAGAGATCCTCATTTATACTGACAGATATAGAATAGTAATAGATAGATAGTAGCACTGAAAGCAGAAAATCGGAAACAAGGCTACTAACAGCTAGGGACCTGGGTTTGCCAGACCCATAATACCCACAGATTGGATATTCCCCTAAGTTTTGCATTAATTCAACACAGATCTTGCTTCTCTCAGGAGCGACTCTTTACAATTTACACCAAAAAACCATAAACAGCATTTCATTCGTTCACAAAGAAACCTTTTATCTTCACCTTTGGACCAACCTAAATCCTAATTGCACAAGGAAAGAAATAAAAACTAAAAACATCACTTTAATCAATCACATAGAAAAATCTTTATCATTATTTTTACCAACATATTATTCAAAATGCATACGTCACAAATTTAAACTAATTAATTCTTTCTCCTCACCGTCCTCTCTACTTCTCACTATCCTTTCTACTCATTTGCCATGTCGCTCATTTGTTCCGATTGGGCGCCTTCTGCGCTGATCGTTTGTCATTGCCGGTTTTGTTCATTTCCATTTGCTGGATTATGTCTAGGGTTAGGCGGCCGAATTTCAACATCATGAGGTGCTCCGCCTACAGTCCTATTCCCACCATATTCATCGTAGTATCGATTCTGGTTGTCGTACCTGTAGCGTTCACGATCTTGTCCACGTCCTCGATCATTACCGTTGTTCCACCTGTGTTCGTGACTGTTACCCCAGTTTCTATACGGCCGGTTCCGATTATTGTTCCGTTCGCGTCGCGACGACCAGTCACGCCGTTGATTAGTACTACGGCCACGGCTGCGATCACGCTGCTGTGCCCCGTAATAACTTTGTGCCTGACTAGGCGGGCATTCTCCTGTATTATATTCCAACTGTTGGAGAAGTGTCTTAAACGTTTCCACGTCCTCTTTGCATCGTCCCGCAAGAATGACGTGGCGCAAGTGCATCGGCAATTTGGTGATGCATATCCTAATTAATTCCCCAGGTCCGTATGGGTCGTATAGAAATTGATTTGCCTGCAGCATGTGATCGAATAGGGGCGCTGGGCTGCCGAAACCAGACTGGTTCAAATTTGGCAGCATAATTATGCCAAGCTTGACCCTATCTTGTGCCGCTTCCGACCTATAGGCGGCAGAAAGGCTTGCCGAAACTCCAGAGTGGAGTTGCAGTGACGTGCTGCCGACCTCATGCGAGTCGCCGGTTCGCCTTCCAGATAGACACACATACATTCTATCTTATGTGAACTTGCCCAGTCGGGGGGAAGACAGAACTCAAATTGCTCGAGCCATGCTCGTGGATGTATTCCTTTTTGCGAATTTCGAAATATCTCAAACTTTCTCACCGTAAGGAAATGTTTCAAATCAAATCCCCGCATTTCCTCTTGGCGAGGCCCTTGAATGTTTCTATTTTTCTCATGTCTGCCCCTCAAAATACATTCTTCCCTGTCGTTAAAATCTCCCTCGTGGCCGGAGTCCCTCTCTGCACTGTGCGTACGGATATTTTTAGTGCTATTGTCGAGTTCGGAATCGCACCCAATGCGGCTTTCCAGATGCGCCACGCGTTCTTGTAATTCGCCTGTTACAGCTTTGTGCCGCCTGTTCACTTCCAACTGTCCCTTCTGAAATCTAAGAAGCGAACGCACTTTTTCAGTCTCTGCGACCGCTACCGGTGTAGTATTGTTATCGCTCTCCGTCACCTTCATCATGCCTACGATGTCCGCTAATGCCGCAATCTTATCATGTATTTGTCTGTTGTCCTCCGCCCCAATCTGCTTCAATTGTTCTACTTGCTGTTCGAGTGCGTGAATCGCTTGACTGTTGTCCTCTACTATGTTGCCAACGGACGCGGGACAATGCGTTTCCGCCTCCTGGACCCTCGAGAGTACCTGCTGGTGTTCTCTTTGTCATTGTTCTCTCAGCGCTTGGAAATTCCTAAGTAGCTGTTCTTCGCTCTCTTTCGATTCCTCATCGCGACTCCGCTTGCCCTGTTCTAAGGCTTGCAGACGGCCATCGATTTGTTCAAATGTACGGCCTAATTCTTTCATGATATCACTTTTTATTTCACTTGCCAGATTGTTCATTCTTTGTGAGATATCATCGGACACTCTCTGCATCGACTTGTCGACCTTATTTGTCTGCTGGATTAGTTTTTCGTCTATATGTTCGCCTAGCTCCCGGATCGATTTTTCAGATTTCTCTGTCATTTGTTCGCCTAGCTCTCGGATCGATTTTTCAGATTTCTCTGCGTTTTCTTTATTTTGTTGCAATAAGGCTTTCATGAGTTCTGCCAAATCAATTTGGTTAGTTGGAGGCAAATTAATTTCTGGCTCTGATGTGAGCCCGTTCGTCCTGTTTTGCATTTCCTCTGAAGTATTCCCCATTGCATTTTCGGAACCGTTCGGCGCGTTAATATTCGAAATCAGATAATCCCCTTGGTCCATGTTGCTTAAGTTGTTGGACTGCCTACTTTTAGCTTGGTTACGTGTCAGCATTGGTTCAATTTACTATTCCCGGTACGCAACACACTAATCAGAATAAATGTATCCCCCAAAAATCACGACAGTCACACGAAAGGTACGCACTTTTTCACATGCAAAACAAATTTATATCTTTGATCGAAACAGAGCAATTTACAAGATAGAAAAAAAAACACACACACATATAAAACACACAAATATAGAAAACAAAACAAGACAAACAACACAACGCCGCTCAACAACGCCGTGAATCTATTGAAAGTATGCTCAAAAACAACGCAGAAGTTGTTTGAGTGCTGCAGGGAAAAAAAATTAAGATTATACAACGCTCGCAATCTAACGTTTCAGAGATTCCAGAGTCTAGCGGAATCACAGAACAGGGTCGCCATGTGTAATGTTGTTGCATTAATTTGAGGTGTAAGCGGTGCTGCTATTCAAGACCATAAAAGTGGATTAAAAGCTGTGAGCTGTCTGAGGAAGTTAACGTTGCATTACTGAGCAACTGTTTCACCAGGTATCCAGTCTAGCTTACCAAATTTCCAACCAGACGAACATTAATTATAATCTTTTAATAGTCATACGAAAACCGGTGATACATATATAAAAAAGAGAATTTAAATTTAAAAAATCAGTTTATATTTGGAAATTTATTTTAACATTGATCATTGAAATTTCAGCATATTAAACTTGAGTCATAACTAAGCTGGTGCCTTATTTAGGATTGTGAAAATGTGAGTTTGTAATCCTATGGAACACATCAAATAGGGAGCCAAGATTAGGAGACTGCATACTTAAAATAAATTATATCGAAAAGCAATTTACAAAACAAAAACCTCGAACTGGTTACTATCGTCTTAGTATTAACCTGCTGGGCCAAACAATTGTAAAAACACGTGGTACTGGTCTCACAAAGTACACCCCACGTGGGTTGAACATTAAGAAAAGTTGCTATATTGAAAAATATTGTTAAGACGAGACGTTATAATCTCACGCACATTCGCATTTAAGGTTGATGATCTTAGTTAGAGTTACTGATCAACACGTGGTTCCACTTTACTCACAAAGTAGTGACAAAGCAACTACCGGAAGATATTCTGAACTGTACACTCGAATCACACTGCGATGCAATTTAAGATAACATTGTATATTTTAGAGCTAAACCTGAAATAAAGGTGATTAAATTTTCAGTTAGGCTGAACTTAAGAAATTCATTGTCCTACGGACTTAGCAGACACGCGCTTAGCCGGATATCTTACCACTTCAGACGCTCGCCGCGGACAGATTGACCTGCGTTGCTTCTACCGAGCGTGCTTCCGTATACAAAACGGAAGTGACCAGAGAGGCAGCTCCCTATACCAACATGACAAGGGACAGACAGGACCATACTAAGAATAGAAACCTCTATGCTTCTAGAAAGCTTAGCTACCTGTTCCGACGTTGGTGCTACTGTTCTCTAGCAGACAGGCTTGTCTGCTACCCTCAAGCATGCAACTAGAAATACATTTGCTCATTCATCCTTTCACACAGAAGGGAAGGGGGATGACAGTATCTTATCATATACAGTATATAAAAGAAAGCGGGTGTAGGTTCCTTATGAGACTGTGTGACATGAATTACATATAAACTGTGTTTTAAAGTGTAGTAGTGTTACATATCATTCTTGTTTATGTGCAAAAGTAACACGTTCCACTGCTCAGTCTCCTCGCAGATAGTCAGAAACGCCACAATAAATTTAGAAGAGGAATTTATGCCATAAATGGCAACAGATTTAAGAAATTAACATGAAAGGAATCCAACAGAGACCTTTCAATGGAGGCGTCTTTGGAGACGCTGAGAGGATGAATAGGCTTTACAGAATTAAGTATATTGTATGAATTTTTACGGTGAAATTCAAGTATTCAGTGATTTGTGCATTAACGAGTCTCTAATGCTGTGGGAAGGTAGATTTGTTTTTTGACAGAATATACGAGGCAAAAGGCACAGATCTGGAATAAAACTGTTTATATGGGGCGGTGGTAAAACTAGATTTGCTTTAGATATGAATGAATACTCAGGAAGAGGAACAGGAATTAAAGATACTTGTGCCCTTGGTTTTTCTGGAGCTGTGTAACTACTCTGTTGAAACTTTATTTCAACAACAAAATTTTACGCTTCCTTGTAATAATTTTCAAATCACTTGGTGAGAACATAGCAAGCCAATAACTTGTCTTATTTAACAAACCTACGAATTTCACCAATCTCAAAATAACTCAGTTCAGAGAAGGAGGTGAGTGTGTAAAACCTTAATCTTCAAGGGTTATCTTGAGGAAGAAATTACTGAGGATGTACGTTTGGATCACAGCATTGTGTTGAAGTCAATCATGGACTGTGGTAAAACTAGAAAAGAAGAGAATCTAAGTTACCGAGAACTGGTGCTACAGAAGAATATTGAATAGTCGATAGACTGATAACGTAAACATTCTGGAGGGCATCTACAGAATAAGCGAAGAATGAAATATATGGAAAACATTGACAGAATAATAGGACATGTGTTAACACATCAAAATAACTTCCACAATACTTGAGGGAGCTGTAGAGAGTAAAAGTAGGGAAGACTGAGACTGGAATATATCCAACAAATAACTGAGGACGTTGGATGCAAGTGCCACTGTAAGATAAAGAGGTTGGCACAGAAGATAAATTCGTGTCAGCCCACATCAAACAAGTTAGAAGACTGACTACCCAAAAAAAGATCGGACCCAAGTGTCTTGGGTGGAACCAGGACTAGCAGCGTATTGGTACAGGAGAGGGGAAGGCGTTCCTGCCATTCGCTCAGTGGAAATTGCTGACATGTTTAGGGGCTTATGCGCTTGTTCTTTCGGTAGTAATGGCCCTTTCACGCCTGGGGGCCATAGTTCGGCTTTCATAAACTCCGCTGGGGATTTTAACTGCTCCATGTGAATACATTTACCAGTCAGTTGTACACATTAAAAATAACATTGATAATTACTGCACAAACATCTCTGTCCATGTCCATGCGACAAGAGATAGACTCAACTTACATTTACCAAGAAAAAATAAATATAAAACTCAAAACATTATTTTCTACCAAGGAAAGAAACTATAAAATAAGTTACCAAAAGAGATCAAGGAAGTTGCAAAAATGTTATACAAATAAATAATAATGATAGTGATTATAAAACATCCAATATTCCACATAACACCTTCACTTTATGTTTTTTTTCCTTCTTCTTTTTCCTTTCTACAAATACTTAGCCCCATGCTATGCATAGCACAATACTAACACCTCTTCCTCGTTCTGAGCTCAACATTTCACTCATTATGGAGGGATGCTGACTCAATTTTTCAGGATAGCAAATGGGAAGTTGCGGTACAGGAAATGGTCCAGTGTGTGTGTGTGTGTGTGTGTGTGTGTGTGTGTGTGTGTGTGTGTGTATGTGTGTGTGTGTGTGTAGTGGGTGAAGTGTTACGAAACAATGTGTGTATAGTGTGTGCAGTGACTGATAGTGAGATATGAGTAAACAATGTGGCATTACATTACTTAATAAATTATTTGTAAAAAAAAGTATTGTATACCAGGAGTAAATCTAATGATTGTCTCTAACTAGAAGTCTGTAAATATATGAGTATACGAATTATGTTATTTTAAATTGATCTAAATTTGTAAATACTTTGACATGTCCTATATCCTTGTAAAAAGAGATCTACAGATGAATAAAGCTACTACTACTACTACTACTACTACTACTACAGAATAGGTGGTGGCCTGGATAAGATATCTTCCCTAAGTGGTGGCACCAATGTGAGCATGGTAGGGTTGTTCCAGCGGCATGATCAGCTATTCCTGGCAGTGCTGCAAGGCGTGTCAGTAAGGAGTTGGAGATGGTTCTGATGACTGCTGGTAGGATGCACATTGCAGTGGTGCTGGTGGGGATTATTGGGAGATGTGACTACTCTAGGCATGGCCTGCAGCTCAACAGTTTAGCGAAAAGGAGCTCTTTGGAGTTGATTAGTTTGAGTATAGTGTGTGGGGGTGGAGGCATACGCAGTCAAACACCTGTTGTCATGGATAGGACCACTAGGCACTTTTTAAGCTAAACCATGACAGCAAGCTCCCATTTCTTAAAAGTATCTCAACTCTCGTAGCGACTTCTGCAGCCTGTAAGCGAAAAATAGAGCGTACTGCATTGGAGTGTGCAAGCAACACAGAAATTGGTTCAGAATTATCTATTATTGAGCAAAATGTGCAGTTCATTAAAAATTAAGTACACAAGCTTGAGGTTCAATTACAGTCTTTAGCAGCACAGTAGTATGCATTACAGAGCACTGGTGAAGAGATGATGAATAGATGACCTGCGAGTACAAGTGGTACAGGTGCTGGATGAAGTAAACTGAGTAAATGACTGCCAACGGTAAATGGCTGTTCATAAATAATGTGAATTACTGTCGAAACACAGATATTTTTTCCTAATGGTCACTTAATCCGTGTATAGTTGAAGGTTTGGTTACAGCTTGTAGTGCCCTTGCATTATTTTTATAATATATTAAAATATTTATACTAATTACAACTAAAAACTTTTTAGAGTAAAATGGGCAGAAGTGAAGAAAATTTATGGTACAACACACATGACATACGTAGTACAATGCACTGATCAGCCAGAACCGACCTACTATCGTTATAAACCCCTCCAGGCGACAGCAATTCACCTGCTCAGGAATGCATTCGGGAGGACGACGGTTCAATCCCGTCTCCGGCCATCCTGATTTAGGTTTTCCGTGATTTCCCTAAATCGTTTCAGGCAAATGCCGGGATGGTTCCTTTGAAAGGGCACGGCCGATTTCCTTCCCATTCCTTCCCTAACCCGAGCTTGCGCTCCGTCTCTAATGACCTCGTTGTCGACGGGACGTTAAACACTAACCACCACCACATACTCAGGAATGACTCCTAGTCAGACACACGCACGGTAAATGTAGCATCGTGAGCGTGCTGTCCGTGTGTAGAATGGGAAAGGCGCGCGATTTGTCTGAGTTTGACGGAAGACAGATTTTGATGGCCCAGAGGCTCAGCATGAGCATGTCGAAAACTGCACGACTTATCTGGTGTCTGAGGAGTACTGTGGTGAGTGTCTTCAACACGAAACCAAGGTGAAACCACGTCCAGACATCGTGGAGTTGGGGAGCCATCCCCGATTACAGATGTCGGACGTCGTAGGCTGGACTGACAGGCAAAATAGAACAGATGGTGAACTGTGGTGGAACTAACATGATACTTTCATGCTGGGTAGAGTACAAGTGTGTCTGAACACACAGGGCACCGAACACTCCCAACGATAGGCCTCCTCATGTGACATGCATGTGACAATGTTAACATCACGACATCGGCAACTACGATTGAAATGGGCACGTTACCACCGGCGACAGAGCGTTGCATGGTCTGATGAATCCCCATACCTTCTTCATCATGCGGTTGGGAGGGCACGAATCGGTGTCTTCCAGGGGAACAGCTCCTTGACACCTGTACTGGGAGACGGAGACAAGCTGGCGGCGGCTCCATTATGCCCTGGGAAACATTCACGTGGGCATCCATGGATCCAGCGAAGCTCGTGCAAGGTATCATGCCGGCCAAGGAGTATCGCACACTAGTTGTATAGCACGTGCTTTCCTTTATGGTGATCATGTTTCCCGACGGCAGGGCCTCCCCCACATCACGGATGAAACCTCCCGGCAAACGTGCTGAATTCTTCCTCGCCTTGCCTGCTATCTCCCTGAGGGGCTCCATCACCCACCTAACATTGGAGCCCCCAATGACTAGCCTACCCACCCTCTGTACTTGTCCGGACTGGGCAGGAAAGTCGACTGCTGGCCCAACAGGAGAGCCATCCCGTACTGACTCAGAGTTATCATCAACACTGGGAAGCAGCTCATACCTGTTCCTAAGACGTAGGGAGCCAGCCGCACGGCCTGCTCCCTCTTTCGCCTTCCGCCCAGTGACACGCGAACCTACCACTGTCTGCAACCCACTCTGGAGTGAGGACGGACCGGTCATGCATTGGATAACGAAAGCCGCAGTAACTTCCGGGCCACCAGGGGATTCCAGTGACACCAAAGGCGTCGCAGGTCTCGTAACTGGCGCCCCGAGGTCACCGCAACTTCGAGCATTAACTAGAAGCTTGCCGACAGTAGCCAACGCAGTTTCCAGCTGTTTACGGAGGGCAGCCAACTTTCCTTGTGTCCGCTCACAACAAGCACAGTCCCCAGTCATATCGTGCTGTGTATAAAATAGATATAAGGTCTCAAATGACGTCACTGAGTTTGAAAATATACCAAAGGAGAATAAAGTAACACTAAAAGTTGGTGTGCAGATTTCTCACTGAACTCTGAGACCGCAAACTATTTAACAGAAATAAATTTCTCTACGCGGAAAATTTACACTAGGAAGCCGCCCTACACGATATTCACAAGACTTACGCAAAAAAACAAAACCTACTATTAATTTTCTAACCATTAGTCTACACAGTAAAATACAGACGTACAGTTCACTTCTTTGCAGACCCACATGACCAAGAAACAGACTAAATTAGTTTACAGTTTACCACGCAAGTGCTGTTGCTGCTCTGCTGCGCGTCCTCTCGGCTCAGCGGCTGCCCTCCATCAGTCTGTTGACAAAATCAGTCTAAATACGTATATGATGTGACATTATGAACAGACATTCTGGTAGCAGTTAAGTATTTGATGGTTCGCCTGGCGGTGTGGTAAGCTACTGGGGAAGCAGAAGCCACAGGGAGCTGAGCTGTGCTGAGACGGGATGCAAAAGGTCAGAGGGAAAATCCCGAGCGCAGGAACAAGGCGGCGTGCCTCCGAACGCTTACGTGACTTAGAATATGAAGATGAAGTATAATAATTAGGAAAAATACATAAAATGCCTTACACACATGCTAAGAGAAAACTAAATACGGCATATTAACAGTGGCGGTGTAAAAAGTCCATTGTGAACTGACCCTTGTTTGTAAACACATTTCTTAAAAAGTTATTAACGTTTATAAGTACTACAGTTTATAGAAACTCTAATAACTGGACGCAGTTTACGTTTATCATACGCCGTATGAAAGCTGATGATACCAATTACTTTTGCTATAAAAATGATCAATGATTATAAATAATTTAATTACTTATATGCAAATGGTCCTCCACCCATGAACCATGCACCTTGTCGTTGGTGGGGAGGCTTGCGTGCCTCAGCGATACAGATAGCCGTGTACCGTAGGCGCAACCACAACGGAGGGGTATCTGTTGAGAGGCCAGACAAATGTGTGGTTCTTGAAGAGGGGCAGCAGCCTTTCCAGTAGTTGCAGGGGCAACAGTCTGGATGATTGACTGATCTGGCCTTGTAACAATAACCAAAACGGCCTTGCTGTGCTGGTACTGCAAACGGCTGAAAGCAAGGGGAAACTACGGCCGTAATTTTTCCCGAGAGCATGGAGCTTTACTGTATGATTAAATGATGATGGCGTCCTCTTGGGTAAAATATTCCGGAGGTAAAATAGTCCCCCATTCGGATCTCCGGGTGGGGACTACTCAAGAGGATGTCGTTATCAGGAGAAAGAAAACTGGCGTTCTACGGATCGGAGCGTGGAATGTCAGATCGCTTAATCGGGCAGGTAGGTTAGAAAATTTAAAAAGGGAAATGGATAGGTTAAAGATAGATATAGTGGGAATTAGTGAAGTTCGGTGGCAGGAGGAACAAGACTTCTGATCAGGTGACTACAGGGTTATAAACACAAAATCAAATAGGGGTAATGCAGGAGTAGCTTTAATAATGAATAGGAAAATAGGAATGCGGGTAAGCTACTACAAACAGCATAGTGAACGCATTTGTGGCCAAGATAGATACGAAGCCCACACCTACTACAGTAGTACAAGTTTATATGCCAACTAGCTCTGCAGATGACGAAGAAATTGAAGAAATGTATGATCAAATAAAAGAAATTATTCAGATAGTGAGGGGAGACGAAAATTTAATAGTCATGGATGACTGGAATTCGGTAGTAGGAAAAGGGAGAGAAGGAAACATAGTAGGTGTATATGGACTGGGGCAAAGAAATGAAAGAGGAAGCCGCCTGGAAGAATTTTGCACAGAGCACAACTTAATCATAGGTAACACTTGGTTCAAGAATCATAAAAGAAGGCTGTATAAATGGAAAAACCTGGAGATACTAAACGGTATCAGATAGATTATATAATGGTAAGACAGAGATTTAGGAACCAGGTTTTAAATTGTAAGACATTTCCAGGGGCAGATGTGGACTCTGACCACAATCAATTGGTTATGACCTGTAGATTAAAACTGAAGAAACTGCAAAAAGGTGGAAATTTAAGGAGATGGGACATGGATAAACTAAAAGGACCAGAGGTTTTACAGAGTTTCAGGGAGAGCATAAGGGAGCAATTGACAGAAATGGGGGAAAGAAATACAGTAGAAGAAGAATGGGTAGCTTTGAGGGATGAAGTAGTGAAGGCAGCAGAGGATCAAGTAGGTAAAACAACGAGGGTTAATAGAAATCCTTGGGTAACAGAAGAGATATTGAGTTTAATTGATGAAAGGAGAAAATATAAAAATGCAGTAAATGAAGCAGGCAAAAAGGAATACAGACGTCTCAAAAATGAGATCGACAGGAAGTGCAAAATGGCTAAGCAGGGATGGCTAGAGGACAAATGTAAGGATGTGGAGGCTTATCTCACTAGGGGTAAGATAGATACTGCCTACAGGAAAATTAAATAGAACTTTGGAGAGAAGAGAACCACTTGTATGAACATCAAGAGCTCAGATGGAAACCCAGTTCTAAGCAAATAAGGGAAGGCAGAAAGTTGGAAGGAGTATATAGAGGGTCTATACAAGGGCGATGTACTTGAGGACAATATTATGGAAATGGAAGAGAATGTAGATGAAGATGAAATGAGAGATACGATACTGCGTGAAGAGTTTGACAGAGCACTGAAAGACCTGAATCGAAACAAGGCCCCCGGAGTAGACAACATTCCATTGGAACTACTGACGGCCATGGGAGAGCCAGTCCTGACAAAACTCTACTATCTGGTGAGCAGGATGTATGAGACAGGCGAAATAACCTCAGACTTCAAGAAGAATATAATAATTCCAATCCCAAAGAAAGCAGGTGTTGACAGATGTGAAAATTACCGAACTATCAGTTTAATAAGTCACAGCTGCAAAATACTAACGCGAATTCTTTACAGACGAATGGAAAAACTAGTAGAAGCCGACCTCGGGGAATATCAGTTTGGATTCCATAGAAATTTTGGAACACGTGAGGCAATACTGACCCTACGACTTATCTTAGAAGCTAGATTAAGGAAAGGCAAACCTACGTTTCTAGCATTTGTAGACTTAGAGAAAGCTTTTGACAATGTTGACTGGAATACTCTCTTTCAAATTCTAAAGCTGGCAGGGGTAAAATACAGGGAGCGAAAGGCTATTTACAATTTGTACAGAAACCAGATGGCAGTTATAAGAGTCGAGGGACATGAAAGGGAAGCAGTGGTTGGGAAGGGAGTGAGACAGGGTTGTAGCCTCTCCCCGATGTTATTCAATCTGTATATTGAGCAAGCAGTAAAGGAAACAAAAGAAAAATTCGGAGTAGGTATTAAAATTCATGGAGAAGAAGTAAAAACTTTGAGGTTCGCCGATGACATTGTAATTCTGTCAGGGACAGCAAAGGACCTGGAAGAGCAGTTGAACGGAATGGACAGCGTCTTGAAAGGAGGATATAAGATGAACATCAACAAAAGCAAAACGAGGATAATGGAATGTAGTCGAATTAAGTCGGGTGATGCTGAGGGAATTAGATTAGGAAATGAGACACTTAAACTAGTAAAGGAGTTTTGCTATTTGGGGAGCAAAATAACTGAAGATGATCGAAGTAGAGAGGATATAAAATGTAGACTGGCAATGGCAAGGAAAGCGTTTCTGAAGAAGAGAAATTTGTTAACATCGAGTATAGATTTAAGTGTCAGGAAGTCGTTTCTGAAAGTATTTGTATGGAGTGTAGCCATGTATGGAAGTGAAACATGGACGGTAAATAGTTTGGACAAGAAGAGAATAGAAGCTTTCGAAATATGGTGCTACAGAAGAATGTTGAAGATTAGATGGGTAGATCACATAACTAATGAGGAAGTATTGAATAGGATTGGGGAGAAGAGAAGTTTGTGGCTCAACTTGACCAGAAGAAGGGATCGGTTGGTAGGACATGCTCCGAGGCATCAAGGGATCACCAATTTAGTATTGGAGGGCAGCGTGGACGGAAAGAATCGTAGAGGGAGACCAAGAGATGACTACACTAAGCAGATTCAGAAGGATGTGAATTGCAGTGGGTACTGGGAGATGAAGAAGCTTGCACAGGATAAAGTAGCATGGAGAGCTGCATCAAACCAGTCTCAGGACTGAAGACCACAACAACAACAATGCAAATGGTGTCATTACTACGAATTCCTCCATACAAACACACATTATGAGATCAGAATCAGTATCCAAGCTAGTTATCCAACTAATTCCTCTGTTTAGTTAACCATAATTCGACGTTCATATCGTATTTGTAGTTCTTAATTTGACTAATAACACGTTGAAGTGCCGGATGTGAAGAGATATCCGTAAAATTATTCATAGTTGCAAAATTAATGTACAACTTTTTTATTACGAGGTCACAAATTTATATTTTGTGGTCGTAAGCTTGAACATTTGGAAATAGTTCGGGACTTTGAATAATTTCATGGTAGTGAGCTATGGACTTTGAAATTGGTTGGGATTTAGAGTTTTCAAGTGACTTTCAGTGTTTATTTTGTGACTAATAAGACTTACCATTATTTAACTGTTTCTAGGTAGCTGAGAACTTTAATATTTTGCAGCATTTTTATTATTTCAAATTGTGTGATGAAACTGTTAAATGTTTGTTGTAGTGTTTCACTCTGAAGAACTTTAAGTTCTGCTATAGGTTTTGTTAATTAGTGTGCAACTATATGCACTCAATTTTCATAGGCAACTACTTGTAATTACTCTGCTTGCACTACATAACTACCACTTGCACTAATAGTTTAAATATTGTTTAGTTTTTTATTAATTTTATGTGATGCCACTGTTCACAAATATTTCTGTGCTTTTTTGAAACAAATAAATGGTTTGACTTCTAAAAATTCTGGTTTAGGAAACATCATTATGCTATGGGATCTTGTTTTCAAAGTTCGTCTTATTTCAATTATTTGTTTATTTCATATTTTGTTGTTTTCTCGCTATCTGCCTATCCTAACAAAAGTCTTAAGAAATCGTAACTGTGTTATCATTTGAGCTTAAAACCGACAGTGAACAGGCACCTCAATGAACCGTGCAAAAGCTTTAGACTGCCTATTGTTCACACTGACTATCACATTCTGTCCCACTGTAACTGAGTTTGTCTAGTTCAGGGATTAGCTGATGTAGCGACCTGAGCACTTTCCCACTAATGGTCCCAGCAAGGGAGCTAAAACATTTGTGGGAAAATCAATGTTGCGTTATGTTGGCCATAAACGTAGCCTTCTTTATGAATTTTAGAAAGGCTATATAGTCTTAACCTCTCGATGGGCTCTAGGAGTAATGAAGTAGAATTCACGAGTGCAGAAGTTTTTCATTGCATACATCTTTAAAGTTTTAATCAATCTTCCTATAGAGTCAGTTAGTAGACCACACGTCTTATCAACTCACCAGTTATGAGGGAACAGTATTGTTGCAACACTATTGTCGGCCTTTAGTATATTATGTCAGGATCCTCCCGTAGACTTTACAATTTACAAAATTGTTATTGCGAAAAATGCCAAAATGCACTCTGATTCAGAATCCGCGTTAAACTGTAGGTGCTCTATAACAGGCTGAGTAAGCCACTCGAAAGGACGGAAGTAGAGAAGAGCATACCACCTCTAGTGGGACAATGTCTAGTGAAACACCGCGGTGTCCAAACGAACCTTCTGATTGATGAAAGCCTTAAATTATTTTATGTCTGCATAGAGTGACTTCATTCTTGCAGTTTTATTTCTGTGGTAATCAGGTTCAAATTGGCACGAGTGATACTATTTAATACAGAATCTGGCTTTTATAGCAGTCACTTTAAAAATGCAGCACTTATCACAGACGCCATAGAATATTTATCTGCGCAACAAAAGAAATCATCTAACAGTGTTTCCAACACATGGGGACTGTAAGGACCATACAAGTGTAGATGATAACAAATCATATGCTAATGGTAAAATACGTGAGATGGAATGTTTAGGTCACTTCCAGAAAGAAGAGGAGCGAAGTTGAGGAAGAAATGTGAAGACTTTAGTGGAATAAAACTTACAGATGGAAAATGTACAGAAAGTTCAAAAGTGGTTCAAATGGCTCTGAGCACTGTGGGATTTAACATCTGACGTCATCAGTCCCCTAGACTTAGAACCACTTAAACCTAACTAACCTGAGAACATCACACACATCCATGCCCGAGGTAGGATTCGAACCTGCGACCGTAGCGGTCGCGCGATTCCAGACTGTAGCTCCTAGAACCGCTCGGCCACTCTGGCCGGCGAAGTTTTAAATTAAGAACTCGAGGCAACAAGCTCACAAAGAGAACTAGAAGAGTTTTTGTATTTGGTCGGACAGGTAGACAGTCACCAAAAATTTACTTATAAGACGGACTGAGAAAATTCAGTTCAAATTCTGCACACGTAGAACTAGTGTGGCTAAAGCCGAAATGAGTTATAAACTATGGTCTAGATCAATTAATGTACCAAGTTATAAAAGACGCGAAGATTTACATTGAACTAATGCTGTCATTCGCAGAATGTTGCTATAAAAGAGACTGCGGCACCCTTACACCAAAATAGACGGAAGGGAACTGACAGAGGAAAACTTAATAGCAGCTTATGCGTACGTAAAAAGGGCTGTGTGGGGCTACAATAATTTCCTCAGTCAAATCCTGGCGAAAGATTCATCATAAAATCGTAGAAAATTCTGGCAACATGTGAAGTCAACGAACAGATCCAAACCTTTGATTCAAGCGTTAGTGAATCCGTCATGTCTTGAAACGGAAGAGAGTGTACAGAAAGTATAAGCATTAAATTCCACTTTTAAAAATGCATTTACAAATGAGAATGGGGACACGACTCGAAACATTCGAAAAACTAAAAAGCTTGGTGGAAGAGGCAAACTCACAGTCATTAGTGAAAAAGCTCAGCGCTTATTATGGACTATCAATTCGAAGACATATAGACAGTGTGCAAGACATGAAAAAAGCAATTATGGCGAAATAAAACTTCCTGGCAGATTAAAACTGTGTGCCCGACCGAGACTCGAACTCGGGACCTTTGCCTTTCGCGGGCAAGTGCTCTACCAACTGAGCTACCGAAGCACGACTCACGTCCGGTACTCACAGCTTTACTTCTGCCAGTATCCGTCTCCTACCTTCCAAACTTTACAGAAGCTCTTCTGCGAACCTTGCAGAACTAGCACTCCTGAAAGAAAGGATACTGTGGAGACATGGCTTAGCCACAGCCTGGGGGATGTTTCCAGAATGAGATTTTCACTCTGCAGCGGAGTGTGCGCTGATATGAAACTTCCTGGCAGATTAAAACTGTGTGCCCGACCGAGACTCGAACTCGGGACCTTTGCCTTTCGCGGGCAAGTGCTCTACCAACTGAGCTACCGAAGCACGACGCACGTCCGGTACTCACAGCTTTACTTCTGCCAGTATCCGTCTCCTACCTTCCAAACTTTACAGAAGCTCTTCTGCGAACCTTGCAGAACTAGCACTCCTGAAAGAAAGGATACTGTGGAGACATGGCTTTGCCACAGCCTGGGGGATGTTTCCAGAATGAGATTTTCACTCTGCAGCGGAGTGTGCGCTGATATGAAACTTCCTGGCAGATTAAAACTGTGTGCCCGACCGAGACTCGAACTCGGGACCTTTGCCTTTCGCGGGCAAGTGCTCTACCAACTGAGCTACCGAAGCACGACTCACGTCCGGTACTCACAGCTTTACTTCTGCCAGTATCCGTCTCCTACCTTCCAAACTTTACAGAAGCTCTTCTGCGAACCTTGCAGAACTAGCACTCCTGAAAGAAAGGATACTGTGGAGACATGGCTTAGCCACAGCCTGGGGGATGTTTCCAGAATGAGATTTTCACTCTGCAGCGGAGTGTGCGCTGATATGAAACTTCCTGGCAGATTAAAACTGTGTGCCCGACCGAGACTCGAACTCGGGACCTTTGCCTTTCGCGGGCAAGTGCTCTACCAACTGAGCTACCGAAGCACGACTCACGTCCGGTACTCACAGCTTTACTTCTGCCAGTATCCGTCTCCTACCTTCCAAACTTTACAGAAGCTCTTCTGCGAACCTTGCAGAACTAGCACTCCTGAAAGAAAGGATACTGTGGAGACATGGCTTAGCCACAGCCTGGGGGATGTTTCCAGAATGAGATTTTCACTCTGCAGCGGAGTGTGCGCTGATATGAAACTTCCTGGCAGATTAAAACTGTGTGCCCGACCGAGACTCGGACTCGGGACCTTTGCCTTTCGCGGGCAAGTGCTCTACCAACTGAGCTACCGAAGCACGACTCACGTCCGGTACTCACAGCTTTACTTCTGCCAGTATCCGTCTCCTACCTTCCAAACTTTACAGAAGCTCTTCTGCGAACCTTGCAGAACTAGCACTCCTGAAAGAAAGGATACTGTGGAGACATGGCTTAGCCACAGCCTGGGGGATGTTTCCAGAATGAGATTTTCACTCTGCAGCGGAGTGTGCGCTGATATGAAACTTCCTGGCAGATTAAAACTGTGTGCCCGACCGAGACTCGAAGAGGAAGAAGACAGCTGGTGCGAGTGGCAGAAACGAGCAGCCCTTGGAATGGAACATGAACCGCACCCTACTCCAATGCACCCGGCGCACAGAAGGAAATTCTTCCAATAAATGAAGATTTATCAAGGGATGAATTACTGGAGAGATTTTTAGGTGGCCACACACAAAATGCGAATGGAAGTTTTAATTCCACTATTTAGACATTAGCTACTAAACACTTGCACTCCGGACTAAAAGTCGTTGAAGGGGCCTCGTATTTAGCAACGGGCTTATTCAATGAAGGAATTTCATCCCTTATGATGGTCATGAACGAGGCAGGAATTGTAGTAGGCACGCACACATTCAATTATGCCGAACAAATGGATAACCAGCGCGTGACCCGGCAGAATCGACGTAGTTCATTGGAACCGAAGGAAGGTCGGAAAGCTCGGAAAGCACTGCTGCAAGCGGAAAACGAAGCCTATGAGGAAGAAGAAGGATTACTGTATGGTGCTGGAATCGCAGATTAATCGGTAAGCATCTTATATTATTGTTAACTTCCTTGAATTTCTAGTTTCCGAGAATTTATTTTTCAAACGCGTTTATCTCTAAAAGACATTTTTGTTACATTTGTGTGCAGTCAAACTCAAGAAGTGTAGAATGGATCATGCTGAAAACTGATAGTATGATTTTTCATAAAATTACTAATTATATGAGCCAACTTCTGAGATGATATCGTGATTTTAAGGGTATTTTTGTTTGCATAATTAGAGAAAAAATCCTGAAAATCGAAGTAAATTGTTCTATAGCCTGCAAAAATTTTCAATTTTCATTATTTTCACCTACATTGAGATTCATATTCTCAGAAAATAAGTTCTTTTGCTTGAGCTGGTTTTCCCGCGAATACGCAGGGTCGGCATGGTTAATTGGATGTGGCAATGTTAGTTGAAGGGGTGGCAAGATGCCCCTCCTGCCGCCACCCCGTACCTCCCGGGAAGGAATTAGTGTACCCCAACTGTCTGCGACTAGTGTAATCCATGGAATAGTGCGAAAGTGTTCAGATGTCTGCGAGCCGTGTAACAGAGGCGGGGCGTGGGGGCCAGCCCGGTATTCGCCTAGGGGGATGTGGAAAACCGCCCAAAAACCATATCCAAGCTGGCCAGCACACCGGCCCTCGTCGTTAATCCACCAGGCGGATTCGATCCGGGGCCGGCGCGCCTACCCGAGTCCAGGAAGCGCTCGGCTAACGTGGCGGGTATTCTTAGAAAATAAGTTATTAATGTAAAATCAAAACCTTTTTGATTTCGGATGAAAATTGGAATGGCTACACTGCACGAAATTAGAAAACTATACTCAGAACTTTCAGCGGACATCATAGCGTAACTTTGTTATTTGTGGCTGAAATTATTCAAAAAAATTCACAAAACTATTCGAAATATGAATGAAATGATGTCAAAATTTCGTTAGATTACAATTAATTCTTCCCAATCATCAGCTTCCTAATGTGATTTCCCCCTTAACGCGTCGCTTAACATTGGCTATAGAAATGTGTGGCTTCCGAGGAGCTGCTCAACCATTGTATCTCCTTCTTTTTCCTCCATACTCACAGTCATTGTGCTGGCTGGACTGCTGGTAGCACTTCGAAACTCACCAGTAATTCCTTCCGCAGATTTCCTGCGATGTTTTACAACAGCTCTCCGCAATGCTCAACGGTCCTGTCCGTCGGTAGATGAGGTCTGCCTGGCCTTGGTTCCGCTGCGGCTGTTGCTTCGCGTTTCCACTTCATAGTCACATCACCAACAGTCAACTTGGGTAGCTTTAGAAAGGATGAAATGTCCTGATGGATTTGCTACTCAGAAGATATACAGTGACTAAGCGACGCTCGAAGCCATTGAGCTGTCCTGACCGACTTACTCTGCTGTTACTTCTGTTACTGCTTCTCTATGGGCATCACAATTCTATGCTCCTCCTTTTCTTCTGAGACATACAGCAGTCCACGCCGACAGGGCTACAAGAAGTTCTGGTTATGTTAAACAGAGTGAAATAAATAGTCCGTCTCAGTATTATAAGGCAGCAATAAGAAAAAAAATGGAGTATCTGCAGTACATGTGAAAATCTGTCTGGGCAACTTTGTACTCTAAATTTCTACAGGCGAGAACAAAGGTCTACATACTGGAGGTTTTGCTCTCTCATGCTCGCTCGGAGATGGTGCGATCGAGTACGAACGATCGGAGCGAGCATGCTGTAGTCGAACGGTACAGAGCGAGCATGCTCTGGTTGAACGGAGAACTTTGGGGAGGAAACAGACCATCCGATTCGATGCGCTCCCCAGTCTGTGTTGTGATCTTTCTGTAATGTGATGTTGATTCTGATATTCCCAACAGCTGACGAATTCCTGCATTTTAGTATCTAATGGCGACATTATCGTGCTTCGTGAGAGAAAATTTGGAAAGAGTTAAATGCTTCACAGAGAAATGTGGTAACCAGGAGCCTTTGTAAAGATGGTCAATCTCGAAATGACACATCAAACTGCTGTTTTTTATAACGTGCTTTATTTCGTTAATTCAAATTTACGTGCGAAAATCTGTCAGCACTGGTGTGAAAGTTAATTCCCAAGAAATTAAAAATCTGACAACAAGAAAACTGTTTCAAAATCACGTAGATTAAATAACGTTTCAACAATGTGATTCTTCATAAATTTCCCAGATTTATTCTTTACAGAAAAATGCGTTGTCGTGAACATCATATTTTTCATTGTCAAATCATGATCAACAAAGTGTGTAATTATAGATAGGCAACGCGTTTTTCAGAATGGATTGGTCCGCAAACCCGCTGTCCACGAACTTACATGCCTTCCTGTGGCCTCAACACTCCTGGGCGTCATATTCGCCTTCAGAACTTACACTATGCTTCGTTCTGCAGGCATGTGCCCTCAGATGGCTCGTAGTGAAACTCTAAGACCGGAGAGCAGAGCATTTTCCACATGAAATAATTAACTAACAGAACTTCCATCCTGTTTAGTGAAAATCTTTCCCAAACACTGCTGAGGCAACCGTCTTTCACATTCAAGGCATATTACTTTGAATCCATCTTTGCTTTCACGTTTTCTTTGGGTTCATATTCAGACATCATGATCCTAAATTGGACGGCTGAATGGTAAACTTGTTATTGGACCGTCGGCCCATTCGAGCTTGGAGGTGCTTGAATAAGTGTGACTGATGGCGAATGCATTTGCTCCCTGTGTGACCAAAGCGGCTGCACTGATATTTTAGTGGCTGATGAATCTCTTGACTCAATTTCGACAACGGCACCGAGTCCTTACGTCTCTTATCAAGAAAATTTGTAGATATAGGACTAAAATGATAGGACAAATTTTCAGTGATATAACAGTAATAAGCAGCCCCGCCAAAGGAGAGCAAGACTACGTGACAGAAGTATACAGCCATCCATATTTCCAGCCATACGCCTGGATGACAGCTTATCTGGACACGAAGGTCGTTCCAGTGTAACAAAACACACGAATCATCACAACCGACCGACATTTTTCCATTGATACATGGTTCTTCTTTGTTTCTTTTTTTTCCAGTGACTTTGTAATAGATTGTCACTGAGTCAACGTGGGAACACGTCTCACATCATAACAGTTACCGTGAGATTGATCAATCGCTCTGCTGCAGATACCCATGTTCAATGTTGTGTGCTGAACGGTGCTCTTCAGAACACTTGTGCGTCCCCCAGTATTGTATGCTGTCGTCAGATATGTCACAAATCGCTTATTGTCGTATTTACAGAGCGAAAAGCCTTCAAATTCCACGTTCTGTGATGAAGTTTGAACGTCCAACACCTTGTGATCTACTCGTGGTTGCACCATCCTTCAACGACCTTCCATAGATGATCACAACAGTAGCATGTGAACAGCTGACCAGCTTCTCCATTACGGAGATTCTTGTCCACAGACGCTGGGCCATGATAATCTACCCTTTGTAAAGTCACTTGTATCGATGAATTTTCTCATTCGCGATTTGTATCGTCACTAGAATGATTCTTCCTTCGTCTCAGCTGCACTTATACACACATCAAACAAAGTCAAGAGATCAACAACAACAACAAAATTCAGTCCTTTTTATTGCTCATGAAAACCACACACTGCATTTTGTACCAACATACAGTGAGACCTTCAGAGGTGGTGGTCCAGATTGCTGTACACACCGGTACCTCCAGTACCCAGTAGCACGTCCTCTTGCATAGATGCATGCCTGTAATTGTCGTGGCATACAACCCACAAGTTCATCAAGGAACTGCTTGTAGAGATTGTCCCACTCCTCAACGGCGATTCGGCGTAGATCTCTCAGAGTGGTTGGTGGGTCACGTCGTCCATAAACAGCCCTTTTTAATCTATCCCAGGCATGTTCGATAGGGTTCATGACTGGATTACATGCTGGCCACCCGAGCGATGTCGTTATCCTGAAGGAAGTCATTCACAAGATGTGCGCGATACGGGCGCGAATTGTCGTGCGTGAAGACGAATGCCTCGCCAATATGCTGCCAATATGGTTGCATTATCGGTCGGAGGATAGCATTCACGTATCGTACAGCCGTTACGGCGCCTTCCATGACCACCAGCGGCAGACGTCGGCCCCACAAAATGCCACCCCAAAACATCACGAACCTCCACCTTACTGCGCTCACTGGACAGTGTGTCTAAGGCGTTCAGCCTAGCCGAGTTGCCTCCGAACACGTTTACAACGATTGTCTGGTTGAAGCCATATGCGACACTCATCGGTAAAGTGAACGTGATGCTAATCCTGAGCGGTCCATTCGTCATGTTTTTGGGCCCATCTGTACCGCGCTGCATGGTGTCGTGGTTGCAAAGATGGTCCTCGCCATGGATGTCGGGAGTGAATTTGCGCATCAGGCAGCCTACTGCGCACAGTTTGAGTCTTAACACGATGTCCTATGGCTGCACAAAAAGCATTATTCAACATGGTGGCGTTACTATCAGGGTTCCTCCGAGCCATAATCCGTAGATGGCGGTCATCCACTGTAGTAGTGCTTCGGCAGCCTGAGCGAGGCATGTCATCGACGGTTCCTGTCTCTCTGTAACTCCTCCATGTCCGAACAACATCACTTTGATTCACTCCGAGATGCCTGGACACTTCCCTTGGTGAGAGCCCTTCCTGGCACAAATTAACAACGCGGACGCGATCTAACCACGGTATTGACCGTCTAGGCATGGTTTAACTATAGACAACACGAGTTGTGTACCTCCTACCTGATGGAATGACTGGAACTGATCGGCTGTCGGATCCCCTCCGTCTAATAGGCGCTGCTCATGCATGGTTGTTTAAATCTTTGGGTGGGTTTAGTGACATCTCTGAGCAGCCAAAGGGACTGTGCCTGTGATACAACATCCACTGTCAACGTCTATCTTCAGGATCTCTGGGAACCGGGCTGACGCAAAACATTTTTTGTTGTGTGTATATTTCCCTTACTGTGTCACCTGCTCGCAGTGCCACCAGGCAGCATTCATTCTCGTGGTAAGTAGTGTTCATAATGTTTTGGCTTATCAGTGTCTAATACGACTGGCGTTCAATAACTAATGCAACACTTTTTTTCTGAAAGCAGGATGATTTTATTCAGGACCCCAATACACCATATTATTCTCCACTCTTTCGACTATAAAACCCTATTTTTGAACATAATCAACCTAATCTCCGTTCAATACGACGGCCTTAACGCCACCTTGTTCTGGTGGCCTGTATGTCCGCATGGGGCCACTCTACTGGTCGGCGTCGGAGCCAACGTCTTACTGCATCCGTAACCACTCTTTCATCCACCTGCTGCTTCCTGCGGAGTACATTCTTCATTGGGCCAGACAGATGGAGTTCGGAAGCTGAGAGATCCGGGCTGTAGAGTGGATGAGGAAAAACAGTACAGTGAAGTTTTGTTAAAAATGGTTCAAATGGCTCTGAGCACTATGGGACTTAACATCTGAGGTCATCAGTCCCCTAGAACTTAGAACTACTTAAACCTAACTAACCTAAGGACGCCACAAACGTCCATGCCCGAGGCAGGATTCGAACCTGCCACCGTAGCGGTCGCGCGGTTCCCGACCGACGCGCCTAGAACCGCTCGGCCACACCGACCGGCGTGAAGTTTTGTGAGCTCTTCTTGGTTGCGCGGACTTATGTGAAGTATTGGGTTGTTATGGAGAAAGAGAAGTTCTTTTTCACCTTGAATGACAGTATCCGCACGTTCCAATATTGAAGGAGTCACAGTTGTAGCAGCAGGCCGGCATGGGGCAGATCGGACAGGTTTGTGCGACCTTGTTGCGGTAATGACAGATGCCTCGCCCAACGACACACCGTGCTTCTTTTGACTGGCAGGTCTCCTTAGACATTCTGTTGCTGCCTATGAATATCTGCGATGCTCTGGTTTTACGCCAAAAGAAAGTCAATGACAGCTTTCTACTTGTAATACACCTCGGTTACACACGCCTTTTTTAAGGCTACGTATAGCGCTGCCACCTATCGGAACTTCATGAAACTATAGGGACGGAAGTGTGAATACTCCATGATGTCCCACAACAAATTTCGTACTTTTTCAACCGAAATTCACCGAGAAAAATAAAACATGTATTATTACTTACTGAACGTCCCTCGTAATATTATCATTGTGCAATGGTCCTCCTTCCATGGCTACAATTTCGCAAGAAAGTGTAGATAAATTATGGCCTCTTTTACCTTTTTTACTGGTCTAAAAATATTCCCTGCATCTTAAGCTTTCTGTTTTCTCAGACTGTTCGCACTAATACTGCAGAATAAGTACCACTTAATTCTTTGCTGATAGGAGAGTTCATCTTCTGAGATGAAATTGTTAGACTGGCTTGCTGTCTTAGTGATGAGTATTTTCGCTGCCCGCACTTACCATTTCTTTTAACATTTCAAATCTGCCCTGTGCTGCAATTTGCTTTGGTATCTCCTGTAGGTCTTTATTTTGACTTCACCCAGCTTGCGAAATACCCATTTCATTTCGTTTGTACACTTCAATGGCGCAAAAACGTTCTCATGTTGCCTTTCAATTTGTGTTCTGTACAAGAACATACAACGTCGTCACACATACGAGAAAAAAAGCATAATATGCCGTAAACATCTCATACAGGAAAACACACATAGCAATTTGACAGTTTGTTATTTGAAGTGACACTATTTTAAATTATATTCTTGAAAATAATTGCTCATACCTTGCATTTATGCTGCCTTTCACTAGACACAGAAGAGAGAAGACGATTTGAAACTAATAGCACCTACACGATTTCAAGACCTCTTCGAATTCAGAATTATTCTGTGGCTCAGACTTACTTTGGAAGTGCACCCCAATGTTAAACTCACGGACTGAGCCTTATTGCTGCCTCAATAAGTAAATCTCTTCTTTTAGGCATTAGGCCTGAAAGCAGCTCTCAAATCTATGTTTTTGGTGAGTCATAACAGTGTTTTAGACTTCTATGAAGAGCCTTTAAGCAGGAAAAGACCCACCCTATCATATAAAGCCCACATTTCCGTCCTCCCAACGTACTCATTCTAAAAATAAACTCCAAACTTCTTATTGCCTTGGTCCTCCACATGAGACATGGTTGGATGTTACATAACTTCGTGCATGTGGCCACCATCGGTGTTGTGTAACTCATTAAGAGTTTCACTTCTCTGTGGCAGGCAAAACAGTCACCAGAGTGCACTAGTTTTGTTCATGTTTTGTGTTGCTACCAAGCCTGTACAAAGGTGAGGGAGTGGGACACGGATAATTCTTGCATGTGAGAATGTGCTCGTTTCTTCTGTGAGCGTTGTAAGTTTGGGAGACGGGTGTAACGTGTGGGGAAGCTTCAGACAAATGAGCGGTGATCATACAACGGTTGTTTATCAATTTATTCAGTTTAGTCTTCTGGTGTAGTCTAGTGTTCCCTTGTAATGTTCCGCCACTGTGGCTGCAGGCCAGGTAGTGCAGAGTATGATAGACACGCCCTGCTCAGGAGACAGCGCACTGAGCTAGCGTCGTCGGTATGCCGGGACCTGAATTGGCAGCGGGGGACGCTGCGAAACTGCGGACACAGAGCGGCCAACAAAGTTGTCTCCATTGACGAAGGTCGTGGCGCTACCCAGCACGTAGAGGACTTCTGTTGATACACCAGCTAGAGCATGTATGGCTGGGCCCTCACATCGTACTCTTGGGAAAACAGCAAAGTGCGGGGCTGCCCTGGTTCCCAGGTGCTTATCTGATAAGCAGCGGTTCGTTTCACGGCGGTAATAGATACATCCCCGTCATCGGTGTAGCGCTAAACAGTACAGGCTCGACGTCACGCAACTGCCGAACTGTTCAGCCGATGACGAGCAGTTTCTCTCGAGCTTGAATAGTGCTGATTTCACGCTGACAGCAGTGTTAGTGTGTCTCTCCGAGTGCTCTTGAACGGGGTGACGACCCACTTTGTAAGCAGTCTGCTGTCTTTGATGTCATTACGTATCGATATTGTACTGCTTACTTATCGCTGGCTTCTGGAACTTTCGGGGCCGAGCGTGGCTTTTTCTGAGGGTGCATTCTCTTGCCGTACAAAGACAACAATGCCCCAGCTCTAGTGTTCGCGCGCTGACTTTGCGTGTGCAGAAGAATCTTTGCTGAGCTTCCGTAGGGAGCAGTTGTGCTGCCGCGCCGTGAATAAGTAATGTGCAGAATCTGGTAGGAAGTGCAACTAATAGTTAAAAGTATTACGTCAGTTTGTAAAAGAAGAGCATTTAAGTAATTGAGCTATTTCGCAATTAATTAAGAGATTTATGGTTGATACAGCGTCTTGTTTGAGAATCAGTAATTGTGGGGATACATATTGTTAGTAAAACGTAAATGAAAAGGCTTTCGTGCTTAGTGATTACTTGTTTAATTAATGTGGAAACGCAACGTAGTAATGTTTGCTTCAGTGTGAATGTGAAACAAAGATATCTATTAAACGAGACTGGATAAGCTAGACATTGTTAGGAAACTTTGTTACGTGCAAACGGAACAATAAACCAAAGTAATCTGATCTGTACTGCTATCATTTCAGAGTGATAGTTATCATTCTTTAGTTAAATAACTGTAACATCTGCAACGTGTAAGAGACACGTGTTCGTATTAGACACACGGTCAGGTTATTTTCGTAACGAAAAGTGTCTCTTAGAAAAGCCATCAAATTCGAGTCCGATCACCGCAAAATTAACATTATCAAAACTAGAGAGACAAGAACAGACTTATTACAGCTTGTAATTTTTGGGCAGTAATACTCCCTACAGGCTGGGCCGGCATCGGCACTTGTGGCCCGTCGTCACAGGCCTGCGAAGCTGCTGACCACGCAGTCTGCTGGCCAGCGCCCAACTTTGGCTGTAGCTGTGGCCTGACTCCATCCTGGCACTACACTGCAGGTACTAAGTCTCGTTTATAACTCTGTCCTTTACAGTTTCATCCCTTGCACGAAGAAAATTCGCCCTCGAATTTTACTGAAACACAGACGCTGGTTTACTTACAATTATTTATACTCCACAATTCTAGCTGCTCTCACTCTATCACTTTGTCCTTTGCAGTATCTTCACTTTTAGTCCTGGCAGCAGCTAAATCACTTCACATCGTGGGAAAATAATGAGAATTAGGAAGGCATTCTAACCAGCTTACTTTTTGCGTGCTAAATTCCTGTTCCCTACATTCTCATATTACTCATAACATCTTCATCTAATAATTGGAACAGACGTTTCAAATATAATGTTAACATGACACACTACTCAAGGTTAAATAAAGAAGACAGGCGCTTTTTGTCTTGTGCATTTCTCTTTTCGTTAATCTATATGCTTGCTGTCCTGTTACTTTAATTGCAAGTTTACGTTAGTATCTTACTACTTATCGATATCGACTGACAAGAAGAATACATGTACGTGAACCAAACTCAACATTATTCTGTGTATAACAGAACTGACGTATGGAAATAGAATGGTTCGTGCACTGTTCTATTGTTGCGGAGACACTGTCCCGCATGAAATCTGTGATTTGCTCACTTTCTTTTTTCTAAGCACACTTATACCTTAGCAATTTGGAAAAGTTGGATTATAACAGTAAGAGATCCGGTATCAAGATATCGTGACTGGGTAATCTATCCAAATTTCAATAATCTATCCCTTTCGTCTCTTTATTAATTCTTTAATAATTCCTTTTGTTCTGAGACATTAATCCAGCGGCTCCGTTTGGCATTTACCGGCGTGATGTGTGGCTTATGAGCAACCGATCGACCATGAAATACAAGTTTTCTCACCTCCTGCCTAACTGTCATGGTACTTTCAGTGGATCCTGATACAGTTTGGAATTCCTGTGTGATGGTCTGGATAGATGTCTGCCTATTATATATTACTACCCTTTTCAACTGTCGGCGGTCTGTCAGTCAGTAGACGAGGTCGGCCTGTACGCTTTTGTCCTGTATGTGTTCCTTCACGTTTCCACTTCACTATCACATCGCTCACACCGGAACCTAGGGATGTTTAGGAGTGTGGAAATTTAGCGTACAGACGTATGGCACAAGTGACACCCAATCAGCTGACCACGTTCGAAGTCCCGTGAGTTCCGTGGAGCGCCCCATTCTGCTCTCTCACGATGTGTTATGACTACTGAGGTCGCTGATATGGGGTACCTGGCATAGGTGGCAGGACAACGCATCTAATATGAAAAAAAACGTATATTTTTGGAGTGTCCGAATACTTTTGATCATAGTGTACATATCTTGCTGTACACCTTCAATCACTGTTTCCAGTCTTCTGCCATCGGCATGCTGTGTATCGTCGAGATCATTGTTGATCCTTCAGTTCCTAAACCAATCCTGCTTCTGTCTGCAAATTGTAGTCGTGTGGGAATGGGACAGGAATAGTTTTTGCTTGTCAGGATGTGTTCGATTTTTTTATGGAAGTCGTAGAGTCTGTACACGGTCTGGAAGACAGCTGTGACATGAAGAGCAGCTGCAGACAAACTAGCGGTAATCATACAACAATTCTTTATTGATTTAGTCAGCTTAGACAGTCTTCTGAGTGCGTCATATCTTCTGGCGCACTTTGGTGTTCCCTCGCAATGTTGTTGCAGGTAAGATAATGTCGCATATGGTGGACTCGTGCTGAGTGGGAGATGCCGGGCTGAGCCAGCGTCGTCATTATGCGGGAGCTGAACTGGCAGCGGCGAGAGCGCCCACGCTGTGGATACGGAGCGGCCACCAACGTCTTCGCCACTGCAGAAGGTCGCGGTACTACCCACCGCATAGAGGCCTTCTGTTGATACTCCTGAAAGGGAAGGGATTGCTGGAATCTCACGTCCTACTGGGATGGCGGCGAAGTCCAGGACTGCCCTGGGGCCCAGATGCGTACGCAAAAGGCAGCGGGTCGTGTCCAGCGGTGCTACGTGCGTCCTCGTCATGGGTGCAGTGCTGAACGTGACGGGAAACCCAGTTCAATACTACCAGCGCCAAGTCATTACAATGCGCCTGTGCTTAGCATACAAAGGACTGCACCATAATCTAAAAGTGAAATTAAAAATTAAACGAAATTTTCCAAACTTTGTCAATGTATGCTTCAGTATATTAATGATAATGTTGTAAAGTTTCAAACTCATGAAATGAATATGTTACGAAAAATATCGAGCTTACGAAAAATACATGAAATTAGGCAGAAAGTCGTAACCAAAATTCGCAAGTCTCAACTTGATCAGGTCAATATTTTGGTCAAAATCGGCGTTATTACGAAAATTTAAAGGCTCTAAATATTAGACTCGGAAAGGTGAAAATTTGTATGTAGTCTCAGTTTGATATAAAGAGTATTAACGCTATGACGCGAAAAAAGCTACCTCTATTAGCTTTAAAGTTATTTACTAAAAACCAAATTTGGAACGAAAACGTCCTTATTCGTGATAGATAAATTATCATTTATATAAAAATTAAGAAAACTATAAATTGTTAAATGATAGAAAGATTAATTAATACGTCTCTTAGAAATGGACCATTATTATGCTACTATCTGTACTTAAGGCGGTTGAGAGCAGATGTTCCGTTTGGTGGTCTGCTGCAGCTGTTTATAAATACGGCTAGAGAGACAGTTGTAAGAGACACTTCGCACCGAGATATCAAGCTATCCGCGTGAGTCAAACGCCTGCGTGCGGTGTGCCTCGGTTGCCGTCAGAGCCAGACAGATACCAAAAGCGTTTTCAGTAATACAGTACTATGAAGTGAACTAGTGAGGACTGTATACCGTCCTGGATAGCTTACATTTCACGGAAGAAACTGTTTCCGTGCCCCCGTAATGTTGACAAAACCCCATGACAATTAGCGAGATGATATTCCACTTTTAAGGAGAGCAGTTAACTTTGGTGGTTTGAAGTCAGGATGATCAACCATTTTACTTGGATCTTCCTGTAGCGGTCACCTCTGAAATGTTAGTAGTGCTGTTTCCGATAGGGATATTAGCTAGAATTAAAACTTACATTTTGTCCATGAGAACATCCACTGAGTAGATCAATCAGTTAAAAGTCAAAACTTTTATTTATTGTCATAGTTCCTTATCCCCCTGAGTAAATAGCAGGTACGAACATTTTCTTTCAGTGAGCCCAAAGAGTAATGTCGACTTGGAGACCGTATATTCTCCATTGTTTCCTGACTGACCGCACAAATAGTTTTCAGGCACTTGTTAACGACGAAGGTAGGTGTAAAGCACACACAGAGAATTTAAGTGTCTTTTCGTAACGACTCAACGAAAAGCACCTTCCGTACCGGCTATACGTTATAACACATCAAAAAAAGTTTTGCATCACCTCGGTTCCGAGAGTTCCGGAGCATGTACAGAAAATTTGAATAGAGATCAACATTAACATCATTTCTGCCCTTTCTGTCGCCCATGAAAACCACACATTGCATGTTGTAACACCATTCAGCGAGACCTTCAGAGATGGTGGTCAGATTGATGTACACACCGTTACCCCTAATACTCAGTAGCACGTCCTTTTGCATTGATGCATGCCTGTATTCGCGGTGGCGTACTATCCACAAGTTCATCAAGACACTGTTGGTCCAGATGGTATCACTCCGCAACAGCGATTCAGCGTAGATCCCTCAAAGTGGTTGGTGGGTTACGTCGTCCATAAACAGTTCTTTTTAATCTATCCTGGGCATGTTTGATAGAGTTCATGACTGGAGAACATGCTGACCCCTCTGGTCGAGCGATGTCGTTATCCTGAAGGAAGTCATTCACAAGACGTGCACGATGGGGACGCGAATTGTGGTCCATGAAGACGAATGCCTCCCCAGTATGCTGCCGATATGGTTGCACTATCGGTCGGAGGATGGCATTCACGCATCGAACAGCCGTTACGGGGACTTCCATGACCACCAGGGCGTACATCGGCCCCACATAATACCATCCCAAAACATCAGGGAACCTCCACCTTACTGCACTCATAGGACAGTGTGTCTAAGGCGTTCAGCCGGACCGGGTTGCCTCCAAACACATCTACAACGATTGTCTGGTTGAAGGCATTTGCGACACTCATCGGTGAAAAGAATGTGATTCCAAACCTGGGCGTTCCATTTGGCATGTTTTTGGGCCCATCTGTACCGCGCTGTATGGTGTCGTGGTTGCAAAGATGGACCTTGCCATGGAATTTGCGTATCATGCAGCCTACTGCGCACAGTTTGAGTCTCAACACGACGTCCTATGGCTGCACGAAAAGCATTATTCAACATGATGGCGTTACTGTCAGGATTCCTCCGAGTCATAATCCGAAGATAGCGGTCATCCACTGTAGTAGTAGCCCTTGGGCAGCCTGAGCGAGGCATCTCATCGACAGTTCCTGTCTCTCTGTATCTCCTCCATTTCCGAACAACACCGCTTTGGTTCACTACGAGACGCCTCGACACTTCCCTTGTTGAGAGCCCTTCCTGGCACAAAGTAACAACGCGGACGCGATCGAACCGCGGTATTGACAGTCTAGGCGTGGTTGAACTATAGACAACACGAGCCATGTACCTCCTTCCTGGTGAAATGACTGGAACTGATCGGATGTAGGACTCCCTCCGTCTAATAGGCGTTGCTCATGCATGATTGTTTACATCTTTGGGAGGGTTTAGGGACATCTCTGAACAGTCAAAGGGACTGTGTCTATGACACAATATCCATAGTCAACGCCAGTCTTCAGGAGTTCGGTGATAATGCAAAACTTTTTTTGATGTGTGTATGTCAGTAGAAACTTGTGTTTAATTGTGTATGGCGTCTAAGAAAAATTTGTAGTTTTTAGCGTGCACTACACTTTGTCTCAGAGGGTATGAATTCCGCATGGTATGCTTTGCAGTCAAAACCATGAGGTTTCTGATCTCAAAAGTCATGATATACTCAGTATATAATCGAGCATTCAACATTGTGTGTCTCTTGACGAACTGCTTATTAACTGATGAAAAGTGTTGTTCTTTAAGTATTGTGTCTGATTTTAAGGCTTAAACTGGCCTCTAGAGAGAGAGAGAGAGAGAGAGAGAGAGAGAGAGAGCTGTGAATGTGAAAAGATTAATACAAACTGTGCTTTTTTTCGTTCCTTCATTTCGGTAACTATATGTTAAGACAGACTTAGCAGCAAATATGTGTACCAAAACTGACAATACAGAACAAGTGTTTCAAGACAAGGACTTTTCATCCTTGTAGCTACAGCTACATCTTCTAAAATTAACTCACTTTGGTAGTATAGTACTGTTCAATATATCTGTTCAGTGTGTTAACACATTTAGTGTTGCAAATTTCTTCCAATTTTTCTCAAGTGAGAGAAGTTGTATGTCGCTTCAGGGCAAGCCATGCTTCTGAAGAACTCACTTTCTGTATTAGTATGAAGGCAGACGAAAACCTGTCTTTTATCAGCACAGCATATGGAAACCTTTGGATAAATTTGAAAGTACGCCCTTACCTTTCTGTAGTTGCAAGGTGTTAATGGCTTTAAACACATTGAACTTCCGACTATATCTTTTTACCATACTTTTCACAATTTGAATCCATGACTAGAGACTTGCCTACTGCACAATAATATCCCGTCGCTTAGTCCATTACTGCACACAAAGCATTGTAATAACTGTTGCCAATGTCTGATACGAAGACCTCTTAAAAAACCAAAGCACTTTACACATCTTAAGTTGACAGTTATAAGGGACAGTCAAATGAAAACGAGACAGATGGTAAGAAGTTATGTGACCCACCCATATGTCACCAAGATTGTTTCGACTATGCTGCAAAAGTATTGCTGGGAAGCCCTTACACATCCTCCATGCAGTCCCTATATCTGCCCATCTGATTTTCATATTTTTGGAGTCCTGAAGAAAGACATTCCTTGCCGTCAATTTGCTTTGGATAAAGTGGTGAACACGTGTCCATTATAAAATGCATTGAGTTAGTTGATAAAAAAGTCAGTTTCTTACCTACAATTTTATGTTCCCAGTATGCTTCTTAGGACTAAGATGAAACATCACATAAGAACACCACACTTTATAAGTAAAATTATAACTGTCACATCTCAACTGGGTTTATCATTTTAGATTAATTGAAGCCTTTGGTACAACTTCGCTAACATAAGCATTCATAATCGTTGGCTTCACCACCTCACAACCCAGTTGTCACCTTTCAACCTAACTTAAACAGTGTTTTCCCCTACAGATCATCCTATCGCCATAACTTATGTTCCAGAAAATAAAATAGACACAAACAAAAATATTGTCAGTGATCTGATATCTTCCTGTTTGTACACATTTCATGTCACACAGCACGTTATCATTACATCATGGGACAAAAATGATGTTTGGTATTAACCTGTTAATTCTGTATCATCACTCTCACCACATCACTACTCAAAAATTGAGTGAATTGCTTTGACTGTTCCCAACAGACCCTTCTTGGAACAACTGTTTACTTAAAAATATCTGTAGGGCTTTGTTAAACTTATTGATAACCATATTTGAGTGAAACTTGTTACTCACAATTTAGAAGAAATCCATAACAAATGCAGGACACACATGAAAACAAAGAACTGTATAGAATAAAATACACTCCTCGAAATTGAAATAAGAACACCGTGAATTCATTGTCCCAGGAAGGGGAAACTTTATTGACACATTCCTGGGGTCAGATACATCACATGATCACACTGACAGAACCACAGGCACATAGACACAGGCAACAGAGCATGCACAATGTCGGCACTAGTACAGTGTATATCCACCTTTCGCAGCAATGCAGGCTGCTATTCTCCCATGGAGACGATCGTAGAGATGCTGGATGTAGTCCTGTGGAACGGCTTGCCATGCCATTTCCACCTGGCGCCTCAGTTGGACCAGCGTTCGTGCTGGACGTGCAGACCGCGTGAGACGACGCTTCATCCAGTCCCAAACATGCTCAATGGGGGACAGATCCGGATATCTTGCTGGCCAGGGTAGTTGACGTACACCTTCTAGAGCACGTTGAGTGGCACGGGATACATGCGGACGTGCATTGTCCTGTTGGAACAGCAAGTTCCCTTGCCGGTCTAGGAATGGTAGAACGATGGGTTCGATGACGGTTTGGATGTACCGTGCACTATTCAGTGTCCCCTCGACGATCACCAGAGGTGTACGGCCAGTGTAGGAGATCGCTCCCCACACCATGATGCCGGGTGTTGGCCCTGTGTGCCTCGGTCGTATGCAGTCCTGATTGTGGCGCTCACCTGCACGGCGCAAAACACGCATACGACCATCATTGGCACCAAGGCAGAAGCGACTCTCATCGCTGAAGACGACACGTCTCCATTCGTCCCTCCATTCACGCCTGTCGCGACACCACTGGAGGCGGGCTGCACGATGTTGGGGCGTGAGCGGAAGACGGCCTAACGGTGTGCGGGACCGTAGCCCAGCTTCATGGAGACGGTTGCGAATGGTCTTCGCCGATACCTCAGGAGCAACAGTGTCCCTAATTTGCTGGGAAGTGGCGGTGCGGCCCCCTACGGCACTGGGTAGGATCCTACGGTCTTGGTGTGCATCCGTGCGTCGCTGCGGTCCGGTCCCAGGTCGACGGGCACGTGCACCTTCCGCCGACCACTGGCGACAACATCGATGTACTGTGGAGACCTCACGCCCCACGTGTTGAGCAATTCGGCGGTACGTCCACCCGGCCTCCCGCATGCCCACTATACGCCCTCGCTCAAAGTCCGTCAACTGCACATACGGTTCACGTCCACGCTGTCGCGGCATGCTACCAGTGTTAAAGACTGCGATGGAGCTCCGTATGCCACGGCAAACTGGCTGACACTGACGGAGGCGGTGCACAAATGCTGCGCAGCTAGCGCCATTGGACGGCCAACACCGCGGTTCCTGGTGTGTCTTCTGTGCCGTGCGTGTGATCATTGCTTGTACAGCCCTCTCGCAGTATCCGGAGCAAGTATGGTGGGTCTGACACACTGGTGTCAATGTGTTCTTTTTTCCATTTCCAGGAGTGTATGTACACATAATAGACACTTCAAATACATATATTACAAGATTAGAGTTAGGCAGTCTCTACAGGGGAAAACATATTCAGAACTGAGTTATGAGATCGACATTTTCCAAACAAGAACTTCTTCAATTAAAGCACAGACACAAATGAAATATTGTGATGTACGATATTCCTGTTGCTTCTTTTCTTCTTCCTTCTCTCAAGTGTAACGAAATTGATGAAGCAAGCATTGCTATGGAAAAAATGCCTGTAGTTTAAATATGTTAGCAATATTCTTATACATTTCTGTTCAGTTTTACATGTCGAATATTTTGTACAATGACTCATGAACAAATGACCAGTACCATTGTAACTACTACAGAGGGACAGTGGCAGACTAAGAAGGGGCTGAGGGGGCGGTCTGTTATGGGTCTCAAGTGAAGGGGACCTTCAGGTCTCGAGGACCTCAAGATTTGGAGGATTTCCAGTACCAGCCTGTTTTTGGTCAAATCCCAAACTAGGCCCATGTGTCTTCAGCAGATAAAAGTCAGTTTGGAGTTTGAGGTCCCGTATGTATGTAAAATATGAACATAGATTCTCTTTTACCTATTATATTGATATGACAATTATTGTCAATGTGTGTGTCCAAAATATTAAGAATATTATAAAACGTTGCATGAAATTAAAAAGCAAGCAGACAGATAATCGTTCGTCTCCTAGACGCAATTATTCTACATGAAACGTTCTGTGATACCTCTGCCATCTATACAGTTTATAAATACATGGGTAAGTGCAGTGAAGAACTTGCCAGTGATTTATTAGCTTTGTAACCAAAATATTACATTGCAAAATTTATCTTTTCCAAAGTTATACGTAATTATTGTGCAGTTTATTTTATGTACATGAAAATCCTACTAAATGAACCAGAAGATATATCGAAAGGTATTCAACAACAGCTAGAAAATAATAGGCTCGATATTGCATTGTGCAGGGTTCCAGGTTATGACGGCGAGCCTTAATACTAGATCTGCAGTAAAATTCCTTCTTCCAGTTCTTTGTGTTATGTGTCTTTGACCTATACCAACTTTTGACACAAGATACTGGCGGAAGTAAATTTTGTCCAATAATATTTACACTCTCAAAAAATGAATTTCGGCAAAAGACTCGCCAAATCAAATGAATGAGATTTTAGTGATGGAACGAACAACAACTACAGACAATGTTGTAATTTTTGTCTCTAAAAATGCAATGATATAGACATTAACATTAAACAATGAGGAAAAATTCCAGATGAACTGCTGATGACTCTGTATTAGCCATTCAAGCAATTCACTCATCAACATCTGAATACATAAACCAGTTCATACAAGAATTGTTACAACACTACATTGTCATGAAGGAAGTCACCAAAATTTTCCAAACTGCTGAAACAAAATTTATACTTGAAGCTTTTGATGGCACTCTGGCTGTAGCACCAGAGAATCTCATACAAAATTTATAATGAGTTTGATAGACAGCAAGTCCCCGAGGAAATAAGAAGGTATTAAGGACATCTACATGTATCTGATACAGGGTGTTTCAAAAATGACCAGTATATTTGAAACGGCAATACAAACTAAACGAGCAGCGATAGAAATACACCGTTTGTTGCAATATGCTTGGGACAACAATACATTTTCGGGCAGACAAACTTTCGAAATTACAGTAGTTACAATTGTCAACAACAGATGGCGCTGCAGTCTGGGAAACTGTATAGTACGATATCTTCCACATATCCACCATGCGTAGCAATAATATGGCATAGTCTCTGAATGAAATTACCTGAAACCTTTGACAACGTGTCTGGCGGAATGGCTTCACATGCAGATGAGATGTACTGCTTCAGCTGTTCAATTGTTTCTGGATTCTGGCGGTACACCTGGTCTTTCAAGTGTCCCCACAGAAAGAAGTCACAGGGGTTCATGTCTGGCGAATAGGGAGGCCGATCCACACCGCCTCCTGTATGTTTCGGATAGTCCAAAGCAATCACACGATCATCGAAATATTCATTCCGGAAATTAAAGACGTCGGCCGTGCGATGTGGCCGGGCACCATCTTGCATAAACCATGAGGTGTTCGCAGTGTCGTCTAAGGCAGTTTGTACCACCACAAATTCACGAAGAATCTCCAGATAGCGTGATGCAGTAATCGTTTCGGATCTGAAAAATGGGCCAATGACTCCTTTGGAAGAAATGGCGGCCCAGACCAGTACTTTTTGAGGATGCAGGGACGATGGGACTGCAACATGGGGCTTTTCGGTTCCCCATATGCGCCAGTTCTGTTTATTGACGAAGCCGTCCAGGTAAAAATAAGCTTCGTCAGTAAACCAAATGCTGCCCACATGCATATCGCTGTCATCAATCCTGTGCACTATATCGTTAGCGAATGTCTCTCGTGCAGCAATGGTAGCTGCGCTGAGGGGTTGCCGCGTTTGAATTTTGTATGGATAGAGGTGTAAACTCTGGCGCATGAGACGATACGTGGACGTTGGCGTCATTTGGACCGCAGCTGCAACATGGCGAATGGAAACCCAAGGCCGCTGTTGGATCACCTGCTGCACTAGCTGCGCGTTTCCCTCTGTGGTTGCCGTACACGGTCGCCCTACCTTTCCAGCACGTCCATCCATCACGTTCCCAGTCCGTTGAAATTTTTCAAATAGATCCTTTATTGTATCGCTTTTCGGCCCTTTGGTTACATTAAACCTCCGTTGAAAACTTCGTCTTGTTGCAACAACACTGTGTTCTAGGCGGTGGATTTCCAACACCACAAAAATCCTCTGTTCTAAGGAATAAACCATGTTGTCCACAGCACACTTGCACGTTTTGAACAGCACACGCTTACAGCAGAAAGACGACGTACAGAAGGGCGCACCCACAGACTGCGTTGTCTTCTATATCTTTCACATCACTTTCAGCGCCATCTGTTGTTGAAAATTGTAACTACTGTAATTTCGAAAGTTTGTCCACCTGAAAATTTACTGTTGTCCCAAGCATATTGCAACAAACGGTGTATTTCTATCGCTGCTCGTTTAGTTTTTATTGCCGTTTCAAATATACTGGTCATTTTTGAAACACCCTGTATGAGTATAATGATGCTAGATGGACAACCCAAGAAATCCTTCAGTTTATAATTAAATGGTTCTTCAGTGACTGATTACATAATACATTACTTACAATCCAATACTTATTGGCTGTTTCTGCCTCAGTAGCATTATGCAAGAATAGTTTTTCTAAACTGAAACTAAAAAAAATTCTTTTCTCTACAATGAAACGTCTAGTAAATCGGTCCATTTAATCGACTGAAAGAAAAGTTGAATTTCAAATAGATTTCAACGACATTATTGAGAATTTCATTGAAATAAGGACATGAAAACATGTAGTACAGTAACATCAATAATAACTTCTCTCTCATACTAGGGTTATGAAACTAATTGATATTATAGTTATCTTTGATTCCAGTCATATGAAGTAAAAGATAATTTTCATATTCTATTCTAAATTATTCCTACCTGATGGTTGCTATACTGATAGCTGATTCATATTGTAACTTTCTCACCTATAACATTAAGTATGTGTATTAAAATTACTGGAGCATAGAGTACACACATTGTAAATACCTTGTTATTGTCATCTATTAGATTTATATAATTAATTTTTGCAAAATGTACTCTGCACCTCCAACAGAAATAGTCCGCCACTAAAAAGGTACTGTGAAGTGATCAATTTCAACAATAGGCACATAACTTAAACCCAGACGAAATACATTCTCATCCAATCTATTAACAACTAATATGTATTTATTATAATAAACATTTCCATATGCTATGCATACTTCCATGTGAAAATCTAGTGTTGCTACATTCTAAAACATTTATTTAGTAATAGTATGCATTGCTTTATCCTGACTGTAAAAGCAGTAAGTGGGTATGTTGAGTGCTGTGGCAGTTTTTATTTCTTAACAATTTCTGACAAATTGGTTAAATTTCATTTATTTTAACATGAATTAATTTAATTAATTATTCTTAATTTTTAATTAATTTTATTTATGATAATCTTCAGATGTTGCACAAGAAAATGTTCATTAAATAAAATCAATTAAAAATTACAATAAATTAATTTCATTAGTTTGTATTAAAATAAAATCAGTTTACTGAAGTCATCAAGAAATGTGTGCAGTAAAAATATGCCAACTGCCTTCAATGTACTCACTTACTACCACTATATTCCTTTATCTCTCACTCTACTATTTCTTCCTTCAAAAAAATGAAAATCGCAACCACTAATAAATTTCGAATATCTGTCTGGGAAAGCAATTTTAAATTCATTATTCAGTTCCAAACAAATTTTGTCTCCATGCCTAGTAATCAAATATTCACAATTAGTAACGTAATATAAAATATTTACCTTTGCTCACTATTTTTCTTTAAATTTCTATCGTTAGCACTGTTGAGCTTCGTGAGTAACGCTTCCATTTAAATAGAATAAAAATTTATTAATAAAAGTTAATATCCATATGGCAGTGTATCATAGTTTTCTAGAACCGTTCTTTTATCATGTTGAAATGAGAATTCTTTCTTAACATCACTGTTGATTAAATATTTAGCATCTACGTCTCTGGTTATCTGATTGTACTCTCATCATATCCTTTCCTTCACTTCACTCTCAGTTAATCTTACCATATATTCGCCATTTGACATTTGAATATTTTTTCAGTTTAAAGTAAGCCCTTTACTTTCATCTCTGTACTTATATTGTTTATTTTTCGAAATAATAACTTTTGGTCCATTTGAAGCTCATTTTGTAATCCATCTGTTGTCTTGTAATTCATCAGTCCATTCACCTGGTATACAAGCTGTTTCAATAGTATTTCCACCATTATCAATTCCTACTATACTGTCGGTATCAAAATAAATGACAGCGTTTCTAACTTACTAACACACCATGTAACGTGAGTCTTGCATTTGATGTAGTGAATGCTGTATTATTTTCTACATAACAATCCTGGAAGTTGTACTTCATCTGTACCATATGCTCATTAATAAAATATATATATGTATACTACCTAATCGATTATCCAACAGTATCACATAAGATTTTTATAAATCTCTAGCATACACAGTTTTACTCATATTTTGATGTTGTTCAAATTTTCCCCACGATGACTTCAGACATATCTCAGTAGCATCTTGTTTTCCTGGGTTTACTTTTATTCTACCAAGACCTAATTCAATATCCATTTTTTCTTTCACATGTTTTATATATATCTCATTAGCTTCAAAATTTTGGGGACTGTTTTCTAATTTTATTTTCATTAAGCCTTTCACTTTAATTCATAAAAACAAAATGCTTTTATTTCTAAAATTCCTCACTTTTTAGACAGCTCAAATAGGTTTATTGTTGTGTTGTTAATCGTTTCACTTTCAAAACATTTCTTACAACCATGCCAAAACCAGATATAGTACTGAGAAATAGTATTGGTTTCTTTATCAAAACTGTCTACTGTTGCTCCAGCTATATTTACTTCACCACCATTAAGGGTATGTTGAATATTATTATTGTTTGATCTATTTAAACAAGCTATAGTTTCTTTACTGTAATTTTCCTTCTATTCTTTACCCAATACAACCTCATCTTAATATATTCTGCATCAGAATAAAAGTAGTCATTAATCTCTTCCTTCATATTCAACACATGATTTTATTTAAGTTATTGGCTATGTCATTTGAGAAATATTTCCATATATTTCAGCTTTATAGCACCAAAACAATAATATTTTATATCAGGAATTGGTCATATGTAATTTCCATTTTCGATGTATTGAATACTTGTGTGAAGTAACGTTTATATCCTCTAGTGTAAATTCTTCTTTATTGTATTCCCCAAATTGGTTAATAATATCCTGATTAACTCTTTGTGATTTGTGTTATCTCCTTTTTTAATTTTCTTAATTTCACCAGTAGTTGGTTATCTACCTAAGATAAAAACTGTGTGATATAATAATGAAAAATATTATTGCTCTAGGACAACACATGTTATAACTTTTATTAATTCCAGTAATGCATCATGTAGTATTTTTATCCTTAGCTAAATTTATTATTTTATTATCTCTGGAACTACTGATATTTGTATATTAAATGTAGTACTTGCTATATCACTAGACTCATCAGATGCTAATATATCTCTGATTTCACTGCACAAAACGTGGATGGATTGAATAGTACTATCTGATGCTTTATATACTGTAGGAATTGGATAAAATATTTTAGGATCTGCTGTTGCTATATTCAACTTATATCTGTTTGTAAAATTTGTTCTCTTTTTATCTTCCTGTACCACAGAACTAAATGCTTTCATTATTTAATGCATTTTCTCACTAATTTTATTATGTTTACTAATATTAGTATCCTTAAAGACAATTTTATAGTAAATACACCAAGCTTTAAACATTTTCATTAACTTTCTTTAACTGCAAATAAATCCGTTTTAGGCAGTTTGTCCTGTTTTTCTTGCTCAAATGGTTTATAACTAAATGGATAAATTTGATCTAGTCTCGCTATACTGTCCTGTGTCTGTCATCGAGTTTTCTCAAAATATTATCATCAAACCTGTACAAATTATCCATATTAGGGAAACATTTTCTTCTTGTTTTAGTCTTTTGAAATATTTTTTTATGAAATGGAAACACTTGTAAAATAATTCAATTACTTAATTCTGATTTCTTTACTTTATTGTAGTGTCTATTTGCAACTTTTACCTTTGAGTTCAACTTCTCTCATATTATTGACCGTTCTTGTAGAAATAGGTTAATTAGGTGATATAATTAAAATAATTAATTCATTTTTACTTAATATGTTGTAATTAGTTGTATTATTTCTTCTACAATAACTACAAAGTTGGGCAATCGTGAATTTCTCCATTTTATATTTCTGTTTAATTAAAAAAAATTATGAACGAATATTGTAATGCACTATTGTCAGATTTCTTCTTTTTAACTTTTTCTTGAGTACATTTCTTACATGGACTTGAATGATTGTCTTAACTTGACGGATATGAGTACCAAAAAACTAACTCTTTAATTTCGTACAATCAACACACATTTTTTGTACGTTATAAGCGACAACAATATTTTCGAATGCTCTACACTCAGAATTCGTTTTAAATGATTTTAAAATAACATAAAGAAATATTTTTTCACAAGAACAAGGAATTCTTTTACTCTTATAAAGACTAATACGATGCTCTTTTATACATGCCCCACACATTGCACTACACGAACCTTTTTGTATTTCTGTGAGTCAAATTATCAACTGAGTTCTCAGTTTTGCACTTTGGATTCAATTAGTATAGAAAAACGTTATTATGATATTTAAAAATGTATATGTTCTAGTTTTTCAAATGTATTTTCAATACAGTTATTGTATCAGGAATTAATACTGATGGTTTACAAGACTCAATACGAAATGGTGATAAATCTTATATACTAGCTCTGACTTTTTTGTGAATTCATTATATTTATAGAAAGTATCATCATAGAAATAATTCAACAATCTGTTAATCTACGTAAATACAGAATTCATACCGGTAGACACAATTGAAACTCTTTAGTTAGAAGTTCTTGTATTTGATAGTTAAAATTACATTCATCTACCCCCATATAGAAAAGTTCATTAAACAATAAAAATGTTCTTATTGTATCTGTTTTGACAATACCATTTTAATAAGACATTTTACTTAATCCCACACTATACATTGCCTTACGATATCCTGAGATTAATTATAATGTATGGAAACTCATCATATATTTACCGTATTATTAACAAATAACCCAAAATCACCAGAAAGTCTTTCACATACTGCACCGATTTATTGCAAATGTAAGCTAAGAATGTTAACGAATTAATTATTAATTGTTATTTCCTACCTGTACCTAGCCATAACCACTTCTGTTAAAAAATATATATAAAACCCCATATGTAAATAGTAAGTGATTAAAATGTTTACATGATCAGTTGGTTCAGATGACATGATTGGTGTAGTTTTGGAATACTTGAATGAGTTGTTGTTACTTTACCATACAAGGTTTGAACAGCATTCATATCATTTTGAGATAATTCTAAATCAAAACCGATATAGTAAGGATACATATTGCCACATACATATCCATGTCCTTTAAACACTATGCATGACCAATTTTATAAAGAAGAACTTCAAATAGATTTGATTTATCTTTTGGTATATTCCCATCAGTTTCCAAGTACCTCAACTCTTCATCATCCATATCTAATTCCACTGCATCATTATTCATATTTGGAAAAAATGTGTGACCAAATACATTATCTTTTTCATCTAGATTCTCTAGACAATGATAGCCATATATCTGGTAACTATATGCTTGTCTTTTACTTGTAACTATAATGTCACTTTTATTGTTATCCTAATAAAACCGAATATCCAATATACTTTTACCATAAATGAAATGCTCCCTTTGTTGCTTGTATACCTTTTTTGTTGCAGATTTATAATATAATGTTATATTTTTAATCTGTTTATACATACTATTTTTTTTATACACTCATGGAAATGGAAAAAAGTACACATTGACACCGGTGTTTCATAACCACCATACTTGCTCCGGACACTTCGAGAGGGCTGTACAAGCAATGATCACACGCACGGCACAGCGGACACACCAGGAACCGCGGTGTTGGCCGTCCAATGGCGCTAGCTGCGCAGCATTTGTGCACCGCCACCGTCAGTGTCAGCCAGTTTGCCGTGGCATACGGAGCTCCATCGCAGTCTTTAACACTGGTAGCATGCCGCGACAGCGTGGACGTGAACCGTATGTGCAGTCGACGGACTTTGAGTGAGGGCGTATAGTGGGCATGCGGGAGGCCGGGTGGATGTACCGCCGAATTGCTCAACACGTGGGGCGTGAGGTCTCCACAGTACATCGATGTTGTCGCCAGTGGTCGGCTGAAGGTGCATGTGCCCGTCGACCTGGGACCGGACTGCAGCGACGCATGGATGCACGGCAAGACCGTAGGATCCTACGCAGTGCCGTAGGGGACCGCGCCGCCACTTCCCAGCAAATTAGGGACACTGTTGCTCCTGGGGTATCGGCGAAGACCATTCGCAACCGTCTCCATGAAGCTGGACTACGGTCCCGCACACCGTTAGGCCGTCTTCCGCTCACGCCCCAACATCGTGCAGCCCGCCTCCAGTGGTGTCGCGACAGGCGTGAATGGAGGGACGAATGGAGACGTGTCGTCTTCAGCGATGAGAGTCGCTTCTGCCTTGGTGCCAATGACGGTCGTATGCGTGTTTGGCGCTGTGCACGTGAGCGCCACAATCAGGACTGCATACGACCAAGGCACACAGGGCCAACACCCAGCATCATGGTGTGGGGAGCGATCACCTACACTGGCCGTACACCTCTGGTGATCGTCGAGGGGACACTGAATAGTGCACGGTACATCCAAAGCGTCATCGAACCATTCCTAGACCGGCAAGGGAACTTGCTGTTCCAACAGGACAATGCACGTCCGCATGTATCCCGTGCCACCCAACGTGCTCTAGAAGGTGTAAGTCAACTACCCTGGCCAGCAAGATCTCCGGATCTGTCCCCCATTGAACATGTTTGGGACTGGATGAAGCGTCGTCTCACGAGGTCTGCACGTCCAGCACGAACGGTGGTCCAACTGAGGCGCCAGGTGGAAATGGCATAGCAAGCCGTTCCACATGACTACATCCAGCATCTCTACGATCGTCTCCATGGGAGAATAGCAGCCTGCATTGCTGCGAAAGGTGGATATACACTGTACTAGTGCCGACATTGTGCATGCTCTGTTGCCTGTGTCTATGTGCCTGTGGTTCTGTCAGTGTGATCATGTGATGTATCTGACCCCAGGAATGTGTCAATAAAGTTTCCCCTTCCTGGGACAATGAATTCACGGTGTTCTTATTTCAATTTCCAGGAGTGTATAATGCTTTCCTTAACACATTTATCATGCTCTTTGAGAGTTGCTTTCCATTAGAATGTTCTAAATGAGGTACTAGCAGTAATAGGCAGCCCAGGTGGCTGACTAGTGGGATAAGGATATCATGTAGAATAAAGTCTTCTTCGTTCAGTTCAATTCATACACTTGTCCAAAATTTAAATTTTTATACATAAGATAAATCATTCAAACAAGTTCTTGTTCTTTAGCTTTAGTTAATTCACCTCATTATTATTGTTATTGTTGATCTTATTACTACTGTTATTGCTCTTGTTATTAGCAAAAGCAACAAGTTGATGTCTCCTCAGTTTAGAATAAGCTTTTATTCTAGTTGTTTTGCTCTAGCTTTTAAATCGATAACTTTATGCTCTCCATTTATAAGATTTATTTTTATAAGGAAAATATGAAACTATCTACTTTGTGTTTCATTGGAAAACAATTAATAAGGTTTAATTGTAACCAGTTCAAAGTACATATAATTATAAAGAAGTAATAATGATAATTGATACAAATAATAATCTGTGGTTTAAAGCTAAGGATGTTGCAGAGATATAGGTATATGAAACTACAAGAAAAACAATTTGTCACCATACTAGCGGAAATCATTTGTAATATTACTCAGAAGAACCATTATCAGCTAAATTTAGGTACTTTGATACAGTCTAAAGACTGAGCCCAGCCCTTAGGCTCCTTTCACTGCCACTGTTTTAAATGTATTAATAACTACGGATATTTTAGTGTTTCTGTAGAATATTCCAGCGGATCATAAGAATTTTAGAATATTAAAAAAAAAGTATTGAAAACTAATGATATTTAAGATTTTCAGGGGCCAAAATTTTGATAATTTCCAAAACATTTGCTTTACTAACACTAAAACAAATCATATTTTTTTCTGCAAAAAAGCTAAAATTGATTGGAATTAGTAACATATTACAGTAATATATTGAATAATTATCCATTTCTTGAAGATGAATTGATTACAAATTTCAGCAATTGCCTCTCTGTTTTTTATAGTATACATAATATATATTAATAAATTAATGAAAATAAAAATGTAATAAAACCATTAGGATTATTTATAACAATAAAGAAGTAGTTGTGACAATTGATAAAAATAGTGTTCTGTGGTTTGAAGCTAAGGTTATTGCAGAAATACTGGAATATGTAAATACAAGAATAGCAGTTTGTCACCATATCTGCAGGCATGAATTGTTCCCCACACTAAATATAAAACACATTACTCTATTTATTAATAAATATTATATTCATTGATCATGAAATCAAAAATCTAACAAGCTAAGCAATTCCAAGATTGGGTTTTTAAGTTTTACCATCAGTCAGAAAACATGGTCAGTATAAACTTCAATCAACAATTGAAAACCTACAAGAACAAACTGAAGATTTAGTAATGGATAAAGAAATGGCTTTGTATGTAATGAAAAAATATGAGAAGACATTCAAAACTTTAAAAGACGACAGAAAGTGCTTGTAGGAAAAGTAAGATAAATATAAAAGCATATCATTGTACCCACTGAAGATATTCATTTGAGAAATATGGTCGTTATTTTAAAATGATTTGATAATGAATTTGAGAGTGATTACTATGTGATTAGGTACCAAACAAGAAAGCTTCAAACACCATTATGTACCTGTATGACATACATCTAAATTGTGAAAAATAATAAGAATAATATGTAATCCTAATTCAATAAACTTGTGCAATAAAATGAAAGGTATTGAATAAGAAAATTAATTTCTACAGTAATTAATGGATATACTGAACAACTATTTTTATAAAGTGGAAGGAATCTTTAAAAAATAACATGGTCCTTAGTTACCCTACTATTATGTGAATGATCAAATCCCAAAAGTTTAACATATACTTGATTGACTTTCATTCCCAAAACATTTTCAACTACATATACACCAGGATATTTTGTTTTCTGTAAATCATGTTCATAAAAATTTCATTCGATATCTTCCCAATTATATGTAACTGGATTAGAATGAATAACAGTCAGTTTCAAAATTTTATGTTGGCCAATGTCCGGTGTAACCTTTTTAAAAATTCCTTTACATTTGCTGATACTAACTTTATCTTCCATTTAAAATTAGCTTTATTATTAGATAAAATTTTAGCTGGCTTATAATTTTGTCAGTAACTGTCATTGGCATGATTTTGATGTTTGAATGCTTTGTATTGTTGTATTCGTCAACCAGTTTATCAACTATTTCAATCGGTTCATAATTACTTTCTAGACTAATTTTTCCAGAAATTTTCTTTAAGTGTTCCTATTAAATCTTTCAGCATCAGATGCTATTAATTCAATAAAAGTTGACGGATTATTAATTTTATATTTTTTTACGTTTTTGAAATTCTTAATTATAAAATTCTTTGTTGTTATCTGTTTGTAAATTTCTTTGACACCACATCTTTAATTTTTTTATTTTTCAAGTGTTTTAGTGGGTTTCTCATAACTAGACTAGGCCACAAAATTTTGAAAAAATGTCTGTTATAGTTAATAAATACTTGAAGCTTTTATGTTTTATGTTTGGTATTCCTTTTATGTTTCCAAAATATATTTCCACTAGATAGATCATCTATACCAAAACAGACAACATTTCTATTTTCAAAATTTTTTTCTCATTGGTTTTTAATTCATGGACAATTTGTTCACTAATATTCAGAGCACTACGTACAAAAAATTTTAACAGACTTACTCTTTTTAATTTAACATATTTTCAAGTGTTTTAGTGGGTTTCTCATAACTAGACTAGGCCACAAAATTTTGAATCCTTGGCCTTGTATTTTTTATTAGTTACTCTCTGAGGATTATATGTTTCAGTAAATTTTCTGCACCTCAAGCATTAGATTTGGTTATTAATTTACGCAAATAAAAATGTAGTAACCTTAATTTAATTCACCAAACCAATTAATTTTACATCTACTGGCACTGTTTCCCAAGTACCTTGTAACCTTACATTTATAAAATTTAATATATGTACCACTATTGATACAGGCTCATTATCATTATTTATTTCATATATAATATTGATAGCCTTACTGTGATCTCCATGTCAAATCAAATATCAAACGTTCATTTATATTTTTACCATTGACTACAGTCTTCGTTAGTTAAAAAAGATATTCAAAATCACACGTTTTGTTCATTTCCCATTATAAATGTGAATTCAACTATTTGTTTCTGATGCATAATATTTTGTTTTGGATTGCATCCACTTAAAGCAAATTTATGGACTGTATCCATGTTTTTCCTCCTTTTATCAAGGTATGTTTTGTGGTATGGTTACCTTTATGAAACTCATTAAATTTTTTCAGTGAGATGTGCTGTAATGGCGTACTTATTCAATTGCATTAGAATACTTGTTTTTTCTGGTTTTGTACAATATTCTTTTTCTAGGTGTTATTTGGTAACTGCATCATAACCACTTACAGTCTACTAAAATTCTATCTATAAAATCAATGTATCCTCTAGACATTTCAAAATTGGCATGTCACTCTTTATGAAACTGTTTGATTCAATTTTCTTTCTTTGGATCAATTCTTGTTTATAATTCATTTCAGTCTATTTTTACATTATTCACATCACCTTTAGGCTGCAGCTTATTTCCAAAAATATCCATTTACTACATTCAAAATTTCATTAAGGTTTTAAAACAAATATACACAAATGACCACAAATTACTTCTTTAAAATGTTACATTTGTTTTCATTTATTGTACAACTCACCTGAGCCTAGATATTTAACCAATTTTTCAGTTATATTTCCTTCAAATGACACAAACACAATTTTCTATCTTTATTCTTACCATCGCATATCCAGTGAGTGCCAATATAATCAGATGTATCTAATTAACTATCTGAGCACTATGGGACTTAACGTATGAGGTCATCAGTCTATCAAAATTAACTATTCCAGATTCATTTTCTCTCAGATGATTGGTTACTTCATCAAACACAGAAACACCACAAAAGTGTTTAATACTAAACGTAAGTAAATTTTACTGTATCAAAAATAATTAATGCATTAGAGTACATGTTGTTGTTGTGGTCTTCAGTTCAGAGACTTTTAATGCAACTCTCCATGCTACTCTATCCTGTGCAAGCTTCTTCATCTACAGCTAACTGCTGCAACCTACTTCCTTCTGAATCTGCTTAGTGTATTCATCTTTTGGTCCCCCTCTACGATTTGTACCCTGCAGGCATCCCACAAATACTAACTAAATTGGTGATCATTTGATGCCTCACACGTTTCCAGCCAAACCATCCCTTCTTCCAGTCAAGTTGTCCTACAAATTCCTCTTCTTCACATTTCTATTAGGTACCTGCTCATTAATTATGTGACTTACCCATCTAATCTTCAGCGTTCTTCTCTAACACCACATTTCACATTTCGAAAGCTTCTATTCTCTTCTCATCCAATTATTTATCGTCCATGTTTCACTTCTGCAAATGGCCACACTCCATACAAATAGTTGAAGAAAAGACTTCCTGACACTGAAATCTGTACTTGATGTTAACAAATTTCTCTTCTTCAGAAAGCCTTTCACTGCCATTGCCAGTCTACATTTTATATCCTCTCTATTTCGATCATCAGTTATTTTGCTCCCTAAATAGCAAAACTCATCCAGTACTAGTTTCTTTGGCATCACCTGATTTGATTCAACTGCATTCCATTACCTTCATCTTGCTTTTCTTAATGTTCATCTTTTCAATACACTCTCCTTTCCATTCAACTGCATTCCAAGAACGCTGCATCCCACAGCCACCCTAATAGTGACGAGTAGACAATACCCCACAACTGGATCCCATCCTTGTTGCCAGTTGTGGGGTCTTGCCCACTCGTCGCTGTTAGGGTTTTTATGGGATGCAGTGTTTTAGGTATGCTCTACAACAGTTCAAACAAATAACGTTAGTAGTTTTATTTGTATAAAGCAATTTACAGTACTTAACTGTGGAGATTTACAAATAGTAGTCGCAAACGAAGGGAAACAGACAATATAGTTTAGAGTCCTCAATATGTGAACTGTTCAGGCAAGTTGCACTGATAATTAACGTCCCCGATCCGGTGGCAATGTCCGTGGCCGAGGCTAGCAGGAGCGACACTTATATCCACTTCTTCCAGGTGTCTCTCTTGGCGTGGCGTGGTACAATTCCGCGCACCATTGGCCCACATTTCCTCACCACCTTTTCTCCTCTTGCATTTTGTGTCTTCGTATGCCACAACATCCTCTTCCATTTTCATAATATAAACGACAATAGTGGTACAAGTCCATTTCCTCTACTTTTCTGTTTATAATTCTTCTGAAATTAATGAGCCAAACAAACAGAAAGAAAGGTTCATCTCTAGCAAGAAGCCATATGCTTGAATATTTCTGGTATCTCAAGTGCAGATTTTTCAGGTCTCGTTTAACTTTAGGACTTTGTACCTCAATATGAACAAAAATGGACTTGTACCACTATTGAAATAAGCCCTTAATATGCCCTCAAGTATATTGCCCTTGTATAGAACCTCTATATACTCCTTCCACCCTTCCCTTCTTCGCTTACAAGTGGTTTTCAATCTGAGTACTTGATATTCATAAAGGTGGTTTTCTTTTCTCCAAAGATCTGTTTGATTTTTCTGTGGGCAGTATCTATCTTACCCCTAGTGATATATATGCCTCTAAATCCTTACATTTGCTCTCTATCCATTCCTGCTTAGCCATTTTGCACCTTCTATCGATTTCATATTTGAAACATTTGTATTCCTTTTCGCCTGCTTCATTTCCTGCATTTTTATATTTTCTCCTTTCATCAATTAAATTCAGTAACTCTTCTGTTACCTAAGAAGTTCTACTAGCCCTCGTCTTTTATCTACTGGAGCGTCTGCTACTGTAACTGTTTCATCTCTCAAAGCTATCCATTCTTCTTCTACTTATTCCTTTCCCCTATTTTTGTCCATCATTTCCTAATGCTCTCTCTACAGCCTCTGATTCTTTCACTTTATCCAGGTCCCATATCTTTAAATTCCCAACTTTTTACAGTTTCTTTTTACTCTTTTTACTTTACTCTACATTTCACAACAAATAATTTGAGGTCAGAGTTCACATCCGCCTCTGGAAATGTCTTTCAATTTGAAGCCTTGTTCCTAAATCTCTGTCTTACCATTACATAACCTACCTGAAACTTTCCAGTGTCTCCAGGCCCCTTCCATATATACAACCTTCTATCAGGATTCTTAAACGGAGTGTTAGCTGTGATTAAGTTACACTCTATGCAAAATTCTACCAGGTGTCTTTCTCTTTTATTCCTTACCCCCATTCCACATTCACCTACTACTTTTCCTTCTCTTCCTATTCCTACTACCGAATTCCTGTCCCCAATAACTATTAATCTCTTTAATCTCTTCGTCATCTGCATAGCTAGTTGGCATATAAACTTGTACTGCTAAGGTAGGCATGGGTTTCGTGGATATCTTGGCTACAATAATGTGTTAACTATGCTGTTCGTAGAAGCTTACCTGTACTCCTATTAACTTATTCATTGTTAAATCTACTCCTTCATTACCCCTATTTGATTTTGTATTTATAACCCTGTATTCATCAGACAAGACATCTTGCTCCTGTAACCGAGCTTCACTAGTTCCCACTATAACTAACTTTAGCCTATCCATTGCCTTTATTAAATTGCCTGGCTAAGGGATCTGACATTCCATGCTCTGATCTGTAGAACATCAGTTTTATTTCTCCTGATAACGACGTGCTACTGAGTAGTCCTCCCCCAGGAATCCGAATGAGGAACTATTTTACCTCTAGAATTCTTTATCCAAGAAGACACCATCATCATTTAACCATCCAGTAAAGCTTCATGTCCTCAGGAAAAATAATGGCTGTAGTTTCTCCTTGCTTTCAGCCATTCGCAGTACCAGCACAGCAAGGCCGTTTTGGTTAATGTGACAAGGCCAGATCAGTCAATCATACAGACTGTTGCCCCTGTAACTCCTGAAAATGCTGCTACCCCTCTTCAGGATTTTAAACATATCGGTTTTTTAACGTGTTTTTGTCCAGTTCTTTCCTTCTCCATTGCTTAATTATGCCTTTTTTATAATTCTGCATTACCTTTTTTCTTGTCCATTATTGCTTTCGCAACACCAGCTGCGCCACCAGTTGGAGAATCAATAGTTGCTAGATATGGTAATGTTACCATTAATAAAGCTAGAAATACTCCTTCGTGTTTTCTTATTCCTGACCATTCTCTATTTTTTCTTAGATATTCAATAATTTTTTATAACTCGAATACCTAATGTCATGAGTAAATTTCCAAGAGTTTTTTATCATTTTCCTTGTTTGTTCACCAGTTACAAATTATCAGTACTGTTTAACTGTTCATTATTGAGTTTAATTTTAATTAACTTTGGTTTAGATTTGCCACTAGGTAGCAGAGTGTAACCAATTCTGAAGTAATTCATTTATGTAGATAAAACATTTTATAAGGATTAATATATATATATATATATATATATATATATATACAGTTCCCAACAATTATGATCAAGTTCAATACTCATTCCTATTTCCCTGTTTCAATACACTATTCTTCTAACTGCTGTAGCCGCTAATTTTTCTCCAATTCATGCATCAGAAGCATGCATTCTTTCCTTTACATCTAACTGAAGGTCTATATTTGCTTCATGTCTTTTTCCTAAATCTTTATTATCTCTATATGCAAGATACGTTTTCTTGAAAGCTTCATCTAAGGGAGTTAGTCCTTAATCTCCTCTAGCTCATCTTCCATCTAATTTAGATCCCAGACCACAAAATCTACAGCCAGTTAGGTGCATTTCAAAAGCTAGTATATTAATTAATGTGTTAACTAAATGTTTTCCATAATTTGCACTTTACCAGAATGAGTGTAGCAATGGATCTAAAAATCTAATCAAACAAGGAAATTTCTTTCACATTGTTGATAATAAAACTGCAAAATTTATTTGTTAACATTTTTGTTATTCCCACTTTTCCATTGCAGTCAGTTTCATTTTCAGCTAATGCTTCTCCATGAATAACTATGAATCTAAAGATTAAATTTCTGGTGTCATTCAACTAAATGTATTGAGCTGTTTCTCCATATATTTTTTTTTATTAAGCCTTCATCTTGTTTGCGTCTGGAAAATCTGAACTTGAAATTGGTTGTCTTAATTTTGGAAAATATTCTTTAGCAGTTTTTAAACAACTTTTCTATTTTTACCTTTACTTGATCACCAAATTTTATACGCATGTCATCCATAGTAATCTCTTTTTTAGTTAACAGATTCATTAATCGATCTGTACCTTCGTATTCTTCTCCACAAATGGCTAGTTTTTCTCTGTCAAATTTATTGGTAAATTTTCAACATATTTAGGCATACCAGCAAGTTTCAATCCAAAAACTTTATCTTCATTATGATTAATATTCAACAATTTTCTCTTATATTTATTTTTAACACCATCCACGTTCTCTCTATTCTCTTCATTATTTTTTTTTTTTACTTTTTTCTCTTCTTCATGTTCATTCATTGCAGCCTGTATTTCTCATTTGCTTAATTTGTAATCGTACTGTGGGCTTTCATATTTCTAATTCACTTAATGTCTAGTCATACAAAGCAGGGTTATCATCAGAACATTTCTAATGTGGACTTTAGTATCCTGGTAGATTTACATTAAATGGAACCATTTGTTATTTTCTTCATTTGCTTCCAGAACATCCACACCTAATCCTTCAATTACTTGTATTACCTGCTTGATTACATCAGTAACATGCTGGCCTTCTTTTTTATATTTTTCATATTCTGTTCTTGTTTGTTTCTTCCTTTCTCTCAATTCTTCTTTCAATTTTTCAGCTTTTCCTATTCAGTTCAGCTTTTTTACAACCAGTGTGTCATATGAGCTTTGGTATTATTGGAGTTGATGGTACAATTATTCAGCTTACAATGGAAAACATAAAAAATATTGATACAATTTTTTTTTACAAATAACATTTACATTATTATGAAAGACATATTTATGAACATTAATAAGATAATGATACTGCTTTTACACCTCTAAAAAAATAGCACCCACCTGTGTCTGGCCCTCATTTAGCTTCTTTACTAGCTCATCAATGATTAGTATTTTTTTATAAGTTTCGATGTTCTATTGTATGATTTAGAGTGCACATTTAATAAGGATAAAAAACATTAGATTACAAATCTTTTATACAACAAATGAATTTCCCCTCATTAGGTTTCCTAGTCTTGTCTATCGAAAAAAATCCAAACTTATCATTCAAGAATTTCAAACATATTTCTTTAAGAGCATCAAACTTCAAATCTACACAGACAAACTCATGGTAAATATTATTTAAACTCGTATGATTTCGCCAAAAATTTTTTTTAAGAATTCAGATTGTCTCTGACTAAATATCTACGTATTTTAAAACATGTGTGAGCAAAATAAAAACAGTCTGTTCCTATATGTCTACCTCTAGTAAATATTATCTAACTACATCTTGATTTTCAACAATGAAATAATCGAACACTACAAGTTAATTATCTTGGCATTAATCTAGTGGTATAATTTCGTCACTGTTTTCCATAAACTTTTTTTGGACATTTTTATAAATTCTTAGATGTGATGACCACAATGATGCTGGAGTTGAAATAAAAGATAGTAAAACAGTAGAATCTTTGGAAATACGTGTATCTATTGTTAAAATTGAACTGAATTATGACCCTGAACAATCAGAAGACATACTGAAAAATCCTAAAGGTCCTATTCTCTCTATGGGCTACAAACTGAGGAAGTTGCTGATTTAAGTAAGAAGAAAAATTTTGAGGTAAATGGATCCCATGAATTTGTACACCTTAGTAGAATTTCATATGCCTTATTTTATTTTTGTTGTGTTTCAAACTAATCGTAAAAATAACCAGTTGGCACACTCATCACTATATGATCACATATAGTTGGGTGATCTGTATTTGAAAAACGGGAAGAAACTAAGTATTTCCTCAAGAAGCATGGAATTTAGAACCACCAAATAAGAATTTGAAAGCTTATGACGCTTTTCTCGATTGTAAACATGTTACTCAACTGGAAGGAGATGTTGATGTAAATCCTTATAATTTCATAACTAAAATAAACTAAACTCTGTGGGAACAGGCCTTGGACCGGCCACCATGTCATCCTCAGCCCACATGTGTCACTGAATGCAGACATTGAAGGCATTTGGTCAGTACACCACCCTCCCAGCTGTATGTCAGTTTACGAGACTGGAGCCACTACTTCTCAATCAAGTAGCTCCTCAGTTTGCCTCACAAGGGTTGAGTGCACTCCACTTGCCAAAAGCTGTCGGCAAACTGGATGGTCACCCATCCAAGGGCTAGCCCAGCCTGACAGCCCTTAACTTTTTGATCTGACAGGAGGCTGTTGGCAACAATTTCATAACAAATTACCCAATATATGTGATTACTACGATCTAAAGAAAAATATTCTTACAAGTCAAAAGACAATGATGAAATTGGTGCGTACATTTAATGACGAGGTACCAAAAGACATACTTCTCTATAGAGTCATGTACTTTAACAAAAATAGGAAATGTGATTCTCAACACAGAATACTTAATGAAGGTTTTAATTAATAGATGATATTCGACTTTATTCATTATATTTTTTTCTGGATAGCCCTTTGCCTCTAGAATATGTTAATATTTGGCTGAGAAATTAACAATAAAGATTTTGCTCCTCGCCCTGTGAGTTATGCAAGCCAGCTTACTTCAATGTATATCAAGTAGCGGCTTTTGAGGGGCAAGGGTCTTATCCAAAAACAAACAGTTTTCATTTATCTCTAAAGATAAATGTTATAACGAAATCAAATTTCACTTACTTTGAACTTGGCATTTTAGAAAAGTCTGAGCTATAGTGGTGGGAAAATCTGTCAGCAGATGGTTTTGAGGAAATCTCCATTTAAATTAATAGGGGAATGTACCTCATTATAAACACAAAATATACTTTTTTACTTTAATTTGAGTATTGCAATTGACATTACATGTTGTCTACATTTAGTCTCTTCAATTAAAATGCAATAATATGAAGAAAATAATTTATTTACACCAAAAAAAACAGTTGAAAATGACTTAATTTGAACCAGTTTTGTCACTCACATACCAACTATACATACAAAGTTCAAAACTCCACTTCCACCAAAATCTACTATATACATGTATCAAAGGGGGACTGCATTACCAGAGGTCATTATAACATAATGTATAGAGAGTGGTGCCATTTGGCTAAAACAACCAACAATCTTGCCTCTCTGTTTAATAATGGACGAAATAAATGGAGCACTTCTATTAATTCAGAAGTTAGTCTCCATCTAACGCCATGTACATAGTATTAGAAGAGTCTCAAATACATATGGGCTGTGTAGAGAGCAATGTGAGCTTTGTTTTGCACTTTTTGAAATTTTATTAAAGGAATTTTTCTGGTAAATGTGAAAAAATTTGTTAACTGTAATTACTTATTTCTATATACCTTTCTTCTTAAAACTTGATTTTTTTTGTTTTTTGGCACTTGAGAAGAACGTTAGCATATTTGTACCCAGATGCACAGATGGGCCAGCTTGGTAGTTAGGATTAGAGATGATAAAATTTGTAGAATGTAATTGTTTTCAAATTGCAATTGAAGGTAAATAAAGTGCTATTTTTACGTGTGGTTCAATTTTCCATCTGATTTTTTTTAATTACTTGTAGTGGACTCAAACCTGATGTAGACTTTTATGTAGTAGTAATGACTGGGTTGAGCCCAGTTAGTATATTTTTACTGCACACTCCTTTTTTGACGAATTAATTAAATTAATTATATTTTAATTTTTACTTAATTTGAAAATTTTCAGAAGTAACATTAATTAAAAATCAAAATAAAACTAATTAAAATTTAAAGTAACATTGATTTAATTAATTTATATTAAAATAAAATTAATTTCAATAATTTGTCAAAAAAGGGTGTGTAACAAAGACATACCAACTATGATCAACATACCCACTTACTGCTTTATATTTATATTTACATCATGGCATTGCCTCAGATGTTTATATAAATTCTTTCTGCATGCAAGAGCATTACCATATATAGGCCTATTCAGATTGGCTGTCATGTTATATCACATTAAGTCAAAACATTTCACAATACATTTCATCGGGTGGCATTCACACTGACCGTCAGTGGACCATCATAACGTCTAAGTTTCTCGGTAGGATAGTTTTAATGGCATCATCCTCTGTAACACTGGAAGTTAACCTATTTTCTCCACTCTCACAAGTGCTATAATTGTGAGTTTGGTACATTTGTATCTTCTTAACCTTTATTTTATTAATGTGTTTTATTCTTGTGGTAAATTGCAAATGTTCCATGATGGCTTTGATATTTTCGCCACTGTAAGTGTTGTTCCACATGAGAGGTCAGATATCTGAAAGCGAAGAATTATTTAGGTTTTACAGTAAGAGAAAGAGCTGCACCCACACTCCATATACACAAGAAGAAAGGTTGATGATGTGCTTTTTATTAAATAACATTTTAAGTGAAAAACTAAGCTCTAATGAAAGAGACACCTACAGTTGTTTATGCTATTATTAATTACGTAAGAAAAGAACATGGTGGGTGAGATAAAAGGGTCTATTTATCCCCATATTGTTCAACATGTTTTTGCATATGTATTTTTGCTAGCAAATAATTGTCGATGCTTTAAAACATTGTTTCACTTCTCACTACCTCGCCACTCAAAAGTGATAAATAATACGTTATGCTGTTTGCTTTGGCCATTAATAAACTTTATTGCTATACAAGGTGTGATTGGAAAGTTTTAAGTATGGGCTTGTAAGTATACAAAGGTGCTACTTACATGTTACTTTGATGCATCTCCTTCAAAATAGTCCCCTTCTGATGGAACACACCGACTCCGACGCTGTTTCCATTTTTGGAAACATTCCTGGAATTTTATTTCTTAAGTGCGTCAAGGACGCTCTCCATATATGCCTGAATGTCTTCAATCTAGTCAAAACGCTTCCCTTTCAGTGAAAATTTCATTCTAGGAAACAGGTAGAAGTCTACATGGGCCAAATCAGGGGACTATGGTTGTTGTGGAAGCACAGGAATTTTGAATTTGGTCAAAAATTCAACGATGGAGAAGGCACAATTAGGTGGAGCATTGTCATGGTGTAGCACCCAACTCCTGTCTTTCCACGATGTAGGCCCTTCCTCCTGCACCTTTTCGTGCAAAGGCTCAAAGACACATTTGTAGTCTCCTGATCATTTGTCTGTCCTCCAGGGGTAAATTCATGATGCACAATACTGACAGAATCGAAAAAAATCACCAACGTTGTCTTCATCTTCGACCGACTTTGCCATGATTTTTGGGTTGTGGTGAATCTGGAGTCAGTTAAAATTGACTGAACCGTATAGAAACTTAAATTAAGTTCATCAGCCATCTCCCTAATTGTAAGCCTACGATCACAGCACACTAAGTAGCCAACTTTCACAACATTTTCTTTCGTTTTTGAGGTGGAAGGATGGCCGGACCGGGGTTCATCTTCAAATGATTCGTGGCCATTTTCAATCTGCTGTACCAAACAAAAAGATTTGACTGGCTCATACAATTATCTCCAAAACCTGTTTCTAATAGTTTGTAAGTATGAAAAGCTGATTTCTGGGTTTTAAAACAAAACTTCACACAAACTCGTTGCTCCATCTTTACGTCCATTTTCACGTAGACAGAATCCGGCAACAAGCCCTAACAGACCCACACTCAACCATTGCCACAAATAAATGAATAAAGGAAACGCAGTTTCCTGTCGGAGGTCGTTCAAGGACAAGGCAATGACTCACTCCCCACCCTCCGTGTACCTGCCCACCAAATCAGTAAGCAGTAGCGGATAGATTCTTAAAGCTTTCCAATCGCACTTCGTAGCTCATCAATTTCGGTACTATACTCTGACTTCTTGTACCACTCATAACCAACAGTTTCACCGTTTAGTACTTGGCTGAGTGGACTAAAGTGACGTGACACTACGACAATGTGAACTTGTCGTAATTCACAGTGTTCTTTGAAATCTGCAAAACCCCAAAACAAAACAAAAAGTATACACTTGCTAAAGATCACTTCCAGACCAACAACCAGGCCAGGAGGGTTGCAAAAACGGAAATAACACGGTGTTTAGCACTATCTCCATCACGTCACCTTAGCTCTAACAAAGTGACCAATGGAAAGCCAGAACCATAAGGTCAATCGAAAAGCGCTTTGTTTCACCCATGTGTTCTTTACATTATTAAATGTTGTTTTTGCCAGATTAAAGATTTATCAGAAACACGACAACCTTGATACAATTTCTTACATAATTCGTTCATCATAAGAATAAACCTGATGTAAACGAACACAAATGCGGTGATTGGTCAGAAGCCATAGCACACGTACACTGGTATTGTTGCGCTCTTGGAAGTAGGTCCTACTTATGTATTAGATGTTTTATTACTAAGTTACGCTAAATGGAACTTTAAGAAATTTAAATGTATTAACAGCCATCAACGTTTTTCTTAATTACGCTGTATCCACACAGTTTTTATTTCAAAAATCGTGTACAGTCATAGTCTCTGCAGCGTTATGCCCTGATTTTCTCGCTGATAATGCACAGTATAAAAACGGCTCAGGCTGTTTTCTGTTCGGTAGTGACACACGTGCGTGGATCACGATTAAAAATTGCCAAGAAATAGGCTTTTCTTAGTGTTTTCCTTAAATTTTGAGATAATAGGCTTTGAAGTTTTCGTGTATTTACTGCAGTTGATTACAAATCCCTCATTGAGCATGTAGCGCAGTCGGTAGCGTAATGCGATGAGAACGAAGTGAGGTTGTTCGTGTGTTGGTTCAAAACTCCCTGCCAGCACGGTAGCTCAGCGTGCAAGGTCAGAGGGTTAACTACCCTCTGAAATAAAAAAACTGAGTGAACGGATCAACAAAGAACCTGAACGGCTGTCATCGGATGTCCGCCACGAACAGATTCGTCGACCAACATAGAGCAAAATGAGATTTAAAAATGTAATTAAACAAACTCCCTTGAACCATTTCTTTTCCTTCGTTCAATGTGAAATACCAACATTTCGTAAGTATAACATCATTTTATATGAATAATGCACGTCTTATTGTTTCCAGTCACATAGTGGATGCGAAATTCCTATTTCCATTTCAAATACAAGTTCTTAATTATCGATGTTTTATGAAAGACTGTTCATAAAAGTTGCTTAAATTAAGAAAACATAACAATTTCATTTTCTAAGGCAGAAATGAAAAACCAAATTCTCATTATTTGGACTATGTCCATCGTTTTATACCATAGAGATAGAGAAGTATTGCAGAAACATGAAAAACAATCATTTTCACAGCATCGAGCACATGATACAAATGCTGTATTTTTACATTTGCAACTGTACCATTACGATATGAGCCCAACAGAACTGATGTGGAGCCAAGCTGCGGGATTTGGCCCAAGAAGTAACAAGATTGTTAAGCTGTCATACGTATTGGAATTAAACGCACACCGCTTTTTCACATGTCACTGCCGAATGCAGGAGGGTTGTGGAAAGGCTCATCATAAAAGCAGAAGAGAAAATGCTGCGCCTGGTTGCTTCGATGTGGATTCTATTGTTGATAGACTCGTCATCAACGCAGCAGGTGACACTTCCAGAACTGAAATGTATTTCTCGGATTTGGATAAGGAAGGAGCTAATAAATTACCAGACAAATTACTGTAAGTAATACCTTCAGTGGCTCGAATATTTAACTGTACAGTGAAATCCTTCAACACTCTCTTATGTTAAACACAGCTAATGCAGAAAAATTACTCTGTTAATAAGCCAGGAATTTTCATCATTCTTGTTTTTAATTATAATAGTAAGTTAGCTAAAAACGATAACGTGTTACGGTTTTCTTCTAGTCGGGATGATTTGCATTGTATTATTTCATTCTGCTTAAAAATTAAATCACATTCGAAGCTGTGTTACTCATCTGCTCGTCTCTTCTTGCATATGAATTGCAGCTGGCCACGTCACTGCCGGCTAGGTGTACCCGCTGACTGGCCTGTATTGTCCAACTTAAATGCGCCGTTAAAGCTGTTGTCCCGCATGATCGCTCAGTCTATGTGCACTTTACACTTCATAAAACGTTTCCTTATGATCATACTTGACTGTACTCGAGATAACTTGGCTGCAGTCCGATGTGGAACGGAACTCCAATGAGGTTTGAGCAAACGCGGAAGAATACATAGTGCAATGTTTATATCAGGTATGATGAACGGAATATAATTAAATGTTAGTTAACGACTAATCGACAGTAAAAGCGCTCAGGAGACTCCAACATGAACAATAACAGAAAAAAACTTATGCTGATCTTCGTTGTACCAACGTGGTTATAGGCAGAATAGAAGGTAGTAAGTTCCCATCATGATATATGTGCTAACACTTTTTTTCTTTTTTGCATTTATAGCAGATACTGCGACCACCGATGATATTTGTATCCTTCCTGTTCATAAATATCTGGCCGTTTTTTCCAAGTATATCGTGAATTGCGAGTGTGTGTGCCTTAATTAAGGCACGTTTACATGGGCCATATATTGTATACTGATGAGAGTATACAGCAATAATGTTCTCCAGCAACACTGCGGCCACACAAATTGTAGTCACATGTACTACAATATCAGTGGCCACTGTTGTCCAGCAGTGTTTGTAACACTACCTTTCCGAACCAAAAGTGTTTGTGAGGGGCCACTGTATCACCACAAAATTGATGAATGATAGCTAGTGAAAGTCTGTAACCTCCCCCTCACTTATAGACCTTAATGACAGTGAAAAATTAAACTGGGTGTACCTAATGAAAATTTGGGAAAAGCAATTGTCACCGAAGTTAATCTGTCGGTAAAGAGGGAGGAAAGGGTTACATCTAAATGAAAGGAAAAATGCAAATGAAACTAGTGGAAATTAATTTTGAAAAGGGTAAGGTTAATAAAGAAAGTAAATGTGCGGCCGTTACGTTAACAATTAACTAGCGGTAATTAGATATTTGAGATTTGGGGGAAATTATGCTCGCCAGTCCTATGGAAAATTACTATAGTAACTGAAAAAGAAAGTTTATTACACGTATAATTAGCACTAGAAGCGTGGAAACTGAAGGTTGACACGTGTAGTGTGAAAATTGAAAGTTTGTCAGAAGTAATAAATTTCGCTACACTCTGACTTAATTTAGCAAAAGAATTAATAAAACCGGAAAATTGAAAGTTAATTTAGTGACTGAAATTAATAGTGAGCTTTGTTTCTGAAGCACATCGAAATTCAGTCAAATACGGTTAGTCTTGGGCTACCTCAACAATCATTTCAAAAGCTACTTGAATCTACGCAATTTAGAAATAAGAGATTTAACTTTGAACTTGAATTAAATGATTCTGAACAACTGACAATAGTAAAATTTAGTACGTCCCAAGCTGAGCTGTAGTCACAGGTAAGCTAAAATATGCTAACAAAACTCGCACTCATAATTTGTGCTTGCGTAATCTAAATATTGCTGCCAGCTATGAATACTTTAACTGAACTTTGAAATTAAAGCAGTGAAATGGAATAATATTACTTTAATGCTGGCGTTTGAATTTCAACGACACTCGGGTTCATTCCGGAAAAGGAAGGGACCCTGCTTGGTAATGCATTTCGGACAATGAGCAACAAATGTTCATGCTAAGTTTCTGTAATTATAGTTACGAAAATGGAACAGTTTCAAAAGCTGAGGTCTGCCATACAGTTCTAAAACTTTACATGCTTGCAGTCTTCCTTGTTGGTTGATTGAAGGTTTGAAGCCGCCGATCGAGGAGGTGGCGACAGTTACTCATTGTCGGCCGTCGCTGTTGCAGAAGATGGATGTTGGCGCGCCTTCTTCTCGACACGGTCTCCAGGAGAAACGGGCTCTTGATGTGCGCCAGCTAGTGCTTCCCGTCCGCGACACCGTGTCAGAAACAATCATAGCAAGTCGAGCGCAATTACATGCTGCCAAACACCGAAAGCGCGGCAACTCGCGGGAGCGTCACACAACACACCTACTCCACTGCCTACACCAGCCAGCCTCCCCCTGCAGTGCCCGCGTTCCACGCGTCAGAGTTAACACTACCAAAGATCCCAAACACTTTGGTTCTCCACACGACCTATCGACGTATTCGTTCGATCGCATAGTTTTCCTTAGGCCAGATCCAGCGTATAAATACAAATAATATTCACAAAACAAACCAATTAAACATCGACATGAATGCATAAATATATACATATACAAATACTAAAACAATTAAAATATATAAAGACACAGAAATGTTATATGTTCAGGAAACAAAATAAGGAAAAATCTATAGTACAATAGATGGAAATAGACGGATATGCATTTCCGGCGTTACAAGTCACTGTGGCTCTATTACTTTTACATCACACAAGGAAGCAAGTTAGAAACAACAAGAGAAATTGGGCTTTGTGGATGCTTTCTTTTTTAAGTAAGCAAAATTCTTCAGAAAATTTATCTAGTGAACTGATAATGGATACCTGTTTCAGAATTTTACCAGAATGTTGGAAAATGATACAGAATATTTCGTGCAAGCGATTTGTGCAAGAATAGCTAAAACCGATGCAGATATGAGGAAGTGTATACCACTTACAGGACAAATAGCTATCATCCTTCGGTTTTTAACTACTAGTGATTCCTACATGAATTAAATGTATCTCTTTAAAGTGCACTAGTAATCAACAACCTCATGGTACCAGAAGTATGCAATGCTTTGGTAGAAGGCCTGAAAGATATCATTAACGGAGGTTTCAAATAGCCGGCCGGAGTGGCCTTGCGGTTATAGGTACTACAGTCTGGAACCGAGCGAGCGCTACGGTCGCAGGTTCGAATCCTTCCTGGATGTGTGTGATGTCCTTAGGTTAGTTAGGTTTAATTAGTTCTAAGTCCTAGGCGACTGATGGCCTCAGAAGTTAAGTCGCGTAGTGCTCAGAGCCATTTGAACCAAGGTTTCAAATAAGAATGTTGTTGTTGTGGTCTTCAGTCCAAAGACTAGTCTGATGCAGCTCTCTGTGCCACACAATCCTGTACAGGACTCTACATCTAAAAAAAAAAAACTGCTACCTACATATTCCTGAATCTGCTTACTGAATTCATCTCTTGATCTCTTTATGTTTTACCCTCCCCATTTCCCTCCAACACTAAATTGGTGATCTCTTGATGGCCTCAGTTCTATTCAGTACCTCCTCAAAAATTATCTGTTCTAGCCATCGAATGTTAAGCATTCTTCTGTCATACCACATTTTGAAAACTTTTATTCTCTTGTTGTCTAAACTGTTTATCATTTGTGTTTCACTTCCATAAATGGTTCCACTCCGTGCAAATGCTTTCAGAAATGACTTCCTAAAATTTGAACCTGTGTTCGATGTTAACAAATTTGTCTTCTTCAGAAACGTTTTTCTTAGCATTTCCAGTCTACATTTTACATCCTCACTACTTTGGCCACCGTTAAGTTATTTTCCTGCCCAAATAGCAAAACTCATCTACTTCTTTAAGTTCCTCATTTCTTAGTCTAATTCCATCAGCATCACCTGATTTAATTCAGCTGCATCCCAGTATCCTTGTTTTGCTTTTGCTGATGTTCATCTTACATCCTGCTTTCAAGACACAGTCCATTCTGTTCAACTGCTCTTCCAAGTCCTTTGCTGTCTCTGACAGAATTACAATGTCATCAGCAAACCGCAGAGCTTTTATTTCTTCTTCATGACCTTTAATTTCTGCTCCAAATTATTCTTGGTTTCGTTTAATGCTTGCTCAGTGTACAGACTGAATAACACCGATGATAGTCAACAACGCTGGCTCACTTTTTTCTCTGCCAGTGTTTCCTTTTCTTTCCCCATGATTCTTATAACTGCAGTCTGGTTTCCGCCTTTTGCTTCCTTTATTTTACCTCTGCTGCCATCAGAATTTCAAAGAGTGTACCAGTCAGCACTGTGACAAGCTTTCTCTAGATCTACCAATGCTAAAATGTAGGTTTGCAATCATTAACCTATCTCCTAAGAGAAATCATAGGGTTGGTATTGCATCATGTGTTCCTATAAATATCCAGGATCCAAACTGGTCTTCCATGAGATCAGCTTGTACCAGTTGTTCCATTCTTCTATGACGAATTGGTGTTAGTATTTTGCAGTCATGATTTATTAAACTGATACTTCAGTAACACTCACACCTGTCAGCACTTCCTTTCTTTGGAATTGTAATTATTATATTCTTCTTGAAGTCTGAGGTTATATCACCTTTCTCATACATCTTGCACACCGAATGGAAGAGTTCTGTTATGGCTGGCTCTCTCAAGGCTGTCAGTAATTCTGACAGAATGTGACATAAACCTGGGGTCCTGTTTCGACTTGGGTCTTTCAATACTTTGTCAACTTTTTCTTGCAGTATCACATCTCCCATCTTATCTTCATCCACACCCTCTACTGGTTGCATAATACTGCCTTCAAGTACATCTCCCTTATGTAGATCCTTTATATACTCCTTCCATTTTCCAGCTTTCCCTTCTTTGCTTAGGACTGGTTTTCCCTCAGAACTATTGATCTTATACAGTTTCCTCGCTTTTCTCCAAAGGCCTCTTTAATTTTTACTGTAGGCCGTATCTGTCTTTCCCTTTGTGATATGAGCTTCTAAATTCTTGCGTCTGTCCACTATATATTCTTGTTTACCCATTGTGTACTTTCAGTCAACCTCATATTTTATACATTTCTATTCCCTTTCTCTTCCTTTATTTGCTGCATTTTTATACTTTCCCCTTTAATCAATTAAATTCAGTATGTTTTGTGTGATCCAAGGATTTCTTCTAGGCTTTGCCTTTTTACCTATTTGATCCTCTGCTGACTTCACTATTTCATCTCTCGAAGCAACACATTCATCCTCTGCTGTATTCCTTTCCCTTGTCATAGTCAATCAGTGCCTAATACTCACTCTGAAACTCTCAACAACCTGTGATTCTTTCAGCATGTCCAGATCCCATCTCATAAATTTCCTACCTTTTTGCATTTTTTTTTCATTTTTAATCTACATTTCCCAACCAATAAGTTATGGTCAGAGTCCACATCAGCCCCTGCAAATGTCTTACAGTTCAAAATCTGTTTCCGAAATGTCTGTCTTACTATTAAATAATTAGTCTGAAATTTCCAGGTATCTTCTATATATATAACCTTCTTTCATATTCCTTAAGCCAAGTGGTATTCTGTGTACAAAATTTTACAAGGCAGCTTCCTCTTTCATTCCTTTTCCCCAGTCCATATTCGCCTATTATTTTTCTTTCTCTTCCTTTTCCTACTATCGAATTCCAGTCCCCCACCGCTATTAAATATTCGTCTCACTTAACTATCTGGATTTCTTTTATCCCGTCACATTTTTTCAGTCCCTTCAACATCTGTGGAGCTAGTCGGCATATAAACTCATACTACTGTGGTGGGTCGAGGCTTCATATCTATCTTGCATTCAATGATGTGTTCACTGCTCATAGTAGATGACTCACATTCCTATTTTCTTATTCATCATTAAACTTACTAATTCATTACCCCCAATTTTATTTTGTATTTATAGCCTTGTATTCACCTGACCAGAAGTCCTGTTCCTTCTGCCACCAAGCTTCACTTTACACAAGAGGATGTCATTATTTAACGATACAGTAGACCTGGATAGCACTGAGAAAAACTATAGCTGTAGTTTCCCCTTGATTTCAGCTGTTCACAGTATCAGCTCAGGAAGGTCTTCAACAGATACGACTCTATTGTAGTTGCACCTGTGATATCACTGTATCACTGAGCCACGCAAGATGCCCTGCCAATGGGAAGGTCCATGGTTCATGGTGGGGGGGGGGGGGGGGGTGGGGGGGGGGGAGGGGATCCAATAGTCACAATAAAGAAAAAGGACAATTCGGTTAGCACACAACACTGTTTACATTACCAATTCCTACTTCCGATATGTCTATTGATTATATGAAACTCACAGCATCATTGTGGTTGAGGACCCACCTGCACTTTCACCATTCCTATGCAACGTTTTTGCTTCACATTTGGCATAGATTTAAAGACTTCTGAATTATTTGTATGCTTTATCAAGCGTGAGTCTGAGCTCATTGGCAACATCTTGCCAAATGTTTTTAAAGATTGCAATATTTGTATACACTTACTTCCATGTCCAGTAGCTCTGGTCTTAGATAAATTGCATTCATAATATTCATAGTTACCTCGTTTGTCTACTTCTCCATTTCTGTACACAACAAACAGCTAGAAAATATGTGGCTTTATCTACATGCACATGGTATTCGCGCTGTCAGCGAGAGAAGTAGACAACAAAGGTGAGAGCGAGAGAGAACCGTTTATAGACAAGGACAGATGTACATGTTGTCCTGCAATACGAAATATTCTCCACCTTTGGCAATCCTTCGACAGTGTGTCGGCAGCTACCTGCAAAGGCCTGCAACATAAGCAGTATTGTCCAGCTATAATGAGAAACTACAGTCTACTGGGCATACATTGCAGCAATGTTGAGGGTAAGTATTGCCGTAAAATATGGCCCATCTAAACGAAAGTACACCTAAAATTACGACGTTTATACTCCTCGCTTGTCACTGCCACTTGATTTTTTATTTCCGAATATGTCAATATTTTAGAAGATGTGGTTAGACAGGAAACTAAAAATACAGCAGAAATTGAATTTGCTGATAACTTCAAACATGCAGAAACGAAGCGAGAATATAACACATGTGTAACTCAGTTTACAAATTTAAACCTGCACGTGGGTGAGACATTGTGCTTTTCCATTGGCCTTCCACACTGATTTTTCGTTGGTCTCTTGGTTAGACCTCAGAAAGCGTCTTGAGGATATTGCTAGACCCCGACTTATTTCCATTCTTTCAAGGGTCAAATAAATAGATTCTAACCTCCTTGATCAAGTCCTTTCACTACCTTCCTCACTCCTTCTCGCGTCCACCCTGACCCCCCTTTTCCTGTGTCATCTCCCTCCATCGCCCCTAACCTCCTTGATCAAGTCCTTTCACTACCTTCCTCACTCCTTCTCGCGTCCACCCTGACCCCCCTTTTCCTGTGTCATCTCCCTCCATCGCCCCCCCCCCTTTTTCCTTTCCTCTCCTCTCCCCTTTTTTCCCGTCATCGGTCTTGGTCCTTGTCCGGGTCCTTCCCCTCTCCCCTCCCCCCCCCCCCATTCTGCCAGCATGTGTCCTCTACAGTGCTATTTTAAGTGGGTGTTCAGTGTTGTGCGTCCCCTGTCAGTGTTGCGAACGGACACCATACTGTCGCTAGGTGTGTTTTTAAACTGTTGCGAACAGAAACCAGACTGTTGCTGTGTTTTTGTTAATTGTATCTGTCTATTTACTATGTTTTTTAATCAGCATCACCTACCCTTTGTTTCTATATTCTCTTTGCAATTTTTCGCCTTGTTCCGCTTTTATCATCTGTTTTTATTTTTATGATATCACCTAATTTTGTTTATAACTATTCTGTAGGATGCAGAGCGGTATATCACGCTGCTGCCATTCCCAAAAAAACTTGATCCAGTCTATTTCTGTATGAGAATTTGTGACAGAACATGAAAACCAAGGAACTAAATATCGGCCACTGGCTTCATCTGCTTTGCGGAGCTACTCATCTGTATATGCTTGTAGCGACACATATCTTCGATGGTTAGCTTGAGATCACTGGTGTAAACTGTAAACTGTGAAGTTAAACTTTGGTTTGTTTACATGTGAAAGGCAACGGGAGCGCTAGGAGGTGGACGAGTTCTGCTGAGGCGAAGGAAATTAATGAAATGATAGCCAGACGTTTAGCATGGTTTACGACGCCAATGGGGCGTAAAGTAGTTTTTGCAGGAGTATTTACTGCCGGAATGAGTTTCATGTCAATCAATTATTTTCCAAATACATTTTTTCTTGATGATTTTCGAGAGTTTATGCAGTTATACAGGTGACTATTCACTTTAGCTGCCACTTTTGGAATTAGGTATTTTGTTTAAGCTCTAGGCTGTATTAATATTCCCCTTCTTGGACTTTTTTTCACACCGTTAGGGATGCCCAGTTGTGATTCGTTGTGTGTGGAAACTAGACATGCAGAAAATAAAGCTTTTTTTAAAAAAAAAAAGTCTCATACACACTTCAAACGGAAAAAAAACTCATTTTGCATCTAATGGTTAGACATGTAAAAGAAAGGAATTTCAGTCTCAGCTAGTACCAGCGTAAACAGAGATAATTTTGTTTCTACGTGGGAAAGTACAAATTACAGTATTACTGCAATAACTATCGTAGCCTTAGAAAATACATTCTGTACAGAAACCTGCCTTATCTTAAATACTTATATAAGTCAAAAATGTTTTGAATCATTGTTCACAGTATTGAAGGGCGAGCTATATTTTAAGGGGCGTTTTTTTTTTTTTTTTTTTTTTTTTTTAAAAAAAAAACACTGTGGGCTTCGTTACGTTGATTTACCCACACTCAACTCAGCAATTTCATATGAGAGACTGATTTCTTAGCATGATATCCAGTAAATGAAATGGGAAGGCATCTACACGTTGCGTTGTAGGGTAACTTTTAACAAAGCTTTTTATTTTGGGTAAGAACAATGTCAATAAGTGCTCTTTTTTTATGTAGTGTCTGCATTTTACTAGACATACGTGCAAGTTCTTTAACGTGATTTGATTTTGTGGAATGTTAGCTGACAGGTATATTGCATTTTTCAGGCATGGCCTAGCAGTCCCTATACCAGAAGACGTCTTGAAACGCTTTCAGGTAGTAATGGATGATATGAAAGTCTCTTCAAACGAAAGATCATTAATAAAGCCGTTTACTGTGTATGGTTTTGACACATTTCATGCGGGATCAACATACACTAAACAAGGGGCAATTGTTGGAATACCATCATTTTTCCATTATTCCTCTGTAGATCAAGTGGACAAGACAGTCATTAAGGCAAGTAACATATCAGCTCTATCCAGTTTGTTGTCGGTGTAGTAAAATTGGTGCTTTGGGGACAGTAGTGCGCAATGGTAGAGTAGAATGTATATGCCTACTCCATTTTAGTTGAAAATGAAAAATCTTGTAGCTACAAGTCAGTTTTGCCTCTCTTGAGCCGTATTCATATACTTGTTGAACTGAGTAATTTGAAGTTCATAATATACTTGAAGTTCTTTATAACAAGTACACCCCCATCCATTGCGTTTGTTTTACCACTTGTATCATGATACTGTGATAGAATTCACATGGTTCTATGATGTCAATTTCCATATTGGTTGATAGCATCATTGATAGAAGTTGGATGGGCTGTATCATATTCTTCAACGCTTTTGGCTTTATATGTATTTAATCCAAAGTAACGTTTTGTGTCTGGGCCTGAGCTCCTAATCAGCAACTCTTTCTTCCCCAATTTACTGTTGTTTATATTATCTATAGCCCCATCTCGAATCATTTTCATAAATGATACTGTATTATTGATAACCATGTTAGACAAGAAAATAGTAGCCTACCATTTATTTTCTGTGAAGATGACAAACTTCATCAGAAAAATTGAAACAATTAGAAAATCAACACACAGAAGTGTAACAAGAGTTTTGAACTACATCTTTAAAATTTTTTAGCTAGTCACTAATATGACTAGCACTAATCATGCCGTAGTGACTGCCCTAGAGCTGATGATGTGTGAACTATTCTCAGTTCCACTTGGTGCATCCATGACAGAAATTTCACAAAAATTGACTGTCAAATTCATTTCATATCCTTCAATAAGTTTGAATAGCATGGGGAGAAGCCATGATTGTGTATTTGAAGGTTTTTGTGGCTTCCCAGTGAGAAATGGGATTAACTTGCATCCTCCATTTCTTTGTATTGTATCTCCTTCATTCTTTCATAATTTGTCAATTATTGAGACTCAATAATCTTAGAAGATATTATTTGAAGACAGAAATGAATCTTAATCATAGGATATCACATACTAAGTTTGACAGAGACATTCTGAAATCCATATTTTAGTAGTCAGAAATATTGAAGTGTTTGCTACTGGGTGTCAGTGCCTCAGACCCGTCGAAATCCAATATGGAAAGCATGATGTCACTTGGGCAAAGATAATGTACACACAACAATAATTTATTTGTACAAAACATTTAAAATAATATAGAAACTAATATATCACCAACTAGAATTTGAGAGCTTTTGATGAGGACAGTCCGAACAACTCATCCAATGAAACTGTAAGGCAGGGGAGCCAGTCTTAATCCTTCCTGGAACCGATTTGATTCGCCACCTCCAGGAGCTTTTAGTAATACACACCTCAGGTTCAAATAAAAAAAAAACACACACTAGTCTATGATTTACAGTTAATTGGTTGTCACCCTTCCCTCAGATCCCTATATGAAGCAAAAGAATCAAAAACAATAGTCACCCTCTCTTCAGTGTGGGGATTAACCCTACACGTATCTACAACTCCCCCCACCCCCTTCCCCAATTTCACTTCTCGAAATCTGACTCATCAGTTTCCACAACTATCCCAGGAACACACACACACACACACACACACACACACACACCAAACCCCCGTCAACTAACCACTTTTGGCCTGTGCAGCTTACTCACTACCCTCCGAAAAATACAATAATGCCCAGGGACGTTCTTCTGCCAGCAATACTCATCTAAATGAGATTGCAAGTTAGAAGAGCATCTCTTCCTCCTCCCTCTGACTGATATAACCACCCGCCAAAACCACTCTATTGTATTAATACACTCGCCAAGTTTGTAATTTTTAAACTGTAAACTATGATTTACAATTAAATGATCATAACCCTCTTCCCCAACCTCTGTATAATGAAAAGCATCTGAAACTACAGACTACCCTCCTAAATATACTCTTCAATTGACCCCACCAATTGCCTCTTAGTACAGGGAAAAAAAAACTTCCCCACATTCATAAACCAACCAGAGACTTCCTTTTCCCAAACTGTGATTTGTCTATCTCAAGCCACACCCCCGGTCCACCCAGCATACCCCTATACTTCACATACTCAGAACACATTTCCCTACAAAAAGAAAACCAGTGTAACACCATACTCTCACTCACTCCAGTTTCATGTGCACAAAAACTAATAGAGGACCTATAACAAAAATAGTAAGTCATCAAAAAAATCTCTCTCATGGCCAACCTGGATTTCTTGAACCAGGTGCCACGTTAATGGAACACCAAAGTTTGTCCTTCCGACACCGGAACATGTACCCGTCCCAGGTCCAAGATGATGGAACTCTTGCCAGCCACGACATCTGACAATCTCTGCTATTAATGCAAGCATCTGCAGAAACTTGATCAAGGACATCATGTCCTCCCCCTATCTCCGCCTGCAGCCTTGCGCTATTGAACTTGATTGTCATATCCATACCTAACAAGAGAAGCTACACAATAAATTAAACTGCACCACAAACAGAAAACCAATAACACCAGTCAAAAACAAAAATTGATAACTCACGGAAAACAATTTCAATCCCTAAGTCACAGAGACTGCCAATACTCCACTCTGCCAGCATTAAAGCTCCAATGAACCCAATACACCACATAACACTCAAACCCACCCACTTACCCCCCCCCCCTCCCCCCCCCCCCCTCCCCCCCCCCCCCCCCCCCCCTCTCTCTCTCTCTCTCTCTCTCTCTCTCTCTCTCTCTCTCTCTCTCTCTCTCTCTCTCTCTCTCTCTCTCTCTCTCTCTCTCTCTCTCTCTCTCTCATGAACAGTGCCAACAATTCCTATCCAGCATCATTGCTGGTGACAAGAAATTATGTCTTTATGCTAACATAAGGAAAAGAAAGGAATGGTTGAGCCCAAACAAAACAGCAATCCCCCATGCAAAGACCTGAACACACCCACAAAAGGTAATGCTATACATCTGGTGGAAAAGTGTGTGTGGTGTGTGTGTGTGTGTGTGTGTGTGTGTGTGTGTGTGTGTGTGTGGTATACTACGAATTGATTCCCTGAGATGTAACCATCACTCCTGACATTTATTTTCGACTACTGAGATGATGTGCAGATGCAATAAAGGAACAATAACCAGGAAAACTGCGTGAAGTGATGCTACTCCACACTAACGTCCATCTGCATTCTGATAGACTGACAAAAAACAAGTCATCCCAGCATTGGCAAACTATTGTAAATAATGAAGGAGAATATATTCTTGATGACTAAAGTGGCGGTTACATGTATCTGTTGTGTTTATTAAACTTATGGAAAAAAATACTATGAACTTATGCAGCAACCAAATAGATTGCACATGTTTGTAGTGAGCGATCAGTTTTTCCTCCATAAGTTTTTAATTAGAACTGAATTAATGAAATTAATAAATTCAGAAGTGTGAAGTATTTTAGCTCAAAATATTTCAGGTAAGATGCACCACCAGGTAAGAGAAAATATAACTTTTCAGAAGTTAAGCGTTATACCAGTGTGCTAATGCCACGAGCTAAAGCACACTCTTGTGCAGACTGGAAACACTCAGATTGAAGTGAAGGCATGATGATGACAGGCTACTGTCACTCATCTTCCTTGGTTGTCTGTAAGAGCTATTGGTCACTGAGTGTGAGACATTACTATCTTCGATTACTTCCATACACTTAAGTAGTTCATGTGACTAAATGACTGTTCTCACTATCATACTTGCTATTTTATGAGATACTGTACTTTGTTCTACATACAGGAAAATTATTAACCTCATGCTGTTCTTACACGTGACTACTAAAAACTGTACCTTTACCACAGGTTCAGCTATTTGTGTGTTGCTTACACACCAACTGAATTAATTTTGTAAAGTATCTTTCACTTGATCTTATGTGACTGATATCACTTTAGGATGCCCTTGTATGAGGTCTTTGTGTTAAATAAAAATCTATTACAACTGGAGTTGCTATTTTTGTCAGTATTGAGAGATAGACTGTCATTGCTGTCAGATGATATTTCAGGACAAGTAAGTGCAACACTTACTGCCACTTATTGAAACAAGAACATCTGCACAACTAATACAGCTGTTATCAAATCACATGCCTCTGTCCAAAAGAGAAACTACACGTACCAATTTATACGTTTAACACACACAGTGAATTAGGTCTTGCATCTCTCTAACAATAAAATCACTTTTCATCATAATAAAAAATTGTGTGACAACCCATTCCATCACACTGTTCCATTCCATATTAAGAGATAACATACTAAAACTGGTGCTGTACTTGTAGGAGGCAAATCTTACTGTGAATAATTTATTCTATAAGAAGGAAATGTAGCTCAGAATATTATTACAGTCACAAGCACATTGAAATGTACTTACATTGAGAAGGCACAATGCCAAATATTTTTGACAGCAATACATGTGGCGGGTACTGAGAATTGATCTTAATGTTTAAATACTAAGCAACTATGTCCCTCTATATTTAATGAATTTGTGGATAATGTGAGATTCCATAAACCAACTGTATCCAACTTTTAGCATTTTTGAGTAATGTGAGCAATACATGACCAAAGATTACTGTATTTGGAAATTTTATGGCTACTGCTTTGTCAAAGTTAAATGAGAGAGAGAGAAGACTTTACAGTAGCCTAACAGAGACTGCTGTAAACTGGCCAACACAAATTGTACCTTACCATGATAGATTGTGTGTTCAGTTAGTGTCAATTTAATTTTCAATTCGTATTCACTATCACCACCGTCACCTTCAACGCTTTTTTTTTTTATTTTTTTATATAAAGACATATCATGCTGCTAATACAAGATGGTGCCCACATTGCTCTTTAAATGTGTGCACTGATATTTAAAAAGGAAAAAAAAAGAGCAAGAAGCTCATTCTCCTTTGTTCTCTGGCCTGTTAACATCACTTTTCAAGCAACTCTGACAATAATCTGCTCAAGAAAGCTCAAGTGACCTTAGTATCCATGCAAAACAAGAGTGAACCAAAGTTTGCAGTATCACTTTTCTGCTCCAACCCGTGATGTAAGTGTATTGTGTGATGTCATGGTGGTGCAGCACATTTCAAATGGATCGTGTTTGTAAGGGGAATGTTGAAGTATGTAGTGGTGCTCTCCAGTGTGGGATGTTTAAGTATCTAAATTGTTTGAGAGTGATGTTAGTAATTTATTGGACCTTTCGAGTGCTGCTTGAGAAACGATTCTTTCAAACCGGCTAACCTACTGAGCAGTATGTCACCATGACTTGGTGTTTGCTTTCACATTAGTTGGCTTTGCCAACTCAAAACCAAACTGCCACCTTCCACCTAACCTTGACCCTGAGAAGCTACATATTGGTCTTTCTCCACAATATGTACCCCCCCCCCCCCCCCAGTTCAGTGTTGATACCAACTAACTATTCAACTGCAAAAATACAAACCAAAGCTGTGTCACCACAGCAGTCATTAAAATTACATTACTAGTTAAAACCAACACGTAGTATCCAATATTCTACTTGACCCAATTGTGATTTCAGTTTTTCTATTGTGGTTCTGATGACTGCTGAGGATTTTATTTGCTTAATTTCTGAGTTGGTATTTGTTTTGGTATGATTTCATTATTAGGCTTATAGTATTATTTAGTTTGCCCCCACTCAAACCCCCAATTAATGTGATTATCCCATTAGTTGTATGTTGTTTCTGTAATTAAACATTTTTCATATCAAGATCACTTGACATTGTCATTATATTTTGCAGTGACCTATTTTGACAGTCATGCTGTTATCATCAGATCTACAACATACCAAAAGTAAAACCATTACAAGGAGAATTTGTCACTGCCTACAAACCTGTATACCAGTGATAAGAAGTACATAAATATTAGTTTTGATACCTTCGGAAAATTCTTAACGTGCATACATACCACCAATTCACTGAGAACAGTTTCCACTCATAAGAAACACCACCAATTAATGGCTTGTCAAAGACCCAGAAAAAACTATATAAAATACCCATTGCATAAGAGTGGAGGTGATCAAATGGAACATGCCAGTCATGGCCAAACGACATCGCAGGTAGGCTACAGCAGATTGAGCCAGTAGATGATTGGTTAACAGGTAGCCTGTGAGTGCATATATCAGTAATTGACATTCTTACAATGGTAAACGTGGAGAATCCTCAATTGAAACGCTTAAAAAAACATATTAAAAAAACTCCACTAGAGAATCATTACACTGTGGGATCCAAAATATACTGTAGGACTGAGTGCTTGACATCCATATAGATACTAATTTAAGGCAAAAACTTTCATCACTAGAGTGAATGGCATCATATGCTAGTACAGTAAACCATTATTTGCACACCATATTGTGTATGACATAATCAAAATATGATCCCCCAGACCAAAAATCCACATGTACAAGACTCTTACAGGCGGAATATCCAGATCACCAGAGGATGGTCTGGGTCATATGTGCATAAGTACATAACCATAGACATAACATTCATTAGAATTTAAAATTACGAAAACAAAAAATACAAAAAACACTTTTTAGTCCAATTGCAAAAGCTTTCTACCATTTTTCACCCTTTCTTAAAAAAACTGTTTCAGATATTTTCCAAAATCCTATAAAAATTCCAAAAATTTGAAACAAACTTATTTGAAAAGTGGGTCCTACAGATATACAAAGAACTTTTACAGAAATATACTGTAACAAGTGTTAATGGAAAGTGCCACAAGTTTACAGGCTGTAATAACCTATAACCAATGAGATGGAAATGACAGACAAGAAACACTGCATTTATAAATAATTCAGTGAGTAGCAGCATCGAATAACCAACACTAACTTGTCTTACTAACAGGCCATTGTATTCAGACACTTGCATAGAATGTGTGCACACATTTGTAGACAAAAATAGCACACACTGTTGGTAACCAAACACATGGATTGACAGGGATCTATTGAAGCCACAGAAACATAAGTAAGCTGCAACAGTTTTACAGTTGAGTTGGCAAGGTTTATCTGCTGTTAGGTATCATGATGAGATCTTGGGACCTCATGTGCAGTTGTTCTCAGACTTCGTATTGATGGATGATAATGCTTGACACTGTAGAGCACGTGTGGCTAGTATTTGCTTACAAATGGAAGATATTGTACAAATGTTATGGGCTGCTTGCTCTCCTGGTTTGACGTCCATGATTATAATACCAGAAAAAAGAAAGACTAACACTATCCTTCACTCAGCCTATCCTTGGTACACAAAGGGCTAAATTATGGTGCTATAAAAATTTTCGACAACACATGAAATAAAATGTCTATATTGTTTCATGTGTGCATTTCTTGTGCACTTGACACGTTCCACATCATAACAGCTACCGTACCACATGAGTGATCAATGGAAAACGCAACCAACCAACTAACTAACTACATACATAACTTAGCATAAGAACCTACAGCACGAAAACTTGTACTACAAGTAGACTAAAAACCAATATTACTAACCTGTGTTTATGAAGGAAAAACAAATCATTAAAACACTAGCCTGTATCTACATCTACATGACTACTCTGCAATTCACATTTAAGTGCTTGGCAGAGGGTTCATCGAACCACAATCATACTATCTCTCTACTATTCCACTCCCGAACAGCGAGCGGGAAAAACGAACACCTAAAACTTTCTGTTCGAGCTCTGATTTCTCTTATTTTATTTTGATGATCATTCCTACCTATGTAGGTTGGGCTCAACAAAATATTTTCGCATTCGGGACCACCAACTATACTGGGACCGAAATTTAAGCAGCAAACTGATACTTCCTTATCCTACAGCTAACTCAGGGCATAATCATACCAGCTGTCAACAGACGTCCGTATGATTGTGTTCTCCTGGTAGATGCCATTCCGGTCAACAGACAACCACACCCATGATGACATCTTGTCGCCTACCAGACAGGGTAGTTTTTGCTGGATAGTGTCACATCCACAATCACTGTGGACATAGGCGGTGCTGTATGGCACGGGGAAGACACCTACCAGACACTCTGCAGTGGAGGACCATATGGAGAATGGAAGCAGGAGATTGTAAACTGATGTGGCCCTATGACTTTTTGTGAATTTTTCTGTTTGTTTATATGTTTTTTCTCCTCAGATGTAGACAGTTTATAGAGACCAAAACTGTATCCTGACAGCCAGGGAAGGACCAACCAAGTATGACATGAGAAAGAGAGGATCGTTATTTGGCTGTAAGGACACAACACTACCACCTTAGTACAGCACGGCAACTGGAATCTGACCTCGCAGTATTCACTGGGCTTGTTGTATCGAGGCAAACAGTGTACAGAAGGCTTCAGCAGAGTGGCCTTTACTGTCAGACGTGGTGTATGTGTATCTCTAGCATGTCTTTACAGAAGGGAACGTGTAGAGTGGAGTCGTCAACTTGTTGCTTCAACAGTCAACCAGTGGGCCAAAGTTCTTTCCACAGAAGAGTAGCAGTTTGGTTTCGTGAGTGATTCTCAACATACTCGCATCTGGAGGGAAATCTTTATTTTTACCTCTTGAACACCTAGTCGTGAAATTTTACAGTTGAGTTGGCAAGGTTTAACTGTTGTCAGGTATTGTGATGAGATCTTGGGACCTCATGTGCAGTTGTTGCGAAGTCCTGTGGGCTCAGACTTGATGTTATAGAGCATGTGTGGCTGATAGTTGCTTAGAAACGGAAGATATTGTACAAATGTTATGGGCTGCTCACTCTCCCAGTTTGAATCCCATAGAGCATGTCTGAGATGTACTAGGGAAATAAGTTGCATCACATCAGAATGCACCACCTACTCTCCAAAACTTGTGATCAGTGCTTCAGGAAGAATCGGTGTTATTGCCTCAGCATGAGATTGATAACATCGTTCACAGCACACTCCACCAATGTCTGTATGGTTGACAGAGATGGTCACAACCTGTCCTGAGCATATTAACCAGATATAGGAATGTGTGTGCTAATCTGTTAAGTTGGAAAAAAGAACAATGATGTCTACCATTACACATGTTGACTTGGTTAACTTAAGTATTCTTCAAATTTTTTCTACTTTAGTATCACCTGTTTATACTGTTTTGTGGCAATATAAGTGCAACCTTGCAAAGTTTCTGTTTGTTGCTTTAATTTTGGACACCATTGTCCATAATATGACTTCATTTACACAGCTCTGAATTGGTAGATACCATGACAGGTGAAACCAAACTAACTCAGGTGCGTTCCACATTCTTATTGCCCTACAATATTGATTGAAAGTGTATAATAATAAGCGTCTGTATTTTAAGATAAAGATCATGGATTACTTGTCATTAGACATTGCTTGGAATAAGACATATTCTATAGGAGGAAAGGGCACCAAATTGGAAACAATATCTGTAGGTACTGAAATATATAACCAGGTGACAACAGCCCACATGGGGCAATATACCAATGTTTGACCAAGACACTGTGCAGACGTGTCAACTGTGAAACCTACACGTGCTGTAATAAGTGGATTATGTAAGGATGGGTTACAAAACAATAATTTAAAAATGGTACTTACTAGTTCAGCTAGTGGAAAACGTATGTCTTATGTGAATGACAGTGTCAAACTTTTAACCTATGATATCAGCACAGCATGTGCATTGGAGATCATTGCAATATAAGTGATGCAGTGGACTAGTATAATCTATACATACAAGAAACACATTGATTTGAACACAGTATGTGCTGAGGAGATCATTAACAATTGGGTAATGCAGTAAAAAGAGTAATCTATGCAAATAGGAGGCACTTGCAACAGGGAGCATGATTATAAAATCAGAGGAAACACACCCTGTTACTGTCATAAGAAAAATATTTGGACTCAACCATGAGCAGTGTGTGCAAACTGCTGTTACTGGTAGTGACCCCCCCCCCCCCCCCCCCCCCCACACACACACACACACACACACACACACACACACACACACACACACACACACTTGCTGTGTTAATCTCAAGCCCGCATTCCTAAGTCATCTAGTGCTACTTTTACATACACACAGCAAGTGTTTTTGTAACTGTAAATTTTAATGAATGTGCCACGTAATTAAGTACCCAGCACAATGGTTGTCATGACCTAGTCTATTCTGTGGTGATCTCTTTGTTTCACCTGTATAGAAAGGTTTTGTTGTGTGCGTGGATTTCTGGTCTGTGAGATTGTACGTTATCATCCATGCTGTGGTGTGCAAACCATGGCATACCGTATTAGCATATGAAGTGTGTTTGACCACTCACACTAGCGGTTTTTGCTTTAAGTTGGTATCTCTATGGATGTTAAGTTCTCGGTGTATCATATGGTATGTTTTGGATCCCGTGGTGTAATGCTTCTCTAGTGTAAGAATGTCAATGATTCTTCAGTGTGTGTCTGTGAGAATGTCAAGTACTGACATGCACACATACACCACCTATTGAATAATCATGTAATGGCTCACTCTGTCTTAGGTTGCCTGCCCATTTAATTTTTCCTGTTATGTCATTGGGCCATGACTCCACATTCCATTTATTCACCTTCAATCTTGGGCACACACTTGGTTCAATGGATATTTTATATGTTCTTTTTTATGTCTTTGACAAGCCAATGTGGTGGTGTTTCTTATGAGTGTGAAGTGTTCTCATTGTATTAGTTGCATGTATGCATCCTAATAAAATCTTTCCGATGGCATTTAAACTAATGCTAATGTGCTTCTTGTCAGCAACATACAGGTTTGTACACACTGATATATTCTCTATGTAATGGTTTTACTTTTTTACATTGTAGATCTGATGATGACGGCAAGACTGTCAAGACAGATGTTGTGAAATAAAATGAAAATGCCAAGTTATTCTGGCTGCAGAAAATTTTCCAGATATGAAAAATATTTAATTTCAGAAACAACATATAACTAAAGGGATATCCACATTGATTAGTGGGTTTTGGGTGAGACCAGACTAAGGAAAACTAAAAGCCTAATAATGAAGACATACCAAAACAAATAGTAACCCAAAAATCACACAAACAAAATCTAGATCAATCAACAGAACCACAATAAAAACTGGTATTGCAAATTTGGTCAAGGAGAATATTAGATAATAGTTTTAGTTTTGACCAGTGACGTAATGTTAATGTATGCTGTGGTGACATCTTTTGGTGTGTACTTTCACAGTTAGATTGTTAGTTGGTGAAGCCACCAAATGTGGCAGAGGATGACATGTTATGGTGACCAACTGATCTGTAGTTTAGCTCAAGGTTGAGATTAAGTTGTGGAAAAATAAATTGACAATAACTGATACATATAATGTGTCAAGGTAAGGTACAATTTATGTTGGTCATTTTACGGTAGTTCCTGTTAAGCCATTGTAAAGGTATCTCCCATTCCTTTCACTTTGACAAAGCAGTAGCCATAAAATTTCCTATTACAATAATCTTTGATTATATACTGTTAACATTCACTGTAAGTGCTGAAAGCTGGATATGGTTGGTTTTTGGAACGATATATTATCCGCAAATTAATTACTTTCAGAGGGAGATAGTTTGCTTGGTATTTTAACAGTAAGATCAACACTCAGTACTGTCATATGTATTACTGCCACACTGCCTGGCATTGTGCCTCATGAAAGTAAGTACATTTAAGTGTCCTTGTGAATGCAATAATATTCAGGGCTAGGATTTCCTTTTTATAGAATAAATTATTCATAGTAATATTTGCCTCCTGCAAGCACAAAGACAGTTTTAGTAGATATCTCAAAACATGGTATGGAACATTGTGATGGAATTTCTTGTCACACAATTTCTTATTTTGATGAAAACTGATTTTATTGTTAAAAAGGGAAGGAAGACCAGATTTCAAAGTATAAATGGGTAAGTGTAGCTTTCTTTTTGGATTGAGGTATTTTACTTGCTAAGAGATGTACAAGTTGGGCAGATATTCTTCTTTCAGTAAGTGGCAATAACATTTTCACATTTTTTCCTCCTGAAATGTGATCTGCCAGTAATGATAGTCTGTTCCTCAATACTGACAAAAATTGCAATCCCAGTTGTAATTGCTTTTTGTTTAAAGCCATGACCACTTGTGACCCCATATAAGGCCATTGCCAGTCAAGTGATACAAATCACCTAAGAACAGATGAAAAATACCTTATCAGAATTAACTCAGTAAGTAATATATATATTCCTGGCATCACTAGTCTTGAGGCAATCTGCAATGTGTGATAACTGAAAATCGCTATAAAAGCATTTTATTGGCTGACCAATTCTGACAGTGGTGCTGTCATTATGGATCTTATGCTTCAAAAAAAAAATTACAATGTATTGTCAGTGTTGCAAGTCACTTCAAATTGCATATTTACATTCTACTACCATGAAGATCACTATAAATTGACATATACAAGACAATAGTCCAGCCAAATGCCCTAGTGCCACCTGGTGGATGTATGTGGTGGTCATTGAATTTACACCAGGTCTGTCAGTTGCCAGATGGTGGTGAGCATGAACATATGCATTTGGTGCAATATAGTTATGTTTGTATCCGAGCATAGTACTTTTATATTTGACATGCTTGTAGACTCATGCCCTCTTCATAGGAGAGGGAAGTGCATATGCAATGTGAAGTGACTTGCAACACTAGTGCACAGTATGTTGTAAAAACATTTTAAAGCATAAGATCTAATGATGATAGCATAGCTCTGTCAAAACCACTCTTCCAATAAAATGCTTTTTAGTGATCTTGGCTCATGAAGTTCCCTTCATTCATCACAAGTAATACATAATTACCTAAATCAGTGGCACAAGGTGCAGTTCCTACCAGTCGTGTTTAAGAATGCCATGAGGCCAATAATTGTGCTGTATGTAAAGCAAGGACAGTTTCAAAATAAAAAGGATGACAGTAAAGAAAACAATTTCAGTCAGATGAACAACTCAAGCGTAAGGATGTAGTCGAAGATAGTAATGTCTAGCAGTCAGTAACCAATAGCTCTTACAAGCACCCAAGGAAGATGAATGGCTGTAACCTGTCTTCTTCTTGCCTTCACTTCAGTGTGAGGATTTCCAGTCGGCACAAGAGGGTGCTCTAGCTTGTGGCATTAGCACACTGTCTGATATAACACACAATTTCTGAAACATCATATTTCCTCCAATCTGTTGGTGCATCTTACCTAAATTATTTTGAGCTCATATATGCTAAACTTTTTAACTTAACTCAGTTTTATGTAGAAATTCTATTCCTCAGTTTGTAATTGGACACGTCATGTAGCTTAACAGACAGAACATGTAAGGTACTTTCTATGTTGTGTTTGTTACCTATTTCTGTACTTGTGCTCCATAAAAACTGTGCCTTGTATGCATTATTTTGACAAATATCAGATTGTGAATTCATTCTTATCTTTCTTATTTGTTCTTGAGATCTTGGTGTCATTTGATAATGGCATCATATGAGACCAAAACTAGCTGTGATGTTAAGTAAAAATCTGTGACAGCTCATGGTTTTTCAAGCTATCATTTGTTGTGGAACTCATCACACTCTTCATAGAGACATTATATGTTCCTCGGTTCATTAAACCTTTAAAATCTGCATTTGGCTCATGCTTCCACTACCAAATATAGGAAATATGTTACTGATGACTTCTATGTGTCATAAACTGGGTTGGGGTGCAAGAATGCCTTGAGCGAACTGCTTGTAGACTGCATCAAAGAACGTAAGGATACAGTTCAGGATTGAAAAACAGACATGCATTAATATGCCAAGACAAATAGTTGTAGCAATTGAAGTCTTGTTTATTTTACCTTAAAGTAGTACACCAAAATTTGAATTAGAATCAAAATTGTGTTATGTTGACTCATTAAAATATTTTAACATGGTATAAGCTTAGTTGGTAGGAAGGATTTGTGGTTGATAAGTATTACTTTTGATTTTCAACAAACTCCAGAGAAAGGTAATTACTATGTGAGTCATCTACATAGCTACTTTTAAAATTTGTAAGAATCATATTCACAGAGGTGGTGATAATACAGAAGCCACATTTTGTTTATATGTAGAAGAATGTGTTAAAGACATGTACCATAGGACAGGAATGGGCACATTACAAAAAGAAACTGATAGTATGAGGAATAATAAAAAAAAAATTGAAAGTTTTAAGGAAGTAACTCTCTTTCCATAGACTTATCTTCATATCTCCACAAAGTATTGGACAAAGTTTCATGATATGGTTTCTTTGAAACTTTGTAGAGGATTGCATTGTAGGCAAGCTTAGGCACTTCCAGTGGTTGAAACAATGTCTGCATATGAGAGCAACCTCATGTGTCCTAATGGGCACTATAATATGAATGTCGAAGTGTGTACATTAGGGAGTCCTGAAATTTGTGAGTCTTCACAGTCCTGGTAGTACGTATGTTGTCATTATTGAGCAAGATCCCATACAGTACTTTTGACTGCTCCTGCAGAAATCTTTATATGAGTTTAGGAAGGCATAATTTGGAAAGTAAATCTATGACTACAATTGTATCTTCAAGTATGATTTTGCACATAATGCATAACCTGTTTGCTCCCTCCATTTTCATTGATCAAACACTACTGGAGGATACAATAAAATGAGATGAATCTGATCAGGCGGTGTCAGTCTGATCATTTACTGGTTTTTCCACATTTGGATAACTGAGCATAGCATTTTAACAATTACATTGCAGCTGACCATTATTGTGAATTCTTGACTAATCTATTTACAACAGTGGCATGTTGGAGTGCACACAACCAGAAAATCGCATTGTCAGTAGGTGTGTGATTCTTGTGCTACACTCGTTTAGTCAACACAATAGTGTGCAAACTTCTGCTGGCGCCTGTTACTTCCGAAGTCTAACTGGTAAGTTGCAATATTATTGCTTGCATATGAATGTCTTAAGTGATATAGTTTCATTTTTTGTTCATTGCTAATACTACTCAGTCACTATGCAGGCCTAATTACAAAACTGCATTTTTGTTGGGTGAATCCGATAATGCGAGTATACCCAAAGGTTCTGGGACCAACGTGGAAATCCAACTACTAACCAGAATTTCTTCTAAGTACGGTGAAAGCTGTCAAATCAGGAAAATTAAGCATCCAGAAAGCTCCAGAGCAATATGCAGTTCCATATACGGCATTAAATGACAAACTCGAGGAAAGGTATAAACACGAGTTAGGCGGCCGACCAGCTTTAACCAATAGTGAGGGAAAAAGCCTGGTTGAAGGATTATTGTGTTGTTCAAAATGGGGGTTTCCTTTGAAGAATAATGATGCTAAGGACATTGTACATGCATATCTCAATTGAGCAGGGAGGGTTGAAAAAAGATTTTGTGACAGTCGACCTGGGCATAGTGGGTAAAATCTTTTCAGAAAAGAAAGAAAGAACTAATGGTTAGAGTAAGTGAAAATGTGAAGAGGGCAAAGGCAGCAGTTACCCAAGAAACAGTGATTGATTATTTTAAAAACCTTGAAGTGACCTTGAGTGGTGTCCCTCCCTCCACCATTATAAACTATGATGAGACAAACTTTCGTGACAATCGTGGACAAGTGAAAGTAATAGTGAAGCGAGACCCAAGACATCCTGAAAGGATAGTGGATATTTCTAAGTCAAGTATCAGTGTGGTGATAGCAGCAGCTGCCGACAGCTCAGTCCTCCCACCGTACACAGTTTATAGGGCAAAACACCTCTACGATACTTGGACAGAAGAGGACATAACTGGTGCAGGTTATAATAGGAATAAAAGTGAGTGGTTTGACTTAACGATGTTAGAATCATGGTTGCCGTAAGCCCAGCAATTGGAGGGACCTGAAGTGATTATAGGTCGCTATCTCTAGAGTCATCTGTCTTATAACGTGATTAAACTGTGCCAGAAACAGGACATTAAATTTGTGCTTCTACTACCTAATTCTACTCATTTGTGTCAGCCACTTGATGTGACCTTTTTTAGACCTTCAAAACTTGCTTGGAGAAATGTGCTAACTGACTGGAAAAGGAAGAATAGAGGAGTGGTGACAAAATCCATATTTCCCAGGTTCTCGAAGAAAACCTTCGAAAATATAACTATCACGTCCAATAAAATGTAATATCTGGGCTCAGAAAAGCAGGAATTTTTCTTTTCTTCCTGATAAAGTCACTTTAGATTCCAGAAGCAATTGATAACAATGCACATGGCACTTGTTCATCAGAAGCTTCTTGGGCAGCAGCCTTCAAAATGCAATTGAAACAGATTCACGCTAATGAAACAAAAGGAAAGTCCAGTGGCGTCTGGACATTGGTGTGTATGGATATTGGATCCCACTTCGTACCCCATTGGAAGCAGTTGCCATCCGGGTCCACTTGGACTTTGCAGTCATGATATGCAATCTCCTGACAGGCCACGTAATCTGCTACCCTGACTGCCCTCATTCAATTTTCGATTATTCTTTTTTGAGAGAGTGATTGAAGTTAAGTAGTCATGATTTCTTCTTCTTTCTTCATTCTTCCCAAATTCTCTTCATACGTTCACTGTGTTCACTCTTGCGTTCTTCCAGCCATCTTTTTCCCGTTCTGTTCTCCATATGTTCTTGTTTAAGTGTGTGTTTCTTTATGATGTTTCTAAACTGTTCTCTATTGTTTATGTTGTCTTGTGTGATCTCCAGTTCTTTAGTGTCTTCTTCTGCTTCAGTGATCCACTTTGTCTTGTTTTTGCTCTTGTTTACTGTCACAAAGATTTGTCTTGTGAGCCTGCTTTTATTCATTCTGCTGATATGTCCACAAAATTTCATCCTTCTCCTTCTAATGGTGTCTATTATTGTTTCTATGTCTTTGTAAATCTCTGTAGTTGGCCTCTTCATCCAAATTCCTTCCCAAAACACTGGTCCACATATTTTCCTCAGAATTTTTCTTACCTGTTTTCCAATCTTTGTATGACCGCGAATCACTGAATAAACTGCTTCTGGTAGGACTACTGTGTTTTAATGCCTTAGTTTCACATTGGTTGAAATAGATTTCTTATTATAGTGATTCCAAGTGAGCTTATATGCTTTCTGTAATCTGGAGATTGTATCTCTATTGGCTATTGAGTTCAGTCCAGATGGTTAGATTACCTCTCCCATATATACGGCTGAAGTTTATAAAAATTGTTGACCATATGCTGGATAGGTATGTACCCAGTAGAAAAGTTCATAATGGGAAGGACCCTCCATAGTATACAGTCACTGTATAGAAACTTCTATAGAAACAGAGACTAAGGCATAATACATGTAAAACAAAGCGTAGGACAATAGACAGAGAGATGCTAAATGAAACACATTTGGCTGTCAAGAGAGCACTGTGTGAAGCCTTCAATAACTACTGTAGCAGAACATTGTCAGATGATACTTCACTAAACCTAAAGAAATTCTCGTTGTATGTAAAGGCTGTTAATCACACTGAAGTTACTGTCGAGTCCCTAGAGAATGAGGCACTAACTGAAACTGAAAGTAGCAATGTAAAAGCTGAAATGCTTAACTTTGTTTTCAAATGTTCCTTTATAAAGGAAAATGCAGGAGAACCTCCTCCCCCCCCCTTTCTCCCACCATGGGCTTGACGACTCTTTTGTGAGCACATGCTTGGATAGCACAGCCTGCAGCCTTTGTTTGCAGCATTACTCCCATTTCGTCCTGCAAGCTTACACTTTCTCTATCCCTTCCCCCTTTGTCTCTCCATCAGATGGTTTTCTTGGTGCAGACGGTGGTTAGACCTGGTTTGTGATTGCGACTCTAGCTTCCATTTCTGGCATTTATTACACATTTTCATTGATAAATACATGGTCGCCATTGTTGGATTTGACCTGGCACCCATTTTCAAAATTCTCCAGAAGTGCAGACCGAGCGAGGTGGCGCAGTGGTTAGCACACTGGACTCGCATTCGGGAGGACGACGGTTCAATCCCGTCTCCGGCCATCCTGATTTAGGTTTTCCGTGATTTCCCTAAATCGCTTCAGGCAAATGCCGGGATGGTTCCTTTGAAAGGGCACGGCCGATTTCCTTCCCCATCCTTCCCTCACCCGAGCTTGCGCTCCGTCTCTAATGACCTCGTTGTCGACGGGACGTTAAACACTAATCTCCTCCTCCAGAAGTGCAGATCATGCAAAGGTGGTCACCTGATGGTCCTTCCATTTAATACATTTAATAGGGGTATGTACCAAAAACCCAGTAGCCATCCTGTTTTGGACGGGTCCTCAAATACCTGCATGGTGGTAGCCCCCCGGCCACACAGGGCTTGCACTGCAGGTGCCTGAGCTGAAAACTCCCCAGGTATGCCAAGGAGTATGTGCCCATCGTGACTGGGGCATGGGGACTCCAAGCAGTGAGTTACTGGCCAGGTTGCTGTTGCCGAGGCTGGGTGACATCCATTGAGAGAGCCCCCGTTCAGAGTGGGTGGCACTGTGGCAGATGAGCTGCAGACGAAGTCGATGAAGTTATCTCCCAATGGTGGCCATACGGCCTCAGCTGTCTCTATCAAAGTGCAGTCCTCTTTTAATAGAGAGAGATAGGACCCTAAAATGTTCTCTTCTCTGGCTGCACCATGGGAGAAATGTAGGGTTGAGTGGCAAGTGGCGAAATATTCCCCCCAATACTTAGTTTACATGAGGGCTGATGGGCATTCTTTCTAGGCCACAAAGCCTTTATTCTTTGTAAAAACCATAGAGGACAAGTTTGAGGAAGTTGCACTGATCTCCGAAATGAAGAGTGGGTCAATTTTGATCAAAACAGCGTCATATGCCCAGTCTTGGGCACTGCTCACTTGTAACAAGCTGTGTGATGTACCATTGACTGCTACTCCCCAGAACAGCCTAAATATGGTTCAGGGCTTCATTTTCCACTGAGACTTCCTCTTACAATCCAATGATCAGCTACACGCCAACTTTGAGCGATGCAGTGTACATAGGGGCCAAAGGACAATAGGGTCACTATCAGTGCCTTCATCTTGAAACCGTATTGCTCCCCCACCTCCACCCCCTTACATGTGGTGCTTAAACTGTTTGAAATTGGGGCACATGTATTTGTGCTGCAGTATTAGGGCTATCTGGAGAGATTGTGGACAAGTGTTGTATCGAATGCTCTGTCTGCCACTCCCCCATCTGTGTGAGCTGTGGAAAATACCATTCTCTGTGCTCATAGGTTGCACTGTTTACCAGAGAGAGAAGGAAATACAAAAAATACAAGACTAACTAACTTACCAAGAGGCCAAGTAGTAGTATGGGCAGTTGCACCAAGCATGTACAATGATGTCATGTGCTATAGCTACGACAACCTCGCCCCTTTTGGTGACAGTGCTCCCACCTGTTACACCACCTACAGAAGGCTGGCAGCCCCTGATGCCCCAGTTCACACCACTTAATGGAACCTGAAACCTATGTGTACCAATGCGATACCCCTCAACCATTTTCAGCAGGTGACCATAGGGCATAGCCTGCCTCCTTGGTCCCTTCATGACCTCACAATACATTGTAAACATTATTCTCCTGTGGAACTGTAGTAGTTTTGCCACCACCTGGCTGAGCTACAACATCTTTCAAACACTTCCTCTGCCTTGTGCATGGTCCTTCGTAAGGCTTGGTTTCAAGTAATGCAGATCCTTGCCCTTTGTGGATATCAGGGATATTATAAGAATCATGCTACCTATGAAAGGGTGTCGGGCAGAGTTGGCACAAATGTTCTGGACACTCTATATAGCAAATTTGTCTGTCTTAATACACCTTTGGAGGCAGTGGCTGTTTGGGTAAGGGCATTACAGGATATTAACATCTGCAATGTTTACCTCCCTCCTGATGGTGAAGTGCCAGAGATCATACTGTTTGTGTTGGTTTGTCATCTACCACCACCTTTCCTAAACTTGACCAATTTCAATGCCCATAACCCTTTGTGGGGTGCAACCAGGAACACTTGCCACAGTCAAAACCTCGAGAACTTATTGGCACAACTTGACCTTTGCCTTTTGAATTCTGACCCCCCATACACTTCATTCAATGTGGTGCACAGAACTTTCTCAGCCACTGACCTTTCCATTTGCAGCTCGTCTTCTGCAATCCAGCCACTAGAGAGTCCACGATGACTTGTGTGGTAGTGATTAAGTCCCAATATTTTTGTCCCTCCCTGAACGTCACTCCCCTCGACACCTGTTCACCAGTTCAGATGGGCTCTCAATAGAGCTGGTTGGGGTGTTTTCACTGCTGCTGTCGCCCTTGGCTCCCTGCCACATGGAAATATCAATGAGGCAGTCTAGAATACAGCTACAGCCATTCTTTTAGCAGTTGATTTAGCAATCACCTGCTCCTTGGGCCCACCCCAATGGAATACTGTACCTTAGTGGTCATCAGAAATCGCAGAGGCTGTCAGAGATAGTAGGTGGGCTCTCCGGTCCCACAATTGGCACCCATCAATGGAGCACCTCATTGCCTTTAAGTCCAGATGCCACCACAGAACATATTGCTCTGCGTTATGCTCGAGCATCATTATCAACCTGCCTTTCGTGTTCTAAAACAGCAAATGGAGTGAAAGCAATTGTCTTTCTACATGCCATGTGGAGTCGTATAATGTTCCATTCAGCGAGTGTCCTGATAAGCTCTAGGACCGGACCGCATCCACAACAAAATGATCAAGCACCTACTGGTGTATTGTCAGCATCATGTCCTTGCCATCTTTAACTGCATCTGGACTGAGGAGCAGTTGCCATCACAATGGTGAGAAAACATCATTGTCCCAGTCTCAAACTTTGTAAACACACTCAAGAGGTGGAGAGTTCACCCAGTAGGTCTCACCAATGTCCTCTGTAAGTTGCTTCAGTGCATGGTGAGCCAGTGGCTGTGTTACCTCCTTCACCCTTGAGGTCTTTTGACTCCATCCCAGGGTGGTATTTGCCAAGGCATTCCACTACTGGTAATCTGGTTTACCTAGAGTTTGACATCTGAGCAGCTTTTGCACGACGTGAACACCTTGGTGACACCACTTCCTTGCTGCCTTACACAAGTAGGGTCTTCGGAGTCCGCTCCCGATTTTTATCCAGAACTTCCTGTAGCATTGTATGTTTCAGGTTCAAGTTGGTGCTTCCCACAGTACACCCCCCCCCCCCATATCCAAGAGAATAGGTTCCCACAGGACTCTGTACTGAGTGTGCCTCTCTTTCTAGTAGCCATCAATGATCTAGAAGCAGCTGTGGGGTCCTCAGTATCACCCTCCTTGTATTCTGATGATTTTTTGCCTCTACTATTGCTCCTCTAATGGGGATGTTGCTGGAAGTCAATTGCAAGGCACCATACAAAATGCGCAGGGATGGGCCCTCGCCCATGGCTTTCAGTTTCCAGCTGCCAAGACTTGCGTCATGCACTACTGTTGATATTGTATCACTCATCCACAACCAGAACTTTACCTTAACAACCAGCTACTCAATGTGGTGGAGACTTATCATCTATTATGACTGGTCTTCAATTCTCAGGTGACATTTACCAGCGTAAGCGAAAGTTCTGCCTGCACCTTAATACAATTTGCTGCCTGAGTAACACCAGCTGAGGTGCAGATCACACTACCCTTCTGCAGCTCTACAAAATCCTGTCTTGATTATGGGAGTGATGTGATTTGGCATTATCCTCAGCATTGCAGATTCTGGAACTAATGCACCACTGCGAGGTTTGACTTGCAACAGGAGCCTTTCGAACTAGCCCTGTGAACAGCTTACTCATAGAGGTTCGGATCCCTCCATTGAGGATCAGGTGCCAACAACAGCTTGTCAATTATGCTACCGACATTTGCAGCTCCTATCTTTTCTTTTCAAACACAGAAATCCATCTCCCATAATGGCGGGCCAGATCAGGGATAACAATCACAGTCCATGTCTTGTACATCCTCTTCGAACTCCAGTTGTTTCCTCTTCCACCTCTCGTTTGGGCCCACTGATGTACACCTCCAGGGTGTATCCCTTGGCAATAACTTCGTCATCACCTGTCACAGGGTCTGAAAGACTCGGTTCTTCCTGAGGCCCTCCATCACTAATTTTTCTCCGTCCTTGTCGCATCCTGGGGTTCTGAAGTAGTCTGTCCTGATGGCTCAATGGTTGCTGGTCATGTAGGCTTTGTTTATACTCACATTGGACATACTGAACTGTGCTCCTTGCCAGATGGCTGTAGTGTTCTCACTGTGGAGTTGGTAGCCATCTCTCGTACTCTTTAGCATATTTGTTCCCACACTGGTGAGTCCTTTCTCATCTACAGCGATTCCTTGAGCAGTTTGCAAGCTCTCTACCACTGTTACCCTTGCCATCTTTTTGTCATTGCTATCTAAAATTCTCTGTATGGTTGCTCAGTGACCTTCATCTGGACCCCAGCCACATCGGGATCCTGAGAAATGAACTTACTGATAGTGTGGCCAAACTGGCTACCAGTGAACTGACTCTGGAGATTGATATTCCCAAAACAGACCTCCGATCAGTATTACACCATCAAGGTTTAGGAATCTGAAATATGGAATGGCTCACTCTGGTTTTACTGAAATAATTACAGGTGATAAAGGAGACAAAAAATCTGCGAGATTCTCCATGCAGGCCTCTCGCAAAAACTCTACCATCCTTTGCTGTTTCCGCATCAGCCATACCTGGCTGACTCGTGGTCGTCTCCTCCATCAGGAGGAACCACCCCTCAGTCGTTGTGGTTCCCATTTGACAGAGCTCCACATTTTGCTTTACTGCGGTGGTCTCTTAATCTCCCTGACTCGCTACCCCTGGTGTTAGGAAACAGTGCCTCAGCAGCTCACTTTGTTTTACATTTTATTCGTGAAAAAGGCTTTTACGACTCTTTGACGGAGGGTCACTTAACCTTATGGTGCCATTGAGGGGCTGGTAGAATACTGTTGCCGCCTCTGCTCAGAACAGTCTGTAGCTGTCTGGGCTTGGTGCTCCAGCCCCGTCCTCACCCTACCTGCTCTTTTACTCTTCTTCTCCCTTCTCATGTGGTCTGTTACACTTGCCCATCTTTTGTCTCTGTGTGCTTCTCTTGCCCTGTCTACATTGCTAGTCTTTCCTAGACAATTTCTGAGTGGAGTACATCTGGTAAATGTCACATGCTGGGGGATGTATGTCTCCTTATTGCACACTGTTTTTGGGGGCTTGTGACTGTTCATCAGGTGGGACACCATGGCTGCCTTTCTTCCTCTGTCTCCCCCCTTTCTTCCTCTGTCTCCCCCCTTTCTTCCTCTGTCTCCCCCCTTTCTTCCTCTGTCTCCCCCCTTTCTTCCTCTGTCTCCCCCCTTTCTTCCTCTGTCTCCCCCCTTTCTTCCTCTGTCTCCCCCCTTTCTTCCTCTGTCTCCCCCCTTTCTTCCTCTGTCTCCCCCCTTTCTTCCTCTGTCTCCCCCCTTTCTTCCTCTGTCTCCCCCCTTTCTTCCTCTGTCTCCCCCCTTTCTTCCTCTGTCTCCCCCCTTTCTTCCCCTGTCTCCCCCCTTTCTTCCCCTGTCTCCCCCCTTTCTTCCCCTGTCTCCCCCCTTTCTTCCTCTGTCTCCCCCTTTCTTCCTCTGTCTCCCCCCTTTCTTCCTCTGTCTCCCCCCTTTCTTCCTCTGTCTCCCCCCTTTCTTCCTCTGTCTCCCCCCTTTCTTCCTCTGTCTCCCCCCTTTCTTCCTCTGTCTCCCCCCTTTCTTCCTCTGTCTCCCCCCTTTCTTCCTCTGTCTCCCCCCTTTCTTCCTCTGTCTCCCCCCTTTCTTCCTCTGTCTCCCCCCTTTCTTCCTCTGTCTCCCCCCTTTCTTCCTCTGTCTCCCCCCTTTCTTCCTCTGTCTCCCCCCTTTCTTCCTCTGTCTCCCCCCTTTCTTCCTCTGTCTCCCCCCTTTCTTCCTCTGTCTCCCCCCTTTCTTCCTCTGTCTCCCCCCTTTCTTCCCCTGTCTCCCCCCTTTCTTCCCCTGTCTCCCCCCTTTCTTCCCCTGTCTCCCCCCTTTCTTCCCCTGTCTCCCCCCTTTCTTCCCCTGTCTCCCCCCTTTCTTCCCCTGTCTCCCCCCTTTCTTCCCCTGTCTCCCCCCTTTCTTCCCCTGTCTCCCCCCTTTCTTCCCCTGTCTCCCCCCTTTCTTCCCCTGTCTCCCCCCTTTCTTCCCCTGTCTCCCCCCTTTCTTCCCCTGTCTCCCCCCTTTCTTCCCCTGTCTCCCCCCTTTCTTCCCCTGTCTCCCCCCTTTCTTCCCCTGTCTCCCCCCTTTCTTCCCCTGTCTCCCCCCTTTCTTCCCCTGTCTCCCCCCTTTCTTCCCCTGTCTCCCCCCTTTCTTCCCCTGTCTCCCCCCTTTCTTCCCCTGCCTCCCCCCTTTCTTCCCCTGTCTCCCCCCTTTCTTCCCCTGTCTCCCCCCTTTCTTCCCCTGTCTCCCCCCTTTCTTCCCCTGTCTCCCCCCTTTCTTCCCCTGTCTCCCCCCTTTCTTCCCCTGTCTCCCCCCTTTCTTCCCCTGTCTCCCCCCTTTCTTCCCCTGTCTCCCCCCTTTCTTCCCCTGTCTCCCCCCTTTCTTCCCCTGTCTCCCCCCTTTCTTCCCCTGTCTCCCCCCTTTCTTCCCCTGTCTCCCCCCTTTCTTCCCCTGTCTCCCCCCTTTCTTCCCCTGTCTCCCCCCTTTCTTCCCCTGCCTCCCCCCTTTCTTCCCCTGCCTCCCCCCTTTCTTCCCCTGCCTCCCCCCTTTCTTCCCCTGTCTCCCCCCTTTCTTCCCCTGTCTCCCCCCTTTCTTCCCCTGCCTCCCCCCTTTCTTCCCCTGCCTCCCCCCTTTCTTCCCCTGCCTCCCCCCTTTCTTCCCCTGCCTCCCCCCTTTCTTCCCCTGTCTCCCCCCTTTCTTCCCCTGTCTCCCCCCTTTCTTCCCCTGTCTCCCCCCTTTCTTCCCCTGTCTCCCCCCTTTCTTCCCCTGTCTCCCCCCTTTCTTCCCCTGTCTCCCCCCTTTCTCCCCCCTTTCTCCCCCCTGTCCTCCTCCATTTTGTTCCTCATCTTACATTTTTAGACCTGTGGTGGTGGTGGTGGTGGTGGGGGGGGGGGGGCGATGGCTGCAAGAGAAATGGCAGCAGTCACCACCGAGGAGAACTGCAGGATATTTGTTAGAAAACTGCAGTATGAAACTGTTTTGCTTGAGGTTCAACAGTGCTTGTCCAACAGTTATCTACTATACTCCTAGAGGTGGCAACCTTACTTAGTGTGGGGAAAATAAAGTGTCACTAACAGCACTTGGTATATTTCTCCACTTCCCCAATCTCTCCAGGCTGACGTTACATTCCAACAGGATACATGAAGATGTAAAACAGGTAACCCTTCTCCCTAAGTGTAGAGAATGAAACAGGCAAAATAAAACTGAAAGAACTTTTCTGTGAAACCATTCACTCTAATAAGTATAAAATGTCAGTAAATATTGCATCATTCAATCCCTTACCATAGGCACAAATTACCAGGGCATATAATATTGAATTTTGAACATCTGCCATTTTAAAGTGCCAATATATAACTATTACATGCTTAATATTCTTTTTAAATGACGTCATAAATTCCATGAATTAATTTATATGCACTTGCTTCGTAACAGTAGTTTCTTACCATGTAATCTATTTCTTATAATTTTCAGGTGTCTGGGGAGCCCGTAGCCTGGAGTACTAGAGAAGGACAACAGTTTTTAGATTCTCTTATACTAAGTGACGCAGCCCAAAAGTTTGCAATAGGATGTGAAGTGGCTTATGTACGCACACCATATGTGTATCTGAACACGTTGTATCCCTTTGCTGCTCTTTCCTTAGTATACACAATAGCACAAAATTTGAACAGGAAACTGCACATGGAAAAGCAGCCTCAAGCAATAAGAGGAGTGGTGTATTCTGTTTTAGCTATTTTTGGTGTTGGGCTGTGGGCTGTCCTGAAAGATGTCACAAGTACCCACTATGAAAAAAAATGTGATGAAGAGGTGAGCTCATTGAGTGAAACTTATGCAAAAGGAGGACTAGAATTTTATTCAAAAATTCTCCAGCGAAACATTGCATTGAGGAGTCTCCTGGGCGAAAAGGGGAAAAAGCTGTACAGTGTATCTGGTAACAGACAATATTTCATTCGACAGAAAAGTTTGCCATTGATTAACAGGAAGCTGTTCTTGGAAAATCAGTTGGCAGCACTACAGAAAAGAACTGAAGCAGCTGAAGTGTAGAGTGTGATACTTGTGAATTAACCATTTAAATTTGTTGTGTAAATTGAAATTTTATTCTTTGAAATTGTCTGAAATTGTCAGTGCCATTTTAACTAACTGAATCATTTGTTACCAGTCAATAAATTTTATTTAATAAAAGGTTGGTTGTTGAATTAAAAGGAAATTTTGTGCCTCCCACATTTCTTGAAAAACTACTTCTATTAAAAATAGTTTAATAGTGTGCCTGTTCCTACAGTTCCCAGATGCATACATTTTTCTCAGTACACAGAGAGATGGAATGCAAACATTGACATGCATTGAGGAGAAAGTTCCATCTCAATGTAGTCACCATATTGCAGAAGGCAAGTTCCTGTTCAGCCATCAGGATTTTTGTTTTCTGTGAGTTTACTAAATCCTAAGGCGAATATGAAGATGGCTCCTTTAAATGGAGCTAGACTGTTTTCTCACCCTTTTCTTGTCCAGTCAAGGCTTTTGCTCTATTTAATGACATCAGTGACAAAATGTCAAACTCCTATGTCTCTTTCTGCTCTGCTACCTGATTTATGTTATCCATGTCTCTCGTAAATACTATGAAAATTGCTTCAGCATGATGACAATCATTTTATTCCCAGAGTAATGTCAAAACTGTGATAATACGCACTTTATACTTGTCATAAATGCAAACTAAATAAGAAGTTTTGGAAGAGGAAAAGTGAAGGACATTCTGCAGCCTAGTTCATAATCATTAATAGTTCCTTGTTAACAAACAGTTTCTATGTCTTAATAGTCTTTTTCTGCAATGGCAGTTTGTTTTTCTATGAACTGCAAAGTACTAACATGAATGGTAGAAGCTGACCTCGGGGAAGATCAGTTTGTATCCCAAAGAAATGTAGGAACACCCAAGGTAATACTGACACTACAACTATTCTTAGAAGATAAGTGAAGGAAATGCAAAGGTTCACTTGAATAAACTCATTATAATTCTGAAGGTAGCATGGGTAAAATACAGGGAACAAAACTCTGTTTACAACCTGTATGGAAACCATAAGGCATCTATGTCCATACTCCGCAATCCACCATACGGTGCGTGGTGGAGGGTACCTCGTACCACAACTAGCATCTTTACTCCCTGTTCCACTCCCAAACAGAACGAGGGAAAAATGACTGCCTATATGCCTCTGTATGAGCCCTAATCTCTCTTATCTTATCTTTGTGGTCTTTCTGCGAAATATAAGTTGGCGGCAGTAAAATTGTACTGCAGTCAGCCTCAAATGCTAAGGCACTTATAAGAATCTAATTGTATGAAAGAGAAGTAGTGTTTGAGGAGGGAGTGAGGTATGGTTGTAAACTATCCCTGATGTTACTCTGTCTGCACTTTGAGAAAGTAGTAAAGGAAACAAAGAAAAATTTGGAGAATGAATTAAAATTCAGCTAGAAAAAATAAAAACACCGAGGTTTGCCTATGGCATTGTAATTCTGTCAGAGCCAGCAAAGGACTGGATACTGTCTCTAAAGGAGGATATAGATGAACATCTACTAAAGCAAAACAAGATGAATGGAACATAATTGAATTAAATCATGTGATACCGAGTAAATTAGATGAGAAAACAAGACACTAAAAATAGTAGAGGAGTTATGCTATTTGGGGAGTAAAATAACTTACGATGGCCAAAGTAGTAAGGATATACAATGCAGACTGCCAATGACAAGAATAGTGTTTCTGAAGAAAACAAATTTGTTAATAACAAATAAAGGTTTAAACGTTGGGCAGTCTTTTCTGAAAGTATTCCTATGGAGTGTAGCCTTGTATGAAAAACCTTTCCTGAAAGTATTCCTATGAAGTGTAGCCTTGTATGAAAGTGAAACATACATAGACAGTTCGAACAAGAATAGAATAGTAGCCTTTGAATTGTGTCAGAACTTGACTAAAAGAAGGGATCGGTTGATAGGACACATTCAGAGACATCAAGGCATCACCAGTTTAGTATTACAGGCAAGTTTTTTTTTGGTGGGGAGGGGGGGTGTAAGTGGTGGAGAATTGTAGAGGGAGACCAAGAGATGAATGCAGTAAGCAGGTTCAGAAGACTGTAGGTTGCAGTAGTTATTCAGAGATGAAGAGGCTTGCACAGAATACAGTAGAATATCAGCATCAAAACAATCTTTGGACAAAGAGCACAACAACAACAATATGCATATCTCTCGTTGAAATGTCCTAAAGTATAAATGATGCAGTTCAGTCCTACATGCAAAAGAAGTGTAAGTAATGCATGAATCAGGAAAACATAGAATCAATGGTATATCTGTTTTAAAAAATGCCTCTCTCCAGAAATGTGTGTGTACTATATTTATGTCTGAGAAGTATCGTGTGTTTACACAGCAAGGAAGCAGTTCTAATTTGGTTTGAGCTTCAGTAGTTCGATAAGGGATGAAATATATCATCATTGCAAAACTCTTAAGAGATGCGCAACACATGTGAATGTATTCTCTGAATCACTCCTACCCATGTATGCAGTCAGTCTGTCCAGAGAAGCTTTACTTTTAGTTCATAAGTTTAAATAAAACTGTACTAGTTGGAAAACAATATTTACCCAGAAGGTCTATTGGAATTGTTATTACACTTGCCAGCCACAGTACCTCAACAACAAAGCCAATTTTGAAAAAAAAAAATCTACTTAACAGCTGTTTAATCAAAAAGTTTTAACAGGCAAGCATTGATCATACACAAATAGTCAGGAATATTGAATATAAATAAATAATTGTAGATATGCTTCTTGGGCGAGGCATCAGATGTTGTCATGAAATTTTTCCACAATATTTCATCAGTGGAAATGACCAACATCTTCAGGTGTGATGAACACGCTGCTGAGGCCATGAGCAAAGCCTCTCCTGTTTATGCCAGTCTGAGAAGAAACTGCACAGGCATGAATGCACCAGATTCAGTGCCCAATCATGCAGATATCCTGATCGGTATCAAGAAAGATAGCTAGGCCACCTGACAGACGATGAACCAATAGCTTCGACACACCCACAGAAACTGTCAGTCATATTGTTCCCTGACATCGCCCACCTAGTGCCCTGTGCTGGGAGCCCCCTGCTGGTGAGTGTACTCATGCTGATGTGCGTCAGTCAGCACCATTGTCATCACCACAGCGCCATTCCTTGTTCGACCATCAGTTCTTCCTTGTGGTAGCTGTGATTTTAACATGGCCAGTGCTGGATCCCATGCTGTGCTAAGTTGATATCCTGTGTCCCTGTTAAGCAGATTAGTCGAGTTGCAAATTTTCACTGCTTATTTAATGATGCTGTCCCAGTAGAAGACCTCGACAAAAGAATTTTGGTGTTTCTGTATTCGTTACTGTATCCTGTATTGGGACGGTGCTCAGCCATTGCAGATTTCTCTGGCTAGTCCAAACATGTGTGTTGTCAATGTTTGATACATATATCATAACAATTTTGTCCAGTGTGTTACATCCCGCAGCTACAGGGGATCTTACACACATCTGACCTTCTTAAACCAAGACCATCTTTCATTAACCTGGGAGAACTCCAAGTTGGGCTGGCAGATAAAAGATACTGATGTACAGCAAGATGACCATTCTCCTTGGTTCTAGACTTTCTTCCTGCTCCTCAATTTGTCTGACACACGCCAGGCATAAGGCAAGCCAAATCTCCTCCTCGAATATCTGTTTTCTAAAAATACAGTACAGAGGTTGCGTAGCTCATCAGATAAGCTGTCTGAATCTGATAAGGCTCATGCTCTGTGGACCAATGTTCCAAACACACCACTTCCGGATGGTGACAGTTTCTACCCTGTAAGTATAAGACCTTGCATGTAGGTTTACGGTACACAGCATGACTCACGGCGGCATCCTCTTTTGTTGGCACCAACACATCCAGGAATGGTAGTTTGCTATTTTTCTCCATCTTCCCAAGTCTCACCCAAGAACTGTATTTACAACTAGTCCATCAGGAAAGCCTCAAGCAACACAAATAAATGCATAAAAATTTCTCAGGTCATTTGCCACATCAAATTCTGATAAAATTCCAAGCTTTCGATGATATCCACCATTATTTTTGTCAGGGCATAAAACTGACACTTGTGAACTATCAAAGTTCCGTCTTTTACACCCACAGAACGGTGTCTGGTTGGATTACATCATGATGGCATTTGCAGAGATGACTGCTGTGCATACACAGATTTTGCTTCCGTTCTCTATGTAGCATTGCTTGCAGTACTGTCCATCGCATCAGCTGGTGAACTGCGAGATGTATTCATCTATGTTTTTTCCTTACCAAGAGAGCTCTTTCATGCATTTTTAAGTGCATAGCCAGTGTCTATTGAAGTTGTTTTCTTGAAGTCTAATTTCAATAGCTTCTCTGATTAGACTCCCAATTGTTCAAAGTGTGAGCAAGTATTTGCGTTTGTTCAAACAAAATCTTGTGCTTATTTAACAGGCTGTGCTCTGCCTTTGCTGATTTATCCAAATATTTGTATTTAAGGTGACATTGATGCTCGATGCAACAATCGGCAACCGGCAATCGGCAACAGTGTTATCTGATATCACAAACAGAATACCCATTCCTTCTGAACACTGTCTTCCTCTCTGCTAGATGGTGAAAGCTATGCCTGTTGAGATACAGATGTGTATGCATTGGTTTTCCGTACACTGAATGACCAAGTTGTTGATCTGATTTACATTCAACCAACACATCTAAGAAAGGTAACTCCATCCTTCTCCACCTTTACTGGAAATATTATGTTGGCATGTATACCATTAAGATGATTAATGAACTGCAGCAGTGCCATGCAGCCAGATTAGTAATGTATCATCAACATACCTGAAGAAGCAATATGGTCAGAAAGGAGCACTGTTCAGTGTTCTCTTCAGAATCTTCCCTGAAAAAGTTAGCTATGGCTGGTGACAGTGGCAAACCCATCGTTCAGGTTTGCCACAAGTTTTGGAAATTGGGGAATTTCAAACGTGCCAGGGAAAGTTGAAAAAACACTGGAAAAACCTCGTTTTTGGCTTAGTAGATGAAATGGTTTGTTTACTGAGACGTCACACACTGTTGCTGACTGGGCACAGCTGAGTATGTTCACTGCTTCCCTAATCCCTCATTCTTACTGGTTCTTCCCTTTCTACTACTCCCCTCAGCTTGGAGTTAGTGTTGCCAGCACTTCATGCGGCTAGCCTAGCAGCTGCCAATGAGAGACAGGGAGACATGAGAAGTGGTTTGTTTGGATCTGATTCTTGAAGGCCATTGACGCAGTGGCCGAAGAGGGCAGTCATGTGTGCACGATTTGTGTCTGAGTGATTGTGTGAAGTGTGCGCTCTCTTGTTTTCTAGCAAAGGCTATGGTCAAAAATTTAGTTGCGAGTGTCTCTTCTATGTGCCTGTCTGTGGCTCAGTGATCATCTCTATGATGAGTTGCTACCTATCCTCATTAGTATTGATTCTTAGAGTATTTGTGCAAGTTATCTGTTGTATGGATTGATCACCACAGTCTCATTTCATCAACATTGTGACCATCTGAAGTGAATAGCTGGCGACACAAGTGGACTTCCATGATGGGGCAAAACTGCAGCCCATTGCTGTGGTTATCTGTAACGGATCGGGCCTGCTGAACTGAAGCCCATAGTTTCCCACTAATGTGCAGGCCCTGCTTGTCGGATCTAGTCTAGCCAATCTCCCCGCAGGCCAGGACTGTTTGTGTATGGCATAATGACGCAGATTTTCATGGTTCATCCATGGAGCCAGGACTGTGGCGTTGGATTTCAGGAATTACAACTATCTCACTGCAAATACATTGTACAGTGTGGCATTTTGTAGACATTTCATTTATTCTAGTACATTTTGGCACTTCGAAAGTAGTTTATATGTTAGAAAGTATGGATGATAAGAAGAAGAAAATTGTGGCAGTTGCTGGCAGTTTGAACACTATGTATTTATGCATTTCTTGAAAGAAAAATCACACAATGCATTTTGCATTTAAAATAATAGAAATAACACAGAGTACACCCCCGCCCCCCCTCCCCTATGAACCATGGTCCTTGCCATTGGTGGAGAGGCTTGCGTACCTCAGCAATACAGATAGCCATACTGTAGATGAAACAGCAATGGCGGGATATTTGTTGAGAGGCAAACAAATGTGTGGTTCCTGAAAAGGGGCAGCAGCCTTTTCAGTAGTTGCAGAGGCAACAGTCTGGATGATTGACTGATCTGGCCTTGTAATATCAACCAAAACGGCCTTGCCTGTGCTGGTACTGTGAACAGCTGAAAGCATGGGGAAACTACCACTATAATTTTTCCCCAGGGCATGCAGCTTTACTGTATGGTTAAATGATGATGGTGTCCTCTTGGGTAAAATACTCTGGAGGTAAAATAGTCCTCCATTTGGATCTCCAGGTGGGGATTATGCAGGAGGACATTGTCATCAGGAGAAACAAAACTGGTGTTCTATGGATCAGAGGCTGGAATGTGTAATCCCTTAATTGTGCAGATGGATTAGAGAAAGGGAAACAGACAGGTTAAATTTAGATATAGTGGGAATTAGTGACGTATGGTGGCACAAGGAACAAGACTTCTGGTCTGGTGAATATAAGGTTATAAATACAAAATGAAATAGAGGTAATGCAGGAGTAGGTTTAATAATGAATTTAAAAAATAAGAACTCGGATAAGCTACTACGAACAGCATAGCGAACACATCATTGTAGCCATAATTTACATGAAGCCCACACTTACCACAGTAGTACAAATTTATATGCCAACTAGCTCCACAGACGATGATAAGATTGGAGAAATGTGTGATGAGATAAAAGAAATTATTCAGATAGTTATGGGAGATGAAAATTTGATGGGGGACTGGAATTTGATAGTAAGAAAAGGAAGAGAAGGAAATGTAGCAGGTGAATGCGGACTGGAGGTAAGGAGTGAAAGAGCATAGCTTAATCGTAGCTAACACTTAGTTTAAGAATCGTGAAAGAAGGTGGTATGCATCAGGGAGACCTGAAGACACTGGAAGGTTTCAGATTGAGTATGTAATAGTAAGCCAGAGATTTCAGAACCAAGTTTTAAATAGTAAGATATTTCCAGAGACAGATGTGGACTCTGACCACATTTTATTGTTATGAACTGTGGATGAAAACTGAAGAAGCTGCAAAAAGGTAGGAATTTACGGAAATGGTACCCGGATTAACTGAAAGAACCAAAGGTTGCAGTGAGTTTTGTAGGGAGCGTTGAATGATTGATAAGAACAGGCAAAACAAATACAATAGAAAAAGAATGGGTAGCTCTGAGAGAGAAAATAGAGAAGGCAACAAAAGACCAAGTAGGTAATAGGACAAGGGCTAGTAGAAATCCTTGCACAACACAAGAGACATTGAAATTAATTGATGAAAGGAGAAAGTATAAAAATGCAATAAACAAAGCAGGCAAAAAAGGAATACAAACTTCTCAAAAATGAAATTGACATGAAGTGCAAAATGGCTAAGCAGGAATGGTTAGAGGACAAATGTAAGGATGTAGAGGCATATATCACTCGAGGTAAGATAGATGTGGCCTACAGGAAAATTAAAGAAACTTTTGGAGAAAAGAGAAGCGCCTGTATGAATATCAAGAGCTCAGATGGAAAACCAGTCCTAAGCAAAGACGGGAAAGAAGAAAGGTGGAAGGAGTACATAGAGGGTCTATACAAGGATGATGTATTTGAGAGCAATGTTATGGAAATGGAAGAGGACATAGGTGGAGATGAAATGGGAGATATAATACTGTGTGAAGAATTCGACAGAGCACTGAGAGATCTAATTTGAAACAAGGCCCCAGCAGTAGACAATATTCTGTTAGAACTACTGATGCCCTACGAGAGCCAGCCATGACAAAACTCTTCCATTTGGTGAGCAAGTATGAGTCTTCAAGAAGAATATAATAATACCAATTTCAAAGAAAGCAGGTGCTGAAAGATGTGAGAATTACCAAACTGTTAGTTTAATAAGTCACGGTTACAAAATACAAACACAGATGAATGGAAAAACTGGTAGAAGCCGACCTCAAGGAAGATCAGTTTGGATTCCATGGAAATGTAGGAACACGCACAGTAATACTGACCCTACAACTTATCTTGGAAGAGAGGTTAAGCAAATACAAATCTATGTTTCTAGCATTTGTAGACTTAGAGAAAGCTTTTGAGACAATATTGACTGGAATAATCTCTTTCAAACACTGAAGGTGGCAGGGAGTGAAAGGCTATTTATAATTTGTACAGAAACCATATGGCAGTTGTAAGACCCAAAGGGCATGGAAGGGAAGCAGTGGTTGGGAAGGGAGTGAGACAGGGTTGTAGCCTATCCCCTATGCTATTCAATCTGTATATTGAGCAAACAGTAAAGGAAACAAAAGAAAACTTTGGAGTAGGAATTAAAATCTAGGGAGAAGAAATAAAAACCTTGGGGATTGCTGATGACATTGTAATTCCACAAGAGTCAACAAAGGACATAGAAGAAAACTTCAACGGAATGGACAGTGTCTTAAAAGGAGGATATAAGAATGACAACAAAAGAAAAATGAGGATAATGGAATGTAGTTGAATTAAATCAGGTGATGCTGAGGGAATTAGATTAGGAAACAAGACACTTAAAGTAGTAGATGAGATTTTCTATTTGGGCCGCAAAATAACTGATGATGGTCGAAGTAGAAAGGCTGGCAATGGCAAGAAAAGAATCTCTGAAGAAGAGAAATTTGTCAGCATCAAGTTTAGATTTAAGTGTCAGGAAGTCTTTTCTGAAAGTATTTATGTGGATTGTAGCCATGTATGGAAGTGAAACATGGATGGTAAACAGTTTAGACAAGAAGAGAATTAACGCTTTTGAAATGGAGTGCTACAGAAGAATGCTGAAGATTAGATGGGCAGATCATGTAACTAATGAGGAGGTACTGAATATAACTGAGGAGAAGAGGCATTTATGACACAACTTGACTAGAAGGGATCGGTTGATAGGACACGTTCCGAGGCATCGAGGGACCACCAATTTAGTATTGGAGGGAAGCATGGAGGGTAAAAATTGTAGCGGGGGTCCAACAGATGAATAGACTAAGCAGATTCAGGAGGATGCAGCCTGCAGTAGTTATTCAGAGATGAAGAGGCTTGCACAGGATAGAGTAGCAAAGAGAGCTACATCAAACCAGTCTTTGGACTGAAGACCACGACAATACCAGCAACTAAAACACAGTGGGTAATAAATGACATTAACGATCATAGTAGAACCAACATTTTATTGCCGGTAACCTATAGAGTTGGTTTACGCAACTTTTCCCCACTTTATACACTTTTTTCAAGGGGCTTACTTTTTCTGAGGTTGTTCCTGAAATCAGTGAAGGTATTTTGAATCTGTCTTGTGAGTCCAACAAAATGCATATTTTTGTCACCAAATGTGTTTCATTTTATTGCAATAAAATAACATCAGTGGTCTTAATGAAACACATATACCATTTGGCTTGCTTTCTTTATCTAAAAACAGTTCATTACAAAAGATGTTGATGTCATTACTTTAGAATTTTGCTCACACATGTAGAAATACAGAAGTTATTACATTTCTTGTCAACTTATCTCTTTACTTCCCCTTGATATCTCAAAATTTGTCAGGGAAAAATGCTAAAACTTGTCTGGAAATCAGGGAATTTCTCTTGGGGAAACCTGTGGCAACTCTATTTTTGTGCATCAGTTGTTTCATACGCCATTCAAAGAATAATAATAATAATAATAATAATAATAATAATAATAATAATAATAATATTTATTCAACATCGAATAATCAAATACAATCCCTAGAAATAATACAGTTTCAGGACATCATATAGATTATTCTTCTGTATACGTCAGTTTATAAATTTAAAAACTAATGGTTTGTTTGTATTAATAAATTTTACATTTGATGCATTTTACATTTGGTAGTATACAATCACAATATTACAAATATTGTTGTTATCAACATCGTATTAGTTGTAAGTTACTTTAAACTATGAGCTTGACATGCTTATGAAGCACTTTTCATATAGATATAGTACTCGTCTAAGGAATAAAAAGGGTTTTCAATTAGAAATTTTTTTAGCTGATCTTTTAATTTGTTACTAGGAAGGGTTGTGAAACTTTTTGGTAGGGTATTAGCTAGCTTCAGCCCAGCATAAAGTGCATTTTTTTCATATAAAGCTGTTCTGTGGCTATTTACATGGTATCTGAACTTTTGCCTTGTATCGTACTGGTGCAGGTCACAGTTGAAATTTGGATTTATTGTTTTAACAAGCAATATAACTTTCAATATGTATAAACCTGTAATGGTAAGCACTCCTAATTTTGGGAACAGATTTCGACATGATTCTCTGGGTTTGGCACCACAAATAATTCTGATAACTTTTTTCTGTAGTATTAATAATGGGCTTAGGTTGGCTTGAAGCCAAGAGGACCAACACATAGTGCAGCTTCCATTCTGCAATGCAAAACTAACAATATAGGCAGAGTCCTAAACAGGCAAGGAATCAGACCAGTCTTCCAGCCACCCAGAAAAATTAAAGAAATGTTGTGAGCCGTTGAAGAAAATTTCGGCTTTAGAGTGCTAGGAATGTAAAACGTCCCTTGCGAGTGCAGCGGGATGTGTGTGGGCCACTCTATATGGACAGTTGCCAATCATCGCATCAAGCATCAAAATAACCTTAAAAGCAAGCATTTGGATAAATCTGTGATGGCAGAGCACTGTCTGTTAAATAAGCACAAGATTTTGTTTGAACAAATAAGAATACTTATTCACTCTTTGAACTATACTGAGGAATACTTCTTGGAGTTCACTGCCTGATGCAGTGGATGACACTGCAAGTGATGCTAGATAAAGAGCACAAGCAAAATCTATAGACACATAGCCTGCCTCCTCTGTATGTGCCATCATGACGTAATCCAGCCCATCAGATACCGTTCTGTGGGTATAAAAGAAGAACTTCACCAGTTCACAACAGTCAGTTTCAGTCCCTGGTGAAGATGATGGTGGATATTATTGAAAGCTTGGAATTTTATAATAAAATAGAGGAAATTAATGGGATGGATAACCAAATAAGGTAGTCAATTTAATGAAAAATTTGGTTTAAAATTAAATAATGTATTGGCAGTAAAACTCTCACAAACAAGAAGAAAGCCTTACATACTGTTATTAAAAATGTGTCTGTTCCACCTCAAGTTAAATAATTAAAACTGTATGGGGTTCAGTTACATTTGTGTAAAATATCAATCTATTTGATACTGTCCCCAGTAAATTCAGCTATCCCAGTAGCAATATCAAAGTCCAAATAATGACAAAATAGTACAATGCAAGTTTCTCAGTTACACTGAATTATTGTTTGTAAAATTTCATCACACAATATACTATCTCTTGTGCCACCTTTTGTTCTTCAGTCATAGAAAAATACAACTGGAAATCAGTAAGAAGACAACTAAGTCCTGTAACTGATCATCTGTAAATTTTCGAAGTGTAGAAATGGCACAGCTGTACTTATGCTCAGAAAATTGAGTCCAACCCCTGGCCAAACATTACCCAGCCTCCACACATGTGAATCTCACCTAAACACTATCCACACTCCCCACATGAGACTCTCTCCACCAACTGCTGACCGAAAAGAGACCATAAGGCACTCCAGTGCCACCTACTTCAAACCGTGAAAACTGGATCACACCAGGCATATTGATGACTTGATCAAAAGCCCACATATGTATTGCTAGCCCGTAGTGTCCACTGATCACAATAATTTAAGTGATCAGACAGGTTACCATGATCTGGTGCATTGACAAACTGAGCTGATGCAGCCCAACTGACTTACATCACCCCTTCCCCTCCCCCACCCCCATCGCCCACCTCTCTGTCACAACCCCCACTGTCCACCCCCATTCCCCTCCTCCAATCCCCACCCTCCACCCCCCACAAGCCTTTCCCTTTGCAGTCCTTGATTGAGGGCACATGCTGGCAACCTTGAAGATGCCCACATCAACGTCTGTAGTAGTGTTCGTACAGTTGCTCTATCTGCAACTACAAAAGAACTGCGTGCTCAGCTAGCCACTCTCAGCAGAAAACTACATCGTGCCATGTTGATAACCTGAGTGGGCGGGATGATGTCACTACACCAGGGCAAAACTCTTATTGTGATCTATATGGCTGGGAACCATGTTTCAGTGCAATAAATGTACTCATAGGCATGTAATTAGGTCTGAACTTTGAGGCAGATTCATTTGGAGTCCAGCAACACTATCACCACACCAAATGACAAGGCATCATCAGGTGCAGCCACAATTTCGAGATCGGGTTGGGCCAGCTCTTGAGTTCCTTGCAGGACTTGGTGACGCAGTACCACCGGCCTGCTATTCACATCTGCTGCCTGCCACCATCAGATTCCTGCCAAAGAGCAGTGGTTCGTGTCCCACTCATAGCAGTCTCCACGCATCACCATTGTGAATGCACAGGGGATTGAGTTGCCAGGATCAGGTGGTCCTCAAGGGCACACTGTAACAGCAAAAGGTGTTTACCACTGATGCTGGGAGCCATGACAAGTGACAGCCCACTGGTCCATCACAGTGCCCTCTTCTGACAGCAGAGGGATTGACAATGCCTACAACCACCATCTGTGAGTGAAGACTATGATTTGACTACTGAGGGATACAGTTTCATCAGCACAAGGGGGGTGAGTGCAGTCTTTTTGTCTTGTTTCTTTTTTTCTTTTTCCAACTGTGAGTTCATGGCAGGTCAATGGGTTTTTACCAGAGGCTGAGTTTTGCTTGTAAGTTTTGTATGGGGCAGGATGGTATTTTTGAGGAGATGTAGATATAAGTGTTCATTTTTACCTGGTGGATATGGGCAATATGGGTGTTATGAGCAAGAGATGTGGTTCATTGTCTAGTAATATATAGGCTGTGAACCATGAGTAGTAATTCAGAATGTGAAGCTAAGTTTAGTTGTTTTTTGGCATATAGTAGTAATTGTTAGCAGTCACTTGGGTGAGAGTAGCTAAGTTATAGTAAGAAGTAATATAATAGGGTTACGGTTACATGTTCTCATAATTTGATTTTGTATTACATGGAGCAAGGAATATGGCTCAGTATTTAAGCTTGTAACGTAGTGGAAAGCAGGGATAGTGGCATGTTGAGGTGTTATTGTTGTTGTTTTAGTGTAATTGATAAGAGGTAATCATGTTGTAGTCAGCACCACCAAGAGCTGCAGTTTGGATACCTACTAGGGAGGAAGTGTTTAAAATTTTAAGAAGCAAAGTAGATAAGTTGCTATCAGAGAAGGTAATGATCTAAAAGATTAGGAGCTCTTCATACTGAGTTGAAGGATATAGTGTATTACAGAACTCCAGAGCATAGGGAGAAGTTGCAAATAGAGCACGAAGCCTGGATAATGGAAAACGGCCTTGGGATTTGAGAAATACATTGATTATGCAGAGAATGGAAAGAGAGGAAGCATCTACATCTACATCTACATCTACATCTACATCCACATCCACATCCATACTCCGCAAGCCACCTGATGGTGTGTGGCGGAGGGTACCCTAAGTACCTCTATCGGTTCTCCCTTCTATTCCAGTCTCGTATTGTTTGTGGAAAGAAGGATTGTTGGTATGCTTCTGTGTGGGCTTTAATCTCTCTGATTTTATCCTCATGGTCCCTTCGTGAGATATACATAGGAGGGAGCAATATACTGCTTGACTCTTTGGTGAAGGTATGTTCTTGAAACTTTAACAAAAGCCCGTATCCCACACAGATCCCACACTGTTGAGCAGTATTCAAGCAGTGGGCGAACAAGCGTACTGTAACCTACTTCCTTTGTTTTCGGATTGCATTTCCTTAGGATTCTTCCAATGAGTCTCAGTCTGGTATCTGCTTTACCGACTATCAACTTTATATGATCATTCCATTTTAAATCACTCCTAATGTGTACTCCCAGATAATTTATGGAATTAACTGCTTCCAGTTGCTGACCTGCTATTTTGCAGCTAAATGATAAGGGACCTATCTTTCTATGTATTCGCAGCACATTACACTTGTCTAGATTGAGATTCAATTGCCATTCCCTGCACCATGCGTCAATTCGCTGCAGATCCTCCTGCATTTCAGTACAATTTTTCATTGTTGCAACCTCTCGATACACCACAGCATCATCTTAAAAAAGCCTCAGTGAACTTCCGATGTCATCCACCAGGCCATTTATGTATATTGTGAATAGCAACGGTCCTATGGCACTCCCCTACAGCACACCTGAAATCACTCTTACTTCGGAAGACTTCTCCCCATTGAGAATGACATGCTGCTTTCTGTTATCTAGGAACTCTTCAATCCAATCACACAATTGGTCTGATAGTCTGTATGCTCTTACTTTGTTCATTAAACGACTATGGGGAACTGTGTCAAACGCCTTGCGGAAGTCAAGAAACACGGCATCTACCTGTGAACCCGTGTCTATGGCCCTCTGAGTCTTGTGGACGAATAGCGTGATCTGGGTTTCACACGACCATCTTTTTCAAAACCCATGCTGATTCCTTCTGAGTAGATTTCTAGTCTCCAGAAAAGTCATTATACTCGAACATAATACGTGTTCCAAAATTCTACAACTGATTGACGTTAGAGATACAGGTCTATAGTTCTGCACATCTGTTCGACGTCCCTTCTTGAAAACGGGGATGACCTGTGCCCTTTTCCAATCTTTTGGAATGCTTCGCTCTTCTAGAGACCTACGGTACACCGCTGCAAGAAGGGGGGCAAGTTCATTCGTGTACTCTGTGTATAATCGAACTGGTATCCCATCAGGTCCAGTGACCTTTCTTCTTTTGAGCGATTTTAATTGTTTCTCTATCCCTCTGTCATCTATTTTGATATCTACCATTTTGTCATCTGTGCGACAATCTAGAGAAGGAACTACAGTGCAGTATTCCTCTGTGAAACAGCTTTGGAAGAAGACATTTATTATTTCGGCCTTTAGTCTGTCATCCTCTGTTTCAGTACCATTTTGGTCACAGAGTGTCTGGACATTTTGTTTTGATCCACCTACCACTTTGACATAGGACCAAAATTTCTTAGGATTTTCTGCCAAGTCAGTACATAGAACTTTACTTTCGAATTCATTGAACGCCTCTCGCATAGCCCTCCTCACACTACATTTCGCTTCGCATAAATTTTTTTTGTCTGCAAGGCTTTGGCTATGTTCATGTTTGCTGTGAAGTTCCCTTTGCTTCTGCAGCAGTTTTCTAACTCAGTTGTTGTACCACGGTGGCTCTTTTCCATCTCTTACGATCTTGCTTGGCACATACTCATCTAACGCATAGCAGAGAGGAGGCAAAAGGAGGAAGCAGGCTTATGAATAGGTTACGCGTTCCTACAGGACAGCCATGTACCATTAACATAGTTAGACCTGTCGATCCTGTGAAAAGTAGGACAGAATGTCATGGTTGGTTAGATGATCTTTTTAGTGGGACGATTAAATTAGTTGTGAATTTTGTCACAAGTTTCTGGAAATCTAAGCAAAGTACAGAATAATGACGTCGTTGAAGATCAATGTAGAAGTATCCACTCTGATATCAAGTTGGAGGTTCGAGTCCTGCCTCGGGCATGAGTGTGAGTGTTGTTCTTAGCATAAGTTAATTTAAGTAGTGTGTAAGTCTAGAGACAGATGACCTCAGCAGTTAGGTCCCTTAGGATATCATACACATTTGAACACTAAATATCAAGTAGAGTTGTGGAGTCCAGGGACAGCAGGAATGAATAGTAGCTGTACCGAAACAGATTAAGTGTGGTGATAGCAAGATGAGTGATCCAAGTGAGTAGTATCCTGCCCAGCTGGTTGGTAATGGGTTTTGTGTTGGTGCCAGAGAGCCTGGTTTAGGTGCACAGAGAAGTGCATGTGCCTTGCATCGTGCAGAGCGGAACTGCAGACAATGTTGCTGTTTTTAGATACTAAAGTGAATGCACAAGAAGTTGTTGTTGGTTGTGTTGCAGATGTTGTGGCAGAAATGTTACAGGAACAAATATTTCCTCATAAACATGGTGAACAGAGGAAAAGGAAGATGAGATGAGTTAGAGTGAATGATAAAGTCAGCATGGTTCAGTCTTTCGAACAGTGTACACCAGAAGTTCGAAATGTAGTACAGTCTCACTTATGGGGTCACAACCTTGCAGGGCAAGCAGCTGACATTCGTAGTGAGCTGTTTACAGCACAGCCGAAGTCTGGTGTATGTGACAAGTATGAAGTGAGTGAAGGGTGCAATGCAAGCCTTATAGTAAATGATCTAACTGAACAGCATACCAAAATTAACCTTCAGTGGCAGAAATCTGTTTGTGGCATAGAGCTGTCACAAGGTGTGTCTCTTGTACAAGTCAAATGTGTTAAACATGTACAAAAGTATGAAGGCATAACTTCGATGGTATAGTGCCACCAGATACCAGGAAGCTTTTCTGGCTGAGCAGGTGTACCATAAACCAAGTATTTCAAGGAGAATTCAGTTTTTAATGAACCCTACATTGGGAGGAATAAGTGAAACTACTTCACAAAGTGTCGTCTGTGGTAGTGGGGGTGTGTGGTTTACTCGTGTGGGTAGTTTTTAGATTACGTTTATTGGGAAAACAGGTGAACAAAGTTCCAAAAGCTGATCCAAAACGAAGGGTTAAAAATCCACTGGATAGACGGATGAGATTCCAAACATAAGCATTTAATGGAGGTAGACCATGTTTTGTGGAAGTTGATCAGTTAATAATAACTTATTAAAAAAGAAAGTGTTTCTTTTATAGTTTTTAAGTGTGAAATGGAGGGTTAGATGTTGTTTTCACATAATCATGGCAAGAGGCCTAGCAGTGAAGTAAGTTATGTAGTGTTTGAGTTAATGAGCAGAGCAAGGGGCCCTTGAGAGATGATATGAAATTAATTAATGTAAGGGGAGATTCCAAGGTGACAATAGCCATAGCAAGTGTATGAGGAATATTGTAGTGTAAATACGGGAGATGACAAATAAATGTACAGAGCTTTAGGAAGATGGAGCGTAGTCATAAACATAAATGTAGTAATTTTGTAGTGTTTAAGAGTAGCCAGTCTAGTAGCAAGTACTTATTGTATGGATCAAAGGTGGAAGTAGTTACAATGGAAAACAAGCCCTGAGCAAGGCTCAGGGTGGGCCTGTTCTTCCCCATGGAGGGGGGGAGGTAGACAGTGGCTAACTGTTGTGATCAGGTGAAACACTTTTCATCTGGTCACAACTGTAGGTTCTTTGATGGCTCTGTGAGGTGGCACATCAAACTAGAACACATGAATTATTATTTCACTTTGTTACATAAATGAATAAAAGATATACCTAATTTTGACACGCTTCTTTGTCACAAGAGTACTAGTTAATTTAGAACTATCATGGACTAGCAAAGCATCACTTGATGCACTAATTAAAAACTGTTAATATGCCGTATCTTGTCAACATAAACAACATTAAAAGTTCATCTGAAACTTTATTACCATCACTGTCCTACTCAATGATGCTGACTGCCATAGCTGAGTCTCAAACTGAGACAGAGTGCTTGCATACTTGACACTGTATTGACCACAGTGTGAGGGTGCTGCTGTTTCTGGGAGGGAGGCACAGTCTTCTGGAGTGCCTCCCACACACTGGTGCAGATTGCAGGGAGCCCTCACTAATGTCTGTGGTATTGGTTCATGTCACTGACTCTGATATGGCACCGCTATCTCTGGACGATACCACAGTAATGTAGTGTCACTACCTAGTTATAGTGATATTAGTAACAAATGGTAAGAAAGCCATATGAAGTATTGCAGTAGCAACCAAGGGCTGGTAAGCACAGTATGGCAACATGTAGGTCAGAATAATATGTACACAAAAGGATTGCATGTTAAGCTTTCTGCACTACCAGGGCACGACTCTTGTTGTGAGCTATGTTAGTGGGGGCCGGGTTTTGGTGTAACAAATGTGTATAGCAGGCATATAAACAGGTTTGAATTTTGGGGCAGATTCATTCGAAATCCAACAGCACTACCACCACTATGCTAGTGCCATACCAGATGATAGGACAACTGACATCACCAGCTGTGGCTGTGGGTTCGAGACCAGGTCAGGCCAGCACTGGTGCCACAGTGCCAGTGATCTGCCAGTGCCATTTGCACCTGCCACCTGTTGCCAAGAGACTCCTGCCAGACAGCAGCAGTTCATAAACTTGTTGTGCTGGGATTCACAGTCATAAAACATTTTCTGTAGGACATCATCTTTATGCAAGTGACTGTTCTAAGTGTTTATTAAACTATTGGAGTTTCGGCCTTAGGCCATTATCAAGGGCTGCTGAAAAATACAGACTGTTCAAAAAATTATTTTACAGATTCATTACGTATCTCGACATTGAGCCGATTATACAAGACATGTTTTAAACATTCTGTATTTTGCAGCAGCATTTGATAATGGCCTAAGGCCGAAATTTCAATAGTGTAACAAAAACTTATAACAGTCACTGGCGTAAAGATGATGTCCTTCAAAAAAAGCAGCAGTTCATGTTCAACACACAATATTCTACCCGTGCCACAGCAGTGAATGCATGCAGGGCTGAATCGCAAGGAGCAGGCGATATACAGGGGGACACCATCGCAGCAAGAGGAGCATGCCACTGATGTCAGGGGCTGTGGCCTAGTGACAGGGTGCCAGCCATTGGTCAGCCTGTCATCAGCATCACAGTGCACCTACACTAGCATCTTCTTACCTGTGAGCGAGCACCATCCAGGGTCACCAGAGTGAGACGTGCTTGCCTAGACTAGCTAATGATACAATGTGTTCTTAATGTTGAATAAAACATTTCTTTCAGTCAGTGGTGTAACCACTGGGCCTTCTGTCCCATCAACACCTCCACTCACCCAACCGGGTGCTGCTGCACTCATCAAATAGTTCCTAGCCAAACATTATAAATTATATCCTATGGAATGATCGATCCTTTCTTAGTTATAGTACTGAATTATGGGGATGTGCAGTTGGTGTCCACTTAAAAATAATATAACTGTTACATAAAAGAGCACTAGGACCTATACTTGGGATATCAATGCAGAGAAACTTGTTGTGAAGTGTTTGGGCTGCACAGAGACCTAACAATATACTCTTTATGCATGTCCAAATTATTTACACTTTTTTTACAGATCGACCAATGAAAGTTAAGTGCAGTGATGTGTGTAATCATGGCACCTGGACAAAATACAATTACTTCCAGAAGAGAACAACATTAAAATAACAAACTGAAGACCATATGTCAGTAGTTTGATTTGGTTTAACAAACTACCAAACTCTCCAAAAACATGTAAGAGGAAAGATTTTAACACAAGATTAAAATCTTTTCTTATAGAATAATGTTTATATTAATTCAATGAATTTTAACACACTGCATGTAATATGAAAGAGTGACATACCAACTGTAAATTAATAAATGTGTAAAATAGTTATGAGATGTAACAGTTGTTGTATGTAACAAATCTTGTAAGCGTAATTATAGTTGTACTATTATTATTTCTGACGTCTGCAAAAGACATCATTGTTTTGGCTCTATGTAGAGAAAATATGAATAAATAAATTTTATTGGGATTTGCATGAAGGACTGCCTTTTAGAGAGGATGTGGTCCTTCTTTAAAGTTTTATGCCAAGGATAGAGCAAATCTCCACATTGACTCCTAAAGAAGCCTGAAGTTACTATAGACTTACATATTTTAAGATGGAATGCTCTCCTAATTTAACTGTGAAGCCTCCATTTTAAAACATTTTAATGTAGTGCATACATGATTCAAAATGAGGTCACACTCTTAGTTCTGGAGTCATTCGCCCCAGCCATACCATCTACATCTCCATGTCTACTCTGCAAGTCACAGTTAAGTGCCTCACAGAAGGTTCATCAAACCACATTCGAGCTGTTTCTGGACCATTCCACTCTCAAAGAGCGCACAGGAAAAACCAACACATGAATACTTCTGTGCGAGGTCTGATTTCCATTATTTTATTACAACATTTAATAAACTTTTTGAAATGTTCACTTGTTGTGTTTTTTAGGGTCTGATTTATGTTATTTTATTACAATATTTAATAAACTTTTGGAAATGTTTGCTTGTTTTGTTTTTTCGGGTTTTCTGTGCGTTGAAGTCATTTAGTAAATTTTGTGTTTTGGTTTCCCTCTGATGTTTCATATTGTTTCTAGTGAAATATTTCAATAAAATTTTCATTTAGTGTTTTAACTTGATTGAGTGTTCCAGTGGCCACTTGAATTTTTGGTTTTAGATAATTTTATAAAGTTTTTTTTTGGTATTTGTATTAGCTGTGGTGCAGTAGTATTAATACAAGTAGTTGGTTCTACTGGTGTAACTGAACTTAGGTAACTTAGACATATAGTTTTTTTTTCAGTAATTGTAAAATTTTGCCATGAGTGAGAAGTGTGGGCTCTGTTGCAGATTTGTGAGAAGTAGCTACAGTGTAGAATTTGTTCAAAGTATTTTCATTGGGTGGAATACACTGGGGAAGCCAGTGGGCATTCTAGTGAGATCCTTTCCTGGGAATGCAGAATCTGTTGTGGAAATAAGTTGATAGAGGAACAGGAGTGTAAGAACTGTGCCCTTCAGGTGTAGTTACAACACACAAAGGAGGAACTTAGATAGGTTGAGGAGGTGAAGGGTGTTGGGGAATGGGAACTGGCAGTTGGCAAGAAGGCAGCTAGGTGGAGGAGGTATTTGGATAGTTATACTTCGTGTAAATGCAATAGATTTAACCAACTGCCAGAGCTGAGTTGAGAGGAGTCTCTTGTAGCTGTAGATGTAGGGAACATGCAGCAGTCTTCAGCAGTTAGAAGACCTAGGTCAGTTGCAAAGTCTAACATAAGGAAAAAGGTCTTGCTGCTAGGTAGTTTTCACAGTAGAGGTGAGGTCCAGCAGTTGTCGGAAGTCTTGGGGAGTGAGTACCAGGTCACCAGCATTGTGAAACCTAGTGCTCAGGTGACTGACAGCATAGGGGAGTTATGTAAGAAATTTTGCAGAGGAGGATCAGGTAGCGATAGTGGGTGGAACAGGGAACAGTCTTAATAGGAACAGGGAATATGATGTAGGTGGTGATCTGGTAAGGATAGCTGCTCAAACTAGTGGCACTAATGTGCATTTCGTGTAACTGTTTCAGCATCATGATTGGCCTTGTGTTAATGCGGCTGTTAGGCGCGTTAACATAGGGCTGGGAAGGGTGCTGATGGCAGAGGGTATGGGTCACATTTTAGTGGTGCCAGTTGGGTGTATCAGTAGATTGGGTTTCACTAGGTATGGCCTGCACCTCAATAGGTATAGGAAAGGGAGGCTGGCAAAGCTTATAGGTTACAGTGTAGTGGGTGGTGGTGGGATCACTCACGGGAAAATTCCTGTAGTAGTTTTTGTTAGAGTTGCACCTTTTTTAGATTGAAGTCAGCTGATAGGAATACCTGCTTAAAGGATGTGTCCCTCTAACTAAGGGCTCACATCCAGAGGACATCACGTTTCCAAGTAGAGAAGAAATTAGCATATTTCATCAAAATATAAGAGAGATTAGATATGAAGTTAGTGAACTGCTTATAAATGTTGACTCTGAAATTATTGTTATGTCGGAGCACCACTTAAATAATTTACCAATTCAGAGGCTTCCTTGGCTATGTACATAAAAAAACAGTATTCCATTTGAGTCCGTAGACATATCATGGCACTGCACTGAACAGATATTTGAATGTTGTGCAAGGTCAGTTGAATTTTGTGAAACTAAAATTCTAATTGTTATTGTTTATAGGTCTCCTAACTCTGACTTAAGAGCATTTCTGCTCAAGCTAGAGAGGGTTCTTGATTCAATTTGTAGGAAGTACTAGAAATTAGGTGTATGTGGTGACTTATATATGAATTTTGTATATGATCGTGCAAGAAAAAGGATGTTGGTAGATGTCATAAATTCATATGATCTGATGCAGATTGTGTTTTTTTCCAATGAGGATGCACGGGAACAGTAGGACAGCCATAGACAATATTTTTATTCATCCTTCATTACCGGATGGGCATTCTGTTAGTAAAAGGGTTAATGGTCTTTCAGACCATGATGCACAAATTTTAACACTAAAAGGCTTTTGTACTCAAGCAAATGTCACATATAATTACAAACTATGTAGGAAAGTTAATCCAACAGCAATAGAGAGCTTTTTAAACCTTGTGAAGGAACAAGAGTGACAGGATGTTTATAGTGGTGATAACATAGATGGTAAATACACTCCTGGAAATGGAAAAAAGAACACATTGACACCGGTGTGTCAGACCCACCATACTTGCTCCGGACACTGCGAGAGGGCTGTACAAGCAATGATCACACGCACGGCACAGCGGACACACCAGGAACCGCGGTGTTGGCCGTCGAATGGCACTAGCTGCGCAGCATTTGTGCACCGCCGCCGTCAGTGTCAGCCAGTTTGCCGTGGCATACGGAGCTCCAGTGCAGTCTTTAACACTGGTAGCATGCCGCGACAGTGTGGACATGAACCGTATGTGCAGTTGACGGACTTGGAGCGAGGGTGTATAGTGGGCATGCGGGAGGCCGGGTGGACGTACCGCCGAATTGCTCAACACGTGGGGCGTGTGGTCTCCACAGTACATCGATGTTGTCGCCAGTGGTCGGCGGAAGGTGCAAATGCCCGTCGACCTGGGACCGGACCGCAGCGACGCACGGATGCACGCCAAGACTGTAGGATCCTACGCAGTGCCGTAGGGGACCGCACCGCCACTTCCCAGCAAATTAGGGACACTGTTGCTCCTGGGGTATCGGCGAGGACCATTCGCAACCGTCTCCATGAAGCTGGGCTACAGTCCCGCACACCGTTAGGCCATCTTCCGCTCACGTCCCAACATCGTGCAGCCCGCCTCCAGTGGTGTCGCGACAGGCGTGAATGGAGGGACGAATGGAGACGTGTCGTCTTCAGCGATGAGAGTCGCTTCTGCCTTGGTGCCAATGATGGTCGTATGTGTGTTTGGCGCCGTGCAGGTGAGCGCCACAATCAGGACTGCATACGACCGAGGCACACAGGGCCAACACCTGGCGTCATAGTGTGGAGAGCGATCTCCTACACTGGCCGTACATCTCTGGTGATCGTCGAGGGGACACTGAATAGTGCACGGTACATCCAAACCGTCATCGAACCCATCGTTCTACCATTCCTAGACCGGCAAGGGAACTTGCTGTTCCAACAGGACAATGCACGTCCGCATGTATCCCGTGCCACCCAACGTGCTCTAGAAGGTGTAAGTCAACTACCCTGGCCAGCAAGATCTCTGGATCTGTCCCCCATTGAGCATGTTTGGGACTGGATGAAGCGTCGTCTCACGCGGTCTCCACGTCCAGCATGAACGCTGGTCCAACTGAGGCGTCAGGTGGAAATGGTATGGCAAGGCGTTCCACAGGACTACATCCAGCATCTCTACGATCGTCTCCATGGGAGAATAGCAGCCTGCATTGCTGCGAAAGGTGGATATACACTGTACTAGTGCCGACATTGTGCATGCTCTGTTGCCTGTGTCTATGTGCCTGTGGTTCTGTCAGTGTGATCATGTGATGTATCTGACCCCAGGAATGTCTCAATAAAGTTTCCCCTTCCTGGGACAATGAATTCACGGTGTTCTTATTTCAATTTCCAGGAGTGTATAATGCTTTCCTTAACACATTTATCATGCTCTTTGAGAGTTGCTTTCCATTAGAATGTTCTAAATGAGGTACTAGCAGTAATAGGCAGCCCAGGTGGCTGACTAGTGGGATAAGGATATCATGTAGAATAAAGTGGAAATTATATCAAAATGTTAGAAGTAGTAACAATCAGGCTACAGTAGCCCTCTACAAACAGTATCATAAGTTGCTCAAAAATGTTGTTAGGAAGGCAAAGAATATGTGGTATGCGAATAGAATAGCTAATTCACAGGATAAACTTAAAACCATATGGTCAGTTGTGAAGGAAGTGTCTGATGAGCAGCACAAGGTTGACGATGAATAGTCAGTTTGTAGTAAAAAATTTCTGTTACTGATAAATCAGATATATGTACAGTATTTAACAATCATTTCCTGAGCGTTGCTTGTGAATTAAACAAAAATTTAGTTTCTGCAGGGAATCATATGACACTCTTGGCAAATGCCTTTCCGAGATTGATGTCTGAAATACTCCTCTGTGATACAGACAAGGTTGAGATTGAGTTAATAATTAAATCACTGATGGCTAAGGACTCTCATGGTTCTGATGCAGTGCCTAGCGGAATATTAAAGTACTGTGCTGCACATTTTAGTCCTGTATTTAGCCATATTTGTAATTTTTTCTTTAGCAATGGTTAGTTTCCTGAACGATTAAAGTACTCAGTAGTAAAGCTGCTTTATAAAAAGGGAGAAAGGAATAATGTAGATAATTTTAAACCTATTTCTATGCCATCAGTGTTTGCTAAAGTCATTGAAAAGGCTGTGTACGTAAAGATAATTGATCATTTTATATCACTCAATTTGCAATCAGATGTGCAGTTCGGTTTAGAAGTCTTTTAACTACTGAAAATGCTATATTCTCTTTTCTCTGTGAGGTACTGGATGGGTTAAACAAAAGGTTTCGAATGTTAGGCATAATTTTTTATTTAACTAAGGTGTTCGTGTTGATCACAAAATATTGCTCTAGAAGCTGGACCATTACGGAATACAGGGAGTAGCTCACAATCAGTTCACCTCTTATTTTAGCAACAGACAGCAAAAGGTCATTATTCACAATGTTGAGAATGGCTTTGATGTGGTGTACAGTCAAGAGGGGGGAGGGGGGGGAGGGTGCCCCAGGTATCAGTGTTTGGGCCACTCCTGTTCCTTCTTTATATAAATGATATGCCCTTTAGTGTTAGGGGTAACTATAAAATATTTCTGTTTGCTGATGACACTAGCTTGGTGGTACAGGATGTTGTGTGCAACAATGGCTTGGTTTCAAATAGTGTAGTTCATGACCTAAGTTCATGGCTTGTAGAAAATAAACCAATGCTAAATCACAGTAAGACTCAGTTTTTACAGTTCCAGACACACAATTCAACAAAACCTGACGTTTTAATTTCACATAATTGGCATTTGATTAGTGAAACTGAACAGTTCAAATTTCTAGGTGTTCAGATAGATAGGAAACTGTTTTGGAAAGCCCATGTTCAGGATCTTGTTGAAAGATTTAATGTTGCTGTTTTTACTATTCGAACTGTATCTGAAGTGGATGATCGTTCAACATGAAAATTAGTCTACTTTGTTTCTTTTCATTTGCTTATCTCATATGGTATTATATTTTGGGGTAGCTCTTCTCATTCTAAAAGGATATTTTTGGCTCAGAACCGGCTGGTTCGGGCAATAAGTGGTGTAAGTTCATGAACCTCTTGTCGACTCCTGTTCACAAGTCTGGGTATTTTGACATTGGCCTATTGTTTAATGTCATTTCCTGTTAACAATATTAGCGTATTTGAAGAATAAGCAGCTTCCGCTCAGTTAATACTCAGAAGATCAGACTTCCTTAACTCTTGTACAGAAAGGTGTGCAGTATCTACATCTACGTGACTACTCTGCAATTCACATTTAAGTGCTTGGCAGAGGGTTCATCGAACCACAATCATACTATCTCTCTACTATTCCACTCCCGAACAGCGAGCGGGAAAAACGAACACCTAAACCTTTCTGTTCGAGCTCTGATTTCTCTTATTTTATTTTGATGATCATTCCTACCTATGTAGGTTGGGCTCAACAAAATATTTTCGCATTCGGAAGAGAAAGTTGGTGACTGAAATTTTCGTAAAAAGGTCTCGCCGCGACGAAAAACGTCTATGCTTTAATGACTTCCATCCCAACTCGTGTATCATATCTGCCACACTCTCTCCTCTATGACGTGATAATACAAAACAAGCTGCCCTTTTTTGCACCCTTTCGATGTCCTCCGTCAATCCCACCTGGTAAGGATCCCACACTGCGCAGCAATATTCTAACAGAGGACGAACGAGTGTAGTGTAAGCTGTCTCTTTAGTGGACTTGTTGCATCTTCTAAGTGTCCTGCCAATGAAACGCAACCTTTGGCTCGCCTTCCCGACAATATTATCTATGTGGTCCTTCCAACTGAAGTTGTTCGTAATTTTAACACCCAGGTACTTAGTTGAATTGACAGCCTTGAGAATTGTACTATTTATCGAGTAATCGAATTCCAACGGATTTCTTTTGGAACTCATGTGGATCATCTCACACTTTTCGTTATTTAGCGTCAACTGCCACCTGATACACCATACAGCAATCTTTTCTAAATCGCTTTGCAACTGATACTGGTCTTCGGATGACCTTACTAGACGGCAAATTACAGCATCATCTGCAAACAGTCTAAGAGAACTGCTCAGATTGTCACCCAGGTCATTTATATAGATCAGGAACAGTAGAGGTCCCAGGACGCTTCCCTGGGGAACACCTGATATCACTTCAGTTTTACTCGATGATTTGCCGTCTATTACTACGAACTGCGACCTTCCTGACAGGAAATCACGAATCCAGTCGCACAACTGAGACGATACCCCATAGCTCCGCAGCTTGATTAGAAGTCGCTTATGAGGAACAGTGTCAAAAGCTTTCCGGAAATCTAGAAATACGGAATCAACTTGAGATCCCCTGTCGATAGTGGCCATTACTTCGTGCGAATAAAGAGCTAGCTGCGTTGCACAAGAGCGATGTTTTCTGAAGCCATGCTGATTACGTGTCAATAGATCGTTCCCTTCGAGGTGATTCATAATGTTTGAATACAGTATATGCTCCAAAACTCTACTGCAAACCGACGTCAATGATATAGGTCTGTAGTTAAATGGATTACTCCTACTACCCTTCTTGAACACTGGTGCGACCTGTACTATTTTCCAATCTGTAGGTACAGATCTATCGGTGAGCGAGCGGTTGTATATGAGTGTTACGTAGGGAGCTATAGTATCAGCGTAATCTGAAAGGAACCTAATCAGTATTAAATCTGGACCTGAAGACTTGCCCGTATCAAGCGATTTGAGTTGCTTCGCAACTCCTAAGGTATCTACTTCTAAGAAACTCATGCTAGCAGATGTTCGTGTTTCAAATTCTGACAGTATACGGCTGCATCTATTTTCAATAAGCTACCACTCGAATTCAAAAATCTTAGTATTAATCCACACACTTTCAAATTGAAACTGAATAGTTTCCTCATGGGTCACTCGTATTCTGTCTAGGGGTTCCTTGAAAAATTAAGATGATTCGTGTTGTATTGTTGAATGTGTTTACTTAAACTTATGAATTGACTTTTTTTTGAGTTCATAAACATTTTATTTTTATCTGTTACTACTTTGATGTTGTAATTTCATTTACTGACATGTTCCATGATCTTAGAGATTTGTTCCTCAATTTGGTCCTACGGAACATGACATGTAAATAAATAAATAATAAATATTCATTTCTCCCTATGTAGTTGGGCAAAAACAAAATATTTTCGCATTTGGAGGGAAGTTGGTGATTAAAATTTTGTGAAAAGATCCTGCTGCAATGAAAAAAACACCTTTGTTTTAAAGATTGCTACCCCAACCTGTGTATTGTATCCATGACAGAGTAGCAAGATGGCGCCGAATGAAAAGTGTAACGACACGTCTGTCTCTAAAAAGGAAAAAATGAGCGGTTCTACATGTAAGCAATGCAGAAAGCGTGTGATAAATGGAATCTTATGCGTAAAGTGTAATGTTTGGCTTCATGAGAAGTGCGCAAAAGTGAACCTGAAATTCATTAGTGACGAATTTCCGTGGACATGCACCGACTGTTTACAGTGGGAAACATCAGAACTTGTAAGTACCATAAAGTCAAAAGAAGAAATAATTAAAGTGCTTCAAAGTTATATCGGAACTCTCAAAAAAGAGATTCAGTCTCTGAAAGAAGAAAACGCAAAGCTAAAATGCGAATCGGCAAGCTGTGTATGTGGAAAAATGGTTCAAATGGCTCTGAGCACTATGGGACTCAACTGCTGTGGTCATTAGTCCCCTAGAACTTAGAACTACTTAAACCTAACTAACCTAAGGACGTCACACACATCCATGCCCGAGGCAGGATTCGAACCTGCGACCGTAGCAGTCCCACGGTTCCGGACTGCGCGCCTAGAACCGCGAGACCACCCATTACAGAATCAAACAAACAAATGGGAGGACTCATGTGCGCAAATTTCGCTGCTGAGCAAAAAAACAAAACCATGTGCACATTCCGGCAAAAACAGTGGCAGAAAGCGAAACATGTGGAAATTCCGTAAACTCACGCGTGCAAACTCCGTTACTGAGAAGTAAACAAACCTGTGTAAGTTCGTATGTGCAAATCCCAGTGAAAACAGTGGCAGAAAACGAATCGTGCGGTAAATCTAAAAGTAAATATAACTGGAAAACTGTGACGTATAAGAAAAAAGATAAATGTGAAAGCAATCCAGCAAAACAGATCGTCAAAAGTGATTTCTTTGTGATTGGCGACTCGATATTAAAAAATGTGGTGGTTCCGAACTGTAAAGTCGATGTTCGCCCTGGAATCCGACCACATCAGATTGTGAAACATTTCAATAACATTAGGAACACTGAAAAATCCAACCAAAACAACAACGATTCCAACACAAACTTTAAAGGCGTGATAATTCACGTAGGGACCAACTCTATTAGAAGCAGCAGACAAGAAGACATCATAAATGATATTCGTAATGTAATTCGGTCTGCCAAAGATTTGTATACAAACTCCAGAATTGTTATCAACGGAATTGTACAAAGAAGATCGGTTAGTAACGCGTATATAAACAAAATAAACACTGGCATCAGGGAACAGTGCGACGAACTTGGCGTTGTATTTGTTGACCCAAATAAATTTCTCGACGACAAATGTCTTGGTAGGGATGGCTTGCACCTAAACAGACTAGGTGCAATTACTTTCAGCAAAATGCTCCTGGACTTATGTAAAATTATAAAAAATAAGGGAAACTAATACAGTCTGCAGGGGGTGACTATCCAAGAATACCATATGCAAACAAAAAACACAAGTGTAATCGTAATAAAGAAGCAGTTGAACCAACACAGAACGACATTAAAACGAAAAAAAGTGGGAATGCAAATAGTGTTAGCAAAAATTACTTAACAGTTGTTCACCAAAATATATGTTCCCTAGCAAACAAGACCCAACAGCTAGAAGTGAAGCTGGAGTCTACAGAGTGCTCATTTGTTTGTCTCACTGAGCATTGGTGCAATGAGGCTGAAATTAATCAATTAGTTTTGCAGTCTTATAATTTAGCGTGTGCATACTGTAGGACTTCTATGAAGTGTGGAGGGTGTTGTATTTATGTAAAACAAAATTATCAGTATAAGACCAGAAGCGACTTATGTGTAATCAGTGAAGAGCAACATTTTGAACTGGCAGCAGTTGAAATCAGAGACAAATACAGGTGTAGGAATTTGATTATCTTATGTATATACAGATCTCCTAGTGGAGACTTCAACATCTTTCTCTCTAAACTTAATCATGTTCTTGACAAGATATCCACTCCAAAGAACCACATTCTCATATGTGGAGACCTCAATGTAGATAAACTGAATCCTGATGCTACATGGGACTCATTACTAAGTCTTGCTCAAAGTTTCAATCTAGTTCCAATGGTTAACAGTGCAACAAGAATAACAAAATACTCAAAAACAGCTGTTGATCAGGTATTAAGAGATTTAGGCAAAGAAAACTGTGAGGTGGTGGTAGCAGAGCTAGGCTTATCTGATCACTCATTACTATAAAAGTGGCTCCAGAAGAAACAAAGAAAAGGCATATTTAAAGACGAATTTTTTCTAAACAAAATAGATATGAGTTTGCCAAACAGATAGCAGGACTAACATGGGACTCAGTATACTCAGAGGTAGATGCAAATGAAAAATTCAAAAATTTCATGACATTGTTTAAATTAAATTTTGAAGAAACATTTCCCAAAGTGTTATGTCCATTATCAACAGCAGGAAAAAACAAGTGGGTCACAAAAGGCATCAAAAAATCGTCTGAAACAGTAAAGTACCTGAGCTCCATTAAACACAGCCAAACTAATCCTGCTTTCTCACTCTTTTATAAAAGATACAGGAAAACATATAGGAAAATATTGCTTGCAGCAAAGAGAGCTCATAGCTCCAAACTGGTGCTCTCTGCTGAAAACAAAAATAAGGCAGTATGGAAAATTGTAAAGCAGGAAACTGGTACCAGGAAAGTGAATCTGTCAAACCTGAAAATCAAAGATGAAGGGACTGTAATAAAAGACCCAATATATTTGGCAAACTATATAAATGATTATTTTAGTAGCATAGGAAAAAAATTACAGGAAAATTTTTTAACAGCCCCTCAGGTCAAAAAGCCAAATAATGGTGTATCACACTCGATGGTGTTATTCCCTACAACACAGGAAGAAGTCTACAAAGCAGTCAGCAAACTGAAAAACAAAAACTCAGCTGGTCTGGATGAAGTCCCCTTTTTTATAATTAAGGACTGTATCAAGAGCCTACTTCCACCTTTAGTTGATATTATAAATTAATCTTTCAAGCAGGGCTACTTTCCAGACTATTTAAAATATGCTAAATTACTACCCCTCTTCAAAAAAGGTGATGCAGGAAAAATTGAAAATTATAGGCCAATTTCTCTACTCTCATGCTTTGCAAAAATATTAGAAACTATTATGAAAGATAGGCTAATGAATTATTTAAATAAATACAACTTACTGTCTGTTGACCAGTTTGGATTTCGATCAGGGAAAAGCACAGAATCAGCAACAGCACACCTCACAAAACACATTCTAGAAGCGTTAGATAAAGGGAACTACACAACAGGTATATTTCTTGATCTAACTAAAGCGTTTGATACAGTAGACCACAACATATTGTTAAATAAGTTAGATGAACTGGGAATAAGGGGACTTGTGAAAAAGTGGTTCCAGTCATATCTAAAAAAATAGAAGACAGATAACTGAAATCTCACATATTTCAAGTCGCTCAAACTATATTGTAAAGTATACTTCAGACCCAAATTATGTAAATATAGGTATCCCACAGGGTAGTGTCCTTGGCCCAATACTATTCCTCATTTACATAAATGACTTCCCACAGAGCATCAAGCATGGACAAACAATATTGTTTGCAGATGACTCAAATGTACTAATCAATGACAAATCACCAGATGCACTGAAAGAAAAAGCCGAACAAACACTAAACAGTGTACGTGAGTGGGCATCCAATAATAAACTAACACTAAATTAAAAAAAAAAAAAAATGCTGTAAACTTCTATGTCTGCAAAAAACCACACTATAACAACTTTAAGTTAAACGATGAAACTATAGAATGTGTAGACTACACAAAATTTCTTGGTATGCATGTTGATAATCAGTTAAAGTGGGAGGAACATATTAAAATACTTAGTAACAGAATCGCTACAGCATGCTCTTAGAATTCTGACTGCAGTGTGTGATACTACATGTGTCAGATCTGTATATTTTTCTTATATCCACTCTGTTATTACCTATGGAATAATATTTTGGGGAGTCAACAGTAAAAATATTCAAATAGTTTTCAAATTACAGAAAAGAGCAATTCGTATAATAACCAAGAATGGCAGTAGGGCTCACTGCCTTGAACATTTCCAAAAGCTGGAAATCCTAACTGTCCCCTGTGAATACATTTTTCAAAGTATTATGTATGTAAAGAAAAATATTGACTGATATGTTAAAAATTCTTTAGTACACAGCTATGGAACCAGAAACCAATACAATCTGCATCTAGAGAGAAAAAATAAAGTTAAAACGCAGCAGAGCTTGTTGTACAATGCTGTTAAATTGTATAATAAATGACCCCAAAATATAAAAGATATTGACACAATTGGACAGTTCAAAACAAAACTAAAAAAAATTTTATTAAATAAAAGTTATTATGCAGTAACGGACTATCTGAATTAAAACATGTAGTGAAATTAAAGTAGCCTGCATTGTAATACATGAGGAAATAATTAAAATATGAAATCCAAAATTTTACAGTACTATAAGAAAATTACATAAGGATATAAAACTAATGTAACATACTTTAAAAATTTGTGTAAATATTAATTTTATGTGCATAATTTGTAGGTATATTGTATTGTATATGATTTTGCTGACGAAATCCACACAATGTAAATTGTTACATGGATTAATAAAGAAATCAAATCAAATTCCTCCATTTCCCGAGAATACAAAATGATCTGCGCTCCTTTGACCTTTTTGAATGGCCTTCATCAGTCCTATCTGATGCACATCCGCCAGCACACAGTAGTATTCCAGAACAGGATGGATGAGCATAGTGTAGACTATCCCTCTAAGAGCTCTGTCACATCTTATAAGTGCCTTGCCAATAAGTCATAGTCTTTGGTTAGCTTTCCCCACAACATTTTCTACATTCCAATTTGCATACCAAGGTATCACTTCTGTTTTTATCGGTGATTTTCTGTTAGTTACTATGAATCATGACCTTTCTAACAGGAAATCATAAATCCAGTTTCATAATTCAAATCATACACTGTAGACACACAATTTGATTAGAAGTTGCTTGAGAGGAATGGTATTAAACATCCGGAAATCAATTTGAGATCCCCTGTTGATAGCACTCATTACTTAACATGAATAAAGAACTAGTTGAGTTCAACAAGAATATTTTCTGTATCCACGCTGTTTGTTAAGAAATCATTATCTTCAAGGTAGTTCATAATTTTTGCACGCTGCAGATCTTCCAAAATCCTATGGCAATTCAACATTAGTGATCTGGGTCTGTAATTCAGTGAATTACTCCTATTTCTTGATTATGGGTGTGACTTGCACAACTTTCAGGTCAGTAGCTATGGGTCTTTCATAGAGCAAGTGATTGTATAAGTTTGCCAAGTAAGGAGTGATTGTATCAGCATGCTCCGAAAGAAACCTAATTGGTGTACAATCTGGACTAGAGGACTTGCCTTTATTAAATGATTTAAGTTGATCTGTTTCATCAAGGCTATCTACTTCTGATTTACTCATGTTGGCCGCTGTTGTTGATTTGGATTCTGGAACATTCACTTCATCTTCATTAGTGAAACAGTTTTGGAAAACTGTGTAACTCGCACTGTCATCAGTAATATTACCATGTCTACTGCACAGTGAAGGTATTCATTGTACAAAGGAATTACAGACATGGGCTGCTTGTGGGCGTTGATTGAAATAAGTGGGGAAAGTTTAAAATTTTTACTGGTCCAGGTCTTCTGCTTACTAGACCATTAAACCATCTGGGCACAATGGTCTTTACAACTGCCCGGACTACTCTAGCACACCTCCCGTCAGAGTCGAAGTCTCAACTTACCCACACATTACTTGCAGCATTTCGCCAATTCCCCGAAGAGTTCAAAGCCTGTTGTCTGAAAGAATGGACACCACATAAAGGTATTGATTGTGCCTCGCTTCTGGTATACTTTACATAGGATCAGAATCTCTTTGGATTTCTGTCAGTTTACAAGACAGGGTTCAGTGTGGGAACTGTTAAAATATCTCGCGTTGAAGACCACTCTAAATTTCAGGCTTCAGCGAAACATGACCAGTCTTGGATATTTTGCTTTCGTTAAAATTCGGCCTGACCCCCCCCCCTCTCCCTCCCCTCCCAACCACCACCACCACCCCCTCACATGTTGCTTACACAATAGTGTTGTGTACCATGGGGGATCGGTATCATTTCTTATTAAGTTACACTCCTGGAAATGGAAAAAAGAACACATTGACACCGGTGTGTCAGACCCACCATACTTGCTCCAGACACTGCGAGAGGGCTGTACAAGCAATGATCACACGCACGGCACAGCGGACACACCAGGAACCGCGGTGTTGGCCGTCGAATGGCACTAGCTGCGCAGCATTTGTGCACCGCCGCCGTCAGTGTCAGCCAGTTTGCCGTGGCATATGAAGCTCCATTGCAGTCTTTAACACTGGTAGCATGCCGCGACAGCGTGGACATTAACCGTATGTGCAGTTGACGGACTTTGAGCGAGGGTGTATAGTGGGCATGCGGGAGGCCGGGTGGACGTACCGCCGAATTGCTCAACACGTGGGGCGTGAGGTCTCCACAGTACATCAATGTTGTCGCCAGTGGTAGGCGGAAGGTGCACGTGCCCGTCGACCTGGGACCGGACCGCAGCAACGCACGGATGCACGCCAAGACTGTAGGATCCTACGCAGTGCCGTAGGGGACCGCACCGCCACTTCCCAGCAAATTAGGGACACTGTTGCTCCTGGGGTATCGGCGAGGACCATTCGCAACCGTCTCCATGAAGCTGGGCTACGGTCCCGCACACCGTTAGGCCGTCTTCCGCTCACGCCCCAAAATCGTGCAGCCCGCCTCCAGTGGTGTCGCGACTGGCGTGAATGGAGGGACGAATGGAGACGTGTCGTCTTCAGCGATGAGAGTCGCTTCTGCCTTGGTGCCAATGATGGTCGTATGTGTGTTTGACGCCGTGCAGGTGAGCGCCACAATCAGGACTGCATACGACCGAGGCACACAGGGCCAACACCCGGCGTCATAGTGTGGAGAGCGATCTCCTACACTGGCCGTACACGTCTGGTGATCGTCTAGGGGACACTGAATAGTGCATGGTACACCCAAACCGTCATCGAACCCATCGTTCTACCATTCCTAGACTGGCAAGGGACTTGCTGTTCCAACAGGACAATGCACGTCCGCATGTATCCCGTGCCACCCAACGTGCTCTAGAAGGTGTAAGTCAACTACCCTGGCCAGCAAGATCTCTGGATCTGTCCCCCATTGAGCATGTTTGGGACTGGATGAAGCGTCGTCTCACGCGGTCTGCACATCCAGCACGAACGCTGGTCCAACTGAGGCGCCAGGTGGAAATGGCATGGCAAGCCATTCCACAGGACTACATCCAGCATCTCTACGATCGTCTCCATGGGAGAATAGCAGCCTGCATTGCTGCGAAAGGTGGATATACACTGTACTAGTGCCGACATTGTGCATGCTCTGTTGCCTGTGTCTATGTGCCTGTGGTTCTGTCAGTGTGATCATGTGATGTATCTGACTCCAGGAATGTGTCAATAAAGTTTCCCCTTCCTGGAACAATGAATTCACGGTGTTCTTATTTCAATTTCCAGGAGTGTATTTGATGTCTCTCTCAACTTCTGTTGATATTATCACTTTAAAATTAATCCCCATCTGGTCTATGCTTACATAGTCAGTTTGAAAGGAATGGATACTGTCCTAAAGGAGGCATCAAGTGAATTTTTGTCTACTTTTTTAAATAGATATATTTCACATTTATTTTTAGTACATTTGGATATTTGGGTATTCGGTCTTGCCACAACCACCTCATGTTTACTAATCCCTGTATCTATCATGATGCTCCCTATTTGCTACTGAGCAAGGTGGCACAGTGGTTAGCACACCTGACTTGTATTTGGGACGATGAAAGTTCAATCCCGCGTATGGCCTGATTTAGGTTTTCTATGATTTCCCTAAACCACTTCAGGTAAATGCTGGGATGGTTTCTTTGAAAGGGCGTGGCTGATATCCTTCCCCATCCTTCCCTAATCCAATGAGACCAATTGTAATACTTATATTGATTAGGAATAGGTTTATTTATGTAACTGTGTGTCTGCAATTTATGAAGTGTGTATTCTGTGTTGTTTGAACTCCTTGATGTATGGCAAGAAAATTAGAGTTTTGTAATGCATGTATGAAAAAAGCAAAAGAATATGTTGAATTTTTACATTATTATAATATGAATATGTTTATTAAAAAGTATGTTTGTTAAAAGCTGGTTCATGCTTAGGGAACTTGTATTTGTAACATGTAAACACTGCAGGGAAGTCTCTCCACAGCGAAAGTAGCATGGCATGATGTAAAAGATGGGTTTCACAGTCGAACTGACTGGCTCCTTTGTGTGAATGGCATGCAGCGTGTGGCTAGCCTTAGCAGAGTACACCTGGATGGTGCTAAGAGAGGCAATTGAAAGCTGCATTAGAAGGGATTTGCCTTGGATGTGGATCTAGTTGTTATTTGGTATGGCTCTAATATGTCGAAAATGTGACACCAAAAAGAGATTTTATAGAGCATTCACACATCAAGAGCAGTGAGTACAGTTAGCCTGCCACCAATCTTTGACACTGCTTCGCAGACATCATACATTCAGTTAAGTAATTTATATGGGCATGGACCAGTTAAACTGTGTGTTGTTTCAACAATAATCACATAAAATGTCAACTGATGTTCAAAATCATAACTTCATTCCTGATCACGAACCTAAGCAGAGTCTTCACCTACGTGCTACTAAAACCGAGTATCCTAATTTAAATGAACAATTCTTGCATTCATGTGTTTAAAAGTGATTTTTTGTCTAAAGTAAAAGGAGTAGCAAAAGTTAAAGTAAGAGTAACATTTGGATGCCTCATTAATGAACTACTCCAACTGAAATTTATAAGGTAGGGAGTTTAAGTACAAAAATTCAAAGATCAATTAATAGGAAAGTGAAAATCTGAATGATTTAAAAGCTAAAAATCACAAAAGTGAAGTTGGATAAGATTTTGCTTAAGTATTCTTAGTATATTATAAAATATAGTTTTGTAGGATTACAGTACAAGGTTGTGTAAATATTATTGGCAAGAATAAAGTTCAAGTGCATATAAATCTTTAATGAACAGATTTATGGTAATACTGTTAGAAGTGAAGTTATGTACATTTTCAAAGATAGTGTAGGTTTGGTGCCCGTCATGAATGGTTGCTTTTGAAGTTAATTAAACCCATTGTTGTATTTTATTATGCAAAGTAATTTAAGTGAATGATTAGCTTTTAGAGTTAGTTTTTACTATTGCAATAATCAGAGATCCTTGGCTAGTGGAACTATACCAGTTTATAGATCCACATCATATTCTCCACCTATTCAGAAAAAACTGAACATTACTGCTACTAAGGAAAACTGCTATGTACAGAGGAGCTTAAACAGTACATTTAAGATATTATTCATCTTTGTGTTTTTCATGTCAGTCAAGATAGAAGCCCCTCATGTCCAAAATTAGTTCTGCATGTCGTGCTGTGTTGTTTCAGTATTTGATTAAGTAATGCTCTTGAGTATGGCTGTCATTAGTATGAGCTAGGTGCAATTTTGCTCCCCGTACTTTACTGGTGTGTGTGTTATTGGTAACTGCTGCTACACAGAGTGCATTGTGTCAGTTTGTGTATCCTGTTTGCTATTCAAAGGGAAATCTCAACAAAAGTAACTTCAGTAACTAATATCCATTTTTCTCAAATATGTATTTCTAAATTAATGTGCCTAATTAGGCTGGCAACCATTCTTTTTTTTCATTCATTTATGATTTCACCAATTCTGTTAACTCCCAAGGTTAAAGCCCATTTGGTTTTCCTGTTAACTTCACAAAATTCGAAATTATTGTCTGATACCTTTATCCATTAGACTCACTCATGGCCGAACTTTGAAATCCTCTCAGAGGGTAAGATTAGCATGTTTCACAGCACGTTATTGTTATACGATGACCTCACTGTTTGGTCTCTTCCACTCAACCAACCAAACAACCAACCCTATTTGCTTGGGATTCTTGTAGCTAAGAGGTCAAGCATGTTTTTGCAACCATTTACACTTTGAGTGCACTCCTGAACTAACTTTGCAAAATAATTTCTGGAGAAAGCATTCATTATGGTTTTGGGATTTGTTTTCTCCTGTCAGTATATGGTATTCGGCACAGAACAGGGTGCATTCCTGAAGACATTGGAACAAATAAGGTGCCTTCAGACCAAACAGTTCTCTTCTTCTGTATTCCCTTAGTGCCCTACAAGCCTTGGAGCTGATGTACCTAGCAGAGAAAATTATAGAAACAATACAGGACACACTTCTCCTTTATTCTTTCACAAATTTCGGCTGCTAGTAGATAATGAATTCCATGAGTAATGATGATTAATCAAAACCCTCAGCAGCCAACAGGTGTTGTTGATATACCTTAATGGGGACAGCAGAAAATGTGTGCCCCGACTGGGAATCGAACCCGGAATCTCCTGCTTACATTGCAGAAGCTCTATCCATCTGAGCCACCGAGGGCACAGAGGATAGCCCGACTCCAAGGATAGAGCATGTACAATGTAAGCAGGACATCCCGGGTTCAATTCTCAGCCAGTGCACAGATTTTCAGCTGTCCCCATTAAGGTATGTCAACAACACCTGTTGGCAGCTGAGGGTTTTGATTAATTATCTTTTCTTTCTAGAGAAGTTGCATGGTCATCATTGGTATCTGTCCTTTCAGAACAGTTACTATCTTCATATAATCTCATGAGTGTTTTTTAAATCTATAATACTTTGCCAATTTACCATAAAAAAACAGTAGGAATATACTGCGTGCACATGCGTGCGTGTGTGCGCACGTACGTTTACATGCGACCCCCCCCCCCCCCTTCCCTCAGAATTTTTCTTTTTACTTTTGTTTCCCTTACTGCTTGCTCAATATACAGATTCAATAACATCAGGAATAGGCTACAACCCTGTTTCACTCCCTTCCCAACAACTGCTTCCCTTTCATGCCCCTTGACTCTTATAACTGCCATCTGGTTTCTGTACAAATTCTAAATAGCCTTTCTCTCTTTGTATTTGACCCCTGCCACTTTCAGAATTTGAAATAGAGTATTCCAGTCAACATTGTCAAAAGCCTTCTCTAAGTCTACAAATGCTAGAAATGTAGGTTTGCCTTTCGTTAATCTATTTTCTAAGATACGTCCTAAGGTCAGTATTGCCTCACGTGTTCCAGCATTTCTATCTTCCTCAAGGTCAGCTTCTACCAGTTTTACCATTCACCTGTATAGAATTTGTGTTAGTATTTTGCAGCTGTGGCTTATTAAAGTGATAGTTCAGTAATTTTCACATATGTCAACACCTGCTTTCCTTGGGATTGGAATTATTATATTCTTCTTGGAGTTTGAGGGTATTTCACCTGTCTCCTACATCTTGCTCACCAGATGGTAGAGTTTTGTCAGGGCTGGCTCACCCAGGGCTAACAGTAGTCCTAATGGAATGTTGTCTACTCCCGGGGCCTTGTTTCGACTCACGTCTTTCGGTGCTGTGTCAAATTCTTCACACAGTATCGCATCTCCCATTTCATCTTCATCTACATCCTCTTCAATTTCCATAATATTGTCCTCAAGAACATTGCCCTTGTATAGACCATTTATATACTCCTTCCACCTTTCCGCTTTCCCTTCTTTGCTTAGAACTGGGTTTCCATCTGATCTCTTGATATTCATGCAAGTGGTTATCTTTTCTCCAAAGGTCTCTTTAACTTTCCTGTAGGCAGAATCTATCTTACCCTTAGTGAGATAAGCCTCTAAATTCTTACATTTATCCTCTAGCCATGCCTGCTAGCCATTTTGCACTTCCTGTCGATCTCATTTTTGAGACATTTGTATTCCTTTTTGCCTGCTTCATTTACTGCATTTTTATGTTTTCTTCTTTCATCAATTAAATTCAATATTTCTTCTGTTACCCAAGGATTTCTACTAGCCCTCGCCTTTTTACCTACTTGATTCTCTGCTGCCTTCACTACTTCATCCCTCAAAGCTACCCATTCTTTTTCTGCTGTATTTCTTTTCCCCATTCTTGCCAATGGTTCCCTTATGCTCTCCCTGAAACTCTGTGCAACCTCTGGTTTAGTCAGTTTATCTAGGTCCCATTTCCTTAAATTCTCACCTTTTTGCAGTTTTTTCAGTTTTAATCTACGGGTCATAACCAATAGATTGTGGTCAGAGTCCACATCTGCCCCTGGAAATGTCTTACAATTTAAAACCTGGTTCCTAAATCTCTGTCTTACAATTATATAATCTATCTCATACCTTCTAGTATCTCCAGGATTCTTCCATGTATACAACCTTCTTTTATGATTCTTGAACCAAGTGTTAGCTATGATTAAGTTATACTCTGTGCAAAATTCTACCAGGTGGCTTCCTCTTTTATTCCTTACCCCCATTCCGTATTCACCTACTAAGTTTCCTTCTCTTCCTTTTCCTGATGTTGAATTCCAGTCACCCATGACTATTAAATTTTTGTCTCCCTTCACTATTTGAATAATTTCTTTTATCTCATCGTATTTTTCATCAGTCTCTTTGTCACCTGCAGAGCAAGTTGTCATATAAACTTGTACTACTGTGGTAGGCGTGGGCTTCGAATATATCTTGGCTACAATAATGCATACACTATGCTGTTTGTAATAGCTTACCCGCATTCCTATATTTTTTAAAATTCGTTATTAAACCTACTCCTGCATTACCCCTGTTTGATTTTCTATTTATAACCCTGTATTCACCTGACCATAAGTCTTGTCGCTCCTGCCACCGAACTTCACTAATTCCCACTATGTCTAACTTTAACTATCCATTTCCCATTTTAAATTTTCTAACCTACTGGCCTGTGTTATAATGTGAAGTTTAACAAATATATTTCAAGGATGACACAATATATGTAAGTCACAGATCAAGTAAACAAAGTAAGACGTGTGTACACTGTAAGAGTCAAATCGGCACTGAGTCCAAGTCTAGCGGCCGCTGGCTGGCTGGCCACTTAGGTGGCAGTGCTGCTGCATGGCTGGCAGACTGCGCCGCATGTAGAGGACACGCGTAACTGCGCGGTGGCACTTTGAAAGATCAGCGAGTCACAACAGCCTGATTAAGGGATCTGACATTCCACACTCCAACCCGTAGAACGCCAGTTTTCTTTCTCCTGATAACAATGTCCTCCTCAGTAGTCCCCGCATGGAGATCCGAATGGGGAACTATTTTATCTCCGGAATATTTTACCCAAGAGCACGCCATCATCATGAAACCATACAGTAAAGCTGCACGCCTTCGGGAAGAATTATGGCTGTAGTTTCCCCTTGCTTTCAGCAGTTCACAGTACCAGCACAGCAAGGCCGTTTTGGTTAGTGTTACAAGGCCAGATCTACATCTACATCTACATCCATACTCCGCAAGCCACCTGACGGTGTCTAGCGGAGGGTACCCTAAGTACCTCTATCGGTTCTCCCTTCTATTCCAGTCTCTTATTGTTCGTGGAAAGAAGGATTGTCGGTATGCTTCTGTGTGGGTTCTAATCTCTCTGATTTTATCCTCATGGTGTCTTCGTCAGATATATGTAGGAGGGAGCAATATATTGCTTGACTCTTCAGTGAAGGTATGTTCTCTAAACTTTAACAAAAGCCTGTACTGAGCGTCTCTCCTGCAGAGTCTTCCACTGGAGTTTATTTATCATCTCCGTAATGCTTTCATGAATACTAAATGATCCTGTAACGAAGCGCGCTGCTCTCTGTTGGATCTTCTCTATCCCTTCTATCAACCCTATCTGCTATGGATCCCACACTGTTGAGCAGTATTCAAGCAGTGGGCGAACAAGCATACTGTAACCTACTTCCTTTGTTTTCGGATTGCATTTCCTTAGGATTCTTCCAATGAATCTCAGTCTGGCATCTGCTTTACCAACGATCAACTTTATATGATCATTCCATTTTAAATCACTCCTAATGTGTACTCCCAGATAATTTATGGAATTAACTGCTTCCAGTTGCTGACCTGCTATTTTGCAGCTAAATGATAAGGGACCTATCTTTCTACGTATTCGCAGCACATTACACTTGTCTATATTGAGATTCAATTGCCATTCCCTGCACCATGCGTCAATTCGCTGCAGATCCTCCTGCATTTCAGTACAATTTTTCATTGTTGCAACCTCTCGATACACCACAGCATCATCTTAAAAAAGCCTCAGTGAACTTCTGATGTCATCCACCAGGTCATTTATGTATATTGTGAATAGCAATGGTCCTATGACACTCGCCTACAGCACACCTGAAATCACTCTTACTTCGGAAGACTTCTCTCCATTAAGAATGACATGCTGTGTTCTGTTATCTAGGAACTCCTCAATCCAATCAGACAATTGGTCTGATAGTCCGTATGCTCTTACTTTGTTCATTAAATGACTGTGGGGAACTGTGCCAAACGCCTTGCGGAAGTCAAGAAACACGGCATCTACCTGTGAACCCATGCCTATGGCCCTCTGAGTCTCGTGGACGAATAGCGCGAGCTGGGTTTCACACAACCGTCTTTTTCGAAAACCATGGTGATTCCATCTGAGTAGATTTCTAGTCTCCAGAAAAGTCATTATACTCGAACATAATACGTGTTCCAAAATTCTACAACTGATTGACGTTAGAGATATAGGTCTATAGTTCTGCACATCTGTTCGACGTCCCTTCTTGAAAACGGGGATGACCTGTGCCCTTTTCCAATCCTTTGGTATGCTTCACTCTTCTAGAGACCTACGTTACACCGCTGCAAGAAGGGGGGCAAGTTCCTTCGCGTACTCTGTGTAAAATCGAACTGGTATCCCATCAGGTCCAGCAGCCTTTCCTCTTTTGAGCGATTTTAATTGTTTCTCTAACCCTCTGTCATTTATTTCGATATCTACCATTTTGTCATCTGTGCGACAATCTAGAGAAGGAACTACAGTGCAGTCTTCCTCTGTGAAACAGCTTTGGAAAAATACATTTAGTATTTCGGCCTTTAGTCTGTCATCCTCTGTTTCAGTACCATTTTGGTCACAGAGTGTCTGGACATTTTGTTTTGATCCACCTACCGCTTTGACATAGGACCAAAATTTCTTAGCATTTTCTACCAAGTCAGTACATAGAACTTTACTTTTGAATTCATTGAACGCCTCTCGCATAGCCTCCTCACACTACTTTTCGCTTCTCGTAATTTATGTTTGTCTGCAAGGTTTCGGCTATGTTTATGTTTGCTGTGAAGTTCCCTTTGCTTCCGCAGCAGTTTTCTAACTCAGTTGTTGTACCACGGTGGCTCTTTTCCATCTCTTACAATCTTGCTTGGCACATACTCATCTAACACATATTGTACGATGGTTTTGAACTTTGTCCACTGATCCTCAACACTATCTGTACTTGAGACAAAACTTTTGTGTTGAGCCATCAAGTACTTTGAAATCTGCTTTTTGTCACTTTTGCTAAACAGAAAAATCTTCCTACCTTTTTTAATATTTTTATTTATGGCTGAAATCGTCGATGCAGTAACAGCTTTATGATCACTGATTCCCTGTTCTGCATTAACTGATGCAAATAGTTCAGGTCTGTTTGTCACCAGAAGGTCTAATATCAGATCAGTCAATCATCCAGACTGTTGCCCCTGCAACTACTGAAAAGGCTGCTGCCCCTCTTCAGGAACCACACGTTTGTCTGGCCTCTCAACAGATGCCCCTCCATTGTGATTGCACCTACGTTATGGCTATCTGTATCATTGAGGCATGTAGGCCTCCCTACCAATGGCAAGGTCCATGGTTCATGGGGTGAGGGAGGCTGCCTCTGATATGGTCAGATAAGCTTGTGACAGGGCTGGAGTAGGATGTACTTGTGAGAAAAAGGGGGGGGGGGGGGGGATTGGGCAGGTCTTGCCCTAGGTCTTCCACAGCAGTATGACCCCTATGTAAGGGGTTGGGAGTGGCATAGGGATGGACAAAAATGATGCATAGGTAGTATGAACAATGGACTATAACAGTAGGAGGACTGGGAAAAATCTTGTGTAGACTGTCCCTCATTTCAGGGCATGATTATAGGAAATTCATGCTGTGGCAAAGGATATGGTACAGTTGTTAAAAGTCCAGTATGGTACTGAGTGACAAGGGGGCAGTCCTTGTGGCTGTGCTGGGGTTGGTGGGAGGATTTGAGGGTTATAAGGATATACAATGGGAAATCTGTCTATGGACTTACTTTGGGGGGGGGGGGGGGGGGGACTGCCCATCTGTCAAGGCCCTTGTGAGACCTCCAGCATCCTGGGCCAGGGATTTCTCATCACTGCAGATACACTGTCTGCAGGTGGCCAGGCTACAGGCTGTATGGAAGAGATTATTTGGTGTGAAAGGGATTACAGCTCATCCCATCATGAACAAAACTGACATGTTGGCACTGTGCGTTTAGAAGTTACCGTGATTGATTATAAGCATGATAATCAATCTTAGGCCATTTGGGTGACACAACTTGAAAAGTTGCCATGTGAGAAAATCCTGTATGTCACCAGTCGTATGCCGAGTGACTCACCAGAGACATCATAATATTATCAGGTTTGAGTCCTTGTGGAAGCATATGTGCCCAGTGACTGTACTTATTTCAAGTAGTAAAGGGTAAAGCAATCAGGTACAAATAATATTCATTGCAAATTTCAATTTTGGTTACTGTGTGGCCTCTTCAGTGCTAAAAAATATAAAGAACCACTTCCAATAAAGTAACATACATGTCTTGATATATGTACAGTTGTATAAGCTTTAAATGTGATTCAGTGATAAAATACACACCAGTAAATGTAATTTAAAACATTAAAACCACATCTATACATATGGTCCCAGTGGGACTACTCATGTCAAAGGCTGAGTTCACACTGAGGCCACTGTTCACATTTACAAAAATGTTGAGATGTGTGTGAAATCATATGGGACTTAACTGCTAAGTTCATGTCCCTAAGCTTACACACTACTTAACCTAAATTATCCTAAGGACAAACACATGCCCAAGGGAGGACTCGAACCTCCGCCGGGATCAGCTTCACATTGCATTTACAATACAATGAACTTAAGTGTACATTATGCAGTCATTTAGTGCGCTCTTCAGATGTGTGACATGTTGCCAAGATGTATTAAATTTATTTTACACTTCATATGTTTGTTATTTTATTATTTTTCACTTCATAAAAACTTGTGTACATAAAACAAATAGGTGGTTGTAACTAAAAACAGTGACTAATGTTTTACAGCTATACATACGTAATGGTAACTGTGTGAACTAACCAATGGCAGTAGTTCTTGCTCCACACTTTACTATTAGACATAGTTTAAAAGATACAAAACATGTTGTTCAGATAACTAAGTTATTAAAATGTGTAATTAAAACAGTTTTACATTCTAAGTGCAGTTGAAGGAATTGGTACAGACAAGAATGGAGTTATAATGTATCACACCAACAGCAGTATGTCAGAAGGACCTGAAATATATCTGCTTTATAATGTCCTCTCTCATAGGTTTCACATAAAAATACTTTGTAATTCAATCAGTTTGGTATTAAAGCTGATAAACTTTCACCATGTATTGTAATAATGTGAGGAATACATTATATTTGTTTGCGGGAAACATGTACTCATATGCAAATCAGGAGTAGTGTAATCATAAACAGATCATTATTGTCAGATTGATGTGTCTGTTGGAATCAGCCAATAGTGGCTGAATCCCAATGATTTTTAAAAAGTTCCCAAAACTGGGTGCTTCTCATAGCCACCTGCTCATTAAGCAGCATCTCGAGAGATGACACCTGCTGGTAAAAAATTTCATACTCCTGCAACAGGTCCATACATCTCCCTTTCTCACATGGATGGAGCATCCTCATATGTGAGGACAAAACTAGTGCACTATGTCTACTTTAAAGAAATTGGGCAGCAAAATTACAATTTTCTGCCAAATTTTTAAGATCAAAAACTACGTGTTCACTAAACCTGGCTTCAATTTGTCTACCAGTTTGCCCCACATAGCAGTTGGGATGTTGATTTCTCTAGACACCTGACCTACAGAAAAGATTTTTTTGTTTTGAAAATCCATCCTAGTTACCCGTGGTAGAAAACATCAAATTTACTTTTCATTATCTACAAAGTGATGTCACATTGTCACTAATTTTACCATAGTGTGCTAAACAAATGTACTTATTATAGCTACAACAATGTTTTCTTCAGTATGCTGTTACACATGTTGTCAACAAAATTTTGGAGGTAGTTATTAACCTCAGCAACATATTTTATTGTATTCAGCTCAGCTTCATGCTCTATACTTGAAAGTGGAATGTTTATTAACCAATTGATGATGAAATTAAAGTATGCTTTCTGGCGCTGACTGGGGAACTGTGAGGTGAAATTTATGATAATGTTGGTACATGATCTTTTTCTGTAAATTCCAAATTCGTGTTTCTGATTTAAAATAGTAATCTTGAAATCCAAGGTGTTGATTGATCTGTTTGACTCCATCTCACATGAGTATTCAATGTTAACATGTAGACCATTGAACTTGCTGGCAATTGAGGTGCTGAGAACCATGAAGGCCTAAAGCAAACTGTCATCAGTTTTGAGATTGTAGCATGTATACATGCACCTCAGATCTGTATATCTTACGATGAACCAGCTTTATCTGTAGACACTCACTGTGTATGTGAAGATTCACGAAAAGCTGCCTCACTGATTTCTTGGATATTCATTTTCATATGGACCCAAAGCATTTTCTTTGCTGCATGCTGCTTAATTATTATCTAGGATTGACAACATAATTTAGTGTCTACATGATATACATGGTAGTAATATTTCATGATCGGAGGTGTACCAGATGACTTATCTGAACTTCAATCCGCAGAATGTGCTTAATGTAAATGTTGATAATGAGGATGGTGGAGTGCTGGAACAGGTCGTAATTGAATGTGTTGTGCATTCAGTTTCTATTCTTTATTATCTGATTGTAGTTTCACATTCCAAACTTTACAACTGTCAAACAGTAGTATGTGGAAATTTTGTGAATTAACATTAATAATAAACATAACTGTAAATGTGAATTGATAGTCATAAAATAAATTGAGTACATACTTTTTTCATAGAAAATGTGGGATGTTAAGACTTGATTAAAAACAACTTGGGCTTACAAATTGGTGGTTTGCCTTTAAATCTTATTTGTGCCAATGACTCTTTTTCTCAAAACTAGGTTTCTGTGCTTTGGGGCCTTATGGTCCTCATTGTGTCTCAATTTTAACATCTTCATCAGTGTTTCTAATTAACAGAAAAGTATTGTCTCAAATATCCTGAAGAAATGTATTCTCTAAATAACTGATCAAAATATCAGCTAACTGTGTACTCACTGATTGCATCATTGAACAATTTGTTTTGTGTTATGAAATTGTGTTTAATGATTTGAATGGTGTCATTTATCAGAATGTTAGTGTATAAATCAGTTATATCTAATGAAACTAATTTCATGTCATTTTTGACAATGGTTAATTTTTTCAGCTGGACCTTTATTTGTGCCCTGAGGGTAGGAGTATGTCATTTTATTACACTGAAGTGGTAAATGTATTTTAGTTCACATGGTTACCACCATGTCTGTTTAACTGTAAAACAATATTCACTGATTTTAGTTATGGCCACCTTATTTGTTTCACGTGCACAAGTTTCTGTAAAGTGTAAAATAATAAAGTGACAAAACTCATGAACAGTAAAATAAAGTTAACACATGTCAACATATCATATGTGTAAAGAAGGCACTATAGATTAGTATGACATACACTGCAGTCCCCTATGTTGTAACTGTAAACAGTGGCTTCAGGGTGAACTCAACCTCTGAGTTGAATAGTCCGATTGGGACTGTGTGAAGGTATCTGGTTTTCATGCTTTAATTTACATTTACTGGTAGATATTTTATCATTGACTCACATTTACAGCTTATACAACTGTACATATAACAAAGCTGGTATGTTACCTTCTATTAAATGGTTCTTTGTCTCTTTCAGCACTGAAGATGGCAACACAGTAACCAAAATCTGGATTTGGAATAAAAATTATTTGTGACTGATTGTAGTACCCTTTACTACTTGAAATAAATACAGCCTCTGCACAGATCTGCTTCCACATAGAATCAAACTTGTTAAAATTATATCCTGGTTGGACAAGAGCTACATACTATAAATACAAAAATACTCAAGTTAAACTCTGTTTTGAACCAGCACATCAACTTAAATAAGCCATGCAGTGCAAGAAATATAACATCGGCATATGTACAGGCGCACCTCAAAATCAACTACAGCAAGGTGTTTAAATGTAAATGGAGATGGGAAGTGAGTGTTATGAAGTGTGAAATTAGGGAACTTTATTCAAAAAGAAGCCTCAGAATTCTCAGTATTACCATAAGTATATTCACAGAAAAACTTAAAAGTGTTATCTTTCATAATTTTCAAACATGTAATCTTACTTAATAAAACCTTCTGCTCAGATTCAGATACTGTTCATCTTTGCACCTTATCTAGAAAAGGTTTTACAGTAACAAACATGTTACATGTCATTCTTAAACACTGAAAGGTTTCTTTACTCTTATTTGTTTTGATGAGTTCCATCCATTGGTCTGGAACATAAATGAAAGATAACTGTCTTCGCTTTTTCTCAAATAACCAAAATCACAGTCACAGGACAAATGCATATGACAAGGTACTAAATACTTATGTTCCACAACATAGAATCTTCCTGACTGTGCTAAGTGCATCCAAAAGCTAACCAAAGAGTTTTTATTTTGGCCAAAGTAAGAATCTGAATACACAATAAGGAGAGGTGCATGGTCAGGAACCAGTGCTGTAATATACTGCCTAAAACATGAAGTAATGTCATACACCGCTCTACCAGCTACTTCCTACAACCACATAAATATTGTTACATCATTATTAGAGGCATTATTTACACAGAAGTTAAATGTTCACAGCTGGTGTTTGTAAAATGCAATTCCTACAGGCAAATGGGGTGTAGGTAGACATTCTTGCATGTCGAAAGCAATGACCATAACTGAGTTATTAGTTTTTTAATATTCTGAATCCGTTTCCAGACTTTCATAGGCAGTACTAGCCTATTTAACACGAAAGTTTAGTTTTGCTTTAATATTTAGATCTGTTCACAAATACATCATGTTGGGCTTCTTTTCCCTAGAATAGTGACTTACTGCATAGGGAAACTATTTACATGAGCCCATACAAATTCCTCGTCCTCCTTGCCCCATTTATTTTGTTATGTCTCCCACGCTTATCCACCATAAATAAAATGTTTAGGTTTTAATGTCATGTTGCACATAAATGTGCCATTGTTTTGTATCATGCAATAGGGGTGAGAGTGTCACTGATACGATACGCTAGTTGAGGTGGCAGTCACTGAAACAAAGGTAGTTTTCTTTGCAGTGAGATATATTTATGAAATTTCAATCACCAACTTTCTCTTCTGAATGCAAAAATATTTTGATGACACCCACCTATGTAGGGAGCAATGATCATCATAATAAAATAAGGGAAATCAGAGCTCGAATGGAAAGATTTAGGTGTTCCTTTTTCCCACACTCCATTTGAGAGTGGAATGGTAGAGAAGTAATATGAAAATGGTTTGATGAATCCTCTGCCAGGCACTTAAGTGTGACCTGCAGAGAAACCATGTAGATGTAGATGTAGAATGTATGTCTAGTGCTGTGTTGTGTAATAAAACACACAAACTTACCCCAGGTGTTCCAAGTGTTTTCTTTCGTTGAGTCACATGGGGTAGACATGTATTGCTTATACCAAATATTGCTAGAAAAGCTTTCTTATGATATACACGAAGACAGTAACTTGTTCTCGAAAGAACAGTTACTGTTGATGACTGTACAGCTTTTCCCTGGAATAAATGATGACTAACTGAAAACCTCAGCTGCCGACAGGTGTTGTTGATATACCTCGATGTGGACAGCTGAAAATGTGTGCCCCGACCAGGATTCGAACCCAGGATCTCCTGCTTGCATGGCAGACACTCTATCCATCTGAGCCACCAAGGACACAGATGAATAGCGCGACTGCAGGGACTTATCCCTTGCACGCTTCCCGTGAGAGTCACATTCACACTGTCCACAATTCTACATATGTATTGTACCTTATAGACATTTGCCCACTCACTCATTACTCGCGCATGCTTTGGCAATTCCTATAAGAGTTTGGGCAACCTGTGCGCATTCGCACAGATGAAGATCAATGGCTGGGTGGCCTTTAACTAGCCGGCTTCTAATCCTGGTTGGGGCACACATTTTCAGCTGTCCACATCAAGGTATATCAACAACACATGTCGGCAGCTGAAGTTTTCAGTTAGTCCTGCTTTCTTATGAATCTAATCATCTGCCTCACCTACAGTAACCTTATAGGTGTTAGGAGTCTGCTGCCTTCTTCTCTCTGGATCAGTGTACCTCCATTTGACAGGATTCATATTCACAATTCCAACTATATAGGAATTATGAAGATCGTTGTTATGTAGATTCCAGAAATCATTAAATAACTTCTCTCCTGTTCCTGCAGGTACATTATTGAAGCATTTTCTTGCACAGGCAGAATCTGAATCTTGTAATCTTACCTTTTTCAACACATCCTTATAATTACTGTACTCTTTACCACTGTTTAGCTTCTACTTCTCAATTACTTGGTGCCAATTCTGTGGATTATGCTTCCTCTTTTGATAATTTCCACTGATTTTCACACTTTTGTCAATGTTTCTTATTTCTACATTTGCCATGTTCACTATTTGCATTGTGTACTGAATGTGCCAACACTTCAAACATTATAAACTTAGTCCCTAAAGTGATTAATGTAACATATTACACAAGTCTTATATTTTGTGTTTACACTTTCATTAATTCCAATATAATCTAACTCTGCCCCCAACCATGTTCAAATTGCACTTAACTGTTGTTTGTTTATAATTTAGTGCAGCATTGTCTATCCTGCTACTCAGCTGTTCAGCTTCTTTCTGTTAGAGGCAAGCTGGAGTGCAGTGGAAGATTAGCTCGATTTTGACATTACAGACATCATATCTAGTGAAATTCAAGAAAGTCTCTGTGTTGTATTGTATCCTAATGTGATATTTAGGGATTAGACCAACATCAATTTTGATAGTTCCCATACCCAGCAAGAGATGGCAGCAGTTATCCAAATTTTTACATTTGTGGGTTAGCCCATTTTTCTGCACATCTTCAGTTGTCACAAAAGTGGATAAGAGAAGTTCAGCAGTTGTAATAAGTGAAACTGAATATGTTGCAACAAAAGAAAATATTTTGTGAGAATAATACTATCATGGTCAGTAAAGATTTAATCAAAGAAGCACATAAGCAAGTTATTGAAAAATTAAAAGAACATAGTGAAATTTCTTCACCAAAAGAAATTTACTTCTTCAGAATAATAAACCCAAGTAGTCCTACCCATAGACGCAGTTCACGTGGAAATGGCATGGTGCAGGCATTTGGCAGGGATGAGGCACAGTTTCATGCCACCTCCACGTTAACAAATGAAACAATTCGCACAGACGTGGGATGAAAGAGTCACATCACTTTGTGATCTGTGCCAAAGCCATTTGTAGCCATGAGTGACACACTGAAATGACACGAGGTGGAGACGTTAAAGAGGTGCATTGCTGTTTTCGTGAATTTGAAGTTATCCAATGTGCCTTAAAAAACTATTTTATATAGGTGAAGTAAAGCTACCTCTGTAGTTAGTTTCCCAGTAAAATTTTTACTTTTCACATAAAAATTAAAAACCACTGTTTTGAGATTCATGCTTGTTCTCCACTATGCAGGCACTGTCTTTCGATTTTGAGGAAGCTACTTGGTAAAAGAAATTAATTTTTCTGCAGCCTTATGTTCAGGTTTTCTTTTCATTATTGCCCATAGTTACTGTGGTCTCATCCAGAGATTGTTGTGCCATGCCAAAGTCATCTGCATGCATCGGCACCTCAGACATTAGTAAGGACTTGCTGCAGTCGGCAACGACGTGTGAGCAGCATTCCAGAAGATGATGCCTCCCTCTCAGCAGCAGCAGTATCCTCACATTTATGTTAGAATAGTGTTAAGCATGCAAGAGCTCAGCCCAGTTCGAGATCTCAGCTATAGTAATCAACATCATAGTACAGGATCAAGTTGATAAAGTTTCAGATGAACTTGTTGTTAATGTCGAACATTGTATCTCAAGAGAATAGCTTGTTAATTAGTCCCTGAAGTGATGCTTTGTTAGTCCATGAAAGTTCTAAATTACCTAGTACTCCTATGGCAAAGAATTGTGTCAAAGTTAAGTAAATATTTTATTCATTTGTGTGATAAAGTGAACTACAATTCTGTGTGTTCAAATTTGATGAGCCTTCTCCCAGAGGAATCAAAGAAACCATTGCTTTGTCCAGATGAAAGCACTTTTACACGTGTAACATAACACACATACTGGAGAAGGCCCAGCCAGCTAAATTAAGATTTTAAAATACTGAGAGCATGAAAGTATTGTTCAGCTGCAGCGGCAGCAGTCCGACCACCAACTTGAGCAGTAATAGGGAATTCCTAACCCAGCAGTTCATACAAATGACTGGTCAGCACAGGTACCAGACAGGGAATTCTATACTCATTAAGGGAACTGTGGTGGACAGAATATTTGGACAGTGCTACAAACTGAGACGTCTGTTACTTCTAAAAGTGAAGGAATATCAAAGTATTACGAGGGTGGCTTGAAAAGTTCTCAGAATCAAGTAGGGAAAAAGTACTTACATCACTGAAACTTTTTTTCGTTTTTCAGTGTAGTTTCCTTGTGGATTAATGCACTTGGTCCAATGATGTTCCAGTGCCTTGATCCCATCTCAAAACTGAGTTTTCTCCAGGCCTGCAAAACAGTTGTCAACTTCGGCTATCAATTCTTCGTTTGGAGTGAATCTTCATCCACCAAGAAAAATATTCAGTTTTGGATAGAGATGGAAGCCTGATGGGGTCATATCAGGTGAACAAGTTGGGTGTGGCAACAGTTCATACCTTAGTTCATGTAATTTTGCCATGGTGATGGCACATGTGTGCGGGAACACATTGCCTTGATAGAAGATGACTTTCTTCCTTGCTAAATCTAACCTTTTTTCATTTATCTTTCGTTGCAGTTTGTCCAGGAGGTTAGCATAGCATTCTCCAGTAATTGTTTGCCCAGTGGGGGGATAATCTACAAATGGAATCCCCTTTGCATCCCAGAACAGTGATGCTATGACCTTTCCTGCCAGAGAAATTGTCTTTGCTTTCTTTGGTGGCAGAGAATCACCACGTTTCCATTGCTTTGACTGTTGTTTTGTCTCTGGGGTATAATACTACACCAATGTTTCATCTGTGGTCACAAACCGGCACAAAAAATCTTGTTTGTTTCTCCTAAAATAGGCCAATTATTGTTCCGAATGTCCATTCTCATGCTTTTTTTTGTCCAGTATCAAGAGCTGCGCCACTCATCTTGCAGATAATTTTTTCATTCCTAATTTTTCAGTTAAAATGTGATATACCCTTTGAGATAACATCTGGCAAGTGTGAGCAATTTCACGCTCTTTTAATCCGTGATCCTCCATGACCATTTTGTGCACTTTTGCAATGATTTCTGGAATAGTGACACATCTTGGCCAACCACTGCGTGGGTCATCATCTAAGCTCTCCTGACCAAATTTAAATTCATTTTTCCTTTACCGAGTGAGATGGTGCAGTGGTTAGACACTAGACTCGATTTCGGGAGGACGACGGTTCAATCTCGGGTCTGGCTATCCTGATTTAGGTTTTCTGTGATTTCCCTAAATCTCTCAGGCAAATGCCGAGATGGTTCCTTTGAAAGGGCATGGCCAATTTCCTTCCCCATCCTTCCCTAATCCGATGAGACCGATGACCTCGCTGTCTGGTCTCCTTCCCCAAACAACCCAACCCAACCCATTTGTCCTTTTGGCAACAGTTGAATATGGTGGAGTAGAACCCCCTAGTGTATTCCAGAAACCAACATGAATGTCCTTTGCTTTCATACCTTTCTTTATGAAGTACTTAATCATTGCTCAGATCTGGATTTTTTCCATCTTCGCAAATCACTATGTGGAAACAACAACAGAGCCACATCACTGCCACAGCTCTCTTCCAAGAGCACTGACGTGACACGGTTTTACAGGGAACAGTCCAATGAATATCACATGAACAACTTGTTGCACTAGTGCTAACCTCTCATGGTAATTCTGAGAACTTCTCAAGCCACCCTTGTAAAGACTCAATAGTGATTCAACTGCTCTCTGTAGAAATTATCTGAGTGCACCAAATTACCAAGCAGTCATGCCACTTCTATTGGAGCCCTGATATTTCTGATATCTCTAATAATACACAAGTTAGATTTTGAATGCAAGCAAATCAATTGAGAATCACATAAAGTTTAATCACAAATAAGCACTATGCGTGATCTTGACAGACATTGTATCAGACTGCAGCCTTGCACTCAAGCTATTACTCATGAAAATTGCACAGCCAGAATCAATCTAAAATCAAGCTATAACAGACTTGGTGCATACCAGGGTCAGATCATCATGTCTTCCACATGAAAGCTATCTGTGAATACAGCATGATGTCATCAGTCATCCATGTATTCTAGTATTTAAATATTTCTTTAATACCACACTATGCAGAAGTACATTATTAATTACTTATGTGAAATTTTATGTATGTAAAATATGTTGTTTGGTACTGTCTGAACCAGAAAGAACTGAACTTTTATATTTTTGATTGTAATAGTGTCAGGCAAAGCACAGTAGTCCATTTTATTGAGCTTTAGATTTAAAAGAGACTGCAAGTGGGAAAAGAAACAGAAAGTAGCCTATATGTGGTTGTGCATCTTATTGGCACTGAGCAGTACTGGTAGGGTGTCCAGTTGCCAGCTGGTAGTCAGCGGATGGTGAGAAAAGGGAGTTCATGTTACACACGTGAAGAAGCAGTTAAGTTCGAGGAGTCGTAAGAACAGTTTTCAAGTGATGAATGAACTTGGGTGGCATGTGGTCACACTAGACAGTTTAACAATTAATGGGATTCTGAAGTTATTTGTGTGATGTGGAAGTTAGTTAAAACGCAGCAGCTGAGACGTATTGTTGAGTTGAGCTTTAAAAACAGTTAGTTACCCTTTTCACTATTAAGTCATTAATGAGATTTCTCACCCAGGATTGTCTGAATGATTTTGAATCCATGTTTCATCAAAAATAATTTTCTCCAATTGCAACTGCAAATGAGATTCATACTGTAGTGATATAGGTCCAGAAGCCACTACATGACATTCGGTATTGTGTGGGGTCTTGAAGAAGGAGTCACAGCAACTCATGTGCATATGAAGTCTATCAAAAATTAGAAAGGGAAAAGAGTGGCACAAGGCAGGTAAGAAGAAGGAAGCAAATGGACTGCAGTTGTGGTGTGTAAGGGTGCACTGCATCCAGCAGTTGGTATGTCGATAGCAGTGCAGAAATTGGCATCAGCTCCAGCTCCAGCATCCAACGTGACAGAAGTAACTTCGGCATTTCTACTTACGGCCACTGCAGCATCACAGCAACAGATATGTTAAGTACTGATGCCAATACTGTAACTATGAGTGACATTGCAGGGCTGACATTGGAACTGGAGAGTGTAATGATTAGAGGTTCACCGAGATTGTGTGGATTGGAGACTGCAAGTGTACCAGAAAGTTCAAAATCTGATAGGGAAAATATAATTGGGGAAAACACGATGTCATGGTTGAAGCAAGCATTGATGGACTTAAAACTCAAAGTCTTTCAAATGTAGAAACAGAAATGAATAACTCGAATGCTAGTATTTCAAATGTAAGAACCTATATGAGTGCTTGCATCAATGATGTCAAGGTGGAGGTAGAGAAGGAACAGTGTGAATTAAAAGGCAAGCTAGGAATACTTAGCTCAGAGATAGATGATGTGATGGAGGAAAACTAACTAGCGTACAAACAGAAATGTGAAGACTTTCAAATGAAATGGGTGCATACAGAGCAAAGTGGAATCAACAGATAATTCAGTAGATACGAGAATAGGAAAATTGCAGAATCAACTGGGTGGCAATGTGGGGTACTGCATACAAAGGCAGAATGAGCTTAAGACAACAACTTGTAATGCTTTCAACAATTTATCTGGGAAAGTTGCTGAACTTAAAAACATGGTCACTCAGTTTTAAAGCAGATGGAGAGCAATATGAACATCAGATCAAAGAGATAGGCTTGAAATTGGATGCTGTGGCAACAAGTCAAATTACAAATATAATAAATGTACCATGTGGTGGAGTATGTAATGCCAAGTATTTCGCTAGTGATGGTAAATATCGTCTAATGAACTTGACTGCAGCATGTGGGGATGGATTCATGACAAGTATGCCAGATGATGCAAAGATCAAAATTGAGAAAAAGCTATTCTAAAGGGAAGCACAGTCCTACGTGAATCTTATGAGTAGTATTTTTACTAATTATCAGGCAGTTGAGAAAGTGTTCTTGAGTAAAATTTTGGAGTGGGACCATACTAACCCAACTACAGAATGAATTCTTGAATGGCCTGAGTTATCAAAGTGGATGTTTATCCATTTGGGAATTTTGTGTGTGAGAACTCAAAGAAACTACTTCATGCCACTGGGTACCTTAACAGAGATAACACCTCTTAAGAGAACATTATGAGAATACTACCAGTTAGATTTGGTTCACAGACAAGTCCATCAACAAGTTTTTAGATTTCATTGAAAAACAGGAGCAGGCATTAAAATGCTAGCCACAACAGAATTACAGTAATTGGAAGGTTGGTGGATATCAACAGGTGCAGGACAGTGATTTTCATGAACAGAACCAGAATAATAATAATAATAATAATAATAATAATAATAATTTTAATAGGCAGAATGGGCATAATTTTCAAAGGGAAACTTCCAAGGTGGGAACATGTGAAATCACGAAAGAGAGTGGAAATCTGAGAGTCAAAATCGGCATGGACCGCAAATTTGGGAGATAAAATTAAAATAACTAGTTATCGGCACATCTCAGGTCCTGGATTGGCAATCTGTCTGGGCATGAAAAAGGACACAAGGCTATGAAAATCAAAGGAGGTATGAGAGAATGGGAAACAGGGCTCAAATCATGCAGATGAATTTAAATTCAAGTATAAATAAGAAATGGAAAGCAGTACAGAAGGAAAGGAGGAAGGTTTAGAAGTAACAAAGTGATTGATATAGCTGATATAGGGTTAAATAATCTATTTTGTATGGAAGAGGAAGATGGTTTTAAGGGAAATAATGTAGAAATATGGGAGAGCCAAAATCAGAGTCAGCAGTAGGACCAGTCTCAGTGTGAGGTGAATTTGCAGAAAAGTCCAAGGAACCACCAATTTATGGCAATAATGCAATAGAAGTAGAGGTCGTCAATGTAAATATTTGTGTCTGTGAAGGTGATGTTGCAATTGACTTATCAGCTGGAGATGAATGTATTAATGTAGTGGCAGAAATAGGTAATTCAGTTACAAATGGAAAAGTTGATGGTGAATTTTACTATGAAAATAGTGCAGCAGCTGGAGCTGATGCATCTGAGACAGGTATCTGTAGCTTTGTTTCCTGAAATGGAGGTGAAAAAATGATACTTGAAAAGGATGAGGATGTAATGAATATGTTGATGAAAATAGAGTTGCTTGCATTCAATGAATCAATTTTGGGTAAGGGTATGGGTACAGAATGGTACATTAAAGATGAAGGTGATTATTTAGTTAAAGACTGGAGTTTGTATGGCTTAGTGACAAGTCAAAGTGGTGAGAGGACTGGAAAAGTGCAGAGATGAATTAGGTGTGGAGGGGATATATTCTGAATTATTTAATGATGAATGCAAGGTAGAAGAGTTGTCAGGAGTGAATAGATGTAATAATTCTGTGCAAAAAGATACTCATGTTATTTCCACCCATGATCAGAATGAGACCAAAGAGATAGATGATGACATGAGTGCTGACTAGACGGAGAAAAAAACTTGGAATAATTATATGACAGAGGATTGGTGATTCTGTAGCCAGGCATATAGGGAGTGTAGATTTATGTGGGAAACTGAAAGAGGGAAATTATGAAGGTGCTGGAGAGGAGGAAAATATGAACCAGGGACTAGTGATTTAATTGAGGAGTTAAGAGTAGAAAATAATGATAATAATGTCTGGACAGAAGGTGGAGAGAAGGGAAGAGACAAAAATTATTTGTTGTGGGAAAAGTGTTTAAAAAAGGAAAGTAAAGAAAGTGTACAGCCTATTATAAAATACAAGTGGACAGGGAAAAAATATTTGCTCTTTCAGACTCAAGGAGTAATGTGTCAGTGGTAATGGAAAGTATTGTAAAGGAAATAAAGAGTGAGAAACTGACAGTTTTTGCAATTGAATGAGTGAAAAATCAAATCCGTCACAGGTGGACTCAGCAAGCCTGTAAAACAGAAGAGGCTTTTAGAATTTAGTTGTAGTAATTATAAGTTCAACATGACATGCTTCACTGTAAATGTGTTGATGAAAGATATAACTGGAGGGACAGATTTTATTTGTAAATATGTCATTGCTAAACTGCAAGTGAACATGCTTAGAGTTTGTTTTGAAGGATGAAAAACAAAGAGCAAGGTTCAAGGATATGCTCACTGGCAAGCAATGAGTGTGCACATGGAAACAGTGGACAGCTGGAGTGAAGAAGGACTTGTGATTGAATAAATACCAAATATGGTGAAACCAATAAAAAGTATCACTAGTGAGGAGAAAGATGAGCTTTGCAAGTTACTGAAGCAGTATGAGGATTTCTTCTCTGACAAACCTGACAGAGTTGCTGATTTTGAATACAATGTTAAAGCAAAACAGCATGAGCTGATACATGTGAAGCCATATTATATTGCAATTGCATATAGGGAAGCAATAAGGATGAGGCTGAACCAGATGTTCAAATGGGATGCCATACGACACTGTACTCATGACTACTGCAGTCTGATAATTGATGGTGTTGGGGGTTTCAGTCCAAGTACTGGTTTGATGCAACTCTCCATGCTACTCTATCATGTGCAAGCCTCTTCATCTCCAAATAACCACTGCATCCTACATTCTTCTGAATCCTCTTACTACATTCATCTCTTCATCTCTCTCTACAGTTTTTATCTCCCAAACTCCCCTCAAATACTAGATTGGTGATCCCTTGAGGTCTCAGAATGTGTCGTATCAACCAATCCCTTCGTCTAGTCAGGTTGCAACACAAATTTCTTTTCTCTCCTACTTTATTCAGTACCTCCACATCAATGATGTGATCTACCCACTTAATGTTCAGCTTTCTTCTGTAGCGCCACATTTCAAAACCTTCTAATCTCTTCATGTTTAAACTGTTTATTGCCCATGTCTCCCTTCCATACATAATGACACTCCATACAGGTAATTTCAGAAAATACTTCCTAACACTTAAATCTATATTTGATGTTGACAAATTTCTCTTCTTCAAAAATGTTATTCTTTCTATTGTCAGTCTACATTTTATATCCTCTCTACTTCATCCACCATCAGTTATTTTGCTGCTTAAATAACAAAATCCATCTACTGCTTTTAGTCTCATTTCCTAACCTAATTCCCTCAGCATCACCTGATTTAATTCTACTATATTCCATTATCATTTTTTGTTTTGTTTTGTTGAAATTAATCTTGTATTCTCCTTTCAAGACACTGCCCATTCTGTTCAACTGCTCTTCCTAGTCCTTTACTATCTCTGACAGAATTACAATGTAATCAGCAAAACTCTCAGAACTTTAATTCCTTTTCCAAATGTTTCTTTTGTTTCCTTTCCTGCTTGCTCAGTGTACAGACTGAATAACATCAGTGATAGGTTACATCTCTGTCTCACTCCCTGGTCTTTCATGCCCTTCAACTCATAACTGCTGTCTCATTTCTGTACAAGTTGTTAATAGCCTTTTGCTCCCTGTATTTTACCCCTGCTACCTTCAACATTTGAAAGAGTGTATTCTAGTCAACATTGACAGAATAGGTCTACAGATGCTATAAATATAGATTTGCCTTTCCGTAACCTATCTTCTAAGAAAAGTTATAGGGGCAGTACTGCCTCATATGTTCATACAGTTCTTCAGAATCCAAACTCGTCTTCCCCAAGGTTGGCTCATACCAGTTTTTTCCATTTTTCTGTAAGGAATTTATGTTAGTATTTTGCGACCATGACTTATTAAACCGATAGTTTGGCAATATTCACCAGGTTTATGTAGGACTGAGGTTTGGATGGTAAAGCTTTTTATTGTCTTACTCTTAGTTTTCCTACCATTAGACTTTAACAATGTACATGAGAATCCTCTACAAAATGCATGAAACAACATGATCAATCACAATAGGCACATCTAGCGAAATATAATATATCAATATAATCAATATCTGGACAATCCTTTCTTGGGAGGCCAGACAAAATTGTGATTCCTCACAAGGGTACAAGACTGTCCTTGAGTTGCAAAACCAAATGCCAATTGAATCACATTCTTGAATTCAGCAACATACGCAGAAGTATTGTACCCTCATGAGGAATCACATGTTTGGCTGGCCTCTCAACAGATAACCCCCTCTGTTGAGGTTGCACCTATGATATGGTTAATTGTATCCCTCAGGCATGCAAGCCACCCCACAAGTGACAAGATCCATAGTTCATCAGTGGGGGGAGTAAATAAAATGGACAATTCAGGGGGGATATTGCTTGATACCCTGAAATTAAACAAAGTAATTGTCAGAGAACATGGTTAACTGAGTAACATGGCTGAATTGCTACAGAGCTTCAAGAATGTTAAACTGATGCCAAGCAGAGATTTAACCTCACGATTCTGGAAGGTCGAAATGGTGGAATAAAGTAGGCAATATATTGCATAGCTACTACAAACAGCATAGTGAACGCATTATTGTGGCCAAGATAGACACGAAGCCCATGCCTACTACAGTGGTACAAGTTTATATGCCAACTAGCTATGCAGATGATGAAGAAATTGATGAAATGTATGATGAGATAGAAAAAATTATTCAGGTAGTTAAGGGAGACGAAAATTTAATAGTCATGGGTGACTGGAATTCAAGAGTAGGAAAAGGGAGAGAAGGAAACATAGTAGGTGACTATCGATTGGGGGTAAGAAATGAAAGAGGAAGCCGTCTGGTAGAATTTTGCACAGAGCACAACTTAATCATAGCTAACACTTGGTTCAAGAATCATAAAAGAAGGCTGTATAGTGTGTAAACTTTTAGATGGCAGAACTCTCCCTAGTCCTGAATCGGTAGAAGTCAGCAAACGTCGAGGGGCTTCGGTAGGCATGCAGTTTCAACTGCTGTCAACATTACGTAGCTCACTGTTGTACAAGGTAGCCATTGTCGTCTGCTTCGATATTGTTTTTGCGCTGTACTGTTCTGCATGTTTTTATTGTGCAGCTGTGCTAAACATTACCAAATGATTGAAGAGGCAGTTACTGGCCCATCTTGGGAGTCACCAACAACCCCTACCGGTAGGCCTACGGTTAGAAGGAAACCAGTATTACATAGTGATGCTCGTAAAATTATATTGCGTGTGATTAAATGCTGCAAAAGGGAAAGGGAGCAGAAAAAATTGCTTCACCCCATTTACAAATCTTCAGTGAGAGCTGCTGCATACACAGGACAAAGCATGCATAGCATTGAAACATTCAAACAGTTTTCCAAGAATCATCCTGGCATACACCACAAATGCCTGGCAAGAAGAGGTGAGCTTCCATTTCAGATATTTTGTTCGCAATCACTTTGAAGGAGCCCCCTATTTCGTTCGAATTACCTTTTATTTAATTTTTTCATTTTTCCTTCTACCGTATTGCTTTGTATGGAAACACCACTGTTTACTGTATTATTTCGAAACACATTCATTTCCAAATTTTAAAAAAAATACATGCAGTGCATATATATAGAGATTGACAGTAACGTTATACTATATGACCTGTTTAAGTGTATTTGAATTTTATAATTAATAGTTTAACATTGCGGGTAATGAAATAAAATGAAAAAAAAAAAATTGCAATCAGTGGGAATCGAACCCAGGTCCGCTGCATGACTAGCCTTTACCCCCTTCCCCCCCCCCCCCCCCCCCAAGTCTGCTCATTCGTTGCTGATCTGATAACTCTGACCGAACACACTGAGCTATTGTGCCGGCATCCTAATCGATTGCACTACGCAAACTACAGTGACCTAATTCTAATTCTTGAAACATTGTCCATTACTCTTTTAGGCCACTCGGAGAAGAACTCTCCAAAGTTTCATTGCAATTGGATGAATGGTTTGTGAGTGCACAGTGGATATATATATATATATATATATATATATATGACGATTTCAGATTCGTTTACGAACAACATTTAAAGCAGGTTTTATTTCCAAACCTTTCATCTGCTTTCATGTAAGCATGATGCTCAATTTGTAGTGCCAGCACTGTAACTGGTAGGCGTGCCTTGTCCCACCAACAGCTCCTCTCCCCTCGCCAGCCAATGCTTGCTTCCTCCTCTCCCCACACACCCCTCACAACTCTGCCGTCTTACAGTTAACACACTGTATACATGGAAGAATCCTGGAGATACTAGAAGGTATCAGGTAGATTATATAATGGTAAGACAGAGATTTAGGAACTAGGTTTTAAATTGTAAGACATTTCCATGGCCGATGTGGACTCCGACCACAATCTATTGGTTATGAACTGTAGATTAAAACTGAAGAAACTGCAAGAAGGGGGGAATTTAAGGAGATGGGACCTGAATAAACGGACTAAACCAGAGGTTGTACAGAGTTTCGGGGAGAGCATAAGGGAACAATTGACAAGAATGGGGGAAAGAAATACAGTAGAAGAATAATGGGTAGCTTTGAGGGATGAAGTAGTGAAGGCAGCAGAGGATCAAGTGGGTAAAAAGACGAGGACTAGTAGATATCCTTGGGTGACAGAAGAAATATTGAATTTAATTGATGAAAGAAGAAAATATAAAAATGCCGTGAATGAAGCAGGCAAAAAGGAATACAAATGTCTCAAAAATGAGATCGGCAGGAAGTGCAAAATGGCTAAGCAGGGATGGCTAGAGGACAAATGTAAGGATGTAGGGGCTTACCTCACTAGGGGTAAGATAGATACGGCCTACAGGAAAATTAAAGAGACCTTTGGAGAAAAGAGAGCCACTTGTATGAATATCAAGAGCTCAGATGGAAATCCAGTACTAAGCAATGAAGGGAAAGCAGAAAAGTGGAAGGAATATATAGAGGGTCTGTACAAGGGCAATATACTAGAGGACAATATTATGGAAATGGAAGAGGATGTAGATGAAGATGAAATGGGAGATGTGATACTGTGTGAAGAGTTTGACAGAGCACTGAAAGACCTGAGTCGAAACAATGCCCCGGGAGTAGACAACATTTCATTAGAACTACTGTTAGCCTTGGGAGAGCCAGCCCTGACAAATCTCTACTATCTGGTGAGCAAGATGTATGAGATAGGCGAAATACCCTTAGACTTCAAGAAGAATGTAATAATTCCAATCCCAAAGAAAGCAGGTGTTGACAGATGTGAAAATTACCGAACTATCACTTTAATAAGTCACAGCTCCAAAATAGTAACGCGAATTCCCAACAGATGCATGGAAAAACTGGTAGAAGCCGACCTTGGTGAAGATCAGTTTGGATTCCATAGAAATGCTGGAACACGTGAGGCAATACTGACCTTACGACTTATCTTAGAAGAAAGATTAAGAAAAGGCAAACCTACGTTTCTAGCATTTGTAGACTTAGAAAAAGCTTTTGACAATGTTGACTGGTATATTCTCTTTCAAATTCTAATGGTGGCAGGGGTAAAATACAGGGAGTGAAAGGCTATTTACAATTTGTGCAGAAACCAGATGGCAGTTATAAGAGTCGAGGGACATGAAAGGGAAGCAATGCTTGGGAAGGGAGTGAGACAGGGTTGTAGCCTCTCCCTGATGTTATTCAATCTGTATATTGAGCAAGTGGTAAAGGAAACAAAAGAAAAATTTGGAGTAGGTATTAAAATCCATGGAGAAGAAACAAAAACTTTGAGGTTCGCCAATGACATTGTAATTCTGTCAGAGACAGTAAAGGACTTGGAAGAGCAGTTGAACAGAATGGACAGTGTCTTGAAAGGAGGATATAAGATGAACATCAACAAAAGCAAAACGAGGATAATGGAATGTAGTCAAATTAAATCGGGTGATGCTGAGGGAATTAGTTTAGGAAATGAGACACTTAAAGTAGTAAAGGAGTTTTGCTATTTGGGGAGCAAAATAACTGATGATGGTCGAAGTAGAGAGGATATAAAATGTAGACTGGCAATGGCAAGGAAAGCGTTTCTGAAGAAGAGAAATTTGTTAACATCGAGTATAGATGTAAGTGTCAGGAAGTCGTTTCTGAAAGTATTTGTATGGAGTATAGCCATGTGTGGAAGTGAAACATGAACGATAAATAGTTTGGACAAGAAGAGAACAGAAGCTTTTGAAATGTGGTGCTACAGAAGAATGTTGAAGATTAGATGGGTAGATCACATAACTAATGAGGAGGTATTGAATAGAATAGGGGAGAAGAGGAGTTTGTGGCACAACTTGACAAGAAGAAGGGACCGGTTGGTAGGACATGTTCTGAGGCATCAAGGGATCACAAATTTAGTACTGGAGGGCAGTGTGGAGGGTAAAAATCATAGAGGGAGACCAAGAGATGAAGACACTAAGCAGATTTGGGATGTAGGTTGCAGTAAGTACTGGGAGATGAAGAAGATTGCACAGGATAGAGTAGCATGGAGAGCTGCATCAAACCAGTCTCAGGACTGAAGACCACAACAACAACAACATTTGAAGGATGAAGTTACAAGTTTAATGCAGTTCCATTCGGACTCACCATATCTGTGACAATATATGTGAAGGTGTTAAGTCATGTGTTGGGTGCAGAACTGATGAGCAAACTGGGAGTGTATGTTGATGACATGTTGATTGCAATGAATTCTTGGCATGGGCATTATGAACTAATTGAAAGGGTACTGACAATATTAAGATAAGGTGGAATGACTTTTAGACTAGGGAATTGTGAGTTTGTATGGACTCTTATATAATTCTTGTGGCACACATTGACATCATAAGGAATCCTGCCACATAGCTAGAAACTTAGGGCAGTCACTGAGTGCAAGTGATCAACCTCAAAAAAGCATTGAAAGTCATATTTATGACTAACTGAATTCTATAGTAAATTCCTGGGGATGGAAGCTTGAATACACCAAACCTTTTCAGGCTGTTGAAAAAGTACTTGGTGTGGAAGTGGAGTGAGGATTATGAGAGAGAATGTATGAGAATAAAAGATAGTCTGAGCAACAGTAAACTGTTGCACTACCTCAACATGATGTTACCATTCTATCGAATCAGATGTGAGATCTTCCAGGAGAAAACAGTGACTGGCATACTACAGCACTGAAGTGTGGACTTTGCCAGTCCTGTGCTAAACAAACATGAAGCAGGCTATAGCATTTCAGAGAAGCAGTTCTATCTTTATTTGGAGGGCTATGAGCTGATGGTGGAATCAGACCATAGGGCTCTGAGCTATCTGCAGGTGTACTGGTTGTGGAACAGGAGACTGATGTGCTAGGTGATGTTTGTTTGATAATTCAGTTATACAATCCATTGCATCAAAGGGGTTGAGCATTGCATTGCAGATGCACTCTCCCATTTATCCATTGAGGATGAATATGGAAATGACAGAGAGAAGCAGGAGGAATATCAATTGCTATATATGAAAGGGGTAGAAAGGAAAAGGGACATATGAGCTGTCTGCAAAGACTTTAGGCACATGCAGAATAAGGACCTGGAATTAAAAAAACACAAAAGTGAATTTTAATGGAAAAGGATATGAGAAAATATATAAAGGGATCCTTTTCTGCAGAATGAACAACCAAGTGAAGGACTTGAGAGTATGTTTTCTGGGGGAATATGTAAATCATATAATTGAACACAAATATTTAAGTTATGTTCACTACAGTGCTCATAAACGTATCAAATTATTATACAAATAAGTGCATATTAACAACCTAGCAAAGAGAATGCACACACAGTTAGCCACCTGTGACAAGTACCAAAGAGTGAAGCACAGTACAGTGATGTATCAAAGGGAGATACGAAGTATTATTCTGAGCAAAGCAGAAGAGTTACTGGCAATTGATAATTTCGGTCCATTGCCAGTTGGTTGTCTGGGCATGAAATACATCTTTGTGGAGGTGGATATATTTTCAAAGTTCATAAAGTAGTACCCAATGTGGGAAGCCAGTAGTAAGACTGTGATTGGAAACTTAGAGAAGGATTAATTTATGAAGGTGGCAAAACCAGAAAGATTACTATTGAGCAATTGGTCTCAGTTTATGTCATGTGCCTGTGATAGCTTTTTGCCAAAACAGGGGATAAATCATGTTAAAATATCCTTTCATCAGCCACCAAATAATACAGTGTAGCACTACATGAGGGTGATATAGTGGTTGGGCAGGATATACATAAGCAATAAACATTCATAGTGGACAGAATTTGTACCAGCATTTGAGGATGTGCTCAACAGTGTGAAAAGGAATGCCACAGGCTTCTCACAGTTTGAGATCAAAACCTAAGTTCCGGATGTCCAAGTTCATTGAATTCCCACAGAGAAAAGTATTGATGGCTGCTGAAAGAGAAAAATCAGTGCGCAGAACAGATTGAAAAATTGCAGGTGAAAGAAAAGGTGATACAATAGTCAGTATAGTACAAGAAAATACCAGATTGGTGACAAAGTATTCATGCAAATAAAAGAAATGTTGAGCAGTGTAGCTGAGGGAAGAGAAAGTATCTGAATTATATCGTGGACCATTTTTAGTGGCAGCATGTCTGCATCCAAATGCATATCGGTTGAAGTATCCGGTATCTGAAAAGCTCTTGGATTAAGAAAATGGGCAAATAGCACTTGCATAAAATGAGACAAGCTGTGTCACGTGTTAAAATGTAATAAAATTTTGGGGGATAATATGAACATTCTATTAGGTTAAAATGTGCATTAATGGTAGAATTTAGGAAATGTATGGACACACATTTATTTTGGTATGTGGAGGTCATGTTATGTGTAAATACTTTAAATTACAATGTGTTACAAGACATTTGTTAGTCAGATGTGTTTTTCTTTTATGTAGCATATAAAGTTGTGCAGGTAGAAACTGATAAGGCTTTGAATTATTGGTGTAGGTGGGCAGAGATATTTTAGTTTAATGATTTTGGAGGGGAAAATTGTAATATACTTATAAAGTTCACTGGATGGTTATTTATCAATATTTTCAAATTGAAAGTAAAATTCAGGAAATAGAACTGAACTAAATTATGATTTCATCTGGAAGATTAAAAGATGAATATAATAAATTAAAAGTGAGTTGTTGCTTGTCAGAGGAATTTGTTTAATGCATGCAACCTGTTTTCATTTTATTCTAGGTTTTTCTTTTTAAAGGAGCATTTGAAAATAAGGTTAAGCAATTCTGCTTTACCTTTGTTACAATAAATTTCATTTCCTGACTCATGTGTGAATGACTGGAAACTAGTTTTGGTGCCACTAACATCTTTTACAAATGACTATAATTTCTTAGGGTTTTGTGAAAGATCATTTGACAGTATTCTGCTGTGGTAATAACTGAAGGCTCCATGCATTGCTCTCTTGATAGGTAAATGGGTTTTATTCAACATCTCTCTATCTACAGTCTTGTGCTCTTAGACATATTATGCAGCAGTCTCTGGTTGATTAGAAGTTTATGTACAGTGACCACATATCATGAAGTGTCCCTCCCATCATGAACTGTTCTCCTGGGCACATATCCATCCAGGGTATGGTCAACTACTCTTTTAAACTTGAGCCATAGTTCCTCTACATTCTCCTGTCCTAAGCTAAAAGCTTCAAGTTTCTCATTTAGATATGACTGCTTCTTTATCCAGTTTAGTGAACATACAAACCTTTCTACTTGTTTTAGCTGCCCTTTGTAATTTGGTACTCATTTTTGCAACATCTGTCCCATGACCACTAATATCAGTTTGTTTATGGACATGCTCACAGAGGTCATGTCTGTTTTTTGCCATTCATATCTAATACATTTCCCCCATAAGTTGGGTTCCAAACAATTGGTCCTAGACAGTTATCAGAGAAAGAATTTAATAATGTTTCACAGGATATCATGCCACACCCACCACTAAAAAAACAGTAATTATCTTAATTGGTTGTTGGGTGATTAGTCTCCTCTGATGATTATAGCATGATTAGGAACTTACATACAGGCAAACTGAGAGTTTTTTTTTCTAAAGTTTTTGGTTATATCAGGAGGTGAGTTTGGTGTCTGATAGAAGGATCCAGTTACAATTTTCTGCCCATTACTGATACTGAGTTTTGTCCACACAACCTGATATGCAGCTTTAGTTTCTATCTCAGTGGATTTGAGTTTCTTGTCTACAATGACAAATACACGACATCCCCCATTTGCCTATCCTTTTGATATAAGCTTAAATTTTCCCCAAAAATCTCACTCTGTCAACTTCAGGTTTTAATCAGCTTTCCATACCTAGCTTTGCTGCTTTTTAGGAGTGCTTCAAACTCTGGCATTTTGTTGCGAATGCTTTGACATGTAATCTCTAGAATTTTAATATTGTCACCTGTTGGAGGGAAGGGTTATTTCTTTGGCTCTTATACTGATACTTTTGGGTCTTCTACAGCTATTGTTATCTGGAGCAGATGGAGAGTCACCCAACCTAAACAGACACTTGTATGTACTCCACACACAGTCAGGTACTTGGGTAGCAGAACATGTTGTTTAGCACACAGTTGACACATGTAGGGGGACCTTACAGTGCTCAACCATATTACACAAGTCTAGGAAGTCATAGTAAAGCTTGTCACAGAAATTTTGGTTTCTGGTTCAAACCTTCCACTTGACTCAGAAACAGGGGGAATGATCTGTTCTGGGTATAATGCTGAATTATGGTGAGCTTCATTAAAAGTTCATGAGCAAAGCCAGTATTCTCAACCTTCACTGCAAGTGTAAGGAATGATCCAAGTACGGTCTCAGAGCCCAGATGATGGACATCAAATGTCCCAATGTGCACAACAATCTGAATTTTGTTACACTCTGTTTCCTCAATGGATGCCAGAACAGACTCTTCAACATGTTGAATGAGACTCACAGGTATACAAACTGAATGGACACTGTGTTCCTTCCCATCCACTTCTGCCATTTCCCTAACAGATACTGTTATTTGCTGTATGTTTGAACTGCATCTATCCTTTCATGAGTTGAAAATCATTAACTATATTTCATAATAATTATTCAATTGCTTAGGTTTATTCATTTTGACTTTGAGGATTGTATATAGCTGCAGAATATCAGTATAAGAATATTGTTGAAATGATATTGAATACAGGTGTGCGAGAGGCTGACATATTAAGTACTCAAATGACTTACCTTTTTTCACACAGAATAACATGTGTAATCGAACAAACATTCAAAACACATTTGACAGATGTGTCTACCTTCCCCCACCTCTCCTCTCACCTTCAATATCACACAAATAGAAGGATTCCGGTTGTCACTCTGCTAGACAATACATCATACTTGTCTGTGGGATGGAGTGAGTGACAACCAACCAGTGCACACAGAAGTTTAAAATCTGTGTATTCTGAAGGTAGTAACTCTGTACTATCAGAATTATCATGCAAATTTTCATGCAGGATCATTGCTGGGTTTGATATCTTGTGAGTGTGCTTTTGCCTCTTTAAAGTATGAGATCATGTGGGTCGTGTCTCCATGTAAGAGGAAAACAAGTCCCCACATGCACACTGCAAAAGCAGCAGGAGGTTAAGCTATCTCTGGCCAAAAACCGTTATGAAAATCAGCTGTATCGACTATTCCACTCTCAAATAGCATGTGGTGAAAAGGAACAGTCCGTGTATTAAATACCTAAATCTTTCTGTGTTCTTAAAATAGCTCTGTATCATGCTACCACCTCATTGAGGATTGCTAGTTTATGGCCTGTGAGATGATGCAGGCATAAAATGCAGCCCTGGAGCAGCATGAGGGGAGTGCTGGGAGATAAGGTAGGCCTGGTGCTGGTGCGCTCTGGGTACCATTAATGTGTGGCAGCACCACTAGTGACTGGAACATTATGGCGGATGGCCATCAATGTATTGCATGACTGAGCATACCACCTGTAGTGTGTTTGTAATTAAATATTGCTGCACACATACCCTGTGATGTATTACAAATGTTACTGAATGTTTAAATAAATAGATTATGCAATACTTGTCTGTTCAAAACAAGTATATCCTTCCCACTCCTTGCAGTACAGTGTGACCATATAAAAAATATAATTGTTAACAACCCTGTCTGGCCATAAATTTCCTGATAATTAAAGCAGTTACAAACATAATCTCTAAAATGTCCACTGTGTTGCAAATGTTGCAAAATGTTTGAAATATATCAAACAAGCCAGCTTTCCATTTTAGATTTGCAAGGAGAGGTTTCAACATTTTTCATGGAAAGTTGTATTTTCAGTGCTATACATCGGAAGATCATATATAAACAAACATTTTTTATGTACCGTAAACTGGGGTGACTTTGTACCACATTTTAATGTTTTACTCAAACAACTTATTTCTACATAGTTATTTTTGAATTTCTGTGAAGCTTATATGAGATGAATACACGCTTCATCCAACAGAAGTATTATCTATTTCCTTAATAACGCCATAAACATGGCACAAAGTAACCCTGTATGTGGTTGCAGCTTTGTGCCACTGTTTTCTTCTTGGTTTTTCCAATGCTAAACAGTGAGTGGCCTTGACACCAACTTTCAAGGTATATTTGTGACAAAAAAAGTAATAAGTGCCAAAATAATTATATTTTACTATGTAATTAACATATTACTACAATTTTTACTTCACAAAGTTACTGGACCCATACTTTTTTAAATTCATCCATACTGAAGAGTCCTCTGTTTGATTTATCTCTGGAGTCTTAATTTTTTGAAGAATGTTTGCATACGAATAAAAGATTACATCTGTGACTTTTGGCCACTTCCAAAATAAACTACTTTTTTGGAAAACATTCACATGAGCAGAGTCAGTTTCGGTTGCTGTAATTCACCAAGGGAGCAGCTCTTCCTCATACTGCAAAATCACATAGCCCCCCCTCCCCATAAAGAGAGTTTTGGAGGGCATTACACATAGTGCATGATTACTGTCATCTCACACACAGATGCAGACTCTGCAGTAAAGGTTGTTTCTGTTTCACTGTTTACTGACATGCCACTACTGCTATCCTGGTACAGAATGTTTTCTTCTTCACTGCTGTATGTTTGTGATGGTCTCTTCTTTTCATTTTTACCCATTGATTTGCTCTTTACCTCTGCCTACACTTTCTCTTGCCATTCACTTTTGTTTTGATTTAGCGTGAATGTTGTCAAACTTTTAGTTTGTTAGATGCTGGAAGGTATTGTCATGGTGCCAAGCTGTCGCAATATGTCTTTGCTAACATAATTTTAAAAAGTCAAGGAAATGTAGGTGTAATGAGTAAAATATGCTGACAAGAGAGAACAGCAAGTCAGAATAACAACAAATATTTTAACAGCAGTAACACACAATCCAGATTCACTATGGGACAACTTGAATGTCTGAGGAGGATCAGCCAAATGTGTTCTGCAACCACTACAGTTCACTGTATCTTCACAGTATGCACTAATTGCTGAAAAGGCATGCTATCTGAGAGATCTTAATCTGTCAACATGTGGCACGAGCCTTGCAAAAAATTCATAATTGATCCCTGGGCTACTGATGAGACTCTAAATACGTGCAAGTATCTACAGTCCCAATTAGATATTCTTCCACATTTACTAGAATACATTCCATTGAACATAATGTAATGTGTTGGTACCAACAACATGGATGTTCTGCCCATACCACAGAAATTAGTAAAAAAATTATAACTCATGACTCACTGCCAGTATTCTGAAACATTTCTGAGGAATTAATGTGTAATATACATTATACACAAGTAGTAAGTTTGTATGATGTGTGCACTTAAGTGGTTTTTAATATTCCAGCCTTTTTTCAATAAATTAACTACTTTTTGATTTTGATTAGTTTAATCAGGTAGCATATAATAAACTAAAAGTGGGTGTCACACACCTTGAGTTTAATCAAAAACTAGTTAATTAATTGAAAAAAGGTTGGACTATTAAAAACCACCCTAGTGCACCCAACATACTCACTTCCAACTTACTACAACGCTTCACAGCATTTTGTGATTCAACAATGAATCCAATTAATTTAAAACAAAACTTCCAAATTATTAAATTCATTATTATTATTTTTAAGTTTCTTCATTCATTTATATCTATATTTAATTTTTTCATCTTAAAAAATTGAAAAATCCCAATTACTAATTATTTTCAAACATGTGTGTGGCAAAATAATTTAAAATTCATTATTAAGTTCCAAACATATTTTATCTCCATATCTAGTATGAAAATGTTCACAGCCTGTAATGCAATGTAAAACATTTATTTGTAGCTCACCAATCTTTTTTAAATATATTAGTATTAAAATGTAGTTGAGCTCCTTCAAAAAGGCTTCCATATACATAGAAAAATTTTTTAAATAATTTGTAAACTGTATGGTATTGTATCTTAATTTTCTAGAACAATTCTCTTATTATACTGAAAGGATAAGTTTTTTTAACTGATTTGTTGACTTAGTTTTTAGTATTTATATCTCTAGTTATTTGATTGTACTTAAATTGTATTTTGTTCATTACTTCATCCTCAATTAATCTTATCATAGATTCACCATTCAATTTTTGAAGATTATTATAGTTTAAAGTCAATTCGTTTACTTTCATATCTGTTTTTACATCGTTTTTTCTCATAATAATAATTTTTACGTCCTGTTAAAGCCCAATTTGTAATCCATTTATTATATGATAAGTCATATGTCCAGTTATCTAGGATAAAACCCATTTACACAGTATTTTCACCATTATCAACATACGCTACACTACCCATACCAGAATATACAACTGTTTCTCCTAGTTTACCCAAATTACCATACAACCTAAGCCCTACATTTGATGCAGTGAATGCTGCTATAGAAATATTTATAGCTGTGGTATTTTCCACATAATAGTGCTTGATACTGTATTTCATCTGGGCCATATTGCCATTGATAAAATTTGTATCTATATTATCATCCAATAGTACAGGGTATCGATAAAGTCCCTTTACAACTTCAAAATTTTATTACAACAGCACCTGTTGCAATATTTTAACAACATTTCTTTTATTGTAATCAGTGTTTACAAAAGTTTTTTTGACAGTGCTTAACAGACCTCTATATGGGCACCTTTAGTTGTACAAAGGACATCAAGATGGTACTCAATTTCTTGCCATGTTTGCTGTAACATAGTGTAATCAATGGAGGCTATAGCATTACGAATCCTTTGCTTTAAGTCAGAAATGTCCCGCATCTGTGTTTGATACCCCCATAAAAAAAACTCCAAGGAAGTGATATCTGGCGAACGCAAATTGGCCCATCCGTCCCAATCCATCTGCCTGGAAATTTTTCATTGCTGTACCAACGAACTTGCAGTCCCCAATGTGGTGATGCACTATCTTGCTGGAAATTGGTATTTGGTTGTAAGTCAATCAGTTGTGGTGTTACATATTCGGTCAGAAGGTTGAGGTAAACATTTGCAATGATTGTTGACTCTTGACGAAAAATGGACCAATTATTCTGTTGCACATGATTCCACACCACACATTCACTTTTGGACTATCCTGGTGATGCTCAATAGTCACTTGGTGGTGTTCAGATCCCCAGATTCTCACATTGTGTCTGTTTTATGTCCCAGGAACATGAAAAGTTGCCTCAGCACTGAAACTAACTCGCTGGAGGAATGCCTCGTCCTAAGAAAGGCGTTCCAGCATGTTGAGTGCAAACTCTGCCCGTTTTGGCTTGTCATTTGGCTCAAGTGTCTGCAACAGTGTCACTTTGTAAGGCTACAATCGTAAGTTCTTGTGGAGGACCTTATGCACAGTTGAACGTGGAAGTTGCAGCTGTCTGGCAGCAGTGCAGATGGACTTTGTAGGTGAACGACTGAAGATGTTTCAAACGAGATTGATGTTTTCCTCAGATGTTCTTGGTCGCCCGCTCCTCCCTTTATCCGACACTGCCCCTATCTCCATAAATTTTTTGTGCCATGCACAGACTGAAGGGCATGATAGTGGTTCTCTTCCATACTTCGTTCTGAAGTTTTGTTGAGTCTGAACATCCGTTTTTGTCTGAATAAACCAGGACACACACTGTGCGTTCTCTTCAGGAGTTGCCATTTTATAGAGGTTCACTTCCTTCCATCAACAAAGTATCTGAATCACCAAATTTTACTATATATAAAAACATTACTAAACAGTGATTACAATTTAAAATTTTTTTTAAATATTTCAACAACTACTGTTGTAATAAAATTTTGAAGTTGTACAGGGACTTCATGGACATGCTGTATATTAAAAAAAATTTCTAAATTTGTAACATACTCTGTTTCTCTCAGATTTTGACGTTATCCAAATTTTCCCGATAAAGAATTCAGACATATTTTAGTGACATTACGTATTCCAGTATTCTCTTTCTCTTATCAGGATCTAAGACAATATCTAATTTTTCTTTCAATTATTTGATTTACTTATCATCGCTTCAAATCATGTTTACTGGTGTTTAATTTCATTTTCATAAAGTTTTTAAATCCTTCTTCTACAACTTTCTTTACTTCATCGGTTGTACAGATTCCTAGAAAACTTATTTTCTCATTGTTGTGATTACATTTATTTATTTCCTCTTCTGGACATATGACACACAAAGGAAACAACAGTTTTTCATTTTTATCAATCTTTATTCATCATGGCACAAATTTCTAGGTGCCAATAATTTGCTGTTTATAAATCTATAATATTCACTATTATAATATTTTGGTTTATATATTTTACTGGATGTTGATCAGGATAAAAATCGTAAAATTGTACAGTTGGATAAGGAACACATGCATAGATATACCTTATTTTTATGATTATGCCGCATTTTCAGCTCTTAATTTTATTGTGTTTGTATGGCCACCATAAGAAGCATCTTGAATTTAACGGATCGACAGATTCTGGTTCTCTACTACATTATATCGAGTGCTCCATATTTCTGTACTTTTAATTAAAAGTTTTTGATATAAATCATCCACTGATTCTTGATTTTTGTTGTTAATCAGTTCTAAGGCAGTTTGTTCAACCATGCCAAAAACAGCCATGATACTGATAAACAATATTTATTTATTTATCAGATCTGTCTACTTTTGCTCCAGCTATTTTTGTTTCGTTACTGTTAAGTGTGTGTTGGATATTATTATTGTTTAAAATATTTAACTAAGGTATGGACTCTTTACTATAATTTTTTTCTGTTCTTTATCGACTATGGCAATCGTATTTTTAATCTAATATTTAGATCTGTAAATACCCATACAAACTCCAGTGATTGTTAAATGACAGAATGGCTCAGTATTTGCTATTTCTACAAATTGTTTACTTAGTTCAAAACAAACTTTTCTCAATTTGTCTACATACTGCATTCATAATTTTCTTTAACTTTTTCACTATACCATTCAATGAATCCTTCTCTGTCTTTTGGTTTCATAGTGCCAGCACATTCATATTTAATATACAGAGTCAAATGTTTGTCATTTTCATCTTCTTTTGTATTGAATAAATGTGGAAAATATCCTTTCTTAATATTCTTGAAATTTATTGTATGAGATGTTCAAAAAGTCCCTCCGCAGTGCCATATGATTGTTAGCCACTCATACCATATGATTGTACGCCTGCCTGGGTTACATCCATTCGATTGGGGTACACTTTCAACAATTAGTATGAAAATTTTTAAGTAAAACTAAATATTCAATAGATTAATAACTTGTTTTTCACTGAGTTTCATTTCGATATATTCACTGTGGAATATGGCATGTGTTGCTAATAATCACATGGCAATGTGGAGAGACTCTTTGAATACCCCATATTTTGAACACAGTATTTGAGAATAAATTGTGAAACATATCCTTTTGCATAATTTGCTATGAATGTATAATTCTTGATTTCTTCAGATATCATCCACCTACAGACTTCTTCATTTGTTTTTAATTTATAAAGAGTGTCGCCATTAAAACTGTAAACAATGGTGAGATTTGGAGTATGTATTTCTTTTCCTGTTCATTCATAATCAAAAAGCATGTAATTTTCTGTATATGTACAAGGAATGTCCTCCAGTTTTCCTTTTTCACGACGTGTAAACTCTTAACTACATTATTGCAACAGGCATATTTAAAAACATGATACTTTTAAAATTCATCATTAAGATAGCAAGCGTTTTTTTTTTTTTTTTTTTTTTTTACAATTCGGGCAGCTGTTGCTATATAGTCTCCACGAAATTTTCTTTTACAGAAAAACAACGATTTTGCAATCTGTATTGCATTTAACATTAGTGTGTTTTAATTTTTACTTTTTTTTACAGATCGTATATTCAGCAGTGCCACATTTTGTACTTCTGATCTCGAAAAATTTGTTTACATTTTGTACATTTACAATCCATATCACAAATTCTTTGGTGATTGATTAAATGTTTTTATTATAACATTATATAATTTTCACGATATATTTTATTTTCTGTAGTTTTGTGTTCAGTGCGAAAGTATAATATACTATTTTTCTTGTGTATTCCACTTACGTTTGTTCCTGCTGTTATATGGTTTATTACATTTATCTCAGAAACATGATGATGCTAGGAATGCTAACATACTGATAATTACATAAAAATGATTGTGATTTTTACATGTACATATTTTTATTTCTTTCTCTTCATGTTGATAGATAATTGAAATGAAATTTTCAGCACATACAATTATTTGAATATCCAATAATTTTGAATATTGTCTAGAGTAAATTTTATTTGTGTATCCAATAACTGCCCACATTTTGAATATCATCTAGAGTAAATCCTTCTTCGTTTAATGTGGTTAGCTCCTTCTGTAATCTGTCTTTATCTCCTACTAAAATTTTCTTAATCTGAGCATCAGTTAGCTCTCTTCCTAAGATAACATATGCGTGATAAGTTAATGCAGCTATTACTGTTCTAGGAAAACACAGGTTATCAGTATGATTAATTCTGGTACTGCATGTATTAGTATTTTTATCCTCAGCTTAAATCATTATTTTATTAACTTAACCATATCTAGGAACTTTTAACATTTGAATATTAAATGTAGTATTTGTTATATCAATATACTCATCAGATATTACAGTATATCTGATTTTATTGGATTAAACTTGATTCTTCAGTGTTGCTAGAAGCTTCATTTCCTGTAGACATTAGCAAAAACATTTGTGGATTTGAAACCTTTATGTTCAGTTTATCTTTTCTTCTGAATTTAGTTCTCTTTTTAGCTACTAGTACAGTAGAATTGAAAGCTGACGTTATATAACCTCTTTTAACAATAATGGTATATCATTTACTAATACAACCATCGTTAAAAATTATTTTATAATCAAATGACCAAGACTGAAATGTCTGATTAAATTTAGATCTTATTTCTTTCACCTCAAATAAATCGTTTTTGGATGGCTTGTTCTCCTTTTATTGCTCAAATGGATAAATTTGATCAAGTCTCACTACTTTTTCGTCAAATCTAAAAAAATAATTTATATTTGGCACACATTTCTCTCTTGATCCAGCATTTTGGGAATTTTTTGATGAAAAGGGAAGTCTTGTAAAGTTGAATTAATTAATTCGGTTTAATTAATTTACTGCGTCCTCTAATACCAAGCAGTGAGTTAAGTTACTTTCATATTATTGACTGTCTGTTTAGGAATTGGTACATTACGCAATATTATTAATTTTATTAATTCATCTTTTATTAATCTGTTGTAACTAGTTACGTTATTTCTTATACAATAATCACGAAGTCGGGCAATCACGAATTGCTCCATTTTAGTGTTTTGTTTATTAGGAAAAAAAAAGGTTTCTAAAACGGTTATTTTCTTTGAATGGAGCTTTCTTATTTCTTGGTAATTAAGAGATTTAAAGGAAAAAGTACAAGATATGTTTTTTTTGGTAACTTAATATGTTTTTAAAAAGCTAAGTATGATCGCTCTCACTGCACATCTAAGCCTGGCGACTGCCAAAACCGTCTTCAGTCTGTGTCTGCTTCCGCTAGTGCTGAGATTTATGATTTTTGGTGTATTCTATTAAACATTGTATACATTTTTTGTTAAGTTTACCTTTCTGTGATGGGTTTGTATAAAGACAACTTAAATCTTTAATTCCTTGACAAACATTACATCTTTTGACGATGGTTCAATATGTTCTTCATCTTTTAATAGAGTGTAATATCTTTGAATGTTCGTCATTTTGATTCCATTTTATGTGACTTTTATAAAAATACACTCCTGGAAATTGAAATAAGAACACCGTGAATTCATTGTCCCAGGAAGGGGAAACTTTATTGACACATTCCTGGAGTCAGATACATCACATGATCACACTGACAGAACCACAGGCACATAGACACAGGCAACAGAGCATGCACAATGTCGGCACTAGTACAGTGTATATCCACCTTTCACACAAATGCAGGCTGCTATTCTCCCATGGAGACGATCGTAGACATGCTGGACGTAGTCCTGTGGAACGGCTTGCCATGCCATTTCCACCTGGCGCCTCAGTTGGAACAGCGTTCGTGCTGGACGTGCAGACCGCGTGAGACGACGCTTCATCCAGTCCCAAACATGCTCAATTGGGGACAGATCCGGAGATCTTGCTGGCCAGGGTAGTTGACTTACACCTTCTAGAGCACGTTGGGTGGCACGGGATACATGCAGACGTGCATTGTCCTGTTGGAACAGCAAGTTCCCTTGCCGGTCTAGGAATGGTAGAACGATGGGTTCGATGACAGTTTGGATGTACCGTGCACTATTCAGTGTCCCCTCGACGATCACCAGAGGTGTACGGACACTATAGGAGATCGCTCCCCACACCGTGATGCTGGGTAATGGCCCTGTGTGCCTCGGTTGTATGCAGTCCTGATTGTGGCGCTCACCTGCACGGCGCCAAACACGCATACGACCATCATCCGCACCAAAGCAAACACGGGGAAAAAAAAGAGCTTCAATACCAAGATGATTATTTCGACGCCTTGCCAGGCATTTCCGAGCAAGCTCTACAACAAATTCCGGAACACCATGACAAAGTTACATCAAACTATTTTAAATATAAAATTCAATAGACTTTGTCTTTCATATAATGTAATACCTAACTATATACATGTAAATGTAAACAGTATGTCACCTGCAGCTCGTCATGCCAAACACAAAGCTGAAATTGAGTGGCTGAAGCAAGAAATTAGAAACCTACATACAAAAAAGCAGGAACTCAATGTTGAACTATTCAAAATTCACCTGGAACTAGGAAACCACATTAAAGTCTCTGAAATATTCAATGATATCATGAATACAGTCAAACAAAACACAGAAACACAAATAAAATCAAAATGGAATAAACAACAACAAAAACTAAACACTCTTTTAAAACAAAACAAAGCTTTTGCACTTAAAAATAGAAAACAAGCAAACCACACATTCCACAAACGTCTGGTGAACCTTACTGACATACCACTAACCAACCAAGAAATAAGTTTTCTAGAAAAAGTCCCAAAATACAATGTCAACACACACATCACACACAAGACAGTGGAGAATCTTATCACAGAAAGTGAGTACATCATAAAACAACAAGAAAGAAACAATAACCAAAACTTCAATGCAGGACTGACAAGAGAATTAGTCACAGAAGAAATAAGATACATAATAAAAGAAAACAAAAACAACATATTAACAGGAACAAAAACCGAAGAAGAAAAAACCTCTAGGAAAATAAAGGACAAACTTAAAAACAATGAGGCACTCATCACAAGATCAGACAAGGGCAGCACCATGATAATAATAAAACAGGATGAATACAAGCAAAAAACCTTAAAATTCCTGGAAGACAACAACATAAGAAAGCTAACCAGTGACCCAACACAAAGATACCAGAAAAACACAATAACACTCCTAAAAAATATCTCACACATATTCACAAATCAGAAAGCAAAATGGTTGAAACAAAAGAACCCCCAAACACCCACACTGAACAGCCTACTAAAGCTCCACAAGGATGGCATTCCTATACGCCCTGTAGTCAATTTCAGAAGTGCACCCACATACCACTTAGCCAGAGAAATTCACACATACATACAGAAACATTACATATACACAAATAACAGAAGCATACACAACACTGAAGAACTGGTACAGCAAATCAAAGACATCAGCATACCCACAACAGCCACACTCACATCATTTGACATCACATCCATGTACACCAATATCCCCACCACTGAAACCATCAACATCATCAGACAACAATTAGAAGAACAAGCCAAAATTCCCGAACCCTACATAAAAGAAGTAGCTAGCCCCCCTTAAACTTATCACACAACAAAACTACTTCTCCTTTGACAATCAGTTTTACTCACAAGAAGATGGGCTTCCAATGGGGTCACCAGTCAGTGGAGTCCTAGCCAACATCTTTCTCAATCAAAATTGAAAATACAATATTCGAAACAATAGTCAGACCCAAACAATACCGGATAATATATTGGTACCGTCATGTAGATGACATCATATGCCTTATAGATGAAACACCAAGTCGCATCCAACAACTCCACAGTGATATAAACAAAGTACACCCAAAAATAAAATTCACCATAGAAACAGAACACGACAAAAGGCTAAACTTCCTTGACCTTACAATATACAGACACAACAACCAACACCAATTCTCTATATTCAGGAAAGTGACCACTACTAGCACAACCATTCACAAAGACTCTAACCATCCGATTACACACAAACTAGCTGGCTTCTAAACAAAACCCCACTCACTGAAAACAACTACAAGAATGAATTGCAGACAATCAGACAAATAGCAGTGGAGAATGGATATGACACAAACACTCTAGATAAACTAAACCACAAAATTAAAGCAAAATTAAAAAGGACACCCAACATACAAAAACACAAGCCTCCCCATCAACCCACAAACACACAGAACCCACCAATGAACACACATGAACAGGAAACACCCATAATGACAAACAGATGGTTCACTCTCACCTATAACAACAAAACAGTACACAGAATAGGCAACATACTCAAAAAACAAGGGATAAAAATAGCCTACAGGACAGACAACTCAACACAGAAAAAACTAGGGACAACCAACACAAGCAAAGACAAACACAACACCTCTGGTATTTACCAATTAACATGCCAGGATTGCAATGCAGTTTATATAGGGCAGACAACCAGAAACTTTAATACCAGATATACAGAACACAAAAGAGCATTAAAAAGTAACAGCTGTCATTCCACATTTGCTGAACACCTCATGGACAAGAAACATAGCCCAACAAACATCAATACGGATTTGAAAATTCTCAAATGCAGCAACAGCCCCTCACAAAAACTGATAATCGAAGAAAATTACCAGATACAAAAACCCATAGTGGAAGGCAAACAAATGATAAATGAATACACAGCTCTCTGCAATGGCACTCTGTTCTCTGCCCTCAAAGAATTAACAGACAAAACCAACCTATAGAGATCTTAACCACTGTCCCCCACACACCACAAAAAAAACATAGACACCTCTGAAAGGTTCAAAATAACCGCCAGGAACACCTTCAACTGTTCCACAGTCAGCCATCTTGTTTTTACACCTCCAGCTGTTCCACTGCCAGCCATGTTTTGTTTTTTATAGCTGATAAACAGTGAAACAGTGAGTGACAGCGACAGTGGCAGTGGCAACTCAATATTCAGTGTTTGACAGTGATAAAGACGAAAAAAGAGTAAGTGAAACTCTATTTAAACAGACACTCACACACACACACACACACACACACACACACACACACACACACACACACATTGAATTAAATAATTTCAGGCATAGTAATAACATAGTTCTTCAAATCGTAATTTTGGCTCTAACAATTTATCTACTTTAAGGTATAAGTGGTTGCAGATGACAAACTGTGGAACAAACAGTCACTGTAGAAACACAAGTCAGAAAACCTCACCATGTGGTAAAAAGGTATGAATTTGTCATAATTTATGTGTTTTTTCAAATATCTGTAATTAATTTTTTATAAACTAATAGCTATATGTATACAAAACAACAAAGAACGTTCTTTATCTTTAACAGATGTAAAATAAAAGCCCACTGAGGATGCTGCAACTGCAGTGAAACATGTTTGGGTTATAAAACAAAACTGTGTTTTGCTAAAGGCGGATCCTATCCAAAAACATATATATTGTTAAAGCAAACACAGGGAAAAAAAAGAACTTCAATAGCAAGATGATTATTTCGACGCCTTGCCAGGCATTTTCGAGCAAGCTCTACAACAAATTCCGGAACACCACAACAAAGTTACATCAAATTATTTTAAATATAAAATTCAATAGAGTTTGTCTTTCATATAATGTAATACCTAACTATATACATGTAAATGTAAACAGTATGTCACCTGCATCTCATCATGCCAAACACAAAGCTGAAATTGAGTGGCTGAAGCAAGAAATTAGAAACCTACATACAAAAAAGCAGGAACTCAATGTTGAACTATTCAAAAATCACCTGGAACTAGGAAACCACATTAAAGTCTCTGAAATATTCAGTGATATCATGAATACAGTCAAACAAAACACAGAAACACAAATAAAATCAAAATGGAATAAACAACAACAAAAACTAAACACTCTTTTAAAACAAAACAAAGCTTTTGCACTTAAAAATAGAAAACAAGCAAACCACACATTCCACAAACGTCTGGTGAACCTTACTGACATACCACTAACCAACCAAGAAATAAGTTTTCTAGAAAAAGTCCCAAAATACAATGTCAACACACACATCACACACAAGGCAGTGGAGAATCTTATCACAGAAAGTGAGTACATCATAAAACAACAAGAAAGAAACAATAACCAAAACTTCAATGCAGGACTGACAAGAGAATTAGTCACAGAAGAAATAAGATACATAATAAAAGAAAACAAAAACAACATATTAACAGGAACAAAAACCGAAGAAGAAAAAACCTCTAGGAAAATAAAGGACAAACTTAAAAACAATGAGGCACTCATCACAAGATCAGACAAGGGCAGCACCATGATAATAATAAAACAGGATGAATACAAGCAAAAAACCTTAAAATTCCTGGAAGACAACAACATAAGAAAGCTAACCAGTGACCCAACACAAAGATACCAGAAAAACACAATAACACTCCTAAAAAATATCTCACACATATTCACAAATCAGAAAGCAAAATGGTTGAAACAAAAGAACCCCCAAACACCCACACTGAACAGCCTACTAAAGCTCCACAAGGATGGCATTCCTATACGCCCTGTAGTCAATTTCAGAAGTGCACCCACATACCACTTAGCCAGAGAAATTCACACATACATACAGAAACATTACATATACACAAATAACAGAAGCATACACAACACTGAAGAACTGGTACAGCAAATCAAAGACATCAGCATACCCACAACAGCCACACTCACATCATTTGACATCACATCCATGTACACCAATATCCCCACCACTGAAACCATCAACATCATCAGACAACAATTAGAAGAACAAGCCAAAATTCCCGAACCCTACATAAAAGAAATAGCTAGCCCCCCTTAAACTTATCACACAACAAAACTACTTCTCCTTTGACAATCAGTTTTACTCACAAGAAGATGGGCTTCCAATGGGGTCACCAGTCAGTGGAGTCCTAGCCAACATCTTTCTCAATCAAAATTGAAAATACAATATTCGAAACAATAGTCAGACCCAAACAATACCGGATAATATATTGGTACCGTCATGTAGATGACATCATATGCCTTATAGATGAAACACCAAGTCGCATCCAACAACTCCACAGTGATATAAACAAAGTACACCCAAAAATAAAATTCACCATAGAAACAGAACACGACAAAAGGCTAAACTTCCTTGACCTTACAATATACAGACACAACAACCAACACCAATTCTCTATATTCAGGAAAGTGACCACTACTAGCACAACCATTCACAAAGACTCTAACCATCCGATTACACACAAACTAGCTGGTTTCTAAACAAAACCCCACTCACTGAAAACAACTACAAGAATGAATTGCAGACAATCAGACAAATAGCAGTGGAGAATGGATATGACACAAACACTCTAGATAAACTAAACCACAAAATTAAAGCAAAATTAAAAAGGACACCCAACATACAAAAACACAAGCCTCCCCATCAACCCACAAACACACAGAACCCACCAATGAACACACATGAACGGGAAACACCCATAATGACAAACAGATGGTTCACTCTCACCTATAACAACAAAACAGTACACAGAATAGGCAACATACTCAAAAAACAAGGGATAAAAATAGCCTACAGGACAGACAACTCAACACAGAAAAAACTAAGGACAACCAACACAAGCAAAGACAAACACAACACATCTGGTATTTACCAATTAACATGCCAGGATTGCAAAGCAGTTTATATAGGGCAGACAACCAGAAACTTTAATACCAGATATACAGAACACAAAAGAGCATTAAAAAGTAACAGCTGTCATTCCACATTTGCTGAACACCTCATGGACAAGAAACATAGCCCAACAAACATCAATACGGATTTGAAAATTCTCAAATGCAGCAACAGCCCCTCACAAAAACTGATAATCGAAGAAAATTACCAGATACAAAAAGCCATAGTGGAAGGCAAACAAATGATAAATGAATACACAGCTCTCTGCAATGGCACTCTGTTCTCTGCCCTCTTAACCACTGTCCCCCACACACCACAAAAAAAACATAGACACCTCTGAAAGGTTCAAAATAACCGCCAGGAACACCTTCAACTGTTCCACTGTCAGCCATCTATTTTTTACACCTTCAGCTGTTCCACTGCCAGCCATGTTTTGTTTTTACAGCTGATAAACAGTGAAACAGTGAGTGACAGCGACAGTGGCAGTGGCAATTCAATATTCAGTGTTTGACAGTGATAAAGACGAAAAAAGAGTAAGTCAAACTCTATTTAAACAGACACTCACACACACACACACACACACACACACACACACACACACACACACACACACAAACACACACACACATTGAATTAAAGAATTTCAGGCGTAGTAATAACGTAGTTCTTAAAATCGTAATGTTGGCTCAAACAATTTATCTACTTTAAGGTATAAGTGGTTGAGGATGACAAACTGTGGAACAAACAGTCACTGTAGAAACACAAGTCAGAAAAACATCACCATGTGGTAAAAAGGTATGAATTTGTCATAATTTATGTGTTTTTTCAAATATCTGTAATTACATTTTTTATAAACTAATAGCTATATGTACACAAAACAACAAAGAACGTTCTTTATCTTTAACAGATGTAAAATAAAAGCCCACTGAGGATGCTGCAACTGCAGTGAAACATGTTTGGGTTATAAAACAAAACTGTGTTTTGCTAAAGGCGGACCCTATCCAAAAACATATATATTGTTAAAGCAAACACGGAGAAAAAAAAGAGCTTCAATACCAAGATGATTATTTCGACGCCTTGCCAGGCATTTCCGAGCAAGCTCTACAACAAATTCCGGAACACCACAACAAAGTTACATCAAACTATTTTAAATATAAAATTCAATAGACTTTGTCTTTCATATAATGTAATACCTAACTATATACATGTAAATGTAAACAGTATGTCACCTGCATCTCATCATGCCAAACACAAAGCTGAAATTGAGTGGCTGAAGCAAGAAATTAGAAACCTACATACAAAAAAGCAGGAACTCAATGTTGAACTATTCAAAATTCACCTGGAACTAGGAAACCACATTAAAGTCTCTGAAATATTCAGTGATATCATGAATACAGTCAAACAAAACACAGAAACACAAATAAAATCAAAATGGAATAAACAACAACAAAAACTAAACACTCTTTTAAAACAAAACAAAGCTTTTGCACTTAAAAATAGAAAACAAGCAAACCACACATTCCACAAACGTCTGGTGAACCTTACTGACATACCACTAACCAACCAAGAAATAAGTTTTCTAGAAAAAGTCCCAAAATACAATGTCAACACACACATCACACACAAGGCAGTGGAGAATCTTATCACAGAAAATGAGTACATCATAAAACAACAAGAAAGGAACAATAACCAAAACTTCAATGCAGGACTGACAAGAGAATTAGTCACAGAAGAAATAAGATACATAATAAAAGAAAACAAAAACAACATATTAACAGGAACAAAAACCGAAGAAGAAAAAACCTCTAGAGAAATAAAGGACAAACTTAAAAACAATGAGGCACTCATCACAAGATCAGACAAGGGCAGCACCATGATAATAATAAAACAGGATGAATACAAGCAAAAAACCTTAAAATTCCTGGAAGACAACAACATAACAAAGCTAACCAGTGACTCAACACAAAGATACCAGAAAAACACAATAACACTCCTAAAAAATATCTCACACATATTCACAAATCAGAAAGCAAAATGGTTGAAACAAAAGAACCCCCAAACACCCACACTGAACAGCCTACTAAAGCTCCACAAGGATGGCATTCCTATGCGCCCTGTAGTCAATTTCAGAAGTGCACCCACATACCACTTAGCCAGAGAAATTCACACATACATACAGAAACATTACATATACACAAGTAACAGAAGCATACACAACACTGAAGAGCTGGTACAGCAAATCAAAGACATCAACATACCCACAACAGCCACACTCACATCATTTGACATCACATCCATGTACACCAATATCCCCACCACTGAAACCATCAACATCATCAGACAACAATTAGGAGAACAAGCCAAAATTCCCGAACCCCACATAAAAGAAATAGCTAGCACCCTAAAACTTATCACACAACAAAACTACTTCTCCTTTGACAATCAGTTTTACTCACAAGAAGATGGGCTACCAATGGGGTCACCAGTCAGTGGAGTCCTAGCCAACATCTTTCTCAATCACATTGAAAATGAAATATTCGAAACAATAGTCAGACCCAAACAATACCGGATAATATATTGGTACCATTATGTAGATGACATCATATGCCTTATAGATGAAACACCAAGTCGCATCCAACAACTCCACAGTGATATAAACAAAGTACACCCAAAAATAAAATTCATCATAGAAACAGAAGACGACAAAAGGCTAAACTTCCTTGACCTTACAATATACGGACACAACAACCAACACCAATTCTGTATATTCAGGAAAGCGACCACCACTAGCACAACCATTCACAAAGACTCTTATCATCCGATTACACACAAACTAGCCGGCTTCCAATATATGCTACACAGACTAAACAAAACCCCACTCACTGAAAACAACTACATGAATGAATTGCAGACAATCAGACAAATAGCAGTGGAGAATGGATATGACACAAACACTGTAGATAAACTAAACCACAAAATTAAAGCAAAATTAAAAAGGACACCCAACATACAAAAACAAAAGCCTCCCCATCAACCCACAAACACACAGAACCCACCAATGAACACACATGAACAGGAAACACCCATAATGACAAACAGATGGTTCACTCTCACCTATAACAACAAAACAGTACACAGAATAGGCAACATACTCAAAAAACAAGGGATAAAAATAGCCTACAGGACAGACAACTCAACACAGAAAAAACTAAGGACAACCAACACAAGCAAAGACAAACACAACACATCTGGTATTTACCAATTAACATGCCAGGATTGCAATGCAGTTTATATAGGGCAGACAACCAGAAACTTTAATACCAGATATACAGAACACAAAAGAGCATTAAAAAGTAACAGCTGTCATTCCACATTTGCTTAACACTTCATGAATAAGAAACATAGCCCAACAAACATCAATACAGATTTGATAATTCTCAAATGCAGCAACAGCCCCTCACAAAAACTGATAATCGAAGAAAATTACCAGATACAAAAAGCCATAGTGGAAGGCAAACAAATGATAAATGAATACACAGCTCTCTGCAATGGCACTCTGTTCTCTGCCCTCAAAGAATTAACAGACAAAACCAACCTATAGAGATCTTAACCACTCTCCCCCACACACCACAAAAAAAAACACATACACCTCTGAAAGGTTCAAAATAACCGCCAGGAACACCTTCAACTGTTCCACTGTCAGCCATCTTTTTTTTACACCTCCAGCTGTTCCACTGCCAGCCATGTTTTATTTTTACAGCTGATAAACAGTGAAACAGTGAGTGACAGCGACAGTGGCAGTGGCAACTCAATATTCAGTGTTTGACAGTGATAAAGACGAAAAAAGAGTAAGTGAAACTCTATTTAAACAGATACTCACTCACACACACACACACACAAACACACACACACATTGAATTAAATAATTTCAGGCATAGTAATAACATAGTTCTTAAAATCGTAATTTTGGCTCAAACAATTTACCTACTTTAAGGTGTAAGTGGTTGCAGATGACAAACTGTGGAACAAACAGTCACTGTAGAAACGCAAGTCAGAAAAACCTCACCATGTGGTAAAAAGGTATGAATTTGTCATAATTTATATGTTTTTTCAATTATCTGTAATTACATTTTTTATAAACTAATAGCTATATGTACACAAAACAACAAAGAACGTTCTTTATCTTTAACAGATGTAAAATAAAAGCCCACTGAGGATGCTGCAACTGCAGTGAAACATGTCTGGGTTATAAAACAAAACTGTGTTTTGCTAAAGGCGGACCCTATCCAAAAACATATATATTGTTAAAGCAAACACGGAGAAAAAAAAGAGCTTCAATACCAAGATGATTATTTCGACGCCTTGCCAGGCATTTCCGAGCAAGCTCTACAACAAGTAGAAGTGATATCAGGTGTTCCCCAGGGAAGCGTCCTGGGACCTCTACTGTTCCTGATCTATATAAATGACCTGGGTGACAATCTGAGCAGTTCTCTTAGGTTGTTCGCAGATGATGCTGTAATTTACCGTCTAGTAAGGTCATCCGAAGACCAGTATCAGCTGCAAAGCGATTTAGAAAAGATTGCTGTATGGTGTGTCAGGTGGCAGTTGACGCTAAATAACGAAAAGTGTGAGATGATCCACATGAGTTCCAAAAGAAATCCGTTGGAATTCGATTACTCGATAAATAGTACAATTCTCAAGGCTGTCAATTCAACTAAGTACCTGGGTGTTAAAATTACAAACAACTTCAGTTGGAAGGACCACATTAGATAATATTGTCGGGAAGGCGAGCCAAAGGTTGCGTTTCATTGGCAGGACACTTAGAAGATGCAACAAGTCCACTAAAGAGACAGCTTACACTACACTCGTTCGTCCTCTGTTAGAATATTGCTGCGCGGTGTGGGATCCTTACCAGGTGGGATTGACGGAGGACATCGAGAGGGTGCAAAGAAGGGCAGCTCGTTTTGTATTATCGCGTTATAGGGGAGAGAGTGTGGCAGATATGATACACGAGTTGGGATGGAAGTCATTACAGCATAGACGTTTTTCGCCGCGGCGAGACCTTTTTACGAAATTTCAGTCACCAACTTTCTCTTCCGAATGCGAAAATATTTTGTTGAGCCCAACCTACATAGGTAGGAATGATCATCAAAATAAAATAAGAGAAATCAGAGCTCGAACAGAAAGGTTTAGGTGTTCGTTTTTCCCACTCGCTGTTCGGGAGTGGAATAGTAGAGAGATAGTATGATTGTGGTTCGATGAACCCTCTGCCAAGCACTTAAATGTGAATTGCAGAGTAGTCATGTAGATGTAGATGTAGATGTAGAAATTCCGGAACACCACAACAAAGTTACATCAAACTATTTTAAATATAAAATTCAATAGACTTTGTCTTTCATATAATGTAATACCTAACTATATACATGTAAATGTAAACAGTATGTCACCTGCAGCTCGTCATGCCAAACACAAAGCTGAAATTGAGTGGCTGAAGCAAGAAATTAGAAACCTACATACAAAAAAGCAGGAACTCAATGTTGAACTATTCAAAATTCACCTGGAACTAGGAAACCACATTAAAGTCTCTGAAATATTCAATGATATCATGAATACAGTCAAACAAAACACAGAAACACAAATAAAATCAAAATGGAATAAACAACAACAAAAACTAAACACTCTTTTAAAACAAAACAAAGCTTTTGCACTTAAAAATAGAAAACAAGCAAACCACACATTCCACAAACGTCTGGTGAACCTTACTGACATACCACTAACCAACCAAGAAATAAGTTTTCTAGAAAAAGTCCCAAAATACAATGTCAACACACACATCACACACAAGACAGTGGAGAATCTTATCACAGAAAGTGAGTACATCATAAAACGACAAGAAAGAAACAATAACCAAAACTTCAATGCAGGACTGACAAGAGAATTAGTCACAGAAGAAATAAGATACATAATAAAAGAAAACAAAAACAACATATTAACAGGAACAAAAACCGAAGAAGAAAAAACCTCTAGGAAAATAAAGGACAAACTTAAAAACAATGAGGCACTCATCACAAGATCAGACAAGGGCAGCACCATGATAATAATAAAACAGGATGAATACAAGCAAAAAACCTTAAAATTCCTGGAAGACAACAACATAAGAAAGCTAACCAGTGACCCAACACAAAGATACCAGAAAAACACAATAACACTCCTAAAAAATATCTCACACATATTCACAAATCAGAAAGCAAAATGGTTGAAACAAAAGAACCCCCAAACACCCACACTGAACAGCCTACTAAAGCTCCACAAGGATGGCATTCCTATACGCCCTGTAGTCAATTTCAGAAGTGCACGCACATACCACTTAGCCAGAGAAATTCACACATACATACAGAAACATTACATATACACAAATAACAGAAGCATACACAACACTGAAGAACTGGTACAGCAAATCAAAGACATCAGCATACCCACAACAGCCACACTCACATCATTTGACATCACATCCATGTACACCAATATCCCCACCACTGAAACCATCAACATCATCAGACAACAATTAGAAGAACAAGCCAAAATTCCCGAACCCTACATAAAAGAAATAGCTAGCCCCCCTTAAACTTATCACACAACAAAACTACTTCTCCTTCGACAATCAGTTTTACTCACAAGAAGATGGGCTACCAATGGGGTCACCAGTCAGTGGAGTCCTAGCCAACATCTTTCTCAATCAAAATTGAAAATAAAATATTCGAAACAATAGTCAGACCCAAACAATACTGGATAATATATTGGTACCGTCATGTAGATGACATCATATGCCTTATAGATGAAACACCAAGTCGCATCCAACAACTCCACAGTGATATAAACAAAGTACACCCAAAAATAAAATTCACCATAGAAACAGAACACGACAAAAGGCTAAACTTCCTTGACCTTACAATATACAGACACAACAACCAACACCAATTCTCTATATTCAGGAAAGTGACCACTACTAGCACAACCATTCACAAAGACTCTAACCATCCGATTACACACAAACTAGCTGGCTTCTAAACAAAACCCCACTCACTGAAAACAACTACAAGAATGAATTGCAGACAATCAGACAAATAGCAGTGGAGAATGGATATGACACAAACACTCTAGATAAACTAAACCACAAAATTAAAGCAAAATTAAAAAGGACACCCAACATACAAAAACACAAGCCTCCCCATCAACCCACAAACACACAGAACCCACCAATGAACACACATGAACAGGAAACACCCATAATGACAAACAGATGGTTCACTCTCACCTATAACAACAAAACAGTACACAGAATAGGCAACATACTCAAAAAACAAGGGATAAAAATAGCCTACAGGACAGACAACTCAAAACAGAAAAAACTAAGGACAACCAACACAAGCAAAGACAAACACAACACATCTGGTATTTACCAATTAACATGCCAGGATTGCAAAGCAGTTTATATAGGGCAGACAACCAGAAACTTTAATACCAGATATACAGAACACAAAAGAGCATTAAAAAGTAACAGCTGTCATTCCACATTTGCTGAACACCTCATGGACAAGAAACATAGCCCAACAAACATCAATACGGATTTGAAAATTCTCAAATGCAGCAACAGCCCCTCACAAAAACTGATAATCGAAGAAAATTACCAGATACAAAAAGCCATAGTGGAAGGCAAACAAATGATAAATGAATACACAGCTCTCTGCAATGGCACTCTGTTCTCTGCCCTCAAAGAATTAACAGACAAAACCAACCTATAGAGATCTTAACCACTCTCCCCCACACACCACAAAAAAAAAACACATACACCTCTGAAAGGTTCAAAATAACCGCCAGGAACACCTTCAACTGTTCCACTGTCAGCCATCTTTTTTTTACACCTCCAGCTGTTCCACTGCCAGCCATGTTTTATTTTTACAGCTGATAAACAGTGAAACAGTGAGTGACAGCGACAGTGGCAGTGGCAACTCAATATTCAGTGTTTGACAGTGATAAAGACGGAAAAAGAGTAAGTAAAACTCTATTTAAACAGATACTCACTCACACACACACACACACACACACACACAAACACACACACACATTGAATTAAATAATTTCAGACATAGTAATAACATAGTTCTTAAAATCGTAATTTTGGCTCAAACAATTTACCTACTTTAAGGTATAAGTGGTTGCAGATGACAAACTGTGGAACAAACAGTCACTGTAGAAACGCAAGTCAGAAAAACCTCACCATGTGGTAAAAAGGTATGAATTTGTCATAATTTATATGTTTTTTCAATTATCTGTAATTACATTTTTTATAAACTAATAGCTATATGTATACAAAACAACAAAGAACGTTCTTTATCTTTAACAGATGTAAAATAAAAGCCCACTGAGGATGCTGCAACTGCAGTGAAACATGTCTGGGTTATAAAACAAAACTGTGTTTTGCTAAAGGCGGATCCTATCCAAAAACATATATATTGTTAAAGCAAACACGGAGAAAAAAAAGAGCTTCAATACCAAGATGATTATTTCGACGCCTTGCCAGGCATTTCCGAGCAAGCTCTACAACAAGTAGAAGTGATATCAGGTGTTCCCCAGGGAAGCGTCCTGGGACCTCTACTGTTCCTGATCTATATAAATGACCTGGGTGACAATCTGAGCAGTTCTCTTAGGTTGTTCGCAGATGATGCTGTAATTTACCGTCTAGTAAGGTCATCCGAAGACCAGTATCAGCTGCAAAGCGATTTAGAAAAGATTGCTGTATGGTGTGTCAGGTGGCAGTTGACGCTAAATAACGAAAAGTGTGAGATGATCCACATGAGTTCCAAAAGAAATCCGTTGGAATTCGATTACTCGATAAATAGTACAATTCTCAAGGCTGTCAATTCAACTAAGTACCTGGGTGTTAAAATTACAAACAACTTCAGTTGGAAGGACCACATTAGATAATATTGTCGGGAAGGCGAGCCAAAGGTTGCGTTTCATTGGCAGGACACTTAGAAGATGCAACAAGTCCACTAAAGAGACAGCTTACACTACACTCGTTCGTCCTCTGTTAGAATATTGCTGCGCGGTGTGGGATCCTTACCAGGTGGGATTGACGGAGGACATCGAGAGGGTGCAAAGAAGGGCAGCTCGTTTTGTATTATCGCGTTATAGGGGAGAGAGTGTGGCAGATATGATACACGAGTTGGGATGGAAGTCATTACAGCATAGACGTTTTTCGCCGCGGCGAGACCTTTTTACGAAATTTCAGTCACCAACTTTCTCTTCCGAATGCGAAAATATTTTGTTGAGCCCAACCTACATAGGTAGGAATGATCATCAAAATAAAATAAGAGAAATCAGAGCTCGAACAGAAAGGTTTAGGTGTTCGTTTTTCCCACTCGCTGTTCGGGAGTGGAATAGTAGAGAGATAGTATGATTGTGGTTCGATGAACCCTCTGCCAAGCACTTAAATGTGAATTGCAGAGTAGTCATGTAGATGTAGATGTAGATGTAGAAATTCCGGAACACCACAACAAAGTTACATCAAACTATTTTAAATATAAAATTCAATAGACTTTGTCTTTCATATAATGTAATACCTAACTATATACATGTAAATGTAAACAGTATGTCACCTGCAGCTCGTCATGCCAAACACAAAGCTGAAATTGAGTGGCTGAAGCAAGAAATTAGAAACCTACATACAAAAAAGCAGGAACTCAATGTTGAACTATTCAAAATTCACCTGGAACTAGGAAACCACATTAAAGTCTCTGAAATATTCAATGATATCATGAATACAGTCAAACAAAACACAGAAACACAAATAAAATCAAAATGGAATAAACAACAACAAAAACTAAACAGTCTTTTAAAACAAAACAAAGCTTTTGCACTTAAAAATAGAAAACAAGCAAACCACACATTCCACAAACGTCTGGTGAACCTTACTGACATACCACTAACCAACCAAGAAATAAGTTTTCTAGAAAAAGTCCCAAAATACAATGTCAACACACACATCACACACAAGACAGTGGAGAATCTTATCACAGAAAGTGAGTACATCATAAAACGACAAGAAAGAAACAATAACCAAAACTTCAATGCAGGACTGACAAGAGAATTAGTCACAGAAGAAATAAGATACATAATAAAAGAAAACAAAAACAACATATTAACAGGAACAAAAACCGAAGAAGAAAAAACCTCTAGGAAAATAAAGGACAAACTTAAAAACAATGAGGCACTCATCACAAGATCAGACAAGGGCAGCACCATGATAATAATAAAACAGGATGAATACAAGCAAAAAACCTTAAAATTCCTGGAAGACAACAACATAAGAAAGCTAACCAGTGACCCAACACAAAGATACCAGAAAAACACAATAACACTCCTAAAAAATATCTCACACATATTCACAAATCAGAAAGCAAAATGGTTGAAACAAAAGAACCCCCAAACACCCACACTGAACAGCCTACTAAAGCTCCACAAGGATGGCATTCCTATACGCCCTGTAGTCAATTTCAGAAGTGCACGCACATACCACTTAGCCAGAGAAATTCACACATACATACAGAAACATTACATATACACAAATAACAGAAGCATACACAACACTGAAGAACTGGTACAGCAAATCAAAGACATCAGCATACCCACAACAGCCACACTCACATCATTTGACATCACATCCATGTACACCAATATCCCCACCACTGAAACCATCAACATCATCAGACAACAATTAGAAGAACAAGCCAAAATTCCCGAACCCTACATAAAAGAAATAGCTAGCCCCCCTTAAACTTATCACACAACAAAACTACTTCTCCTTCGACAATCAGTTTTACTCACAAGAAGATGGGCTACCAATGGGGTCACCAGTCAGTGGAGTCCTAGCCAACATCTTTCTCAATCAAAATTGAAAATAAAATATTCGAAACAATAGTCAGACCCAAACAATACCGGATAATATATTGGTACCGTCATGTAGATGACATCATATGCCTTATAGATGAAACACCAAGTCGCATCCAACAACTCCACAGTGATATAAACAAAGTACACCCAAAAATAAAATTCACCATAGAAACAGAACACGACAAAAGGCTAAACTTCCTTGACCTTACAATATACAGACACAACAACCAACACCAATTCTCTATATTCAGGAAAGTGACCACTACTAGCACAACCATTCACAAAGACTCTAACCATCCGATTACACACAAACTAGCTGGCTTCTAAACAAAACCCCACTCACTGAAAACAACTACAAGAATGAATTGCAGACAATCAGACAAATAGCAGTGGAGAATGGATATGACACAAACACTCTAGATAAACTAAACCACAAAATTAAAGCAAAATTAAAAAGGACACCCAACATACAAAAACACAAGCCTCCCCATCAACCCACAAACACACAGAACCCACCAATGAACACACATGAACAGGAAACACCCATAATGACAAACAGATGGTTCACTCTCACCTATAACAACAAAACAGTACACAGAATAGGCAACATACTCAAAAAACAAGGGATAAAAATAGCCTACAGGACAGACAACTCAAAACAGAAAAAACTAAGGACAACCAACACAAGCAAAGACAAACACAACACATCTGGTATTTACCAATTAACATGCCAGGATTGCAAAGCAGTTTATATAGGGCAGACAACCAGAAACTTTAATACCAGATATACAGAACACAAAAGAGCATTAAAAAGTAACAGCTGTCATTCCACATTTGCTGAACACCTCATGGACAAGAAACATAGCCCAACAAACATCAATACGGATTTGAAAATTCTCAAATGCAGCAACAGCCCCTCACAAAAACTGATAATCGAAGAAAATTACCAGATACAAAAAGCCATAGTGGAAGGCAAACAAATGATAAATGAATACACAGCTCTCTGCAATGGCACTCTGTTCTCTGCCCTCAAAGAATTAACAGACAAAACCAACCTATAGAGATCTTAACCACTCTCCCCCACACACCACAAAAAAAAACACAGTCACCTCTGAAAGGTTCAAAATAACCGCCAGGAACACCTTCAACTGTTCCACTGTCAGCCTTCTTGTTTTTACACCTCAGCTGTTCCACTGCCAGCCATGTTTTGTTTTTACATCTGATAAACAGTGAAACAGTGAGTGACAGCGACAGTGGCAGTGGCAACTCAATATTCAGTGTTTGACAGTGATGAAGACGAAATAAGAGTAAGTGAAACTCTATTTAAACAGGCGCTCACACACACACACACACACACACACACATTGAATTAAATAATTTCAGGCATAGTAATAACATAGTTCTTCAAATCGTAATTTTGGCTCAAACAATTTATCTACTTTAAGGTATAAGTGGTTGCAGATGACAAACTGTGGAACAAACAGTCACTGTAGAAACACAAGTCAGAAAAACCACACCATGTGGTAAAAAGGTATGAATTTGTCATAATTTATGTGTTTTTTCAAATATCTGTAATTACATTTTTTATAAACTAATAGCTATATGTATACAAAACAGCAAAGAACGTTCCTTATCTTTAACAGATGTAAAATAAAAGCCCACTGAGGATGCTGCAACTGCAGTGAAACATGTTTGGGTTATAAAACAAAAATGTGTTTTGCTAAAGGCGGACCCTATCCAAAAACATATATATTGTTAAAGCAAACACGGGGAAAAAAAGAGCTTCAATACCAAGATAACTATACAATTATGTCAAGATATGGGGTATTCACGCTGCATTTATATGTGTGCAGACTATGAAGTTCTGATAAACATGTAAATAGTAATAACGATGTAAAAGACGCCATAGCACAAAACAGATTATAGATGAGTGGCTTTCTGGGATGATAGCTATCTTGCTTCTGCTTCTGCAGTTTAGAAGATATTGGAGATGTTGGTGTGTGATTCGATGCACCTCATTTTTCGGAAGTGGTCAATGTATTCAGAGTTTAAACTTTTATAGATTCTCAAAGAACTGCAAAAAGCCATCTTTCAGCTTGTTTGAGACACCACCATTTTTGGTGCACCTCCTGCACAAAAGTCATGTGAGCAACAGCCGTCCAAATTTCCAGCCTTGGGATTTACTGAATTCGAGCGACACTGCTCGTCGTTGTACCTGGAATCACATCTACCAGTCACCTAGCCGGATCTGCCACTGCACCCATGAGACCTGACCCTGCTAGCATTCAGCTATACAACAATTTCATTTTACCTTGTACCAATACTGAACGGCCAATTAGCTTGTCTACATATGCATAACATTACAATCAACAGATGGCTCTTGGATTATCTTGGGATTTTGACAAGGCACAATTCAAACAATTCAGTAGTTCTTCCAAGACTCCATAAGCTGTAAGTTCCTCAAGCAATGCAATACAAGAAGTAGAAAGTATTAAGTTCTTGAGACTACAGATAGATCACAACCTCAGTTGACAATCCACTGCATAGAATTAATTAAACGCTTTTGTTCAGCCATATTTATAGTACAGATGATTACTCATATCTATGATTTGAAAATGAAGAAACTAACTTATTCTGTATAATTCCATTTACCAATGAGTTGGTGAATCACTTGCTTGGGAAATTCAATTTACAGGAATAGTATTTTCAGAATACAGAAATGTGTTATGAAAATTATATCTGGTATTAATTGAAGAGTCTCCTGTTCAGAGATGTTCAAAAAGCTGAGTATGTTGACAACTACTTCACAATACAGATATTCACTACTGTCGATTGTTGTTATCTATATTTCTCTTTTTTGCAAACAATAGTGAGAAATGTGAATATAACACTAGGAGCAAAAACAATATCTGCAAAGATCTTGAGAGGCTAACATTCTTACAGAAAGGAGTCAAATAGATGGGTAAATATGTTTTAAAAAACCTACCAGAGGGAATTAAATATCATGTCGATAATTTACTGGAGTTTATGACTGAATTAAAGAACATTCTATTGAACAACTGCTTCTACTCCATTGAAGAGTGTCTTCTTAATTTACTATCATTCCACCGCTTTGCTCGAAGAATAAATTACAAGGGCCAATCAAACAGGTTCAATTTCAAGGGTATACAGTCCAGAATCAGTATGCCAATCAGGCAAAAACCCCTGTCACCATTGGGATAATCATCCCACTGACACACCAGGTTGAGGATATCTGTTTGGTAAAACATTGTGTCCTGTTACACATCCTTGTTCAACAGGAATTGTTGACCTCTCGAGGCCATTTTTAAGGGACCAGTGGTGTGATAATCACTAAGGAGAGAGATCAAGACTATAGGGCGAGTGCTTGAGTGTGTCCCACTTCAGTTGGCTTAACTTACGCACTATGACATATGCGATATGGGGACATGCATTGTCATGAGCCAGCAGCACAGCTTGTCGCACCATTCCACAAATTGGTTTTCGACATACGTGCTGCCCCATACACGTTCTTCATCGTCTGATGGTGGAGTCTGTGCTTCGACAGCCAAGAAAAGAATAACAGCACGTTGGTTCTGTTTGGGCATATTTGGTAATATTGTCACCATAGTTAAGATTCTCACATTTACCACATGCAGGTCGGAAAGACAGGAATGCTACACTAATGTTTTGCTTATATTTCGTTGCTCATACTGGGGATCTCCACTAAGAGCCATCAGGCACATTTTTCTCTGGTGTTTCGGCAGATAATTGCAATTTATTTTTGCATTGAGTAGCTGTAGTCTGTCAAAACAGTTCCTGCTCATCTTATTTTCCATGTGTCGCCCATTGTCAATTGAAAGCGTCGGTTTTCCCCATTACAAACAAAATTACTTTTAAATGGGGATTTTGTGTGTCAGATTAACATACCAGTCGGAGAATAGTCTAGTCCGATATTAATTTTATCGACATGTATTAACAGTGGCATTAAAACTCGAAGAATAAACTGCAATCCAGCATCGACTTAGTAGTGCTGCATACTTGGCGGTGGCAGTCAGTACGGTCCAGGGCGATGCTGTCACTGCTGGGGTTTTGGATATACTTCTAGTTTTGCCGTCCCTTTAAATACATATCGACAAAACGAATGTCGCACAAGACTAATCTGGAGGCCGCTATATCGAATGGGCACTTAAAATTCCGCTTTAACAATAATTCTGTTTGCAAGAGAAGAAAAACGTCGGTTTCTGTCGATAATGTGCCTCGTATGAAAGACTTAGTGAGTAGCATTTCTTTGGGGTGACACCAGCTACACAATGCAAAAAGTAACCGCAAATATGTGCAAAGACATCGGACAAAGTATGCCTGATGTCTGTTAGGAGAGAGACACTGTAACCCCACATTGGAGTCGCGTAACGTTACATAAACGCTGCCGCATTATCCTAAAAACAGAAACTTTATAATCTCCCATTATAAATGTACATCCTTGATTTCTTTCTACTCCATAGCGATCACTCTCCATGGAATGCATGAAATACGACTACTGTAATGTAACTGTTATAGAACTCCTTAACAGATCTTTTCTGGATCGTTGGTTCAGTCATTTGGGAAACAAAAAAAGGCCTGTAACGGGAAACAAAAATGCTCTGTATGTTCATCAGGCTCTAGACTTTCATGTTTGGAGACAACCTGAACACGAAGTCTACAAGGAATTACCGACATCTATGGACGGCATGAAATCTCGTAAAACACTGGTCCATGGTACAATAATTCATGAATTGCAACTGGAGTTCAATACATAGTATCGTCTGTACAGAACAACCTAAGAGCATATATCAAAGTGAATATTTTGAACAATTCAAATGACAGTTACACTAATAAATGTACCATTCATATATGAGTTACGTACTTCCTTACATTAGGACAAGTACAGCAGCCATTTACAGGATCTTTTTCGTTTATAGTAGGACAGCGACGCTGTTATCTTATTCCTATTCGATCATTTTCCACAAATGTTACGTCGTTGAAGTCATCTTCGAAGGTTCTTTCTAATACACAGACAAAAGTATTCCATTTAGAAAAACAAACAAAAAAAGGCTGTGCCATAATAACGCCACAAATTGTGCTCTATAAGCTCGAGAAAGTCACACCTAGACTGGTGCAAGTAAACTTATCGACATTGGGTTCATTTGTAATATTTACTGTGAAAGTAACAGTCTTTGAGTATCCAAAGATGTAATGTTAGAGAGTTTTGAATTGTGATGTTTGATACTTTAAGCAGTTGTTTGCATCGGTGCGAAGTGGGTTTTGTGTGGTGGTGTGAAAGAAGCGGGCTGTGAAGAAGTGCAAAACTTTTGTAGTAAGTGTAATTTATACAGTTTGAAGAGATGTATAATGTCACGACTCACATGACAACCTATTTCGCAATATACGAGCGAAGTGAAATTGATATCGTTTTTCGTGAACTAAAGCAACTATTAAGCTTATTCAGAAATTAAGTTTTGTAAACTGTATACATTCGGTAACAAAGCAGTTGTTACGTCCAGAACAGCAGACAATTGGTGAAAGTCAATAAGAAAAAAATCTTATTTTGGGTATCCATTTTATTTTAATTGAAAGTGATAATGGTAAATTTCAGCGGCGTTAATGTATCTCATATTGTTGTTTCTCATGGTTCAATGGTGAAAATGACCCCGTTTGAGGAATTTAAATCCGTTAACACAATGGGATAATAATCCAGGGCTATTATGTGCATCGAGATCCTATTACTGTGTGTGAAAACTCGTATTATGTGTGGTGCATACACTGAAATTTTTGTGAGCTATTTAGGTATACGAACGTCGCCTCAGCTCAAACATTAGTTTATTAATTACAGCGCATAGTGGCATTCAAATATATAGACTAATGTTTTATAGTGTCAGAAATAAACAAACACACATGTTACGTTGATACGTCAGAAATAAAGTGAAGTATACAGCCCTAAAACTATTCGACCAGGGTCTCCCCATATTTCTAGGCAAAGCGGAGGGGTGAGCGCACCCCTCCCTAGCTCTCAGGGAAAAGTAAGAATATGGTGTATTAATGTGTTTTCCTTTCAAGAAAACGCTTTAGAAGTCAGGATTACACAGGTTTTTATCAATTCCACAGTGATACACCGCAAAAAAAGTATCTTTATGTTAACAGGATTGTGTACTGTATAACATACTTCTGTGCACTGTGAATGAACTTCCATCGAGTTGCACCGAGCGAGGTAGCGCAGTGGTTAGCACACTGGACTCGCATTCGGGAGGACGATGGTTCAATCCCGTCTCCGGCCATCCTGATTTAGGTTTTCCGTGATTTCCCTAAATCGCATCAGGCCAATGCCGGGATGGTTCCTTTGAAAAGGCACGGCCGATTTCCTTCTCAATCCTTCCCTCACCCGAGCTTGCGCTCCGTCTCTAATGACCTCGTTGTCGACGGGACGTTAAACACTAATCTCCTCCTCCTCCTCCTTCATCTAGTTGCAATGTAAGTATTTAACTGTGCTAGAAGGTGTAAAAAAATCGTTTAAATAGTGTAAGGACTTTTTTTGTTTGTTGTGGACAGTTACATAGTACACAGATGCCTGCATCTTCATGGACATCTCCTCACAATTTTTGTAATGGGTGTCTAGTGTTTTGCAGTGGGAATTTTGCTTTAAAGTGTGTTTGGTGTAAAGGTTATATTTAGGGGGATATGGCCCATATTAGGGGGTAATTATTGTGTTCTTAAATAACTTCACTAATTTTAGAAACCCATATTTAAAATACATCATTGGAACATGATTAAATTTAAGCTCAAGCACAGATCTTGTTAGAATTCTGGGATCATAATTCTTTGTCAATAATTTTCAAATTATTACTGGGTTGCAGTCATTTGTGACTGTATCTATTGAGTGCTATGTCTTGGCACCTTTGTATTTGTTCAGTCTAATAAAACATGATTCATCAAGTCTGTTGTTCAATTCACATTGAGTTACATTTGACTTTCAATTCTTTCATTGCATGCCACTAGTTTCTACAAGAGTTTGTCATAACCGTATGAAGTAAGCACATTGTGCCTCATCTGTAATTAGGGCTCATTTCCAGTGGGCATTGATTGTTAATGCAGCAGTATCCTCAACTTTTGTCTTTTTAAATGTGCTGATGTTTGTTTAGCATCAGTGTGTGCTGTTTGTGCCTATATTTATTCTAAACATTACTAGCCCACTGTAAGTAGAGTCTGAACTTGTTTGAAACTGAAAAGCTAATTATATTATTTCTAACTGTCTAATTTATAGCACCATTTAGTCCTTTTAAACATAAATTTGTTTGTTATTTTCCTCAAGAATGTGTGTTGGCTGTAAATTTTCTTCTAGGAGATTTAAGTTCATGCTTCATTTTCGATTAATTATGTGCAGGCGATTTCCTCCAGATCACGTTTTCAACTTTGGCACTAAAATTTGCATTAGAAATCATTATTTTTCATGCGCTGTGTGCTTTTGTGTAATACTTGCTGTAAATTGTATGAGTGTGTGATGACAATTAGGTAAACACATTAAACATAATGTAGCTCACTGGTATGTATGTAGTAAAACACAACCACCAGTAAGAAGTAATTTAAATGGTTAGCATCTTCCCACGTTTTTCGCTGAGAGGATCTACAATCGTAAAACTGATTTTTTTCACATCATAGCAAGAGGTTAAAACTATGATGTACAAAACATCGTAATAATTAATATTTTATTTATTTGTGTGTGATTTCATTTGTAAAAATTTTTCTTTTGTAGTAGTGAAAGATTGATCTGTAGTATAGCACGGGATCTTAAGTTGGGTTGTTGGACGGCTATAATTTGAATTGGGGAAACCAGTAAATGTGAATGAAGAATATAGGGTGTGGCAGCACGTTGATCTGTATCATAATCTAATTTATAATCTTGCTATATTTAACACACTTTGCCATGAAAACTGAAGTGACAAGGTAAATTCGGAAAACCCATTTTACATAATGGCAAGTATTGTATGTGTATTATGTACGTACATTGTGAATAAGCCATGAAAATTGTAGGGAATCTGCTACATAACTTCCACTGATGTGTGTATCCCATAGTTTTAACAATTGTGCTGTGGTACATTTAGCCTTCTACTTCCACCTGTATGTAGTCTGGATCAAGGTAGTGACATCCCAGAGGCTTCAATATGACAGTAGAGTCTCTTGAAACTGTACCTATGGAGCACTAGCTTTTGGTGAAGGAGGTTATAGTTGATAAATTTTGGCAGTTTTGGCACATCTGACTGTCTAAATTTTACTGGTATGGCAGTAGTCATCACAAATTATGATAATGAATGACAGAATGATCACTTCGGAAGTGAAATGTATGGTAGTTGCAGTAAGATTTCTCGTTAAGTGCTGGAATGACCATTCTCAATCTGGGGAAGATACCTTACTGAAATGCATTATTTAAATTGCCCGAGTCTCAGAAAACATGACAGTGAAAAACTTGAACATTTGCAGTAGGAGCTGCTAGTGTAAAACTGCCCAGAGGTTGAATATGTGTTTATGTGCTGCACCATGTATGCTGTCCACCCCCGTTAGCTGAGTGGTCAGTGTGGCGGAATGCCACGCCAAGGGGCCCGGGTTCGATTCCCAGCTGTGGCAGGATATTTTCTTGACTCAGGGACTGGGTATTGTGTTGTCCTCATCATTTCATTTCCATCTCCGATGAACAAGTCACCCAATGTGCCGTCAATGCAATAAGTACTTGCCCTCGGCGGCTGAACTTTCGCCAGTGAGGGCTTCCTGGCCCACGATGCTTTATGCCCATTTCTATTTGTACCATTTATGCTCAGAGAAGTGTGTGACAAATCATGCCACTTTTCTCAAATACTTATGCATAGTTGCTGTTGATCCATTTCAGTAAAGACCACCGAGCAAGGTGGTGCTGTGGTTAGCTCACTGGACTTCTATTTGCGAGGGTGACAGTTGAGATCCCTTTCTGGCCTTCTAGATTGAGGTTCTCTGTGATCTCCCAAAATCACTCCAGGCCAATGCTGGGATGCTCTCATTAAAAAAGGGCATGCCCAATTCATTTTCCCATCCAATCTGAGTTTGTGCTTCATCTGTAATTATTGTCTCCACTTTTGGTGTGGTGCTTGTCTGATAGTGGCCCACATCCTACTAGACTACTTGATTTTGGCCATCTTATGGCGAAACCTTATAGTTACTGACACACTGCCTCTGGTGCTCCTGGACAACACCAAAGCGGCTGATCTCATTTTCCGTTTTACCTGTGAAAGTGGTTTCTACTCTTCTCTTTCTCGGGTAGGCTGCATTAGCCTCCTCTCCCACTTGAGAGATGGGTGAGGTGCCCTGTTACCCACTTCAACCCAGTGGGTTGCATATTATGTACATACATTTTAAACAAGCCACGAAAAATGCAAGCTGGCCTTCACAACTTTTTAAATCCTGTTATTGTTTTATATCTGTTGTTTGTTTACTGGTTTGTCATCATTGTTCTCTTTCCTAAGATTTCATAAACTTGCCCAAGTAGCTAGTTTTCTTGCAGTAACAGAGGAGGAGGAAAAACAGGTTGGCTGCAGAGGGTACATCTTCAGTTGCTTAGCATGCCCTGGGGTCTTCCAGCTGCTTCCTGGGTGGAACAACTCACCCACCTTCCCCTCCTTACCCCTCTCTCACTTCTACATGCTTTTATCTCTTGTTTTTATTGATACCTTGAGGGCTATTCGTGGCTTGGTGCATATAGAATGGAGGGACTCACCACCCTGTAGTCTGGTCTCTTTAACCTCATCAGTCCTATCCAACCTGATGACTGTGCAGTCGATGGTATGTTTAACTGTAATCTTCCATGATAAAGATCCCAGACAATAGCTCTAGCAGTGGTCAGATGAGTGTTTTTGGCGAGAATGACATTTTGTTGGGTGTGTCTTAATGACTAATATGGATGTTTTATCAGTTTCAGTTGTATCCTTAGAATATGCAGCTAACATAAAGTAGCTTGTGTATTCTTCAGACAGATGTCAAATATTAATTTCTAGAATACTAACAAAATGTAATTTATTCGCAAAACTCATGTTACTGATTCTTCTCTATAAACGGGATTTTACAAGTGTTGAGCATTTAGTTGTTAATTTTCATGCATAATTTGGAGTAGATGATCAAAACTTGTAATATTTTAGGGCTGTGTGGATGTTTCTGTTTCTTACAGATACTTTTTCTTTTTGGTTTACTTGTGGTCACTTTATAAGTTATGAAACTCTGTTGCAACTTTCACTTTTTCTGGTCATTGACTACTAATATATTGCAAAATATTATGAACGTGATTTTTCTATGTTGTGAGGCTGATAACTTACTGTTGGAGAAAGACCCATTGTACACCATTGAGAGTATTATTAATAATTGTTTTACCCGTCTTCTTAGCTACTATCAGACTGCAGATAGTTGGGCAGTTTTAGTGTTTGCAGTAAATAAGCTTGTTCTTACTGGGTACACAAAATTTCTTGAATGTGCCAAGGTTCAATGCAGGGTCCACTTTTGTTCTTGTCGTACCTAGTTGAAATGCCATCTCGTGTTATGTGAAGTAGTTCTCCATCAATCCAAACATTATTAAACACCATTGAAGCATCAAAAGAAAGTGCAACTTGAACTAAAATTCCAGATTCATTTTTGAATGTACTACTACTTCAGTGTAAAGCTGTCCTCTACCCAAAGGTTGGCGTGGAAACCTCTAGTACTTGACTAAGCACAGGCCTGTTAGTTATGGGATACCCATGCCTTCCTCTCACGTTCAAACTAACTTAATGCATTAGTTGAAAAGGGACTGAAATTTTAATGTGCCCTTCGGACCGCGGATGAACTCAGTAATAAATACATATACAAATCATTGCGAGAGATGATAGAAAAGCATTGCCTGTATAGTTCTTTACAAGACAGTTATTGAACATCCCTTCAGCCTAAAAACTGTTGTGGATATTTTAAACACTTCAGTTTTTAAATGAAGGTTAAAAATTGATTTGTGTGACTGTTTTTGTGTGTGTGTGTGACTGTGTGTGTGTGTGACTGTGTGTGTGTGTGTGTGTCTGTGTGTGTCTGTTTTTGTGTGTGTGTGTGTGTGTGTGTGTGTGTTTGTTTTTGTGTGTGTGTTTTTGTTTTTGTGTGTGTGTTTTTGTTTTTGTGTGTGTGTTTTTGTTTTTGTGTGTGTGTTTTTGTTTTTGTGTGTGTGTTTTTGTTTTTGTGTGTTTTTGTTTTTGTGTGTTTTTGTGTGTGTGTGTGTGTGTGTGTGTGTGTGTGTGTGAGGGAGGGAAGTATGGTGTAATTAGTGAGATTTGTTTTCAGTCGTCATATTTTATTCTGGCATCACTTCCTCTTTTTTATTGTTAAATTTTGTTATTTGTTGAGCTTTTGTGGTGATGTGTCTAACAGTTGAGCTCCATATTTTGGTAGAAAGAAAACTGTATTTTCTTAACTTATTTATTGGTAAGATACACATTTAACTATTTTATGATAACCAAATGGAATTATAGTAATAAAATTACTGAATTTGAAGCCAAATGAGAACCATTGCACATTTATGTTTACTCCCTAAGAAATTACAAACCAGGATCAGTCTTACTAATAGAAATGGAAGAACAAAAAAAAACATTCATTTAGTGTGCTTGGCAAGTCATTTATCTGACATCTCTCTCTTCACACTTATGTTTGACTCTGTTAAAACCAAATAAGGAGGTGGGAGCCTACTGATACATTTTTTGTTCACGTGTTCTGTTTGTGTATTGGTGAGGAGTATGTTACCTACTACCTCAGTTTTAATGTTATTTGATAAATCCCTCCCAAGAATTGCTTATTTTGGAGTTTTTACTAAATTATTTTGAAAAAGGCCCATTCTGTGATCTACATGTTGGTTGGGGTAATTGTAAACACTTGCAGTCATTCAGGATAATTTTACTATGTTGTAGAACAGGGTTAGATTACAGTTTCCCTGTTAGCAAATCCATACCTAGTCCAAGCTTTGAGATTGCCGTTTCCATTTACCCCTGACATAATGGGATACATGTAATTTTTTATGATTTCAGACAGAATCAAAAGATTAATGAATCAAAGATCAGAGTTTGTATTTAAGGCCTTTCATGTCTTAAATTTACAAAAAGGACTTTTTTAAATTTGGCTGGCTAGTAATTACTTCAAATCAGTCCAAAACTTTTAAAAATCGTTTCATATTACCCCGCCTGACTCTTATACTTGATTTTCTAACAGAGGACAGATTCACTGCAGTTTCATTATACACATTTGTTTTGCTTATATGCTATACACTTCACTGCATATATCACTTTTGGTGGGCTTACACTTTTCATTTGCCATGAGAAAGGCAAAGTTGTGTGAAGTAGCTATAAATAATTAGAACATATTCCATTTACAGAAAAGTTTAGTTCTACACTTAATCTACAATGCTGGCAGAATCATTTTTGTGTGGTAGATTATAGTAGTGTTAATGCTGTGAGATGCTCATAGGGGTGTGGTGTAGGAATGGCATGGTATGGGCCTACCAAATCTGGGGTTCCCCAGCAGAGGCCAGTAATTGCCAGTAGTCCTCTATAGCCCTAGGTTACTGTCATACTATAGTGCCTGTCATTTGGTGTGACAGCATAAGTTATTTTACAGAGTTCAGTGCTTTTGGATGAACTACCAAGATCGTGAGAATGTTAGAAACATACATAAAACTCCTACCTCAGCATGAGCTGGTCACTGGTGGTTTGGATGGCTTTTGAACAATGCCAATAGTAGCAATGTCTGGAGCACCTTCCAAATTCCGCTTACATTAGTTTTGTATAGATATGCTAAGCTCTCTCTGAATTTGTTTAACAGCTGCTTTGAGAGCACCACGTGAGCTGATAATTATGAAAGTAAGTGCTCTCTGTGGGCAGTTCGGTCTACTGGTGAGTACGAAACACATTCTCAGGTCATACCTTTGGTTATTAAAAGATGGTGGCTGATTTGAAAGTGACCCCGATTAATGTACTGAAGAGTCCAAAGAGTGTTACTAGGACATGAAATACATGAAGAGACTTTGAAATACGTTTTAACTGGAACCAATAAGACTCAACAACAGGCCCCCAAGCTTTATTTGTAATGTGACTGTTGGAACATATGAGGGTCTGGTACACATTTCAGTACCGAAACTGAAGGGGTGGAAAAAGCAAGGATTGTCATCCTTATCCATCATGAAGAGATTAGACAGAATACGAGAGACTAACCAACTTTAAATCTTACCTGTGATGCTGATGGTGCCTGAAATTATTACACAAGAATTTCTGTGTGTCAAGGTGTAAATGCTGTGTGTTGCTGTAATAACCAAAGGCTTGGTGACACTTAGATAGCATGTAGAGTAACTGGAGTGAAATCTCGATCATCTGTAGTTGAGCCAGGATTACTATGCTTTTTCCCTCTGTTTGGGCAATTACTCTGGTGAACCACCCAATGTTGAGCAACATCTATCCCGTATTTGCCAAGGAGACCTAACAGCAGACCTAACTACACGCGCAAGAGATCTTTCACGCGTCTAGCAAAATGGGGTGGAGCGCCATCCTGCATAAACATGATACGTTCCAGCAGGTGTTTATCAGACAGGCCGGGGATGATGTGATTCTGTAACACATCGGCATACCTCTCACCCGTCACGGTAGCAGTTAGGGTCATTCCATATCAAATCACCCAATAAAAAATAAATTTTACACCCACCTCCTTAGATTTTTGTGAAATTTGGCTTAAATGGTTCTAATACCATCCTGACAACACCTGCAAATTTTTTTTGCTGTATCTTTTTTTTATAAATTTTTAAAGTCTTTATGTTTTGCGTTTTCTGAACCTTCGGAAACGGTAAATTTAATTTGTATTCAAAACTTTAAATTTGATTATCTTAAAAACTCTCTTAAATAACATCATAAATTTTTGAAGCAAGTTTATTTATTATACGTATTTGAAGATAAAAATGATACCATTAAAATATATTAATATTTTCTATGAAAAAAATATATGTATTTTTTCTTCTTCTTTTTTTAAACAGCTGTTTTGTGTTAGAAGAATTGCAATATCTAGAGTCTCAGACCTGATAGAATGCCCAAATTTGTTTTAATTTACTCTTAAACATATAGGCTACTTGATAAAACAAAAATAATGATGGCTTTTAAACATGTTTATTAATTATAGTGGATTACATTAGAATTCCCCCCCCCCATGAACCATGGACCTTGCCGTTGGTGGGGAGGCTTGCGTGCCTCAGCGATACAGATGGCCGTACCGTAGGTGCAACCACAACGGAGGGGTATCTGTTGAGAGGCCAGACAAACGTGTGGTTCCTGAAGAGGGGCAGCAGCCTTTTCAGTAGTTGCGGGGGCAACAGTCTGGATGATTGACTGATCTGGCCTTGCAACATTAACCAAAATGGCGTTGCTGTGCTGGTACTGCGAACGGCTGAAAGCAAGGGGAAATTACAGCCGTAATTTTTCCCGAGGACATGCAGCTTTACTGTATGATTAAATGATGATGGCATCCTCTTGGGTAAAATATTCCGGAGGTAAAATAGTCCCCCATTCGGATCTCCGGGCGGGGACTACTCAGGAGGATGTCGTTATCAGGAGAAAGAAAACTGGCGTTCTACGGATCGGAACGTGGAATGTCAGATCCCTTAATCGGGCAGGTAGGTTAGAAAATTTAAAAAGGGAAATGGATAGGTTAAAGTTAGATATAGTGGGAATTAGTGAAGTTCGGTGGCAGGAGGAACAAGACTTCTGGTCAGGTGATTACAGGGTTATAAACACAAAATCAAATAGGGGTAATGCAGGAGTAGGTTTAATAATGAATAGGAAAATAGGAATGCGGGTAAGCTACTACAAACAGCATAATGAACGCATTATTGTGGCCAAGATAGATACGAAGCCCACACCTACTACAATAGTACAAGTTTATATGCCAACTAGCTCTGCAGATGACGAAGAAATTGAAGAAATGTACAATGAAATAAAAGAAATTATTCAGATAGTGAAGGGAGGCGAAAATTTAATAGTAATGGGTGACTGGAATTCGAGTGTAGGAAAAGGGAGAGAAGGAAACATAGTAGGTGAATATGGATTGGGGCTAAGAAATGAAAGAGGAAGCCGCCTAGTAGAATTTTGTACAGAGCACAACTTAGTCATAGGTAACACTTGGTTTAAGAATCATGAAAGAAGGTTGTATACATGGAAGAACCCTGGAGATACTAAAAGGTATCGGATAGATTATATAATGGTAAGACAGAGATTTAGGAACCAGGTTTTAAGTAGTAAGACATTTCCAGGGGCAGATGTGGACTCTGACCACAATCTATTGGTTATGACCTGTAGATTAAAACTGAAGAAACTGCAAAAATGTGGGAAATTAAGGAGATGGGACCTGGATAAACTGAAAGAACCAGAGGTTGTACAGAGTTTCAGGGAGAGCATTAGGGAACAATTGACAGGAATAGGGGAAAGAAATACAGTAGTAGAAGAATGGGTAGCTCTGAGGGATGAAGTAGTGAAGGCAGCAGAGGATAAAGTAGGTAAAAAGACGAGGGCTGCTAGAAATCCTTGGGTAACAGAAGAAATATTGAATTTCATTGATGAAAGGAGAAAATATAAAAATGCAGTAAATGAAGCAGGCAAAAAGGAATACAAACGTCTCAAAAATGAGATTGACAGGAAGTGCAAAATGGCTAAACAGGGATGGCTAGAGGACAAATGTAAGGATGTAGAAGCTTATCTCACTAGGGGTAAGATAGATACTGCCTACAGGAAAATTAAAGAGACCTTTGGAGAGAAGAGAACCACGTGTATGAATATCAAGAGCTCAGATGGCAACCCAGTTCTAAGCAAAGAAGGGAAGGCAGAAAGGTGGAAGGAGTATATAGAAGGTTTATACAAGGGTGATGTACTTGAGGACAATATTATGGAAATGGAAGAGGATGTAGATGAAGACGAAATGGGTGATATGATATTGCGTGAAGAGTTTGACAGAGCACTGAAAGACCTGAGTCGAAACAAGGCCCCCGGAGTAGACAACATTCCATTAGAACTACTGACGGCTTTGGGAGAGCCAGTCATGACAAAACTCTACCAGCTGGTGAGCAAGATGTATGAGACAGGCGAAATACCCTCAGACTTCAAGAAGAATATAATAATTCCAATCCCAAAGAAAGCAGGTGCTGACAGATGTGAAAATTACCGAACTATCAGTTTAATAAGTCACAGCTGCAAAATACTAACGCGAATTCTTTACAGACGAATGGAAAAACTGGTAGATGCGGACCTCGGGGAGGATCAGTTTGGATTCCGTCGAAATGTTGGAACACGTGAGGCAATACTGACCTTACGACTTATCTTAGAAGAAAGATTAAGAAAAGGCAAACCTACGTTTCTAGCATTTGTAGACTTACAGAAAGCTTTTGACAATGTTGACTGGAATACTCTTTTTCAAATTCTAAAGGTGGCAGGTGTGAAATACAGGGAGTGAAAGGCTATTTACAATTTGTACAGAAACCAGATGGCAGTAATAAGAGTCGAGGGGCATGAAAGGGAAGCAGTGGTTGGGAAAGGAGTGAGACAGGGTTGTAGCCTCTCCCCGATGTTATTCAATCTGTATATTGAGCAAGCAGTAAAGGAAACAAAAGAAAAATTTGGAGTAGGTATTAAAATTCATGGAGAAGAAGTAAAAACTTTGAGTTTCGCCGATGACATTGTAATTCTGTCAGAGACGGCAAAGGACTTGGAAGAGCAGTTGAACGGAATGGACAGTGTCTTGAAAGGAGGATATAAGATGAACATCAACAAAAGCAAAGCGAGGATAATGGAATGTAGTCGAATTAAATCGGGTGATGCTGAGGGAATTAGATTAGGAAATGAGACACTTAAAGTAGTAAAGGAGTTTTGCTATTTAGGAAGTAAAATAACTGATGATGGTCGAAGTAGAGAGGATATAAAATGTAGACTGGCAATGGCAAGGAAAGCGTTTCTGAAGAAGAGAAATTTGTTAACATCGAATATAGATTTAAGTGTCAGGAAGTCATTTCTGAAAATATTTGTTTGGAGTGTAGCCATGTATGGAAGTGAAACATGGACGATAACTAGTTTGGACAAGAAGACAATAGAAGCTTTCGAAATGTGGTGCTACAGAAGAATACTGAAGATAAGGTGGATAGATCACGTAACTAATGAGGAGGTATTGAATAGGATTGGGGAGAAGAGAAGTTTGTGGCACAACTTGACTAGAAGAAGGGATCGGTTGGTAGGACATGTTTTGAGGCATCAAGGGATCACAAATTTAGCATTGGAGGGCAGTGTGGAGGGTAAAAATCGTAGAGGGAGACCGAGAGATGAGTACACTAAGCAGATTCAGAAGGATGTAGGTTGCAGTAGGTACTGGGAGATGAAGAAGCTTGCACAGGATAGAGTAGCATGGAGAGCTGCATCAAACCAGTCTCAGGACTGAAGACCACAACAACAACAACAACAACACATTAGAATTATGTACAATGATAGTGTACTTATGACACTTGCGTGTAACCCAACTGATTGCTTGAAACATTGAATTTTTTGAGTAATTTTGTCTTTTTATTAAACATTAATGCTGATTAAAACTGTTTTTCCACTTCATCCAAGAGCTTTCAGTTCTTTTGATACAGTCTTTTTTTAAGTAATACATTCTTCCAGCGCCGCTTGATTGAGGTGCGTCTACTACACAGACTATGTGCTCCAAAGGCACTATGCAAGAATCTTCTCTTTCAGGCCAATAAAATGATGCAGCTGGTCCTGAAGGATGTAGAAATAAAATTTCTGCATCTTATTCTTCATTGAATATTGTTTTTACCAGTTCAAAGCACCTGTTACCATCATAATTTGCAGCCACATAGCTGTTTATGGATGGTTCAACATGAACCCAATCAGAAGAAGAATGGAAAGAAAAGACTAAGGAGGGTTTTACACTATTTGTAGTTCTTCTAATTTCAAGGTTGTTTGTTGGAACCGGTTTGAAGTTATGAAAACTTCTTGTTCAAGGAATGGTTCGGGTTGCTGAAAAACGTTTTTCTAGTTTTAACCGTAGCAAATCAGCTTCTTTTTTGTCAATAAAGTGAAAATGAATGTTTTGAATATTTTTTTTACAAAACTTGTACACACAGATTGCTGTCATTATTTGTTCTTCGCCTGAAAGCTGTAGACTGGCTTTCCTTAAAATTCTTTTAATAGTTGCTCCTAGGCCATCACAAATTGACTTCCCATGACTTGTTGCAAAAAAAAGAAGTGTGTTGGGCCTTCAAATTAAAGTCTCTCAAGTGTTGAGTCAAATTTTTAAAACTTTTTCTATTTTTGTACTGCCCAGCACAACCATCTGTAAAGTAGTGAACTGAGTCTATGTCAGTATGATGTAATGACAGCCACTTTGTAATTTCTTTTTGTACAAAGTTAACAAAACCAGTGTCATGTTCTTGGTCATCACTAATAAAACAGTGGTTGGAAACAAAAACATTGTTTTCCTCATTTCTTAGAAAAACTCCTACTGGGTGTAGAGAACAACCACCTCTATTCCAGTGGTAACTTTGGATCTCATTTTGTATAACAAAGGAATAATTTTCACTGAAATTCATCACAATAATTGCTGTTTTGGGTGGTGGGTCTTCTTTCAATCTTTTAAAGGCTGTTGATTGGGATTTTGCTATAAACGAGTGCGGGGTGAGCTTTTTCCAATGACCTAACCAAAATAAAGAAATGTAGTCTTCAACACTGATATACTTTGATCATTTCTGCCCTGTCTGTGTTAACCCACTGACTGATTACAATTTCTTTTTCTAAATCATAATTTTCACTTAGTTTTTCAGTTAAGTACTCAATTAGTGCAGTATTTGCAGGACAGCTGTCGCAGTGATGTAGCATGCAGTTTTGGTTTTCTGTGTTGCACACAAGCATCTTAATTAGGTTTTTATAAGATTCTTAAATTTTCACAGCATCCAGTAATAGTTTAACATTCTGGTGGATACTGCATACACATACAGTGTGTGTGCCTGCAGCACCAGCTAGGATACACCATTTAGGTCTCAAGAAACAAAATTTTGAAAATCCTGCTTCTACCTCAGGATTCTCCCATTTGAAAGAATAATAGAGTTCTCTAAAGTTACACAAAATGAGTATTTTTTGCATGTACACATTATTTTGAACACTTACTTTGTCTTTTGTTCCAGGTAGCCCTCTGGAACTTTCATCCTTTTCATAAAAATCTGTTACAATTCTTACTGTATTTCAGAAAGAGTTTTACTTTTTTTGGACCAGGAGTTTCCAAAATACCCTTTCCAGATTGTAACTTTCTAGCTCCTCGCACCATGTACTCACTTACATTAAATTCTTTCATTACTTTATTTCGACTCCAAGAATCTGGAGCCAAGGTCAGAATCTGGATTTTTCTAGTCCTCACAACAGATGAAATCTTCTCTTTCATAAGAAAAATCATTACATCGAAATCTTTGCTTTCTCAACCACACTTGTATCTTCATCATCATCAGAACTTGGTGCATCATATTTTAATGCTTTTGAAACTGCCTTTTTTTTTACAGTCTTTTCAATACTGCTAACCTTCCTCATAAAATAAGACCCTTTACTTTGTTCTGACAAGCCATGAAGCTTTATCGGTGTTAAACCTAAATTATCAAGAGCAATGTTTGTTTGTACGAGGGATTCATTTGTGGATTCCAACGATTCTAATTCAACCATGACTTCATCATCTGTTTCACTTTCATTGACTTCAACTCTTAATTTTTCCTCACAAAAGTTACGGCATGTTGAGCAAAGCTTTTGTCCAAGTTTTATGCTAATATTTTTTGTCAGTAATTGCTTAGAAAGATCAAAGCATACACTTCTCAACAATTTTCTGATGGGCTTTTTGAGTTTTTTTTCCTGGGTCTACACATGTTGTTTGATACTTTTCAAAAACATTTAAAAAGTAGTAGCTGTGGTGTGAACATATATTCATAAATTCACAGAGATTAATTTCAGATCGTAAGTGGATCAAATCTTTTTCTTCCTCACTCAATTCAGATACCCGTTGTAACTTTTTTGAAGGTGTGTAGGTTGTTTGGAAAAAGTCAGATTTTTTTAAATAATCCTACGCTACAGGTTTGAATATCTGACATATTGATTTCACTTTTGGTCTGATTACTGTTCTGGTTACTTTTATAGGATATTGGAAAAGAATGTCTCTAAACTAAGTAACAGTACTTACTGAAAGTTCGAATAAACTTAATAAAATACTATCCAAGCACTATTTAACACTGTAACAATTTTTTACTTCAAAACACAGGAGTGAGAAGACAAAATCCAAGCGTACATTGTTACTCCAAGAAGACAAAAACTTATTTTCGGTGTCTAAGTCACTTCGTACTTTTTATTTTTAAAATATAATTAATATTATTTTAAAAATTAGATAACCATTAAACAGGTTAAAAAGCCAACATAATTTTTCTGTTATATAATAGCCTATACAATTAAGAGTATTTTAAAACAAATTTGAGCTTCCTATCAGGTCTGAGACTCTAGATATTGCAGTTTTTGTAAAACTAAACGTCCTTAGCTTAAAAAAAAAAAAAAAAAAAAAAAAAAACCACACACACACACACACACACACACACACACACACACACACACACACACACACACACCCTTGCAAAATTTTTTTCATTTGGAAGATTTTAATATATCTTTATAGTAGTTTTTTTAACATTTAGATACAATACACAAACTTATTCCAAAATTTCATACTGATATCTTGAGTATTCTTTAATATACAAATTTGTTTAGTTGTGAGGACACGTTTAAGTTAAGATTTCTGACTGCTGAAACAACGCCAAATCTAAATACTTTAAAAACTTATTTAAAAAAACTACAAGAGATAGAGCAAAAAAAATTTACAAGTGCTTTCAGGATGATAAAAGAAGTAATTGTACCAACTTTCATCAAAATTCGACATGGTTGATGCCAAGGCTTGGGTGGCTTGACATGGAATGACCTGTTACAAAACCAGAATCACGCGTTTCCTCGAAGAAAAAAGGCCCGATAACGGTAGATGTGGTAAAGCCAGCCCGTACTGTGACTTTCTCGTCGTGAAGTGGAGTTTCCACGACAGTTCTAGGATTTTCGGTAGTCCAAATTCTGCAGTTGTGGGCGTTGACAGACCCTCGGAGCATGAAATGAGCTTAGTCGGTCCACAAAACGTTACTCAACCAATCGCCATCTTTTGAAATTCCCACGCCACAAATGCCCTCTGTTTCACTAAATCGCCAGGTAATAATGCATGATGCCGGTGGGTTTTGTACGGATAACATCAGAGGGTGCGCCGGCCGCGGTGGTCCAGCGGTTCTCGGCGCTCAATCCGGAAATACGCGACTGCTACGGTCGCAGGTTCGATCCTGCCTCGGGCATGGATGTGCGTGATGTCCTTAGGTTAGTTAGGTTTAAGTAGTTGTAAGTTCTAGGGGACTGATGACCACAGATGTTAAGACCCATAGTGCTCAGAGCCATTTGAACCATCGGAGGGTACGCCTAAGTGCCAACCATACAGTAGTATATGGAATGCCGGTGCGACTGCACGAGTGCTGACTACCCCATGCATAGACGAACCCACTACAGTCTCCATTTCTTTCTGAACTGTCTCAGCAGCGTTACGCCTTGTGCTCGGTCGGACACTACAGGGTCTTAGTCTAAACAACCCATGGCTTTGAACTTCGAAATCATTCTTGCCACAGCTGCATTTGTCAAAGAACCTTTACCCATTTTAATCCCCTTCCTGTGGCGATAGGATCGTAACGTGGAACTAGCACATTCCCCATTCAGGGGTAAAATACAGGGAGCGAAAGGCTATTTACAATTTGTACAGAAACCAGATGGCAGTCATATGAGTCGAGGGACATGAAAGGTAAGCAGTGGTTGGGAAGGGAGTGAGACAGGGTTGTAGTCTCTCCCCGATCTTATTCAATCTGTATATTGAGCAAGCAGTGAAGGAAACAAAAGAAAAATTCGTAGTAGGTATTAATATCCATGGAGAAGGAATAAAAATGTTGAGGTTCGCCGATGACATCGTAATTCTGTCAGAGACAGCAAAGGACTTGGAAGAGCAGTTGAACGGAATGGGTAGTGTCTTGAAAGGAGGATATAAGATGAACATCAACAAAAGCAAAACGAGGATAATGGAATGTAGTCAAATAAAGTCGGGTGATGCTGAGGGAATTAGATTAGGAAATGAGACAGTTAAAGTAGCAAAGGAATTTTGCTATTTGGGGAGCAAAATAACTGATAATGGTCGAAGTAGAGAGGATATAAAATGTAGACTGGCAATGGCAAGGAAAGCGTTTCTGAAGAAGAGAAATTGGTTAACATCGAGTATAGATTTAAGTGTCAGGAAGTCATTTCTGAAAGTATTTGTATGGTGTGCAGCCATGTATGGAAGTGAAACGTGGACAATAAATAGTTTAGACAAGAAGAGGATAGAAGCTTTCGAAATGTGGTGCTACAGAAGAATGCTGAAGGTTAGATGCGTAGATCACATAACTAATGAGGAGGTATTGAATAGAATTGGGGAGAAGAGGAGCGTGTGGCACAACTTGACTAGAAGAAGGGATCGGTTGGTAGAACATGTTCTGAGACATCGTTGGATCACCAATTGAGTATTGGAGGGCAGCGTGGAGGGTAAAAATCGTAGAGGGAGTAGCATGGAGAGCTGCATCAAACCAGTCTCGGGACTGAAGACGACGACAACAACAACAACAACAACAACAACAACAACAACAACAATTTTTGTTCTGCTATAAATACAGTTTATTTTTAAATAAGACAGGAGGATAACTATGTAGTACAAAAAAGTTCTGTTGCTTACCCAGCTCTTTATCTATCCTCACTCAGTTTCTAGACAGTTAAACAGTTTCAATTTCTTGGGGAATGTAGTAAGACACTGATCACATGCATAAAGTAAGTGATCATTATTGGGTCAAGTCCAATTGGTATGCCACACACGTACCATACAGGTAATGCGGGTATGACCTTAACTGGGCAAAGCTACTAGGGAAACTGATGTAGTGGACACTTGCATATGATAATCTACAGTAGTCTGTTGGTTTCACTATCCTAGTTGTAAATAATTGTCCTACAAACTGGTCAGCATAACTGTGGCTAGGTTTCCACTGCAAGACAATGTGGTGCAAATAAGTCTGCAGTCAACTCAGTGAAGGCAAGCATATTATTTTGTGAACATCAAAGAGGACCTTGTTATTAGTAGCCCTATGGGCTCTAAGGCCAGCATTCCATAAGCAACTGTAATGGGTTGCAAGCATTCAGGGAAATGGTCTCATTCTTGAGTTGGACAGTGTTTGAAAAGGGATGTTCCATGCAGGTTGGGACACACACACACACACACACACACACACACACACACACACACACACACACACACACACACACACACACACCCCTTCCTCCAATACAACTAAATATTATGAGTTTAGATTAACCAATGTGGAGATAGGAAATCATGGGAAAAACTGAAATAGCGCATCACTTCATTGCAATTTGCATTTATTGTAACATTTGATAACGGACTTAGAAAATGTTGCATGATATGCTTGACAGATAATAGCACGAGAACAATAATAAACACCTGATTCAGTTTTCCACACTTTCATTAAAGTTCAACAGGGGAACACACTCCCATAAATATAAATGTGTGTGTAGGTGCATTAAAGAGCTGGTTATCAAACAGTCACTTATAACATCAAGGCAGGCACACACCATGTAAAGAAAAACTAATTAGCAAGTTTACACATTAAGTAGAACATTAAAATGAATAACAGGAAAGTGCACCGTCCACAACACCTTATGGCGACAGTTAACCTCAAAGAAGTTCCTTTCTTTACAATTCAACATTAAGTACAGCTCAATAGTAATAAAAAATTTAGGTTATAGGCATGCCCGTAAGCACAATTGTAAACTGGTGGAAAAACAATAAATTGGAAATTAACAAATCTATACTCGAAGGAGCTGCACTCCATCTGAACATCCCAAAAATGGCAACTTAATGGCTACCTAGAGTAACAAATTATGAATAGCGTGCTTATAGATTGACTAGAATAAAGGAATAAATAACACATACATGGCTTCTGACGGTCGACAAACTGTGTTGGGCTATTGAGCAGTGATTAGCATATGTTGTTGCTATTTTAAATTAATCAGTTAGTGGCATATTTAAAGACAAGTGTTGAGCAAGGACCCTGGTCAGAAGGTAATCAAAACTAGCAGGATTCCCTTACTCAGCATACATGCCAACACATCAGTTCAGCCAGCTGGCCGGCCGCAGCAACCCCATACTGCCGTCTGGCTAGGGTAAGGAAACAACAGAGTGTGAAGCAAGAATTTCAAAAGGAATGCACTACAGACGAGGAGGAATCTCAGAGTACCAACCGTGACATTTCATCACGGTTCACAGGTGTCAATAATCCATTGTCTAGCTGGGGCGTTGACAACCTTTGTAAGCCTGCCCGTCATAGCGAGCACATAACCTGTGTTCACACACTGCTTTATCCATTTCTGGACACAGCAAGGTTGAACACAACACCTGCCTACCATTTCACAAGCACTAAAACCAGTCATACTGTAAGAGTGCCAGAATGCTCTCCCTCTCTCATGGCCTGTGTATGCTGATACATTGTGACAGTACATAACTGTCTGTGGCACAGTGGTGTCATCTTCGGCATACCTCGGTAACATTCATGTTACACTTGTTGCAACACATCATGCAACAATGTGTTGAGGGGAGGACACGATCCCTAATTATTTCAGTAGAATTTTAGAGCCTCAAACGCTGCCACTCAGCTGCCCAGTAACTAATCAGATTTGCCCTTATTTGAGGCAGAAGCATCTTGACGTAAAATAATTTGCAGTAATTATACACAGTAACAGAAAACAAAAAGATGTATAGATAAAAATGTTACAGTAAGGAGGGGACAAATCAACTGCTAAAAGTTTATTACATGTGATGCTGCCATGATTGCCAGAGTGTATTGCATTACCACTAGTGTGAGCTGTACACAACCAGATGTTGTTAAGATGTATGAGCAGTTTTGTTTTGTTGACTGTACCTTTTCTGACCATGCCCAATACATTCAGTTTTTAAAATTTTTGTTACCATAAGGTCTGGATCCAGGAACTTTCTGCTACTCCTTTGAGTAGCCATCTTGTAGGTATGATATTTGTAAATCACATTTTTCTCCATTGATCTACATCTACATTTATACTCCGCAAGCCACCCAACAGTGTGTGGCGGAGGGCACTTTACGTGCCACTGTCATATCTCCCTTTCCTATTCCAGTCACGTATGGTTTGCGGGAGGAATGACTGCCGGAAAGCCTCCATGCGCTCTCGAATCTCTCTAATTTTACATTCGTGATCTCCTCGGGAGGTATAAGTAGGGGCAAGCAATATATTAGATACCTCATCCAGAAACGCACCCTCTCAAAACCTGGACAGCAAGCTACACCGCGATGCAGAGCACCTCTCTTGCAGAGTCTGCCAGTTGAGTTTGCTAAACATCTCCGTTAACATTTACCAAATAACCCTGTGACAAAATGCGCCGCTCTTCTTTGGATCTTCTCTATCTCCTCTGTCAACCTGACCTGGTTTGGATCCCACACTGATGAGCAATAGTCAAGTATAGGTCAGACGACTGTTTCGTAAGCCACCTCCTTTGTTGATGGACTACATTTCCTAAGGACTCTCCCAATGAATCTCAACCTGGTACCCGCCTTACCAACAATTAATTTTATATGTTCATTCCACTTCAAATCGTTCCACACGCATACTCCCAGATATTTTACAGAAATAGCTGCTACCAGTGTTTGTTCCGCTGTCATATAATCACACAATAAAGGATCCTTCTTTCTATGTATTCGCAATACATTACATTTGTCTATGTTAAACGTCGGTTGCCACTACCTGCACCAACTGCCTATCTGCTGCAGATCTTCCTGCATTTCACTGCAATTTTCCAATGCTGCAACTTCTCTGTATACTACAGCATCATCCGCGAAAAGCCGCATCGAACTTTAGACACTATCTACTAGGTCATTTATATATATTGTGAAAAGCAATGGTCCCATAACACTCCCCTGTGGTATGCCAGAGGTTACATTAATGTCCGTAGATTTCTCTCCATTGAGAACAACATGCTGTGTTCTGTTTGCTAAAAACTCTTCAATACAGCCACACAGCTGGTCCGATATTCCGTAGGCTCTTACTTTGTATATCAGGCGACAGTGCGGAACTGTATCGAACACCTTCCGGAAGTCAAGGAAAGTGGCATCTACTTGGGAGCCTGTATCTAATATTATCTCGGTCGCATGAACAAATAAAGCGAGTTGGGTCTCATATGGTCGCTGTTTCCGGAATCCATGTTGTTTCCTATAGAGTAGATTCTGGGTTTCCGGATATGACATGATACGCGAGCAAAAAGCATGTTCTAAAATTCTACAACAGATCGATGTCAAAGATCTAGGCTTATAGTTTTGCGCATCTGCTTGATGACCCTTCTTGAAAATGGGAACTACCTTTGCTCTTTTCCAATCATTTGGAACCTTCCGTTCCCTAGGACTTGTGATATATGGCTGTTAGAAGGGGGGCAAGTTCTTTCACATACATTGTGTAGAATCAAATTGGTATCCCGTCAGGTCCAGTGGACTTTCCTCTGTTGAGTGATTTCAGTTGCTTTTCTATTCCTTGGACATTATTTCGATGTCAGCCATTTTTTTGTTCGTGTAAGGATTTAGAGAAGGAACCGCAGTGCGGTCTTCCTCTGCGAAACAGCTTTGGAAAAAGGTGTTTAGTATTTCAGCTTTATGGGTGTCATCCTCTGTTTCAATGCCATTATTATCCCAGAGTGTCAGAATATGCTGTTTCGATCCACTTACTGATTTAACGTAAGACCAGAACTTCCTAGGATTTTCTGTCAAGTCAGTACATAGAATTTTACTTTCGAATTCACTGAACGCTTCACACACAGCCATCCTCACGCAAACTTTGACATCGTTTAGCTTCTGTTGGTCTGAGAGGTTTTGGCTGCGTTTAAATTTTGCAGTGAAGCTGTCTTTGCTTTCGCAGTAGTTTCCTAACTCTGTTGTTGAACCACGGTGGGTTTTTCCCATCCCTCACAGTTTTACTCGGCATGTACGTGTCTATAACACATTTTACGATTGTCTTGAACTTTTTCCATAAACACCCAACATTGTCAGTGTTGGAACAGAAATTTTCATTTTGATCTGTTGGGTAGTCTGAAATCTGCCTCCTATTACTCTTGCTAAACAGATAAACCTTCCTCCCTTTTTTATATTCCTATTTACTTCCATATTCAGTGATAAGTGAAATATCTCCAAAACACCTTCAGCAACTCCACCTTTTCAATGTAACCACTAAAATTATTCAAACTTGTATGATTCATAGTTCCACTATTAAAGCCATGACAATACTTCGTAATACATTCCACATCAGTGACTTCACCATTACCCAAGACTGTCGCTGCAGCCCCAACATTTATATTACTATGGCCTCTTTGTTACTGAGCTGCATCCAGGGCTACAGTGATGCAAGTATTGCCACCATTCATGTCTACACTTTTCTGAACAGCATTTTTCATACTGTCATTTGCTGCTTCTACTAAAGTCTGTACAGTTACTTTATTGTACATATCAAACATTGCATGGGGAGGTAAGTCCATAAGAGCACACCTCCATACCCTCTACCCTGTACATCTCTTAGCATAAGCAATTTTAATATTAGTTATACAATTTCCGTTTAGATAAACCACATGTATGATAGCATCCATTTACCTTGCAAAAATTGCAGACAAGTCTCAATCAGATCAGGTTAAATAAATAAAATAGTTTTGTTGCAATATGTCTGCCACTTACCTCCTCGACTGCCTTCAGACCTCCACTATTACCACAATCCTTACACTACCAAGCTTTGTTCATTAATGTAGATAGTACAGAATTCATCAGTTGCACAACCTGGCTCATTGGTTGTCATCTTTGTTTTGTTATATTCATTGATATTGCCATGCCCACTGTCCATAAATTTTAGTTTTTGCGTGGAAGCAATTGGAGTTAAAGCAGATGAAAGTGTTAAGAGGGCTGGCCCAGAAGTAACAAAGGGAACACAAATTTTGGAAAAAGTCTTGATAAATTACACCCAACTATGTTAAATAACTTTGCTACCCTGTTTGTAGTGATAAGTCGAGCCCCGAAAAATAGCCATCCACTGCAGACTCCACCTCTTCATTTCTGGCAAAGATTTTACCACCAAGCCATTTCTTGTGGCTTGAAAACAAAAAATAATCAGAAGGGGGTAAATCTGGTGAATATGGTGCTTGAGGAAGCAATTTGAACTTGTTGATTTGGCTGTGGTGATAATGGGTATGTGAGCTGGTGCGTTGTTTTGATTAAACAAAACTTTTTCACTAATGCTGCCATTTTTGGCTGATTTAATTAGTCTAATTCTACAGTAAGTAATTCTCACCACTGGTCATTATTTCTTTTTGAAGATAAGCAATGAAATTTATCCCACACACATCGCAGAAAACTGATGCCATGACCTTGCTAGCAGATGGATCTGTCTTTGCGTTCTTTGAAGTTGATACCCCAGTCCAGTTTTTTGACTGTTCCTTTGTCTCAGGTGTGATGTAATGGGTCCATGCTTCATCCATGTTTACGAATCAACACAGCTTGGTTTTATTGCAGTGAAACATTACCAAACCCCGACTGAAACTTCCTCATGAGGCAGTTTGTTTTATTGTCAGTAAATGTGGCACCTATCTTAGCTTTCTCATATCCACATTTTCAGTCAGTTTGTGATTTACAACACTTTCTGAAATGCCTACAATTTTTGCTGTCTCGTGCTCTTTATCGACAGTCATCCTGTATCATTTTGTGGGTTTTATTCACAATTAATGGCATGGTCATGTAATTTGGTTGATCACTGCGATGTTCATTTTGGCAGCTCATGCAGCCTCACTTAAATTCAGCCACCTAATATTTTACCATTGTAAACAAAGGAGCAGACTCCTCGAGTAGAATTTAGTTCATCTTTAGTATTAGTTGGGTAAGACTTTTCAAATGAAAGTATTTTATCCCATAACGATGACCAATGCAAATTCACTGAGAAAGTTCACTGTTGATGACTGTCCTACAAGTACTAAACAACCTAACTTAAAGAAATTTCAAACTTAAGCTTTATAAAGTTGGAACTGCCTACCAAAGTAATTTGTTTGAAACTACTATTATCTATACGTCAGGTCAGGTACTTCTGGGACAGCCCTTGTACGTCATCTTCTGTTTCTGTATTTGCAGAGCTAATCAGTTTGGTGAACTGGTTTATATAGAATTTATTATGTTTAACACCAAGCTTTTTAATTTTTCTTGTAGTTCTGAAGTAAAAGAAAAATCGAGCATAGTTACTTCACTGTGAACAAACTTGTAGCAGCAGAGCAGTATACTCTCTGTATAAACAAAAGTGAAACAATTGTGATCTATTCACAGGTTAGCCAACATTAGAGAATATAAACGCCTTAAAAAAAAAAAAAAGAGAGAGAGAGAACCAAATTCTGTTCGTAACTGCTGTCTGCGTGACAGGGGTATCATGTGCAGTCACTTGTAAACTTTAATTTTGAAACTTCCTGGCAGATTAAAACTGTGGGCTGGACTGAGACTCAAACTCAGGACCTTTGCCCTGTCCCAGGAGTGCTAGTTCTGTAAGGTTCGCAGGAGAGCTTCTCTGTAGTTTTGAAGGTAGGAGATGAGATACTGGCAGAATTGAAGCTGTGTGCTTGGGTAGCTCAGGAGTGGACCACTAGCCTGCGAAAGGCAAAGGTCCCGAGTTCGAGCCTCGGTCCGGCAAACAGTTTTAATCTGTTAGAAAGATTCATATCGGTGCACACTCAGCTGCAGAGTCAAGATTTCATCTTTTCATTTTGCTTATTCTTTCAGTCAAACTTCTCTTGTCCAGAAAACTATGGAGAAATTTTAAGTCAAATTTAAAAATCAATTTTTGGTACTTACTCGTGTATTACTCCCTGTAAAGTACTGGTCTCATAAGATGGTTAAAGATGTAAGTGCTTTGTGTAAATACCTCACTAAAGATACCCTGGTATTGAGAGGTACTGGGAATAGTCTTGCTTATGATTTAGGTGGTGACAGGATTTCTGCTCAAACTCAGCCCACTAATGTTCACTTTACAGCTGTTCTGGCATTATGATCAATGCCATTTTGACTGCTGTGAGGTTAGTTAATGTGGGATTTGAGTGCTCATGACAGCTGGCAAGGCATACATGTTAGTGGTGCCATTTGGGAATATCCATGTCTGGGTATGCTAAAACCAGAATAGGGTTGAGACGGAATAGTTGGTGATGCTCATAAGTCACAGTATAGTAGGTGAACTTTGGCTCACTCAAGTCCTAGTTTGGGTGATAGTGTGTAACAGGGCTAAACTGTTTTTGATAAAGGCAGGTAGGAGGTATCCCTGCTTACGGTTGGTTCCATTAATGCTGGAAATCAATAAATGAGAATGCAGATCAGAATGCACATTAAGCTCATTTCATCAAAATATTAAAGGAATGAAATTTGAACTAGATGAATTGTTAACAAATCTTGATAATGACCCAATTTGTATCTCGGAGCATGATTTATGTATATAAGAAACATCAAGGCATCCTTTGAATGGATACGTATTACCTGGTTTTGGTCCAAGGAGTTCTTTTGCAGAAGGATATAGTAGACATATATGAAATGAATTCATTATAGGCCACTACAGATCTGCTAGTTTAAACTACAGGATTTTCCTCTTTAGACTTGGCACTGCTGGGCTTGGTTCTTATGAAGTTGATTTTGAGTGGGGATTTAGCTATAAATTTTGACTGATTTCCCAGAGAAAGAATGTTAATGGGTTAGTTGACTCTAATGTGGTGCAGGAAATGTACATGCCAATTAGAGTTCAGGGAAACAGCAGCACTGTTGTTGGCAATATCTTAATACATTTTTCTCTAGTTGCTGGATACAGCATGATAAAAATGGATAATGGCTTGTCAAATTATGTTGTGTTCTTAAACCTGAAGACTGGTTTTATGTGGCTCACCGTGCTAGTGTATCCTGTGCATGCCACATTATCTAGATAACTGCTACAGGGTACATCCATTTGAACCTGCTCACTGTGTTCATCCCTTTGTTTCTTTCTAAAATTCTTGCCACTCATTCCACCTCCACTTACATCCTTCCATTGCAAAATGGATGTGTCTGATGCCATGTATCCTGTTAACCAAATATGTCTTTCAGTTTAGTTGTCATAAATTTATCTTCTCCCTTGATTAAAGTCAGTGCCTCGTCATTAATTACTCACTCTATCCATCAACTCTTCAGTATTCTTTTCTAACACCACAGTTCAAAACCTATTTTTCTTCTTGCCTAAACTGATCATCCGCATTTCACTTATCTGAGGTTACACTCCAAATACCTCTAAAAAGACTGGCCACACATTTATATTAGATGGCAAAATATACCTCTCTTCAGAAACTTTTCTTGCTTTTCATTTACTACTTTTAGTTTCTCATTTCCTAATATAATTCCTTCAGCACCGGCCTGTCTCACTTCCTTTTCAACTATGGGTTAGCTTCCATGCCAAAATTGCAATCTGGTTTCTGTTTAAATAGTGTATAACCATTTGCTCCATGTATTTTATCCTTGCTACTTTCAGTATTTCAAAGAATATATTCCAGTCAACATAGTGAAAAGTTTTCTCTAAATCTACAAATAACAGAAACACAAGTTTGTCTTTCTTTAACCTGTCATCTGAGATAAATTGTAGGTTCTCTGGAACTAAAGTTGATCTTCCCTTAGGTTTTCTATAAGTTTTTCCATTCTGGTTTAAATAATTTCAGTATTTTGAAACCATGACATCTTAAATTGATAGGTTCTCAGTGTTCACATCTGCTGCTGTCTGTGGAATTGCAGTTACACAGTCCAGTCACATTGTGACCATAACCTATGTTAGATGTCAACATGTAGTAACTACCCACACATGGCAAGTGGCAGCACTAGCAGTACTTAGAAGGATGTAGAAAATGGTCAATTCATTGTTATAATGGGGAAACTGAGTGGTTTCCGTGACATCCAAAAGGGCACGATCATTGGCTTTTGGGCCCCGCAGGTGGAAGCATTTCCAAAATGGCCAAGTGTGTAAACTGTTCACCAGCCTCTGAGGTTAAAGTATATTGTGGATGGTAGTATGGTGCCATCCAGAACCAGCATTGAGGCAGCTGTGGTGCACAATGGGCCATAGATGATAGGTGCGAGTGATGACTACGGAGATGTGTATGGGCGAATGTGTGGTCAACTGTTGTGCAACTGACCACCCAGATGAATCAAGGGGCTATCAACAGACTCTCCATGATGACTGCCAAACGAATGCTGCTGCACCCATGATGACTGCTGTTGATCAGCGATGAAGGCTGGAATTTGCATACCAAAACCACAACTGGGCAACCACTGAGTGGTGATGGGTAGCGTTTTCAGATAAATCATGTTTGAGTCTCCATTGCACAGATGGCCTTTGCCCTGCAACAGTCATTGGAAGGGTCTAGGCTGGAGGAGGAAGTTCCATGGTCTGGGGCATGTTTTTGTGGCATTCTGTGTTGTCTTGTAGTTATGGAAGGCACAGTGGAACAGCAAAAGTATGCATCTCTCCTAGGCGACCATGTGCATCCTTACATTCAGTTTGTTTTTCCTCAGCATGGTGGCATCTACCAGCAAGACAATGCTCACAGTGTACGTACAGGGATGAAAAAGCCAAAGGATGAGTTTACCATACTCCCCTGGCCACCAGACTACATGGATTTAAACCCAATCAAGTTGGGCTGTGTTCACGCCATGTATCCCCAGCGATTAAATGTATCACAGCTGGCCATGCCACTGGAGTCAGAATAGCTCCACAGCCCTCTTTGTACTTTCTGGAACCTCACTGTTGCTCTTCCTGCACTTCTATGGTGCAAAAGGTGGTTATTCAGGCTTTTGACAGGTGGTCACATTAATGCGACTGGACTGTCTATTACATTCTTCCTGAAGTTGTGGGGTATGTCATCTGTCTCATATATCATGCTCACCAGCTGAAATAATTAAGTCATGATTGGCTTCCCCTAGCATCTCAATGATTCTAAAGGAATGTTTTATCTATAGGGCCCTTGGTTAAACTCATGTCTCTGTGCTCTGTCAAATTATTCTCACACTATAACTCTCATCTTATCTTCATTTATTTTCCTTCCATTCTGTAATTTTACCTTTAATTCCCCTTGTGTAGTCTTGGGTGTGGTGTAGTCTTGGGTGTGGTTCTTCCACTGTTCAGCTTTTTCTTCTGATGGCCTGAACTAAAGTGATGGTGCAGCCAATATCACAGCTATAGGAGGACGTGGGCAACAACCACGCAAGAGTCTATTAACTTGAAAGTGATGTCCACAGCTCATGGTCTCGCGGTCGCGTTCTCGCTTCACGAGCACGAGGTCCCGGGTTTGATTCCCGCCGGGGTCAAGGGTTTTCTCCTGCCTTGAGATGACAGGGTGTTTGAGTTGTCCTCATCGTTTGTTCATCATTTCTGAAAGTGGCGCGATTGGGCTGAGAAAAAGTTGGAAATTTGTATTGGTGCTGATAACTGCGCAGTTGAGTGCCCCACAAACCAAACATCACCAACAACTTGAAAGTGCCCAAGGAGCACATAGCTGAAAATTTGATGTATAACTAGTTGACATGGCTGAAAGCCAAAGTATATTTTATTTAGTCATATTGTTGGCAGGTGATGCATTCATATAAAGAGGATTTTAGCATATTATTAGGATTCTGCTGGCTTTGTGCTGTTGCTAATGTAAGTGCTGAAACTAGATTATGTATGTTGTCAGTCAAGACTTGCAGGTTATTCATATTAACAGTATTATTCCTAATGTGTTCCGAACTTCAATAATAAATTGATTGATTGGACAGACTCCTTAGGGATTAGGTGATAGTTCTGTGATAGTGAACAGCAGTGGTGACTGTTCATTGTCACTAGAATAAATTGAAAAACTGACATCACATTTATTTGTATTGGTGCTATACAAGACTTACAATGTATTCTGGTTTCCTGTTAGCCCTTTTTGTAGTGTTAAGGGTGTAAGCTCCTGGATAACATTAGTCACCTCCTTAAAAGAGCACGTTGGTTGCTTTGGAACACTCTTTATAATACGGAACTGGTGCCACTTGACCATATGATCCTCCACTGCTACCGATATGTTATGTCAATAAAATAGCATGTGTATGCCAGTTAGTTGTTAGGAGTCAGTGCAGTAAGTTCGAATTATCTGCAGTCATGACCAAATGGCAGAAAGGAGTTTGGCTGTGCATGTTACTGTGATGCGAATGAAATGGCCCGATGTGTTGCCATGTCAACTCGTCTACAAGGAATGGTGTATCGCTTATACCCATGCAACACAGCATAAGAACAGGGATTTCAGCTGCCAGGGCCTGGAGATGGGTGTCACACCTAATCACTGACAATAGGTTTCAAACCAGATAAGATTTGCTACTGTCATGAATGCAAATCTTCCTCAATCAGTTTGCAAGCATACATTGTGAAGGGGCCTGCACGAAATGGCATTTTGACCCGGGGTACCTTGCAAAAGTTTTAGTCACAGTGGCACACAACTACATGTCTTCAGTGAACCAAACAACAAAGAAACTAGATAGTAGCTGACTGGAGGTATGTAATGTGATCAGTTATCTCATGATTTTTCCTCTTCTGAAATAAAGTAAGTCATTGAATGTACCAATAACTGAATGAGTTCTTTAGCCCTCAGTGTGTGGTGGGTGTAGTTCAAGCTGGAGGTGTTTCTTTGATGTTTTGGGTGTGTTTATCGTACCAAGAGTGGGGCCGATTCATTTAGGTTACTGTGGATGTGGCATTGGATGTTAATTTCAACATTCTTGGAGACCATGTGTTGCCCTGTCTTCTAAATTTTCACAGTAAATATTCTGTGGATGCTAATGTCATCCAAGATGATGATAGCTTTATTTACTGGACTGCACGTGTAAGGTTCTGGTTCGACAGACACTAGTGCGCTGTATTGCTAGAAAATGCCTCAGACTGTTCTGTACAACAGATGAAATTCAGCAGTTTGGTAGCTCTAGGGGGTGTGGTCATCACTGAATGATTTCCGCTTTACATGGCATGTGCGAGATGGTGTTAGCATATGTTCTCCTCAGATGACTTATTTGTTGTTCTGTGTGCGTATGTTTATTTTGTTGGGAAGGTTATGATTAAGCAGTTATAATTTGAGGATGACAGTGTCATTAAAATTTTTAACCATAGGGATAATTATGACCTATAAACATTTCACAGCTTAGTGCTATTCTGATATGGAAAGGAACAAATATGTTTAAAAAAATGTTGTATCGCCTCTACAGTGAACTGAAGCTGAAGATAGACAATAACAATAATTTGAGATAAAATTAATTTTGAATAGTGTTTAATACACCATAGAGAAAATTATGTTTGATAACTGTTTACATTTAATTGTGTTATTAAGTTAGTGGGAAATATATCTGGCCTCATGTAAGTGTTGTGCATGTATAATTATTGTAAGCTTATGGGTACATAATGCTTGGTTCAAAACTATGGAATGTCAGTAAGATGTTTGGCAGAACACAGTTTTTTACGTTACGTATACTGTTAGTGTGATGTAATTGCTAAGTGACTGTCCAGAAAGTAATTAAAAACCTCCTTGTTGTTTTTCTGTAGTGATGGAAATACTTTGCTTTTAAAGAATAATATATTAATGTAAACTGGGAATTTATTTCAGTTCAAACCACCGAAATTCAATTAGAGACCCAAAATTGACATTCCAGTCAAAAGCGATAATATGATGGAAGTCAACGGAGTTGGAAGCAATAGCAGTGATTACACTACTGATGATAGCTCAGAAAGCATCAGTCCAGATGATGGAAGTTCAAGTCAAGACCAAACAACTGAAGAGATACCCACCACATCGGATGATGTGCAAAATGATTCATACCATCACAGTAGACGCGAAGAATCAGTTTTATTCAGTGAGATTGATAAAATGCGTTTAGCAGACGTTGGCGTGAGTGACACTCCAAATGGAACTGATGGTGTTCCAGATACTGAAGTGGACAGACAATGTCACAATCTCAATGGTGAGACTTCAGGGTTGTAACTGGAGCATAGTTTTATTATTGTAAAAAAAAATAAACAAAAATTGTAATTTAATTTTTTGTGATTTAAGGGCAAGGCAGAAATGCCTTCACACATTTTACATCTGAGTGGTCATCCCTGTTGGATAAAATAGAGGACTCTGTTGAAAAAGTATCAAAGAATTATGAAGGTTGGAGACCTGAAACTGTTGGTCAGAAAACTGGAAACAGTTATTGGCAATATCAGACTGATTACCTTAGTACTCCGGGAACCAGCAAAAGGTTAGTTTAACTTTGTTGTCTAAAAATGTTTCTCTTACAAATCACTTTTAATCTGCTATATCTACTGTCTGATCTGGTGGATGCACAACAGTATCAACATGATTTTTACATTATAGGAGTGTAATTTCTCCATTCTTTTTCGTCCTTGGTAACAGTGAATTTTCAGTTCATAAGCATATATTAAGAATATTTTACTGTCACTCTTAGGTATATACTTCAGAAAATCTTGTTTTCATCGTCAAGCTTAGCATACTAAATTGAACTTACTTTGTTGGTGTCCTGAGAAATTAAGTTTCCTGTGAACAAACAAAATGTAAACATGGCATAGTTAACTTTGTTTCATGGTTAATCATATCCAGATATGTAGTGTTGATTTCCTGTAAAGGCAATTACAGGTAAGTTTAACTAGAATATCAGACATTCAAACCTTGTTCTGTAAGACCTAAGCACACAGTGGTAAGGAGAGGTGGGCTACAGTGAGGTGTGGCAACTGTCATCATAAGAAAGTTCTGCAGGAGCAGAAATGATTAGTGAACAAGTAACACAGCAAACAGATTTAGTAACTTCTCCAAATGTACAAACAATCGCTACAACTGGTGCAACAAGAAACAGTCCAGCTCATGCTTTTCATAATGAAGAGGCTCCCTGCATTACAGCACAAATTATGGTATCAACTAGGCAGTGGCTGCTTAGTTTCATAAAGCGATGTGGCTCCGAGTGTGATTGGGCTGATCGGCTGCTGCCAGCCATTCTATATTGTGGCAGCAGAGGGTGCTCGTCACACTGAACTGCTGGAGGTGAGGTACAGCAGGCATGCATCATTGGCTCTGCCAGATCCACAAAACTACTGGTGGTGTCTCACAGAAACTTGAAATTCCATTTCTGTGATGCCTGTGGGGTGGAATTGATAAGTGTTACCACATCTTTTTACATATCCTGCTTTACAGTCACATACTGACTACATAGTTTTATGTGAAAATACTGACTTTGTTTGTAATAGTTCTTTTTCGACAACATTTCTACAGTAGTTCTTCTATACTTTTGTGCTCTGTAACCACTTAAGGGTGTAAAGTGTAGTTGCTACCCACGGTATAGCAGAGATGAGATGCATGTGATCTACAAGCTAAGCTGCAAGTACTGTAGCATTCTACATGGGTATGACAACCAACATGGTGTCTGTCATCATGAATGTCCACTGACTGTGGCCAAGAAACAGCTGAACCACCCAGTTGCTGAATGTACTGCCCAACATGACCTCCTTCATTTCAGTGACTGCTTCACAGCCTGTGCTATCTGAATCCTTTGCACCACCATCAGCTTTTCTGAATCTTGCAGGTGGGAACACTCGATGCAATATAGCCTATGTTCCTGTAACCCTCCTGGCCGCAACCTGTTAGTCATTGTCCTTTACCCACATATCCCCTTCCCTGTTCAAATTCCAGCACTACGTAGCCCTCAATTCCACCAACACACTCAGTCTTTTTACTTCTTTCTTTGACCCTCCCTCTATCTACCTTCTCAGTATGTTCCTAGCTGCTCTTCCCTCTCCCCACATTGTCTCTGTATGCTGCCACAAGAAGCATCTTACTATCCCTCACCCCTACCCTACTATTCCTCACTGTGTGTGTGTGTGTGTGTGTGTGTGTGTGTGTGTAATTCTGATGAAGGTCTGTTTGGCCGAAAGCTTATTTGCTGATGGTTTTTTTGTTGTGCCTGTCTGTGACTCAGCATCTCCGCTATATGGTGAGTGGTAACTATTCGTCTCATAATATTGTCACTATCCCATCCTGGATATTCCATTATGAGTGCAGATTGTTATACAAATTTTGCTGCTTTTTTCCCACAATAACCATTGCCAATTGGGAACCTCGTACCTGTTGTAAGAAGCTGTTAAAAGAAGGAAAAAAGTGAAGATTTTCTTGAACAAGGCAAGCTTCCCTAGTTAATGACCCTACAATGACAAGGATTCCCTTAAATTTGGATTTCACTAAACTGGCACTTCAACAACACTTCTGACTGAAAAAAATGCATGGTTTGATACTTCCATAGATTTTACAGAAGTGTTAACAATGTAGGGAGGAAACATCTCCAGTGGCACGTGATTCAGAGTGTGTGTGTGTGTGTGTGTGTGTGTGTGTGTGTGTGTGTGTGTGTGTGTGTGTGTGTGTCACTTGCACCCCTGATCTGCTGAACCAGTCAGTGCCTGTTGGATGTCCAGTGATGTTAAATATAAAAATACCTCCTTTCATAGGTTCTGATGGTCTGTTGGGTATTATTAACAATCAAGCCAACTACAGAAGTTTTGAGTTCAGGATGATAGAACAAAATACAGTTGAACAGCCAGAATGCATTTTCAATTGCAAAAAGAACATACTTCCTTAACTTTTTATTATAAGGGTCAGTTAAATGAAAGACAGATGCCAACAAAAGTATGTAAACTGTTTATTATTTCAAAAGTAATCACTGTAACTGTTAATACATTTACCCCACTGTGAGACCAGACAGTTAATGCCTTCATGGAAGAATGTTTGCAGTTGGCCTATGTAACCATGATATTACTTAGATGTCCACCTCTATGTCCAAAGCAAGTTGATGTCCATGAATGTCATCCATTAGGACTTCAAAAATATGGAACCTGAACCGGAGTTCCTGAGTTGGGGATAGAACACTGCTGATCCTCAGTAATTGTAAGCCCTCTACATGCTTCAGTCACCACCGTGAGGCATGAGGGTGCAATGTTGTGTGTCATAGGGACAAGGATCCTTGGGTAACGATCTGGATCGTGAGGATGGTACAATCTTGTATAAAAGAAGTACAATAGAAAAGCATGCTACGTGTCATTGGGATGAGGAGTAGTGGCGAAACATTCATGAAAGAACTACCTGTGGGGAACCTGCTGTTACCTCATTTGTATACGGCAGGACCACACAAGTGGGTCTCTGTTGGTGAACCCTCATTTCCATAGTTGCTTGTGTGAAGCAATTGGATCCTACACCAATTTACCAACTCCCAGCAGTTTGGGTGGCCTATTGGGTGGTATTAATAACCATACAACAGAGTGTGGCTACCATACACCATAGAAGTCTTCTCAAAAATGAAGAAAGTACTAACAGTAAGAGACCACATCCAGTGGTAGGCTATGCCCCTCCACAGGAAAGATGTCTTTCGCGGAGACAAGACTAAGGATGGTGTTAGTCACTGGTAGGATATACTACACTATACCTATCCCAGTCACTTGGAGATGGCAGTTAGTAGCTGCTGTTCCTAAGCATTACAGAAAATTGTCATAGGCAGAACGTATTTCCCACCTTGTGGCCCACTTCTTTTAAACAAGCTCAAGAAGATGTGATTAGTCAACTTCATAGGCGAGCTATACTTTCAGGGATTTTAATACACACTTTGTGCTTTAGGAGTTGGTAGTAAAGTGACCCATTTGAACTAAACCACAGGTTCATCCTCGGCCACTGTGACCTGTCCTTTTGTTTCCTTGTCCTTGTAGATTTATTGTTGAATGACAAGTGAACACTGATCTATGTTCAAGAGGCTATTTTCCTAACTGGGTACATTTTTTTAGGTAGAAAATACTCAAATTGGGTGCGGTAGAAATCTGTACAGACAGCTATCAAAGTAGAGAAGGCACCCAGGAGTAGGTGGCGCACACAAAATATGTGGTCCAGCTTGCTCCTAAGCACAGATACCAAAAACTACTGTGCACCTTAAGAGGCAGTGTGTTCCTAGGTGAATTTAAATATTTTGTAGTCATGGGCAGGGAAATGACTGGGAAGAATCTAGTCCAAAACAGCGGAAGAGAACATACAGCCATTTGAGTCCTGAGGCAGGAAGTTCTTGGAAACCATCGAATTGAAGTTTCATATTGCCAAAATCTGAATAATTCATCTCAAATATTATTCATCCTTTGCTGTTGACTTTGCAATGATGTTAGTGAAAACTATGGTATGACTCAAACTGAGACAGTTCTGGGCTAGACAGTGTTTGCATTGCAAAGGTTGAAGGGTTGATTGTCCCAGCTGTTTTAGTGCAGTAGGGTGCCTGTCATCACCATCCTGAACATTGACAGTGTCAGACATTCTCAAAAATGTTTATAATGTATAGCCTTGTGACAGTGCCATAGAAGTAATTTTTGTAGGGTAAGGCTAATCTCTGCAGTTTGTTAAATGCATACTTTTATATTCAGTAATGGGATTGCTAACCTGCTGTTTGTCGAACGATTACCATAGCCATGTCATCAGTCTGTTAAAAAATGTTCAAACCATGAACCTGAGGCTTTGTTGGCCAGATGACTATGTACCAAACAAGGTGATGCAGTGGTAAGACACTGGACTTGTAGTTACGAGGACAGTGGTTCAAATCCCTGTGTGGGTTTCCATATTTAAAATTTTGTATTTGTGGGGAGTGACAGCCTCCAGATGCTTAATAAATGTAAACATGGTCCATAGTAGGGTGTAACGTTATTTTTATTTAATCACACGATTAGCTAATTTCGATTACTTGTCATTGTCAAGCACTTGTATAACCAACGTTGAAAAGCACTACATTGTCTGCCTGCATCTCAGTTTAAGAAAAAACATATATTATGTTAATGTGAGACGTGTAAAATGTTAGTTATACATGCAGTTCAGGCAGACAATGTAGTGGTTTTACATGTTTGTTATACATGTGCTTGACAATGACAAGTAGTCAAAATTAGCTAGTCACATGATTAAATAAAAATCTCATTACAGCCTACTGTGAATCATGTTTACGTTTATTTTCTGTATTTAAGTTTTCTGTGATTTCATAAAATTACCGTAGTTTAATGTGGGGATGGCTGCTTTGGTAGGACATAGCTGGTTTCCTTTCCCTTCCTTCCTCAATTGAAATCTGTGCTCTATTTCTAATGTCTGTCTAGTTGATGGTATGTCAAACCCTCATCTTCCTTCTCCAAGTAACTGTGTGACTGAAACAGTTTTCTCTAGTGTTATCTTTATGAAATTCATTGTCGCAGAAATGTGTTTTTTGCAAGCAGTTCAATTCTTCAGGTGTATTTAGGCATTTTAAGTTTTTCAGTTACTAATATCTCATTAAATAATTAATTACGTTTGCTAATATATATATATATATTTCCACTGTTCCTTTCTCTTAGCTCTATGCCTTTTATGAGTGAAGAGCAGGCAGATAAGTGGGCAAGTGCTCCAGAGTTCCATCCAGCATTCACATCGAGGACGGGACGTAAGAATTTCATAAAATACAATTCCATTCGTACTGATCCAGTAGTTCATTTGCTGTAATGCAATATCATTAAACAAATATTTCTGTCCTTTTTATAGGAGTTAAGACATACGCTGAGGCAGTAGATCCCTATGCACCAAGGACACGAACAAAACTTGCTGCAGGTGTACAGTTCTGTCCATATTATCATGTAAACAGAGCTGAGTTGTATCTTTGCCCTTATCTGCATGGTGAACTTTGCCAGATCTGTCTTAATACCATACTAGATTTTGAGGATACTGAAGAGAAACGGGAGCACATAAAGGTAAGAAGTTTGTTTTTATAACACTTTTGTGTAGTTGTTTGTGTGTAGTATAGAAAAATGTGTCTTACAGGTGTTACTTTGTGCCAATGGATGTGCTTGTTGAGTGAGAGTTATTCAATGAGTGTGATATTTCTTTTTGAAAGAACTGGCAGAGTTAGTACTAAAGGTATATGGAGCCATTTAACAAATTTCATTTTTCAGTTAGAATTTGAGGTGACTAATACTATGATTATCAAAATGTACATGTGGTACCAAACATGATCAGTGGACTGAACAACTGGAATGTTTGTGTAAAGGATGTGTGTCAATACTTCAACATTTAAGAAATTTCTTTAGTGCATGATTTTGGGTGTTACCATGGTAGAATGTGAGATTATTGAATTCCTGTTGAAGGATGCAAAATTTAGCATCTGTACTACTGTGCTACTAGTGTTGCATGTATCACTATTTGAAGTGAAGTTGACAAATGTTTGCAATTTACTCATAAAATCGGATGTTATTACTTCAACGAAACTAAGGGGTAGAAGGGAGCTTTACTTAATGAGTGATCATTATCATAATTAAAACCTGTTAAAAGCCAGCATTTTGGTTTCATCACTAACATGTTACTTGTACCACCTTCAGTAACAATTTTTTGTTTCTTTTTTTTCTTTTTTTTTATCACTTAAAATTCTCAATTCATTATTGTTTTTAATGTGATACAGAAAAAGGGGTGTGGTTTATAATGAGATTAGTGCTTTCCAGCTGCAGGTGATTGGTTGCAGATTATTTGTTTTGTGTAGCTTATAAGCAGAATTTTAAAATCACTTTAGGATCCAGCAAAGAGAATTCCTGTCATGAGGAGTTTCTGAAATACAAAGAAGGCGATAAAGTTTTCGTAGAGATGTATGTTTGCAATGCAAAACCTTTATTACCAAATTGGCAGTACAAGTAAAACCTTAGTAATTCTAGGTAACTGGGACTGAATAGAGCTCAAATTTGGGAAAATGAAGTGACAGTTCAGAGACCTTCCATTTAAAAATAGATTCAGAACTTGATGTTTGCTCTACTATTGCGAAGAAAGTTGTTTTGTCAGATAACGTATCGCTTAGTTTGATTTAGCAACAATATTATAGTAGAAATTCAAAAATTTGCTGTTAACACAAATGTAATACATAAACTACTGTACAGCTGTTACTACTTTATATATGTTATTTTTGGGAAAAGAAGCAATAGCTCTTTTTTTCTGAAGAACTTCTGTTCCTAGCAGCATTGTCCCACCGTCTTTGTAGAAGTATAATTTCAGCTGGTGTCGTCACATTTTGTTGCTCCACGTAATACAGTGCTAACTCTAATGCTTCCGTTTTATCACTAGGACTAACTTTGTTGGGCACCAGTATCATCTTCTTAATCACCAGAGTCTGTTTCTTTTATGTACCATTTCCACAATAACAGTCAGTCACTTCATACTGGTTGTCTTGGTTCAAACACATTTGCCTTTAATTGTTACGTCTTTCCGCACCCAGAAATAGTTCGAATGAAATCTAACAACTGTCGGTTTCATTCTGATAGTGCCATTCTTGCTTCTATCTTTTTTTTGCTTTTGTTTTCACTGTTTTTCTGTAAGAGATTTTTCCAAAAAATTTTGGTGTTTCTGATATTAAAGGGTCCACCTTCTGCAGTGCAGTAGGTAACAATCTTCAGACTAATTTTTTCGGACAGCTTCCATTGATTGGTACTCATAGTGTATAGAGTGCAGAAGTGATCCCAATAACTTAAGCCAATACATTTTTTTCCAAACATGCAAGCTTTCCTTGCTCCATTGGTTTTAAAACACTAATAAGATTGGGAGTAAAAAATTATGTGATGTCTCTACTACAAAGTTCTTCAGCTTCGAGGTGATATCCTGCGTTGTATAGAGTGAAGATTGTCTTAAGTGGTAATTTTTTTTGGTTGTCAAGTGTTTCCTGTATCACCTGTCACCTGTGACTTCACCTATGCTCAGCTGTGCTGCTACCTTTTTATAGTCTCCCCACTGTGCAATATTTTAGTGCTAAAACTTTCATGTCCTAAGAAACAAATTTTCTCTTGTTTTTGAGGGGTCAGCACTCATATTGACGCAAAATGGCAGGAACAAAATAAAAATGATCTGACTACATGTACACAGCACACTGAACCTGAGCAGACACTGGCCAACTGGCAGTGGGTGAAACAAAAGTAACAGGTAAAGTGGGCACAATTGTAAATGATCTATGGGTGCACATCTTGGCTGCAGATGATACCCACTTCCTCCCCCCTGCAGGTCCGGAGGTTGGAATAGGCCAGAGGAATTCCTGCCTGTCGTACGAGGTGACTAAATGGAGTTCACATGTTTCGGCCATTATGTGATGGTCCCCTGTAGGGTTTCACCTCCATTCTTAAAAATTTTCCCTAAGATCGAGCCAATTGGGGAAGGGCGCCTTACAAGGTGCATCGTGTCCATCGTGCATTGAGATCTTTTGCTCACTTTCTCATTGTCGCATTGCAGTCCTGCCCATTCTCCATCTCTTGGGCGAGGACACCTTCCTGGGTGCATTTTCCACCATGCACTATGCAGTGTCGATTTCTGCGTCAACGATAACCATAGACTTCGTTGCACCTCATATCCAGCACGGTAACCAGTCCATTTTGGTGGTGCTGTCATGTACCCTGTTGGTTGTAGCTCCCTGACCACACAGGGATCACTCTGTTGATGCCTGCTCTGTTAACTCCCCATGTATGCCAAGGGGTAGATGCCTCCCCCGTGGGGCATCGGGACTCCTGGCAGTGGCTATCCTGCCAGGTGGCCTTTGCTGTGGCTGGGTGACACCTGTGGGGAGGCCCCCTGGTCGGAGTGGATGGCATCAGGGCGGATGACAAGCGATGAAGTGATGAACTCAATTCAACGCACAGAAGTATGACCCCAAATCTTTCCCCTCTCAGGACATACCGTGGGAGGATCGTCAGGCCCTGGATGGCAGGGAGGATCATCAGGCCCTGGATGGCAGCGGATCTTATTCGCCCCAGTACCTTGATGTTCGAGAGCTGATGGGCAATCTTTCATGATGATGAAGCCTCAGTTTTTGGTTGAGCATTTAGAGGACAAGTTCAGGGAGGTGGGGGCTTGTCCAAAATGAGATCTTGGTCAGTCTTGATCAAAACAGTATCCTGTGCCCAGTCATGGGAGTTACTCGCCTGTGACAAGTTGCGTGATGTTTATGTAATCATCATGCCCCATAAGAGCTTAAATATGATCCAGGGTTTCATATTTCACAGAGACCAGTCGAACGATGAGCTGCGCACCAATTTAGAGCGGTGAGGTGTACATTTTGTCTGGTGTGTCCACCGGCATTTGAATGATGAACAGGTTGCCACTTGTGCCTTCATCTTGGCCTTTCAGGGTGATATGTTGACCGAGAAGGTCAAGGTGATGGTCTACCGGTGTGATGTAAAGCCCTATATCCTCCCTGGCGCGGTGCTTTAAGTGCTGGAAGTTCGGCCATATGTCTTCACGCTGTACTTCCAGCGTCGTATGCCGAGATTGCGGGTGCCCAACACATCCCAATACTCCATGTGCCCTGCCTCCCATCTGTGTCAGCTGTGGAGAGTACCATTCACCTTGCTTGCCTGACTGCAGGGTTCTCCAGAAAGAAAGGATAATAATGGAGTACAAGACTGTGGACCAACTGACATACACTGAGGCTAAGAAAAAATTTGAACTCCTGCATCCTGTGTGTATGGCATTGTCTTACGCCGCCGCTACAACATTTCTGGCACCATCAGCTCTGCCAATCCAGATGACCTCTCAGAGCCGGAAGACTGCACCCGCCTCCTTGATGGTGGGGGGCATTTCCCTCCCTGTTGCTCCTGCACCACCTACTATGGGTGCAACCCCCCCCCCCCCCCCAAAAATCGAGGACATCCGTCACCACTCCTAAGCAGGAGAAGCCTAAGTCTCCTTCGGCTTCTCTCGCTAGGAAGGAGTCCCTTGGGTCACTCCCTTCACAGGTTTCTTCTAGTGGGAAATACGACACACGTCAGTGACTGAAGAGCTCAAAAGCAGCTGGTCGTAGGGCTTCACACTCGTCCTCAGTCCTGAAGACGGAGCCAGTGAACTCTTCCCAGCCAGATAAACCCAAGCAGCAGTGAGAGAAATCCAAAAAGAAAACCCCCAAGACCAAGGAAACTGCTGTGGCACCCACACCACCACTACCTACAAGCTCTGTGACTGAGGATAGGGTGGAGATTTTGGCGTCCTCTTAGGACCTAGATCTCGCCAGACCCTAAGACACAGTGGATATAGACTGCTCAGGCAATAAATCGATGGCAGCAGGTGACCCAGAGGTGTAAACTGCCTCATTGAATGTTCCATACCTTCCCAATCTCACGATGTCATCCTCCAGTGGAATTGCGGCGGTTTTTTTCCAGCACCTGGCTGAGCTACGGCAACTGTTAAGCTTTAACCTGCTATCTGCATTGCCGTCCAGGAAACCTGGTTCCCAACATTGTGGACCCGTGCCCTCCACAGCTATGGGGGATATTACAGGAGCTGTAGTGACTTTAATCGAGTGTCAGGTGGAGTTTGTGTTTATGTTCTGCACTCTGTCTCTAGTGAACATGTGCCTCTTAAAACCCCTATTGAAGCTGTGGCTGTCAGAATAAGGAAGACACAGGAAATAACTGTCTGCAATGTATATCTTCCTCCAGACGGTGCAGTACCCCTGAATGTATTAGCTGGACTGATGGATCAACTCGCTAAACCTTTCTTACTTATGGGAGATTTTAATGCCCTTAACCCCTTTTTGCGTGGTACGTTGCTTACTGGCAGAGGCAGAGATGTCGAAACTTTACTGTCGCAATTTGACCTCTGCCTCTTAAATACTGGGGCCGCCACACATTTCATTGTGGCTCATGGTAGTTCTTCGGCCATTGATTTATCAATTTGCAGCCCAGGACTTCTCCCATCTATCCAGTGGAGAGCATGTTATGACCTGTGTGGTAGTGACCACTTCACCATCTGCCTGTCACTGCCCCAGCGTCAGGCACACAGATGCCTGCCAAGATGGGCTTTAAACAAGGCATACTGGGAAGCTTTCACCTCTGCTGTCACCATTTAATCTTCCCCACATGGTGACACCGATGTGGTATTTGGAGCAGGAACCTACAACGATCATCTCTGTGGCGGAAAATGCGATCCCTCTTTCTTTAGGGTGCCCCCAACGAAAGACAGTCCCTTAGTGGTTACCTGAAGTCACTGAAGCAATTCAGAAGTGTCGGCGGGTTCTACAGGGGCATAAGCAGCATCCTTCCCTGGAGCACCTCATGGCCTTTAAACAGCTCCAAGCCCGTGGTGGTGGTGGTTAGTGTTTAACATCCCGTCGACAACGCTGTCATTAGAGACGGAGCGCAAGCTCGGGTTAGGGAAGGATTGGGAAGGATATCGGCCGTGCCCTTTCAAAGGAACCATCCCGGCATTTGCCTGAAACGATTTAGGGAAATCACGGAAAACCTAAATCAGGATGGCCGGAGACGGGATTGAACCGTCGTCCTCCAGAACGCAACCATGATCGTGTTCACTACCTTATAAAACAACAGTAGGAGAGTTGGGAGAGATAAGTCTCCACCATTGCGTGCCACACGTCACTTTCCCAAGTCTGGGCAAAGATCAAACGTCTTTTCGGATACCAGGCCCCAACAACTGTCCCCGGTGTTATCATAAATGGCAAATTTCGTACTGACGCAAACTGTGCGTCGGAGAGTTACCCTCGGCCTTTTGCACACTCAAACGGCGGCTGGAAGGGAATGTCCTCTCATTTACTGCACGCTGCAGTGAATCCTATAACACCCCATTTATAGAGTGGGAGCTCCTCAGTGCCCTTGCACATTGCCCCGACACAGCTCCTAGGCCAGATCATATCCACAGTCAGATGATTAAACATCTCTCGTCTGACTACAAGTGACATTTTCTCATCATCTTCAACTGGATGTGGTGCAATGACGTCTTACCATCGCAATGGCGGGAGAGCACCATCATTCCGGTGCTCAAACCCAGTAAAAACCCGCTTGATGTGGGTCGCTATTGGCCCATCAGCCTCACCAGTGTTCTTTGTAAGCTGCTGAAAAGTATGGTATGTTGGTGGTTGGGTTGGGTTGGGTTCTGGAGTCACGTGGCTTACTGGCTCCATGTCAGGGCCGCTTCCGCCAGCGTCTTTGATAATCTTGTGTTCGTCGAGTCTGCCATCTGAACAGCCTTTTCCAGATGGCAACAGTTGATTGCCATCTTTTTTTACTTACGTAAAGCATACGACATGACTTGGTGACATCATATCCTTGCCACATTGTATGAGTGGGGTCTCCCGGTTTTTATCCAAAACTCCCTGTTGCTGTGTACTTTCTGTGTCCAAGTTGGTGACTCCCATAGTTCCATCCATATCCAGGAGAATAGAGTCCCCACAGGGCTCTGTGTTGAGTGTGTTTCTATTTTTAGTGGCCATTAACTGTCTAGCAGCAGCTGTCGGACCCTCCGTCTCACCTTCTCTGTATGCAGACGACTTCTGCATTTCGTACTGCTGCTCCAGTACTGTTGCTGAGTGGCGCCTCCAGGGAGCCATCCACAGGGTGCAGTCATGGGCTCTAGCCCACAGTTTCCAGTTTTCAGGTGCAAAGTCGTGTGTTACGCTCTTCTGTTGGTGTCATACTGTTCATCCGGAACTCGCACTTTACCTTAAATTGCATCCACTCACTGTAGTGGAGACTTACCAGTTCCTAGGACTGGTTTTCAATGCTCGATTGACTTGGCACCCTCATCTTCTTCGGCTTAAGCAGAAGTGCTGGCAACACCTGAATGCCCTCTGTTGCCTAAGGAACACCAATTGGGGTGCAGATCACTGTACACTGCTGCAGCTCTACAGAGCCCATGTTCAATCCCTAATTGATTATGGAATTGTGGTTTATTGTTTGGCAGCACCTTCAGCATTGCATTTACTCGACCCTGTGCTCCACTGTGGGGTTTGATTAGCGACAGGAGTTTTTAGGATGAGTCGGGTGAGCAGTATACTGGTGGAGGCTGGTGTCCCTCCACTGCAGATCAAACATGCACAACTGCTTCCAGTTACACAGCACACATTCATAGTCCCCCTGAGCATTTGAATTACAATGGCTTCAGTCTATCTCCCGCATCAGCGGCCTAGATTAAGGCTAACAATTGTGGTTCCTTCTCTCCAAACTGGAGTCCTTCCCTTTACCACCTTTACTTGCAGTCCGTTCACGTATGCCTCCGTGGTTTACACCTCGGCCACAGCTTCGTCCGGACCTTTTGCATGGCCCTAAGTACTTCGTTAACCCTGCTGCTCTCCGCTGTCGCTTCCTCTAGATTCTTGAAGCGTTCCAGGGATCTGAAGAGGTTCACACCAACGGCTCAATGGCTGATGGTCATGTAGGCTTTGCATATGTTCATGGAGGACATATTGAGCAGCACTTCTTGCCAGTTGGCTGCAGTGTTTTCATTGCAGAGCTGGCGGCCATATCTCACGCTTTTGAGTACATCCGCTCATGCCCTGGTGAGTAATTTCTCCTCTGTACTGACTCATTGAGCAGCCTACAAGCTATCGACTTGTGCTACCCTCGCCACCTTCTGGTAGTGTCCATTCAGGAGTTCATCTATGCCCTGGAACAGTCCCATTGTTTCGTGGTGTTTGCGTGGACCTCAGGACACGTTGGAATCCCCGGCAACAAACTTGCTGACAGGCTGGCAAAACAGGCGATGCAGAAACTGCTGCTGGAGATAAGCATATCTGAAGCTGACCTGTGTTCTGTCTTACACCGCAGGGTTTTCTGGCTTTGGGAGACAGAATGGCATAACAGCATGCACAACAAACTGCGTGTCATTAAGGAGACTATGAATATGTGGAAGTCTTCCATGCAGGCCTCTTGCAGGGAATCAGTTGTTCTCTGCCGGCTTTGGATTGGCCATATGTGGCTAATGTTTTGCATACCTACCCCGTCACAATACCCATCTCAGTGTCGCTGTGGCTCCCAAATGACAGTCGTCCATCTCTTGCTGGACTGCCCACTTTTAGCCGCTCTGCGGCAGACTTTTAACTTTTCCAGCATCCTGCCTTCGGTGCTGGGTGACAATGCCGCCACATCAGCTTGAGTTTTTAGTTTTATCCATGAGAGTGGGTTTTATACTTCTCTGTAGGTTTTAGCACATGTCCCTGTGTGTCTTCCACCCTAGTGATTTTAGGGTGGAGGTTTTAATGCGTTGCAGAATGGCTGTTTTTCCCTTTTTATTCTCGTGGTTGGCCAGCCACTGTAATCTGCTTTCATGTTTTACTGTCTTCTGTTTCTAGCGTCTTTGTTTTCTTATCCTCTTTTGTTCCTTTTAGTGTTTGTTGCTTGCCTTCGTTCTTGTGGCTTTTCCTTTCTTTCCGTTTTGTGTTATACATTTCATCCGTTTCATTCTCACGCTTGTGGCATCGTTTTATTAGGGACAAGGGACCAATGACATCATAGTTTGGTTCCTTCTCCCACCCTTAAACCAACCAACCAACCTTACACCCACTTCCTCTGTATTTTTTATTTTATCTGTGGTGTTCTTTTGATTTTTTAACATAGTCATGTCATGCACCTTGGATCAAAGGGAGGTTTGGTTTTACCAGAGCTTGGATTACGGAGGTTTACAGTAGTTGCCTATTGAGAGAGATTCTGTAATTTCAGTGAAACTGGTGTTTGTGCAAATTTGGAACATAGACCATGGGAAAACATTATGTAACTAAGCCACGTTGGCAGATAAAACAGTAGCAAGAAGTCCGTAGCTTGCAGTGACTACATAATATGCTCTAATGTATTGAAAGTTTAAATTTGCAATCCTAATCAGCTTCTTGATGGCAGGTATGTTCTGTTAATAGTTTGCCTCAGATAAGGAAGAAGTTTGTGTATTATGATAATTTGAAGGATGATGGCAAGAAACACCATATGTTCGATATGTGAAACATTAGCTGGCCCTTACTATTTGCATAGTCTTTCTCATATCTACATATAAAGTTTTTAGTTTTTTTAGTTTTTAATAAATGTTATAGATTGTAGATTAGAATCCGGTATAAACTATTAACTTCTCTTTTAATTTAGAGTTGTCTTGGAGAACAAGAAAAGAGGATGAAAATGTCCCTTGCCATCCAGAAGTCCAAAGGGATCACTTGCAACATATGCCTGGAACCTGTGAAAGAAAAGCCTGCAGGAGAAGCTCGTTTTGGTCTATTACCAAACTGTAATCACTGTTTTTGCATCACGTGTATACGAAAATGGAGGCAGGAGACACGATTTACAAGCCAAATAACCAGGTATTTTGATCAATTGAATAGCAACATTATGAAAACATTTTTTGAATATTGTATTAAATTTAATTGTTTGGATCACATCAGTGTAGTTTTATATTAATCCATAAGATTTCCAATGAACATATTTCTTGATACAGTTTTGATCAGTGTTTATTTGTTCCAACATTTAATTTGAAAATGAAAATTAGATTGTTGAGTATTCCTTTTGAAATTAAAATTGAAATTGTTGAAGGTTTCTTTTGGAATAAAGGAAATACTATGTTTTATATTATATCTGTCTTTCTGTATGTAATTCTGTTAACAAACAAAATATGACTGAAAGAAAGCGGGAGAGTGAGAGGGATGGAGTGGCAATCACTCAAACAAAGTCGTTCCATTTCAGTCAGCATGGAAAAGCATGGAAAATTATTTGATAATAAATTTTAGTTTCACTATATGTTTGGAAGAAAGTGATCACTGAAATGAGTAACAGGATAAAGACGTGTGGAGAAAGTACCTCATGCAAACTGGTGATTGGGATGTTGGTAGTTTTTGAACTGTTAAGTGCAACTACATAGTCACACTAGAGTAGTGAGCTTGGTCCAGTTATCTCTTGTATTACCTTAGCAGCCAATGAGCTGACGGAACTTACCAGGAGCTAATGGAGGCGCCAGTCATTTGACTGTTGTGTACTTGCTTAATGTAACTGGGCAGCTTCTGAGTAAATAGAAGCTTCCAACAAATATGTTACCTTGTGTTGTCTACGGTGCTATCATAGGAGATGATGATGATGATGATGATGATGATGATGATGATGATGATGATGATGATGATGATGATGATATGGTCATTTGACAAGACAGTGAATAGATAAATGCACACTGTTCTATAATGTACTTCATATGTCTGCCTCAGAAGCAAATATATTAAAGTTGGTATAGATCCATGGTTCCCTCATGCAAACTCTGTCGAAAGAAAAGAAAAATAAAAACCAAAATCGTGCGTGAATGTGTGTAGGGGTCTCTCTCTCTCTCTCTCTCTCTCTCTCTCTCTCTCTCTCTCTCTCTCTCTCTCAAGAAGGAAGAGAGCAGGATTTCCTGCAGAATTTGTCATATGTCAGCCATTGTTTATTAACCTATGTATAAAGTGCACCACACACAAATAAAATGGTTTTGCACCATTCCATTGTGGTTTTGCAATGGCGAGTCCATACTAATTCCTTTTTTGTTGCTTCAGCTAACACAGTGGTAAATTGTGTTGTCATATGTCCAAGTGAGCAGCAGTGATGCAATATAAGCTGTGAGCTAGGTCAGAAAAAATTTACAGTCCATGTAAGGAAATGACACACATGATGAGCTGGTCCTACAGTCGTCGCATAATGAGGCAGTTGTCAAAGAGATAATGAGTAATCGAATAAGCAGGTGGCTGGTATCTGATGCAGCTGTGCTATTTAATGCTTAGAGTGGATCATTACTGTGGGGTAACACCTATCTGCGGTAACAGTGATGTAATGAAAGCTTATTTCACCATAGTTTCATTAAAAAGTGGTTTAGCTCATATGATGTAAGTTTATTTTATCATTGTTTAATTAAACTAAGATTAAACTATGAGTCTGCTCTTACATAGTTATCTTGTTAACTTGGACACCTATTCTGTACCTGGATACGAAGTATGCCACATGCCTAGTTAAGTTATGTAAATTGGTTCTCCCGCTTTGGGGTTAATTCCACTGTTGATAACTTCCAGCGTTAATCATCTTGGGTTTGTGGTGGTGCTAGTGTGTACTCTGTTTACCTTGCACAGTGCTTAATTGATGCAGCTTTTCCTTCAAAACGACAGGGTGTGCTCTTGTTGAAACAGTGGCAGTTGTCAATGAAGTCACTCGGCTGCATTCCCATAAGTTATTTGAACATTATGATATGTCGGGAGAAACTCAGATCTCACATTCCTCCCCATCTTTATGGGGAGGAAATGTATGTTGTTTGCAGAGGTGGGATAAACTTAACAGCAGTAGGGTAAGATTGCAATGTGCATGCTAGTTTTTGCTGAGGTGTGGTGATCAAAATATTGCAGTGTTCGCCCAAGTTGTGCATAGTATTAATTATCCTGCCTCCTGTCACACCAAGCAACTCACTGGCCTATCTCTTGTTTGTGGAAGTATCAATTATACTTGTAGACAGCTTGATTTTTGTTTCTGTGAGGGGTGCCTTATGTTCACTTAGAGCTGATCGAGATACTGTTATTTTATTTTTGGAGGACAGTGATACCATTGTTTTGGACAATCTGGATTACATTCAGAAGATGCAGCATTTACTGTCTGATTCAGTGTAACGTAGTATTGGTGCTGACCTCACGAAGTGTTGAGAGAGACTAGTGACCTCGTGAATAAAAGTTCCTTATTATGGAAGGTTATCTAGTGTCTCAATTCTGATTGTGCTGTCTCCTCTAGGTTATATGACCTCCCTAAGGTCCACAAGGAACGAGCTCCTCTCTGTCCATTTGTGAGTAACATTGATCTCAGACGTATCTTGTAGCGAAAAACCTTGCTATTCTGAGCCCTACAGTAGGTTGGTGTAAGCACCACATTAAGAACTTGGGGAAGAACTTCAGTTGTGTAAGGTGCGTGTCTACTGTATTCCTTGCAATTGTGGCAAATCATATATTCGTCAAACTATCAGGACTGTGGAGGACCGGTGTACTGAGCAGAAGCGGCACACACGCTATCAACCAACAAGCGAATCCGTGCTGCAGAACTTTGTCTCGCTGGGTACCGGTCGTCCTATGGAATATAACATGGAGATTTTGGCTTGCACTTCCAGCTACTGGGTTACTGTTATTAAGGAAGCTGTTGAAAGTAAATTGGCAAGTAACCTTATGAATAGAGGTGCTGGATTTTGTTTAAAGTCTGCATGGGATGCTGCTTTCTCCATTGTCAAGAAACAGAGGGACAGAGTTTGTTGCCTTGCCCATTGGTTATTAATTTCACTATTGATAACATCTGACATCAGTCATCTTTGGTGTTTGACGATGCTAGTGTCTGCAGTTCATGTGAGTGTTACCTTTCTGTAGTTTCTATGAAAACAGAGGTTTTAAATTCCCCTGCACAGCACTTACTTGGTGCAGTTACTCCTTAAAAACGACAGTGTTTGCTTCTATCAAAATATTGTCGGTTGTTGACAGCGTCACCTGGATGCATTCTCGTAAGTTATTTGAACATTGTATAAATCGGTAGAAATTCAGGTTCTTCAAACCAGTGCAGCCACCTAAATTGTGTATCATTTGCATTTACTTTGAGGAACACACACACACACACACACACACACACACACACACACACACACACACACACACACGGGGAGCAAGAGGGGGGGGGGGGGGAGAGAGAGAGAGAGAGAGAGAGAGAGAGAGAGAGAGAGAGAGAGAGAGAGAGAGAGAGAGAGAGAGAGAGAGAGAGAGAGAGAACAAAGAAATAGGTAGAAACCATCCTGAAAGACGGCACCCACTCTCCGTTGAAAGAAAAATTATTATGAAACTTGTGTAGACTCTTGGAACACTTTCTGAACTCCAACTTAATAGGTACTTCAAACAGAATGACCTCCTATGTGCCAGTTAGTGTGGATTCTGAAAACAGGGTCAAGCAAAACCCAACTCACACGTTATTCACTTTCATCCTCAAAGCCATGGATCACAGCAAACAGGTTTAACTTCTGAAAAGCATTTGACTCAGTTCCACACAAAAACCTAAAAATGAAAGTGTTATCACATGGGATGCAAAGATTGGTACCTTGCTTTAGATGTTTAGAAATGTAACATTGTGCACTTCAAAAAATGAAAAATGTGTTATTGTAGGACTAAAATATCAGTGTGTCACAGTTGGAATTGATTAACTTGTACAAATACCTGAGTGTAGAAGTTTGTGTGGATGAGAAATGGAATGATCCCGTAGGCTCACCTGTAGGTAAAGCAGAGACTTCGGGTCATTGGGAGGACACTGGAAAAATGGAAATAAGTCCACAAAGGAGGTTGCTTACAAAATCTTCATGAGACCCATCCTAGAATGCTGCTAAAGTGTGGGGGACTCATACCACATGGGACTAACAAGGGACAGCCAACACACACCAGAAACGGCAGTGAGAATGATCACAGGTTTGTTTGTCCCATGGGGGGAGCATCACGGAGGTGATCAAAAACCTGAACTGACAGATGGTTTAGGATAGATACCCACTGTCTTGCAAAAACCTATTTTCAAAGTACTGTTAAAATATTTCAGTACTGCATTGGGGTGGTTATCTACCATAGATGACACAATAGGATCATCTGCCCTTGCAGATGCTTCTTGATGGGAAGGGGTAAATGACTTAATTTCCGTGTCTTGAGCAGCTTAGCGGAGAGTGGTATCCTCAAGGTGACTGTAAAAATTGCTCAGTCCGGTTCATATGAGAACCAGATTGATAGATGACTTGCACTGTCAGGCAACCCTGAGAGACCATAAGCGGGTGTTGACAGCATCCCATCAGTACTTGTAGCAACAACTACGAGATGCCAGCATGTTTTGTGTGTGCCAAGATTGCCTGAACACAACTGATGGCTTTGCACTTTTTGCAATTGTAGCAGTTAATGTGTTCAGAATCCTGGGTTGTAGTTCACTGAACATGAGTGAGTGAACCAGAGTAAGTGAATAATTTTCTAGTCCACTCTGCCATTCATTCCTATTGCTGTGTGCCATTTCCATGAGAATTTTCACTAGAAAGAATGGAATGGAACAAAGAAAGAGCCTCTCGTTTCATACTCTCGTGCACATGGAGATTGCCTTCTCTACTTCATTGCTTTATCCTAAGCACTGAAGAGAAGATATTAGTATGCATACACAGGATTTGTTACATTTGCATAGCAAAAAATCTCATACAGAATAACAAACTATAAATCTTGTGTAGCTTCACTTCAGAGATGTGTTAAGAAATAAGTGTACACTGCACACCAGTCACAACTGAATATGGTTTGCTTGCATCTGCCTACCACTTACACCTGAGTGAGTGCTGCTTTTGCTAATGTTCATTCACTCATTGTTAATATCCTTACAGAGTGAGACTACATTCCCACAATTTAATGAATGAAGTTAAACTTTGGATGTATGCAGATTTTTGTAGAATATTGGTGCTAGTGTCTTTTTATTTCTATTTGACTAACAAAGGTCACACAGAAATGTGTGTTCCCCTCTTAAACACGCAGTGAGGAGTACATTCTTCAATAACACACCTAATGTCGTGTATTAGTCACAGATTTCAAATGTAGTTGTACTAACAGCCAATTCTACCAAAAAATAAATGAGACTCATTTGTAGGCAAATGGTACGTATATGAACAGTCCAACAAAGCTTGAAAATAGGATTGCGGTGGTAAATACTTGAAGAAAGATTCCATTTTTATGATATTTACAGTGATTATGATCACAAGTTCATTGAGTCAGTGAGTGAATTTTATTTATTTTGCATTTTTCAGACGGACGGTTATGATTTTGCAGGAAATATTAGTGCTGTATTTGGGCTCGTGGATTCTATAACAGATTCTTGTGTGATGACCATTTTCAAGAACAATCATTTCTTAACAACAAAGAACAGCAGCATACACTCACAGCAGTTACTTTAAAAATGTTTTGTGATACTGGTGCTACAGCAGTACATGAGTGATTTAATGATAAGATATGTACAACTTAAAAATTTGCCATCACCTGAACTGAAAATCAGAAAACCGAAGAGGAAACATACTGCAATTAATCACCTACTGAAAAAACCAAAAAAATACCACAGAAGTGTGAAGCTGTTACAAACTTCAAACTAGTCATAGAAGGGCTTGTAAGATGGGTGAGGAGAAAACCTTGCAAGCTGTGTGGTGGTGGTGGTGGTGGTGGTGGTGGTGGTGGTGGTACGCTAAGAGAGGAAAAATTGAGAATATGAATAGATATGTAAAAAGGAAAGCTTCCTGTGTCAAAAATAAAAGGGACATTTTGCAATATATTGGGTTGGTGCACAAGTTCATAGCATTTTCCCATACATTCAATAAATACAATAGATACATATAAGAGACTTTAGTCATCAATAGTGTTCTCCTTAACTGTTTACAACAGTCTGGCAATGCTGGGGTAATGTTTAAATTTCATGATTGTAGAAATTGTCTGGTTGTGAGGCGAAGAATTCATCAAGCCATTTCAGAGTGCATTTTCATCCGGAAAGGAATTTTCGTGAAGGTTCTTCGATAGAGAGTGGGAAGGGGAAAATATGAGGATGCAGAACGACATTCCAACCCAACTCCTGTATAGTGTTTTTTGTCAGTCTAGCAGAGTACGGGTGGTCATTAGTGTGGAGTAGCATCACTTCTTCTGGTTGTCGTTCCTTTATTGTGTCTACATGACATCTCGGAAGTTGACAATAAATGTCAGCAGTGATGGTTACACCATGGGGGAGTAATTAGTAGTACACCACACTGTTGCGGCTTTGATGGATGCGTAACATTAACGTTTGTGCATACACACAAGTCTTTGTACAGGGAGTTGGTGCTTTCTTTGGGCTCGACCATTCCTTTCTTTGTATGTTGGCATAGACACCATTTCTCATCACCAGTAACAATACAGGATAAGAATGGTTGATGTTGTTCCGGAGCCAGTTGATGATGAGCAGACAGAGATGCCCTTTCTTTTTTCTAATTTTATTTATTTTTTATTTTTTATTTTTTTATTAACATACAGCGTACAATACACACACACACACACACACACACACGCACACACACACACACACACACACACACACACACACACGATTTTCGACCCTTCCTCTTTGCATGCAAATGTCGTAAGATGGAATGATCACAGTGTGTCACATTTGCCAGTTATCAAGTACACTGATGTAGATCATGGTGTGTTAATGCATTTAAACACTCATCAAACCCCAAAGGTTTTCCTGGACATGGAGGGTTACTAATGTCAAAATGCTCCTTCTTAAAACAAGAAAACCCATTTTCTTGGTGTGCTCTGTCTAATGGCATATCCCCATACATGGCACAAACGATTCTGGCTGCTTCCACTGTTATCACCCCTCTATGGAACTCAAACAGAAGAATATGTCAAATGTTAAGATGTCTCCACTTGGCCCACTATTTTCTAGCATCCACAGTTCCATTAACTCTGTCCAAATGACAATATGTAAACTCAAATAGCAACAGTGAACTATAAATAAAAACTAAAAATTGATAAATAAACCTTCAGCAAACAGAATACCTATGTGCAAAACAAAACTGCTCGTGAACTAGTGCACCATCCTAATAGAAGCTAAAAGAACATTGTATGTTAAGCAGCTCCTGTTTTTCTTCCGATTATTCCAAGGCACTGGCTGATGTGCATTGCAAGAGTGAAATGTGTTAGTGGCCTGTGTTTAGAAAAATCTCTCTAATATTATTTCCTAAATCTCAAACTGCATATAAATTTTTATGAACATTGGGTAGTGTGCCACCAGGGCAGTCTAAAATAAGACAATTGATTGATAACACAAATTTTCTACCAGGTTAAAAAAAAAAAAAAACAAAAAAAACTTTCCAAACAACATAGCTAGAAATTTGTGGCACAAACTTATTCAGGAAGGGTATGTGTAACATCTTTTGATGAGAGATCCGTAGTGCGGCTTTCGGAATACTCGAAAGACCTTGATTTAGTAGAAGGCATAGAGGACTTGGGTGCTTGAGGAAGGAAACTGCTCCCTGCAGATTATGCACATACCTTTGTGTTCAGAGGTACTACTGTAACTGAAAACTGGTTAATATGTTTTGTCTACTTCAGGAGTAAAATATATGGGTTTATTAGGACACTTACAGGATCTAATGATGTTACATCTGCACTCTGCAAACCGCTGTTTAGTGCATGGCAGAGGGTGTGTTCCATTGTACCAGTTATAAGGATTTATTCGCGTTCCATTCATGAGTGGAGTGCTGGAGGAATTACTGCTTAACACTTTCAAGACTGATCACTTAGGAGAATGTTGGGCCTAGGAAACTGGCCATTTATGCTGCTGTTTAATGCATTTCTGCCACATGTGTAACTGGTAATGTATACCAAAAATGGCCTAGCTTAAAGATTTAATTACCATATTTACTTTAGTTCTTTGAGAGGATACATATTTTGAAATAATTGTGAGAAAGTACAATCATCTTCCCAAGAAAAATGTTTGGGGTAACTTAATGAGCAATTTCTTTGTTACGATGTTCCAGACTTTCTTGCACACCCAACAAACATGACATATTTGTTGCAGAATTATAGCAAATTGCGAAACCCAATCAATACACAATGAAACTGCATCAGTGCAATAGTATTGGTTCAGCGATTCATGACAGCAGCTGTTATGTTTGCTAATGTTTCTTTGGAAATAATTCAAGAAATTGCAACAAAAGGCAGTACCAGTCAAGGGGCAGGTCATTTAATATCCATACATTGTTCTCAAACAAAATGAGTCCAGTTTTTGAGTAATAGATAGCTCGCACATTGAGAAAATCATGGCCTGACCTATACTCGGGCATGGTGTTTTAACATAAAGTTGCAGCCTGAGCTATGCCCAGACTTGGTTTCCAACGTGTTAAATGCCTCTGTGTGTGTTGTAATTGATCCAATATTTTCCTCACAATCCCTGTGTGAGTGATAAGTAGGGGTTTGCAGCATATTCCTTGACTCATGATTACGAGCCAGTTCTCGAAAATTTGCAAATAGGCTCTCTTGGGATTGTTTGTCTATCTGAAAGTCTGCCAGTTGAGTTTCTTCAGCATCTCTGTGACTCTCCTACAGGTCTGTATGGTCACCGCAGGCTTCAACAGTATTCCAATTTGGGTTGTACAAGTGATTGTTTATAAATATCCTTTGTAGACTGATTGTATTTCCCCAATATTCTACCAATAAGCAGAAGTCAATCATGTGCTTTACCCATGACTAAGCCTGTGGGATCATTCTATTTCGTATCCTACAAAGTGCTACACTCGGGTATTTGAAAGAGTTGTCAGATTCGAACTGTGACTGACAAGTATTGTAATCACAGACTGCTATGTTTTTCATTTTGGGAAGTGCACAGATTTACATTTCTGAACATTTAATTTAAAACAAGTTGCCAATCTTTGCACCACATGGAAATCTTATCAAGACCTGACTGAATGTTTATGCAGTTTACCAAGAGGTCCTCAATCCGGTCACAAATTTTGTTTGATGCCCTATATGATCATACTTTTGTCGATAAGTGTGGATGTGGTACTGAGTCAAATGCTGCTCGGAAATCAAGAAATACTACATCTACTTGACTGTCTTGATCCAAAAGCTTTCACTGTGTTACATGAGGAAAGTGTGAACAGTGTTTTACATGACAGATGTTTTTAGAATCCGTCCTCAGTGGTGTGGAGCAGGTCATTCTGTTTGAGATATCTCATTATGTTTTGAGCTCAGAATATGTTCTAAGATGATACAACAAATCAATGTCAAGGATATTGGGCAGTAGTTCTGTGGATCACTTAGACTACCCTTATTGTAAACGGGTGTGACTGTGCTTTCTTCCAGCTGCTGGGCGCGGTTTTTTGATAAAGGGCTCTACAATAGATAAGAAGTAAGAGAGGGGCTAACTCGGCCACAAATTAAGTATAGAATATGACTGGAATTCCTTCGAGGACACCCCCCCCCCCCCCCCCCCACCCTTTGTGAGTCCAGGGGTTATAATGGGCCTGAGATATTCCTGCCTGTTGTAAGAGGTGGCTAAAAGTAGTTGCACACGTTTCAGCTATAAGAGTTAAGGTCCCATTGTATGGTTTGACCTGCCACTTTCAAAATTCTACGGAAGTGTGGGCCATATGGAGAAGAACACCTTACATGGTGTAAGAGCTATCATAGTGCCCTTAAATTCGATTTCCTGAATCTCTTGTCATGGCTTTGCATCTCCACCTGCGATTCAACTATTTGGGCCAGGACACTTCCTGGGGTATGTCATCTTCTTCCGTTGTCTCCTGTCCTCTTTCATACCCATGACAATATTGGATTTCTCTGCACTCAATAGCCAGTCCATTGTAGTGCCCACGTATGCCAAGGAGTAGATGCCTGTCTTCTTGGGGCATCAGGACTCCCGGCATCAGCCATCATGCCAGTTGGCCTGTGCTGTGGCTGGGTGGTGCCCTTGGAGAGAGCCCCTGATCAGAGTGGGTGACATCAGGGCAGATGACCTGCAATGAAGTGGACTAAGTCATTTCTTGCTGGAGATGGTACGGCACCAGCAGTCTCTAAGAAGGGCAGGATCAAGTACACTGCAGAGAGGTATGATCCTAAATCGTTTCCCTCCCTTGCTACACCGTGGGAGGAACGTAGGGCTATAGAACGGAGAGAGCCATGTTCGCCTCAGTTTTTAGTCTGTAGCAGAACTGATGGGGACTCCTTTTTACCTATGAAGCCTCAATTTTTTGTTGAACACCTTGAGGATAAGTTTGGAGAAATGACAGCACTGTCAAAGATGCAAAACTGTGCAGACTTGATTCATACAGCATCCCCAGCCCACTCCTGGGCATTACTCGCCTTTGACAAGCTGGGTGATATTCCTGTTTCTGTCATTCCCCATAAAAGCCTCAACTTGGTCCAGGGGATTATTTTCCATTGTGATCTCCTCTTGCAGTCCGACGACGAAGTCCGTGCCAATTTAGAACGGTGGGGTGTTCATTTCATCTGGCACGTTTACAGGGGACCCAAAGACAACAGGTTTGCTACTGGTGCCTTCAACGTGCCCTTTGAGGGTGATTATTGCCTGAAAAGGTCAAGGTGACGGTTTACCGCTGTAACGTTAAAGCATATGTCCCTCCCCTTATGGGGTGCTTTAAGCTCTAGAAACTTGGGCACATGTCTTCCCACTGCACTTCCAGCGCCACATGTCGAGACAGCGGATGTCCCCTGCAACCAGGTACTCCATGTGCGCCTCCTCCCACTTGAATCAACTGTGGGGAGCACCACTCCTCCTGCTCGCCAGACTGCCCAGTACTCCAAAAGGAGTGGAAAATCATGGAGTAAAAGATCCTGGACCAGTTGACTTACACAGAGGCTAAACATAAATCTGAAAGATTACACCCCATCAGTTGACATCAATATATGCTGCATCTATGTCACCATCGTCGTCCCAAGTGCCAGTGGTTTCTCACTGTGTCATGAACAGTGGGCCATCTGGGCTACCAGAACACATCTGACCCCTTGGTGATAGGAGGCAAATCTTCCTCCGTTGCTCCTAAGGCATCTACTTCGGTACTTTGGGAGTAAGGCACCCCCCCCCCTCCCCCCAAAACGCAGGGTACATCGATCTCCTCCCCCTGCCGGAGAAGCAACAGCCTCCTCTGGCTCCTCTTGTGCGGATGGGGTCTCTTGGGGCCCTCTCTCACAAGATCTCCACTAATGCCATGGCGGTCACTTGCCAGTGGCTCAAGGAGCCAAAAGCTGCTGGATGAAGAGCTTCACGGTCTTCCTCCGTGCCTGAAGCTGCTTCGGAGAAATCTTCCCAGCAAGTCTCTAAATTGAAGTGAGACAGCAAGCAAACTAAGTAGTAGTCTGCTAAGAAACAGGACCCTCTGGTGGCCCCAACACCACCACTCCATATCAGTTCTGCATCTGAGGATGCAGTGGAGATCTTAGTGTCCCCTGCCTATCTGGATCTCACTGATGCCTCATACACCATATAAATGGTCACAAATACTCAATTGGTGGCAGCAGGTGACCTTAAACATAACCTGCCTCCTTGCGTGCTTCATGCCTTCCCAGCCTCACGATAATGTCATTCTCCAGTGGAATTGCGGCAGTTTTTTCCACCACCTGGCTGAGCTACGGCAACTGTTAAGATTTACACCTGCTTTCTGTATTGCCCTCCAGGAATCTGGTTCCCGACAATGCAGACCCCTGCGCTCTGTGGCTATAAGGGATATTGCAGGAACAATAGCAACTATTATAGAGTGTCAGGTGGAGTTTGTGTCTGTCGTGAACTCGGTATGCAGTGAACCTGTGCTCCTTCAAACCCCTCTTGAAGCTGTGGCTGTCAGGATACGGACGACACAGGAAATAACTGTCTGCAGTACCCCTGAATGTATTAGCTGCACTGATGGATCAACTCCCTAAACCTTTCCTACTTTCGGGAGATTTTAATGCTCATAACCCCTTGTGGGGTGGCACCGTGCTTATTGGCCAAGTCAGAGATGTCGAACCTTTACCGTCTCAGTTTGACCTCTGCCTCTTAAATACAGGTCCCCCACACATTTCAGTGTGGCACACGGCACACATTTGGCCATTGATCTCTCGGTTTGCAGTCCTGTCCTTCTCCCATTGGAGAGCACATGATGACCTGTGTGGTAGGGGCCACTTTCCCATCTTCCTGTCACTGCCGCAGTGTCAGGCCCACAGATGCCTGCCCAGATGGGCTTTAAACAAGGCAGACTGGGAAGACTTCACCTCTGCTGTCACCATTTAATCTTCCCCACATGGTGACACAGATGTGGTGTTTGGAGCAGGTAGCTACAACGATCATCTCTGCGGCGGAAAATGCCACCCCTCTTTCTTTAGGGTGCCAGACAGTTTCTTGGTGGTTGCCTGAAGTAATTGAGGCAATTAGAGAATGTTGGTGAGCTCTACAGCACCATAAGAGGCACCATTCTCTGGAGCACCTCATAGCCTTTAAATGGCTCTGTGCCTGCGTTCACCAGCTTATCAAACAACGGAAACAAGAGTGTTGGTTGAGATAAGTCTCGACCATTGGGTGCCATACATCACCTTCCCAAGTCTGGGCAAAGATCAAACAAGTTTTTGGATACCAGACCCCCCAACAGGTGTTCCCGGTGTTAACATAAATGGCGTTTTATCTACTGACACAAACATGATTGCCGAGCACTTCGCTCGCGCCTCTGTGTCGGAGAATTACCTCGCAGCCTTTCGCACTCTCAAATGGCGGATGGAAGGGAAATGCCTCTCGTTCACAACATGCCACAGTGAACCCTATAAAGTCCCATTTACAGAGTGGGAACTGCTCATTGTCCTTGCACATTGCCCTGACACAGCTCCTGAGCCAGAGTGGATCCACAGTGAGGTGATTAAACATCTCTCATCTGTCTGCAAGTGACATCTCCTCGTGATCTTCAACTAGATCTGGTGCGATGGTGTCGTTCCATCACACTGATGGGAGAGCACCATCATACCAGTGCTCAAACCCGGCAAAAAACCCTTGATGTTGATAGCTATCGGTCCAACAGCTTCCCAAATGTTCTTTGTAAGCTACTGGAACATACGGTGTATCAGCAGTCGGGTTGGGTCCTGGAGTCAAGTGGCCTACTGGCTCTGTGCCAGGGCGGTTTCCACCTGTGTCGCTCTGCCACTGATAATCTTGTGTCCTTCGAGTCTGCCATCCAAACAGCATTTTCCTGATGCCAACACCTTGTTGTCGTCTTTTTTGATTTACAAAAAGCGTATGACACCACCTGGTGACGACATATCCTTGCCACATTATACGAGTAGGGTCTCAGAGGTCTGCTCCCAATTTTTATCCAGTCTTTCCTCTTGCTTCTTATTTTCTGTGTCCCAGTTGGTGCTTCCCATAGTTCCCCACATATCCAGGAGAAAGGGGTCCTGCAGGGTTCTGTATCGAGTGTATCTCTATTTTTTAGTGGCCATTAACTGTCTAGCAGCAGCTGTCGGGCCCTTCGTCTCACCTTCTCTGTATGCAGACGACTTCTGCATGTTGTACTGCTCCACCAATACTGGTGTTGCCGAGCGGCACCTACAGAAAGCCGTCCACAAGGCGCAATAATGGACTCTAGCCCATGGCTTCCAGTTTTCAGGTGCAAAGTCGTGTGTTATGCACTTCTGTCAGCGTCGTACCATTAGTGCGGAACCAGAACTTTATTACTTACTACAGTGAGGGGATCGTCAGTAAGGTAAAGTTCTGATTCCGTGTTAATGGTACGACACCGTCAAAAGTGTATCTCACTGTAGTGGAGACACACCTATTTTTAGGACTGGTTTTTGATGCCTGGCTTCCTGACCTTCAGCAGCTTCAGCGGAATTGCTGGCAGCACCTCAGTGCCCTCCATTGCCTGAGCAACACCAACTGGGATACATATCGCTCTGCCCTGCTGCAGCTCTACAGAACCCTTCTTCAATCCTGCCTTGACTATGGGGGTCTGGTTTATGGTTCGGCAGCGCACTCAGCATTGCGTTTACTCAATCCAATGCACCGATGTTGGGTTGGACTAGTGACGGGTCTGGTGACCAGTGTCCTGGTGGAGACCGGAGTCCCACCATTGCAGGTCAGGCATGCACAACTGCTCACCAGTTACGTTGCACATGTCCGTAGTTCTCCTGCACATCCAAATTACCATTTCCTTTTCCCACACATGGTGGTTCATCTCCTGCATCGACGACCCATGTCAAGGCTCACAATTGAGTTCACATCCGATCCCTTCTATTTGAACTGGAGTCCTTGCCTTTACCGCCTGTACTTGAGATCCATTCGCATACACCTCCATGGTGTACACCTAAGCCGCAGCTTCACCTGGACCTTTCACATGGCCCAAAGGACTCTCTGCTATCACTTCCTATCGATTCATGACGTCCCGAGGCCATGAAGTGGTTTACACCGACAGCTCAATGGGTGATTGTCACATCAGCTCCGCGTATGTCCGTGGAGGACATATTGAACAGCATTTCTTGCCCTATGGCCCCAGTGTTTTCACTGTAGAGATGGTGGCTATATCTCGTGCACTTGGGCACATCGATTCATGCTCCGGGGAATCGTTTCTTCTGTGTACGGACTCCTTGAACAGCCTACATGCTATCAACCAGTGCTACCCTCATCATCCTTTGATAGCGACCATTGAGGAGTCTATCTATGCCCAGGAACGTGTTGGTAGTTCAGTGGTGTTTGTGTGGACTCCAGGACATGTCGGAATCCCAGGCAACGAACTGACAGGCTGGCCAAACAGGCTACAAGGAAACCATTTATGAAGATCGGCATTCCAATAACTGACCTGCATTCATTTTTATGCGGCCTGGTGTTTCGACTTTGGGAGACTGAATGTCAGTCTCAGTGTGCAGAACAAACGACATACCATTAAGGAGACTATGAATGTGTGGCAGTTCTCCATGCGGGCCTCTCGCAGGAACTCTTTTACTCTCTGCTTGCTCCGCATTGGCCACACTTGGGCAGCCCACAGCTACCTCCTGCGCCTCATTGTCGATGTGGCACCCGGTTGACAGTGGCCTATATTCTGGTGCATTGTCCCACTTTCACTGCCCTGCGACGAAATTCTCAGTTACTAGACTCGTCAAATAAAATCAGGAGCAACAACGCCTCATTGGCTGATTTAATTTTACGTTTTATTCGTGAGGGTGGGTTTTATCATTTGATCTAAGTTTTAGTGCATGTCCTTTGTCCCTATGTGTCCTCCACCCTAGTGCTTGTAGGGTAGAGGTTTTAATGTGTTGCAGAGTGGCTGGCTTCTCCTTTTTGTTATCATGGTCAGCCTGCCATGGTAATCTGTTTTGTCGTTTTAATCTCTTCTACCTGTTTCTTGTGTTTCTTTGGTTTTGTTCTATCTTTTGTCCATTTAAGTGTTTTTCGCCCTTCTGTCATTATTGTGGTTTTTTCCTTTCTCTTCGTTTTGTGTTGTCGGTCTCGCTTGTTTTATTCTCACCTTTGTGGCATTGTTTTATTTGGAACAAGGGACTGATGACCTAGCAGTTTGGTTCCATTCCCTATCTTTTGAATGAATGAACGCATCTACCTACCTACCTACGAGCCCTGGAGGTTTGTTCAGTTTTAACAATTTCAGCTGTTCCTTAACACCACTGACACTTAAGCTTCCTTCACTTATCTTTTCAGTGGTATAAGGATTAAATTTGGGCAATTTGCCTGGGTTTTCCTTTGTAAAGGAACATTTGGAAATGTTGTGCATTTCAGCTTTTTCTTTGCTACCCTCTATTTCATTCCTGTCCCATTTTCAGTGCCAGTAACAACCTTTACATATGAGCAGAATTTCTTTATATTTTGTGAAATATCACTAGCCAGAAGTCTGCTGTGAAGGCTTATGCATTGCTCTCTTGACAGCCAAATAGGTTTCATTCACCACCTCTCTATCTATAGCTCTATGCTTCGTTTTACATCTATTATGCAGTACTGTGCTTCTGTAGCAGTATCTTTACAGTGACCATATACCATGGAAGGTCACTTCCATTATGAACTGTTTTATTGGGTACATATGTTCACTGAAAGGTCACATATACTTCTAATCTTCAGCCACAGTTTGTGTGTATACTCCTATCCTGTGCTGAAAGTTCGTAATTTACACTACTGTCTCTGTATCTGGTTTACAAAACTTGTCTCGTCTTGGTTGTCATTTGTATTTTAACAATTATTGTTGCCACAACCAAGCCACTGTCTCTGATAACAGTTTTGGTGTGGACTTTCTATAAGGGGCTGTTTGTTGCTGTTGAATCAAATACATTTCAGTCATGAGTGGGGTTCCAAACTATCTGTTCTATGTAGATTTTGAGGGAAGCCATTTAGTAATGCATCACAGGATGTCTTGTCATGCTCACCACTAGCAAAACTGCAATTTTCTCAGCTGATTGTTGGATGATTAAAGTCTCGCCCAGTGATTACAGTATGATAGGGGAAGTTGCCTACTAGTGAACTGAGGTGTTCTCTAAAGTCTTCGGCTACATTGGGAGGTGATTCTTTCGGGCAGTAGAAGGATCCAATTATGAAAGGCGTTCAATAAATAATGCAACACATTCCTTTTTAGAAACCAAGTTGATTTTCTTCGGGATTCCAATACTCAGTATTGTTCTCCACTCGTTCCTCTACAAAACCCTATTTTTCAATGTAATCTCCATTCAGTATGATGGTCTTTACCACATTACTGGGAGGGTTTGTGTGCTTGGATGGTACCACTGTACTGGCCGATGTTGGAGCCAACATTTTGCTATGTTAGTAACCTTCCAATCATCCATGTACTGCTTCCTGTGGAGTGCATCCTTCATTATGCCAAACACATGGAAGTTGGAAGATGTGAGATCTGGGCTGCGGAGTGGATGAGGAAGAACAGTCAAGGAGTTTTGTGAGCTGCTCTAGGGTGTTGCAGACTTACGTGCTGCCTTGCACTGTCTCTGAGAAGGAGAAGCTAATTTGCACTTCTGTGATGATGAATGTGCCGAAGATCTTTCTTCAATATCCTGAGGCTAACACAATACACTTTGGAAGTGACCGTTGCATTGTGGGAGAGGATATCAAACATGATAACCCTGTCACATTCCCAGAAGACTGTCTCCATGACTTCAGTGGCTGAGGGTGCGGCTTTGATCTTTCTCTTCGGAGGCGTGGCATGGTGCCACTTCATGAATTTTTTTTCTTTTTTCCCACAATCAGTTCTGAGGAAAATGCTGCAAACTGAGTGCTTCTTTGAAACTCCATGTGCAAAGCTGGTCTTACCACCTTTCTCTGCCAGTTGCAGAAATGCCCCTAGGGGGCTTGCCGCTCTTTGGCAGGTATGTGCATGGCTACCATGGGGCTCCAGCCTTTGCAGCATCTGTTCCCTTCCGTGCTGCATGCCTACCCTCGTGCAATTATTTTTCCCCTCCTTTGGGGAACATGACTGGCATGTTATTGGAAATGTGTTTTGCGTATTCAGTAGCTGATATCAGAAGTCTCTCCACTGTATTTTGTTCCTACTTTCTTTTTCTGTTCCCCTTCTCCTATCCTTCCTGTGCTTCAGCGTTTGAGGCTCCTCCTTTGCTCCTTCATCCCTGTGCACTCACGAAGACCGGCCCGTGCATCTGACGCGTAACAGGTGACTCGGTAATGCGTAATTCCCAGTCCCGGGTTGACGGGTAGGGATCCCACATACCCTTCGGTAAAGACCAGATCCAGGGAGGGGTGGTTGTATGAGCTGCTACCTTTCTAAATTGCTGATGGGTCCCTCGGTCAGGTGTTCGGGAGGTGTGACGTGAAGTCTAAGGCAGGTGTACCCTCTTTTGAGGGGGATGGTCCCAGTTGGAAGGAGCACGCCAGCAGAGGTGCTGGCAATCGTGGGGGATTTTCTCGGCAGTGAGCCAATCATCACCTCAGTCTACATCTAGTAAATGTAAACTGAATGAGGCTAAAGATTCAAAGATCCTCCCAGCTGTGCCACTGTTCCTCATGGTTTCACGTACTGAAGATAGTCAGTCCTTTGCAACGGTGAATCCATTTCTTACTCAAAAAGGTGTTGATGCGATTGCCAGCCAGGCCCATCGAACGCTGAATTTTTCCCGCGGTGCTATTTACACTGGGCTGCTAGATTGTCTGACCAAGGCAGAAATCCAAATGTACCTCACTGATCAGTGTGTCATTGCAGACCATCAGGTGATGAAAAAAGTAGATGCATCCTTAATGCCCACACACCTTTGATTCAGTGGTGCTTCTGTTCAAGATGAAAGCAGGCTATGAAATTACCGCAGTAGGACTGTACAATCCGAACATGATGTGCTGCTACCAGTGTCATTGTTACAATCACACTCGAGAATCCTGTAGACGTCAGGCCAAATGTGTAACGTGTGGTAGGGATGTTCGCAAGGGCAATTGTCTGCCTCCTCCCTGCTGCATCAACTGCAGTGGTGACCGTGCTCCCTCCTCCCACGATTTCCCCATGTATCTCGATGAGCGGGCTGTTCAAAAGATCTGGGTAAAGGAAAATGTGCCTTACACTGGCACTCGCAAGTTGTTGGCTACTCGGAAACCCTGCATTCTTCCATCTGGCACCTACAGTACTGTTCTTACCACGTCCCACTCCATGAAGGACATTGCCAACTATGGTTGTTAAATTGTCTTGTCATGGCAGCAGCCCCGTCTCCTCATCCAGTTGTGCATAAATCATCAAATATTCGCCTCTTGGGGTGAAGTCACCTGCTACACAGCTGGCAGGCCAGAAAGGATCGAAGGAATACTCCTGCAAAGACTTCCTACATCCATCCTGCCATCAAACATTTGTGTCTGCCTTTGCCAACCGGAAAGGCTCCATGAAGTGCAAACTTGGAGATCCTTTCTGACAGTGTCGCCAAGTGATACCCTCACTTGGCTGACCTCAGTGTCACTGGTGCCCACCACCAAACGCTTTTCTGCTCTGGACTCAGCAGACTGACAGAAGGAGAATGCCGAAGTCTCAGTAGACCTCGTAGAGCAGGATCCTCATGCCTCTGTGCTGTGTAGCAGTGAGTCTTCAGAGGTGGCACTCGGCAGCTGCCGAGGTGACACTCCTTCATTTTTCTCCTCTTTGTGACTCTCCTCCAGTGAAACATTTGTGGCCTTTGATCCGCCAAAGAAGACTTATGGCTGCTGCTAGAATTGCAGCATTAGCTTGTACACTGCCTCCAGGAAACAAAATTGCATCCTCATGACAGCTTTCAGCTCTCAAATTTCTTCCCGTTCTTGTTTGACCTTCACCAGTTTCCAGCGTGACAGTAGCAGAGGGTGTCATAGTGGACCCTATTGCTAGCTCAAACAACTTGGGCCGCCATTTTGCAGAGATTTCATGCTCCTCCCATTATCACCCTTCCTTTGTCCGTTGGAAATAAGCAGAGGAGGCTCTTCTCAGAGTACTGAGTACTACAATGTTGCCTTTACTATGATTGGGCTAGATCGTGCTCTCGCTACATCCTGATCCTTGGCCCCAGGGCCAGTCAATGTTCACATTGAGATGTTGGAACACCTTTCTCTAGTGGGTAAGCACTTTCTCGTTTGTGCATACAACCACATCTGGGCAGAGGCATATTTCCCAGAGACTGGTGTGAAGTTACTGTCATACCTATACTTAAGTCCGGTAGCGACAAACATCTTACTTCTAGCTACTGCTGTATTTCTGTCTCCAGCTGTGCTGCAAGGTGATGGAACATATGATTCATGTCCAGCTGGTATGGTGGCTCGATTCCCACAATTTACTAACCTCTGCACAGTGTGGATCTCGAGTGGGCGGGTCTGCAATTGAGCATCTCCTCACTTTGTCCACCCTTGTCATGAATGGTTTTATGTGAAAATCCCAGACTGAGGCCATGTTTTTCGATTTGTAGAAAGCCTAAGACATTTGCTGGAGGGGTGGTATCATTCACACTCTCCACACATGTGGCTTCCATGGTCGCATGCCCCATTTCCTTCAGTAACGTTTAAAAGACTTAGTTTTCAAGGTATCACCATTAACCCTGTAATGGCCTGTCTCCCGCCGGGCATCTTGGGCTCCCTTTTCGTTTGCCATCTATTGCAATTTTCCATGGACCTGTCTCATTGAACCACATCTTCAGTGATATCTCAATCATCCTTACTCGTGGACGACAATAGCTTGCGTTTTTCCACTCAAATAACCTTTTGTATGAATTTCTGGCAACCTGCTGTATGCAGTTCATCAGTATTCTGTGTGTCCTCAGTGGTACTTCCTGGGGAGCAGATCGGACCACTCTCCACAGTTTTTACGGGTCCCTTATCTGTTCGAAACCAGGCTAAGGGTGTTTTGTTTATGCATCTGAAAGTCTATCCCCTGCCTCCCCACCATGCTGTATCCACCATCATGGTATATGTTTGGCCACTGGTGCCTTTTACGCTAGTCCAGTTGAGAGCATGTATACAGAAGCTGCCAAACTACTGCAATGACTTCTTCTCAGCAGATGTGCGTGCCATTTGTCTGCCATGCATGGCCACCCATCCTAAGCTGCCTCCTTAAAGGACTCCTTTGATCGCCACTTCTGTTATCTCCTGCAATTTGCTTTTAGCACTTGACAGCTTAACTTCACACTGCCTGCAACATTTCCGGTGGATGTGAACCCTTCACCACCTTGGATTCGTGCAGCTGCCCGTGTTCACCTTGGCCTTCATTCGCTTCCTAAGGACACTACTCCAGCTTCGTTCTATCACCATCAGTTTCATGACCTTTGCACAGAACATCGCGATAGTACCTTTGTGTATGCATATGGCTCTTGGACTGACTGTGGTGTCGGGTGTTTCTTCGTCATTGGCACTGTCATATCAGCTTCCGGAATACTGCTCAGTATTCGCAGCAGAGCTCTTCGCCGTGTATCAGGCCACGGAATACATCTGGCGACGTGGTCTTTTCAACTGCGTCATCTGCTAATATTCTCTCTGTGCCCTTCAAAGCATATGTGTGCCTTACACCATCCATCCCTTAGTGCAGTAGGTCCAGGAAAGCTGTCATGTGCTCACTCTTGATGGAGCCATTGTGATGTTTATTGTGGGTTCCTGGTCATTTCAGTTGTACAGGAAACAAAGCCATTACGTTGTTGCCAATGCTGCAATCCTCGTACCTCAGCCCACTAGTTATTATATTCCCTGCGATGTTGGTGTTGCTGTGTGTCAGCAGGTGGTGTCGCTTTGGCATCACCACTGGTCCTCCCTTCGTGGTAACAAGCTCCGGGTTATTAAACCTCTCGCAGCAGCTTGGATGACCACCTCTTGGCTCTCCCACCTTGAGGAGATCATTGTAGCTATGTTGTGTATTGGGCACTGTGTTTTTAATCATTGCCATTTATTAAGTGGTGTTCCCTCACTACCTTGTGCTCATTCCTTTCAACTTCTGACGGTCTGTTATTTCCTGACAGAATCTCTCTCTCTATCTCTCTCTCTCTCTCTCTCTCTCTCTCTCTCTCTCTCTCTCTCTCTCTCTTTTCTAAACCACTTACGTTCTCATTTGTGTTTGCTGTCTGAGTTACAGACTGTTTTAGCTAAGATCGACAACATTTTTCTTTTTATCTGTCGTAGCAATATGGCAAAGGACATTTAATCTTTAGTTCAGGACTGCTGTTTCTCTGTGGCATGTTTTATAGAGCTTTCTCCACATACCTGTTTTTAACTGTCTTCTCTTCCGTCGATTGGGATTAACATGTAGTCGTTATTAACTCCTGTCTTTGTCTTCTTGTTCTGCAGTTCTGACATGGGCGTGTATGACCCTAGTTGTTTTTGCACCCTAAAACAAAACACACACACAAACAATTACTGAAATGATCTCCTTGGAGCCCAGATGATGAGCATTGCTTGTTCCAACGTGCGCTGCAGCCTCCAGTGGGTTGCAACCTGTTCTCTCAGTGGCTGCCCAAATAGCCCCTTCACCATGCTGAATAAGGCCCCTAGGCATACACACTGAGTGCACCTGATGTTCCTTCCTTTTCTTGCTGCCATTTCCATAAGGTGTACCCTTATGTGCCGTACATTGAAGCTGGCAATATTTAATTGACCCCTATTCTTTTGTGTCTGCCGCCTTTCGCCATGGGACAAAGCAGGTTTCTCCAAATAGGTGAAATGTGTCCCATTGGGTCATTTTCAGTGAAAGCCAACAGCACAAACTTGTTGGTTAATGTTATGGTATAACACCGTGAGTACTCCCTGGTTCCTGTACACGACTCTTTAGATCTACCATTGATGTGCCACTTGTGGTCAAGTGGGTGAGTAATGACAGATCCCATGCTTCGTGCAGAGCCGGCAGGGTGCACAGGACAGAATAGTACTTGAGGTACCTTAAGTATCACAGGTACGTGTGTCGCAGGAGCTCTTTCAACATACTGTTCTACTTGACCAGGATGACAACCTGCTCCAACCCATTTCATAATTTTAACATTTGACATTTCTAAGATCACAAGGCACTTTCAGGCTTGGACGCCAAATGGTTTTGTTACATGCTTCCCATTTCTGAATAGTCAAATGCACGAGCCACAATGCACCCCCATTGTGAATGCTGTTCTCTAACAATGCACGAGTTGGTTGACATTCATAAGCAGCTGGAAACCCTGTCAAATGATTGACATGAGGTCATCCCTTCTCATCCCGTCTGATAGGTCGCTGGAGTTGGTTGATGTTCATAAGCAGCTGGAAATCGCTCTGACTACTGTCAAATGATTGGCAGAAGGTCTTCCCTTCTCATTCTGTTTGGTAGGTCACCGCTGACCTGCAGTTCTCGGAGGCCTTTCTGAAATCTACCCCTTTTTGTAGACCTCTTAAGTCCTTTTCCTTCACCCATATTCCTTTCCCTTCAATACTTCTGCCAGAAAGAGGAACCACTGGCTCAGATAGCTTGTATAATTATAGCCTCCTTTTATCTGTGCGTGTTCTGCTGCCGCATGGTAAGTAGAATGTTTACCTATCCAATTAAATTATATTATCAAAAAGTAATTGTTTTCGTTGTTGATATATTGAGGACGTGTAAGCTGTGGAAGTTGCTGTGTCTGTATTTTATGGTCGCTGGAGGGGTAGAGAAGCACCACATGAATTAAAATTTTGTCATTCTAGCTTGCTTTTCCTTTTGACACTGTTTACATCTCTATTGCTTGTTTGTAGTACTTCAGATGCATTTATTTGTCAGTTCCCCTCTTTTCCTCATCATTTCCTAGAATGTCATCAAACTTAGGTGACCAAAGCAAAAGAAGAGTTGGAATTGAAATACTACTCCTCAGCAAACAAAAGTGGACTTGACATGGCTCGTTCCTAGAACTTGAAGAAAATCTGGTTGTCTCCTCTTGTTTTTGTTTCCAAAATATGACTTGGTTATCTGTCCTTGTCACTTTGTGTTGAATAATAGCAACTGTTTTGTATTTCGGGAGAGTATAGGCTGAGTACACCCAAAATACAACACTAGACCTTGTTTTACTGAAGATTGTGGTCAATTCAGATTTCGTTTTACTTTGTTTTATTGTCAGTTTCCCCACTGAAATGTAAAATTGGACATAGAGATGACATCCTCCTCTCTGTTCAGCACATGGGATACCATGGTTCATTCTATGCAGAATGCAGTAACAGTTGAATTTGAAGCACATTTTAAATACATTGTTCAGTTAGTCTGGGGTCTGCCAAGTTTGTTAATTGTCTTCGCAAATGATAACCTATGGTTTTTCGCCAGGGTTTCTGTCAGAGATGTTACTAGACCACTTACCAGTTGTAAAATTACAAACTGTGTTGCTAATTGGTAAAATAAGTTGTTCTACATCAGCAATTTCATTGCTTACCTGATAAAGTCCTTCCAGATGTTTGCCTTCGTGTATTTGTAAACTACTGGTATGAAACATTTACTGCCAATTAAAGAAAATATTGTTATCTCATACTTCACTGATTAGAAGGACTGTGTTGTTTAAAGTTGCACCCACAACAGAAATCTTCCAGTTTGTCACTGATTATAAAATATGCACCAAATGAGTTACATGTTTTACAGCTAGTTACAGAACAATCAAGAATCCCTAATTGTTTCAAGGTGATCAGCTTCCTTCCTTAAAGACCTTGTTTCTTTGTCACCAAATCCTAAAACATTTCAGAAGTAAGATTATTTTGATTTAGGGGCCATTCCCCTCAGTCAGACTATAAAATAAACAATTTTTGCAATTTTGTTAGAAAAACTAATAAAGCAATCAGAATTGATCTTTTTGCACATTATTTATTGATACATTAAGCCTTCCATCTGAGATGTGTCCATGACGAAAGTCCTACAGTCTGCAAATCTTACTTAAAATTAAAAAGGGTTCTTAATCTATAGAATATTTCACATGGAGTAATAGCACAGTTTGTTGAAATTTGAGAAAATAAAATTTGGATGTTTGAAACACATGCAGTTCTGGCATACATTTTTTGTTCAAGGTTATTTGTGATTACCAATGAACATAAAATAAAAAAAATTGCCTGTTAATCCTTACGGGACTGCCAGAAGAGGAAGTTAGCTAAATTTCAGAGAGATACCTTTATTAATGTGTCTGTAGTTCATTCAGTCAGCTTGAGATACAGTTTATTTCAAGTTGACGCAGTGGATTGGGGCCTCACTAATAAAGACATCTTTCTGAAGTATGACTGAATTACTCCTCACAAATGTCTGCAAGGAGTAACAGGCTGATTTTCTTAGTTTGACTTATTTATAGGTTATTTGCAATAAATGACCAAAACCATGTGTGAAAACTAAATTTCTGTTCCAGATGTCAACTTTTTCAAATTTTGAAGAACTGTATTATTACTCCATGTGCAATATCCCGTATATTAAGAACATGGTGCTTTTTTATTTCAGATGAGATTTAAATACTGCAGGACTTGAGTCATGGGCACATCTCATTTTGGATAGAGAAATGTTAACTCCATGGGTTGAAGGGTATGGCGGGCTGTGGGAGAGGGAGAGACTTAATGATGACCGAATTCCTTAAAAATTCAGAAAATGTTGTCAAAGAATCACTAAATAGTACAGAAAGATTTATGTTGATTGTGTCATTGGTTTTTCAAAAAAATAAATGGTAAAAAGAGCTAATTTCATAGGCCAAGTGAAGGGAATGGACTCTTAATCCCATAATTACTCAGAATTTTCTTTTCAAAGCAATGTGAATCCCTCATATTGTTGACATTCATTCGCCCTCTTTATACATTCCAAGCAGATAAAATGCTGTAACAAAATTTTGATCTTAGTTAAATCAGTTGGCTTTGTATCTCGCACACGATTGAAATTTACATTGTCTATGTCAGTTTATTGCTTTGTGTAAGACACTATTATTCGTCATTTTTCTGTCTTCCAGGTAAATCCAGATATCAGAAATTTTGCTGTTGTACACTCTCCACTACACATTTGTCTGGTTCTTTTTTTTTTGTGAAATATAGCATGATTTTTTTCTGTAATACACATTCTAATATTTTACTCTTCTTCCTCATCACAGCAATGTAAGTTTCTTCATTCTCATCACTGTCTTCAGAAAGTGAACTGTGTTCCAGGTTACCCCCTGCTGTAAAAGTACGAGAATTCTCCTCCCTCTCCTCAGTCATGGCCAAAGCATCTCTTGTCACAATCTCCATTATTACACCCATCTTCTTTGTCAGCAAGTTAATAAACCAATAAGAGTGTCTGAATTTCCTGAACAGCCTCTTCCATGTATAGATGGCATATTTTTCTCACTGCTATCCTTCAGAAACAAATTTGGCAAAATCGAAGAACAAGCCTTATGTTTTCCACAGTAGTATATGTGTGTCTGAATTTAAGGGAAAATGAGTATTTGGAGACTGTACATAGTAAACAAAAATAGTTGCAGAAATTTCTAGGTGTGTGGAGGGTTCTTGCAACAATTTATTTATTTATTTCTAGATTATGTAGTAACCTGAAAGACACATGAAATAAAATGCTAATGGGTAGTTAGACAAAATTTATTTGTTCCTTCTCTCTCTCTCTCTCTCTCTCTCTCTCTCTCTTTCTCTCTTTCTCTTTCTCTCTCTCTTTCTCTCTCTTTCTCTCTCCCATAGATACAGTTTGAATAATGTACCATTTGTACCGTTCACAATAGCAGCAGTACCGAGACACATACTCCAACACAGGAAGGTTGAAGGGGTGGCGTAAGTTGAGAGACCCATGCAGCTCCCTTCCTTTCTGAGAAAATAAATGACTTCTCATCTGTTAGAACACGTTGAGTAATGAGGGTTACCATTTGCATGAGAGGGTATAATAGTGCCACAATCTCCAGATAATGCCTATAACATCTGGTGTTCCCCATTGCTTCATACACTGGAAGTTCAGCCAGAAGTCTGTTAATGCTGATTATTACTGCTGTTCTAGCTGTAGAACAGTAACAAAGTCTCCTTGCATTCCCTAGATATCTTTCATCAAATACTAAATTGAACATTATGAAGACAAAGAGACCTGAATATGACCTACAAACCTAAAGCTGTGATTGTAATTGCTGTTAAATTTATCAGGCACTTTGCTACAAAAGGGCAATAGCTTGTCAGAAGTCCATTCCCCATGTGTTGTGACTCTCTGGAGCATGACACCACAATTGAAGCACATAAGTATGAGGATACTTTACAAAAATTGAAGAGTGCACTCAAATGAAAATGCCCAGGGATGTTGATGGACAGCATCATTCTGTTGTTTGATAACGTCCTCCCACATGGTTGTTTAGACTACCTTGTAGAAGTATTGGTGGGAAGTTGAGAATAATGTGATTTGTTTTCAAAATCATTCCTGTTGTGTGCTGGGTAATGTAGTTGTAGTTGTAGCTGTAGAAGCAACAAAGCTATTAAGTCACTCTTATTTTAAGTAAGAGCTGTTTAAAAATCTTTGTTGTATGTGGTCATGAACATTCTCTGTCTTGCACACTGGTGCAGGAGGAATTTTTTGTGGTTAACATTATCTTGTGACTGTATTTTATTACCATAGATTTTTGCTGAAAAATAATGTGCTGGAAAAGAAATGGGTAAATGTGATAGTAAATTATTTCCAACTAAATACATTCTTCACATTTGGGAGCCAAAATTATGTCTGAAGTGAATGACAGGTGATTACTGTGTCATAGTATCTTCTCTAGTATTTAATGTTGGCTGTGATACTGAATCTGGGAATCAAAATATTCGTGGCTAATCACTTGGCTGTATTTGGACCCAGAAAGGTATCCTAGATGGGTACAAAAGTAGTGCCTTTTGTAGAATTCTTTTAACTTGTCAACCAAACACTTCATTGTATATTAACAGGTTTCTAACGGCTTTGGATGACAATCTAAGTGTGAAGTAAATATACTAACTTCCACTTCTTTTACGAGACTACTAACTTGACATCACACACACACACACACACACACACACACACACACACACACACAGAGAGAGAGAGAGAGAGAGAGAGAGAGAGAGAGAGAGAGAGAGAGAGAGAGAGTCTCCATTCTGATTTTCCATTGATTGAATGCATGTAATGATTCATAGGAACATAATTGTTCTTTAAAAAAATTCCTTGGTACAAAATAAGTTTAATTTTTTCAGATCATGTCCCATATGCCGAGTAGAGTCTCCATTTGTATGCCCTAGTTCTTTCTGGGTTGAAACTCCTGAGGAGAAAGCAGCAGTCATAACTAACTACAAAAAAGCACTGAGGTAAGATTTTTATCATTTCTTAAAAATTAGTTTATGCAATGTAGGATTCACTTTTCAGATAAGTAAAATTAGTTTGTTTGCACTAAAACTTGCAAATTGATGCACAGCCATATGTTCACCCAGTGTTCACAGAATAAAAAGAAAGTAACCTTTGTCCAAACTTTCGTCTATCATGAACAGGGTGATTAGTTTTGCGAGTGTTAAAAATTTATCAATTACTGTAGTGGATTGACGTCAGACAATTGCTCATTGTCTGCAGTTGTAATGACGGAAATAACTTGCAGTAAGATTGTGTTCTGATTCTTTGTCGTCTACATTTTGATTGCTAATGATCCTGAGACTTTTAGTAATTTCTCATGACAAAGGTTGTAATGACCAGTTACAGGATGTATGTAGGTGGAAAGCAGTGTCTGTCTGACGAGCACTTAAATTATCCCCCAGTGAATGTTTGTTGGAAACATGACATACCTGTTTATTCAGATTTCAAGAAATGTTATATTTTGTTCTAGGTGGAGGTCTAGAGCTTCTATACTCTATTCATCATAAGAATAAACCTGACGTAAACGAACGCGATTATCGGTCAGAAGTAGTGGCACACATACACTGATGTTGTTATCCTCTTGAAAGTGGGTCATACTTAGGTATTAGATATATTATTACTGAATTACGTTAAATGAAACTTTAAGATATTATAATATATTAACAGCCATCAACATTTTTCTTACTCACACTTTAGCTTTGTAGTTTTTATTTCAAAAATAATGTCCAGTCAAACTGTTTTGCTCAGATTGTCGCGCTGTTAATATGCAGTATGAAAGTGGCTGAGGCTGGTTCATGTTCCATTGTGAATCACGTGTTTGGAACACAGTTAAAAAGTGCTGAAAGATAGGTTGTTGTTAACATTTTTCATAAATTTACAGAAACAAATTGGCTTTGAAGTTTTCAGAGTTACTGTATTTGATACAGTTGAGGCAGTTGTACGCACAGGATGTGTAGCGGAATGGGCAGCATAGGACATTGATAAACCAGTGCAGTACATGGACAGCTGGTCCAAGTGTCACCTAAGTGTTTTTTAAGTACCTGCATCTCATAGTTGTAAAATTCATTATTTTTTATGAGCAATGCACTATTTCTTGTTTCTAATTACATATTGCAGACAATTCCTGTTCTCATTTCAAATATGAATTCTTTATCATCGATATTTTATGAAAGATGGTTAATATTAATAAAGGTTGCTTACATTATGAAAACAATTTAACTTTTTAGGGCAAAACTGAGAAACCTATTTCTTTTTATTTGGACTGTGTCCTTTGTTCCTTACCACAGATGTAGTGTTTCACAAACCAGAGTGGTAAGTGTCCTGGAAACATGAAAAACAATTGTTTTCACAATATTGAGCACCATAGAAATGCTGCATTTTTACATTAATCATTGTACTACAACAATATGAACTCAACAGAGAGAACTGACCTGCAGCCAAGTTAAGGGATTTGGCCCAAGAAATAACAAGACTTCTAAGCTCTCAGACATACTGGAACTAATGAATGCAGCATTTTCATGTCACTCGAACGCTGGCAGAATATAGAATGACGTGTCGCAAAATAAGAGGAGAAAATGCGGCGCCTGGATGGCTTCGTGGATTCTGTTGTTCGACTCTCTATTAATGTAGCATATGTCAGTTCCAGAAGTGAAGTATATTTCTTTGATTCCGATAAGGAAGGAGCTAAGAGATTACTAGAGAACTGACTGTAATTAATACCTTCAGTGGCTTCAGTATTCAACAGTATGGTGAAATCCCTGTAGTATGCTTTTGCATAACACATAGCTCACTCAGAAAAATTACCCTGATTTTAAGTTAGGAGTTTTCATCACTCTTGTTTGTAATCAGAATACTGTGAGAACAAGAGCACTTCATGCTATTTGTCTGGTGACCTAAGAAGTGTGTGGTTGTGCAGGAGTCTTGTCGAATGTTATTTCATTCTCTCAAAAAATTAAATGGCATTCAGAGTTACATTGTTTCTTTGCTCGTATCTTTTGATGTATGAACCGCAATAGTTCACATCAGTAAGGGTTAGTTGGACCAGCTGGCTGACAAGTGTTGTCCTAGTTCAATGCGCCGGTAAAGCTGTTGTCTCGCATTATCACTAAGTTCGTGTAACACAGCATAAAACATATCCTAAGGATAATATTTGGCTGTACTGGACACAGCTTGGCTTCCGCTACATGTGAAATAAAATCCAGTGAGATTCAAGCAAACATACACGAACACATGATGTAATGTTTACATCAGGTTTATTCTTTTGATGAACAGAGTATAAGTAGGTGTTTTAGATAATTGTCAAATTATTAAGACTGATAGATACAGCTTTGTTCATATCTTCAGTGCAGTTATAACTGTAGTAAGTATAATTATTTTGAAGGATGCAGTTTAGATAAATTCACAAATAAGATACTGAAAATTCTTAGCAGCACAGTTAACAGTAAGTACTATCACCAACAGTTACTTTCAAGTGTGTGTGTGTGTGTGTGTGTGTGTGTGTGTGTGTGTCTGTGTGTGTGTCTGTGCGTGCGTGCGTGCAACATTTAATACAAATAAAATGTAGAACATTCGTAATGTACTTACAGGTGGTGTATATTCTCTTAAAAGATTTACCTTTTCATGCCGGTGTAGTGATAGTAGTCGTGTGCTGTGGACGCAAGCCAGTCCTGCCTGGGTGTGCAAGCTGGACTACAGACTTTCCCTGCCCCTCCCACTCCGGTACTTCTGTCCCTGGTTTCACACTTGCAGTTTAATCACTACAAACTTACTATATATATATTTGATCTCCATTTCAAATAAAACAGTTGTTCTGGATCTTTTAAACCAGTCACAAAAATTTTTTTGTATGTTGTCAGATCAGTGACTTTGGACATAGCACAAGTAGGGTAGGTGCATTATTATTTAAAACCTATTTAATGTTATTTCTGTTTTCACATGTACGGTAATGTTTACTTGCATTTGGTTTACGTCACATTACAATAATTTCATCACACAGTGTTAAATTTCAAAAGTTGTTTGTGTGATAAATCTTGAAATGGGGAAAGGCACACACTGTTGTACTGCATTCCTTACAACAAAACTTAGGAGCCCAACATGTCAGTACAGAACTGAAACAAGGTGGGAAATCAGTAGTGCAGGAGTGGTGGTGGTGGTGGTGGTGGTGGTGGTCGTCGTTAGTGATTAATGTCTCGTTGACAACGAGGTCATTAGAGACGGAGCGCAAGCTCGGGTTAGGGAAGGATTGGGAAGGAAATCGGCTGTGCCCTTTGAAAGGAACCATCCCGGCATTTGCCTTAAACGATTTAGGGAAATCAAGGAAAACCTAAATCAGGATGGCTGGAGACGGGATTGAACCGTCGTCCTTCCGAATGCAAGTCCAGTGTGCTAACCACTGCGCCACCTCGTCGCTCGGTAGTAGTGTAACAGAAGCTGAAACTACGCTTTCATATCGAATGCAGCTGCCATCTAGTGACTCTACTGCTAACTACAGTCTTCCAACACAGGTGCTAGATGCCACGTAAGTCGAACTTCCACAGAAGTAGAGGGTAGTGAAGTGGAGAAATACAAAGAGAGGTGGAACCGCTACAACAGTCCCCTGGCTGAACAGCACAGTTGCTCTAGATTTCTACAGAAGTTGACTGGAACGAAAGTGTTAAGGGTCATCTTTAGCATTGTTTTCTGTTCATCCTGGTGTAAATGTGAAGCACTTGCTGTGTGACAGAACCTTTAAAAAATGAAAAGTCTAGGTTAGAATACCAACTGATCTGGAAAGGATAGATTGCTCGCTACTCACTGTAAAGGTGACTTGTTGCATTGTAGACGGGCAGACTTCTGATTGTAGTTATTTGTAGGTCTCCTGACTCTTTGACTTCAGAGCAATTCTGCTCAAGCTAGAGGGGGTTCGTGGTTCACTTAGTAGAAAGTACCAGAAATTAGTTGTAAATGGTGACTTCAATATTAATTTTGTATGTGACTGTGCAAGAGAAAGGATGTTTTAAGTTTTCTTGAATTCATAAGATGTTATGCAGATTGTGTTTCTTCCAATGTGGGAGCAGGGGACAGGAGCACTGTAATAGACAATAGTTTTATTCATTCTTCATTACTAGTTGGGTATTCTGTTAGTAAAAGGATGAATGGTCTTTCATGCTGTGTTGCACAAATTTTAACACTAAAAGGTTTTTATACTCAGACAGATGTTACATTCTATTTCCTCTGTGAGCTATTGATTGGATTAAACAAAAGATTTTGAATGCTAGCATCTATTTTGATTTAACGAAGCCATTTGAGTGTGTTAATCACACAATATTGCTCCAGAAGTTGGGCCCTTATGGAATACAGGGAATAGCTCACGATTGCTTCACCTCGTATGTTAAGAACAGACAGCAGGAGGTCAGTCTCCACAGTATTGACAGTGGCTGTGATGAGATGACCTAGAGAGGCATGGTCAAATGGTGAGTGCCCCAGTGATCAGTGCTGGGCCTCCACTGTTCCTTATTTATGTAAATGATATGCCTCCTAGTATTATATGCGATTTTAAAATATTTGTTTGCTGATGACTCCAGCTCGGTAGTAAAGTATGTTGTGTGTGAAGTTGGCCCGGTTTCAAATAGTGCACTTAAAGACATTTGAAGACATAAGTTCATGGCTTGTAGAAAATAAACCAATGCTAAATCACAGTAAGACTCAGTTTTTACAGTTTCTAATACAGAATCAAAATACCATTAATGAGACTTAACAGTTCAAGTTTCTAGGTGTTCAGATGACAGTGAACTGTCATTGAAAGCCCATGTTCAGGATCTTGCACAGAGGCTTAATGCGGAAGGTAAAGCCTTCTCCACAGTCAACCCTTTCATTATTCAGAAGGGTGTCGACACAATTGCAGGTCCTGTAAAGTCTTGTTCCCAATTAAGAAATGGCAGCTTGTTGTTAGACACAGTCAGTGCCCTCCAGACACAAAAATTGCTGCGAACTTCACTGCTACACGCATTCCCTGTCTGGGTGGGTGTGCACCGCACTTTAAATTCATCCTGCAGGGTGGTTTATACATGCTCTCTCAACAGATTGTCCAACATGAAAATTCAAAACTACCTGTATAACGAGGGCGTAATGGCTGTACATATTTTCGAAAAGGGTTGGCAAGGACTTGGTTCCAACCCGTACTATCTTCTTGACATTTGACAGAGTTCACCTTCCATCGAACATTAAAGCGGGCTAAGAGAGAATTTCAGTTTGCCCTTACATCCCCAACCCTACGCATTGCTGTCGGTGTCAGTGGTTTAATCATACCAGCCAGTCGTGTTCCGATCCGCCCAAATGCGTTAAGTGTGGCAAGGATGCCCATGAGGGTGCTTGTCCACCTCCATCTCTTTGTTGCATCAGCTGTATGGGCGATCATGCTGCTTCTTCTATAGATTGCCCCAATTTCAAAGATGAACGGCTTATTAAGGAAATCAAAGTAAAGGAAACGGTGTTCACATTTGCTGTTTGTAAGTTATTCACTAGTCAAAAACCCATTGTGCCTCCAGCAGGTAAATATAGCACTGTCCTAGCATCTCCTTGGAATACTAAGGAGGCAGCCATGCAGACTTGTGATCTCACCTTTAGTACCACGGTTGTCAGATTGGTCAGCACAAAGATCGCCTGTTCAGCCTTCTCACTATCACCTGTTCACTCTACAGCTCACCATTCATCGGCTAAATCACGAGCCCCAAAATCAGACACCCGGACTTCCAAAAAAGAGCCTACCGGCGAAGATCTTTTTATCCACTCCAACTTCACAACTATCGATTCCTCCCACATCTCAACATCCTGATTCCAAGAAGGCTCAGAAGAAACAAAGTTCCTCTTCTTCTCCGCCACGGCGTGTCTCATCTACAGCGCCACCTGGTGGTAACCGCCCTCGGCTGTCTTCTGTGTCGCCAAGGCGCACTGCTGGCAACCGATCAAACGGCCAATTGCTGGTGGCAGGAGCTGCCCCCGAACAAACTATGGATCAGGATCTTCTGCCTTTAGCTGAATGCCATTCCACGCTGTCAGCCGCTGGCTCTCAGCAGTCGTTGAATTGAGAGAAACCATGGTGAGATTCTTTCCTTTGCTGTCCACCCTATGTCAATTATCCATTGGAATATCCGCGGCACTAGAGCCAATGGGGATGAATTGTCAATTCTGTTATGATCCTACGCACCGATCATCTTCTGTCTTCAGGAAACAAAGCTGCGTTCCCATGATCGCTTTGTTTTCCCTCATTGCCAGTCAGTCCGGTTTGATCTCTTCTCTGTTGATGGCACTCCAGCACATGGGGGACTCATGAATCTTCTCCATGATACTGTTCATTATCACTCAATCCCTTTAAACAGTTACCAAGCGAGGTGGCGCAGTGGTTAGCACACTGGACTCGTATTCGGGAGGACAACGGTTCAATCCCGTATCCGGCCATCCTGATTTAGGTTTTCCGTGATTTCCCTAGATCACTCCAGGCAAATGCCGGGATGGTTCCTTTGAAAGGGCAGGGCCGACTTCCTTCCCCCTCCTTCTCTAATCCGAGCTTGTGCTCTGTCTCTAATGACGTCGTTGTCGATGGGACGTAAAACACCAATATCCTCCTCCTCCTCCTCCTCCTTAAACAGTTCCTTCCAAGCTGTTGCTGTCCGACTTTCCTTTTCTGGATACACCTTCTCTCTTTGTACTGTATACATTCCATCGTTCACACCGATGGCGAGAGCCTCCCCCCCCCCCCCCCCCCCCTTCCCCATTTGCTGATTGGGCACTTCAATGGTCACCACCCGCTTTGGGGATCTCCGTGTCCTTGTCCGCGAGCCTCCCTATTGATTGACGTCTTCCATCAAGCGGATCTTGTTTGCCTCAACGCTGGGGAACCTACATTTTTGTCTGTCTCCACGACAAATTTCTCTCATTTGGACCTTATGGTAGGTACTGTTCAGCTAGCTCGGCGCTTTGAATGATTTTCCGTGTGTCCTTCAATTGCAGCCACAACTGCCATCTGTGCGCCCGATATGCTTGAAGTTTGGCCAAGCCAATTGGACACTTTTTTTGTCTCTAGCGACATTTGATGACCGTCACTTTCCTAACATCGATGATCAGGTCGCTCGTGTCACAGACATTATTCTTACAGCATTCAGTACCTCGCACCTCCGATTTGCCCCGCCGCCCCTCAGTTCCTTGGTGGAACAAGGCGTGCCATGACACAATACACGAGCGGCGACATGCTCTTCGTGTTTTCCGCCACCATCCTACTTTGGCCAACTATCCGCTATAAACAGTTGCATGCGCAATGCTGACGCGTCGTCCGCTATAGCAAGAAGGCAAGTTGGGACTTGTTTACTAGCTCTTAAGACCTCCATTCCCTCCTCAGAAGTTTGGAATCGAATTTGACGGTTATCTGGCGTGCCTAGTTTCTCCCCGAGCTCTGGGCTCACTGTCACGCATGGTACCGTAGTGGACCCAATCGTAGTTTCTCACTTATTGGGTCAACACTTTGCTGAGATTTCGAGCTCTTCAAATTACCTGCCAGCCTTTCTCCTGAAGAAATGTGCAGCGGAAGTGAGACCTCTTGCTTACTCCTCTCAAAATAGCGAAAGCTGTAATACTGTTTTCTCCATGCAGGAACTCCAACACGCACTCTCTTCTCGCTCTTCCACCCCAGGACCGGATGTATCCACATCCAAATGTTACTGTATTTATCATACCATAGTCTGCGTTACCTCCTTCGCCTTTATAATCGAATCTGGACAGCCATTACTTTTGCCAAAAGATGGCGGGAAGCTACTGTCGTCCCTGTTCCGAAACTTGGAAAGGACAAACATCTCCCCTCTAGCTATCGCCCCATTTCTCTCACGAGTAGTGTACGTAAGGTTTTGGAGCATATGGTGAATTGCCGTTTAGCCTGGTGGCTGGAGCCCTGCAGTCTTTGAACACCTGCCCAATGTGATTTGCGAAAGCATCGTTTTGCAGTTGGCCACCTTGTTGCTCTCTCCACTTATATCATGAACACTTTTCTCAGGAAATGCCAAAGGGTAGCAATATATTTTGATCTGGAGCGACACTGTTCTCTTGGGGTTTTCGAGGTCGGCTGCCCCTCTTTATTCGTGAATTAATGGCAGAGCACACATTTAAAGTGCGGGTGAACACTACTCTCTACTGTACTTGGCCCCAAAAAAAAAAAAAAAAAGGGGTACCCCAGGTCTCCGTGCTAAGTGTTATACTGTTTGCCATCACCATAAATCCAATTAAGGGTTGTCTCCTTCCTGATGTCATGGGCTCCCTCTTTGTGGAAGATTTTGCAATCTACTACAGCTCTCAACAGACCAGCCTTTTTGAATTATGTCTTCAAGGATGTCTCGATTGCCTCCACTCTTGGAGCATCAAAACAGTCTTCCGCTTTTCTCCCAGTAAGACGGTTTGTGTCAATTTTTGGCATTGTATGGAGTTTCTTCCGCAGCCCTACATCTAGGCCCTGTCGACCTTCCGTTCGCAGACGTCGCTAAATTCTTGGGTCTTATGCTTGACAGAAAATTGTGCTGGTCCTCCTATGTTTCCTATCTTACAGCTCGCTGTCTGCGATTCGTCAACACCCTCCGTTTTCTGACTGGTACCTCTTGGGGAGAGGACTGAGTAGTCCCTCTCCGCCTCTATTGCGCCTTAGTGTGCTCGAAATTGGACTATGGAAGCAAAGTGTGCTCCTCTGCTCGGCCGTCTATTCTTCGGCATCTCGACTCTGTCCACCACCGTGGATTGTGTTTCGCATCTGGAGATTTTTACACCAGCCCTGTGGAAAGCCTTTATGCTGAGACCTGAGAGTGCTGACCCTTCGCTGCCCAATCGGCGAGCTGTCCTTCTGAGTCATTATGCTAACCATCTGTCTTCCGTGCCTGCTAATCAGGCCCATGACCTTTTTTTCGACACCCCTCTTGGATTTAGGGTATGCAGGCCGCTCCTCCTCTCTACCACCACCGAGAGTCTGCTTCCGTCAACTGCTACGTTCTCTTTCCTTCCACTTTCCTAAAACTTTCTTGACAACTGGGGGTACAGCACCACCTTGGTTCCGCCCCCAGACCTGCCTGCTCTGTGACCTTTGTCAGCTTCCCAAGGAGGGTACCCTTTCTCTCGTTTATCCTCGGGTATTTGCTGCTCTGTGCACAAATGAAGGATGCCACATTTATTGACACTGATGGCTCAAAAAACATCATTTGATGTTGGGAGTGCCTATATTGTTGGCGACACCCTTAATTGATTTTGGCATCACGACCAGTGTTCGGTTTTAACCGCGGAGATTTATGCTGTTCTCCAGGCTGTCCAATACATAAACTGCCATCAGCCAATAAAGTATATTATATCCTCAGATTCGCTGAGCTCTCTCCTCAGTCTCCAAGATCTTTACCCTGTCCACCCTCTGGTCCACCAGATTCAGAACTGCCTCCATTTGCTCCACTTGAGGGGCGTCTCTGTGGCATTCCTCTGGATCCCAGGACACATTGGTATCTCATGGTAACGAGGCGACCGATATACCAGCCAAGGTTGCTGTCTTTCCTCTTCAGCCTTCTGTTTGCATGGTTCCCTTCGCCGATCTACAGAGTGTTTTCTGTTGTTGTGTTAGTCTTTTATGGCATGCAGATTGGTCTACACTTCCCAATAATAAATTGCGGGACATGAAAGCTCTTCCCTGTGCTTGGACCTCTTCCTCCCCAACTCGTCATCGGGAGGAGGCAAGTTTAACTAGACTCTGGATAGGGCACTGTCTTTTTAGCCATCGATGCATTTTAAGTGGCGATCCTCCCCCGCTTTGGCCCCACTGCTCTCAACTGTGGACGGTGAGACACCTTTTACTTGAGTGCTATTTTACTCCGCTACACGCCCGTCAGATATATCTTCCATTTTAGCAGATGACACGCGCTCAGCCAATCACGTCCTCGAGTTTTAGTGTTAGTGAGATGACGCCGGTCATTTGAAGCTCTTTTTGAGGCAAACCCCCCCCCCCCCCCCCCCCCAATCTAAAGTGGTTTTCTAAGATTTTTTTTCTGTTTTTTTTTAGTTTCCCACTTTTTGAGTTTCGATCCCATTACGGATGATTTCCAATTTGGTTTTTTCTACCTTTCCCTAAGCCACAGACAACGCTCTAATGACCGTAGCAGTTTTGCAACCAAAAAATAAATAAATAAATAAAACACTGTAAAATAAGAGAAAAGGCTTGTCTATTTTATTAATTTACTGGGCAAACCTTCATGGTGCTTGCACTTCACAAAGTTGTCTAATCCATGTACAGAACTGCTTTAGAAGGCAATATTAATAAACAAAGTAAATATCAAAAAGAAAACAGTATTCTTAAACTAACTACTTAACACACATTGTACCCAGAAAACCCAACAGTAAAAAGCCATTCACCACCTTCTGCCAGGTGTTGGCTAAGGTAAAACCGATGCTACGTTGGTATCTTTGGCTATAACATACTCGTCTAGGACAGCAGGCAACACAAATGACATCCTCTACCAAATTTAACAAGTGTGTTTCAATTCATTGCTGTTGCTAATCTGCCAAACATAATGTTTCACAGTCTTTTGTGCTGTGAAAGACTAGACACTGGGTATTTATTTCAGGATGTCTATGACCCGGGATATCCGGGAAAAACCCGGGAATTTTTTCATCTGGGAGGAAACAGGGAAAAACCCGCGAATTTGTTATAATTCCGGAAATTTTTCGTTCTTTAAGTTTTCAGTTAATTTTTTGTAATTCTGACTGGTAATAACCGATACTCTAACAAAGGATATTACTGTATCCCGCTACTGCGGAATAATACTGCAACATTAAAACATGAACGAGAGAAAAAAAAATGAAAATAAAACTTAAATTGCAAAGGAAATGCACCATATAAAATAAGTGCTCCTACAAGAGTCTGCCAAGAGCAGAATGTGTCAACGGCTTTTTAGTACCTTCTCCCGCTTCTGGCTACAGAAATTCTGCTGTTGGCTGTCTAAGTAGCAGTAGCAGCAACCAGCCACATTGTACCCGGAAAAATTTTACTGGCGCGCCCAAGCTGTCAGAACACGTGTGCACAGCAGGCCCGTATCTAGTGGGGGGCGAGGGCAAACTGGGGTGAACCGGGTGGAAATTTCGGGGGGGGGGGGGGGGGGGGGTAAATTCATATTCTTGAGGGGGGGAAAAATCCTTGTTTCACAAAGCACCTAGCATCCAGCGCACGTCGGTCTATCAATGATTCATATGATTTTGAAACACACCCCTGCTGGTATTTGAACAAATTCTGATTGATTTCTGAATGAATTAATTGATTTTTGAATGCGTGCATATTGTACGTGATGTCTCTACCAACTGCAGACAAAACGGGGCGGGGCTATACGAGCTGAGCGGAATAAAACAGAACCAGAAAATGCCAAGTGCTGCTTGTTTATGTGGTTGATTTGGTTTGCGAATGTTCAGCGTTGTTATAATCACTAGTGAAATCCGTAGATTCAGACTATCAGAGTGGAATAAACGACTAACAGGAATGACAGGTAAGAAAGATAACGTATTATCTTCTCGGTGTATCCAAGAAAGTGAAATCTTGACAGAAAATTTTAGGCCAGATTGTTACACTAGACAGGGCCAGTTGCAGTCCCCGGCTAGCAGCCACTTAAGTTCCATTCTGGCAGTAGCGCGGGAAACGCATTGTACGAACTCGTAATAATTCCTAACCGGTGAATAATCGCTGGATAACTAAACCGGTGATTGTGGCAGGGGTACTAAAGTTAACCGGAGAATGAGTTTTGATAGTGGTAGGAATAGTTACAGAATTAGTGATGACAAAACTATTGTTACAATGAGGAAGGAGAAGAAACGGGGTCATCACACAGATTATGGAAGAATATGACAATTCCAAATTTATACAAGAATTTTGTTCTACTACTTTTTGGTCTCGTGCATGAGAAACTGGAATGCATGAATGAAATGTGAAACTATTTCCTAACGTAAAGCTTTTTTCTTGTAGTAGGCCAAATAGGTATTTCGTATTGCTACTTCGTGAATTTATTGTCGTATTATAAAAATGGTCATTATTGCCAAAACAGTGTCGCTTATTTGGTGTATGTTACAATTGCTGAAATATTAGAAATGCCTATTTTGTTTTATCCTGTACACAGTGACAAAATAGACGTAATCAGATTGAGAAACCACACCAGTCTTGGGTACTAATTGTATTAAATGTTTTTTCAGTATTAGACAATGACAGTTATATTTATCATGTGGCAGAAAGTTTGACGAACTTTGATAAGGTAATAGTTCTTTCACAGAAAGGAAAGACTGCCATGTAAAGTTGTACCAAGATTACAGAGAAAAATCGCTAGGACCTAAGGATTGAAAAAATGTGCACTGTCTTGCCTGTCTCATGTCTTTACTGGTTTTAGGTATCCTATATTTAATTATATGTTACACAGAAGAGCAATTTATTAGCTAATAAGCAATAAAGAGTCCAGATTTTCTGAAGAGTTCTTGTTCTCCTGGTTACAAATAATCCTATCCAGTATTAATTGCGAAGGGTTGTACAGAATGTCAAACCAGCCGACTGGGAGCAGGATAGGCACTACAGGACATTTCAATTTCCACTGTCCTGAAATAGTTTAATGGCATCCATTACAAAATATATACATTTGAGTTCCAAAGAGCAAAATACAGTGATGTTCGCTATAAGAATGTTGTTTGAAGAGCTGTGGCACTGCACTGCACACTTAAGACCAAATAACGTGTCTTACATTTCCTCGAAGATGTATGTTTCATGTATCAGACTCTTCAGAAAGTTGTGCGCTACAAAATGAACTTCTTTTTGAAAAGTCTGTCTTTTTTTTCCCTCCACAGAGCAGTCTGAGTTATAAGGGGGGGGGGGGGGGGGGAGGGGGGGGGTGGTAAGATGGATTCCTGTGGCTGGGAGCTATTAAGTGAATTAAAATTTATTCATGTAATTACAGAAGGCTAAAATATGTTATAGTTTCAGATTTTATTTTATTTCCACCTTTCTGACAGCTAAGCATTAATCGCCTTGCAGAACAATAAAGTTATTTTTGTTGGTTTGCTAAAGAAATGTGGCTTTTATTAGGGTTTCCTTCTGAGGCATTGAAACAAAGTTTTTAATTCCACACTATTGGCTAGTTTCTACTGTTCGCTGCATTTCAAGTGCACTTACTGCATTATGCCATAACAAATAACGAAACATGACATAATTCAGTACTGGTACTCGAAGAAAATTTACGTCCCGAAAACCACACTGAAAAGCTCCATATCAGATCGAGACCTACGTCATTGGGAATCTGGACATACGAATGTGCACTGTAAGGCGAACTATGCATTTTAGTGCGGTTCACGAAATTCCGACGCTCTTGGAGTATCCTCTCAGGTCTTATTTCTTTTATGACAAGAAGTGAGATCTTTTAATGTTTTCCACATACGAACATAAGGACTTCCTACGTCACTATAGCTGCGCAAGTGCGGTGACGTCTCTTATCTGGCACTGTCTGGCAACTGCTGAAATGAATCTATTTCTAACAAGTCGCAGGAAAATATTGCGAACAGTTATTCGAAAAGAGTTATTTTCAAAGTAAATATCCTTTTACGGAAGATGAACTGTGTGCAACAATGTACTATGAATTTCCTATATCACAGTGCGTTTGCTCTCTTTTAAAAATCAACTTCTTGATGACGAGCCATTTATAAGAATTTCTAGCCCAGAAGATCAGAGATTTACGTCGTTATTAAAAATTTTACTGGCGTGTTTGTGTGATGTATCTTACAGTGTAACATGCGTTAAACAAATCAACATTACATGTGAAAGCTTAGCTTCTCTTGTAGCTTATTAAACTTCGAGACAAACATTATATTCGAAAGCTTTGCTTTTCTTGTAGCAACACTATGTATATTAATTTGAACCATTAAATTTTCCTGTTGTTGGAATTCAAATTTATGCTTTCGTGATACGAAAATATGCAGCATACATGTTGCTGCAGATCAAAGATATATTCAAAGATATATTTTCGCTCTGAGTTTTGTTTGCTAAAGTGTTGGGAAATTCTACGCTCCTGTATAAAACCATATCCATTCAAAGGATACGTTTTATAGTTCATAGGGAAAGTATACTATCACTTAACACAGAAAAAGTGTATTTTCACCCGGGAGAAAATGTATTTTTAGCCAGGAGATTCGGGGAAAATCCGGGAATTTTTTTTCCTTGTCCGTGTATACACCCTGTTACTTTTACAATTGTCATCTACATTGGCATAACAACTGAGATATCATATAAGGCTACGTTAGACTCGGACTTGATATTTCCACACATACAGTAATACATGTATGTGGTAATGCTTCCTGTAAATGGTGAATTTGAGCTAAAGCAGATGTGGTGATGTATTTCCACACACATTGCGTAGTGCAAGGATAATGTTCCAGGCACTTTCGCACATCTTTCCATTGATCACTGAGCCAGACAGTCATTGGAACAGCTTCTTCTGTAGGAACTTACAAAATGCATAGTTTTCTCACAACCCTTGATACAATTTGTGCAAATGTTTCTGCACTAGAAACATGGTGTTACCACTCAGTATGCTCACCCATACCATCCTCTTGATCTCATCGCAAATTCCATCAACCGCACCCTTTTGTGACCTCTTGCAAAGAAGCTACAGTCAGCTGGATATCCTCAGTTCTTCACAGTGCAGGAAGTGCTCAAAAATGAATCCAAGTTTGAACTGAGCTGCTGCTCCATCAGTTCAGTGTTGTCCATCAGTTCAGTGTTGACAGAATATAATTTTAGGGTTCTGTTGTTGAAACTCAGTTAAAATAGCTTTATTAAAGATAAAAACAATGACATGTAGAATCAGACAAATATCATATGAAAACTGCCTTTAGCTCATTGCTATCAGGATAACAATAGAATAATGTGACAATTTCAGAACTTAGTGAACTTGAGTTATTTCCTTTTGAAACTTGATGCTGAAATTACCTGTAAAATGTGAATGGAAAATTATTTCTCCATCAGACAAATGAACCTTCAGTACATGAATTTCTGAATGCTGTCTTACACTGTTCTAAATGTGGAGAGAGAAATTTTCAAGCAATGTTTTTAGAAAGGCAAAGCCTTCTGCAATGGGCATGAATGGAGTCATTGGCATTGCAGCTGGTTTTCTACAGATCCACTGGTAGAATTTAATGTCCTTGGTAACATCAACTTCAGAAATATATGTGGAAGTAGTGTTTACTCCACAGATTTGGAAATTCTGCTTTGCACTAGTGATAGAAGTTTGTGGAAACTGTTTCAACAGCCAATGTGTCTGCATTGCACGGAAATAATGGTATATTGTGAGAAAGTTAAATGACAAGTAACTGCCCATTCTCGTGAAGTATGCACATGAAGACCTCTTCATCGTTCTCTTTTGTAGGAAGTACATAAGGTGCTGGACAAGAATCTGACTTAATACAACCAATTTTTAAATGTCAATATTCCTAACTCAGTAATTTCTAAACCTCATTGATATGCATGTTGAGGTGCAGGCTGTCATCGATCCTTGTGGCCATCGCAGAGACAGATACCAGGTGCAGGTTGTTCACTTAAGGCAGCCAATAAAACCGGCCACCCCTCAGATTTCTATGTCTGGCTATATCCACAATTTGGCAAGAGTGTAGAATGCAGAAGTGTTTGGAGAAAGAGTTTCTCCTTCTCAAGCAGTTACAGTGCTGTATGAGCTTGTGGTCTACTGGTAAACATCACGAAATGTGGATTTGGAGTTATGAATTTGAGTCCACACACTCACTTTTTTTTTTTTTTTTTTTTTTTTTTTTTTTTTTTTTTTTTTTTTTTTTTTTTTTAACTGCTTAAGTTGTAAGTATGACATAACCAGAAAAGTATTCACTTCACATTCTGACCCATCAGTAATAGCAAAAGCTTCCGGAAACAATTCATCAAAGGAGCTCATGGCTGTATCGAGATCAGCACATTACACACTCCAGTTTCCTTGCCCTTTTGTGGCCACCAGAGACTGGCCGTATGTCACATGCCACATGCATAACCAAGTGACTGCAGTATGGCACTGAGAGTGTATTTATCAGTTGTCATTTACTTGCTTGAATTTCCAGTATTTATCTTCCTGTTAAGTATTGGGTTTTGCGTATTCGATACTTGAACTTCGTGAAAATTGTGTAAGCCTTGGAAAATAATCTCAAGTGGAATAGAAGTTAAACATTTGTGGCATAACAATCTGTCGATCTGTTGTGGATACAAGACAGCAGCCGGACAGATATTTACCAAAGAAAAATCACCAAACAGCCATATGTTTTCAGAAGTTACATTATTTGTACGACTGGTTTTGGCATCTCATTAATGCCAGCTGCAGGCCCCTGCATGTTCCTTGAGGATTCACATTTACTGATACTGTACTTCATTGCGGATTCGTGCTGGTATAGTCTTATCTGCGAGTGTGATATCTAGCTAATTACCTACATATTATGTAATCCCCTGGAGCAATTTCAGTCCTTGACATGAAACTACAGATTTCATTTGGCTATATTAACCCATGATATTTAATTGCATTCTTCAGACTGATAAGTGTTATCTTTTACATACAAGGGTAATCCCAAAAGTGAGGGCTCCTATTTTTTAATAAGTATATAGACCTGTTTATTTCTACAATGGTTTACAGGTTTAACATTTAGCTATTTTTTGACATAATCACCTTTTCTGTTGCTGCACTTCCGTAGATGCTGTGGCAGTTATTGTATGCCCATATCATACCAGCTCGATGCCGTGCTGTTCAGAAAGTTATGAACCTCTTCTTTCACCCCGTCATTGGAGCTGAATCACTTTCCAGACAAATGTTCTTTTAACCTAGGGAACAGGTGATAGTCACTGGGTGCCAAGTCAGAACTATAGGTTGGGTGGGTAATTATGTTCCACTGAAACTGTTGCAGGAGAGCAACGGTTTGCTGAGTGATGTGTGGGTTAGCGTTGTCATGGAGAATGTGAACGCCCTTGCTCAACATTCATTTTCTCCTGTTCTGAATTGCCCTTTTGAGTTTTTTCAGAGTCTCACAGTACCTGTCGGTGTCAATTGTGGTCCCAGCAATTCAGCTCCGACAATGAGGTGAAAGTAGTAGTTCAGAACTTCCTGAACAGCATGGCGGCGAGCTGATTTGACATGGGCATACAATAACTGCCACAGCATCTACGGAAATGAAGCAACAGAAATGGTGATTGTCAAAAAATAGCTAAATGTTAAACCTGTAAACTGATGTAAACCATTGAATAAACAGGTTAATGTACTCGTAAAAAAAAAAATGGAGACTTTAGTTTCGGGATTACCCTCGTAGTTAGAATGCCTTTTTTAGCCTGGTGCATTTTTAGACCCAAATTGACATAATCCCCAGGTCATATGTTGGGTGTTGGGTGTGTGACTGAATCTCGTGAGTTGTGTTTGTGTAGTGTAAGTTAGCTGTGTGACCTGACCTTAATTTTGGCATACACCTTAAGGGAAATTTTTTGATGTTCTTACCACGTATGCAAATTCTATGATTTTTAAGGATTTTTTTATTGATGTTGATCTGATGATACGTGGGATTTGATTATATTCTTGTCTACTGAACTGGGTAGCAAATTTCACTTTGTAGCTCGATACTCCCGGCATATGTAGTCCTGCACTACTAAATTGGTTGTTTTCCTCATTATTTAGAAGGCTTTGATTTAGTATTGGTAAATTCATTGATTGTTTTGTAGTATGAGGTCATGTAACAACTCCATTTCAACTCAAAATATTGCTCCTTTTTGTGCCAGTAAGTTCCTTAACTATTGTGCTTGTATTTTGTATTCTTGCCGGTTTTCACACACTTTGCATACTTTTAGCCCGGTCTGTGCCTACACTCCCTTTTGTGAAACAGCTTGCTATGTGTTAGTTCATATTTGGATGGGTTTAATCATTCTATAAATATCAATAGTATATCACCTTAAATCCCAAGAGAGTAGAAATTACATAGTCTATTGAGATTTTTGGGGGGCTCTGCTTGATTAATAAGTATTTTGGGTTGCTTGCTTGTTCCATCCTAGTATTTGTCCACCAATTGATGTTCAAGGGACTGTAAGGCATATTTTTTTATTTGACATTTAACATTATGCCGTCTATGTATTTCATGAGTATTCCTCACAAGTTTTTTCTTACTGTTATTCACTTAGTAATTTGTTGACCATTGGGGTTGCCTCCAATAGCATATTTTGATATTGTGAAAACTTATTCTGATACAATACTAATAGTGGGTGATATTAGTTCGGTAATAGATAAGCACGCTATTGTGTACTTCATAGGTCAAATCACAACTTTTAATTTGAACGGGGATAGTTTTCCTTAAGAACTATGGCGATTCTCATGTGTATGAGTTAATATATACGCTAGACAAGTTTTATCCTTTTGTGCATCTTATCTTGTATAGTGTCTATTTTTTGTTTCTGTGATGTTCGTCATGTTCTACTATAAATGCATTACATCAAAATAGTTTTGATGTGAACCAATATGTGTACATATTACGTTTTGTTGTGCTTTGTATGAACAGGTGCTCTTCTTAACACTACATGTTGCATTTTGTAGGTTTTCAGTACTTTCATTATTACACTTCATTGTCTGTAATGTCAACTAGTGGTATACCTTGACACATACTACACGTATACACACTCGTTTGTAACATGCAGGGTCTTGAAGACTGCATTAATAAAATGTTTAAATTGGTCTCTTAAATAAAATAACTTCTGAAAACCTATCACTGTTTGGTGATTATTCTTTGGTAAAACTTTGTGGCATATTGTTAGCTGTGGGTTTAATAGAAAATGATGGCAGCAGTGCCAGGTCTAACTCTTTGTATTGAGTTTGAGGTGAATGCTTTTGGACAAAAGTGTCAAAAAAGAATTTACGTGTTTAAAGGAAGATTGTGTTGGCATGAAAGATATTCAAGACTCAGGAAGTCAACATAATTGATGTGTAATGAATTGGAACATTTAACCATCACGTGACATATGCATTCAATACACAAGGTTCAGAAGTCAGGTTTGGGAGTACTGCATGCTGTAATTCAAAGTGAAAAAAATAAAAGGGTGAGTATTAATGCATATTTGAGCATCATCAGTCCACTCATTGGGAAGTCATATACAATATTGTTACTGGTGATGATTTATGATGTGCTTGTTAACTTCTTAAGAAGAAATTAACAGCTGAGCTCTAAAAAAAGACATATACTTTGGCAAATGGCAGTGTCGATATAGTATTTTTCATCTGGTGGCACAGAAAGGGTGTTGTACTCTACAAACTTTTTGCTAGGGTTGTGTCCATTGCAGCTTGTATTATTTGCCAACATCTGACACATTCTGGTCACAGTGTAAGAAAAATGACCAACAAAGCTCTATCACGTATTGCTGCAACACTGTAACTCACTCTGCTGAGGAGGAATCATACATGTTCAGGTATATGATAGGAATGATCATTCAATTTGAAGCAAGAGAAGTCCAGTAAACGTGGGCTTTGAAATGCATACCTTAAGAGCTATGAGCATTTTTTCAGTCTACTTTAATTAGGAACAATACAGTGTGTCCCATGAGGAATGATCAGGATTATGACAAATGATCATTCAAAGCATGGCCTGTATTATGCACACCCTAAGGACTATGAGCAGTTTTTTATCTTCACTACTGAGGAACACCTCTTCAGCTGAAGAAGTGCTCATAGTTCTTCAAGTGTGCATTTCAAAATCCAAGTTTGCTAGACTTCGATGCTTTGAATGACAGTTCCCATCATACCCCTAAACATACACTATGTGATCAAAAGTATCCAGACACCCCCAAAAACATAAGTTTTTCGTATTAGTTGCATTGTGCTGCTGCCTACCGCCAGAATGGGGCATGCCACATAACTCACGGACTTCGAACGTGGCCAGGTGATTGGGTGTCACTTGTCATACATCTGTACACAAGATTTCCACACACTTAAACATCCCTAGGTCAACTGTTTCTGATGTGATAGTGAAGTGGAAACGTGAAGGGACACATACAGCACAAAAGCGTCAGGCCGACCTCGTCTGTTGTCTGACAAGAAACCGCCAACAGTTGAAGAGGGTCATAATGAGTAATAGGCAGACATCTATCCAGACCACCACACAGGAATTCCAAACTGCATCAGGATCTACTGCAAGTACTATGACAGTTAGGCACCAGGTGATAAAACATGGATTTCGTGGTCGAGCTACTGCTTGTAAGTCACACATCGCACCGGTAAATGCAAAATGACACCTCGCTTGGTGTAAGGAGCATAAGCATTGGATGATTGAATGGTGGAAAAATATTGTGTGGAGTGGCGAATCACAGTACACAGTGTGGTGATATAATGGCATGGTGTGGGTATGGCGAATGTCCTGGGAATGTCATCTGCCAGTGTGCGTAGTGCCAACAGTAAAATTCGGAGCCGGTAATGTTATGGTGTGCTCGTGTTTTTCATGGAAGGTGCTTGCATCCCTTGTTGTTTTGCGTGGCATTGTCACATTACAAGCCTACGTTGATGTTTTAAGCACCCCGTTGTTGAAGAGCAATTCAGGAATGGTGATTGCATCTTTCAACATGATCGAGCACCTTTTCGTAATGCGTGGCCTGTGACAGAGTGATTACACAACAATGACATCCCTGTAATGGACTGGCCTGCACAGAGTCCTGACCTGAAACCTATAGAACACCTTTGGGATGTTTTAGAATGCACACTTCGTGCCAGGGCTCACTGACTGGCATCGATACCTCTCCTCAGAGGAGCACTCCATGAAGAATGGTCTGCCATTCCCCAAGAAACTTTCCAGCACCACATTGAACATATGTCTGCAAGAGTGGAAGCTATCATCAAGGCTGAGAGTGGGCCAACACCATACTGAATTCCAGCCTTACTGATGGAGGGCGCCATGAACTTGTCTGTCATTTTCAGCCAGGCGTCCGGGTACTTTTGATCACATAGTGTGTATCATTCCTCTTGGGACGGCCTGAATATTCTTTCAAATTAACTGAATTGGTCTGACAGTTCTCAGGTAGTTAACTGATTGCACACCTCTGAGAGCCACCTGGTTCTGTGTTAAAGATGTCGCCAAACCAGGTGTGAACTGAATTGTCATACCAAAAGGAATTATTTTGATGGTTCTTCAATAAGTATACATTTGAGGGTATAAGATCAGAAATAGCAGTGCATGATGCATGACTCCCAAACTAACTTCTGGATAGTTCTATTTGTGACATCAGCAGAATGTTTTATTGCATCACATTATAATGTTTCTTTTCTTTACCTATTAGCTTCTTGATCCACGTCTGCCATCTTACTTCCCAAGTGTATGAGACTTGGCCGCTAGATTTAGTCAATATTGAAACATATTTTGGAGTAGGAACAGGCCTATCAAATGCCTAACAAAAATCAACTTACAGATTGCTACACTTAGTATTTCAGACACAAACAAAATTAGACGAGAACCAATTGTTCAGGTAGACTTATTGGATGAGGAGGAGAGCATAGTGGTATGCTCATTACAGGTTTGCTCAGTAATGGTGAGAGTGAAATGGGAAGATTCATTCAAGTTGAGTGACAGATGCTGCAAGATGTGATGTGCTGTATTGATACATTTACCCTTAAAACTGCAACAACATGGATTCTAAGAAGTTAGGCAACCTTCCACCTAAATATTGTAAGATGGCAATAACAAAATTTAAAAAAAGCTGATATGAAGGCTTACTGGCAGTTACTCTTTCTGTGCAGCATTCACAAACTGAACATAAAAAGGGAGAAACAACAGTGGTAGTTAACGTACCCTCCACATCATGGGGCATGCAGAGTTTGAATTTAGATGTAGAACTGATGTGACAGTCAAACAGTACACTTACATACTAGGTCACAGAAGGTGCTTCTTTGTGACTACATAATGGTTAAAATGTTCCTATAATACAGTCAATAAAAAATAAAAATGTTACATGACTTGGGAATAACTAACAAACAATGGAAAAGCCATCTTTGTGTTTCTTCTTAAATGAGAAGTAACTGAAGACCAATCAAAAGACGAGAAAAAGATTTCTTAAAGATGTTTACATCCAGTACAAAACAAGACTGTTTCCTGATCTTTGGCCAAAATGTAAAAAACTCGTGATGTTCTTGGTGAGAGCATATCTAAAATTAATTATGAAAAGGTTCTTGCAGCAGTTTTTTTCCCTTAAAACTGTATTGTTACAGGGTAAAACCATGCCGACTGTACAATTTTGGAAAAGGCAAATGCCCATTTGGGGATAAATGTTTCTACCTACATACATTGCCAGATGGAACAAAACCAGACCATCTCGATTTTAGAAGACCAAAGCGTATCAATGCAGAAGGATTGCCACATTTTCAGGTAACTTGATTTTTTTACAAATTTAAGAATGTTTCAGTATCGTTAATAAAGATTTTGTTTCAGTTGTTCTTTTTGTGAGCCACTTCCATAGACTTGAATCAAAATGACAAACATCAGCAGTGTGAAAAACTGGCTTCCTTTATTTAAGATAATCACTGTAATGTCTTAAACCAGTGGTGCAATTTACCAAGAATTTTGCTGATGTCTGAAAAGTGTTGCTCTTCAGTACTGTTGTGAAACACAAATTGTCAAGAAAAAAAGCCTATTGGTTTAATAATACTAAACAGCAAAAACTTCTCTGATCTGCAAGATATTATTCGAATTAATTAACCCCTTGCCTCAATTACACAAATCTGTCTTGTTGGTGCCCAAACAGTATAAAGTATTGAAAGAGCAATGCATTAATATGTAGTTGTAAAAGGTTGTGAAGACTATCAGTGCAGCCCGATGTCGAGACCCGGTGAGTATCCAATCTGTCTGTGGATGCCACTGCCTTCAGATCGGAGTGTTCCTGATGTATTTTGTCAATTGTGGGATTCCACACTGCACTGAGCTGAAAAACGCTATCCCTGTTTACTAAATTGTTGTGCAGACATATCTCCACTGCCTCTTTGAAGATAGTCCCAGAAACCATTGGCACTGCACTGCTTCTTCGTGTTTTTTTAAATTGTACGGTGTGTCCCTTGATAATGCTATGTTCTGCTATTGCGGACTTGTTTGTCTGTTATAGTCATACGTTCCTGATGTGTTCAGTACGGTGCTGGGAGATACATTGTTGTGCCTGCCCGATATATTCCATCCCACATTCACACTCTATATTCTTAATGCCCGGCGTCTGCAACCCCAGCTGGTCTTTGGTTGAGCCAGGTATATCTTGCACTTTGTGCAGCGCGTGAAGGATGGTCATTATTTTGTGCTTCTTTAATATTCTTGCGATCTCGGCAGTCAGCGGTCCAGCAAATGGCAGAAACGCAACACAATTTGCTTCGTCGTCTTCTGGTTTCTTCTCCCGCCTCTCCTCTGCATGCAAGCATGTGTTATTTGTCTCTCGGTGTAGCCATTCTTTCAGAAGGTTTCCCACAGATGTGCTAACACAGGCAGCAAATTCTCGCTGTCACAGATCGACCTGGCTCTTTGTACTAAGGAGTTTAGTACTGAGTTACATTGTGCTGGATGGTGACAGTTCCGAGCATTGAGATGTAAGTCCATGTGTGTCGTCTTCCTGTAGACCGAGTGTCCCAACGTTCCATCCAAATTTTTCTTGATTGAAATACCCAAGACGGGAAGAAAGCCTCTCTCCTCTACATTCATGGTGAATTTGATGCTGACATGTATGCCACTGAGATGGTGTAGAAACTCCTGTAATTTTTCCCTGCCATGGGACTACATTAAAAAAGTGTCATTTACGTATCTGTAGAACACCTTTCGTTTATGGCGAGCAGTGTTCAGTGCCACATCTTCAAAGTGCTCCATGTATAAGTTGGCAATACCTGGCCAGGGGGGAAGCCATGGCAACAGCATCTGTTTGCTCATAGAATTTCCCACCACATTTGAAGTATGTTGTGGTCAACATGAGAAGAAAGAGTCTGAGTGTGTCCTCATTGAAGTGATCTTCGAAGGAATCATCCAGCGGCACCCGGGTGAAAAAGAGAAGTGACATCAAAGCTGACTAGTAGATCATTCTCATCCTGGTGTAACCCTTGGAGTATCTTAACAAATTCGGTAGAGTTCTTGACATGGTGAGGGCAGTGACAGACCCATGGTTTTAACAGCTGTGCTAGGTGCTTGGCTACACCATATGTCGGAGAATTAATGGTGTTCTGTATAGGACGTAGTGGGACAATCTCCTTATTGATCTTCGGGAGACCATACAGTCAAGGTGGATCCGCTGCTAGAGGATAAATCTTCCTGATGATGTTTCTGTCAAATCCTGAGCTGTTGAGAAGATTGATGGTCTTGCGCGTAACAGAAGCAGTAGCGTTTTTACCCACTTATTTGTATGCTAGATCTTGTAGTAAGGTGTCGATCGTCTGCCAGTAATCTTCTGTCTTCAGTAGGACTGTCGCATTCCCTTTGTCTGCTAAGACCACTATATCCCTGTCATCATGAAGGTTCAACAGTGCTCTTCTGCCGCAGCGTTGTTGTTCGGCATTCTTGCTTTCTCAAGTACCCTGCTGGTCTCTCTCCTCCCTCCTCACTTCCTCGGCTGCTCTCGGCGGGAGTCCGCATATGGGTTGACTCGACGTTGCTGATGATGTCACATTTTGGTAACGTTCTTGCAATTGGAGCAAAGTTCAGGCCTTTCGACAGCATGGAGATAGTTGGCTCATTCAGTGCTCTCTCTAATAGGTTGACGACGGTCTTAACATTGCTTGCTTTCTCCTCCTGTTGACGTCTGCCTGGAAGTCCGAGGAACTTCTTGCACTGTTTGTCGGTGGCTTTCTTCTAGTAGGGCTCACTGCTGGCGTCCAGCCACTCCCAGATGTGTGCTGGGAGAGTGGAGGCTAGGTACAGGTGGTGAGTGAGCAAAGTCTTGGCATTCTTTTAGAGTCGTATTCTGGTAACATGTATGTATTCCCGTACCAAGGCTGAACCAGCTTGTCATAATACACGTTTTGTCCTCACTGTGTTGACAGGATGCTGCAAGTTCACAAACTGCGGCATCACTTCCTTATCTCAACACTTTAGCAAGAAGGCTAATCTGTAGAGCAGCTTTCCGTTCTTGATTCGTAGATTCTGCAGCATCTTGTAGATATACTGGACATCTCTCCCCGCAGAGATACGTTATATGTGATTGCAGTCTCTCTCGGCATATTCCAATGATGAATTCTTCTCAGGTTATCAGCTGAGTGCTCCAATTCCAAGAACGTTACCAAAACATGACATCGTCAGCAATGTCGAGCAAGCCATATGTGGACTCGCACCAAGAGCAGCCAAGGAAGTGAGGAGGGAGATTAGCAGGGTGCTTGAGAAAGCAAGAATGCCGAACAACAACATTGTGGCAGAAGAGCGCAAGGCACTGTTGAACCTTCATGATGACAGGTATATAGTGGTCTTAGCAGACAAAGGGAATGCGAAGTCCAGCTGAAGTCAGAAGATTACTGGCAGAAGATCGACACCTCACTACAAGATCTAGAATACAAAGCGACTGCTTGTGTGTTGCACAAGACCAAAAACCTTCTCAACAGCTCAGGACTTGAGAGAAACATCATCAGGAAGCTTTACCCTCTGGCATCGACTCCACCGTGACTCACCTTTTAAGTCGAAGGTGGTCTTGCCTCTGCTGCTTCAGAAGTGGGAAATTTCCTGCCTCTAGCATAGCGTTGGGTTTGCTCACCTGCTGACTTACCTCATTTTGCTTTTACCATTGACAACATGACTGGCCTTTTACATTTTTTAGCCTTTTCTCTTTTATTGTTCTGACTTTTCTGAGATGTCATACTATCAGAATGGACCACATTTGAAACAAGGGACTGATGCCCTTGCTGTTTGGTCTCTTAAACGCCAACCAACCAATCCACCGTAACTACGGCCTCCCGAAGATCCATAAGGAGAATGCCCCACTTCATCCCATATTGAACACCATAGACTCTCCGACGTGTGGTGTAGCCAAGCACCCAGGACAGCTGTTAAAACTACTCGTGGGTCACTGCCATCACCATCTCAAGAACTCAACCGAATTTGTTAATGTACTCCAAGGGCTACACATGGATGAGAATGATCTACTAGTCAGCTTTGATGTCAGTTATCTTTCCACCCGGATGCTGCTGGATGATTCCTTAACTCTAGAATGAGATTTTCACTCTGCAGCGGAGTGTGCGCAGATATGAAACTTGCTGGCAGATTGCCTTTCGCGGGCAAGTGCTCTACCAACTGAGCTACCCAAGCACGACTCACGACCCGTCCTCACAGCTTTACTTCTTCCAGTACCTCGTCACCTTACTTCCAAACTTTGCAGAAGGTCTCCTGCGAGGAGACCATTCCTTAGTTTGGCCCCCATGGCAAGGAAAAACTACAGGAGTTTCTACACCATCTCAGTGGCATACATGTCAGCATCAAATTCGCCATGAAGGTAGAAGAGAGAGGCTTTCTTTCCTTCTTTGGTATTTCAATAAAGAAAAATCCTGATGGAACATTGGGACACTCGGTCTACAGGAAGACGACACACATGGACTTACATCTCAATACTCGGAGCTGTCACCATCCAGCACATTGTAACTCAGTACTAAACTCCTTAGTACAAAGAGCCAGGTCGATCTGTGACAGCGAGAATTTGCTGCCTGTGTTAGCACATCTGTGGGAAACCTTCTGAAAGAATGGCTAAACCGAGAGACAAATAACACATGCTTGGATGCAGAGGAGAGGCGGGAGGAGAAACCAGAAGACGAAGCAAATCGTGTTGCATTTCTGCCGTTTGCTGGGCTGCTGACTGCCAAGATCGCAAGAATATTAAAGAAGCGTGAAAAATCAACCATCTTTCGACACCGCAAAAAGTTACAGGTATACTTGGCTCAACCAAAGATCAGCTGGGGCTGCAGATGCCAGACATTTACAGTATTAAGTGCAAATGTAGGATGGAATATATCGGGGAGACACAATGATATATCTCCCAGCGCTGTACTGAACACATCAGGAATGTATGACTAGAAAAGACAAACAAGCCTGCGATAGCAGAACATAACACTATTGAGGGACACACATTCGAATTCGAAAATCGAAGCAGCTGTGCAGCACCAATGGTTTCTGGTACTCTATCTTCAAAATGGGAGTGGAGATACACCTGGACAACACTTTAGTAAACAGGGATAGCGGTTTTAAGCTCAGTGTAGCGTGGAATCATGCAATTGACAAAATACGTCAGGAACGCCATGATCAGAAGGCAGCGGCATCGGTAGGCAGATTGGATAGCCACCAGGTCTTGAAACCAGGCCACGCTGCGGCCCCCACCACAACCAACATGGTACTCCCTTCCGGAGGAATGTGATTGGCCGGACTACAGGAGCGGACGATGGCCAAGCAGCTTTATAGATATGCAGAACAGAGCATCCCGACACTTGGCCAGAAGATGATGGGTACGAAACTCATTGAAACATTGTGACTAGATAATGCCACAAGTTCCTCCAAAAAAAACCTTAACACAAATAAAGCCTAACAAAAAATAATTGTATTTAAAATGCATTCTCAATATGAATTGAAACCACTTGTGAAGTACCAAATGTATGGAACTCCATTTGGAAAAGCAGTTATGTTCAGAATAACTGTCACCATTAGATCTAGCATGTTATAGTGTGTTTTGATTTCTTTAAAAGCTCTTCTTCCGTGTGATCAGAAAAAAAGAAAAATGCAACGTTCGCCTAATCTGGACGTGAAAAATGTTATACTAAGTATGGAAAAGTGTGTGGTAAACTGCTCTACGTACACACTATTTTAATTTACACAGTACAGTAAACATGTATTAGGACAATTGGTAAGAAAATATTGTGTTTAAACAATCCATAACAATGAAAGAAAATCTGTCATACTTACTAAAATATAGTGGACATTTTATCCCTACTTTTTAGTTGAAAACCTCAGTCATTGGTTTTTGCATTACGAAGACAGTCTGTTATGATGCATAGTTGTGCCATCGTCTCATAAACATCAAATCAGCAGGTGTAGCAGTGGGCTGTTGCTCCAAATAAGGTAGCGCGAGGTCATGGGCTTCTCCTGTGTCACTAGCTCTCCTTTGTCGCTTTCAGGCTCATTCTCACTTCTGTCACAGCAGCCCACTTCTTCCCGGTCATGAGACAGCAGCAACGAAACTAAATCAACATCAGTAAGGTTCTCCGTACATGCCCCATCCGCTGCCATCCACACATCTACGTCTCCTTCACTAGCTTCTTCACATTCACAGATTATCTGTATCATATGTAGTAGATTTTCCTCTTCATTTTCAACTGGGTTGTCCTGAAATTCAAGAGATGTCCACAGTTTTCTCCACGATTTTCTCAGAGTATTTTCTGAAATACTCTGCTGTGCCTAAAGGAATGCTACAATTTTGGATCAGCGTTCTTAAGTTGTTTGCTGTAAATCAGTTTTAATGTTTGCAGTACGCCCTGGTCCGTCGGCTGTAGATGTGGTGTAACATTTGGCAGCAAATATTTAGGGCGTATTATAGTATTGGTCAGTTGTAGCATCGCGCTTTAGTGTTTAATTCGTAGATTCTTATTTAAATTGCATGTGAGTTTCGTATAGGAGGTGCAATTTCGAGCTTTAGTTACTGTAATCGTAAATTCAGCAGATTGTAGCGCAGTCGTTAGGCATTTGTACAGGTTAGTTGATACATTCTTTTCGTGTTCCGCTTGCGTTATCTAGGCAAGGACTCTTGTTTCGGTAACTGTTGTTAAACATCGACTAGAATGGACAGGGACTGCGATTGCTGTGTTCGGATGAGGGCTGACTTGGCATCCCTTCGCTCACAGCTGCAATTGGCGCTGACTTCGGTCGCGCAGCTTGAGGCTGTTGCCGATGGGCACCACTGTGGGGAGCCGGACTCGGGTATCACGAGGATGTCAACCTCGTCCCGTCTGTCCCCAGATCGGTCTGCCGCTGTGGTTGCCCCGGTTGCTGCCCGCAGTGGGGCTGAGCCCTCGCCTGTGGTTGATTGGGAGGTCGTTCCAAGGCGTGGCAGGCAGCGAAAGGCGTCCCCGGAGGCTGATCAGAAAGCCTCCCCGGTGCGTCTGACAAACCGGTTTCAGGCACTGTCTCTGGTTGAGCCAGATGCAGCTGCCTGTCCTGTTTCAGAGGATCATTCTCAGCCTTCAAGGTCAGGGCAATCGCAGAGGGTGGGCTTACTGGTAGTTGGGAGCTCCAATGTTAGGCGCATAATGGGGCCCCTTAGGGATACGGCGGCTAAGGAGGGGAAGAAATCCAGTGTGCACTCCGTGTGCATTCCGGGAGGAGTCATTCCTGATGTGGAAAGGGTCCTTCCGGATGCCATGAAGAGCACAGGGTGCAGCCAGCTGGAGGTGGTGGCACATGTCGGCACTAATGACGTGTGTCGCTTTGGATCTGAGGAAATTCTCTCTGGATTCCAGCGGCTATCTGATTTGGTGAAGGCTGCCGGTCTTGCTTACGACATGAAGGCAGAGCTCACCATCTGCAGCATCGTTGACAGAACCGACTGCGGACCTTTGGTGCAGAGCCGAGTGGAGGGTCTGAATCAGAGGCTCAGACGGTTTTGCGACCGTATTGGCTGCAGATTCCTTGACTTGCGCCATAGGGTGGTGGGGTTTCGGGTTCCGCTGAATAGGTCAGGAGTTCACTACACTCAGCTGGCGGCTACACGGGTAGCGGAGGCTGTGTGGCGTGGACTGGGCAGTTTTTTAGGTTAGAAGGCCTCGGGAAAGTGCGGGATGGGCTGCAATGTCAAAGGGTGCTGGGCAATTACAGGACGTGCTTGGATCAAGGAACAGTCGGAATTATAGTTGTAAATTGTTGTAGTTGCGCTGGAAAAGTCCCTGAGCTTCAAGCGCTAATAGAAAGCACAGAAGCTGATATCGTTATAGGTACAGAAAGCTGGCTAAAGCCTGAAATAAGTTCTGCAGAAATTTTTACGAAGTCTCAGACGGTGTTCAGGAAAGATAGATTAGGCAGAATTGGTGGTGGAGTGTTTGTGTCTGTCAGTAGTGGTTTATCTTGTAGTGAAGTCGAAGTAGATACTCTGTGCGAATTGGTGTGGGTGGAGGTTATACTTAACAGCCGAATTAAGTTAGTAATTGGCTCCTTCTACCGACCCCCAGACTCCGATGATACAGCTGCGGAACAGTTCAGAGAAAGTTTGAGTCTCGTAACAAATAAATACCCCACTCATACGGTTATAGTTGGTGGGGACTTCAACCTACCCTCGGTATGTTGGCAAAAATACTTGTTCAAAACCGGTGGTAGGCAGAAAACGTCTTCCGAGATTGTCCTAAATGCATTCTCCGAAAATTATTTCGAGCAGTTAGTCCACGAACCCACGCGAATTGTAAATGGTTGCGAAAACACACTTGACCTCTTGGCCACAAACAATCCAGAGCTGATAGAGAGCATCATGACTGATACAGGGATTAGTGATCACAAGGTCATTGTAGCTAGGCTCAAAACCATTTCTTCCAAATCCATCAGAAACAAACGCAAAATAATTTTATTTAAAAAAGCGGATAAAGTGTCACTAGAAGCCTTCCTAAAAGACAATTTCCATTCCTTCCGAACTGACTATGCGAATGTAGACGAGATGTGGCTAAAATTCAAAGATATAGTAGCAACAGCAATTGAGAGATTCATACCTCATAAATTGGTAAGAGATGGAACGGGTCCCCCGTGGTACACAAAAAAGGTCCGAACGCTGTTGCAGAGGCAACGGAAAAAGCATGCGAAATTCAGAAGAACGCGAAATCACGAAGATGGGCTAAAATTTACAGACGCGCGAAATTTGGCACGTACTTCGTTGCGAGATGCCTTTTAATAGGTTCCACAACGAAACATTGTCTCGAAATTTGGTAGAAAATCCGAAGAAATTCTGGTCATATGTAAAGTACACAAGCGGCAAGACGCAGTCAATGCCTTCGCTGCGCAGTGCCGATGGTACTGTTATCGACGACTGTGCCGCTAAAGCGGAGTTATTGAACGCAGTTTTCCGAAATTCCTTCACCAGGGAAAACGAATGGAATATTCCAGAATTTGAAACACGAACATCTGCTAGCATGAGTTTCTTAGAAGTAGATACCTTAGGGGTTGCGAAGCAACTCAAATCGCTTGATACGGGCAAGTCTTCAGGTCCAGATTGTATACCGATTAGGTTCCTTTCAGATTACGCTGATACTATAGCTCCCTACTTAGCACTCATATACAACCGCTCGCTCAGCGATAGATCTGTACCTACAGATTGGAAAATTGCGCAGGTCGCACCAGTGTTCAAGAAGGGTAGTAGGAGTAATCCATTTAACTACAGACCTATATCATTGACGTCGGTTTGCAGTAGGGTTTTGGAGCATATACTGTATTCAAACATTATGAATCACCTCGAAGGGAACGATCTATTGACACGTAATCAGCATGGCTTCAGAAAACATCGCTCTTGTGCAACGCAGCTAGCTCTTTATTCGCACGAAGTAATGGCCGCTATCGACAGGGGATCTCAAGTTGATTCCGTATTTCTAGATTTCCGGAAAGCTTTTGACACCGTTCCTCACAAGCGCCTTCTAATCAAGCTGCGGAGCTATGGGGTATCGTCTCAGTTGTGCGACTGGATTCGTGATTTCCTGTCAGGAAGGTCGCAGTTCGTAGTAATAGACGGCAAATCATCGAGTAAAACTGAAGTGATATCAGGTGTTCCCCAGGGAAGCGTCCTGGGACCTCTACTGTTCCTGATCTATATAAATGACCTGGGTGACAATCTGAGCAGTTCTCTTAGACTGTTCGCAGATGATGCTGTAATTTACCGTCCAGTAAGGTCATCCGAAGACCAGTATCAGCTGCAAAGCGATTTAGAAAAGATTGCTGTATGGTGTATCAGGTGGCAGTTGACGCTAAATAACGAAAAGTGTGAGATGATCCACATGAGTTCCAAAAGAAATCCGTTGGAATTCGATTACTCGATAAATAGTACAATTCTCAAGGCTGTCAATTCAACTAAGTACCTGGGTGTTAAAATTACGAACAACTTCAGTTGGAAGGACCACATAGATAATATTGTCGGGAAGGCGAGCCAAAGGTTGTGTTTCATTGACAGGACACTTAGAAGATGCAACAAGTCCACTAAAGAGACAGCTTACACTACACTCGTTCGTCCTCTGTTAGAATATTGCTGCGCGGTGTGTGATCCTTACCAGGTGGGATTGACGGAGGACATCGAAAGGGTGCAAAAAAGGGCAGCTCGTTTTGTATTATCTCGTTATAGAGGAGAGAGTGTGGCAGATATGATACACGAGTTGGGATGGAAGTCATTACAGCATAGACGTTTTTCGTCGCGGCGAGACCTTTTTACGAAATTTCAGTCACCAACTTTCTCTTCTGAATGCGAAAATATTTTGTTGAGCCCAACCTACATAGGTAGGAATGATCATCAAAATAAAATAAGAGAAATCAGAGCTCGAACAGAAAGGTTTAGGTGTTCGTTTTTCCCGCTCGCTGTTCGGGAGTGGAATAGTAGAGAGATAGTATGATTGTGGTTCGATGAACCCTCTGCCAAGCACTTAAATGTGAATTGCAGAGTAGTCATGTAGATGTAGATGTAGATGAAAAACTTTGCCACAATTTATCCATCACGTAGTTCCTCAGTGCTGGAGTGATATGGCATGTTACCAATCAAAAGGATTGCACAGGGAAACAAATGATTTTCCTTATAAAACCGTCAAACAGAGGGAACAAATTGGCCATGAAACCATTCTTTGAACAGCTTACCATCCATCCATACTTCTTTCTGGTTGTGATAATATACGGGCAGGGTCTTCATGTTGCAGTTTTTAAAAGCTCTGGACCTAGAAGATTTTCTGGTCAGTATTAAAGGCAGCTTGTGATTACCAGCAGAATTGCTGCATGCTAATAAAGCCACACAATCTTTGCACATTTTAAAACCAGGATCATGGTCTTCTGATTTTGATGCCAGGCTTTTTGTTGCCAATGCCCTAAAATTAAGGCCAGTCTTGTCAGCATTATAAATTTTTTGGGGAGAATACTTCCCTCTCTTATAATTTTTTCCAAACTCACCCAAGTATTCCTTCGCTGCATCACAATCAGAAGAATGCTTCTCTCCAGTAATTGTCAGCTGATGGATTCCATGACTTTTTTGATTCTGTCCAACCAACCCATGCTCACACTAAAAGACTTCTCATCATTCATTAACTTGTTCAAATAAACAGCCTTCTCCTTAACCAGTGCTCCACTCAAAGGAGTTAATGTTTCTCTTTCCTCTGTACACCACAGGAAAAGAGCTTCATCCACTTTATCGTACTGGGACTTTTCAAAGTCTGCTGAAATTAGAGTGTTTTTCTCGAAGATGTTGCACAGGACTGTTAAAGCTTCACTCGGGTCTTCGTCCAATCACAAATGGTTGCTTTACCAACACCCAGTTCCGTTGCCAGTTTAAATACGTTCTCACCATTGTCTATCCGCTTCAAAGCATTCAGTTTTTCTTTGAGAGTTAACGTTTACTCATGACGAAAGTATGTACACCACTACACCTGAATGAATGCAATACAACTGTTAGGCGTGCCATTGATCGATAACTAACATAACCAAGCACTTTGTGAGCCAACTGGCAGTGCACTGACCTCGGACACTACAAAGGTCTCAAAAATGCACAACAACAAGGGCAGGGAGTGAGAGTGAGCCGTTGTTCTCACACTTGTTCCCATTTGTTACTGTGGTGTGCCTATTTGTGTCTGCTTGGTATACTTTATTCTAGAAATTCATCACCATAATTCTGGCCAATCCAAACAAATCGTTAATCCAAGCAAGGTCCGGTCACAATTAGTTCAGATTAATGGGACTCTACTGTATTTTGAATATTTTTGAACCTGCTTAGGGTTATTAAAAAATTGCAAAGAAATTGATGCTTTTTTTCCCGAAATGCTTCCTCATATTGAGGTACCATTTAATCCACTGTTATACATCTGAAGGATTATCAAATTTTTACCAGATATGCATGACATGATGGCTGAGGTACTTGACCTATTTAATTCCGTGTATTATGTATATTACAAGGATAAAAAATATCATATCTTGCATTTTAATTTTATATTTTTTTCTAATGAAAATGTTATTTTCCTATAATTTAGTTGATTCTGCAATAAAGCTTAGGTCTACTACATAAGTATGGACTATTGCAATATTTGGACCTGAATTCTGAAAAATACAGCTTGTGGGGAAATTGCGAATGAAGACACGAGTCCAATTAAACTGTGCCTCAGAACATTCCTGAAGCATAGTCTTCATCCTGCAGCATGTCTTCCTCTTCAATCTTCCTCTTGGCATTCCTTTTAGCACTTCTTGCTTCTTTGGTAACTAGAAAAGCAAATCTTTCAGATTCATGCACCTGTTGTCTGTCACATGCAAGCAATTGATCTTCCATATTAGAGCCACATTTTATGCCTGAATTTCTCAGGACTTGCACCCTTCCTATCACTCCATCACTGAAACATATCGCTGCATCTAGTACACCAATTTTTAATATATTTAGTCCTACAAAAACATTCTTGGGTTATCATTCCCATATGCAAAGGTATAAACTTTCATTTGTCTTGTGAGTGCCCCCCTTGAAGACATTTACTAAGCAAAGCGGGGTCCCTCAGGTGTCCAAAAATGGGTTTTATTTCATTCGTAACAGGCTCAGGAAGAGAATGCTTATGATGGTATATTTGACCACTTCCTTTTGCTCTTTGGTAACTACACCAAACTTTGGGGAAAACTCAGTGAACAGGGTGGTCATCTGTGGACAAATTATGAAAGTAGGTGGTCCATACAGCTTTTCTCATTGCTGTAACATCATTCAGAGGTGCAGTTCGTCTAATGGCTAGTCCATAATAACTCTGAAGGTGTCTATTTCAGTTTTTGTCAGTCTGCCTCAGCAAGACAGATTTTCCATCAGATAGCAACTTTCCTTTCATTTCTCTACGTAGCTTTCGCAATCTAGCACCCATCCTCTTTTGCATATGTCCACAAAACCCCAGTTTTGTTACCAAGGTATCAACACAAACATTGAACTCATTAATTTTATTGGAAGTTTTAGAATCTCTATCACCCAGATACTTCGTATATCTAACGTTATAAACGGCCACCGACCTCTGAAATATTTTTAGAGCTCCATCACACTCCATAACTCCACTGTAACCATCATAATTCTTAGAACACTGATGTTCAATATGTCCTTCAGTGTTACCATGACAGGTGTGGCAGTACTTAGATAAGCGTTCAACATCAACTACTTTCCCATTCTCCAGAGAAGTAGCACATAAAACACCACTCAAGGAACGATGTCCTCGACATTGCCATGTCCTGTCAGGTGCAACAGAAATGTCCCAGGTTCCACTAATATCTCCAGTTTCTTCTACTTAACGTTTCATAGATGCTTTAGATACAGCTGTGAAGGCACCTAAAAGTATTTTTATGTACTTACTGAACCTACTGGGAGGAGGAGGGAGGGAGGGTCCATCAAACCACAAAATGGTTGAGCAGCCTCCTTTTCCTATTGTGTGCATTGCATTCACTAACTTCAAATTCACATCATATGAATTATGCACAATGTTCGAAGTCATTTTCGAGGTAGATTTATTGCAGGATCTACACAGAACAACTAATTTCAAAGCTAAACCCTTCCTGCTACTTCGTTGTTTAGTTATTTCCAAACAGACTACACCATCACATTGTTTACATTTCACCACTTCCTTTACCAAAGAAGATAAGATGCCCACATCAACAACAAAAAATCCACTGCAAACAGTGCCATTGTTAACACAAAAATTTGAATCACCAGGAGGCATGTTATGTGGCAGTTTCTTCCCTGAAGAACTGATACATAAGTTACTTTAAACAGTGTGGCTTGCTTTGTTTGTGAACTGGTTACCACATAATTATCTTTTATTGAATTTCTTGATGTGTGGCATAGTTAGTATTTATTGCACACTAAAGGATATCTACTTCCACAAATATATGTATCACTTGGGCAACAAACTTCAGTAACATGTGAACAAACTGCTTCAGCGAAACAAAAGTAAATACTAACAAAGATAATCATGTACAGACACTAGAATCCTGCACTGTTAACAACATATACAAAGTATCATATGTATGATCACTGGAAACAGAAAGTTCACAGTTGTTTTCGAAATAATACCGGTTTCTGTAACCGAAATAAATGGGGTGTGATGGCGTACGTGACCATAACTTCAAAATTTGGTATATGTAGGTCATTTTTAATTTGAAACACTAAAATGTATGTATCAGTGTAATCGGGAAAGGCTATATAATTTAATAAAGACATAAAATTTTTTGAGATTTCCACCCTTTATAAGTACCCTGTATCCTTAAATTTTCTTTAGAGAAAATTGTTTCTGCCCTCTCTTCAATTTACTCATTCCAAAACTGGAGGTACACATCCTATTTCCAAGGAAAAGGTGAAATGTCTGGGTCCCACTTTTGATGAGAAGATAACATGGTTGCCACACCTTAAAGAACTCGAACTGAGATGTCTCAAGCCCTTGAACATCCTTAAATGTGTCATAGGTCTTGGGGAGTCGACAGGGCGCATCAGCTCCAACTTCATAAGAACTTTGAGTGACCCTGGCTTGAATACAGATGCTGGGTTTATGGATCAGACTGGTGAGTCCCTGCTGTGTATTAGACGTCTACTGCTTGTGTTACCTCAAGATATAAGGCTTTGTCCACTCCTAAATCACTAGTAACTAGCTAAGTTGTGCAGCGGCCACTGGAATGGCTTTTCAGTCAGTCCACAGGCAGCAAGACCATTCAGTATCTGTATGAGGGAGAGCCTTAAGGTACTGCAAGTAGGGGTACAGGGGTAGAGTAGGGCATACCCCTGGCTACTAAAGAGTCCCAGATTACTTAAGGAGATCTTACATCACCACCCAGATTTTATTACTGTTCATATTTGTGAGCAAAAGAAGTGAGATTGTATTGGCAGCTCTGTTGTCTTCCCCAACATTGTCTACAAGATAGGGCTCCCAGAGCAGTGCTCAGTTGATAATGAGGAATCCTGAGGGCACTGGAGCAGATGGAGACGGTGTCACGGCAAGGAATTCCTTACCTGCTCAGCTTCCCATGGTGCCCTTCCCCTATACATCAGATATACCCAGCAGACCGAATGGTGGAGAAGTGCAGAAAGCTCTCCTTCCCTTGCAAAGGCAGGGCAAGAAAATAGTTGGCTGCTTAGTTCCAGGGCACACAGGGATCCGGGGAAGAGAACTTGCTGATGCGGCTGCCAATGAGGCTTGCTCCCTTCAACATTGTGTGCTGTTCAGTTCCCTGTGACAAAAAGACCATGTGGTGGTAAGAGGACCCAGGGCTGGAGGTGAGGCATAATAAACTACATTCCGTAAAACCTTCAGTGCAACCGTGGCTATCTTCTTCCGACTGCGATGAGTTGAAGATGTAGCCTTTACACAGCTTGGAGTGCGACATGGTTCATTGACACATTGCTTTATCTTACATTGTGAGGAGCCCCCAGTGTGTGACAGATGTGGGACACAGCTGTCAATATGACAGTTATAGTTGAATGACCTAAAGGTTGATCTGGGTCTCCCATAGGACCTGCCCTTTATTTTAACTGATAAAGAGGTGCGTGTGGTTTCTGTGTTAAGATTTTGTGTAATATTCAGAATTCTTCTCTGTGGAGCATCTGCTGTCGACAGAAGTACAGTTAGTCGCTGGGCACGGAGGATGAGGTCATTAGAAGGTGGTTCGGTGGAACTCCACAATTTGCAGTGGTCGAGGAGACCATCCGTGGCTCTCTCACCTGACACACCTGCCCTAGCCCCTTCAGACTTACACTTGTTTGGGCCATTAAAGGATGCCATTTGTGGAAGACATTTTGAGGATGATGGGGAGGTGATTTAACATAGTGAAGCAGTGGCTCCACCACCAGGGCAAGATTTGGTACCAATGGGGGCATACATGCCCTCGTTCCGCCCTGGGGGAAGGACAGGATGGAGGTTATGTGGAAAAATTGGGTGTGTAGCTAAAACAACATTCTTTTATGTTTGTAATTCTCATTATGTTCAATAAAAAAATTGTTGAAGAAAGAATGCAGTGCATTGGTTTCTGGGCAACTGTCGTGAGTCATCGAGCCAGTCATCTGTCCCCTTTTTGAACTGTCTCTGCACTGGTATTTTATCCTTGATTTTATCTAGTTATTCTGATGTGTTTTTTCAGGGTTACCTTTCATTCTTGTGGGAGAATCAAACTTGGTTTTCCAATTTATTGTTATTTCTTAATAGATTATCGCCATGCTCATCTGTGTGTCATTCATGCAAGGGCGCTGATGACCTTGCTGTTTAGTGCCCTCACCCACAAATCCATCATCATCATCATCATCATCATCATCCATTACAGATGAACCACAATTTCCTAAAATTCTCCCAGTAAATCCTCCACTTTCACTACTACAGTTCTTAAAGCTCATTCCATTTCATATTGCTTTAAAACGCTACGCATACACATTAATAGACATGACTGTCAAGGAGCACAATACTAATGGTGTATTCGAAAATTGTGGTATTGTTTTTTCTGCTCACTGGCATTAACTTAAAATAATCTTCTTTTAGAGGAAGCTATCATTCGTTATATCAACTAGGAATTTTGTGTGCCATCTACTATCCTTCTACACTCTCAGCGGTGCCTTCTTTTTTCCATTCGCTTGAGTCATTGCACTGGGTGAGGGATTTTTGATAAATGCAAGCTAAGTAAGGGGCCAATGCTGTGGAGTACTCTATTTAAAATTAAATTGGGATTCCATCCAGACCTGGTGACTTACTTATTTTCAACTCTGTCCGTTGCTTCTCTACACCAGGTATGCCTGTATGTATGTCCTCCATGTTGTATCCATGCATGTTCATACAATCTTCTTGTGTGAATGATTTCTTAAATGAGAAATTTAAAATGTAAGCTTTTCTTTTCCTCTCTGCTACTGTGACGCCAGACTGGTCAGTATGTAACTAGATAGAAGTATTGGACCCACTTAGTGATTTTATATAGGACCAGAATTTACTCTGGTTCTCGGCAAGATCTTTTGCTAAGATATGATGGTGGTAGTTGTTGTATGCTTCATGCATTGATGTTTGTAACGACATACAAATCTTTAATAATTTTTGCCTATCATAATTTGTGTGTGTTTTTTTGAACCAAGAGTGCAAGTATCTGCTTCCTCAGCATTTTCCGAATTTTGATGATGGGTCTATTCTATCCTTAATCCACGTTCTTGACACATACCTCTCAACAGCGCTAATTGAAGAATGTTTTTTCAAAAGTCAGTATTTGCAAAAAATTTAAAAATTTAGATTTTTAGTTACGGATCAGTGTTACCATGCATGACCTATTGAAATTGTTTCGCTATTTGTGTCATAACATTGAGTAAGAAGTTATCAGGTTTCCACCTGCATCAGATAATAAGATTTCCACAAGCTTTTCACCAATAAGGGCGTACCAGCAGCCCACTGACAGTCATACCACACGACAATGGCCAAGGAGTGGTTGATCGAAACCTCATGGAATTTGAACCATTTGTTGTGGCTGGAAGCGTGAGAACTTTTTATTCAGTATTAGCGCCACAAGACTACATTTTTACATTAGATACCTCTATGGGAAGGAAATGTGACAAAGCATTAAACGTCTGGGGAAAAATGCAGCAAGATGGTTGATAAGAGTTCCTTACCTTTTCTACTGTGCTGAAGACTAGTCTAAGATTTGTTATGGTATCTCATCACTTCAGTACTGTCCCCTCCAGGAGAAAAATGCAAAACAATGGGCAAAAGCTGGATCTGCAACTAAAAGGGATGCTCACAACTTTGCACTGGGATTAGGTACAGTTTCCCAACAAATGTCATCATAGAAATGAACTGCTGAGAAGCAGAAAGGAAGATGCATCTGTGCATTGCAACAATATCACATTTTGGACCACAGATCCTCAGACCACATTGTTGTCAACTTGCGGGCGAGAGGGAGACACAGGTGCAATTTTGACGTTTAAGGAGTTAACTTGTACCTTCGCCGCAGGGGAGCCCTTTCTGTGAAATAATATAGGGTGTAAGACAGACAGGCCACCAGCAGACAATATGTGGCACAAAATGAGCCATATTCTTAGGGAAGCAAATCTGCCAGCACCCAACATGACCAGGGCTGAACCCAGTGGTTTTGGGTGCAATAAGCAAAGATTAAAGTATTGTGATACTTCCTGCTGGCAAGAGCACTGCAACCATAATTATGGAATGTGCGGACTACGATATGAAGATTTGCATGCTACAGGATAAAGGTACTAACCGGAATCTCCTATGTGACCCGACATGGGAGTAAGACACATCTGAGCTTCTGAAGTGTCTTCTGTCTTTTAGACTGTGTGTTACAGGATCTTCTCCGTATGGCACCTGGACCACCTGCTGTTTATATCTTACAGAAGATCCATGTAAGTGGGACACCCTTTCGTCTTGTTGTATTCTTCATTGGCTCACAGACATGCAATCTGGCCAAATACTTGACCAATCCCCTCACTCCACATGTGGGACACAGTGAACATTACAGAAAAAAACCTTCACCCCATTTTATGAGCCGAATTAACTGTGTTTGACACAGTGAAGATTACATGATGGTCAGTTTTGATGTGGTGGCATTGATTAAGATTGTGCCTATCAAATTCTTTGGGCCTAATATCTTACTTCTTTGTAACTGATGTATTCAAGATATTTAGGCATATTCTTGTGTCTTATTTTCTGTACAGAGGCCAGTATTACAATTAGATGGAAGACATTGTTATGGAAACCTATTACCTCCAGCTGTTGCAAATATCTTCCTCAAGAATTCAGAAGAGATTGCATTAGACACAGCACTATTAAAGCCTAGTTGTTTCTGTCTGAAATGTTGGCAACACATTCATCACGTAGCCCCACAGACATGAAGAAACTGTTATTGGCAACAGTAATGTCGTTTACCATAGAAATTGCAAAAGTCAATGCCTCCGTAACAGAATCTGTAGATAACCTACGTACACCAATCTGCATGTGAATTCTGTCAGTCATTGTCACAGAAGCGCACTATGTTACAAACATTGGTGCATTGTGCAAGAAGATATTGGATGCCTCTAACCTGCCCCATGAGCTAACCCACCTATGTGAGATCTTCAGGAACAGCACATACAGTGTTTCCCAAATAAATGATTTGATATCAAATGAGATTCACAATAAGACCACCAGTTAAGAGCAGGTGAAGAAACTTGCTTTGATGCCTATGTTCTGTTAAAAACACACTACAGCTGAGAATGCTTTAAAAAAATAGTCACTCGATCAAATTTGATGAAGCCTCTTTAACAACTTCTAGGACTGTGTAATTAGAGAAGCCATTGAAGTAAAATTCACCAACAATGTTCTTAATAGAGCCGCCCTGCGGCTCAGTGTGGTGTAGGATGCAGTGATCACAAAGTTGTAGTGGGTCAGTCAACGCATGCCCATCTATGGTGATGTTGGGAGCACCAGGGGCAGCTAGTGTATACAGGGTGTTACAAAAAGGTACAGCCAAACTTTCAGGAAAAATTCCTCACACACAAATAAAGAAAAGATGTTACGTGGACATGTGTCCGGAAACACTTAATTTCCATGTTAGAGCCCATTTTAGTTTCGTCAGTATGTAATGTACTTCCTCGATTCACCGCCAGTTGGCCCAATTGAAGGAAGGTAATGTTGACTTCGGTGCTTGTGTTGACACGTGACTCATTGCTCTACAGTACTAGCACCAAGCACATCAGTACGTAGCATCAACAGCTTAGTGCTCATCACGAACGTGGTTTTGCAGTCAGTGCATTGTTTACAAATGCGGAGTTGGCAGATGCCCATTTGATGTATGGATTAGCACGGGGCAATAGCCGTGGTGCGGTACGTTTGTATCGAGACAGATTTCCAGAACGAAGTGTCCCGAGAGGAAGACGTTTGAAGCAATTGATCGGCATCTTAGGGAGCACGGAACATTCCAGCCTATGACTCGCGACTGGCGAAGACCTAGAACAACGAGGACACCTGCAATGGACGAGGCAATTCTTCGTGCAGTTGTCGATAATCCTAATGTCAGCGTCAGAGAAGTTGCTGCTGTACAAGGTAACGTTGACCACGTGACTGTATGGAGAGTGCTATGGGAGAACCAGTTGTTTCAGCGCCATGTACAGCGTGTGCTGGTACTATCAGCAGCTGATTGGCCTCCACGGGTACACTGCTGCGAATGGTTCATCCAACAATGTGTCAATCCTCATTTGAGTGCAAATGTTCTCTTTACAGATGAGGCTTCATTCCAACTTCATCAAATTGTAAATTTTCACAATTGACATGTGTAGGCTGACTAGAATCCACACGCAATTGTGCAATCACATCATCAACACAGATTTTCTGTGAACGTTTGGGCAGTCATTGTTTGTGATGTCTTGATTGGGCCCCATGTTCTTCCAGCTACGCTCAGTGGAGCACGTTACCATGATTTCATACGGAATACTACTCTACCTGCGCTGCTAGAACATGTGCCTTTACAACTACGACACATGTGGTTCATGCACGATGGAGCTCCTGCACATTTCAGTCGAAGTGTTCGTACGCTTCTCAACAACAGATTTGGTGACCGATGGATTGGTAGAGGCGGACGAATTCCATGGCCTCCACGCTCTCCTTACCTCAACCCTCTTGACTTTCATTTATGGGGGCTTTTAAAAGCTCTTGTCTACGCAACCCCGGTACCAAATGTAGAGACTCTTCGTGCTCGTATTGTGGACGGCTGTGATACAATACGCCATTCTCCAGGGCTGCATCAGCGCATCACAGATTCCATGCGATGGAGGGTGGATGCATGTATCCTTGCTAACGGAGGACATTTTGCACATTTTCTGTAACAGAGTGTTTGAAGTCACGCTGGTACATTCTCTTGCTGTGTGTTTCCACATAACATATTTTCTTTCTTTGTGTGTGTGAGGAATGTTTTCTGAAAGTTTGGCCATACCATTTTGTAACACCCTGTATAAGGGCATACGAGCAGCTCACTGGCAGGCATCCGATTATACAGTGGCCACGGAGTGCCAGGTCTAAAGCTGGTGGAATTTTAACCATTTGACATTACTGGAAGCCTGAGACCTTTTTATTCAGCGTTGCCGCTGCAAGACTGTGTTTTTTCAGTATAAAACAGTTTTGAAAGTAAAATAGGAAGTGCACCCTTTGTTGAAATATAGCAGATTTAAAATACTGCGGGATCTCTTCAAGAACCAAGTGGAGATTTGCTCCAAACTTCGTGTAGTTCTTTGCACTCATCTCTAAAAGGCTGTCTTCTGCATGTTCTCCATAGGACCTCATTGCTTGTGGTCAGTTCTTAATCTTCCCATGGGTGGAAAGCAGTGATAGGGATTGCAGGCATCTGTAATATGGATAATGTCTTACAAGAAGCATGGGTAACCTTTGGTGGCCCCGCAGGCTGGATTCACATGCATATTTCAGGTTGCGGGCCGCATTGTCACATAACATGATAGCAGTGCTCGTAACACACAGTCAAAACTAATGAGCCTGTGACGTTAATGTTTACGGGCCTTTGACGTTAATGTTTATGGTGTAACAGATTGATGTGAATGACACAGCTTTCCAAACAACCTATGCCAACAAATTATGACTTGAAAATAACATTGTTCAGTGTAAGTTTATATTAACCCTCCCTTCATGTTTTCATTTATTTGTGTGTCGTAAACAATGTGTCTTTATCTATGATTTTTTTGCGGTAGCTGGCTTAAAACTTTCATTGGAAAATTTTGCAACTCTGTTAGTGAGGCAACTTTGCTCATGACATGTAAATAAGTAAAATTATGCGAAGATTGGATTTCAGGCATTTTGAAATATCACGGAATAATAAATTCCTGTAAAAGTAACTTGTTGCAGCTGATTCATTATAAATTACTCAGTTTCAACAGCTGCTGTGTTCTAATACATTCATCACAGACAAAAATTAGTTGCTAGTAATTATACGAGTAAGAACTCTGAACAAGTGAACATAATGGTGATTTGTCAAACTGATAATCATTGTCATCACTCTCTCAATACTAAGAATATTTTGGATGGCATTGGTACTGTTCCTTGATATTTCTAGTATTAACAATAAGATAACACTCGTCCTCAGACAGTCATTATATTGACGTATTGACAATAGTATTGAACGTGTGAGGGTCTGCTGACTCACATGTGAAATTTGTATCATTCCTAATGGTACGCACAAGTTGTATGTTACTTATACTGCACAGAAAGGCCAAAACTGATCACACCAATGACAGCAGAGGTTTTACAGACTGTACTGTCAATAAGACAGTACTCATGTGATGGAATATCAGCGCCTGTAATGCGCAAGTTCGAAGACATCTGTGTCATGCAGGTTCGTAAATAACATATTTGGACTCATCTCTAAGCTTTCCAAGAGAACATGAATATTATCATACATAGTGGAATACAAAAATTTGGCCATACAGCCAAAAGGAAACTTGTCTGGCTTCACAGCAGCTTGCCCGGTGAATAAGGCAGAATTTTGTCACCCGTGACTGTGGCAATACAAGACACCCCATCTTCAGATGTTTAAATTTATTTTTGCACTGTACTTTAACTCGGCATCATAGTTCCTTACAATTCATTATAACAACTTGTACCCCAAAATAAAACTTTACAAGATCATGGGATTGCACATAAGCTCGTGTGAAACATGGCAACTTCATCCAAATCCAGTACGCTGAACACACAAATTTTGCAATTACCCATTAGGAAAGCTATATATATATATATATATATATATTCAACAGCGGGTTAATGTGAGCTCTGAGTTTGAATTTTTAACACAAGATTGTTGATGCCTGAATTCTATGTCACTGATACTGGATCTTAAGGTATTTTCCAGGTTGTTGTCTGTTAACTTTGTACACATGTTGCATTTATTTGCTTTCATACGAAAAGGAAGTTGTTCACACATACATGTGCTTCCAGAAAGACAAATTTTACTTCTTGATGATCTCAGGTGTGGATATTTCTCTTCGATTAAATAAGTTTTATAAAATTCGACCAGGTTTACTTCTTCATATTTAAATTTTAAAGACAAAGCTTTCCGAAGGTCAGTAAGTTCCATTTGGAGGTTTCTTGGGGCCTTTTCTACATCATATGTTATTGGGTTAGCAAATATAGCAATCATGCAGTGTGCATTCCTGAAATCGGAAAACTTTGTGGTAAATTGCACTTTTAATGATTTCAGCGCATCAGCATAAGTAAAATAATTGACATTGTCATAAGTTGACACTGTTAGAAAGTGGTAACAGTTTCCAGCTCTCATCTGCATTTCCCACAAGTGAATGTATGTATAATTTTCAGATGTATGTATAATTTGTGAATTAACTGCCCTTGTTCCTGGTGTTTGTAATTTAAGCTCATTTAAATGAGCTGTGATGTCAGCCAGAAATGCTAAATCACAAACCCATTGAGGATTGTTTATTTCAGCCAGGGATTCTCTTTGAAAGTCATAAATCATAAAAATGTTTTAGCGTTTTGCCCGTACTCAGCCATTTCACTTGGAAATGGTAAGCTAAATCTTCATGTTCGGAGCACTGGTCATTCAAATACTGTTTGAATTGGCAGTGATTTAGTGCTTGGGACATAATGAAAATGATGCTCATGGTAACCTCATCTATGACATGTTCGTTTTAATTGATTTAGCACACAAATTTTGTTGGTGAATAATGCAGTAAAGAATTGTTAAACTTTCTATGTCAATATTTAGTTCAGAAGACTTTTCGTTTAATGTACCAGTAAAACCTTTTTGTGCTCCATCAGAAAAATCTCCAATGAGTTGACCCTGCTGCAGGTTGAAGGATTCAATGATTTTTTTCAATTTCATGAAAAAATCTTAACCAGTATTGGTTTAATGGCTCATGGCCAGGCCCAATTCCCTCATGATGCACCATGTCTAACGTTAATAAATAAGGAAGAATGTTCAAATACAGTAAATACTATATTGTGGGATTGTACATCCATAACGATTATGGCATAGTGGTGTGAATGTTGCTGTGGAGTATGTCATATAAACATTACACAGAATTGGGGCTCTGTATTTTACTCTGTGATCATGAATAATAAAGATCAAATGTTTCATATGTAAACAAATAGTAAAAAAAAATGCACATTATCCAGTCTCTTTATTCAGTTCACCCTGCTATCATTTCATAAATGATTTACTTGAAACGTGCAGTTATTGAGTTCATCCTTGTGGCTACAGCACCTCACACATACATACATACATAGAAGAAGAAAGTTATTTTAGATTGCTTTCATATGAAATTATATGTTTTCAATTTTGTTGTAGGATTATGTTCTTTGGGACTTCATTGCAATGAGGGATGACCCAGAAAATTACCAGCCATCAGTGCCCGCACAGTATCCACAGAGCTTGGATTCATCGAGTACAGAATCTGATCTTTCATACTGACAAGCAACGCCTTCTACTTTGTGCAGATGTAATTTCTGTTTTTATACTATACATCAGTTTAACTGTAGCTTTAATTTGAAATCTTGTTTCTATTGGAATGAATTTGTACTTCAAGGTGCTGCAAATGTGAACATTGAAAGTAACAAATGTTGTATCTGTTACAGACCCCTGATCTTGCTGTGCAAACAACTGTCCCGAATTGGGTATCTACGGAAGTGATGCTGATGTATAGAAAGACCTGTGTCGTGAACAGATCAAAGAAATGCTAGAGTCATATAGAAATACGGTAACAAACTGGAAAGTGGAGGGGATGTTATACCATTTTCATAGTTACATGGCACTGCTGATGGTTGCATACAGTCCGTGAAAGCTGGGACATTGATGGGGCACGTGTTGACTGTGATCTGTGTCAGTACATGCACCTGTGCTGTGCTAATACCTCATATATTTTTCATCCAATTATATTAATTTAATATGTTTGAATTAATGTCTTTCTCATGTCCACTGCAATGTAATAAAATATGTAACTCATAAATGCAGTTTAATGAGATCTATACCTAACAGAATAGAAAGTGGTGAGGCAAGAGGAAAATGCGAAAAAGCCAGGAAATGTACATGAGAAAAGATAAAGTGGACGAGCGCAAAATGAAGTGAATGTATGTTGTAGTATTGCTAGAACCTGTGTAAATTACATAAAGTTCAGGCAGACTTGACCAAAAGAGGCTCCTTTCCGGGTATATTTTGGGTAACTTATACTGCTTTATTAATCGAACTGGAATTGTGTGTTAGATTTGTTTCTGCTGTTAAGGTATCTCATAAACTAGAACTTCAGATTAATGTAATCTAAAATTCAGGTGAGAAATTTAAAGAGTTTTCCCAGTCATGAGAGAGGTGCCGTGGCAATGAGACCAAACAATATGAACAGAGGTCAGTGATCATAGAGTTTATAGGGCAGTTCCTGTGGGCTGTACTTTGTTTAATTTACAAATATGGTTCATAACAATTTTTATAAAGAAAGAGTGTCTGTAATTCCCAAAAATGTTTCTCATGTTTTGAGATTTTCAGGCAGGGCTGAACAAAACAAATGCTGATGCAGTTTTTTTTCACACGAATATCTAAGACTTTGCCACAAATCTTACTGACCTCTTTTTTTGCTGGTGACAATGTGGAGGATATTACATTTGAGCACAGATTTCAGTTTACATTGTAACAATGCTAAGCAGTAGTAGTATGGTGCAAGGAGGCGGATTTTTTTATGTTCTGATGAAAGGCAAATTAACTGACAAAACAAGCTATTAGATCAAAAAAGTTCGAATATGCTACATTAAAACGGAACTCACAGTGACAATGTTATCTGCACATAGTTCAAAATGTTGTAACAGATTTGATTGTACAATTCTAGAATGTGATCAAAGTATGAGTAGATTGATAAAATAGTAGAAATGTGAATATTAAGTGAAACAGCAAAAGTGCATAGATACATCATTGTTATACTGGTTAAAGTTAACTAATTTCTGAAAATGCTTTGTATGCTAGGAAAAATAGCAAATCAGTTATTTTCTGCTTTTACTGTAAGATCAAAAGTTGATATAGGAAAAATGGTGATTTGCTGATGAGTTATATTCAGAAGCGAGCAGTTAGTAATTCTGTGTATAGGCACTGGATCAAACAGTGAGATTGCTATTAAAGGTAACCAAGCATTGAAAGTCGACAATATAGAGCAGGATGAAGATGAAGTACTCTTACAGGCTGTGGTGTAAAATTAAGAAAAGTGGCATCTGACAATGATAAAATGTTGTTCACTAGAGAAACCCGAAAAAGATTCCAATCCCAAATATGAAGATAAAACGGAAACAGCTCTCACTAAATCCATGTTATTAGTATGAATTTTTACAGCAATTAATTCTCATTTAGAGAGCTCTTGGCATTTAGAGAGAGCAGTAGGTTGGAATCAGTTGTTGAAAGTAGCTTAGTGGTTTGGCTACGCTCATTGCTGAAGGTGAGAAGACTTTAATTGTTGGCTGTATTGAAAAAGGTTTAGAACAATTTGATGTGAAGAAAAGTAGTGCAGTGAATCCACAAACTGCTTTCATAGTGAGAGACAAGAAATGTCTTCAAGAATATTTTCCTCCGTGAGAGATATCGCTTGCAAAAGCGACACTCATGACAACTCATTGATGGTGACTGCTAGATTCAAAGATGATTTAGGAACAAATCTGATTTGTGGTGTGAGAAATATGAAAGAGTTAAAGCGTAATTCAAAAAGTTATTGTGGAAAAGAAAGTATGAAAAGCAGATCATGTGAGGAACTCCAGTGGCAAACTTAATAAAGACTAAAATAACAAAAGCACCAAAAACATTGTTTGTTGTCGAAACAGGCAAGTGTGGTTCCAGCAGCCATAATAAGTCAAATGATTGCAATTAGAACAACAGTGGCAAGAGATGCATCAACTGGATCAATTGAGACGCTATGTAAACCTGTGACTGAAAAGAAGCAAAATATAAAAACAGTGAATGAATTTAAACAGTGCTGCTAAAAGCATTAACTGTAGAGTCTTTGAAAATGGTTGACTGTGTAACAAAAACAGGTGTAGGCACTCATTGGCTGTGGAAGTCGAAACAGTGTTGTGGAAGGGGGAGGCCCTCCAGGCAGGGTTTGGAGGAAATTTTATTTCTTTGTGCCATGTCTTTTATGTGCTATAAAGATTGACAATAAATGGGGAGAAAGGGAAGTCCTGTAAAAGGAGGGGTCAGTAGATAGTATACACATCCAAAGGCAACAAGTAATCTTCAACTTTGTAATGGGCATGTGAGTGGTAAAAATTATAGAGGGAGATCAAGAATGGGTTATGGCAAGCAGGTTCAGCTGACAGTAGGTCTCAGTACTTATGCAGCGATGAAGAGGCTTGCATAGGATAGACTAAAGTGGAGAACAGCATCAGATTAGTCCTTAGACTGAAGACCACAACATAAAAAATATCTCATCAGGTTTAACATTTAGCTGGAAAAAAGTTAGTAAACAAATTTATAGTGTTCATTTTTGTTTGTTGGGACATACAGGTTGGTTTGAGTGCATTTATCTGTTATGTTTTATATGAAATTGTAGTACTTTTCTTGAAGTTATGTATTAACTGCATATTTGAAGGTTGAGACAGCCATTTGTGGTGTTATATAGTGCTGCAATATTTGCGTTTCTGCCTTCCTTACTCTGAGCTTATGTGGCAATGCTTGTCTCATGCCCTGATGTCTTTTACATTGGCAGTACACCTTGTTGACATTCCTATTAGCACACTGGCATAGGACTAGCCTTCGGCTCTGAGGTCACCTGGTAGAGCTTAAGAAAATGTAAACGTGGACAATAAAATTACTCTGCTGTGCAGCAGTATTAATGGAAGTGAATTACAACTTTCATCATAAGGTTACCATAAAGCAAATACTATCTGTAACATGTTCCTGCCCGAAACATAATTTTAAAGATTTCTTGTACTTTTAACAGCTAACCAGTCTGTCTACATCCAGTCACATTTCCTACTCGAGTAGTATTACGGGACTACCACAGTGAAAATTGTGCCATGAAAGTAACCACATAAGGAAATCTAGTTAGCAAGTCATTAAAGATGTTCAAAAGTGTCCAATTCTGTACGTTCACAAGTTTTTATGTTCAGATACATAGTACTTCTCCAATAATGTGAGAACACATTTGATGCGAAAGCTTTCTGTAAGATTTCCTATCTCATTTTTGCTGTGGGTGCCTGCAGCTCAGACAGGTAAGAAGTAAATAGCTTATATAATATAGTAGAACTCGAGCTTGATTTGAACTGACAGGTAAGGCAACCATCACTTGTCTAAGTGACCATGTTACTACCAGTGTAGTGAGTCACTGCTGCATTCATATCCCTCACATTACCATAATTATGTCTAATACAAATAATTTGCAGTGTGAATGATTAAATCAGTTGTAGAATTTGTGTGGGACAAACCATCGTGGATTATCAAAATGACCAGAATGTGTCAAGTGAATTTAGATCGACAACTCTGCATTACTCCAGTAAGCTAAACAGAGTTGCTAAATACGCCAAGTCTCAATTAGACTAGTGGCTGGAGGAATAAGTGCCTGTATTAGTTTTTCTGTGTGGGGACAACCCATCTCTTGACTTCGAGTACACTTGGTACTTTAAAGACATTGTGAAGGCAGCCATCAAGTTGATCAAGGGTCAAAATAACAAATGAGGCGGCCAGTTATTTTTGTACTTCATTTGGTAACTGGGATTTTGCGGTAAAACATAGCTATGAATAATATTTGGATGCACAAACTACAAATTGAATGCCACAAGGACATGAGGAATTACTTGGGTGGCTGGGTGTTTGAGTAACTGTAATTATTTAAGTTAGCTTTTTTGTCAAAAGGAACTGCAAATTGAAAAAAAAAATTCACGAATTCTGATTAGCTTTTCTTTAATGCACCGCCAGTGTTTATACTTAAAAACTTTTTTGTTAAGAATGCTTTCATTGGCACTATCCCAAAACTGAGGGACACAAATTTGAAGTCAATGCCACAGCATCGATTGCAACACATAAGAAACTCCACAGAAACTTTGGAAGCTGAGTAATGTAAAGTTCCAAACCAAGAAAGTGAGTTGTGCAAGGACAATAAATACAATGACTGAAAAAGCAAGTTGAAAACTCACAAAGAAATGAAACCAACAAATGTTCCATGTAAGTTGATGAAAGGAGAAGCAGTTGTCATCAAGAACATACAAAAAGAAAAATACAATGCAGACAGAAATGTCTGCATGAAGTCAGCCTTAAGCAAAACTGCTGTACGGTCTGTAATAACAGCAAGAATGTAATGGATAATATAACCATTACTGATACTTTGTCAATAAAAGTGAAAAGTGTCTGATGAATGAGCTCTTCAATTTGCAGTGTTATTAAAACAGAGGGAAACCAAAATATGAGGGTGATTTGGTAAGATTGGTAAATTTCCATGAAAGAATGGAACATTTTTGTGGTCTTCATGGTTGGTAAGCTTGATTATTCCAAGGATAGTACAAATAATTTCGAAAATGTACAGCACATAGTTCATTGCTGGTAGCCCTCTGAATTGGTCGGTGTGTCGACTGTGATAGAAAATGAAGATAACAGAGTTTCGTGCTGTTAAACATTTTCATTCGAAAGGTTGGACTGCCACACAAATCAAAATGGAATTGAATGAACTTCAAATGGACTCTGCAACATCACTGAAGACCATTTACCTCTGGATTAAAATAGTTAAATGTACTTGAACAAGCACTGAAGGCAAAGCACACTTTGGCTGTCCATTTGAGATCACCACAAAGGAAGCCACTGACAAAATACGCGGTTCATGAGATTGATGAGACTGCAGGCATCTAAACTGAGCGTGGGCGTGATACTCTCCATGGAGAACTGGCTGTAAAGAAACTGTGTGTGAGGTGGGTGACGTGATTGCTCAGTCGACCAAAAGTGCATCCGGCACAACATCTCAACACGATGTCTAGTGATGTTGCTATTAATCTGCAAGACTTCTTCTGTCAATTTGTGGTTGTTCATGAAACCTGGATCTATCATTACATACCAGACTTAAAACAGTAGTCAGAACAATGTACGAAGGCTGGTGAAAGTGCAGTGAAGAAGGCTAAGACCATTGTGTCTGCTGGTAAGGTGATGGCCACTGCATTTTTGGATTCCTAACGAATAGATTACTTGGAAAAAGGTAGAACCATAACTCGGCATTGTTGTTTCGTACATCAGTGACAACAATGGCCAAAGTAGATGAATTGGGCTTTGAATTGGTTCCTCATCAACCCTGTTCACCAGACTTAGCCCAAAGTGACTTCTTTCTGTTCACTAACTTGAAACTTTGGCTTGCTAGGAAGAAATTTTCATCAAATGAGGAAGTGATAGTTGCAGGCAAAGAGTATTTCGCAGTTTGACCAAACCTACATTCCTAATGGGATGAAAAAGCTGGAGGATGGCTGGACCAAATATATATCCCCCAATGTGGATTTTCAAAAAATAAGGTGAAATCAAACAGTGGAAACTCCAGGATGCAATGGACCAATATTATGAAAAGGGTAATTGCTACTTACCATATAGGGGAAATGCTGAGTCGCAGATAGGCACAACAAAAAGGGTCCTTCCCACCAACACCAGCTTTTCTGAACTGCACATGTGGGAATTCTCCCTGCAGTACATCGTACGTTCCTGGAACCCTCCTGTCCTTGACCTTCATTGGTCATTGTCCTTACCCATCTAGCTCCTTCCCTGTTCCAATTCCAGCATTACACAGCCCTCTATTCCACCAACAAACCTTGAGTCTTTGTACTTCTCTCCTTTCCTGCTACCCCTCTCCTTCCTTCCCACTCTCCATCTAACCTCCCAACCGCACCTACCTGACCGACCTGACCTACCCAACCTACCCTCTCTCCACCGTGTCCCCAGTACACTCAGACAAACAGCATTTCACTGCCCCTGTACCCCTACCCTGCTATCCATCCCCCTCTCTGCCCCATCCTTCTCCTTACTACCACCACCTGGTTGCCTGTCCCATCATATGCTGCTGCTTGCAGTCTGACTTAGCCACTAGAGACTGGTCGTGTGTGTGTGTGTGTGTGTGTGTGTGTGTGTGTGTGTGTGTGTGTGTGTGTGTGTGTGTGATGTAACAATTAAGTATAATTGTTGCAACACATGTCCAGGTTAAATACTTGTCTACTTGTGGTTGAATAAGCCTCAGTTGGTGACATCAACTTTAATTTCACTTCATCTGCTGACAACATAGAATAGAATCAATTTTTTATTCACCTTTCAGTATTTTTCATATAATTTATTCCATCAGAGTTTATGTGGAGTTAAGTTCCATACAGTAAAAGATTACCAATACAGAAAATAACTAGCTTATTTATGAACTGAAAGGCATTATTTGTCACTTACGAAAAACATAATTACTACTTTTTCGGTATTCTTATGTTGAATAAATTCCTCGTTTTAAGCCAAGTTTGTACTACTCACATATTTATTTAGTGGACTGTATCATTCAAAGTAGTTTCTGCAGGACTTTCTATGTGTTAATTGTAATACATATGATTGCTCTCTTCTGCTGTTTGAAAATAACATGTGATTGCAAGTTTTTGTACTGAAGACGTGGTAAGACTAAATACGGATGAACAGTGAGGTCTTTGAGATTAATGGTCTACACCATATTCATACATCACAGTTTAAGACAAAAACTGAACTGCCACCACCAGTAGAGTGCAACACCAACTGGTGGTAGATGACTGCTCAGTGATGCAGCACAGTTGTTAGCTTGATCTGAAGGGGGAACATGAACGCAATAACTTGACTGGGGACGTCGAACAGATGTGCAGAACTATAGACCTATATCTCTAATGTCGTACAGTTGGATAATTTTGGAACACTTATTATATAAGAGTATAATGACTTTCCTGGAGACTAGAAATCTACTCAGAAGGAATCACCATGGGTTTCGAAAAAGACGATTGTGTGAAACCCAGCTCGCGCTATTCGTCCACGAGACTCAGAGGGCCATAGACAGGGGTTCCAGGGTGGATGCCGTGTTTCTTGACTTTCGCAAGGCATTCGATGTGGTTCCCCACAGTAGTTCAATGAACAAAGTAAGAGCATATGGACTATCAGACCAATTGTGTGATTGGATTATAGAGTTCCTAGATAACAGAACGCAGCATGTCATTCTCAATGGAAAGAAGTCTTCAGAAGTAAGAGTGATTTCAGGTGTGCCGCAGGGGAGTGGCGTGGGACTGTTGCTGTTCACAATATACATAAATGACCTTGTGGATAACATCGGAATTTCACTGAGGCTTTTTGCAGATGATGCTGTAGTACCGGGTGATCAAAAAGTCAGTATAAATTTGAAAACTTAATAAACCACGGAAAATGTAGATAGAGAGGTAAAAATTCACACACATGCTTGGAATGACATGGGGTTTTATTAGAGCCGTTCAAAAAATGTCTGACAGATGGTGCTGGACAGCAAAATGTCAGCGACTGCGCATGATGATCGTGTATAAAAGGAGTTGTAATGAGAAAGAGAATCAGATGCGCCAGCAGTCACAGCATGTTGATGGTACCTGAAAAGGCGCTTTTAGTGAAGCTGTATTATCAGAATGGGGAATGTGCTAGTTCAGCATTAAGATCCTATCGCCATAGAAAGGGGAGTTGAACTGGTAAAGGTCCGTTGGCAAATGCAGCTGTGGTGAGAATGATTTCAAAGTTCGAAGCCACGAGTTGTTTAGACGATAGACCCTGTAGTGATCGACCGAGCACAAGGCATAATGCTGTTGAGACAGTTCAAGAAGAAATGGAGACTGTAGTGGGTTCGTCTATGCACGGGGAAGTCAGTGCTCATGCAGTCGCACGTCGCACCAGCATTCTGTACACTACTGTTTGGTTGGCTCTGAGACGTACCCTCTCATGCTATCCATACAAAATCCATCGGCATCATGAACTGTTACCTGGCGATTTAGTGAAGTGGAGGGCATTTGCGGTGTGGGCGTTTGAAAAGATGGCGGAAGATGACGATTGGTTGAGTAACGTGTTGTGAACCGACAAAGCTCATTTCATGCTCCAAGGGTTTGTCAACGCCCACAACTGCAGAATTTGGGCTACCGAAAATACTAGAACTGTTGTGGCAACTCCATTGCACGACGAGAAAGTCACAGTATGTTTTGGATTTACCACATCTACAATTATTGATCCTTTTTTCTTCGAGGAAATGCATGATTCTGGTTTTGTAACTTCTACCGTGACGGGTGAGAGGTACGGGGGTATGTTACAGAATCGCATCATCGCCAGCCTGGCTGATAAACACCTGCTGGAACGTTTGATGTTTACGCAGGATGGCGCTGTACCCCATATCACTAGATGCGTGAAAGATCTCTTGCGCGTGTCGTTTGGCGATGATCGTGTGCTCAGCCACCACTTTCGTCATGCTCGGTCTCACAGGTCCCCAGACCTCAGTCCGTGCGATTATTGATTTTGGGGTTACCTGAAGTCACAAGTGTATCGTGATCGACCGACATCTCTAGGGATGGTGAAAGACAACATCCGACGCTGCTGTCTCACCATAACTGGACGTGCTTTACAGTGCTGTTCACAACATTATTCCTCGACTACAGCTATTGTTGAGGAATGATGGTGGACATATTGAGTATTTCCTGTAAAGAACATCATCTTTGCTTTGTCCTACTTTGTTACGCTATTTATTACTATTCTGGTCAGATGAAGCTCCATCTCTCGGACATTTTTTGAACTTTTATATTTTTTGGTTCTAATAAAACCCCATGTCATTCCAAACATGTCCATCAATTTGTACTTCTCAATCTACATTAGTCTGTGATTTATTCAGTTTTCAAATTTATACCGACTTTTTGATCACCCGGTATATCAAGAGGTTGTAACAATGGAAAATTGTACTGAAATGCAGCAGGATTTGGAATGAATTGATGCTCGGTGCAGGGAATAGCAATTGAATCTCAATGTAGACAAGTGTAATGTGCTGCGAATACAAGGAAAGAAAGGTCCTTTATCATTTAGCTACAATATAGGTCAGCAACTGGAAGCAGTTAATTCCATAAATTATCTGGGAGTAGGCATTAGGAGCAATTTAAAATGGAATGATCATATAAAGTTGGTAGTCGGTAAAGCAGATGCCAGACTGAGATTCACTGGAAGAATCCTAAGGAAATGCAATCCGAAAACAAAGAAAGTAGGTTACAGTACGCTTGTTCGCCCACTGCTTGAATATTGCTCACCAGTGTGGGGTCCGTACCAGATAGGGTTGATAGAAGAGATTCAACAGAGAGCAGAGCGCTTCGTTACAGGATCATTTAGTAATTGCTAAAGTGTTACGGAGATAATAGATTATCTCCAGTGGAAGACTCTGCAGGAGAGATGCTCAGTAGCTCGGTACGGGCTTTTGTTGAAGTTTCGAGAACATACCTTCACGAATGAGTCGAGCAGTATATTGCTCCCTCCTACGTATATCTCGTGAAGAGACTATGAGGATAAAATCAGAGAGATTAGAGCCTACACAGAGGTATACAGACAATCCTTCTTTCCACGAACAATACAAGACTGGAATAGAAGAGAGAACCGATAGAGGTACTCAAGGTACCCTCCGCCACACACCGTCAGGTGGCTTGCGGAGTATGGGTGTAGATGTAGACTGTGTTGTCTGCAGTGAAAGCAGTAGCACTCTGTAAATACATTATAAATCATACCCATCAGCGCACAGGTGATTGAGCCGGCGAACAATAGTGCTGTTGACCAGTGCACATGGCTCAGCTGGCCACTCACACGTAGATAACATAGCCATTTGAATTTGCTGTCATGTTGCAGAACTTTTACAGTGCATACTTAACATCAGCCACCTCCATAGGATCTCTATGAGGGTTATTTGGAAAGTAAATAACTATCTGTTACGAAATGGAAAATAGAGTGGAAAACTGAATAAGCTTTGCCCAGATGCATTGGGCACTGTGTCTAGTACCAAGTCGATCGCATAATGTCACTGTTTTTAGTTGTGAGATCATAATGAGAACGTAAAGATGGCTAGAAATTAGCTTCTCCCGGCAAGTATGATGGCCTGCCGAAAGATTTCGCCTGAAGCTAGGCAAGCCACATAACATAACTGTCATGTGGTTAATTCTAGACAATTATTGTCAGCCGCACTCTGCAGGGGCAATGAAGATGCTCCTGCAGCGTTTTCGATGTGAAGTGTTTGATCACCCACAATACAGCCAATTGCCCAACCCTGAGGTTCATCTCTGCTCAAATGAACCACTGGCTATGAAGACAATATTTTGACACAGACAACGATCTGCAGTCCAGAGTAGAAAATTGTCAGAAGCCACTGACGACTTTCTTATATAACAAGGGACTTAAGAAGTTGGTACAACACTATGGCAGATGTGTTACGTCTGAGCAGTGACTGTGCAGAGGAGTAGCTGGAAGGTGTAGCTAACTGTTGGCCGGCCGGAGTGGCCAAGCGGTTCTACGTGCTACAGTGTGGAACCATGTGACCGCTACGGTCGCAGGTTCGAATCCTGCCTCAGGCATGGTTGTGTGTGGTGTCATTAGGTTAGTTAGGTTTAACTAGTTCCAAGTTCTAGGGGACTGATGACCTTAGAAGTTAAGCCCCATAGTGCTCAGAGCCATTTGTAGCAAAATTGTTGCAAATGAAACAGTTTTGATTTTCACTGCGGTTTCCATTTTGCGACCTACTGTTTTTTTACTTTCCAATTAGCCCTCGTAAATGGCGACAGGCGTCATACACACAGCAAGTTACTGAATTTTCAAGTCAATTTTATGGCAGAAACAATGAACAACTTACCTGAAGTGATGCTGTTCAGGCTAATGAACGAACAGCGAGCCTCCCACCTTAAAGAACAAAACGGCATTTTCTAGGAACTTGTCAAATTGCCACATGAAGATTGTATCTTTTGCTCTTGTTGTAACATCTCGGAGCTCAACACTGAATCTTGCTGTGTTGGCCCACCACTTTTCACTGTCACGATTGTATTCTACGTGGCTTAAACGAGCTTTTGGTAAGTTAAAAAGGAAGAAATAAATGTTCTGTTCCCAGAAAGGGCATAAGACATTCTCCAAAATTGAACAACCAACTAGCAGTATAGCACTAGCAATATACAGGGTTTGTATAAAAAGTAATGAGTGATTTTTTGGCAGACTAGACTACATGGCAGTGCGTGCTCGCCCAGGGGGAATAATGGTGGTGGTGGTGGTGGTGGTGGGGGTGGGGGTGGGGGTGTGTCTAGTCGCCAGCGGCTGTTGTCTCAGCAGCATAGTGCGTTGAGTGGACGCAGCTCAAAGATGTCGGTCGTGGTGCAACATGCAGCAAACGATGGAGCAACGTTACCCCATCAAGTTATGTGTGAAACTAGGAAAATCGGGTACAGAAACATTGGATGTGTGTTGACAAGTCTACGGCGATGATTACCTGTTATAATCTCAGGTTTTCAGGTGGGTGAAGAGCTTTAAAGAGGGCCAGAACAATGTTGAGGATGAGTACTACTACGGACACCCGCCAACCAGCAAAACTGACGAAAACATCAACTGTGTGCACGTTTCATTGTACACCAACTGTCAGATGAGTTTCAGGATGATAGCAAACGACCTCGTACTTGATAAAATGATAGTGCACACCACCACCACCACCAAAGAATTGTCGATGAGGAAGATCTGCGCCAAGATGGCCCCGAAGATTTTGTCAGGATTTCAAAAGTATGCATGTGTGGATGCCTGCCAAGACAATTGAGAGAGGACAAGTTACTCTCTCACCTATTTTTTGTATACAGAGAATCATTAAAGATTTTGTTCTAACCTGATGCATCTTTAACGAGACTCTAGGAAGTTAATGGCCTGAGCAGACGTTGATGGAGCCCGGTAGGGTGCTAAAAGCATGAGGTATTTTTATGAGTCTTAGCTCGTAGAAACGGGATTTTGCGAGTTAAAGGCAATAGGAGGCAAGCTCATCCGTTAGTAAATATTGTTGGATAGGCCCGCAGTCATACAGGGCAGACAGAGCAGCCCCTCATCGAGAAATGCCACAGTACCTGCAATGGTGCCAGCCAAAGGCTGGGCTGGGGGCTACGGACTGAAGGGATGTGTATCCAGTGGAGTTGTAAACCAGGCATGTGTGTGCAGAACCACGTGTAATAAAAGTTCACAAGTTTTTGTGTTCGCCGATACTACAAATAGGCTTGTGACCCACTTCCATCGGCCACTTCGGTTGTATAAGAAACTCCGGCGTCTGAGAAACGTTTAGAGATAGTCTTTATTAGACCTCAAAGCAGGGACTAATAATTTAGATAAAGGCGATTTAGATAAAGATCTTTAAGATTGTGCCTGTTCACTTGTTGCTGTGGGAAGAGATGTGACTGGAGAAAAACAGCTTCCCCCTCTGTGAAAACTTAGTCAATAATAGGTGGTTTCCCTTTCCTCAAGAGACGCAGGTTTTGTAACTCTTGCCGTGGTTCGACATAAGTTTGTGCTGTCGTGTGGGAGAGGAGATTTAAGATGTGCGAAGCTCTCATGTTCTGGACTTAGGTCTGGTAAGAGAAGACTTCTGGGTGGCTATTCTGTATCTTTCCGCCATTGTGCCGATCGTTTCGGTACTCCAGAGCACCGAACGGTCTAGTGCTCGAATTAGAGCCCCTGTATTATTCAGTATGCATTTCGGAAGCGATACCGTGCGGATCTACAGAACCGAAGCGCTGTTTTCGGTTCGCGTCGCGCAAGCAAATCAAAAGCAAGCGGCCGCAGATCCGCGCACGCGCAGTGCAGCGCGCACAGCGCCACGAACACAAAGCGGCTAGCAGACGACACAGGCGCGCTATTCTTAAAAAGTACCGAAAATTGCGTTTACGTTGCCATAACGCATGACGCCGCATTCCATCGAGCTGACGTGCCCGCCTTCATCGCTCTGGCCCCCTCCTTAACAGTATCAGACGCAGGATATCCATTTCCATGATTCTCAGCTGAAATGCATAGAAATTTTTACAGTTTCCCTGACGGCATGTTTCCATGCATGCATAATAACGATAGCATATTTGACTGTCTTCTGCAGATTGTCGTAAATGCCGCATTATGTCATCCTATTCTCATTCACACTGACATCGTGTATTGGATTTTACGTTTCGGAAAATGAGTTAGGAATAGTGTGTAGTACCACGTTGTACTAATACATCTATAAAAACACCGGAAAAATTGATTCTGAGAGTTTCGAAGAATAAGAAGATAAACAATGTGGTTACAAATCGCTCCGAGAGATCCAAATGATTAAGTAGCCAACTTCTCTATACGATACGTCAACGATTTGGGTCTTAAAAGCAAAAGTGAAAAAACGCATTTTCGAGAGCTCCTGCAGTTCGTCGAAGTTCATAATATGCATCCCATGAATGAAAATGTTTCTTATATGGTGCTACAGTCTAAAAATATTACGACGGAGATATTTCATCTCTGTCTATTGTTGTTGAGGATTCGATCGCAGATAAACAGTGGTGACAAGCAAGATTATGAAGATGACTGCTCCTACCTACATTCCCAGTAATTTGAGTTGTGCTCTTAGATTCCTGTCTAACCGCAACTCGGAAATAGCTACATATTCGGAAAAAAACATAAAGGCCACTGTCGGTTGTTCCACTCACAGCAATTTCATCTCCAGCAATTTCATATTTCGTTTTTTAAACACACAGTAATCGCGAAATCATTACTAAGGAAGCGCGCTCTTACATGTAAGTAATAATGAACATTGCAGAAAAATCTTAACTTACGTGAGTAACAATGTCTGAGAACGTGTTGCGTATATGAATAGGAAATTTTTTTCCGTCCATCAGTGCGCGAACCACTTGAACACACCAAACAATAGAAACAGAGCACTCAATTCTCGTACTATTCTTTAGAGGAACGTAGGCTGACTTCATTGCCAAATGATGCTGCGTAAGTCAGAAATGCGTCATAGTTTGGAAGGTTCCCAACGTCAGGCTTCACATAATTGATTTCCATTGTTACTTGAAAGTTGTAAACACGTTTCAATAATTACTAACTAAACCATTTGTGGGAAAAGTACACAAAGTCACTAGTAACGTCAGTTCATACATATATAATATACGTAAGCAGAGCCGATGTCTTGATACTTAATGATCTTTAAACTCTTATTTGCATAAAAATAACACGTATTTTGAGAGAATATTGACCGAAAACGTCCCCCCCCCCCCCCCCCCCCATGTAATCATTCACAGTAACAACCTAACCTGACCATATTTCTAACAAAGGAAAATAGTCTATTATGAAATCACTTTCCAACCGGATGCATCCTCTGGTGATTTTTTAGTAACACAATTACTAAATCCAAAGCTAAAACAGCTAAATATATGTTTAAAATAAAAAATTATTGGTGTACATAAACCACAGCTCACCGATCGACAGGGCCACACCGAAATCCAAAACCTCTCGGTACAATTATAGTAAAATCGGGTGGGAGGACTGTTCGGTAACAGGTCTCAGAAGCTTACTGAATAGGATATTTCGAGAAAGAACCGTAAATGACGTCACTACCGAGACTAACTTCCTACACCAATTGGTATGAACGATAAAACGATAAAGAATAGGGCCCATGGAAACAAAGCGCATGAGTGCCGAATGGCACACTGCAGCGTCACCATGTGCAAGAAAGACTCGTATGAGCAAATCGAAGGTGAAAGCAGTGCTGATTGTGTTTTTCGATATCAGGGGTGTGGTTCATCGTGAGTTTGCACCTCAAGGCCAAACTGTCAACAGCCCTTTCTATTGCGAAGTGCTCAAGAGACTGAAAACCATGGTACATCACGTGAGGCCCATCGCTGCTGATGTTTGGAAGCTGCATCATGATAACAGGCCGAATCACACCTGCTTCATGGTGACCAGTTACCTGGTCAAGAGAGGGATTCCAGTGATCTCCTCCTCCCCCCTCCCCCCACAGTCTCGATGTGGCCCTGCCAGACCGTTTCTTGTTTCCCAAACTAAAAACTCCCCTGAAAGGACACAGTCCTGTGACTGTTTAGGTGGTCCAAGCAGCTATGATGAGGGCTTTGGAGTCCATCCTGGACTCAGCATTCATGGCACCTGGCTCCAATTGAAGCATGAAAATATCATGCAGAGGGTTGTTGACTCTGCAGAGTCATAAATTGAAGAGTACTAAGTCATTGTAGCGATATCTGCTATAGATTTTGACTCACAAGCTCAGTCTCACTACTTTTTGTACAAATCCTGTGGACTTTTGGTTGAATGAATCAACTCTGATACTTTGCCCAGCACATTTTACATTTCTACTGTAACTTCAAACTCACAGAATAGGTGTTTTTAGACACACACTAGTACTATCCATTGAATAATTATGTTCAGGTATTCATATTTCTTTTTCAGACCTGAAACTACCCCAAATTGGAAGCTGAACATACTGTACACACTTATCATGAGCAGTGCATTTTTGAACCAGTAGAACATTATTTTGTATTTCTTGAGAATCAGACTTTTGCACACAAGTTGGCAGTGCAGTAACACGTAGTGGGAAAATGCTGATAGTGAGTTAATGCCATCCAACAGTTCTTAAACATACATCCATTTAGCAAGTTCCGCGCCCTACACTAACATACTTTCAGAGGTGAAATTACTACCTTGGACGCAAAATGCAACATTCATTCTAATGCAACCCATTTATAGGTTCCGAAAGATATTAACAACAACTTTTTATGAAATTTGTATCCAATTACAGTTTGAAAATTGGGGTATGTTCACATAATTCGATATAAAACGACTGTCAGCAATAGTAAATTTATGTGATGAACCAGTGGCATCTTATGGGAGTAATAGTCTGTTTCCTTCTTATCCATGACATTTCAAGATGAGAAAAAGTCACTACTGCTAGACTACCGTACATTTCAGCACATAGAGCAGTCACCAGATCACAGCATGCTATGTATTTACCACCGGCCAGAAGCCAGGAACACTAACTTTGTGTTCCAATGAATACTTGACAACACAACTGAAGGGCACCCATAGTGATCCATATTGCAGAGTAAAAGTCCCACAGGTTCACTCTAACTGAACGCTTGAAATTACTTGACAGAGGCACATACTTGTTCTCCTACTGCTCCAGAAGCAAGTGGAACAGAAAAAGGGACCTACTGGTAGTGATAGAAGATGTCTCCAAAAGTGTGTTGTGTGCGGGCTTATTACCCATTAAGAATATATTGGAACAAGACAGCATCAATGTATTTTACACAACACATGCAAGAAACTGCACATCACATCTCTCATTTCTGATGCAACTGTAAGGGCGTTTGTAAAGGAAAATGTTGTACAGCAGTTACAGAAATGTGTGGATCACTTTGGCTCAGTTGGTATAGATGACACGTTCAGATAGCAGTAGATTCCCAACTAAACAATACCATAGCGACCCATTCTCTTTTGGTGGGTGCCAGTATAACTTCCTTAACACCAATGTTTGCTCTAGACATCCCTTGGTGTGATGATAGTTTGATCGGTGCAGACGTAACTCCAACAAGCCTTCCTATAAACAGAATGTGATCAAACATCCAGGCTGGCACTGCATTTTCAAGTGTTTCTTCACATAAATTATTTTTTAATGAAAATTTTTTGAAATTCACACCATTAGCTGCTTACAGCCATTCATAGATATCAACAGGGTCAGCTGAAAATGTGTGCCCCAGCCGGGACTCGAACCCGGGATCTCCTGCTTACCTGGCAGATGCTCTATCCGACTGAGCCATCGAGGGGACAGAGGATAGTGCGACTACAGGGACTGATTTCTGGCACACTCCCTGTGAGAACCCCACTTCCAATCCTCTGTCCACACACTTCATTTGTAGTGTTCCTGCCCACCATACTCATCACTCTCGGTAGTTAACCTACCGATTCCCATAAGAGTTCGGTCTATGTGAGGCCTGCTGGACCAGCATGGCCAGAAAGATGATGGAGGAGAACCTCCTATGGGATCTGGTAGCATTGGTGTATGGTCCAGGCATTGTTGACTATATGTATGCAACTGCAAAAGATGTAATGGAAAAGTTTAAACTCGTTTTTTTTTTTCTCAGAACCTCATTTATTAAATTGTCTGAAACATAACTTGAAGGGTACATACAATTTTGATCAGTATTTGATGCCGACATTCTAAATTGAATTCTCTATCAGTGTACATAGCGGTTTTGCTATATCTTCAAAAGTCTAATTTTGGTGATTGCTTCTGTCTCGATATTTCAAGTGAAAAATATGGCATTTGTTTCAACATTTCAATATTTTGTTAGAACTTAATATTTTCCTGTTATCCTGTGTATGCTGATGGAAAATACATTGAAAATGACTTAACAAAATTATTTAGTAACAGGTCAAACAGGAGGGCTTCATGAATTTCTGCAGATGATCAGTGTTCTGACTGAAAGGGATCATTCTAAATGGTGCAGCTGTTACAGGGAATGTCCAAACACTGTAGTACCCAAAAAACCTGTGTGTTAGCAACCACTTCCGAGTTTTCGTGACTCTTCCTTAGCATCACTCCCCTGTGTGCCCAACCAGATGGGCACTCCACAGTGCCAACTGGGATACTTTCACACCACTGTTGATCTGAGCTCCATTCCATATGGAACCATTGACTTGGCCATCCAGAGTGCAGCAGCAGTCATTCTATTGGCAGCCGACTTAGTGATCCTTTATTCTTTGGGATCCCCCCCCCCCCCCCCCATTGGAAGACAGTACGTCAGTGGGCCTCAGAAATTGCTGAGATCATTAGAGATAGTAGGCAGGCTCTCCAATGCCATTAGTGGCATCCATCGTTCGAGCAACTCATTGCGTTTAAATGGTTCTGTGTCTGGGTCCAGCACTTTATGAAATGATGGAAGCAAGAATGCTAGGAATGGTACATTTCAGCTTTTGGACCATGTATGACTCCTTTGCAGATGATCAGACACCTCTATGGAAACCAGTCCTCTGCAGGTGTATTTGGCATTTCCTTGAAAGATGCTATTTTCACTGACCCAGGTGCCATACCCGAGCATTTTATTCTGCTTTATGCTTGAACCTCTGCGGCTGAGAACTGTCAACCTGCCTTTCGTGTTCTTAAACAGCAGATGGAGCGACTGCACTTATCTTTCACTACACGCCACCTGGAACCATATAATAATCCATTCAGCGAGTGGAAATTATTCTGTGCCCTAGCTCTTTGCCTTGATACAGCCCTAGGGCCAGACCACATCCACAACCACAACCAAATGCTAAAACACCTACCAGTGGATTGTCAACGTCATCTCATTGTCATGTTCAATCCTATCTGGATCATGGGTGAGTACCCATTTCAGTGACGAGGAAGTGGCATTGTCCTGCTGCTGATAATTAGGTTCGCTTGGAGTCTGTCATCTAGACAGCTTAGACTGACTTTGACACCTTTTTGCTGTCTTCTTCGACCTAAAAAATGCTTCTGGCATTACATGACGACACAACGTCCTCACTAACTTACAGAAACATCTGATTTCTGTCCAGACCTTCTTGTCATACTGTACCTTCCAAGTTTAGAGTTTGTGCTTCTCATAGTAGCCCCCCCCCCCCCCCCCAATATACCAGAGATTGGGGTCCTGCAGGGCCCTATATTAAGTGTCCCTCTCTTCCTAAAGGCCACTGATGGTACAGCAGCAGTATTGCCGTCCTTGTATGCCGATAATACATGCTTTTACTATTGTTCCTCTAGTGCAGGCATTGCTGAACACCAACTGCAGGACACCATTCGAAAGGTGCAGTTATGGTCTCTCACTCACGACTTTCAGATTTCAGCCCACCAAGACTTGGGCCTTGCACTTCTGTCGCTGTCATACTGCTCATCCACAACCAGACCTTTACGTTGACGACCATTACTCAATATGTTGGAGACTTATCACTTCTTGGGACGGGTCTTCAATGCCCAGCTGATTTGGCTTCCTCATCTTTGCCAACTGAAGCAAAGATGCTAGCTACACTTTAGTACACTTTGCTGCCTCAGTAACGCCAGTTGGGGTGCAGAATGCACTACGCTTTTGCTATCTTACAAAGCCCTGATCATCTCCCGTCTTGATTATGGGAGTGTGGCATATGGTTTAGCATTGCCCTCAAAATTGTGGTCACTAGACTCTGTACACCACTGTGGGATATGACTTCGAACAGGAGCCTTTCAAACTACTCCTGTGAACGGCCTACAGAGGCTGAGGACCCTCCTTATGAATCAGGTACCAACAACAGCTACTCAATTGTGCTGAACATGTTTGCAGTTGCCCTAAGCAACCTAACTACCATGTCCTTTCTCCTAGTAGGGAGATCCACCTCCCACAACAGAGAACAAGAACTGGGGTCCAGTTGCAGTTCGGCTGCTCTGAACTCAATTTCCCCCACTGTTGCCTCTTGTTAGGGAGCAATCATATATGCCCCCCCCCCCCCCCCATGATGTGTACCCTGCCCCTGAATCTTTCTCGATTTATTCTTTGGAGTATAATATTCAGTTGACTCAATGGTGTTTCACCACCTGCTCCTGGCCATCCTCAATGAATTTCTTGGTTAGCAAGTGGTATTCATTGACTGATCAACGGACGATGGAGAAACCAGTTTTGCATGCAAACATGCATGGTGCAGTGAACTATGCTCTCTCCTGAACGGATTCAGTGTCTTCACTGCTGAATTGGTGTCCATCAAATGAGCTCTTAGCCATGCTCCTCCTTGCACTGGCTAGAGGCTTCTTATCTGTAGCGACTCCCTAAGCAGCTTTTCAGCTATAGACCAGTGCTATCCTCTTCACTCATTAGTCATGACTATCCAGGATCTTCTTTCTGACCTCCATCAAACTGGATGGCTGGTCGTCTTTGTTTGGATCCCTGGACACGTTGGGATGTCAGTGAATGAACATAAAAACCACTGGGCAATGTTGGTTATCAGGATGCCGATTTTCGAAATGGGCGATCTGGAACTGAACATACAGTTGATTCTATGCCATCAATTGTCAGAGATCCTGAACTCAGAGTGGTCTGCCCTGGACTCGACAAACAGAGGGCAATAAAGGAGACCACGGCCATGTAGCAGTCTTCCCTTCTCACTGGGAGTCCACTGTCCTTTGTCAGATACACATTAGCCACACTTGGCTGCCCCATGGCCACATTCTCTAACGTGAGAACCCACTTCATTGTCAATATGGTGCCCACTTGACTATGCTTCACATCCTGCTAGACTGCCAAAATTTGACTGCTTTGCAGTGATCTCTTAACCTTCCTGACACACCACATCTGGTGGTAGTGGAAGATGCCAAAGTGGGTGACCTGGTTTTACGTTTCGCCTGCGAAGGTGCTTTCTACTCATGTCTGTGATTTGGACCACTTTGGCTTCATTGACTGCCTGAAGGGTTGGAGGGGGCACCCCTCGGCTGCTGTGGTCCAGGGGACACACAGCAGCCATTGCTTGGCTGTCTGGCCTGGCCCTTACTCTTCTCACCTTTTTGTTCTCCTTATTCTTTTACGTTTGCCGTTTAATATTTTTACCTTCCCTAAAATTTTATCATATTGTCTGTGCTGCTGGTTTACTTGCGGTAGCAGACGGTGAGGTGGTACTGGTTGGATGTGGAGGGTGCATCACCCACTGCAAGCCATGCTCCGAGAGCCTCTGACTACATTCCAGTCATAGCAGTTCGCCCACCTTAACCCTCTCACTCCCCTCCTATTCCTCCTTTATTTTATCTCTATGTTGTATCATGGTTACAGTCGGGCTTCTCAGGATTTGCCTTTTGTGTCCTTAGGATTATTCCTGATTTGGTACATACGGGATGAAGGACTAATGACCTTGCAGGTTGGTCCCTTTAACTTCAGCCAGCCAGCCCACACTCACAGCTTTGCCGCCCCCCCCCCCCCCCACACACACAGTAATTTGGGACCGTCACAATGATGGATTTCCAGTGGCCACCCCCTAGGTGGGGCTGACAGCCAGAAGACCCCTCCGCTGTCACAGACTCTAGTGCTGTTTTCACTTAAACCTGTGACCATTCATACAGCCATTTTTAGTATGTATTCAATACCTCCTGTAAGTGCTATTTGGTATGGGTTAGAAACATCCGAACCGGCTGTGGTTGCCGTGCGGTCTAGGTGCTTCAGTCCGGAACCGCGAGACTGCTAAAGTCGTAGGTTCAAATCCTGCCTTGGGCATGGTAGTGTGTGATGTCCTTAGGCTAGTTAGGTTTAAGTAGTTCTAACTTCTAGGGGACTGATGACCCCAGATGTTAAGTCCCATAGTGCTCAGAGCCATTTGAATCATTTTGAACAAACATCTGAACAATATTTTGAGAGGAGATACTCAAGCGATTTGTAAGCTACTTACTTTGTAGAATGACTACATTTTTCCCAGTATCCTGCCACTAAACCGAAGTCTGCCACCTGTGTAACATATCAATGAGCGTAAGTGAGCATTCCATTTTATTCCCCAACTCATTTTTCCACCCAGATATTTGTATGAGTTGACTGATTCCAGTTGTGACTTATCGATACTTAAGTCATGCAATTTAATCTTTCTGCATTTTGTGATGGGCACAATTTTATGTTGCTGAATGTTTAAAATAAAATGCCAGTATTTGCACCACTTCGACACCTAAGATCTGAGTCGATATTTGTGGAGCTTTTTGCACATAGTGCTGTATTATGGATAAATGAATCATTTTCACAAAGTCTCAGGTTACTATTAATGTTGTCTGGCTTTTGAGAAATATGAGAGAACAGTAAGTTTGATTTCACATGTTAGATCTTTTTGAAATGGAGGTGGTCAGTCTTTCAGAGATAACTATGTAGTGGAGTCACCAGCATTAGGTAGTGTCATCCACAATTTTAGAGAAGAAAAACGCCTCCACAGGCCTCATCAAAATTATGCACAGATTGCAGAGAGGTGAGAATATCAGCACCATTAATTACAGACGATAGCAGTCATCATTTCAGAAGGGAGGAAGCAGATGTTACTACAGAATTCACCAGCTGTGAATAACAACATAATTTTAAATCTGGTTTGAAATATACATTTATTAGGCTGAGTTACGCTAAATGACGATCAGTGCCCATGTCCAGCAGCCAGATTGGTGGGTGAACCTACAGTTCTCTGCAGCAGGAATCTAGCCACAGCTGTAACAGCACTAGCATTGTTTGGAGTGGATTTTTTGTAACCACCCAAGACCAGCACCCACAGTCAGTGCTAGCGACATGTCCATGCTTTTTTGTCACACGTCATGATGATAGTGTCATTAGCTGGCTCAGCAATGGCAGACGATGAAGGCGGGTTCATCAAGCGAGCAAATTCCAACCCCCGACTTCTGACTGGCGGCATCTAGTGTTGGCCGTTGCTAAGTGCATGGTGGCTATTAGGGTCCCAATTCGATTCTCAGACTGATCGTTACTAGGTTTAGAAACATATGGCAAGCAGTCACTTAGAATGATGCTGACTGACGCTGATGACTACACTGATAGATGCCGACTGATCGACAATGTTTCTTTCCATTGTGATTGCCCTCCACAGTAGTCGCTGACTCAGTGACATTTACTGACAGCGAGGGCGCTCTTTTATATGCAAAGACTTGGTGTGGTGTTGTGTAGACGCCCCAGGTGTCACGTGGTCCCTCTGTCATAATGTCATAATAACGAACTGGCATCCTGGATTTCAGTAAAACTGTTGTTTACCTAATGGTTATCATACCAGCTGTGCTGGGACCTGAGAGGTGTGGTAATGGTGAAGCAGCCTGTTGAAACAATCGGCGACGATTATGCAGATATCAGGTACTGACTTACAAGAGCTGACTAGTGGGGTTATGATTGAGCCCAGAATAAGACCTAATATTCTACAGCAAATGCTGATCAGCGAAATTGGATAGAAATTTTGCGGATTACTTCTGACATCCTCATTGTAAACAATTGTGTCTCGTGCTTTCTTCCAGCCGCTGCCCATGGACTTTTTTGCTCAAGGTCATGGTTAAAATGTGAGCCAGAGGTGCAGTAATTCGTTATAGAATCCGACAGGCGCCGTGTTTAATTATTCAGATTTTAGTTGTTCCACAACACCGCTGACACTAATATCGAACTCACTCATTTTGCCATGGCGTGTGACTAGGTCAGTACTTTATCTTCCTCAGTAAAGGAACATTTGAAAACGGAGTTCAACATTTCAGCTTTTGTTTATTACCCTCAAATTCAGTTTCCGTGTCATTGACGTGAGTCTGGCAATAACTTTGGTGCTACTGCAGCCTTAACATCTGGCCTGAATTTTTTTGCTTTTAATGAGAGATGTTTCAGTAATACGCTGCCACGGCAGGTACAGAATAATTCAAGAATTGTCTTCTTTGACAGCTGAACACGTTTCATTTAGTATATATCTATAGATCTACGCTTTCACACCTATTATGCAGTAGTCGCTGTTTCCTTAGAAGTTTCTTTCCGGAGACTGTGTACTGTGTGGGATCCATCCCATATTAACTGTTCTTCTCTATACATATCTATCCAAATTTCTGCGGGATTCTACCCAAAGGTAAATGTTTTGTGGTCCTCAATGCGATACCACACATCTGCCTCATCATCTTCTTTGCTGAACATACAAAAGATTCTGATTGTTATAGTTGCAGTTTGTATATTGATAATTAATGTAGCTACAACTGCTTCATGGTCACTGATACCAGTTTTAACGTGAGCATCTTCAAATAGGTCAGTTAGGTTATTGTTATTAGATCCAATATATTTCTGTCATGAGTGGGTTTTCGAATATCTTTGCTAGATAGTTTTCAGAGAAAGCATTTAGTAATATGTCACTCTCATCACTTTCGAAACTGTAATAATCCAAATCTGTTGTAGGCTGGTTCAAGTCTTCACCAAAGATGACAGTATGATTGGGGAACATACAGGGGGCGGGGAACGGACAAAACCACAAATACAACGCACTGCCATTCCTAAAATGACGTAGGAAAACCGTTGGCATTCGAAACAGCTTCCAGTGGTCTCAAAATGGATATATACAGGTGCTGTATGGCTTTCAAGAGAATCTTGCACCACTCTTCTAGCAAAATAGTAGCAACTTCCGACATGGAGGTAGACACGATCGCGCACACTCGTCTGGACCACAAAAGCTCAATAATTCTGAGATCTGGTGATACTGTCGGTCAGGGAGGATGCGACAGTTCATCCTCATGGTCACAGTACTAGTTCTGGATGATGTGAGCTGTGTGAACAAGGGGCATTTCGTCTTGGACCACAGCATCACCGTTGGGAAATGAACATTTTACTGTGGGATGGGCCTAAGCAGCTGCAATGGTCACATAATCATTAGCAGTAATGTGACCGTGCAGAGTAACCAAGGGGCCCATAGAATACCATGAAATGGCTGCCCAGATCATTCCAAACCCCCACCATGTTTCTCTCTTGGGATGCAAACTCGACTGGTAGTTGTAAACAGTGAGAAGCGGGACTCATCCAACCAATTGACTTTCTTCCATCCCCCCCCCCCCCTTCCCAGTGGGTTCACAGTTCTTTCGTGAGTTTGTGCATAGTGCCTTTGGGATCCCAAGCTATTGTACCCCATTCTTCCTTATCAGGTTGAATTTCTTTCCCCATCCTCGCTCCTTCCCAGTCCTCGCGCCTTCCCCCTGTCCTCAGTGTTCTCACTTACGTCGACCTGGCTATCCACCTTGTTTCCCTTAATCCTTGCGTGTTTGTTCCCTTGCCTTTTCTTTTTCATTCCTCCTTATTGGCGTTTTTTGACCCGTTGTGGGATGAACTTCACCCTAGCTTCTTTTACATGGATTCCTCTCTCCCCTTCCTTTCCCTCTTCCTTCCCTGATGTAGACCCCCCTCTCCCTTGCTAGGCCACCAGCGCATGTAGCCGTTCTGTGTGGTAGGGCTGCTATGTACCCATCTCATTGAGCCCACTGACAAGACAAGGATTACACATCTGATACCGACCCTGCCCCACCCCGGGGGGGGGGGGGGGGGGGAGGTCAGGTCGCCACTGTGGCAGGTTTGTGCTTGGCTATCACGGATCCCCAGCCATTGAAGCATCCTTTCCCTTCCGTGCTGCATGTCTGCCCTCTTGTTATTCTTTTTCCCCTCCCTTGGCGAACATGTCTGGAGTGTTATTGGGAATGTTCTGCATTGTCTGTCACTGACATAAGAACAGTCTCACCTCTGTTTTCCGTTCCCTTTTCCTTTATTTGTTTCCCTTCTGCTCTCATTCCTCCACTTTGGTTTTTGAGGCTCCTCTTTTTCTTCTCCTTTCCTGTGCACTCCTGAAGGCCAGCCAATGCATCTGATGCATAACAGATGACTGGGTAACGAGTAATTCCGATCCCTGGGTCGACAGGTAGGGTTCACATATACCCCTGGTGCAGTTCAGGCCCACAGAGGGGCGATTGCCTGAGCTGTAACCTTCCCAAATTGCCGATAGGTCCCTCTATCAGGTGTTCAGGAGGTGTGACCTGAGGTGTGAACAATCACCTAAGGCAGGTGCACTCCCTTGTGAAGGGAGCCTCCAGTTGGAAGGAGCGCGCCATGGGAGAGGCTGGAAATCATGGGGATTTTCTCATAATGAACCAATCATTTTCACAATCAGTCTATAAAAGGTAAACGTAATGAGACTAACGATTCAAAGACCCTTACAGCTATACCAGACCTATCCTCGTGGTCTGAAGCACTGAATACGGTCAGTCCTTCGCCACAGTAAATCTCTTTATCATTCAGAATGGTGTTGAAGCAACTGCTAGCCCTGTCTGTCGTTTATGTAATGGCTCTTTGCTTTTGTTTGCCGCCTCGCCTCTCCATGGCTACCATGTTCGTGCGGAGGCCCATAGAACTTTGAATTCTTCCTGTGGTGTTATTTACACTACGCTGCTCGACGGTCTGACCGAGCCTGAAATCGAATCTTACGTCTCTGATCAGGGTGTCACTGACATCCACTGATTGATGAATAAGTAGATTCTTCCTTAGTGCGCACCGACACTTTTTCTCACCTTTGATAGAGTAGTGCTTCCATCCTAGATCAAAGTAGGCTATGAAATTATTACAGTCGGACCATACAATCCAAACCCGATGCTCTGCTACAAGTATCATTGTTTCAGCTATAGTAGAACGTCTTGTCGACAGTCAGCCAAGTGTGTAACCTTTGGTAGGGGTGCACACGAGGGCGATTGTCTGCCTCTTCTTCCCCACTGTATCAACTGAAATGGCGGCCGTGCCGCCTCCTCTCGGAATAGTGCCGTGTATCTTGATGAGCGGACTGTCCAAGAGATTCGGGTAAAGGAAAAAGTGCCTTACCAACTCGCTCGCAAGTTATTGACCAGTCGAAAGCCCTGCGTTCTCCTGTCTGGCACCTATAGTTCTGTTCTTGTTACAGCTCACTCCATGAAGGACATGGCCACACAGACATGCGACCGCAAATTCAGCTCTGAGGTTGTGAAATCGCCCAGTGTCAAGGTAGCATCGCCATCCCTCCCCCCCCCCCCCCCCCCCCCCCTCGTCCAGCTGTGCAACAAGCCATCAAACTCTCACCTCAAGGGGCGAAGCCTCCAGCTAGACAACCGATAGGGTGGAAATGACAGGAGTCCTGCGGTGAAGACTTCTTCTGTCCCTCCAGCCAAGCAATACCCGAGTCTTCCTCTGCTAACCAGAAAGGCTCAGAGTTCACCAGAGGCAAATGGTCTTTTCCTTCGCCGACTCAAAGATCCTCTTCGACAATGTTGCCACGTGATACCTTAGCCCAGCGAGCCTCTGTGTCGCCAGTGTGCACCACCAACCGATTTTGTGCACTGGACTTCGCAGAACGACAGCACAAGCAAGTCAATGCTTCTTTGGACCCATGGAGCAGGATCCTTCTGTTTCTGTGCCCTGTAGCAGCGACTCTTCGTAGGCTGTCACCCAGCAGCCGTCAAGGTGACACGCCTTCCTCTCCTCCTCATCATGACTCCCTTCCAATGAAATGTTTGTGGCCTTCGGTCCCACAAAGTGGACTTACGACGGCTCTTAGCATCGCAATGTCCACTTGTAATCTGCCTTCAGGAAACGAAATTGCGTCCTCACGACCGCTTTGAGCTTTCAAATTTCTTCTCGGTTCGTTTTGACCTTCCCCCTGAGGTCGGCATGGAAGCGTCATGATCAACCCATCTCTCTGACTACCCATCTTCAAGCTGTTGTAGTTCGCCTTGTCCATCCGCACCTGACTTTTTCCCTCTGTACCATTTATCACCCCCCTCACCCCCCCCTCACCCCCCCCCCCCCACACCCCCAGTCCTTCTTTGTCACCAAGACACTTCCTTCAGCTTATTGGCAGCTACCTCCCCCATTAGTGCTATTCGGTGACTTTAATGTGCATCATCCCCCTTTGGAGTTCTCCCAGTATCTGTCAGAAGGTGCCCTCTTGGCTGACCTTCTTGATCAACTTTACCTCTCCTGCCGTAACACTGGCACACTCACTTTCCTTTCGGACTTCTTGCACACCTATTCCAATTTGGACCTATCCTTCTGCACTGCGCAGCTTGTCAATCGTCTTGAGTGGTCCATTCTTTCTGACACCTAATCGAGCAACCATTTCCCATGTGCTATCCGTTGGATGACTCGCACCCCACCTGCGTGCACACCCAAATGGTAGCTTACTAAGGCTGACTGGCAGCTTTACTCGTCCCTGGTGATCTTCGAAGAACAGGATTTCCCCAGTTGTGATGACCAGGTGGAATATCTCACAAACGCTATCCTTACTGCTGCAGAACGTTCCATTCCTTGCACTTCCTTTTTACCACGCTGTGTCCCAGTCTCTTGGTGGACTGAAGCATGCCACGACGCAATTTGCGCACGGAGACGTGCTCTCCACATGTTTAACCGCCATCCTACGATGATAAACTGCATTCATTATAAACAAATGCGGTGCATAGTGTCGTTGCGTTCTTGGAGATAGCAAAAAAAGCTGGCTGTATTTCATTCACTAGTTCTTTTAACAGTTTCACCCCTTCCTTTGTCGTGAGGTCTAACCTCCAAAGGCTCTTTGTAACCAAGATTCATTCCCCAATTGCTGCCCTGACAGTAGCAGACGATGTTATCGTGGACCCTATTGCTATCTCCGACACCTTGGGCCTCCATTTTGCGAAAATTTCGAGCTCTTCCCACTATCACCCTGCCTTGCTCCATCGGCAACGAGCGTAGACGGCTCGGGCTATACCCCTCTCTTCTCAGAATCGTGAGTGCTACAACGCCGCCTATTCTATGAGGGAGCTAGTTCTCAGTTCATTCCGATCCTCCGCCCCAGCGCCAGATGCTTTCCACATTCAGATGTTGCAGTACCTTTCTCTTGCGGGCAAGCACTTTCTGCTTAACACACACATCCATATCTGGATAGAGGGCACGTCTCCCGGACGTTGGCGTGAAGCCACCGTCATACCTACACGTGAGTCCAGTAAGGACAAAAACCATACTTCTAGCTACCGCCCCATCTCTTTCACCAGCTGCGTTTGCAACATGATGGAATGTATGATTCATGCTCGTCTGGTATGGTGGTTCGAGTCTCGCAGTTTACTACGACTGCACAGTGTGGATTTCGAGCACGGTGTTCTGCATTTGACCGTCTCGTTACTTTGTCCACCCATATCATGAATGTTTTTCTGCGGAAATCCCAGACATTCGCCACGTTTTTCGAAGGCCTATGACACCTGCTGGAGAACTGGTATCCTCTGTACTCATTACATGTGGGGCTTCTGTGGTCGTCTGCCCTGTTTTCTTCAGAAATTTTTAAAAGACCGAGTTTTCAAGGTGTATGTGGGTTTTGCCTGGTCGGCCATCTTCATCCAGGAAAACGGTGTGCCTTAGGGTTCGGTCCTGAGCATCGTGCTCTTTGCTGTTGCGAGTAACCCTACCATGGCCTGTCTCCCGCCGGGCATCTTTGGCTCCCTTTTTGCTGACGATTTTGTCATCTATTGCAGTTCTCCAGGGACCTATCTCACTGAGCGGCATCTTCAGCGATGTCTTGATCGTCTTTACTCCTGTAGCATTGGAAATGGCTTTCGTTTCGCCACTGCAAAACCGTATGTATGAGATTATGGCGGCACAAATGGTTTCTGCCACCATCTTTATATCTTGGGCCTGTTGCCATTCTGTTGGTTGAAACTACGAAATTCCAGGGGCTCATGCTCGACGGGAGACACTCTTGGTCCTCCCATGTGTCTTACCTGGCAGCCTGCTGTACGTGGTCCCTCGACATGCTAAGTGTCCTCAGTAGTACTTCCTGGGGTGTCGGTCGAACCACCCTCCTCCGTTTGTACCGGTCCCTTGTCTGTTCGAAACTAGACTATTGGTGCTTTGTCTATGCGTCTGCACATCCATTCGTCATATGCCGTCTCAACACTATCCACAATCGTGGCATCCATTTGGGCACTGGCGCCTTTTACACTAGCCCAGTTCAGAATGTGTCCTGAAGCTGCTGAACTACCATGTCCTACCGCCGTGGCCTTTTTCCTTAGGTACTCATGCCGTTTGTCTGCCATGTGTGGCCACTCATCCTATACCTCCTCCTTCGATGATTCCTTTGATCCCCAGTATGGGGTGCACCCCTCTTCTCTGTTACGTTCTGGAGTCTGTTTTGGGCGCTTGTTGTGGCAGCTTATCTTCACACTGCCTTCAGCTTTCCCAGTGGGTGTGAACCCTTCACCACCTCGGCTTCGTGATGTGGCCTGTGTTAACCTTGGTCTTCGTAAGGACACTACTCCAGCCTTGCTCTATCGCCTTCAGTTTTACGACCTTCGCATGGAATTTCGCGATAGTACCTTTGTGTATCCTGATGGCTCTCGGACTGACTGTGGTGTCGGGTCTGCCTTCGTCATTGGTACCAACGTTTTCCAGTATCGGCTTCAAGAACACTCCTCAGTATTTACAGCAGAGCTCTTCGCCCTGTATTAGGCCACGTAGTACATCCACCCACACAGTCTTTTCAACTGTGTTATCTGCTCTGATTCTCTCTGTGCCCTTCAAAGCCTATGTGCTGTACACCATCCATACCTTAGTACAATGGGTCCAGGAAAACTGTCACTTGCTTACTCTTTGTGGAGCCATTGTGCAGTTTATGTGGGTTCCTGGTCATGTTGGTCTGCCAGGAAACAAGGCTGCTTGTAACGCCGGAAATGCATATCCTTCTATTTCCATCTACTGTACTAGATATTTTTCCTTATTTTGTTATCTGAAGATATGACATTTCTGTGTCTTTATATATTGTAATTGTTTTACTATTTGTATATAAATATTTATGCATTTATGTCGATGTATAATTGGTTTGTTTTGTAAATACTATTTGTATTTTTACGCTGGGTCTTGCCTAGGGAAAACTATGCTATCGAACGAATACATCGATAGGTCGTGTGGAGAACTAAAGTGTTTAGGGTCTTTGGTAGTGTTAACTCTGCCGCATGAAGGAGGGCAGAGAGGGTCTGGCTGGAGTAGGGCGGTGGAGCAAATGTGTTGTGTGACGCTCCCGCGGGTTGCTGCGCTTTCAGAGTTTGGCAGCATGTAATTGCGCTCCACTTGCTATGTAGTTTCTGACACGGCGTCGCGGACGGGAAGCATCAGCTGGCGCACATCAAGAGCCCGTTTCGCCTGGTGACCATGTCGAGAAGAAGGCGCGCCAACATTCAGCTTCTGCAACAGCGATGGCCGACAAGGAGTGACTGTCGCCACCTCCCCGATCGGCGACTGCAAACCTTCAATCAACCAACAAGGAAGAAGTTTTAGAACTGAATGGCAGACCTCAGCTTTTCAGACTGTTAAATTTTTCTCACTAAATTACAGCAATGTAGCATGAACCTTTGTTGCTCATTGTCCCAATTGGATTACCAAGCAGGGTCCCTTCCTTTTCTAGAATGAACCAGTGTGTCGTAGAAATTCAAACGCCAGCATTAAAGTAATATCATTCCATTTCATTGCTTTAATTTCAAAGTTCAGTTAAAGTATTCATAGCTGTCTACAATATTCTGATTGCACAAGCACAAATTAAGAGTGCGAGTTTTGTTACCATATTTTAGCTTACCTGTGACTGCAGCTCAGCTTGGTACATACTAAATTTTACTATTGTTAATTGTTCAGAATCATTTAATTCAGGTTCAAAGTTAAATCTCTTATTTCTAAATTGCGTAGATTCAAGTAGCTTTTGAAATGATTGTTGAGGTAGCCCAAGACTAACCTTATTTTACTGAATTTCGATGTGCTTCAGAAACAAAGCTCACTATTAATTTCAGTCACTAAATTAACTTTCAATTTTTCGGTTGTATTAATTCTTCTGCTAAATTAAGTCAGAGTGTAGCGAAATTTATTACTTCTAACAAACATAGAGTTTTCACACACGTGTCAACCTTCAGTTGCCACGATTTAGTGCTAATTATATGTGCAATAACCTTTTATTCTCAGTTATTATAGTAGTTGTCTATAGGACTGGCGACCGTAATTTTCCCCAAATCTCAAATATCTAATTAACGCCAATTAATTGTTAACGTAACGGCCTACTATATTAACTTTACCCCTTTTCAAAATTAATTTCCACCAATTTCATTTGCATTTTTCCTTTCATTTAGATGGAACCCTCTCCTCCCTCTTCACCGACAAATTAACTTCGGTGACGATTGCTTTTCCCAAATTTCCATTAGGTGCACGCGGTTTAATTTTTTACTGTCATTAAGGTCGATAAGTGAGGGGGAGGTTACACGTGGCGACCTCGTGTCAGGACCATCTTCGGATATGAGTTTGTTCTTGACATGAATTTTGCATTGTGCAAATCTCGTAACAAAGAACTGCTTACGAACCGGTCGTTACGTCAGCGAGAATAAGTAGTGGAAGGAATCCTAATTAGATTTGAGATTTGTCATTTATATTGAAAATTTGTAAAATGAATGAAGGCAAAAATGACCAGAAACTGGTAGACTTGGGTATGGAACAATCGGTCGAACAGTGGGAAACGAGCACCGCGGAACCCATTGTTCAGGGGCAGGCGGCTAGCATGAAAGACGCGACCGCCGAAACGCAACAAAGAGCAGAAATGGAATTCCAAACTTTAGAAAATGTTTCGGAATCGGAAGTGAAAATCAAATCTGAACTCCGGGAGATAAGATACTGTGTGAAGAGTTTGACAGAGCACTGAAAGACCTGAGTTCGAAACAAGGCCCCTGGAGTAGACAATATTCCATTAGAACTACTGACGGCCTTGGGAGAGCCAGTCATGACAAAACTCTATCAGCTGGTGAGCAAGATGTATGAGACAGGCGAAATACCCTCAGACTTCAAGAAGAACATAATAATTCCAATCCCAAAGAAAGCAGGTGCTGACAGATGTGAAAATTACCGAACTATCAGTTTAATAAGTCACAGCTGCAAAATACTAACGCGAATTCTTTACAGACGAATGGAAAAACTGGTAGATGCGGACCTCGGGGAGGATTAATTTGGATTCCGTAGAAATGTTGGAACACATGAGGCAATACTGACCTTACGACTTATCTTAGAAGAAAGATTAAGAAAAGGCAAACCTACGTTTCTAGTATTTGTAGACTTAGAGAAAGCTTTTGACAATGTTGACTGGAGTACTCTCTTTCAAATTCTGAAGGTGGCAGGGGTAAAATACAGGGAGCGAAAGGCTATTTACAATTTGTACAGAAACCAGATGGCAGTCATAAGAGTCGAGGGGCATGAAAGGGAAGCAGTGGTTGGGAAAGGAGTGAGACAGGGTTGTAGTCTCTCCCCGATGTTATTCAATCTGTATATTGAGCAAGCAGTAAAGGAAACAAAAGAAAAATTTGGAGTAGGTATTAAAATTCATGGAGAAGAAGTAAAAACTTTGAGGTTCGCCGATGACATTGTAATTCTGTCAGAGACGGCAAAGGACTTGGAAGAGCCGTTGAACGGAATGGACAGTGTCTTGAAAGGAGGATATAAGATGAACATCAACAAAAGCAAAACGAGTATACTGGAATGTAGTCAAATTAAATAGGGTAATGCTGAGGGAATTACATTAGGAAACGACACTTAAAGTAGTAAAGGAGTTTTGCTATTTAGGAAGTAAAATAACTGATGATGGTCGAAGTAGAGAGGATATAAAATGTAGACTGGCAATGGCAAGGAAAGCGTTTCTGAAGAAGAGGAATTTGTTAACATCGAATATAGATTTAAGTGTCAGGAAGTCGTTTCTGAAAGTATTTGTTTGGAGTGTAGCCATGTATGGAAGTGAAACATGGACGATAACTAGTTTGTACAAGAAGAGAATAGAAGCTTTCGAAATGTGGTGCTACAGAAGAATGCTGAAGATAAGGTGGATAGATCACTAATGAGGAGGTATTGAATAGGATTGGGGAGAAGAGAAGTTTGTGGCACAACTTGACTAGAAGAAGGGATCGGTTGGTAGGACATATTTTGAGGCATCAAGGGATCACAAATTTAGCATTGGAGGGCAGCGTGGAGGGTAAAAATCGTAGAGGGAGACCAAGAGATGAATACACTAAGCAGATTCAGAAGGATGTAGGTTGCAGTAGGTACTGGGAGATGAACAAGCTTGCACAGGATAGAGTAGCATGGAGAGCTGCTTCAAACCAGTCTCAAGACTGAAGACAACAACAACAACAACCACTTGATGACGAATACGGGGGGGGGGGGGGGATAATTAAAGAGGAAGCCGCTACGGAAGTAAAATCGGTAATTTCCGGAAATTTAACTGATTTGTTGAATGTTTTGATTAACGAAATCAAGAGACAATGGGCAGAAATTAAAGCTCAGTCTGCCAAGCAAGAAGCTAAGTCTGAAAAAATTGACAGGAAGCTAGACAATCAGAACAAAGCTATTAATGTTGTTAACAACAATGTTCGAGTTGTTAACACGAAAGTTGATAAAATCAAAGAAGATATTGTTGTAATTAATACCGAAATCGGTAATCTTAAACAGGAAATTACAGGCGTTCAGGCGGAAATTGCGAGCATAAATACTCGTTTTGATTCCGAAATTAGCAGAATCGAGAAAAGCGTAGGAGACGCAGTTTCTCTGACCATGGAGAATAAGGTGACGGAACAAACTCAATTAGTGAAAAAAAAAAGAGGATCAACAGAAGGTGGAAACTTTAAAGGCTTTAGTGTCCGAAGCAGATACTAAAGTGATGAAGCAGGCTAATACCTGCGAAGAGAAAAAGAGGGAAGTGGTAACGCTTGTGACAACCACTTGCCAAGTAATTACAAGAGTGTCAGAATTGCAAAAGAAACTTGATGAAAAACAGAGCTATGTGCCAATCTGTGCACATAGTTCGGAATTGTTGACGAAAGAGGAGCGGTTCGACCCCTTGAAAAAAGACGGTATACACGCGACGGATTTCATTAAAAATTGTGAGAGTTTTACCCAGATCATGGACTAATGAGAGAAAAATTAATGCGGTTATTGACGTGTTGGCTGGTGATGCAAAGCGTTGGGGCTTAAACCTCAACATCGCGAACCTGACTTTCGACGAGTTGAAAAATTTGTTTCTGGCTGAATACTGGTCAGAGCAAAAACAATAAAGTGTCTGGCGCGAATTTGTCGTATCAAGGCCTTTTGATGCGAATTCGCGTGGCTCGATGAAGGAGTTTTGTGAGTGCTGGATCCGCAAGTTGGAATATTTGCGTGATCGCCGCACGGAATCCGAAATAGTCTGGGAACTCTACAAGAAGCTTCCAGATGATACAAAACGCTACGTAGGAAGAAATAACAAGACAATCAATGATTTCCTGGAAAGAGTTGAGGATGAGAACAATTGGCGCAATAATCGCGACAGTGGTAGAAGCCGTCGTAACAACATCGGGTACCACAACAACGATAACCATGGGAATAATACCGCAACCATGGCAGCAATAACAATAATGGTTCGGACCGTAATAACAATCGGTACAATGCAAATAACAGGAATGACGGAATCCAGTATCATATTAACGTGATACGGGCTTCACAGAATAGTAATAACGCCAGAGGGTGTGGTAAGCCGCCTCAGCAGCATCCGGGGAGCAGATCTGCTGGTACGAGACAGGGAAACCATTAGCCGCGCCGGTGAGGGGCCGACCGGGCGTGGAGAAATTTTGGCGGCCCAATAACAGGAAGATACCCAGGTGTCGTTATGAAAATTCCGTATGGAAAGTGTGCCGGAGTTAGGAGCAAGGAGTGGTCCCACAAGTAGTAGATCAGCTGTAGACACGGCAGTAGAAAATACATTCACTGTCAGTGAGAACAATTTAAGTAGTGTTCCGGAAATCGATTATAAAGTGGCACCTAACTGGAGATTGAGTTTAAGAATGATTCGCAATTGTTGAGAGAAGACCAGATGTCGGATAACACGTCCGTCATCGAGCGAGGGGATGCAGAGAGGGATGAGGTCTGGTTAAGGCAGTTCTGTCGCTTATACGACGAACTAAGAGATTATAGGGGCCTGCACGGGAGAAGTGTTTATGGGGAGCGCGGGGAGGGTTTGCCGCGTCTCGTCCCGCAGGAAGATATTGTTTGTGAAGGGATAGAAAGCTCTGGCCCTAACCGGCAGACTTTACCGAAAGTTGTAGTGGTAGAAGTAGCCGACCCGTCCGACGCAAAACTCCAGTTTAAACATTGCGAGAGTATTAAGGAGAAAGATTACGAGAATTTTATTGATAGCCGGACACGATTGGTAGAAAAGCACGTAGATTACAGCGCGTATGAGGTTTGAGCTGACGTTATACGGTCGGACGGTATCAGTGTGGGTTGCGCAGACCCAGAGGAAGTAATTGCAGGTACTACTGAGCACATTCCTCCAGGTAGATTGGTAGATGAGATCAATCTCACCAAAGAGGAATCAACGAAGGTGACAATTAGTGAATTGATAGCAAAGCAAGACTCACTGGTTGACGAGTTACAGGAAAAGGTTTCGGTATTGGAGGCGAAGCTAAAGACCAAGCCTCAGGACAAACGTGTTGAAATTAAACTGTATGTGAACAGAGGCTGTAAAAGCCGCCAGATAAGCCAAATTTAGGATCAAAGCCGGATGGTTTTTTCTGGAGAGACCTGGATATAGTCGAGGATTTATTGTGGGAAAATAAACAAACAGTCGAGGACAGGTGTATACAGATAGTAGTGTCTGTTAATATGCACGACCTACAACTGAACGTGTTGATTGACACCAGTGCAGAACTGAGTGCTGTATCTGGGAAAATACACTCCTGGAAATGGAAAAAAGAACACATTAACACCGGTGTGTCAGACCCACCATACTTGCTCCGGACACTGCGAGAGGGCTGTACAACCAATGAGCACATGCACGGCACAGCGGACACACCAGGAACCGCGGTGTTGGCCGTCGAATAGCGCTAGCTGCGCAGCATTTGTGCACCGCCGCCGTCAGTGTCAGCCAGTTTGCCGTGTCATACGGAGCTCCATCGCAGTCTTTAACACTGGTAGCATGCCGCGACAGCGTGGACGTGAACCGTATGTGCAGTTGACGGACTTTGAGCGAGGGCGTATAGTGGGCATACGGGAGGCCGGGTGGACGTACCGCCGAATTGCTCAACACGTGGGGCGTGAGGTCTCCACAGTACATCGATGTTGTCGCCAGTGGTCGGCGGAAGGTGCACGTGCCCGTCGACCTGGGACCGGACCGCAGCGACGCACGGATGCACGCCAAGACCGTAGGATCCTACGCAGTGCCGTAGGGGACCGCACCGCCACTTCCCAGCAAATTAGGGACACTGTTGCTCCTGGGGTATCGGCGAGGACCATTCGCAACCGTCTCCATGAAGCTGGGCTACGGTCCCGCACACCGTTAGGCCGTCTTCCCCTCACGCCCCAACATCGTGCAGCCCGCCTCCAGTGGTGTCGCGACAGGCGTGAATGGAGGGACGAATGGAGACGTGTCGTCTTCAGCTATGAGAGTCACTTCTGCCTTGGTGCCAATGATGGTCGTATGCGTGTTTGGCGCCGTGCAGGTGAGCGCCACAATCAGGACTGCATACGACCGAGGCACACAGGACCAACACCCGGCATCATGGTGTGGGGAGCGATCTCCTACACTGGCCGTACACCTCTGGTGATCGTCGAGGGGACACTGAATAGTGCACGGTACATCCAAACCGTCATCGAACCCATCGTTCTACCATTCCTCGACCTTCAAGGGAACTTGCTGTTCCAACAGGACAATGCACGTCCGCATGTATCCCGTGCCACCCAACGTGCTCTAGAAGGTGTAAGTCAACTACCCTGGCCAGCAAGATCTCCGGATCTGTCCCCCATTGAGCATGTTTGGGACTGGATGAAGCGTCGTCTCACGCGGTCTGCACGTCCAGCACGAACGCTGGTCCAACTGAAGCGCCAGGTGGAAATGGCATGGCAAGCCGTTCCACAGGACTATATCCATCATCTCTACGATCGTCTCCATGGGAGAATAGCAGCCTGCATTGCTGCGAAAGGTGGATATACACTGTACTAGTGCCGACATTGTGCATGCTCTGTTGCCTGTGTCTATGTGCCTGTGGTTCTGTCAGTGTGATCATGTGATGTATCTGACCCCAGGAGTGTGTCAATAAAGTTTCCCCTTCCTGGGACAATGAATTCACGGTGTTCTTATTTCAATTTCCAGGAGTGTAAATGAGACTGAATGAGTGCTGCATATAGATGATATAATGGAAACTCGAAGTCTGGAACAACTCAATGTCCTACTCCGATGCATCGGAGTATGTGTCTGCTGACTCATGGTGCAGTTGATGGAAACTCAAAGTCTGGAAACAGTTCAGTATGTTTACTTTATTCCCACTGGCAACACAGAATTGACCTATGTACAGAGCTGATTCCTCCTCCTCCTGCTGCTGCTGCTACCTCGATTTTCTGTAAGTATATGCTCTTATCGCCTACCAGGTGAGGTCTGAATTTCTGTTTATACAGTCCAACTCTGATACATGCCCGCAACTCAGCCAAGGTATCTACAGACTGTCAACAGAACACATGTACATAGATCACTGTTTGGGGTTAGAGGTATCATGTTATTCTGTTGTACACACAATTCAATTACACTATTTCATGTGCTGGGTTCCCAGTTGGGGACACTACACCCTCTCTCCACCAACACCAAATGCACTGCCTGTGATGGTAGTGTCCCAGGATGTTTTCAGACATGTATATGGGAGGTGGATCGGTCTGCACTATGAGCAAGGTATGTGTAATGGTGGATCCACATTGTGTCACATCCAGGAGTATTAGTAGATGCATATTCACCTCATGTCCTATCCTTGGTCTATTCTACCAGGCAGATCCACCCACACAGAGATAGGTATAGTAGAAGGGGTGGATCCGACGACCTAATAATTCCCAGATAATATTCATAATGGAGCCAACCTTGCATATGATCCTACGCAGTATCTGAAAAATCCAAGAACATTGTTCAGGACAGATCCAGCAATCAGCGATACTTTTTGGGACTGGATCCACTCAGGCAAAGGCGAGGGGTAGCGGTTAGGGTGCATCCACCCACATAATAATTCCCAGATAATTTTTAGTATGGATGCACCCCACTGTATAGTCTGTCAGATCTTTCCATGTTAGGTTAGACGCTGCCACTACAGATGATGCATTTGGTGGTGTTTTGGACCTCCGCCTGAGAAATCGGCACATGAAACAGTGTAATAATGTTGTGTGTAAAACAAAATAACATCGGACCTCTAACCCCAAACATAGATCCATGTACGTAGGTTGGAACTTAAATAGTGGCAACACCGCTGCGGAGACATTATGCAATGGAATCTACTATTGTCGCTAATAGCACACATTGTTGACATACCTACATTACCTCCGAGCAAATGGACTCGCCCATTCCATGTCACTGACGTGCTAACAATCGAGGGAAACACAGTCACTTGTGAGCGAGCTGTCTAACATAACGGTGTCACTATGTTTTCGAAACAGGATTAATGGAGTTGGATCAAGGTTGAATGTGCCAGAGGTCATTCAGCACGACAGTGTCATCAAGGTCTTAAAGAGGCGTCCGTGGAATCGGCATTGCTGTACAGAACAGTGAAACGACGTCGGGTAAAAGCCTTCAACGAAGGTTGCCAAACAGTGGCAGACATGGATCGGGCAGGTCGTCTTAGCGTCTCTGAAGAAGAAGCGCATGCTGTTGCTGCATTAGTGGACAGTGATCGACGCCATGCGATTCGTGAGCTCGCCCACGAAGCTGGATTAGCGCATATGACTGCTTCGCATCCTATAGGAACGCCTGGGCATGCAAAAAATTGCATCACGGTGGGTTCTGCATGGCTTGACGGAAAAGCAGAAATGGATGCTTTACGACGCTGCTCAGACGCACTTTGAGCGCTATGAGCGTGAAGGAGAGGCTTTCTTAAGCCATATCGTAACAATGGATGAGACATGGGCCACATCGTACGAGCCAACACTGAAACGTGTCGTTATGGGTCGCTGAGAAAGTCGAAGGTGCGTCAGAGCCCCAGTATGATGAAATTGTTTTTTGAGTTATTACTATTGCGGCCTTCAGACGAAAATTTGAATTTCTGGTCGATAAGGACTTCATCCATGAGTGCACCTTGCTTACGAATTTCTTTAAATTAGACATTATGTCTTAACAGTCAAATCTCATAATTGTTCCTTAAACAAACTGAAGTGATATCAAGTGTTCCCCAGGGAAGCGTCCTGGGACCTCTGCTGTTCGTGATCTATGTACATGATCTGGGTGACAATCTGAGCAGTTTTCTTAGGTTGTTCGCAGATGATGCTGTAATTTACCGTCTAGTAAGGTCATCTGAAGACCAGTATCAGTTGCAAAGCGATTTAGAAAAGATTGTATGGTGTGGCAGGTGGCAGTTGACGCTAAATAACCAAAAGTGTGAGGTGATCCACGTGAGTTCCAAAAGAAATCCGTTGGAATTCGATTACTCGATAAATAGTACAATTCTCAAGGCTGTAAGAATTACGAACAACTTTAGTTGGAAAGACCACATGGATAATATTGTGGGGAAGGCGAGCCAAAGGTTGCGTTTCATTGGCAGGAAAATAAGAAGATGCAACAAGTCCACTAAAGAGACAGCTTACACTACTCTCGTTCGTCCTCTGTTAGAATATTGCTTCGCGGTGTGGGATCCTTACCAGATGGGATTGACAGAGGACATCGAAACGGTGCAAAAAAAGGGCAGCTCGTTTTGTATTATCTCGTAATAGGGGAGAGAGTGTGGCAGATATGATACGCGAGTTGGGATGGAAGTCATTAAAGCAAAGGCGTTTTTCGTCGCGGTGAGATCTATTTACGAAATTTCAGTCACCAACTTTCTCTTCCGAATGCGAAAATATTTTGTTGAGCCCAACCTACATAGGTAGGAATGATCATCAATATGAAATAAGAGAAATCAGAGCTCGAACAGAAAGGTTTAGGTGCTCGTTTTTCCCGCGCGCTGTTCGGGATTGGAATGGTAGGGAGGTAGTATGATTGTGGTTCGATGGACCCTCTGCCAATAACTTAAATGTGAATTGCAGAGTAATCATGTAGTTGTAGACTGCCAACTTTTTAGCAATTGTTTCCAAATAAAGTGTATGTGATTTTTTTTAAAATCTGAACAACCAACGGTAACTGATTATGGCCCCATCCTGCATTTCCGTGAGTACCAGGTCTTAGTGGTAGCAGAGAGTGGTTACGATTGTAATATCGCCATTACAGTTACCATTAGTTGGAATTGTTACTCTGTCAGTTGCACTACATTTGTTTTTGCTATTTTGTTGTTTCAGGTGTTCAATTCTAATGGCGGTCAGGCTGTGCCCCGGGATTGGGCTGTTGAGCTAGGACCACCTCATTTATGAGTTGGCGATAAGGTGATAGCCTATTGAGGGTAGCCAGTTGACATCGGCTTTTTCAAGGGCAGTCAACCTAGTGGTACTCAGACAGGGTGCTGGCGCAGTTAATACATTTAACCAACCGGATATCGGATTTAAGGACATTAAAGTTAGAGGAACGTTATAAGGAATCAACTGCTGAATTGGGGTCCTTGGTTAATGCATTGCAGTTTAAGATTACATGTTTAGATCTTGATGGGAAGAGGACTAGGGAGCAGGACTTCCTGTTTTCAAGGTGGCGCGCGAGCCAGCCTGGGAATAATGCACGTAAGTCTCCCAAGACGTTAGACGCGGCGTTTGCTAAATTGCCTAATCCTCTGGTGCATCTCTTTCAGGACATCACAGAATTAGTCACAGACCGACTCGAGCAAATTGAAAGGTTATTATGGTTGTTGGTTCGCCTTGAGCAACATGCTGATGCCTTTGGCGTTTCAGCATCAAGTAGTTTCCTCGCTATTGTATCCGTTAGCTAGAGGCAAATTGAGAACCCTCGTGTCCAGAGCCATAACAGAGGGGTTTTCCTTGTTGCAGTTGAGGGAGCTTGTAATTAACGAAGAATTGGCCATGGGAGTTCGCAAACAGCTCGAGTGTCGCTATATTTTTGCAGATGCAGCGAGATAAAGAGGAGTTATATCAATATGTGGACAGAGTCAAGACGGCATGCTTGGCCTTGTTAGTCGACTTGCCAGAATAGGAGTTAGTTTCTATTGTCTTGGGGGAATGCGAGCGGCGCATAAGTCGCACTTCTATTTTTCGTGGTTGTCCCTCCAACTGGGAAGAACTTCGTGCCACCGTTGTAGCGATATCTGCGCTACCGCTCGCAGAAAATCCATGCCGTGAAGTTATGGTTCAGCCCGCGGGCGTTATCAAGGAGAACTCCGGATTATCTACATCGACTGAGTCTGCTAAAAGGGAACCGCGGCGTTGCTTCAGGTGAGGTCGGACAGATCATTTAGTTCGTTCTTGCGTTCAGCCATGCGCACCCAGAGCCAATAAACGACGCCGGGCTGGGCAGTGACCTCGGGATCAAGCTTGTAAACCTTGTGTGCCTGTGTCGCTGCTCGATCACCATCTCCCCTGCCTCATATTTGTCCTCGAGTAGGTGGCGAATCTATTTGCGACCTTTTGGTTTCTGGTAGGTCCTTTTCGTTGTTGAGCTTGGAATGGTTTCTTGAATTAGGTAATTTTATGAGACTTAGGACGGTCCCTTCTTTGGTGCAGAGATGTCGGTTGCTAATGGGCAGGTGTTACCTCTGCATGGCTGGGTCCCAAGGATATCTCGGTTGGGGATTACTCCTGGCCCTTGCCTTTGGCCTTTGTTAAGAGGCTGCCAGTCGATTTCTTTTTGGGATGTGATTTTATCACTACAACTGGTCTTGTCTTGGATTATTCGAGGTACAACTTCTTTATGTCCGCTTCTGCTCAGAAGTTTGGACTCTGTGAACGTGCATTGAAATGCCGGCATGCTGGGTGTTGATGCTAAGGTTAATGAGTCTGATCTCACCCATCTGTCTTCACAGCAGGTCTCTGAACTAGGGAATTTGTTGCAGAGGTTCCCCGAGCTCCTCTGTGATAGACTGAGGTTACTAAGGTTTTTGACTACCATATTCGTCTGACTATATTCTCATCAGGCCGTCCCCACATCGTCTCTCACCGCCTAAGATAGAGATACTAAGAGGATACATCTCTAAAATGCTCGAGCAAGGAGTTATTAGACCTTCTACACCTGCTTATGCTTGTTCCTAAGGATCAAGGGCGGGATTTTCGGCCTGTTGTTGATTACCGACACCTGAACACGATGGTTATCCTCGAATTAGTTCCTTTACCTGATCCTCATAACTCTTTTGCTTGGTCTGCCGGCGCTAATTAATAATCTGAATCAAGCCTATTATCAGATTCCCTTAGCTGAAGAATATAAACAAGTTGGAATCTGAGTTTGACAAGGCTCCCTGTGGTTTGGCTACTGCTGCAGCCGTTCTTACTCGTTTGCTGGACAATATTCTAGGAGACTTGAAATTAGTCTGTGTTTGTAATTACTTGGAAGACTTGGTGATTTATAGCCGTTCGTTTCAGGAGCATTTGGAACACATACAGCAAGTTTTTGCTAGGTTGCAGGGGCCGATTTGTCTGTTAAACCCAATAAGGTGACAATAGCCAGGCAGCAGGTATCCTTCGTAGGTCACCTTGTATCAGGCGAGAGCATTCATATTGAGCAGGAGCGGACTAAGACACAGAGCTCTCCCGCCGCCTGCTGATAAACGCGGGATTGCCAGGTCTATAGGCACGGCATATTATTTTAGGCGTTTTATCCCTATCTTTGCTCAGCTGGCGGCTCCTTTAACTGAATTGCGTCACGAAGTTCAGCCGTGTTGTTGCTCACGTTGATGGTACCGTTGGTAAGTTGGCATTGTGTAATAGGGATAGTGGCATCTCGTTTTCTTCTTGTGTTTACTGGCGCCACTACTTTTGCTAGCATTGTCTGTCCAAGAGTGGCAGCAGGAGCAGTTATCGATATCTGGTACTATCTTTGGAGGGATGTCAAGTGTTTTCCAGGTCGGAGTGTGTTGGGGAGTTCGGTTGGACAGAGTAGCAGGGAGATCCGGCAGTGCGAGGACATACCGGGACCGCTGGCGGCACGCAGGCACTGCTGGATCGAGGGGCTGTAGTTGCAAGGGCCGCAACCTCGTTGTCCACCAGACCCAGGATGTTTGAGTTCATTGAACATTAACCCCATCTCGAAACCACTGTTTTTAGATCATGCTGTTTATTCACGCATTGCTGCTCGCAGGGTCGCTGAGATGAAGATAAACAAGTGGAGTGTTTGGAGCTGGTGAAATTAACTGGCAGTCCTCCACTTTTTATTATTTTTCGTTAAATTCTTTGTGTTATTATTGGTGGAATTCAACCATCGGTATTTTTCTGCCTAGTGGCCGCTGACGCCCCAGTTATCTGCCCTGGTGGCTAGTGTATTTTTGTGGCAATGTACCTTTCCTTGCCTTGCCACTGTTGTCCGGTAAGTCGTGTAGTTCAGCAGCCTCCTTGATTGTGGTTCGGATATTTTGTTTCTTTTGGACTACCTTGGTCGTAGTGGCTCCTTCTGCTTCTGGATGTTCTAAACACCAGATTCTGAAGATGCAGTGCTGTGCGCCGGTTCTGCCTTACTTGGGTTAAGCTAGTCGGAGTGGCCGTCGGGTCTAGGCGCTACAGTCTGGACCCGAGCGACCTCCTACGGTCGCAGGTTCGAATCCTTCCTCGGGCATGGACGTGTGTGATGTGACCTCAGATGACCTCAGAAGTTGCATAGTGCTCAGCGCCATTTGAACCATTTACCTGGGTTATTCCATCATTGACATCTTGGATATCTTGGATATTCGGGAATCCAGCCGGATGTTCGCGTCGTTGGTTGTGTTAGCAATATGAGAATACACATATAGAAAAAAATGCAGAAAATTGTATACAATCAATAAAATAACGAAAATTGACGGAAAATACATATAAATTGAAGGAAGATGCGACAAAATGCGGAGAAATTAAGGAAGAATGAGGGAGTACTTACATATCTACTTGGTACATGTTGTGTGTGTGTGTGTGTGTGTGTGTGTGTGTGTGTGTGTGTGTGTGTAACGCCACTGCTATGCGTTTGTCTGTTTCCTGACAAGATACCGTCATTTCATACATTTTCTGTGGCTGTCGGTCGTTTCATAGGATTTATGCGAGCATAGCATAATTTCTGAACTGTAATTGGACGTGAACATTGGGCGCTGTATACCTCCGGAAACCTATATAGAGCATGTATCACAAAGAATATTTTCTTTTTTTTTATTCAGTGTAGAAGGTAGAAATTTTATCATCTTAAGCTTCATCACCATAGTGTGTGGGTCAGAAAACCTGCAGGGTGAATGTATGTCATGCGTTGGAAATATTTCTCCTGCCTTTTCAACCAGTCTCTGAAAATACCCAGTCTACATCTCACTGCCTATAATGGCGACACCATTTCGGTGCTTGGAACTTGCTACTAATCCGTAAAACACAAAAACACGACTAAGGAAGTCCCTTTCACTGTAATCTGCTTACGCACAAGCCCATATAATTTCAGCATGGATGTGTTCGATTCCTTCGGATTAGACATACAGGATAAGGTGCATGCCATCGACACAAAAGTTCCCTATGTCGCAATTGAACAACCCTGTGACAACTACAGGGTGTTTCAAAAATGACCGGTATATTTGAAACGGCAATACAAACTAAACGAGCAGCGATGGAAATGCACCGTTTGTTGCAATATGCTTGGGACAACAGTACATTTTCAGGCAGACAAACTTTCGAAATTACAGTAGTTACAATTGTCAACAGATGGCGCTGCGGTCTGGGAAACACTATAGTACGATATTTTCCACATATCCACCATGCGTAGCCATAATATGGCGTAGTCTCTGAATGAAATTACCCGAAACCTTTGACAACGTGTCTGGCGGAATGGCTTCACATGCAGATGAGATGTACTGCTTCAGCTGTTCAATTGTTTCTGGATTCTGGCGGTACACCTGGTCTTTCAAGTGTCCCCACAGAAAGAAGTCACAGGGGTTCATGTCTGGCGAATAGGGAGGCCAACCCACGCAGCCTCCTGTATGTTTCGGATAGCCCAAAGCAATCACACGATCATCGAAATATTCATTCAGGAAATGAAAGACGTCGGCCGTGCGATGTGGCCGAGCACCATCTTGCATAAACCACGAGGTGTTCGCAGTGTCGTCTAAGGCAGTTTGTACCGCCACAAATTCACGAAGAATGTCCAGATAGCGTGATGCAGTAATCGTTTCGGATCTGAAAAATGGGCCAATGATTCCTTTGGAAGAAATGGCGGTCCAGACCAGTACTTTTTGAGGATGCAGGGACGATGGGACCGCAACATGGGGCTTTTCGGTTCCCCATATGCGCCAGTTCTGTTTATTGACGAAGCCGTCCAGGTAAAAATAAGCTTCGTCAGTAAACCAAATGCTGCCCACATGCATATCGCCGTCATCAATCCTGTGCACTATATCGTTAGCGAATGTCTCTCGTGCAGCAATGGTAGCGGCGCTGAGGGGTTGCCGCGTTTGAATTTTTGATGGATAGAGGTGTAAACTCTGGCGCATGAGACGATACGTGGACGTTGGCGTCATTTGGACCGCAGCTGCAACACGGCGAACGGAAACCCGAGGACGCTGTTGGATCACCTGCTACACTAGCTGCGCGTTGCCCTCTGTGGTTGCCGTACGCGGTCACCCTACCTTTCCAGCACGTTCATCCGTCACGTTCCCAGTCCGTTGAAATTTTTCAAACAGATCCTTTATTGTATCGCTTTTCGGTCCTTTGGTTACATTAAACCTCCGTTGAAAACTTCGCCTTGTTGCAACAACACTGTGTTCTAGGAGGTGGAATTCCAACACCAGAAAAATCCTCTGTTCTAAGGAATAAACCACGTTGTCCACAGCACACTTGCACGTTGTGAACAGCACACGCTTACAGCAGAAAGACGACGTACAGAATGGCGCACCCACAGACTGCATTGTCTTCTATATCTTTCACATCACTTGCAGCGCCATCTGTTGTTGAAAATTGTAACTACCGTAATTTCGAAAGTTTGTCCGCCTGAAAATGTACTGTTGTCCCAAGCATATTGCAACAAACGGTGTATTTCTATCGCTGCTCGTTTAGTTTTTATTGCCGTTTAAAATATACCGGTCATTTTTTAAACACCCTGTATCAACATTTATTCGACGGTACTCTAGCATGAGCAAAAGATTTTAACGCTCACGTAACACTCAAACCTAGTGCGCAAACCAAATTTTACCGCGCACGCCCTGTGCCGCACACATACGCGACGACATGGCTACAGAAATTCAGAGACTGGAATCCGTTGGTGTCTCAAGACCTATTTCAGCGTGTCAGTGGTCATGACCCTTAGTCAACATTCGTTAGGCAATTGGAAAATTTTGTCTCTGTGCGGATTGCAAACGTAAAGTAAATTCCCAGTCATTGACTCCTACCAACTCCCAAGTACAGAGGAAATTTTGGTACGTCTAATGGGACGGCAGCTCTCAAAAACTGATCTTGCAGAAGTCTATCTTCAGTTACCACTGAACGAAGAAGTAAAGAAAATTTTTGTTGTGAATAATCATGTCGGCTTGTTTGAATATCAACGCCCATCTTTCGTAAGTGCTTCCGCGCCTGTGTTGCTTCATAAATTTCTCTAACAAGTAACGTCCAAGGTGTTTTCTTGTTTCAATTATTTTGACGACATAATCGTCTCCGAACAGAACACCGGAACACCACCTCTAAGATTCTGGCTGTCTTTTTCAAGTTTAAAGTGAGGTGGGCCTCAAATGTAAGTTGCAGAAATGACTTTTTTTTTTTTTTTTTTTTTTTTTTTTGAATACTTAGGAGATATAATCGACGCCAGTGGCGCTCGCTTTTCGACGAAACATTTTGAAGCAGCAGTTCAGCAATGCCATCTCCTAACGTGAACTGCAAGCTATTCTTGGAAAATTCACGTACTACATTAAATTCATTCCTAATGGAGATGCAAATTTCCGCGCCTCTGAACCGCCTCAGACGTAAAAATATTCCTTTCCATTTTCCAGAAGACTGTGACCAAGCTTTTCAAAGTCTTAAAAATGCATTGCTTCGTCAACCTCGCCTTATGCACTACGTTCCACGTTAACCACTTTCGCTTGCAGTCGGTGCGTCGTCCCATGGCATTTAGGCGGCTTTATCCACGAAACTGGCAAAACAGAATATTCCATGATATTTGTTTCAAAAACGTTGAACAGTGCTCAGGTTAACGATTAATTATTATAATATTATAATAACTATAATAATAATTATTATAATTAATTGATTGATAAATAATTATAATCAGGTGGAGAACTGGCTATAGTATATGGTGTCACCAAAATTCATCACATGAATGACAGAAAAATTTTCCTGGTCATGGACCATAAGCCTTTAACTGCACTGTTTCATCAGCCGAAACAATTTCACGACCGTACGGCGCAAAAGTTTCAATGATGGTGGCACTCAACGTATCGTAGACTTCTTGTTTGCATATTGATTTTTCTGATTTGCAAGCACTGTATTCTTTTCATATTGATTCACTGCCGATCACATAAGCCATGGAGCATGACAGATCTCTACGATTACTAAGAGCTTAGCCGCGCGGGATTAGTCGAGCGGTCTTAGGCGCTGCAGTCGTGGACTGTGGGGCTGGTCCCGGCGGAAGTTCGAGTCCTTCCTCGGGCATGGGTGTGTGTGTGTGTTTGTCCTTAGGATAATTTAGGTTAAGTAATGTATAAGCTTAGGGACTGATGACAGTAGCAGTTAAGTCCCATAAGATTTCACACACATTTGAACAACTAAAAGCTTATATTCGGAAAGGCTGGCCGCGCTCTCAGGAATGTATTCCAGATCCCTCAGAGTGAAGATACTTTGTGCACTACAACAGTTTATCTTTTCTGAATGATGCCTAACGCACAGATAAAATTGTTAATCCCTGCCTCGTTTTAACGAAAACGTCATAGGACAGTGCGCACTATGCAGCAGATGAGCCAACATTGTATATGGCTTAAATAAGATAAGCAAATACAATGTGTGATGGCAAAATGTCGCACTTGCGCGGGCAATCAGGCTGTTCTACGCCAGGAATTTCTCTCCTGGCTACCTTCTGATACTCTATGGCAGAGCCTCCATATAGACTTTGCTGGCACCTTTTGGAAACACGTTGGTCAGTTATCGTCGATGCCTATAGCAAATACTACCTTGTTATCCCTATGCATTCGGCGAATGCCGGCAACACTATCAGTCCACTCGCGTATGTATTTTCTATCGCAGGCTTACTACAAGCGATTGTTACTAACAATGGACCTCCTTTTTCTTCCAATGAATTTGCACAATTTACCAAACACCACAGAATACGGCGTGTCAGGGCAGCTCCCTTCTCGCCACAGTCTAACAGCGAGGCCAAATGTTCAAGACACAAATGTCAAAACTTCGAACTTCAAATTTACGTGAAGATGCTTTACTGATGTTTTTGAGATCACATCGTACTTCGCCTGCTCCCGACAGATTGGCACACAGTGAGACGACTAGTATAAAGATCTGTGTGCATCTCATTTACACAGGATGTATTATTTCAATGTTTACCTACATGAGACTGATTTGACTTAGCTAAGGACAACTTTCAGACAGTGCCAGCAGATTCAGAATGTTTGAAAGCACACTGCTGATGGCAATTCAGTTCTTCAACACTGACAATAGTTAGTTATTTCGCTATGGTTCCAGGGGGGGGGGGGGGCAGTATTTCTGGGAAATATGTTTAACGGCTTGCTGGAAGCGTCCTGTTGTTGACTCTTGTCCATCTGTGACTGCTTTTTGCAAACTGTAAATAGTACATCATTGCCAACAGATGGATCTCTGAGTGCCATCAGCTACAGGCTAGAACAGGCCAAGAAAACCGGTATCCTTACTTACTTACACACACACACACACACACACACACACACACACACACACACACACACACACACACACACACACACACACACACACACACACACACACAGAGAGAGAGAGAGAGAGAGAGAGAGAGAGAGAGAGAGAGAGAGAGAGAGAGAGAGAGAGATGAGGGAAGGTAAGAGTGGTACTAAGCTGCTTAGTCTGTATCCACACAGCGAGGTGGTTTGCGTTGCATTATAATCCGTTGTTTACAAGTGGTGGATTTTTCACGACAATTTCGAAGCATTCGCTGTCCGTTTTGGTAGGATGTAGTGGCCTTCCTACATTTCAGTGATCGATTGCTGCCCTATCCCTTCTTACCATGTATGTACAGATGGTAATTACTGAACTATATAAAATAAAAACGTCGTAACTTCATATCGGTTTGCGTTACAACATTCAAACAACACGATTGGTCGTGAGGAATGGTGGGAATTGGCACCGTTTGGTTTACTGACGAAATCCACTTTTATTTCGATGGGTTCGTCAGTAACCAAAATTTGTGCATTTGGAGGACTGAGAATCCGCAGTTCGCGATCGAGAAGTCTCTTCACACTCAACAGGTGACCGTGAGGAGTGCAGTGTCCAGTTATGGAACAATCGGTGAAATATTCCTTGATGGCACAATGACTTCCGAACGGTACATGAAAGTTTTGGAAGATGATTTCATCCCCATTATCTAGAGTTTCCCTGATTTCGACGAGATGTGGTTCATGCAAGACGGAGCTCGACCTCATTGAGATTGTTTCATGTCCTGCAGGAGCACTTTGGGGGCGGCACTTTGGCTCTGGGTACCCAGAGGCCACTGGCATGGGCCTCGATTGGCCACCATATTCTCTTGCTCTGAAAACATGCGACTCCGTTTTGTTCGGCTGTATTAAAGACAAGGCGTACAGCAATGTCCCCAAAACCATTACTAATCTGAAAACAGGCATTCAGGAGGTCAGCGACAGCATCGTTGTTCCAACGCTTCAGTGGATCACGTAGAATTTCGCTATTCGTTTGCCCCACATCATCGCCAATCATGTCAGCCATATCGAACATGTCATAACCTAAATCCGAATGTTTGTAGTGACGTTTATATGTTGAATGAAGTGTGTGCACGCCGTATTTTGTAACTAATTTACTTTTTTTCACATAGTTCAGTAATTGTCACTCTGTATGTTCCTCAGCAACTTCACACATGCAGATCGGTAGGAGGCCATTCTTCATTATCTTCAGTTTGCTGTCCTATTCCTTCTTACCGTGTTCCTGCATGCAAGTACTGCAGAAGCTCTACATTTGTCGATCGGCAGAATGCAGTTTTCTGGCAACGGCTGTAGGACAGTTCCCACCAATTTCGAGTGATGTTGTGGGCTAAGGCACACAGAAAGGTGAACTTGTACACACACCGAAATCGGAAAGAGAAAGAAAACCCATTTCAAGTGTCCTCAGTCGATCTGCATACACCAAGGTGAGCACCTCTGGATCATTCAGTGTAGAATAGTAGAAACGTACGAAGTTGCCTCCCGCAGTGTGGACTGATCGGCCATTTACGAAACACTAACGGCTCCAGCACAGGCAGTAGTCTCTATGAGCAACGAAATGCTTCCTCAGTCCATCCTGCTACATCACCATTATTTTCTGGAAAGTATACCCCCTACGGTCATCCTTTGGTACGTCATGTAGGAGCCTATGGACATAGTCTTCAGCTGTATGCTTACAGGTAATACGTTTATTAAATTCCTCTCTGCCCAACACCAACATCTCGCCAATTGAACATGTTTCCCAGCAATTGCATTAATTAATTTATAATTTATTAAATTAATGTTTATATAAACGAACAATATATTGCTTGAATTTACTGTCCATTTTGTGTCATGAGAACCGTTTTTTCACGAGAGTGGTTTTCTGTCAACCTGTCAATTTCAAGCAGCAAGGCTGTAGGGTAATGGTTGATTCGGTTTCCCAATTAAAATTTAGGAAAGTCTTTCAGTAGAATAACGCCCTCAAAAATAAATAAAAGCAGTACTGGTATGTAACATACTTCCTCTCCAACAGCTCAGCACAGACTGTGTCTTTCTCCCACCACGTTGCAAGTGGGAGAGGGGAGGGGGAAGTGAGGAGGGGAGGAGGGAAGTGTGGGAGGGGATAGGTGGTGGTGGTGGTGTCAACAAAGCGATGTTGCACCATCTACCGCCCCCAGAAAAAGGGTATGAGGGGACCACCCAAGAAGAGCCGCCATCTTTAATAAATTTGGCAACAACATACACTGGCATCACTTCAGTTTTATTTCCCAAATTATGATACAGCACTAAGTAGCGCTTTACTAACTTTTACAAAAGCCCTACTTTCTGCAAGGGTTAGAAACTCCATACCAAGTCTTCCAAGTTGTATCTCACTGGCTGGTACTTCGCGTTATAGCACTCTCAGTCTTTCAAATGGGATCCATATGCAAGCCAGCTGTCTTGCTTCTTTAGTGCTAATGACAAGGAGTTTCATGCAGCCATCCTGAGTACCATCCATCAGAAACGAGAACAGTGTATCCATTGACATTTCAGTAACACAAGTGTGGAGCAGAAAGAATGCCTTGAGGTCTGAGGAGTCGTGTTTCGCTGTGTTGTATGAGAATGTCACGATGGGCAGTTTTGGATCCAAATCTCTATTCGAAATCAACACACCTCGATACGTAACATAACGTGATCTGTGAGGAAATTTATCTGTGTGTGGTGAGCATTTGGAACACTGTGGGTGTTGTCACAACATGAAATTATCTCTGCTATTAGTCTCGAAGGAAAACAATCATAGATCACCACACATGAGAAAGCGTAGTTGGTGAGGCACTCAGAGCAAATTATTATCCATCACCTCATGTGCCGAATCCTGGAACCTCACAAGATCTCGATTCCAGTTTGGTGGAGTGGTACTGTTTTAGGTGGAATTGGTGTCTGATGCACCATAGGTAACTGTGTCACGTGTTTCCCCTACTGGCATTTGTTAAAGTGGCTCGCACAGTGTCTAACAGATTGGTATAGACCTGGCCAATGAAACCTGCTATTGATTCTGTTTTGATTCTTCACGAATCCAAGGTGATCCACTGTTTGACTGTTGTAGAAGAACTTCAGGATACCTGGCCATAAATGAACTGGTATGACGGCGAACCTTTTCCTCCCTTCAGATTATAATTTCCCTTATACAATTTTCAGTTTATTAATTGTAATTCAACTTTTGTCGATTCCTGACACTTCAAGAGTCTGTAGGTTTCAACAATACTTAATCTTTCCTCTGTCCAAATGTATTGTCATTTAATGCACCGATGACTGAGATTTCATCCACACTTCTGTGGTCTGCCACAAGATTCCTTGAAAGGCAGTTAGTGTCCTTGTGTTTGCGTCCATTATTGTGTAACACTGTGGTAAACGCCTGTAGCATTAGTCGCCATCTCGCCAGTCGACCTGAGATGGATCGTTGAGGCTAGTCAGTTAGCTGAGAGAACGGTAGTCAGTCACAGTGGTTAATAGGTTGCCCAACAAATATGATCAGAACTTTTCGATGAGCCATACAGCTTGCAAGGCAATTTTTATCACTTTTAGAGTAGTTCCTCTTGGACTTGGAGAGTACTCTAGAGGCATAATGTATCACCTTTTTTTTCAGCTTCCTGAATCTGTCCCACAACTGCGCCTTTCCAAAAACCTCTAGCATCAGTGTGAATTTCTGTCTGAGAATTCTCATCATACAATTAGAGTACTGGAGATGACGTTAGCGACTCCTTAAGGAGAGGGAAGATCTGTCTTGCACTTCGTGCTATAAAAACTTGACGTCTCCCCACAGACAGTTCTTCGTACAGAAATCCTTTATGAATCGCCGGTAGTAGAAGCATATTCCTACAAATTTCTCACATCAAAAATGTGCCTGTAAGTCGCAAAACCTGTGAGGGCTCTTATTTTCTCTGGATCGAGAGAGGCTTCCTATTATTCAACAGCTGCCCAAGAAGTTTTATTTCTTGAATGGTAAAGAGGCACTCTTTTGCACTTAGGCGCAGGCCTGCAGTCTGAACGTATTTCGACATCGTTGCCACGCACCTTAGATGTTCTTAAAATGTCTTCGAAAAAACGACAATACCATCCACATAGCAAACACATATCTTTCATTTAAGGTGTTGAAGCAGGTTGTCATCGTAAGCTCGAAGGAGGCTGGAGCGTTAAATAACCCAAATGGCATAAATTTCAACTTAAATAGACCATCAGGAACTGTGGAGACAGTCTCCTCCCACTTAGCCCCATCGGTCTTGATTTGTCTGTAGCGTGTCTGCATGGCCTTGGTTGAGGAATACTTTGCTCCTCTCATGCAGTCTAGGGTGTCGCCAATGTGCAACAATGGTTCGACATTTTTCTTCGTGGTTTTGTTCAATCACTGGTAGTTGACACACAAACGTCATGTGCTGTCATTCTTATCCCAGATTATCCGTCGTTCAGTCAGCGATACCCTATACAAGTACTGGCTAATTGGTGGGTTATCTTCAATGTCAGTTCTCCGTGACTACCTACAATGTTTATGACCATTGCTGGTGTATAGATTTCTTTGTGAGCCTGGGTAGTTTTTTTACAGTCGATAGAATCTTCAGTTTATCTGAGCATCTAGACTGATTGGAAGTCATCTCTATGTTGGCGAATATCTTCAAATGCAAACACTTGTCCAGGGAGATCTTTTGGTGTGTCCTTGTTCAAATAGTCTCGAGCTCTGAGTTTCTGCAATCTATGAGCGCTTGTGATTCCTGCAAGAAGTCCCTTCCAAGAATAACATTACAGCTACACTCTGAAAAAAAAAAAAAAGACAAATCCGAAGGAGAGTATTCCATCATTTATACGTAGTTATTCTTGCGATATGTGTTACTGTTGGCTAGATGTTTTTCCCATTTGCGACTTTCGGCACAATCACTTCAGTAGCACGGAACATCGTCTTCTTTAGCTAGCAATTATAAGCATTCGAGATCAATGAGAAACTTCTGAGTTAACTAGTGCCATAACAGGTAGCCCATCAATGACGGCATAAATGAGATTTCCTGACATTTTTGTGACACGCAAAATTTCAGTGATGCCTGTGCAAAATATATTGCTACATAGGAGTTTATAAATTAAATGTCAGGATAATTGAGATACTGTGAACCACCATTCACAACGATATTCTCCACTACTATTACGTTTAGCCACTCAGATGCGACCATAAGGCACAACAATGAGAATGTACATAGTAAGATATTAAGTACAGGCCTACTTACTATAGACGCCGGCACGAAAGGAGAGTCCTCAAGGTCACGGCCGCTGCCTGCCGCCAGCATGGGCTGCGGGCTGTGATTCGCCCGCCTCTCGGCTTTGCTGCCACGTAGGTACCGACAACGGTGCGTTTCGTCAGAGCAGCTGAAAGCTCAGTGTTACCGTGCTGTATCCTTGCGGAATTTTTTAATTTATAATTAAACAGACATTTTAAAAAAAGAAACAAAAGTAGCATAGACAGTTCTCGAACCAGGGTCGCCTGGATGGGAGTCTCGTTCGCTTGCCACTCGGCCACTCGCTCACTTGCCACAACAGTGAAACTTCTGTATATAAAGAGCTGCCCAAACTTTAACAGGCAATATTTCAAAAACGATGCCTCATTGGCACTTACAATTTTAGTGTATGATAGGCACCTATCTACACTTTAAGCAGGCGACGTGGGAGCTCATAACTCGATGCACCTCCCAGTAGGTCCCCTCGTCAGTTACACTACGTCGGCAATTGCTGCACAAAAATTGTCTCCGCATATGCGTATGCGTATGCGTACACGTACACCGTAATTACCACGCAAACATTTGGGGTTACACTCGTCTGGAGTGAGACGTTCCCGGGAGGGGGTCCGCTGGGGGCCTAATCGCACAATAACCCTGGGTTCGGTGTGGAGCGGCGGTGGGATGGACTGCTGTGGCCTGTTGTGGGGTTGTGAACCACTGAGGACTATGGCAGGACGAAGTGTCTCCATCGTTTCTAGGTCCTTGGTTGAACACACACACACACACACACACACACACACACACACACACACACTGTTTCATCTGAATCATTTCACATTCAGAATATGTAGTAACCTACATAGTATCGTGTAATTTACAGCTCTAAACACGCCTCTATCACCGGTATCCAGGCTATCTTTGTACTGTACAGTTCAATCGAAATCTAAAATTATGCTTTTTCCCACTTCTGGCTTCAGTTAGCTTTCCTAATACTACGTGGATGTCAATACCGTTACTGTTATTCTCACCTCTCTGTAATTAGTAGATAATCTTTATGGCCTGTGAAGTGGTTTACAGCCTTGTCGCAGTGGCTACACCGGTTCCTGTGAGATCACTGAAGTTAGGCGCTGGGTCACCATCCTGGCCGCCATACGCTGTTGCCATTTTTCAGGGTGCACTCAGCTTCGTGATGCCAATTGAGGAGCTACTCGACCGAATGGTAGCGGTTTCGGTCAAGAATACCATTGTAACGACTGGGAGAGCGGTGTGCTGACGCCACGCTCCTCCCATCCGCATCCTCCGCTGAGGATGACACGGCGGTCGGATGATCCCGAAGGGCCACTTGTGGCCTGTAGACGGAATGGTTTTCTGTGAAGGGGTTTCTCTACGCCACAGAACCAACATGTGGACTATACACATACTCTGCTACCTCAGTAGCAGTCTCAGAGAAGATCACAGTTCGTTAGTACATAAAAGTGTTGGACAAAAATATGGAAACACCGCCAAAACTGGATGCTTTAACATAAATGCAGATGTTAGCCAATCCAGTATGTTGCGCTGTTGTATTTGACCACCAACGGCATCAACGCAATGTCTTCAATACATTTCAAGCGTCTGTTGGATCAGAACACTTGTGTATGGTTTTGAGTGCATTATATCAGAGCTAAGTGATTGCGAACGTGGGCAGACCGTTCATCCTCATGTAGCGGGTGCTTCCGTACCCAAAGAAGCCGAAGTTTTTGATATTCGAAGAGGCACCGTAACTAAATTTTATACCGACACAGGGAAACCGGAAAAACATCTGTTAAGTTACAACTTGGACGAATGTATGTGTTGATTGATCGAGATGGACAGTCATTGCAGGAGTTTACGACTAAAAATAAGAGGACGACGGATGCAAAAGTCACAGCAGAACTGAATGCCGCACTAGGGAGAAGGGGAAAAAAGGCAAACAAAGAAGTAAAAGGAACGTTAGAGCAGCAGGAAGAGGAGAGAACAGGAAAGATTGGGGAGAAACAGAGAGAGCAGGGGTGCCCCATAAACGCTAAGCTCGGTGGAGCATCATCGCTGGCACCGACTCGTACCAATTCCCACACCGTACCATGATAACACAATAGGGAGAACACCAGCGGGAAACGATGTAAGAAAAGGGGAAACAAAACTGCACGAAAAACAAGACAAAACTTAGGGAAAAGGCATGGAGAAGCTGGCTGGTGTACAGGTAGGGCCAAGGCCTCCACAACCGTCGCCAATACTGAGGGACTCCAACTCCACACGAAAAGACTTAAACCTGAGAGGACAAACCACTATCACGAAGAAAACTGAGGACAGACGTAACCATGCTAGGGTCTGCTAACACCTGGGACAAGATAGGTGGGAAGGTATATTCAGTATGAAGGGCCAAAAGGTGGGAGCAGTCCAGTAAAATATTGATCAAAGTGAGAGGGGGCTCCAAAACTAAAAAGGGGGGGGGGGGAGAGGGGAAAGGCCCCATTTGCGGAGTAAAAAGCCATGGATCAACCTAGTATGGCCGATATGAAGGCGGCAGAGGATGGCAAATTCCCGTCGGGAGAGGCAGAGGGAAGACCTCCATGTGGTGGGAGTCTACTTGATTGAGCAAAGTTTATTAGACAGTGGGGTGGCCTCCCAAGGGACAGCCAACACTTAACGAAAAGGGGTTTGGCATAAAGCTGCAAATCCACCCCCAGAGGTGTCACATGGATTGCGGGATAGGTGCCTCCCGCCCCCCTCCCCCACCCCACTAATGCAAGGTAAAGGTGGAGAAGGGTTGCACGATCCACACGTCAAGAGGTCCAGGCAAGAAAGCAAAGGACACTGAATTTAGCAAAACAGTCGAACTTCAGATGACAGATATGGGGCAACCAAGTCAACTTGTCATAACGAAAACCCAAGAAATGGAACTGAATGGGCCACGGCCACGTGTTAGACGTCGGGGTAGAGCTCTGAATATGGCTGGAACATAGTACAGCCGCAGATATGCACCACCCAGTACTTAAGGATAGATAATTTAAAACTGTGTGAGTGGCTCCACGTGGAAGTGCGCCAGATGGCATCCTGGACCTGTTGTTCCACAAAGGTCACCCTGTGTGACGTACCCACACACAGAAATCGTCCACATACAGAGCACAGGAAACCAACAGTCTGGCAGAGGTCGTAGGTCCAGTAACAGTCATGAGCAAAGCAAGGACACTTAATATGGAGCACTGTGGAGAGCTGAGAACCGTGCCAGCCTGAACTTGTAACGACCGGTGGGACAGAAGGAATAATGTTGTGAACAGCACTGTAAAGCATGTCCGTATTTATGGTGAGGCATTGACGTCAGATGTTGTCTTTCAGCATCCTTAGAGATGTCGGTCGATCACGATACACCTGCGACTTCAGGTAACCGAAAAGCCAATAATCGCACGAACTGAGATCTGGAGACCTGGGAGGCCAAGTATGACGAAAGTGGCGACTGAGCACACGATCATCACCAAACGACGCACGCAAGAGATCTTTCACGCGTCTAGCAATACGGGGTGGAGCGCCATCCTGCATAAACATCGTACGTTCCAGCAGGTGTTTATCAGCCAAGCTGAGGAGGATGCGATTCTGTAACATATTGGCGTATCTCTCACCCGTCACGGTAGCAGTTACTGACGTTTTACTGTCCAGCGCCATCTGTCGGACATTTTGCGAACTTAGTTTTTTTGGTTCTAATAAAACCCCATGTCATTCCAAGCAAGTGTGTCAATTTATACCTCTATATCTACATTATTCCGTCGTTTATTAAGTTTTCAAATTTATACTGACTATTTGATCACCTGGTATAGCCTTCAAAATGGCGTCTGTAACGGAGGTATGATCCAGGCAGATAGCTGTTATTGAGTTTCCTTAGGCGGAAAACCAGAGCATCACAGATATTCACAGGAGCTTTTGGAATGTCTATGTAGACCTGCACAAAAGCACGGTGAGTCGCTGAGCTAGGCATTTGTCATGATCGTGACGAGGTCTGATAAAACAGTGCGCTCTCCCGCGTGCCTGCCGGCCGCGCAGAACTGTGACTCTGCAATATTGGGACGTGCGGGAACTCTAATTCGACATGATCCACGGATCACACCTCGTTGCTCAACTACATGCCACTGTCGTCAGTGCTGACACACTCGTCCACCAATCGGGGTACTCAAAGCAGTGTGCCCACTGGGTTTCTCGCCAGCTATCAGAAGACCATACAGAGCAACGAAGGACCATCTGTGAGGAATTGCTTACGCGTTACGACGGTGATCGTTACAATTTTTTGTCGAACTTCGTCACAAAATTTCATTACACTGCTCTTCCTCATCCACCCTACAGCCCAAATCTCACAACTGCCGACTTCCACCTGTTTGATCCAATGAAGAATGCACTCTGCGGAAAGCAGTAAGCGTGTGAAGGGGCAGGTTTTTGATGCAGCTAGAGGTTGGCTCCGACGTCGACCAGTAGAGTGCTACCACGAAGACGTAGAGACCCTTCCAGGAAAATTTGGTAAGCCGTCGCATTGGACGGAGATTATGTTGAAAAACAGGGTTTTGTAGACAAAGGAGTGGGGATTAACATGGTGTCTTGGAACCCTGAATAAAACCACAGTGCCTTAAGAAAAATAAAAATGTGTTGCATTTCTTACGCCCCTCATAAGATGAATGCAGTGGCTATTGGGCTGGTAGTTCATAATGTATGCTTTTTGCGTCGTTGTCAGGAGGAGGAGTTCCAGACAAATGTAAGACAACGAGCTATCCTAAAGGGAGCATTACTAACCTAAATGGCGAACACAGATTCACAAACGTAACTTATAGCAACAAATAGAAAGGGTCGCCATGTTATCATCTCTACAAAAATACTGTGTAATTTGAAACGAAGTAAAAAAAATCAGACAATTAACTTCATCAATAGATGTAGAAAACACTACAGGCTTCCTCTCAGATTTCCATATCAGTCAAGTACTTGTTTTCCAGGATATTTAAGGTATCTCGAAATATTAAAAGCACTTGATAGTATCAATACAAAAATAAATTTGCGCTCATAGCTTAAGACTCACAAGTAGGCTTATGACAATTAGTGCACCGTATATTAATAATTCATTCAGTCACTCGTACAATGTGCCTTTCAGTTTCCAGAAATAAAAATATTCCATAGTAAAACTTCTTTATAAAGGGCAAGAAAGATATGCTGTAGACGATTACATCCCTTGTACTTCCTATGAGTGGTTTAGAAAGTGTCTGAGGAGGCATTATGTTTGAAGTTAGCAACAGAAATAGACAATCTGTCAAATTTGGAATTTGGCTCCAGGAAATTTGTTCTTTTGTGTATGGGGCACTTGGGGGGGGGGGGCTGAGTGATGAGAACAGCAAATCTCTTCTCTGGTTTAATAAAACTTCTGTATAACTTAAAAATTACAGACTTTGAGGAAAAGCTAAACAATGGTTTATTAATGGTTACAGTGTCCGAATATTCACGTTAAAATATCCTTCGGAAATGCATGCATGTCTAAAGGAAGAGACACTGTTCTGACTATAAGAGCTGTGGTAAATATTGCTAAATTGATTCGCATTTTGCGAATCAAAAAATGGTTCAAATGGCTCTGAGCACTATGGGACTTAATACCTGAGGTCATCAGTCCCCTAGAACGTAGTACTACTTAAACCTAACTAACCCAAGGACATCACACACATCCATGCCCGAGGCAGGATTCGAACCTGCGACCGTAGCAGTCGCGCTGTTCCGGACTGAGCGCCTAGAACCACTCGGCCACCGCGGCCGGCTTTTGGGAATCTAGGTTGACTTCGGCTGTTGGTGACATAAAAATTTGTGCCGAACCACTACTCGATCCCGGATTTCTCGCTTATCACGAGTGGTCGCCTTGCCTTTTTTGTGCAGCAGTCATTGCCATTGTACATAAAAACCACGAATAAAGTAAATGTTTTTAATGACCCTCTATATTAATTAACTATACACTATGCAGGCTGTGAATAAGAAGAAAGGCAGGCCGGAGTGGCCGTGCGGTTCTAGGCGCTACAGTCTGGAACCGAGCGACCGCAGGTTCGAATCCTGCCTCGGGCAAGGATGTGTGAGATGTCGTTAGGTTGGTTAGGTTTAATTAGTTCTAAGTTCTAGGCGACTGATGACGTCAGAAGTTAAGTCTCATAGTGCTCAGAGCCAATAAGAAGAAAATCAAAACTAAACAAACAGGTCATTGAGATGACATAGTATTACAGTACATAAAACAGTATAGAAACCAAAGAAAAAGTCATAGCTCCTCAAGCAGAAGCAAAGCGTTATCGGCGACCACAGTATGATGAAAAGAATAAAAGAATGATTTATGGCCGGCGCACTGATGGCACGTGGATAGGCAGGCCTTACCTACGAATTCTGCGTTGTTCCGTGTTCCACGTCAGCGTTCGTTATGGAAGGGGTTGGGAAATTGTAACAAAGAATAAAAAGAAATTTAAATCTGAATATGTACAAAAATTGTTCTGAAAATAATTTTTTTGATTCAATGAAAAGTTTCGACTGGCAAGAATATCCCTTATACTAAATTATCTCTGAGTTTAGCCTAGTATTAATTCATATTGAACTTTTCGCCCTCTTAAGTAAACTGTCCAACGCGATCTGACAAAATATTAAGAAAAAGAGCCGTAAAATTAATTGCAAGAAAAGTAGCCAGCGCCCAAATGAATGTGGCGGCTTTTGAATACATCACAATGGCATGGAACTCAACGCATTTATTGAATTAAGGCCTTACATTCTGCCGAGCTGCGGTACTATCACATTCAAAAAGACAGTGAAAACGACTGCTCCTGATTGTCTGACGGTGGCTTCCGCACAGTCGGTAGATGCTCGCTGCAGCTCTGAAACATGTCTACTCACTTGGACTAATGTCCTTGAGATCAGGTGCTTGCCCACTGGCCAGACAAAGACAGAGTCTCACTACAAGCACTCGTGAATAAAACAGCACTTCTAATGTCGAACTGCTCTTGTTGTTGTTGTTGCGGTCTTCAGTCCTGACACTGGTTTGATGCAGCTCTCCATGCTACTCTATCCTGTGCAAGCTTCTTCATCTCCCAGTACCTACTGCAACCTACATCCTTCTGAATCTGCTTAGTCTCCCTCTACGATTTTTACCCTCCACGCTGCCCTCCAATACCAAATTGGTGATCCCTTGATGCCTCAGAACGTGTCGAACTGCTCTTAGAGCTCCTTAATTTCCCAACTCTGGTTACAGAGTGACGAATATACAGGGTGTTACAAAAAGGTACGGCCTAACTTTCAGGAAACATTCCTCATACACAGAGAAAGAAAATATGTTATGTGGACATGTGTCCGGAAACGCTTACTTTCCATGTTAGAACTCATTTTATTACTTCTCTTGAAATCACATTAATCATGGAATGAAAACACACAGCAACAGAACGTACCAGTGTGACTTCAAACACTTTGTTACAGGAAATGTTCAAAATGCTCCCCGTTAGCGAGGATACATACATCCATCCTCCGTCGCATGGAATCCCTGATGCGCTGATGCAGCCCTGGAGAATGGCGTATTGTGTCACAGCCGTCCACAATACGAGAACTAAGAGTCTCTACATTTGGTATCGGGGTTGCGTGGACAAGAGCTTTCAAATGCCCCCGTAAATGAAAGTCCAGAGGGTTGAGATTAGGAGAGCGTGGAGGCCATGGAATTCGTCCGCCTCTACCAATCCATCGGTCACCGAATCTGTTGTTGAGAAGCGTACGAACACTTCGACTGAAATGTGCAGGAGCTCCATCGTGCATGAACCACATGTGTCGTAGTTGTAAAGGCACATGTTCTAGCAGCGCAGGTAGAGTAGTATCCCGTATGAAATCATGGTAACGTGCTCCATTGAGCGTAGGTGGAAGAACATGGGGCCCAATCAAGACATCACGAACAATGCCTGCCCAAACGTTCACAGAAAATCTGTGTTGATGACGTGATTGCACAATTGCGTGCGGATTCTCGTCAACTCACACATGTTGATTGTGAAAATTTACAATTTGATCACATTGGAATGAAGCCTCATCCGTAAAGAGAATTTGCACTTAAATGAGGATTGACACAGTGTTGGATGAACCATTCGCAGGAGTGTACCCGTGGAGGCCAATCAGCTGCTGATAGTGCCTGCACACGCTGTACATTGTACGGAAACAGCTGGTTCTCCCGTAGCACTCTCCAAATAGTGACATGGTCAACGTTACCTTGTACAGCAGCAACTTCTCTGACGCTGACATTAGGGTTATCGTCAACTGCACGAAGAATTGCCTCGTCCATTGCAGGTGTCCTCGTCGTTCTAGGTGTTCCCCAGTCGCGAGTCATAGGCTGGAATGTTCCGTGCTCCCTAAGACGCCGATCAATTGCTTCGAACGTCTTCCTGTCGGGACACCTTCGTTCTGGAAATATGTCTCGATACAAATGTACCGCGCCACGGCTATTGCCCCGTGCTAATCCATACATCAAATGGGCATCTGCCAACTCCGCATTTGTAAACATTGCACTGACTGCAAAACCACGTTCGTGACGAACACTAACCTGTTGATGCTACGTACTGATGTGCTTGATGCTGGTACTGTAGAGCAATAAGTCGCATGTCAACACAAGCACCGAAGTCAACATTACCTTCCTTCAATTGGGCCAACTGGCGGTGAATCGAGGAAGTACAGTACATACTGACGAAACTAAAATGAGCTCTAACATGGAAATTAAGCGTTTCCGGACACATGTCCACATAACATCTTTTGTTTGTTTGTGCGTGAGGAATGTTTCCTGAAAGTTTGGCCGTACCTTTTTGTAACACCGTGTACAGTTCACAGAGACGCGCTCGTACGTCTACTCGACAATCAATCGGAGCCCAAGTGCCTCTCTATTGTGCAGAAGATGGCGCACACGGAGACACGTGCTCTCCAGTCACGGAGATGGCTCGTTACCTGACTGCCCTTCATACAAAACTAACAGCTCAGCTATTGCAAGACAATAACAGGACCGCAGTTTCCTGTCCAGTCACAGGGCTTGTCTCTAAATACTGTAAATGCCCCCTCCTTACTTCGAGTCATACAGCCTTCTGCCAATCCGTACTAGTCTACGTAGCAGTTAAGGGCAAATTTACAACAAAACTCCCACTCCTGCCTAGTTTTTGATAACAGCCAATGGCTACTGGTTTTCTCAAATTTTGGCTGTAGTTGTTGGACTGTGGCTGGGCTGGAGCCATTTCGCTGCAACGAGCTTCGCTTCCAACTCCACCTTCTGCAAACTCTCATAGCCCAGCCCGTATAAACGTGTGCTCCTGACAGATTGCTTTCAGCCCGCAGGCCTGGGTCCCCTGCTGTGACATTGCCTCCGGAACGCTGCCTCCCCCAACGACACCTGACTCAGGAAGTCCATGCCAAAACGTTGTTCTGTCCTCGCTGCGCACTGCAGAGCGGTCCTCTAGTTCACAATGCCTGTCCTCGTTTCCTGTGGTTCTTCACCAAAAACATTGTGTCGTGTTCTGACTGCGAATTATCCCTAGAGCATGCAATGCAGGCAATTAGTAACGTCATTTTAATTGTAAACGTGCATCAATGATCCAAATTACTTGTACTCGATTTCTTACAGCAAATAAAATGCAAATGCTGTTGTAAAATTACTTTATGTAATACGTCCACAAAATCCGACGCCTTACATTACCATCTTACCAACTGATTTTCTGCTGTGATCAAATAACATCAGTGATGATGTTCGATGCAGCAGAAAATCTTGATCATAAAAATAATTATTACCACTATTATTATAATTATGCCCGTTACCAGCCAAATCCTTACGATCATTGGTAGAAATCTGTACATGCAGGCCATCCGTGTGCACCAATGTAGAACTGTTGTTCTGCGCTTTAAATGTGGCATCAATGTTTTAAGAAAGCAATGTGGGTCTTTAACTCTCCTTCACGCAGCCTCCTACCCTACCGTTTTTTTGAAATCGTGATACTAGAAATTATATGCTAGATAAAATAATCACAGTGTGAGTGTTGGGTGTGTATTGACAAGCATAACCACATCAATCAAGATTACGTACTACGACAAAAATTCGCAGAGGCAGGATCATACCTCAAATGAGCAATAGTGATATACTATTTAGCGCCTACACTACATGACTCCATCTCAGCCTTACATGTCTTTATTGCAAAGCAAAGACAAAGCAGTATCACTTTTTACTAATGATCCACGCGTTTATCGTGCTTCCGTACCTGTAAGTACATAATGTAAACAATTACAAGACATCCTAAGTACTAACAAATAAATTTATCTTTTGGCTGTTGATATACTTTTCGGGATGTGAGGTCGTGGTCCAAGAACTTTTTCTGCTCCTTACGTTTCGTCCAGGACTGCGCTGGACTTCCTCAGAGGCACTGCTCCGCTGAGTCTTGCCGACTGACTGGTCGGGTGTCTGAGAGCGACTTATATATTGTGAGAAAGGGGGGCGTGGTTCAAGTGACACGTGATGAGCAGTGATAATCCATAGCAAAGATAAGGTTGAGTATCGATTACCACCTTGTCAAGATAAAAATTGTTACCAATTTTGTAGAGCCACTGTCCATATATCGCTGAGTTTCATAGCCTCCTCTTTCCTATTAAAATTATCGTGATGTTTATAAATTTCAATAGCTTCTCTGTACAGGCGTGGATAGTAATTTAACGTTGTAGATAAAACTTCGGTATCCGAAAACTTCAGCTGGTGGTTTCCTGGTTGAAGAGCATGTTCCGCTACAGCTGATTTTTCTATTTTTCCAAGTCGACAAAGACTTTTATGCTCTTTCAGTAGCGTATTTACGCTTCTTTTGGTAGTACCAATATAAACTTTCCCACAGGTACATGGAATTTTATACACACCACATGTCGACAGAGGAGGGCGTTTATACTTCACAGATCGTAGTGCTTGACTTATTTTCTTTGTTGGTTTAAAGACCGGTGTTATGTCATGTTTTCGTAAAATCTTACCTATCCGACCTGTTACTTTTTTAATCAAAGGAAGAACTACTGTATTTTTCTGTCGTTGTGGTTCATTCTTATCTTTTGGTCTTCTGTTCCTTGGACGCAAAATTCTATTTATCTCTTTTTTTGAGTAGCCGTTTTTTTTTTCAAAAGCCTGCTTCAGGTGTTTCACTTCAGCATCCAAGGAGCAGAAAAAGTTCTTGGAGCACGACCTCACATCCCGGAAAGTATATCAACAGCCATGTCACCCGGTCGTGAAAGCCTTCATTCTACAATCAAATTTATCTTTTACAAACATTTCAAATTACATATATATTGAAAAGAATAAAAAATTGTTTCTGTGTGTGGGCGAAGATGCTGTAGAAGCGAACACTCGCTGTTTTAAAAGTGGACTCTGATCACTGTACTGAGCTGAAGGAACAAACAAAACAAGCACTCGGTTCGCATTCCACTCTCACTGGACGCTGATGTCGGCAGATGCCCTCGCACAACTCACACGAGGAGCTAATGAGGAGCTAAGCCACTATTACTGTGCTGGCTCAGACAACTGTGACCGTTGATGGTGCGATGGTGGATAAGATGGCACCACAACATTGTGCTCTGGTCGTTGCTGAGTTGCAGACCCGTTGTGTCAGTCACCCAAACTCGAGCACCACTGACTGGTTGAATACTCCCGTCGATCGTCTCTGTGACTGCATCTCCTGTCGCCTCAGACTGGTGAGAGTATGTGACAGTGGACAGAGAGCTGTGACAACTGGGAAGGGAGTGCCTTTTAAGACATCTCTATGTTGAACTGACGTTGTCAGCTATCTGATGTGAGTCTCTAAAGTGATATATTTTATGGAAGTAGGTGTATGAACTCTTTATCTACACACATCAAAAACAGTTTTGCATCACCCCAGTTCCCAGAACTTCTGAAGGTAGCCGTTGTTGTGGATATTGTATCACAGACACAGCCCCTTTGACTGTTCAGAGATGTCACTAAACCCACCCAAAGATGTAAACAACCATGCATGAGGGGCGCCTATTAGACCGAGGGTGTCCGACAGCCGATCAGTTCCAGTCATTCCACCAAGGAGGAGGAACGCGGCTCGTGTTGTCAGTAGTTCAACCATGTTCGATCGCGTCCGCACTGTTACTTTGTGCCAGGAAAGGCTTTCAACTAGAGAAGTGTCCAGGCGGTTCGGAGTGAACCAAAGCGATGTAGTTCGGACATGGGGGAGATACAGAGAGACAGGAACTGTTGATGACATGCCTCACTTAGGCTGCCCCAGGGCTACAACTGCAGTGGATGACTGCTACCTACGGATTATGGCTCGAGGAACCCTGACAGCAACGCCACCATGTTGAACAATGCTTTTCGTGTAGCCACAGGACGTCGTGTTACGACTCAATCTGTGCGCAATATGCTGCATGATGAGCAACTTCACTCCCGAAGTCCATGGCGAGGTTCATCTTTCCAACCACGACACTATGCAGCGCGATACAGATGGACCCAACAACATGCTGAATGAACCGCTCAGGATTGACATCACGTTCTCTTCGCCTTTGAGTGTCGCATATGCCTCCAACCGAGACAATCGTCGGAGACATGTGTGGAGGCAACCCACTCAGGCTGAACGCCTTAGACAGAATGTCCAGCGAGTGCAGCAAAGTGGAGGTTCCGTGCTGTTTTGGGGTGGCATTATGTGGGGCCGACGTACGCAGCTGTTGATCATGGAAGGCGCCATAACGTCTGTACGATACGTGAACGCCATCCTCCGAGCGACAGTGCAACCATTTCGGCTCAATATTGGCGAGGCATTCGTCTTCATGGACGACAATTCACGATCCCATAGTGAATGCCTTCTTTCAGGATAACGACATCGCTCGACTAGAGTGGCCACCATGTTCTCCAGTCACGAAACCTATCGGACATGCCTGGGATACATTGAAAAGGCTATTTATGTAATACGTGACCCACCAACCACTCTGAGGGATCTACGCCGAATCACGGTTGAGGAGTGGAACAGTCTGGACCAACAGTGCCTTGATGAACTTGTGGGGTTGGGTTCTTTGGGAGATGAGACCAAACAGCGAGGTCATCGGTCTCATCGGATTAGGGAAGGACGGGGAAGGAAGTCGGCCGTGCCCTTTCAAAGGAACCATCCTGGCATTTGCCTGGAGCGATTTAGGAAAATCACGGAAAACCTAAATCAGGATGGCCGGACACGGGATTGAACCGTCGTCCTCCCGAATGCGAGTCCAGTGTGTTAACCACTGCGCTACCTCGCTCGGTGTTGAACTTGTGGATAGTATGCCACGACGAATACAGGCATGCATCAATGCAAGAGGACATGTCACTGGGTATTAGAGGTACCGGTGTGTTCAGCAATCTGGACCACCACCTCTGAAGGTCTCGCTGTATGGTGGTACAACATGCAACGTGTGGTTTTCATGAGCAATAAAAAGGGCGAAATGATGTTTATATTGACCTCTGTTCCAATTTTCTGTCCTGGAACTCTCGGAACCGAGGTGGTGCAAAGCTTTCTGTGATGTGTGTATTTTAGTGGTGTATTACACCTCCCAGCTGCCCCAAATTTCATTTATCTCTTGCTTCTTCTGTTATTGTGTCTTGTAACTTCCCATTTCGTCTTTCATCTCTCTTCTGCATTTGTGTCTTGTAACCTCTTTCTCTTCTTACTTGCCTCTTCTGTTAACTGTGATGCTTGTAGCCTATAATTACGTGGAATCAAGAAGTGAATTTCGGAATATCCTCCTCAGATCGATGTAGAATTCCGAGGGAATTCATGCCTGCAAAGAGTCCGCATTTATGAGAGGGTTCCTATAGAGTCCTGTATGTCAGTGACTTGTGCACTGAAGAAGCTGTTGATCTACTTGTCACTAGTGGGATTATGCGGTGTTCGTCAACAGACGACAAAATGTTGCAAGGCACTCAAGAAAGCAACTTCCCCCTAAGCTGCTCGTAAGCTCTCGTCCCTTTCAGCAGTGTCACAATGGGCTCGGCGAGCCGTCGCGCCTGCAACCCCACGGCTAGACGCGGCGCTGCCTGCCCACGTGCCAAGGCGGCCGTACTTCCGCTACGGCGCCGTCTGTCAGTTCCTGAGCCTCTTCCACATCGCTGCGCCGCTTGTCCACTCCAGGTGGCTGCTCCTCCCGCTCGGCGAAAACTTTCATTCTCAACTGTCTCCCCGACGTTCCGTTAACTCCATGCACATACTAAAGCCAGTGTCTTATTTCTAATGCCTACGTTGACATACACAAGTGGCCACATGACAATACAAAACTACATATTTATCGAAAAGAATACAGTTATCTTTTACAAATCATTCAAATCAACATGTTTATAGAAGAGAACAAAAAGAACTCTGCAAAAATATCTTTGATTCCTGCAAATACGATTATTAATCAATAAACAAGATTTAGGAAAACATGTTTTTTTTTTTAATTCTATCCATTATTTAATTCCCTACAGAAATATACTGTCAAATTCACTCATCTTTGGGAAAGGGAGTGACAGGGAATCAGCAGTGTTCAAAGGTCATTCAAGATTAGTGCAGCATCCCATGCTCTTAGTGGACTTACTAAGCTACATGTTAGTTATCAATATTCCCCTCCACTGTTCTTAGTGCTGGCTCCTCCTTGTATCGTTCTCTGTTTGCACATTACCCTGTGAACACAGAATTCCTCATTCTACGAAAAACAAATTTTTCTTTTTTTGAGAAGTTGCGGTTATTGAATCTACGCATAACTAATTTGTAAACTTTAATATCAACTTATACTAGCGCCATTGCTGCCACACCATACCTTACTAATCTCCTGTGATCTCTTCTACTCTTCTTCACATACGTGGTAGTATTGTGGCAATACGTATCCACTATCTCACTATAATGATACTCTCTCCTCATTGTTAGTTCTCCTGTGAAGTATTAACAAATGATAAGAAATATTTAACTAAAAACATTGACTTAACCTATAGAAGCCCGTGTCTCTTGCAGCCAATAAACTATTGTGTCCCTTCTTTTCCACAATGCACCCGCATCCTGCGTTAAGCACTCCAAACTCTCATAACATGCCTCCGCATTTGCAGTCGGTCTGCCCTAACATCACAAAAACCGCCACCACATCTGTGGTTTGCTCACCATATCACTATAATCCTGCTTTCTTTGTCGACCTCTACAGAGAGAAAGATAGAAACATTAGATATAAGTCGCACTCACTTGAACATCAGTCTAAGAAGACAACAATGTATTCACAGCACAGAACTTTACCTCCCTCTGTTCTCTGTTACTCTCGGTTTTATATGTACTGTTTTCTTATGACTCCGTGGTTCCTCAGCGTCTTATATCATTAGATTTTTTTTTTTTTTTGTCAGAGGGAGTGTAATGGGCCGGCCTGTGTGGCCGTACGGTTCTAGGCGCTTCAGTCTATAACCGCGCGACCGTTACGGTCGCAGGTTCGAATCCTCCCTCCGGCATGGATGTGTGTGATGTCCTTAGGTTAGTGAGGTTTAAGTAGTTATAAGTTCTAGGGGATTGATGACCTCAGATGTTAAGTCCCATAGTGCTCAGAGACATTTGAACCATTTTTGGGTGTCATGGGCTTCGGTAGTCTATTCTCCATTAGATTAGGAAGTTTTCACTCTCGTACTTTGGCTAGCACATTCTGTTCACAATATAACATACCACGAATACAAGCCTTTCTCAAATGGTGGTAGAGTCTCCCAGTGTTCGTCATCCCAGACAGTACCTGCTTTCCATTACCCAATTGTAGCACACAATTCTGACACGAGTAATTCAATTTTTTTACAAGTCCTCCAAACCACCTTCTCTTTCCTTAAATACATAAAATAGACAATAGATATGTAGCCTAATATTTACAAAATGAATAAACATTTTTCACTACATAAAATACACGACAGATAACTAGCGCAATATTTACAAAATGAATCAATGATCACTTTTCATCTTAAATTTTACCCTACTCTGTAAATTTCTTCACGTTGCTTACGTGATGTACGCCTATTGATTTCCCCACACACTAACTTCCCAGTTTAAGTGCGTCGGCACAATATTTCTTGATAAATTTATATCCCTTTCTGAACATTGTTTCCCAAAGAGAATTACTAAACGTAACACCACATACTTTACAAAGAAACCTTGGATTACTACATGTATTAAAGTGTCTTCAGAAAGAAAAAGAAAACTATATGAGACAGCAAGAACTAGTAAAGATTCAGAAGTAGTTTTACACTATAAAAATTATTGTAACACACTGAGAAAAGCTGTAAGGAAATCAAGGAATATGTATGTTAGAGAAGAAATTAACAACTCCAGCAACAAAATTAAATCCATATGGAATGTTGTTAGAAGCGAGACGGGAAAAGTAACCACTGGAGTAGGTAGTATTACTATAAAAGAGAATGAAACCATCCTAACCAATAGTACACAAGCAACTACTGTATTTAACAACCATTTCTTAAGTGTAGGAGAAAAAACTGATGAGAATAGTTCAAAAGAAAAAGTCAGGCAGTACATGGAAGAGCCAGTTTTGAAAAAATTGAGTCAGATTAAGTTTCACCTAACAACCGCTTGTGAAATAAGGAAAATTATTAAATCTTTGAAAAATAAATGTTCTGTTTCAGTAGATAACATCTCTGTTAAGATATTACATTAATCTGGAGCAATTACAACTGATAGTCTGAGTCACATATGTAATGCATCACTAACTCCAGGTATTTTCCCAGACAGGTTAAAATATGCCGTTGTCAGGCCTCTCTACAAAAACGTGGACACCACAGATGTCAATAGTTACCGGCCAGTATCCTTGCTTACAGAATTTTCAAAAATATTCGAGAAAATAATGTACTCATGAGTGGTTAGCCATCTCAGCAGTAATGGGATACTTAGTAAATCACAGTTTGGATTTCAAAAATGCTGTTCCACTGAGACAGCAATATATAATTTCACTGCCCACATGATAGAGTCTTTAAACAGTAAAATGCCACCAATAGGAATTATCTGTGACTTGTCCAAAGCATTTGATTGTGTGAACCATGACATTGTGTTACAGGAATTACAATTCCATGGTATAAATGGAATAGCATCTGAGTGGTTTAAGTCATACCTACAGAACAGGAAAAAAAACTTTCTTTATATGAGTCAAGTGATTTAAACAAGTTTGCCACTTCATCTAATTGGGGTGAAATTACATTAAGTGTTCCACAGGGTTCAATCATGGGTCGCCTTCTATTCTTGATACATGTGAACGATCTCCCTTCTTATCTGAAACAATAAGCTGAACTGACATTGTTTGCTGATGACACAAGCATAATTATTAATCCAGTAAAAGAAACTCCAATTGAAAATGACACAAATAAGGTCTCTGGAAAAGTCATTAAATGGTTTTCTGCAAATGGGCTTGCTCTAGACTTTGAAAAAACACAGTAAATCCAATTTTTTGCTGCAAAAAGTACAGCTCCTTCAATAAATATAGCACATCAACAGGAGTCAGTAGACAGGGTAGAGCATACTAAGGTTTTGGGTGTACATAGAGATGAGAAACTTAATTGGAAAATTCATATTTTGGATCTCCTAAATCGACTAGGTCCAGCAACTTTGGCAATGAGAATAATCGCCAGTTTTGAGGATATGGAAATTAGTGAGGTAACACACTTGGTGTACTTCCACCCACTGATGTCTTATGGAATAATATTTCGGGGTAGCTCAACACTTAGACAAAAAGTATTCACTTCTCAAAAGAAAGTGATTAGAATAATGTGTGGGTTTCATAGTCACACGTCTTGTAGGGGTCTTTTTAAAAAATTGGGATATCTTACAACAGCCTAACAGTACATTTACTCACTAATGAAATTAGTTCTCAACAACACGGACTAGTTTAAAAACAACAGTGACATTCATGATTAATATACCAGAAAAAATGACTTACACTATCCTTTACTCAACCTAGCTTTGGCACAGAAAGGGGTGAAATATGATGTTATACAAATTTTTGAAAAATTACCAGATAAAATAAAATGTCTGACAGACAGCTGTAATATATATATATTTGTATCATATGTGCATTTCTTGTGCAGTTGACACGTTCCACTTCCGTACTGTGCGATTGATTAATGGAACATGCAACCCACTAACTAACTACCTAATTAACAGTGCGACCCACACACACACCAGTCCAAAATACGTTGGGAACATTTTTTGACAGAATTTTCTTTGTTTGCTTAAGAGTTTGTGACCATTAACGAGACCCTATCATCAATCTTAAATTTTCTTCTTATTGCCTGTCTGTCTGCCCTAACTTTCCTCTTCTGTCTGGCTATTGCAATGTTCCGCATTGCATGGTTCAGTATTTCCCTATGGTTCATACTTCCTTTCGGCGGAAAGTCGACAGTTTCCCTGATAAGAGCAGGCGGTACTTTACATTTGAGCACCGTTAGAGGTGTGAATTTGGTAGTGTCATGAGGAAACTCATTGAAGGCATCTTGGAAATCCCGCAAGTACACGTCCCATGTTTCGCGTCGTTTTGCACAATACAATCTGCACAAATTATTCACATCTTATATAGTTCGCTCGCACGTATTGGAGCTTGTATGGTTCTTGCTTATGAATACAGGTCTGATAGTTCTGTGACTCAAAGTATTCTGCCACCTCTCAGATTGATATTGCAGACCGTCGTCTGTCAGGATTCTATCAACACGTCTCACTTCTGTTAAAAAGTCTTTGTAGAGTGCCTTGCCCACAGTCAACCTTGTCGGTCTCTTTAACGGTGTTAGCGTCACGAACTTGGTGGTTAACTCCACTATGACAAAGATGTAAGTAAATCCACGTGGGGTTTTCAGGAGGGGTCCCATTAAATCTGATGCCGCAATGTCTTTTAACTCCGTGGGAACTGGCGTCTGTTCTCACCTTGGACAACTTTGCCTTTTGACAGTTTTTGCATATGGAAAGTACTCTTCTTACACAACTCTCCATATTAAGAAAGTGGCATATCGCCTTTAACCGCATGAAACTCTTTCGTTGTCCAAAAGCGAGCGCAGTTGAGGCACCTGTACCCTATTACTTTGTTAATCAGCTTGTCCGGCATACATAACCCAGAAGGTACTTTCTGCGTTTTGCTGTAAAGAAAACAACACTTTTTTCGTACTAAATAATGTTTCCTGATTTCTGCCTCTGTCCGGTACCTCCATCTTATCTCTATCTTTCCCAGATTTTGATCCTTATCTAGCTCAGCCGCGATGTTTTTCATCGAAGCGGCGAAGAAATTTTCAAATACTACGTTTCTTATCTAATAGACAGAGTGAAGTTCATCTTTGTCTATTTTATCCTCATTCTTGTTCAGCCCTATTGGGGAACAAGACAACACATCTGCGATTATGTTAGTAGGACCAGGCACATACACGGTCTAAACCCAGCGCCCAAGTCTACCATGTGCAAGTTTCGCACTCATTAAAAATTCTAATGCTGTGTGATGCGTGTAAATACTGGTTCGGCGCCCAAACAAAAAGTATCTGAACTTTTGGAATAGCCACATAACTGCGACACCTTATGGAATAATTTATTTCTCATTTAGTTAATACGTGGCAGTCAACAGCAATGGTTTTATGTATCAGTTGCCGTCTTATTCATACTGCTGGAAAATAATAACGCCAACACTCGTCTTGGAGCTATCTGCGACTATACAGAAGCCCTGTTCAAAATTTGGATGGGACAAGATAAGTGCAGATAACAATGCTTGTTTAAAGGAGGTGAATTCTTCGTTTGCCACAGTATCCCATGTAAACAGTGTTTTCCTTCCTGATAGCGCACATAGCCTCGGTATCTCTAAATTCTTTATATACAGAAATCTTTTGTGGAAATTTAGGACCTCTAGAAATCTGCGTATTTGTTTTTGGGCCTGAGGGATCCAGAATTTTGCTACCGCCTCTAGTTTCTCAGGATTGGGACTTATCCCTTCACCCGAAATGACGTCCTAGGGAATGTACTTGCCTTGTTCCCACGCAAGATTTATTTATGTTGACCATTACCCAGTGATTTCTTAACTTTAGCAAGAGTGCCCTAGGTACCATTTTGTGTTCACTCCATGTCCTTTCTCCTATTAGGATATCATCCACGTAGCAAGTAAGTCTATCATTTATTTACTCGTCAAGAATAGTCTTGCGGGAGCAGATGAAAGCTGCTGACGACATATTGAACCTTAATGGCAGTCTTTGGCAGTGATAACAATGACCGTATGCAATGAAAGCCGTGTACTTACAGCATTCTGGTGCGACCTCAATTTACTAGAAACTTGACCTCAGATCAGTTGAGATAAATACTGTGATCTTATACTGAAGAGCCACAGAAACCTCGTGAACATGCAGAAGTGCCGCAACATGACATGGCATAGACTAGACTACTATCTGAAATAGTGCTGGAGGGAACTGACACCATGAATCATGTGGGCCTGTCTATAAATCAGTAAGAATGCGAGGGGGTGGAGATCTCTTCTAAACAGCACATTGCAAGGCATCCCAGATATGCCCAATAATGTTCATGTCTGGGGAATTAGATGGCCAGCTGAAGTGCTTAAACTCAGAAAAGTGTTCCTGGATCCACGCTGTAGAAATTCTGGATGTGTGGGCTGTCACATTGTTCTGCTGGAATTGTCCAAGCCTGTCTGAATGCACAATGGATGAAGGTGATTAAATAGGATGCTTACATATGTGTCACCTGTCAAAGTCGTATCAAAACGTATCAGGGGTCGCATATCACTCCAACTGCACACGCCCCACAGAATTGGGACAAGGTGTGTTCTGGCACACTCTGCATTGTTACCTGATGTATCCAAGATGGCGGCGATGACGTCATCCAAAATGGCGGCTTGTAGAGTTGGCAACAGCAATGACGTCATACAAGATGGCGGTGGTGACGTCATTCAAGATGCCAGATTTTGGCTTGAAGATAGGACAATTGGGCTACCTCCATTAGCCTGAGTCATTTGACAGCCACCTCTTCCTAGAGATTGACGGGAACTTCAAATTCCGTTGGTATAATGCAACACACTACAGCTAAGTGCTCATTCTTTCCCGCGTTTTCTTAGGTTAGTAAAGGTAGTTGTGGTGTGTTGCAAAAGCGCATGTTAAGTATTTATGAGACACTATGCACTTTTAGCGGTGATAAAGTTTACGTATGTTGAAAGCAGGAAGGGTAGCACGTGATGGACGGGCTGCCATGTTGTTCTGCACTATTTACGTAAACATGTTCTGTTAGGGCAAGAATTTCCGTGCATACAAGCCTAGACAATGGGTTAAGTACCTGTCAATCTAAAGCAAATTGGGGTGATAAGGAAAAGTACTTAACAGAACAATAGTTTTGCCCCTGACTGCATACCTGCCCCTGAGTAGGCAGCTTGCACTAACAAAATGTGCTTGTACAAACATAGCCCCACTATGCACCACTACCACCTCCTCCTCCTCCTCCTCCTCCTCTTCCTCCTCTTCCTCCTCTTCCTCCTCCTTCTCCTCCGTCATCCCATCCCGACCATGCAGGGTACATGCACTTCAGCATTCACCCCTCAGCAACTCACCGCTACTGCCTCCACCAGCGGGCTGGACACAGTCATAATCTGATTATAGTATTAGTAATAGTGATGATCCTGTGGCTAGTGTTAGTTCCCTCTCCCATCCACTTATTGAAGGATGTCAGATCAGTAACACTGAACCAAAATTAGAGTACTCGGTGATTGTGGACTCCTTTGAGCCATTCACTAGGATCAAGAATCTGGCAGGGAGGATAACACACCCCCGTAGAGTTTCTCAGTGTGTGTATTTCTACTGTGGAATGGAGATCCTCCAGGTTGTTAATGATATGCAGTATCCCGCGATTATATGTCACACCACCCCAAAGAAGCCTCTATCATTGAAGAGACAAGCCTTCGCTATTGAAGAGACAAGTCTTCATTGTCTCTGAGGGGATAATGGCGTGATATCGCAGAGCACATCAATCGCCAAATAGTTTTGTGAGTCTACCTTGAGTGCTATAATGGACCTGGTTTCTGAGATGTAAGGTAGAGGGTCAGCTAAGGCACTTAGTCAAATACTAAACCTCGACATCCAAATGCATGTCTATGATCCGGTAAATAGAGGGTTCAGCTGTACTGACTTACCTAAGGATATAGCTGATAAGAAGGCATGTGTTAGTGTCGAAAGTGAAACCTATGAGGCTTGTTTTGCATGGTCAATCCTGACTTGCGAGAGAAATTACAATGTACATTTAAACCGCCCAACTCGATATGACGTTTGTAAGTGTTATAAATTTGATGGTATCGAGTACCCCATCAAGATCTTGGACATACCTAAATTTGAGGCGTAGAATACCGGAGTGTTGGTTCACGTTTATGGCCTAGAGAAGAAAAGCATGCCAGATGCGCAGGACAAGAATATAGTCATCGGCCCCATCCATTTCTCAAAATTTGCTAGTGAGCGTAAGACGCATCTAAACACGCTCTTACTCTCCGATGAGAAAAATAAGGAGAAAAGCAATTATCATTATGTTTTCACCCCCCCCCCCCCCTCCAGATGACTAAACATAAGGGTAAACAGCATATTTGGTTCAAATGGCTCTGAGCACTATGGGACTCAATTGCTGTGGTCATTAGTCCCCTAGAACTTAGAACTACTTAAACCTAACTAACCTAAGGACATCACACACATCCATGCCCGAAGCAGGATTCGAACCTGCGACAGTAGCAGTCGCACGGTTCCGGACTGCGCTCCTAGAACCGCGAGACCACCGCGGCCGGTAAAACAGCATATTTGCTTAAGATGCCTCATTGCCTTTTCGACAAGCGAATATTTTGCAAATCATCAAGTTTATTGCACATCCAATGATCCACTACGTGTTATTATGCCTACTGAGATAAAAAAAATTCATTAAGTTTAAAAATGCTCACCATCAGGAGCGATGCCTGTTTGTGTTGTATGCCGACTTTGAATGCCTCCTCACTCCTGTAGCCCGCTGTGAACAGCCTCGCATACTGCCTCCACAGAAAGACACGTACCATATGTGGCTGCATACCAAGTTGCATCATCCTATGATTTTGAGTGTTAACCATTACAAATCTTATTTTGGGGATAATTCTGCAGTTTGGTTACGTAATGAGCTGCTGTATCTGGGGCAACCAGTTCCACGAGGAGGCTCCACCACAAATCGATTACAACACTGATGAATAAGCAGAGATATATTATTCATTATCATAATCTCCAGCAGTGTCCCAGCTTGGGGATGGAGTTAGTTATAATCACCCTGGCTGTCTTCTTCAAGCAGTATCTCTTGTTGAAGGAGGACATGGATTTGAATATGAGACAGAGAGCAAAGTATGACTTTTATAAAAAAAATTAAAATAAACGAATAATACAATTTTCGACAATACAGTGGAAAATTTGGGGGAATTGTGTGAATTTTTTATTAGTACCGAATGGGATGGGCGTTGGGCATAAGAAACTGCATCGCCAGGGCAAATTTTAGATGGCTCACTGTATTCAATGACAACTTTGTTGCTGTGAGTTGGCGAAGGTTGCAACTGAGTTCATTGAACCTATTTACGTGGAGACGTGCATACTAAACCTGTCGAAGCTCCACATGTACCACTTTCATTATCTGTTTGCTAAAACGCATTTCACAGATCCAATTTTACTTTATATGGATACAGATAGCTTCATTTATTGGGCAAAGAACTGCGATCCGTATGAAGTGACGAGGTACTATAGCAATGAATTCGGCACGTCCTCGCACACAGCCGATAATCCTCACGGTATTGCTCTACAGATCATGAAGACTTTTGGTCTTAAGAGAAATGAGGTGGATGGATTGCTGATTGTGGAGTTGTAGGTCTGCGAACAAAAATGTATGCATATCGCCCACTGGAACGTCCCACCCAGAGGCGGGATAAGGGTGTGTGTCATGCGACATCGAGAGGCATCTAAATGGAACACTATTTGCAGTATCTATACGGTGGTATTTGCAGTGCTCCACCGCAGCCTCCGCATATGATGCAGCAAACTAGTATAAAATTGGGAGGACATGAAGTGACACTGTACTGCAGTCTAAGCTCAGCCTGTCACCTCATGACGATAAAAGGGTCATTTGTGATGATGGGACGGGAACTCGCTCATACTCACACTATTCACTTGTTGTGAGAGAAGAGACGGGGGAATCTGTTTGAGTGAGAGGGAGAGAATGACGTTGAGTGTGAATGTGAGCGAATAGTATGGCACTTTTGTCATAGTGTTTGTGTGTGTGTGTGTGTGTGTGTGTGTGTGTGTGTGTGTGTGTGTGTGTGTGTGTGTGTGATATAAATATTTATTTATGCACGCTGTGTGTGTACTGTGTACACCCATTTAAATACATTTGCACTCCATGTGTGCTAACTAAAAATGTATGTAAATATAGATGCGCACAATGAATGTGCTGAAAATGAAAAAAAAGTGTACAGTTGTTAAAAAAACTGTGCCTTTCACATCAGAGGAAAAACGAATGTAGATTTTGCATCTTTAACGTCGCGTGTGTGTGTGTGTGTGTGTGTGTGTGTGTGTGTGTGTGTGTGTGTGTGTGCGTGCGCGTGTGTGATCACATGCTCCACACGTACATTTATAACAAGAACAGTTTTTAAGTTTCACCTACCACTAGCCGTCCAAGTCAGATTAGTTTTTAAGTGTAGATAGTTCAGAGTCCATCAGAATTATTGTTCATTCATGTAACTGGTGCAGTTGGGGCTGGGAAGTTTCATATATACATATATGAAAGTTGTAAATATTTCAACCACTGAATGGTTTTTATTTTGTTATTGTGAAAAGAAAAGTATTATGTGGGACAGAATCAAACTGTAATCTCAAGAACTGAACTGAATTCCCAAGAACTGAACAATATCTCAAGAGCTGAACAAATGAAAAAAATTCATTACCATACGTCTTTGTTGTTGTTGTTGTTTACAAAAAGAATATCCCAATTGCACATATAAAAGATGTGCAGGACACAAATGGCTTAAGTTTTGAACATGAAGGTGAAGTTTAACATGGAAGGTAACAAAATATATCACACGGTTGCATGAGATTTCGCATCTCGTGCTGCATGTATAGGGTTATGGGAGCAATTGGCACGTGACCATGTCTGCTTCCAAAGATGTATAGCATACATGTCCAAAATTATATCACCAGTACCTGAAGAACACTACAGAAATAATATATGGGCAAAGTTGCATACTATGTAACTATCAAATGTATGAGCAGAGTAAAATAAAAAAAGTACACAGAATGTAAGATAAGAAATTCATTATTTTTCATCCAACTTAAAAGAAATTTTTTATTTTCATATGGAGATACAGCAACACTCTTCTCACACATCTTCTTCTTCTTCTTCTTCTTCTTCTTCTTGAGTCGATTAAGAGCAGAACACCCATAGAATTCCAGGTCTTGAATAGTAGTAAACCTGAAGGTTCAACGTATCCATGCGATCTTCTCCTTCCCATTGACGTAGGTGAAGGCATCCATGTGGTTGAATAATGGAAGCGACGTCACCATAGCTTTATAGGATACACAAGGACCATACCCACTGAATTCCACAGTAGAAATGTGTTAAGCACTTTGCACTCCTCCATTTTTAACACACTTAACAACCTTAAAAGACCTCGATGATGCAATAATTGCTGAGAACGTCTCTGTTATACCTGCATCTTCTGTGTATGCTATGAACGCAACATCTTTAGATATGAACTGCCTACACTCATCATCATAGAAACCCTGAGCGTCTGCATTGATGTTCACACCTTGATATACCATTGTGAAATGCTCTAGGTATGGTGCAGCACCTGTCCATTTATACAGCTCGCTGCATAACATCGGTGAAGGGACGGGAGTTAATCACAAGGTCATGTAGAACTAGAGCATACACTGCAGTGTGTTCTGGGAAATTTGACGAAAATTCAAATTTATTTCATACATCTACAGGTCCAGATTTAATTATCTCATTCTGTTTTGAGCAGGCTAGTACAATGATTGGTGCCAGCTCCTTGAATTTCAGTGCGCTGAATAGACATCATTCCTCTTCATCGTATGAAGCACTAAACCTCGCATAGATGTTATGTGCTACACAGTATACATTTTCTATCCACTGCCGGTGTAAATTATCATATGGGTAGAATTCAGAGGTCAAGTAGACATCGGCATTAATTAACCTGCAATTGTCAAATTTGTTGGTATGATTTGCTGTATTCCCTCTTCTAATGGTCTGAAAAGCAAGTATGATGAACCTTGGCATCTCCAGCAGAGTGGAGCTTTTAATAGACCACATCTGTCTGCTTACAGTCGGTAACACTGGGTACTCGAAAACCTCACATGAATGGAAAGATAACAGTAGAAATACACCGGAATTCAGAACTTTTAAAAGTTTCAAACACTGCTCATCCGATACTGTGATGTGTGGCATTTTCCATATTATTTTATTGATGGCGATCCCGCTCTCCTCTTGAACTCCTTGAATGTATGAGTTGTTATCCGTTGCACTTAGTACCAGAATAATCTCCTGTTTAGCATTCAGAACACTTTCTCTGCATGTCCTGAAAGTATCCCATAAGCAATTTTACAGGTATACGTGCAGTAAATCTCGAGTGATATTCCACTGTTTTATCCACTGGCCCGTCTATTAACCACCCAGTATTTTCTAAATCGTTCAGATCTGGTGGAAGAGTCAAGGACGTATTTTTTAGGACTTAATGTTATGCCTACATAGCGTGTACAGTCAATCTCGATCCTATTAAGTTCATATGGTGTCTCATCAAACACGAATGCTAGAGCATTACTATCAGATCCGATGCCACCGTAGCAGTACATCCCTTTTCGTAAATGATCTATCAAGATATATGAAACTCTTGCATGGCAGGGTTAAAGCGTCTTGGTGTCGCATGACTGTCCTAATTTCATCGTTCTTGATACATGTCGTTGATACGTGAGGTTTATGCGAGAGGCATCCCTGGGCTATAATATACTCGTCATATTCCACTGGGATAGCTATATCGAACATCATAGTGCGGTTTCAGACCTGCTGACTGAAGAAACTCGCAGTTTCCACATGTTATGATCTTGCTGTTCTGTTGCGAAGTGCCGCGCTGTGCATTGTGCACTTTGGTTTTATACCTTACGCCCATCCTGTCTTCTTTGACAATACGAGGACGCTGGGATCCCTGACGCCAACACTTCCGGTCTGGAAAGTTAAAGGCCATCGATTCTGCCTCCAATATGTTTCAGCTCGTAGAAAGCCGCCGCCGCCACTTCCGGTTCTCTGCATGTTCAAGGCCACTACTAGTTTCGCTGTAGATGTAGCCATACAATGATTTCCTCTGCACGAAAGGCGACAAGTTGATTATCCTAGTCCAATGCATGAACTATTACTGGGAGATAAAGAGCGTTGGTAGGGGTCTCAATGATCTTATACCCTGTTCCCACTCGTGGAAGGTATCTTTAAACTGTATGAATCAATCTGTTATTGAGATAAGAATTTGTTGCAATGTTACACTCGACATTGATTGTATATATCCACTGTCTGGTAGGATGTGTAGAATTTATTAGCACTCTTCTAGAAAATCTATCCTTTTGTGCAACCTAGTAGCCGTCCTATTGAACCTTTCCTGTTAAAGTCAATCGCAGTACTATTTGTCTTTATTTCAGATTTAAGTGTATTGATATTTGAACATAGTGCAATCACTTTCCCAGACCATGTTAAAACTTCGTTTAAATCATCAATGTCGTATGCACAAGGTTGGGTTTCCACAGCTTCTTTTCCACTATTAATTGCTAGCGTCAGTGATATTGGGAACGCTGTTGTATGTCTCAGCATAATGCTCCATTCCCCGTTACTTAAATCACTCGATGAGAAGTAATTCGTGCGTAATACTGACGAGCGTGCTTTTGACGTCAGAGTACACGACACTGAATCTGAACCTCAGCTGATGGGTGGATGCTTAATGCATCTCTTTATGTATGTACTTCTTTGTAAACGTTAGGAGGAACATGTTGCACAGATACCCACATAAGTAGGTATTAAATTCTTGGTAACGATGAAAATTGTAGAGCACACGTCTTCTGTCGATGAAGAAACGTTGCAACTCTTCTAATCACTGCAAGTCTCCAAATGAGTCGAAATAGTACATGTCATTTGTGTTTTTGTTAACATATACCACCCAGTGGGTTCTTGGTTACCCAGTAACATTTAATTTCACAGTCCCACATTCTCTAGATTTCCACACAGTCTTCGGTAATGTATCCCACATAAACACACCACAGACTCTTGGAATACTGAATTATTTCCTAACAAATTTGAGCAGATCTATGAGTGTAAGCAGTCTATCCAATAGAATAGCTAACGGACTTTTTTTATTTATGAAGAAACCTAGTCCTTTCTTGTATGGTTTCAGATTAGTGCATGTCCGACGGCTGCTGCTTTCATTATGAAGTTATGTTTTCTTGTTTCCTCTAGCTGCTCCTGGGAGTTCTGTGCACTCTTGACTATTCTGACAATAGCCGCAGCACCACCAGCCAGTTCACATATCGCTCAGAGACCTGCTAGCGCTGGACTAAGGAAGGGGATAAGTGCGCCTGATGTCTTCGGTGTCGGCAGAACCCTTGGTGCTTTAACCGCCCTTTATGCTTCAGGGCACTTTTAGCTGCGTACATCGCTGTCAGGATACAGTTTTTTAAACACCCCTTCATCTTCGTCATCGATGTTGTCTTCTTCTTCTTCTTCTTCTTCTTCTTCTTCTTCAGTGGACGACGTGCAGCGTTCATAACTTGCTGGAAATTCACACCCAAGCCCAACTTCATTTTGCCACACATGGTTTTATCAACGACAAATTCTGCAATGCGCTGACGTATACCAATATCCTTTCTCACATGTACTGCTTTGGCTTTATTAGCTAAACTTCGATCTGTAGCATGACATCCTGGTAGGTCTTTATGATTTGCATACGCATTGTGGTGTTCTAAACACGCCTCGTCAAGCAGGTTAATGCCTTTATCATCACGACCGAAATGTTTTTGATACTTTGTACCAAGTCCACTATTATTACACCCTGGAATGTGCAATTCGATGGGAAGTTCATCAAGAACACCACCACTTCGTATAGTGCGTTTCATATTGCGCGTGTTATGCTACTGTGTTGGTTGTACTCTGTGCACTCCATTATACAGCAAATCGTCAGTGTCAATCCAGCTGTTTTTTGCTGCAAGACAACCAAGCAATTTTACTAGTGCTCTATTCCCTCGATGTCTTATGACACGCTCTAGGAAAAACATGTATGGTTTCGGGCTTTTCTGCGTTTCCTCTGTGTAAAAGCATCCTGAAATTTCAGTGCCACTGGTATCCTTTAAGATAAAAGTTCTGGGGTTTTCTCTCTGTACATAGGAAAGTGTGAATATCTCACTCGACCAGTTTGGGAGGTATGACTTCTCAAATGCTGTCTTGCGTTTTGAGATACATACCAAATCACCCGCAGTAAGTTTCTGTTTACGTGGATCCAGCCTTTTAATACGGCAATACAATGTATTCATGAGTCCATTATCACGAACACCGCTTGGTCTCATTTTTATTGTGTTATGTTTGGTTCGAATATACTGTGCAATTATTTCTGGGAGGATATCTGTCCATTTGTATGAATCGCGAAGATTAAAATGCTTCCACATTTGACCTTCTATTGTTCTGTTGAGACGTTCCACAATACTCACCGTCAGGTGGGTGAATGTTGAATAGTGGTGCATTCCATACTGCTGCATCACAGTCTTGAAATACCTATTGTGAAACTCCCCACTGTGATCGGTTTGAAGGTTGTCTGGACATCGATTCGTCCCTGTCGGCAACAAACTCTCAAGAACCCAAGCAAGATCCCTCTCTGGCTTCCTTTCAACAGGTACTGCCCAGGCAAATTTGGAGTATGTATCAATAACCATTAACACACATTTGAATCCATTATTCTCATGTGAATATTCCCTCTTATCTACAAGATCAGCCTGCCATTAGTGATCCAAACCTCTAATCGTATTATGCTTTATGGTGGTATGTATTCCATATTTGTCTGTGCAGTTCTTGAACTACTGTCTCCATACTCATTCGATTATACCTGTCTCTTTAAGCTCTGAAATCACTGAGACAACCTCATTCGAATGAGCAGTCTTGCCCACAGCAGCTGATGTCATGAGCAGTCGTAGTCGACCTATTATCTCAGTGGGGTCGTCGTAGTATACATAGTAAAGGGGCTGATTGCCGACTATTTTATGATGAATTTCAACATCACCACCATTCTATACCAACCACCTAATAATAATGGTTTTATAGTATCTGTGTATTTCACACTGCATTGATTTCCTGCTTTTCTGTGTACACCAGTCAATTGTATTATTTCACCATACATCTCCAGTTCTTTGGGTGAAAATTTTCCGGTTTTGGGGGATTTTAGGAAAGTGAGATTTAGTAGACCTGTTGTTCTTTGAGATTCCCTATCCCCTACTGTAATGTTTTTTCATTTAAACTTATAAGCTGCATGCCCTACATACGTATATCGTTTTCCACTATTGACACTGAATGTTTTGTCTGTCCTAGCATCACTAAGACATTAATGAAACTGACAATAGCATCCTCATCGTTGTTGTATAATTATGCTGAGAATTCGTCGAGAGATTCAGTAACTGGTTTAAAGGTTTCTCTCAGTGTCTGTTTTCGATCCAAATGTCTTAATCTTAGCAGCCGTAACTTCTCTCGAACAGCCTTCCGTGCAGCAATGATGATATGCTGTAAACATCTTGCTATATACTAAGCTGGCTGCTTCACAGGCTACACTTTTTATACATTTCGCTCAACCTTCACAGTTATTTGTGAGAATGATCCAGATTTACATCTCTAGTTCCTTAACCTGGAATCTAATTCGTTGATCAGTCTCAGAATGGTCTGGGCATATGTCTCTAGCTCCTTAACTTTACGTTCGAGAGGCTGAAATTTTCCATCTATGTACAGACGCATTCTGTGTCTATGCACACCTACCCTCTCAGGTTGAGTGCCTAACATACGCGCGAACTTGTCCATGGTGCAGTGTATACTAACATATTTAACGCCTTTTTCGTAACTATTTATAAAGAAATTCCTGTAAGTTCCGGCTATACCTATCATTATTCAGTTTTCTTGATTTATCAGTAACGAGAAACCTGCACTGTGTGCGATTCCATCAATCTGTGCACATCTTTACAAAATGATTGAATGGCATGTCGGTTCCTACATGCACCTGGCAAAAGTGTTTTGGATTCAAAATTTCTTGTTTGAAAGCCTCATCAACTGTTTTGGGATTCTGGAATAAGACTGACTCAAATAAAATACACTCCTGGAAATGGAAAAAAGAACACATTGACACCGGTGTGTCAGACCCACCATACTTGCTCCGGACACTGCGAGAGGGCTGTACAAGCAATGATCACACGCACGGCACAGCGGACACACCAGGAACCGCGGTGTTGGCCGTCGAATGGCGCTAGCTGCGCAGCATTTGTGCACCGCCGCCGTCAGTGTCAGCCAGTTTGCCGTGGCATACGGAGCTCCATCGCAGTCTTTAACACTGGTAGCACGGCGCGACAGCGTGGACGTGAACCGTATGTGCAGTTGACGGACTTTGAGCGAGGGCGTATAGTGGGCATGCGGGAGGCCGGCTGGACGTACCGCCGAATTGCTCAACACGTGGGGCGTGAGGTCTCCACAGTACATCGATGTTGTCGCCAGTGGTCGGCGGAAGGTGCACGTGCCCGTCGACCTGGGACCGGACCGCAGCGACGCACGGATGCACGCCAAGACCGTAGGATCCTATGCAGTGCCGTAGGGGACCGCACCGCCACTTCCCAGCAAATTAGGGACACTGTTGCTCCTGGGGTATCGGCGAGGACCATTCGCAACCGTCTCCATGAAGCTCGGCTACGGTCCCGCACACCGTTAGGCCGTCTTCCGCTCACGCCCCAACATCGTGCAGCCCGCCTCCAGTGGTGTCGCGACAGGCGTGAATGGAGGGACGAATGGAGACGTGTCGTCTTCAGCGATGAGAGTCGCTTCTGCCTTGGTGCCAATGATGGTCGTATGCGTGTTTGGCGCCGTGCAGGTGAGCGCCACAATCAGGACTGCATACGACCGAGTCACACAGGGCCAACACCCGGCATCATGGTGTGGGGAGCGATCTCCTACACTGGCCGTACACCTCTCGTGATCGTCGAGGGGACACTGAATAGTGCACGGTACATCGAAACCGTCATGGAACCCATCGTTCTACCATTCCTAGACCGGCAAGGGAACTTGCTGTTCCAACAGGACAATGCACGTCCGCATGTATCCCGTGCCACCCAACGTGCTCTAGAAGGTGTAAGTCAACTACCCTGGCCAGCAAGATCTCCGGATATGTCCCCCATTGAGCATGTTTGGGACTGGATGAAGCGTCGTCTCACGCGGTCTGCACGTCCAGCACGAACGCTGGTCCAACTGAGGCGCCAGGTGGAAATGGCATGGCAAGCCGTTCCACAGGACTACATCCAGCATCTCTACGATCGTCTCTATGGGAGAATAGCAGCCTGCATTGCTGCGAAAGGTGGATATACACTGTACTAGTGCCGACATTGTGCATGCTCTGTTGCCTGTGTCTGTGTGCCTGTGGTTCTGTCAGTGTGATCATGTGATGTATCTGACCCCAGGAATGTGTCAATGAAGTTTCCCCTTCCTGGGACAATGAATTCACGGTGTTCTTATTTCAATTTCCAGGAGTGTACATCAACACCCATATGACGACCAAAATTGAAATATCGTAGTATTTGATCCTCGTTTACCATAGCAAGATTGAAAATAAGATCACTGTGTTTGGCTTTACTTTGACTGCTTTGACTGAATGTGGTGCATGCTACACCACTACACCCTGCAGTATCTTATGCAGTAGCTGCTACTTGGGTTGAAACAGCGTTTTTGAAACTACGCATACTTGCACAAAACGGAGTCCATCTAGCTCTGTTAATAGTGATACGAGAACATTTGTCTTGTGTGATCTGAGGTTTTCCCGGCGTACAGAAATCTTGAAAATTTCTCGGGTATTCAGCCAGGTAGCGTCGTCCAAAAGGCGCGATATTTCGGCAAGCCTACTTCTTACCATCTTCAGGCGTTCTTGGCGTCTGATTGATCTCTGGTGGATGGCGACTTTATATAATCTCCACCGCTCACCCGCAGCCACCGTCTGGGCGCTTCCGAGCTGTCCGCGGCCGGTGGTGGGGGAAGGGTGGCGCTGAGTGGTGGGGGAAGCGCGGCGCCCCGCGACAGATCATGGGCCGCAGTCCTTCGGCGGTTACGGCCGCTTGAGGAATTCCGCCGTCGTGGTTGACAATGCTTCTTCTTCTTCAGGTATCATGACAGGAGCGGATTTCCGTGTAGACTCTCGTTGTATTCTAATCATGCTTAATGCTGGATCCCAGGCTTTGCTTAGCTGGAAACCGCTGTCTTTATTTATTAGTTCGTCATGCAACCGGATCTCCACTGCCTCTTTGAGGAGACAATTCCAGAACGTGTTCGATTGCTGTAACACCTTTGTGCCATCGTAGTTCATGTCACGTTCATGTGAGATGCAGTGCTCTGCCATGGCGGACTTGATCGGCTGTGCGTTGTCTTTGTGGCGTTTACGTTCACTACATCTCTCCTGTACCGTCCGGATGGTCTGGCCTATATACATTTTCCAGCACTGGCAAGGGATGCTGTAAACTCCCGGTTTCTGGAGTCCTAAGTCGTCCTTGACTGATCCTAATAATGTTTTGGTTTTAGAAGGGGGGGGGGGGGGGCGAAACACGCACTTGACATTGTATTTACTGAGTATTCTGCCGATCTTTGCCGATGTGTTCCCGACATATGGTATGATCGCTGTTGCAACCGGTTTGTCTTTGTCCTCGGTAGGCTGCGGTCTCGGCGTCTTCGGTCTTAAGGCCCGTTTTATCTGACTGTTGTCGTAACCGTTCGTGCTGCAATCCAGGCGCTAGGCTGTCACAGTCCGAGATTTCGAGTGCTCTGTGCACCAGTGTGCTTAGAACACCCTCTCGCTGTGAAGGAGCATGACAGCTGGAGGCATGCAGGTATAAATCTGTATGTGTCGGCTTACGGTAGCCGCTGTGTCCTAGTGTGCCATCTGGTCTTCGCTTGACGAGCACATCCAGAAATGGAAGCTGGTTGTTTTCTTCTACCTCCATCGTGAACTTGATATTCTGGTGCAGCGAGTTCAGATGCCGCAGAAAGTCTTGTAGGCGTTGTCGTCCGTGCGGCCAGATTACGAGGGTATCGTCTACATATCGAAAAAAGCAAGAGGGCTTGTAGGTTGCCGACTCGAGAGCTTCTTCTTCAAAAGTCTCCTTGAACATATTGGCCACTACTGGTGATAGCGGACAGCCCATCGCTACTCCATCAGTTTGATTGTAGTAGTTCCCATAGAAAAGAAAGTCTTTTAAAGAAAGTCTTATAAAAATCGAGGAAAAAGAGAATTTATATATCAGGGTGTCTATTTTTTATTTAATTAAAAATTTGGATTGACCGGAATATCCACTATCTTTAACTATCTCTCTGAGATTGTCCTGATATTAATTCGTACTGAACTTGTCGCCCTCTTAAACAAACTGCCAGCGCGGTCTGACTAAATACTGGAAAAAACGATGTCGTCGATTTATAGCAAGAAACGTAACCAACTCCCAGGTGAACCTGACAGCTTTTGAATACAACATAATGCCATGGAATCCGACGCATTTATTGAATTAAGGACCTATGTTTTACCGATCTGTGGTACAACATATCGAAAATGTCAGTGAAAACGACTCCTGCTGACTGAGTGACGGTGGCTTCCGCACCGTCGCTCGGTAGACGCTCGCTGCAGCTCTGAAAGCTGCCTACTCACCTGGACTAATATTATTCGTAATACTCCTCTCTGCGAACTGCTCGGGTGGGGTACCGTGTGTGACTGACAAGGGGAAGGCCTCAGACACGGCCAACCGATTCGGCTCAGATTTGGCAGGTCGCATGTTTACAACCGAAAACGAAGGACTCTAAGATATTTTGGGTCAACAGCCCCGCGTTTTTGAGAAAATCACCCCTAAAGGTTATGATGAGCAATCAACTAAAAATTCGAGGGATCGATAGATAATTGTACATAGAGCATTTGTCATCCTCAGCTATGGGGTCCGCAAACGCAAACTTTTCCAGAAATCGAGGAAAGAAACTTTTACAGCTGCCGCTTCTGTAACCACATGGTAAACGCTTTTCACGCCGGCATGGTAGCTCAGTGTGTTCGGTCAGACGGTTAACTGCCCCCTGTAGTAAAAAAACAAAAAAACTGGGTTAATCGATCAACGACGAACTTAAACGGGTGTCTCACGACGTCCGCCCCGAGCAGATGCAACGAACGAAAACGAACAAAATGAGAAAAATAGCGCAACTGTCGAGGTAACTGGCTGGGAATCGGAAAACCCGTGTTCAAATCAGTTATCTATCGGTCCCGCCAATTTTGAGTCGATTGCTCGTCATAACCTTTAGGGGTGATTTTCTAAAAAACACGGGGGTGTTGACCCAAAATATCTTAGATTCCTTCGCTTTAGGTTGTACACAAGCGACCTGCCAAATTTGAGCCGAATCGGTTGGCCGTGTCTGAGGCCTTCCCCTTGTGAGATCAGCTGCTTGCCAATTGGCCGAACAAAGACGGAGTCTCACTACAAGCACGCGAGAATAAAACAGCACTTCTAATGTCGAACTGCTCTTAGAGCTTCTTAATTTCCCAATTCTGGTTACAGAGTGACGAATATACAGTTCACAGAGACGCGCTGGTACATCTACTCGACAATCAATCTGAGTCTAAGTGTCTCTCTATTGTGCACAAGATGGCGTACACGTTCTCTCCAGTCACGGAGATGGCTCGGACCCTGACTGCCCTCAACACGAAACTAACAGTTCTGCTGTTGCAAAAGAACAACAAGACCGCACTTTTCTCTCTAATCACAGGTCTTGTCTCTAAATAAGTGTCCCCTCCCTACTTCGAGTCACACAGCCTACTGCCAATCTGTACTAGCCCACGTAGCAGTTGATTGGAAATTTCCTGCAAAACTCCTACTCCTACCTAGTTTATGTGAAGAGGCAATGGTTGCTGGGATTTCCAAATTTAAGCTGTGGCTGGGCCGGAGTCGTTTCGTAGCAACAGGCTTCGCTTTCCACTCCACCTTCCGCCAACTCTCATTGCCCTATCCCATATAAAAGTGTACTGCTAAGAGATGGCTTTCAGCCGGCAGGCCTGCGTCTCCTGCTGTACCATTGACCCCGGACCACAGCCGCCCCCAGACATCGCACTGAGGAAGCCCATGCAAGAACACTGTTCTGTCCCTGCCACGCACCGCGTAGCGGCCCGCTAGTTCACAATGCCTGTCCTCGTTCCCTGTGATTCCTCAGCAATAACGTTGCGCGGTATTCTGACTGCCAATTATCCCTTGAACATGCAAGTCTTTGTCATTGCTCGCATATGTCAGTGTTCTAAATAACTTGGACTCGATCTCTTGCTGCAACTAAAACACTAGTGCTGTTCTAATTACTTCGTGTAAGACGATGATTGACTGAACTGGCCTTGTAACATCAACCAAACGGCTTTGCTGTGCTTGTACTGTGAACAGTTGAAAGCAAGGGGAGACTACAGCCGTAATTTTTCCCAAGGGATGCAGCTCTACTATATGGTTAAAAGATGATGGCATCCTCTTGGGTAAAATATTCCAGAGGTGAAATAATCCCCCATTCGGATCTCCAAGCGGGGACTACTCAGGAGGACTGGCGTCATACGGATCGAGCATGGAATGTCAGATCTCTTAATCGGGCAGATAGGTTAGAATATTTAAAAAACGGAAATGGATAGGTTAAACTTAGATATAGTGGAAATTAGTGAGGTTCTGTAGCAGGAGGAGCAGGACTTAGGGTTAGGCGAATACAGGGTTACAAATACAAAATCAAATAGGGATAATGCAGGAGAAGGTTTGATAATGAATAAAAAATAGGATGAGCTACTATGAACAGCTTAGTGAGCGCATTATTGTAGCCAAGATAGACACGAAGCCCACATCTACCTCAGTAGTACAAGTTTATATGCTGACTAGCTCCGCAGATGTGAAGGAGATTGAGGAAATGTATGATGATGTAAAAGAAATTATTCAGATAGTTAAGGGTGACGACAACTTAATAGTCATTGGAGACTGGAATTCGATAGTAGGAAAAAGAAGAGAAGGAAAAGAAGTAGGTGAATATGAACTGGGGAAAGGAAGGAAAGAAGAACCAGCCTGTTAGAATTTTGCACAGAGCATAATTTATTCACAGCTAACACTTGACTTAAGAATCATGAAAGACGTTGTATACATGGAAGACACCCGAAGACACCGGAATGTTTCAGACTGATTTAATAATGGTAAGGCAGAGATTTCGGAACGAGGTTTTAAATTGTAAGACATTTGCAAGGGAAGATGTGGACTCTGATCACAATTTATTGCTTATGAACTGCAGATTAAAACTGAAGAACGTGCAAAAAGGCAAGATTTTAAGGAGGTGGGACCGGGATAAAGTTAAAGAACCGGAGGTTGTAGAGAGTTTAAGAGGGAGCATTAGGGAACGATTGACAAGAACAGGGAAAGGAGTATAGTAGAAGAAAAATGGGTAGCTTTAAGATATGAAATATTAAAGGCACCAGAGGATTAAGTAGGTAAAAAGACGAGGGCTAGTAGAAATCCTTCAGTGACAAAAGGTATTGAATTTAATCGATGACAGGAGAAAGTATAAAAATGCCATAAATGAAGCAGACGAAAGAGAATACAAACGTCTAAAAAATGTGATCGACAGCAAGTGCAAAACGTCTAAGCAGAAGTGGCTAGAGAACATATGAAAGGATGTAGAAGCATATATCAGTCGGAGTAAGAGAGATGCTGCTACAGGAAAACTAAGGAGATCTTTGGAGAAAAGAGAACCACCTGTATGAATATCAATAGCTCAGATGGAAAACCAGTCCAAAAGAGGACGTAGATAGAGATGATACGATACTGCGTGAGGAATCTGACGGAGCACTGAAAGACGTAAGTCGAAACAAGGCCCCGGAAACCGACAACATTCCGTTAGAGCTACTGATAGCCTCGGGAGAGCCAGCCATGACAAAACTCTTCCGTCTGGTTACCAGCATGTATGAGACAGGCGAAATACCCTGAGACTTCAAGAAGAACATAATAATTCCAATTCCAAAGAAAGCAGGTGGTGACAGACGTGAAAATTACCAAACTATCGGTTTAATAAGTCACGGTTGCAAAATACTAAAATGAATCCTTCACAGAAGCTTGGAAAAACTGGTAGAAACCTATCTTGGGGAAGATCGGTTTGGATTCAGGAAAAATGCAGGAGCACTGGAGACAGTACTGACCCTACGACTTGTCATAGAAGATAGTTTTAGGAAACACAAACCTACGTTTATTGTGTTTCTAGACTTAGAGAAAACTTTTGACAATGTTTGCTGGAATACTCTCTTTCAAAATATGAAGGTGGCAGGGATAAAATACAGGGAGCGAAAGGCTGTTTACAGTTCGTACAAAAACCAGATGGCAGTTATAAGAGTCGAGAAGCACGAAAGGGAAGCAGTGGTTGAGAAGGGAGTGAGACAGGATTAGAGCTTATCCCGATGTTATTCAGTATGTATACTGAGCAAGCAGTAAAGGAAACAAAAGAAAAAATTGAGGTAGGAATTGTATTCCAAGGAGAAGGAATAACAACTTTGATGTGCGCCGATGACATTGTATTTCTGTCAGCGACAGCAAAACACTTGTAAGAGCAGTTGAATGGAATATACAGTGTCTTGAAAAGAGGATACAAGATGAACATCAACAAAAGCAAAACGAGGATAATGGAATATAGACGAATAAAACCAGGTGATGCTGAGGGAATTAGATTAGAAAACGAGACACTTAAAGTAATATTTGAATTTTGCTATTTGGGAGGCAAAATAATTGATGGTAAAAGTAGGGAGGATATAAAATATAGATTGGCAATGGGAAGAAGAACGTTTTCAAAGAAGAGAAATTTGTTAACATCGACTATAGATTTAAGAGTCAAGAAGTCCTCTCTGAAAGTATTTGTATGGAGTGTAGCCATGTATGTAAGTGAAACATGGACGATAAACAGATTAGACAAGAAGAGAATAGAAGATTTTGGAACGTATTGCTACAGAAGAATGCTGAAGATTATATGGGTAGATCAGGTAGCTGATGAGAAGGTACTAAACAGAAATGGGGGGGGGGGGGGAGACAAATTTGTGGCACAACCTGACTAGAACGAGGGATCAGTTCGTAGGACACATTCTGTGACATCAAGGGATCACCAATTTAGTACTGGAGAGAAGCGTGCGGGGTACAAATCGTAGAGGGAGACCAAGAGATGAATACAGTAAGCAGATTTGGAAGGACGTAGGTTGCAGTAGTTACTCAGAAATGATGAGACTTGCAGAGGATAGAGTAGCATGGAGAGCTGCATCAAACCTGTCTTTAGACTGAAGACCACAACGACAAGTGCCTTATAGTAATAAGAGCAGCATCTGGTCATCTTCTCGTGCCTGGTACGCGTCACTTGCAGGGAGAGAGGACAGGGGCAATCCACGAAGGAAACACTACACAAATAGTTGGCAAAAACCTGTATCGGGAAAGTTTCATCAAAGAGTCATGTCGTTCCTGTGAGAATTTCCAGTAGTCGAGCACATCCCTTGTACCATCTATGAAAAGATAGTAAACTAATTGTCCTTTGATTCAGGTGACAGCACAGGCCTTCGTGGGTGGAAAATACCTGTCTACCTGGTAGAGTATCATCCGTGCCTCAATCACATGTGGTGTACTTCGAAGATAAAAGGCGAGGATCCTCCATACCAGCAGCCACACGTTTACTGAGGGTCTACACACTATTATCCATTTCATAATGATTGACCCCTGACTTTGAGCTGGTATTCTGGTTATATCAAATGACAAACATCAATGTGTTGTACTTTGCCAGTGTTGTGGAATTGTTTTATTTGGAGTCTCAATACTATATTTCAGGTGAAAAGGGGGCTACATAAGTAGTGGGGCTACAGGGATGAATTGCCATTTTGCGGGTTGCCTACATCAGGGGCAGGTATGCACTCAGGGGTAAACCTATTGTTCTGTTAAGTGCTTTTCCATGTCAACCTATTTTTCTGTTAAGTGCTTTTCCATGTCAACCTATTGTCCTGTTAAGGGTTTTCCATGTCACTGCACTTAACTCATTGTTCCCCCACCCCCTCTTCGTTCAGGAAGGGGGTGCTGGTGCATTTTGTTAGTGTGAGTTGCCTAAATCAGTGGCAGGTATGCACTCAGTGGCAAACCTATTGTTCTCCTTTGATTAACAGGTACTTAACCTATTGTTCTGATAAGTGCTTTTTCATGCCACCCCCATTTCCTTGTGATTGACAGGCACTTAACCTATTGCACCTCTTCCCTCTCCTGCCCTAACCCCCTCCCTCCTTACTGCTACTGGCAAACTTTCAGATCTGATTTATTGTAATAGGCCCCACTCTCACTCTTATCAATTTGATTGACTACTTAATTAAATTGATGAATTAATTAACCTTTCTGGTGGGAAAGTGCCATGCCTCAATGCCATGCACCCTTGGTGGGAAGTTCAAATACCATCAGGATGCGACCTCTACTAACCTAAGAAAATGGCTAGAAAAAAGGACACCTCCATTAACCTAAGTCATCTGGCCACCACCTTTTCCTAGGAACAGGCGGGAAACAGACTCATTTGATCGATCCTTTGTAGGATATTCGATTGTAGTGTATGGAATATTGTTTAAACAATGTAGACATTGTGTAGAATATTTTTTATTTAAACAGTTTACTGGATTCAAGGTATTGTGTGGAATATATGGAAATTGGTGGAGAGGAAGGATCTCACAACAGGAAATTCAAGGATATATTGTTTATTTATAAAAAATCATTTTTTGGGGGGTAAGAATTCTCTTGCTGATCATTCTCTGCTGTTTGGAAACATGTACATCTTGCAAGAAGTAATTACATGGCGCAAACGTAGTGCATAATGTAATGTTTGGCACTGTACCAAGGTGTCTTAACCTAATGTTTGGGCCTTTGTCAGCACTTAACGTATTTTTCTGTTAAGTGGTTTTTCATGTCACCCCCATTTCCTTAAAATATTCTGCCGCCATTGATACCAAATTAAGTAATCAGTTATGTCCTCCCACCTTTTCTGGTACACTTTGCGAATTTCACATGTTTTAAACGACATTTCTGGAGCATTCTTCTTTGCCACACACCCCCTTAAACTTTTGTACTGCATTTTACATAAAAATTATGGAAATTAACCTAGGGTTATGCACTTAAGCTGCTGTTCTGCTCCATGTCACCCACTCACGCACTCCCTCCCATTAACTACTGTACCGATGGAGCACACATGATGCACACATCATGTGTGCAGCAGAGAATGATCAGCAAGAGAAATCCAACCCTCCAAAAATGTTTTTTTTATAAATAAACAATATATCCTTGAATTTCCTGTTATGAGATCCTTCCTCTCCACCAATTTCATATTCCATACAATGCTTTGAATCCCCTAAACTGTTTAAATAAAGAATATTCCACACAATGTCTAAATTGTTTAAACAGTATTCCATACACTGCAGTCGAATACCCTTCAAATGATAGATCAGCTGAGTCTTTTTCCCTCCAATTCCTAGGAAGAGGTGGCAGTTGGATGACTTAGGTTAGTGGAGGTGCCATGTTTTCCCGCCATTTTCTTAGGTTAGCAGAGGTTGCATTTTCCTGATGTAATTTGAACTTCCCACCAGGGGGTGCAGCAGGGGGTCGTGGCACTTTCCCACCAGAGAGGTTAATTAATTCATCAATTTAATTAAGTAGTCAATCAAATTGATAAGAGTGAGAGGGGGCCTATTCGAATAACTCATAACTGAAAGTGTACCTGGAACAGTGTGGGGGAGGGGTTGGGTGAGGAGGAGGGGGCAGGGGGAACAATAGGTTAAGTGCCTGTCAATCAGATGGAAATGTGGGTGTCACGGAAAAGCACTTAACAGAACAATAGGTTGACATGGAAGAGCACTTAACAGAACAATAGGTTTACCCCTCTGTGCATAACTGCCCCTGATGTAGGCAACCCATAAAATGGCACAAGGCTATATTTAAGAGAAAGCACATTTTTTTAGATTTTTTTGTGGCGATTGTCGACTTTTGGGAGTCATATAAACCAGACCAGAGGTAGGAAAAATATTTCCCTTGCACAGTTTAAAGATACAATCATTCTCTACTGATGAATTTTCGTTGGTTTCCGATTAGTCATTTTGTCACCATTCGCATAATGGTGATAGTGAACAAGGCGAATAGTGTAAATGCTAGATATTTTTTGCATTTTGCAACTCTTACAGTTTTATGAACATAACTTGACGTTAAGCGGTAATGTCACGTGTTTTTTTTAATTTATTCGCTTTTGTGTTCGTATGCTGCTCGTGATCGCGTATTCTATGATGCCAGACCTCTGAACAGTGTTTCTACACTCCTGGAAATTGAAATAAGAACACCGTGAATTCATTGTCCCAGGAAGGGGAAGCTTTATTGACACATTCCTGGGGTCAGATACATCACATGATCACACTGATAGAACCACAGGCACATACACACAGGCAACAGAGCATGCACAATGTCGGCACAAGTACAGTGTACATCCACCTTTCGCAGCAATGCAGGCTGCTATTCTCCCATGGAGACGATAGTAGAGATGCTGGATGTAGTTCTGTGGAACGGCTTGCCATGCCATTTCCACCTGGCGCCTCAGTTGGACCAGCGTTCGTGCTGGACGTGCAGACCGCGTGAGACGACGCTTCATCCAGTCCCAAACATGCTCCATGGGGGACAGATCCGGAGATCTTGCTGACCAGGGTAGTTGGCTTACACCTTCTAGAGCACGTTGGGTGGCACGGGATACATGCGGACGTGCATTGTCCTGTTGGAACAGCAAGTTCCCTTGCCGGTCTAGGAATGGTAGAACGATGGGTTCGATGACGGTTTGGATGTACCGTGCATTGTTCAGTGTCCCCTCGACGATCACGAGAGGTGTACGGCCAGTGTAGGAGATCGCTCCCCACACCATGATGCCGGGTGTTGGCCCTGTGTGCCTCGGTCGTATGCAGTCCTGATTGTGGCGCTCACCTGCACGGCGCCAAACACGCATACGACCATCATTGGCACCAAGGCAGAAGCGACTCTCATCGCTGAAGACGACACGTCTCCATTCGTCCCTCCATTCACGCCTGTCGCGACACCACTGGAGGCGGGCTGCACGATGTTGGGGCGTGAGCGGAAGACGGCCTAACGGTGAGCGGGACCGTAGCCCAGTTTCATGGAGACGGTTGCGAATGGTCCTCGCCGATACCCCAGGAGCAACAGTGTCCCTAATTTTCTGGGAAGTGGCGGTGCGGTCCCCTACGGCACTGCGTAGGATCATACGGTCTTTGTGTGCATCCGTGCGTCGCTGCAGTCCGGTCCCAGGTCGACGGGCACGTGCACCTTCCGCCGACCACTGGCGACAACATGGATGTACTGTGGAGACCTCATGCCCCACGTGTTGAGCAATTCGGCGGTAGGAAAAAAATGCTTGCATTCGTTCTTATGTACTCGTGTAAGATAATCTCCGTTATAAAGTTACTTGTCTTGGACTTGCATGAAACCACACATCACTTACAGAGATGTGAGAAGTCCATGGTCATCAGTGTGCCTACTTTGGGACAGAGAAAGAACAGGGCTTGAGCAATTCCGTATCACAGTCACTAAAGAGAACTTCTGAATTTATTGGTATTAGTGAAAGTACAGTGAAGCGAGTTTTGTGATAATGCAGAGAAATTTCATGTCCTGTATCACAAAAAAAAGTACTGCGGTAGACTTTTCATTGGATTAGTTTACGCAGGTAGTCATAAGAAGGAAGAATGTACGACTTTAGTTTCGAAAAGCGGGTTCAAACTATAGCAGCTGTGTTCAAAAAATTGAAGACTTTTCTTGAATGAGTGAAACGATCCTTTGGCGTGCTATTCGTAAATTGTGGTCCAGACAGAAAAAGTTCAGCAAAAAACCCGTGCTGTTGGAAAATAACCGAGTAGCAGAAAAAGTAGCGTACTTGCGGGAAATAAGACACTTGCCAAACAATAAATGGAATATTTATTAGTGCTACAGAGATGAGAGCTGGTGTGCTGCACATCATTCCAGAAAGGTTTGATTACAGGAACAAAAATGCCTTTCTCAACAGAAAGTGTTCGAGAGTGGAATGACTGGAAAGGAAGAATTCAAACTCCGTTCCAGGTCTGTAAAAAATAATTTAGTGTTCTACAGTGGGACGAAGATTTATTCGTACAAAATAACGGCTTGTGTTTTATTGTGCCAAAAGGAGGTACAGACTATCAATCTGACATGAAAACCAGACGCTACGAAAAGTTACCAAACAGACCTGCCACTGTTAAATGTCACGTTTTACGAGGAACTTACTGAAGCTAGCCTACTGCAACATGGCGATCGCATTACGGGTCATAAGACTGCGCTTTGGAAAGTATGTTGCGCTCGGTGGACAGGGAAAAGGAAACTTCTGTAGCTCAATGCGAATTCAGTGCCATTGAACTTATTTGGACCTTTATCAAGAATAACGTAGCAACGGAGAATAAACACGTTAAGATAAACAATACTTTACAGTTGCGGAAAGTGTTGGTCAGAGTGTCTGAAAGAATTCAGGGAGTCTCGTGCACAAAATTGCTAAAGAGTTACGCACAGAGTCCACTGCCTCGATATTACAATAGAACTATTGCTGGTCTAGTTAAACGATCGCAAAAACAGATTTCATTCACCATTCTTTCCTGCAGAACTTATTGGAGATAAACGATTTTTCATTTACTGTTTAAATGTACAGTACCTTTCAGTGTTCATTGATTGAGAGTTGCTTTAATATTGAGCAGTCACATGGAATTCCTCATTTTGTTACCCTCTACTTGCAACAACAACTGAACGCGGCAATGCTGTATTGGAATTCTCGTACGAAATTGCCATTCTTCGCAGGTGAAGAGGCACTTATCGCGCATTATAACAATATCAGAGCTCCTGTTTGATAACTACGCACCACTAAAGTCTCGGATACATTGCAGCTACAAACGCAATTGCCTCACAAACTGTTAACTGACAAACACGCGGATGATTCTTTAGTAATAGTGTACGACACAATCAACAAAAGTTCAAGCTTTACACCCTGGCTTCCTCCGTCGCAATAGCAGCAGTGGTAAGTTCAGCCTCAGCGTCTCGCGTTTGACGCTATAGGGATGATGCGACTGATTAGGAAAAATGAAAATAGGCTACCATTGACTATAGAAAAGTGTTGTATTTGTAAAATCTACAAAGGAAATTTTTCTCCTACGTATGGTCTGGTTTCTATGACTCCTCAGTTTTGACAATCGCAAAAAAACACTCAAAAGAGTGTTTTCTCTTAAATATTATTGTGTATATCGCCCCCTTTTCAATTAAAATGTGATAGTCATACGCCAAGTAAAAAGTAGATATTTTCACAATTCCAGCAAGGCATTCGATACTCCTCATACGATGTAACCAGAATGTAAGCTCATCGTCAGGGGTCAATCGTAAAATGGATAGGCGATGTTCTTCCGTATCCATCAGGCGACTCAGCGAGCAGGGTGGGTAGTCAGCCATTCGATATTGTGCAGCTGAATCCGCGTCTCGTGTTTCTCATTAATGACAAGATATCAGGAGGCGCGAACCGCCGTACCAAGAAAGCCACGGTGGATGGCGCGCCACATCACGGCCCACAGAGCCGTGGGACGGCGATTCTCAGTTACATTCTGCGTTGAATAACGAATGAGAATTGAAGCTGGATAATTTTGATTGTTTATACGATTGGGTAATAGTAATTCTATTTCGGACGAGTTTAATAATTCTTGACTGCTAGTTTAAATGCACGGAAGTTCTCGATAGCACACAACAAAATTTAGACCTTTAGTGAATAAGTGAATACCTTTCCAATTAAATATTGATTTCCCATGGGCACTGCACAGAACCGGGAGTACGCGAGGTGTGGCGGACATGCTGATTAGTGTGACGTCACAAGTTCGTTGCAGGGCCGTATATCTCGTTGGCCCCGGTCCACATGAATAACTTCCGTTTCGCCAGCTATCTAGTCTCTCCTTGTCGTTCGTGCGGGCCGCTTTTACTTTGCCGAACACCTCCTTGCCCTGCGATCAGACCGGTAAGACACTGCCATCTGATACACTCCACATAGTAATTTGCTTGGTGCCGCGACTAATCATGTTAGCACTGACAATTTACTATCACCAATCCGGCTCGTTTAAAAACTTTCAGCGTCCTGTCACTATGAAATATCTTTTTTTTTTCTTTTTAGCTGCAGGTAAATTTTAAAAAAAGGCACTGTGAAACGTCACAGTGGAGTCGTTCAATAAGACGCTTGTCTCACTGGATTCTGTGCATCCTATTCTTCCCACCGCCTGATTGCGGTTTAATTTATTAACTCTCCCAGAAAGATTGAGCAATCAAACTAAAGCTTATTAAATGACATTATGTTTGATTTTTTTATGTTCCATATGAAATCATGATCTGTGTTTATTACGTTCGCCCTTCACCCTACCTTATGTGTGCGTGAATGTGACTGAATGAGTGTTTTTACGGGGACGCTTGTAACGTGCGCGTGGGGCACACAATACTCCTTAAAGCCTGTACTGTGGTAAGTGAACGGGATTCGCCTTATGAGAAAGGATTTTCGTATAGATATCGACCGCGTGTACCTGAATGGTGGCAAATCAGACTTACACACACTCTGTAAATACAATGATCCGTCAAGTAAGTTCAAACTGCAATTACACGTCAAGATGGACCAAAAGTAACACTGAAGATGCTACCAATTTGATAATAATACGGTCGCCAGCCTAATTAGGCATTAACTGAGTTTCTTCCCTGTACAAGTTGGTGTATATTCATGCAAAACAACACGTAGTAACACTGCGTGATATAGTATAGTTTTAGAACCAGAAAATCTATTGAACTGATAGTTTCACGTTCTGTAGTGGTATGGAAAAACCATGAATACATAACACTACGCCGGCCGCGGTGGTCTAGCGGTTCTAGGCGCGCAGTCCGGAACCGCGCGACTGCTACGGTCGCAGGTTCGAATCCTGCCTCGGGCATGGCTGTGTGTGATGTCCTTAGGTTAGTTAGGTTTAAGTAGTTCTAAGTTCTAGGGGACTGATGACCATAGCAGATGAGTCCCATAGTGCTCAGAGCCATTTGAACCATAACACTACACTATAATGTATACTATAAAATTTCGTACTGTCTATTGATCTGATTAAAACCGGGCATAGATTACCCTAGAAATAACACTTTCGAGCCACACACAAAATGTCAATTTTGATAAAGATAAAACATTGATAAATTTTGACTTATATATCGACTTTAACTTATGCTGGTCACACCAATGTGGAACACTTCAGAATTCAAATGAAAATGAATAAAGGGGGGGGGGGGGGGGAAGACCCTGAAACTGTTATGATCACCATATTAAAAAAAATTGATTACTGAAATTATCATGCGTTCAACATTTCCAATATATGAGTTACTACTCTTTTTATCTTATTTACTTCTCATTTAAATATCTTTATATCTGTCTCGAAATAATTAAACTTCATTACTATATCAATATTAAAGTTATCTTTCAACTTCATTAGACCTTCGTTATTCATTTACTAGTTCATTAACAAAACAGTTCTTTAAACACCATTCTAACATAACTAGGTCTGCAAGTAATTATTATTAACACAAAATTTAATTTTTCATTTCGGGACACTCGGATTGCACAACATGTGGAAAGGACCCTGTCTAGGTTAGTTGTGAGGGTAATTAAATGAGGGGAAATTTCTGGTAAAATTTAGGTTATTATTGAACAGTTCACTCTGTGGTCCATACGAATACAGTACAAAAGTTTCAACCTGCTTGTATCGATGCGGCGGTTGGCGAGCGGCGGGATGGCGAGGCACAGAGCACACTTACAACCACATCTATGGCTCTTGACGTATCGGCACCTTAATTCTTCTTAGCGTCGCAATATTTTTCCATTTAGTGCCTATGGACTTTTGCCATGCTGTGTGGGCGTTGGAACGGCATACCCGAGGCTCAGTGAAGCTACGTCTTCCAGGAGAGCCTCCTCGCTCCAGAAGCTGTTGCTCAGACCAATGCCAAAAACCAACTACTACTGGTGAGCCCGTTGTGCCGTGCAGTGCCCGTGTGCATTTTCCCGCGCTCGCCTGCCATCCACCTTTTACCGCTCCCTTACAGACAGGGTATTCACCCGAGGTTTTGCATTCTACATATCCTAACACATTGCCCACGTATGGACCAGACGCACAGTTACAATTTTAAACATCTTACAACAGTTTCAACATTTGTTACACTTCACTTCTATTACAATATTGCTTGACATTTGACATAAACATTAATCTTCACATTGAAACTTGTTTACAGTTTTCTTAACACAATGGCAGGAAAGAAAAAACAAATGAAGTCAGAACATCAATTACACTAGTTTATAGAAAAATCAGATGGAAAAAAATTTACTTATATGTACAATAGTACAGCGTCGTTGTTGTTACACGCTGAGTTGGTTGTCGTCTGCTAGGAGCAGGCGAGGTTTGCTTCTCGTTTGGATGATAGCACAGGATGACCAACTTAGGATCCAAGTACCTGGACAGAGAGGTTTACCCCTTTTAGTCTGAGGATGTTTCTGCTGATATGAAGTAGGTCGAATTAGAATTTCCCTATGTTAAACTCATGGAATGTTTAAGTACTACAGCTTAATTGCAGCGTGTGTAGTTATGTACGAGGGTTGTCCAGAAAGTAAGTTCCGATTAGTTGCGAAATGGAAACCACTGGGAAAATCCGGTAAGGCTTTGCACAGATGAGTTTTTAGTATGCCCGTCGATCGTGTCGATTCGCTCTTTTCAGTTTTGAGTGAACAGTGAGCACCTAAAGATGCGTAGGGAATAGCGTCTCCCGCCAAGTACTAGGGCCTGGTTAGAGGTCTCGCCCGGGTCATGCAGCCCACATAACGCAACTGTCGAGCAGTTCCTTTTCCATGCCAACTCTCGGCTGCACACTACAGGGGCAATGAAGACGCCCTTGCATCGTTTCTGATGAGAAGTGTTTGTTCACCCACAATACAGTCCGTAATTGGCTCCCCCAGAGTCTCATCTCTGCTCGAAAGAACCGCTGGCTATAGAGACAAAATTTTTCCACAGATAACGAGCTGCAGACCAGTGCAGATGACTGGCCGAAAGCACAGGCGGCTGCTTTCTATGACGAGGATATTGAAAAGTTGATGCAACACTACGACAGAACTCGAAGTTGGAGCGGCGATTATGTAGAGAAGTAGGCGGAAGTTGTACCTAGCTGTTGCAAATAAAACTTTATGGTTTTCACTGTGGTTTCCATTTAGCGACCAATTGGAACTTACTTTCCCGAGAACCTTCGTATTTTCGGAATGTGGCATAATTATTTTGTTAAAAAAATCGGAAATGATAGTGGTTGAAATTAAAAGTGCGGAAGTTCCTTTGTTCCTTTCGGACATCATAGCGTGAAATTCTAGCAGTGAATATGTTTAGGAAAAGCTAGTCAGTATAACTTCGGGTGAACGTGAGAGTAATATTGTTTTCGAGCGAGTGTGATTTCTATTGTTCTTATTTTCTGTGTTATCGTGGAATATGCTATTGTCTCTTTGTGTTCGTCTTGCACCTCGTGCTTGGTAACCGATGATCCATCTGGTCTACTTCTGCACTGCAACAGGTTTTCATATTACCAGTTTAATTGTTTCGTGTGTTATAATTTCAGTAAAATATCAGTTTTTCGTGCGCATAGAGGAAATGTTTGTAACTGTTTGTTTCTGATCGGACTACGTGTAAGTTGAAACGGTTGGGGCGGTTTCTGCCTTGCCGAGTTAATTTTATTTATTTTATTTATAATTCTGGTATTGCACCACTAAAATTTGTTACATTTGTGCCTGGTTTAATGTCTAATTTCTGAACAGTTAACTCGTAATCAAGCTTACCTCGTGCTGAAGTTCGGCCGTTCGTAAGCGGCAGGCGCGGTTTCCATGTCGCATATCTACTCAACAAGACCTTGCGAATCGGGTAAACCTCTTTCAAGTTAGTGCATGAACATAATGTTGATAGGTATCTCTGCGATGGAATGATTGAAGTATTGTGTTCCATATCCCTTTTGTGTATTTTTTCCGTTTTAATTGCGCTATTCTACCATTTTGGCGAATTATTGAGTTAAATTTTTTATTCAGGCACCGGCCATGTGTATTCATAGGATGTGCATCAAATTCAGCCATAAAATAAATGTGCTACGTAAAAGATAAATTCTGCGTCCTATATCTTTCTCATTGATACCACTTTTCAAATTAATATTCTATTCCCTGGTTTTTAAAAAGTTAATCTGCTTGCTTGTGATGAAAAAAATTGGAGAAAAACTCGAACGGGTGTACTGTCTCAAAATTAAGGAATTCACATGTAATTAAACAAGCTCATTGATGTACGACATACAATGCTGTTCATCTCGTTAGTTTCTTTGAAAAATTTTCATCCTTATAATTAAATTCGTCAGGCCTTGGGCTGGTGGCTACCCTGTAATTTTTGAATTTATAATTGTCCTTGTGAGGTGGCTTAACCAGAAATTGCGCACAGGGGTTACATCTCCTTTATTCTTGGTACGTAACGTATGTCGAGCCTTGGCTAGGATCCGTTTACATTTCTACATACATACTTTACAACTGTAACTGTAAGTTTCACCCATCAGAAATTTTTCCTAAATGACTGGAGCACGTCTTCGTTACCTTTCGCTCGCCATAGTGTTGAAAATATTCATTGAACAGTAAATTTTCACTAGGAGCGTTGGGTATGCCTATGACTTTTTAACGTTGTCAATATATTTTAGATGTTCTTTTATTAATTTTAATAGCCACAAAATGTGACGCAGTGGTTTGGTTTTTATCATGAAAGTTGTACCTGATCTTTAGGCCACGAAACCTGTTGTGTTTCAATAAACAACAGTTTTACCAGCTATTAGCGGAATTTTTTCTAACAACATGCCTTTCAACAGCTGCGGTTGTCTAGAATATAAAAGTTTGTTATATTCAAGGAAGAAGGTCTTGATGTGTATGACAGATGGCGTGATGTGTGCAACGGCCATGGGTGGAACTCGGGAACTAGGCTCCAGTGCTTCAATCTGGAGACCAGTGACGTTATTGCGGCAGTGAGTCCACAGCTTAGCCACTGTGCTGATGTACAGTGCCGCTGCTCTCGCAAGGGCTTTCACAAGCCACTGTGTGTAGGAAGAGCGAGGATTTCTTAGCATTTCTTGAGGATATGTCCACCGCTCACGAAATAAGCGAATGCCTCTAGTAGTCGTTGTGCCATTACGGCAGATATCTGACACAAGAGCAACTGCATACAGGATCATTTAGTTCGTGCAATCCTGAATGGGACAGATTGCGAAATTGCCAGGGGGCCCACTAGACGCCCATTATTCCGCACTTTGGTTGATTCACTGCAGAGAAGTAGAGAAGCCGCAGGATGACGGGAGAGCCATGCGGGCTATCACCACCGCGAGGAAATCATGGCCTACGCTGTCAAAAGCATCGTCAAAGTCCACAGTGATCAGGGCACCTCGAAGGCGACAAGCCGCTGCAAGGGCTGTCACATCCCGAGAGTCACTAATCGCCGTCTGCATATTATTAGCTCCTCCCATGGACGTTTGTTCCGTACAAAATAGTTCGGACAAGAAGCTCTTAAGACGCGCCGCCAGAAGCCTTGGGAAGATCTTAAAGTCGTTGATGGGCAAGGCCAACTGATGGTAATGCTGAGTCCCTTGTTCTCCTACTGGCTTGGGGAGTGGGATAATCAGACGGGACAGTAGGTGTCATCAGTTCCTGATATATCGACGTTCAGCAAAGAACAAAAAACATTGCATACAGGATGTTACAAAAAGGTACGGCCAAACTTTCAGGAAACATTCCTCACACACAAAGAAAGAAAATATGTTATGTGGACATGTGTCTGGAAAGGCTTACTTTCCATGTTATACTCATTTTATTACTTCTCTTCAAATCACATTAATCATGGAATGGAAACACACAGCAAGAGAACGTACCAGCGTGACTTCAAACACTTTGTTACAGGAAATGTGCAAAATGTACTCCGTTAGCGAGGATACATGCATCCATCCTCCGTCGCATGGAATCCCTGATGCGCTGATGCAGCCCTGGAGAATGGAGTATTGTATCACAGCCGTCCACAATACGAGCACGAAGAGTCTCTACATTTGGTACAGGGGTTGCGTAGACAAGAGCTTTCAAATGCCCCCATAAATGAAAGTCAAGAGGGTTGAGGTCAGAAGAGCGTGTAGGGCATGGAGTTGGTCCGCCTCTACCAATCCATCGGTCTCCGAATCTGTTGTTGAGAAGCGTACGAACACTTAGACTGAAATGTGTAGGAGCTCCATCGTGCATGAACCACATGTTGTGTCGTACTTGTAAAGGCACATGTTCTAGCAGTACTGGTAGAGTATCCCGTATGAAATCATGATAACGAGCTCCATTGAGCGTATGTGGAAGAACATACTGACGAAACTAAAATGAGCTCTAACATGGAAATTAAGCGTTTCCGGACACATGTTCACATAACATCTTTTCTTTATTTGTGTGTGAGGAATGTTTCCTGAAAATTTGGCCGAACCTTTTTGTAACACCCTGTATAGGCACCAACAGCCGAAATATTCCATGTTGGATAAGAAGCTTTTTTGAAAGACACGTCTGGTTTCGTCTGGTTTCGCAAACTATATTCGTATCGTGAGGTGTTTATCTGTATGGAAATATATAAAACAATTTATTAGAATGTTGGCAGTGTAAGGTAATGAAAAATAAAATCGATTAGGTTTGCGTCTACTTAGTCAGTCTATAAAATCGATCTGCTTAAAAGCCGGAAAAAGAACATTCCCCAACGTTCCCATAAAAGTATTAAAAATTACTAACTCGCAAATGTGCCAACGTCCATAAATTAAAAATTCATCTAGGAATCATCAAATCTTAAACGCCCGGTAGAACTCCAAACTCATACCTTCGGAACTAGGGGATTCGTTGCTTGCACGCTTTTCTATGGCGCCGGCCGGAGTGGCCGTGCGGTTCTAGGCGCTACAGTCTGAAACCGCGCGACCGCTGCGGTCGCCGGTTCGAATCCTGCCTCGGGCATGGATGTGTGTGATGTCCCTAGGTTAGTTAGGTTTAAGTAGTTCTAAGTCCTAGGGGACTGATGACCTCAGAAGTTAAGTCCCATAGTGCTCAGAACCATCTGAACCATTTTTTTCTATGGCTTCCTCGACGTCTGTGAGGGTAACTGGCATTATAAGAGGTTGCTCTGCTGGGCCGTGCATGGTACCCGATATCGACCAGGACACTTCAGCAAAAGCTACGCCATCGTAATGCTTCTCACGGTAAAAATGTCGGTAGTGGTTAACGAATGCCTTCACAATAACTGCCTGTGCAGTCAAATGGCGACCATCTGGCACGTCAGGAGCACCGTCGCTGTTGCCGTTTGCGAAGAATGTGGCGCATAGATGGAGGTTCACGAACGATTCGATCTTGACACCGTGCTCACACCACGACACCTTCGAAACGACGGCTCATGTGTGACATGGTCTTCGCCTTGATATGACGAGTCTCTACCTGACGGTCAGGTGACGGTGGCCTTTTTATGAGTTCTCCGAGCAACGAAGAGTAATATTCCGCCGTGTGGCGATGCTGGAGGGACTGTTCGCTACCGTAGTGCCGGTTTGGGGCATTCGTGCCATCATTTCAGCGTGGAGGGACATCTCAGCAGGTGATCTTCTCAGGGAGTCACCGACGGGATTGTCGTCATCATGAGTCGACAACATTCCGGCTTGTGCAAGCGCGCTAAAGTCATTTCCCAGCAGCCACGACTTCTTCATGTCTTCTGTCGACGGAGAGAGACAGTTCAGATATATGCACTATAATCGGAAAAGGCTAACGACCATATTTCTACGTCCATTGTCGCTGCTTCTATATCAGGGGAGACATAAATGCGATCAAACTCCACCTGACTATGGAAAGGTGTAAAATGGCTCTGAGCACTATGGGACGTAACATCTATGGTCATCAGTCCCCTAGAACTTAGAACTACTTAAACCTAACTAACCTAAGGACAACACACAACACCCAGGCATCACGAGGATGGAAAGGTGTATACTAACAATTTTGTCACTCGGTATCTTTTACTTCATCTCGAAGAAAACGTTCTGTTTCCAGACCTTTGGTCGAGCGGAATCACTTCTGAAACTGAATATCAGCTTAGATTTTCTGTAAGAGTTGGACATTTTAATCAGCGAAAATACTAGGACGCTTGAGGCGGCCGAAGCCAATAGACCAAATACCGAACGCGTGTTTCTTGTCAGGGACATAAACAACACGTCCGCGCCGCATGGCTCCTCGATCCAAACTGCCACTTCGGGTATCCACGCACACCTGCAGGACCGATCCAAACTTCCATATAACGCGGAGTCCATGACTGAAGGACACTGTAACGGGGTGAAGATATAGACTCTATATAAGCACATACATTTCAACCATCGATGATGTACCCATGCCTCGGTGGGCTAAAATGACAACAAAATATTTCTCTATCCCTTTACGGGAATGACGATATGTACGAGCATAAGGGGTGGGGACTCCGTGATATACGGAAGTTTGGGTCGGTCATGTAGTCATGCACGGATAGCTAAGGTGGTTAAGGCGATCGCTCGTGATAAGCAGGAAATCTGATTCGAGTTCTGATCCCGCACAAATTTTCATCAGTCACAAACAGCTGACGTCAACCCGGATTCGCAAAATGCCAATCAGTTTCTAAATGTAGAAAATAGAAAACGGGAGTTTGTCCTCCAGTGTCATCAAGCAAGGCACAGATTTGATTTGAAAGGTGTGAGAAAGGGGCAGGGGTGCTGTTCTGATCTGGATAGACAAGTTTTTTATAGACAGAACTGTAATGTAAGTGACTTGGCAAACAGCAGAGAATAGCGTAGCTCCTGGCTTACAGAAAATTGTTGCAGGTTAAATAGAAAATGGACAGGTCGCACAGTTTCTATAATGAGACTATTGCAGAAGCGAAAGCTTACGGTCACAATTGGATCAAATAATATTTTAAAGTGATAGGGCTGATTATAGACGAAAAGATCTTTTGGAAGTATTAAAGTCAGTATTCTGCGGATAAACCAAATAAAATCTTTACTTTGTGAATAGTCATCACTTTCGATTACTCTGAAATGCGTAAGTTTCTGTAGTTAGCAAAATTTGACTCAGTTGTATTCCATGATATTATATTTTGGTCATTCTTAGCATGCGGAAAAGCGGTAAGAGCGATCTTCCTGTCAGTTAATGAACTTCGTGCAAGCCGTTGTTCAATGGTCTTCGAATTATAACTAGACTTCCATATACATGTATTCCCTCATGAAACTTGGGGTTAGTAGTACCAGATCACTCAATAGGAACACCATAGTCACTCAGTGAACGCCAGACGAACGAATCGATCTGCACCTCATTGGCCATTGTAGAGAAAAGTGTGCACTATTCTGCAGTTTTGTTGAGTTATGAGCTCCAGATTTTTAAATATAAGATAAAAGGCTTTCTTGGAACATGTTGCTTTTATCATGCACAGGAGTTCCTCGCAATGCTTAATTGCCTTGCACTGTAAGGTATACAGGGTGATTCAGCTGCCCCTACCGCTGGGTTTTATGCAACCTGCAACGTCTTCAAATAACACATGCAAGATTTTCATACTCCCTTGTTCACTACATGCAAAATATTAGACCTACAGAAAAAAATGAACAGAATGCTTTTGTAGGAAATTTAATGTAGTTAAATTTTGTAGTGGGATGCGTTTTCGCTAGAGGCCATAATTCTCGAATTATTTCAGAAAAACGTGCAGAAAGACCTTCAATCGCATTTATCTGGAATAACTCTAAAACTGTGGCCTCCAGCGAAAACATACCCCAGTACAAAATTTAACTGCATTAAATTTTCTACAGAAAGGACCTGTTTATTTTTTGTAGTAGTAGTATGCATATAGCAAGTCAGGCAATATGAAAACATTGCATGTGGTATTGGAAAGCGTTGTGGGCTGCATAAAATCTAGAGGCAGGGACAGCTGAATCATTCATTGGTGTGCAAAACTTAAGAAGGAAAGTAACTTTCGCAATATGTGTCACTGCCAAATAAAATGAAACTTGACTGAACATAGAAAGAATTGCTGCAGATAGCACAAAAGGTAACTGAAGGAAGTATGTATTGAGGTGAACAGAAATGTTACTTTTATTCAAAAACAATAATTACACTGAAGTCACAACGATTTATGATGGTCCTCTGGACATTACAAAATGGTAAATGGTTCTTAATAGGATATGTGATCACCACAGACAGCAATGCATGCTCCTCAACATGCTCCCGTGCTGGCCATGAGACTAGTGGTATAATGTCCCACTCTTCCATCAGCGCCGTTGACAACTGCTAAACTAAACTCCGTCCGAACAGGCCGTGAAGGTCCAATGGTCCGACCGGGCGCCGTGTCATCCTCAGACCACAGGCGGCACCAGATACGGATACGGAGGGGCATGTGGTGAGCACACCGCTCTCCCGGCCGTATGTCAGTTTCTGAGACCGGAGCCGCTACTTCTCAGTCAGGTAGCTCCTCAGTTTGTCTCACAAGGGGTGAGTGCACCGCGCTTGCAACAGCGCTCGGCAGACCGGATGGTCACCCATCCAAGTGCTAGCCAAGCCCAACAGCGATTAACTTCGGTAATCAGGTCATACAGGTGCTGAACAGTTGAAAGAAAACTTGAGTCTCATTTCAAACAGGTGCCCCACTCATACAATTATATTTAGTGGGGACTTCAACCTATCCCTCGATATAGTGGCGAAAACACGTGTTTAAAGACAGTTGTAAGCGTAGAACGGCGTCCGCAATCGTACTAAATGCTTTTCCCGAAAATTATTTTGAACAATTAGTTCAGGAGCTAACTGGAAGTGTAAACAGCTGCGAAAGCATACTTGACCTCATAACAACAAATAACGCTGAACTAATAGGAAACATCAAGAAGGATGTAGAGATTAGTGACCAAAAGGTCGTTGTAGCAAGACTGAATATCGTAACATCCAAATCCACCGAAAATAAACGCAAAATATAGCCGTTCAAAAATGAAGATAAAAATTCGCTTGATGCCTTCCTGAGAGACAGTGTCAGTTCCTTTCAATCTAACGATGTACTCGTAGACCAGATGTTGATTAGATTAAAAGTAGTATGGACGGCAATTGGGAGAGATATACCAAATAAATTAATAAGAGATCATACATGGTACACAAAACAGGTCAGGACACTGTTGCAGAAGCAACACAAAAAGCATACAGAATTTAAAGGAACACAAAACCTCCAAGATTGGCGATGGTTTACTGAAGCTCGAAACTTTGTACGTTCTTCAATGCGGGATACTTCTAATAGCTTCCACAACGAAACTCTGTCTCGAAATCTGGCAGCAAATCCAAAGAGATTCTGGTCGTATGTAAATTACACTACTGGCAAGATGCAATTAATACCTTCACTGTATGACAGCAGTGGTAAAGTTACTGATGACAGTGCAATTAAATAAAAGTTACTGAGCACGGCTTTCCGAAATTCCTTCACCAAAGAAGACGAAGTAAATATTCTAGTATTCGAAAGAAGAACAACATGAGTAGCATAGATTTCCTCGGCGTAGCGAAGCAGCTTAAATCTAAGATTGTATTTCCGGGCCAGATTGTGCACCACTTAGATTCCTTTCAGAGTTTTCTGATACTATAGCTCCATACTTCGCAATAACATACAAATGTTCGCTCAACGAAAGATCCATATCTAAACGCTGGGTAGTTGTACATGCGAGGTGCTGGGGTGGAGAAGAGTTTGTACCTCTTTAATTCTGACGAATTTTGCATGAGAACGAGACATGCACTCGACCCCCTCCTTAGCTATGACCTAATTAATTATGCGCACAAAGGTAACTGAAGGAAATGATGGTGGACCCTACTAGTTGGTAAAATAAGGAGTGCACATTCAGAATAATTTAATAAAAATCGTAATCTACTCAGAGAAATAACAGACAACTTCATCATAATGAACAAAAGGAAATGGGATTCTGCTTATATCTACGAAATGATATGCGGATTAAATATTACAATGAGCTTTATTATACATCAGAACATAAAAGCACATGATTATCGACGCAGACAGTAGGTTAAAGGACAGGGTATACTGAATTATTATGAGAATAAGAGTTGGCTCGAGAACAAGGGGCTCCTACTCTATGTGTTGCAATAGACTGAGGATAATGACTGGAGGTCCTAATGAATCAAATATTGCTCTCCTGACTATATTGCAGTATCGCGATTAGTAGTGAGAGCTCAAATGGAATCGCATGGAGAAACAAGCAAGGTGGACTTGTAGCAAAGCGAGCGCGCGTGCTGCTGAGGGATTCAGTATAAAAATGATAGGTCCTACAATGCCAAAGCCGTAAAATACTGTATCACACCTGAAATATGCAGCACCTCGTTGGTAGACAGCGTTCTGATGATGTAGGCGCCGACTTCTGCTGTGCGGCAATTCTGTTTCAGCCCCTGGCCTCGAAGGCTGTCCGAGAATTCTAATTGCTGCCGAAAAAGTGCGACTAAGTCGCAAGACCGTCCGACTCCGACGAAGATCAGATCCCAAATAAACACTGCGCCCGCGATACGCAACAGCGAAGCCAACATTTCTCAACTCCCTACTAGCCTCGAAAACCGCGAATCAGCAATCAGTGCTGATTCCAATTCCCCCACACTGTCTCAGAACATCATTCGCGCCAATAGCGTCCGTTCCCTCCAATTTCGGGCAGGGCTTTATGACGTCGACTAGTCTCAATTTAAGTTGACCAATCATGCCTCTACTATTCAGCTGAGAGCACTGAACTTGCCATTTTACCGGGTACGAAAACAACATGCCTAGACCACCGGCCATCCAGCGCCAGACAGTCGCGACCAGAAAGGCACGGTCCACAAGTATTCTCGGAATCATAAGGAGAATGCAGTCAGTCGTCGCCATCAGTCTTCGTTCCAGACGCTCCGGAACGGTTAACACATAAACTGCGGCGACACACAGGTTCGATTGAGCAGTTGCCAGACAACAGGCTGTACTGCGCGTGCGCAGCTACAATGACGTAGGCAGCCCGTGCTTGTTTCTTTCTCTGCTCATACGATTTTCGTTGTGTGGAATTTCGTGGGCGGTGGGGCATCACGAGGCCATGTGCAGCCCTGCGGAATGTTGCTGAGAGGACGTACAGAGTTGTACTCAGAGAAATTGTTTTATCATACCCCACGCAGATAAAGGATGCAAATAAGGAAGCAGTTCTTGGCATTATATCATTTCAAAACTAGACTCCACAGCTCCACAGCTCAAAGTACCATAACATTTTACTATATGGTGAGTTTGACAGATTTTTTTTTAATTCGTAGTCTGCAATATTGTTATGTAGCATTTCCAATCATGTTTACATATGTAGCTTACACCAGAGTAAAGGACAATAAATTTCATGACTATTTCAAAATGTGTAAAAAATTAACAAGGTTGTCTGTGAGGCAAAGAAACTGTGCAACTGACAGTTTCTATTTTACTCCAGGAATAAATATAAAGCCATGTGGGGAGTTAAAGTGATAAAACACGGTATGCTGCCAGTCTACAATTTAGCATAGAAGCGGGAGAAGGCACTGCTCATATGCGAATTCAGCTCTGGTCACACGCGCGAGCCCGCTGGCAACTGGTCAAACGAACCTACTCAGACGTCTCGCAGGTTGTTTCGCCCTGCATACAATAGGCGAAACTCGACCGACGTCAGTCGTCCCGCCAGGCGCTTAAACCCATTGATGTACGACCCTCTGAGATTCGCAGAAGTGCAGCCCCCAACCGGAAACGCATTGTTCCGCGTCCACCGCTGCTCGCCTCACACAGACCACCCAGGGAAGATACCCAACATGCATAGGAATCAAGTGAAAAGTATTTTGACCTCTCAGTACAAAGACTCTCATTACAATAACCTTATTCGGCCTGTTACCACCGTGCAATGACATAAAACTGTGGTGTCACCGCCAGACACCACACTTGCTAGGTGGTAGCCTTTAAACCGGTCGCGGTCCGGTAGTATACGTCGGATCCGCGTGTCGCCACTATCAGTGATTGCAGACCGAGCGCCGCCACACGGCAGGTCTAGAGAGACTTCCTGGCACTCGCCCCAGTTGTACAGCCGACTTTGCTAGCGATGGTTCACTGACTTCTGCGCTCTCATTTGCCGAGACGATAGTTAGCATAGCCTTCAGCTACGTTATTTGCTACGACCTAGCAAGACGCCATGATCAGTTTCTATTGATATTGTAAATCATGTACCGTCAAGAGCGACGTTCGTCATTAATGGATTAAAGTTAAGTATTCCACCAGCTACGTCCGTTTTTCTCAAGTCTAATTCCCTTTCCATGTACCATACCTCACGCCAGCCTGCGTGAGCTAAAATGCGTGCATTTTGTCCTCCTTTAATTATACGGGTTGGCTCTCCTGCCAACCACAACATTGGCGACGAGAGTAAAAGTGTTCTTATCTAAATTGCCCTGATTTACTTGTGTAATGGCTTCGCCACAATCTCCAGGTGTACTGTCCGAATTTTATCGCTTACAGAATCAGCAGACGCAGGCCTTACTGGATGCTCTTGGACAGCTCGTCCAGGGTCAACGTGCAATGCAAACCGATGCGGCAGCAGCCGCTTCACCGCTAACGCAGCCACAACACGCTGTTGCACCCACTTTTCGCCCTTTTGATGCTGCACTGGAAAGCTGGACGGAGTGGTCACGCCAATTTGGATTCCATCTCGCTGCCTACAGAATTCAAGGTAACGAGCGGCAGCCATTTTTATTATCTTCTGTCGGGGTGAACACGTACCGTGTGATCGTCAAATTATTTCCCCGACGCGACGTAGCAACTCTGTCCTACGAAGAAATTTTGTCTGCATTAGATGCATATTTCAAAGAGTCAGTCAGTGTAGTTGCCAAACGGTATACCTTCTTTCGTACAAAACGTACGGCAGGCCCGACTAATCGGGAGTGGGTTGCAACCTTGCAAGGCCTTACTCGGGATTGTGCTTTTGAGTGTCAATGTGGACTCCCTTATTCAGATACTATGGTACGTGATGCAATTGCACAGAATGTTTCTGATGTTCGTACGAGGGAACAGATTTTGAAACTAGTAAATCCCTCCCTTCAACAAGTGATGGACATATTGGATGGGCAGGACACACTTGACTTTGCTCAGGAATCATTTGAAACTTCGCCAGCAGTGTGTCAGGTTCACCGGCCCGCCGGGCGAGCTGCTCGGAGCAGTACACAGCCCTCGCGCCCGGCCGCGCCGCTGCCGCCAGGCTCTCAGCCACGTGTGCCGCGCTGGCAAGCAAATGCAGTGATCAAATCATGCCCGCGGTGTGCTACTAAACATTCGCGTGAGAATTGCCCGTCACGCCAAGCTTTTTGCTTTTATTGTAATAAAAAAGGACATGTTCAGAGTGTTTGCCAGAAAAAGCTCAGATCGGAAGCTCAAACCTGTTCCAGGCCCTTTGCTTCGCGCCGGAATCGGAATCGAACCAAGGATACTCAGGCTCGCGAAACTTCGTCCATGGAAATTCGTGTAGTTCATTCCACTTCGCCCAGTGCCACTCTCTCTAACAGTGACTGTGTTCGTCCCAAAAATAGTGTGCGTCGACATCGCCGGAACTCCCGTCAAGTCGCAAGTGGTTATGTACCAGTGTCAGTTCACGTTGCACGAGACAGTCGCTCTTGTCAGCAGGACAATAAACTTTTTGCAGACTTGGACATTAACGACAAAGTGATACCATTCCAGATCGATAGCGGAGCTGCAGTTTCACTGATCAATCAAGACACTTACAAACTGCTGGGCACACCTCCGTTGCGTGCCGCAAATGTTAAATTAAGTAGTTATTCAGGTCAAGGTATCGCTGTGTTAGGACAGTGCTGCTTTCTTGCAACATACAGAGGACAAACAAAACTTGTGTCATTTTACGTCCTTCGTTCTTCTTCTGCAGTGAACATTTTTGGTTTCGATTTATTTCAGTTGCTTAACTTGTCTATAGTAAATCAGGTTCTATCAGTGAACCAGACTGTGCCTTCAGACAGTGTTTCTCGTCTATGTGAAGAATTTGCAGACTTTTTGCACCGGGCCTCGGTTGCGCTAAGAACTATAAAGCACATTTGGAACTGAAAGTAAACGCGCAACCGAAATTTTTCAGAGCGAGCAATGTTCCCCACGCATTGCGTGATGAGGCCGCAAAAACATTAAACGATTTGGAATCACAAGGTCTAATTGAACGTGTGTAGGCTTCTCTCTGGGCAGCACCCTTAGTCATTTTGCCAAAACCGTCCGGAAAATTGGGACTTTGTGTGCACTTCAAGGCAACAGTGAATCCACAACTAGTGATTGCAACTTTTCCTTTTCCCCGCCCGGAAGATCTTTTTGACAAACTGTGCCCGGGTAAATATTTTTCGAAGTTGGACCTAGCAGATGCGAACTTGCAAATACCGGTGGACAAAGAATCCTAGAGCGTTTTGGTGGTTAACACGCATCTTGCTTTGTATCGATTCAAACGACTGCCATTCGGGTGTGCATTGTTTCAGCAATATCTACAAACTGTTTGTGCGTCGGTCCCTACTGCAGCAAATTATCTGGACGATATTGTGATCTCCGGAAAGACGGAAGAAGAACATTTGGCAAATCTCAGAACATTATTTCAGGTCTTGTGACAAAATGGTCTTCGCTTGCAAAAGGACAAATGTGTGTTTTTTGCTCGGGATTTGCCATACCTGGGACATGTAATCAATGCCCAAGGCATACATCCCAGTCCCACGCACCTTCGTGCCATACATGACCTGCCTTCGCCGCAGAATTTGAAGCAGCTACAGAGTGTGCTGGGAAAAATTAATTGTTATCGACGTTATATACCACACGCGTCTTCCATTTCAGCTCCGCTTCATCGCTTACGCCGTAAAGGTGTTCCGTTCGTCTGGACTACGGAATGCGAAGGCGCCTTTCGCCAGTTGAAATCTGCGTTGCTTTCCAATACTTGCCTTACGGCATTCGATCCCCAGAAGCCCCTCTTGTTGATGGTGGATGCATCGGATTTCTGGATCGGTGCTGTGCTTGCGCACAAAGATGGATCGCACGATCGCCCTATTGCATTTGCGTCCAAATTGCTCTCGTCTGCGCAAAGAAATTATTCACAGATCGAGAAAGAAGCATTGGCTCTCGTATTTGGTGTTACAAAGTTTCATGATTTCTTGTATGGTCGTCACTTTACCATAATCACAGACCGCAAACCTTTGACATCGCTTTTTCATCCGACCAAGCCTGTACCTCCACGTACAGCGCAGAAATTCATTCGCTGGTCTATTTTCCTCTCGCAGTACCGCTACGATATCCTGTATCGGTCCACTGCTAAGCACGGAAACGTCGATGCGTTGTCCCGCTTGCCTGTTGCTAAGGATAGGGCATTCGATTCCTCCGAACTTGCTTGCATGTTCATTGATGCCGAAACCGATGACGTGGTAGAATCGTTTCCGATTGATTTTCGTCGTGTAGCTACAGTACAGCTGCCGACCCTGTCCTTGCTCCCGTTCTGCGTTTTTTTGCTACGCAATGGCCCTTGTCAAAGTCACGGATGGGGGACCCGTTGGTTTGCCGATTTTTTGCTCACAAGGAGAGACTTTTTGTACGTGGTGTTTTGCTGTTGCATTCTGATAATGATCAGTCCAGGGTCGTGGTACCACGTTCGTTACAGTCCTCTGTCTTACAGCTTCTCCACCAAGGACATTGGGGTATAGTGAGAACGAAACAACTTGCTCGTCAGCACTGTACTTGGTTCGGAATCGATGTCGCGATTACGAATATGTGCTCTTCTTGCATGGCGTGTGCCGAACAACCAGCACCACCGCGGAAATTCTTTGCATGGCCAAAAGCCACTTCCCCTTGGCAACGCTAACACATCAATTTTGCTGGTCCATTCTGGAATGCTCGATGGTTGGTTGTGGTAGATTCATTCAATAATTTTCCTTTTGTTGTCCGGATGTCTTCCACGACGTCATCTGCCACCATCCAAGCGTTATCCGCTATCTTTTGCATTGAAGGTCTTCCACAGACTATTGTTTCCGACAATGGCCCACAATTCATGTCCGCAGAATTTCAATCATTCTGCAAGGCCAATGGTATTCAACATCTGACGTCCGCGCCCTTTTTGCCACAGTCAAACGGTGCCGCTGAACGATTGGTCAGGACTTTCAAGTCACAGATGTTGAAGTTGAAAGAGTCGCATTCTCGGGAGGAGGCGTTATTGCTTTTTCTGTCCTCGTATCGCTCTCAGCCCCGAGATGGTCGCTCGCCGGCTGAGTTGCTCCACGCTCGTTATCATCCAACCTTGATGTCTTTGCTACATCCGCCGCATCAGGTTCCTGTGCAGCGACAGACACCTGCTTTTGCTCCAGGCGACGTTGTCTACTATCGCCACTATCGAAGTTCACGGCGTTGGCTCGAAGGGTGCATTCTTCGCTGCCTTGGCCGCGCTATGTATCTGGTTTTGGGGGCCTCTGGTGAGGTGCGCCGGCATCTCAACCAGCTGCGCCTCTGTTGTCGCACGGGATCTGCCGCTCGCCGTCTGCTTTCAGCGACGGTGCCGTCCGGTCAGCGCCCTGGGGACCCATCTACTGTCTCGCCTCAGCCCCAGGTGTTACCGACGCTGCCTTCCATTTTGCCTCATGGCGACGCGCCGCCACCGCCGCCGCCGACGCCTGTTCTCCCGCCGGCGACACCCGCAGTGGACGCGTCGCTGCAAACGCCGGGCTCCTCCTTGGGTCACGCGCCGCCGATCGCTTCCCGTGACCAGTTGTCCTCCAACATGGAACTCTTGCCCGCTCCGGACCATATGTCGTCTTCGCCCGTCGGGTGCCCCGGCCCGATGGAGGTCGACCCTTCGGCCTCTCCTGCCTCTCTGCGGGCGCATACACCGCATGTTGGCGTGCACCCTGGAGCAGGTTTTCAGGCGTTTCCTAGCTCCCCGCGGTCCGAATGGTAGGGTGCGAGTGGCACAGCCTCGCCTGTTGTCAGGCTCCCCACCTCGTCGCATACGTCAACATGCGGTCCTCCCCACGGCGGGCGGAAGCCTTATACCACAACCGTACGCCGATTTGTGGGGGAGGAATGTGGTGTCACCGCCAGACACCACACTTGCTAGGTGGTAGCCTTTAAATCTGCCGCGGTCCGGTAGTATACGTCGGACCCGCGTGTCGCCACTATCAGTGATTGCAGACCGAGCGCCGCCACACGGCAGGTCTAGGGAGACTTCCTAGCACTCGCCCCAGTTGTACAGCCGACTTTGCTAGCGATGGTTCACTGACTTCTGCGCTCTCATTTGCCGAGTGATAGTTAACATAGCCTTCAGCTACGTTATTTGCTACGACCTACCAAGGCGCCATGATCAGTTTCTATTTATACTGTAAATCATGTACCGTCAAGAGCGACGTTCGTCATTAATGGATTAAAGATAAGTATTCCACCAGCTACGTCCGTTTTTCTCAAGTCTAATTCCCTTGCCATGTACCAGACCTCACGCCAGCCTGCGTGAGCTAAAACGCGTGCATTTCGGCCTCCTTTAGTTATACAGGTTGGCTCTCCTGCCAATCACATCAAAAACATTAATAAAATTGATGAAAATGAGAGGCGACATGCAGGTCATGGAACCTCTCAGACATGTCACTCCAGTACTCAAGAAAGGAAACAGCAGTAATCTGCTGAGTTACAGACGCATATCACTACCGATTTGCAGTATGATTTTCAAACGTAAACTGTGTTCGAACGTTATGAATTACCTCGAAGGAAGCGATTTATTGCCGGCTGGTGTGGCTGTGCGGTTCTAGGCGCTTCAGTCGGAACCGTGTGACCGCTACGGTCGCAGGTTCGAATCCTGCCTCGGGCATGGATGTGTGTGATGCCCTTAGGTTAGTAGGTTTAAGTAGTTCTAAGTTCTAGGGGACTGATGACCACAGCAGTTGAGTCCCATAGTGCTCAGAGCCATTTGAACCATTTGAACGAGACAATCTAATCAGCTCTCTTAGATTGCTTGCAGATGATGCTGTTATTTGCCGTCTTGTAAAAACATCAGATAATCATAATCAATTGTAAAATGATTTAGACATGACAACTGTATGGTGCGAAAAGTGGCAATTGACTCTAAATATTAAAAAGTGTGAAAGAATCCACATGAGTAGTAAAAAGAAGCCGCTAAATTTCGGCTACATGATAAATCACACAAATCTAAAGGACATGAATCCAGTTAGATACCTAGGAATTACATTTATGAATAACTTAAGTTAGGACGTTCAAACAGATAATGTTGTGAGGAAGCGAAGCAAAGATTGCGATTTATTGGCAGAAAACGCAAAAAATTCAACGGCCTAATAAAGAGACGCCCTACGCTACTACTCTTGTCCGTCATCTTCTGGAGTATTGTTACTCTGTGTGGGATCCGCATTAGATAGGATTGATGGAAGAAATCGAAATAGTCCAAAGATGTAAGCGAGAAAGTGTCACGGATTTGATGAACGAGTTGCGGCAGCAATCATTAAAACAAAGGAGTTTTGCGTTGCGGCGAGACCTTTTCACAAAATTTTGGTCTCCAACGTTCTCCTCCGGGTGCGAAAATATTTTGCTAACAGCCACCTGCATAGGAAGAAACTGTCACTGTAATTAAATAAGGGAAATCAGAACTCGCACGGAAAGATGTAAGTGTTCCTTTTTCCCACAAATAACTCGAACAAAATGTCCAGACACTCTGTGACCACCGAGCGAGGTGGTGCAGTGACTAGCACCTGATTTAGGTTTCCCGTGATTTCCCTAAATCGCTCCAGGCAAATGCCGGGATGGTTCCTTTGAAGGGGCACGGCCGACTTCCTTCCCCGTTCTTCCCTAATGACCTCGCTGTCTGGTCTCCTCCCTCAAAACAACACAACACTCTGTGACCAAAATGGTACTGAAAGAAAAAAAATTAAAATCGCTCAAAAGAGGAAAGGTCGCTGGACCTGATGGGATCCAAATTCGATTTTACACTGAATACGCGAAGGAACTTGCCCCCCCCCCCCCCTTCTAGCAGCGATGTACCGTAGGTCTCTAGAAGAGCGTAGCGTTCCAAAAGATTGGAAAAGGGCACAGGTCATCCCCGTTTTCAAGAAGGGACGTCGAACATATGTGCAGAACTATAGACCTATATCTCTAACGTCGATCAGTTGTAGAATTTTGGAACACGTATTATGTTCGAGTATAATGACTTTTCTGGAGACTAGAAATATACTCTGTAGGAATCACCATGGATTTCGAAAAAGACGATCGTGTGAAACCCAGCTCTCGCTATACGTCCACAAGACTCGGAGGGCCATAGACACGGGTTCCCAGGTAGATGCCGTGTTTCTTGACTTCCGCAAGGCGTTTGATACAGTTCCCCACAGTCGTTTAATGAACAAAGTAAGAGCATATGGACTATCAGACCAATTGTGTGATTGGATTGAAGAGTTCCTAGATAACAGAACGCAGCATGTCATTCTCAATGGAGAAAAGTCTTGCGAAGTAAGAGTGATTTCAGGTGTGCCGCAGGAGAGTGTCATAAGACCGTTGCTATTGACAATATATATAAATGACCTTGTGGATAACATCGGAAGTTCACTGAGGCATTTTGCGGATGATGCTGTAATATATCGAGAGGTTGTAACAATGGAAAATTGTACTGAAATGCAGGACGATCTGCAGTGAATTGACGCATGGTGCAGGGAATGGCAATTGAATCTCAATGTAGACAAGTGTAATGTGCTGCGAATACATACAAAGAAAGATCCTTTATCATTAGCTACAATATAGCAGGTCAGCAACTGAAAGCAGTTAATTCCATAAATTATGTGGGAGTAGGCATTAGGAGTGATTTAAAATGGAATGACCATATAAAATTAATCGTCGGTAAAGCAGACGCCAGACTGAGATTCATTGGAAGAATCCTAAGGAAATGCAGTCCGAAAACAAAGGAAGTAGGTTACAGTACACTTGTTCGCCCACTGCTTGAATACTGCTCACCCTTGTGGAATCCGTACCAGATAGGGTTGATAGAAGAGATAGAGAAGATCCAACAGAGAGCAGCGCGCTTCGTTACAGGATCATTTAGTAATCGCGAAAGCGTTACGGAGATGATTGATAAACTCCAGTGGAAGACTCTGTAAGAGAGACGCTCAGTAGCTCGGTACGGACTGTTGTTAAAGTTTCGAGAACATACCTTAACCCAGGAGTCAAGCAGTATATTGCTCCCTCTTACGTATATCTCTCGAAGATACCATGAGGATAAAATCAGAGAGATTAGAGCCCACACAGAGGCATACCGACGATCTTTCTTTCCACGAACAATACGAGACTGGAATAGAAAGGAGAACCGATAGAGGTACTCAAGGTACCCTCCACCACACACCGTCAGGTGGCTTGCGGAGTATGGATGTAGATGTAGAAGATGGTTCGGTAAACCCTCTGCCAGGTACTTAATTTTGAATTGCAGAGTAATGACGTAGATGTAGATGTGCTGCAATACGTCTCCTCACCGTACCCCACATGTGCTCAATGGAATTTAAGTTGGGGGAACGGGCAGGACAGTCCTTTCGACGAATATCTTCTCGTTCAAGATCTCCTCCACTTACACAGCTCGACGCGGCTGGGCATTGTCACATATAAAAATGAAGTCAGGACCGAATGCGCCCCTGCAAAGACGCATGACTGTATCAGGGTTCAAATGGCTCTAAGCACTATGGGATTTAACATCTGAGGTCTTCAGTCCCCTAGACTTAGAACTACTTAAACCTAACTAACCTAAGGACACCACACACATCCATGTCCGAGGCAGGATTCGAACATGCGACCGTAGCAGTAGTGCGGTTCCGGACACAAGCGCCTAGAACTAGTCGGCCACAGCGGCCGGCCATATCGGGGTTTTTACGTGATGTCAGCCATTACCATCTCCATCTTCTGTCTTCGAAATAGAAACTGATGCAATGCTTGATGGTATCCAGTCATGAGCCATGGACTTCGACTCCAATAACAGCAGGCAACTGTTTGTGCTGGGAACCATTTGCACACCACAGGGTCTCCCTTTGTCTGATTACTTCCTGCTGGCAGCCACCTCATATGGCGAAGGATGGGAACACGTGAAGCATCTATGAACTTTGTCGGATATGATTGTTGTGGTGCTCTATGTATGGGGACGCATAATTTTACAAGAGCGTACTGACCTACAAATATTTAAACACAACTCACTCACGGTCAACGTTATCGTTACACTGTGCTCCTTCCCCGTGTACATATATTCAGGGGTCCATTCTGCCCTGACTTCGTTTTTATGGATGACAGTGCGGGGCCACATTGAACAGCGCAGGTCGAACGAAAGAATATTATGTAAAAGGGTTGACCTGCCTGTACGCTCGACTTAAATCCCATCCAGCACGTGTGGGTTACAGTGGGGACTGGGGCGATGTATTGCAGCACATCCACTTTCACCAACGACCATACAGCGCTTGTCAACCGCCTTGATTGACTAGTGCAACCCCCTACCACAGGGGCTCCTCACCAATCTTGTGGCCAGCATGGGAGCACGTTGAGCAGCATGCAATGCTGTCGATGGTGACTACATCTCCTATTAATAACCATGTTCCGCCGTTTGTAATGTTCAGGGGACCATCATAAATCACGATGACTTCAGCATAATTATTGTCTTTCAATAAAAGTTTCATTTCTGTCTGTCTCATTGTGTATTCGTTTTAGTTACCTTCTGTACCACACTGAACCAGTTTTTTTTCTATGTAACGTCCAAGTTTAATCGAAATATGCTACTTGCCAATGACACGTAATGCAAAAGTAACTTTCGCCCTTAAGGGTAAATGGAGTGGCATTGCAGTTAAAAAATTATTACTTTTTATTCTTAGTCCCTAGAATTTTACCTTTGAGTGGTGTTCAATCTTTTTGTAGGGGCTATAGAAGTATTCTTGATTGCTCAAGAATTTGTCTGCTAGACGTCAATATGGCCACAGCCTTAGCTGTCAAATTGAGAAATGTTCTGCTAGTGAGTCCTTTCAAATTTGTCGCTATTCGTACGAATTATGAAGTTACAGAAGGATGTTTTTTGTGTTGGCTACCCTGGTATCGCTTGTCTTCCTGGGGTTTCTACGTTCTCTCTGTTTACTGGAAGTCGTACTAATACACATTTTTTGCTGTGGTAACGCCTTATTATTACTACGAGAAACTGATTAGTTTTGTTGATAATAGTATAATTGTATTTGTAAATTCACATGGCAAAATAAAAGAGTATTCAAACTTAGTAGTAGTGATTAGAGAAAAAGAATAAAAACAATAAAGAAACACATGTATCATTTGTTGTTTCACCAGTGCCTCCTAATCTCAGTAGGCCTAGTGATACGCCCAAAGAAAATTCTTTCCAAAAGAAATTGAACAATGTAAGCAGTTAATATAATGATACGTATAAGGATAGCGAAGAATTTAAAATAATTGATATTTCTATTTTATCTAGTGTTCTGGAGACCCAGGTGTAGTGTAAACAATGTAAAAGCGAAGTAATGAAATTTTAAGTAATCAAAAATATAGGACTAGCTGCAGAGCTAAAGGGAATTTGTAAATATTGTAAATATAGTGTTAATCTATTACTTCTTGCTATATTATAACCGACAATAACAGCAAATTGTGCAGTTTCAATATTAGATTGGTATATGGCCACACACTACTGGGAAGTGAAAAGCAGGTGGATATATGCTGTGTGGGATAATGAATCGGTGTTCTCCCCCATCAAAATTTAGGAATTATATATTAAGGTCTTCAGCTGAAGATGCTGCAAATGAATGTATAAAAGCTGCAGTAGAGGAAGCAATGTTAGAAAACATAGACTGTGACAATGAAAGGAATATAAGTGCAGCATTTGACGTCACATGGCAAAAGCGGGACCATACTTCAAAAACAGTGCCATCTCACAAGTGCGGATACAGGCAAAGTGACTGCTGTTGCTATTACGTCCATATTTTGTAGGTGTTCAGAAAGACGAAAGCAATTTCATTTGGAAAATTGTACAGCAAATTTCAGTGGTACAAGTGGAAGTGGAAGAGGAAGGAGCGAAAAAACTTTTTCATTCCTCTCAGCTATGTTATGATGTACGGAACATCAATTACTTAGGCGATGTAGACTGCCAACAACATGGGGATGAGGTGGAAATAAAGAAATCTGAATGTGTGGGGCATTTGCAGAAGAGAATGAGGGCAGGTTTTCAAAAACTGAAGTCACTAGGGAAAACTTGCCTTAGTGACGGGAAACCAGCTGGAAGGAAAGATAGATTGACAATGTCAGCTATAAAGAGACTCCAAGTTATTTATTGTTTAGCAATTAGGCAAAATACTCATTGTGTAGAAGCAACGGAGAAAGCTGTATCAACAATGTATTTGCATACACTGCTCAACAATGATGGGACTCAGCGTGACTGTGCTCGGTAGGAGTGGAAAGATGGTGCAAATACATAAGGGTTTAGTCACTGGTTAAAAATATAACCATCGCAATACTCGGCCTATTTGAGTTATGGAGGCAAACCCTGATTTACTTTGAAAGTGTTTACATGACAGGACACAGAATAGAAACGAGGCTGAGAACACTGCCATTTGGACTCGTTTGCCCAAAAATGTGTACGTGGGCATACACCCTTTACGCTTTGGGGTGTAGGATGCCACTGCTACTTTCAATCTATGCAACATTAGTAAATGTGAAGTGATGCAGTCTCTAGGATTAGGCATAAACTGTTGCATTGTTGAGACAATGAGAAATTCGTATGGGGAGAGACTGATAAATGCAGAAAAAATGCTAAGGATGCACAGTAGGGGCGGAAGACAAAATAAAAGTAAGTACCAAGAGAAAATTACAGTTGAAGGATGACGAGGAGCCTGATGATCCAAGCTATCCATCAGGAATGTTTTGATGTCTCAACTTTGTACTCCATTTTCCGTAAGTTAATTTTTTTAATACGAAAGGTACATTTTCACTGTTTCTATTCAATATAGAAACCTGAAATTTTCAGGATGTATCGGAACATATATTTTGAATCTCCTGAAGTTAATTTTTTAATACAAACAGAGATGCTTTTAACATTTTATCGGGAAAATAGGACTAAAATTCAAAAGAAGAAATCAAGCTTAGAGGAAAAAAATTATATCTTCCCGTATAAAAGATAATACTAACTTTCTATAACTTCAGCAGTTAGACAAGGAATTTGTATATGACCCCTAATAATGTCAAAGCTTTTGCTTGCTTAGTTTCTAAGATAATATGTCTTATACAGAACCATATTTTACACTGTCCGGCAAGAGATAGTCCAGATAGTTTGCACACCAGTGAATATTTATTACGTGAAGACATACTTCGAAGTTGATCTCAAAGACCTATGACACATTTATAACAACCATTGGACTGCTCATTGCCGAAATCAGTTAAATGATATTTAGGAAGGACATTACGTAAATGAACGCAATGACACATGAAAGAATTCCCCGCCAAAATGTGTATGAAATAATTTACAAACGCTCAGAAAAACCCTTTGGCACAAAATGAAACATAATGTCACTCATCCTTGAAGTGGTGCGAGAATTAAAGGAAGACAATACTTTTGCATCTTCTTTTTAAAGGAACTTTTGAAAATGGAGTTCATTATGTCTATTTTTGCTTTGCTACCCTCAATTTCGTTTCCCGTGTCATCCATGAGTGTCCAGACGGTAACTGTGCTGCCACTGACATGTGACCAGAATTTCCTTGGATTTTTGGTACATTTTCGATAATATTCTACTGTGGTAATCATAGCAATCATTCAAGGCATCACGCATTGCCCTTTCGACAACCAAACGCGTTTCATTCATCATATCTCCGTCTACAGTCCTATGCTATATAAAAAAATAAAGTTATGAAAACAGCCAATTTTTGTGTTTATTGACCAAGCAATTCTGAATCGACTTTACTGCTTACAAAGAGAAGAGAAAACAAACGCTAATCGACGGAGCCTTAATGTCACGGTCTCCTCTCCGCATGGTAAAATACGTTATTATATATAAAAAACATTTTGATGTTAATGAAGCAAACATACGGAGAGTGATTATAGCGGAATTGAGTATTTGCGAGTCTCGAGTGAAATTCTGTTATAAGGAAATGCAATAAATTCCCTCTTTGTCAGGTGTTCGTAGATTTTTAGTAATGTTTTGAACCAACTGAAACATAAACTTTACTGTATTTACAAATAATACATTGATTCAGTGTATGTCAGCATACAGCAGAATACGTAGGTCAGTGCTACGGCTTCCATTAGACTTCATTGGGATAACCGACTACTCTGAAATGGAAGAAGGGGAATTTGGCATGGAGATTTCATATCAAAATTATCAGCGGGGTCTGGGAGATTTTCAGGTGCCTAAACAGAGAAAAAAACAAAAACAAACAAGCACGTGCTGTTTGTCTTTATTGCAGGTAATCTGTTATAACCTGTGGAATAATTTAACAGAGCAAGAATGAAAGTAGGCCTGAAAATCAACTAGAAGAAGAATAAGATAGTGTACAAACAAAATATCTAAAATAAAGTTGAAGACAGTGGCTAGATGGGCAGAAAAATAGATACGAACAAGCATAAACATGGCCTGGAACTCTTTCGGCAAGCTAAATATGATTTTCAGAACTAAATTAGCCATGGCTTGGAGAAGGGTAGTTTACAATCCTCGTTTATTGCCTGATTAAACATATGGCAGTGAAAAATGAACTTTCAACGCCATATTCAGTAAAAAAATGAAAGTTGGCACAGCGAGAAATGGAGAGGTGCATGATGGGAATTACTAGGAGATATGGGAAATCTTACAGATGGATCGGATAACAGAATGGAAAATGAAACTCGGACATGTAGCAAAAGGAATGGATGGTAGACTGGCCAAACAAATTCTTTTCTGGGTTCCAAGACATAAGAAAAAATAGATCCGACAAGATAATCGAAAATGGGTAAATAGCAGAAAACTTAAAAAAATATCATGGAAGAGGATAATATACGAAGCAGTGTGGAGCAAGCCGTTATCCAGCAGTGGACGTCGATTTGGTGAATATATATATATATATATATATATATATATATATATATATATATATATATACCTTTTCTTCCTCAATCAGTACAAATCTCGATTTAGACAGCTCTCCTCATATATATATATATATATATATATATATATATATATATATATATATATATATATAATCGAGATTTGTACTGATTGAGGAAGAAAAGGTCTAACGAAAAATCCGTAAATAGAACATTTGAATTTGTGAACAATGTATATTAAAATACACCTTATCTGAAATAGTGGCGGTTATGAGAGCGTCTGATAACATACGGAGGTGTACGGAGGAAAGAAAATTACGAACTGTGTATAACATAGCTTCATGGACTGCTGCCAAGAGCGAACGCAGAGCCGCAACCCGTCTGGTGAAGCAGATAACGGAAAAGAGATAGGAATGGAAATGCTTCTAAACAGATTGCAACGAAGAGCCCCGGTAAAAGGGATCAAGACTTAAGCAGATGACCCGTTAAATTGTGACTTCTGGAGGTTCGAGTACCGAATTAGAAGTAATCATGCTCTATATATAATACGTTGCTTCGGCCTCTAGAACAAACTATTTATAACAGCTAAAAGGACTGAATGCATCTTGCTGGAAGAGAAGCTATCGAAAATCTAGAAACCCAGCAATAAAATGAGGAAACGAACATTAAGAAACACGTCTACGATTACCGAGGCATTGTAATGCGCGAGAAATATCATTTTCGGGGGCGTATGACCAAAACATACCGAAAGCAAAAAGATAGGTCATACATAATAGGGACCATAACTGTGGATAGTTTCTGCCAGCCGTCAAAACTGATATAGTGCGCCATACATTAACCTACCATAAGATTTGCAATCAGCACAGATTGAAACAAATGAAACTTGTTATGACACTACGTGGCATCCAAATTCAAGGGGTGCTGTTCCTAACTTGGGCATAATGACAATGCAAACGGATACTCTTACGTAATTCTTGGTATCTATAACGTTGAGTTAGTTGTGCCCAAGACTGTGTCAGCTGACTAACAAAAGGGCACTAAGGACAATCGGCAATATCTAACGTTGGAACTGAGGCACAGTGACTGTAGAATAAAAATGGACATATGAAGAATGCGTTAGTTTGTACCAAATCTGCCGAGAGGCAATTAGCGACCCAAATGTACTCATAGAGAAGTGTTATTCGCTTTCTGTGTGAATATAGTCCTTTCTCATCTTATCTCAACATGAAAAAGAGAGCAGACAATTAACTTTATGAAACAGTGCAATCTGCACCATCAGAACATCAAATCCTTTATTGTGAGGCCATAGTGTTCGTAGTTGGTTTAATATTATTAAAGGTATTGGAAATTCTATCGGGCAACTACAAAAATTCTTATTTGTATTACCATACGAGTATCGTCTTACTGATTTATAATATCGTTAGTCGTCTGGAATAAAATATATTTACAATTTCGGTTTTGCTTTCTAGTTGTAAAACACGTCGTTACAAAAACAAAAAAAAAACAAAAAAATCACACCCCAACATCTTTTGTAATGACTTATGTTTAGATATAGACAGCAAATCATAATTGTAAACGTTTCATTCCAGGCAAGTGATGATGTTTTAAATCAATGAAACGAAACGTATTTTATAGCAAAAATACGCATTTTTTTGTCGTTGCACAGACGTATTTTACATGCCTTTAATAACACCAGAGCTTCATTTATGAGAAAGTATTGAGACTGAGAAAATGTTTAACTTACTATCGTCAAAGTGTGAATTAGGAGTCCTTGAGAAACAAGGCCGTTAATACATACATAACTGCTACAGCTTCCGTCAGATTTCATTGAATAGAAGAATAGTGCGGCAGGACATTTCCATCTCCCCGAAACTATTGTTGAGGCCGAGGGTGTGACCTCCACTGTGGCGGAGGAAAAAGCTATGTGAAGGTCAGGAAGCGACGCTGCCCCCTTCGCTAGAATGGGTTGAGAGTGGAAATGGTGACTGGAAACGAACGATGGACCATTAGTAAGACATCCCTGGTAGAATGAGACTTTTATTCATGTTAAATAACTTCAGGGGGGCCCACATCTTTCTTGTGAGTGCGCGCCTGGCCAACAAGAGGCCCTGGACCTTGCAGCACTACTTCCCTTTCCATGCTGCAAGTCCATCCTTCTATTCTTTTTTCCTCTCTGCCTTTCCATTAGATGTTCTTTTTGACACCGCCCATGCCTGGGTTTGGTATATGTTTTACGATACTCGTTTCCTTTTTCTTTTCTGGCGCTCTGTACAACTTTTCATTCTCCACTAAATGGTCGCCATTGTTCTGTTTGACCCACTATTCCTCTACCAAATTTTACAGAAGTGAGGGCTGTTCAGGGAAGATCGCCCAATGCAGTGCACCTTAGATTTTTTGTACCTTTCTGCCTTTACATTCTTCCTTTCTGACAAAAGTTATACACTCAAAACCCAACATGGTATCCATCCCATTGTCGGGGGTCATCAAGTAACAACACGTTGGTAGCCTCCTGACCAAGCAGGGATCGTCCAGTTGGTGTCTGTGCTGGAAACTCTCTCCATATGTCGAAGAGTATGTGCCCATTGCAGCTGGGACACGGGGACTCCGGGCGATGGTTATTTGGCTACTTAGTCACTTCTGTGGTTGGCTAGCGAGCGTGGGCAGAGCCCTGTTCAGAGTGGGTAACATCAAGGCAACTTTCTAAAATGATTCAGTTATGATTAATACTGCATCACTTATCGGTTGTGGACGCTGCTCGCCTGTTGGATGACATTCCTGTAACTATTGGCCCCCCCCCCCCAATAACAATCTCAATATGGTACAGGGTATCATCTTTCACCATGATGTCCTTTTACAGATCAACCAGTTAAGTACCAATTGGTGGTGTGCGCATGTTATCTGTTATGTCCCCAATGGGAACCAAAGGACAGTAGCGATGATACTGGGGCAGTCATCTTCCCCTCGAAAGGCGACTCGTTGCCTGAAAAGATCAAAGTTATGGTGTATTGACACAATGTGGAACTGTATGTTCCCCCTCCCATGCAGTGCTTCAAATTCATGAGATTTGGACACTTGTCTTCATGTTGTAATGCCAGCCAGATCTGTAGGGATTGTGGACAGCAGCTGCTTGTGAATGTTCCTGGGGCCCCTTCCTCACTTGTGTCAACTCCAGGGAGCACCATTCTCTCTGTTCACTGAACTGCACTATCTTCCCAAGACAAAAGAAAATCCATGAATCAAGACTCTTCACCAACTCACATACTCAGATATCAGGAGGCCAAGGAGAAATGTGATTGTCTGTATCCTTTGTGTATGACGATGCCTTTTGCTATGGCTACAATGACATCATCCTTTCTAGTGATAGTACCCTCTCTCTTCGTGCCTTCTACTTGGGCACTTGGGGCTGCTTGATTAAATCCAGTCCTCCGATGGTTGGGGATCCTCTTCCTATTGTTTTCCCTAATCCACTTTGGGAGCATTGACTCACACTCACTAAGGATGCCAATCCGCAACTCACAGCTGGAGAAGCAACGCCCTCCTCTGGCATCCACCAGATAGGGGTCCCTCAGGACGCTCCCCCCAGCCCCACCAATAGTTTGCTTATCTGCAACCAGCTAGTCGCTGAATGAACCACAGGTTGGTGGTCATAGGGCTTCATATCCCTCCTCTGTCCCTAAAACTAGGGCAGACAAGAGCTCCTGGATGTCAAAATCATCCAGTGTGAAGGGGGCAAAAAGAAGATCTCCAAGACGAAGAAGGTTCTGGTGTTCCTATGCCACAGGACCCTCTGTGCTCTAAACTCTGTACCCGAGAGAAGTTCCTGGTGTCCCTTGTAGCACCAGATCACCCTACAACACTTGCTCCAGAAATTATGTGTATTGATGCTGTATCCTCACAATCAGCGGCAGCTGTCCACCTTGGAATGTGACCTGCCTCCTTAGACCCTTCATGCTCGCACTGGATACTGATAGCGTGATCCTCCTGCAGAACTGTAGTGTATTTTTTCATCACTAATTGAGCTATGGCGTCTCTTATGCATTTCCCCTTACTTCTGCATTGCCCTCCAGGAAATCTGGTTCCCAGCACTGAAAACCCCTACACTCCACAGCTATTAACGCCATTTTAAGATTTTAAGATTTGAGCTGATTGCGACAGAGTGTCATTTGGAGTTTGCACATATGTTCTGAACTATATGTACAATGAACACATTCCACTTGTGGGCTGTGACTGTTGATGTGAGGATGTTTCCTAATATTATCATCTGTAATGTGTATGTCCCTCCTGATGATGAAGTGTCTCAGAATGCATTTTCTGCACTGATTTCTCAGATATCTCAACCCTTTCATGTTTAGACTGACTTCAATGCCCACAGCCCTTTGTGGTATGGAACTGCACTGAAGTGCCAAGGAAACTGGTACACCTGCCTAATATTGTGTACGGCCCCCATGAGCATGCAGAAGTCCTGCAGTATGACATAGCATGGACTCAACTAATGTCTGAAGTAGTGCTGGACGGAACTGACACCATGAATCCTGCATGGCTGTCCATAAATCCGTAAGAGTATGAGTGGGTGGAGATCTCTTCTGAACAGCACATTGCAGGGCATCTGAGATACGCTCAACAATGTTCATACCTGGGGAGTTTGGTGGCCAGTGGAAGTGTCTAAACTCAGAAGAATGTTCCTGGAGCCACTCTGTAGCAATTCTGGACGTATGGGCTGTCGCATTGTCTTACTGAAATTGCCCAAGTCTGTCGAAATGCACAATGGACATGAATGAATGCAGGTGATCAGACAGGATGCTTACGTACGCGTCACCTGTCAGAGTGGTATGTAGACATATCAGGGGTCCTATATCACTCCAACTGCATATTCCCTAGACCATTACAGAGCCTCCATCATCTTGAAGAGTCCCCCGCTGGCGCGCAGGGTCTGTGGAGTCATGAGGTTGTCCGCATATCCGTATCATCAATCCACTCAATACCATTTGAAACAAGAATCGTCTGAACAGGCAACATGTTTCCAGTCATCAATAGTCCAATGTCGGTGTTGATGGGCACAGAAGAAGCATAAAGCTTTGTGTCATGCAGTCATCAGGGGTACGTGTGGGCCTTTGGCTCCAAAAGCCCATATCAGTGATGTTTTGTTGAATGGTTTGCACGCTTACAGTTGTTGATGGCCCAGCATTGAAATCTGCTGCAGTTTGCGGAAGGGTTGCACTTCTGTCACGTTGAACGATTCTCTTCAGTCAACGTTGGTCCTGTTCCGCAGGATCTTCTTCTTGCTACAGTGATGTCGGAGATTTGATGTTTTACCGAATTCCTAATAATGACGGTACACTCGTGAAATGGTCGTATGGGAAAATTTCCACTTCATTGATACCTCGGAGGTGCTGTGTCCCATCGCTTGTGCGCCCACTGTAACACCACGTTCCGCACTTAAATCTTGATAACCTACCGTTGTAGCAGCAGTAACCGATCTAACAACTGCGCCAGAGACTTGTCTTGTATAGGCGTCACCGACCGCAGCCCCATATTCTGCCTGTTTACATATCTCTGTATTTCAATACGCATGCCTATACCAGTTTCTGTCGCGCTTCAGTGTATGATCATTAGCCGTGGTGTAGCTATTAAAACTTTGCTCACAGCGTTTGATCTTTGTCTCTTGAATCCCCATACACTTCTGTGTGGATCTCATCTACCGAGTGATCTTTCCACTTGCAGCCATGGTCTTCTCCATTCATTCCACTGGAGAGACCATGGTGACCTATGTGACAGTGATCATTTCCTGGTCGTCGTGCCCCCTCCCTCCTTTCACCATCATTCGGCTGGGCATCCACCCATATGGGCTTTCAGCAATGCTGACTGAGATACCTTTGCCTCTGCCATCACCTTTAGCACCGTACCGCGTGGAATTATCAATGCAGCTGAACAGACCGTAACATCAGCCATTCTATCGGCAGCAGACATAGTGATCCCCTGTTCCTCGAGATCCCTCCGTCGGAAGACAGTACTGTGCTGGACTTCAGATATAGCCATGGCCATTATGGATTGCAGACAGGCTCTCCAATGGCATAAGCGATATCTCTCAATGAAACACCTCATTACCTTTAAGTTACTCTGTACCCTGGTCTGCCATGACAAAACAAGAATGCGGCGAATGGCATGTTTCTATCACTGGACAACGTACCTCTGCTTTGCCGGTTTGGACAAAGGTTCAGTGCCTCTATGTACACCACTCCACAACACGTGTACCTGGTTTCTGCCTGAATGGTGTTGTCAACACTGACCCAGATGCAGTTGCCAAGCATTTTGCTCTGCGTTATGTTAGAACTTCTATGTATGAGAATTACTAGCCTGCATTTTGTGTCCTCAAACTGTGGGTGAATATAATTCATTTACCTTTGACTGTAGGTTACTTGGAGACATATAATGCTCCCTAGCCCTTTGCCGTGACATGACTCGAGGGCCAGGCAACAGTCACAGCAAGATGCTCAAACATTTATCAGTGGATTGTCAACATGAAGTCCTTGCAATTTTCAGTTGTACCTGGAGTGAGGGTGAGTTCCCATCTGAATGACGAGAAAGCATGATCGTCCCGGTGTTGATAATGAGTAAACACCCTATTGTCCAGTTTGTCCAATTGATTTTTTCTGCAAGTTGTTCGAATATGTGGTTAGATGGTGAACCAGTGTCCATTGCTGACAATTTGGTGTTGTTGGAGTCTGCTGTTCAATCAGTTTTTGCCCTGCGTCAACACCTTCTCGCTGTCTTCTTCAACTTGCAACAGGCCTGTGACATGATATAGCACCATCAAATTCTCGTTACCTTACGTAAGTATGATCTCTGGCGTCTTATCCTATTTTTAGTCCAAAAATTCTCGTGTTAGTGCACTTCAGTGTACTTTGTAGGTGGTTAAAGTTGGTACTTCCAACAGCACCCCTCCTCCAATGTACAAGAGAATGGGGTCCCACAGGACTCGATGATGCCCCTTTTTCTAGTGGCCCTCAATGATCTAGCAGCAGCCGTGAGGCCAACAGTCTCACTATTCCTGCATGCTGACGATGTTTGCATTTCCAATTGCTCCACCATAGTGTGTATTGCTGAACATCAACCTCAGGGTGTCATATGAAAGGTCAGTCTTAGGGTCCCATCCATGGCTTTCTATTTTCAGCCAACAAGACATGTGTCGTGCACTTCTAACACCATCGCACTATCCATCCACAACCAGAACTCTACCTCGACGACCAGCTGCTCAGTGTGGTGGAGTCATCCTTTTTTGGGACTAGTCTTCAATGACTAGTTTACGTGGCTTCCCCCATCTTCACCTACTTAAGAAAACGATATGATGACACCTTATACTCAGTAACACCAGGTGGGGCACAGACTACCCTACACTTTTGTGGCTTTACAAAGTTTTGAACCTGTCATGTCTTGATTATGGAAGTCTAGCATATGGCCCAGCATCACCTTCAGCATTACAGATGCTAGAACTGATATACCATTGTAGGGTTCGACCTGTGACAAGTGCCTTTCAGACCAGCCCTGTCAATGACCTACTTGCTGCACTATAGGTCAGAATCCAACAATTGCTCCTCGACTATGGGATACACATTTGCTGTTGGCTTCTACCATGCCCTTTTACCTCCTACAACAGACGCCAAGGAATGGAGTCATAATTGCAGTTCACATACAGTGTCTCTGCTCTGGACTCCAACTTCCCCACTGTCGCCTCTCGTCAGGGAGCAGTCACTTATGCCCCCATGGTGTGCACTCCATCTTCAGATCTGTCTTTGAACTGAAAGACTCTATATACTACATGACTTTCTGCCACGTGTTCCTGGCCATTCTCAATGGATTTCCAGGTTAGAAAGTGATATACACTGGTGGCTCTATGGTTGACAGATGAACCGGTTTTACCAATATACATGCAAAGTGCAATGAACTAAGCTCCTTGTGGAAAAGATGTAGTGTTTTCACTGCAGGATTGGTAGCCAATGGTGGAGCTATTAGTCAAAAATATTTTTTGCACCAGTGAGACATTCGTAATTGGCAGTGACTCCCTGAGTAATCTTCAGGCTATCGTCCAGTGCTACCCTCAGCACCCATTGGTTATGGGTTATCCAGGATCTCCATTCTCACCTCCATCCAGCAGGTTGTTTCGTTGTGTTTGTCTAGATCCTAGGTCACATTATGGTCCCATGGAATGAACATGCTGACCTGTTGGCCAAGTCGACTACCAGAAAGACAACTTTGAAGATAGAGCTACTGGAACTGGACCTTAAGTCAACTCCATGCCATCACTTGTTGGAGACTTGGAACATGGATTCGTGTTCCCTGGTTTACCCTAAGAAATTGCGAGCAATAAGGGGGACTACAGCCATGTGGCAGTCTTCATGCTTCTTTCAGGGAGTCTACCATTCTGTGTTGGCTTCAAATAAGGCACACTTTGCTGACCCATGTCCACATCCTAAAGTGTGAGGATCCACCACAATGTTGGCGTAGTGCCCATCTAATGGTGATCCACACCCTACTGGACTGCCCTAGGCTGCCCTAATTTGGCTAACTTAAACTAGTTTACTTGCTGCATCTAGTACTAGCACACAATGGCAAAGTGACTGATCTTGTTTTACGTTTTATCTGGGAAGGTGCTTTCTACTCTGCTCTTTGAGGTACGACACACTGGCCGTGTTGGGTACTTGAGGGAGGGGTGCTCCATTGCTTGCTCCAGCTCGGGGGTCCTACGTCTCCCCTTGCTCAGTGGTACAGCCTGGCTCTTCCTCTCCCACCTCTAAAATTCTTCTTATTCTTTTACATCTGTCATTTGTGTACTGTCTCATCGCGGTTTTTCTCCTTTCTGAGATTTTATCAACTTGTCCGAGTTGCTCGTTTTCTTGTAGTAATGGAGAGACACCAGTCAGATACAGAGGGTGTGTATCCCATTGCATAACATGTCCTGGGGCCCTCTATCTGCTTTCTGGGCGGAACAAGTTATCCACTTTCACCTTCTTTCCAGTCTGTCACTTCTACTTGCTTCTGTCTTTTATTTTTATTGATTATTGGTTGAAACTGAGTTCACCAGGATTTGTCGTCTGTGTCCTTCCTTTCTGAGGACTCTTCCCAGCATGGCACATAGTATGGAGGGACTGATGACCTCATAGTTTGGTGGCTTTAACACTACAAAGCAATCCAGTTATCTAGTGAGGTGTGGTCACTACTGAAGGAGAAGCAGCCAACCCTCGAATGACGTTGTGAGCTACAGAACTTAGTGAGCCATCGTCATCAGGTGTGCCTGAGCAGTGGTGTGCATAATCTGAGTCACCTGCTGGAGTCAGCAGGATATCTATAACTCGCAGGGATGGGGTGCAGCAGCTGATGCATGCTTATGCCATCCAGGCTACTGGCCCTCTTTGAGTCAGCAGTACGCCACAGGGAAGAACAGTACTTAAACCATATCCCCTGCATGATTGATGCCAAAGGTGTATGCCCAACTATGTGATGAACAGCGTTTATGGAAACTTTCATGAACTGGAGTACAGTGACAGGATTGGGCTGCCCCCAGTTCAGTCCTGAAATGGAAAGGTGGCCAACTGCGGAAAGTAGTCACCCAGAGGGAGACACAGCGGTTTGATGGTGCTAAGTCGTCTGCATACGATTTCCAGCCCAGGATGGAGACAGAGTCCATAGTCAGAGACTGGCAATGCCATCAGGTGCTGCAGTAGTCTCTATCTAAAAGTCAGCAATGGAGACGGCAATGGTAGTATCACATACATGCACCTCTACAGTCATATGTAGACGAACATCTGAATTAGTCTGATTAGATTTGAATACATCTGAGTACATCTGAAAGTGAGGATCTGATTTGGGGGAGTATTTATGAGTGTCTGCTGGCCAGTACTTCAGGACTTCAACAGCAGCATTCCCACAGCAGAAGAGACAACAGATCTTACTAACTGAGTATTGTAATGGGTGACGATAATTTCATTTTCTCTTCTTGTTTAGCCAGTTCCTGAAGGTGCCTAGTAGTGTTGCCCAACTGCACCCTTCAGAGGCGCTGAATAGCTCCTTCTGCTTTGTCAGCTTCCTGAATGAGCGCTTTTGCGCTCTGAATACAACTTCTTACTTCATAGTGCATGGTCACCATGACTGATGTTGTTTTGTGATTCTTCAATTTCTCCAGGCTTATTTTATGACGAAATAAATCTCAGGTGAACAGCCTGGTATGAGTGTGCATAGGACACAATATTTCGGCAATTGACCACGTTGCCATCATCAGGTGCGCTGGTGTACTGACCGGTGGTGGGACGTAGCAAAATATGTTCTCAGCATTTTTGCAAGAGCACATAGACCAAACATAAGTTTCTTCAATCCCTATTAGGGAAAACGCTATTCCATCAATTTTTTCTCGTTTAAAAAAGGTGTGTATGTTGAAAAGTATTAATTATTGTTCAACTTCTATAAAATTACAATATAAAAGTTCAGTATCAGAACGGTGGAGATTGCAATTGTCATAATCTCTATAGTAATGCTCAAACTGATGTGTTCATATTGGGACAGAGTTAAGTGTCTGTAATAGTATTATCATAGTTTTCTCACATATAGGGTGCTTTGAAGTTATATTTTTAGTTTGTTAATAACCAATGAGGAAGTACTGAATAGAACTGGTAGAGAAGAAATTTTGAGGCATAACTTGACTAAAAGGAGGGACTGGTTGACAGGACACATTCTGAGACTTCAAGGGATCACCAGTGCAGTATCAAAGGGAAGTGTGGAAGGTAAAAATTGTAGAGGAAGACCGTGAGATAAATACAGTACAGAGATTCAAAAGGATGTAGGTTGCAGTAGTTATTTGGAGATGAAGAGTCTTGCACAGGTTAGAGTAGTGAGGAGGGCTCGTTCTTTAGACTGGAGACATCAACAAAAATATATTTCCAAATATTTGTAGGGGACATTTATTAACATTAAAGTTACTCTACTGAGTTATGTCCTTGTGCATAGAAATGTTATATGTATAGAAAGAGTATATGTGTGACTTATTATTTCCATATTATAAGATACGCATTTGCTCATTTTATTTGAGCTTTCAGGCAAATTGTACCCAACCAGCTTTGATATCATTGCGATACTTTGTCTTTGACTGCTTGCTGTCAAGGTTCAAGATATTATTTCTTTAACTGTATATTTTAATGCAAAATTGATATTTAATTACATACCATTTATTTTTGTACGATTTCATAAAATTCTACTATTCTCTGATATAAAAGTTTCACACTTGTATGCATTTCTACAAATGTAACCTGGCAGGTCATGTCATAGTCAAAACGATGGCAAACTGTGGCAGCTTAGCACTTCGATAGTGCTGCCACATCTTGACATTTTCCTCCCTCTATCTAAATGGAGCTTCTTCCATCTCCCAGAAGCAGTTATCTACTCCTTCACCCTTTCACATGTGTTGCCATGCATAACATCTTATTGTAAAGGAATGTGCTGTAAATGCATGTTAATGAGTCCAATCAGAGAATTATAATACTGTAAATGTTTGACTTCCCATGAAATAATGAGAGTAATTTAAAGTAAGCTGTAGGTTGTAATGCAACACATTCATCTGCATTGTGTTCAACAATTTTTTTGTTTCAGTTTTCTTTAAAAAGAGAGGAAGAGACCCCCACACTGTGGATCTGAAACTTGTTGTGAAGTGTCGTTTCTTGCTGCTTGCACTCTCTCACAGTGTTTGAGTGAAAAGCCTCAAGAGGTGTGTGTTTTCCGTTAGCAAAAAATGAAGAATACAAGAAAAAAGAGTCCTTCAATATTTAAAGTAACATCTAAGAAAGAGAGCCACATCTCTGACACAATAATTACTCCTGTGTTTATGTGTCTGATTTTGCTGTATACAGTACACTCATCTTTTCAATTTTGAATTTACATTGACATGGATTCTTTAAAGAGTAACTCATTCTTCATATACTGCGATGCATGTGATGTCATGTCCTTGTTTTATTTCTCCTTTTTTACATTTGCTTGGAATTCCTTCATTTAGTAATAGATGTAATGAGATGCTCATGCAATTTTGTTTTAAGTTATGCAGTGTAACTGACACCGACAGCAGTCTGCTTTATATTCTTTCTTAGAAAATAAACATAAAGCACAAATAATTTCATCTGCGTTATTAAAACAGCTGTTCAGTAAAATTGGACTAACACAAATTTCAACTGTGCACAATGATTCATAGCTGCTGTTTTAGGGCTTTTTTGGAGATACATTTACTTTTCTTTCCAAACAATAAAAAGTAAAACTTTCGAAACAGGTACACTACCTTCTTCCTCTATATTTTCTATTCAGCATCAGTCTCATCAGTATCGATCCATAGTGATTTTTTCAGTCGGATGTACAAATTGGAAAAACTTAATAATTTGTGCATTTGTTAAGCCTAGTGAACACAATTGTGTAGCTGGAATTCTGCCTTGAGCATAGTTTGTTGTATAGCAGTATACTATGTTTAATTTCAGTCTGTGATGTCTTATTCTATGCATTTATGAGCTAATAAAGAAAATGGAGATAAGTTCTTTTAACCTTGAACATTAAAATTGATCTGCATATGAGTAGAAAATTGAAATTTAGTGAAGAATCAGTAGCAGTAATCAAACAAGAATTGCCTTCAGAGTTCTGGCTCCATCAGCTACCGACATAAGTAGTGTAAAAGAGACCTTAAATGGATTACAAAAGTAGCCTTTTTGCACCACTTCTTGGTTATTAAAAATGTGTAACCTAAAATAAATGTACATTGCAAAAGCGTGGTTTTACTTGCTCAAATAAGCATTTAAGGCAAGAAAAATTTCTCAAAATGCCTTTATTGACACTGTGCTATTCCCGAAAACAGTGTAACACTTACTACTTAAAACATCTGTTACGTGCACAAGACAGAAATTAAGAACAAGTAGCAACCGTAAACACTAATCTGCTAATGTTCTGGGGCATCGAAGATGGCTGCAGGAGACCTTATGTTCACCACGATACCTCCCCGTGACATCACTATGACGTATCCATGTCCATTTTCGATCGTTAAAGAGTCTATCGACATTCGTGAGATGAGCCTCCCGTGGCGCGAATCTCACATCTGGTATACTTGCTACTATAACTTAATGATTCTTAGAAATACTCTGACTGGTTGCTGTTTTCAGTACTCAATTACTTTCAAGCATGAAAGTAATGTGTGGCTAACCCGGTTATGATCATTCCAGAAATGCTGTCTGGACAATCATTGTATGTGCATCATTAGTATTATTAGATGGAAACGTACTTATAGCTTGCACACCAATGGATGAATCATATCTTGCTTCATAGTATGCTCTTCAATTGATGGCCCAAGCTATCACCTTCACGATCCTGGACGCACAGGAATTACAGGGAGTGTCTAAAATCAATGTAAAAAAATGAGAGGGCTGGTAAAGTGGGTCATAACAAGCAAATTTCACATTGCAACCCACGTCCGCGTCCTTTTGCGTTGGGCTCTAGGCGTCATTTAACAGCGTCGCACGTTGCCGGGAAAGTAGGCGTACAACCCACCATCCGAGTCGATAGTAAGCAGGTATTCCGGAGGGTAAAACACCACAAAGTTTCTCCTGTTTGCTGGGACGCGAACGCTTTGCGTTTGGCAGTGTAAATGGCTGTATGATAAAATTTCGCACGGAGAGCGATATTACGTGCACTGCAGTGTCTGGTCGTCCTGCTTCAGTGTGGAGAGGACGGCAGATCGAGTGTTTTTCTTGGGAGGAAGGGGCAGAAGTGCGCTATGCTTAAGGGGTGGCGGATGGAAATGCTCTCGCTGCTCAACGGTTGTACGTTCAGCGGCTACCGAATCCTAGAATGTCAGACCAATGCACATTCACTGCCATCCACAGGTCCTTAAGAGAGGTGAGTTGTCCACTGACATCCTATCATAATGGTGCATGTGCGTTTAAGGCCTACATCGAAATCCGGCACGTTTGGGCCTGGGAAGATATGCATTGCCTCTTTGGCCGTGGTCACCGAGAGCGCTTCGCGATCAATGTTTGGGCACGTTTGGCAGGCGATAATCTCACTGCTCCATACATGCTTCGTCGACGACACTGCCAGAGTTATAGAACATGTCCCACTCAATGTGTGACAACTCAGCGCGGCAGCATTATGGTGCATCTGCGCACCTTCCTCGTGCAGTGCGAAATCATTTGGATGAGAACTTTGGTGAGAACTAGATAGTGTAGTGGACCGGTGGCTTGGCCTCCACGTTCCTCCGATTTGACTTATTCGTCTGGAGACACCTGAAATCTGTTATTCACGTAGCACCTATAAAGACGGATGAAGAGCTCATAGCACGAATTATGGCTGCCTCTGATGCAATCCCCCCTTTGCTAGGGGTGTTTGTAAGGGTGCGACAATTACTCAAGGATAGTTGCACGACTCGCAGTCAAGTAGAAGGGCGTAATTTCGAGCAGTTTTGGTAGCTGTTTGCAAGAAAAGATCACGAAACATCAACCCCACACCTCTTTGACCTTGATATCACAAAGATACTGAAAATATTAGCCCGCAGACCTGCTACTATGTCGACACGGATGGCTAGTTTTATGCCACCCTTCACGGAGGCGCGCGAAATTGTTAAACGAACCCCGAACACTGAGGGATGCGCGCGTGAGTTGCTTCGTGAAAGTTGCTCATTACGACCCGCTCTACCAGCTCTCTCACCTTTTACAATGTGAACGCCAGCAAAAGGGGCCTAATAAATATCCCCGGTTTAAGCACGAGGTTCAGTTAAGCTGTTGCAAATGACTAAAATACATATCTGACTGCGTACCAACATGATTTACAGCATAGCGCGCGATGTAACAGTTGGTTCGAGGAACCAAGCTTATGTAAATTCCTGGGAATTATTAACTAGTACTTCTTCATAATTATTTCTCCACTCCGAAGTTAAAAAAACTACTCAAAGCTAAACTTCAATGAAGGTTCATTGCCGAATATCACTTCGATGGACACGAGACTGCAAATCACGAACTGCGGTAGCTCATATAAAGTACATTGTTAGTAAGTCAATACAAGTATTGCACCATTTGAGACCCTGGTTATCTTTTAGTCCAATCAAAGCTGGCCTGGGACGTTAGTCACTTCAGAATACAATACAATGGTCAACATTGAACTTCAGAGTACGGTAGTGACTTTTCATAATCTTCATTATTCGACCATGGCTTTGTCGGATTTCTTTGACGGCCAGGATTGTAGCCCTGTCGTCGCTGCTAGCCCATCTTGTTACCATGCTCTACCAGTGCATTAGGATGCCTCGAGGCTCTGTCTGATACGCAACTGCTGCAACATTTTGTGCAAATATTAGCGCGTACCGTTACCCTCACTTGTTGTCTACCTGGGCTCTCAGTAGCCATAGTCATCAAAAGTTCATATCTTAGAGGCAAAAATGAATGTATACTGTTGTACTGGGAATATTCTCATAGGTTCTGATATACTTTTATGATTTACATTTGTCAAGAAATAATCTTATACAGTTTTTGAGTTATATTTAAACAGGAGTTGTTAGGTTTCACTAACTGTCTTTCCTACTGGTGATTTACATTTGTGCTTAAAAATTTAACTATTAATTTTTAAAATTTTACCTTGTGCTATTGTTAATTTTTGAACCTGTTTGGGTAAAGATAATAAGTTAATGATATTGCTATATAAGTTGTTCTGCAACTTCTACCTATCGTAAATAAATAAATTTTGCTGAGCTTTGTATGTACAACATAGTAGTTCAAAAACCTGCGTCCTACTGGTAATCTAAATTCAGCATTCAAAATAAAGTGCCCAATGTGTCTGAAAAGGAAAGTTTACAGTGTGTATGTGTATCACCAGTTATGATGAATGGCTGTGGTGTGTAAACTATCCACTGATTTGCTAACTTGTTAGAGATATGGAGAGACCGATACGATTACCTTATGAAGGAGGGGTAAGTGACTTCAGGAAACATGGAAGTATATGGCTGAAGACCGTAATGGCTTTGCAAATCGGGATTTAAGACACTTCTGTTTATATCCTTGTGTCCATAGGCGCATTAAAATATTTCAAACAAGGCACTTTCCTGCACCAGGCTGTTTGGTACTTAAAGAAACACTTCATTTCATCCACAATTAACAAGCTTTGTCCACTGGCATTATGAAGCAACAAGACAATAAAACAATTAGAAACGTTATGAGCAGCTTTACCATGTAAGCAACAACAAAATACAGCCCTAGTTACTAACATCACACGAAAAGTTATGTCATATGCTTTCATCTGTCCGACTGTCATGATCCGCTCAGCACCCCGGAATAAAAAAGTATTGGGCACTTTCAAACAAACAAGAAATAATAAAACGCAGCCCAAGTTACCTACTTCACACAAAAAGTTACGTTGTATATAACTTTCCTTGTTAGCTTTTCGCGTCAAATGTGGGTACAATTTCGAGTTTTTCGAAATCATACATCGTTTTAAGGCAGCATGATGACGTACACTCATCGCTCACAATCCGTCTATAGGATATAAGTGGTTACCACAATAGCAGCCACGAAAGTTAGTTTTTCTGACGAAAAGGTTTTCGTCTGATGCTTGTAACTGTACCACGATCTGGCACGAGATGTGAACCAAGAATATTATACGCAATAATTTAGATCTCAAAAAATTACGCTATATGTTTCCAGTTTTCAACATGTTATGATCCGTTCACCAATTTCGAGTAGGTGAATATAGAATGGCCGGACGGCGAAGTGAACCCCAAATGCAAATCCAGTGTGCTAAACACTACATTATCTTGCTCAACAAGGCTATTATAGCAGTTAACATGGACAGTAGAAAATGTTCAACATCGACCTCTTAATGTTAATGTAGGTATGTGAACAACCCTTTGTTTAGTATTACAATACTTTAACGCACTAACATATTCGCACTGAATCACCGTGGTAATGAGTCTTTGAGAAGTGTTTTGCAGATAGACTAAAAGACCCGTTGGTGACTATACCATATAAAGATGGGTAAAAGGATGCAAACAAACGCATTTTTGGTGTTCATCATTGTAGACAGTAGCGATATACAGACGTCAGCAATAGCTATACTGTGTGGATGTAGAACTATGGTTTCTCAATAAAGAACTAAATGGTGCCTCCAGACTGCTGTCGTTGTCCTGATGTTATGTTTAGACAAAAACATTCCATATGTGATTAAGAATTATTTATTTATTTCTGGTTACAAGCCTTATGTCGTTGGTTTGATGCTACCCGTCACGAATTTCTCCTCCGTGCCAATCTCTTTATCTCAGAGTACCACTTGCAGCCTACGTCGTCAATTATTTGCTGGATGTATTCCAATCTCTGTCTTCTTCCAGAGTTATTACCCTCTACAGCTCCCTCTAATACCATAGAAGTTATTCCGTGATGTCTTAAGAGATGTCCTACAACCCTGTCCCTTCTTCTTGTCATTGTTTTCCATTTATTTCTTTCCACATCTATTCTGCAGAGAACCTCCTCTTTTCTTACCTTATTAGTACAGCTAATTTTCAACATTCTTCTGCAATCCACACCTCAAATGTTTCGATTTTTTCCTGTTCCGATTTTCCCACAGCCCATTTCCACTGCCGTACAATGCTGTGCTCCAAACGTACATTCTCGGAAATTTGTTCCTGAAATTAAGCCTGTGTTTGATACTAGTAGAAGTCTCTTGGCCAGGAATGCCCTTTTTGTCAATGCTACTCTGCTTTTTATGTCCTCCGTGGTCCGTCCGTCATGGGTCAGTTTGCTGCCTAGGTAGTAGGAGTCCTTAATTCATGTACTTCGTTATCACAATTTCTGATGTTAAGTTTCAAGCGGTTTTCATTTCTGCTACTTCTCATTACTTTCATCTTTCTTCCATTTACTCTCAGTGCATATTCCGTATTCATTAGAGCATTCATTCAATTCTTCACTTTCTCAGAGGAAGGCAATGTCATCAGCGACACTTATCATTGATATCTTTTCACATTGAATTTTAATTCCACTCTTCAATCTTTCTTTTATTTCTGTCATTGCTTCTTCAATGTACAGATTGAAGAGTAGGGGCGAAAGACTATACTCTCTGTCTTACACCCTTTTTAATACGTGCACATCGCTCTTGGTCTCCCACTCTTATTGTTCCCTCTTGGTCCTTGTACATATTGTACACTACCCGTCTTTTCCTATAGCTTACCCCAATTTTTCTCAGAATTTCGAACCGCTTGTGCCATTTAACATTGTCGATTGTCTTTTCCAGGTCGACAAAACCGATGAACGTGTCTTGAGTTTTCTTCAGTCCTGCTTCCATCATCAACCGCAACGTTAGAATTGCCGCTCTGGTGCCTTTACCTGTCCTAAAGCCAAATTGATCGTCATCTAACACGTCCTCAATTTTTTTTCAATTCGTCTCTGTATTATTCTTGTAAGAAACTTTGATGTATGAGCTGTGAAGATGATTGTGCGATAATTCTCGCAATTGTCGGTTCTTGCAATCTTCGGAATTGTGTGGACGATTTCTTCCGAAAGCCAGATGGTATATCGCCAGACTTACATTCTACACACCAACGTGAATAGTCGTTTATTTGGCACTTGCCCCAATGATTTTAGAAATTCTGATGGAATGTTATCTATTCCTTTTGCATTATTTGATTTTAAGTCCTCCAAAGCTTTTTTAAGTTCTGATTCTAATATCAGCCCCCCTATCTCTTTTGTATCGGTTCCTGTTTCTTCTATTTCTATCATGCCATCAGACAAGTCTCCCCCTCACAGAGGCCTTCAGTGTACTCCTTCCATCTATCGGCTCTCTCCTCTACATTTAACAGTGGAATTCCCATTACGCACTTAATGTGTTCGCCCTCGCTTTTAATTTTACCCAATGTTGTTTTGAGTTTTCTATGTACTGAACCAGTCGTTCCGACAATTATTTCTTTATCTATTTCTTCACATTTTTCATGTAGCCATTTTGCCTTAACTTCTCTGCGCTTCCTATCTGTTTCATTCCTAAGCGACTTGTATTTCTGTATTCCTGTATTTGCCTGAACATTTTTGTACTTCCTTCTTTCATCTACATATACATCTACGTGATTACTCTGCTATTCATAATAAAGTGATTGGCAGAGGATTCAATGAATCACCTTCAAGCTGCCTCTCTACCGTTTCACTCTCGAACGGTACGCCGGAAAAACGAGCACTTAAATTTTTCTGTGCGACAACTGATTTATCTTATTTTATCGTGATGATCATTTCTCCCTATGTAGGTTGGCGCCAACATACTGTTTTCGCAATCGGAGGAGAAAACTGGTGATTGAAATTTCGTGAGAAGATCCCCTCGCTACGAAAAACGCCTTTGCTTTAATGATCGCCACTGCAATTCACGTACCGTGTGTGACACTATCTCCCCTATTTCGCGATAATACAAAACTAGCTGCTCTTCTTTGTACTTTTTCGATATCATCCGTCAGTCCCACCTGATGCGGATCCCACACCGCACAGCAATACTTCAGAATAGGGCGGACTAGCGTGGTGTAAGCGGTCTCTTTAGTAGACCTGTTGCAGCTTCTAAGTCTTCTGGCAATGAATCGCAGGCTTTGGTTTGCTCTACCACAATATTATCTACTTGATAGTTCCAATTTAGGTTATTTGTAACTGTAATCCCTAAGTATTTAGCTGAATTTACAGATTTCAGATTTGTGCGACTTATCGCGTAATTGAAATTTAGCCGATTTCTTTTAGTACTCATGTGAATAACTTCACACTTTTTATTATTCAGGATCGATTGCCACTTTTCACACCATACAAAAAAGGCTTTGAACACTATGGGAGTTGATATCTGTAGTCATCAGTCTCCTAGAACTTAGAACTACTTAAACCTAACTAACCTAAGGACATCACACATCTATGCCCTAGGCAGGATTAGAACCTGCGACCGTAGCAGTCACGCATTTCCGGACTGAGCGCCTTAACCGCGAGACCACCGCGGCCGGCACACCATACAGATGTTGTTGTTGTTGTGGTCTTCAGTCCTGAGACTGGTTTGATGCAGCTTTACACGTTACTCTATCCTGTGCAAGCTTCTTCATCTCCTAGTACCTACTGCAGCCTACATCCTTCTGAATCTGCTTAGTGTATTCATCTCTTGGTCTCCCTCTACGATTTTTACCCTCCACGCTGCCCTCCAATACTAAATTGGTGATCCATCGATGTCTCAGAACATGTCCTACCAACCGATCCCTTCTTCTAGTCAAGTTGTGCCACAACCTCCTCTTCTCCCCAATTCTATTCAATAACCTCCTCATTAGTTATGTGATCTATGCATCTAATCTTCAGCATTCTTCTGTAGCACCACATTTCGAAAGCTTCTATTCTCTTCTTGTCTAAACTATTTATTGTCCACGTTTCACTTCCATACATGGCTGCACACCACACAAATACTTTCAGAAATGACTTCCTGACATTTAAATCTATACTCGATGTTAAAAAATTTTTCTACTTCAGAAACGGTTTCCTTGCCATTGCCAGTCTACATTTTATATCCTATCTACTTCGAACATAGCAGAACTCTATACTACTTTAAGTGTCTCATTTACTAATCTAATTCCCTCAGCATCACTCGATTTAATTCGACTATATTCCATTATCCTCGTTTTGGTTTTGTTGATGTTCATCTTATATCCTCCTTTCAAGACACTGTCCATTCCATTCAACTGTTCTTCCAAGTCCTTTGCTGTCTCTGACAGAATTACAATATCATCGGCGTACCTCAAAGTCTTTATTTCTTGTCCATGGATATTAATACCTACTCCGAACTTTTCTTTTGTTTCCTTTATTGCTTGTCAATATACAGATTGAATAACATCGGGGATAGGCTACAACCCTGTCTCACTCCCTTCCCAACCACTGCTCCTCTTTCATGCCCCTCGACTCTTATAACTGCCATCTGGTTTCTATACAAATTGCTAATTGCCTTTCGCTCCCTATATTTTACCCCTGCCACCTTCAGAATTTGAAAGAGAGTATTCCAATCAACATTGTCAAAAGCTTTTTCTAAGTCTACAAATGCTAGAAACGTAGGTTTGCCTTTCCTTAATCTTTCAACTAAAATAAGTCGTAGGGTCAACATTTCTACGGAATCCAAACTGATCTTCCCCGAGGTCGGGTTCTATCAGTTTTTCCATTGGTCTGTAAAGAATACGCGTTAGTATTTTGCAGCTGTGACTTATTAAACTGATAGTTCGGTAATTTTCGCATCTGTCAACACCTGCTTTCTTTGGGATTGTAATTATTATATTCTTCTTTAAGTCTGAGGGTATTTCGCCTTTCTCATACATCTTGCTCAGCAGATGGCACAGTTTTGTCAGGACTGGCTCTCCCAACGCTGTCAGTAGTTCTAGTGAAATGTTGTCTACTCCGGGGGCCTTGTTTCGACTCAGGTCTTTCAGTGCTCTATCAAACTCTTCACACAGTATTGTATCTCCCATTTCATCTCCATCTACATCCTCTTCCATTTCCATAATATTGTCCTCAAGTACATCGGCCTTGTATAGACCCTCCATATACTCCTTCCAGCCGGACATGGTGACCGAGCGGTTCTAGGCGCTACAGTCTGGAACCGCGTGACCGCTACGATCGCAGGTTCGAATCCTGCCTCGGGCATGGATGTGTGTGATATCCTTAGGGTAGTTAGGTTTAATTAGTTCTAAGTTCTATGGGACTGATGACCTCAGCAGTTAAGTCCCATTGTACTCAGAGCCATTTGTACCATTTTACTCCTTCCACCTTTCTGCTTTCCCTTCTTTGCTGAGAACATGCAAGTGGTTCTCCTTTCTCCAAAGGTCTCTTTAATTTTCCTGTTGGCAGCATCTATCTTACCTCTAGTGAGATAAGCCTCTACATCCTTACATTTGTCCTCTAGCCTCCCTGCTTAGCCATTTTGCACTGCCTGTCGATATCATTTTTGAGACGTTTGTATTCCTTTTTGCCTGCTTCATTTACTGCATTTTTATATTTTCTCCATTCATCAATGAAATTCAATATTTCTTTTGTTACCCGAGGGTTTCTACTAGCCCTCGTCTTTTTACCTATTTAATCCTCAGCTGCCTTCACTATTTCATCCCTCAAAGCTACCCATTCTTCTTCTACTGTATTTCTTTCCCCCGTGCCTATCAATTGTTCCCTTATGCTCTCCCTCAAACTCTGTACAACCTCTGGTTCTTTCAGATTATCCAGGTCCCATCTCCTTAAATTCCCACCTTTCTGCTGTTTCTTCAGTTTTAATCTACAGTTCATAGCCAATAGATTGTGGTCAGAGTCCACATCTGCCCCTGGAAACGTCTTACAATTTAAAACCTGGTTCCTAAATCTCTGTCTTACCGTTATATAATCTATCTGATATCTTTTAGTATCTCCAGGGTTCTTCCATGTATACATTCTTCTTTCATGATTCTTAAACCAAGTGTTAGCTATGATTAAGTTATGCTCTGCGCAAAATTCTACCAGGCGGCTTTCTCTTTCATTTCTTAGCCCCAATCCATATTCAGCTGTTATGTTTTCTTCTCTCTCTTTTCCTACTCTCGAATTCCAGTCACCCATCACTATTAAATTTTCGTCTCCCTTCACTTCCTGAATAATTTCTTTTATCTCATCATACATTTCATCAATTTCTTCGTCATCTGCGGAGCTAGTTGGCATATAAACTTTTACTACTGTAGTAGGCGTGGGCTTCGTGTCTGTCTTGGCCACAATAATGCGTTCACTATGCTGTTTGTAGTAGTTTACCCGTACTCCTATTTTTTAAATTCATTATTAAACCTACTCCTGCATTACCACTATTTGATTTTGTGTTTATAACCCTGTAGTCACCTGACCAGAAGTCTTGTTCCTCCTGCCACCGAACCTCACTAATTCCCACTATATCTAACTATAACCTATCCATTTCTCTTTTTAAATTTTCTAACCTACCTGCCCGATTAAGGGATCTGACATTCCACGCTCCGATCCGTAGAATGCCAGTTTTCTTTCTCCTGATAACGACATCCTCCTGAGTAGTCCCCGCCCGGAGATCCGAATGGGGGATTATTTTACCTCCGGAATATTTTACCCAAGAGGATGCCATCATCATTTAATCATACAGTAAAGCTGCATGCCCTCGGGAAAAATTACGGCTGTAGTTTCCCCTTGCTTTCAGCCGTTCGCAGTACCAGCACAGCAAGGCCGTTTTGGTTAATGTTGCAAGGCCAGATCAGTCAATCATCCAGACTGTTGCCCCTGCAACTACTGAAAAGGCTGCTGCCCCTCTTCAGGAACCACACGTTTGTCGGGCCTCTCAACAGATACCCCTCCATTGTGGTTGCACCTACGGTACGGCTATCTGTATCGTTGAGGCACGCAAGCCTCCCCACCAACGGCAAGCTCCATGGTTCATGGGGGGGGGGGGGGGGGGGGGGGGGGAGGGGGACATACAGATATCCTATCTAAATCATTATGCAATTCGTTTTGGTCATCTCATGACTTTACAGGACGGTAAATGACAGCATCATCTGCAAACAATCTAAGGGGGCTACTCAGATTGTCTCCTATGTCGCTATTATAGATCAGCAACAGTAGAGGGCCTATAACACTTCCTTGGGGAACGACGGATATTACTTCTGGTTTACTCGATGACTTCCCGTCTATTACTACAAACTGTGACCTTTCAGACAGGAAATCGCGAATCCAGTCGCACAACTGAGATGGTACCTCGTAGGCACGCAGTTTGGTTAGAAGACGCTTTTGAGGAACGGTTTCGAAAGCCTCCTGGAAATCTAAAAATATGGAATCAATTTGACATCCCCTGTCGATAGCACTTATTACTTCATGAGTATAAAGAGCTAGTTGTGCTTCGCAAGAACGATATTTTCTGAATCCGTGCTGGCTATGGGTCAATAAATCGTTTTCTTCGAGGTACTTCATAATGTTCGAATACAGTATATGTTCCAAAACCCTACTGCAAATCGAAGTTGGTGATATAGGCCTGTAATTCAGCGGATAAATCCTACTTCCCTTTTTGGGTATTGGTGTGACTTGAGCAATTTTCCAGTCTTTAGGTACAGATCTTTCTGTGAGCGAGTGGTTATATATAATTGCTAAATATGGAGCTATTTCATCAGCATACTCTGAGAGGAAACTGGCTAGATACAATCTGGACCAGAGGCCTTGCCTTTATTAAGTGATTTAATCTGCTTTGTTACACCGAGGGTATCGACTTCTATGTTTCTCATCTTGGCAGTTGCTCTTGATTGGAATTCAGGAATATTTACTTCGTCTTCTTTGGAGAAAGAGATCCCTGTTTAATAACTCTGCTTTAGTGGCACTGTGATCTGTGATTTCACCGTTGTTATCGCGCAGTGAAAATATTGATTGCGTCTTGCTACTGGTGTGCTTTTTGTATGACCAGAATCTCTTTGGGTTTTCTGCCAGATTTCGAGAAAGTTGCGTTGTGGAAATTGTTAAAACCATCTCGCATTGAATTACGCGCTATATTTCGAACTTATGTAAAACTTTGCCAGTCTTGGGGATTTTGCGTTCTTTTAAATTTGGCAAGCTTTTCTCGTTGCTTCTGCAACAACGATCTGACCAGTTTTGAAGTACCATGGGGGATCTGTACCATCGCTTATTAATTTATGTGGTATATAACTCTCAATTGCTGTCGATACTATCTCTTTGAAAACATTCCACAACTTTTCTACACTTACATGATCAGATCGGAATGAGTGAAGACTGTCTCTTAAAAAGGCGTTAAGAGCATTTTTTTCAGCTTTTTTGAACAGATATACTTTGGGTTTCTTTTTGATGGTTGTTAAGTGTTGCGGTATTCAGCCTAGCAGCAACTGCCTTGTGGTCACCATTCCCTGTATTAGTCACAATACTCACTATCTGTCCAGGATTATTTGTTGCTAATAGGTCAAGTATGCTTTTTCAAACATTTAAGCTTCGATTGGACTCATGAACTAATTGTTCAAAATAATGTTCTGAGAAATCATTCAGTACAATTTCGGATGACGTTTTATGCCTGCCGCAGGCTTTAAACGTATAATTTTTTCAGCATATTAAGGGTAGAGTGAAGTCACCACCGACTATAATTATATGAGCGTGGTACTTATTTGAAATGAGACTCATGTTTTCTTTGAACTGTTCAGCAACTATATCTTCTGAGTCGGGGGGGGGGGGGGGGGGAGGGGGGGGGTCCGATAAAACGATCCAATTAATAGTTTATTCCAATTGTCAAGTATAACCTCTACCCATACTAATTAACACGAACTATCTACTTCAATTTCGCTACAAGGCAAACTACCTCTGACTGCAATAAATACTCCACCACCAACTGTATTTAATCTATCCTTTCTGAATACTGTCAGATCGTTTGAAAAAATTTCGGCTGAACTTATTTCCGTCTTTAGCCAGCTCTCTGTACCTACAACTATTTGAGCTTCAGTGCTTTCCATTAGGGCTTGGAGCTCTGGTTCTTTCCCAACACAGCTACGACAATTTACAACTACCTTACTATGTTTTACCTTCCTACATTCATCGATCAACTGAATCATTTCTTCTGTTATACATTCTTTGTACATATGTTTTTCTCTCCAAATTCCATGATTGCCCTTTTTAGAGATGTCTATTCCTTTTCAACTGAACTGCGTAGTGAGATATTCCTTAGCGCAGCATCTATAGCCTCAAAGAACTTAAAGCGTACCTCTTCATTCCTTAGTGTATCCGCATCCCACTTCTTTGCGCGTTGATTCTTCCTGACTACTCTCTTAAACTTCAGCTACTCTTCATCACTACTAAATTGTGATCTAAGTCTATATCTGGCCCGGGGTATGCCTTACAATCCATTATCTGATTTCGGAATCTCTACCTGACCGTGACGTAATCTAACTGAAATCTGCCCGTATCACCAGGCCTTTTCCAAGTATACCTCCTCCTCCTGTGATTCTTGAAGAGAGCATTCACTATTACTAGTTGAAATTTATTGCAGAACTCAATTAGTCTTTCTCTTCTCTCACTCCTAATACCAAGCTCATATTGTTCTGTAACTCTTTCTACTACTCCTGCTGCTACAACTGCATTCCAGTCCCCCATGATTATTAGATTTTCATCTCCATTACGTACTGAATTACCTGTCCAGTGTCCTCATAAACTTTCTCTATACCTTCATCTTCCGCTAGAAACGTCGGCACGTGTACCTGAGCTATCGTTTTCGCTGTTTGTTTGCTGTTGATTCCGATGAGAACAACCCTGTCACTGAACTGTTCACAGTACCTCGCTCTCTGTTCTAGTTTCCAACTAATAACGAATCCTACTCCCTTTATACGACTGTCTGCAGCTGCTGGTATTACCCTATACTCATCAGACCAGAAAACTTTGTCTTCTTTCCGTTTCACCTCACTGACCCGAGCCAGGTATCTAGACTGAGCCTGTGCATTTCTCTTTTCAGATTTTCTAGCTTCCCTAACACGTTCAAACTTCTGATATACCACGTTCTGAATCGTAGAACGTTATCCTTTCGTTGGTCATTCAGTTTCCTCCGAATGGACACTTCCCACATGGCAGACCCCTCTCAGAGATCCAAATGGCGGGCTATTCCGTAATCTTTTGCCAATGGTGAGATCATCATGACATTTTTTCAGTTACAGACTACATATCCTGTGCATACACATTATGTGTCCTTAATACATTGATTTCCGTTGCCTTCTGCACCCTCATGCCATTGATTGCTGCTAATTCTTCCGCCATTAGGGACGGTTTCCCTCCTCAAGGGTCCTGAACCTCTGACAGATCCTCACTCTCTTTAACAAGGCCATTGTCAAAACTAGGGTGACTTCTTATGGCGGAAGCATTCAGCCGCTATTATTAATGAATTTTGTTCAAAATTTAAGTTGTGTCAGTGTTCGAACGCAGGACCGAGGATGTTTTAATTATTAATCAAAACCACTACCTCAGATCACATAAATAGATTAATTATGTCACTTACATAAGCTACGAATTTAATAACCTCAGTTTCTGCAAAAACTAACAGGAAATTTAGTGCGCCAGAAATATTTCTTGTGCTTTATAAGAGGGAGGGTGGAGGTGGGGGGGAGGGGAAAAAACCGGTAAATTCGTCATAACGTCTTTATTTCTTAATATTTTTGCACCAAATATAAATTACCTTCAAAGTATTCTCCATTTATCACAATGCACTTCTTCAAACGATCCTTCCACTGTTCACAATGCACTTCTTCAAACGATCCTTCCATTGTTCAGAACAGTTTTTAAATTTACTTATCACGATGTTCTTGATGCCTTCCAAAGATTTTTGTTTTACTTCCTCCACAGTGGCATAAACTTTCCTTTCAGTTCACTTTTGAGGCTGGGCAACAAAAAGAAATCACAGGGGACTAGATCCAGTGAGTAGCGGGAGTGGACAATCGGTGTCATGCTGTTTTTGGAGAGGGCGATGTGGGCTGGCGCGTTGTCATGTTGGAAGAACCAGTCGCCTGTTGGCCAAATATCTGCCCTTTTCTTCCGGACATCCAAGAAGAGCTCCTGGTTGTCAGTTTGAGCCGAGGGAACGAACTCCGTGTGCACAAGACCTTTGCAATCGAAGAAACAAATGAGTATCGTCTTGATGTTTGACTTCACTTGGCGAGCTCCTTTGGGATGAGGAGAGCCACTTGTCTTCTTCTGGCTCGATTACTGCTTTGTTTCAGGGTCGTATCCATAGCACCATAGCACCTTGGAAAAAGTTTCAGGGTCCTCTCTGTGCTGATTTTGAAGCTCAAAAAATGCCTTAAGTTGATTCTCCGTTTGCTCGTCTGTGAGAGGGAGAGGGACAAATTTGGCTGCAATCCTGCTCATGTCCAAGTCTTCTGATAAACTCCTCTGAACTGAACTCTCTAATATTCCAGACATCTCACAAAGCTGATCAATGTTTCGGTGATGGTCTTCACGAACGTGGAAATTGATTTTGTCGACGTTTGTTGACATTGAGGGGTGTCCTGAACGCAGTTGGTCCTCAGTTGATATTTCTCCATTTTTAAAACGTGAAAACCACTCGTACACACTCGTTTTACTTAGGGTAGCATCTCCATAAGCAGTCTTAAGCATTACAATAATTTTAGCGCTCGATTTTCCACGCCAGGAAACAAAATTTCACAGCTGCGTGTTGCTCTCGACAATCTGCTATAACGTTTTCGCCGAAATGGAAAAAGTCGTTTTACTTAAAAATTCTTACGGGCGAACCGATGCATCCATAGCGACACATCTTCGCACACTGACTCAGATAACGTGACCGTAGAGGACACCTGGTCGAACAATGGCTTCCCCCACTCTCCCTCCCCTCGGCAGCCCAATTCCCATTACTTTTGGGTCCCCCTCGAATGTTTAAGCTGCGTATCTTGCAAGAAACGGACGACCATTTGAAAAATAAGTCGAAATCCTTAATCTATCACCTCTGTAGCTTAGTTGTCAAAATAGACTACATGTCATCATCATCAGATTTTTGCTATATTCGCGGATCCTTTGCCTCTCCATTTTCTGGGATCCATTGCTTCCCTCTTAAGGATGCTGTATGTTGTACCGTCCATCACTTCATCCAGTATCTGAAATCTCTTCCTTCCTCACTTCCTTTTCCCTTCTACATAACCTTCTAAAACTGTTCTTATCAGTCCATCATTCTTTCTTAAAATATGCCCAATCCAATTTCTTTTTCTTCTTTTTATTACATCTAGTAACTGTCTTTTCTCTCCCACTCTTCTCAGTAACTCTTCATTCTTTACTTTGTCGATCCAACTTATTCTTTCCATCCTCCGATATGTCCACATCTCAAAAACCTCCAGCCTTTCTAGAAGAACATCCCATAAGAGTCTCTTCCTGAGTTCTCTGTCCAGACCGCTGCAGAATATTCTCCTTTTCTTATAAAATGCCTCTTTTGCCATTGCTATCCTTGTTTTAATTTCTGTGGTGCACTTCCAGGCCTTCTCTGCCTCGTGATGACTGGGTGTTGTGTGATGTCCTTAGGTTAGTTAGGTTTAAGGAGTTCTAAGTTCTAGGGGACTGATGACCATAGATGTTAAGTACCATAGTGCTCAGAGGCCTTTTTGCACTTCCAGTCTGTGTCCATCCTGCTTCCAAGATACTTTAAATTTTGAACCTGTTTTAATATTTCTCCATTCAGTATAATTTTTATTTCTTTATTTTCTCATAGTGCGAATACTTTTGTTTTCTTTGTGTTAATTTTGATTGCATAATTTTTTCCGTTAGCTCAAATCGTGTCCACCAAATCCTGTAATTCTTTTTCCCCTGTGGCTAGAAGGACCATGTCATCAGCAAACCTCAAACACCCTACTCTTCTTCCTCCACTTTCTACTCCTTTGTCATCTAATGAGCATTGGCCAATCATATTTTCCAAGTAGAGGTTGAAAAGGGTTGGTAATACACAACATCCTTGTCTTACTCCTTTTCCTAGTCCGATCCAGTTTGTACTTTCTCCTCTTACTTTAATTGAGGCTTTTTGAATAAGATAGAATGAGTTTACAAGTCTTCTGCTTTTCCCGTCAACTCTCTTTTCCCTCATTATAGTCGCCAGCTTGTCCCAAACCACATTGTCAAATGCCTTTTATAGATCGATGAAGCACATAAATAGGTCTCTTCCTTTTTCAGTATACCTTTCTCCCAAGATTCGTAGGAGCCCTGTTGCATCTCTGGTGCCTGTATTCCGTCTAAAGCCAAACTGCTCCTCGCCAGTATTCTCCACCATTACTTTTTCAAGTCTCTTATTAATTATTCGTAACATCACTTTGGCTACATGTGAAATGAGGCTGAGTGTCCTGTAGTCACTGCATTTCTTGATTCCTTGTTTTTTCATTAATGGAATCATTACTACTGTCAAAAAGTCCTCAGGCCATTCACCACTGTCATATATTTAATTAGATAACCTCAATATTTCTATTATTCCATCTTGGTTCAAGATTTTTAATGTTTCTCTGGGTATGGTATCTGTACCTAGCGCTTTGCCATTTTTCATTGCAGCTATGGCAGACTTTACTTCTTCCATTATGATGGTTGGTCCTTTCTCGTCATCACTTACACTGCTGAGTGATTCAAGTTCCAGAGTTTGTGGTTTGCGATCTGTGTCATATAGCTCTTTTAGATATTCTTCCTATCTCTGGAAGACATCGTCACGATCTTTGTACACTACCTCTTCGTCTTTACTCAAAATTTCCATAGTAGCTCTTCCTGCTCTGTTTTGATCCCATGTCATAGTCTTTACTCGGCTGTATAGTAAGTCGTATCTTCCTTTCCTGTCCAATTCTTCAACTGGATGACACTCTTCTTTTAGCCATGTTTTCCTAGCCTGCTCTGTTTCTCTTCGTAGTTCATTATTTAACCTTCGGTACATCTTTCTTCCAACTTCAGTGTTCCTGTTTTTAAATTTTCTTCTCTCCTCCATGTTGGATATCATTTCTTGTGACCCACGTTTTTTTTTTTTTTGCCGTTTTCCCTTCTACGTATCCTATATTTTGCTGTCCTGCTTTAATGATTCCTTCTTTCAGCATATTACAGTACTCGCTGGCATTATCAGGTGGTTCTTTGCTTCGTAATGTGTTTAGAAACTCCCGAGACAGCATTTCTGTAATTTGTTCTTTGTTGGATCTTATCTTCTCTAGAGCACATTTCTTCACCATGGTCGCCTTCTTAAGTTTTTTCATTCTTATTTCTCTTACTGCCATAAGTAAGTTGTGGTCCCTATTAATAATTCTCTCTATTGCATTGTACGTTTCCTCTAAAATTTGGTCATCATATTCTGTAGTTGGCATATACACCTGGACAATCATTAAATCTTTTTGTGCTCCTTTCAGCCTTACACCAATATCCCAGTCATTTGCATAGTCCACATATTCCACACATTTATCCAATTCCTTCGTCATAATCAGTCCTAGTCCATTCATTCCTTTTGCTTTTCCTCCTGAGTGGTGCAATACATATTCATCTGACTGTAACTCTCCACATCCATTCCATCTTACCTCAGCAACTTCTACGAGGTCCATATGATTCTTTTCCATCTCTCTTGTAAGGTTTTCTAGTTTTCCTACTTGTAGGAGAGTTCTAACATTCCAGGTACCAATCCTCGTTTTCATTTTTTTTGCCTCCTTTCAAGTTGTCCCCCCCCCCTCCTCGCCCCCCCCCCCCTGAGATCCGATTGGGGGACTATTTTACCTCCGGATGCTGATTTAACATGGGAGGAACCCACTTTTGTGCATAAAATGGAGAGTACATTATGCAGGGAAGATAATCTGTGGCGGTATTCCGTTGCCTTCCGCAGTTCTGGAGGCCGCCCCTGACATGGGGTACAGACGCCTTTTGTAGCCACCCGCTCTGGGTCAGACGCTGCATGAGAAGTATAAGTTGGAAAATGAAAGATCCCTAGCCCTCGAAACCTAATAGCGTCAGGGTCGGAAAAGAACAAGAGCTGGCCGACGGTGGCCAGATAGGTAAGATAAAAGTGAGGAGCCTGGCATAAGTAAGTGGAAGCAATGCCAGGACGCAGCTCGGGGCCCCGTGGTCGCCAGCCACTTACTCACTAGGTGTGAATCCCTGAGGAGAGACTACCTGTAGTAACCAGAAAAATGGTTAATGTTTCTAAAAAAAAAAAAAAAAGATTTTTGAATGAACTGTGGAGATAAACACATTGTCGCACTTTTCAATGACAATGACGTAAATAAATGCTGGTAGTCAACGCAGATAAGAAATATGTAAAAATGTATTTCTCTTTAGTCTGAGAAGTAGGTGCCTTTGCAAATTTTGATATCAGTTTATCCTGAATGATTAATTGCCTAGTCAGTGACGAATCGGGAAATATTTTGTTTTGCGTTCTAGTGACACGACGTACTGCTTATTTAGTAACTGGACAAAACACAATGTACAAGGATTGTCACGCTCAAATAGCTGCAGTTCGACATCCAGTTTAGGTGGAGATTACTGGTAGACACCAGGAAGCGGTTTCACGCCAAGTATCAGCACTGTCGAAACACTCAATACTGCGACGCAGGACATACCGTACTTGCCGAGTAGTATATAAGCACAGACACGGAACAGATGCAGTCCATTCGAACTAATACCAATGTGTTTTAAATGATTTTCTAATGTCTTCATTTAGGTCTTTACGCTTCCTTTTTTTCAATTGTCGCTCATCGTTGTTGTAAATATAACTGCATGCTGTTTCCATAAAACAAACTGCAAATATTTGTTCTATTATTCTGAAAACATGTCAGTTTGGATTAGTCGCTACAAAGATCTTATATATAAAGTTGAGCACAGTAGTCTAATGAAAACGTTTCGTGACCAGCTTTATGGTCGCGTGATTTTTCGGATTACAGTAATATTTATGAATGAGTATAGAGATAACTATGCTTTCTATTGTTCTGTAACACTTTGTTGTGGAACTGGTGAGAAGTTATGTAGGAGTTTTCTATTTTGCAGGTCTTTTTAGTCATTTGAAATTCTGTCCGACTGGTCTTTTAAAGGGAAGTAAAATTCAATGTCTCCTGTCACATACATGACTTAAATTTTCTGTAACTTATGTAATATTTGTAGTAATTTATTAATATTAGGTATTTTGTGGTCGGTGTCTTTTAAATGTGCAACAATGGTGGATAGGCTATTGTAATTTACTGTCGTGGATGTTTTAAATCGTATGCTAACTTCTCGTCCTGTTTGTCCAGTATAAAATGCGGAGCATTCTTCACATTTACTTTAGTATATAAATACCTAAATCCTACTTTGTTTTTACCTTTTTCGCTTGTCTCTCTGAACCCAGCCGATTCTATGATCCTTCCAGAACGATTATATGCACATAAGTATAATAACTGAAATAACTAAGATTTTTGGAGTTGTGGAACATTTTTCCAGCAATGAAACGTAAGTTTGATATTCATTGTTGACTAAGTTCAGTTAAACAGACTCATTCTGGTGCACAGTCGTCTATATTAAGATTTGAAAATCACTCTTCTCCAGCACTGGATGTTCTAGCATTATGTGACATCATTCCTATTTATCTCCAGGAAGAGGAATATGCTAAATGAACTACATGAAAATCTGCATATCAAAGATTTACCAAATAATGGTTTAGATGTGGTCCTAACGTTTCATCTAAATGCCACCGTTGACATTACTGATGAAGATTCCGGTGCTGAGAATTGTATAGATAACTTACCTGCAAGTCAGATAAATGGAAATGTTTCGATTTTTTACCCATATATTCGGGCTTTGGCTCAATATTTACCAATGGAAACAAATTCTTTTCAGAAAGAACGAGAATCTGCTTCATCTTCAGTGTGCAGTAACAACAAAAACGATATTGGTAATATTCATCAATGATCTCAATCAGCTATTTCTCCTTCCTCAAAAAATATAAAAGGGATTCTATTTCAAAAGGTAATTCTACGAGAGACGAAAATTATAACTGAGCAAAAGGCAGCATTCCCCAGTCAACTGTAGAATGACCTCTAATGAATACTGTCCACCACGAAACAGGTATGATTACTTTAGAATACTTTGAACAGTTTTTTGATGAAGAGTTTGTTAGCCTGGTGGTTACGTTCACCAGTCAGTATGCAGTGAAATTGAACAGATTGGGAGACTGCACTGAAAACGAAATGCAGGTCTTCATAACTGATTTTCTCCTTAATGGGCACATTATGGTCCCGAGAAAGAAGATGTACAGACATGGAGGATTTGACAGCCATAACGTACTTATCTCCAATGCCATATTAAGGGACCGATTCGATGTTATGATGAACAATCTTCATGTTCGCAACGATGATGAACTGGATCTAAATGACAGATTTGCAAAAATCAGAAGATAATGAGGGGCCAGTAGATCTTCTCACATTTAGGCGCCGTATTGGCACTGCCGTACGTGAAGGAAATAAGAGAATTGTCCAAAGCAGAGGACGACACTCCAAAGTAAACAAAATTGGATCATGTTATGGCTGGAAAGAACTTTATATTGGTGACTTACCAGTAGATTGCAAAATAAACAAAAAATACAACAACAATGCGGAATGTATAAGAAGAAAACCTCCACTACATGCCTCAAGTGTGATTTAGCTCTCCACGATTTTTTTCGGTCTTTCCATACAAAATTCTAGCGTACTGTAATATTGTTTGAAAACGTAGTCATATTATCTTGCCACTAGAAGGAAGGCCCATTGTGGCTAGACTACAAGCGTAATTGTTTCAAAATCTGTTTTCTGTGTTTGTAGTAACCAATGATAATAAAACATTAGAAAATAAACAAAAGAATTAAAAATTATGCCCCATGTCTATCTGGGTTAACGTTATTTCGTATACGGGAATGGGTTGTGTTTTATAGGTTATTTTTAATGTGGCCAGTAACTTTTTAAAATGACTGTAATTAGAGCCATGTTTCGAAGAACAACTAGTTGTTTTTCAATTTTTTCTTTTTCAGGTGATAAGTTAACCAATCTCTGTATCATAGAGCAAATATAAAAGTTCTTGCGTGGCATAATTGGCTGCGGATAACAACATATGTTGTCGTTGGTTTACGAAAAATATCAATGTGAGTTCAGATTTCTTGTTTGAAATTTTAAAACCTAAATAGTCGATGCTTTTATTTTTCTACCTTTTCATAATGAATCTAATTTTATGATGTAAGCTGTTGAACTGTGAATGCATGGAGTTACTCTATTCTATTGTGCCATCGAAGAGGATTAAAATGTCGTCAACATATCTATAATAATATAAGAGTTTTTCGGCTGTTCGGGTAAACGTGTTGAAATTTTTTTCTTCTGAAGTGTTAATGAATATATCTGGTAATGTACCCACTAATCATGAACCTATTGAAACTCCATCGTCTTGGAGATAATTTTGTTTTGGAATGAGAAGTAACTGGAAGCAGTGATTATTGTAGGAGTTATATTGTTTCATAAACTTCTGCTCGAATGTTTTTCTTGCATCTGACAAGATTGTTTTAAATGGTTTCTGAAATCTCCGTTACTAGAATGTTTGTGAACATGTTAAGGGAATCAAGTGATAAGGGTGTCCCGTTGTCTGGTATTTGTATATTTTTAATTTTACATTTTGTAGTGTATTCTTTTTCATATTTGTCGTATTGCTTAAGGTGTATACTGAGTTTCTGACTAACAGCATGTGCTGGGAGAGTAATCATATTAATAACTGGATGAACAGGGATTTCTTGTTTATGTCTCTTGGTTTAGACACCCAGTGATGGTGTTATTGGATTTATTATGTCTTTTTCCGTGAATATATGGTAACAATCTTATATTCCTTTCTTTAGTTGTGCATTAAATTTATTGGTTTGGACACAGTCAATAATTTTAATATTATTCAGTTTGAAAACTTTTAGAATTTTTTTGTTGTAATCTTTTTCTGAAATAATAACTAACATATTTCCTTCATCTGATTGTACAGTGATTATATTATGTTCTTCAAGCTTGTTATTAACCTGACGTATGACATCACTATCCTTTGTTCTTACACTGGTCGTACTTTCTCCCTTTTTTTTCAGATAGTGTTGTTTTGCTTATGAGGTGGAAACCGGGCCATATCGAGTACCACTTTATTGTTTGCAATTATTTGTACGACCGCTCAATTTCGGCCTTAGGCCACTTTCAAGTACCTAAAATGGAGGCGATGAGTGATAATTACCTGTGTCTAAGAAGAAAGGCCTACAAGGCTCAATTAACGAATTTCTGTAAAAAAATTATTATCTTCCTAATGTTTGTACATTAAAAACATTGACATGTATATAAGATTTTTCAATAACTATTTAAAAGTAACGTATCTAAAATTATGAGAAATGATTTCCAGTTTATTTTATGACAGTTATATGCAGTCATAGCAGCAAAGATGTACGTGACATAATATACGTTTAACAAATCCTTTACTAAGTAAGTTAGAGTCCTCCTATTATATGAACTGTTCTTGTGTTGAGTAGTGATACTAACGCATTCACTGTATAATAGTTCCGGTTTAGGTACTTGAACACGGCCTAAGGGTGAAATTGTACAACCGTACAAATAAAGAAAGTGTCAGATGAAGACATCACAAAATCATTTAAAAAATTTACCACAGCTGCAGACCATGCCGTAATGAAGATTATATAATGTCAACATTGCCTGGATCTCCGCCTTCCTCTACCGAGCGAGGTGGCGCAGAGATTAGCACACTGGACTCGCAACTCGGGAGGACGACGGTTCAATCCCGGCTCCGGCCATCCTGATTTAAGTTTTCCGTGATTTCCCTAAATAACTCCAGGCAAATTCCGGGATGGTTCCTTTGAAAGGGCACTGCCGATTTCCTTCCCTAATCTGATGAGACCGATGACCTCGCTGTCTGGTCTCTTTCCCCGAAACAACCCAACCCTCTGCTTTCCCTAAATTCTACAAATCCCTTGAATTATTAGGAAGACATAAACTCACTCTCGCCATTCAGCGATCTTTCCCATGTCGCCTCCTATACCAACTCATCCACTTCCCACACCTTCTTGTCTTCTTGGAGCACCTTCGAATCCTCCAAAGGCATTGTCTCGTTGAATATACAGGTTCTTGTTACATCAATAAAGGGGAGCAATGTCTGGTGTGGGCAGTCCTTTGGTGAATAACCGCCACTCTGTGTGCTGTTTGCTGCTTTCCCTTTGCCCTTTTGCAAAAAGGGAGGAGAGACGGTAGCATAAAGTCCGTGATCACCAGTCTTTGCGCCAATGTCTGGTTTAAATTCCAAGCTTCTCTGCAGTGTCTCATGAAGTGAAACAAAGAAGGAAGTAGGTAAAGAAGGAAGGAACGAAGGAAGGGAGGGAGGAAGGAAGATAGATAGATTAGGGTTTTAACGTCCCGTCGACATCGCGTGAAAGTGAGGGCGTATAATACTGTTGATAGTGATCCGTCCGTCAAATGGGGATGTGAAGCTGAGCCGACTCCTTGGAGCTATTCGAGAAGAGTGGACTGTGTGCTGGCACTGGATTTCACCCTCTCTCTTCTGTCCTTATTATCCAACACCAACATGACACCATTCTATACACACACCCATCACAGTCCTCTAAACTTATCAGGTGCACTTAAACACACAACGCCCACATTTCGTCAAGGAAATGTGCCAATGTGCGTGAAGGATAAGAAAAGACTTTCCTATTAAGCAGCTAAACCTCCCATCGTGGTCTCCCAGGGAACCATGCCATTCGACTTTGCATCCAATAGATTAATCGATAAATTAAGTCCCAATACCCAATATCCTATCCACCAATCCAGAAACCCTGCCGCTCCACTATATCCATATCCTATCGTGTGTGCACATCTACATCTACATCTACATCCATACTCCGCAAACCACCTGACGGTGTGTGGCGGAGGGTACTCTTAGTACCTCTATCGGTTCTCCCTTCTATTCCAGTCTCGTATTGTTCGCGGAAAGAAGGATTGTCGGTATGCTTCTGTGTGGGCTCTAATCTCTCTGATTTTATCCTCATGTCTCTTCGAGAGATATACGTAGGTGGGAGCAATATACTGCTTGACTCTTCGGTGAAGGTATGTTCTCGAAACTTTAACAAAAGCCCGTACCGAGCTACTGAGCGTCTCTCCTGCAGAGTCTTCCACTGGAGTTTATCTATCATCTCCGTAACGCTTTCGCAATTACTAAATGATCCTGTAACGAAACTCGCTGCTCTCCGTTGGATCTTCTCTATCTCTTCTATCAACCCTATCTGGTACGGATCCAACACTGTTGAGCAGTATTCAAGCAGTGGGCGAACAAGCGTACTGTAACCTACTTCCTTTGTTTTCGGATTGCATTTCCTTAGGATTCTTCCAATGAATTTCAGTCTGCTTTACCGACGATCAACTTAATATGATCATTCCATTTTAAATCACTCAGAATGTGTACTCTCAGATAATTTATGGAATTAACTGCTTCCAGTTGATGACCTGCTATTTTGTAGCTAAATGATAAGGGATCTACCTTTCTATGTATTCGCAGCACATTACACTTGTCTACATTGAGATTCAATTGCCATTCCCTGCACCATGCGTCAATTCGCTGCAGATCCTCCTGCATTTCAGTACAATTTTTCATTGTTGCAACCTCTCGATACACCACAGCATCATCTGCAAAAAGCCTCAGTGAACTTCCGATGTCATCCACCAGGTCATTTATGTATATTGTGAATAGCAACGATCCCATGACACTCTCCTGCGGCACACCTGAAATCACTCTTACTTCGCAAGACTTCTCTCCATTGAGAATGACATGCTGCGTTATGTTATCTAGGAACTCCTCAATCCAATCACACAATTGGTCTGATAGTCCGTATGCTCTTACTTTGTTCATTAAACGACTGTGGGGAACTGTGTCAAACGCCTTGCGGAAGTCAAGAAACACGGCATCTACCTGGGAACCCGTGTCTATGGCCTCTGAGTCTCGTGGACGAATAGCGCGAGCTGGGTTTCACACGACCATCTCTTTCGAAACCCATGCTGATTCCTACAGAGTAGATTTCTAGTCCAGAAAAGTCATTATACTCGAACATAATACGTGTTCCAAAATTCTACAACTGATCGACGTTAGAGATGTAGGTCTATAGTTCTGCACATCTGTTCGACATCCCTTCTTGAAAACGGGGATGACCTGTGCCCTTTTCCAATCCTTTGGAACGCTTCGCTCTTCTAGAGACCTACGGTACACCACTGCAAGAAGGGGGGGCAAGTTCCTTCGCGTACTCTGTGTAAAATCGAACTGGTATCCCATCAGGTCCAGCGGCCTTTCTTCTTTTGAGTGATTTTAATTGTTTCTCTATCCCTCTGTCATCTATTTCGATATCTACCATTTTGTTATCTGTGCGACAATCTAGAGAAGGAACTACAATGCAGTCTTCCTCTGTGAAACAGCTTTGGAAGAAGACATTTAGTATTTCGGCCTTTAGTCTGTCATCCTCTGTTTCAGTACCATCTTGGTCACAGAGTGTCTGGACATTTTGTTTTGATGCACCTACCGCTTTAACATAGGACCAAAATTTCTTAGGATTTTCTGCCAAGTCAGTACATAGAACTTTACTTTCGAATTTATTGAACGCCTCTCGCATAGCCCTCCTCACACTACATTTCGCTTCGCGCAATTTTTGTTTGTCTGCAAGGCTTCGGCTATGTTTATGTTTTTTGTGAAGTTTCCTTTGCTTCCGCAGCAGTTTTCTAACTCGGTTATTGTACCACGGTGGCTCTTTTCCATCTCTTACGATCTTGCTTGGCACATACTCATCTAACGCATATTGTACGATGGTTTTGAACTTCGTCCACTGATCCTCAACACTATCTGTACTTGAGACAAAACTTTTGTGTTGAGCCATCAAGTACTCTGAAATCTGCTTTTTGTCAGTTTTGCTAAACAGAAAAATCTTCCTACCTTTTTTAATATTTCCATTTACGGCTGAAATCATCGATGCAATAACCGCTTTATGATCGCTGATGCCCTGTTCTGCATTAACTGATTCAATCCACGCCTTATTCATACCCTCTCGCCAGAACTTCAACCGATTCCCATTACCCAGTGACTAAATACATTCCGAAATATGCCCTTTCTTCCAGCCCAAGACAAGAAAGCTCCACCTCACACTATCCTCTCTTTTTTCCTCCCTTCTCACCCCTGAATAACTGTTAAATACTTGTTGAAGGTGGTGCTTGCGACTACGCAGGACCCCATTTTTGTGCTCACCATTAGACATCCACTAGGCACATGATATTCTTGCACTACCAGCATCACCATTATACCCTAGAAGCGTTAACATCACCATCACTGACTGTATTTTAAATCTTGCGTAAGGTCATCTAAAAAGTTTTAGGAGTCATGAAATTTGTTCGTCATTCTATACTGCTAAAAGCAGAATTTATTTTAATCTTTCTTATAGGTGCTACAACTTAGTCAATAATGTAAAAGTTTTGGCTGAAGAACAGTTTAATTTTTTACCAGCGCGTTCCTTTTTACGCTCTTACCTTACCAATAAATATAAGAAGCATCCTCAGATCTCGGGATAAAGCTACGTAACCAAACAAGAAAGAAGGTGCGCGCCGTCGGGTAGTCGACAGATCGTCGCTTAACTGAAAACTATTGCACTAGCGGCCCCACTAGTAGGAACTTGGCTATGGCAGCCGGGCCTTCGAATAAGGCGGAGGAAGCTATGCATATGGACTAGGAGAAAACTACTTATTCGGGTGTTTCGTAAGAAGACGAACTCCTATGTCAACAAGCTCTGCCGGTAAAGCAGCGAGGGTGTCGCGGCACAAATGACAGTCGTCAGTCTTCTGGAGCCAACAATGATACCTTTGTTAAAGAAACAGACTCAAAACACCTCCATTGCTGATTAAAGAACCGATAAAATGCTATTCAAGACGCAGACGCAATACCAGAAGATAAAAAAGTACAACGGTATCCGCAATAACAGCGACAGCAGCAGGAACAACAACAACAACAACCACCATCTTCTTAGAAGCCACCGTCAACTGTTCTTAGGTATGGGTGCGCCATCAGCTTCAGGGAGGCCTTCGCAACCAGACAAGGGGTATGCGGGTCAGACACCCGCGTAATTCTGCAGCTGTACACTGCGATAGCGCTGACTCAGCACTCTGCAATGGGGAGTCCTGCTACCAGTCGTAGAATAGGTTGCTGCATAGTGCAGCACAACACTGAGTTTCCACAGCCAACTACGTAGCGAGAGCCCAACACTTATCATAACACACAAACACACACACACACACACACACACACACACACACACACACACACACACACACAGCCGGAGTGAATAAAAATGGTCCCAGCTCAGCCAGCAGCAGCATTCATGCGAACTGTGCATTCGATCGACACAGTCTCTGTACCAGCCATCGTTTGAATGTGTGGCTAAGTTACTACAGTCTCATCGAGCAGCGTCACAAAGAAGGCGAAGCTGCTGATCTAAGAGCCGCCAGCACACCCTGAAGGTTCCAGGTTTCCAAATAGATCCACTGACGCCGGGCTATCTTGTGGGTGCCATCAGCTGACAGCTCACCCAGGCTTGCATGCTCTTGGTTTGACCTTAGAACGCCTACGTGTTCCTGGCACCCACTTCAGGCGGCGTACAGTGTGTGGTAGCCCAAACGTCAAGCCTCAGTCTCCTGCGAAGCTGACCCCCGATCTGTGTCAGCAACGGCGCCGTTGCCACCAGCTCCTGTTATGCTGCTGCAGCATTCCGCTGTCTCAGTGTACGTCACTCACTGCCTACTAGTCTCCTCCAATTGCGGGCTGCTGTCATCAGACTGCTGTAAGAAAGGCAACTAATAATAAAGAATGTTCGTGTTGAGAAAGCATTCGTGACTCCACGCTCCCCGTGGCACCGGAGAAATCATCTCATAGCTTCCCATGCAAGTATCATCGCCGTCAGAAATGGACACCGGCAATGATAGTGGCAGCTGACTGTAACATTGGTGTTAGAAGAGCCAGTACCTACGAGCGACATCGCGGAACGACGATCTGCAGCATCACCTCAGTGTGGTGAGTGAAAATGAGCTGTTTTACATGTAATAGGGTCTAATCACCTGATTAGCGAGTCTGGACATTACTCCAGGGAACGTACGGAATGCCTGCGGTTAGCACTCAGACGTAATATTTAGGTGTGTTCAGTAGCAGGAAATAGGACTGTAGTGTATGTAGTGTATTTTGTAGCTACATTTCATCGTCAACATGTATGTTGACAATAAGCACCGAGGTGCCGCTGATAACAGTGTAAACGGGGACACTACTCCCAACCAGACATTAGCGCACGTAATTGCAAGCACAACTACTGAAATGTCCGCAATTCTGTTTCCAAACAGCCGGCCGAAGTGGCCGAGCGGTTCTAGGCGCTACAGTCTGGAACCGCGCGACCGCTACGGTCGCAGGTTCGAATCCTGCCTCGGGCATGGATGTGTGTGATGTCGTTAGGTTGGTTAGGCTTAAGTAGTTCTAAGTTCTAGGGGATGATGACCACAGTAGTTAAGTCCCATAGTGCTGAGAGCCATTTGAACTAAGTTCAATATTGATTTACACTACGTCTTCTGCCGTGGAAATGCCATGCGTTGTCGAAGAGTGGCAGATCCTTCTGCAGACAGGTGAGCTGCGGTGAACTGGAACAGTATCAGCGATGGCAAATTGAACTGAAACTCTCGACGGGTCTCGCTGGAACACTCACAGGAGCACACTCTCGAAGACACTCTGCCAGTTAAGCACGTCTGATATCCTGAAGCGCAGTAATCCTAAGCTCCGCATTATTTGTTCCGTGTGATGCGTGACGTGAAGCAAGCACACGTGAGCAAAACGTAACGACTGAAGTAAATTTTGCATAAGGTGTCACAGCCAAGTAACATAGCTTCACTAGCCCGCCTGGTTGGCCGTGCGGTCTAACGCACGGCTTTCCGAGTGGGAAGGAGCGCCTGGTCCCCAGCACGAATCGGCCCGGCGGATTTGTGTCGAGGTCCGGTGAACCGGCCAGTCTGTGGATGGTTTTTAGACGGTTTTCCATCTGCCTCGGCGAATGCGGGCTGCTTCTCCTTATTCCGCCTCAGTTACACTATGCTGCGCAAACAAGTTCTCCGCTTAGGCGTATACCACCATTACTCTACGATGCAAACATAGGGGCTACACTCGTCTGGTGTCAGACGTTCCCTGGGGGGTCCACCGGGGGCCGAACTGCACAATAACCTTGGGTTCGGTGTGGGGCAGCGGAGGGGTGAAGTGGACTGCGGTAGTCGTCGTGGAGTTGTGAACCACTGCGGCTGCGGCGGGGACGGAGCCTCTCCGTCGTTTCTAGGTCCCCGGTTAACATACCATACCATACTATACCATACTATACTATACAATACAACATAGCTCCATGAAACTTGGACCATAAATAGAAAGAATTGCTACAGGGTAGCACAGGAATGAAGTGAAAGAAACGCGAAATGAATCGAATAGAATTAACACTTCTATTAGAAGACAGTAAGTACACTGAATGACTGCGATTTAGGATTGTCCCATGGACATTACAAACAGCGGTACAAGGATGTTAATAGGATGTGTGGTCACCGCAGACAGCAACGCATGCCCTGCATGTTCCAATGTTGACCACAAAGTTGATAAGGAGATACTGTGCCGATGACAACTGCTGGGTGATCGTAAGTGCATGTGGGCGTTCTGCAGTACGTCTGCTCATCGCGTGTCACACGTAATCGATGGGATTTAAATCGCGGGGACGGGCAACTCAGTCAGATCGCTGAATGTTCTCTTGCTTCAAGTACTGCTCCACTCGCGCCGTTCAGTGTGTCGTGCATTATCATCCATGAAAATAAAGTCGGGGCCGAATGTAAAAGGCAGTAAGCCCTTCGGCTGGCTGCGTTTCAGTTGAATTAGTTTAACATGAACTATGATATCACAGTGATTTATGAGCTAATTTCGCTTCCTTTTCTTTTGTAATGTTACACCGTTCTGAGTACAGTAACTTGCTTTATTATGGGCTGGCTTTGGAAATGAGGAGTGTGGTGAATATGAGACAGGCGACTTTCGGCGAGGCGCGGAGAAACGAACTACGCGTGTAGTGGTGGGGCTGGAGGGGGGGGGGGGGGGGGGGTGCATGCTGGTCTTTGCAGAAATAGAGGGAGAATCACTAAAGGTATGGCGTCCTCGCCTTGTCAGGGATGAAAGTCGCTTTGTCGAATGGAGGGCAGGCGGAGAGGCCATTGTCCGTTTATAGGACGGTCTGCGTGCGGGACGGCCGAGATAAAAAAAGTCCCTATGCTTTTAGCACCATCACAAACGGTGGCGCCGATGTGCGGGTGTCAACAGAAGACAATGTACTGGTCGTCCAGCAAAGAGACCACTGCGATGCAGCCGCCGTGACACTGCGGGCCTTGCAGTCCTGTTGAATTTGGTTACGATTACAAACGCTGTTTAACGTGGGTCCCTTCTTAGGTGTTGCAGTGTGTTATGTGGCGGTCATGTGCTGCTGTAGCTGACTGTGGTCGACCACCTCCTCTCCTTCGGACAGCAGCGCTTTGGTTAAGAAAGCTCCCCATGCATATGAAACAACACTTCGTCCTTAATCCAGACTGTGATCATTCTACCCTTTGTGAAGTCATCTAGATGCTGTGTTCGGGCCGTGTTGTGACGGAGAACAGTTTCACTGTGTACCGTAACTGCCTTCTGATTGACACACACTTTCCTTTCGCGTTCCTTCAACTGCATCGTATAGCAGGGAACGCCCCATTTTGTGCCGCAGTCGTGCTAACCTCACTCCATGTGAAGTCTAGCTTTCTGTGAGCGACTGGGAGACCATAGGCAACTTGCTCCAGCAGTTTCATTCATTTTCGCAAAGTATTTAATACGTTACGTTACATTATCCACCGCGTCCTTAAGTTTCGCAGAGCAGTTTGTTTCCGCTCTGCTAGCGACTGATGCGGCAGGCTGCTAGAATTTGCTGGCAGACTCGCTTGGCTTGGCGAGTCAGCCGTTATGTGTAGCTTACGTTGTTTGAGAGAAGTCTACTTTGCAGGAGTTGCGACTCACGGTCACGGTGGTGTTGGTGTTACAGTCTTTCCATTTGTTTTTTTTCTTTTGGACATAAGCTTTGCAATAAACGAAACAGAAGTGGAGAGTGTTGCCACCGCAGAGGTGGTTCAGTCCCTATCGAATCAGATGATACAAATGCTAGCGGACAAAAGGGAACTGGGCAAGCGGTAGGTTACATTTCAGTCCCTATTGAATCAGATGATACAAATGCTAGCGGACAAAAGGGAACTGCGCAAGCGGTAGGATACATTTATAAAGGATAGGACGAATCGGTCCTCGTTCAGTACGTCGGTACGTCAAGACACTAGTACCGCTATCTTAGTCTCTCCTTTTTCGGGTAAGGCAGAAATATATTTGACAAAATTCTCCAAACCACCCAACGTCGTCTGACCTGTCTTCTAAGTTGCGCTTGTTGTTAACTTCCGCAACAATATGCCCCTTTTTCGGTACTTCCGAAACATAATCTTCCTGATTCATAATCTGTTTCTCTGCCTCTCTCTATACCCTGTTCCGTTTGAATACTTTCAACTTCATCTACCACCGTAACAACTGTTTCTCCTCTAACTCCACGTGTTTGTATTCCGATATTTACCCGTTTGAAACTTCCTGGCAGATTAAAACTGTGTGCCCGACCGAGACTCGAACTCGGGACCTTTGCCTTTCGCGGGCAAGTGCTCTACCATCTGAGCTACCGAAGCACGACTCACGCCCGGTACTGACAGCTTTACTTCTGCCACTATCTCCTCTCCTACCTTCCAAACTTTACGGAAGCATGCTCTTTACTTTCAGGAGTGCTAGTTCTGCATGGTTCGCAGGAGAGCTTCTGTAAAGTTTGGGAGGTAGGAGACGAGATACTGGCAGAAGTAAAGCTGTGAGTACCGGGCGTTAGTCCAGCTTCGGGAACTCAGATGGACAGTCTGCGTTCGGCAGGGCAGCAGTGCGCACCGCGCTCGGTCGTCCACGCCGATGCGCGCGCGGAGTGTTTTGTTTACTTCCTCGTCACAGCGCTTCTCAGTCGAACAAGCTCTAATGGCCAACTCTTACAGAAAGAACAGCCGGCCGCGGTGGTCTCGCGGTTCTAGGCGCGCAGTCTGGAACCGTGCGACTGCTACGGTCGCAGGTTCGAATCCTGCCTCGGGCATGGATGTGTGTGGTGTCTTTAGGTTAGTTAGGTTTAAGTAGTTCTAAGTTCTAGGGGACTGATGACCACAGCAGTTGAGTCCCATAGTGCTCAGAGCCATTTGAACCATTTGAACAGAAAGAACACTCTTAAGTTCACCTTCTCAAATGAATACGCAAGACCCAAAGCACTGGCCGTCGAACGCTTCCTACGCGAAGACGTGAACATCCCCCGTGACGAACTCATCGGCATACACCTATCGATCATTACCAGCGTCGTTTATGTTAAGATGACTTCCGACGCTGCCTGCAATGAGATTATTCAAAGGACGCGACATAGACTAAAATTTCGGCACTCCGACGGAAACGTCGGGCCTGTGTATGTCGACCATGCAGGACTTGGCCTTCGGAAAATAAGTGTATTCGAACTGCCTTTCGAGGTGAATGAAGATGTAGTCATCGCGGCGCTAAGCCCATTCGAAAAAGTCCAGAGCCACGTAGCCGAGACATGGGCACAGTTTACGACGTATCCGGTTCTTAGTGGTGTGAGACAAGTCCGAATCGATCTCAAACGGCATGTTCCATCGTACATTTCTATCGGCGGCTGCCGTGCGGTGGTCATTTACGACGGACAACCTCGAACATGTTCCGGTTGTGGCAAAGAAGGCCACGTCCGTAATGAATGCCTGCAACGGGGCATCACACAACTAAGGCCCGACGTTACGAACACCGACAGAACCACGACCACCCTTCCAGTCACCTATGCGGCGACACTGCACGTCCAGCCCACACAAGACGCCGTTCATGAGCGTCTCTCTGGTCCGATACACCTGGAGGCGTCCCAGCACCTTGACACCGGCGATGCTGCCCGTGAATATGTCCAACAGCCGGACACACCCACGCTAGAAGATCACAAGGATACCAATGAGACTGTTCTGGAGAATGACGACCGCATCATAGCACCCGCGGCTTTTGTACCGGAACGACGTGAATCTCTTCCTTCCTCAGACACCGAAACTCATTGCCGAAAGCAGAAGTCGCCCAACCGACGAAAAACCGTCGCAAGACATCAGAATCGACCATTGAGCCCCCTCCGCAGGACGAAGAGATGACACATCACTCTGACGGATACACGATAACACTTTCTCCTGTGCCACGGAGACGCGTCATCCACAAGACGGTGAACCGTCCAACAGAGATCGTGCGCAAGCCCCGCGCCCAGAAGCCATGGAACATAGCAAGCCTGTTGTCACCGACGCAACTGAGCCGACTCGGCCGGCGCTGCCACCTCTCGCCGATGTCAAACCTGTAGGACATTTTTCATGGGCGGATGACACGGATTTCCCACCTCTATCTGATGCGGAAATGAGATCAGTTCCTCCGTTAGACCAACACTAAAATGGGGGAAGTTGCTACGGCTACTCCTGCAACTTCTATGGACTTCCAGCATCCACCACAACAATCTTCACCAGCTACGAACCTATCGGCAGCACGGATCTCCCATCAGGCGTACCGAATAGCTGCTATCAATACTAATAATATCGGCTTCCACGCTAAACTTCAACTGCTCCGTGACACGCTAAGAGCAGCGGACATCGACATCGCCCTGTTACAAGAACTGAGGACAGCGACTTGGACTGGGTGCTATGGATATGAGAGGTACGCCGCCCCTGCAGCTATGGAACACACAGGCGCAGCCATCCTCCTCCGAGAAGGGATTGCAGTTTCTGATATCGCATACCTCCCAACAGCGCGAGGGGTGGCCATAACAGTTGAAGGACTCAAAATCATAAATCTCTACGCCCCATCGGGCACATATAAACGGAGGGATCGCTCCCAGTTCTACGCAGAAGATATCACACCTTTATTCCTCGGGAGATACGGTCATCTCATCGTAGGTGGAGATTTCAACTGTGTTCTAGAGCGCACAGACCAATACTCCCACTTCACCACATGTCCTCGTTCTCGACACTTGGCGAGTGGTACACGGCGACCGCCCGGGGTATACACACATCACGAGCCACTTCTCCAGCCGACTTGTTAGAATATACATCTCTAACGCCCGCGTGTATTTTCACCAACCCGCCTCAAAGCTGGAATCTCAACGAACAGAGCCAGCCAAGACTGGACGATCCCACGTTCCCCTTCAATGGTCAATGATAGAATGCATTTTGTTCTGATGGCGCGCCAAAGTGGAGCATGGCGCGGAAAGTATTCCTATTTTATTTCACTTCTCTTTTCTCCTCCTCTTATAAGTTTTTTATCTCCTTATACATGTTTATCCCTTTCACACATAGCTCTCTATCTGCAGCCTATTTGTTTTCTTTCTTCTGTGCTCCCCCCCAAAAAACAAAAGTTTGCTGCTGATGGTGAGACTGTATACTCATTTATGTCAACAAATACAATAAAAAAAAATAGAAGGCCGTTGCGGAAATATAGCTACCTTTTATGTTTTCCGTTTTCAAAGGATATTGTGTTATTTTATGAAGAACGTCGTCCTTTATTTTCATACATAAGAGGCTTTTATTTGTTTTCTTATAAGCTGCAAAATAAAAAAGATGATATTAAAAAAGACTGCTAATCCAATGTAAAAAAAAGATGGCAGAGCACTTGCCCGCGAAAGGCAAAGGTCCCGAGTTTGAGTCTCGGTCGGACAGACAGTTTTAATCTGCCAGGAAGTTTCATATCAGCGCACACTCCGCTGCAGAGTGAAAATCTCATTCTGTATTTACCCGTTTATTGTCTCAGTTGCGAAACTTGTTTCCAACAAGTCCATGCTCTACGTTTTGCTCCATCTTCATTCTGATAGTACTTTCGCTGTCTTCTTTTCTTGGGCCAATTTCTTTTTACCGCACCTGACAGACCTAGAAATTAGTTCTCCTCATCTCTGTACCCCTAAAATTGTTGAATTTACCTCTACCACAGTTACCAATACCACCTCTACTTGCCCTCTCGTCAAAATTATTTTGTGTCGTCCATTGAGGTCTCCACTTTCAGGTATATTCTGATTCCTGAAAGTCTTCGACTTTCTCTAAGAAATCATAGTCAGGAAGTTTCTTCCATAACTCGCACACTATTTCGGATTATGAACCTCACTCTTCGAGATATGGCAACGTCTTAAACCAGAACTCAGAATAGTCCTTCATGGTACGGCATCTGTGACTGTCAGGCATTTCTGTGACGACGAACTCTCGCCATTAGTTATCCTGCTTTTCCACAGACCAAAACTCCTCCAAAAACTTGTCGGTGGACTCCGAGAACGTCATATTTGACGTGTCTCATTTCATTCCTCATGCCTTTGCACTAATAGCCCTAGCAATAATTGAAGGGCTCGGAGAGATATAGTCATAAGCCATAACTTTCACGAAATTGAGGTTTTCATGTTGTGGCATTCCTAACAATGTCTTCTTCACAATGTGTGGAAAAAGTTCCGTGTTACTGCAACAGATGGCAGGCCATGACGGAGTGCAGTTCTATGCTGTGCCATATATAGTCACAAGCCACGGCAAAATGGCAGGTGGGTCAGGAACGTCTGAAGCGTCTTCTAGTCTTCAACGCATATTTGACACAGAGAGTAGTGGAAATGAAGAGCTTTACCCTTTGGATCCTGACAGTGATGAATCTTGGCATCCATCGACCAGCATTTCCAGTTCAGGTGATGTTTCGGTAAGTATATAAATCGGTTTATTTCTGGTCATTAATTTCCTGTGGCTTGTGACTTTGTTTCTCTCAACATTGCCAACGCATTTGACAGCCATCCTTTGTGTTAATGATGAAACTTCATGGGCACATTTATATTACTGCTTAATGGTGCAATAATGTAGCTTCAAAGGCAAAAGATGTGTAAAAAATATTTTCTCATTAATGTGATTTTAGTGAAATTTAATGTCTTGTGTGGCTTATGACTACATCTCACGCAAATTCTTAGACTGTTTGCTCTTCATATTATAGCTTGAAATAAGCAGAATTAATTAAGAATCACCCGAAAAACCAAAGCCTTCATGGAAAAGAAAGCGAAATATTGATCAGTGGAAGAAAAATAAAGCAAAGCGTCGACGAAATGCTCGTCAGCAGTATAAGTCTTTAAAAACCCACACAATTGTTCAGGCTGCTACTATAGGAAGTCCCTGTACTTGTTTAAATAAATGCTTCACAAAACTGCTTGGATGGGAAGAAAACATTTTTCATTTCATTTTGGGACATGGGAAACTTTAATGCCCAGAATACTTACCTGATGAGTTGTATGAAAATGGAACCGAAAAAGCTGAGGTTGTTTCACAATTTAAATAGAAATGGTTTAATATTTTGTATATTTATTTCATTTTGTTATATTTGTCATACTTTCTTTCAAAGCTATCCAAAAAAGACTTCCAAGAAAATATCATCCAGGGATGTTACATTTTCTTATAATGTGACGATATCTGCAAGGAAGCTTTCCTAAGGGTTCATGGCTTACAGATACATGCACAAAGAGGAACTTCCTTTATGTAACTGTATCAATGCAAAAGTAATTTATATATCTCAGATACCTGATATGTACATATTAATGTGTAAAAATTTTATATTCTGCTTGCTGTGTAAGAGCAGTTAAAACAAATCCTTACAAATTAACACTTTATGTTTTAAATAACTTTTTGGGAGATATAGTCATAAGCCACCATTGACTACATCTTAATTAGAATCATTCTAAAATTAATATTTTATAGCAGGCAGAGAGTTGATTATTTAACAACATGCTTCACAAATATTAAGCAAGTGCTTGCAGTAGAAATAAGGTTTCTATTTTGTACTAAACATTTTCAGACCTCTGTTGAACTTTAAACTCGCTGTATCTCAAAACTAGTTCGATGTGACTTATAACTGTATCCCTCCGACCCCTTCAATTGCTAAATTAACCTTTTCCCTATCTTTCAGATCCTTCGGTAGAACGTGTTCACAATTATTTATAAAATCCGCCGGATAGCAACCCTCTTGTTTGGTTTGAGGATCGCATTTTTTCTCTTTGCTCAATGGCTCTGAGTTTTTCACGACCAAAGGACTACTGCTCGCTTTATTTTGCAATTCTATGCGTATCGACCTCACTTCATTACGAATGTGTGTAGTCACGTCACCTACACTGCTTTGTACTTGCATATAACCGGACTGTACTTTCATTAAACGATTTTTGAGCACCACGAAATCAGCTTTCGTTTCGTCTCTTACTTCAGTCTTTAATACCGGAAAGGGTTCCTGCAATTTATTCCCTACGATCGGTTCTACACTTTCTTCTGTTCTTCGTAATTCAGTCTCAAGTCTCTCGTTGATACTTGTTATTTCATTTCTGTTTCTCGATTTTAATTTGAGTTTCCAGCTTTTGGTTCGCAGTTTTTACACCATTTTATAATTTCTGATTCTCAGATTTCATATCTTTAGCATCTGCTAAGTAATTTGAGTTTCCAGTTTCTGGACCTTAGTTTGAGTATGAGTTGTAATATTAGTTAGTAGCACTCCCGTATTACGATTCACTGCAGTCGTATTCATGGCCATGTTTCCATTAAATCGGAGGTAGAGGGTTACTATTCTGCTCCAATTGTTAGATTGTGTTTAGCATTTTGATGATCGAAAATTTTAGTCTCATTCTCTCTTCTGATCACTGCTGGTGTGAGTCTGCATGGTGGCCGTTAATCTGAAGTACGCTGTCACTAGTTAATGGTGGTGCCATCTGTTGGCTATTGCAGTCGCTCTCTACGCTCGCTCATGCACCATCAACAAGCGCTTCGTCATTGCTAACACTGTCCTGCTCCATTGTGATTTTATCTGGTCCCCAATTGACGTCAGGACGAGTCCTAATTACTAATAATTTTTCTTGCCTCGCTAGCATCCTAACGTAGTCTAATACAAACTGTCGTATGTCCTGAACCACTGTCATTCCACTACTTTACAAGTCGCCATCATGTACTTTTTTTACCCGCCCATTCCACGTGTGACTGATTCGTCTTTTAATTACAAAGTACAAGAATTGCGTGTAATCAAACATTTAAATGTTTTCGTAGCAGGAAAAGTATTTCCTTTTAACTACGAAACGAGCAATTATCAGTTATTGTAATAGCTGTGATTGCTTTAAATAATGCTTAATATGATACAGAATAATGTTTTAAGTTACTAGAAAGAAAAAAGTTTCGACACCTACGGGCTACGGAAAAACATGCCTTTATACTGGCTGCTTTTATGGCAACGCGGTCAATGACCCCGCCGCTGTCTCGCGTATCTTCACAAAAAAAAAGCCGTCCTCCCTGGGCAAACTGTTTGTCTTCCCAGGAAAATAAAGCTTTTCGTTCGTCCAGTCAAGCATTGTCATTAAATCTGCACTATATTACTATTATTACTTTCGCTGATTCTAACAATATTAATTACTGTATTGATCATGTCTAACCTAACGGAATGCTATTAATTTTAGGAAACTAATTTCCTTTCGAATTCACTACAAAGCACGATGAGGATAATTGGGCTCAATTTGAAATAATTTCGGTACACATCAAAGAATATTACACCGAATACACTGCACTGCCTAACTGCACCACAGTAACGATCGGATTGTAGACTGATGTAATCTTACCGTTCAACAGTTCTGAAAAATATGTTAATCCTATAAAGGCTTGTGATCAGAAACTCTGAAGTCGGAATTTAACTTTATTCCTTCAGAAGTTATTAAACTGTTACTGAAATGAATTTATGTTATTACTACACTCCTGGAAATTGAAATAAGAACACCGTGAATTCATTGTCCCAGGAAGGGGAAACTTTATTGACACATTCCTGGGGTCAGATACATCACATGATCACACTGACAGAACCACAGGCACATAGACACAGGCAACAGAGCATGCACAATGTCGGCACTAGTACAGTGTATATCCACCTTTCGCAGCAATGCAGGCTGCTATTCTCCCATGGAGACGATCGTAGAGATGCTGGATGTAGTCCTGTGGAACGGCTTGCCATGCCATTTCCACCTGGCGCCTCAGTTGGACCAGCGTTCGTGCTGGACGTGCAGATCGCGTGAGACGACGCTTCATCCAGTCCCAAACATGCTCAATGGGGGACAGTTCCGGAGATCTTGCTGGCCAGGGTAGTTCACTTACACCTTCTAGAGCACGTTGGGTGGCACGGGATACATGCGGACGTGCATTGTCCTGTTGGAACAGCAAGTTCCCTTGCCGGTCTAGGAATGGTAGAACGATGGGTTCGATGACGGTTTGGATGTACCGTGCACTGTTCAGTGTCCCCTGGACGATCACCAGAGGTGTACGGCCAGTGGAGGAGATCGCTCCCCACACCATGATGCCGGGTGTTGGCCCTGTGTGCCTCAGTCGTATGCAGTCTTGACTGTGGCGCTCACCTGCACGGCGCCAAACACGCATACGACCATCATTGGCACCAAGGGAGAAGCGACTCTCATCGCTGAAGACGACACGTCTCCATTCGTCCCTCCATTCACGCCTGTCGCGACGTCACTGGAGGCGGGCTGCACGATGTTGGGACGTGAGCGGAAGACGGCCTAACGGTGTGCGGGACCGTAGCCCAGCTTCATGGAGACGGTTGCGAATGGTCCTCGCCGATACCCCAGGAGCAACAGTGTCCCTAATTTGCTGGGAAGTGGCGGTGCGGTCCCCTACGGCACTGCGTAGGATCCTACGGTCTTGGCGTGCATCCGTGGGTCACTGCGGTCCGGTCCCAGGTCGACGGGCACGTGCACCTTCCGCCGACCACTGGCGACAACATCGATGTACTGTGGAGACCTCACGCCCCACGTGTTGAGCAATTCGGCGGTACGTCCACCCGGCCTCCCGCATGCCCACTATACGCCCTCGCTCAAAGTCCGTCAACTGCACATACGGTTCACGTCCACGCTGTCGCGGCATGCTACCAGTGTTAAAGACTGCGATGGAGCTCCGTATGCCACGGCAAACTGGCTGACACTGACGGCGGCGGTGCACAAATGCTGCGCAGCTAGCGCCATTCGACGGCCAACACCGCGGTTCCTGGTGTGTCCGCTGTGCCGTGCGTATGATCATTGCTTGTACAGCCCTCTAGCAGTGTCCGGAGCAAGTATGGTGGGTCTGACACACCGGTGTCAATGTGTTCTTTTTTCCATTTCCAGGAGTGTATTAATTTTCAATCTTCTATACGGAATCAATATGGATGCAAGCTGTGATAGCCTGACATGGCTTTAAAATTAGCAGTTACATGTGAAGAAAAATAGGATAACTGAACATTAAATGAAAGTAATCTCAAAAATTGAAGCTTTAAGTGAGGAGCAATGAGACCAGATAATTATATATCCACACAAGTAAATTTAAAGCTGTGTTTTACAGCTGCGTGTTTTGCGACAATCTTTCATTGTTATTATTCTGAAATTATTTTTTATACCATCTTCTGATCCTTCAAATTTGCGCAAAATTATTTAACCAAATTGATAAGGAAATTTAAGGTTCAGTTTCTTACTTTAGGAGACTGACTTTAAAAAAACACGTTAGAAAAAAACTGAATGTATTCAATAATTAGATATAATGCTTGTGATTGTAATACTCATTACGCTTATGATTACTTGTATTTAATAAAAGGATTTGTCCGAATTATAGCAGTCATTACGGTGCTGAAGACGACAGTTGCAGAATGATAATTGGGAAGGATCTTCACCTCTCCAGTGAGATGGAATTAATTTGCTACTACCACGTTGCATGTGGCAGCCATTTTCCTGGAAGTTGCATTCGTTACAAATTCCATCACATATAAATTTTGGTTATTCTTGCTGTCCAAAACCCACAATTCCTGGAGACGACTTTAGAGCCAAACGTTGCTGCCACTCCTAATTGGACTTGCATAAGCTCAGTTTAAGCTTTCATAAAATTTCGACATCGCCGACGTAGTGCAATCATGCACATACAACATGCCACCCTGCCTGTGACTGCAGTTTTTTTAACTTCGTTCCATTCTTTCCTCAAGCGAATAATGTCAAGGTCATCCATACCACTGTTAAAACGTCCCCTAAGAAAAACTTATACATGACTGTGCTTAAACTGACACACAATATTTTTAGCGCAACGCAATCTGACTTTCAAATATCCCTACATAAGAATGGCCCTGACTAACATTAACCTATACCTTTCACAAATCACTTACCTCACCAAAAATCTTTGTTACTCGAACTACTGCAATACAGCGAGCACCACTACTGCCAGCTAAATAAAAGATTGAAAATACGGAAGGCACTAACTACTGATAGGCATAGTTAGCGAATGAAAGATTTTAATAGAGAACAAACAATATATTTACCTTAATAGTCATAACATATATAGCAGTTCATGACATCCATTCTTACAAATTTCAAAACTCCTCCATCTCTCTTCCCACATCCACCACTGCTGGCGGCTCACCTCCAACTGCAAAACGCTACGCGCTGTTAACATCCAGCTGCCCAACACTACAATGGCGAGAATTACAACAATGCCAACCAGCCACTAAGTGCACACAGCACAGCCAGTGATTTTTTCATATAGAGCGCTATGTGGCGTTACCAATAAAAAAACCTAAGCAGCCTACTTACACTGTGAGCTGAAAACCCAAAGTGGATTCCCGACTACATTAGTACGTCATCAAAAGGAATTCACTATTTTAAATAATCTATGAATATTACAATCAGTATGTTTGCGAAAATTCCATATCATGCTTCTGGTTTCCTTAAACAATATCTATTACTTAATTTACTTTTTCCAGATTGTCAAAGACATTTATACATCGATACTTCTAACAAAATTTTGAAAACATCGATATTTTTACATATCGATTTTTGCAGTCGCACTTTGATTGAAAAATGTTATTAAATTTTTTGATGAAATTTAAGCTGTCATATTAGAAATTAGAAGGTGAGCAGATAGCGCCCATTGGGATATACAGGGTGAGTCACCTAACGTTACCGCTGGATATATTTCGTAAACCACATCAAATACTGACGAACCGATTCCACAGGCCGAACGTGAGGAGAGGGGCTAGTGTAATTGTTTAATACAAACCATAGAAAAATGCACGGAAGTATTTTTTTCTAACACAAACCTACGTTTTTTAAATGGAACCACGTTAGTTTTGTTAGCACATATAAACAAATACGTCATCAGTACCGTTTGTTGCATTGTAAAATGTTAATTACATCCGGAGATATTGTAACCTAAAGCTGACTCTTGAGTACCACTCCTCCGCTGTTCGATCGTGTGTATCGGAGAGCACTGCAACATACATCGCGTTTCTACAGAATGATCTGCCAACGTTGCTCGAAAATGTCCCAATAGAAACGCGTCGACGTATATGGTGTCAGCATGATGGTGCACCTGCACATGCCGCAATTAACACTAGGCTGACCCTTGACAGGATGTTCGACGGGCGTTTCATAGGACTTGGAGGACGCATAAATTGGCCAGTGCATTCTCCTGATCTTACACCTCTGGACTTCTTTCTGTGGGGTACGTTAAAGGAGAATGTGTTCCGTGATTTGCTAAACAACCCCAGAGGATATGAAAAAACGTATTGTGGCAGCCTGCGGCGACATTACACCAGATGTACTGCGGCGTGTACGACATTCATTGCTCCAGAGATTGCAATTGTGTGCAGCAAATGATGGCCACCACATTGAACATCTATTGGCCTGACATGTCGGGACACACTCTATTCCACTCCGTAATTGAAAACGGAAACCGCGTGTGTATGTGTACCTCACCCCTCATGGTAATGTACATGTGCGTCAGTGAAAAAGACCAATAAAAAGGTGTTAGCATGTGGACGTAATGTGCTGTTCCAGTCTCTTCTGTACCTAAGGTCCATCACCGTTCCCTTTGGATCCCTACGTAATTGGGTTCTCTCCGATACACACGATCCAACAGCGGAGGGTCACCAATTTAGGGATCTTACAGGAAGACAATTTAGACAGAGCAAATTTGGACCCTAAGCTTATGCAAGCTGCCAGTTTAGTTGCGTTATGGGAGGAGATAGTGCACTTGGAAGGAGCAGAGAAGATAAAAATGGAACAGTTATTGGTACAATATGAGGACAGGACTACTTGATCGTGATAGGTCTTTGCCAACCTTCTCAGTGACACAGCATAGAGTCCAAATTGAGAATGAATTTCCTATGTGTTGTAAACTGTACTGCGTACCACATCACCTGCAACAACAAGTGATGAGAGAATTTACGAACCAGCAGCTACAACATCGCATCATTGAGGGAAGGACGAGTTCCTTGGGAGCACCAGTGGTAATCGTCTCAAAGAAAAGCATGGATTGGACAAAGTTATGTCGATTTTGTTGTGACAGTTGGTGCCGCAAGAAGCATACAGTTATAGATGCATATCCGATCCTGAAAATAATGGAACCTCTGGACAATCTGGTTATACACAGAATTTTCCCCCATGAATCTGTAGAGTTGTCAGCTGTTAGAAGTAGCACCAGACGATTGTCCAAAGAGAGCTTCTAGAGACTGATCAAGTTATTACCTCTGTTTGTGATTGTCATTTGAATTGAAAAACTCACTGGTTACATTTTAGGGATTCTTATACGTATTACTGCAGGGGCTGATACCTAGACAGTGTATGTTGTATTTAGATGATATAACTGTCTTTCCAAAGGACATGGAAGAGCGTGTTATTGTAGCTAACGAAAGTGTTTAAGTGGTTGCCTGTGATGCAGCTAATACTCAGAGAAGTACAGTATTTAATGCATGAAAGTAGTCTTGAACAAGCCTGAATGTATCCAAATAAAAGTCATACAGGAGTTTCCAGTGCTATGAATGGGACAAGTGTTGCAGTATTTCTAGGACTTGGCGAGCTGTTAACAGAAGTTGGTGACGAAATTTTCAGAAATAGCACAGCCGCTCACTCATGTATTGAAGAAAGGTGTCAAGTTTTACTGGTCAGTTGAGTGTGAAAATGCATTCACTTGGCTGAAAGGCTTGCTAACAATTGTAACAGTACTAGTTTTCCCAAATTATGAGAAAGAATTTATGCTGTCAGGTAATGAAAACAATCATAAGCTCAGCTGCCTATCATACAGCAAGTGGATGGGGCAGAAATCTGGCCACCTATGCCTCATGATAACTGAATAAATCAGAAAATAAAATGGAGAAAGAGATACTCAGTCTCATATACGGCATAACATGCGGCGTGTCCATGAAGTCCCATGAACAGTTTAAAATATCATAACTTGTAAACCAATAGAGATAGAGAGTCATAGTTTGTTGTGAAACGTGTAGTAGCTCTTTCGTCCTTTGCTGCAAATTAAATTTTTAGTGTATCAAAACAGGAAAAAGACCAAGATAATGCGCTATGTGTCATAAGGTATGCAGAATCCAAATCTGCAGAATTATTGACGCCAGAATGAGGTGGCACCACCAACATAACAAGCAGTGTTAGAGTAGGGCCTACCTTATTTGTAGTGTACATCCCCCTGTGTCTCAAGCACATGCTGACAGTATGCAATCTGAATTTCATCGCAGTACTCAGAAGTCGAGTCACTGTACTTCACACATACAGCAGGAATCAATATCAACTGTCCATAAAAATTTACACAAGTGGTTACGCCATTTGGTGTATAAAGTAAAGTGAAAATGGTTCAAGTATTGCAGCCAACCTATCATTCTCTGCAGTATGCATTCATGTGTTCCATGCTCAATAGATACTGTCAATGACAACCTGAAAAAGTGACTGTTTCAAGATGGAGCAACGTTCCATATTTATGGACTTGTGAATTGCCACAACATTAGGATATGGAGTTCCAAAAACCCACAGAACATACATGTCAACACACATGATAACTCGAAGCTTAATGATAGCGTAATAAGCTAATTTTCCTTTACTAAGAAAACCATAATGGTAAAAATTTACCAGGATATACTTAAACAATTCCTGCCATCACAGAATAAAGAGCTGCAGCCATTCATCATCTCCCAGAATGATGATGCATCATCATATTGGAGTTTGAACATGTGGGATGTGTTAAATGACACATATCCTGACAGGTGGCTGGGTTATATGGTCTCACTGCATGAATCCTGTGCTCTCCCAATGTGACGCCAAACAGAAGTGTTTTTGTGGGGTTACATCAAAGATTGTGTGTACACGACAGTGATCAATAGTACTGCTACTCTTTGACCATGAGTCAATGGAGCAGACAAAATGATTGAAATTATGGCATAACTGAAAAAAGCTTTAAGAGCTGCTAAACGTTTTACAACAAACTATAACGCTCCATCCGTAACGGTTTTCAAGTTATGATTTTTTTTAAATTACACTGGGACTATATGGCCATTCTGTATTGTCGATGTTATTTGCTAAGTAATCTGTAAAATGAAAGACATTTCTTGGAATACTTTTATTTTTAAAACGAAGGATGAATGATATTTAGTTTGTGCATGTGTGTATGTGTGTGTGTGTGTGGGGGGGGGGGGGGGAATTAGAGTGAATGACGAAGGAATTTGTGATGCATTGCATGTGCTGCCTCCAACTCCTTTTCAGATAAGAAAGCTAACTATCCATAGTGAGGGTAGACACTTGTTATAAAACACACGTACTTGCCCTGCATTACTCCTCTCCACTTGCTTGACCTGCACACTGCAACTCCATTTAAAATCAACAAAGTTAAAATTTGGAGCTATACTTACTGTGTGTAAGTCATTGATTGACACACTTTACTTCTGAACTGGTGTCGTGTGGTGTGAGGTCGTATTGAATGCTGATCCTGGCCCGCCAGTTCTGAAGGTCGTCTGACCCAAGCGATGCTAGAGTTTAGAGCAATTTCTGCCTCTGACTGGAATGGTGTTGGTAGGCCCCTGGACTATCCATCAGCAGCGTCTAGTACTGGAGACTGTGTAAGGGATCCGTGATCCCACAAACATAGATGCTAGTATCCAACGCTCAAGTCGATAGCAGACAGGAGTCGATTGTCGAGCGCTGCAGGAGACAGTGAGACCTATTGTCGAGTGCGTAGTAGGACTGGAGAGTGTCGAGTGAGTGGTGTCGCGGGAAAGACGGGCAAGAATGTTGGTCGAGTAAAATTCACAGGAGAATGACGAGTGAGCACGTCCCCCTGATCGTCGTGGGGTTGACCCTCACTAATACCGATTCGCGAGTGTTATGAAACAGAAAGTGACAAGTGCCGAATCACGTGTTACGCGTTAACCGCGTCGGCCTGCAACAACCATGGATTGCAGTGAGGACTGTTGTGGATGTTAACCGTCATCATTGCGTGTGACGAAATACCTAAAATCAGCAACCAATAACAGATATAACCGTAATTAGATGTGTACGGCGAAGGTAGCAACTGCCTCAGAATTTGTGTGTTAGTAGGAAATATATATCCGTTTGTACATTGCTTCCTTTGTGGTCCTTTATAATAGACAAACTTTCAATCATTCCACTATCCAGTTGCAAAACAGCCGCATTCGGTTGAAATACCCCCAAAACCACAGCAGAAAAACTGATAGCCTTTCATCCATTAAGCACACGGTCATACAGTATAATAATAATAATAATTAACTGTTTGGCGGCTTTGATTAATTACACAAAATCCAATAAGGAATTTAATCAGGGGTGTTTCAACTGGCTTCTATCATCCATGACTACGGATTTGTGGTCATCTCATAACGTGGCAGGAATGTGACTGGTATTGGAACAGTCTCAAATACAAGATGTTACAATACAATAATCAGATAATTGAATGCAAATGACATGAACGCCATTAATCCTACTGATCACTGACTCTAGCCTAGCGGGGTGGAGTATTTATTGCGCCAAGGAGAGGCTCTGCTGTTACAAGTCATTCGTCATGGTGTAACAGAACGCTGAATTTCCACAGCCAGCTACGTGACAGGAACCTGTCATAACAAACCTGGTTGGAGCTAATACAAATACTCCCAGATCAGCCAGTATAGGCATTCATGTGGCGCTGTACGTTAGACCCACACAGTCTCCGTGCTACTCATCGGTCAGATTTGTAGCTAAGCTACTACAGCCTCGTCGAGCAGCTTCATCAACGAGGCGAAGCCACTGATCTATGAGCCATCATCTAAGCCTAATGTTTGCAGGCTTCGAACTACTCGTAAATGTGCTGAGGCGAACTTTCACTGTGGACTCCATTGCCTGAAACTCCAGCCAGCCTCTGAGGGTCTTGGGGTGAACTCAAGGTGCCTGCGTGTTCCTGTCAGCAGCCTCAAATCTTGTACAGAGTACGCTAGCCCAGATCCTAAGCTTCGCTGCCGCTCAAGTAGGGTATTTTGCCCTAAAATCTAGCCAAAAGTTCACTTTTCAAATACGTGAGTCATTTGCTTATTGTGCATTGATACGCAGTAGAGCTAGTCTATATTTAAGTCTCGCTGGCCGGGCATCTGAAGAATGTGATAGAATAATCATTGATATGCTGGAAATTTAGAAACGTAGGAGCTGAATAACACAGTTTGATTTTGTACTATTGTTTTACATTAATGAATTGTCAGTTATCAAAAATTTCATCTCCGAAATGAATCCTGAAAGCATTTTGTTCTTATCCGAGGGCCTTCGAAAGTCAAAGTTATGACAAGAAAAGGCCACTATGACCTTATGAAGAGATATACTGAAAAAGAGTTCGTAAAACAATCGGAGTTTATGAAAAATTGTATAGTATCACATCTGCCTTTTCTGACGAAGAAAAGAGAGATTTTAAACATAAATTGTCTTATTTAAAGTCGCAATTAAAGAAACAATGGCTTGCTTCACACAAAATTGAAAGTACCTTCTTAAAGATAATCTTGATTGGCTGAAAAGTACCATTAAAATTCCATGCTGCAAAACTCGGGTTGGCAGGTCATCACTTTAGTGTGTTGTTTTTTGTATTTCATATTACAGCTGGTGGGTGATACCTGTTAAGTGACGCAAAGTCATTTGTAGAGTTGAGCGACCACAGTAAAAGGCGTACAAGTCACAGCTAGTACCTCATCTCCTACACGAGGAGCTAAATACAGACAAGCAATAGATCGGGGTCATAGAGACTTAAAAGCAAAAAAACAACTTTCACGTGTCCAGTCCTTGTCAGTATTTTGTGGAAGCTTCACTGACAAGGAAACAATACGAAATAATCCGAACAGCTTATAAATATGTCTATCCTGGTTACAGTATCCTTCAAGAGGCTAAAAGCAGTGCTATCCTGTGACTGAATCCTTATAGGCGACTGCCACATGGCGGGGATTCAACTTTATGCCTTGCTAGTCTCACATGTGAACGATTAGCACTATATCTGGAAGTTGGTTTAAATGACCTTCCAGATGATGACATAAATACATTGGAACTTATCTATAAATAGGGTTGTGATGATTCACAGCAAAATCAGTTTTAAAAAAAATTTGAAAACAACCATGATTCTGATGCAAACATATTTCAGCCATCTTTAGTACCTCTGGAATTTATTAGTCGCTCGAATAAAGACCTAATTGTTTGGAAAAATCCTACACCATTACTTACTCGCTATTGCGGGCCAATGAGAAATAGATTATTCTTGAAACAGTTGACGTTAGTAATGAAGAAATTTGTTATATCGAGAGGCAAATTGAAACATTACAAAAAAAAAATTGTGAGAACAGGTCGTGGCTTATCCATAAAGTACACTTTGCTGATGACTGTGATAGATGCAAACGTCTGCAATGCGGCAGCAGTGACCTCAAAACACTTCAGTGTCCTCTCAAAAACCATGGTAGTAAACACTGAAGCTCTTCAGTTTGGCGTGTCTATGATCCGTGCCCGAACTAGATTTTTCGCATTTTGTTGCATTTGTTTTATAAAATAAACATCAAGAAGTGGAAAATCAGTTCGAAGCAGGAAAAGAAACTTGCTCACCAGAGGAAAAAAGTCACATAAGAAATATTTAGAAATCGATTGGGCATTAACTGTAAATATTCCCAAGCAAGGCTGTGGAAGTATCAGTAGAAGATATTTTGCAGACCCTGAAACATCAACAGAAGTAACAGGAGTACATCTGTAAGTCATCTATAAATTCAGGGTTATTCTAGAAGCTATCTCCAGTGGGCGTAAGATAGACGTGGACAAATTTTCTGCTTATTAATTTGAAACAGTAAGACAATATGCTGATTTATACCCACGGCATCCAATGTGTCCCACAGTAGACAATATTTTGATGATAGCAGTTTATCAGAATAAGCAGGTGAAGCCTATAATAAGAACTTTCATCTGTACGGACAAATGTTTGAAATGAAATTTGCCGAGAAGAATGCAATCTGGACATAATAATCTGGCTACTATTGACATCTGATCCATTAATAACAGGTATGACCCGAAGCCAGAGAAAACCAGAAAACTGTTCTAAGAGACACATTACATTTATTGTTCTAGAGCGAAGGATGGATTAGGCAGATCCCCCAAGCTGAAAATTATGATAAAGAGGAGTCTGCAATAGAAAAATATTGCACAGATAAACAAGATTGGGAGACATCATCAGAATAATAAATAGTATTGTAGCTAAGAAATAAAGAATCTATTAAAAATAGCACAATTTTTATTTTGTGTTATATAGGATGTGAATACATTATTATCCTACAAATATCTTCTGTAAGGTCTTACAGTACTGAAAATACCAAACAGTAATTTTAGCCAACTTTTTGCATGAAATCCCCTGTGTGTGTCGCGCAACTGACATCGGATTTGTATCAGCAACGGCACCATCGTCGCCAGCTGTTTTTGTGTTGCCATAGCATTGAGCTGTCTCAGTGTACGTCAATCGCTGCCTGCTAGCTTCCTCCAGTTGCGGACTGCTGTCATCAGAGTGCTGTATAAAAGGAAACTAATAATAAAGAATGTTCCTGTTGAGAAAGCACACTTTACTACAGGTTCGCCACGGCACTGGGAAATCGATTCCACGGCTTCCAGCATACGTATCGTCGCCGTCAGATGCGGTCACCCGGCAATAATGGTGGCGGTCAGCTGCAACAGTATCTATGAATCTACAAGAAAATTTACGATTGGCTGGAAAACAACTTCAAATAAACCTTCACTGCAAAGTTAAAACTAGCATCTTGAATCACTGCGTTCAAACACAAGCCATTGTTCTTCTTGTTGAACTATGCATTTCGTGAGAACGAGCACCGATTTTCATGCTTAGTCCTACGGAACTACATTAAAAATATATCCAACATTGTGTCTTTGTCATCTGCACAAAAAATATTAAAAGTTCTAGTATCAATGTATTAAAATATAGGTCAGTGCAAAAAAGTTATTGACAGTCTTTCACCACTTAAACTCGCCCAATATGTCTTTCTCCCTCACCGGACGAGCTCCACAGATTTGTACCGCTTAAAATTAGTTGCTGTATTTGCATAGCGAGAAATATCTTCTCTCTGTCGTCGAGCGTAGCAGATTTGTAACGCTTAAGATTAAAACAGTAGGAGGTTACGCCGCATTTTGAGAAATTCTTCAACTACTTGCGGAGTTACACTTTGGGAGATCTGTGTAGCTTGAACGTGTGAATTTCAGCTGCTGATATTTATTATTATCGATCTTCAAAATCGTATGTTATCGACTTTAAATAAAAATTACGTGATGGGGGTAATTTCGAAGTATATCTGGATAAAAAAATGATTATGGTAGATATTATTTCTAGAATTTCTGAGCGTATATTTCAAACGTAGAAAATTTGTCAACTTAGGCACCCGCAAGCAAACTGTTCTGCTTTAAGATAATGCTGCAGTATATTATGGAAAGAAGAGTAGTGTTCTCGCTCGTGTAGTTGGTGGAGAGACTTAAGATTGCTGCACGAGTCCCTCCTCTAATGATTACTAAGTAAGATGCACCAATTGGAAAAGGAGGTCAAAGAAAGGCTTGAGGTCGACTGTCCATTAATTATTCTTCTCTACAGAGATTTTACGGGAGGAGTGGATCTTTCAGATTCACTAACTGCATTGTACAAGATCAACATCAGATCGAATCAGTGACTACCGTCTGGTATTCTTTCGCGTCCTAGATGTGATGGTAGCAAATCCATGGCTACAGCAGAGGAGAGACTGTGACTCTGTTGGTTTATCCAAAAAAGCAGAGGCCACTTTGTCAATTCAGTGCTAAAGTGGCTGATGCCCTATGCAAAATAAACAAGAGGGAAGGAACCGGAACATCTTCAAGTGTAGATACTGAATATGCAAAGAAGCAGAAAATAAGGCATACGCCAAAGCCAATTCCCCAGAAGACTGATCGTCAGGACAATATTGAACGTTAACCAATTGTGTCTGCGAAGGGAGATAGATGCAAGATTCCAAACTGCAAGGGAAGTCCATCAATTGTCTGCCGGACGTGACGCTACAAAATATATAAAAATGACTTAATGTATTTTTTATAAGTGCATATTTATTGTGACCATTAATTAACACAAATAGAGCACTTGGAAGTGTTTGTATTTATTGCATCATAACTCTGTTGATAGAGGGTTATCAACTGTCCCACGAATTATTAAGAGTTTTGCTCTCAGTATAAAGCCAGACGCGACAGTGTGAGACACGCTGCACGTCTTCTGTTCTCCGCTTTCACAACTGACACAGCTTAAACTCCCGCTGGGCGCGCGTACAGACGGAGAGAAGGTAAAGGCCGTTGTGTGTGTCTTCTCACGAAACTTCTGTCTCGTCGAAGAACCTTAAGACCAACAGCGCACTGAACAATTAGAGGACTGGCCCGTCATCTATTTGTACGTCACCGCCGACACAGGAACAGAGCAAGAACCACACACAGCCTCTAGTGACTTCAGAGTGAGCCCGCTCTTGTGCGAGACGCCTGCCAAACAACAAGGTCGACTGACGATACAAACCGAAGTAACGACCAAAAAACTCGACTTAACAATCGCTGGAATCTTCAAGTAATTTGCAAGGAGGCATGTTCGACCGCGAGGAAACATGCAGTTATTTTGCAGTCGCAAAATGAAGCACGAACGAGTCGAAGATGAAGAACTAATGCCCCATAAGCCTCCTTCCACAGACTTTTACCAAACAGGCTCCGGCGCAAACTTTCCGAGAACAACTTCCTCCCTCAAGAACAGACTGGCTTTCATTGAGGCCACTCAACCTCACCACAACTAGGTCGAAGACTGAACAAAACACAACAGCCTACAGTAATTTTTTGGAAATAAAAAGAGTCTTCGACAGTATAGGGCACCAAGAATTGCTATACAAGCTATATTTGCAAGGATTCCCTGTATCGTAGTTAAACATTACACACACATGGGCGGACATTTGTCTTAAGGGCAGGTGAAGTAACCGTCTCCGTAAGAATAATATTAGCTGGCGAGCCACAAAAATCGCTTGCTCTAGATCTGTACGTCGAACCTGCCCATGGTATCACGAGAAATGAGAATTGTCTATGGGGACGATATTGCTCTCCTAACCAGAAGCAGATAGACAATGACTCTCCACTGTCGCTTGTAAGACGTTTATCGGAAACTAGAAAAGTGGCGAAACCAGAGGCAAATTATCTTTAAAACCACGAAAACCCAAGGTTTGGTAATTATCAGGAGATTGTGATCAGATCTCCCTGATATCCAGCTATTCAGAGAACCCATACAGTGGACGGGGGCAGCATCATTCTTGGCATGAATAAGTCCAGAAAATTAGACGGGGCGAAACAACGCCTGACTGCATTGTGCCTATTCGTAAATGAAAAGTTTTGTCTCTCCATTTATTGTGCCCAGACCATTTTACGTCTCTATATTCGACCACTGATGGACTACGGAAGGGCAATGTGGGGTAAAACAGCGCCGAAACTTCTGCAGAGGCTACGAACTTCGCAAAATAAGGCGCTACAAAGAGCGTACCAGGTCCAGTGAAATTTCTTGAAAGCAGAGGAAAAGGCTAAAATACAAGACGAATACGTAGAGATTAAAATAGTGAAACAAATAGAGAATCATATAGCCAAAAGACAAGGCTCAATCGGAATCCTTAGATATGACACGAGATACTGAATTAGAAAAATGTAGAAAATGAAGCAGGGTAAAGAGAATAAAAACACCTAGAACTAATACTGGAAGAGAAAGCAAAATAGGAAAGCAGGAATAGCTGAAGGGCATATGCATGGCTGTAGAGGCATGAATGACAACGAGAAAGGCAGATGCCGGCTATTGGAGAATTAAATAGATGCTTGGAGGAAAGAGAAGCTTCTGGATGAATATTAAAAGATCAAATGGCAAGCTACTAGTAAACAAAGAAGGAAAGATTGAATGCTGCATGGAATATATAAAAGTCTATAGAAGAGAAATGCACTTGAATACTATATAATGAAGAAAGAAAAAGAAATCGAAAGAGATGAGATGCGAGATATGATAATGCGAGAAGCATTAGATGGAGCACTGAAGACATAACGAAATAACGTGAAAGAAGGCACCTGAAGTAGACGACATTTCTTCAGAATTATTGAGGCCCTTGGGAGAGCCAGCAGCAGCAAAATCATTCTTCCCAGTATGCAAGATATATAAGAAAGGCTAATTGGCTCAAATGGCTCTGAGCACTATGGGACTTAACTTTTGAGGTCATCAGTCCTCTAGAACTTAGAACTACTTAAACCTAACTAACCTAGGGACATCACAGACATCCATGCCCGAGGCAGGATTCGAACCTGCGACCGTAGTGGTCGCGCGGTTCCAGACTGTAGAGCGTAGAACCGTTCGGCCACCCCGGCCGGCTAAAGGCTAATTATCCTTACATTTAGAAGAAAAATGTAATTATTACAATTACAAAAAAGACAAGTGATGAGAGGTGTGAATACTTCTGAAGTTTAAATTATAGCTGCAAAACACTGAAATGAATAATCTACAGAATAATTAACAACTGGTAGAAGTTGACATCGCGCAAGATCAGTATGAGTTCACCAGAAACGTGGGAAGACGCTAGGCACTGCTGATCGTAGCGAAGAAAAGCAGACCAGCATTTAAGATTAAGAACAAGTTTTTGAGAAAATGTGACTGGATGATTACTTACAAAAAGAAAAAGCCGTGGATGAGCCACCCACCTTGATAACACATTAAAAACTGCTCCCCGAAAATGTTTAGGAACAAAGTAAGGCTTATCAAAAAATACTTAAAAGTCGTACAGCATTCGTTTGATTGGCAGTTAAAATACAGGGTAAACCGTTCGGTAACTTAGGTGCTGCCTTATTGCCTGCATATAAGACACTCTTCTAAAATGTGCCGCATGTTGATCCATATGCTACGAGCGCTACACACCTGACAGCGCTCTCGCCGGAGGCAGATGCCATGCGTCAAAGGGCAAATGAGAACAAATGAGAAGGACGTACACCATGGCGTGCCACAGTGCGTGCGAGTGGCGTCAGTAGTGCTGGAGGCGAGTGGAATACTTGCAGAGGTTGCCAACCTCCTTATGGGAAGGCCTGCCGTTGTGCGTGGCAGGGCGGGGCATCACGGAGCAGGCTCCATCATAGAAGGGAGGGCGGCTGTATTGCCCTGGCCATCACCCATTGCCCCCTCCGCAGGAGTCGAGGTGCTACCGACGTGAGCCTGGAGGTGGCCAACCAGTGGAGAGGCACCAAATCCCAGATGGAGTGACAGGGGCTAGAAGATGGTTCGGTGGCGGCGGCTGACTGAGCTTGTAGTGCCTGGTGTAGCACCCTCGTCATCAAATTGCTGTAAATACCAATGCTAAAAAGTGACTTATTTACGTGGGATAGCAGATAACTTGCTGTGCCGATGTGTCACTTCCTAGCACGTTCCTGCCAACATTTCTGTGGCCCACCGGTGGAGAAACCGCTTGGCCCATTCTGTAAGAAGCTGTGCAGGCAGATTTGTGGTGGCGAGTCTGGTCTGCCTCGCAATGTGTAAACAGTCCTGTTGCTGTAACTGGCATGCTGAGACATCCTGAATTCACCGGTTGTCTGTGGCTTCTGCAGTTATGCAGTGCTATGCTTTAACAGAATCGCCAAATGTAGTGGCAACTATACAATACCTCCCCTCATTTGAAACGCCCAGCCTTTGGGTCTCTATGCTTGACCAGTATGCAAGAAAACTCGTCTGTATTCCCAATGATGTACAATATTGACATAAATCTCCATTTAGTAAGTACTAGGTGGCTTCAGTCATAAGGTTCAGAGACTGTGATTTTACCCTACAATGCTTCGCCCGTTAAATCCCTGCAACTACAAGGTCACATTTTTGTCACACTACTTAGCATTCCATTAGTTTACGTGAGAACGTATATGACAAGGTACAGTTGTTAGCCTCTCGCTAGTCACGCCATCCCGGCATCTCTCCATGCATCGATTAACACCTTACCACACTTCTCGCAGGATACACATGCCGTGCCCAAGAGTATTATAACCTCTTAACGCTAGGAAATACCTTTCTTAATATTTATCGCATCGTAATGCCCCCCCCCCCCCCCCCACCCACCCACCCACCCACACACACAAATTAACTCATCCATTTTCAACTTACTAAGAATGTAAAGGCTAAACTCTTTCTCTCTCCACAGATTATCCTTAATAAATAACCTTTAACAATACATGGTCTGACTTCACTAAACTTTTATGTTCGGCACCTCTTTTGCCTGTCTGTTTTTTTTAACCAATTGTTTTTGAGCATCAGTCGGAATTTTGTCCCTGCGACAACAGTTTCCCTTATGCTTTGCTAAAAAACATATTCTCAAACCTATCCTTACATATGAATCACATACTGTAATACTACAAACAATAAATCGACAGGTAGGCCGGCCGGGGTGGCCGAGCGGTTCTAGGCGCTTCAGCCTGGAACCGCGAGACCGCTAGGGTCGCAGGTTCGAATCCTGCCTCGGGCATGGATGTGTGTGATGTCCTTAGGTTAGTTAGGTTTAAGTAGTTCAAAGTTCTAGGCGACTGATGACCTCAGAAGTTAAGTCCCATAGTGCTCAGAGCCATTTGAACCATTTTTTCGACAGGTAGTCCCACTTATTTGTCTCACCGTAGTGCTGATCATAGATTGAATTCTTCCCAAAATGCTCTGCTTTCTTGTATCCCTGTTCTCACGAACCAACTTCATGGTGCATTGAGGTACTATATCACATGAATTAAGCCTTTGTGGTTTCGCTCGCATTTTAACTGGCTTGCCCTTAAGACTGACGAAACTTGCGGTAGAAATCCGTTGGCGACAGTTCCTTCTAGTTGGAATTTTGTCCCTATAAGTTTCACCGTACGTCGCCGAAGGTAAATTTTGGCATTTTATTCAGACAGAAAGTTTACTCTCAGTCTTACCTCTTACCTTTCATCTACATTAAAGCCGTCATCATCACACTGCAGTTGGTTTGCTCCGAGCGCGTGTCAGCATATCGCTCTGCAAGGCTGTGACCTGCTGCTGCACCGTGTTGAGTAGTGCAAAAATCTGCTGTGTCTGAAACTGAAACATCTACATTAGCTGTGTGGCATCTAACACTTGCAGCTGCGGCGCCTGAGCAGTGGGCAGGACAGATGGGGTGGCCGTGTTGGAATACAAAAATGTTACAAATAGACTAGGTAAGTAAGCAAAATAAGCAAAGGAAATTCCTGCAACGCCCACTTCAAAACACTGATTAGCAAAAACAACAAGAAACTGTTGAAGCAATAAGCGCCCCTGCAAAGTAAATAAAAGAAAAAAGCAAATAACATTGACGGTTTTATTTCAATAAAGCAGATTGACAATACTTAACTTTTATTTACAATGTGTTGTCAGAAGCGATGCGCGACATAGAATATAAATCAGAGTCGTTTTCTATGTACACTGGTCATGCAAGTTTGGCACAGTTTGTGGATCAGTAATAACTGCTATCGTAGCACTCTCTGCTAGGCCGTGCTAATACTCAGCAAATATTGTCCACCAATGTCCAGCCGAGACTGTCAGGAGCGGCGCTTGTATTCACTTCTTGCAGATGTCGCTCCTCTCGTGGCGCGGTCTTTGTGAGTGGGCTATTGGCTGACGTCGCCTCACTGCCTCCTATGGTCTTGAGTTCTTCCTCTTCGTTTCGGTGCTTGTGGTTACACCAGAACAGAATCGCAGGAGGCGGAGCACCTCAAACTTCTCGCAGCACAATAAATAACTTTGCAGCCAATTTACAATCCAGATTAACAGCCGGCATAATCGTATATGAGTGCGTTAAGGCATTGACGTTAGTTGATATTGATACAACTGTCTTCGAACCTTTAATTTCCCGGGTTCCTTTCATATGCATTTCCTCTTGAAATCCCGATTGGTCGGCGCTGAAATCAAATTCCTTATTAAACGATGGAATCCGTTTTTTAATCACATCTACAAAGTTTCGGGCCAATTCCGCAATTTGATGCTTTGTCTGAAATTTCGCGATCTTAAGACTTTGAATTCCTTAACACTGTTTGAAGTCATGCAGCTATGCACTGCTTCCGTTGAAATAACTGTAAACTATGTGGTGCGCAATTTGATGTGTATAACGTAGTAGGTCACTATCAAGCACCTCCTGCAAACAGTATCAAGCATCCTTGAAACACGCAAACAGCAATCTTTCTAAAAAGTGCGCCTCGTCGTCCCTTGAATATCCGTAGTTTTTCTTATGAACTGCTCAGTGTAATTGCTGTGTATTTATTCGAAATCTGTTCATAATATTTGTGACTATGCTGCAGTTGATGCTTCATGCATGTAATTACGTTTAGTACCCGCTCCTTGGACAACATTTGTCCTTTGCTACGTTTCACTGGAAACGGATGATAAATTACATGGCTTGACTTGTTTCATTATCACTTTCATTTGTTAAGAATGTATCGTCTTCACTGTACTCCTCATGTACATTGTCCACACAGTCGAGTGTACACATTCCACTGTCTCATCTTGCAGAAATACCAATATTTCATATGTGTTACTCCGTCGCCAAGGTAGCCCCTGCGGGCTGGCAACACATCTAATACGACACAGGACCGAGGTTGCCTATGCCCAAAGGCGTAAGCAATGGTAAACATTGGCTGTTTTGGAAACAGACATTCCGCGTACTACTTCCTGCAGAGGGAGTTTGAGATGGCCTGAAGGAAGTATTACTGCACCAACATCTGACTGGCTGATCAATACTACTTAAAGGCTAAAACCAGCACCGGACGTCCCGCCTCCTAGTGCACCTGCTGACACTCCTACTCTTTTCATCCTGCCCACTCCTTTGGTGCACCTTGTTCTCCCCTCCTTTTCCATCCTCTCAGGTCTCTCCCTCGGCAGGTCCCACTGGCAGTTTCATTCTTCATTGTGTGTGCTCCAAGTGGGTTTAAAGTGTGTTGTTCTGGTGTGTTTTTAATACTGTGGTTATCTTTTAACCTGTGCGTGTGTCTTCAGTGTCTTATTTGTGTTCTACGAATCGTCACATGTGTTTTTTAACTTTATGTCGACTTTTTTAATTGTCCCCCCATGAACGTCTCCATGTCAGTGTATTTTTACCTCCGTTATCTCCCCTTCTTCTGTTTTATGTCCCCCTTTTTAATCGCCTTATTTGTAACATTTTATTCCTGTATTAGTTGTCATGTCACTCGTCTGAAGAGCGGTGGATTGTGCTGCTTAGAGCAATCCTCTGCCCATATGGGGCAGGGGAATGAAATCACAATAAAGAAAATAAAAAAAACATCGAACGTCAGTTCACGCCAAATACCGACCTCAAGGACGTCTCCACGGAAGACTACGTCTTCGCTATGGGAATAGGACTTGGAATTAAGTGTATGTGTGTTACAACGGACTCTTGTGAGAAACTTAGAAGTTATCTTTTGTTGCCTCTAGTAGGAAATTCTTACTGGCTTTGTGATAGTGACTTTTCGTTGTTGCCGGCCGGAGTGGCCGAGCGGTTCTAGGCGCTTCAGCCTGGAACGGCGCGACCGCTACGGTCGCAGGTTCGAATCCTGCATCGGGCACGGATGTGTGTGATGTCCTTAGGTTAGTTAGGTTTAAGTAGTTCTAAGTTCTAGGGGACTGATGACCTCATAAGTTAAGTCCCATAGTGCTCAGAGCCATTTGAACCATTTTTTTCTTTGTTATTCAGTCATTTGCATGTAGACTCACGTAAATGAAAGTTGTATTGTAGAAATGTTCGAATTGTCAGTTACAACACAAGTGGCGACGAGTTTGTGCCTGCGTGTGTCTTCATCATGATGGAAATAGTGTTTCAGCAGCTATCCAAAGTGTGCCCGACTTACTACAAGGTTTTCAACAGTTTTGACAGAAATCTCAGGATGCAGAGGAACATTTCTTTACTGAACTCTTGAAAAACCGGTTTCACCACCCCCGCCGTTTCCGGTTTCAATGAGGATACTGAAGACTGGGACACAAACGAGAAGAGGCTCCTGCAGCATTTTCCCATCCACCAGGTTGTCCAAGAGGCTGCTCGTCGTTCCTACTTTTTGGAACCAGTCCAAAGTGTATGTTGTCTTGACGAAACTACAACCTCGACCTCCGGATTCTTTGACTTTCTCCCAGATTTGTGAGGTTCTCGCGGCTTACTACCGATGATGGTTCTACACGTTGGCTGTCCTGATTGAATTCTACCAGTTTCGCAAGAAGGCAGGCCAATCCTATCGCCAGTGGGCAGCGGAACTGCAAAATCTCAGCCGGAAGTGACAGTTCACCACACGGGTCTCCAAAGAATCCTACGCGGGTGAGATGGTCCGTGACCACCTCATCCAGGCCGCGCCTGACGCGGCTTTCTGACGCGACGCCCTCAGACTCGACGATCCTACTCTGGACCAGGTCATTGATCTGGCATTCAAGTACGAAGTCTCTACGCAGCGAACAAGCGTTTGGAATTCTGGGTGGAAGTGACGTCCCTCCATGACCACGACGACTCGAAGCTCGTCGCATCGCTGGCGGAGGTCGGAGACGTTGCTGCCGTCCGTTCCGATGACCGGCGCTAGCCGCCAGGTTCGGCACAGCGTTGGCAGGGCAGCCGCCCTGTCCAGGACTTTGCACCCTTGTCCTGCTCTGCGGGTCCGGCGCGGACTGTCGGTGCACAGAGGCCCCTGCGCCCTTGCCAATGCCGCCAGTCCCTCCAACTGCTGTCCTGCCCAGGATGCTTTCAGAACAATGCATGGCAAGACTGAACTGACAGGTGGGCATATTGTACAGTTTGAACCCGTAATGGGCATGTCAGTTTGGTCTGCCACTCTTGGCAGTCTCCTCTTCCTCCTCCTCCTCTTCCTCCTCCTTTGTCGACTGACCGTCTGGGGCCGCTACCCATGGATGTCAACCAGGTGCAGTCTTCAGGCTCTTCCAAGCTGATGATTAACATTCAGGTCAACGGTCGGCCGATGCAGATGCAGGTGGATACCGGAGCAGCGGTCTCACTGATTAACTATTCCTCTTATGCAAGGATTGGGGCGCTCCCCTGGAGCCCACACCTTGGCGCCTCCTTATTTATAATAAGCAAGCGATTGCTCTCTTGGGTCAGTTCACAACTTCCGTCCTATGTAAATTGGTTAGCCGGGACGTTACCTTCCTTGTGGTCAACAATGCAGCCACTGTGGACCTCTTTGGGTTGGATGCCTTACATGCCTTTAGCTTCGCCATCAACAACAATGTTCATCTGGTGTCTTCCTAGGTTCCGTTTCTGGCAGTCGATGCCTTGTGCACAGAATTCCAGGACCTCTTCTCGCCAGGTGCCGGCTGTGCTCAAGATTCTCAGGCGTCATTCCAGCTGAGACCGTCTGCCCGCCTAAAGTACTTCCGGGCTTGACAGGTCCCCGTCGCCCTCCAGCATCCTCTTAAACAGGAAGTGGACCATCTCATCACGGAGGGAGTCGTCACGCTGGTCCGTTACAGTTCGTGGGCGACACCCTTCGTTGTCCTCAAGAGACCAGATGGGCATTTTCGAGTTTGTGGCGACTTCAAGGCTACGCTAAACCCTCAGCTACAGGTTGAAGATTATCTCCTTCCCCGTCCCGAGGACCTGTTCTCCAAGCTTGCTGGGGGATAATTTTTTTCGAAGATGGATCTTGCCAAGGCCTACCTCCAAATACCTTTAGATGAGCCTTCTACGCATTTGGCCATTGACAATGCACCGTTTGGGCTGTTCCGGTTGAACCACCTCATGTATGGCATTGCTAGTGCTCCAGCCCTCTTTCAGTGTTACTAGGAACAGCTCTTGCAGGATGTGCCAGGATGTATCAACTACCTTGGTGACGCCGCCGTCACCAGCTGTATTGCGGATGAACATCTCAGTCATCTGCGACACTTGTTCCTGCACCTGCGGACTGCGGTCCTCAAATGCAACTTTGCTAAATGCTCCTTTTTTCAACCTGCTATTTCCTACCTGGGTCACATCATTTCCCCCAATGGCATATCGCCTACCTCCTCCCACATCGCAGCTACAATGGCCCTTCCTTGACCACGTGACGTCCACCTACTGCGGTGTTTCCTGGGTAAAATTGCTTCCCTATCGAAAGTTCATTCCCTACACCGCCCACATTGCGGCACCCCTCCATCACCTATGCCAAAAGAACGTGCCTTTTCATTGGTCTCCGGCTTGTGAATCGGCTTTCCAAACCTTAAAGTGGAGGTTGCACTCTGCGGATTGTCTCATGCTGCATAACCCCTCTCTTTCTCTCCTATTGGCTACAGATGTCTCAGACTATGGTGTTGAAGCTGTCCTTTTGCACCGTCTACCTCATGGATTGGAATGCCCTGTGGCGTCTAAATCCCTTACCAAGGCCCAATGCAAATATTCTTATATTGAGAAGGAGGCCCTAGCAATCATGATTGCCTGTACCAAATTCCTCTCGTACCTTTACTGTAGGTCTTTTCACTTAATCACTGACCATAAGCCCATCATGGCCTTATTTTCTCGCCGGCCGCGGTGGTCTAGCGGTTCTAGGCGCTCAGTCCGGAACCGCGCGACTCCTACGGTCGCAGGTTCGAATCCTGCCTCGGGCATGGATGTGTGTGATGTCATTAGGTTAGTTAGGTTTCAGTAGTTCTAAGTTCTAGGGGACTGATAACCACAGATTTTAAGTCCCATAGTGCTGAGAGCCATTTGAACCATTTGAACCTTGTTTTCTCCGTCAGCCCAGTTACCCACGAAGACTTACCACCACCTGCAGCGCTGGGCACTATACCTTTCACGTTTTAGGTACATCATATATTTCCGGCCCACCTCCAAGCATGCCAACGCGGATGCCTTGTCTCGGCTCCCCTCCGCCCAGGATTCGGCATTAGATTCATCGGACCTCCTAATTTTCCAGGTGAGTGACGACATATTGGTTGCGTTGTGTGCATTTCCAGTCACAGCTGAGAGGGTGGCCGCAGCAACAACCGGCGATCCGCTATTCCGGCTGGTGCGCCACTATGTTCTCCAAGGCTGGCCAACGCTTCCTCCACCTCGCGCCCAGGCTGCCCTCTTATTCTTCTTCTCCATCTGCCATCGACTGGTGGCTGTTAACAGGGTGCTTATCCATGCAGAATATGACGCCAATCCACGAGTCATTGTGCCAACTTCCCTGCAGTCCTGGATTCTCAACGTCTTACATCAAGGTCACTGGGGTATTGCCCAACGAAAACCCTCGCACGTCGCCACTTCTGGGTGGGCATGACAGCAGATGTGGAGCGCATAGTCTGGCGTTGTCAGCAGTGTACTAAGTCCCTTACCGCTCTGCGCCGGTCCTTACAATCCTGGACGGGAGCTTCCCTCCCATGGGAGCGCATCCATGTGGATTTTGTGGGACCCTTCCTTGGTGCTTACTGGTTGCTCGTCACGGGTGCCTACTCCCACTTCCCTTTCATTATCCAATGCTCCTCTATCACCACGGGAACTACTATCATGGCCCTGTCCAAATATTTTCCATTGAAGGCCTTCCCATCACCATGGTCACTGATAACAGCCCGCAATTTCGCAGTCAAGAGTTCGCCAAATTATGCCACAATAATGGTATCCACCACGTCTTTACCCCACCTTATCATCCACAATCCAATGGCTGGGCGGAGCGCCTTGTTCGCACATTTAAAACTCAGATGCAGAAGTGCACAGAAGACCATTCTCCGGAAGACACTCTTATGTTATTTCTGAGTTCCTACAGGACCACACTGGTGGGTGACAAGTGTCCAGCTGAACTGCTCCATGGTAGCCAGCCTCGGACCGTGCTCCATCTCCTCCTGCCGAGGGTGGCACCTTGCGCCCGGCCCGGTGCTTCTAGATATTCACGTGGCTCCTTGGTGTGGGAGCGCGGTTTCGGGTCCCGGCCCTGCTGGCTGCTGGGTTTCGTTCTCGGGCCCCATGGTCGACTACTGTTCGACGTCCACCTGGAAGACAGTGTGGTTTCGCGTCACTGCAACCAACTCCGTTCTTGTTTCCTCGTCCAGCCGCAGCCCCACACGCCGGCTGCTCTCACTCTCCTGTTGCAGGCCCCTTCCATGAGGCCTATGTTGCTGCCCTCTCCTCAGTTAGTGGTTGATCTTCCAGGAAATGGCCAACAGCTGCCGGCTGCTAGCCCCGCACCGCTGCCTCCTCCTCCGGCCTTGGGGCAACCCCGGGACCTTCCCAGAGATGCACTTCCTGGCCCCTCTACGGCGCCACCCTGGTTGGATGTCACGCAGGTTCCCATGCCGCTTGTCCAGCCCACCATCGCCTCGCAACCGCCACCACTTTGACGTTCCCTCCGCATCGCTCCGAAGGCGGCGCCCTACTCACAAGCAGCCGGTTTCCACCGCCTCCTTCAGGACGACTTAACTTCTGATCGGCCTACGGCGATCCCTCTATCCCGCGGTCGCCCGTGCCGCTCCAGCTCTTCCAAAGCTGCCGGGTATTACGCCGTCGCCAAGGTAGCCCCTGCGGGCCGGCAACACATCTAACACCGCACAGGACCGAGATTGCCTATGCCCAAAGGTGTGAGCAATGGTAAACAGCGGGTGTGCATTTTATATCTCTTGCGAACAGAAACCAGACTGTCGCCGTGTTTTTAATTGTCTGTCTATTATTTTTCTGCTTCCTGTGTATTTTATTAGCATCATCAACCCTGTGTATTATGTTCCAGAATTTTCTGCCATTTTACCTTTAAGTCACCGATTTTATCGCCAACTGTTATTTTTTTATTATATTCATCTTTTTAAACCAAATTCTGTAGGCTGAAGAGCGGCGTAATAAGCTTCTGCCAGCCCGCCCCCTTCAGGGGGAATCGAAACTCAATAAAGGAAAAAAAAAAACATCGGACGTCAGTTCACGCCAAATACCGACCTCAAGGACGTCTCCACGAACGTCATCGCCATCGGACTAGGTCTTGGAATTAAGTGTATGTGTGTTACAACGCGGACTCTTGTGGGAAACGTAGAAGTTATCATTTGTTGCCTCTAGTAGGAAATTATTACTGGCTTTGTGATCGTGTCTTTTCATTGTTATTCAGTCATTTCCATGTAGACTCACTTGAATAACAGTTGTATCGTAGAAACGTTCGAATTGTAAGTTTCAAAAATATGCTACTTCTTTCTCATTCTGCTCCTTCTTTCTTTTCTAACGAAATGTCAACTTCGGCAACTGTTGTTGTAGATATAATGCAATGTTTGCTTTGTTTATCGTTTTTATCGTTGCCACTGTTCTGCTTTGTATCAACACCACTAGCATTATAGCACTGTTGTGGGTTACGTGTCGACTAAGGAGCTCAACTACGCTCCTTAGCCTCATGCTGTGCTCATCATTGGATGCCTCTAGTCCAGCCCCCCGACACTGTTAGGAGACAGTATTGTGGTTGCATGGTAGACAATACGTGGGGTGTCGAATGTCGTAACCATCATAGGCCTTTTGCGACCTTGCACTGCAGGGGTTCCTTGTTAGATCAGCAGGTAAACTGGCAGCTTCATTTCGAATTGTTAAGAGTGAAAACTTTGGACAGAATGCGCGTGCAGTGCAATGTACTAGGTGCAGTATACTGTACTAAATTCTACGTCCATGCTACCACGTTTTACTGTAGCGCTATATAAGACGATATAACGGTTGGTTCTTGATTATGGTGACATCGTATGGGAAAATACATCGGAAACGTCTCTTTAACGGCAACATATAGCAAAAAATACACATGAGATTCTACCTGGTGTTGGAGTATCCATCAGAGCTACTACACATGTTTGTTGGAGCCTTTCACCAAAGAACTTAAACATAAAGGAATTAGGAACAGTGCGAATAACAGGGCGAAATTTTCACTGGCCAAACCAACTGCATACGCCATGATTAAAAGAAAATTAACTAAAACATGAGAGTAACAGGGAAAACCAATGATATGAAACGTAAATGAAGAACCACTAACAGTAAAACTGAAAACACCAGAAGCAATTTTTATTTTAACTTAATTAAACTTTGAATTTATTGAAAACAAACACACACGTTCTCTCAGCATTAGTCATTTTCTAACGTAGAAAATTATTACGAGATAACATTCGTTGCAGTAAGGCACGCAGCCGTCTAGTACGGTGGCTGCAGGATGGCTATTTTTTATTTTTTTTTCGCTCTGCTCACAGCACAGCTGACGGTGCCTGCCGTGAGAACTGCGTAGCGTAACATTCAGTCGATACGAAGATTCATACCCTCTACGAATGTAAATAATCCATGTTAGTTATTATTCGATTTTATTCAAATGTGGTACTCAGCCTTTTGTTATTAATGGAATGCAGCTGTCAGAATTTCAGGTTTTTATTTATTATAGATCGGGAGATAAAGAGAATTACCTGAAAGTCATAAAAGCTACGCTTGTTTTTTAAAGCCAAGTTAGGAACAATAACAGATCGACTTTCATTATCATTTGAAGCCATTACAAAGTTGTCAGTGCATAAAAATCGATCAATTAGAATTTTATTTTTAAAACTGTAGCCACTTTGCATTACATAATACCAAAATCGGTCAAAATTATTATTTGATTATATTTTCGTGTGTGGGTGCGTGAGAATGATTGAGAGAGTGTATGTGGGACATACTTTAAAATTTAATATTTCGTTTCACGTAAAACCTTGTACAAACGAAACCTGGGAAAATTATGTTGCAACCACCATTCAGGTGACGTATGTCTGTGTGAGCGTGCTTTTGTATAAAAGCAGCCAGTATGGAAGTTAGAGGTGGAATATGTTTATTTATCAATTTAAAGAATATTTCGCACTTCGCTTATTTTGATTAAACATAATACAAGAAATTGAAGTTTTGCTGACATTAATTACTATCAAATTAGTGAGTGGATGAGGCAAGATTTGCCGCAAGAATGAGCAGGAAGGAACGTTTTGATTGGACGTTTAGATCAACAGCCAATTAGAATTAAGCTGTTCCCGCGCGAGTAGAGGAGTGGGTAGAGAGGAGAGTACATCGAGAGAGTGGCTTTCTAGCCAGCCTACGGATAATACGATGTTAGATCGCACCTTAAAAATACTTTGCTGGATGAGGACATAGTGAGCTAGTTTCGGTTCGAATATATCGTGACTGAAGCGACTGGAGTTATGAAAAAATTAATGATAGTTTGGTGTTTCTAAGTTTAATAGTTTGAGAGATATGTATCGTGTGAAGTTTCTGGTCGTAGTAATTTCTCCACGTGGAGTGTTTCAGGCTCTGTACGGAATATTTTGGCGAGCACTTCCTACGAAGAAGACCACTGAAACGACCAATTGTTAAGTCGCGAATAGTTGTTGGTCTGTGACTGGTAGATCGTGAAAACTAGTCGGGTCGGATTTGCTAAAATTCTAGCTACTTTTCGAGTGAATGTTTTTAAGACATACAGTGAACTTTAATGATAACGTTTCACCATATTAAATACGGACTTGATAGCCATTTCATGTGTTTCAATATACATAAAAAGAGTTAATCTGATTTTAAACGTTTTTCTGCAAGTAGACTGAATATCCCGAACGCCCGATTCTTTAATCATGAACTTTCAGGAACTGACTTTCATCTAGAGTTACGCGGCCTCTCTGTTCAAATGGTTCAAATGGCTCTGAGCACTATGGGACTCAACTGCTGTGGTCATCAGTCCCCTAGAACTTAGAACTACTTAAACCTAACTAACCTAAGGACATCACACACATCCATGCCCGAGGCAGGATTCGAACCTGCGACCGTAGCAGTCGCACGGTTCCAGACTGCGCGCCTAGAACCGCGAGACCACCGTGGCCGGCTCGATAGAAAGACAAAGGAACCATGTGATCAAAGGAAAGATGATTCAGAAAGGACAGCAATAGCGAAGTGTAAGATTTAGCGACTAGAACAACTGGTGGAGAAGGCGGCTGACGACGTCGGCAACGGCTTAACATCGCTCGACAACGGGAAACAGCAGCCGGGAGTCTGCGGCCGTTGTCAGCAGTGGGCGGAGTGTGCACCCAGGAACTACATCTGTGGGGGCAGAGTTTGGCAAACGGATATCTCGCCGTGCTGACGACGATCGAAAGAAGCTAAGTGGTATTCTACATCGTTTGGTGTGTGTGTGTGTGTGTGTGTGTGTGTGTGTGTGTGTGTGTGTGTGTGTGTGTGTAAAGAAACTTGTAAGCATGACGGAAATAATAACCCTGCTATAGTAGACGAGAATGTGGGGGTAGATTTAGAGAAAGTAATACATGCAGATAAAGTAGTGGCTGGTGAATTTAGGTTTGATACATCACAAGCAAATGATAGTGTCTTGCCAGATTCAATGTATGCTAATTATGGGACAGAAAATGAACAGAACACGGTGGAAACCGATGTGAGGTTTACACCGTTTCTTGTTCAGAGGCTAAAATGGGAATCGAAGGTTGAAAACTCCGCATCTATTCCTATTCAGGAGGAAAAAAGTGAAGCAGAACCTGAGGTTAATATTAAGTTTACACTTGTTACTGTTACAGAGATAAAACAGGAACCATTGTAAATTGCTTGTGAGCAGAAAGCACAGGTTAAATCCGCTAGGAAAACGTTTTTTTAGACAGCCACCAGCTGAAAATCTTGGGGTTGGTATAGTAGAAACAGCAGTTGCAGAGGAGAGAGACACTGTTAAAATATGTCTTCTTCAGGGAAGTGTAGTAGATTTATGGAAAGAAACGGTCATAACAGCATTCCAGGAACCACGTTAATGAGGAACAGCTATTAGAAAATAACGATTCAGAACAGGGTGTTAGTGTGAGTGAGCACTACAATGCAGATGAGGAGCTTACAGAGAACTGCGGATTTAGCACTATAATAGGGGAAACGGTATTAGCGGTACCTGAGGAAGAACATAGAAGGGTAGAGAAAGTTTTATGTAGATTAGAAGGAGTACTGTCTGATAGCGACGACGAAGGAACAGAACTGGAGGAAGCAGGGGGCTATTTTGATAATACTGACACCACAATAGGAAGGGTTGCAGAATCCGATATTATTATTAAATAAGGAGAGTGTTTGGAGAAGTGTTTTGATTTGTCAGTAGTAGACAGATTAATTAAAGTTGCCACAGTTAAAGACGGAGAAGACTCCGAGAACATGTACGTAATTTCCACAGATGGTGTAGGATTCAATGGACGTGATGTAGTGCAAGATTTGTTAGACGAACCTTATTCTGAAGTCAGAGATAAAACAGCAGGACAGCTTATAGTAGAAGTTACTATTTTTAATGAGAAGGTTCCTTGTTTACTGGATAGTGTTTCCGATTTATGTGCAGTGTCACAGTGTGAATGCTCTCCATGCTAGTAAGGATGTGGTTATACTGCCAGTGAATGGCATAAATATTATTGTAGCCACAGGAAAAAGTAAGAAAGTATTTAAACATGAAGTTATGTTACCTGTCAGGATCGGTGATGTACAGTTGGACTAGAATTTTCTGATAATGAATGGCTTATTCGTGGAAATGCTGGTGGGACCAGATTTCTTTCAAAAGTACAAAGAAAAAGTGGATTTTGTACGTAATGAAGCGGTCATTGTGGTGCAGGGAAGAACTGTAGTTATATCTCTCATTGCTAAATGGCAATATGAATCCGACGAGCAAAGTTACACGCCCCGCTGCAATTTGTGGTGACCATCAAACTACTGCTTCCTACTATGTACAGTCGCGCTCAAAAGTATCCGAACGACCTGAATTTCATTTCACCTCATTTGTATGCAACCCGCATAACGTACCTGTCTAGCAGGTCCCCTAATCGCTCCTCGGTACAATCGTTTGACTACTGAAAATGGTCCCAACAAGTCACCACTAGAAAACACTGCTCTGTTTCGCAATAACTCAAGACGTAAAGTAATACCACGATACTTCAAATAGAAGGTAGCACCTTATCACAGATAAGGCTGTCCTTAAGGCTTGCAAGCTCACATTTCTTACAATAAATGACACACCTGAAATGTTACCACTCTCATTATTACCTCAGATAGGTAATTTACATAGTAAGTTCGTCGTATTCATGATTTCCTCTTCAAAGTAACATACCGTACTTATTATTTAATACAAAATGACATTAAATTTAAGTTATTCAAGAGTAGCTAGTTGGGAATATGTATGAACTTCAAATGACACGACGGACCGTCTCGTTCTGCATATGGCTTCAAACCCAGGTAATGCAGATTAAGCAAAGATTTCGAGACTGAGGGAAACTAACAGTCATTCCCGACTGGGCATACAAAGAGCGATATACTCTGACTTTAGACAGTATCAGTTAGCAAATATCAACTATAAATTACATAACGTAAACATTTATAACGGACGCGAATTCCTACCCAGCATCTATTGCCCTGTTAACGAACTACGAGAGATGTTAAATATTGCTTCTTCACAAGTAACTTACTTGAAATGCCGTGAGGTAAAGCTTTGTGTAGGACAGGGATCGAACCCAGAACCTAATCGGATAATCAGATTGTTATCGAAGCTCTATCAGTTGTCCGCAGGACGTGTTTTTCGCTGTATGGAGCAGCACTCCATACATCCATCACTGTTGACGGTGGTGATTGTGTGTTAACCACAAGTCCATTTTTTAGGTTTTTCCTGATAAGCTGTTAAATGAGATAAGCTATGAAATTGTCAGATACACTTCCGCGATGACTTGTGTACCGTTGAGGAGGATGGCAGTAGCTTGTTTCAGGATAAAACTATTAAAGTCTTCCTTGAAGCCTTGCAGATCTAAGAAAGCCACTTTCATTCTGCAAAACAAAAAATCTTTTAATTTTGATTGTAACACAATGACAAATATGATAATGAGATTGTAGAGAAAATAGGAAAAAGTCCTACCAGTAAATCCTTTGCTGACTGGGTTGTAAGCAGAAAAAAAAAATGTATATACACTCCTGGAAATGGAAAAAAGAACACATTGACACCGGTGTGTCAGACCCACCATACTTGCTCCGGACACTGCGAGAGGGCTGTACAAGCAATGATCACACGCACGGCACAGCGGACACACCAGGAACCGCGGTGTTGGCCGTCGAATGGCGCTAGCTGTGCAGCATTTGTGCACCGCCGCCGTCAGTGTCAGCCAGTTTGCCGTGGCATACGGAGCTCCATCGCATTCTTTAACACTGGTAGCATGCCGCGACAGCGTGGACGTGAACCGTAGGTGCAGTTGACGGACTTTGAGCGAGGGCGTATAGTGGGCAAGCGGGAGGCCGGGTGGACGTACCGCCGAATTGCTCAACACGTGGGGCGTGCGGTCTCCACAGTACATCGATGTTGTCGCCAGTGGTCGGCGGAAGGTGCACGTGCCCGTCGACCTGGGACCGGACCGCAGCGACGCACGGATGCACGCCAAGACCGTAGGATCCTACGCAGTGCCGTAGGGGACCGCACCGCCACTTCCCAGCAAATAAGGGACACTGTTGCTCCTGGGGTATCGGCGAAGACCATTCGCAACCGTCTCCATGAAGCTGGGCTACGGTCCCGCACACCGTTAGGCCGTCTTCCGCTCACGCCCCAACATCGTCCAGCCCGCCTCCAGTGGTGTCGCGACAGGCGTGAATGGAGGGACGAATGGAGACGTGTCGTCTTCAGCGATGAGAGACGCTTCTGCCTTGATGCCAATGATGGTCGTATGCGTGTTTGGCGCCGTGCAGGTGAGCGCCACAATCAGGACTGCATACGACCGAGGCACACAGGGCCAACACCCGGTATCATGGTGTGGGGAGCGATCTCCTACACTGGCCGTACACCTCTGGTGATCGTCGAGGGGACACTGAATAGTTCAAGGTACATCCAAACCGTCATCGAACCCATCGTTCTACCATTCCTAGACCGGCAAGGGAACGTGCTGTTCCAACAGGACAATGCACGTCCGCATGTATCCCGTGCCACCCAATGTGCTCTAGAAGGTGTAAGCAACTACCCTGGCCAGCAAGATCTCCGGATCTGTCCGCCATTGAGCATGTTTTGGACTGGATGAAGCGTCGTCTCACGCGGTCTGCACGTCCAGCACGAACGCTGGTCCAACTGAGGCGCCAGGTGGAAATGGCATGGCAAGCCGTTCCACAGGACTACATCCAGCATCTCTACGATCGTCTCCATGGGAGAATAGCAGCCTGCATTACTGCGAAAGGTGGATATATACTGTACTAGTGCCGACATTGTGCATGCTCTGTTGCCTGTGTCTATGTGCCTGTGGTTCTGTCAGTGTGATCATGTGATGTATCTGACCCCAGGAATGTGTCAATAAAGTTTCCCCTTCCTGCGACAATGAATTCACGGTGTTCTTATTTCAATTTCCAGGAGTGTATAACTGAACCAACAAAGAACGGTCTTCACGACAGATTTGTGTGCACTGATAGAAGTTTTCTGAAAACATGTCATTTTATAGGTATGGTAAAGAACAGGTGGAGGTAGCTTCATATTTCCATGTCTCTGTCCCTCTGTCTCTCACTCTCTCTCTCTCTCTCTCTCTATGCAAAATTTTGTACACTCATATGAACAGTATAAAACCTGACCGTGTGAGCGCTCGAAGTTCTCCATTTGTGGGAGAGTGCTGTGTAATATGCTGATTATTCCTTGCTACTGTAGTGCTATCGTGAAGCTGTGAGAAAGGAGGACAGGCGCTCCAAGGCGCGGAAGCAGAGACGATGCTGAGGGCAGACGAAACTAGGAGAGATATCGTTACGTGAAGTAAACAGTAAGGGGAGAAACTTGCGAAAATGCAGACGCTCCAAACGCGGTCCCAGGGCGCTAGTTACTCTTCAAGGAATTAACATGTAACATCATATGTCATCTGTGGTAGGTTGTCACCGTAGAACTCTGTAACCAGCAGGCACATATTAGCGTATAAAGATAGCTTGTACCATCCCTGAGAACAGCAACGCCAGTAGGCTCACAAGGGTAGAAAGAGAGCGACAACGTCAAAAAACTGTTGACCTAGCAGTCCCCACTCCGAGGAGCCCGAGGGCGGGGCTAAATAACGTATAACAATAATGTTGCAAGCCTTATTTGGCAGAGCAGTTCCGTTTAGCTTTCAGCTGAACAATGCTGATACCAAATACGGACTTAGTTAGTGCAACTGCATTAATATCTCCGCCTTAGAAGCAGTAGAGGGGATCTAACTAAACCGTGATTGGCAGGCGCCTGCAGGAGACTGGCCTTAGGTGGGAAAAGCAGTGCTCCCCACACAACTTTTAAAACCCCTTTTCTCCCTCTCTCACCTATGTCAGGACACGGCAGCAGCAGCTCTCTTCTTCTTCTTCTTCTTCTTCTTCTTCTTCTGGCGTTTGCTGTTGCTTCGCACTGCTTTCGGACACGCATACCCGTACGCATATCTCACCAAAATGTAAGTAGAACATATATAATTCCCAGTTAGTATTAACAATTATACATGCTTTGTTTATTGATTATTTACTATAACTCAAAAGAACAGGGATGTTTCATTGTTACAGAGTTTGGAGAAGTTGGGCGAGGGCGAGAGTTCGAAACAAACACAGCGGATCTCGTCACTAGAACCAGGTGAAAAACACCCAGTCTTGAGTGCGAAACGAACAACAACCATGTTTGGAGCAGCAGTTCTCGTTTATTTGAAGGACGTCAAGGTATACCTCCCGTCGGGCTTTTCTGCCCTCACGGAAGAAGAACTGGGACTCCTGAACTCTGGACACGTCGTTATGATCTACCGTGGTAAGCAGAGTAGCATGGATGTGATAGATTTTGAGAATGTCCTGTAATTACTAACATACACTCCTGGAAATTGAAATAAGAACACCGTCAATTCATTGTGCCAGGAAGGGGAAACTTTATTGACACATTCCTGGGGTCAGATACATCACATGATCACACTGACAGAACCACAGGCACATAGACACAGGCAACAGAGCATGCACAATGTCGTCACTAGTACAGTGTATATCCACCTTTCGCAGCAATGCAGGCTGCTATTCTCCCATGGAGACGATCGTACAGATGCTAGATGTACTCCTGCGGAACGGCTTGCCATGCCATTTCCACCTGGCGCCCCAGTTGGACCAGCGTTCGTGCTGGACGTGCAGACCGCGTGAGACGACGCTTCATCCAGTCCCAAACATGCTCAATGGGGGACAGATCCGGAGATCTTGCTGGCCAGGGTAGTTGACTTACACCTTCTAGAGCACGTTGGGTGGCACGGGATACATGCGGACGTGCATTGTCCTGTTGGAACAGCAAGTTCCCTTGCCGGTCTAGGAATGGTAGAACTATGGGTTCGATGACGGTTTGGATGTACCGTGCACTATTCAGTGTCCCCTCGACAATCACCAGAGGGGTACGGCCAGTGTAGGAGATCGCTCCCCACACCATGATGCCGGGTGTTGGCCCTGTGTGCCTCGGTCGTATGCAGTCCTGATTGTGGCGCTCACCTGCACGGCGCCAAACACGCATACGACCATCATTGGCACCAAGGCAGAAGCGACTCTCATCGCTGAAGACGACACGTCTCCATTCGTCCCTCCATTCACGCCCGTCGCGACACTACTGGAGGCGGGCTGCACGATGTTGGGGCGTGAGCGGAAGATGGCCTAATGGTGTGCGGGACCGTAGCCCAGCTTCATGGAGACGGTTGCGAATGGTCCTCGCCGATACCCCAGGAGCAACAGTGTCCCTAATTTGCTGGGAAGTGGCGATGCGGTCCCCTACGGCACTGCGTAGGATCCTACGGTCTTGGCGTGCATCCGTGCGTCGCTGCGGTCCGGTCCCAGGTCGACGGGCATATGCACCTTCCGCCGACCACTGGCGACAACATCGATGTACTGTGGATACCTCACGCCCCACGTGTTGAGCAATTCGGTGGTACGTCCACCCGGCCTCCCGCATGCCCACTCTACGCCCTCGCTCAAAGTCCGTCAACTGCACATACCGTTCACGTCCACGCTGTCGCGGCATGCTACCAGTGTTAAAGACTGCGATGGAGCTCCGTATGCCACGGCAAACTGGCTGACACTGCCGGCGGCGGTGCACAAATCCTGCGCAGCTAGCGCCATTCGACGGCCAACACCGCGGTTCCTGGTGTGTCCGCTGTGCCGTGCGTGTGATCATTGCTTGTACAGCCCTCTCGCAGTGTCCGGAGCAAGTATGGTGGGTCTGACACACCGGTGTCAATGTGTTCTTTTTTCCATTTCCAGGAGTGTATGTTGTTTTAATTTTATGAATGTTATAGAACTAACAATGTCAATTCCAATTCGCAAACTATCTAAACATGGAGAGATTAAGGAAGTTGATTTACGTTCACTAAAAAAGGGGGATAAATGTGGGTTAGAATTTGTGTCTCGCAACGCTTTAGTATTCTCAATTAAAGTACCAGGTTTTAGTGATAATACAAATGTGTATTCTGAAGTAAACGCTAAAATTCTACAATTGTTCAAGACAGAGGTTTTCAAAGAAGGTGAACATTTTGAGGCATTTGAAGTGTATGATAAATAGGAATGATTATACTACAAAGAACTATTGTAAGCTTCTTCAACAACCTAGTTGACAGTTACATCAATTCATTGCCAGTTTGAATTTGTGAACGGAGCAGCTTGTTAAAAACGAGGGTAGGAGGAGGGGATGTTTCCTTCATTTATTCAAATTGTAAAAATTTTTTATTTGCTATTGATGATATTGTGATAGAGAGTGAAAGTGAATAACAGATGAACCACCACCACCAAAGCGCATTAAATTAAATCAAGAAACCAATGATTTAGAATGGGTTTCCACCGAATATGCTTTTAACAATCTGATATGTACAGGAGATACACCTAACAGAATTGGATTTAAGAATCCTGGATACTTTTTGGATGCTTGTTTCCCTGTCTTTGAGAGCAGAGTGTGTAAAATCAACATGGCTCTAAAAATTAATTTTTCACTCGTCTGTGAGTTTCTCTAGCCTAAAGCAGGTGCAGTACAAGAGATGATCATTAATAGACAGAATATAAATTTATTTTCGTTCGAAATCAGCAATGAGTGGTATTCAAATAATGTTAGAGGCACATTATTAAAGAAACTGGAGAGTTTTCAAACAAGAGATTCCGGTTGGGCATTACTAAAAATAATTAAACTGCGTGTAAATGTTAATGAGAATAAAGGTTCCTATGCAGAACTATACACAAAATTACCAAAAGTGATTGCTGATAAACATGCAGTAATAAACATTCAGTCAAATGCCAATGCCTGTTTAAAGTGGTCAATTCTCGCTGCCCTGTATTCTGTAAATAAAAACGCACATCGTGTATCTGCCTATTTCCCAGATGTGAGTAAATTAAAATTTGATAACATACGTACAGAACTGAAACATGTCCACATATGCGAAAAGCAGAATGAAACAGTCTCAGTTAATGTGTATGGTATCATGTATTCTGATAATGAGTGGATGGTAGTAGGTAAAGAAGAAGATGTGGAGGATGAGGAGGAAGGAGGGGCGGAAAGAACGAGGCGAAGGAGTAGGAGTAAGACGTCTGAAAGACATAAAGATTTTCAAGTAGTACCGTTATATGTAACAAAGTATCATCGCGAAACACATGTAAATCTATTAATGTTGCAGGTTGTTGGTACAGATACATGTCACTTCTATTATATAAAAAACTTGTCAAGACTTGCGCTCACTAGTATTACTGCAAACCATAATTCAGTTTTGGTGCGTGAGCGCTGTCTCTGTTATTTCAATTCTCAGGAAAGATTAGAGCTACATTTAACTGACTGCACACAGTTTAAACCAGTCACCAGTATCATGCCTGATGAAAATAATCAGATTTTTAAATTTACAAAATTTCTAAATAAACTGCAAATGCCGTTTGTTATTTATGCTGATATGGACTGCATCCTGCAACCAGTTGCCGGTTGCAGTAGTAATCCTGACTCTGGTTCGCATTCCGATCCGATACATATCCATAAACCATTTAGTATTGCATGCTATATACACTGCAGTTATGATCAGAGATATTCCCAGTTTAAATCGTACAGGGGCAGTGAATGCATAGAATGGTTTATAAAACAGCTCTATGAAATCACCGAGATTGTGCAAGACTTACTTTTATCACAGAATAAACAAATAAAAATGAGCTCTGAGAAAGAATCGGTGTCTCAATCGGCAAAGATTTGTCATATTTACAAGAAACCGTTCGAGAAAGACAGTGTTAAACAAAGAGATCATTGTCATTTCACCAGTGAATACCGAGGTGCTGCTCATCCTGCCTGAAATGTAAACTACAGACTTTCCTTTACAGTGCCTGTTGTATTCCACAATCTGACCAATTATGATGAGACATTTCTTGATCACAAACATTTGCAAATAAACGGAGACCCGTGATGATAACAGAATATTTAAATTAAATCCGAGTCGTGTTTCACATATACCCTCGAATATGGAAAAATACAAAGCTTTTACTAAAATTATTCCAGTAACCCACAAAGAGCGTGTCTGCAACATGAATTTCTGATTTATCGATTCACTAAATTTCATGACGTTTTCTCTTGAAAAATGTGCATCAAATCTCAAACCAGATCAATTCACAATAATGAAGTCATAGTTTCCCAACGATCACGAATTCTGTCTTGTCAATCAGAAGGAGATTTTTCCGTATGAGTTTGTGAATAACGACTCTGTTTTACACGAAGATCGTTTGCCCTCAATCGAAAATTTTAAGCCGCGCGGGATTAGCCGAGCGGTCTCAGGTGCTGCTGTCATGGACTGTGCGGCTGGTCCCAGCGGAGGTTCGAGTCGTCCCTTGGGCATGGGTGTGTGTGTGTGTGTGTGTGTGTGTGTGTGTGTGTGTGTGTGTGTGTGTGTTTGTCCTTAGGATAATTTAGGTCAAGTAGTGTGTAAGCTTAGGGACTTAGTAGTTAAGTCTCATAAGATTTCACACACATTTGAACAGTTTTTTGAAAATTTTAAAACTCTCTTAACAGGTGAAACGATAACAGATTCAGAGTATCAAAGAGCGTGTAATGTTTGGAATCCATTTAATTGTAAGACACTTGGAGAATATTCCGATTTATATTTAAAAATTGATCTTCTACTCCTTGTTGATGTTTTTGGAAACTTTCGCAGTCTTTGCTGTGATACATATGAACTAGACCCAACACATTATATTACCTCACTTGGTTTAGCAGGGGACGCTTTACTGAAAACTACTAAGGTAGAATTTCAGCTTATTACTGACATAGAGCAACTTCAATTTATTGAGAGAGGTATTAGAGGTAGAATTGTTCACTGTTCGCATCGACATGTGGTTGCAAACAACAGGTTCATGTCAGGCTATGATGAGAATATTGATGAACCTTATATCATATATCTCGATGTTAACAGTTTATACAGCTGGGCAATGTTGCAACATTTGCCTGTATTCAATTTTCAATGGCTCTCTCCAGAGAGAGTCGAAAGTTTTGTCGTAGAAGATGTACCTAACGATTCGGATACAGGGTACATACTGGAAGTAGATCTCGAATATCCTAAAAGTATTCACGATCTACATTCTGATTTACCATTATGCCCTGAGAAAAAGGTACCACCAACTAGCGATGTCAGCAGTAAACTTGATGCTCGAAAAACAAAACAAAAATATTTTCTACTTTATATGGTAAGAATAACTATGTAATACACTATAAAAATCTAAAACAATGTTTGAAACATAAACTGATACTGAAAAAGATTCATAGAATACTGTAATTCAAACAAGCGTCATGGATGAAACCGTATATTAACATATTAACATTAATGCAGAGAATAGTATGAAGGCAAACAATGAATTTGAAAAAAAAGTTCTTCAAACTCATGAGTAATAGTGTCTTCAGTAAAACCATGCATAATGTACGAAAAACGATTGATATAAGACTAGCGTCATCCTGGAAAGGTAGATATGGAGCATCAGCATTAATTGCAAGACCTGATTTAAAAAGGAGCATTGTATTTAAAGAAAATTTAGTTGGTATTGATCGCAAAAACTTAATGTAGTGTTTGATAAACCGTTAGCAGTTGGAATGGCAATTTAGATACTTCAAAGGCACTTCTTGTAGACTTTCACTATGGATATATACTAAATAAGTTTGCAGCAAATCATGTAAAGGTTTGATACTTCAGGGTTTCCTGAAGAAAATAAATATAACATTCCCCTTGTTAACAAGAAGGTGGTAGGATTATTGAAAGACGAGTTAAATGGTGAACCTATAACTGAATTTATTGGTCTTAGAGCTAAAATGTATGCACTTCAGACTGAATCACAACGTGTAATGTGCAGAGCAAAGGGGCTGAAACAGTCCTCTGTTAAGAAATTAAGCATTGATGATTATCGACAATGTATATTGAATTCAAAAGTTAAATCAGCTGAACAGTTTGTAATTCAATCCATGTGTCATGTAGTTTCTACTATTAAACAGCAAAAGCTATGTTTGTCAGCAGACGATGACAAACGTTTTATACTTTCAGATAAGATCAGTACATTACCTTGGAGTCACTACTAACTGAAAAAAATGTTAATGATACCTGATGATTTTTCTTTTTATTGTGTGAACTTTAAATATTGTATATAACTAGCATTTTTACTGTGGAAGAAGTGAAAATATTAAAAGTATTTTGTAACTGATTTATTGTGTGAAAAATTATAAGCATACAATACATACAGTGTATCACAATAAAGATATGTAATAGATTTATTTTATTTCATTTCATATAAAAATTCCAGTAAGCAACCTCTACAATACATTTTTATAGGAGGTGGACCATCAAACTGAAAATGTGCATTCAGATCATGATGCTTATAACAATATTGATACTCAGAAATAAAAGCATCATTCGGAAACATTTGTGATAACCCATGGAAGTTATGTGAAATATCTAATAAAGAAGATAACAATTTTTTTAGGAAACATGAAATAGTCAATAGCATTCAAATTTTTATACTCTTCTTCTATATGTTTCTTATAAATTCCACAAAACAGTTTACAAACATTTTTCGAATAAATTTTTTGAAAACACCAATGTTTTACAGTCATTGTTTCACTTTTAGCAATGAGTGAAATAAAGAGTGTAACGCACTGAAAGAGATTTCGGTGTTCACAGCTTGTAGCACAGATTCATTTCCAACACTTAACTTAGCAACTAACACTGTCACTGGATGTTTGTCTGATTTAGCATCAACTATCATAACTTTATTCATTTTCTTTTGCTTTTGTTTCCGTCTCGCTCAACTACTGAAGCGACAGAATGTTAGAAAATGAAGTGGAGGTCTTACTCAATACTGTTTTTATATATGAGTACGCTTTGTGAGTTGATTGGTTGATGGAGTCATTTCTGTTATCGAATCATGAATGACTAGGCAGTAACCTATTGTATTTTTTGGGAATGTTTTTTTTTGTTTCTATTTCAATCTTCATGTCAACTATGTAAGGTTTCAGTGTTTCATCTTGATGTGAACAGTCAATGAAAAATCTAGGACAGTTCTCAAACTCGATACAGTTCAGTAGTGGGTTTCCTCTTCTTCTTATATCACTCGCTCCATAATACAGTAAATGAAAATCAGCGTACATTTCAAACTATTGTGCAGTATCTTTCGTTTCAAAATCAACTGCAATACACCTTCAAATCTGATATGTTCATTTCGTCAAATACACTTGAATCAGTAGTAATCGAACTTATGTTTGACTGAAAAGCCATTATCACATACCTGGCTGTTTCAACAGCTGTATTAAATTTAATTTGCTATGTCCATGAGCTAATTTCTGGTGCAATGCACTCAATTAGGTGTATCATCATTTTTAACATCATTTTTAAAAATATCCCATAGTGATATTTGTTGCCTTTCGGACGCTTGAACGTGCGGCATCTCCCAGTGCATTTTCTCCAACACTATTTTTGACTTAGTATCTGCTTTATCTGTCATAATACAGTTAACATCTTGTCTGTTACGAATCAGCACCAGTTCATAACAAGCATTTAAAATAATCTTTTTATAATACTCTGCAAAGCCCAATATCATTTTCAGTGAGATACAAAAACTGAAACGTCTATCATCGACTAGTTTTTACAAATCGTCTCTTGTGGCTGAGCCAGCATTTTGCAAAGCATTAGCTTCACCAGGTGTAAACGAAACATATCCTTTTATTAATGTTGCAATTCCTGGATTACGCAAATGATCGATAATTTGGTTATTGAGACTGTACTGAATGTCTGAAAACAGGTAAAGTGCACAGTTTTAGTTAACTCAATATCGCTACCTTTTCCTTGTCCCTCTGCATTAAGAAGCCGTCCTTCAATATACAACCGGCTCTCAGAAGGTAGCAGGTAATTGTTTTCATTTTGTATAACAATTGATATGGAATCGTTTGGGGCAAAAGCTGGTTGACCAAAATGTTTATACTTACGATACAGAAGGCGAGTAACAGAGTCATCGATGAGTATTTTTTCTCTTACATTCAACATCCTTCTTAAATATCTTGTCCTGTCTGTCTGTTGTTGTTGTTGTTGTTGTTGTAGTTCACTGTGAAAGTAAAAAACACTCGAATGAGAGCTAGCAGAGGATGGTGTCTGTATTTATGGCACTCTGTATCCCAGCAGTGATAGTATTTGTCTATTATGAGGAGTTAAAACATTTTTCACTTTCCTTTTCTTTGCTTTTCGTTTCTTGTTATACTTTACAGTGTCAATGCATCTGGTGTCTTTGGTTAAGCGAACATCTTGTTTGTATACAATACCCATTTATGTTTTCACCGTCAAAATCGACAATATTTCCGTCTTGATCTCTTATTGATACACTTAATTCTGACACGTATCTTCAGCTACTGGCATGTCAGTGGGCGAATTTGGTGTCTCCACAATCTTATATCCCAGTGCAACTGTGGGCCAAAACTGATGCAAATTATGTGTAGGTTCACCATTGTGAAATGATCCACCTTAGATGTTACAGTCAACGCATAAGACGTTAACATTTTGAATATTAACTGGATGTTCTCCAGTCTTCAAGGTATCTTTAGCAATCACAGTTTCTGCAAAACCTAAAACTGAACCTATGTTACCAGAGATTTTGAAATCCATAGCCATATTACTCCTTATTATTTGGCATCGACCTAGAGTTTTATTATAGCTAATTTTTACGAGCACTCGAATCCTTTTCTTTTTCGTTGAATTGTCACTGTCATTTTTCAGATTGTATGCAGCAATTTCTCTTGACAACGCTGTAAAAATATAATCGAGTTCATATGTTCCATGCTTCAAGCTAACTCTATCCAAAATTTCTAGATCACCTATGTAGTTGTAGAAGTAGAAGTTATTATTTGCCGATGTAATGTTTGGAATGGAACTGTACGTAAATAGATTTAGTAGAGCAATTTCGTAAACATGTTGTGATAAGATTATGCAGGATTGAAGACGGTAGTTAGATACGATTCGTTGCTTGTCAGGCTTAACGTTACGCCGTGCTCAATGTCCATTGTGAGACTGCAACTATCAATTGCAAGATGGGTTATTTTATTTTAGAAATCAGAAACTTTAAACACAAATGACCACATCTCTGACTGTTAAATGATTGAAACGTATTATAATTATATTGTATAACACAATTTTTTAAATATCTTACTGTTTCTGGAGGAGGTGGTAAATTAGCAAAGGTATCGAAATAGTACACAATATTACCTTTTTTTTTTTGTAAGCTACCCAATGCGAACCAGGTTCATCATCAGTCTGAAGATAAAACAATAGCACACTCAAATCTGTTAGGTCTATAAGGTAAAGTATCTCTCATAAAGACACCTCTAAAGTGAGCTATCTTTAGCTTTTCAGCATAGTGATATAAATCAATGTTGGTAAGCGGCCTTGTAGGAATGTTGCCTAGCGAAACTTTCTTTTTTCGTTTCATTTACACTTGTTAGATACAGTCGTAAACCATTTTTCTTATATGGTCCTAAATATACACCTTTCCCTTCACGCAAGGCAATCGCCTCGAGTACTTCATTATGCCTTTGCATATCAACTAACTGTTTCCGAGCACTTTTTGCATCATTTACAGCTTCAGCCATTCCGGCAGCGCCACCGGCTAGTCCTCCAAGCGCTGATAGAGCAGCAACTATTGGAATTAGAGGTATTATTCCACCTGTTTTGGGAACAGGTATTACACGTTCTCTGTCTAGCAATTTCCCCATAGCTTTCGTCGGAGCAAGCTGTGAATCAATTTTACGAGCCGCTTTCACAACGGTCATCAGATTAGCACCAGCCTTCAAGTACGTAAGACCATTTCGAACTTTTTTAATTACTTTGTTCAGTATATTACCACCTTTCTTTCGTCCTGAACTTTGCTTCAAATCCATTCCCATTTTAACTTTAGCTTTCATTGCTCCAGTCACTGCTAGGGCAGCTAACTTTTCCTTCAAATTAGCGTCTCTTTCTTTTACTCTGCTCCACACTTTTCTATCCAGAATTCTGTCTGCTCAATGTCTGTCAGCTAAACTGTCTGGATGAGCTGCATAAGCTATGTCGTGTTCTTTACACGGCTCATCTAGTGGATTGATACCGGTATCTCCTCTTTTGAGCCTTTCCTCTAACTTTGTGCCAGGTAATTGATTAACGATGCCGTTAAGAAGGGAACCACCACGCTTTTTTGTCCTCCTCCTCCTTCTCTTATCCTTGTTGTTGCTTCTTCATAGCTCGAGTGTTAATTAACGACTGGTCTTTGCCACCCAGAATGCTCTATTATAATAGTAATTGTAACACAAATGTCAGATTTGCCGAGCGGTCAGCCGGCGTGGTAGCTCAGCGTGTTCGGTCAGGGGGGTACCTTCCCTCTGTAATAAAAAGAACTGAGTTAATGGATCAACGACGAACTGAAACGGATTTCTTGCGACACCCGCCCCGAGCAGATGCAACGAACGAAAACGAACAAAATGAGATTATCAAGAAAAAAAATGGAAGAAAGGAAAGGAAGCGGTCTAAGGCGCTGGATTTAAGCTCCGCTTCCCGCGAGATGGAGCGAGGGTTCGAATCCCGCATCTGCCAAAAAACTTTAAGTTTGAGATAACCACAACCATTGCTCAAGTGCTAACCTTGTCACCTAGAGTGCTCTATTATAATATTAATTGTAAGATATGAGGAGTCCTTAGTGTAGTTAAAGATCTATTTCCTGATAGGATTAGATGTATTATTGCAGGTCCTTCCAATTGTGGAAAAACAAATGTGACTGTTAATCTCCTAACTCACGAAAATGGTCTCAAATTTAAAAACGTCTACATATTTTCCAAATCGCTACAACATTTCAAATATAAATATTTGGAACAAATTTTTAAAAACCTACATGATATTGGCCACTTTACATTTTCCAGTAAGGAAGATGTAATACTACCAGATCAAGCCCGACCGCTTTCAATTTTTATTTTCGACGACATTGCCTGTGACAAACAAGATCACATGAAAGCTTACTTTTCGATGGGTCGCCATTACGGTATAGACAGCTTCTATTTGCGACAGACATACAGCAAAATTCCTAAACAGTTAATCAGAGACAATGCAAACGTAATTGTTCTCTTTAAGCAAGATGAGCGTAATTTAAAACATGTATTCAGTGATCACGTTAATCCTGACATGACATTCAATGAATTTCTCGAAATGTGTAAACGAGCATGGAATGGGAATATCCACGATTTTCGTGATATTAGCAAAGATGATGAATTAAATAATGGTCGTTATCGTGTAAACTTTGATAATTATATCTGTATTTAAAGCAACAGCTTGATCATTACAGAGGATTATTTCTCATAATCATTATCATCCCCCCCATGAACCATGGACCTTGTCGTTGGTGGGGAGGCTTGCGTGCCTCAGCGATACAGATAGCCGTACCGTAGGTGCAACTACAACAGAAGGGTATCTGTTGAGAGGCCAGACAAACGTGTGGTTCCTGAAGAGGGGCAACAGTCTGGATGATTGATTGATGTGGCCTTGTAACAATAACCAAAACGGCCTTGCTGTGCTGGTACTGCGAACGGTTGAAAGCGAGGGGAAACTACGGCCGTAATTTTTCCCGAGGGCATTCAGCTTTACTGTTACCCTCTTGGGTAATATGTTTCGGAGGTAAAATAGTCCCCCATTTGTATCTACGGGCGGGGACTACTCAAGAGGATGCCGTTATCAGGAGAAAGAAAACTGGCATTCTACGGATCGGATCGTGGAATGTCAGATCCCTTAATCGGGCAGGTAGATTAGGGAATTTAAAAAGGGAAATGGATAGGTTAAAGTTAGATATAGTGGGAATTAGTGAAGTTCGGTTGCAGGAGGAACAAGAATTCTAGTTAGGTGACTAAACGGTTATAAACACAAAATCAAATAGGGGTAATGCAGGAGTAGGCTTAATAATGAATAGGAAAATAGGAATGCGGGTAAGCTACTACAAACAGCATAGTGAACGCATTATTGTGGCCAAGATAGATACGAAGCCCACACCTACTACAGTAGTACAAGTTTATATGCCAACTAGCTCTGCAGATGACGAAGATATTGAAGAAATGTATGATGAAATAAAAGAAATTATTCAGATAGTGAAGGGAGACGAAAATGTAATAGTCATGGGTGACTGGAATTCGAGTGTAGGAAAAGGGAGAGAAGGAAACGTAGTAGGTGAATATGGATTGGGGCTAAGAAATGAAAGAGCCAGCTGTCTGGTAGAATTTTGCACAGAGCACAACTTAATCATAGCTAACACTTGGTTTCAGAATCATGAAAGGAGGTTGTATACATGGAAGAACCCTGGAGGTACTAAAAGGTATCAGATACATTATACACTCCTGGAAATTGAAATAAGAACACAGTGAATTCATTGCCCCAGGAAGGGGAAACTTTGTTGACACATTCCTGGGGTCAGACACATCGCACGATCACACTGACAGAACCACAGGCACATAGACACAGGCAACAGAGCATGCACAACGTCGGCACTAGTACAGTGTATATCCACCTTTCGCAGCAATGCAGGCTGCTATTCTCCCATGGAGACGATCGCAGAGGGTAGTTGACTTACACCTTCTAGAGCACGTTGGGTGGCGCGGGATACATGCGGACGTGCATTGTCCTGTTGGAACAGCAAGTTCCCTTGCCGGAATGGTAGAACGATGGGTTCGATGACGGTTTGGATGTACCGTGCACTATTCAGTGTCCCCTCGACGATCACCAGAGGTGTACGGCCAGTGTAGGAGATCGCTCCCCACACCATGACGCCGGGTGTTGGCCCTGTGTGCCTCGGTCGTATGCAGTCCTGATTGTGGCGCTCACCTGCACGGCGCCAAACACGCATACGACCATCATTGGCATCAAGGCAGAAGCAACTCTCATCGCTGAAGACGACACGTCTCCATTCGTCCCTCCGTTCACGCCTGTCGCGACACCACTGGTGGCGGGCTGGACGACGTTGGGGCGTGAGTGGAAGACGGCCTAACGGTGTGCGGGACCATAGCCCAGCTTCATGGAGACGGTTGCGAATGATCCTCGCCGATACCCCAGGAGCAACAGTGTCCCTAATTTGCTGGGAAGTGGCGGTGCGGTCCCCTACGGCACTGCGCAGGATCCTACGGACTTGGCGTGCATCCGTGCGTCGCTGCGGTCCGGTCCCAGGTCGCCGGGCACGTGCACCTTCCGCCGACCACTGGCGACAACATCGATGTACTGTGGAGACCGCACGCCCCACGTGTTGAGCAATTCGGTGGTACGTCCACCCGGCCTCCCGCATGCCCACTATACGCCCTCGCTCAAAGTCCGTCAACTGCACCTACGGTTCACGTCCACGCTATCGCGGCATGCTACCAGTGTTAAAGAATGCGATGGAGCTCCGTATGCCACGGCAAACTGGCTGACACTGACGGCGGAGGTGCACAAATGCTGCGCAGCTAGCGCCATTCGACGGCCAACACCGCGGTTCCTGGTGTGTCCGCTGTGCCGTGCGTGTGATCATTGCTTGTACAGCCCTGTCGCAGTGTCCGGAGCAAGTATGGTGGGTCTGACACACCGGTGTCAATGTGTTCTTTTTTCCATTTCCAGGAGTGTATAATGGTAAGACAGATATTTAGGAACCACATTTTAAATTGTAAGACATTTACAGGGGCAGATGTGGACTCTGACCACAATCTATTGGTTATGAACTGTAGATTAAAACTGAAGACAAAAAGGTGGGAATTTAAGGAGATGGGACCTGAATAAACTGAAAGAACCAGAGGTTGTACAGAGTTTCAGGGAGAGCATAAGGGAACAATTGACAGAAATGGGGGAAAGAAATACAGTAGAAGAAGAATGGGTAGCTTTGAGGGATGAAGTAGTGAAGGCAGCAGAGGACCAAGTAGGTAAAAAGACGAGGGCTAGTAGAAATCCTTGGGTAACAGAAGAAATATTGAATTTAACTGATGAAAGGAGAAAATATAAAAATGCAGTAAATGAAGCAGGCAAAAAGGAATACAAACGTCTCAAAAATGAGATCGACAGGAAGTGCAAAATGGCTAAGCAGGGATGGCTAGAGGACAAATGTAAGGATGTAGGGGCTTATCTCACTAGGGGTAAGATAGATACTGCCTACAGGAAAATTAAAGAGACCTGTGGAGAAAAGAGGACCACTTGTATGAATATCAAGAGCGCAGATGGAAACCAAGTTCTAAGCAAAGAAGGGAAAGCAGAAAGGTGGAAGGAGTATATAGAGGGTCTATACAAGGGCGATGTACTTGAGGACAATATTATGGAAATGGAAGAGGATGTAGATGAAGATTATATGGGAGATATGATACTGCGTGAAGAGTTTGACAGAGCACTGAAAGACCTGAGTTGAAACAAGGTCCCCGGAGTAGACAACATTCCATTGGAACTACTGACGGCCTTGTGAGAGCCAGTCCTGACAAAACTGTGCCATCTGGTGAGCAAGATGTATGAAACAGGCGAAATACCCTCAGACTCCAAGAAGAATATAATAATTCCAATCCGAAAGAAAGCAGGAGTTGACAATTGTGAAAATTACCGAACTATGAGTTTAATAAGTCACAGTTGCCAAATACTAACACGAATTCTTTACAGACGAATGGAAAAACTAATAGAAGCCGACCTCGGGGAAGATCAGTTTGGATTCCGTAGAAATACTGGAACACGTGAGGCAATACTGACCTTACGACTTATCTTAGAAGAAAGATTAAGGAAAGGCAAACCTACGTTTCTAGCATTTGTAGACTTAGAGAAAGTTTTTGACAATGTTGACTGAAATACTCTCTTTCAAATTCTAAAGGTGGCAGGGGTAAAACACAGGGAGCGAAAGGCTATTTACAATTTGTACAGAAACCAGGTGGCAGTTATAGGAGTCGAGGGACATGAAAGGGAAGCAGTGGTTGGGAAGGGAGTGAGACAGGGTTGCAGCCTCTCCCCGATGTTATTCAATCTGTATATTGAGCAAGCAGTGAAGGAAACAAAAGAAAAATTTGGAGTAGGTATTAAAATCCATGGAGAAGAAATAAAAACTTTGAGGTTCGCCGATGACATTGTAATTCTGTCAGAGCCCGCAAAGGACTTGGAAGAGCAGTTGAACGGAATGGACAGTGTCCTGAAAAGAGGAAATAAGATGAACATCAACAAAAGCAAAACGAGAATAATGGAATGTAGTCGAATTAAGTTGGGTGATGCTGAGGGAATTAGACTGGAAATGAGACACTTCAAGTAGTAAAGGAGGTTTGCTATTTGGGGAGCAAAATAACTATTGATGGTCGAAGTAGAGAGGATATAAAATGTAGACTGGCAATGGGAAGGAAAGCGTTTCTGAAGAAGAGAAATTTGATGACATCGAGTATAGATCTAAGTGTCAGGAAATCATTTCTGAAAGTATTTGTATGGAGTGTAGCCATGTATGGAAGTGAAACATGGACGATAAATCGTTTCGACAAGAAGAGAATAGAAGCTTTCGAAATGTGGTGCTACAGAAGAATGCTGAAGATTAGATGGGTAGATCACATAACTAATGAGGAAGTATTGAATAGGATTGGGGAGAAGAGAAGTTTGTGGCACAACTTGACCAGAAGAAGGTATCGGTTGGTAGGACATGTTCTGAGGCATCAAGGGATCACCAGTTTAGTATTGGAGGGCAGTGTGGAGGGTAAAAATCGTAGAGGGAGACCAAGAGATGAATACACTAAGCAGATTCAATAGGATGTAGGTTGCAGTAGGTACTGGGAGATGAATAAACCTGCACAGGATAGAGTAGCATGGGGAGCTGCATCAAACCAGTCTCAGGACTGAAGACAACAACAACAACAACAACATCATTATCATCATGCTCCTCAGATTCCTGACAGACGTCAACGAGTGTACATCTTACGCGCTAGCAACAAAGACCCCAAAAACATGGAGAAGGTGAGAAAAAAGAAAGTGCACTTTCCAAATGATCTATGTACCACAGTGCACATTTTAAATGATTGGGATTTTTCGGTATACAGAGAGGCTCGCATAGGGGTTTGCTGGCAAGAGGCAGCCATTGACAGTCTTCGATTCAAGCAACGTATAGAAGAGATGTGTTAAATTATTTCAACTATCCTCGGCAATGTACATAGACAGCATGTGACAAACACACACTTGAAACCTCTAAGTGAAGGAGAAGGAAGTAAGGAATCAGGGTTATAAATTGAGATGCCTACTGAGATTTAGTTCAGATAGTGAGTGGACAGATTTGTGCTAAAAACATTCTGCAAGATTCGATTAAACGAAACATTAATCCTAAAAAACAGATTGCTTAAGCTCGACATAATATCCGAAGAAAGATGCTATCTCTCCATAAAGAGAAACTGAAACCAAATCTGTGCTAGAAAAAATATTTAAACCCGTTTCACAACCGCTAAGAGAACTGATTTACCGATTTCCGAAAGAAAACAAGAGCAATTTTGCTGCTACTGCTGGTAGATACCAAGACAGTATCAACAGCTGTGACATTAAAGGAAAATATGATGGTGTTGTTGATATGAAGAAAGAAATGAAAAGGAGCAGAAAATTGGAAGAGCCAGGTATAGCAGAAACTGCTGGTCGATCGTCAGCTTCTTATTTTAATAAACCTATAGACAAAACCCGTGACACCGTCTACGCATCAGATTTGATCCGTTATCAAGTGGATGGATGATTGCAAAATCACCAGTGCATGTTGATGAAAATGATTTAATAATTAACAACGTAAGATATCCTGGAAGTAGAGGGTTATACAATTTATTGTTCAAAATCAAGCCTAAGAATTACACGAACCGTGATCTTCAAAATTAGGCAAAAATTCTGAAGGCAAACAATGTCTTTAGACAACAATACCTCTCCTTCAAGCCTGTAAATGCAAACAAAGGATATAAGTATACACGTATCATAAAACCATTATTTGGAATACTTCAGGCTGCAAAAGGTCGTACTGCAGCAGCAACAGCAGCAGCAGGAGCACCAAAGGCTTCCCTGACATCTGCAGAAGAAGACCATGAAGAGGATAATAATGGGAACGAGGACGATGGTAGTGATGATGATGATGATGATGACAGTGTTGAGGAATAGAAAACTGGTAAAGCAGCGAAAGTCATAAGTGAAATACGTACAGGAAAGGGAATACCCTCTGCACCTGGAGAAACATAGAAGAAGAAGAAGAAACTGACTGGAAAAACTACTCAAGCAAATCACATGTTGACTACATTCGCTAGAATAGCCCAAACGAACTTGTTGAACGTCTAGTTTTTCTCCTTACGTCAAAAACTGCTGGCGACAATTCACACAACAAGGAAATTATTTCAATAGAGGAATAACTCCGAGAAGTTCTAGGCGACAGATGACCTCAGCTGGTAAGTCCCATAGTGCTCAGAGCCATTTGCAACATCAGGGCACCTACATATTTGTTGACCAAATACCTGACGGGAATATTAAGTCCTTATGTGGGTAAATTCCCTCATCACATTCGTAATTTCGTGGATTTTGTTAAACGCCTTGATAGCTTCAGGTTGGATGAGTCAGATATCATGGTGAGTTTTGACGTCGTTTCCTTGTTTACGAGGGTTCCCCTGCGAGAGTCGCTAGAGTTGATTGGTCAGAGGTTTGACGAGAATACCACTGAACTTTTTAGGCATGTCTTGACTTCCACGTATTTTCTTTTTAATGGAGAATACTACGAACAAACGGAAGGAGTCGCCATGGGTAGCCCACTCTCACCGGTGGTAGCGAATTTGTACATGGAGAACTTCGAGGAGGAAGCCCTGTCGTCATCCGAATGGAAACCTACTTGCTTTTTCCGTTACGTGGACGACACGTTCGTCATCTGGCCACATGGTATGGATAAACTCCTTGACTTCCTTACACATCTAAACTCCATATACCCCAACATCAAATTCACTATGGAGACTGAAACGGAGGGTAAATTACCTTTCCTTGACGTCTTGGTCAGGAGAAGGGCTGACGGCACCCTAGGTCATTGGGTGTATCGAAAGACAACACACACTGATCTGTATTTGCACGCAGACAGCTGCCACCACCCTTCACAGAGGAATGGGGTACTTAAAACTCTAGTACATAGGGCGCGCACTATCTCTGACACAGAGAGTCTACCCCAGGAATTGGAACATCTGAGAACTGTATTTCGTAAAAATGGGTACTGAGAGTGGCAGATCCAACGTGCTCTTCGCCCAACCACTGCATCACAACCTGTTGAGATGGATGAAGTCACGAGGGAGGAGGTAGGCACTGCATTTATTTCATACACAGGCGCACTCTCGGGGAAAATCGCCCGCATTCTGAAGAAACACCGGGTCGGAACTGTGTTTTGTCCTCCGAATAAAACTCGTGCACTGGTGGGGAGCGCCAAAGATGACCTCGGTTTGAGGAAGGCCGGCGTGTACCAGATTCCGTGTCAATGTGGCAAGTCGTATATTGGTCAGAGGATCGATGCCGTGAACACCAGAGGCACACTCGACTGATGTATCCGAGCAAGTCGGCGGTCGCTGAACATTGTTTGTCGGAAAATCACGCTATGGAGTATGACCGCACGAGGATTCTGGTACAGACGTCGAGATACTGGGACAGAGTTGTTAGAGAGGCCATCGAAATTCGCACCAATGACGACCTCATAAACCGTGACTGTGGCTATAATCTTAGCAAGGCTTGGGAACCAGCGATTGGGTTAGTCAAGAGTAAATCGAGCAAACGCATAGTTGTGACGACCACGGCGGACAGAGCCATCACACCGACGTCATCTCAGACGCCGTTGCAATCTGTTCCACCGCGCTACCGTGGCGCGGGGCGCGGACGGCGGAGGGAGCGCGCCGCGGGCGGAGGGTATTTAAATCGGCCGCCGCCGCGACCCAGTTCTCCCTGAGCAGCCATAGCGTACGGATCTCCGTGCGGGCGCGTTCACAGGAGCTCAGTCCGTCAGTTCACCTGATGATGGCGACATGTTTGATCGCCGAAATATTGTGCCCGTTGGACACTATAGACCGGCAGTACACCCGTGGATATTTTGATTATCAAACACGCCGGGAGAAACTCAAGAATCACAGGAAACCAACTGTTTCAAAAAAAGTAGAAAGTAAGAGGAAAGTTCTGTTGCTAGGTAGCAGCCATGGAAGAGGTGTGGGCCAGATTTTGCAGGAAAAGTTAGGTGACAGGTACTAGGTCACAAACTTTTTCAAGCCAAGTACATGTCTTAGCCAGGTGGTAGAGGATCGCGGTTCCTTGTTCAAGGGTTTCACAAAGCAGGATCGTGTGATGATAGTGGGTGGAGTGGGAAACAGTATTGATAGGGATCAGGGCTACAGTATTGAGTGTGACCTGGTGAAAATAGCCTTGGCAATGACCCATACCACTGTTGGGCTGGTGCCTGCTTTCGTGCTTCATGATCAACCCCAGCTGAACCGCTCTGTCAGGAGGGTAAACATGGAGTTGGATCAGTTGCGTAGGGCGGCCACTCTGTCAGACATTGGATTGGTTCCTGTCGAGGCTATTGATAGGGGGGATTTCACAAGGCATGGCCTACACCTCATGAGGAAAGAGAAGTGTAAACTGGCAGGGCTGTTAGCGAAATCCATAAGGGGGGACAGTAGTACTCATGGATATACCTCTTTTTTAGACTAATGTCAGTGTCCAGTGAGAAGTTCAGGCAGGCAGGTGATAAAGAGGTCCAATACTCACAAAATTCTCACAACAGGAAAGTAAATAATAATGTGGCCATATTTAACGAAAATATTGGTAGATTAAAGAAAAAAGTAGATTCTCACAAAAGTAACGTAAAAAGAATAGTGTTACCATTTTTCACCAAAATATCCTGGGAATGAAGAATAAAGTAGATGAGCTCCTGGTTTGTTTAGATGACATTGAATCTTATAGTGTATTAGATATACTATGCCTGTCTGAGCATCACATTGTATATGATATGGAAAAGGTAAATATCAGAGGTTATAAATTAGCTGCACATATGAGTAGAGAGAATAAGGTGAAAGGAGGAGTTGCCTTATGTGTCAAAAGTTATTACTGTGTAGAAAGCTTAGATACAAAAAAGTTTCGTCTTGAGAAACATATACACTCCTGGAAATGGAAAAAAGAACACATTGACACCGGTGTGTCAGACCCACCATACTTGCTCTGGACACTGCGAGAGGGCTGTACAAGCAATGATCACACGCACGGCACAGCGGACACACCAGGAACCGCGGTGTTGGCCGTCGAATGGCGCTAGCTGCGCAGCATTTGTGCACCGCCGCCGTCAGTGTCAGCCAGTTTGCCGTGGCATACGGAGCTCCATCGCATTCTTTAACACTGGTAGCATGCCGCGACAACGTGGACGTGAACCGTATGTGCAGTTGACGGAATTTGAGCGAGGGCGTATAGTGGGCATGCGGGAGGCCGGGTGGACGTACCACCGAATTGCTCAACACGTGGGGCGTGAGGTCTCCACAGTACATCGATGTTATCGCCAGTGGTCGGCGGAAGGTGCACGTGCCCGTCGACCTGGGACCGGACCGCAGCGACGCACGGATGCACGCCAAGACCGTAGGATCCTACGCAGTGCCGTAGGGGACCGCACCGCCACTTCCCAGCAAATTAGGGACACTGTTGCTCCTCGGGTATCGGCGAGGACCATTCGCAACCGTCTCCATGAAGCTATGCTACGGTCCCGCACACCGGTAGGCCGTCTTCCGCTCACGCCCCAACATAGTGCAGCCCGCCTCCAGTGGTGTCGCGACAGGCGTGAATGGAGGGACGAATGGAGACGTGTCGTCTTCAGCGATGAGCGTCGCTTCTGCCTTGGTGCCAATGATGGTCGTATGCGTGTTTGGCGCCGTGCAGGTGAGCGCCACAATCAGGACTGCATACGACCGAGGCACACAGGGCCAACACCCGGCATCATGGTGTGGGGAGCGATTTCCTACACTGGCCGTACACCTCTGGTGATCGTCGAGGGGACACTGAATAGTTCACGGTACATCCAAACCGTCATCGAACCCATCGTTCTACCATTCCTAGACCGGCAAGGGAACTTGCTGTTCCAACAGGACAATGCACGTCCGCATATATCCCGTGCCACCCAACGTGCTCTAGAAGGTGTAAGTCAACTACCCTGGCCAGGAAGATCTCCGGATCTGTCCGCCATTGAGCATGTTTTGGACTGGATGAAGCGTCGTCTCACGCGGTCTGCACGTCCAGCGCGAACGCTGGTCCAACTGAGGCGCCAGGTGGAAATGGCATGGCAAGCCGTTCCACAGGACTACATCCAGCATCTCTACGATCGTCTCCATGGGTGAATAGCAGCCTGCATTGCTGCGAAAGGTGGATATACACTGTACTAGTGCCGACATTGTGCATGCTCTGTTGCCTGTGTCTATGTGCCTGTGGTTCTGTCAGTGTGATCATGTGATGTATCTGACCCCAGGAATGTGTCAATAAAGTTTCCCCTTCCTGGGACAATGAATTCACGGTGTTCTTATTTCAATTTCCAGGAGTGTAGAAGCATGTGTCTGTCAACTTAAACTGAAGGAGGGCTCTTTTATAATTGTTACAGTATATAGGTCCCCTTCAGGAAACTTTCATTTATTCCTGGAAAACTTGGATGCCTTGTTGTGCTATCTGTCAGATAGGGGTAAGTAAATTATTATTTGTGGGGACTTCAATGTTGATTCACAGAAAGAGTGTAATAGGAAGAATGACCTGGAAGTGTTGCTCGGTTCTTTCAATTTGACATCTGTCATTAATTTTCCTACTCGGGTAGTAAAGGACAGCAGAATATTGATAGATAACACTTTTATAGACCAAGATAGGTTTAAAAACATAAATTCTTGTCCTGTTGAGAATGGACTTTTTGATCATGATGCTCAGCTAGTTACAGTATATGACATAGCTTCATTCAGTAATTCAAAACTACCCTCCAAAGTTGTGCTTTCAATTAATGACTCAACAATTAGAAATTTCAGAGAAAATCTTCAGCAGTTAGACTGGGATGAGGTGTACAATGAACCTGATGCTAATTTAAAATATAACTTATTCCATGATACAGTTGTAAGAGAATTTGAAAACTGTTTCCCCAGGAAAGTAGTTAAATCTAATTATACGAAACCATGCAAGAAACCTTGGCTTACTAAAGGAATAAAATATCTTGTAACCACGAAAGGGAACTGTATCTAACAACAGAAAAGAGTAATGACCCAGAGACAGCTAAATATTATAAAAACTACCGTGCTACATTAAGAAAGGTTATTAAGAAGTCCAGAAGCATGTGCATCATGTCTGAGATTAATACCTCTGATAACAAAATCAAAACAATTTGGAATATTATTACAAGGGAGACAGGGCAACCAAGAGTACAGGATGACGGCATCACCATCAAAGTGAATGGAAACTTCATAAACAACAAGCCGGTAGTCGAAAACATTTTGAATAATCATTTTTTAAATGTTATAGAGAAAATGGGATCTAAACGTTCATTAGAAGGAGCAAGGCACTTAACGGAAGAGGCCTTACCCACACCATTTGATACAATTGAAATTCTACCCACCTCTCCTTCTGTAATTAGGAAGATAATAAACTCTCTCACGAATAAAAGCTCACATGGAATTGATGGCATTTCCAGCACGCTAATAAAAGCTTGTTCCCAAGAAATAAGTGGGATTCTTAGCCACATATGTAATAGCTCTCTGAAGCAGGGTACTTTCCCAGATAGACTGAAGTATGTCATTGTTAAACCACTGCATGAAAAAGGGAATACGTCTGATGTCAACAACTACCGCCCAATCTCTCTTCTGACTGCCTTATCCAAAATTCTGGAAAAAGTAATGTATTGTAGAGTAGCTTCATACCTTTGTAAAAATAAAGATTTAACAAAATGTTAATTTGGTATCCAGAAGGGTTTTTCAACGGAAAATGCTATATATACCTTCACTAATGAAATAATAAATGCTCTGTGTAACCGGCAGTCACCCGTTGGAATTTTTTGTGATCTATCAAAGGCTTTTGGTTGTGGAAATCATAGAATACTTCTAGATAAGCTCAGGTACTGTGGTATGAATGGGACAGTGCTCAAATGGTTTAAATCAGACCTAACTGGAAGAGTGCAATAAGCAGTTCACATAAAATGCAAAAAAAAAAAACTCTTGATTTCTCAATCTGGGGAACAATCAAGAATGGGGTGCTGCAAGGTTCGGTCTTGGGTCCTCTGCTGTTCTTAATATATACACTCCTGGAAATTGAAATAAGAACACCGTGAATTCATTGTCACAGGAAGGGGAAACTTTATTGACACATTCCTGGGGTCAGATACATCACATGATCACACTGACAGAACCACAGACACATAGACACATGCAACAGAGCATGCACAATGTCGGCATTAGTACAGTGTATATCCACCTTTCAGGCTGCTATTCTCCCGTGGAGACGATCGTAGAGATGCTGAAGGTAGTCCTGTGGAACGGCTTGCCATGCCATTTCCACCTGGCGCCTCAGTTGGACCAGCGTTCGTGCTGGACGTGCAGACCGCGTGAGACGACGCTTCATCCAGTCCCAAACATGCTCAATGGAGGACAGATCTGGAGATCTTGCTGGCCAGGGTAATTGACTTACACCTTCTAGAGCACATTGGGTGACACGGGATACATGCGGACGTGCATTGTCCTGTTGGAACAGCAAGTTCCCTTGCCGGTCTAGGAATGGTAGAACGATGGGTTCGATGACGGTTTGGATGTACCGTGAACTATTCAGTGTCCCCTCGACGATCACCAGAGGTGTACGGCCAGTGTAGGAGATCGCTCCCCACACCATGATGCCGGGTGTTGGCCCTGTGTGCCTCGGTCGTATGCAGTCCTGATTGTGGCGCTCACCTGCACGGCGCCAAACACGCATACGACCATCATTGGCACCAAGGCAGAAGCGACTCTCATCGCTGAAGACGACACCTCTCCATTCGTCCCTCCATTCACGCCTGTCGCAACACCACTGGAGGCGGGCTGCACGGCGTTGGGGCGTGGGCGGAAGACGGCCTTACAGTGTGCGGGGCCGTATCCCAGCTTCATGGAGACGGTTGCGAATGGTCCTCGCCGATCCCCGAGGAGCAACAGTGTCCCTAATTTGCTGGGAAGTGGCGGTGCGGTCCCCTACGGCACTGCGTAGGATCCTACAGTCTTGGCGTGCATCCTTGCGTCGCTGCGGTCCGGTCCCAGGTCGACGGGCACGTGCACCTTCCGCCGACCACTGGCGACAACATCGATGTACTGTGGAGACCTCACGCCCCACATGTTGAGCAATTCGGCGGTACGTCCACCCGGCCTCCCGCATGCCCACTATACGCCCTCGCTCAAAGTCCGTCAACTGCACCTACGGTTCACGTCCACGCTGTCGCGGCATGCTACCAGTGTTAAAGAATGCGATGGAGCTCCGTATGCCACGGCAAACTGGCTGACACTGACGGCGGCGGTGCACAAATGCTGCGCAGCTAGCGCCATTCGACGGCCAACAGCGCGGTTCCTGGTGTGTCCGCTGTGCCGTGCGTGTGATCATTGCTTGTACAGCCCTGTCGCAGTGTCCGGAGGAAGTATGGTGGGTATGACACACCGGTGTCAATGTGTTCTTTTTTCCATTTCCAGGAGTGTATTAATGACTTGCCATTCTATATTCACGAAGATGCAAAGCTGGTACTTATTGCCGATGTAAACTTTGATAAAACACATTATATACAGTTCCACACAGTAAATGGAATGACACCATTAATAAACATAGATTTTTATCAGAAATCGGTAGCTAAGATAGAATATTCAAAATTTATAGGTGTATGCATTGATGAGGGGTTGAACTGGAAAAAACACACTGAGGATCTGCTGTAACGTTTCAGTTCAGATGCTTATGCTATTAGACTAATTGCAAATTTTGGCGATATACATCTCAGTAAATTAGCTTACCACGGCTATTTTCATTCTCTGCTTTCGTATGGCATCATATTTGGGGTAACTCATCATTGAGTAAAAGAGTGTTCATTGCAGGACAGCGTGTAATCAGAATAATTGCTGGGGCTTATCCAAGATCATCCTGCAGACACTTATTTAAAGAGCTAGAGTTCTATACTGTAGCCTTACGATATATACAGGGTGTCCCCAGGTTTCTTGTCCACCCAAAATATCTCTGAACAATAACAGCTATTGGAAAACGACTTTCACCGGTATCAATGTAGGGCTGGGGCTCATGAATGTACATATTTGGAAACATTCTAAAACGAAAGCATATGTGTTTTTTAACACAAACTTATGTTTTTTTTTAAATGGACCTCCTATATTTTTTCTTCAGCAATCCATAGGAGGCCGATCTTAGGACCGCTCTAGTTCGTCTGAAGAACAAGTTTCGGGCATCGTCTGTGGCTGAGAAAGTGCCTGAGCCAGATGGAGTCGCTCGTCCTGTTCCAGAGGACGCCTCTCAGCCTGCAACGTCTGGACATTCACAGACAGTGGGTTTACTAACAATTGGGAGCTCCTACCTTAAGCGCATAAATGGGCCTCCTTAGGGATATGGCTGCCAAGTAGGGGAAGGAATCCAGCGTTCTCTCTCTGTATATACCGGGAGGGGTCATTTTAGGTGTGAAAAGGGTGTTTCTGGATGACTGCAGGTGGTGGCTCATGCCGGAAGTAAGGACGTGTGCCTCTCTGGATCGCAAGAGATTCTGTCTGGTGTCGGATGGCTAGCTGAAGTAGTAAAGGCTGCCAGTCTCGCTTGCGAGATGGAGGTGGAGCTTGCCATCTTTAACATCACCACAGAACCCACTGTGGTCCTTTAATACAGAGCCGAATGGAGGGTCTGAATCAGAGGCTCAGTCTGTTCTGCGACTGTGTACACTGGAGACTCCTCGACTTGGGCCATAGGGCAGTGGGTTTTTGGATTCTGCTAATAGGTCGGGTTCCACTACACACAGCAAGCGACGAATGGGCAGCAGGAGCTATGTGGAGGGGACTGGGCTTTATTTTTTATATTTTTTTTAGGTTAGAGCGTCCCTGGAAACTACAGGAAGTGCCTCAGTCTAAAAGTGTGCATTAGATTAGATACACAGGAAAGTAGACCTACAAACAACCTGTATTGCAATTGTAAATTGTCGTGGCTGTGTTGAAAAAGAACCATCCGAACTCCAAGAGCTATTAGACAGCAATGAATATCAGATCGTTGTAGGTACGGAAAGCTGGCTAAAGCCGGAAGGAAGTTTAGCTCAATTTTTTACAAAGGACCTAACCATGTTCAGAAAGAACGGATTAAATACAGTTGGTGGGAGCCTTCAATGCTATCAGAAGTAGTTTACTTTGTAGAGAAATCGATGTAGATAGTTACTGTGACTTAGTTAGGGTAGAGGTTATACTTGACAGCCGGAATAAATTAATAATTGGCTGCTTTAACGGAGACTCCGACTCAGATGGCAGAGTTGCTGAACACTTCAACTAAAACTTGAGTCTCATTTCAAATAGGCACCCCATTCATACAATTATCGTTGGTGATGTCTTCAACCTACTCTCGATCTGTTAAAGAAAATACATGCTGAAACTCGGAGATAGGTACAGAACGTCGTTCAAAATCGTTTTGAATGCATACTTGATTTCTTAACATCAAATAATCCTGAGCAAATAGGGAACATTCTGACGGATACTGGTATTAGTGACCACAAGGCTGTTTTAGCGAGACAGAATGCCGTAACATCTGAACCCACCAAATATGGACGCAAAATACATCTACGTAAAAAAGCAGATAAAAGTTCCCTTGAGGCCTTCCTAAGAGACAGTCTCCACTCTGTCAAATCTCAATATTCAAGCGCAGACCAGGAGTGGTTTAATTTCAAAGAAATAGTATCGACGGATATTGAGAGACGGATGCCAAATACATTAATAAGAGATTGTAGTTATACCCCATGGTACACTAAACAACCCCGAACATTGTTGCAGAAGCAACGAAAAAACATGCGAAATTTAAAAGAAAGTAAAACCCTTGAGATTGGCGAAGTTTTGCAGAGGCTCGAAATGTAGCGCGAACTTCAGTGGAAGAGGCTTTTATTACTTTCTACAACAAAACTTTGTCTCGAAATCTTGCGGAACATTCAAAGAGATTCTCGTCGTATGCAAAGTACACCAGTAGTAAAACGTAATCAATACCTTCACTGCGCGATAACAATGGTGATGATACTGATGACAGTACCACTAAAGTGCAGTTACTAATACGGTTTTCCGAAAGTCCTTCATCAAAGGAAACCAAGTATTCTGGAATTCGAACCAAGGACAATTGCAAACGCGAGTAACTTAGAAGTAAATGTCCTCGGTATAGCAAATAAGCTAAAATCACTCAATAAGTGCAACGCCTCCGGTCCTGATTGTATACCAGGCAGGTTCCTCTCAGAATATGCTGATACAACAGCTCCATATTTTGCAATCATATACAACCGATCGCTCGTTGAAAGACCCGTACCTAAAGACTGGAAAGTAGCACAAGTCACACCAATACCCAAGAAAGAAAATAAATGTAATCTGCTAAATTACAGACCCATGTCGTTAACGTCGATTTTCGATACGATTTTGGAACATGTACCGTGTTTGAAAATTATGAGTAACCTCGAAGAAAATGATTTATTGACAAACAGCCAACACGGATTCAGAAAATATCGTTCTTGAGAAACTCAACTAGCTCTTAACTCTCACTAAGTAACGAGTGATATTGACAAGGGATGTCAAATTGATTACATATTTTTAGAATTCCAAAAGCCTTTTGGCACCATACCTCACAAGCGACTTCTAATCAAATTGCGTGCCTGCGGAGTATCGTCTCAGTCGTGCTACTGGATTCGTAATTTCCTGTCAGAAAGGTCACGACTGCCTACTCTACGCTTCTACATCCTCTTCTAGAGTACTGCTCTGCGGTATGGGATCCGCTTCGGGTGGGATCGACAGAGGACATCGAAGCATTTCAGATGAGGGCAGCTCGTTTTGTACTATCGCAAAATAGGGGAGAGAGCGTCACGGATATGATACGTGAATTGGGGTGGCGATCATTAAAACAAATGCGTTTTTCGTTGTGGAAGGATCTTCTCGTGAAATTTCAGTCACCAGCTTTCCCCTCTGAGTGTGAAAATACTTTATTGGCACCTACCTACATAGGGAGGAATGATCATCATGATAAGAGAAATCACAGCTCACACAGGAAGATTTAAGTGTTCGATTTTCCCACGTGCTGTTAGAGAATGGAACGGTAGAGAAATAACTCGAAGGTGGTACGATGAATCTTCTGCCAGGCACTTAATTAGGAACTCGCAGAGTAATCATGTATATGTACATATAGATATTGATGCATTTGGTTACTGCCTAATTTATCATTGGAGAAACTGTCTACTTATACTTGTGGACTGTCTGAATTCGGACCTGGCTCAATGTATAGTTATTACGTTTAGGAAGCACTTGGCCTGTGCTGCTTGCAAGTGAAGCGACTCGGCTAATGTTTTTACTCTGTGAGTCAGTGTCTCGTTATTGAATTCAATAAACCATAGAGCACTGTTCATAGAATAGTATAACTGCACAAACAATCTGCTAAGTAGCCGTTGTCTGGTTCCAGTAAGAGTTTTAAATTGATAAAGCGCATAAGTTTTTACTAACAGTTACAATGTGAGGTCTGACTCTATCCATGTTAAATAATATGTTCCACATCACCTCCTAAAACACTGGATCGATGTCAACCAAACTTGATACACGTATAACTTATTTACTGTCTGAAAAGGACCACTGCGGGGGGGTAAGAATCACCTTCTTCTAAAAATGTTGGGAGTGGCGGTGAAAAAGGGGCTTAGCTGGTTGCACATAGATAGTCATAATATATTTATCCCGTGTTGTGAACTGAGAGCACTTAGAGATTTTCAAAAAGTTTTACACATACTTTCAAGAATTTACAAGAACTCCTCGCTGACATCCCTAACAAAATGAAGTCCGCAGCTCGTGGTATCGAAGTTGCGTTCTCGCTTCCCGAGCACGGGGTCCCGGGTTTGATTCCCGACGGGGTCAGGGATTTTAACCTGCCTCGCGATGACTGGGTGTTTGTGTCGTCCTCAACATTTCATCATTATTCATGCATGTGGCGAGATTGTACTGAGAATAGGTTGGGAATTTGTACGGGCGCTGATAACCGCGTAGTTGAGCGCCCCACAAACCAAACGTCATCATCATCTCACAAAATGATGAAACGAAAACAGTTTATCTCTTACTACATTTTCATGTAGTAAAACTGCAACGTAAGGTATGACCTTTTAATTTATTTCTTCTTTACTACCAACTCTATTTGCAACATATTTTGCAGATGGTGGTAATATATACAACTAAATGTACATGCAAAAATATATCACTGTACAGCACATAGTTCAGGAGATATGATGTCATAAACACTGAGGTTCGAGAAAAGCTGCCGCCAAATGCATGACTTTTAATTTAGTAGTTATTTACGACGAACTCTCTTCGCAATACCTTTCGCAGAGAGTATCTACTTATACCCCTGAATGTTCCTGCGAAGTTGTATCATTGTACGACACATAGTTCAGGAAATATAACGTCATAAACATTGAGCGACGTGTAAACGATACTGCAGGGCGAAATTCACTAGAGACACAAGTGAAATATGTGTACAAATATATGTGAAATATGTTAAAAGTAGGTGAAATATATGTGATATGTGCGAATCCAGCAAAACTTGGGGTAGAAAGCTCTCCCTAAACTTTTCGATCGAACAAATTTTACTTACTATCTGGAAAAAAATAATGTGAGGACGAGAACCACCAACTTCCTAATGGGGTGGGGATGATAACGTGATGATGAAGAGATGACAGGTGAGGAGGAGATGAACAGACAGAGAGGGGAAAGGTGCAGATGGACACAGGTAGGGAGGAGGAGGAGACAGACAGAGAGAGAGAGAGGTAAGAGGAGATGAACAGAGAGACAGGGAAAGTACCAATGGACAGAGAAAGGGTAGAGGAAGAGATGAACACAGAGAGGCTGGCTGAGGGGATGGAAGTATAAAGGAGGGAGGAGGAGGAGATGGGCTTAGAGGGAGAGAGCAAGAGATGAACAGAGAGATGGGGGAAGAGCTGATGGACAGAGAGGACAGAGGAGCAGATGGACAGAGAGTATGGGGAGGAATAGATGGACAGAGAGTAGGTGGAGGAGAGGATGTACAGAGAGAAAGAGGTGGAGCAGATGTACAGAGAGAGGGGAGGAGCAGATGGACAGAGAGATGGGCAGAAGGAGATGGGCAGTGGGGAATGGAAAAGGTGGACAGAGAGAGAGAGAGAGAGAAAGAGAGAGAGGGAGAGAGGGAGAGGGAGAGACAGGGGGGGGGGGGGGGCAGAAATGTATAGAGAAAGGCTGGCAGAGGAGACGGACAGAAGGATGGAGGGGAGGGAAGAAATGTAGAGAGAGATGAGGAAAGAGTATGTGAGGTAATTGGCGAGTTGTGGCGCCCTCAAGATATTCTAAGTTAGGAGTTGCCATGGCCGAACAGGGCGCTCGGCAAGCCGGTGCCCGGCAGCAAACACGTTTTGCCGAACGTTAGCTGAGCAAGAACCCCTAGGTCATGGTCCAGGCCAATCGCGTGGCTGGGAATTCCATGATGACGCTGTGGCGAGGACGATGCTTTGTGTCGATGAAGGAGATTTCTATGCCGGGAGTGCGGACTTTGTGACACTTTAATGGGAGACATTTCACAGTTCATATAAAAATTAATAGTAGCCAGAGGAATCATGATACCGCAAAAAAGTACATTACCATTATTTGCACGACGATTCTGCTGGTGTAATCAGATTTGCAATACCTTTATTTGTTTAAAGTTTAGCATCTGACGATAAATTATACAAGTAACACCCAGCAATGAATTTCCACAATCTAAATGCTTCATCCGATTTTGTCAATCGACATGTCTTTGGAAAGCTATTAGAGCTATTAGTGTAAACCTAAATTGGCATAAATTACAGGCTTGTAACTTGAATAGTAGTTATTGGAGGTCAGGCCATAAGTACTCCACAGTGACACGAAAAAACGGTGGCAGCATGATTATGAAGATATTTATTCGTCTATGTTTTTGTTTATATCCGATATATACTATTTATGAAGAAATTGGTTAAACATTTACTATGTTTTAGAAAGTACAGACACATTAGGCTACTGGCCTCCCTTTTGTTCTATTCCTTTGATATATGTTTATTAAATTTGTTTCTGTATTTAATAAGTGTGTTCGAGCGTGTTTATGGTCCAGCCGTAGGAATATTTATTTAATTTAAAGTTATTTAAATGTTAATCCAGTATTTCGAACGTGTTTCATTATGTTTGTGAGGGTGTGTTGGCTTGAAGACATGGCGCGAGCGCTCTAGCCAATCACATCGCTCGTGAATGGGAAGACTGGATGGAAGTGGGAGAAGAGCATCGTTTCTAGAGAGGACAAGGCAGTTCTGGTCAGTTCAACGTGCGGGACATTCGCACAGGAGACGGGAAGTGCTGAACGCGACGGCGCGACGAACGCAGAGTCGCGGGAAAGACTTGGAGCAGTATGCACGTGGTTGCGTGAGATAGAAATATTTCGTAGTGTCGACTTATGCTCTTGTGTTATTCCCGTGGCTTCTACAGTGAAGACGTAGTATGCTTTTAGAAGTGAATAACTAATTATTGGAATTTATTGTTTCCCTATTATTCAACTTATATTTTATTTAATTGCTGGACCATCGACGCCAATAAGTGTTTTGCAGAAATATACGGCATTCTCAAAAGTACTTCTGCTAACGTACTCTTCATTGAAATGCGTGAAAATAGTACCTGCAGATTTTATTTAATTACAATCATTCATTTATAAATTTCTACGTTACATTCGCAATTGCCGAGTGATAGGAACCTTCGACCATTCGATTCATGTGTATAGTCATATTGTATACTGTAGACTCAGCAGTATTTGGCTTGTAATGTGGCAACTACGTATCCCAGCCCCTAGGCAACAAAACCAGCCAAAACTTTAATATTTTAACTTTGAGTCTGAGGGTACGTAGCTGAGGGCCACCACACCACATCATCATTCATCATTTATTATTTGAAAGCCCGCAAGTAGATGGACAAAGAGAAGGAGGAGCAGGTGGACAGAGAGAGAGTTCAAATGGCTCTGAGCACTATGGGACTTAACATCTGAGGACAGCAGTCCCCTGGACTTCGAACTACTTAAACCTAACTAATCTAAGGACATCACACACAACAATGCCCGAGGCAGGATTCGAACCTGTGACCGTAGCAGCAGCGCGGTTCCGGACTGAAACGCCGAGAACCGCTCGGCCAAAGCGGCCAGAGACACAGAGAGGGGCGGAAGGCAATGGATACAGAGCGGTGGTTGGAGGAGGTGGACGGAATAGTGAGGGAGGAGGGGATGACTGGGGGAGGGGAGGAGGAGAAGGACAGAGGAAAAGGGAAGGAGGAAATGAGATAAGAAGACTGAAATAAATACTTATCTGACCAACACTAGGTCCTCAGCTAGTAACTTGAAATTAACATGGCACATTTTGATTTCCTAACGGATTGGAAAGAAATGCAAAACTGTAAACTCTGGTAGCCAGTGGATGAATATGTGAAGCTGCAGCGCAATTTCGCCGTGCAGCTGATAAGGACAGTAAACAGGGGTCATGTCAATACCAGAACATAAAAAACTTTGTGTATTTCATTCCGTGTACTCAGCTGGACAGTAAATATGCTTCACAGGCAGACACGTGAACAGTATAAGCAGATGTCGCCATTTGAGAGAGTATGTGTAATAAAAAAAAATAGTTGGAGTAATCGGCGAATTACACCACATTTGAATAAGAGTGATGCCACTACTCGACGATGTTGGCAGGAGTGGGTGAACCATGGTTGAACATAGAATCGAGATGCAAGCGATCGATCTAGAGACACAAGTAATAGTCAGAAAGGCACTCAGAGCTCAGGATGCATCGTTATCATCGATCCAACGTCCAACTGGTTTTTCAGTACCACAAGGACCATTAATAGGCGACTCAAAGAATGGAGGCTGAACTCACAGATCCCCTTCTACATCTACATCTACATGACTACTCTGCAATTCACATTTAAGTGCTTGGCAGAGGGTTCATCAAACCACAATCATACTATCTCTCTACTATTCCACTCCCGAACAGCGAGCGGGAAAAGCGAACACCTAAACCTTTCTGTTCGAGCTCTGATTTCTCTTATTTTATTTTGATGATCATTCCTACCTATGTAGGTTGGGCTCAACAAAATATTTTCGCATTCGGAAGAGAAAGTTGGTGACTGAAATTTCGTAAAAAGGTCTCGCCGCGACGAAAAACGTCTATGCTGTAATGATTTCCATCCCAACTCGTGTATCATATGTGCCACACTCTCTCCCCTATAACGTGATAATACAAAACGAGCTGCCCTTTTTTGCACCCTTTCGATGTCCTCCGTCAATCCCACCTGGTAAGGATCCCACACCGCGCAGCAATATTCTAACAGAGGACGAACGAGTGTAGTGTAAGCTGTCTCTTTAGTGGACTTGTTGCATCTTCTAAGTGTCCTGCCAATGAAACGCAACCTTTGGCTCGCCTTCCCGACAATATTATCTATGTGGTCCTTCCAACTGAAGTTGTTCGTAATTTTAACACCCAGGTACTTAGTTGAATTGACAGCCTTGAGAATTGTACTATTTATCGAGTAATCGAATTCCAATGGATTTCTTTTGGAACTCATGTGGATCATCTCATACTTTTCATTATTTAGCGTCAACTGCCACCTGACACACCGTACAGCAATCTTTTCTAAATCGCTTTGCAACTGATACTGGTCTTCGGATGACCTTACTAGACGGTAAATTACAGCATCATCTGCGAACAGTCTAAGAGAACTGCTCAAATTGTCACCTAGGTCATTTATATAGATCAGGAACAGTAGAGGTCCCAGGACGCTTCCCTGGGGAACACCTGATATCACTTCAGTTTTACTCGATGATTTGCCGTCTATTACTACGAACTGCGACCTTCCTGATAGGAAATCACGAATCCAGTCGCACAACTGAGACGATACCCCATAGCTCCGCAGCTTGATTAGAAGTCGCGTATGAGGAACGGTGTCAAAAGCTTTCCGGAAATCTAGAAATACGGAATCAACTTGAGATCCCCTGTCGATAGCGGCCATTACTTCGTGCGAATAAAGAGCTAGCTGCGTTGCACAAGAGCGATGTTTTCTGAAGCCATGCTGATTACGTGTCAATAGATCGTTCCCTTCGAGGTGATTCATAATGTTTGAATACAGTATATGCTCCAAAACCCTACTGCAAACCGACGTCAATGATGTAGGTCTGTAGTTAAATGGATTACTCCTACTACCCTTCTTGAACACTGGTGCGACCTGCGCAATTTTCCAATCTGTAGGTACAGATCTATCGGTGAGCGAGCGGTTGCATATGAGTGCTAAGTAGGGAGTTATAGTATCAGCGTAATCTGAAAGGAACCTAATCGGTATACAATCTAGACCAGAAGACTTACCCGTATCAAGCGATTTGAGTTGCTTCGCAACCCCTAAGGTATCTACTTCTAAGAAACTCATGCTAGCAGATGTTCGTGTTTCAAATTCTGGAATATTCCATTCGTCTTCCCTGGTGAAGGAATTTCGGAAAACTGCGTTCAGTAACTCCGCTTTAGCAGCACAGTCGTCGATAACAGTACCATCGGCACTGCGCAGCGAAGGTATTGACTGCGTCTTGCCGCTTGTGTACTTTACATACGACCAGAATTTCTTCGGATTTTCTACCAAATTTCGAGACAATGTTTCGTTGTGGAACCTATTAAAGGCATCTCGCATCGAAGTACGTGCCAAATTTCGCGCGTCTGTAAATTTTAGCCCATCTTCGGGATTTCGCGTTCTTCTGAACAGCGCATGCTTTTTCCGTTGTCTCTGCAACAGCGTTCGGACCTTTTTTGTGTACCACGGGGGATCCGTTCCATCTCTTACCAATTTATGAGGTATGAATATCTCAATTGCTGTTGCTACTATATCTTTGAATTTGAGCCACATCTCGTCTACATTCGCATAGTCAGTTCGGAAGGAATGGAAATTGTCTTTTAGGAAGGCTTCTAGTGGCACTTTATCCGCTTTTTTAAATAAAATTATTTTGCGTTTGTTTCTGATGGATTTGGAAGAAATGGTATTGAGCCTAGCTACAATGACCTTGTGATCACTAATCCCTGTGTCAGTCATGATGCTCTCTATCAGCTCTGGATTGTTAGTGGCTAAGAGGTCAAGTGTGTTTTCGCAACCATTTACAATTCGCGTGGGTTCGTGGACTAACTGCTCGAAATAATTTTCGGAGAAAGCATTTAGGACAATCTCGGAAGACGTTTTCTGCCGACCACCGGATTTGAACAAGTATTTTTGCCAACATACCGAGGGTAGGTTGAAGTCCCCACCAACTATAACCGTATGAGTGGGGTGTTTATTTGTTACGAGACTCAAACTTTCTCTGAACTGTTCCGCAACTGTATCATCGGAGTCTGGAGGTCGGTAGAAGGAGCCAATTATTAACTTAATTCGGCTGTTAAGTGTAACCTCCACCCATACCAATTCGCACGGAGTATCTACTTCGACTTCACTACAAGATAAACCACTACTGACAGACACAAACACTCCACCACCAATTCTGCCTAATCTATCTTTCCTGAACACCGTGTGAGACTTCGTAAAAATTTCTGCAGAACTTATTTCAGGCTTTAGCCAGCTTTCTGTACCTCTAACGATATCAGCTTCTGTGCTTTCTATTAGCGCTTGAAGCTCAGGGACTTTTACAGCGCAACTACAACAATTTACAACTATAATTCCGACTGTTCCTTGATCCAAGCACGTCCTGTAATTGCCAAACACCCTTTGACATTGCAGCCCATCCCGCACTTTCCCGAGGCCTTCTAACCTAAAAAACCGCCCAGTCCACGCCACACAGCCTCCGCTACCCGTGTAGCCGCCAGCTGAGTGTAGTGAACTTGCACCAACTGTCATGAGCACTGTACACCCAAAAGCCCGTTTGCAGTGGTGTCCAGCATATTCTATCTGGAATCTCACTGACTGGAGTAGAATTATCTTCAGTAATCAGCCCTCATTCAAACTGAGACTGTATAGCCAGCGAAGACGTACTTGGAGACGTCCCAGACAGCAGTATGCTACCAACCTGACCCAACAATTAGGAGTGATGTTACGAGGTGCTATTTCATTCCATAGCAGCACCACTTCGCTTGTCATCTGCGGTGCCCTTACACCACAGTAATACGTCGACGATATTTTACGCCCCATTTTGTTGCAGTTCGTGGCAAGCCATACTGGGCTTACATTTACGCAAGATTATGCCCGCCCACACATCACGAGAGTTTCTACTGCTTCTCTTCGTGCTTGAGAAACCCTCCCTTGGTCATCAAGGTCACCGGATCTCTCCCCAGTTGAGAACATTTGGAGAATTATGGGCAGGGCCCTCCAACCAGCTCGTGATTTTTGCAAATCTAACTGGCCAATTAAACAGAATTCGGCAAGATATACTTCAGGACATCCAGCAACTATGTCAATCGCTGCTAAGCCGAATAACTGCTTACATAAAGTCCAGAGGTGGACCAATGCATTATTGACTTAATCAGTTTGTGAAGTTCTTTGCCTTGAACCAATCATCCAGTTTTTTCTGTACTTGTAATCAGTTGTTTGCCTGTACATTGTAAAGTCACGCGTATGTAGGCGAGCTAATCAGCCGTCTTGAATTTCTGTGAGGTAAGGTGTACCTGCTGCAAGGCTGAACGCTAGTGGCCACAGGGCGTGCCACGGGCATCGTGGCTAGTTGACCGTTTCAGCCCCAGGCGAGTTCAGGTGCAGAGACAATGAGTGCGTTGCCGGAAACGGGTGAATCACAGAGCTGGGAATTCGATCGACCGATTCTCGCATTGCCTTTGTGCAGAATATGCTCCAGGAAGTTGTGGAGTGTCAAACAGTCATAAGAAATCGTAAATTTACAGTTCTGTTAATAAACTGTGCTGATTTAAAAGTGGTCAGTCGCATGTGTTAGTGGATACCAACTTTGTAAAAGAATACCAAAAGACACGGTACCAACCGGCCGCCGTGTCATCCTCAGCCCATAGGCGACACTGGACGCGAATATGGAGGGGCATGTGGTCAACATACCGCTCTTCCGGTCGTATGTAGTTTCCGAGACCGGAGCCGCTACTTCTCAGTCAAGTAGCTCCTCAGTTTGCCTTACAAGGGCTGAGTGCATCCTTCTTGGCAACAGCGCCCCATAGACCGGATGGTGACCCTTCGAAGTGCTAGCCCAGCCCGACAGCGCTTACCTTCGGTTATCTGACGGGAACCCGAGTTACCACCGCGGCCAGGTCGTTGGCTGCAAGAATGTTAGCTTATGTATTTTTGAATTAGATATTACTCATATTTATTGTAAATTGCCTGAATGTATTCGAATGTTTTAAACATTTATTTTATTTAAATACTCTGAAAATATTTCTTATATTTCATTTATTTTATTTAAATATTGTTGTAATATATTCGTTTAGTACGGGAAAGTGGCCTAGTGAGTCAGATCATGTCTGTAAAGCTTGAGAACGATGTTTGTTTAGTGGCGACGGCCTTCAGCCATTGAGAATTGAACAGTGGTCGAACACTGCTGTAGTCAAAGGAGCCTGGGACTTTTATGCGAGTTATGGAAGGCGGCAGACCTACCTGTCGTAACGAGTGGTATTCGATTGTGGAGGTGATCGAAATTCGAGAAGTCTGAATGTGATTCAGAGTACGACTCCTAACTTCTGCTGCTTGATTGAAGGAACTGAGAACAGACGGAGTATGAGTTACTATTCTTCCTATCTCGTGTGTTAATTTGTACATCATTTTGAACTCTGAACTATTTTGAGTTGGTGAATCTTTCGTGTACTGTGATCACGAAATGGAGTTAGTTCTCGCGAGTCTCTGATGACTATCTAGTTTGGGATTTTTGGCACCATTCTTGTAATATTCTCAATGTGACTTTACTGCATTTGGTAAGGATATTTTCTGTTTGTATTTTAACTGAATATCATAAGACAACTTTCCATTTATTTTAGATGTCCTTTCTTGAACAAACATTATTGAACATTATTCTCTGTCATCCACATCAGTTACATGCGTTAGAATATAACCCTTGTCATTTAGTTATTCATTTTTATTTGATTTTGTATTTTTGTATATTTCAATAACTGGCAATTCTAGCCATGATTAGACTATTTCGCTTCCCACGCCCGGGTTCCCGGGTTCGATTCCCGGTGGGGTCAGGGATTTTCTCTGCCTCGTGATGGCTGGGTGTTGTGTGATGTCCTTAGATTTGTTAGGTTTAAGTAGTTCTAAGTTCTAGGGGACTGATGACCTAAGATGTTAAGTCCCATAGTGCTCAGAGCCATTTGAACCATTAGACTATTTGATTGTAGGATCACACCTGTAGATTACTATTTGCCGCGAGTTAGCTGCGGGGCATGAAAGCAGACTTGCGCAGCTCGAACCTAGGGCTGCATTGAGCTATTATTTTGAAACAGAGCCGTGCATAACCCAAGAATCTAAAGTACGCCGTGCAGGGTAGCCGCGCGGTTTGGGAAGTCTTGTCACAGTCCGAGCGGCTCCCCTCGTCGGAGGTTCGAGTATTCCTTCGGGCATGAGTGTGTGTGTCGTCCTTAGCGTAAGTTAGTTTCAGTTAGATTAAGTAGTTTGTAAGCTTAGGGACCGATGACCTCAGCAGTTTGGTCCCATAAGACCTTACCACAAATTTCCAATTTCCTAAAGTACGAATAACCGCAGGTAAAACACACAACTGATTTGCTGATATGGAATGTTCTTTAGAAAAGCAACAATGCAGCAGTAACCATTAGGTATCGTCACAACTGAGGTTTTCTCGTCCGGGATATGAGTATAAACCCTCCATAACAGCAATTATTATTCTAACACGTTACAGTATTCTGTGATCCAGGTCCCAAATCTATTTCATGATAGGCAATTTAGCAGCAGCTACGTGCGTGAGAATCGGTAGCAGTAGCTAGGTGTGGGGAAGTTCGTCGCGGAACTTCAATCAAGAAGAAGAAGGCTACGCAGAGGCGTGCAGAATTCGAGTTTACAGCGGCCAGCAATAGCGGAGACCTCGACGGCGGCATAGCAGCAGCGGCGGCCACGCAGCGCGTACCCCTGGCGGCGACTTTGGGTTCATCAGCATCGACCTTTCAGGCAGCAGCAGTACAGCAGAAGCAGCCGGCATGACCTATAAGATTGGTACTACCTCCAATAGCCTTAATATGTGCGAAACCACAGTGTTATCGTCAGTAATGGAGTTCCCAACGATTAAGTAGTCATCCAGTCTGTGTGGTTCAGATAAATGTTAGTGGACCACTTAGTCCAAAATCTGAACGTGGTGGTGTTGGTAGGGACGATATTAGTGGGGCAGATAGTCCGAAATCAGAGAAGGGAGTCATAATTGCGGATAATTGAGTGGGATGGTTAAGGGAAATTCTGATAAATTTTAACTCTAAATCGGGGGTATTGGGTACAGAGATAGGTTCAATAAAAACGGAGATAGATTCAGTAGAGACAAGTATAGCAGTAACAGAAAAAACGGAGACTAAGAAAATTAAATCAGATATAGATGAGATGATTGATTCAGTAGTAGAAGCTATAAGGGCAGATATAGACAAAATTTCTGAAGAGACTGGCCTGGTTAACACCAGACTCAACAAAGTGGAAAATATTTCGGGGACACGTTGAAAAAGATACAGGACGAACTCGGCAGCGGAGTGAAAATTCGTGTACAGAGGCAAAATGCGCTTGACGACGCGTCCAGTAAGTCCGTTAACGATGTATCAGGCAGAGTAGCAGAATGTCAAAAGAAGGTGGTTAAAAATAGAGAAAATTTTGAATCAAGATTGAATAAAGAAGCTGTGCAGCGTGAACAGCAACTTAAAAACATGAGACAAGAAAACACGGGAGAAGAACTAAATTCTTTAGCAGCGAATTAAACTACTACTATGATAAGTTATCAATTGGCTAGTGAAAGACGACAAAGTGTTTTGTAAATGATGGAATATACCATTCAGTTGAGCTTCTTGCTGCGTCTAGAGCTAGCTTTGTGAGAGGAATGTTGGAAGAGGCAAAAATTAAATTAGTTAAAAGACATATTGAAGAGAATGCACAATCATGATCAGATTTAATGAGTGCTTCATTTACTACCTGTGAAATGTCTGACAGTTGTTTCCTGAACAAATCCTGTAGTGGAGCGAAACAATTGCGACTTCAGAATGAGTTCCTAAACGGACCAAATTTCAGACACGGAAGTGGGACGATGTGGAATTTTTGTGTGCGTGAACTGGCGAAACTGCAGCATAGAAACCGTCTCCTGGCAGTGCTGACGGAGATTACAACGCTCAAGAGACGCTTACCAGAACATTTACAATGGAAGTTTGTCCACAATCTGACAAATTGCATTGACTAGTTTTTAGATTTTATTGAGAAACTTGAAGATGCATTGAAATGCAAGCAACATATTGGAAACAGTAGACAGAGAAATGAGTACCAGAACGGAAATTATAATGATAACAGAAATAATTATCAGTGTAATAATAATTTTCAGAGCGGACATGGGAATGGGAACTGTCATAATGGAAATCAAAACTAGCATCGACAAAGAAGGTTTGAGAGGTAGGAGCCTCGCGAAATGCTACGCCCGAGTACAAGGTCGGGAAACCAAAGATCGTCATATCTCAAGTCCGGAGCTGGCGAAATAAACCGCTGTTGAACGGGGCCAGTTATTTTAAAAATTCTGTGGTTGTCAAAAATTCAGCACATAGCCCACAACTGTTGGAGACAAGAGTTTATATGAAAAAACAATAAATTGGGGAAAAAGTTTACGCAGCGCAGCCATAAAGAGGGCCCAAGAACTATGGTAAAATGTGTAGAGGTGTTTGATAGTGATGATATCGAACCGCGCCGAGTGGCCGCGCGGTTAGAGGCGCCATGTCACTGTCTGAGCGGCTCCTCCCGACGGAGGTTCGAGTCCTCCCTCGGGCATAGGTGTGTTTGTTCTTAGCATAGGTTAGTTTAAGTAGTGTGTAAGCCTAGGGAGCGATGACCTCTGCAGTCTGGTCCCTTAAGAATGCATTACATTTGAACATTTGATGATGATGTTGTTGTGGTCTTCAGTCCTGAGACTGGTTTGACGCAGCTCTCCAAGCTACTCTATCCTATGCAACCTTTTTCATCTCCCAGTACCTACAGCAACCTACATCCTTCTGAATCTGCTTGGTGTATTCATCTCTTGGTCTCCCTCTACGATTTTTACCCTCCACGCTGCCCTCCAATACTAAACTGGTGATCCCTTGATGCCTCAGAACATGTCCTACCAACCGATCCCTTCTTCTACTCAAGTTGTGCCACAAACCTCTCTTCTCCCCAATCCTCTTCAACACCTCCTCATTTGTTACGTGATCTACCCATCTAATCTTCAGCATTCTTCTGTAGCACCCCATGTCGAAAGCTTCTATTTTCTTCTTGTCCAAACTATTTATCGTCCATGTTTCACTTCCATACATGGCTACACTCCATACGAATACTTTCAGAAACGACTTCCTGACACTTAGATCTATACTCGATGTTATCAAATTTCTCTTCTTCAGAAACTCTTTCCTTCCCATTGCCAGTCTACATTTTGTATCCTCTTTACTTCGACCATCATCAGTTATTTTGATCCTCAAATAGCAAAACTCCTTTACTACTTGAAGTGTCTCATTTCATATTCTAATTCCCTCAGAATCAGCCGACTTAATTTGACTACATTCCATTATCCTCGTTTTGCTTTTGTTGATGCTCATCTTATATCCTCCTTTCGAGACACTATCCATTCCATTCAACTGCTCTTCCAAGTCCTTTGCTGTCTTTGGCAGAGTTACAATGTCATCGGCGAACCTCAAAGTTTTTATTTCTTCTCTATGGATTTTAGTATCTACTTCGAATTTTCCTTTTGTTTCCTTCACTGCTTGCTCAATATACAGATTGAATAACATCGGGGAGAGGCTACAACACTGTCTCACTCCCTTTACAACCACTGCTTCCCTTTCATGTCCCTCGACTCCTATAACTGCCACCTGGTTTCTGTACAAATTGTAAATAGCCTTTGGCTCCCTGTATTTTACCCCTGCCACCTTTAGAATTTGAAAGAGAGTATTCCAGTCAACATTGTCAAAAGCTTTCTCTAAGTCTACAAATGCTAGAAACGTATGTTTGCCTTTCCTTAATCTATTTTCTAAGATAAGTCGTAGTGTCAGTATTGCCTCACGTGTTCCCACATTTCTACGGAATCCAACTGATCTTCCCCTAGGTCGGCATCTACTAGTTTTTCCATTCGTCTGTAAGGAATTCGTGTTAGTATTTCGCAGCCGTGACTTATTAAACTGATAGTTCGGTAATGTTCACATCTGTCAACACCTGATTTCTTTGGGATTGGTATTACTGTATTATTCTTGAAGTCTGGGGGTATTTCGCCTGTCTCATACATCTTGCTCACCGATGGTAGAGTTTTGTCAGGACTGGCTCTCCCACGGCCGTCAGTAGTTCTAATGGAATGTTGTCTACTCCCGGGGCCTTGTTTCGACTCAAGGTTTTCAGTGCTCTGTCAAACTCTTCACGCAGTATCATATCTCCCATATCATCTTCATCTACATCCTCTTCCATTTCCATAATATTGTCCTCAAGTACATCGCCCTTGTATAGACCCTCTATATACTCCTTCCACCTTTCTGCTTTCCCTTCTTTGCTTAGAACTTGGTTTCCATCTGAGCTCTTGATATTCATACAAGTGGTCCTCTTTTCTCCAAAGGTCTCTTTAATTTTCCTGTAGGCAGTATTTGTGTTACCCCTAGTGAGATAAGCCACTAAATCCTTACATTTATTCTCTAGCAATCCCTGCTTAGCCATTTTGCACCTCCTGTCGATCTCATTTTTGAGACGTTTGTATTCCTTTTGGACTGCTTCATTTACTGCATTTTTATATTTTCTCCTTTCATCAATTAAATTCAATATTTCTTCTGTTACCCAAGGATTTCTACTAGCCCTCGTCTTTTTACCTACTTGGTCCTCTACTGCCTTCACTACTTCATCCCTCAAAGCTACCCATTCTTCTTCTACTGTATTTCTTTTCCCCATTCCTGCCATTTGTTCCCTTACGCTCTCCCTGAAACTCTGTACAATCTACGGTTTAGTCAGTTTATCCAGATCCCATCTACTTCAATTCCCACCTTTGATGATATCGAGCTGAAAAATTTATTTTGTAAAAGGGAAGTGAATGATGAAATGAATGTATGTTTGCTGAGAGATTCTGTGATGAGAAGAGACTCTGAGGTGAATATGAATTTGGTGGATGTGGAATATATGACGAATTCTAACGAGGCGCTAGCAATTAGCGGCAATTACAGTAATATAAGTGAAAGTAATTAAGATGATTTTGTATCGGAGAAATTAGGTGAAGCCATCTGTGAAGGCGGCGAAGCAATAGTCTCGTCAGCTGGAGGTGAATTTTGTGGTTAACTTACGGGAGAATGTGAAGGTATTTGCGAAGGCGGGTTAGTAGTAGTTGCGTCAGCTGGTGATGAGTTTTATTATGTAACGGCGGAAGTAAGTGATTTATTGTTACAGGGAAGCAAAGGTGATATGTTAGTGGTTGAAGTTGCGAAAGTAGAGGCTATTGATTTAGACATCATGGAGGAAGGGGCTTGTGCGTTTATTTCTGTTGATGTAGGTGAACCAATGTCTCTTGATGAAAGCGTGAAATGCCGCGCTTGATTAGCCGAGCGGTTTCAGGCGCTGCAGTCATGGTCCTGGCGGAGTCCTCCCTCGGGCATGGGTGTTTGTATTTGTCCTTAGGATAATTTAGGTTAAGTACATCTAGATCTACATCTACATTTATACTCCGCAAGCCACCCAACGGTGTGTGGCGGAGGGCACTTTACGTGCCACTGTCATTACCTCCCTTTTCTGTTCCAGTCGCGTATGGCTCGCGGGAAGAACGACTGTCTGAAAGCCTCCGTGCGCGCTCGAATCTCTCTAATTTTACATTCGTGATCTCCTCGGGAGGTATAAGTAGGGGGAAGCAATATATTCGATACCTCATCCACAAGCGCACCCTCTCGAAACCTGGCGAGCAAGCTACATCGCGATGCAGAGCGCCTGTCTCGCAGAGTCTGCCACTTGAGTTTGCTTAACATCTCCGTAACACTATCACGGTTACCAAATAACCCTGTGACGAAACGCGCCGCTCTTCTTTGGATCTTCTGTATCTCCTCTGTCAACCCGATCTAGTACGGATCCCACACTGATGAGCAATACTCAATTATAGGTCGAACGAGTGTTTTGCAAGCCACCTCCTTTGTTGATGGTCTACATTTTCTAAGGACTCTCCCAATGAATCTCAACCTGGTACCCACCTTACCAACAATTAATTTTATATGATCATTCTACTTCAAATCGTTCTGCACGCAAACTCCCAGATATTTTACAGAAGTAACTGCTACCAGTATTTGTTCCGCTATCATATAATCATACAATAAAGGATCCTTCTTTCTATGTATTCGCAATACATTACATTTATCTATGTTAAGGGTCAGTTGCCACTCCCTGCACCAAGTGCCTATCCGCTGCAGATCTTCCTGCATTTCACCACAATTCTCTAATGCTGCTACTTCTCTGTATACTACAGCATCATCCGCGAAAAGCCGCATGGAAGTTCCGACACTATCTACTAGGTCATTTATATATATTGTGAAAAGCAATGGTCCCATAACACTCCCCTGTGGCACGCCAGAGGTTACTTTAACGTCTGTAGACGTCTCTCCATTGATAACAACATGCTGTGTTATGTTTGCTAAAAACTCTTCAATCCAGCCACACAGCTGGCTGATATTCCGTAGGCTCTTGCTTTGTTTATCAGGCGACAGTGCGGAACTGTATCGAACGCCTTCCGGAAGGCAAGGAAAATAGCATCTACCTGGGAGCCTGTATCTAATATTTTCTGGGTCTCATGAACAAATAAAGCGAATTGGGTCTCACACGATCGCTGTTTCCGGAATCGATGTTGATTCCTACAGAGTAGATTCTGGGTTTCCAAAAACGACATGATACTCGAGCAAAAAACATGTTCTAAAATTCTACAACAGATCGACGTCAGAGATATAGTTTTGCGCATCTGCTCGACGACCCTTCTTGAAGACTGGGACTACCTGTGCTCTTTTCCAATCATTTGGTACCTTCCGTTTCTGTAGAGACTTGCGGTACACGACTGTTAGAAGGGGGGCAAGTTCTTCGCGCACTCTGTGTAGAATCGAATTGGTATCCCGTCAGGTCCAGTGGGCTTTCCTCTGTTGAGTGATTCCAGTTGCTTTTCTATTCCTTGGACACTTATGTGTAGTGTGTAAGCTTGGGGGCTGGTGACCTTAGCAATTAAGCCCCATTTCACACATTTTCGACCAAAGCGTGAATTATGAGTGGATGAGGAAGGATGAATGTGAAAGTAATGTGTCAGATAGCGGATCAGAATGCAAAGTATCGCAAAAATCTGAGAGGTAAGAAAATGTTACGGAGACAGAAGTAGTTCCGAATTTGAGGAATTTGAGTGTACTGTGCATTCTGATGTGGTACGATGGAGTAAGTGCAATTTTAGTGTCGTATCGGAGGAGTTTGACCGAGTCATTGGTGATAATTTCTATAAGATGTCGACGGATGTAATGGATGTTTTAAGTAATGAATCTTACGAATTATCGGCGAATGTCAATGGAGTTACTTACCATGAAGTTTGTAGTGATCCGACGGGGTTAAGTGAGGCTTTGTGTACGGGAGACGAAATTTTAAGTAGTGTGGTTAATAGTGAGAATGTTGCAGCTACTGATATCGTTACTTCAGAGGAAGGGGACAGTGTATTTGATGCTTACGACGATGATGAAAGGACGGATTTGGATGGTGATTTCAATCCTACACATGAGTTGAAGGTAGATGAGGAGAATCTAGGAATAGATAATGAGATTGAGGGTTATTCTAAAGTTATAATGTGTGCCAAAAATATGGAAGAAAAAGGTAGGTATGTTGAAAATGATCTTTTCGATGGAATAGTGTTTAGAGAGGAGTGTAATTAAAAAGTGTAAGTGAAATAAACTATGCTGACGAAGGAAGAAAATGGGCGTTTCCTGAATGTAAAAATGTTGTTCTAGCGGTAGTCACAAAGTTTCTATGTAAACGAAAGCGTTCGTCTGTAAACGAGGAAAGGGGGCTCGAATTTGAGTAGTTCAAAAACTGGAAAAATGTGAGATTTAAAAGGTACTCGCACTGTCGAGAAAAATGCTATAAGAGGCAGCAGAGTTGCACCTTGTGAATCTATAATGGGGTGTGTACAAATATAAGTGTGTATATAACTGTAATTTCATGTGTAGTATGAAAGAAATTTGGGGGTTATATTTGTTTTGTGTAAGGGGTGACATGCTGAATTTAGATCTATGTAAGATGTATGGAGGAAGAACTTAGTGAAACGAGAGTGTCGACATTTCGCCGCACTATTTGCCGTGCGCGGAGGTCGGAAATACATAATTATTTAGTTATTTGCGAAAGAGAAGAATAATACGAGGGTTGGAACTTTAATAGTGGCAACTATTTATTTACAGCTCGTACAAAATAGATACGTGTTTCAAAGTTTTACTGACCTACAAAGTAGTCACCAGCATTCTGTATAACCCGCTGCCTGCGTTGTGGAAGCCGTAGGATACTCACAGCAGTGCCAGTTGTATTGACAGTTCGAACGGCGCAGTCTAATGCCCGACGAATTTGTAGCAGTTCTGAAGCAAATGCCGTGAAGTGTTTCCTTCAGTTTAGAAATCGAGTTTAACTTTCGAGGACTTAAGTCAGGGGAGTGCAGTAGGTGGTAGCAGCCCCCTCATTCAAACAAATCAGTAACAGCTTGTTGTTGTTGTTGTTTTGGGGGGAGGACACCAGACAGCGAGGTCATTGGTCTCATCGGATTAGGAAAGGAATGGGAAGGAAGTCAGCCGTGCCCTTTCAAAGGAACCATCCCGGCATTTGCCTGGAGCGATTTAGGGAAATCACGGAAAACCTAAATCAAGATGGCTGGACGCGGGATTGAACCGTCGTCCTCCCGAATGCGAGTCCAGTGTCTAACCACTGCGCCACCTCGCTCGGTAGTAACAGCTTGCACTGTACGTGAAAAATGATGGTCAGGTCCTGCAGAAAGTGTCATCACTTCTGTCCCTATGCTGTTCATTTTTGGAGCACAACCTACGACCAGCTTGGAGACAGAAGTGATGACACTTTCTGCAGGACCTGACCATAATTTTGCAGGACAATGCTCAAGCACGTACAGTGCAAGCTGTTACTGATTTGTTTGACTGATGGGGCTGCTAAGTTCTGACTGAAGCCCTCGTGAGTTAAATTCGATTTTCAAACCGAAGAAAACACTTCACGGCATTCGCTTCAGCACTGCTACAAATTCGTCCGGCAATAGACCGCGCCGCTCGAACTGTCAACACAATTGGCACTGCTAAGAGTACCCTACGACTTCCACATTGCTGGCAACGGTTATACAGAATTCTGGTGACTACTTTGAAGTTCAATAAAACTTTTATATACGTATCTGTTTTGTACGAGGTGTAAATAAATAGTTGCCACTTTTAAAGTTCCAACCCTCGTATGTACTGCACGTGGGATTTGGGAGGAAATTTCAAGTGGCTATTTAAATGTGTTACTTCTAGTATTTCGGACAGATTTCCTGAATAATATGTGTAGTTTATTTGTAGTCATTGTTCGCGTAAAATTTAGTGTGCGAAGGTCGTCGGACCTTATTGAAATTCTAATTGCTTGTGGGGGTAAAACATGTAGTTACGTGCAAAGCATGAGCTAAGTTTTTGGAGGCATATTAGTGGATTGACTCTATGATGTATGTTATTTTTGAAGGGTTCTGAATAGATTTGCATATGAAAATTTTCAGGCAGCTTGGTAATAAGTCTTAGAGAATAATTCTAGGAATAAGAGTTTTACTATGTAAATAAAATTGTAATGAATTATGATCCAGTAATTTGCTGAATTATAATGAAAGCTAAATGGGCGATTTCTGCACAGAGTAGTTTTAGTTTTAAAGTTTCTAACTTTACTTGGTAAAATTGTTGAGAAATGCTAAAGTGTTACTTGACTTACGGCTTCGAAAACATGCTTCCTAGTGGGAGCAAAGACAGAGTATTTGAAATGTCTAGCTGAATTAAGTATTTTGCCTGTGCTATAGATCAGTTTTTGCTTCCGACCCTGTTTGCCAATGTATCGATTCCACTTGGGACATAGGAAGTCATATGTTTATCGGTAATCACACTACAGTCGTATTTAGACAGCTGTCGTCCTTCGGTACAGGCGGTGACTGCGGGTTGACGAATGTTTCGGTGCAATACTTGGCCAAGGCAGTCATGAAATTCTGCGGAGGCAACTGGACTGCGAACCCTCCGAACTTCGACATCAGAAAACCGATCACGTGTTGTGTTAGTACTACTGAAGTGCTACGAAACGGTAAAAAAAAGTGCTGTCAGATGAGCGCAAAAGATATATCAGAGTTTGTGGTACTAAATGTGCCAAGTTAGCAAGCTAATGTGCCACATTAGGCATGCGTATGTGGGTGAGCTAATCCGAAGCCTAGAGCTGCTGTGAGGCAAGGTGTATTTGTTGCACGGCTGAACACTAGTGGGCACAGAGCGCGCCACGGCCAGGCTAGTTAGTTGGACGGTTTCCGCCCCAGGCGAGCTCAGGTGCATAGACAATGAGCGCGTCGCCGGAAACGGGTAAATCCCAGAGCTGGGAATTTGGACGGCTGATGCTCGCATTGCCTTTGTGCAGAATGTACTCCAGGAAATGGCGGAGTGTCAGACTTTCTTAAAGATGGCGAAGTTACAGAGCTCTTTGAGATTCGACAGTAACTCACAATAAATATTAATGCAAATTGAATACATTTGCGATGTCAAAAAAATGAGGCGCATCCAGTGACACAATATTATCTCAGTATCTTTAAAATTTGCAGAAGTCAATGCCTTACAGCGAGTAAACACTTTCACAATGACCCTCTGAATTAGCAAAATTAATCGCTTCACGCGATTTCAGCAAACGTTTCCTCAAATGGCAGCATTACTCTATAGCTATCGTCCCTCAAAGCTACGTATCTGTATCTACTTCACTTACTGATTTACGACATCTTTTGTACCTTTTTCATTGCGCAAATATTTGCCAAAACATCGTATTCTCCATATTTTCACAGCAAATGAATGCGGCATGAATATCTCATACTTTGCAATACTTGCGTTTCCATTTAATGAATAGCTTTACTTAAATGTTGGTTGCAAGTACTATTAAAAACTGTGTTAATTTATAAGTGGTCATTCGCATGTCTTAGAGGATACCACCTTCGTAAAAGAATGCCAAAAGACGCTTTTGACAAGAATGCCTCAATAATTATTTGGACTATTTTTAACAACAATTAGTTGTCATTTAAAGTGAGCGCAATTGCACTGGAAAGCTAGCTTATTTATTTATGAACCAACTATTACTTATAATTATTGTAAATGGTGTGAATGTAAACGAATGACCGCGCGACTGCTACGGTCGCAGGTTCGAATCCTGCCTCGGGCATGGATGTGTGTGATGTCCTTAGATTAGTTAGGTTTAAGTAGTTCTAAGTTCTAGGGGACTGATGACCACATATGTTAAGTCCCATAATGCTCAGAGCCAATTGAACCATTTTTTGTAAACGAATGTTTATAAACATTCGTTTACAACGTCCGTATCAGATCGGGTTGACGGAGGAGATAGAGAAGATCCAAAGAAGAGCGGCGCGTTTCGTCACAGGGTTATTTGGTAACCGTGATAGCGTTACGGAGATGTTTAGCAAACTCAAGTGGCAGATTCTGCAAGAGAGGCGCTCTGCATCGCGGTGTAGCTTGCTCGCCAGGTTTCGGGAGGGTGCGTTTCTGGATGAGGTATCGAATATACTGCTTCCCCCTACTTATACCTCCCGTGGAGATCACGAATGTAAGATTAGAGAGATTCGAGCGCGCACGGAGGCTTTCAGACAGTCGTTCTTCCCGCGAACCATACGCGACTGGAACAGAAAAGGGAGGTAATGACAGTGGCACGTAAAGTGCCCTCCGCCACACACCGTTGGGTGGCTTGCGGAGTATGAATGTAGATGTAGATTAGATGTAAACATTTCATGTATTTTATTTAACTATTGTTTTAATACATTTGTTTAGTGCGGGAAAGTGGTCATGTAAGTCAAATCATGTCTGTAGAACCTGAGACCGATGTATTTTTGTTGGGGATGGCCTTCAGCTAATGTGAGTTGGGCAGTGGCAGAACACTGCTGAGTCCGAGTTCTGGAAAGAGGCAGACCTGCCTGTAGTAGCGTGTGGTATGCGAATGTGGAGGTGATTGTGGACAATGAACGGCCGCAATCATACGTCTGAAGGGACTTTATAATTTGTGATGTCTGAATGTGCTCAAGAAAAGGACTGTTAACATTTGCGCATTGATTGAGGGAATTGAGAGCAGACAAGAGAATGACTCACTATTCTTCGTAGCGCGTGTGTTAATTTGTAAATTATCGTGTTGAACTCCGAACTATTTTGAGCTGGTGAATCTTTCATGTATTGTCATCACGAAATGGACTTAGATCTCGCGAGTCTTTGATGAGTATCTAGTTTGGGGATTTTGCTGAAATTCTCGTAACGCTCTCAATGTAAATTTACTGAATTTGGTAAGGATATTCTCTGTCTGTATTTCAACCGAAAGCTGTAGGACTGCTTCCCATTTATTTGAGATGTCCTTTCTTGAATATACATTATTCAACATTATTCTCTGTCTTCCACAGCGATTACAGACTTTAGAATAGAACACTTCTTATTAATTTTTTTTACTACGGGTAGGCCATCTGAGGACCACGTTCCAGTTTCTATTCTTCGTTCTTTGTTTCTTTCCTTTCTTCCGGTATGCCTTCATCGGTTCACTATGTGAACCAGTTCATTTCGAACCAGTCTTTTTAGCTCCTCTCCCTTGGAATCCTTCCAGTTACATTACTTTTTCTCGAAATGGTTCTCTGTTGTTTCTATCTTCTATTTTTATGTTGTTCCTTTCTAAATCCTTTTTTACTTCGTTGACTCAGCTTGTTGTGGACTTCTTACTCCACAAACATTTGAAAATTTTATTAATTAATCTACTATCTTGCATTCGAAATAGATGTCCAAAAAAACATGAGTCTTCTTTTCCGCATTACGTTTGAAATACACTCCAGGAAATTGAAATAAGAATTCCGTGAATTCATTGTCCCAGGAAGGGGAAACTTTATTGACACATTCCTGGGGTCAGATACATCACATGATCACACTGACAGAACCACAGGCACATAGACACAGGCAACAGAGCATGCACAATGTCGGCACTAGTACAGTGTATATCCACCTTTCGCAGCAATGCAGGCTGCTATTCTCCCATGGAGACGATCGTAGAGATACTGGATGTAGTCCTGTGGAACGGCTTGCCATGCCATTTCCACCTGGCGCCTCAGTTGGACCAGCGTTCGTGCTGGACATGCAGACCGCATGAGACGACGCTTCATCCAGTCCCAAACATGCTCAATGGGGGACAGATCCGGAGATCTTGCTGGCCAGGGTAGTTGACTTACACCTTCTAGAGCACGTTGGGTGGCACGGGATACATGCGGACGTGCATTGTCCTGTTGGAACAGCAAGTTCCCTTGCCGGTCTAGGAATGGTAGAACGATGGGTTCGATGACGGTTTGGATGTACCGTGCACTATTCAATGTCCCCTCGACGATCACCAGAGGTGTACGGCCAGTGTAGAAGATCGCTCCCCACACCATGATGCCGGGTGTTGGCCCTGTGTGCCTCGGTTGTATGCAGTCCTGGTTGTGGCGCTCACCTGCACGGCGCCAAACACGCATACGACCATCATTGGCACCAAGGCAGAAGCGACTCTCATCGCTGAAGACGACACGTCTCCATTCGTCCCTCCATTCACGCCTGTCACGACACCACTGGAGGCGGGCTGCACGATGTTGGGGCGTGAGCGGAAGACGGCCTAACGGTGTGCGGGACCGTAGCCCAGCTTCATGGAGACGGTTGCGAATGGTCCTCGCCGATACCCCAGGAGCAACAGTGTCCCTAATTTGCTGGGAAGTGGCGGTGCGGTCCCCTACGGCACTGCGTAGGATCCTACGGTCTTGGCGTGCATCCGTGCGTCGCTGCGGTCCGGTCCCAGGTCGACGGGCACGTGCACCTTCCGCCGACCACTGGCGACAACATCGATGTACTGTGGAGATCTCACGCCCCACGTGTTGAGCAATTCGGCGGTACGTCCACCCGGCCTTCCGCATGCCCACTATACGCCCTCGCTCAAAGTCCGTCAACTGCACATACGGTTCACGTCCACGCTGTCGCGGCATGCTACCAGTGTTAAAGACTGCGATGGAGCTCCGTATGCCACGGCAAACTGGCTGACACTGACGGCGGCGGTGCACAAATGCTGCGCAGCTAGCGCCATTCGACGGCCAACACCGCGGTTCCTGGTGTGTCCGCTGTGCCGTGCGTGTGACCATTGCTTGTACAGCCCTCTCGCAGTGTCCGGAGCAAGTATGGTGGGTCTGACACACCGGTGTCAATGTGTTCTTTTTTCCATTTCCAGGAGTGTATTTCCTATAGTTTAGTATATTTCAGCATTACTTCGTAATTTACAACATTCTGCTGAGTTTTGTGGTCCCAATTTTTTTTCTAATTCACATTTCTAGTACTTCTCATTTATCTAAATTATAGTTTAATGTCAGGCGTTCGCTTGCATATAGACATTTTGGTTTCACTGCTATGTTGTAATGCTTTATTTCTGCATTTTTGAATAGGTGCTTTTTATCTTAGAGGACTTTGGTGATACCATATGCTCTCCCCATTTTATGCAACCTGTCCTCTACAGCAGATTTTTCCAAAGTATTTTCTTAGATTATCACCCTAGATATTTAAATTCTCTTAGCCTCTCTATTTGGCCAATATCTGTTTTCAGAAATTTTGGAGCATCCTTAACGTTTGTTGCAAATTTTGTTTTTTCTGCAGAAATTCTTAAGCCAGTTCTGCTGGCTATTTATTCCAGGAGACTTATTTGTGTCATAAATTATTGATTTAAGTTTTATTTTGTATTTCTGTGTATTTTTATAACTCGCAATTCTTTCCAATGCACAGACTATTTGACTGCAGGATCACACCTAGAGATTAGCTGCGGGACATGAAATCACACGTACGTGGCACGAGCCTATGACTGCATCGAAATTTTCTTTTGAAACAGAGCGCTGCATTGACCAAGTACCTAAAGTAAGAGTAACCGCAGGTAAACACGCAACTGTTTTGCTCGTATGGGATGCTGTTTAGAAGAGCAACTACGCAGGAGTAACCGTTATGTACAGCCGCAACATGTACCTACCTATTCGGACGATTCCCTCTTCGTTCGTGGTTTTTTTTTTTTGTCTTAAAGTGTGTAACTGATTTTTGAAATGGGCTACTATCACCCTATAAACTGAAAATTGTTGTTCAGTGCATCAAGACGTCCCTCGAACTAGGTCATTGTAAGTAGGTGCCTGTTTCAAAATCCTTTAATGTTCCCGTGCCTTTTTCTATTTTACGTCACTGACAGTGCATCTTCATGAAAGGAATATAAAATTTTGGATGAGAAATTCACAACTTTGTGATATGATGTGAAAGACCCAGCAATCATATTAGTGTATGATCTAAGCGCATGGCTTGCAGAAAACAGGGTAAAATGGTAATGTCGTGTGGCTAGGGCCTCCCGTCCGGTAGACCGTTCGCCTGTTGCAGGTCTTTCGATTTGACGCCACTTCGGCGACCTGCGCATCGATGGGGATGAAATGATGATGATTAGGACAACACAACACCAGGGCCCTGAGCAGAGAAAATGTCCGACCCAGCCGGGAATCGAACCCGGGCCCTTAGGATTGACAGTCCGTCACGCTGACCACTTTTTTTTTCATTTTTTGTTCGTTGTTGATCGTTGTGTTTGGTCGTTGCGGACGTCACGTGACATCCATTCTAGTTCTTTGTTCATGGTTGCACTCAGTTTTTTTATTACAGAGGCCAACCAGCTCTCTCGCCACCACTCAGCTACCGGGAGCGGACAGAAAACAGGGTGACACCATTAGTGTAAAAACTGTCTTTTCGAAATTTATTTTGGTGTGATAAATCGCATAATTGTAAAGGAAAATAAATAAGAAAATCCACTTGGAATTCTCAACAGGATATACACCGTAGATAGGTGCTGCTATCTTTCTACTAATCTTAACATTTGTTTAATTTTCTGTTCTTCATTCACTCATATCTTGAATTTAAGTGTGGTGACAACTAGGGGTCACGCTGCCCTTTTTTCTGAGACACTTTGTATTGGAATTGGTGTATCATTGCTTCCTTTCGATCGATGAATGATACGAACACTGTTTTATGGATGGCTGCTATGCGTAAATGCACCGAGCAGCGTAACTTTATTTATGTGTCGTTACTGGTATTTATAACGATGAAACTCACTACCGGGACATAGCCGAACAACACTAAGTGGAACTCAGTGAGTTAGTGCGGAGATGTTTCAGTCGCAATTCTGGGCGGCGCCTGTAAGTACAGTGATCAGGAACTGGACATCACCAAATGTTGTCCTTTTGTTGGTCAAATGCTGACAGCGAAAATTTTGTCTGTCATGAAAAATCAAACTAACTCATGAGTATCGAATATCACCCCTCTGGTTTATATTAGAGATCTCGGGAAGCGGAGACTTGTGTCTTGTAGAACTGCATACTGGAGCATCTCTACTCATTCCCGTGGCAAATTTTTAATTAAAAGAGATCTTCTGCAGCAATATATAAAGTCGGCTCACGAATTTCATCTAGGTCCCAGTGCAAAAGCCTGGAAAACGTCGTAAATGAATCCAATATTTTTTTCTGTCACATACGTTTTTTTTAATAGAATAAAATGGGTTTTTCCAGAAGAAATTTATTTAATCTCTTTGTGAACACGAGGCAAACAGTGAATCTGAACCATGGTTATATTTCCCTGATTTTTGAGAGACTTCAAATTATCAAATATCTTCGTCTGTTATTTACAGAAGTGCTTCACTGCAGTCTTTCATTGCTACCGCTTATGATGACATATGGATTAATGTAACAGATACTGTAGCAGATAAGATGTATTTTGGAACTTTATGGTCATAAAATGGAAACGTCTGGCGATTTTTAATACAGTTCCATTTATTTTACTTTTTGAGAATAATTTCCAGCATACTCAACTTGCACCTGTTCATCGTTTGACACCTCTCAGCAATCCAGTTATGACAGGTGTCTTCTACAGGCTGGTTGCATTCATATTCCCATGAAACAGAAATTCTTCGTCAGTGAAACCTGATGCAAGGCACCGTCTCATAGCGTAAGACCAAGGCTATATGGAGTGCGCTTATAAAACTTGAAGTTCACTCTAGCTAAGTAACCACAAATGACTTTTGACCGACGTCCTGAAACATTATCGCGACGAGAGGAACAAATGGACGAATGGCTTGTTAAATTCATTTGTAAGCATTATTTTACGTACAGCTTGCTGGCATCTATTGCTTATCTTTCCTCTGTCTTATTTCAGGGTCGAGCACCACGACAATTTATTAGATGTACTAAAAGAACCGGCCGGCCGTGGTGGCCGAGCGGTTCTAGGCACTTCAGTCCGGAACCACGCGACTGCTACGGTTGCAGTTTCGAATCCTGGATCGGGCATGGATGTGTGTGATGTTCTTAGGTTAGTTATGTTTAAGTAGTTCTAAGTTCTAGGGGACTAATGACCTCAGATGTTAAGTCCCGCCGGCCGCAGTGGTCTCGCGGTTCTAGGCGCGCAGTCCGGAACCGTGCGACTGCTACGGTCGCAGGTTCGAATCCTGCCTCGGGCATGGATGTGTGTGATGTCCTTAGGTTAGTTAGTTTTAAGTAGTTCTAAGTTCTAGGGGACTAATGACCACAGCTGTTGAGTCCCATAGTGCTCAGAGCCATTTGAACCATTTTTTGAAAAGAACCGTCTGGGGCGGAAATCGGTAGATGTGATGTACATGTAGAGGAAAACAAATAACAATTTCATAAAAATTGGGTGATTTGTTCAAGAGAAAGAGAGTCATAAGCTGAGCAAGTCAATAACGCCCTGGTCCACCTCTGGCCCTTATGAAAGTTATTATTGTGCGTGGCATTGACAGATAGAACTGTTGGATGTCGTCCTGAGGGATATCATGCAAAATTCTGTCCAATTGACGCGTTAGATCATCAAAATCGCGAGATGGTTGGAGGGCCCTGTCCACAATGCTCCAAACGGTCTGAACAGGAGAGAGATGTGGCGGCCTTAATGGCCAAGGTGGGGTTTGGCAAGCACGAAGACAATAAGTGGAAACTCTTGCAGTATGCGGCTGGGCATTATTTTGGTTAAATATAAGCCCAGGAGCGCTTGCCATAAAGGGCAACAAAATAGGGCGTAAGAAATCGTCGACGTGCCGCTGTACGGTAAGGATGGCGCGGATGGGAAACAAACGTTCGTGCTATGGAAAGTAATGGCACCACACATCATCAGTCCTGGTTGTCGGGCCGTTTGTTCGCGCCTCGAACTCGTTTATAGTTACAATACAGTAACTGTAGAAATGACGGCTGAGGTTATTCGTGGACTTTTCTATTCATTCACTCTGGAGAGGTTTCACTTTTGTTGATATCTATGGGAGAGTTGTTTGCCCAGCTGATCGAAGCTGACATCTGCACTAGCAGACGTACCTCAAACGTCACTTCATGTTTATGTTTTGTCTCAGCCGTATACGACTCTAGCTCACTTCGTATACTCATTTAAACCCAAAATTCATATTTCATTTCACTGGGACTTTTTACGATTTTTTTCTATTTACTGTTTTCATTTATGTTTCCACTGTACTCTAGTAGCCAGTTTGCCTTTGCGTGCCTTTGTATAGCTTATCTGAGTAGTGTTTGGCTCTTTCTCTTCTAAGTTCTAATAAGATGATGCTTGACTGACGCCTGTTCCCGTATTTCTTTATCCTATATGCCGTCTGTATATATCAGTACCGGATAGTTTTAAGTTCTTGTATACAAAAACATATCGCCATTTTTAAGAGTTCAAATAACTGCAATGTGTATTTACATCGATATTAATCGGCTATCTTCTGATATAGTTCCTGCCTGTGACTGTCAAATATGTTTCGCTCAATGTGATGTCTGATGACTCTTCTTTTTTCACTTTAGCATTCCTGATGATTTGCTCTCAGACTCGCTATTGCAGTGTATAGTATATATAGTACTCCGCATATGTAAATCTCAGAGTTGTTTCATTACCTTTGTTCTCTGCATTACGCTTATCGTTCCGGCTTTTGTATAACTGAATTTTCAGCTATTGTTCTTGCTTGTTCAGGCTAGCTGGAGTGTTTGATTAGAGTGAGATATTTCGTGTCTGCATACTGATTGATCGATCCGTTACTGACCTACATCTACATCTACATAGACACTCTGAAAATCACATTTAAGTGCTTGGCAGAGGGTTTATCGAACCACCTCGACAATAATTCTCTATTATTCCATTCTCGTACAGCGTAGGGAAAAGAGGAACACCTATATCTTCCCGTGCGAGCTCTGATTTCCCATATTTTAGTATAATGATTGTTTCTCCCTAGGTAGGTCAACAAAATATTTTCGCATTCGGAGGAGAAATTCGGTGACTGAAATTTTATGAGAAGATTCTGCCGCAACGAGAAACGTCTTTGTTTTCTACATCTACATCTATACTCCGCAAGCCACCTGACGGTGTGTGGCGAAGGGTACCCTGAGTACTCCTATCGGTTCTCCCTTTTAATGATGCCCACCACAAATCCTCTATCATTTCAGTGACACTCTCCCCCTATTCCGCGATAATGCAAACCGTGATGCCCTTATTTGAACTTTCTCGATGTTCTCCTTCAGTATTATCTGGCAAGGATCCAACACCGATCAGCAGTATTCTACAAGAAGACGCACAAGTGTACTGTAGGAAGTCCCTGTAGTAGATCTGTTAAATTATCTGAGTGTCCTGCCAATAGAACGCAGACTTTGGGTAGCCTTCCCCACAACATTTTCTATGTGTTCTTTCCAATTTAAGTTGTTCTTAATTGTAATTCCTAGGTATTTAGTTGAATTTACGGCCTTTAGATTTGACTGATTTATCGTGTGACCGAAGTTTAACGGATTCCTTTTAGCACTCATATGGATGACCTCAAGCTTTTCGTTATTTAGGGCCAATTGCCAATTTTTGCGCCATACAGATATCTTTTCTAAATCGCTTGGCAATTTGTTTTGATCTCCTGATGACTTTACTAGTCGATAAACGACAGCATTCTCTGAAAACAACCTAAGAAGGCTGCTCAGATTGTTTCCTCATTCGTTTATATAGATAAAGAATATCAAAGGGCCCATAACAGTACCGTGGGGAACGCCAGACATCACTTCTGTTTTACTCGATGACTTCCCGTCAGTTGCTACGAACTGTGACACTGAGACGATATTCCATAAACACGCAATTTCTCTACAAGCCGTAGTGGTACAGTGTCAAAAGCCTTCTGGAAATCTATAAATACGGAATCAGTTTGAAATCCCGTGTTAATAGCACTCATCACTTCGTGTGAGTAACGAGCTAGTTGTTTTTCACAAGAACGATGTTTTCTAAATCCGTGTTGACTGTGTGCCAATAGACCGTTCTCTTCGAGGTAATGCATAATGTTCGAATACAATATATGTTCCAAAATCCTGCTGCATATCGACGTTAATGATATGGGCCTGTAATGTAATGGATTACTTCTACTATCTTTCTTGAATATTGGTCTGGCCTGTGCAAGTTTCCAGTGTTTGAGTACGGATCTTTCGTCGAGCGAGCGGTTGTATATGAAGCTATTGTATTACCATACTCTGAAAGGAACCTAACTGGTTTACAGTCTGAACCGGAAGACTTGCTTTTGTTAAGTGATTTAAGATGCTTCACTACTCCGAGGATATCTATTTCTACGTTAATCATGTCTGCAGCTGTTCTTGATTCGAATTCTGGAATATTTACTATGTCTTCTTTGGTGAAGGAATTTCGTAAGGATTAGTTAAATAACTCTGCTTTGGCAGCACTGTCGTCGATAGTATTTCCATTGCTATCGCGCAGATAAGGCATTGATTGTGTCTTGCCGCTAGCATACTTTATATACGACCAGAATATCTTTGGGTTTTCTGCCAGGTTTCGAGACAAAGTTTCGTTTTGGAAACTATTATAAGCATCTCGCATAGAGGTCCGCACTAAATTTCAAGCTTCTGTAAAAGATCGCCAATCTTGTGGATTTTGCTTCCGTTTAAATCTGTTATGCTCTTTTCGTTGTTCCTGCAACAGTGTTCTCAGTCGATTTGTGTACCAAGCGTGATCAGCTCCGTCGTTTGTTAAGTTATTTGGTATAAATCTCTCAATTGCTGCCGATACTATTTCTTTGAATTCAAGCCTCATCTGGTCTACCCTTACATTGTTAATGTGGAAGGCATGGAGATTGTCTCTCAGGAAGGCGTCAAGTGAATTCTTTTCTGCTTTTTTGAAGAAGTATATTTTTCGTTTATTTTTGAAGGAATTGGAGGTTACAATATTCAATCTTGCTACAACAACCCTGAGTTCACTAGTCCCTGCATCCGTTTTGATCCTTATTATAAGCTCAGGATTATTTGTGTGTTTTCACAACCGTTTACTATAATTTCCAGAGAATACATTTAGCACAATTTCGTATGATGTTTTATGCGTACCTGAGTATATAAACAAGTATTTTCGCCAACATATCGAGGATAAACTAAGGTCACTGTCAACTATAATTGTATGAGTGAGGTACATGTTTGAAATTAAACTAAAGTCTTCTTTGACGTTTCAGCAACTGTATCATCTGAACTGGGAGGTCGGTAAAAGGATCCAATTATAAATTTATTCCGGTTGCCTATACTAACTCACAGAAACAATCTTCTTCAATTTCGCCACAAGGGAAACTACCTCTAACAGCAACATACACGCCACCACCAACTGTGTTTAGCCTATCCTGCCGGAACACTGTTAGGTTATTCGCAAAAAATTTCGGCTTTAGCCAGCTTTCAGTGCCTGCAACGATTTGAGCATCAGTGCTTTCTATTAGCGCTTGGAGATGTGGTACTTTAGCAACAAAGCTACGACAGTTTACAACTGTTATAGCTATGATTCCTGTATCTAAATTCTTGCTGTGTTCGGCCTGCTACATTTGAGACTGAAGCCCTTTTGTGTTTTCCCGAGATCCTCTAACCTATACACAGTTCCTGCTACCCGAGTATCTGCCTCCTGCGTGCAGTGGACTCCTGTCCTATTCAGAGGAACCCGAAATCCAACCTCCTTAAGGCGCAAGTCGGAGAATCTTCAGCTTACACGATCGCAGAACCGTGTGAGTCTCTGGTTCAGACCCTTCACTCGGCTCTGTACCAGAGGTCCGCTCCTGTCGACTGTGCTGCAAATGGCGAGTACTGCTCTTATCTCGCAAGCAAGACTGGCAGCCTTTACCACTTCTGTTAGCCATTCGAAACGAGAGAGAATCTCTTCCGATCCAAAGCGACACACATCATTGGTAGCGATATGAGGAACCACCTGGACTTGGTTGCAACCTGTGCTCTTCATGCCATTCGGAAGGATCCGTTTCACGTCTGGAAAGACTCCACCTGGTGTGCGCATTGGCTTTCTTCCCGTTCTTGGCCTCCATGTCTCTAACGGTACCCATAACGCGCCTAACATTGGAGCTCCCAACTACCAATAATCCCATCCTCTGTGATTGCCCAGGACTTGCAGGTAGAGAGATTTCCTCTGAAGCAGGACAGGCGACTGAATCTGGTTGAGCGACAGTGTCAGCCACAGACAGTATCTGGAACCTGTCTGTCAGACTAACCGGGAAGGCCTTATCTGAGGCCCCGTGGGCAGTCTTTCGCCGCCTGATACGCAACGAGGCGACCTACCACTCGACTACGTGTGAAGGATCAACCTCAGTGCGAGCAGTAACTGGGCTGGCCACCAGTGAGGGCCGATCAGAAGACTCGGACGTCGTACGGGACGGCCATTGGATCCACACTGCCGGACCACAACAGTGATGCTTATCCACTGTAGCTTCAAGGTGTGTAACCGAGGCCATCACAGCCTGGAGCTGAGAGCGAAGTGTCACCAACTCGGCTCGCATCCGTACATAACAGTCAAAGTCCCTACACACACTAAAGACAGTGAAAATGCACAACTAAGACAAACGGACTATCGACAAGTGCTGTGGAACTTTACAGCAGACCCTGACGAGAACGCAAGAACTGTGTCTAATAAATTAGATTAATACGCAGAGATCCAGAAACCGAACTACCGAAGCATTCAGGTGAGACTAAATAATTCGCCCCTGATTAGGAACTTGTAGTATGTCACAAAATCGGTTTACTTTCCGAAGCAAATGAAAACACAGGAACTGTGTCTATGAGATATTAAATTAACACGCAGAAACTCAAGAAAGTATAGTATCAAAACACGTAGTTAAAGTTATACAATTCGCTCCTGGTTTGGAAATTGTCAAGGTCACAAAAACAGTTACTTCTCTGTTGCTGCTCCTGCCTCAGCCGGCTGCTGCTACCTGATTGTTCGAATGTTTGTTGCATGTGAGGTATTTTGTTGACGTTGTGCTCGTTTGCTTATGGGGACATTACATCTTAAAATTTTAATCAAAGGCGCACAGTGTATATGTCAGTGGATCTCAATCTTACATCACGAGAGTCGTGTCTCTGTCAACTGGGAATTAGAAGGGAATGTGTCTAGTGGTTCCTACTTTGACGCTGTTGTTCTTCTAGTATCGCAAATTTCCTCCCCTAGGTGATATGTCCAAATAGTTTCAATGGGATTTCTCTTATTTGCTACCGATTTCTAAAAATATGTTAAAAATTCTAACGCATCTTCTGTTCATTCCTACATTTACGGTTGTTACATCACTTGATTCGCAAGCACTTGCTTCTCGTTTGGTCAGCTAATTTAAACGCCTGCTTTATCGTGTGACCCTCCGACTGTCCTATTCATAAGTTGGGTTAACCAGTTTATCATCCCGACATCTGATACTTGGAGACGTTTTGCTGTGATGATTTAAAAACATGAGAGTTTTTTAGTTCTAAAATAATAATAGAATGAAACACGCAAACTGGTTCTTGGCAGCTCTCAGCTTTGTTTTGAAAGTCAACATTAGTTGAATCTGTGAAAGCGTAGGCTGGCCTCTGGGGAGCGATGCCACCTTCATGCCGTATGTACCCTCCGTAAGCTCCTGCGTGGGCATCGCATTGCTCGAGAACAGTCAGCCAGTGCTACTGAATCCATTCAAAAGTTATTTGCTTATTACTACTTACATCTAAATCCCTTCTCATTTATTTTAATGTAATAGAACATAAAATGTTCTTCCAGAGCTGAGTTAAATCTTGGGGCTGAGGAAGTTTCAAATAAATTCGCGAAACATACGCTGTTTCAAGCTCGCTGAATAATCAGTTTTACGTAACGTGTAAGTGCAGCTTAGCACGAATAAAGATGCAAATGACAGAAGTGGAACACAAGTAGAAAAAAAGGTGTTAGCTCAGTTGGACTACCTCGAAATGGTCTCCAAATGTTTTCTCAAGGTGTTCAGTTACTGCCTTTCTCTGACTATAACGTTTTATAAAGAAGTTTATTCAAAGTAGCAACTCAGTGTTACATTCCCAAGAACACTATTGACTGGTAAAATAACGCTTTTCAGGTAGGAGAGATTTAAGAGTAATCCATATACACTGAACTTTAACTTTACACCTCGATATTGACATTTAATTATTTATGCTCAAGGTTATTAATCTGAGAAATAACATCGTATTTAACAAAAATTTTCCACTCTTCTTTACTGAATGCTCTTCAATGCAAAGTACGCGTTTTCAATAACTGACAAACAAAAATAAATACTGTAACTACTTCATCATCATCATTTTCGTTTCCCCTCTATCCAGCATCTGGTCGGGTTGGGGTATCAATAGTGCTTCGCCATTTTACTCTGTCTTTCCACCATTCTTTTTCCATAATTTGGTTCCATAGCACGTTTCTCCTACTTAGACTCATCTTTATTGTATCAATCCATCTTGTTCTCGAACTTCCTCTTGGCCTCTACACATATATACTATAAATAATGAATACTATAAATAATGGTAAAACATGACGAAAGTTCAGGAAAAATGTTCTGAAGACCCTTGATGCTAATTTGCTTCAATAGTACTTTGAAATTTTAAACCACAAAAGAAATTAGTTCTGACAAAATACATTATAGTTCTGGATAATCTCCACTTTCTGTAACTGTACTTCCCGAAAACTGAGGTAGGGTTCAACTTGTAACTGTTGTGAAATTTGGTGCAGTAAGTGGCAAAATAAAAACCTTGGTTAATGTTTTAGTGGGCTTAATTAGGTTTACTTTGAGGCTAATCTAATCATGAAACACTCGGTAGCTGTTACACGAGACACCCACACTGTTCCCACTCGTCATTATAGCCCCATATAGCAAAAAATAATGACGACTCCACACACATTTTTCCAACAGTTTTGTCGAACAGTTATTTCAGGACAAAATTATAACCACTATCATATTTCTAACATTTTTCCTTCAAAATTTTTCAAAGATGTAACAGCTTTTAACACGCCGGCTTACACTCCCATCGACTGGTGAATGTGGGTGGCTACGGGGCTGGCGGCACAGTGTAGGTAAGCAGCCTACTCACGCTGTATAAAATTCACATCAGTCTTTCCATTGTGTGCCAGCCAGTCCGCTGTAACTAGCTCTGACGTCATAAATGTTGCACAATGTCAGACGTAATACAAAATCAATATGTATTGAATATCAGTTCAATAACTTTAACCATTTTCGAAATTTGGACGTTTTTTAGTAAAAATCATTGGCGCAACAGAATAGAGCTAGAAACTTAAAAATTTATATTTAGATTCCTTTTGCAAAACAATTTAGTAGAAACAGTATTCTGGATCTCACAAATTAAAATTTTAGTGGAAATTCATGATTTTCTGGTTTTTGTCTTAAAAATTAAGGAAGCAAGATAGATTAAGTAGATGAATAAATAAAGCTAGGATGTTTAAATTTAAGTAGAATGGAGATCCGCTATATTCATAAAGATGTGAGAGGTTTCAACTGAGTAACTATAAAACTATAGCGATAGCGTATCTCCAAAGGGCAAGTTCAGAGCTCGTCTACTGCGTGTAGTGCAATTACATTAATTCTCTCGCCTAAAATATTGGACTGAGCCACCTCAGACTTTTATTATGATTACTTACCTGTGTGCTGATTGCACATTTAAATTGAGAGCTTCATTGGCCATCAGCAAAGGAAGCAATGATTTATTTGATAACTTAAAGTTGTGCATTACTAGCCCAGCAGCTAGTCGGGAGAGCCGAATTGATCAGGCGTTCCCTTAGCCGTCCGCACCGCGGCTTTATACACTCCTGGAAATTGAAATATGAACACTGTGAATTCCTTGTCCCAGGAAGGGGATACTTTATTGACACATTCCTGGGGTCAGATACATCACATGATCACACTGACAGAACCACAGGCACATAGACACAGGCAACAGAACATGCACAATGTCGGCACTGGTACAGTGTATATCAACCTTTCGCAGCAATGCAGGCTGCTATTCTCCCATGGAGACGATTGTAGAGATGCTGGATGTAGTCCTGTGGAACGGCTTGCCATGCCATTTCCACCTGGCGCCTCAGTTGGACCAGCGTTCGTGCTGGACGTGCAGACCGCGTGACACCACGCTTCATCCAGTCCCAAACATGCTCAATGGGGGACAGATCCGGAGATCTTGCTGGCCAGGATAGTTGACTTTCACCTTCTAGAGCATGTTGGGTGGCACGGGATACATGCGGACGTGCATTGTCATGTTGGAACAGCAAGTTCCCTTGCCGGTCTAGGAATGGTAGAACGTTGGGTTCGATGACGGTTTGGATGTACCGTGCACTATTCAGTGTCCCCTCGACGATCACCAGAGGTGTACGGCCAGTGTATGAGATCGCTCCCCACACCATGATGCCGGGTGTTGGCCCTATGTGCCTCGGTCGTATGCAGTCCTGATTGTGGCGCTCACCTGCACGGCGCCAAACACGCATACGACCATCATTGGCACCAAGGCAGAAGCGACTCTCATCGCTCAAGACGACACGTCTCCATTTGTCCCTCCATTCACGCCTGTCGCGACACCACTGAAGGCGGGCTGCACGATGTTGGGGCGTGAGCGGAAGATGGCCTAACGGTGTGCGGGACCGTAGCCCAGCTTCATGGAGACGGTTGCGAATGGTCCTCGCCGATACCCCAGGAGCAAGAGTGTCCCTAATTTGCTGGGAAGTGGCGGTGCGGTCCCCTACGGCACTTCGTAGGATCCTACGGTCTTGGCGTGCATCCGTGCGTCGCTGCGGTCCGGTCCCAGGTCGACGGGCACGTGCACCTTCCGCCGACCACTGGCGACAACATCGATGTACTGTGGAGACCTCACGCCCCACGTGTTGAGCAATTCGGCGGTACGTCCACCCGGCCTCCCGCATGCCCACTATACGCGCTCGCTCGAAGTCCGTCAACTGCACATACGGTTCACGTCCACGCTGTCGCGGCACGCTACCAGTGTTAAAGACTGCGATGGAGCTCCGTATGCCACGGCAAACTGGCTGACACTGACGGCGGCGGTGCACAAATGCTGCGCAGCTAGCGCCATTCGACTGCCAACACCGCGGTTCCTGGTGTGTCCGCTGTGCCGTGCGTGTGATCGTTTCTTGTACAGCCCTCTCGCAGTGTCCGGAGCAAGTATGGTGGGTCTGACACACCGATGTCAATGTGTTCTGTTTTCCATTTCCAGGAGTGTATATAAGAACGCTGCGCGAGAAAAATGAGGCCCCAGTTTTCTCCAGACGTTGATCAGCGCAACTTTTGTGCCGGGAGTCGCGTCGCGTCGGTATCATTGCTATAAACAGCCTCGGATGCCGTAATAAGTTACTTGGGATACGCGTAACCATGAAATCATTTTCGAGTGAAGTGTTAATTCTGGGATGACTTTAATGGTCTATCTTCCGTTTGCGTATGTCGTATTTTTACGTGCCGCCGCGGGACAGACATTCTACCATTATTTAGCGTGGCGTTTGATGAACATTATCATCAAATTATGGCGAGCATTCACTTAAGCATTTAATTTGAACAGTTATAGTTGCATCAGCGCATTAGACTCTGAACTGCTCTGGTAGTTGGATTGTGTGGATTCTTTTTGGTGTGTGACTTTTAGAATATAGTGAACCTTTTTAAGTGAATCGTTTTTGATTATGAATCCCAGACAATCTCCTAATTCCTCAGAGCTATAAGCTGTAACTATAAGTGTATTTCTCAGATGAAGTGGGCACTAGGAATTATAATTACAGGCTTCACATTTTGTTAATCACTTTCTGGTTGCCAATATTGTAGTTAGAGAGCCAGTGTTGAGAGCGGCGAACAACAGCATTAAATAAATCATAGGAACATTTCATTATCAATTATTTCCCCCCGCCGCACCACATATGGTGCATCGTTGGGAAAGATATTCCACATTCATTCATTAATGACAATTCCACCCGCCGCCCCACAACAGCGACCTGCAAAAGTCTGCCTATCTTTTGCTGCACAAGTTCGCCAGACCGTGTGCTCCTTCTAGTGGTACATCTGTTTACTTTAAGACAAATGACAGGCCAGGTAAGAGCTTGGTTAACTTGCGAATAAGTCCCTAGCTGCCTGGTAAAACAAACTATACTGCCAATTAACTTAGTAGACGTAAGTTTCTCATCTCGCTCTAAGTAACTTGTGCTCAACACCAGAATTCGAGGAACTTTCATGGAAGCCATTATTTCGGAGTAATCGTCTTAGGAAGGCACTCTCCGAGGACTTGCGAACAGATGGAAAATTTAACACATCGGCGAAAGTTAAGTGCTCACCTCTAGAGACTCCTGTTACAATAATCCTGCCACGCGTGACTTTACTCGTATAATAGATGGCTCCTGAAACACTGCTTCAGTACCATATCTACATAAAGTTATCCAGTTTTTTCACGTTTTACACTAGTATACGCGACCAGACGATCATCAATGGAATATTTATACAACAAAATGGTTCAAAGGGCTCTGAGCACTATGGGAATTAACAGCTGAGGTCGTCAGTTCCCTAGAACTTAGAACTACTTAAACCTAACTAACCTAAGGACACACACATCCATGTCCGAGGCGGAACTCTAACCTGCAACCGTAGCAGTCACGTGGTTCCGGACTGAAGCGCCTAGAACCGACCGGCCACCGCGGCGGCACCATCCATACAGCACTGAGAGAATCGTCAGCAAGTGAGCGAGCACAGCCCAGCTTACAATTACGGTAATAATAAAAGAAGCAGGGACTTGGCAAAAACCTAGAAGTAATTTCACCATCGAAGTCCAACATTTGTTCACAATATAAAAATTCTTTTCCTATGCAATTTCATGTACACTGCTTGAGAAAGAAGTGAAGGGCCCAGAAGTGGAGGAGGAAATGAAATGGAACTTCACGGGTTGAGAGGGTATGTGATTTTATTTCCGTGGGTATGGGTTCCTGTTGCCATGACCTAGTTCATGAACCACGGGCAACTTATGAGTGGCCAAGTAAGTGGTCCTGACAGTCGGGATACCAGTTACTTTGGAATAAGGCTGGCCATCTCGGACATATTCTGAGTCGTGGTTACCTTTGTGCTCAGACGGCAAAGACTACCAAATCCACCGGATAGTCCCTCAATCGCTAGGGGTAAAACTCAATGGCACCCGCGGCAAGTAAGGATAGCAACCTGCTTCCCTGGTACTTTAAATATGATGCTGGCAACAATCAGAGCAAAGTGCCTCGGACCTTTGAAGGCGACGGAATCCCACCTCTAATTGACAAACCAGGGATTCCTAAGATACGACTCGGCAAACGAATGGTAACGAGATGGGGAGCTATTAATATCAATGGGGGCTACTCTGGGAAGCAGGTAGAGCTGGAAGAGGCTGCAAGTAAGATGGGGTTGGTCGTTTTAGTGATATTCGGGTAAGGGGTGAGAAAGAACACGAAGTGGGAGAATACAAGGTTTAGCTGTCAGGAGTCAAAGCAGGAATAGCACAATGATTCGTGCGTTCGAAAAAAAGCAACATATCAGCCTCAGTCAACAGACCGATGTCGATACGCATCTTTTTTAACACTGCGTCGCACAAAAACCCTGGCAGAATGTAACAGAAGTCAGGATCCAGAGTGTATTTGCCCAGGCGCTTTCTCAAAGAGGCCCACAACCATGTACACATCTGTCTCTATGTACAATTTAGCATGTCCCTCGAAATCAGAGAAGTTTAACTCCTGACAAACATTCACCACATATTTAAATTCCGCATCGATTATGACAGTGGCTGTGAGTTTACTGATGACTACCTTTATATCGGGCAATGTGGTTTCATGAAATATTCATATGGGAACACCACCTTCTGAAACTTTGCATCATGGGGAAATGCATCTTGAGTGAAATGCATTTCCTCCCAATATATTGTCGCAGCAAGTTTCTGAAGACTTGCCTGTGTAAATCGTAACGAATCCAGGAAGTGGAGCGTTACTCTTGACGTGATTCGCTTGGAGAAAACGACATGTATTTTTTCACACATTGTCAGATATGTATTGATCTTATCATTTTCCAACATGAAATCTCCAAAGTACTCAACAAGAAAGTGAGCAAGATACCATTTCAAATTATGGAAGAAGACGGGTATGCGTCATTGCACTTTGTTCTTCAAGTTGCATGCATTATGAGATGGAATGGAGAAGTTTCCCATTAGATCACAGTGATCTCCACGTAGAATTTCTTCTTTTCTATCCAAAAGCAGGTCACATATATGTCATTTAATTGCCTGCTTGTAGAGGGATTCATTCTCCTGCTAGTTGATCATTGGAATATTTTTGATATAAAGCCCATCAATATGCCGCACAGGGTTTTCACTCTCAGAGGGCAACCATCTCGTAGGAAGTCAAATTTGTTGTGACTGGAATCATATGAGCATATAATTTCATATGCTGCCGCATACGATACGCGTCGTTCTGCGAAAGTGGTATGGGAAGCTTTTGGATCACATTCACAATGCACCACAGGAACCTGTAAGCTCTCAAAGGGAGCGTATATAACAAAGGGACATCGTTAATCTTTAAGAACTTGTTATCCTCAATGGCCATTTCCACACGAACCTGTTACTGGTTTGAGTAATCTATTAGATGCGTTTCTAACATATCACACTTACTAAAAGAGTTGAGATATCTGCGGCAAAAGTGCCTTAGTCCATAATTTTTCGACTTTTGGGCGGAGAGTAGGGGCGACATGTTTTTGATCAAGACCTAGTGCTGCTACTCGCCTTTGGAGAAGAGCAATAAATCTACATGATTAGGACGCTGACTAGTTACTTTGGCTACTTTGGAAAAACAGAGAAATTCAGTTACTTTATGATTATCATCGCCTGACTTGCTTTTCTTGTCATATACAGGCAGACTCTTACCACGGATCAAGTTATTAGGGTTCTGCCTCTCGAATTTTGGGAGGTCTGAAATTGGAATGGGGAAAGAGATGCCTTCAAAGTTATAATTCCCGCAGACATTAGAGGTCTTGTGTGTATTCATAAGATGTGCATGATCTGAATAATTTCTGTCGAAAGCCAGAAGCGAGCAGGGAAAACAACATTTATTCTTCTCATCTAGATTCTGGACGTTAATATCTACTTTTCTAGAGGCAATATCTGGAGAAATAGGATTGAAACTGGACACTCCATTAACTGGATCAAAAACTTGTGAGTACATATCAAGGTGGAGTACGCGACTCAGCGTCTTACCAGACTCTCTTCCCTTCATATTAGAAAAATGCTACAATATGACGCTCGCAGTAAAAGTTCCATACAACTCTGTTATTGACATGCCCTGCGATATCGCAGCATCCTTCCCTCAAAGCATGATTGCTGCAGTCTTTAGGGGAACACAACAGCTTGCAACAGAGGACCGCTCTGCACCTGATTTAGGGAAGCTCCTTTTCCAACACTGCCTGCCATGTACAAAGGAAGGTAGTAGGATCTCGAAATCCAGCATTGCTGTAGCCACTGTGGGACTGCAGGATCCTATCCCTGAAAGTACGAGCAACCACAGAGTAATCTAATGTGGATGCAAGTTGATGAACAAGACGGGCTGTGGGACTGCTACTGCTAGACCACAGCTGGGGTGACAACGGCGTTGACAGTGTCGCCCTGCTACTGCCAAACACGTGACAATGCCTCCTTCTGCATTGGAAGAAGAAGCGAAATTGATAAGTATCACACGCTCACGCATAAACACACACACACACACACACACACACACACACACACACACACACACACACTCATATACACACACACACACAATCAACAGACATGTGCATCTGCCAATAATAATTAATTTCAGGTACTTACGTCAAGGGTAACCGATGATAAGTGCTTTTATGCACTCATCTTCCTCATTATTAATCATAATATGTATTAGTTGATGTAGATTCAAAGATTTTTTTGGTTTAGCTCAGTTTCAAAATTACACACACACAGAACAAAATTCTTACATTAGTATTCTTACTTTTCCTTGATGTAAATAATTCTGGAGTAATGCCATTCTCTCATCATCAAAAATTGGTGAAAAAAATGTATGCATGCGTAAAAAATTATTATTATTGATAGAAGAAGTGGCAATATCACTACTCATGTATCTGCCTCTCAACTACTGGCATCATTCCCCGTGAGCTCCAGCTAGGAAAAGACTGTGTTGTTACTTATAGCTCATCCACGAGCTGGTCGAACCCCATGAGATCTGAGTGGAAAACGGTATCAACTCACTGTCGGTGGAATGTATTCCACATCAGCAATCTGATCGAAACTTCATGAGCTCTGGTTGGAAAATGGTGTCACAGGTGCTTGTTGTGGTAGATCAAAATCGATATGTTTGACTTTACGGAACAAACCGAAGGAATAATTAAGTATTGCATGCAGTTATGAAAAATGAATTACACACAATAGCAAAAAAAGCTTATATTCGCCTTCGTGTGAATCATTCGTGAGAAATACCATTCTCCCATCATCAAAAAGCGGTCTTGGGAAACTGTCAACACTTGATAAACGAGCGGGCATGACAGCACCGTCGCCATCAGCCTGAGCAGAATGTTTCATGACTGATCAGACAGAAATGAGAAGCAGCCATTCTGTGCTGATTATTTGTATACAGGCGGTACAAGCATCTGGTTACAGGTAATTGTGCACTGAGAGAGAGAAATCGTCAGGCAGACTACTGGATTCGTGTGAAACTAGCATAGCGCTGACGTTCGTGATTTTCATGGGAGTGAGAGGACCAAGTGTAGCCTTGTCTGCACGTACCACTATATTCACGTTAATCACGAGAGTGGGAGTGTGTTGTAGCTCACAAATACATTTGCAAAATCTAACACGCCTGCTCATAATGTCAAATGGCGATATGCGTACATTCACAGTACCTGTGCATTCCTCATTCCTGTGGATACTGCTGAGTGGGGCTACAAGTGTGTACGCAGCAGAGCAATAGTGTTCCAGGAGAATTAGCGTAACCTAACCATGACGTGGCGCCATGCCTGCTAGATCCTGCTTCTGCCTGTCAACGCCTGGTGGCACGCCTCCAATCAGGGTCAGCTGCAGTGCATCTACTGTAGGCAGCTCTTCGTGTTCTTCATGAGGAGTGCAGCAGAAGCTTGCAAGTTAGGAAGTGGAAAACAGGAAGTGAATAAACATATACAAAGTTTTTTAAAAAACTATTTATTCAACAGTAAGCCAGTCCACTAATAGCTGGAAATTTCCTAAACAGTTCATAAACCCATTTAATCCATATCTCTTCTTTAGGTGCTTGACAGCAGGACATCTTTCTAGTTCCAGATTCTATATAGACACACATTTATAAATTTCTTGAAACCAGGACGTTTTCTAATGGCCTGTGACATAAACTATGCTGTCTCTGTGATCATACATTTTGAGTGATGACATGGTATCTTCATACACCACTCCTTCATCGTCCCAATGATTTACATCTACATCTATATCTACATCCATACTCCGCAAGCCACCTGACGGTGTGTGGCGGAGGGTACCCTGAGTACCTCTATCGGTTCTCCCTTCTATTCCAGTCTCGTATTGTACGTGGAAAGAAGGATTGTCGGTATGCTTCTGTGTGGGCTCTAATCTCTCTGATTTTATCCTCATGGTCTCTTCGCGAGATATACGTACGAAGGAGCAATATACTGCTTGACTCTTCGGTGAAGGTATGTTCTCGAAACTTTAACAAAAGGCCGTACCGAACTACTGAGCGTCTATCCTGCAGAGTCTTCCACTGGAGTTTATCTATCATCTCCGTAACGCTTTCGCAATTACTAAATGATCCTGTAACGAAGCGCGCTGCTCTCCGTTGGATCTGCTCTATCTCTTCTATCAACCCTACCTGGTGCGGATCCCACACTGCTGAGCAGTATTCAAGCATTGGGCGAACAAGCGTACTGTAACCTACTTCCTTTGTTGTCGGATTGCATTTCCTTAGGATTCTTCCAATGAATTTCAGTCTGGCATCTGCTTTACTGACGATCAACTTTATATGATCATTCCATTTTAAATCACTCCTAATGCCTACTCCCAGATAATTTATGGAATTAACTGTTTCCAGTTGCTGACCTGCTATTTTGTAGATAAATGATAAGGGACCTATCTTTCTATATATTCGCATCACATTACACTTCTCTACATTGAGATTCAATTGCCATTCCGTGCACCATGCGTCAATTCGCTGCAGATCCTCCTGCATTTCAGTACAGTTTTCCATTGTTGCAACCTCTCGATACACCGCAGCATCATCTGCAAAAAGCCTCAGTGAACTTCGGATGTCATCCACCAGGTCATTTATGTATATTGTGAATAGCAACGGTCCTATGACACTCCCCTGCGGCACACCTGAAATCACTCTTACTTCGGAAGACTTCTCTCCATTGAGAATGACATGCTGCGTTCTGTTATCTAGAAACTCCTCAATCCAATCACACAATTGATCTGATAGTCCGTATGCTCTTACTTTGTTCATTAAACGACTGCGGGGAACTGTGTCAAACGCCTTGCGGAAGTCAAGAAACACGGCATCTACCTGTGAACCCGTGTCTAAGGCCCTCTGAGTCTCGTGGACGAATAGCGCGAGCTGGGTTTCACACGATCGTCTTTTCCGAAACCCATGCTGATTCCTACAGAGTAGATTTCTAGTCTCCAGAAAAGACATTATACTCGAACATAATACGTGTTCCAAAATTCTACAACTGATCGACGTTAGAGATATAGGTCTATAGTTCTGCACATCTGTTCGACGTCCCTTCTTGAAAACGGGGATGACCTGTGCCCTTTTCCAATCCTTTGGAACGCTTCGCTCTTCTAGAGACCTACGGTACACCGCTGCAAGAAGGGGGGCAAGTTCCTTCGCGTACTCTGTGTAAAATCGAACTGGTATCCCATCAGGACCAGCGGCCTTTCCTCTTTTGAGCGATTTTAATTGTTTCTCTATCCCTCTGTCGTCTACTTCGATATCTACCATTTTGTCAACTGTGCGACAATCTAGAGAAGGAAGCACAGTGCAGTCTTCCTCTGTGAAACAGCTTTGGAAGAAGACGTTTAGTATTTCGGCCTTTAGTCTGTCATCCTCTGTTTCAGTACCATTTTGGTCACAGAGTGTCTGCACATTTTGTTTTGATCCACCTACCGCTTTGACATAGGACCAAAATTTCTTACGATTTTCTGCCAAGTCATTGTACAAATGGCGTCAACAACGTCACTTTTTTTTCGACTTTTAGCATACGGCACTGAGCTACCTGGTTTGGGTAAAGCAACGATTCAGGGGTACCTCTTGAATACTTGTTAGATGCCAGAGAAAACAATGAATGCAACATCTTTAACAACAAATTGTCCGACTCATTGTGAGACACTAGTGTAGTTACGATGATTTTTACCCTTTGAGGCAACGTTGTTAATGGTCCACATGCTGTGTAATAGGTCTACATATATACTACACGTTGTATAATTCCTGCTAGTGGCAAGAAGTTTATGACACGGTCATGTAGTATTAATGCGTTTGCTGGACTGGTCACAGGAAAGATTTACGACGATTAAAATTCAGTATATTCAACAATGTATGAGCAGTACGAGTGATTATTCCTTAATAGTCTTTGGGCTAATTGGGAATATGGAAGCATTGCCAGTCTCATAATATGACATACGAAATCTTGCGTACATGTCATACACTTTTCCACATGCGTTTCTGTTCCAGTCAAACCTTAAGTTGTCGTATGGAATGAACTGGGAGTTTAGGTAAACTCTGCCATTGGTTAGTTTACAGTGGTCAAATATGCTCAAATCCTTTTTGAGATTCCCCTGCCTGTCTGTTTGCAGCTCTAGAATAGTAAAGTGAGGCGTTTTTAGCGGAACAGAGGTCTTAATGGTCGATAGTTGGCAAAATGACTGTGGAAGGATTGGACTTCCATGGCCAGAAAGTTAAGGGCAGTTGGAATCCTGAATTGAGTACACATGAAAGTCTAGATTCTCTTTAAGTGAAAGAGATAAGTGCAGTACATTCCTTATGAGTTTATCAAGCACAATTTTATGATATTTTCGCCTTGTCCTAGAAGCGGTGTGTTATTATCTGTAGCATTTTCGAACTAGACTCATCGCCTGCTTAGAGTTAATAATAAAACATTCACTATCTTAAAATAAGTTCATTAACATTCTGACTGGAGTCCACACACTACAGGAGTTATCTATCGATCCGGGCATGTAGAGCATTCAGACTTGATGTTGATGCAGAGACACATGTCTTGAGCGTCGATGTGGTACCAACGTTTCTGGTGAAGTCAATTTCAACTGCATTAAGATATTATCTTATTTAGTGACACAGAAAGGCGAATGTACGAGTATTATGCGTGAGGTGTGATGTACGTGACGGCGCAGAGGCCTTCTTAGGTGTGAATACCCCTTCCAAATACAGGCAGCTCTTGTTTGGATGTGTCAGTCCATTTTCATGTTGAATAATAATTCGTATCTCATCGTTATTATTAAATGTTGGCAAGGCAAATGGTTTATGGGAAAAACATTCCTGGCTAATGATACACTCCTCATACTGAACTGGAGTTGTTAAATCGAGTGACGCCATTGTGAGGTTTAAATCCTGTTGATTTAAGAAACTACGTGGTATCACGTTGTGCTTCTGCTTCAAAGTAGTTTTGTGATGGTTGGATGTACTATATTTGTATTTAATATCGATAATGTTCTGGATGAAGACATACTCTAATTTCCTCACTGCAAAAATCGACTAGATTTGTGTTCTGATCTGTGATATCCAGCCTGAGATGGTCTAATGCCTCAATAATCACTAGGAGATACATCAGATTACTGGGCAGCTCTGGAGGTATATTACTAGGACCCACTGTAAGAAAAAAGTGGGTGTATAGTATAGACTAATATGCCGTTAAGATATGAATTCGTCGAAATATTACACTTTACATGAATCGTATGTCCACTGGCCGATTCCACTCATAGAGGTATTTTATCAATATTATGCCCAGGACTTGCTCTTCAAGAAAGCTAGCAGTGATCCTACTGAACGTTTGTGACTAAAGTCTACGGTCTCTTCTATTGTTTTTATCTCTGTTTTACACGTATTAACGTTTGCATGTATGTCAAATCCCTTTACAAATCGTTCTGTATATGCATTTAAATAGTGAATGTTGTAAGAGCCAGGTGGTATTAGTGCTACTTCTTCACATACTACATGAAATTTCTTATTTGCCTCAGTGACATTAACTGGGCTGTTGTATGTTTCCAGACCAATCAATGCTATAGTTAACTCCTCATTGTTTAGATCTATTGGAGAGGAGTAGTTTGCTCTTAATCTAGCCAAACATTCTTTTACAGTCAGAGTGAACATCATGCATCTCAGTAGTAGGGAGATGGCGGCACCACCCCAATTTTGGTATCAAATTGATATGCAGGTTAATTAAATTGATCAATTAATCCGCCTCCCCCAGACCACACCAACCGCCACCTCTGGATGACATCGTGTGAGCCCCAGCCCCCTCCCCCTCCTCCCTCTCCACCCTCCCCCTCCCCCAACCTACCCTACTGGCGGGAATTTCGAATTTTTGGCGGGAATTTCGAATGTTGGCGGAAATTCCGAATTTTCTTGGTACAATTCGTTTGTCAATTTAGAGGACGTAATATTAACAGAAATTGTTGATGGAAATTGTTTATAAAACTGGAATATGTGGTAGAAATCGGAAAAAATTCAGAGGACGGGAAACTGGAGAATTATGCTCTGAGAAGGACATAATTTGCTTTTTGTAGGACATGGATACTCTTTTTTAACTTCCGATCGCTGACCGCTTCGTATAGAGCGATCGCAAAGTCATTAAGATGCTTCGTGGTGCACTGCCAGGCTCGAGTGCAATAGTGGTACGGCTCTGCTCGCACCATGTAGCAGCTGTCGCCTAACCTTGCCCGCTCGATCCCTCCCTAGCTGGGCCGCATTCTTCATGGCCGCTTCGCGGGACACTGCCGGACCCGCCTACGCATGCCTCCTGGCCTGCTGCGAGCAGTTTGACATGAAGGGCGCCGCGCCACATGAGTTCGTAACTCTCAGACGGCCTTAGATGACACAACCGCGACACATGCACTCCTTGGCTACGTGTCCAGCGGTCTACTGATGACCACTTGTATACCTCCCAAACAGTCCCCCAGGCCTCGACTTCCACGCGTCAGAGGGCGGCAGCCAGCAGTTGCAAATTGGCAGAAGATTATTACATACAATGCCACTCTCAAGGCGCTTTTTGTTGGTTATTTATCGCGAAAAATAGATTTGTTTTCGAAGTTTAGTGTCTTCCACCACAGCTCTGTCCTAAGGAAAACATCAACATATATTTAGAGGGATGCAGCTGGCATTGGGCATACCATCTCAGAATCAACAAAGGATGTTTTTCTAAAGATAACAGATTTGTACAATTTTCCATACACTTGTGAGCACACGAAGAATGTTTTTCTCAGAATTTTTTTCCTCCCCCCACAGATGCGATATTTTCCTCAAAGAACTATGCCAAGCCTGCTTGAAGAAAAAAAAAAGGCAGGTTATAATTTGCTGGTATGGCACTCTGAGATCCTATTGGTCCTCTGCAAAATAGAGGGTGGAGTCTGAAGGTATATAAAGCCCAACCCCCACTACAATCATCATCAGTCTTTGACAGTGCCAAGTTGTGTCAGCGCGGTTCCTGCAACATGTAATAGTCAGCTAGCACCGAAGCCTGTGGCAGTGGTGGTGGGTCCAAGCCCAAACGTGGATCAGTTGCCATGCAACTGTTTATAAAAAAAAATTATGAGATCATATTGCGACAGTTAAAAGGTTTCGCATCAAAGTATTCAAATTTTTCGAGATTGTGATACATTTTCGTAACAAGTGGTTGTATAAGTTCTTTTTTCTTACCGTTACAGCATTCATTCCCGAAATGTTGGTAGAACTATAGAGCCAGATGGAAGCTGAAAGTCTCGAGCAAGCGGAGGAGGGTATGCTACCTTCATGTAAGTACATTTCAAAATTCTGTGTGTGATAGTTTAAATGTCCAGAAAGCATCTCTTGAAGTATTCAAATCGTAACAAGTGCTTGTAACATCTTTACTGTTGTTCTAGCACTAGAGCAGCAGCAGCTGGAACTGAAAGTCGCCAGAAAGCGGAAGAGCTTGTGCTACCATCATGTCAGTACATCTACACATTCGGTGTGATAGATTATATGTTCACAAAACGGCTCTTGATGTATTCGGATCGTAACATCTGTTTGTAAAACTTTGATCTCACTGTTGCAGCATTAGACCAGCAGCTAATGGACATTGAGCTGCTTCTGGAGGCTGAAATGCAGCAAGTAATATATTTTTTCATCGTATGTAGTTGTGTGACATGTATCTTACTCATTGCTGTAGATGTTGCAACAGATCAAGAGCAAAATGAGTTTTTAGTAGAGTTATGCATCGAGAATGATGACCAGGAGTCATCACTTCCATCTGGTATGAAATTTTTACTAATTTATTAAATTTTTTCGTAGTTATGTATAGTAAGTATCTTGCTGTAGTCAAAATCAGTACAAATTTTTGTTGTTCTTTCTAATAATCAATATCTTGTTGTAGACGACTTCCGTGAGATGGATCGGTGGCTCCACAGCAACAACAATTCCGGCAAGGGTTTAATGCCTGAGTGGGACCTTGAGATGGTGGCTTCTGAAATGCAATGCAATCTTTCCCTTCTGGATCAGGAGATGGAGATATTCGACTGGGCGGGAGAACTACCAGAAAGATCGATTGAACTACTCATTGTTTGTTTACAGCATACATTTAAAAAAAATCTTGAGCATTGTGCTTAATTTTTTTCCATTATTCGTATGTTCCAGAGGTGTCACCAACACCGTCATGACAACAGCTTGCTGTAGCAATGCACCTAGAGCGATGGCTGTGGGGATGGGTATCAAACATGTACCCTAGCGGCGTGCACCACCGTAGAAAGCGCCGCTCGTTGCTGCGCGAGAGGCGGCAGCGGCTGCTGCATTGGCTGCCCCCGAACCACAGCATACCCTTTGGCGGCCGTGAGTGATTCAGTCAGAGCAACGATCTCTGACCCCCCTAGGCTGGTGATGGTGTAGGCTCCAGTAGGCATCTACATCTACATCTACATGACTACTCTGCAATTCACATTTAAGTGCTTGGCAGAGGGTTCATCGAACCACAATCTTACTATCTCTCTACTATTCCACTCCCGAACAGCGAGCGGGAAAAACGAACACCTAAACCTTTCTGTTCGAGCTCTGATTTCTCTTATTTTATTTTGATGATCATTCCTACCTATGTAGGTTGGGCTCAAAAAAATATTTTCGCATTCGGAAGAGAAAGTTGGTGACTGAAATTTCGTAAAAAGCTCTCGCCGCGACGAAAAACGTCTATGCTGTAATGACTTCCATCCCAACTCGTGTATCATATCTGCCACACTCTCTCCTCTATAACGCGATAATACAAAACGAGCTGCCCTTCTTTGCACCCTCTCGATGTCCTCCGTCAATCCCCCCTGGTAAGGATCCCACACCGCGCAGCAATATTCTAACAGAGGACGAACGAGTGTAGTGTAAGCTGTCTCTTTAGTGGACTTGTTGCATCTTCTAAGTGTCCTGCCAATGAAACGCAACCTTTGGCTCGCCTTCCCGACAATATTATCTATGTGGTCCTTCCAACTGAAGTTGTTCGTAATTTTAACACCCAGGTACTTAGTTGAATTGACAGCCTTGAGAATTGTACTATTTATCGAGTAATCGAATTCCAACGCAGTTCTTTTGGAACTCATGTGGATCATCTCACACTTTTCGTTATTTAGCGTCAACTGCCACCTGACACACCATACAGCAATCTTTTCTAAATCGCTTTGCAGCTGATACTGGTCTTCGGATGACCTTACTAGACGGTAAATTACAGCATCATCTGCGAACAACCTAAGAGAACTGCTCAGATTGTCACCCAGGTCATTTATATAGATCAGGAACAGTAGAGGTCCCAGGACGCTTCCCTGGGGAACACCTGATATCACTTCAGTTTTACTCGATGATTTGCCGTCTATTACTACGAACTGCGACCTTCCTGACAGGAAATCACGAATCGAGTCGCACAACTGAGACGATACCCCATAGCTCCGCAGCTTGATTAGAAGTCGCTTGTGAGGAACGGTGTCAAAAGCTTTCCGGAAATCTAGAAATACGGAATCAACTTGAGATCCCCTGTCGATAGCGGCCATTACTTCGTGCGAATAAAGAGCTAGCTGCGTTGCACAAGAGCGATGTTTTCTGAAGCCATGCTGATTACGTGTCAATAGATCGTTCCCTTCGAGGTGATTCATAATGTTTGAATACAGTATATGCTCCAAAACCTTACTGCAAACCGACGTCAATGATATAGGTCTGTAGTTAAATGGATTACTCCTACTACCCTTCTTGAACACTGGTGCGACCTGCGCAATTTTCCAATCTGTAGGTACAGATCTATCGGTGAGCGAGCGGTTGTATATGAGTGCTAAGTAGGGAGCTATAGTATCAGCGTAATCTGAAAGGAACCTAATCGGTATACAATCTGGACCTGAAGACTTGCCCGTATCAAGCGATTTGAGTTGCTTCGCAACCCCTAAGGTATCTACTTCTAAGAAACTCATGCTAGCAGATGTTCGTGTTTCAAATTCTGGAATATTCCATTCGTCTTCCCTGGTGAAGGAATTTCGGAAAACTGCGTTCAATAACTCCGCTTTAGCGGCACAGTCGTCGATAACAGTACCATCGGCACTGCGCAGCGAAGGTATTGACTGCGTCTTGCCGCTTGTGTACTTTACATACGACCAGAATTTCTTCGGATTTTCTACCAAATTTCGAGACAATGTTTCGTTGTGAAACCTATTAAAGGCATCTCGCATCGAAGTACGTGCCAAATTTCGCGCGTCTGTAAATTTTAGCCCATCTTCGTGATTTCGCGTTCTTCTGAATTTCGCATGCTTTTTCCGTTGCCTCTGCAACAGCGTTCGGACCTTTTTTGTGTACCACGGGGGATCCGTTCCATCTCTTACCAATTTATGAGGTATGAATATCTCAATTGCTGTTGCTACTATATCTTTGAATTTGAGCCACATCTCGTCTACATTCGCATAGTCAGTTCGGAAGGAATGGAAATTGTCTTTTAGGAAGGCTTCTAGTGGCACTTTATCCGCTTTTTTAAATAAAATTATTTTGCGTTTGTTTCTGATGGATTTGGAAGAAATGGTATTGAGCCTAGCTACAATGACCTTGTGATCACTAATCCCTGTATCAGTCATGATGCTCTCTATCAGCTCTGGATTGTTTGTGGCCAAGAGGTCAAGTGTGTTTTCGCAACCATTTACAATTCGCGTGGGTTCGTGGACTAACTGCTCGAAATAATTTTCGGAGAATGCATTTAGGACAATCTCGGAAGACGTTTTCTGCCTACCACCGGTTTTGAACAAGTATTTTTGCCAACATACCGAGGGTAGGTTGAAGTCCCCACCAACTATAACCGTATGAGTGGGGTATTTATTTGTTACGAGACTCAAACTTTCTCTGAACTGTTCCGCAACTGTATCATCGGAGTCTGGGGGTCGGTAGAAGGAGCCAATTATTAACTTAATTCGGCTGTTAAGTATAACCTCCACCCACACCAATTCGCACGGAGTATCTACTTCGACTTCACTACAAGATAAACCACTACTGACAGACACCAACACTCCACCACCAATTCTGCCTAATCTATCTTTCCTGAACACCGTCTGAGACTTCGTAAAAATGTCTGCAGAACTTATTTCAGGCTTTAGCCAGCTTTCTGTACCTATAACGATATCAGCTTCTGTGCTTTCTATTAGCGCTTGAAGCTCAGGGACTTTTCCAGCGCAACTACAACAGTTTACAACTATAATTCCGACTGTTCCTTGATCCAAGCACGTCCTGTAATTGCCAAGCACCCTTTGACATTGCAGCCCATCCCGCACTTTCCCGAGGCCTTCTAACCTAAAAAACCGCCCAGTCCACGCCACACAGCCTCCGCTACCCGTGTAGCCGCCAGCTGAGTGTAGTGAACTCCTGACCTATTCAGCGGAACCCGAAACCCCACCACCCTATGGCGCAAGTCAAGGAATCTGCAGCCAATAAGGTCGCAAAACCGTCTGAGCCTCTGATTCAGACCCTCCACCCGGCTCTGCACCAAAGGTCCGCAGTCGGTTCTGTCAACGATGCTGCAGATGGTGAGCTCTGCCTTCATCTCGTAAGCAAGACCGGCAGCCTTCACCAAATCAGATAGCCGCTGGAATCCAGAGAGAATTTCCTCAGATCCAAAGCGACACACGTCATTAGTGCCGACATGTGCCACCACCTGCAGCTGGCTGCACCCTGTGCTCTTCATGGCATCCGGAAGGACCCTTTCCACATCAGGAATGACTCCTCCGGGAATGCACATGGAGTGCACACTGGATTTCTTCCCCTCCTTAGCCGCCATATCCCTAAGGGGCCCCATTACGCGCCTAACATTGGAGCTCCCAACTACCAGTAAGCCCACCCTCTGCGATTGCCCGGACCTTGAAGGCTGAGAATGATCCTCTGAAACAGGGCAGGCGGCTGCATCTGGCTCAGCCAGAGACAGTGCCTGAAACCGGTTTGTCAGACGCACCGGGGAGGCTTTCTGATCAGCCTCCGGGGACGCCTTTCGCTGCCTGCCACGCCTTGGAACGACCTCCCAATCAACCACAGGCGAGGGCTCAGCCCCACTGCGGGCAGCAACCGGGGCAACCACAGCGGCAGACCGATCTGGGGACAGACGGGATGAGGTTGACATCCCCGTGATACCCGAGTCCGGCTCCCCACAGTGGTGCCCATTGGCAACAGCCTCAAGCTGCGCGACCGAAGTCAGCGCCGATTGCAGCTGTGAGCGAAGGGATGCCAAGTCAGCCCTCATCCGAACACAGCAATCGCAGTCCCTGTCCATTCTAATTGATGTTTAACAACAGTTACTGAAACACGAGTCCGTGCCTAGATAACGCAAGCGGAACACACAAAGAATGTATCAACTAACCTGTACAAATGCCTAACGACTGCGCTACAATCTGCTGAATTTACGATTACAGTAACTAAAACTCGAAATTGCACCTCCTATACGAAACTCACACGCAATTTAAATAAGAATCTACGAAGCAAACACTAAAGCGCGATGCTACAACTGTCAAATACTATAATACGCCCGAAATATATGAATTAAACAATGCAAGTACCCAAAAACACGCAAAGAAATTAATTAAACTATCTAACAAATAAGTAAGCTAGGGTTATACGACTTGCTGCAGCGGCTGCTTATCCAACGGCGGCAGGGAGCACACTGACTGGCCAACCGACACTGGCCGTTCACAACAAAAACAGAAGACAGACGACTACGCGAATTTGCACTATTCAGGTACTAAGGCGCGATGCTACAACCCTCAAATACTATAATACGCCCGAAATATATGAATTAAACAATGCAAGTACCCAAAAACCGCCACTTCCTTCTACTCAGGCTTCGGCTGCTCACCCTAGCTGGCAGCAAAAGGTATGTGTGCCACGGCACATACCTCGCCCCTCTGAAGGCGCCTCCTGCCCAGCACTCTAATCCACCGGATGGACGCAGTCGTCTCCAAGCTGTAGTATTACTGATCATGAACCTGTGGCTAGCGGTAGTGCTCTATCACGTCCTGATAGTGAAATATATCAGATTAGTGGAGCTATGACCCCTCTAGAATACACAGTGGTTGCTAGGGCCTATGAGGGGTGTGTCACGTTTACTAGAATTGAGAATTCAGCTGGGGGGCGGGGGGATATCGCGAACCAGTCAGGTTTCTAGAAGCTGGAGGCAGAGCTCTTCAAAGCCCTAGATGATCAGAGATATATTGTTACTAAATGTACCGAGTTGACTCACCCAACCAAACAGCAGGGTGCAGCTGAGGAGAAATCCTTGCACTACATTTGGGGTGATAATGGCGTTATATCTCAGAGTACATCAATCGCCGAGTGGTATCGTGAATTCACCTTGGGTACTATACTGGCACGGTTTTCCGAGATTGAAGTAAGAGGGTCAGCTAAAGCACTCGGCCAAATGCCACATCTCGACATCCATATTAATGCCTATTATCCGTTAAATGGAGGGTCCAGTTATATCAGACTCTCTGAAGATGTTATGAAGTAGCAAACTTGCATTAACATTCAAAATGAAAAGGATACCGCTTGTTTTGCATGGTCAATTCTAGCTTGTGAGAGAAATTACTATTACAGATACCATCCCCTGTGCACAACAACATACAATGGACGAAAAAATAAAATCCCTGGGCGCTATAATTGCGATGAGATCGAGTTCCCTATAAAGATTCAGGGCGTATCAAAGTTTGACGCACAAAAGCCCAGAATACCGGTTCACGTTTATGGCCTGAAGAAGAACCAGAAAAGCAAGCCAGATGAGCAGGACAAGCATACTATAGTTCGACTACTCCATTTTTCGAAACATAGAGGTGAGCGTGACCTTCACGTAAACATGCTGCTCTTCTCTGAAGGTGATAATCAGCATTACGCGTGGATCAAAGAAATGTCCCGCGTCCTTTACAGCCAATTGTCGAAAGATAAAAATAAAAAACACATTTCCTTCATGTGTCTAAATAGCTTTTCACATGAAAAGTATTGCAAATGGTTCAAATGGCTCTGAGCACTATGGGACCTAACATTTGAGGTCATCACTATCCTAGAACTTAGAACTACTTAAACCTAACTAACCTAAGGACATCACACACATCCATGCCCGAGGCAGGATTCGAACCTACGACCGTAGCAGTCGCGCGGTTCCAGGCTGAATCGCCTAGAATCGCTCGGCCACAACGGCTGGCGAAAAGTATTTAAAAAGGCATCTGGAGGACTGTGAATCCAAGGAGCCGCTATGTGTTGTTATGCCTGCAGAAGAAAACAAGTTCATGAAATTCAAGAATGCTCACCACAAGGGACGTTTTCCGTTTGTTATACACACAAACTTCGAATGTCTCTTTGCCCCTATCACTCACTGTGGAGGGAACCCCTTACCCTCACATACCACCTTCATGCAAAATCACGTACTGCTTGTGGCAGAGTACCAACTTGCATGTTCATTTGATTCAAGTCTTAACCGCTATGGATCTTATGTCAGGGATTATCCTGCGGTTGGTTGCTCACTGAGCTTGAAAAACTCTCATGGGATGTTGATAGGCTTTACAGCGCCAACATCCCCATGACCGAATCGCAGGAGGATAAAAATTATACAATGATGCGGTTAAATGTCATATTTGTGGGCTGCCGTTAGATAGAAAAATAGAAAAGCTGAAACCCACCATAGAGATCATTGTCATCTCACCGAGAAGTTCCACGGTGCAGCTCACAACGCATGCAATTTGATGTATCAATTACCATACACGTACCCATTTTCTTCCATAATTAAAGTGGACACTCACATTGTAATTGAGCAATTGGTTAATTTCGATTGGGAGAGAAATCAGGCCAGTGTCCTTCTTGAGAGCGTTGAGAAGTATATTTCATTCTCCAAACGTATGACGCCAAAAATTATGCTCCGCTTCTTTTACATGCTACATTTTATGCAGGCGCCACTCCAGAAACTCGTTGAAACTCTACCTCGGGTGGATATGCATACCACCCAATCTGCATACCCCAATGAGGAAAAGTTTCAGCTTGTGACTAGGAAAGGAGTTTTCCCTTATGAGTATCTGGATAGTAAGGCGAAACTCGACGAAACCAGGCTACCATACATATCTGCATTTACCAGTACTCCCACAGGCACATAACTATTGCAGATTATGAGCGTGCCATGAATGTGTGGCGGGAATTCAACTTTTCAAATTTGGGTGAGTACGCAAGACTATACATGGACACCGCTTGCTTGCAGATGTTCCTGAAAAGTTCTGGAGTATATGCTTAGCCACGTACTCTCTGGACCCTGCCTTTTATTACACGGCACCTCAGTCGTCCTGGGACGCAATGATCAAGAAAACCAGGTGCAGCATCGAACTTTTGACTGGTGCTGATATGCTTCTTTTCTAAGAGCATGAGATCTGTGGAGGTCTATGCCAATGTGTCCATAGAAACACTAAGGCGAATAATCCACATATGGGTGCGGGGTTCAACACATCCCTCTATTCAAGTTATATTCTATATTTGGATGTGAATAGCTTATACGAGCACGCCGTAATGTAGGCACTGCCGGTTCTTGGGTTTCAATGGGTGCCCGAAAACGAATTAGAGGGGTTAGGTGGAAAAATGTTGAGTCTGGCGGCTGATTCTGATGTGGGGTATGTGGTGGAGGCAGACCTCATATACCCCATTAGTTTGCATGAAATGACAAGCGACTTGTCTTTATGTCCAGAGCAACAAGTACCACGAGGTAGCACTATCCATAAATTGATGACCACTGTTGGACACAAGCAGAGGCATGTAATTGATTATCGTAATCTCCAGCAGTGTCTCAGTTTAGGGATGGTGCTAGGTAGAATCACTTGGTCTATCTCCTTCTATCGGTCCCTCTGGTTGAGGGAGTATATTGAATTAAATACCGAAAAGAGGGCTGGGGTGAGTAGTGATTTCGAAAAACATTTTTACAAATTGATGAATAATTCCATTTTCAGTAAAACCATGCAGAATGTAAGAAGTGAATGCGATATTCTGATTAGGGCGGAATGGGATGGGCCGTGGGACGTATGAAAGTGCATCGCCAGACCAAATTTCAAGTGGGTCATTATCTTCAATGAGAACGTTGTTGCTGTGCAGATGTCGATGGTTTCAGTAGAGTTTACGAGTCTATTTGGGTATGTGTATGTTGGACGTCTCTAAACTTCATATGTACTGCTTCCACTATGAGTTTGCTAAAACTTATTTCATGGAACCAAAGTTACTCTATATGGATACAGATAGCTTCATCTACTGGTTGAAGAACTGAGACTCATATGAAATAATTAGGTGTCACGGTAATGAATTCGACACATCGGGATATGCAGACGATAATCCTTATAGTATTGTTCCTCAGGACAAGAAGGTTAACGGCTTAATGAAAGATGAGGCGGATGGATTGGTAACTGTGGAATTTGTGGGTCTAAGATCCAAAATTTTGCACATCGTACAATAGATGGAGCCACCCAGAGGTGGGATAAGGCTGTGCGAAGTGCGGAATTACGTGTCCTTACGGTCGAAGACTACTTGCAGTGCCTGTGCGATGGTGTTCGCGTTGCTCCGCGCAACCTCCACATTTGGTATACAGCAAACAGGTACTCGATCGCAAGGTCATCAGGTGTACACTATGTTGCAATCTAAAGTCGGATTGTCACCTCATGTCGATAAAAGAGTCATTTTTGATGACGGGATCGAAACCCTCCCGTACTCACACTAATTGCTTTAAGCGCGAGAGGGGGTGGGGGACTCCGTCAGTGTGAATGAGAGAAAGAGTGAGAGAGAGAGAGCGACTGGCTGAGAGCTTGTGCCAAATAGTATGGCGCTTTTATCATAGAGTAGATATTCTATGTGTAATGTATTGCGTGTCTGCATGTGTGAGTGCTTGTGTGTGTCTGTGTGTATGCTTGTGAGTGTGTATGAGTGTGAATGTCTCTGTAAATATGTGTGCCTGTGTGTAAAGATATTCTGTTTATTTTTTCTGAAATAGTACCATAATATCTATGCATGAATATATAAGAGCATGTGCCGGAAAAAATTAAAATTTTTTTAAAAAAATGTGAACATGGTAAAAAGGATTAAAAACTGAACTAAAATCATTAACAGAAGCTAAAAAATTGTAAATGAAGTAAAAAAATTGTTTACCATATTTCTCGCTTTTGCACTACATGTGCACGTGTGAGTCTGTGAGTGAATGTGTTAACAGATTAGTTTTTAAGTTTCACCTACCACTAGCCGTTCAAATCATACTAGTTTTAAGTTCATTTTAGTACATTTTAGGGCCATCCGCTAATTGTGTTATTAAATTATTTCAGCTGCTTGAGTTGAAAAACGTTTAGAGCTACTTAGTTGTTGTATCTGGATCCTGCTCCAGCTACCGCTGAGTCTGGGTGTTGCTATTGATTTGGCAGTGTTAGTTGCAGAAGGTGGCCGGAAGCCCTTCCTGTTGCCACCCCAAACCCCCAGGGACAGAATTAGTGTACCTCAACTGTCTGCATCTAGTGTAAGCCACGTAAGAAAGTGAACATGTTCAAATGTCTGCGGGTCATGTAACTGAGGCGGAACGTGGGGACCAGCCCGGTATTGACCTAGCGGAATGTGAAAACCGCCTAAAAATCGCATCCAGGCTGGCCGGCATGCCGGCCATCGTCGTTAATCCACCGGGCGGATTCGAACCTGGGCCGGCGCGCCTACCTGAGTCCAGGAAGCAGCGCATTAGCGCTCTCGGCTACCCTGGTGGGTAGAGCCACTCACTTAAAAGTATAAATTAAGTCTTCTGTTAGGGTGGAATTTCACTAGTAACAATATTAGTCTAAGAGACACTATACCTCTGCAATAACTGTAAACAGTACTGCAATCCAAAGTAATTTTTTTTTCAATCAGCACTATTATTTTTAAAACCAAGAACTGTAAATAAAAACAATTCGAACAGTAACAAGAACTGTGAATTTAAAAGCAGTATTACTTCCTGTATTGTAAAAATAACAAGATCTGTGAATGTAAAGCTGTATTACTATTCACATCTGCGTCATACTGCGCAAGACACCTAATGGTGTGTGGTGGAGGGTACTTTCGGTACCACTATCTGATCCCGCCCACTCTGTTCCACTCGCGAATAGTGCGTAAGAAGAACGATTGTCGGTAAGCCTCTGTATTGGCTCTAATATCTAGAATTTTCTCCTCAGGGTCAATATGCGAGATGTATGTGGCAGGAAGTAATAAGTGCTGTCCCAAAATTTCAATAGTAAATCTCTCCGTGATGCACACCGCGTCTATTGTAACGTTTGCTCGTGGAGGTTTTTTAGTATCTACGTAACATTCTCTTGCCAGCTAAACGATCCCGTGACGAAATGAGCCGCTCTTCGTTGGATCTTCTCTGTCTCCTGATCAGTACTGCCTGAAAGGGATTCCATATAGATGAACAATACGCAAGAATCTGGTGAACAAGTTCCTTATAAACCACTTCTTTCGTGGAGGAGTTATATTTCCTTAAGATTCTTCTGATGACTCTGAGTCTGGTATCTGCTTTTCCAACTATCTGTTTTATGTGGTCATTCCACTTAAGGTCGCTCTGGATAGTACGCCTAGATATTTTCGGCAGACGCTGTCTCCAGCTGTTTGTCATCAATAGTGTCTCTGTACAGTAATGGATTTCTTTTCCTATGTATGCGCAATATGTTAAATTTACTTATGTTCAGGGTCAACTGCCAGAGCCTGCACAATTAATCAATTCTCAGCATATTCTTACTGTCTTTTGGTGTTGCTACTTTCGTATAGACAACTGCATGATCTGCGAATAGCCTTAAAGAGCATCCCACGCTTTCTACTAGATTATATATATATATATATATATATATATATATATATATATATATATATATATATAATATATATAATGTGTGTGTATTGTAAACAGCAAAGGTCCTATCATACTTCCCTGTGGTACTCAGGATATTACCTTTATATCTGGCGATCTTGTTCCGTTAAGAGCGACGTGTTGAGTTCTATCTGCAAGAAAATCTTGAATCAAATCGCAAGTCTGCTCCGATACTGCGTAAGCTCGTATTTTTCCATTAAACGGCAATGCGGGACGGTGTCAAATGCCTTACTGAAATCAAGGAACACGGCATCAACCTGAGCACCGTTGTCCGCTGCGCTGTGGATCCCATGGAGGAACAGAGCGAGCTGAGTGTCGCATTATCTCTGTTTGTAAAATCCATGTTGATTTTTATAGAGGAGATGTTCATTTTCTAAAAACGTCATAATTCTTGAGCATAAAACATGCTCCATAATTCTACAAAAGACTGATGTCAACGATATAGTCCTATAATTGTGTGGATCTGTCTTACGGCCTTTCTTAAAAACTGGAATGACCTGCGCTTTTTGCCAGTCGTTAGGTACTTTTCATCGCTCAAGCGATCCACAATTAATTACTACTTGGAGTTTCGAGCTAACATCCCAAAGATGTTCGGCCTCACATGCGGTTCCTCTTCGTCGACATGTCTTGGCTCAAACTCGTCTAGGGGTTGAACTGCACATGTCGCAATACACGCCCGAAATTTGACACTTGTCACCGTTTCATTCAATTTTCTCGCTGATGGCAAGTTTGCGAAATACAAAGTTAACATAACATATTGTATAAAAACAGTGATAATAATATCGGGAACTAAATTAACGATCCATAAATGACGTAGGCCACACACTTGCGATTTGGTTAGAATAATGTTTATTCAGAAAGAAAACTAATAGCGAGAGTGGTCGTATTTAGAATCACTATTACACTCGAGTGCATATCCATTTGACATAGTTCGATCATTCACAATCTCATCGCAAAACACAATATTCCACATCGATATTTACACGAAAAGTTAGAGTCCACTCCAGGCGTGCAGCTGCTCACCGCTCATAAACTACGTCCCGTGATACCAGACAACGCAAAATTTTCTAAGTCGTTTCACTCCCTACCTACCTAAAGACCGACTGTCCGCTTTCGCGTCTCAATTCGAACTGTACCGTTTGGTGTCTCGAGCCCAACTGTTCTCTTTGATGTCTAGACCACAACTGTCCTTCTGCCCGTCTCCGGCCGCGTTTCCCGCGCGCCGAATATCCTCGCTCAATTGACTAGGGCAGTTCCCTTTCCTGAAGCCCTACATCTGATTGGCTACAGTTTACTCTACATTATTTTATATTTTAACATATTTAAATAATCAAAGCTTGACCACTTTCTGGTTCTAAATAAAGTAACAATAGTATTCATTGCTAAATTCTTTTACGTAAAACCGAGACAATTTACTTCTGAAATTTGAATGTCACGGCCAGTAGCCTTGCACCAATGTGCTTTCTGATAAATAAATAAAGAAAAAACGTAACTATTATGCACTAAACTTTACAACAATTATTCTATTACCTAATAAGCCAATAAGGTGTCATACTGTCGTTGTTCAATGTGTTTTGTGTGGAGGAAATGATGATCTGATGCTTAACTATAAATACTGATAATTTAAATTTACTGTATGTTTTAAACAAATAAAGTTACAAAGTTAATATTTACGACGTTTGTCATTTTAATGATGCGCTTCTATACGAAATGTCGATCGTTAAGATCGACCAAAGCGTTCAGATTTTAGCATCCAGGTCTTTGTTACAAAACTTGTTAATTTTACTTTAACAGTAAATCTTAAGCTATTATAGATATGATCAATATTCAAGTTTTATTGAGATCACCATGAAAATTTATGGAGGATGGTAGATTAAGATTACTGTGGCTTGATTCTCTGCATTACTAGGGAATTAAATAGTTTTCATAAATGTTTCTCTTTATGGCCGATGTTAGGTCCGCCATATTTAAAACTGCTATGTCTCCTCGGCCTCAAACGGATTTTACTGGGTTACCCTACGATGTAGGTTCTCGTCTGTCTCACTCTCACACTACAGCGCTTAGGCCGCAATAGACAATAGACGCTTGTAGATTTCCCCATCTCGTGGTGGGTCTTCACCCTTTGTGACACACGGTCCTCGACGACAGGTTTCGTTTCACATTTCTTATAGGCTGACTCTTTCGGCCATATATTTAGATGAGAGCGCAATGCTCGTTAACTTACAATGTGGAGCAAGTTCTTTCGCATAATCTTTATAGAATCTTATAGGTATCTCATCTGGTCCTGACGCCTTTCCACTACTAAGCGATTGTAGATGATTTTCAATCTCGCGATCGGTTATCTCAATATCTGTCATGTCGACGTTCGTACGACGATTGAAAGACTGGACAGTGTTACGATCTTCCACAGTGGAACAACTTCGGAAGACCGAATTCAGTATTTCGATCTTTTCTCTATTGTCTTCAGTTTAGGTGCCGATGTGGTCGCTGAATACATTGTTTTTACCCACTTACTGGTTTTGCATTCGACCAAAATCTCTTACGGTTTTTTCTCAAGTCGGTTGACAACGTCTTACTTTCATAATAATTGAATGCTTCTATCATTGCTCTCCTTACTCTCATTTTCGCTTCGTTCAGCTTTTGTTTGTCAGTTAGGTTTTTACTTATCTTGAATCTGAGATGAAGCGCTCTTTGTTTACGTAGTGCTTTTCTAACACGGCTACTAAACCATGGTGAATCTGCCCCATCCATTAAAACCCTACTGGGAACATAATTGTCTAGGGCATATTGAACGATGCCTTTGAATTTTTTCCATTTGTTCTCCACGTGTTCGTCTTCATCGCCGAATATTTAATGCTGACTGCCGACATATTCTGAAATTTGTATCCTGTCACCCTTGCTGAGCAAATATATCTTCCTACCTTTCTTAACATTCGTTGTAGAACCCGTAGTCATAGATGCTGTCACAGCCTTATGATCACAGATACCTTCCTCTACGTTAACTGATTCGATAAGTTCAGGTCAGTTTGTTGCCAGGAGGTCTAGGGCGTTACCCTCACGAGTTGGTCCTTTATCTGCTGAAGGTAATTTTTGGACAAGACATCCAGAACAATGCCACAAGAATCACTGTCACTGACACCAGTTTCCTCTATTACAACGGCATGATCAGGAAAATAACTAACGACATTCTGAAAGTTCTGTCTGAAGCACTCTACAACTACAGACCCTGACCCAGGTGGTCTATAAAAGCATCCGATCATCATTTTTGACCGTTATTTGACACTCAAATTCACATAGATTAATTCACATTCGGAATCCATGAAAGCCTCGTTAGGTTTCATCGTATTTTTTACTGCAATAAACACACCATTGGCGACTAACCTGTCCTTACGATGAGCATTCCAGTCTGAACTTCAGCCGAAATTTTTGCAAAGCCACAGACGGTGTTTAGAAAGGATAGATTGCATGCAACCGGTGGTGGCGTGTTTGTCGCTGCTAGTAGTAGATTATCCTGTAGTGAAGTATAAGTGGATAGTTCCTGCGAAATATTATGGGTGGAGGTTACACTCAACAACCGAGCTAGGTGAATAATTGGCTCCTTTTACCGACCTCCATACTCAGCAGCATTAGTGGTAGAACAACTGAGAGAAAATTTGGAATACATTTCACATAAATTTTCTCAGCATGTTATAGTCTTAGGTGGAGATTTCAATTTACCAGATATAGACTGGGACACTCAAATGTTTAGGACGGGTAGTAGGGACAGAGCATCGAGTGACATTATACTGAGAGCACTATCCGAAAATTACCTCGAGCAATTAAACAGAGAACCGACTCGTGGAGATAACACCTTTGACCTACTGATAACAAACAGATCCGAACTTTTCGACTCTGTAAGTGCAGAACAGGGAATCAGTGATCATAAGGCCGTTACAGCATCCCTGAATATGGAAGTTAATAGGAATATAAAAAAAGGGAGGAAGGTTTATCTGTTTAGCACGAGTAGCGTAAGGAGGGCTATGCGTGAAGCATTCAGTGAATTCGAAAGTAAAATTCTATGTACCGACTTGACAGAAAATCCTAGGAAATTCTGGCCTTACGTTAAATCAGTAAGTGGCTCCAAACAGCATATCCCGACACTCCGGGATGATAATAGCATTAAAACAGAGGATGACACGCGTAAAGCTGAAATACTAAACACCTTTTTCCAAAGCTGTTTCACAGAGGAAGACCGCACTGCAGTTCCTTCTCTAAATCCTCGCACAAACGAAGAAATGGCTGACATCGAAATAAGTGTCAAAGGAATAGAAAAGCAACTGAAATCACTCAACAGAGGAAAGTCCACTGGACCTGACGGAATACCAGTTCGATTCTACACAGAGTACGCGAAAGAACTTGCTCCCCTACTAACAGTCGTGTACCGCAAGTCTCTAGAGGAACGGAAGGTATCAAATGATTGGAAAAGAGCACAGGTAGTCCCAGTCTTCAAGAAGTGTCGTCGAGCAGATACGCAAAACTATAGACCTATATCTCTGACGTCGATCTGTTGTAGAATTTTAGAACAGGTTTTTTGCTCGAGTATCATGTCGTTTTTAGAAACACGGAATCTACTCTGTAGGAATCAGCATGGATTCCGGAAACAGCGATCGTGTGAGACCCAACTCGCTTAATTTGTTCATGAGACCCAGAAAATATTAGATACAGGCTCCCTGGTAGATTCTATTTTCCTTGACTTCCAGAAGGTGTCCGATACATTTCCGCACTGTCGCCTGATAAACAAAGGAGCCTACGGAATATCAGCCAGCTGTGTGGCTGGATTGAAGAGTTTTTAGCACACAGAACACAGCATGTTGTTATCAATGGACAGAGGTCTACAGACGTTAAAGTAACCTCTGGAGTGCCACAGGGGAGTGTTATGGGACCATTGCTTTTCACAATATATATAAATGACCTAATAGATAGTGTCGGCAGTTCCATGCGGCTTTTCGCGGATGATGCTGTAGTATACAGAGAAGTTGCAACATTAGAAAATTGTAGCGAAATGCAGGAAGACCTGCAGCGGATAGGCACTTGGTGCAGGGAGTGGCAACTGACCCTTAACATAGACAAATGTAATGTGTTTCGAATACGTAGAAAGAAGGATCCTTTATTGTATGATTATATGATAGCGGAACAAACACTGGTAGCACTTACTTCTGTTAAATATCTGGGAGTATGCGTGCGGAACGATTTGAAGCGGAATGGTCATGTAAAATTAATTGTTGGTAAGGCGGGTACCAGGTTGAGATTCATTGGCAGAGTCCTTAGAAAATGTAGTCCATCAACAAAGGAGGTGGCTTACAAAACACTCGTTCGACCTATACTTGAGTATTGCTCATCAGTGTGGGATCCGTACCAGATCGGGTTGACGGAGGGGATAGAGAAGATCCAAAGAAGAGCGGCGCGTTTCGTCACAGGGTTATTTGGTAACCGTGATAGCGTTACGGAGATGTTTAGCAAACTCAAGTGGCAGATTCTGCAAGAGAGGCGCTCTGCATCGCGGTGTAGCTTGCTCGCTAGGTTTCGAGAGGGTGCGTTTCTGGATGAGGTTTCGAATATACTGCTTCCAATTACTTATACCTCTCGTGGAGATCACGAATGTAAGATTAGAGAGATTCGAGCGCGCACGGAGGCTTTCAGACTGTCGTTCTTCCCGCGAGCCACACGCGACTGGAACAGAAAAGGGAGGTAATGACAGTGGCACGTAAAGTGCCCTCCGCCACACACCGTTGGGTGGCTTGCGGAGTATAAATGAAGATGTAGATCTAGATGTACTTAACCTAAATTATCCTAAGGACAAACACAAACACCCATGCCCGAGGGAGGACTCGAACCTCCGCCAACACCAGCCGCACAGTCCACGACTGCACGCCTTTGACCCTCGGGGAAGGGTTCTCTAACCAAAAAAGCCCCATGTTGACTCCACACGTACTGCGCTACCCAAGTAGCCGCTTGCTGCGTGTAGTGCGCGCCTGACCTATTAATGGGAACCCTACAATTCTGCACCCTATAGCGGAGGTCGAGAAATTTGCACCCGATACCGTCTCGCGGAGTCGTCTGAGCCTCTGGTTTAGATCTTCCACTCTGCTCCAAACCCGAGGACCGCGATCAACCCTCGGTACGATGCTACAAATAGACAACGTAGCGTGCTCCCCGCATGCGTTGCTAGTTGCCTTCACCAAATCAGCGAGTCACCGAAAGGAGCGAGGATGGCCTCAAAATACAAGCGGCAGGCGTCATTCGTGACGACATGTGCCACTACATGCAGTCGGTTGCACCCAGTGCTCCCGACAGCCGCCGGCAGGGCCTCCTTCACATCACGGCAAACATACCTGATGCACACTGAAATTCTTTCCTGCCTTGCCTGCTATGTCCCTGAGGGGCTCCATCACACATCTAACATTGGAGCTCCCCATGACAAGCATATTCTCCCTCTGTGCATGTTCGGAGTGTGCAGGAAAATCGACCGCTGTCCAACAGGAGAGGCATCCCATGCTGGCTCAGAGTTACCATTAACACTGGGTAGCACCTCGCACCTGTTGCTAAGACGTAAGCAGCCATCCGCACGGGCTGGTCCATCTTTCGCCTTCCGCCCAGTGACACGCGGAGCCACTACTGTTTGCCACTCACTTTGGAGTAACGACGGACCGGTCAGGTGTCGCGTATCAGAAACCGCAGCGACGTCCTGGTCACCAGGGGATTCCAGTGGCATCAAAGAATTGTAGGGTTCCCCTTAATAGGTCAGGCGCGCACTACAGGCAGGAACCGGCTACTAGGGTAGACCGAGCGAGGTGGCGCAGTGGTTAGCACACTGGACTCGCATTCGGGACGACGACGGTTCAATCCCGTCTCCGGCCATCCTGATTTAGGTTTTCCGTGATTTCCCTGAATCGCTTCAGGCAAATGCCGGGATGGTTCCTTTGAAAGGGCAGGGCCGATTTCCTTCCCCATCCTTCCCTCACCCGAGCTTGCGCTCCGTCTCTAATAACCTGGTTGTCGACGGGACGTTAAACTCTAATCTCCTCCTCCTCCTCCTGCTACTAGGGTATCGGAGTACGTATGGCGTGCACATGGGGCTTTTTTTAGGTTAGAGAACCCCTCCCTTGGGGTCAAAAACGATTTGCCTCTTAAGTCAGGATACATTGACCTCAGAGAATCATGGTCCTCGCATATCAGAGATAGAAAAGATTAATATGATTTAGTAAACTGCAGGAGCATCCAAGGAAAGGTCCCAGAGTTAGTATCGCTTACTGAAGGTTATAATGTACAGATAGTGTTGGGAACGGAAAGCTGGTTGAAACCAGACGTCAGTGACAATGAAATCCTAAGTTCAGACTGGAATGCTCATCGTATGGACAGGTTAGTCAGCAATATCTGAATAAAAAATTGTTATTCATTACTATTGGTCTTGCTTGTTATTTCGCAAATCCCTACTCTTACAAATGCACATAAAGACTGTGCAAGAGGCACCATATATTAGTTTAAAGCATGAGAGAGGCGACACAGAATGCGAGGAAAAAAATAATTTATTTTCATTAATCTAACTTAAAAGTAATTTTACATTTTCATAAGCAGACACAACAATATTTTCACACATCTTTTGCTTCTTGAGCCCGTAGAATTCCAGGTCTTCAATAGGTGCAAACTAGAAGATTCGCTGCATCCATGTGATCTCCTCGCCTTTGCCGTTGATGATGGTCTTAGGATGTTCGAATATTTGAAGTGACGTCATCATTTCTTTATAAGGTATACCAGGATCGACCCAGTGGAGTCCATGAAAGAAACGTGTTAGCCACTTTGCACTCTTCCGTGTTTTAGCACAGTTCACGTCATTGAAAGACCTCACTGATGCAATGCTTGCTGAAAATACCTCTATTATACCAGCATCTTCTGTGTGTGACAAGAGTTCAACATATTTACATATGAATTGTCTACGCTCACCATCATAGAAACCTTGAATGTCAGCAATGACATTCACACTGCAAGTTGACATTGTGAAGTGCTCTGGGTATGGCACAACACTTGGTCATTTATATAGCTCGCCCCAATACTAGTAAGTGGACAATAGTTAATCACACGGTCATGTAGAACTAGAGCATAAGCTGCAGTGTGTTCCGGGGAATTTGATAATGATTCAAATTCTATTCGTACATCTATTTATTAGTCCAGATTTAATTATCTCATTCTGCTTAGAACAGACTATCACGATGATTGGTGCCAGCTCCTTGATTTTCCGTGGACTGAGTAGGCATCCTTCCTCTTCAACACCTTCATAGTGAGAGGCTTGGAACCTTGCATACATGTCAAATTCAAGACTGTACATATTCTGATCCCACTGTAGCAGTAAACTGTTATATGAATGGAATTCGGAATTCAAGTAGACTCTGGCATTAGTTCAATTACAGTTGTCAAATACGGTGGAATCATTTGCTAAATTCCCCCTTGTATTGGTCTGGAATGCAAGTATGATGAATCTTGGTGTTTCTAGCTCCACTCAGGTTTTAATAGACCATGTTTGCTCGCTGTCGGTAGCACAGGGTACTGAAAAACCTCCCATGAGAGTAAAGTTAATGACAGATATGTACCGGTATTCAGAACTTTTGAAAGCTTCAAATGCTCCTCGTCTGCCACAGTAATGTGTGGCATTTTCCATATAATTTTATTGATGCTGATCTGATTCTTCTCTTGAGCTCCTTGAATGTGTGAGTTGCTACCCGTTGCGCTCCATAGCAGAATAAGCTCCTCTTTAGCATTCATAATACTTTGCTGCATGTCGTCAAAGTATCCCACAAACATTTTTAGAGGTATGCATGCAGTAAATCGACGGCACTCTTCTGCGGTTCTGCCCACAGGCTCGTCTATGAACCATCCTGCATTTTCTAAGCCATTCAAATCCGAGCTTGATGATGAGACATGTGTTTCAAGGGTTGATTCTACGCCAATATTACGTGTACGATCAATCTGTACTCCATTAAGTTCGTAACGTATTTCCTGCAACAGGTATGCCAAAGCATTACGTGTAAGCTTTGATCCCACTGTATGACTACTATCCTTTCTCTTAAAGGATCCATCTAAATATATGAAACTCTTGCGTCGAAGAGTTAAAGCGCTTTGGCGCTGGATGACAATCCTAATTTCATCGCTCTTGTTAAAGGTCGTTGAAGCATAAGATTTATGCGAGAAGTATTCCTCTCGTTTGATTAGCTCATCATATTCCTCTGGGTTAGATATATCGAGCGACGATGCCATTGGGAGGTTTGAAATTGTAGAAACTCGTAGTTCGCACGTGTTATCACCTTGCGCTTCTGCTATGAAGTGCTGTGCTGTGCGCTGTGTGCGCTGGTTTTATACCTTACACCCATCTTGTCTTAGATGTAGTCGTGCAATTATTTTCCCACCACGAAAGTCAACAAGTTGGGTACTCTGGTCCACAATACCCAGCTCCAGATAGGCCGTTGTCTGAACTGTCACTGGAAGGTATACAGCTTTGGTAGGAGTCTTAATAATCTTGTACCCTGTTCCAACTGATGGGAAGAATCTGTAAATTGAACCAATCTATCGTTGACATGTGAGTTCGTTGCAATGATACACTCAACACTGATTGTACTGACAGGGAGAATATCCACTGTCTGATCAAATTTGCAAAATTTACTTGCATCCGTCTTCAAAACCTGTCCCTTTGTGGAACCCAATAGTGGGGTTATTGAACCCTTCTACTTAAAGTCAATCGATGCATTCACCGTCCTTATTTCAGATTTAAGCGTACTGGTGTTTGCACGGATCTCAATCCCTTTCCCAGAATGCTTTAAAACTGCGTTTAAATCGTCAGTATCATATGCACCAGGTTCAATTTCCACAATTTAGTTTTTACCATTGATTTCCAGATTGAGTTTATTGTTAGCCTCTGTGATATTTGGGATGATGCTGTATGTCTCCAATCCAATCAGCGCGATGCTCCAATCTCCAACGCTTAAATGAACTGGTGGGAAGTAACTTGTACATAGCACAGACGATCGTTCTTTTAATATCAGAGTGCACGATATTGCATCTAAACATCGACTGGTGATTGGGTGCTTAATACCCGTCCTTATATATCATTCGTAAACGTGAGAAGGAACGTGATGCATAAATGACAGCACAGGAATTGTAGAACACATGTTTTCTGCCTTTGAAGTATCGTTGTAATTCTTCTGGTGGTTGCACATCACCGAAGAAATCGAAATAGTAGTTACTTGTATTTATTTTTTTAACATGTACTACCCTGTTGTTCCAGGTCCTCCTGCTGCATCCAGAGTCACAATTCCACATTCTTCTGATTCCCACACAGCCTTCGGTACTGTATTCCTCATAAACACACCTCGTAGTCTCGGAATGTTGAATTTTTTCTTAAGAAACTTAAGAAGATCTGTATTTGTAAGCGCCCTGTGTGGTAGGACTGCTAGGCGGCCTTTGTTATGTTTATGAAGAGACCTAGTCCTTTCTTGTATGCTTTCAAGAATAGCCCTTTTCCGATGGCTGCTGCCTCCATCTTGCGGTTATGTATTTGTGCCTCCTGGACTCGCTAATGTGAGTTTTGTGGATTCTTGGCTCTCCTGACAATAGCCGCAGCACCTCCAACCAGTGAACCCACAACTGAGAGGCTGGCTAGGGCAGGAATGAGGAAGGCGGTTATTCCATCCGATGCCTTGGGTGTTTGTAGAACCCTGAGTGCTTTAATAGAGCTTCTTTTGTTCGTTCCTTTCTGTTTCAGGGCGCTTTTAGCTATATAAAACGCTGCCAAGATACAGTTTTCATGCACCCTTTGGTTTTCAGGCTATGTGCAGCGCTCATAACTTGGCTGAACTTCTATATACCTAAGCCCAAATTAACTTTACGACGCATAATTTTTTCAACTGCAAATGCTGCAAAGCGTTGACCCATACCAATATCCCTTCTCGCACGTATTGCCTTAGCTTTATCACCTAAAATTCGATCGGCAGTGTGACGATCTTTATTTGCTGCGTAAACGATGTCTTGTTCCATACATGCTTCGTCGAGTAGATTTGTACTCTTATCACCGGGTGCCAATACCTTTTGAAGTTTTGTTCCAGGTCCACAGTAGTTATATCCAGGAATGTGTAATTCGACTGGTAGCTTGTCGAGAAAACCGCCTCCTCCTCCAGTGCGTCTCCTAACACGCATGTTATGCTACTGAGGTGCTTGTGGTCTGCGCTGCCTGTTATATAACAAATCGTCAGCGTCGATCCAGCTGTTTTACGATGCGGGAAAACCAAGCCATTTAACAAACGCTCTATTCCCTCGATCCGTATGACCCTCTCTATGATATACACATCTGGTTCCGAGCTCTTCTGTAGCTCTTGTGTGTAAAAGCATCCACTAATTTCAGTACCACTGCTATCCTTTAAGAGATAGGTTCTATGATTTGATTAGATTAGATTAATACTTGTTCCATGGATCATGAATACGACACTTCGTAATGATGTGGAACGTGTCAGGTTAATAAAAGATGTCTGTATAAGATATTACATTACACAAAATATTGCATGACACTAATGTTTAAGTTGGTTTTTTCCCCTCCCTTAATTAATATCCAAAAATTCAGCCAATGAGTAGTCATCTAGAAATTCTTGTAATTTATTTTTAAATGTTGGTTGGCTATCTGTCAGGCTTTTGATGCTGCTTGGTAGGTGAACAAAGACTTTTGTGGCAGCCTAATTTACCCGTTTCTATTCCAAAGTCAGATTTAACCCTGCATAGTGAAGATAATCCTTTCTCCTGGTGTTACAGCTATGCACACTGCTATTACTTTTGAACTGGGTTGGATTATTAACAACAAATTTCATAAGTGAATATATATAGTGTGAGGTTACTGTGAGGATCCCTAGATCCTTAAATAGATGTCTGCAGGATGACCGTGGGTGGGCTCCAGCAATTATTCTGATTACAAGTTTTTGAGCAATGAATACTTTTCTACTCAACGATGAATTACTCCAGAATATGATGCAATACGAAAGCAGTGAATGAAAGTAGGCATAGTAAGGTAATTTACTGAGATTCTTATCACAAAAATTTGCAATAACCCTAATAGCATACGTAGCTGATCTCAGACGTTTCAGCAGACTATCAATGTGTTGCTTCCAGTTTAACCTCTCATCAATGGACACACCTAAATTTTTTGAAAATTCTACCTTAGCTACAGACTTCTGTTTAAAGCCTATATTTATTACTGGAGTTGTACCATTTACTGCACGGAACTGTATATACTGTGTTTTATCAAAATTGAAAGAGAGTCCGTTTGCTGAGAACCACTTAATAATTTTGTGAAAAACATCATTTACAATTACATCACTTAGTTCTTGGTTTCTGAGTGTTATTACTATACTTGTATCATCAGCAAAAAGAACTAACTTTACATCTTCATCAATGTTGAATGGTAAGCCATTAATGTATATCAAGAACAGTAAAGGACCTAAGACCGAACCCTACAGGACCCCATACTTGATAGCCTGCCAGTTTGAGGAATCAGCTGTTGTTTTAACATTACATGAACCACTTATTTCAACTTTCTGCATTCTTCCAGTTAAGTATGAATTAAACCATTTGTGCATTGCCCCCCTCAAACCATAATTATTTAGCTTATCTAAAAGAATTCCATGATTTACACAATCAAACGCCTTTGAGAGATCAGAAAAAATACCAATGGGTGATGTCCGGTTATTCAGAGCATTTAATTTTTTGATCAGTAAAAGCGTATATAGCATGATTCGTTCTCTGCATTTTGGAAGCTGTGAATGTTTCAGCTGACCAGTTTGACATAGAGTTTATGACTTCTCAAACGCTGTCTTGTATTTTGGAATACGTACGAAATCGCCTACATTAAATAGCTATTTGCGCTGATGTAACATTTTAATACGATTGTATATTGTATCTAGAAGTCTATTATCACGAACATCGATTGGTCACATTTTTGTGTGTGATGTTTGGTTTGATTATACTGTGCAATTGTTTGTGGGAGGATATCGATCCATTTCTGCGAGCCACGAAGATTGAATTGCATCCACATTTTGGTTTTCGTTGTTCTGTTCTGACGTTCCATGATACTCGACTTCAGGTGGGTGAACGTCGAGTAGTGATGTATTCCATACCTCTCCATCACACTCTTGAAATATTTATTGTAAAAATCACCGCCGTGATCTGTTTGAAGGTTGTCTGGGCTTAGATTCGTACCCGTCTGCAGCAATCCATCAAATACATGCGCAACTTCTTTCCCTGTTTTCGCTTTCACCAGTAAAGCCCCGGCATATTTAGAATAAGTAACAATGAAAATTAAAACAAGAGGGTTGGAACTTAAATAGTGTCAACTATTTATTCACAACCGATACAAAAGAGTTACATGTTTGCACCTGTTACTGTCCTTCAAATTAGTCACCAGCGTTGTGTAGAACCCGTTGCCAGCGATGTGGAAGGCGTAGTATACCGTTAGCACAGCCTATTCTGTTGATGGTGAGAATGGAGCAGTCTAAAGTTATGGTGAGTCTCGTGTACGACTGTGATGTTGTTATCCTAACGCATTACGATCCTTCACGGCAGACCGTCAATGCACAGTATTACTGTTCGTTTTAGGAGCATCACCTACGACCAGCTTTGCGAAAGAAGCGGCGACACTTTCTACACAACCCACCCATCATTTTGCACGAGAAAGCGCGGGCGCGTACAGCGCAAGCTGTGGTTGCTCTGTTCGGTCGATGGGACTGGGAAGTACCATCCACCATACTCCCCGGACTTAAGTCCTTGTGGCTTTGATTTGATACCGAAGATGAAGGAACCACTTCGTGGTATTCGCTTCAGAACTATTACAGAGATTCGACAGGCAGTAGACCGCTCCACTCGCACCATCAACAGAACAGACTCTGCTAACGGTATACTACGCCTTTCACATCGCTGGGAACGGGTTCTACACAACGCTGGTGACTACTTTGAAGGACAGTAACAGGTGAAGAAATGTAACTCTTTTGTATCGGTTTTGAATAAATAGAAAGCTCAGAAATTTCATTTGAGTGAGCTATAATACCAGCGGCAGCTGATGCCGTGAGCAGTCGTAGTCGTTCTATTAGCTCATTAGGGTCGTCGTAATATGTATACTGCGGGAGTCGATTGCTCACTCTTTTATGCTGAATGTCAATATCATCACCACTGCTATTTTTTTCACCATAGAATGTAGGTTGTATAATGGATTTGTGTTTCACATTGCTTCCGCTTTATGTATTATTATGCAGATAATTCGAAAGCAATATTTCACTATACATTTCCAGATCTTTAGGTGGATGATTTACAGTTTTCTGGCTCCTAGGAAAATAAGGATCAGTAGACAGGTGTTCTTTGAAACTATTTATCACCGATCTGTATTGTTTCGTCATTTATAGCTATAGGCTGCGTGCCCAACATGTATGGTTTTTCAGTACGGACACCGAATGTTTTGACTATCCCAGCGTCGCTGTGACGGTTAATGAAATCAGCAATAGCGTCATCGTAGTTGTGGCGGAATTTCGCTGAGGGTTCATCGAGAGATTCAGAAACTGGTTTAAAGGTTTCTCGCTGTGTCTGCTCCCGTTTCAAATACTCTAACCTCAGCAACCGTAACTTCTCTTGAACAGCCTTCCGTGCCTCTATGACCTTATGCGTAATCGAAATTTCGGTATATGTTACTCAGGCTTCTGTGCAGTTTGAGGTTTTATACGAGGGTTGTCCAGAAAGTAAGTTCCGATCGATCGTGAAATGGAAACCCCTGGGAAATCCGGTAAAGCTTTGCACAGACGTGTTGGGCAGTGTCTAGTATGTCCGTCAATCGTGTCGCGTCACTCTTTTCAGTTTTGAGTGAACAGTGAGCACATCAAGACGCGTAGGGAATAGCGTTTCCCGCCAAGTATGAGAGCCTGGTTAGAGATTTCGCCTGGGTCATGCAGCCCACATAACACAACTGTCGAGCAGTTCCTTCTTCATCCCAATTCTCGGCAGCACACTGCAGGGGCAATGAAGACGCTCCTGCAGCGTTTCCGATGAGAAGTGTTTGATCACGCACAATGCAGCCCGTAATTGGCTTCCCCCTGAGTCTTATCTTTGCTCACGAGAACCGCTGGGTATGAAGACAAAATTTTTCCACAGGCAACGAACTCCTGACCAGTGCAGATTACTGGCCGAAATCACAGGCGGCAGCTTTCTATGACGAGGATATTGGAAAGTTGATACAACACTACGGCAAAACTCGAAGTTGGAGTGGCGACTATGTAGAGAAGTAGGTGAAATGTGTACCTAACTGTTGTAAATAAAACGTTTCTGGTTTTCACTGTGGTTTCCATTTCGCGACCGATGGGAACTTACTTTCTGGACAACCCTCGTATATCCGCTCTTCTTCTTCTTCTTCTTCTTCTTATGCTACTCTCCCTTCTCGGTAACAGCTATTTTACTCTCAGTTAAGTAGCCTATTTTCTTTTTAATTGCGTTAACCCGTTCGTACAATGTCTCCTTCTCAATAACAGCTATTTCCCCTTCAGCTAAGCCGTTTACTTTCTTCTCGAGTGCATTAACCCAATCATTCAGTGTATTGGGGGGGGGGGGGGGGTATGACATTACGTCTCTAGGTCCTTGCGTACGCCACCAACTTCACGTTCGAGAGTTTGAATTTTCGCGTCCATGTACAAACGAATGTTTTGTCTATGCGCACTCATCCTATCAAACTGAGCTCCCGGCAAGCTTTCGAATTTATCAGTGGTGACGCATATAGTGATGTACTCAACTCTTTGCGTGGCTATATATATATATATAGGAACTCCTGAAAGTTCCTTCTATACTTGCCGTCAATCAGGTTTCTTGTTTTATCAATGACGAGAAATCCATACTGTGATTGATTCCAGTAATCTGCACATATCTTCAGAGATTCATTGAACGACATGTCGGTTCCTACATGAGCATGGTAAATGTGTTTTAAATTCAGATTGTCCTGTTTGAATGCTATATTTAGGTTTGCATTATCCCTCAGCAGCTGTTTTGAGATTCTGGAATATGTCTGACTCAGATAAAATACATCAACAGCCATATGGCGACCGAAACAGAAATAACAACGAATTTGATCTTGGTTTTCCACAGCAACATCGTCAAATATGAACACTGTGTTTGGTTTTACGTTTTCCGGTGGAGGGATATCATTGCTCTCACTGAATGTCGTGTATGTCACACCATCTACACCCTGCAGTATCTCCTGTAATTGTTGGTATTTGGGCTGAAACAGTGTTTTTGAAATACACTTACATACTCAAAGCGGGCACCATCCGGATGTATTAGCAGCGACATGAGAACATTTGTCTTGCCGCAGTTGGATGGGCCTACAATTATTGCATTTATGTTGTCAGGACGGACTACGCTATTCTCCTTCTTCTGGTCTACTTGTCCACCGTCACAGTTCCATTCGCTTACAACAAAGTCTTGATGCTTCACCCACCGTGCCATGATACATACTACGTCAGGTACTGGCGCACAATGGGTTTTTGTAGAAACTAATGAACACTATGCCCTCCAATGATACCGACTATCTCAGGAACTGGCATGCAATAGACTTTTACTGAGAAGTTAGTTAAATGACATAATATTCTGCTGTTGCATGTTTGCAGTGAAAATACTCGTGGCAGTAGCTTTAGCACTTGCATTATAATAAGACGTAAGAAATAAAAAAAAAGATATTCATGGTTACATAATTTTTTTTCAGCAATCGTACACAGGATGCACTATTCTTTGTTTATCTTAATGCCAGTACAGAATAAAGAAAATAAAGCCTTATTGTAAGCACAGAATTCAGGATGTATTTCTCTGAAACTTATTGGCGGTACATTAGTTTTCGTAAGCATCATATTGACCCACTGTTCGAAGTCGTCTACATGCACACTGTTCATATTACATACTCTGCATTGTCTCTATACACAGCTTTAATACAAGGCAGCCATCTGTCCAGTCTTTCCAACACAATGGATAGCACTATGTGTACATCGAAAAAGTTTTTAACGGTGGAGCACTGTAGACAAATGGATGTGTCACCTGACTTCACACAGAGTACAGAGCCATTGTACACTGTTGTAATGGCTGGAGTTGGAGCAGCATAGTAAATGTCCAGACGACGGCTCGGATGATATTCGACGGTCAAGTGTTCTATCTACATCTACATCTACATTTATACTCCGCAAGCCACCCAGCGGTGTGTGGCGGAGGGCACTTTACGTGCCACTGTCATTACCTCCCTTTCCTGTTCCAGTCGCGTATGGTTCGCGGGAAGAACGACTGTCTGAAGGCCTCCGTGCGCGCTCGAATCTCTCTGATTTTACAATCGTGATCTCCTCGGGAGGTATAAGTAGGGGGAAGCAATATATTCTATACCTCATCCAGAAATGCACCCTCTCGAAACCTGGCGAGCAAGCTACACCGCGATGCAGAGCGCCTCTCTTGCAAAGTCTGCCACTTGAGTTCGCTAAACATCTCCGTAACGCTATCACGGTTACCAAATAACCCTGTGACGAAACGCGCCGCTCTTCTTTGGATCTTCTCTATCTCCTCCGTCAACCCGATTTGGTACGGATCCCACACTGGTAAGCAATACTCAAGTATAGGTCGAACGAGTGTTTTGTAAGCCACCTCCTTTGTTGATGGACTACATTTTCTAAGGACTCTCCCAATGAATCTCAACCTGGTACCCGCCTTACCAACAATTAATTTTATATGACCATTCCACTTCAAATCGTTCCGCACGCATACTCCCAGATATTTAACAGAAGTAAGTGCTACCAGTGTTTGTTCCGCTATCATATAATCATACAAGAAAAGGATCCTTTTTTCTACGTATTCGCAACACATTACATTTGTCTATGTTAAGGGTCAGTTGCCACTCCCTGCACAAAGTGCCTATCCGCTGCAAGTCTTCCTGCATTTCGCTACAATTTTCTAATGCTGCAACTTCTCTGTATACTACAGCATCATCCGCGAAAAGCCGCATGGAACTTCCGACACTATCTATTAGGTCTTTTATATATATTGTGAGAAGCAATGGTCCCATAATACTCCCCTGTGGCACTCCAGAGGTTACTTTAACGTCTGTAGACCTCTGTCCATTGATGACAACATGCTGTGTTCTGTGTGCTAAAAACTCTTCAATCCAGCCACACAGCTGGCTGATATTCCGTAGGCTCCTACTTTGTTTATCAGGCGACAGTGCGGAACTGTATCGAACACCTTCTGGAAGTCAAGGAAAATAGAATCTACCAGGGAGCCTGTATATAATATTTTCTGGGTCTCATGAACAAATTAAGCGAGTTGGGTCTCACACGATCGCTGTTTCCGGAATCCATGCTGATTCCTACAGAGTAGATTCCGTGTTTCCAAAAACGACATGATACTCGAGCAAAAAACATGTTCTAAAATTCTACAACAGATCGACGTCAGAGATATAGGTCTATAGTTTTGCGTATCTGCTCGACGACCCTTCTTGAAGACTGGGACTACCTGTGCTCTTTTCCAATCATTTGGTACCTTCCGTTCCTCTAGAGACTTGCGGTACACGACTGTTAGTAGGGGGGCAAGTTCTTCCGCGTACTCTGTGTAGAATCTAACTGGTATTCCGTCAGGTCCAGTGGACTTTCCTCTGTTGAGTGATTCCAGTTGCTTTTCTATTCCTTTGACACTTATTTCGATGTCAGCCATTTCTTCGTTTGTGCGAGGATTTAGAGAAGGAACTGCAGTGCGGTCTTCCTCTGTGAAACAGCTTTGGAAAAAGGTGTTTAGTATTTCAGCTTTACGCGTGTCATCCTCTGTTTCAAAGCCATTATCATCCCGGAGTGTCTGGATATGCTGTTTGGAGCCACTTACAGATTTAACGTAAGACCAGAACTTCCTAGGATTTTCTGTCAAGTCGGTACATAGAATTTTACTTTCGAATTCACTGAACGCTTCACGCATAGCCCTCCTTACGCTACTCGTGCTAAACAGATAAACCTTCCTCCCTTTTTTTATATTCCTATTAACTTCCATATTCAGTGATGCTGCAACGGCCTTATGATCACTGATTCCCTGTTCTGCACTTACAGAGTCGAAAAGTTCGGATCTGTTTGTTATCAGTAGGTCAAAGGTGTTATCTCCACGAGTCGGTTCTCCGTTTAATTGCTCTAGGTAATTTTCGGATAGTGCTCTCAGTATAATGTCACTCGATGCTCTGTCCCTACTATCCGTCCTAAACATTTGAGTGTCCCAGTCTATATCTGGTAAATTGAAATCTCCACCTAAGACTATAACATGCTGAGAAAATTTATGTGAAATGTATTCCAAATTTTCTCTCAGTTGTTCTACCACTAATGCTGCTGAGTCGGGAGGTCGGTAAAAGGAGCCAATTATTAACCTAGCTTGTGTTGAGTGTAACCTTCATCCTCAATAATTCACAGGAACTATTCACTTCTACTTCACAACAGGATAATCTACTACTAACAGCGACAAACAAGCCACCACTAGTTGCATGCAATCTATCCCTTCTAAACACCGTCTGTGCCTTTGTAAAAATTTCGGCAGAATTTATCTCTGGCTTCAGCCAGCTTTCTGTACCTGTAACGTTTTCAGCTTCGGTGCTTTCTACCAGCGCTTGAAGTTCCGGTACTTTTCCAATGCAGCTTCGACAGTTAACAATTACAATACCGATTGCTGCTTGGTCCCCGCATGTCCTGACTTTGCCCCACACCCTTTGAGGCTGTTGCCCTTTCTGTACTTGCCCGAGGCCATCTAACCTAAAAAACCGCCCAGCCCACGACACACAACCCCTGCTACCCGCGTAGCCGCTTGCTGCGTGTAGTGGACTCCTGACCTATCCAGCGGAACAAGAAACCCCACCACCCTAGGGCGCAAATCGAGGAATCTGCAGCCCACACGGTCTCAGCCTCTGATTCAGACCCTCCACTTGGCTCTGTACCAATGTACGCTTTTGCTCGACACAGTTCATCCCATTCCACTTTCGTAAACCTCACTTTACCACTTTTAGCTACATTCTCGATCTCTATCACAATACGCCATTCTCTGTATGTGGTTGCTTCTATACTAATATGTTAACGTTTCCACCCACTAGTGGTTAAAATATACACTGAGGAAAAGAGTAATGGTGCACAGGGCTTAATTGGTGTCTTCTCAACTCACTTTGTCCGTGCAGTATCACTGGAGTATTTTGTGATGGCGCGAACGATGGAGGCCAGTACTGACCTGCGTCATGTTGATTAGGTCTCCCGGTGCATTTCAGCGAGTCAGGGGCTGGCTGAGTGTCTTCAACCGACAATAACAGCTGATTGTGCTGCTCCATCAAGCTGACCAGGTGCACGACAGATTCCCAGGATGCTGCCGCTTTTGCAGGTCCCGACGGGCTGGGACACATCACTGCTGCAGACCGCGACAGGTTCGATGACATCGCATCCATTGATGAACAAAGAAGGAAAACTGTTACAAGCGGCGATATAAGCACAAAAACTCATATTCCTCACACGGCAGTAGCCCCAGACATTAAGAGTGGGGTACGTACTCTTCCACAGTTACTTCCTATTCTGTTGTTGCTGCGGCTGGGTGGCGCTGGACGATCTCGATTGGCGCTTCATGCTGAGTGACAGACTGACTGACTGCACTTGAGACAGCAGAGCTGCTGGGCCCGCCTCGTATCTACATCTACATCTACATCCATACTCCGCAAGCCACCTGACGGTGTGTGGCGGAGGGTACCCTGAGAACCTCTGTCGGTTCTCCCTTTTATTCCAATCTCGTATTGTTGGTGGAAAGAAGGATTGTCGGTATGATTCTGTGTGGGCTCTAATCTCTCTGATTTTATCCTCATGGTCTCTTCGCGAGATATACGTAGGAGGGCGCAATATACTGCTTGACTCTTCGGTGAAGGTATGTTCTCGAAACTTTAACAAAAGCCCGTACCGAGCTACTGAGCGTCTCTCCTGCAGAGTCTTCCACTGGAGTTTATCTATTATCTCCGTAACGCTTACTAAATGATCCTGTAACGAAGCCCGCTGCTCTCCGTTGGATCTTCTCTATCCCTGCTATCAACCCTATCTGGTACGGATCCCACACTGTTGAGCAGTATTCAAGCAATGGGCGAACAAGCGTACTGTAACCTACTTCCTTTGTTTTCGGATTGCATTTCCTTAGGATTCTTCCAATGAATCTCAGTCTGGCATCTGCTTTACCGACGATCAACTTTAAATGATCATTCCATTTTAAATTGCTCCTAATGCCTACTCCCAGATAATTTATGGAATTAACTGCTTCCAGTTGCTGACCTGCTATTTTGTAGCTAAATGATAAGGGATCTATCTTTCTATGTATTCGCAGCACATTACACTTGTCTACATTGAGATTCAATTGCCATTCTCTGCACCATGCGTGAATTCGCTGCAGATCCTCCTGCATTTCAGTAGGATTTTCCATTGTTACAATCTCTCGATACACCACAGCATCATCTGCAAAAAGCCTCAGTGAACTTCCGATGTCATCCACCAGGTCATTTATGTATATCGTGAATAGAAACGGTCGTATGACACTCCTCTGCGGCACACCTGAAATCACTCTTACTTCGGAAGACTTCTCTCCGTAGAGAATGACATGTTGCGTTCTGTTATCTAGGAACTCCTCAATCCAATCGCACAATTGGTGTGATAGTCCGTATGCTCTTACTTTGTTCATTAAACGACCGTGGCGAACTGTATCGAACGTCTTGGGGAAGTCAAGAAACACGGCATCTACCTGTGAACCCGTGTCTATGGCCTCTGAGTCTCGTGGACGAATAGCGCAAGCTGGGTTTCACACGACCGTCTTTTTCGAAACCCATGCTGATTCCTATCACCGTGGTATTGTGTCCCTGTTGGCTACTGCCAATTTCAAGCGCCTCTGGTGATATAATTGTGTTAGGGGAGTGCAATTGGCCATATTAATTTTCTTCTAATTCCCTGGAGGGGGGGGGGGGGGGGTGAGAGGCGTCAGCACGGCCCTGGAACAAAGAAATTTCCACTAAAGTTCGAAATTCCCGCCAAAATTCGAATTTCCGCCAGTAGGGTACTATGGGTGGGATGAGGGAAATCTGGGGCCCACGTGCAGACTGAGAAAAACACATTACGTCATCGGGGGTGGGGGTGAGCGTGGTCGGGGGGGGGAGGGAGATTAACTGATCAATTTCATTAATTCGCATATCGATTTGATATCAAAATTAGGGTGGTGCCGCTATCTCCTTACTACTCATCTCAACCACTAATGATGCTGTCACTTGCATGCTTCTTGTTTTTTATTGTCAGGTGAAACGTCAGGCAGAAATGGCCACAAAGGTAAGAATTTATGTCTTGGTAACGTTCTAAATAGTACGACACCTATATCCACATCTACATGATTATTTTGCAATTCAGAGTTAAGTGCGTGGTGGAGTGTTCATCGAACCACCTCCAAGGTAGTTCTCTCCCGTTCCACTCTCGAATAGCGTGCGGGTAAAACGAAAACTTAAATCTTTCTGTGAAAGCCCTGATTTCTCTTATTTTATTGTGTTGATCATTTATCTCTCTGACGAGAAATCTTGTTATTGAAATTTCATAGGAATTTCCTATCGCAACGAGAAATGCCTTTATTTTAATGATTGTCACCTCAACTCGCTTATCAGATCAGTGTTACTCTCTCCCCTATTTCGCCATAATATAAAACGAGCTGCCTTTCTTTGAACTTTTTCGATGTCCACTGTCAATCTTATCTGATGAGGACCCCATACAGCACAGCAGTACTTTAGCAGAGGACGAAGAAGTATAAAAACCAGATATTTAGTTGACTTTACATCTTTTACATTTGTGTCATTTGTCTTGTAACCACTTTTCGCACCATGCAGATATTATGTATAAATCATTTTGCAATTGGTTTTGATCGTCTGATGACTTTACAAGACGTTAAATGAAAGCATCATCTGCAAACAATCTAAAGAGGGTTTCTCAGATTGTCTCCTAAGAGCCGGCCGCGGTGGTCTCGCAGTTAAGGCACTCAGTCCGGAACCGCGTGAGTGCTACGGTCGCAGGTTCGAATCCTACCTCGGGCATGGATGTGTGTGATGTCCTTAGGATACTTAGGTTTAAGTAGTTCTAAGTTCTAGGGGACTGATGACCACAGATGTTAAGTCCCATAGTGCTCAGAGCCATTTGAACCATTTTTTTGTCTCCTAAGACGTTTATGTAGGTCAGGAACAGCAAGCGGTCTATAACATTCCTGGGGCAACTCCAAATGCTATTTCTTTTCGTTGATTATCACCACCTGTGACCTTTCTGACAGGAAATCACATATCAAGTCGCACAATTGAGATGATACTCTATTGGCACGCAATTTGTTAGAAGTCGTTTGTGAAGAACGGTGTAGAAAGCCTTCTGGAAATCTAAAAATGTGGAATCAATTTGACATATTCTGCCGTTACTTCTTGAGAATAAAGAGCTAATTGTTTTTTACAAGAATGATATTTTCTGACTCCTTGCTGCCTGTATTTCAGTAGATCGTTTTCCTTGCGTAATTCATAATGTTAGTACACAGTAGACACTGATGGAAAAATGGCAACACGAGGAAGAAGTTGTGTGACGTAAACGAAGATTGGTAGGCGTGTTCCTACATCTAAAGGATGATGTCTATTCAAATTTCGCGCCAATCGCATTCGAGTGGTGCAGTTAGTGCCACAATGAGGATGCAAATCAGGTTTGTTTTAAATAGACGCTCTAATGGTCGTGAGAGTTTGTTACCTTTGATACTGGACGTGGTGAGTGCTGTGGCCTTCTCCACCAGACATCACGGCGCCTAGAGTATCAGCAGCCTGCAGCCGCTGGTTGGCCGCTTCGCAGACACACCGAAGCACTACACAACCGACAGGCAACATTGATGAACGGCCACAACAACAACAACAACAACAACACAGCAAAGACACCAGCGCTCACCAGGGTCCACTACCTGCCCACATAGACATAAGGAAGAGGTCGCTACAGATCCCGGAACTATTTTCACACGTCAAACCACGGGATGGAAAATAGTTCCAAGGTACTCATCCGCACAAGCGCTATAAAGGCCGGCGCTCGGGCGCACTTCGGCAGTTCATCGTCCGCCAGCAGACGTGAATAGCTGCCTCTCCGGCAGCCCGGCTTGAATCTTCTCGATGATATCTGGATTAGGCTTGGTATATCGGAGAAGTCTCTGGCGGAGGCTAGTAGGAAATTATTTTAGTGGTTTCTATATTATTTTTGTATGTAGTTGTAATTCGAAGACGGATCACTGTTTTGTGTTGGTGTTAGCTTTGGAGAATTTGTTTTGGTTAACTGAACAGTCCGATAAATTGTTTCTTCTGCTTACGCAGACATATCAGTGAGTTGATGTTAGTCAAGAATGCCTTTAAGGCGACAAAGACGCCACTATCAACACGGCACTGAATTTGAAAGAGGTCGTGTAATAGAGTTATGAGAAGCTGCAGGTTCCTTCTGCGATACTTTATGCAGCCACTGTAAATGAATGCTGGCAGCGGTGTTGACGAGAATGTAAGGTCACAAGGAGACCAGGCCACTTGACACTGCTGAGACGGAAGATCATCGTTATCGGCATATGGCTCTGACGCATCGTATTGCATCCGCAGCAGCAATTTCAGCACTACGGTGACTCAGAGAACTGCTACAAATCGATAACTTCAAGGACCACTCCGAATTAGATACCCTGTGGTGTGCGTTCCACTGACTCCAGACTACCGCCACTTGCGACTGCAGTGGTCTCAGGCGAGGGCTCATTGGAGCGCAAGCTGGAGGTCTGCTGCGTTTTCTGATGGAAAGCTAGTTCTGCCTCAGTGCGATTGATGGATGGATGTTGCCTAGAAGGGTGCCAATCGAGGGCCTGCTACTAACCTGTATACGTTCTGAACACACTGGACCTGCACCTGGAGTTATCACATGGGATGCGATTTCGTATGACAGCAGGAGCGCTTTCGTGGTTACCCACGTACCCAGACTGCAAATTTGTACGTCACTCTGGTGATTCGACCTGTTGTGCGGCCGTTCATGAACGGCATTCCAAGTGGGCGTTTTCCAACAGGGTAACGTTCGCCCACATACTGCTGTTCTATGTCAACAATCTCAACAGAGTGTCGACATGTTGCCTTGGCCTGCTCTATCACCAGATCTGTCTCCATCCAAGCACGGTTGGGGAATTGTCGGATGACAACTCCAGCATCATTCACAAACAGCATTAACCGTTCCTGTACTGACCGACCAAGAGCAACAGACTTAGAACTCCATCCAACAAACTGAAATCCGGCATCAGTACAACACAATGAATGCACGATTGCAATTACAACGGTTATTAATGTACCGGTATTTCACATTAACAATGCCTTACCCTGTTTTTACATTAACCTGTGATCTTGCAACGCTAATCACTTGAATATGTTGCATACGCTCATGAAATTTCATTATCCTACTGCAAATCGAGACCAGTGATATGGATCTGCATTTCATCTTATTACTTCTACATCCTTTTTCGGTATTGGTGCCACGTGTGCAGTTTTTCACTCTTCAGGAATGGATCCTTCAGATCGGTGAGCGGTCGTAAATGATTGCTGAGGATGGAGCTACTGTTTCAGCAAGCTCTGAAAGGAATATGACTGGTATACAATCTGGACTGGAGGCCTTGGATTTTTTACGAGGCTTAAGGTGCTTCGCTACACTGATATCTATATATAAGTTTCACCTGGTTCCTATTTGTGAAGTAATGACAGACTTCTGGTGCTCTTAAATCGCCGAATGAGTATAGGTAGTAGATGAAATTTCGTTTATTTATCTATTTATTTTTTGACATACGAAACCTAGTGAATTCCATATTCCTACAACGTCTAAATTGAGTCCCACGTTCTTTGCATTGGCACATCGTCTCTGAAAATGTATCCTGCAGGAACACACCGCCACGAAATCTTGGGTTTTTGTTTTCTTACAACGTTAAGCAGATCTATGCATGTAAGCGGTCTGTTTTGTAATATAGCCTATGCCCTTTCCTGTATGGTTTTAAATATAATCATTTACCGGTAGCAACCATCTCCATGGCAATATTACGTGTTTTAGACTCCTGTAGCCGCCTCTCTACGCTTTCTGCAGTCCTTACTGTTTGAGTTAATGGAGCGGCTCCAATGGCTAGTGACTAACGGCTGATAGTCCTTCAAATGCAAGGGTAATAAATGGAATTATTTGACCAGATGTCTTAGGTATCGCCACAACCCTGAGTGTTTTAACGTCTTTTTCTTCTCGTTTTCTGCTTCACGGCATCTTTCGCCACTGTCAGTGCTGATTGGATGCAATGTTTTTAAACATCCGGTACGTTCTCCTTTTTTCTTTACTGCGTGACGAGCTGTAGTCATAATTTGCTTGAAGGTTATTCCAGCACTCAGTTTAAGTTTGGCGTGCATTGCCTCATCAAACTTGAGAGCTACAATAAATTGTCGTATATTAGACTAATCGGAGAAAGAAAACTGGCGTTCTACGGATCGGAGCGTGGAATGTCAGATCCCTTAATCGGGCAGGTAGGTTAGAAAATTTAAAAAGGGAAATGGATAGGTTAAAGTTAGATATAGTGGGAATTAGTGAAGTTCGGTGGCAGGAGGAACAAGACTTCTGGTCAGGTGACTACAGGGTTATAAACACAAAATCAAATAGGGGTAATGCAGGAGTAGGTTTAATAATGAATAGGAAAATAGGAATGCGGGTAAGCTACTACAAACAGCATAGTGAACGCATTATTGTGGCCAAGATAGATACGAAGCCCACACCCACTACAGTAGTACAAGTTTATATGCCAACTAGCTCTGCAGATGATGAAGAAATTGAAGAAATGTACGATGAAATAAAAGAAATTATTCAGATAATGAAGGGAGACGAAAATTTAATAGTAATGGGTGACTGGAATTCGAGTGTAGGAAAAGGGAGAGAAGGAAACATAGTAGGTGAATATGGATTGGGGCTAAGAAATGAAAGAGGAAGCCGCCTAGTAGAATTTTGCACAGAGCACAACTTAATCATAGCTAACACTTGGTTTAAGAATCATGAAAGAAGGTTGTATACGTGGAAGAACCCTGGAGATACTAAAAGGTATCAGATAGATTATATAATGGTAAGACAGAGATTTAGGAACCAGGTTTTAAGTTGTAAGACATTTCCAGGGGCAGATGTGGACTCTGACCACAATCTATTGGTTATGACCTGTAGATTAAAACTGAAGAAACTGCAAAAATGTGGGAAATTAAGGAGATGGGACCTGGATAAACTGAAAGAACCAGAGGTTGTACAGAGTTTCAGAGAGAGCATAAGGGAACAATTGACAGGAGTAGGGGAAAGAAATACAGTAGAAGAAGAATGGGTAGCTCTGAGGGATGTAGTAGTGAAGGCAGCAGAGGATAAAGTAGGTACAAAGACGAGGGCTGCTAGAAATCCTTGGGTAACAGAAGAAATATTGAATTTAATTGATGAAAGGAGAAAATATAAAAATGCAGTAAATGAAGCAGGCAAAAAGGAATACAAACGTCTCAAAAATGAGATCGACAGGAAGTGCAAAATGGCTAAACAGGGATGGCTAGAGGACAAATGTAAGGATGTAGAAGCTTATCTCACTAGGGGTAAGATAGATACTGCCTACAGGAAAATTAAAGAGACCTTTGGAGAGAAGAGAACCACGTGTATGAATATCAAGAGCTCAGATGGCAGCCCAGTTCTAAGCAAAGAAGGGAAGGCAGAAAGGTGGAAGGAGTATATAGAAGGTTTATACAAGGGCGATGTACTTGAGGACAATATTATGGAAATAGAAGAGGATGTAGATGAAGACGAAATGGGAGATACGATACTGCGTGAAGAGTTTGACAGAGCACTGAAAGACCTGAGTCGAAACAAGGCCCCCGGAGTAGACAACATTCCATTAGAACTACTGACGGCCTTGGGAGAGCCAGTCATGACAAAACTCTACCAGCTGGTGAGCAAGATGTATGAGACAGGCGAAGTACCCTCAGACTTCAAGAAGAATATAATAATTCCAATCCCAAAGAAAGCAGGTGCTGACAGATGTGAAAATTACCGAACTATCAGTTTAATAAGCCACGGCTGCAAAATACTAACGCGAATTCTTTACAGACGAATGGAAAAACTGGTAGATGCAGACCTTGGGGAGGATCAGTTTGGATTCCGTCGAAATGTTGGAACACGTGAGGCAATACTGACCTTACGACTTATCTTAGAAGAAAGATTAAGAAAAGGCAAACCTACGTTTCTAGCATTTGTAGACTTAGAGAAAGCTTTTGACAATGTTGACTGGAATACTCTTTTTCAAATTCTAAAGGTGGCAGGGGTAAAATACAGGGAGCGAAAGGCTATTTATAATTTGTACAGAAACCAGATGGCAGTAATAAGAGTCGAGGGGCATGAAAGGGAAGCAGTGGTTGGGAAAGGAGTGAGACAGGGTTGTAGCCTCTCCCCGATGTTATTCAATCTGTATATTGAGCAAGCAGTAAAGGAAACAAAAGAAAAATTTGGAGTAGATATTAAAATTCATGGAGACGAAGTAAAAACTTTGAGGTTCGTCGATGACATTGTAATTCTGTCAGAGACGGCAAAGGACTTGGAAGAGCAGTTGAACGGAATGGACCTTGTCTTGAAAGGAGGATATAAGATGAACATTAACAAAAGCAAAACGAGGATAATGGAATGTAGTCAAATTAAATCGGGTGATGCTGAGGGAATTAGATTAGGAAATGAGACACTTAAAGTAGTAAAGGAGTTTTGCTATTTAGGAAGTAAAATAACTGATGATGGTCGAAGTAGAGAGGATATAAAATGTAGACTGGCAATGGCAAGGAAAGCGTTTCTGAAGAAGAGAAATTTGTTAACATCGAATATAGATTTATGTATCAGGAAGTCGTTTCTGAAAGTATTTGTTTGGAGTGTAGCCATGTATGGAAGTGAAACATGGACGATAACTAGTTTGGACAAGAAGAGAATAGAAGCTTTCGAAATGTGGTGCTACAGAAGAATACTGAAGATAAGGTGGATAGATCACGTAACTAATGAGGAGGTATTGAATAGGATTGGGGAGAAGAGAAGTTTGTGGCACAACTTGACTAGAAGAAGGGATCGGTTGGTAGGACATGTTTTGAGGCATCAAGGGATCACAAATTTAGCATTGGAGGGCAGCGTGGAGGGTAAAAATCGTAGAGGGAGACCGAGAGATGAGTACACTAAGCAGATTCAGAAGGATGTAGGTTGCAGTAGGTACTGGGAGATGAAGCAGCTTGCACAGGATAGAGTAGCATGGAGAGCTGCATCAAACCAGTCTCAGGACTGAAGACAACAACAACAACAACAACGGTCCAACTTTATCAACTAAAGTTTGGTCTGCAATGTGACGTTCTTTATTGGTAGTGGAATTGGTATTGTTCCTTGCATGTGTCATGTGAGATATTAATACCCTTAAGCTATGAGATAGGCACTTTTTCAACTTCGTTCCAGGTCCACAAAAATTATATCCAGGAATATGAAGTTCAACTGGCAGATTCTCGAGAATGTGCCCCCCCCCCCCCCCACCTCTTTTGATTAGTTTCCTAGCAGTTATGCCACACTGCTGTGTGGTTTGAGATTTTTGTGTCCTATTATATAATGAACTAGGAGCTTTCACTCAACTGTTATGCTCTGATGTGAAGCCAAGTCGTTTGACTAAAGCTTTGGTGCTCCCATGACTTATGAACAACGAGGAACACATATAGGTCAGAGGTTTTCTGTAATTCTTCTGTGTAAAAACTTAGCGTAATTTCTTCACCATCACTGTCCTTCAAGATGTATACTCTCGGTTTATGCGCTGCCCTTTGTAAAGAAAAGCTCCCTTGACTACTTCGGTACGTAAGACATCTCAAACAATTTTATACTTCGAAATGTGTGTACCAAATAACCTACAGTGAACTTCTACTTGTGCGGATCCACCCTATCATACGACTGTATACTGTATTTAGAAGCCCATTTTCATCAAGTGGCCACCCAGACGTCAATAACTTTGCAATTGGTTGAATTACTTATTTTTAAGATAGTGAAACTAGTGGGGACAACGGGAGTCAAGTGCCTTAGCTGTAACCTTCATACAGCCATGCATATCTGTTAGTTTTCTCACTGACATATCGTTTACACTTCTGCAGTCTAGCATTCAACATCCAGTCATTTATAGCTCCTACCTTGATAAGATGTTCCAGTTCTATTAATTTAATGCTGATTGCATCGATTTTTCCGTTTATATATAGATGCATTTGCTCTGCACCCTCTGAAGGAGTATGAAACACAGAGGCAAATTACGTAGCACGATACGCCAAGATACATGTTCTGCGAAAGAACGCTGTGTGTAGATATTTAAATACACTATGTGATCAAAAGTATCCGGACACCTGGCTCAAAATGACTTAAAAGTTCGTGGCACCCTCCATCGGTAATGTTGGAAATCAATATGGTGTTGGCCACCCTTAGCCTTCATGACAGCTTCCACTCTCGCAGGCACACATTCAATCAGATGCACTAAGGTTTCTTGGGGAATTGCAGCCCATTCTTCACGGAGTTCTGCACTGAGAAGATATATCGATGTCGGTCGGTGAGGCCTGGCACCAAGTCGTCGTTCCAAAACACCTCAAAGGTATTCTATAGGATTCAGACCAGGTTTCCGTGCAGGCCAGTCCATTACAGGGATGTTATTGTCGTGTAACCACTCCGCCACAGGCCGTGCATTATGAGTAGGTGCTCGAGAGTGTTGAAAGATGCAATCGGCATCCTCGAATTGCTCTTCAACATTGGGAAGCGAGAAGGTGCTTAAAACATCAATGTAGGCCTGTGCTGTGATAGTGTCACGCAAAACAACAAGGGGTGAAAGACACTTCCATGAAAAACACGACCACATCATAACCTCACCTCCTACGAATTTTACTGTTAGCACTATGCATGCTGGCAGATGACGTTCACAGGGCATTCGCCATACTCACACCCTACAATCGAATGGCCACATTGTGCACCGTGATACGTCACTACACTCAACGTTTTTCCACTGTTCAATCGTCCAATATTTACACTCCTTACTCCAAGCGAGGCGTCGTTTGGTATTTACCGGTGTAATGTTTGGCTTATGAGCATCCCTCTCAGAATAAAGTAAGCATCAATTTTGAACGACATAAGTCTTTCTCCATCTACAACTACGTTATTACTCTGCAATGCTCATATGAGTGTTTGGCAAATGGTTCATAGAATCTTTGTATGGCTAGTTCTCCACCATTTCACTCTCGAACAGGACGTGGGAAAAATGAATACCTGTATCTTTCCGTGAGATCTCTGATTTCTCTTATTTTACTATGATTATTTCGTCACAACGAAAAACGCTTTTGTTTTAATGGCTGAAACCTCAAGTCGCGTATCAAATCCGTGACATTCTCTCCACTATTTCTCGATAACACCAAAAAGGCTACTTTTCTTTGGACTTTTTTGATGTCCTCCGTTAACCCTCTAGGGAAAGGATCCCATGATGTGCAGCAATACTACAGGACAGGACAGGCAAGGGAAGTGTGGGCAGCCTAGTAGGTTTCTTGCACCTCCTTTTTTTTTTTTGTTGCCATCTCATAAAAGCATATATATTATAACTAAAAATACTCTATAAATAAATTTTTAATAAGTGAGATAATAACGACAATGAGCGGGTACATCGAGCAGTCTTCAAATGATTTCAGAGCATTATAATTTGAGTTCATTAGCTCAATTTGTGCGTCATTCATTTCCGCCGCCACAGACATCTAATTCTGTGTTCTGCTCTAGAAAGCCACTTAACATAATGTGTACGTTTCGTTTGGTTTCACAGATCACATGACCTTTTAGCACGATGCATTTGAGTGTTTGCGTGAGTTAATGTGTTTACCAAGTTGTCCATTACTAAAACAACTGTAACTTCCACAGTTTTCATAGTATCGACTGTATAAAATGTTTCTGTGGCTTGTCTGGACGCTACGGTTTGTTTATTATGAATAAAACTCTAGATAATGACTTATACATTCTTAAACTGCAGTTTAAGATGAAACTAAATGATTTCTACATCTACATCTACATCCATACTCCGCAAGCCACCTGACGGTGTGTGGCGGAGGGTACCCTGAGTACCTCTATCGGTTCTCCCTTCTATTCCAGTCTCGTATTGTACGTGGAAAGAAGGATTGTCGGTATGCTTCTGTGTGGGCTCTAATCTCTCTGATTTTATCCTCATGGTCTCTTCGCGAGATATACGTAGGAGGGAGCAATATACTGCTTGACTCTTCGGTGAAGGTATGTTCTCGAAACTTTAACAAAAGCCCGTACCGAGCTACTGAGCGTCTCTCCTGCAGAGTCTTCCACTGGAGTTTATCTATTATCTCCGTAACGCTTTCGCGATTACTAAATGATCCTGTAACGAAGCGCGCTGCTCTCCGTTGGATCTTCTCTATCTCTTCTATCAACCCTATCTGGTGCGGATCCCACACTGCTGAGCAGTATTCAAGCAGTGAAATATTTTTAAGTGCTTTATCTGAAAACTACCTTGAGCAGTTAAACAGAGAACCGACTCGTGGCGATAACATATTAGACCTTCTGGTGACACACACACCCGAACTATTTGAATCAGTTAATGCAGAACAGGGAATCAGCGATCATAAAGCGTTTACTGCATCGATGATTTCAGTTGTAAATAGAAATATTAAAAAAGGTAGGAAGATTTTTCTGTTTAGCAAAAGTGACAAAAAGCATATTACAGAATACCTGACGGCTCAACACACAAGTTTTGTCTCAAGTACAGATAGTGTTGAGGATCAGTGGACAAAGTTCAAAACCATCGTACAATATGCGTTAGATGAGTATGTGCCAAGCAAGATTTTAAGAGATGGGAAAGAGCCACCGTGGTACAACAACCGGGTTAGAAAACTGCTGCGGAAGCAAAGGGAACTTCACAGCAAACATAAACATAGCCAAAGCCTTGCAGACAAACAAACTAAATGATTTGTTGGAAACAAACTGTTTCAGATCAACTGACAAAGTTCCCAGTAGGATCAAGTAATGTATATATTAATAATAATATCAAATAATGTTAGTGTTAGATTAAATTCTTCTGTATGGTACAGAAACTGGATTAGTTTCGGTGCAGTCCCCATTGTTATCAGATTTTCCCCTCCCCTTATGGTCCCATGCGCCGTTGTCAGATCTTCCTTTCAGCCATATGACATAAACCAATTGCCTTTTTTATAGAATGACGGGAAATTCAAAACTTGGAGGGGAACTCAATATAGGAAAATTGCCTTTTGTATAAAATCATGGTAAATTAAAAATGTAGCGGCAATCCAGTCATACTAAGTGTAAAATGGAGGGAAATTCAAAAAAATGTGGGTAGGGACATTGTTAAGTACAGTTGTCTCAAGTTTAAAAATTTCCCCCACATGTCTAACGTCACAGCTCAATAGTTTACCCCCATCTCACTTGTGACATGCTTCAATAATTGCCTCTACCCTGGTTCCTCTTTCACTTGTGCTGTGTAGCAGAAATAGGACAGGAATATGTGTGTCTTTGTTTAAACAATCGCCACACCAAGGAGTGCCGTCGTAGTGTGCGCCAAGTCGTTCTGGCGTTGTATTCAGAAGTGCGAGTGCTACCCCGTCCGCAGTCGCATAGCGAAGGACCATCAGCAATCAGCCGGAGAGAGCCGCGTGTGGAAGGTTTCCGACCGGCGTGGACGGCCAGCCGCCTCAGCGCGCCGAGCCGAGTCAAGCCAACCACCCCAGCCACACCCACGCCACCACAGACGCCTCCGCCGCACGCAGAGACCACGGGCACTGAGTATCAAGTTTAGAATGCAAGACCCCAACCTATGCTAAGCATAAATTCGTGGAAAAATAAAAAAATCCAAGATAGTAGTTCCGATTTACGCCACTACTATGCTGTTTATGGTGGCACTGCAAATACCCTTCGCAGCCCCTCTCACATTACAACCCACGTGAATCAAGCTAAAATGGTGGGGGTAATTCGAAATGCGAGAAGCCTACTTATGCTTTAGCGCTTGTTATAAAATTGTTCGAAACTCAAAATTATCTTTAAAAAGATCACTGGCCCACACACACTTTCTACAGAACAGCTCAAAAATAGATGTACACTTGTTCTCTCGGAGAACTTCTGTAAATGGCTCGGGATCAAAAAATAATAATAGATTCAGGTACTATTCTTGTGAAATTTACCACGTGAAGTAAAGATGCCAGATGACTGACAGTTCTGTCTACAGCCAGTCCACACTCATGTATCCAAATACATGAGTACTACATACGAGGGTGTGCTGGAAAGTAGTGTCCCCGAACTTTTTATTTGAAAACTCTTTCAGTTTTTTAAATAAAGTAAATGTTATTAACATTCTACATCTTTGTTCTTCCTGTCTATGTATTTACAGTTGTCTGCCTCTACAGGGCTCCCAACTGTAGTGTGTAACATGGCAGTGTGTAACGTAACTATGCCGATTCGAGGGAAGTAACGTGCTGTAATCGAGTTCCGAATTCGAAGAGTTCATCCACATATGGAGCGCCCTCTCATTCAGCATGGCAATCCCAGACCAAACAAGATTGCTACGACATGTCCAACAGCCCGATGCCTCGGGTTCACTGGCATTGATAATCGTCCCTCCAATCCCGACTTGGCTCCAGCCGGTTTTCATCTGTTTCAAAAACTTAAAAAACCTCTTCGAGAACTTCTTTGACTGTGACGAAGCGGTGCAAGCGGAGGTGAGGTTGTTTGATGGACACAACAGAGCAAACCTCGACATATCTGGATAAAACTTCAAGCACAGACTTACACATATTGGGAAAGGCTAACCAAAGAATGTAACTACCACGATATTAAGGTAAGTGTATGATTCCTACCCAATCCCTGAGCAGTACAGTGCAAATCAATTATACAAATGCAAAAATAACAAATATAATGATCCATTCGTTCTATGGCCACCAGATTCGTCTCCACGATTTCACAAACGTGATACCACAAAACGTTCCAACGCATAACCATTATACAAGATCTTCTCAGAGTATGCTTTCCTCTAATAGACTTACTGAAGGGTGACGAGAGGACTCAACATAGTCATCAGATCACGATAAAATATCAGATTACTGTATTTTTTTACTAAATTATATCCTACTTAAAGTATAAAAATAACGGAGGCGAAAAATAGATCAACGCTTCCGAAAAGTCAATTGCAGTAACTGAAGAGCAAAAACGGAAAAGACAGAATCCTGCTCAAAAAAAGGATTAAATCCTTAGTAAAGACCGAAAAAAGTGGGCACGAGCCGACGGACTACCAGCTAATTTTTTTCGTGAGACTGGCACATCACAAGTGACAATAAAAAAAGATATGTTCAATGAATTATTTCTTGAAACTTACCCATCTACCAATTCACAGAGGAAAGTGCTTCTAAATTTACGTGTATAATCCGGAAGCCACCTTATCAGTATCACGGCGGATACTTTGTGTACCCCTATCATTTCCCCCGTTTCCTGTTCCAGTCACGATCGGTGGGCAGGGAAAAAGTCTTGGTATGATTTCCAATCTCTCTCATTTTACCTTCATGATATGCTCGCAAAATAGACGTACAAGAATATAATATATATTTTGTCTCTACTAGGAAAGTACGATCACAAAATTGTTAACCCAGTTATATTCAAACAGGTATCTGTGCCCTGGTTGATGAACAGTAGGACACCCTTCTATTTGTTATTTGCTAGATATGATCTTAACAATTGATCATAATTTCCCTAATTCCATAATAGTGGAACTTATGCAAAATGCGGCAAACTACACATGATATGTTAAATCAAGGAAATGCCTACTATTCCCCACTAAGAGTCTAACGCAGATTAAAACACACACACACACACACACACACACACACACACACACACACACACACACACTCTCACTAGTGGCCATTCAAATTGCTACACCACGAATATGACGTGATGCAAACGCGAAATTTAACTAACAGGAAGAAGATGCTGTGATATGCAAATGATTAGCTATTCAGAGCATTCACTCAAGGTTGGCGCCGGTGGCGACACCTACAACGTGCTGACATGAGGAAAGTTTCCAACCGATTTTTCATACACAAACGGCAGTTGACCGGCGTTGTCTGGTGAAACGTTGTTGTGATGCCTCGTGTAAGAAGCACAAATGCGTACCATAACGTTTCCGACTTTGATAAAGGTCGGATTGTAACCTATCGCGATTGTGGTTTAACGCATCGTGACATTGCTGCTCGCGTTGGTCGAGATCCAATGACTGTTAACAGAATACGGAATCGGTGGGTTCAGGAGGGTAATAAGGAACGCCGTGCTGGATCCTAATGGCCTCGTGTCACAAGCAGTCGAGATGACAGGCATTTTATCCGCATGGCTGTAACGGGTCGTGCAGCCACATCTCCATCCCTGAGCCAACAAAAAAATGGTTCAAATGGGCCTGAGCACTATGGGACTTACCTTCTGAGGTTATGTCTCCTACAACTTAGAACTACTTAAATCTAACTAACCTAAGGATATCACACATTCATGCCCGAGGCAGGATTCGAACCTGCGATCGTAGCGGTCGCGCGGTTTCAGACTGTAGCGCCTAGAACCGTTCGGCCATCCTGGCCGGCCTGAGTCAACAGATGGGGACGTTTGCAAGACAACAATCATCTACACGAGCAGTTCGACGACGTTTGCAGCAACATGGACTATCAGATGATAACTCCAGTGGAAGACTCTGCAGGAGAGACGCTCAGTAGCTCGGTACGGGCTTTTGTTAAAGTTTCGAGAACATACCTTCACCGAAAAGTCGAGCAGTATATTGCTCCCTCCTACGTGTATCTCGCGAAGAGACCATGAGGATAAAATCAGAGAGATTAGAGACCACACAGAAGCATACCGACAATCCTTCTTTCCACGAACAATACGAGACTGGAATAGAAGGGAGAACCGATAGAGGTACTCAGGGTACCCTCCGCCACACACCGTCAGGTGGCTTGCGGAGTATGGATGTAGCTGTAGATGTAGTTCGGAGACCATGGCTGCGATTGTGTACTCAACGACGAACCTGGATGCACGAATGGCAAAACGTCATTTATTCGGATGAATCCAGGTTCTGTTTACAGCAACACGATGTCGCATCCGTGTTTCTGCCACATCGCAGTGAACGCACATCGGAAGCGTGTATTCGTCATCGCCATACTGGCGTATCACCCGGAGTGATGGTAAGGGGTGCCATTGGTTACACGTCTCGGTCACCTCCCGTTCGCATTGACGGCACTTCGAACCGTGGACTCTACGTTTCAGATGTGTTACGAACCGTGGCTCCACCCTTCATTCGATACCTGCGAAACCCTACGTTTCAGCAGGATAATGCACGACCGCGTGTTGCAGGTCCCGTACGGGCCTTTCTGGATACAGAAAATGTTCGACTGCTGCCCTGACCAGCACATTCTCCAGATCTCACACCAACTGAAAACGTCTGGTCAATGGTGGCCGAGCAACTGGCTCGTCACAATACGCCAGTCATTACTCTTGATGAACTGCGGTATCGTGTGCATCTGCATGGGCAGGTGTACCTGTACACGCTATCCAAGCTCTGTTTGACTCAATGCACAGGCGTATCAAGGCGGTTATTACTGCCAGAGGTGGTTGTTCTGGGTACTGATTTCTCAGGATCTATGCACCCAAATTGCGTGAAAATGTAATCACATGTCAGTTCTAGTATAATATATTTGTCCAATGAATATCCGTTTATCACCTGCATTTCTTCTTGGTGTAGCAGTTTTAATGGCCAGTAGCATACTAATGAAATGAATTTTCTGTTTATAATCCCTTCCTAAATGGAAACTGGAGGTCTGAAAAGAAATTGTGTGCTGGTACTCTTATATTACCTTCCTAAAAACCTTTGAAAAAACCAGTAGCAAGGGAAGTGGTGTGTGGAATTCTCTCTCATTCTCATTTTTCTTTATTTTTTTAAAGCTCCTTTGCTAATTAATAATTTCACCGCACGTACAAAAAGTATTAAACAGATGACAGGGTCCGACACCGACGCTTGATGGGCTGATCTTATGTCTACTTGATATTTCATCAGAACCATGAGAGCCTTTCCTCTTCTGAGATTTAACAACTAATTCAGATCTCTTGGGTGCTGTAGCTACCTCTGAAATAAAGTCTCGGTAAAGCAGCTTTGCTTTAAGTGACCAGCTAATGACAGTAGCGTAAGTAGTTCTTAAATATTTAGCATCATTCAGATAAATTCCAGATAGTTTCCATGTCCCACAAAAGGCATGTAATTTGTTGAGCCTTCTCTTTCTATCACTATAATAATTTCAACACTAAAAGTACAATTTTAATTTTGATTTGAGAGCTTCCTATTTCCTTCCTTTAATTCACTGTTTTAGCCTGTCTAGTGAAATTCCTTCGCAGTTGGCGTTACAGAATACTTTTTTAAATAACTGTGACTGTGTATTTTATGATACGGATCCCGTTTCCTTCCGCACGGTATCCTGCGTTATCCAGAGTTATTGCCTGTTACGACTGCAAATTGCTAGTTAACTCATATGCATACAGAGTAAGCAAAACTCCGTTGTAAATATTGTCGAAAATCAACAGGTTAGTTTTCCAAGTTTCATGGAGTTCTTTAACAACTACACGTCTATATAGAATTGATTTGCAGGCCGAATAATGCAATGCTTTCTCGGCCACGTCTGTCATTTTTTATTCGTATGGCCTACTGAGGACCACATCAAATAATTTACGCCCTATTTTTCAGATCCTTTCTTTCTCTCTAATACTTCTTCATTCTTGCTCTATATTGTTATCCTTTTACTTCTGGCCCTATTGTGCGCCTTTTTCTTTGTTTTTTCCTGGAAGCTCCTGAAACGTTTTACTCTTGCTCTCCTGTCCCATCTTCCGTTGTCTCTAGTTCCCTCAGGTCTGCTTTAAATTCTTCAAATCACGTTGTTGATGTTTTGGGTTCTGCAAAAACAGTTAAATTTTTTTTAATATTCATTTTTCTTCTAACGTCTTTATGTGTTAGCAGAATTCGACTCTTCTCTTCCTCATTGTGTCTAATATTCGTCCTGTTCTGCCATAAAATCCTTTATTACTTCTTTATTTCCATTTCCCGTTGTCATATTTCTGGTCCCAAGATTTTCCCGATTCCTTCTTTTCGGTTTTAATGTACTGTTTGGGTGTTTTTTAACGAATGGCATTCTGAAGCATAAAGCAATTCTTATCTAATGACTATATTGTAGTGCCACAGTCTTGAGTTTATCGATTAACATTTATTGTGATACAGTTTTATCATGTTAATTGAAAAACCACTTCCATTTCCCTTGCGCATGTTGCGATAGCATCTTTGGCCAAAGCATTTAGTTGTATTATTTCACATAGATATTTAAATATTGCAGATTTTTTAAATTCTTCCATAATCATAATCGGTGTCTCCTTCCCATCTGTAATATACTTGGTTCCTTTCGTTCAAAAGATATGTGTAGGCCCGCTTTTGAAGTTGTTTCTCGTAACAGATTTATCTGCATTGTTGCATTTTCTACAGATTCAGCTAAGATGGCAAGATCGTCTGTAAAAGTTAAACAATCAATTCTCAGATTATCCCGTTTTCTTACACTTATGATTTTTTAAAATTCCTTCTTTTCTTCTTCAGTTCTTTTCCTCCATTCCCTCATTACATTTTCTAGTACACAACTGAATACCAATGATCTCAAAAGACGTGGAGGTTCCACCTACAAGTTTAATTTCGCATTTTGTATTTGTTACTGTGTCTTTTATGACTTCCACTGATTTGTTGTCAGCATCTAGCTCTTTTGAGGTGTTGAATGATGTTTCGGCATGGATCGCATCGTATGCTACTTTGAAGTCTACAAATGTTATATATGTGTCTATGCCTGATTATAAATTTTAGATTTAAAATTTGTTCTATACAGTGTCTTCCTTTTCTGTACCTTCTTTGGTATTCTTCCAGATGCTGATGTAGTTGGCTTTCCTTTCTGTTATTTAGTGCTTTTCAAAAAAAAAAAAAAATGTAAGTCACTGGAAAGAGGGATATTACTCTGTAGTTGATGGTGTTAGTTTTATCTCCTTTTTTTGTAGACTGCGTGAATTAATGTGATCTTACAAACTTCTGATATAGCTTCTGTTTCTCAGACTTTTTGAAAGGCTCCAGGCAGCTTCTTCTCTGTTCCCGCACCTGCAGTTTTCTACATTTCAACATTTACAGAATTTTCCCTGGGAGCCTTATCATTCTTGAGATCTTTAATGATATTTTGGTTTTCAGCCAACCTGGAAGGGGAGGGTGGGGAGGGGGGGGGGGGATTCTGCGTTTCTGCAAGTGTAGCCCAAATTTTGTTTTGGAAATTTTGCTCTTAGTTCCTCACGATGTAACAACTTCTTGAAATGGCTTGCAAATATTTCAGTTTTCTGGGTTGTTTAGGGCTAATTTTCTATCTTAATTTTTGAAGCACGTGTTAAATGGTTGGTACATTTGCTTCAACGTTTTATAGAAGTTCCTGGTGTTGTTCTTTTGCAAGTCTTCCTCTATTAGTGATAACTGGTTGCTTTCAAATTTCCCTTTGACTGCCCGTAAGAGTATTGCCATATCGCTGGCTTACTTTCGGAGTATCTTTGCGGCCAGTGCGTTTGCAGAGTCGGGCACGGGACACAAAGCTGTTATGTTGTGCTGTGGGTAGCTCTACACGTGAAAGGCATTGTTGTGGATGTTCGAGTGCTGCTAAAAGTACTATCACAGTGAAGTAATGAGATATGGAGGTGAATTCTGTGGAAAGGGTCGCAAAGTAGTTATGGAATAGGGGCAGTGTCCCCGATAAAGTGTTTGAGTACCCGCTCGTTGAATGTCGTACCGTACAGCATCAATCATCCGCGCCGTGTTCGGTCTCCCAGAATGAACTAAGGTGAATCAGTAGAAATTAGTTACCACAAAAGGGTGCAATCATATGCCAGTGTCTTGTAACGAGCGTGAGAACGTGCGTTCGGTAGTGTTCCGCATCATCAACAATCAGTGGCGCCGCGACGGTTACGCGGACGGTCGTACAAGTGAGAACTGAGAACTGAAAAATTAACTCTGTGAACAGTGTTATATCATTACTAATGTCAAGGAGGACTGATACCAATTGTCTGTGTATGCGTGACGAGCGTAAGAACTTTTGTTCCAATCATTCGGCTTCCGCATCATTAACAATCACCCATGTCGCGTCGGTTACCGGTACGCTCGTCCAAGTGATAGTGTGGATAGTTAATCATCAAGAATGTTAATTGGGATAAGCAGTTATGACTTAGAATGTAAACAGTGCAATCTGTGTTTCTTATCGTCTCAGAATATAGATGTTCATACTAGACGTACGACAGTGTTGTGTTTAAGGTTGAGTTGCTCCCCTAAACCCGCTTGTATAGTTAGATACATAATTTCAGGCAAGCCAGCAGCAGTGTGGAGCAGAACAGTACGACAGCCGAGGGATTATCAGGCACATGGTGTGGACAGGGCGCACGGTCGAAACGAGAAACTAGTTAAACGACCCCCCACCATTTGTACCCCCGGGCGTGTTATATGCCGTTACCACTTTTGTTGTTTAGCACTTTTGTTGTTTAAATGTGATAAAATCTTCACTTCCTTTAGTGGATTACCACTTCTGCCAGGCCTGTTTTCTAAGCAGTAATGCTTTTTCACGCTGTTAATTGCATCATATGTGCTCTGTGTCTTTTGAGCGGTGTTATTTCAAGGAATGTTCGTCTAATTTTGTTTTAATCTCTCTCTTCTGAGTCTATATTTAGCCGTTCCTGAAATTCTCGTTTCTTCGCTTCTACAGTTTCAATATCATTTTTTGGAATCCTAAGACTTCTTCTTGGAATCCTCGTTTGTGGAATAAATTTCATGTTTATTGTGATTAGCTAATGATTATAGTGATCCCTTTTATATTTGCACCCTTTCTCCCCCCATGAACCATGGACCTTGCCGTTGGTGGGGAGGCTTGCGTGCCTCAGCGATACAGATGGCCGTACTGTAGGTGCAACCACAACGGAGGGGTATCTGTTGGGAGGCCAGACAAACGTGTGGTTCCTGAAGAGGGGCAGCAGCCTTTTCAGTAGTTGCAGGGGCAACAGTCTGGATGATTGACTGATCTGGCCTTGCAACATTAACCAAAACGGCCTTGCTGTGCTGGTACTGCGAACGGCTGAAAGCAAGGGGAAACTACAGCCGTAATTTTTCCCGAGGACATGCAGCTTTACTGTATGATTAAATGATGATGGCGTCCTCTTGGGTAAAATATTCCTGAGGTAAAATAGTCCCCCATTCGGATCTCCGGGCGGGGACTACTCAGGAGGATGTCGTTATCGCCGGCCGCGGTGGTGACGCGGTTCTAGGAGCGCAGTCCGGAACCGTGCGACTGCTACGGTCGCAGGTTCGAATCCTGCCTCGGGCATGGATGTGTGTGATGTCCTTAGGTTAGTTAGGTTTCAATAGTTCTAAGTTCTAGGGGACTAATGACCACAGCAGTTGAGTCCCATAGTGCTCAGAGCCATTTGAACCATTTGATGTCGTTATCAGGAGAAAGAAAACTGGCATTCTACGGATCGGAGCGTGGAATGTCAGATCCCTTAATCGGGCAGGTAGGTTAGAAAATTTAAAAAGGGAAATGGATAGGTTAAAGTTAGATATAGTAGGAATTAGTGAAGTTCGGTGGCAGGAGGAACAAGACTTCTGGTCAGGTGACTACAGGGTTATAAACACAAAATCAAATAGGGGTAATGCAGGAGTAGGTTTAATAATGAATAGGAAAATAGGAATGCGGGTAAGCTACTACAGACAGCATAGTGAACGCATTATTGTGGCCAAGATAGATACGAAGCCCACACCTACTACAGTAGTACAAGTTTATATGCCAACTAGCTCTGCAGATGATGAAGAAATTGAAGAAAAGTACGATGAAATAAAAGAAATTATTCAGATAGTGAAGGGAGACGAAAATTTAATAGTAATGGGTGACTGGAATTCGAGTGTAGGAAAAGGAAGAGAAGGAAACATAGCAGGTGAATATGGATTTGGGCTAAGAAATGAAAGAGGAAGCCGCCTAGTAGAATTTTGCACAGAGCACAACTTAATCATAGCTAACACTTGGTTTAAGAATCATGAAAGAAGGTTGTATACGTGGAAGAACCCTGGAGATACTAAAAGGTATTAGATAGATTATATAATGGTAAGACAGAGATTTAGGAACCAGGTTTTAAGTTGTAAGACATTTCCAGGGGCAGATGTGGACTCTGACCACAATCTATTGGTTATGACCTGTAGATTAAAACTGAAGAAACTGCAAAAATGTGGGAAATTAAGGAGATGGGACCTGGATAAACTGAAAGAACCAGAGGTTGTACAGAGTTTCAGAGAGAGCATAAGGGAACAATTGACAGGAGTAGGGGAAAGAAATACAGTAGAAGAAGAATGGGTAGCTCTGAGGGATGTAGTAGTGAAGGCAGCAGAGGATAAAGTAGGTACAAAGACGAGGGCTGCTAGAAATCCTTGGGTAACAGAAGAAATATTGAATTTAATTGATGAAAGGAGAAAATATAAAAATGCAGTAAATGAAGCAGGCAAAAAGGAATACAAACGTCTCAAAAATGAGATCGACAGGAAGTGCAAAATGGCTAAACAGGGATGGCTAGAGGACAAATGTAAGGATGTAGAAGCTTATCTCACTAGGGGTAAGATAGATACTGCCTACAGGAAAATTAAAGAGACCTTTGGAGAGAAGAGAACCACGTGTATGAATATCAAAAGCTCAGATGGCAGCCCAGTTCTAAGCAAAGAAGGGAAGGCAGAAAGGTGGAAGGAGTATATAGAAGGCTTATACAAGGGCGATGTACTTGAGGATAATATTATGGAAATAGAAGAGGATGTAGATGAAGACGAAATGGGAGATACGATACTGCGTGAAGTGTTTGACAGAGCACTGAAAGACCTGAGTCGAAACAAGGCCCCCGGAGTAGACAACATTCCGTTAGAACTACTGACGGCCTTGGGAGAGCCAGTCATGACAAAACTCTACCAGCTGGTGAGCAAGATGTATGAGACAGGCGAAATACCCTCAGACTTCAAGAAGAATATAATAATTCCAATCCCAAAGAAAGCAGGTGCTGACAGATGTGAAAATTACCGAACTATCAGTTTAATAAGCCACGGTTGCAAAATACTAACGCGAATTCTTTACAGACGAATGGAAAAACTGGTAGATGCAGACCTCGGGGAGGATCAGTTTGGATTCCGTCGAAATGTTGGAACACGTGAGGCAATACTGACCTTACGACTTATCTTAGAAGAAAGATTGAGAAAAGGCAAACCTACGTTTCTAGCATTTGTAGACTTAGAGAAAGCTTTTGACAATGTTGACTGGAATACTCTTTTTCAAATTCTAAAGGTGGCAGGGGTAAAATACAGGGAGCGAAAGGCTACTTATAATTTGTACAGAAACCAGATGGCAGTAATAAGAGTCGAGAGGCATGAAAGGGAAGCAGTGGTTGGGAAAGGAGTGAGACAGGGTTGTAGCCTCTCCCCGATGTTATTCAATCTGTATATTGAACAAGCAGTAAAGGAAACAAAAGAAAAATTTGGAGTAGGTATTAAAATTCATGGAGACGAAGTAAAAACTTTGAGGTTCGCCGATGACATTGTAATTCTGTCAGAGACGGCAAAGGACTTGGAAGAGCAGTTGAACGGAATGGACAGTGTCTTGAAAGGAGGATATAAGATGAACATTAACAAAAGCAAAACGAGGATAATGGAATGTAGTCAAATTAAATCGGGTGATGCTGAGGAAATTAGATTAGGAAATGAGACACTTAAAGTAGTAAAGGAGTTTTGCTATTTAGGAAGTAAAATAACTGATGATGGTCGAAGTAGAGAGGATATAAAATGTAGACTGGCAATGGCAAGGAAAGCGTTTCTGAAGAAGAGAAATTTGTTAACATCGAATATAGATTTATGTATCAGGAAGTCGTTTCTGAAAGTATTTGTTTGGAGTGTAGCCATGTATGGAAGTGAAACATGGACGATAACTAATTTGGACAAGAAGAGAATAGAAGCTTTCGAAATGTGGTGCTACAGAAGAATACTGAAGATAAGGTGGATAGATCACGTAACTAATGAGGAGGTATTGAATAGGATTGGGGAGAAGAGAAGTTTGTGGCACAACTTGACTAGAAGAAGGGATCGGTTGGTAGGACATGTTTTGAGGCATCAAGGGATCACAAATTTAGCATTGGAGGGCAGCGTGGAGGGTAAAAATCGTAGAGGGAGACCGAGAGATGAGTACACTAAGCAGATTCAGAAGGATGTAGGTTGCAGTAGGTACTAGGAGATGAAGCAGCTTGCACAGGATAGAGTAGCATGGAGAGCTGCATCAAACCAGTCTCAGGACTGAAGACAACAACAACAAAAACCCTTTCTATCTTTTACGTTCATGATTTCTTTTTGGTTGTTAAAAGATATAGCTGCATGGTCGGTCTCAAAGTGTTCTAGGTTTGTGTTATATGACTTTCAAATGTGAGAGTACAACTGAGAATTTATCATACCCCTACAATGTTAACAAGAACAGAAACTGGTGACCTAGACATTGAAGAGACCGCAACCCATCTCATTTTGTTAGATATTAAGACAAAGTCGTGTTACAGAAACTAGTGAACATCTAAATTTACCCAGAGAGGGAGGGGGGGAGGGGGACGTATTAAACATGATATTTAGGTAGCATATCTTACGTGGATCTAATGAGAAGGGGTTTTATCAGACTATGGAATGAAACTAAAGGTCACAATAAAATCCTGTTTGTTACTAAGATGAATTAACCTCATTCCAATAATTGAAAAGGGAATACAAATAATCATAAATGCACAAAGGTCCTAATGAATCATTATACATATATGGTAATACCGTAGCATAGATGGGTGGAATTGAGAATGAAGTGATACAATTAGCTATAGCCATGTAAACCTCCTATGATTCTGAATTAGTCAGCAGATTAAAGGCCAGACCCAGAAGAGTACATATGAAAACAAATCCCCTTGCTCAAGTGCACTCTGATTTCAACTAGCTGACTGCGTGAAGTAATTCAGAAAAGCAAAACTCCAACTCCAAACAAACGAATTGGAGCTCCCCTCGACACGCTGTGTACAATGCGACCCACGCTTACCATCGTTCTAAAACTCAGGTGTAGAGGATGGCTGCAGTGGTAGCTGACAGTCTTTAGTTCAGCCTCAGCACCTACGATCAGCTCTACGTCGAAGTCCTCCGTGTCTGCAGTTCTAAGGTGAAATCATCTCTCCCTCTGACACTCCAAGACGAAGTGTCTATCTTCTCTCCTACTCAAAATCCTACTGGTTCTGCCAGCACTGCATTATTATTGGCAGTCGTTGTAGACCTCCCTACTTCCGACTAACGAAGAATTAATAAACACAGCAACAATCTCATTTCTCGTAAAACATCTGCTCTCATGATACAGTAGCATACATTTCGCTCTTAGACTGGCGCAGAAAGAAGGAATTATCTCCCAGTATGAGGGTTGCTTTGCATTTCGGCCAATGATGATATGGCACATACGCACTCATGAGTTTTCATACACACTACAGAAAATAATTGTGGTGAACCAGTCCAGGGTTCCATCACAAAATTTAAGCATCAGTAACTGCTGGTCTCCTTTGGATCAAACACATTCTTCTCGCTCTTATGGCCTCGTGTTTTTTCATCGTCTCACAGATCTCTGTCTTTTTACAAAGCATTCTTTACGCTCCTTCTCACAATGGAAGTTCACTGCCTGCTGAATTCCGCCTTCTGCCCTCTGCGAGGCTCATATCGGAATGTGGGACACCGTCTCTTTCAGAGCCCATCTGTTCAGTAAGTACTCTGACTTCCTGCGAGAAGCAGTTTTACGACTCGCTTGCAGTTCCACCCCTCTAGGCCTCACCCTCCCACGGTCAGCCAGCGGACGCAGCTTACAAAAAAATATTACACATATTCTAAACTGTATGGAAATTAAATGAAGAAATACTTATTAGATTCACAATCACTGATATTTGTTTCAGCTACATCCATAATTTTATGTGTTGCTCGTAATTTCAAGTGTTACTGTAGAGATGGGTCTTGTGCTCTGTCACTACAGACTTCATTGTCGACGGGGCGTTAAATACTAATGTCCTCCTCCTTGTCCTCCCCCTCCTCCTCCCTCCACTATTGTTAGTGAGTGTCGTGTCTAAATGAATACTGATTTTGTGTGCTTGTTATGAATTTGTCGACTATAGTCTTTTTTTCCTCTATATAACTAATGTGAAAGTTTTACACGTGTGTGCTCTACCTGTGGTGAGATCCTCACTTTGCGAGCTGTTTTGTAGGTGCAGTAGTTTCTGCCTTGCGTCCATTTTTCGTTTACCTGTTTCTATTCTTTTTATTTATGTGTATTACTTTGTTTTCCAGACGTAGGCTCGAATTAGAAGGTCCTCTGTATTCAAAATGTTCTGTACGTGTCTCCTGCGCGGTTTTTCACGATATGAAACAATGTAGCTGGTTTCATTTGTATTCAGTCTTCCATTGCACACTCAACTCAAGAGACTGGTCCTAGCTACCTTTATCGCTAGTCTAATATAATAAATTTCCCGATTTTATGCTGTGAAAATCAGTTCATTTTGTCCCACCTGAGAGCTTATCATCAGTTAAATGAAACACACAATATTTGGTGGCAATTCTTTTTTAAAAATCTTCGTATTGTCCACCGAACCTCATAAAGCAATAATGTTCAAGAGTGTATGATATCCAAACCGGCGAACATACAAGTTTATTTTCCTTGAAATTTGATCTATCACATTCCATAAGCTATTTTATTTAAGAATCTGAGTCCCTCTTCTCTGTTCTCGAGCTGACAAATATCTTAATTAATTAAGACGTCCATGGGAAGTACATTCATTTTAACTTTTGGTATACTGTATCGTGAAACAGGAGTATGAAATGCAGACCTTCAATGGAAAGGAAAGCACATATCGCAGTTTCCACTTAACACCAAAACATTGACTTCCAACAGTCAACTTCATAAACATGTCCGCAAAGTAGAAAACGCCACAGAACAGAAGTAAGCATACAATACGTAAAAATGAACGTTATTGGCACCACAGTAATGCTGCACAAAATTAAACAAATTTAATGCATCCAGAAGGGATGGAGTGGCTGAATTCAAATACAGAGGATGCGTAGAATAGTTTACCAGCAATAATTAGTAAAGCTCATCCAGACATGAATCACTGGGCGCTGTAAAGCTCCCTCTCTTGCGACCGAAAAAAGTCGGCGATACAAAAAGAAGAGCCGTCAAACAAAATGGATGCGTGGCAGCACGTACCAACATGCCTTCGCAATGTCAACGAACGTAATATCAGGGTGTAAATAAGGTAATGTTTTCCTCATCCGTTTTATTCTCGATAAGGCCACATGTGCCCCACGGGAGGTTTTAAATGGCTAGCACCCCAGGGGAATCAGTTTCTCACGACAGAGGACGGATTAGGCAACCCTGTGTTTCCTGAGCTGGAGGCTAATGATCACCCCGAGTCCTTTCCACTGAAAAGCTCTGTGTATGCTCCAGCGACCAACGTGAGGTGCGGCGGCGGAGCATTGTGTGTGTAGGGAATAGGAGACCTTGACATAACTGTCCAGATTTCGAGAACGGCACGCAGAAAAACCTCAGCCTCCAGGTGTGCTACATTCCGAAGTGGTGAATGGTTGGTGGAACAATTGCTAGCGAGAAACATCTCGGAACCTCCACAGCTCAGTTGTATAAGGCTTATTCTGGCATGCTGGGTTCTGTCTAGGTGGGATTTTGTTTCCCTGGCTGCTTGTGGGACTTCCAAGAATCCTTCATGGTTTTGAAAGAGTCCCAGCGGTTCAGGTTGTCCTTTGGGCAACATTAACCCCCAAATAAAAAAGAGACCTCACCTTACTAGTCCACTGTGACGTCTGTCAATAACAAAATGGTTCAAATGGCTCCAAGCACTATGGGACTTAACATCTGAGGTCATCAGTCCCCTAGACTTAGAACTACTTAAACCTAACTAACCTAAGAACATCACACACATCCATGCGACCGTAGCAGCAACGCGATTCCGGACTGAAGCGCCTAGAACAGCTCGGCCACAGTGGCCGGCTCAATAACAAAGATAGCAGTCACAGTAAGAGACTAAATCCTGTGGTATATAGTGGTTTCATTATAAATAAACTTGTAGTAGGTTCATCTGAAAAAAAGTCTCCTTTTTATGTAAACAAAGAGTTTGAGGGACTATCTGGGCAACTTAAATCCCTTAAAAGGTTTCGTAAAAGTACCTACAAAACTACCCCACTTGGTGAAACAATCAAGCTTCCCTACAACAGAATAAAGTTGATAGCAGAACTTACTGTCAGGAAAAATCACAGACAAATGAAAAAAACTGTTTTTGTTAAAATAGCTCTACCATCGTCTCAGAATCCAATCTGAACAAGTAAAACAACACGTCAAAACGATCAGGTCCAAGGCGATCTGACCATGCGATCTTTGTCCTGCCTGATGGCTCAGATGGTGTCCATAGGAACGATGGTATTAAAGTCGATGTTTGCCTGAGGGAATCGGAAAGTCTCTCCAGTAACCCCCTCCAATCTCACCCGAGTAAACTTTCGACCACAGAAGTACATCAGGGGGAAAAGACAAAGAAAAACCTCACCGATAAAGTGGCTCCCATCCTACACTGGAATATCAATGGGTTCGGGACATTTGTGAAGAAACTATGACTATTAACTGACAGAGGACCAAAGAGTATGTGTCTCCAGGAGTCACATTTTAAGATATTTGACGCTCATGAGCTACGTGGTTACATACTCCACAAAAAGGACTACCTATGTGGAGAGAGAACTAGAGGAGGAGCGTCTATTTTCGTAAACATGACATCCCATTCCTCGCCTCTACCACCAGCCTACAAGCAGTCACTATATCGTTGCATTTTCGTCATTGACTGGCAATATTTTCCCTCTGCCTACCCCTGCGTTGAAGTTCTAAAGAAAGAAGCTGTCACGGAACTCATAATACATCTCCTCCAGACATTCATTCTGTGTGAAGACTTCAACGGACACAATGCGCCTGGGGTTCCACAACCACGTACTCCACGTGTAGTGCAATCGAGAGCCTCCAAATGTCATGAGATCCATGTCTGTCGAACATGGCCCAGAGCAAGCTCTACAGCATTGCAAAAGCGTCGTCCACTGCTGTAGGTGCTCTCTCTCTCTCTCTCTCTCTGGGCCTCGCACGCACTGCTCGGTGGGCAGTGATCGACGATCACCATTTAAGTGATCAATTCCCGACCTGGATTCACCTGAAAAAATGCTGCCACGATGAGTGCTCAGTAGGGCGGACTGCACGCTTCAGCGACAACTTCTTCAATTTTAACAGTATGACTGCCTACAAAATTGGGTGGAATATATTACCGAAATGATCCATCACGCCACTGCAGCATCCATTACTCAGTTTTTCTTATTTTCTATCTTACTCTTCGCAGGTACAATACAGTTTATCTCCACTCGCACAGGCTGTAACGCAGAGACCGGGCGAACAAAAAAGATGTTCCTGGGGTTGATGACGAAGGAGTCCATAAAGTGAACGGATAGCCAAAAACAATGTCTAGAGCGTATCAAAATCGTCGTAAGTGTACACGAACAGTAAGAGCAATCCGAACTGAAAATGTGGAACAGATAGGGTCTGTCACTCTACATTAATGGCGCGTATTGACGGCGTTATAAGAGGACTTGATGAAAAGTAATGCCTCTTAATTTTATATTCCGTTCTCAAAATCTGTTGAAATATTGAACGTCATAAATATTACTCGGTCGACTTTCCCTCTTCGCTGACGCAACCTGCAACCCTCTGCCCCTAGAAGACTCCGAACTGTACCGTGTAGCATTTCAGTGTGTAACGTAACTATGTCCATGCGCGAGAAACAGGGCGCTGTAATCACTCAGAAAACGGAAAGCACGAATTCGAAGAGTTCGTCCATACAGGGAGCATCCTCTCCTTCATCTTGACAGTTCTCTTCAGTACTATACCTAATCAAATGCCGAGCGCTGGCCATTATGAAACTCTGTAATGTTATTCAACAGACAAACGCACAAAATGGGATCAATTCATGACTGTTAGAACTGATGTAGAACAGCCGCTGGAGCTCCGGAGAAGGGGATACTGGCATCTCATTGGCAGCGCCGTATGTAGCAGCGCCCTCATGCAGCCCGTGGCGGCTGTAGGAATCCGGGCGTCGTAACAGGCTGTGCGCGTATTTGAAAGTGTGGTCGGCCGGATAACGGCCGAAACAGCTGGTTTAACCCGCCCTACAGAGACACTCACGTGCGTATGAGTAGTTTCCGTAGCATATGGAAGAAATGTCAAGTGTTACGCTAGCGATCGTATTCGATACAAATTACAATTTGATTCATATACACTGGTATCCAAAATTCAAACAACAGAAGGAAATTTTGCCATGAAACAGTACAATCAGGTGATAGTGAAGTAGAAGCAATGTGAAGAATACAGAACGCAATCAACTGCAACGTGCATAACGGAAGCCAAAAATGTTCTTAGTTTTTTCCAACTTAACGGGTTTGCACTAACATTCCAATGATTGGTAAACGTACCCAGTACAGAGTGTGACCACCTCTGGCAGCAGTTGAAGCCTGACAACGACGGGGGACGCCGTGAATGATGTCATCAGTCTCATGTTGAGACAATAACGCCCATTCTTCCTGCAGAGCTGCTTGCAGTCTTGGAGAGTGGTTGGTGGATGCTAACGTAATGCAAGCGGTCTCCACAGTGCAACCTAGACATGCTCTATTGGATTCAAATCGAGAGAGCGTGAAGGCCATCACATCCCCCCCCCTCCCCCCCCCCCCCCCCCCCCGTGCTCTATAAGGCCGAACATTATCGTTCATGAATACGACGTCTGGACCTACAGCACCTCGCAACAACCACAGATGAGGATTGTCACGATACCTGACGGCACTTAAACCTTGCTTATTCCCCTGTACAATTTTATGAAGAGCTGTTCGTGTGGTCACCATAATCCCTGCCCGCGCCATTAGGAATCCTCCTCACTCTCGGTTTCTTTCCACAATGTTTGGGTCACGATAGTGTTCCACGTTCCCTCCAGATGCGAATCCATCGAGAATCACTCTCCAAACTAAATCGGGACTCATCTGTGAAAACAACTTTGGCCCACTGTTTGACCATCCAGATCGCTTGTTGATGACTTCACTCTAGACGTTCCCTTCTGTGAAGAAGCGTCAGAGGTAGACATACAGCAGGTCTGCGTCAATGGAGGCCGCTCTGCCAAGGCCTTCTGCACACTGTTTGCCGGGATACAGCACGTCCACTGGATGCTGCGAGCTCACATGCCAGTTGCCGTGCAGGACCAATTAATGGTGCTCTCTTCTTAAGTCACACGTGGTCGGCCCTACCGTGGTCTTCGGAATACAGTTTCAGTCTCTATAAACTCACGCCACATCAGAGAAACAACAGAACGATTAAATTAAGTCATCGGGCCAAATCAGTTTGCGACTGTCCTGCTTCCTTTCTTTCTATGGCGCCATACTGAACCGCCTATGACTGTGTATACAGCGATTGTGAATGTAGGGCTAGCCGTCAAAGACTAACTCGTTTCATAGGTGCCCCTACATTATCGTTGGCATGGTTGTCCGTTGACTGGAATGCCATCTTCTGTGCATAACACGATCATACGGACATCTGCTTGACAGTTTGTATGATTATATCGTGAGTCTGACAGAGGATGGGGAAATACCGGTTTGCTGCTTTAATTTTAGAACTTTGTGGTCTGCCTTACGGCTTGTCCGGTCACGGGGGAAGCCTCGTCAGAGGGGTCCACCGCATGAGCGTCTAGGGAAGTGATTCCAGTGGTGGTTTCCCTTTTCCTTCCAATGGTGATAATGAAATAATAATGAGGACAACACAACACCCAGTCCCTGAGAGGAGAAAATCTCCGACCCAGCCGGGAATCGAACCCGGGCCCAATGGCGTGCCAGACCGCCGCGCTGATCACTAAGCTATCGGGGCGTACGTAATTTTAGACACCAGTGAATATTGACGGCGGTCTTAATGGTATTTGCTACTTGAAGAATGTTTTAGATCCCTAGATACGTGCTGTCCTTCAAGCAATATCTCATATGTGGCGAAGAATGTGCAAAGATTTCTTTCTTTAAAGAATGACTTCTCTGTTTGGTACGTTTACCTTACAGTCCAGCCGGTCGCGGTGGTCTCGCGGTTCAGGCGCTCAGTCCGGAACCGCGCGACTGCTACGGTCGCAGGTTCGAATCCTGCCTCGGGCATGGATGTGTGTGATGTCCTTAGGTTAATTAGGTTTAAGTAGTTCTAAGTTCTAGGGGACTGATGACCACAGATGTTAAGTCCCATAGTTCTCAGAGACATTTGAACCATTTGAACCTTACAGTCCCATTAGAACAAGTGTGGGATATGGTTGACAGGCAAGTTTTTCATCACGGTCCATCAGCAGCGAATCCACGTAGAAGCTGTTTCGCTACGAGAACATCCAGTCTTTCCTTGCTTTCATCAACGAAATTTAGGCCCCCTAATTTAGGATTCCATATCGTGCTACAGAGTCAGAGATCATGTACTATTCTCAAATTATTATCAATTGTGTATTGTCATGTACTTAATCAGTTTCATAACATTCTTTTAGGTACACCCCATCTCGGATGCCAATTTTCCAAGAGTCTAACGTACGACGCCCAAGCCAGCGGCAGTGCAAAGCGTTCGCTTCATCTGTATAAAGCAGGTAATGGCATGGTTGAAAGTGGAACGGCAGAAGGTGCTTTGACAAAAAGAGTTAGCCTAGCCAGCTTACTTTAAAGTCATCCTAGCATTTACTCGAATAATTGCGATGAAGTAGTATTGGTGGCTTTGAAGCAGATGAAAATCAAACAGAGATGACCAAATAATTTAATATTTGTCTATCTGTTGTTAGAGTGACACTAATTTCCATTCAAAGGTTCGGTGCACATAAGATTGAACTATAACGCCGCGCCGAGTGGCAGCGCGGTTAGAGGCGCCATGTCACTCACTGATTGCGAGGCCCTTCTCGCCGGAGGTTCGAGAGAGAGAGAGAGAGAGAGAGAGAAAGAGAGAGAGAGAGAGTGTGTGTGTGTGTGTGTGTGTGTATGTGTTGTTCTTAGCGTAAGTTAGTTTCAGCAGTGTATAAGTGTAGGGACCAACGATCTCAGCAGTTTGGTCCCTTAGGAATTCACACGCATTTGGGCATTTTTGAACTATACGGCAAAGGTCTATGGCACGTTTACAATCGGCAATATATGCTTCATACATTCAAATAATGTAACTCAGAGCCTATCCTAATCATGATCTACCTTTTTTATGGTCATCATAGGGGTGACACGCAGATCATTCCACAGAATACTCATTTCATGAGGGAAAGTTTTCAGTGGCGCACCAAATGTAGAACGGATGGCAGATGAAAGTTAGCAGTTTTATTCTTACAAGATGAGAATCGATTTAACTTGCGAAGTGATAGGGCACGTGATTTAATGTGATAAGAAACAGGAATTTATCAGGCTTCCCACATTCTTGAAAGAAACAACGTTGAACAAGACAGTGACTGATTTTACGATGATATATTTGCAGATGTACGCACAAACCTCGTTGTTCTTCTACGTGGAGCTATGACTGCATGGGGTTATACTGAAGAGAAGCGTTTACAGTTGAGAACATGCAGAGTCCGGTTCGAAGGAAGGAAGATGAGGACGTAACACCTCGTCGACGACGAGGTCATGGTCATTAGAGACGGAGCACAAGCTCACACTGTGGGGAAGCGGATGGTTGGGGATATAGAAGGAAATCGGTCGTGTCTTTTTAAAGTAACCTTTCCGGAATTGACCTTAATAAATTTACGGCCTCCACGGAAACCCGAAATCTGTCCTCTCGAATGCGGGTACAGTCTCCTATCGTTGCGACATATAACTCGGTCCCAGGTGGAGGTCCCTGTCCATACCTGAAACACGTTCAGCAAGTTTGATATACTCTCGGAAGTCCTTCACATACTCTAGCCGCACTCATTAACTTTCATTCTAACACATAAACACTATCATTAACATCATCATACAACCCTGTAAAATTCTTCAGGTAATCACACTAGAAATTGTCAGTACTTTTGCTATATATTGTAGGCCTTCGTTTGAAACGTGTTTCGAGCTCTTAAATGTATTCATTCTCTAGTCTTGTTTGTGTTTTATTTGTGTAAAGTACTCTCTGCTTCGACTAAATTACATCACTTTATACCGCAATTTTTTAAGTTACTGTTATTTTACCTTCATTCTTTCATTAATGCAAAGTCTTACTAGAAATAAGGGATAACAGAGAATTTCACTTTCAAACTTCCTGGTAGGTTAACACTGTGTGCCGGATCGAGATTCGAACTAGCGACCGGGTTCGAATCATCCGAGTACGAATCTCGTTCTGGCACACAGTTTTAATCTGCCAGGAAGTTTCACATCAGCGCACACTCCCTGCAGAGTGAAAATCTCATCCTGGAATTTCACTTTCAGTTAATGAAATTTCAGACAAAGATAATCACCGGCTTTTAAATAATAATAAAGTGGATAAAGTGTAATTTTATTATTAGAATCTTAGTTGAATGCATTAATTTTGGACGCTGCTTTGCAAATGCAGCTCTACCCTAGTATTACCAAATCAAATAAATAGAATGAAAGCCTACAAAGTTTCGCTAGTGAAACACCGTTATCGTTTATTTACAATGTAGCTCATATTTTCTCTTGATGTATGATGAAAGACATTCAGCGCTATCAATAAGATGTACTACTGCTGTTGGCAACTGACAACTGTCTTCCACTGGGAACAGTGAAAATTACAAAATGAAATCTAGGAAATGAAATCAATTTTCACGTAGCTATTTAAATTCCTTATAGTCGGTTCCGAGCCCGGAATATTAACGAGGCTTTAAACTCAAACTCACACTCACTTGAATTCCAAATGACTTCGAAATTAGATCGCTACGACTTGATACTGTTTCCGCCCAGTTAATTCCTCCGACGCTACGAAGTCATTTAAGAAGTTGCGTCATTCCGTGAGGACGGAGAACTGTGCCCGAAGCGTATAACTGTGTGCTTTGCAAAGTTACTTCCAGTTTTAAGAGCTGTATTTCCGTATCAAGTAGTGGAATTGAATTGTCGCTGTTTTTACACGGTTTGCCTTTTGTTTGTGGCGTAAAAGTGGTTAAGGAGAAAATTTGTAGTTCTTCTTAAGATACTTAATACAAGGGAAATTTAGACAGAGACAATGCCCTTCGAAGACATTAGTACCTCTCTCACAACCACTCCCACGCACACGCTCGAGCGCGCTTACACACACACACACACACACACTGTCAGAGTGTATGTGCAGCATAGAGCTACTGTATTTTACCTGTATTTGCTCCCCATAAACTAACTGACCAAGAAAGTTTCACTAATCTTATCACACCAGTCCCTCAGTCTTCTTCCCTCTGTGGGGACTTAGATGCACACAATGTGTTGCGATGTTGTTCTATTACCTGGTCCAGATGCCTTGTTGTTGAGAATCTCTTGTCAGCAGAAGATTACCATGATCTGAATATGGGTCAGAGCACGCACATCAGCTCTACTGGGGTTAGGCTCTGCCATCGATGTTTCGTTACGCTCCCCAGCTCTTTGAACACACAGCTCAATGGAATGTGCTCGATGACCTACATTGCAGTAACCAATTCTTGAACTTGAGTCATCTACCAGAGAAAGCCATCCTTGAAATATTCAAGGTGACTGCTCAGCAAGGCAAACTGGGCGTTATTCAGCGTGTTCCAAAATTCGACGCCAAAACTTCACGAATGGATTCCTCATATAACAAGAAGAATAAAAGGCTTTGACAACACGGGTCCGGGAATGCATCATTACCGATTTATTCGATCTTCAGTTTTTACACACTCGACTGTACGTCTGTTACGCCAGCTGGTACACTCTGGTTACGTATCAGAGTAAATGTTCAAAGTGACTTCCTCGTCGCCTCGTTGAATTCCGTATATGATCAAATATGCCTGCTATAGTTCGTACTGTCTGAAATGTTGGCACATCGCGTGCATGAAGAGTAGATTCATCCACAACAACAGTCGAATACACAAGAGACTTAACGTGTCGCCACAGATGAAAGCCCAAGAGGTTAAGTCACGCGAACAAGGTGACCAAACAATCGGTACACCTCTCCCTATAACTCGCTCAGGAAAATGTGCATTCGGCTACCTACGGCGAGCCGGACTGTAATGTGGGGGAGCTACTTTGTGCATGAAATACAGTTGTCGACGGTATACAAATGGTATGTCTTCTAAATGTGGGAAAGACCTAAGAGCGCATCATCAACCACTGCCTTGTCTGAAACTTAGATTTCAGGCAGCAGTCGTTTTAAGTGTTTGTTCAGAAGATATCACTCCATCAGTTATCACCTAATTCTACTAAAGGCGGCTATACAACAGACCTTACTGCTCGGGTGCCATTTAACAAGGGTATTTCTCTACGTTGAGAATATCTACGATATTACTTGGAGATACAATATCTTCGAACAACTTCACGTATGAAGCCTTCGGGGATGTATTCCAGTTTTACTATGGTCATTCCTCATTCCATGTTATTCTCAAGATAGAGTGGGTAACGTCCTGTCGGATCGTTTTACATGAGGGAATAGTGCCCATCAAGGTAGTCTTACAATTGTGACCCCCATTTGAGTGTCTCTCAGTGATATGGCATCGATGGCAAGGCAGCCTGTTCAGTACTCCTTATTCGTGGACGATTTTTCAGTTTTCTCTTATTCTTCCAGTCTACCAGTAACCAACCATATGCAACTGCAGCTAACCATTAAAAGGCTGTAAAAATGTGCGGGCAACACCGCTTATAGATTTTTCAGTAGAAAAATTAAGAGTACTTTCTTTAACCGTTCAAGATGTGTGTTTAGTCTTCCATAAACTAAACTCAGGGAAGCCATTTTATTTTTTCAAGGATCAATGAGCTTCCTGAGCCTCATATTTGATGGAAATCTTACTGCGTTGCCACATTTGAGTGTTGTGAAAGTGCGGTTTCTCTAAACTGAGAATTAACAAGTATAAAACATTTGATATGAGGAGCAGACAGAACACAATACTGGATCGTCTGCTTGACCATCATACTTGAAGACCCTTGATGCGGTTCTTCATCTCGGAGTCAGGCTGGCCTCAATGGCGTTTAGGTCGCCACTATTCAGAGTATCTATGCTGAGAACAAGAGCCACCACATTATATCGGGTTACAAGCCCTCATGGTGTGGCAAGCGTTTAAAATCTATTCTCCACAGAGTCACCTGTACATCACATCGTAGCTCGTCCACTCATGGACCACCTTTTTAATAATTATTTCAAACCAATGAGATTCTTTGGGATTCGTTCAAATAGCTCATCGATAATATTAATGCTTCACGCCAAGGATGGAGAAAGATATCAGTTAGGCTTCTTAAGAGAGCCACAGTTATTTTGGTATGGCAAATACTGTTCATATGAAAGAAAACCACTTTTTTATTCACGCTAAATAATGAGTGCTGTCGACAGGGGAACTGCAACTGATTTCATATTTCTAGATTTTCACAAGGCTTTTGGCACTGTTCCTCAGAAGCGACATCTAATCAGATTCAGTGTCTATATCGTATGAGTTGTGCCATTGGATTTCTGATTTACTGTCAAAAAGGTAGATGATCGTAGTAACGATTGCAGGTCATCGAGCAAGGTGTAAGTGATATCTGCTGTTCTCCAGGAAGTATTATAAGCACTCTGCTGTTACCAATCTATAGAAACGATTTAGGAGACAATCTGAGCAGCCCTCTTAGATGATTTACAAATGTTGCATTTACTGTCTTCAAAGTCATCAGAAGATCAAAGCCCATTGCAAAACTATTTAGGTAAGGTATCTGTATAGTGTGGAAAGCGGCAACGGACTCTACTAACGAAAAATGTGTGGCTACCAATAGAAATACAATGTCGATTCTCAATCATTTTTGGCGTCGTCTACATCAGTGACATGAGGACTTGGGCTTATCAGTGACGTCATCATTCTTATCTGCGACGTCGTCAGTTGTACCAGTTGCATCATCATTACCCGTGACAAGAAATCCCCCTTCCCCCCTCCTTCCACCTCACTCCCCCTCCCATTACTATTCCTTCGCCCGTATCTCCCACTAATCATAGAGCAGCATTTTTGCCTCCCTCTCCAGCTCGTAAGAATGAACATTATTGCCACGAAAGTCAAAAATTTAATTATTCCCATGGAAGACACATACCTCTGATATAACATTAAAGTGATACTGAGGTCAAAGTTACACATTATTTATGCAGTCACACATACCTCTGGCGTAATATTTAAAATGATGCCATGGCCAAAGACATGCATTATATACATAAAATAACGAACATACACACTCCCTATCCCTAATCAATCACAATTAAGTATTAAAAATGAAACATCCAATTTTTAATCAAATTTGGGGGGAACTAACTCAGCTGTGCTTTGTAAGCCCATGCCCCCTCCTTTTCCTGTTTCTAACCAAACAGAGTATAGTATTAAAATAATGTGTAAAAATGCCACCAAGTTGCGTTATTTCTGTGATATTTACGTTAAACTGCATAAACACACACTGCGTAATATACAGCCTCTCTCCCCTTTCCACTAATCACATCCGACAATTTTAGCTATTATTAATACGAAAGAGCCTATTACAATGTAGTTTCATTTTGGCCGTGTTCTTAAGTATTCGAGTTATTCGTCAAAAAATATGTCAAACACTTAAAAATATCTGAAATGAATTAAATGCCAACAATGTTGTCAACTATGTTTTCATTACTGACTTCAAAAATTGTTCATGCACCGTCTCATCAGTTGCATTGGTAAATTTCGTTAAAAGCTGTGTATCATTCGCTATGGAATAATGGAGCGAGTATGTAGGCCTAACATACTCTCTTTCAATAATTAAAGTCTAACGTTTGCTTCTAAAATGTAACGAATGAGTTAGAAATAAATAGTTGCTGAAGATGAGTTTTACGAACTCCGAAAAACGCCAACTAAAATCAACTGCTAATTCATGCCCAAGTAGCTTCCTGCCATCAACAGATGTCTGCACTGGTGCCGGCCGCGGTGGTCTCGCGGTTCTAGGCACGCAGTCCGGAACCGTGTGACTGCTACGGTCGCAGGTTCGAATCCTGCCTCGGGCATGGATGTGTGTGATGTCCTTAGGTTAGTTAGGTTTATGTAGTTCTAAGTTCTAGGGGACTAATGACCACAGCACTTGAGTCCCATAGTGCTCAGAGCCATTTGAACCATTTTTTTGTCTGCACCGGTAAACACGTTTGAAATTAGATTTACGAACCACAGTTGGTATAAGACACAACAGAGCCTTTTGTTCATTATTTCCCACATCTATAATGCTTGTCAAGGGTCACAATATTCTAAAATATCTGCAAAACACATCAGCGACGGAAAGCAAGTGGATTGTTAATATTTTGTATCACAATGCTTATACGACGTACTATAATGTCATTTTTCACATATTTTTGTCGAACTGGAGTCTGTAAAACATGACTGTGAACTCTAAAGTATGTGTCAGAGTAGAGAGAGAGAGAGAGAGAGAGAGAGAGAGAGAGAGAGAGAGAGAGAGAGAGAGAGAAGATAATGTATCAACAGAAAAATTTAATCGACTACAATTATCCCAAATGATTGGTACCTAGTTGAGTTTTAGTATAAAATTTTGTACCATAGTGTAAAACACAAATTATTTGACCTCATCTATGATGCTTCTCAAATGTCACAACCTTCCAAAATGCGTAAGAAATACAAGGAAGTGTAATATTTACATTACAACTCTATCTAAATACGTAAAGTGTATTCAGTCTGATCATGTGTACTGTCATCACCTAACTTTTCCATCACCAATTTAACAGGGGAGCGGAGACAATGTATTGCTAGAAAAAATGCATTTGATGCCAATTATTGCAAATAATTGAACAAACAGCAGCAATGGAAACTGTGGTTCTTTAAAAACTGTAATCAACTACACAAATATCTAATACAATTCCACCACAGACTCACAAACACAACATGATTTTAGGGTGGAGGATTTTGTTTTTATCACTTCGATTTTAGGAAGGTAGAAGGTGTTTTTAAATAGATATTACTTAACTGAAGAACGCCATACTATGATTATACACAGTCACGAGTCAACCGAAGATAGTGGCAGAGATGACACCTCCAAAGATGATGACAGGGTCCATATCTCGGAATTAAAACCTTTGATAAAATTATTTATGATGTATTGTAATATATGTAAGGTTTCACACACTTTGCAAACGCAATGAAGCTTCAAACTAAATATTCCAGAATCTAAACTGTCTGTATTACTTAATAAAATGTACACAGCTAGCATGTTGACACTAGTGATGAAAACTTTTAGGTTAAGCAACATTTGTTTAGTTTGAAATTTCAATAGGTATACCACACTTGCAATCTCTATGAACTTTCAGAATAAATATTTGCGCTTCTACACTGTCTGTACACATGCATCCTACATGCTTATCGTAATATGCAAAGCCTCTACGATAATAATTTAAGCAAAATATATTTTTATTCTATGTAAGATTTATCACATTCTGGAAGCATTCTTCAAGTTAAATCTTTCTACATCCAAACTGTTTGCATTGCCTATTAAAACACATGTAGCATACTTGTTTACACCACTTGGATAAATTATAGGCTAGCAGACGACGGTAAATATATCTATGTATCAGAGATGAAATTCATCTAAACACAAAAGAAGTAGTCGCATATGAGCATATGAGCACCATTGCAGATCTAATTTACAGCTTACAATGCAGCTATATTACCCTCACATTTAAAAATGGATCGAAAGTTTGAAACACTTTGTTACTACAAATGCCTTTTCAGTTACATACTCCTCCACCTAAATTGTCTGTGTAACTAAATTGTCTGTGAAGATCGTGCCACCGAAGGTCGTCCTCCTCATGGTTTATCCACAGCTAACCCAGTTGTTATTAGTTTGGTGTGACAACTCCTAATGGTTTCAGCATCATGTGTGGCATGAAGGCCATGAACATCCCGCCACCATCACTGAACAAGGACTACAGATCGCCGCACATAAAACCGCGAAGCGACTTGGGCACGCTCTTCTGAAATCAACTTTCCCACCATCTCGTCGTCCACCGTAAGATACTACGGGCGGTCAAGGTATTCTCAGGGCTGCTGTAACAAACACAACAATGTTCATTAGTACACTACTAGCCATTAAAATTGCTACACCACGAAGATGACGTGCTACAGACGCGAAATTTAACCGACAGCAAGAAGATGCTGTGATATGCAAATCATTAGTTTTTCAGAGCATTCACACAAGGTTGGCGCTGGTGGCGACACCTACAACGTGCCGACATGAGGAAAGTTTCCAACCGATTTCTCATACACAAACAGCAGTTGACCGGCGTTGCCTGGTGAAACGTTGTGATGCCTCGTGTAAGGAAGAGAAATGCGTACTATCACGTTTCTAACTTTGATAAAGGTCGGATTGTAGCCTATCGCGATTGCTCGGTGACCATGGTTGCGGTTATCCGTGACGCTGCATCACAGACAGGAGCGCCTGCGATGGTCTACTCATCGACGAACCTGGGTCCACGTGTATTCGTCATCGTCATACTGGCGTATCACCCCGCGTGATGGCATGGGGTGCCATTGGTTACACTTCTCGGTCTCCTCTTGTTCGTATTGACGGCACTTTGAACAGTGGACGCAACATTTCAGATGTGTTACGACTCGTGGATCTACCCTTCATTCGATCCCTGCGAAACCCTACATTTCAGCAGGATAATGCACAACCGCATGTTGCAGCTCCTGTACAGGCCTTTCTGGATACAGAAAATGTTTGACTACTGCCGTGGCCATCACATTATCCATATCTCTCACCAACTGAAAACGCCTGGTCAATGGTGGCCGAACAACTGGCTCGTCACAATACGCCAGTCACTATTCTTGATGAACTGTGGTATCGTGTTGAAGCTGCATGGGCAGTTGTACCTGTACACGCCATCTAAGCTCTGTTTGACTCATTCCCCAGTCGTATCAAGGGCGTTATTACGGCCAGAGGTGGTTGGTCTGGGTACTGATTTCAGGATCTATGCACCCAAATTGCGTGAAAATGTAATCACATGTCAGGTATAGTACAATATATTTTTCCAATGAGTACCAGGTTATCATCTGCATTTCTTCTTGGTGTAGCAGTTTTAATGGCCAGTAGTGTAAATATCAACAATCACAAAACTTAAAGACGTTTAAAACTTGGAGTGACTTCTCACCCACCCTGTGAATCAGAGCGTTCCTTCCTCATTAAAGTAAGTATTACAACCTTTCGTTCCCCCCTGTAATATACAGAGTGAATCTCGTAAGACGTAGCACCCATTTTATTTCGTGAACGGTTACACCTATCGAAACACGGTTTTCAGCAAATGTTAGACCATCGAGGGGCTCGTATTTTTGTTAGTTTATTGGTTTTAGCGCTGGTATCAACGGAGATACTCAAGCATGTAATTTTTTTAAAAAAATGGAACGGCGTACTTTTTATAACTGCATTAAAAATTTCTTGAGAAGACAATTACAGTGCTATAGCGTTTGTTAATATTGACGTTTAAACCTGTCTTTAAAAAAAATCGAGAAATATCCTAGAATGTGAGAGCACGCTGGAGGAAACGGAATTTGCGGTGCAAATACTGCGACGCAGGCGTCTCGAACCAGATTGTGTAATTGTATAATGTAAGGTACGCCTGCGCTACAAGAATAAAGCTACATTTCTCCTTGAACCAACTTACAACGTAGATGCAGGTCCACCTACGAATGTTATTATATGGAAATACAATCTAGCGCATCACAAAGGGCTTAGAGAAACCATTTCACATTTGTGGATCCTCCCAGATTTACGTGACCTAAACAGAGAAATCAACTGTTCGTCCTTCAAATATAAAAACGTCTTATACGCTACAAAAAACAACTACTGTACTAAACATCTAAATGCTAGAAGGAAGATTCGACTTAACTTTTCCTGCACGTGGCTGTATGTTTCTTAGAGGTAAAATACATGCTGCCGAACGTCTGTCTCTACCTGCACTGCTGTAAATTATATCGTATGAGATACATCTGTTGAACTAAACATTTTACAAAAAATACTTTGGTGACCAAATGTACACAGCAAAATAAATATTCATCTCAACTAAACGTCTCGTCATGCTGAATGGCGCTAGTACCAGCTACGTGCAATACACACTGTCGACTTATTTGACACTGCAGTGAACTTTCTTACAGATGTAAATGAAATAAACAGTTTACTAACTGTGATTTGGTAACCGTACAAATCGCAAAACAAAAATTTTATCTTCCAAAAAAAGCTCTTGTCCTTTATTTAAGCATGCGCTCAAACTGTTGACCATGGACTGAAAGGCACATTTACAATTGCCGTTCGAAAGAACGATGAACAGACGCAATTGCAGTGACTGACATGGTAGAGCGTGCATTGGCGATTCGACGACATATATCGTCTGGCGAAGTTGGGATTTCGTCGTAGACTGTATCTCTCAGTGCTCCCCAAAGAAAGAAATCAAGAGGAGTCCAATCGGGGAACCTCACAGCCCATTTGAAAACAAAATTTCGTCCTTTCCAAGGCCAGAAAACCTTTCATTCAGTATTTGCGTTACAACACAGGACGAGTGAGCTGGACAACCGTCGTGTTGCAGCAGCGAACTCTGTCGAATAACCAGTTGTACCCGTTGTAGAAGAACCGCTAGAATGTTTGTCAAAAAGTGTGCGTACGAATGTCCATTTGGAACGCCTGAGACGAAATAAGTTCTCACAGTATAATATCCTATGATGCCGCACCATACGTTAACTCTTCCCGGCCGTTGATGTCGACCTGACGAAGCCTGTGTGGATTTTCGGCTGCCCTGTAATGCATGTTAAGCAAATTTACATGAGCGTGCTTAGTTAACATCGTATCATCGGTAAAGACCACACGCTGGAGAAACTTAGGGTCGCCTCTCAGCCGCTGAAGGACAAACCAACAAAACCGTTCAAAATCGCGATGCGAGTGCTTGTTGCAGTGCCATACGATAATGATGGAAATTCTGTAGATGCAGACGCTAATGACACTCGTCTGGCTGATTCCACATTCTTTGACATTATGTCTCGTACCACTGTGCGGATTCATTAGCGTTTTGTCTGTCAGTTGTAGTTTTCTATCTTGTCCTCTTTTTGACGTTTAAGCAGCGTGTCCGCACTTGCGTCTTAATAATTCGTGCAACTGCCTGGCGCGTCGGACATTGGCGATCCGGACAGATAGCCCCGTACCGCTGTACTGTTTTTAAGACATTTCTTTCAGATTCGCCATATAAAAGTAGTATATCCATCTTCTTATCATCGGTGTACATGTATATGCGCGCAACGAATGCTGAAGCAGACAAGTAAAGAGGCAAATGTGCTGACATTCTGACACAGCGTTGCATTAGAGCTCTGCCTAGTGCTATTTTCACCGCTAATGCCGTTTCCGGCCACCGTGCCTTCACATTCGAGGACATTTCTCGAACTGTTTATAAGTTTCAGTGTCAACATTAACAAACGCTATATCACTGAAACTGTCTTCTCAAGAGCTATCTAATGCAGTTGTATAAGGTATACGGTTCTATTTAAAAAAACGTACTTGCTTCAATATCTGCGTTGATACCAGCGCTTAAAAAATTAACCAAACAAAAAATAAATGCCCTCGACGCTCCAACATTTTTGAGAAACAGTGTTTCGATAAACGTAACCGTTCACGACATACAAGGAGTGTTACCTCTTACGTGACTCACCCTGTGTAGGGGGATCGTTCAATAATTAATGTAACCCTTCTTTCTCAGCTAATTTCCATTCAAGAACGCGAAATTTGTTGTGAATCATCATGGAATATACTCGTTTCAGCCCCTATGATTTCATGAAGTTCCGGTAGGTGGCGGCGCTATATTCAGCCTTCACAATGACGTCTATAACCTGCTGAATGTCTACGGAGACCTGGCAGTGAATAAAAGCACGGTGACTCGTTGGGCGAGTCATCTATCATCATCGTAACAATCCTAATCATCATCATTTCATCCCAATCGACGAGCAAGTCACCGAAGTGGCGTCAGATAGAAAGATTTGCACCCGGCGAACGGGCTACCCGATGGGAGGCCCTAGTCACACGGCAATAATAATAATAATAATCGCAACAAGGTCGCACAAATCTGTCCGTTTTCCTTGTGCTGGCCAGCCGCACACCACTGTGACTCCTGCAGTGTCAGAACGTGCTGTCATTTCTATTCGAGGTAATCGATCAAGCACCTCGCCGCACAACTGGATGATGAGGAGGTATATTGCAGACTTTTCTCCTCCATATTCTTGTGGAATTTTCATGTCGAATTTTAAGTTTGTAACTTTGTCAAATATATTCCCACTAAATGTAGTTATTCTGTCAGTTCTATCTGTACAAACAATTTTTCCGTTGCTCAATGTACTACATCCAGGACACTACATTTAGGTAAAACGTCACCATTCTTTTAACCACATCCAAATGGGAATGGAAATATTTAATAAAAACTTTTGTGTATCTTTTAATGTGGTTCTCTTTCCCAAGTCCACAATTATCTGCCAGTACTTCCACGTATGCCAACTTTCCATTGGTATTTACGGTAAATACTTATATTTCATATTCTCCAGTTGTATCCTAACTTTTCCATGCATTGGGTTTGAAGTAATATGTAAGCCTTGATTGCACATCTGCAATGTCTTCCTCTTCTTCCATAGCACTTTATATTCTTACTTCATTGCAGCTGTTGGTAGTAAACACTCCAGTTTAGGTTTTTTGACTTTTATCTCCTCCATTATCAGTTTTCTTTTGCATACACAAAAATACATTAGTTGTAACTTAAAGACGTAATTCTTTCAATGGGGAAGGGAAAATATCATCAATGCAACGAACCCTAATTCGACAGTATTTGCATGTAATGGTATTTTGTATTGTGGAGAAACATCTTGGATTGAGAACAATATGTCTCTCCAGCTTTAATATAACACTTATTTATAATCAAATGTCATCTCTGTTTCAGTCTGTGTAAAAAATTTCCACATAGTTTACAGGTAAATAATTAAAATTGTAGCAGAAAGAGAAAAGTTTATAATCCCTTCTCGGCCTAGATTATCTGGAAGGCATATTTTTAAATCATACAACTTTCGTATATTATTATTTCCCTGGTAGGCAAACTGCAGAACACTCTTAAATGCAACACAGCAATTGTTCTGCAATCTTTCCAATAATGTTCTCCACATAGAAGCGACTGAAGCAGAGTACAGTGGAGGCAAATGATGTTTGTTGGTATTTCATACATTTAACCAGTGTTTCGCAGGGTTAAACACATCATCCATTCTCTAGTAGCATATTGTTGATCATATTACAACAAAACTTGAAACACGGAAGAGAACTCTGTATGTCATTTTCATAAAGATTAGAGTTTGGTTTTGTAAATCAGAAACTGACAGCAGAGTTAATCGGCATGAGAATGTTTACTGATGAGATGAAGTCTTGGTGACTGTGAGCACAACCGCTCTATGTAATAGTCATTTCTTTTGTTTATTAACACGGTTGTGAAAGTTTCTGTTGTGCATGTGACTAATTAGCGCTCTGGGTTTGAAACCGCTAGCAAGGAAGGCGATAGCCAAACGGGACTCGATGGGGCCATGGATCTGTCAGCTGGGTGGTGAATTCTTACAACGGAGGCCAGAACGCCCGTCTCGTGAGCGGCAAGCTATTGTCCAGCTAGACAACTTCACAAGCTAATGTCTGGTCGGCGAGCAGTATAGATCCGAGTGCGGGAGGCGATGGTGCCTTACGATGTTTTGTGGACCTCCTTTGAAGATTGCCATCTACTGGCAGTAGAAAGTGTGGGCTAAAGAAACAAAGTCTAGCCTCGTATGGGTCTTGATTTATCTGTCGAACCCTGATGAGCGAGGCTAATGGCATATGTGGGAGAACGCGTGATTACCGTAAAGTGTGTGGCATCAAGAGTGCAGCTATAAAATAAATGTGTGGTTTTTATTTGTAATAGGGGACATTTTCTTGTTTGAATTGGCTTCTGAAGCAGACACGCGATATTGGTGGGATTCTCTAGTTGTAAAGAATCCTCACGATTTGGCAGCAGAGCTTCTTAATTTTTCAACTGGGAACTACATCTGTTTTGGCCGGAAGGAATGACGAAGGCATAAGTGAGCGCCGCGAGAGAAGGCATAGGTGTCTAGATAGAATCCGTGGACAGTAGCTGTAGAGGATGGATCGACTTCTAGGAGTTGCATCACGGTTGTGCCTGCAACACCTTCGAATTGCGACAAGGTGTTGACGACCTCGCCTTCACGGAAGGGCTAGCACTTCTGCAGTATACAGTGCGGCGCAACACCACTGTAGTGACAATATGCATAATTCACACCAACGGAAGTGTGGTTCAGATCGAGTTTTCACTTTTGGGAGCCAAGACGATCGCCTTCCCCAAGTTCATAACACGTGTAGTAATACGTGGATTATTTGTGATAGTAACTTATTTCCAGTCGCTGTTTCACTCAGGAGGTTGCACACTTATATAGAGTGGAATAATCCTTGAATATTATTTGCGTATAAGTTTTTCAATGGGCAAGTAGTAAATTCATAGATGAGGAAGTAACATTGCTATCTAATTAAAGGTACATCGGTCTTTAGAAACGGAATTGTAACGATTTTCATAGTTGAATTGATGTCTCGTTAACTGATGTGTCTGTGAATAAATTTGAGTATTTAACTAATCAGAGCTTCTTATTTTGTATCTTCACTATAACAAGCTAGATGCAATTAAGCAGTTTTCAGGAAGATATTTTCAATCACAGCAAGTCATATGCAATGAATTCTTCTAGTCAGATAGCATCAGTGACAGTCATACTGATGCAAATACCAAACTTGGAGGCTTATGCTGAGGCCGTAATTTTAAGTTATCCTCTTAACTTTGGGCAAAATTTAAATTTAAAGGGTAGATCTTAGGGGAGTAGTCTGCCCGTTAGTTAGATTTGAGGGGTTGGGAATATAACCTCCAGTGGGGTTTTGCATAATTTGGCGACCCTGCCAGGATAGAGCTTTCCTTCTCTGGGAATGAGTCAGTGACATTAACTATAGATATTGTGTAATTTGTGGGTACTAGTAACTTCAGTCTGTGTACTTGTTGTATGCATGTTCTGACTAAGATAAGAGACAACAGATCGTGTGGTGGTAGTTGCAGTAACAGCTACCACAGTTTACTAATTTGCATATTTCCTATAGGATGTAATTTAATGATGCACCTGATTGAAAACAGCGTTGTAAATATTGTGTGTGGGTTATATAGGTGTAAATCTTTGTAAATAATTCAATGTTTGTGGAAGTTCCAGGACGATCACAGAAACATTTCGGTTTATTCTTCTCTTATATGTGTATAGTTTGGATTTTTGTATTCCATAAATCGAGCTCGGAATGTAGAAATGGGTGTTGAGAAGCACAAAGATTCTTAACACGTGAGCAGCATGTCACAATACCCTGTGTTTCGAGTCTGAAATGTGTGTGAAAGTATGGAATCTGGTTTGTAAGAATTCAAGGTAAATTCATGGCAGGCTCAAAAATTGCACCTTCCCTGAGATGAATCCAGTGCAATCTTCTGGGACACAGTGCATCATATAGCCAAATAAAACAAGTTATCTATCAAATGTGCAGGCATCACCGCACTCTGAGCAATATTGCAAGAGCTGTGCATGGTTCTGTACTAGGAAAAGGACGTAGGGGAGCAGCAAGGGTGCTGTGATAGTTAATAGATACCGTTTTTGGCAGGTGTTGTAGTTCGGGGGAGAAGTACCGTCGGCAGAAAGACATGAGGAAGTTTCAGTGTGATACAAAGTGAGAACATTAAAGGCTTTGGGGATCACAGATTTGTGCTCAGAGATGAATTCGCAGGAAATCCAGATCAAATCGAACACATACGTCACATCAGGGCAATTACCATACAGGAATTTAAGTGAGCTGATTCTTTCATGACCTATGTTTCGACTTTGTCGCACTAAATAGTGTGCTAAACATCTTTGAGGCCGAATTTATAATACACGTGTTTAGATATGTGAATATTTTTCATATGCAGTGTGGTGTATTTCCCAACCAGTGTCAAACTGAGGAACCACACACATACAACTCTGAAGAACAAAAGAAATTAAAGGCGATATCTATGGGCTGAAAGAAACTCACATCAGTCGCAAAGGTCAAATTAGGTCTGGACATATAGGCTGGGATGACTAGAAGCAGCAAGAGGGACTCTGTGATACAAAAAGTGTTGGAAAAAGGGGAACTATGAGGAGGATCAAGAAGAGACAAAGACTCACAGAGAAGATGAATGGAATCTGTGCAACTCGTGTATCACAGACCACAGCTATCTCGAAGCCATGGGGAGTCAGTAAGTGGTAGAGAAGAAGAGTAGAAAAAGATAGCGGCTGGATTGAGGTGTACCCAGGAGAAGGAATGGATCAGCAAATCAAATGAGGAGGCAGTAGCAATCGACCCAGTACAATCCAGAGCAGCTTAGCCAGAAAAAAAGATTGAATCAGGAGACAATGAACTCAGCCTAATTGACCATTAAAGGGAAGTAAGGACAGAAAATAAAGAAATAGGTGACAGAATTAAACTAGAAAATATAGATATGAGGAAAGAAAATGAGGCCAAGGTGGAAAATTTACGGAAAGAGTTTCGCGACATGAAAGAAGAAACCACGAAAACAGGCAGTTTGACTGTACAAATGAATAAGACAGCAAAGGAAATGCAGGGTAAAGCACAGGCAGCAAAAAGGAGGCTGTGGTACAGAGTAATAGAAGAGATACATTAAGTCGTGTGGCTATATCGGAATTACAGAGGAAAATCGACAGTTAGGAAAGACAGCAAGAAGCACTGGGAAGCTTGGGATTCAAGACGGTGGCGCATAGAGATCAATTAAAGGGAAGTATAGATGTAGGATTAGATGAAGGCATGCATCAGACTTGGTACCTAAGGTCGAAATGACCACGCGAGAGAATAGCTGACAGAACCTGGCAATACGCCACAGGAGTGCAGCATCTCCCAGTATTACACAACTCTACTTATACTGTGAATACAAACGTCTTGTGTCTAGTCGTCCAAATTGTCCCGTTTGTTTTCTGAATATGCGTGTAGAAGGAACGCAAAGTAATGTATTTCGTACCGTGAATATAGTGGAACAAGAGACGTGGAAGAATACGAAACAACGAGAGATAGAGAAGATGCGCTACAAGTGGAAGCGTGCAAGCAATACAGAGGCGACGGCCTTCTGAACATTCGCCAAGGTGAAGGATGTCAGCCTGGAGGTGTACAATCCCCAAGACACCCAGGGTTTGTTTGTAACAAGCATGTCAAAATGATAAATACGGAAGGGAACAGTGAGGCTCATGCTACTGTTACATGGAAAGAACAAGCAAGTATTGGCTACGAGAAGAATCTGTTATTCCGTACAATTACTGAATTTAAGAACTATGAATCTTCATTTGTGGCTTTGGTATTTCAGTTGTACCAGTGCTTTCCACCAAAATGGAAGGGCCGACAATGCATCGACTATGCAGAGACACTCCTCGACCTGGACGAAAAAGAGAATCTGATACCCGTCACGAAGACATATGCAACATTTGAGGGGTTTTGGGGGCATTTCCTAAACATTTACTGGCCACACTGGAAAGAGAACACGAAGAAATGATAAAATTACCAGCGCTAAAGTAGTCGGAATTCGAAAATCCAGCCTGAATATATTGCCAACTTAAGAACTAGAACTTGTATACCTGGATGAACCCTTCACCGATACCGAAATCCCTGGCTACACGAAAAACAGCTGTCGAAAAATTTTCGATGGTCTCTGATAGGGAAAGAAAGGTGACTATTGATGATTTCTGGATGTGGATTGAAGACATGTGGCAAACCGAATGTGTGGAGAAAGAGGAAGGCAGCTATGGGCATTTAAATGGAAAGCGTTTTGGTCTGTAATTAGGTACATAACAGACACTGGTGTGCAGACAATGAAACAAACGGACATCGATTTCATAGGCACATGGTGCAAGGCAACAGAGACGAAGAGTATGCAAATGGTAGCGCTCCACTGCGGACGAGAGCAGCAACCTGGCCAAGAAAGGGTCAATGGCAGTTTTGGTAGAGCATACAGCAGTGATGGAAAAATATGAAAGGCATATACAAGTACAGTTGTCAAGGTTAATTATTTTCTGAACTATTGTAAAATGTAAGTTAGAATACGTATTGATTCACGGCTGTGAATAGGATAGGATTATGTGTTTGTTCATTGTTAGGCTGTGTAATGTAAAATGTATGTGAGTCTTTCTCTATTCTAAATTTTGGGCATGCCTACAGCGTCAGGGTCAAAAGTTTGAGATGTAAGGAGTGGAGATGTGGAGTGAGTGGCAGATCAGATTACAATAGTTTTAATAGAGATTTTTATGGTAAATTCATGACTCAGTGCTGTCATGATATGAATGTGTGCTTCTATGTCTTTTAGCCTACAGCTGAGGGAAAATGATGGATGATGGCGTGATCACTGAGAGTGGAATGCAATCGGAATTTAAATGAGATGCATTGGACAATAATCTATGAAGATTTCCAATATTCAATGAAGACAGTAATAGACAATTATGGGTATGGAAGTGTGATGAACAGAAGGTTATAATAGCATCTGTGCTCAGCTTTTCGAATTACTCAAGCAAAAAAAAAAAAAAAACAAAAAAAACAATGTTCGTATACTGAAATGTAATAGTTGTGCATGATACTTTGATTTTTTGCCCACTGCAGATACGAGAAATGCATTGTACAGAGGGAGCCTCCGTTGGAAGGTCAACCAGGACTTATGGGTACCCAATATCACGGAAAATGTTTGTGAATTCGATTTAGTGTATTTGGTTGTTAAGATTTGTTAGGTAAATTTGCTGTTTGAATTAAGCAGGATTACTAGCATTTTGATATTGCTTAAAATTACTCCCATAATGGTTGCTAGATAGGTTCTGCACATTTAAATCACCCTGAATAATTTAAATCTGAGGCATGAGTTCTATTGCATAGTAACTATGTTGCTAAGGGGAGAATTAATGTGCGACTAATCGATCCTTACTGGAAATACGTGCATTAAGAAAATGATAAATTTTGCCACTATCGTTGGTATAATATGCAGAATTCAATCAATAATGAAAAACATTAAAGTAAGAGTCTCTGACATCTTAGAACTGGCCAAGACTTGCTATTAAATTCACCTTAAAATGTATATAATTCACTTTAAACAAATAATTTACTTAATAATCTTGGACCATATGTGGTCATTTTTAAGTCATTATCTACTCTTATTAGTCACTCCAGCACAGAAATCATTGAAAAAATATATTTATGAACATTTTTTGCTAATGAAGGACTCCATGTGTAGATGGTATTTTTGGCTACTGTATCAATATTTGTCATAATTGGCTAAAATCTAAGATTTATTAACCATTTATAATGAAGTGGGGCAGCCCCAAATACCACCTATTACTTGAAATAAATTTTAACTGAAGATCATAAACAAAACTACAGAAAAATCAGCAAAATTACAAATTTTAACTAAAAATAAATAAAAAACAGCACAATATCAAATTGAAACAAGAAAAACTCAGGCAAGAAACAATTTTAAAACATTTAAACTGTAAGAACATGAAACTAATAAAATATTTTTAACTATACATTTTTAAAACGTAAACCTAACAAATATATAAACTAATTTTTTTCATTTCTAAACAATCTAATTAAATTTTTTGTCTTTGAAATTAGTTCCCCAAATCCAGTATTCAAATAATCTCAATCTATACAAAAATAAATTATTTTCCAATTTTTTTAAATCTAATAATTTTTCTCTTATAAATTATCTCATCCAATCTACCATTCAAATAACCTCAAACTATGTACAAAACATAAACTGTAATATAGATTGTTTTTAAATCGCAATAAATTTATTGTTTTTCATTTTTGTTTTAATCTACTACATTTTAATTTTTACTTTTTTTAAATCTGTTAATTTTTTCTGCATATATGAATGAGCAACTAAATAACTGCAATATAATTCACCTTCATGAGTATTGTAAAAGAAATAATTAATGGAGATATCATAAATTAATAAGAGATAAATTTAATATTATAATTAATTAATTTTAAACTAAACACATCATCACAAATCAGGGATGAGCCAAGAGAAAAAAGTGGAACCAGTTACCTTATTCCAATGTTGAAAATAGTAATGCAATGTTTAAAAGTGATGAGGCTAAGCAATTAAAAGAAATATTTCCTTTTTTTACTATCTGTATCTGAAAACACAGTTGGCGATTTTTTAGTTAATAGAACTTTTAAAAAATGTTTATGCACTATAAATTTGGAAAATAATATAAACTTAATTGAGTCTAATCATTTCTTGAATGCATCAAAACCAATGACCATGAAAAGAGTTTAAGAAAATTTAAAATTATGTAATGGTTTGAAAATAAATTTCTATGTTATTAATATTACAGGATGCAAACCAGTAACGAACTTGTGGTATATTGGCATTAGACTCAAAATTATAGGACTACTACAGAAAAAGATATAACTTTAGTTTAAGAAAGGGCAACAAAATTTAAAAAAATAAAGATCAGGTTTGACATTAAATAGAATTGTTGGAATACAGTTAGGAATTAATAGATATGTTCCATTAAGAGGTTCATCGTGAACTGATTACCAAAAAATAAAAAAATACTTGTATTAAATTATATAAGAAGTAATAATCGAAATATTTTCTATGGTCTGTAGCTTCACCATCAACTCCAGTGCATAGACAGAAATTTAAAAATCCATATAGAACAAATAATTATACACAAAATTGTTGTTGAACTTGAAGAAAAAATAGCTGATATTATGTTTCCTGTTTCAACTAATGATATTTCAAAGATTGAGTCTAGAATTATTATGTCTATTAATACACTCCTTGAAATGGAAAAAAGAACACATTGACACTGGTGTGTCAGACCCACCATACTTGCTCCGGACACTGCGAGAGGGCTGTACAAGCAATGATCACACGCACGTGACAGCGGACACACCCGGAACCGCGGTGTTGGCCGTCGAATGGCGCTAGCTGCGCAGCATTTGTGCACCGCCGCTGTCAGTGTCAGCCAGTTTGCCGTGGCATACGGAGCTCCATCGCAGTCTTTAACACTGGTAGCATAACGCGACAGCGTGGACGTGAACCGTATGTGCAGTTGACGGACTTTGAGCGAGGGCGTATAGTGGGCATGCGGGAGGCCGGGTGGACGTACCACCGAATTTCTCAACACGTGGGGCGTGAGGTCTCCACAGTACATCGATGTTGTCGCCAGTGGTCGGCGGAAGGTGCACGTGCCCATCGACCTGGGACCGGACCGCAGCGACGCAAGGATGCACGCCAAGACCGTAGGATCCTACGCAGTGCCGTAGGGGACCACACCGCCACTTCAGGGGGACACTGTTGCTCCTGGGGTATCGGTGAGGACCATTCGCAACCGTCTCCATGAAGCTGGGCTACGGTCCCGCACACCGTTAGGCCGTCTTCCGCTCACCCCCCAACATCGTGCAGCCCGCCTCCAGTGGTGTCGCCACAGGCGTGAATGGAGGGACGAATGGAGACGTGTTGTCTTCAGCGATGAGAGTCGCTTCTGCCTTGGTGCCAATGATGGGCGTATGCGTGTTTGGCACCGTGCAGGTGAGCGCCACAATCAGGACTGAATACGACCGAGGCACACAGGGCCAACACCCGGCATCATGGTCTGGGGAGCGATCTCCTACACTGGCCGTACACCTCTGGTGATCGTCGAGGGGACACTGAATAGTGCACGGTACATCCAAACCGTCATCCAACCCATCGTTCTACCATTCCTAGACCGGCAAGGGAACTTGCTGTTCCAACAGGACAATGCACGTCCGCATGTATCCCGTGCCACCCAACGTGCTCTAGAAGGTGTAAGTCAACTACCCTGGCCAGCAAGATCTCCGGATCTGTCCCCCATAGAGCATGTTTGGGACTGGATGAAGCGTCGTGTCACGCGGTCTGCACGTCCAGCACGAACGCTGGTCCAACTGAGGCGCCAGGTGGAAATGGCATGGCAAGCCGTTCCACAGGACTACATCCAGCATCTCTACGATCGTCTCCATGGGAGAATAGCAGCCTGCATTTGTGCGAAAGGTGGATATACACTGTACTAGTGCCGACATTGTGCATGCCCTGTTGTCTGTGTCTATGTGCCTGTGGATCTGACCCCCGGAATGTGTCAATAAAGTTTCCCCTTCCTGGGACAATGAATTCACGGTGTTCTTATTTCAATTTCCATGAGTGTAGAAGGTTTATACAAAGGCGATGTACTTGAGTACAATATTATGGAAATGGAAGAGGATGTAAATGAAGAAACAAACAAAGATTATTGGAAGTTTTCTCCAAAATATCCAATAAATTTTGTAATTAAAATAGGTGTTACTCCTTATGATTAACTAGATAGCTCAGAAAAAATTGAAGAGAAAGAACTTTGAACAAAAAAGAATTTAATTTTATAATCAATTATATGAGTGTGATATTAGTGAAAACGATGGTAAACATGTTACATTAATTTGTGAAAAATTTAGTAGTTCTTGATTTTTATTTAAAAGCTGATGTTTTATTTTTAGCTGAAGTTATTGGATATTTTAGAAGAACTTATATGGTACCTACGATTTATACCCTCCTTGGTATTTTACTGCTCCAGATTTATCTTCCAATTCCATGTTAATAATGACATGGCAACCATCTGAATTATTATTTAGTGCCTGATAGTCCGTCAGAAATCCTTGTCACCCTCAAAATATTTATATATACAGTATTCCATACACTCAAGTCAATTTCCTGACAAATTCTTTAAATAAAAAAAAATAAACTATAGTCCAGACACTGCCTTGTATCCTACAAATTGTTTAAATGAACAATATTCCACACATTGTCTAACATACCAGAAATTGTTTTGAAAATATTCCATACACTGCAATCGATTTCTAGCCTAGTTTTTCAACAAATAAATGAACTATTTTATATACACCACCTTGAATCCAGTAAAGTTTAAATAAATAATGTATCACACATTGCCTAGTCAACCTGAAATTGTTTAAAGAATATTCCATAAACTGCAATCGATTCCCCACCAAACAGCCAATGAACTGAGTCTTTCTCTCCATTTTCCAGGTGGGGAAGGGGAGAAGGAGGACTGGAGGTTTCCCAGAGGGAGAGGGTATAATTAATTTATCAGTTTAATTTAGTAGAGAATTGATTTTATATCAAATATGTGCTTGTATCAGCAAGGGGAGTTCCAAGAGGGACAGGTGAGGAAGAAGGGGAGGGGAATAGGAGGGGGAAAGGAGGGGGAAAGTTTTTTTTTTTTTTTTTGGAAAGATGAATTATCCCTAGAGGGTCATAATCCTCTTTGAAGAACCATAGGCTAAAGACTTGTCATTCAAAAGAAAACGATAGGTTAGGTCCTGAATCTATCATTTTGCCTGATGTAAGCAAACTGCATTAATAAAATGTACTAACACTGCCAGTGCTCTACTACTTACGTCCATAACAGGATCAAGCCCTTGAGACAGCATTTGTGTACTTTGAAGTATTTGCGTCATTGAGAGAAATCTCATTTGATCTGTCTGTTCATAGAGGTCAGTTCGCAAGTATACTATCAACGATATCCATGTCTCATTACACTTAAATCTCACCTTTGCAAGTCCTGACAACACCTATTTTCCATTAATCACCATTGCACCATACAGCATCCAATAACTTTATACTCATGTGTGACTGCTGCTGTAAGTAATGGTATTCTAAGGCATTTCTGTGAATTGCAAGAGAACATATGCTGTATTAGCTGAAATTTTGTCAGTGTTTCAGCACTGGGTATTGCAATGGAGCACCAAAAATACTTACAACAAACAACGCCTTCAACAACAGTGCTGTTGTTTGAGCTTTGCAGACTGTCATGATCCGTATGCCGCAAACTGGACTCTCAAATTTTATGTTCTGAGTCTCCTTGCCCAACTTAAAGACTGGAAGAATTTTACCACTTAGCTCACTGATATCTGTTATCCAGCAACCCCTCTGGCTACCAATTTATCGTACTGTTTTCTGACGCCTGTCCGTTTTCAACCCTACCGCATAGCCTGCAATCAAACAACGTAGATCTCTCCCTTCCTCGTCTCTATTTTTAAAATATTACAAATACAGGGTGATTTTTTCCACAGTGTACAAACTCTAGGGATTCATCAATGAGAGGATACGTAACCAAAAATTACTCCCGAACTTATGTTCGGAAATGCATGGTTTCCATGCTGGAGACCATTTATTCAATCATACTTTGTTACAGAGACTGCGATCTAATACGTGTTGTACCATGCAGTCAAAGTTACAGTAGGCATGGTTTCCTTCTAGGGTACTGTTTCTCATACGTCATGCCCTAGCACCCTCTCCTGCCATTGGAATTGGTAATGTTGTGTCCGATTCACTTCTCTTGCTGACTCATCTTGTAGTGGGTGTGATACAGCGTTGCGTATCATGGTTCCGTATTCGAATTGAGAGCTTTCCACCATGGTGTTTACTTACGGAAACGCAAATGTCAACGGACGACGAGCAGAAAAGGTTGTATCAGGAGATCCTTCCCCCCCGACAACAACCACAGCATCAGTGTTTGCAACAGTGTTTCGCCTTTTGTCTCAGACAGGGTCGTTTCAGGAAGAAGGGAATTAAGAAGGACGTATCCGAAATGTTCAGACACCAGACTTGGACGAAAACGTGATTAACTCCGTGGAAGGCGACCACCGTGTCAGCATCACGCAGTTGGCCTGTCAGTACAGGCTAAGCCAGACTGCCGTGTGGAACATTCTCCATGACAATTGTTACTATCCTAATCGCTTACAGAATGTGCAGTTTTGTCACTGGTTTCTTCATCAGGCAACCACGATTCCGGGATTTGTGTCATCCATCCTATTCACACATGAGGCCATCTATACCCAAAGTGATATCTTCAACGCCGGCCTGAGTGGCCGAGCGGTTCTAGGCGCTACAGTCTGCAACGCACGACCGCTACGGTCGCAAGCTCGAATCCTGCCTAGGACATGGATGTCTGTGATGTCCTTAGGTTAAATAGGTTTAAGTAGTTCTAAGTTATAGGGGACTAATGACCTCAGAAGTTAAGCCCCATAGTGCTCAAAGCCATTTGATATCTTCAACTTTCATAATCGTGGTGTCTTGCCCCACTCGTTACTAGGGTGCCTACTGGATGCAGCGTTCTCTGAACGCTATACAACAATTCACTCAAATAACATTAGAAGTTTCGTTCCCAGAAAGCAAATTGACAATACTTCACTTGACTATATCAAATGTCGCTAGCGAGAGGCGACATGAAAACAATACAGTCTGACAGCGAAGCACTAAACACGTTGCAGACCCGGGCCAATCTAAGTGGCCGAGGCTAGCAGGAGCTGCATATACAGAGTGTTACAAAAAGGTACGGCCAGACTTTCAGGTAACATTCCTCACACACAAAGAAAGAAAATATGTTATGTGGACATGTTTCCGGAAACGCGTACTTTCCATGTTAGAACTCATTTTGTTACTTCTCTTCAACTCACATTAATCATGGAATGGAAACACACAGCAACAGAACGTACCAGTGTGATTTCAAACACTTCGTTACAGGAAATGTTCAAAATGTCCTCCGTTAGCGAGGATACATGCATCCACCCTGATGCGCTGATGCAGCCCTGGAGAAAGGCGTATTGTATCATAGCCGTCCACAATACTAGCACGAAGAGTCTCTACATTTGGTACCGGGGTTGCGTAGACAAGAGCTTTCAAATGCCCCCATAAATGAAAGTCCAGAGGGTTGAGGTCAGGAGAGCGTGGAGGCCATGGAATTGATCCGCCTCTACCAATCCATCGGTCACCGAATCTGTTGCTGAGAAGCGTATGAACACTTCGCCTGAAATGTGCAGGAGCCCCATCGTGCATGAACCACATGTTATGCCGTACTTGTAAAGGCACATGTTCTAGCAGCACAGGTAGAGTATCCCGTATGAAATCATTATAACGTGCTCCATTGAGCGTAGGTGGAAGAACATGGGGCCCATTCAAGACATCACCAACAATGCCTGCCCAAACGTTCACAGAAAATCTGTGTTGATGACGTGATTGCACAATTGCGTGCGGATTCTCGTCAGCCCACACATGTTGATTGTGAAAATTTACAATTTGATCAAGTTGGAATGAAGCCTCATCCGTAAAGAGAACATTTGCACTGAAATGAGGATTGACACATTGTTGGATGAACCATTCGCAGAAGTGTACCCGTGGAGGCCAATCAGCTTCTGATAGTGCCTTCACACGCTGTACATGGTACGGAAACAACTGGTTCTTCCGTTGCACTCTCCATTCAGTGACGTGATCAACGTTACCTTGTACAGCAGCAACTTCTCTGGCGCTGACATTGGGGTTATCGTCAACTGCACGAAGAATTGCCTCGTCCATTGCAGGTGTCCTCGTCGTTCTAGGTGTTCCCCAGTCGCGAGTCATAGGCTGGAATGTTCCGTGCTCCCTAAGACGCCGATCAATTGCTTCGAACGTCTTTCTGTCGGGACACCTTCGTTCTGGAAATGTGTCTCGATACAAACGTACAGCGCCACGGCTATTCCCCCGTGCTAATCCATACATGAAATGGGCATGTGCCAACTCCGCATTTGTAAACATTGCACTGACTGCAAAACCACGTTCGTGATGAAAAGTAACCCGTTGATGCTACGTACTGACGTGCTTGATGCTAGCACTGTAGAGCAATGAGTCGCATGTGAACACAAGCACCGAACTCAACATTACCTTCTAAGTAGGCTGTTTAGATTTTTTAATTTGTAACACCTCCTCTGTATGAAAATCACTGGCTGTGCTGTGTGCAGTCTGTGGCTGGTTGGCATTGTTGTAATACTCGCCATTGTAGCGTTGGGCAGTTGGCTGTTAACAGCGCGTAGCGTTGCGCAGTTGGAGGTGAGCCGCCAGCAGTGGTTTATGTGGGGAGAGAGATGCAGGAATTTTGAAATTTGTAAGACTGGATGTCATGAACTGCTATATACATTATGACTTTTGAACACTAGCAAGGTAAATACATTGTTTGTTTTCTATCAAAATCTTTCATTTGCTAACTATGCCTATCAGTAGTTAGTGCCTTTCGTAGTTTGAATCTTTTATTTAGCTGGCAGTAGCGGCAGTCGCTGTATTACAGTAGTTCGAGTAACGAAGATTTTTCTGAGGTAAGTGATTTGTGAAACATATAGGTTAATGTTAGTCAGGGGCATTCTTTTGTAGGGATTTTGAAAGTCAGATTGCGTTGCGCTAAAAATATTGTGTGTCAGTTTAAGCACAGTCTTGTATAATTTTTCAAAGGGGACGTTTCATATGTCGACCCTTAGCCGAGAATACCTCACTGGAATCTTCTGATTTTTTTCTTGTAGTTTGTGTAATTAGTGTAGCTTTTGTTTATTGCTAGCGCGTAATTATAGAGAGAATTTCCTTTGTAGTTGTATTTTTTCATTTTTGTACAGTAAAACAGTTGTGGCATACATGTAGATTTGCACCAAGTATTTCGCAGCTGCACTTGCAATTAACGAGATATTATTTTCCGTGCTACGTTAGTGTGTTCTCTTATTTTTGCTCTTCAAATTGTGTTTTTCTGTGTTGTCTTGTCAAATGTTGTGACAATAATGGCGTGTGAAAAACGTAATACTAGACTCCAAAGTAAACTGAGAAATGACAGTGAAGACGAAAGCAGTGTGTTAGCGCCACCATGTAATGAATTAACTAATGTTTAAAGTAGTAATTGGGTAATTGTGCATAGGGAAATGGAGCGGGATGCAAATAATGGCGTAGGCAGTGTAACAATTAGTGAACAGGGAAGCATTATCGATCGATCGGTCGGCAACAGCTCACCTCAGAATTCCGAAATGACAGGACACAATCTTGCAAATACTGTAGATTCAGATTTTGCGTCCTCACCGTTTTCTCAGATAAATCAAGAGACATTTTCTGCTTTTCAAACTGCGAATATTGCCGGTTCAAATGCATGGCCGAATAGCACTGACGAACATGTTTCAGACACCAGTGCGTTGTTATTACAATTAATGCAACAAATGGGACAAAAGTTTGAAATGTTAGACACAATGGAACAAAATCAGAGACAAACACAGCAAAAGCTTCAAATGTTAGACACAATGGAAAAATCTTCAAAAGTTAGACGCAATGGAACAAAAGCTTCAGAAGTTAGACTCAGTGGAACATACGCTTGAACAAACACGTGAAGATTTAACTACTGAATTACATAAAATCGAATCGAAATGTCAAAAAGTCTGTAATGACGTAAAAACACAAATTTGTGAGCATTTCCAACCTATTTTTTCGCGGCATGAAAATGCATTACAGAATCACGAAGCAGCCATAAAATAACTGCAAACTATTGTTCATGAAAATCATGAGACCTTGCAAGCTACAATTGACTCAGTTGCATCTACCGATTCGGTTACACAACTTGCAAAAACTCAAGAAAACTTAAAGGACACAGTAGATACTCTGAAAATTGGTTCAGAAAGACACATGGAGGAAATTAGTTCATTATCAGAGAAAGTAGTTTAACTTTCGGATCACCTAAACAATTTATCTACGAAGGTAGATGATAATCTGAATGACGCAAAACCGGTAGTCTTTAATGACACAGAAGAGTGCGAACAAATTAGGAAATTCAAACAAAGTCTCAATCAAATTAGTACGCAACACGAAAGAGAAATCCGGGAAGTACAAGATCAGCTGACACAGGTAATACAAGAATTACGTATTTCAGAGGACACTCGCGCTCCAATATGGGAAGAGGGACATTGAAGTACGGAACTGCCACAAAATAATAACACAGGGCACTTCGGAAATTATGAAAGAAATTGGCAAGGTGCACTGAATTTTGAGATGGAACCGTCGAAACGACGTAACAATGACCGACATGCGACTCGCCGACACAATGATTTTGACTATAAGCTGTTCATTACTACGCGTAAATTCAAAACATTTAAGAATTCTGGCAACGACATTTATCCACAAGCGTGGCTTCATCAATTCTCTCATTGTTTTCCTCTCAACTGGTCATTGCAGCACAGATTAGAATTTATGTGTGGCTACTTAGAAAATGAACCAGCTGTAAGAATGCGATCGGTCATTCAAGATTGCCACAGTGAAGGAGAATCTTTTCATGCCTTCCCCTCAGCATATTGGTCTAAAGCCACACAAGACCGAGTAAAACATGGCATCATAATGATGAAACATTTCGAACAATCTGAATTTTCCAGTCTTGTGAAATATTTTGAAGACATGTTGCACAAGAATCAGTACCTGTCAAACCCAAACAGCCCCTCAGAACTCATCCACATTTGCTTAATCAAATTACCTGAACATTTACGGCATATTATTTTAGCAGGACGTTGCAAAGACGACATTGAAGCTTTTCAGGGACTCTTAGAAGAATTAGAAATTGCCACAGACAATCGCGGAACGCGAAAACAGGAACACAACAAATACAGGTCACATCCGTCGCAATTCCACGATGAAAGAAATAATAATTGGACACGACGAGGCTATTCTCACAACACAAATCGTGACCAAAACAGACACCACCTGTATGACAACCGTTGGCAGAATAATAGTAACAGAGAAAGATCGTTTTTCCAAAGTAATGAATGTAACAGAGACAACCATAGAAACAGACAATATGGGAACCAAAATAATTATTATCAAGGGAGACAGAATAACTTCAGACGCAACGGTCCACCACGTAGATACGATTCCGGGAGAAATTCTCCACCACATGACCGACAACCAAGAAACTATGTGAACTACCGACAAAACGACAGACCTGAATTCCATCATACCTGGCGAGCTTCAAACAGGACAGGGCCTTCTCGTCAAGGTGAATTTGTAGAAGTTAGGTCTCCTAATCCCAATAACGAGACACGCCAACAAAGAGATAGCACACAATGACTCGCACCGCAGGCAGCCACGTGCGCCGGCTGGCTCAGAGAAAAATAGCATAGACGCGAACTTTGAGCAAATTTTAGCATTCCTTACCGACGTATACAACATGATAATTGCTTTGAAGTTGAAACTCTGCGCACTAGAAAGGATAAAAGATTGCACCACCTTTCACATGTAAAACCGTTTATTGAAAGATAATCTGCTTTATAACTTAGTCTTTGCCATAAAATTTTTCACTTCACGTTACTAATGTGCTTTGTCAGACTTAGAAACTGTTAACATGCAACAATGGTTTAAAGTTCACCTAGGGAACATTTTTAAACAGAAATTACGAATGCATTGTTATAGAGAACAGACGACACAGTGTTGTTATTTGTACATTCTTGCTTGTTAGTTGCACGATTATGTAACGACTATAAGGCTTACATACTTAGAACTTATGCTGCTAATAAGATTTTAATGCAAAATTTTGGTTTACTTGAAAATACATTCTGGATTTAAAATACTTTCTGTGAGATACCAGATGACACAGTGGTTAGTTTATGTGACAGCTACACGATTTTATCACGACGCTACTAATGAGTGACAACTTACAATGTTGCTTTTGCGGTGTTTCCGTTTTATATCTGCACAGTTTTTCTGAATTATCCTGGAAAGTAAAACATGTTTTAGTAGTAACTTTTGTGGTACAGCTACAATTAGACAGCCTTTTCTGTAGCACAACAATACGTTACAGCTCAGTACTTTCTTCATTACGGCAATAAGCGTAATAACTCAGATATCTTATCATGAGGTAAGTACATTGACTTCTGCACAACTTAGCTTTCGGTGGACGATAACTACGACACTTGCACAGAGATTATCTTACAACATGACGCACAGTTTAGCGCTACAGTACACGTATTTGGGTGATTAATTTTGTTCTTAAAACATTTATTTTTAAAGATTTTTGAATTACAATGATATAACGGTTTTCCCTGATACATTTCATTCCATTGCTATAATCTGTAATACCTGAGGGTATAATTACATTAATCCTCAGGGGGGTACACTCTTACATTGTGTACCATGTGTTTGGCAAGCACAAGGAGCCCTAGCTAATATGGTATTTGCTTATACAACTTTACACATCGGTACCATATTTCTCCAACACAGTATTACACAGCTATTTGATTATTTTAACAGAGAAGCAAACATATTTTTACTACATCAGTGACACGTGTTTACGAAATTACACAGCTGGATAACTTCACACTTATGAAATTGCATTGTCTGTACTTTGTGAACTGTTCATAATTTTTCGGAACCATTGCGATGCTATGAGAGCTTTTAATGATATATTTGGTATGGGATCATGATTTTTAAAGTTCGTTTGATGTAGATGACACTATTGACATGAGCAGAGAATTTTTTTTTAGGTTTTGAAATTTTTGGAGGAAGCTACGACGATTTTGAGTTTCGGCTGAGGTTTTATGATGATATGATGGCGATATGTATTATGCTGTTGCGGTATGTTTATGATCAATACGCTGATCCTATATGAGTTATTTGATTATGCTACGTATCTGTTATGATGAAATATTGAAGGAGTGTCGACGAATAAGGTAAGGAATAATGAGTAGTCGTTAGGGACTCTGGTTTGTGAAAAAGGTTGTTGGAAACCAAGAATCGTACTTTAAGAGTTATGAAATGTATGTAAATGCTTGAATGTATTACAATGCCGACGAAAATTTTTTGGACGCTGTTATATCGATAGGATTTTGTTTCTACAGATTTGTAACGCAAATTCTTGACCTGTGAAATATTTTTTATATGAGAATGTCACTGTAGTGCAAACTGGTGTTGTAAATATTTCGGTAAGAAAGTTAAATGACCACCTGCACGTAATGTGTCGTGGGCACCCAGCTGCGCGACAGACGTCTTGAAAAAAGCCATTAGTGTGTGCCTGTCAGAGGCACCGGTGGAGAGAGAAAAAAAAAAAAGAGGCCATTATTCTCGCTATTGACATTCCTTTGAAGAAAGTATGGTAAATACGACACCCTCAGACTTGAAAACATGATTACACTGTAGAGTTCTTAATTTATAATATTTAATGAAATGAAATGATGAGCAACATTTCATGTCTATTGTATTGCTAGTTGGAAGATTGTTTACTGCATTATGAAATGCCTTATGGCTAGCGAATGACGTTACGCGCTTTGCTTTGCTCATTTTCTTTAATATCTAGTTTATAGCTGCACTGCAGCATTGGTTAAAATAAAATTTAATAGATGTACTAATATAGTTATTTTATGCCTACAGATCCTTTGAAAAAAAGATCTACTTCCAAGAAAACGAGGGAACATAAATAGACATTTCCCTTCACAGGAACTGCATACATAATTTTCTTTTCAAGTACTTGGTAATTTATTTCATAGAATAAGTTTTTGTGGTGGTCCACTTTAATTATATAGACATTAAGATGTGAATATACATTTCCCTTATCTGCGTTGTTGTCTTTAGTGTACTGTTTTTTCTGCTTGTGGGTTTGTCATGTTTAGGTATAAGTTATTACATTTATTGCTGCTTGCTTTGCTTACTTGCATTTTTTTGTCATTGCTGTGTGTATTAATTGTTTTGTGCTGCTGCAGTGCCTCGTCTCTTAGTTAAGCATCTGAGCTCAGTAGATTTAAGTTAGCTTAAGAGGGGGAGACTATATAAGAGAATGAGTTGCGATGAATTGGAAGGAATGCATTAACAAGCTATAAGAAAATGATTTGGCCAAAAAAGTATTTTGAAAGAGGATAGGAACAAAAAAAGGTAGGGTTTAGGGACAACAGGTTTAGGTAGGATTTTCTAGGAAATAAATGATGAGGTAAGATAATGGAAAATAAATAATGAGGTAAGAAATATGTGAACATATAAATACAAAAAGCATGCTTGGATAGGATTTTTTTGCTGGAAACAAATGTTGAAATAAGACGAAAGATCTATGGAATGAGGTTTTGGGTTGGACTTCAGTACCAAATGTTACACTGAAAACAAACCCTGTCCTTTCCTTGTGTTATCCCACTATGTGTTTGTGTACCCTTGGGTATTTATGTTCTTCCGGTCTTTATATGTTTATCTTATAAGACTTATGTTGCAGAATTTTTCTAATACTCAGGTACATGAACTATGATGAGGAATACTGTTATCCTCAAATATAATTTGCATTAATAATATGTTATTTACTTTGTAAAGATGTTAAAATGGTTCAAATTGTTCTGAGCACTATGGGACTCAACATCTTAGGTCATAAGTCCCCTATAACTTAGAACTACTTAAACCTAACTAACCTAAGGACATCACACACACCCATGCCCGAGGCAGGATTCGAGCCTGTGACCGTAGCAGCCTCGCGGTTCCGGACTGCAGCGCCAGAACCGCACGGCTACCGCGGCCGGCTGTAAAGATGTTAGACATTATTAATTCTGTTCTGTTTTAATGCTCATGTGTGAAGTTGATGTTTCAATAATTATCCTGATCTTTTATGTATTTAATTATGTCATAATTCCTGTAAAACTGATGTGTATGTTATTTCTATTATTTTGTAAAGAAAAGTACAGAAAGCAGGTTTAGACAGGACTTTTTGGGAATAATGATGAACTAAGGGAGATCTCTATGCAAAATACTGCAGTGAAACAAACCCTGTCCTTTCCTTTCGTATTATCCCTCTATGTGTTTATGTACCCTTGTGGATTTGTCTTTTTCCTGTCTTTATGTGTTTAGCTAATAAGATTTATGTTGTAGAATTTTTCAAATACTATGTTATTTTCTTTGTAAATATGTTCAGACATTATTTATTGTGTTTTGTTTTAATGCTCATGTGTGAAGTTGATGTTTCAAAAGTTATTCTGATCTTTTATGTATGTACTTATGTCGTAATTTTTGTAACACTGATGTATTTGCTATTTCGATTCTTTTGTAAAGCTTGTACTACTGCAAATGTTATCTGTATTGTTATGTTCTTTAAAGATGTATTTTGTACCTTTGTTATTGTATTTTCATGTTATAAAATTGTAATTGACACCAGTTCATCAAATTAAGTAACTTGTAAATTACATTCCACTGCACACGTTTCTGTTGGTCATAGTATATGGATAATATGTGAGAAGTAGGGACTGATAGTGTTTGCACGTGTGTTAATAATTCAGTAAGGGACTGGATAACAGCATTGCTGGTTCTAAGGACATTTCAAAAACAATTTTTCTGAGTGCACAAGTGGTGGTTATGGACTTGCTATATTATCCGCAAGACTCTTCAATGGTGATTGTGCGCCTGCACAGTCAAACAGATGGCTGCTGGCCATCTCTACAAGGACTACGGTGGGTCTGTACCTTTGATGACCCACCATTACCATTATTTTCACAAGGACTGCAGTGGGTCTGCATCTCTGGTGGCCCACCAATAACATAATCTCTACCAGGACTACATTGGGTCTGCTCTGTGATGACCAACCTACCAATATTCTTTAAAACTTCGACTTACTCTGCTGTGGGTTTGCTCTGTTGTGGCCCATTACCTGTTGGCATGAAAGAGTCAGCACTGTCTATCTGTTGGAAGGACAACACTACTTCAAGACTGCATGGAAATCCACTACTTCCGAGTGCATTTTCTTTTACTGCTCAGACTTTGAGAAAACAAATCTGCAATTTTACTGTGATGAATGATCAGGACTGTCTTTATGGACTGTGAGAAGATTTTAGCTTTTGACCAACATTGCATCCATAAGTGTGTGCATTTCATTTCTTTGTTACTGTAATTATGCAAATTTTTTTCAAATCTGTATTGGTCGTGCCCAAAACAATTTGTAAAATTTTTTGTAGCGTGGGGGCTATGTAAGTAGGCTGTTTAGGTTTTTTTTATTTGTAACACCTCCTCTGTATGAAAATCACTGGCTGTGCTGTGTGCAGTCTGTGGCTGGTTGGCGTTGTTGTAATACTCGCCATGTGGTGTTGGGCAGTTGGCTGTTAACAGCACGTAGCGTTGCGCAGTTGGAGGTGAGCCGCCAGCAGTGGTGGATGTGGGGAGAGAGATGGCGGAGTTTTGAAATTTGTAAGACTGGATGTCATGAACTGCTATATACATTATGACTTTTGAACACTAGTAAGGTAAATACATTGTTTGTTCTCTATCAAAATCTTTCATTTGCTAACTATGCCTATCAGTAGTTAGTGCCTTCCGTAGTTTGAACCTTTTATTTAGCTGGCAGTAGTGGCGCTCGCTGTATTGCAGTTGTTCGAGTGACGAAGATTTTTGTGAGGTAAGTGATTTGTGAAACGTATAGGTTAATGTTAGTCAGGGGCATTCTTCTGTAGGGATTTTTGAAAGTCAGATTGCGTTGCGCTAAAAATATTGTGTGTCCGTTTAAGCACAGTCTTGTATAATTTTTCAAAGGGGACGTTTTAACCTTCCTTCAGTTGGGCCAACTGGCGGTGAATCGAGGTAGTACAGTACATACTAACGGAACAAAAATTTGCTCTAACATGGAAAGTAAGCGTTTCCGGACACATGTCCACATAACATTTTTCTTTAGATGTGTGTGAGGAATGTTTCCTGAAAGTTTGGCCGTACCTTTTTGTAACACCCTGTATATTCACTTGCTGCAGGGGGCGCGCCTGGTGCGGCGCGGTCTTATTCCGCGCACCATTGGCCGCCCTTTCTTCACCGCCTTCCCTGCTCTTGCGTGCCGCCTCTTCGTTCCAGCGTTTGTGGTTACGCCGGAACAATAACAGTCATCTGCGGGATAGCATGCAGAATCCCCATGGTATGGTGAAAGCGAATCATCAGCATCGGTGCAGCCGGAATATGTGGGCCGGGATAATTGATGGTCGTATTTTGGGACCAGTCTTCCTTCCACGTCGCCTAGCAGGCCGGAACTGTCGGCGTTTCCTACGGGTGACTTTGCCTCACCTGCCGGAAGAAGTGCCGTTGATGATTCGAGGAGTTATGTGGCTGCAACATGATGGTGCTCCAGACCACTTCGCCGCTAATGCATTTGTGGTGGCTGCTTTAATTGCTGTGGTACGGTTTATGACACGCTATACATGGGCAGACAGTACTGCTGACACTTCTGTCTAACACTGCCCAAGTATCCATGAGCGTCTGGCTGTTTTGGCACCTAAATAGCGTTCGTTATTGTCCTCTCTTTCTTTCTTTCTAGTAGATACTGCAGGTGGAGAAGGAAAATGTAATATCTCATGTCCCATAAGTTTTAGAAACGGTTTTCTTTTTTCGCAGTCCAACAAGGAAATTTATCCATCTTAAGAAGATAAAAGTGCACTTGCAGGATATCAGCCCTCATAAATCTGTCCCGTGTGAGAATTTGGGCCATAATTCTGAGTGTACTCTAATACTACGCATATGTAAGCGAGGTAATCGGCCGCCTGGAATTGGTACGAGGTAAGGTCAAATCTGTTGTACGCCTAAACGCTAGTGGACCACAGTCTCAGATTGCGCTGTGGCTGTTACGGCTTCCGTCTAGGTGAGACATACGACTGAGTCCAGGCAAAAAGGCTAGCAGCATTATCGGATGTGGTTTAATTCCAGTATGGGAAATTTATAGTGCTGGAAGGTCGCTTAGGAGGACAGACAGTGTTACAAGAAATAGCAGAGTACCAGAAAATCTTAAAGTTGGGTAAGTTACAACGATCTGAACTTGGACAATAAATAACAGTTACATACTACAGCTAACCAGAATACATCAGCGATCTCAGACAAATGACGCACTTCCAATGTCACAAAAATATTTCAGTATCTTTAAAATTACTGAAGTTAATGTTTCATAGCAAATAAAACAGTTACAGAATGAACCTCTGATTTAACCATTTTTGAACGCTTCACAAGATTTCGACATACGATATCTCTGATTATAACATTGCAGTATAGCTGTCATCCCTGAAAGCTACTCATCTGTATCTATTTTATTTATTTATGATGTCTTTTATATCTGTTTCATTATGCATACATTTGTCAGAACATCGTACCGGCGACAATAACACAGCAAATGAATACACCATGATTACCTCATATTTTGTCGTACTTGTGTATTTCTTTAGTGAATAATTTAACATTTTGCCAGTAACTTTATTTAAATGTTGATTGGAAATGCTATTACAAAATTGTGCTAATTTAAAAGTAGTCAGTCACATGTCTTAGCAGACACCGTGATTGGAAAGATAACCAAAAGACGCTTCTGTCAAGAACGCATAAATAACTATTTAAACAATACTCAAGGCAACCAGTTATTACTTAAATTTTTTGTAAATGGTATGAGTGTAAGCGAATGTTTGTGAAATTTCTTTATTGAAATATTGTTGTAATACATTAATTTAATCATGGAAGAGGTCAGTTTGAATGAAATAGCATCTTGAGAGCTTAAGGACAATGTATCTTTGGTGGGCATGGCCTTGGCCAATAGAAAAGCAAATAGTAGCGGAACACTGCGTGAGTCACCTGGAGACTAGAACTTCTTGAGTGAAGAGTTTAAGCGAGCAACTCTGGACACTTTATGTCGAGTCCTTGAGGAAGGCTTACTTGCCTGTGCTAACGTGCGTGACTCAGTCATGGAAATGTCTGATGCAGGTCGGCGAAAGGCTGCTATCATACTCCTGAAAGGTCTTTATATTTCGAGAGGGTTGAATGTGCTCAGGAGTATGACTCTTAACTTTCGCCGTCTGATTTACAGCACAGATAATAGCCAGCGTATGAGTCACTACTCTTTATATCCCGTGTGTTAATTTGTAACTCATTGTATTGAATTCTGAACTCTTTTGATCTGGTGAATATTTCGTGTGTTGTGGGTGCGAAATGGACTTAGATCGCGTATCTTCGATGACTATTTAGTTTGGGGATTTTGCTACTATTATCGTAACTTTCTGAAGGTAACTCTTTGTCTGTATTTTAATCGAATATCGTACAACCACTTCCCATTTATTTGTGATGTCCTTCCTTGAATAAACATTAGTAAACATAATTCTCTGTTGTATACATCAATTAGTGACGGCGGACTAGAATTCTTGTTATTAAATTATTCATTTAACTTTTTCTTGTATTTCTGTATATTTTATTAGCTTTCAGTTCTAGCTAACGCATAGACTATTTGACTGCAAGATCACAGCTACCGGTTTTTATTTGCAACGAATTAGCTGTGGGCCATGAAATCAAGCGTGCGCGGCTTAACCCTACACCACATTGATCTATTCCTCTAAAGAGAGCCGTGCATAGCCCAAGTACCTGAGGTACGAGTACCACAGATAAAGACGCAACTATGGGCTGCTGTTTAGAAGAGCAACTGCTCAGCAGTGACCGTCAGGTACCGTCACAATACGCACCTATGAACTTCTGAAAGTACAGCTTTTAAACTTTCACGCTCAGCGATTGTTTCTCTCGTTCCGCTCCTCTGCAGCCGCTATTGCACGAGTCCGAAGTACTTACTATACAGTGGAGTCACTAACAGGTTCGTGTATTTCTGTTTTGACGTTGGTAACATGCTTTGTTCATTGTGTCAATTGCGCGGTTTTTAACCGGTAGCTGGTGCTAGGGATCACTTTTCTTTGAACATTTTTATGCTGCTATTCATAAATGCATTGTAAATGAACAAGAGGAATTAATGTGCCATTAAAATAGTAACCTAGCGCTATTTAATTATTCGCATCGCAGTTGCGTGTTATTTTAGTTGGATTTTAAATCTGGCAGTGTTCTCAAACAAGATTTTAAGACAGGTAGGGCCGATGAGTCAGATCCGGCCTCTCTTCCCTCGCCTTCATCAGCCTACGAATGAGAGGTCTCCGGTTGTCACTCCGCCGTACATTACTCAGCTCTCGCACATAAGCGGTACCGAGCGAGGTGGCGCAGTGGTTAGCAAACTGGACTCGCATTCGGGAGGACGACGGTTCAATCCCGTCTCCGGCTATCCTGATTTAGGTTTTCCGTGATTTCCCTAAATCGTTTCAGGCAAATGCCGGGATGGTTCCTTTGAAAGGGCACGGCCGATTTCCTTCCCAATCCTTTCCTAACCTGAGCTTGCGCTCAGTCTCTAATGACCTCGTTGTCGACGGGACTTTAAACACTAACCACCACCACCACATAAGCGGCTGCAGTTGGCCGGAGCGAGTGACCGATAACTGGTCGGTGCGGAAGTTTAAAACCTGTATTTTAGGAGGTTATATCTGCATAGTGTATGAATTATGGCCCAAATTTTCGCGCAGGATATATTGTTGTGGCTAATACCTTTCAAGTGCGCTTTTTTCTCCTTAAAATAAGATGTCAAGTAAGCGATATTTTGTTGTAAGTATGGAACAAAGTTTACCACTACTCTCTCTACAACTTCACGTGCACGTGTACCATTCAATCTTCATCATTACGAGTCACCGTTTTTCATTTTCCTCAAATATTAACGTTTTCTTTAGAAAGAGAAAGCAGCTTTATAGTAAATGCATTTGTCAAACATGTTTGTGAATATATTTAGTTTGATTCACGACAATCATAAGGCAGTATTTCACTCATTTAACTTCCGCTATAATGTTAGCGTAGAATTTTACTGTTATTTTCCCTTTTACCTTGCTGAAATTATCAGTCACCTTTCATTGTAATTGGGCATATTCATTATGGAACTTGGAGTAAGGTGTCGATACCAATATGCTTGTAATACTATCCAGATCCCGATCGGATCTACCGATTCGTTTTCTAAAACTGTTATGTTCTCCCCAGGAGAATAGTGCTTTTCATGCCTGTCACATACGCTGAGGTTCACAACAAGTATTTTTGTTGTCATTTTCCAAATAATGCTTCATAAATATGATAGAATATATTTTCAGATGGATCTGGAAATATAAAACGATTCGAAGTAAACTAACTAAAATTTCCTTATCTCTTACAGATATGCGATTATATTTGTAAAGTACAGGCAGATTCAATAACACTAGATTTTCAATGCAATTTCAGTATGATGTGGTGCGAATGGAACTGAGGCTTCAAGTTGAATATATATTATAATTATTACTGTGAAAAATGTTGTGATGTGTGATAACACGTTATTTCTGCATATGTGTTGAACAGAATCGTTTATTACAGATTTGTCCGGTCCTTTCTCATCTAGTTTTTAATAGTCACACAATTATAAATAATTTTCTGTGTGTAATGGTTTGTGCAATTTATTTACAGTTGGTACCTTGAGATAAAATTGTCACAGCTCCATTTGCCCAAGAACTATTTGTTCTGTATATACTCCAGGAAAATCTGAGGGGCCTAGTTTGAATCAATAAGACCCTAAAGCAGTCAGAAATTGATGCACTGTGTATAACATAAGGTATTTTTAAGCTAGTAGAATAAAATACTATTCAGTGATAAGGTTTTATAAACATACTCTAAATTTCAAATAGACGCACACGAAAACAACTGATTGGTTATTCGCTAGTTAGTGACGTGTGTAAGGAGCGCGCAATTCGTGGGTAGAAATAATGCCCTTGCGAATTTTTTTTTTCTATTTTCCATCTGTAACTCGCTATATCAGTGCGAAATATGTGTAACTCTTCAAAGAAAGAGAACTGCATATGTGTTCGTCCTCTGAGATATATCATCAGGCCGTGAAACATAGAGCTTCTGTCTGATATGTGTGAAACAGACTGGCATACGTCTTCACTATGTTATGTTAGACGTTTTACACGTGAATGTAATGAGATACGTGACAGGGAGCAATGTACTCCACACGCAAACCAAGTTTACACTCGGCACGGTATCTGATGGGAGCGACAGTAAAGGAGTTTCCCATCTACAGTCGCTCCCACCAGCCACCGCGCCAAGTGTCAACTTTGTTTGAGCGAATATTACATCTCAATTGGTGAGATTTCCAGAAAATTTATTCATGTTAAGACGTAGCTAAAGAGTATGTCTACTACGAGAGAAACCCGTCAGTTCTTATACCCAAATTTACGTGCTTTGTCATTGCACTCTCGCAGCCGACATACTCAGATCTGAGAGTGGTCTGATGAAACTCAAACCTGTCAGAATTTTATAAATATATGCAATCCTAACGGACAGTGACATTTGTTGCTGCTATTGATTACGGATCATCTACAATAAACACAGTACGTAAATTTTTGGGTGGCTAAAGAATGTGCTACTTTTTTGAGTCAGTTCTGTGTTACTCTTTAAGAGTAATCTGGAGAAGGAAATTAGAGAACAGACTTGGCTATAGTTCTGATTACCGTGCCAATAAGCTAATCTGTCTCTACCGAAAACTTAAATGTTGTATATGTGCGACTACCATCTCATGATTTTAACTGTCACCCTTCAACCTAGCTTTATCTCTCTCAGCCAAATGAGAACGAAAGCCGGCAGCTGAAGGGAGTTGACAATTTGTGTGGGTAATAAGACCCAGTACAGTGGCAGGATCAGTAATTTTCTGAGTCATCCAACTTATCACATGGTGCCATCTAAGAAACACGTAGATATTTATCCATGATGTAAATTTCTGAAACTATGAACAGTTCTTTCTAAGCAGATTGTATACTTGACACTGCTGTTACAATATTGCCGCAATCGATACATACCTGCAGAAGAATGGCCCACACCTTCTTCAGAACAGGGTCATAACTTTTGCCCCTCTGACTGTAAACGTACAACATACTACATTTGTAAACCATCCACGCACAATTTGTTTTGTCTCTTCTTCCACTGAGTAATTTGTGATACATTCACAGCAAAGTCACAGAGCTCACACCTTTCTCAAAAAGCTGTAGACCACACATCATATTAGGAATTGAGAGTTGATTTCGAAGTAAACAGAGAAGTTTCCAACAACACGTGGAAAGAATACCGGAAAGTTGGACTACACTCCCAAGGAGGAGGAGTGTTTATAGAGACAAGCAGACTCATGAGATCCATCCAGGTCCAAAGTGTATCCGATTGCGAACTAACATGCTTAAGTGTAACTGTGGTCGGTGGACTTAGGCTAATAATCGCATGTTTCAAAATGTCATCAGATTCAGAAACATGTATTGCAGTCATTCACAGATGGCCTAAATTCAGTATCCTGGAAGTACAACTAGCATATAACAATAGTACATGCTGACATTAACGTTTCCATGTACTAGTGTTATATGCTAGTGTTATTGGCAACAGAACAAGTAGTATTGTGAAATACTGTCGAATCCATTGTCTAACATCTGCATTGGACCACTTGGCCGAACTCATAGGCGAAAGTAATATTTTATATCTCCTACATACAAGCAGACTCAGTCTGTCGCCAATGACACAGAGCGTGGGGACTGTGATGCTACTATTGGAAAAGTGGTTATCTAAGGCAAAAATGTCATCAAGAAGGCCAGGAGAGTATTTGTGCTTGTCCTAACTCATAGACTGTCTCTAACAATTTAAGGACGGACTGAGAACATTCAGTTCAGATTCGGCAAATGCAGAAGGACATTATAATCCTCAATCTATATAAATGCAATACATACCAAGTAAAAAAGACCCGCTTTTGTTTAACAGTACCATTCGGAAAAGCCTGAGAAAACAGAAACCGCTACGCTCTCGTTACGAAATAGAGTGTAGGGTAACTGATGGAGAAAACTAAGTATCAACTCGTGTTTCCGTAAGTACTGTGCACGAAGCCTAGGATGCTTTTTACAGACAGACCTATCACAAAATTGTACGAAACTCTAATCTTGTGAAATGTCAATGAACAGATCCAGACCTTCCAATCAGTCTCTTGTGGATTCATCTGGTGTTCAAACTGAAGACTGCAGACGGGGATATTAAAGTCCATATTTAGAATTGCATTTACGCATACGGAAACTACCGTTCCAAAGCTTGAACATCCCACAGTCTCGCAAATGAGATATATTGAAATAAGCATCCCTGGTACTGAATACCAACTAACACTACTTAAAATGAACAAGGTGCCAGGCTATGACGAATTTCCAGTTACATTCGATATTTTACGCATCGGAAATAGCTCCTTTCCTGCCACAAAATTGTCGAGCATCTATTTCGCCGAAAAAGGTCCTTCGTGACTGGAAATAAGCGAAGGCTGCTTCATCTATAAAAATGTTAAACTATGTTAAACATAGGATTACAGACCAGTATCGCTGACAGCTGTCTGTTCCAGGATCCAAGGCCGTATTCTGAGCTCAAACGTTTTCCCGTTCTTGGTGCGAAACTGGCTTCTCTAAAAGTACCAATGCGGTTTCAGGTAAAAGACGCTCATGTGAATCTCAGCTTGTTTTACTCATACACATCTTGCAAACTATAAATGCAGGTGAAAAGCTAGATTCTGACTTCCTACATACCAAAAGACATTAGACATTGTACCACACCGTCGAATACCACGCAAGACTGGTTCATACGGAATATCTATCAAGATATAAATTAGCCCGATGAATATATACTGATAGAAATCATTACTTTTTGCTGGGCGACAAATGTTCTACAAAATGAAAGTAACATCAGATGTGTCACAAGAAAGTGTAACAGCACGTCTAATGTTCTCAATGCACATAAACGGTTTATCATATAGGGACAGCAGAATATATTGTCTGCTGTTGACATAAAAGAAACTAGTGCCGCCAGTATTAGAGCCGATGTAGGCCAGTGGTTCCAAACCTGGGAATGATATCTTAGTAGAGCGAATTTATTAAAATGCACTATAAGAATAAGCTCATGAGATTCTGCAGCACAGCACTCAGATCCTGCGCAACCAAATCTGTCCATTAATTTGAAACATGGAGAGACCACACCAAACCTGCACATACTCATCAAATTAAAGCTTTGCACAAAGCGCAGTTCAGCAATAATAAAGATGAAAAATCAGATCTAAGAAGCACTGAAAGGTTCTTAAGAAAATTCAAGACTGTGATTTCAATTTCTAAAGTACGAAGGGTACACATAACCTCGTCGTCGTACAGGATACTTACATTCAATGTTTGGTGCTGTGGAATGTTTCAGATCTTATGTATATATATTAAAAACCGACGCGCAAAACAATTTTTTTACTTATTTTTCGCATTTCCTTCCTTGTTCATTACAAAGTAATGCAAATATAAACACGAATTTAAAACTTACTTTTCTCATGAAACTGAAAAAAATGTTCCAATGAAATAATGAAACCGTCACAATAGCACAGTGATTTGTTCTTATTTAAATGGCAACCAGTGTGGGACTTTAGTCCATTATCAAGCCATTCTGTAGAACAGAGTGTACCTAGTTACAATTAAAATATACAATACACACTAAAAAGGTTGGTTGAATTTTATATATTTTAAGAAAAGTGGGTTGATACTATTTAAGCTACCCGTTGAGGTCATGCGTAGATTAGCTGGTTCCTATTATGGTTGACCCATGTTCATATATCATTGCATTTCACTGATCGTATCTCTTCTTTTAAATAATTTCATATTAGTCATTTATTTTAATTAAAGAGTCTTGGTTAGTCTTCAGTGAGCTAGAAATTCAAAATGAGCGTACTTTTTAGCAACCAGAAATGCCACGGATCTCCTATTTCTTCCCGCTGCTTACTGTCAGGACAATTTGTCATAACATGCACCAGTTCCTGCCCTTTTGGGTCACGTCAGTCACCCCAGATAGCTGGTTGCCAGCCACAGTTTATTGGAATTGCCACACACAGGAGACATTTGACTGAAGTGATCTTTATACCAGCAACTAGATACAGTGTTGACGATCTCTCACATTCAAAATTCCGTACATCTTTGTCCGATGGAATACACGTCAGTTGAAAAAGCACCTTATGAAAGCAGCGAACAAGGCTTGCACGTTCCTGCCACATGTGGCCAGTCTTATACAGCTGATTTACGACGTGTGGAGCTGTCTGAAGGACTGCAGTATCTTAGGCTACAAAGCCTCCCGGGTGTGGTGGGTGCTATTTAGATTGCCTTTAACACGCAAGAACCGTTGCCGTCATTAGAATTATTACTGTCTGTTAGTGTTGTCAGAAAACAAATCTGGTTCTGTAAAATAATCTCTGTATATTATACAAATGTACATTTGTTTGTTTATATGTTCAACATATCCTCCTAATCTACTGGATCAATGTCAACCAGACTTGATACTAATAGCACTTTCTGTCTGAAAACAAAGGGTAAGAACCACCTAGCTCTCAAAGGGTGGGAATAAAAGAAAAGCGTAACGTACAGATTTTATTTCTCTAGTATGTGAGAATGAGAGCGCTTACCGACTTCCAACAAAAAGCGTCACAGCTACCAGTAATTTAAAACTTTTATGAATCACTTTTTTTTTGCTACACCCCCCCCCCCCCCCCAGGAAATGAAAATTGCTTACTACATTTTGGCTGTTCATTCAGTGAAATTGCTGCATCTGTCATGACGTTTTAATTTGTTAATTCTTCACTACTAACTCTATTCGAAACATATTTCGCATAAGGCCTCCACATATACCACTGAATGTCCCTGCGAAATTATATTATTGTACGACTCACAGTTCAGAAGATATGACGTCATAAACACGGAGCCACGTGAGAAACTATGGCTTCTTAAAACATAACGCAAATTAACCAGACTATAACCATCCAGTGTTTGATAAAGAGAGCACTTGCGACTTTCAACAAAGTTGAAGACGATTTCAAACATTTTCTAAACTTTTTCTTCCTTATGTGTTTAACATCAAATATTTAACACATTATCTCATTTGTAACGTGATCAGAAGTTTGAACCTGTTTTATATAGGGAGCACGATTACTTATGTAATCTTCTTACTGTCTGGAAAGAAGCGTTTTGTGGTTACGAACGACCTACATCCTGTAGGGACGGGAATGAAAAGTGGGTGATATTGAAGCATAACTGAGGAACACCCACAATTATTTCAACCAAAATATTGTGGGAGTCAGACTCTTCACTTCCACTAGCGGAGGGAGTGCGGATGAGAAGGGGCTGCGCAAATATGTTCAAAAACGACATGCTGGTATTTATTTCCTGTAATGAATTGACTTAGAACACTTTTAAAAATATGAAGTGAGATTCGTCTCTAAGTTGTGTTCATTGCGTCAAACAAGTAGTGAGATTGAGCACTGCAGGAAGCCAATAATTTTTTCAATGTGATTTAGGACTTAAGATCAAACCACACGATCTTTAGAGTCATCTGATGTAAAACAGCACACAATCAGACATATAAGTGTGCAATATATGTCACATACCCGTATGTTCCACATCTCCTCCTGAGCCCCTGGTTCGATTTCAACTAAGCATGGTACATGCCTACTACCTGCAAAGAAATACTGTGGGGTAAAACACACGAACTACTAATTGAGGTTGGGTCGATAACGGGTTGATGAGTAGAAAAGGGGGAAAGAAAAGGGAGACGGAAAGAGGGTGGGTGAGGAGATAGACATACAGAGAGGGGGGAGGAGGTAGAGAGAGGGAGAGAAGAAGATGAACAGTAAGAGGGAGGAGATATGTTGAGAGAGGGTTAGAGCAGGAGGTGGATTGAGAATGGAGGGAGAAAGAGATGGACGAAGAGAGGGGGAGGAGGAGATGGAGACAGAGAGGAGTGAGAAGGAGATGAACAAAGAGAGGAGAGTGAAGGTGATGAACTAATAGAAGGTTGGAATAAATAAATACGGATGCAAGGCCGGGTTATTCAGCTAGCATGCCATAAAAGGTACACAGTGTTCTTGTTTGTCGACCGTAGTAGACATTTGACCGAATTCTGGAAAATGATATGAAATACAAAAACACTAACATTTATATGTTTGAATTCTATGGTAGAGATTTCTTAAAACTATTACTACGAATGTGAAGAAACTTTTTATGGTTGTAGAGTGTAGGGTGATGACCAATGTGACAGTGAATGATAGGATACTCTAACAACTGGAATTCGCAGCTACAAATAACTAGCAATTTTAACAATTACAGGACCAGAGAACACACATTACGTATGCCGATTAACTATGCCAAATTCCAACCAATTACAAGAATGAGAGCTTGAAAACGGGGCTGCCACATCGAAACCAGTCGCAAAAAAAATGTAAATAAACAAATAAAAAAGAATGGACTGTAGCTGTAGAACTGATATTTCCAGAAAAAAATACTTTATCAGTTTCTGTGGAAATAAAATTTTCCTTCTAAAATAATGGAGAAAATCATGTCTACAACGCTGTTTTTGCTAAATCTGGTATTGTGTTTGTGAACAACACAATTCCTTTGCAAACGTGCGTGTTTCACTGTTACATTCGTGTTAAAGAATAATATGTTTTTCTAAAGTAAGTATGTGGTAGGGGAAGTGTATTAAATGATTTACAGGTACTTTATTGTATGGATTCTTCACATTGTTGCCATTTATTAGTCTCATGGTCTTCTTGGATTCTGAATAAACTAAGTGATGACAGGAAGTTTTCGATTGATAATATTCCACATTTTAGACGATTCTCAATGTAAGCATATCACTGATAACTGTGTCGACATTGATTCAGCATTTCAGAGCTGTTAAGACACAACACGCTCTACTGAGCCGACCATTAACATATACAATATGACTAAAACATTTTAGATATTCTCACAGTCATACCACCAAAAATTTTGTTTTCCTGTTGCTTGGCACTGATTCATCCTTAAAAGAAACAAAATGTTTATGTATGAGTATTAAAAGAAACTCTCGTAATCAAGCCCTAAAGACCACACGATATTCGACCGACTGTCGTGTCATCCTCAGCATTCGTACCGGCTGTTCTCCACGTTACGACCTTAGAGCCGGTACTTTTAAATTAGGTAGATCCTCAGGTGGCATCGCGTGGCTGAGCGCACCCTAGCCCGGACCTCCCACAAAGCAGAAACCTCTGGCATTACTGGAAATCGAACCCGGGTCCGGCCAACAGTGTCTGTCGCATTGACCACTCGACAACGGAGGTAGACGTTTGAATGGTAATGAAATGAAAATTCACAGTGAAAGTTTTTTAGTGTTCTGTATAATTAACTGGTTATGGCTTGCTCAGCTGTTGACTTGCTTTGATTGCTGTAGGTCATCGTCATCCTGTGAGAAAAGCGCAAGTTGGGCTTAAAGAATAGTAATACACTGTTATTATAAGCTTTACTCTTCAGACACATTGGAAGTATTTGTTTCAAAACGCAATCCATTTTACCAAAAACACTCCAGGCCAGTTTTATAATTATGTTTTTTCTCTTGCTGTAAATATAGCTATAGCAGACACTAGTTGTGATTAGAAATAAATTCGAGTAGCTGATATTTTCGTGAATCGGACAAGAGGCCCCACAGGAAACACAATTTTCGATAAAACAGAATTGACGATATTTTGGTGAAAGGTTGGTCGTATCTACTGTTATAATTTCCCAGAACTTACAAGTATAAATGTAGAATTTTATCGATAATGATTAATGGAAACTGCCTCAGCTTTATTATTAAATACGCGAAAATCAGACCATTAATGACATGAGTTTAGCACGACTCGGCAACCTAAAGATGTTCAATGAACTAAACCGGTCGTAACACAGTAGATGTGTAATAACACAAATGGTTTTCATTAATCGTTAACCTTAGCGCCAGCTGTGTTGTTCAATATGAAATCGAGGAATCGAATGATGGAGCATGGCTTCCAGTGTGCCTTTCCCTGCACAAATCTGCAAACAGAAAATATACGGACACTTTAACATGGCAGTTTTAGGTGGTGGAGGGGAAGTGTTTTTCAATATGCGTACGATACTGATACTGCCAACCTCGGCAAGAAATTGTGCGGATGATCTCTGTAATTGTACTTTCTCTCACAAGCCAGGATTGACCACGCAAAACAAGCATCATCGTTTGTATGCGACATTAACGCATGTCTTCTTGTTAGCTATATCTTTAGGAAGCCTAATATAACTGGACCCTCCATTTATCGGATCATAAACATGTATATGGATGTCAAGGTATGGTATACGGCTGAGAGCTTTAGCGGACCCGCGTACTTCCATCTCTGAAAATCGGGCCATAATAGCGCTCAAGGTGGATTCACGATACCACTCAGCAATGGGTGTGCTCCGAGAAATAACGCCATTATCACCCCATATATAGTGCAGAGTTGTAGCCTCTGCGTCACCTGGATGTTTAAATTGGTGATTCAACTCGCAGCATACTACTGCGTTGCATTTAATGACGTTAAATCTCGGATCATCTAGTACTTTGAGGAGATCGGTGTCCAAGACAGGGAGGCACGCTTCCAAAAACCCGACAGGGTCGCGCTACCTCCCTCCCGGATTCTCAAAAGCCCTAGCGATTGCTGAGTACTGAGGAGTCATTATCCCATTATTGTGACGTCCTTGACTATCAACAGGACGGGGGAGAGCACTACTACTAGCCATAGGATAATCAATATTACTATTACTACTACAACAACTTGAAGTCCATCCCGTTGATGACGGGGCTGGTGAAGGTGCGCCAGCTGTAGGGAGGGGTAAGCGCCTTGGCACATACACCTGTCATTGACGGCGGGGGCGAGCTGTCTGAGGAGGCGGAGGCGGTAATGTTCGGTGGTAACAACCAGGCTGCGGCGATGGCCCCCGGGGTCTGATGTCCCCATTACCGACCGGTGAGGTGGGAGACAGATTATCCTGTTCGTCTTCTTCATGGGCGCCAGAGGGCTTGCGGCGGTGTTGAGGCAGGTGTTGCTACCGCCTCTGGCACAGCTGTGATCGGCGCTATACACGGCGTAGCGTGTCTCTGTGGTGTGCGGCCAATCCCGCCCCGGCAACCACCTCTCTATATACACGAAGTACTTCATATGACATGGCTGTAGCATAAATAAGAAAAACAAGTTTAAAGATCTAGACATAAAACAATAAATAATAAGACTAAATAATGGTAATTATTGCTGTAATGATAAAGTTAAAAAAATATACACCTTCTAAATATAAAACAATAAATAATGAGACTAAATAGTGGTAATTATTTTCTGTAATGATAAAGTTCAAAAACATTCACCTTCTCCACTGTGGCTCCATGGCTTGAGCAACTCATCAGCACATTCAGTGGGGTCTCCCACCCACTCAGGTATATCCGCCGTCTCATCTAAAAGGGCCATACGCTCACGCCTTTCGGTTTCTTCTTCTTCATCTGCAGCGGCCAACGCTGACCGTTGTGGCCGTGCGGTTCTAGGCGCTACAGTCTGGAACCGCGCGACCTTTACGGTCGCAGGTTCGAATCCTGCCTCGGGCATGGATGTGTGTGATGTCCTTAGTTTAGTTAGGTTTAAGTAGTTCTAAGTCTAGGGGACTGATGACCTCAGAAGTTAAGTCCCATAGTGCTCAGAGCCATCTGAACCATTTGCAGCGGCCACCATCTCCTGAACCCAACCAGTGATTTCACCCCCGCCTTGTACGGCACACTCGACAGCCTCCTCCCTATGCATAGAATCATCTAGAAATAAAAGAAAAGAATATATCTCAGATAGCTCAATCTAGGCACTTAGAAAACCAATGTACACTCCTGGGAATTGAAATAAGAACACCGTGAATTCATTGTCCCAGGAAGGGGAAACTTTATTGACACATTCCTGGGGTCAGATACATCACATGATCACACTGACAGAACCACAGGCACATAGACACAGGCAACAGAGCATGCACAATGTCGCCACTAGTACAGTGTATATCCACCTTTCGCAGCAATGCAGGCTGCTATTCTCCCATGGAGACGATCGTAGAGATGCTGGATGTAGTCCTGTGGAACGGCTTGCCATGCCATTTCCACCTGGCGCCTCAGTTGGACCAGCGTTCGTGCTGGACGTGCAGACCGCGTGACACGACGCTTCATCCAGTCCCAAACATGCTCAATGGGGGACAGATCCGGAGATCTTGCTGGCCAGGGTAGTTGACTTACACCTTCTAGAGCACGTTGGGTGGCACGGGATACATGCGGACGTGCATTGTCCTGTTGGAACAGCAAGTTCCCTTGCCCGTCTAGGAATGGTAGAACGATGGGTTCGATGACGGTTTGGATGTACCGTGCACTATTCAGTGTCCCCTCGACGATAACCAGAGGTGTACGGCCAGTGTAGGAGATCGCTCCCCACACCATGATGCCGGGTGTTGGCCCTGTGTGCCTCTGTCGTATGCAGTCCTGATTGTGGCGCTCACCTGCACGGCGCCAAACACGCATACGACCATCATTGGCACCAAGGCAGAAGCGACTCTCATCGCTGAAGACGACACGTCTCCATTCGTCCCTCCATTCACCCCTGTCGCGACACCACTGGAGGCGGGCTGCACGATGTTGGGGCGTGAGCGGAAGACGGCCTAACGGTGTGCGGGACCGTAGCCCAGCTTCATGGAGACGGTTGCGAATGGTCCTCGCCGATACCCCAGGAGCAACAGTGTCCCTAATTTGCTGGGAAGTGGCGGTGCGGTCCCCTACGGCACTGCGTAGGATCCTACGGTCTTGGCGTGCATCCGTGCGTCGCTGCGGTCCGGTCCCAGGTCGACGGGCACGTGCACCTTCCGCCGACCACTGGCGACAACATCGATGTACTGTGGAGACCTCACGCCCCACGTGTTGAGCAATTCGGCGATACGTCCACCCGGCCTCCCGCATGCCCACTATACGCCCTCGCTCAAAGTTCGTCAACTGCACATACGGTTCACGTCCACGCTGTCGCGGCATGCTACCAGTGTTAAAGACTGCGATGGAGCTCCGTATGCCACGGCAAACTGGCTGACACTGACGGCGGCGGTGCACAAATGCTGCGCAGCTAGCGCCATTCGACGGCCAACACCGCGGTTCCTGGTGTGTCCGCTGTACCGTGCGTGTGATCATTGCTTGTACAGCCCTCTCGTAGTGTCCGGAGCAAGTATGGTGGGTGTGACACACCGGTGTCAATGTGTTCTTTTTTCCATTTCCAGGAGTGTATATTACACGAAATTATTTTATCCAAGAACTACGTTTTACAAATGGACTTACATTCGCTCTGTGCTCCAGTCCTCTCGACCTCTAGCTGATGGGCTAGCTCAGCCGACATGCAAGGGATGAGTTCTAGAAAGACGGAAAATACTGAGTATAATATCCAGCGCTCATACACACATACATACAAACAATCTGTTAAAGGGCGCAGCAGTCCGTGGACTGTGGCGAAAACAGATATGAAAAAGACACACAATCTGTTAAAGAGCGCAGCAGTCTGAGTAGACTGCGGTCCAAAACAGATATAGCACAAACAAACATTGAATGTAGACAAAGAATCTGTTAAAGGGCGAAGCAGTCTGTGGATTGTGGTTCAAACAGATATGTGAAGACCGAAAAAGTACTTACCAGGTAATTGATCTTCATCTCCTTGGCGGCGCTTGCCGCTGCTGCTGCTGTTGTTGCTGCTGGTGCTGCTGGTACGCTTCATGCTGAGGACGAAAGTACAACTATTGATCTCTGGGCGAAGTATGGAAGCAGACTGAGGGCGAGTTCGGTTGTGGTTTGGCTTATATAGCTTCTATGACGTGGAATCACGTCACTAATGCAGTAGCCAAAGAGTGCAGCATTCTAGGGGTGGGGTGGGGGGGGGGGGGGTTGGCGGCTGCTTCATGAATGATGACTGCACTCCTAATGGGAAAACCTCGAACCTCTCATTTAGTCATTGAATCTCAAACTGATACATTCAGTTATAGCATAGCATTAAAATTGGATTGTATTTAAGTACTTAGGTAATTCAAACGTTAGATGTGCTCCATTACAATCGTTAGCATATTTCTAAAAGACCATCTGTGGCCACAGTATGAGCGTGTGGGCTATAGGCCATGACGTCAGCATTTGATCGCTGGCGGGCTATACACATGGCGTATGCCCCGTTAGAAACGCATGAGAGAGAAAGCATCTCTCTCTCAGCGCTTGACTACAGGTGGGGCGAGGGGTGACGCATGTTTCACGTACTGCGATCGACTATCGTCGATTACGTAGTGGGAACATGCTCTGGCTGTATCCTAGACCACATGGCGAACACAATGCTTGCCAACATCTTGGGTGACGTCACGGACGACAGCGTCCTCTGGTGCCGGTGCTGCGTACCAAACCATGCGGTGAACAAACTGTTTGCCGCCATCTTGGGTAAGAGTACTTGCGTCATCAGCTGACGTCATGATAGCGCTCTGTCTTGGTGGTGCTGTGTATTAGGTTAGTTGGAGTCTGGATCTCGTGGTGAACACACTGAATGGATGTGCTGCATGAAATTGTTTAAATAAAGACTGGTGCATGCAAAATAGAGACATGTCCAGCACTGGGCGAGTCCTTTTCCCACGAATCCTTAGGAGTAGGTGACTGAGGTTATTCCAAGTGTCCTCTTTTTGGCGCCATTTTCTTAGCTTAGTAGAGACACCCCAAGTGACTTATCTTCCTGCCAAAATTCAAACTTGGCGCCAGTTCCTAGGATGAGGTGGTGGTCGGATGACTTAGGTTAGTGGAGTGACCTATCTTCCCGCCAGTTCCTTAGGTTAGTAGAGATAACCTTGGTGTGATGGATTATCCTGTTGGAATTTGAACTTCCCAGCATTTTTCTGGGGGGGGGGGGAGGGGAGGGGGGGCATGGCACTTTCCCGCCAAAAGCCGCCATCTTGGATAATTGTTCATCAGCTGACGTCATGGCCGCCATCTTGGATGATGTCATGCGCTGTTGCCAAGACTACACACCGCCATCTTAGATGACGTCGTTGCTGCCGTTTTGGATACATCTGGCAACAATGTAGAGTGGGCTAGAATCAACCTTGCTCTAATACTACTTAACACTTGATATAACCTTATTATTACTATTGTTAATTATATAGCTACGTTATGTCCATATGATTCTTTCACATGCTGGCATGCTTGAGTACTACTCCAAGTGGAATCAAGTGTATCATCAATGTCATCAACATTATCCACAATGTCACACTCTGAAGTGAAGTTTCCATAAAACTGTCTTGCATCACTAGGAGTTAGATGCATTATCGATTTTGTGTTCTGCATTTTTGGCAGTGATACTAGTATTATTTGGCCACAAAGGCACCAAGAATGCTCTTAGGTTTAGCGAAGTCTGAGCAGTGTGCAGTATATCTCTGAATATATACGTCAACGAATCATGAACACTGAACGTACGATCACTAGGGTAAACCAACAACTGCCAGAATTTCCAGTAGCGACATCCAGAGTAAAATTCACCCTGCAGCCATGGAAGAATATTGGTCCATATAATATGACTGCTTGCGCCGTTCCACTTCCTCCCAGTTTATTCTCTAGGCTAATAATATGTTTGTAGACTGGCATGCGGTGGCGGTGTTGACGATACACACGTCGACGAAGCATAGTGCTTCAATGCTGTTGCAGATGGAGCTCACAGCGGAATGGTTCCGCTGGTGTGCACTGCCCACTTATATACAGAGCGAGTGACATTGATTACGTAAGGCGCTGATAACGGACTTAGACTCTGCAGGCACCAGCAGGCGAGAGTTATCCCGTACGCGCGCTGTAGTCTCACTAGCACCTGGTGCGCCAGCCTAGCGCCGAGCCAGGTCGGGCGGATTGCGTCACTGACACGCTAGGCGCTCAGAAGACAGTCGGCACTATGTTTTCGAATTTTTCAAATTGTTGCATCCTTGAGCCCTCGGTTCGCGATGTACGTCTAGCGGTTACAGGGGTCAATCATACACCTGAGCGATGGTTTGTTCCAATGGACACGATTTCGGGTCCACAGGTTGCTCGACAGTGTCTCGTAGAATCGGCAGACACATGATTGCCACCTCAGTCGACAGTCTATAGCATACTTTATACTATGACTTGTACACACTTTAAACGTCTGTTCCCGCAGATGTCTACACTCGCTGCTGCAAGATATTTTAATTGTTTCACGAAAGTCAGTTATGACTGCATGATCCCCCAGCATTTGTGATCGAGAATGAACATTGCCGTGGAACAGTGCGGAGATATTCATTGACATAAAACATAGTTGACACCATTTATCAGCATATAATAACACTTTAACGTCACAAAATCGCAGCTTTTCAAACACCATTTCCGGATAGACTCGGTCAGATATCGTACCAAGCCTGTGTCGTTTAAACTGTAGTTGACTTTAAACAACATACTTACCAAGTCGTGTGGCCTCTTCATCTCACCTGATGCTGCTATGTGCCTCAACATCTTACCCATTTGCCGCTTCTGTCACGACTGGGTGAGCCGTTCGTCGATCGCTGTTGATATACTTCTTTCTTTTTTCTTTTTTCTTTTTTTTCTTTTTTTTTCTTTTTTGCGGCAGGGTGCTCCTACTCACTGTATGAGGACGCTATATATTCTTTTAGTAGGTTGTCGGATAGGACTGGGGTGGGTTGGAAAACCAACACACATACACACCGAGCTTTATTGCCTTTAGATACATAGCGCAGTAGCAGCACAGAACGTGGAAAATACCTCGGCCTGAATGGCGAGCCAATAGGTAGCATTACCCACACGGTAATTCCGTAAGTGACTCCCTCAACCGTCTTTACAAGTTCTACAGACGAACACTTTGGTTCAGGGGTATCCAGGAATCTATACACTGCTTTGCATGGTACAATGTTACACCATTTTTGCTCTAATTGTCAACCAACTCATAGTACGCAGCTCTTGCATAAGATTGCCAACGACTCCGTTTTTCTGTAGCGACCGTTATTGCGCAGTACGTATCATCTAATTTCTCAACACTCGAATATTTTAAGTATATATTCGGACCCCATGTAGTTAATTCTAACATGACCTCGCTGTATATATCAAGTATTGTCAATTTACGGCGTAGTATTTAATATCAGTGGGTGTATTGGATTGATCGTACTCGTCAGTTACCTTGTTCTTTATACAACACACAATACTGCTCATATATCCCACTCGTACCACGAATATTGAACTTTAGAATCAATGCGTTGAGCGTTTTAGTTTCAATAACCACAGCAAAGTCATTATCAGGATCCAGACATACATTTACTTGTTTAGATCCACACGCAGGTACGTTATATGTGCTAGCAAGCAGTAGAACTCTTGATGGGGGACATGCCTGCGGTTCTGTGAGATGCTGCGGTGGTGACGGCACAGTACAGAATAGTTCATGCTCAATAAATCGGGAAGTCCATCTTAAGGCTAGGTTGAGAGGGGTACCCGCCATTTTTACGCCAAGTGACTGGTTAACTCATGACCTTGAACATAAGTACCAAAATTGCTTGGGTGATTCGCCTGGGTGACCTCTGTCAAGTTCCAGTGGTTCCCTGGGGGATAAGAAGTGAGGTAACAGGGATCCCAAGTTGATAACCCTGACACTGTATATGTAACATGACACCGGATGCGATTAAATTGTTATCAGAGCCTGTACCTGCCCTGCTATCCTACTGATGTAGACAATACTCAAATGGAATATGATCGTTAGTATTGGTACAAGGTACCATTTGCCATGCACTGTAAAAAGTCTTGTGGATTACATATGTAGATGTTGATGTGGTTGTAGACAGATCTTTAACTGATGTCACAACAGTTCTTCAATTGATGCAAAATTCATACACCACTTCTAAAGAGCGCCATGGTAGCAGGAGCGAATTTATCGGCAATATCTGGAGCACATGTTTGTGTAGACTTCTCTGCTAGTGGGGCACTGAATGGCGGATAGGTAGGTCATAACAAGACAACATCTCAACAAGTGTTGACTTTTCAGACATTGTTCATGGCGCTAAAATTAGCGCTCACCTATTTCTCCAGTTACATCATGTACGATTCATTTCGCCATATTTAGTTCCCCTTTTCTGTGAAATCCTGAGTCTGTGCAAAGCAGCGTGTTAATAGGAAAGCCCTAAACTCGAATTCTTAACATTCTTTCTAATGCGAACTGTGCAAACTTTCAGGGCATGACGTACTGTCATGGTAGTTTGACAAGCTATACTTTTAAGCATCACTGAGGTTAGTGGTTGTGATCTACTTTCATGTAACACACAGTTCGATATGCTTGCTTAAGGTGGAGTGTGATGTGATCAACTTGATAGTATAAGTTACTATAAAATGAAGTTGTTCTGATCACTCTACGGCAGGGGTTCCTAGACTTTTTGTTCAAATGGTTCAAATGGCTCTGAGCACTATGGGACTTAACATCTATGGTCATCAGTCCCCTAGAACCTAGAACTACTTAAACCTAACTAACCTAAGGACATCACACAACACCCAGCCATCACGAGGCAGAGAAAATCCCTGACCCCGCCGGGAATCGAACCCGGGAACCCGGGCGTGGGAAGCGAGAACGCTACCGCACGACCACGAGATGCGGGCAGACTTTTTGTCACTATGTACCACCTATCATGTGTAGAAAATTTGGCATACCACTATAGCTTTTTTTTCACATACTTGTTCATGTTCACAAGCGGAACTTCTTTGTAGTAATATGAAATTAAATTAATCCGGTTCTTATACAAATATGCAATGAGTAAGAGAGGAACGACATTGAACAAATTTGCTCAACATTTATACTACAAATGATATGAAAAAGCTACACAAGAGATTAATGAACTGAACATGTAGAATGGTACATTAGAGACCAAAAATTAAAAAAAAATTGACAGTCAGTAACCAAATTTTCAGATCTCGATTCTGATGAAAGAACACCTACACGTTTCAGTTGGAAGCACACTTCTTTAATTAAACCTTCAAAATTTGGCTCGATCGCGCTCAACTTAGCTCTCAAGTCTTCTTCAAGTCTGTTTCTGTACTTAATGTAATGTACGACAACTGAGAATACCCTCTTTCACATTTGTACGTAGTAACAAAAGACACCAAAAATTGAAGTGCTTCTTTAAAAAGAGAAGGGTGTATATGTTTTGGTTTCTGTCCAAAAAGGAGGCATTTTTTTCTTTTTAAAAGTATCTTTCATTGAACTGTTGCCAGTCGTATTGATGAAAGTTTCTTTTGTGATTACTTCTTTTGGTACATTTCCTGAAAATTGTTCTTATGTAGTTACATTTTGTGTAATATTAGGGAAAGTACTATTTACAAAAAAAATTTTAAGGACCTCTAAATATGTAATGATTTCTCGAACTTAATCTTGTTCGGAGGCTAGCTCATTGTCTTCCAAAAATGATTTGAGAGCAAGGAATGCAAAGAAGTTATTGTTCAGGATTTGCGAACCAGAAAGAGCTTTCATCATACTTGTGGTTAGGAACTGGATGAGGTTTCTTAATTGCACCTTGGAGGTAGAAGGAATTTCCTGGGTCAAAAATCGCTTCATGATTAACTTAAAACACAATCATCTATAAGTCACACCATCAAATTAAACTTCACATCAGAATTATAGGAGCCAAGAATCAGCTCATTGTAATACGAACAGTCCGGTTCCAGAAGCAAGCTTTCGTCGTATCACGATGCCATTTAACGTAACGCCCAACAAAGCAACAATAAAAACAACAAACCGTTCACTGTCTAATGACTCTTGCAGCACCACACATCGGATCGTGGCATAAGTTGGCAGCAGTTGCAAAGCGGCACGAAAACTTCCAAGTAACCACCGACAAGACCCGATCAAAATATCGCCAACATCGAAATAAGATGTTTCATTCTCGGCCAAAGCAGCGACAACAAATGATGGGAGGGTTGCGGAGGGTACAGTTCGGTCTTCCTGTTCCCTGCGTACAGTTCGAAACATTCTGCGGTAAATCCATTTCCTTTAAGATTATGCATCAGCTACTTTTATCAGTCTATTTTCTCACTATCATTTTACTTTAAAAATTACGTTAGAGAATATTTTTGCTTATATCAGAACGTGGTTTGTTTACTTGTGCACGTACCACCTGAATGGTCCTTGCATACCACCAGTGGTACGCGTATCACCGTTTTAAAAACCCTGCTTCAGTGTAAGGCTTAAATATAGCAATATGTACAATAGATATGTATACATGATGTATTATCTGTGATTAACCTTTGTTGGCTGCAATTATTCCTCTTGAGTATACAAATAAACTGTAAGTGCCCAGAAACACGTCAGTATGTCAGTTGACGGCACCGGTACGTCGAGGTCAGGATCAGGCTAGACCGTCACCCGTCAGGCATGGGTAAACTGCGGCGCAGTGGGAGATGCCCTGCTCTGCACTCGAAGGCGCTAGTAAAATATCACTAACAAACAAGCATTAATTGTTCCACAATACACAATGTCTTCTCACGGTGCCGAGCGACGGGACCCTAGCCTCGCCAGAATGCAATGACAACCACGTGCGGCTCGCCGTCCCGGTCGCTGGAGTGGTGGAGGCGGGTACTCTGCGTCACGGTACCTTGGGCGCGGCTGGGCCGGTATTGTTTGCGCTGCCATTGGTGTCAGCAGCGCGGGATAGTGGGTTACCAGAGCGCTCTCGTTGACATCGGAGACTGCGCCCTAGAAACCACCCACTAGCCCTAAACAGCGTGTGTCACGTCGGACTGGGTCACACTGCAGCCTCCGACAGGAGCAAGGCTCGCAGCGTCTACAGGGACAGCTGCGGCACGCCACACCGCGATGACGATTGATGATTCCTCCCTGGCCGACGGGCTAGGGACTGAATCTTGCAGTGGAAAAGCCTCCCTGGCAGGACTCACTGTTAGATCAGAGTTCTAAGACCATCTCCATCAACATCAGATAGAGCGACACTGATCCTATGGTCGGCGGCAAACCGAGGACAAGTAGATCAAGCCACTGGATGAGGGTAACAATGGGTGATTCAGAATGAAAGAATAGATTTAAGTTGTTTATTATAAACTATAAAAGACAGAAACACATTGTGCATGTCACTGGGCAGAGGATGGTTCAAATATCTGACACAGCTGCGCTGTTGTTAGTTTGTAGCAGTATGGCGACTACACCACAAGAGAAATCATTTTGTGTATTGGAATTTGTGAGAATTCAATTTAATGTTCAAGTGCAACTTGCAGCCTGCCATTGATTCAGCAATAAGCCGTCTCTGCACAAGCAGATTTATTACGAGCATACAAAATTCTGGAAACTTGGCCGTCCCAAAGGAGAGGGAACGGGGGAAGGACAGTGACAGCAAGGGCATCCGTCACCCTCTACCACCAACACTGCCAAATCCAATAATTGAAATGCCGACTCCGTGAAGATACGAGCCATGGGCCAGGAAAAAGCAGATGTCTTTCCATAATAACTTCATTTTGAAAATAAGCTTATTGCATTTGTTTTCTCATAGCACCTGCAAGGTTTCAGTCTCTAAAGTTTACTTAGCTCCACAATTCATTACTAAGAATTTCAGTAACTATCTGCCAGTCGACTTCGTGTTATTTAGATTGCCTAACATGGAACATTCTAGTAGAATTTTTGTGACCATGCGGTATTCCACCCAGATGACACGCAAAAGATCAAACACACTATAAAAATTTAAAAGTCATTTATTCAAAATCTCTCCACATCTCATTTAAACATCACACGAAAAGTCAGTTGAGAAAATTATCAATAAACGATACAGTACTTTACTAAAGCGGCGCCGGCCGTTGTGGTCGAGCGGTCCTAGGCGCATCAGTTCGGAACCGCGCTGCTGCTATGGTCGCAGGTTCCAGTCCTGCCTTGGGCATAGATGTGTGTGATGTCCTTAGGTTAATTAGGTTTAAGTAGTTCTACGTCTAGGGGACTGATGACCTCAGATGTTAAGTCCCATAGCGCTCAGAGCCATTTGAACTATTTTGAAATAAAGCAGCCATCTGAGGCAAGCGACCTCTCTTACTATCTCGATTTCACTCAGCGACTAACTCTGAACTAAGCCATGTCTGAGCAATATCATTTCTTCCAGGAGTGCTAGTTCTGCTAGGTTGACAGAAGAGCTTCTGTGAAGTTTGGAATTTAGGAGACGATGTACTGGCAGAATTGAAGCTGTGGGGACGGTTCGTGAGTCGTGCTTGGGTAGTTCAGTTGGTAGAGCACTTGCCCGCGAAAGGTAAAGGTCCCAACTTCGAGTCTCGGTCCGGCACACAGTTTTAATCTGCCAGGAAGTTTCATATCAGCGCACACTCCGCTGCAGAGTGAAAATGTCATTCTGGAAGTGTGAACTCATCTGCATCAGACTGCACTGATCCCGACGACACATGACTGTCGTATTCGACTGCTGCTCTACACAGTAATGTTTCGCACAACGCTATCGAGCTCGACAGAGGGGTGGCGGGTCTGAAAACACATGACTGTGGAATCACGGATTTATTTCAAACTTTGTACACCTTTAATAAGCCATTAAAACAACATAATGTCCAAGTATTAAGTTGCATTACTCTGGCAACTCTGAGAAAATCGCAAGATAAGTCCTACGCGTCTATTATGTAACTGATGTATCTGTACGTAAGGACTAGCCGAAATAAGAATTTCTGGTAACGGGGTTACCGTTAGCGCTTTGCAAGAGGATGCCGGCACGGTAGCTCAGCGTGTTAGGTAAAACAGAGTTAGCTGCGCTTTGTAATAATAAACTAAGTGAATGGATCAACAATGAACTTCAATGTGTGCCATGCAACGTCCGTCATGTGATTTAAAAAAAGATAAAATAAACAGAGGGCGTGGTGCACGAGGTGACAGCTCGAATCTTTGCTAACACTTACTTTTCGTTCTTTTATTTTTCATCACTGGTCGCGTTATTTAATTTGTATGACGTTTGGGAGCTAATGTAGCGAAAAAATCCCACAGGCATTTCCATGAACTTGTAGTGAATTTCATATGTTACTTAACTATTTACCATTTTTAATTAAGTTTTCAACGGTGAGGGACAGGCTTGGAACACCCAAGTAAAACCTCGATAAATAATGATGCAATTGACGTTATTCAGTAAAATAGTAAGTCACAAACTGCCACACCACAGGAGTAATGTACAATTAATCGTTGGATGTGCTCCCAACATCACACGTTGCAGGGTGGTATTTGTCATACAGACATGGAAAACATAAGTTGATACGGCATCTACTACATCGAATAAATCCTATTTCTCCGCATTTACAGGGAATGTTCATAATTTCTAAGGGAAAACACACCGCGTTGAAATTTTGAAAAATTTCTATTTCTTCCGATAGTATAGATAAAAAATTAAGTTTGAGTGGGAGCCGAACCGCCGCCACATACACGCCAGATTTACAACGTTCCAACGCAAACCACTTTTTTTTTAACCTCTTTCATTACAGTCAAATGTCCTTTTTTTTCAGGACTTAGAGTGATTAGTTTCGAGCCGGTGAAGACAGTGTGGGCAGTGGTCGAAACACAAGGCCTGGCCACGATGCCTCCCCCTTCCCATCTCTGAACCGCTCTCCTCTAGGCTTTTCTTTTATTTTTTCAGTGATGCATCACATGTAGGAGAACCCGGGGTAGAAAGAAGATGTACGTATTTTCGTGTCAAGGAGGTGCTGCCAACAATCGGCAGTAAGTAGAAATAGTTCAGACAGCTACTGCTCAACCTTGGCAGCCATGTTTGTTTGGTTTTCGTAAGCGTTGGATCGTGAAGTTTCCGTTGTGGTAATTTTTGCTTCTGCCTTGTAACTTCTGGTGAAATGGAATCCATCAGCTGTGATAGCGTGTATTGGAATCGATTACCTGGGCTGTAGAGTAATTTTTAGTAGGTGTCTGTAGCGAACTCCGACGTCAAACAATGATAGATGCTGTATGCTTGCAGGTAATACACCTTTTTTTAAACTCCTCTTTGTCCAACAACAACATCTAGTCAGTTGAATGTATTTCCCACCAAAAAAGAATAAAGATAGTACTTTATACCACAGCCTTTTTCCCCTGAGCTTGTAGGTGTAGGGTAGAGTTTGAGTGTTCTGTCACTGGTTTCGGGATTTATTGCAAAATTTTTTCCCAGCAGGATAACACCAGTTGTATGGTATCATCAGTTTTTGCGGCGTATTGCGCTTTTTTGCAGTATTTGTGTAGCGCTATGCATATAGTTGTGTAACTACACCCGATATTTGTGATTAATTAGTAGGTGAAATCCGTCCCTAAATAAATTGTTCCAAAAATAAATAAAGTACATTACTTCCTCTGTCCAGCAGCCCAGATTTCCCCTCCAGACTACTGGGAAGGTGAGGAGTCTGAGGCACATGAGCATCTGAGAAAAACACGTGACATCATCATGATGCTGCTGCTCCTATTGACTGAACTGCATGATAACGTCACCTAGCTCGGTGCCCTCTAGTGGTGAACTTGCCAACTAGCTCAATTCTTTGATCTACTGTATCAGAGGCAGTTGTCTCTTGTGTGGTGGGAGCTTATACGTAGGTTTTAGAAATGGCAGACAATTCCATATGTTTCCACGTAATGTGTAATGCATCTTTCATGCATCTTGATGCAAGGCATTTATTTACAGGACTGTATTCTTCCTCTTCATATGTTCAACCATTAACGCTCACTTCCATTCTTCATGCAGTGAGCTGTGGATATACTCCTTGGATGAATGAGTGCATGTAATACAGCTATTAAAACTCCCCCTGTCTGGCACCAACATCCTGCTAATTGAACACATGCTCCTTCGACACCGACAACTCAACAAGCACTGATATTTCAGCCTCCTGTGGTGGTAACGTCATACTAAGCCACTAATGCTGTAGGAAGAAAAAAAATTTCAACAAATTTAAGCAAATTTAAACAAATTTATACAAATTTAAACAAATTATATTCGAATTGAATGGCATCATGAGCATTCTCTAGTGGGGGCAACACCATATTAACTCCACTCAGCTCCAGGAGTAAGCTCTTGGACCAAAATTTCCTCCAAAATTCGAAATTCCCACCCATTTTCCAAGAGACTGACACAACAACTTGCAAAAAGTCGAAAAGGGAGGGGGGAGGGGCGGGGACTGCCATATGACCCATACAAGCACGTAATCAATTTCCTGCCAAAATTCAAACTTCCCACCAGGGGGGCAGGGCACTTTCCCACTAAAAGCCGCTATCTTGGCTAATGGTACTCATGTCATCAGCTGTCATGTGGTGTTGCCAAGTCTACATGCCGCCATCTTGGATGATGTCATCGCTGCCATCTTGGATACATCTGGCAACCATGGAGAGTAGCGTCGCTCCTGCTGTGTCCAGCTACTCGCATGCCCAAGCCTGCGTTATCGACACTGACTGCACCGAGATTGTGCGTAGCAAAAGTGTAGTCCATTTTTGGTGTCATGAAATACTCTTTCGCACACCGCATCATTGACGATTTTGACGCACACCGTACTGTTTAAGATTGGCAAATGGATGCCCAAAATGTCGAAATCTGTGATCGACGCCGCATAGAAAACATTCCACTTCCAAAGCATTTGGTGGGGTGTAGTCATTGAAGAAGGTGCATCGTTGTGCAGACTTTCGAAAACGATTGGCCATGGTTCTAGTACATGTAAGCGACATGTTAAGTGACGGCCGATGAAAGTGAACAACAGCGAGTGTGCGGAAACTTCATGTCCGCACTGCACGGCTGCAAAAGCGGGACTGTTAGACCACCATGAAGTCTAGTATCTGGCACCTACTCACAGATACGGAAGCCACTTGATAGACGCATAAAACTTCACTTGCGATTTTCTTGGAATTGACGGGATACATCACCTTACTACTTGCACATTACGTTGTTTTATTGGCCTATTAAGGATGAACAAAGTTTGAAGTAAATCTGTGATCGTAACGCCGTATCCTCCCCTTACGAGATAGCGGTCATCAATGTCGGTGGATTCCGCTGACGACCGACATCGGCGGAAGACGGCCGGTCTTTCCAAATCAGTACGACGCTTATGATTCCTGTCACACTATAGCCGATCTCATTACCCGAACGTATAGGCTTCGGATGCCAATCGGCGAAATTTAGATCAGTTTGATTTCTGCGCTCAAATTGACCGACGTTCTCGCATATAGACTGCGATAAACTGATATGTTTAATTCAAGGAAGAGTGAGTGCTGTCCTGAGGATAAATGTGTCATAATCGGGATACAGGTAGGCATCTATGGACTGAAACCACAGGTTTGTTGGGCACAATCTTTATCGGAAATGTTATAGAAGTTGTAACCTTAAAAATAATTTGTTCATGTGAGAAGGATGGCCTATCTTATGCTTGAAGTTACTGTAGTGGGACAATTTTGGGTTGTGGTAGCTGAACATTAGCTCCCTACAAATTATTATTACTGCTTACTGGCCTTTTTATGCCAGTAGGGTAGTGATTCTGTTACGTGAAGTGGTTTGCAAATGTGATGTTATGTGTGTACACTTTTCACTGCTTTACGTGTTGAGAATACATCATTATAAACTTTGTTTATCTTTCACACATACACTAAATGACAATCATCGATGGTTGATCGCATGTCTGCGCAGCTTCAAATAAATTCAGAAAAACATAGTGTTTGTAATCTTGCTTTTCAGGATTATCACTAATCATCTTGAGTATGTAAAGTCTAAGACTCATACGTGAAACACTTTCGTATAGCGAAAGCTAATTTTGAGTACTTGTAGAGGTGTGATTCAACCTCTATTAAAAAAACCGATACATTACAGAAGCAGTTCTGCCTCAAGTAAAACTAGGTGCGACACTTGGGTATTTGAGATCTGGCGATTACATCTTTCTAATTTTCAGGCCTACACCACGTTCTGAAAAGTGTAATTTCATCGTTTTTGTGCGATATGCTGGGTGCTATTTACGATGCCCGAAGATTAACTTAAAAGCTAATGGTGGTGGGAGAAAGAAAGTGGTGCCACAAAATTAAAGCGTTTTTAACTTTTGTGGCATAGCGTTTTTCCCATCATCTCATATAATAGTAAAACGTATCTGGGAATCCCAGAAACTCATGACAGATTGTACAGTACTCTTCACTCTTGCACCCAAATACTACAAAATGTTATATTTATTCTATTCCGAATTTTTAAGCTATGCTTTGTACAAGTGCACTAAAAAGCCATTGTGAAATATAAGATTTCCATTATTAAAAGCTATATTCAATCTGAAATAATTTTGCCAGCAGAAACCTTGTTACTTCCTTTCGCAAATCCACTGAGCAAGTGTTTCAACAGCATTGAAGTTTCCAGTACTAGAAGCTGATTGTCTGAATAGTCTGGCAGTATTGCATTAATTTTCACAACTTGTAGAACAAACTTAGCTGCTGTGAAATCATAAATCCATCTTTCATTAATTAAATAATACGTGCTTATTCACACACAAATTCTATCTGTGCACCACATAACAGAAAGAAAATCTACTTTCACCACGTAAATTAACCATTATGTGCTTATAACCTCATTGGCTAAACCGTTATACTCCGAAGTGACACATTTCACAACTGTAGCATAGTAAACCACACTCGGAAGAATGTGTTTTGGATAGATACTTAATGCGCCGTATCACTGAAACTTCATGTTTTCGTAATGCACACATATAATTATGAGATACATTAACGACGACATGTTAGCTTCAAAGATGGCGGTCCCTTCTGTCGCTAATCGGTAGTGGGAGAAGGAAAGTGGTGTCACAGAGTTAAAGTGTTTTTCCCTTCATCTCAGATAATCGTAAGACTTATGTGGTAATCCCAGAAACTGATGGCAGAGTGTAAAGTACTCGCCACGTTCTTTTGAAACAGATATAGCATATTTATATACATTCGGTATCTTTTTAACAGCAAACGCAGCACAGCAGTACTTGTCCCCAGGCATATAGGCGTCGTGGTATCCATCCCACCCTTGAAGGTTAAAATCTAACCTACTTCAAACATAGAATATGTTCGAACCCAACATAATCTCCTTGAACCTGCCACAAACTGACGAAGGAGATCGGACGAACCGTGACCAAACTGCCGGCCGTCGTTATCGGGCGACCTCTAGTGACGGCGGCTGAAGACCGTTGTCGGTGTCACTGTGAACGCAACCTTAGAAGGGCCACTACCGTAATCTAAAAGCTCTCATACATTTCCGAAATGGGACTCTAAACTGTTTTTAATTTTTTTTCATGGTAGGGGATGGTTTTCCAGAAAATTTGCTATAAATTTCGACCTTAGTCTTTTGCCTCTTCTAAACACACTGTGCCTGACGGTACTATATCTGCAAGGTTCAACATTGGTAGGTTTCATTACTTGAATGTGGTGGAAAAGTTTCAAAGCTCTAGATTAATTTAAATGGATAGTTAATCTAGAACGTTTTTCGAATTTACTGCCTAAATTTATATTTTCCTTATTAATTTTCAAAGTAATAAATATAGCTTGAAATGTTTTTCAGGACAATGGTTTGACACTCAATTATATCTAATACGCAAGTTTTACATTTGTAGGTGCTGTCTGCAGGATGCATCTAAATTACGAAAAGTGATTTTTCGGAAATCATTAACTGGATTGGCCAAAAAGTAAGGATTATTTTCTTCTACATTATATACGTCACGGAACAACAGATTTTTGTGATGTCGTAGTCCACAATCGCTACCAACCAGCAAAGGACCACATATTGCGCGGGCTGCTGCTTGGAGTATAGGAAGTCCCGCTTTCTCTGTGCTCAGGGCTAATTTGCATCTCAGCAGCGAGCAGGAAGCCGTACTTGCTTCCTCATACCATGACTCATAAAATTGTCAACTCAGGAATGGAGCATCCCTGGAAGTCTGTAGGTGGCTTCAATTCACCACAATGTGGAGAACACAACAACTGCAGCGCAGTTGTTCAAGTCGGAAAACACGTGCACATCCCCGTGTTACCCTGTAAGAAACGTAAAATAAATTGTAGAAAAGGTATATCTCGCTCAGAACAGACTTTCAACATTATATCCTTAACCTGTCACATACTTACAAGCTCTAAAGAGATAGTTGCAACATTTATGAATTCTAAAAAGGTATTTGATTCAGTTGATAAGGAAACACTAGATAAAGTGATCTGAGAATTTTGCATCAAATCTTAACTAGCAAACCTCAAGTAATGTTCCGGTATGAAATATCTAAGGCACTCAAAATAAAAATGGGTGTAAGGCAAGGTGACGGCCTGTCTCCACTCCTCTTCAACTGAGTCCCAGAGAAAATAATAAGAGAATGGAAACAAAAGCAAAAGAAAATCAATCACCAATAACACTGGGGACTAAGAACAAAAAACCACCCCGTCTACAGGTCACAAGTGGCCCATCGGGACCATACGACCGGCGTGCCATCCTCAGAGGAGGATGCGGATAGGAGGGGTGTGGGGTCAGCACACTGCTGTCCTGGTCGTTATGATGGTATTCTTGACCGAAGCCGCTACTGTTCGGTCGAGTAGCTCCTCAATTGGCATCACGAGGCTGAGTGCACCCCCAAAAATGGCAAAAGCGCATGGCGGCCCGGATGGTCACCCGTACAAGTGCCGACAACGCCCGACAGCGCTTAACTTCGGTGATCCCCACAGGAACCGATGTATCGACGGCGGCAAGGCCGCTGCCGCGGACCAACAACAAAGTTATAGAAATTCACTGTCTGGCATTTGCGGATGATTTTGCAATTCTTTCTAAAAACCTAACAAACGCATAAATGCAAATCAATCTCTTAGAAGAAATAGCCAACAAAGCAGGTTTAAGAATTTCTGCCGAAGAAAACAAAATTTATGACAAATATACAAATGATCCAGAAATTCTAGTAACAGAACTAGACAGATGTAAAGGGTTAATTAAATTAAATATTAGGAAGAAATGAGTCAAGAAAATGGCTTTGAAATATTCGATATAGAAGAAAATGTATGTAAAAGGGAGAGTGCATGTGGTATAGCAAGGAATATTTACAACAAAAAGTATCTGTCTGAAAATTTGAAAGTACAGCACTACAACACAGTAGTAAGACCAGAATGTCTTTATGCAAGTGAATGTTCAGTACTGAATTACAAATTACATACACTTCAAGTCGTAAAATGAAGAATAATTCGAAAAATACTTGGTCCGCTGAGAAATACAGAGATATGGAAATTAACAAATAATGAAGAAGTATATAGGAACATAGAAAACGTAACTGAAACGCTACGGAAGAGGCGGCTGCTATTTGTTGGACATTTGTACAGAATCAGTGGCAACACGCTATCCAACAGATTTTAAAATACCTTTGGACAAGAAGTAAACAATACTCTGGATTCAAGAAGTTAGGAGGGATCTGGAAAGAAACAACGTAAGTGAAAAAGACGCAACGGAATGAGAGACTTTTAAGAAAAAAGTGTAAAAAATGGAAGGATTCCAAGGCAGGAGGGAGACGAAGACAGTGTCAAAATCGGATGAGGAGAGAAAAAGAATATATAGTGAGAAGATGAAAGAAAACTGGAGGAAGAAGAAAGAATAATAATGCAGGAAGCATTGTAAACTGTCGAAGCTGCATTGGTAAAGTACCGGAACTTCAAGCGCTGATAGAAAGCACCGAAGCTGAAATCGTTATAGGTACAGAAAGCTGGCTGAAGCCAGAGATAAATTCAGCCGAAATTTTTACAAAGGCACAGACGGTGTTTAGAAAGGATAGACTGCATGCAACCGGTGGTGGCGTGTTTGTCGCTGTTAGTAGTAGATTATCTTGTAGTGAAGTAGAAGTGGATAGTTCCTGCGAAATATTATGGGTGGAGGTTACACTCAGCAACCGAGCTAGGTTGATAATTGGCTCCTTTTATCGACCTCCTGACTCAGCATCATTAGTGGCAGAACAGCTGCGAGAAAATTTGGAATACATTTCACATAAATTTTCTCAGCATATTATAGTCTTTTGTGGAGATTTCAATTTACCAGATATAGACTGGGATACTCAGATGTTTAGGATGGGTGGTAGGGACAGAGCATCGAGTGACATTATACTGAGCGTACTATCCGAAAATTACCTCGAGCAATTAAACAGAGAACCGACTCGTGGAGATAACATCTTGGACCTACTGATAACAAACAGACCCGAACTTTTCGACTCTGTAAGTGCAGAACACGGAATCAGTGATCATAAGGCCGTTGCAGCATCCCTGAATATGGAAATTAATAGGAATATAAAAAAGGGAGGAAGGTTTATCTGTTTAGCAAGAGTAATAGAAGGCAGATTTCAGACTACCTAACAGATCAAAACGAAAATTTCTGTTCCGACACTGACAATGTTGAGTGTTTGTGGACAAAGTTCAAGGCAATTGTAAAATGAGTTTTAGACAGGTACGTGCCGAGTAAAACTGTGAGGGACGGGAAAAACCCACTGTGGTTCAACAACAAAGTTAGGAAACTACTGCGGAAGCAAAGAGATCTTCACTCCATGTTTAAACGTAGCCAAAACCTCTCAGACAAACAGAACCTAAACGATGTCAAAGTTAGCGTAAGGAGGGCTGTGCGTGAAGCGTTCAGTGAATTCGAAAGTAAAATTCTATTTACCGACTTGACAGAAAATCCTAGGAAGTTCTGGTCTTACGTTAAATCAGTAAGTGGCTCGAAACAGCATATCCAGACACTCCGGGATGACGATGGCTTTGAAACAGAGGATGACACGCGTAAAGCTGAAATACTAAACACCTTTTTCCAGAGCTGTTTCACAGAGGAAGACCGCACTGCAGTTCCTTCTCTAAATCCTCGCACAAATGAAAAAATGGCTGACATCGAAATAAGGGTCCAAGGAATAGAAAAGCAACAGAAATCACTCAACACAGGAAAGTCCACTGGACCTGACGGGATACCAATTCGATTCTACACAGAGTACGCGAAAGAACTTGCCCCCATTCTAACAGCCGTGTACCCCAAGTCTCTAGAGGAACGGAAGGTTCCAAATGATTGTAAAAGAGCACAGGTAGTCCCAGTCTTCAAAAAGGGTCGTCGAGCAGATGCGCAAAACTATAGACCTATATCTCTGATGTCGATCTGTTTTAGAATTTTATAACATGTTTTTTGCTCGAGTATCATGTCGTTTTTGGAAACCCAGATTCTACTCTGTAGGAATCAACATGGATTCCGGAAACAGCGATCATGTGAGACCCAACTCGCTTTATTTGTTCATGAGACCCAGAAATTGTTAGATACAGGCTCCCAGGTAGATGCTATTTTCCTAGACTTCCGGAAGGCGTTCGATACAGTTCCGCACTGTCGCCTGATAAACAAAGTAAGAGCCTACGGAATATCAGACCAGCTGTGTGGCTGGATTGAAGAGTTTTTAGCAAACAGAACACAGCATGTTGTTATCAATGGAGAGACGTCTACAGACGTTAAAGTAACATCTGGCGTGCCACAGGAGAGTGTTATGGGACCATTGCTTTTCACAATATATATAAATGACCTAGTAGATAGTGTCGGAAGTTCCATGCGGCTTTTCGCGGATGATGCTGTAGTATACAGAGAAGTTGCAGCATTAGAAAATTGTAGCGAAATGCAGGAAGATCTGCAGCGGATAGGCACTTGGTGTAGGGAGTGGCAACTGACCCTTAACATGGACAAATGTAATGTATTGCGAATACATAGAAAGAAGGATCCTTTATTGTATGATTATATGAAAGCGGAACAAACACTGGTAGCAGTTACTTCTGTTAAATATCTGGGAGAATGCGTGCGGAACGATTTGAAATGGGATGAGCATATAAAATTAATTGTTGGTAAGGCGGGTTCCAGGTTGAGATTCATTGGGAGAGTCCTTAGAAAATGTAGTCCATCAACAAAGGAGGTGGCTTACAAAACACTCGTTCGACCTATACTTGAGTATTGCTCATCAGTGTGGGATCCGTACCAGATCGGGTTGACGGAGGAGATAGAGAAGATCCAAAGAAGAGCGGCGCGTTTCGTCACAGGGTTATTTGGTAACCGTGATAGCGTTACGGAGATGTTAAGCAAACTTAAGTCGCAGACTCTGCAACAGAGGCGCTCTGCATCGCGGTGTAGCTTGCTCGCCAGGTTTCGAGAGTGAGTGTTTCTGGATGAGGTATCGAATATACTGCATCCCTCTACTTATACCTCCCGTGGAGATCACGAATGTAAAATTAGAGAGATTCGAGCGCGCGCGGAGGCTTTCAGACAGTCGTTCTTCCCGCGAACCATACGCGACTGGAACAGAAAAGGGAGGTAATGACAGTGGCACGTGAAGTGCCCTCCGCCAAACACCGTTGGGTGTCTTGCGGAGTATGAATGTAGGTGTAGATGTAGAAATTGGCGTGTGGTCCTTAGATGACCCAAATGGAAAAGAAGAAATTGGAGTATTGGCAAGCCAGTTTAATACCTGGCCGACTGAGCTGCAACTACAACGCCTCGTAATTGGCTTACGTATTCTGTAACTGAAAAAGTATCACTTCGCAGTGTAGGGCGAGCAGCGACTGGAATCGTCGTCTATAGAGGCTCAGATCCACATTATGGTGCGCAACTCTAATCGGTTCAAATGACAGGACGCTAGTGCAAGGGCGGCTTATTGAGATCATCTCACTGGGGACCTCAACACAGAATCCTGAAACGAAAGATCTTTTGGGTAGAAATGACCGCAGCAATAGATAGTTCAGTGTTAGAGGAAGTCTTGTAACTATGCGGATGTCTTGTGGAGGCAGTCCATGTGGATGGTTTCCACGGTATGCATACTGGAGCATGCGAGCGTATAGCGAGATTCTAAATTGTAAGCTACACAGTGATTCCTCATTTATACGTTTTAATGAAGCAATGTTTACGGGGCAGTTGTACTGACATTTGAATTCATATAAATTTCAAGTCAATATGTCTGATAGTTCTGAAGATGCAGAAATTTCCTTAAAACACATAAGTTTCAGTAGTTAAAAACAAGTTAAAATTTCCATATTATTAGGAGGTGTTGGCCTGAAGTACACATGATGAACAAATCTTGAATTTCTGAGCAATTATTGTCGGAGTGTGTGACACAATGTTGGGCAATCGCTCAGTGAGTCACGGATACCGAGCACACTGAGTCAAAGGATCAATAGCAATGTGATACAAGGCCGTAAATACATCGTAAAAGGAATACCTTTACGCCGATCCACAAGACGAGTAAAGATATGCTGATCTGAAGCTCATTTATCATTATGGAGAAAATATTTTTGCCAATTAACAAAAATTCCGTTTAAGACTAATGATTAGTCAGTTAAATGATTTTCGTAGCTATATGAGAACAGGTACAACCGTTAATGACCATCCTTTTAGTCAGCCAGAGGAGAGAGCGTTCATGCGTACTGAAGCTGCGAGGTGAATCGCGCGGGCTTTGGTTTCCTGGTATCGGTGGGTCGCAATCTAGACACCAATGCGTAAGATTGTGTATTAAGTGCCTCTTACAAATTTTTTAAAAAGTCGCAAAAATGCTTTTTGACGAAAACAAAGTTATCGGTGATTGCCTTAAGTGCACATGTAAGGCGCTGTAGTCATGGACTGTGCGGCTGGTCTCGGCGGAGGTTTGAGTCCTCCCTCGGGCATGGGCGTGTGTCTTTATTCTTAGGATAATTTAGGTTAAATAGTGTGTAAGCTTAGGGACTGATGACCTTAGCAGTTAAGTCCCATAAGATTTCAGACACATTTATTAGTACATGTAAAATGATATACAATTTGAATGATGCTTCTGATAAATTATTTTGATGAGTTGAAACAGATTTCTCTTAACACATGTCGTAACTCCAAGTGGCATATTCCGAAGAAGTTGTTTAGAACTAAATAATGCACTTTGTAATATTTATGACGAGCATGACAACACACTGAACAACGTGAAATTTACGTTTAGGAACAGAACGTCGTGTGCCTAAATAACTACTGACTGTTGGGTTGACTACCACATCTGAAATTACAGCCGAGGCTTAAATATTAATTACTGAACAGAGCATCAGAGACGTATATTTACAATTAGAGTACGGACTTTGAATCAGTTTCATTGCTTGATTATTCTGAGAATATACATAATCTATCTTTAAAGTACCACAGATACCAATCTGGACAAGTAGAATTAATATGATGCAGTCTAGGGACACATGTAATAAATCCATAGCTTGTCGCAGCTCTTCTCGGCTGATGAACTTTTCATATCGCTCTGGATTAGATAATACTATGTGTGAAATCATTTCTTGCATAGCAACAGCTGTCGCGTTACGACTTCGATCTTTTGCGGACAAACCCAAGGAGCACGTTAGAACCCTCGACATCTTGGGGCTGAGCTCTTGAGATACACAATTTTGAAAGAGAGATTCATCTCTAGAGTTCGAAGCCGAGACCTGTGACACAACGGTGATAATTACAAGTAATGAGTTCCATATGTGACCAAGAGGAACGTTCAATAAGTAATGCAACACATTTTTTACTGAAAGCAGGTTGGTTTTGTTCAGGATTCCAATAAACCATATTATTCCCCCATCTTTAATCTACAAAGTACTTTTTTTCAACATAATCTTCGTTCAATGCGACATCATTATGCCATCTACTGGGATGGAGTGCGGAAGGAGGAGATTAATGTTTAACGCCCCGTCGGCATCGAAGCCATTAGAGACGCAGGACAACCTAGGATTTGGGAAGGATGAAGAAGGAAATAGGCCGTGCCCTTTCAAAGAAACCATCCCGGCATTGGCCCTAAGCGATTTAGGGAAATCACGGAAAACCTACATCTGGATGGCTGCAAACGTATTTGAACCGTCGTCCTCCCGAATGCGAGTCCAGTGTGTTAAAAACTGCGCTACCTCGTTCGGTATCGGTGGAGTGCATCCTTCATTGGGTGAAACAGATGGAAGCCGGAAGGAGCGAGGTCCGATCGGATCTGAGGAGGAACAGTCCCAAAACGTTTTGTGAGCTCCTCTCCGTTGGGCAGATTTGAGTGAGGCCTTGCGTCGTCATGGAGAAGGAGAAATTTGCGCTGAAGTCATTTCTCCAGTTTCCTGAAGATAGCCTAATACACTTCAGAGTCGATCGTTGCTCCATGAGGGAGGACATCAAACAGAATAACCCCTTCAGAGTACCAGAAGAACGTCACCGATTGTGACAAACACACAATATGACGTAGGGTAAGTTAGTTTCTAGGACTTAGTTATAGGAAAATTCGTTAGGAACTGCAGCGAATTTAACACCGAGGCCTGCGCAGTGCCAGTGGCATGCTCTTCGGGATTAGCTCGAAGAGCAAGGCAGATTAAAAGTAGGTTTATATCTTTCACTGGCACTCATGTGACGCTGCAGAATATATATAAATTAGTATTAGGAATTAGATATAAACAGTAGATGTTAGATATTAGATGCCCATTGACTGTTAAATAACTGTAGCTCACTTATTAAAACTGAAACTAGCTGCAAACATAGTATAAATGTATAACTGTTGTGACCCACTAATGAATTAAGGAAGTGGGTTAACTTTGCACAATTACAATGGTTTTGTCAATAAAGAATTTTTAAAAAACATACAGAATAACCCCTTCAGAGTACCAGAAGAACATCACCATGATTTTACCGGCCGAGAGTGAGGCTTTGAACTTTTTATACGGAGGAGAGCTGGTGTGGCGCCATTCCACCGACAGCCGTTTTGTTTCCGGTTGGAAGTGGTGAATCCAAGTTTCATCACCTGTGACAATGTTCGACAAAAAATTCATGATCACCCTCGTAACGTGCAAGAAAATCCGCGTAGATGGTCCTTCCCTGCCCTTTATGATCTTCTGCTGGGCGAATCGGAGATGGAAGTATATATTAATACCTTCAGCTGCTGACGGGCGTTGATATATAGCAACGGGGACAGGTGAAAATGTGTGCCCCGACCGGAACTCGAACCCGGGATCTCCTGCTCACATGGCAGCCACCGAGGACACAGAGGACAGTGTGACTGTAGGGCCTATCTCACGCACGTCTCCCACGTGACCCACAGTCTCACCTTATATGTCCATACACTACATTCGTAGTGTCCCTACTCACCACACTCATTACTTGTGGAAGACATTCTTCCCAAGTACCGTAAGAGTTCGGGTAATATGTATTCTTCTGCACAGATGAGGAAGGTCATGGACGGTATTGCCATAACTATTTACTTATTGGATATGGTGTCCGTTCCTTCGGGCAAGTATATCGAATCGGAGTGTCCGCACCTTCCAACATTGCAGGAGTCAGCTCTGTACGCCCGGCCGGCACGCGGAATATCGGACAGGCTTGCCAGACCTTGCTGTGATGATAGACGCCTCGCGAACAAAAAAAAAAAAAAAAAAAAAAAAAAAAAAAGTTTCAAATGGCTCTGAGCACTATGAGACTTAACATCATGAGTCCGCTAGAACTTTGAACTACTTAAACCTAACTAACCTAAAGACATCACACAAATCCATGCACGAGGCAGGATTCGAAACTGCGACCGTAGCAGTCGCTCGGTTACAGACTGAAGCGCCTAGAACCGCTCGGCCACCAAGGCCGGCTTCGCGAACAACTCATCGTGCTTTATTTCACTGCCAGGCTTCCATACGGATGCTGCAAGCGCCGCTGAATATCTGCGGCTCTCTGGTTTTCCGACAAAAGAAACTCAATGACAACTCTCTTCTGGGAACGTACAGTCTAACTCAAAAGTATCCGAACGACCTGCATTGCATTTCGCCTGATTTGCATGCAACCTGCAAAACACAGCTGTCTAGCAGGTCCTCTGATCGCTCCTTCGTACAGTCGTTTGACTAGTGCAAATGGTATCAACAAGTCGCCACTAGAGAACACTGATTTGTATCGCAGTAACTCAAGATGTAAAGTAATAGCACGATGCTACTAATATCAGGTAACACCTTATCACAGATAAGACTGTCCTTAAGGCTTGTAAGCTCACATTTATTACAATAAATGACATTCCTGAAATGTTATCACTCTCGTTATTACGTAAGATAGGTAATGCACGTAGTAAGTTGGTCGTATTCGTGATTTCCTCTTCAAAGTAACATACACTACTTATTATTTAACACAAAATGACATTAAAAATTTAAGTTATCCACGAGCAGATAGTTGAGAATATGTATGAACTTCAAATGACACAACGAACCGTCTCGTTCTGCATATGGATTCAAACCCAGTTCAGGCAGACTAAGCAAAGATTTCGTGAATGACGCAAACTAACAGTCATTCCTGATTAGGCATACGGAGAGTGATATACTTCGATTTTAGACAGTATCAGTTAGCAAATATCAACTTTAAATTACATAACTCAAATATTTTTAACGGACGCGAATTCCTCCGCAGCATCTCTTGTCCCTGTTAACGAACTACGAGAGATGTTAAATATTGCTTCTTCACAAGAAACTTACTTGAAATGCAGTGAGGTAAAGCTTTGTGTTGGACAGGGATTCGAACCCAGAACCTAATCGGATTGATATCGAAGCACAACCAACTATGACATATCGGGTTTTCTCGGCAGTAGCTAGTTGTTTTAATTGAAGTGACGAGACGAAACATTAATTTTGTTTGAGTTAGAAATAATATGACGAAGAGTTCACTGCTCACTGGGAGTAGAGCCACACACGTATCGTTGTTGACTACACTCAAAGAGACGTCAGCTCACGCTCACATGTCGGTGCTGGTGCAACAAACCCAGATTTAACGTTCGTTTTCTCTAGAATACAACAGCGATAGCTGCCGGGTTGGAGTCCTGGGAAGGAATCTTTGCTTAGTCTGCCTGAACTGGGTTTGAGTCCATATGCAGAACGAGACGGTTCGTTGTGTCATTTGAAGTTCATACATATTCTCAACTATCTGCTCGTGGATAACTTAAATTTTTAATGTCATTTTGTGTTAAATAATAAGTAGTGTATGTTAATTTGAAGAGTAAGTCACAAATACGACCAACTTACTACGTGCATTACCTGTCTTACGTAATAACGAGAGTGATAACATTTCAGGTATGTCATTTATTGTAATAAATGTGAGCTTACAAGCCTTAAGGACAGTCTTATCTGTGATAAGGTGTTACCTGATATTAGTAGCATCGTGGTATTACTTTACATCTTGATTTACTGCGATACAAATCAGTGTTCTCTAGTGGCGACTTGTTGGAACCATTTGCAATAGTCAAACGACTGTACGAAGGAGCGATCAGAGGACCTGCTAGACAGCTGCGTTATGCCGGTTGCATGCGAATCAGACGAAATGCAATTCAGGTCGTTTGTATACTTTTGAGTATGACTGTCCATCCTTTATAGACACCATTTTATAGTCTACGTATAGCGCCGCCACCTATTGGAATTTCATGAAACTGTAGAAGCTGAAAGGAAATATTCTACGATGTCCCACAACAAATTCAGTACTTCTTCAACCGAAATTATCTGAAAAAAAACCCCATGTGTCGCATTACCGCTTGTAATAAATCCATCACCTGAAATCATATCACAATCTCTGGCACAGTACCACCAAGCAGAAGTAATCAGACGCTACCACATGCGAATACCAATAGGTAGAAGAAATGTGAACTGTTTGCAACTGCCAAAACAGAGTAAAATTCACAAAAATGCACAAGAATTAGCGAAAATTAAAAAGTATTCCAATGTCAGGAGTCGAAACCAGGTCCTTCCGGACCCAAATCCCCGCGTGAAGGATCGGCCAGAAGAATGGCCTAACTTAAGGCAGAGGATTGGGTGACCATTACTAAGCGAAGCCAAGTAATTGCTAGATCGTGACTTTTGTACTCGTTGAAGTCATACTGCTGAGACGGCGTAGAACCTTAAGGGAGAAGTGCAGTGACAAATGATTATCGGAAAATGCTATCGACCTATAGCATGAGATGACCACCATTTCATTTACGTTGCTGTAGTTCACGGCTCAACTTCGTCGACAATTTTGACTTGACGCTGCAACTTTGCAATAGTACTCGACTTGCCTGCCTAACCTTTAAGCTATACTGGTGGTATGCACGCCATTGTGTCGATTTCCATCACCAGAATCCCCTCCCGCACAGGCAGGTATAAGGGACGACCAAAAAGTTTCCGTTCGAGGGCGTTGCTGTAGCGATTCCAAGGCGGGTATACGGAGTGAGTGCGTGATGCTGTTACAGACTTTCAGGGATGGTGGGGATGGGTAAACGTATCAATTTGAGACAAGGTACCATGATCTGGAAACGACTGAGTCGAAAGTTATAAGAAAACGTTCAAATGTGTGTGAAATCTTGTGGGACTTAACTGCTAAGGTCATCAGTCCCTAAGCTTAGCCGGCCTGAGTGGCCATGCGGTTCTAGGCGCTACAGTGTGGAGCCGAGCGACCGCTCCGGTCGCAGGTTCGAATCCTGCCTCGGGCATGGATGTGTGTGATGTCCTTAGGTTAGTTAGGTTTAATTAGTTCTAAGTTCTAGGCGACTGATGACCTCAGATGTTAAATCGCATAGTGCTCAGAGCCATTTGAACCATTTGAAGCCTAAGCTTACACACTACTTAACCTAAATGAAGGACAAACATACATATCCATGCCCGAGGGAGGACTCGAACCTCCGCCGAGATCAGCCGCACAGTCCATGACTGCAGCGCCAGACCGCTCGGCTAATCCCGCGCGGCGGAAGCTATAAGAGAAAACCGTCCCGATAACTGACAGTGAGCCTCTTCTACTGCAAGCTCTTTGCTTTCCTTATTAAGGGGGTGGTGTTATGGACCAAAACAAGAAAAATAGTAAAATAAATATGATCTCTAAGCCGCATGCCTTAAGAGTTATGACCATTTGCTCATCTTTGCTAGTGTGAAACATCTCTTCTTTTGAACAAATGCTCGTAGCTCTTAAGGTATGCATCTTAGACCCCATGTTTACTTCAAATCTTCTTATTTTTATACATGCTACCTCCTACAAATATGAAAAACAAACAGCATGCAGAAGAAGAGGTCAACTTCAAAGGTGTCAAAACCATTTTCGATTATACTTTCAACTCGGTCGTTTCCGTACCAGCGTCCGTTACCTCATGCCGATATGCACTGAAGAGCCAAATAAACTGGTACACCTTCGTAATGTCATGTAGAGCCCCCACGAGAACACAGAAGTGCCGCAGCACCACGTGGAATGGACTCGACTAGTGTCAGAAGTAGTGCAGCAGGAAATTGACACCATGAATCACACGGGTCCGCCGGCCGCGGTGGTCTAGCGGTTCTAGGCGCTCAGTCCGGAACTGCGCGACTGCTACGGTCGCAGGTTCGAATCCTGCCTCGGGCGTGGATGTGTGTAATGTCCTTAGGTTAGTTAGGTTTAAGTAGTTCTAAGTTCTAGGGGACTGATGAGCGCAGATGTGAAGTCCCATAGTGCTCAGAGCCATTTGAACCATTTGAACCATCACACGGGTCCAGGCAAGGCGTTAAGCTTTGTGTCGAGCAGTCAGCAAGGGTACACGAGTGGGATTTCAGCTCCCAAAGCCCATATCGATAATGCTTCGTTGAATGGTTCGCACGCTGACACTTGCTGATGGTCCAAAATTGAACTCTGCAGCATTTTGCGGAAGGGTTGCACTTCTGTCACGTTGAACGATTGTCTTCAACCGTCGTTGGTCCCGTTCTTGCGGGCTCTTTTTCCGGCCGCAACGATGTTGGAGATTTGATGTTTTACCGGATTCCTGATATTCACGGTACACTCGTGAAATGGTCGTACGGAAAAATCCCCAGTTCATCTCTACCTCGGAGATGTTGTGTCCCATCGCTCGAGCGCCGACTGTAACACCACTTTCAAATTCACTTAAATCTTGATAACCTGCCATTGTAGCAACAGTAATCGATCTAACAACTGAGCCAGGCAGTTGTTGTCTTATATAGGCATTGCCGACCGTGGTGCCGTATTCTGCCTTCTTACAGATTTCAATATGCATGCCTATACCAGTTACTTTGGCACTTCAGTGTATTTACCCTACTCCTTGAAAGTTTGTACTATCATCAGGTAATCAACCAGTACAAGCACCGAGATAGTCATCGCGGAATGAAGTTTATTGTATGATGCAGCATATCTGTTCGAAAATGTTCAGATGTGTGTGAAATCTTATGGGACTTAACTGCTAAGGTCATCAGTCCCTAAGCTTACGCACTACTTAACCTAAATTATCCTAAGGACGAGCACACACACCCATGCCCAAGGGAGGACTCGAACCTCCGCCGGGGCCGCCACTCAGTCCATGACTGCAGAGCCTGAGACCGCTCGGCTAATGCCTCGCGGCAGCATATCTGTTGAAAATCACCGTTGTGGAATGGTGCGACAAGCATTGCTACTGCTTCGTGAGAACGCAAGTCCCTGTTTCTTAAATGTTGTAACGCTGACTTAGAATAGTTCATTAGGTTAGGAAATTAGAATAGGAATTAAAATAGAAACCTGCAGCGAATAAAAGTATTGGCCTGCCCTGTGCCAGGGCGCGTTCACCGGGGTTAGCTCGGTGAGCAAGGCACACAAGTAGGATTGTATATTTATTGGCATGTTTGTAACGCTGCAGGCAGTAGGGACTAGTGTAAGTAGTAATATTAGGAGTAGCAGATTTGTTAATTAGTAGGTCTGCCCATTCAACTAACACACTGTCTGTAGATTAGAATTAGAAATGTATAAGCTGTACCTAAGTAATGTATTATATCATGACCCACTAATTAATAAGGTGGTGGGTTCTATTGTATAAAATATTTTGTAAGAAATAAAGATATTCTTTTAAAAAAAAAAAAAAATGTTGTAACGCACAAGATACGCTAACTTTAGTGGGAGCCGCTCGATCACCCGCTCTATAGTCCTGATCTCTCTTCATGTGATTATCACGCCTTCGGTCCCTTAAAAAAATCCTCGAAAGGTCGAAAATTTCTTTCGGACAAATCTGTGCGCCAGGCAATTACAGACAGTGTTGCATTAAACAGTTATCTAAAATCCTAGTGCGCCGAAGGGATCATTGCCTCAATGCTCAGGGCAATTTTGCCTGATTGGAATACTTATTCTGCAATATGTGGCCTTCGAATGCACTTGTATAATGCACTTTTCTGCTACTTCGTCGGTAAGCAACACCACGTAGTGTCTGTCGAACGTGTTTCTCAAGTCTCCATGTAGAGCTGTGTTTTCGAGCTTCGGAATGTTCTGCGTTAGTCAGCTGTCGTGAACTAGTATGTTTATACGAGTATTAGCGTTGTTTTAGTAGCAGTGTAAGACCACTTAGGCAGTGATGAAGTTATGGTGTCAATCGAGCAGATGTTAAAACCGGTGTTATCACAGATGAGGTGGATGAATCCTTCATGGTTATGTTAGGATGCTCAGGTCGTGCAGTAGAGGACGTCTCAAATAGGAAGCTTCCATGTATGGAAGCTGCGAATCCAATTGGACTAAGCGCGGCCGGCCGGTGTAGCCGAGCGGTTCTAGGCGCTTCAGTCTGGAACCGCGCGACCGCTACGGTCGCAGGTTCGAATCCTGCCTTGGGCATGGGTGTGTGTGATGTCCTTAGTTTAATTAGGTTTAAGTAGTTCTAAGTTCTGGGGGACTGAGGACCTCAGATGTTAAGTCCCATAGTGCTCAGGGCTATTTGAACCATTTGAACCACTAAGGGCGTCGACAATAAATCTTGACCTGAATCTTTTGTGCATGAAGGTGCTGAGCCCAATCAACAGTGAAGATAGAAATGACCGTAACCTTACTGCAGGAATCAGTGCATGTGACAAAGCAACACACTTTTTTCCCATTTATCTAGAGTTCACCGTTTGTTTTTCAAAATAAACGACACAAGGAAATGGAGCAATGATTCAAGGATCACATCATCAGTTGGGGGGTATTGCGATGAATCGCAGCCCTGTGCACGGATGTCTTCACGAAGTAAATCTGCAGCAGCGCGTACAATCCTCACACGCTCCTCTCGTGGATATGATAGCTTGCCGTGGTAGAAATTATCAGACAGTGTCTTATAGTCTGCACTTTTTAAACATTTCGTCTTTTTGTGTCTGTAAATAGTCATTATTTCCTTCTTGAGTGATCGAAAATTCGGCGTTGATGGTGTAGGGCCTTTTGTCAAAGACCGTCTAATCAGTTTTAATCTACTGTACTTTTTCTGACAAGCACTGTGCACTTCAACTTCAGCTAGACCTGTTAATAACTTACGATGTGCTGGAATTTTCTATCCTTATGCAGTAGCGTTTCCAATCCTTTTTGTTGTGCTTTACCCACATCACCATCTGCCAAACAGCCGTCGCATATAAAACAAACCTCTAAACGATTTGGAGCACTCATTTTAAATGAACTGACAGCACAACAAAAGTAAACTCAAACGAGGGACGAGAATTTTTCAAGACACAAGTGGTTTTGAACGTGTCTTTCGGACAACTCAGGAAGAATGGGTGGCGGCCGGGGTGGCCGAGCGGTTCTAGGCGCTACGGTCTGTAACCGCGAGACCGCCACGGTCGCAGGTTTTAATCCTGCCTCCGGCATGGATGTGTGTCATGTCCTTAGGTTAGTTAGGTTTAAGTAGTTTTAAGTTCTAGGGGACTGATGACCTCAGACGTTAAGTCCCATAGTGCTCAGAGCCTCTTTTTTTTTTAAGAATGGGCGGGGCTAACAATGGAATAACAATGAAAACAGTAACAAAGAAACGGAGGGCATGGCATCCTCGGCTGTCTACGACATGCCAATCGAGGGAGATCTATAGATACCTCAGTACTCGAAGGTGGGGCAGATTTACCTCTTCTTATTGGAAATTTCATTTCAATTAATAACTTTGACTTACAAAAAAAAAATGGAATCTCTTTCACTTTCTAGTGTATGAACTCTTAATAGTGACCAAAAGTAAAGTGAAATTTCATGCTCTACAACTTAGATAACGTGACATTTTTCATATGGAGTTTCCATTTTTGAGTTACAGACGTTGGAACCGACTTTTTAACTAAGCTGGCAAAAATGAACAAAGTTTGACCACTGATTGCGGCCAAACGGGTACACCGATTTTGACACTTAAGTAGCTCATTTGGCGCACAATTTAATGCTTTTTCATTTTAGTTTTGGTAACATTTTCAATAGGTTGCATAATTTCCGAGTAATGGGTGGAACCTAAAAAAAAGTGCCAAAAATCCTTTGCTTTTCGGCCACAAACATTGTCCCGAGGGTATTGGAGGTCGAAAAGTTGATTTCAAAATACTCCCAACTATATAAACAAGATAAAAAATAAAATCTTCTATCTTATTTTTTGCAAATATAGTGCCTTTTTTGTGACGCCGTTATTGGACTATACCGTAATTTGTCGGTGAACAGCGATTTTTGGTGAATTTTAGTCCTCCTAAAAGTGCATAAAATAATAAAATTTAAGAATAATGGGACGGATTAATCTAATCACGGTGGATGTGACCTTGTGTGTGCTTGTGTGGGCGGGTAGGTGGGTGGGTAACTGGGCCGCTGGCAGGGTGAAGGAGGTGGTGGTGTATAAAGAACGATGCACCAGCAATAAATGATAAATAAATATTGCTGACAGGTGGAACACGTGGATGTACAGCAGTGCCCTCTCTTGTGTGTCTGGAAAGATCAGTGTGAAGCGCTGTCAATTAAGAACCGGCAAAAGGAGTGGGAAAAAAAGCGTCGATATACCTCGTCGATATTAAAGCATGCGAGTGGGTTCGAAGAGATAGAATGATTATTCTCGAGTAAAGTGGTTTGTGAAATCGTAACTTTTGCGATCACTGAGATTGTACTGTGTAGAAACATAGGGTAAATGTGATTCGTATGCAGTGACGTGAGGTTCCCGCTGTGAAACTACGTTACGGGATGATCATCATTTTACTTACATTTCCGTAACGGACCGTCCAATTTCGTTGTCACTTTTGACTCGACGCTAGAGTTCTGCAATGTGTTTTGTCTTCCGGCCGTCTGCTGTAGGCTAGACGGGTGGCGCGCTTGACACTGTGTCGGCTTCCATTGTCCAAGAACCACAACACCTGAAGCTCCAGTGGGCACGAAACAGCCGTTGCTTACATGCTGAGTAGTGAAATGTGGCATTCCTGCCGAGTCAGTCCGCTGCAATCCGTCCAGCAAGTCTGACACCACAGTGTGGACAACAGTCAGATATTCTACACTGTTGAATGACACAGGAGACAAATGCTAAGCGTGATTATTTAAGGCCCCATATGATGCACCGTCCCAACTCGATTACTACCTGTTGACCTCACTCTGAACAACAACTGATACATCACGCACGTTTTAGAGTTAGAGGCACTGTCTCTCCATCAGCAACACAATGCCTGCCGAGGCTCTAATGCCTTGTTACAGTCCATCTTCATAAACACCTCACCTCATTTTTTAGCAGGACAATGTAGCGGGAAATGAGCAACCCTTCGAAGTATGGCTGGTACAATGCTGCTCTGACATGTAAGTTCGCTTGACGTAACTCCCTGCGAACAGGTATGAAATATGACTGGTATGGATTTCTAGCGACTACTGTTATTGTTCAGAAGCTTATCATGCAGGCCACGTGGCAGAAGACCCCCGAGGAACATATTCAGTTCCTCCTTGGCTATATGGTGTAATTAAATATTCTGAATTCTGTATTTGTAGGCTTAGCAGTACACTGAATTCTCAAAGTCACATATCATTTACGGTAGTATATTTGAATTATTTGTGTACTATCATGTTCTCATCTGTCAGATAACGTTCGTCTCAATCACGTATATCATTTTTGTTTCACAATGTGAGGTGGCTAAGTAATTAAAATTTCCATCTCGCAATCCAGATTTTTACTTGCAGTCTTAATCCTAAATTAATGAAGATGATTGTCACCCTCATCCTATCTGACCTTGTGCTCCATCTTTAATGACCACATCGTCGACGAGATATTATACTTTTACCTTTCTTTCTCCTTTTCTTCATTGCATAGTGTTGCAATTTTCAGAGCGTTCTTTTACTTTACTGTCGCCTTGCGAAAAATTTAGGGCATTCTACAACGTAGCTTCGCTTCTACACTGAAGAGCTAAAGTAATTGGAACACCTGTCTAATATTATGTGGGGCCTCCGAGGATACGCAGAAGTTGGGTTGGATTGGGTTGTGTTGTTTGGGGGAGGAGACAGCTAAGTCATCGGTCTCATCGGATTAGGGAAGGACGGGGAAGGAAGTCGGCCGTGCCCTTTCAAAGGAACCATCTCGGCATTTGCCTGGAGCGATTTAGGGAAATCACGGAAAACCTAAATCACGATGGCCGGCACGCAGGAGTGCTGCAACACGACGTGGCATGGACTCGACTAATGTCTGATGTGGTGCTGTAGGGAACTGACGCCATGAATATTGCAGGGCTGTCCAAGACTATGAGGGGGCGGAGATCTCTTTTGAACAGCACATTGCAAGGCATCCAAGATATGTTCAATAATGTCCATCTGTGGGCAGTTTGGCGGCCAGCAGAAGTGTTTAAAGTCAGTAGAGTGTTCCTAGAGCCACTCCGTGCGGAGTGTCGCATTGTCCTGCTGTAATTGCCCAAGTCGGTCGGAATGCACAATGGATATGAATGGATGCAGGCGATCAGACCGGAAGCTTACGTACGTGTCACCTGTCAGAGTCGTATCAAGACTATCAGGGGTCCCATATCACTCCAACTACACATGCCCCACATCATTACAGAGCCTCCACCAGTTTCAACAGTCCCCTGCTAAGAATGCAGGGTCCATGGATTCATGAGATTGTCTCCAAAACTCGTGCCCTTCCATCCGTTCGACACAAATTGAAACGAGACTTGTCAGACCAGGCAACAAATTTCCTGCCATCAACAGTCCAATGTCGGCGTTGACGGGCCCAGATGAGGCGTAAAGTTTCGTGTCGTGTGGTCATCAAGGGTACACGAGTGGGCGTTGGACTCCGAAAGCCCATATCGATGATGTTTTGTTGAATAGTTCGCACCCTGACACTTGTTGATGGCCCAACATCAATTTGCGAAAGGGATGCACTTTTGAAGGATTCTCTTCAGTCGTCGCTGGTATCGTTCTAGCAGGATCTTTTTCCGGCAGCAGCGATGCCGGAGATTTGATGTTTTACCAGATTCCTGATATTCACGGTACAATCGTGAAGTGGTCGTACGGGAAAGTCCCACTTCATCGCTACCTCGGAGATACTATGTCTCACTGGCCGACTATAACACCACTTTCAAACTCACTTAAATCTTGATAACCTGCCATTGTAGCAGCAGTAACCTATCTCAAAGACAGTGCTATTCGCCGGTCGAAACACTAATGGTATAAATAAGTGTTTTTTAGTGTTCTTCTTTCCGACTGAACTTACGATGTATATTAGAATCGTTATCAATTTCTCTTCTACGAAGCAATACAATTTTTAATACGATGGTAATGGGATACCAGGAGTGATCGTAAACTGTCGTAAGCAGTTGGTGCTAACAGGTGTTCCAAAGACAACAGGCCAACAAAGTGGCCAACAGCAAAGTGTCCATCCTTCTAAGCCCTCCACCGTGTCTTACTTTAAATATTATCATGCAAAGTTTAAGTCAGACTCGCTGCTTGCCCAGAAACTGAACCCATACAACACTCACGCAATGAAAGAAATGAAACGAAATTGGTTCAGCGACACCTATAATAATGTAACATAATGATAAGTATTTTATACGATGATTTATATGTTGCACGAATAATATGGCCAACGGGACGTTTCACAGATATGGATGTGTAAATAAACAGAATTGCCATTACTGGGATGTTCCTGCATTCCCCTAAGGTAGTTATTTTACTGGTGTACTGGTTGCTACCCTAGAGATCCTGAGACCAGAGACCAGAGAAATCTCAAATTTATTATGTAGAGACATTTAAAATGAAAACCGTGTAGCCGGCCGGGGTGGCCGAGCGGTTCCAGTCTGGAACCGCGCGACCGCTACGGTCGCAGGTTCGAATCCTGCCTCGGGCATGGCTGTGTGTGATGTCCTTAGGTTAGTTAGGTTTAAGTAGTACTAAGATCTAGTGGACTGATGACCTCAGAAGTTAAGTCCCATAGTGCTCAGAGCCATCTGAATTTTTTTAAAACCGTGTAGGGAAATTGATAATGACGAAATGAAACGCATTATGGACGAGGTGGGGAAAGTACTTAACTTTCTTAGCAAACTACATCGGCTGATGTAGAGGTCATGAATCACAGAAATTACAAAACTTGAATAAATTTGCAGAATCTTTTCATTCTTTTCATTTTCACACGGCATAGTGTGATGTAATCAAGACTAATGCCTATTAGGACCCATTCGATACCAGTGAGTATCGATCACAACATTCATAAAAGGAATAGTAACTCAGTACAAATCGATTTCTATTTAATCGACATACTTTGCGAACCGTTGATTTCATTAGATACTGATAAAAAAGATGTCGAAGTAAATTAACTGCAAATATGATTATGGAAACTTTATAAACTTATTTACAACAAAGGTTTTACTAAAGTTATATTTACGTGAAGGATGTGTCTAAAGTCCATTGTGTACGTCTTTCCCCACAACTGAGCTCTCTCGCTTGTCGGGGAGAGGCAGTCTAAAAGTCAGACGTGTTTATGTAGGTGTAGCGAGCAGCAGGAATTTTGTAGCTCAGCAGCTACAGCTGCTGTAATCAGATGCAAATTATACACTGTGTAAGTTGAATGATTATTGTGAACTAGTTGCTTCAGTCTTCAAAAAATACGAAAGTTAAAAGGAATAAATATTTATTATATAGTAGGTAAAGTCACCCATTGGGCTATTGCGATTTTGGGAAGTTCCAGATTTCTTTGTACAGGAAAAACTCGAGAAAACACTCGTACTCCGATGGAGACAACGAAGCCAGCAGATAAGTAACAGATTTATAGTTTGTCACAGTGGGCATGACTACTTTCAGTTTCACGAGAAATGGCGAAAATCTGCAAAGTTGTTACGTCATTGGAAATATAATCCCTTTTCAAAGAGTGTGTCACAATAGGTTTAGAACCGTTGTATGTCAAAAGTCTGATATGTACTACAAGTACTTATTTTTATTTGTACCATCATTTTCAATGCTTCATTTATTAGCGATGAAAATTCCGTCCCATGAAGTTCTTTTCACCACCGTCTGCTTTCCTAACACGAATCAACATTAACGAAAAGCAATTACAATACGGATTAAACGCTTTTCAGCAGCGCACCGTTTTCCGCTCTGTTGATAAATGAAATGGGTGAATTGTGCAATATTACTGACACGGTAACATGGTTTCTGTGCTGCACATTTCGCAAAGCTTTGCTGTGCCGGGGTAAAATGTCGGAATCCTATGACGGCAGTAGCATCCGCGTAAATCTCTCAAAAGCGTGAGGTGCACAGTGAGGCTGGTGACCATATGACGGCAACGTGCAAAGATTATTGCTCGCTGAGAGTGGCCGGTAATAATACGGGCGCAGAGATCAAAGCTGTGACGCGGTCCACTGTTCCTCTTCAGCAGATGAGTAACTGCCTGACACTGCAGTCCATTCCGGAGATTAGGAGGATAAATGGAGCTTCGGAGCTGACGCATGCATTATTATTTAAACCGAAACGAGCGCCACAGCAATATCATTTATTTAAACAGCACAACGTGAGAGCAGATGAGCAACATACGACACTGAGTGAATTGCAGGCCGAGCATCAGTAAGAACGCTCAAGAACCGGCAGCCCCAAAACTATTTCAATATTTTATATGTGGCTTTTTCTTTCCTCATTTGACTACCTGATTACACAGACGGATCACCATAACATTTGTCTGTTTGAAAACAATGGAAAGAAGTTTTACTATGTTTTCCCGGGTGAAATGCTAACGGAAATAATGATAGGCGTCTGTGAGACAAATTTGGAGAGCAACGCTCGTGTTTGTAGTGCTATGTCCTAAAACGCCCATAAGAAATGTCGTACGTGCGAGGGCATAACACAAAACATATCGAGTAACACTTAGCCAAAAATTAAAATTTTGAAATTGTCACATACAATGTTGTGCACGTGAAGGCACAAAAATTGACGGAAACGAAATTTGAAATTCCTGCCAGGCAACGCGAGAGCCAGATACCATCGTACGCAGCACTACTCATCAAAACGGAGAACACTTATAGATACGAGTGTAATCCAAAGTCCTCTTCTCGTTTTCTTCTCGACATTCAGCATAAGCACGCACTGACTAAAAAACACAAGAAAACACGCACTGCCTAATTCCTAGTACTGGAAACCTTAAAAAGGCATTGGCTTTAGTAAACTGGAGTCAAAGCCACAACAATGACAAGAAATGTCTCACTGTTGGTAGAAACAGCCTAATTTATAAATAGCTCGCGGTTACTTCCGGCTTTCGTAGAATGCGAACGTGCTTAGGTGTTGTTGTGATGTCCTAGGCTCGTGCATCGTAAAGGTATTACTTGGTTACTGCGACCGGAAAGTACAACAGAGAGCAGTCTCTCAGTCTCCCCCGACTGTTACTGCTAGAAATTTTCTGCTGAGGTTAACTTCCGAAGAATTATCAACGAAGAGTAAGTCACTCCAGTGTCCTGGCCGCAGTCTCAGTTAGGAAAAAGAGGACACTGATATTAGCCTGTGATACAGCATTTTCAGGCCTTCAGTCTTTGAAATTCTTGAATTACGGTGTATTACTATTTGTGACAGGCATGATGGTAGAGAAGATAAGTTATTAAATTCACTGGGACTTATAAAATCCAAAAATGCTAGTATTAAATGGAAAAAGTAATTTGTGCAGTCGCTGAATGATATTTGGTGCTTGGGAAAAATTCCAGAGGAATGGAAGGTAGCAAGAGTTATAAGTATATACAACAAAGGAGATAAAAAGGAATGTCGATTTTAACTGCTGCTTGTAAAGTCTACTCATCTATCATAAAAGGAAACTCTAGCTAACAGCAGATACATTTTTACAGGAGGAGCAAAGCCGCTTTCTTAAAGGCTGGTCCTGTGCTGATGCTACATTTGTTTTAAAACAAGTCCTATGAAAGAGAAGAGAATTCAACAAGATACCATATCTGCTCTTTCTAGACTACGGGAAGGCCTTCGTTAAGGAACGGAGGAAATACTCACTAACCGCATTGCACCCTAAATTTGTTCAAATGGTTCAAATGGCTCTGAGCACTATGGGACTTAACATCTGAGGTCATCAGTCCACTAGAACTTAGAACTACTTAAACCTAACTAACCTAAGGACATCACACACATCCATGCCCGAGGCAGGATTCGAACCTGCGACCGTAGCAGTCGCGCGGTTCCAGCCTGTAGCGCCTAGAACCGCTCGGCCATAAATTTGTTGAATGCCATTAAGTCAATATACAAGAACACAAAAATTAGTATAAAAGAAGAGTATATAATACATTATGACCACATTTTCAATAGCTTGTTTGTCCGTCTCTGGAACAAAATACACTGCTGGAAATGGAAAAAAGAACACATTGACACCGGTGTGTCAGACCCACCATACTTGCTCCGGACACTGCGAGAGGGCTGTACAAGCAATGATCACACGCACGGCACAGCGGAAACACCAGGAAACGCGGTGTTGGCCGTCGAATGGCGCTAGCTGCGCAGCTTTTGTGCACCACCGCCGTCAGTGTCAGCCAGTTTGCCGTGGCATACGGAGCTCCATCGCAGTCTTTAACACTGGTAGCATGCCGCGACAGCGTGGACGTGAACCGTATGTACAGTTGACGGACTTTGAGCGAGGGCGTATAGTGGGTATGCGGGAGGCCGGGTGGACGTACCGCCTAATTGCTCAACACGTGGGGCGTGAGGTCTCCACAGTACATCGATGTTGTCGCCAGTGGTCGGCGGAAGGTGCACGTGCCCGTCGACCTGGGCCCAGACAGCAGCGACGCACGGATGCACGCCAAGACCGTAGGTTCCTACGCAGTGCCGTAGGGGATCGCACCGCCACTTCCCAGCAAATTAGGGACACTGTTGCTCCTGGGGTATCGGCGAGGACCATTCGCAACCGTCTTAATGAAGCTGGGCTACGGTCCCGCACACCGTTAGGCCGTCTTCCGCTCACGCCCCAACATCGTGCAGCCCGCCTCCAGTGGTGTCGCGACAGGCGTGAATGGAGAGACGAATGGAGACGTGTCGTCTTCAGCGATGCAGGTCCCGACGGGCTGGGACACATCACTGCTGCAGACCGCGACAGGTTGGATGACATCGCATCCATTGATGAACAAAGAAGGAAAACCGCTACAAGCGGCGATATAAGCACAAAAACTCATATTCCTCACACGGCAGTAACCCGAGACATTAAGAGAGGGGTACGTACTCTTCCACAGTTTCTTCCTATTCTGTTGTTGCTGCGGCTGGGTGGCGCTGGACGATCTCGATTGACGCTTCATGCAATCGCAGCCATGGTCTCCGAGCTACATCTACAGCTACATCCATACGTGTCGTCTTCAGCGATGAGAGTCGCTTCTGCCTTGGTGCCAATGATGATCGTATGCGTGTTTGGCGCGGTGCAGGTGAGCGCCACAATCAGGACTGCATACGACAGAGGCACACAGGGCCAACACCCGGCATCATGGTGTGGGGAGCGATCTCCTACACTGGCCGTACAGCTCTGGTGATCGTCGAGGGGACACTGAATAGTGCACGGTACATCCAAACCGTCATCGAACCCATCGTTCTACCATTCCTAGACCGGCAAGGGAACTTGCTGTTCCAACAGGACAATGCACGTCCGCATGTATCCCGTGCCACCCAATGTGCTCTAGAAGGTGTAAGTCAACTATCCTGGCCAGCAAGATCTCCGGATCTGTCCCCCATTGAGCATGTTTGGGACTGGATGAAGCGTCGTCTCACGCGGTCTTCACGTCCAGCACGAACGCTGGTCCAACTGAGGTGCCAGTTGGAAATGGCATGGCAAGCCGTTCCACGGGACTACATCCAGCATCTCTACGATCGTCTCCATTGGAGAATGGCAGCCTGCATTGCTGCGAAAGGTGGATATACACTGTACTAGTGCCGACATTGTGCATGCTCTGTTGCCTGTGTCCATGTGCCTGTGGTTCTGTCAGTGTGATCATGTGATGTATCTGACCCCAGGAATGTGTCAATGAAGTTTCCCCTTCCTGGGACAATGAATTCACGGTGTTCTTATTTCAATTTTCAGGAGTGTACATCACTGATTCTGCGTATCAGGGATCAGACAGATTGTCAGTAGGTTTGTGGAGATATATGGCTTTAGATGTCAACGCACAGGTCATGCAATTGGTTTAAATAAGGGGCCGCTGATTTGTGCACATTGTGATGATGCCCGATAGCGACCCAGATGGGTTCCACAGGATTTACAGCAGCCGAATTTGGTCACCGAGAGATCAATGTGAGGTCGCTACAATGCTCCTCAAACCACTGTAATACAGTTCTGGCTCAGAGTCAGGGACTATTATACTGCTGAAAGATGACATTGCCGTTGGGGAAGATGTCAAACATGAAACAGTGATAAAAATAAAATAATAGAACAGGTAAATTTGTTTCAGTATCTCGAAACAGAGATTCCAATATTAAAAAAATTAAGATGTGGTTCAAAATATACAGAAATATACCTTTATAAATGTTTGAATAAGGAGATATCTTGGTAGACCTATGACAAAAGAGATAATACTAAGACTGCATAAATTGACAGCTAAGCTTGTTCTCATGTATGGTAGTGAGCACTGGATCCTAAGAAAAAGAGATGAACGAAGAAATGAAGCAGCTGAGAGGTCACTTATTGAACTAACGCTAAGAGCGAGTGAGGAGTCAAGACATAAGACGAAAACTAGACGGAAAGAAACACAGTGACAGGAGCGATTTATCACTGCCAAAAAAAGCGATATGATCACATCAAAAGAATGGCACGGCCGGGGAAGAGATTGAGACACCTGTTTTGTTAAACTGCTTTGGTTTCGGAACGGGCCAAAATCAACTCCTCGAAATGGAAGAAGAAGAATGAAGAATGTTTGATTAAAATCATACCACATTACTCATGAATTACTGAAAGAAAAGAACCGCAATTCCACAAAACTCATTGAAGAATTCCTTGTGACAATAACGTCTATGTAGGCTTTCGGGTACAACGCAGTCGTTGTCGATGTCTGAAAATGGATTATCACAATACAGTGTCTTGGCTCCTGCTCTTTTTGAAAGTATACAAACGAACAGTCATCTCAAGAGCTTTCTTTGCGTAGATGATCCGGCTTGGAAACTCAGTGTAAATTCTTTCAAGAAGATGAATATTTATTACAACAAGAATCAGCTTCGCCCAGAGTATACATAAAACTTAACATAATACTTTTTATCTTAAATACAGACAGACACATTGTAAGCTCCGTCTGTTACAGCAAGAAATTTATTTGGAAGATACGTTATATCCAAAATATTTAGTTGTCACACGTAATCGCACCGTGATTGAGAAGAAGCGCTGTCATAGGTCAGGCTATGAACAATATTCTAAGAAGGTAATCGATAGCAAATGGAGAACTGGGTCAAGAACTTTAAGAACAGTGGTACTATCATTCTGTTAAACTGACAGAAATTAACTACGGAATGATCAGTTTGGTTTGCGAAGAAATGTGGGAACATGTGAAGCAATACTGACTCTAAGAATTGTTTTAGAAAATAAGTTTTAAAAGATGCAATGCGTTCATAGCATTTTCAGATTTAGAAAAAGCTTTTGACAGTGTTGAGTGGGACACACTATTTGAAAATCTGAAAGTAGTGAGAACCAAATACACGGAGCGAAAGGTTATTTGCAACATGTACAGAAACCAGACGGCAATTGTGTGTTGAAAGACATGAAAGGGGAGCAATGGTTGAAAGTGGAGTGAGACAGGGTTGTGACCCATCCCTGATGTTATTCAATCTTCAAACTGAGAGAACATTAAAGAAAATGAAGGAGATATTTGGAAATTTGAAAACGGAGTTAATGTTCAGGAGAAAAGATAAAACTTTGAGGTGTGCTGATGGCATTGTAATTTTGTTAGACACACTATACAACATTGAAGGGCAGATAACCATAATGAATAGTGTCTTGAAAAGGTGTTATAAGATGAAGGCAACAACAGTAGAACAAGAGTACTGGAATTCAGTCGAATTAAATCAGACATTGCTGAGTCAATTAGTTTAGTAAATGGGACATTAAAAGTAGTAGATGGCTTTTGCTATATGGGCAGCAAAGTAACTGATGACTGCAGATATAGAGGGGTTATAAAATACAGATGGGCATTAGTAAAGAAAGCATTTTTTTAAAAACAGCACTTTGCTAACACATGACATAAATTAAAATGTTAGGAAGTCTTTTCTGAATGTATACGCTTGGAGTGTAGGCTTGGACTCAAATTAAATAGGTAAGAGAAGTAATTCTCACACGAAGACAATAGCGGTTTTTGAAATGTGGTGATACACAAGAATGCTGAAGAGTAGATGATTAGATAGAATATCTAATAACGAGATACTAAATCTAATTGGAGAAAAAAGAAATTTGTGATACAAATTACCTAAAAGTAGGGATCAGTTGACAGGACACCTAAAGGCGTCGTCCATTTCGTACTTGAGGGAAGTGTAAGGTAAAAATTGTAGAGGAAGACCTAAGTATGAACTCAGTAAGCAGTTTCAAATTACTCTAGATTTCAGTAGTTATTCAGAGATTAAGATGCTTGCACAGAGGTGCATCAAATGGATTCTCATACTCAACAACCTCAATAATACTCAATGGCAGAATACACATGTCATGCCTATTGCGTATCTGCTGATACCAAAGAAGTAGACAAGGCACCAATTGAGATTTGCAGTTTTATTTCTGGATTATTTGGCAAGATATACTATATGGCATGTACGTGGTGTGACAAGGAGATTTCTGAGCAGCATCAGCACCTCCTTTCACTCGTTTCATATTACAGCCGTCACAACTGCACTTGTTATATTTCGCTGATAGCAACATCAGCATTTCCTTACTTTCAAGGCCATTCAGTGAACCATGTGCCAAGGCCAAGGAGGGGAGGGGACGGAGAGAGGGCTGCCGTATACCCCCCACCCCGCAGCCCCCTTGCGATCTGCACGCACACAGCCAGTGTAGTTCCTGTGTTTGTGCTCTTGTGGCAGTAGGAGTCAACAGTGGTCCAGTGTGCCATTATGTTCCATGGATCATGAAATCCAGCCGTGAGCACCCTGTGCCCCAGTTGGCAGCCAATGGCATGCAAATTTTGAATAATTTAATATGTAATAAAATGCATAGAATCGTCATTTACTCATTGTCAGTACACTTTGCGTTCAAAAAACGAGACACTTGCGTTGAGCAAAGAAGAATTTGACAAGTCAATTTGTTGTAAACATCTACTGGAGAAATGTATTCACAGCTTTCTGTATCGAAAAGAGAATGCTATGACAACAGCAGAGTGTAAGACTGTAGATGGGAGGAATATTGTTCAACAAATAACAACTTTGCAGCAGAAGGGCAGCATGATACATTATGTGATTCAGTCCACTGTACTGCATATGTTGGAACTGATTAATATTTTTAAAATGCCTCGCCTATCTCTCACCATGTAAGAAGCATAAGAAACTGCAGAAAGTATTCATCTACGTGTAATTGTTACTGTGTTTTGTATGATGTCATACTTCGAATTTATTTCTTGTTGCCATTACAGCACTAATGAAGAAGTTCACATCAATACCACCAGCACCAGGTTGTACGTACACTATGTGATCAAAAGTATCCTGACACCCCCAAAAACATACGTTTTTCATATGAGATGCATTGTGCTGTCCCCTACTGCCAGGTACTCCATATCAGCGACCTCAGTAGTCATTAGACATCGTGAGAGAGCAGAATGGGGAGCTCCGCGGAACTCAAAGGACTTCGAACGTTGTCAGGTGACTGGATGCCACTTGGGTCATATGTCTGTACACGAGATTTCCATACTCCTAAATATCCCTAGGTCCACTGTTTCCGATGTGATAGTGAAGTGGAAACGTGAAGGGACAAGTACAGCACAAAAGCGTACAGGCAGACCTAGTCTGTTGACTTACAAAGCCCGCCGACAGTTGAAGAGGGTCATAATGTGTAATAGGCTGACATCTATCCAGGCCAACACACAGGTATTACAAACTGCATCAGGATCCACAGCAAGTAGTATGACAGTTAGGCGGGAGGTGAGAAAACTTGGATTTCATGGTCGAGCGCACCACGATGTAGAGCATGAAAAGCAGCATCAAAAACATATTTCGTGTTTCTATTTTCTTAAGCTTTCCACGCTCATTCGTGCTACTTCTTTCTTTATTATTTCGACGAACACTAATAGATGTTCCTCATTTTTGGTCTCTTGTTTCTGAGTGGAAAATAGACCTTGCCGTTGAGATACATTGAATGTTTCGCGGGTTGTGTGCTCGTGAGTCTTTAACATTTGCTACACTTTTGCGAGAAAGGGGTGGACAGAAATTTTGAGAATATTTTAAAATTTTGCTTCAATTTAACTTTTGCGAGTAAAGGGCAGAACTTAATTGCATTTTATTATCAGGACATCCAGCCAACACTTTAACCTCTTACTGAATTCTCTATTTGTCTGGCGACTCGTGTTACTGATAGCTTTTTGAAATATTAGTGTGCATCTGAACCTGAAAATTTCAGCACAGTAACGAGAAAACAATTATCGGTAGTAACGTGATAGTTTTGGATTAAATACGGCTCATCACAACCGGACGATATGAAAGACTTTTTGTGAGGCCTGTATTACGTATAGTGAATGGCTTGAATATTAACGAAGGAAGATCCTTTTCATTAGCCAAGTTTAATAGTTGACGGCTATCGTTGCTATTTACATGTATGTCTCATAATTATTTTGGTATATTTATGCCAATGAACTCTTGGTATTTATCCTATGCTTGTTACACCATATATCAACATACCAGAAAGTGACCCGAAGGCCCTTCCTGTCACCCCCTCCCACCTTCAATCGGGAAAGAATTTGTGTACCCCAGTAGTCTGTTTCTAGTGTTATCAATTTGAAAGTGTGCTTACATTTCCTAAATGTTTGTGAAACCTGTGACTGAGGGGAGACGGGGGTTCCAACCCGATATTCGTCTAGTCAGGTATGGGAAACCTCGTGAAAACCAGATCCAGGGTGTCCGACATATCGGACCTCGTCGTTAATCCACCGGGCAGATTCGATCTGGGGTCAGCGCGTCACATGAAATCCCGGAAGCAGAATGCTAACGCGCATTTCACTCCGGGCGAGTAGAGACAGCAAGGCAAACGAGACCGCAAAGTCGCTTTCTGGATAGATCGAAGCATCGGACAGGAAAGGTGTCGTTGAAAAAGGCTTACGTCCAGGAACTGATGTGGCTGACACATATTAAAGACTCACTGGATGTATCAACAGAACTTTCCACACGCTAAAGGTGGTTGCCTGAAACATCTGCAGTGGGACTAAGTACATAGCCCTACTAATTCAACAGAATAATTTTTCTATTTTAGGGAAACATTGAACAAAACACTGCAATACACATTAAGAGATGCTAATTTAAAAGCAGTCAATCACATGTTGTAGTGGGCACCACATTAGAAAAGAGAACCTAAAGACACTTCTGTCAAGTAACATAAATAATTGTTTAAACAATATTTAACTAAAATTCTTTATCATTTAACCTGCAAAAATGCTGGCGTTATTATTGATGTACAGACTATAACTTACATTTATTGTAAATGATCTGACTGTAACTGAATGTTTATAACATTTCTTCTCTTCGAATATTATTGTAATGTATTAGTTTAGAGTGGGAAAGTGGTCAACTTAAGGACGACGTAATTTTGCTGGGAACAGCCTTCAGCTAATGTAGAAGCACACAGTAGCACAACGCTGTGGGAGTCAAGTGGAGACTGGGACTTTTCGAGTGAAGAGCTCGAGGGAGTGATTTTGGACACTTGGCGGCGAGTTCTGGAAGAAGGAACACCTGTATAGAGGAACGTGCACGATTTAGTTGTATAGATGATTGTTTCTGGGCGGTCAATGGCCGCTACAATACTTCGTATTTTGAAGGTACTTTATAATTCAAGAGGTCTGAATATGATCCAGAGCAGGACTCTAAATTTGGCCACTTGATTTACTTAACTGAGACTAGAAAGAATATGAGTTACTATCTTTCTTATCCTGTGTGTTAATTTGTAAATCGTCATGTTGAACTCTGAACAGTTTTGAGTTGGTAAATATTGCGTGTATTGTGATTATGAAATTAACTTAATTTTAGCGTATCTTATATGACTATTTAGTTTGGGCATTTTGCTACCATTCTCTTAATGCTCTCAATGTAACTATACTGCGTTTGATAAGGATATTTTCCCCCTTTATTTGAGTTGCCGTTTCTTGAATAAACATTATTCAGTATAGTTCTCTGTTCTACGTCGATTACGGGCATTAGAATAGAGCCCTTGTTATTAAATTATTCATTTAACTTTTATTTTATATTTCTGTGTATTTTATTATCTCGCAATTCTAGCCAATGCATAGACTATTTGAGTGCAGGATCAGCGACACACTTTATTGTTTGCACCGAATTAGCTATGGGGCATGAAAGCAGACGTGTGCGTCTCGACGCTATGGCTACATCGAGCTATTCCTTTTTAAACACAGTCATGCATAGCCTAAGTACCTGAAGTACAAGTAACTGCAGATATAGACATAACTGGTTTTCTCGTATGACATGCTATTTGGAAGAGAAACTACTCAGCAGTCACTGTTAGGTACCGTCGCAGAGGGATCACAGTCGCATGCGGGAACTATCGAAAGAGGCATCAGGAATTATTACATGACAACAGTAATTATGTTTGTAATTATGATCGCCGCTCGGGATTAGCCGAGCGGTCTCAGGCGCTGCAGTCATGGACTGTGCGGCTGGTCCCGGTGGAGGTTCGAGTCCTCCCTCGGGCATGGGTGTGTGTGTTTGTCCTTGGGATAATTTAGGTTAAGTAGTGTGTAAGCTTAGGAACTGGTGACCTTAGCAGTTAAGTCCCATAAGATTTCACACACAATTGGACAATTATGATCAAAACAGGGAATAACGACATAGGCTGAAACATCAAGCTACTTTGAAGGAGAGATCGGAAAATTATGGTACGAGTGCAGCCAACTGGTACGTGCCGCCACTAAGGTGCGGAGATGGTGAGGGTTGGCTGTAGGCAAAAAAACTAACACACACCAAAACCACTGGGCTTTTTCTAAATATGTAAAGATATTTTAGTGTTCGTTCATCCTGACCATCGCCAGTTTTTCTTTAATCATAAGGGAGAGGCTATGACGTTGAGATCACTTATTTACTTCAAACTTTGTTCACCTTTAGTGTACCATTAAAACAATACAAAGTGCAAGTAGTAAGGTGCATTACTCTGTCAGTTCCGAGAAAATCGCAAGATCAGTTTTACGCATTTATTACATAACTGTTGTATCTGTGAGTAGGTCCAGACGTTACAGATCATAGTGGTCATTTCACCTTCGGCATTGTAGCGGCTTGGATGTGCCTAGCGCACCGGCCTTGGGTACATCCGTGAGGCTTCGCATAGCGATGTATTGTTTCCTACAGATCACGATGACTCTTTCTAACCGGAAGGCGACTATCAAGTTAATGTCCGGCGGGCAATACACAAGACCAAAAGCACACGAAATCCAACGTTTCATGCGTTGTAGCGGGTCGGTCTTTAGTAAGCGTCAGTGACAGAGGGAAGCAAAGGTCGTTATTTTGTCAGGGATGGCGGGAACGAAATCGACACTTTGTGGGTGGTGGCGTGGGCTCCTTCCTTGGCTCAGAGGGCGAGGCGTGAGAGAAACAATGGTGGTTTCACTAACAGTCATTTGTTGAGACATAAGATCCTTTGAATAAACAAAGTAATACAATGAGTTTAACGCTCTCAGTCCCTCGCGGCCGCGGAGCGTCGGGGTCGTAGCGTGCAGGTTCCAGTGACCGCTGTTGCTGCGGCGATTCGTGTTGCAGCGGCGCTCCAGGCGTCTTATTCTTTCCTCAGTACTGAGACCCACTAGCCTGTCCTCTCCTTGAGAAATCGCTCTTAGCGTTATTAAGAAGCATCTACGGTGTGGCACGGAGTGCTCCGTCTCGGAATCGAACCAGAGACCCCCAGGTTCGGCGTCTACTGGCGGAGTTAATTAACCTCTAGTTTCATAGGTGATCCATTTGGTGAGGTCGCAGTCCCTTCGTATTCACAAACCACTTGGGTAAGTACCACGTGGACTTCTTTCTGGTAACATCTGGGATGACATCTTCTGTGTTGACCTATTGGTGCGGTACCGACATCATCTTCTGTCTAGTAGCGTAGCGGCTAAGTCGTTGTAGCGAAGAATGATGTCCACTGACTAACCATTGGCCCATCCATCCAGGCGGCGTTTCTTCGTGACTTCTTTCTCCCCTCGAAGAACCTCTTCCAAGGAACACCTCACACCCGTTTGTCGGAGGTATTTATTCGGTGTTTTTGCCAATGGCACGAAGTTTCTAGGTCGTGAACTGACTTTTCGGTGGTTGACCTATGCTTCACACGCTGGGCAGAAACGTAACCAATGTCGACACGAGTGCCGGTTTTCCATTGTTCTGCTTGTATCCTGGCGTGGTTAGGCATTTCCCTGTGGTCCTCCTTTGTATCCATAGATACGTCACGCACGTGAGTTCAATATGCAGACAGTTCCTTGAACATTGACCGCTGATGTGCGAACTACGCTGGTCGTTGTTCTCCTTGGAGGCATTTCCAGTCTGCTTGGCCGTTGATGTGTCGAAGTGCTGACTGATGATGTGCAAACTCCGCTGGTCATCGGCCTTCTCACATTGGGCAAATACGTGACCAATGTCACACACACATGCCAGCTTTCCTTGTGCGACTGTGGCCACTTCCGAATATTGTGGTTTAACGTGATAAAGTTTATAAAACGTTCACTTAACCTATAATAAGTCTTTACGTATTTTTCTGCTTTGAACAACCATAAATAACACATAATTATTATACATCCTACAGCGCGAAGATGGAGGTTCCTGCGGACATGGCTTTCGCAACACTTCGCCCCTACGGCACGGTCCTTAATCGTGCTGCGGTGAAATGAACGTACTTGGAGACGTATCCCATACCCAATGGAGTGGGCCAAAGAAGAGTTGAACTCCGGAAGCACATACTATTTTACATGACAGCAGGTGGCTGTCAAGCTATCGTTATATACGATCTTCAACGGAAACCTGCTCTGGCTGTGGGCAGAAAGGCCATGTCCGAAATGACTCTCTCCAGTGACATCTCGTACTGCTATCTCGCTACACCCAGCACCCGCCACAGCAGATGACATCGCTGGCTATTACGCTACAGAACGACGCAAATGACAGACCGTTGCCCATAGAGGCTACGAGTATCGCCCCCCGATCTCACGTCAGTGACGACGTAAATGACCTTGTCACACCACCAGCCAGCCGCCCTACCATAGCTGCGGAGCCACGGTCCTTTCACGCTCCGGTCTAATCCATCTTCAGATACGGAAGCGGATCCGCAACAGGATCGCAGTGAACAACAAAAATGAAATGAAATGATCGTTAGGTATTGTTGGCCAGGAGGCCCCACCAGAACAATTTCGTCCGCTAGGGTTCAAGTCTTATTTCAAGTGACGACTTGGGTGTTGGTGATGATGAAATGATGATGAGGACAACACAGCATCCAGTCCGCAAACAGAGAAAATCTCCAACCCGTCTGGAAATCGAACCCGGATCGCTCCGTGGGAGACAAGCACATAACTACTCAGCTAAGTAGGCGGACACACTAAACAGCTCAGCAGACGTGGAGGCTCCACTACGGAAACAGCGGTCGAAGAAGCGGAAGAAACGGCGGCTTTCCACAAAAGACGAGAAGCGTAACAGAGGCGATGAACAAGACGGTGGGAACGATCATGATTCGTTTCCACCAACTGGCCAGGACGACGTCACACCCACAACGTCTGTGTCACCGACCGTGGAGTATCCGCCACATCAAAGAGACGCGATGGATACAGTTATGCAACAGGATGACGTCCCACCTGCAGATGAATGCCCGTCAACAGTGAGAGTCCTCATCAATTCATTAGGAGATTAGGCACATGAAATGGACCAAACTGATGAGATGCAGGACGTCAGCGTTTAGTAATTGGCTTCCACCGACAACGAGTCGGGAGGGAACGTTGACCATGACGGCCAGAGAGGTGGTGTCTTCTGGTCCCAGTCCAGGAAGAAAGCTCCTTAGACAACCGATTCATAGGCGTGTGACTTCCTAGCATTGCACAGCCGATATGATGTCACACATCTGCCTTATTCGTACAGTTAACATCAATGGTATTCGGAACCCGGTAAAGATCCAGATGCTACAATATATACTCTGAGCACAGGATATCGACATAGCTTTTATACAGGAGGTACAAACCAAGGCACAGTTGAGTTTTATGTTGATGACTTCTATCGTTTAACAGGTAGTGGTGGCACAGTCATACTGTTACGAGAAGGAATGGTGGCGGAAGATGTGGAATACTTACCATCGACCCATGGTGTTAACCTGGCTGTAGGAGATGTCTGCTTGGTTAACGTTTATGCACCGCCTGGTTCGACGAAGAGACACGAACGCACAGTCTCTTACACAGAGGAAGTGTCATCATTATTTAGATGACGTCAGGAGAGTTACATTGTCGGTGGCGACTTCAACTGCGATCTGCGGCCCGAGGACCAACGCCACTTGCCCTGCGTTACGGACGCTGGTCCTGGAGCTTGCGCTGCATGACACCTAGGTAATAACGCATGGCAACAGTTACGAATATATATACTTTACAAGGCACTCAGCCAGTAGACCAGACAGGGTGTATGTGTCACGTGGGCTACTCAAGGCGACGATTGACGCCGACGTGTATACTGCGGCCTTTGCAGACCATCAGGCTTACATGTGCACCATCGCTCTTCCACGACATAAGACATGGCGCAGTAGGCGCCCATGCAAGCTCAACGTTACCTACCTGCGGGATGAGAACTGTTTACGGGAGGTTGAAGAAACATGGTTTTACTGCCAACGACGTCAACGTGTGTACTATTCAAAACTTAAATGGTGGCTCTGCTGTGTCAGACCGACTTTGCGCTGAATGTTCACATGATGTGGCCAAGATAAGCCAGATTGACAAAGAGCGACTTCCGAATTTTATTTCACAGACCTACGTGAGTTGGCGACGCAACCACTGTCACCCGACCATCAGCAGGCTGTCCAGCGTATCAGAGCACAACTGCTGCTTCTTACGGCAGTGAAGATGGAAGGAGCTAAAGTACGTGTAAGGATGATAGATGGATTACGAAACGAACGACTGTCATTACACTGTGTACTGAGAGAAAGAAGGCAGCAACGACGTGCACTTACACGGGATGTCGAAATGGCCGATGGATAGCGGGCCACGTTACAGTAGGATATTGTACGTGCTTTCGTCCATCACTATCGCAGTTTCTCTGCAGAGGACGAGCTGGACAGAGCAGAACTCGCAGACGTGCTTCACGAAATGCCAGCTGCTGAGGATCCCACTGAAGTGGGACGCTGCCCTAAATAGTGATGCGTTAAACAAATCTCCTGGACCGGATGAGCTCCTTCTTAAATTATACACCACCATTGCTACTCTGATGGAACCGACGTGGATCAGATGTACAACGAACTCTTAACACCTACCTTACTGGTCCCTACTGAGTTCACAGAGGGTATCATGATACCCATTCCAAAACCAAGTGGTGGTCGTAGACCACAAGACTAAAGGCCTTTGATGTTACTGAACTGAGACTACAAAATCTTTGCAAGTATCCTTCGTGTCCGCCTTCAAGCGGCGATGAAGGACAAAATACATTTAGATCAAACGTGTCTAGGTAGGAAGGAGCAATATACACACAGCGCTAGGAGTATACAGTGATGTCATAGCATTGGTGTCGGCATGTAAATTACGAGGAGCCCTAGTGACTGTAGATTTCGATCACGCTTTCGACCGAATGGAGCGTGCGCGGTCATGGAACGGATGGCAGTCCCGCTTACGTTTGTCGACACGATGTTGAGATTGATTTATGATGCGCACTGCGAGAGTCTTGGTGAACGGTGTTAGCTCAGAACCTATCAGGATCCAGAGCTCAGTGTGGCAAGATTTCCCCCTTTCGACCATCTTTTGTGAAGTCGCTCTTGAAACTGCACTTCACGGCCTCCGACGACACCTTTAAGGCGTCCAACTATGGACCGCGTCTTTCCAATGCCGCGCATACGACGACGAGGTCGTTCATTTGGTCAAGGTGATTCAAATGGCTCTGAGCACTATGTGACTTAACTTTTGAGGTCATCAGTCGCCTAGAACTTAGAACTAATTAAACCTAACTAACCTAAGGACATCACACACATCCATGTCCGAGGCAGGATTCGAACCTGCGACCGTAGCGGTCGCTCGGTTCCAGACTGTAGCGCCTAGAACCGCACGGCCACTCGAGCTGGCCTGGGCCAAAGCAGGAGGTGAAATCCAGACGGAGCTGAAATGGCTTCAGCGGCATGAACTGTGGCAGCGTGTAGTGTCATTAACCTACGAAAGACCCGATGTATGGAAGTGGACAGAGGGCGGTCACCAAGGGCAGCAGTGCCCACTCTCAAGTGTTTGGGAGTGGTGTTCCATGAACATATACGACGTACAGCCGTGGATAATCATCGAGGCTACTGCGACAGATTCGTGCATTAGCACGACAACACGCACCACAGGTATGTTCCAGTGCACAAATTATGTCAACTTCTATTTGGCATCAAAAATAAGTCACTTGGCACACATAATTCCGTCGCCCATCACGATCGCGTCAAGACTACAGTCTTCCTACGGACATTTCGTGAGTGCTAACCTCCTCTATAAAATCCGCAACGATGCCTTGACGCTGCCACCGAGAGGAAGAGGCATCGGACTCGTAAACATGAGGAACGCATGCGTTATTTCTTAGTGTTATGTAACACTGCTACAAAACTGAGCACGTCACCTTAATAGGCGCCGTGATCAACGAAATGGCCGCCCATAACTACGTCCACCAGTAAATGTTGGCCATATCACACCTTCGGGACTTCTTCGTCGACTACACTTACGTTCAGGACAGTTTGCCGGAAACCAGGCTGCCTACAACGAAAGGCGTAAATTGAAGCTTCTTTCAGAAATATGCTCGAACAGAAGTACCTGGCGATGCAGTGACAGAGAATATGGAGAGCGGTTCATTTTCCCTCTCTCCCTACAGAGGTACGTGCGTTGTGATAAGTAGTGGTGAACGGCAGATTCCCGCACCGTCAACAACTGCACTCTGTTCACCTGGTCGACGCGCCTATATGCTCCCACTGGCGGTCGTCGACTCTGATGAGCATCGTTTGGTTTGTGGCAAGGCAATCGACTGTTGCCTTCTAACAAGGAAAACGCTGGTCCTTTTACTAGTACGGCGCACACAGCGATCAAAGCTGACGACCTACTGTTCCTGGACAAAGTATACTTTCCCATCGCGAGGACAAACGCCGTCAACTGCATAAAGGGGATGGTGACGTATTATATGTATCGCACCGATCACAAGAACGTCATAGACTTCTGGTACAATAGCAATATGTGATATTGCGGCGGCACGGGAAATATATAACATGTTTCTCCAATTACTTGGGTTCGTTATTCACGGACTCTACGTCTCGCTCGGGTGATCCGGGTGTGAGAAATGAAATAAGAAGATAGCTCAACGTTCAGGAACTTATGTTCATGTCTGACGTACTCAGGGGACTATATATGGTTTATAAGTTAGCGAGAAGCCGACCTGAATACACGCCAACTGGACCACTGCAGAGACCATTTTTCTTTTGTTAGTGAACTTTTTATATCTAAAGGGCGTTTGGAGCCGTTTTTATGTTGGGTGTAATGAATGGCACCTTTAGTTTCTGTATGTTGTGTTTCACGCCTATAAAAGGCAAAAAATCAATAGCTCAGAAAAACCCAGATAAAAATCAAATAATAACATTAAAAAAGGTGGTTAGCATTCAAACCTTGTAAGTCGAACTTTATGAGATGACGGTTCAACTCCCAGTGAAACCCTCATTATATAAAAGAAAAATGTCGTTAGCGTTCGGAAGCCGGGACGATCGTGAATGAAGAGATGGTTCGATTTCCGCTTAGTCTTAATTTTTAATTTATATGTTTTTCATCACTGGTCGTTTATTTAATTTATATGACGTTTGAGAGGTAATATAATTAAAAAAAAACATGTATGAGCATGAAGTCTTAGCGAATTTCATGTTATTTGACTACTTGCTATTTTTAATTAAGTTTGATTATTACAACAAACATACTTACAACAATCAGCAAGTAACTTAAGATACGCATAGTTTTCCTGAAAATGTATGCCTGTCTTGATTTGCGAAATCCCTTATTCATGCAATCAGGTAAGGTACCTCGACTACTTTGCACCTGACGCTTTGAGCTGGAGAGACAGGGGCAAGCCTCATTTGGCGATTAACCTGCGTAGCGGTGAGAAGTTGCTAATGTAGCAAGGACGAATAGTGTAGGTGCAAATTTTTTGAATATCACAGAATTTACACTCGTACTACGAAAATGAAGGTTTGAGCTGGAGAAGAAACCATCGCCTCACGCATGTTCGTCTTACATAACTCGAGTGCTTACCACTTACCACTATAAACTCCTATTTTAGGCACCTACGCACAGATTCATGTTACATAACAGGCTCGTAAAACTTCTCTTGCGACATTATCTGGCCTGCCAGAGTAGTGCACGTTACTACTTGCACATCATGTTGTTTTAGTGGCCTACCTAAGGTGTACGAAGTTTTAAGTAAATCTGTGATCCCAACGTCGTGGCGTCCCCTTGTCAGTTATTTCTACATTTAGAGCTTCATGATCGCTCTGCAGTTTGCAATTAAGTGCCCGGCAGAGGGTTCGTGAACCACCTTTAGGCTGTTTCTCTACCGTTCCACACACGAACAACACACGGGAGAAACGAACACGTCAATGTTTCCATGCGAGCTATGATTTTTTTTCTTTTTTTCTCATTATTATTATCATTTCTCCCAATGTGTGGAAAGCAACAAAATATTTTCACGTATCACATCCCTGGTACTCTCTTCTATTTTGCGATAATAGAAAACGAGCTGCCCTCCTTTGAACTTGTTCGATATCCTCCGTCAATCCTATCTGATGCAGATCCCATACATTTCAGTGATACTCCAGAGGAACATGGACAAGCGTAGTGTAGGCAGTCTCTTTAGTAGGCCTCTTGCGTTTTCTATGTGTTCTGCCAATAAAGTGCAGTCTTTGGTTCGCTTTCCTCACAACGTCATCTGTGTGATCGTTCCAACATAAGTTATTCGTTGTTGTAATTCCTAAGTACTTAGCCGAACTTAGTGCCTTTTGATTTGTGTGATTTAACCCGGAGCCGAAATTTACCGCATTCCTTTTAGTATTCACGTGGATGATTTCACACTTTCCATTATCTAGAATCAATTGCTAATATTTGCAGCATACATATATCTGGTCTAAATTATTTGGAAGTGGTTCTGATCATCTGATGATTTTCTAGCTCCGTAAATGACAGCATTGTCTGCAAACAATCTAAGAGGGCTGCTCAGACTGCCAAATCGTTTATACAGATTAGGGTCAGCAGAGGGAACGCCTCATATTACTTCTGTTTTACCTGATTACTTTTTTTCAGGAAATCACGAATCGAGTCGCACAACTGAGACAATACTCCGTAGGGATACGATGTTAACAGAAACCGCTTGTGAGCAATGGTATAAAAATGCTTTTTGGAAATCTAGAAATATGGAAGCAATTTGAGATCTCCTGTCCATAGCACTCATTACTTCGTGAGAAAGTAGATCTAAGTGTGTTTCACAAGAGTGATACTTTCTCAAACAGAGTTGGCTATTTCTCAATAAATCGTTTTCCTCAGGTAATTCATGATGTTCGAGCACAGTATATGTTCCAAAATCCTACTTGAAATCGACTTTAGTGATATGGTCTGTAATTCAGCGGATTACTCCTATTTCCTTTTTTGATTACTGTGTGGCCTGTGCAACTCTCCAGTTTTTAGGTACCGTTCTTTCGACGAGAAAGCGGTTGTATATGATTGTTAAGTACGGAGCTATTTTATTAGAATACTCTAAAAGGGATCTGATTGGTATACAATCTGGACCAGAGGGCTTGCCTGTATTAAGTAATATACGCTTTTTCGCTGCACTGAGAATATATACGTCTAAGATACTCATGTTGGCAGTTGGTCTTGATTCGAATTCTAGAATATTTACATAGTCTTCTGTGCTGAAGGTATTTCGGAAATCTGTGTTTAGTAACGCAGGTTCTGTGGCACTGGCATCGGTAACATTACGATTGCTGCAGCGCAGTGAAATTATTGACAGGGTCTTGTTGCAGCTAGTGTATGACCAGAATCTCTTTGGAGTTCTGCCAGATTTAGAGGCAAGAGTTTCGTTGTCAGAACTATTAAAAACACCTCGTATTGACTATGGCTCTAAATTTCGAGCTTCTGTCAAACCTCGCCAATGTTGATGATTTTGCATTATTTTAAACGTGGCATGCTTTATTTCGTTGCTGCTGCAACAGTGTTCTGACCTGTTTTGTGTACCATGAGGGATATATATTGTTGTCGTCGGAAGGCTCTTCCGATAATACTCCAAAAGTTCTCAATTGGTGAGAGTTCCGACTACCTTGTGGTAAAAGGCTTTGGCCAGCAGGAAGACACGCAGGGCGTAGAATATCGTCGACATATCACTGCGCTGTAAGGGTGCCGTGGATGACAACCACAACTGACCGGATATATATATATATATATATATATATATATATATATATATATATATATATATATATATATATATAACTGCTGTCGTCGGAAGGCTCTTCCGATAATACTCCAAAAGTTCTCAATTGGGGAGAGTTCCGACTACCTTGTGGTAAAAGGCTTTGGCCAGCAGGAAGACACGCAGGGCGTAGAATATCGTCGACATATCACTGCGCTGTAAGGGTGCCGTTGATGACACCCACAACTGACCGGAGTGGCCTAGCGGTTCTAGGCGCTACAATCTGGAACCGCGCGACCGCTACAGTCGCAGGTTCGAATCCTGCCTCGGGCATGGATGTTTGTGATGTCATTAGGTTAGTTAGGTTTAAGTAGTTCTGAGTTCTAGGGGACTGATGACCTCAGAAATTAAGTCCCGTATTAATCAGAGCCATTTTTTTTGACAACCAAATGCGTCCAGATACGAAAAGATATTGCACCACAGACTGTCGCACGTGGTTGTTGGACCGTATAGCGGGCCACAGTCAGGATGGTATATCACCGCTGTCTGGGAGTCTCCAGACAGGTATTCGGCCTGGAATCTCATTGACTGGAGTAAAATTTTGTTTAGTGATGAATTCCGCTTCGAAGTGAGTCCCAATGACAATCTCAGACATGCTTGAGACACCCTGGACTTCGATCGGATACTGACTGTCGCCCGGAAAACGGCCCGACAACCAGAAGTGATAGTCTGTGTTGCCATTTCATTTCGGTGCAGGACCCCACTGGTTATCATTCGCTGCATACTTGGGGCACAGCGGCACGTCGACGATACTCTACGGCCTGTTTTATTGCCCTTCATGGCATGCTATCCTAGGCTTACATCACAGCAAGCTAATGCCTGCCCGCACGCGGCGAGAGTTTTGTATTGCTTGTCTTCGTGTTTTACTAACCTTACCTTGGCCAGCAAGGTCTCTGGATCTCTAAACAGTTGAAAACATTAGGAGGATTATGGGCAGGGCCCTCCAACCAGCTTGGGATCTTGATGATCTAACTCGCCAATTGGACAGAATTTGGCACGATGTCCCTCAGGGGAACATCCAACAACTCTGTCAGTCAACGACAAGCCGAATAACAGCTTTCTTAAGGGCAAGAGACGGACCAACGCGTATTGACTTGCTCAATTAATGAAACTTTTTTCTTGAAGAAGTTATCGAATATTTCTGAAACTTGTTTATCTGTACACGTACATCACATCTACCGTTTTCCGTCCCATTCGGATAATTTCTTCGTAGTACATCGTTTCCCTTTTTGTCTAAGAGTCTATTTATTTAAATTTACACTACACCTTTTCTACGTTTACATAGTCAGATTTGAATGAGTGGAGACTGCTTTTTTAGATAGAGATACGTTGCGTTTATTTTCGGTTGACTTGGTCGTTACGTTCTTCAGTTTTTCGACAACGACCCTGTGGTCATTAATCTCTGTAACCGTCATGATGCATCCTATTTGCTCAGGATTATTTGTTGCTAAGAGGTCAAGCATGTTTTGGCAGCCATTTACATTTCGACTGGGCTCCTTAGCTAACTGTTCTTCTAAGAAAGCATTCAGTTCCATTTCAGAAGGCATTTATTCCTGACACTGACATTCAACATGTATTTTTGCCAACATATCAAGGTACATTGATGTCACCACCACCTGTAATGGTGTGAATTGGATATCTGTTTGAAATGAGACTCAGGTTTTCTTTGAACTGTCAGCAATTGTATCTTCTGAGCTGGGGTGTCGGTAAAAGAAACCAGTTATTAACTCATTCCGATTGTCAAGTATAGACGCTAACCATACTAACCAATAGGAAATAACCACTTCAGTTTCACTACAGTATAAACAGTTTCTGACAGCAATAAACTCCACCACCAACTGCATTTAATGTAACCTTCCTGAACACAGCTAGATCCTTTGTAAAAAGTTTGTATGAACATATCTCCAGCTTTCCGTATCTATATATTTGAGCTTAAGCGATTTATTTTGGCGCTTGGAGCTCTGATTCCTTCCCAGCACAGCTACAGAAGTTTACAGTTACAACACCGATAGTTTCTAGGCCTACCCTTGTCCTGTGTTTACCTTGCACTGTTTTAGACTGACGCTTCCTCTGTAGTTTCGTGAAACCCTCTGACCTAAAAAACGGCCTATTCCCTCCATACAGCTCCCACTTCCTGTGTAACTGCTTCCTGTGTGTAGTTGACCCCTCATCTGTTAAGGCACTTTGAGTCGGCGCTACATGATATGTGTCTCAATGGTAGACATGCTTACAAAATACAGTTCACTTGAGGAAGGTACACGGGAACTGAAACACAAACCAACCATGGAAAGAAGAAAAAATATCGATGTAAAATAGTTATATTGGGAAAATGCAATTTATACATCGAAGATTTGCATTTGGCGGAGTACAAAGTCCTTTGACAACTGATTTCATTGACATGTACGAATACAATTGTACGACTCTGTACAGTAGTTACGTTGCGCCTGACTGAAGTCCCACAAAGCTAACTATCCTAGCCATAAGTTGACGTCACTGAGATGAGATAAACACTGGATAGCGATGCACTGTACTTCACTGTACTGCTAAGTGGTTCTCCTGGCGTCGTCGGGGACTAGACTGGCTGAGAAAGCTTCTACTCAGGTACTTAATGTTCACTCACCATTATCGACATTTTTTATTTAGCATCCACGCAACAAGGGTTGTAGATTACTCGAATAGGCAACCTGACAATAGTCTGAAGGAATTGCCTGTAATGTTCAGTGAACTTTCTGAGATCTCAGTTCTGTGTCCTGAAAAATACTGCCTGCACTGTGGTCACAGACAGGAACGTATGCGTTTCAAAAAATTAAGTCGATCTAGCTGGCAAGTCCGCGAATTGATGTCTGATTTTGTTCCAACTTTCCAACTCTATTAAATCAGATAGCTATTGGCTGGTCTGTTCATTTTACGCAGGTGACACACAAAACCTCCACGAAATCTGAGACGTATTTATTTTCAAATGGCTTTGTCCAAATACAGATATGTCATTAGAAACAGTCAAATTAAAAAAACAAGTATAAAACATCAGCGTTGGCCTCTCCACTATACGGTATTCAACCAAAAATGTCATTCGATGAATAACTGTTGTAATGAAAAATTCGCTCATACTAACATAGACTGCTCGACACATACTCATAGCAAAGACTGCTCGGCACAGACTGAACCACTACTCCAGATCCATTTAAATATTGTTTACAGGCTCGGACATGTTGTGGGGATTTCTGAATCTCCGCTTTTGGTGAGTAGCAACTACCTTCTTCATAATATTGTCAAAAAATATGCCCATTAGATGCTGTCTCCACGGGAAAAACGGTTGTATAGCTCTTTCCAGGACGGTGAGAGGTTGTCGATGGTGGTTCGGCACGTCGTGAAATTACACTTAGAGCGTTGAAGGAGATTCCTAGTCTCAAGGGTCCAAACTAGAGACGATTTATCATATGTCCCATGAGTTGGGAAGTTGTCTTTTCTGCCACTTTTTTTCCGCAAGCCCTGTCTAAGAGAGGCCCCTCACGTCATACAAAAATTTAAATAGCCCTTCCAGTTGGGAATTTAAATTAATGTCAGTTTCTTCTGAATTAGAGGATAGCACTGCAGATCTGAAAATTGGTACAACGTTACTGTATTATGTAATGAACAAAGTGTTGAAACTTCTAATTTATCCATTAAGCCAAAAGGACTGATAATTTGTAAAGTAGTTCTGATTTTGTATTACAAATTCAAAAAATTAAAAAATACTGAAAATAATTAAACAAGGTTCTCAGGGGGACTTTTTCTTATCAAATACACACAATGATGAAATTGTACTTCTATGTTTCCGGCTTTAGTAGTTTGGTGGAACTAAAAACTATGAAAAAACTATTTTCTCGTGTGTTTGTGTGTGTGTGTGTGTGTGTGTGTGTGTGTGTGTGTGTGTGTGTGTGTGTCTGTTTATGGATTTAGGGCAAAAATTACGAGGTTATTAGCACCGTTGCTAAAATAGTCCGAGACGAATGTAGTTAAAAGTTACAATTGAAAATGCCTGATATCTAATGGCACAAATACAATCATCCTCTCCTATTTTTATTCACATTCATCTACCTGGTCATTTCTAATCAGTAAGAATGCCAATATTGTAATACTTTAGAGAAGTAAAATTTCTTTGGCGAGATCGCTAATAATAATCTCTATTCTATTTATTACTAGCGATCTTGGCAACGAAGTCTGTCTTCTCCAATGTGTTGTTACAGATCGCCCCTTGCTTCTCAAAATGAATAAACTAAAAAATAAATATTGTAACTTTGTCAATGTTACATTGTGTTGTTAAAATCCTAACTGAACCACAGCACAAAAATTAAAAGAAAAAGTCAGAAATGCGTGACCTGGCTGATTACTAACAAAATAACCAGGATAAGCCAGCCATCCAGGTAACACATTAAAACCTTCGCCCCAAAAGCCAGAGCCATTTTTGAGTTCTTGCCGCGGAGCGAGCGCTCGTTTTGTTTACATCGTACTCGGCCGTTTCGCGCGTGCCGTACTCAGCATATAGATCACCATGGCGCACCAATACAGAAAATCAACGCTCAAATTTACGTTCTGCAACGAATTTACATGACACAAAGCACTTGAAGTCGAACGATTCCTCCAAGAAGAGGCAAAAATCCCAGCGACTTGTTGAGTGCTCCCTCGTTAAGCTCGTCCTTGATGTCGGCCCGTGTAAGTCCAGCTAAAAACGACGCCACTGCTGCATTGTCGAGGGTGTGCGATACGTGCTGCAGTATGTCGTCATTGTCCGCTTCCCCCGTAGTCATCTCTTCGTAAAACCGGCGATAGTGATCTACAAAGGCTTCTGCAACCGCCGCCTGAGTCATTACGACCCTACCATCGGGCAAAATGAGGTCCGTGATCAGCTGCTGGCGGCGTCGGCGGCTGTCGAGCACGATGTGATGCATAGCCGGCTTGTCTCCTCCCGCTCGGTCTTGACGTCGCGACCGCACGACGACACCCTCCAAACGTTGCTTCGTAAGAGACAATATTTTATCTTTAATTCTGCGGCTTTCCATTTGTCGGTCTGGTGACGGTGGTTGGGTGGCGAGTTCGCGGAGCATTGTGTAATAAAAGTCCAACGTGTGACGATGCCACACTGCGATGTCTTTTCCATATTGTGTTAGCACACGCCGAAACGCTGGTTATGCACATTCCATACACCACGCTAGAGTCGAAGGATATCTGGGAAGACGAACTTCGCAAGCCGTTCATGTGCTGGCGATAATGGTTCAAATTGCTCTGAGCACTGTGGGACTTAACATCTGAGGTCATCAGACTCCTAGAACGTAGAACTGCTTAAACCTAACTAGCATAAGGACATCACAAACATCCATGCCCGAGGCAGGATTCGAACCTGTGACCGTAGCGGTCGCGCGGCTCCACACTGTAGCGCCTAGAACCGCTCGGCCACTCCGGCCGGCCTGTCATTGAGGGATCACACCTTTCATTGCAGGATATATGCTTATGCCCTTCTATTACTTGGCCGATCTGGTGAGCAGGTACACTCGGTGATACAATGGATCAGTTGATACGGATTGGCAGCGGGCAGCCTCATGAATGTGGCCAAGTCGGCAGCGATGCCTATTGGGAGAGGTCTACAGGAGGTCGCTTTAACTCCACTCCCACTGGTCAACAAGATCCGGTTCTTGGGCATAACATTTACAGAGGATGTGCGCCACACAGCTGCCATGAACTATAAACGATTACTACAGGCGATACGCATGGAACCTACTTCGACGGATGGACCTCCTACAGCGTGTGAAACGCGTCAGCCTTGACGTGGCGACTAAGATGATCCATATGGCTCAGGTTCTACCAGTGTTGACAGCGATGGCACACAGACTGCAAGCAGCGTTTGGATATTACCTTATTGCTGGACTCCTATGCAAAGTCCGCTACGAAACGCTCACCCTCCCTCCGCGTGAAGGTGGACTGGGACTTACAAATGTACGAGCGAGAACTACGGTGTTATACTTGTGCACAATGATGAAATTGTGGACCCATCAAGATGCTACCCTTACGGGTCGTCTGTTAGAGGAGTCTCTTCTGCCACCTGTCACGAATGCCCACATTACTCCCTCACACTCGCACCTCTCGGCATTTATTCTTGAGTATAGTTACGTACGCCCAGACCTTCCCAACACTCCCAATCCCAAGGCGAGAGACATTAACTGGTTGCTGCTAAGGTCCATCCATCGCAATGTGATTGAGAGGAAAAGCCGGACCACCCCATACCCTGCAGTGCGGAGAGCGGTCCAGAAGCCGTTTCTCCCCACGCGGGTACAAGCGACGTGGTACCAGGCTGTGAACTGGGAAGTTGTAACACGACACAGGCTGCATGCTACTGGGATGACGGATTGCCCCCTTTGCCCACGTTGCCCACGTTGCCACCTCGTGGATACTGACGAAAACTGTTTCACATGTGGATAGGCGTTAGAGGTATGGCTGCTGGTGCAGAAGATCCTCGCCTGCTACCTACATATCGCGCCCCGCACAATGGAGCCGTGGCTCCTCCTTTGTCCGGAGGATACTTATTTCCCGCGTGCGAAGACTCACACTCTCACATGGTTCGAAGGCATGTCCATATACTACGTCTTTCGAGATGACGAGAAGAGGGTACTTGATTACTGGCAATTTCTCCAGGACAATCATAGCACACAGCACACTTGAGCGTACACCGCAATACCAACAGCTATTTCGATAACCCCCTCACAGTTAGGGAGTACCAGGCAGAGGATGACCGCCGTTCTGGAGCTCCACACGCTGCGAAATGTTTATCAACTTGGAACATGGAATCTGTATGCAGATGGGCCGTGCACATGGAATCATAGAATGGCGTGCAAAACTTGCTTACATTTTTCTTTCTGTATTATCTACTGTTATTGCTGTGGATGTAAACTATTATTTTGCTTGTCGTAACTGATAGACGCCTTTTCCTTAAAAAAAAAAAAAAAAAAGGTAGTCGGATAGAGCGTCTGCCATGTAAGCAGGAGATCCCGGGTTCGAGTCCCAGTGGTGGTTAAAAAAAAAGGACACATCGTTTCATCCCCATCGACACGCAAGTTGCCGAAGTGGCGTCAACTCTCAAAGACCTGCACCTGGCGAACGATCTACCAGACGGGAGGCCCTAGCCACACGACATTTCCATTTTCCACATTCATCTCACTGTCAACTAAAATAGAGGACAGATCGGCTGTTAGACGAATCTCTGGCCTCTTGTTTGGATATAAAATACGTTTATTTAAAATGTAGTGTGCTGTAATCGATACATTACAAGCATCACACATCGGAGGGTCCTTCCGCCGGAGCAGGAAGCTATATGTCATCGGACTCTGCCCTGATCCTTGGGAATCATGTCTACCCTTACACGCAGTTTATTTTCCATCGGCATGATGGCATCTACCAGCAGGACAATTCAGAATCTCAGACAGCTTGCAATGTAAGTGTGTGGTTACAAGAGCACCAGATGAGCTCATCACACATTCCTGACTACCAGACCCCCTGAATTTATACCCAATAGAAACTCTGTGGGACCACCTCGAAGTGGCTGTTCGTCCTCAGGAGGGAAATCTAGCGCACCTGAACACTGCCCTGGAGTCGGCAGGCTCCATACCCCTGTCGGTACCTCAATGAATTATCTTTCTGCACGTCTTTCAGCGGTCCGGGTTAGAAAATTTGGTTATTCAGGCTTCTGACGGATGATCGTATTAATGTGATCGAATAATGCAATTTTTCTGAAGAATTAGGTTATACAAGTGGTCCGAAATCCCCACAGCCCATTATATGCATTAAAGTCACTACAGAGAAGGAATGGATGAGGAAGATATTCCATACGATATCAGGGAGCCTTAATAATTATTCGTACATCAACTTTTGGGGGCGGGTATAAGGAGCATAAACTATTGTGGCAACTGCTTACAAGCCGTTGCATCGCCTTGTATAACTTTTTGCCTCAACTTATGATAGCCTTGTGGTTACTTTGATTTGCTGCACCTGCCTTTCATCGTCAAATATTCTCCAACTTCAGTACCATGCTGCATGGTTTTTGCCGCAGTCGACACATAATTTAGGAAAGGAACAGGTAACACGTGCTTCATGGGCTACTTTGCAATATTTACCACAGATTGTCCGCCCAGAGTTGTGTGCTCATAACACTGACATTTATAACAGCATATGGGGTCCGACGTAAGTCCGCACTTTCAACCGGAGGAAACCTGCTTCAGGATACTTCGGCAGCTGCGGCGACTCAATGTTTATAACACATGAATCAGTCTTTCGAATTTCGCCACTGAGACGCTTCATCATTTGTTAAAAGTCATATTGTCGTACACCATGTACAGCACTAAATTATTAATTGCCAGACCGGTATTCGGACATAGAGCCCACTGTCAGTGACACGTGTTATGCACGTCCATATCAAATAACGTCTGCATCAATAACAAAATCTCTATGATGTCAAAACTGATGTGATCTTTGTAGTAGGCTACACAGATCGTCGTGTGTACACGTTGCAGTTGTCATACGCAAACCGACTACACTTCCTGCTCACATTTGACACTACTGTCACGTACGGTATAAGCAGATAATGGTAATGTTAGCGAAAAATTATCACTTTAGACAAAAAAACCGAAATAGTTGCGGGCGGCATGTATATTTTTGTAAAGGGAGAACAGAAAATTGCACGTGATAGATATGTGGCAACAGAGTAGCTGGAATAGGGGAAAAGTGATTTTGATGCTGCAGACTAGAGGTATAATGCAAATCATCGAAAGGTTTTACTGCCACACCTGTTCCGAGGGACCGAATGGTCAGAAGGGATTGTGGTTAGCTCAAATGTCGCGTTAGTGTTTAATGAATTATCTTCAAGTGATCCGAAAGTGGACGGAATTTGATATGTGATATGAGTGTGACGGAGACAGATAGTGGGCGTAGGAAAATTGAGGAGGGTTATTAAAAGAGAGAGAGAGCTGAACAGAAAAGTCGTCGAATGTATACAGGCCATCATTGAAGCAAAGGTAAACAAGGTAGTAAGTGCTGCTCTGATGGAACGTCGAAATACTAAGAGGGTAGAATCATTTTTGAGGCAGATAGAAAACAATAATTTGGTGGAGTGTTCTGTGAGTAGTGTTATAGGTGAGACTGGAGTAATGATAGTCCGCGGGTAATGGAGGCCACTAAGGGATAAGGAAACTGCCTTGTGGTGGAGCACCTCAGCAAGTGCCATTTCCTGTTTTCAACAGGAGAACTGATGGTGATAATTGGTTCAAATGGCTCTGAGCGCTGTGGGACTTAACTTCTGAGGTCATCAGTCCCCTAGAACGATGGTGATCATTGGCAGCATCTCTGCAGTGCTGTTGTATCAAGAGTTTTCACCTAAAAAATCACAATATTTGAAAACGTAAATCCTCAAATTTTTCTGGGATAAAAATTTCAACTATCGTAAATTAAATTTTAGTAACTGTGCGAATAAGTAATATAATGGTTTTCAGTGTTGATTATTTCGTTAGTTTGTATGAATGTTCCAAAATATCGGTTGCTACAAGGATAATAACGGTAATTTGATTCTTACTTCAACTTGGCATATCTGTTCTGTCTTTGTACCAGATGCCTAGAAGAAGCATTAGAACAACTGATATAGCTAAGTGGAAGTCAGAAATGATACAGCAGCTGTGAAAGCTTTTAGTGGGATAACTCCTATCAGGACATATTCAAAAAATTAGGTTTCTCATATCCAGAAAATATTGTAGCAAAAGAAGATGAGTAGCTCCGTGGTGTAGTGGTTATGATACTAAACTGTTGCATGGAGGGTCGTGAGTTCAAAACTCATCTAGACTGTACAATTTAAATTTCGATATTCGGTTCGAGTACATTCTAGAAGTATCGACAAATGTCAAGAATCATTGAACTGGAGTGTTCTGTAACTGTATATATACTGTATGTGTTCTGGCCGGAGGCAGTTCGCTCCGCGCTCTTGTATGTGCAAGTGCTGAATAAACCTTCGTTAAGTGAAGTTAGTGTTCGTCATTCATCTAATTACAACTTCTTCTACCTGACATTATTCTGGTGGAGGCACAGGGTATTGGAACTTGTGATAGCGCACATTATCGACGACACAGTGGCTCCCATCAGGCCACGACAGAGCCGCCGCTTACGTGGCGCGAAACCGGAGTTCGTGCCATATTCAACAAATCGCAATCTACCGGAGACAGAAGAAGAAGAGAACGTTACGATGACAGCAGCTTTGTGCCACCACATGAGACACCCTTCCGGGTTCTCTGGTGACGATAGCCTAGATCCAAACAAGTGGCTGAAGATGTACGAGCGTATAAGCCAAATTTAACAAATGGGATGGTACCGTATGTTTGGCTAACGTATTTTTATACTTGCTGGACCCTGCCAAGCTATGGTATGATAACAACGAGGAGAAGTTCACAAGCTGGGAAGTATTCCAGGCGGAACTGCGCAAGTATTTCGGCCACACACAACGACAGAAGTGCAAGGCTGAAGATAAATTAAAGTGCAGGGCACAGCGTCCAGGAGAAACTACAGCATCCTACATTCAAGACGTCTTGGAGCTGTGTAAAATAGTGGATCCTACAATGAAGGAGGAAGATAAGGTTGCACATCTCATGAAGGGTGTTGCTGAGGACATGTATCAAGCCCTACTCCTGAAGGAGGTTTCAACAGCAGACGACTTCATAAAATGTTTCCAGTATATCGAGACAATGCATCAAAAACGAATTACACGCAAAAAGTTTGAACGGCTTCCAAACGTCGTATCGATGACTGTGATGGAGGAAGCAATTGGTTTCACAAGTGTTCTTCGTCAGAAGGCACTTGGATTGCACGGCGAGCAAAAAACCGAGACGCTTCACGAGGTCATAGGGGAGGAAGTGGAACAGACATGGAACCCAATCTCTTGTCCTACATTTCCCTTTAAAACGGTGAAAAAGTCGAGACCCAGGCGGAGTTACGTTCCTAAAATGCCGCATGAGGAACCTGTTTAGGCACCAAGGAACACTGACGTCTTAAGGACCCAAGATAACCAACCAGTATTTTTCCACTATGGACGACCGGGATATGTGGTGCGCTATTGTTTAGAAAGGCGGCGGGTATTTGATGACGCCCGCGCCAGAAGACAGCAGACCCATTTTCGCCTACGCCAGCTCCGGGATGACGAAGATGAACAAGAAGATGTGGGTGTAGGACGATGCAGGTCACCATCGCCGCAAGCTAGCCACTGGAGAGGACGCTCCCCAACATGCCGATCAAGCACTCCATCGCCATTTAGAAGCTCCAGCCGATCACCTAGCCGCCGCAACCTGGAAAACTAAAGGGTGCGACCTTTCTTGGAGATGAGGCCGCCGAAGAGGAAAATCCTCCGCCGTCGATCACTACAAAAACAATAGGAAACTACGTCGATATCCTCATGGATGGCCGACCAGCCCAAGCTCTTGTGGACTCTGGAGCATCATATTCTGTCATTTCGGAGAAGTACCGTCGCCGGTTGCAGAAAACCGTATTCGTCGACAGCAAAATATCTCTGCTGAAGGTGGCTAATGGGAAACATTAAAAATTACAGGAAGATGTACCATTTGTGTGGGTATAAGTGGCCATACACAGCCCTTAGAATTCATCGTCTTACAAGAGTGTAATCATGACTTCATTCTCGGATGGGACTTTTTGAAAGCTTCTCAGGCAATTATAGATTATGGTTGCTCGAAGATTATGCTAGACAAGATGAGATACTGTGGACAGGAATATGCGGCATCCGAGTGTGTGGAGACTATGTATGCTGGATGAAGTGATCATTCCTGCAGTCAGTGCTAGAAAGGTAACTGTCACGTGTCATGCCATGCATCAACCCATGGATCTTGTAGTGGAATGTAAGAGAAGCATACCACTGAAGAATAACTTGGTCATCCCAGCCTCTGTCGTCTCGTTTAAGAACGGATTCGGTGAACTGTGAATAGTTAATTGTCGCCGAGAACTGCAGATCCTTCCAAGACGCGTGTGCATTGCAAACGCTGAGCTGTTAGTTGAAGAACAGCTGAACATCGTAGAAACCTCCCGTGCCGAGTCTGTGGACGAAATTAGCGCTATCACTACGAGACAAAATCTTCTAGCTCGACTATCACCAGAACTCACTAAGGAACAACAGAAGAAGCTACTTGCCATTCTTCAAGAGTTTTCTGAATGCTTCAATCCACAGGTGAAGAGAAAATTAGATAAATCGACTTTGAAGCGCCGCATTAGCACTGGAGACCATCAACCAATAAGCAAGAGAGCATACTGTGTGTGAGCAATGGAACATCGAATAATCCGCGACGATGGTCGTCACCAGTGGTTCTCGTCAGGAAGAAGGATGGCAGTTGGCGCTTTTGTGTTGATTACAGGAAGCTTAATAAGATAACTAAAAAGGTCGTTTACCCTCTTCCATGAATCGACGATACACTAGATTGTCTGAAGGGGGCTAAATTTTTCTCAACCATGGACATGTACTCGGGATACTGGCAAATCGAAGAAGATGAGACTGGTCATGAGAAAACTGCATTCGTCACCCCAGAGGGCCTTTATGAGTTTAAGGTAATGCCGTTTGGTTTGTGTAATGCACCAGCAACTTTTGAACGGATGATGGATAATCTTCTAAGGCACCTGAAGTGGACGATGTGTCTTCGTTATTTAGATGACATTACAGTGTTCTCAGAGACTTTTGATGAACGTATAAAAAAACTGAGGGTGGTTCTTAAGAGTCTCCAACAAGCTGGACTGAAACTTAATCCAAGAATGTGTCTCTTTGGAGCAAAAGAAATCAAAATACTTGGACACATTGTGTCAAACGAAGGTGTGCGGTCAGGCCCAGAAAAGGTGAGATCTACAACGAAATTTCCTTTTCCTAGAAGTATTAGAGATGTAAGAAGCTCCCTCGGATTATGTTCTTATTACTGTCGTTTTATCAAAGACTTTTGTATCAAAGCCAGACCATTCCAAGAGGTGTTAAAATCTGACGCTAAATTTATCTGGGGTGGTGCTCAACAAGATTCTTTTGATGTGCTGCGAAAAGCTCTGACCACTGACCCTGTACTTGGTCTGCATGATGAGAGAGCGCCCACAGAACTACACACCGATGCCAGGGGGGATGGCGCAAATTTCGGATGGAAAAAGGAAGGTTATAGGCTATGCTTCTAGGACACTTACAAAAGCCAAGAGAAACTACTCAACTACAGAAAGAGAACGTCTTGCTGTGATCTGTGCTATGTGTAAATTTCGACAGTATCTCTATGAAAGGCCATTCATAATTGTTACAGACCATCATTCACTTTGTTGGTTGACAGGTCTTAAGGATCCAACAGAACGACTCGTCAGGTGGGCACTACGGCTTCAAGAGTATGACATTACCATAGTGTATAAAAGTAGAAGAAAACATCAAGATTCCGACTGTCTCTCAAGAAACCCTGTGCAAGACCATCAAGACTTTGATGCAGATAGTGACTGTCTCGCTGCACTCTAGGATCTCTCTGCTGAGCAGAAGAAGCCAATACATCTCAAACTATGCTTGCCTTAAATCGATCAGAGGATGTGAAAGGACAATTTAATGTAGTTAATGGATTACTTTGCAAGAAAAACTTGATCTGTTTGGAAAGAGGTGGCTACCAGTGAATCCTAAACACATATCCTTAGATGTTCTACAGCAATTCCATGACACACCTGAGGCCAGACATCTAGGATTTATTAAGACATACGATAGAGATTTTTCTTGCCAGGCTTATTTAGGAGTGTCCGTCACTATGTGTCGCACTGTCGAGAGTGCCAGAGGAAAAAGGCAGTTCCTCAGAAACCACATAGTCGACTCATACCAATTCCACCAGCCGAAACGCCTTACCAGCGTGTTGGGATTGACCTACTCGACCGATTTCCAACGTCTGCTAGTGGCAATAGATGGATTATTGTTTGCACTGATTATCTGACATTATGCCATTACAAAAGCCGTGAAAACAGTCGAAGTATTCGAGGTAGCCAAATTCATTGTGTATTAAAACACGGTGCCCCAAGGTCGTTAATTACGGATCGAGGGAAAGCTTTCAATCTAATCTTGTGACAGAGATTAATCGTCGGTGCAACATTACTCATTACATGACGACTGCCTACCATCCGCAAACTAATGATCTTACTGAAATCCTTAATAAGACCTTGGCCGACATGCTATCAATGTTCGCCAGTGTTGAGCAGAGCAACTGGGATGGTGTGATACCTTTCGTGACGTTTGCATACAACACCGCCAAACAAGACACCACAGGATTTGTGCCATTTTTCCTGGTGCATGGGCTTGAGGCAACTACGACGATGGACAATGTGTTTCCATTACATCCTGATGACGTGGACGACGACTACATCGGCCAGGTATTAACCAGAGCTGAGGAAGTTCGGCAGTTAGCTCGACTCCGCACGCTGCAAGCTCAAGAAAACGATCGCCGAAGGTATGAGCCCGGCTATCTCGTCTGGATCTTCACTCCTGTTCGAAAGGTTGGTCTCTCTGAGAAGCTCTCATCTTTTCTCAAAATCTAAAATACTGATAAAAATAGTTTCCCGTGATGTAAGTGTGCTTTTTTTACAAGACCTATTAATAAATTTCTAAGTGTGCCATGTGGAAGGTTTTAAAATAATTAGGATCCACCCCGTCAGACCATAAAAATTCACAAGTGAAGAGGCGGTAGTGGAGGCGATGTTCGAAAAGTCGAACTTACACACCAGATATCATTGATTATTCTGGCAACACATAATAAAAGCTTAATAATACAACACAGATAACTCAGCCCCAAATCAGTTCATGCAGTCTGGAGTTTGAACAAAACAGCCCAGTCACTAGTAGCTGCATTGCAGTACCAGCAGAACTATTCTCCCCATGACGTGGTTCCGGCGCATTGGCAGGTAAAATGGCTCCAAAAGAATCAAGATCTGTGCAGCATTCAGAAGTGTTCATATCAACATTACGAAGGAATAACTTGAAATAAGAGACAAACCAAAGAAAATAATGAAGAAACGAGTAACTGAGTCAATGAAGCCAAATAACCATAAAATAGTTGAAACCAACACAAAAACTAAGCACAGAAGACAAGGAATGAGCCTCAAAGAAATGGTTTGCTTCAGTTTTTGATGATTCCCATGAAGAACTACAACGTCAATGAATTTATGACGACGATTTAGGCGAAAAGAAAGAAGTTAAATTTTATTGTGAAGAGTCGGAAATAGATGCAGAACTCTGGTTTCGATGTACATTTTTTGGAATGTGGGCTGGAGTTGGTGGATATGGCACGTATTCGTTACTGAGGATATACCACGACAACCGAAGTACCATTTCGTTACTGTCTGAAACATTTCGTTGCCACATGTTTTCTTCCCCGAACGAGATTCGTGCCCGACACAGAAGTTTTCACGTTACTCCAACTCGTCATCTGAGCAGACACGGAGCAACGAAAGTGTTTCTTTGCTCGCATGCCTCGCTCCCCGCATACATTTCGTGCCAACTCGGACGATTTCACATTGCTCTTGTTTCTTATCTCAGCGGACCAAGGTGGTAGTGACACAGAGTGCCGAATACATTGTGCCAGTCTCCATGTTTACTTCCCCGTACGCAATTTGTGCTCGGCTCAGGCCGAGTCGGCAGTACTCGCAACCTTCCAATTCCTTTCCCCCTGATACGTTTCACGCGCTGCGCTGTTTCTCTCCCTGCGGTTTCCGCCGTGCGGCACATCGCCGGCTTTTCGATTGCCAACGGCGTTAAATGGGGGTTTCCACTCGCTACGGCCGGAACACAGCAGCTGGCGTCCGGCGATCGTTTGTCGCCGTTCTTCGCCACTGCAGAGGCCGGCCGCCGTAAGGCAAAACTGCCAGTCTGCCTGCAGTGGACGCCGTGAGGCACTTGAGGAGGGCTTCAAACAATGCGGCGAAAGTCGGAATGCGAGCACTAGCTTGAGCTCTTTATTGTGTACTAGCTGCACTGCCCAGGATGTTTAATATCTGCCGCACAAAGTGAATGGTCCTGTGTTTTACTGATACTCATAGCGAATTCTAGTCGCTTTAAGTCGTATGGTATATTTAAATCACTGGGAATCAACGGAATGTGATGAATGAATACGTCTTCCTGTACGGCATGCAACGTGATTATGGTGGCTTCTGATACCGTAGGTTCGGCAATAGGTTCTTCATGGCTAGCCTTGATCCGTTGCGTATGTAACAACTGCAACTAATCAATAAATAAGAGTTTGCAATCACGTTTCTGTCATATTCTCGATCTTTCGCTCGTCCCGCAATCTAGTAGCTGATGGTTCTATCTCCAGAGAGAGAGAGAGAGAGAGAGAGGTGGAAATATAGAATGTAATTTTGTTTTTCGTTCATAAATTTATCAGTTTTTCACATTGAGCAAACATAATATCTGTAGCAAATACTTTGGGATGTATTTTAACACTTCCTACATTTTCGAATACATACTATGCTAGGAACATTTATAATTAGGTTTAACACCAAATTTCACATTTTTGATTCTTCAGATTTTGGCGTACAGATATGGAATAGTCCATTCTCTTCAAGTTTGTTGAAGTTAAAACAAGTAATGCAAAATCTAGTAATTCATTGTCAAAGAAGGCACTATATTACATAATAACAATATAGAAAAACACACGAAATGTATCATTTTCAGTTATTAAATTCCGTACTCTCTCTTGCAGAAGTCACACACATATCGTCCTTTACTGTAACCTGCACATTCAATGTGCACCCATATTTCACATCTTAGATGCATTACTCATTTTCCCCTTGCCTTTTCCTGCGAAAATTTACCTGAGATAATGATACAAAAATGGTTCAAATGGCTCTGAGCACTATGGAACTTCACATCTGAGGTCATCAGTCCCCTAGAACTTAGAACTACTTAAACCTAACTAATCTAAGGACATCACACACATCCATGCCCGAGGCTGGATTCGAACCTACGACCGTAGCAGTCGCGCGGTTCCAGACTGAAGCACCTGAACCGCTCGCCCACCGCGGCCGGAGCAAATGATACAGTCGGCGTCATTAGTGAGTACACTGTTGTCCGAACGCTACTGAGGGTGGACGAATTATCTCTCATACTAAATGCATCATCCTCAGAATCAGATGATTCTTGGTTCCTTGGCTTTGGTGGCCTCTGCTTCTTTGTCTCCGGTTTATTTGTTGCTGTCGTCGATACTTCAAGAGATTTCTTGTATTGAGACGAAGTCAGGAGTAATCTCAGATTTGGTAGAAGATAAACCTGCCTCGACTTCAACATTAATCTTTTCATTTTTAGAAGCCACAGTTCCTGCAGATGATTTGTTGAATGGATCATTGGGTAAATCCTCAATTCTTCCCCTTCATTGCTGACAATGAAATCTGCATCCGTGAAAACATGAGAAATTAACGGATGTATTCCTTTCACCCTAAACCCATTTATTGTTATCTTCCCCGTCTGGCACTTGGGTAGGCCTTCCCAAACAGTTCGGCGATGTCCATGTTTGTGACTGTACTTACATTTTCCCTCAACTATACTTGTACCTACTCAGGGCTATAGGCTTTCAAAAGACTCTTGAAAGTTATATTCAGCGGTTGCATCTTGTTGGGACGCATGAAGAGGAAGACACAAGATGCTGACATGGTTTTCGTGTGCGAGTTTTATAACGTCCAGATTTGTAGAGTGACTACAACGTCCATCCAGAATGAGAAGCACCGATGATTCTGTTGTTGGCTTCACCTTTCTCGGGTAATGTTGAAACCAAGCAGTGAAAAGCTGGCTTTGAATCCATCCTGATGGGTGGCACGCAAGAATGGACCCAGGTGGAGCACCTCTCATTAGCTGACCACTACGGTTCTTACGAGGGAATATCATCAAGGGCGGGACAAAATTTCCTGTAGCACTCATGCTAGTAAAATATGATTTTAATAGCCTAAACAGAGTGGCCCCAGGAAGTTGGAAAGTTTTTGCCAACTTCAGGAAGCACATCTTCTTTTCTCTAACATTTTTAATTGCTGTTTGCATAGCAGACTCATCCCACTATCTTCGAGGTCGTAGAATCATTTCTGAAGCAATACCTATAAATAAAACAGGTTGTGAAAATACAGTATAAATATGGAGTACTAGGGTATAAATATGGAATACTAGTATTCCGTATTTGTGACACAGCCATCTTGAAATCAAGAAACGCAAATAAAATCGAAAATTAAATTTAAATAGGCAACAAATACGTCATTTTATAGGTTAATGTATAATATATTAAAAATTTATGTATTATAACAAGAATGAAACTGAAAACCACCAGCCTGCAACAATTATTCCTCCTAGTGAATTCGTTAAAACAGCTTCACTCACTCCCAATGGCTTCCAGCTGCAATATGAATGCATCCCAAAGCAGTCTACAGTTGCTGAAAGAAGTTTTCAAGCAGTCCATACATTTTTCAGGTCAGTTTACGAAAACTACTTCTTTATAGAGAAGCCTGTTCTGCAGGTATGCGGAAAGACTACAAACATACTCACTGATACGCCAAAACATTATGACCAATGCCCGCCGCGACACTGGATGCCGCCTGCTGGCGTTGCGGGAACGTGAGGTGGTAATAAAAGTATGTAAGCAGAGCGGACACGGACGGAGATCACCCTAGCGAAGTCATGGGCTGAAAATCGGGAAATCCACTGAGAAAAGAGACTTTGACTAAGGGCACATTATTGTTACGCAGAGCCCGTGAACGAGTATCTCGAAAACGGCGAAACTGATCGAATGTTCACATGCTACTGTCGTGAGCATCTGCAGAAAGAGTTAGAAGGATAGTGAAACGACCACTAGGCTCTAAATGGTTGGCGTCCACGACTCTTCAGAGAACGTGGGGTTCGGAGGCTTGCCTGCCGTGTAATGTAGGATAGATGGTGATCTGTGGCATTTCTGCCGAATCTGCACAATGCTGGTGAACGCACAAGTGTTTTGGAGCACACCGTTCATGGCAGATTGTTCAACATGGAGAGTTTGTTGGTAGGTTTATGGAGGTATGTGGCATTAGATGTCTCCACACATCTCATATAATTCGCGTAAATAACAGGTCGTTGATTCGCGTACGCGATGATGGCGCCCGATAGCGACCCAGATAGGCACCATAGGATTTACGTCAGTCAAATTTGGTCGCCGAGGCATCAACGTGAGTTCACGATAATGCTCCTCAAACCTCTATACTACGATTCTGTCTCCGAGACACGGACAATTATACTGCTGGAAGATGACATTGCCGTCGGGGAAGACATCAAGCATGAAGGGGTGCAGGTGGTTCGCAGCTGTCAGTGTGTCTTCGATTGCTACCACAGGTCCCATGCAAGCGCAGGAGAATGTCTCCCATAGCATGATACTGCTCCCACCACCCTGCGTCCATTGCGCGTTTTACGTGTCGAGCCGCCATTTAGTACAATGATGGCGTTTGTGAATGCTACCAGCGACCAATTGTAGCAAGAATGTGATTCATACTAAGAGCCGACACGTTTCCGTTGATCGACGAGCGAACCCCAATGGTCCTTTGCCCACTGTAGTCCTAATTGACGGCGTCGTTGGGTCAACATATGAACACGTAAGACTGGTCTGCAGCAGAGCTCCGTGGCCCACTTTACATACCTTACTCTTGAGCGGAGATAGATATCACTTTTTCCACGATCAAAATGTTTTTGGAACCTTCATGTACATTTCTTACTCTGTAATGTATTGTCTAATGCCTGGTGGCTTATAAGTTACACACACCCATTCTGTTCAATACAACGTTCGTAAATCAAGTGCGCGTGCTTGACTAATGGTGAAATTCCGCGAAGACCGTGAAACAACTGACAAGGTAACGCATTCGTTACGAAGCTGTTATCCTATCACACGTAGAATAAATTAAGTGTTTTTAACAAATACTTGTTTCAAAATCAAGAGGGAAACGTTGCAGCACGAAAAATAAACCGGTATGAACAACAAAAGTTGTCTTTTTTTTATTTGAAAAGTAATAATTTTATTAAAAAACCAATTTGTGTATCAGATTTGGTATATTTTCACTTACGTAAGAAACGTTTCTACAGCATCTAAATCGGATGAACCCATATATAGCAGCTGCTGAATCTGGAATTTTGACGGAACGTGTGGAACGTCAACAGTAGACACGGCACACGGTAGATCCCCGTACAGCAGAAACCATACCGTGTGAATTCAAACGCTGTGCGCGAGCGATAGGTAATTTGACTTGGGTGGGAACTGTATGACGATGACATCAATTATTTCGATTTTAATTGAGGATATTAATAACATAAATGATAATATTTTTGACAGTGAATTTACAGTCCAAATTACAAAGAACAATGATTAAAATTGGATACAGATGGGATCAAGAAAGAGTGACAATTAATGGTAGAGTAGCAAGGAACAAGGGAGTAGCTCAGATGGAAAATGGAAACGAATGAGAATATTAGAGAATACTATATTTGGTCTAACATGCTCACTAAGGTTCATATCCTACTGATAAAGCTATGTTATTTTTCCAGCGGAGTTGCAACATATTTATAAGTGTAATTTTGAGGAGGGGATAGGAATTTACCAATTTTTTTTTCTATCAGGGACCAGACAAATTTTTGGGCATAGGACAAACACGCGATCACGACAAGGTGAATTACATTATGTTGCAGGGTCTCAGAGGGCGACGCAAAGATATCCTACTCGCCCTTGTCAGATTCATTTTGGCGTCGGGACACTTTCATGACGCGACGGAAGAAGCCATTTTAATACCACTCTTAAAACTTGGGAAGCACCGTACTTGCGAGAATAGTTATAGTAGTGTTCCCTCACCAGATGATTGGGAAGACCTAGGGGAGCATAGCAGTAATACATTCAAAGACTATGGCGTGCTCGGTACACAACTGATTTGATTTTCGTTACTTCTAATCTCCTGTTCAGTACTATTACTGCCATCATTGGACATTTCTCTTCCGTTATGACTTGTGCTCTTGCAGGCTTGTTAGGAATTCTCCTCTGTGCTGGCTACGGCTCTTGCACGCAGATTACATCGAATTTCTGTTCTTCCCTCAGCTTCCGTAATTCAAATGGCACTGTCACACTCCTCGTTGGAATCAGCTGTGCTGTTCGTAAGGACTGAATGATGGGTGATCAGTATAAAACTAATAATACAGCAATGATTTTGTGTGCTCAAACGCCAAACATCCATTTGTGACTACAAACTGCTTGTATCGTTGTGGGTTGGTTGGTTTGGAGAGGAAAGGACTAAACTACAGAGTCATCAGTCCCCTTTTCCTCATTCAAACAAGTCTCGGGTTAAAACCATTCCCCAAAAGAGTCTGGGAAAGTAAACAAAGGCGTAAACTGACTGGGAACCACACTGAAACAGAAAACGGAAGAAGCTAGCCAAAAGAAGAAAACGCGTATTAAAAGGAAAAAAAGGGGTAGAATGTATTAAAATAATATAACGTATGACCTGGCCAGACTGATCGCAAGAATAAAAAAGTATGAACCAGCCACTCTGCAACACACTAAAATCTCCAGTCTAAACAGACATGGCTAGGGAAACAAAGAGAGGAAAAAGGTGAACACCAAGGCGAACAAACAGCAAAGAAAGAGCGTGGAGAGTTAAAATGGAGGAAGAGTGAAGGCTTGGGAGAGTAGGCCAGAAAGCCACCCTTAGATTGAGTGGTAAACCCCCTCCCCCCCCCTCACGAATAAAACGTAAAACTAGATCAGCCCTTGAGGCATTGTGACTGTGGGAAGTGTGGTGGGAAGCTTAAACGTCCGCTTAAGGGTGGCTAAAATTGGGCAGTCTAACAAGACGTGGACCGCAGTCAAGTGGGAACCACAGCGACGCTGAGATGGGTCCTCATGACGGAGTAGATGATCATGAGTCAGTCAAGTATGACCGATGTGGAGCCAGCAAAGACCAATGGAGTCCCTGTGAACTGCTCGCATGGATGACCTCCACACATTCGTTGTCTCCTTGATAACACTTCGTGTATCTGGCGTAGTAAGGGTGCACCATTCAGTATCCCAGCTCCCTGAAACTTTACGGCTTAAGACCGATTGGAGATCAGTTATCAGTGTGCCGATCTCTGTGGCCGATTGGCCTATAGCCTGTTTAGCTAGCCTGTCAGCAAGTTCATTGACCAGGATCCCGACATGTCCTAGCATCCAGATGAAGCCACTGAACGTCCACAGTTTCCTAGAGCATAAATAGACTCCTGGATACTCGTTAGCAGAGGATGGCGGGGAAAGCAGTGGTCGAGAGCTTGTACTGCTTAAGGAGTCGCTACACATGAGGAAGGCTACACCTGTGCCGGAGTGGCTGTGCTCTAGAGCGCTAGAGATAGCTACCAGCTCTACAGTGAAACCACTGCAGCCGTTCGGCATGGAGCACTGCTCAGTATGTCCAGCGTGAGCTGTAACTCGCCAAGAAGAGAGAAAAATTGGCGGTGGAGGGCCTCAGGACAAACTAAGTCTTTTGGGCCTTGTGATAGGTCTAGACGAAGCTGTGGCTGAGGCGTGGACCATGGTGGTGTAAGTGAGTGGACTCAGAGAAAAGGTGGTAGAGGGAAAGACTCAAGTTCAGTGAGAAGGGACTGAACACAGACTGCAATTGCAATCCCTTATCTGGGCCACTGTTGCAGAATATGGATCACCATGTTAGGGAAAAGGAAACTATAATTGGGATGTTGAGGTGATGTGCAGACATGTACAGTATAAGAGGAAAGTAGTTGTTGTCGCCTGATTTGCAGTGGAGGAACCCCAGCTTCCATGAGGAGACTGTTCACAGGGCTCATTCGGAAAGTTGCCATCTAAGTTCGCATTCCACAGTGGTCTCACTGAAATGAGTGGGGGCACCTTTATTTCGGTGGCAAAGTCGACTTAAGTTAGTAGATCCTCGACATTTTTGCCATGGCTGGTAATCTTAGTCCCACCCAGTAAGGAGCCATGGACATTAAAAAATCTAATGGCTCTGAGCACTATGCCACTTAACTTCTGAGGTCATCAGTCGCCTAGAACGTAGAGCTAATTAAATCTAACTAACGTAAGGACAGCACACACATCCATGCCAGCGGCAGGATTCGAACCTGCGACCGTAGCGGTCGCTCGGCTCCAGACTGTAGCGCCTACAACCGCGGGGCCACTCCGGCTGGCGCCTATGGGCATTAAAATCACCCATAAATAGAAGAGGTGGCGGGAGCTGGGATTTAAGTAGGGCCAATACATGATGTGGCAGTTCACCATCTGGAGGAAGGTAGACGTTGTAGATGGTAATGCCCTCTGTTCTCCTCACCCTGACAGCCTCAGCTTCTAAAGGTGTTGGAAGGGGCTCCATGTGTGAGGAGCTGGAGGAGGCTGTTGCATCTTCAGCTAGGGGGAGGGGACCGATGTCCACAGTGTTTGGGGGGGGGGGGGGGGCTGGTACTCCTTTCGGAGCAACAGAAGATGTGCCTCCAACCACCAGGAGGGGCGATGTACACGGGGGGCCCTGAGGGCCCACTGGAGAAGGTTTAGACGATGAACATAATGTCGCAATGAGGGCGACGTCGTCGTAGCGGAAGCGTAAGACGATAGCAGTCGAACTGGGTTCAACTTTTCGTATTTCAGTTTAGCCTCTCGGTAAGACAGCCTGTCCAGGGTCTTGTACTCCATAATTTTCCTCTCCTTTTGGAGTATCGTGCAGGTCTGCGAGCAGGGGCAGTGTTGCTATCCACAGTTGACACAGGTGGGAGAAGGGGCACATGGAATATTCGAATGCAGTTGACGTCTGCAGTCTCTATACGTGGCACTGGAATTGCACAAGGAAGATGTGCACTCGAATTTCCAGCACTTAAAGCAACACGGGACGTATGGCTTTACGTCACAGCGGTATACCATCACCTCGACCTTTTCAGGTAACGAATCATTCTCAGAGGCCAAGATGGAGGCACCAGTAGCAACCCCATAAGCTTTAGGCCCCTTACAGACACGCCAGACTAAATGAACGTCCCATCATTTTAAATTGGCGTACAGCTCATCGTCGGACTGTGGCAGGAGGTCGGAATGAAAAATTATTGCCTGGACCATGTTGACGCTTTTATGGGGAGTGACCGAAATGGGAATATCACCCAGCTTGCCACAGGCGGGTAACGCCTTTGACTGGGCTGGGGATGCCGTCGGAATCAGAACTGCCCCACTGTTCATTTTAGAGAGTACTGCCACTTCTCCAGACTTATCCTCCTCATGTTCAACAAAAAATAGCGCTTGGTAGCCACAAAGGTTCTGCTGCACACTAAATAATGAGGTGAATGTGGCTCTCTCCTTTCTGTAGCCCAACATTCCTCCCACGGTGTACCTAGGGAGGGGAACGATTTAGAGTCAGACTTCTCAAGGAAACAAGGATTTCCAGTAGAAGATCATCTATGCATAATGAAAAGTGGCACATTAGTCCGAGTGTACAACGTACATCGAACAGCGCCGAATGTTTCTATCTCTGGATATCGCTACACGAAATACGACGACCAACAAATTTCACAGATGTCAAGACTGTTGACGGTTACCTATACCAGACACACAGAGAAGCATGGCAACGCTTAGGACTACTGGAAAACCACAACCACTGGAACCTAACACTACAAGAAGTCTAACTCACAGCCTCAACTGAACAAATGAGGGACTTATTCGCCATAATTCGAGCAACATTTAACCAATCGATTCCAAAACAGCTATGGGATTCCTTCAAAGAGAGTATGAGTGATGACATACTGTACCAAATCCGACAAGTTCAACCTGAGCTGATCATCGAGTTCAATAACAACATCTTCAATGAAACACTCATTCTCCTAGAAGATAAATGTTTAGAAATAAACAATGGGACCTTAGCGCAACTTGGGTTGGAAGCACCACGAAAAGATGCTATCAATTTGCTAAGCTACGAAATTACAAGGAAAGAAAAACGCTACAGCATCAACGAACTACTTCAATACTTTTCTCACAACACACCACTCCACAATGACAATCAAAAGGAAATTTAAAACGTGATCATGGACCGGATTAACAACAACAATGACGGAATTACTTACTAGGACCCACCGGGCGGCACCGGTAACATGTTTCTAATGAGTTTGCTGCCGACGGAAATAGTTATAAACAGCAATTCGCACTTGCACTGACATCATCCGGCATTGCAGCTACACTTATGGAAGGAGGACGAACCGATCATTTCGGCCCGTAACTACCGTTGAATATAGCCGAAGAACAATTCCCGGTATGTAAGATCTCAAGAGCATCTGGACCGGGTGAACTTCTAAAGCAAGCTGAAATTATCTTCGAGGGCGAATGCGTAATGGTATACAAAAAAATCACTCGAAGGTATGGACAGAACATTATAAGACTTGTGAGAAAACTCTGAAGTGATAGGAGCATACTGTCAAGAGGTTTTCGACAGACACTTCCAGCTATCCCCGAGTCAACACTAGCAGACGATATCAACGCATGCTTAAAAATCACATCTCTGGCCACACATACAAATACTTCTGCTAATATGAGAGTTGAACTATCGAAAGACGAAACAACAGCACATTTTGCTCAACAACTTTCACAAATATGCGAAGGCACGTATCGTACTAACCAGATAACCGGCCTCATTAACTCAACAGTGATTTCGGCAACATAGCCACTGCTGAAAACGAACTCATCAACAAATTACTCCAACATTGTTCTCAACTATACCAATCCAGACCGGCTATTTGAAAGGACAATTTCAGCAACTTAAATATTATTGTCGACGATATCAACTTTACATTCAAAAGAAAATTGCCGGTGAATAGAGAATATACAAATCGATGGACACGATGTAAACGGTGAAGAGTGTGTGAACTTCCCTACAGAATTTTTAAACTCTTTGCAAGTACGAGGAATGCCATTACACTGCCTTCGACTTAAAGCTAGATCTTCGATCATACTGGTCAGAAATCTCAGCTCACCAAGACTATGTAATGGAACAAGGATGATCGTGAAATATCTATCTAATAACATGATCGAAGCCTAACTTACGACTGGAAAGTACAAAAGACGCTTAATATCCCTAGAATGCCACTGATCGCTACTGAACTGCCATTCCAATATTAAAAAACGGCAATTTCCAATAAAATTAGCCTACACTTTTACAATTAACAAAGTGCAAGGACAAACTTTAAAATATTGCGGCATCGACCTCAAAAACTCTTGCCCCTCTTGCTCAACTATACGGAGCTTTCTTTAGAGTAGGAAGTTCGAAAATTTTTTACTTATATACCCCGGAAAACAAAGTGAAAAAAGTTGTTTATAAACAAGCATTGTAAACAGTTAGAATATGTTTTCAATTTTTTTTACCTCTTATACTTAAAGAAGTACTGTAAATAGTTATAATACTTTTTGATTAAATTTTTTAACTCTTATACTTTAATTTTAAATTTCGAGTCAGTAGCATTTTCTCTGAATGCTTTCAAGAGACAGCGGTTTCCCGCAAAGTGGTATTTTAAGTGGCTGCCTTTGGCATTGTAATTAACAGTAATTAAGTCTGAAGTAGAAAGACTTGTCCAGATTACATTGCTTGTGGACGACTACTCCGTCTTTTGTTCCTCCCCGTCTCTTAAAACAACAACTGGCAGAAGTAAAGTTGTGAGGACGGGGCGTGAGTCGTGCTTGGGTAGCTCAGATGGCAGTTCCGTTTCAGCTGCGCTAGCGAGTGGACGCTGTTATCTGCTGCGGTCTTCTTTTGGTCGCTTTCAGATTAATACGGTAACAGTGCTGCAGAGCTGGTTTGTCAATCACAGTGTGAGGAGGGTCTTTCACTCTCTAATTTTACCCTAAGACAGCGAGAATACGCTGTGACTCACATACGCAGAGAGATAGATCGTAAATTGAGCACTATTCTTGAGGTGTTAGAAATATGTGGAGCGCTGTCTGGAATACTTTGACGATTTATGTGTTCGAGAATTAACAATGAACGATGCTCGCAAAGTGGATAAGGGGCGGTTTAGCTATGATACGGAAAGTGAGAAACATGCTGTCACATCATTGGTCTGTGTTGAAATTACTGTAAAATTGTTTCCCCTATCAACTGTGATGCTTATTACTAGAGTACATCGATGGTGTCTTTCCCATACCATTCTTGCACTGGCACGCTGTTGGTTACCACATAATGATTGACTGATATCGCTTGTTTGAGTTGGGGAAAGCGTTTTGGTGGATGGACAGCACCTGCTGCGGTGGATACACTGATCACTTACATGACTGAAACATGATGGATCAGTCGAAAGGGAACGTAGGGTCATCAGCTGTTCCGCGACTATGGCAGACGAGTTGCAATGTAGTTTGGAAGCCGGCCGGGGTGGCCGAGCGGTTCTAGGCGCTAAAGTCTGGAACCGCGCGACCGCTACGGTCGCAGGTTCGAATCCTGCCTCGGGCATGGATGTGTGTTATGTCCTTAGGTTAGTTAGGTTTAAGTAGTTCTAAGTTCTAGGAGACTGATGACCACAGAAGTTAAGTCCCATAGTGCTCAGAGCCATTTTGTAGTTTTGAAACCTACGCCAACGCCGGAAAGCTATTCAGTTTGCTTGTGTTTTAACTCTCTTTAATTCAAAATCATCCAGTGTTAGTGGCGTGTTATGGTAGCCACAGTAACAATATCATTTACATTGTGCGAAGGCTTGTTTTCTGCGAGAGGCCGTGGATCAGAGTGTCTTAATGTCAGTTTAGGACTTGGCATAGACATCGAAATCGTGGCAGAAAAACAAAATGTATTACAGTGTACAAAGCGTGTTAGAAAACAATGTTTGAAATGACGACACAGGGTCACAGAGAGCGTGTCTTTCGACGTACAGTATAGTCTGTTGGATACGGTCATCCTCCTATAGTAAGGGCCCTCTCCAATGGATCAAAAGCTGTATATTTAATAGGATCGTCCTGCATCGGCAACAGCAGCAGTTTGACAGGTAAATTCGATTACGGATGGGGTGTCCCATTAGGAATGCTATTCTGGGAGGCATGACAACAACGCTCTCTCTGTGCCGGACCCATATCGCAGCTATGCGTCATCGCACTAGCAACGGCGCTTAGGTGAGTTCTATATCGGATTAAGGTTCAAATGGCTCTGAGCACTATGGGACTTAACTGCTGAGGTCATCAGTCCCCTAGACCTTAGAACAACTTAAACCTATCTAACCTAAGGACATCACACACATTCATGCCCGAGGGAGGATTCGAACCTGCGACCGCAGCGGTTGCACGGTTCCAGACTATAGCGCCTAGAGCCGCTCGGCCACCGCGGCCGGCTCGGATTAAGTTAGTGGACCTTTTATAGTTCGTAATTTTTCTCTGTTGCATGGTCCAGAATAACGATGATAGCATGTTAGGGAGTTAGATGTGAATGGACGCTGATCTGCTTTGGATTGTAGTATCTGTATCTAGTTTTGAGACGCACCATAATGCCCGAATTTCCACCGAATGGCCAGAACACGCTCCTGTTGCACTAACTCAGGTCGTTCTGTTTCTACACGGGTTGCAGAAGGTGGTGGATATGTCTTTCTCTGATTTCTGCTCAGTTATGACTTAAATTGGAATGATGACATGCACGGCCGGCCGCAGTGGTCGAGCGGTTCTAGGCGCTACAGTCTGGAACTGCGCGACCGCTACGATCGCAGGTTCGAATCCTCCCTCGGGCAGGGATGCGTGTGATGTCCTTAGGTTAGTTAGGTTTAAGTAGTTCTAAGTTCTAGGGGACTGATGACCTCAGCAGTTAAGTCCCATTGTGCTCAGATCCATTTGAGCCATCACATGCGTAAAGCTGTAGAAATGGGAGCAGTTGCAAGATGCGTAGGGGTGACTAAAACCAGGTTGGAATTTTACTGTAGCAGACAGTTTCGAGAAAGGTGACTTGTTTCGACATATGGGAGGGCCAGAAATACGATTCGCTTGTGGGTGTTATCCAACGCAGGTATGTGGTTGAATGGAAAGACCTGATTCCAAATAATGGACATCATTTCTAGCAGATAGTGTAACACGATAGATCTGAAAAACTAGTCTACATTTTCTTACGACCGCAATCAAACTACTGTTTGTGTTCCTTCTCAATCAGTCATCGCCTATAAATCAGTGGATATATCGCAGAACGTCTGATATGGTATCCAGTCAGAATATGTTACGAGTACTGTAGAAATATCTAGCTGGGGTGCTGTGAGGGAGTCGCAAATACGTCTTACATACCACTTCCCTTAGCCGAATAACATTCAAAATTCATTGATTTTATAATGCGGTGGCATTGTGGGCTATGTGTAACTGGAGTGCTGGTCTGATAATATGCATTCCAGTGATCACCATCTCGGTATTTGTCCGGATAGAAAAACCACCTCATTCGGAGGTACTGTTGTACCTCGATTTATGAAGCCAGTATAGCTTGTAACATGGATACCTGTGTGCACCTGTAGAACAATATCTGCTTGTGACAGTAACATACAGTAGTTGTTGGGATCAAGTTTTTTTTTTAACATCTGTCCCATTACGTGTTTCTTTCTAGGACACGGTGGTAGCATCCACAAGAAAAAATTGTGAGACATGTCCACCCATGGTTGATTTTCTCTCAGTATTATTTCGTATCGCCAGCGATCAATTATTGACAAAGAATTATACTTACTAGTAGGAGGTGCGTGATATGTTTGCATTTGAGCACCAGGCTTATAAAGTATGTGTTTGTGTTCCAACATGTGCAAAGGAATTGACTATGTCCAGTCGTAAGGAAGGTATGGATTGACGTGGAGTACTGTGATAGCATGGAAAGAGTATGTGAAGTCATAAGAATGGGCTCCGATTTTCTATTTCCAGAGCGACAGCTGTGAGCAGGGTGTATTTCCGATACTTCGCTCATTGTCGAATGTTGTTCAACTGAGACTGCGATTGTAACATTCAGTTGTAAGTACGGGGATAAAATATATATGTGACCGATTTCTTAGGATAATTGATTCTACCTGTGCGTGCTCGGCCTGCAGCGCCAGGGACCTGTACGGGGGTGATTAACGTTTCCCATTAATGGTAGGAGCTCTCAGAACGGAGACACCTGTTGGAGTGTAGGAATATAGATGAATTAGCGAGTTGTCCTCTTGACTACCGAATAGCGAACTAATACTTAGTATGTGTTGGATAGCTGTCGTGACTGCATGGAAATTTGAGGAGATGAATATGGAGGAGCATTTGTGATGGATTCTTATTCCCTCCCATGTAAATTGTTTAGTTGACTGCTTTTGCACATTTCGCGCCTTTATTTAGTTGAGAGAAGATCGATTTTGGCGTGTGCATCTAGCATGTGGAAGACATGTTTGCTAGTTCTCTAGACATGAGAAACACCTTAGTTGACCTTGTAAATTATAGGGATGGTTTGAAATCTACTACATCACTGAGATTGGTATTCTCGAGTGGAAATATCAGTTTTCTTTATTTTCTCCGAGTTTGCGAGTAAATGTCTTCGCAGACGTGACTGGTTTCTAGTTAGTCAGCGGTTTACAGCATGCTCCACATGGCTAAAGTTTCAGGTTTCTAGAGAAATAATTTCCGGTCTATATCTTTGAGATTATATCGCGTGAGAGATACTGTTATGCAAGCGATATTGATATGTGCTTGATATCGAGAAGTACTGCGAAAATGGTATGATATTCTAGCAAACCACGCAAAATTAGATATGTTCTTGCAATCCCAGAGTCTGGAGATGTGTGTAGAAAAGCGAGCAACCAAGCAGGCAGGTCCGGACCATCTGTGCTATTGATGCATTTGCGTCAATGGGGGAAACGAGGCTGAATTTGTAGAACAGTTCTGAGAGTGAATTCGATCCACTGAAGGCACCCTGGTCACGCATTGGGGGTGGATGCCCACCCAACCTTGCAGTAAATATCTTCTGGTGCGAGTATACGTACTGTGCTGTCTTCATGGTGTACGTACAAATGATGTAAAAGGGCTGGTTTTGTATTGTGCAGGATACGAATTGTATGTTTACTACATCAAGAAGGTAGGAGGTGATATATTGCTGAGTTGGAGATTGGTTTCACGCTCTAATATTCAAGCTCCTGTCCTCAGTGGGAGTGCAGTGTAATTGAGTAGGTGTCTTTCCGTATTTGACGATATGTAGGGTACGCTGTGATATATTGTTGGGTAGCAGGTTGGTTTCACTTTCTAATATTCAAACGCCTGTCTTCGGTGGGAGATCTGTGTAATTGAGTAAGAGTTTTTCCGTGTTTGACGATACGTAGGGGGGGGGGGGGGGGCTTTGAAGGGTTTAATTATCAGTACAATATGGTTATATGTGTAAAATAGTTTTTACCTCTCAAAGTCTCGTCTGCAGAAAGAAAAAGAACAGGTGGATGGTGCTTCGATACCAGTGGCATCAGTAATTCGGCAGGTAAATAAGATAAGAGCCAATCATAATGCTTGATTCATTCACAAGACATTCTTTTGTGCGGGGATGTAGGAGTCTCTACATAGTGGTGGGGACATTTGTGTATTTGTTGAAAGCAGGAAGTATAAGGCGTGATGGACGGGGTACCACGTTAGGACCGCTAGGAAGAGTGCTATAGATGTTATTCTGTGCTATTTTCGTAAACAGGTTCTGTTAGGGGAAGAATTTCCGTGCATACAGAGAGATCATGAAAACTCTTACAAAAGTGCATGTTAGTACTTCTGGGACACTATTTACTAGAGTTCGATTTGGTTATTATTTAGATAGCCATGTGGCTTCAGTACAACATTGAGAACATTGCTAGATGAGCTTGCGATAGCATGTAGCTTCGTGTGGTGATGCATCAGCCACACATCATGCATGGTCCATTAGAATCACTAGGGAGAAACCAGTTTGTGCTATTCTGGAACGGAGTTCTGCAGCGTCGCTCTTCGCTCGACTGCAGGTAGAGAGAGGGTAGCAGTGAACACATGTGCGCATGGCCCACCTGGGAGCATCTGAGCTCTGTAAATAGGTCTTTGCTCCCGTCCGGTCGCGTCATCAACGGCGCCTAAGTGATCACGTATTTCGAGAGGAATTTTTCAGGTGTCAAGCATGAAAGGGATGCCTCCGCCTCATGCGTGCGGGACCCGAAGGGGTATCTGTTTGTGGTTTGACAGTTGACGGACGCGTCACTTCGTGGGGGCTGCCGGTAGCCTCCTGTGTGGTCCAGTGCTTGCGAGTGTTGACTGTGTATCTGTTGCATTATTTTGCGAGTGGGACTGTAGGCTGTGCTATGCGCTATTTGGACTGTTTGTAATGTCTCTTGCAGCGGTCTCTCCGCGATATTTTCGGCATTTTATAAATTATATAACTCAGTACATATCTCGAAATATCTCTTCTTATCTCACCGATTCCTAAACTTTAATATACGATGATTATCAATGCAAAGTAGTTTCAAGCCAAAGAACGAGGATGTATATGTATGTATTGTTGATCTAGTCGCCATCTTGATGAGATTCTGTATGAGAAGGAATTTAATACATGAACTAAACTAATGTAAGTGTGTTCGTGTATTATTTAACTGATTATTATTGACGGTGTCCGCTTACTATGCTGTGTTGCACGTGATCAGTGGGGAAAGTCTGATTTACACTGGACGAACCTGCCGTTTTGTATGCTCAAGATATCCAGTTACTTCAAATAAATAGGCTAACATGGTGTTACCAGCAGATCTCCGCTCTTTCCCATGTGATCACCGAAAGTTAATAATTATTACAAATGTTTTCAGGAGATCGACTGACAATTTTCGTCGCACCGAGACTTCGAAATTGCTTCACTGCCTTATGGAATTTAAGTTAAGCTCAATTTAATCAGGTTAGAACAGTATTGAACTGTGTGAATGTGATGAGCCTGCTTTGTGAATGAAAATTCCCTTAACATAAGCATGTATTTACTATCCTGATCAGTGAAGCTAAATCAGCCCGGTGTGAGAGAGGTTTTTAAGTTTTTTGAATACCACCCAAAAAAAATTAAATGTTTACGAGGTGATTCTGTGTCTGCACATCTGTGTACTGCATTACTTAGGAGCAGTTTGCAGGTCTGTACTGCATTATTTCTGTAATTTAGGAGGAGTCTGCTTGCCTGCAGAGCGTTATTTAGGAGTAGTTTACAGATCTGTGGGCTGTGTGGCGTGACCCCAAGCATGTGTTTTGTATCAGTGTGATAAATATACTCCATCCCTAAATAAATATTTCCAAAATAAATAAAATACACTCCTTCCTTACTCTATCCAGCAGCCCAGTGTGGGCTGAGTCATTTTCGCGCCATTTTCCCCCACCAGTTCATGCTCTTGAATTACGTCAAAGGGGGATGACAGCACTCTCTGGTGGAAGTATTGTGTACTAGGTCAGTTGGAGTCTAGATCTCATGGTGGAGACACTTCCTGCAAAATAAAACTTATGTCTAGCACAGGCATAGTCGTTTTCCCGCCATTTTTCCCCACCATCTTGGATTACATCATGGAATGGACGACAGTGTTCTCTGGTGGTGGTACTCTGTACTAGGTCCAAACCTCATGGTGAACACACTGTTTGCCTCCGTCTTCGATAATGGTACTTGCATCATCAGGTGACATCATGGCTACCATCTTGGCTGACATCACAGAATGGACAACAGCACCCTCTAGTGGTGGTACTGTGTACTAGGTCTGTTGGAGTCCACAGAGCTAATAGAGAGCATCATGACTGATACAGGGATTAGTGATCACAAGGTCGTTGTAGCTAGGCTCAATACCATTTCTTCCAAATCCACCAGAAAGAAACGCAAAATAATTTTATTTAAAAAAGCGGATAAAGTGTCACTAGAAGCCTTCCTTAGAGACAATCTCCATTCCTTCCGAACTGACTATGCAAATGTAGACGAGATGTAGCTCAGATTCAAAGATATAGTAGCAACAGCAATTGAGAGATTCATACCTCATAAATTGGTAAGAGATGGAGCTGATCCCCCATGGTACACAAAATAGGTCCGAACACTGTTGCAGAGGCAACAGAAAAAGCATGCGAAGTTCAGAAGAACGCGAAATCCCGAAGATTGGCTAAAATTTACAGACGCGCGAAATTTGGCACGGACTTCAATGCGAGATGCCTTTGATAGGTTCCACAACGAAACATCGTCTCGAAATTTGGTATAAAATCGGAAGAAATTCTGGTCGTATGTAAAGTACACAAGCGGCAAGACGCAGTCAGTACCTTCGCTGTGCAGTGCCGATGGTACTGTTACCGACGACTGTGCCGCTAAAGCGGAGTTATTGAACGCAGTTTTCCGAAATTCCTTCACCAAGGAAGACGAATGGAATATTCCAGAATTTGAAACACGAACAGCTGCTAGCATGAGTTTCTTAGAAGTAGATACCTTGCGCAGCAACTCAAATCACTTGATATGGGCAAGTCTTCAGGTCCAGATTGTATACCGATTAGGTTCCTTTCAGATTACGCTGATACAATAGCTCCCTACTTAGCAATCATATACAACCGCTCACTCACCGATAGATCTGTACCTACAGATCGGAAAATTGCGCAGGTCGCACCAGTGTTTAAGAAGGGTAGTAGGAGTAATCCATCGAACTACAAACCTATATCATTGACATTGGTTTGTAGTAGGGTTTTGGAGCATATACTGTATTCAAACATTATGAATCACCTCGAAGGGAACGATCTATTGACACGTAATCAGCATGGTTTCAGAAAACATCGTTCTTGTGCAACGCAGCTAGCTCTTTATTCGCACGAAGTAATGGCCGCTATCGACAGGGGATCTCAAGTTGATTCCGTATTTCTAGATTTCCGGAAAGCTTTTGACACCGTTCCTCACAAGCGACTTCTAATCAAGCTGCGGAGCTATGGGGTATCGTCTCAGTTGTGCGACTGGATTCGTGATTTCCTGTCAGGAAGGTCGCAGTTCGTAGTAATAGACGGCAAATCATCGAGTAAAACTGAAGTGATATCAGGTGTTCACCAGGGAAGCGTCCTGGGAATCTCTGTTCCTAATCTATATAAATGACCTGGGTGACAATCTGGGCAGTTCTCTTAGGTTGTTCGCAGATGATGCTGTAATTTACCATCTAGTAAGGTCATCCGAAGACCAGTATCAGTTGGAAAGCGATTTAGAAAAGATTGATGTATGGTATGGCAGGTGGCAGTTGATGCTAAATAACGAAAAGTGTGAGGTGATCCATATGAGTTCCAAAAAATATCCGTTGGAATTCGATTACTCGATAAATAGTACAATTCTCAAGGCTGTCAATTCAACTAAGAACCTTGGTGTTAAAATTATGAACAACTTCAGTTGGAAGGACCACATAGATAATATTGTGGGGAAGGCGAGCCAAAGGTTGCGTTTCATTGGCAGGACACTTAGAAGATGCAACAAGTCTACTAAAGAGACAGTTTACACTACACTCGTTTCTCCTCTGTTAGAATATTGCTGCATGGTGTGGGATTCCTACCAGGTGGGATTGACAGAGGTCATCGAAAGGGTGCAAAAAGGGCAGCTCGTTTTGTATTATCACGTTATAGAGGAGAGAGTGTGGGAGATATGATATGCGAGTTGGGATGCAAGTCATTAAAGCAAAGACGTTTTTCGTCGCGGCGAGATCTATTTACGAAATTTCAGTCACCAACTTTCTCTTCCAAATGCGAAAATATTTTCTTGAGCCCAACCTACATAGGTAGGAATGATCATCAAAATAAAATAAGAGAAATCAGAGCTCGAACAGAAAGGTTTAGGTGCTCGTTTTTCCTGCGCGCTGTTCGGGAGTGGAATGGTAGAGAGATAGTATGATTGTGGTTCGATGAACCCTCTGCCAAGCACTTAAATGTGAATTGCAGAGTAATCATGTAGATGTAGATGTAGACCTCGTGGTGAACACACTGGATGGTGGTGCAGCCTCTAACTGTTTAAATAAAGACTGGTGCATGATTTTGACAGTTGACAATTAGCAACCATGTTTGCAGAGCCTTTTAGATGGATTGTTATTTTGACAATTTAAAGGTTGTTTGGCTCTCTGGACATAAAGGCACTGCATTATTTACGAGTGGTTTGCAGGTCTGTAGGCTGTGCAATGGGTTATTTTGGCAGTTTTCAATTAGCAAGTGTGTGTGCAGAGCATTATACATGAGTTATTTAGGAGTAGTTTCCAGGTCTGTATGCTGTGTGGCATGTCAGCACATGTGTTCTGTATCACTGTGATAAATATACTCCATTCCTAAATAAATTGTCCCAAAATAAATAAAGTACGCCCCTTCCTTTCTCCATCAACCCAGTGCAGTCTGAGTCCACTTCCCTTCAGTCCCTAGGATGAGTTGGCAGTCAGGTGACTTAGGTTAGTGGAGGTGAGTTTTGTTTCCTGTATTTTTCTTAAGTTGGTAGAGAAACCCCAAATGATCTTTCTTTACCACCAAAATTCAAACTTGGTGCCAGTTCCTAGAACGAGTTGGTTGTTGGGTAACTTAGGTTATCGGAGGTAGCCCAAGTGACCTATCTTACCGCAATTTTTCTTAGTTTAGTAGAGATAACTGTGGTCTGATGCATTATACTGTTGGAATTTGAACTTCCCACCATTTTTCTAGAGGAGGGGAGGGGGTTAGGTTAGTGGAGGTTGCCCAGTTGACCTATCTTCCCACCAAAATCCTCCATCTTGCATGATGTCATGGCCACCATCCTGGATGATGTCATGTGCTACTACCAAGTCTTCACGCCGCCATCTTGGACGACGTCATCGCCGTCACCTTTAATACATCTGGCAACAATGGAGAGTGGGGTAGAACCGCCCTTTCCCCAGTACTAATGCCTTCAATCACACAATTGTCAGAGATGTATTTGGAGGCAACCCAGTCAGGCTGAACGCCTTAGAGACACTGTCCAGCGAGTGCAGAAAGGTGCAGGTGCAATGATGTTGTGAGGCGGCATTATGTGTGGCCGACATACGCCGCTGGTGGTCATGGAAGTCGTCGCAATGGCTGTACAACACGTGAATGCCATCCTCCGACCGATCGTACAACCACATTGGCAGCATATTGGAGAGGAATTTGTCTTCATGCACGACAATTCGCGTCCCCATCATGCACATCTTGTGAATGACTTCCTTCAGGATAACGATATCACTGGACTAGAGTTGCTAGCATGTTTTCCAGACATTAACCGTAACGAACATACCTGGGATAGATTGAAAAGGGCTGTTTATGGAACGACGTGACCCACCAATCACTCTGAGGGATCTATGCCGAATCGCCATTGAGGATCAACAGTGCCTTGATGAACTTGTGGATAGTATGCCATGACGAATACAGGTATGCATGAGTGCGAGAGTACGTGCTACTGGGTATTAGAGGTACCGTTATGTACAGAAATCTGGACAACCACCTCTGACGTCTCGCTGTATGGTGGTACAACAAGCAATGTGTGGCTTTCATGAGCAATAAAAAGGACAGAAACGATGTTTATGTTGATATCTGTTCCAATTTTCTGTACAGGTTCTGGAACTGTCGGAACCGAGGTGATGCAAAAGTTTTTTGATGTGTGTATTATAGCCGGTAGTGACTTCAAAATGCTCTTGATATGTTGGCGGAACTACATGTTCAAAGTCGTTGGTAGGCATAAAATATCATAAAAAATTGCACTTAATGTTTTCTGTGAATATTATTGTAAGCAATGAGTTCAGGAGGCCACACGAAGTGTCAATGGTTGCGATACTGTATTAAAACTCTTAGCAACTGAATACCATAACATCTAAATTCACCAAAACTAAAAACAAAATATATCTATTAAAAAGGCAAATAAAAATTTGTTGGACGCATTCCTAACAGAGTTTCCATTTGTTCCAAACTTAGTATGTAAGCGTCGACCAGAGGCAGCTTCAATTAAAAGAAACAATGTTGATGGCAGGGAAGAGTATCATACCACGTAAATTAGTACAAGACTGAATGGATCCTACATGATATAAAAAACAGGTCAGGCCACTTTTGCAGAAGCAATGAAAAACACTAACCAGACCTAAAATAACATAAAACCTCCAAAATTGGTATTTTTTTAGAAGACCGAGTCTTAAAACGGCCTTTTATTTATTTATTGGCTTTCAGACTGTGCCCATTCAGTCACGTCAACACTGTAAATGTTGTATTACATATTACACGTTGTTTCGACAATTCAGTGTAGACATTAGTTTAAGTCGTACCTTGGTACGAAGTTATATAGTGGCAGCCTCAGACTTTAGATGTCGGCGACCGTTCCTCTTGCCAGGTTGTTGATAACATCTTTCTGAGCATGGATATCACATCTGTGAGCGGGAGTTTACCATATTTAACAGCTCCATGCAGAGATGCCTGCTTTGATAGGGAATCTACTTGTCCATTTTCAGCTATCCATACCATCATAATGATGCAACACTTCCTCTGCACCCCAAACACAACGAATGCAATTGCTGCTCCTACGGGGATGGTGCAACTATTATGGTAGTATATAATTAGTTTCAGGGCTGACATACTATCAGAGATGATGACTATTGTGTCTCATATGGTTGTCTGTGCAAATAATAGAGCTTCCAAAGTGGCAATCAGATCTGCTGTCATAATACTGGAGTGTGGATCCCACTTGTATAGGTCTTTTCCTTTGCTTTGAGGTATCCAGTAAGCACTAACAGAGCCTCCACTAGATTTGGACTGATTTTTGTACAAAATGCACGCATCATGATAGTGAAACAGAAATTCCATTGGCATTGAATTAGTTGGAACCTGATTTTGAAACGTTAAACTGGTCCTGGCATCAGTCTACAGAGCCAATGTTTCGTACTGCCTGTTGTAGTGCGGTAGAAGAGGACTTTTCCACTCCCGATCAATGTAGGTCAATAAATTCATGTCCTCCCACTCAGATAGTATACTAATTTAGTTCCTTTCGGAGCCTGCTGATGAAGTAACTCTATATTTAACAGTCATACACAACACCTCGCTCGACGAAAGTTCCTTACCGAAAGACTGAAAAGTTGTACAGGTCAAACCAATACACAAGAAAGCAAATAGCAATAATCATCTGATTTATAGACCCATATCGCTGACATGAAGTATGTCGGGAGAAAAATTTATCGATTGACCGATAACGAGAACGAGGAAAATCTCGTTCTTGTGAAACAACTGGCTCAATATGTTTCTTATCGACTGCACAACAAAGAGGATGGTGGGAACGCAGCAGCATATGATTAACAGTTATAAATTAGTTACCTTTGGTTGCAAAATTGGTTCTATAACTTATTTTAGATAACAGATGTATAGTTTGTCGCCACAAGTGAGGTGTCACTTTGTGAGGTACTGTAGGAGTGGGGCTTACCCACTTGCCACTGGGTTGACAGCCTGTGTGATGCGGAAAATAGTACATAAAGTTAATTAGATATACACAATGCGATCAAAAGTATCTGGACACCCCCTACAACACACGTTTTTCATATTAGGTTGATTGTTCTGCCACCTACTGCCACGTAATCCACATCAGCGACCTCAGTAGTCACTAGACATCGTGAGAGAGCAGAATGGGCGCTCCGCGGAACTCACGGACTTCGAACGTGGTCAGGTGACCGGTTGTCACTTGTGTCACACGTCTGTACGCGAGCTTTCCACACTCCTAATCATCCCTAGGTCCACTGTTTCCCATGTGATAGTGAAGTGGTAACGTGTAGGGACACGTGCAGCACAAAAGCACACAGGGTGACCTCGTCTGTTGACTGACAAATAAATCCGACAGTTGAAGAGGATCGTCATGTATAATAGGGAGACATCTATCCAGATCATCACACAGGAATTCCAGATTGCATCAGGAGCCACTGCAAGTACTTTGACAGTTAGGCAGGAGGAAAACTCGGGTTTCATGGTCAAGCGGCTGCTCGTAAGCCACACACCACGCCGGTAAATGTCAAACGACGCCCCGCTTGGTGTAAGGAGCGTAAAAATTGGACTATTGAACAGTGGAAATACGTTGTGTGTAGTGAAGAATCACGGTACACAATGTGGCAATCCGATGGCAGGGTGTGAGTATGGCGAATGCCCAGTTAACGTCGTCTGCCAGTATGTGTTGTGCCAACAGTAAAATTCGGAGGTGATGGTGTTAATGGTGTGGTCGTGTTTTTCATGGAGGAGGCTTCCACCCCTTGTTGTTTTGCGTGGCACTATCACAGCACAGGCCTACATTGATGTTTTAAGGCCGCGCGGAGTGGCAGCGACGTTTGAGGTGCCTTACACGGACTGCGCGGCCCCTCCCGCCGGAGGTTCGAGTCCTCGCTCGGGCATGGGTGGATGTGTTGTTCTTAGCATAAGTTAGTTTAAGTAGTGTGTAAGTATAGGGACCTCTGACCTCAGCAGTTTGGTCCCTTAGAAATTCACACACATTTGAACATTTTTTGATGTTTTAAACACCTTCTACTTTCCACTGTTAAAGAGCAATTCGGGGACGGCGATTGCATCTTTCAACACGATCGAGAACCTGTTCATAATGCACGGCCTGTGGCGGAGTAGTTATACGACAATACATCCCTGTAATGATTTGGCATGCACGGAGTCCACACTTGAATCTTATGGAACACCTTTGGGATGTTTTGGAACGCCGACTTCGTGCCAGGACTCACCGACCGACATCGATACCTCTCCTCAGTACAGTACTCCGTGAAGAATGGGCTGCCATTTCCCAAGATATCTTCCAGCATCTGATTGAAAGTATGGCTTCGAGAGTGGATGCTGTCATCAAGGCTATAAGTGGGTCAACACCAAATTGAATTCCAACATTGTGCTCCCTGCCGCCGTTGGATAAGCAGCTGCAGCAGCAAGTTGTATAACCCTAGCTTACTTATTTGTTAGATAGTTTAATTAATTTCTTTGCGTGTTTTTGGGTACTTGCATTGTTTAATTCATATATTTCGGGCGTATTATAGTATTTGAGGGTTGTAGCATCGCGCCTTAGTACCTGAATAGTGCAAATTCGCGTAGTCGTCTGTCTTCTGTTTTTGTTGTGAACGGCCAGTGTCGGTTGGTCCGTCAGTGTGCTCCCTGCCGCCGTTGGATAAGCAGCTGTAGCAGCAAGTCGTATAACCCTAGCTTACTTATTTGTTAGATAGTTTAATTAATTTCTTTGCGTGTTTTTGGGTACTTGCATTGTTTAATTCATATATTTAGGGCGTATTATAGTATTGGTCAGTTGTATCATCGCGCTTTAGTGTTTACTTCGTAGATTCTTATTTAAATTGCGTGTGAGTTTCGTATAGGAGGTGCAATTTCGAGTTTTAGTTACTATAATCGTAAATTCAGCAGATTGTAGCGCAGTCGTTAGGCATTTGTACAGGGTAGTTGATACATTCTTTTCGTGTTCCGCTTGCGTTATCTAGGCACGGACTCGTGTTTCGGTAACTGTTGTTAAACATCGATTAGAATGGACAGGGACTGCGATTGCTGTGTTCGGATTAGGGCTGACTTGGCATCCCTTCGCTCACAGCTGCAATCGGCGCTGACTTCGGTCGCGCAGCTTGAGGCTGTTGCCAATGGGCACCACTGTGGGGAGCCGGACTCGGGTATCACGGGGATGTCAACCTCGTCCCGTCTGTCCCCAGATCGGTCTGCCGCTGTGGTTGCCCCGGTTGCTGCCCGCAGTGGGGCTGAGCCCTCGCCTGTGGTTGATTGGGAGGTCGTTCCAAGGCGTGGCACGCAGCGAAAGGCGTCCCCGGAGGCTGATCGGAAAGCCTCCCCGGTGCGTCTGACAAACCGGTTTCAGGCACTGTCTCTGGCTGAGCCAGATGCAGCTGCCTGTCCTGTTTCAGAGGATCATTCTCAGCCTTCAAGGTCCGGGCAATCGCAGAGGGTGGGCTTACTGGTAGTTGGGAGCTCCAATGTTAGGCGCGTAATGGGGCACCTTAGGGATACGGCGGCTAAGGAGGGGAAGAAATCCAGTGTGCACTCCGTGTGCATTCCGGGAGGAGTCATTCCTGATGTGGAAAGGGTCCTTCCGGATGCCATGAAGAGCACAGGGTGCAGCCAGCTGCAGGTGGTGGCACATGTCGGCACTAATGACGTGTGTCGTTTTGGATCTGAGGAAATTCTCTCTGGATTCCAGCGGCTATCTGATTTGGTGAAGGCTGCCGGTCTTGCTTACGAGATGAAGGCAGAGCTCACCATCTGCAGCATCGTTGACAGAACCGACTGCGGACCTTTGGTGCAGAGCCGAGTGGAGGGTCTGAATCAGAGGCTCAGACGGTTTTGCGACCGTATTGGCTGCAGATTCCTTGACTTGCGCCATAGGGTGGTGGGGTTTCGGGTTCCGCTGAGTAGGTCAGGAGTTCACTACACTCAGCTGGCGGCTACACGGGTAGCGGAGGTTGTGTGGCGTGGACTGGGCGGATTTTTAGGTTAGAAGGCCTCGGGAAAGTGCGGGATGGGCTGCAATGTCAAAGGGTGCTTGGCAATTACAGGACGTGCTTAGATCAAGGAACAGTCGGAATTATAGTTGTAAATTGTTGTAGTTGCGCTGGAAAAGTCCCTGAGCTTCAAGCGCTAATAGAAAGCACAGAAGCTGATATCGTTATAGGTACAGAAAGCTGGCTAAAGCCTGAAATAAGTTCTGCAGAAATTTTTACGAAGTCTCAGACGGTGTTCAGGAAAGATAGATTAGGCAGAATTGGTGGTGGAGTGTTTGTGTCTGTCAGTAGTGGTTTATTTTGTAGTGAAGTCGAAGAAGATACTCTGTGCGAATTGGTGTGGGTGGGGTTTATACTTAACAGCCGAATTAAGTTAATAATTGGCTCCTTCTACCGACCCCCAGACTCCGATGATACAGCTGCGGAACAGTTCAGAGAAAGTTTGAGTCTCGTAACAAATAAATACCCCACTCATACGGTTAAAGTTGGTGGGGACTTCAACCTACCCTCGGTATGTTGGCAAAAATACTTGTTCAAAACCGGTGGTAGGCAGAAAACGTCTTCCGAGATTGTCCTAAATGCATTCTCCGAAAATTATTTCGAGCAGTTAGTCCACGAACCCACGCGAATTGTAAATGGTTGTGAAAACACACTTGACCTCTTGGCCACAAACAATCCAGAGCTGATAGAGAGCATCATGACTGATACAGGGATTAGTGATCACAAGGTCATTGTAGCTAGGCTCAATACCATTTCTTCCAAATCCATCAGAAACAAACGCAAAATAATTTTATTTAAAAAAGCGGATAAAGTGCCACTAGAAGCCTTCCTAAAAGACAATTTCCATTCCTTCCGAACTGACTATGCGAATGTAGACGAGATGTGGCTCAAATTCAAAGATATAGTAGCAACAGCAATTGAGAGATTCATACCTCATAAATTGGTAAGAGATGGAACGGATCCCCCGTGGTACACAAAAAAGGTCCGAACACTGTTGCAGAGGCAACGGAAAAAGCATGCGAAGTTCAGAAGAACGCGAAATCCCGAAGATGGGCTAAAATTTACAGACGCGCGAAATTTGGCACGTACTTCGATGCGAGATGCCTTTAATAGGTTCCACAACGAAACATTGTCTCGAAATTTGGTAGTAAAATCCGAAGAAATTCTGATCGTATGTAAAGTACACAAGCGGCAAGAAGCAGTCAATACCTTCGCTGCGCAGTGCCGATGGTACTGTTATCGACGACTGTGCCGCTAAAGCGGAGTTATTGAACGCAGTTTTCCGAAATTCCTTCACCAGGGAAGACGAATGGAATATTCCAGAATTTGAAACACGAACATCCGCTAGCATGAGTTTCTTAGAAGTAGATACCTTAGGGGTTGCGAAGCAACTCAAATCGCTTGATACGGCAAGTCTTCAGGTCCAGATTGTATACCGATTAGGTTCCTTTCAGATTACGCTGATACTATAGCTCCCTACTTAGCACTCATATACAACCGCTCGCTCACCGATAGATCTGTACCTACAGATTGGAAAATTGCGCAGGTCGCACCAGTGTTAAAGAAGGGTAGTAGGAGTAATCCATCGAACTACAAACCTATATCATTGACGTCGGTTTGCAGTAGGGTTTTGGAGCATATACTGTATTCAAACATTATGAATCACCTCGAAGGGAACGATCTATTGACACGTAATCAGCATGGCTTCAGAAAACATCGCTCTTGTGCAACGCAGCTAGCTCTTTATTCGCACGAAGTAATGGCCGCTATCGACAGGGGATCTCAAGTTGATTCCGTATTTCTAGATTTCCGGAAAGCTTTTGACACCGTTCCTCACAAGCGACTTCTAATCAAGCTGCGGAGCTATGGGGTATCGTCTCAGTTGTGCGACTGGATTCGTGATTTCCTGTCAGGAAGGTCGCAGTTCGTAGTAATAGACGGCAAATCATCGAGTAAAACTGAAGTGATATCAGGTGTTCCCCAGGGAAGCGTCCTGGGACCTCTACTGTTCCTGATCTATATAAATGACCTTGGTGACAATCTGAGCAGTTCTCTTAGACTGTTCGCAGATGATGCTGTATTTTACCGTCTAGTAAGGTCATCCGAAGACCAGTATCAGCTGCAAAGCGATTTAGAAAAGATTGCTGTATGGTGTGTCAGGTGGCAGTTGACGCTAAATAACGAAAAGTGTGAGATGATCCACATGAGTTCCAAAAGAAATCCGTTGGAATTCGATTACTCGATAAATAGTACAATTCTCAAGGCTGTCAATTCAACTAAGTACCTGGGTGTTAAAATTACGAACAACTTCAGTTGGAAGGACCACATAGATAATATTGTCGGGAAGGCGAGCCAAAGGTTGCGTTTCATTGGCAGGACACTTAGAAGATGCAACAAGTCCACTAAAGAGACAGCTTACACGACACTCGTTCGTCCTCTGTTAGAATATTGCTGCGCGGTGTGGGATCCTTACCAGGTGGGATTGACGGAGGACATCGAAAGGGTGCAAAAAAGGGCAGCTCGTTTTGTATTATCGCGTTATAGGGGAGAGAGTGTGGCAGATATGATACACGAGCTGGGATGGAAGTCATTACAGCATAGACGTTTTTCGTCGCGGCGAGACCTTTTTACGAAATTTCAGTCACCAACTTTCTCTTCCGAATGCGAAAATATTTTGTTGAGCCCAACCTACATAGGTAGGAATGATCATCAAAATAAAATAAGAGAAATCAGAGCTCGAACAGAAAGGTTTAGGTGTTCGTTTTTCCCGCTCGCTGTTCGGGAGTGGAATGGTAGAGAGATAGTATGATTGTGGTTCGATGAACCCTCTGCCAAGCACTTAAATGTGAATTGCAGAGTAGTCATGTAGATGTAGATGTAGATTACCGATGGAGGGCACCACGAATTTGTAAGTCATTTAAGCAAGGTGTCCGGATACTTTTGATGACATAGTGTATACTTAAAGTGCATCTAAGGATGGGACCAACTTCTCCGAAATCGTTCTTGTAAAAAATGTCTCTAGAATCAAGTTTGCAGCCATAGGTCATTTCCTCTATAATTGCTCACTGGCTCTTTATTCACATGACGTAACGAGTGCTATAACTAGAATTAAAGATTACTTTTCACGTCTTTTCCCACAAGCGATTTCTAATCTACATCTACGTGATTACTCTGCTATTCACAATAAAGTGCCTGGCAGAGGGTTCAATGAACCACCTTCATGCTGTCTCTCTACCGTTCCACTCTCGAACGGCACGCGGGAAAAACGAGCTCATAAATTTTTCCGTGCGAGCCCTGATTTCTCTTATTTTATCGTACTGATCATTTCTCTCTATGTAGGTGGGTGCCAACAGAATGTTTTCGCAATCGGAGGAGAAAACTGGTGATTGAAATTTCATGAGAAGATCCCATCGCAACGAAAAACGCCTTTGTTTTAATGATTGTCACTCCAATTCACGTATCATGTCTGTGACACTATCTCCCCTATTTCGCGATAATACAAAACGAGCTGCCCTTCTTTGTACTTTTTCGATGTCATCCGTCAATCCCACCTGATGCGGATCCCACACCGGACAGCAGTACTCCAGAATAGGGCGGACAAGCGTAGTGTAGGCAGTCTCTTTGGTAGACCTGTTGCACCTTTTAAGTGTTCTGCCAATGAATCGCAGTCTTTGGTTTGCTTTACCCACAATATTATCTATGTGGTCATTCCAATTTAGGTTATTTGTAATTGTAATCCCTAAGTATTTAGTTTAATTGACAGCCCTCAGATTTGTGTTACTTATCGATTAATCGAAATTTAGATGATTTCTTTTAGTACTCATGTGAATAACTTCTCACTTTTCTTTATTGAGGGTCAATTGCCACTTTTCGCACCATACAGATATATTATTTGAATCATTTTGCAAGTCCTTTTGATCATCTGATGACTTTACAAGACGGTAAATGAGAGCATCATGTGCAAACAATCTGAGACGGCTACTCAGATTGTCTGATATGTCGTTAATATACATCAGGAACAATAGAGGACCTGTAACAGTTCCTTGGGGAACGCCGGATATTATTTCTGTTTTACTCGATGACTTTCCGTCTATTACTGCGAAATGTGACCTTTCTGACAGGAAATCACGAACCCAGTCGCACAACTGAGGCACTATACTCCGTAGGCACGTAGTTTGGTTAGAAGACGCTTGTGAGGAACGGTGTCGAAAGCCTTCTGGAAATCTAAAAATATGAAATCAATTTGACATCATCTGTCGATAGCACTTATTACTTCATGAGTATAAAGAGCTAGTTGTGTTTCACAATAACGATATTTTCTGATTCCGTTCTGACTATAAGTCAATAAATCGTTTTCTTCGAGATACTTCATATTGTTCGAATACAGTATATTTTCTAAAACCCTACTGCAATTCGACGTTAGTGATATAGGCCTGTAATTCAGCGGATTACTCCTACTTCCCTTTTTAGGTGTTGGTGTGACGTGAGCAATTTTCCAGTTTTTAGGTATGTATGTTTCTGTGAGCGAGTGGTTGTATATAATACCTAAATATGGAGCTATTTTATCAGCATACCCCGAGAGGAACCTGACTGGTATACAATCTCGACCGGAGGCCTTGCCTTTATTAAGTGATTTAAGCTGCTTTGTTACACCGAGGATATCTACTTCTATGTTTCTCATCTTGGCAGTTGTTCTTGATTGGAATTCAGGAATATTTACTTCGTCTTCTTTGGTGAAGGAGTTTCAGAATATCGTGTTTAATAACTCTGCTTCAGTGACTTCACCGTTGTTACCGCGCAGTGAAGGTATTGATTGTTTCTTGCCACTGGTGTGCTTTATGTATGACCAGAATCTTTTTGGGTTTTCTGCCAAATTTCGAGACAGAATTTCGTTGTGGAAATTATTAAAAGCATCTCGCGTTGAAGTACGCGCCATATTTCGAACTCCTGTAAAACGTTGCCAATTTTGGGGATTTTGCGTTCTTTTAAGTTGGGCATGCTCTTTCCGTTGCTTCTGCAACAACGATCTTACCCGTTTTGTGTACCATGGGGGATCAGTGCCATCACTTATTAATTTATGTGGTATATATCTCTCAATTGCTGTTGATACTATCTCTCTGAAAACATTCCACAACTTTTCTACAATTACATGATCAGATCGGAAGAAGTGAAGACTGTCTCTTAAAAAGGCATTAAGAGCATTTTTATCAGCTTTTTAAAATAGATATATTTTGCGTTTCTTTTTGATGGTGGTAGGTGTTACGGTATTCAGCCTAGCAGCAACTGCCTTGTGGTCGCTAATCCCTGTATGCGTCACAACACTCACCATTTGTCCACGATTAATTATTGCTAAAAGGTCAAGTATGCTTTAGCAACCATTTTTCGAGTGTTCTCATGAATTAATTGTTCAAAATAATTTTCTGAGAAAGCATTCAATACAAATTCTGATGATGTTTTATGCCTGCCACGGGCTTTAAGTGTATAATTTTTCCAGCATGTCGAAGGTAGATTGAAGTCACCACCGACTATAATTGTATGAGCGGGGTGCTTATTTGAAATGAGACTCAAGTTTTCTTTGAACTGTTCAACAACTATGTCTTCTGAGTCGGGGGGTCGGTAAAACGATCCAATTTATTGTTTAGTTCGATTGTCAGGTATAACCTCTACCCATACAATTTCACATGAACTATCTGCTTCAATTTCGCTACAAGGCAAACTACCTCTGACAGCAATAAATAATCCACCACGAACTGTATTTAATCTATCCTTTCTGAACACGGTTAGATCGTTTGAAAAAATTTCGGCTGAACTTATTTCCGGCTTTAGCTGTACCTACAACTATTTGAGCTTCAGTGCTTTCTTTTAGGGCTTGGAGCTCTGGTTCCTTCCCAACACACCTACGACAATTTGCAGCTACGATACCAATGTTTCTGCAACAACCTTACTGTGTTTTACCTGCCCACTTTATGACGGAAGCCCCTTCTGTGGTTCCCTGAGACCCTCTAAAGTAAACAATCGCCCCGTCCCTTCCACACAGCCTCCGCTACCCGCGTAGCCGCCTCCTGTGTGTAGTGGACTCCTGACCTATTAAGCGGAACCCGGAAACCCACCACCCGATGGCACAAGTCAAGGAATCTGCAGCCTACACGGTCATAGAACCGCCTGAGCCTCTGATTCAGACCATCCACTCGGCTCTGCACCAAAGGACCACAGTCGGTTCTATCGACGATGCTGCAGATGGTGAGCTCCACCTTAATCTCGGAAGCACGACTAGCAGTCTTTACCATTTCCGCTAGCCGCCCGAAACCAGACAGACTCTGCTCTGATCCAAAGCGACACACGTCATTGGTACCGACATGAGGCACCACCTGCAGTTGGCTGCACCCTGTACTCTTCATGGCATCGAGCCTTTCCACATCCAGAATGACCCCCCCCCCCCCCCCCGAATGCACACAGAGTGCACATTGGCTTCCTTCCCCTCCTTGGCACGGGCCCCATTACGCGCGTAACATTGGAGCTCCCAACTACCAGCAAACCTACCCTCTGCGAACGCCTAGACCTTGCGGGCCGAGAAGCTTCCTCTGGACGATTGCATCCGGCTCAGAGCCATCGTCAGCCACAGATAACGCCCGAAACCTGTTCGTCAAACTAATTGGGGAGGCCCTATGATCGGCCCCACGGGAAATTTTTCGCTGCCTGCCAGACTCTGGAATGATCTTCCACTCGGCCACGGGTGAGGGGTCAACCTCAGTGCAGGGAATACCCGGAGAGGACACAGCAGTGGACCGATCGGAAGACACGTGGGACGTGCTCGGCGTCCCTCACACCCCCGCGTCCAGTCCCCCACAGTGACGCCCCTTGGCAGCAGCCTCAAGCTGTGTGACGGAAGCCAACGCAGCCTGAAGCTGTGAGCGAAGGGTTGTCAGATCAGCTCGTATCTGTACACAACAATCACAGTTCCTATCCATTACTGCACTCTTCCTGTTTGAAGCCCGTAAAAATATGTAACAAGCGAACGGAGTACTCGCCTTAGTAGTAGCATGAACTAATGGTGCGCTCTCGCTGACGGTCTAACTGACACTGAGCTGTTCTAACCAAACAAACAAAAGCCTTGCACGATACGAGGGTCGATACACGGTGGATAGCAACGGCGGTACTATACACTACACTGTTATTGAAATAAAAGGTTTTGCCTAGTAAGCACTCGAACACGCAAGAAATTACAAAAATAAACTAGTAACTACACAGTGTAACATTACAGGACATATTGAGACATATTGAAGTATTCGATACTGTTGACTTTTAGGGGATGTCGGTACAGATATGCAAAATGTAAAGGGAAACTTGGGTGATGTTTAAATACTGTACTGTGTCAAAATTAGGACATTTTGCACAGAAAGAACAAAAATAGAATTAATGTAAATATATATTAGTGTTAGTAACCTATTTTCATTCAATTTTGTAATTATATTTCATTTTGTAAAAGAAAGACTCACTGTTGGCTGTAGCTCTGATTAATTGTATAAATTATCAGTTTTGAGCTAAATTATTTCGTATAATTTGGACAAGATACTTTTAAAAACTCACCAGCTAAAGAGAAAGTCTGTAAATGAACGTTTAATGCACACTTCTGGAACTTTCTATGGAGAAATTCGATATTATGATCGCAAAAATACGAAAACTTGTGAAAACTGTTTCATAACCTAATTTCGAAAGACGATTTGTATCAAGAAATATTGCTAAAAAGATTTATTTACGTTTTGAAACACGATTTAAATCATCTTACATATAAATAGTTGTTCTAAATCACTCAAGAAATATCCAGAATCAAATGTCAAGATATTTCTGGAAACATTGGTACAAATCTGGTGAAGGTTATCCAGAAGCTGGTAGAAAAATGTTATAAAATCTATTTGGAAATTATGCTTGTAAGAATTTATATGTACTGATCCTTTTACTTACTTTAATCTGTACTAAAAATCTGTAATGTCTAATTTAGTTTTAAGTCGTGAATTGCTATCGTACTCTAAACAAAACATTATCAAAGACTCTCATTGTTTGGAAAGATATTAATACACCTAGGAGTTGTCAGTTGCCAGTTCGGATTTGCAGTGCGGTTAGCTCGGAGAGTCAGTTGTTGAGTCTGTGAAGTCTGTCAGTTCTGTTTGTAAATAAACGTCTGTAATGAAGAATTATTTGTTGTCGTCAATATGAACTCAAGACCCTTTGCACGAAGCAGACACCTCCTAATGCAACGTTTTAATTTGGTGATGAGGAGCTGAAATGTTATAACAGATAACTGAAAATAAGTCGCTCCTGTTTGAATCACGTAGTGTCTCCATGGAGTATCGTCTCAGTTGTGCGACTGGATTCGTAATTTAGTGTCACGAAGGTCACAGTTCATAGTAACTGATGGGAAGTAGTTTAGTGAAACAGAAGTGATACACAAGGTCCCTCGAGGAAGGCTCCCCGCAGTCCTTAATTTGTATCTGAGGGTCGTTAAGCAATCAGTAAAGGCTGTTGCTTACGTTCCTACAGCAGCACAGGAGAGTACAGCGTTCGTTTGTGAATTGTTTTTACGGGCTCCAAACAGGAATCACTTATTGTGGAATCGGATACTTCGGTTAAATATATCGCTCAAAACAGCGATAACAGACAACCCCCCTCACTCCCCCCCCACCCCCACCCCCATACACACAAAAACCATAAAAATCAGTAATGCAGATTTAATTTACCTATATAGATCAAACGAAGACAGTGATACCACAAAACGTGCAACACAACCATAAAAAGCATTATATCAAAGTAAACTTGACTCATATAAGTCATACGTAGCCTACGATACCAATAACCCACAAGTAGTGGAGCCAGACACCACAATTGCTAGGTGGTAGCCTTTAAATCGGCCGCGGTCCGTTAGTATACGTCGGACCCGCGTGTCACCACTATCAATGATTTCAGACCAAGCGCCGCCACACGGCGGGTCTAGTCTGGAGAGACTCCCTACCACTCGCCCAGTTGTTCAGCCGACTTCGCTAGCGATGGTTCACTGACTTCACTGACTACATACTCTCTCATTTGCAGAGACGACCGTTTAGAATAGCCTTCAGCTACGTCATTTGCTACGACCTAGCATGGCGCCATATTCTTCAAGAATGTATTCTGAACAGACAGTACCGTCAAGAGCGACGTTCATCATTAATGGATTAAAGTTAAGTATGAAACTAATTACGTCCGCTTTCTGAATTCTCATTCCTTATCATGTTCCAGAACTCACGTCAGTATAGTTCTTCCCTCCTCACGCCAGCCTGTGTGAGCTAAAACGCGTGCATTTCGGTCTTCTCTAGTAACCCGGTGTTGGATCTTCAGCCAACCCTCCAGAAACCATTGCTTAAGACTGATTGATTATTAACATTCTATCGTGAATCTGAAATTTTTATTGTTTGTCGTCCAACTCCTTTCAGACCTACAACTCAATTTTCAAGGGCTGTATGGCTACAATGGCCGTCACATGCGCTTCAGCTTTTCACCCAACAGTAACAGAACGACACAGTTCTTAGATTTAACGAGATAAACTATATTTTAGCCGCAATTAATAACAAAATGCTAGATTGGATATACTATTGTTCCGATGTGCATAACATTAAATTCAGTACTCCAGCATATTACTGTAGAATAAGATACATATGCAGCATTTGAGTCATGTGATACTATCAGAAATACATTAAATATTTTCAGAATATAACGGTGGCAGTTTTTCACCAATGCAGCAGACGGGGGTTACGTGGTCAAACGCAAGTAATATGCTACTAGGTTTTACTTCTCACATTTCTGTAGCATTCTCTCATTAATTTCGCCTGAAGTATAATTTATCTAATTAAATTTAAAACAGTGTCGTTCTGTTGCTATTGGGTGAAAACTGGAGCACAGGTTACACTCATTGTGACAAGACAATCCTTGAAAATGGAGTCGTAGCTCCAAATCACATTGGACAGCAACTAAAAAATAAAAATTTGTAACTGTTGACATAATATTATTAATTAATAATCCATAACGTAGAAGTTAAAGTCACGGACAGCTCACGACTTAACACCCACTAATAACGTACCACAACAAGTGTCAAAACCTAACGAGACGAAAGTAACTACGACATACACCACGTACCTTCGATTGCAAACTACTAAATATGAACTTCAGTGTCCAACAGGAACCTCAAAACCATTAAAAAACTACTCCAACATACATTTAGATACTCACATGTCAAAGGAAGTTACGAACTTATAGAAACACGCTACACTTGCTACAATAATAACCAAATATACGTAAAAGCCTACTTACCACCCCAAGTTAGTTGACAAATAAAAATACGCTCACACACACACACACACACACACACACACACACACACACACACACACGCACGCACGCATTCACGCAGGCACGCTCACACACACATACACACACACCACCCACAGCAGCAACCAACGAACAACTAGTAAATTACGTTGTAAGACCCACAAATAATACATTAAACACACCCAAAGAAAAACTTCACGACTGTTAACAAAACAGTGAACCAACAACTGCAGAACCAAAACAAATCAGTAGCCAATATATAAAAACACGAAAATAACTCACTCTCAAAGCAACAAAAACAGACTCCCAGATTATGGAGTAACACACAACACAAATTCCAATGTTGTACTAACACCACTCAAAAACTATTCAGAAAAATTAACATCCCACACTAGAGTGCGCCACTGTGCAAATACAACATATTTCAAACATATCGTACCTCAGTAACATCACGCAACAGAACAGTTATGTCATGGATCAAGGCAGATGGGTGGAATACAACAATTCCGTTAAAACGAACTGTTCAGTGTCAGTTGGATAGTTATTAAATGAGGCTACTTTAATTCCTGACACAGCGTAGGCCAATACAGCATTCTTTTAATTAATCATTTTTACAAGATCCAAACAGGTGGCATTCATTTTCGTTTACACGTGTGGCTACTTATACAACTCTGAAATTTCCTACATTTTGTGTACTTACTAGGCACAGTCTAGCGTTTTAATAACTGTATAGTGTAGAATCCGGCCATCCTTGGTATGGATAGGGACTGTGGTTGCTGTATTCGAATACAGACTCGGTTGGTATCCTATAGGTCACAGATTCAGGCATTGCTGGCTTCGGTCACATAGCATGAGGCTGTTGTCAATGGGTGTCACTGTGGGGGACAAATTGTGGGGTATGGGGGTTCGTGTGATGTCCAGCAAGTCCCACATGAGCTCCGATCAGTCCACTAATGTCAGTGGCTGAATTACTGCCTGAAAAGAGGTTAACCCCTAACCGTTGTTGACTGGGTAGTTGTCATGCACTGTAGGCGGTGAAAGGCTTTCTGGGAGGCTGATCAACAGGCCTCCATTGTTCATGTGACAAACACGTTTAAGATACTGTCTGTATCTCATAAAGATATTGAGACACATGCAGTCACTTTTCCTGTTTCAGAGAAAGCCAGTTGGTAAATATACACTCCTGGAAATTGAAATAAGAACACCGTGAATTCATTGTCCCAGGAAGGGGAAACTTTATTGACACATTCCTGGGGTCAGATACATCACATGATCACACTGACAGAACCACAGGCACATAGACACAGGCAACAGAGCATGCACAATGTCGCCACTACTACAGTGTATATCCACCTTTCGCAGCAATGCAGGCTGCTATTCTCCCATGGAGACGATCGTAGAGATGCTGGATGTAGTCCTGTGGAACGGCTTGCCATGCCATTTTCACCTGGCGCCACAGTTGGACCAGCGTTCGTGCTGGACGTGTAGACTGCGTGAGACGACGCTTCATCCAGTCCCAAACATGCTCAATGGGGGACAGATCCGGAGATCTTGCTAGCCAGGGTAGTTGACTTACAGCTTCTAGAGCACGTTGGGTGGCAAGGGGGTACATGCGGACGTGCATTGTCCTGTTGGAACAGCAATTTCCCTTGCCGGTCTAGGTATGGTTGAACGATGGGTTCGATGACGGTTTGGATGTACCGTGCACTATTCAGTGTCCCCTCGACGATCACCAGAGGTGTATGGCCAGTGTAGGAGATCGCTCCCCACACCATCATGCCGGGTGTTGGCCCTGTGTGCCTCGGTCGTATGCAGTCCTGATTGTGGCGCTCACCTGCACGGCGCCAAACACGCATACTACCATCATTGGCACCAAGGCAGAAGCGACTCTTATCGCTGAAGACGACACGTCTCCATTCGTCCCTCCATTCACGCCTGTCGCGACACCACTGGAGGCGGGCTGCACGATGTTGGGGCGTGAGCAGAAGACGGCCTAACGGTGTGCGGGACTGTAGCCCAGCTTCATGGAGACGGTTGCGAATTGTCCTCACCGATACCCCAGGAGCAACAGTGTCTCTAATTTGCTGGGAAGTGGCGGTGCGGTCCCCTAAGGCACTGCGTAGGATCCTACGGTCTTGGCGTGCATCCGTGCGTCGCTGCGGTCCGGTCCCAGATCGACGGGCACGTGCACCTTCCGCCGACCACCGGCGACAACATCGATGTACTGTGGAGACCTCACGCCCCACGTGTTGAGCAATTCGGCGGTACGTCCACCCGGCCTCCCGAATGCCCACTATACGCCCTCGCTCAAAGTCCGTCAACTGCACATATGGTTCACGTCCACGCAGTCGCGGCATGCTACCAGTGTTAAAGACTGCGATGGAGCTCCGATGGCCACGCAAACTGGCTGACACTGACGGCGGCGGTGTACAACTGCTGCGCAGCTAGCGCCATTCGACGGCCAACACCGCGGTTCCTGGTGTGTCCGCTGTGCCGTGCGTGTGATCATTGCTTGTACTGCCCTCTCGCAGTGTCCAGAGCAAGTATGGTGGGTCTGACACACCTGTGTCAATGTGTTCTTTTTTCCACTTCCAAGAGTGTATATTGAGGTTACCACCCCATCTTTCACAGAATCATCCAGTCAGTCAAATTTCACTACATTCCACAAAAAATAATCAGAAAATTAGCGAAATGTATTTGCAACAGAGCAAACTCAGCATCAATTGGATGTAGGCAGCCATCAGCAACACTAATACAAATGCCTACATTTTTATTAGGAATATTTAGTTTATTTTGAATTTTCTCATTAACAGGAAAAACTTCAAGTCTTGTTCATTCATAAAGATTAAAATTTATAAATTCATTTCAGAAATATCTGCTACAGCAACACCAGTGAAACCAATCATATTATCATTTTCATCAGTAATATTTATTTTAAATCCTGAATTTTACCATGAACTGGAATAAATGAAGGCTTAGTTGATTCATAAATTATTGGTATACCAAATTTGATGTTAGGCTTCATAGTGAAAATAACCATAATCTTTTACAAGCTAAATTTAAAATACATTAATTAATACAAAGGGCATATTTTCAGGAATATCATAAATAACTGTTTTTGATTAGATTTAATAATTTTTTATTTTATCCTAACATACTTACGATAATATCTTTTATGACTGTACGTAATTGAACATCACTTTCAACAATAACTATATTTAATTTCCATTTGCTTTAATGTGTATATTAGGTTTTAGTACATGACTAAATTTTTTTAAACTCTACTGACAAACGGGAATTGCTATTGTTTCTTGGTCACAACGTAGCTAATTTTTTTAAGTAACATTTTGAGACTGATATGTTGAATAAAAATCAACTACTGCAGCATTTTTATAACTGTCTCAGGTACAGTTAATCTTTTATTGAGAAATGGTGAATTACCACATAACAGAAATAGTCATTTCATGTGTTACTAACATATTATTACCAGTTAAATGGAAACAGTTTGGAAGCTGAAAGTAAGGATTCAAGAAAAAAATGAAAAATAAACAAGGTAAATTTTTATTCAGTTCAATTATATGCATGGTAATTGGTCCAAGCAAATGTGGAGAAGCTACACTAATGATCTATTATTGTATTGTAGTTCCAGGAAGGTTAAATTGGAATAAAATCAATCACCCACATCTTTATTCTAAAAGTTTAGATCTATCAAAATATCAAAAATTTATGAACATGTATAAAAAAGTTAAAGAGAATCTAAATGGAGTCATCGACATATTACTTTTATCAAGAATAATGTAGAATTTATAGCAATTGGTGAATGTAAACATAGTTCAGTTGTTATTCTTGAAAATCAAGTTAGAGAATATTTTGCTAGAAAATGACATATAGGAATAGATTGTTTTTATTTGGCTCAAACGTATTCAAAAATAGCTACACAATTAGTGAAATATAACCTAAATTTTAAAAAATGATTTTTACTAAATGATACAAATTTAAATCATATAGCATGAATTTCCAGGTGGAGATTCAAATTTTGATGATTTTTAAAGAAAACTGCAGGAGATATTGGAATGAGGATCAACTGGAATTTTTTACAATACATTTCACAGGAAAAATTAATGATGGAAAATATGAAAATTACATCAAAAATTGTCTAATTGTAAGAAGTATTAAAGGATGTTAAGAAGTCACTGATATAATTTAATTCTTATTTTTTTAAGACTGTGTTGAAAAACGTTAAATAAGTTTTGAATTTAAAGAATAAGTATACACATTAAAAATAAACATAAATGTTAAACTTAAATATTAAACACAAACACATGTGTTGAATAATAAACTGTTAATGTTTTTATTCTAATTTAATGTTTCAAAATATGGTCGAAAATTAGTACATTTAATCCAGAAGATGCTGAACAAGCTAATTAAAATAGAGAAAAATTTGAAGAATTAAAATAACTTACAAAACGGAAGAAACCACGAAAAAATATAAGAAATGTAAATATGAAGATCAATCTGTTGTTGATGCAATGAAAAAGTTAATGAAGAAGTCGAAGATTTAAGAGAGAACTTACTAAAGGCTATTAAAGAAAACAGAAAAGTGGATAAAACGATTGTTCTCATCATCATTGGCGATATACCACCTACATATTACACATTATGTGAATCAGATATAGAGCATATATTAAATAAATAAGAAGAACAGAAAAAATTCTAAAAGAAAAAACATCATAAAATTGATAAAAGTAAAAGAACATTGAAATATATTAACAATAGTGAAGATAAAATTTTTGTTTAAGACCTGTTGTTACATTTAAGTATACTAGTAATTTACCATAAAGGTTGATCGATGTAAATTAATTATTGGCGAAAGAGAATGTCATGGTACAAAGAGATTATTCAATCTTTTAATTAAAAATTGCTTGATACAGAATACATAACTTAAGATTTTTTATCAAGTTATACAAATATATTATTACATTCAGAAGCACTATATTATGAAGAAAATTAAAATAAAATAAAATTAAGTTACACTCTTAAATACAATAATCTGATGAAAGTAACTTCTGAAGTGGATTTACCAAAATTAACAGCAGAGTCTTCAAAAATGGTTCAAATGGCTCTGTGCACTATGGGACTTAAGATATGAGGTAATCAGTTCCCCAGAACTTAGAACTACTAATACCTAAGGACATAACACACATCCATGCCCAAAACAGGATTCGAACCTGCAACCGTAGTGATCGAGCCGTTCCAGACTGAAGTGCCTAGAACCGCTCAGCCACACCGGCCGGCACAGAGTCTTCAGATGACGAGAAAACAGGTATAGGATTGATAAAAATGTACACAAAACCACATGAATATGTTTAGACGAATGACATTACAGATTTACTCATCAGATTAATGATATTTCATGGTGAAGAATTAGATGGAAATAATAATTATAATAATGAAAATGTAGGTATATGAAAAACGTTTAGTGAATTTATCACTAACAATTGAAAAGGCAATCCTTATTCAATTAGATTTTTGAACAACTTACCACACAGATTTTGGAAAAGTGAAAAATATGCTGACAGATTTGTTAACACAGTAAATAACAAATTACCATTTCAAAGTCATCTTCCTTGCAGTAATTATTGTGATCTGTGAACAAAATTAGAAGAAAGCTCATCTAGAAGAGGTCAGGTTATAAATATGTTAGATAAAGTTTGTGAAAAGCTTGGTATTTGAATAAAAAATCACACAGATTTAGAATATAGAGCTGGCCGGTGTCGAGGAGCAGTTCTAGGCGCTTTGGTCTGGAACCATGCGACCGCTACAGTCGCAGGATCGAATTCTGCCTCGGGTATGGATGTGTGTGACTTCCTTAGGTTAGTTAGGTTTAAGTAGTTCTAAGTTCTAGGGGACTGATGAAAATGGTTCAAATGGCTCTGAGCACTATGGGACTTAACTTCTAAGGTCATCATTCCCCTAGAACTTAGAACTAATTAAACCTAACTAACCTAAGGGGATCACTTACATCCATGACCAAGGCAGGATTCGAACCTACGACCATAGCGGTCGCGCGGTCCAGGCTGAGACGCCTAGAACCGCTCGGCCACCTCGGCCTGCAAGACTGATGACCTCAGATGTTAAGTCCCATAGCGCTCAGAGCTATTTGAAGCATTTTAGAATGTAGACATGAATAAGATAAACAACGCCAAAAACGCGTAAAACAAAGAATGTATACTTGTGATGCATCATTTGGATAAAAATTAGCTGCAACAGCAGTTAAGAGAATAATCTGTAAAAAAAGTAAATTAGAATTAGGATTAGAAATTATTGACAGTAGTTGGAAACAAAGTTTTTAATACAGTTTTAATCAATATTCAACTAGATGTTTTTATAATTTTTTATAAAATTAAAAAAAAATGTAGATAATGAATAATTTCAGTATCTATTATTTTCTGCTACCAAGTGTCTAAACTAAAGATACATCAATTAAAATTAAACATAATAATGATTAATTAAAAAGTGCTGATAATTATTTCACTGTGGACAAAAAGGGGAAAATATTGAATGTGTAACAAGAAATAAGGGAGGAGTAGGGATAACAAAATTGAGGGAGGTTTTCTAACGATTTTGTTAACAGCATTAAGACAAATTGGTTCATTAGCTGGTAGAGCAGCAGCTATAACTAGTCAGTTCCCAATAAACCAAAAAATGATGAAGAATTAACCAGAAAACAGAAGTCACAATATAGTTTACAAAAAAATCGCCTGCGTTTAAAAAACCGTTAAAAAGTAATTAATATAAGTAGTAATAAATAAGTTTGATGTAGGTTAACCAATTACCTAAAAAACGAAAAAAAACATAGAAACTGGATTAGTTAATTTAGATACCTCATATCGGATTTGTACTTGTTTGATTTGTTAGTATAAAGATAATATAAAATTTAATTTCATTAATTTGGTGACTATGAACAGCATGACAATCATTGAACTATATAAACTAAAATCGTCATAATTTGTGAATGGTTTGCATAAGGACGTTGAAACTGCACAGTTTGCTGTGGGGCATGATGGAAATTAGCATGTACCCGATTTCATTTGGATAGGTTCATAAATAAGCAAAATTTGGTGCATTTGGGGGACTGAGGATCCGTATTTCGTGGTAGAGAAATCTCTTCACCCTCAACACTTGACTGTGTGGTGTACAATATCCAGTTATAGAGTAATCAGTGTGACATTCCTTGATGGCATAGTGTCTACCAAATGGTGTGTGAAGATTTTGGAAGGTGATTTCATCACCACCCTAAAGTGACGAAAGATTTCGACAAGATGTGTTTCATGCAAGATGGAGTTCTATCCCATCAAAGCAGGAGAGTGTTTGATGTCCTGGAGGAGCACTTTGGGGACTGCATTCTGGCTGTGGGGTACCCAGAGGCCACTGGCCTAGGTCTCGATTGCCCAACAAATGTGACTTCTTTTCGAGAGGCTATATTAAAGACAAAGTGTCCACCAATAACCCCAAACCCATTACTGTCTTGAAAACATCCATTCAGGAGGTCATTGACAGCATCAATGTTTCAAGACTTCCACGGGTCATCTAGAATTTCGCTATTTGTTGTTCCACATTATCGCCAATGATGACAGCCATATCAAACATGTCATAGCCTAAATCCAAATACCTGTAGTATTGTTTACATGTTGAATAAAGTGTGTGCATGCCACAGTTTCTAACCAATTTACATTTTTTAATAGTTCAATAATTGTCACCATGTAACAAGACAAGTAACAAAATATATTGGTCAAAATGAATTATATTACATTACTGAAAGAATGCAAGATTATGATGGAGTTGTATGTGGTCTTTTGTGTTAGTTTTGGTAAAGCTGTTGTCAGATAATTATACATTTAATGACATGTTACTACATCTAATAAATGGATAAAATAACTGTACAAGGTACTGTAAACAGAAGGTGTGGAGAACTACGAACAATAAAAAGATAAAAAAGTATTTGAGAAAACAATTTGATCGAACACTGACTAACACTTCTCAAGTAACTGAAACTTATATTGTTTTTAGTGATAGAAGATTAGTAGACCTAAATGATGGAGCTGATACAAAAGATATAGTTAACAGAAGATATTTAGAAAATGAATTAAATAATCTAGTACTAAAGCTGAATGCACAATAAGTTTAAACAGTATAGTAACAATTTTACAAAATCAAAAATTAATCAGCTACATAATGATAATGATGTCATTATAACAAATCTGAACAATCTAAACAAAGATTTTGTTGAAATATATATAATATACAAATAATATAATTTTCGTATATGGCTGGAAGTGAACAAATGCTGTATTATTCTGAAAATGATGTTGCACTGAAAAACAGTATTGTCATTTACAAAAATATAAGCAAAAATTTAACTTATAATTATGTCAGTATAAGATTCAGTAAGTTACAATCTATATGAAATAAATAATTACAATCAATCAATAACATTGACTATATCAAATTTTCTAAATGTAAGATTAAATGACATAATTAAAACCGAAGAATTGGATGGAAAAATTTTAATTGATACGCTTTAATCTACATGAATACAAAATCGAAATTCATTCTGTGTCCTTAACGATGATCATATTCGAAGTTTTAAAATCAAAAAAATTGACTGGTGTTATCTTCAAAGAGCAATAAATAAAAAAGGATAAGGGAGAAGTCAAGGAATTTGTGCACTAAATAAAACTAAAAAGGAAACACTGCTACAACATATAAATATTGGTATCATTAAAATTTGTGAAGGAATTATTAATGAATTAACAAGCCAATCAGAAAAGCTTTTAAGATATAAAATTTTGTTTCACTTGCTTCAACAGAAAATGCAAAATAAAAAAATTTCAACAAAAAATGTGTGATTAAAAATTTTATAAACTGTAATTAATGTTTTCCTAAAATTTGTCAGATTATTCCAGTTAAAGAAATTTTTTTAATTTATTGTCACTAAAACTCATTGAAATCTTCAAACAAATAATCGTAAAGATTGTTAAACAAAGATTTTCAAGAACTCATGAAAAATATGTCATTAACCATTACTCATGTTTTTCAGTATTAAAGCAGCTGTTGCTGCAAGATTTAATACAGGATTAAATGAAAAAATGTGCGTAAAATATTGCTTTTCAAGGTAAGTGAGCTGATTTAACTACAAAGATGGTTGACGAATGTAACAATAAAAAATACTTGACAATGAAGATGAAATGGAAACATATAGACAAAATTTATATATAACTCATTAAAATTGTTTCTAATGATCATAAACCAAAATTTAAAATAGAAGATAAAGTGAGAATAAGCAAATTGATAGAAATTTTAGAAAAAACTTATACTTCAATTGTATTTGAAGATGATACATTTTCAGAATGTATTATATACAAATTAAAAGAAAGCAAGATATTTTCAGTATTTGTCTTAAAGTAAAAGTTATAAAGAGAAATGTGATAAAGTTTAAGTTAACTTGATATATTTTGTTAACTCACATAACAGTTGGATATATAAAGATATAATAATTTTTAAATTTTTAAATATATGGTGTATAGAGTGTGAAAAACATATTTGCACTTAAATTTTTTGTCTTTGACTGCTACCCTGATGATGATGAATCTGAATGCTGCCCCTGTATATTTTCATTCATAAATCAACTGACTGGTAATTGGATAAATTTTTTATTTACTCTGGAAGTGACAAAATTTGAATTGTGTATAACTATTACAAGTAACAGTCTAATATAGACATCAGACTTCATCAAAAAGTATTTCTGTAGTTAAATTAAGTTTTTGCCTGTTATTTATTTATAATCATTGGCATATGAGAGTAGTTCATAATATTTTCTGACTATTTTATCTTTGTTAAAATGTATTCAGTCACATTTTTCTATTCCTTATTTTGTTTTTGTGCACTGAGATTAAGCAATACACCTTTATCATTTAGCTTGTTGCTAAATGTAGGTGCAATTTTTTTCAGATATTTTCAGTGGCTCTGTTTACTGTGGAGGTATTTATATGTTGTTAAATATTTTATCTCTAGTTATATCATCATTTAATTTTAGTTCATTTAACAGTAAATCTCTCTGCCTCACAATGAAAACAATTAAGTAATATATTATGTCATAAAAATTCGTGTTATTTAATTCTTTATCTTCTTCTGTTCCTTGTAATTTAAATACTGATTTAAATAATTTTACAATAATTTCATAACTGATATAGTTTCTCGTATAAAAATATTCAAATTTGTCAACAGTATTATATGTACAAATCATTGATTGACTTTTATTTTTGCACAAAAATTGTTTAAGAGGCTCGCCCAGAATGTAAGGCACTGCATATTTTTTGTCAGCCTAAAACAATGCTGGAAATGCAAAATGTGACAAATGTGTTATATGAAGTGTCCTGAGTTAGTGCTCCTAGTTTTTGTCACTTCTGACAAATAGGGCAGCTGTAGGTCAGTTTCAAAATAGCGTCTGTAGGACGTGTACGTTACAAGCAATGTGCAGTCATTGATTTCCTCACTGCAGAGGAAGAAATTATGGGTAATATTCACAAATGCTTGTGCAAAGTCTATGTAGCATCTGATGTCAGCCTTATGGGAGTAGCCGAGCGATCTTAGGAGCTGCAGTCATGGACTGTGGGGCAGGTCCCGGCGGAGGTTCGAGTCCTCCCTTGGGCATTGGTGTGTGTGTTTGTCCTTAGGATAATTTAGGTTAAGTAGTGTGTAGGCTTAGGGACTGATGACCTTAGCAGTTAAGTCCCATAAGATTTCACATACATTTGAACGTTTTTGAATGTGATGTCAACATAACTAGTTAGTCACTGGCCACAGAGCGTGAGGTTATCAGAAAGCGTTTTGTCAGAGCTCCACGACTTGCAATGGTCAGGGAGACTGTCCATGGCTGTTATTCCCGAGATGTTGCAGCGAGCTGATGTTGTCATTTGTGACGACAGAAGCCATTTGTAGAAGATATTCTGATGATGATGAGGAGGTGATCCACACAGTAAAACACTGGCTTTGCCACCAGGATAAGGGTTTATACCAACAGGTCGTACACACCCTCGTTTTGCATTGGAGGACAGCCATAGATTGGGATGGAGATTGTGGACAAATGGTGTGTGTAGATAAACCACCATTGTAGCATGTGTGTAAATCTCATTATGTTCAATAAGTAATTGTTAAAGAAAAAAAATCGACACAATACTTTCTAGGCAACCCTTGTAGTAACAAAAACCTCTAAAAGTTGAAACACCATATAAAAATTCATATACATAAGTTTTAAAATTATCAGAATACAACAAAGGTTCCATTTCTTATTTACACTGATTTGCAAAGTGTCTTATTAATCCAGATAAATGATATACAATGAAATATCAAAACAAGAAACAAGAGGTTTTACTATTACATTAAAAATGTTAATGGAATGTGAAAAATTAATTTTTTATATAAAAGAAAATTGTCATGTATTAATGAAGGAAGAAGTTGGTGATTTATATTCTGTAATATACAACTGAAAGACCAACAAGACATAATAATTCGAATCCTTGTTCATTATGTAGATGTCATTATTCACAAAAGACATACAAATTTCTCTTTATGATCATGTATCTGGAAAGTATATAAATCCATTTTGCAAAAACTAGTTTATAAATAAAGAAGTCACGTTTTGTACCAATATATTTGCATAAATTATCAAGATATGACACTCATTTGTTCATCAAAGAACTTGATTATGACGAAAAAGAAATAGATTTAACAGCAAATAATGACAATGCATATACTGGTTTTGGAAAAAGAACAGAAAATTAGGAAATGGGGTTATTTATAAATTTGCATTTATGGCTATGAGTCTCGAAAAACTATCATCAAATAAAAGACATTATCAAATGACAAACACCAGAAAAATTCTTCCAGAAAATTTAGTAAATTTAGTAGTTAAATAAAGGCATGTATGCTAATAATTATATGGATAGTTGGGTGAAGTTTAAAAAAGGGATCTTAGATTAAATCATTTTTCTGTAAGAAATTAAATGAGTTCAATATTAGTGATCAAGGGTATAATTGTGCCAAATTAGTTTGTGATGATTCTAATGTAAGAAATTTTGGTGAATATTATGACCTATACTTCAAAATTAATGTTTTGTTGTTATCTGTTATTTTTGAAATTTTGGAGAAACTTGTATAAGAGCTTATGATTTAGATCCATCTTCATATTTTACTACACCTGTTTAAGCTTTTGATCTCATGTTACAGATGGTATAAGTTAAATGACGATTATTAGATGATTATGGCATGATTCAAAAAGTTAAAAAAGGATCAGAGGTGGTATTTCTCAATGTACTGAAATATATGTCAAAGCAAATTATAAATTTTTGAAAGATTGTGCTTCAAATGAGAAATTAAATTTTTTAACATATTTAGATGTGTATAATTTATATTGCTTGTTTATGAGTTAATATTTGCCATATAATGGATCTGAATGAGATAATGCAGATAATTTGGATTCTAAAAAACAGTATATTTTCTGGTATGTCTCTTTTTGGATATTGTTTAAGTAGATTTAAAATATTAAAAAATTATTACATGACGAACATGGAGATTAAATTGTGTATGGGACAAAACATGAAAGTTATTAATAACAAATGACAAATAGAATTATATAATTCACTACAGAAATGGTAAACAATATTGGTCTCTTGGAGTGATGATAAGAAAAATAGGTAAAGTTTTGAAATTTAAACAATCCAATTTGTTGAAAAAATATATATTTTGACATATGAAAATGAAAAATGAAGGAAAAATTGATTTTGAAAAGAATTTCTACACATTAATGAATAATTTACTGCTTGGAATAATGGTGCAAATGATTAGAAACAGAAAGGGTAGAAAATTTGTTCCAGATGAAAAAAGTGTAAAAAACTTATAGTAAAACCAAATTTCAAATGAAGAAGAACATCTAATTAGTGTCTTGTTGCGATTCACATGAATAAAACAAAACTTAATTTAACAAACTAATTTCCATTACATTGAGCATACTTGATTTGACAAAATAATTAATGTATAATTTTTATTATCAAGTTATGAAACAGAAATAAGGAAAAAACTGAACTTTGTAACCAAGATGCTGACAGTTAAATTTATAATACAGGAACAGATGATTTTTATGAAGGCACCAAAAAAATTCTTGATACTTTTGCAACAAGTAATTATTCAAAAGAAAATCTTTAAAACAGTCCTCAATGAAAAAGGCTTATGTAAAATGAAAGATGAACATAATCTAAGAATAATGTAAGAACTGTGTGGTTTGAGATAAAAAATGTATGCTTGTAAAATTGGTGATGTTGAGGAGGTAAACTCAAATGTAATTAAGGCATATGTTGCAAAAAATAAGACAAGCTAACAAGTCTATGAAACGTATTTGTTTAATAATACTGAACAATATAGAACTATGAATGTAATTTGAAGTAAGAAACGTAATCTATTCTGTTCAAATTAATAAAAAACATTATCTCCTTGTGGTGATATAGCATATGTTTTGGAAAATAAAATAGATTCATTACCTTATAGACATTACTTACTTAAATGATTCATATATAATTTTTCGATGTAATATATTTATCATCTTTATAAAATTCACATTTTATAAATTTACGTTCTCCCTTAAAAAATAGATTAATTATGTGTTCTTTGACTTCTGCACCACCCTACCAACCATCATAATAACCATTTAAACTTGAAACAACAACAAAATTTAAAACTAATTCTCTTAACATATTTTGCAGTATAGAATGTGTTTGCGATAGTAAGTATTTTTGTATATTTGGCGGATAATACTTGTGATGTTTCCTTTAAGATATAATTAATGTTAAAATTTTGAATCTACTCGAAAACTCTGAAGAGATCAATTTATACTGATAAAAATATTTTTATTATAGAATTGTAAGTAAGTGAGTGAAAGGAAATAAAAAATTATTTCTTGGTTTACTGGGTTTTCGATTTTCTTATCCACATTTTCAAGAAAAAAGAGGTGATGATGAAGATATGATTTGAAAGTTTTAAATCTTTATAAAAGTATTATTTTTACCTTGAAATTGCGCAAATTTCACTTGAAGTGTTCGGAACAGATTTGGAAAACGCACAAAAAAAGTAAACATGGCTAAAAATTATTAACATGTTTAAAAAACAGTGAACATGATCAAAAACGATTTAAATGCTTGAAAAAGCGACGACTGCTTTTCGTGCACAGCGTTTTTATTCTTTTTTGTTATTTAAATCTGACTCCTTGATAAAACCTGTATTTTTGATGATAATATTTGCTGATTTTTTTGCGAAATTTAGTGAAATTTGACGAATTTGTTGATTTTGTCAAAATACTTGGGAAGGGTGAGGAACCAGATCTGTCATTGACTATATAATAACAGATCAGGAATTCAGAAAGGCTGTGAGGGATACATGTGTATTCAGGGGATTCTTTGATGAAACTGATCATTATTTAATCTGCAGTGAAATTGGGATTGTGAGGCTGAAAGTGCAGGTCCTCAGGTCCATATGTAGGAGGATAAGAGTGGAGACACTTCAGGATAAGGAAATCAGGCACAAGTACATAACAGCGATCTCAGAAAGGTACCAGTTAGTTGAATGTAGTCAATTACAGTCACTTGAAAAGGAATGGACAAGGTACAGGGACACAGTACTAGAGGCGGCTAAAGAACGTTTTGCAACAGTAGTGTGTAAAAGTAGGATGAAGCAAAAAGCTGTAAAAGGAAAAAGAAGGCGTATCAAAAATGGCTACATACTAGAACTGAGGTAGACAGAGAAAGTTATGTTGAAGAAAGAAACAAAGCCAAACAGATAATTGCAGCATCCAAGAAGAAATCTTGGGAAGACTTTGGAAACAGGTTGGAGACTATGGGTCAAGCTGCTGGAAAACCATTCTGGAGTGTAATTAGCAGTCTTCGAAAGGGAGATAAGAAGGAAATGACAATTATTTTCGACAGGTCAGGAAAGCTGCTGGTGAATGCTGTGAATACCTTGGGCAGATGGAGGGAATATTTTGAAGAGTTGCTCAACGTAGGTGAAAATGCGATCAGTAATGTTTCAGATTTCGTGGTAGAATGGAATATGAATGATGATGGAAATAGGATCACATTTGAGGAAGTGGAGAAAATGGTCAATAGATTGCAGTGCAATAAAGCAGCCGAGGTGGATGAAATTAAGTCAGAACTCATCAAATACAGTGGAATGTCAGGTCTTAAATGACTACACAGGATAATTCAAATGGCCTGGGAGTCGGGACAGGTTCCATCAGACTAGACAAAAGCAGCAATCACACCAATCTTTAAACATGGAAACAGAAAAGATTGTAACAACTACAGAGGTATCTCTTTAATCAGCATTGTGGGTAAAATCTTCTCAGGTATTGTTGAAAGGAAAGTGGGAGTATTAGTTGAGGACCAATTGGATGAAAATCAGTGTGGGTTTAGGCCTCTTAGAGGTTGTCAGGACCAGATCTTTAGCTTACGGCAAATAACAGAGAAGTGCTATGAGTGGAACAGGGAATTGTATCTATGCTTTATAGATCTAGAAAAGGCATATGACCGGTTTCCTAGGAGGAAGTTATTGTCTGTTCTACGAGATTATGGAATTGGAGGTAAACTTTTGCAAGCAATTAAAGGTCTTTACATGGATAGTCAGGCAGCAGTTAGAGTTGAGGGTAAATTGAGTTCATGGTTCAGAGTAGTTTCAGGGGTAAGACAAGGCTGCAACCTGTCTCCACTGTTGTTCATATTATTTATGGATCATATGTTGAATACAACAGACTGGCTGGGTGAGATTAAGATATGTGAACACAAAATAAGCAGTCTTGCATATGCGGATGACTTAGTTGTGATGGCAGATTCGATTGAAAGTTTGCAAAGTAATATTTCAGAGCTAGATCAGAAATGTAAGGACTATGGTATCTAGATCACCATCTCCAAAACAAAAGTAATGTCAGTGGGTAAGAAATATAAACGGATTGATTGCCAAATAGGAGGAACAAAGTTAGAACAGGTGGACAGTTTCAAGTACTTAGGATGCATATTCTCACAGGATGGCAACATAGTGAAAGAACTGGAATCGAGGTGTAGCAAAGCTAATGCAGTGAGCGCTCAGCTACGATCTACTCTCTTCTGCAAGAAGGAAGTCAGTACCAAGGCTAAGTTATCTGTGCACCGTTCAATCTATCGACCAACTTTGTTGTATGGGAGCGAAAGCTGGGTGGATTGAGGTTACCTTATCAACAAGGTTGAGGTTACGGCTATGAAAGTAGCTAGGATGATTGCAGGTACTAGTAGATGGGAACAATGGCAGGAGGGTGTCCACAATGAGGAAATCAAAGAAAAACAGGGAATTATTTGGTGGGGTCATGTTACACGTATGGGAGAATCAAGGTTACCCAAGAGACTCATGGGTTCTGCACCAGAGGGTAGGAGGAGTCGGGGCAGACCAAGGAGAAGGTGCCTGGATTCGGTTATGAATGATTTTGAAGTAATAGGTTTAACATCGGAAGAGGCACCAATGTTAGCACTTATTAGGGGATCATGGAGGAATTTTATAAGGGGGGCTATGCTCCTGACTGAACGCTGAAGGGCATAATCAGTCTTAAATGATGATGATGATGATGATGTCAAAATTGGGGTGGTACTTCATTATATATCTACTGCCCTCATCCTGCAAGAATCCAGGCACTCACTGAGGGTGGCGGTTCAGATGTTTGGCAGGTAATAGGAGCCCTTAGGAAAACAGCTGCCAAGTAGGGGAAGGAATTCATTCTGCGATCTGTTTCCACAGCCGGAGGAGTCATCCAAGATGTGGAACAGGTCCTTGCAGACAACATGAGGAACACAGGGTGCAGTCAACTGCAGGTAGTGGCTCATGTCGGTAGAAATGATGTGTACCATTTTGGATCATAAGAGACTCTCTCTCGTTTAGCATGGTTAGCTGAACTGGTCAAGACTGCCAGTCTTGCTTGTCTGTCAAAGGCAGAGCTCACCATCTATAGCACTATTGACAGGACTGATTGCAGACTTTTGGTACAGAGGCGAGTGCAAACTCTGAATGAGAGGCTAACACAGTTCTGTGACCATTTGGGCTGCTGATTCCTTCACTTGTGTATAGGGTAGTGGTGTATGTGCTCACTTAGTCTGGGCCAGGGTCCAGGTCAAGCAAGAAGCAGCTATATAGGTAGTGGGGTCTTTATGGAGTTGGCGGGGGGATTTTTTAAGTTATGTGGTCTCAGGAAAGAACAAGAAAGGTTGATATAGGAACCTTACGTACCATAGTAGTAAACTACTGCAGCTATGTTGGTAAAGAACCAGAGCTTCAAGCGCTAATAAGAAACACCAAAGCACAAATCGTTGCAGGTACAGAAATCTGGCTAAAGCTGGAGACAACCTCAGCCACCTAACAGTTTTCGGAAAGGATGGATTAAATATAGCTGGTGATGAGCTTGTTGCTGATAGTAGTAATATGGTTATTGATGTAGGTAGTGCATGTGAGTTAATATGGGTAGAGGTTATACTTGACTACCGGTATAAAACAATAACAGGTTCCATTACTAACCCCCAGCTCTTAAGATACAAGTGCTCAACAGTTGAAGGAAAACTTGGGTCTCATTTCAAATAGGTACCTCAATCATACAATTAATGGGTTGCTAACAAAAATCCCATTAGTCAAAAAAATCAGAAAATGAGTTAGGGGCGACATCATGTAGTATTCAGCATTTTGCACGAGATTACAAAACAGCTTTTGTAAAAAACACCTCAAGTCGTACTGTATATGACTCTAAAAATACGCGATTCTGCAAAAAGCGTACAAAGTCCGGACAGTTGCTACCAAGAACACAACTAGCCAGTGGTGCGTCATGCAGCTGCCACGAGAGTGCTCTGCTCAACTCCCGATGAACCACTGATATGGTACACTTCTCTTATATCTGCTCTCGTTCTTCTAGGTCATACTCCTGTTTTCGAAATTTTTACGTTAATGTGGGCACACATGGTCCAGATTGGCAGCAAAAGAGAGCAAGAAAGACGAAAAATCAGGATAATATTCGTGATGCCAAAGTATGTGCCGAAGAACACATCAATCACGTCGCGAAACTGGTACCAGCTCGCATGACTAGAGAGGACTTTAAGTTCGTTGCATTACGGTTTTATTGTCTGTTATCATTTATTGGTATCGCGTACATTATCATGACGTGAACCCTTTCAAAAATTCCGAACTAGTACAGATGAAACAGCTCAGACATCAGTTTTATCTGCGGTGGTCTAGCGGTTCTAGGCGCTCAGTCCGGAACCGCGCGACTGCTGCGGTCGCAGTTTCGAATCCTGCCTCGGGCATGGATGTGTGTGATGTCCTTAGGTTAGTTAGGTTTAAGTAGTTAATTAGTTCTAGGGGACTGATGACCACAGATGTTAAGTCCCATAGTGCTCAGAGCCATTTGCACCATTTTAGCCATCAGTTTTATCTCTATTTCTGTTCATGTTTCCTTTAAATTTAAGAAAAACTATGTCTAAAAACGTATTTCTTTTATTTACACAATACAAATAATTTTGCGAAAGAAAATATGTATTTGATGTCTAAATGAGAAAGAGGAGGAAGAGCTCAACAGCAGTATCATTGAAGACTTCACAAAATGAAGTCGAAAGATGGCCAAGATAGTCATCTAATTGGTTTGACAGACAATCATGGTATCACGAATTTTCGATCAAGGACGCATGATGAAGACAATTTGACCCCTCGGGCCACGACATTCACGCACAAAGTGCGGGTAACGGGGGAAAATGTTGATTTTTAAAGTTTGCATGGAGTTAACTGCGAGTGATTGTGAAGACTGCAAAATAACTTGGTTCATTTTGGGGACTCTCCAACGGACAATTATGGTAAATATTTCAAATGGCCACGAAAGCACCAGAACAGCTTCTAAAGGATATTGAGGCCCATATCATGTACTTCCCTGGCCGGAAATCCCATTACTCACTTAGAGATAATCCCAATAGGCGTTGTTTGCCAGAAGACTTCACTGTCAAGGATGTGCACAACGATTTCTTTAGCGCCTACCTATTAAATGTCTAATTAAAACTTTACTGGTAGATTTCCAAAACTTTAAACAGCCATTTCCGATGTTCCAGATCTGACACTTACAAAGAATGCGATTCGCTTCAGCAAAAAATAAATGCAGGTAAAGAAGATACGGAGGGAAAAGCTACTGAGGTACAGAAAGCTGTTCACCTCAGAAAAGTGGAGTATTTCTTTGATGAAACAAGAGCATTTATTATGGAAGCCAGTCAGGGAAAAGTTAATTGCATCTTGGTAGATTTTATACAGAATTTACCTCTTCCTGATTCACCAACAAGTGCTGTATACTACTTGCATAAGTCGTGGTATAATGGCTTTGGGTACACCATTTGCGAAAAGGAAAGTCAGTATATACAGATATCCTGAAAATGAGGCAAAGAAAGCACGCAATGAGGTTATCTCAATACGATTACATTTCACAAACATCATCCAACACTCAGAGTTAACAGAGGATCTGGTTTTAATAACTGACAGTGGTTCACGTCCTCTTTCGTGTGGCGCACATTCTTCAAAATAGTTCAAATGGCTCTGAGCACTATGGGACTTAACATCTGAGGTCATTAGTCCCCTAGAACTTAGAAATACTTAAACCTAACTAAACTAAGGACATCACACACATCCATGCCCGTGGCAGGATTCGAACCTGCGACCGTAGCAGTCGCGTGGTTCCGGATTGAAGCGCTTAGAACCGCTGGGCCATCGCGGCCGGCAGCGCATTTTCTCAAAATTTTTGAAAGAACTGCATATCTTTTCCCCGTTTGTGGTCATAGCTACCTACCAAGACCATGATTGTTTACTTATTTTCGCACAACGCAGTAAGATTACCACCACCCAACTTCCCGAAACATGGGGGATTCTCAAGGCACGGACGCTCGACCATCTACTTTTCTTTTCTTTTCTTTTTTTTTTTTGAGACATCCATCCCATTCATCCACCCTGATGTCAAGAACTTCAAGAAAGCAACCGCCAGTTTGTTTTCAAAATCACCAAAGCCAGCATTCAGGCTTTAAAGTGTTCGATCTATGCAGTTTGACTTTAAAAAAAAGTTGTACGATTGCGAGACGCGTACCGTCACATCATCAAAACCCAAAGGTTCAAAACTTCTGACACAATGAACGTATCAGGAGTTTCCACATTCTCTCCTGAAGCGAAACCTGCGAAGGTTAAAGACGTATTATGAGTTTCGGAATACCACGAAAATCGTTTAAGCACAAAGAACTACTCCAGGCTGTTTGGTACAACTGCATCAGCGGATGATGACAGTAGTGATGCAGGTGATGATTAATGTTTTGAGATGTCACTGTATGCTGTATATCACATTTCTCGTCCTGTATCTTTAAACAAATAATTTTTAACTAATACAAGTCGTAACATATTATTTCAACGTGATAGTAACATCTACATGATATGTAACTGTAATATTATTATGCTTTACATTAGTTGCATTTTTATAGAATTCTACAAAAAACCCACTATTCCAGTGGGTTTTCCTTCTCCATACATAGAGAATATAATTTGATATTAGTCAGTTAAATTTGATAACATTCCTGATGTCTACGGAATATTCAGACAAAACGAAAACAAATTAGCTACTTATGGGACGAAGTAACGTTGTTTTTCGTTTTTCCAACATTTATTTTCTGACTAGGGGGATTTTTGCCGGAAACCCCCCCATGAACCATGGACCTTGCCGTTGGTGGGGAGCCTTGCGTGCCTCAGCGATACAGACGGCCGTACCGTAGGTGCAAGCACAACGGAGGGGTAGTTGCTGAGAGGCCAGACAAACGTGTGGTTCCTGAAGAGGGGCAGCAGCCTTTTCAGTAGTTGCAGGGGCAACAGTCTGGATGATTGATTGATCTGGCCTTGTAACGTTAACCAAAACGGCCTTGCTGTGCTGGTACTGCGAACGGCTGAAAGCAAGGGGAAATTTTTCCCGAGGGCATGCAGCTTTACTGTATGATTAAATGATGATGTCGTCCTCTTAGGTAAAAAATTCCGGAGGTAAAATAGTCCCCCATTCGGATCTCCGGGCGGGGACTACTCAAGAGAACGTCGCTACCAGGAGAAAGAAAACTGGCGTTCTACGGATCGGAGCGTGGAATGTCAGATCCCTTAATCGAGCAGGTAGGTCAGAAAATTTAAAAAGGGAAAGTTCGGTGGCAGGAGGAGCAAGTCTTTTGGTCTGGTGAATACAGGGTTATAAATACAAAATCAAATAGGGGTTATGCAGGAGTAGGTTTGATAATGAATAGGAAAATAGGGGTGCGGGTAAGCTACTACAAACAGCATAGTGAACGCATTATTGTGGCCAAGATAGACACAAAGCCCACGCCTACTACAGTAGTACAAGTTTATATGCCAACTAGCTCTGCAGATGATGAAGAAATTGAGGAAATGTATGATGAGATAAAAGAAATTATTCAGGTAGTGAAGGGAGACGAAAATTTAATAGTCATGGGTGACTGGAATTCGTCAGTAGGAAAAGGGAGAGAAGGAAACATAGTAGGTGAATATGGGTTGGGGTGAAGAAATGAAAGAGGAAGCCGTCTGGTAGAATTTTTCACAGAGCATAACTTAATCATAGCTAATACTTGGTTCAAGAATCATAAAAGAAGGTTGTATACATGGAAGAATCCTGGACATACTAAAAGGTATCGGATAGATTATATAATGGTAAGACAGAGATTTAGGAATCAGGTTTTAAATTGTAAGACATTTCCAGGGGCAGATGTGGACTCTGACCACAATCTATTGGTTATGAACTGTAGATTAAAACTGAAGAAACTACAAAAATGTGCCAATTTAAGGAGATGGGCCCTGGATAAACTGAAAGAACCAGATGTTGTAGAGAGTTTCAGGGAGAGCATAAGGGAACAATTGACAGGAATGGAGGAAAGAAATACAGTAGAAGAAGAATGGGTAGCTCTGAGGGATGAAGTAGTGAAGGCAGCAGAAGATAAAGTAGGTTAAAAGTCGAGGGATAATAGAAATCCGTGGGTAACAGAAGAAATATTGAATTTAATTGATGAAAGGAGAAAATATAAAAATGCAGTAAATGAAGCAGGCAAAAAGGAATACAAACGTCTCAAAAATGAGATCGACAGGAAGTGCAAAATGGCTAAGCAGGGATGGCTAGAGGACAAATGTAAGGATGTAGATGCTTATCTCACTAGGGGTAAGATAGATACTGCCTACAGGAAAATTAAAGTGACCTTTGGAGAAAAGAGAGCCACTTGTATGAATATCAAGAGCTCAGATGGAAACCCAGTTCTGAGCAAAGAAGGGAAGGCGGAAAGGTGGAAGGAGAATATAGAAGGTTTATACAAGGGCGACGTACTGGAAATGGAAGAGAATGCAGATGAAGATGAAATGGGAGATACGATACTGCGGGAAGAGTTTGAGAGAGCACTGAAAGATCTGAGTCGAAACAAGGCCCCGAGAGTAGACAACATTCCATTAGAACTACTGACGGCCTTGGGAGAGCCAGTCATGACGAAACTCTACCATCTGGTGAGCAAGATGTGTGAGACAGGCGAAATACCCACAGACTTCAAGAAGAATATAATAATACCAATCCCAAAGAAAACAGGTGTTGACAGATGTGAAAATTACCGAACTATCAATTTAATAAGTCACAGCTGCAAAATACTAACGCGAATTCTTTACAGACGAATGGAGAAACTGGTAGAAGCAGACCTTGGGGAAGATCAGTTAGGATTCCGCAGAAATGTTGGAACACGTGAGGCAATACTACCCTTACGACTTATCTTAGAAGAAAGATTAAGAAAAGGCAAACCTACGTTTCTAGCATTTGTAGACTTAGAGAAAGCTTTTGACAATGTTGACTGGAATACTCTCTTTCAAATTCTAAAGGTGGCAGGGGTAAAATACAGGGAGCGTAAGGCTATTTACAATTTGTACAGAAATCAGATGGCAGTAATAAGAGTCGAGGGGCATGAAAGGGAAGCAGTGGTTGGGAAGGGAGTGAGACAGGGTTGTAGCCTCTCCCCGATGTTATTCAATCTGTATATTGAGCAGGCAGTAAAGGAAACAAAAGAAAAATTTGGAGTAGGTATTAAAATTCATGGAGAAGAAATAAAAACTTTGAGGTTCGCCGGTGACATTGTAATTCTGTCAGAGACAGCAAAGGACTTGGAAGAGCAGTTGAACGGAATTCACAGTGTCTTGAAAGGAGGATATAAGATGAACATCAACAAAAGCAAAACGAGGATAATGGAATGTAGTCAAATTAAATCGGGTGATGGTGAGGGAATTAGATTAGGAAATGAGACACTTAAAGTAGTAAAGGAGTTTTGCTATTTGAGGAGCAAAATAACTGATGTTGGTCGAAATAGAGAGGATATAAAATGTAGACTGGCAATGGCAAGGAAAGCGTTTCTGAAGAAGAGAAATTTCTTAACATCGAGTATAGATTTAAATGTCAGGAAGTCGTTTCTGAAAGTGTTTGTATGGAGTGTAGCCATGTATGGAAGTGAAACATGGACGATAACTAGTTTGGACAAGAAGAGAATAGAAGCTTTCGAAATATGGTGCTAAAGAAGAATGCTGAAGATTAGATGGGTAGATCACATAACTAATGAGGAGGTATTGAATAGAATTGGGGAGGAGTTTGTGGCACAACTTGACAAAAAGAAGGGACCGGTTGGTAGGACATGTTTTGAGGCATCAAGAGATCACAAATTTAACATTGGAGGGCAGCGTGGAAGGTAAAAGTCGTAGAGGGAGACCAAGAGATGAATACACTAAGCAGATTCAGAAGGATGTAGGTTGCAGTAAGTACTGGGAGATGAAGAAGCTTGCACAGGATAGAGTAGCATGGAGAGCTGCATCAAACCAGTCTGAGGACTGAAGACCACAACAACAATAACAACCTCTTATTATACTTGGTGATGAATTCAATCGACCCTCAATATGTACCCGAAAATAAAGGTTTAAAGTCGGTGGTAGGCGTGAAACGTCGTCCGTAATCGTACTAATAAACGCTTTCCCAGAAAATTACATTTGACAATTAGTTCAGGAGTCCACTTGAAGTGTAAATGGCTGCGAAAACGTAATCGACCTCATAGGAACAAATAATTATGAGCAAATAGGGAGCATTATGAGAGATAGAAGTTTTAGTGACCAGAAGAGCGTTGTAGTGACGCTGAGTACCGTAACATCCAAGTCCATGAAAAGAAAACCAAAATATATCTCTTTCAAGAATCAGATAAAAATGTGAGTGAACCGCTTCCTAAGATACAGCTTTCATTCCTCCCGAATGTGGTTTGGATTCAAAGAACTACAGTCGACAGCAATGAAGAGTTTTATACCATACTAATTAATAAAATATGGAACTGATACTCATGGTACAGAAACAGGTCAGAAGCAACGAAAAATTCAAGCCAAAATTAAGCAAAACGCAAAATACCGATGATTTGCGAAGTATTACAGAATTTCGATATTTAGCATGAACTTCAATGCGAGATGTTTTTAATAGTTTGGGCAATGAAACTCTGTTTTGAAACCTGTCAGGAAGTCTGAATAGATTCTGGTCGAAATTAAAACAGAAGCAAATGAGCCCTCGGTCACAATTTTTTAGTCTTATTAACCAGGTTTCAACACTTCGAGGGGTGACTTCATCAGAATTTAGACATTTAAAGTGGTCTACAACATAATTACATATTTATGGAAAGAAAAAAACTTTTTTATATAGAACAAAGTGTAAGTACTGACTAACAGTACAAGACAGCGATAGTATTTGCATGTGACGCATAAAATAAATAACAGGCCAAAAGGGCTTTAGTCACAAAATATTTAAAAAGAATGTGTGAAGGCGAGTCTCTAAGGGTTTCTCATACCTGTACAGCCACAGGCTGCAACGGACTGTGGCGTTAAAAAGCGCGGCAGGTGAACATGACATTGCAGCGAGAGCGCCATCTAGTAACCGCAGGTACAACTTGGCTAATTAACATTCAAATGTTGACAGGCGAAAATTACAATGAGTATTGTTCAGTACACAAGTAAAAGACAGTGTTTTGCTTAACGGTTACAGACATAGTAACATTTCGTCTACATCAGATCCTAGAAGTACAGTTTGAAGCATAAAAACGTCATTATAGAACATGGAGAAAGGGCTGAATAACACAGCCTGTCGAAAACGAGTATAACATGAAATACAGCCAACAAACCGTTTAATAAATGAAAAACTATGAGATGACTTAGGATGGTCGGCAAAAGACGAATTTTGGGTGCTAGTGCCATTTTTCCTTAAAAGGTTGTTCTTTATATCTGGTTGTAAAGGAACATCCTGTTTGTCCTATGTAGTAAGAAGAGCAGGTATCGCAGAAAATCTTATAGAAGCCAGAACTTTCTAAAGGGGAACGAATCGATTTTAAATTATAAATGAAGTTTTTTTCAAGTTATTATTTGTAGAAAAGGCAACGTTTCAGTTGTATTTATTATGCAGAAGACGTTGGATCTGATAGGAGATGGGCCCCGAGAAAGGAATAGAAAGGTATTTTTTTTTGGTTAAATTCAATGATAGAGGTGCCGAGGGTAGCAACCCTTTTAACAGTTTTCTTTCAGAGGATGTCATCTACTATGCCAGGTTTATACTCGTTATTAACTTCTATCGTTTTGAGTAAATTGATGTTGTCGTTGAACTTTTCTTCCAGAAGTGGAATGGAAGTAGCTCGGTGAATAGCAGAGTGAAATAAGGTGTTTTTATGAGACTGTGTTTGTATAGAAGACGCAGGAATGATCTGATCAGTATATGTTTCTTTACAAAAAATGTTGAATGAGATTTTATTTTCTTGAGGTATTGAATAGAATTGGGGAGAAGAGGAATTTGTGGCACAACTTGACAAGAAGAAGGGACCGGTTGGTAGGACATGTTCTGAGGCATCAAAGGGTCACAAATTTCACATTGGAGGGCAGCGTGGAGGGTAAAAATCGTAGAGGGAGACCAAGAGATGAATACACTAAGCAGATTCAGAAGGATGTAGGTTGTAGTAAGTACTGGGAGATGAAGAAGCTTGCCCAGGATAGGGTAGCATGGAGAGCTGCATCAAACCAGTCTCAGGACTGAAGACCACAACAACAACAACAACATAGAGAGTTGATGAAAATATCGGCAAGAATACCAGCTAAGGTATTTCCCATAGAAGTTTGTCGGTTTGCTGCTACAGTTGTTCATTAAATTCGAAATAGTTGTAATTGACTACGACTGTGATGAGATTTATGAAGTCAGTGATTTGTTCATTTGACAGATCTTTTTTTTGAAATAATGTAACTTTTTTTCTACGACTGTAAGCGTTTCCTGTACAGGGACATTAGTATAGAGATTTTTGATGTCTAATGAAAACAACTTGGTGTCTGAAATGTATTCTAATCTTTTATTTTATGGACTAAGTCGTGACTCTTGGGAATGGAATGATTGTTATCGAAAACGCATGATTTTTTCAGAGTTTCATGTAGAAATTTGGCCTTATCATGGTATGCGCTATTCATACTATTAGATATCGGGCGTATCGGATGGTTAGGTTTATGAATTTTAAATTGAGACCGAAGTTTTTGGGCCTGAGGGTTCATGTTAATAAGCATTTTCTTCTGAAAAGGATTGATTAGAAATTTTGCGTTACTCACAGCTGAACTGACTTCTTTTTGTAATTCAGGAGTCGGATCCTCATGCAGTTCTGAAATATTATTTTCGCTAAAAAAATCTAAGGCTTTCGAAATATATTCAAAACTGGAAGCAATAACTAAGGAGCAACCTTTGTCAGACTTAGTTATTAGAACATCTGCTTCTTTAAATTTATTATTAATGGAATTAACCAATTTTCCATCGTTATGCATAACATTATGAAGAGAGACTGCAATTTTGCTAAGAATGTTAGCTGCTTCATAAGCGATTATAGTTTGACATGCATTATCTGTTTTTTTACAATCAAAACCGAATTTGATATCGACAAGCGTTTTTTCAGTTACCTTTTTGTCAGGTAAGTTGGGCATGACATTGTACTTCAGCCCTTTTTCCAGCAAGACAGTTTCATTCTGTGTTGAAGTAATGTTAGCTTTATTTAGAATTCCTTTATAAAAAACATGACTGCTGCTTTAAAAGTGCTTTGCGGACATTTTTCACCAGGAAACAAACAAAAAAGAAGCGTACTAAGGTTCTTTTCATGCTTACACATTATGCATTGTTTACAAATTTCCAAATGTTCAATAATCTGTTTCCAGAAATCGTCAGTGTTGTCATTACAATTAACCCAAAAAATATTTGTGAGTTCTAAATACAAGTAATATGCCTTTTCATTAAGAAGAGTTTCTAATCAAACCTGTTCAGAAGAAAATGCTTATTAACATGAACCCTCAGCCCCCAAACCTAAAAAAATTGCCACCGAGTACTCATTTCATTCAATTTTCATTTATAAACTGTGGCTGATCCATGCAGCCATGTTCGAAAGTTTGAAATTCTGGTCGTTTGTAAAGACGCAATCAGTACCTTCACTGTGTGATGGTGATGGTAATGTTACCGATTACATTGCCACTAAAGCGGAATTACTAAATTGGTTTTTCCGATATGACTTCACCAAATAAGGCCTAGTGAACATTCCAGAAGCCTAATCAAAACATGTTGCCAACATGAGTAACTTAGAAGTAAATATCCTTTGTGTGGTAAATCAGCTTAAATTACTTAATAAAGACAAATCTTTCGGTCCAAATTTAATACTTTTCAGAGTATGCTATTACAATAGCTCCGTATTTAACTGTCATGAACAACCACTCAATCTTCTAAAGATCAGTATCTAAAATTGCACAGGTCACACCAATACTCACGAAGGGAAGTAGTGCGATGAATTGCAGACCCATAACACTGACATCGATTTGCAGTAGGATTTTCGAACGTGTACTATGTTCGAACATTCTAAATTACCTAGAGAAAAACGAACTGTTGATACACAGTCAGCTTGAATTCAGAAAGTATCGTTCTTGTGAAACGCAAGCAAGTCATTATTTTCACGAAGTTATGAGTGCGATCAACAGGGGATCTCAGATTGATTCCATATTTCTAGATTTCCAAAAGGCTTTTTATACTGTTCCTCAAGAGCGGTTTCTGACAAAATTACATAGCTGTGGAGACGCGTCTCAGTTGTGAGAATGGATTCTGGATACCCTGTCAGAAAGGTCACAGTTCGTAGTAGCTGACAGAATGTCATCGAGTAAATCAGAAGTGACATGCGGCGTTCCCGAAAGAAGTGTTATACGCTCTCTTCTGCTACTAATCTACACTCCTGGAAATGGAAAAAAGAACACATTGACACCGGTGTGTCAGACCTACCATACTTGCTCCGGACACTGCGAGAGGGCTGTACAAGCAATGATCACACGCACGGCACAGCGGACACACCAGGAACCGCGGTGTTGGCCGTCGAATGGCGCTAGCTGCGCAGCATTTGTGCACCGCCGCCGTCAGTGTCAGCCAGTTTGCCGTGGCATACGGAGCTCCATCGCAGTCTTTAACACTGGTAGCATGCCGCGACAGCGTGGACGTGAACCGTATGTGCAGTTGACGGACTTTGAGCGAGGGCGTATAGTGGGCATGCGGGAGGCCGGGTGGACGTACCGCCGAATTGCTCAACACGTGGGGCGTGAGGTCTCCACAGTACATCGATGTTGTCGCCAGTGGTCGGCGGAAGGTGCACGTGCCCGTCGACCTGGGACCGGACCGCAGCGACGCACGGATGCACGCCAAGACAGTAGGATCCTACGCAGTGCCGTAGGGGACCGCACCGCCACTTCCCAGCAAATTAGGGACACTGTTGCTCCTGGGGTATCGGCGAGGACCATTCGCAACCGTCTCCATGAAGCTGGGCTACGATCCCGCACACCGTTAGGCCGTCTTCCGCTCACCCCCCAACGTCGTGCAGCCCGCCTCCAGTGGTGTCGCGACAGGCGTGAATGGAGGGACGAATGGAGACGTGTCGTCTTCATCGATGAGAGTCGCTTCTGCCTTGGTGCCAATGATGGTCGTATGCGTGTTTGGCGCCGTGAAGGTGAGCGCCACAATCAGGACTGCATACGACCGAGGCACACAGGGCTAACACCCGGCATCATGGTGTGGGGAGCGATCTCCTACACTGGTCGTACACTTCTGGTGATCGTCGAGGGGACACTGAATAGTTCACGGTACATCCAAACCGTCATCGAACCCATCGTTCTACCATTCCTAGACCGGCAAGGGAACTTGCTGTTCCAACAGGACAATGCACGTCCGCATGTATCCCGTGCCACCCAACGTGCTCTAGAAGGTGTAAGTCAACTACCCTGGCCAGCAAGATCTCCGGATCTGTCCCCCATTGAGTATGTTTGGGACTGCATGAAGCGTCGTCTCACGCGGTCTGCACGTCCAGCACGAACGCTGGTCCAACTGAGGCGCCAGGTGGAAATGGCATGGCAAGCCGTTCCACAGGACTACATCCAGCATCTCTACGATCGTCTCCATGGGAGAATAGCAGCCTGCATTGCTGCGAAAGGTGGATATACACTGTACTAGTGCCGACATTGTGCATGCTCTGTTGCCTGTGTCTATGTGCCTGTGGTTCTATCAGTGTGATCATGTGATGTATCTGACACCAGGAATGTGTCAATAAAGTTTCCCCTTTCTGGGACAATGAATTCACGGTGTTCTTATTTCAATTTCCAGGAGTGTATATACACGATTTGGGAGACGATCTGAGCAGTCCTCTTACACTGTTTGCAGAAGATGCTGTCATTTACTGTCTAGTAAAGTCATCATAAGATGAAAATGAACACACTTCTTGCTCCGTGATCGCACTAAAGACTCTTTTATTGCTCCAAGATAACCGGTTTCAACAGTCTTATGCTGTCATCATCTGATCTTATGGAACATTCTCCAAATTTGCCATGTTACATTACATGAAGTCAAAGCATAAAAAGCACTCCTCACGTGTACATGTCTTGATACAAATCCAACTGATAAAATACACACAGTTGTTAAAGTGCACACACTTGGTAAAAGGCCTACAGTTAAAACCCTCGTAGTGTTGTGTGGCAAGCTTATGAGAATCATGTTCTCCACCAGCATGCACGGACAATACGAGGATTTCAACTGTGTGCCTTTTATCATCTGCGTGCATTTTAACAACTGTATGTATTTTATAAACTGGATTTTTATTAAGACATGTATATGTGGGAAGTGCTTTTTGTGCTTTGATTTCTTGAAATGTGACATGGAAATTTTATAAGAAGTTCCATAACATCAGATGATGGCAGCGTAAGACTACAGAAACCGGTCATCTTGGACCAACAAAGGTGTGTGCACTATGATCGCGGCTTGTGATGGGTGTTCATTTTCAACAATACCGATCACCCCACTGCATAGTATGTGTAACTTACATCGTCAGAAGATCAAAACCAATTGCAAAACTATTTAGGCGAGGTATCTGTGTGGTGCGAAAAGTGGCAATTGGCACTAATTAATGAAATGTGTGAGGTCATCCACGTAAGCACTAAAAAGAGTCAGTTACATTACTGTTAAACGATAAATCAAGCAAATCGAAAGGCTATGAATACAGCTAAATACTACGGACTGCAATTACGAATAACTTAACCTGGAAAAATGGTTCATATGGCTCTGAGCACTATGAGACTTAACTTCTGAGGTCATCAGTCCGCTAGAAATTATAACTACTTAAACCTAACTAACCTAACGACATCACACACATCCATGCCCGAGGCAGGATTCGAACGTGCGACCGTAGCAGTCGCGCGGTTCCAGACTGTAGCGCCTAGAACCGCTAAGCCACCCTGGCCAGCTAACCTGGAAAGATCACCTAGATAATGTATGGGGAAAGCCAACTAAAGACTGCGACACTTAAAAAAATGCAACAGTTTTACTAAAGAGACATCGTACACTACACTTATCCGTCCTCTTGTGGAGTACTGCTGCGCAGTGTGGCATCCGCATCAGACAGAATAGACGCACATCAAAAAAATTCAAAGAAGAGCAGTTCGTATTGTATTACTGTGCAACAAGGGAAATAATGTCACAGATTTGATACACAAATTGTGGGACGAATAAGTAATACAAAGGCGTTTTCCGTTGCGGTGAGATCTTTTTGACGATATTTCAATTTTCAACGTTGTCTTCCGAAGCAATAATATTTTTCTGTAAGCCACCTACACAGGGTGAAATGATCATTGCAATTAAACAAGAGAAATCGGAGCGTGTACGGGAATGTTTAAGTGTTCATTTTTCCCTCGAACTGAAAGAGAATGGAACGCTAGAGAAATAGTGTGAAAGTGGCTCGATGACCCCTGTGCCATGCACTTATGTGTTAATTGCAGACTAGTCATGAAGATGTATATGTAGATGTTAACCATTTAGGGGGCAGCTTGAGCGTATCACGGATGGTTTGCAGATAATCCTGTCATTTACCGTCTAATAAATTCATCATAGGATCAATGTTAATTCCAGAATAATTCAGACAAGCTATGTGTATTGTGCGGAAAGGGGTGGCTAACACTGAACGAAAAACCCCTGTTGTATGGGAAGTCAGCTACGAGTATACTGCCGAAACGTGGTTCTTACCAGTCACTCCAATAGGATGAAGGCACTCTGACTAACCTTAAAATGGAGCACTGTTTCCCAACGCACTGGTTCATGCTCTGACGAGAGATCCCCAGTCTGTGACGCCTACGGAGCACAAATCACTACATGCCACATTTTAACTGAATACATTTTATATTGTAATGAGAGGTCAGAAGTAAATTAAAGAGGGGATTTTTAGCTGGTAGGACACGGGTGTGATGAAGCTTTCAAAATTTTGTATGGTGTATGACTCCAGCCTAATATTCTGGGCTGGACATTTTAGCTAGCTCATCCTTTTATTCAAGGAATCAGTCAGCCATAGCCACCTGCTCTACAATTTTAATTTTTCCGATTGAATTTCTCAATGTGAAAATTTCCTCTCTCTCTCGTTCTCCCTCCATCTCTCTCTCTCTCTCTCTCTCTCTCTCTCTCTCTCTCTCTCTCCCTCTCTGTTTGTGTGTGTGTATGTGTGTGTGTGTGTGTGTGTGCACATTAGAGGATTTTTCACCCACAGTCTCCTCATAAAATTTTGTTAAGGATGCAAAAGACCTTCCTATCGTGCAACCAAAACACATTATTGTCACTTTTATCATCGTATTTTCTCCTCAGTGACATTTCCTAACTGACGGTGTATGGTTCGTCGTTGCTTTTCTGGCAAAACTGTAATTTGGAAATGTGAAAATTCAAAAGACTTTAAAATTGATTGTGTGTGAAAGGGACCGATCTCTGAAACATGTAGCGCAGTTGGATATTCTTGTTTAGTGGAAACCAGCATTGCAGTAAAAGAAAAGCAATGAGATGCGTATTCACTGATTATGCGCTAGTGATTTAATGTTACATTGTACCTGATACCTCATTTCATTTCTGTCAGTTCGGTGGCACTGGGAAAACCGTTGATTAATTGTACCACATGGATTGAGTCATGGTTACATTAATTCTGTATTTCGAGAGATAAAATTCAACAATCTGTCAAAGGCAGATGTAATGCAACACAGACGCAAACGTGTCAGAAAGAGTATGACGTAGAGCTAGTAAATAGAATCTACTGGTTAAGACATCAAACTGAAAGAGTAGACAACAATTTTGTAAAAATGCTTGTATATTACCCTGTGTGAAAGAAAATTACGCTGTGATAATTTCAGTGAAAATTTTTAATTGCTCCAGGCATTGAGAGGAAAGTACGACAGTGAAGCAATTTACAACAGCAGTGCCTTTTTTTCCAAATTTTGTTTTTTTTGGAGCTTTACTAAAGGTATTTACAGTGAAACTAAGAACTGTGCTGAGAAATGCCACTGTAAAACAGCGATATTAAAGTATATGATTCGTTGAAATCTGTATACACAGAGGATGAATTAAAATTCACGACGCAGCACGATTTCTTTCATGCCGACAGCAGAAGAATATATGTAACAAAATTTCGTTCCGTGTATATATTTGGTAGGAAACTGACATCAAAGATAGGCAATTTATAGCAAATCGTCCGTGCTATAGGTACGTTTGTGCAGTATGTATAATCTCCGTCACTAATCTTTGCGTATACATCGAACTTTCATATGAGTATGTAGTGAGACCAGATCTACAGCGAGTGCTGGCTGCTATGATGCTTTTACCATCAGTCTCTTGTATTGCTAAATATGCTGAATGGTTCGCATTATAATAATAGTTATTTAATTGAGGGATATGCAAGGTTTTTGTGAGTGTTGGTGCAGATAAACAAAGCATGGAATGACAGTATGGCTTGTTGCAGACCATGAGCTTACGAGCCGGCCGCGGTGGTCTCGCGGTTCTAGGCGCGCAGTCCGGAACCGTGCGACTGCTACGGTCGCAGGTTCGAATCCTGCCTCGGGCATGGATGTGTGTGATGTCCTTAGGTTAGTTAGGTTTAAGTAGTTCTAAGTTCTAGGGGACTAATGACCACAGCAGTTGAGTCCCATAGTGCTCAGAGCCATTTGAACCATTTGATTTGAACCATGAGCTTACGTAAGCACATAAGAACAAAGGAAATTTCAGAAAAACTGCCATATTGGCAGCTAGTTTGCTAAATAACTTGCCCTGTTAGGAACACCCCTCCTTTTACAGAATAAGCATGTGTAAACTGAAAATCATTAATCAATATTCAAATTCAAACCAACTACAAAAGTAATATCCCACTTTACAGGATACATAGTCAAAGAATCGAACTGACCTGTTACTGAATGAGAGGGGGGTTTAATCTCCAGTATGATCGTGGATGGCAATAGAATTTGTGCATATCTATGGTTCACACAGGCGCACAACTAGAATCCAACCGCAAAGAACTACGTTCTGGTTCCAGTCAGAATACCAAAGAAAAGTAAAAGATTTAAAGTGGAAGCGCTGTCACGTTTGATGTGATAACTCAAGAATGTAATAAATTCAAAGTATGTCGTTACATGAAGAAGTGCTAAAGTCAGTGATCCGGACAGAGTAACTATACAACATAAAAAGAACTGAAGGCTTAATGTTCATTTTAAAGTAATACTAAAACTGAGGATTGGACTAAAAGATTCCTTTCTGAAATAAATCAACAGATTATGTTAAAGTGAAGTACTGTGATTATGTGGTGTGAACTACGTGTATAATGTTTACAATGGCGATGGATCAAGACTGATCGGAATTCAGACTAATGATTATGTAACGTAGCAATAAATTGATATACAATTATTATTTGAATTTTAAACTATTTTAAAAGGATCAATATTACATTCACAGAATTTATAGGAGTGAATATGTGATATCAACTACAACAGACAAGTCTTTGTTAAGGTAAACAGCGAGAGCAAACGGCAATAATGATTGTTCTGCAATATTTATCGGTGAATATTGAATGCAAAGGAAATGTCCTGGAAAGTGAATTTAATTTTAAGTGGTCTTGAGCAATGAATAATCAAAAACTCAAGGTCAGATTGTGACCTCCCCCTTACTAATCAGCCTGTCCTGCTTGCGATATGAAATATGACCGTGGATCGCGTGTATACCTAATGGAATTTTTATAATTCGATAAGGCTATCTTTCCCAAAGAAGTAATACCGATAAGTAAGGGGGAAAGTGTACAACCGATCTTTGTGACGGTTCTAGGCGCTTCAGTCCGGAACCGCGCTGCTGCTACGGTCGCAGGTTCGAATCCTGCCTCGGGCATGGATGTGTGTGATATCCTTAGGTTAGTTAGGTTTAAGTAGTTCTAAGTTCTAGGGGACTGATGACCTCAGAAGTTAAGTTCCATAGTGCTCAGAGCCATTTGAAGAAAAGTCTACTAAAAATAAAAATAAAGTAATTAAACCGAACAGGGCTACAATTTGGAAAAATGAAAGTTATTTTGTGCATTCACTCATGAACAACACTAGACAGAAAAGGGGTACCACTGATCATGAATCCGAAAGTTACACTAGTGAACGGAAAGGAAATAATTACGATCGCCGGCCAACTAGGGCAATTTACATACAAAATCATGTACAAGATGATGGGAAAGAAAAACATTTATTATTAAACACTGACGTCGTAACTGAAGGTAGTCACGTTTTTTGACACTAATTTTAAGTAAGTATGTAATGATAAAGAAAACTGAGAAGTCACTTTTACGTTTAGTTTGTCATAAAATTTTGAAAAAGGCAATCTAGTAATGATTTGAAAATATCCACTTAAACTGTATGTTACTATTAAACTTTGTTACTTGAACAATGACTTTCAGAGATCTCAACATAACGTCATCAAATAAATTTAGAGAAAGGCAAACAATTTTTACTTTGCAGTTACTTAATTTTCAAATTGGATTTCATATTATTGTCTGATCAACTCAGCCTTTTTTAGTGACTTGAACAGAATTAAATACTATAGTACATACCAAACCAAACAGCCATGTGCCCCAAGGTATATGTAAAATAAATAAAACTTCCGCACACTTAATTTGTGCATTTTCTTTAGATCTGGATTTTTTACACTGATAGATTCTCAATCTTCGGTTAGCATATAAGGAAAAACTGGGAACAAGAACTCTGCTTGGTAACAATGTGTGGGGGCAATGAGGACACAATCGCCCTGAATTTAACTGATTATTATTTAATTAAAGTTCATTAATCAAATCACATTCAGTTGTGTTGCTGGGTTGGCCATTAATACTTTCTACCAATGAACAGCCTTACTTCAGTGCTGTGCGTGCTACGAAACTCGGAGCCAACGACGAGTCTGTGTTGCTGGAACTGCTGCTGTTGTTGAAGGCGGAAGCATCTTGAGGAGCCACGGCTAATTACAGGAACGGGAAATCGTAATCAATAAAGCCTCTTCCGCCCGTCCACTGTCCTTCCTCCTGGTACTACTCATCGGTCCTGACGCGAACATGATGTCGCCGAAATGGCACTCTCTACTGCGAGAGCGTTAACACTACACTTCCGCACACTACAAGCGATGGAACCCGCCCTCGCTCTCTGCGCGCCCTCTGTTTAACAACTCCCTACCCAAAGATTATACAACGAACTAGCACTACTACTATCGTTGCTAATCGATGCAAATAAAAATTTCTTTGGCTTTTTCCCAGAGCTTATAATATATCGGTAGTAAGTGCCATGCATCCTGCATTTTCGGTGTTACAGCATATACACGTGCAAGGTTTGCTTGCACTGTTTGTGCGACACGCTTGTAACTCTGTTTCTGGGAAGAATAATTCGGGACAGAGGCGAAAGAAAGGGCTGTGGCCGTATTCATCTTGTCTAGTGTCGATTTTTGGTCAGAAATTTCACACGCCAGCAACAACTGTAGTGGCCTTGTAGCATCTACAGCAGCAGATGTATATATGGACTATAAGTGAGGCTATGTTTGAAAACACGAGATGACTTGTGTGTAAATAAGACGCCAACCACTGTGCAGTGAATTTTTTATTCAGTTACCTTGTTATATGAATTTTAATTTTTACATTTATCTGTTGTGTGAAATTCAGTTTAGACAATGAACTTGATCGTGAATTTTGTTGGTTTGTGAACGATTTACGTAAAAGAAATACATAGAATTTACGATTAGCACTTAATTAATTAATATTGTCTATACCATTTCTCTGATTTTTAAAACATGTTGAGACGCACTGTTGACCATAGCTCTCATAGACAGAAAGGAGTTATTAGACTTAATTGTTCATTTTACATACAAAAAATGTTTTCGAATAGACGATGAATTTCTCAAACAGCTCACAGATTTTTCTGAAATTGGTAGAACTTCGATTTAGGTTCCCAGTCAAGTGAATGAATATGCAGACTAGTAAGGGGAATGGAATTAGGATTTAAACATGAGCAAGAATTACATAAGTGTCTGGAATTGGTGGCAGAAAGGTTAGAAATCAAAGACAAGTATTTACATGTGATTAAATGTGTTTGGGATATTTTGGTAAACAGAGTGGGAATATAAGAAAACAAATTAATAGAACAAACGGTAATTTTAGAACCAGTCGCAAAGAGGAATATTGAAAAATTACTGAATTTCAGAGAAAAGTAAAACCATGATTAGGAAAATTAGAAACTAGTATGGAATCCTCTGGTGGTGATGGAACTGATGATATTATAAATCGGACAGAAGGTAAGTTTCTATCTTTTATTACTAATATACAAGCAGAGGTCAGAACATCATTACATACGTTTCTATTGCACAATATTCACATATTAATAATTACTTAAATTTGAATATGTCAGATGTGAAATTTTAATACAATTAAATAATTTATATTTTGGTCACAAAAAGGGTCTATTATACAAAAGAAAACGTTAATAACGTAAGTTTGTGTTTACAAGAGTAAAGAGTATGCTGACAACCTGTAACAGATGTCATAAAGTGAAAGTAGTTACTTCAGGTACATATAATATTTTCTGTCCGATATAATGCGAGTACCAATGGCGCCTTGTGCTTGAGGACCTTTTTGGTTCACTGCCACATGGCTGGAGGAGGATCGATGTACATTTTTATAGTATACGAGGAATACCGATAATAAATATTACAGAATGTGGCATAGATAACCTGACAACATATATTATAGATTGTGACACTAATGTTGGGGAATGTTTAAGAAAGAAAGGGGAGAATTAGAAGAAAAAATTGGAAAAAGGGATCCCTGTGTACAAATTTTGCGCACTGAAGTACCTACATGACTTTCAAATCACGGCAGAACACTCGAGGGAACAAACTTTTGGCGATGTAATGATTTGAGAGGATATTTTTGGGGTATTCTTACAGATAACCTCATTTGTTTTACCGATTAACCATAGGGGATCGTTAGAGAATGAGAATGGAGTGTAATTATAGCGTGAGAGCAACGAAGCTGACTAGTGACATGGAGGTGATTTTTTTATAATATATGTTTGGAACTGTATTTATACATATGAATAAAATATGTTAAGGTCTGGAGATCCTTTGTGTTCTTGCTAGGGGCATTGCAACAAATCTTGGGTATTGTGTGATGTATACTGAAGTGTCATAGAGAACAGTCTATCAGTGGCATACAGAAGAGTCTATCAGAACTAGTAATGATGGAACTGGTGTGCTGGAGTGAAGAGAACATCATTTGGCAGTCTTCAGCTGTGGACATGGGTTCTAATTTGTGTTCTTAGCAAGTTTGTTAGTAAAAATTCTTATCTACACGGCCCATTAAAATTGCTACAACACGAAGATGACGTGCTACAGGCGCGAAATTTAACCGACAGGAAGAAGATGCTGTGATATGCAAATGATTAGCTTTTCAGAGCGTTCACGCAAGGTTGGCGCCGGTTCCGACACCTACAACGTGCTGACATGAGGAAAGTTTCCAACCGATTTCTCATACACAAGCAACAGTTGACCGGCGTTGCCTGGTGAAACGTTGTTGTGATGCCTCGGTTAAAGAGGAGAAATGCGTCCCATCACGTTTCCGACTTTGATAAAGGTCGGATTGTAGCCTATCGTGATTGCGGTTTATCGTATCGCGACATTACTGCTCGCGGTGGTCGAGAACCAATGACTGTTAGCAGAATACGGAATCGGTGGGTTCAGGAGGGTAATACGGAACGCCGTGCTGGATCCCAACGGCCTCGTATCACTAGCAGTCGAGATGACAGGCATCTTATCCGTATGGCTGTAACAGATGGTGCAGGCACGTCTCGATCCTGAATAAACAGATGGGAACGTTTGCAAGAGAACAACCATCTGAACGAACAGTTCGACGACGTTTCCAGCAGCATGGACTATCAGCTCGGAGACCATGGCTGCGCTTACCCTTGACGCTGCATCAGGAACAGGAGCGCCTGCGATGGTATACTCAACGACGAACCTGGGCGCACGAGTGGCAAATAGACATTTTTCGGATGAATCCAGGTTCTGTTCACATCATGATGATGGTCGCATCTGTGTTTGGAGACATCGCGGTGAACGCACATTGGACGCGTGTATTCGTCATCGCCATACTGGCGTATCACCCGGCTTGATGGTATGGGGTGCCATTGGTTACACGTCTCGGTCACCTCTTGTTCGCATTGACGGCACTTTGAACACTGGGCGTTACATTTCCGATGTGTTACGACCCATGGCTCTACCCTTCATTCGATCCCTGCGAATCCCTACATTTCAGCAGGATAATGCTCGACCGCATGTTGCAGGTCCTGTACGGGCCTTTCTGGACACAACAATGTTCGACTGCTGCCCTGGCCAGAACATTCTCCAGATCTCTCACCAACTGAAAACGTCTTGTCAATGGTGGCCGAGCAATACGCCAGTCACTACTCTTGATGAACTGTGGTATCGTGTTGAAGCTTCATGGGCAGCTGTACCTGCTCACGTCATCCAAGCTCTGTTTGACTCAAAGCCCAATCCTGTCAAGGCCGTTATTACGTCCAGAGGTGTTTGGTTCAAGTGGTTCAAATGGCTCTGAGCACTATGGGACTTAACATCTGTGGTCATCAGTCCCCTAGAACTTAGAACTACTTAAACCAAACTAAACTAACGACATCACACACATCCATGCCCGAGGCAGGATTCGAACCTGCGACCGTAACGGTCACGCGGTTCCAGACTGAAGCGCCTAGAACCGCACGGCCACACCGGGCGGCCTAGAGGTGTTTGTTCTGGGTACTGATTTCTCTGGATCTATGCACCCAAATTGCGTGAAAATGTAATCACATGTCAGTTCTAGTATAATATATTTGTCCAATGAATACCCGTTTATCATCTGCATTTCTTCATGGTGTAGCAGTTTTAATGGCCAGTATTGTGTAAGAGATCAGGGCTAGAATTTATTTATTTTTAGCTATTGTTTTCATTCGAATTTTAGCTGATGGATAGGGAGTGTACTTTCTGTGTACCGACTCAGGAAGAGTTGGTTGCAGTTCGTGAACAGCTGGGAACAGAGGTTGGCAATGGTCAGCCAATTTGCAGGCCCTTGAGAGGCTGAGGCGGCGGCGGGGAAACTGGTGCGTTACATGGTACACCTCAGGTGTCGCTTTATTTCGCCTGCGGGAACTGCTCCTGAGGCAACATCCACTTCATCCAATGAGGGGGGGGATCTCGTTCAACTCAGAGCAAGAGGCAGGGTGTAACCGGTTCACGACACTCAAGACATAGAGTAAATATAGCGACTGGCCATCTGGCCTCGTTCATTCACCCTCTGAGTGTGCAGGTGGACACTCTTTCAGCACGAACCCAACAGGTAGAAGATGTTTGCTATTTACCAGAAGCTCCAATATTGGGCGCGCTAATGAGTCATATAAGGAAAAAGTCCAGTGTGTGCGCTGTATGTCTGCCGGGGTGCCTCATCTGATATATGGAGGAGACTCTGCTGTGGCTATCGAAAGGGTAAGTTGCAGCCATTTGCAGATAGTGGGTCGTGTCGACACTAATGAAGCCTGTCCCTTGGGTTCTAAGGCCATAATAAGTTTCTATAGGCAGCTGTCGGAAGTGGTGAAGACTCTGGCCTTGCCCGTGTGGTGCCAGCAGAGTTTACAATTTGCAATAACATACCGGGAACTGATCGTGGTCCTTCGGCTTGGAACCACGTGGAGGGTCTTAACCAGAGGATCCATCGATTTCGTGGCGGTCTTGGCTGCACACAACTGGAACCTGCGTTGTGAGGTGGAGAACTGTAGTATTCTTATGGCAGGTCAGAGATGTATACATAGATCACATTGCGTGCAATGGAAAGACATTTCGAATGTCACAGTTTTAACAGTTAATTGCCGAAGCATTTGCAAAGACGTCGCTGACTTCGCTGCCCTCCACGAAAGCTGTCGCGCTCAAACTATAAACCGGACCGAGGGCTGGATGAAATTCAAAGTAAAAAGCTCCAAAATACAGGATGAGTCGAAGTTATGTGAAAAAATCTTAATTTTGTTTCGTTTTATATTCCAGATTGCCAATACCCAGGACTGGGTCAAAATTATGCAAACAGTCTTAATTTGGTTTCATTTTCTGTTCCAGGTTCTTAGTACCCATTGCTGACCGAATCACAATGGAGTAGAGAAGAGTCGTTGCTAGCATAATGGAAGTAGTGCAATCAGCGACAGAAGTGTGTAGAAAGTTTTCAGAACGATTTCCAGATAAATGATCACCAACTGGTTTAACAATTAATGCATTTACCAGAAGTCTGTAGCAACTGGATCAGTAGCAAACAGTTACCACGGAAATGCGCGGTGACCCAGAACTTCCAAAAGTGAAATCAACATTACTACAGCGCAGGAGAGCCGCGCGGAGTGCCAGCGTGGTTTGAGGCGCCATGTGACAGATTGCGAGGTTCCTTCCTCCAGAGGTTCGAGTTCTCCCTCGGGCATGGGTGTGTGTTTTCTTCTTAGGAAACGTTAGCTTAAGTTACTTTAAATAGTGTGTAAGTATAGGGATCGATGACCTCAACAATTTGGTCCCTTAGGAAAACACACACACAGAGTATAGGAGGCCATCCTACGGAATCCACCAAAATCGACGACACGTTGCGGTCTGGAAACAGGGCTTTCACAGAGAAAAGTGAACCGAATTGTATCCAAAGACCTTGGCAGGCGACCATATCACGTACAAGGTTTGACTGCTCGATGGACACAGGTACGAGTAGAATGATGTGAGGTTCTGGCAGAAAAGTCACAGATGCGGCCGGGCGTTGTTAGGCAAATTTTTTTCAGTGACAAAGCTACCTTTTATACCAGTGGTCACGCTGATCGTCATAGCACAGTTTTCTGGCTTACCAGTCTGGGTTTGGTGTGGCAATAGAAGGCAGCAAAAGAAAATGTGAAGTTTTAAATGACGCGTAAAAAAAAGAGAAAGAAAACGCGTTAACTTAGGAGGATTATACAGACATACCATTGTTTAAACGTCGCACAGGCTCCCTTATGGGTAACGTAGAAATGGGCATCCATGGCACTGAGAAGCAAATGAAAGAGTTGAATATAAGTAAGTCAGGAGGTTTAGATGGAATTCTAATTCGATTTTACAGAGAGTATACTTCGACACTGGCCCTTTACTCAGCATTCATTTGTCGTGAGTCTCTCACAAAGCACAAAGTCCTAAGTGAGTGGATGAAACCACATGAGACTCCCCGTAAAAGAAAGGACCCTCAAAATTTCAGAACAATAATCTTAACTTCGGTTTCCTGAAGAAATCATGAGCATATCCTAAGTTCTAATACAACAAATTTCACTGAGGGAGAAAAGTTCTGCCTACAAATAACCCAGAATTGAGAAAGCATCTCTTGTGGGAAACTCAACAAGCTCTTTTCGCACCCGATTCCCTGCTAACCATGTATGAAGGGCAACAGGCAGATTAGATATTCCTAGGCTTTCGAAAAGCGTTTGACACAGTGTCCCACTTCAGGCTGCTAGCGAAGGTCCCAGCATACAAAATACACACGTAGATACGTGAGTTGCGCGGAGACTTATTAAGTAATATCCGATATATTGTTCTGGACTTCAAGTGTTCAACGGAGACAAGGATGCCCCAGGAAAGTGTAATAGGTCCGCTCTGTATACATAAACTATCTGACGTATAGGGTGAGAAAAATTTGTGACTGCTGATGACGTTGTAGTGTACGGGAATGTGCCGTTGTTGTGTGGCTGCAGGAGGATGCAGGATGACTTACGGCAACTTTCTATTGGATTTCATTAATGGCAGCTTCCTCTAAATGTAGAAAAATACAGGATGGGGCAAATAAAAGGAGCCCACTCAAGTGGATGTGACTGAACGTGAGCGTATGCATATAACCATAACCTGTGAAGCGCGCACTACGCGTACACACGCCACATGATCCACACCGGTTCAGAGGGTAGTGCGGGCTGTGTTAGAGAGAGTTGAGCAGGGCGAAGAGGACGATGGTAGTCACAGTGGAGCAGCGGGTGTTCATTGTGTAACGTTATGTGACAACAAGGTCGTGGAAGCGGTGTGGTCAGCTGCTTGCTGAGAAGTTCAGTGGTGTCAAAGTGACAGCAAAGGGTGCTATGCAGCGTTAAATGGTGTCCGACACGATCTGTTTTGAACAAATAAAAAAAATTCTGAAATCTACCCGCACACCATAAAATGTGGCTGCAGTTCACCAGAAAATGCTTCAGAGTCCTACCAGATCAACCCGACGCCTGCTGCATGAGACCGGCATATCACGTCTATCATATGGACGAATACTCCACCTAGACCTGTACATACAACCCTAGTGAGAGTCTGTAATTCGTGCATTAAAACTAGCAGAAGCTCCTTGGTGCCTCCAGTTTTGTGAGTGGCTGTTCACTGAGATAACAATGAATGGCCAACCAAAATTTACAACCATCACTACATATACAAAATGGAGCACCATTTAAAAAACAGGGTGAGTCCATGTTGTTACAAAGCTTTCGGGGTTGATCGAGAATGGTAAATGTATCAATCTGAGGTAAGAGACCTTCGTTCGGAAACGACCTAATCGAAAGTTATAAGCGAAAATCTTCTGATACCTTTGACAGTGAAATACTTGCACAGATGCTCTTGTTTGCTAAGACTGTAGGGTAAGCAATCCCGACGAGCACTCAGATGTAAAGGTCGGGTTAATTACTAAACTAACTCAGTGCAGATGGTGTACTCTGTACTGACATGTACAGTCCTCGTGTACAATGTCTGTACTATAGTACACTACGGTCTGTATTTACAAGATAAAGTACTGACGTCGTTCATCCCTAATAAAATGGAGTTATACCCCATGACAGAACTTTCAGGCATGATTTACGTGTACGGGAAAGCAAATGAAGCAGCAGAGAAACTAGTAGTTTGTACAGTATTAAATATCCGCGTAGAAGACACCATTTTTGAAATACTCTTCTAACGGTTAACGGAAACAGCACAACTGATACCATTATGACCCTATATGTTATTACTACAAGAGCAAGTCCCGTACAATGTTATATGTTTGAGAGGAATTAAAGTTTCACCGTGATCGTGAGTTGAGCAGCGCGAAGAGGACCATGGTACTCACAGTGGAGCAGTGGGTGTTCATTGTGGAACGTTATGTGACAACAAAGTCGTGGGAGCGGTGTGGTCAATTGCTTGCTGAGAAGTTCAGTGGAGTCAAAGTGACAGCAAAGGGTGCTATGCAGCGTTTAGTCCGAAAATGGTTTTGAACAAATCTGTTTTGAACAAATAAAAAATTCTGAAATGTACCCGCACACCAGAAAATGTGGCTGCAGTTAAACGGATTGTATTTGCTCTCCAGGGGGGTTACGTTTTGAAAGGAATGCAACAAATATTATAGCGGTAATGGAACCAGCAGTATTATAGCTGTAAATAAAAACTGTGTTCATGTAGATCAAAGACGGTCGCGAGCCTAATTAGGCAAAAGTAATTTCGAGTAAAGAAGCTGCAAACAAAGTAATCTTACTACTGTATTATACTTTATATGAATGAGAAATCTGTTTGGAAAATCTGACACGAAAACAACACAAGCTAGCAATTGTTAGCAGAATGAATATTCAAGAATAAAGCTACTATCTGGTTTTAAGCTTAGTAGCAACGCACTGTTTCACACTATCGTACACTGTCTGCTTTAGAATATGAACTCATTACAATGTACCACTCAACAGCTGGAAAATGCACTAAAGTGGACCTGAAGTAGCTATGATATTTCGATACTGAGAGGCAGTAATTTCGAAATTGTTCTCAGTTGTTACTTTAAGAAACATGAAGACTCTTGGTTTTCTTGGGCTTCATACGAGCCTTTACATTATACACAATATGAGTGAGGTGTGAGGTCTCTGAATCTTTTACAGTTTTACTCAATTGCTTTCAGTTAATTTTTCATGAACACAAATGTGTCTACAATAATTAATGAACTGTAATATCCAGTTTCACTGTAGATTACCACATAGAGGGACCCGGAAACTGTTGCGTCTACTAACTGTATTTTAGGCGAACGCTTCTAACGGGACACAGTAATGATACATACGTAGACATAAATAAACGAACCAAAACACTATTACATACCTTTAATGTAAATTAGAAATGTGCAGGCCTTTGAACTGTTGTGTTCTACATTTGGATTTTGTAACCACTGTGATATTATGCGAATTTTAAGAAAATATGCAAAAATTAAGCTTTTAATGTTAACTGAAAACAGCCATTTCAGTTAAGCAGTTTTAAACACGTATTTTTTGGCTACGGCAGTTTGATGACCATGCGGAGAATTTCGTACAAAATACTAACTAAATATTTAACAAAAATTATTACTCCACGGAAGTTAATAAATAATTTTAAACTGACTTGCTTCTGTAGCTCATTAGATTCTGAAACACTCGGAATATTTCGGCAACTGGGAATAAATCAATGTTCACGACACAAAGTTAAGAATAGAATACTTTTTATTTAAAAGTTTAGGAAATTACTGGTCCATGCATACACAGAGTCTTCGAAAACTTCAAGGATATGTAGAGGGGAAGGAGTAGATAATATTTTCAATGGAAATATATGTTCGGAAATGTATCGTTTCCGTGCTACAACCATTTGGGAACATGTTGGTAGCGAGACCACTTTTACAACAAATTGATTAGCAGTTCCACTCATGGATAGCCAAAAAAATTGCTCGAGTATTCTTTAATGGGTTCTGTCCATCGTGACGGAGAACGGCCTCTTCCAATTCGGTGTGTGGTGTCACCTTGGAGCACCACAGTCACGCCTGTTGACGGTGAAGGTAACCTTTCTCGCAGCCGTTGCGTGATTGTCACGAAAAGGGTATGCGACGGAGTTGGACGTTGTGGAGAATGATCTTGATAAAAGCGACGAGCAGCTCTTCCACTACCGTGAGTTTCGCCATTCAGAAGGATCAGACACTTACAGACACCAGAATGACCCTCGAATCAGATCAGTTAGGTAGGACAGTAGTCGGATCACATCAGGCGATCCGACGTAGCCATCCTCACCATGATTAGCATGTTGCTTATCTTGCTAGCAGACATGTTTTCACACGGCTGTAGAACGAAAACGGTAGTTTCCGAACATGGGTTCCTATTCAAAATAGTATATACTCACTCTCCTCTACAAATCCTAGAAGATTGTAACGAGAATCCCCAAATACACTTTATGTAAAATACTAAATTTTCCTTGTCCTGTTTTCGGGTGAAATTATTCCTCTTGATGAAATACATTCTGTAAAATATCTTGCTGGAGTCGGAATTTCACGATTCAGTGCAAACCAATAAATATCATGATATAACCACAGATAGAAATCCTTTGCCGTGGCTTAACTGTTCGACTCTTGCTACAGTTCATGCCTCGCTAAGCTCACAGTATATGAGCTTTTGGGCGCTGGCGACAGACTATATCTGCCACAAAGACTTCTCACGCAACTTCGTGACAGACCACCTTTCACACTCCTATAAGAGCCTTTTCGTTGCGAAGAGACTGCCCTCCATCTTTTACATTACATAGAATCCTAGAGCTATTAAGCATGAACCTGTTATACAAATATTAATTTTGTATATTTATAATATACAAAAGTTTTAATAAGGATAGTTAGAAATTAGATGAATTAACAGAATGAGAACAATTATTTACACTTGTATCAGTTCAAACAACATATATAACACAAATATTACTGTATTCATATAAAATATAGAGGTTACATGAAAGTATCATAATCAACCAAAAACATAAGCGTTACACCGCAGTACAACGACCGAGGAGGAAACGAACTGCACCAACTCCCATAATCGAAGATGCAGTGCTTACTCCAACGAATGGGGCACCTGCAATCAGCACTTGATCAGTTACATGTGAAATTAATGTTTCGCGAATTATTGCGTAACGAGTATTATGGAAAATGCAGCTACACCATCCACAGAAAGTGCGTGCTTTGATTCCTGATGGCTTAGGACCAAGTGTCGCGTTCAGCAATGGCTCTTGCAGCACCATAGTCCTCACTTTCCTGCGTATGTTCTTTTCACGGATGAAGCCTCTTCACCAGAGACGGAATGCTAAATAATCGCAATAGTCATGTTTGGGCCAATGAGAACCCCGCGCCACCGTTGTGAAGAGCCAGCAACACAGGTTACCAGTCAATGTATGCACAGGCATAGTCAATGATCATGTACTACACCCGTTTCTTCTTCCTCCTCGCTGAAATGCGTCAGTGTACTCTGTGTTCATCAGAGACTTACATACCAGGTTCGTGGAACATGTCCCACTTTTTATTCGTCAGCAGATGTGGTTCCAACATAATGGAGCACCACATCAATTTGAAATGAGAGTTTGTGAAGACCCGGATGAGATATTCCCTGAAAAATGGATAGGAAGAAGAGGTCCAATTTCGTTCGCGTATAGGATATCTGTTGAGACAGAAAAGAATCTCGTGGCAAAAATTCTCGCTACCTGCTACATTGTTCAGGAAACATCGGGGGATATTAGAGTAGGCATAAGGGAACTTTGTGCTTACTTTAGAACTAAGTTACAATGACAAAATTACAGCACTGTGTTCATGAGAAGTAACGATTGAGGTGTACCGAACTGCAAGATAATTACTGAACTTTACAGAGGTAGATATGTTAGAATAGAGACACGCCAGAGGTTGCTATCTACCCTCAGTTCTATTAGAAAAATTCATGAAGTCGATATTTAAGACTTACCTAACTGATAATTTCATAGAACATACAACACAGTATTGCGCATAGCAAAATTGGGGACGTTTTTAGTCTTTAGCTAACAACGATATGTAATGTCTCTTAGTCATAAAGGATGTCATTTCAAAGTTGCTGCAGGCACTTTAGGCGTTCTAACTGCAGGTGTTCCGTTTGCCGTCCAGTGCGAAACTATAAAAGGACCACAGTGAAGTATATGAGTTGTGTACTTCTTCGTACACAACGGTAAGGAGAGGTGGGTACAGAGTGGTGGAGCATCTGTCGTGGTAGGGAAGCTTGACAGGAACAGAAATGATTAGCGCACACGTAAATACAGTAAAGATAAGTTTAACTTAACTTGTAACTTTTTTAAAGCGTTGCGAAGAAACTTTACAAAAGAACGAACAGCAATAAAGTATAGCTATTTCAAGGAGCTAACTAAGGAATGTCGTGTAGTGTGATGCTCCTGCCGATACTGCATGAGCAAACTGTCTAAGGCTGAAGACTGTCGAAGACTGTGAGTGAGACTGGTACGGGTAGCCGCCGTCAGCCGTGCTACACCCCGGTGGCAGAGGGTGCTCGTAGTCGAAGGCGCTGAACGTGTGGCTCAGCGGGCGCGCATCGCTGGATTCACCGCGGCGCCGAGCGACAGGTACCGGCGTCTGTCAGAAGCGTGGATCTCCGTTGCCAACTGTGAGACGCCGGTGTGGTTGGTACAATACCAGAGTACAGAGGGTCATTAGATCACTGTCAGACGTCCAAGATGTATTTCAGTTCACTTAAGGATGCGCCACTTCTGTCCATAATCATGTGTGCCAAGCCTTAGATGGTTTTGAAGACGACCGAGTTGAGTGCGTATCAGTCGAATTAGTTATAGCGCATTTTTGTACAAATGTGTAATGATGAAGTTTTGTGGATTGATAATTTACTGGGAGAGCTGTGTTTTAGTTTTGATGTTTTCATTTTGTGTTGTGCCTGTAGTGCTGTAAAAAATCTCATGGCAAGTGGCATAGTTTATTCATAACTTTAAACGCGAGCAGTTAACTGCACTTAATTAGCAGAGAGGGGGATCATTCGCAATACTTGGAACTTTCAATAGAGGTCGCCTCTGAACTATTTCAGGTACTGATTGTCATCAGAATATTTTAATGAATTTCAAAAAGAGTAATTTGTGCGTGTGAACTTTCCTTGAATATAAAGAGTTGTTAAAACACAGAACTTTCGTTTATTTACATAGTTCTCGAGCTCTTTTGATTATAAATAGTGAGTTAGATCATTTTATTGTAGTTCGGCGAGCTGGATTGTAGACAGAAGGTTGTGGCAATCGGGTGCCTTTATTACTTTCTGGCTCTGGTAAACAGCGACAGTCTATGAAATCACACGAAGACATACTAAATTCACCAATAACAAACAATATCTCACGAAACTATCAAAAAGCTTTTAACCACCGACCCAACATGTGATGCAGATCGGTCTGGAAAACATAAAGAACGACAAGTGATTATTGTACAAAGTGAACTCTTTGGGCACACATAGAATACCGAAATGAAACATACTTTGCCAGGATCGAGTGAAAGAAACAGTGCCAATGTTGTTACGGTTTGTTCGTAAGTGTGAAGCCTACACAGTAAATGCTATCCACGGCACCACTGAACGTAACGAGAGGAAAGAAGACAACGCCACGTTGTGGTCACCACCGGCACTGAGTGCAGAGGAGGATGATGCGTCATTGCGGCGCTGCGTGGGTCTACAATCTGCTGCACGTGCTCACTCATTCCAGCCCGGCCCGGCTCTACTGCAGTAAGCAAAACCCACCACTATCTTTGCCGCTATACGTACTTTTGTTGCCTGCATTACGTTGCGATGCATCGCATCATCATAACTAGTACACTGCCCAGCATCGCTTTCTGAATTCAAGCAAATGAGTTAAATCAAGAGTAGTTAAAGTACTTTTTAACTGCTTGCAATCAACTGTGAAAGTTGTGAAATTTGAAACAGAACCCATCTCTGATGATGATGGGTTAGAAATTTGAAAGTAGGGATACAACCAAAGTCAGCGTCAAATGGTGACACTGAGTTTGATGATTCAGGAATTCGAACGATTCGGATAATGCAAGAGACTCCATTGAGACCGGTTGAAATGTAGAGCGGGTGTCTGCCAGATTGGATTTAGTTGCTAACGATGAAGAGTTAAAATGTAGTAGTAATGAACCCCAAAATGCAATGGAATTCAGTAATATGGAATCAAAGAATAGTTTAAAGCATGAATTTGAATCCAGAAATAAAAAGGAAATGAATTCAGAACTGGGTAGCTTAAATTATAAAACTGATTCAAGGCATCATGATTTGAAAATGAAAACAGAGCAACAGTTACCCAAAATGGAGAACGTTTTCAGAAGTAAAATTAGTGCGGTTCGTAATATATACAAATAGGGAATGAATTGTTGGAAAACGGGTTAACAGAAAGAACAGACCAGAAATCTGAACTTTACTCTAAACAGGTTGAGGTATGTGAACGATTCGACAGAAAGATTGCTGACAAAGTAGAAAGTGCAGAACTCCAAGTAGTGGATTTAAAAACTGCATTGAGGTAGCAGAAGAGAAGGTTGACACCCTCCATGTTTTCAAAATTTAGACGAAGAAAGATCTGTAGATAATGTACCGGTAAGACAGAACACAGAGTAGAATGTGATAAGCCCAGAAACTATGATTATTAAAAGTAGGCCGTGTGAGAGAAACAAATTACTGCTAATGAGGAGACTGGTGTCCACCAGTCAGTAACTGAAAATCAGACGAAAGTAGTATACCAACATACACAAACCGATGGCAGGGATCATGTTTCAGTAGCAACTACCAGTGCCAACAATATTTTCAGCCATATCAACTGTCTAATTGACAGTGTTTTGGACACACTAGAAGATGGTATAAGCTTGATAAAGAAAATGTTACAAATGATAGTATTTATTTAATTTATTCGTATCAGAAGCATTTACAATATATAAAATAATGTACAATATTTACATGTTGTTTGTAAATACATTTACAAGATAGTTATTTACAATTTTGCCGCCCAGAAGTTAGCGACCTCTATTGCATTTGGCGTTGCATGTAGCAGGTCTTCTGTTGTGCATGTTGCTGGACATTGGGTACACTGGAGCAGGTGGGTCGTCTGCGTTGCTCCACACTCGCAGAGTGACGGCTCCTCTAGGAAACCCCATTTGGTCAGATTGCTCTTACATTTCGTGACACCCAAGCGTAGTCTGTTGAGGGATCTCCATGTACTCCAACTCTCTGTGTAGCCGGGTGGTAGTCTTTCGCTTGATGTAATCCATCCCACAGTACTGGTAAGCATTGCACGCCATAGTTAGATTCGGCATTGCTGTGGTGCCCCAACTAGAGCCTCGGCAGATCTGAGGAAGCTCTTTCTGGATTTTAGTCGTGGATTTGCTGGCTGATAGCCATACAGGGGGTGAGCTGCAGAAGTTTCTGATTTTTCCTTCTCGCTTTTTGCTGCTACCTCACGGCGGATGTCGGGGGATGCAATTCCCGCGAGGCTGTACAGTTTATCCAGAGGAGTAGGCTTCAGGCACCCGGTGGTGATACGACAAGTATCATTAAGAGCAATATCTACTGTTTTGGCATGCCAAGAATTGAACCTCACTGTGTTTGCGTATTCTCCGGCAGAGTAACACAACGCAAGGGATGAGGTTCTCACAGTGTTGGCGGGGGTGAAGCTGATTCCTGCACGTGGTGCCCCTGCATAGGTATCTGAAATAGGTACTGAACTGAACATCAGCATTCCAGAAGCACAAATGATAGTGAAGAACCAAATCGTTTATTTGTAACAGGCGGCAACGAACATGAAGGAAATGCTAAAATTTAAGATAGTGATGGAAATCTCCAAACTAAAATTCGTACGGAGGAAGTAGATTCAGTATTTCAAAATTTTGAAAAGGAGGAGTTAGTAAGTGAAAATGGTAGCAAGTATAATAAGGTTAAGGAATAAATGAGCTATGCTATCTTGTCAAAACAAGTAGAGGGAGATGATTATTTCTATAGCAATGATGTGAAGGAATGCTGTTGTTCGAAGGTAATCAGAAGTATAACTGATGTGCAGCAAACAAAGGACGAACAGATACTTTCATTTGAAATTGGTAGACATGTTACAAAAACAGCTACAAGGAAATGGAAAAAAGAACACATTGACACCGGTGTGTCAGACCCATCATACTTGCTCCGGACACTGCGAGAGGACTGTACAAGCAATGATCACACGCACGGCACAGCGGACACACCAGGAACCGCGGTGTTGGCCGTCGAATGGCGCTAGCTGCGCAGCATTTGTGCACCGCCGCCGTCAGTGTCAGCCAGTTTGCCGTGGCATACGGAGCTCCATCGCAGTCTTTAACACTGGTAGCATGCCGCGACAGCGTGGACGTCAACCGGATGTGCAGTTGACGGACTTTGAGCGAGGGCGTATAGTGGGCATGCGGGAGGCCGGGTGGACGTACCGCCGAATTGCTCAACACGTGGGGCGTGAGGTCTCCACAGTACATCGATGTTGTCGCCAGTGGTCGGCGGAAGGTGCACGTGCCCGTCGACCTGGGACCGGGCCGCAGCGACGCACGGATGCACGCCAAGACCGTAGGATCCTACGCAGTGCCGTAGGGGACCGCACCGCCACTTCCCAGCAAATTAGGGACACTGTTGCTCCTGGGGTATAGGCGAGGACCATTCGCAACCGTCTCCATGAAGCTTGGCTACGGTCCCGCACACCGTTAGGCCGTCTTCCGCTCAGAATTACTGAGTTACGCAAGGAACCAGGAATGTTTGCTAAGAGGGAAGTCAAGCAGGAAAGTGCATTAAATAAAGTCTGTAAGACCTTAAGGAGAGAGCAAAATGATGTCGATAAGCTGAGACTCTCCCCGATGTTATTTAATCTGTATATTGAGCAAGCAGTAAAGGAAACAAAAGAAAAATTCGGAGTTGGTATTAAAATTGATGGAGAAGAAGTAGAATCTTTGAGGTTCGCCGATGACATTGTAATTCTGTCAGAGACAGCAAAGGACCTGGAAGATCAGTTGAACGGAATGGACAGTATCTTGAAAGGAGGATATAAGATGAACATCAACAAAAGCAAAACGAGGATAATGGAATGTAGTCAAATTAAATCGGGTGATGCTGAGGGAATTAGACTAGGAAATGAGACACTTAAAGTAGTAAAGGAGTTTTGCTATTTAGGAAGTAAAATAACAGATGATGGTCGAAGTAGAGAGAATATAAAATGTAGACTGGCAATGGCAAGGAAAGCGTTTCTGAAGAAGAGAAATTTGTTAACATCGAGTATAGATTTATGTATCAGGAAGTCGTTTCTGAAAGTATTTGTATGGAGTGTAGCCATGTATGGAAGTGAAACATGGACGATAACTAGTTTGGACAAGAAGAGAATAGAAGCTTTCGAAATGTGGTGCTACAGAAGAATGCTGAAGATAAGGTGGATAGATCACATAACTAATGAGGAGGTGTTGAATAGGATTGGGGAGAAGAGAAATTTGTGGCACAACTTGACTAGAAGAAGGGATGTGTTGGTAGGACATGTTTTGAGGCATCAAGGGATCACAAATTTAGCATTGGAGGGCAGCGTGGAGGGTAAAAATCGTAGAGGGAGACCAAGAGGTGAATACACTAAGCAGATTCAGATGGATGTAGGTTGCAGTAGGTACTGGGAGATGAAGAAGCTTGCACAGGACAGAGTAGCATGGAGAGCTGCATCAAACCAGTCTCCGGACTGAAGACCACAACAACAACAACAACAACAACAACAAGCTGAGACTAGTAAAGATTCGTTTAGGGGACCTAAATTATCCTAAAGTAGACCAGTACTATTGCCGGTGCAAATAACTTTTTCCATCCTAGCATGTGGACTTGCTGAGAGATTATGTACATTTACAACATGAGCGTTATAGAATTAGATGTGTGGCCAAACTGAGTGAAAAAGTGAGAATATGTACAGTAGAGTAGCAAAAAACTAGGTATCCTCTGTTGTATGTCAAAGATTCGTGTAGTAAATAGCTCAATGAAGGGAGCTAAACACACTTTAGAACCGACTGAGCCTTTAGAATTACTGGCAACATATCTGTTTGGGCTGACATCGGAAAGAGGATGCATTCATGTTTTGTGTTAGGTGATGGTTTAGGCAAAAATGTCAAACTTTTCCCAACATACACTCCTGGAAATGGAAAAAAGAACACATAGACACCAGTGTGTCAGACGTACCATACTTGCTCCGGAAACTGCGAAAGGGCTGTACAAGCAATGATCACACGCACGGCACAGCGGACACACCAGGAATCGCGGTGTTGGCCGTCGAATGGCGCTAGCTGCGCAGCATTTGTGCACCGCCGCCGTCAGTGTCAGCCAATTTGCCGTGGCATACGGAGCTCCATCGCAGTCTTTAACACTGGTAGCATGCCGCGACAGCGTGGACGTGAACCGAATGTGCAGTTGACGGACTTTGAGCGAGGGCGTATAGTGGGCATGCGGGAGGCCGGGTGGACGTACCGCCGAATTGCTCAACACGTGGGGCGTGAGGTCTCCACAGTACATCGATGTTGTCGCCAGTGGTCGACGGAAGGTGCACGTACCCGTCGACCTGGGACCGCACCGCCACTTCCCAGGAAATTAGGGACACTGTTGCTCCTGGGGTATCGGCGAGGATCATTCGCAACCGTCTCCATGAAGCTGGGCTACGGTCCCGCACACCGTTAGGCCGTCTTCCGCTCACGCCCCAACATCGTGCAGCCCGCCTCCAGTGGTGTCGCGACAGGCGTGAATGGAGGGACGAATGGAGACGTGTCGTCTTCAGCGATGAGAGTCGCTTCTGCCTTGGTGCCAATGATGGTCGTATGCGTGTTTGGCGCCGTGCAGGTGAGCGCCACAAACAGAGCTGCATACGACCGAGGCACACAGGGCCAACACCCGGCATCATGCTGTGGGGAGCGATCTCCTACACTGGCCGTACACCTCTGGTGATCGTCGAGGGGACACTGAATAGTGCACGGTACATCCAAACCGTCATCGAACGCATCGTTCTACTATTCCTAGACCGGCAAGGGAACTTGCTGTTCCAACAGGACAATGCACGTCCGCATGTATCCCGTGCCACCCAACGTGCTCTAGAAGGTGTAAGTCAACTACCCTGGCCAGCAAGATCTCCAGATCTGTCCCCCATTGAGCATGTTTGGGACTGGATGAAGCGTCGACTCACGCGGTCTGCACGTCCAGCACGAACGCTGGTCCAACTGAGGCGCCAGGTGGAAATGGCATGGCAGCCGTTCCACGGGACTACATCCAGCATCTCTACGATCGTCTCCGTGGGAGAATAGCAGCCTGCATTGCTGCGAAAGGTGGATATACACTGTACTAATGTCGACATTGTGCATGCTCTGTTGCCTGTGTCTATGTGCCTGTGGTTCTGTCAGTGTGATCATGTGATGTATCTGACCCCAGGAATGTGTCAATAAAGTTTCCCCTTCCTGGGAAAATGAATTCACGGTGTTCTTATTTCGATTTCCAGGAGTGTAGATAGCTAATGCCAAGCCTATGGCAGACAAACTGGAAAAGGACTATTTTGTAAAAATTTTCAAGTTTAGAAGTCTCTTTCGGATAATGGTCCACAGTTTGTATCAGATACATTTTAAAATGTTTAGAGAATATAGTAATTCGACATATAAGACTATCGGCGTATTGCTCTGAAGGAAATATGAGCGAGAGGATTATGTGTGAGTTGAATCGGTTAGTCAAACCTGTTGTACAAAAAAGAATTCGACATGGGCTGATCATATCAAAAAGCAAAGATACAAAAAAGAACATTGGGTAGAACAAGACGTCATGAAGCAGAATCTGCCCCAACTAGTTTTAGAGGAGATGAACTAGCGGTAGTCAAGACAAAAAAGACACCCACGAAAATTTCAACAGAAAGTATGTAATTTATGCGTGTATACCAAGAACCGCTTTCAATAATAAGTAAGCCACACACAAATGATTACAGATTTGAATACTCAAAGAATAAGAAAGAGTTAGGACTTCAGAATAAGGTGGATTTGAAGAAATTTATGGATAATAGATATTAACAGTCTGTAGGGTATTTGCCCACTCTTCGGCGGATACAGAATTTGGTGAAGTGTGCAGTCCCAGCTGAGTGAATTTTTTTTCCACTTTAAGATTTCATTTTTTCTCCTTTTCTGTCTGTAGTCAATAAGAAATACATGTCTTCATTGTTTTATATAGGCTATTACTGAGTAAGGAGTTACGAGGGTAAGAATTATCTAGAAGTTTTGACATTCTGATTCGTGACATGGTAACAAGGAGAGGGGAGTTTGCATTAGTGGATTTCAAATTTTCATTGAAATTTGGTAACTTATGGACAAATGCAGAAAAGATAATAGGAAATATGGGTTGAAAAATCCGAAATTAGTAGGAAAATAAATAAGTACTTTGCACAAAAAGTTCTAAAAGTTCGGTTTTCTGTATTCAGTGGGAATGAAGTCTGCATAAAGTTGCATTTTAAAGTTCCTAATTATGTAGTCTGTAATTAAGAGAGTTTGATAAGATTGTACCACAAAGAAGGAAGTGAAAGCGTTTTGTTATTAGCTGATGGATATTTGAGGAAGTGACGTGATGTGCAGGCTAAAAATATGTGTAATAAGGTCAGAAGGCTGAAAAAAACAAGAAATGAAGGAATAAATTATGTATTATGCAGAAAAATAGGTAACACGAAAATGTATGAAATGTGCGGAAAAAAAGGAGATTATATTAGGAGAGTTATGTGTATATTTATTGGCCACATATCTCAGACATGTGCTGCACTTTCAATAGTAGTCTTGAGAAAAGAGATAAAACATTTTGGAATAGAAACATTCTTTCTGTAAAGGTCTATTACAGTTATGTACATGAGAAGAAAGAGAAACAATATTTTTAAATTTAATAGTCCTTCTTCAGAACAGTAGGACAAAAAAAGGTTTCTTAGGGATATGGGGGCCTCGTGTATCTGCGCAGCTTGCGAGCTGTTTGGAGAAAAGCGGCGAGAACGACTCCAGCCAAAAGTGACTCCTCCCCTTTCCCTTGTAGCATAATGTAGCAGGGAAAAGGATACTCGCCAAAGTGACTTCCTCCCTCTACCCAAAGTAAGTATTGCATGAGTGGTCGTTAGAGCACTCTCCAAAGTGCCTGCATTCTGTAAAAAAATGAGTGAGTACCACAGTTTGCATGTGTGATGTATCTGTTGTTTTCTTTCAGGAATAATTACTGAAATAAAATAAATAAAAAAGAAAGCCGTTATAAATAAATAGCTTGTTTCATCTGAATTTAAACCGATGATTATCCCGAAATCAAATTTCTCTTTGATATGAAACCAGTTTATGTATAAAATGCACTAATATGTCGATTTGTGTTTCTTGACGTGAAAATATAATAGTGCCTTTTGTTTTCATAGTAGTAAGTAAGAGCAGTTGCTAATAATATGTATGTAACAAAAGTACATACAGTTTTCCAAGAGTTGCTTCCAATATTCACATTTATTTTGAAAGAAAACTTCATATTTTGACCTTAAGAACTCTGGAGACCCCGTAGAGAAGAAGTGGTTAAGTGTGGTGACATCAAGGAAGCTTCTAAATTATCTATACCCAAAAATCAAAATGATGAAACGTATCGTGTGCGTTCATTACCGTAACCTGCGTCTTAAGTGCAAAATCATACTGTCTTAAATACACGTTGATTTTTCCACAGTGTACGAACTCTAGGGACTAATGGATGAGAGAATACCGAACAAAAAAGGTCTAATGAACTTATGTCCGGAAATGCATAGTTTCCATGCTAGGAACTCGTTAAACTTCAGTTACACGATAAATAAGTCTAATCTAAAAGCCGTAAATTCAACTAAATACCTAGGTATTACAATTACGAACAACTTAAATTGGAAGAAACACATAGAAAATGTTGTGGGGAAGGCTAACCAAAGATTGCGTTTTATTGGCAAGACACTTAGAAAATGTAACAGACCTACTAAGGAGACTGCCTACACTACGATTGTCCGTCCTCTTTTAGAATACTGTTGCACGGTGTGGGATCCTTACCAGATAGGACTGGCTGAGTACATCGAAAAAGTTCAAAGAAAGGCAGCACGTTTTGTATTATTGCGAAATATTGGAGAGAGTGTCACAGAAATGATACAGGATTTGGACTGCAAATCATTAAAAGAAAGGCGTTTTTCGTTGCGACGGAATCTTCTCGCAAAATTCCAATCACCAGCTTTCTCCTCCGAATGCGAAAATATTTTGTTGAGACCGATCTACATAGGGAGAAACGATCACCACGAAAAAATAAGGGAAATCAGAGCTCGTACTGAAAGATATAGGTGTTCATTCTTTCCGCGCGCTATACGAGATTGCAGTAATTGAGAATTGTAAAGATGGTTCGATGAGCCCTCTGCCAGGCACTTCAATGTGATTTGCAGAGTACTCATGTAGATGTAGGTAGACCATTTATTCAATCATACTTTGTTACAGAGACTGCGGTCTCTATGCAGCCACAGTTGCAGTACGTATGGTTTCCCTCTAGAAGGTGGTACTGTTCCTCATACGTCATGCTCTAGCGTCCTCTCCTACCATATTCATTGGTAATGTTGTGACCGATGCATTTCTCTTGCTGACTCACCTTATAGGGGACGTGATACAGCGTTTCACACAATGGTTCCGAATTCGAATAGAGAGCTTGTCGACTTGGTGTTTACTTACTGAAAGTCAAATGGCAACGGGCGGCGGGCAACGAGGTTGTATCAGGAGACCTATTCCCTACGGCAACAACCACAGCCTTCAATGTTTGCAACAATGTTTCGGCGTTTGTCTGAGATAGTGTCGTTTCGGGAAGCAGGAAATCATGAAGGACGTACGCGAAATGTTCGGACACCAGACCTGGAGGAAAACGTGATTAACACTGTGGAAGGTGACAGTCGTGTCAGTGCCAGGATGTTGGTACTCCAGTATGGGGTAAGCCAACCGACCGTGCTGAACATGCTCCATGACAACTGTTACTTCCCTTATCTCTTACAACGTGTGCAGGACTTACTATCGGCAGACTTTTCCACATCGGGAGCAGTTTTGTCAGTGTTTCTTCACCAGGCAACCACGATTCCGGGATTTGTGTCATCCATCCTGTTCACAGATGAGGCCATTTTTAAGTGGAGTGTTATCTTCAGTTTTCATAACAGTCATTTGCGAGATAGTGTGCAGAACGTCCATGGTACGGTGACAGCGAATCCTCAGCATCGGTGCAGCCGGAATATGTGGGCCGGGATGATTGGCACCGTATTTGGGGACCAGTCTTCCTTCCACAAAGTCAAGCAGGCCGGAACTATCCGCGTTTCTTCCGGGTGACTTTGCCTCCCCTGCTGCAAGAAGTCCCATTGATGATTCGAAGGTTTGTGTGGCTGCTACATGATGGTGCTTCAGCCCACTTGACCGTTAGTTTCCGGACGCATCTCAATCGTGTGTTCGGAAGAGGGGGTCCAGTTGCAAGGCCTGTTCGTTCACCGAATCTCAACCCATGCGATTTATGGCTGAGGGGCAATCTCAAAAGTATCGTGTATGGAGAGCTCATCCCTGGAGCAGCGTATTCATGCTGCCTTTGATGCGGTTTGGATGCAGCCTGATAGATGTGAACGTGTGAAATAGAACGTGCTACGGCACGTGTACGCATGCGTTGAGGCACATGGAAACCATTTTCAACACATACTGTAATTGTGGCTGCGTGGTACAGCGCGTATTAGACCACAGTCTCCGTAACAATGTGTCATTGAATAAATGGTCGCTAGCATGGAAACCATGCATTTCCGAAGAAAGTTTCATTAGACTTAGTTTTTTCCGTATCCTCTCATCGATAAATCCCTAGAGTTTGTATGCAATGGAAAAAATCACACTGTATACATAAAAGTGAAAGATAAATTTAATCTAGTGGAACGCCAAAGACACAGTGGAGCAACATTTTGGATGAAACAGGAGATTACGGGCAAACTAAATCATAAGGAAAAATTCAACCAAGAAGTGTATGTTCCACATTCAGTGTTGAGCAAAATTCTAACACCATGAAGTTCGATTATGCTACAAAATTCATAGACAGGTATATTTAGCATAACAGTCACAACCCACGCTCAGAACACAATAAGAAATTTGACAGATTAAAGGAAAATCAACACTACAAACGGAAACCAACAAGTGAAACTCTCTCACTAATTCAATTGTACAAGCATGTAGAAGAACTTACCTACTTAGAACTCACAAATGAGAAAACAGACAAATACTGCATGAAATAACATCTTTGTAACATGTCCGTAAAGTAACTCATTCCTACAACAAAGGAAGCAATAGACATGGCAAAATTACCTGTACGCCAACAAAAGGACCCTAAAGTAAAAGAAAAATCATAGAAATAGGGATCAAAATAGGAAAACCTACAACAAAAAGCTATATACTGAAAGCAATACTAATACACATAAGTAATAAAATATTAATACAAAATGCAACAGCAGTGAAATCAAAAAGGAGGAAATAATAAAGGAAACAATTTTCTTCAGAGTAACAATATCTTACAAATACAGCACAATTTGTTCAGCAAATATGTTTCACAAATAAAAAAGCTTTTAAAAAGTGTAATGTAATCTTTACTGCACTGTCATGAACCCAAAAACTCTAACATTATGTGCACAACGTGAGATACATAAAAACCCGACTTTCATCCATCCAATAATAAATCGTTTTGACAGGATGACGTATTTCCTCAGTAAGAAACTTAATAAACTAATAACCAACCTGTACACATACAACAAATAATGCACCACGAAAACTCTTAATATTAAAGATATATAAAGATATACAAACCCCCCAACAGGTCAATGTATCTCTTTCAGCATAACAAATTTCTGCAAGAACATACAGTTATCTGAAAAAACTGAGATTACAAAAAAAACCTACTCAGATATAGAAAAGTGTCTCCTATGGAAGCATATGAAAAGATAGAAATCCTGCAGCTTACTGTACCTCAAAATTATTTTGAATTCGATAAGAATATTTATACACAGGTTGAAGTAGCAATGGAAAATTGCATTGCAGGATCCATCGCAGCTATATTTATTAACACATTAGAAAACAGTTCTTCGGCTCAGACTGGGCATTTCTTAACAAAATTATCTACTACCATCGATACATAGAAGACGCATTACTAGTAACTGATGGAGCTAAAACTGACATACAAACAGTTCACCAGTAATTAAAAAATGAACGCCCAAAAATAAAATTTTAAAATAGAAACAGGCCAAAGTAAATCCAAAAAAATTCTGGAGCTAAAAATAAAGAACAGTAATAAAAACCACAAATTCGATATATAGAGAAAACCTACTACTATGGACATAATCACAAATAAAAATGTATATCAGCCAAATTCACATAAATATGCATTTGTCAGCTCGATGATCAACAGGATCACGAATTTACCTCTCGAAAAAATGCCATACAAAAAGAAATAACAACACTGCAGCATAGAGCAAAGAAATGATTTTAATCTCGAAATAGTATTCAAATTTTATGTACGATGTATAAAGTCTATAACAGATACTTAGGGATGTAACACTGAAAAGAGAGGCATTACTAAACGCAGATCAACCTATGTACCAACAACATACACAGGTCACATATCAAACAAAATGAACAACTTGCTGCAGATTACGAAAATAAAAATAGCATTCCGCAAAAACAATAGCCCGAAAACTAAACTAAGATAAGGGGAAAATGAAGTTTCTATTTTCTAATATATGCATTTACTGCACTATATCCTATACCGGACAAACCAGAAGAAAATTTGAAATCAGCGTTAAAGAACATAAAAGAAATTGTGGAAATATCCACTGAGGTTGTTACACCTGAAAAGCCAAAACCATAAAGCGGAGAAAATCGAAAATGCTTTAAACATTCTTCATAAAATACCTAAAAGCCATGCTACCAACATCGTAGGAGAATTGGAAATTCACACACATACGAAGAAATATCCGAACCACATTCTTAACGAAAAAACAAATCTGAAACATACGAATTACTTAGAGAACTTTATTGAAATAACGGAAAAAGAAAAAGGATAAAAATGACATGACAGGTAAAAACAATAGATAAGCTTTAGCTACGCATAATATAAATTTAGTTTCTGAAACTGAGACACAATCCCTGGACTTCCGCGATATAACGCACTCCGTGAACATAAAGCATCGCTGGAGCGAAAAATGTCAAAGAACTGTCAAAATTTACTACAGGAAATCACTGGAAGTCCAATCCAAAGGAAACTACGTTATTAATAATAACGATAAATTAATAGACAGAAAACTCGTTACAAGATGCATTATGTATGTCAGTCATTTCCTAGCTCTTTGTGAATCAATGTAATCAACACGAGTAAAACAAAACAATTTCCAGTTCACCTTGTACCTATATTTTCCATATGTCATGATTTATTTTTAATTTATGATCTTGGATGACACATATGAGTGCGTCGTCATTCTACGCTACTTTAGCTCTATGCTAGAGTTCATCAATTATGAATGACGACTGGTGACAGCGCAGTCTCTCTGCAACTCATGACCACATGTTTTCAATAGGCGAGAGATCTGTGGAACGTACTGTCCAGGTTAACAGTCGAACATGCTCTTCATAGAGGTAAGTAATAACAGCATGGGCCACATGCCGCCTTGTGGCATCTTCTTGAAAGGTAAAGCCAGTAAATTTCGAAGGTGCACTACTGGCCATTAAAATTGCTACACCACTAATATGACGTGCTACAGGCGCGAAATTTAACCGACAGGAAGAATGCTGTGATATGCAAATGATTAGCTTTCCAGAGCATTCAAACAAGGTTGGCGCCGGTGGCGACACCTACAACGTGCTGACATGAGGAAAGTTTCCAACCGATTTCTCATACACAAACAGCAGTTGACCGCCGTTGCCTGGTGAAACGTTGTTGTGATGCCTCGTGTAAGGAGGAGAAATGCGTACCATCACGTTTCCGACTTTGATAAAGGTCGGATTGTAGATTATCGCGATTGCGATTTATCGTATCACGACATTGCTGCTCGAGTTCCAATGACTGTTAGCAGAATATGGAATCGGTGGGTTCAGGAGGGTAATAAGGAACGCCGTGCTGGATACCAACGGCCTCGTATCACTAGCAGTCGAGATAACAGGAATCTTATCCGCGTGGCTGTAACGGATCGTGCAGCAACGTCTCGATCCCTGAGTCAACAGATGGGGACGTTTGCAAGACAACAACCATCTGCACGAACAGTTCGACGGTATTTGCAGTAGTATGGAATATCAGCTCGGAGACCATGGCTGCGGTTACCCTTGACGCTGCATCACAGACAGGAGCGCCTGCGCTGGTGTACTCAACGACGAACCTGGGTGCACGAATGGCAAAACGTCATTTTTCCGGATGAAGCCAGGTTCTGTTTACCGCATCATGATGGTCGCACCCGTGTTTGGCGATATCGCGGTGATCGCACATTGGAAGTATGTATTCGTCATCGCCGTACTGGCGTATCACCCGGCGTGATGGTATGGGGTGCCATTAGTTACACGTCTCGGTCACCTCTTGTTCGCATTGACGGCACTTTGAACAGTGGACGTTACATTTTAGGTGTGTTACGACCCATGGCTCTACCCTTCATTCGATCCCTGCGAAACCATACATTTCAGCAGGATAATGCACGACCGCATGTTGGAGGTCCTGTACGGGCCTTTCTGGATATAGAAAATGTTCGACTGGTGCTCTGGTCAACACATTCTCACCAATTGAAAACGTCTGGTCAATGGTGGCCGAGCAACTGGCTCGTCACAATACGCCAGTCACTACTCTTGATGAACTGTGGTATCGTGTTGAGGCTGCATGGGCAGCTGTACCTGTACACGTCATCCAAGCCCAGCCATATCAAGGCCGTTATTACGGCCAGAGGTGGTTTTTCTGGGTACTGAATTTTCAGGATCTATGCACCTAAATTGCGTGAAAATGTAATCATATTCAGCTCTAGTATAATATATTTGTCCAGTGAATACCCGTTTATCATCTGCGTTTCTTCTTGGCGTAGGAACTTTAATGGCCAGTAGTGTATCGTCATTCATCATCATCATAATGTAAGACTGATTATGCCTTTCAGCGTTCAGTCTGGATCGTAGCCCCCCTTGTAAAATTCCTTCATGATCCCCTATTCAGTGCTAACATTGGTGCCTCTTCTGATGTTAAACCTATTACTTCAAAATCATTCTTAACCGAACCCAGGTACCTTCTCCTTGGTCTGCCCCGACTCTTCCTACCCTCCACTGCTGAACCCATGAGTCTCTTGGGTAACCTTGCTTCTCCCATGCGTGTAACATTATCCCACCACCTAAGCCTGTTCGCCCTGACTGCTACATCTATAGAGTTCATTCCCAGTTATTCTTTGATTTCCTCATTGTGGACACCCTCCTGCCATTGTTGCCATCTACTAGTACCTGCAATCATCCTAGCTACTTTAATAGCCGTAACCTCAACCTTGTTGATAAGGTAACCTGAATCCACCCAGCTTTCGCTACCATACAACAAAGTTGGCCGAAAGATTGAATGGTGCACAGATAACTTTGTCTTCGTACTGACTTCCTTCTTGCAGCAGAGAGTAGATCGTAGCTGAGCGCTCACTGCATTAGCTTTGCTACACCTCGCTTCCAGTTCTTTCACTATGTTGCCATCCTGTGAGAATATGAGTCCTAAGTACTTGAAACCGTCCACCTGTTCTAACTTTGTTCCTCCTATTTGGCACTCAATCCGTTTATATTTCTTTCCCACTGACATTACTTTTGTTTTGGAGTTGCTGATCTTCAGACCATAGCCCTTACATTTCTGATCTAGCTCTGAAATATTACTTTGCAAACTTTCAATCGAATCTGCCATCACAACTAAGTCATTCGCATATGCAAGACTGCTTATTTTGTGTTCACATATCTTAATCTCACCCATCCAGTCTATTGTTTTCAACATATGATCCATAAATAATATAAACAACAGTGGAGACAGGTTGCAGCCTTGTCTTACCCCTGAAACTACTTTGAACCATGAACTCAATTTGCCGTCAACTCTAACTGCTGCCGGACTATCCATGTAAAGACTTTTAATTGCTTGCAAAAGTTTGCCTCCTATTCCATAATCTCGTAGAACAGACAATAACTTCCTCCTAGGAACCCGGTCATATGCCTTTTCTAGACCTATAAAGCATAGATACAATTTCCTGTTCCACTCATAACGCTTCTCCATTAAAGATCTGGTCCTGACAACCTCTAAGAGGCCTAAACCCACACTGATTTTCGTCCAATTAGTCCTCAACTAATACTCGCACTTTCCTTTCAACAATACCTGAGAATATTTTACCCACAACGTTGATTAAAGAGATACCTCTGTAGTTGTTACAATCTTTTCTGTTTCCATGTTTAAACATTGGTGTGATTACTGCTTTTGTCCAGTCTGATGGAACCTGTCCCGACTCCCAGGCCAATTCAGTTATCCTCTGTAGCCATTTAAGACCTGACATTCCACTGTATTTGATGAGTTCCGACTTAATTTCATCCACTCCAGCTGCTTTATTGCACTGCAATCTATTGACCATTTTCTCCACTTCCTCAAATGTGGTCCTATTTCCATCATCATTCCTATCCCATTCTACCTCGAAATCTGAAACATTACTGATCGTATTTTCACCTACATTGAGGAACTCTTCAAAATATTCCCTCCATCTGCCCAAGGCATCCACAGGATTCACCAGCCGTTTCCCTGTCCCGTACAAAATATTTGTCATTTCCTTCTTACCTCCCTTTCGAAGACTACTAATTACACTCCAGAATGGCTTTTTAGCAGCTTGACCCATAGTCTCCAACCTGTTTCCAAAGTCTTCCCAAGATTTCTTCTTGGATGCTGCAATTACCTGTTTGGCTTTGTTTCTTTCTTCAACATAAATTTCTCTGTCTACCTGAGTTCTAGTATGTAGCCATTTTTGATACGCCTTCTTCTTCCTTTTACAGGCTGTTTGTTTCATCCTACTTTTACACACTACTGTTCCAAGACATTCCTTAGCCACTTCAAGTACTGTTTCCCTGTACCTTGTCCATTCCTTTTCCAGTGACTGTAATTGACTACATTCAACTAACTGGTACCTTTCTGAGACCGCTGTTATATACTTGTGCCTAATTTCCTTATCCTGAAACTTCTCCACTCTCATCCTACTACATATGGACCTGACCTCCTGCACTTTCGGCCTCACAATCCCAATTTTACTGCAGATTAAATAGTGATCAGTGTCATCTAAGAATCCCCTTAATACACGTGTGTCCCTCACAGCCTTCCTGAATTCCTGATCTGTTATTATATAGTCAATGACAGATCTGGCTCCCCTGCCTTCCCAAGTACACTGGTGAATGTTCTTATGTTTAAAAAAGTAGTGTGTGATTACTAAGCCCATACTGGCACAGAAATGCAAGAGTTGTTTCCCGTTCCTGTTGGCGTCCATATCCACTCCAAATTTACCCATAACCTTTCCATACCCTTCTGTTCGATTTCCAATCCTGGCGTTAAAATCACCCATGAGCAGAACACTGTCCTTGTCCCTTACTCTAACAACTACATCACTGAATGCCTCATAAAAACTATCCATCTTATCTTGATCTGTCCCTTCACAATGCGAATATACTGACACAATCCCAATTTTCTTGCTAGACACTGTCAAATCTATCCACATCAGTCATTCGTTTACATACCTCATTGAAACTACGCTGGGTTCCATTTCTTTCCTGATGTAAAGCCCTACACCCCATTGTGCTATTCCTGCTTTGACTCCTGACAGGTAGACCTCGTATTCTCCCACTCCCTCTTCCTTCTCACCCCTTACCCGAATGTCAGTAACAGCTAAAACGTCCAGCCCTATCTTACTTGCAGCCTTTGCCAGGTCTACCTTCTTCCCAGAGTAGCCCCCATTGATATTAATAGCTCCCCATCTCATTACCATTTGTTTGCCAAGTCGTATCTTAGGAGACCCTGGTTTGTCAGTTAGAGGTGGGACTCCGTCACCTCCAAAGGTCCGAGGCATTTTGCTCTGATTGTTGCCAGCATCATATTTAAAGTACCAGGGAAGCAGGTTGCTAGCCTTACTTGGCCCGAGTCCCATTGGGTTTTACCCGTAACGGCTGAGAGACTAACCGGTGGATTTGGTAGTCTTTGCCGTATGAGCACAAACGTGACCACGACTCAGAATATGTCCGAGATGCCCAGCCTTATTCCAAAGTAACTGGTATCCCGACTGTCGGGACCACTTACTTGGCCACTCATACGTTGCCTGTGGTTCATGAACTAGGACATGACTACAGGAACCCACACCATTTCCAACGAAAAAGAATGAAGCTCTTACCTTACACCACTGCCTTTTTCCCATCAGTTTGTAGGTGATGGGTAGTGTTTGAGTGTGTCCGTCACTAGTTTCGAGTGGTATTGGGGAATTTTTTCCCAGCAGGATAGTAACAGTTGTATCGAATCGGCAGTTTTTGAGCTGTATTGCAATTTTAGGCTGTCCTTATGTAGTACTATACATGTAGTTGTGTAATTAGGCCTGACCTTTACTATTAATTATGAAATTAGAACCTATCTTTACTTCAGTTTCCCTACCAAAACAAATAAAATACACTAGCCTAACCTTCCGCTCCTGCATCTGAACAGTTTCCATGTGTTGGTGGGCGCTTGGGCTTTCCTTCCATTAGAATCAGGGTTCAAGTCCCAGAAAGGACACCGACATTTTTAATTTCCCATGAATTTCTACTACCTCTGGTGATATAATTGTGTTAGGAGGGTGCACTTGGGCTTTCTGCCCAGAAGGACCAGGGTTCGAGTCCTGAAACGGGTACTGCCGATTATAATTTCCCACCAATTCCTAGGTGGGGTTGAGGTGGGACGTCAACACAGCCCTGGGAGAAAAAAATTCCCACCAATGGAGTAGGGTGGTAGAGGGGAGCTTGATGACGGGGGTGGCAATGGGCCACGTGCAGGCTAAGAAAAACGTGTGACATCATTCAGTGTAGACGTGGACGTGGTTGAGCGCGGGGATAGGCGTGGTCAAGGGCGGGGGTGGTTGGCGATGGGTGGTGATTAACTGAGCAATTTAATTAATTTGCATATCAATTTGATATCAAAACTGGGGTGACGCCGCCACTACCCTATTACTTACCGGTACCACCAGTAATCAAGCCAGACTTTCTCCCTTCCACAGAAGACGTAGTCGATGACCATTCCCTTGAACGATGTAGGTGCTTGATGTTTACCGACAGGACGGTCATAGTTATCTGGACAAAGAGGGGTCCGAGGTTCAATCATGCCAGGTGGGACACAGAGGTAACAAGCTAAGATATTCTGTGTCAGCGGCCAAACTCTGGACGACGACATGCACGTGTTCATCTGTGTTCAGATGGTGACAGTCAGGACAAAGTGGGGAGTCCGTTAATCCTATAGCCTGGAGCCAGTGTCTCGTCGCATATTTTTTGTTCGTGACTTGATACAACGTCGCACTCACGGCGGCTGGCAGAAAGTGGTGGTGTATCGTTTTCCACAAAACGCGGATGTGCCCGCAGAGAGCGGTGTAAAAATCTTTTCCCTTCGGCGAGTGGGTTAGGGGAGATCCGAGATAACATAGCTGTATTTGAAAATGAATGTCGACACATGAGAGAGCAGTGTTGTGGGGTGCGCCACTGTCACGGAGTGGGCGGTGGGGTGGGGGGGGGGGGGGGGGGAGGACGTGAGAAATTGGCGTCGGGACCACCAATTGACGACCCGTTAGGAAGGCGCGTTGATTGGTCCATCGTTTCCAGATACTGCTCATATTAACCTATCACCACCAGTAGGGGGAGGACTTGGGCAATGTGATTGAGTTTTGACGTCACTTAGAGGTACAAGTTTTCCACGTGTTGCAGTTGGTTCAAGTCCGATCTAATTTCACTGTAGATTTTCGGTAACGATTTGCAATTATCTTTTCTCGCCACGGCGTCACGTTAGAGTCGGCCGAAGGAAGTCAACAAGGGGAGCGTGCTCGCACTGCAGCGGAAACACACATCATGTCCGCTCTGCTTGTTGCTAAAGCCGAACTGCCCCTAGAGTAAGTTCTCGTTCTTACAAGAGCCGTAATACAATCATCTTATAAGTAGACAATACTAAAATATAATTTCTGGATGAGAAATCCTCTGTGTAATACTTACTAATGAACAGAATGTAGATGGCGCTACCCCTACCAACTGTGAGAGGTTGAACTGAAATGCAGTGCACTTCGCGTCAATTTCACGTTTGTTGTATGCCGTCTTCGTGGCAGTGCAGTTTTAATTACCAGCAGTGTAAATGGGAAAGAACGGGAACTTTTTAAACATCTTGGTGGATGCTAAGTTGCACACCATATATTTTCTTTGCTAATTTAAGTTTGGCGGTCATGGTTTGATTAGAATGTCATGTAGGCAGCAAGAAAATAATATTTATTGACGTACGGGAAAGGAACATACAAATACCAACATTTTGAGAAGAGCTGGTTTGTCAAGAGGAAGATACTGATTTCGGTTGTAGTAAATTCTAGTCTGTCGTTATGGTTATCAACCGCGTACGTTATCAAGGAACTGAGAGTATCCACGTTGCGACAGTCAAGACTGTAGTAACCACATAAGGTAAATGGAATACGAGAGCCGTTGTTGATTTGACACTGGGCAGTAATATCGATGAATGTCTTTCCCATCTTACCTCTGTCCCGTTACGACGGTTGCTTGTGAGAGACACACAGAGGGATGCGCATAACGGCGAGGTGGAAGTGTTACTTAAGCCTTCTTCAAAGTATATCTGCTGCGCCACTCAATTCCAAGGAAAGGGGGCTGAGATAGTTGACGGAGGCGCATTGTCGCAGTAGAACTAAAGCTACGTGCAAAAACACTGAAGTCCCTAGCCGCTGTACATGGTGCAGTCGAAGGGAAAACAATTACGAGAATAGAGCTGCAAGAATCAGGGACGTTGGCTACGTGGAAACTGTGCACTGAGAAACACCGCGAGAGGAAGGGGATGACGATTCCAGCCAATCAGAAGGAGTATAGTCAAAAATTTCCATGTATAGCGCACAAGCACGGCAAGAGGGGGATGGGTGATGAGGTGGGCAGACCAGGAAGAAAAATCGGAGACTCAGTTCGTAGACGTGATAGAAGATAAGTGGAAAGACGGAGAACAAAAAGGAGTTGTTCGGATGGCAGAGAGCGGGATAGAAACTTCCAGCTTCCACCATCACTGAATGTAGCGCACTGCCCTACAGGCGCCACTACATGTACTACGAAAGGACGGATGCAACAGCGGTTTTATAAATCGGCTATCTGGGTAAGCTGTTTATACAGGGGGCAAGAAAAATGGTTCAAATGGCTCTGAGCATTATGGGACTTAACTTCTGAGGTCATCAGTCCCCTAGAACTTCGAACTACTCAAGCCTAACTAACCTAAGGACAGCACACAACAACCAGTCATCACGAGGCAGAGAAAATCCCTGACCCCACCGGGAATCGAACCCGGGAACCCGGGCGCGGGAAACGAGCACGCCACCGCACGACCACGAGCTGCGGATGTTACTAGAGGAGGCCAAAATGCATGCGGTTTAGCTCACGCAGGCTGCCGTGAGGAGGGAAGAACTGTACTGACGTGAGGTCTGGAACATGACAAGGAATTAGAATTCAGAAAGCGGACGTAGCTAGTTTGATACTTAACTTTAATCCATTAATGATGAACGTCGCTCTTGAAGGTATATGATTCACAATATCAATATCAATAGTAACTGAATATGGCGCCTTGCTAGGTCGTAACAAATGACGTAGCTGAAGGCTATGCTAAACTGTCGTCTCTACAAATGAGAACATATGTAGCCAGTGAACCATCGCTAGCAAAGTCGGCTGTACAACTGGGTCGAGTGCTAGGGAGTCTCTCTAGACTAGACCTGCCGTGTGGCGGCGCTCGGTCTGCAATCACTGATAGTGGCGACACCAGGGTCCGACGTATACTAACGGACCGCGGCCGATTTAAAGGCTACCACCTAGCAAGTGTGGTGTCTGGCGGTGACACCACATTCCTCCCTTCGCAAATCGGCGGAGGGTTGTGGTATAAGGCCTCCGCCCGCCGTGGGAAGGACCCCATGTTGACGTATGCGACGAGGTGGGGAGCCTAACAACAGGCGAGTCTGTGCCACCCGCATCCTGCCATTCGGACCGCGGGGAGCTAGGGAACGCCTGAAAACCTACTCCAGGGTGCACGCCAACACGCGGTGTATGCGCCCGTAGAGAGACATGTTCAAATGGTTCAAATGGCTCTGAGCACTATGGGACTCAACTGCTGAGGTCATAAGTCCCCTAGAACTTAGAACTACTTAAACCTAACTAACCTAAGGACAACACACACATCCTTGCCCGAGGCAGGATTCGAACCTGCGACCGTAGCGGTCGCGCGGTTCCAGACTGCAGCGCCAGAACCGCTCGGAGAGAGACATGTGGGGCCGAAGGGTCGACCTCCATCGGGCCGGGGCACGCGACGGGCGAAGATCGACATATGGTCCGGAGCGGGCAAGAGTTCCATGTTGGAGGACGGCTGGTCACGGGAAGCGATCGTCGGCGCGTGACCCAGGGAGGCGCCAGACAGCTGCAGCGACGCGTCCACTGCGGGCGTCGCCGGCGGGAGAACAGGCGGCGGCGCGTCGCCATGAGGCAAAATGGAAGGCAGCGTCGGTAACATCTGGGGCTGAGGCGAGCCAGTAGATGGGTCCCCGGGGTGCTGACCGCACGGCACCGTCGCTGAAAGCAGACGGGGAGCGGCAGATTCCGTGCGACGACAGAGGCGCAGCTGATTGAGATGCCGACGCACCTCACCAGAGGCCCCCAAAATCAAATACATAGCGCGTCCGAGGCAGCAAAGAATGAGCCCTTCGAGCCAACGCCGTTAACCTCGATAGTGGCGCTAGTAGACAATAGCAGGTGTCTGCCGCTGCACTGGAACCGGATACGGCGGATGTAGCAAAGACATCAAGGTTCGATGAGAACGACGGTGGAGCAACTCACCCGCCGAGCGACCATTCCGGGGCTCAGAGCGATACGAGGACAAAAAGAGCAATAACGCGTCCTCCCGAGAATGCGACTCTTTCAACTTCTGTGACTTGAAAGTCCTGACCAATCATTCAGTGGCACCGTTTGACTGTGGCGAAAACGGCGCGGACGTCAGATGTTGAACAACATTGGCCTTGCAGAATGACTGAAATTCTGCGGATATGAATTGTGGGCCATTGTCAGAAACAATAGTCTGTGGAAGACCTTCAAGGCAAAAGATAGCACATGACCCTTGGATGGTGGCAGATGATGTCGTGGAAGACATCCGGACAACAGAAGGAAAATTACTGAATGAATCTATCACAACCAACCATCGAGCATTCCAGAATGGACCAGCAAAATCGATGTGTAAGCGTTGCCAAATTTTGGCCATGCAAAGAATTTCCGCGGTGGTGCAGATTGGTGTTCGGCACACACCATGCAAGAAGAGCACACAGTCGTAATCGCGGCATCATTTCCGAACCAAGTACAGTGCTGACGAGCAAGTTGTTTCGTTCGCACTATCCCCAATGTCCTTAGTGGAGAAGCTTTAAGACAGAGGACTGTAACGAACGTGGGACCACGACCCAGGATTGATCATTATCAGAAAGCAACAGTAAAAAAAAAAAAAAAAAAAAAAAAAAAAAAAAATCGAACAAAAAGTTTCTCCTTGTGAGCAAAAAACGGCGAACCAACGGGTCCCCGATCCGTGACTTTGACAAGGGTCATTGCGTAGCAACAAAACGCAGAACGGGAGCAAGGACAGGGTCAGCAGTTGTGGCTGTAGCGACACGACAAAAATCTATCGGAAACGATTCGACCACGTCATCGGTTTCCGAATCAATGAACAACAAGCAAGTTCGGAGGAATCGAATGCCCTATCCTCAGCAACAGGCAAACGGGACAACGCATCGGCGTTTCCGTGCTTAGCATTGGACGAGAGACAATGCTTCTATCTCGATCTGTGAACAGTTTCTTTATCCGACGAGAGCAATTTGGACGCAAAGGCAATAGGGCTATCGTGCGATTCATCTTTGTGCGCAAGCAAAGCACCGATCCCGAAATCCGATGTATCCACCATCAACAAAAGGGGCTTCTGGGGATAGAATGACGTAAGGCAAGTATTGGAAAGCAACGCCGATTTCAACCGGCGAAAGGCGCGTTCGCATTCCGTCGTCCAGACGCACGGAACACCTTTACGGCGTAAGCGATGAAGCGGAGCTGAAATGGAAGAGGCATGCGGCACATATTTGTGATAATAGTTGATTTTTCCCAGCACACACTGTAGCTGCTTCAAATTCTGCGGCGAAGGCAAGTCTGGCATGGTACGGAGGTGCGTGGGACTGGGATGTATGCTTTGAGCATTGAGTACGTGGCCCAGGTATGGCAAGTCACGAGCAAACAACACACATTTGTCCTTCCGTAATCGAAGACCATTTTGTCGCAAGACCTGAAATAAAGTTCTGAGATTAGCTAAATGTTCTTCTTCCGTCTTTCCGGAGATCACAATATCGGCCAAATGGTTTGCTGCAGTAGGGACTGACGCACAAACAGTTTGTAGATATTGCTGAAACAAATCAGGGGCGGATGCACACCCGAATGGCAGTTGTTTGAATTGAGACAAACCAAGGTACGTGTTAACCACCAAAACTCGTTGGGATTCGTCGTCCACCGGTATTTGCAAGTACGCATCTGCTAGGTCCAACTAAAAAAAATATTTGCCCGGGCAGAGTTTGTCAAAAAGATCTTCCGGGCGGGGTGAAGGAAAAGTTGAAGTCACTAGTTGTGGATTCACTGTTGGCTTGAAGTCCACACAAAGTCTCAATTTTCCGGAAGGTCTTGGCAAAATTACTAAGGATGATGCCCAGAGAGAAGCCTGCACACGTTCAATTACACCTTGTGATTCCTGTGATTCCAAATCGTGGAATGTTTTTGAAACCTCAGCACGCAATGCGTGGGGAACATTGCGCGCTCTGAAAAATATCGGTTGCGCGTTTACTTTCAGTTCCAAATGTGCTTTATAGTTCTTAGCGCAACATAGGACCGGTGCAAAAACGTCTGCAAATTCTTCACACAGACGAGAAACACTGTCTGAAGGCACAGTCTGGTTCACTGATAGGACACGATTTACTATAGACAAGTTGACCAACTGAAATGAAGCGAAACCAAACAAGTTCATTGCAGAAGAAGAACGAAGGACCTTAAATGGCACAAGTTTTGTTTGTCCTTTGTATGTTGCAAGTAGGCTGCACTGTCCTAACACAGGGATTTTTTGACCTGAATAGCTAGTTAACTTAACATTTGCGGCACGCAACCGACGTTTGTCCTGCAGTTTGTAAGTGTCTTGATTGATCAGTGAAAGTGCAGCTCCGGGATCGAGCTGGAATGGTATCATGTTGCCGTTAATGTCCAAGTCGACAAAAAGCTTATTGTCCTGCTGACGGCAAGAGAGACTGTCTCGTGCAACGTGAACTGACGTTGGTACAAAATCACTTGCGACTTGACGGGAGTTCCGTCGATGTCGACGCACACTATTTGTTGGACAAACACAGTCACCGTTAGAGAGAGTGGCACTGGGCGGAGTGGAATGAACGGCATGAATGTCCATGGGTGACGTTTCGCGAGCCAGAGTATCTTCGGTTCGATGCCGATTCCGGCGCGAAGCAAAGGGCCTGGAATGGTTTTGAGTTTCCGATCTGAGCTTTTTCTGGCAAACACTCTGAGCAAAGTCAAGTGTGTCCTGCCTATCCAATATGTCCATCACGTGTTGAAGGGAGGAATTGACTAGTTTCAAAATCTGTTCCCTTATACGAACATCAGAAACGCTCTGTGCAATTGCATCACGTACCATAGTATCTGAATATGGGAGTCCACACTGACACTCAAAACCACAATCCCTAGTAAGGCCTTGCAAGGTTGCAACCCACTCCCGATTAGTCTGACCTGCCGTACGTTTTGTACGAAAGAAGGTATACCGTTTTGCTACTACATTGACTGATTGTATGAAATATACATCTAATGCAGACAAAATTTCTTCGTAGGACAGAGTTGCTACGTGGCGTCGTGGAAATAATTTGACTATCACACGGTACGTTTGCACACCGACGGACGACAAAAGGAAAGGCTGCCGCTTGTTACCTTGAATTCCGTAGGCTGCGAGATGGAATCCAAATTGGCGTGACCACTCCGTCCAGCTTTCCAGTGCAGCATCAAAAGTTCGGAAGGTCGGTGACACCATAGTAGCTGTACACGTATTCCACAGTCAGAGGTTAAAGGACGGTTTTCGCTCATAAACTTCTACTCTTCCGTTTCTAGACCAGAGCAACCTCAGATTGATACATTTATCCCTCTCCATCATCCCTGAACGTTCGTAACATCATCACGGATTCACCCTCTGTATACAAACATATACAGGCGCTGGTGCCATTTTATTTCGACGCTCTGTACCGTCGTTGGATGTCGTTTCGGGACGCGGGTTCCTTTTCACATTTTGTTCCTCAGCACACCGTCTACATCCCCTCGAAGTTTGTCAGTATAATTTTGAAACACTCTGTATATTTATATCTCATACACATGGCGAAGAAAAATGCCACACTTGGCGGTCGGCATACGATCCCTCATCTCAAATCAAGACAAAAATATATCTAGCAAAACGTAGTCCAATAATAGGTTTAACAGAAGTGTGATTTATGAAACGAGGCTGTGGCAAAGCTGTAACTGCGTTTAGTGTGGCCAAGAACGTAACATGAACACTGCCCCGTGCCTAAGCTGTCCCATTAGCTCAGATCGATTGGACTGTATTGAGAGAACGATTCTCGGTCTGTTCTCAAGCCGATGACATCATGGTTTTAATATTTCCAGGCTCCAGAATACCTTTAGTTCTTTTTGTCGCCTTGCTTGTGCCCATACTAATGATCGCAAACGTATTTTCCTGCCTTTGGGGGCCTTTAACCGAGTGGTAAATCCTTGGGCGACAATGGTCTATCACCACAAGACTTTAGGGACCATAATAGATCGTAACCCGATCAATATGGTGGCACTTAACTGGTAAGAGGTGACGACTCGTGCTCAGGGAGCGATTTTTGAACATGAATTCCGTTCGCTTAGCTTCCTTCAGCAACTGCGGGTCGTAGACTCCTATATTTTCAGTAATGTGTATAAAATTGCACAAACATTACCGCTTTCCGCTATGATTTCACGCATACTCAGACAACTATCCGGTCGATTCTCGTGGCGTGACATACGTTTCGAATTCGGTATGAAAGCGTTTCTCCAAGTGAAGAAAAACGTTCATACCGGGATGACGCCTTTGAGAGTATCGTGCATTGTAAGAATGAGCAGCAGCAGCTTCGTTATCGCATGCACCCAATGACAAAAACATATAGGCATATTTGTTGGGTACATAATAATTATGTGTTATTTATAGTTGTTCAAAGCAGAGAAAAACGTATAAAGATTTATTACAGCTTGTTGTTGTTGTTGTTGTTGTTGTGGTCTTCAGTCCTGAGACTGCTTTGATGCAGCTCTCCATGCTACTCTATCCTGTGCACGCTTCTTCATCTCCCAGTACCTACTGCAACCTACATCTTTCTGAATCTGCTTAGTGTATTCATCTCTTGGTATCCCTCTACGATTTTTACCATCCACGCTGCCCTCCAATACTATATTGGTGATACCTTGATGCCTCAGAACATGTCCTACCAACCGATCCCTTCTTTTGGTCAAGTTGTGCCACAAACTTCTCTTCTCCCCAATCCTATTCAATACTTCCTCATTAGTTATGTGATCAACCCATCTAATCTTCAGCATTCTTCTGTAGCATATTACAGCTTAAGTGAACGTTTTAGAGAGTCGAGCAAGGAATGCCGGCACTTGTGTCGACATTGGTCACGTTCCTGTCAACGTGAGAAGGCCGATGACCAGCGGAGTTTGCGCAGCAGCAGTCAGCACTTCGACAGCCGAACGGCCGATCAGACGGGCAATGCTTCCAAGGAGAACAACGACCGGCGCAGTTCGCACATCAGCTTCCAATGCTCCAGGTGATAATACTGAACTCATGTGCCTGACGTATTTGGCCATGCGGAGGAGGGCAATTCCCGACCACGCCAGCATAAATGTAAAACAATGGCAAGCCAGCACGTGTGTCGACATTACTCATTTTGAGCAGAAAAATGAGAAGTATAGGTCAGCAACATAAGAATGAGTCTCCGACTTAGAAACTTCGCGTCATTGGCAAAAACACCGAATAAATATCTCCGACACGCGGGCATGTGGAGGTCCTTCAAGGGGTAGTGAGAAAGAAGAGACGAAGAAACATCGCCTGGAAGGAAGAACCAATAGTTAGTCATTAGACGTCATACTTAGTTACAACGACTTAGCGCTACGCTGCTCGACAGGAGATGTCGATATCGCGCCAGTAAGTCAACGCAGAAGATGCCATCCCAGATGTTACCAGAAAGAAGTTCGTATGATACTTACCCAGGTGGCTGGTGAGGACGAAGGGACTGCGACCTCACGAAATGGGTCATCTATGATCCTAGAGGTTTATTAACTACACCAGAAGACGCCGGACCTAAGGGTCACTGATTCGATTCTGGGACGGAGCACTCCGTGTCACGCTGTAGCCTCTCATTAATAACACTACGAGCGATTTCTCAAGGAGTGGACCGCCCAGGGGGTCATGGTATTGAGAGAAGAATACGAAGCCTGGGTCGCCGCTGCAACACGAGCCGATGCCGGATCAGCGATCAGTAGACTGTGCACGCTACGACTTCGCCGCTCTGTAGCTGCGAGGAATTGAGCGTGTTGAAACACATTGTATTACTCTGTTTGTTTGAAGGGCCTTATGTCCCAATAAATGACTTTTACTGGAACCAACAATGTTTCCCTCACACCTCATCTACTAAGACAAGTTATGAACCCATTCCACCGCCCACAAAGTGTCGTTTCCCTCCCGCCATCCCTGACAAAATAATGACTTTTGCTATCCTCTGTCACTGAGGTTCAGCTACATATTCATCGTTTGTGTACTTCATCGGGAAGCCGTCCTACATGGACTTGACAGGACCAGTTACAGTTGTGGGCTGTGGGATTAGTAGACATATGCATGCAGTTTAATGGGCCTAACTGGCATGTGGTAGGCTATTGCCATGTGACAAAATGGTGCCCTGCTTATAAATGACGGGAACTAGGGAATGGTGAAAGGAATCTGATGAAGATTTGAACCATAGCCCTATGGTGGATGTGGGTTTGATGTCCCAGTAGTGTCCTTTCTTTCTAAAGAAATCATCCTGGTGTCCAAAGGTAGGGGTCAAGGCAAAGTGGGTAAGAGTCGCAACCCGAGCCTTCGCCGCTAAGTCCCTTTCCCTCCCCCAGTGACCAAGGAAAGTGTAGGGAACGTGGAGCAGAGAAATGTAGCACATCAATGATACAAATTTCTTAATTCATATATTTTATTTTGTTTTATATATACCACCGAGAGTAGCAGGAAACCAACGATGTGAAGCGGAGGGAACAGCAATTCATTACACTTGTTTGGATTATCGGCGCATAGTTTTCGGAGAAGAACATTGCTACGGCCGAGAATAATTGTTACTAAGAGTGGAAAAGGCGTGGGTTAACTCTTCATTACAGTAACACCTCAACTACGGGGTGTAAGAAGAAAAACACTACGAAGAAAATTAAAGACAAACGGTCGATATTTGGCATTGCAGACAACTGCACAATGTCGTTCATTAAGGATGTGCAAAAAAACAAGGATATTTTTCGCGCCGTCAGGAAACAAGTAGTAAAGTGGGTGTCCACAAGTACACTTCACGGAGTTCGTCTATGTTTGTAGGAAGTATCCCGAGTTTAGGAAGAGGAGCATATCTGACGAAGAGTCGTACGGGTAATTAAGGTCAGCATCTGTCTCACCAAGAACCAGACACCAATCAGCGATCCGTAGATCAGGCGATGCTTGTCTGTGTCCAGAACATCACAGGTGACGCACAGTGGGGTGTGTAAATAAACTGGTTCTCTACTTCTAAAAAAAAAAAAAACTTTTAAATAATAAAACATGACCTATACAAGGGATCTGATTACCCCTGTTAGTCATGAACGAGAAAAAAAAATTAGGTGATTCAGTACAATTATAATATAGATGCAATAAATCACTTTAACGGGGGCCAAATGAACAATTAAAGTCAATATAATTCCAGTAAACCTGCAAAAGTAAAATCAAATTATTGTAGGGGCCTACATAGACATCGCGCATCTGCTAGATGCCCACGAAATACGTAATTTTGTTTTGAAACTGACAGCCAATGAGAAAATATGTGCACTTTTCAAGCAGTAATGGCGGACAGCATCAGTTGGTAATATACGTAATTTTATGGTAGCTAATTTTACTACACCAAAAAATAAAATATGCACTCCCTCCAAAAGATGTTACAAACAAACATTAAAATAAAATTATAATGAGCAGCAAAATGTCTGAGAAGAATTTTGAAAGAAAATTATTAATTGAACTTTAATTTGGCGGGTTTTCAAAACTGTCAACAAGACGAGGTAATGGAAAGAATACATATTGTAACTAAACAAAATTGAGATATTGTGACAGTATTTTTAAAATAGTCAATTTAACTGCAATTCTTCTTAATTTCGAAATGAGAGAGAGCGTAATAATTTTCTTTTAATGTCTTAACTGTTGCTGCAGGTAGTGCGATGACGTCAGCGGTGGTCCGTGCGGACGATGTGTGAAGTGAATCCTGGTTTGTGGCGTGAAGATAATGATGGATACTTCTGTTTCATTAATATTCCAGTTACGGCGGTGGTCCACGTCTCCGTTGTAGTCTAGTCAGCTGGCAGCACTGGCGCGATCATAATAGTTCCAGTATGCGCATTGTCTTTACGTGCGCGACGTTTTATTATTAAAAGTTAATAATCACGCTGTGTCGGAATTGTGCAACGTCTTTAGCATTTAAGATATATATCCGGTTAATTCCAATACTTCGTACAGTTCTTTCACCGTGTTGCCACAGGAAAACAGTCACATGTGTTTTTCAATATAACAGTCCGTTAAACATCAGTTCAATTACGTCGTCGTCTTTAAGACAGTTTGGATGATATAATAAACGTTTCTTGATCAAATCACAGCACTGTTCTTTTATTTAACATTTTGGTTTGGTCCTCTTTCACGCAATTCTAACAGTTAGTGTCTCCACACGACAATGGTGTCTGGTTCAAGGCTAATTGTCACAAGTTCACACAGTTTGTAAAATCGTCACCGCAAACACTCGATATACTTTTCAGGTTTTACTGTTCACTTAATAATGCACATTCTCCTATTAACACAGCAGACGCACTGTAATTAATTGTTCCTCCTCGTATCACCGTCTTTCACGCCGAAATTTGCAACGTTTTACACCCACGAACCGACCACGATACCACAACTCGTACGCTCTCTATCGATAGTCGTTCGCTCTCTCTCTGACACAATACTTCTCCGAGCCTACCCAAGGATTTACAAAGCATATAGAACCAGTACATTCATTTTCGTACAATATAAAATAGTAGCAAAATGAATGAAGACACATTGTGACGTATTAAAAAATAAAGAATAGTTGAAATAAATGATACATACGTACTATGACAAGGTAATGGTTCAAATGGCTCTGAGCACTATGGGACTGAACCTCTGAGGTCATCAGTCCCCTAGAATTTAGCACTACTTAAAGCTAACTAACCTAAGGACATCACACACATCCATGCCCGAGTCAGGATTCGAACCTGCGACCGTAGCAGTCGCGCGGTTCCGGACTGAGCGCCTAGAACCGTTAGACCACCGCGGCCGGCGACAAAGTAATGCACAAAAGAAAAAAAATATATTATCGACTTTCGGGGAAAGCAATGCCTCTACAGGTGTCCGCAAGGTGGATCCCATGAACGTGTGATTGGCATACTGCTGCCCATTGACTGTAAGGTACTATACAGACTGGACGTTAGAGGCGAGATAAGGAGCGAACACTGATCGTCAGACGGTAGGCCCGTCGACGTAGGGATGCTTCCTCTCAGTTTCATTTGGTGACCTGTTCTGCTGAAGAAAGTCATACATCTTCTTCATGGACAACAAGCACATTGCATATCGAAGTGTGTACTTAGGTTACGTCAAAGGAAACATGACTAAAGTAAAAGAAGGGCGGCGGGACGTCCAGAAGTTCAATAAAGTCTGAGAGAGAGCACGGTGCAAGCGTGTGTAAACAACACCGACTCAAAGGAAGGCCTCGGCGCTTGTTGGTGACGTCATGTCAGCTAGGCACGGCGAACGCCAGGTCTGTTGCAGGCAGAAACGCCTGGACGTGCTTTTCACTATAAATCTCTTATTTTTAGACAAAATGCAGCTTTATTTAGATGAAATATTTTCTTACTATCGTAAAGCTACAAAAGAAGATCATAATTCTGTATTACTGAATCCTGACGAAACAAACGGAGATCAATATGAGAAGACGCTTTGCCCCATTGCAAGCTTCGGAAATTTTACATTCAAGTAACTATATTTACTTGACCCATTTTGTTATCGAAACTTACCCTAACCCCCTTACAATGAACTCGTTTCTTTTATTTACTTATTTATTTTAGTTTGACATCGTCACTGGAAATGTGAATTAATTTACATGTGTAAATGTCGAACTGTTGCCAGTCATTAGATTACAGTCGTTTTCAACGAAAGGAATTTTAAACAGGAAACAAAATAGCTTTAAACATCGAAAGTACTGCTGAGCTTAAACTTTTTTAAACATGCACACTAGAAGAGATAAATATTCCCCTCTTGCAACTGAAAGGAGAAACTTTATAAGATAAAAAATATTTGATAAAATAAATATCTCTCTTTTGCCTCTTCTTCTGTCCCCGACCCCCTCCCCCAACGTGTAGAATTGCAAGATTTTTTATTAACATTCAGTGCTCCTCACCCCTTAGTCAACCAAGATACCCAAAGAAGAGCACCGATATGTTCACAGTTTCTTGTAACAGCAACTCAGTACGAACGTAACTTCCTCAGATTTACAAATAAGGTAAAGAAGCACGAATTCTGTTGCTGCTGGACCATGAAGTTGTTTTCGTATGCCAATCCTTAAAACAGGTGGAAATTTTAAGTTTAGGAGTACACTATTTGTTAAGAAGTGTAATGAATTGCAATATTAATTGATTTCAACTACCGCCAATAGTTTCACATTTTCCTGTGTCAGGGAGGGAGACACCACCATTATGAATATGCCTGCAACAGATCTGGCGTTCGCTGTGTCTAGCCGACGTGACGTCACGAACAAGCGCCGAGGCCTTCCTTTGAGTCGGTGTTGGTGTAAAGCGCGTGGACCTACGGCGCCACAGCACCATTCGACAGCCGACGAAAAGGGCTACCTCTTTGTCGGGGACATGATACGGGCGTAAACTGCCTCTAAACCGTATTGAACCCAGTGCCACTAGCATGTAGCGGGCCATGGTTGACGGAATGTGGAGTGTCTATGCGATGCAGGGGATAAAAAAAAAATGGTTCAAATGGCTTTGAGCACTATTGGACTTAACATCTGAGGTCATCAGTCCCATAGACTAAGAACTACTTAAACCGAACTAACCTAAGGACATCACACACATCCATGCCTGAGGCAGGGATCGAACCTGCGACCGTAGCGGTCGCGCGTTTCCAGACTGAAGCACCTAGAACCGCTCGGCCACTCCGGCCGGCGCAGGGGATACATGATGTCAAATATATGTTAACATATTTTGTCCGTTGCAGAAGGTTGAGAGCTTGTAAACGATGATCTAGGAGCCCAGCTCGTAAATGGGATAGTAGGCGCCGGCAGTTGATGTTAATTGTGCGACACAGAACACTTGCGAAATCGACTCCTAAGCACCAGACAGTAGCAACTACCAGCAGTGAAGTAGCGCCGTCTGCAGGAAGCCGCTCTCCTTATAGCCATAGTGCTCGATTTTCAGACATTAAGGCAGCTACAAGGAGCTTCGCCATAGGTGGTAAACCAATCCAATGACTCCGTGAAGTCAGCGCCGCTATAAAGAACGAGGATGAGATCGTCTGCAAAAGCAGTGCAGCTGAATACGTGGCCACCAACAGACATCCCAGACAGATGTTGATATATAGGCCGCAGAGCAACAGTTCCATGGTGTAAACATATAACACTGCAGAGAATGGGCAGCGTTGACGCACTGAGCGACAGATCAAGATGGGAGGAGTGAGACGGCCATTGTAGAGTACATGAGGAGTCGCTTCTCGAACTAGATGTATTATGACGTCGATGGTAGTATCAGGGTATCATACATTGCGGAGTACCCGTTACAGGTAATTGTGATCGATCGAGTCGAATGCCTGTCTGAAGTCCAAAAGTAAAGGCATACGACAAGCTTGAGAAAGAGTTATTATGTCTCGATAGCGATAGAGAACATGAAACATCCCCTTAGAAAAATTTATGAATTACTGTGCTGGTAAACCTCTTACGTTATTTGATTTTTAAACAGCTGAGCAAAACTGATCGTACTTAGAAATTTCTCTCTTTACTTATTCTTATCATCACTAAACTGACACACAATATTTTTAGCGCAGCGCAATCTGACTTCCAATAATCCCTACAGCCGGCCGCGGTGGTCTCGCGGTTCTAGGCGCGCAGTCCGGAACCGTGCGACTGCTACGGTCGCAGGTTCGAATCCTGCCTCGGGCATGGATGTATGTGATGTCCTTAGGTTAGTTAGGTTTAAGTAGTTCTAAGTTCTAGGGGACTAATGACCACAGCAGTTGAGTCCCATAGTGCTCAGAGCCATTTGAACCAATAATCCCTACAAAAGAATGGCAGTGTCTAACAATAACCTATACCTTTCATGAATCACTTACCTCACAAAAATCTTCGTTACTCGAACTACTGCAATACAGCGAGCGCCAATACTGCCAGCTAAATAAAAAAAAATCTAACCACTGAAGGCACTAACTACTGATAGACATAGTTAGAAAATGAAAAATTTTGATGGAGAACAAACAAGGTATTTACCTTAATACTATTCAAAAGTCGCAATACATATATCAGTTCATGACAGCCGGCCTTACAAATTTCGTTTTTCTGGCGGACACACGTCCAGATCGTTCGCTCTCAAAAGTCTGCCATCTCTTTCCCTACATCCACCACTGCTGGCGGCTCACCTCCAACTGCACAACGCTACGCGCTGTTCACATCCAACAGCCCAACATTACAATAGCAAATGTTCCAATAATGCAAACCAGCCGTAGACTGCACACAGCATGGTCGGTGATTTTCGTACACAGCGCTATGTGGCGTTACCATCATAAAAACCTAAACAGCCTACTTACAAACAGTGCGGATGTTATTCGCAGCTTCCAAAGAGGTTTCATAAAGGAAAATCACATACCAGGCCATTCGCTTAAGCTGTGCAGTCAACAGCTGGGTAAAGACCTTCGTGTTGCCGTTGAGCAACGTCAAGGGGCGATAATCTCACATCTATGACGTACACTGAGGCTTGTGAAAGGAAATGAGGAAATCGTGTGGGATCTGCAGGATAGGCGACATAAGGTCCCGACAAATTTCCGTCCACAATGGAGCCAGTAGAGGACGAAATGTCCAACGAAAATCTAGTAGGAGTGCGACAGGTTTGAGAGACCAGTTCGTAGAACCCACCTGGATAGCACCATGAATTTGTTCTCCGTGACCCTGGTAAGCAGATCCATCATTGCATCCCAGAAACCGAGCTGAAGGAGAGTCGGAGGTCATCCGTAATGATGGCAGCGTCGTGACATTGTGCCGAGTACACCATAACATAATGTATCTCACGGTATCTAAGCGCTGCCCATCATCAGTTGCAAGAAAATTAATCAAAATACTCTGATGGTGGGGCCATTCTATCATGTGGTACATAAATGGATGTTCCTGGGCTAACCTGTTGTGTCTACACATTCTGACCATAGCTCCTTCAAGGTGACGTCGGTAGATGGCAGGGAGTTGTCCATTGGCGCGATTCACCAGCTCTTCATTCTCTGGAGAATACGGCATCATAACAAATTCCCTGAGAATGGTGATGTAGAAATACTGAGGTTTTCGCCGCCACATTGTTACTTCCCTTCCTCAGTGAATTTACAACCTTTTTTATTGGGTCGTTTTCTTGTCTGTCTGGTCGATACATATTTTCCATGTGATTGTGAACTAACTTCCCGATGAGATACAGACTTTAAATTTTTAATTCAGCCTCGAAATAGATGATAATTCAATATTAACTCGCTTTTTTGTCGGTCTGTTCGGTAGGGATGGGGGTTGTGGCGCAAATGATTGGTAACGCCTGACATTTCAGTTGTTATGTTGGCCCGGCGTGTTGTGTGTGTACATCTAAATCTACATACTCACTCCGCAGACCATTGTATGATGCTTGGCGGTGGGCACCTTGTACCAATACCAGCAATTCCCTCTCCTGTTCTATTCAATAATGGAACAATGGAAAAGTGACTGCCGGCTGTGGTGGCTTCAAATGGTTCAAATGGCTCTGAGCACTATGGGACTTAACATCAGCCCCCTATAACTTAGAACTACTTAAACCTAACTAACCTAAGGACATCACACACATCATGCCCGAGGCAGGATTCGAACCTGCGCCCGTAGCGGTCACGCGGTTCCAGACTGACGCGCCTAGAACCCAACGGCCACACCACCGTGCTCAGAGCCATTTGAACCATTTTTGAAAAATGACTCTCTGTATGCCTCTGTACTATACCTAACTTTTCTTGCCTCATCTTCGCAGTCCTCGCGTGAAATGTACGTTGGTGCAGTAGAATCGTTCTGCAGTCAGCTTCAAATGCTGGTTCTCTAAATTGTCTCAATAATGTTTCGCGAGAAGATTGTCGTCTTCCCTCCAGAATTCCCATTTGAGTTCACGAAGCATCTCCTTAATACTTGCACGTTGGTGCCTCCCTTTAACTCAGTAACAAATCTAGGAGCACGCCCCTGAATTGCTTTGATTTCTTCCTTTATTCCGACATTGTGGGGATCCAGAACACTCGAGCAGTATTCAAGAATGGGTCGCACTAGTGATCTATTCGCAATCTCCTTAACAGATGAGTTACATTTTCCATAAATTCTCCAAATAAACCTAAGGCGACCATTTCCTTCTCTCCTACCATCCTTAAATCCTTGTACCTCTTCATACCGCTCTGCAATATCACACCTAGATATTTAATCGATGCGACTTTCTCAAGCAGCACGTTACTAATGCCATATTCGAACATTACAGGACTGTTTTTCCTACTCATCCGCATTACTAATCTCGAAATGCGTTCCAGGCGGTATGTGAGCTTATCGCTTTCTTGTCTGTTGAAGTTTGTTGGGGGATGGGATGGTGGGGTTGAGGGAGCAGCATATCTTGTGATTGTTTTTCAACTAACTTTCTGATGAGCTAGAGATTTGAAATTTCAAACGTAGCTCAGAACTGGAAGACAATGCGATATTAACTCGCTTTCTTGAACTATTTTTGGTGGGGGATGCTTTGTGTACCACTACCGTTTTCCCCTTTTGCTGTTCCAGTCGCTAATGGTTCACGTGAAGAACGAATGCTGGTAAGCTTCGGTGTGAATTCAAACCTACCTAATTTTTACTTTCACGTTCTTTTCACTAGGTACGCGTCAAAAAAAGAAATACATTGGTTGAGCCAGTGCAGAATGTGATTCAGTTGCTCCAGCCTGGGTGATACTGAGTCACTAGGGAAATACTTCTTTGTGATTGGACGGTGGAACTTTGGGAGGTGGTGGGTGACTGGAAAGCTAAGAGACAGGAAATATGTTTCTGTAAAAGGTAATTTCAGTCTGTGAAGGCCTCAGTGAGACCCATGGTATATATCGAGAGGGACTACTCATCACTACAGATATGATGGCCACAGGTGGCTGGGCTGTATGGAAGGGACTTCTTGGTATTGAATAGGTGGTAGCTATTGAAGTGGAGGTATTGTTAGGGGTTCATAGGTTCGATATGGTGTGGACGTACTGATGTACCCCTCTTTTCGGTGAAGGTCAACATTGATGGAAGTGGTTTGTAGGGTTGAGGAGGACCGATGAAGTGGTGGGGGAGAAGGTGTTGAGGTTCTGGAGGAATGGGAATAGGGTGTCCTCAGCTTCGATCCTGATCAATGAATCTGAATCAGGTGAGGGGTTTGGGATTCTGGGTGGTTAGGAAGGATTCCTCTAGATGCTCCATAAACAGAATGGCACAGGATGGTGCCACGTGCATGGCCATTGCTGTACTCCAGATTGTTTTGTAGGTGATGCCTTCAAAGGTGAGGTAAATGTGGGTGAGGATATAATTGTTCATGGTGACCAGGAAGGAGATTGTAGATTTGAAATCCATCAGGAATTTCGAAAGAAAGTTGGCATCAATAGTGACAAAAAAGGTGCTGGTGGTAATGGAACAGGAATTGTGGAGAGCCAATGGAGGAAATGGTTGGTGTCATTTATATACTAGAGTAGGTTGTGGGTAACAGACTGAAAGTGATGGTGCATGAGAGAGGAAATCTCTCAGTAGGGTGCACAGTAAATGGCCACAATGTGGCGTCCTGAGTGGCTGGGCTAATGGACTTCTGGAAACATGTGGGGAGTGGTAGGGGTAAGGAGGAGATAGGCTCAGGGGAGAGTTTCTGGGATGGACCCAAGGATTTGGGGAGGGATTGGATATCATGTGGGATTTCTGGAATGGGGTCACTGTGGTAGGGTTCTTAGGTTGATGAATCTGATAGCTGGTAGAGTCCTTCCTCCTGGTATTCCTTACAGTTCTCCCAACTACGTCCCTGGACGCTCTCACAAGCATAAATCTTACTTGTGCCTGTTGGCGACTCAACGTCTCTACTGATGGTAAGTAGCAGTCTACCCTTTTCATAATATTTATGTTAATATCAGTAGCTTCAGACAATCATGTAAAGTGCCTGTATATCACCATATTTTTTACTAAGAAAGTGTAAGCCTGCTATAATTAAAACACTGACTTCCGCCACATCACACCAAGTATACTTAGTTTTGATCTATGAAACATGCAAGTAATTAAACTAACTACTTCATATACTCAAATGATCATGAAAAATGCTCACTGGAAAACAAAGTTGCAACTCCTTTGCCTTTACTGTTACCAAGAAGGGATTCCGATCATATAGTCTAAGTACAACTCCATTAATATTTAACAGTATATTTAATTACCTGTGTTGAATTTTTCATTCGTTCATCATTATTTGTATTTATTCCACGGCAAAAAACATTATAGATAACCCTGAATGAATGCCACGGGCTTGTATCATTATGATGTTAGTGATTCTTTAGTGTCTTCTGGCGTACTTGTTGACATAACAGTCCACGGGTGTACTTTCGAATCTCGGCCCGCATCTCGTGGTCGCGCGGTAGCGTTCTCGATTCCCACGCCCGGGTTTCCGGGTTCGACTCCCTGCGGGGTCAGGGATTTTCTCTGCCTCGTGATGGCTGGGTGTTGTGTGAAGTCCTTCGGTTAGTTAGGTTTAAGTAGTTCTAAGTTCTAGGGGACTGATGACCATAGATGTTATGTCCCATAGTGCTCAGAGCCATTTTTTTTGTCGATTCTCGGTACCCAACGAAGAACCATCAGGATAGTCGTGTAGTGTTCTATTATTATCACATTTCTTATTTGATTTTATTATTACTCACGATGAAGGTGTGATGATACTTGGGTGAACTTATAAGAATATACTCCGTATAATGCGGTATTGTCAACAGGTAGAATACACTTTTGAAGGCGAGATTCTTAAAGTACATTTGCCAAGTAACTCTCTATACAAACATGACCAGTTCGAATCGTGGAACGAGAAGAAACCTTTGTAACCAAAATTATGCAGGAAAAAAGAGTTAGTGTGCTGTTTTGAAATCCGTGATCGCCTGACTATGTTAAAAAGTCATAATTTAAATCACGAACATGATGGGAAGAAAGCGTGTGCGACAAGAAGCGTCCTCAGACGTACGTTATTGTTGCAGTGGAAACTGCGACGTATTTTCTTGCATTCACATATGATCTGCAACAGAGGATTTTTTTAGAATGTGGCCATGTATGATTCTCTATCAATTTACTCTTCCATGGATATAGAATGACGAGCAACTTCTGAAAACTGTTTTTCTTTTTAAGGCACTGCCTGGAGTTGTCTTCGCTTTGTCTCTCAATACTTAGTTTGCACTAAGCGTGTAAGCATGTTGCAGAAGAATGCCATGTTTGTTCAGTACGACAGTCAAGTCTTCATTAGTTGGAATCTTATTAGAAGCCAGGCGTCTTTCCTGAGTGTCCCTTTGTGAATATATTACGTCAGGCTTACAACGCGCTCCATCTTGAACGTTCAGCTCTCGATGTTCATGATATAGCTGTGCTGTCGAGAAGTCCCAAGCTGTTTGGTTGAATGTAGGAAACTCGAGTTAAATGCATTATAAATGCGCCCTAATGACCCTAACAAATGAGAAGCGGAAGGGATGACACTGGAAACAAATTGAGATGGAACTGCGAACTGCGGGGGGTCAATTACTAGCTGGAGACCGGCAAGGGGAAAAGGTCCTGAGGTGCATTACAAACGTCTTCGCAATTAGAATGTAAGTCACCGCTAATAGTGATTCCAGGATGGTGAATTTAGACACACTACAAAAGTTAAGTACAAAGATTCCTACATAATTCATGACATTAAGATAAATTCGTCATACTCTGAAATCAAAAGGATAGTGTCAAACAGGATTGGCAGGATAATGCTGAGTTTGCAGAAAATTCAAGAAGAACAAATTTACATAAGTACATGAAATATTCAAGAACTTCTCTGTTCTTTGTATCCCAACTGACTGGAAAACTGGAAATGATTCTCTTATCGGAAACGTTTTTAAATCCGGATGCACTTATTTCAGTGTTGGTGTACTAGTGGCTTCATGTGTGATTGCTCTTTATGTTTGGAATACAATACTTCTATCTCTGTTTTTCGTCTTTAATTTCACCAACAGATACGCCATGAGAAATAATATCGAGGTGCAGATTTGTTCTTTGACTTTAAATAGGACCAGAACTTCCGCGGATTTTCTCAGATACACTGCATGACAATAATAGTGAAGTACCCAGTAGGGGAGGTGGAAACGAAATGAAACTTAACAGGTTGAGAGATTGTGTGATGTTGTTTCAGAGTCAAATTTATACAACTACAGTAAAAGCCAACTTATCAATACGATGTTGCACTCCTTCTGGTGTGGATGCTCTAATTTGACTGGGAGGGGTTCAAACGAGACCGAAATCAGCTTGCTTGACTTTGTGATAATCTCATTTACTTCTCTGCTGAAATGTTGAAAGCAGCTTTGTTATCCGAGTCAATTTACACAGCCGAACGATATAGGCTTCACTTCTGAAAACTGAACCAACACTGCCACTGACGTAGCCTCAGCCATGGCTCTTAGATAATGATCCGTTAACGCTTTACATTAGTTTATATTGCATAAAATACAAGTTAATTAATGAATTCTGAGACAAAATGTCACTTAAGTTTTCAAATTTCTTTGCAAGGTAATAATTTTGTGAACCTATCGACACTGCGATACTCTATTATGTAAAATTAAATAGAGTAACAGAGGTATAGAAATACGAATTACTGTCATGTTGCTGTAAATAAAATATTGATAACCTGTTCTCTGCTATTTTACGTTAAGTATTTTTTACTGAGTTATTCGGGTTTACGTGCAAAGTTGTAGAAATCAATATCCAGCAGTTTGTTTATGTTCTGATAATGATGAAACGTTTTGTAATTGTATAGTTTCGTGAATATTTTATCACTTTCATTGCTAAATAGTTAAATTACAAGTTCTTACTAGTAAATGTGTTTTATTGATGAGGGTATGTATCTACAATAAACTAAAAGTTGTCTCCTGTGAGTATCGTAATCTCCGACTGGAGGGAAAAAATGGTTCAAATGACTCCGAGGACTATGGGACTTAACATCTGAGATCATCAGTCCCCTCGACTTAGAACTACTTAAACCCAGCTAACCTAAGGACACCACAAACATCCATGCCCGAGGCAGAAATCGAACCTGCGACTGTAGCAGCAGCGCAATTCTGGACTGAAGCGCCTAGAACCTCTCGGCCACAGCGGCTTACCGATTGGAGGAGATACTGAGAGATTCATTTTATCCAACCCCATTCCGCAACATTTCACAACACTGTAATGTTGTTATGTGTAATTTGTGGTGTTGGCAATGCTGATATTCAAGACCATAAAAGTGGGTTAAAAGCTGTGAGCTATCTGAGGAAGTTAACCTTGCATTACTGTGCAACTGTTTCACCAGGTATCCAGTCTAGCTTACCAAATTCCCAACCAGACTAATATTAATTATAATCTTTTAGTACTCATCTTACCATAACCGGTGATATATTAAATAAAAAGAAATAAATCAGTTTATATTTGGACATTTATTTTAATATTGATCATTGTTCCGTTAAAATCTCAGCATATCAAACTTGATTCATAATTAAACTGGTGCCTTATTTAGGATTCTGAAAATGTGAGTTTGTAATCTTGCTGATTTGGTTCATGGGGTCACGAAGAGTTGGAACCGACTAAACGAATAGAGAGAGAGAGAGAGAGAGAGAGAATCTTACGGAACACATCAAATAGGGAGCCAAGATTGGGAGACTACATACAACACTGCATTCATAAAATAACACACGAAGAACGTTGAAACATATCCAAGAGGAAATTAACCACAACCAACCGATTCAATTTTCACCCAAAGAAGTTACGTTCGTAGCGCAATCCTGTCCGTCCTGAAATTACCACACACTGGTATACTAAATTCATACTAACTCTCTGTGACGCTTACACCACATGCTTCACGCGGTCAACTTGGTTTACACAAAGAGTGTAACTCCACAATAATTTTGATAATTAAAGTAAATTACATCGAAATGCAATTTACGAAAGAAAAACCTCGAACTGGTCACTATCGTCTTACTATTAACCTGATGGGTCAAACAATTGTATAAGCACGTGGTACTGGTCTCACAAAGTACACCCCCACGTGGGTTGAACATAAAGAAAAGTTGCTATATTGAAAAATATTGTCAAGACGAGACGTTGTAATCTCATACACATTCGCATTTAAGATTGATGATCAACACGTGGTTCCACTTTACTCACAAAGTAGTGACAAAGCAACTACCGGAAGATATTCTGAACTTCACACTCGAATTACACTGCGTTGCAATTTAAGATAACATTAGATATTTTAGAGCTAAACCTGAAATATAGGTGATTAAATTTTCAGTTACGCTGAACTTACGAAATCCATTGTCCTACGGACTTAGCATACACGCGCTTAGCCGGGGATCTTACCACTTCAGACGCTCGCCGCGGACAGACTGCCTGGGCCCCTACCGAGGGTGCTTAACATATACAGACGGAAGTAACTAGAGAGGCAGCTTCCTATACCAACATGACAAGGGACGGACAGGACCATATTAAGAATAGAAACCTCTCTGCTTTTAGAAAGCGTAGCTACCTGTTCCGACGATGGTCCTACTGCTCTCTAGCAGACAGACTTGTCTGCTACCATGAAGCATGCAACTAGAAATACATTTGCTCATTCATCCTGTCACACAGAAAGGAAGGGGGATGACAGTATCTTATCATATACAGTATATAAAAGAAAGCGGATGTAGGTTCCGTATGAGACTGTGTGACATGAATTACATATAAACCGTGTTTTAAAATGCAGTAGTGTGACAGATCGTTCTTGTTTATTTGTAAAAGTAACACGTTCCACTGCTCAGTCTCCTCCCAGATAGTCAGAAACACCACAGTAAATTTAGAAGTGGAATGTATGCCGTAAATGACAACAGATTTAAGAAATTAACATGAAGGGAATCCAACAGAGACCTTTCATCACCCAGAGCATTGCACAAGTATTTTATGTACAAAGCTCTGCTTGCCACGCATGGAGCAAAAATAAGCTGTGAGTTCCACCTTATAAATTTGAAATAATAGTGTTTGTGTGATATAGCTGTGCTAGTGTGTCTCCTCTGAAAAAAATCTACAGTGACCTTAGTGTCGCAGTTGAGGAAAAGAGTCTATTGCCCTACACACCTCCTACTACACTGTGGATTCGTATCTGCTAGTTTGCCAAGCACTGTCGTCTCAGTACCATAGATATTCGTTTGGTCGGTGTCACTTTGCACTCATTATTATGTAGCGTGACTCTGCTAGTCAGTCCACCTCAAATATTTCCAAAAGCGTAAATCTGTTCTTATCCAGATTAATTTTGAGGTGTCCGCAGTAACCAGCTATACTAATTTCAGAGATATCGCTAATCGACTTTTTGTTTTCAAATAGAACAATGATAACTTCTGTTGTTAGTTTCATCACTCCAAAAGAGACGAATTTAAGGGCGCTTCAGTCTTCAATATCCGATTACTAAGTTTGGAATAATGACACTATTTACAACTTAGAATTTATCTGTTTAGAACGTAAAAAGAATTATTGCATTATGCAGAAGTTCTTGATTTCATACTCATATAAGGAAATACTGCATGTCAGATAAGGAGGTAGCCGCGTTTTGCACCGCCGCAATATGGGTGTAAAATGGGTTTTGAGGAAAAGTAGCATTCCTTCTGTCTGTGACGTTCACGTGCGTGGAGTATTGGTTACTTTGAATAAATATGTGTATTACACAACAAAAGAGGAACTAGGTATGTTACGTCTTTGTGGAAAAAGCACAAGAAACGTCAAGAGAATAGCTGAGAAGTAAGCACAAAGGAATCCCGACAGACCGTGTCCAACAAGAATGAAAATGCAGTGAACGTGCAAGAAATGGTCCTTGGTAACACTGAAATAATACAGAGGGGGTAACGAGCAAGCCATCAGCGAATGGAGCGAAAGAAATAAATGTTCTGACAGCTGTTGCTCATAGTCCACAGGATAGACATAGAGAACCTGCTAGGGCCTTTGGAATCCGTCAGACTAGTGTTGTTCACGTTTTTGACGCAGACATCTTCCATACGCATCGTAGTTTCACTTCACCTCCAGGTTAACCTGCGGGATTGTAGAAGACACGTCGAATTCTGTTGTTCACTTCTGATCAGGAGAATAAATTCTTTCTTCAAAGAATTCTCTTTACTGATGGCGCTACCTTTACATATCGTGGAATACTGAATATAAGAAATATGCATTCCTGCGCCTCTAAGAATTCGTACTGGCTGAGGTATGTTGAACGTCAAAGGCAATGGAGTGTGAACGTTGGAGACTACATGACTGATCCTCATTTCACTGAAGAACCCTTATTGGGTAAAAGGTACACATAATTTATTACCGAAGCGCTGCCGCTTCTTCTGTAGGAAGTGCCACTTCAAAAACGGAGATTCATGTGGTACCAGCACGATGGGTGGCCGGCTCACTTCTCACTTGTAGTTACGAACGCGCTCACCCTCTTTTTCCTGATCAATGGATATGTCGTGAAGGCGTTATTAGTTGGACTGCACGTCTGCCAGTTTTCTCTCCGGTATAACCTCAGAGGTGAAATCTATACATAAATTACGACGACCCAGTAGGTTCTAAAACGACGCATTGTTGCAGCATGTACACTAATATCGATGGAATCTCTTCAGTCTGTCGAGAGATCCTTATAACTGCGACTGTAAACGTGTATTCCATAAGACGGTGGGCATTTAAGATACATGGTGACATAATGGAATTTTGAGGAATTGATTACGACCACGTTATATTGTGGTACTTTTTTGTTGCTGATGTAATTTTGCATTGTAAGTGTGTCACTTGACATTAAGCTCTCGCAAATGTATTAGTTAACAGTCTCTGTACCTCAATTTCCCGTTTTACAAATCTAATCAATTTTTGATGTGCGTCTCTCTTTCAACGCTTTGGCAGAAACATGAACAGAACAGTCACTTTAGTTAACTGGTCAGTCATCCATAAATATCACGTCCTTTGATTGCTTAAATGTCCCTATGTGCGCTCTTATTAGTCTCATCTTGTCTTCGCGATCCCTATCGGCGGCTTATGTAGTGGTTTGTAATATATTCTTAGATTAATCACCTACAGTTCGTTCTCAAATCTTCCTAAGCAAGTTTTCACTGGATGGTTTGCATCTATCTTCTGGTTTAGCTCTTTGCGCATGCTGGTGACACTCTCCGATGGGGCAAAAAAACCTGTCATCATTCGTGCTGCCGTCCTGCGCAGCCGTTCAGTATTCCTTGTTAGTCCTATTTGGTGTGGGTCCCACACACTTTCACAGTATTCTATTCTCTATAAATGGTCACATCCAAGAATGAGGTGACGGATTCCAGCTGTGACTCACTCACATTATAGTCATAGGATAGTACTTGTATTCGCCTAGTGGAGTGCAGAATTTTAAATATCTGAACATTTAAAGCAAGTTGCTAATCTCTACACCACTTTGGAATCTTATCAGAATCTTACATAATAGTTCTACAGCTTCTTTCAGGCTGTACTTCGTTATAGGTAACTGCATCACCTGCGAAAAGTCTGAGGTTATTATTGACGTTGTATGCAGGGTCATTAACTCACAACATGAACGGCAAGGGTCCCAACACACTTCCCTCGGGCACACTCGATGTTATTTCTGCGCCTGGCGATGACTCTCCATCCAAGAGAACTTGCTATGTCTTCCCTACTAAAAAATCCTAAATAAAGCCGCGCATTTTGATTCATAAGGCATACAATCGTACACACACGCACACACGCACACACACACACACACACACACACACATACATACAAAGACTCACAACGAAAGAATTATCTGGATGGAACGGAAGTCGATAGATGTGATTTACATGTACATGCAAAAAAGTACATAAATAAATAAATAAATAATGATAACAGTTTCAGAAAAATTTGATGATCTATTCAAGAGAAAGAGCTTCACAAATTGAGGAAGTTAGTAACGCATTTATCCACATCTGGCTTTATGCAAGTAGGTTTTCGGCTTGGCATTGATTGACAGAGGTGTTGGATGTCCTACTGAGGGATATAGTGGCAAATTCTGTCCAACTGAACTGTTATATCGTCAAAATCCAGACTTGGTGGAAGGATCCTGCCTATAATACTACAAACGTTTTCAAATGGGGAGAGATCCGGCGATCTTGCTGGCAAAGATAGTATTTGGTAACCACGAAGACAAGCTGTTATAGCGTCCCCAAACGAAAGTACAGGGTATGTCACTATGAATCCCACTGGAATTACTTATTTACGATTTTTTCCTTCTGAGCAACGTTTCGTAGCAGAGTAAACTCTGAATACCGAACCGAATAACAGTCAAATGAGAGTAAAAGATCTGTACACGGAGCAATACAACAATATGTACGAAGTATTATCCCTGGAAAGGTTATTACTAAAGTTATCTTTTTCTTTTGCTATAACGAAGCGGAATCAGTAGCCGTCGAATGTAATCGCTGTATGTGACGGAGCGAGATTAACATGTGAAATTGTGTACTTAAAGGTGCAGAAGGGATCTGTCAAACTGGGTAATGTTTTAATTCACTGATTATAACTAGTGATTTTTATAATTATTTATAAAAACATAGCATCCCCCATGTCATGATTTTAATTATTTCAGCATTTCTAGAATTTTATAACTGCAGATCCACCAGTATACAGAACACAGCTGGTGGATGACAATACGCCCCCATTAAGCGGCAAATTCAAATTTAGTCACATATTACTATTCGCCTTCTTCAGTAACAGCAGGAAACTTTCTAAAATTATTTTATTTAAGAGTGTCTATCACAGCATCAAGATATTTTTCTGGTTTCCTCAGTCTTCGCAATTTTTAATATCCATGTTACAAACAGCAGCTTTGGCCTGTTCTTCTGCTAGAATTTAAATAATATAAATTGTGTTGGTCCCGTTAATGGTAGAAGTGGTCTTAAGTAACTTTTCAAAGATAATATTAAGAATAATATTTACTTTAACAATTCTTTGTTCGCGCTTTTTCTACGGAGACCAGACCACAATAGAAAGTTATTTACAAAAATACTGTGCAGGCTTTTGGCCAGATTAATGCTAAACAGTCCGCAGCTCGTGGTCGTGGGGTAGAGTTCTCGCTTCCTACGCCCGGGATCCCGGGTTCGATTCCCGGCGGGGTCAGGGATTTTCTCTGCCTCGTGATGACTGGGTGTTGTGTGATGTCCTTAGGATAATTAGGTTTAAGTAGTTCTAAGTTCTAGGGGACTGATGACCGTAGGTGTTAAGTCCCATAGTGCTCAGAGCCATTTGAACCATTTTTTTTAATGCTAAACAGACCTGTACGACGAGACGAAATAACAGTTGACCTATATATACATTTTTTTCTTCAAGTTTCAGTGTAGGTCTTTTCTCACGATTTATCAGGTTTAGCATGAAAGAAAAATTTCATCAAAATTAGTACATGGAATATACTCGTATATATATATGCTGGGGGCAGGTAGCGATAGCCAAACAGAATCCATTTCACATATTTCCAGCCAGAGAACAGAAGTAGTTCAGCCAGCACATACTCTGACGGGCAGAAGGCTGAAAATAGATACAATAGAACAATAATGGCAGTGATCTGTTCGCCGCTGTCAGATCTTTTTCCGAATTATTACGGAAACTCGAAGAACGAGATAAAAAAAGGAACAGGCAATTTGAGCAGAAATTGGCCGAACGGGATAAAGAACGCGATAGACAGTTTGAACAGAAGCTAGCTGAGCGCGCCAAGGAACTAGTGTCACAAATAAACAATCAGTTCGAAAAGGTAAAGACGGAAATACCCGAAATGAAAAAGGCTTATCAGGAAATTCCAGATTTACACTGGTGTCGAAAATTAAAGCAAGAAACCAGTATTTCCCCGTCCTCTGTCTAATTCACGGTACACTCAGACAAACTGTCAACATATGTCCGTACGATCGTGTTCTACACGGAAGATAGCATTCCGGTCAACGAACAACCACACCAGTGATGACGTCAAGGGATCTATCAAACTGGGCAGTGTTCGCCGGTAGCCAAAATCTACAATCGCTGTGTACACATTCATAGACGGTGCTGTATGGCACAGTGAAGACGCCTACCAGACTTTGCGATGGAAGGACACAGGAAGAATGGAAGCAGGACAGTCGCCAACTGATGTGGTGCGATAGCTCACGTGAATCGTTTTGTTGGTTTTCGGATGTGGTGACATACCAGAGGCCGGAACTGTACCCCGATGACGAGAGAACGGCCGCCCACGTGTGCCTCCAGAAAGAGAGGATCGTCATTTGGCTGTAAGGGAACGACGGTACCGCCTTATATTGTACAGCAACTGACTCCTGACCTCATAGCATCCACTGGACGTGTTGTATCGGGGCAAAGGGTGTACAGAAGGCTTCGGTAGAGTGCCCCTTATTGCCGGAGACCTGCTGTATGTATAATTCCGACGTGATTTTAAGAAGGCAACGTCTAGAGTGGAGTCGTCAACATGCCACCTTGATTGCGAACAGTGAGCCAATGATTTTCCCACAGATAATTTCTGATTTGGTTTGGCGAATGATTCTCAACGGATTCGCATCTGGAGGGAACGTGGAACACAATTTCGGGACCCAAACATTGTGGAAAGAGACCGATATCGTGGAGGGTCCCTAATGGTGCGAGAAGGGATTATGTTCACCAGTCGAACACCTCTTCATGGACTTGCACAGTTAAATCAGCTAGGTTTAACTGCAGTCAGATATCGTGACAAGATCTTGGGACCTCATCTGTGGTACTGTGGGCTCAGACTTTGTACTAATGGACGATAATGCTCGACCTCATAATATTTTGTTGGAAACGGAAGAATCTGCAGGCATCGTTCTCCCGATTTGAATCCCATACAGAAGGTCTGGAATGCATCAAGGACACGGGTTGCATCAAGTTAGTGTCCACCAACCTCTCTCCAAGACTTGTGAGCAGTTGGAAGAATTGGCATTATTGCGTCAACATGAGATTTATAACGTCATTTACAATATACCCCATCGTCGTAAGGCCTGTACTGGCGCCAGAGCTGGTCACACCCCATACTTAGCTCATTAACCAGTTGGCGCTATGTGTTCTAAATCTGTTAAGTTGTAAAAAACGAAAAACATATTTGATTACCGTTACGCATGTTGCAGTTGTTATGTTCTCTATCCTTTACACTGTTTCTACTTTACTATCACCTGTTCATACTGTTTCGTAGCAAAATGATCACCTACTTGCTTTAATTTAAGACATCAGTGTAGTTAACAATCTTAATATTGAAGTACAGACTTCACTGTCCCCACATACAGTGTTGAAAGATGATGTGAAAAACCTGACTAGCCACATAAAGAACCTTGAAATAACGCATGAAGAAAACGTCTAACAGCTCTTAACTGACCAGACTAAGAAATTCGAGAAAGAGTTTAGTGACTGGCTAGAGGTGAAAGACAATGAGACTGTGGGTCAGATTAGACGCAGACTAGCAAGCCAGCAACGGTGTGTCTTTCAGTAACAATCAGGACGCTGAAGTGATTAAAACCGAACTATACCAGATAGACGAAAACCTAAAAGTCGAGCTACATGACGTAGGAAGAAGCATTTCCGATTTGGAACGAGAAATGTCAAGTAATAAGAAGATAGGGCGCAATACAGTACCTTGAATGAGCATACGTGGTAATTCACCTAGCGTTCCGGGTACTTACGAACACCTGTACGATTACATCACCGGCAACTGCGGCCCACAATTACAACTATCCACACCCGCTAATGTTATGGGGGCAGCTCCTCCTGTGTCGAGTATGATGGCTGAAGAAAGTCTTATTAAACGCAGACAGATTCAGACATTTAAAGCTGAAAAACGATCAGTTTACCTGGTCGTCAATGAGATATAGATGTCATACTATCGAACAGTTCTAAAGGGAATTTTTGGCTCAATAGTTGTCGCCCTGTACTCAGGAACGCCTATGTACGAGGTTTACAGCCCAGAAGTGTATAATCCCAAGCAAGGAAGTTTACGAAAGTACTTTCAAAAGTATATCAACAAAACAAGATACTGGTATGAACTAGTTACACGTCGAGATGTGATCAGGTTGTTGAAGTTAAGATTACTTAGCTACGTTAAAGATAAATTGATTAATGTACCGGAGGATGACCTGGAGAACTACCTTTCTGTGCTGGATGCTATAGACTTGGTGCTGGAGGATATGAAAATAAGTAAAGAGCACGGAAACAACGAAGCATCTCTGGGTAAGCACTAAAGACAAAACTTTAATCCTAACCACAACAATGGTAATGGTTTGAATATATCAAGGTGACTGGAGGTCCCAGAACGAAAATTGGCACCTACAATTTAACCGCAAACGAATAAAATCCCGCAGTTTGCCAAAGTTGAGACCAAGGGCACAATAATTCTGCACCCCGGTGGAATCGGAATGCACGGTCACCATCTGATAATAACAATACATACCGAAAATATAATAGGCATTCAGGGCAAATCAACCACACCTGCCTTAATCAAGCTACAGTGTGCGAATAGAGGAAGTGATGGATGAAAACCGTCCGGGCCCCTCGCAACCGACAAACTAATTTCGCCCGCAATATGCTCCCCATTGTTGGTCGACGGGAGAGATGGGCGGGGGAGGGGGAGGAACTCACCTTCTGGCGGGTATGGAAACAGCCGAGCTGTGGTACAATGACAGTATCGCTGTTCAGAAAGAACTGCTGACAGAGCCACGCAAGTGCAAAAGCATTAAAGCTCAGTTGATGTAGGTGGTGATAAAAGCAAATATAGGTAGCACACCTGTGAATGTGTACATAGACACATTAGCGACACACTGTGTTCTACATTGTGACCTGTTCAAAGAAATAAGTCGGGCACAGAAAGTACCAAATATCCAGTACAAAATAGTAAGGTCACTGGAGCCCATGGTGGACAGTCTCAAATTATTGAAAACCAGATGCGGGTGAAAACGAGAACCGGAGAAGAAGCCAGGAAACGCTCTTTTCTCAGGATGAAAGGATAGTCAGTGGTGTGCATTTACGGATGAGCCTAGAATTGACCTTTCGAACGGGGAGCCTAGTATAGAATACAGTGGGAGGAGAATAGCGTGGGATATGGTGCAAAACAAAGAGGTACAGTTTTGTATGCCGCCTGGGAGGCAGCACGTGGGTAGGAACGGGAAAAGGTAACATTAGTTGGTACTGCAAGAACGTGTTTTATTGGTGCAAAAACAAGGTGATAAAGATTACATAACTTTGTACGTAGGTGCGATGCTGAAGCGAAGTGTCCTTGCTGGCAGCACCTGATGAAGTGGGCTGAAGCAGCCGCGGAGCTCGTAGACCTCGACAGTACCGGCTAGAGGGCGCTGTCGTCGGTGTGTCTCGCAGTGCCAACCTAGCAGAGCGGACCTACGTTGTGGCAGCGTAGCTATCGATACCACATACAGGGCAAGTACTGTCAGAGTATCCAGATAAAGTGCAGAGGGCTGCAAATACTACAGATCAGTACCGAGTTGTCAGGCAAAGAATATTATTATCCAGACACTGTTGGAAAGGATACTCTTGGCAGACTGAAGTTTATTAGCTCCAAGGTCCAAGGTGAATAGCAACCAGCAGGATGGTCTAACACAGCTGTTAACGGAATACGTAGACGTTTTTTTCTGAAAAACTGGGTATAAATATATATATTGAGGTTGTGCCCCATGAAACATTTTGTCACACCACATACTCTGTCCCTTGAACCAAGAAAGAAGTTGTTACTAAGGGAATACGAAATATGGTACACTTCGCAATCGTAGAGCCATCTTTATCACCATACAGCAGTCCCTTGGTCGCCGCAGTAAAATCAGGAGGAAAGATCAAACCAGCATGTGATGCAAATAATAGTACTGATTCACACTTGACATGACAATCATGAAGAAAAACTTCAAAATTCTATAGAGTGATAGATTTAGCCTCAATAGATGTAAAATATTCTTACTGTCAGATATTACTGACGGAAGAGTAACGAAAGTATACTGCATTTATTTTTGGAGGCAGGAGTTATTAATTTAAAGTATTCCCATTTGGACTTAACGTGAATGTGGGAGGGCTTATAACAGCCTCAGACACCGTGTTAGGATCTGAATTACTTGACAGGGTAACTCTTTACGTTGATAACTTTCTGCTTGCTACCTCTATATGGCAAGAACACTTTGATTTACTCAGAAGAATGTTGAGAAAGTTTCCAGACGCTAGCATAACGGTAAATTTAGAAAAATCGGAGTTTGGGAGGTAGCGAACAAAATTCCTGGAGCATTTCGTTTCTACTTTCGGAATAGTTCCCGATCCAAAGAAAATGAAGGCCATTGAGGAATATCCACGGCTGAAGACAAAGAAACAACTTAAAGTGTTTATCGGACTCGCGCCCATTTTTTGGACGATTTGCGGCAGACCAGCTACTCAACAATCACGCTCTCTTGAATCTATTATGTAAAAAGCCCCATGGCTCTTGTCGGACAAATGTCGGCAAGCTTTCGAAGATATTAAGCAAGCACTAACAAACTTGGACGTTCTTTATCATCCTAATACGGAAAACGATTTTTCCCTTGCTACAGACGTGTCTTCATCTGTTGTTGTGGGCTTGTTTGTTACAAGTGAAGCAGATTGATGGAAATAAAGAGATAAGAATAATTTTTTTCCCTAACATGGTGTGTAAGTATACTTAAAGGGACCTAGAAACGACGGAGAGACTTCGTGCGCCGTAACCCTCAGTGGTTCACAGCCCCACAACAGGTCACAGCAGTCCACCCAAATCACCGCCGACCCACACCGAACTCAGAGTTATTGTGCAGTTCGGCCCCCAGTGGAACCCCCCACCCCCCTCAGGAACGTCTCATACCAGACTAATGTACCCCAACTGTTTGAATGGTACAGTAACTATGATGTACATGTATGTGTAGACAGTGTTTTTGGAGCAATAGCCGACATAGTGTGACTGAGGCGGAATAAGGGGAACCAACCTGAGCCATGAGTGGCTGGCGATGGTGGCGTTGGTAGGTTGGCATCCCGCAATAGGTATAGTGGCGTCTCGTTTTCTTCTTCTTTTACTGGCACCATTACGTTAGATAGTGTTGCCTGTCCGCAGTGGCAGCAGCAAAATTTATCGATCTCTAGTAACCGTACTATCTTTGGAAGGACGTGAGGTGTTTTTCTGGGTGGGATGTGTGAGTAGTTTGGTTGGGACGGAGCAGCAGAGAGGTCCGGCAGCGCGAGACATGCCGGAACGACTGACAGCACACAGGCATTGCCGGATCGAGGGGCTGTAGTTGCGAGGGCCACAACCTCGTGTTCCACTGGACTCAGGACGCTGAGTTGAGTGAAGATTAATTCAGTAGTGAAACCTCCACTATTTTGTGATCACGCCATTTGTTCGTGCGTTACTGCCTGCAGGGTCGCTGTGAGACGAATAACAACATGTGGGGTGTGTCGCGTTGGCGGAATCTACGCTACTGGCCATTAACATTGCTACAACAAGAAGAAATGCAGGTGATAAATGGGTATTTATTGGACAAATATATTATACTAGAACTGAGATGTTATTACATTTACATGCAATTTGGGTGCATTGATCCTGAGAAATCAGTACCCAGAACAACCATCTCTGGCCATAATAACGGCCTTCATACGCCTGGGCATGCTGCTGCAAATGTCGTCGAACTGTTCGTGCAGATGGTTGTTGTCTTGCAAACGTTCCTATCTGTTGACTAAGGGACCGAGACGTGGCTGCACGATCATTACAGCCATGCGTATAAGATGGCTGTCATCTCGACTGCTAGTGATACGAGGCCGTTGGGATCCAGCACGGCGTTCCGTATTACCTTCCTGAAACCACCGATTCCATATTCTCCTAAGAATCATTGGATCTCCACCAACGCGAGCAGCAATGTCGCGATACGATAAACCGCAATCGCAATAGGCTACAATCCGACCTTTATCAAAGTCGGAAACGTGATGGTATGCATTACTCCTCCTTACACGAGGCATCACAACAACGTTTCACCAGGTAACGGCGGTCAACTGCTGTTTGTGTATGAGAAATCGGTTGGAAACTTTCCTCATGTCAGCACGTTGTAGGTGTCGCCACCGGCGCCAACCTTGTGTGAATGCTCTGAAAAGCTAATCATTTGCATATCACAGCATCTTCTTCCTGTCGGTTAAATTTCGAGTCTGAAGCACGTCATCTTCGTGGTGTAGCAATTTTAATGGCCAGTAGTGTATTAGCTGTTTTCTACTGCCTCTTATTAGTTCTTCAATTTTGTGTTGTTATTGGTGAAGTGCATCCAGCGGTATTTTACTGCCTAGCGGCCGCTAACTCCCCAGTTACCTGGCCTGGAGGTTAGCGTATTTTTGCGGCAGTGTACTTTTCCTCGTCTTGCCAATGCTGTCCGGCATGCGTATAGTTCAACAGCCTCCTTGATTGCGGTGTGGATTGTGGTTTCTTTTGTCTACCTTGGTTGCAGTGGTTCCTGCTACCTTTTGATGTTTTAAACACCGGATTTTGAAGATGCAGTGCAGCCTGTCACTGTCCTCGCTTGAATTAATCTATCGTTGTACTGCTTATCACACGTTAGGTGGATTTGGCAAGAGGATCAATCGGCATTTAAACTGTCGCTAGTTTGATTTGCCATCCTGTTAGGTGAGCATAACTCTTGGATGCCTGTCTGACTGCTTACGAAGCTATAGGGAATTTTATCAGGTTGATCCTTGGAGCACTGTCTGTGGATCACTCCCATCTTTATTTGGTCTGATTGTGTCAATCGTTTAAAAATAATATTTTGCTTAGTTTATTCCTACTGCTTGTGGCCTTCAGCCAACAAATAATTTGAATTTTTCTTAATAAGGCCTTCAGCCATCAGTGTAACTTTGTTTTCCTATATGGTTGTTTCAGGTGACCAATTTTAATGGTGGTCAGGCAGTGCCCCGGGATCGGCCTGTTGAGGAAAGACCACCTCATTTTTATGAGCTGGCGATAAGGCTTCAGCCTATTGATAGTAGTGTCCCGGACTTAGCCACCCGTTTGCATGCTACCATACTTCAGCCAGTTGACGTCATGCCGAATGTTGTGGGTGAGACAGAAGCAGAGATTGAGTTTTTGTGTAAGGCTCTTCGGGCCCTTGAGGACACCATTGGCTTTTTAGTCGGCTAGACAGGGTGCGAGCACAATTAGTTTAGATTAGATTTACTTTCATTCCAAATGATCCGTAGTGAGGAGGTCCTCCAGGATGTAGAACATGTCACAAAAACAACAATACATGACAAATATTTACAACTCAAACAAATAAGCTAATGTACCATTCCACAGGTGCCAAGTGGAATGATCGTCATTTTTTAATGAACGCTATATGCATTTTACAAATACTAATGCACTGAATTTAAATTAAAAAAGTTTTTTTATTTATTTATAAGGTAATAAACGTGTAATACAACTACTATAAAACTTATTTACGATGAATGCATTGCTGTACTGAAATGGTGCAGAAGTTAGATTGTACTTACATACATACATACAGACACATACACACACACACACACACACACACACACACACACACACACACACACACACACACACTTATTTACGTTGAACACATTACTGCACTGAAATTGTGCAGAAGTTTTATTGTATTATATATATATACACACACAAAACAGTTGGTTCCACTGAGAAGTTCATCAATGAAGTAGAATGAGTTGGCCACCAATAAATCCTTTAGGCTTCTCTTAAACTGAATTTCATTGGTTGTTAATATTTTTATGGCTGCTGCCAAGTTATTGAAAATGTGTATCCCTGAATGATGCACACCTTTTTGTACAAGACTAAGTGACTTTAAATCCTTGTGTAGATTAATCTTATTTCTAGTATTGATTCCATGAATTGAGCTGTTGGTTTGAAAAAATGATATATTTTTAATGACATATTTCATTAAAGAATAATTATATTGGGAAGCAGTAGTTAGTATCTCTAGTTTCCTAAACAGGCTTATGCGGGATGTTCTTGAGTTCACACAACATATAACTCTTACTGCACATTTTTGTGCCTGGGAAACTTTAGCTTGGCTTGATGAATTACCCCCAAAAATAATCCCATGTGACATTATGGAATGAAAATAAGCATAGTATGCCAGCTTTTTCATTTTTATATCCCCTATGGCTGACACAATTGGCATTGGAAATAGAGGTTTATTAAGACGCTTCAGCAGTTTTGTGGTTTGCTTTTCCCAGTTAGTTTATTATCGAGCTGTAATCCCAAGAATTTAACACTGTCCACTTATTCTATCTACTTGTCATCATATGTTAGGCATATACTTGTGGGACACCCCTTACAAGTTCTGAACTGCATGAGTTTGTTTCTTTAAAGTTTAGTGACAAGGAATCGGCTAGGAACCAGTGATTAATGCCTGCAAATGTTTTATTAGCGGATCTTTCTAAGACTACATTTGATTTGCTATTTATTGCAATGTTTGTATCATCAGCAAACAAAACGAACTTGGCATATGGTAATGTTACTGATGAAAGGTCATTGATATACACAAGAAAAAGTACGGGCCCTAAAATGGGACCTTGTGGAACCCCACATGTAAACATTTCCCAGTTGGATGATGTCTGATAGCTTGATTCACGTCTCTTTCCTAATAACACCCTTTGTTTCCTGTCAGAGATATAAGATTTGAACCATTTTGCAGCATTTCCTGTTACACTATAATATTCTAATTTACTTAAAATGATATTGTGATTTACACAGTCAAATGTTTTTGACAGATCACAAAATATACCAATTGCCTGCAGTTTTTTATCTAATGAATTAAGCACATTTTCACTGTAAGTATAGATAGCCTTCTCAATAACAGAACCCTTTAGAAATCCGAAATGTGACTTTGACAGTATGTTATTTGAGATAAGATGGTTATAAAGCCGATTGTACATTACGTTTTCTAAAAGTTTTGAGAATGCTGGCAAAAGTCAAATTGGACAGAAATTTGATGCTATTTCTTTATCTCCCTTCTTAAACAGTGGCTTAACTTCAGCATATTTTAACCATTCGGGAAATATTCCACTGATAAATGACTGGTTACACAGATAGCTTAATATGTTACTTAACTCAGACTCACATTCTTTAATTAGCTTTGTTGATATTGCATCACACCCAGTAGATGTTTTTGATTTTAAAGATTTTATGATGGACATTATTTCTGATGGGGTAGTGAGGGTCAAATTCATATTATGGAAGTTACTTGAAATAATTGGGCTGAGGTATTCCATAGCAGCATCTACAGAAACTAACAACTCCATCTTTTCAGTAACAGTTATGAAATGTTTGTTAAAAAGTTCTGCAACACTGGGCACATCTGTCACCACCGTATCATTTACTCTTAATGCTATTTGTTCCTCTGCATGTCTGGTTCTACCGATCTCCTCCTTCACTATATCTCAGATTGTGTTTATTTTGTTATCTGATATGACCATCATTTCCTTGTAATATATTTTCTTTGATGCCCGTATTACAGTCTTTAATATTTTGCAGTATTTCCTTTAATGTGTTATAGTATCAACATCGGAACTGTTTTGGATTGAGAGATCCAGTTTTCTTTTTGTTTTACAAGATACCCCTATTCCTTGTGTAATCCGTGGCTTCTCTGTAGACTTTGCTCTAACCTTGGTAATTTTTTGGGGAAAACAGTGTTCGAATAAAGTAAGCATTTTATTAGCAAAAGTGTTACGTTTTTCATTCATGCCATGAACACTGTAAACATCAGTCCAGTGAATGTCTCTGAGGAGTGTCCTAAAATAATCAATTTTTGGCTAATTGATTACCCTTTTGAGCTCAAATTTAACAGATTTTATATCCTGTTCAGTGTTAACATTTAACAGAAGGAACTGCATGTCATGATCTGAGAGGCCATTGGCTATTGGTTTTGTAATATAATTTTGTTCATTGGACCTTTCCATAAAGGTATTATCAATGGCTGTTTGTGAGCAATTGGCTACCCTATTGGGGAACTTTAAAGTGGGAATTAAGTTGGATGATAGTGTTACTAACTCAAATAAGTTCTCATTGGGAGAGTCTTTAAAGAAATCTACATTGAAATCATCAGCAACCACAATTTCTTTGTTTCTGGTTGTTAAATGGGCCAGTATAGCTTCGAGGTGGTTTACGAATAAAGTTACCTGCAGGTGCTAGATATACACTTAATATTATGAAGGATTTTTTGTGAAATTCTACTTCTGTTGCACATGCTTCCATATGCTGTTCTAGGCAAAATTTATGAATGTCTATGTTCTTAAATTTATGACAGTTCCTGATGAATGTGGCAACTCCTCCTTACTCCATTTCCGATCTACAAAAGTGAGATGCTAACTTCAACACTGTAACACTTAAAATTTCTGTACCAGTGGTCACATGATGTTCAGACAGGCAGAATATGTCAGCTGGGTTTGAAGACACTAATTCATCTATGCAGATAATTAATTCATTAATTTTATTTCTCAGTCCTCGAATATTTTGATGAAATAAAGGTAGCTGACATTTCGCGTTGACTGAGTTAAAATTGGGTAGAGTTAAAATATCTGCTGACTGTTGAAAATTCTTAACCAATGGCTGTTTATGCTGATGTAATAAGCTAGAATTATGTTTTTTTTGGTTTCTTTCTCAAACTGAAGGTTTGTCTCAGTCCTAACCTCTCTTAAAATTTGGTTTCTTTCTGTCCTCACTGCCCTAAAAATGATCTTTTCTGAACCCTATAAGCACTGGTATTTTATCACTCATGACAGTGCCTCCCCCTTTAACTTTCCTGCTGTTTTCCCAACCAGTTTACCCTTCCCTTTCCTGTTGAGGTGAGGGCCATGCCTAGTATAATCTCACCTACTGAAAGAATCAACAGGAACCACACCAATGTGTGACCATGCATCCGACATAAGCAACCGTTCCAACTCCAAATTAACTCTCTTGACGGGAGAGTTCAAATGAGGTCGGTAATGGCTCCCAAGAACAGATACAAACTCAACACTAGTATGCTTCGATGCTGATGTAATCTTTGCCAGGTCACATTCTATACTGTACCCAGGATCTCTGTCAATATTATTACCTGCCCCACCCACTATAGCCACGGTGTCTTCCTTAGTGAAATCTTGGCAAAGTGATCCTAAATCCTCTGTCACCAGCTCCAGACCAGCACTAGGTTTAAAAAAATTGGTGACCTGGTATTCTGATCCTAGTTCATTCTGCAAAAGTCGGCGAACACCTCTTCCATGGGAACTACCTAACAACAACACTTTCTTTCTCTTTACTGATTTCCCTACCTTCTTACCTTTCAATTTGCCGCTGAAAGTTTGTTGTGCCCTGTCTACATCTGCAACTGCTTGAGGCTCACCAGTTCCTAACTCAAACAACAGGTCAAATCTATTTTCCACATGCACCACGAAGCTGTCAGACAAAGTTCTAGGCCTGTTCCTCCTGTTGCCTGTTGCCACTTCCCACCTCTCTTTACCCTTCTCCCTCCTTAACCTCTCAAGATCTCCCCTGGCCTTGTCTAACTCAGCCTGAAGAGCGGCAATCCCCCCCCTCCCCCCATGTTCTAGTATCTTCCTATCTCTACTACAAATCCTACAAAATCACTGATGAGTCTCATTCACCTCTCCTATTCCCACGCCACTACAGTCACACACATGGAAAAAAACTACAGCACCCATCACACCAAAGCCCCGACCTAACAATTCTACGGCAAGTCATGCACTTTTCACTTATGATAAACGTAATAGTTTATTAAAAATAAGTCAGTTAAATTAGAGATAAACACGAAAATATGGTTCCACGAATTTGGCCTATTCGCAACTGTATGTAAACAAAAGAACAGTGCAAAGTTTCTGAAGCAACTGCATAAACTTTACGCTACTTTCCGGAAATGCTAGCTAAATAATGAAGAGGTAAGATACAGTTAAATCGTTGGAGAGAGCAAAGGACAATTAAACGAAATTCTATAGATTTGCTGCGGCAAAACGTAAACAGAAAATACGACTGTACGATGTTTTCAAGTTTTCTGCTAATTTACGTAAAGAAAGATGAAACCTTTAATGGTACACTTAAAAGACACACTACTACACCTATTTTCCACGTAATCAGTAGTAAACTATATGTTTTATAATCTAAAATGACTTATCTTTACGAGAACACCAAAACTCGCGCCGTCGCCTGGCCGCAGGGCTGCCAACTCTTCTACATTTAACCAACCGGATAGCGGATTTAAGGACATTAAAGTTAGAGGAATGTTATAAGGAATCAACTGCTGAATTGGGGTCCTTGATTAATGAATTGCTGTTTAATATTACATCTTTAGAGCTTGATGAGAGGAGAACTGGGGAGTAGGACTTCCTGTCTTTAGAGGGGCGCGCGAGCCAGCCCGGGAATGATGCACGTTTGCCTCCCGAGAGGTTAGACGCATCGTTTGCTAACTTGCCTAATCCTCTGGTGCATCTCTTTCGGGACATCGCAGAAGAAATCACAGACTGACTCGACCAAATTGAAAAGATATTATGGTTGTTAGTTCACGCTGAGCAACCCGCTGATGCTTTTGGTGTTTCGCATCAAGTAGTTTTGTCGCTATTATATCTGTTAGCTAGAGGTGAATTGAGGACTCTCGTATCCAGTGCCATGGCAGAGGGGTTTTCCTTGCGGCAGTTGAGAGAGCTTGTAATTAACGAAAGATTGACCATGGGAGTTTGAAACAGCTCGAGTGTGGCAGATGCAGCAAGATAAGGAGGAGTTACATCAATATGTGGACAGAGTCAAGACGGCCTGATTGGCCTTGTTAGTCGACTTGCCAGAACGAGAGTTAGTTTCTATTGTCCAGAGGGGAATGGGAGCGGCGGATAAGTCGCACTTTGTTTTTCGTGATTGTCCCTCCACCAGGGAAGAACTTCGTGCCGCCGTTGCAGAGATATCTGCTTTACCGCTCGCGGACGATCCATGCCTTGAAGTTAAGGTTCAGCCCGCGGTCATTATCAAGGACAACTCCAGATTATCTACATCAGCTGAGTTTGCAAGAAGGGAACTGCGGCGTTGCTTCAGGTGCGGTCGGACAGATCATTTAGTTCGTTCTTGCGTTCAACTGCGCATACCCAGAGACAAAAAATGACGCCGGGGTGGGCAGCGACCTCAGGATCGAGCCTTTAAACCTTGGTGTGCCCGTGTCGTTGCTCGATCATTACCTCCCCTACCTTGTATTTGTTCGCGAGTAGGTGGCGAAACTAGTTGTGCCCTTTTGGATTCTGGTAGCTCCTTTTCGTTGTTGAGCTTGGAATGGTTTCTTGAATTTGGTCATCTTACAATACTTAAGTCGGTCCCTTCTTCGGTGCAGAGATGTCGGGTTGCCAATGGGCTGGTGTTGGCTCTGCATGGTTGGGTCCGAGGGAGTATCTCGGTTGGGGATATCTCCTCGCCCTTGTCTTTGATCTTGGTTAAGAAGCTGCTGGTCTATTTGATTTTGCAATGTGATTTTACCAGGACAGCTGGTCTTGTCTTGGATTATTCTGGGTAAGCCTTCTTCTTTAAGTTCGCTTCTGCTCAGAAGTTTGGCTTCTGTGAGTGTGCTAAGGGTAAGGTGCATCGAAATGCCGGCATGCTGGGTGTTGATGCTAAGGTTAGTGAGTTTGATCTAACTCATCTGTCTTCGCAGCAGGCCTTTGAACTAGGGGATTTGTTACAGAGGTTCCCCGAGCTCCTCTGTGATAGACTGGGGGTTACTAATGTTCTTGACTACCATATTCGTCTATCTGACCATATTCCCACCAGGCAGCCCCATATCGTCTCTTACTGCCTAAGACGAAGATACTAAGAGGAAAGATCTCTAAAATGCTAGAGCAAGGTGTTATTAGGCCTTCTATATCTGCTTATGCTTCCCCCATATTCCTTGTTCCTAAGGATCAGGGGCGGCGTTTTCGGCCTCTTGTTCACTACGGGCGCCTCAACACCAAGGTTGTCTCGAATCATTTCCTTTACCTTATCTTCATAACTCTTTTACTTGGTTTGCCGGCGCTAATTGGTTCACTGTGCTCGATCTGAATCAAGCCCATTATCAGATTCCCTTAGCCGAAGAATGTAAACAACTTACAACATTTTGCACTGATTGGAATCTGTTGGAGTTTAACAGGGTTCCCTTTGGTTTGCTACTGGCCCAGCCGTTCTCACTAGTTTGCTGGATAATATTCTTGGCGACTTGAAAATAGTCTGTGTTTATAATTACTTGGATGACTTGGTGATTTATAGCCGTTCATTTCAGGAGCATTTGGAACATATGCAGCAAGTCTTTGCTAGGTTGCAAGGGGCCGGTTTGACTGTTAAGCCCAGTAAGGTGACATTAGCCAGGCAGCAAGTATCTTTCTTAGGTCACGAGAGCATTTGCATTGACCAGGAGCGGACTAACGCATTGAAAGCTCTCCCGCCGCCTGCTGATAAACGCGGGATTGCTAGGTTCATAGGCATGGCGAATTATTTTAGACGTTTTGTCCCTACGTTTGCTCAGTTGGTGCCTCCTTTAAATGAATTGCCTCGAAAAGGGGTGCGTTTTCAAGGGGGGCCAGCCTAAGAGGCCGCGTTTGAGCACATTAAGGCAGCTATAGCGAACAATTCTGTTCTCCGAGAGCATGATTGTAATAAAAAATTTATAGTACAAACCGACGCATATAATGCGGGAATTTTGGCCGAGGGTCAAAGGCAACCATCAGCGTACGCGTCTCGTCGGTTAACCAGTGCCGAACTTAAATATTCCGTTTACGAATGTGAGTCATTGGCCGTCTTGTTCGAGCAAAGAGAAGTATCGCTTTTATCTCGAGCATAGGGTATTTCAGCTACAAACTGACAATCAAGCATTGGGCTGGGGGCTAGCCAGGCCGCGTAAAACTGGCCATATCGCCAGGTGGGCAGTACGCATTTCAGCTTTTCAGTTCGAGGTTAAGCACCTTAGAGGCATTAAGAATGCGTTCGCGGACGTCCTTAGCCGTGTGTTTGCTGAACAACCATCTAGTGAGAACGCCCAAGAAGCTGTGGAACGCAATCTTAGTAGCGTCGTGTTAGGCAATATTGCTCATTTGTTTAGTGACATTGCCGACCACCAGCATCAGGATCCCACGTGGGGTCTCGTTAAGAAACTGCTTTCGGCGGGTGAGCATTTGGATGAATATATTATCAGGAAGGGTATTTTGCGTAAAAGGAGGTTAAGATCTGTCTACCAAGCACCCTAATACGCCCGGTTTTCCATTATTTTCACAACTCGTTGATTGGTGGGCATTTAGGAATCTACAAGACCTTGCAGAAGATAATGAAGCAGCTGACTTGGCCGTCTAGTGAACAAGACACTAGAGAATTGGTATCTCGGTGTCAGTTGCGTCGTGTGGCCAAACCGAATAACGCTCTTCAGCAGGGGTTCCCTAGTTCTGGGTGTGAGTCTTACCCCATGGACAAACTCTATATTGATTATGTGGGGCCCTTACCTAGCACCAAAAGAGGCCATCGGTACGTATTGGTTGTTATTGATGCGTTTTCGAGGTTTACCTGGCTTCTTCCGAGTCGTAACTTGACTACGAGTACTGCTACAACCATCGCGCATTTAACTAACGTATTTACTATTTTTGAACCCCCTAAGCAAATCAGAAGACGCCCAGTAAAAGGGATTCGAGTCTTCCTTGCCTTAGTTTGGCCTTCAATACTGCCAGCCATGAGGTTCTGAAGGATAGTCCGGTTTCGTTGATCTTTGGTTATCCTGTTAATTCCCCACTTTCGAACTTATGGGGAATTCAAGATATAGTCCCTGCGGATATCACCCCTCAGGTCGTCAAAGAAAACTGGAATCGTGCCAGGCGCAATATTCTCAGGGTCCACAACAAACAAGCAGACCGTGATAACCGTAATTGGCGAGTCTTAGGGGTAAACTAGGAGACCGGGTGTAATCTTCCCTGGAGGGAGTTTGGTATGTTCACTCCCCGTTTCCTGGGTCCCTGCACTAATATAAGTATTTTAGGCTCAGTTAATCTTCTGGTTAAGGACAACTGCACTGGTAAGAAACACCGGGTTCATCTTAAACAAATTAAGTTTAGTTAGGCCACTTGTTGTGTTAACCCCGGGTTGGTGTCTGAGGAGGGGACGTTGAGCCGTGTGCGGCTCGCGTTGGTGCCGTTGGTAGGTTACTTCTTTTACTGGCGCCACTAGGTTTGCTAGAGTTGCCTGTCCGCAGCGGCAGCAGCAGCATTTATCGATATCTAGTACCCGTACCGTCTTTGGAAGGACGTGAGATGCTTTTCTGGGTGGGGTGTGTGAGTAGTTTGGTTGGGACGGAGCAGCAGAGAGGTCCGGCAGCGCGAGGACATGCCGGGACTGCTGACAGCACGCAGGCATTTATGGATCGAGGGGCTGTAGTTGCGAGGGCCACAACCTCGTGGTCCACTGGACCCAGGACGTTGAGCTGAGTGAACATTAATTCAGTAGTGAAACCTCCACTATTTTGTGATCACGCCATTTGTCCGTGCGTTGCTGCCCGCAGGGTCGCCGTGAGATGAATAACAACAAATGGAGTGTGTCGAGTTGGTGGAATCTATTAGCTGTCTTATACTGCCACTTATTAGGTTTTCGATTTTTTGTTATTATTGGTGAAGTGTAACCAGCGATATTTTACTGCCTAGCGGCCGCTAACTCCCCAGTTTCCTGCCCTGGATGTTAGCGTGTTTTTGCGGCAGTGTACTTTTCCTCGTCTTGCCAATGCTGTCCGGCATGCGTATAGTTCAACAGCCTCCTTGATTGCGGTGTGGATTGTGGTTTCTTTTGTCTACCTTGGTTGCAGTGGTTCCTGCTGCCTTTTGAAGTTTTAAACACCGGATTTTGAAGATGCAGTGCAGCCTGTCACTGTCCTCACTTGAATTAATCTATCGTTGTACTGGTTATCACACGTTAGGTGGATTTGGTAAGAGGATCGATCGGCGTTTAAATTGTCGCTAGTTTGAGTTTCCATCCTGTTAGGTGAACATAACTCTTGGCTGCCTGTCTCACTGCTTACGCAGCTGTAGGGACTTTGCTCAGATTGATCCTTGGAGCACTCACTGACTGTGGATCACTCCTTTATTTGGTCTGATTGTGTCAATTGTTTAAAAATAATATTTTGCTTAGTTTATTCCTATTGCTTGTGGCCTTCAGCCAACAAATAACTTGAATTTTTCTTAATAAGGCCTTCAGCCAATAGTGTAGCCTGTATCACAGTCAATTTTTTAAATGATTGTTTTAAAAATTATTTTGGTGTTTTCAACAATTATTTGTCTTCCTCACTTGTAATTGAGGCCTTCAGCCGCTAATTGTTCTGAAGTATTGTTTGTGGCCTTCAGCCAACAAATAATTTGAATTCTTCTTAGGCCTTCAGCCGTCAGTGTAGCTTGTGTTACAGTAAATTTTTTTAGTGATTGTTTTAAAAATTATTTTGGTATTTTCAACATGTAGTTGTCTTCCTCATTTGAAATTTAAGTCTTCAGCCGCTGAGTGTACTGAAGTAGTGCTTGTGACCTTCAGCCGACAAATAATTTTGAATGCTTTCAAAATAAGTTCTTCAGACGTCAGTGCAGCTTGTGCTACAGTCAATTTTTTTAAATATATATTTTTTAACTTATTTCCTTAAATAAGTTGTATGTGTTGACAGTGCAAGCAACGGTAACTGATTAGGCCCCATTAACACCTTTTCCTGCTTTCCCTAAGTCCCACATTTCACAACCAGCATTTGCCGAGGCAGATGGAAAATCTCCTTGTTGGCACTAATCCGCCTGGCTGATTCGAGCAGAGGGCTGGCATGCCTTCCCGCTCGGGAAGCAACGTGTTAGACCGAGCGGCTAGCCGGGTGGGCCACTTGCAGGGTACTATCCAACTGCGAAAGGTCGTATTCAGTCACAGAACTAGAAGCATTAGCAGTAATATGGCCACTGTGAAAATTTCATTACTATGTATATGGAAAACAAATGAAAGTGTTCTGTGACCACTAAGATTTGGGCTTTTTATTGACCTGTGAACTGCTACATTGAAAGTTAGCCAGATGGGCACTAGCCCTTCAAGAACTCAGCTTCCTGATCACATATATTAATGTAAAGGATAACATAATAGCTAATGCCTCATCTAGACTACCACAAGTTCTGCTGGAATTATCCAAATTATTGGAACAGGCATCCGAATAGAAAGTTCTGTTGGTAAAATATCAAGCTCACAGGAATGGTTTTTTAAACATGTATAAGAGTGAGGTACAATTTCAAGTTTCTGACCTGATTTCTGGAAAGACTAATCAATTAATAAGGCAGAACCTGAATGATGAGTTAAATCACTACCACAAGTTATGTAAAAGACAACGTTTTATGTTATAGGAGGGACACTAATTCCTAAGTCTGGCGTGTGTGTATACCCAGCTAGTGTTCAGAAAGTTTCACCTGGTATACACACCATTCTTGGGGCCACATAGGCAACGGAAAATGTGTAGCCACCATAGAGTGATATTGACACTTTATGAACCTTAAACACATAGTGCACAAATTTTTAAGGACATGTGTTACTTGTCAGCAGGTAAAACAAAGCGATGGATCAAGCAAGATTAAGAAATGGATGAAGCGAGACTCCATCCTATTATTCCTACCTATCCACAGCAATTAGCCTCAGTGGATGTTGCAGGGACCTTGGCCACAGCTACGGGTGGAGTGAAATATCTGCTAGATGTGTATTATACATTTACCAAATATTTAAAGTTGTACACCACGAAGACTTCAACTGCGAACCCTATAATTAGAAAGAGCCTGAGAGATGACACTCTAAAAATTGGTTAACCTCATGCTATCCTACCAGATAAAGCATCATACTTTACCTACTCAAACGGAAAGCTTTCCTTGCTGATTATGGTCTGAAGCATACCTTAGTTAGAAGATTACATCTGGAGCCCAGCTTGGTGGAGAGGATTTTTAGAGAGTTCAATCGTTTTGTGCTAACGTATGCATCAAAACAGCAATCCATATGGGTTGAGTTGGTACCCCTATTTAAAAATATACATAACAATGTATCCCACTCAGCGACAGGTTACGCACCAGCCAAGATAATGTTGGATGTACCTGAGATGAATGAATGATTATCGTCTTTGCCTCGACTATCAAGAATGGATAAGTCTAGAGGGGAGAAAGTGAGTAAATTTCTAGCAAATTTAACTAGGTATGTACAAAAGTGAAAGGTAATATATGAAAAACATGTGCAAAAGACTGCAAATTTCCAATTAGGCGACATAGTATAGTTAAAAAGTTACCGTAAGTCAGCATTGTTAAAGAAAGGAATAAGAGGTGGCAAATGATGTATTCGGGATATTTTGAGATAGTAGACGTACCATGTGATTGTAGTTATGTTTTAGCAGATATGGAAACTAATAAGACAAAGGGACTGTACCCTTGCAAAGATTTGATGATGTATATTCAGTAGGACACCCAGGTACAGTAAATATATGATTTTTCTTACTTTATTATGTAATGTTTATTGTTTAGCACGCAAGTGTTTGAAGAATCTTCCTTTTTTAATATTGTAAATAACTAGTAATAACTTCATTGGTTATGACTTGTCTAGCAAGACTGCAAAATACATCTTTGCAAACAAGTCTGTACTTGACATTACATTACATGTTTCAAGCATATTAAAAGAAAGTACTTTAGATTTATATTTTGAGATAATGAATTAAAGTAAAATGGAAGGAGTTAAACAATGAAGAAGACCTTACTTGTAAACAATTTTTCATATATCTTTCAGTGTTAATTTAGCGTTCATTAAATTCGATACCTCTTATGTTACCCAAGGATTTCTACTAGCCCTCGTCTCTTTACCTGCTTGATCGTCTGCTGCCTTCACTATTTCATCGCTCAAAACTATCCATTCTTCTTCTACTGGATTTCTGTCCTCCGTCCTTGTCAATTGTTCCTTAATGCTGTCTGTGAAACTCTCTATAACCTCTGGTTCTTTCAGTTTATCCTGGTCCCACCTCTTTAAATTCCCACCTTTTTGCAATTTCTTCAGTTTTAATTCGTAACCAGTAGGTTGTAGTCAGAGTCCACATCTGCCCCTGGAAATATCTTACAATTTAAAACTTGGTTCCTAAACTTCTGTCATACCATTATATAGTATATCTGAAACCTTCCAGTGTCTCCAGGACTCTTCCATGTACATAACCTTTTTTCAGGATTCTTAAAGCAGGTATTAGCTATGATTAAGTTATGCCCTGTGCAAAACTCTATCAGGCGACTTCAAAATGGTTCAAATGGCTCTGAGCACTGTGGGACTTAAATTCTGAGGTCATCAGCCCCTAGAACGTAGAACTACTTAAACCTAACTAACTTAAGCAAATAGCACACATCCATGCCCGAGGCAGGATTCGAACTTGCGACCGAAGCGATTGCACGGTTCCAGACTGTAGCGCCTAGAACAGCACGGCCACACCGGCCGGCTATCAGGTGACTTCCTCTTTCATTCCTTACCCCCTTTCCATATTCACTTACTACTTTTTCTTCTCTTCCTCTTCCTACTATCGAATTCCAGTCCCCCATTATTATTAAGTTTTCGTCTCCTGTTACTGTCTGAATAATTTATTTTATCTCATCATACATTTCTATAATCTCTTCGTCATCTGCGGGTCTAGTTGGCATATAAACTTGCACTACTTTGGTTGGTGTGGGCTTTGTGTGTAACTTGGCTACCATAATGCGTTCGCTACGCTGTACGTAGAAGCTCACCCGCGCTCCTATTTTTTTATTCATTATTGAACCTGCTCCTGCAATACTCCTATTTGGTGTTGTATGTATAACCCTGTTTTCACCTGACGAGAAGTTCAGTTCCTCCTTTCACCGAACTTCATTAATTCCCACTATATCTAACTTTAATGTAACCATTTACATTTTTTAATTTTCTAACCTACCTATTCGATGAAGGGATCTGACATTCCACGCTCCGATCCGTAGAACGCCAGTTTTGTTTCTCCTGATAACAACGTCCGCCTGAGTAGTCCACGCCCAGAAATCCGAATGGGGGACTATTTTGTCTCCGGAATATTTTACTCAAGAGGACACCATCATCATTTAACCACACAGTAAAGCTGCATGCCCTTGCACTTTCCGTCGGTCTCGTTGTTGAGACATTTGTATTCCTTTTTGCCTGCTTCATTTACTGCATTTTTATATGTTCTCCTTTCATCAGTTAAATTCTATACCTCTTATGTTACCCAAGGATTTCTACTAGCTGTTCGCAGTAACAGCACATCAAGGCCGTTTTGATTAATTTTACAAGGCCAGATCAGTCAATCATCCAGACTGTTGCCCCTGCAACTACTGAAAAGGCTGCTGCCTCTCTTCAGGAACCACACGTTTGTCTGGCGTCCCAACAGATGTCCCTGCATTGCGGTTGCACCTACGGTACAGCTCTCTGTATCGCTGAGGCATGCAAGTCTCTCCACCAACGGCAAGGTCCATGATTCATGTAGGGGTATAATCTTATGTTAAACTTTTAACACAATAAAATAAGTACTGAGGTTAGAAACTTGAATTTGTCTTGAGACAGTGCAACTGATGAGTGTAAATACCCGGAACTTGTTCATCGAGTACACTGAGGTGCCAAAAGTCATGAAATACCTCATGATACCGCGTCGGACCTCTTTCTGCCCGGTATACCGCAGTAACTCGACGTGGTGTCGACTCAACAAGTCGCTGGAAGCCCTATTCAGAAACATTGAGGCATGTTGCCTCCATGGCCGTCCGTAATTGCAAAAGTGATGCCGGTGCCGGATTTTGTGCACGAACTGACCTCTCCATTATGGCCCATAAACGTTCAATGGGATACATGTCGGGTGATTGGGTGGCCAAATTATTCGCTCGAAATATCCAGAATTTTCTCTTAAACCAATCGCGGACAATTGTAATCCGGTGACATGGCACATTGTCATCCATAAAATTTCCAGCGTTGTTTGGGATCAAGAAGTCCATGAATGGCTGCAGATGGTCTCCAAGTAGCCGAACATGACCATTTCCATTCAATGATTGGTTCGCCTGGACCAGAGGACCCAGTCCATTTCATGTAACAGCAGCTCACACCATTATGGAGCGACCATCTGCTTGCAAAGTGCCTTGTGCGGAGTCTGGATACATGACTTCGTGGGTTCTGCGCCACACTCGGACCTTATCATCAGGTCTTACCAATTGAAATCGGGACGCACCTGCCTAGACCACGGTTTTACAGTCTTCAAGGATCAGACAGATATAGTCACGAGCCCAGAAGAGGCGCTGCAGGCGATGTCATGCTGTTAGGAAAGGCACTCGCGTCGGTCGTCTGTTGACATATGTTCGTAGGACCTTTGTTCCTCCATTTCCAATCCGAAATCTTTACCTGCAGTTTGTCGGTTTTTATTAGTGTTCACCCTGTATAAATACACTTAATCACCCATTCATAACACTTTCGTCGTCCTCAGTTTCGTAGTTTAGTTCTTTAACACTGTATCGGTACAGAATTTTACAGCTGTTAACCGGTTTTTGTTCCATTCTTTACAATGTTGGGGACAGCCTGTATAAAACGGTATTCTGTCTACTATTTGCGTTTTATGGGCCTCCGTCTGAACAAGGTCCGAAGGAAAACCTCCAGAAAAGCCCAGTGGATCAGGCAAACCAATAAAGTTCTCATAGTTCACCTTTCGTAGCTGTTACACAACAAAATTTGAGAAAGGTTCAGAAAAAATCGAAACTTTTACCATTAATATCGCTAAAAACATTCTTTATACTGAATTACGTCGAAAAGGATAGAAGTTCATCAATTTAAAGGCTTTATAGTTCAGTCTTTTGATCACTTAGTTTTTTAATTATTTTATGGGACTGTTAACTGTTTATGCCTAATTCACAAGTGTTGGCATATATACATAAAATTTTCTAATTACAGTTCCTGTTATTTATAAACTTCAATATGTTTGTTAATGGATGAATAAATACAAAATATTCTCATAATTTTATACACTAGTGTTTGAATTATTAATTTTTTTGTCGACTGCCATCGTCTTGAAGCGTTGTCGGATTTGGTCGAACACTGTCGGAGATCGTTGTGCATATGTAGAGGCTGGTACCCTTGCTGTACAGCGTTCGACCGGAACACTCCATCCGGTTGTGAAGCACGGAACCACAGTCGCGCAGTCTCATGGCTGGAACACTGTCAGCCGGAGTCACGTGACGCGGCACCCCGCTCCATTGTTCAGCTTGGCAGTTTGGCGCACCAGGAACATGTATATGAAATTAAATTCACATTCATGGTCTGACTAGAAACATTTGTCAATGTAGTTCTGGGAGAAGACGTCTTGTAGTGATTATCCTCTATTACTGTTAAGTGCAGAAGCAGTTTCGGTCACTGTCTATCATATGGCATCTGTGTAATTATGAGCGTCCTCACAGTCCTGCTTTGCTTACTTGATTCGTTAAAGAATTCACGAATAATTTGCTGAGGACTTATTCACTCATTAGTCCTTGGAAAACAGCGATTGTCACAGCTTAAGCGCTATGGGAGCGTCCAGCTGCGGTGACTATGAGCGCAGTACAGACTGACTCAAAAACATTTTCCCCCACAAATTCGCATCACTCATTCATTCAGCGTCCAGTAGGAGGCAGAAAGCGCATTGTTGTCACGGAATAGGTTCTGTCTATTCCAAACACATCGGCTATTATATTTCAACCGTAGTAAAATGGTTCAAATGGCTCTGAGGTCATCAGCCCCCTAGAACGTAGAACTACTTAAACGTAAATAACCTAAGGACATCACACACATCCATGCCCGAGGCAGGATTGGAACCTGCGACCGTAGCGGTAGCGCGGTTCCAGACTGAAGCGCCTAGAACCGCTCGGCCTCCACGGCCGGTAACTGTAGTAAAACACCACAGTTTTTGTGCAGCATTTTGTTCCAGTTCACATAATTATAATGTGTTCTTTGTGTTGTCAGATGGGACTGAAGCACCACTAGACACAGTCTTTCACCCTCTACTGTCTTTTCCTCTACAATTTCTGCATGTATACTGATGACTCACCACAGTTTGTATATAGTTCTGCCTAACGTTCAATATTATCCTTCGTTCTGCCAACTAACCACTGTTAATTTACAGTCACAGTTAGCATAAAACCATTCGTCTTGATTGCATTCACTTGCACATTTTGCAAGTTACGTTCACTTTCACAGAGATTAGCAAATTAAAATATTTGTTCAACATCAATCTCACTTATATGAAATAGTCCACATTTGGTATAGTTACCTGGGCGTGAACATCAATGTACATATTTATGTATATTTCTTTTCACGTCTCAACACCTGATGTCAAGATTTTTCGATCGACTGATACTCAGGACTGGTATGTAGGCTGTGACCTGACTTTACAATAATTCACTCTTATTATTCGCTAGTTGAAATAATATCATGCTCCCATTTATTCCTGTTATTAACCTGTAGAACCACGGTCAATGTTCTTGGTTTCTATATTTAAAACACGCATGCCACGTTGCCTACAACTAAGTTAAATATTGACAAAAGTTCGACAACTGAACCAAAGCATCCACTTATATGGCATGCCTTCGTCTAAATCATATATCTCTTTCATATCTTAAATCCTGGTAGCATCAGAAATGACTCATGCCGCTTTTAACGTACTAATGAGCCGCACACATGAGTTTTCTTCTCCATAATTCTGTCTGACCCTTCTTATCTCACATGGTTAGCATAATAGAATAAAATATTTGAGGTTTAAAAACGCTTATATAACTGTTCTTTTAAGTGATGACCGCTAATGCAAAACTGAAAGATATATGAAAAATTCTGTTTACAAGTAAGGACTTTTTCATTGTTTAGCTCCTTTCATTTTACTTTAATCCATTATCTCAAAATATAAATCTGAAGTACTTTCTTTTAATATGCTTGAAACATGTAATGTAATGTCAAGTACAGACTTGTTTGCAAAGATGTATTTTGCAGTCTTGCTAGACAAGTCATAACCAATGAAGTTATTACTAGTTATTTACAATATTAAAAACGGAGGATTCTTCAAACACTTGCGTGCTAAAGAATAAACATTACATAATAAAGTAAGAAAAATCATATATTTACTGTACCTGGGTGTCCTACTGAATATACATCATCAAATCTTTGCAAGGGTACAGTCCCTTTGTCTTATTAGTTTCCATATCTGCTAAAACATAACTACAATCACATGGTACGTCTACTATCTCAAAATATCCCGAATACATCATTTGCCACCTCTTATTCCTTTCTTTAACAATGCTGACTTACGGTAACTTTTTAACTATACTATGTCGCCTAATTGGAAATTTGCAGTCTTTTGCACATGTTTTTCATATATTACCTTTCACTTTTGTACATACCTAGTTAAATTTGCTAGAAATTTACTCACTTTCTCCCCTCTAGACTTATCCATTCTTGATAGTCGAGGCAAAGACGATAATCATTCATTCATCTCAGGTACATCCAACATTATCTTGGCTGGTGCGTAACCTGTCGCTGAGTGGGATACATTGTTATGTATATTTTTAAATAGGGGTACCAACTCAACCCATATGGATTGCTGTTTTGATGCATACGTTAGCACAAAACGATTGAACTCTCTAAAAATCCTCTCCACCAAGCTGGGCTCCAGATGTAATCTTCTAACTAAGGTATGCTTCAGACCATAATCAGCAAGGAAAGCTTTCCGTTTGAGTAGGTAAAGTATGATGCTTTATCTGGTAGGATAGCATGAGGTTAACCAATTTTTAGAGTGTCATCTCTCAGGCTCTTTCTAATTATAGGGTTCGCAGTTGAAGTCTTCGTGGTGTACAACTTTAAATATTTGGTAAATGTATAATACACATCTAGCAGATATTTCACTCCACCCGTAGCTGTGGCCAAGGTCCCTGCAACATCCACTGAGGCTAATTGCTGTGGATAGGTAGGAATAATAGGATGGAGTCTCGCTTCATCCATTTCTTAATCTTGCTTGATCCATCGCTTTGTTTTACCTGCTGACAAGTAACACATGTCCTTAAAAATTTGTGCACTATGTGTTTAAGGTTCATAAAGTGTCAATATCACTCTATGGTGGCTACACATTTTCCGTTGCCTATGTGGCCCCAAGAATGGTGTGTATACCAGGTGAAACTTTCTGAACACTAGCTGGGTATACACATACACCAGACTTAGGAATTAGTGTCCTTCCTATAACATAAAACGTCGTCTTTTACATAACTTGTGGTAGTGACTTAACTCATCATTCAGGTTCTGCCTTATTAATTGTTTAGTCTTTCCAGAAATCAGGTCAGAAACTTGAAATTGTACCTCACTCTTATACATGTTTAAAAAACCATTCCTGTGAGCTTGATATTTTACTAACAGTACTTTGTATTCGGATGCCTGTTCCAATAATTTGGCTAATTCCAACAGAGCTTGTGGTAGTCTAGATGAGGCATTAGCTATTATGTTATCCTTTACATTAATATACGTGATCAGGAAGAGCAACTTAATGGAATGGACATTGTCTTGAAAGGAGCATATAAGATGAACATTAACGAAAGAAAAACGAGGATAATAAAATGTAGTCGAATTAAATCAGGTGATTCTGAAGGCATTAGATTAGGAAATGGGACACTTAAAGTACTAGATGAGTTTTGCTATTTCGGGAGCAAAATATCCTGAAGTAGAAAGGATATAAAAAGTAGACTAGCAATGGCAAATAAAGCGTTTCTGACGAAGAGAAGTTTGTTAATATCGAGAGTAGATTTAAGGGCCAGAAAGTTTCTTCTGGATGTATTTGTATGGAGTGTAGCCATGCATGGAAGTGAAGAATGGACAATAAGTAGTGTGTACAAGAAGAGCTTTCGAAATGTGGTGCTAAAGAAGAATGCTGAAGATTAAACAGGTAGATCATGTAACTAATGAGGAGGTACTGCATAGAACTGCGGATAAGAGGAATTTGTGGCGCAACTTTGACAGATTGCAGGGCACTCTCACTATTGATTCGGTGTTATGCCACTTTATGTTCTTAGGGAAGATGCTCTTTATTACGATTTGAATTCATACATCATGATGAAATGGTGAGTAGTAGTTAATGCTCTTACTTGCATGCTCCAGGGAAGGAATAATAGTAAGCTTTACCTGCATTCAAAGGAATAGGTTGCCGATTTAAACGACTGAAGTTAAAGCATGGCAACTGTGGGCCAAGGGAAGCGCGTTTTTTCTGCGGAACCTGGATTGAAACATTTCCGGATGGCCAAGTTCCTTGGTCCTATAGTGCAGACACATCTGTTGGCTCCGGTTGGTGGGCATCAGCGACCAGGTAAACTGACTAGCACCTAGAAGTCGCCACTGCAATGGCCAGCGCATTGTAGACTGGCAATGAAGCAGACGATGGGCCCTTGTTAGGCAGGAAGCTGACGAGACAACTGAGAGCGTTCTGTGGATTTCCGTGGGACAGGTCTCTGACGTCCAGACCCTGTTACAAAACATATTTGTGAAAGCACGAGGCTTTGGAAACATCGAAATGGATGCAACAGGGGAGGTAACAAGCTTTTTATGGAGGGGTGTGCTTCCATCCTGGTCATGTTGTTAGCAAAAGACATGGCGTAGACGCGTGGGAAAGAGGCCCCGAAGCTGAATCCTTTTGCCTTTTCTCACAATTAACTTTAAAGTCTCTGATCGGTCAAAACGGTGTATGCAGAGGAAGCGGCGCTCTCCGACCTTCAAACGCTGCGCTCGAGCTCGTGATTGACTTGTGATAAAGTGGTTCAAAGTGGTTCAAATGGCTCTGAGCACTATGGTACTTAACATCTTAGGTCATCAGTCCCCTACAACTTAGAACTACTTATACCTAACTAACCTAAGGACATCACACAACACCCAGCCATCAGGACGCAAAGAAAATCCTTGACCCCGCCGGGAACCGAACCCGGAAACCCGGGCGTGGGAAGCGAGAACGCTACTGGATAAAGTGGGGTAAGTCTAAGATGAAAATGGGCTTTTGCTTCCGAGCTGAGGAGGAAAGCGGACAGAAAGCCAAGATCACTCTTGTACTGGCGCTTCGCTAGTAAAGAGCTGCAGGTCTCCACCTAAACAGTGAGGCTTGTGTCCTTTGCTAGTGTGCCACATAGTGCCTGTGCCAGTCACCCTCTGAACCATCAGAGGTACTGCTTATACCATCACGTGCACAACGAGTGATGCGTGGGTGTACTTATTTGTCCTGAGTCAGCTGTCTAAACATTTGACATACTCTGTCACGCATAGTCATGGTATGGAGTCAAATTGGTTTGGCAGATCATCAGATGGGTCCACCTGCACACTGGAAACCACCAGAGTTTCAGAGGCTCATAGGGAAGTACCTGCGTTCAGAATTAACTGAAAGCGAGGCCGCGTAGTTGCATTTTTCGGCCGCGCGCCATTGATAACAGATTGCGGCCGTCCGTTACTTCAGTCGCCGAACGCATCGTGGTGTGCCGTCCTGACCAGCAGGAAGGTAAAGTATCCGCTGCTACAGCGTAGGGCTCCAATATATGTTTCTCAGCACCCTGTTCTTTCGAACCAAATTTTCTTTTTTCGGAATAGTAGAGTATAGATGCTCGATGGTGGCGTAGTTTTTATGCCATAACGAGGATTCACGTGCATGAAGTCAGATAAAGCGATTCGTGTTCCGGATAGCGTAGGGTGTCGATGCCCAGCTAATCATTTTGTCCACCATAGAGGCTGTGTAACGTTTCTCTAGTCATTATTGCTGTCCTGTGATGTTAAGAAAGAATAAATCTATTGTCATTTGGATCACAACTTATCCCTGAGTTCTGATTAACAGTACCTTGCCATTTTTTTAAAGTCGGGATTTCAAAAGAAAGTAATTAACTTGAATTGGCGAACCGCTGCCTGGATCCGGGTCCCTGGCATTTCTTTGATGCTGTCAGTTTCTGTAGTTGCCCAACACGTCCACTTTATGAGGAAATAAAATAAAACAAAAGAAAATGAAAAATATGGTTCATTAGTATGTTGTAGATATTTAATGCTCTTATTGTGTTGTTTAGGTGTCAGTGACTTCTGTGTCATTTGTCGACCGTTTTCCCGTCGTTGCTAACGGCGTTGCCATATTATTTTTGTGGTGTTTACTATTGTATTTGCCGGCCGCAGTGGCCGAGCGGTTCTAGGCGCTTCACTCCGGAACCGCGCGACTGCTACGGTCGCAGGTTCAAATCCTGCCTCAGGCATGGATGTGTGTGAGTCCCTTAGGTTAGTTACGTTTACGTAGTTCTAAGTTCTAGGGTTCTGATGGCCTCAGATGTTAAGTCCCATAGCGCTCAGAGCCATTTGAACCTTTTTTACTATTGCTTTTGCATTGTATTTTGTTGTTTTTGATTCTGAATCTCGTGTACTATTGTCATTGTATTATACTGCGCATATCTTGTGAGTTAAATAATAGGTTGTCCTCGTGTTGCATGGATAATTAAAGTTGTTGTTGATAGATAATTTGAATGATAACGAGAAGTAGGGCTAGAGAAGTAGACTGGGAGCAGGGAAATAAATCATACGTCATGGAGGAAGAGCGCCATGAAACGGTTGAGGCACAGTTTGAACGTAGGGAGGTGTTGCTGTTGAACGGTGTTAGCAACAACGATGACGTGCAACAAGGAAATCAGGGAGACTAAAGTGATATAACCTTTCTTGAGGGGACAGACAGTGTCAGATCGCGTGTGACGTGAGCGTACCACAACATATCAAAGCAGAGGTGCTTACTAGAAATCCGGACACCGAAGACAGGGCGATATCAGAATACAAAATTGTGGACACAACACCGCCGAAATCATGTATGAGTTTGGGCGATCAAGGTGCTGAGGAAAAGGAAGAGAACTTCGGTCTGGGGGCATTTTTAATGGGTATGGAGACGAAATTGGAAGAGAAAATTAATGAGTTAGTACGAGATATAATGAGACGAGAACGGACATCAAAAATATCGGTGCTCAGGTAAACAGCTGCGAGAGGAACGTAAGTCATAGGCCAATAAACTCCAGGAAAACCTACCTAAAGTAAACACCAAAGGAATGAAAGGTTTAAAGATGGTACATTATTCTAAGAAGGACAAATTAGAGAATGAGCTGCGCGAACTAGGGACTGCTCCGAAGGTAACAACTGCAACCCCAGTGAGCGAGACTGAAGAGGTCCGGACTCTACTTTCATTCAAATCGCAACAGGAAGCGATCAACACGCGTGTGGAGAAGAAATGGGAGAAGGCGCTAAGGAAACAAATTCAAATGCGGCCAAGCGTGAACGCAACAGAACCAGAAACAAATTCAGACGGGATGGATAACTGTATACTGTTAGCGGTGAGTAGAGGACATGGTGAGATGAACGTCGCATTTTCTCGAAGCCGAGGAGGGAGCACAAATGTGGGGACGTCGAACGAGGACCTCTGAAGGTCTCAGATTTCCCGTAGGACGTAAGTTGTCGATGAAACGCCATTTGATTTTCAACGCTTCTTACAAGTACGAAAATTCGAAATTTTCCGAGATGTGGGTAATTTTACTCACCCACGCACTTGGATATCACAGTTAGACCTCTCTTTACCTCGAGATCAGCCTTTAAAATACAAATTGGACTTTATTTGCGGACACGTGCAAGCGTCAGTTGCGGAGACGATGCGCGGAACATCAGCAACGTGTAGAAGTTATCAAGAGTTCAACGACAGCTTCCTAGATATCTACTGGTCCAAGGAGACGCAAGACCGCATAAAATACGAGATGATTGTTGGCAAAGATTTCGAGATTTCAGGCTGCAAAAGCTCAGTCAAGTTCCTTGATGCAATGATTGGCTAGAACCAGTATCTTTACTTACCATGCTCTACCGGTAAAAATCATTTGTCATTTTTACACCAAACTTCTGCCAGTATATCAACAAGTATTAGCTGGCAGGTGTAATGTGGAGCTCAGTACTTTCCGTAACACATTTTACGAATTAGGGTACGCAGAGAGCAGAGAGCAGAAATATCAGAGAACACAGAAGAAAGTCTGACAGATACGTCACAGGCCCTATGTCGCCTCCACAATACGACCATTACAATAATAGAAACGGAAATGCACGGAATGGTGCGTCTTACGGAAACCATTCACGGTCGTGAAATTTCGGGAGCAATGAAGTTAAACATCCAAGAGGCTCTAAGGGGAACCGCAATATTTATGTACTCCGCAACACAGGCTGGAATGGAAGGAGGAATGAAGGCTACAGACTAAAAAACAACGGATGGCGAAACCATGGCTCCGGTTTCAGTGACAATAAAAGACAGGCGAGAATGAACAACGGAGGAAACGGAACTGGAGCTCAGTTTAAGGAAATTGAGATTCGGGGACCGAATCCAGGTCGAGGGGCGCAAGGAAATGACAATCAACAACACTGACCTTCTGAACAAGCCATAGATAGTTTAATGGTCGGTGACAGCCAAACATAAGCATTGTAGCATAAGTCTGTTTACTTGTAATAATTTTAAAGATAACAATCATTTCTTTAGATCTTTTTATGATTCACCATGCTAATTAGCATAGTAACTTCTCCTATCACTGCTAGTCGTTAGAGTTAGGCATTGTTAGAATTTCACTGTACAAGTATTTCTTCGTAGCATGTAGCGAGTTTATAGATGTACAGTTTGTCATCCCAGAACTTAATAAATTACAATTGTTGAGAGTAGAAATGTGCCGATTTCACGACGGAAACTTCTTTGTCTACTGGAGTCCTATTTCGCGCAAGTTAATATGTTCTCATAGCACTTTTGCGGTTTTGCACGGAACGACAGAATCTGGAGTCACAACGAGTATAGAATTTTATATCTTCGAGTACGAAACAGTGCACGAGTATTGGGGACGGAATCTTCTCGTAACATCTTAGAGTTCACCTACAATCATATTTCTTTTGTTTATTGTGTGTGCATCGGAGTACAAGCCCTTGTACGATCCGATATATAATTCGTAGAATAGTGTATGAGAGGGACGTCGCTGAGATTAGTTTGCTAGGTCCTTGGAGGTATTTTGCAGGATGATCGTGTATTGTCCACGCTTGAGGCTTGTTGACTTTCTTGTGTGTTTCGCCGTGGTTTGTGACCAGTGCCCACTGCAATGTGTCTGTGCTGTGGGCTGGTTATTGTCGTCACTAGTGGCGCGATGTATTTGTAGTGTGTTTTTTGTCTACGGATGTCGCCTTTGGTGTGATGTTTCTGGCGAATGGGATATTTTATTGGAGTGTGGTTACAAAGATGAGCTATCGAATCTAATGTGGTTGTTGTTCACTGTGGTTATTCGCTTACGGTTTTCACATGTGGTTTTACACACTACTGTGCGATGACATTCGTGTGGGCTTTCGCGAGTAGTTTGCGAGTGCCTGAGTGGTAGATCTTGGGCGATAGTTTGTACTATGTGGCGTGAGCACGGAATGTGCGAGTTACTTTGGTATGTTTTTGCAGAGTGAGCAAGGCACTCCATCAATTTGTGAGAAAAGAAGAACGGAAGAAATGTAGCTTTGCAGTCAAATGTCGATAATACCGTGTGCTTTTTATGTTGGTTTCAGGAGTTGGAGTGGGAAATTTGTACAACAACCTGAGAATGAGAAAATTTGTGTCCGTTGCAGCAAAAATAGAATTTTGTAAGCGATTGTTTTGGGTTAGGACAGCGAGCAGACTGATGACGTCGGTACTCATCGAGATTCACGTCATACACACCTTAATGAGAACAAAATGGGAGTATAATAGTTTGTATATCTATTGCAGTAGTTGGGTTGTCAGGAATAAGTAGTAGACTTACATAGAATGAGAATGACTGAAATGAATGTGTAGTCTAAGCTCGCTTAGTACTTTGAGTCCATGAAAGTTTGTGGAAAATGAACACTACACTATCATACAGCACAACACCTCACCACTACTAAACATTGTAAAGATTTAGACACAGAAAAAATAATGATTTAAAATTACTGTTATGATAATATCCAATTTTTGTGAAATACAGTAAGATCATATTTTTACCAAAGAGGCGTAAACCATTTTTTTTTAATTCTTGGAGTAATCATTCATTATAATTCTCTGTATTTATGCTGTAAACATATTATAAAAACACGGCACAAAGTTTCCATGTAAGCACTGTGCAGACGATGAGTGGCTCAGTTGTGCCGACGTATCAGGCAGTTGGAGAGGTTGCATACACCGGAGCAGCTGTAGCACCTGAACAGACGGGCCGCCGCGCAGAGAAGACAGTTAAGGTCGTCTGACAGTCCTGTTAGCAGGGGCTGACACAGTAGGAGAAGGTGACTCACTTAGCGACTGCATGGCAGCTGGTCGACACGATGTCATCGGGCTGTGTGAATGGAGTCAGGAGCAGGCAAGCCCCTTCGCCCGTCAAGCTGTCAACAGGGGGCTGGTGCCCGGCCAACACTAGAGAACTTTCACCACCACTGCCACTACAAGGTCCCGAGGTACCTACCGCTGAACAGAATTCCGAGGCTCGCGCTAGTGGGGCGCACTGGGCAGTGCTGAGTGGAGGTACTCACGTGTCTTGAGACACTGCCGACGGCGTCGGCGATGGCGGGAGGTGATTCACGTCAAACCTGTGTTCATATGCTGCCCAGGAGACCTATTCTGTATCGTTCAAATCGATTGGTGTAGCTGGTTCGTTTCGGCAGTGACGTCATTTTCGGTTCTTTATCTAAATATCCTATTCAGTAAGCTTCTGGGACCTGTTACCGAACGGTCCTCCCACCGATTTTACGACAAGTGTACCGAGAGGTTTTGGATTTTGGTGTGGCCCTGTCGATCGGTGATCTGTGGTTTATGTACACCTATAATTTGTTATTTTTAACATATTTAGCGGTTTTAGCTTTGGATTTAGTGATTGTGTTACTAAAGAATCACCAGTTGGAAAGTGAGTTCCTTTGTTAGAAATATGGTTAGGTTAGGTTGTTACTGTGAATGATTACATCCAAGAAGAAAACGTTTTCGGTCAATATTCTCTCAAAATATGTGTTACTTTAATGCAAATAATAGTTTAAAGATCATTAAATAGCAAGTCATCGGCTCTGCTTTCGTATATTTACAGGAGTGTGAACTGACGTTACCAGTGACTTTGTGTACTTTTTCCACAAATGGTTTAGTTAGTAATTATCAACACGTGTTTACAACTTTCAAGTAACAATGGAAAGCAATTATGTGAAGCCTGATATTAGAAACCTTCCAAACTATTACGCATTTCTGACTTTTGCAGCATCGTTTGGCAACGAAGTCAGCCCACGTTCCTCCACAATAGTAGAAGAATTCAGCCATGCATAGCCGTTGTTTAGCAAGTGGTTAGCGCGCAGTATTGCTACTCGAAAGGACACTGGTTCGCCCGCAGATGGGTAGTAATTTTTTTTTCCTCTTCAAATATGCAACACATTCTGAGACATTGTTATTCGTGTAAGTTAACATTATTTTCCAATATTACTTACATGTAAGAGCGCACTTCCTCAGTAATGATTTCGTGATTTCTGTGTGTTTAAAATACGAAATTGTTGGAGATGAAATTGCTGTGAGTGAAACAACCGACTATGACCTTTATATTTTTTCTTGTCAGAAATAATTCACAATTTTTTACGAATATGTAGCGACTTCCGTCTATGCAGTTAGACAGCAATCTAAGAGCACAACTTAAATTACTGGGAATATAACTAGCAGCAGTCATCTTCATAATCTTGCTTGTCACAAGTCTTTATCTGCGATCGAATGGTTCAAAATGGTTCTAATGGCTCCAAGCACTATGGGACTTAACATCTGATGTCATCAGTCCCCTAGACTTAGAACTACTTAAACCTAACTAACTTAAGGACATCACACACATCCATGCCCAAGGCAGGATTCGAACCTGCGACCGTAGCAGCAGCGCGGTTCCGGACTGAAGTGCCTAGAACCGCCCGGCCTCATAGGCCGGTCTGCGATCGAATCCTCAACAACAGCAGACAGAGATGAAAGATCTCCGCCATAATATTTTTAGACTGTTCAATAATAAGTGCCTCTCCATATGCAGGGTTGCTGCTTTGTTTCAAATAAAATACCCATAAACGACAATCACAACAGCAATCCTTAACGCTCTTTCAGTGTCACTGAACTGTGAACCTACTAACCTCATTTTCGTCCGACATTTCCGCTGGGATTTTAGCAACACTTCGTACTGCGAAAACGCAAGTTCGGTACTGCGAAGAATAGCGCGCCTGTGTCGTCTGGTAGCCGCTTTCCGTTCGTGGCGCTCTGCGGGCTGCAGTGCGCATGCGCAGATGTGTGGCCGCTTGCTTTTGATTGGCTTGCGCGACGCGAACCGACAACAGCGCTTCGGTTCTCTAGACCCGAACGGTATCGCTACCGTCATGCATGCTGAATAAAAATGGGACTCTATTTCGAGTACTGGACCGTTCGGTGCTCTTGAGTACTGAAACGATCGGCACAATGGCGGAAAGATACAGAATAGGCACCCAGGTCTTCCCATGGTCGTCTTCGACAGCGGCAACGCACTACCGACCATCACATCATCAAAGACGGTCAGTAATCGAGACGCCACTGATTGCTGCCACAGACAAGGTCCTGCCTCACTGAGGGTGCTGCCTGTACTGCACATGCTGAGAAGAAGGGGTAACCCACCTTGGCAAACTCATCTCACATAGCAGCCATATATAACCTTTTACATGACATGTGTAGTGCAGTGTTTTCGTGTGGCAATTGTAAATTTAAAAAGAAAAAACCGGACTCCCTAAAGACCTATGAGAAGGGAGCTGTAGGAATGTTATTGTTTTCGTTTAGTGTTTTATGTATGTTTGTTTTACATAGTTTTATATGTGACTTGCTGCTTTCATTTTTACAAGATTACATGTATTCTCTATGTTTTCTTATCAAGTTTCATTTTCTCTTAATGAACTCATGTATTATTTTATCGTTTTGTGTAAAGATTCACTTGTTTTATGTCAATCATGTGTTGTTTTGTTGTGTCGACACTTATATCTTTGTACTTAAGCAACAGACGGACACATTTTAGAGCAATAAGCTGAACAGATAAGACATGCAATGTGTAAATTAAGAATCTTTTATACTGGGCGAATGTCAGCATTTGTGATCAAGGTTCCATTAAGTAATTAATGCGGCTGTGTGTATAATTGAGCAGGGGTAGTAATTTTCCATGGGGCACAGAATCCTCAAGACAACAATATTATATTCAGGTTAGGGAATAACCTTCTCTGGCCAAAATTTCAGGATAAATGAGTAGATAAATGTCTGCATGACCCTATAACCGTTTAGAAATTGTCATTTAAGTCTGGGCCTTGAAGAATATGACCTGATGTTGTGCCCATCACTTTTTTATTCTCACTTTAATTTTATAGGCATACAGCAGAGAGTGTATGGATGACCCCTGGTTGAATGTGGTAAAGACAGGGTGTAACATTGTGTTGAGATCTATGGTGAACAAAGGCTGATTCATATTTATTTCTTTGATAATGACCCAACCAAGGTGTCACAATTTATTCTGTTCCATATTTCACTAACCTTTTGAAGTGTGACACTCGCCATGAATAAATTTGAGAGGAATGTGGAGGTTGTGTGAGATTGCAGGGCACTCTCATTTCTGATTCGGTGTTATGCCGCTTTATGTTCTTAAGGAGGATGATGTTTATTACGATTTGACTTCGTACATCATGATGAAATGGTGGGTAGTAGTTAATGCTCTAATTTGGATGCTCTATGGAAGGAAGAATGGTAAGCTTTACCTGCATTCAAAGGAATAGGGTGCCGATTTAAACGACTGCAGTAAAAGCATGGCGACTGTGGGCTGAGGGAAGTGCGTTTTTTCTGAGGAACCTGGGTGGAATCATTTCCAGATAGCTGACTTCTGTGGTCTCATTGTGCATACACGTTGGTTGGCGGCGGTCGGTCGGCAACAATGTCGAGGTAGACTGACTAGCGCCGAGAAGTCACCACTGCAATGGCCAGAGCATTGTAGACTGGCAATAAAGCAGAGGATGGGCCCTTGTTAGGCAGGAAGCCGACAAGACAACTGAGAGCGTTCTGTGGATTTCCGTGGGACAGGTCTCTGGCGTCCAGACGTCCAGACCCTGTTACAAAACATATTTGTGAAAGCACGAGCATTTGGAAACTTCGAACTGGATGCAACAGGGGAGATAACAAGCTTTTTATGGAGGGGTGTGGTTCCATCCTGGTCATGTTGTTAGGAAAAGACATGGCGTAGACGCGTGGAAAAGAGGCAGTGTAGCTCAATCTTTTTTCCTTTCCTCCCAATTAACTTTAAAGTCTGACTGGTGAAATCGGTGTACGCAGAGGAAGGGGCGCTCTCCGAGCTTCGAATGCCGCGCTCCAGCTCGTGATTGGCTTGTGCTAAAGTGGAGGAAGTCTGATATGTAAATGGGCTGTTGCTACCGAGCTTAGGAGGAATGTGTACAGAAAGAGAAGATCACTCTTGTACTGACACTTCGCTGGTAAACAATTGCAGGTCTCTACCTAAACGGTGATACTTGTGTCCTTTGCTCGTGTGCCACTTAGAGCCTGTGCCAGTCACCTTCTTAACCATGAGAGGTACTGCTTATAGCATCACACACACAACGAGTGATGCATGGGTGTACTTATATGTCTTGAGTCGGCCGTCTAAACATTTGACATATTCCGTCACGCATAGTCTTGGCATGAAGTCAAATTGATTTGGTAGACCAGCAATGGGTCCACCTGCACACTGGAATACACCGGGGTTTCAGAGGCTGGTAGGGAAGTACCTGCGTTCCGACGTAACCGAACGCGGGACAGCGTACTTGCATTTTTCGGGCGCGCGCCATTAATAACAGATTCAGGCCGTCAATGACTTAAGTCGCCGAACGCATCGTGGTGTGCCGGACCAGAAGGAGGGTAAAGTATCCGCTGCTACAGCTTAGGGCTCCAATATATGTTTCTCAGCACCCTGTTCCTTTGAACCATATTTTCTAGAGTATAGATACTTAATGATGGCATAGTTTTTATGCCATAACCCGGATTCACGTGTATAAAGTCAGATAAAGCCATTAGTGTTCCGGGTAGTGTCGTGTGTCGATGCGCAGCTGATCACTTTGTCCACCATAGACCCTACGTTAGTGAAAGTGTTTGTCAAATAAAAAAAATATTTGTGTGACGTTTCTTCAGTCATTCTTGTTGTCTTATGATGTTAAGAAAGAATAAATCTATTGTCATTCAGATCACAAATTATCCCTGTGTTCTGATTAACAGTACCTTGCCATTTTTGTCAAAGTCCTGATTTCAAAAGAAAGTAGTTAGCTTGCATCTTGACTAGAAGAAGGGATCAGTTGGCATGACACGTTCTGAGGCACAAAGGGTTCACCAATCTGGTATTGGAGGGCAGCGTGGAGGGTAAAAGTCGTAACGGAAGACCAAGAGATGAATACACTAAACAGATTCAGAAGTCTGTAGGTTGCAGTAGTTTCTGGGAGATGAAGAAGCTTGCACAGGATAGAGTATCATGGAGAGCTGCATCAAACCATTATCTGGATGGAAGACCACAATAACAACAACAAGACGGTATCTGTCTCTCCCCCAGTTACATATGCTTATGCAGCCTTGTATTTGCTCTGCAGCCATCCCTGAATAGCCATATTGCGCTTTCTATAAATTTCGTTTTTTTATTTCTTTATTCGCTTTCCGTTGTTTCATTTGCTGCATTTGTATATTTTCTCATTTCGTCAACTAAATTCATTATGTGCTATTACACCCACGGTTTTCTACAAGCTCTTGTCTTTTTATCTATTTAGTCCTCAGATGTCTTCACCATCATCTCTGAAAGCTACCTATTCCTCTACTAATGTATTCCTTTTCCCTGTTTCAGTAAGCCGTAGCTTAAAGTTCCTCCTGAAACTGTCTCTACACACATAAAGAAAGAAATGCTTTACAAATATGTATTGTCTAAACTAAGAAGGTTAATTCTTCACCATTTAGAACGATTTGCTCGTGTGACAGTAAATAATGTCACTGCATGTTACAGTGCATTTGACACAGCTGTTGGTTTGTCCCCTCGGAGAAAGATGACTGATGGAAAAGTATAGTCACACAAGGCTTCGTCTGGGGGCAAACCTTACGTCTGGAGACGACCTCAGCGCTTCAGACACTGGCGTCTGGCATCTTGTGAATGCAGCACAAGAACGGCCTGGTCTTCATGTTACTACTGTTTACTCAAACTTCTCGTCATTGTTTATGAATTTCGGTATCTCGCTGTGGTGAATGTCTCGCGACTTGAAGTCGATGGTCACTACACCAATAGACGATTTTTGCGTTAGCTTAGCGAATTTGAAAAGGTAGCAACGGGCAGGTGATCGTTTGCCTCATGACTGTCTGCGATTGTTATCTCCCGAGTCTATTGAGTCTAGGTGAAGAAAGATGATACCGCTAGAGAGCATTGGATTATAGACTGCCGCCTTGAGTTCAGCAACACTGTACGATCAAGTTTTTCATTTCTTTAGTTGGCAACTCTTAATCTAGATTGTAAGTTTTTTATGTTTCTGTTTTGACTACAACCATTCTAATTTTACTATCGAAAAGATTAGATTAAATGTAGACAGGAGAACTAAAATATCTTTCTCGTATTATCCGTCGGACTTGTTGTTCAAGGTAGGTGTGTGTTACTACAACAGTTTTAATATTTAGTCCTTGTGGCTAGTAATGTGGAAGTAGTTGTACCACTTAATATGAGGCAAGTCACATCCTAATACTACAGTATGGTTCATTCTCTACTACAACCGTACAACTGTGGTATTTCTATGCTATAGAATTTTGGCTGTCTTTAAATAACTGTCCGACTGTTTTGTCTGAATTTGGTTGCCGGTAGAAAAATCAGATTACAAAACGAAGTCCGCCACCAACGTATCGTACGTGTGTTCGCAGACAGCTTCATTCAGGAACTCGCTAAATTTAAGATGCTGTTGTAATGCACATTGCACCCCTTGGAAAGTCTAAATTAAACACTTCGAAGAAAGATTTTTACGTGCCGTATACCTGTGAACATATGTATTCTTGGTTTAAAGAGGAGCAGGTTCAAATGGCTCTACTTAAACCTAACTAACCTAAGGACGTCACAAACATCCATGCCTGAGGCAGGATTCGAACCTGCGATCGTACGGGCACGCGGTTCCAGACTGTAGCGCCTAGAACCAGACGGCCACCCCTGATGGCAAGAGGAGCAGTGAATGAAAGAATAACCCCTATGAAACCTAACAATAATAATTTTGTTGTGAGGGAAAATAAAAGAATATTAAAACTATAGGCAGTCTTTTCGAAAGTGAACTACTTTGAAATAAACTGCTGCTAGGTATCATTGAGTACCGTGTCGCTCCATCCTGTTGATCAGAACATGCTTAGATGGTCCTTACCATGGGGTTCACTGAGGGGTCAAGGCGTTGCTGCTCAAGCCTTGTCTACTCATCGATTGTGGACCACCTGAGGCCATCCCAAGACGGGGTGGTGGGGAGGGGGTGGGGGGGGGGGGGGTCCTGTGACGACGCTCTGTAAGCTCCAACTGCTCGCAAGTATAGTCCGTCGGGTTCCCGTCAGCAGATACTGCAGATGATTCATTTATTTGATTCCAGCATTCTGGAGGAATGTGTTAAGAAGGTGAGGTAGCTTTACTTGTGCCAGTACCTCGTCACCTACCTTCCAAACTTTACAAGTAAAGCTGTGAGCACCGGGCGTGAGTCGTGCTTCAGTATCTCAGATGGTAGAGCACTTGCCCTCGAAAGGCAAAGGTCCCGAGTTCGAGTGTCGGTCGCGCACACAGTTTTAATCTGCCAGGAAGTTTCATATCAGCGCACACTCCGCTACAGAGTGAAAATCTCATTCTGGTCTTCTGCTGCTTCCAAACCTATGTTATTGGACGCACCCTGTGGACATCGTGATAAAGCATCTGCTAATACATTCACTGGTCCTGGTATGTGTGTAACAGTGAAGTCAAATTCTTGTAGTATTAACATCCATCTGGCTAACCTCCCATGAGTTAGTTTGGCGGATAACAGAAATTCTAATGCGTTGTGGTCAGTGTATACTTTTGTTTTTCTTCCGAATAGGAAGTATCGAAAACGTTGGAAGCCCAATACAATGGCCAATGCTTCCAGCTCCGTGACTGAATAGTTTTTCTCGCTTTTTGTGAGTACCGGACTGGCAAATGCAATTGTTCTATATGATCTTAGCCCTGCCTGTTCGTATTCTTGGAATAAAACAACTCCTAAACCTGTTTTCGCGCTATCAGTGCCCATACAAAAATTTTGTGTTAGATCAGGATGTGCTAAAATCAGTGCTGTTGTTAGTGCGTTTTTCACTTTTAAAAATTCTTCATTGGCTTGTTGATCCCATACCCATGGCGTGTTTTTTCCAGTCATTGCACATAGGCGTGGTGTTGCAAGAGAGTCGATCCAAATAAATTTTTTATAGAATCTGTTGAGACCTAGAAATCCTTTGAGAGTTTTCTTATTATATGGAGTACAGAATTCTTTAATTGCCGTTAGTTTTTCTGGGTCGGGCATTACCCTTTTCTCGGAAATTATGTGTCCTAGAAAAATGACCTCTCGCCTTCCAAATTTTGATTTTGTTGTATTTACTGTGACCCAATGCTCTTTCATGATCTGTTAAAACTTATTTAACGTGTTGTTGTGATGTTCCCAAGAGGGTTCTGCTATAATCACATCATCAACATAACAAGTAATTTTTTGTAAAATTTCAGGACTGAGTATAGTATCAAATCCCCTAATAAACCCTGCTGACGATATGTTTAAACCAAATGGCAATTGTTTAAACTGGTAACATCTACCGAATACGGTAAATGCTGTAAATTTTCTACATTCTGGGGCCAATTCTATCTGCCAGAAACTACTCCATAAATCAACTGATGAAAATATCTTAGCACCGTGGAAGTTTTGTATCAGTTCCTCTAATTCGTCTGGGCGATCTGTCTCAGTGATTATGATTGTGTTGATCTGTCTGGAATCAAGCACTAACCTGATGTTCCCATCTCGTTTTTGTACAATATGGATTGTGCTGTTATATGTGGAGGTAGCTGGTTCAATAATATCGTCATCTAACATTTTAGATATCTCCTGGAATACTTTATTCCTGTAGCTTAATGGGATTGTATAGGGTGGCACTCTAAATGGTTTGTGCTGTTTTACTTCAAACTTGTACTGAAAGTGTTTAATACTGCCAGTCTTAGGTAAAAATACCTCTGCTTTATCTCGTAAAATACCCTCTAATTCTCTTTTACTGTGTTCCGAAATACCTTGAACTTTTTGCAATTTTTCGTCGATTTCTTCATGGACTTCTAACATGAGTTGAGCGATTCCCCCTTTTGTGCATAGCATTCTAATTCTTCATCCTCTTTATCTCGCGTCATTCTTAATTGTTTGTTTATAACTGGTATTTTTTCTAATTTTAGCTTTTGCTATAAGAGAAGTGTGACACTCCCGAATGTTACGCTACCTTTTCCCATATCTATTATCGCTCGTCTCTCATTTAAAAAATCTGCACCGATAATCAAATCTACAGTTAGTTTAGGTATAATCACGAAGTTGGCTTCGATCTTTTGACTTTGACTCGAAAGAGTTAACCTTGTTTGTCTCGTAACTTCCGCAGCATTGTTTCTAATAGGACCTCTTACTTTAATCTTACGTGTTTTCAGAACTGGCAATTCCTCATTGGCCGTACACTGCATGAATAAATTTTCTGAGATCGCAGTCAGTTCACCTCCGCTGTCAATTACAATATTGACTGGGATATGCTTTACCATGGCCTTCACAATTGGTTGAATTTGAAAGGGTTGGTTCTGTTCTTCTTCTTCTTCTTGCATCAACGAATCCACCACTGAATCATACATGAGTCTTTTTAGGAATTTCCCTTGTGAATTCGAACTTTCTGTAGGATAAGCTTCGACTGCTACTTCTCTCTCTTTTATTTCCTCTTCTCTATTTCTTCCTTCATTTACGCTTTCTTCAACATCCTCTACTTTTTCCTCACCCTCGGGTATCTTCTCCTTCTTCGTCGCTACTTCCCCATAATCGTATCTAAATGCTCTAATTATCGCTTCATAACTTCCTTCATTATATACGTTGGGTTGTGTGCCCACTCGTAACTTATTTTCAAATTCTGTCGACTGCGCATTATGCTTATTGAATTCGCTTTCCCTGGTTTCCATATCAAATAGCTCTGCAATACTCATTACTTCGTCCTTTCCTCCTACATTCGTTGTGCATGCCTCTGGTAATTCATCTTCCTCGTCAGTATTCTCCCAATTAATTTCGTCCCAACATGATATTGTTATTTTCTTGTCTTCGTTTTCATCTGGTCCCTGTGGATTTGTTTCTTCCTTCTTCTCTTCTCGTGATAAGATTTTTACTTCTCTGTTCAAGGTGTTGCAATTGTCCTGGGTCGGTGCGTCATTCTGTTTGGCATGGGCGCTTAGATGTCAATTCGAACGTTTATCGGGGTTTGGTGGTCTTACCTCCACCTCTTCTATCTGTATTCTCTTTTCTTGTTCAGCTTGTAGATAGTGGTTACTTTGTTGATAATTTGTCGGTCTATTGGTTCTCCAGTACCCGTTCCGGTTGTCGTTATTCCCTTTGTAATAGTTGTTGCCGTTACTGGGTGAATTATAGTTATTGCCATATTCTCTCCTAAATCCATAACCGGTTCTTTGTTGAAATCTATTGTCGTTTCTTGCTGCGAAGTTATCACATGGTTCGTAATTATTGTTTCTTCGCACTGTGTCTTGTGGATTCCACTGCTTTTTGCTTTCGTTTTCACGTGCGCTTCGTCTTTTTCTTGCGTCATCTTCCGAAAATATGAACTCTAGTTCGCTTAGAATACCTTTAAATGCTTCGACGTCATTGCCTCCGCGACCTACTAATGATTTCTGGTATTTCAATGGTAGCTTCATCGCGCATAATTTAATCAACACTCCTTCACTGTATGGTACATCTAAGCAGTGATTTTTCTTTGCCATTAATTCGAAAAATTTCACGGGACTCTTCTCTCCTGAATTTTCAAAATATGGGTTCTGTAATAATTCGTACTTCATTCTGTTCTGTGCTTCGCTGGACCAATATCGTGAGAGAAACTTCTCTCTGAAATCTTCGTACGATCGGCATGTCGCTGCAACATTATGCATGGATTCTGCGACTGTTCCTGACATGTGTGCCCATATAAAGTCTAATTTGTGCGCTAGCGTCCAGTGTTCTGGTAATCCTACTCGGAATTAATCAATAAAAGTTCGTGGATGTAGTGAATTTCCTTCTCGAAAGTGTTGAAATGTTCTGACTGTGAAGAAATGATCGGTGTCGTACTTCGTCATAGTTCTACACTCCTGGAAATTGAAATAAGAACACCGTGAATTCATTGTCCCAGGAAGGGGAAACTTTATTGACACATTCCTGGGGTCAGATACATCACATGATCACACTGACAGAGCCACAGGCACATAGACACAGGCAACAGAGCATGCACAATGTCGCCACTAGTACAGTGTATATCCACCTTTCGCAGCAATTCAGGCTGCTATTCTCCCATGGAGACGATCGTAGAGATGCTGGATGTAGTCCTGTGGAACGGCTTGCCATGCCATTTCCACCTGGCGCCTCAGTTGGACCAGCGTTCGTGCTGGACGTGCAGACCGCGTGAGACGACGCTTCATCCAGTCCCAAACATGCTCAATGGGGGACAGATCCGGAGATCTTGCTGGCCAGGGTAGTTGACTTACACCTTCTAGAGCACGTTGGGTGGCACGGGATACATGCGGACGTGCATTGTCCTGTTGGAACAGCAAGTTCCCTTGCCGGTCTAGGAATGGTAGAACGATGGGTTCGATGACGGTTTGGATGTACCGTGCACTATTCAGTGTCCCCTCGACGATCACCAGAGGTGTACGGCCAGTGTAGGAGATCGCTCCCCACACCATGATGCCGGGTGTTGGCCCTGTGTGCCTCGGTCGTATGCAGTCCTGATTGTGGCGCTCACCTGCACGGTGCCAAATACGCATACGACCATCATTGGCACCAAGGCAGAAGCGACTCTCATCGCTGAAGACGACACGTCTCCATTCGTCCCTCCATTCACGCCTGTCGCGACACCACTGGAGGCGGGCTGCACGATGTTGGGGCGTGAGCGGAAGTCGGCCTAACGGTGTGCGGAACCGTAGCCCAGCTTCATGGATACGGTTGCGAATGGTCCTCGCCGATACCCCAGGAGCAACAGTGTCCCTAATTTGCTGGGAAGTGGCGGTGCGGTCCCCTACGGCACTGCGTAGGATCCTACGGTCTTGGCGTGCATCCGTGCGTCGCTGCGATCCGGTCCCAGGTCGACGGGCACGTGCACCTTCCGCTGGCGACAACATCGATGTACTGTGGAGACCTCACGCCCCACGTGTTGAGCAATTCGGCGGTACGTCCACCCGGCCTCCCGCATGCCCACTATACGCCCTCGCTCAAAGTCCGTCAACTGCACATACGGTTCACGTCCACGCTGTCGTGGTATGCTCCCAGTGTTAAAGACTGCGATGGAGCTCCGTATGCCACGGCAAACTGGCTGACACTGACGGCGGCGGTGCACAAATGATGCGCAGCTAGCGCCATTCGACGGCCAACACCGCGGTTCCTGGTGTGTCCGCTGTGCCGTGCGTGTGATCATTGCTTGTACAGCCCTCTCGCAGTGTCCGGAGCAAGTATGGTGGGTCTGACACACCGGTGTCAATGTGTTCTTTTTTCCATTTCCAGGAGTGTATATGAAATTCGCGATTCTTCGCCACTTTGGTTTCTGATCATTTCTCCCGTCGTTCTTTCCGGTTGTGGTAGATCCATTGGGTATTGTCCACTGTAACTTTTGCCTACCTTTTCGTAGTATCGTTGGAGTGGTACGCAATAATTTTCTTCCATCGGTTGTGAACGTGTAGCTGAATGCATTGCACTGTACTCTTCGCGACCTGGCTTTCCATTGTCAGGTATTGGTTCGGTATCTAGTCTGGCTAACCTTGCTGCTTCATTGCACGATCCAAACTGTCCTGAAACATACATTTGTGGTTCTGCATGTTTTTGTGATGACGTTTGTTCATCAAGAATTTCGAAACATGTTTGTTGCTATGCAGGCTGTCTGAATTCATGTATGTTACTTTCCGCCTGTGATTGGAATCGCAAATGCGTAATATCTTTAATTGCTTGTTTTTCCGGTGCCTTTACAGATACGGATGTGGTTGCAGACTCTGTGCTTGTTCGATCCTGTTCACTACGCTCTTCAATGGTTTGCAACAACTCTGTTCGCAATTTCTGAAATTGTCGCTTCGTTTGCACTTCTATTTTGACTATGCGGTTATCATATCTTTTCAGCGCTGCTTTTGTGGTACGTTTGTGTAACACACTGTTTTCAACAACTTCACGCGCTGTACTTGCTGCTTGGCTAGTAATTTCGTTTATCTGTTTCTCTAGTTTCTTGGCTTCTCTCTGGGTGTTGTTACTTAATGTTTTGATCTCGTCCTGAATGTCATTACGCAATGTTTGTACGTCCGCTTGTACCTTGTCAATGTCTGTTCTCAATTGATTGTGACCTGTTATTAAGTTTTCTATCACTTCTCGAGATTCTTTGCCTCGTCTTCAATATGACTTAGGTGTAACTGAATTTTTTTCTTTTGTTCTTTAATTGCACGCATTTGTCTCGTGGTTTCTGCATGCTGAATTTGAATTTGGTTCGCTATGTCTTTATTTTGCCTCGTCATGGTTTCCGTAATTTGTTGTAATAATTCTGTCAGATTGGTGAGTCCTATTGCGTTTTCATCTGATGTCCTACGCTCTGTGTTTTCGCCCAAGTGTTGGTTCGCAACCGACTCCACTGAACTGTGCTGTGAAACGTTTCTGCTCGCATTCCTTGTACTCTGTGGTGAGGGAGCTCTGATTACTTGTACTATGGGTTCTATGTATTCAAGACGCAAGTTAGAATCCTCATCGACTGTCTCTCTACTTTCCTGCTCCTTTGTCGTATGCTGACTTACGTTTTCTATGCCTTGACATACATCATCCTCGTTATGGTCCGTTATATGTCCTATTTTTCGCGATACTGCATCGTCTGTTGTACTGTCCTTTATTATCTGTCCATTTTCATGCTGGATCTCTACTTCAATTCGGTCAAGGTCTCGATCTGCCACTGCTAATCTTTCCGAATCCCTTATTTTCTGTTTTAAAAGCAATTCACGCGCCCTACTTCGAGTCAACATGCGCTCATACGATCTCACGCGTTTCATAAACCTTTTGAACACAGGACTTGACACCTATTATACCCAAGACTAACAATCCATTCACTTGCTTGTTGGGTCAGAACCAACTTGTCAACGATGTATCCGCCACCTGTGCGCTTGCATTGAGGAGGAAACTTAATTCTAACAGTGTTTAAAATTCATAACTTAATTATGCTATTGTCTCTGTTAGAATGTCTCACTATCTACCGCTGTATCTACTGTTTTCAACTATTTATGCCTTTCAATTTCTTTTTTTTTTACGAAAAGTTTTTGACAGGTTATTTTTCTGACCTTGTTAGGCATTTGGTCGACCTTCAATCATGGTATTTTACCATCCTGGCTGGCTCGCCATTTCCTAAAATTCTACATGGTGTCTCTTTGTTCTATATCGTAACTCCCTACCACTTTCGCGCAACGACGCTCTGAGTGTGTTTTTTAGGGAATTGACAAGTTTGAACCTGGGACCTGTTGCTGGTAAGGAGACGCCAGACCACACATGACATGTAGAGTTCAGAAGAGTTCAGTGAGACTAGCGATGATATAACCAAATACTTAATGATCTCAGCGTCAGCTCCCCTGCACTCCCTGTAAAAGAATTTTAATACTAACTAAATTTAGTGGAAGGGGTTCCAGGCTTTCCTATTTTTAGTTAGCTGGTAAAATAACGTCGAAAAAGCAGTTAAGTTTACCATTGGAAATTTTATTCAAAATATTGTTTATAAATTGCACTATTGATAGAAGGAAATATTTTAATACAGTATGATAAAAACCAACTGCATTCAACAAAAATGTGAACGAATATTCCCTGAGTGGGTTTCCAAGTTCTACAATGGATCGAGGGATGACCTATGCCATATCACATCTATAATCTAGGATTAAATTAAGTTTCACAAGAGAGAAAACTATAAAAATGGTCTACAGTGACCCTCAATTATCTTTAATTACTTATCTAACTTATTGTAAATTGCAGTGGCTGATGTGGCTTCTCAATAACTATATAACAGAAAAATCATCGCATTTCATATTTTTGCTTCAAGTGGCAAATGTGAACACCATGAGCTTTAATTGACGATCGACACTAGCATTACGCAAAAAGGGGGTGTAACAGATGAGACTTCTGCAGTTCTGAGTAAAGCTTTATGCGCTGTTATGCGGCATCGTGTGCGTTCATTGCCTTGTCGCTGTTCGTCAGGGGGCGGCGGACAGCACAGCTCCGCTCACCTCGCTATCTCGGAAGCAAGTCTCTCCTGACTTCTCCTTACTACAATTTACCGAAGTTGGTTTAAAAAAACTATCTGGCTGTGTTTTCATCTGAGCAGTCAGGGTCTCAATGTTAACCTTAAGCTCCGCCTACAAAAATTCTGTCTACTCAATGAGAAACGTTATACTTTTCGTGGTGGGGAAACGTTTTTAAAGTTTGGAACGTAACAGAGACGTGAAAAAGTCTCACGCTAAAACTTGCAGCTGGTGTGGTCCTTTTAGTGTTATCGTAAGATATATACCGTTCTTCTGGAGGGCTCCAGCTTTTAACATGGGCTGGGGGTGATCCTAGTGGTTAGCTGGATATGTGGGTGTCCGTCGCTTATTCTAGGGCCTTCTAGTTTAACACGGTTCCGCTCTCGGCTTCTGTTCTCGTTTCTCCCCTTAGAACTGCGTCTGTCTCACGGTGGGAAGGTATGACATGCATTTAGGCATTCTTGTGTTAGTCTGAGGTATTCCATTTGCTCACTCGTTACTCGTATTACTTTGGTTAATTTAATGTCACGATTTATTCTGAGCTATGTGTCATACTACTGGATTTGCTTATCAGGTCAGAGTTTTCATGGAAGGTGTTGGATTTGCCTGACACTTTACATATCACCACCCTTCGAACTTAATTTTTGTACTGAAGTTAGGCAATGATTGAGTCGTTGTCTAAGCCAGTCAAAAATTATTCCGTTATCTAAATTTTGTTGCCTACTGTTCAGCCACGTTATTTTGTTCTACGCTAGTTTGTATTACTAATTTATATTTTTATATTCTTCCACATTATTATCAAAAATATGTTTATATTAACAAGGGAAGAATATTTTTATTCTATTATAATTATTATTTTTAATTATTTTCTTTTTTATTTAATACGAAGTTTGTTTTTTAAGAAGTTTGTTATCGAAAGTGAGGAGCCTTTCACATCGATTTTCTTAGAAATATTGTTTTTATAAATGTAGTAATTAAGTAAAATCTATTCCTAACACATTTTCTAAATATCATGTACAAGTATAATGTTTTTGTTTCTAGACAAGGCGTAACTATACCTAACAGATTCCATAAAAGAGATGAGTAACGCCTGTAGACGACTCTAGGGAACGACAACGGAGCCCAATAGCTCAACTGTCGTTTGACCCATTACCGGAAGAGGAAAGGGAATGGGATGACTCAGTGAAAAATAAGGGGCGTTCAAAAAGAAACGAGCCAGAGGCATAATTACAGCAACCAGTACCTGTATGTTAGAAGTCGTCTGTTGAGACACTTGGTCCACTGTGCGATGTTAACCATTTCCGCACGTACAGCTAGACGTCGTCGTCCGAGGTGAAACGTTTGCCCTTCAGAGCCTTTTTAAGGGGACCAAAAATGGCGTAATCACAGGGAGAGAGGTCCGAACTGTATGAATGGTAGCCGAGAACCATTCATTTGAATTTCTGCACAACTGTCGCGACTATATTGGCCGTATGAAGCTTTGCATTGTCGTGGAGCAGAATGACCGCACGGGTGAGACTGCCTGGTCGTTTTGATTTGATCGCTTGGCGAAGGGTGGGTAACGCTGGGCATTCACTCTTGTCCTGTGCTGCAGGAAGTGAATCAGAAGGGGGCCATCTTGGTCAAAGAAGAACGTCAGCATAGGGGCAAACGATTCACCTCGGACGAAGACGTCCAGTTGTAGGTGCGAAACTGGTTAATGTCGCATTCCCGGGAATTTTATGAGACACCCATTCACTGCCTTGTGTCACAGTGGGACAAGTGTTTCAACGGCCAGCGTCAATATTTCTAACATACAGGTATTACTTTCTGTAATTATGCCTCCTGCTCATTTCTTTTTGAATGCCCCTTATATAAATGATGCGCTCTGTTCCGTCACCACGCTGTGTGGAGGCAGCAAAGTGCTGGAAGACCTGACAGGGTGGCCAGTTTGGTAAGGAACGTAGAAAGAAACTACTTACATTCCGATAGTAGTAAATATTGTGTGTGTTTGTATGTGTGTGTGTGTGTGTGTGTGTGTGTGTGTGTGTGTGTGTGTGTGTTTCGTATGCGTCCATCTCAGACTACAGTAAAGAGATACAGTGATGCTACAAAAGTCAATACACACTTGGGTGCAAAAGTAAGGACGAATGTAAAGCTCGCATGATATGTCACTGGCAAGAACCATTGGTCAATGGAAATTGGACCACACATACAAAGAATTTCTATAGCATACTACAGAAGGTAACTGAAGTAATTGCGTAATGAGATGAACAGAATGATACTTTTATTCAAAGATAATAATTACACTGGAGTAACCACACTTTCTTACACCCATTAAAAGGTAGGACATGGATCTCAAAAGGGGATGTAATCACCACGAACTGCCGTGCATTCTCTGCAACGCGTTTACACTCTGACCATAAGGGTGGTAAGGAGCTGTTGCGGTAGGGCGTTCCGTTCATCCGCTAGCGCGGTTGCCAACTGCTGGTTCAAATGGTGCAAATGACTCTGAGCACTATGGGACTTAACTTCTGAGGTCATCAGTCCCCTAGAACTTAGAACTACATAAACCTAAGTAACCTAAGGACATCACACACATCCATGCCCGAAGCAGGATTCGAACCTGCGACAGTAGCGGTCGCGCGGTTCCAGACTGTAGCGCTTAGAACCGCTCGGCCACCTCGGCCGGCACCAACTGTTGGGTTGCCGCTGGAGCATGTGGACGTGCTGCGTTACGTCTGTTTTCAACCCAACGCATTTCACATGTGCTCGATGGGATTTTAATCAGGGGAACGGGCAGGCCAGTCGATTCGGTGAAGATGCTCTCGTTCCAAAAGCTCCTCCACCTGCGCGGTTCTATGCGGTCACTGATTGTCATCCATAAAAATGAAGTCAGGGGAGCGCACGCCCGAAACGACGCATATAAGGAAGGAGTCCAGTTCCACAGTAACGTTCACCGATGACTGGATTGTGTTCAAATATTTGGAGGTCAGTACGCTCATACAATGTTATGCCTTAGAGCGCCGTAACACTGGTAGCAACTACTCGATGACGTTCCAGACCGCTCGACATACGTAATGCACCCAGGAACATTGTCGAACAAGATCGTCACTGTGATCCATGTGATATGGCATGAGGAGGAATAATGTTGAAGCCGCGGGGGGTAGCCGAGCGGTCTGGGGAGTCTTGTCACGGTCCGCTCGGCTTCTCCCGTCGGAGGTTCGAGTCCTCCCTCGGGCACGGGTGTGTGTGTGTCGTCCTTAGAATAAGTTAGTTTAAATTAGATTAAGTAGCGTGTAAGCTTAGGACCGATGACCTCAGCAGTTTGGTCCCGTAAGACCTTACCACAAATTTCCAAACAATGTTGCATGGGCGTACTGACCTGAGGACTTCAATGCTATGGATGACAACGCGCAGCCTCACCGAACTCAGCACGTGGAGGGACTGTTGGAACGAGAGGATATTCGTCGAATGGACTGGCCTCCCCATAATTTGTAGGTGGCGCTCATTGGCTCGTTTTGTCGACCGCAAACGACCGATAGCAAGTCTCCAGTCTTTGTGTCTCCCGATAGCGACTGCGTGTCCAACTAACGTCGCTATGCTGTACGCCAATTAAGCATGCATATTTCCGCGCCGACAAGTGTGCTTGACGTAAATTGACAGTTTTCTCACGACCTAAGCTTGAAATAACCCTTTGAAGCATGTTGACAGACTCAATGTTATGCGTAAGTCACATCGCCCCATTCGAATCCTGCCTCGGGCATGGATATGTGCGATGTCCTTAGGTTAGTTAGGTTTAAGTAGTTCTGATGACCTCAGAAGTTAATTTCCATAATGATCAGAGCTATTTGAACCTTTGAGGGTGTACAAACTGCTCACTGGAGCATTTAACATGTAACAAATTTTATTAACGTACGAAGACATATGTGCACTCTGTACTCATTAGATATGATGCAGTGATGCATGCACTGTACTTCAGGATTTATGTGACAGCAGGTTAGACACGATTCATACCCACATAAGGCATTATGTACGGGGTGTTCAAAAAGTCTCTCCGCAGTACTGTATGATTGTTAGCCGCGCGCGCTGTATGCCGTAGTGAATATACCGAAATGAAACTCAGTGAAATACAAGTTATTAATTTATTGAATATTAATTTTTACTAACAAATTTTCACATTAAATGTTAAAATTGTCCCCCCTGTTGTTTAATACACAATTCAATTCGTCTAATCATGTTTCCTAATACAAACTGTAACATTTCTTCTGTAACTGAAGCAATGAAAGTGGATATTGCAGTTTTCAATTCATCGATGGACTGTGGACGGTTTTTTAGGCAGTTGCTGTCGCTGAACCCCAGAGGAAAAAGTCAGGTGGTGTTAGGTCAGGCGATCGTGGGGCCAAAGTCCCTGTGAAATTATTCGATCAGCAAGCAGTGACATTGAAACGCTAGCTGTATGCGTGGTTGCACCTTCTCGTTGAAAATAACCGTTTAGTATTCCACTTAACACAAGTCCTCGTATGAGTGGGTACAGAATATCACTGCAGTGTCGTTGTCCGTTTATTGTTTCGTTGAAAAATATGGGACCCACAATGTGACGTCTAGAAATTGCAATCCAAACTCCTATTTTCACAAAATGAAGTGGTTCCTCATGAATACACAATAGATTTGCAGTACACCCCGTACGAGAATTTTGCGAGTTCATGTACGGAGATGAATGAAACCACGACTCATCAGTGAAAAACGTTTCATTAAGAATATTCCTCCCATTTTGTTGAACGAAGTTTTTGAACCATTGACAATGATGCATTCTCTTGCCATGATCAGTGTTTTTCAGTTCTTGCACGGCTGTCACTTTGTATGGGAAAAGTTCAAAATTTGTCCTTACAGCTGTGTGGGCCGTTTCGACACTAACATCGATTTCCTGGGCGAGGTTTCTTACTAACTTGTTCGGACTCATGGACATTTTATCGTAAATACCGAGTAGTTTATTCTCAGACAAAACGCTAGGACGACCACTTCTCGGTGCATGTGTCACTGAACCCGTACTTCGAAATTTCTTAATCAAATCTGGCACAGTATCGCGATGTGGGAGTGTTGTCTCTGGGAAAACTGAATTAAATGTTTGATGAACTGAAACTGTGTACTTGCCACCAGCTTTGAACACTTGTTGACTAAAAGCACACGTTCTTCAATGGTTAACATTTTAAAAGTGACAAAAACGAAACAAACAAACAAAGGAACTAAATTTAAACGTTCACGTCAACACGTAACGACACACACCAACGATATTACTGACGCTGGCTGAGATAAACGAAACAGTGGAATGTTGGGAGAGTCCACTTGAAGGGAAGTAACCCAGGCAGGTGAACAATCATTTTGCACGCGCGGCTAACAATCATACGGAACTGCGGAGAGACTTTTTGAACACACCGTAACTTTACGTAGGTCCCAGTCTGTGAGATAGGAAGAGTGATAAAATTTTTGTTCTACAATGAATTTTCACTCTGCTATTGGGTATGCATGGATTTGAAACTTCCTGGGAGGTCAAAAGTGTGTGCCTGAGTGGGATTCGAAACTAGGACCTTTGGGTTACACGGGCAAGTGATCTATTGACTGAGTTGTTCAAGCACGACTCAAAATCTGCCACACCCACCGACAGGCTCGGGCGGGGAGGATAAGTCGTGTTTGGATAGTTCAGTCGGGATAGAGCACTTGGCCGAGAAAAAGGTCAGAGGTTCGAATCCCGGTCTGGCATACAATTTTAACCTGCTAGGAAGTTTCGACATTTTTCTACTACGTGTCTTGTCAAAGACTGCTCATATCTCTGATCATTATTGCCTAAATGGTACAAATTATTTACAAAACTTCGCCGTATTTGAACTTACTTTTGAAGCAAATTTACCACATGAAAAATTTAAAGGAAACGTTACTTGATCTAAATTTCGGATTATGCAAGTTGTGAGCGTGAAAGGAAATCTCAGATGTCATTAAAAGCAGAGTTCCCAAGTGGTGAAGCGAAAGCAGGAATAAGGTAAACACAGTAGTGAAATTTCTGGTAGCCAATGCTGTGTATTTCCTTTAGGCTGTGTTATACGGGAATAACATATTTAAGAGAAAAATACCCCGAAGAACTAAGTGACTGACGAGTTTCGTAACCGTGTGGCATATGCAACAGAAAAAGGAATAAGATTTATAAAACTAATATCGACACACAGTGAAGATAATAAGAATAAGATGGAGCCATGGTATAAATAGATGAGCTCCTGACTGAATCAATTAAAAAATGAAATTACAAATATCTCCAGGGTTACAAAGTGACAAATTTCATATTTAAAAACAAAATTACACAATTGGCAATACTTAAAATTTTCTCAGGACTCATTACCGACTTCAGTCCACCATTGAGATTTCGATGCTATAAAATGTGCACCTGTTTCGATGTCGACGTACCGTTATTTCCGGAGGGCGGCAAGGATCACAGTGCGAAAGACCAATTCGTCTCTTGTGTTTACTTTCACCCAGTGGGCTTCGCTTTTCAGCCATCCCCGCCCGAGAATCGATGGAAGACAGATGATTCTCTTCTCGAGAAGGGCTGCCGGATAAATTTGAAGGCCCCAGTTCGGTATAGACTGAAAACCGCCCAGCTGCCTCAGTCGTGCGATTTACGCAAGGCTTATATGAAAAGGGTGAGGGAGATGCGAGAACGTTCAGAGATGTAAAGTTATCCATTTTCCTCCTTGCCGTATCCGCGAACGAACCGGTAAAGGAAGTGAATAATAACAGTACGTCGCTTATTCTGCCACGTGCTCTTCAGGGCCTTGCGGAACCTAAACTGAATTTACATTTAAAAATAACATAACAGTTTCTTTGTCTCAAGTTGTGAGAAACTTTACCGGCTGCTTAACAGGGAAAAACTACATGAGATCAGAATAACCCCTATAGTACCTGAATGTACACTTACTACCACAGAGCCGGGTAATATCTTAGCTATTAGTGTTCTAAATTACCTCAGTATAATTTCTGAAGGCTTATGTGAAAGACTTAGAAAGAGACATGTGTGCTTTTGCTTTCGAGATTCAAACTGTTGCGAACTAATATGCTCAATACCACATCGAAGTGAGGACGTGACTGTCTCTGTAATAGCAAATAATTCACACTTGTGAGTGTGAAGTCTTAATTGACATTGCTGCCAACAAGGAAGTTTTCTTAGAGGGACGAATAAACTCACTGTATAAATACGAGTCCACTTCGATGAAAATCAAATAACACAGTTCTTACGAAATTTCTGAGCTATTTATCTGTGAAACGAAATGTTATTGTTATACTGCAATACAACCTAAGAAAAGAAAAGACACACCACGAAGAAATAATCCGAATGGGGTGGAGGTCGGCAGATGTGATGTACACGTACAGACAAACAAATGATTACATTTTCAGAAAAACTGGATAATTTATTCATGACAAAGAGTTCCATAAACTGAGGAAGTCAAGAATGAGTTGTTCCACCTCTTGTTCCTTATGCAAGTGGTTACTGGGCCTGGCATTGATTGATAGAGTTCTTGGATGTCCTCCTGAGGGATAACCCGTCAGATCCTGCCAAAATGGCGTCTTAGATCGTCAATTTCCCCAGATGTTTGGAGGGCTTTGCCCATTATGCTCCGTCGGCTGAGGTGGCCGAGCGGTTCTAGGCTCTACTGTCTGGAACCGCGAGACCGCTACGGACGCAGGTTCGAGTCCTTCCTCGGGCATGGATGTGTGTGATGTCCTTAGGTTAGTTAGGTTTAAGTAGTTCTAAGTTATAGTGGACTGATGACCTTAGAAGTTAAGTCCCATAGTGCTCAGAGCTATTTTGTGAACCATAATGCTCCAAACTCTCTCAATTTAAGAGACATCCGGCGACCTTTCTGGCGAAGATAATGTTTGACGAGCACGAAGATAAGCAGAAGAAACTATTGCCATGTGCAGGCGGCCGCTATCTTGCTGAAATTAAAGCCCAGGATGGCATGCCAAGAAGGGCAATAAAACGGGCCGTAGAACATCGTTGAGGTAACGGAGTGCTGTAAGGGTGCCTCGGATGACACCCATAGGGGATATGGAAATGGCACCTGAGACCACTACTCCTGTATGGCGGGCGACAGTCAGGTTGGTACCGGTATCGCACCACGGTCGATGGCATCTCCAGGCACGGCTTCACTGGTCGTCGGTGTTCAGTTCGAAGGGGGACTCATCAATGAAGACAATTCTATTCCAGTTAATGAGATAACAGGCCGAAGACGTATCTGGACACACCCCAGACAGTGGTGGGAAACAAACCTGACTGTCGCCAGCCATACAGCCCGACGACCAGGAATGGTGGTATCGGATGCCATTTCTTATCATAGCAGGACCGCTTTGGTTGTTATCAGCAGCATCCTTACTGCACAGCGATACGTCGTCGATATTCTACGCCCTGTTTTGTTATCCTTCTTGGCAAGCCATCCTGGGCTTACATTTCAGCAAGATAATGTCCGTCTCCCAACTCAGAGAGCTTCTACTGCTTGTCTTAGTGCTCGCCAAACCGTTCCTTGGTCAGCAGAGTCACCGGCTGAATCCCCAGATCGGAGCGTTTGGAGCATTATGGGCAGAGCCCTGCAGCCGGCTCGAAATTTTTGCGATCTAATGCGCAGATTGGACAGAATGTAACTCTATATCCCTCAGGAGGCTATCCAACGATTCTACCAATCAGTGCCAAGCGGTATAACTGCTTGCATAAGGGCCGGAGGTGGAGCAACGCGTTATTGACTTGCTGAGTTTGTGAAGCCGTTTGTCTTGAATAATCATCCAGTTTTTCTGAAACTGTAACCATTTCTTCGTCTGTATATGTAAATTACATCCACCGGTTTCCGTCCAGTTCAAATAACTCCTTCGTTGTACGTCGTTTCTTGTTGTCTTAGTGCGTGTTAGCAATGGTTATACCTTGTAAGTGGTGTTTAATAATATAATGTAAGAGGTATAAAGAAATATCCTACTTTTCGATATAGTTCCATCCGAATGTAACATATTTCTGGCATTGTATTTCTTTCGCTGGAATAGAATCTTTTGTCTTCCTTCAGCAGTCACAGCTGCATAGTGCTCATGACCTCTGTATTAGAGTGGGACTTGTTACCATACAAGGTCCTTGAGGTAAGGAAACAGCTACTGTTTAGCGGGACCTGATCTGATGCGTAAGTTAGGAAGCACTGGACTGGATAGCCGGCGCAGTTTCATCGACCACGTGACCGAGAACAGGCAGAACTCCGCGTGAGAGCTTTCCGCGTCGTTTAGCTTTGATAACAGCACTAAGTTGGTGTGTAACTCTGGCATAATATTCACCAGTGGTCGTTGAGCTCGTTCGAAGAGGTCTGTCAGCTGGGTGACTTTTGCAACACAGGTAACTATCGTTCAGTTTTTCTCAGCTGTTGGAATAGTGCCGCTTTGAAACTGCAATTAAATTAACCAACGCCAGAGCAATATTTTAGAACAGGTTTTGCCGTTAAACATAATCAGATATTGCATCATCTCGATGTGATATTTTATAATGGTGACTACTTTTCAGTAACAAAATGTAATAAAATTTAAGAAGTTTCATAATTCGTTTGCAGAACGTTTGAGTCATAAATAGTTATATACCTCAAATGAACTATATCTTACTTTGTATATACAAATACTTTTCTGAACAGCGAATTATGTCCAATAGTTGCAGTATTAAGTTAGCCACCGGTGGCTGGATAAAGACCAAGACAGAGAGTTTCCGCAAGCGCTGATAATTATAGGCAACTACAAGGCATAAAAGTGTGTTTTCTCAGGCAACAGACGGGAGAATTTGAATCCTAACTGACTACGTAGAACTTACAATGCAAATATAATTTTCGTTTGATTGGAAAAATAAAGAAAATATCAACGGACCGTGGAATATACAGCAAAGATTATCCAGCAGTGTCAAAGAGGGCAGCCTTGCTACGTTTTCCGTCTTTTTGCAGTGTCAGAGGCAGCGGGCAAGAAATATAAGGGGCAATTAAAAAGTTTCTTTCCGAGGGCGTAGCTGCAGCGTATATGCAACCTAGTGCGACTCCAATGCGAGTATATAAGCACAGACGTTTTAGCTAGGAGTTAGTGTGGCCTTCGAAGAGAAACTTTTTGATCACCCTTTACAATTTTATTATTTGTCTTGCAAGCTGGCAGTTTCAGTACTTCTACACGTTTGTAGACATTTTACCGACTTACGGAGTTTCTGTACAACCATTCTATTCTTCTAAGCCTTCTTTGATTGTACTGACTGTATCTGATGGCCTAAACGTCTTGTTTATGTTTCAGGAACACTCTAAAACTAGAGATCAGATGAAGTTACCAACAAACTGAATTATCATGACTGGATAGCAGCGTTTTATATAAATACAAGGTGACAGTTATTGAACTATATGAAAAAAAGTAAATTAGGTACAAACAACGACGTGCACATACTATATTCAACATGTAAACGTCACTATACATATTCGGATTTAGGCTGTAACATGTTATATACCCCTGCCATCATCGGCGATGTTGTCGCGCGGACGAACAGTGAAATTTTGCACGACCCGCTGAAGTGTCGGAACATCGATGCTGTCGATGACCTCCTGAATGCTGTTTTCAGCTCAGCAATGGTTATGGAGTTAGTGGCGTACACCTTGCCTCTAATACAGCCCCACAAAAACGAGTCACATGTGTTCAGATCCGGAGAATATGGCGGCCAATCGAGGGCCATGACAGTAGACTCTGGGTACCCCAGAGCCAGCATGCGGTCCCCAAAGTGTCCCTGCAAGACATCAAACACTCTCCTGCTTCGATGGGGTTGAGCTCCGTCTCGAATTAACCACATTTTGTCAATATCAGGGACACTTTGGATAGTAGGGAGGAAATCATCTTCCAAAACCTCTAGTCACCATGTTATCAAGGAATATCCCACCGATTATTCTGTGACCGGACATTGCACACCACACAGTCACCCGTTGAGAGTGAAGAGACTTCTCGAGCGCGAAATGCGGATTTTGAATCCCCCAAATGCACCAGTTTTGCTTATTGACGACCCCTTGCACATGAAAGTGGGCTTCGTCGCTAAACCACACCAAGCATGGGCACACTAATTTCCACCATGGCCTGCGGCCATCTGTGCAGTTTGAACATCCTAACGTAAACCGTTCAGAAGTTATGACGATTTTATTTCATATAGTTCGTTAATTGTCACCCTGTAACTCTACCTACACTGATAATCCAAAACATTACGAGCACTGCCCACCGCGACTTTGGATACCGTGAGGCGGCGTTGCGGCCACGTGACGTGGTAACAAAAGTACGTGAGTGGAGCAGACACGGACGGGGGATGACCCGAACATAGATGTGGGTTGCAAATGGTGAAATGCATTGAGATAAGTGAATTTGACAAAGGATAGATTACTGCTATGCAAAGCCTGTGAACGGGTATCTAGAAGACGGCGAAGCTGGTCGAAAGTTCACGTACTACTGTCATGAGCATCTGCGCAAAGAGGTAGAAGGAACAGTGAAACTACCACTAAGCATTAAGTGTTTGGACGTCCACGACTCTTCACAGGTCGCGGTGTTCAGAGACTGTCTGTTCTGTAAAGTAGAAGAGATGATTATCTGTGGAATCTCTGCCAAAAGAGCCCAATACTGGTGCATGCACAAGTGTTTCGGAGCACACCATTCATCATACATTGTTGAACATAGAACTCCACAGCAGACGACCCCTACGTATTCACATGATCACCCACCAACGACATCGTCAGTTACGATGGCAATGGGCACGCGACCATCGGGATTCGACCGTCGATCAATGGAAACGTGAGTAGTACGGTATTGACTGCATGAGGTTACTCTTGATATCAAATTGATATGCAAATTAATTGAATTGATTAACGAATTCTCCCAACCACGACCGCCATCACCCCCAACCACGCCCATCCCCACCTCCAGGTGACGTGACGTTTTTTTACGAGACCGCATGTGGGCCCCAGCCCCTTCCCCCCCACACATACCATATTGGCCAGAATTTCGAACTTCAGCAGGAATTTCGAATTTTTGTGGGAATTTCTTCGTCCCAGGGTTGTGCTGGCATCCCACCCCACCACCCCTCGAGGAATTGGTGGGAAATTGAAATTGGATGTGCCAGTTCAGGGATTCGATACTGCCCCTTCTGGATGGAAACTCCAAGTGCAACTCCCCCCCCCCCCCCCCCCCGAACGCAATTATATTATACCACCAGAGGCACTTGCAATTGATGGGAAATTGAAAATGGAGGTGCCCTTTCTGGGACTCAAACCCTGCTTCTACCGGATGGAAAGCCCAAGTGCACCCCCAAACGCATGGAAACTGTCCAGATGCAGGAGAGGAAGGTTGTGTTAGTGTACTTTATTTATTTTCGTCGGGAAAATAAAGTAACTATGCCAAGGCCTAATTACACAACTATATACTTAGTGCCCCACAAGGATAGCCTAAAATCGCAATACAGCTCAAAAAATGATGCTACCATACAAGTGGAGTTATCCTGCTGGCAAAAATTTCGCAGTACCACTCGAAACTAGTGATAGACACACTCAAACTCTATCCTTCACCTACAAGCTGGCGGAAAAAGGCAGGGTGTAAGGTACTATCTTTATTCTTTTTGGCTGGAAATATGTTCAACTGACGAGATGCTGGTGTTGGACGAAGATGAGTTTAAAAAGTATATTACCTGTAATCGTACAGCTGAGAACAGATCTACTGTTGCTTGTTATCAGAGTTCACTACAGACACCCGCTCAAAAACCACCCTGCGCCGGCCAGAGTGGCCGAGTGGTTCTAGGCGCTACAGTGCGGAACCGCGCGACCGCTACGGTCGCAGGTTCGAATCCTGCCTCGGGCATGTATGTGTGTGATGTCCTTAGGTTAGTTAGGTTTAAGTAGTTCTAAGTTCTAGGGGACTGATGACCTTAGAAGTTAAGTCCCATAGTGCTCATAGCCATTTGAACCATTTGAAACTACCCTGCAGCCAATACATGCTACCACAACTGATGGAAAATATGCATCTCAGCTCTAATTACGCTTCACAATTGTATGGAAAAAATAGCACTCGTAATGAATGAGTCATATTGCAACACATGCACTGCGGAAAAAAGTCGTCCCAGAACACTGCAGGGGTCGCGTTAGTTGAACGTACATTCTGCTTGAGAAGCGAGCACAAGGTGCCGAAAATCGAGGCCCTCTTACCTCCGTTCATTCACCCGCTCCCTCCCTCCCACCATCCATCAACCTAGTGGGAGGACACAGGCTTTTTCAAACGGCCAGGTGCTCTGCCATGCTTTGTACCACTTCCACCTTCGCCGTGGTAGCAAAGGGCATTGAGGCGACGCTCCTTCACAAACACAATAGCATGTATAGTCAGCTAAACAATAGGAGATAAAAGGACTGGCACAACAAGTGCAACTTCCTCTTCTAAAATATAGCGACTCGGCCCCCACACACTGCCCCCTGGTCAGGGCGTGACTTTGTCTAGTGACCACCCACAGTAGAAATGCCCCCCCCCCCCCCCTCGCACCCAGCAGCGTGCCGTCGTTTTGCGATGGAGAACAGTTGTATTAATTGTCAACACAACTCTTTCTTGCAAAGCTGTTAAACATAAGAGGGTGAGCCAAATCAAAACCTTAAATAGTTTTTTAAATATTATTTATTGTGCAGAAGTGGTACAAAGCTGTATCAATTTTCAAAATAATCTCCCCCACGCTCAATGCAAGTCCTCCAGCGCTTGCAAAATGCATAAATTCCTTTAGAAAAAAATTCTTTTGGTAGTCCGCGCGACCACTCTTGCACCGCGTGGCGTACCTCTTCATGAGAACGGAACTTCTTTCCTCCCGTTGCGTCTTTCAATGGTCCAAACATTTGGAAATCACTTGGGGCAAGGTCTGGTGAGTATGGTGGATGAGGAAGACACTCAAAATGCAGGTCTGTGATTGTTGCAACTGTTATGCGGGCAGTGTGGGACCTTGCACTGTCATGTTGCAAAAGGACACCTGCTGATAGCAATTCACATCGCTTTGATTTGACTGCAGGCCGCAGATGATTTTTTAGGAGATCTGTGTATGATGCACAGGTGACAGTGGTCCCTCTATGAATCTAATGCTTCAAAATGACGCCTTTTTCAAAAAATGGCTCTGAGCTCTATGGGACTTAACATCTACGGTCATCAGTCCCCTAGAACTTAGAACTACATAAACCTAACTAACCTAAGGACAGAACACAACACCCAGTCATCACGAGGCAGAGAAAATCCCTGACCCCGCCGGGAATCAAACCCGGGAACCCGGGCGCGGGAAGCGAGAACGCTACCGCACGACTACGAGCTGCGGACTAACGCCTTTTTCGTCCTAAAAGAGAGTCAGCATAGCCTTCCCTGCTGCTGGTTTCAGTGATGAGGAATGGCGCCATTCCTTGCTCGCTCTCTTCGTTTCCGGTTGGTGGAAATGAAACCAGGTTTCGTCTGTATTAACGATTCTTCCAAGGAAGCCATCACCGTCTCGTTCAAAGCGCTGAACAAATTCTTCACAAGCATCAACACGTCGTTTTCTCATTTCAGAAGTCAGCTGCTGTGGCGCCCATCTTTCAGACACTTTGTGAAACTGGAGCACATCATGCACAATGTGATGTGCTGACCCATGACTAAACTGTAAACATGACGCAGTGTTTTCAGTGTCACTCGGCGGTTTTCCTTCACTATGGCTCCAACTGCTGCAATGTCCTATAGAGTCACAACTCGTTGTGCCTGACCTGCATGAGGAGCATCTTCCATTGAGGTCACACCATTTGCAAACTTCCTACTCCATTCGTAGACTTGCTGCTGTGACAAACATGCATCACCGTACTGAACCTTCATTCGCCGATGAATTTCAATAGGTTTCACACCTTCACTACGCAAAAACCGAATAACAGAACGCTGTTCTTCCGTGGTGCAAGTCGCAAGTGGGGCGGCCACTTTTATACTGATGCTGCGGCGGTATGTGTGCATCTGTACTATGCTGCCACCTACAGGCCATTTTGCACGCTGTTTGTAGCACGCTTACCAACTTACAGGATAACGGTGCGAAATTTCGATTTGTTATTAGAAATTTAAGGTTTTCATTGAACTCACCCTCGTATTTCTCAGAATGACTGGACCCCTCTGGAACAACAACAAAATGCCGGAAAACGCTCCAAATCCATCTTTCAAATAGCTAGCTCCTTCGCTGAGCGCTTTTTCTGTGATTCACTGGTGCTTACTCCCTCGTAAGAATTTTCTGCTTCTTCGTGTACATTTTCCTGCAGTGGTATGTTAGTGGTACCTCACTGTATCAGCTGTCGAAAATATTCAAGTCGCTTTGTCTTCGCTCTATTTCCTAGCGAGAACCAGCCGCATCTGTCAAAACCGATACTACTACTGTTTTTAATTACCCACGAGTGACTTGGGAAGTGTGATTGAGGGTACATACGTTTCCGACTAAGAAATATGTATAAAATCCATTAATTTCCTAAGAGACAGAACAACAGTCTCCAGACTTCGTTGTAGTCGGTTCATTAGTAGCTAGAGCTGTGGATACACACTGTCGGTGCCTTCCTAGGATACCTGAATACTTTAAAAGGAAGGAGTTTTATAATTTTAAAATTTGTAATCGTAGTGAACGGGGTAGCATACTCGCAGGATGGTTGTATGTCTGGTGTTGGACAAATATATCCTCCATTCGAGTATTAAGAGGGTTGAATTCCGCACGACTAAAACTTCGGAAACCACACGGCTTTAACAGTATATCATTTTTAGGCGCAGAACCGTGTAATCATCGGAGTGTGCGTTAATGCTCTTTGATCATTTCTCTCATGCTGGTACCTTCCTGACACTGACTCTGGACAGTGGAATAATGCTTCAGAATTGATTGCACAGTTGATTTACGTGAAATGTTTTAAAACCCATACGTCTGGACCTCCATCATGTTTAAACCACAAGTTTCTTTTTAACCTTCTGTTATAGCAACGCAACTCTTTCATGTCCACTATACGTCGATAAGAGGCGCGACCCTCCTCGACACGCACGCACCTTGTGCATTTGGCCGGGTGCCGTTGGTAAGAGTAGTGTTGCAGGAAGGATTGGTCAACGACAATGTGGGAGCGATCTGTCATCTCCTACGAATGCGGCAATACTCTATGGCGCCCATCCACACATCTAAAGATGGCTAGTCGTAATCGTAAATTCTGCACTATAATTGATATGCTGAAAATATGTAGATAACCTCTTTGCATCGGTATAGGGCGCTGTCTGGTATATTTTGTTGTATATGGTTGACTGGATATTCTGCACAGTCATCTAGGTGCATCCGCAATCTAGTATATGGTACTTGGAAAGCAGTGGAGGGGAGCTTTAGCAATGATGCAGAAATTAGGAAGCATTCTATGGTGTCGATGACTGGCGTTGAAATCACGGAACAACAGGTAAAATTGATCTCGCCATCAAATGCGGTGTGTATTACAGTACATCGTCTCATATCAAGTGTCTTTCCCATCCCGATCGTCCACTGTGTGTGCTGTTGAATACCGGATAACGATTGACTGAAATCACTCGGTTGGGATGGAGGGAGCCTTGCGGGAACACTGGATATATGCTACTTGTCGCTGTGGGACATGGGACTAAATGTATAAGCCACCACCTTTCTCATTGCTGCAGACTCGTCCTATTTCCATATGCCAAATGTTTTTATCTTTATTTTTTTAAACTTTTTTCACCAATAAGATAACAGTACCTCTTTTTATTTGTACTGTCTCGCTCATGTCACAAACAGTACCTTCCGGCGATGGTCAATACCCGAACAGTAATCATGTACATGACTGCAAAATGAAGGAACAATGATTTTCGAAATGAAACACCGAGACATCCACTACCCTGTCAATGCGGAAGATGAGATTAACTGTACAAGTGATCACCTTCTAATAGCTCTTGGAAGTGCTCTACAACAATGCAAACTCTTCCAGTTTCCATATGTTGCGATGTCTTTCACATTTTTGTCAATGAGAAACATCGGCTTTGTGTTTTGTTCCTACCAGCCTGTGTTGCGGTAGCTGTATAGTCTACGCCATGCGATGTTCAGCTTTTTGTGAGAGCTAAATGATGGAAACGTGTTAATGTCAGTTTAGCAGCAGCTGACACAGACCTCCAAGTCATGGTAGAAAAAAACGGAGTGTACGGCGGTGTGCACTGATCAGATGTGTTACAACCAAAAAAATGTATTATACTGGTTATGAAGGAACAATACGGGAGCACTCTCATGTGATTGGTAGTCTGTTGGATGTCGTGTTTCTGCAGTAGAAGTGACGAAACCTTACAACTGTCTGTGGAAGTGACCACGGCATGCAGAATGTCTTAGACATAGCGCTTTATGACTTCTGTTCAGGTCCGAGTTAAATTTGTACAATCACGTGGACGAAGCTGCAGCGAGGAAGCAGCAGAGACTGAGGATCAGTTACAATATGCAGCGGGATTGTCAAAAAAACAGCGCTGGAGTTTTTGCTGTGTGGGATCCTTAGCAGATAAGTTCGCAAAAGGTGACTCGTTTCGAGATGAGGGAGTGACATGAATATGATTCACCGTGCCGTAATTATTAAAAGACGTCTCAAAAGGATCCAACGCAAGTATGTGGTTGAATGGATATATTTGATTCCAAATCTGGGACGGTAATTCTACCAGAAATCACATCGCTATCAGCGGCCCTGTAGACTCAAAAAAATGGTTCAAGTGATGTCTTTAGGTTAGTTAGATTTAAGTAGTTCTGTGTTCTAGGTGACTGATGACCTCAGAAGTTAAGTCCCATAGTGCTCAGAGCCATTTGAAGCTCTTGAATTATAGCTACGTCCACTTGAACTATAACTTGTTGTTGTCGAATGTAAAATGATATTGTTTTTCCTGACATGTGAGTCAATGTCGTGAAAGACTGTATTCTCTAATATTCACATGTCTGAAATGTTTGTTATACACACGTGGATAGCAGTTTATTTAGAGACACTGAATGTGAGAGACGCCTCAGGTCGTGTAGTTTGCCCATCAAGCTGCTTAATATGCATGTTTTTTTTTTCTCCAGACTTTAAATTCTCGTTTTGTCTTTATTAAAATGATGGTTTTGAAATAACGAGGAGATTCTGCAGTGATCGGTAGTTTTTGCAGGGAAAAATTTGAAGCTTTCTTTATGATTTTATGCATGGTGGACATGTCTCTGATGATTATCTGTAATCGGCGACGGTCCACTTCATGAATTTCACAAAATAATGAGATGCGAATTGCATGCTGCAGTTGAACCTAAAAGCAAAAGGGATTTTGCCCATAAAACAAAAAGGAAATGCACTGCGCCTGCTTTCGTGGAAACAGGACATTTACTATCGTCTCAGTTTGTTTTCCTTATTTAATAGATGCTTGTTTATAGGAGATGCGTTGACACCAAATACAACGGTTCTCCATCGCGTAATGGTTGCTGCAAGGGGGGGGGGGGGCGAGTGCACTGTGGGAGGTCGGCAGAGACAGCCGCACCTCGTCAAGGGGTGGGGAGGTGCTGCTAAATTTCCCTTTTGTGTTGGCGAAGTGTTGTCATCTCGAGGCAGGAGACGTACCACAAGCAACTGCAGAGGATAGCGGAGGGCCCGGTGAGACCAGTGACCGCAGAGGGGTTGCAGTGGGTCCCAGTAAAAGCGCTCAACGGAGCAGCTAGCTGCTTGAAAAAGCTATCTGGAGCGTTCTATGGAATTTTGTTGTCGTTGTAGAGAGGCCCAGTCTCTCTGAAAAATGTGTTTAACTATGATTCTCTATGGCAGAATGATGGTCTGCTGGGGGCGAGGGGGAGCATCTCTACTGTTGGTGGTTACTGGACAAAGGTGTGCTCAGATCAGTAGTTGGCATGTGGGGGCTGTGTCGCTATATTTTAGACGAACATCTTGCACTTTTGACTTCCGCCCTTTCATCTCCTTTTGTTTAGTTGACTATACATGCTATTGGGGTGGCAAAGAAGCATAACCAAAATGTGGTTAGCAACCACGGCGAAGGCCGAAGAGCAGTAGAGCACAAAGCACGGCAGAGCAGCTGGCTATTGGAAAAAGCCTGTGTTTTCCCCATAGGTGGATGGATGGAGGGAGGGAGGGAGGGGAGAGATGAAGGGAGGTAAGAGGGTCTCAATTTTTGGCAGTTTCTAGGCGCCCCTCAAGGAGAATGCACGTTTGGCTAATGGACTCTCTGTAGTCTTTTGAGACGACGATTTTCCCTAGTACATGTGTTTGATTATGACCCACTCATTATGAATGTTAGTTTTTTCACAACCATTCTGAAGAGTAGTTAGAACTCTGATGCATTTTTTCCATCAGTTGTGGTAGCATGTGTTGGCTTTGGTTACCTGGACTGCAGGATGGTTTTTGTGCAGGCGTCTGTAGTGACTTCTGATGTCAAACAACAATAGATACTGTCCTCAGCTGTATGCTTACAGGTAACACACTTTTTAAACTCATATCTGTCCAACACCAGCATCACAGTAGATCATATTTCCAGTCAAAAAGAGTAAAGATAGTACCTTACACCCCTGTCTTTTTCCGCCAGCCTTTAAGTGAAGGGTAGAGTTTGAGTGTGTCTGTCACTAGTTTCGAGGGGTACTGCGAAATTTTTGCCAGAAGGATAACACCACTTGTATAGTATCGTCAGGTTTTGAGCTGTATTGTGATTTTAGGCCATCATTGTGTAGTGCTACGCATATAGTTCTGTAATTAGTCCTAACTGGGCCTTGGCGTAATTAGGATCTATCTTTACTTCATTTTCCCGACGAAAATAAATAAAGTACACTAACTTAACCTTGATATCCTGCACTGGACAGTTTCCATATGTTGGGCGTGCACGTGGGTTTTCTATCCAGTAGAAGTGGGGTTCGAGTGCCAGAAAGTGCAGTGCTATTTTTAATCTCCCGCCAATTAGATCGCCTCTGGTGGTATAATTGTGTTAGAACAGTGCACTTGGGCTTTCCGTCCAGAAGGACCAGGTTTCGAGTCCTGGAAAGAGCACTGCCAATTTTAATTTCCCGGCAGTTCATTGGTTGGGGGGGGGGGGGGGGGATGAGATGGGATTCCAGTACAGCGCTGGAACGAAGAAATTCCCACCAAAATTCGAAATTTTCGCCAAAATTCGATGTATCCGCCAGAATTAGAAATTCTGACCAACAGGGTATGTGATGAGGGTAGAGGAGGAGTGGGGAGGAGGCAATGGGACTGGGGCCCACGTGCAGGCTGAGAAAAACATTACATCATCTGAGGTTGGGGGTGGGGGTGGTTAGGCGTGGGCATGGGCGTCGTCAGGGGGGTTTAATTGATCACTTTAATTAATTTGCATATCAATTTTATGACAAAAGTGTCTCATGCCGCCACTACCCTATTACTAACTTGTTGGCTCTTCTGGTGAATCACATTTTTGCTGCACTATGTCGATGGTCATCTTCACAAAGGTCGTCATTCAATTGAACGGGTGCTGTGAACGTGCAGCGCGTAACGGACACAAGCTGGCGGGAGCAGTATTATACTATGAGAGAAATTCTCCTTCGCCTGCAGGAGACCTGTGGCAGTAATCGAAGATACGTTGATAGCTGCCAACCACCTGCATCCCATCATGCTTGATGTCTTCCCAGAGGGCGATGTCATGTTTCAACAGTATGACTGTCCATGTCTCGGAGCAGTGGTTGGTGGAGCATTAAAGTGAACTCACGCTGATGTTTATGGTACCAAATTCGCCTGATGTAAATCCTATGGAACAAATGTGGGTCGGTATGGTGCTCCATTACCACACACGCAAATCAGCGGCTCCTTATTTTCGTGAAGTACATGACTTGTGCGTAGACATCTAATGCCACAAACCTACCAACAAACTGTCGGTTCCCTGATTGGCAGAATCAGTGATGTATTTCGTTCTGAAGATGGGCAAACAAGCTATTAAGCAAGTGGTCATAAACATTATTCACTGACATAAGCGACTTGTGCCCAGCGCCTACGAACAAGCATCGTGGAAACGGCGAAGGTGGTCAGCTGTTCATCCGCTGTTGTCAAAAACCTCTATGGAAAGCGTTTGAAGAACGACGAAACCACGAATAGGTGACAACATGTTGGAAATCCACGCCTCGTCAAATGTCGTGGGAGTCGGTGACGACCGTTCTGTAAAGCAGGATAGGCGCTGATCTGTGGCAGCTCTGACGATAGAGTACAATTGTGGTGTAGGCGCAAGTTCTTCGAAGCACACCGTTTAGCGTACATTGTTGAACATGGGACTCCACAATAGATAAACCCTACGTGTTCCATCTTAACCTACAGACATCGCCAATTACGATTACATTGAACACAAGATCGTTCAGGTTGGACCGTGAACTGATTTAAAGGGTCATCTGGTTAGGTGAGTCACGTGTTTTGCTATTTCAGGTAGATGACTGTGTCCATATACACAGTCATTCAGGCGAAACCCGCACCGTGCAACGGACACAGCCCCCTGAAAGTAGTATTAACCAGTGGGGGACATTCACCTCGAATCCGGGGACGTGCTGTAGTAATCTGAGGCACTATGACAGCTGTAGATTACATGACAGTTACTGACCACCACCCGTGTTCCTTCAAGCACAAAGTCGTCCTCGACGGTGATGGAGGCTTTAGGAAGGATAACAGTTCGTTTCAGAAGGTCAGAATTGTGCTGTAGTGGTTTGAAGAGCATGATAGTGGACTAATATTTTGATATCTTAGACACCAAATTCGCCTGATCTGAATCCGATTGAATATATCGGGGTCATTATCGGGCGCTAGCACTGTGCATACAAACCACCGGACTGTAATTTTCAGGAATTGCATGACCTGTAGGCAGACATCTGATGTCAAATACCTCCGAGAAACTACCAAGGTCTTGTCGAATCCATGGGCAGCAAAATCGCTGCTGTATTGCATTCCAATAATGCAGTTAGACCTAACGTTTTCATCTGCATTTACATCTACATAGCTACTCTGCCAATTTCACTTCGTGGCAGAGGGTTCATCGAACCACTTTCAAAATAATTCTCCATTATTCAACTCTTTAATAGCGCGCATAAAGAACTAACACCTGTATCTTTACGTGCGAGATCTAATTTTCCTTATTTTATTATGATAGTCATTTCTCCCTATGTGGGCCGGCGCCAAAAATATATTTTTAGTTTCGCTCCTCATCATTCGTGACAGTGGTTAGATTTCACAGTGAAGAAAACTGGAACGCGGGAAAAACTGAGACTTCGTACGGGCGCTGATGGACACACAGTTGAGCGCCCCACAAACCAAACATCATCACATCATCATCATCATTACTTTCATAGGAGAAAATTGGTGATTGAAATTTCGTGAGAAGATTCCGAAGCAACGAGAAACAACTTTGTTTTAATGATATCCACCTCAAATCCTGTATCATGTCAGTGACACTCTCTCCCCTATTTCGTGATCATAAAAAAACGTGCAACCCTTCTTTCAACTTTCTCGATGTACTCCGTTAATCCTATTTGGCAAGAATCTCACACTGCGCAGTTGTAAGCCAAAAGAGGACGAACAAGCGTACAGAGGCAGTTTCTTTAATAGATCTGTTGTTTCTTCTAAGTTCTGTCAATAAAACGCAGTCTTTGGTTCGCTTTCCGCACAACATTTTCTATGTGTTCTTTCCAGGTTAAATTGTTCGTAATCCTAATTCCTAGGTATTTAGTTAAAGTTATGGGCTTTAGATTTGATTGGTTTATCGTGTAACCAAAGTTTAACGACTTTCTTTTTGCACTTATGTGGATGATCTAACACTTTTCATTAGTTAGAATCAATTGCTAATTTTAGCACCACATAGATATCTTATCTAAATCGTTTTGCAATTGGTTTAGACCTTCTGATGACTCTAGTAAACGATAAACAACAGAATCATCTACAAACAATCTAAGAAGGCTGTTCAGATGGTCTCCTAAATCGGTTATATAGATAAGGAACAGCAGAGGGCCTACAACATTACCTTGCCTAACGCGAGTAATCACTTCTGTTTTACTCAACGACTTTCCGTCTGTTACTACGAACTGTGGCCTCTCTGAGAGGAAATCACGAATCCAGTCGCGTAACTAAGACGATAATCCATAAGCACTCAATTTGATTACAAGCCGTTTGTGAGGTGCGTTGACAGAACCCTTCTGGAAATTGAGAAATACAAAAAAATGGTTCAAATGGCTCTGAACACTATGGGACTTAACATCTACGGTCATCAGTCCCCTAGAACTTAGAACTACTTAAACCTAACTAACCTAAGGACATCACACAACACCCAGCCATCACTAGGCAGAGAAAATCCCTAACCCCTCCGGGAATCTAACCCGGGAACCCGGGCGTGGGAAGCGAGAACGCTACCGCACGACAACGGGATGCGGGCCTGAGAAACACGGAATCAGTTTGATATCCCTTGTCAATAACACTCAACACTTCGTGTGGGTAAAGAACTAGTTGTGTTTTGTATCGTCTGTGCATATTGCACCCAGATAGCTAAGTAAAAAGTAAGAATACAGGTGCACAAATCCTCCAGGAGGATCAATCTTCTTACAGAGGACACTGTTCACACTAAAGTTAAAACTATACGTAATCAAAAAAATAACTTCGGGGGATGGTAAAGAAGGGTATAATTATAATGCTAAACTCCTACGGAATGTAAATGTGAATGTGATAAACAATAAGAGAAGCATGGAAACAGACGATGGAAAGGAGGGAGATATAAGTCATGCCTGTTGATACGAAACCAAGTGTTCTGTGTCACGCATGTTCATTAAGAGCTTCCTGTAGGCCCAGACTTCTTAGCCAAGTTCAATACGTGTTATTTCATTTTGTAACCGTGATAGTCGTTCAGATCGTACTCAGCAATTTTAGAGTCAAACCTCCGCATCTCCAGTTGCACGCATGTCAGTGTAACTACTATAGCAGTCTTATTCGCCTAAATAAACGTTATCATCAAGTAGACTATTTGTCTTGTACACTGCACTGTTATCCAGCAATTGTTGACACATTATACTATGTTTTTAGATTTCTGCGTTAAAATATGTGCCAAGATGTGGTCAGACAATACACTAACAACCTCTTTTGTGCAACCTTTCTGCTATAGTGGGGGATAAATATTGTACAACTGAATTTTACAACTGTTACACAATTATGTAGGTAAGGCTGACAAATTATGTTTTAGGTTTCCATACTTCAATCTGTAAAAAGGGAGCCCTTATAGGATTACTTTGTTGTCAGTGTATCGGTCTGTTTCTCTACTAAAACTCCTTTTTCTCGGGAACGGGTAGAAGTATTAACTTGAAGTTTATGTCAAATACTATGGTCTAAGGTCCCTTGCCGGTGTAAAAACATTAATTCCCTAAATCAATGTAATCAAAAGACACGGGTCTTCGTGTCATATATTCCGTTATTTATCGCAAACTCACTCATCAAAACTTAGAGATGAACTATCTACATACGTAATAAAGTTTGCACAGAAATCTCAAAGCGCGAGTCCTACTAGCAATTTTTTTTTATTTTCAACTGTCACTCACTCGCAACGGTGTAAGATACTAACGTTAAATCATTTGTGGCTATTGAGTAGTTCTTATACACGATGGATTGTAATGATTAATGTTCCGAAGGTACGTTATTGAATCCTCCTTCGCTTATTTATTATTTAGTATGTAGGTTCTTTTCAGCGCGAACTTACAAGCAGCTGATTGTAGAATTTTCACTCCGAATAAAGTAACGATGTATAGCCTTTATCTGCATACTAATGATGCTATGGACAATGAAGCTCTCCGTACTCTTGCCTAATAACTCCAATTCCTGTTCCTTTCCTGTGAGATTTAACGTCCATCATTGACGCTCCACTACATTGTACCTCGGCGTCGAGCTATCGAGAGTTCCTTATTGATAGAACTTCTTTACCTGCCGAACATGGGGCTCAGAACTCATTTCAGCATTGCTACGAAGTAGATCTCCGACATCGATCTGTTGTTTATCTCCTCTACCCACGTACACACTATTCAGTGAGAATTGAACGATTATCGGCACTATAGCGGCTTCTTCTCTATCCAAATATATCTACCAGATAAGACAGAGGCTGGAAGAAAGCAACGAAATTCAGCAAAGCATTCTGTACGCTATACAGACAATTGCTTCTGTTTGAACTACAGACAGCGTCAGGGATGGGTGAATCGTATCAACAAAACGGTCTATAGCACAGAGATGCATTTATGCTGAAGTCCACTGGACTACTGCTAACAGAACTTCTTCTTTAATGGAATTTAGAGAGGCTATCTGAAATCAGGGACACATTAGCGGCTCAGCAGGTTGTCAGGTGCTGGCCTTCCTGTGAGAACCTCGCAGACTTTCGAGTGGAGATAGCAAAATGTTGTCATACAATTACTAGAGCAAAAAGAGCCCGTGCCAACAGTACTTGTACTCCATCAACTATAGTAGAAAACCAAGTGTATCAGAAACCGGTAGGACATTTTTTTGGAAATAATTGAGTGGCAATATTAATGTTATAATGAACATGCAAGCTGTTACTGATTTGTTTGACTGATGGGGCTGCTAAATGCTATACCACCTACTGCACTCCCCTGACTTACGCCCTCGTGAGTTCAACTCGATTTCTAAACTGAAGGAAACACTTCACGGCATTCGCTTCAGAACTGTTACAAATTCGTCGAGCAATAGACCGCGCCGCTCGAACTTTCAACACAACTGGCACTGCTAAGAGTATCCTACGACTTCCACATAGCTTGCAACGGGTTATACAGAATGCTGGTGACTACTTTGAAGGACAGCAAACTCTGAAACACGTATCTGTTTTGTACCAGCTGTAAATAAATAGTTGCCACAATTAAAGTACCAATCCTCGTATATTCCATTGTAATAGTAACTGCGTATGGCTCAATTTGCCGAGTGCACGCCTTTCATTATGCACCCCAGTTATCCAGTCTGGGAAAGGGTACCTACAGCTTAACGTGGAATTCGAACCGCGGGTGGTTCCTGGCGTCTTCTTATATCGTTGTGAGATGAAAGCTAGATCAAAGGCAGATGGAAAATTTCCGTTGTCCGGAGTGGAGTAGAGACCGTGAGCTCTCGGATTCAAGAAACATGCATTTTCAATAGAAAAATAGGCCCGACATACTCCATCATAGGATTTGTTATTGACAATATTGGCCCAGTCAGATGAACCTTCAACATTTATTCACTGACAGTTTGTCGGAAAAGCGATATGCGTTTGGATAATACTTTCTGAAGCCTTCTACAGCAATATTTGCTGCTGTATTGAGTAGGTTTCATTTTTAATAGGCTTCCAGAAGAAATTGAAAAATTTAGTGATAAAACCCCAGTATTCAAATCCATGTAGAAAGATTTACTTGTAGCTCACATCTTTCACTCCCTACAGAAATACCTCGCAGTGGTTGAGAACGTTTCTCTGTAATCCATTATTTATACTATTTAACAGCTTTGTGTGTTTTATTAATTCTTTAGCTTATAAATTTCCTGATCAGTATTGCGTGAACTATGTACTGCCTTGATCCATGAGCAAGTAGCTATTACGAAACTTCCTGGCAGATTAAAACTGTGTGCCCGACCGGGACTCGAACTCGGGACCTTTGCCTTTCGCGGGCAAGTGCTCTACCATGGCTAAGCCATGTCTCCGCAATATCCTTTCTTTCAGGAGTGCTAGTTCTGCAAGGTTCGCAGGAGAGCTTCTGTAAAGTTTGGAAGGTAGGAGACGGATACTGGCAGAAGTAAAGCTGTGAGTACAGGGCGTGAGTCGTGCTTCGGTAGCTCAGATGGTAGAGCACTTGCCCGCGAAAGGCAAAGGTCCCGAGTTCGTGTCCCGGTCGGGCACACAGTTTTAATCTGCCAGGAAGTTTCGTATCAGCCCACACTCCGCTGCAGAGTGAAAATCTCATTCAAGTAGCTATTGTTTGCATGGCCCCACGCAACCTTGTAGACAAATTAATATGAAAAGGCTTCAAAGCAGATTTCAACTGCCTCTTTTTCTGGACACAGAGTCGAAGGAGACCAACATAAGTTTTCGGTGTGGGTTCAGGAAGTACCACTTCACCGTTGGCAACCTTCCGCTGCTTTAGGCGTCCATACAAAAGGCCTCTCTACGCAACCAAGTCTAGTAGCTATCGTTCTCGACCATTTATTTGCAGATGTCATCATATATTTAATACAACAAAGTGGCATTTCTCAAGATGCAATTTCAAGCGTGACACTGTTTATAGTAGTTACTAATAGCACTACGTCCACATTAATGTGCTCTTTACTTGTGAACAACCTTTAAATCTTTAGTACACCTTTCACTTTTTCCGCAAGTATGCACCACCTGTAGATGGCTCTTAGGAGGCTGGAGAAATGGGCATTAAAACATGGTTTTAGCTTTTGGACAAAAACATGTTCGTTATTTTTAACCTTACTCGTAGTGCCTGTAGTATTCTTCAGCTGAAACTCAAGAGCAGCATTTTAAATTTTAAAGCGTCAAAGAGTTTATGTACGTCACCTTTGTCCAGAAGTTTACTTGGATTCAACATCTGAGAGACTTGAGAACTAGCAACCCCAGCTAATATTGCTTACACGATGTAGCTGAATATCATAGCGTAGAACGCCCACCCACGGAAGTACTTTTCATTACTCGCCCCCTACCAACGTGGGGATAAGAAATGCGGACAAAGAGACGTATTTGAGAAATGTGTGTGGCGAATATAAACGTTTCATGCCAAAGCTGAAGTAAATTATCAGCTTGGCTTTATAAGAAGAACAGCAGTGTCTCAAACTCAACTAAAGAAAATACTCAATACATTGTTTTTGAATATTTAGTTGGTAATAGTTTATATTATTCAGTTAGCCTCATCCAAAGAGTAGAAGATATAACATCACAATGTCAACTGTCGAAAGTTGATTCTAAAAAAATTATTTTATCCTTCTCTGCACTTATTATTCATCAATCGCAATAACAGCTAGACATAATGGATATTTATAAAAAAAGTGGAACTGATAAATTAATAATGAAAGCTACAACCACGAAAAAATAAATCTGAAATATCCTGAAGTGCTGGAAATTTGTGGTAAGTTCCTGTGGGACCAAACTGCTGAGGTCATAGGTCCCTAGGCTTACACACTACTTCATCTAACTTAAACTAACTTACGCTAAGGACAACACACACACACTAACACACACACACGCATACACACATGCCCGAGGGGGGGACTCGAACCTCCGATGGTGGGAACCGCGCGAACCGTGGCAAGGCGCTCAAGACCGCGCGGCTAACAAGCTCGGCAGATATCGTGAAGATTAGTGGCTCCACATCTACACAGATGGTTCATTAATGGAAAAACCTTAGGATCGCGCTACTCATATTTTGAAGGTGAAGCTGAAGCCATCACAACTGCAAGTCAGCTAAAAAACTATTTACACGCAGTCGAAAAAGCAGTTATATTTTGTGATTCCAAAGCTGCAATATCGGCAGTTATCAACACATGAGATGCAAAAATTGTGCAAGTTAAAGAATTCCAAGTAGTAATTAAATGTCTAGAATAGAAGAACAAGGCAATTGAAGTTCGCTGAATACAATGTTGCTGTGGCTTAGATGGTAACGAAAAGACGATTATGTTACCAAAATAGGCACGAAAAGCAAACACGCAGGAAAAACTAACATGTGTGTCACAAGACTGGTTCCATTATGAATAAATAACTTTTAAGCGTGTGCGAAATTAGGTGATTGTAACTGACGCTTAGCAACATTGTATTGAGGAGCAAGAAGGTGAATGGAGTTAAGTCAAGTGCCAGAAAATTAGAATATTAATAATATTTTATATTAGTATCAGAATACAGACGGCCAGAACGGGAAGAATCTCTAAAAACCCAGAAGGCTGATTTGTACGCTAATTTGAAGGAATGATGCTTGTTATCTCCACCGATTCCCTTACTGTTTTTTAGGCACTTAAACGAATGTACACAGCAGAGAAAAATACAGAATGTTTAGGCTACTCTTCTCTTACTGAAAAAACATGGAAAGGAGATGGTGTTCTACTATATACCGAGGCACACGGGAATGAAGAATAACGAGCAGCCTGATATAGCAGCCAAGAAAGCCTGCGGGGATGACAGTGTTGAACAATGTACCATTCCCCTACAGGCTATAAACTCGCCGCTAAGCCACAAGGCCATGTATCAATGGGAGGAAAAGTGCCTGGAGGTGAGAGGCAACTCTTTTCTGTATAGGACTTGTCTCCCTTAGACATGCATTTTGCTCCACTGGGAGCTCCCACCTTTCTGCAAAGTCTGTGAGGTATGTAACTTAGTATTTACTATTTTAATGGAGCCCATATGATATTTCGATAAGATAGCCTCTATAAATGTAAGTGAGGATATACAATGTAGTTCAGCTGACGAAGAGACAAATTTGATAAAACTTTTAAAATTTTAGACTTCAGGCTACACATCTGAGTTAGAGCTTTTCCTTTTGTTACAGAGTGTCTGGCTCACTTTTTTGAGTCCAGTGATAAACCAACCAATTCTTTTTGGCATTTTAGATTTTTCATTATTCTATTTGTATTTTTATGGAAAGCTTCACAACTGACAAAAATTGGATTTTAGAGTGTGATTGTGTCTATCAGTATAGTATTTGCCTGTCTTCCTTTCTCTCTCTCTCTCTCTCTCTCTCTCTCTCTCTCTCCCTCCCTCCCTCTCTCTCTCTGTCTGTGTATGTGTGTGTGTATGTGTGTGTGTGTGTGTGTGTGTATGGATGGGTGGGTGTGCGTTTTTTATGTTGGTTTTTTGCAACAAGTATTTTACGATTCTTGTTAAAATTTCATATTGTATCTACATTATCCACACTCCACATAGCAGTAGTGTACGAGCACTAAAGACCAAAGTTCTAAACGTCCAAACAAATATATCATCATAATCACTGATGGTGTTAAATGTAAGCATGTTTTAGAATCCAAACAACATACGAAAATCTAGTGAAAGGGACACTATTATCTCTAAATGCTCTAGAACATTTTACAAGTCTAACACTGTCTGAAACGTTACTGAACATGTCAAAAAATGCCCGAAATATTTCTGTCATGGCCAGGTTTAACTGCTAAGAAGGGGGATATTTTTACTACTTTGTTAGCACAAATCACTACTCCTTCAACAGACAGGTAATGAAATAGTGCAAATCTTAACCAACAGATTCCTTGCCTGTAGTGAATTAACTTTCCTCTTGTCAGAAAGAAAGATGCTAGATCATATCAAAAGTTTTCTACGAAATGAACATGAATGTATTTAATAGCATGGTGTACAACTAGAATTGTGAAGTACAAGGGCGTACTGGAAAGTACTGTCTCCGAATGTTTTGTGTCAAAACTCTTAAGCTTTTAAAATAAAACAAACATTGACATCTCGTGGAAATCGGGTTTCTGCCGGATATCAGCGTCTTCCAAACACGATATTTCGACGTCATTACTTGACGTCTTCATCAGGTGTTCCCTGAGACTGGCTGCTTGCTGTCGCTGTCGCTGTCGCTGCACAGGTGAGGGTGGACCCTCGGCTTGAGCAGGAAGTTCTAGCGCCTTCCTCATGGCGGTGTGGCGAGTGGAGTCTTGGCGGTAGTGAAAGGCTTGGCGTTGTGCATAATTTTTTTTTTTTAAGTTGACAGAAGAGTGAGAGAGAGACAGTAGAAGAGGAGGAAAACGAAAGGCCTCAAGTGACTGGCCTGGTGGCGGTATTTTTTTTATTATTATTATTTTTTAAGAGAATAGGATAGTAGAAGGGACAGTAAGAGAAGCAGGACGACGAAAGGCTCAATTGACTAGCCAGGCTTTTAATGAGATTGAAGAGAAGAAGCAGAAGGGAGAATGAGAGAAGAAGATCAGAAAAACGATGACCACCAATTCGTATGCCGACACGGACGGCGAGGCAGACACTCGTAGAATGAGGGTTTGGGGAACCAATAAGTGATATGGGAGAGGTCCCAGGAGAAGAAAGCATAGGGAGTGTTTGGATTACTAGAGCAAGGAGGGAAAAGGACGAGAGAACATAGAGGAGGCGTTGAGCAGCTGGCGGCGACAGGTGGAAAAAGAAAAGATGGAAAGGAGTGGAGCAGGAAGGGAAGGGAGAAGGGGGACCAGGTATCAGTGGGCAAGGAGGTCAGGCCATCGGGTGGTGGCCAGGCGATGGAGGCGGGTGCCAAGGGAAAGGATGAGAGGATTGGCCGATTGGCGGGAGTGGTGATAAAAGGAAATGGCGGAGGAGCAGACGCGATCGTGAAGGAGGGGGACACCAGCAAGCAAATGAAGTTCGCGGGTGGGGAAACGGTACGGGAGTCGGAGGGCAAGCCGGAGAGCACGGTTCAGCACCGTCTGGAGACGGTGGAGATGCGTAGGAGCGGCGTTGCCCCACACAACTAAAGCATATTCGAGGATGGGACGGATCAGGGATGTGTAGAGGAGGATGCCGAGATGCTGGGGAAGAGAGGAAGATGGATTTATGAAGGGATAGAGCTGACCCAGGCGCCCCAAGGCCTTGCGCCGGATGTCTTCAATGTGGGGACGCCAGGTGACTGCCCTGTCCAGGGTGACTCCCAGATATTTGGCAGTCACCGCCCATGGGGCAGGTGTGCCAAGGACAGCGACGGGGGTAGTTGATGGGCCACCGGCGCCGACACATGATGAGAGCCTGGGTTTTCGCAGGGTTGAATGCGAGGCGCCACTTTTTCGCATACTCCATGAGAGTGTCGATGGCGGATTGGAGATGTCATCGGAGGAGGGCCTTGCTCCGGGAGCGAGAGTAAACTGCCGTATCGTCGGCATACAGGGCGAGATGAACACACGGAATGGTGGGCGTGTCGGCCGTGTAAAGGCTGTAGAGGACTGGGCCGAGCACACTCCCCTGCGGGACACCCGCCCTGATGCGCCTCCTGGTGGAGGTACCTCCCGGGATTCGAACATGGAAAGTGATGCCTTCAAGGTACGTGGCGATGAGACGGACGTGGGAGGTGGAGAAGCCATGGTCAAAGAGCTTATACAGCAGACCCTCATGCCAGACTGAGTCAAAGGCCCGGGAGACGTCGAGGAAGATGGCCCCGAAGTACTCCCTACGCTCGATGGCGTCCAGCGCCTCCTCGACGAGGTGGAGGAGATGGTGCGTGGTGGCATGGCCACGGCGGAAACCAAACTGAACGTCTGGGAGCATGAGCTCCCGGGCGACATGGATAAGGATCTGCTTGAGGTACAGCCGCTCAAACAGCTTGGAGAGGGCGGGAAGGAGGCTGATGGGACGATAACTGGAAGGGGAGCGAGGGTCTTTACCGGGTTTAGGGATGGCGATCACCTCCGCATGTTTCCAAAGGGAAGGGAATTGCCCGGTGGAGAGGATGGAATTGAAGGCAGAGGTAAGGATGGGAACGGAGGGTGGGGGAAGCTGTTTGAGAAGCGTGTTGGTCAGGGTGTTGGGGCCGCCGGCTTTCCTAGGATGGAGGCACCGAAGCTCCCGGGCGACCTTCTCGTCCGTGACTGGGGTGATGACATCGTCAGGGTCGTGGGCGCCAAGGAACCGGTGGACATGGGTAGTGACCATGCGAACATGGGCGGGGTCAATGGTGTCTTCTACTGGTGTGAAGCTGCGTGCAAAAACATCAGCCAAGGCGTTGGCCTTAGCGTCAGGATCGCACACAGCCGCAGCACCGACCAGGAGGGGGGGAATACGGGGACGCTTCTGGAGGAACTGGGAGACCAGGCGCCAGGCAGACGCGTTTCGGAGGGTGACAGCGGTGAGCTATGCCTCCCAGGTGGCGTTGCGATGAGCTTGTATTGCGGCCCGTATCTCACGTTGCATCCGGTTAACACGGCGCTTGGTAGCTGGGTCGCGGGTGTGTTGCCATTCACGGATGATCCGGTTCTTAGTCAGGATGAGGGCACGGATGGCCGGGGGTAGGGGACGCAAGTGGGAAGGCGGAAGAGGGGGATGCGGAGGGGTGGCAGCAACAGCAGCCGCTATGGCAGCATCTGTGAAGTGGGTGAGGGTGAGGTCAGCCCCCACCCTGGCGGCGTCGGGGATAGTGGGCAGAGCCGCCTCAACCCGTCGCCAGTATGTGTCCCAGTCGATGCCCCGTAAGTCCAAGGAGGCACGGGGCGGCTCCAAGGACCCAACAAGGTCGATGGAGTAGATGACAGGGACGTGGTCAGAGGCTAGGGCTGCACGGGTGGTGGCGGTGATAGGCACGGGGAGACCTTTCACGAGGGCGATGTCAAGGACATCTGGAGGGCCACGATGGGGAAAGATGGTGGGATCAAACGGGCCGACTACGCGGGCACCGTGAGCTTCGACCACACGAAGGAGGCGACGGCCATGGTTGTTCGTGAGGCGGATGTGCCAAGCAGTATGCTTGGCATTGCAGTCACCCCCAACAAAGAGGTCACCGCCTAATGACAGGACTCTGGCGAAGTCAGGGGCATGGAGGAGGCCACGGGGCCGACGGTAGATGGCCACAAAAGTCATAGGTCCTAGCACAGTGTGCACGACGACGCCTGTGGCCTCAAGGGTGGCAAGGGCGGGGAGGATAATAGGGTGGTGGCGGAGGGAGGCGCGGACATATACTGCGGTACCTCCAAACGCGGTCGGCCTGTCGGTCCGGTAGCAGCAGAAGTTGGGGACCCGGACGCTGACCCCTGGCTTGAGGTGGGATTCCGTGAGGAGGCAGATATCGACCCCTTCGTCTAGAAGAAACTGCCGGAATTCCCCTTGCTGACGGTGGATGCCATTGGCATTCCAGACGAGGACGGTGAGGCCATGGAGTCTAACAGCCATGACGGGGGGTGGGGAGGGTGGCGGTGATGGGGAGAGGGAGTGGGAAAGGGCAGCTGCAATTTGTTGGGGAATGGAATGTAGGAGGGCGTCGAGGGCCCCAGTGATCGCAGAAGTCAAAGCATCCACGACACTGGAGATTAGATCTCCAAACACTGGGGGGACGGGGGAGGAGGGGAGAGGGTGGGAGGAAGGACCAGGAGGGGCTCGGGGAATGAGGGGAGGGGGCTTGTTGGGAGCTGGGGTGAGTGGGGCTTGCTGGGGGTAGGGGGAGGGGGGGAGGTGGGTAGGAGGGGGAATGGGGGTGGCGAGGAGGGGTCGTGGGGAGGGGTGGGAAGGTAGCAGGTGACTATGGGGCGGGAGGGCGGGAGGGAAGATGGGCCAGGCGGACGGGGCCATGCAGGTGGACCCGCAGAGCCAACTGCATCGTGTTCCACAAGGGAAGGGACCTCAGAGCGTCGCTGATGGGCGCGAAACGCCTTGATTTTCGGACAGCCCTGGTAGTTGCCGGTATGGGCGCCATCACAGCGAGCACAGGTGGGGGGGACATCCAGAGGTTTGGAGCAGGAGGTTGAATCGTGGCCGCCGGCGCACTTGACACAGCGCACTGCACGGGTGCAATCACTCGCATAGTGCGCCAGGCCCTGGCACCGGTAGCAAATGAGAATGAGGCGCCGGGAACGAGGTTTTTCAATGGTGACCGAACAACGGTCGATGGCGGTGAGAGTAAAGAGGACTCTATTCGCCGGTGTGTCGTCGGCAGAAACAAAGTAGAGGGGGGTGGGGAGTTTGGTGCGGGGAGAGACGACACGGGAAATGACAGCTGGGGTTACATTGAGGGCATGCAGCGCCTCTCGGAGGTCGTCGGCGGCATACTTAAAAGGAAGGCCGCGGACAACAACCCGTGCCGCCGCGACCTCTGTGGGGAGGTGGAGCAGCCGATTTTCTGGTCTCCAATGACATGGATTACCTTCCTGAAGTCGGCAGGGGATTGTAGGTAGAGGCGGTAGAGGTCTTCACCAGCCTGCCGCACGCGGTAATCAGATTCTGTGATGTGGTCTAGGAGTTGCCGGAGTTGGGTGTATGGTTCGGTATATTCCACCAGGATGGGAGGGGGGGCGGAGGTTTGGGGAGGGAGGGCTGGGAGGGAGCGGGGGGAGTGTCTGCCGCGCCGTCAGAAATCGGCGTAAACTGGTTCTGCACTGGGACCGCCGACGGCACAGTAAGGTGGCGGCGGGGCGCCGTCTTGCGGGGGATGGTGAAACCCTCGGCGTCGGATGCTGCTTTCTGCTTCTTTCCCCGTGCAGCGGCGGTGGGGGCGGCTTCAGAGTCAGAAGAGGCCGCAGAAGGCTTCCTCTTGCGGGACTCCTGCTCGACCTGCATGGAGTCGACGGCAGTGTCAGCGGCGGCGGCGTGAGGGTAGAGAAACCGCCGAGCTCCCAAGGCGGGGTCAAACGGGTACTCTCCCTCCTCGGCGGCGTCACGGAGGGGGGTAAGATGTTCCTCCAGGCCCTCCGCGATGTCGCTGTCGTCCATGAAGCCGTCAGAGGAGTCACAGTCCGATTGCTCGGACACATTGACAGCGTCGGAAATGTCCGGCATGTCTAGGGCGGACGAGGTACGAAGAAGAGTGGGTTCCTGCCTTTGCCTCGGCGCGCGCGGGCTGGTCCCACGTGAAGGGGGCCCTGACGCGCCACGTTCCCTATCTAACCGCCTAAGGGCGGCGGCATCGATTACTGAATCGATGCCACATCGCCCAGAAGAGTCAGTAGAAGAGGACAGCGTTGGCGGCAAGCCGCCAACGGAAGAGGCAGCACGCGCAGGTTGAGAGTTCAAAGAACGAGTCATCTCGGAATCCGGTTGTATGGGCCGGGTCGACATCGGTGGGGGGCCGGATGGGGCCGCTGACAGAGCTAGCTCCGCCAGGCGGCGATCCGCCACACCCTCAGTTCCGGAACACGCTTCAGTCGCAAGTGACATCGCAGCTCGGAATGGGCTGCTTGCTGGACCGGGTCGCATATTTATGCCTGCCCGGTGCCTGGTGTTCTGTTTGCCGTTCCCTAGTCGGTCCGCACCCGCTAGTCGCGCTATCCTGCCGCTTTAGGTGTTCTCTATTCCGTCCGCGCCCGCTCTGACCGTCTCCAACTGCGGTCGTGGCCTCCTGGTGTTCCCTTCTCGGTCCGCACCAGCGAGTGGCGCTCCAATGCCACTCTGGACGTTCCCTATTCCGTCCGCTCCCGCTCTGGCCGTCTCCGACTGCGGCTGAGGCTTCCTGGTTTTCCCTTCTTGGTTCATGCCCGCAGTGTGCGGATGTCTGAGGCTCGTTGTTGGTGTTGGAAACATATTTGCTCTGGCATTGCTTCAGCAGTTCAAGTGCCGGGTTCCATGCAGTGCTTAGCTGGTATCCTGCTTCCCAGTTAATCAAGTTTTGTGCCATCTTTATTTCTATAGATTCAGTGATGACACTATCCCAGAACCTGGGGGTCTGGACCATGACCTTGGTGTTCTCATAATCCATGGAATGTTCCAATTCTAAGCAGTGTTCTGCTACTGCTGATTTTGTGGCCTGCCTTAGCCTGGTATGTCGCTGGTGTTCCTTATATCTGATTTCCACCATTCTAGTCGTTTGGCCAATGTAGGACATACCGCATTCACAAGGAATATTGTAAATTCCAGGCTTCCTTAAGCCCAGGCCATCTTTGACTGTTCCAAGTAAAGCCCTGATTGTGCTAGGTGGGCAGAAGACACTCTTGATGTTATGTTTAATTAGTATTCTGCTGATCTTGGCAGAGACAGGCCCAGCATACGGTAAAAATGCCAGTTTCTTGAAGTCTTCTTCTTGCTCGTTCTCCGGTGTATCCTGAGTCTGGTGGGATGTAGAGCTCTGTGGATGTCCCTGAATGAGAATCCGTTGTTAGCAAACACTTTTTGAAGATGTTCAAGTTCCCCTGCCAGGCTGTCAGTGTCACACAGTGTCTGGGCTCGGTGTACGAGTGTTCTAAGCACCCCGGTCTTTTGTGCTGGGTGGTGGCAGCTGTGGGCCTGTAGGTATAGATCTGTGTATGTTGGCTTTCGGTACACACTGTGGCTGAAGGTGCCATCCGCCTTCTTCTTCGCCAGGACATCCAGAAACGGCAGCTGACCATCCTTTTCTAGCTCCATGGTGAATTTAATATTCGGACACCTTGAGTTCAGGTGGTCCAGGAAGTCTTCCAGTTTTTCGCGACCGTGTGGCCAAATGACAAATGTGTCATCAACGTATCTCAGGAAGCATGTTGGCTGGTAAGTGGCAGTTGTAAGAGCCTCGTCCTCAAACTTCTCCATAAACAGGTTGGCCACTACTGGTGACAAGGGGCTACCCATCGCCACCCCTTCAGTCTGTTCATAGAATTGACCTCCACAAAGGAAGTAAGTCGATGTTAGAATATGCTTAAACAGATCCAGCACAGCTCCATCAAACTTCTCACTGACCACAAAGTCTTGTGAGTTGCGAATGTGGTGTGCACACTTCCCCACATATGGTGCCAACATTTTCTTGAGATATGTAGCAGCTGGGTAGGTGCCTGCCCCAATATTGCTCACAATGGGTCGTAGTGGTACACCCTCTTTGTGGATTTTAGGTAGTCCATAGAGTCTGGGTGGGACTGGTGCCTTGGATTTCAGTTGTTTGATAACTTTCTCAGGCCAGCCAGTTTCATTCAGCAGAGACTAGGTTTTTCTGTCCACCCTGTCGGATGGATCCTGTTCTAGTGGTTTGTAAACCGGGTCCTCCAGAAGTCACCAGATCTTCAGGTCATAGTCACCTTTCTGCAGTATGACTGTGGAGTTCCCTTTGTCTGCTGGTAACACCACTATGTCGTCATCATCTCGTAATCTCCTGAGGGCCATCCTCTCGTCTCTTGAGATGTTAGACTTAGGCGGCCTGGCTCTGGTAAGGGCTCTGCACGTCTCTCTCCGAATCTCTTCAGCCGTACTTGAGGGTAGTGTGATGACGACTTGTTCCACAGCGTTGATGAGATTGGCTACCGGTAGATCTCTAGGAGTGACAGCAAAATTTAGGCCCCTGCCAAGAACCTTCAGCATAGCTTCGTCCAGTGTCCTGTCACTGAAATTTACAACCTTGCGATGGCCCTCAGGAGATTACGAGGAGATGACGACATAGTGGTGTTACCAGCAGACAAAGGGAACTCCACAGTCATACTGCAGAAAGGTGACTATGACCTGAAGATCTGGCGACTTCTGGAGGACCCGGTTTACAAACCACTAGAACAGGATCCATCCGACAGGGTGGACAGAAAAACCAAGTCTTTGCTGAAGGAAACTGGCTGGCCTGAGAAAGTTATCAAACAACTGAAATCCAAGGCACCAGTCCCACCCAGACTCTATGGACTACCTAAAATCCACAAAGAGGGTGTACCACTACGACCCATTGTGAGCAATATTGGGGCAGGCACCTACCCAGCTGCTACATATCTCAAGAAAATATTGGCACCATATGTGGGGAAGTGTGCACACCACATTCGCAACTCACAAGACTTTGTGGTCAGTGAGAAGTTTGATGGAGCTGTGCTGGATCTGTTTAAGCATATTCTAACATCGACTTACTTCCTTTGTGGAGGTCAATTCTATGAACAGACTGAAGGGGTGGCGATGGGTAGCCCCTTGTCACCAGTAGTGGCCAACCTGTTTATGGAGAAGTTTGAGGACGAGGCTCTTACAACTGCCACTTACCAGCCAACATGCTTCCTGAGATACGTTGATGACACATTTGCCATTTGGCCACACGGTCGCGAAAAACTGGAAGACTTCCTGGACCACCTGAACTCAAGGCGTCCGAATATTAAATTCACCATGGAGCTAGAAAAGGATGGTCAGCTGCCGTTTCTGGATGTCCTGGTGAAGAAGAAGGCGGATGGCACCTTCAGCCACAGTGTGTACCGAAAGCCAACATACACAGATCTATACCTACAGGCCGACAGCTGCCACCACCCAGCACAAAAGACCGGGGTGCTTAGAACACTCGTACACCGAGCCCAGACACTGTGTGACACTGACAGCCTGGCAGGGGAACTTGAACATCTTCAAAAAGTGTTTCCTAACAACGGATTCTCATCCAGAGACATCCGCAGAGCTCTACATCCCACCAGACTCAGGATACACCGGAGAACGAGCAAGAAGAAGACTTCAAGAAACTGGCATTTTTACCGTATGCTGGGCCTGTCTCTGCCAAGATCAGCAGAATACTAATTAAACATAACATCAAGAGTGTCTTCTGCCCACCTAGCAAAATCAGGGCTTTACTTGGAACAGTCAAAGATGACCTGGTCTTAAGGAAGCCTGGCATTTACAATATTCCTTGTGAATGCGGTATGTCCTACATTGGCCAAACGACTAGAACGGTGGAAATCAGATGTAAGGAACACCAGCGACATACCAGGCTAAGGCAGGCCACAAAATCAGCAGTAGCAGAACGCTGCCTAGAATTGGAACATACCATGGATTATGAGAACACCAAGGTCATGGTCCAGACCCCCCAGGTTCTGGGATAGTGTCATCACTGAATCTATAGAAATAAAGATGGCACAAAACGTGATTAACCGGGAAGCAGGATACCAGCTAAGCACTGCATGGAACCCGGCATTTGAACTGCTGAAGCAATGCCGGAGAAAATATGTTTCCAACACCAACAACGAACCTCAGACATCCGCACACTGCGGGCATGAACCAAGAAGGGAACACCAGGAAGCCTTAGCCGCAGTCGGAGACGGCCAGAGCGGCGGCGGATGGAATAGAGAACACCTAGAGCGGCAGGATAGCGAGACTAGCGGGCGCGGACCGACTAGGGAATGGCACACAGAACAGCAGGCACCGGGCAGGCATAAATATGCGACCCGGTCCTGCAAGCAGCCAGTCTCAGGGAACACCTGATGAAGACGTCAAGTAATGACGTCGAAATATCGTGTTTGGAAGACGCTGATATCCGGCAGAAAACTCGATTTCCACGAGATGTTATCAAATCGCCGGGAAAGTCTAAGAAATTACAAAACAAACATTGTTAAAATTCTGTATCTTCATTCTTTACGGCGATATATTTGCAGCTCTGCCACTAGAGGGCTCCAGTCACACACGGAGCACCTTCAGCAAGACAATGGCAGACCACACACGAGCTCTACGACATTTGCAACAATACGACGCCTTGGATTCACTGTCATCAATCATCCTCCATATTGCCCCGATGGTGATCCGATTTTAATTTGTTTCCAAACTTAAAGAACACATTCAAGGACTTCACTCTGAATGTGATGAAGCGATGAAACCAACATTCTACAGCGACGGTGTCAACAAACTGCTCTATCGATGGGAGTAATTTGCTCGTTGCCAGGGTGACTACGTTGAGAAATAAACTTGTGAACATGAAGCATGAAAAATGATTTAGAATCTCAATAACGGTTGTTTAATTTAAAAAAGCTTTAATAGTTTTCACACAAAAATTCGCCTTGATTACTTCTCAACATGCCCTCGTAAAATTACTGTCTGCTACACCGGCACGCATTGGTTCAGACTGTTCGCGACCTGCTCTGCTCGCTTCGCCCACATGTGGCAGAATGCCTTCCTAAACGCTGAACAGTGTCTCTCCGCACTTCTCGCCTCGATCTCCTTAAGCGTCCTCTGTTTTGTGCGTACCAGGTAGAAATAATCTCTAAACGATCTTTTAAGAACGGAATACTTTGATGCAAGCCTTCTTCGTTCCCGATACCCTAGCTCAGTGACGTGTCCTGGTGACCGATCTCGCTTGTTTTGTTTATTTATCCATTTCCTACCGTCTGCGAAATCTCATCGGCATACATCTGTTAGAAAAGAGCTTCAAGATGAGCTGCTGTAATGTGTGCAACGAGCATCATGTTAAGTTACAGAGGTTACACAGACTGCTGTTGTAGTAATCTTCAGTTCGAAGATTTGTTTGAAGCAGCGCTCCACCGTGCTGAATCCTGTGTAAGCCTTGTCATCTCGGAATAACTACTGCACCCTACATACATTTGGTCCTGCTTACTGTATGCATATCTTGATTTCCATCTACAGTTTTTACCCCCTACACTTCTCTCCAATACTAAATTGACAACTCTTTGATGTCTCAGAATTTGACTTAGCAATAATCTCTACTTTTAGTCAAGTTGTGGCACAAATTTCTTTTCTCCCCAAATCGATTCTCTACCCCCTCACTACTTACGCGACCTCCGTATCTAATCTTCAGCAATCTTCTATAGAACGCATTTCAAAAGCCTCTCTCTTCTCTTCTCTTCTCTTCTCTTCTCTTCTCTTCTCTTCTCTTCTCTTCTCTTCTCTTCTCTTCTCTTCTCTTCTCTTCTCTTCTCTTCTCTTCTTCTCTTCTCTTCTCTTCTCTTCTCTTCTCTTCTCTTCTTGTCTGAACTGCTTACAGCCCATAGTTCTCTTTCGTGCAAGGTTACACTCCAGACACATATCTTCAGAAAAGACCTCCTAACTCTTAAATTTATATTAGATGTTACGAAATTCCTGCTTGTCATAAATGCTGTCCTTCCTATAGCTAGTCTATTTTGTACCATATTCGCCTCAGCTAGAATCAGTTATTTTACTGCCCAAATTGCAAAACACATCCAGAGAAATTGCTTCAGAAAAGACTTCCTAACACTTAAATTTCTATTCCAGTTTACCAAGTCCCTCTTTTTCAGAAATGCTTTTCTTGCTATAGCCAATCTGCATTTCATTATCTTCTCTTCTATAGCCATCATCAGTTATTTTACTACCCAAATTGCAAAACTCATCGTAATCTAATCTCTGAACTGTAATTCCTTTTCCAAATTTCTCTTTCGTTTCCTTTACTACTTGCCTAGAGCACACATAGAATAACATTGGGTTAGTTTACAACCCTATCTCACTCTCTCAACCACTGCTTCCCCTTCGTGTCTTTCGACTCCCATGACTGCAGGCTGGTTTCTGTACAAGCTGTACACAACCTTTCGCTCCCTGTATTTTGTTCCTACTACCTCAAGAGTTTCAAAGAGAGTATTTCAGACAACATTGTCAAATGCTTCCTGTAGATATACAAATGCTATACACGTTGGTTTACCTTTCTTTAACCTATCTATTAAGATAAATAGTAGGGTCATTATTGCCTCGCGTGTTCCTACATTTCTCCGGGAACCAAACTGATCTTACCCGGGGTCGGCTACTACCATTTTATCCAATTCGTGTCAGTATTTTGCTACTATGACTTATTAAGCTGACAGTTCGGTAATATCAACTCCTCTTAGGACCTGCTTTCTTTCGAATTGGAATTATTACGTTCTTCTTGGAGTATGAGGTTATTTCGCCCGTCTCATGTATCTTACGCACTAAGTGGAACAGTTTTGTCGTGTATAGCTCTCCCAAGGATCTCAGTAATTTTTCTGAGGGAATGTATACCCCAGGGGTTTTGTTTCGACTTATACCTTTTGGAGATCTGTATGTTAAAAAAAGAGCTGTCTTTTTCTGGTGGGATGTCATCGAAAACAAACATTTCCTTAGCCGCTTTCAGTCTGAGTGGACGAGGTATCACTCCACATTAGTTAACCTGGCCGTTCTGAGAGCAGCTATATAACAGAATTTCCTATGCAGGTGCTACCTATGTGGTATATTTTTTGATGACTTTGAGCCTACGACGCTACTTGGAGGCATCATTTCCTCAGAAAGCCCCATGAATGGGACAATGAAGTTTCATCGACTCTACGCGGTCCTCCCTTAACGCAGAACTATTCTGTAAACTACGTTTTTGATCTGGTCTTTTTGTGCAAGGACGTAAAATTTTGTGGGCTGAATACACGTGAGCACGCCATATATTTATAATATTAGAATGGGTGCGAGGACAGTAGTAAACTTAAATGGTAGTTGCCCTCTGTTAGCTGACGACGGGATGAGTATGGTTTTAGCGTTACAGAGTGAATGTTTCACACAATTTTAGTTCAGCGATAGCCAACCACATTTATCAGTTGTGGTAATTTAGACCAGCGGATTCCAACCGATGGACCGTGGTCCTCTTATGGCCGTGGGCAGCGTGGCACTGGGCCGTGAGCGCTGGTCGAGAACCCAAGACAAGGTAAAAATTATCGGGAGCTTCAGGGGTTTCAGTCATAAACAGTCACGTTCAGAGAGTACAGAATGAAGTAAGAGATGAAATGCCTAGTCGCTACCTTGTATCACTCCCAAGAATGGTCCATTCTGTCGTGTCGAAAGTTCTTTTTTTTTTTTAACGGAGATGAAGAATGAAGTTGTTAAGACATACTGACAGTATTTTTTAATATTGAAAATTACCAGTATGATGTGCCAGCAGGCAGCTGGAAGTGCACACCTCTACAGACTGTGCACAAGGGCTGGCACGGCTTTGGGTGGCTCCTCGTGGGGTAAACACATAACGTGCCACAGTCCGGTTGTAATTTGTAGAATTGATATTTTCTCAGACACAAGTTTTCACAAGAACGACTCGCTTTAATTTTACTTATTTAATGTCCTAACAAAAGAAGAAGGAAGGACGATTCGTGTTTTACCACGGCTAACATTATGAGAGGAGGAGCTTTGCTCGGCTTTCTTACAACTGGAGAGGAAGGAAGCGACCATGACCTTTGTTAGAAACCAATCCGGCATTTGCATGGAGTGACCTGGATGACCGCAGGAAACCGGTATGTGTGTGGCCGACCCGAGAACTGAATCCGAGTCTCCCGAGTGCCAGTTGAGGATGTTAGCCACTACATCACTTCGCTCACTTCCCGTGGTGGTATTGGTAAATTACTATTCACTCAGACACTTGGTGGGCTTTCTGAGAAATTATCTATGTGAACGACCCTTTTCAACTTCACTGTTTCTGAAAAATAAGTACAGTAATAAATTAAATGTAGATAGAAATTTGAGGGTAAAATTAACCAGATTTAATATAGGTATTGATATTCTCGTGGGTGACAAACAGTGTCAAAATCCCGATTGAAGTCTTTTTAGGACTGACTACACGATTTTTAGTTTTCTTGTAGTTGTGAAAGCTAAGTGAATATAATAAAAATCTTTTCCTTATAAAAATGTAATTATTTTTCAGTCATTCTTGAACACCTAGAACTGTATGTTGTACTAATTACGATTACTAACACACGCACACAGTGTATACAGGGTGTTTCAAAAATGACCGGTATATTTGAAACGGCAATAAAAACTAAACGAGCAGCGATAGAAATACTCCATTTGTTGCAATATGCTTGGGACAACAGTACATTTTCAGGCGGACAAACTTTCGAAATTACAGTAGTTACAATTTTCAACAACAGATGGCGCTGCAAGTGATGTGAAAGATATAGAACACAACGCAGTCTGTGGGTGCGCCATTCTGTACGTCGTCTTTCTGCTGTAAGCGTGTGCTGTTCACAACGTGCAAGTGTGCAGTGGACAACATGGTTTATTCCTTAGAACAGAGGATTTTTCTGGTGTTGGAATTCCACCGCCTAGAACACAGTGTTGTTGCAACAAGACGAAGTTTTCAACGGAGGTTTAATGTAACTAAAGGACCGAAAAGCGATACAATAAAGGATCTGTTTGAAAAATTTCAACGGACTGGGAACGTGACGGATGAACGTGCTGGAAAGGTAGGGCGACCGCGTACGGCAACCACAGAGGGCAACGCGCAGCTAGTGCAGGAGGTGATCCAACAGCGTCCTCGGGTTTCCGTTCGCCGTGTTGCAGCTGCGGTCCAAATGACGCCAACGTCCACGTATCGTCTCATGCGCCAGAGTTTACACCTCTATCCATACAAAATTCAAACGCGGCAACCCCTCAGCGCCGCTACCATTGCTGCACGAGAGAAATTCGCTAACGATATAGTGCACAGGATTGATGACGGCGATATGCATGTGGGCAGCATTTGGTTTACTGACGAAGCTTATTTTTACCTGGACGGCTTCGTCAATTCAATAAACAGAACTGGCGCATATGGGGAACCGAAAAGCCCCATGTTGCAGTCCCAACGTCCCTGCATCCTCAAAAAGTACTGGTCTGGGCCGCCATTTTTTCCAAAGGAATCATTGGCCCATTTTTCAGATCCGAAACGATTACTGCATCACGCTATCTGGACATTCTTCGTGAATTTGTGGCGGTACATACTGCCTTAGACGACACTGCGAACACCTCGTGGTTTATGCAAGATGGTGCCCGGCCACATCGCACGGCCGACGTCTTTAATTTCCTGAATGAATATTTCGATGATCGTGTGATTGCTTTGGACTATCCGAAACATACAGGAGGCGGCGTGGATTGGCCTCCCTATTCGCCAGACATGAACCCCTGTGACTTCTTTCTGTGGTGACACTTGAAAGACCTGGTGTACCGCCAGAATCCAGAAACAATTGAACAGCTGAAGCAGTACATCCCATCTGCATGTGAAGCCATTCCGCCAGACACGTTGTCAAAGGTTTCGGGTAATTTCATTCAGAGACTACGCCATATTATTTTTACGCATGGTGGATATGTGGAAAATATCGTACTATAGAGTTTCCCAGACCGCAGCGCCATTTGTTGTTGACAATTGTAACTACTGTAATTTCGAAAGTTTGTCTGCCTGAAAATGTACTGTTGTCCCAAGCATATTGCAACAAACGGTGTATTTCTATCGCTGCTCGTTTAGTTTGTATTGCCGTTTCAAATATACCGGTCATTTTTGAAACACCCTGTACATGGAGCATGCAGTTTTTGGGGGAAAAGCGGCCAAAGAAATACAAAATGTTTCGTTAACCAGCAATACGACATAAAGAAGAACTGAATAGATATCTTAAAATATTTTTTCAGTAAGTATTATATATGAACACGAACGCGTTGTTATTACAAGTCTAAGAGTTCACTTATTTCTCTTTTTCAATAAGTTCTACATATGAACACGAACGACTCTGTAAAAAAGTGCTTCCACGAAACATTATTCCTTGTGACTGTGACATTTCTACCGTATATCGCAGCTGATATGCCCGACACAAAAACTGAGTGTGTGTTGGCAACAATGGGCAAGATAACGAAACTCCCCCCCATAGCGTTCCACAACCCGGTTTCAGGCTTCGTTCAACCTGGTGCACACCTCCCCCCTCCCCTCCGCCCTCCCGCCACAGGATTAATTAAAAAGTGAACAGGCATAGTGGCGCTCTCAAATTTGTAAAAATGTCAAGAAGTACGTCGTGGAAAAAAGTCTAAGAGCCCATAATTTAGATCAACAGTAGCTACGTTTAATACTGTCTACGGGAAAAAGGGAGTCCAAAACCTGACAGAAATAAAGAGGTTGCAAAGATGCCATTGTCTAGCGATACCAACCGTATGCATTCACTGTTCTCTCAAGAGGACAGCCTACCTCGTAACGTCGAGTTCGATTCTCGGCAGCATCAAAAAGATTTTGGAAAGTGGCGGAGTCCAGAAGTACTGTGTAGTTAACTGAGCGGTTTACACGTGCTTTAGTTGCACAAACAGGTGCCGTCACCCGCGTCTCGTGCCAGAAAGCAGCGTCACCGCCCGGTTTTTGTATCCTAATTGTCTATTGTTAATTTGATATAAGAGTCATTAGCAGCAGTATATTTAGAGATACTCGTAGATGCTCTCAGAAGATAAATGATTATTGCAAATTTCGCCGAAGTTAATACGGACAAAATTAAAAAGAGGAAGTAAAATTGAGCTGTAAAAAGGCTACACTTAATTCCATACTTTTAGTGTAAAACGAACTATACTTTCGTAGATACGTTTCATAGCAGTATGAAAAATATTTTTTCTTTAGAAACCTCATCCCATGGGAAAAGGATATTCAGGAAAATTATGGTATAGTGTCTTGAGATTATTAAAGATGGAGCGAAAGCTCGGACAGGAGGAGGACGGAGAAAAGTCGACTGCGTCATTTTCAAATGAAATATACCGGCATTATCCGATTTAGGGGCACAACAGAAATGGATTGTGGTTGGCTGAACAAGGATCTGATTTGCTGTCCTCCCAAAAGTAAGTCTAGCTGTCTTAACCACTTTTCCACGCCAGCCGATCAGATTACCGAATGCTCACATGGAAATAATACACTATTTTAGTCTGATGTATTCTCAGCTCTGCGAACATCAGCATTAATGTTTCTTTAGGGGTGTTATGGTAGGCTTTGCCTGTTGTGAAATGTCTCATTAGAGTTGTGAAACTACCATAGGCGACCATAGACTATAATAAATAACCGTGGACTATGTAGGTTTGTTCAAATGTGTGTGAAATCTTATGGGACTTAACTGCTAAGGTCATCAGTCCCTAAGCTTACACACTACTTAACCTAAATTATCCTAAGAACAAACACACACACCCATGCCCGAGGGAGGACTCGAACCTCCTCCGGGACAAGCCGCACAGGCCATGACTGCAGCGCCCATGACCGCTCGGCTAATCCCGCGCGGCACTACGTAGGTTTCGTAACAGCGTTGGTAAGTTAAGATTGTAACCGCATTACCTGTACGTTAGGTGTGTTGCATACATATCAGCGTTACCTCATTTCAATCGCTTTGTTTGCGTATGCGATCAGTGTCTTACTGTATTCCCCCAGAAACTGAAAGCTGTGGACCATTTATAAACTGAGTGAGGATAAATAAAGGGCCGTGCAGCCTACGGAACATTTTTGATCTACATAGTTAACTTTCTATCTGTTACTTAAAAATAAATACCATTTGCAAAATTGAAGCTGTCGATTATTAATTCGGGTTTCATTCGAAAATTGTGGATTTGTAACGTGAAACAGAAGGTGCTGTAGTAAAAAAATACTGATTCATCATATAGTGCTACAAAACGCAATTTCCTCAAAAATGGTAAAATTAAACACAACAGCAAAACAAGAACATATCAAACATCGCTTCAATACTTTGTCGAGCTTATGTAAAATATGTTTCTGATATTCATAAGCAATTTCGCACTTTAGTAATATTAGGAAACTCTTGCCTTTGATCAAGATGGAGAACGTTCTACTGAGTAGAAAACAGCAACAATAATTACTTAGTCTTTTATGTTTGTGCATTTAAATTGTACTTGCATCAGAAATAGTTGCTTTTGTTACATAAAAGGGCAGAAGCTACGAGACCAACTAATTTTTACTGCTTACAAAATGCAGTTTATATTTTGTAAGGATGTCAAATACACAGTGAACTAATACTGGACAATGTGCGGTTATAATTATGCGCAAAACAAAAACACAAAAAAACATAAGGAAGTCGTCGGCTTCCTGTTTCCCTATTCTATTCATTTATGTTTCTTTTCTTAGCAACGCTACTTATCCTACCGGTAATTCTACCATTTACTACGTCCTTTACATACTGTACCAAAAATACCGCACGGTAGTTTTGGTGGAACTAACCCTAAGTTTAAAGCAAATAAAGGAGCCATCTTTTGTACATTCGTTTAGGTCGATATCAGCGTGGTATTACATTAGCATATCAGATTCGTAGTGCTCATGCAACTAAGACATGAAGGGCTCATGAAGTGGAGTCCACAAGGTAGGGGGGAGGATGATGTATATGACGCTTCATCCTTTGATTTACGTAATGTTGTGGAGGTAGGAAGAACATCCGGGCACTAAAATAAATGGCAATTCAACAATAAGCGCAGCTCGTCACGCGTCGACGTGGTAGAGAAAGCCATGTAACGCCAGGAAAGAAAAGAATTTAAAATTCTCTACATCAGCATTTATACGCCGCAAACCACCGTGCGGTATTATTCGCACAATACCTGCTGCTGTAATTTTTTTTCCATTCTTTCTGTTCCATTCATGGATGGCGCGTGGAAGAAAACGACTGCCTGTACGCTTTTACGAGTGTCCTACATTCTCAAACAACATCGTTGTTATTCTTGCGTGATATATGTATATGAGAGATTACTATGTTCTCAGGCTCCTCGCTGAAAGCATTTTCTGGTAGTAAAAAATATGCATTTGCACATTTTACGGCTCTTTCATATAGCGTCTATTACTGGGCTTTGTGTATCACTTTTGTAGCAATCAAGAATTTGTTAAAAATTATGAATCCCGAGGCTCTTCATCAAACGTTGCCAGCCTCTACAGCAACTCCCTCTTATCTAGAATTCGTGAGAAACGATAAACATTCAAGAACGTGTTGTTTAATGACCCATTATGTGTTTAGTCAAACCCTCCCAACAATTAATCCATTGAATGAGGATTGCTGTCTGACTTCGCGCTACGTTCAAGAGTTGAGCTTCCGTTTCTTCTTGGATCGTTTCGATCTATAATTTCAAAATATTTTACAGAAATAAATTTTCAGTTTCGTTGTTTCCTATGCAGGTTATACGTGTTACTTTATCTAGGCTGAACATTAATTTCTTTCTTATCTTGATACGATCTTCCCACAACGAGTAGCGCCGATCTGTAAACGGAGTTAGAGAGCTTTGAAATTGCTATTCATGTGTTTTCACATCATCTACGTGATTCGGCATAATTTCAGACTAGCAATTTTCCTTCCATTCACATATCACATCAAATATATCTCTGACGCATTTTTCAGCGATATTAACACGAATGGTTGCTTCTTTGTTATAACAGTTGAAGCAGAAAACAAATTACAGTCAATTGGAAGGATTCTAAGGAATTTCGGATTATATACAAGAGAAGTATACTCTAAAGTACATCTTGAATCAATTATAGAATATTGTACATCTTAATGGGAATTCGCATTTTTGCATCATCATTCATGTATCTGTAAAAATTATAAAAAGACTCATGCGATCCGTTATAAGGTGTTTGCTAGGTGCGAGACCTTTATAGAGAAGCTCTACTAACTTCACCGTCAGAGTACAAAGAAATTATCAATCACATTGCGAAGAACACTTTTTAATATTCCTGGACTAAACTTCCCAGATTATTCTAAGAACTAAGAAATTTACATCCTTGTGCATACGTATCGAGTAATGGAATTTGAGGCAGTAGAAAACACACAGGAAATGCAAGAAACCACACTTCGTGCGATGCATCTGTGGTAGGATCACGGAAAGACAAGTGGTATCGGTAACAGGTACACTAACTCATATTTCCTGCTATGGCTAGTGGAGTGCAAAATTTATGCACATGTTTGACTGTGTACTCGATTAATAAAACATGGACATGAAGAAACGGGAAAAGCTATCTCAAAACGAAGGAACAGCATTTTATCCGACTGCCGTCATTTTCAGTCTACAAATACAACTAAACGCCGAAAAGGCTGCTGTCTACTATTCTCTTTGTTTTGAAATTCTTAGCTGTGTATACAGTATAACTCTTTAAGTATCAAGCAAAAGCATACTACGCGAGTGTCATTTATGTTTCAGAAGTAAACAGCAAATGCGCATCAGAGATGCAGTTTGTATAGCTATGGTCCGATCTTCTGACTCTTTCTGTCACTCGGGAATCTCTACTGTTTGAGCAACCACCACTATTTATAAATCGTAAGAAATGCTGTTTTTGATACGTATTCAAAGTGGAACTTAGCAAAAGATATAATGTATCCTGCTTTCAGCCTTTATCTATGAATTTAATGACACTCCATAGTTGGAAACATATTTTATTCATGCATCCTCAATTTTCTGCCAGTTTAAGAGCACTAAAGCACAAAGTGTATTTACCCCTTTAAAAGATTTTCAGAAAACAGAAAAGAGACTCTCTGACTTTGTTTCAGTATCCTACATCTAATATAACGGCGGAGAATCAGATATGAACAAATGACGTAGTACCATTATCTGATTTTACAGACGATCAGATAGTAGTACAGAGTGTTGTACCTTGGAACACTCTTCAGACTTCTACCTCAAGCCAGCCCTATAATAGAAGTGTAATATAAGTTCGGATTCCATTCTCAAATGACAGTTTATTCTGAAATTAGAAAAATTATTCCTTAAAAGTAAAGTTTTCCCAAATATCGAAAACTGTTCCAAGGTACAAATCGTCATGAACCTAGGAAAAAATATTCTACTGAAATTTAAAGATGTTGGAATCGAGAAAGTCTGTATTTAGTAGTCCATACCTCAATCTACTGCACATCAATAATGAGTAAGTGAAATCAAATAAGTAGAAGTATTATCAAAAGTTAGTTACAATTCCGAAATAGTATCTATTGGAAACTAACACAAATTTTCATTTTCAAGACAGGTGAAACTGGTAAAACACTGAAGAAACTGAGGTCATTTGCAAATATCGCTTGTTCCATGGTATGATGCACAACCAGTGAGGTACAGTTTAACCACCCACAAGTAATTTAACTGGTTTTAAAAAATAAACAGAACTTTACTCACAATTTAATTCTCAACTGCAGAATTAACAACATCTTCCAAATAGCTTCCATATATTATACAGCAATTAAATTAGTGGAATTCAGAGTACTTACAAATACTGCACAAAACACCATTTTATGTCTCTACATCTACATCCATAGTCCACAAGCCACCTGATGGTGTGTGGCGGTGGGTACCTAGAGTACCTCTATCGTTTCTCCCTTCTATTCCAGTCTCGTATTGTTCGTGGAAAGAAAGATTGCCGGTATGCCTGTGTGTGGGCTCCGATCTCTCTGATTTTATCCTCATGGTCTCTTAGCGAGATATACGTAGGAGGGTAGCAATATACTGCTTGACTCCTCGGTGAAGGTATGTTCTCGTAACTTCAACAAAAGCCCATACCGAGCTACTGAGCGTCTCTCTTACAGAGTCTTCCACTGGAGTTTATCTATCATCTCTGTAACGCTTTAGAGATTACTAAATCATCCTGTAACGAAGAGCACTGCTCTCCGTTGGATCTTTTCTACCTCCTCTATCAACCCTATCTGGTACGGATTCCACAGCGGTGAGCAGTATTCAAGCAGTGGGCGAACAAGTGTACTGTAACCCACTTCGTGCTCGGACGAGGATTCTTCCAATGAATCTCAGTCTGGCATCTGCTTTAGCGACGATCAATTTTATGTGGTCAATCCATTTTAATTCACTCCTAATGCCTACTCCCAGATAATTTATGGAATTAACTGCTTCCAGTTGCTGACCTACTATATTGCAGTTAAATGATAAAGGATATTTCTTTCTATGTATTCACAGCACATTACACTTGTCTACATTGAGATTCAATTGTCATTCCCTGCACCATGCCTCAATTCTTGCAGGTCCTCCTTCATTTTCCGTTGTTACAACCTATCGACATACTACAACATCATCCGTAAAAAGCCTCAGTGAACTTCCGATGTTATCCACAAGGTCACGCCCCTGCGGCACACCTGAAGTCATTCTTACTTCGGAAGACTTCTCTCCATTGAAAATCACATGTTGAGTTCTGTTATCTAGGAACTCTACAATCCATTCACACAATTGGTCTGATAGTCCATATGCTATTACATTGCTCATTAAACGACTGTGGGGAACTGTATCAAACACCTTGCGAAAGTCAAGAAACACGGCATGTACCTGGGAACCCGTGTCTATGGGCCTCTGAGTCTCGTGGACCATCACACAATCGTCTTTTTCGAAACCCATGCGTATTCCTAAAGAGTAGATTTCTAGTCCAGAAAAGTCATTATACTCGAACATAATACGTGTTCCAAAATTCTACAACGGGTCGACGTTAGAGATATAGGTATACAGTTCTGCATATCTGTTCGACGTCTCTTCTTGAAAACGGGGATGACCTGTGCCCTTTTCCACTCTTTTGGAACGCTACGCTCTTCTAGAGACCTACGGTACACCGTTGCAAGAAGGGCGTAAGTTCCTTCGCGTACTCTGTGTAAAATCGAACTGGTATCCCATCAGGTCCAGCGGCCTTTCGTCTTTTGAGCGATTTTAATTGTTTCTCTATCCCTCTGTCGTCTATTTCGATATCTACCATTTTGTCATCTGTGCGACAATCTAGAGAAGGAACTACAGTGCAGTCTTCCTCTGTGAAACAGCTTTGGAAAAAGACATTTAGTATTTCGGCCTTTAGTCTGTCATCCTCTGTTTCAGTACCATTTTGGTCACAGAGTATCTGGACATTTTGTTTTGATCCACCTACCGCTTTGACATAAGGCCAAAATTTCTTAGGATTTTTCTGCCAAGTCAGTACATAGAACTTTACTTTCGAATTCGTTGAATGGCTCTCGCATAGCCCTCCTCACATTACATTTAGCTTCGTGTAATTTGTTTGTCTGCAAGACTTTGGCTATGTTTATGTTTGCTGGGAAGTTCCCTTTGCTTCCGTGGCAGTTTTCTATCTCGGTCTCACCACAACATAAGCAGAACAAAATCTCGCAAACTGCTTCTGGTGCTGCCTTGTGCGCATACTTCATCGCGATTCTAAAATCGCACACTACAAACAATCACCGGCTGGTGTGGCCGAGTGGTTCTAGGAGCTTTAGTAAGGAGCCGCGGGACCACTACGGTCGCAGGTTCGACTCCTGCCTCGGGCATGGATGTGTGTGATGTCCTTAGGTAAGTTAGGTTTAAGTAGTTCCAATCTCAAAGGTAACTAACGCTCACGACAGCTATGGCGTGTATTTAAAGCCTTATCTGTATCCTCATAGTGGCGCTACTAACGCCACATTTATGCGATTGGAACGAGATTTGAACCGATACCATCTTTCAGATGTAGAAACACGCCTACCAACTTTCGTTTATGTCGCACAACTCCTTCCTGGTGTCGCAATTTTTCCGTCAGTGTATCTGGTACTTGTGTACAGATACCAAGTGTATCTTAACTGTAGAACCAACTTCTCTACATTTTCTTTCGAGAGCAGAATGAGATGACTACTGGGGTAATTCATGAGTACTTTCTCATCTGACTGTTTTCGCTTCCATTTACAAAATGGTTCAAATGGCTCTGAGCACTATGGGACTTACTACTGAGGTCATCAGTCCCCTAGAACTTAGAACTACTTAAACCTAACTAAGCTACAGACATAGACATCCATGCCCGAGGCAGGATTCGAACCTTCGACCATAGGCGGTCGCGCGGTTCCAGACTGTAGCACCTAGAACCGTTCGGGCACTCCGGCCGGCGCTTCCATTTACAGGACCACCATATTTGGCCCTTTCGTTGACACAACAGGAGAGGCTGATACACTACAATTCAGCTACTGAAGTCAAGAAGTTAGACATGAGGTTAGTCAAGCATATGAACAAGACAAGTAAATATTAATATGAACGGTCTTTCTTCAGTTTGTTGTTTTCATTAAACTACGACGATCTTCATCGTCACTGCTTTCTTTTGAGATTTAATAACAATAGAAGTAATGAAAATGTTACTAGCAGCTAACGTAATCAACTGGGATAATGGGTTTCACTTGAATAAAATTGGCAGTCCACTTCCTTATGTTTTCACTCTTACAGGTGTCAGCAGACTGCCTTTTTCGAAAGTCAAAAAATTAACAAACGCTACCAGTTTGAACTACTACCCTTCTGACTTTTATGCATAATGATATCTCTGGGGTGATATCAGAGTGTCATTATTATTTGGTATATCTTTGACACATTCACCCTTAAGATGTCTGTACAGCACTTGTCAAGCATCTGCTCCAGACATCCGTTCCATGAATAAATAACGTACGAATTGTGCCCAAATACCTACCTTCAACTGACGCAGAGGATATTTGGAAGATGTGCAGTCGAAGTGTTAATAGCCGAAGTACAGAGTACCTCATCGAATACAGACTAACCTGTCTTCAGTCAAGAACCATGAGAGACTGACCAGTTGAGAGCAACCAGCAATCGTGTTCAGTGGCTACATTTCTGCCAAGTCTTTCTGCAATATCGCACAAGGAACATACATCTTCTCGTAGCTCTGTTACACGACCTCGTGTAAACTCAGTGATATGTTGGTAATGGTGTCTTTGTCTTCTTAAAGGCACCCTTGACTACCATCAAGTCACTACGTCCAATCTCAAAGGTAACAAATTTGGTAAACCTCTCAGTATTAACTGATTTCCCAAAGTATTTCCCAAAATATTTCTGTTAGTCCGCTATGTCGATGATCTCAAAAACGAAACGTCGGTTATCTTGTACAGCACGCACAAATGAAACTCTATCAAAACTAATGAGTATACAATTCGCTTTCCTAACTCAACATATCTTCAAATAATTTTTGCTTTAATAGGTACTGACATGTTAGCCATTACAGAATTAGGATATCACTGTCATTAGGACACTCGTTTGAAAATTCTGTAGCGAATTTGGTAAAAATATATTCACAGTTCAGCCAACAGCCTAGCCGCAGTGGTAATAACTGTTCCCATCAGATCACTGAAGTTAAATGCTGTCGGGCTTGGTTAGCACTTGGATGGGTCACCGTCTGGGTCTGCCGAGTACTGTTGGCAAGTAGGGTGCACTCAGCGCTTTTGAGGCCAATTGAGGAGTTGGTTGAGCTACTTGATCGAGAAGTAGCGGCACCGGTCACGAAACGGACAATGGCCAGGAGAGTAGTGTGCTAACCACATGCCACACTGTATCCGCATTCGGTGACGCCTAAAGCCTGAGGATGACACGGTGGCCAGTCGGTACCGTTGGGCCTTCATGGCCTGTTAGGATGGCTTTTTTCATATTCACAATTTAAGTTTGATATAATTAAGCGTTAGTTAAAATCACTCTCGCTCTCACGTAGCGTCACAGCTCTTCAGTTAATGTTCGGATCATAATAACTAAAGAACATATTTCCCGTTAATCAACCACAGATTTCTCAATGGGTGGCCTCTGATTCGATAGGGGAGACGAACTACGATAGATCAGCTGTTTCAAAATTAATCAGTAATATTTCTTACTAGTTTTTCAAGAACGCACTGGCTACAGAAGAACTTTCAGAACGCACGAAAGCAGATTATTTTAAACTTAGCGACGGTTTATGGCACCAGGACGTCAGGAATAACACAGTTCGTTGAGAAACCGTAAAGCAGAATGAGTCATTTGGTGGAAGTCACAAATTTCAGACGAGTGTAATGTTGTTGGCGACCACAGCTGTAACACAAGGCTACGGTCGCAGGTTCGAATCCTGCCTCGGGCATGGATGTGTGTGATGTCCTTACGTTAGTTAGGTTTAAGTAGTTCTAAGTACTAGGGGACTAATGACCACAGCAGTTGAGTCCCATAGTGCTCAGAGCCATTTGAACCATTTTTTTGTAACACAAGGGTTGGATAAAATTATATGGATAGCCATATAATCTGCTACAGAGCCACGAATCTGATTTTTCTTGGCAACTGATTAAAACAAAGCCTGAAAAGCTTTCAATGATGTTTTATTCCACTTTTCGCAAAGAAACTTTGAGAGAGGTTCGAAGTGGTCAATGAACGTACAGTTTCAACAAAGAGCTTCACACTATATCACCATTTATTCCGGGCACCATATCTGTTGGTGCGTGGGATGTAATCTTGGTTTTTATCTGCGAGCAGCTGCCAATAAGCCACCTACTGCAGTGACAAATTCTAGGCCCTGTCTTGTGCAGCGTTTCGAGTAAAGCCGTAGTACCGTGGGAGGGAGGATTTTGTACAGAATGACGGCAGACTAAACAGATCTCTGATATGGCGTATGGGTTTGGAAAATGCTTTATGAACTCATTTATCAGCCTCCGTAATGGACACCCATAAATAAGCTGATGGGGTAGATGCAGTACAGTTCTGCTCAGGGTTGTAATCATACTCGATAAGTTAGTTTGATATACACCACCGCCGACAAACTCTGCGGTGATATATGTTTCCGTGTCAAATAGCGTTCGTTCATATATAATGTTCTTCAGGAAAGTAATACCACGACAAAAACTAACTCAAAATTTCGATTTGTGTCTGGCTGGATGTTTATGAGATGTGGCCTTACTTAAAGTTTCGATTTCTGTCTGAATGCATGTTTATGAGGCGTTACGGAAATATTACTTCGTGCCAACGCACAGGCCCGCATCGATGTTTGCACTCGGTATCGTCTTCTGTCTTTCCATGAAGAATGACCTCCCGATCCACAGTGGCTACAGCTAGTATGCCTGCCAGCTCCGTTAGACTGAGATCGACTGGAATGACTACAGATGCTTTCTATTCAATGTCCCATCATTTATGAAACCTTTTGAAGCAATATATTGAGTCATAAAGCAGTCGTTTGGTGAAACAGTAGACAACAACTAGAAAAAGTGCAGTTTGAGAGAAAATTCTGCTGAAATGATTCATGAGTTGGTATGGAAAGCTAAAATTCTGGATGACAAGTAGAGCGATAGTCTCGTGCAGTGTGTAGAGGAGTATTCCCGTGGTTACGTTATAATGTGGATGTCGGGTCTACTTGCCATTTGGTGTATTAGTGTATGCGAAAATCTAACTCAGGTCAGTCTCTCCCCCGTTGAAGACACGAACGAGGAGGAAGAACGAGAGAGAGAGAGAGATAGAGAGAGAGAGAGAGAGAGAGAGAGAGAGAGAGAGAGAGAGGAAGAGAGAAGTGAGTATGGAGACATTACGAGAGAAAGGAGAATCAGTCTTTTCGGTGATAGCGAGTGAGATGGTGTCATTGTTAAGACACAGTACTCGCATTGGGGAGGAATTTCCCTTCCGGCACCCCACATTTAGTTTTTCTTTCATTTTCCTAAGTCGCTTAGGGAAAATACCAAAGTCATTTGTTCCAAAAGGGCATGACTAATGTCCTTGGCCATCCTTGTCCAATTTAAGCTTGTGCTATATCACTTATTTGCATTTTTAGGAGACGGACTCGTAATTCAAGTGTTCGATGTCTATAAAATCAGCTGTCGACCGTGGTTATACGCTACAATGCCACGGATAAGGGTTCAGTTAGTTCCATATCACAAAGAGACACATCTTGCATACTGAACACCCAAGCAAAACTGCTGTGTTGGTGGGATCTGTTGCCTGAGTTCATACGCGAAGCAAGTTTTCTGTGTTTTGTGGTTCTGATATTTTCATTAAGAGATTGTAATTCATCAGTGTCTTCTTTCCCGTACTCAATACTTGTGACAACATAGAATAACAGACTATTTTCTATGTAAATACGTCAAATAATTACGTAATCTGAAAGTTTCCGCAGATCGACAGTCACTAAGTGTCAAGTGGAGCTTTCCAATATTAATTATTTCTTTAATCATAATTTCGCTTGAAAACTATTCACATATTGGTGTAATATGTTTTGAAGATCTGAATGCACTGCTACAAACTGATTGAATATGTCAATTGGGAACACTCTCTCTTTGTTAATCTGTCACTGTTTGGTATGTTTCTCAGGCTATGCGACGGGGCGGGGTCGGTCGTCTGCGTTGTCCTTAACGCTGTCGTTCAGTCCACCTACCTCGATAGCATTCTTCTCCATGTATCTTCACTCTGTCGTAGCAGATACTTGTTAGGCAGTGTAAAGCAACGTTGATGAAATCACTACCTAATACCTACTACACAGAGGCCGCGTTACTCTAGTTGAAAGTCAGTTGCTGAAAGTCCATGATTAAAAAGAAAATTCTAATTAATAGATTTTTATGCACTGACACTTTCTAATGGCTTCAAATGATAAAGAAAGTCAATCTGTTCTTGTACTAACTTAGTTTTAACAAACAAGCGTAGGTTTTAGGACTTTTATATAATTCTCTTTGTCTGCAGAATAATAAATAAAAGTCTGAAATTTCCATTAACATTCCATTAACAATGAATGTGAAGTGAAAGTGATGTAAAAAGATATACTGAAAAAATAATGTAATGTGATTCCTTAATATGTGATTTCTAAGCCATTTTCAGAACATGTAGAAATGATGTCGGAAGACGTTCGTTGTAAGAGGCATCAGGATAGTACCTAGTAGAAGTAAGTAAATAGATTATGTACCTGATGTTTATTTGAGAGCCACATAAGTTGGTTAAATATTTTCAACATTTCCAGTAATTTGGCGTTTTCTGTGTATAACAGCTTGTTTAGTGTAAAGTCATGAGATATTTAATAGTAACTATTAGGTAAATATTTTTTCTGAAAAGAAAAGTTAAAGAAAATGTTTGTAAATTTTTGATTTTTTTTTTTTTTTTTGGCTTTCTTACGTAGTAATATGTATTACTTTTAACAGGAACTCGCTTAGGAATTCTCCCACTGTAAAATGCAAATAATGATGTTTTGAAACAGAGTAAAGTAATAGTGCCAATTTGGGTAGTATTGTTATTTTTGAATAATGGTTAATTCACTCTTTACTGAAAATAATTAGTACTGCGTAAGACTATTTGGTGAAAGATGTTGAATTTCAATGAATATAGAGTTTTCTTGGATAAGAGTATTGTGAAAATAAGCAGGAAATTTTGAGTAAAATCAAATTCTGGAAGGTTCCCCGCAAAGTCTCCCTTTTAGATTTGAGAACAAAAATATGAATTATGATACGTGTATATGTGTAAAGTTAGGGTGCAGTAATTGAGAATGGTGGCTTAGACGTAATTTATTTTGCAGGTAAGAAATTTTGAAAAACCTGATACGAGACAATAAGAAACCAGGACTAGAACAAATGATTGGACGCTGTATCACAGTGAAGTGCCTTTAAAGCAACCGAAGTGTAAGTGTGAGAAATAAAAATGTTCTACACCAGTGGTGCTACAGAAAGTGTTTTCTTGCTAAAGTATGTAAAAAAGGCGCTCCCCAAAGCGAGAAGTTTAAAAATAAGTGAAGAAAATTACATCGTAATAATATAATGAAAGAAACATTGTATCCATAGCGATGATTAAAGCTAGTGTTATTCTGCTAGAAAATTTTGTGGAATAACGCTAACTAAGTCGAATCTTTTGTATAATAATAAATTAGGCTTCATGAACGCTATCATGTCTTCTGTCTTCTGTAACCAATTACCTCCAAAAATATCTTTCTTTTTCCAGTTCTCTTGTTTTCTACATCTGCATCTACATCCATACTCCGCAAGCCACCTGACGGTGTGTGGCGGAGGGTACTTTGAGTACCTCTGTCGCTTCTCCCTTCTATTCCACTCTCGTATTGTTCGTGGAAAAAAAAGATTGCCGGTATGCCTCTGTGTGAGTTCTAATCGCTCTCATTTTATCGTCATGGTCTCTTCGCGAGATATACGTAAGAGGGAGCAATACACTGCTTGACGCCTCGGTGATGGCATTTACTCTCTATGTACATTTTATATACGAGGGTCAGTCAAAAAGTAATGCCTCCAATTTTTTTTTCTACGTTTAATTGTCAGGAAATTTAAATGCAATTACATAGGTTGAAAACCTGAACATTGAGGATCATTTTGTCATTTTTCAATGTAATCTCCGCCCATCTCTATAGTTTTGGTCCATCTTTGAACAAGGGCATGTATCCCAGCACGGTAAAAATCACAGCTCTGCTTCCTAAGCCATTGACGCACGGATGTTTTGACGGCCTCCTCATCTTCAAAATGAATCCCACGATGAGCTTCTTTTAGTGGCCCGAACAGGTCAGGGCTGTATGGGGGATGAGGCAAAACTTCCCATCCAATTTTGACAATCTCGTCAGAGGTGTGACGACTGGTGTGTGGTCTTGCATTGTCATGCAAAAGAAGAACATCTGCCATTGATTTTGTTGGGCGAACTCGCTGAAGACGTGCTTTAAGTTTTTTGAGGGTTGTGACGTATTGAACAGAATTTATTGTGCATCCCTGCTACAAAAAATCAACCAGAATCACACCCTCTGTATCCCAGAAATCTGTTGCCATAACTTTCCCTGCCGATCGCACAATTTTGAATTTTTTCTTCCTCGGCGAGCTTGTGTGACGCCACTCCATTGACTGCCTCTTTGATTCGGGTTCAAAAAAATGCACCCATGTTTCGTCCCCGGTCACAATTTTTTTCAGAAACTCATCTCCCTCCAAACGGAAGCGCTGCAAGTGTTGGGAGGCTATTGTTTTCCTTGCCTCTTTATCCTGATCGGTTAACATTCTTGGAACCCACCGTGCACAAACTTTTGAGTACCCCAATTGTTTAATAATCGTGATCGCACTGCCTTTACTAAGAGAAATAATGCGACACACTTCATCTGCAGTCACCCGACGGTCACCACGAATGATGTCATCAACTTGCTGAATGTTGTGTGGAGTCACTGCACTCACCGGCCTGCCGCTCCGCTTTTCGTCAGTCAACGGTGTTTGCCCTTCAGCTTCCTTACAACGACGAACCCATCGTCTAACAGTGCTCACATCCATTGTCACAACACCATACACCTTCTTCAGTCTTTCATGAATGCGTATGGGCGTTTCACCTTCTGCATTCAAGAATTCAATCACACAACGCTGTCTCAAACGAACATCGATGTCGGCCATCTTACAAACTTCTGCTGTGCTGTCACCTGTTGACACAGAAAGTTACTACTGCAGTGGATTGCAGAAGAAGGTTTGAGGAATGGCGCCAAATTCAAATTTTTCACTTAACTTAATTTTTTTAAGTAGGAAAAAATGGGAGGCATTACTTTTTGACCGACCCTCGTACATTATTTATTATGATAGGGAAAAAGGAAAGGAAATATCAACGATGTTTCGAATGAGGAAGAGTTTGGTTCACAATACAAACGAAAACGAAATTATATTGCCAACAACTCGGGATGCCTGGTGTTCATCATACACTTGATGACACTAAGAATGCACGTCCCCTGAGGCCTATTAACTGCTTGTGTCCCCATCATCCTTCTGTATGTACTTCTTCAAATTAATGATATTTCGTAATCCGAGAAGTTTGTGCGACTTGACATATTCTAATTTATATGCATTGGCATGAGACTTGGTAATAATTCTAAAGGGTCCCACATACTCATTTGTAAACTTCTTGGTTTCTGCAGTAAGCTTTTTAGATTTTTCTTGGTTTGCGCCAGTGCTAAATCACCTAGGGCACGCTCTCGCATCGTGTCTTCTTTTTCTTTCCAGAATCTTTTTTCTAATATTTGCCCATGCTATCCCCATTCTTTGGTCCATGGCCATTTCAGTAAGATTGGGAAATTCAACTAAGTCCAATAACAAGTTATTTGGTCTGGTTACACACATTAACTCTACAGGTGCAAAGTCCATTGCTTCATGTTTGGGGTGATTAATCATCTCTTCAAAATATTCTAAGTAGTTGGCCCAAGCTGACTGATTCTTGTGACAATACGTCCTACAGAGACGATGTAGTTCTTTCATTACTCTTTGGCACATGTTTCCCTGAGGAAAATAGGCTGAAATCTTTCTATGGTCTATATTCCTTTTGTTTAAACATTTCTCAAAACTCTTAGACACAAACTATGGTCCATTAACTGATAACATGGATTTCAGCACCCCAATGCTTACAAAATAATCTTTCTCTAGTTTACTAACAATTACTTTGGAATTTGTCTTCTTTATTGGATAAAATCCAACATACTTCGTAAATCCATCTACCAGTACAAAGACATATTCACATCCCTCCCCTTGAAACAGGTAGAGGGCCAAAAAGATCCACAGCTACGAGATCTAGCATATATTCAGTTTCTACAGAATACATTCATATCTGTATAATCCTATTATTTGCTCGCACGTTCTGACATCTGTCACTAGATTCCAGCCTTTTCTGTACCCTACGTCACATGTTAGCGGAAATTACTAACTCATTCAATTTCGTGATACGTTTTCTCGTTCCATAGTGTCCGTACTTCCTACGTACATTACTTGTCAACACGTCCAGACGTTGTTCTGGCAAACATCGTTCTTTCTCCGCCTAAATACTATCTTGCGATGAATTTTGTAATATTCCGCTATTTTCGGAAAATCTGGATGCCCTAGCCGGCTTTTTACCAGTTTAATACTGTCATCTTGATTTTGTTCCCTCCTGAGATTCTTACAAACGCGTTTATGCGGTTCTTCTTCTTCTAATTGTATTTTTGCCAGCAAAACATCACTCCATTCGCGTTGTCCGTTGTCCTAAAGGATCTACTTTCTGCCCATTTTCTTTCACATTTTTAGACAGTACATCGGCTACAATGTTCTCCGAGTCCTTTATGTACTTTATATCAGATTCCTGGAGACACGTTGACCATCTCCTCAGTCTGCCGTGTTTTAGTTGGTGTGTCTGCAAATATGTAAAGGCCCGATGGTCACACTATACTACTGCTTTATGTCCTAATAGGTAATGTTCAAATTTCTGTAGATCAAATATAATTGGTAGAGGTTCCAACCCCAAAATGGCATAGTTATTTTCCACCTATTGCAACGATCGACTAGTAAACGTGCTCGTTTTGTGATCTCGGTTTTTTCTTTCTGTTTCAATTTGGAACAGTTCCATCCCCAGACCAGAACAACATGCATCTGATCCAAGACAGAAGGACTTGGCAAAGTCAGGATGGCTTAAGAACTGACTAATTAGCAGCGCCTATGCAAGTTCTTCAAAGGCCCTCTGACACTCATTTGTCCATCTAAACGGTACAATTTTCTTTAATAGTTCTCTCAGACAAGATGCACTGAATAATTGTCCAGGCACAAATTTTGAATAGAATCCAAAAAGGCCAAATATACCTGTTAATTCCTTTCGGGTAGTAGGGTCTAAATAATTCCTAATGGCTTTAATTTTTTTCAGGATCGGGCGTAATTCCTTTTCCACTAACAAAATATCCCAGGAATTTTATTTCTTTCCTTATAATATCCGTTTTGTCTAATTTGAGTTTCATTCCACCCCTTTCTAATGCTTCTGAAACCTTATCCAACAACATACACTGTTCTTCCCAAGTGGGAGTTGAAACAAACACATCGTGCAAATAAACTATAATTCTTCTTAATAACTGGTGACCTAGCACTTGTGACATTGCTCTAACAAATGCACAAACGCTAGAGTTCAACCCAAAGGGCACAACCTTGTACTGACAGCACCTTCCTTCGAACAGGAAAGTTGTGTATTTCCTAGATTCTTTCGCTAAGGGTAGGTTCCACTAATCACAAGTTAGATCCATTGGTGTGAAAAATTTTGCACCTTTAAATTTTTGCAATAATTCTTCTATATTTTCAGGCCTCTCACTCTCTAGCAATATTATTTTGATCAAAACTCTGGCGTTCTAAACGAGCCTAATCGAACCATCTTTTTTAGGCACCACAAGCAGTGGGTTGTTATACACACTAATTCCACTTTCTATAATGCCCCATTTAAGTATTTTCTGAATTATATCACTCACAGCTTCTTTATGTACTTCCGCAACAGCGAATGGCTTCAGGAACAAATATGCATCTTCTATTCCAGTTAGATAACATTCGTAATCTCTAACTAGTCCTGGTTGGTCAGAAAACACTTCCTGATGCCTGCTCAAAATTTTTTTTGGCTCATCCTTTGTGTTTCTGTTAAATCCGATAATCCCTGTACTTTTTCGTTAATTCTTATTCGGATGTTTTCTACTTCAGAAAGATCTACTTCCTTCCTTTCTCCATACTCATTATACCCCACAATATCCTCTTTCTTTCTGCAGTAACGTATAAGCATGTCACTTTGCTCGTCCGATTCATATTGCCTTTTACCAACAAAAGGAATAGCTGCTGTTGTTCCCTGCACCACTTTTCCTTTGTATATTTTTAAGAAATCTACTCCCACCAGCATTTCCGCGCTTAAGCCATTTATTATTAGAAAATTCTTGCCCAGCTGTACTTCACCGATCCTGACATGTAGCGTAACTTCATGTTTAAATGCTTTTTTACCTTTCCCTGTGCCTACAATAATATTTATGCCATTCACTGGCATTATAACCACATCCTTACTAGTAGGGAGAGCATTCACAAAACCTTGTGACGCTGCACATAAATCGGAGCCACTATGCAGTAAACAAGGAAACTTCTCATTAAAAATAGTAACTTCTATTTTAGGCTGTCCTGCAGTTTTCTCTCTTGACTTCAGAATCAGGTTCGTCTAACAAATCTTGCACTACATCACATCTGTTGAATCCTACACCTTCTGTGGAAATTACGCACATATTCATGGAGTCTTCTTCCTCTTTAACTCAGGCAGCTTTAAAGAGTTTGTCCACTACTGACAAACCAAAACATTTCTCCAAACACTCTCCTTCTTTAATAATAATATCGGATTCGGGAGCCCTTCCTATCGTGTTGTCAGAATTATCAAAATAACCTCTTGCTTCCTCCACTTCCGTTCCTTCTTCGTCGCTATCACACACTACTCCTTCCAATCTACGTAAAACTTCCCCTACCCTTCTATATTCTTTCTCAGGTACCTCTAATACCGTTTACCCTATTATAGTGCTAATTCCATAGTTCACTGTAAGCTCCTCATCTGCACTGCAGTGCTCACTCACACTAACATCCTGTTCTGAGTTGTTATTTTAGATAGCTGTTCCCCATTAACGTGGTTCCGGGAATCGCTATTATGACTTTTTCTTTAGCAAGAATCTACTGCACTTCCCTGGAGAACACATATTCTGACAGTGTCTCTCTCCTCTGCAACATCTGTTACACCAACCCCAAGATGTTCAGCTGGTGGCTGCCTTACAAAAGATTTTGCTAGCGGACTTAACCTGTGCTCAGCAGCCTGCAAACGCTAGCACCATTACAGACTGCCATTAGTTTTGCCCCTCTCCTAGGCGGGCATTGCCACTGACATTTCTTTTATCTGGCTGTCTACACCACTCCGCCCAGTCAGCAGACTGCTGATGTCTATATTCAACGTTTCGTTCTCTGTCATTACGCCTCCTTCTAACAGGACCCTTGCCTCTGTAATTACTGGATCTTTGCACTTCTATTCTACTTACTTGCGCTTCAGCTCTGTTTTCATTTTGATTAACGGGAGGCCTATTATACCTCCTAGCATTCTCCTCCTCCTTTACAAGATTTCCGACCCTCTCAAGACAGTGAATAAATGTATCACCATCATCCATAGGCGCCGAGATTATTTTATTACGCCAATACAAGGGCAACTTATTCTCTGTCCCCATAATGACCTGTTCCGTCTCCACTTAAGAGCTCAAATATGACGAAGTTGTGACCCATTTTTGCACAACCTCTTAATAGTATCTTTCTTCGTATCATATTTCTCAACTGACCAGAATTTGTTCAAAGCTTTCATCTGCTTTCGCTTGCCCCTATATTCCTCAAAAAGTGCCTGTTTAAAATCCTCTATCTTGTCATATTTATCTACTGCCCAATTTCCCCATATTCTAGCTTCACCCATCAAATGCATTCCATGATTTAGGCAAAACATCCTCAAAATCACCCCATATTCTTTAGGATGTACATTTTTACTTGGATCAAATCGCAAAAACTGCCAATGTGCCACGTATGCAATTTCTGATGATTCTACAACACCATTAGATATTCCATAGTCAGTACTGTTAGTAACACTTTCTTCTACTCTTTTTAGTCTACCATCATAGATACGCAGTTGTTCACCTACAGCATTACTAAATTGAGTTATGTTACTTTCCATGTTAGTAAATTTAGCAGACACTTGCACACCAGATTTCTCACACACATCCTGTCCTTCTTTGATTTGATTTCCCATTATAGTGTGACTATCTTCACATTGTTTTTCCACTTTATTTACTTGTTCCTGCATTTTATTTAAATCTGCATTTACTTGTTTCCCTACGTGTTTGCTGTCATCAGCAACTTGCTTAATTTGAGATGTCAATTAATTTTTTCCTGTTACAAAAGCATTATTAAATTCTTGTTTTGCTTTACTAATTTCACTTTTTACACGGTCACTAAACAAAGTCATATCGTTATTCCATGAATCTCTTAACTTAGAAATTTTGTTTTTTATTCTGGATTCCATTTCTACTGACGTGTTAGTAAACCCTTAATTAACTTCAGAAACCAATCCATCAGCTTCAGTATGCTACACATTTCTTTAGGCGTGCAATCCATTTATCTCAGAACTTAAAGAATTCTTTATATCTGGAAACCATTTCCTTCACTTTAGTGTTAATATCAGAGCTTAATTAAATTTTAATTTCGGAACCCAATCCATTCATTTTGATTTTCATATGCCCCATCTTTTTCAAAATATTTGCTAACATTTCTGAAACACTATCTTTCTGCTCACAAGCAATTGACAATGGTTCCTGCTTTTTCTCTGTAACAGTTAACACGTGTAAACATTAACCTCAGGTTCTGCTTCACTTTTTTTTCTCCTATATAGGAATAGGTGTGGAGTTTTCAACCTTAGATTTCCTTTTTATCCTTTGAACAGGAAAGGGTATAAACTCGACAACGATTTCCACCGTGTTCTGTTCATTGTCTGTCCCCTAATTGGCCAGCACTGAATCTGGCAAGCCACTATCGTTAGCTTGTGAGGCATAAAATCTAAATTCACCAGCCACTGCATCATCTGAAAGTATTACTTTCTCCAAATCTACCCCCACATTCTCGTCTACTATAGCAGGGTTAATTTTTTCCGCCATGTTCACAGGTTTCTTTCCACACACACCAGCCAAACGAAGTAGAGTACAACTTAGTTTTTTTCGATCGTCGTCAGCACAGCGAGATGTTACAGCGGGTCCGTTCGCCAAGCTCTGCCGCCGCAGATGTAGTTTCTGGGTCCACACTCCGTCCACTGCTGCCAACTGCCGTAGATTCCCGGCTGCTGTTGCCCGTTGTCGCGCGATGTTCAGTTGTTGCCGATGTCTTCAGCTGCGTTCTCCACCGGTTGTTCTAGCCGCCAAATCCTCCACTTCGCTGTTCATGTCCTTTCTGAATCATCTTTCCCTTGATCACATGGTTCCTCTGTTTCTCTATCAAAGTTTATTTTTGCACGTCTGGGTCTTTCTTTTATCGGGTTAGCTGCACTCTGCTTTTAAAGTTCACACTCACTTGAACTTCACGTGTCCCAAACGCTACACGCATCAATTGCGGAGGGTCGGGGTCGGTCGTCAGTGTTGTTAACGCTAACGTTCAGTTCACCTACCTTGACAGTATTCTTGCCGATGTCCCTTCACTGTGTGTCAGCAGACACGTGCTAGGCAGTGTAAAGCAGCGTTGATGAAATCACTACATAATGCCTACCTCACAGAGGCCACGTAACTCTAGTTGAAAGTCACTTCCTGAAGGTTCATGATTAAAAAATGAGTCTTTCTGGATATTAAGTCTACTTGCAGAAAAGCGTTTAACATTAGATTAACTCTGTTTTTTGTTTATATTGAAACACATGAAATGGCTATCAAGTTCGTATTTAATATTGTGAAACCTTATCATTGAAAGTTCACTGTCTGCGTAACAAATATTCACTCGAAAGGCAGCCAGAAGTTTAGCAAGTCCGACCCGACTAATTTTCACGTTCTACCAGTCACAGACCCACAGCTGTTTGCGAGTTAGGCATTCGGTCGTTTAAGTAGTCTTCTTTGTAAGAAGTGCTCGCCAAAATATTCCGTACTGGGCACAAAACACGCCGCCGGAGTTGTTACTACGAGCAAACTATTTAACTTAGAAACAGCAAACATTCATTATAGTGTTCGTAACTCCAATCGCTTCAGTCACAATATGCTCGAACAGAAATTACCTCACCATTTTCTCATCTTACAGAGTATTTTTAAGAAGCGATCTAACATCGTGTTATCTGTAGGCCGGCCAGCAAGCGACTCTTTCGTGGTACTCTCCTCTCTGCCCACTCCTCTGTCGGCGCAGGAACTGCTTAATTTTGATTGGCTGTTGATCTAAACGACCAATGAAAATGTTCCTTCCTGATCCTTCTCACGCCAAATGTTGCCTTATCCAGTCACCAATTTGATAGTAATTAGTCTCATCAAAACTTCAGTTTATTGTATCATGTTTAATCAATATAAGCGAAGTGCGAAATATTCTTCAAATTAATAAATAAACACAGACATACGGCACCTGAATCGTGGTTGCAACATAACTTTCTCACAGTTTGTTTGTACAAGATTTATCGTAAAATGAAATATTAAATTTCAATGTATGTACCACATACACTCTCTCAATCACTCTCACAAACTCTCATAACAAAACACAATCAACTAATAATTTTGAGCCGGCCGCGGTGGCCGTGCGGTTCTGGCGCTGCAGTCCGGAACCGCAGGACTGCTACGGCCGCAGGTTCGAATCCTGCCTCGGGCATGGGTGTGTGTGATGTCCTTAGGTTAGTTAGGTTTAAGTAGTTTTAAGTTCTAGGGGACTTATGACCTACGATGTTGAGTCCCATAGTACTCAGAGCCATTTGAAACATTTTTTGAATAATTTTGATAGATTTAGTTACGTAATGCAAAGTGACTAAAGTTTTAAAAAGAAGATTCAAATTAATTGATTTTTATGCACTGAGAGTAGGTACTGGGAGATGAAGAAGCTTACACAGGATAGAGTAGCATGGAGAGCTGCATCAAACCAGTCTCTTGACTGCAGACCACAACAACATGCACTAACAACTTTGTAATGGCTTCAAATGATAATGAAAGTCAATCTGTTCTTGTTTCTAACTTGATTAAAAAAGAAAAAGCGTAGATTTTAGGACTTTTGCGTAATTCTCTTTATCTCCGAAACTATAATAAATAAAAATCTGAAATTTTGACAGCATCATTCCATTAATAACAAAAGGCTGTGTACCAGATTTGAACAAAATTGGATAATAACTAATACGGATTATTTACATTCGTAGAGGGTATGAATCTTCCTATCTACTGAATTTCACGCTATTGAGCTCTCACGGCAGGCAGCGTTAGCTGAGCTGTGAGCAAAGCGAAGAAAAAAACGTAGCCATCCTGCAGCCACTGTACTAGACGGCTGCGTGCCTTACTGCAACGAACGTTATCTCGTTATAACTTGTTGCCTTACAACTACCTCTCTCAGTTACAGTTCACACCCCATTACATTCCCCCTCCCTCTCAATACCTCCACCTACCCCCCCCCCCCCCCCCCCCCCCAAGGATCTGGTGCAGTGATGTATCTGCAGCGTCTTGATGGACACTTATTCTCAGTGCTTGCGAAGTAGTTTCGTGTCTAAAACAGCCATATGCAATATGTAAAAATTATATTTTATTCGTGAAAAATACAACAATTCCTTTGCGAAAAAGACAAAATACTAATACATCATGTGTGTTAAGTAATACGAACAGAAAATCCAGTGTGACAGAACTACATTACTAATCCCGCGTAGAATAAAAGTCAGTAAATTCCAAATAACCAAATACCCTTAGTTAAAGTAGCACTGAAGCCGTAGTGGAGTAGTTGTCTTCCACACCATCCATTTACTCTATGTAATCAAAAATATCCAGGCGCCCTATGTAATGCGGAATTGATCACTGGATGTCAAAAGAATGCGACCCGCCTCTATAAAAGAAGGCGAGGAGTATTGTGTTGTCAGTTGAGCAAGCAGTTACAGCAGAAAGGCTTGGTCAGGAGAACTCAGTTACTTCGAATATGGACTAGTCATTGGTTGTCTCCTGTCTGACAGATCCAGAAGGGAAATTTCAAACCTTCTAAAGCTGCCCGGGTCAACTGTTGGTGATGTGACGGAGAAAGGGAAATGCGAAGGAACAGCCATAGCTAAACCAAGACCATGCAACCTCATGTACTGACGGACCGGGAAATTCGAGCATTGCAGATGGTGGTGGTATGCAATCGCGTGAAATCAGCGGAAGAAATCATTCATGAGTTCCAGAGTGTTACCAGTAGTCAAGTTAGCACAATGATTAAGTGTAGGGAGTTAAAAAGAATAAGATTAAACGATCGAGAAGCTCCTCATAAGCCATTCGTTTTCGTAGTCAACGCTAAGCGATGCTTGAAGAGGTGTAAAGAGCGACGTCAATGAACAATAGATGATCGGAAACGAGTGGTTTGGGGGGAAGAATCACGGTATACCCTGTGGCAATACGATTGAAGGTTTTGTGCTTTGCGAATGCCTGGAGATCGTTACCAGCCTTCGTGTGTACTGCCAACACTGAAGAATAGTGCAGGTAGTGTTATGGTGTTTTTCGTAGTTGGGGTGTTATTCTCTTAGTGCTATTAATAAAACGATATACAGGCAAGCACGGGGTTATAAAACTCTGTAAAAAACGAACCACTACTCAGAATGATATCAAATTTAAACTGAATATTATGAAAGAAGGGGGAAACGTTATGGAAGCATAAGAAAATTCAATGAAAATTTTACCACACACATTTTACAGCATTGTGTACTGCGTATTGTTAGCAATTCAGAGATGATGATAGCTCGTTATCAGCATGTTAATGCACCTGTCATAAAGCAGTAGTTGGGAGGCAATGGTTTGTGGACAATAAGATTCCGAGATGACCTGGACTGCCCAGGTTTTCAGTCTGAGCCCCATCGAACACCTTTGGTATGAATCAGAACTTCGACTTCACTCCAGAAGCCAACGTCTCTGGTTTCGGTTCTTGAGGAAGAATAGGCTGGCATCGCCACAGACATCGACGCCTCATCGAAGGGTCTCCAACAGTTCAAGCCGTCATAAAGCCGAAGGAGGGACTCACCTCATATTAATGTTCACTAATAGGTGACCACATACCTTTAGTATGATATTATACGTCAATGTACATCTACACATTATCGTGTGTAGCAGAGGATACTTTCTACACCACAGTCACTTCTCGCTTTTGTAGTTCGAGTTGCGAGTGTGTAAATATTACACTGGTGAGCCACAAGCAATCTACATCTACATATACATCCATACTCCGCAAGCCACCTGACGGTGTGTGGCGGAGGGTACCTTGAGTACCTCTATCGGTTTTCCCTTCTATTCCAGTCTCGTATTGTTCTTGGAAAGAAGGATTGTCGGTATGCCTCTGTGTGGGCTCTAATCTCTCTGATTTTATCCTCATGGTCTCTTGTCGAGATATACGTAGGAGGGAGCAATATACTGCTTGACTCCTCGGTGAAGGTATGTTCTCGAAACTTCAACAAAAGCCCGTACCGAGCTACTTAGCGTCTCTCCTGCAGAGTCTTCCACTGGAGTTTATCTATCATCTGGAACGCAATCCTTGACTAGGTGTATTATTTCAGCTGTAATCCGTTGAACCATCAACGTAGCAACTTGAAAGACTGACGGAAAAGCGTATGAGTATGTGACAAATCATAGGGAAAGGAAAAGTACAAGGGCAGCAGAGGTGTATGCTACCGTGACCCCTCTGTGAAAAACGTTTTTTCGCAGATTCTAGTCGAAAGGAGGACAATACCGTTTTCAATGATAGTTAACTATTGCCAGTGCCGGATTCTACATTGTGTGCCGAAGGTGGTTGGTTGTTGTGTGCTAATCGATGGAAAGTGGTTGAAGAACAGTTATACCACGGGTAATCGACAAAATGTTGGACTTCCATCCGTTATCATTGAATGTGGAATCCGACACTTACTTGCAATGTAAAGTAGGATAGACGGTGATCTGCGGCAGTTCTGAAGACAGAATGTAATGCTGATGGAGGAAAAACTGTTTCAAAGGCACATCGTTCACATACATTGGTGAACATGGGACTCCGCAACAAACATCCCATAAGTGTTCCCATGTTGATCAAACGACATCGTCAGTTACGTTTGCAGTGCCCTTGTGATCATAGAGATTGGACTGTGGATCATCTCGTCGGATGAATCACGTTTCCTGTTACACCAAGTCGGTAGTCGTATCCGTATACACCAGGCGAACCGCTGCTCGAAATATCCACTGCACCATTGACACAGGCGGATGAGTGCAGTATTATGTGATAAGAGGCATTTACCTAGCCTCCAATGTAATCTGAGGTAGTAGTTGAAGGCACTATAACATCTGGGGACTACGTGAACATTATTGTGGACCGCCTGCATCCCTTCATTACTGATGTATTTCCCGGTATCTATGGCGTCCTCCAGCAGGATAATTCTCCGAGTTGCAACGTCAGAATCTTTCTACAACGGTTTGAGAAGCATGATAGTGATTTCATAGTGATGTCTTGTCCACAAAATTCGTTTGGTCTGAATCCGATGGAACAAATCTGGAACGTCATCGGGCTCCTGATGCGCCCTCACAAACTATTGGATCGTAATTCAGGAAAATTATGTGACTCGTGCCTAGACATCTGTGCCACATACATCCTGTCACCTACCAAGGACTTGTCGGATCCAGGCTTCTCAGGATTGCTACAGTATTGCGATCAGAAAGGGCGGGGGGTCAATACGCTATTAAGTAGATTATCAAAATGTTTTGGTTGAGTAGGTTCTTTTAACTGCCTTGGTATCAAATCTTTCGTTGCGTTTCACTAATCTAACAGTCATGAAGATTAGATTAAACATTGTCAGAAAACGTCTCATTTGAAATATCTCCCCTGCTATCTTGTTGAGAATTATTTGTTTGCAATGGGTTGCGCGAAATTGGTGTCTCAGAAAACTGACAACTGGTTTCATCAAATCATTCTTGAAATTGATTATTTGTTCTAGTTTCCGTCAGAAATCAGATAGCTGTTTTCCATATTAGATAAACTTACACTATGTGGCTGGATCAAGGAAGTTTACAGTTGCTGGCATGGTTATTTTATCATAAAATGTGTAATAGTAAAGGCCCATCATTATTATTGAACTAAAAAAATTAAAAATGGGAACTGAACATAAATTACATGCTTTTTCCTGTATGTATGACGACCACGAATCATCGTTGTCTAGAACTCTTGTGGCTGGGATAATGTGAGAATCCATTTCTTTGCGATTTGAAAATGGAAAATAAATTTAAAATAAAATGTTGTTCTTTATTTTTATTACAATTTGCACCATCCTTCATGTTTCCATCATCAGATCGTATGTCTAAACATAGTTCTTGCTGAACACTAGGTACCGGCATTGCATTCGTGGATTGTTCGATCATATAATACCTAGAAAGAAACTGAAGAATCACAGTCTGTTGTTTGCTTGTAGGTACATATCAGCAGTCCAATTTCACGTTTAAATCTTGGCGTAACAGTGCCACAGCAAGCTGACAAACGAGGGCAAAAACTGCGAAGCCGATTGACACGCTGGAGTATCGAGTGGTAATTAATTTTTTGCGTTTCAAAGGAAACGATGTCACAACAATCCATGCTGGAACGGTGGAAGTGTCCGGTAACGATGGATCATCGTTTGTCACAGTCATTAGATGGTCCAGACGCTTGGAATATGGTCAAACAAGTCTGAATGACGAAGAAATAAGTGAAAAACTGTGAATCGCAAGAAAAATTGAGATCCTAGTGCCCCAAGACAACATATCACAACTGGGGCTAAAGCGGAAAAAGTGAAAATCAGTCGTGGATCAGTTTGCAGCATCTTTCTCATTGGTTTGAAAATGACAAAGGCCGCCGCCCGCTTCATTCCGCGACTGCGCACAACAATCGAAGCTCACAGATGCGAGGCAGCAGTGTAAATGTAGCAGCTGTGTCATAACAATTCAAATGACTTCTTTAGCCATATAACCACCACGGACGGGGTCTGGGCTCGTAATTACTGTAGTCACGAAGGCGCATGTTCGACTTCGGTTTTTTGGAGGGATTTAGGAAATTGTGGTTCATCTGTAAAGGGGATGGCAGATAGAACACTAATGCAACCATTCTTGAGTTCTGCTCGAGTGTTTGGGATCCCCACTACGTGGATTAAAGGAAGACATCGAAACAGTTCAGAGGTAGGTTGCCAAGTTTGTTACCGGTAGGTTGGATCAACATGCAGAGATTATGGAGATATCTCGAGGTCTTAAATGAGAATCACTGGAGGGAAGGCGTTGTCCTTTATAAGGAACACTATTGGGAAAGAGTACCGGGCGTAAGTCGTGCTTCGGTAGCTCAGATGGTAGAGCACTTGCCCGCGAAAGGCAAAGGTCCCGAGTTCGAGTCTCGGTCGGGCACACAGTTTTAATCTGACAGGAAGTTTCATATCAGCGCACACTCCGCTGCAGAGTGAAAATCTCATTCTGGAAACATCCCCCAGGCTGTGGCTAAGCCATGTCTCCGCAATATCCTTTCTTTCAGGAGTGCTAGTTCTGCAAGGTTCGCAGGAGAGCTTCTGTAAAGTTTGGAAGGTAGGAGACGGATACTGGCAGAAGTAAAGCTGTGAGTACCGGGCGTGAGTCGTGCTTCGGTAGCTCTGATGGTAGAGCACTTGCCCGCGAAAGGCAATGGTCCCGAGTTCGAGTCTCGGTCGGGCACACAGTTTTAATCTGCCAGGAAGTTTCACTATTGGAAAAGTTTAGAGAACCGGCACGATATTTCTGTCGCCAGCATAAAAGGGGCGTTCAGTAAATACCGCAATATATTTTCTTTCTCGCCCTATTTCGGCGGTAAAATGCGGTTTTGTTATGGGACCTCATGGAATATTCCTGTTACAGCCCCTATAGTTTCATGAAGTTTCGATAGGTGGCGGCCCGGTACGTAATGTTCAAAAAGGCGTCTGTCACGGACGTGCGTTCCAAGCAGGGAAATATCATTGTGTTTCATGTGGTGGAAAACCAAAGCATGGCTCTTGTAGAATGTCTACAGAGATTAGCAGGAACAAAATCAAGGTTAGTCGTTGGGCGAAGCGTCTGTCACGTTCGCAAGAGGGTCGCGCAAACCCTCCGACCTCCCGCTTGTCAGCCGGCCGCCCATAACTGTGACTTCGGCAATGTTGGAATGTGCGGACACTCTCATTCGAGGTGATCGACAACTCACAATCAAACACATTGTTGCACAACTGGACGCCTCTGTTAGTAGTGCTGACACACTCGTCCACCAGGTGGAGTACCCAAAGGTGTGCCCCGGCCGCTGTGGTCGAGCGGTGTTAGGTGCTTCAGTCTGGAACCGCGAGACTGCTAGAGTCGCAGGTTCGAATCCTGCCTCGGGCATGGATATATGTGATGTCCTATGGTTAGTTAGCTTTAAACAGCTCTACGTTTTAGGGGACTGATGACCTCAGATGTTAAGTTCCATAGTGCTGAGAGCCATTTGAACCATTTGAACCAAAGGTTTGCACCCACTACGTGTCTCGCCACCAACAGAAGACCATAAAGACCAACGAAGGACCATCTGTGCGTCACTACTGGCACATTACGAGGCTGACAGTGATAACTTTTTGTCAAACACAGATATAGGGGATGTAAGATGGGTTCATCACTTCGAACCCTAAACAGATTAGCAATCCATGGAGTGATACCCCATCACCTCCGCTGCGAAAAAAGTTCAAAGGTACACCTGCAGCCGGTAAAGCCATGGCGACGATTCTCTGGGACTCTGAAAGGGTTATTCTGTTCGATTTCTTCCCTCATGGCACAAAGATCAACTCGGAAGTTTATTGTGCTACCCTCAGCAAGACGTTGGATGCGGCGTCGACATTGGCACAGAAATTCAAACGAACACTTCCTCATCCATGACAACACAAGACCTCACTGAAGTCTGCGGACGCGAAAGGAGATCACAGAACTTCATTAAATTATTTTTCTCATCAATCCTACTGCCTGGATCTCGCATCTTTTGACTTTCATCTGCTTGGACCAGTGAAAGATGCACTCCGAGGGGAGTTTTGCATGGGTTGTTGGGAGGTTATTGCCGCAGCAAGACGTTGGATGCAGCGTTGACCAGTTGAGTGGTACCATATGGGCATACAGGCCCTCCCAGTAAGTTGGCGTAAGGCCGTTACCGTGAACGGAGATTATGTTGAAAATTGGAGTTTTGTAGCCAAAAGAGTGGAGAATAGTATGATGTACTGGAATCCTGAACAGAACTAACCTACTTCCGGAAAAAAAGTATTTTAGCATTTATTGAACACCCTTCGTACATTTCGCATAAGGACCACGAACATAAGATGAAAGAAATTAGATCTCTAATGCAGTTGAATGGAGAGTCGACTTTCCCTCGCTCTATTTGCGAGCGTGACAGGAACGTAAATGACTATTTGCGGCAGAACGTACTCTCCACCAAGCACCGTACTGTGGCACGCAGAGTATGTGCGTAGATTTACATGGATGTAACACTTTGACCTCGAGACAAACGAGCAAAGCTAACAGTGTATTCAGTACTGCCGAAAAAGGGAAGATGCAACCATCAACAGCCAAGGTGATTCTGAGTGATTTTTGGGACTGCTGTAATGTGGTGTTTACAAACTGTGGTTGGAACACCCGATCGTCACAGTTGCATATTATCAAAACCTCTGAACGAGCTGGTGGGAGGCTTCCAAAACGAAGTGTTTCCGTCCGGAACCGCGCGACTGCTACGGTCGCATGTTCGAATCCTGCCTCGGGCATGGATGTGTGTGAAGTCCTTAAGTTAATTAGGTTTAAGTAGTTCTAAGTTCTAGGGGACTGATGACCATAGATGTTAAGTCCCATAGTGCTCAGAGCCATTTGAACCATTTTTTCGAAGCGTTTCGAGAAGCTGTCCAAGTGAATGTATTTGCTCAGTGACAACTTCCCAGGTCCTTCTGCACAGGGGACAGTCAAATGTGCTGTTTCTTTGAGCAATCAAAGTTTACATCTGTCGTTGGATGAAGTAACCATCGGGTGGCTTACATTTTCTGAATACAACGAGATGATATTCGTGATTGAATGTTTCCTCAACAATAAAAATGGTACCGATACTGTTGAAATCGAGTTGCACTATGATTTTGGAACATATACCATGTTGGAACATTATGAAATACCTCGAAGAAAAAGAGATAGTGACACATAGAACGCATTCAGAAAAAAAATTCTTGTGAGATGAAACCAGTGCTGTATTCATACGATGTAATGACTGCTATCAATAGGGGATCTCAAGTTGGTTTCATATTTATAGATATTCAGAAGGTGTTTGACTCCAATTCTGACGAGTGGCTCCCAGTCAAATTCCGTGCCTATGCAGTATCGCATCAACTGTGCAACTGGATTCGTGATTTTCTATGAAAAAGCCGCATTTATAATAAATGACAGGAAGTTGTCCGGTGAAACAGAAGAAATATTCATTCCCCTAGGGAGTGTTACAGGCGTTCTGTTGTTCTTAATCTAGATAGGCGTTTTAGGAAACAATCTGAGATTCCGCATTAGATTGCTTGCAGATGATGTCCACCGTGTAATAAAGTCAGCAGAAAGTGTACACGAATTGCAAAATTGTTTAGACAAGATATCCGTATGGTACGAAAAGTGGCAACTGACCCTAAACAGCAAAACGTTTGAGGTGTTGCAAAGGAGAATAAAAAATCGGTTGAATTGGCATTACACGATAAATGACACAAATTTAAAAAATGTCATTTCAGTTAAATCTTTAGAGATTACATTTGAGAAAAACAAACTGGAATTTCCTAGATGATTAAAACAGTTTGTTTGACCGGGAATCGAACCCGGGGTCTTTGCCTTTCGCTGACAAGTGCTGTAACAGCTGAGCTGCCAAATCACGAATCACAGTTCGCCCTCACAGCATTACTTCCGCCAGTACCTCATCTCTTACCTCCCACTTGCGTCGCTAGCCCTCCGGGGAGCAAGGATATTGTTCTTTCAAAGCCTGGGTTTTTTTTCCAGAATGACTTTTCCACTCTGCAGTTAGTGTGTGCTGATATGAAATTTCCTGTCAGATTGAAACCGTTTACCGGACCGGGACTCATACACGAGACCGTTGTCTTTCACGGAGAAGTGCTCAATCGACTGAGCTTCCCAAGCACGACTCACAACCTGTCCTCACAGTTTCACTTCCTTTCTTTCAGTAGGCTGGTTCTGCAAGTTTTGCAGGTGAGCATAGGTGAATTTCGGGAGTTAGGAGATGAGATAATGGCGGAAGTAAATCTGTAAGGAAGGATAGTGAGTAGCGCTTGGGAAACTCAGTAGATACAGCAATTTTCTGCGAAAGGGAAAGGCCCAGGACTCGAGTCCCGGTCCGGCACAAAGTTTTAATCTACCAGGAAGTTTCATATCAGCGCACACTTCTCTGCAGAGTGAAAAATTCGTCCCGGAAATTTGAACTGAAACCATCACACAGAAAATGTTTTTGGTAAGGTGAACCAAAAATTGCTTTTTATTGGCAGAACACTTGTAAGGTGCGACACATTTACTAAAGAGACTGTCTATCCTACAAAAGTACGTCATCTAAGCGATATCGCTAAAGATAAGGCGAGAAACATCGAAAAAGCTCAAAGAAAGACAGCTCGTTTTGTATTATCATGGAATACAGAATAGAATATTACAGATATTAAAAGCGATACCTTTTCACTAAATTGCAACCACCAGTCCAAATTAGAAAAAAATTTGATTCCCACGTACATAGGAACAAATGCCATTGTGATAAAACAAGGAAAATCAGACCTCATACGGGAATATTAAGGTGTTCATTTTTCCCACGTGCTATTCGAGAGTGGAACGGTCGAGAAATAGTCCGAACCCGCTGTCAAAGAGTTAAGTGTAAATTGGGGAATGGTGATGTAGGTGTAGATTTAGACCAGTGTTTCCGACATGTCATACATCGTTGGAAAAGTATGTCGCACTGAAAGGTGAAGATGTAGAGACGGGCCAATACCGTCACCAACTTTAATGGTCACTGCTTGTTTTTTTCTAGATGATAATTAAAACTTTATGAGAGACTCTCGTATGATTTTCACCAAAATATAAATCAGTCTTCAGATGCACAATTTTTTTTTTAATTCACTTCACCAGTTTCGACAGATTCATCTGTCATCTTCAGGTGTTAGATACATGCTTAAACCGTTCATGTTGTCGTGTACCACTGGTGTTTCAGGCTAGATTTTCTCGTTGGTCGGTGTGAACCACTGATGGCTAAAGCTAGATGCTCCCTCGGACAGCATGTACCACCGGGAACTCACTCTGGGCTCTAACGATTATGCTACCAGCAATTCTGTGCTGTGTGATGCATTACATGTCACACAGTCGCAAACAACAGCTCTGAATACAATTTCGTGTGACCCTTCAACGAGAGAGCTTTCAGAACATATAAGACACGATATCATATGTGATTAATTTAACGTAAAATTATTTTATGTGACCTCTCGTTGTGTTGACAAAAAAGTTCAAGATTCAACATACACTGTCCAGTCACATTAATATGACCCTGTCAAGAGACACAAAAATTAGTTTTTGCACCGCGGGCTGCTGCGAGATGTGCAGGAAGAGAGTCAGTGAGGTTCTGGAATGTACCGACAAGTATGTGGAGACATGGCCAGCTGGGCTAGTTTCTCGGTTGAGGATCTATAGCGAAAACAGCCCCATCGAGATCGTCCCACTGATTCTCGATTGGGTTTAAATCAGAGGAGTTTAGTGGCCAGAGGACTACCCTAAACCCATTCTCGTGCTGTTCAAATCACGCACGTAAACTTGCGAGGTGTTTGACATGTTGTGTTGTCCTGCTTGTTGATGTAATCGTTATGACGAAGAACAAACTACGTGCAGGAGTGCACGTGGTCCCCAAGGATAGCTCCATACTTGTGTTAATCCATTGCTCCTCCCAGAATGACGAGATCACCCAGGGAATGCCACGAGAACATTTTCCAGACCATAACACTCTCTCCTGGTTGAAGGGTGTTTGTTTCCAGACGTTTCATGTCGTACACGCAAACGGCCATCTGTGTGATGGAGCATAAAACGTATTTCATCTGAAAACGCCACATGTTGTCACTCAGTGGATGTACAGTTGCGATAATTGAGTGCAAATTCCAGCCTTCGTCGCGAATGAATAGCAGTCAGCATGGGTGCATGAACCAGGCGCCTGCTGCAGACGCCCATATGCAGCAGCGTTCGCTGAACGGTCGTTGACGGGACGCTGTTGCTGACCCCTTGGTTCAACCGGGCTGTCAGTTGCTCAGTAATTGCTCGTCTATTGGCCCTTACACATTTTCGCAACCGTCGTTCACCCCTGTCATTTGTGGCCCGTGGTGCACCACAACTGCCTTGGCGCAGGTTTTGGATAGCGTCATTTTGCCATGCACTGTATACTTTAACAACTGCGGCACGTAAACTGTTTTCAAGCTTAGCAGTTTCGGGAACGCTTACCTATTTAGCCCGGAAGTTAATGATCACGCCCTGTTGGGCTTCAAATAAATCACTGCGTTTCCGAATTGCGACAACAACTGTTCTGTCATCGGCGTTCTCCAGACTTCTATTTCCTTTGTTTAAAGTACATTTTATTTCAAAAAGAGATCTAACCTCTGGAAGCTAACATTTATTTCGAGTGTCAGTAAGAATGTCTGCTACCAGGTTGCGCCAAATTTGTACTCAATATTTAGTCCGGAGTTTTCGACTCAGAAGGAGATTATTTTGTTATTAAAAAAATGTTTTCGACGTTGCACTCCGATAAGGACTATTATTTTTGTCCAGCGTCCAGTTAATATTTTATTTTCTGTCTGACAACCTGGTAACACCGCAGGCTTTCAAGTCTTATGATGGACTGTCAATTCGTCCATGTGCTGCTTCTTGTGTTTTGTCTGCTACTCCTTGTGTTCTGACCGGTGCATCAAGATACCCGTTTATAAAGTTGAATTATAAAGATATACACTTTCTGTTTTGCTATACATCATGAGGGTCCAGTTCACCTAAAGGAACTTTCGGCATATGGACTCTGAGGAACATTTACAACTTCATATCGTACCATTTATTTCTTGATTTTGTTCTTTATTGCTGTAGAGGTGAGACGATTATGTATTACCCTTTGTCGGAACATGACATATACGTTTAAATTTAACTAAAGCAGTGAAACTCGCCGTTGAAGGCATCTTTGGAGAGCGTAAAAAAAGGCTGTGAGGGAAGAACGGAGGCCTTATAAAAAAAAAAAAACCCTGGTGGTGGCCACATTAATGTGTCTGGACCGTGCAATACGAACGCTGCCCTACGGCGAAAAACAGGTAAAGCAGCGCCACCGCATGAAGGAAAACATGAATACACTCACCGCTCCACAGCGAGAAACACCGTTCCCAGCGCAGCTGTGAACGTGTTAAATTGTAGGTAGCAGACGTCAAACAAGGATCAGACGATAAACACGTCCTTCGTTAAGCAAAGAATGAATAGTTCATAGAGTTGCAGTCTACCGAAACTACCGTTCAGTGGTTTGGATACAGTACTTGAATAACAAAGTTAATTGGTAGCACTGGCAGGGAAAGAAACATAAATGAATGTGTGGGAGAGAAACTGGGAGCGGACTATTTCTCTTTGTTTTTTGTTCGTTTTGCAAACAATTAGAACCTCATATTTGGTGTTAGTCTAGTGAGTATTTATATCCTTAAAAATATAAATTGCATCTTAGAAGTAATAACAATTATTTGGTCGCGTGATTTCTGTCCTTTTAATTTCTGTACTTTTATGTATCAAAAGGAATTACTTTTGATGCACGTACATTTTACATGCAGGAACATAAAAGAATCTTTATCAATGTTATTGTTACTTCGTACTCGAGAGAACGTTTTTCATCATGATCGAAGACAAGAATTTCCTGTTGTTATTAACAAGTGCGAAAGTTGTTTATGAATAACAGAAACACGTTTTATATATGATCGACGAAGTATTGAAGCGATGTTTGGTATGATTTTGTTTTCCGTATTTTTTAAGATTTACCTTTTTACTTTTTTAGAAAATTACGTTTCGTAGCGCTATATGATCAGTCTGTATTTTTGCAGTTTATAAAGCTGTAACATCCCACTGTTTCACTTTACAAATCAACAGTTTTCGAAAAAAACCTGAATTAACCAATGACAATTTCAATTTTGTTATAAATACTGTTCATTTTGAAGTAACATAACTGTGTAGAACAATAATATTCAGTATGTTACGCGGCTCTTTAAAGACCCTCACTCAGTTTGTAGACGGTTCACCGCTGCCCGTTACTAGGGAAATCTAGTAAGAGACTGACCGCATATGCAAACAATGCGATCTCAATGTGGTAACGCCCGATATGTATGCAAAACACGCAACGTACAACTAACACGGCTACGATGTTAACTGACTAAACTTACGAGGAAAGCTGTCGTGTCTATCCTGACCTATGAAAGCCTACTGATTCCTCCGGTAATTTGACAACACTAATAATTTCACATAGCAAAAAACAAACATTTGCTATGAGCAGAATACATTGTGTATTTTTCGCGATGTTACGGCTGTTCCTACCCCTTTTTAACTGTTTAAGTAATCAGGGTGAAATAAGGAGCGTTCCTACGGTGACACATTACTACGTCACACATGTTATCAGCGTAAGCTGTTCCTCGCGAGTTATTGCATCTAGAGGACTACGTTGACCAGCACACCTACAAGTTCCCTAACTCACCATTAAGAGGTCTGCTTAGCTGATGTCTTGTAAAGTTGCCTCAGCGGGCCAATTGGTCTTCGCATCCCTGCTGGTTGTGGCTCGAAACGAGCATACAATCGACTGTGAATAATGGAAAAGAAAGCTGGAAAATCTCAATGATACTTTAATAAAATTCACAAAATAATGGGATGCCATCTTGTGTTTTAATAGAAAAAATTAAGGAGAAAGAGTCTTTAGAGCTACTCCAAAGTAGTAAGTTCGCAGATTCTAATCATCACATATCTAGCATGATTTGAAGTTCATAAAATTACCTCCTCTTGTATTTAATAACAGTTAGAAGTTGTACACTCTCGAATTTGCATAAAAACGTTTTCCGAGGAAGTTTTAATTAAGTCACTTTTACTTGAAAACATATAAAGTTTACAGCCCTTAGGTGGTGCCTCTGCCGAAACTAGTCAAAGGCGGCGTAAAGGTTTCCTGTGGATGACTAGTACTTTAACTTAATTTAGGCATAATAAAATATTCACTCGCTTTGAGAACATGGTCCGCCCCGATAGCTGAGTGGTCAGCGCGGCGGTCTGTCATGCCAAAGAGCTCGGGTTTGATTCCCGGCTTAGCCGGAGATTTTCTCCGCTCAGGGACTGGGTGTTGCGTTGTCGTCATTATCATTTTATCATTATCAGTGGAAGGCAACGACAAACCACCACTTGAATCACATCCGTAGAAGCTCATGCGGTGGAGCTCTCTGACGAAGCTTCCCCATGACAGGAACTGTCGCAAGGCAGAACACCGTTTTTTCTTTTTTGAGTACATGCTGTCAGCCCGAATACTAATCGAAGTCTGTCTGCACGAACCACCTGAAAGTTCGTTCTAAACTGCCTATCGAGCTAGCTTATGTGTTTTGCATCCGCCTGCACAGGATGCATTTCTGACTGGGCGGTTTATTCGTCCAATGACTGAAAATATTAGCTGAAATTCTTATTAAAATGTGAGTTTGATTTTGGAGATACTGAAATCGTGGTTAAGAAGCCGTCAGTGTGGATACTGTCGACAGTCTAAATGGAGTCATATACCATCATTTAAACAGTTAATATTAATAAACAAAGTTTACCGCCAAACCTGTCTATGAGAATCACCGCATTCTCCGTCACATCCAGTACGGCGCAAGACCTAAGCATATCTACATTCTCACTCTCCTTGACCCCTCTGTTGTTTTATTGGATGGGAATTGACACCAATCCTACATATACACTGCGGTGAAAAAACTCATGGAATACATCCAAATATCGTGTGGGACCTCCATTTGGTCGTCATAGATCTGCAACTCGACGTGGCATTTACTCAAAGTTCATGTCGGGCGACCTGGGTTGCCAGATCATTTGTCATTCGTTCGAATTGTCACATGGCGCGTTGTCATCCGTAAAAATTCCACCATTGTTTGGGATCATGAAGTCCACGAACGGCTGCAAATGGACTGCAAGCAGCCCAGTATAATCATTTCCAGTCAATGATCGGTTCAGTTAGTACCAGATGGCTCAGTCCATTCCATGTAAACACAGCCACCACCAGCTTGCACAGTGCCTTGTTGACAACTTGTGTCAATTGCTTCGTGCGCTTTGCGCCACACGCCACCCCTACCATCAGCAATCACCAACTGAAATAGGGACTCATCTGACCAGGCCACGGTTTCCCAGTCGTCTATGGTCCAACCGATATGGTCACGGGCTCGCAAGATGCGCTGGAGGTGATGTCGGGCTGTTAGCTGGTCGGTCATCTGCTGCCATAGCCCATAACGCCAAATTTCGTCGCACTGTCCTAACAGATACGTTCGTCATATGTCTCACATATGAAACTTCCTGGCAGATTAAAACTGTGTGCTATACCGAGACTCGAACTCTGGACCTTTGCCTTTCGAGGGCACGTGCTATACTATCTGAGCTACCTAAGCACGACTCCCGCCCCGTCCTCACAGCCTCACTTCCGCCAGTACCTCATCTCCTACCTATAAAACTGTACAGAAGCTTTCCTGCGAACCTTGCAGAACTAACAGTCCTCAAAGAAAGGATATTGTGGAGACATGGCTTAGCCACAGCCTGGAGGATGTTTCCAGAATGAGATTTTCACTCTGCAGCGGAGTGTGCGCTGATATGAAACTTCCTGGCAGATTAAAACTCATTCTGGAAACTCATTCTGGAAACATCTCCCAGGCTGTGGCTAAGCCATGTCTTCGCAATATCCATTATTTCAGGAGTGCCAGTCCTGCAACGTTCGCAGGAGAGCTTCTGTAAAGTTTGGAAGGTAGAAGACGAGGTACAGGCGGAAGTGAGACTGTGAGGACGGGGCGTGAGTCGTGCTTGGGTAGCTCAGATGGTAGAGCATTTTCCAGCGAAAGGCAAAGATCTCGAGTACGAATCTCGATCGGTACACAGTTTAAAAAGAAAATGGCTCTGAGCACTATGGGACTTAACTTCTGAGATCATCAGTCCCCTAGGACTTAGAACTAATTAAACCTAACTAACCTAAGGACATCACACACATCGTGCCCGAGGCAAAATTCAAACCTGCGACCGTAGCGGTCGCACGGTTCCAGACTGTGGCGCCTAGAAACGCTCGACCACTACGGCCGGCCCACATAGTTTTAATCTGTCAGGGAGTTTCATATCAGCGCACACTCCGCTGCAGAGTGAAACTCTCATTCTGTCGCACACATGTTTCTGCAGTTATTTCACACGGCGTTGCTTGTCTGTCAGCACTAAGAACTCTACGCGAAACGTGCTGCTCTCGGTCGTTATGTGAAGGCCGTCGGTCACTGCGTTGTCCGTGGTGAGAGGTAACGCCTGAAATTTGGTATTCTCGGCACACCGTTCACGCTGTGGATATCATAATATGGAATTTCCTAGAAATTTCCGAAATGGAATGTCCGGTGCGTCGTTAATTCCTGTAGTGCGGACATTAATAGGTCGGAAACCTTTTCACACGAATGACCTGACAGATCCGCCATTGCACTGACCTTGTATACTTTGCGTACGCAATAGTACCGCCATTTTTACGTGCATATTCGCTATCCGATGACCTTTGCAACCTCAGTGTCGCAGCGCAAGTCTTTGTACACGGTGCGAAGAAATTTAATAAAATATAAATGAACTCGGTGCATAAATTCCACAGTGTTACACGATTCATTGTTATTTTAACGGAGGACGCTATTATTTTCCGATTCTTATTTAAAATCGCGTTACTACAACGTGCTGACATGAGAAAAGTATCCAACCTACCTGTATTTCTCATACACATACAGCAGGCGTTGCCTGGTAAAACGCTGTTGTGATGCCTCGTGTAAGGAGGAGAAATGCGTACCATCACGTTTCCGACTTTGATAAAGGTCGGATTGTAGCCTATCGCTATTGCGGTTTATCGTATCACGACATTGCTGCTCGAGTTGGTCGAGATCCAATGACTGTTGGCAGAATATGGAATCGGTCGGTTCAGGGGGGTAATACGGAACTCCGGGCTAGATCCCAACGGCCTCGTATCACTAGCAGTCGAGATAACAGGCATCTCATCCTCATGGCTGTAACGGATCGGGCAGATACTTCTCGATACCTGAGTCAACTGACGGGGACGTTTGCAAGACAACAACCATCTGCACGAACAGATCGACGACGTTTCCAGCATGGACTACCAGCTCGGAGACCATGTCTGCGGTTACTCTTGACGCTGCATCACAGACAGGAGATCCTGCGATGGTGTACTCAACGACGAACCTCGGTGCACGATAGCAAAACGTCATTTTTTTCGGACGAATCCAGAACCATAAAAGAAGGCTGTATACATGGAAGAAGCCTGGAGATACTGACAGGTTTCAGAAAGATTATATAATGGTAAGACAGAGATTTAGGAACCAGGTTTTAAATTGTAAGACATTTCCAGGGGCAGATGTTGACTTTGACCACAATCTATTGGTTATGACCTGTAGATTAAAACTTAAGAAACTGCAAAAAGGTGGGAATTTAAGGAGATGGGACCTGGTTAAACTAAAAGAGCCAGAGGTTGTACAGAGTTTCAAGGAGAGCATAAGGGAGCAATTGACAGGAATGGGGGAAAGAAATACGGTAGAAGAAGAATGGGTAGCTTTGAGGGATGAAGTAGTGAAGGCAGCAGAGGATCAAGTAGGTAAAAAGATAAAGGCTAGTAGAAATCCTTGGGTAACAGAAGAAATATTGAATTTAATTGATGAAAGGAGAAAATATAAAAATGCAGTAAATGAAGCAGGCAAAAAGGAATACAGACGTCTCAAAAATGAGATCGACAGGAAGTGCAAAATGGCTAAGCAGGGATGGCTAGAGGACAAATGTAAGGATGTAGAGGCTTATCTCACTAGGGGTAAGATAGATACTGCCTACAGGAAAATTGAAGAGACCTTTGGAGATAAGAGAACCACTTGTATGAACATCAATAGCTCAGATGGAAACTCAGTTCTAAGCAAAGAAGGTAAAGCAGAAAGGTGGAAGGAGTATATAGAGGGTCTATAAAAGGGCGATGTACTTGAGGACAATATTATGGAAATGGAAGAGGATGTAGATGAAGATGAAATGGGAGATACGATACTGCGTGAAGAGTTTGACACAGCACTGAAAGACCTGAGTCGAAACAAGGCCCCCGGAGTAGACAACATTCCATTGGAACTACTGACGGCCTTGGGAGAGCCAGTCCTGACAAAACTCTACCATCTGGTGAGCAAGATGTATGAGACAGGAGAAACACCCTCAGACTTCAAGATGAATATAATAATTCCAATCCCAAAGAAAGCAGGTGTTGACAGATGTGAAAATTACCGAACTATCAGTTTAATACTAAGGCGAATTCTTTACAGACGAATGGGAAAACTAGTAGAAGCCGACCTCGGGGAAGATCAGTTTGGATTCCGTAGAAATGTTGGAACACGTGAGGCAATACTGTCCCTACGACTTATCTTAGAAGCTAGATTAAGGAAGGGCAAACCTACGTTTCTAGCATTTGTTATTCAATCTGTATATTGAGCAAGCAGTGAAGGAAACAAAAGAAAAATTCGGAGTAGGTATTAAAATCCATGGAGAAGAAATAAAAATGTTGAGGTTCGCCGATGACATCGTAATTCTGTCAGAGACAGCAAAGGACTTGGAAGAGCAGTTGAACGGAATGGATAGTGTCTTGAAAGGAGGATATAAGATGCACATCAACAAAAGCAGAACGAGGATAATGGAATGTAGTCGAATAAAGTCGGGTGATACTGAGGGAATTAGATTAGGAAATGAGACACTTAAAGTAGTAAAGGAGTTTTGCTATTTGGGGAGCAAAATAACTGATGATGGTCGAAGTAGAGAGGATAAAAATGTAGACTGGTAATGGCAAGGAAAGCGTTTCTGAAGAAGAGAAATTTGTTAACATCGAGTATTGATTTAAGTGTCAGGAAGTCATTTCTGAAAGTATTTGTATGGAGTGTAGCCATGTATGGAAGAGAAACATGGACAATAAGTAGTTTGGACAAGAAGAGAATAGAAGCTTTCGAAATGTGGTGCTACAGAAGAATGCTGAAGATTAGATGGGTAGACCACATAACTAATGTGGAAGTATTGAATAGGATTGGAGAGAAGAGAAGTTTGTGGCACAACTTGACAAGAAGAAGGGATCGATTGGTAGGACATGTTTCTGAGGCATCAAGGGATCACCAATTTAGTATTAGAGGGCAGCGTGGAGGGTAAAAATCGTAGAGGGAGACCAAGAGATGACTACACTAAGCAGATTCAGAAGGATGTAGGTTGCAGTAGGTACTGGGAGATGAAGAAGCTTGCACAAGATAGAGTAGCATGGAGAACTGCATCAAACCAGTCTCAGGACTGAAGATAACAACAACGAATCCAGGTTCTGTTTACAGCATCATGATGGTCGCATCAGTGTTTGGTGACACTGCGGTGAACGCACATTGGAAGCGTGTATTCGTCATCCCCATACTGGCGTATCACCCGGCGTGATGGTATGGGGTGCCATTGGTTACACGTCTCGGTCACCTCTTGTTTGCACTGACGGCACTTTGAACAGTGGACGTTATATTTCAAATGTGTTACGACCCATGGCTCTACCCTTCATTCGATCCCTGCGAAACCCTACATTTCAGCAGGATAATGCACGATCGCGCGTTGCAGTTCTGTAAGGGCCTCTCTGGATACAGAAAATGTTCGACTGCTGCCCTGGCCAGCACATTCTCCAGGTCTCTCACCAATTGAAAACGTCTGGTCAGTGGTGGCCGAGCAATTGGTTCGTCACAATATGCCAGTCACTAATCTTTAAAAAATTGTGGTATCGTGCTGAGGCTTCATGGGCAGCTTTACCTGTACACGCCATCCTAGCTCTGTTTGACTCAATACCCAGACGTATCAAGGCCGTTATTACGGCCAGAGGTGGTTATTCTGGGTAGTGATTTCTCAGGATCTATGCATCCAAATTGCGTGGAAATGTAATCACATGTCAGTTCTAGTGTAATATATTTGTCCAGTGAATACCGGTTTATCATCTGCATTTCTTCTTGCTGTAGCGATTTTAATGGCCGGTAGTGTAAAATTGTGTCAGGCTCCTGAAGGTGACAGATTAGTCTGTTGAAAACTGTAAAGTGAATTTATTAAAATTTCTGGGCAGCCGACGGCGGATTTTTATTTCGGTCAAAAGAGTACGCGCGGCAGCTGCCGAACGACAGCTATGAACGAAATTGCCAACTGCCGCATGCGTACTCGGAAAATAAACGTAAGCCGGTGGCAGGGAAAGTTTAGTAGTTCCGCACAGGCAGGGAGTACGGTTCTCCTCTCGGACTGCGCCGGCTGCTCGCTTCTTTACTGTTCGCGTAGGAGAGCCGCGAGAAGCGTGTGTGTGCCGTGCCGGACCGCCGGCGACGTGAATTAGGGGCGCGAGCCTGCACACTTGCCGAAAGTGTCCGAGGTTCGATAGGCGCGGGAGGCGGGCGGGGCCGCGCCGGGCGTGCGCCGTGGCCGGCGGGCGACGCGCCGAGCGCCGGAGCGAGGCGCCGCTGTGCGCCGCCGGCAGAGCGGCAGAGCGACGCTGACCTCTGCCATGGCTGGCGCGCGGCTGCTGCTGCCGCTGCCGCTGCTGGCGGTGACGCTGCCGCTGCTCGCCGCCGCCGCCGCCGCCGCCGCCACCGCCGCAGGTACGCCTCTTCTGCGTCGCTACCCTGCCCGCTCTTTGCGCTGCCTAGGACCGAACCTCAGCTGCAAAATGTCCGTCCTATTCCCAGAAAAATATAGTTTTCTGTTAGTTCGTACTGCGCTTAACCGGAGTAGCGACATTCATCCTATTGTAGTGATACAGAACATCGTAGTACACTACAGAATTTATTATAATCGTTATATTACGAGGCTGAAAAGGGAAAGTTTTATTTTCGGGGATGTTCTGCCAAAATTGTTGATGTTACAGCGGGTGCGTGAATATCAGTATGGAACGACTCCTCATTGTACGATATTTTCTTTCTTCGAAATGAAACCATTGCCGAGTAAATGTGCCCAGCGTAGGCAGTAAACTTTCATCACAACTGAAATAAAATTTGATCCTTGGGCATGCTATCGTGTGAAATCTGTATTATCTTCGCAAATAAAGGCCAATTCTTTCTGATTCCTTCAAATGAAATCGTTCTACAATCTTTATTCATTTACAACAGCTGTCGGAAAATCGGCTGCTGTAAACTCGGCGAGCTGTCAGCTACGTATTGTTGCGCACACCGCAGAATTTTAGGGTGTGGGAAATCGCTTACAGTTTGCCGGAAAAATGTAGTGGTCCACATTTTTACAATCTTCTGTAATGAAAAATAAATTATTTTATGAATTACAGCCCAAGTGTTGTAAACTGTGGGAGATAATTAGTTATAGAGAAATACTATATAACAATACTACAACAATGTTGCGAAGTACGTAGATTCCTCACACCAAAATACTAATACAGCACCCCTGAACAATCCTTGCAGCTTAGCTGACAGAGCTAGTGCTGCTCTATGTACTCGTGCACTTCACGTTACGTATAGTCTGATTCGAAACAGCAACTTTATTCGATGACATTATTCTGTAGGAGTGTTTGTTACCGTGCGTGACACCGCACCCGTTTTGGGTGGTTCACGAAGTCGCTGAAAAATTTTTGGGTGTTCCGCCAAGGTGAGCCAGACACAACAGGAAGTGACGCCATCAAACTTTACCGGGGAGCGTCCGGAGCGACGATTAAGTTACGAACATACTTGATCGTGTACTTCTTTTCTTGGCCTTGAACAAAGCTGGTTTTAGAGTTTTGCTATCAATATCCTCTTTACTTCTTTACCTCTGTTGTTGAATGACAATGATAAAATCTTCCGGAACTCGCTACTTTCTTGAGATCTTTCTGTTAAGGATATGTATCTTGTCAAGCTTAATGTCTAACTACAAATACAACAGCGATAATAATCAGTTGGCCGTGGATGTCCTTATCCTCTTCACCCCTATCTTATCAGTTTCTGTTACGGTGCGTCGCTTAAGTTCCTCAATCGTCCATGAATTCTGGATAACCTTTCTTCCATTTATTTGTCATTTTTTTTTTGTTTATGAGCCTAATCGTTGTCGGCAAACCCAGGAAAACGGCAACAACGCAATACTCTATATCATATCATTGGTATTATTCTATTATCAGGACTTCATTTCAACAATGACTGTGGCGTCACAATTATGTATTTCGTGATTTCAAAAATTATCCGACAATGGTTTAAGAGTAAAACATACTTTTATCAACTTCAGTATCTTGCTTACGGCTACTGAAATAAAAATGACAGAAATATTTAAATATTTATATCCACAAATTCGCAAAAAGAATTAAATAAAGATAGTGGTGAGACTTATCTCCCCTTTTCCCGTTTTCTTTAAAATTCTGCCATATGTCGGAATACAATTTGAACTAGTATTAAGTTAACGCTTTGTAGTTGTGTACGTAAAGACGGATCTTGCAACGCTGGGAATATGTATGTGACGCAAGTGAGAAAGTGTTGTTCCTAAATTCGTTGGAATTTATATTTTTCTGAAAACAATTTGCAGGAAATGCACATGAGCTTTTACCCTGATTCCACAGTGAAATGAGTGACTGTCTGGTAAGTGATCAAATTCACATTTCGGACTGTCAAAGTTAATGCTTAATGCGTTTAAAGTCTTCAGAACACTGGAAATTCCATTGCACACACAGTGCAATTAAACTTCAAAATGTGTGGGAATGCTTTCGAATAGCTGCGCAAATACACTGCGTGTTAAATGTGCTACAGGCGTCAGGCAATTAGCTCTTGCAGCGTCGGTAACCTCTCTGTTGGGCTTCGCTCTGTAATAGAGAAAAGCCCTGTAAAACCGATATCGGTAAAGGAAATATTCACCAAAACACGAGCTAACAGCCAGAACCGGCGCTTAGTCCTGTAATGCGTTTGAATTAGCGCTATTCTGTGTGCGATTTCATGTAATCATAATGCTTTTAAAATATGCCATTAACTAGGTTCTGAGAGAAACAAGTTCAGTTAATTAATAACAGTCGTACTTTTTTTTTTATTAAAGTGCTTTATGAAAGCTTACAGTGGAAAAGTAGCGGAGTTATGTTGCCTGAAGCGATGTGAAATGAAGTAAAATTAACTTTGTACAAAAGTTAACTTAGTTTTCTTAATCATGTTTATATTTTTAAGGCATGAGAATTTAAACAGTTTGTTATAATTTCAGATTCTATATTTTACACTTCGTGTATAATGTGAGTACCGGCAAAGTTCCTGACTCTTCTATATATCAAAATCCGTCTCTAATGATCTCGCCGTCAATGGAATATAAAACCTTAATCTCCTTTCCTTTGTCGAACACACCAAGAAAAAAAATTGCTGGCACAATAAAAACTTTTTTAAATTAATAATTGGAACGATGCTGTAATTAATTTTTACTCATTTTTCTTTCATTCCCCCTGAGACTGCTAACAAGACGAACGACACTTCATAATGTTAAAATCTCTATCATTTCTCTTGTTGGTTTTTGTTAATATTTACTTGGTCTTTTTTTCATTTTTATATCACAAAATAAAGGTAATAGTCTACTTAAATTTCAGAAAAGAGTGGTATGTAATTAATCGTTCCTTTTAACAGAATTACTTTTTTTTCAGAAGTTACGTAATCTCATCCCTAATGGTGTGGAGAACGGTGAAATAACTTCATATGTGAAAAAAAGTTGCTATAATAGAAAGTACAGTTTCAAATTTGTTATATTACATTTTTCATCGCCGTTTTCATTAATCGCCTGAATCTCATAACCCGGTCAATGAAGCTATGAGATGAATTACATAAATTTTATAAAAGTATAAATACAGTACACTCTTCGAAGAGAGTCTACTCATATTCTGAAAAGTAACTAACTTCAATCCGATTCTAGATACTTTAAAACACAATATTTGGTCTAGAATCATAGAAAAAAGTAGAAGCTAGGGTATGTTCTTGAGTTATAGCTGTGAGCAGGAATTGAGTATGTGTTTGGCCAAATATCCTGCTCATTGTGTTCTGTAGCCTCCGATATCGTGAGTTTACCTTGTTTCACTTACCAGAATGTACTACAGAAGACAACTACACTAATTCAATGAAAAAAAAAGTTTTTTTGCGTGATGTATGATCAACACAGAAATTCTTTCCTAGCAACTGTGTTACCTGTAGAAAAAACGTGAAATCATTACCTCTTTCATCGATAGCACACACATTTTTCTCGACTGAAAGTCTTTGACACGTGATGGATATATTTGTACTTTGGTTACGCTACATAAATCGTAAAAATACTAGTTTCTTCATCTGCACCTCGTGAGTTAGATAAGTTGATATTATGTTTTCGTCAGAAATACGTACTATGTTTACTTAGTAAGAACCGTTAATTTGAGACATTCTCTTACTTCTTATTTGTGAATTACTAAAATGACAAAAGTTCAAATGGCGGAATATGTGAATCAAATTCAAATTTTTTGGCGAAAGATTTAACTGACTGGGAAAGACGAACTGATCCGCGCACAGTCGCTTTCTGCGCGTCATACTCTTATTCGCAGGTGTATTTTACTGCTTCAGATCGTTACTGATTGTTGGTCAGTAAAGGTTGGATCTGGTATTTTAAGCATATGCTAGGCAATCTGGGTGAGCTTATCTATGAGAGCTCGCATAGCAAAGAACAACGGATAACAATTCGTTTGGAAGTATTTTGTGATCAACAGAAGATCTCTTGATTTCGTCCTTTGTTGTTAGTGTTGTCGCTGTGACTGTATCGGAGTCTGGAAAACATCTTCAGTCCCTAATCATGATTTTTATGTCAGTGCCCGATGCCCGAGCTCATCTTCAAGTGATTGGTCAATTTACATCATTTTCTTGAAATAAGGTCCTGTTAAGCACACATAGGTTATTACAATGTAATTGTAACACATACGCTAACAGGTCCAGTGATAACCTGATTACAGAGAATCATGTAAACTGATCAGTCACTTGAAGTTGAGCCCCTAGGGCTCAAAATGTATCGTGTATTGAAATGAAAATAACCATTAGTAGCTGAATGCGATTTTTTCTTTTTTACGAAAATAGTTGTGTTTAGTATATGGTACACCTGAAACTACTGCACAGAATATTTATTTTCTCAGTTTTCCTAAATATTTTTAAAGTTCTGTAACACGCTACTTTCTAACAAAATTTTGTTTGTCCCTGGGAAGGACTTCATATACAATACTTTTACTCCTTTCCATGTTCATGTATGGAAAGGTAGAGCGGGCATGAATGAAAAACACAGATCGAATTGCTCTAACAACATCACACCCATGCACTTCAGAATATGTTCAAGAGTTCTCCGCGTAAAACAACCGGACGATTTTCCTATTCTGTTAAGTGCAGCCACCTTATGCAAACTTAGTGCATCAATCTGTACAAGATGCTGTTGCAGTTTTTCTTTGAGAGCAGAACTGAACCGAATGTGTAGGTATCTGATTGAAATGGACTTGTACTTGTCATTAGAATTTCGTAAGGTCTCAAAACTAAGCAATAAATTGTTGTTCGAACAATTCCGATTATTTTGCATTATCTCTAAAAGAAGAGTCCCCTTTATCGTGGTTCATTTGACGAGTCCTCATTTTGTGTTGCTTATGATTTCTCTTCGTTCCATCGGTCCTGCATCAATTCCATATTGGTAGTTTCTGGCGACGTTGTGCTTCATAAGGTGTTAATTCTACGTGTCGCCCTTTTATGTATTTATTTCGTAGCTTACTGTACCGCCCTTCGGCGTGCAACAACAGTAGTAAAGGCCTGTGAGAACCGAAAACGAAATGAACTCTCTCTTTCTCTCTCGTGACAGATATCCGCCTTCCCCATTCCGATCATCCCAGTCCCCCCCCCCCCCCCCCCCCCCGCCCCGCACACAAAAGCCCTTTTCTCTTTTGTTTCGACACTTGACATCCACTCGAACCACACGCGTGACAAAAACAAACATTGCAAAACAAATGAGCGCATTGGGACATCTATCTGCTTGTGTACTCTGCATATCACTGTCAAGTGCGTGCCAGAGGATACTTGTCAATATTATTAAGTGCTCCTCCCATTCCATTCACGCCGGCGGAATGAATGCTAGCATGCGTCACTACATACACTTATATATGCGATAGTTGTCACTGTACAGTACACAGTTACTTTTGAGTGGTAAGGTACTGTCAGACTTAGCTGCGTAGAATCATAAAAGTTATTGTCTATGTTGCTCACAGTTCCTGCGTTTCGGCTATTTCATTACCCTGGATTTACCATTCTCATATTTCTGCGTATTTATGCCAATCCTGCCGGTGCGTCATGAGAGACCTAACACTAGAAGGAAGTCGTATATGATATCTGTTTGCGAATGGTTAAATCTTTGCTCCTATCGTTTTCGTATTGTAACTATAAGATCCCAGTTTTTATATGATGCAAAAGGTGCCGAAGTGTTCAAACTCAGACTAGCCAGTTGACAGGAATATTATTTATTGATGACACGTGCGAATTCGATTCGAAATGCGCATATTTCCTTGTTTCGCAAGGGGATCGTGCCTGATCGTGATCGCCGATTTCTTCCAAACTGGTGGTATAAGCTGGGTTTGGGCAGGAAAGAAAGTGACAGAAGTGAGAGTTCACAAAATTTAAAGAAAAAAACAGCACTTGTGACACTGCTTGGGTGAGGCATGAGCCATTTTTGTGTAAACTTCTTTTTAATTTTTAATTTTTGGTTTACTTATTCTGCAAACAAACCAAAACAAGGTTCAACGTGTTGTATTTGTCAATATTTTCACAAAAGCCATGAAAAGGAAAGATAAAGGAAAATTGGGGATTGCAAATAAATTTCTAACAAAATGATTGTTCTTACAGCGTCCACGAGGACTCTGCAAATAACTTTCCAAGATTGTATTGTAGTTAAAGCGAGTAGGACTTCGTATTCCGTCAGCGCTCGGCACCTGCACGCTAACAATAGATTGCTAGTGCAGGTAAACTCGGCACATCCCGAAAAGAATGCACCAAAACACATTCCACTGTACGTCACCAGTTATCCTTGCGAATATTTGACGAAATGATGGGTTATGCGTGGATTGCTACTAAACTGTGCTGTGAGAGAGAATATTTTATGAACGAAAACCGAGTCTGTTTTTTTTATACAAATTTAAAACAACGATGAAATTGTAAATATGCGGCGTTAATAACGTGCGCTGAATTCCGAGGCTGTTACTGCTGCCCCTGTTTTTTATGATGAATATGACCCCAGTACGTGTAGAATCATCAACTGCAGAATAATAACAGTACCTAACTTTATATGCTATGTTCATTTGGACGCCTTAGAGCCCTTTCTTCGAAATTTATTTGCAATCCTCAATTTCCCTTTGCTTTTCTTTTTATTCCCTTTATGAAAATATTAATAAATACAAAGTATTGACCGTTATTTCGGTTGATTTATAGTGTGAGTGACGTAAAAATTGAAAATAAAAACTTTTCTCCATTGGGACTCGATCCCACGACCCTGAGATTATACTTCTGCACTCCTTACCGCCACACAGTGGGTCAACTGGTTTCAAAACCTGGACAGAATAGAAACAGAAAAAGGTGCGCGTTCCAACTTTAGTCTCTCGAAATCTTGTGTAGATCGCTCTGGTGCATGCGTATCTACTGCTGCAAAGGCATTGCATTCTCAAGTCGATATGATACGTGCGGTGAAAGTTGGCGGTAACAGTGAATAGGACAACGACACATTTTTCAGATATTGTTTGTGTGGCCTGTTTAATATATGGCAACGATCCAGCCCAGTTTCACCATAAAATAGGACTAGTAGCACTCCAGAAGGTTTGTTTATGACACTTTTATCCACTGTAATGACATACAATTACTTACAACTAAACTACTGCCGATATAATCCATAATCGTTGGCTATAAAATTTTCTCTGCGTGGCTCTACTTTTGTAAATGGCGCTCCTGCTACCTTAATAATATAGTTAATGACTTCAAATGTATCTGAGCGTTTTTAGTCGATCATTTTTCTACGGTCCGGTAGAATCACACGGTAAAAATGGTCCCCTCATTATTGCAATCATCTGCACAAAAATGTTATTCTGGTTTTCTGTAGAGCGCTTGGGGAGCTATTGAGAATTGTGATCATAATTTTTTCTCAAACTGGCAAATAAGATTTTTTAGAAGATTAATATTTTCTCGAATTCTATTGCTCATTTTCCACGAAATTGTGCAGAAATATTCAAACTTTGTACAAAGGACCCTAGAACTAAAGTATATCTATCGAGAACTCCGAAAACAATGTATCTATTCCCATTAGTCGGATATCTATGGTGCACAGGAATCTCCCAATAACGATATCAGGGGTTTTCCGGGAAATTTTCACACGCAAATATTCCCGCCAGAAAACGAAGCATTACGTATTGAGCTGACTTCTGACTTCTTCTGATCCGCTAATTCCGAAATGCCAGAAAATGACAGTTGAAGAAGGTAAATAGATAAGATCTGCTTTTCCAACTATGTCGCAATGGACAACACGACCGCGACCCTTTTGAAAGCGATAATGATACAAGAGACGAATGTGACTACGGTTTCGTTTGAAAAATGTAAAATATCGAATAGAACATTTCAATACGGCAATTACGACTTGCAGTTCGTTATCAGCGACCTCAGATTACTTTATATCCAAAGTTTTACTCCAATCAGGTAATTTAAATTTTTTCTTCCGCTAAACTGAATCCGCCATTTTTAATTTTGTAATTTTCGACGTCGGATACCTAATCAGCGACCCAAAGAATCTTAAAAGAATACGCTTTTCTAGGCTTTTGTGTCTATTTTTCTATTATGTCCTAGTTTTGAAGCGAGTAGGTACACTGTGCGTCACGCCAATCATTACCTGGTGACTATTGTAACCACTAGTGCCTCACGCATCACCCGACCGCGCCAAAGATGCTATTGTTTCTAAACGGTTCGTCATCTGGATCACCCACTTATGTTACTTCCATTTATTGCCAAACCCAGCATGTAACATACTTTTCGTTCAAGTCAGTGATGACGAGTAGGTGCAGTCCTCTTGTAAGAGGTCAGCACTCTATTTTAAGAGCGTGTTTTTATTTTATAATAGGCCTTGTCTTTCTGGGTGTATTTTTAAGTTTTGAGAGAATATTTTTCTAGAATTATTTATTTCAATATAGATGGTATACTAGGTTTCTATTTTAAGGCATTTCGAGCATACGCTTAATTCCTGACAGCCGTTCAAAATACTTTACTAATAAGTTAAACTGTGTGTAGGAAATAATGTACAAAATATTAAATATTAGATTGCCTATACACAAAGAAAACTGTTTATCTAGAATGTGGAACGCAGACTAGCGGCACCGTACTCACAAAGAACTAACTACTCCCAAACTTACAAAGTCTAAATACTTCTTCTCTCTTATAATTAGGGCTCGTGAAACGATCAAAGATACTCGAGCACGAGGTAATGAATGCGTGGTTGAATTGGCGCTGGGTGCTTTCAGATCAAAAATATCCAGTTATATTAAGGAGAAAGTTTATAGATGCTTTATCCGCCCAGTGACTCCATGTGTATCAGAATAGTGGACAAGAATAATAAAACAAGTTTAGACTCTGCGTAGAATGGGAATGGAAATGTTGCACTGGTCCATGTGTTTCACAAGGCTGAGTGGACAATATCAAAAACTAACATGTAAGGGAACGGATGCAAGAGAGCCGTGACCAATAAATTACGGTGTCCTCAAGGTTCGACTGTCTCGAGACTTCACTGTCTTCGACGCGGAACTATATGCGATCTTGCGGCACTGGAGCAGATGAGATGTGCTTCAAGTGCTTTATCCGTTGTATGATCCGATTCTCTGAGTGCCCTCTCTACAACGCTTTTACCCATAAGATGAAGTAGTTCAGAATATACAGGACACCGTCCTCCATCTACAACGGATGGGTGCCAGGGCAAAATGGTACTGCGGGGAACGGAAAGGCAGACGGAGCAACCAATGTGGCGTGTCATGATCCTCAGTTATTTCAGTGTGCCATCCCCCTGCATGCTGTCACCTAGCTGTGGCGGTACAGAGTCATGAGTCGAAGGGAGGATGAGTGGCTGGAAGTGACAGATAATAAGCTGCGTCTAGTGAAGCCCACTACGCGGCCGTGGCGTACCTCCTCCCAGGCGCAAAGATGGGATGAGGTCCACCTTAGTCGTCTTAGCATAGGCCACAGCCCATTGACGCATGGCTGCTTACAGATCACAGTGCCCCACATTTCACTAGACTGCGTTTTATTTTAGGGATAGAGGTCAGCGGCAGATTTGCCGGCAGGTCTGCCATCTATTTGAAGTGGCTTTCAAAGGAATGTGGTGAGGTTTCGTGATTTGTCCGACTTGTTTCGAAAAATTTTACGGAAATGTTCTTAATGTGTTAACAGCGTGACTAGCTCACCCATTTTTTTGTAAGTAGTCAGCCAGTCACATATCCCCGTATTTTTCTTTTAGCTCTTCTCTGGTTTTACATCTGTTTTAATCCCTGGTGTAGAACCTTTCACGCTTTCTCCGTTGTCTTAAGGTGTGTAAATGTGAGATTGTGTGAGTGAAGGCGAGTGAGGTGGGAATGAGTGCATCACTGTCGTTTTGTAGGTTTCATTCTCACTGTGAGCAACAATTTTAGCGATTTAGTCTTCATTTGTTCCTTTTAAAATGCGTCAAGGTGCTGATAACCTCACCATTGAGCGGCCATAAAGTCAAACAAACACACACACACACACACATACACACACACCGGAAGCGACTCAATAGAGAAAACTACTCCATGACGATCGAAGAAGCGATGGTTAGACAAGGTCAAGCAGGCATGTAAGTTACAGGCCTCAGACCCAAGGGCGCGCTAGACGAAATTTGTGGCGGAAAGCGTCCAAGCACGCGGACTCTCCCTGCATAAATGCAGCACACATGGTAGGAATGAGAAGATGTAATGGATTGCTGATTAGAGTGGGCATTATTCTCCGAAAACATGTTGAACATGCTTTGTCAAAGAGATAAAACCCATTCGTTTTTATCTTCTGTATTTTTCAGTCTGTATGCACTGCGGGAGTTAGTATTCTATATACCAAGGCAAACTGGAATAGAAAAAAGCCGCTATAAATACAAACTGAAAACTATAGCACGTAACGGTCTTTGGTTATTTAACTACCTATAGATATACGTCCATACTTCTGGAGCACGTTATCATCTGCAGTGGGCGTAACTTCTAATATCGTTAATATTCTGCGCTTTTGCTTATAATTAGTGAGACCTTTTGATGTGTCACGCGAACATAAGTTAAGACTATACAGTCCGCAGCTCGTGGTCCTGCGGTAGCGTTCTCGCTTCCCGCGCGTCAGGGATTTTCTCTGTCTCGTGATGACTGGGTGTTGTGTGATGTCCTTAGGTTAGTTAGGTTTAAGTAGTTCTAAGTTCTAGAGGACTGGTGACCATAGATGTTAAGTCCCATAGTGCTCAGAGCCATTTGAACCATTTTTTAAAGACTATACAAGTATTGCGATGTGTTAAATAAAGCTAAATAGTAGGGGATATAGTTTTACCGACTTTAGAATCACATGGAGGTATGCGCACTAGAAATTACCATGATTAGTTTTCTCTATTTTTGTTGTATTGAGACATGAAACTGGACTGATAACCAAGCAGTTAAGTCCCTTTACACCCCAGACCAACAACCAATGAAAATGTGTTTTGTGCAGCATTTTTGTAAATATACTGAATTGTACTCATTTAAGGGTTAAATAATATATTCAATCTATTAGGAAGATATTAATTATTCTAGAATTACAGTGTTTTATATTGAGTAACATTCTAGTTACATAACGTTTGAACGGTTAAGAAATACTTCGTCGGTCGTGCACAATCTTGTACTTTGGAACGAAGAAAGTATTTTACTATGGAACATGTGATATTTGCAAAGCAACCGAACAACTTTAATGTCCTAACAATTTCACGTACCCCAAAAATGCAAATTTGTATTAGTTTTCAACTGCAATTAGTTTTTGACGGTACTTCTGCTTAATTTGATTCGCTTGCTGATTATCGGTGTATAGCAGTGTAGTAACGTTCAAAACATGGTTCAAATGGCTCTGAGCACTATGGGACTTAATATCTGTGGTCATCAGTCCCCTAGAACTTAGAACTACTTAACCCTAACTAACCTAAGGACATCACACACTCCCATGCCCGAGGCAGGATTCGAACCTGCGACCGTAGCATCGCGCGGTTCCGGACTGAGCGCCTAGAACCGCGAGACCACCGCGGCCGGCTGTAGTAACGTAATAGATAGATTATTAAACGAAGTATTCACATGTTTTTCTTGACTACAACGCTTTTACGTTTCAATAGAATATGGTACAGGACCATATTGTACCTTGAAACATTTTTCGTATTTGGAAAACCTTATTTTTTCCGGTGTAATTTTTGTTATATCAGAGTAAACTGCAACACACAAAAATAGAATAGTGTCATTTGAAACTGGAAGAAGAAAATATATTAAACTTCTGTTTCAGTGTGAAGTCTGATAAGTGTTCCAAGGTACAAGACTCTCCCGTACCTGATAGGACCCATTACTACACACGTTTCACAGGACAGTTTCGGATTCTTTATCACATTCAACAGACTCAGTACTTGTTGCATACATTAGTTTACGTTTGCTTTTATTTAGAGCCACTTGTAAGTAAGATGTTAATTGAGCCCTGTGTGTTTTATGGAAGGCTTATCCATGCAAAAACGTTCGAAATGAAATATACGTAAGGTATTTTTCTCTCTGTTTGGTACACTCATCATCCAATTTTTATTTCGCCAGCGAATTCTCTCCCACGTGTTATGTAGACATTCCAATGATTCGGTAACACTTTTTTACAGTATACTGTTGATAAGACTGGAAATTAGGTCAGTGCTCATTGACCGAACAAAGTTAATGAATTCGAACTTAACTTTGAGCTACAACTACTATTCTGATGAAGTTCGCCACCAGAATCCAGTATTTCGATGTATCTGGAGCGTAGCCTCAGAAACTAACATCACATCATACGCTCTCAAAGGAAGTGCTAAGTTATACTAGAAACTGTAGAATTTCAGTAATCAACTACGGCACAATTTTAATGGATTAAACAGTTCTTCGAGAGTGTTCACACATAGTGATGCTATTAGAGAGTAGAATGCCAAGAAAAAGTATTTTTTACTTTCAGAACACTATGAGAGGAAGAAAGAAGTCTAGAACTGAGCAAATCACTCGAAATATGAGTTTGTGCAAAATAATGAGCATAATTGTATGAAAAACTATTTCTGTGTATAGAATTAGTGATAGAATCATTTAGAGCGAACACGAGGTTCTTGTTGTTACGGACAGAGACATGGCGTAGTTGCTAGCACAATGGACTCTCATAGGGAGGACAACGGATCATATCCGCATCCGGCTTTAGGTTTTCCAGATTTAGGTTTTCGGTGATTTCATTAAATCGCTCAAGGAAAATGCCGGGATGGTTCCTTTGACAGGGCACGGCTAATTTCCTTCCTCATCCTTGTAAGATGGTTCAAATGGCTCTGAGCACTATGGGACTTAACATCTATGGTCATCAGTCCCCTAGAACTTCGAACTACTTAAACCTAACTAACCTAAGGACAGCACTCAACACCAAGTTATCACGAGGTAGAGAAAATCCCTGACCCCGCCGGGAATCGAACCCGGGAACCCGGGCGTGGGAAGCGAGAACGCTACCGCACGACCACCATCCTTGTAAGAATTCGAGCTTGTGCTCTGTCTCTAATGACCTCATTGTCGACTGGACGTTAAATCCTAATCTTCCTCTATTTTTTTTTTTTTTTTTTGTAGCTAGTAAGACAACTAAACTACGTGACCGCTGGTAAGAGAGTTTGTCTCATATCTTTCCAAGCTATGAACTGTCGAACAAACTGGCAAATTTCAATGAAGACCTGCGGGGTTATTGACGTTTCAGCTACTTTTCATTGAAAATTTAATAAATAAAATATTTCAATTTGAAGGTGCAAAGAAAGTTGCGGTGCAGAATGTAAACGCTAACTTAGAAGTCAAAGCGCCTTACGACACCGGTGATTGTAAAAGTAGGATGCAAATGTTAAAATATGCCAAAGTGAAACATATACAGAATTCGTGAACGATAAAGAAGGAGGAAAATTGCGTTTGCATTCCGTGTCTCCATGTATGTATTGCACGGCGGCGTGTGCAGAAACAAATATAGATGCGTATTATCTGTTTTATGCATTCGAAACAAAACGAGACTTCATAAATTATGAAACAAGAGATGCCAGAATGTAATGAACGTAACGGAGTTGTTAATATATTGAATTATTTCACTTGGCAAGATTGGAGCCTTCAGGCTCTCTCTTACGTTTAGTCAGACGTCTTTAGTAACATCATTAACGTTACAGTATGTTTAGTGAATGCACAGTAAATAATAATGATAATAATAATCATAATGCCGATAATAATAACAATAATAGAAGATATAGTACTAATTACAAAAGGCACAGTATATAATATAAGCATAATAACAACAACAATAAAAATAACAATATTAACAGAGATAGCAACCATAATAATAATAGTAGTAATAATAACAGGCATAGTAATTAATAAATCGTAGTTTGAAAAAGTTTGTCTAGTTAACACTGTGTTAAGAAATATCCTCCAAGTGAATTAACATCACATGGTTCGTGAGAAAACGAACTTCATTGACACAATACAGGACTCTTTCATCTCTAGAGTTCTCCAAGGAGCAAAATATATGGATAACATGATGTTTATGGCTGACGGACTGATGTTAAAATATAAGCTGGTTTGTACACCAGGGGCTCAGGTCAGGAATATTAAGAGTATGTATTTTAGCCAGGTGAGCGCGTGTATAGTGTAGTACCGTGTTGTCTTGTTTATGGCTATAGAGAGAATGGGAGGATGAACTCCGATACTGACAGATGATGTATTCCTCTCGAATAACACCAAGGGAACCATCGAGTTTAACGCTCCATTCAACAGAAGGATCACCATTAACTAGGTCACATTTCCTTCCGTTCATTAGACAATACAAAGACGTTTAGGAGTTAGCACAGAATACTTACGACCTAGGTCGTGATTAAAAATTGGACGACATCATCTTTTCACTCCTTGCTGGCGAATTACTGTGGATGAAAATTCTTCCACTATAAGGATCCAAAAACATTAGCGTTCATTAATAGCCTCGACTATGGTGCTGGTGTAAAATGACCTGTTTTACATGTAGACACAGTTTTCAGTGAAAATTCCTCATTCATATTCCACTGACACCTGTGAATACTGCAAAAATAACATGTGCAGTCGACAAAATGAAACGAATCACACAGAAGTCTCCGATCGGGCATTCTCTGCGTGCACAAAAACGTCACAATTTGTGGCAATACTTCCTCCCGTTAATGCCTATCATACCGACGAGACATACTATACATCTCATCGGAAATTAATAGCCACCAATTAATCATTATATACGAAAGTATAGGATATCGACAGCGGACGAGAGATATGTAGTTATTTGACCGGAAGCTCTAGACGCGATCAGGAGGAGATGATAGCGTCGCTGTGCAGGTAGTCCAAGTGACTAGTTGTCCCTCGTTCAATTAGATTGCGGTTCCGCCATATGGCCATTTTCTTTTATGTCCTCCTCGCCGTAGCCGCCAAGGACCTTTCTATGGTAACTTCTCTTGTCTTTATGAGCACAACACTGGTGCATATTATTTCCAACCTTTAAGAGAATTATTGGAGTATGAGCTAAGTAAACTGTGTCAAAAACCTTACACTATTTCAAACACAATTAATCCGAGAGATCTTAAGTGTATTGGGTTTGTAAGAGTCAGAGAATATTATTATCTTGAAGAGAAAGTGATATTAACTCAATCACACTTCTAGAAAAACTTTATCGTTTACGAAGCTCGTATTTAAAATGTATGAGAGAGTAACTAATGGAATAATTAACTCAGTCGTACGAAACTGTTTATGATATACTTTTCATCAAATTACGCACTCAAACGTAAGCGCCAAGCTCAACAGTCTTCATTTTGCCCTTGTATTCTAAAACACCAAATTTCGCTATTTCTCTGTTTCGAAAACAATAAGGGTTAAAATTAACTCGCCAAAGAGAAATTTTTGTCTGTATCCATAAACTATTTGCAGAAGAAGTGGAGAGAATGGGATAGCAAGAGTAGCAGAAAATATAATTAAGAAGAAACAGAGTAAGAAAGAAAATTTTTAACGATAAGCTCATAAATTTTGGTCTCCAAGCTAAACGACAAGTGTGCTGGGAAAAATAAGTTCAACTATTGAACGGAATGGGTCTGAATAAGATGTTTAAATTGTATCCGGCAACATTTATTAAAAAATCCGGTTGGACGTGCATAATCCGAAAGAGATAAGCTGGTACGAAGTTGCACGACCTTCCAGTTGACAGGGAAGCGTAGAAAATGGTTTTACAACGGAAATTATGGTTAGTTTCGCTAGAATTAAAAAAAAAAAGACGGAACTCAGTACCGTCGGCGGTCTGCGGGTATGAAACTATTATTTGCCTTACTGAAATTATAAAAAAAAATGGTTCAAATGGCTCTGAGCACTATGGGACTTAACTGCTGTGGTCATCAGTCCCCTAGAACTTAGAACTACTTAAATCTAACTAACCTAAGGACAACACACATATCCATGCCCGAGGCAGGATTCGAACCTGCGACCGTAGCGGTCACGCGAGTCCAGACTGAAGCGCCTAGAAGCGCACGGGCACCACGGCCGGCACTGAAATTATAGTATGATTTGAGAAAATGACCATTTATGTTCTGATTTGACATTTTTTATATTTATCCAAAAGATACTATCGCAAATCAAAGTGAATTTCAATACAGAAGAAAATTGTCTGTTACGGGAGGGTTCGCTAATATGAGAAAGCAAGATTCTGATGACAATAAGTGCTAAACTCTGTTGGGGCTCACAGAACTTAGTTCTGACAGCTCCTGAGGTGCAGAGCAGTGACAATAAGAGCTTTACGGAGCAGAAAGTCTCCCTGACTTTAAAAGTGTTGCATTTCAATTTTTTTGAGTGTTTGTGCCTGCAGGACTTTAATATTTGGAGTTGAGTAGCTGTTGCAACAATATCAGTGCGATTATATTCTTCACAAAGTACTCTTTCATTTACTATAATGGAATGCCCTTCAAACCGAGCAGCGGTTTCTAATGTAAGACGGCTTACTCCTAGTATGCGATACCTAAGGATATTCTAATATGAGACAATATCGCACATTAGGACACGGTATCTCATATTATGGTAATTTCATCTTGCCACCCTAATAGCTGGATTCCGACTCATACTTTTACTAAGTGGTTTCTCAAAGAGAAACACGCCTCCGCATCATGAGTTTATCACTCGACTAGCTGACAAATCCCGCATTTCCCGGGTATTAATACCGCCAATTTTCATTAGAAACAAAAATGAACTGTGTTTGTAGAATAACATAGAAAAAATTTCTTTTTCATGTATTAATGAAAACACCTTTGAAGTTATGAAACACTCGCAGAAAGAAATGTGTACAATGTACGAAGGTACAAGTATAGCTGCTTCACGTGTCTGGAACGCGATTTTGTAAACGTCTCTATGGCATCGCCTCTTCGCAGCTCTATTGACAGTTATTTTTTCGCCTACAGCCGTTTGCGCTTCGGAATTGAAAGCTGTCAAAAGCGCTGGCAGTTGTTAGGTATATCCTTAAGTTGAGTCGACTGTAGGAGTGTCCTAGCATAAAGAATAAATGTATGAAAACTTCACGCATGATGCGGCATTTTTTCACGCATCTCAGTGTTTATGATATCATACCTCCTGAACTATATTTGGTAACATGATATAATTTCATGGGTGCATTTAGCGCCATATATGTGGATACTGTCTGCGACATCTATTGCGAATCAACTTAGTTGCGCAGAAGTAATAAATTTAAACGTCACGTATGATGTGGCAGTTTTTCACCCATCTCATTGTGTACGACGTTCAAATGGCTCTGAGCACTATGGAGCTTAACTTCTGAGGTCATCAGTCCCCTAAAACTTAGAATTACTTAAAGCTAACTAACCTAAGGACATCACACACATCCATGCCCGAGGTAGGATTCGAACCTGCGACCGTAGCTGTCTCACGGTTCCAGACTGTAGCGCCTAGAACCGCTCGGCCACATCGGCCGGCCGTGTAAGACGTCATATCTCCTAAAGTGTGATAGGTGGTTCTTACCTGGAGAGCGATTGTTGCCTGACAGTAAGGGACATGTGTACGAAGTTTTGTTGGAATCGGTCCGATATATATTTTTTAAAGTATGGATTCCACGCATTAAACATAGCTTCTTATGTGGAATTCGTGGAACCATTCAAAACGCATTATGCGCAAGAATTATAAACCTGGTGGGCTAATAACCCAGGTAAAACAGCATCGTCATTTTTAATTGCGAGGTTATTTGGAGTGGCCTTCTTGAGAGCACTAACAAGTGAAACTCCAATAAACGGCCTGTGAAAAACAGGACTCTTTTCATGCATAGACAATGATTTTGCACATCGCAAGGAGTTTGACATATTATATGCAAACAACGGAGTAAATGTGAGTTGAATGCTATCAAACCAGCTCTCAAAAACAGCAAACCACATCCAGAGCCACATAACGTTGAAAAATCAGCACATTCTGAATCTGTAAAGCATCTAAAAATGTGACCATACAGGGAACGTTTGAAACAGTTCTTGAAAAATGAAAGCGCAGGAAACAATCTTTCAGTCATTCGTATTAGGTACAAATTTAATTGAAGACAATGCTTCAAATCTGAAGAGAAAAAAGACACTAAATGCATATTCTTTAGTGGTCTTTTTTCTGGAGACTGACGTAGATAAATGGGCACAGTGCATGGAATGCTATCGTTGGGCTTGCGAAGAATGTTAACTTAAAAAAGAGCCTTTATGTGTCCTGACAGCTCTTCTTTAGCACAATAAACTCATGAACAATTGGAGTGTCATAGCCTGTGCTACTGGTCCCGGAGGAGGTTCGAGTCCTCCCTCGGGCATTGGTGTGTGTGTTTGTCCTTAGGATAATTTAGGTTAAGTAGTGTGTAAGCTTAGAGACTGATGACCTTAGTAGTTAAGTCCCATAAGATTTCACACACATTTGAACAGCTGGAGTGACGGTAAGAAACAGAATATTTACCTGTTCTTATACTGGTCGATATTATGACACCATTCTTATTTCTAATCGAACATACAGCTGTATCAAAATTGTAATACAAAGTGGAGTAATGCGAGAGGGGGAAAGTTTCGCATCAGAGATGAGGCTATTATGAAATCCACCCACTATTGGCATCAATTTACTATTTGCCTCACCCGACGAAGCACGGAGGCGACCAGCCTCTGGAAATATGTCTCATCTTCCTCGAGACTCTCCCATGTACCCAACATTAGGTACGCTCATCAGTGTCGTTCAGTTTAAGTTCATGTGACGCTTCCTTTTGACCAACAAATTTTCAGTGTGATTTAAATAACATGCTGGTACAGGCGAATCGATCACGACTGCGTCAGGCTGTCACGAAAACCATTGCTGAACTATTCGACTTGTGTGAACCAGTTAGTGGTCCTGTTGGAATTCGAGCTGGACGACTGCCAGGACGGTGTATATCATGACCTGCGTAAGCTAAGACATTCTGACAGAAAATGACTGACATATACCCTTCTGTGGTGCAGTGTGATATCATGTTCGGCAAAACTCGGCTATAGTAGTTGCAACACATCAAATAACAATGCAATATCTGAGGGTTGTCCAGAAAGTAAGTTCCGATCGGTCGCGAAATGGGAACCACTGGGAAAATCCGGTAAAGCTTTCCACAGATGCGTTGGCTAGTGTCTCTAGTATGCCCGCCGATCGTGTCACGTCGCTCTTTTCAGTTTCGAGTGAACAGTGAGTACGTCAGGATGTGCAGGGAATAGCGTCTCCCGCCAAGTATGAGGACCTGGTTAGAGATTTCACCTGTGTCTTGCAGCCCACATAACACAACTGTCGAGCAGTTCCTCCTTCATGCCAATTCTCGGCAGCACACTGCAGGGGTAATGAAGACACTCCTGCAGCGTTTCCGATGAGAAGTGTTTGATCACCCACAATACAGTCCGTAATTGGCTACCATTGAGTCTCATCTCTGCTCACAAGAACCGCTGAATATGAAGACAAAATTTTTCCACAGACAACGAGCTGCAGGCCAGTGGAGATTACTGGCCGAAAGCACAGGCGGCTGCTTTCTATGACGAGGATATTGGAAAGTTGATACAACACTGCGACAACACTCGAAGATGGAGTGGCGACTATGTAGAGAAGTAGGTGGAAGGTGTACCTAAATGTTGCAAATAAAACGTTTCTGGTTTTCACTGTGGTTTCCATTTCGCGACCGATCGGAACTTCCTTTCTGAACAACCCTCGTATATACATCGCATCGAGCTGAAGCGAACGTTAATTACTTTCATGGAAATTCAAATGCTCAAAGGCTGCCACGCGGCAACCACGTAACTCTACAGATCTGATGTTATTTGCTTATTCGAGACAGACGGCCGGCCGGGGTGGCCGAGCGGTTCTAGGCGCTACAGTCTGGAACCGCGCGACCGCTACTGTCGCAGGTTAGAATCCGGCTCGGGCATGGATGTGTATGATGTCCTTAGGTTAGTTAGGTTTAAGTAGTTAGCCTATGTGTCTGTTCCACTGACTGACACAACCAAACTGACAAATACTACCCACCGTAGGTAATATTAGCTACTGTACACAATATTTGTCAGTTTGGTTGTATCAGTCAATTGCAGCAGACACAGCGGATAAGATCAACTAGGGTTCTTGTGGCCCACTATATACTTTACTACAGAGAAGCTGATCATGCGTTTTGGCTCCATATTGTATGAATGATTAGGTGTGTGGTTTGAGAATGAGCGTATCAGCCTGGATACAGTAACCCACTTCAGCAGAATTTTATGTCAGTGCAACTGACGCGCACGAAATAAAAAAAAAGAAAAAAAATCAAATTTCCTCATCATGAAATACCTCGAACATAACGGACTACTAACATTGACATGTGCTTGGGGTTCCTGAAGGAAGCGTTATAGACACTCTGGTGTTTTTAATCCATATATACGGCTAAGGAGACGATCTGAGCACCCCTCTAAGAATGTTTGCAGATAATGTAGTCGTGTACCGTCTAGTAGACTCATCCCAATACGATAAAGAATTAAAATGATATATATAGGATATATACTACGTGCAAAAAGTGGCAATTGTCCCTGAAATACAAAAATTATGAAGTCCTTCACATGGACAGTAAAAAAAAAAATCCGCTACATTTCTGTTACATAATAAGACATACAAATTTAAAGGTGTCGTTCGGTCAATTAAACCACTAAGATTACAATTACGGATAACTTAAATTGAAATCACTACACAGAAAATTTTGTAAGAAATGTTAACGAAGTCTGCACTTTATTGCCACTACACTTATGAGACGCAACAAAATACAGTCGTCCGTCCTCTTCTGGAATGTTTTAGCACTGTATGGAACCCTTATATATAGGACTGCCATACAAAATCCATAAAGTAAGGTAGCTCATTTTGTACTAACATGACATACGGAGTCGAGGAGTAGTATGTCATGGATGAGATAAGCGAGTTGGGTGACAATATTTAAAACAAAGTCGTTGTTCGCTGCTGCGAGATCGTTTCACGAAATTTCGATCACCAACTTTTTCCAACGAGTGCGACAATATTTTCTTGACTTCCATCAACGCTGGGAGAAATGACTATTGACATAAAATAAGAGAAATCAGAGCTCGCGTAGAAAGATTTAGATGTTCTGTCATTATTAGTTTTCTCTCTGTCTTGAAGTGCTGCGATTTAAGAGTGTTTCACACTAGACGCGTTCCGTTTTTATTTACAATGCATTGTAAGTGATCATTTTGTAGATATACATGGTAATACATTTATCCCACTGTGAGACAAGACAGTCAGTGCCTTCAAGAAAAAAAAAGGTTTGCTGTTGCCTACGGTACCATGATGGTACCCAGCGCCCGCACCTCTTCGTCCAAAGCCACATGTTCCCATGGTTGTTTCGACTACGCTGCAGACGTTTCGCTGGGAAGCCCTTACACATTCTCCATACAGTCTCGATCATTCCACAAGCAATTTCCATATTTTTCGAGCCCTGAAAAAAGACATTCGTGGGCGCCTGTTTGTTTCGGACGAAGAGGTGACCTCCTGGGTATCATCATGGTACCGTAGGCAACAGCAGATTTTTTTCATGAAGTCACTGACCGTCTTGTCACACAGTGGGATAAATGTATTACCAGTTTTGGCGATTGCTTTTGAAATAATAAACAATTTGCTTACTTTTTATCCATCTGTCTATTTCTCGTTTGACTCCTCCCTGTAATATACTTATTATGTCCTACATTTTGCTATTTATGAATCACAAACAGCATAATATCGTAACGTACGGGGTACATTATATTTACATGATTACCGCTGATGACGCTTTGTAGTAAATAAAAGCAAAGCGCATCTGGTGTCATACATTCTTAAATGTTAGTATGCTTAAGACGAAATAAACAGACAATAACTGACATATAACAGCTGCTGCTGAAGATGGCCGTACAAACTACTATATTTAGGTGTTCATTTCAGCAACGCGATAATCGAAAGTGGAGCAGTCGACATTCTGAAAGGGGATCTATGCACTATCAATCGAACACGTGAGCGTGGATTGTAGAGTAACCGTGTAGATGTATAAGCTCTAGGAACCTTCACTGGCACGCTCACGATATCGTCTGCCATACCAAAGAAGTGTTCGTTTGGTACAGATGTTCAGTTCAACGCAGAATTCCAAACAACAATACGTGTTAGCATTCTGTAGTCAATTGTTTGTGGCAACAACTGTTTTACAGAACTTTTCATTCTCGTGGTTTAAAACATTTGAACAACATTACGAAACTCTTATGGTAAAACTAAATGATTAACTAACGTTTTTCCAGTATATTACACATAACGAGATGACAATTAAACCGACACGTAACTGACAGATGCCTTGTCCTTTAAACAAATTGCTGGTTCCATATTGACAGCGGGGCTTGGTTCAGAAGCCTCCTGACACGTAAAAACTGTATACATTATTCTGCTTCCATTATGCTCAGTCACGTCAGTTGGCATGAAGTATCAAGTCACCTTTCTGTTTATTTAAAGAAAGAGAATTAAACAATGGACTTTTTAAATCTTAAAATGCAGACATATACACAATAGTATGGAAAGGGGAGAAGCAGTAGATGTAGATGAGATGTAAGATTTGATACTGTCAGAAGAATTCGACATAACACTGAACGACTTGATCCGATACAGCCACATGGGGTACACGACACTCCCTCCGAACTGTTGCGACTCTTTGTAGAACATACCATGAACAAAACTACTCTACCAAGTACGCAAAATACACAGAAGCGCCTAAGAAACTGGTATAGGCACGCGTATTCAAATACAGAGATACGTAAACATGGGGAATACTATGCTGCGGTTGACAACGCCTGTATAAGAGAACAAGCGTCTGCTGCAGTTGTTAGACCGATTACTGCTGCTACAATGGCAGGTTATCTAGATTTACGTGAGTTTGAACGTCGTTTTATAGTCGGCGCACAAGTTATCGAACACGGTATCTCCGAGGTAGCAATGAAATGGGGATTTTCCCATGAGATCATTTCACGAGTGTACCGTGAATATCAGGATTCCGGTAAAACATACAAATCTCCGACATCGCTGCGACCGGAGAAAGACCCTGCAAGGACGGGGCCAACGACGACTGAAGAGAATCGTACAACGTGACAGAAGTGCAACTCTTCCATAGATTTCTGCATATTGTAATGCTGGGCCATCAACAAGCGTCAGAGTGCGAACCATTCAACAAAAGATCGTCGATATGGGCTTTCGGTGTCGAAGGCCCACTCGTGTACCCTTCATGACTGCACGACTCAAAGCTTTACGCCTCGCCTGGGCACGTCAACACTGACATTCGACTGTTAATGACTGGAAACATGTTGCCTAGTCGGACGAGTCTCCTTTCAAATTTTATCGAGCGTATGGACGTGTGCAGGTATGGGTCAACCTCATGGATCCATGGACCCTACATGTCAGCAGAGAACTGTTCAAGCTGATGGAGGCTTTCTAATGGTGGGGGCGTGTGCAGTTCGAGTGATATGGGGCCCCTGATATATCTAGATACGACTCTGACAGATGACACGTACGTAAGCATCCTGTCTGACCACCTGCATCCTTTCATGTTGATTGTGCATTCCGACGGACTCGGGCAATTCCAGCAGGACGATGCGACAACCCACACGTCCATATTTGCTACAGAATGGCTCCAGGAACACTCCTCTTAGTTTGTACACTTCCGCTGGACACTAAAATCCCCGACATGAACATTATTAAGCATGTGTAAGATAAGAGATCTCCACCCCATCGTACCCTTATAGATTTAAGGACAGCGCTGCAGGATTCATGGTGTCAATTCTCTCCAGCACTGCTTCAGACATTAGTCGAGTACATGCCACGTTGTGAGCAAAACTTCTGCGTACTAGCGGGGGCACTACACGATATTAGGCAAGTGTGCCAGTTTCTTTGGCTGTTCAGTGTATATGAGGTAAGCAAATACAGTTAGACTTGCAGAAGATGTTACGATTCCAGTACCAAAAGAGACAGGTGCTAACAGGTGTGAATATTACAGAACAGTCAGTTTAATAACTTATGGTTGAGAAATACTCATACGACTTATTTGCCAGGTGAATGGGACGATTGGTAAATGCTAACCTGCCCGCATCTCGTGGTCGTGCGGTAGCGTTCTCGCTTCCCACGCCCGGGTTCCCGGGTTCGATTCCCGGCGGGGTCAGGGATTTTCTCTGCCTCGTGATGGCTGGGTGTTGTGTGATGTCCTTAGGTTAGTTAGGTTTAAGTAGTTCTAAGTTCTAGGGGACTGATGCCCTAAGATGTTAAGTCCCATAGTGCTCAGAGCCATTTGAACCATTTGAAATGCTAACCTCGGGGAACATCAGACTCGGTTCCAGAAATATACTCACACTACGACGAGGAACGTAGACCTACATTTATAGAATCTGTAGATCCAGAAAAAACTTTTGAAAATGTTCGTTGATAAACACTGTTTAAAATTGTAAAGGGATAAAATACAAGGAGCGGAAAGCTATCTACATGTTGTACGCCAAGAAAGCGGACTGTTCTTACGAGAGTTGAAGGACATGAAAGAGACACACTAATTGAAAATGGAGTGAGATATGGTTTTAGCCTATAGCATACGTTACTCAGTCTGTGCATTTAGCAATCAGAAGCGAATTAAAATTCACGGGAAAGGAATGAAAATTTAAGGTTTAGCGATAACATTGTAACTCTGATAAGGGCAGCAAATGGCTTGAAAATCACTTGAAGGGAATGAATATTATTTTGAAAAGTTGTTATAAGATGAACAACGAAAGTAAGTCAATGTTACCCGAGTGTAACAGAATAAAGTCAGACGATTCTGAGGAAATTAGATTAGGAAATAAGTCATTAAAAGTAACTAACGATTGGCCGAACTAGAGGGAATACAAAATGTGGAAAGGCAATAGCAAGAAGAGCCTTTTTGAAGAAGACAAATATTTTAACATGTAACTTAAATCTAAATGTTAGTGTGACTTTATTGAACTTATTTGTCTAAAGTGTAACCTTGCACGGAAAGGAAATGTGGACGATAAACATTTCAGTCACGTCGGGAATAGAAGCTTGTGAAGTGTGATACTATATAAGAATGCTGAAGATTAGTTGGGAAGAGCTAATAAATAAAGAAGTGGTGCTGAAGAGAAATTAGACGTAAACAGCGTTACGGCACAACTTGACTTATAGAAGGATTGGCTATAGGGGTCAGTCTTTGGCAGCAAGGTATAGTCAGTTTGACATTAGAGTGGAAGTTAGTGAGGGTGGCGGCGGTTGTAGAGGGAGACCAAATAGATGTAGCTTGCAGCAATTATTCAAAGATGACGAGGCGCGTAGATGATAGACTAGCGTGGAGCGCTGCATAAATCTAGTCTTAGACCTGAAGACGATGACAACACATACAGCGACATGGAACAAGAATACTTGTATTACAAAGGAACTTTATGTTTTGTTGTATTTAGCAAGACTGTTTTTTTTTCAACGCTGAATTATGTCCTTACTCAAAGACAATAGATGGCGGACAGTAACCTGTGTCATCAATCCGCCATTGTTCATAGCGGTTGACTCTGGCGGCGACGATATTCACGAAAAATCTTCAGTACGGTGGCATGGGAAAACCGCGGCATATCATCCGAGGAAGACCGATATAGCATGACCGAAACGTTGCATATTTTGGTGTTTTAGCATGTAAAATATTTTATAAGATGACGCAACAATACAGCAGGACACTCAGCAGGGTATTAATGAAAATGACACAGCCCGCGAAAGCTTACGTATATCATGAAGACCATCTGTTTTAGTAAGTAACTATCCTGGAGACCGAAATTCGGTACCAATTTCAGGTTGGCCATCTAACTACTCCCAGTATCAACAAAAATTTGATATTCAGTTGGCTGTTTTCCTATGTTAAAAATATGGTTCCCGTTGTTGCTATTCTGAGTGATTATAACAATCAAATAACATTTTCGGTCAATTTTCACACAAAATATCTGTTATTTGTATGTAATTACGTCTTTAGACATTAAAATTTCAAAATTTGATATCTTTATTGAAAAAGTTCTGTTACTGACTAAAGCTCTGATGACGTCACAAGTTAGGAGTAAAGGGAAGGTGTAAGTGAATTATAAGAGTGTTAGCCGACGTTACTAGTATTTTTACTTACTTTCTCTGGGAACAGTTTTGTTATTTAGTGATAAAAACTCCATTTACAACATTTAAATAACAATGGAACAGCCGATAGTGGAAAACTTCCGAAAGTTGACGCTCTTATGGTCTCTTCTTTCTTCAAAGAGATGCAGGCTTTTATGTCCGGAAACAATAAATGCGAAAACTGCATACCGTGGCGACTGGAACGGAAGTACTGCAACACAGCAATAGGCCGTACAATCGTCTTCAGACAAATACTATCGTTCTGTCGAACATGACATTAGAAGTTCAGCACGCTACCTATTACGCTACAAGCAACAACTTGTTCATATGGAGTGTTTACTTACATCAGAGTGAGCTTCACAGAGATAAACACACGTAATGACCACTATCGTATTTGGATCTCTACAAGAGAGTCGCAGCCACACCTCACGCATCTTCTCATTCTCTGGAGTTTTCATAGATATATTTGTACAATGCAATACTACACACCACTTTTAACTTAATTTAAACTTAAATTCCGGATCAAAATATCACTGTGAATGAGTTTTAAGGCATAAGGAGCAGCGTGTTACAGTCGAAAAATAACTGAAGTTGAGCGTTTTAGTGGGTACTCAAATTACTTGAATTTCAGTTTTTTAATGCTAAAATTCATGAGTGGAGAAAGCATGTCATGAACATAAAATAACATATTTAACCATTTAAGACGATTTCCAGGAAACAGTCAGTTACCCCATTATTCACGAAATTAAAAATTGAAAATATTCTCATAATTCACTCATTAAGGCGTGTACTCTTATGGTAAACCTTAAGCACAGTAAGACAAATATTACAAATAGAAACTGTGTGCTTGTTTTGAAGCAGTATAACTGACGGAGTGCAAGTACCTCAACTTTACTGACGCAGTATTTGAGGATGGGAGCACTTAGCTACTTACAACAAACTGTACACATAATTTCAAACCTTTACCAAACTTTTTCTGGATGACTCCATTCCACAAAATGATGAAAGACAAATTTAATCTGTTACTGCATTTTCACTACTCATGCAGTAAAACCTCAGAATCAGATATGATGTTTTATTACTTCTTTACTACTAATTCTCTTAACAACACATTTTGTAGACAGTTTCCATGTATACCACCGAAGGCACCTTGAAAATTATATCATTGTATGGTACATCGTTCAGCAGATAAAACTTCATAAGCGTTTAAGTGTATGAAAAACTACCTTCTGCTTAAAAAGGTGCACAGCAAAACTTAAAATCAGACATGACATTTAAATTTATGACTTCTTTACTACTAAATCTCTTCGCAACACACTTTTCAAACGTTAACACATTTCTATCACTGACTATACCTGAAAAAGTACGACACATAGTGATGTGTCCCACCTACAAGATAGCAAACTGCAAACCTGCGACACACTCACGTCTCACAGGTGACTAAGCTTCAGACATCGTCCGCCGCAATATGCATAAGCGTCTGAAAGCCAAACAAGAGCTACGCTCGTCCCCAATGTTGCTATATGTTTCGGACAACAACAACAATAACAACAACAACAAGCTGGTTTGTTTTCCACGGAATCTCTAGTAGCGCCAGGCGCAGGCGCCAAGTCCACTGCCAGCAGAGTACGCTAAAGAAACTGGTATAGGAATGCATATTCAAATACAGAGACATGTAAACAGGCAGAATACGGCGCTGCGCTCGGCGACGCCTATATAAGACATAAGCGTCTGACGTAGTTGTTAGACACATTATCAAGATTTAAGTGAGTTTGAATGTGGAGTTATAGTTGACCCACGAGCGATGGGACACTGCATTTCCGAGGTAGCGATGAAGAGGGGATTTTCCCGTACGACCATTTCCCGAGTGTACCGTGAATATCAGGAATCCGGTAAAACATCAAATCTCCGACATCGCAGCGGCCAGAAAACGATCCTGCAAGAACGGGACCAACGATGATTGAAGAGAATCGTTCAACGTAACAGAAGTGCAACCATTCCGCAAATTGCTGCAGATTTCAATGCTGGGCCATCAACTAGTGTCAGCGTCGAACCACTCAACGAAATATCGTCGATATGGGCTTCCGCAGCCATAGGCCCGCTCGCGTACTGCGCTGAACAGCCGATCCTGTCGCAGCAACTCAGCAACGATGTCTGCAGCCGGGGAAAGAAAGGCAATCTGCAAACCAACAGGCTTCACAACAGCTTAACCGTGTACCCAATATCGACGGTCCGCCGCAGATCAAATTATAAGTTCTTTTCCTAGTTACTTGAAAAATCCATAAAGAAAAACATTAAGCTGTAGCAGATGCAACCTAAAAGATAAGGATCGACGCAGCAAAATTCACCAGTCCATGTTGTAGAAAAGTTTCATCGTAAAAAAATTTTTTACAGTTCAAGAAAGTCATAGAGTTTCTATATGTTCGTTGTGTGGTCTGATACTCCTTGATATCTTTGCCAGAATAAACTGAAATTCTCCTAATTTTTCTTTAAATAATTAATTAATGTCATTAAAGAAACAATATTGTGATCATTTAACGAAATATTCCACTTTAAAACCGATCTTCTTGACCACATTCGCCGATAAAGTTGTGAAACAGAATTTTAATACACTTCACAGTATCAATTGTTTTCAAAATGTCAATACGTGTCAACGTCTCATTAATAAAACTTTAAACTAGTTAATTATTGAAGATCGTCCACACTCCTGATAAAATTCTGCCAGAATCTCTTCAAGAAGTCTGAATTTTAATAAAATTTTCAAATTTCACACGTAAATAATATTTACGATGTATGTCGTAACAACAAGGTCAACTGTTTTAACTTCCAGCTCGAAGTTTATTCAACAGTTGATAACCAATTGACATCAAATTACAAACTTTATAATTCCACCTTCAACATTGAACTCCTTTTCATTTTACAAAAAAAAAAAAAAAAAAAAAATTACAACAAAAAAAACATAAAACATATTTTCATAATGGTCAGCATGATGTTTCAACGATTCTTCCAGCCGCCGGCCGTCGACTACGATGTAATAGTGGTTAGCTCTCGTCGTCCGCCGCGTATGGAGTCCCACTGGATCATCTTGCTTCCACGTTCGACATGAAAGAAAAGAAACAAATGGCTCTGAGCACTATGGGACTTAACTTCTGAGGTCATCAGTCCCCTAAAACTTAGAACAACTTAAACCTAACTAACCTAAGGACGTCACACACACCCACGCCCGAGGCAGGATTTGAACCTGCGACCGCAGCGGCCGCGCGGTTCCAGACTGTAGCGCCTACAACCGATCGGCTACTGCGACCGGCCAAAGAAACAAAATCTTTTTAAATAACAAGTCTCCACATAACATACTACAAATAAATATATATATTAACATTTCTCACCTGGCGTCGCTCAAGCGGTAAAGAAACGCGATGTTTCCTGATTAGACTTTTGAAACACCACAGCAACCTTGATGACTGCACGACACAAAGCTTTACGTCTCGCCTCGGCACGTCAACATTGATAGTCGACTGTTGTTGACTGGAAACATGTTGCCTGGTCGGACGTGTCTCGTTTCAAATTGTGTCGAGCGGACGGCTGTGGAGACAATCTCATAAATCGTGGACTGTTCAAGCTGGTGGAGGGTCTGTAGTAGTGTGGGGAGTATGCAGTTGGAACGACATGGAACCCCTGATACATCTAGATACGACTTTGACAGGTGACACGTGCTTAAGCATCCTGTCTGATCACCTGCATACATTCATGTCCATTGTGTATTCCGAGGGATTTAGGAGATTCCAGCAAGACAATGCGACAGCCCACAAATCCGAAATTGCTACAGAGTGGCTCCAGGAACACTCTTCTGAGTTTAAACACTTTAAATGGCCACCAAACTCCTCAGACATGAATGTTGTTGAACATATCTGGGATGCCTTGCAACATGCCCTTCTCCACCCCCTCCTACTACGTGTATTACGGATTTATGGACAGCCCTGCAGGATTCGAGCAGTCAATTTCCTCCAACACTACTTCAGACATTTGTCGCGTCCATGCCACGTCGTGTTGCGGCACTCCTGCGTGCCCGTGGGAGCGCTACACGATAGTAGGCAGGTGTACCAGTTTTTTTGGCTCTTCAGTGTATGATCACAGCACTGCGATCATGCACACTATTTTCGTACTGCATGTCACGTACTCGCCAGCTGCTCGCACCGTATCCATGTGGTGCGACAGTATTTCGGCCAACCGTGAACCAGTTCTGTCTCAGCTATCGAACCAGTTATTCTTTTGGGCTTTCTGCTAGGCGCCAACTGCATCTGCAGCCCATTGATCAGAGTATCGCTATGGAATCATCGTTGTATAGTCGTTGTGCAGCGTTCAACTTCTAATCCCTACCGACCTTAGGGCAGTGACTGTAGTTCTTCGGCCCTTGGTCTTAAGCCAACTAAGTGGTAAGACTTGTATCGGTTGTGGCTCAATGAGAGCACAGTATAGGTAAGCAATGTACACTGTGACGACATGTCAAAAGCCTGAATAACCATCTTTTGCAGATGAGACCGCTGCGAGACGTGCAGGAAGTCGATGAGGTTCTGGAAGTTACCGGCAGGAATACACAGCCATTCCAGATCCAGTGCCACTGCAAGCTGCTCTAGATTTCTCGGTTGGGAATCGATGACGCGTACAGCGCGATCGAGGTGGTCCCACAGCAGCCACAGGGGGAGTTTTGGGTATCGCCATATTGCCGTGCACGGTATACTTTAACCACGTGAAGAGTTCACAAACTTAGCCGCTTCGGAAATGCTTCCACCCTTGGCCCAAAAGTCAATGACCATGCCCGTTGGAACTTCAGTTAAACTGCTCCTTTTCCAGATCACCACAATGACTGCACCGTTTACCACGTCCCCTCGGCATGCTTTATATACCCTTCATTGCTAGTGTCCCCACCTGGCGGCTTTGAGTGGTTATTATACATTGACGTCGAACGTAGGTAGTGGTCCCATTAATGTGACTGGACCATGTACAACAGTTTTATTAAGAAGCACATAGACAGAAAAACTCCTCCTTGGAAAAACAGTTCATCATTACAGCAGTTGGTAGGGGTTCGTAATATGCATTGAATTTGCACAAGTCTGAACCTGCTCTGACAGCCCCAATGATGAATAAGTCAAGTCTGAGATTCACTTGGTAGCAGAACAAAATAGCGTGAGGTGAAGTCGACTGTCGGTACCACGAATCCTTGCAGTCCCCGATGTAGAGGCCACATCCTAGGATTGGAGTTATAGTCACTCTGGCACAGGCGGCTGGCGCACTGCATGCCGTCGCAGGTTAGAATTTTCAATTGAGACTCTAATTGAAGAAGTGAAGGTCCTCGCTCAGAGACTCGATGTAAGTCTGGTAGGTGTGGCTTTGCGTCGGCACAAGTACAAAGCCATCGCAGTAGTACTAGAAAAACGATTTGTGATCATGTGACCTGCACAATCGAAAATGTCCGAGGAATCAGTGACCTCTATAGTCGCTCATGCTGCTGCCACCTGGCCTATTCAGCGTGCTTGATAGTGGCTCTTGTCTGCTACCGATGTGGCCTCTTCTAAATTAGGCTGCTCGCACACAACAGATATGAGAGAGTTGCAGGTCTGTCGGGCAAACGATCGATATACTTCACTAAGTACTGTTTAACTTGAATCTTAGTTACATATTTTCGCCTTTGGCCACTAATTCATTATTTGATTTTCTCGTATCTAAACCGACACTGCACAAAGGAATTTATATCCATCAATGTTCCAACAAAACTATTCTACGTTGTTTATCTGGGCATTGTTCTTCTCTACTGGCGCAAAACATACCACATAGTTCAGGAGATACGTTTCGTAGACATTGAGATGCAAGAAATACTTGTTTTTGATAAAAAATAAAGCTCGAATTCTCCAGACTATAGTGGACCAGTGTTTTATAACGAGAGCATTTAGCGACTTACAACAAACTTTAAATATAATTTAAACCTTTATTAAGCTTATCGTCGGCTACATGGTTAACGTGTATATGTAATTCAGTTGTAAAGTTATTCAGACGTTTCAACCTGTTTTATACATGGAGGTTCAATTATTTAAAAAATTGTGGGTTTACTGCCATAGACAGAAACCAGTTACAAAATAAAATAAAGAAATTTCGATAGGAGAATATTTTAAATTATACAAATTTTATTCAATGGAAGAACCACCTGCCCACCCCGATATTGTACTAGACTATTCATCAAGAACATACCGATGCCAAACCTGGCTGGCAGGAAAAATTAATGTGAGGCGTTTCCAGTGTCTTGGTCTAAGTGTACCGAATTAAAAATTCGGGAACTATATTTAGTCTTATGAAGGCAAAATGCCTGTGTGCAGATGGAGACAGGAAGGATTTATGATTCTGACTAGTCTTGGTAGATCTCACTGAACTGACGAACAGGTTGGTTCTTTTCAACATCTTGCTGAATTGCTGTATCTCCATATAACTGAAATCAACCTCAAGGAAAAAATGATGACTAATAAAGATGGTATCGAAACTAAAATGATCTTCGCCATTATTTCATAAATAATTCGAAATATAGAAACAAGATTTGCGACCAGTGGTTGTATACGCAGGGGTGAAAATTTATGTCTGTAGTAAACTGTCGCATATTTTTAGTTGCGAAGATATTGAAGCAATTAACAGTTTATTTTCAAATTGTTGACCGTCGTAATTTACATATCGGCATTCCAAATCATGGAGAAGAAAATACTTAACACCTGTTATTTTTTTAAATTAAACTTTTCCAAATATAGCGAGTATATACACTCCTGGAAATTGAAATAAGAACACCGTGAATTCATTGTCCCAGGAAGGGGAAACTTTATTGACACATTCCTGGGGTCAGATACATCACATGATCACACTGACAGAACCACAGGCACATAGACACAGGCAACAGAGCATGCACAATGTCGGCACTAGTACAGTGATATCCACCTTTCGCAGCAATGCAGGCTGCTATTCTCCCATGGAGACGATCGTAGAGATGCTGGATGTAGTCCTGTGGAACGGCTTGCCATGCCATTTCCACCTGGCGCCTCAGTTGGACCAGCGTTCGTGCTGGACGTGCAGACCGCGTGAGACGACGCTTCATCCAGTCCCAAACATGCTCAATGGGGGACAGATCCGGAGATCTTGCTGGCCAGGGTAGTTGACTTACACCACCTAGAGCACGTTGGGTGGCACGGGATACATGCGGACGTGCATTGTCCTGTTGGAACGGCAAGTTCCCTTGCCGGTCTAGGAATGGTAGAACGATGGGTTCGATGACGGTTTGGCTGTACCGTGCACTATTCAGTGTCCCCTCGACGATCACCAGAGGTGTACGGCCAGTGTAGGAGATCGCTCCCCACACCATGATGCCGGGTGTTGGCCCTGTGTGCCTCGGTCGTATGCAGTCCTGATTGTGGCGCTCACCTGCACGGCGCCAAACACGCATACGACCATCATTGGCACCAAGGCAGAAGCGACTCTCATCGCTGAAGACGACACGTCTCCATTCGTCCCTCCATTCACGCCTGTCGCGACACCACTGGAGGCGGGCTGCACGAAGTTGGGGCGTGAGCGGAAGACGGCCTAACGGTGTGCGGGACCGTAGCCCAGCTTCATGGGGACGGTTGCGAATGGTCCTCGCCGATACCCCAGGAGCAACAGTGTCCTTAATTTGCTGGGAAGTGGCGGTGCGGTCGCCTACGGCACTGCGTAGGATCCTACGGCCTTGGCGTGCATCCGTGCGTCGCTGATGTCCGGACCTTCCGCCGACCATTGGCGACAACATCGATGTACTGTGGAGACCTCACGCCCCACGTGTTGAGCAATTCGGCGGTACGTCCACCCAGCCTCCCGCATGCACACTATACGCCCTCGCTCAATGTCCGTCAACTGGACATACGGTTCACGTCCACGCTGTCGCGGCATGCTACCAGTGTTAAAGACTGCGATGGAGCTCCGTATGCCACGGCAAACTGGCTGACACTGACGGCGGCGGTGCACAAATGCTGCGCAGCTAGCGCCATTCGACGGCCAACACCACGGTGCCTGGTGTGTCCGCTGTGCCGTGCGTGTGATCATTGCTTGTACAGCCCTCTCGCAGTGTCCGGAGCAAGTATGGTGGGTCTGACACACCGGTGTCAATGTGTTGTTTTTTCCATTTCCAGGAGTGTATTTTAAGACTTCTCACGCACCACAGTTTCAGCTTCATTATCACGTAAATATCGTGTTACAGGGAAAGACTCATCGTTTCCATATTAGCTTTGTGAGCATTTTCAGTTCACATATTAAAAAACTGGAAAGACAGCACCTCTGCTTTAGGAACTTACCACCGTGAATATTTAAAGAGGCCATTTTTCATTCGCAATTAGCGTTCGCTACTGCCGATGTTAATGCTTAACTAAGAGGTGAGTGAGGTCAGTATTCTGAGAAGTGACTGAACTGATCATTTGAAGTACAAAAGTTATATTGGTATGTACTCTATTTCAGATTGTTCTCGAGTATAAATATTTATTATTTTTTTAGTTAATGATTTTTATTTGACAGTTATCGTATTTCTTGTTTGTCATGTTACCGGTTTTCAACAGTTTATAAACAATTTTGAACTATTCACTCTAAATTTTCGAAAGGTGCACTAAAAAACCCAGTGAATTTTTGTGCTCTAAGTGGAAGATGAGGCATTTCCGCTCCTTTATGAGGACAGTAGTGTTTATTAGGAGACGTAGCTAGTTACGAAGTATATTCACCTCTCTTCTTTATATTACTGTCTTGATATAATTGATAAAACAAAATTCTAGTGGCGTTACGTCTGAAGAGTGTGCTGGCCTGCACGCATCTCGTGGTCGTGCGGTAGCGTTCTCACTTCCCACGCCCGGGTTCCCGGGTTCAATTCCCAGAGGGTCAGGGATTTTCTCTGCCTCGTGATGGCTGGGTGTTGTGTGATGTCCTTAGGTTAGTTAGGTTTAAGTAGTTCTAAGTTCTAGGGGACTGATGACCATAGATGTTAAGTCCCATAGTGCTCAGAGCTATTTGAACCATTTTTTTTAGTTTGGTGGCCAAATAATAGTACTAGCACGACCAGTCTTTTTATGGGACGAGTTTGGCTGTGATGATGAGACTAATTGTGTGCAGCATTCATTCCTTCAAAGTAACATGACTCCCGAACCGCATCTCACAGTGATAGAGAACGAACGAAATGTAATTCAGTTGTAACATATCGGCCATCTTACGGCCATTGGCGGATACTGTGAGGGGTACGGATATCATCTCACGAAAATGTAGCTTTATAAGTAAATATAATACTAAAGGAAGCCCGTTACGGCAGTCATTTAACCAGAGATAACATTGAGACATAGGGGTGCCTCCGTTGAAAAGATATTACTCGTGCTGCATGTGAAACATTCTTGGTGCACTATTCGCCGCACACATAGAATAACAATCGTGCGTGCTTCGCGTAGAACTACGCAGGGCGATGTGATCGATGTACAACTATTTCAGTACTTTTGATGAAGTCCTCGTTGAGATGAAATGTGCTGGCGCGGCGGATGGCTTTCACGCATTGCGTTTAAAACTCTGGAAAACGTACGACGATCCTAAATTCGAGATGTCGGAAAGTGGTGACGGTATGGTTCAGCAGAAGGAACTCTGGCATCGCATACCAGCGTGCTAAGCGTTGGTGAAAACGTATGGAATTTTTAGCGAGCGTTTGTACATTAAAACAGTTACCTTTTGCTTCACTCTCCTGCAATAATACACTAGCAACAAACAACTCTCAACTTTTAATTTAAGAGCATTGTCTCATTGCAGCGTTCAGAGCAAGTTCAGTGAACGTGGGTTGGAATAAAGACTTCACACTACTTACGAAAACGTGAAATGTGCTCTGTCTTGGAAACCATTCTTGACAATGGTCTGCCTTCTTGAAAGCTTTTGCTTCGAAAGATTTGGAATTGTGGTGTGTCCTTTTATGATTACTTACACTGTACACACAAGCATATATAACGTGAACAGTGGTGTGTAATATCTGTGATGCCGTGTACCTTGATTTCAGTAAGGTGTTTGACACCGCCGCGCATTGCCGTTTAATGAAAATAATACGAGCTTACGGAGCATCGGAGAAGACCTGCGATTGGATTCAAGACTTTCTTGCAGACAGAACTCAACATGTCTCTCTTAACGGAACTAAATCGACAGATGTAAAAGTAATATCCGGAGTGCCACAGGGAAGTGTGATAGGACCGTTGCTGTTTACAATATATATGTGTGCGGCGAATATATATATATATATATATATATATATATATATATAAAAATGATCTAGTAGAAAACGTCGGCTACTCTTTAAGGCAGAAGATAGTAAGAATTTGGAGAATGACCTGCAGAGAATTGATGAATGGTGCAGACTCTGGCAGTTGACCCTGAACGTAAATAAATGGACCGTTTTGCGTATACATAGGAAAAGAAATCCACTACACTATTGATGACAAACAGCTGGTGCCAGCGTCTGCAGTAAAATATCTAGGCGTAATTATACAGAGCGACCTTGAGTGGAATTACCATATAAAAAAGATTGTGGGAAAAGCAGACACAATACTCAGATTCATCGGAAGAATCTTAAGGAAATGTAATTCATCCACGAAAGAAGTGGCTTATAAGGGGCTTGTTCTACCGATTCTTAAGTATTGTTCATCTAACTGGTATCCCTATCGCGTAGGACTGTTAGAGGAGATAGAGAAGATTCAACAAAGAGCCGCACGTTTCGTCACGGGATCGTTTAGCTGGCGAGAGAGAGTTACGGAGATGATAACCAAACTCCACTGGCAGACGTTACAAGAGAGGCGTTGTGCATCACGAAGAGATTTACTATTGAAATTTCGGAACAGCACTTTTCAGGAGGAGTCAGACCACATATTACTTCCCCCCACAAACATCTCGCTTAATGACCACGAGGAGAAAATTCGAGAAATTAGAGCCACTACAGAGGCTTACCGACTATCATTATTCCCACGCACTATTCCCAAATGGAACAGGGTTGGAGGGCTCAGATAGTGGTGCCGAAAGTACTCTCCGCCACACACCATTAGGTGGCTTGAGGAGTACGATGTCGATGTAGATGTAGATTTGTGGGGCATTCGGAGTATGGATGTTGGACTGCATGGGAACGTGAGAGCAGGCATATTGGTCGTAAAGGATCCAGTTGACCACGTCTGACGATCACAATGGAGGTATGCCCCATTGTGCATCAAGCACATTGCAGCCCCTTGAAATATGCACCTGTCACCCGAAAGCTAGTAATGGGCTCCCTAAAACTTCTTGTGTCAACCCACACCATCGGTCGGATGCTGTAAGGAGTGGTACTAAGATCGCTGATACGTTGCATCACACTATGTTCAGCTACGGGTCGCGGCTCTGCAGTAGCCTGGATGACTATCGTCGGCGAGTGTGAGGAGATACCCCATTCTGCCAATGTTTTGGAGAGCCACAGCGGTGTTACACCTAACGTCACGGTGTGAGGAGCCATGGGGTATGATTTCAGATGATGGCCGGTCGTGATTAAGAGAAATCTGATCGCACAACGGTACGCCACGGACATCCTACGTTTTCATGTGTTACCTCTCACGCAGTAGTATTGCGATGTCATTTTTCATTAGTATGATGATCGGTCACGCACAACATGTGTCTTGATGAACTTCCTGCATGATAATTTTTTCATGTACGGGTCCTCAGCTTAAACGTACTATCTAAATGATGGAACTATTTTAGCCACCGTAGGTTGTCAGTTTTATCCCTTTCATGCATCGTTCACGTACATTAATACTAGTTAATTTATACGCATGATGTATTAAGGAATAAAACTGACAGCGTACGGTAATTAAAATGGACCCATCATATAGATTTATAGGTGGTGCTAAGGTTGTGACAGAACCCTCACGACTTTACGCGTACTGAGTCTGTGATTTTAGGTTGTGACAAATTGCGTACAATTGCTTATTCAACAGTAAGTTGTATTTGTATAGGGACAATTTGTAATTACAAATGGAACGTTATACGCAAACCTGAACTTACATATGTCGTGGCTGATGTCACCTGACTTTTCATTGGTCTTAACCAAATCTAAGTCGACAGTATCAAATTTTGTACTCCTTATTTTTTCAACACCTCTACGAATCCTGGATTCATCTTGCTTACTCATCTTAGTTTGTAGCATCTCTCTCTCTCTTCATCAATGGTTCTTTCTGTACGCGAAGGGAACTCTTATCAACTCTTCTACTAAACATGCGGACTCCCTTCCTCGCAAAATCTGTTCAGAAGAGATATTTGTGTTCTCATGTTTCAATTCATTCGTAATGTTTTCAAATTCCGATATATATTTTCAGCATGATGGTGAGTTTCGTGACAATGTGTACAACATGGTCTACCTATTTCACGCTGCTTACTGGCATAATTTCTACACCAGAATTATCTTTAATTGTCCCATGACAAATCCTTTTCTAATGTTAGGTCTTTCTGTAAAATCCGTCTGACTTTTACGCTTGTCCGGAGGTTTCTTCCTCCTGCTATCCTCTACATCTTTCATTGCCTTTCCTCTCTGTTAAACAATGTCATTTTCTTGATTTACGGTTTCGGCACCTTTAACTTCCATCATTACTGGGTCCTCGGTATACTCTTATTATAGTTGGCATCCTTGTTCGTACTCCGACATTCTGTGAATCCATACGCTCTTTCTCTAACTCAGTCTCTTCTATCACGAAACCATCAGAATTGTAGACTGCGTTATCATCATCTGCCCACGTGGTTACTATATCTTCCTACATCAGGTCAACATACACATATGTATTCTGGGGCACAGTTGTCACTCCGTCATTAGATACCTCAACTTCTTCCCTTTCACTATCGTCTGAATCACTTTCGCTGTTTCATTACACCTATCTTGTTCAGAGAATGCAAATTCGTCATCACTGCTATTAACAAGACTCATTAACAAGGCATTCTATCTTTACTTCACAAACGTCGAAATCAGCATGGCTTTCACTAATCTCATGTTTGTATAGTGCGTGTTTCCTTCAAAAGTTAACTGGATCGAATATTTCTACGAATGAAAGTATTTCACCTACATAACCTGTGGCAAGCATCCTTGTGCTACGCACCTCTTCCTCCTTTATCCCCTTAATGTCGGCAGAGCCGCCTTCAGGTTACTACCTTCTTCGTTCTCCCATCCTTGAAACATGCCATACATTTGACCGAGTTCCTTCACAGACACCTCCTCCTCTTGTACTTCGTCCATTTGTTGGCAATTACCATGCGAAACGATAACCTGCCTTTCAATCGGTACTTCAGACATACCCTCACACAGATCCCGTGCTTCAATCTGCTTATCGCCATTTGCCTGTAATTCCTACTGCTAGATCTTTCTTTGAATAGGTTCCTGCATGACCGGCACTGAGCCTACATCCAAAGTTTTTATACCTACTGTATTCCAATTATAGTTTCTCTTTCGAAACAGTTTTTCATTGGGACAGTACTTTGTCCTTCTCCTCCTAACTTCATATCGAAAATACATATGTTTCCTGTCACCCTTGGGCGAACTACTTGCAATCACGCCAGCCAAGCTCTCGATCTGCCCGAAAACTAGCGTTCCTCATCGTAGCGCATTCTGATATTATGGAAGTTACCTCTCCCACGGCTATCAAAGTTGCCTCTACTGCGTCCTCTCATCATATTAATTTGTGATCCATTCTGTCCTCCACCATCAGACACATTCACTTGTCTGAAGTTCAATTATCCACGAGTTTCACGCCAACGATCTTCATTCTCTACCTTTTCCAAACTATCCACGAGTTTCACGCCAACGATCTTCATTCTCTACCTTTTCCAAACAGTCGTTTTATGGTTACTGACAACATACGTTTTGGGTCATCTGGAATCTTTTATCAGAGTTCCTATATTATCTCAGAGTCAGATCTTCTGTCTATAAGGTACGCGAGTTTTTGAATCTGTGATTTTAGGCGGCAGCAAAGTGTGTCCAGTTGCTTCACGTTCCTTATTTAAAAGTTATTATAAAACTGCTATTTTGTGACCAGTTGGTCTTATAATTGTTTGTTGCGCAAGTTAGTATAGTGTAAATGCTCCAAGTACGTCCAAAAATTTTATTGTGAATAACGAAATTTATCGTTCCGCGTCATCGGCCGCTGCGCGCACAAATAGGGCGCTGTAGTTGCCACCTACGTAGTCGTGGCACGTGACCTTGGCTGTAGCACAGATCGTAATTTTTAGCCATTGCAGAGGTTATAAGTGTAAACAAAATATTCGCCCTACCACTCACTGCAGCATTTACACTGTATTTATTTGGGCAATTAATTATATTATTATCACCCTTTTTTACGAAATGAACGGTGTGTGTACGAAATGGATTGCTGTTAAATAATTAAGGCGATCGAGTACTGATTCACAAGTAACTCATGGATGCAGGGACTCGATCGTAAAAATCACACCTATTCACTGTGTATACACCCATCCATTGAACTGCTTAAGCTGCCGGTGCGGGAAACAAGATGACAGTGCCTTACTTTTTGAAACCTTCTGAAAGAAATATTTTGTATAGGTTCTTAAAGTCGTCAAGTTCTGAAGAAGCGAATCAGAATTTTAACAGAAGGGAAATTTTTATGACGTAGCTGCTTTTAGCGCTGAAATAAATCAACCGCCCCACTTGAAAATTTGTGCTGGGCCAGGACTCGAACCCAGATGCTCCACATCTCCAGAACGGTTGCCTCAATCACCTAGGTCACCATTACACGCCTTCTGCCTAACCCATTTTCCCAAGTGCTGTTTATCATCGATATTGTGGCCCCATTCATTTTCCCCATTGCTCGCAGCCTCACTGTTTTCCCGCAAGGGGACGAACGATGCTATGCAACTGCATTGAAATAGCCGTATGCCTGTCAAGGCCTATCAATACGATTGTATTTGTGGCATCTGTTCTTTGGACACGCTCTAAAGAACACACACCAATGATCGTCTTATGTCTCCTTACGTTTATAACTGAAGGGAAATTTGTATGCCATAGCTGCTCTGGGCGTTAAAATTATTCAAGTCCTGCACTTAAAAATTCGTGCTGACCAGGACTGAAACACGGACCCCCTGTCCCTAGAATGGTTGCCATGACTGCTTCTGCCACCTAGACACGCATGCAGTCTTACCCAGCTTCCGAAGTGCTGCTCAGGACTGGTACTGTATCCCCTTTTATTTTCCCATTGCTCTGTATTCCGGCAATGGGACGAATGATGATATGCATCCGCAATGAAATAGTTGTATGCCCGTAGAGGCGTTTCTATACAATTATATGTGTGGTGTCTGTTCTTTCAGACATGTCCAAAGAGATTAAGGCAACCGTTCTAGAGAAGTAGAGCATCCGGGGTTGAGTCCAGGTCCAGCACAAATTTTCAAGTGCAGCTGTTGAATTATTTCAACACCCAAATTTCCTTTAGTCATGAATGTAAGGCTTCATAAGTCACACATATAATTTGATTGTAATTGCTTCTGAAATTTACTGCGAATTTATACTCAAAATTCAATGATGGAAGCAAGATAAATTGATTCTAATGCCATGTTCTGGCAGCCACCTTTAAATTGTTTCACATAGATAATTATTGAAATTTTTAAATTGGATTGTGAATTTTCAGTAAGAAAAATTTACCTTAATAAATAGAAAAGCCAAGGCGACCAGTGTACAGATACTTAAAACTAGTGTTTTTAAGTAAACTTCATTATTAGAAATGTATTCTGAAATAATATATTCCAGAAATATTATTACGATTATAAAGATCATAATTTTTATTCAGGTTATTATTGCAAACAAAATGACAACGTATTAAGGATAGTACAGTGATGAATTTATCAAATAAATATGTAATTACTGTTTGCTAATGAACTATAATGTTCAAATTAATTACTGGTCCATCTTCAAATAACCTGACTGGTACTCCTTACATTACGTTACTGATCAGAATGAAAATCTTGCATTTTCATTTGCGCCCACACAAGTGTGACTGTGGCTGGGTCGTCGAAGCGGTGGTGGACGTCGAGCTCACACAGCTTATTCACGTCTCTGGTAACTTAATACACGCCAAGCAATATGATGAGCCTCAGAACCAATTTTCTAGCGACAGCCTTGGCTCACGAAACTTTACAGCGTTGTAAGATCGAGAGTTCTTGCACCCACGGCTTGATGATTGAAGGGTCGGCTTAATAGTGTGTAAGTTAAGATTCACATCACTCTGATGATTTTTAAAGCACGCAACTATTGACAAGAGCCTAACTCTACAAAGCCTCTCCACTCTCCTCTCCCTATGGTTGCGCATGGAACCACAGGGCGTGCCAAGCCAACAGTTCAGTCTCTGTTATTGTTCCTTTACAAGGTACTCCCATGGCCAGTAAGATGATGATGATGTTTGGTGGTTTGAGGGCGCTCAACTGAGCGGTCATCAGCGCCCGTACAAAGTCCCAATTTTCACACAGTCCAGTTTTTCACATCCCCATATAACCACTGTCACGAATGATGATGATGATTATGATAATAATGAAATGATGAAGACAACACGAACATCCTCTCCTCTGGCAGAGAAAATAACCAACCCGGCTGGGAATCGCACCCGGGAGCTCTTGATCTAGAAGCAGCAACGCTAGCCATTAGACCACGAGCGGCGAACCATGGCCAGTAAGACTACCAAACCTGCTTCCGATGGAACATGCGGAGAACCTGTCCGCACTCCGCCCTGGTGTCAATATTCAGGATTCAAGAACCATTGAAAATAGTTGTGGACCAGATTGCCTCGGGAGAGGATTCAACGACTTTATGTCACACTTTTCAGTGCGTGCATCCAGGTTAGAGGGAGTGCAACGTCATACTAAGAAGTGCGCTCATACTATGAAATTCTTTACGAATTTAACTCGATTTTGTAACCACTGTAACAACATCACATATCCTCTCTACCCGTGACGATTCGTTTCGTTTCCTCCTCCTCTTCTGGTTGCCTCAGGTTTTTGCCAGTCAGTCTGGTATATTGCTCCGTATTTGAATTAGCCTGATAAGGTTTGAAACAGATGAATATGAATTCCAGTTGATGTCATTGCCTCCATTATGCTAGGATATCACCCATATACACTCGTGGAAATTGAAATAAGAACACCGTGAATTCATTGTCCCAGGAAGGGGAAACTTTATTGACACATTCCTAGGGTCAGATACATCACATGATCACACTGACAGAACCACAGGCACATAGACACAGGCAACAGAGCATGCACAATGTCGGCACTAGTACAGTGTATATCCACCTTTCGCAGCAATGTAGGCTGCTATTCTCCCATGGAGACGATCGTAGAGATGCTGGATGTAGTCCTGTGGAACGGCTTGCCATGCCATTTCCACCTGGCGCCTCAGTTGGACCAGCGTTCGTGCTGGACGTGCAGACCGCGTGAGACGACGCTTCATCCAGTCCCAAACATGCTCAATGGGGGACAGATCCGGAGATCTTGCTGGCCAGGGTAGTTGACTTACACCTTCTAGAGCACGTTGGGTGGACGTGCATTGTCCTGTTGGAACAGCAAGTTCCCTTGCCGGTCTAGGAATGGTAAAACGATGGGTTCGATGACGGTTTGGATGTACCGTGAACTCTTCAGTGTCCCCTCGACGATCACCGGAGGTGTACGGCCAGTGTAGGAGATCGCTCCCCACACCATGATGCCGGGTGTTGGCCCTGTGTGCCTCGGTCGTATGCAGTCCTGATTGTGGCGCTCATCTGCACGGCGCCAAACACGCATACGACCATCATTGGCACCAAGGCAGAAGCGACTCTCATCGCTGAAGACGACACGTCTCCATTCGTGCCTCCATTCACGCCTGTCGCGACACCACTGGAGGCGGGCTACACGATGTTGGGGCCTGAGCGGAAGACGGCCTAACGGTGTGCGGGACCGTAGCCCAGCTTCATGGAGACGGTTGCGAATGGTCCTCGCCGATACCCCAGGAGCAACAGTGTCCCTAATTTGTGGGAAGTGGCGGTGCGGTCCCCTACGGCACTTCGTAGGATCCTACGGTCTTGGCGTGCATCCGTGCGTCGCTGCGGTCCGGTCCCAGGTCGACGGGCACGTGCACCTTCCGCCGACCACTGGCGACAACATCGATGTACTGTGGAGACCTCACGCCCCACGTGTTGAGCAATTCGGCGGTACGTCCACCCGGCCTCCCGCATGCACACTATACGCCCTCGCTCAAAGTCCGTCAACTGCACATACGGTTCACGTCCACGCTGTCGCGGCATGCTACCAGTGTCAAAGACTGCGATGGAGCTCCGTATGCCACGGCAAACTGGCTGACACTGACGGCGGCGGTGCACAAATGCTGCGCAGCTAGCGCCATTCGACGGCCAACACCGCTGTTCCTGGTGTGTCCGCTGTGCCGTGCGTGTGATCATTGCTTGTACAGCCCTCTCGCAGTGTCCGGAGCAAGTATGGTGGGTCTGACACACCAGTGTCAATGTGTTGTTTTTTCCATTTCCAGGAGTGTACAACACGTTTAGTGTGACATTGAGTGATAGCTGAGGAATGATAAAATACCTTCCAAAAGGTACGAAATTGATATGTATTTTTTGAGGACGGCAGGCTCTATCTGCTTCGAGTTATTTGATCTCATAGCCAGTCCAATAGAGGTAATGCCAGTGCAAGGTGTATACTGGATTATAGACTAGAAAACATATTGGCTAACGTAGTTTGCTTATGTCTTGATGGGGCTGATTCTAGGAGGATGTTAACACAATATATTGCTCCATAGAATGAAGCACTGTCCTTGTAAGGAGAATAGATGTGTAAAGCGCAAAGATTATTTAGGAGGAGACTGCCAACTACGTTCATAAAATTACTATAGGGTTGAGGGATGGCAAAGGGAAGAAGTTCGAGTCCTTAAAAAGTTACTTTTCAAAGACATCTACAGAACCAATTTAATAGTATCAAGGGCAGACTAAAAGCTATTGTTTGGTAATATTAAATCAGCGTCGTATTTCTGAACTGTATAACGTGGGGACAGTACGGAGACGAGGTGTTAGAGGAAGAAACTGCAGCAATTTCTCCAGACTATGCCTGGCAATGGAGAGGCCAGAATCAAAAAGCATGCTCGACTTTGAAATCAAATTGGCTCGTAACATGGAAACTGCAATATTGATATTCACTTTGCGCAGGACGAGATGACAGGAGTCTGCTTTAAGGGTTGCGCTCCAATTCTGACAACATTTGACTAAGAAAATTTTAATATACGCTACTGCAGGTTACAGTATCTTTATTAGATCAGTTGTTTACAGAGATCAGATAATAATTCTCAGGCTTTCTCCTTCTTCTGGTCAAATTTCTATATTTTTAAAATCAACCATACACAGTGAGCACATAGCAACTAATGAAAGTACCTACACATACATTATCACCATATAAGTGGCAAGAAGAGTTTTCGAGTCCGTAAAAAATTAGGAGAGATTAGTCTTGGAAGAAGAAGAAAGTGAAAACAATATATCATTATTTCAAGAGGTGATGCGTCAGTGTATATTCGAAAGTTGGGAAATGTGTAGTTTTCTGATATACTGAAACAGGTTACTCCACATTTGAGCCACTGCAAAGCGGAACGACTTGCAACTCTTACAGTATGACGGAGGAATGAAAGTGATTTATAACGTTAACACTGGGTATCTCCTAGATGCTGTTTTTGTGGAAACACTGCATGATTTTACGTGAGGCTGCAATATGGACGACACAATAAAGAAAGTGGTCGGTAATCGTGTCTATGTCACCAGTGTAGTTCTATATACAGGGCGGGCAAATAAAACTAGCCCCGAAAATATTTCATGCACCTTAAGATAGGCAACCCAACTTAATCATCCTTACGCAGGTGCGGATGATGTGCACTCTGTAGCCTATCTTAGGAGCACGAAATGTCTTCTGGTTCAGTTTTATTTTGCCCACTAAGTACAAGAAATGGTCAATATGAGTATTGAGATACGCAACGGATATGTATCTCAGACAACAGGAAAATCAACGCTGTGAGAGGTTCTAAGTTCCTATTTTGTAAGACGTCAAAATAACTGTAGAAGCACAATAACACATATAAACCATTTTCCAATTATTTAAATTGTTTATGAGCGGTAGGAATACCTTTCAGCACACTAAATGTGTAATTGCTGCTGCAGTTAATATTAAAATAAGAATTAAACCAAGTTGCTGCATGGATTGAAAGGGCTTTCAAGGTTAGGTTAGGTTACCACAATTAGAGGAAGCGATAAGCACAAAGGCACACTGATGAGAATTTAATAAGATCCCGTAAGAATATTTACACCTTAATAAATTTACTGAAAATATCGATCATGGGAAGTAGTATTACGTCTACAGTAATTGTAATCTATGAAACATAACAGCGTCATTCCCTGGGTAACTGGGTGTAATATGCTTCTTACAGAAGCGTTGCGGCGTAAGATCGTCAGAAAAAAAGGTGTCAGAAATTCGAATTTCGGAATTTCTGAGTAGCGAGATTGCATACACATCTATAAGTACTTAGTTTTAAAGGTTATTCTCCGTCTGTTAGTTGTACATGCAACCCATCCTAGAATCCATTGACCTAGCACTAGAGCAAGCTACATTTTCCATTTTACATCACGCAATAAGACTTGACTCCATAAATTTCTGTGTAAAGTTGCGGATTTTGTTTCTGTGCCTCACTTCGGAACCATTTGCTGTCTTATTTATCCAAATAGATAATGAAATATGCCTTTAATAAGCACAGTGTCAATATTCGGTATTCAGTGCAGACACACAAAGGAGTCTTCGAGACCAGAGGATTGTGATCCCTTAATATTTCTGAGGACCACACCAAAACCACTGCTGAGCTGAGAACAGCCCCTCAGGAGGGCATCGACAGCATCGATGTTCCGACACTTCAACGAATCATGTAGAATTTCACTATTCGTCTGCACCACATTATCGATTGCAGGGTTATCGAACATGTCGTAATCTAAATCCGAATATCTGTAGTGACGTTTTCATGTTGAATAAAGTGTGTGCACGCCGTAGTTTGTAACTAATTTACGTTTTCTCCATATAGTTGAATAGGTACTGTAAGTGTAGCACGTTGATCCATATTCTTTTTGCCTGCTGGTTTCATGAGCACAGATTATGCGATTTGTGTGCCGTTTTGAATTACGATATAGTAAACAACAAATTTGCAGTGACGTAAATTACACTTAAACCACTGAAAACAAGAGTGTTTCAATGCCTTCCTCTAAAACTGTCTTAAAAATGGTTCAAACGGCTCTAAGCATTATGGGACTTAACATCTGAGGTCATCAGTCCCCTAGAACTTAGAACTACTTAAACCTAACTAACCTAAGGACATCACACACATTCATGCCCGAGGCAGGATTCGAACCTGCGACCGTAGCAGTCGCGCGGTTCCAGACTGAAGCGCCTAGAATCGCTCGGCCACAACGTCCGGCAAAACTGTCTTACGCCTACTACATGCTGCTACTTGTTTGTATGGTAATCTTTAAATTCTGCGGCAGACTTTTTAATAACGTAGAAGTGTAATCTTTTCTCCTGGAGAGTATGTGTGGTTGTGCATTTTACAATAATATCTGCGGTCATATGAAAGTACTCCACAATGGTTTTCATTTAACCCCTCGTATGTTATTGCATTATTACTGCATAAACTATTATTCATTCGAAAATATTTGTAAATTCAGTATACTACGCGTGCGTATAGTGTGCAAGGTACACACATAAAAATCTGAGCTTATATATCCTGAGAGCTGTCTTCAGAAGAGTTTTCAAACGGTATAATTGCTTTCTAAATCCGGCGATCCCTTCTTTCAGATAAATAGCTACGTTATTGGAAAATACTCAATTTCTGCGGCCTCAGCCGCATTCTCCATTACATCCTGGCCACTCGGCCTTTGAGCGATGGGATTTCCATCTGGCTACGCTTCCGTGGCTTCGCTTTACACACTGTCTACAGGATCTCAAACTTTCCTTTGACGGAGTGGCGCTGCACCGCTCCCACTCTCTCCGATTGTGCCATCCTGACGAGTGATATCTCGCCATGAAAAGTGTGAGCTGTGACAGAGCACATCTGTATCAGAATGTATTTACTATCGCCAAAAACGGAGAAGAGACATTCTAAAAGGTGTTACATTTTTATTCAAAAATTCCAAAGGCTAAAATCGTTGAAGCATCTTAGAAATAGGATTTTACCAACAGAAACAACCACTGCTAAACAATCAGACTAGCTGCATAAATGAAAGGATTTTGAGGAATTCTCTGTTTTAGAAAAAAAAAAACATGATCGCATTAATTCGAGTAGCACTGTGATCTCCTGCGGTGATTTTGTGGTTATGGAGTGTAATAAATTTGTTATGGGATGGTCCGTTGAAGGAACAGTTGAGGTAGGAAACATTGTGAAACCTGTCAGTGGCGAGTTCTAGAAAACGACATCATTTTTATACCTTTTAGACTCGCCGTATCTACTGGAATATAGTAATGAAGGAATCCTCCGAATGGAAGTGTAGCCATATATACAAATCCCTCAGCAATATTTAATCAGATGGGGGAAGTATCACATAGACAAGGCATAAAAGGGTAACGCATTGGCGGGGCTGTTCTTTGAACTCAGGTCATTCGTGTGAAAAGGTCTCCGATGTTAATGTCGTCTTCACGAAGGGAATTAATAGACTTTGAACTCGGAATGGTACGCTTAAGGCCGAGCGGTTCTAGGCGCTTCAGTCTGGAACCGCGTGACCTCTACGGTCGCAGGTTCGAATCCTGCCTCGGGCATTGATGTGTGTGATGTCCTTACGTTAGTTAGGTTTAAGTAGTTCTAAGTTCTAGGGGACTGATGACCTCAGATGCTAAGTCCCATAGTGCTCAGAGCCATTTGAACAATTTTTTGGTACGCCTAAGTATACAAAGAATTGTTTGAATAGATTTGAAATACAGTTTGGTTTTGACAGAGCTCGAAACCGTGAATCTAGTAAGGCATTAGCAAAACTGGAGTATGGGTGATATATCTGGACACTGATTGCATGTGTAAGAAGAAACTGCACAGACAGATCGAGGAAATACACCGTCATGGGATAGCGATATGCATATATACGGATGGCGGTAGTATCGTGTACACAAGGTGTAGAGGGCCAGTGCATTGGCGGAGCGGTCATTGGTACTCAGGTGAGTCATGCGATCTACTTTCCGAGGTGATTGTGGCTTCACGACGGGAATTAACAGACTTTGAACGCGGAATGGTAGTTGGAGCTAGTCGCATGGGACATCCTGTTTCAGAAATAGTTAGAGAATTCAATATGCCTAGATCCATAGTGTCAAGAGTGTGCCGAGGATACCAAATTTTAGGCATTACCTCTCATCACTGACAACGCAATACCTGACGGCCTTCACTTAACGGGCGAGAGCAACGGCGTTTGCGTAGAGTTGTCAGTGCTAACAGACAAGCAACACTCCATGAAATAACCGCAAAACAAATGTGGAACGTACGGCGAACTTACGTGTTAGGATAGTAAGGCGAAATTTGGTGTTAATGGGCTATGGCAGCAGAATGCAGGGGAGAGCGCATTTGCTAACAGCACAACGTCGCCTGCAGCGCTTCTCCTGGGCTCGTGACCATATCGGTAGGCACCTAGACGACTGGAAAACCCTGGCCCGGTCATATGAGTCCTGATTTCAGTTGTTAAAAGCTGATGGTAGAATTAGAGTGTGGCACAGCCCCCCACGCACTCATGGACCCAAGTTGTCAACCAGGCACTGAAGAGGCTGGTTGTGGCTCCATAACGATGCAGGCTATGTTTACATGGAATGGTCTGGACCCTCTGGTACCACCACCCCTCTCCCCCCTTCCCCAACTTAACCGATGACTAACTGTAAACGGTTATGTTCGAGTCCTTGCATATCATTTGCCACCATTCATGGACTTCATATTTCGAAACAACGATGGAATTTTTATGGATGACAATGCGCCATGTGACAGCGCCACTGTTGTTCGCGATTGATTTGAAGTACATTCTGGACAATTTGAGAGAGTGATGTGGCTAGCCAGATCGCCCAATAGTAATCCCATCGAACATTTATGGAACATAATTGAGTGATCAGTTCGTGCTCAAAATCCTGCACTGGCAACAGTTTCGCAAGTATGGACGGCTACATAACCAGTATTTTTCATTATTTCTGCAGTGGACTTTCAACGACTTGTTAAGTCCATGACACGTCGATATACTGCACTTCGCCGGTCAAAAGGAGGCCCGATACGATATTTTGAGATTTTCCAGAACTTTTGTATCCTTAGTGTAACTGCTCTGGCGATCATACAGCTTGCAACCGAAACTACAGACAGGTTGGCAGCTCTGACGTCGGCTACGAGCGCTTTCCGCTTGCTGTGTTACAAGATAAGTAATTTACCTAGTAATTAATCGTTTTTGCTCTCTATTCTAAAGTATTTACTTGCATTAGTGTCAGATAGACGTGATAAATTGAAGGTTTCAGTTTTCATTTGCGTCTGAATAAGATAAGCGAAGTTTCTGTTTATGACAGTTCCACGTGTACGCAACGTTTGTTTACATTTTTAACTGACGTTAAAAACGCGGATCGTCAATTAATTCAGTACACAATACTCAGCATTTGCTATTATTTGTGTCATTTAAACTCGATAAATTGAAGGTAGCAGTTTTTCTACGTTTTATTAGGTTATTTTTCGTGTGTAAGTAAAAGTTTATTTACATTATAAATAAGAGGGTTCATCAATTTCAGTTAGTGTATGATATTCAGTATTCACGTTTATTAGTGTCATTTAGACTCGATACACTGAAGGTAGCAGTTTTTATACGTTTTATTAGGAATAGTGATACTGACAGTGAATTCTAACCTCACTTGTATACGGTTGACTAGCGCAACCTGCGACTGTTAATAGTTGAGCAAACGTAAAATACGTGGTAAACTACTATTACACTACACTATCTGAGTAAATCAGTGTTACAAGACAACTTCTGGGCCCTTCTTACAAACGGTTTAGTTAGCAGAAAACTAAAACTCACCTCGCCGTCTGCTTAAATTCCTTAGCTTTTTGTGGGCTATAGTGATCGTGTAAGCCCATCTTTTCTATAAAGTAGAGTCCATATTTTTGCTTTACAATCTGAACTCTTATTGTTACCTAAGCGTTTTGTTTTGTACTGTCAGTGTACAATACTCAGTATTTACGTTTATTAGTGTCATTTAGACTCGGTACATTTAAGGTAGCAGTTTTTATAGTTTTATTAGGCCACTTTCGCGTATACGTAAACGCTTGTTTAAATTACAAATACGTGGGATAATCAGTAGGTGCTGCTTGCCGTAGGTCACTGTTTAATTCGTAAATGATATTCACTAGATAGCCCCTCGCAGTTTACTGTAGGTCACTGTCTTATTCTTTAGTATTCACTAAATAGCCCCTAGCAGGAAAATGAGCACCAGACCTAGCTTCTACCATAAATTTTTATTTCCATTATTGAGTGTTCTTTCTGCCAACTAGAGTGTATCTGTTAACCTTGTGTGGCGGTAGGTTTCCTTAAGTTTTGTATTGTAAATCAGTTATTAGCTAGATGGATAGGGACTGTGTCCGTTGTGTGCGAATGAAGGAGGAGTTGGCCACAGCCCAAACGCAGGTGGAAGCTTTGTTCACCACAGTTAACATGCTCCAGAGTGCTACCTTGAGGTGCGGTGGCGATGGGGTGCCTGGTGCCTGGGGCAGCCTCTGCTGTACTAGATGTGCAGGGGGGTGGGGGGGATGTCACAGCTCTCTGTCACTGAGCCGACCTCAGGTGTGACTGAGCCGGCCGGCCCACTCTCATTTCAGTGTGGTTGGCGGACTGTGCCGAGGTCTCGAGCCTCAAGGCGAAGGCTCTATGGGGGACGCTGGCTCCTGCCAAATCCCATGCACTTTGGTAATAGATTCAGTGTGCTATCTGTCTGATGCTGAGGGCCGCGGGGGGGGGGGGGGGGGGGGAGGAGGGGAGAGGGAGGCTGAGCCGCTCCTTCAGCAAGGTCCGCACAGGCACGTGGGGCTAGGGGTTTGTTAGTTATTCGGAGCTTCAATGTTAGGCGGGTCATGGAGCCCCTCAGGAACATAGCGGCTAGCGGGGAAGAAGTCCAACGTTCACTCGGTGTGCTCGGCGGGGGGGGGGGGGGGGGGGGGGGCTTGTCCGGCGGCTATCGAGCGTGCGGGACATGTTGGCACCAATGATGTCTGTCGTCGGGGTTCCGAGGAAATCCTTGGGTCCTTTCGACGGCTGGTTAAATTGGCGAAGGTGGCCTCCATCCGTCGAGGAGTGGAAGCAAAGCTGACGATTTGCAGCTTCGTACCCAGGGTGGACTGGGGTCCTCTGGTTTGGAGTCGAGTGGAAAATCTAAACCAGAGGGTAAATCGACTATGTGACGAAAATGGTTGTAGATTCCTCGACCTACGCTATGAGGTGAAAGGTTGTAGGACGCCCCTTGATAGATCAGGGGTGCACTACACACAGAAAGCAGCTACATGGGTGGCACAGTACTTGTGGCGTGAACATGTTTTTTTTTTTAGATTAGGTTCCTCCCCATGGGAAACAAATCGTTGGCCTGAAAAATTACTAGTTCGTGTCACTGATGTGGGTGTGCCAACTGTAAAACTTGTTAGTTCGCCTAAACAGGTCATTCCAACGGATTTAGTTATGCTTAATCTCATGTTAGTAAACTGTCGATTTGTCTGTAGCAAGATCTCCGAGTTACTCTCCGAAATAAATAGTAGCAATGCCAATATTGTATTAGGTACCGAAAGCTGGTTGAAACCAGACATAAAAAGCAGTGAAATTTTGAACTCGGATTGTACAATGTTTAGGAAGGATAGGACTGATGCTGTGGGAGGTGATGTGTTAGTTGCAGTTAAAAGATGTTTAAACGCAATTGCGATCGATACTGAGTCGGACTGTGAAATAGTCTGGATTAAACTGTCAATCAGACAAGGATTGACCATTGTATTAGAGTGTTTTTGTAGACCACCAACATCCACAACAAACGTCGCAGAACCTTTCAGGGAAAGTCTTGAGTACATAGGAAGTAAATATCCACATTATCCATTAGTTATAGGTGGAGACTTTAATCTGGAATCCATTGACTGGGAAAATTACACGTTTGTCATAGGGGGCAGCAGCAAAGAGTCGTGTGAAGTTATTCTAGGAGCGCTCTCAACATACACCCTTGAGGAATTGGTTAGAAAACCAACTAGAGATGGGAACGTATTACATATCTTGGCGACAAACAGATCTGATCTTTTTGAGGAAGTTAATCTAGAAGAAGGTATTAATGACCATAATGTCGTTTTGGCTTCTATGTCAGTTGAAGTTGCAAAAAACCAAAGAAACAATGTAGAGTTTTCTTGTTTTGGAAAGCAAATAAAAGTGTCATTAATGAATATCTTCATAGTCAGCTCCAAGCATTCACCGCGGGACACAAGGTATTGAGTATCTTTGGTCGGAATTTACAGGTATTGTCCACCATGTGCTAGAGAAGTATGTGCCTAGCAAAAATATAGGGGAGGGAAAGGATCCACCTTGGCACAGCAAACATATTAGGAAGTTGCTGAGAAAGAAGAGAATTTTGCACAATCATTTTAAACGTAGTGACTACCCCGATGACAAACAGAAATTATGCAAAATGAAAGCAGCTGTCAGAAGGACAATGAGAAATTGTTTTAACGAATTTGAAAGCAACAGTTTATCTGCTGATTCTAAAAATAGCCACAAAAAATTTTGGTCCTACACAAAATCTATGAACGCTACAAGTAATTCAATACCTTCTCTTGCTGACAGTACGGGTAATGTAATTGATGATCATAAACAGAAGAGCGAAATTCTAAACCTAGTTTTCAAAAACTCGTTTATGGTAGAGGACTGCAGCACCATTCCCCCTTTCAATTATCGAACAAACGCAGGGATGGCTGACATATTGTTTAGTGTATCCGGTATTGTAAAACAGTTAAGATTCTTAGACGCCAGGAAAGCATCTGACCCAGACGGTATCTCTGTAAGATTATATGTTGACTATGATACAAATAAAGCACCATTCGTATCCATCATCTATCAGAGATCGTTGGAACAGCGGGAAGTTCCACGGGACTGGAAGAAGGCCAAGATCATAGCAATCTATAAAAAGAGTAGAAAATCGGATGCACATAATTATCGGCCAATTTCGCTGACATCGATTTGTTGTAGAATCATGGAAAATATTTTGTGTTCAGGCATAATGACCTTTCTACACTCTGAGAAGCTCATCTGCAGAAACCAGCATGGATTTAGGAAACAGCAGTCATGGGAGACACAGCTGGCTCTATTTGTGCATGATATACAACAGGCTCTAGATACCGGCTCCCAGGTTGATGCCATATTTCTCAACTTTCGAAAGGTGTTCGACTCAATTCCGCACTGTCGTTTGCTCCAAAAAGTGCGCGCTTACGGTCTATCCGATGTCATATGCAATTGAATAGAAAGTTTTCTAACAGACAGGGAGCAGTATATCGTCCTGAACGGGGTGACTTCAACAGAAACAAGCGTAACTTCCGATGTGCCCCAGGGCAGCGTAATAGGTCCGCTGCTTTTTCCGATTTACGTAAACGATCTGGTTGATGGCATTGACAGTGGAATTAGACTATTTGCAGATGATGCTGTAGTCTACAGGAAAGTAGTATCATATGAAAGTTGTGAACAAGTCAATGAGGATTTGCAGAAAATAAATGCGTGGTGTAATGACTGGCAGTCATCTCTCAATATTAGTAAGTGTAATCTACTGCGTACAGTAAAGTGAAAATCCCCATTAATGTACGAGTACAAAATAAATAACCAGTCTTTGGAAGCGGTAACATCCGTCAAGTATCTGGGTGTGACTATTCGAAATGATCTGAAATGGAAGGATCAGATTATACAAGTAACGGGTAAGGCGATCTCTAGATTGCGGTTTATTAGTAGAATCCTGAAGCGATGCAGTCCTTCAACAAATGAAATAACTTAAAATACCTTAGTTCGTCCAGTCTTAGAGTATTGTTCGTCTGTATGGGACCCTTACCAGTTAAGAAGGTCCAAACAAGAGCGGCAAGATACGCGACTGGTTTATTTAGTCATTGCGAGAGTGTTACAAATCTCATAGAAAGTTGGAAGTTGACACACTTGCAGATAGACGGCGTGCTAAACGGAAGGCGCTGCTCACTAAATTCCGAAATCTGATCTTCACCTTGGATGTAGAGCATATATTATTACCACCAACTTTCAAATCGTGCAATGATCACCATTCAAAGGTAAGGGAAATTAGAGCCCGCACTGAGGCGTTCAGACAGCCGATTTTCCCTTGCGCGATCCGCGAGTGGAACAGAGCCGGGGAAATATGATTTTGGCGCAAATTGTACCCTCCGCCACACACCGCTTGGTGGCTAGCGGAGTACATATGTAGATGTAGATGTACAAAATATTTACGGAGAAAAACGTGGTGGAAGAGACAAATGACGAGCAAGCAAGTACCCAATGCTGAAAAAAGAGAATTAATGCAACCTCCCACATGTACGACATCCTTTGTCTCATTATTTAAGTACCCAGTTGCCTAAATCTACACGTCCATACAGACGCAGATCAAGAGCGTAATAACAAACACGCAAGGTGACCATCACTTCTACTCGGGTAACAAGCAGAACATTGACGCAAAGTGTCACTAGCGCCAAAAGACAGCTGTACTTTGATAAAGTGTGCCACAAAATACAAGAAAAATGCCAAAGTGTCCTTCACCGTTAACATCCCAAAAAGTGTAAGGAATAAACAAAACTTAAAAGAACACTTGCATAGCAATAAGACAATTCCACAGTCGTGTTGACTGATGAGCCTGAAGATTACCACTCCATGGCAGTAATAAAGCATGACGTTTGTCTAAGAAAAGCAACTAGTTCTTTCTCTGAACCTGTAACTGCAAACAACACCAGCATCACCACCAACAACAGTTGCATCGGGTTAGTCAGCAAGTTAGCCTTTCCAGCGATCCTTCCAGCTTCGCGCTGCAATGCACCTGCAGACTGTGATGTGCGTGAGTTATCGGGTTGGGATCCCCCTTCCAGATAAACTCATAACACAGAGTCAACCGTTGACTTTCACTGCTGCGGTATCAACAATCGGTACAGTGGATCAGATGTGGGCCCCCCAAATTGTCTTTGTGGAGAGCTTAGATAAGAACGTTGGCAAACTCCACCCTGTGTCGATAGGAAAGTAATTATTTTCCTGTAACTCTCATCTCAAACATGACATCGCTGACATTAGTCCGTTAGGCAGAAACAGAGGGAAGATAGGACTGAAAACTTCTGGGGCTGCCTTCGCTTTAATAAAAGACCCTGTTCTCAAAAATCGAAAGATTGATGTCTATATTCCTAATTTTCTACTCCATACGTCTGGCACTATTCGTTATGTTCACATCAGCTAGATTGACAAGAAGATCATAGACACAATGGAGAGCATGTACACTGAAGCGCCAAAGAAACCGGTGTAGGTAGGCGTGTTTAAATACAGAGATATGTAGACAGACAGAGTATGATACTGCGGTTGGCAACGCCTATATAAGAAAACAAGTGCCTGCGCAGTTGTTAGATCGGTTACTGATGCTACAATGGCAGGTTATCGAGATTTGAGTGAGTTTGAACGTGGTATTATAGTCGGCACACGAGTGATGGGACACGGCATCTCCGAAGTAGCGATGAAGTTGGGACTTTTCCCGTACGACCACTTCACGAGTGTACCGTGAATATCAGGCATCTGGTAAAACATTAGATCTCCGAGATCGCTATGGCCGGAAAAAGATCCTGCAAGAACGTGACCAACGACGACTGAAGAGAATCATTCAGCGTGACGGAAGTGCAACCCTTTCGCAAATTGCTGCAGAGTTCAATGCTGGGCCATCAACAACTGTCAGCATCGAACAATTCAACGAAACATCATCGGTATGGGCTTTCGGAGCCGAAGGCGCACTCATGTATCCCTGATGACTGCACGACGCAAAGCTTTACGCCTCAACTGGGCCCGTCAACACCGACAATGGGCAGCTGACGATTGGAAACATGTTGCCTGGTCGGACGAGTCTCGATTCAAATTGTATCGAGCGGATGAACGTATATATGGAGATAACTTCATGAATCCCTGGACCCTGCGTGTCAGCATTGGACTGTTCAAGCTGGGGGAGGCTCTGTAATGGTGTGGGGTGTGTTCATTTGGAGTGATATGGGACCCCTGATACGTCTAGATACGACTGCCTGACCACCTGCATGCATTCATGTCCATTGTGCATTTCTACGGGCTTGGACAATTCCAGAAGGACAATGCGACAACCCAAATGTCCAGAAATGCTACAGAGTGGTCAAGGGACACTCTTCTGAGCTTAAACACCTCCGCTGGCCACCAAACTCCCCAGATATTAACATTATTGAGCATATCTGGGATGCCTTGCAACGTGGTGTTCAGAAGAGATCTCCATCCCCTCATACACGTACGGATTTATGAACAGCCTAGCAGGATTCAAGGAGTCAATTCCCTCCAGGACTACTTCAGACTTCAGTCGAGTCCATGCCACGTCGTGTTGCGGCACTTCTGCGTGCTCGCGGGGGCCCTACGCGATATAAGGCAGATATACCGGTTTATTTGGCTCTTCAGTGTATATAGACAGTGCTCTACCGTATTTCATGCAAAAGCAAGACAATATGGTGAGCAATACAATGTATCTCCCTGTGCGAGAACTGTATGATCTGTATGTGAGGACAGTGGGACCTAAACACAAGGATATAAGGAAGTTTGTATCCGTCCTGGAGGCGTGTTCGGATGGCCGAGGTGGTTAGGGAGACAGCTCACGTAAGGCAGGAAATTTGGGTTCATGCCCCGGTCCGGCAAAAATTGCCTTATGTCAACAGTAAATCGTATAGCCATCGTACAATTATACTTGCAATTTTCGAATGCATTCCATAATTCGTAATCAAAAACACTTTGCAACATAATTGAAGGATCACTTATTCGAAACCCTGTGACTGCCTCACATTGTAACGCATAAATGTGAAATTCGACTCAAAGGTGCCTACAACCTTACCTTGTAATGGTGCAAAAGCATGGCGCCCTGCTACGTCACCCACGGTCTCGACCACGCTTCATACACAGCGTGTCTACAAATGCGAAAAAGAGACCACAGCTCAGAAGTTCATGTGGGTTTTAAGCTGAGTTAATGATGATCACATTGGCACATAATTTCAGCACAATTCTGGCCAACGCTATCGTGGACAATTCAGACAGTGGTAAGGTAGGCAAACGTCACCGATGCGTGTCGAAGGTGTTACATAAACCTCAGGCGTTAGATTAACTTCCACGCTGTACTGATGTCGAAGTTTCGGACTTGCTTAGCAAAGCTGAGTGGGTTTCACAAAAGGTGTTGTGAACGAGGGGGTCTTAGAGGGACCATTTGCCGTTTTATCCATTCACAAGTTAATGTCACACTCCCCCGTGGTCACACCACAGGAGGGTGGGAAACAGCAGGGCCGAAAAAGCGTAAGTGCCCTTTGGTGCTTCGGATCACGTTCAAAATGCCTCAAATGGTTTTGAACGGTTCCTAGTGTTTCAGGCCTGTACACAAAGGAAAAACGTGCGGTCGTGATGCACTCTAAAGGGGTACGACTACGTTCAGTGGGGCTGCAGCTCCAGTGTTCTCACAGAAGAGTTGAAACATGCGACGGTGTCAACAGTGACAGAGGTTGTCAAGAACGTTTTCCTGTCGCTCACCGCACTGCGAACTGTCGTTTTCGACCGCGAAATGAGTGGGAATCGCTCTCAAGGCAAAGGGATGGTTTCATTGATACCCTTCATGCCACCACTTGTGGCCTTTTCGTGTATCTGCGGCAGAGTATTTGAAATGTTTTCTCAGCCACCCATAAGAAAACCACGTGATTTGAATGCTTTGTCTAGCCGTACTGACCTCTATAGCAGAGACGTCAAAAGAAGGGCTGAAATGTGTGTAAGAGGTGGTGTGGCAACCTTCCCGTCGTGTGACACGTCGACGGTGGCGTCGAGTAGAGGTGTGGTGAAATTTTATACCAATGTGACATCATTAACGCACCTTACAGCTCACATGAACTTCTGAGCTGTGGTTTTTTTCGCATGTGTTGACACCTTGCTGTTTGAAACGGCGTTGAGTCCTAAATTGACGTCACAGGGCACCACTCTTTTGCACCACTCCATAGGAAAGTTGTAGATACCTTTGAGCCAAATTTCAACCTTATGCGTCGCAAAGTGAGACAGCTACAGAGATCAACTCTTCTATCTCTCCCTCTTCAGTAACATGGAAGACCCCATTACTCCCGGCGCAAAGGGTATACGTTCTCTCAAATTGCATCTTACTTTTCTTTTCGCCGGAAGTGTACAAATCCCCACTTTATCGCTACCTCGGAGATGCTATGTCCAATCGCTCGTGCTCCGACTATAACACCACGTTCTACCTCACTTAAATCTTGATAACCTGCCACTGCAGCAGCAGTAACTGATCTAACAACTGCACCAGACAGTTGTTGCCTTATATAGCCGTTGTCGCCGCAGCGCCGAACTCTGCCTGTTTGTATATCTCTGTATTTGAATACGCGTGGCTATGGCAGTTTCTCTGGCGCTTTAGTGTAGTTCGATGCAATGTTCTTTTGGACATCTGTGCACGCCCAAAGGTACATTGCATCAAACTAGTCTGAGTTGTCATGGGATTGCAATATGCAATATGCTGTAATATCGCGTACATAATAAATAAAAGGGCAGTGCATTAGCGGAGCTGTTCTTTCTACTCAGGTCATTCGTGCCTCAGAAGGTTTCCAGCGTCATTACCACCGCATTACGGGAATTAACAGGCTTTGAACGCGAAACGGTAGTTCGAACTAGACGCATGGGTGAGTCTATTTCGGAAATCGTTAGAGAATTCTATATTCCAAGATCAACAGTGTCAAGAGCGTGCGGAGAACAGCACACGTCAGGCATTACCTCTCTCCACGGACAACGCAGTGGCTGACAGCCTTCCCTTAACGAGCGAGAGCAGCGGCGTTTGGGTAGAGTTGTCAGTGCTAACAGACGAGCAACACTTCGTGAAATAACCAGAAAAATAAATGTGGAACGTTCAACATACGTATCCGTTAGGACACTGCACGAAATGTGACGTTAATGGGCTACGGTAATAGACGACTGACGCGAATGCCCTTGCTAACAGTTAACAGCACGACATTGCCTGAAGCGCTTCTCCTGGGCTCGTGACCATATCGGTTGGACCATAGACGACTGGAAAACCGTGGCCTGGTCATTTGAGTTGGATCCTAGACGAACTGCATGGTAAGAGCTGAAGGTAGGGTTCGAGGGTGACGCAGACCCCACGAAGCCATGGACCCAAGTTGTCAAAAAGGCACTGAGCAAGCTAGCAAGCTTGTGGTGGCTCCATAAAGATATGGGTTGTGTTTACTTGGAGTTACCCGGGTTCTCTGGTCCAAATGAACCGATTATTGGCTGTAAATGGTTATGTTCGGATCCTTGGAGAGCATTCGTAGCCATTCATGGACTTTATGTTCCCAACTGACATTGGTTTGAAGAACCCTTTGGACGGTTCGTGCGAATGATTCGGCCACTCAGATCGCTCGACATGAACCCCATCGAACATTCATGAGACGTGGTCGAGAGGACAGTTCATGCACAAAATCCGGCAATGGCAACACTTCCGCAGTTTTGGTCGACGTTACAGGCAGTATGGATCAAATGGCTCTAAGCCCTATGGGACATACCGAGCGAGGTGGCGCAGTGGTTAGCACACTGGACTCGCATTCGGGAGGACGACGGTCCAATCCCGCGTCCGGCCATCCTGATTTAGGTTTTCCGTGATTTCCCTAAATCGTTTCAGGCATGTGCCGGGATCGTTCCTTTCAGAGGGCACGGCAGACTTCCTTCCCCATCCTTCCCTAATCCGACAAGACCGATGAGCTCGCTGTTTGGTATCTTCCCCCAAATCAATCCAAATCCCTATGGGACTTAACATGTGAGGTCATCAGTCCCCTAGACTTAGAACTACTTAAACCTAACTAACCTAAGGATATCACACACATCCATGGCCGAGAAAGCATTCGAACCTGGAACAGTAGCAGCAGCGTGGTTCCGGACTGAAGCGCCTAGAGCCGCTCGGTCACAGCGGCCGGCAGCATGGCTCAGTATTTCTACCTGGACTTCCAACGTAACTTTGAGTTACTACACAACGTCGGGCAAAAGGAGATCCGATACAATATTTGGAGGTATTCTATGACTTTTGTCGCCTCATTGTACAATGACACTGTAAATACAAACAGTGCCCTACTCTATTTGGATTATTTTACCCAAGGAAATTGATTTAACTGGCGTTACAGGAGGGGAAAAATTTACTTGTTGAGGTAGCCGTCCCTTGTTTGAAAGAGTGCGTGACGCGTGTTGGTCGACGCAGCCCGTGTCGTCGGTGGCGATAGAACCTTCGTGGCGTAGTATGCTGAATACGTGGGTTAATTGATGTTGAAATATGTAAAACCTCTTAGAAAGTGACCTTGAATAATGAAAAAATGTTTTATTTTTATTCGTGATAATATTTACAGACTGAGATGTTGTTATATCCTGAGGAAAACAGCCTAGGCTGGTCCACTACATCGTTGTCCTGGTACATAGTGCTATGCTATCCGTCCTGCAGCAGATATTGTCAGTGTTGTTTAGACAGTCGCAGGTGGCCGTATAGTCACGGGCGAGTGCGTAAACGTGATGTAAGGGGAGAGTCCTTTGGTAAACAGTGCCAAATAGTATGTCAGTATCCTGGCGTTTAGTGAGTAAAGTCCTGCGTCGCAGTACATTTTAACAGGCTTCTTAAATGTGTGTGAACAATACTCGCCTAGGTGTTTAGCCGCGCGGGGTAGCCACAGTTCACGCGGCTGCCCCCGTCGGAGGTTCGAGTCCTGGGTGTGTGTGTTGTCCTTAGCGTAAGTTAGTTTAAGTTAGATTAAGTAGTATGTAAGCCTTGGGACTGATAACCTCAGCAGTTTGGTCCTATAGGAACTTATCATAAATTAAACTACCTAGGTGTTTTATTTGTCAAGATTTCCCGAGTTTATGAAGACTACGTTCGGAAGACGATTACTCTGATGTGACAGATTCCCACGCTTGCTCCTTGAATTCTGATGTTACACACATATCGCTTTGTTTCGAAATATAGTACTTACGTAAACCAACTTAATTGGAGGACATTGCTATCCAACTAACCTCTTCACTAGTTTACTGTTTAATCAAAGTATATGAATGTATGACGAGACTCGTCGAACAATAAAAGTGGACGGAAGTCAGAGTGTTATTGTGCGTCCCTGTAACATTGCTAGCAAGCAATGCAGATGGACTTTTCACACAGAGAAATTGTATTTCTACTTTTCACTTAACTTGTGGAAGACGTTGAAAAAATATGTGATTAGGCTAAAAGTAATTCGTTGGACTTCTGCTCGATCTGGAACTGCCTCTTTACAACTTCGTGAAAAATCGAAGAAAATCTTACTAATAGTTTTAATATAACATGGTAGACAGGAAAATTTCCTATGTCTTGGTGGCAGCCAATTTTGATTCTCTTCCGAACCAAATAAACTGCCGCCTAGTATGGATACTAAAAACCAGGAATTAGCCTCTCTTTTCGCGTGTTTGTGAGATATCGGCTCACTCACTCTGCTGGAGATATCTATAAAATAAGCTTATCTACGGAGACATCATCTAATAGGTATATTTCTTGATGTGGACAAGGCATATGATACTATTTGGAGGCAGGCTATTCTCGGACAGCTCCATCAGTGGGGGCCTCCGTGGGAATCTCGCTACAGTTTCACAGTTCTTCCTAACCAAATAGTATTTTACATACCAAGTTGAACTTTCGTCGGACAGATGTGAGCAGAAAAACTGTGCCAAATCCAATTTTAGCCTGTTTTAGATTTTCTATAGGTAAGTTTTTTGGTAATTTTAACCGTGGTAGTCGATTTTTTTATTTACCTGACCCGCAACTAGGGGATTCAGTTTTAAATTTCAAAGAGTCGCTTCGGTACCTGGGCCTCATACGAGTGTTTGATTCGAAGCTGTCGTGGATGCCATATTTAAGAGACCTAAGGACAATATTCTTCAAGGCAATGAACATTTTGAAGTGGTTGTCACAGGTCTTGGGGTGCAGGCGTGGTGCATCTGCTCCAGTTTTATAAAGCTTTTGTACGATTACGGCTTGTTTACGGTTACAAGGTTTGTGGATCAACATGACCCAATTAATTCAATATGATTAACTCTATCCATCATGAGGAGATTTGTCTGGACACTGAATCACCCTGAACATAGGCTCTATGGTGAGTATGGAGAACGGCAGCTCCTCACGGTGTGTCAGATACATACCGGTACGTCCATCGCTGTTCCAGAATCATCTGCAAACCACAGCTCTGAATGTCCCTCAATGGGAGCAATTTTCACAAATTGTCCACGAGCAATGAAGTTATTTGTGTCCCACACGGAGCAAAACCTAGAGGGACTTGTATGGCGCAAATACCGTCTGTAAGCCAGGATTGACACGTTGCTTACTGAAGAGGTACATAATAATTATTGTTTTAGTTGAAGAGAGGTGTCCCTCATTTCACAATTAAATATCTCGAAAATTAAGCTTGATAGACGTGTGAAACAAACGGTATGTTTACTATTAAAGAATTCTATACGGAATTTATGCAAAAGTTCCTAATTAATTACAAAATCTGCTAACAAATGGCGCCGTAAACCAAGCAGCTCTCACAGTACCAGCATGCATAATTAAACTTGTACTCCGCAAGCGGTCTTTGGAAAGAAATCATAATCTTTTAGAAATGCTCACCACTCGAATTACGGAGTTGGCGTAAAACGAACAATGAAAATTGTCACCACATCCTACAGTGTCTAAAGGAAATGGATTTAAATGCCACACAGTTCTTCGATTCAAGCTCGTCCAGCGTGGTGGAATAGTTCGGGTATACAGTGTCTTTCAATGTGGCCCACAAAAACTAATCACAAGGAGTCAGTTCGGGCGAATATGGAGGCTAATCCATCAAGGCGCTACTAAATTTGGAATAATCCAACACAGTGAGTCTGTTCCCGAAGTATTTACCAAGAAAGCTGAACACCTGTTCGGTGCAATATGGTCTGGCCCCATATGGCATGAACCACTCAGTTCATGGTCGATCTTCCAACGCTAGCTGAGTGGCAACAAACTGTTACAAAATTGAAACGTAATGTTCACTAGTGATTGTTTTTCGCATGGAAAAGGGTCAATAATTCCTCTGCTGCTTACCGTAGCCTAGACTAACTTTGGGAGAATACAATGGTTTCACTTCAAACAAATGGGGTTTCTCGGACCCTCAAAATTGCCAGTTTCGTTTATTCACGACTCCGTTTATGTAGACGTATGGTTCATGTGTGAACCAGATGCAGCCAACATCAAATCCTTCATGATTAATCACAGCTCGTACAGGTATGGCTTTGGATTTTGAATGGAAACATGTGAGGGCTCTGTCTCAGTATTTCCTGCGTGCTGGAACGCTTCCATTTTATCTCTGCTGCAATTATCCGGATGAATTTCCTTTAGATTTGCTGAATAATTCCTGAAACCTTTGCCATATTTTCAGGAGTAACTACAATTTGCATGGAGCCAACATTGCCCGCTAGATCATAAACCCGCTGCCTGTCCATTGGAATTTGTGAAAGAACTTTCGATGGTTTTCTCATCGAGTCCTTTTGGACGTTAAATTTTGTTTGAAAACTGAGCCTTGTTGCCGTAGGTTTGTTCTCTAACCTGTGGTGTTCTAGTAGCAGAAAAACAAGTTGCTGAATCTAATTCATGAATTCAACTACTTCCTTCCGCATGCCAGTCGCCTTTCACGTTTCAACGGTGGAATTGATCGCTCTGAGCTGTGGTGCTCTATTTATAGGCACTACGTATTGCAATTACACTGCCATCTGTTAGCATCTCTTCAAACTATTTCGAAACTTTTGTGAAACATGTGTAAAATACTTATAGCTCTCGCAATAAACATACCATTTGTATGTCCTTCGCTGGACACCCTGTATTTAGACTTTTAATGAAAATTTTAATTATCAGCTCAAGTTTGCAACCCTGTCAATGTTAGGTGTATAAACAGGGAGGCGGCACTATACATTGTAGCAGGTAACGTTCACCCAATCCCTTCCATCGGATTCCCACAGGGTATCGCTGATTCGTCACTCCGAATCACTCGTTTTCAGTCATCCACTGTCCAATATCGTCACTGTTTACGCCATCTCAAGCGTCGCTTAACACTGACTACAGAGATATGTGGTACCCTATTACCCTTATCTCCCTACACGCGGTCATTGTTCTATCTGGGCTGCTGGTAGCACACTAGTACACACGAGTGATTCCTGCAGCCCATATCATGATTCCGGTGGTTCCACTGATTCGGACGTAAATTGTTGCAATTCGCCGTATAGTGAAATGCATAGGCAAGAAGAGCTCTACCAGTGACTTTCATGGCTGTTATGTTTCTAATAACATAACGCCATATGCAACGCTAGCGTTATGTGTTTAGTTCATTTCTTTCTTCAGTCCTCTTGTGTTGCATACTCGTGGATATTACGTTACCGCACCTCTGTACTGTGTTTCGCTTGAAACTGTCATCGTGCTTACGGACGATTTTTTCGTCAAATAAGTGACAAATTTGCTGCTATTCGTTGTTTTGTCCGCAAGTCAGAGAGCCGTTGCGATAAAGTTTCTTGCTTTGTACTTGTGTGAGGATCTGCATCACTTACAGTGTTGGAAGAGGTCCATGGTTATGAGGACGCACGTTTAGTGTGAGACTCAAAAAGAATCACAGCCAGTAAAGAGAATGGCTGATTATTTCACTATTAACCAAGGTAAAGTTATCGAATTTCAAGAGAATACAGAGAAACCTCAACTTTCAAGATACAAACAAGAGTTTTAGTAAACGGAAAGAAATCATATTGGACGTCTTTTCACCGAGATCATAATGAGGATAATTTACATATCTGTGTGGAAAATTAGTTTTCAACATTATCAGTCATGTCTGAACAGCTAAGAAATGAAGTGGAAGATTTTTCGTATTTGAAAGGAGCAACTCTTTACCATGATCTTCAGAAATTAAGAAACAGATATTAAAAGTTCAACAAGAATGTTTCTGCTGATGAAACGATTACCGAATAGCAGTAAAAAATTAAGAATTGTTGTGGAAATAAACTGGTGAAATTCTGGATGAATTATTTCTTACACTGATGAGACTCTGTGTGGCGCAAATAATTGCAGAAAATTTGGTTAGCAGCAACAAAACTCCTGTAAGCATAAAAAATGGATGTGATTATCATACAGGAAGTGTTCAAGAGTAGGATGGTCGGAGAAGTGGAATTCGAACACCGTGCAGTTGTCCAAAAATAAGTATAATGTGTAACATTGGAAACGAAGAAAGATTCGTGCAAAATGCTGTGGCACTCTGCTCTACAAAGAATTCACCGAACTCTCTGGAGGAATGCAGTGATTCATGTATTCAAAATCGGATGCAGATATGCTCAGAGATCTGATTGTCGTGACGTGGCAACATAACTATTGCTGATTCAAATTCTCAATAGCAACGAGACCTCATTAGCAGCGAATATGATTAAGATCTTTTTTTTTAAATTTAGCTCATCTGAGTAAGCCACATATCGAGTTTCATTTACAGTTACAAATGCACAACACATTTTGCCGTTGATTTATTGAAATCAGCTTAAATAGCGAGTGCTCATAAGTGAATTCCCATTTCAATGCTTCTGAAAAGGCGTATTCTTAACCACCTATACGCGGCGTCCACTCAACGCGATAATGCTGTATTGGAACACGAAATCAGAGCTGTCACTTAGGCTGATGGAATAGGCGCTTATCGAGCGTTCCAACAGTGGCAGCGTGCTACTCTCCACCTGAACTTCGAGTCAAGTGCAACTACTGACGCAGCTGCTTTGCAAACTATTAATTGACAAACTTGGGGATTATTAACTACCGGTACTCGTAATGTGTAATGTAACCAACTACAGTTCAAGTACTACAGCAGTATTTGCTCGACGAAACTACCTAGGACGGTTAGCGCAATCTCTTCCAGTTGGCATTATTTGGATAAAAACAATAATCAGAAAACAACGAAAAACAGTCTGTAAATAGAAAATCATTAGAGGTTTGAAGTTTGCAAAAGAAAGTATTTCTGTAATTACGGTCTGGCTACTCTTCAACTCTTCAAAGTTGACAATCGCTGAAACATTCCATAAAAAACACACCTTCTGTTAAATATTACAGTATATGTCGCCCACTCTTCAACCAAAATATAATAAACATATCTGAAAAAAAGTAGACTTTTAAATGACTGCAGGACACCAATTTTCGTTACGGGAGGTAACCAAAAAAGAAGCTCGAAACCAGGAGTCAATCTATACAAAATGGATAATAGTAGTGGAGCTTGAGGTGCGGTTACTTACCCTAAATTGTCAGACGACCACTCGTGCTAAATAGGTCACAGTTTTCCTCTTTTTCTCCCCACAGTTGTGATCTTCTCCCATATTTCCATCCCTAGAGTTATGGATTCGAGTCTCATCAATAGTTTTTTTTTTTTTTTAAACTTATGTGTGCCACACCGCCGAGCCCTGAGATTCTTTCACGCAATGTTCGTCAGTATGGAAAATGTTGAGTAAAGATGTGACTTGAAGTTTACGTTAAGCTGTAGGTGTCCCTATAAGTGGTTGATTAAATTAGCTCAAAAGTCAGAGGAATGTAACGAGCCAACACCTTCAGTAGGGATATGCGTAGTAAAGTATTCTGATGTTCAAATAAACCAACCGATTGATCAATCCGGCCGCAGTGGCCGTGTGGTTCTAGGCACTGCAGTCCGGAGCCTCGGGACTGCTTCGGTCGCAGGTTCGAATCCTCCCTCGGGCATGGCTGTGTGTGATGTCCTTAGGTTAGTTAGGTTTAAGTAGTTCTAAGTTCTAGGGGACTGATGACCTCAGATGTAAAGTCCCATAGTGCTCAGAGCCATTTTTGATTGATCAAAATTTTACGTCCGCGTTCACTTTAACCAACGTAGGCATGGGTTTCGCATTTGGGGCCGCATGTTCGAATCCCAGATGTAGCACCTTTCCAAATTTGTATCGCCACATGCGTCCACAATACAGAAATCTGGCTTTGAGTCACAGGCCCCGTTATTTTCGACGTCTTTGTACTCCTCAAATATTTACGGAGAGAAAAATTCAAGATAATGAAAGAATTAAGATGAAATGGTAGACAGAAATTAACGTAAGGATTTGAGCTTAACGGTTCTGTGTTCGAGTCTCAACGATGGCATTCTCATAAAATTCTATTACCTTATGCACATTTACACAACCGCTTTATACTTCAACCTATCAGGATTGCATCCTGTACCTCCGGTTAGGATCCCAGTGATAGCAGTTGTTCGGAATGTTCCTATTTTCTGAATTTTCCTGGTTTCCCAAGTTTTAACTACCTCTACCTATCGGGACTGCATCCCAGATAACGAGTACAAAAAAAATGGTTCAAATGGCTTTGAGCACTATGGGACTCAACTGCTGTGGTCATCAGTCCCCTGAACTTAGAACTACTTAAACCTAACTAACCTAAGGACATCACACACATCCAAGCCCGAGGCAGGATTCGAACCTGCGACCGTAGCAGTCGCACGGTTCCGGACTGCGCGGATAACGAGTACAGCCACAACACATAATAATTACATTATTTTCGTTACTGATAAAAGTAGGAAGACATCCCATTGAACCCACTTACCAGAATCGCAATGCAAATAGCTTGTTTGAAACGTAGAGACGATTTATTTTGTATTATTCCCCACATTATTTGTTCGACTTTCACACCATTGCTAAGCTGATAAAACCATGGTATTTTTGCATTCGATAATTGAAATCTTCATTTCGTTCTCGGGTTTGATTCCTAAAAACAACATTTCATTCATACTAAGTATTATAGAAGGATCGTTTTGTAAAACAGTTACATAACTGAGATCGCCTCTGGTACGGGGACCACTCAGCCCTTGTGAAGCCAAATGAGGATCTGTTTCAATAAAGAAGCAGCAGCAACATCAGGACCCATCTAATGGCAATAACGGCTGGAGGGATTGGTGTCACTCTGATCGTATGTGTCATGATCATAGATCACTCATTGTACGGCCAATCGGAACATACCTAACGCCGTGAGTGGTGTTTACTTTACGCCACTTGCGGAAGTTGCGTGTCACATAATAGGCGTGCAGCATATATCCAAGAAGCGGTATTTATGCACTTCTGGAGATATCATTTTACTCTCGTGAGTAGGCTAAATTCATACGCTGAGGTGACAAAAGTCACACGTCGAACCTTATATCGCCCAGCGTCAATGTCAAGTAGTTAGAAATCCCCTGCAGAAATATTAAGCTATGCTGCCTCCATAGCGAAAGAGTTGCCGGTGCAGGATTTTTTCACGAACTGACCTCTCGATTACGTCCCATAAATATTCCAGGGGATTCACCATCGGGCGATCTGGATGAACAGATAATTCGCTCGAACTGTCCACAGTGCTCCAAGGAGCCGAAAGTAATCATTTTCAATCAATAACCGGCTCCGTTGGACCAGAGGACACAAACCACTCCACGTAAACATAGCCCACACCATTATGGAACCACCAACAGCTTGATCGGTGCCTTCTTGCAAACTTTGATCTATGCGTTCGTGGGATCTGCGCAGCACTCGAACCCTACCGTCAGCTTTTAACAACTAAAATTGGTACTCTTCTCATCAGGCCACGGTTTTCCATTCGTCTAGGATCCAACCAATATGGTCACGAGCCCAGGAGAGGCGCTGCAGGCGATGTCGTGCTGTTAGCAAATTCACTCGCATCGGTCGTCTGCTACCATAGCCCATTAACGCCAGATTTAGCCTTACTATCCTAACAGATATGTTCGTCGTACGTCCTACATTTATTTTTGCGGTTATTTACAGAGTATTGCTTGTCTGTTATCACCGACAACACTACGCAAACGCCGTTGCTCTCGGTCGTTAAGTGAGGACCGTCAGGCACTTCGTCGTCCGTGGTGAGAGATAATGCTTGAAATCTGGTATGCTCGACCCACTCTTGTCACTATGTATCTCGGAGTATTGAATTATCTAATTATTTATGAAATGGACTGTCCCATGCTTCTAGCTCCAACAACCATTCTACTTTCAAAGTCTGTTAATTCCCGTCGTGCAGCAATAATCACCTCGGAAAGTTTATCACATGATTCACCTGAGTACAAATGACCGCTCGTCCAACGTACGAGCCTCTTATACCTTGTCTACGCGATACTACCACCGTACGTATATGTGCATACCGCTGTCACATGACTTTTGCCTCCTCAGTTTATTTCTTCGATCTATCTGTGCAGTCTCTTTTTACATATGCAATCAGTTTCAAGATATAACACGCCCATTCCCGTTTTGAAAATGCCGTATTAGATTCATGTTTTTGAGTTCTGACAAAACCAATTTTCATTATTCAGCGTCGCTACTTTTCATACAACAGATCTTTATATTCACAAATCATCATTGTTTAGGGCGGTGGTATATTTAGGCGTTTCTGAACAGGTGGTAGAGAATATCGTCGGCGTCGGTGTTGATGGAGTTTTGTCAGTATTTCCATGCTTTTGCGTCTGCTGTGTAGTGCAACGAAGCGTTGCCCATGTTTGTAACGTACTGGACCATAAACCACAGTGACCTACATAGTGTGTCGTGTTTCGCATGCAGGAAACGGCATATTACATTGTATGTCCACTGCAACGTTGAACCTAGAGGCAGTAGTTAGTGTGTTCGAATATTTCTTTAACTGAGATAATGATTTGAGATACTGATGCTTTCTGAAGTATTTTCAGAATGGTGAAAAAGCAAGTCGGCCCACGGAAAGAGAAAATCTTATGGGAGCTTTGTGGTTACAATAGAAATTAAAGAAGCGGGAGGTGAAGTGGTAAAAGTAAATCTTGCACAGTTATTTACAGACTGCATAAGAGAACAATATTATGAGGATTGTTCAACAATTAATGCAACCAAGCAGATTGATTTTATTAAGGAAATAAAAATGGTTCAAGTGGCTCTGAGCACTACGGGACTTAACGTCTGAGGTCACCAGTCCCCTAGAACTTAGAACTACTTAAACCTAACTAACTTAAGGACATCACACACATCCATGCCCGAGGCAGGATTAAGGAAATATGTACACCACACTATTCCCCACTCTTTTTGCTACAAAACCCTATTTTTCAATGTCATCTCCGTTCAATGCCACGTCCTTACGCCACGTTACTGGGCTAACGTGTATACCCGAATGGTACCACTCTACTGGTCGACGTTGGAGCCAGCGTCTTGCTACATCAATAACCTGCCCACCATCCACTGACTGCTTCTCACGGAGTGCATCCTTCACTCGACCAAACAGATGGTAGCCGAAAGGTGTGAGATCCGGGCGGAAGAACAGTCCAACGAATTTATGTAGGCTTCTCACGAGTGCGCATACTTTTGTGAGGCCTTGCGTTGTCATGGAGAAGGAAAGATTCGTTTGCATTTTTGTGGCGACGAACATGCTGAAGTTATTTCTTCAATTTTCTGAGAGAAGCACAATACTGTTCAGAGTTGATCGTTGCAGTAGGAGGGAGGATATCAATCAGAGTAACCCCTTCAGAGTCCCAGAAGACATTCCGCAAGACTTTACCGGCTTTGAACATTTTTTCAGAGGAGAGATGGTGTGGCACCACTCCATGCATTGCCGTTTTATTTCTGGTGCTAAGTGACGAACCCATGTCTCATCACATGTGACGATGTTCGACAAAAACGTGTCACTATTAGCCTCGGAAATCGCAAGCAGTTCCGCACAGGAGGTCTTTCGTTGCGCCTCATGTCCTCCTGTCAGGCGGCAAAGAACCAAGCGGGCACACACGTTTGCGTTCTCCAGCTGGTGAACGAGAGTAGTAGCACTGCCAACAGAGGTGTCTAGTTGTGCAGTGAGGTGTTTCACTGTGATCCATCGATCACCCCGAACGAGAGTGTCCGCACCTTCCAACTTTGTAGGAGTCAAAGCTTGTATGCGGCCGGCAGGCACGCGGGAGATACGACAGGTTTCCGCGACCTTGTTGCGATGATTACAGTCGCCTCGCCCAACGACTCACCGTTATCTTGTTCACTGTCACTTCCCTGTAGACATTCTCCAAGCGCCTATGAATATCTGCGATGATCTGATTTTCTGTAAAAAGAAGCTCAGCGACAGGTCTCTGCTTGGAACGCACCTCCGTTACAGACGCTATTTTGAAGGCTACGAAGTGCGCCGTGACCTATCGGAACTACATGAAACTATAGTGGCTGAAGCGAGAATATTGCACTGTGTACCACAACAAATCCCTAATTTTTTTAACAGAAACTTATCAAGGAAAAAAAGTGTTGCGTTACTTATTGAACATCCCCCGTGGACAGTTGGAATAACGTTATAATTGTAGCAATGCACAAGACAGGGAATAGAGGACACATTAAGAACTATAGGCTGTTTAGTTTTTATCAGTTGTATTCGAGATTGTTACAGTTGACAGTACTGAAGATCTATAAAAAACTTTAAACTTTAACATCTAAAATGATAATCTGGCTTTAGAAGTACATATACCACTTACATAGTATCTGAAAAGTCATAGAAAGACCCAGTAAATGTGAAATACTACATTGTATGTTGTTTATGAAGACCATAAGAAAGCATTTGGCTCTGTCGCAATAGAATTACGCCTTGCTTTACTTGAAAACCAAGTACAGCACATCAGTTTATAGAAGAATATGTACAAAAAGGTTACAGCTCCCACTCGATTATGCAGAAAACCTTGCTTCCCTTCTAGTTGCAGTTTATTGTAGATCGCTGGATCAACGAAGGATACCTTGCGACTGGAAAACAGCTCAGGTCTTTCGCGTTTTCAAGAAGAGCTGTAGGACACATGCTCACAATTATGAACCTATACCGTTGACGTTAGTCTGTTGTAGAATTACAAAACACGTTTTATGCTCGAGAGTTACAACGTTTTTGCAGAACGGAAACCTCCTCTATAGAAATCAGCTCGGATTCCCAGAACAGAGAAAAGTAAATGGCGTCGGCTGTAAATGACAGATGAATCGCAATACGACGGCTGTGGAATCAGATGCACTTTACACCATCCATACTGTTCAATGTGCGTGACTGCACAATTTCGGCGGTGGACAGTTGTGGCACAGTTAGGGAAGCCCATCCACCACGGCAAGTTCGTACTACATTGAATGGGAGAAATCGGTTTTTAACTGCCTTGAGGCCGAAAACAGCATAAAAAGTAAAACGAGATAGGTTTTTAATTGCCCTGGTCCAAACACCGCATAAAAAGAAAAATGAGACTGGCGTAAGACATGTTCAATATGCTGTTGCCGTCTAAAGCCTTGCCCCGATTATTTATAACTTGATCACCATCATATGACAAACCATGCCCGCCCCCTCATATATGACGTCATTCATAACACAAGAAGCCACACGGTGACAGACGTTTAAACGGAACAGACAATCACGTAACAGTAATTTAAAGCTGATTTAGAAGAAACAGCCAATAACAATAAAGCCAGGCGCACACTTTACGACATGTTCAAAACATTCTGTTAGCAAAAAGGTGAATGGCCTTTCAGATCATGATGCACAAATTTTAACTCTAAAAGATTTTTGTGCTGCAACACGTGTTAAATATAGTCATCAGCTATTTAGGAAAGCTGATCCAGTTGCTGTAGAGAGCTTTGTAAACCTTATCAAGGAACAAAAGTGGTAAGATGTTTATAGCGCTGATACAGTAGACGATAAATATAATGCTTTTCTCAAGACTTTTCTCGTGCTCTTTGAAAGTTGCTTTCCGTTAGAACGTTCAAAACAGGGTACTAGCACAAACAGGCAGCCTGGGAGGCTGACTAGAGGGATAAGAATATCTTGTAGAACAAAGTGGCAATTATATCAAAACGTTAGAAATAGTCAGAATCTAAATGCAGCAGCCCATTACAAACAGTATTGTAAGGTGCTTAGAACTGTTATTAGGAAGGCAAAAAGTATGTAGTATACAGATATAATAGCTAAGTCTCAGGATAAAATTAAAACCATATGGTCAGTCGTAAAGGAAGTGGCTGGTCTGCAGAGACAGGTCGAGGATATAGAATCAGTGCGTAGTGGGAATGTCCGTGTTACTGATAAGTCGCATATATGTACAGTATTTAATAATCACTTTCTGAATATAGCAGGTGAACTAAATGGAAACCTAGTCCCAACAGGGAATCATATAGCGCTCTTAGAAAAAAGTGTTCCGAGACTTTGCCTGAAATGCTCCTCCATGATACTGACAAGAGGGAGATTGAGTTAATAATTAAATAACTAAAGACCAAGAACTCTCACGGATATGACGGGGTATCTAGCAGAATACTGAAGTATAGTTCTATGTATGTTAGCCCAGTACTTAGCCATATCTGTAACTTTTCCTTTAGGAGTGGTCGGTTTCCTGACCGAGTAAAGTACTCGGTAGTGAAGCCAGGGATGATATTGACAATTATAGACCTATTTCTATGCCATCGGTGTTTGCAAAAGTTATCGAGAAGGTTGTATATACAAGGTTACTGGAACATTTAAATTCACATAATTTGCTGTCAAATGTTCAGTTTGCTTTTAGAAATGGTTTAACAACTGAAAATGCTATATTCTCTTTTCTCTGGGAGGTTTTGGACGGATTGAATAAAAGGTTGCGAACATTAGGTGTTTTCTTTGATTTAACGAAGGCCTTTGACTGTGATGACCACAAAATATTAATGCAGAAGTTTGGACTATTATGGACTAAGGGGAGTAGCTTAGAACTGGTTCGCCTCTTAGTTTAAGAACAGAAAGCAGAAGATAATTCTCCGCAATATTGAGAGTGGTAGTGATGTTCAGTCCCAATGGGGCACTGTTAAGTGGGGCGTTCCTCAAGGGTCGGTGCTGGGGCCACTGCTGTTTCTTATTTATATAAGTGATATGCTTTCTAGTATTACAGGTGATTCAAAAATATTTCTGTTTGCTGATGACACCAGTTTGGTAATGAAGGATCTTGTGTGTAATATTGAAACAGTATCAAATAATGTAAGGTGATTCAAAAATATTTCTGTTTGCTGATGACACCAGTTTGGTAGTGAAGGATCTTGTGTGTAATATTGAAACAGTATCAAATAATGTAGTTCATGAAATAAGTTCGTGGCTTGTGGAAAATAATTTGAGTCTAAATCACAGTAAGACTCGGTTTTTACAGCTTCTAACTCACAATTCAACAAGAACCGATATTTTGATCGGACAGAATGGGGGTATTATAAGCGAGACGGAACAGTTCAAGTTCCTAGGCGTTCGGATAGATAGTAAGCTGTTGTGGAAAGGCCATATCCAGGATCTTGTTCAGAAACTAAATGCTGCTTTATTTACCATTAGAACAGTATCTGAAATAAGTGACACTTCAACATGAAAAGTAGTCTACTTCGCATATTTTCATACGCTTATGTCGTATGGTATTATTTTTTGGGGTAATTCTTCTGATTCAAAAAGCGTATTTTTGGCTCAAAAACGGGCTGTTCGAGCTATATGTGGTGTAAGTTCGAGAACCTCCTGTCGACCCCTATTCAATAATCTGGGAATTCTGACATTGCCCTCACAGCATATATTTTCTTTAATGTCGTTTGTTTTTAGCAATATTTGCCTACTCCGAAGAGTTAGCAGCTTTCACTCAGTTAATACTAGGCAGAAGTCCAACCTGCATGTGGAATGCACCTCCTTGACTCTTGTGCTGAAAGGAGTGCAGTATTCTGCTGCATCCATTTTCAATAAGCTACCAAAGAACTAAAAAATCTTAGCAGTACCCCAAACTCTTTTAAGTCTAAACTGAAGAGTTTCCTCATGGCTCACTCCTTCTATTCTGTCGAGGAGCCCCTGGAAAACCTAAAAATTAAGCAAATTCCATTGTTGCATTGTTGATTGTCTTTATTTAAACTTACGACTTGTCACCTGAATATGTTTTTTTATATTTCATTTCATCTGTTTCTAATATCGTGTTATAATATCATGTATTGACTCTTTCCATGACCATGGAGACTTCTCCTTAATTTGGTCCCACGGCACAATAAATAGATAGATAAATAAATAAATAAACGATTTGAAACTTGCCTGATGTTAAAAATCTGTAAAGATATTACAATGCTGCAGTATTTCCACGTCAAAAATACGTAAGCTTCACCTGAATCTAGAATAAATTGTTGCCATGTTCAAAAGTGTTAAATAATGTATCAAACATACGTTATGATATTCACAACGTATGTGTAACTTGGCATAATTGATGTAATTCATGGGTCAAGGAGCAGTAGTGAATGTCTATAGTTCGAACACTGTACCGCAAAAGGTTTAAGACACAACGGATTTTCAAATTCAATGTTGCCACATCTAAACTGTTCTACAGATTCATAATACTTGTCAAGTGCTGAACTTCGTCAGAAACACAATATTTATATCAATATTGCTTTCACATATTGTCGAAAATCGTATAGCTACACACACACACACACACACACACACACACACACACACACACACACACACACACACAGTGTCTACGTCAACTGACACAATGGTATGTTCATATCTAAAATATCTGTCAAAATATGTTAACGATGTTGGCATTTCGATCATAGGCTTACTTGAGACTGTGTTATCTATGGGACAATGATCGAACTATGAGCACCCGACATCTTCACAAGGGTTTCACTGACGCGTCTTCTCACCTCACCAAGCGTCATTTAAGAAGGATAGAAGATAATGCACCATGTAATACACCAGAAAAATACAATCCATGGGACTGGAAGGTTCATATTGCTTTTTATTACATCTGAACTATATTGACAATAGTCATGAACCTTAACAGTTAAGGTACACTGACGACAACCATTGTTCGATTATTGTGTTGCACTTTGCAATACCGAATGGTCCCTCAAATTAATTACTTCCACATCTAAATTGTCCATATAAGTTACCAAAATACATACAGCTCCCTTATTATGCCACGTAAATAAATCATAGGTTAGTTCACAAGCTTAGTTCGATCTACAGGGCAACTCAAAAGTCCGTTAACATTTGAAAATTTGATACTTCACGGAATAATGTCGGTAAAGAGTTAAGAATTAACACACATGCTTGGAAAGACGTCAGGTTTTATTGAACCGTGCAGGCGCTGAAAGATGGCGTCACATATGATGCAAAAACAGTAATTAGCATAACAGCATTTTTAGCAAAGACACTGTTCTTTATAATAAATGCTCAAGATGTCAGCCTTTTTCCATCAGTGTATAGCGCATCAGTAGGTGTAGTGAGAAAGTGCTGTCAGATGTTGTCTTTAGAATTCCTAATGAGGTCAGACAATTGTGGCAGACTTGTGACTTCATGTAACCATACATTGATTGAGGTCTGGGGGACTTGGAGGTCAAGCATGATGGACGTGGCTGCTCAGTATACGACCCTCCACAGATAGTGGCTCAGACGGGTAGCAATCTGTGGTGGAATACCATCCTGCATAAAAGTCGTACCTTCCAGCAGATGTTTATCGGCCAGGCTAGAGCTGACTCCCTGTCTATTTGCAACTCATTGTGCACAATTCTCATGTGGCATCACCGATGTGTTGCTGTCCAGTGCCATCTGTAGGCCCGTTTTGCACTTGCTTTCGATTTCAATAAAACCTCACGTCATTTCATGTAAGTCTGTCAATTTTTACCACTCTACCCACGTTATTCCGTGAATTAGTGCATTTTCAAATGTTAACTGATTGTAGGGTCACCATGTATGTACCATGCTTTGATTATATTAAAACACATAAATGTATTTCTATAACATTACACAACATACACGGGTACTACTGCTGATCTAGCTGACTGCTTAAACCGAACAGCTGCGTGGAGTGGCCTCGCGGTTAGAGGCGCCATGTCAAGAATGGCGCGGCCTCTCCCGCTGGAGGTTCGAGTCCTCCCTCCGGCATGGGTGTGTGTGTTGTTCTTACTGTAAGTTACTTTAGATAGTGTGTAAGTCTAGGGACCGATGACTTCAGCAGTTTGGTCTTTTTTTTTTTTAAAAAAAAGCGGACATGTCAATGGGAATAGTTTGATCTTTGTACCAAAGTAAACAAAGATATTTCCACGTCTAAATTTGTAAAGAACTCATCTTACTGTGGCTAAAACTGATAGTAAAGCCAGCCAACAATTACAGTTGCTTCCATGCTACGGTATTAACTTCATCTTGCAGTACAAAATATTTATAACCTTTTGCTGTATGATAGTGGAGATTACATGACACTTTACCCTCCATATATCACCATGTTTTAGCAAAATTGCAACAAATTGACCCATACACTACATTATTACATCGAAATTAAAAAAAAAAGAATGCTGCATGTTACAGTAAAAATGTGACGAAGTGCTGTATACAGAGTGATTCAAAACTAACAGTACACAAATCATGGGTGTAATGTGTGCATCAAAATAAGAGTAAAATATTAAGTAAAGTTTTGTCTGAAACTGCTCTGTTTCCAGGTTATGATGCATAATGTGGTACTTATTACATCACAGGTCAGTACAGGCTTTCGGCATGATATGTTACCAGCATATTGACTAATGTTGCTTTGTACGCCCCTCTGCACTGCTTGATTGATTCTAGCACGAAATGCGTTTGTGTACTTCACTTTGGTGTGGTCCATTGTACTGTATGGCGCTGATGTAGTGTGGCAGCATCTGACTTACTATGTATATCCATTCTCTAGGTACTCAAGTGATGAATACACAGATATGCCCCTCCTTTACAGTGCAGCGGAAGGTAAAGCGCAAGCAGCAAGTTGACAGTATGCGGAAATGTTGCCGAACGGAAGTGTTCCAAACCATGAGACTTCTGCAGTTGTAGACAGGGGCTTAAGGCAATATAACATACCTGGTGCGCCATGGTTAGGTCAGCATCAAATGAATGGAGAGGGTGTTGAGAATATCGTGGATGTGGTAGATGAAGATACGACCAAAAGTACTCGTTGTATAGTGCCTATGTATGGGTACCTCAGTCAACTGTATCGTGCCTCCTTCAGGGATAGCAATTCCACCCATCACACCTGAAGACTACCCTAGATGTCAGAATTTCTGTCAGTCGTAACTCCAGTGCGATGCTGCTGACGAGAGCCTCATTACCTGTGTGGTCATCACAAACGATCTTAATATGCACCTATAGGCATAAGTGAATCCTCATGCAACTAGAGTATGAGAATATCAAAATTGTTTTGCAGGAACATTTGTTGTTGTATTGTCGACAATCAGTTCTCGGACTGCATGTTATTTCACAACGTCTGACGGTAGGTGTGTAGTGACAGTTTTTGTATCACGAGTTGGATGGTTGCTTCATGATGTTTCACTCGCTACATGAACCAACTTATGGTTTATGCATGACGGTTCCTCTGCGCATTTCAGTCAGGAGGTAAGAGCATTTTTCAGTCAGTGTTGCTTACCCTGAAAAGGGAACAGGATGTGCAGGATTAGTTGCTTGCCTGCCCGATTCCTGGATTTTAACCCCTGAACTTCTTTCTACCTTTGGGGCCATCGCAAGGAGTTCATGTATGATGTGACAGTTAGGAATGTCGCACAACTACAGCAGCGAATATAAAATATCTGTGTAACTGTGCAGAATGAGATGGCTCAAATGGCTCTGAGCACTATGGGACTTAACTTCTAAGGTCATGAGTCCCCTAGAACTTAGATCTACTTAAACCGAACTAACCTAAGGACATCACACACATCCATGCCCGAGGCAGGATTCGAACCTGCGACCATAGCGGTTGCATGGTTCCAGACTGTAGCGCCTAGAACCGATGAGATGAACAGAGCCATTGACACTCTAAGAGTGGTAAGATGTAGAGCACATCACTGTATTCATCTACATGGACATCATTTTGAACATGTTCTGAGGTAAATTTACAGTACATAATTGTGTTGAGTTTTGGGCCCTTTGTGTTATGCTTCCTGAGAACAGGTAATCTTGTGTTTTTTGTGTTGCAGTTGCAATCCCTATGCATATCTCACAAATAATGCAATTTCAGACAAAACTTTTTTAACGTTTTACTATTATTCTCACGCAAGTGTATACTGCTACTTTGGAGTCACTTGGTATAGCTACATTCTGCAGCCAAATTGTAACAAATTGCCCCATGTTACATCAAATACGTAACAAATAGTTCGATACATCCCTATGTTCCACCAAAACTGTATCAAATCCATGGTACACTAAAATTATGACAAATCGTCCCACATATTGCGATCGTATGACAGGTACTATTAGGACTATATGTTATGGTAACTACCATTACCCCAGATATACCATATCACAGTTAACCATATGTGTGGGCGATAAGTGACTGCCATTACCATGAATGGATTATTGGTAATATTGTTGGACAGTGATGGGCAGTTTACAGCGTGGGACAATGGTGGCCAGTTTAAGGGGTAAGACTATGAAGATCCACTGATGTATAGTAACTGCTGGTAGCCCAGGCACTATAGTCAATTGACTGGTTGACTACCACAGTCCTGTATAGTACTACTGTAACAGCAGAAGCTGACAGTACATGTGACATAACTTAGCGATGAGTGTCAGCAACTAAATCTGCTTCTTTTTAATATTTAGTTTTAGGTAGGCATCAAATGGAATTGTAGCAAGCTGCCCATACACCATCATGTTACAGCAAAAATCATAAAAATTTACCCCATACATCAACATGTTACAGCAAAATTGTAAAAGAGTTTGTCTCCACACTGTCATGTTACAGCTAAATTGTAAAATATTGTCCAACACATCACCACTGTTACATGAAACTGTAACAAATTTCCCCTATTATAGCGAAAGTTGTTACAAATTATCCTTGTACATCACTATGTTACAGCAAAATTGCCCTATACATGAACACTGTTAGACAAAATTGTAACAAATTGCCCATAGTCCACCAAATGTTGCAAGTTTGCTCCATACATCACTGACTAAGCAAACTTAAATTTTTTGGTGCATGTTGCTGCTTCTCCCAACAAGCAAAAGCAATTAGCAAGCACTCTGATACTTCTCAACGCCAGTACATCAAGATTTTTTCCCAAAACCAAAATACTTAGTGAGATTCATGATGTCACATGTGCAGGTCAGTACCGTGCCCATGACATCACAACCCACACTCTCTTTCTTTTTATGTCATTGTGACATTATCTGCAGGTCACTGACATTGACAACGTGATGTCACAATACAGGATGTGATAATCCGTGATATCACGGTATAATTACCTGGATATGAAAACAAAACAGTCACGAAAATGCAGTATTTTATCAGCTGTTATAACAAATGTTGTGGCATGGTGATGTACAGGGAAAATTGTTACAATTCTTCCAGAACTTGGTGCTGAACTGTGGTTGAATTATCATGCAGTTTTCACTGTGTTAAAGAATAAGTCTGCATTATCAACAGAAAAAAAGTTTTTAACTGCAAGATGAAATTGACACCCTAGAATGGGTATCACTGTAATGTGTCCGACTTCAATACTGGTTGTAGCTGGAACAAGATGAGTGCTTGACAAATTAAACTTGGAAATAACATCATTTACTTTGATACAAACAGCAAACTATTCTCACTGACAAGTTAACTTCTGTGCTATAAGTTAGATCAGCAGTAGTGCTTTTGGGTTTTGCAACGTTACAGAACTATTTTTATGTATTTTGATAAATTCAGTATATGGTACATAGATCAACCTACGTTTTTTGACTAGCCAGTAATTTCTTTCAGTAGTTCTAATAAGCAATCTTTGTGTATTTTGATAAATAATACAAACAATTTAGATGTGTAAATGTCTAATCGTGTGCCTTTCGATGTAAGATACAGTCACTGATAATTGGTTGCCGCTTGTGTACCTTAACCTGCACGTTTTATGAGCAATGCCAATATGTGAGCCACGTGTAAATGGTAATATTGTCATGTGTGTTTTGTGTTTGAGATCTTGAGTATTTTGGGATAAATTTTATTATTTCCTTGCAAAGATAGAATTTTCGTTGTGATCAGAATTCTGTGGTGCAAAGAGATATTGAAGTTACTTCTCTGTATGTGTAACCCTGTTTCACCACAGTCTTTGGTCATGTTTACATTCATATTCTGTGCGTTATGGAAGTCTCCTTGTGTAGTATAAAAATGTCATTCAAGTATTACAACCCAATAAAGATATAAATGCAAAATCCTTTCTTCTCCCCTAAAATGATGATTCGTCATTTCCTTTGTCTTTGGCTATGTTTACTGCTTACTTCTCATATTGCAGAGCATTATAATTAGACCTTGGTATTATTTAATAGTTCATTATGTAAATGCATTATGCACACATTTCATAGAGCCTCAGCAACGTGAGTAACATGTGGCCGCACTTGACAAACGCAGCGTGCAGCGCACGCGAGGGAGAGCCGTTCTGCGACTTTCGGCAGCGGTAATTTGAATATGGCAAATCACTGTGCATGCGCGATTTCCGCGGCTGCGCATTCTTCGCGCGCGTGTTCTAAAAACGGGACGTCAGTCGTACCTAGCAACGAGCAAGGTTGAACCACATGAAGATGTCAGACAGTTGCTCTGAGGAAATATTGTGGAATTGGCACAACGTGATCCGGAGGCAAACCCGCGAAGACTACTTACAACACATCCGCCGTGAAAGCTTGACGAGTCACAACATAGTTCCGGTTGGTAAATGTCTCAACCTTCATTGAAATTATGTTCCTTGTACACAACCTCAAATCTTCAAATCTTCAAATGTGTGTGAATTCCTAAGGGACCAAACTGCTGAGGTCATCGGTCCCTATACTTACTCACTACTTAAACTAACCTATGCTAAGAACAACACACACACACACAAACACACACACACACACACACACACACATCCATGCCCGAGGGATGACTCCAACCTTTGGCGGGAGGGGCCACGCAAGCCTCAAACCGCGCGGCTACACAACCTCAAGTTGGCCTACGTCAAATGAAGTATAAAGCAACATTAGCTTGTTAATACCGTCGATTGTTATTTTCTAGTCTGGAACATCGTGGAGTATCTTCTTTCCTGCAATAATGATGCTTGGTGAGTTGACACATCACTGAAAATCTTGTAAAAATTTTGGGTGCTCGTAGTCTGATGTTTGTACCATGAATAACATAGCCTCATTATGATCAAAATGATGATACTCTTTTGTATTTTGGCAGATATTTTAGATGTGGGGAACAATTGTAACACCTGATATAAAAATTAATGTGTGTATGTTGTGAATTTATTTTTTAACAAAATGGGGAAATAACTCTTTAAATACACACTGTGTCACTGATGAAGTTTTATGTATTTTTGCAAAGATTTTAAACATTGAGTTAAGATTTTTACACTTGTCAAGCATCATGTGAAGCGTATAATTTAATTTGAGTGTTCATTGTGCCTTACACCATGTGTGGCACATAGATCGAACTCTGGTCGTTAACAACTTTTGCTTGATCTATAAATTAGATCCCTTGTGCCAAGTTACACCGTTAATGCCAATATATGTACGTAATTTTGATAAATAAGGAATACTGCTCAACATATAGCCAACTTTGAAAAATGCAGATGAAGCCTACATATGTTTGATATTGAAATAGTGCAGTATTTTCAACATATTTACACATTGTTGAATCTAATGAAAATTTCAGATCATACACAAGTTGTTCAACATGGTGTCATAATGGCTGATCTGGGCTGTTTCTGTTTAATGACCTGTAAATTACTAGGAGGTGATTGTCTGTGTTGTTTTAATCTTTTTCATAATTTTAAAAATGAGGTGTGGGTTCTTGGACTGATAACTATGCTGTAGATAATAATGGGGGTGGCGTGTCACCTGATGATGATAATGTTATATAATAGACTGGAGGGTCAGGCTTCTAATGTCATAGGTGGGGCACTGACCTGTTGATGTCACGTAACAAATCCATAAAAAGTGGGTCATAAGCCCTATAGCACCACTACTAACATGTATTGAGACAAAAATTGTGATGTTAGTGAATAACTCTATTCTTTTCTGCAGCCTAAGAAGTAGTCTTCAAATCATTACCTAGCATCAAGCAGAAATACACATTAGTAGAGTTTACCTGAACTATCTTACATGAGCAAATGACATAGTTTTGTTTGCTTCAGTCCAGAAGAACTCTAGAAAAGGGTGGATGAAGTGAGCTGCGAACGTGTAACAATATACTTTAAAATTGTACATTTGAAACGTGTCACTTGCTTCAATCATAAATATACGTCCAATGAATGCAAATGTTATTATCTTTAAATAAAGAAAAGTTTATTTTATCAACAATCTTCAAATCGTTAGCTACATCCTTAATGTTTATGTATGAAATTAGTGAATTTACTCATAATACTTTTCATGCCTATGTCTGAAGTTACTTTCAGAACTCAAATTAATCATCATATTAACTAATGTAGTATGATTGCATTCTGAATTGCTGGTGGGTCCACGTATTACCACAATAAAATAAAAACAGTGAAGACAACATCTGACAGCACTTTTTAACCACACCTACTGATGCGCTATACACTGATGGAAAAAGGCTGATATCTTGAGCATTTATTATAATGAACAGTGTCTTTGCTAAAAATGCTGTTATGCTAATTACTGTTTTTTCATCATATGCAGAGCCATCTTTCAGTCAGCGCCTGCACGGTTCAATAAAACCCGACGTCATTTCAAGGATGTGTGTTAATTCTTAACTCTTTACCGACATTATTCCGTGAAGTATTAAATTTTCAAATGTTAACGGACGTTTGCGTTGCCCTGTAGATCGAACTAAGCTTGTGAACTAACCTATGATTTATTTGTGTGGCATAATAAGGGAGCTGTATGTATTTTGGTAAGTTATATGGACAATTTAGATGTGGAAGTAATTAATTTGAGGGACCATTCGGTATTGCAAAGTGCAACACAATAATCGAACAATGATTGTTGCCAGTGTACCTTAACTGTTAAGGTTCATGATTATTGCCAATATAGTTCAGATGTAATAAAGAGTAATATGAACCTTCCATTCCCATGGATTGTATTTTTCTGGTGTATTATACAGTGCATTATCTTCTATCCTTCTTAAATGACGCTTGGTGAGGTGAGAAGACGCGTCAGTGAAGCCCTTGTAAAGATGTCGTGTGCTCATAGTTCGATCATTGTCCCATAGATAACACAGTCTCAGGTAAGCTGAGAGGCTGAATTATGTTCAAAAGAAATCAGCTGCTACCAAGTGCAAACTGTGGTTCATGGAGAACAGGGAGCTGTGAAATCATTCAGCAACTCTACGTTGGTGCAACAGTACTTAACCCTTCTACCTTGTTTCAGGCGGTAGCAGAAAATGGCATTTTGTGGCCGAGGAGTGAAGCGCTGTGGCATCAGTAATATTCTGACGCGTCCACAGAAAATTTGCAAATTACGCGGGTCAGCGCTCTCATCATTAGAACGCAAGAAACTTCCCTATCAGAGACCTGAAATAACTGCACATTTCAGTGTGAGGTACACCTCTTCACTGGTCTGGCCAACTAATTTGATTTACAGCACGACAACCTGTGCTGGAATTGTCAAATATCAGATGGCCGATTCAGGATGAATAAGTTCACCTTCATGACACATGATATGTCCACGATGATATGCAGTTCCACTGTCGGTATAGTTGGAAACTGGCACTGGCTCTTAGTCCTCCAAAAGTTGCGGACCACAAGTCTCACCTACCCGGGAAAGACCTGAAGTTCTCCACCAGGGGGTGGGGGGGGGGGGGGGGGGTGGGGGGGGGGACCAGAAGACGAAGAAGGCAAAGACTCACAATCACATTCCACAAAACCTCGGCACGGGTGGCGAATTAGCTGAAGAAATTCATCTTCACATTGTGAAAACCAATCTAACTATCCTCCACACATTGAATCTTCCCTCTTGACTGTTCTGCTGGCCTGGTAGCTAATCCAGATGCAGCACCGGGCTTCCCATGTAGGATAGGGGGGGGGGGGGACAGCAAGCCTCTGCTTTGCATATGGTGAGGGGGCCAATCAGCGACTCAAAACCTCTCTTGTCTGAAAAAAGAAGATTTTCGAATAGGGAGGCGTTGTCCTCACGGTAAGCATGGCCATGTTTCGGCAAAAAAAGTCTACCTAGACAGGACCACAGTCCCTCATTTATGGAGGGATCTAATCTTTCCAGGCTGACCATTTCCACTTTCTGAAAGAAGGCTGTTAAGCTTCCCTGGCAGTCGTGCTTGTGAAATATATGTTTCTGCCTCTCACTAAAAGAAACTGGCGACTCCCTGCCATCAGAGGAGTTACAATCCAGCCTCCATTAAACACCTGCACCCGCCGCTCTGTTCGTATCATCCCAGATTCTAACACGAGAATACTTGTAGTTTAATGACCGTCCCACCGTTCTGTATTCAGAATTAAGTCCTGAATATACCTTAAACAGAAAGTCTATAAATGGTGTATACTGCCAGCATTGACTTACGAAAGTGAAAGATGGTCGTTACATGCGTAAACAGTTCAGAAGTAGAGGGCTGTCCAGCGAGCAATGAAAAATGCGTGTTGGGGGTAACTAGAATAACAGGAACAAAACGAATAGAGAAGAGAAAAGACAAATGTATGCGGGCTGGTCATATAGCCAAACTAAATGATAGTAGGTGGACTAAGAAGATACTGTGTTAGATTCCTTGTGATATGAAAAGCTCTATGGACAGCCCTAAATGAAGATGGATCGGAGACATAATAGAACAAGCAGCTTAATCTTGGATTCGGAAAACTAGAAATCGTTATTTATCGCGAAGTCTTCAAGATATATTCATAGCGATGGTAAAGTATGTGTTGATTAATTCATACCTGTTATCATATGTTTATTAACAACATAAATAGAAGCAATCTTTGTTGTCTAGTTGACATGCCACTTATGGACATTTCTACATATGTAACTCGTACGAAACAGTGAGGTATGCTTCTGTGCAGTAATTCAGACACAGAAAAAGTTTCGAGGTGACAACGAGTGAAAGATGCGACTACGATTTATGGAAGCAACGAAGATTACTTTAGTAAGACTTTAATTCCATTCTCAAACGACATAGCCTTTCACTACGCTCTTTTGGCCCTCTATATCGAGAAATAAGTGAAAATGTACTTTCTTTCTTATTTGTAAACCGTTCGTTGCCACTTTCCGACAAAAATACTTTAAGTAAGTCTCGCCAAAAGAGATAGCTGGAAAATAAAATACACTTTCGGCACTGAGCGAAAATTTTTAAGGAATTTTAGGCTTTTAGCCGATCGTCATGTTGAGAATGTTTGTAGAATAATGCTGGAGGAAAATTTTTCTGGTAGAATACGTACATTTTTAGATTCATATTTATATTATGGGGTACATGTAAGCCCTTGCTTATTAAATAGGACTGCCGTCAAATGAATGTAGAAAAGTATGCTCAAAGGTGTATGAAACTTGTAGTAGGGTTGTAGAGTTAAATTGTCACGGAAGAGAAAGGCGTGGGAGACTGGGTTACTATGACTCAGTCTGAATGTATCCCTAATGAGATTTGATATTTCGAATAGATACACTATGTGATCAAAAGTATCCGGAAACCCCCCAAAACATACGTTTTTCATATTAGGTGCATTGTGCTCCCACCTGCCGCCAGGTACTCCATATCAGCGATACCAGTAGCCAATAGACACCGTGAGAGAGCAGAAGGGGGCGCTCCACGAAACTCACGGATTTTGAACGTGGTCAGGTGATTGGGTGTCACTTGTGTCATACGTCTGTAAGCGAGATTTCCACACTCTTGATCATCCCTAGGTCCATTGTTTCCGTAGTGATAGTGAAGTGGAAACTTGAAGGGACACGTACAGCACAAAAGCGTACAGGCCGACCTCATATGTTGACTGACAGAGACCGCCGACAGTTGAAGAATGTCGTAATGTGTTATAGGCAGACATATATCCAGACCATTACACAGGAACTCCAAACTGCATCAGGATCCAAAAAATGGTTCAAATAGCTATGACCGCTCTGGGACTTAACATCTGAGGTCATCAGTCCCCTAGAACTTAGAACTACTTAAACCTAACTAACCTAAGGACATCACACACATCCATGCCCGAGGCAGGATTCGAACCTATGACCGTAGCGGTCTTGCGGTTCCAGCCTGTAGCGCCTAGATCCGCTCGGCCACTTAGGCCGGCGCATCAGGATCCACTCCAAGTACTAAGACAGTTAGGCGAGTGGTGAGAAAACTCGGATTTCATGGTCGAGCGACTGCTCATAACCCACACATCACGCCGGTAAATGCCAAACGACGCCTAGCTTGGTGTAAGGAGAGTAAACATTGGAAGACCGAACAGTGGAAAAACGTTGTGTGGAGTGACGAATCGCGGTACATAATGTGGCGATCCGGTGGTTGGGTGTGCGTATGGCGAATGCCCGGTGAACGTCATCTGTCAGCTTGTTTAGTGCCAAGAGTAATATTCGGAGGCGGTGGTGTTATGGTGTGATTGTGTTTTTCATCGAGGGGATTTGCACCCCTCGTTGTTTTGCGCGGCACTATCACAGCATAGGCCTACATTTATGTTTTAAACACCTTCTTGCTTCCCACTGTTGAAGATCAGTACGCGGATGGCGATTGCATCTTTCACCACGATCGAGCACCTGTTCATAATGCATGGCCTTGGGAGAATGGACTGCCATTCCTCAAGAAATCTTCCAGCACCTGAATGGACGTGTGCCTGCGAGAGTGGAAGCTGTCATCAAGGGTAGGGATGAGCCAACATCATATTCAATTCCAACATTATCGATGGAGGGCTCCACGAACTTGTAAGTCATTTTCAGCCAGATGTCCGGATACTTTTGATCACATAATGTATTTTTGTAAGCCTCATTGGCTCAATAGTTGAATATCAGGAGACTGATTAAGGTCGGAGGAAGACAATGGCATACCACCTCCAATAGAACCAAGGCTCTTAAAGGGTTTATTGTTAAAACCAGCCGTCTGGTTGATGACAGATTCACTTTCATTTGTCAGCTAGTGCCTCTGACTTCAAAAGAAAACCTGAATGTTTGTGGAGTGCGAAATATGACGACACAGGATAGGGAGAGTTTGTTGATACTTGTGCAAGAGAAATTGTAGAAGGGCTAGGGTTACTCAGTTGCACGTTACTTGGAAAGCGAGAAATTAAACCGTCTCTAGGACTTGTGAAATGCAAGGCATTGTTTTTCGTTATCAGTTTTTGGTATCTCTCTCTCTCTCTCTCTCTCTCTCTCTCTCTCTCTCTCTCTCTCTCTCTCTCTCTCTGTGTGTGTGTGTGTGAGTGTGTGTGTGTGTGTGTGTGTGTGTGTGTGTGTGTGTGTGTGTGTGTACCAGTGCGTGAGTGAGAGAGGGAGAGAGAGAGAGACTATATAGTTGCGTAGTTGTTTGGTGAGGAAAAGGCAGTACGGAGTTACAGTGTTGAGTTGTGACATGTTAATGCACTGTGTGTGAAGTTACTGAACTCTCGAACCCGTGCAAACTCGCTCTATAGTACGATTGAGCCAACACTGAATATGAAACAGTCTTCACAAGGCGAGATTCACTAGCAGACTCCCAGTCTCCTCGGCATGTCATGTCACACTCATTAGCAAAGCTACGTTTGTGCTCGCGGAGAGCAACGACAACGGGATCCAGAAAATAAGCTTTCACACAATAAACACCCTTGCTTTTAATGATGAATCTATACTAGGTTCATCAATAAAGACCGACTCATGTTGAATAACGTATCTTCCATACAACATGTCGATTATGGTAGTCTGTATCAGTGATAGAGAATCTTACACAGTGGCAACAGACGACTGAACATTGCTGCAAAATATACATATAAAATCATAACCTCGCTTTCCTGTGGTTATATTGCATCCATCATAAATTTCTTTACCACCAGATGACTTCAAGAATGGTGGATAGCTACCAACGAATGTGCCGGGAAAGGAGGATAGCAGAATAGACTGTAGTTGAAGAAAAGAAGCAACAAAGAACTGTGCGCATAACCCCATGCTTTCTTTCTGAAAGGATGTGAAACGTACCAGTTCACCAGTAAGGAACGTGCAAGTTGACTGTAACGACAGAGATGCTGCTGCTCGAATTATACAGAAACATTCCCAAAAGAAATACTCCACATCATTCCATGTTCGTAGCAAAAGACAGCGAGAGCCTGAAATCTGCATGTAGGTAGAATACATTCAATCTGGTGTTTTTCTCAACTTATCGAATGTACTTTTTCTGTTCCTATTACATTTTCCTGGACGTACAGTAATACTGTGCGGTATTGGAAAATTCACTGCACTTATGGTACGCCTTCTGAATCGATTGCTATGCATTTATGCGCTGTATTGGTAGTCAAAAACAGATGCCTTTGAAGGGGACGGTTTGGAGCATTGAAGAAAACTGTCCACCAGCACTCGCCAAGTGGAGTGAAAGCTGGACACACAAATGTGTGGAAAGCTACCCGTGAATAAGAGCTACTATGCGTAGGCTGCTATCTGCAGAAAGTATGGGCAACAGTAGAGAGGAACTACCCAAATTGAATCTTATTTGCCCAGCGGTATTTAAATCTCTGCATTCTCCGGCCACAATTTCCAACTTCGGTGATATTTGCTGATGAATGCACGTTCCTTTAAAACAATTCTCATATATTCTTCAGTTTCAGTTGCACCTTTTCAAAACCATGACATGTTTCGATCTCTCTGGATCATCTGAAGATCTATGTTGTAGCGCCAGAAACTCCCGCAAATGTGTTAGAATCTCATATCAGAGTACTGTGAGGTTTTAACACAGACGCGACGGTTTACGTACCTAATAGATTGACATGAAGATGATCCAGAGAAATCGAAACACATCATGTATTTAAAAATATGCAATTGAGACTGAAGAATAAGTGAGAATTGTTTTAAATAATATAGTCGCTTTACTCTCTTGATGAATATGTCGGCTATAGTGAAAATATACGCCCAATTGAAAGAGCATTGTAAACCTGTACAACATTATTACATAGGCAGACGAAAACCCATATGCGCAGCTGGTTATAATTAACGAACACAGATTCAGAGTGAACGTAAGGGATTGGATAATTTCTAATCAGATTCGTGGGCCGTATCTAAAACAAACCAGACTAACAGGACCAGTCTATATCATTTTTGTTCCAGTTGTTTCTTTCAACCACTGGATGAGATATTACTACGAGTTAGATTATATGACTACAAAACGATGGAGCTCTAGGTGATTTTTTTTTTTTTTCAAATCTGTGGTACCATCTGGACGACATATATCCAACTAAATGAATTGCATTTCTAGAGGGGATCTGTCCTACGTCCACGACGGTCACCCTATCTTGCACTTATGTGCTCTGTATGAAGTATTGTGAGGGGCTGTGGGGTATACTAACTGTGTAACATCAGAACAGGAGCTTATTACATGAATCCATGCTGCGACTGAAAGAATGGGATGGACAGCCGCACTTATTTCAGAGTGTGCATTATTCTCCACACCGCCGACGTGCACTCTGCTATAAAGTCAGAAGTCAAAATATTGAACTCCTTTAGCACTTTACTTCACGTTGTGAGGCTCTTGTTGGCTTTATTAACGAAATATGGAACACCGATCCATTACAGTATCCGAACCGTTATCTAACTTTCACGGCCCAAATGACCAAACCATGAATTTCCGTCTTGAAAAATGATAAGTTTATCGTCCTTCTCAATATACTTAACATTCATCAGATGCAGGTGCGTTCACTTTGCAATGATTTGTAATGTTTATCGTAACTAATTACGGTACGAAACACAGTCCGAAGAATATGGGGCTCCACTGTTCTCAAACTTCGACAGTGCAAAAAACTTTGAAGTTCCGGACAAGTGTTCCCTACTCAGAAACAACTACTTTGTCGTTCAGTGAACATACTAATCATAGTTGTTTCTCTAGATACGCCCTACATTAAAAATCACACTCAAATTAATATTATGATAGTAGTGATGCGAGGAGGAATTTAGGCACAGGAATGGAATACTCTTGCAGTTTATGTGCAGGTTATGAAACAAGTGTTGAATTTTCAAGGTACAGGTAAATTTACAATTCAAGGTGCTATGAATAGTAATGGTGCTCATTTTGAAATAAAATTCCTATGAGCTTCCAAGTAATCAAAATGATTTTGGTCGTATAATGCGAGTGTCCAGTTTTCTACGTACAAAACAGTTCTTGTTCGAGTTCTTACGGCTCACTGTTGATCAAGACCATTTTCACTGCTAGTTTTATAACTCACCTAAGGAAAATGCCGTGACGATATCTTTGAAAAGGACTGACCAGTTCCCTTCCCCAAACCGCGCTCGTTCTTGTCTCTAACGACTTCGTCATTGGAGTGACCATAACTCTAATCTTACTCCCTCCCTTTCCGCGGGTGTCATGGACATGCTTAAACACGGCTGCGTCCGTTTATTACTCGTTGCACCCGGTCGGCCCTTGAGTACTACTCGTATTGTCGCTCAGGTTCCCGAGTACTGCAGACATGCTAACATGCATAGCTGTATGTCTGTCCCAGCCTTCCAATAGCTTGTAACGTTAAGCGCATTTAGGCGAGCTAATTGGCCTGCCACTACTGGTAAGAGGTGAATTTGCTTGTACGTCTGTGCGCTGGTGGACAGCCCGACGGCCGTCAAAGCGCCGCAGCCCGTCCAGAGGTAGCGATCATTGCTGGCGAACCCAGGTGCCGGCACAAAGGCTTCACCGGAAATGGGGAAAATCCCGTTTGGGCGGCGCGTCGATCACTTAGGAGGAACAGCTACTATGCTCCCGGCAATTGCATGCTTTGAGACAAACTGAAAAACGTCTCCTTACAGCTCTCTGAGAGACTATAATAATTTACAACCAAATATTATTGCAAATCTGAATACATCAGCGACCTCAAAAAAATGAGGCTCATCAAATGACTAAACTGTTTTCTAATATCTTTAATATTACGGAAGTTAATATTTCATGACGAATAAACATTTACACAATGAACCTCTAAATTAATAACTGTCAAACGCTTCATGCGATTTCAATATACGATATCTCAGATGATAGCATTAGACTGTATCTATCATCCCTGAAAGGTAGATACGTGTATCTATTTTATTTATTGATTTATGACGTCTTTTATATGTCTTACATAACCTAAATGTTTGTCAGAACGTCGTAGTCTCCATATTTACGCAGAAAATGAACACAACATAAGTGCCTTATGCTTGTGTTTTTATTTAATGGACAGTTTAGTATGTTGCCACTAACTTTATTTCGGGTGCTTCGATCTTTATTTAAATGTTGACTGCAAGTGATATTAAAAAAAAAAAAAAACACTGTGCTAATTTAAAGGCACAATGTTATCGGACACCACAATTGAAGAGAGAGCCAGAAGACGCTTCTGTCAAGAGGGCAAAATTAATCGTTTAAGCAATTTTTAGCGACAATCTCTTGTCATTTAACGTAAGCCTACTAGCTCGATAGTGCTGGCTTATTTATTAATGAACAAATCTTTTTTGATGACTGTTTAGTTTGGAGATTTTGCTACCATTCTCGTAAAGCTGTCAACATAACTTTCCTGCATTTAATAAGGGTATTTTCTGTCTGTATTTTAACAGAAAATCGTAGGATTTGAGATGTCCTTTCTTGAATATACATTATTGAACGTAATTTCCTGTCGCCTACATCAATTTTTATTAAATTATTCATTTATCTTTTATTTTATATTGCTGTGTATTTTGTTAATTCTCAATTATAGCCAATGCATATACAATTTGACTGCAGGTTCACAGTTACAGATTCTTATTTGCAGAAAGTTAGATGCGGAGCATGAAAGCAGATGTGCACCGCTCGACGCTATGACTATATCGAGCTACTCTTTTAAATATAATTATGCATAGCCCAGTACCTAAAGTATGAGTAACCACAGGTAGAGATGCAACTGGTTTGTTCGAATGGGATGCTTTTAGGAAGAGCAACCACTCTTCAGTAACCGGTATGTACCGTGGTAAGCTGTTCACAGTTAGAGATGCCTAGATGAAGCATTTATGTTTTATGTTGTCATCTAGTGCTGGTATTTTTGGTTTCATTTAATGTTTGTATCTATTCCTCACTGCAGACATTAGCGTAGTTGTTCACTTCACTGTCCTGTTCTTCGCATATAAATTATATTTCAGTTTGCTAAGAAAGCGGTACATCGTCGTAATTTCACTATGAACGAAGTCTTGGAGAGTAGTAGGAGTGACTCTCCTACAGATTTTCGAATAACAATTCTAAACTTTATATTTCAGCGATAATAACACACCCACCTACTGTTCCCACAACATACGTTATCAGGTTTTTCGGAATGAAAAGACATGATGTACCGCTTTGAGGAATGGCCATATATCAGCAACATATTTGACTGCAGGGCCATATATCAGCAACATATTTGACTGCAGAGTGATAGAAAAAAGGATTTTTAGTTTATTTCCTTTCGATGATGTATCTTCAGAACACACGTAGCAACTACGTAATGACTAATAAAAGTCTTGGTAATATTTATAGCAAATAAAACCGATCGATTCTATTCACACGCCAAGGCAAATATTTCAGAATCAGTGTATCTTTTGTAATCAAAGCGGAAAAATGCAAAATTTGGTAAATTTCATCGATTATTTTCTGTTTGTCTTCTCATGACTCAGGTGAAAAACTGTGCAGATGTATGTTTTTAAACATGCGTTTTCAACGAAAATATGTTCCGATGACGTTGAGTTACTTTTGAGAATAATTTATTTCAGGGATAACTCTGCGTTTCATTTGCAATATATGTCGCAAGGACAGCCTAGACTCCCAATGGTGATGACGGAATTACTGACTCAAAGACATCGGCATCGGCCAGTGAATTTGTTACAGATTCTGAATGCCAAATAAGCTCGTTGCAGCTAGGCATCAAAAGTGGGCTGAACATGCTAAGAAGATGCTTTTATATACATCATTTGCCCATGGAACTGTAGTGGTAGAACACTTCAGAGAAAATTTCTGTGAATCGGGTATTAGCTTCCTGCTCAAGCTACGATAATCGACAGAGGTTTCAGATTTTTAGCTGTAGTAGGAAGATTAAAATAGCTGCCTGGCGGAGAGATTCGTTTGAGATTACTTTGAACGTCTTTTCTGGAATTTACCTTGAACAGTTACTTAGGGAATCGACTGGGGAAGCAGCGTCCTAGGTATCCAGGTAACTAGTAGACTAGAATAATTCGCTTCACGTGATCTATTGAACGAAATTAGTGATCATGGAACGATTGTAGAATAATTGAGTACGATCTTTTACTAAAGACATATACTCCTATTCACTTAATAAGTTTTATAATAAAAAAAATCTCAGATTGTCAGAACAGTGAACATCTGGCACTGATATCTGTAGAAGAAAATGTGAATTCTGGATGGATAAAAATCAAGAATGCTATAAATAAGCGTGAGAAAAGTATGTACCGGACAAGCGTTTCAGGGACAGGAAAGATTTAAACGAAGTCAAAGCCTTATTTGTTAAAGAAAACTCCATGAAGAGAAAATGAACGCAAGAGGAGTAATGCGAGAAGACTTCAATGATTTTGAATGTAAAGAGAGTTATTGAAATAAGTCATCACGGAATTGAAAATCAAGTGAAATCACTCAACAGAAGAAAGAGCAACTGAGATTCCTGTAGGGTTTTTGTACACTGCAAGAATGGACTCACTCATTTTCTAACAGCAATATATCATAGGCTGCTGGAGCAACGAAGATTTCTGATTTATCAGAAGTAAACGGAAGTTGTTTTCATTTTCAAGAAAGATCATTGGTCAGAGGGTCATTATTATGACCTTTTTTAAGACCGAAAACTTACCTTACATAAACTAAAATTGATCCTCGAAACAGCTATATTATGAAACTCAGTTCACTGTGTTCGTCTACGAGATGCAGAAGGCAGTACGTAACGGCGCCACGGTTGATGTCATGTCCCTGGACTTCTGGAAGGCATTCGACACAATTCTACACTGTCACGCAGTGAATAAAATACTTGAGTATTGAGTATCTGACCCGAATTTTTATTGGATTCAGGACTTTTCTGCGTCAACGTATCGTTCTTAAATCGACGAAATCGCCAGTTGTAAAAGTGACTCTGTAGTATCCCAGGGGAGTGTTACGACACCGTTACTGCCTACGATATATACAAATATCTGGTGAATGACGCCGAAAGCTCCGTGAGGATGTTCGTGGACGATGTTGTTGTATATAGGGAGTAGTAACCCTTCAAACTTCTGTGGAAATGCTGGAGCACCTGTAGGGGATCGACGATGGGTGCAGGGCTGGACTGGCATAAATGAATGTAACGTGTTGCGCATAAATAAGCGGGAAGACCCATTAATATCCGAATACACAATTGGCGATCAATTACTAGAAACTGTAATAAGCGTAATATATCTATGATTATACGCCAGGTGGCACGTTTCGCTACGTTTTCGGTTTGTGCCAGAGAACGTCACGGAAATTCTCATTAAACTCCAGTGGCAGACGCAATTCGAGAGGCACTGTACAACACGGGATGGTTTACTGCTATAATTCACAAATCATTCATTCTTAGAGGAACCGTACAACGTATTACTTCTGCCCACATACATCTTGTGAAATAGCCATGACAAGAAAATCGAAGACACTGGAGCTTATGCGGAGACTTACCGATAATCGTTCGACACGTGCGCAATCTACGTCTACATCTGTATCTACATACAGTACACACTCCGCCAGCCAAAGTACGGCGCATGGTGGAGGGTACCCTGTACTACTACTAGTCACTTCCTTTCGTGTTCCACTCGCAAACAGAGCTGGGGAAAGCGACTGTCTATATGCCTCCATTCTAATTGCTAGTATCTCATCTTCGTAGTCCTCACACGAAATATATGTTGGCGGCTATAGAATCATTCTAAAATCAGCTTCAAATTTCTAGTCTCTAAATTTTATCATCAGTTTTCTTCGAAACCAACGTTGCCTTCCCATTTGAGTTCCCAAAGTATCTCCGGAAAACTTGCGTGTTGTTCGAACCCACTGGCAACAAATATAGCAGGACGCCTCTGAACTGCTTCGATGTCTTCCTTTAATCGGACCCGGCACGGATTCAAAACACTGTAACAGTACTCAAGAATAGGTTTCACCGTCGCTCTACATGCGGAATCCATTACAGATGAAACACATTTTTGCCCAAAATTCACCTAATAAACCGAAGTCGACCATTTGCCTTCCCTACCACAAACCTCAAATGTTCGTTCTATTTCATGTCGCTTTGCAATGTTACGCCCAGATATTTAAACGACGTGACTGTGTCAAGCAGGACACTATTAATGCTGTATCCGGACATTACGCGTTTGTTTTTCCTACTCATCCGCATTAACTTACATTGCTTCCGACGCTGTCCTCTTGATCGTTTATGTACACTCCTGGAAATTGAAATAAGAACACCGTGAATTCATTGTCCCAGGAACGGGAAACTTTATTGACACATTCCTGGGGTCAGATACATCATCTGATCACACTGACAGAACCACAGGCACATAGACACAGGCAACAGAGCATGCACAATGTCGGCACTAGTACAGTGTATATCCATCTTTCGCAGCAATGCAGGCTGCTGTTCTCCCATGGAGACGATCGTAGAGATGCTGGATGTAGTCCTGTGTACGGCCAGTGTAGGACATCGCTCCCCACACCATGATACTGGGTGTTGGCCCTGTGTGCCTCGGTCGTATGCAGTCCTGATTGTGGCGCTCACCTGCACGGCGCCAAACACGCATACGACCATCATTGGCACCAAGACAGAAGTGACTCTCATCGCTGAAGACGACACGTCTCCATTCGTCCCTCCATTCACGCCTGTCGCGACACCACTGGAGGCGGGCTGCACGATGTTGGGGCGTGAGCAGAAGACGGCCTAACGGTGTGCGGGACCGTAGCCCAGCTTCATGGAGACGGTTGCGAATGGTCCTCGCCGATACCCCAGGAGCAAAAGTGTCCCTAATTTGCTGGGAAGTGGCGGTGCGGTCCCCTACGGCACTGCGTAGGATCCTACGGTCTTGGCGTGCATCCGTGCGTCGCTGCGGTCCGGTCCCAGGTCGACGGGCACGTGCACATTCCGCCGACCACTGGCGACAACATCGATGTACTGTGGAGACCTCACGTCCCACGTGTTGAGCAATTCGGCGGTACGTCCACCCGGCCTCCCGCATGCCCACTATACGTCCATGCTTTCGCGGCATGCTACCAGTGTTAAAGACTGCGATGGAGCTCCGTATGCCACGGCAAACTGGCTGACACTGACAGCGGCGGTGCACAAATGCTGCGCAGCTAGCGCCATTCGACGGCCAACACCACGGTTCCTGGTGTGTCCGCTGTGCCGTGCGTGTGATCATTGCTTGTACAGCCCTCTCACAGTGTCCGGAGCAAGTATGGTGGGTCTGACACACCAGTGTCAATGTGTTCTTTTTTCCATTTCCAGGAGTGTATATAGAAAACAATAGAGATCCTAACACACTAACCTGGAGCACTCCTGACGATATATTTGTCTCGGATGAACACTCGCCGTCGTGGACAACGTATTTAGTTCTATTACTTAAGTAGTCTTCATAAGCTCGTACCTTCTTTAAAAGTCTGCAGTAGAGCACAATGTCAAATGTTTCTCGGAAATCTAGTGGCGAGAGGTACTTGATAAGGAGAGGCTACGTAAGACACACCCTCTCACAGGAATCACCCTCTTCCCTCCCCTCCCACGGTCTGCACTCGAAGCGATGGACTCTGGCGCAAAACAGCAAACCTTTTCGAGATAGTGGCCCACTCAGAGAAGGCCTAGGCCAGCATCAAACCCGTCACTCAGACGACAAAGTAGATTTCGTCCTCCAGAGCGAGGAAGTTCTACCCGACCCGCCTGGCAGGGGTCCTTTCGCCCATCCACTCACTCCGTCAGGACCCAGAACTGAGCCCTGACTGCATCCATTAGAAATCACTTCATGTACTGTTGCGTTGGGAGATGTCCGCTAGACCTTTCGTTCTTCACAGTAGCTCCTCAGTCAGCGGTAAAGTGTCCCCTGACACGGAATCTCCTGCAAGTGGAAGAGTTCTTTAGTTACATGTGCTATAGATTATTTTATCGAATTTTTGTTGAACGAGTCAGTTTATAGAAGATATATACATGAGCAATATTAACATTAATGAAAACATATTTTTTTAGCCTTACTGATGCAAATAGACTTAAAATAAATTGAATTGCATCCATAGAACACAAGGAGCTATCCAGGAGTAATAATTGTAGGTTAGATGTAAAAGTTGCTTTGCCACCTATCAGATATTTTATTTTATTGTGAAAATCGTCGAAAATTTTTGTTGTTTGCACACTTAACTCCTTTCGAGCAACTGACAGCTTTTATTATGGGTAGTGAAGATAATTTTTCCTCTAATGTTGTAGATACGGACCTACTGTTTTTCTCAAATTGTGATGCATCTTTTTATGTCGTAGTTCCTTAGCGAATACGTATACTGTGACGATGGAGTTAAAATGCCTAACTCCTTAAAAAGGTACCATGACGACTGCTTAATTTTGTGCAATCAATACGTCTGTTCTGAGCGGTGAGTTAACCCAGAAGATTATTCTATATTATTGATCTTAAATATGCAAAATATGTCGACAGGTTTATTCATTTGCTTTCAGGGCTAGCAACTAGAGAAAAGTAGCGGAACCTAACTGTTTGACAAACTCAATAATATACAGTTCAAGTTTTCATCAATATGTCACCCGAAAATTTAGGGCATTCTATTCTGTTTGTAGACTCCTGTTCATGTGCTACATCAGTTTTTGGTATGACTAAATTTTTTTGTATATAATTCACTGTGTGGTGTTTCTAAACACTTAGAAAGAGTCAATTTTCAGATAACCACTCAATAATTCTATATAAAACATCATTAGCAATTTATTCTGTGGCTTTCTCTTTAATTGGTTTTGTTATAACACTACTATCATCTGCAAAAAGTAGTAATACTGCTTGTTGAACGTCAAGTGTATAAAGAATGGTAGTTGACCCAAAACTGAACACTATGGGACTTGCTCTGTGGTTTCTACCCAGTTACTAAAACTTTCTATCCTTCCAAAATTGTTTGAATTGTCAGCACAACGATATGCATTCTATTTGTTAAGTATGATTCGAACCACTTGTGTGTAAAGCAATCGATTTCATAAAACTTGAGTTTTTCTAAGAGTGTAGCAGATACCAAATCTTTCCAGATGTCTCTATTTATTAAAGGTTTCTAATATTTGAAAAGTAAATTTTGTAAATAGCATTCTCAGTCAAGCAACCCATATGGGTTCCAAACTGTGATAGGCTACTTAATTCTTTGTACTTAAATGTGAGAATACTCTTCAGCATATTAATTTTTATAATATTTTGGAAGAAAGATGTCAGCAAGGAAATTGAACTGCTAAAGTTTATTTTGTCTCCTATCTTATGAATTACATATTTTAATATCTCTCAAAAAATCCTTGAGCCTGTCTTGCATTACATACATCACTAAGGACATTGCTTATTGAGTTGTGTTTGATAATTCCATCAACACTATAAAAGCTTTTGTTTTTTAGAATATTTATAATTATGTTAATTTCAGTGAAGGGCTACTTCTGGAAGCTTAAAGTTTTGTGAAATGACATTTTTAATATGTCCTCTTGCTTCGCCTGAACGATTTAATCCTATTTTTACTGCTCCATTTAGGAAATGATTATTAAAAGTACTCCCAGCTTGTGAATTAACAGTAATGACATTGCCATTTGGTTTAACTGATGTGATGCCTTGTACATTGATTGGCTGTCCTGTATCCCATTTGAAAACATCCCATGTAGTTTCAACCTTATTACAAGCATTAATAATTTCTGTTGGGATGTACATAGTGCTTGACATTTGAATAACTTTCCTTAAAATATGACAGTGTTGTTTGCAGTATGCAAATATTGTTGGTTTTTGATTTACCCTGGTCTTTATATAAATTTTCCTCTTCGTCTTACATGTGATTTTAATTCCTTATTTATTCATGGCTTACCTGTTCCTTTAAAAGATTTCCTGGATAACGTTTTAGGAATAAAACTAAGAAATATTGACACAAATTTAATATTGAATAAATCGAATTTGACACCAGCGTCACTTTCAGTATGTACCTCATACCATAACACCACTATTAACTTACTATTAAAACACTGTATCCTGTTCTCATTGCTTCATATGAGCCTGGCTCAGGCTCGTAAGGTGCTATCTTGTTTATTTCTATTAATCGTGCATCATTATCAGATAGTCCATTAACAACTGGGTACGCATTAATTATTTTAGCTTGAACACTGTCTATAAAAATCCTAACAATGAGTGTCCTACTATCTTGCCTCACACAAGTTTGAAAACTGATCACAGAAATTGTATTGAAACACCAAAAAAAAAATGATTCTAGTACATTTTAATTGTTCATATATTTCAAGAAGTCTTCATTGAAATCTTCACGAGCTATTAACCGCTTCTTCTTTTCCGACGGTAACTCGGTAATGGTTCCTAAAATTCTCATAAATAGCTGGAAGTTTCGTACAGGGTATATGTAGACTGTTACGACTACCAGCGAGGTATTCTGCAGTAACAACTCACAAGAACATGCTACTTAGCTCTGATATACACAAAAACTATTTGTTTCAATATTTTCGAGTTTTGTCCAACTGTTATTTGTGCTGCAACTCATCCTTTTTCCATTTTAATTCTGCACAAATATGATGCTAGTCCATAATACCTGATATTTGAATTTCCATCCTTGTGGTCACATGGTGTTTAGAGAGGCACAGAGCTTCTATCATTTTTTCCACATCTTATAGGCATACAAAAAGGTAATGTATTGTGTTTTACAACCTCCTAATATTCTCATGAAATGAGTTAGTTTTATTTTTCTGGAAAGCGTGACACATGTTATGGCCCTGTTCTACCAGAGTTTCTTTCAATACTGTCTTTCTATAACCTGCATGTAACCTAAAATATTTTCGTCCCTGATTCCAGTATCCAAAGGGATTTTGTCTTATGTGCCTATGGGTCCCTTACTCTTTCTGCAAGATGCTCAGCTAATCTATCCATCCCTCTCCCATTCAGGTGCAGACCATGATTTGTTCATCCCCATGTTCCAATTGTAGCAACAGGCACAGCACAGATAGGAGACTTTGTTGCAGTAAAAATCAATCATCTGAACTCTTTGTTAACATCGGTATTAACCCGGAGTTGGTCATAGTGCTGCAAAAACTCCAAAGACCGCACATACCTGTGTGCTGTTGTTGCTCCTGTTTCTTACAGGTCACATTTAATACTGTACTCTAGATGAGTTAACACCACCACAGATTGTCAAAGGTGCCACTGATACCGACGATGATTCCCACCACATACCTGTCCATCGGCGCCAGTCAGGTTTTGGCAGCCAGGGTGACCACATCTGGTGTTGAACACTCAGGGCGTAAACACAATTTCCAGTTGCTCGTGGCACACAGGACCTGGTGAACAGCCGGTCTGACACAAAGAAACTTTTTAAATAGTTTCCCTATCACGTCCAGCAGTTACAGTGCCCGGCACGTTTTGAGTAGCTTAGTTTCCTTATTTTTACTTTTCTTTTTGGGGTCCAGTTTGGCGTTTTCCAGGTTCTGGGAAACTTCACTAGATGCAAATTTTCATTATATTTTATAAATTAGTGGTTTATGGGGACAGATTGGAAGCAAGAAACTGTATAATCTCTACTGCGAGGACGTCTGGTCCAAGGGATCTACCACTTCTCAGAATTTTGACCTTTCTCACCACTTCCACCTTTGAGCAGGGTAAGCTGGCATATTGTTCTGTGTCCTCTCTTTTGGCATCGTCAGGAAATGCAGTAACTCTGCAGTTTCCCACCAAGTCCTAGTCATTATCTCCGTTCCTGGCCGTGGACAGCACCGTAGGCGATGTGATCTTTCCTCGGATAAGCTTATAGGGCTGGCCGCATGCTATAAAGCCATTTGGATTTGGAAGAAACTTTCCCATCTTATAAGCCTTATTTCTTGAAACTCTTCGCAGAATATTTCCTGAAACTTGTGATAACATTCGAGTCACTGCTGCCGGTGATCCCCGATAACATTGTACAGATAGTCTTGTTCTCCGGAAAGTTCAGCGGAGCTCATCAGCCTCGGCAGACCATGAGGATGTGGAGGTCATAGCGGCCCTCCTCCTAATCAGTACAGCGGCAACTGCTGCTTCAGTGATTGACTGCTACTGTTCTTCAGCTGCGTTGTCTACGCATAAGTCTCTCTCTGTAATGTCGGTAGCGCATACGCGTCACCTACGTGGATCCATTCTGTCTTGTTATAATTCCTTTGCAACTCCCACAAAGAGGTCCTGTGGCACATTCCATGTGAACTTAGTCAAGTTGTGATCGCTTTATGTGATATTTCTGGCACTTTTCAGCTTAGAATTTTGTCGTTCCGGTTAAAACTACTCAAAGTTACGTCTATGATGTGTTGGCCTCCACTTCCCAATGCAATATAGGAGTGTTCGATAGTATAAGGTTTACACCAAGGTGAAGGGCCGTTTATTCCACTTTGTCTCCATCTTGGCGTAGGGTTTCATTGTGCCAGAGATGAGACTTGGCATATACGCCAGTTATGACAATTCATTTCTTGCTGCACTATATTTGTAAGCCGTTTCAGATATATTTCCTCATTATCTCTAAATTGGAAATACATCTTAATACTATACACCATGCCAACAGATATATCAAGTTCCACTGCGACACAGTCCAGGTTACAAAAATTACGCACAACTGGTCGGTAACATCTTCGAGATCTCAGTGATGTTATCTTTCCATATAATGCATTAACGAGAGACAGGCACCCATATCTGTCATCCAAAACAAGAAGGAAGGAAAGAAGATTATGTTTATTGTCACGTCGACATTGAGGTCATTAGAGACGGAGCACGAGCACGGATCGTGTCAACGAATGGGAAGCATCTTCAAGCTCTCAGTGATGTTATGTTATCTTTCAAAATAATGGATTGGCGAGACACAGGCACCCATATCTGTCATCCAAGCAAGAAGAAAGGAAGCAAGATTGCGTTTAATGTCTCGTCGACATTGAGGTCGTTAGAGATGGAGCACGAACTCGGATCGTGTCAAAAAGGGGAAGGAAATCGGCCGTCCTCTTTCAAAACAACGATCCCGAAATTTGCCTGGAGCGATTTATGGAAATCACGGAAAACCTAAATCTGGATGGCCAGAAGTGGGTTCAAGCCGTCGTATGCTAACCACTGCGCCACATCCCTCGGTCTATCATCTAAGCTCAGTTCGACTCGACACCCAGGCGCATCAGGCGGAAGACGTACGACGATGCGCTCCACATTTTACGTCCTTTTTGTGAGATGTACTGACGCTGCAGTGTAACTCCTTGGTACATTAGTGTAAAAGGTGATGTAAAATCAGCTACGTGCAAAATCCGTGCAGTTCTCAAGTTTATGTACTTATACACTCCTGGAAATTGAAATAAGAACACCGTGAATTCATCGTCCCAGGAAGGGGAAACTTTATCGACACATTCCTGGGGTCAGATAAATCACATGATCACACTGACAGAACCACAGGCACATAGACACAGGCAACAGAGCATGCACAATGTCGGCACTAGTACAGTGTATATCCACCTTTCGCAGCAATGCAGGCTGCTATTCTCCCATGGAGACGATCGTAGAGATGCTGGATGTAGTCCTGTGGAACGGCTTGCCATGCCATTTCCAACTGGCGCCTCAGTTGGACCAGCGTTCGTGCTGGACGTGCAGACCGCGTGAGACGACGCTTCATCCAGTCCCAAACATGCTCAATGGGGGACAGATCCGGAGATCTTGCTGGCCAGGGTAGTTGACTTACACCACCTAGAGCACGTTGGGTGGCACGAGATACATGCGGACGTGCATTGTCCTGTTGGAACAGCAAGTTCCCTTGCTGGTCTAGGAATGGTAGAACGATGGGTTCGATGACGGTTTGGATGTACCGTGCACTATTCAGTGTCCCCTCGACGATCACCAGAGGTGTACGGCCAGTGTAGGAGATCGCTCCCCACACCATGATGCCGGGTGTTGGCCCTGTGTGCCTCGGTCGTATGCAGTCCTGATTGTGGCGCTCACCTGCACGGCGCCAAACACGCATACGACCATCATTGGCACCAAGGCAGAAGCGACTCTCATCGCTGAAGACGACACGTCTCCATTCGTCCCTCCATTCACGCCTGTCGCGACACCACTGGAGGCGGGCTGCACGATGTTGTGGCGTGAGCGGAAGACGGCCTAACGGTGTGCGGGACCGTAGCCCAGCTTCATGGAGACGGTTGCGAATGGTCCTCGCCGATACCCCAGGAGCAACAGTGTCCCTAATTTGTGGGAAGTGGCGGTGCGGTCCCCTACGGCACTGCGTAGGATCCTACGGTCTTGGCGTGCATCCGTGCGTCGCTGCGGTCCGGTCCCAGGTCGACGGGCACGTGCACCTTCCGCCGACCACTGGCGACAACATCGATGTACTGTGGAGACCTCACGCCCCACGTGTTGAGCAATTCGGCGGTACGTCCACCCGGCCTCCCGCATGCCCACTATACGCCCTCGCTCAAAGTCCGTCAACTGCACATACGGTTCACGTCCACGCTGTCGCGGCACGCTACCAGTGTTAAAGACTGCGACGGAGCTCCGTATGCCACGGCAAACTGGCTGACACTGACGGCGGCGGTGCACAAATGCTGCGCAGCTAGGGCCATTCGACGGCCAACACCGCGGTTCCTGGTGTGTCCGCTGTGCCGTGCGTGTGATCATTGCTTGTACAGCCCTCTCGCAGTGTCCGGAGCAAGTATGGTGCGTCTGACACACCGGTGTCAATGTGTTCCTATTTCCATTTCCAGGAGTGTATTTACGAATATTAGCCGACTTTCAGTATTTCCTTTGTATGTCGAGTAAAATCACATGTCTCTGATAAAATAACCTCGAAAAATAATGTTAAAAAACGTCACGCAAAATGTAAACGTATTTTTCATGGTGATTCTCTCAAACCTAGAGTGTTTGTCGTGATACATTGTGTATTCTTGTACACTGTGTAACGAAATCATGCTATAGCATCAGTTATAGTCAACATTTGTGCTTCATGCAGTTTTAGCAGTTGTATCTGCGTTCAAATAACTATTCACGCCACATTTCAGTTATATTATAGTTTATAAACGTAAAGAATTGAAAAATTTCGGAAGTTATGAGTGTTGTTTACAACGGACTCTTGCAAACATAAATTTCCGAAAATCATCGTTAAGCTACGAGTGTTGCTCGTAGCCTATTTTGTGATAATTCAGGCAGATCACAGCGCCCTTTCTGACAAACGACGCCTGTGCCTGTCATCTGGACTCTGACGTCATATTTATATCATTCCAGTGACAGCTCCAGAAGTTTGAGAACGCCACCTTTAAGTTTCAATAAAGTTCGCAGTCTGCACCTTTGTCCCCAGAACAGTTCGTGGCCCCCTGGTTTTGTGTCGAATGAAAGATTTGAACTGTAGGGTCCTCGTAAATGGAACAGATGTACACTACATATCAGAGGCTGCTACCCACGCAGCTGACTGGTATGGCGTACACATAATTTTTTGTGTTAGATTAGGCGAACCTTCATCCAGTCCAGATAACGATAACCGCAGGAGACCGAGAAGCACCAGTATAAGATTAAATAGAATTTCTCCCGATGGTGAGTGTATTAGAATCCAAGTAGACTGCCAAAGTATTAGCGATAAAGTGCTAGAAATTGAAGAGCTCCTAAAGAGCGGTGAATGTCACTTAATACCAGATACAGAGAGCTAGTTAAAACGTGAAGTTGACAGCAGGCTTACATCGAAAGTATAGGTTAATGGAAATTGGAGATAGTGTCCTTCTCGCTGTAGACAAGAAACTCAAATCAAGTCATACAGAAATTGAAGCTTAATACAAGATTGCTTGAGCAAGACTCAGTATCAGGGGTGGGCATAAAATTATTACTGAATCCTTCTGTCGTCTACCAGACTCACCTCCTGCTGTAACCATAAACCTTAGAGGAAACGTCAGTTTCTTGTAGATACGTTCCACAATCATAATGTAATTATCAGAAGAAACTTTAATCATCCAACAATCAATTAGGACAGTGACAGTTTTCGTAGTGGTAGGCATGACAAGAAGTCTCATGAAACATTACTAAATGCTTTCCGTGAAAATTACTTTAACAGATAGTTTGGAACCCTACTCATGATGGAAATATAGTAGATCTAACGGCGACAAATACATCTCACCTCTTTGAGGATGTCCATATCGAAATTGGTATCAGTGATCGTGGCAGTGATAACAATAATGAATATCAAAGTGCAAAGGGCAACTAAAACAAACAGAAAGGTTTAAATGTTCAGTAAACTAGATGTAACTGCAGTAGTGTTATATCTCAAGGAAGAAATCGAAACTTTTACCACAAGACTGGAGCGTGTACAGGAACTGTGGTTCAAGTTTAAACGAATAGTTGACCATACGCTGGATACATATGTGCTCAGTTGAACAGTTCATAGTGAGGGGACCCTTAATGGTATTCATTCACTATACATGAACTTCTAAAGATATAGAGACTAATGTGTAATAGCTGTAGAATAAACCATAGTGCTACAGATAGAGAGATGTTGAATGAAACGCGTTTTGCTGCGAAGAGCACAATGTACGAAGGCTTTAGTGACTACCTTATGAGAATAATGTTGAATGATCTTTCACAAAACTCAAATAATATCTGGTCTAATAAAGGCTGTTTGTGGCAGCAAAGTTAGTGTCCAGTCACTCATGGATGAGACACAAACTGAAACAGAGTAACGAAGCAAAAAATGAAGCGCTTAACTATGTTTTCAAATCCTCTTTTATAAAAGAAACCCCACGAGAATTTCTCCAATTTAGACCACACACAACTGAGTTATTAATGTCAGTGGCGTTGAGCAACAGCTGAAATCGTTAATATTGAACAAAGCTACAGGTACTGATAGAATTCATATCGGATTCTATACTGCATTTTCGGGTCATTTAACCCCTATATTAATTATAACCCGTCTTTGATCCCTCAGTCGTACCCAGTAGCTGGAAGAAAGCACAGGTCGCCGCCGTGTACAAAAGTGTAGCTGAAAAGATCCAGAAAGCTATTGTACAATATCTTTGACAGTGATTCATTGTTGTATTTTATAATATGTTCTGAGCTCAAACGTAATAAGGTACTCGAACATAATGACCCTTTCCATCCCAGCCAGCATAGATTCCGAAAATATCGATCATGAGAAACACAGCTTGCAGTTTCCTTTCATGACATACTGAAAGCATGGATCAAGCCAGTTTCCGTCTAAAGCAGATTTCCTCTAAAAAGCAGCACTTTCGACTCTAAGAGATGTTATCGTCACGAACAAGCTGCAAATCGCCCCTTATATATCCTAGCACGTCTGGTAATGACAGCGAACACGAAGAACTATAATGCACAATAGTGGCAGTTCTATCTGCCGCGGAGAATTACAAGTCTAATCATTTACATACCCGCCGATGTACGTATACGTATACGAAGTTAAACTAACATCCGGCCGTGTATTCTGAGTGCTGTACGTTTTTTGTCAGGCAACGTATTTTTGTAGGGGAGACTGCTGTACCTATAGGGTAGTGTACCTGGGAACACGCGATTGTTTTTGGTCGATACTTCAGTCTGGGGACTGATTTTATAATCACATGGAGGATCGCACACTAGAGACCGCCATGAGCAGTTTCCGTCATTTTCTACACGTTTTGTCATTGTTAGACAGAGCATTTGTAAATATTTTGCCCTCTACACATCCAAGAAGTGCAGTGTGATATATTAAAGACGTTTGGAATATATTGTTAATTCTTCCGGTACCGAATTTTATGACGAGTAAAATGGTACACGTTTTTAGAACTGTTTATATAACATGTGGACAGTTATACCATACGTCCTCGGCCGAGCACCATCTTGTACCATGGAATAGGTCTGTTTTCATGAAACATGTGGTACGTGCAAATGAACTGAGTTTCTTTAATGTCGCAATGATTTTACCTATCTTGAGAACGGAAATGTGTGGTTGTTTCTAAAGGTCTCTATTTGTAAATGTACGAGTATTTACCTTGTAATTGGCTTTTCATAATTCGTCTGCTTAATTTTATTTCACTTACTAATTATTGGTGTGTAGCAGAGTAGTAATATAACAGATAGACTGTTAAATACAATACTGACAAAATTTTCTCGACTGCAACGTTTTAAATTTCAGTCGAATACTTGTTCCCAGTTACAATTCTGAAAAGACTGCTATCATTTTGGTTAACTGTATGGTTTATTTCACTGTAAAGCTGTTTTTTGTTTTGTTTATAGAACTTATTCATTCGTTATCTGCATTCTTTGAATCTAAGCCCACATACATTCGTATATATGCAGCCGATGCATTGTAGTTAAGCCTACATATAAGGAAGTGGTATGATATAGCAAGAAATTTTTTTCGACTTCAGAAGAAAGGCAAGAATATCGTGCAGCGGACCAGTTCAAAGAGGAATCGCAAAGAATAAGAAAATCTGAAATAAGAAAAGAAGAAATGTTACATGATTTAATAACGAAAAGTTTTTGCATAAAAAAGCGACAGTTAAATGAAGCTGAACGCTCTATACAATTAGCCGCAGCGGGACCGAAAAAGCACACTTTGAGTACAGAACAACACTTAAATTTGCCCGAAGACAGCTGTGTTCCACCGCGATAAGTGACAGATGTTGAGTGATCACTATGAATGACATGAAAATGCCACATACTTGTGTGAGACAGCGTTATCAGCATCTGAGAGAATTTGATTGGGGCCTCATTTTGAGTTTCCATTTGGCAGGCTAGTGGAATCGTGCAGTATCCAGATTTGTGGAGGATTTGGATGTGGCACTGTCCAAATGATAGACCGCATGGCGAAATAGGACAAAGTTTCTCGTAGTCAAGATTTCGGTCGACCACATCTTCTGACCACTACAATGTAGGATATCTTTAATTTTTACCAAGGATATTGTAACCCTTCACATCTGCACCTGTCATCCGAGAACAAAGAACGGGCTTCTGTATCATTGTGTGTCATCCGGCACCATTGGTCGGAGAGCAGTAACAGTCGGACTAGGGAATTACCGCCCCAAGCAGACTGCCGTTTACACCGCAACACAAACGGTTGCATTTGAAGTGGTGTCGTAACCAGGACGCATGGATTCTACAGCTACATCTACATAAATATTCCTTAAGCCATCGTAAGGTGAGTGGTAGAGGGTACCCTGTACCACTACTTGTCATTTCGTTTCCTGTTCCACTTAAAAATAGAGCGACAGAAGAGCGACTGTCTATATCTCTCCGTGTGAACCCTAATTTCTCGTATCTCATCTTCGTGGTCCTCACCCGAAATGTATGTTGGTGGACGCAGAATCATTCTGAAATCAGCTCCAAATTCTTAGTCTATAAATTTTATCACTAGTGTTTCTCGAAAAGAACGTTGCCTTCCCATTTGAGTTCACGATGTATCTCCGTAATACTTGCGTGCTGTTCGAACCCTCTGGTAACAGATTTAGCTTCACGCCTCTGGATTGCTTCGATGTCTTTCTTCAATCCGGTCTGGTACGGACCCCAAACACTCGAGCAACACTCAAGAATACGTCGCACCAGCATCCTATATCCGGTCTCCTTTATAGGTGAACCACTCTTTCCTAAAATTCTGCCAATGAACCGAAGTCGACCATTCACCTTCCATACCGCAGTTCTCACATGCTCGTTCCATGGCTTTGCAACGTTACACCCAGATGTTTAAACGAAGAGACTGTGTCAAGCAGAACACTAGTAATACTGTATGCGTAAATTACATTTTTGGTATTCCTGCATTAGCTTACATTTTTCCACATTTAGGACGAGCTGCCATTCATCACGCCAACTAGAAATTTTGTCTAAGTCGTCTTGCATCTTCCTACGTTCACTTAACTTCGACACCTTAACGAACACCACGGCTTCATCAGCAAACAATCATTTATGTGTATACAGAACAACATCGGACCTCAATGCTGATGAATGATGTCGCATTTTGTACTGTGTTGAATGGCGGTTCTGTACTACCCGGATGACCATCATCCGCAAATATGGCGGCAACCTGGGGAAAGGTTGCATTCTTCCTATGTTTTGGAGAGGCACAGCGGTGTTACTGCTGGCGTCATTGTGTGGAGAGCCATCGGTTATAAGTTCATTTCTCGGCTGGTAGTGACTGGAGGAACACTTTTGGCAGATCGGTACCTCAAAAAAATGGTTCAATTGGCTCTGAGTACTATGGGACTTAACATCTGAGGTCATCAGTCCCCTAGAACTTAGAACTACTTAAACCTAACTAACCTAAGGACAGCACACGCATCCATGACCGAGGCAGGATTCGAACCTGCGACCGGAGCGGTCTCGAGGTTCCAGAATGTAGCGCCTGGAACCGCTCGCCTACCCCGGCCGGCCTGGTACCTCACAAACATCCTGTATCTTCATGTGTTACGTCTCTTACGATAGTATCGTGACGCCATTTTTCAACACGACAGTCCTCGTTCACACGTGACACGTGTCTCAATGAAATATATGCGTGATGTTGAGGTACACGTATAGGTATCATGATCCCGAGATGTGTCCCGGACAGGGTACGTGTGAAACCAGCTAGGTCGTCAACCACGTCCCAAAGCCAGTATCCTAGAAGTAAAGGCCCAGTTTCAATAGCTGTGCGTCAGATTGCTTCGAGAGAGGATAAGACGGTTTCATGACATCCGTATAACCGAATCAGGTCAGATGGAGTGTAATGTCATATTGTGTGTCGTACCGCCAAGTTCTTTGCATATCTGAATCGGTTTTGTAAGAGCCGAAGTAACGTAAGCTTCCAACACGCGAAGTTTCATTTCATTTCCTCCTCCCTTCTGTGTGCTTCATTTTTTTTGTCAAGCAATTATTTTCGTTTATATCACTTCCTATGGTCAAAATCCAACAGTTTTGTCATGTAGCAGCCAAGGCTTTGCTATTACATTGTCATTCCTTCATTAATAACATTTTATATAGAGGATGATTCCGCAACGATGTTACAAACATTCAGAGATGATGGAGTAGGGTAAATGTATCAATTTGAGAAAAGGGAAACAACCGAGCCGAAACTTATAAGCAGAAATCGTTCTGACAACGCACCTCGTCTGCTCCAAGCTCTGTGCTTTTCATATTTTTGGCGGAGGTTGTATGGACCAAATCAAGAAATAAAATATCCACTAAACATGGATTCTAAAATGCATACCTTAAGAGCTACGAGCACTTTCCAGTAGAAGAGATGCTTGACACAGTAGAAAAGACGAACAAGTGCTCATATCTCTTAAGGTATGCCATCCAGAAGATCTTCATCGTCACGCAACAACACCTAGTTTCTGAAAGCCGGCACGTGAACTGCAGTCTGCAGGTTATAGAGCTTGTAACAGGTATACATACAAAACTGTTCTAGTTGCTCTTTCATTTGCTGTATTATTTGTAATTGTAAGGTGAATGTGGTAAATGCTACAAATCCTTAATACGGCGGTATTCATTTTGAAACACCCAGTATTCGTGTTCGGCGCATCGAAATTTATAAAGATCGTCTGCTTCGGTCTCTGCAAAAAAAAAAAAAAAAAAAAAAAAAAAAAAAAAAAAAAATCCCTGTGGACCGGTGCAATTTAAAAAACCTACATACTACACTTTGGCCATCAGGCACACCGACTTGTGTTCATATTGAATCCAGAAAGCATATGCTATTGATCTACTTTACTTTGCTACAGTGCTACAGCACAGATTTTGTAGTTTATGGTTCTACACTACACAGCTCTACACCACAGTAATCTTCCGTAATTGACATTCTAACGTAGCTGTATTTTCTTATTTGTCTTGACATTTAGCCACTATCGGGCTGAAGCACAGCTCAGATTTCACTGGGGCTGTAATGCCGTGCTGCCCAAGGTTAAAGTGATGGTCGTCAGCGTCCCAGGAAATCCTTGCTGGCCGTCTCCAGGACTCATGTCCTGGCTGTCTCCGGAAGTTGCGTAAATGTTCTGCCGTGGTGCGTCTCGTTGTCGTGCTGTCTGGCCTCTTCTTGATTGTCTTTCGGCTATGTAGGCTGCCAACTCGTAAGCTGATACTTTGGTTGTCAACAAGTTCAGCTTCTGCCATAGCTCCTAATTCTTTATAATGTTACCGTGAGGTATGCTACGAAAGGCGTTCCTATCTTGATCTGTAACATAGTGGGATATTGACCATGTCCGGACTGGTAGAGTATAGCTTCAGTGGTCCAAAGGAAGTGTGGCATTCTAGATCTTTCTTTTATGTTAGAGGGGGTTCATAGGTTCTCCTCCCTGTGTCTGCCCTATATCAGATTTCTTGCAGTATTTATTAATGAATGACTTTATTTTGGTATTTGATGCAGCTCTTGTGCCCAGTACATCCTTTACCTTATCATTTTCGCCCTTCTTGAGCCAGCAGTGCTTTACTGCTAGGTCCAGCGGTAGTGAGCCTAGTACACCAGCCAGTCCTAAGTCGGTCTTCTTCTATACGCGTCTCTCAGGCGCAGGAGTACACGTCTCTTTGGTTTTCCGGCTCTATCAGCACATACTCTCGATCCGTAGCTCTTAATAGTGATTAAGAGGTACATTCTTATGGCATAAAAGAGACAGTTATAGATAAATATCCGTCAGTGAACTTATTTACAATTTATTACTGGACAGAAATGTACCTTCGCGGACTGTAGAAAAGGCACACCATGGCTCAAGGGTGTTACTGAGCAAAAGTAAGCAGGGCACAAGGCACGTGTGGGCAATCAGGCTGGCGACAAGTGTGGACTCGGGAACATCGAAAAAAGTGCGATCGAGTTGCTACGAGAGCACTCGCCCCAGCGGCATCGTGCGTGTCAGCCATTGCACAATGAACACAACATTTTACACAAAGTGAGATCCTCGAATTCCGACAGGAGGAACGAAATTGACTGTAGTTCCACCAGCTCTGCATGATAACTGTTGTGGAGCAGGAGAACCAGTGTCAAGGTGCCAGGACGTGGGCGCTTTCCACCTGCAACTTCTGCTACAGACTGTCACTCACAGTTAGTAGTCGCTCGCAGTACTCGTTGAGTGTGAGTGTTTCGGCGAGAAACCGCCAGCGATTCCTGAGCAGTGCTGTGTAGCATGGACACGGTAACATTAAGTGGACACTGAAACATATTGTTGAGCACTGCCACCGTTAGATGCGGATATGGCGGACGTACGACCAGGTGTGACTGAACTTCTTACGATCTAGGAATGCAGGGAATAGCGCAAAAACAGAGTAGTTCAGATGTTTGTGGTAGATACTAGGACAGGTATTTCACGTTTCAATCACGTACAAGACTAAGCCAAACACGCCTCATATGGAGAAGTTTAATTTCATGGACGACATTACAAATTACCGTATTGCAGAAGGCAAAACGCGTAGTGTATAGTGGAAAGTATTGCCTTTCGTATAAAGAAAAAACTGATTGGTGGGCGTAAAACTACAATTGAAAGGACAAATTCAAGGGCTAAGAAATGAGGATCATAGTCCGCAGTCAGAAATAACACAGTCTGCCTTCCACGACGGCAAACTATGGTTTGAGCATCCTGACGCATGAAGCACTAGACTGACGAAAGACAACAGCCTGTCTTTTACGACAGTTGCAGCCAAAGTAGGCCGACATATCTTACAGCTGCAAAGATCCAGCACGTCAAATCTCGACATGCCACAGTCTTCTTTTTAGAATAGAGCAATAAGCAAGATATCCAAGCACAGCGCATAAGTCATACCAAAGAGATTAACCCATTCAAGGATCGACTAAATATAAGATCTTTGAGGACCACAACTAACTTGGTAACAGCTGAGGGTGCAGCACAAGATGTATCCAGAAATACAATTACGCCAGAAATACAATGACGAAAGCTTCCCTGTAATGGATGTAGCTCTGCCACAGAAAGGAGTGAAATACACAGCTACAAAACTATTTGACTATGTGTCCATGGAAATAAAATATCTGACAGACACCATATGGGTTTTAAATGAAGATAAAAGTCGTTTCTCCGAAACACCTACCTTCAACTACGTAGATGAACTGTTGCTCGGAAATACGTAATGAGTTATGTGTAAATAACCAGTACGGAGATGTATAAACAAATACTGTTTGGTTTTATGTGCAATATTTTATTCAAAACTATTTCATGCTATTTCATGTCATTAAGATTACCGTCAATATGATCTATGCAACATGGAACTAACTTACGTGATCTCTAGGTTCCCGCAGCAGTTTCTGCGACTATTAACACGGGGACTAAACGGAATGGCCTACCCAGGGAGCTGAGAAGTGATGAATGAGCGTGGACCGATGTGCGGGGATGTCACCATTCAACCCATCCTTAACCTGACGGAATGGGACTCAAAAACCGATGGAATCGTCACCTATTCGGACTGTATTTTTGTCATGGTTTCTGCAGCGTCTAAAGCTATGTTACAGGGAATGGCACCGAGGACCACCCATATAACGTCAAAAGAAAAGCTCAGAAGGAAGCCAGTCAAAGCTAGGAGGGACAAGCATCAATAAACAAGGTGGCGTGCAGATATATCGAATAGGGACTGTAGAGAGAGAGGCCAAAGTACAATATCCATCCCTCTTACAGACATTTATTAAATGCTGTTTGAAACTGATAGTGAACCTTAGCCAATGAAGATGAATGTTACTGCAGAGTGCTCCAAAATACTCCTATCGGACAGCACGAAATGCCCCAAACAGAAGAAGTGGTAGAATTTTCTCCGAAAATTACGAAGTACGTATGGTTCGGCACCCTACCCATGGGGGAAATATGCCAGATTTGTTGGTAGAAAACAGACGGCTGTGACAATGTTCCCATAGAGGCAGGGATTAGTGACAGCGGTTTAGTTGTAACAGCAATACGAACCCAGGAACTCAGGACTTGAAAATAAGCAGGAAATTCTACATACTCAGTAAAATAAATAAGGAGAAGATTACTTCATTTCACAGGCACGAACTGAAAGCTTTAGATCCAGGGGCGAGCACGTAGAGTGAACTGTGCCTCAAGGTCAAACAAATAATGGACTAAGCTCCAGAAAAATAATTAAAGATAAAAATAATTAAAGATAGAAATAATTGAAGATAAAAATAATGAAGGGACTATCTGCCATCTTTAATTATGTTTAGGAAGCTTTTTAAGTAAGAATTCACTCTGCACAACAGATACAAAATACAGCATAAATCCCAAGATAGCCTAACGTGTCTCATTTAAAGTTGGTTTCCGTATTAGAAGGGTAAAGCGTGAAGTATTCAGTAACTACCGAAACAAAACGTTATCACGGGACCTGCCTGAAAATCTCAAGAAATTTCTGTTACACGTTAAGGATGCCAGTGGCATAAAAATAGCACACATGAACTTGTAGACGAGAAAAGAAACGAAAGGAAAATAGCAAAACAAAAGCAGGAATGTTGAATTATTTTTGCAAACTTTCTTTGCAAAGGAAAATCGAGGAATATTACCGTCATCCAGCGGCAGCAACGATGCTGAATGACATAGTAGTCAGTACTAGTGTCATTGAAAAGCAGATTAAATAGGCGAAATTCAAATAGTGTCCCAGGCCCGAAAGTGTCCCTGTCATGTTCTGTACAGAGTTTGCGAATGAATTACTCCGCTCTTTATCATAATATAACGCAGATCCCTTGAGCAGAGGTACGTTCCTCGTAATTCGAAAGGAGCAAAGGCCATACCGACTTACAAGAAAGGAAGCAGAACTAATGCACAGAAATACTGTCCAATATCGCGTACCTATATTTTCAGCAGAATACTAGAACATATTGTGAGTTCAAACGTAATGACCTACCTGCAACAGAATAAACGTCTCCATGGAAATCAGCATGGCTTCTGAAAACATCGGTCGTGGAAACTAAATTGGTGCTCTTCACACATCATATGCTCCTAACAGAGGGAACCAGGGCGATTCGGTGTTTCTAGACTTTTGAAAGTCTTTTGCTTCAGGAACATCTCGACACTTTCTGAAGAAAATTAGCTCGGACGTTTTGTGACAGACACGACACAGAATAATAATATGGATGGAGAGTCATTTACAGACATTGTAGTGAAATTAATAGGACCCTTGGTGTTCGAGTCATGTGCGAGGACGTGCTGAAAAGTAATGCCTTTGACAATTTTTTGTGAAAAGTCTTAAAGGTTTTATATAAAGCAAACGTTATTACCATTTTACATCTTCATCCTTCGTGTCTGCATATTTGCAGCCGTCTGCCGCTAGAAGGCTCCGAATTGCAGAGTGTAATATGGCTTATCCATAAATGGGACACTCTCTCCTTCGGCATGACAATGCCAAAGCACACACATCTGCAACAATCAGACGCCTTAGGTTCAATGTCATCGATCATCCCCCATTCAGTCCCGACGTGGCAGCATCCGATTTACATCTGTTTCCAAAAGTTAAAGAACACGTACGAGGACTTCACTTTAATAATGTTGAAGCGGTGCAAGCAGAGGTTAGACGGTGACTCCGTCAAAAAAATGTCAAACATTATACAGTGACTGTATCAAGAAAATGGTTTCTCTTTGGGAGAAATGCGTTCGTCGCTATGGTGACTATACTAGGAAATAAATATGTAGGCATGAAGTACTAAGATGTATAATGTTAATGAAGTTTGTTGTAAAACAACCTTTAGGAGTTTTCACATGAAAAATTCTGAGATATTACTTTTCAGTACGCCCTCGTACTAATGTCTTAGCGGATAATGTCAGATGTAATTTTAGACATTCAGCACACAATACAGTTATGAATGACGAGATTATAGCAGGAAAATCTCATTTATATCTATAAAAAGTGTCATACTGGTGCCAAACTGGCCACTAGCTGTTAAGGAAATGCAAGTCTGCGACTTTCACAAGTCGTAAATTCGTAGAATAACTTGACTGCCAAATATTCTACTTTCTAGAAATTATATCGTTGTACGGGGAGCGCTGTTTACAAGTTCTTGCAAATTTACTTTAACTGGCCCGATGCCCGTTCAGGCGGCACAGCCCAAGGAAGGGAAGTCGTTTGTAGCATGTCTTTGAGTGTGGTGGTATTTAATTGTTTGTGTGTTTTCTGAAAAGCATGTCAAGGATCAGCATAGCATTTGTCTAAACGAGCATGGAAAACAGCCTAAAAACCACAAGCAGGCAGGCCTTTCTAACTTATAAACGGTCGCTTATTCACTGTACGAATTCGATCCGGAGTTGGCTGACCTCCCTGTCCCGTAAAGTAGAGTGATGTAAGCTATGCGAGCATATCTTTGAATAACACGTAAAAGAGTCACCAAGTCAGTTACGTCATACAAACAGTTGGAAGTAGCAACGTGCGTATAGAGGTATGAACCAAAACGTCGGGTCACTTGTAGGTAAAGCAAACGGCAGTCACCGATGGTGACGTCTTGGGAAACTGCATTTTGTCTTCAAAAGAAGCAGCATACAAAACAGCAAACTTTAACAGTGCACAAGCCTTTGGGATTTGTCTGAAGTCTAACTAAGAGAGGAAATCGAGCGTATACAAAAAAAGAGGGGCGCAGACGGTAACAAGCATCTTTGACTGTGGAGAGTGTAACAGAAACATTGAAAAGTAGTAGCTTGTAGGCATTAGAAGAAGGCTGCAGAACATATTTCGATCAACTGCTTAGAAATAGTCAAGAGTCTTTCATGACATAATCTAAAAAGGCTACTCGGCTCCTAGATATCCATTCAGCAGAGATTGAGCAGATAAAATTAGGCAAATAACAGCTCTAACAGATACGTAGAGCGTTATACCAAATTTTCAACACCATCGTCAGTGATACTTTCCACCCTCTATCCAGTAATGGAACGGGAAGAAATCCTAATACGTGCTACAATAAAAAGTACCCACTGCGCTAAAGTTTACACTAATTCAAGGAGTATATACAGAGTGATTCAGCGCCTTTGCATCAGCCGTCTAGGGGTGGCTGATCACGACACTCCACTCCATTTTGGCCGATGCAGAAACAGTGGTTCAACATTCCAAAATTATAAAACAGTCACTGTTGAAAGTTTTTTTATTAATGACGAAGGGTCCAGCGCATTTAACGCAGCTTCAGATTATCCGTAATGAGGAGTAATAATCTTGTTACATTACAGTTTATTTGCGAACCTATCTAGCATCGATTAATGGGACAGGTTACGCTAAAGGTGAGAAGTAAAGTGATTCACTTGCCTCGAACAGTGGAGACCGCATTAGTAATACTTAAAAATCATTGATATGATGGCGTTAAAACGAAGATCGCAGTGGTCAAATATAAACATAGGAAAGGTTTAAACGGCAAGTGAAAACCTCTAAGTGAGGAACAACTCTTGTTAGAGTCATAATGTTCGCTGATGCCTTCCGACGACGCTAAGTGTCCCTTATTACAGGTTATGACCCTGTGAGGCAGCAGGGCGTAGGCACTCTGCGACATAGGTATGCTATGTGTGTTGACAAAGATCCAGTCATCTGCTCCACTTAAAAGGGCGTATGCTCAACAAAGTTAAAATTACCTATTCACTTCTAAAATTTCTCCACTTACATATACTCATTCTCAAGGTTTTCTTGTTGAAAATACTATGGTTGTCCAGAAAGTAAGTTCCGATCGGTCGCTAATTGGAAACCACAGTGAAAATCTGAAACATTTTATTTGCAAGGTTTAGTTACATTTTCCAGATACTTCTCTACATAGTCGCCGCTCCGACTTAGACATTTTTCGAGACGTTAACCAAATTTCCAACACCATCGTCATTGAAGGCAGCCGCCTGTGCTTTCCGATAATTCTCTACGCTAGTCTATAGCGCGTAGCCTGCGCCCAAGTGTTGTCTTCGTATCCAGCGTTTCATGTGAACGGAGATGATACTCAGGACGAGCCAATTGGGGCTGTGTTGCGGGTGATTGAACACTTCCCATCGAAAAGGCTGCAGGAGCGCCTTCACTGCCCCTGCAGAGTGCGCCTGAGAATTGCCACGAAGAAAAAAGTGCGTGGCAGTTGTGTTAGGTGGGCTGCATTCATTAAGGTGAAGCCTCTCAGCTGGCCCTCCTACTTGGTGGGAGACATCATTTTCCTAGGCAGCTTTACTCGCTCACACTGCGCTCACAACTGAAAAGAGCGTCTTGATGCGATAGACGGTCATACTAGAGGCACTACCCAACACTTCCGTGCAAAGCTTCATCGGGTTTTCACTGTGGTATCCATTTCGCGACCAATCGGAACTTACTTTCTGGACAGCCTTCGTAACTCTGTCAGTTTACTGGGATAGGTTGCATGCAGATACAGCGCACCTGGTTGGCAGACCTTGCTTTTCGTCGTTATAGGACCGGCAAATTCTATAAAAAGACGCCTGTCGTCACCGTGAAGCGTCAGCGAACGTTTTGTCTCTAAGAAAAGTTGTTCCACATGATGTGATCTATCACCCCTAGACGTGCAAAGATTTTGAAACACCCTGTGTATAAATGTAGATGAACAATGTAACTACATTGCGCATATTGGCATTAAAAGAAACAATGACGTACCTGTACAACCTGAAAGAACTGGGATATTCGCTTGAAAGGATACCACAACACCTTTCTTTTCCTCAATATTCTCTTTGGCACTGTTTCAAAAGCGTCGTCGGCAGATGGGTGTGCTCATGGTAACGTCACAGAAGGACCTTCCGGTAAATTCACTATATGCGCTTCTCTGGATATATCGTGGTTAAATCAGCGTCAGGTATCAGACAGCCGCGTAAATTCTTAAAAAGCATTTAAGAAATGAAAGAAAAAATAATCAGAACAGGGATCAATAACAACATCCATATGAAAGAAAGAAGGTGAATATGTGGCAGAGTCAATAAAATAAATGTGAATAACAGTCGAGCAATGTATTCTATCTGCCGAAATAACTGAGGAATGCCAAAGTAGCAATATGTCTAACCCTAGTACCGACACATTACTTAGAATATTTAAAAGAACATGGTACATATCTGACTTATAGAAAGATTCAAGCTCAGGAAACAAGAAACTCCAGAACATGTAGCTGTAGACTGCAGCACGTATAGTTCCAACAGGCTTGCTCTACTACCTGCTGCAAATCTGTACTTGGCATCACGGTCTTCTGCGCCCCGGAACGAAGTAAACAGAATCACTGATATGGTCTGTGCAATCAGGTTACGCGGGTTTCAGAGAAAACGCCGCAGAAGTCCTCAAAAAGTCCAGAGTAATTAACGAGTTTACGTCCTGTGATGGGATCATATGACAAATACGAAGAGAATTTGACGACCTCTACATAACTCTGGGAACTCTGTAGAAGTTTCCCACGTAAATGTTAGCATTTCATGGAAATTTTGAATAAGATCAATCCTATAGATAAGTTCTTCGTCTTACCACAAGTCCCAATATCAGAATAACCCATTTGTACATTACCTAAGCTGAATGTGTAGTTATTTGGCACCGTTTAAACTACATAAAATCGATCCTACAGGGGAGTCAAGTCTCAAGGACGAACTGTTGTTTTTATTTTATAAACTAATTTCCCAACAAATATTACTATCTTTATTGTTAAATATGTCCATGCGAAAGTTTATTATCAAAAACTTTTAATCATATATATAAGTCTGCATTTAGTTGAATGGTGTACTAATTCAATGTTAGTAATTACATGAAATAATTCACAGCAGCTTTGATACTTAATATAACCAGATAATCACGGAAATACCATGAAATCATAGTCCACCATACATTAAAGATGGTGAGCCAAGAGCAGTGGGCCGTTAGGAATAATGATAAGAAATTCGCAGGGATTTTGTGATGTGTATTGTGTGATTGTCCAGTACTATGTCAGTCGTTCGAGAGCCGCCACTGAACGTTTGAACTAAACTGGCACAAAACTGACACCATTCACGAGCGTATGACCGCATTTAAGTATCTTGTATTAAGGACTGAAGTAAAATTACGACTGGCTGTAATTGGCGTTTCGAAGATATAATCACCGCAGTACATTTGCTATCATTGTACACTACGGCGTCGTAGGTCCTTCATCATCAACACATACTGAACAACCGACGAAAAAAGAAAAAAAGAAGAAAACGTTGAGTAAGAAAGAGTAAGATTAAACTGAGGTGAATCATGGTGGTACTTGATGGGGATTTTACATATGGTCACTGTGCCTTCAGCACCAAATTTTAGCTTAGCGTATGTTTCTTCCGTCATTTTTGGAAACATATCACACTTCCCTTATTCTAATTGTTATTTGACATAATTGGTCCACACTTTAATTTACACTTCATGTTTGTGTGTTAGGCTCTACGGTATTTAGCTCCCATTTTACTTTTTTACATACTAGGTGTTCCAGATAATGTCGACATTTTCAGTATCACCAAAATCGTTGAAGATATCGTAATAGGATTGCGTTAAATGGGAGTACGCGAAAAGCTGAGTAAATTTCCATGAATCATTTCGAAGTTATTGTATCAACTACGATTTTTAATGAAACGAGGAATTTATTTTAATAGCATTTGAAAGCTGTCAAAAGCAGGAGCCCAGTGCTATACAGATTATTAACAGTTACAACGAAAATTTCGCAAATGTATCCTGGAAGTAAGTGTGTTAACTGTAATGGGGATGGCTGCGGCGCAAGGCAGTTTTACGTCCATTGCTGTGTAAACTGCGCGCAGCGAGCTCCCGACAGCGAGAACCAATTATTACCCGCAGGCGAGTTATCGGCGAGTTTGCGTTTGTGGCAGTGCATACGGGATGAACTTTACTGTTTCTGTCGTTAGTCAGAACGTAGCTACGCGATGTTTGCGAAGCGCTGGAGGTAGAGCTGCCCTTCCCCGACAACTTTCCATCTCACGTTCAGCGTATCTCCCATCCACTTTTACGTTGAATGTCTTTGGAAATACTAACAAATGTCAACAAACGATCGATGAACTTCGCTAATATATTCAGTGTTTGAGAATGGGCTCAAAAATACAAAACTGTAGTTATTTCTCTATATTTCTAAACGAAACGTCATGAATAAGAAGTGAATTACTCGCTCCTTTCCTAGAATGATTTCTTCAAAACTAAATTTCAAGATAATGAAAAGTTTATGGAATGTATTAGGCATCCCCATTATTCAGTACATCTTATGAATTGACATGATTGCATTGAATCCAGACATACATAAACGGTTTTTAGCTAATTTTATTCCATTTTCGAGTGTTTTATGAAAGTTTTGTTTTTTGCAACATTAAAAAACGGCGAACAAGAGCACATCATGACATACATCTTTAAAGATTTTCAGAATACTCAAGGGGCTAGCCTAATGAATCCTAATCTTTTAGCAAGTAAAATTTCCCATCAGGTCCACCTAAGTTTCGTTGACCTACACTATTTGTGATTGAGTGTTGAAGAAATTAGTTATTTAAGACAACATGAGGTTAATAGATATGAAATATATTGTCAAATGCCACATTTCTGTGAAGCCTTAGAGGCATATTATAGACCCAATCTGAGGTAAAAGTGATCTCCTAACTCTGCTGTTAGGATACTAAGAAAGTTTAAACCTACAAAAATATTTCAACCCGGCTTCTCTACGAAAATTTAAAAACGTCTTTATGCGGGTTAAAAGAAACTGAAAGTAACTCCTTAGTCGTACAATATGCACCATCGTAAAGAACAAAGTCAGAGTCCCTAACATAATTAAATTTTACAGTCTCTTATTTGGATTTTAAACTGAAAGTTTTGCACATTATAAATTAATTCATCGAATTTTTCTTGATATTTAATTTTTGCGAATGATTCGGAAAACATAATATAATAATGAATCATAACTATACAACCTACTGCAGACGACGACTCTTTCACAGAATTCTTACACAAAAAATTTAATTGAGTTCCATGCTATTTTTTCCCATTTTTTTGTGGGATGAACGGAACTTATTAAAGTGAAGTAAGTCTAATGTAAGTGATGAACTCAAATTGATACTTCCAAAATGCTATATATTTACAAAAGTCATTGTCAAGTATACTACGTATGTGTTCTTATGTCGAATTGTACGGTGGATAATAGCGAATTTTTTTAAAAAAGTTTAAAGGTCTACGTATAGAATAACTTGAGATTCTTCTTCAGTTGCAGATGATCTTTCCGAGGTATTAGGTGAAAGCTTGTGTAGTAGGATGCTTGCTGATGAGTAAATATTGATAAAATGGCCTGACATCCAAGTTTAGCCTTTTTACCTCACATCAGAAGTAGTGCACCCGCTACTCTGTAGTATCTCTCTATTTTCGATGATATTTGAAGCGGTTCTGTGCATCACTGGGAGTCTATTGCTGGTTCATCTCTACACTTGTGTTTGGTTCTTAAGTATCAAAAATAGGCGATAAAGGAAATCACATGACAGTTATTGCAATAAAAGCTAAGCTATAGTTTAATTTTCCGTTGTCGTAAGATCATATCGTTGAATTTTTCGTACCACACAGTCCCCACACAAGTTTTTTCATCCTATGTTATGGATATTATACCAGATACTGTTCCAGTCCCGAGTTTGCCCTTAGCCTCTATAGGGTTGGGAGAAAAATGGCTTGTAATGATGTCATAAATTCGCAACATGATACGTGTCACAAGAAAATGCAGTCTATGTACGATAGGCGAACATGAATTGTAAAAATGATTGGAGGCTCATGCTCGGAAACTCGAGTGCTTCGTTAAGTCTTACGTTAATACAGTCGTGCTTGCCTCGGATGATTTTGAAAGTGCGTTTGTGACATATATCCGGTATTGGTCCATGAATTTCTGAATTGCAACTCTTCTGTACCAAAAAATTAGGCTACATTAAATCTATTGTGCGGCTGGTCCCGGCGGAGGTTCGAGTCCTCACTCGGGCATGGGAGTGTGTGTTTGTCCTTAGGATAATTTAGGTTAAGTAGTGTGTAAGCTTAGGGACTGATGACCTTAGCAGTTAAGTCCAATAAGATTTCACACACATTTGAACATGTTTTTTTTTAAACCTGTTCATCCGCCAGATGTACCAGCAGATCGCCGCTAAAATGCTATGTTTAATCGTTTTAGGATTGAGTAGTACCTACTTTGTGTACTGTAACTTAGTAAGTACGTAACTATTGATGTAGTTCACTTTCATCACACTACATACAGCTTTCATGTTTTGCTGCTGAAGGTTGCCCGAATAGCCCGTACCGAGCGAGATGCCGAAGTGGTTAGTATACAGGACTCACATTCTAGAGGACGACGGTTCAAATCATCCGTCCGGCCATCCAGATGTAGATGTCCTGTGATTTACATAAACAGGTACAGATAAATGCCACGAGGGTTCCTTTCAAATGGTACGGCCAATTTCCCTCTGTCCTTCACTTATCCGACCTTGTCCTCAGTCTCAAGTCACTAATCTTACTTTTCCTTTTTTCCAATTAGCAAGTGATTATGTGTTCCCAAGTTTGATAAAATACGAATAGTTTGCTATATTATAAAATTCCTGACAGATTAAAACTGTGTGCCGGACGGAGACTCGAACTCGAATTCGAGTCTCGGTCCGGCACACAGTTTTAATCTGTCAGGAAGTTTCATGTAAGTGTACATTCCTATGCAGAGTGAAAATTTCATTCTGCTATATTAAACTTCCGGTATCTCATGAGGAGCCAAGCATTTTATACAGAGCTTCTAAAAGAAGAGTTATTGTAGTCAGTGCTAACGAAAACCTCGTTAATGTTGATATTAACAGCGTACTCACTCGTGAAACCTGCCATCAGTGGGACATTTTCCTCCGTGCTGACTTTCCTCGGAATTTCACCACTACCCAGCCACACATGTAGCAAAGCGGCATCTCTATTTCTTTCACTGCATAAGGAAATGTTGTATTAGACTATATGTTTTTCTACTGAAGATTGTTCCACGTACACGTTTCTTATTTCACCTTGAGTGTGTATTTACACTGCCTCATAAAAAAAGGGAATCACCCAGAAAGGGAGAAGAAAACGAAATGAAACTTCGCGGGCAGTAATAGTATATGTTGTTATTGCAGTGAGTACAAAATCGCACCAAACGTACAAATAACTTGGCAATATGTGCCTACTTGTCAGTAAGACGGTGCAACCTTTTCTGGTTGTGAAGGGTGTCATGATGCCATTGTAACCTCTCCTGAGGTAAGGTAGACGGCAGCTGCCGTAACTGGTCCTCTATATCCTGAATACTGGCGCTGGGACAGAGTTGACATTTGGGCTGGCCCCACACATGGTCTATTGGGGACGGACCTGGGGATCTCGCTGGCCACAGGAGCACTTCATCATCACGTAAACAGTTCATAGAGAATTGCTGAGGATTTCGTGACCACTTGTTGACTTACGTACCATGTGTGGACGAGGATTTTTCCTGTTTGAGAGTAGCACCACAATACTGTTGCGTGAGAGATAACAGACGAGAACGCAGGGCGTATGTGACGTATCATTGTGTCGTCAGAGTTCCCTGAGTTATTAGCAGCCGTGACGTAAAGTCACATCCGACGGCTCCCCACACCATGACACCAAGAGTAACATGCCGTGCTTGTTAAAAGCCTTAGAAGAATGGGATGTCACCCTAGGTTGCCTCCATAATCGCCGAGGATGGCCATTCGGTCTATTGCAGAACCGTAATACATCACTGATCAAAATGAGACGCAATTCATCTGCTGTCCACGTTTCCCGTCACGACCCTATTCCAAACGCAGCCGTTAGAGTTGTCGATTTAACGGCAGTATGGGCGTGGATCGGTAATTCCATAGCTCGGCTGTTGCTACTCTCCGACCAATAACCTATGGGGGTTCGTGTTAATTACGCGAGTTTATTTGTGACATTTCGTAAAAACTGGCCGAAAGTCATGAAGTAAAAGAGAAGTGGCATCTGGTGTTCCCCAAGTAAATGTTATAGTCTTTCTGCTGTCTACTAAAGTCATCAGAAGAATAAACCTAATTGTAAAATTATTTAGACACGATAACTGTACGGTGCGAAAAGTGGTAATTGACTCTAACAATAGAAAACGCATGAACATTCACATAAGTACTAAAAGGTTACACGATGAATCACACATATTTTATGACTTTCAATACAACTGAATACCTACGGATTACAATAACAAACAACTTACATTGGAACGATGACATGATGGAATGTTGTGGGGAAGGCGAGACTAAGACTGCTTTATATTGCCAGAACACTTAAAAGATTCAAAACGTCTACTAACGTAACTACGCTTGCTCGTCCTCTTATTGAGCATTCCAGCGAGAATGGCTCATTGTCACATAGCACTGATGGAGAATATCAAAAAAATTCAAAGAAATGCAGCTCGTTTTGAATTATCGCGAGGAAGGAGAGGGACTGTCACAGATTTGATACACGAGTTGTGGCGGCAATCATTAAGACAAAAGCGTTTTTTATAGCTGCGAGATCTTTTAATGAAATTGCAATCACCAGCTTTCTCCTCTGAATGGCAATTTATTTTGTTGACCCCCACCAAAACACCGTGATCATTGTGATAAATTAAGAGAAATAAGAGCGCACAGGGAATGATTTAAGTTTGCAACCCTTGTTCACAGTACGAGCAGCCCTTAGCGGCTCGCCATGTCTCAAGTGTTCATGACGTCGCCTTTCCGCTTAGATCTTGTTTAATATGTGACTTGTAAGTACTGCATCTTTTCGAGTCAGTACAAACTTTAATTTTATTAATGGACTATATACCTAATGTTTTAGTTCAGTTAGTCTAATTCTGAAGACGACGCTCATAGTAGCGTCGAAACCAGGTCAATTTTGACTTAATATTTGTGACCGAGGGCTTATTTGTTACAATATAATTCTGACACGGCACTGAATCTTAGCAGCTTTGTTCAAAGTTTTAATGATTTAAGTGTTTATTTTTCCTAGTGCCGGCCGCGGTGGTCTCGCGGTTCTAGGCGCGCAGTCCGGAACCGTGCGACTGCTACGGTCGCAGGTTCGAATCCTGCCTCGGGCATGGATGTGTGTGATGTCCTTAGGTTAGTTAGGTTTAAGTAGTTCTAAGTTCTAGGGGACTAATGACCACAGCAGTTGAGTCCCATAGTGCTCAGAGCCATTTGAACCATTTTTCCTAGTGTTATTCAAGAGTGGAAAAGCAGACACACAATCTGAAGGTGGTTCGATGAACCTTCTGCCAAGCAATTAAGTGTGAACTGCAGGGTAGCCATATATATGTAGATGTTGATGGAGCAGGATGACACGGAATGTTGCACGGACTCAAATACTTAATCTCGAGTTGCGAGCGCAGATATGATGGGGTTACGATGTGCGTGGTGCGGTCCTGCCTTGTGGGGTCAGATGTTGTCGACGAGACCCTTGGCGACGAGTATGCCTGCCCTAAGTTTGCATACAGTCCAACATCGGGCCACTGTCACGCCCGAATTCACCAGAAGTCTGAAGGAGAGCGATTCAAATCCGCATCATGCCATATTGATTTAGGTTTTCCTTGATTTCCGTAAACTTCTCTAGGTAAATGCCGAGATAGTTTCTCTCAAAGGGCACGGCCGATTTCCTTCCGCATTCTTCATTAATCCGAATTCCTCTACAATCTTTTATCTTCTTTCCTTCCGTAAATCTGAAAACTGCACGATTAAGTCAGCCGACCCAATGGAGACCGAAAGTGAGGATCCTTTCAAACTGTCAGCGCTGAAAACGCTGTCTCACAGAGTACGCGGCATCTCTGCGTCCTTCACAGAGATCACGCAAAATCTGACGCCGTTCACTCCTCTTCTATACCATATGAGGTCTGATAACAACACTAAACACAAACGACATTAATGAACGCGGGTGGACGCTCTACTTTCGCAGAGAATTTCGATTATAATTATATACATAATAGCTGATCGTGTGTACATATACGAAGCTGCGTTGACATCTTACTATGTTTTCTGGGTGCTTCAATATTTTGTGTACATTTGTTGTGTCGTCCGTAGTTCCTTGATAATTTGACGCTTTCATGCATTACGTACGTGAAATTACGCACACCAGCCAGGTTCCCACTACTTAATTGTCACAATATACCAGTAATTTTTGATTTCAGGCTCTTTATCCTGATAATGCTATTTGTTAGGTTTTTCGGTTTGCTATATAGTGCTTCCAACACGAAAAGAAAATTCCAGTAATTGCTTTTGCCAATAAGCTGCATTCTTAACATACTGAACAAAACATTCTTTAAAATTTATTTAACGTGATATGTCCACCAAGTCGTGTGCGTATGATTCTGTACCTGACCAATCCGTGCTTTCCCCAAACTTCTGCCGGACCACGCTCAGAGTCCGGGTCCCTAGACGTACGATGTCAATTTGCCAACCGAGCGCCCTCAACAAAGCGATTTTGGTTTTGTGATTAATCGAGATATTGGAAGATGCTGTGGCATAGTAAATGGTGCAGCTAGAATTCACAGCCGTGTTCCACATCTACTTCTACATTGCGAAAAGCGATAGGAAAAAACGAACACCTATGTCTTTCCATGCGAACTCTGATTTCTCTTATTTTATTATGATGGTCGTTTCTCCCTACGAACGACGACATCAACAAAACATTTTCGCATTCGAAGGAGAAAATTCGTGGTTGAAATTTGGTGAGAAGATACCACCGCAACGAGAAACGACTTTGTTTTAATGATATCCATCCCAAATCCTGTTCTCGATTATACAAAACGTGATGCCCTACTTTGAACTTTCTCGGCGGGACGTAAAAAACCTTCTCCTAACGTTTCCTCTCCGACTGCGGGAGGCATCTTCAGAGGTAAAATGACTAACTTTCTTGATGTACTCCGTTAATCCTAAAATGGCTATCTTTTTCGATGTACTCCGTTAATCATAAGTGGTAAGGATACCACATGGCGCAGCAGTGCTCCAAAAGAGAACAAGCACTTAAATGTAAATTGCAGAGTAATCATGTAGACCTAGATGTAGATGCGTTCCAAAAGAAATCCGTTGGAATTCAATTACTCGATAAATAGCACAATTCTCAAGGCTGTCAGTTCAACTAAGTACCTGAGTGTTAAAATTACAAACAACTTCAGTTGGAAAGACCACATAGATAATATTGTGCAGAAGGCGAGCCAAAGGTTGCGTTTCATTGGCAGGACACTTAGAAGATGCAACAAGTCCACTAAAGAGACAGCTTACATTACACTCGTTCGTCCTCTGTTAGAATATTGCTGCGCGGTGTGGGATCCTTACCAGGTGGAATTGACGGAGGACATCGAAAGGGTCCAAAAAAGGGCAGCTCGTATTGTATTATCACATAATAGGGGAGAGAGTGGGGCAGATATGATACGCAAGTTGGGATGGAAGACATTAAAGCAAAGACGTTTTTCGTCGCGGCGAGATCTATTTACGAAATTTCAGTCACCAACTTTCTCTTCCGAATGCGAAAATATTTTGTTGAGCCCAACCTACATAGGTAGGAATGATCATCAAAATAAAATAAAAGAAATCAGAGCTCGAACACAAAGGTTTAGGTGTTCGTTTTTCCCACGCGCTGTTCGGGAGTGGAATGGTAGAGAGATAGTATGATTGTGGTTCGATGAACCCTCTGCCAAGCACTTAAATGTGAATTGCAGAGTAATCACGTAGACGTAGACGTAGACAAGCGTAGTGTAGGCAGTCTCTTTAGTAGACCTGTTACACCTTCTAAGTGTTTTTCCAATAAAATGCGGTCTTTCGTCCGCTTTTCCCACAACAATTTCTATGCGTTCTTTCCAATTTAAGTTCTTTGCGACTGTAATTCCTAGGTATTTAGTTCAATTTATGGACTTTAGATTTGACTGATTCATAGTGTATCGGGTCACAGGATTCCTTTCAGCATCTCATGTAGATGACCTCATACCTATCATTATGTAGGGTTCACTGCCAATTTTCGCACCATACCGGTATCTTACCTAAATCATTTGGCAATTAGTTTTGATCTTCTGATGACTTCATTAGGTGACAAACGACAACATCATCTGCAAACAACATAAGAAGGCTGCTCTGATTCTCTTCTAAATCGTTTATATATATAAGGAACTTGCAGAGGGCCTGTAACACTACCTTGGGGAACCCTAGAAATTGCTTTTGTTTTACTCAATGACTTTCCGCCAGTTACTACGAACTGGGACCTACCAGACAAGAAATCACGAATTCAGTCGCATAACTGAGACGATGTTCCATAATCACGCAATCTGATTACAGGCCTATTGTGAGATACGGTGTTAAAAGCCTTCTGAAAAACTATAAATACGGAATAAATTTGAAATACCTGATCAACAGCCCTCAGCACTTCGTGTGAGTAAAGATCTAGTTATTTTTCACAAGAACGATGTTTTTTAAATCGGTATTGACTGTCTATCAATAGACCGTTCTCTTCGAGATAATTCATAATGTATGTACACTCCTGGAAATGGAAAAAAGAACACATTGACACCGGTGTGTCAGACCCACCATACTTGCTCCGGACACTGCGAGAGGGCTGTACAAGCAATGATCACACGCACGGCACAGCGGACACACCAGGAACCGCGGTGTTGGCCGTCGAATGGCGCTAGCTGCGCAGCATTTGTGCACCGCCGCCGTCAGTGTCAGCCAGTTTGCCGTGGCATACGGAGCTCCATCGCAGTCTTTAACACTGGTAGCATGCCGTGACAGCGTGGATGTGAACCGTATGTGCAGTTGACGGACTTTGAGCGAGGGCGTATAGTGGGCATGCGGGAGGCCAGGTGGACGTACCGCCGAATTGCTCAACACGTGGGGCGTGAGGTCTCCACAGTACATCGATGTTGTCGCCAGTGGTCGGCGGAAGGTGCACGTGCCCGTCGACCTGGGACCGGACCGCAGCGACGCACGGTTGCACGCCAAGACCGTAGGATCCTACGCAGTGCCGTAGGGGACCGCACCGCCACTTCCCAGCAAATTAGGGACACTGTTGCTCCTGGGGTATCGGCGAGGACCATTCGCAACCGTCTCCATGAAGCTGGGCTACGGTCCCGCACACTGTTAGGCCGTCTTCCGCTCACGCCCCAACATCGTGCAGCCCGCCTCCAGTGGTGTCGCGACTGGCGTGAATGGAGGGATGAATGGAGACGTGTCGTCTTCAGCGATGAGAGTCGCTTCTGCCTTGATGCCAATGATGGTCGTATGCGTGTTTGGCGCCGTGCAGGGGAGCGCCACAATCAGGACTGCATACGACCGAGGCACACAGGGCCAACACCCGGCATCATGGTGTGGGGAGCGATCTCCTACACTGGCCGTACACCTCTGGTGATCGTCGAGGGGACACTGAATAGTGCACGGTACATCCAAACCGTCATCGAACCCATCGTTCTACCATTCCTAGACCGGCAAGGGAACTTGCTGTTCCAACAGGACAATGCACGTCCGCATGTATCCCGTGCCACCCAACGTGCTCTAGAAGGTGTAAGTCAACTACCCTGGCCAGCAAGATCTCCGGATCTGTCCCCCATTGAGCATGTTTGGGACTGGATGAAGCGTCGTCTCACGCAGTCTGCACGTCCAGCACGAACGCTGGTCCAACTGAGGCGCCAGGTGGAAATGGCATGGCAAGCCGTTCCACAGGACTACATCCAGCATCTCTACTATCGTCTCCATGGGAGAATAGCAGCCTGCATTGCTGCGAAAGGTGGATATACACTGTAGTAGTGCCGACATTGTGCATGCTCTGTTGCCTGTGTCTATGTGCCTGTGGTTCTGTCAGTGTGATCATGTGATGTATCTGACCCCAGGAATGTGTCAATAAAGTTTCCCCTTCCTGGGACAATGAATTCACGGTGTTCTTATTTCTATTTCCAGGAGTGTATGTATGTTTTAAAATCCTACTGTATACCGACTTTAATGACATGGTCATGCCATTTAGTGGATTGCTCCTACTGGCGTTCTTCAATATTGGTATGACGTGTTCAAGCTTAATATCTTTGGGTATGGATGCACCCCTTGATGTTTTGCGTGGCAATATCACAGCACAGGCCTACATTGATGTTTTAAACACCTTCTTGCTTCCCACTGTTATAGAGCAATTCGGAGATGGCGATTGCATCTTTCAACACGATCGAGCACCATAATGCACGGCCCGTGGCGGAGTGGTTACACGACAATAACATCCCTGTTTTGGACTGGCCTGCACAGAGTCCTGACCTGAGTCCTATAGAACACCTTTGGGATGTTTTGGAGCGCTACCTTCGTGCCAGGCCTCACCCGCCAATATCGATACCTCTCCTCAGTGCAGCACTCCGTGAAGAATGGGATGCCATTACCCAAGAAACCTTCCAGCACCTGACTGAACAGGTGAAAACTGTCATCAAGGCTAAGGGTGGGCCAACACCATATTGAATTACAGCATTAGCGATGGAGGGCGCCACGAACGTGTAAGAAATTCCAGCCAGGTGTCCGGATACTTTTGATCACATAGTGTATCTACTTCAATTTCACTACAAAATAAACCATTTCTAACAGCAACAAACACGCCACCGCCAACCGTATTTAGCCTATTCTTTCTGGACACCGTTAGGTCCTTCGCACAAGTATCGGTTGAGCTTATCTCCAGCTTTAGCCAGCTTTCAGTGCCTATAGTGATAGACCTTAGAGCTCTGGTACTTTGCCAATAAAGATACGACAATTTACAGCTATTACAAAAATGTTCACAAGTGTGTGAATTCCTAAGGGACCAAACTGCTTAGGTCATCGGTCCCTAGACTTACACGCTATTTAAACTAACTTAAATTAACTTATGCTAAGAACAACGCACACACATCCATGGCCGAGGGAGGACTCGAACCTCCCGCGGGAGGGGCCGAACTATTACACCGATGGTTCATAGATCTACATTTTTCCTGTATTCATCCTGCACCCTTTGAGACTAAAGCCCTTTTTATGTTTCCCCGAGACCCTCTAACGTAAAAAATCGAACAGTCCACGACACACAGTTTTTAGGTCCTTTTGGATTGAGGTAACCGCGTAGATAATCGCTGTAGGTAACTTTAGGTAATTCCTGTCAAATGGCAGTTCTATCTAACCTCTGCGCCAAAAATTTGTAGCTGTTCTCTGAAGTTAAAATTTGAACGTTGGTTCTCAGGGTAGAACAATCTCGTCCTAAGACTGTAAGTGAGAGAAGCCTTTTAGGAAGTGCTCAGATCTGACTACTCAAACAAAGGAACAGCAAGGATGCAGATGCAGGTAAAACCCAAATCTTAAGAGATTCACTGCAGTGCCTCTACCGGTTTTCCCTTAAACCCGTGGTCCGCACATTATAGCATTTTGCAGTATGTGTCTCTCTTTCGACGTTTCTACTGCTATTTCTGAACATCTGTAATGCACATGAGCTTGGAATCCTCTAACATAGCTATGACTATTTCCGCTGCCAGAAGATAGTGCTTTCAACTAAAGATTTTGGTTTTTGCGTCTGTTAGGTTGATAAAGAACTGATACGATAGTTATCTTCAAAGGTCTGTTTAAGACCATATTATGATTTTTTTGTCATACCCCAGAACTCTAATATTTCCATTGGTGTGACGTCCATTCCTCATCCTTCGATAGATGTCTACTCCGTTTATGCATCGTTCGTTTAGGCTTACTGTTTCATTGTTTGGTAATTTTAGTTCCCTGGAAAAGCATCTCTAGGAATTCAGTGGAAATCAAAACGTGTCAGTGCGTGTATCTGATTAGAGCTTATCCCACGTAATAATCAAAATATTGTCTATAAGGTTCTTCGATATTACTTTAGCGGACGCTTGCTTTTCTGTCCTGATTTTGTGTGTGGTTGATTCTGCTCTTCCTTGTACGGTATATCGTTTTCAAGTCTCTTAGAATTTGAGTTTAGATGCTATTCCTGATTTTGAATTATTTGACTGGCTTGTCCACAATCTAAATCTGACAGTGTTTATTGGGGACACGCTTTCGTCTTGTGTGGCTGTCGGCACAGACGGCGCAACTACTCTTACCGATTTTGCGCTTCCGAGATATTGAGAATTGGTGGTTTTGTTTGAAGAAGATACTTTCAGCAATTGAGGAGGGATCACATATCCACAAATATTTAGCTAATATACAGTTCTCATTGAATCTTTACGTGTTGCGCGTGTGTGCAGCTAAACCTTGTATAAGGCTCTTATACTAACATATGGCAACGTCTTCATTACATAGGTGTCGTTTAGATCTTTTCGTATAAATCGGATTCTGTTATCTGGATTGCAGTACTTATTGTAGAACACAGAAGTACAACTTCAACAGCCAAGATCGCTATTGTACAGCATTTATTTTGATGACTGGTTTCAGCTAACTACTTTGCCATCGTCAGATCTGCTGCAATACATTTCACTGCATATTGACCAAATGCATCCTATATCGTATTATGGCAAAGAACGATATTTCATGAACACGACAACAATAGTATATTAGCAAGTCTTGCATAAAATAACTATTACTATCGGGAAGAGATGATGTTGTCTTGCGGCTAGCATACTTTACGGTACATACGAACGAAATCTCTTTGTATTTTCTGCCAGGTTTCGAGACAGATCACCGTTTTGGAAACTATTATAAGCGTCTCGCACTGAAATCCGCGCAAAATTTTAAGCTTCTGTAAAAGATAGAACAACGTACATGTTGCGCTGATTGCAGAAGCTGATGTTCATTCCGCTAATGTACGACCATGAGCTTGTATGATCAGTGTAATATGTACGTTGATTTATGTAATAGTTATTTTATGCATGACTTGATGATATATTATTGTTGTCATGTTCATGAAATATCGTTCTCTGATATGATACCATATAAAACGCATTTGATTAAAATTCAGTGAAATGTACTGCCGAAGATCTAATGATGGAAACGTAGTTTGCTGAAACCGGTCATCATATAAATGTTGTACAATAGCGACCTCGGCTGTTTTAAGTTATGCTTTTATTTTCTACAATGACCTAGATCGCCCGTAACTTTTGAATTCCAAACTTTTTTTATTCATATGTCTTCTGACCGGTTTGATACGGCCCACCTCGAATTCCTCACCTGTGCCAACCACTTCATCTCAGAGTAGCATTTGCAACCTTCATCCTCAATTATTTGCTGGGGGTGTTCCAATCGCTGTCTTCCTCTACGCTTTTTACTCTGCAGCTCCCTCTAGTACCATGGAAATTATTCCCTTATGTCTTAACATATGTCCTACCATCCTGTCCCTTCTTCTTGTCAGCGTTTTCCACATGTTCCTTTCCTCCTCGATTCTACGCAGAACCTCCTCATTCCTTACCTTATTAGTCCACCTAATTTTCAATATTCATCTGTAGCACCACATTTCAAATGCTTCGATTCTCTTCTGTTCCACTTTTCTCATAGTCCATGTTTCACTATCATACAGTACTGTGCTCCAAAGGTATATTCTCAGAAATTTCTTCTTCAGGTTAATGCCTATGTTTCATTCTTGTAGACTTCTTTTGGAGAGGAATGCTCTTTTTGTTAGTGCTAGGCTGCTTTTAGTGTCCTCCTAGCACCGTCCGTCGTTGGTTATTTTGCTGCCTAGGTATCAGAAGTCCTTAACTTTATCTACTTCGCGACCAACAATTCTAATGTTAAGTTTCTCGTTGTTTCATGTTTGCCACTTCACATTACGTTCCTGTTTCTTCGATTTACTCTCAATCTACACTCCTGGAAATTGAAATAAGAACACCGTGAATTCATTGTCCCAGGAAGGGGAAACTTTATTGACACATTCCTGGGGTCAGATACATCACATGGTCACACTGACAGTACCACAGGCACATAGACACAGGCAACAGAGCATGCACAATGTCGGCACTACTACAGTGTATATCCACCTTTCGCAGCAATGCAGGCTGCTATTCTCCCATGGAGACGATCGTAGAGATGCTGGATATAGTCCTGTGGAACGGCTTGCCATGCCATTTCCACCTGGCGCCTCAGTTGGACCAGCGTTCGTGCTGGACGTGCAGACTGCGTGAGACGACGCTTCATCCAGTCCCAAACATGCTCAATGGGGGACAGATCCGGAGATCTTGCTGGCCTGGGTAGATGACTTACACCTTCTAGAGCACGTTGGGTGGCACGGGATACATGCGGACGTGCATTGTCCTGTTGGAACAGCAAGTTCCCTTGCCGGTCTAGGAATGGTAGAACGATGGGTTCGATGACGGTTTGGATGTACCGTGCACTATTCAGTGTCCCCTCGACGATCACCAGAGGTGTACGGCCAGTGTAGGAAATCGCTCCCCACACCATGATGCCGGGTGTTGGCCCTGTGTGCCTCGGTCGTATGCAGTCCTGATTGTGGCGCTCCCCTGCACGACGCCAAACACGCATACGACCATCATTGGCAACAAGGCAGAAGTGACTCTCATAGCTGAAGACGACACGTCTCCATTCGTCCTCCATTCACGCCTATCGCGACACCACTGGAGGCGGGCTGCACGATGTTGGGGCGTGAGCGGAAGACGGCCTAACGGTGTGCGGGACCGTAGCCCAGCTTCATGGAGACGGTTGCGCATGGTCCTCGCCGATACCCCAGGAGCAACAGTGTCCCTAATTTGCTGGGAAGTGGCGGTGCGGTCCCCTACGGCACTGCGTAGGATCCTACGGTCTTGGCGTGCATCCGTGCGTCGCTGCGGTCCGGTGCCAGGTCGACGGGCACGTGCACCTTCACCACTGGCGACAACATCGATGTACTGTGGAGACCTAACGCCCCACGTGTTGAGCAATTCGGCGGTACGTCCACCCGGCCTCCCGCATGCCCACTATACGCCCTCGCTCAAAGTCCGTCAACTGCACATACGGTTCACATCCACGCTGTCACGGCATGCTACCAGTGTTAAAGACTGCGATGGAGCTCCGTATGCCACGGCAAACTGGCTGACACTGACGGCGGCGGTGCACAAATGCTGCGCAGCTAGCGCCATTCGACGGCCAACACCGCGGTTCCTGGTGTGTCCGCTGTGCCGTGCGTGTGATCATTGCTTGTACAGCCCTCTCGCAGTGTCCGGAGCAAGTATGGTGGGTCTGACACACCGGTGTCAATGTGTTCTTTTTTCCATTTCCAGGAGTGTATATTCTGTACCCATTAGACTGTTCATACCATTCAGCAGATCATGTAGTTCTCCTTCACTTTCACTGACGATATCAGTGTCATCAGCGAATCGTATTACTGATATCGTTTCACCTTCAATTTTACTTCCACTCCTGAACCTTTTCTTTTATTCCCATTATTGCTTCTTCGATGTATAGATTGAACAGTAGAGGCCAAAGACTACTTCCCTGCCTTACACCCTTTTTAATCCGACCATTTCTTTCTTGGTCTTACACTCTTATGATTCCTCTTGGCTCTCGTATATGTTGTGCATTGCCAGCTACGCCCTATAGCTTACCCCTATTTTCCTCGAAAATTCGATAATCATCGACCATTTGACGTAGTCAGATGCTTTCTCCAGGTCGACAAATCCTGTGAAAGAGTCTTGCTTCCATCATTAACCACAACGTCAGAATTCCCTCTCCTGTGCCTTTACCTTTCCTAAACCCAAACTGGTCGTCATCTAACACATCCCCAATTTCCTTTTACATTCTTCTGTATATTATTCTTGTCAGCCACTTGGATGCATGAGCTGTTAAGATGATTATGAGATATTTCTCGCACTTGTCAGCTCTTGCAGTCTTCGTAGCTGTGTGGATGATATTTTTTCCGAAAGTCAGATGACATATCCCCAGATTCATACATCCTAAACACCAACCGGAATAGTCGTTTTGTTGTCGCTTCCCTCAATGATTTTAGAAATTCTAATGGAATGTTGTCTATCTCATCTGCTTTATTTGATCTTATGACTTCCAAAGCTCTTTTAAATTCTGATTGTAATATTGAATCCCAAATATTCTCTAAGTTGCGCTCTTAATGTCCCCGCTCTTGCTTTTTATTTGTTCGTGCTGTGTCAGTCTTTCCGACAATCATTTGTTCTTCGGTTTCTTCACATTTGTTTCACGCAGCCATTTCATCTTAGCTTCCCTGCACTTCCAATTTATTTCATCCCTCGGCGACTTGTATTTCCGTATTCCTGAATTTCCCTGGACATTTTCCTTCTTTCATCGATCAAATGAAGTATTTCTTCTGTTACCCGTGGTTTCTTCGCTGTTACATTTTTTTGTACTTACGTGTTTCTTTCCAACTTCTGTGACTGTCCTTTTAGAGATGTCCATTCCTCTTTAACTGCTCTGCCTACTGGACTATTCCTTACTGCAGTATCTATAGCTTTAGAGAATTCCAGCATATCTCTTCACTCCTTAGTATTTCCGTATCCCACTTCCTTGCGAACTGATTCTTCCTGACTAATCTCTTACACTTCACCCTACTCTTCATCACTACTACATTATGATCTGAGACCATATCTGCTCCTGTCAACCATGTACAGTATTTATTGTTCTAACCCTTTTATAAATGGACGTACAGAACCGAGCGTAAGTTGACAGCACTTACAGAATTCCCGCATACATTACTTCGAAAAGCACATTTTATACACAAATTCTACGCAACCCAAATTTGACTTAACCGTTTGTTAAACGCAATTAGCTGTTCCATTCGTTGCGCCCGTTATCCGAAAACAATGTTTCATTTAACGTTCACGGTGTTTCAAAAAGCTAGTCCTATTTCACAAGAATTTATCTTGAGCTTGGCTTGAAGTTACACATCGAGCAAGTTGGCGGTTCATGTGGTTCCCAGTAGGGGTCTCCGTCGTGCAACTAGCTCCCTCAGTCGCCGCTTGCTCGTTCATTACCCAATGTGCGTCGACCCGAGATGGCGATAACACAGCAACAAAGATGTTCTCCGTTTCAACAGGAACATTCCTGGTGCTCCGGAGGCGCTTGTTTTCCAAACCATACAGGATTCAATTGCTACAAGTCCTTCATGATGATCATAAGCAACATTGTGTAGAGTTTTGTAAATTAATTCTGAGCGTTGAGACGGAAATTAAGAGTTGCCTGTCACGTTGAATGTTAGTGGTGAGGAGACGTTCCATTTAGGTGGACAACTGATCCGCCACTACGCAAGAATACGGGAAAAACAGCAGATACGAACCATAATGGAGCACGAGAAACAGACTTTGATATTGGAGTTGTATCTCGAGAATGGATCTACGATCTCAACCTTTTTTCGGAAAAGAATCACGTACCTGGATAGGTTAGAGGAGGAGGAGGAGAAGGAGGAGGAGGAGGATGAGGAGGAGATTAGTTTTTAACGCCCCGTCGACGATTAGGTCATTAGAAACGGAGGACAAGCTCGGATTAGGCAACGGTGGGTAAGGAAATCGGTTGTGCCATTTCAAAGGAACCATATGGGCATTTGCCTGGTGCGCTTTAGGGAAATCACGGGAAACCTAAATAACGATGGCCGGACTCGTGTTTGGACCGTCGTCCTCCCAAAGGCGCATCCAGTCTAGTAACCACTGCGCCACCTCGCTAGGTCTGGATATGCTGCAGAGCTGTCTTTCTCCACAATTGCGAGAACATGCCGAATGTTCCATTATTCGACATATTCAATAGGAGAGATGCCCACCGCACATTTTCATGTAAAAGCATTTCTTACAATGAAACATTTCAACGATGGATCGGCGGAAAGGAACGTGCGGATTTCGCGTTGCCGTCTAAGCGCTCCCCCCTCCAACAACTTTGGATAAATTAAGACTCTGAATTGCAACAGCAGTGAATGCAGGAATTCCATACATGCTCGCAAAAGTATGGGACGAGTCTGACTATCGTCTGGAACGTAACGCCCGTTCGGAGGAGGACACATTGACTACTTCCGGAAGGGAAGTAGAAACTGTTTCAAAACATAATTGTAAAAAAGTACACCGAGGTTATATGTCCATGAAGATCAGCTGAAAAGTAATGACTCCGAATTTTTATATGAAAACTCGTACAGATTTTTAAACAAAACATACTTTATTAACATTCTATATCTTTAGTCTTCTTCATCTACATCTACATGATTACTCTGCAATTCACATTTAAGTGCTTGGCAGAGGGTTCATCGAATCACACTCATACTATCTCTCTACCATTCCACTCCCGAACAGCGCGCGGGAAAAACGAACACCTAAACCTTTCTGTTCGAGCTCTGATTTCTCTTATTTTATTTTGATGATCATTCCTACTTATGTATGCATTCGGAAGAGAATGTTAATGACTCAAATTTCGTAAATAGGTCTCGCCGCGACGAAAAACGTCTTTGCTTTAATGTCTTCCATCCCAACTTGCGTATCATATCTGCCACACTCTCTCCCCTATTATGTGAAAATACTAAACTAGCTGCCCTTTTTTGCATCCTTTCGATGTCCTCCGTCAATCCCACCTGGTAAGGATCCCACACCGCGCAGCAATATTCTAACAGAGGACGAACGAGTGTAGTGTAAGCTGTCTCTTTAGTGGACTTGTTGCATCTTCTAAGTGTCCTGCCAATGAAACGCAACCTTTGGCTCGCCTTCCCGACAATATTATCTATGTGGTCTTTCCAACTGAAGTTGTTCGTAATTTTAACACACAGCTACTTAGTTGAATTGACAGCCTTGAAAATTGTACTATTTATCGAGTAATCGATATTTCTCATCACAGTGACCGTGGCGACGAACACATTTCTCCCAACGAGAGATCAGTTTGTTGATGCCGTAGGTGTAGAATATTTGACCTGTTCAAAAATGGTTCAAATGTCTCTGAGCACTATGCGACTTAACTTCTGAGGTCATCAGTCGCCTAGAACTTAGAACTAATTAAACCTAACTAACCTAAGGACATCACACACATCCATGCCCAAAGCAGGATTCGAACCTGCGACCGTAGCGGCTGCTCGGTTCCAGACTGTAGCGCCTAGAACCGCACGGCCACTCCGGCCGGCTTTGACCCTGTTGACAGAGCAGCGACGTCAGCTCACCTTGCACCGCATCATCAATGTCAAAGTGAAGTCCTCGAAGATGTTTATTGAGTTTTGGAAATAGATGGAAAATCGGTTGGTGCCAAGACGGAACTACATGGAGAATGATAGATTTTTAGTAACACAAAGCGTCTGTTTGTTATAGATGTCGCAGAGCTCATGCGTAGTCTGGCATTATCATGGTTAAGGAGAGGGTGCTGCATGTGTGGACGAACTTTTCGAATTCGTGTTTTCAGTTCTCTCAGCACACTGTATCTTACGCACCGACGTAGTTGCGTTACTCATCGCCACGTTTCACGCTACACTTCGGAGCCGTCTAGCGTACGAGTAATATGCATGACATGTGATACCTCTACAGTTGTTGACAAGAGAATAAAAAATTCGGAGGCTTCATTTATCTGCATTTCCCTCATAAATACATATCCTTGTAAAATCGGATGTTTCTTTTGAAAAACAAAAGCTTTTTACTTGTAAGCATAAGTTAAAATCCACAAGTTTAAAGTAGAAAATATAATCTTATGGAAACTTATGAAAGTTTTTGAAATATCCTGTGTATTGTATTTGCTAGTACGTCGTACTGTATAACTTTCGACTAAGTCAAACAAGTATCAGAAGTCTATCTTCAGATACATGCTACCGTAGTTAGAAAGGAAGGCTGTACTCACTGACCAGTACGCAGGAAGCGCCCGACCGCACGGTTGGATATACATTTACAAACTCCGGCCAAGCAACATAGCGAGTCTGTGAAAATACAGATAGTGGTTAACCTATGTGTAAAAGTATTAGATATATCAGTTGCATTAGTTCTTTCGGGGACGTATATAGTAAACGTGTTTCGTTAGCTGTTCCCTGCGGAAGGAACTAGCGGTCGCTCAAGCTGGTTGTCATATTTTACCGTAGAAACTAGACAAATTTTCAGATGAGAATCATCTTACCAAAATACAAGACACCGACTTTCCCGCGGTACTATTCATACGCACAGACTCACGGCTAGCAGTTATAATTTCCACTGCGTCGCTTAAAACACGAATGGGAGGTTAGTGAAAACTAGAACAGGAGATAAATTCGGCCATGGCATTTTCAATTGAGCAGTTTCGGCGTTCGCGTGAAGTTAATTAGAGGGTCTACGGAAAATCTAAATATGGATGTCTGTTCTGGTTGAAATGGCTCTAAGCATTATGGGACTTAACATCTGAGGTCATCAGTCCCCTAGAATTTAGAACTACTTAAACCTAACTAACCTAAGGACATCACACACACCCATGCCCGAGGCAGGATTCGAACCTGATACCGTAGCGGTGGCGCGGTTCCAGACTGAAGCGCCTAGAACCGCTCGGCCACACCGGCCGGCGATGGCTGGCCTAGAATCTGAACTTCAGAGGCACTTCCCTAGAAATTTCACCACCGTACTCAGTACGCCGTGTCCCAGGGGCGCTCGGCTGGTCCGGGCCTCGACCTGAGATTCGAAACGAGTGTTTGACATAAGGCGAAATTTTCAATAATACATTTCTCAGGAAAAGAGTATTTACAAAGGCTGACAATGCTGGTTTCCATGTCCTGGTGCGACTGAAGCCCGAATCTCTTGTGATGGCATTATCCATCGCGTACGTTCCGTTTGAATCCAGCAATAAGCAACGAAGTATTTTTAATTTATCTTCAGTGAGTTTGTGTTTACAATTTTTCAACGTTTACTCCATATCTACACAGTCCTCCACTCCACTTTATTTGCTCCGGTGTGTGATGTGATGTTTCATTTGCGAGAATTTACATTTGTTTGCTAGGCCGTACCACTATAAAATCCTGTGTTTTTCAAGTCTCAGCCATCCTCGTATTTACTCAGTAACGTTACATTTATTGTTTTATTTGTAAACGCGTATACATTTTTGCCCATTTCCTTAATGTTATAAGATAATATTATAAATATAGGAAACATAAACAGAAAATGCACGTTTGAAACATATATCCACGCTAATGGCGCATATCGAATTACCTGATATTTATTTTATGAGGCAACAGTTTTACTTCGAGTATAGCCACCTTGTGTTCTTCTTCTTCTTTTTCCCTCGTGTAATTGATGTTCGTCACACCTAATATGATGAGTCTGTTCATTGCACAAAAATGAATACTAACGAGTCACTTCATATAGGGGAATGATAACTTGTATGAGTCACTTAATACAAAATTGATATAAACATTCGTAGCTGTTTTGAAATGAGGTATAACGGCATAAGACCTTTACCTGAAATGGTACATGGTAACAAAGATATCGAACCGAAGCGACACACATCAAGAAGTGATTGTTCATGACGTAGAATTCGAGATATAGAAAGTGTCGGCTAGCATGGGCCATAGACAAAATGTAGCTTTTAAACAAAAACGTTCCTTTTTGTTAATCACAAAAAAATGTAATCTGTTTACATATTAAAAGTAAATAACAGAGAAATAACAGAGAAAATCAAAGTGGAAACATACTACAGAAATTTAAGTTTTACGAGGGTATGCTGAAAAGTTATACCTTATAATGTTTTATTGTGTTCTCAATATCGATTGGGGCATTACATATCATGCATTTTACTCAGTCGACTTCCCCGTTTCACTAATGCAAGTTGTAACCTTCTGCCGCTAGAGGGATCTGAATTGTAGTGTGTAACATGGCGGTGTAACGCTACTACGTCGCTGCGTGAAAAACAGCGTGCTATAATCCCTCAGAAACCTAAAAGCACGAATTAGAAGAGTTCGTAGACACATGGACCACATTTTCCTTCAGCATGAGAACGCCAGGCCACACAAGAGCGCTTCCACGCCTGCAACATTCAGACACCATGGATTCACTATCGTCGCTCATCCCCCATACTGTCCCGCCTCGGCCCCATCTAATTTTCATCTGTTTCCAAACCACCTTCGAGGACTTCGCTTTGACAGTGATTCAGTGGTACAAGGATAGGTAAGGTTATAGCGCCGCCGACAAAGCCAAACATCCTACTGTGACGTATCAACAAACTGGTCTATCGTTGGGAGAAATGTGTTCATCGCTCAGGTGACTGTGCTGTGGAATAAATATGTAGAGTATTGATAAAGTCTGTTTTATTTAAAACGCTTTCAAAGTTTTTACATAAAAAATTCGGAGGCATTACTTTTCAGCATGCTCTCGTAGCATGGAAAATAATATTTTGGCATATTAACTGACGCTTCCCTCTGTTCTTGGTAGAGCAACATGATAATAAATGAAAATAACTATCTTCCTTATGTTCCACAGGGTAAATTTGTTGCTTTAACCGGTTTTCAGCTTAAAGGGATTTAAAGTCTGATGATGGCTTTGTAAGGCGAAACCCGGTTAACACGATAAACTATACTGTAGAACATAAGCAGTATAGTGCTTTTCCTTTATAATAATATTTTGGTTCTTTCGCATGACCCAAGTCATTTAAACAATATTTGTCTAATTTTCGGAGTCAAAATTGCAAGAAAATTTTCATTATTAATCACTTTTCATTTTACAGTAGTCACAATAGGAATACAATCAATGCTCAATTTCTGCACGAACTTCATGTGTGCAATTCTCACATGTTTCGCATCTGATTAAGTTTTCTTCAGAAATTCCCAACAAACAGTGCAGTCTACCTGATCATCATCAGAAGTGCCCTTGTCGGATTTTGTTTGCATGTGCTTGGCATTGTGTTTACATTGTGTTTAGGATTGTCAAACTGATTGCTCTTTCTTTTTGATTTGGTTCTGTTAATTTTAACTTTTTCCAAATTCACATGTTGATTTTCAGTTGTTTGCTTTCTCCTGATTTCTTTAGCAGCTGCGCTTTTCAGTTCTCAAATTTTTGTCTTCTATTAACATCTGATTAATGGGTGTTGAAGCTAATATTTCTCTTTTCTCAAGTTTAATTTTTGGGCTTTTTAATCTTTTCTTTCAGCTCAGGTAGTTACAGGAGAAATAGTTTTCCAAATACTTGAAAAAGTTGGTTGGCTATCTGTCGTGGATGAAGTTATGTCTATACCAGCTGTAGGTCTAATGGTTGGGAGCGGTTTCGAATAAGTTTTGCTTGATGATGAGGTTACAGCTACAGCTGTAATATCTGAGAGACACCAACTGTGTTTGACAAAAAGACCAATTTTTAGAAGAGGTTCTTGGAATAATGCAGTAACAGCTCCAGCAATTGTATCAAGAGGTGGTCGAAGTTCTATGTTGGTATGGGCACTGACAATAATATTCAAGTCAGTGGATATTTGTAGGTTTAACGGGTAGCTCCTAAACGATGTTAAGATATATCCAGGTGACACACTTCTTTAGGCTGCAGCCACTAAGTACATTTACCATGCCTTGATTAAGCACAGGGATTTTACCCCATCCAGAAAGTGCAAGCAAGCTTGCATTGTTCTTTAAAAGGTTTCGTCAGCATGTTGACATGGCGTTCGAGGACGTACAAAGTAAGGCCAAGCTCACTGCGAGAGCCTTGATCATCGATAATAAGCGGAAGAGGGTCCACATACACTTACATCTACAGACATACTTTGCAAGCCACAGTATGATGCATGGTGGAGGATACCTTTACCACCACTAGTCATTTTCTTTCCTTTTTCAGCTTACAGATGGAACGGGCCATAATTTCTATCACCTTATCTACGCCATCCTTACGCCAAACTTATTTTGGAGACAGTAGAATTGTTCTGCAGTCACCTCCAAATAACAGTTCTCTAAATTTTCTCAACAGTGTATCGTGAAAAGAACGTCGTCTCCTTTCAGCGATTCTAATTTGTAGTCACGAGGCATATCCGTGATACTAGCGTTTTGATCGAAGCTACCGGATTTATTTGATGCCTTCCTTTAATACGACGTGTGGGAATCCCGAACATTCAGCCATTACTGAAGAACTGATCACACTATTTTTTACACGCAGTCCCCTAAATAGATGAGATATATTTTCCTAAAATGCTATTACTTCCGTCCTGACGTGCTCGTTCCCTTTCATGTCGATTTACAACAATATGCTCATACATGTGATTGACGCGACTGTGTCAAGCACTACACCACTAATGCTATATTCAAATATTACAGCAGTGTTTTTCCTAGTCAGCTGAGTTAATTTGTATTTTCCTTCATGTTGAGGTGGCTGCCATTCATCACACCAACTAGAAATTTTGTCCAAGTCATCGTGTATCCTCCTACAGTCACTCAACGACGACACCTTCCCGTACACCACAGCGTCATCAGTAAACAGCCGCAGATTGGTGCTCACTCTGTCCGTCAGGTCATTCATGTACATAGGGAATAAGAGCGGTCCCATCACAATTCCGTTGGGCACTCCTGACAACACCTTTGTGCCTAACGAACGGTCGGCATTAGTTTCTGTTATTGAAGAAGTCCTCGAGCCACTCAGAGGTCTGGAAACCTGTCCCGTATGATCGTGCCTTCGTTAATTATACTGCAATGGGGCATAATGTCAAACACTTTCCGGAAATACAGGAATATTGAATCTGCCTGGTGTCCTTCATTCATGGTTCGCTGGATCTCGTGCGATAAAAGAGCAATCTGAGTTTCGCAGTTGCGATGCTTTATAAATCAGTGCTAATTTGTGACCAGAAGCTTTTATGGCTAAAGAAAATTTATTAGACTACAACCTAAAACGTGTTCAACAATTCTGCAGCAAACCTATTTTAAAGATATTAGTCTGTAATTTTGTGGGTCTGCACTTTTATTCTTCTTATGTGCAGGAGTCGCCTCCACTTTTTAAAACTCGATTCAGACTTCCCACTGGGCAAGAGATTCGCAATAAATGCAGCTAAATAAGGGGCCAATGTCGTATAATACTCTCTTCAAAACCGAACTGGGAGTCCGTCCTAATCTGGTGATTTATTTGTTTTCAACTCTTTCACTAGTTTCTCCATGTACGGAATGCTCATTGATATGTCCTCCGTACGGGAGTCTGTGCGACGGTCAAACGACGGTATGTCTACGCGAAATTTGAAGTTTCGGCTTTCCTTATTCTGTCTTCTATTGCCACACCAGGGTGGTAGATGACTGACTGCAAAGAAGCCTTCTGTCATCTTTGTGATTTTATGTAGAACCAGAATTTTCTAAGTTTCTCGACAAGATTTTTCGCTAAGGCATGACGGTGGAAGTTATAGTCTTCGTGCACCGATCTTGCGAAGGTATAGTAAAAGCCACGAAACCTTCAAGCCATTTAGTAATGCCTTATTTTTCATCTATCCGCTACAAGTTGGAAAAGCACAATTATCCGCTGGAGCATCTGCTTGTTCTTGTAAAATGGCTCTAAGCACTATGGGACTTAACATCTGAGGTCATCAGTCCCCTAGACTTATAACCACTTACACCTAACTAACCTAAGGCTATCACATACGTCCATGCCCGTGGCAGGATTCGAACCTGCGACCGTAGCAGCAGCGCGGTTCCGGACTGAACTGCCTAGAACCGCTCGGCCACACGGCCGGATTGTTCTTGTAAAGGGGTGGATTATTTTGGTGTATGTGACGAATGTTGACATGAGATGAAGTCAATTTTACTTATTCATTAATGTTGACAACTGCTGTGCTTTTTAGCACCCGAGTAATCTTTTTCGATTAGCAATTAAAATTTCTCATGGAATTACTGTGAGCAAGATATGCTTTTCTCTGTGAAATACCCAGTTTTGGCGTTTATTATCGGTTGAACTTAAACATTTGAGCATGACTTAATGTCGAAATCGCAGTAGTGAAACTTATAATAAATAGTACACGCGTGACGTATAATATTCCTGTAAAAAATTTACTATGCTGTAATACCGAAACAAATACAGTTGTGTGAAATGAAATGCTGTTCCGTCATTAATTCATATTTCTTTCAAATAGTAAACTCAAATACATGATAAAACATTAAAAAAGAACACTTCAGCAAATGTCCCTTTTGTAACGTATTGAACAATTATCACATATTGGCCAGAGAGTGTTAGTATCACCGTGTAATGAAGGTTCGCAACAAATTAACTGCTCCTCGAAACACAGAAAAATAGCACGGTCTCAAGTGCCTGGAATAACAACATTATGTAAGATAGATAGATAGGTAGGTAGACAGGTGAATAGAAAACCATATTGAGAGCTAGAAATTTGTAGGCTTTCTCATCCAAGGATGAAGTCCGCAAACTGCACGAGGCGGGGAGGAAAACAGTTTGCCTCTCATGCCAGTCTAATTATTTTTTTATGACCTCAGGTGGAAAATTCTGTATTGACCACGTTCGTACAAATTTAGAGTATGCCGTAATTCATCCGAAAACAAACTCGAAAATTGTTCACACAAGTGTTCTGCATCCGGCAAAAATACCTCGGCTGAGAGAAGATTAACCGATTTGTCAATCGAGTAACGAAGCGTATAAATAATCTCACGTGTGAAGATATTTCTGGCAGCACATGCAGTTATAGCCAGGCATGTTAAGCACCGGGTTACATGCTTACTGACAATGTCTACGGAAAGTACCCTTGAAACTGGCAGTTGTATTTGAGTACTCGTTTACGATGTGTTGAGAGTAGAGGCGATCCAATTAACAAAGAGGTAGAAGCAGCTGCATCCGTCTGTGTATCTATCATCCCTTACTACCAGACCACGATACTATTGCATTTTGTCTCCCGTGGCCGTTATCGCAAACATGCGGTAACGTGAAAAAGAAAAGCGTATCGCACTGTGAATCATTTCAAGGCAGTTGTGAATATATCTGCACTATCAAGTGGTTGAGTATGTCCTCGTGAAATACGACAATAAAACGACCGAAACGCCCTCACTCACAGGAGCAATGATGCTATTGTAGATGAACTGACGGTTTTGTTGACTATATAGCGTGGTGTGGAACTACTCAAGCGGTGACGCAGCACAAGGATGCACACTGAACTTAAGGCCAGTCTCGCACCCAGCTGCCCCCCCCCCCCCCCCCCCCTCATCCAACCCCTCTCTGAAAAACTTGTCGCTAGAATCAGCTATACGCTGGTTGTTTAAGCTGACCAGGACAGAAAGATACGTGTGTAGACGGTGCTTTTTATGGAATGCGGCTTTTGTAGAATATCATTATCACTGTGACGAGACTTGCTTGCTGTTTTTGTCCGTGGCGAGGAACTCACTTTACTGGTACAGATAAGGCCTGCTGACTTGTGCGGTCTAGGAAGTAACCAAACTGCAGTTTTGTTTTCCTTGTAATCCTTCCAATACAAAAATTTCATTATCAGTTTCAAACTGACATTCTACACTGGCGGTAACCTCAAAATATTTCGATTTGCCCTACACATCATCGAATGAATATTCAGTCAGTTTCATAAGCTATGCACTGATTTCACTATCTGGCACACATCACAAATCAAAGAACATGTGTAAGATTGCTTGTAGTTGCGGCGGTGCGATTACGGTTCGCCTGCTGAAAAATACGGGGCCTATGCGGAAAGTAAGGTCCGACGAGGTGCGAAATGGAAACCACAGTGAAAATCCAATGAAGCTTTGCAGAGATGCGTTGGGCAGTGCCATTAGTGTGGCCGTCCATTGCGTCAAGTCGCTCTTTTCAGTTCTGAGCACACAGTGAACACACAAAGATTCTTAGTGTCTCGCGCCAAATACGTATGATGGCCCAGTGCAGGGCCGGCCAAACGCTGCACAGTGTGCAGACGTGCGGAAGTGCTGCACATGTGCGCATGTGTGCGACAGCGACATCTGTTATTTGACATGTGTCCTAAATGAACGGCGGCGGCTACACTTCCCTGTGGTACAAGCAAGAGCGCAACATATCCAGTCTCGTTTACCCCTGGTACCGTAACCTTAACAGAGAAGTACTGAGAAATTGCAAGTACTGTGAAAAAGCAAAGGACGGGATATCTATGTTATCAGTCCTTTAAAAATGATTGGGAACTGCAATTCTTTTTTGTAGCCGTTGGTGAAAACTCAGTGCTTGCTGTGCCGCCGAATAATAGGCGTCCAGCGTAAGTTTTCAATTGAAAGACATTACAATACATATCACAAAGACAAGTGTAGTGTACTCAACAGTGAAGAACGGCAAGCAAAATTAAATGTCTTTCAGAAAATGGATGACACATCAGCTCGATTTTACTGTACGTCAAACAAAGTAACTGATGCTTCTTGAACTCTTAGTTTATTGTGATAATTTATGTCTGTTTTACTGTTCGCTGTACAATGTAATGTTTTCAATTTTCCAGAATGACAACCACACTAAATCTTCACTGCGAGCAAGTTTTAAAATCGCATTAAGAATTGCACAATCTGGGAAACCCTTTTCCGAAGGGGAGTGTGTGAAAGGGTGTCTGATTGATGCTGCAGAACTTTTGTGTCCCACGAACGTTAGCAGGCTTCAAGAAATCTAGCCAAACAAACAGTGACAAGACGTATCAGTGCTATGACCGGCAATCTGCACAGGCAGCTAATAAATAAGGCTTTCTCTGTTGCGCTCGATGGAGCAACACATCTTACAGATACAGCCCAGGTTGTGATATACATACGAGGTATCGATAACGCACTTTGTGTAACAGAGAAGCGACATCTGTGCTTAGAAACATGCACTACATGAACGCTGACGGCTGCGGCGTGCACGCTGTGACCCGGACGTTGCACATGTGCAGGAGCACCGCACGCGTGCAGAATTTCTGGCCGGCCCTGGCCTAGTGTGAGATTTCGCCTGATGTCATACAGCCCACATAACATAGCTGTCACGCGTTTCCTTCTGCATGACAATTCTCGACCACACTCTGCACGGGGCAATGAAGATGCTCCTACAGCGTTTTCGGTGGGACGTGTCTGATTACCAACATTAGAACGCGTAATTTACTTTCCCTGTGTCTCATCTCTGCTCTCATAAACCACTGGCTATGAAGACAATGTCATGACACAAACAACGAGCTGTAGATCAGCTTAGAGAGTTGGCAGGAAGCACAGGCGGCTCCCTTCTCTGACGAGGGTATTGGAAAATTGGTACACCGCTACGACAAATGTCTAAATCGGATGTGTCAGTAGGTAGAGAAGTAGCTGGAAGGTGTAGTTGACTGTTGTAAATAAAACATTTTCAATTTTCACTGTGGTTTCCATTCTGCGACCGATCGGAGTAGGCCTTGTAGTTCCCTAGCTTTGCAGTGATCTTTTCTTACAGAGTCCAGCCAATGCCCGACCAGTAATTTTCGTTGGCTGCAGAAAGCTGTAGGAGAAATTAACTGCAATGCTGGTATCAAAAGGTTGAACCAGAAGGTTTCTAGTATCAACGTAACTGGACTATTAAAGGAAATGAAAGTCGTTGTATGAAAATTAAACTATATTCTCATTCCATTGATACAAAATAACCGCCAAGGCCATACTTTTCTGAAGTTGACAGTTTCTACACTCCCATGCCATCACGGTGACTTGTAATAGCACCTTAGGTTGTTAAACCGCACCTGTTACTGAAATGTTTATAAACGGATGATCTGTGTTTTCGAATGCTCGCTATATATCTCGCAAATGGGTCACGTAGAATGTTCAGTTCTCAGTTGCGACTTGTACAATACACCATGTGGATTTTAGTTGTTCATTAGGTCATAGTTTGCAAGGAACATCCGAAATTTTCACGTTCCTATTTATCACTCGTACTCTATTACTTTAAGGCACTTCACTGCAAAGTTCTTATAATTTCACAAAATTACAATCAGTTTTCAGAGCTCCTAGTACACGAGTCGGAGCACTGTTATTGCTGAGCTAGAAATGAATTGAGACTGTTTTGGGATACGGGACAGCGTTGCATTCAAATATCGATATGACTGAATCAGTTATGCGATATTTAAATCGATCTGTCCAGCTCATAAAGGGTGGACAGAAACAGTCTGAGAAGCTTTTAAGGGTGTTTCAGGGTAGGCTGTGCAGAGTAAAATTGTTAGGAAAAAATTCAATACATTGCGAAGTTTCCGAGATAGTTATCTTTGAAGTTAACCAATCAGGCTGCTGCATTCGCAAATTCAAGCGGCTCGCCAGAGATGGTGTTGCCAAACGCGTTCCTCGTTTGGTTTCCTAAAGCCGAACAAGAGAAGGATACAAAAATTGGACTTGAGACTGTAGTAAGTCTCAAACACTACCCAAAGGCTGGTACGCTATCATCTAAGCTATGAGAACAACTGACACTAATTGTATTTGGTGGGCCGCTTGAATTTGAGCGCGAAATGGCCTGATTGGCTAACGTCAATGTTAGTTAACTCGTAAACGGTGAAACGTACCGAATTTTTTTTTTCTTAACACATATTTCTCAGCACAGCCTACCCTGCCACACGCTGACAAGATTTCCACACTGTTCTGACCAACCAGTATATCGGTAGCTTCGATATTTTGTGATGCTCAATTGGATATTATTATTATTATTATTATTATTATTATTATCATTACTATCTAACTCACAATAGAGGAAACTCAATCCTGCTTTCTTTTGATTTTGAAATGTTTACAACATAAGAAAGGTAGCTACAGTTTTTCAAGCTCTTTTTTCTGTCAAGTTCTTAGATAAATTTTGACTGTTTCTATTCTGTATTTTCTTGACCTGCTGTCACTCCAATGTAAGTTTGGAGGAAATATTTAAATTATGGAAAAAAGAAATAAAAAAAAGAAAAAAAATAAAATCCTAGACGCTGAAGACACCGATTATCGGTAGATTTACGAATGCCATCCCGTGGATGGTTAGGAGATGAACCATTCACAATCTGAAGGCAAACATCTCAACTTAGTTCTAGTTTGTGTAAGATAGCCAGGAAATTTGTATCTGTTGTGGTGACTTCAGTTCCAGAAAGACTATTTTAGAAAGCTAGTTCATGAAGTGATTTTTGCTGAAAGAAGTAAATTAAAAGCAGAACATGCCAAAAAATCAATTTTTATAAGTTCTACAGAAAATTATTTTTGGATTCCCATTTGTATTATCTGTATTTTGAGTGAGTTTTTTTCCATTTTTTGTGCGCCGGATTGTAAGTTCCTTAAAATTTCTTGCTAATATTTGTTTACGTATATGTAAAATGTATAAGTAAATTTGGTTTTCCTCATTTTTTATTAACTCTTAAAACACACTTCTCATTGTTTTAAAGAACAGGTTTAGTCATAAGTTATAATCTGTATTTTAATACTAAATTTTGGAACCGTTACATCAGAATATCGGTATTATTTATTTATTAGTCATAGAAATCGATATTTAGTGCGGCGAAGTTCGATTATATCGAATACTGTTGTTTATCTTTCGATATCGTATTCTCAATTTAGACTCCACAAGGCAATTTCCTAGTCCACAAAATACGCCCAGATGTACTGTCTTCTGATTGGCTGTGAAACCTCCCAGTCAGTCCACTATCAGAATTAAACCTTGATATTCCGTCTCTTTTACGATGAACCAGTCACAACATAATGTCTTTTCAGAGCAATTTATTCAACGAAGAAATTTAGAAAACCCACTAATAGCAAAATAACTCTCTGTTTACTTAACTGAATTATCGTATTTTGTTTCTTGTTTCTCCAGTACCATAAACTGGTGAATAACAGGTTTCAGACGTCACCTGAACCTGGGCCCCCTTGATCTGTAGAGGCGCAAATTCTCACACTACTATATCCACAGTTAATAGACAAATGGTTCAACTGGCTCTGAGCACTATGGGACTTAACTGCTGTGGTCATCAGTCCCCTAGAACTTAGAACTACTTAAACGTAACTAACCTAAGGACATCACACACATCAATGCCCAAGGCAGCATTCGAACCTGCGACCATAGTGGTCACGCGGATCCAGACTGTAGCGCCTAGAACCGCACGGCCAGTCCGGCAGGCCAGTTAACAGACATAGCAAAATCATATTATTTCGCATTACCCCCTCATTCACACTAAACGTGTTAAATCATCAATTATTTTTAAGAGGCATAATATTCACAGATGATAAATTTAGTTTCCAAAATACAATGTTTTGACTCTTAAGATTTTACTTTCTGTACAATGCTGACATCTTTCGGCTGTAGCCGTTACTACTTGCAGCTGCTTTAAAACGCTCATCTTCCACAAGAGTTGTGACTCATCGTCTGTATAAAGCTGTTGGGTGTCGTTAAACAGCTATAGCTACGACATAAAGATGTTACGTCTCACAGTGACCATTACTGTAGATATAGTCGCAATTTCTACTCAGGCATTGTACATTAACATTCCACTCTGTATATGACTGAACGAACTATTTCAACATTGGTCAAGTTCCAGAAAGCCTGGCACTACATATAGCTTGAGGCTGAAGTACATTTTATAACATCGCTAATCTTAGAAAAGGGGAAATTGAGATGCAACAGACAAACGACGAAGAGAGGGGAAAATCCTGTATTCTGTAGTCTTATATGTATAATGCTTCAAAGTGATGCATTAACTGCTGCGACCACTTGTTACATTCATCTGTGGCTTCGCTTTCGAGTGAGAAACTGGAAGTGCCATCACACAACACCAACAGTTATTTCTCGAGAAAGTCAGATTACTGCTGGTGAAGTGTCATATTATGATGAAACAGTTAAACTACTTTTACCCGCGCAGCTTCCAAGGTTTAAGGTTCTGGTCCCTTGAAATTTTGACGACATCGTTTCCGTGTGGAACAGTCACTTTTTATTTGCGTGACGATTGCAATGACATTTGTATCTGAGCACCGCTAAAGCTGGGTCGGAATGTGAATACCAACACAGGCCAGCCAAAAACAGACACCACTCTAGTCCGTGTCCGTCGCGTGAGATGTGGCCTCAATCTCTTCAGTAAGCATCACACGCTTGAAAGCGGAACTGCGGGCAGCGTCCAGCGCGTCGTTTTAAATTAAAGGCACCGGCCGGCAGACCGTGTCCCTCGCCTGGTGCGAGGTGGCAGGCTCTCTCGCTGGACCCGCCGCTCGATTCGGAAGTCGATACAACACAAACAGTACAGAGAGCGCCGCCCGTGTGTCTGCTGCCACCACAGGCCACTCCAGCGGCGCCTACCTCAAGGAACGCACAGCACTCCGTCTACGTTAGGCCTGGAAACAAACATCAAAACATCTAGCGAACAATGTAAGACGAATCACTCTGTACGATGTCTTAAATAATATCAAAGCTACCAGGTACGGTAACAATTTGTCGTTACGCTAATATTCTGTAGCTTATATCAGCCGCAGGTTTATCGAATTCCTAATACTGTGCGCGTCATAGACTTATTGGTGAAGCATATTTACCACACCAAGTCAATGATACTCCGTCAAGTTAACCCCATGTTTTAATTTACATCATTACCTTAATTTAACGGTATCAAAGAAATCGCTACTGCATCTTCTCCTGTACCTTACGTTCATGGAGGCTGAAGTTATTGAGGTAATACTGAAATGTACTATATGCCCACTGAAGGAAAAGAAGAATTTATTTGGAGTATGTAAGAAGCAGGATAACTACGAACGCATGCTGAAAAGTAAAACATCCGAATTTTTTAATATGAAAGCTCTTGAAGCTTTTTAAATAAAACAAATTTTATTAACATTCTACATCTTTATGCTTCAAGTTCAAATATTTATTTCCCAACATAGTGACATTGGCGTCGAACACATTTCTCCCAACGAGAGACCAGTTTGTGGATATTGCCACTGTAGAAAGGTTGAATTTGAGCCACAACCTCACCTCGGATTTCACCCCTTCATCATTATCAATGAGAACTCCTCGTAGGTGTTCATTAAGTTTGGGAAATAGAGACATTGGATGAGGCCAAGTCGGGACTGCCTGGGGGATGATCGATGACAGGAAACCACAACGCTCTTGTGTGGTCTGAAGCAGAGGTTGATCCATGTGTGGATGAAGTCTTCGAATTCGTGCTCCCCGTTTTCTGAGGCTCTCGCAGTACCTTTCACAGTTTATGGTGGTGTCTTTAGGCATGAGCTCCTAATGCGCCACATTCTGAACATCCCAGAAATCTATGAGAATGACTTTACCAGCTGCTGATTTTGTCTTGAATTATTTTGTCGTCGGTTATCCTTTGTGGAAGAATTGCATTAATGCTCTCTTGTTGCACATTACTGTATTAGTGACGGTGGTACAAGCAGCACCGTATGCAACTTTCGTTCTTCTGTGGATTTCAGTTGGAGGCACGATTTTTGAGGCTAGAATCTCGATTACAGTATGAAGTTTTCTCACACACTGACATAGTTACCTTACACACTGCCATGTTACACGCTACAATTCCGAGTCCTCTAGTAGCAGAAGGTTGCAACTTGCGCCAGTGAACAAGGAAGTCCACCGAGTAATATGATGACACGTCATACCTCAATAGATATTGAGAACAGAATAAAAAATTCAGTGGCATGCCATCATTATTTCTGAAACTAGATAATACTGGGATTGCTGGGATGATGGTGGGTAAGGGGAAAGTATATTAGTAGAATATCGCATGGAATTCGTGGGATTTAATTTAAGCTTCTGTTTTAAAACTGCTGATGCGTTTGGGGAGGGGGATTAACGTTTCCAAAACGTAGTAGTCACCATCTTCAAGTTTACAGAACTCAATTCACTACTGGTGAGATGATGAAACAGGAAAGACATATTTGTACGACAACACTAATACCATCTGGCCCTGCAGCAACTTACTGGAGTGTATACACTCCTGGAAATTGAAATAAGAACACCGTGAATTCATTGTCCCAGGAAGGGGAAACTTTATTGACACATTCCTGGGGTCAGATACATCACATGATCACACTGACAGAACCACAGGCACATAGACACAGGCAACAGAGCATGCACAATGTCGGCACTAGTACAGTGTATATCCACCTTTCGCAGCAATGCAGGCTGCTATTCTCCCATGGAGACGATCGTAGAGATGCTGGATGTAGTCCTGTGGAACGGCTTGCCATGCCATTTCCACCTGGCGCCTCAGTTGGACCAGCGTTTGTGCTGGACGTGCAGACCGGATTGAGACGACGCTTCATCCAGTCCCAAACATGCTCAATGGGGGACAGATCCGGAGATCTTGCTGGCCGGGGTAGTTGACTTACACCTTCTAGAGCACGTTGGGTGGCACGGGATACATGCGGACGTGCATTGTACTGTTGGAACAACAAGTTCCCTTGCCGTCTAGGAATGGTAGAACGATGGGTTCGATGACGGTTTGGATGTATCATGCACTATTCAGTGTCTCCTCGACGATCACCAGAGGTGTACGGCCAGTGTAGGAGATCGCTCCCCACACCATGATGCCGGGTGTTGGCCCTGTGTGCCTCGGTCGTATGCCGTCCTGATTGTGGCGCTCACCTGCACGGCGCCAAACACGCATACGACCATCATTGGCACCAAGGCAGAAGCGACTCTCATCGCTGAAGACGACACGTCTCCATTCGTCCCTCCATTCACGCCTGTCGCGACACCACTGGAGGCGGGCTGCACGATGTTGGGGCGTGAGCGGAAGACGGCCTAACGGTGTGCGGGACCGTAGCCCAGCTTCATGGAGACGGTTGCGAATGGTCCTCGCCGATACCCCAGGAGCAACAGTGTCCCTAATTTGCTGGGAAGTGGCGGTGCGGTCCCCTACGGCACTGCGTAGGATCCTACGGTCTTGGCGTGCATCCGTGCGTCGCTGCGGTCCGGTCCCAGGTCGACGGGCACGTGCACCTTCCGCCGACCACTGGCGACAACATCGATGTACTGTGGATACCTCACGCCCCACGTGTTGAGCAATTCGGCGGTTCCTGGTGTGTCCGCTGTGCCGTGCGTGTGATCATTGCTTGTACAGCCCTCTCGCAGTGTCCGTAGCAAGTATGATGGGTCTGACACACCGGTGTCAATGTGTTCTTTTTTCCATTTCCAGGAGTGTAGTTGAGTCTGTTCACTCTAAACTACGTTAGCTACCACGTAAGAGGTACTACAACTATTTCTTAAACGGAATTTACCGATTTTCATTAGTTTAGTAAATATCACACGTGTCAATTATATGTATTCCACGTTACGTGGATGGAACGTCAGCAAGAATGACTGGGATCTCTTTGTAATTAAAATCACAAAGAAACTCGGAAACTGATCTGAATGTAATCTCGCCCACGAAGTAAATGATAACTTTCCCGAGATGATAACATAAATGGTCGATACCACGATAACTTACTCCAGTTTTATTTGACTTGCATATTTTCATCAGTTTTATGAGATGAAGAGTGATACTCAAGCTTAGCAGAGTGGAGAAAGTTATTCGAGGCTCACTATTAACATCTTGAAACAAAATGTTCTTCAGTTGCGTACTGAAGATCTAAGTGTGTATTCTAATAGAACACGGTTCTAGGCGCTTCAGTCTGGAACCACGTGACCACTAGGGTTGCAGGTTCGAATTCGGCCTCGGTCATGGAGGTGATGTCCTTAGGTTAGCTAGGTTTAAGTAGTTCTAAGTTCTAGGGGACTGATGACCACAGATGTTAAGTCCCATAGTACTCAGAGCCATTTCTAATGTAACAAGTTGGCCCAGAAAGAATGATGAGACATTATTACTATAGAAACTACAATAACTTTAATCTGTAACTAGATAAATTATGTCCGATGAATACACACCGGTCTTGGTGCATACTCGATGGAATCCCCGACTACTGCACTGAAATTTTACTGTCAAATATATCACATTCAATGGAGCAAAGTTCTTCACAGTACATTTTTATCTGATGTCAACACAGTGCCTGGATCAAATAATATACTGAATGCGATGATACCTCTTTGTTGGATCCGCGAAACAGCACTGTGACTAAAATAAGGTATGGTTTAATGACATTAGAATATTTGAACTGAAGACTGGATGTACTGTATTTTAGCTACATAGGAATGGAAATCAGTAAGCAAAACGATTGTCCTATAGGCCACGCATGTAAAAAGGGAGGGAATGTCACTTTGAAAATGGAGGTAATCTCTCCGGCGATGATAACAGTTTTATCGACGATAAGGGCATCCGAGACACCCTCACAGCCTAAATTATCGACATTCATATTTTACTAAGCTGAAATAAATATTTACTGGTTCTTATGTATACCTTATCAAACTTTGTTATTGTCCCCGGTGTCGCGACTATCGTAGCACTTACTGGATCTAGGTATTAGGATTTTATTAGAAGTCTGTCTTCATTATTTTTGTGGTTTCTAATCATACAAAAGGAGAATGGATGCATAGTAATACGATGAACGAGTAAATGAATACCAAAGGGTTTGCTTTTATCGCCCTTCTTGCTTGAACAGTTTACAGCAGCCCTACATACAATTCTGCTTAGCAACGTGCTTACGCTGTACGTGGACTACCTTCGTTTCTCCACGAGTGTGATACTACTGAGATGGACACTTCAGATGGTCGCAACAGGGACAGTACTACTACGTCTAATTCGTACTCCAATTGGATAATTCGTACGGTACCTTAGTCTGTATATTTACTGAAATATAAGTTAGTCAAGTAGGAATGTGAATTCTGCACTTGCAACGAAATAAATAGCGTCAGTGAGGCTGGACGGAAATCGGTACTTGTGATGTACATGTACAAAGAAATTCAGACAAACTTACCGCACAGCGATAAGTCGACGATATTCTACGCCCAGTGTTGTTGCCCTTAATGGAAACCCATTCTGAGCTCACATTTCAGTAAGATAATGCCCGCCCACATACAGCGAGAGTTTCTACTGCTTGCGTTCGTGTTTGCCAAACACTACTTTGGCTAGCAAGTTCGCCGGATCTTTCCCAAGTTGAGAATGTTTGGAGCATTATGGGTAGGGTCCTCCAACCAGCTAGGGGTTTTGAGTATCTAATGCGCCAGTTGGACAGAGTTTAGCACGACATCCCTCAGGAAGACATCCAACAACTCTGTCAATCAATGCCAAGCTGAATAACTGCTTGCATAAGAAACATAGTTGGACCAACGCATTATTGACTTCTTCAATTTCTGAAGTTCTTTCTTTTGAATAAACCATGCATTTTTTTCTGAAACTGCAATCATGTGGTTGTCTGTACATGTATATGACAGCTACCGATTTCCACCCCATTCGGATAATTCCTTGGTTGTCCTTTTTTTGTCTTTTTTTTGTCTTAGAGCAGCATGCAAGAGGCGTCCGCTCTTAGGATTTAGGAAATTATTTAAAAAAATTAAAAACTCAAAATACTCAAACTAAAACTTAGAGCTAGCATCATCTTCCTTGCAATATAGAATAACCCAGAATTCAAATGAATAAAATAATCGTCGAGATGGCAAGAGTCTGAACTACACTGAAAACAATATCTCTTCAGAATATAGCTGTTGTGCAAATCTTCGAGTCTCCATACGGAATAGACACCTGTGGGAGACAGGTATCATGTAACAGCGAACGGTTTTAATGACGAAATTAACAAGTGGAACTGATTCTCAGTTCGGATAATCCGTGATCTTTAAATCATGTACTCAAGTCATGAGTTCGTGTAAGATATGTGCGATGTGAATCACCGACGAAACAATAAAGAAGCACGGCAAAGTAACGATTTGGGGAAGAGACTTGGATTTCTGCCTTAATCCCTCGACTCGATCAAAGGAATGTTTAGAGCGTAAAGCATATTGATGTGGTGCCGCAGGAAGCAATCTTTTACGCCATTTAGTCCTTTCTGAAGTACCGGTAGTAGCTCGTAGCGAATCAATGGGGAACGCGACCTGTGGCGGTGCTTTATCACCTGTGTACAGCATTAGTCTGTGGCGAAGAGCTACCAAGCTGTAACTGAGAATTAACAGAAAAAGTTAACGGAAAATACTGAAAGATCGTTTTAACATAAAGGAAACTGTGGGGTTTCTTAATAAGACGCAGCCGAACGGTTGATAAGGAGTAACTTCGAATTTAAATGACAGCTCTCTATTTGCCTGATCATCCTTTCTGAATTACTCCGCTGAATATAGTTTTAAACCTTCCCACTAAGCTTCTGAGCTCACTTCAGTTGAGGTAGTTTCTTGATGTGAACGCGGGGGGAATGTGGTGCATTGCCGATTACTGAACCGATCTTTTCCACCAGTACAGGTACGTGAACGAAATACTGCAATATTCTTTTATATCATAAATAAACGATCTACAATTATTTCATGCAGGACAATAGTAGGGCATACATGACTAATACTTCTGCGCCAGTATTACAAGCTGTATCTGAGGATGGAAAATACCCTCGCCAATTTTTAAAGAAAGGTTGCAAATACATTGTTCAGATAATTATCAGAAGTTACAGTTTGGTGGAAAAACATCAGTCGAGTAATTCATGTTGTTGCTAATTCACAGCACACTCCTGTTTTTACGTACTGCAGAGGCTCTTTATGTGACAAATGAGGATTTTCGGAACTCAAACGTCGATTGTCTTGTGAGCTTACGTACCTCAATAAATGCTATCGTGCTTCATAAGATAAAAAAAACAATTTCAAGATCAAACTCCTTATAATGCACAGACTGTTGTGGCAGATTGTAGTACGACGCGGAGCAACTCCCTCAGGATTGGTCAGTTTGCACACAGGTCTCTGAGGAGATGATGCAGACACTCCAATGTGAAGGGCTTAACACCCCAACAATTTTCTCTGACTTCTTTCCAAGGCTACTCATATTTCACTTTTGACACTTGGTGTAGGTAGCCTAGGTGGCGTTGAAGAAGAAGGCACAATGTTACTTTTATAAATTCCTTCACGAACTACGATCACAGTCGTCCTAGCGGTCTGCCAAGCCGCCAGCCAGCCTTCGCGAGGCTAGAAGGTCATCACGTTAGAGAGTAACTTTGAACATATCGGACATGGGAAGGGTGCATGTCCTAAATATGTGGGTGCGGTACAAGCGAACCGAGCGAGTGGTTAGAACAGCAGACTCACATGCGGGAGTACGACGGTTCAGTTCCCCGTCCAGCCATCCAGATTTAGGTTTTCCGAGACTTCCTTTTCTCAGTCGCTCCAGGCAAATGCAGGATGGTTCCTTTGAAAACGGCGCTGCCGATATTGTTCCCCATCTTTTCAATTTCCTAGCTCGTGTTTCGTCTCCAACGACCTTGTTATCGGTGGAACGCTAGACTCCTTATTTTCCTTTCTTCGGAACAAGGGAGAATTACGCATCTGCTCCTCGGTGGCGTCCAGCTCACAGCAGCCATCACGTGATTCCTCCTCCCAGTTCCTTATTACAATCTTTGCCGCCACTTTGATGAAGCAAACAAGTCCTACTGAGCTGATGCCGCTACGTTGGTAAGTGGGCATCACTGGATTGTATTTTTTTTAAAAAAAGATTTGAAATTACGCTTAAACTTGCTGTATGACTTGCACAGTAGGACTGTATGCAAATCAACGCACAGCCTTGGTAGTCGCTATCCGCTGTAGAATTCTAGAGGAGATTTCAGATTACATTATTACAACTGTTGAATGCGGTGGAGCGGTGTCAAGGCACTGGAGCAATATTAGTGGTTGAAATCCCCATTCGGCTCTTCAGATTTGGATCTTCTGTAATTTCCCTAAATCGCTTAAGGCAAATGCCGATGAGCATCTTTTGAAAAAGGACACACGAAATTTCCTTCCCTATTTTTCCTCAATCCCAGTTTTAACTCCACCTCTAACAACCGCGACGTCGACGGGACGTTAAACCAAGATCTCGTGTCATGAATCGACATGTTTCATAACAGCGAAAAATATCCGAGGCAATTTATGTATGTGTGGGATTGGCGGACCGCAGTCCAACATAAATTAAAATCAAACATGAGTAAACCACTCTGCGGTTTCCACTAATTAGCCCGTTCTTCACAACCGAACAAAATTTCACGGTAATAAATATTTTAATGCTAAAATTGTATTTATTGAGATTAAACAACACTTATCTCTTTCAAGAGTCTTTGACTGTCATATGCGAAGCTGTTCTCTTGATGAATCGTAAGCATGCCTCTACCAAGTGCAATTAAAAATTTTAAATGTAACGTAGGTATCTCGCATGTCCTTAACTTCAATATAGTTCACCTATATGTTTTGATGAGTGTGTTTGCCAGTATCAAAATATGTGACATCAACGGCAGTATCTTTTGACTGCGTTGACTTAGAAGCTTAAATATTTTACGTCGTCAAGGAATCGTAGACCTTAGTATTTGATCGAAATTTGAACTTGATACCTCGACTTATTCCTGAGAAAAAGTGGTCTTAACAGACGGGGAGAAAGACAGACAGACAGACAGACGGAGAACAAAGTGCTCCTAATAGGGTTCCATTTTTACCGACTGAGCTACGGAATCCTAAGAACCTCATCAAACAGCCATATAGATTAAATTATAACTACTATTACCGTTAGTTCTGATCCAGGTAATTTCTGCATTCGAATATTTGCAGTTGACACGTGATGTCCACAGAACTGTTTCGGAGGAACGACAGATTTCTACCTGTTGCAACGATGCGATAGAGGCTTGAATTTAACGTATGGAATGTATCTCTTACTGACAGTTACTTTCAAATTAGTTTCTTTTTATTCATATTTAAGGCTGATTTTTGTTTACTTCAAACTAGTTTTCAGGTTAATAGATCATCTTCGGTTGGTTTCTGAAGATGGCTCAATAAGTCGAAAATTAGATTGAAATCAACAAAAATCAGTAGAACAAAAACAGTGTACTTATTCAACCATAAATGTGGAACTGTTCTACCAAGAAATAATGGAAGTATCCGTAGATAAGGTCCTTCATTTACAAGAGACAATATGAATGTTCGATTGTTATCACAAACCTACGATATAATCGTTTTTGCCTTAGTGCCTCCATGACAGCTCATACTTTATGTTGAACAAATTTTGACCATTCTTTGTTAATATTAGCAAGTGTTTGCAAGTGTTTCGCTACTGTTTAGAAAAACAGAACCATTAAAACAGAAATAGTCACTAAAAGTAGAGTACTTTTTCGAGAAATGAGTTTGTTTCCTTGAAAGTGCAGACACAGTTTCCGAATTTTAATCAGTCTTACAAAAACAGTTATTCAGAAGTTGAAAGTTCAGTTTAACGTACCTATCATAATTTTTGTAAGCACCAAATTAGCGAAAAATACTTTGTTTTCATTTATTTTTAAGCATTTCGTGTACTTAGTGTCTTACAGATGGGAAATGTCAACAAATCTGGACTGTGAATTTCTGACATTCTCCTGAAGGAATTCGAAAAAGAATGAAACTATCACAGGCTTGTGGATGATAACATCGTTACGATAATGAAAATATCTAAATTATGTGAAACGAGTTTCGTAAGTAATGGCGTGAAATGTAATAATGTATTGTGTAGATCGTGTTCCGATAACCAGCTGCCTATAGATTAAATTTTCTCTAGTCATCTCGTTTTAGGTGTGATCCGCCACTAACTGCGTGAGAGTTTCTAGTGGCAATAGAATCTTCTACGAACACTGGGTTGTTTAACTGTAAGACAGTGAAAATTTCAGAAACGAGCCTCAAAATACAAAATCTGCTTGTGTGAACAATAATACCGTCCACACGTACACTCATGAAAGTCTCCGCTATCTTCACGTGCTTGTTCTCCTTCTTAATGTAGATGAAACATGCGTATAATTACTGCGTATAGCCTCTTTGCGTGCTGTACGTCATTAGATTTTATGTTTATCAGGACAGTACGTAAGGAAAGGAAAAATGTTTTCAGAGTCCGTCCTGAAAACAGAGTAATAAGATTTTCGAAGTGACTGTCTGACATTTGAGACTTCTCAGAATATTAGCCACTCTTCCCCGCTGGATAAACAACCCCGTGGCAGTAGAAAGTCATTTTTCTTACCAGGTTTCGGCGTGGCAACGGAATGAAATCTATACGAAGTCGACATCACCTACCTCTGCTGGTAGGAATATGAAACAACGTGAAATGGGACAAAACGAAGTTCTGCAAGGCATGAAGCAAGAAGATCGAAAATAATTTTTATTGTGTGGAACCGTACACGTGCTTTTCACACAGGATTTCCTAATTACTATGCATAAATATAATCAGCTGAACTCGATGTTTCTAGTTACCGAACAAAGTTTAAATCAGTATCAAACCGACATACGTTAAGAAAAGTACGGTTGTTTTACTAGTAATACAGGCTCGTTTGTCTAGCATGACAGAGTAACGAAACTTCTGAGAAATCTAAATTTCCAGACACTCGACGGTAGGCCAACATTCGCCTTTAGTTATCTATAGAAACCAAGGGAAACTGAAATCTGAATGGCGGGACGGGCATTTGTATCGTGGTTCTCCAGAATGTGAATCCATCGCCTTATCCTAGCAGCATCTAGCTCGGTAGTATACTCTGAATTCAAACATAGACTTCGTCACGCTCTGAGGCTTTGTTCAGGATTTAGCGATTTGAGACACTCCATGAGGTATGTTACATTGGCTGTACGGCTGTGGGAGGAGGACTGTTGTTTCGCTTCTTGATGTGACATATGCTCTTAAGCAATAGCAAGCGTGGAAAACAACAAATATATCACTGCATTACAATAACTCAGTTCTTATGGCATTATGTAAGAATTGGAAAGCTATTTCTCTATTACTCCTTATGCTTGGTAACACGAGGGCGTGTAGGAAAGTAATGTCTTCTAACTTTTAATGTGAAAACTCTTAAAGCTTTTTAAATAAAACAAACTTTATTAACATGCTACAGCCTCATGTTTCACGTCAACACATTTATTTCTCAACATAGTCACCCTTGCTACGAACACATTTCTGCCAACGAGATACTAGTTTCTTGATATTAACGCTGTAGAATATTTGACTTTGTTGATGTAACGACAACCTCACCTCTGCCTGCACGTCTGTACCACTATGAATATCAAGTCCTCGAAGGTGTACTTTAAAATATGAAAAGAGATGAAAGTCAGGTGGACCATAGTCGGGACTTCATGGAGAATGATTTACGGCAGTGAACCCAAGGCGTCTTATTGTGGCAGCGCTCGTGTGTGCACTGGCACTGTCATGTTAAAGAAGAGGGTGCTCCATGTGTGGAAGAACTCCTAGAATTAGAAACTCCATTACAGAAGGCCGTTTCTCACGCACCAACATAGTTAGCGAAACACACTTCCATGTCACATGCTACAATTCTGTGCCCTCTAGCGGCAGAGGCCTGCAAATATGTAGTCATGAAGAATAAGGGTGTAGAATCCTAATAAAGTTTATTTAATTTAAATGGGTTTAATAGTTTTCACATAGAAAATTCAGTGGCACTACTTTTCAGCACGTCCTAGTATTATCAAAATGCCTGTTAAAACGTATGATAGGTAATAGCACGAATTGTACCTTTGGATACTGCATTTGTGCGGCATTTTTGAATAAAATAAAAAATGTTTCTGAGGATCCGACTTTGCTGAAGTCTGTTTGCTGCACAGTAACGGATAGTTTCCTGTTCCGGGGCAGCATCTTAGAAGACGTATAGACAATAAAAGTGCCTCTAACTCTTACCATGCTTGTTTAGTCAATGCGTACTAACTAATTAAGCCCGCCGGGGTTGCCTAGCGGTTCTAGGCGCTACAGTCTGGAACCACACGACCGCTACGGTCGCAGGTTCGAATCCTGCCTCGGGCATGGTTGTGTGTCATGTCCTTAGGTTAGTTATGTTTAAGTAGTTCTAAGTTCTAGGGGACTGATGACCTTAGATGTTAAGTCCCATTGTTATCAGAGCCATTTGACACTTTTTTTAAAATGCATTTATGATAGTCATACAAAACTCTACCATCTGGTGAGCAAGATGTATGATACAGGCGAAATTCCCTCAGACTTCAAGAAGAATATAATAATTCCAATCCCAAAGAAAGCAGGTGTAGACAGATGTGAAAATTACCGAACTATCAGTTTAATAAGACACAGCTGCAAAATACTAAGGCGAATTCTTTACAAATGAATGGAAAAACTGGTAGAAGCTGACCTCGGGGAAGATCAGATTGGATTCCGTAGAAATGTTGGAACACGTGAGGCAATACTAACTCTACGACTTATCTTAGAAGAAATATTAAGGAAAGGCAAACCTACGTTTCTAGCATTTGTAGACTTAGAGAAAGCTTTTGACGATGTTGACTGGAATACTCTCTTTCAAATTCGGAAGGTGGCAGGAGTAAAAAGACAGGAGCGAAAGGCTGTTTACAATTTGTACAGAAACCAGATGGCAGTTATAAGAGTCGAGGGACATGAAAGGGAATTAGTGGTTGGGAAGGGAGTGAGACAGGGTTGTAGCCTGACGCCGATGTTATTCATTCTGTATATTTAGCAAGCAATAAAGGAAACAAAAGAAAAGTTCGGAGTAGGTATTAAAATCCACGGAGAAGAAATAAAAACTTTGAGGTTCGCCGAAGACATTGTAATTCTGTCAGAGACAGCAAAGGACTTGGAAGAGCAGTTGAACGGAATGGACAGTGTCTTGAAAGGAGGGTATAAGATGAACTTCAACAAAAGCAAAACGAGAATAATGGAATGAAGTCGAATTAAGTCGGGTGATGCTGAGGGAATTAGAATAGGAAATGAGACATTTAAAGTAGTAAAGGAGTTTTGATATTTGGGGAGCAAAATAACTGATGATGGTCGAAGTAGAGAGGATATAAAATGTAGACTGGCAATGGCAAGGAAAGCGTTTCTGAAGAGTATAGATTTAAGTATCAGGAAGTCGTTTCTGAAATTATTTGTCTGGGGTGTAGCCATGTATGGAAGTGAACCATGGACGATAAATAGTTTAGACAAGAAGAGAATAGAAGCTTTCGAAATGTGGTGCCACTGAAGAATGCTGAAGATTAGATGGGTAGATGACATAACTAATGAGGAGGTATTGAATAGATTTGGGGAGAAGAGGAGCGTGTGGCACAACTTGACTAGAAGAAGGGATCGGTTGGTAGGACATGTTCTGAGACATCGAGGGATCACCAATAGAGTATTGGAGGGCACCGTAGAGAGTAAAAATCGTAGAGGGAGACCAAGAGATGAATACACTAAGCAGATTCAGAAGGATGTAGGCTGCAGTAGGTACTGGGAGATGAAGCTGCTTTCACAGGAAAGAGCAGCATGGAGAGCTGCGTCAAACCGCTCTCAGGACTGAAGACCACAAGAACAACAACAGTCATACGCTGTCCATATAAAGTGTCCATATAGTCTCACTTTGTTTGTGCCCTACGATGTGACGTACAGATATCTTGGGTGTTCGCAATAATAGCTTGTCTTAGTAGTTTTAATCCTTCTGCTGAGGTTGATGGTCGACCGATTCTCTGCAAGTAAGTAATGCACCCTGTATTCTTGGATGTAATGCTATTGACACTGGTAGGGTTTTAAATATTAGTGTCCCCGCTAAAGCACTGAACGAAAACGACTTACAACTTAAACTAGATTTATATAAAAATAAAAAAAACATCCGAGAAGTGAGAGTAGGCCTCGTGTTCTGAGGGTTCTGCACAAGTTTAATTATATGGTTTTACAAAAAAGTACGGCCAAACTTTCAGGAAACATTCCTCACACACAAATAAAGAAAATATGTTATGTGGACATGTGTTCGGAAACGCTTAATTTCCAAGTTAGAGCTCATTTTAGTTTCGTCAGTATGTACTGTACTTCCTTGATTCTGATGATCAAATTGTAAATTTTCACAATCAACATGTGTGGGCTGACGAGAATCCGCACGCAATCGTGCAATCACGTCATCAACACAAATTTTCTGTGAACGTTTGGGCAGGCATTGTTGGTGATGTCTAGATTGTGCCCCATGCTCTTCCACCAATGATTTCATACGGGATTCTCAACCTGTGCTGTTAGAACATGTGCCTTTACAAGAACGACACAAAATGTGGTTCATGGACGATGGAGCTCCTGTACATTTCAGCCGAAGTGTTCGTACGCTTCTCAACAGATTCGGTGACCGATGGATTGGTAGAGGCGGACGAATTCCATGACCTCCATGCTCTCCTAACCTCAACCCTCTTGACTTTTATTTATGAGGGCATTTGAAAGCTCTTGTCTACGCAACCCCGGTACCAAATGTAGAGATTCTTCGTGTTCGTGTTGTGGACGGCTGTGATACAATACGCCATTCTCCGGGGCTGCATCAGTGCATCAGGGATTCCATGCGACGGAGGGTGGATGCATGTATCCTCGCTAACGGAGGACATTTTGAACATTTCCTGTAACAAAGTGTTTGAAGTCACGCTGGTACATTCTGTTGCCGTTTGTTTCCATTCCATGATTAATGCGATTTGAAGAGAAGTAATAAAATGAGCTCTAACATGGAAAGTAAGCGTTTCCGGACACATGTCCACATAAGATATTTTCTTTCTTTGGGTGTGAGGAATGTTTCCTGGAAGTTTGGCCGTACATTTTTGTAACACTCTATATATATATATATATATATATATATATAGGAAATTGAAATAAGAACACGGTGAATTCATTGTCCCAGGAAGGGGAAACTTTATTGACACATTCCTGGGGTCAGATACATCACATGATCACACTGACAGAACCACAGGCACATAGACACAGGCAACAGAGCATGCACAATATCGGCACTAGTACAGTGTATATCCACCTTTCGCAGCAATGCAGGCTGCTATTCTCCCATGGAGACGATCGTAGAGATGCTGGATGTAGTCCTGTGGAACGGCTTGCCATGCCATTTCCACCTGGCGCCTCAGTTGGACCAGCGTTTGTGCTGGACGTGCAGACCGGATTGAGACGACGCTTCATCCAGTCCCAAACATGCTCAATGGGGGACAGATCCGGAGATCTTGCTGGCCAGGGTAGTTGACTTACACCTTCTAGAGCACGTTGAGTGGCACGGGATACATGCGGACGTGCATTGTCCTGTTGGAACAGCAAGTTCCCTTCCCGGTCTAGGAATGGTAGAACGATGGGTTCGATGACGGTTTGGATGTACCATGCACTATTCAGTGTCCCCTCGACGATCATCAGAGGTGTACGGCCAGTGTAGGAGATCGCTCCCCACACCATGATGCCGGGTGTTGGCCCTGTGTGCCTCGGTCGTATGCAGTCCTAATTGTGGCGCTCACCTGCAAGGCGCCAAACACGCATACGACCATCATTGGCACCAAGGCAGAAGCGACTCTCATCGCTGAAGACGACACGTCTCCATTCGTCCTCCATTCACGCCTGTCGCGACACCACTGGAGGCGGGCTGCACGATGTTGGGGCGTGAGCGGAAGACGGCCTAACGGTGTGCGGGACCGTAGCCCAGCTTCATGGAGACGGTTGCGCATGGTCCTCGCCGATACCCCAGGAGCAACAGTGTCCCTAATTTGCTGGGAAGTGGCGGTGCGGTCCCCTACGACACTGCGTAGGATCCTACGGTCTTGGCGTGCATCCGTGCGTCGCTGCGGTCCGGTCCCAGGTCGACGGGCACGTGCACCTTCCGCCGACCACTGGCGACAACATCGATGTACTGTGGAGAACTCACGGCCCACGTGTTGAGCAATTCGGCGGTAAGTCAACCCGGCCTCCCGCATGCCCACTATACGCCCTCGCTCAAAGTCCGTCAACTGCACATACGGTTCACGTCCACGCTGTCGCGGCATGCTACCAGTGTTAAAGACTGCGATGGAGCTCCGTATGCCACGGCAAACTGGCTGACGCTGACGGCGGCGGTGCACAAATGCTGTGCAGCTAGCGCCATTCGACGGCCAACACCGCGGTTCCTGGTGTGTCCGCTGTGCCGTGCGTGTGATCATTGCTTGTACAGCCCTCTCGCAGTGTCCGGAGCAAGTATGGTGGGTCTGACACACCGGTGTCAATGTGTTCTTTTTTCCATTTCCAGGAGTGTATATCACGATGATAATTTCGTGTGGCTCAATGACCAGGTGAAAGTCTTTCAATTAGACGCCGCTTCCGCGTCTTGAATGTTCCTCACCTACCCCAGTTATCCATCTGGCAAATGCGAAATCAAGTTTAACGTGGAATCAGAACCACGTGTTGTTTCTAGCGACTCCTGTCATAGTTGAGAAGTGAAGCTAGGTTAGAACGAAGACTAGAAAATCCATGGTCCGACCGCGACTCAGTCTCGCGACCCCTTAGTCTGTAGGCACGCACTTGACTTCTAGACCACCAGACCCGACAGATAATGAATTTGAGAGGATAAAATATGTGGCACATATCGTCTTATCTTTTCACTGCATTGATTTAGAAGATTAAATCATTAAAACCATCAAGGGACCGTAGGACTAAGCATTTGACGTACTTTCAGCTCGATATCTTCCTGGAAAAGTGCGGTATTAACAGGCTGACAGACAGACAGACAGCAAACGGCAAAAACATTTTCATATGATAAAATCGTAATCAACAGTTTTCAGATTTTTTCTTTTACTTGTACTCTGAAACCTCGATTCTTGCCAAATTTTATGTTCCTCGGTCAACGGGAAATACCCTACAGGTTATGGTGAATTAGTCTGCGATTATCGAAATAAGTGACGTAAATAGTCGTACGTTCTGAGTGCATTGAATTAGAAACTTAAATTTTTCTCGTCGCCAAGGGACAGTAGACTTTAGTGCATGACATAAAATTCAACTGGCTACCTGATGTTGTATTAAGAGGCATGTTCCCGGCCATTTTGCTCGACTTTACAGACCCTGGAGTCGCTACTTCTAATTCCAGTAGTTCCTCAATTGGCATAACTAAGTTGAGTGCTCCCCATACCAGACCCCCTCCAAGGAAAAATCCTTGACAATATTGAGGATCGATATTGGCAACTATCTAAGCTGACCATACAGCCAAGGAGGCAGACTGTACAACATATGTCCAGTATGAAAATGCTTGCTTTGGGAAGCTTTGAACTACAACGCTTATATTTAAAAGACCCTTTAACAAGACTTGCTGTCTTGATTACATCTTCCTTGTATCGTCTTCTACTAGAATTTGTTGAAGATTTATACACCACTCTTGAGCTGGCAAAACAAACTAGAGAGCATTCGTGCAGCTCTTCTCTAGACAATCTCTGTTTCTTAAGTTAATCCATTTCAGACCGTGGAACAGTACTCAAAAACTTGAAGGGTGAGGAGTTTGTAAGCGTAAATAGCCTGTCTTAAAGATTCTTCCAGTGCATTACAGCTCGCCATCTGTCAGCCTCGCTATTGGACTAATGTAGGTAATCTACCCTAAACTGATCCGATTGGTTCTCGGTAATTATTTTATACCTGCGACTAATTTAGGTGGTTTTCCAGCAATGGTGCTTCCAGTCAATATCATTGCATTTCACTTGTTTACTGCACTTCTGGCCATTAAAATTGCTACACCACGAAGATGACGTGCTACAGACGCGGAATTTAACCGACAGGAAGAAGATGCTGTGTTATGCAAATGATTAGCTTTTCAGAGCATTCACACAAGGCTGGCGCCGGTGACGATACCTACAACGTGCTGACATGAGGAAAGTTTCTAACCGATTTCTCATACACAAACAGCAGTTGACCGGTGTTGCCTGGTGAAAAAGTTGCTGTGATGCCTCGTGTACCATCACGTTTCCGACTTTGATAAAGGTCGGATTGTAGCCTACAGCGATTGCGGTTTATCGTATCGCGACATTGCTGCTCGCGTTGTTCGAGATCCAATGACTGTTAGCAGAATATGAAATCGGTGGGTTCAGGAGGGTAATACGGAACGCAGTGCTGGATCCCAACGCCCTAGTATCACTAGCAGTCGAGAAGACATGCATTTTATACTCATGGCTGTAAAGGATCGTGCAGCCACGTCTCGATCTATGAGTCAACAGATGGGGACGTTTGCAAGACAACAACCATCTGCACGGACAGCTCGACGACGTTTGCAGCAGCATGGACTATCAGCTCGGAGACCATGGCTATGGTTACCCATGACGCTGCATCACAGACAGGAGCGCCTGCGATGGTGTACTCAACGACGAACCAGGGTGCACGAATGGCAAAATGTAATTTTTTCGGATGAATGCAGGTTCTGTTGACAGCATCATGATGGTCGCATCCGTGTTTGGCGACATCGCGATGAACGCACATTGGAAGCTTGTATTCGTCATCGCCATACTGGCGTATCACCCGGCGTGATGGTATGGGGTGCCATTGGTTACACGTCTCGGTCACCTCTTGTTCGCATTGACGGCACTTTGAACAGTGGACGTTACATTTCCGATGTGTTACGACCGGTGGCTCTACCCTTCATTCGATATCTGCGAAACCCTACATTTCAGCAGGATAATGTACGACCGCATGTTGGAAGTCCTGTAGGGGCCTTTCTGGATACAGAAAATGTTCGACTGCTGCCCTGGCCAGCACATTCTCGAGATCTCTCAACAACTGGAAACGTCTGGTCAACGGTGGCCGGGCAACTGGCTCCTCACAATATGCCAGCCACTACTCTTGATGAACTGTGGTGTCGTGTTGAAGCTGCATGAGCAACTGTACCTGTACACGCCATCCAAGCTCTGTTTCACTCAATGTCCAGGCGTATCAAGGCCGTTATTACGGCCAGAGGTGGTTGTTCTGGGTACTGATTTCTCGGAATCTATGCACCCAAATTGCGTGAAAATGAAATCACATATCAGTTCTAGTATAATATATTTGTCTAATGAATACCCGTTTATCATCTGCATTTCTTCTTTGTTTAGCAATTTTAATGGCCAGTAGTGTAATACTGCGTAACATATCGTTATGTTTACAGGCACGTGCCAGTCTTTTCGTCAGGAGACCTACCTAAAATTTTCATTATCAAATACGATCTCCCTTCCAACAACTTTTCCTTCTGGAAACAGTCGCCTTACCATACTATCAATTCCCTTATAAACTCTTATGAATCCCACAAATCTGAATACTCCGTTTCGTGTTCCTTTTAGGTTTCATTAATGATGGACTTCATGCGCAGCGCACCACACTCCCCTTGATGGGCGAGAGGACAAATGCCGGTGACGTGCAGTGTCTGATCCGCGTCAGTGGACTGGACAGGATATGTCCTGCGGACACGCAAAAACCGCTGACAGTTTTTCGTTCGCTGTGGGCAACAGCCGCCCGTGGCATATTCTTCTGTTCGTTTGAAATTATCTGTTTAGTTCCGCGTATTACGGGAGAGTCAACTGCAGTAGAGATAATTAGTGTGTTCCGCGACGACACTGTTTTCCACGCTCGTGTGAACTTTCAGTTTCTTCTCTTCGTTAGGATAGACTAGTGAGAAGTTGAGGGCTTTTAAATAAAAAATTTGGCCCTCAACTACGTACCCTGAGACTCAGAGTTGAAATATTAAAGGTTTTGGCTGGTTTACTTGTCTAGGGGCTGGGATACGTAGTTGCCGCATATGTGATCAATTTTAACATTTGAACCTAGTGAATTGTGTTATGGGATTAACTTTCTCGACTATTCTTTCTTTTGAAAGTGGAGGAAAAAAATTCCAACAAATGCTGCCTTCTTCAGAGAAAGGGGGCCAAGACCTCTCAGTAAATTAATAATTTGTGTCAATCAGTGAGGTGCGCGTGGGCAGTTGACTTTAAAAACTAAGGTATCTGACAGGCAAGAATAGCGTTCAGAGTAGTGACTCTCGTCTGAATGTTCTAAACGCTTTATATTTGTAGCTATCTTATATTTGTAAAATCAATGAGAAACTTTGTCAGAGCAAGGCGTTACCAATAACGCTCAAAGCGAAGGATACATAATGTTAGAAATTATGTTAATCTTACGTTTACTTTGTACCTAATATTAACTAGAGAGGTAGAAATGGATTGGAATTCGAACTCACGTATTTTTTAATGCATGTAAACCGAATTTCGATGGCATTAAGTAGCGAATGATAAGTAGATTATCACAGATGGTGTATAATAGGGTTGGAACATGTCTGGGTGACAAAATGAAAGAAATATTTTTTACAGAAGCTAAATTCTCAAAAAGACAGCTTATTACAAACCGGTGTTCTGATACGACAACTGTTCACCGCTATGATCCAGGATTCTGAAAAATACTTTTTTTTTACTATTTAGCGTATTATTTCGACGGGTGATTCGTGCTACGATGAAAGGAACAATGCATAACACCGGAGCGGTATTTTCTCTGAATACAGACCGTATTGTGAGGTAAAGTTTACTGGAAAACCTGGCGCTGGGAACAGCCTGACGTGGTGTTGCAGCAAAAGAATGTGATGTAAAGGGAGAGGCTTTCTCTGCAGCTGATGGACGGCGCTTATCTTATTTGCCGCGCCAGCTGGCGGTCTAAAAGCTGCCGGCGATAACGCGCTCGGCCACGGTGATCGCGCAGGAATTCTGGCTGCCGCGTACTTCTAATTGAAATCGTATAATCAGAGCTGAAGTAAATACCCTGTCAGCGCCGCAGTCGGATATCTCGACAGGTGTCAATGCTGAGTGACAGCCGGGCTGGAGGCACTGTTCTAGGCTTCTTTTCGTGCGAGCACAGTTGGATCAACAGGAAATTCACTATCGCAACGACATTTTTAAATTTGGCCGAGCCATCATGATCTGACAGATCCTACTTCTTTTGTATATTTGGGCTCGCAGCATCACACACATAGTAATGTGACATTTTAAATTGAATTTTCCAAATTAGCTGCTAATATTTATATTTCGTACAATAAGCCTATTTCGGTGGTACTCCCCATTGTCAAGAACAACTGCGAATATTAGAGTTGGTAAATTTTATTTATTTTTGAGATATTTGTATGTAGAGTTAACTGTACATGTATACTTACGTCACGTAGTAATTAGATAGCAATGATACTGTGTGTCTACAAAGCAAACACTCAGCTTCATTGAGAACTATCAAGTAGCTGTTAAATTATTACTTGACTTCATTTTACTAGCATAGAAACAGTAGTAGTTCACAAAAGGATTCATCAATGGTGCAGTACATGCGTACCACCCAGCTAGACTTAAGTATACACTTACAATTAAACCCAATTACAAGTATCTAAAAAGGAAATGAAATTTACCAACTGTAATATTTGCAGGTGTACGTGACAATGATACTACTTACGAAATAGGTTTATTGTACGAAATATAATGAAACTACTAGCAGCTAACTTGGAAGATTCGATTTCAAATGGCAGATCCTTATTTGTAAAAGCCGGTAAAATACTGACCAAAATTTTAGCATCTTCCATGATGTCACCATTAAATTATTTGCCATGTCAGCCACATGTTGAATTCTGCGCTGCATCAATGAAACTGAAACTGTCTGTTTCATCCATATAACTGCGAGACAAGGACCTACAAGTTACAGAATAAAAAGCAGCTAAGTAGCTGTAGGGTTCAAAACAAAGTAGCGATGAAATGAATGTTTTATGGCTATTGAAGATGGATTAAAAGCAGAACGCAAATTCTTAACCTCGTCTTATAAGAAGAAATTGTGCCACTTTTCTTCATAATCTGGAACTTTACCTTCCACAGAACTTAATTTGAGAAAATTTCGATGTCCCTCAAAACGATGATGATGTTCGATACAAGTAAGGATTAATACTGATTCTCATACGAAATAATGCAATATTTGTCATATGAGATAAATGTTATTGACAAATGTTCTCCTCATTTCAGTAAATGGAAACTAAATTACTAGATTCTAACACAAGTTTCAGTAAATGTAGGAATATGAAACTGGAGCCATAATACAACTTCTTGGTCTGCACGAAGACGAAAAGCAGAAATCAGATTTTAGTAAAAGTAGAAATGGCGCCATTATGATGAAAACTTGGTGATGAATATCTGTTTTTACCTGAAAAAGCGTTAATAATACTAATTCTATTCCCCAGAAGTTAAAAATGACAATAAATTTCCGTCTTTGGTAGAAATGGAAACAAAGGTGAGGAACAAAATCAACTTGGAACATGAAGTATGCCGGCCGAAGTGGCCGTGCGGTTCTAGGCGCTGCAGTCTGGAAACGCGAGACCGCTACGGTCGCAGGTTCTAATCCTGCCTCGGGCATGGATGTGTGTGATGTCCTTAGGTTAGTTTGGTTTAACTAGTTCTCAGTTCTAGGGGACTAATGACCTCGGAAGTTGAATCCCATAGTGCTCAGAGCCATTTGAACCATTTGAACATGAAGTATGATTTGAATGAACAGAAACCAAACTGAATACAAACTGAATACAAAAAGATGTTGTTAGAAAAAGCAGTGAAATATTAATTCTTGATTTAACTAAGCACCTAAAATATACGAATTTCATTTGTCTCGAGGGCAATTTAATATTATGTATCTTTCGTTATGTTATATATATATGACAGTACAAAAAATACTAAAAATGTCGAAGGTTTTATTAGGTCCTAAACTTATTTAGAGATATTTCCTAATATCTGATCTGGTTCAAGGAAAATGGTTTCAGAATGAGTGGGAGCCACTGCTTTAGAAACTCCGTGGCTTTAATTTTTGACGAAAATTATGGATTTGAATGTGCAGCGCATCGAATTTTATTCCTTTGCCGAGATCGAAGTTTACAAGAAATCCCCTTTAACGAAGTACCAGAACGTAAAACCTTACCGTTTGTTTAACATCAAAGTTATTAGCGTCTATGCTGTATTGGACAAGGATGAAAAAGAAAATCGGTCATGACTCTGTTGAAAGAAACGCTCCTGTGTTCGTCAGAAGTTATTTAGGTGAGCCACGGGAATCCTAAATCAGAATAGCAGGATGGGTATGACATTTCACTGCTACCGGAAATGAGTCCGACGAGTTAATCAACAAGCACCGCGCCACGTTGCACGATAAGTATCCGAGTTGTTTTCACAGCTATTTCGTTTGTTCGTTTGTTTCGTGAAGACCATGACTTTAGTCTTCTCAATATGTAGTTCAGTCGAGCGACGATATTAGTCCAACATGAAATCACAACCTTCACAGGGTAGCAGCGCGTCCGTGGTTTAGCACTTCGTCTTCGGATCAATGCATTAAATTGTAATAGCACTCTGAAGGAATTGGCATCGCTCTAGTTGACGTTGTAGACGTTGTACATTTTCGTTAGATACCTCATCGTTCGGAAACGTATCCTTGTGAAGTACTTGTGTAGATTCCAGTGAGTTCCTTCCTGGAGCCCGCCGATGTGTCCGAGCGGTTCTAGGCGTTACAGTCTGGAACCGCTCGACCGCTACGATCGTAGGTTCGAATCCTGCCTCGGGCATGGGTGTGTGTGATGTCCTTAGGTTAGTTAGGTTTAAGTAGTTCTAAGTTGTAGGGGACTGATGACCTCAGAAGTTAAATTCCATAGTGCTCAGAGCCATTTGAACCATCTTTCCTGAAACTGTAGAGCGAAAAACAGACATTTTGCGTCAAAGATGAGATACGTTACGACGTCAAGGGATTTCATCACGAGCTTTCTGTTTCCTGACTTTTGATATTCCTTTAATGTAACACTACTTCAATACCCTGTTAAGGAAATGTCTGCAATTCAGATATTTGAGAGATTTTTCTGTTGTTATGAACAGACTACCAAAGCAGATACCAAATCATAATATTTTTTTCTCTCATAAATTATAGATTTAATGAGATCTACATCTACATCTACGTGATTACCCTGCTATTCACAATAAAGTGCCTGGCAGAGGGTTCAGTGGAACCACGTTCAAGCTGTCTCTCTACCGTTCCACTCTCGAACTGCATGCGGGAAAAACGAGCACTTAAATTTTTCTGTGCGAACTCTAATTTTTCTTATTTTATCGTGATGATTATTTCTCCCTATGTAGGTGGGTGCCAACGGAGTGTTTTCGCAAGCGGAGGAGAAAACTGGTGATTGAAATTTCATGAGAAGATCCCGTCGCAAGGAAAAACGCCTTTGTTTTAATGATTGCCACTCCTATTCACTTATCATGTCTGTGACACTATCTCCCCTATTTCGCGATAATACAAAACGAGCTGCCCTTCTTTGGACTTTTTCGATGTCATCCGTCAGTCCCACCTGATGCGGATCCTACACCGCACAGCAATACTTCAGAATAGGGCGGACAAGCGTGGTGTAAGCAGTCTCTTTAGTAGACCTGTTGCGTCTTCTAAGTGTTCTGCCAATGAATAACAGTCTTTGGTTTACTCTACCCACGACATAATCTACGTGATAGTTCCAATTTAGGTTATTTGTAATTATAATCCCTAAGTATTTAGTTGAATTTACAGTTTTCAGATTTGTATAAGTTATCGCGTAATTGAAATTTAGCTGACGTCTTTTAGTACTCATGTGAATAAGTTCACGCTTTTCCTTATTCAGGGTAAATTGAAACTTTTCGCACAATACACATATCTTATCTAAATCACTTTGCAAGTCGTTTTGATCATCTGATGACTTTACAATACGGTAAATGACAGCATCATCTGCAAACAATCTAAGACGGCTACTCAGATTGTCTCCTATGTCGTTAATATATATCAGGAACAATAGAGGGCCTATAACACTTCCTTTTGGAACGCCGGATATTACTTCTGTTTTACTCGATGACTTTCCATCTGTTACTACGAACTGTGACCTTTCTGAGAGGAAATCACGAATCCTGTCGCACAACTGAGGCGATACTCCGTAAGCACGCAGTTTGGTCAGAAGACGCTTGTGAGGAACGGTATCGGAAGCCATCTGGAAATCTAAAATACTAACATGCCAAACCATGAACGTCTAAGGACTTGCTTCTATTCAGAAAGATGGAACAGGGACGAGGATAAAATAAACATTAACAAATGCATTGTCACGGTACAAGAGGGTCATCAGAGCAATGCGAAAGGGAATAAGTGTCGATGTCAATTGTATTCCCTTGTCTTCCATGTCAAGTAGAACCAGGGTGAAATAAGAGAACCCTCTCATATGGGCTGCGATTCAGCTTTCATTGCACTTACAATCCTTACGTAACTGTAAGATGGAGTAAAAAGAAGCGTTTGGGAGTCTTCTTCGGCTGTTTGTGCCCTGGAATTTTTGAGAAACCTTCATATCACATCTGACGATGATCGTCAGAGGTAACTAAGCACCAAGTTCAGCTACGGCCGATAGAGGACGTGTTTACCAGCTACTTGCTTTATCAACTGTCCCCTGCGTGGAATTATTGGAGGCATTTAAAATCCGTCTATGGAACTACTGGAAACACAGATACAAGACATCAGTGGTCTGTAATGATACATATGCATAATTTTTGTTCGCTACAAAAGATACGGAAGCGTGAGATTTACTTACGGCATTTTATGTTAGATTTTCGCTTACATCAGGAAGTGTCGTCGCGTGTCCATTTTTGAGGCACTCCTTCAATGGCCTTTATGTGTCCTGCCTTGACTCATGCTGATTTGCAGCAACACACTTTTGTTGAAGGTAAATACGACAAGATGTAGCGCAGCTAATTTTTGCTTGTATACTGCTGCTAAGCACGTCTTCATTTGAGGAGAAAAGCCGGCCGCGGTGGTCTCGCGGTTCTAGGCGCGCAGTCCGGAACCGTGCGACTGCTACGGTCGCAGGTTCGAATCCTGCCTCGGGCATGGATGTGTGTGATGTCCTTAGGTTAGTTAGGTTTAAGTAGTTCTAAGTTCTAGGGGACTAATGACCACAGCAGTTGGGTCCCATAGTGCTCAGAGCCATTTGAACCATTTTGAGGAGAAAACGTTTTTAGATTAAGTGAAAATCATAACTGGTAGTTATATTATCGAGACTACATACACAAAAACACAAAGAGGCATGTTCGTTCAGCAGCATGCAAACACTGGAGGTGTTATACTGCATCGTATTTCACGTCAAGTAATGTGTATTGGTGCAATCCAATGGGACATAAAGCAATAAAACAACAGTACTGAACGAAGGAATTCATCAAAACGTTCAAGCAGAGGACACTTTCTGATATGAGCGAAAATCTGACGTAAAATGCCGTAAATCGCCACTAAATATTTTTTTGTAATTTTTACGTTTTGTTGCCCGCAACATAGTATACGTCGGTATAAGACATTATGGAAATGAATGCTTCATACCAGCTGCAATAAGGTAATAGGTTTTTTTTATACTTCACACGACAGGCATGTTTCGGCTTATTGCCATTATAAAACGACGTTTAGTTGGAAGTGACGGCCGTACTGCATCTATAAGAAAGACTTTCTGTCATGTCTCGGTACGTATAATAGTTCTTGTAGCTACGAAACGTAAAAATACGTTTCTGTCAAATGCAGCATAATCGTCACTTCCAACAAGACGTCAGCAATAAGCTGAAACAAGCCTGTCGTGTAAAATATTAAAGAAGTATTACCTTACTGCAGCTGGTTTGAAGCAATAGTTTCCGTAATTTTTTGTCATCAACCGTTTTTAGATCTAGACAGGAAACCAAAATTAAACATAGGTTTCACTGCAGATCATGGGTAATGTGTGAAGTCAGTATGGAGAAACGCGTATGGTGATATTAATACGCAACTTCCAGCAGTTACAGCAATGTATTTTCGATGCCTTTAACAACTGCAATGCAGCTACAGGCACTATGACCACACAAAATAAAGCCTTTAATGTTCTAGATAAATAGAAAAACTTTGAACCGTTTTTATAACAATTTTAGTGCTAGTGAAAACTTGCGATGATCTAGTAAGAATCCAGGCATCGAGTAATTAAAGAGAGTAGCCAAAATAAAAGTGGTCCGGAAAACATTCATAAGACTGACGCAGAACTGACCCTTGCTAATGAAGGAGAACTGCCCATCACAGAAAATGCTGGAAACTGTGACATCGATCGAGGTTTCAAATTTCGAGTTCAAGAAATCGTTCACGCAGGAGAATAGTACAGACATACCGTCACCTGATCACTGGACGGACTCCGTATGGACGAAGTAGTAATAAGCATCCCTGGCGTAGAGAGAAACAACTGGAAGACCTGAAAGCAAATAAGTCACCAGATCCGGATGGAATTCCAGTTCGGTTTCACAAAGGGTACTCCGCGGCATGGACCCCTTACTTATCTTGCCTTTATCGCGAATCTCTCTTCCAGCACAAAGTTTCAAGCGACTAAAAAAAAAATCCAGGTGACTCCTGTATACAAATAGGGTAAAAGAACGGACCTGCAAAATTACAGACCAATATACCTAACTTCGGTTTGTTGCAGAATCCTTGAACATATTCTGCGTTCGAATATAATAAATTTTCTTGAGACTGAGGGAGCCTGTGTCCACGAATCAGCATGGTTTTAGAAAGCATCGCTCTTGCGAAACTAAGCTTGCTCTTTTCTCACGTGATATACAGCGAACTATGGATGAAGGACAACATGAAGATTCCTTATTTCTAGATTTCCGGAATGCATTTGACACCATGCCTCACTGCGGGCTTTTAATATAGGTACGAGCGTATGGAACAAATGCTCAGGTATGTGAGTGTTCCAAGACTTCTTAAACAACAGAACCTAGGATGTTGTCCTCGACAGCGAGTCTCCATGAAGAACAGGTGCATCGCCAGGCGTCCTCCAGGAAACTGTGATAGGACCGCTGTTGTTCTCTACATATGTAAATGATTTGGCGGACGGGGTGGGCAGCAATCTGCCCTTGCTTGCTGATGATGCTTAGGTGTACGCTAATGTGTCTAAGTTGAGTCAATGTGGGAAGATACGAACGACTGGGACAGAATTTCTACTTGGTATGCTGAATGACAGCTAACTATAGATGTGTGAAAATTTAAGTTAATGTCGATGAGTAGCGAAAACAAATCCGTAATGTTCGGATGCAGCATTAGCAGCGTACGACTTGACAAAGTCACGTCGTTTAAATACTTAGGCGTAACGTTGCAAAGCGATATGAAATGGAACGAACATGTGAGGACTGTGTTAGGGAAGGCGGATGGTCGACTTAGGATTACTGTGAGAAGTTTTGGAAAGCGTGGTTCATCTGTAAAGGGGACATCATATAGGACGCTAGTGCGACCTGTTCTTGAATACTACACGAGTGTTTGAGATCCGTACCAGGTCGGATTGAAGGAGGACATCGAGGCTATTCAAATGCGGGCTGCTATATTTGTTGCCGGTAGATTCGAAAAACAAGTAAGTGTTACGGAGACGCTTCGAGATCTTAAATAGGAATCCCTGGAGGTAAGACGATGTTCTACATCTACATGTACATGGAAACTTTGAAAATCACATTTAAGTGTCTGGCAGAGGGTTCATCGAACCACCTGCACAATTTTCTATTATTCCAGTCTCGTATAGCGGGTGGAAAGAACGAACATCTGTATTTTTCCGTACGAGCTCTGATTTCCCTTATTTTATAGTGGTGATCGTTCCTCCCTATGTAGGTCGGTGTCAACAAAGTAGTTTCGCATTAGGAGGAGAAAGTTGGAGCTTGGAATTTCGTGAGAAGATTCCGCCGCAACGAAAAACGCCTTTCTTTTAATGATGTCCAGCCCATATCCTGTATCATTCCAGTGACACTCTCTCCCATTTCGCAATAATACAAAACGTGCTGCCCTTCTTTGAGCTTTTTCGATGTACTCCGTCAGTCCTATCAGGTAAGGGTCCCACACCGTGCAGCAGTATTCTCAAAGAGGACGGACAAATGTAGTGTAGGCAGTCTCCTTAGTAGATCTGTTACATTTTCTATGTGTCCAGCCAATAAAACGCAGTCTTTGGTTAGCCTTCACCCACAACATTTTCTGTGTGTTCCTTCCAATTTAAGTTGTTCGCAATTGTAGTTCTTAGGTATTTTGTTCAATTTACGGCCTTTATATTTGACTGATTTATTGTGTGACCAAAATTTAACGGATTCCTTTTAGCACTCATGTGGATGACCTCACACTTTTCGTTATTTAGCCGGCCGCAGTGGCCGAGCGGATCTAGACGCTGAAGTCTGGAACCGCGCGACCGCTACGGTCGCAGATTCGAATCCTGCCCCGGGAATGGGTGTGTGTGATGTCCTTAGCTTAGTTAGGTTTAAGTAGTCCCATAGTGCTCAGAGCCATTTCAACCATTTTTTCGTAATTTAGGATCAACTGCCACTTTTCGCACCATTCAGATATCTTTTCTAAATCTTTTTGCAATTTGTTTTGATCATCTGATTACTTTATTAGTCGATAAACGACAGCGTCATCTGCAAAGAACCTAAGACGGCTGTTCAGACTGTCTCCCAAATTGTTTATATACACTCCTGGAAATTGAAATAAGAACACCGTGAATTCATTCTCCCAGGAAGGGGAAACTTTATTGACACATTCCTGGGGTCAGATACATCACATGATCACACTGACAGAACCATAGGCACATAGACACAGGCAACAGAGCATGCACAATGTCGGCACTAGTACAGTGTATATCCACCTTTCGCAGCTATGCAGGCTGCTAGTCTCCCATGGAGAAGATCGTAGAGATGCTGGATGTAGTCCTGTGGAACGGCTTGCCATGCCATTTCCACCTGGCGCCTCAGTTGGACCAGCGTTCGTGCTGGACGTGCAGACCGCGTGAGACGACGCTTCATCCAGTCCCAAACATGCTCAATGGGGGACAGATCCGGAGATCTTGCTGCCCAGGGTAGTTGACTTACACCTTCTAGAGCACGTTGGGTGGCACGGGATACATGCGGACGTGCATTGTCCTGTTGGAACAGCAAGTTCCCTTGCCGGTCTAGGAATGGTAGAACGATGGGTTCAATGACGGTTTGGATGTACCGTGCACTATTCAGTGTCTCCTCGACGATCACCAGAGGTGTACGGCCAGTGTAGGAGATCGCTCCCCACACCATGATGCCGGGTGTTGGCCCTGTGTGCCTCGGTCGTATGCAGTCCTGATTGTGGCGCTCACCTGCACGGCGCCAAACACGCATACGACCATCATTGGCACCAAGGCAGAAGCGACTCTCATCGCTGAAGAAGACACGTCTCCATTCGTCCCTCCATTCACGCCTGTCGCAACACCACTGCAGGCGGGCTGCACCATGTTGGGGCGTGAGCGGAAGACGGCCTAACGGTGTGCGGGACCGTAGCCCAGCTTCAAGGAGACGGTTGCGAATGGTCCTCGCCGATACCCCAGGAGCAACAGTGTCCCTAATTTGCTGGGAAGTGGCGGTGCGGTCCCCTACGGCACTGCGTAGGATCCTACGGTCTTGGCGTGCATTCGTGCGTCGCTACGGTTCGGTCCCAGGTCGACGGGCACGTGCACCTTCCGCCGACCACTGGCGACAACATCGATGTACTGTGGAGACCTCACGCCCCACGTGTTGAGCAATTCGGCGGTACGTCCATCCGGTCTCCCGCATGCCCACTATACGCCCTCGCTCAAAGTCCGTCAACTGCACTTACGGTTCACGTCCACGCTGTCGCGGCATGCTACCAGTGTTACAGATTGCGATGGAGCTCTGTATGCCACGGCAAACAGGCTGACACTGACGGCGGCGGTGCACAAATGCTGCGCAGCTAGCGCCATTCAACGGCCAACACCGCGGTTCCTGGTGTGTCCGCTGTGCCGTACGTGTGATCATTGCTTGTACAGCCCTCTCGCAGTGTCCGGAGCAAGTATGGTGGGTCTGACACACCGGTGTCAATGTGTTCTTTTTTCCATTTCCAGGAGTGTATATGAGAAACAGCAAAGGGCCTACAACACGACATTGGGGAACGCCAAGCACAACAGATTATAATTAGATTTTAGTGTACTAAATTCATTCACACATAGAGAAAGTTCAACTAAGTGAGCTCTTAGGCAAGGGAAATAGTAGGTGCATGTTCTTTTTTAAATCTGATCCTACACGCATGCCGCCATTTGTTTGTCAGATATCGTGCGCGAATACTGTCACCTGTTGACTGTCAAAAATAGATTTTAGTTACCCCACAATAAACATTTGGAGTTACTATTTAGTATGTGACTAAAAAAAATTCTGTGTGGAGTAAATTAAATTCTGATGTGATGCAGTTTATTAATCATTTATAATAACACTATTACAATCATACTAAAGATATTTCAGTGTTTTCTGCTTCGATTTTCATTGTTGTCGTCAGCAGTCTACTGGCGTTACTCGATGACTTTTCGTCAATTACTACGAATTGTGATCACTCTGACTGGAAGTCACAAATCCAGTCACATAACTGAGACGATATTCCATAAGGACGCAATTTCACTATAAGCCGATTGTGTGGTACAGTGTCAAAAGCCTTCTGGAAATCCAAAAATGCGGAATCGATCTGAAATCCCTTGTCAATAGCGCTCAGCACTTTATGCGAATAAAGAGCTAGTTGTGTTTCACAAGAACGATGTTTCCCTGTGTTAGGCCTACACCCTTTGTGGCTGAAGCCCTTCTTGTGTTTTCCAGAGACCCTCCTACCTAAAAAACCGCCCAGTCCACGCCACACAGCCCCTGCTACCCGTGTAGCTGCCTCCTGCATAAAGTGGACATCTGATCTATTCAGCGGAACCCGAAATCCAACCACCCTTTGGCGCAAGTAGAGGATTTTGCAGCCTACACGGTCGTAGAACCGTCTGAGCCTCTGATTCAGACCCTCCATTCCGCTCCGTGCCAGAGGTCCGCAATCGGTCCTGTCGGCTATGCTGTAAATAGTCAGCTCTGCTTTCATCTTTCAAGCAAGAATGGTAGCCTTTACTACTTATGTTAGCCATTCGAAACCAGAGAGAATCTCTTCTGATCTAAAGTGACACACATCATTGGTACCGACGTGAGCAACCATCTGCAGTTGGCTACACCATATGCTCTTCATGGCATCTGGGAGGACCTGTTCCACCTCTGGAATGACTCCACCCGGTATGCACACGGAGTGCACATTGGTTTTCTTTCCCTTCTTGGCAGCCATGTCCCTAAAGAGCCCCATAACCCTCCTAACGTTGGAGCTCTCAACAATCAATAACCCCACCCTCTGTGATTGTCCGGATCTTGCAGGATGAGAGGTTTCCTCTGAAACAGGACAGGCGACAGCATCTGGCTCAGCGACAGCGTCAGGCACGGACAGCGTCTGGAACTTGTTTGTCAGACATACCGGGGAGGCCTTACGTGTGGCCGCCTGGGAAGTCTTTCGCCACCTGCTAAACCCTGGGGCGACCTCCCACTCGACCACAGTTGAGAGATCAACCTCAATGCGAACAGTAACTGGGCTGTCCACCGGTGAGGACCGATCGGAGGACTCGGCCGTGCTGGACGTCCGTTGGATCCCCACGGCCGGCCCACAACAGTGGTGCCCATCCACTGCAGCCTCAGGGTATGTAACCGAAGCCATCACAGCTTGAAGTTCTTTTCGATGAACGCTATTGAGAAAATCTGGAGAATCGGCGTTTGAAGGAGACTGCCGAATGAGTCCACTGCCGCCAATACACATTGAGCGAAATTTCCACAAAGATACGAGAAATTAGGGCTCATACGCAGGCAGAGAGACAGTCGTTTTTCTCTCGCTCTGTTTGAGAATGGAATAGGAAAGCGAATGACTAGCAGGGGTACAGGATACCCTCCGTCACGTACCGTACGGTGGGTTGCGGAGTATCTATGCAGTTGGTTCACCAATCTGTTGCTATCACATGTTTGCCCATGCGCATTTCCCGCATGCTCTTTTCCGGGCATTTCACTGTGTCAATAAGTTTGAGTGAGGTAGAGGAGCAGACGTGCTTAGCGTGCAGTTGAATGTAACATAAAATGATGCTCACTAAAAAACAGCGTCTGTTCGTTGTCGAAAGTTATGCAAAGCACAATTAGTGGAAAATATGTGAGGAACTGTTTGTGAGAGAGTTTAAGACTGTAAGAGCTCTAGCAAAACCTCCAGCAAAGTCTTCAGTGGAAAACCTAGTAGCAAAATGGTGTGATACGACTTATGTAAGAAATAAAAACACTAATTATCCCATAAGTTGTCGAAAACCAGAAAAAATTGCTAGAGTGAAGGAAAACCTTCGTCTATGAACGGGGGATTTAAGATATCGACGTTTAGAAATGTTATGCAAATGGGCCTGCATATGTATCCTTACAAATTAACCGTTGTGTATGATTTAAAGCGTCCAGACGAACTTTTGGATGTTGAGTTCGGCCAGTGATTTGTGAGTGAAATGGAGTGAGGTTTTAGTGTCTTCAGTTTTTCATTTATTTATATTATGCCTGGTTCTGTCAGTGTATATGAACTCATAGAACATGTGCCATTATGGATCAGAGCCGTTGCATAATCTCAAGATTGGTGTTTGGTATGCAAGTCTGGTGTCGGCAGCGTGACACTTTTCTTTCACCAAACTGTCAACGCTAATTATTCTTATCCATTACGGATATTTTAGAACCGTGACTGTATGTTGAATGTAAATAAGTTATACAAAACTGCAACTAGTCACTTTTTTGAATAATTATGTTTTATTCCATGAACCGGTTTTCGAACCTTTTCATGTTCATCTTCAGATGGTTTCAGGAAGTTACATCATTATTGCTAGCATAATGCTGGGTGCTGGCTCCATGACAAAAAGATGGAACACACTTTAATGTATCGCCATGACTATAGCGTATCTGTCGATATGGATGTAAATTTAGTTTTTTACTTACTGCGGAAGTGTAGGCAGCTTTTTTCGGTTAGTGTAGTCATGGCGATACATTAAAGTGTGTTCAATCTTTTTGTCATAGAGCCAGCACCCAGCATTATGCTAGCAATAATGACGTAACTTCCTGAAACCATCTGCAGATGAACCTGAAAAGGTTCGAAGACCGGGTCATGGAATAAAACATAATTATTCAAAAAAGTGATTGGTTGCAGTTTCGTATAACTTATTTACATGTCAACGCTAATGTGTATGTCCAGAAACAGTTTAATCCATACGGGGATCAAATCCCAGAGGATCACCGACTGTGTGGATATTTTCAACAAGACGCAACAGCACCACACATCGCCTTGACAACGTTCTCACTAGTGCAGGAGAGAACTATGAGCAGACGCGGTTACCTGATCTCTCTCGATGTGATTTTTTACACTTTGGGGTAATTAAAGAGTCACGTGTACTCAAAATAATACTCATTCACTGGAAGAGTTATAGCAGAACACTGTAAAAGCTATTGCTGCGCTCCTTCTCGCTCGCTCGGTCTCAGGCGGCTCTTCTACGCATTCTCACAGCCATCGCAGAGCTGCATCGACAGCAACGGTGGCCATTTTTCAACGTCTTCTGTTATGTCTATTAACAAAGGACAATCCGGCGTCAGTCTTGTTGTAAATATTTTCCCGGCATATTTTATTTTGGCCGCCTTGTAATAACAGAGCTCACACCATCTGAAGACGACGGCTGGGTCCGTCGTTAAAATCTCGTGCAGTAAAATGGAATAAACAACTCGGCTGCACTCCCGAAAGCACGTGATTAATGAGTCGCGCTGAGAAGACCTGAGAGATTATATCTGCGAAGTGTTTACATTCTTGTATTTGCATCAACCTGCAGTCCAGTATTTATTTTTCTGTTCAGCTCGAGGTATGATCAATATTATTTCTTGTGAAGTATTTAGCACTCGTTTCTTGATAACAGTTTAAGCGCGCTTTACTGTTTTTCTATTATTGTAAAATTAATATTATGTGTGATAAGCGTGGGTCTTGCAATGGGTTAGTCAGTTTTAGACAAACATGTGAAGATTGTGGGTTGGTTTTTCATTGGACTGAGCGTTTTGGAGTGGTTAATAAAGTGACAAGAGAGGAATCGATTTGTGTATTGTGCAGGCAAGATAAAAAGAGAATATTGGAACAGTGAAGAAAAATTTGTGTCTTGAAGGTAGATTATGGAACGTCGTATTTTGAACTATATGAGTTGGAGGAAGAAACGAACGATGGGCACTGCGACAGGGCAGCAAGCAAAAACTGATAAGAGAGAAGTTCAGAAATCATTCTTAAAATTACAGTTAGCCACCGATTGGACTTGTTACCTGAAATAGGCATTGAAGAGCTATGTCCAGATTTGAAACAAAGTAACGTACATCAGACTCGTAAAAACGACATTAAAAGTAGATAGTAACCAAATCAAACTAGAAAGAAGAGCGAGTTGTTGCTAGGCATCAGCTGCGGTAGAGGTGTATGGCAGATGCTACAGGAAAAGTTATGTGTAGAATGCAAGGTCTCTAGCATCCTAAAACCTAGTGCCAGATGACAGAGAATATATTAGCTTTGTGCAAAAATTTCGCTGATAACCATTACACACTCATAGCAGGAGTGGCAGAAAACAGTCTAGATAACGAAAAGATTACAGGATTAAAGATGAAATTTGACGAGTTTTGCAGCCCCGTGACTGACCCTGTTAACACTACTGTCAGCCACGTAACAAAAAAGTGGGGTGGATTGCTGTTGACTGAAGCAAAATCTCATATATTTGCTGTACCAGATGCTGCAAATGGGATATGGCTATACGCAAACTACAGCCAGCAACTGAGTAGGAAAGGGAAGGACAGATTGGATTGTTTGGGGGAAGAGACCAAACAGCAAGGTCATCGGTCTCATTGGATTAGGAAAGGACGGAGAAGGAAGTCGGCCGTGCCCTTTCAAAGGAACCATCCCGGCATTTGCCTGGAGTGATTTAGGGAAATCACGGAAAACCTAAATCAGAATGGCCGGACGCAGGATTAAACCGTCGTCCTCCCGAATGCGAGTCCAGTGTGCTAACCACTGCGCCACCTCGCTCGGTGCAAAGAACAGAAACATGGTAATTAATATGGCTAGAGAGAAAACAAGTGAAGAAGTTATTTAAAATTTTTTTCATAGTTTGCTAACTGATTCTTTCAAAACTGACCTCCCCTCAATTTCGAAATAAAATGTAGTAAATTGTTGTCTTTACAACGAATAGAATAACACCAAGAATTAATGTAGTAGGCAAACAAGAGTCATAAAATGGAATAAAATGATCCAAATATGTGAGTGTACGTTGTGACAAAACTAGGCCTGGAAGAAACATAATGCTAACCTGAAATAACTAAGGTCAGGCTGTTTTGATTTCGGTTTAATTGTTTATTTCGGAAACTAACAATTCAAGTTCTTAACATATTTTGCATACGCCCACACATTTATATTTTATGGTGTACTTGTTTAGGATAAGTTATCACTTTGAATAAAGGATGGATTACACAAAAGCGAGCAGTGCGAATAATATCTGATGTTAGAAAACAAACAGTTATGCGTTGTAACCACTCCTTAACAATGTGTTTAGGGATAAATAGCTCATCGCAATTTGAAAAATAAATGTGATGTCCACACTTACAAGACTTGAAGGGTAAAAGACCTTTTTTTACTAATTTCTAAAGCTTATGTGAATTCAATATGCAGGCATTAATTCGTTTGATCATTTTCCTAATAGCATAAAATTTCTGGCAAGTTTCAAAGTAAATTTTAAGCCTAGCCTAAAATTATTTCTTCTGGATGATTAATTATATGCCTTAGCAAAATTTTTAGTTAAAATGTGTAGGATGTGTAACTAAAAAATAACTAATCAGGAAACGGTGTGTATGAATATTTGCACGACTATTATTAAGGACTTAATATAATAATTATTATTAAATTTAAGCCATTAAGTTATTAATTAATTTGCAAATGCCCAGAACGGAGCCATGCTGACATACAAGGCATGCACATGAAGCCTGTATGCTGTTCTTCTGCGCACATCGTAAAGAACTTTGGAAATAATCTACAGAACACGCAACTGGTTAATTTGAATGAAACAATTGTTTCGTTTAACTTAGTCGGCAAACGATCTAGGTATGTGTTCTTCCATTTAGTCAATGTTTCCTTTTAGTTTGGCTCACAGTCAGTGGGGATTTTATGTCATCGAGCAACATCCAAAAACTGGTCACATAAAATGTCTGTAGGTAATCTGTCTCATAATGGTTGCATCTCACCGAACCATATCAACGAATTCTTCTCAAATCATTTTTCTGTTCATTGCACGTCGTAATGTTTTCATACATGAAAAATGAAAATAATAATACCATATTAGTTCAGTTGCTGAGCTCGCGAGGTTAACTACTTGTGCAACTGTGAATTATACTTTATTTAACTTCAGTTAAAGTGCAATTTGTAGTTGTGGCAGTTAAAAAGCTTCTGTTCAAATAAAGTTTCAGGCTGTTTATCCGAGGACGTTAATCAATACACGCTTTCCATTGCTGACACAAAAGAGAGCCACGTACGGTTGGAAGTGTGGGTAATAAATTACGCAGACGTTCGTGTCACTTTTAAGGGGAATTTGCTGTCAATTCCCACTAATTTGTAAGTTAACTACACAAATGATTTGTGAACTCACTCATTCTGACAATGACTGTACTTTAGGGATCAATGTGTCGCCACGATTGAAGCAGTTCAACTACCCACGTCGTAATCATTGAACAGAGCAATTAACCAGTCACAACTAGAACTATTTGCTGCCGAAATAGGTCATGACTATGCCGTATGCTCTCAGATACTCAATAATATTAGACGAACAAAATTTTATATGCAGCAAGAATAAGGATTTGACTACAAATCACGTGCAATAACTCCAGTGCGTAAGTTGCACAATGTTCATTTTACTCATCACTACCAGCAGGCCACAAGGAGGGTACCGAAGAATGAAGAGGTACGCAGAAGACAGAGAAGCATGGAGGGCTATGCAGTCAAAACCTGCCGCAAGGCAGACAATCCTGTGATGATGATGATTATGATGTAGGTAAAATACGTTACTGTGGTGGGGTGAAATTCCTTCAGAAACACATACCCTGATTCCACATGTGTATCGTTTACATATGGCTGACAATTTCGAAAAGAAAGTGGATCAGTTGATATGTCAGTATTTCTGTAAATTCACACAGTTCTCTCAATATATACGTGCAGTTTAATTGCTCTGCAAAAAGTAAAATCGCAATGCCTGTACGCTAGCCTTCAGTTAAAGCTACACTACAAATTTCATATACCTGTTGGCTGAAATCAAATTATCAACAGCCCCTACTGATCGTGTACCTATTCGAATTGAATAAATAAATATTAACAATAATCTCAGACTCATAACTGCACACGCACAAATTTTGTAAATGTAAACTGCTCATTAACACTCGGAAATTCAGATTTGTCACAAAAATATTTTATATTAGACAACTCTATTTGCCTAAAACACGGGATTGTTGCTAAGTACTTCAATGAATTCAGAAGACTACTGCACGATACCTATACTGACCAGTCACATTAATGTGACCATCCGTCAAAGACCTGAATGACCACCTTTTGCGGCAATGACCGCTACGAGACGTGCAGAATGTGAGAGTTAATGAGCTTCTGGAAGCTACCGACAGTTTCCGACCCATAACAACACTAGTGCCCCGGCCAGCTGCGCTTGGTTTCTCGTTTGAGGATCCATAGCGCAGCAGACGGAGCGAGGTAGCCCCACAGATTCTCGATTGGTTTAATCGGGGGCGTTTAATGTTCAGGGGAGTATGGTAAACTCGTCCTCGTGGTCTTTGGACCATGCACGTACGCTGCGAGCTGTGTGCCAGATTGCATTGTCCGGCTGGTAGATGCCATCATGCCGTGGAAGAACAAACTGCATGTAGGATTGGACATGGTCGCCAAAGATAGATACACGGTGCCTTCCAGAATGAAGAAATCACCAAGAGAAAGCCGCGAGGACGTTCCCCGGGCCATAAGGCTTCCTCATCTGGTCTCGAACCTTTTCTTTCAGACCTTACACGCCGTACACATCAACGGCCGTCTGTCCGACAGAGCATGAAACATGATTCATCTGAAAGGCCATCTGTTGCCACTCAGTGGACGTCCAGTTGCGGTACTGACGAGCATATTTCAGCCTTCGTCACCGATGAACAGCAGTTGCATGGGTACATGACCTAGGCGCCCGCTGCAGAGGTCCATACGGAGCAACTTTCGTTTAACAGTCATTGAGGAGACACTGTTGGTAGCCTCTTGGTTCAGCTGGGCGGTCAGTTGCTCAACAGGTGCACGTAGATTCGCCTGAACACATTTCTGCAGATGTCGTTCACCTCTGCCATCTATAGCACGTGGTGCACCACAGTCGCCTCGCAGCCAATTTTGGATAGTGCCATTTTTCCAGGCACGGTGTACTTTAATCACTGCGGCACGCGAACAATTTACAAACTTAGTTGTTTCGGAAATGCTTGCACCCTTGGCCGGAAAGCCAATGATCATGCTGTTTCGGACGTCAAATAGATCACTCCGTTTCAGCATAACAACAACAACTGCACTATTTCCCGAGTCCCCCCCGACACGCTTTGTATACTGTCCACTGCTATAGTTCAATTCTTTTATCTTGGCGGTTCGCGCATGCCCGCCCAGACGCGGGAGATTGCTGCGTTGCCAGTTGTATGCGCCACGAGAAGCAGCGCCATAGTATATAGGAGGAGGAAGTTAGTGTTTAACGTCCCATCGACAACGAGATCATTAGAGACGGAACACAAGCTCGAATTAGGGAAGGATGGGGATGGAAACGGCCGTGCCCTTTCGAAGGAACCATCCCGGCATTTGCCTGAAGTGATCTAGGGAAATCACGGAAAACCTAAATCAGGATGGCCGGACGTGGGATTGAACCGTCGTCCTCCCGAATGCGAGTCCAGTGTGCTAACCACTGCGCCACCTCGCTCGATGCCATACTATATAGTTAGCAAACTTACGTTTAGGAGGGAGCGCGCAGTTTATGAAATAAAGCTATCAAGGCCGCTTTAACCCTTTCGCTGCTACAGAGACGTGCTCCCCGCATTCCGCGATGTGCGCGATTTTTTCATCATTGCTTTCTCTGCCTCGTGATGACTGGGTGTTGTGTGATGTCCTTAGGTTAGTTAGGTTTAAGTAGTTCTAAGTTCTAGGGGACTGATGACCATAGCTGTTAAGTCCCATAGTGCTCACAGCCATTTGAACCATTTTGTCATCATTACACTGCTCGCCTGTGCAGACACATAGTGTTTCGACTGCTTTGACACACTTTATCATTCGATTTTACAAAAACTATTTGACCCAAAAACTTTATTTTTACACATCTTCTTCACTGATACCTTCCCTGCATAAATGACTTAATTTTGTTTCGAAGTTCAACGCAGCTATTGTGCAGCATTAGATGTAGTAAACCATTGCACGAAATTTTGAAGAGTTTGCAGAGGTAAAAGTCCATAGCGTATACTTTCCGTATGGTCGATTTTAGTTGCCACTAGAAATTTCAAAAAATTACATTCAAACGAATAAAATTCATAAAGTAATACACTTTGATATTGTTTTTCAATAAAGAAAATGTTAAGCACCAGACAAGGTTTGAACTCATTACCTTCCGCTCAGTAGTCATACACTGCAACCATTACGCTATCGCAGCGCGTCGATCAATGTATCTCCCAGAGAACTTTAAAATATTACGCAAAATACCAACAAACACTGTTTGTATGACAATGAATTACTCACGTTTCGTCGAAGTACAATAGGAAATAAACAATTACTGCTGTCCTTTATGGTGAAAAAACGGTTAGTGAGAATGATACAAATACCTTTCCTTGCTATCGCCTGAATTAGGAGCCTTATTGCTTGTTTTGTTTAATTAATTAATAGAATATGAAGCAATTGGTATAAAGAATGCTTTTTCCAAACTTTCTATAAAAGAAAGTCTGTTATCAAGACACTACTTTCGTTCAATTACTTTATTTACGACTGAAAGTTTCTAAAACTGACGACACTCGTCCATGCTCTGCACTGCAGTCGAGCTCTGGCAACGTCGTTCTCTGTTCATTGGCTGACTGTGTTTTGTGACGTCAGATGCGCAGAACGAACCTAAACTCGGCTGACGTCACAAATGACGCGCACTTTAGTAGTCCTACCTACCGTCTGCAATTGGTTATTACACACTGACGTCGAACATCGGCTGTGGTTACATTTATGTGACTGGATCGTGTGTAAGACAAAAAAAAAATACACATGTCAGTGGATAGAGCATCTCTCCTAATTTCAGTTAGTAATACGCACCGGGGCGTTGTTGCACTAGAGGGTAGGTCTGTCGGGAAACGTAGACAAACTATCTACTCCACCATGTCACATAGAGTTAGTTCCTCTCTTCAGATAGGCAACCCAGTGAACAGATTTCCAAAGCAAGCAACTAACGAACCTTTCTGGGCAGTTTATGTCACCGACATTAATGAATTGCGCAATGTCGTGATGTTTGACATATCACAAACGATGCCCATATTATGCACATGTAATGTGAGTTAGAAACTTGTAGAGGTGCTCTATCCAATGGTGTGTCACTATTTTTATTTTTTATTTTTGCATGTGTTGCATTTTTCGCCCAGTCTTCTTCAAAAACATTGGAAGTACTTGTAAATAACTCTCTATAAAGTCTAACAAGCGAAGCACGTAGCTATGTAGGTTACATGTGTCAGGAATCAACAAAATACAATCCCCTCGAACATCCAAACTAAGGAAGAAAGGAAGACTAGGATTTAACACCCCGTTGTCGATGAGCTCATTTGTTACTGAGCAAGAGCCTGGATGAACAAGAACGACGAAGGGTATCTGTCGCCTCTTTCTAAAAGATAGTGTCCTGAAATTTGTGTTAATCGATTTATGAAAACCATGAGATACGCAAATTAGGATCTCTTCCCGAATGAGAGTTCAGTGTCTTAATCACAAATCCACCACCACGGCTTTAATATCTGGTGTCAGTTTTCCACTGTGTCCCAACTTTTATTGTAAGGATGCTAATTTTTCATTACCAATATTAATTTACAATACTATAGTGCCATCGAATGTGCGAGTACTCTGTAATGTTGATCAAACTGTACTGCTTGACACAATTATATTTTATTCTAGCTGAAACTGATTAACTAAGAATGATCACCAAAGACATTGATAGTCTGGCATGAATAAAATTCCACTTAAATACCAATTTTTCTGTTCGTGTTGAAGTCAAAATTACGTTATAGAGGGTGGTTTTTAAAAAAATATATTTTTCACACCCATAAATTTGCTAGGTCTAATTAATTAACCTACAGTTACTTCGTGACGTTTTCAGTGTATAAGCTCTCTACGGTTACCATCTATCACGTACTGCTGTGCTACATGGACCTGATCATTGCTCATGCACCAAATTAATTAATACCGAGTGATGTAGCACAGAGGTTAACGCACTGGAAACGCATTAGGGCTCAAGTCCCTGTTCGGGTACTCAGAGTTAGGTATTCCGTGATTTCCATAATTCGACTAACGTGAATGCTGAATTGATCCCTTTGAAAAGAACACGTCGTTGTGTTCAAGCTTGTGTCTCGTCTCTAATGATAGTGTCCTCTAGAGGACATCAAACATTAAACTTCGTTACTGTAACTAATTAATGCGTTTTCGTTGATTGTGGAGTGTAGTTATGAGTGGCAAATACCGTCATATGAGATGGTCTTGGATTTCTTCATAGCCCACGCTTTGTGGTGTGGAATGGGCCACATTTCTGAAATCCATATAAGATGCTGAAAAGGACGTTAATACAATAGTAATCAATTAATGTACCTGTTTTAGCCTCTACTGCTACACCCTCTATCACCATAATAAGCAGGTCTTTATGTCACGGTTCTGTCTGTTTCAGAGTTTTATAAGGATACTCTGTCTTACTTCACAATGTGTGTGAATAATTATTTCTGTTTGTTACAAAGTATTCTTCGTGTTCAAGTTCTCTAGCTAGCTGATATCAGTACTCTTCTTTCAATTCCCAGTAGCTTCCTGAAGAACCAAGTTATCTGTGAAGGCTCATACGCTATTCAATAACCGCACCGTTGTAGGGCAAACTGACACGCGTCTGTCTTCATTGGTAGCTCACTGTCGTTAACAACAGAATCTTCATTCTCGTGCCAACGGCCTTGCCTCGTTGAATAGGCCGATCCTAGTCAGATCGGCAAAGTTAAGCAACGTCGGGCGTGGCCAGTACTGGGATGAGAGACCGCCTGGGCACACCACGTGGTGTTCGATGCGTCCCTTGTGCACTACGTAAAATGGCGTAAAGTCTCTGACTACCAGTCATTGTGCCAATGTTGTAGATTAAATTCCAAACCTCCCTGCAGTCTCATATGAGGTTGGTGCACGTGACACCGGTGGTGATGATTCATCCGTCGGATGGGGGCGTTAATCTCCGTGACCCCCTTGGTGCTATGAGAGAGGGGTAGGCTATGTGTTGGCACCAATTTTCACCCTCTCCCTCCCCTCATCATCCAACACAAATACTATAACCCCCCCCCCCCCCACACACACACACACAGAGAGAGAGAGAGAGAGAGAGAGAGAGAGAGAGAGAGAGAGACGTGCGCGCGCTTGCATCAGTCAACTATCGTTACCAGATACACTTAAACACAGAACTCTCGCTCTTCGTGTCACTGTGTGCGAATGAGAGGGAAAACTTTTCCAATTAGGCAGCTGAATCTGCCCTTCGGAGTGTCTCAGCCACACATGCCTTACGATTTTTCTCTTTTTTATCCATTATCGTCAACATTTAACTACAACAATATAAAGTTTCCGGTCATTTCTAATCCTATAAAGCTGAATATTAGTGAGAACTCAATACGTTTATACTTTATGGTAAATAGGTAACGCTGCACAGCGTCGGTACGAAAGCAAACGAAGCGTGTGCCTCACTTACTGTTTACGATTCATCACCCATGATATTCCATGGGGAACAGAAATTAAGTATTGGTCTACTGTTTTGGAGCAGTAATGACTTTTTGGTGTAAGAGCCATTAATGACAAACAAATCAATTAAACATTTCATAGAAGAACTAGTAGCCTTATCTTGCTCCACAAGGTTATTGGTAGAGTTACGCTATACATTTTCTACATACACATGGGCCGATGTTTCTTCGTCAGTGGTTGCAGAATGGGCTTTTCTTGGTCTTAATAATCTTCTCCCATTAAAGAAAGAGATGCCATGATGAGCCTGATACACAAGTAGTGAGTTCTTTTGCGTTTGTTTTAAATTATCTAATAAGATACTTAATTTTTTATTATGGAACCATGAAAAATGTGTAAGGGAACATTTCTGGCGGAGTAGCAAACGGTGTACAAAATGTAGTGAGTAGAATACGTGATTAAATCCGTAGGTGATTTGAGGGAATAGAGGGTACAAAATTTAGTGCAGTAACAATTATATTTATTGATGATCCATCACCTAGGTAACTAAATGGGCCATTTTTATTTACTTTGATTTATTTTTTGGCAAAACTTTTCTTTTGCACAGAGCTGCCACCTATTAGTAACTAGGATAGCCATCGAGTTGAACAGAGCTTTGATGACTGACACAGGTACGCCATTCCACGCTGCTTCAACTGGTACGACAGTTCATCAGTCATAGAGACTGGCTAGCGGTGGTGTGTGTTTTTCTCGGCAACCCATGTAGATAAATATCAATGGATGAGACACCCGTAGAAATGCTGTACAGAGCAACAGTTGAATACCATTCGTATTGAGGTAGGTCAAGACAACACGGACAATTTGTCATCTTGCGTTATCTTGTTGGAAGATAATGTTGCGGAGACCTCAATGGCAGGGAACAGGCACCGGTCTCAGCAAGCAGGAAATGTAACGGCTGCCGTCCAAATTACCGGCCGTGCGATCGTTTTGTATACCATCACGCCAGGTGCTGCGCCAGTTCGATGGCGCCGAATGCAATCTAGCAACATTAATTCTCTCCGGACCCTTCGCACACGGTTACGTCCACAGCAAATTCTTAGTCAAAACCGAGACAACTCGTAAAAGACAATGTGGTGCACCCTGTGTCTTATATTGTCGCTGGGAGCACCGCTGTCGGCGAGACACTGTGCTAGCGCGTATGAAAGGTCACCGCGCTGACAGTTCGTGGTGATCAAGACATCATCGCACTGTCCTTGTGGATAGTTTTCTTGCTACAAACAAGCCCAATTCCTTGGTCGAGGTAGGTGATGTGGCGGCTGTAGGATCCTGCATGGTGAAACGTGTGCTAGGCACGTAGGCCCGTTGAGGTGCCGCAAGGCTTTCAGTATGGGTCTGCTGCACTCATCGATTCTCCATGACAGTTGTGGGATCCCGACCGACGCGAGCACCAACATTTCGGAACGATAAACTTGAGTCCCTATAGGCCTCGGTCCTGCCGCTATCGGATTCCGACACTTGCTAGCAGACGTTGCTCCTTCTTAAATAAAGCATAACACAATCTTCTTACGAGCAACCAAAATCCACATACGATTTCTGAATGAGAAACCAAATGCATAACCTTCCTTTATATACAGGATGTTCATAACCTTACTCTTTCCTACTTTCTGCAGTCATGCATAAATGCTACTAATTTGCATATCCAAACACGTAATTCACTTCCTGTCAATTGGAGGTTTGTGGCATGCCGCAATCAGAGCGTTCAATTTCAGTAGTCAACAGTGAGCATTATTTGTTTCCTATATCTGCTATTGAGATAATGAGCTGTATGAAATAGGACAGAAATGTGCATACGAATGTCTGTTTCCTGAATGAACTTCTATTTTGAAAAATACTTCTAATATATTAATAACCCCCGACATTTATTTAATCTGATAGTAAAACAAATGAGAATATCCCAGTTACAGGATTTGATTGTTATTAACTCGCTTTGGTTAACCAACCGATCTGTTTCCACCTTAAAGGCGCTCCGTTAGGCAATAGAAATGGGCCTCGAGCGGTGGTCTTTCGGTTTAGTGTTTGTATTGAGCGTAATAAGATCATTAGTATCTTTTGGGCGGCCCAGACCATTTGAAACAGGGCCAAACGTGGCCTGCATACTCCTTTTAAGTCTAGAAATGACATGATCTGAGATATGAGATTTATTAGATCAGGTAATACAAGTACGAAAGCCCTGAAAGGATTCGTCCCAAATATATTTGCCTCTTCGTCTTCGTTCACGATAGTTAGCTACAGAAATCTTTCACCATATTTTTATTCTGCGTTAATTCGCGTAAGCAATTCTAAGCGCTTCCTGTCAGGCAGCCTCATCTGCAACTTTTTGAATCAACATATCGCACCCTGGCAAGAACGACACAACTAAAAAATCCAGTAAATGAGATAATATAGACTTGAAGACCTCTATGAACCTTATATTGAAATAGCATAAGCTTCTTTAAATTTCAGGTAAGTACTGTTGGCAGTAAATCCCATTATATTCTATACAGCAATAGTATGGGCATGTAGGTCTGTTCTGTCCTATGTGAGGTGTTATCAGGTTATTATTAATTAATTCATTGAGTTATGTCACTTTCTTTGCTTTTCTAAAAGCTTTTTTTTGTTATGACCCATCTGTTAGACGCTCATCCACCCCAAATAGTATTTGTTTCCGCTGCAATAGAATACTCCATTCGAACCTTCGTCAGGGAAAATTAGTGCTTGAGTTAGAACAAAAAATGAAAAACGTGTTGATATTTTTTATAAGAAAAATATAAAATACAAAATTCTAATTTATGAAAATTGTCCGCAGCTCGTGGTCGTGCGGAAGCGTTCTCGTTTCCTGCGCCCGGGTTGCCGCGTTCGATTCCCTGCGGGGTCAGGGATTTTCTCTGCCTCGTGATGACTGGGTGTTGTGTGATGTCGTTAGGTTAGTTAGGTTTAAGTACTTCTAAGTTCTAGGGGACTGATGACCATAGATGTTAAGTCCCATAGTGCTCAGAACCATTTTAACCATTTATGAAAATTAATATAATTTAATAAGGAACATGAATAATGTAGAATTTAAGGAACGCAGTTTACTAAAACTTAGAATCATAAATGGATTTTCTAATGTAGGGATACTTTTCTCCGAGGAAAGGGATGACCTTTTATTATAGCAGATATTTCCATTTTTTTCTTGTACGCTGCAACGCACAAAATTTCGAAATATTTACAATAGCTAAAATTGTCATTACAGTGTCTGTCACTTCAGACATATATGAGTGACTGCAGGATACAGTAATGTAAGATACAGACGCTGTATAAACATAGACAATGTACTAACCATTGATATTACATATTACCTTTTACATGAGAAGTGCCAAAACTCAGACAGTGCTACGATAAAACTGACACAACTTCTTTGAATTGGACAAATTGAGAAATAGAAATGTGAAATTTATCTTGCACTTTGGGACTCTGCACACGCATTGTTCAGTGACATAAACAAAACTTTTCGTTTTTTGATTTGCGTCACTTTTCTTCCAAGCAAGGAAGTCATGAAGTTCCGCAATTCGCTTCTCATGGAAACTAGCACTGCATAGTGAGGCCATGCGGTTTCGCGATCCACTATTTATATGAGTAATATACCCATTTCGTTCCCCAAAAATAAAAGGAATTAAGCTTTCGCAACAAGAATTTTCCATGAAAAATAGTGATACAACTATTGCTGAAGTGCGCCGACGTTGTGGCCGAGTGGTTCTAGACGCTTAAGTCCAGAACCGCACTGCTGCTACGGTCGCAGGTTCGAATCCTGCCTCGGGCATGGACGTGTGTGATGTCCTTAGGTTAGTTGGATTTCAGTAGTTCTAAGTCTTGGGGACTGATGACCTCAGGTGTTAAGTCCCATAGCGCTCAGAACCATTTGAACCATTTTTTGCTGAAGTGCACTAAACGGCATGAACATTATATTACTGTTACGGCCCATGTTCTGCAATAACCTTATCACTTCTTATTCGGGCCACAAGGGAGGAAAAAAAGACGAAGTGCTGGTGTTTCTGACATACCTCGTGAGGCTGAAGATGTTGGACAGATGCTGGACAGGAGTGTCTCGTTAAAGCTCCAGTAGTCGCTGACAGTGTGATCTCACGAAAACAGGCAACCCAGGAGTCGCGGTCAACGAACATCTATGCTGCTGTGGTGATGGATCCGATTATTGTTGATTCTGGTCCACCAATTCTGCTCTGTCTGTCGCAGTAGTCGATGTACTACTGCTGCTGCTGATGTCATATATCTGCTATTGTTGCTACAGCCGTTGCTGATGCTGTGTCTGTTTCTGAGACCTTTTGCTGCAGCTGCAGCTGCAGCAGATGCTGCCACCATTCACGAAGAGCAACTCGTCGGTATCTTGTGGTTTGAGTACTGCTACTCAAACAAATCAGCCACTCTAACTTCCTTAATAATGCTTGATCTTGCAATGATCATGCTTCATATTTGCTCCAAATATTGTGAATTTTTGCCCGTTAATTCAGTTGTTGCTGGTCGCGTCTGCTAATTTGAGAGATCGTGTTACGACCATTGGCTATTATTGTAGTGAAAGTTATGACCTCGAAAATACTAAGAAAATTCACACTTCGACACTTATGAGAGTTGATTTTACTGAAACTGCATTTTTAATTGAAGTTAGTGCGTGAAATCTGTGACTACTTTAAAGACTATCGTTATCATCCGGAGTGTTTTAATAGATTTTTGGGAGATCGTGCTAGAACGAAACTTTCACTTCTTTTCCGCACGTTACTGCTTACCTTGGTTATTGATTAAATAACTCAGTATTTTCTCATAAACCACAGTGCCAGTATTTAAAACTGAGCCGGATACCAGTACAAATTCGCCTTGGTTATTTCCCTTCAGAAAATGAATAATAACGGTCGCCAGTCCTTAAGAGACAAGTTTTGCGAAAATACAGTTGTAATAGTTGTTGAATTTTCCTAGAAAGAATTCAATATTGCCTTTAGGGGTGAATGAAACTATCAAGATATCAGGCGTCAGTTACTTTTGCATTCAAATTAACAAAGCCTTTAAAATGGCAATGAAATTACTCGTTTTGACTATCCAAACTTAATGCCAAGCTCTTCCTAATATTGCCGTCCCTACAATAACAATTATAAAATTAATATAAAATTGAAGGTCAAAATCTATCCTTTAAAGCACAGCGCAGTTATGAGTATTGTACAGATTAGCTTTCACAGTACCTTCATTTCCCATATTAAACAGATAAACAACGCACGCCATATTGTCGACCTTTTCGTACAACGTTTGATGTACCTGTGGTGCAACTCACTGCAACGCAAAATTTTAGCAGAACTAATTTGTGACCAAGACTACATTTAATAATAGACGACCTACATTATGAGCACGAACAACCCAATGTCCCACATTACTAACATCGATACATACATCACCGTACACAGCTTCCATTCATCTATGGATTTCAATTGGAGTCACGTTTTCTGCGGTTAGAAACTCGATTAAAGCGCGCTGTTTCTCACGCACTGACATAGTTACGCACACCGCAATGTTGCACGCTACAGTTCGGAGCCCTCTAGGGGCACAGGGCTGCAACTTGCCTCAGCGATGAGGGAAAGTCGAGCGGCTGACATGCATGGCATGCATTATGTTACCCGTTATTGTGAACAGAGTGAAAAATTCGGTGGCAATTTTTTTCAACACGCCCTCAAACAACGAGCGTATGTTCCAAAATGGGCTAACGAACATGTTACGTCCTCCTTCATGTAACTTGGGAAATGACCATCAGTTAAATCCAAGGTTATATGTGAGCTAACCCACAATCGTTCTTCCATCATACTTTACCCGAAAGGAACAGGAAAGTGAGGAATGGCGGTAGCAAACAATGTAATGTCCGCTACACATAGAAAGGTACCTTATGAAGTGCAGATGGGGAAGGAGTTACTTTATGACAGCAGAAACTATACTGACGTGACCGTGTTGTCTTAGTCTGTCCTATGGTTCAACATTACGCACGAAACGCTATTTTTACCTCGTGCTCTTTTGTACAAAGGCCAATTCATATTCATTTCAATGCAATACACGATATCCCAGGAGAAATAGCCAATATTGAGGGTTGTGACAGGAGAGATCATTCGAAACAAAGAAGTCTAGTAAACATGGGTTCTAAAATGCATATCTTAAGACCTACGAGCCCTTCTTCGTCGTCGATGCTGTGAAACAAAACTCTTCCACTACTAGCTCTTTGCTTTGCCTACTTTCAGAAGTGGTAGTATGGACCAAAACAAGAAAAAAAGTGCAGTAAGCATGGGATCTAAAGTGCATACATCAAGAGCTGTGAGTACATGTTCATTTTCGCTACTGTGTATCACCTGTCTTAGACTGAACAAGGCATCCATATGTACTAGTCCTTTTTACTTCGAATGGTCGCTCCGGTAATATCCCTGAAAACAGTCCATTATTTCTGGGATACCCGTATGAGATCTCGATAAACCTAAAATTGGAGTACAAAATTTAAAACTGATACAAGAAATATATATTGAGTATTAAGACCTGCGTGGGCTAGGGACAGGTCATGCAAAAAATAAATCTTTCATTGCACAAAAAGAGTGGATGGTTGCAGAGCTTCTTTCTTAGAATCTTAAGAACGGTCCTACTGCTGGATTTTGTTGTGGTGGTTATTGAAACCCATATGCACCGTTTAGGTAAAAGAGAGTATTTCCATGAACATCTGTATATCTGTGAATTTATGCTTTGATATGAATTGACTGTTCATTCAATTCCTTTTATTACAATATTCAGTTATGCAGTTTTTTCCACTAGTGGTGTTTTTCTGATCTGCAACCCGTTCTGTTAGGTAGGTTACCATTTTTATTTCTACCTTGACTTTTAGCTTACTGGTTTTATTTCTGTAAAGATAGATAACTTCTACACAGTCCAGGCAACAAAGTCAGGTTGACCATTCTTTCCGAAACTAGATTGGTCGATGTACTGAAGGCACATGAAAAATGAACACAATTTACGTTTTAAAGGGCGGATCAGCGTACACCATTTACTAGATGAGACGCCATACTTGTCAAATGCATCATTCCAAGCCAATAGAGAACGTCGAATCGCAAATGCCACTCCTTGTCATTTGCATCGGTTTAAACAGTCGTGCGAATGAAACTTAAATTTTAAAACCGATTTATTGTCTTCTTTCTTAAGACTACTGTATTTTTACTTTTGTACCCGCCTCTTTATTACAGACCAGTGATTGCTACACTTCCAAATCAATTCTTACTACTTCCACAGTAGAACTGGCGATAATTCACAGTCCCAGCTCTTCTTAGTTCATACGTGTGAGAAGTAACTGTGAAAGTAAACCAGTTTTTTCAATGAAACTTCGCGGCAGATTAAAGCTTTGTGCCGGACCGAGACTCGTATACGGGATCTTTGCCTTTCGCGGGCAAGTGCTCTACCAACTGAGTTACCCAAGCACGACACAGGACCCGTCCTATGTCGTGCTTGTGTAGCTCATTTGGTAGAACACTTGCCCGCAAAAGGCAAATTTCCCGAGTTCGAGTCTCGGTCCGGCACACACTTTTAATCTGCTGGAAAGTTTCATATCAGTGCACAGTCCGCTGCAGAGTGAAAATTTCATTCGACAGTTTTGTCAATGTTTTCTGGATCTGTTTTGTGCCAGTATGTGTGCCTCTGTTCATTATCACATTTGTCGATGTTATTTCTCTACGTTACTACGGTCGAACTTTTAGTACCGTTATTTTGTTTGTATGTTGAACGGAAAATAAATGACTACGTTTCTTTCTGGGAATGAAAGGTTATAAATTAGTTGACTGGGATAGATATTTATTACGAGTTGAAGTGGCTAAGCTTCGTTCTTATGGTAAGTCTCGTTTCCCAGACAGGGGGATCAAGAATTTCAGAGCAAATGTTTGAGCTGTAAAGTATCCTGGAACTATGTGTGTTATATTATCCATCTTATCATCGAGCGAGCAGAAACCTTTATGTAAACGTTGTAATTAATAGTCGTATTTCTTCCAATTGGTGCGAGGTTGTTCCGGTCCGATGTGTGCTTGATTTGAATAAAAGAAGATTCTAAAATCTAAATCTCTGCTAAAATTCATATTTCAGACTAAGATATGAACAGCTTTTTAGAATTCTAAAACTTGCAGTGCATGCACGTGTTATTCCAGAAGTTCTATGTATAACTTTTCTTACTGGTTTGTGATGCATAATCTTACCGCAACAGTTTCGATAGTGTAAAATGTGGGAGCAGTCTATACATTTAATACCGGTTCATAAGTCGCTGAGCGGGAAGTGTGAAGTTTGTTCCTGTGTAGAAAAATTCAAAGAACTATGATTGGTGCATCTAATTTTCTTGAGGCTAGCAAGTTCGAAGGCTTTACCCCTGGTATAATTTGTAATTGTTTGTTGGTGATTCGTTGTTGTTGTGTTCGAATCTTCAACTTCTTGCTTTCTTGTTAGTGCTTTCAGACATAGTGGTACGCAGAACATTTACGGTGATTTTGAGTGTCAGTTCTCATTTGTATCTTATGTATTTTAATTCGTCTTCCAATAATCTCGTACTGTGTACCGCAGTTGACTCTTTCTGGTAAACGCTTCCGTTACCACATCACACAGCTAAAATATTGGTATTGTCTAGCGTTATTTAAAACTTTCGGATATTCTATAAGATCTTAAACTGACCCAGAAGTGAAGCAGTTTCATGAAATGTATCAGCGCGTTTGCCATTCTTTGTTTTTGATGTGAGTCTTAAAGTGGGGGGAATTCTCTATATTCTCCTCTTTCTTGGAGTGATCACACGTTTACTACCGTTGCTGTCACCAGTGGGATCGGAACCTGCGTGAAATATTTGATGTTGACTTTCTTCAGAATAGGACAGAGTATAGAAAAGTAAGTAACATCTGTAATATCAACGATCCGTGAAATTCTCTTTATGGTCCATTCAGAGTTGGTTTTATGGATTCCACAGTGAATGTATAGCTTTCGACATCGGACCCGCATGGGTCACTGGCCGCCGTTTGCTGTTTCACCTTTAGCGAAACTCGCTTATTGATTTACTTTCTGTTTTTGTAAACACGAAAATTATATTCACTATGAATGAAACCCTTCGTTAGAAACACAGCTGTAGCGTAACATAAAATTTCTGGTGAACTGCCGTATGTCAGTAAGCTGCTCTCACCATACTTCGGCGCAGGGTCTTCTGCTAGACATCTGAAGATGGCCGAAGACTGCTCCGAAATAGCGTGGCAAGCAGCAAGTTACTGACATCTGGTAGTTCGTCCTAAATTTTATGGAACAGTCTATACTCCGGGAATGTTTTAAATTTCACACTACTGTATTGATTATTTTCCGTCTTATTTGTTTTCCAAAAATTGTAAAAATCTCAATTTACATATATACAAATATGTACCATAATCACAATGATTAATGAGGATAGTAAATGAACAGAGGTATATAAGATCTTCATCATATTAACGTTATACTTATCTTAAATCTGATCCGGGTACAAGTATGAAAACTTAAACACCACTGTTTACAAAAAATGCAGCACTGTGAAAGAAATAAATTATTCAGTTTAATGAGTTAATGAACAGTTTTCTGTCAATGGAGTTAATACTCGTTTCTACCGCCACCTCCAGTGAGGTGAATTTGAAATCTTCAACTATCAGCTGTGAAAGATTTCAAATAGCTTCTGAGAAACGCTCCAGATAGCTTCTGTATGAGCTTTATGTACTGTTGTATTGGTTACTGGACGAAATACATGAGCTCTACGAGCTAGCCGCCCACGACGAATTCACAGACGTTTATCTTGCGCGGCGTATCACACGAAATGGAAGACAACTGCTGTTAGAGTACCTACCATGCAGAAACGACAAAGTTTCGGTGATTGTGACAGCAATACGGTGTGTAATTGCGTATGGAAACGATGGGTTGCTTACGTAACTACATGGATCTGAAAATGATTAACTTTGATCGATACTAATCAGGTCACAAAAACACGAGGGGTATTCTGAAAGCAAGGTCCGATGGGCCGTGAAATGGAAACGACAGTGAAAATCCCATGCAGCTTTGCACAGATGAGTTGAACAGTGTCTCTAGTATGCCTGTCGATAGCATCACGCCGCTCTCTTCAGTTCTGAGCACACAGCGAACATGAAAAGTTGCCTTGAACAATAGTTTCTACCGCTAAGTATGACTGCCCGCTGCAAGGTTTCGCCGGACTTCGTGCAACCCCACATATGTAACTGTCACACATTTCCTTGTTCATGACAATTCTTGGCCGCACATTGCAGGGGCAATGAGGATGCCCCTGCAACGGTTTCGACCGGAATTGTTTGATCACCCACATACAGCCCGGACTTGTCTCCTTCTGATGTTCACAATTGCCCACATGAGCCACTGGAGACAACGTTTTGTCACAGACAACGAACTGCAGACCAACGCAGAGAAGTGGCGGAAAGCACAAACGGCTGCCTTCTATGAAGAGGATTTCGCAAAGTTGGTAAAACGCTACGACAAATGTCTAAGTCGGAGAGGCGACTATGTAGAGAAGTAGCTGAAAAGTGCAGCAAACTGTTGCAAATAAAGCACTTTTGATTTTCACTGAGGCTTTCATTTCGCCACCTATGGGACCTTACCTTACTGGTAAGATTTAAAACGGAATACATGGGGCGCATGAGATACTTAATTGATCCATCAATAATTAAACACCATAATATTACACTTAATACTAACTAATGCATTAACAGTTTACCTCCCTACTATAATACAGGGTGTTACAAAAAGGTACGGCCAGTCTTTCAGGAAACATTCCTCACACACAAAGAAAGAAAATATGTTATGTGGACATGTGTCCGGAAACGCTTACTTTCCATGTTAGAGCTCATTTTATTACTTCTCTTTAAATCGCATTAATCATGAAATGGAAACACACAGCAACAGAACTTACCAGCGAGACTTCAAACACTTTGTTACAGGAAATGTTCAAAATGTCCTCCGTTAGCGAGGATACATGCATCCACCCTCCGTCGCATGGAATCCCTGATGCACTGATGCAGCCCTGGAAAATGGCGTATTGTATCGCAGTCGCCCACAATACGAATACTAAGAGTCTCTACATTTGGTACCGGGGTTGCGTAGACAAGAGCTTTCAAATGCCCCCAAAAATGAAAGTCAAGACGGTTGAGGTCAGGAGAGCGTGGAGACCATGGAATTGGTCCGCCTCTACCAATCCATCGGTCACAGAATCTGTTGTTGAGAAGAGTACGAACACTTCGACTGAAATGTGCAGGAGCTCCATCGTGCATGAACCACATGTTGTGTCGTACTTGTAAAGGCACATGTTCTAGCAGCACAGGTAGAGTATCCCGTACGAAATCATGGCGGTGAATCGAGGAAGTACAGTACATACTGACGAAAATAAAATGAGCTCTAACATGGAAATTAAGCATTTCCGGACACATGTCCACATAACATATTTCCTTTATGTGTGTGTGAGGAATGTTTCCTGAAAGTTTGGCCGTACCTTTTTGTAACACCCTGTATATTGCATTTGCTCCACGTTTTTCGTTTTACATCATCTAAGTATTTTCATAGCTGTTAAAAATATTCAAACTCACAAATTTTCAAAACTAACTAAATGGGGTTAAAAATAAGTACGAGGCTAGGAGAAGTTCTATTGTACTATTTAGTCTGATTTAAAAATGTGGTATTTCAAAAACTTATTTTTATTTATATAATCATTTTCGGGTTTTTGCTTTCCGTATGTGCGAAATTTTTCAGTGGATTTTAAACATGCTGGTAAGGTTATAAGAGAGACATGTGTTAAATTTCAGTTTCTACATCAACTCATACGTACATACTCCGCAAGCCACCACATGGTGCGTGGCTGAGGGTACCTTCTACCACTACTAGGCATTTCCTTTCCTGTTCCACTTGCAAACTGTGCGAGGCATACATGTCTGTCAATTTGCCTCCGCAATAACCCTAATTTGCCTTATCTTATTTTAACGGTCCTTACGAGATATGTACGTTGGCGGCAGTAGAATAGTTATGCAGTCAGCTTCAAATGACGTTTCTCTAAATTTTCTCAATAATGTTCTGCTAAAAGAACGGTGTCTTCCTTCCAGGGACTTTCACTTGAGTTCACGTGTCTATCGACCTTTCCGGGAAAAAGTCTAGCAGTCCGCCTCTGAACTGCTTGCATGTAGTCCTTTAATCCAACCTCCTAGGATCCCAAACACACGAGCAGTTCTTGGGAATGGGTCGAACCAGTGTTTTATACATAGTCTTCTTTACAGATGAACCACACTTTCCTAAGAATCTCCTAAAATGTTAAGTCGAACATTCGCTTCAGCCGGCCGCTGTGGCAGAGCGGTTCTAGGCACTTCAGTCCGGAACCGCACTGCTGCTGCGGTCGAAGGTTCGAATCCTGCCTCGGGCATGGATGTATGTGATGTTTCTAGATTAGTTAGGTTTAAGTAGTTCTAAGTCTAGGGGACTGATGACCTCCGATGTTAAGTCCCATACTGCTTACAGCTATTTGAACCATTTGAACATTCGCTTGCTGACTACCGTCCTTATGAACTCGTTCTATTTTATATCGCTTTCTAGCATTACGTCCAGATATTTAATCGACCTGACTGTGTCAAGCAGCACACTAGTAATGCTTACTCGAAAATTACGTGACTGATTTTCCTGTTCATCTGCATTAACTTACATTTTTCTACGTTTAGAGCTATCTTTCATTCATCACACCAATTAGAAATTTTGTCTGAGTCCTCTTGTATCATGCCATAGTCTGTAAATGACGACACCTTTTGCGTACAGCATATCATCATCATCAGCAGCAGCAGCAAATCGTCTTAGATTTTTGCACACCCTATCTGTCAGATCATTCATGTAGGCTATATAGGAAATAACAGCGATCATATTACGGTTCACTGGGGACAATCCTGACTATACCCTCGAGTCTGATGAACACTCGCTATCAACGACAGCGTAGTGGCTTCTATTACTTGCGAAGTCATCGAGGCAATCACATATCTATGTTCGTACCTTCGTTAACAGTCTGTCAACCTTGTCAAACGCTTTCCGGAAATATGGATAATGGAATATGCAAAATGCCCTTCATCAATGGTTCACACGATAACATACGAGAAAAGGGCAAGCTAAGTTTGGTAGGAGTGATGCTTCCTAAATCCGTGTTGATTTGTGGACAGAAGCTCTCCTGTCTCAAGTTAATTTATTATATCCGAATCAGGATATGTTCAAGAATTCTGCAGTAAACCGATATTGAGGATGTTGTTATTGTTGTAGTCTTCAGTTCTGAGACTGGTTTGATGCAGCTCTCCATGCTACTCAATCCTGTGCAAGCCTCTTCATCTCCCAGTACCTACTGCAGCCTACATCCTTCTGAATCTGCTTAGTGTATTCATCTCTTTGTCTCCCTCTACGATTTTTACCCTTTTGAGGATATTGATCTGTAATTTTGGGGGTTTGTTCGTTTAACCTTCTTATGTACAGGAGTAACATGTGCTCTCTTCCAGTGGATTGAGACTCCGCTCTGGGCGTGGGATTTACAATAAATGCGAGCTTTGTAGGGGCCAATACCGTAAAGTATGCTATATAGAACTGAATTAGGATTCCATCCGGACCTGGCGACTTATGTCTTCACCTCTTTCAACTTCTTCTCCACACCAGGGATTCCTACTACTGTGTACTCTTTACGGGAGCCTGTACGACGGCCAAACGGCGGTATGCTTGTACGATCGTCCTGCGTAAAGGAATTCTTAAACGCGAGATCCGAAACATCGGCTTTCCTTTTGCTGTCTACCATTGCCACACCAGACTGGTCAGTGAGTGGCTGGATAGAGACCTCGATCCGCTTAGCGATTTTATATGTGACCAGAATTTCCTCAGGTTCTCGGCAAGATCTTTTGCCATAGTATGACGGTGTGGTTGTATGCTTCACGTATCGGACTTTTTGCAGTCGCATGAATCTCTACTAACTTTTGCCTATCGTCATTTGCGCGTTCTTTTTTGAACCGACAATGCAACAGTCTCTCTTTCCTCAGAAATTTCGGAATATTGTTATTAAACTATGGTGGGTCCTTTCCGTCCTTAATCTACTTACTGGGCACATACGTTTAATCTTTGTCCATAATTCTTCTACGGCCATCATACGGGAACTAAATGATCTCCATTTACTTTCTAAGTAGCATGCTAACAACTGCTTATCAGCTCATTCTAGTGAGAATAATCTCCTACCCGTCTTCATGAGCCTATTAATATTGATAACCATCGTCACTACGATATTGTGATCCGTCTACCCTATCTGTACTCTGACACTGTCGATACGGTCAGGCCTGTTTGTCGCAACAAAGTCTAAGATATCGCCGCTGCGTGTGGGCTGACGAACTAACTACTCAAGACAGTTTTCGGGAAACATGTTCAAAAGTACTGCACAAGACAGGCTGTCCATCCACCTGCAATGAGTCCAGAGCCGTGCCGTCCCAATGTATATTCGTTCGGTTAAATTTGCCTCCAAACTAATATTGGTTAATGAGGGTATTTCTGCTTTACTGAGCGTAGAATTTCTTTAAATTATTCTGAAACCGCTACGGTGGAATCGGATGGCCAGTAAAATGTTTGATAATTCAGTTGATTTCAACTCGATCTATTCCATGAATCCCCATAGCGACTCAACTTCGACCTCGATAGATACGATATTTTTGTCGACAATAATGAACACTACACATCTTCTCAATATACTTTTATGCCTCGCTATATACTCCAGAGACTTCTTCTTTAGGTTTCAGCCAGATCTCGGTTCCCAGAAGAGCTTGAGCGCGACAACTTGCCTGGTGGGCAGTAAATTCAGGAAATTCGTTATGAGTACTTCGACAATTTACTGCTCAAATTTCGAATAACGTTTAAATCTAAAAAAAAAGAAGAAGAAAACATCTACACTCCTCTTCCCTCCTCTCTATCTATCCGTCTCCTCTTCTCCCTCTCAGTCTGTCCATGTCCTCCTCCCCCTCTCTGTCTGTTTCTCTCCACCTATCCCCTCTCTATCTGTCCGTCTCCTCTTCTGTCCTCTCAGTCTGTCCATGTCCTCCTTCTCCCTCTCTTTCTGTCTCTCTCCACCTACCCCCTCTCTGTCTACCTCCTCCTCGCCTCCTCTTTGTCTATCATCTCCTTCGCTCCCCTCCATGTCTGACGACAGTCTCCCCTCACCTCTATCTGTCTGCCTCCTCCCCCCCTTTTCTGTGTCCATCTCATACTCCCCCTCTCACTATCTATCTACACTTTGCCTCTCTACTACCCAGTGTTGTCGATGTGGACGTATACCCCTGAAACGCAGTCTGATACTCCACAGAAAACATACTGGTCATGCAGGGCAGTCTACATGTAAGACGTTACAAAACTTTTTCACACCCAGTCCCCCCCATACCGAAAAACCGACACAAAAAGCGAGTTAGTAGTGCATTGTCATCACGGTCTGAGATTTTTTTTAATTTCATATCTATAGCTCATGGGGAAGTTAGGGTAGTATCTAAATGAAAATTTGTATGAAACAGACAGACAAAAAAGTGATCTCTTGATCATGCCTATCAGTATATTGTTAATGGATGGCACATATACAATGAGTTTCACGAGAAATATGAAATTCTAAGAGGTATGCACTTCTTTATTAGCTTTATTCTGCGTTACCTTTTACAAAACTTGGAGGTAAATTTAAATTGATTTACTTAGAAATAAATAAATATTTTAAACACTGCATATAACAAAGCCTCTTTCCCTTAAAACAGATAAAATGATATTATGGAAATACTTTATTACATCCAGAAAGCTCCAGTTTTTCTAAAAAAAAAACTCTATTTTTTATATGGTTTAAAGCAGTAAAAACTGCAGGGTTAACCAAGGAGCAAAGGAAACCCGCTGTGAACATTTTGACTTTCTCAGTTTGGTGAAATTTTCTGCACCATCTGATAAAAGGTATTCAGACACCACTATGCAGCGTGGAATTGACCACTAGATGTTACTGTAGACAGACGCTACTATAAAAGGAGGTGGGCAATTTTGTGTTGTCAGTAGAGAAGCAGTAAGTTGAATGGGTCGTTCAGGAGTGAGTACTAATTGGATGTCACCATCCAAGATGCTACTCCAGGCGGGTGTAAAAATGAATGTGCGCAACGGAAAATACTGAACGCGAAACTCAATATTTGACCCTGTCTGACTACCCCCTGAAGCAGATCTTAGGCTCTCTTAATTGTGATGTTATTTCCTTCTTCTTGCTCTTTAACATATAAATTACAACATAAACATAAATGAATGGCTAAGGGAATTAGTAACCACAAAATAATAAATGTAATTTCTGCTTATACATTTATTGTAGATTAAAACCCCTTTTATATATTACAAATGTTTATATATCAATGTCCGGTGGACATAAATAGATACAAATGAGTTTCCTAACTAATATAATTGCTCAAATCGGTGCCCTTTTCTGGCTACGCGATCTAATATAAGTAACGCGAGATGACTGACATCATCTACGTACCAAACACTAGAAGCCAATACTTTCAAAGATGATCTACATTGGTGTGTAACCTCAGTGGAAATATAACTTATGTGATCACAGCTGTTCAGCTTTATAGCCCTAATATGCCAAAGCAATTAGCAATATCACCGTTTGTACTGTGTCCGGTGCGTCGGAATGATGGTTATCGTACACCCCTGCGACGATGGAAGACCTACAGCCACAAAATAAAAACTTTTTCAAACACTAGGACGGCAGAAGGCGGTCTTTTGACTAGTATAATCTAATATTGTCTTCTCCTCTTTGTGTTCTACAGACAAGGAACGCGAACTCCCAGCCACAAGGGCGGAATTCAGATAACGTCTCTACGTCAGTATAGACAGAAGAAGTGCTCTCAATCTGCAACTGCATTCTCAGCGACGACTCCCTACACGGAGGCGAAGTCCAGAATCGTATAAGTTCGCAATAGTACAGTGCCTAACCGTCTATCTATAAAATCTCTTGAGAGCAAAGACAGCAAGTCCGTCTGTACCAACAAAGCGGAAGACTTCTTTCACTCCACCACTGGCTTCTCAGCAAAGCTCGGCTCCCCTCCCTTGTAACTGCAGATGGCGAATCATATTCTCGAAACCACGGAATATTCTCCCTCTCTACAGATTCTTCTGAACGCCGACCACCCACTTTTTAGTCTTTTGTCGTCCAGCGCGGAAAGTTTGCGAGGAAATACCTATACTCATGCAATGGTACGCTTCTCAGAGTAAAAATCCTCGGAAATAACCCCCCTGCGTGGTTTCCGAGGTAACGCTTCCTTCTTCCTCTCTATTGCGTCCAAGATTTTCAGTTTCCGGTTATCCTTTCGGCATAGCTGCAATACTGGCCAGCCACCACTCTATTGTGGTTCAGCGCTCAGATGCCCCGACCGTCCGGCTTGAGCTACTTCCCTGTTAAGCAGGACCAACACACCTGCGCGGGCTTATCCACCCAGGGCCTGCGTTACGCCTGCCGCTTCATTTCCACTGTCGTTCCAACCTCTACTATTATAGGCAATCATTCATTATGCGACCACCTTTCATGCAATATGAGTTAACAACTATTTACAAGGTACACATGACAATGTCAATCTTCTTTAAATATTCATGTATACGATGTACAACCTATCAAATGATACCTAATTCCGGTTATAAATCACGGCAAAGTGTGTAGATGATTGCATGTAAGGTGCGAAATTATAGTTACCTTACAACCTGAGCAAAAAATCCATGAAAATCATCTCAATTAACGTTGCACAAATTGACTGTTGGTTATGTGATTGTAAAATGGAAACGGGAAGAAACAACCACAGATAAACGAAGAACAGCCAGGCGTGATGTACTGACGGGCAGGAGCTGTCGAACGTTGCGGAAGTTCGTTGTACATAAGAGCATGAAATAAGCGGAAGGAATCATTCGTCAGTTCCAATGTTCCACGAACATCTCAGCAAACACAATGACTGTGATTAGGGAGTTAAAAAGAATGCGGTACAAGGTTCAAACAGCAAACCTTTCTCTATATAATGCTAAGCGACGCGCGAAGTGGTGTAAAGAGTGATGCCAATGGGCAGTGGATCACTAGAAACAAGTAATTGGGAGTGATGAATCATGCTATACCCTGTGCAGTCCGTTGTAAGGGTTTGGGATTGGTAAATGCCTGGAGAACTTTCGCAACCTGCCATCATCTACAGCGCCAACAGTGAATTACAGGTGAGGTTGTTCTACGGTATCTGAGCGTTTTTCGTGGTTAGCTTCAAGTTCCCTTATTGCGCTGAAGAAAGCACTAAATTAGGAAGTAAGTAAGGGAACAGTTTGGGGCTATGATTGTATCAGCAAGGCAATGCACCCTGTCGTAAGCTAGTACCTGTGAGGCAATGGTTTGTGGACGACAACATTCCTGAAATGGGCTGCTGTGGTCATAGTCCTGACCTGAACTCGATGTGACATCGTTGGAATGGGATAAACGTCGACTTCACCCCAGGCTCCGCTTCGAACATCTCTAATTTCGGATCTTGAGGAAGAATAGGCAGCCATTTCTCCATAGACGTGCAGACAACTCATCTTAAGTCTCGCAAATAGAGTCCACTTCGTTATAAGGAAGAAAGCCGGACAATCCCCATATTCATTTCCAGTGATAGATGTTCTGATGGTTTTCATCATATAGTAGAGATAAAAAATAAATTACGATGGTCAAACAAAGATTGGGGGGGGGGGGGGGGAGAGCTTTTTTGCGCTCAGGTAGGCTGGCTTGCCCCAGTCAGTTGACAGTTGACGTTACTGAATCTGATTCGTTTAAAGCGGATATTTAATGCCCTATCCCTTCGTCTGTTTCCCACTGCCAACTCCGATCAGAAGTCACTTGCTACGAACAGAAAAAATATGTTAAATATAACCGCATGTGAACGCTTGCGTCACGTTCTCGATAATTTGTGTATCCAGTGAGAACAGCTCCGCCCCTCTGCTGTCCTATCTATCAATGTGAGGCAGTTTGTAGTTACGTACAGCTAAGAGTTGTCCAACCAAGTCCAGTTGGATGTGACAGAAACGTGCCGGATACTATCACAATTAACGAATGAAGCCCATACTTGACATCTTACTTTACTTTTCTGACAGGAAATGCAGGTCTGAGTCCACGTGCGGCAGCCGCGTATTCCTGGCCACAGTAATTGCTGCGTTACTAGCACGTATTCCCAGATGGCTGAGTCTGTTCAGAGCCGAAAACCCGTCGTCGTAGAAGGGCGGGCTCATGCGGCCGGCGTCTGCCTGCTGACTCGTCGCAGTATATCAACTCCTCGGTGCCTGCTAGTGGCATGCGACGCAAGTGCAGGGCCGTCTCGCCTTTCACCGAGTCCTTTAACTCCTCGTCGTCATTTTGTGCTGCTGCCAGCTCTTTGTAATCCACCGGTGCGGAAATGCTTTGCACTCTAGACAAAGCGTCGGCGCTGAGGTTTTTTCGAACCACTTATATGCCTACTGTCTGTCGTAAATTGCGAAATAAAATTTATTTGTTTGATTTACACGGTGGATAGTTATTTTGTGGCTACGAATAAGCGAATGTCAGTGACCGATGGCGTGCATATGCAGTGAATGAATGCTCTTTTATCACGAATCGAAAGCTATCCAGCCTACCTGAGTGCAGAAGATACCACCGAAACGTAGGTCATCACCGGGTGCAGAACAGCTGCCACGCCGCAGCCACCGGCTTCACAAGGCCATCCAGAGCAGTGCCGATCATCCATCTGCAGTGACCTGGCAACACTAGCCGATCGCGCACACACCTCACACAACGACTTCAAAGAACGCTGTGAATAAGGTGGGACGAGGAACGGAGAATAAGAACTAGTAACAAAGGAAATATTATAAAGCGAAAAGCGATCCCTACAAGTGTTTGGTTTATGAGGCATACGCTGATATGAGAATTTTATTCAAACATTGCATTAAAGAAATTCAGTCACTATTATTTTGAAATAAAAGACACTTACATCGCCTGAGACTGATCGGAAACCCTCTTTGTACAGTAGGAGGAGAAGAAGGCGTGAATCACATAATATTAATATGTTTCGAAAAGTCAGAAATAACGGATCGTACACTAAATCAGCTGAGAGCTATGGGGTAGAAAGGCATTCACTGCGTTACCAGTTTTTGGAACAACATACATTAGGGGGTATAAACTCATACAGATTGTCCCAGTAGAAACTTTCAATACTCAGGATATGACAGAAACGGTTATTCGAAGAAAAAAGTCTAGTAAACATGGATTTTAGAATGCAGACCCTAAAAGCTATGAGCACTTGTTCATATTCGGTATTGTGAAAGTAATCTCTTTTATTGCTAGCTCTATGCTTTCCCTATTTTAAGCGCTGGTAGTATGGACCAAAAATAAAAATAATGTCCAGAAAAAATGGGCTCTAAGGTGCAAACTTTAAGAGCTATCATTACGTGCTCACCTTCGCTACTGTGAAACACATCTCTTCGACTGAACAAATATTCTTAGGTCTTATGGCATGCAGTTTAGATCCAATGTTCACTAGGCAATTTTTTCTTGTTTTGGTCCATAATAACTCCACTCAAAATGTGGGAAGGAAAGAGTTTGCGCTAGAAGAGATATATCTCACAGTATCGAAGATGAGGGTTTCCTCATAGCTCTGAATGTCTGTGTTTTGGAGCCCTTGGTCACTAGACTGTCTTGCATTGAATGATCGTTCCAGTCATATATCTGAATATTGGCCATTCCTCCTGAAGCACCCTGTACTCACAGCTCTCAAGCAATTAGGAGTGCCCGTATAATGAACGGTAGGAAAATTTAGATCCCGCTGTTGTAAGTGAATTTTTTAAAAATTTTGTACATCGATAAGCATAGCGTATGGATACATATTTTATAATAAATATACCACTCCTACTATAAATGGATTTAAATGTTATACATTGAAAATAGTCCAAATTGCCAGTTGTCACTAATATGTATAAATTATTGTTGGCTGTATCGTCATCGAACCAAACGTCGACAAATTAAGAAAAACAAAAAATCTGCCGACCCACAGGCATCCTGCCGGAACAGAAAAGTAAGGTTCTGTTTGGATCCGGCAGAGATCGCAGAGGCCAACTTATTATTTTTTTTTAGTACACATAATTTTTTTCCTTTTCCTTGTGGAAGTGCGTGTAGCGACCTCAACTCGCAGGTCCCGTATCCCTTGCCAAAGCCATGAACGAACAACGCCAGAAAAGACCGCCTCCACCAGCAGGCGCTACACAGCTCAGCAGCGGTGTCGATGTCATAAGTGCATTACGTGTAACAACTAGTGGGGAAATTATTGAGCGTTAATAAATTTTTCAGCTCGTTTTCACCACGAATCAATAAAAAGATTTATCATTAGCTGAACTGTACCACTCACTACGAACCTACAAACCTGTTCTTCCTAAATGCAATTGCGTCCTTTTAACAACTGTGTCAGCATTCTCGGTGGCCTTGCGAATAATTTTATCCTGCCACGAATGACCAAGAATTACAGACCTAGAAATAGTTTCTGTCTACCAAAACTACGATTCCGTAGTTTCGGTACAGCAAATAAATGATTTAGTAAATGGTAGGAAATGGTAGGATTACCAGTAGCACTGGTAGCATTGATAGGGAAAGAAACAGGAATTTTAGGAGAGAAACTGAGAAGGGAAGACTTCTTTTTTTTGCATATGATTACAACCGCAAATCATTCAGTGTTAGTCCATTATGTATTTTACATCTTTACAGAATATAAATTGTATTTTATAAGTAATAAGGATTGATTGCTCGCGTAATAGGGAAAGAAACATGAATTGTAGGAGAGAAACTGAGAAGGGACGACTTCTCTTTTTTTGCATGTGATTACAACCGCAAATCATTCAGTGTTAGTCCATTATGTATTTTACATCTTTACAGAATATAAATTGTATTTTATAAGTAATACGGATTGATTGCTCGCGTAACTTCTGCACTTTTAAGCAAACAAAGCAGTGACTGTTAATGCAAGTATAGTTTACATGCACAAACATATGTAAATACTGCTGTTATTTTATACTCAATAGAAGAGTCTTCATCATTATAAAATGCAATATATTCCTGTTGTTTCTGCGAAAGTTGTATATAAATAAGAGAAATATGTTTCATATAAGTTCCACGAAGTATTAAAGTAATGTTTGCTATAATTTTCTTTTGCGGTTTTTTATTTTACTTTTTTGTTGCGGAAATTACTTTTCTAGCGCTATAAGATAAACCTGTAATAATTTCTTTGTTTTTATTACAGCATCCCTCTGCTTCACGTTACAACTCAACAATATTCGAATAAAACCTGAATTAAACATTTAAAATTTCAATTTTGCTATAAATACTCTTTACTTTTATGTAACATACAGGAGGATAGCTATGCAGAACAGAAATGTTCCGTAGGTTACCCGGCCCTCTATACAGGGTGAATCACCTAAAACTTGCTCCGCAAATACTGCGAAAATGGAAAGTGCTATTAATGTGCTATTTTCACTGTATGGATTCGTAGTCAGTGTCTCGTTTTATTAGCCATTCAACAGATTTTAATAATATTTGGAAAGTATATTTTTTGTGCAAACATACTCTGTTTTAAATGCAACTATGCCTATTGACACTAACAAACTAAAAGTAGAGCAAATTAAAAAGTCAGCGGTTTTTGTTGCAGGAGTCTAGCGCTCGTCATTTCCGAGATACCGTATTTTGAAAAACATTTCCACATAGACACTTGTTTGTGCTATTCAGCCTGCGTACTTGCTGTGTACGAAGATGTTATATTTGCTTACTATGTGCTTGTGTGTTCCTTGAGTGCATTGTGACTTGCTAGTCAGTTAGTGTGTGACAGTCGAAGCAGTGGGTCGTGAGTGGACGATGGGATTTGCCAATGCAGAAAAAGCCGACAAGCTAATGGTGTACTGAGAGTGTAGCAAGAATACAGTTTGTTCTTGTACGGTGTATGCGGCAAGATACCCCAACAAACGTCAATTAACTCGGAAGTTATTTATCAATCTCTTTATTGAGTTACGTGAAAGTAGTAGTTCAACAGCTAACCAATGTAACGAAGAAACAAGTGATAATAGAAGAGGGGAAAATTAATGCTCTTGCTGCTCTTTATGTTTATCCGCACGTTAGCTCCCGTTAATATAACGAGGAAGTGACATAGATCAAGCAAGTTTCCTAGGCAAAAATGCTTCAAATGGCTCTAAGCACTATGGGACTTAACATCTGAGGTCATCAGTCCCCAAGAAGTTACAACTACTTAAACCTAACTAACCTTAGGACATCGCACACATCCATGCCCGAGGCAGGATTCGAACCTGTGACCGTAGCAGTCGCGCGGTTCCGGACTGAGCGCCTAGAATCGCTCGGCCACAGCGGCCGGCTGTCCTACGCATTCCTACGGGTACATCGACATAGGTTCCATCACTATCTGATATCCCTCCATCAAGAGCTGCATGGAAACGATAATGAGAATTGTGTTAGCATCCGTACATGAATATTAAGACAGGCTACTCGAGATACATTTATTTATATATTTATCAATCATGGCCTAGCAAACCCGGCAAAACATGCACTATGTTCTGTTGACAATCCACGTTGGCTTCGTCAGGTGGAACGTCAGCGTCCATTGAATGTAATAAACATGTCGTGTGCGATATTAAACTATCAGCTTATAGGCCCGTTTTTCATAGAGGGAACACTGAGGCGCACAACTATTGCAGCATCCTAACGAACACAGACCATCTTCCAGGGATGCAAAAAAAAAAAAAAAAATGGTTCAAATGGCTCTGAGCACTGTGGGACTTAACATCTGTGGTCATCAGTCCCCTAGAACTTAGAACTACTTAAACCTAACTAACCTAAGCACTTCACACACATCCATGCCCGAGGCAGGATTCGAACCTGCGACCGTAGCACCTAGAACCACGCGGCCGGCGCCACGGATGCAAAAAGACATTCCTCTGTAGACTAGGAGGAACCTGTGGTACCAACATGTGGCTGTCCACCCCATAGCACACGAAGTACTACAGCATGTCTTCACGAATTGTTTCCAAATCGATGGACTGGGCGCAGAGGACCTGTACTTCGGCCGGCCCGTTCCCCGCATTTGACACCTGTAGACTTTTCCTATGGTGAAAGCTGAAAGACGGTGCCTACAAGGATATACCAAGATTGGAAGCGTGTGTTGCTGCTGCCGGTGATCATTGTGGACAGCCTATGATAGCCAGATGCCTCGTTACTGGTCAGAGTTCGCATAACTAGCATACTCACTAGCTTGTTCTTTAGTGTGTGCTACCACGGGTATTGGAGAAGTGCCAAGGTGTGAACTTTTCAAAACACAATATCTCTGAAACGACGAGCACTAGACTCTTGCAACAAACACCACTGACATTCTGATTTACCCTACTTTTAGTTTGTTAATGTCAATTGGCATTGCTCCATTTAAAAAGTGTGTGTTTGTACAAAAAATAAATTTCTTAAGTATTATTAAAACCTGTTAATTGGCTACCAATACGAGACGCTGACGACCAATCCATTCTCGTGAAAACCGTACGTCAATAGCACTTTCCATTTTCGCAATATTTGCGGTGCAGGTTTTAGGTGATTTACCGTGTACCTCCTCAGTCAATTTCTTATGGTTCGCCGCTCCCCGTTCTTACAGGAATCTAGTAAGACGCTGACCGCATACGTAAAGAAAGTATCCGTTATGAGGTAACGTTCGATATGCAAAACACCTGACGTACACCGATACGACGTTAACTGAACAATGCTACTAGGAAAGCTACCGTAGTCTACGCTTGCTTATGATAGCCTATGGTAGTTTAACAACTCAACCAAGAAAAACCAAGAAAACATTACGAAGGCAGCAATAACCTAAGAAAACTGAAGGCGATTTCCACTAAAGGATCGAAGTGAAATGGCGTAGTGTTTAAGACTCGAGAACCGCATTGGGGTGCGCGGCGGTTCAAATCCACGTGCGACGGTGGAGATTCTAATTTCCCGTCGTTTTCCTAAATCGCTTAGGACAAACACCGGGAAGATTCCTCTGATAACGACTCGGCCGATTTCCTTATCCATCGTCTTCAAGTGTCTCTAATCACCTCGACGTCGCTGAGTGCAGAACGCTATTTTTTCTTCCTTTCTTTATTCTCTTAAAAGACGAGTATGTTGCTTCTAGATTGAAGTTGCACAAAACACGTACGTTTCAATCGGCTTTACTGCACGTAGCAGACCGCTCTAGGCGTAGGATCAGGACAGCAAACAGCTTACTGGAATGGCGTCGAGGCCGCAATCCAACAGAGGTGGTTAAGTGTCTAAATTTTCAATCTTCCTTTGTTCACGTACAGCGCAACAATTTCTAATCACGTATTCGGCAGCAAAAGACTATGGCGTGCACGGATAACTGACACTAATGTCTACAGCTTCTTTTTGAAAAAGGACATCACGCTTCCGGTGACCGAAGAGATAATTTATTTCTCAACTGCAATTTCAGCTTTAAGGCCATTATGAAGTACCACTGCAAAACCTAACAGATAGAAGAAAAAAAATGGCTCTGAGCACTATGGGACTTAACTGCCGAGGTCATCAGTCCCCTAGAACTTAGAACTACTTAAACCTAACTAACCTAACGACAGCACACACATCCATGTCCGAAGTAGGATTCGAACCTGTGACCGTAACGGTCCCGCGGCTCCAGACTGTAGCGCCTAGAACCGCTCGGCCACTCCGGCTGCCGAAAAAAAAAAAACCAGGTGCCGATAATATGTACTGTATTGAATTGCACGAACGTATGGAACAGTAGTAAATTCTAAGGATGGCATATCGGAGAACCTGAAAGTCTGACATATGAAGAAGCAAAATCTAAGTGATGTGCTGTTTTTGTCTTCCGTGTAACGTGCTGTTGTATACATGGCACGTTCCTGCAATTCTATACATACACTCTCTGCATAATTTTTTGTATTTATTAGCTTTTACAGTACAGTTTGCTAACGGCCTTAAGGCTGAAACTGCAACTGCGAAATAAATAATCTCTACAGTCAGCAGCCAGTATGATGCTCTTTTAAAAATTCTACCTGACTGATCCCCATCCATGAAAAGCTAATGACTTACAACTTTTCGTTCGCAATAATCCGTTATTGTCCAGCAGTATTCCGGCTCTTGTCTACCGTGAAATGACTGCTTCTATCTGGTTACCATTTCCTGTTATGATACCACCAGAAATGTCCGAACGGAGCGCACTAGTGGGAACTGCGCATGCGCCAATCAGCATTACATGCCGTATCATAAACGAGTTGCCCGTTTCCTCTGACTGGCGTCCGATTTGTTGCTATAATAGTACCAGGGAACACCGGGTGGAGCGCATTAGTCGGAACTCCGGTTTACTTGCCGGTAAACGGTTTGTGCTGGCCATTTCTACGCCACAATTTCACGTAGAAAGACTTACAGATAATTATCTTGCTGGTGTTGGAGGCTTCCGTTTAATTTGTTTCCGTGTTTGTGAATTAAATTAGGGTTTTAAAACTCCGCTTTCGACACACCACAAACTATTCTCTTTGTCCAAAAGAAATAGAATTTTTCAGAAATAACCGAATTATTAGGACTACTTTGCAGATGATGTACTATAAAACGGTAAAGGACATAAAATCAAGCCGACCTGAGAAATCCACTTTAACAAGTAATGTAATTTCATCTCATTTCGCCGGCAGGTGTGGCCCGGCCCTTCTAGGCGCTTCAGTCTGGAAGCGAGCGACCGCTACGGTCGCAGGTTCGAATCCTGCCTCGGGAATGAATGTGTGTGATGTCCTTAGGTTAGTTAGGTTTAAGTAGTTCTAAGTTCTAGGGTACTGATGACCTCAGATGTTAAGTCCCATAGTCCTCAGAGCCATTTGAACCATGTGTGAACCATCTGATTTCATCCATTAGAAATGGTTTGTGAAATCCAGAGACTTTGAAAACCAGGATTTGTTTAGAAATTACTTTCTTGCCGCCAGCCATGATATAAACAAAAGAAAATCGTGACTGGTAGCAGAATAGTTATATATAAACAAACCCAATGTAGTTTCAGATGAGCGATTGAAACAAAATAAATAAAATGCATGTATTACAGATCTTAGGTATAAAATGAAAAAGAGAATCATTAACTTGTATAAGATTTCACACAGGTGCCGAAACATGTTAGGACAAACAGAAAAACAAATACGAAATACGTTGTGTTTTGCAGAAAGCGGAGTTTAACCCCGCAACCCTCCCCCCCCCCCCCCCCCCCCCCCCCGGCCGGCCGCGGTGGTCTAGCAGTTCTAGGCGCTTAGTCCGGAACCGCGCGACTGCTACGGTCGCAGGTTCGAATCCTGCCTCGGGCATGATGTGTGTGATGTCCTTAGGTTTAAGTAGTTGTAAGTTCTAGGGGACTGATGACCACAGATATTAAGACCCATAGTGCTCAGAGCCATTTTGAATCTCCCTCCTCCCCCCCAAACGGCAAGGAAAAAAAAAAAAAGAAAAAAACGCTTCTAAAGTTATACCACTTCACCCGCAGAGGTGAGGGGATTTCATTGTTCTCACTTCATTTGCTTTGTTGTCTATCACCGAAGTATTTTCCGCTTTCTGAATTAAATTATCTACTTTTCTCTTGTATGGACGAGTCCCCAGCGGCGGGATCGACTTCTTGAAACCATGTATACGTTTATGTAGGTTAAGGTCCCAGGTATTACTCACTGCAGCCATTCATCCAGCTGGGCCCTCATCTGCAAGTAATTAATAAAATATTTCAGAAATTTGCGTGACACACAATAGCTTTTAAGTTGTGTGACAGAAATTGATTGTGTGATATGAACGATAGCGACAGGGTTTCGTTTGTAAGAGGTTGTGGGTTCGAATTTTGTTACGTGCATTATTTAATTTTTTATTTTTAGATCGTTTTCGATTTGACTTTCATCGTCATTTTTATTCGTTAATTGATTTAAATGTAATTTTTCATTTCCATTCTTTTGTCACATCATCTTAATCATAATATCAACTTTTCCGTTTGTCCTCATTTTTCTTCCCATCATTCTTCTTCCATTTGAAATCTCTGTTAGTTTTTTTTTAAATAAATTTTATGTCTTAACATCTATTTAATTTCTTTTGTTTCATAATCGTATTTTTTTCGTTCAGGTTATTGCATTCATTGTATTTATTTCTCATTATGCTTGAGTTTCGTTTTACTTATGAACCCCTCTTTCGTTTAAATCTTCGTCTACCTTATTTTGTCCATAGTGCTGTAGGAATTTAGGGTACGCTATTGTACAGTCAATATAAACAGATTATTTCGTCTTTTGTTTTTTAACAGGTAGATAGGAATTTTCAAATAATATTATAATAGATAAATATAGTTAAGTTTACATCCACAAAAGTTCCAAATGGAAAAAGAATGACATAAAAGAAAAATGAAACAAAAGAAATATTCATACGGTGATTAAAGTTAAGTGGCAAAGGATTAGAAATAAAAAAAATACATTTAAACCAATCATCTAAATATAATAATGACAAAATTGATTGCGATAATGATTTAAAAATAGAACAAATTACAGAATTATACAGCACAATCAGTCTACGCACTAAAATTTCTTAACAGTATTGAGTATCTCGCAAAATTCCGAAACTTATTTTGTCTATTACTCGCAAACGAGGGCCCACCAAGGTTAATGGTTGCAAGGTGCGATATCTGGCATTTTAACCGACATCACCATATATTTGGTTCGTAAAAGTCGATCCCACTGCTAGGAACTTTTCCTTGTTAGTTTAAAACCAATCGAAAGTGACAAACGCTTCCATGCCCTTCTAACAGTTTTACTCTCATAGGCAACAAAATTCGCAATGTGCTACGGCACAAAAAGTCAGATTTATTCAGAATTCAAAGCTTTGAAGCTAGACATGATCTGGTTTGAATGCAATGAAAAGATAATAGTCTCTGTATTTCTAATGCCAATGAAGCACACACAGACACGAACGTTACTGAAAGTTAAACGTCGGACAAAAAATTAGTCATCCCCAGGAGACAGCTCACTAATACCGTGTGACACCGCCTCTAGCTTTTGGCCTGCATTCGGCAAGAAAGACAGTGTGTGAGTTTATCGAGATGAAATATCGAAATAAAGCCAGTCGTTGACGTTTATCACCGCGCATAGCTACCAAATTGCAGGGATGTTGTGTGCTACAGTTCTCCCGCTGTTCTAAATAATCTCAGACATTATCCATACTATTAAAATCCGTTTTTATAGCATGTCAGTCGAGGCACGGAAAGGTCCCTGGGTGTCCTTCAAACAAGGCACGTATGCGTGGAGCCCAGTGAACATGTCTGCTGTCATCTTAGATAACGGAAGTGACCGCACCATACTCATCATGAAGATCTAGAAATAACAGTAACTCTCGTTCAGCGGTAATAATGAAATAAATATCCTGGTTCATGTTCACGGTAACCTAAATAAACAGGTCCAAGTCAGGATACGCAAAATAACCTCAAAATATCACAGAACCGTCTCCATCCCGAAGTACACCCCCATACACACAGCTGGTTAAACGATTCGTTGGGCCGTATGAGCACTGGTCACCTTGGGTCATTGGAAAAAGGGAAATATTGCGACTCGTCGGACAACACAACACGTCTGCAGGCAGCCACTGTTCTGTTCATGTGTTGTATTACGTATTGAAGATTTGCGGCTTTATGTACCGCGCTTCGCTATCGAATTTTACTTGAGACCGGACGCCATATGTCCTTCGCATTCAGTTCCGTTCGCAATGTTCATTCGGAAACAGGTTAATATAGTAAGCACGAAAGCATCACCAGTGTGCTCAGCCAGCTAAAATGGCAGACGCTGCAAGAGAGGCTTTCCGCATCACGTTATTGTCTACTGTTGAAGTTCCGAGAGCGTACATTCCTAGAAGGGTCAACCAGTATATGGCTTCCTACCACGTATACCTAGTGAAAAGACCACAAAGATAAAATTAGAGAGATTCGAGCCCACACAGAGGCTTAGCTGCAATCGTTCTTCCTGCGAACCACACGCGACTGGAACAGAAACAGGGGGAAGTCACACAGGTACACAAAGTACCCTCGGCCACACACCGTAAAGTAGCTAGTGCAGTATGGATGTGGATGTAGATGTAGAGACTGGCTGAGGTGGATATTCATTCACAGGAAGTGACAACTCCTGGCTGATTTGAAATCGATTGCCGTTTACAAAGTGTGATACCTGCCTCCCATCCGTATTGGGTAGGATCTCTTTATGACGACTATCCTTACGTCGTGTTGCACAGCTGCAAGTGGTACAACATTTCTTGTACACAATTTGGGCAGTGAGGAGTGATGCATCAACAAACCGCGTAACTTAATTCGTGATATGCTGATGAACACGTTCCAAACCAATTCACTGACGTCTCTAACATCACCGTTAAAGGGTCACGTGACCGCCTGGTACCACTTCTACATAATCTACAGAGCTCCAAAGCTTCCTGTGTGTTCTTTTAAGGGGGTGATTGACATTTTGTCCGGTGAGCTTGTTGTACGTGGTGTATTAAAAATATAGCATGAAACATTCACCTACAGCCACCACTCCGTCTCTAATGTAATGCGTCTATAGGGATGATATTTTTCGTACTTATGTACGTCCCTTTTCTGGTGTAGTAGATGACGATTTCCTCGTACCAAACGAAACTTTTCGGCTACAACTATTTTCTTGTGGACGAGTATGTTCAACAGAAAGCAGTTAGGGCCTCGGAATTGTAATGGTTCCTCCCATCTTCCTGCCTACGTCTTTACCATATTCAGAGCAACGAAACAATAAAAATGACATTCACTTTTTGGACCTCATAGCAATATTACTGTCACTGCTGTCTTGCAAATTTAGGTAACCACACTCATGTATCACTTAGGTGCTAAGGTTTGTATGGTTGGCATCAGCGATATATGAAGAGCTTAACGGCCCCAACAGATCTGCATATCTTATCGTTCCGCTCGAGCTGCATTGGGTTTCTTTGTAAATGCCCCCAAGCGGTTTTATTATTACCGTCAAGGCAGGAATACTAGACCTCCGAAGATGGCTTCATAGATCACAGCGAAACCTTTTAGATGGAGACCTGCTGAACCATGCTATATCAGTCTAATAAGGTCTGTGCCATGCGTCCCACTGTTTGGTAAACTCTGACCATATTCGAGATGCAAGTTAGAGATGTAAGTGATTCAGAAGGATGTTTTAGCGCGTATTTCAGCAATCATGGTTTGTTAACGATTAGTGATATTCATTTCTCATACACAACCTTTGCTTACCTTGAGTGATTGTAGGTACCACATATAAACTTCGACACGGTACATATCAATACCGTAACACGCCAGAGAATAAATGTATTGGGAGATCTTTTAAAATATATATGATTTACGGCATATTCAACAGTTATTCCTGATGAAATTTGTAAACTGACGATCTCATCTCGCACGAGTCACGGTATAGAAGAGGTGAGTTCAACCTTTTTAAGGTTCAGATCTACTACATGCAATTTATACCATTTATACATCTACTGGTTTAAAAATTTATGAAGATTTAAGTACGACACAATAACGTGGTCAAAATGAACCTTTTTAATTACACAAAATACTTAAAATATAATTATCTCTTCATCAAAAGTTGTTGGGCTACTACTCAATTTTCAAGATGTTACACATGTGAAAAAATTAAAATGTTAACAACCATAAATGTTGAAAAAATTTTAGTGGGTACATGGCTTTGCATATCATAGGTGTGTTTATTATAATCTGATGAATAATTTGTCAGAAGTAACCTTGTTGTTGTTATTGTCTTCAGTTTGAAGACTCGTTTGATGCAGCTTTCCAAGGTACTCTCTGCAAGCCTCGTCATCCTGAGTAACTACTGCAACCTATATTCCTCTGACTCTATTTTCTTTACTTATCGCTCCTTCTTCCTCTGCGAGTCCCCACCCCCCCTCTCCCCCATGCTTCCCTCCAGTACTAAACTGGTGATCCCTTGATGACTCAGAATGTGTGCTACCAACCGATCCACTCTTCTAGTTAGATTGTGCCATAAATTTCTTTTCTCCCCATTTTTATTCAATACCTCCTCATTAGTTGCACATCTACCCTTCTAATCTTCAGCATTCTTCTGTAGCGCGACGTTTCAAAAGCTTTATTCTCTTGCTGACTAAACTGTTTATCGTCCACGTTTCACTTCCATAGATGGCTACAGTTAATATAAATACTTTCAGAAAAGACTTGCTGACAGTTAAATCTATAATCAACGTTGACAAATTTATCTCCTTCAGAAACGCCTTTCTTGACACTACCAGTCTACATTTTATATTCTCTCTACTTCAACTATCATCAGTTATTTTGCTGCCCAAATAGCAAAACTCATTTACTACTTTAAGCGTCTCATTTTCTAATCTAATTCCCTCAGTATCATCTGATTCAATTCGACTGCTTTCCATTATCCGCGTTTTGCTTTTGTTGACGTTCATCTTAAAGGGAAAATACGTGTAATTTGGACCACATAATGTTCATCATTGATAAATCCTGACTGAGTGAGCCCTAGCCTAGAAATATATTTTCTTGGGTAATGTTCACAAAGATAAACCAGTTCATAAATATAAATTTTATTATTTCATGAAGCTATTCTAGTGACAATAAAAAACAGTAGAAATTCAGTATCGCGTAATTCGGATCTCATTCGTGTAATCTGGACCACACAGTCGTGTAAACTGGACATGATGCTAACCTGTCCATACATAATAAGTACAGAAAAGTCAACTAGAAAACGTAACAAGCCAATATCAGATGCCAGTATCCGTCTCCTACCTTCCAAAGCTGGCAGGTGTGTGGAGATGGAGAGAGGGTGGGACACAATGGTAAAGGCGTGGCAATGGGCTTGAGGTGGAAAGGAAGGGAAACATGAGGAGGTGAGGGGGATCAAGACAGTGGACAATATATAGGGTGCGGATGTGTTCAAGGAAAAGAAGGTGGGGGAAGGGGATGAGGTTGTAGAGGATGCAGGTGGGGGATGGAGGGCACATGCAGATGGCAAGGCAGAGTGCATGACTTTCGAGGATTTGGAGGGCTTTATAGAACTTGGGAGGGGCAGAAATCCAATCAACGCTGGTGTAACAAAGGATGGGGTGGATCCAGAATTTGTAGATGTGAAGGATAGTGGAAGGATGCAGACCCCATGTCTGGCCGGACAGGAGTTTCCGAAGACAGAGTCTGTTGTGAGCTTTGTGTTGGCTGGTAAGGAGATGGGGAGTCCAGGTAAGGTGGCGGTCGAGGGTGAGGCCAAGGTATTTGAGGGCAGGGGTGAGGGGGATAGGACGGACTTAAATGGTGAGGTAGAAATCATGAAGATGGAAAGAGTGGTTGGTGCGGCCTATGATGATCGTCTGGGTCTTGGAGGGGTCGATATGGTGGAACCACTGGTTGCACCAAGCAGTGAATTGGTCAAGGTGGGTTTGGATGGTACTTAGGGACTGTTGAAGGGTAGTATAAAGAGCTAGGAAGGCGGTGTCATCAGCAAATTCGAGGAGATGAACAGGCGGGGGAGGTTTGGGCATATCAGCAGTGTACAGGTGATAGCGGAGAGGAGAAAGGACAGAGCCTTGGGGCATGCTGGCAGAGGGATAGAAAGAACGGGAGTTGGAATTGTGGATAGTCCCATAGAAGGGACGACGGGAGAGGAAGGAAGCAACAAGATGGATGACGTTGATAGGGAAAGAATAGGTCTGGAGTTTGAAGAGTAGACCGGGATCCCAGACATGGACGTAGGCATTCTGGTGGTCAAGAGAAACTAAGATAGTGGAGCGACAGCAGTTAAGTTGGAGGAAAAGAGGATTGATAAGATTAAGGAGCAGGTCGATGGCTGAGAAGCAAGGCCAGAAGCCACACTGGGTAAGGGGAAGGAGGTGGTGCTGGTTAAGGTGGTGGTGAATACAGTGAGAGAAGATGCTCATAAAGACCTTACTGAACATGAAGGTGAGGCAGATGGGACGATAGGATGAGGTATCAGAGGGGGGGTTTGTTGGGTTTAGGGAACAGCAGGACACAGCAAGTCTTCCACCCGTTGGGGTGAAATACGGTGGAGAGGAGGACATTGTACAGGGTAGCAACGACAGCCAGGAAGGATGGGGGAGGGGGGATTCCTTGAAGTGGCAGTGGGTGATGCCATCATGACCAGGGGCAGTGTTGCATGTGGAGCAGAGGATGAGTGTGATGTTGTGTGCGGTGATGGGAGTGTTGATATCTGAGGGGGTAACTGCTCCAAGTACTGGAAACTAGGGGCGAGTGGTGGGACAGAGGTATCAGTGTGGTGAAGTATGGTGGGGAAGAGAGAGTAATCAAAATGGGGTTCGTCAGGAATGGAGAGGACCTCGGAGAGATGGGAAGCAAAATGGTTAGCCTTACTGAGGCTGTCAGGAAAGGGTCGATCATCAAGGAGGATATGATAATGTGGGGTGGGATTGCTACCAGTAAGGCTGTGGAAGGCTGACCAGTACTTGGAGGAGTTGACAGAGAGGGTGGAGTTGAGGCGCGTGCATGTCTTGCGCCAGTCCCAGCATTTCTTCGCTGTAAGGAGGTTCCGGATGTGTCGCTGTAATTGCTGGTGGCAGATGAGTGTATTCCAGTCACAGGTGCAGAGGAGAGAGCGGTAGAGCCTGAGGGATTCATGCAGAAGAATGACGGCCTGTGGAGGAAGCATAATAGGGCGGTGAGGTTGGATGAGTTTGGTAGGGACATGGGTCTCCACAGCCTCATTGATGGTCGTCTGAAGGAAGGAAGAGGCATGGGTGATGTCAGCAGGATGGTGAAAGTTGAAGGGGTGGCTTTCGACCTGTAAGGCGATGGATTCCCGGTAGACATGTCAGTCGATACGGTGGTAGTTATGGACGGACTTTCGAGGGGCAGCTGTGTGGGTGGCTGCAGGGGGGCCACAGGCAGAGGAGACGATGAGAAGGACAAGAAGGTTGTGACTACCGATGGGATTGGGGACCTCCATGGCGATGCGACCAAGGAGGTTGGGGGAAACGAGGATAACATCGGGGGTGGAATTACTTTTAGGATGGGTGCTTTGTGGGAGAGGAACAAGGTCACCCTGGAGGGTGGCAAGGAGCTGATGCCACAGCCGAAGGTTGGCAGGGTCACAGCTGTGGATGTTGAGGTCGGCGGCAATCACATAGGTGGAGATAGTACAGTCAACATGGAAAATGAAGTCATAGGGCAGAGGAGCTTCGGAGTGGATATAGATAGTGGCACAGGTGATGGTGAGGGAGGGAAAAAGAAAAATGGTTCAAATGGCTCTGAGCACTATGGGACTTAACAGATATGGTCATCTCATCAGTCCCCTAGAACTTAGAACTACTTAAACCTAACTAACCTAAGAACAGCACAAAACACCCAGTCATCATGAGGCAGAGAAAATCCCTGACACCGCCGGGAATCGAACCAGGGAACCCGGGCGCGGGAAGCGAGAACGCTACCGCACGACCACGAGCTGCGGACGGAGGGATAAAGGATGCTGAGGAGAAGGTGTTCAGTTGGGTCATTGAGGAGGGGTTATGGCCGGACAGGGAGCTGCTTGAGGTGTCCTATAGCGACCCTCATGGTGAGGGGAAGGGGATTGTCGGTGTGGTGATGGAGATAGGAGGAGGTGCGGACAGCATGGTGAGGTTGGAGGAAGGTTTCATTCAGGATGAAGGAGTCAACCTGGAGCTGGGATAGGGTATGCATAAAGAGTGAAATTTGGAACAGCGCAAAGAAAGTAGAAATAGCATTAAACCACAACATATTTTAAATATAATAGTGATATTTCTTACCTTACAGTTTCATTAAAACCAGCCAAAGTTATTTTGTGGTTTGAGCTAATAAAGCGGACAATACACTACACTATTGCTGGTCACAATTTATAAGTAACACGTGCCGCGAGAACACACCACTCTCTCAGTCCAGTTGTTTCTACTCAAGTGGCGGCAGATGGGGGTGGCATATGGTTTGCCCGGCCGATCACGGAAGTGTCTGAGAGGTGGTGCCATCTATCGTGCTTGCACCGAATTAAAGAGTAGTCCGAATTACACGTTGGACCGGATTACAAGGACATCCCCTATCCTCCTTTCAAGACACTGTCTATTCTGTTCAACTGCTCATCCAAGTCTGTTGCTGTCCCTGGCAGAATTACAATGTCATCGGCAAACCTTAAAGTTGTTATTTCTTCTCCCTGGACTTTATTCCTACTCCAAATTTTTCTTTGGTTTCCTTTACTGATTGTGCATTGTACAGATTGAATAATATCGGGGACAGGTTACAACACTGTCTCGCTCCCTTCTCCACCACTGCCTCCCTTACATACCTCTCCACTCTTATAACTGCCGTCTGGTTTTTGTATAGTTGTAAATAGCCCTTCACTCCTTTTATTTTACCCCTGTCCCTTTAAAAGTATCCCAGGTTTCCCTTTCCTTAAGCCATCTACTATGAGAAATCATAGTGTCAGTAAACCTTACACAGACTGAAAGATAAGAACCAGTCAGTTTATTTCTACACTTAGGTTTCACTATTTTCACCGTTGAAAACACTAGCCCACATGGATAAGTGGATCCAAAAAAACATATGATGCCACTCTTGCAATGTTAGGGTAGGTTTTTACACTCAATAATTACCAAAAGCTACTTTCATTGTGTTCTGATTTTAAGGAATTGTCATTTTGAAATCGAATTATTTACTCTTCATGTTCAGTCTCACAACAAGAGAAACCAGTACTCATTTTACTTGACATATTTTCCACATCCACTTTGTCGAAAGGTCTAGCTGTGAAAGCTACAACAGCGTTCCATTGCCTTTAAATCCGAATATCAGTTCTGTCCTTATAACTCACAATAGAAATGGTACGTTTTCCAGTGTTTAGCTGCATTTACTTTTCACAAACACGTAACTTCACCATGCAAGAGGACACATTGTTGTTTGGCGCCAGCGTAGAAGAAGGTGAAATGCGAATGGAGAAGAAAGAGGCGCAGACACATTTTACAAAATCAGCTCATTTCAACTGATTTCGGATAAAGATTGCGCCGAAAAAAATATTGCGATGTCTACCACGTTCGAACTCGTAATATTGTGGAGTATGTAGCGTATAGGACACAGCTAAAATAATACATTTTCTTTGTATATTCCAAGAATAACAACCTTGTAATGCTGAATTTTACGGAAGAAAGGAGGATTGGTTGTAAAGACCCGTCCACATCGATGTCATTAGAAACGGATCACAGTCATGGATTGTGTCAAGGATGGGGAAGGAAATCAGCCGTGCACTTTCAAAGGAACCGTCCCAAAATTTGCGTGGAGCGATTTAGGGAGATCACGGAAAAGCTAAATTCAGGTGGCCTGGCGTGTGCTAACCACTGCTCCACCTCGCTCGTTGTGAATTTTAATGGTTGATAGAAATAAAGTAAGCTCATTTACCTGCGGGACCGAAGTGGCGTATTATAGTTGGTAACTGTGCGTTGTACACTGTGTCATTGTGCAGTACGTGTCATATGTTGATGTAATTTTCGTCGACTTTCACTCTTAGAATGGGATTTCTTGAGGTAATCGAGGCAATGGAAGACGGAACGCCCTATGCGCATGGTGGAATATCTTAAAACTTCAAACATAAAAATGGACACGGTTAACACGAAATCAAATATCTCAAATCATTTATCATCTGCGTAGTTTTCTCAGGAGGCTTCGACAATATATGAGACAGGATGAAGAGTTTTTGGAGTACTTAGGCCTGCGAGCAGAGTTAAAGAGGATAAAGCGTGCTTGAGAAATGGCACGTCCTTTGAGTGGAGGATGATTGAAGAGCGCGCGCCTCTTTAGCAGGATTTGCGGTGAGCCTGCAGAGCCCCGCTACAATGTTCGGCTTAGCGATAAGATCCCGCGCAAACTTTCGCCCTCATTAAGTAACGCAAACGACAAAAGCATGGGGGCCCGCCATCTATGAGAGATATCTGCTGGAGAGACAGCTATTTAAAACCATCGCCATGGCACCCTTTCTCTGACTGTCTCGTTACCAACCGTTGAGTTGTTATTTACCTCTCCAACGCCTCAGTTTCAGCCTCAGAACGTGTGCGTCATTACAGATCGCTACGTGAGCTGTAAGCTCTTTCGTCGTTCCTCCTTTTTTCTGCTCTGCCCACGGTGTTATTAACTGGGCTTTTCCCTGGAGAAAGCGCTCACCGCCTGTCTCAGTTACAGGCATGCTGCGTTCATAAATTAATTTTTCTCGTGTTCTCTTTGTGAAGCCTGAAATTCTCTCCCCTTGCAGTAGTACACTATAAGGACGTCGCAGTTTCCTTTCTTGGTTTTTCTGTGTACCAGTAATGGTTGAACTGTACTGTTCTGTTTGTTACTTTAAAGCGTTCGTTTTTCGACAGACACATCTGTTCGTTTCATATATGAAGGAAACTTTACTTCGTTATAATTACCAGCTAGATACATCCTGCCTAATTTGTCCGGCATCCATAACTCAGTGGCCAGTGTAGATTCGGCTTCGATTCCCCGTACTGCTAATGAGTTTTCCTTCGTGGAAGAACAAGTATAGCTTGCATTCATCCTCGATATGCCAATTGACGAGCTACTTGAACGAGAAATAGCGGCTCCACGATCCGGGAACACTGTAAAACGGCTGCGATAGAGGTGTGCTAACCACATATCCCCCCATACTGCATCCGCATGGCACCGCAGCACAAAGAATGACACGTCGGCCAATCAACATACCATGAACCTTCGAGTTCTTTACGCGGAGCTCTTAATTGATTATTTCTGAAGACATTTTTGCTAATTCGTAACCTTTGAAACATCTGCAAAGAAAAGTGTAGGGTTTTACGTACGCTTTCTCTCATTCAGTAATATGGAAATTTACGTTTCCTTTACGCTGATTGCATTTAGTCATAAATTATATCTGCATAAAATCTCATGTCAGTCGTTGTATTTCAATTATTAGACGTATAACACTATTCTCTCAGCGTAAACACTATTCAGTCACGAATATTGCTCCTCCGTTCACAGTGATACATGGCCCCGTTTTCAAACGCAGTAAAAGAGAAGCACTGCTCAGAATGAAGTCAAATCTGAACAGCATGTTATTGACGAAAGGGAAATGTCATGGGTAAAAAAAGTGAAAATGTAACCAATAGATTTAACTGTAAGCGTATTAACGTAAAACGGGTCGGCTGATAATGACAGATGAATCGCAACGCGACGGCTATGGTGTGAGTTGCACATTGTACCATTCATACTGCTCAACGTGGGTGACTGCACAAGTTCGACAATCACCAGTTGTGACACTGTTTTTAGGTAAGGCCGTTCACCACGTCAAGGTCGTACCACATGGGAAAAAATGGGTTTTTTCATAGTCCTGAAGGCAAAAACAACTTAAAAATCAAAATTACATCGGGGTCTAATTGACCTGGTGCCAAATACCGCATAGAAAAAAAGTGACATCTGTTTCTAGATGTCCTGGGGCCAAAATCCGCATAAAAACAAAATGACATTGGTTTCTAACTGTCTTGAAACGCGAGCAAGACATGTTCAACATGCCGTCCACCATTTTCTGCGACAAACTGGAATACGTGACTTCAGTTCAACTATGTATGTAATTGGAGCACTGAACACGCATATTAGATATCACCATAGCCGGAAGTCACACAGATCAAGATCATGTGATCTGGACTACGAGGCTGTAGGGAAATGACAGCTGATAAGTCTACCATTTCCGAAATGCCTCTGTAGCTGCCGATTCACTGGCTGTGCAATGTACAGAGGAGCCCGACCTTGCATAAAAATGATCGTATCCACTTATCCGCACCGTGGAAGAGCTGAAATGACGATGGTGCGCAAAAGATTCTCGAAGCGTTTACCAATGACAGTACAGTTAACAGGACCCGCAGGACTCATCTTCTCGAAAAAATACTACTCAACGATAAACGATGTCGTCAACCCGCACCACACAGTCACCTTTGCAGGATATGGTGGTACAAATTGATGTGCTGTGGATTTTCCGTTGCCCATATTCTTCAGTTCTGCGTATTGGCCTATCCTTGCAGATGGAAACGGGCCTCGTCTCTCCACGGAATGTTCCATGGACATTCATTGTCCAGTTCCACGCGAGCAAGTAATTCCAGAGGTAAGGTTTGTCTTGCTGGCAGATCTGCTGAAAATGAGTGATTTTGTATGGATAGCAAAGTAGGACGTTTCGTAGGATTTTATTCAGGCATGTCCAACGTCCGGGTAATTCCCCGTGCAGCTCGACCCCTCCTGTTATGTCATGGCCTCATCTTCGACAAACATTGGATAAACCGCCTTCGGCCCTTGGCACATGGCGCTTCAAAATGTTCTGTCTTCCTGAGTTTTGTAATCTTTTTCCCAAGACCCCTATCAGACATCTGATCAATGTTTTTATTCATACCTATGAGCGTTCGGCACGTCTTTAGGACGCGCAGTGACCATTCTTGTAAAAGCGCTTTACCAGAAGGCTCGCGATCCTTCTTGGAGACATTCATGTTGTGCGTCGAGCACGCAAACTGAGGGACATCCGTGTGCCGCTCGTCTGTCGGTGTGCACATTCTGACTCTTACAACTCCATCTTTTGGAATTTTTTTCATCAGTTTTCACCTTGTGTCGATAATATGCTGTTCAAATTTGACTTCATTCTGAACATTGGTTCACTTTCTACAACGTTTTGAAGCTGATAGTATAATTATGGACACCCTATATATCTTTATGACGCAACAATGGCTACAATTATAGTTATGTTATATGATATGATATTACAAGAACAAGTCTTATGAGGAAACGCCCAACTGCAATTTAACAAGCGTGTAGGTTCAAATTCATTCTCTGTTCCTTTTTTTTCCCACATTTGAAGAAATCCGATGATGATTCTCTCACAGCATTTTTCTCGGAATATGAGAACTAATATTTCGTAGGCTTTTTCATCAAGAAACAACAGTGCAATGAGTTTGAATATTTGAATATAGCTCTCGCATGTAGTAAAGTAATTTGCAATGATGGGTGCAGCTTTACTTTCCATTTTGCCACCTACCGTACATTTAAGGTTACTCAGTTTTATTTAGACCCCATAGACCCTAGAAGTACTTCAGCGTAGATGAAAGACGTATTTGATAAATAATTTCTATTTTTTATGTATCATTTAAGTAAACAGAAGCTCATCAGTCGGTATACCAGCTACTGATCATACATGAAAATTCAATTTCATAACATCATGCATTGTTAGTACCAAGAAATTTGTGAGGCGTATCAGGTTCAAAAATCACCTAGTCAAATCTGGGTATCTTCAGTCAGCAACCAATTTGTATGAAAGAGGAATTTTAAGTTTCATGCCATATCTATCTGAGGCTCGTTAGAGAATGAAATATAGACGGCCACTGCTTCGTTGAAGAAACTGTGCCACCGCCCAAAATGTTCCAAGACTGACTTTATTCCTAGTGTATAAGTGGCTTCTGCGTAGTAACTATGGCAAAAAGGAAACACATATTACATAACAATTATTAGTTATGTACGTGCTAATATATCTTAAATACAAATTATGAAACATTAAGGATGTTATATTTTGGACTTGGCTTTTTTAGCCATAATGTTCATTACGTTACATATTTATAGGAGCATGACAAATATTACACATTTCATCTGCTTTTTAACAGAAAATAATAAAGAAGTTACGATGCTACGCTTAAATAGCAAAAGTTTCTTGCTATTTTTCTCGCGTTTTCACTGTTGTGGGTTATCGCCGTGTATCTATAGTTTTAATATTTAACGTAAGTAAGGAATAAATTAGAAAAATCTCATGCTGTTAGAAAATCTAATCCCAGCTACACAGTATCAACTGTTCTAGCTTTTCTATTTGCAAAGTTCTTCGTAATGTTGTGAATATCTACGTTATCTAAAATATTGCGTTCTATAGATACTACGGCCAGGTTAGACAATGTTTCAAGACTCATTGTTGAGAGCAACTAACTTATTATTAATTTTAATTTTGAAAAGAATCTTTCTGTGCTTATCAATCTTACTGGCACCGTTACTGAAATTCGTAATGGAATTGTGAGATTATGGCATATGACTGATGACTAAACTTATTTAAAAATATAAATCCTAGAATTTTTGTTACGTCATTCTTAAATCTTTAAAAAGCGACTCACATGACATAATATTTTCGCACAGATCATTATCATCTATATCTGACGAGATTCGTTCATAGGAAGACTCTCCTTTAAATTGTTGCGATTAATCATAAGCTGGTTTTTATCTTGAGCATCGCTGATCTTAAACAAAAAACTAAATACGTAGTTGTGACTAAATAACTCATAAAATCTTCCTTTTAGTGACATTAGTGCCTGGTTTGAAATATAAAAGTATACATTAATCTTTAAAGAAGTTTTCAAGTCGATTTTAGGTGCCTGGGCTTCATGTTCATAATCGAAAGTTTTCGGAGGTTTTCAGCGCCTTAGCGGTGTTAAGTTCCAACACAGTTTCTATTTCGAATTTTGCAGCAGTTTTTTGACAACATTTACGTCTGTTTCAAACTTATCGTCAGTTCAAAACCGATGAAAAAGTTTTTATTTTTAAACAAAATAAAGTCTACTAAAGCATCTGAACCGACCTGCATATTCACACTAATAGACTGAAAAATTTGCTAACCAAGTTTACTTCCGTCACTACATCATGCCATACATAAATTAGGCAAATAAATAAAAATATACATATTTGGTCTGATAAACTTTGGGTATCATGAAATGTCACTTATTTCGTATGATGCATCTTAAATGTCTGGTGAATTATTACGCAACAGTGCTAGGGCGTCTATTTTACTTGTGTGTATCTTCGTTTTTATCACGCATGTTTAAACCATTGTCTTAGCCTTTCCCCCTTTAATTATTCATATGCAAATTATGTTTTATTTGCTCTTCTATAATAAAAGAAATCAAACTGGACAAAAGCTAAGAATCGCTCTCTTATTTCCAACCGTCGTGTTTGTTGAAATTAACGAATCTTTTAATAATACTAACTTGTTACACGAGTGAATAATGGTGAGTGCATTCAAATAAAAGTGAAAAATATTGATTCGTTCGGCATAAATTTCAAATATGACTATGGATTTGGGTTGCAAGTGGAAAGATTATTTCATTTTGGAAATTGGAAATATGTTGTCAGTTCCTATTGAGATCAAAGTTCTGACATTATCGGTCCCTAGGCTTACACACAACTCACTCTAACTTAAACTAGCTTACGCAAAGGACGTCACACACCCATGCCCGAGGGAGGACTGGAACCTGCGAAGGGGAAAGCCGCGCGAACCGTGACAAGGCTCCATAGACCACGGGGCTACCCCGAACGGCCATTTCATTTAGGATTTTGTCTCCTAGATATGTCGGCATATTCGTGAGACATACGTCATTCATCACGCGGCTTATGTCTTCTGTGATACTTGGACAGAATTTTTCTAACCTTTCAGTCAAGTTCAGAAAATTGCTATTTTCCGGTCATATAATTCTCCGCTCCTTCCACAAAACGCTATTTTCTTTGAAATTTAATCAGATATATAATTCCTTTAATAACATTGTACCAGCACTCTTTTTCAGCGTCTGCAAGTATTTGATGGCGTTGCCGACAGTTGTTTTGTTTTTTAAATACTTATTCAGCGCAATCAATTTCTTTTGTAACTACTGAATTGTACAAAATTTTTCTTGTCTCTGTTTCAATATAAAGCTAAATGCTGCCAGTCGCAGATTCCCTTGCAAAATTTGTTATGATTTGTTTCGAAAAGCTTGCAACATAAGCAGAAAGCAGCATTTTTCGAATATGCATAGATATGGCATTCTCTGTGAGACTTCTTGCCGTTTCCTAAATGCCTTTCATAACCTTCAATTTAAAGGGTCACATGGATAATCATGATTCCTGATTTGTTTGGGTCGGTTTTCTATGAAATACCGCACCACTTCAGAATTTAAAACTGCAGGCCAAAGTCCACATCATCTTTAGAATTGCTTAGTATCGTTCTTGCTAGCCTTGGAGACATCAGTTGTATGCTTATACAAGCCGCAAACATCATTTCAACGCCGGCGACTTCTAACTTACCAGCTTTACCAGTAGTCAGGAAGTCCGGAATAATAATAAAAAAAATTCTCTTTACTTTTCAAATAATTAATTGTGCTGAAATTAATAGGACGAGAAAAGCGTGGTGAAGTACCAAGTGGCACAAAATACACTCCTGGAAATTGAAATAAGAACACCGTGAATTCATTGTCCCAGGAAGGGGAAACTTTATTGACACATTCCTGGGGTCAGATACATCACATGATCACACTGACAGAACCACAGGCACATAGACACAGGCAACAGAGCATGTACAATGTCGGCACTAGTACAGTGTATATCCACCTTTTGCAGCAATGCAGGCTGCTATTCTCCCATGGAGACGATCGTAGAGATGCTGGATGTAGTCCTGTGGAACGGCTTGCCATGCCATTTCCACTTGGCGCTTCAGTTGGACCAGCGTTCGTGCTGGACGTGCAGACCGCGTGAGACGACGCTTCATCCAGTCCCAAACATGCTCAATGGGGGACAGATCCGGAGATCTTGCTGGCCAGGGTAGTTGACTTACACCTTCTAGAGCACGTTGGGTGGCACGGGATACATGCGGACGTGTATTGTCCTGTTGGAACAGCAAGTTCCCTTGCCGGTCTAGGAATGGTAGAACGATGGGTTCGATGACGGTTTGGATGTACCGTGCACTATTCAGCGTCCCCTCGACGATCACCAGAGGTGTACGGCCAGTGTAGGAGATCGCTCCCCACACCATGATGCCGGGTGTTGGCCCTGTGTGCCTCGGTCGTATGCAGTCCTGATTGTGGCGCTCACCTACACGGCGCCAAACACGCATACGACCATTATTGGCACCAAGGCAGAAGCGACTCTCATCGCTGAAGACGACACGTCTCCATTCGTCCCTCCATTCACGCCTGTCGCGACACCACTGGAGGCGGGCTGCACGATGTTGGGGCGTCAGCGGAAGACGGCCTAACGGTGTGCGGGACCGTAGCCCAGCTTCATGGAGACGGTTGCGAATGGTCCTCGCCGATACCCCAGGAGCAACAGTGTCCCTAATTTGCTGGGAAGTGGCGGTGCGGTCCCCTACGGCACTGCGTAGGATCCTACGGTCTTGGCGTGCATCCGTGCGTCGCTGCGGTCCGGTCCCAGGTCGACGGGCAGGTGCACCTTCCGCCGACCACAGGCGACAACATCGATGTACTGTGGAGACCTCACGCCCCACGTGTTGAGCAATTCGGCGGTACATCCACTCGGCCTCCCGCATGCCCACTATACGCCCTCGCTCAAAGTCCGTCAACTGCACATATGGTTCACGTCCACGCTTTCGCGGCATGCTACCAGTGTTAAAGACTGCGATGGAGCTCCGTATGCCACGGCAAACTGGCTGACACTGACGGCGGCGGTGCACAAATGCTGCGCAGCTAGCGCCATTCGACGGCCAACACCGCGGTTCCTGGTCTGTCCGCTGTGCCGTGCGTGTGATTATTGCTTGTACAGCCCTCTCGCAGTGTCCGGAGCAAGTATGGTGGGTCTGACACACCGGTGTCAATGTGTTCTTTTTTCCATTTCCAGGAGTGTATTCTGACACAATTTACGAAATAAACCACTCTACCTCCTGTTTGAAATTTAATACAGCGATATAAATTAAGTGTTAGATCTATTAGTAGTGAGTATTTTAAGAAAGACAAAGGAAACGGGAAGACGCATCAGCACTTATACACGTATGAGTGACCAATCAGGTTGATATAGTGGCAAAGAGGCTCGAGTCGCATTTGAGGGACCCCGGTTCAGTCCCTGGACCAGACACCAAACTGGATTTTTCTTGATTTTCTCCACCATTTTAAGCAAATGTCGGCATGAGTCAATGAAACGGCTACGCATACTCCCTTCTCTACTTATTAACAGAAGTCCTTTGCTAATGACCTTGGCTGTCGACCGGACCTAAAACTTCCTTTATTCCTTCATTCGATATGCGTGAATTGTATAGTTCCTATTATAGTCCATTGTATCTTTTAACATTTCATCTGCAAGAAAGCTCTCAGAATTAAACAGAGCATTGCTTATTCTTTAAAATGAAATGGTATCATTAAGCGAACTAGGTAGTATACGCGACTTGTATTTGCAGTTCGGAATATAAATCGTTATTCCTCAAAGTTCTCAGTGTATTTTAATGAAGATTTTACTATACATGGTAACTATCTTAAGAAACATTAGTGTAAATATTCGTGATTCTAGATTTCCAACTATTTAGTTAATAAATACTAAGTACAAAAGCTATTTCTCTTTAGGTACCATTTCTTAAAAAAAAAGTACAGTATAAATGTCATTTTTATGAAACTTTGCATGTAGTTTTTATGGTACACACCTAAGAAGTGAGGGAAGAATGGTGTGTTTAGCTCATTTAGTTCACCAGTTATAATATTTATTATTTGGTAAAGAAATTATTTGCCAACGGCCTTGCCACAGTGGTAACACCGGTTCCCGACAGATAGCCGAAGTTAAGCGCCGTCAGGGTGGTTTAGCGCTTGGATGGGTGACCATCCGGTCGCTGTTGGCAAGCGGGTTGCATTCAGCCGTTGTGAGGCAACCTGAGGAGCTACTTGACTGACAAGTAGCGACTCCGGTCTCGTAAACTGGCATACCGCCAGGAGAGCGGTTTGCTGATCACATGCCCCTCCATATCCGAATGTATAGATGATTGTGGGCTGAGGACGGCACGACGACCGGTCGGTACCGTTGGGCCCTCATGGCCTGCGCGGGAGGATTTTAGTTTTTTTGAAGACATTTTTCGAGAATTGTATACGGTTTTTCTCTCACAAATGCCTTATAATACCTAAAGTATGAACTTTGGTATTAAGCATTAGAATACGCGATAAGGCGTACAGGATGATTTTTAAGCGTTACGTTATCTTTCTAGGAGTTGAGGTGAGAACGTAGAAGCACAAATGATTAGGTGTCATTTGCTGAGCATTCTCAACTGACAGACGCACTTTACAGACCAAGCGCTATGGACTAAAAACAGACTGTAACATAGATTTTTAAATGTCCATTGTTGAGTCGATCAAGAAAGTATGGTTCCCGTCTTTAGCAAAGAACATGAAATTAAATTAACATTGTTGTACAACGTAATAAGTAGGAGACAAACGGCCGTTGGTGATCGCTGCGGCAGGTAACAATCAGGAACAGAAGGTAGATGACGTGAAATGCTGCGAACGGGGACAACATGAGGAGCCGGGTCGAGGGGATTCTGCATCCCCGTGAGGTAATTTCAAGCGTCCTTTCTTCCCTCCTCACATATACAGATACAACTTTATAGTATTTTATTTCCATTATCATTCCTGAAAGACGTCTTACTTTCACATGTCCTGTTGTCTTACTCTGTCTGTTTTTCTTTTCTTTCTCTCTCTCTTTTTTTTTTTTTTTTTTTTAGTGTAACGCATTTCGAGTAGCCAAAATTATTATGTGCACCAGGATAAAGCTATACGGACGTGACACTGAATAATACATCCAACAGTGGACTTCCACAGGAAAGTGAGCTACGTTTGGAGGTGAATTTCATCGTCCTTTTTGATTCTTTATTAATTTGAAAAAGAGAGTATGGAGGACGTTGAGAATGTTTTCGATAATTTACTTCACAAAAGTTTAGATTGATAGATTAAATATGGAATTCAGCTCGTTGAAATCTTCAATGGGCGCAATGGCACAACAATCTGACACAACACTATCATTATAATAATTGTAGCACATTTTTCATTTATTTCTAAAGAAATAGACAGAAAGCTTCTTTGCAGTAGTGCCCTTCATACGAAGAGTGCGAAGACATAACTGCTCTGTAAAACGTGTAACCGGCCGGTGTGGCCGAGCGGTTCCAGGCGCTACAGTCTGGAACCGCGTGACAGCTACGGTCGCAGGTTCGAATCCTGCCTCGGGCATGGATGTGTATGACGTCTTTACGCTAGTTAAGTTTAAGTAGTTCTAAGTTCTAGGTGACTGATGACCTCAGAAGTTAAGTCCCATAGCGCTCAGAGCCATTTGAACCATTTTTTAGAAAATGTATTTTCCAAAAATGAATTTTGGGTAGTAGAATGTGACATATATTTCGAACTTTTTGAAACCAGAATTCTAATCCGATTAATATAGAGCCCTCCTCTTTAAAATTTGGCAACCACAGTAAAGATACCTGCCATTGTGATTATCGTAGTTGAAATGTTTACGTTCAGTGGGGGAATGAATGGGTAGTACTTCTGCTAAGAAATATGCTCCGGCTAACGACTCCTAAAGGCATCGGGCTGTCGCGGAGTGTGGGGGCTTGAGATAGGGAATGATTTTTCCAAGGTTACTACATATGTTTTGTTGGTCTCTGATACAATGCTACCGTGAGACCTAACGGCCCAACAGCTATTGTGTAAATTGCACATATCGTAACAAGGTTTTGTGAAAGCGGTTTATAGGTCGTTCATATTCAGGTGTATTACTTTCATTACCGCTCATTAAATTCAATACACCCTGGTATTTCAGATTTGCAACACAAATCAAAAGTTATTTCTCAAACAATATAAATACACTCCTGGAAATGTAAAAAAGAACACATAGACACCGGTGTGTCAGACCCACCATACTTGCTCCGGACACTGCGAGAGGGCTGTACAAGCAATGATCACACGCACGGCACAGCGGACACACCAGGAACCGCGGTGTTGACCGTCGAATGGCGCTAGCTGCGCAGCATTTGTGCACCGCCGCCGTCAGTGTCAGCCAGTTTGCCGTGGCATACGGAGCTCCATCGCAGTCTTTAACACTGGTAGCATGCCGCGAAAGCGTGGACGTGAACCATATGTGCAGTTGACGGACTTTGAGCGAGGGCGTATAGTGGGCATGCGGGAGGCCGGGTGGACGTACCGCCGAATTGCTCAACACGTGGGGCGTGAGGTCTCCACAGTACATCGATGTTGTCGCCTGTGGTCGGCGGAAGGTGCACATGCCCGTCGACCTGGGACCGGACCGCAGCGACGCACGGATGAACGCCAAGACCGTAGGATCCTACGCAGTGCCGTAGGGGACCGCACCGCCACTTCCCAGCAAATTAGGGACACTGTTGCTCCTGGGGTATCGGCGAGGACCATTCGCAACCGTCTCCATGAAGCTGGGCTACGGTCCCGCACACCGTTAGGCCGTCTTCCGCTGACGCCCCAACATCGTGCAGCCCGCCTCCAGTGGTGTCGCGACAGGCGTGAATGGAGGGACGAATGGAGACGTGTCGTCTTCAGCAATGAGAGTCGCTTCTGCCTTGGTGCCAATGATGGTCGTATGCGTGTTTGGCGCCGTGCAGGTGAGCGCCACAGTCAGGACTGCATACGACCAACGCACACAGGGCCAACACCCGGCATCATGGTGTGGGGAGCGATCTCCTACACTGGCCGTACACCTCTGGTGATCGTCGAGGGGACGCTGAATAGTGCACGGTACATCCAAACCGTCATCGAACCCATCGTTCTACCATTCCTAGACCGGCAAGGGAACTTGCTGTTCCAACAGGACATTGCACGTCCGCATGTATCCCGTGCCACCCAACGTGCTCTAGAAGGTGTAAGTCAACTACCCTGGCCAGCAAGATCTCCGGATCTGTCCCCCATTGAGCATGTTTGGGACTGGATGAAGCGTCGTCTCACGCGGTCTGCACGTCCAACATGAACGCTGGTCCAACTGAGGCGCCAGGTGGAAATGGCATGGCAAGCCGTTCCACAGGACTACATCCAGCATCTCTACGATCGTTTCCATGGGAGAATAGGAGCCTGCATTGCTGCGAAAGGTGGATATACACTGTACTAGTGCCGACATTGTTCATGCTCTGTTGCCTGTGTCTATGTGCCTGTGGTTCTGTCAGTGTGATCATGTGATGTATCTGACCCCAGGAATGTGTCAATAAAGTTTCCACTTCCTGGGACAATGAATTCACGGTGTTCTTATTTCAATTTCCAGGAGTGTATATTAACTTCCAAATATATAATACAATCATAATCATTTTATTTTACTTTTATCAAATTATCCTACTTTGGATTTAAAGACTGCCTCACAAACTCGAGGCATGCAGCCAATTAGTTTTTGCAGGTATCGAGGTATCGTGACTAGCTTAAGAAACAGTGGTTGTTTAATCTAATTTTGATGGTTAGGAGCTGAGATCTAAAATGTGCGGTGCAAGTGAAACACTTTCAATTGAAAGTGGTTTTCACATAACAGAATATCATGAATTAAGTCGCACTTAAACATAGTTAAATCAAAGCTAAGCGTGTTGTAAACGGGAGAAACAGATGGCCAGAGGCTCCAGTGTCGGAACCATTTCGGAACCCTTCGTGCCGATTGCTCTGAAACTCGTGATAGTTTCTTTCTAGCTCGCTACACTGGGGCCTACATTACAACTTTCATTGAATTTCATATTTCTTCTTACAAAGAACCACATTTGAGGGTTACCGTCTCAATTCATCAGTCATCCCTAGCACATGCAGCTCATTGCTTCAAATGGCTCTAAGCACTACGGGACTTAACATCTGAGGTCATCAGTCCCCTAGACTTAGAACTACTTAAACCTAACTAACCGAAAGACATCACACACATCCTTGTCCGAGGCAGGATTCGAACCTCATTGCTTCTAACAAGCATGAACACAAATGAATGTCACTACCATGTGAAATTTATAGCACAACAGCCGATCAGTGCAAGGCGCATACACCCGTTGTTTATCAGGACTGGAAGACAAACAAGAAAGCATTTCCAACAAACGGATGATCATCTTCTCCTGTCGCTCACTGAAAGAAATGGGGAATGAATTTTCGTCTCAATCCCGAGCTCCTATTGCTTTCAATTTTCACTTCGTCGCTCCTAACTAAATCGTAGTGACCACCACTGTTCATTTTTCTGACGATACGTAACGAGACGTATACTGAAATCACCGTGGTATAATAGTATTTTTTTAAAATTGTAAAAACATTGGGTACCTTGAAGGGAAGAAGTCTGATTTCACTGGGAGAGCTGGGGCAAGGGGGGAACTAAATGTGCGCCTGCAACCTGTAAGTAAAGACTTGCATGTGGAGATGCTGACGTAATCCATGCTTGGCGCTGGCAACCCACATTAGGGCACTGTTCGACGCCAAGCGTGTCTTGCACCGATCGACAGCTGTGGTACAGGTTTCACACGGAAGTAACCTAAATTTGTGAACACGTATTACAGAGATGTCCCAATTCGGATACGGTACTCATTATTAGGAAGTACCACAACACTACACAAAACCGAGCTAGGTGGCGCAGTAGTTAGCACACTGGACTCGCATTCGGGAGGACGACGGTTCAATCTCGTCTCCAGCCATCCTGATTTAGGTTTTCCGTGATTTCCCTAAATCGTTTCAGGCAAATGCCGGGATGGTCCCTTTGAAAGGGCACGGCCGATTTCCTTCCCAATCCTTCCCTAACCCGAGCTTGCGCTCCGTCTCTAATGACCTCGTTGTCAACGGGACGTTAAACACTAACCACCATCACCATCACCACCATCACAACACTACACAATAGCGTTATCTACCACAAAAGGACATAGTACAGAAAAAATGGTTCAAATTGCTCTGAGCACTATGAGATGTAATTTCTGAGGTCATCAGTCCCCTAGAACTTAGAAGTACTTAAACCTAACTAACCTAAAGACCTCACACACATCCACGCCAGAGGCAGGATTCGAAGCTGTGACCGCAGCGGTTGAGCGGTTCCAGACTGTAGCGCCTAGAACCGCTCAGCCAAAAGCGCAGAAATTCAGTGAAAGGGTCAACAACGTAACATACATTAAGAGCCAACGTAACGCACGAGTTGAATAACGCACTAAAGAAGGATTTTTATGACAGTTTCACATAGCTCTGTGAACGTTCTGTACTTTTATTCAAGTTTGGATATACTATGTGAAAAATTTTAGGCATTAAAGTTCGTCTTAACTTTTCTCAGTTTTCCATTTTTCCCTTCTCGAAAGTTTCTAGACTGACGGAGTATATTACTTTTCGCCTGAAATAATGTAAAGAAAGAACGAAAAACTGACTTGAATTTGAAGGTTGCTCCTCCTGCATACTAACGCAGTATCTTTACACTCCGTCATCCCAATCTGTCAGTGAATTTTCGTTTAACAATGTGGTCTCATGTTTATAGTCGGTATTAATATACGAGTAGTTCAACCGAAATATTGTTTTTATGTATAAAAAATCGCTCTTTGTTGTTTGCATTATGTTATATACTTGAATTTATGGCTCTTGAGAAACAGTGAGACTTAACATTTTAAATATATTCACGAGACCTATACTAAAGTTAAATCTGCATATGTTCTCACTGTATGCATTGATAACGCCACAAGGAAATCGATATACACTAATATACGTAAGTTAAGTGATTTTCGAGGTATGAAAAAAAACATTACTTCATGATGACACTGTGCACAAAACTGTGTTGGGTCTACACGGAAATACGATGTTGAGGACATGACAGTGCGAGATAACAATGTGCGTGCAGCAGAACATGTGAGTGAAGTCATAGATATAGCAGTACTGACTGCGTGTCATGTGCATTTGGAATATACGAGGGTGGTTTGAAAAGTTCTCGGAATCACCAAGAGAGGTCAGAGCTAGCGCAACGAGTTGTTCACGTGATATTCATTGGACTGTTGCCTGTAAACACGAGCCACGTCAGTGCTCTTGGGAGAGAGCTAAGGCATTGGCTTAGCTCTGTTGTTGTTACCGGGTAGCGTTTTGCGAAGATGGAAAAAATCGAGATTCGAGCAGCGATTAAGTGCTTCGTAAAGAAAGGTAAGAAGGCAAAGGACATTCATGGTGATTTCCGGAAAACACTGGGGGACTCTGCTCCTTCATTTTCAACTGCTGCCAAGTGGACAAATGAATTTAAGTTTAGTCAGGAGAGCTTAGATGATGATCCGCGTAGTTGTCGGCCAAGGTGTGTCACTACTCCACAAATCATTGCAAAAGTCCACAAAATGGACATGCAGGATCGCCGTTTGACAGTGCGTGAAATTGCTCATGATATCAGATGTCATCAGAAAGGGTATACTACATTTTAACTGAAGAATTATAAATGAAAATGGACATGTAGGAACAATGTTTGACCCGTTTTAGGAGAAACGAACAAGATGTTTTGCGCCGGTTTGTGACCACAGATGAAACTTCCATACGCCAGAGACAAAAAAAAAAAAATAGTCAAAGCAGAGGAAACATTTCTCCGCCACCAAAGAAAGCGGGAAAGGTCGTGGCATCAGTGTTCTGGGATGCGAAGGGGATTATGTTCGTAGATTATCTGATTATCTCCCCACTGGGAACCCAATTACTGGAGAATACTATACTAACCTCCTGGGCAAATTACAACAAAAGATATGCGAAGAAAGGCAGGTTTAGCAACGAAGAAATTCATCTTCCATCAAGACAATGCGCCACCGCACACATGTGCCATCGACATGGCAAAATTATACGATCTAAGATATGAATTGTTGCCACAGCAGCCTTATTCACCTGATATGGCTCTGTCAGACGCCCATCTCTTCCCATAACTGATTTTTTTAAATTTTTTTTGACGAAGATTCACTTCAGACGAAGAATTGATAGCCGTAGTTGACAAATGTTTTGCAGGCCTGAATGAAACTAATTTTCCAGGTGGGATCAAGGCACTAGAACATCCTTGGACCAAATGCATTAATCTGCAAGGAGGCTACATTGAAACATACAAAACAAAGTTTCAGTTTTCTCTTCCGTTCCGAAACATATCAAACGTCGTACATACGACTAGTTCATTGGTAGAATAACGGCTACCCTCAATCAGGACAGCTAGCAGGGGTGTTATCAGTATGATTCCAGTTGAAAGGAGACAGATATGACAGATCGAGAAAGGTCAGTGAAGCGCTACAACCCAACAACACTGTCGTTATCTTCCCTTAAATGCCTGACGCTGACCTACACGCTCAGCAACTATCCTGGCTCGAGATCACGCAACAATCCCTGTGGTCGGATTTGAGAGGTTTCACAGTACATTCAACTGTCCTGGGACACGTACGACCTAGATAATACTGTCGAAGGAAACTGAAAAGGCTGTGCCAATATCGTTATTTTGGGCGGCTTAATGTTAGGAGTCCGTCCAAAATGTTCTTAGACTAATTTTATTAATAGAGTATAAGGGACTTTAGAGCAGTAACTACGATGGCAGCTTGATCTAACAGCTGTAAAAAGTAGATGTGAATTCGACCAGTCAGTTTTGATCAGGCATTGTTACGTAGGTAACGTGCAGCCGTAGTACTGTTGTGCCAAAAATCTCAGTGGAGCAATAGCTCTAAATCAAGTGCCAAATACCAGAATGTTTCGGAGGAGAAAAAAAATGTACGCAAGGCTTATCCCGCACGCCTTGACTCCCGAACAACAATTATCGACACCTGGACGCCTACCGCGACTTGACTGAAATTAGAAACGACGACAGATCTTTTCTGGAGAAGATCAGATGACGTGAATTGATGTTACCAATACGAAGCTACCACAAAACTACGAAGTGCAGAATGGGTCTCTAATGTTTAACCAGGACCGAAGGGGGTGCGAATGTGACACGCAGGTAGTCCATCAAGACTTAAAAAGCTGTGAATGTGACACGCGAGTTGAACAACGTTCTAAAGAAGGATTTTTCTGACAGTTTCATGTGCCTGCATCAATCTGAAACACTAAAGCCACCATCTTAACTTTTCTCTATTTCCTATTAATGCAGTATCGAAACTATTTTGGATTGACGGGTATGTTTGCTGGGGTTACTCTGATGGCTACAGTCTACAGGTTTATATCCTGAAAGAGCATGTTTGACGTACGTGATACCTATGGAAATGGGTTCCATATGTCAGATTAAAATATGTGAGCAGACACGAGTGGTGTTGCAAATGAGAACCTGCAACATAAGGATGTCATGTGTTTCCAGCCCCTATCACATACTTACGAATGTCTGAACTTGCTTTGTACACTATAGACCAACAGCACGGACTATTGTTTAGTTACAAATAACGCCTTTTTTTCAGAAATGCTGAACTGCTTAATTCACAGTATAGGGAGCAGTTGCGCATACTGTACTCACACATCAAAAAATTTTGGCATCACCCCAGTTCCGAGAACCCCTTGAAGATAGACGTTGACTGTGGATATTGATTCACAGACACAGTCCCTTTGGCTGTTCAGAGATTTCGCTAAATCCTCCCAAAGATGTAAACAACCACGCATGAGCAGCGCCTATTGGACGGAGGAGGTCCTACAGCCGATCAGTTAGTCATTCCACCAGGAAGGAGGTACACGGCTCGTGTTGTCTGTAGTTCAACCATGCCTAGACGGTCAACAGCACGGTTCGATTGCGTCCGCATTGTTACTTTGTGCCAGGAAGGACTCTCAACAAGGGAAGTGTCCAGGCGTCTCGGAGTGAACCAAAGCGATGTTGTTTGGACATGGAGGAGATACAGAGAGACGGACATTGTCGATGACATGCCTCGCTCAGGCCGCCCAAGGGCTGCTACTGCAGTGGATGACCGCTACCTACGGATTACGGCTCGGAGGAATCCTAACAGCAACGCCACCATGTTGAATAATGCTTTTCGTGTAGTCACAGGAAGTCGTGTTATGACTCCAACTGTGCGCAATTGGCTGCTTGATGCGCAACATCACTCCAGGCATCCATGGCGAGGTCCATCTTTGCAACCACACCATGCAGTGCGGTGCAGATGGGTCCAACAACATGCCGGATGGACGTTTAGGAGCGGCATCACGTTATCTTCACTGATGAGTGTAGCATATGCCTTCAACCATAAAATTATCGGAGACGTGTTTGGAGGCAACCAGGTCAGGCTGAATGCCTTAGACACACTGTCCAGCGACTGCAGCACGGTGGAGGTTCCGTACTATTTTGGGGTGGCATTATGTAGGGCCGACGTACGCCGCTGGTGGTCATGGAAGGCACCATAACGGCTGTACGATAGGTGAATGCCATCGTCAGATTGATCGTCCAACCATATCGGCAGCATGTTGGCGAGGCATTCGTCTTCGTGGACGACAATTAGCGCCCCCTTTGTGCCCATCTTGTGAATGACTTCCTTCAGGATAACGACATTGCTCAACTAGAGCGGCCAGCATGTTTTCCAGACATGAACCCTATCGAACATACCTGGGATGGATTTGAAAGGTCTGTTTATGGACGACGTGACCCACCAACCACTCTGAGAGATGTACGCCGAATCGTCGCGCGATGTAGCCGCGTGGTCTAGGTGCCTTGTCACGGTCCGTGCGGCTCCCCCTGTCGGAGGTTCGAGTCCTCCCTCAGGCATGGGTGTATGTGTATTGTCCACAGCGAAAGTTAGTTTAAGTTAAAGTAAGTAGTGTGAAGACTTAGGGACCGATGCCACAGCAGTTTGGCCACATAAGAACTTACCACAAATTTTCCTACACCGAATCGCCGTTGAGGAGTGGGAGAATGTGAACCAACAGTGCCTTGATGAACTTGTGGATAGTATTCCTCTACGAATACAGACATACATCAATGCAAAAAGGGCGGAAATGATATTTATGTTGATCTCTGTTCCAATTTTCTATACGGGTTCAGGAACTGAGAACCGAGGCGATGCAAAACTTTTTTTGATGTGTGTATGTATGTAACGTTTGTTCTTTTGGACATGTCCGAAAGAACCGACACCACACATGTATAATAAAGGCGATGATGACCAATGATCCCTACAGTGCAGATGCACACTAAGCTTGAAATCTTACGGGAATCAGCTAGCTGCCGCGAGGAATGAGGCTAATGAGCGTGGGCACAACATAAGTAACGTGTAGTATAAGATGAAAAATTGTTTGTGACGGGAGGCGTGTTAGAGTAGTCCATGAAGATGCGGTGATCACTGTGTCCGGGTGGCGCAGTGGTCCGTGCATCTGCGTAGTAAGCAGGAGATCTGAGTTCGAATCCCAGTCTGGCATAATTTTTTTGTTTGCTTCATTGACATAAATCAATGTGCAGCTAGTTTTCTTAATTCCTTTGTGCCAGGTGACTGTATTTCACTTCATTTTGATATTTGTATGACGACAGAGAGTAAATACACGAAGTTATACCCACAGCCCTCAGTCGGTTTTTTGAAATTCTTTGTTTCTCTCTCGCTGTGTTAAGTTTTGCGATATAAACATGTCGTATTTTAGTGCTTACGTTACAAACATAGGTCATATAATTTGGTGGTTCAAGAACATCCCTTAACTTATGAATGTGAGTGGTTAAAAGTTTTTTAGGACGAGTATCTTCGAACATTAATACTACTTAGAAAGCACGTAAATAACCGGAGTTGCTTTTAAATCATGATGAGAAACCTACGGTGTCCCAATGTTCAGCATTGTAATCGGAAGCATGTATTTGCGCCTGACTAAAATCTTAACCAAATCTCAGAGGCGACACAGTAGTTTTCTACTTATAACACGTCATCATGGTTGAAAACATCTTCTTCAATAACTGTGGCGTTGTTGTAACTAATATTACAACGGCGTCTTTCTTTTAAAATATTGTTGCATTTTTTTTACAGAAACCATTTATTGTTAAAGTTAGTTGCTCATTTATTATCTGCGTGCTCTGCGAATCACTATTAAGTAAGCAGGATGGGATATGTTTTATTGTACCGTGTTGTAAGGTGTCTGCCCGTTGCTGCGTCCGAAGACTGACTGCTGTACGAATTGTTATTTGCCTAATTTTATCGGCACAATCTCTGGGGGATCGGTACGTAGGGGGCAGGGAGAGGGAATGAAGAATATTCGTAGTTTCTGCTCTGAAAGATGGTTTCTAAGTTTACTCACCTGGTTTTCGCGAGATATTTGGCGTTTCTTTTAGCGTTTGCAGATACAGTTGTTTCAACATTGCTGTTACACTTGTCTCTGGTCAATCACACTTGTAACCTTTCGCACACTCCTTCATGGTAAACACTCAAAGTCACCTGTAAATCTGATCTAGTGTATGTCTCATTCACCTGACCAGTATTCAAGTATCAATTTTAACTGTACAAAAAGTTTCCTATTATCTTATCAATGAAGCGTAGCCTACAACTCGCTTAAATCACAACTGAGCCGATGTTACCGTTATATTTCTTCCTATTTGTTGCGTTCATCTCTGTAGTCTAGTGATTGGGTTGATGTCAGTCATTGCTGCTGCAATTTTTTCAAACATCAGTCATTCCGTGCTTCTGTAATAACAAGTTTAGTGATGTAAACTTTGAAGCAAGGACCTATAATTTTACCCTGAAAATGGCAGATGCGGTACTCCGCTATAGGTTAGTCAAGGCTGTTAATCGACAAGGATATTTCAAATGAAAAACTGTTGAACGTGTTATTCCAGTGACGTTTAAACATGGAATCTTTCGCAATAAGCACAAGATATTGTAGCAGATTTCGCATAGTTAGGGTAGGAGTTGGAGATGACCTAGTGAGGAAAAAAAAAAGTTTTTTAATTACATTGTCCAATCACGTTAATGTGACCACCTTTTACAGCTCGGATCGCTGCGAGACATGCAGGAAGAGTGTCAATGAGGTTCCAGAAAGTACCTAAATGGCCTGGAGCCACGCCGAATCCAGTGCCGTGGCCAGCTGCGCTAAGTTCCTCGGTTGAGCATCCATGGCGCAAACAGCCCGATCGAGGTAATCCCACAGATTCTCGACTGCGTTCAAATCAGGGGGGACTTGTGGCAGAGGAGTGCGGTAAACTCATCCTTATGCTATTGTATTAGAATCATGCAAGTACACTGCGAGTTTTGTGACATTGTGCTGCTGGGAGATGCAATTGTGCCAAGGAAAAACAAATTCCATGTAGGGATGAACATGGTCCCTAAGGATAGTTACATTCTTGTGTTGATCCATTGCGACTTCCTGAATGACGTGTCTACCCAAAAAATTCCATGAAAACATTCCTCCGCCGGTCTGGATCCTTCTGGCAATTTTTGTAGCGCGTTAGGTTTCAGAGGTTTCACACTGTACAAACCAACAGTCTTCTGTCCGATGGAGCATAAACCGTGATTCATCTGAAAAGGCCACCGATAGCCACTCAATGGACACCCAGTTGTGGCACTGGCGCGCTAATTTCAGCCTTCGTCGTCGATGAACAGCAGTCAGTGTGGATGCAGAAACCAGGAGCCTTCCGTGGAGGACCATACGAAGGAACGTTCGCTGAACGGTCATTCACGAGACACTGTTGGTAACATCTTGGTTCATTCGGGGCGTTAGTTGCTCAACACTTGCACGTCTATTTGCCCGTACCCATTTCCGTAGCCGTCGTTCACCCCTATCATCCAATGTTGCACCACAGTTGCCTCGGTGTCGGTTTTGGGTAACGCCATGTTTTTCCTTTATTGGATTGCGATTCCCTCCTAGAGGGGGGATGGGGGGATGGGGGTTGGCAGCAGCGTAATACGCCGCTCTACAGCCTACAGAAAAGTTAAATACAAAATTAGAAGATATCACAAAAATAAAAACAAGCGATGTAACGGTGACTGATTAAAGCTGGGACAAGGCGAAAAACTGCGAAGAGAATATAAAAACAAAGGGTCGGTGATGCTGATTAAAACAAATAGTAAATAGAGAGGCACAATTAAAAAATATGGCGACAGTCTGGTTTTTGCTCGCAACAGTTTAAAAACACACCTAGCGACAGTATGGCGTCCATTCGCAACCCTGACAGGGGACGCACAACACTGAACACACACTTAAAACAGTACTGTAGAGGAGACACAGCAGCAGATGGGGTGGGGGGGGGGGGCGATATTCAAGCGGGACTGGCATAACAGAAGATGGGACGGATTAAAGACTTTTAGGTGTGGGGGATGGTACAGGAATTCAACCCACATCTCTGGCCACAGAGGACTTTAAGGAGATGGAGGCAGTTGTGGGCTTTGGATTGGATAGAGAGGACATGAGGGATCCAGGTGAGGTGACGGTCAATGGTGAGTCCTAGGTAGGTGAGGGTGGGGGAGAGGCGGACAGGACGAGTGCAGATGGCAAGGGAAAAATCAAGGAGCCGGAAGGAGCGAGTGTTACAATGTACCATGGTTGCCTGGGTCTCGGAAGGATTGATTTTGAGTAGCCACTGGTTACACCATGTGGCAAGAAGGTGAAGGTCATTCTGCAGAAGGCGTTGGGACCGTTGAAGAGTAGGAGTGAGGGCAAGGAAGGCGGTGTCATCAGCATACTGCAGGAGGTGGACCAGACGGAGGAGGGGGGAGGGGTTGGGGCATTTTACCATGCACATGAGATAGATGAGAGGGGAGAATACAGAGCCCTGGGGCACACCCACGGAGGGTTAGAAGGTGTGTGTGGGAATCGGTGTTATGGATGGTAACGTAGGTGGAGCGGCAGGAGAGCAAAGAGGCAATCAGACGGAAAGGCATAGGCCTGGACTTTAAGCAGGAGACCAGGATGCCATAAACGGTCATAGCCCTTTTCGAGGTCTAGGGAGACAAAAATGGCGGAGCATCGGGAATTAAGCTGGAGGGAGAGGTGATGAGTGAGACGGATGAGTTGGTCATCGGCAGAGAACGAAGGTCGAAAGTCACATTGGGTGTTGGAGAGGAGGTTGTGTTGGTCGAGTTGGTGATGGATGCGCTGTGTACAGATGGATTCCAAGAGGTTACTGAACACCGAGGTGAGACACATAGGGCGATAGGAAGAGGCATCAGATGGAGGCTTGTTGGGTTTGGAGAACGTCAGGATATGGAAGGTTTTCCACAGGTCAGGGTAGAAGCATGTGGCAAGGATTACATTGTAGAGGGCAGCAGGGACTGCAAGGAAGAAGGGAGGGCAGTATCTGAGATGGTGGTAGGTAACGCGGTCGTGGCTTGGAGCAGGGTTGCATTTAATGAAGAGTGTGAGGCTGATGTCCTGTGTAGTGATGGAAGTGTTAAGTCCTGTTGGTGGTGTGTGGAACAAGTACCGGAAGCTGGAGGCAAGGGGAAGAGTGAAGGTATCTGTATGTTCGATGACATTGGGGAAGAGGGAATAATGAAATTGGGTGTCATCTGGAATGGTAAATATGTTGGATGGGTAGGAGGCAAAAGTGGATGGCCTTACTGAGGTTGTCAGGAAAAGGGTGGTCATCAAGGAGGAGAGGGTACTCCAGGGTAGGGTGGTTCTCAGTAAGGCATTGGAAAACAGACCAATACTTGGAAGAGTTTATTGGGAGTGCGGCATTGATTTGTGTGCACGTCTGTCACCAGGCACGGCGTTTCTTTGCAGTAAGCATTTTGTGGATGTGTTGTTATAGTTGCCAATGAGTGTGTCCTGGTCATGAGTGCAGAGGAAGGAGTGGTAGAGGCGACGGGACTCACAAAGGAGAAGGACGGACGGGATCATGGCCACTGCAAATTAGGTCAAGAACATCTGCAATGATGCACCCAAGGTGGTTGGGAGAGGCTAGGATCACCTCGGGTGTGGTGTTGGATTCGGGTCGGGTGTGTTGGGGGAGTAGTTCCAGGTCACCCTGGAGGGTGGTGATAAACCGATGCCACCACTGTAGTGTGGCAAGAGCACGGCTGTGGATATTGAGGTCTGTGGCAATCACGTAGATGGAGAAGGTGCGGTCAATGTGGGCCAGGAAATCGTACAAGATGGGGGTACGAGGGCGGATGTAGATGGTGGCACAGGTGATGGTAAAGGTGGGGAAGAAGAGGCTGAGGGTAACATGCTTCTCAGGATTGTTGAGGAGAGGTTGGGGCCAAACAGGGAGGTGCCTGAGGTGGCCGACAGCAACACGGCCACTCACCAGGGGTCCAGATTATCAGTGCTGTGGAGAGTTTAAGGACTGTGGAGACAGAAATATAGGGTTGAAGGAAGATTTCATTTAAGATGAAAGGATGCATGCAGTGTCGATGGAGGGAGTGGAGGAAGAGGAGTTTGTGGGTGGGCAGGGAGCGGATATTATGATAAAGGATGCTGTAATGTTGTCACACGATGGTAGAGGGGATTTAGACGAGGGAGTGAGGGGGATGGAGGTGAAGTGGGCCTGGTTGTGTGAGTAGGTGGCATAGGTGGTGAGGTGGAAGACGGAACTGGCAGCAAGGGCGAATTGTAAAAGGGTGTGGGGTCGTTGGAAGGGGTTGATGTTTTGGAGGACGATGGCGACAAAGCAGATGATGTCCCCTGTAGTAGGGGGAGGCCGGAGCGAGTTGTTGGGGTGGATGGAGTCATCGATGGAGGGTGACGCCATTTTGCAGTGGATTGTACACTCCTGGAAATTGAAATAAGAACTCCGTGAATTCATTGTCCCAGGAAGGGGAAACTCTAATGACACATTCCTGGGGTCAGATACATCACATGATCACACTGACAGAACCACAGGCACATAGACACAGGCAACAGAGGATGCACAATGTCGGCACTAGTACAGTGTATATCAACCTTTCGCAGCAATGCAGGCTGCTATTCTCCCATGGAGACGATCGTAGAGGTGCTGGATGTAGTCCTGTGGAACGGCTTGCCATGCCATTTCCACCTGGCGCCTCAGTTGGACCAGCGTTCGTGCTGGACGTGCAGACCGCGTGAGACGACGCTTCATCCAGTCCCAAACATGTTCAAAGGGGGACAGATCCGGAGATCTTGCTGGCCAGGGTAGTTGACTTACACCTTCTAGAGCACGTTGGGTGGCACGGGATACATGCGGACGTGCATTGTCCTGTTGGAACAGCAAGTTCCCTTGCCGGTCTAGGAATGGTAGAACGATGGGTTCGATGACGGTTTGGATGTACCGTGCACTATTCATTGTCCCCTCGACGATCACCAGAGGTGTACGGCCAGTGTAGGAGATCGCTCCCCACACCATGATGCCGGGTGTTGGCCCTGTGTGCGTTGGTCGTATGCAGTCCTGATTGTGGCGCTCACCTGCACGGCGCCAAACACGCATACGACCATCATTGGCACCAAGGCCGAAGCGACTCTCATCGCTGAAGACGACACGTCTCCATTCGTCCCTCCATTCACGCCTGTCGCGACACCACTGGAGGCGGGCTGCACGATGTTGGGGCGTGAGCGTAAGACGGCCTAGCGGTGTGCGGGACCGTAGCCCAGCTTCATGGAGACGGTTGCGAATGGTCCTCGCCGATACCCTAGGAGCAACAGTGTCCCTAATTTGCTGGGAAGTGGCGGTGCGGTCCCCTACTGCCACTGGCGACAACATCGATGTACTGTGGAGACCTCACGCCCCACGTGTTGAGCAATTCGGCGGTACGTCCACCCGGCCTCCCGCATGCCCACTATACGCCCTCGCTCAAAGTCCGTCAACTGCACATACGGTTCACGTCCACGCTGTCGCGGCATGCTACCAGTGTTAAAGACTGCGATGGAGCTCCGTATGCCACGGCAAACTGGCTGACACTGACGGCGGCAGTGCTCAAATGCTGCGTAGCTAGCGCCATTCGACGGCCAACAGCGCGGTTCCTGGTGTGTCCGCTGTGCCGTGCGTGTGATCTTTGCTTGTACAGCCTTCTCGCAGTGTCCGGAGCAAGTATGGTGTGTCTGACACACCGGTGTCAATGTGTTCTTTTTTCATTTTCCAGGAGTGTATATACGAGCATTAACCACAGCGGCATGCGAACAGTTTACAAACTTTTTCGTTTCGATAATGCTTACACCCTTGGTCCGAAAGCCAATGATCATCAAAAGTGGACGTCGGACAAATCGTTTCGTTTCTGCATGACGACAACGACTGTATTGTTATTCGCGTCCGCCCGACGCACTTTGTTTTCCCTCTACTGCTAGCACTGCCACCAGTCGTCTGTGAGGGATTATTGGTTCAAAATAGTTCAAATGGCTCTGAGCACTATGGGACTTAACATCTGAGTTCATCAGTCCCCTAGAACTTAGAACTACCTAAACCTAACTAACCTAAGAACATCACACAGATCCATATCCAAGGCAGGATTCGAACCTGCGACCGTAGCAGTCATCCGGTTTCGGACTGAAACGCCTAGAACCGCTCGGCCACCACGGCCGGCGAGTGATTATGAAACGTTGACGTGGAGCATAGGCGGTGGTTTCATAATGTGACTGGACCATGTATGTTTATCCTCTAGATAAAAATAAATATTGTTATTCTGTAAAATAAAACTAATTTTTAAGCCATCGTTTCCCGCGTCCGGCCATCCTGATTTAGGTTTTCGTGATTTCCATAAATCACTCCAGGCAAATGCCGGGATGATTCCTTTGAAAGGGCATGGCCGACTTCGTTCCGCCTCCTTCCTTGATCCGATGAGACCGATGACCTCGCTGTCTGGTCTCCTTCCCCTAAACAACACAACACAAGCCATCGTTTATTTTATGGACAAATAATGGTGCCTAATACGTATAAGTGGAACATGTTTGGTAGGAAAGAAAATAAACGTTCAGTTGCGAAAGACGAATACTATTTGGTTTGATCTGCATCATAAACTTAATTGAAATTGCAAATGAGAAGCAATGGCTGCAAATATTAAAAATATATGTCAGTACGACTAATTAACAATTTGTGTGTTAGATTACCCGTGCAATTTGTAAACGTTATCGTTGCAGAAGGACAACTAATGTGGTTTAAACATTGGGGGCACAAACCCCAAACGGATAATGATAATTGTACTGGTGGTTGAAGTTAAGTAGTATGGCGACCCCGTACACCACAGTGGGCTTGCAAACATTTAAATGCCGTTCAGTATTTTGAACAAATATGAGTGCAGTTCATCCGAGTTCGTGATTTCTTGACTGTGACGAGCAGAAAGTGGCGATAAACAAAATGAACACGTCTTACAATGGGAACATACACCTGGCTATCGTTAAACGGAATGTCTCAAGTTTCAACGGGTAATAATATGACATATACTTGTAACTCCACTGATACCCAGTTGATGAAGAGAGCGTTGTTACTCGATTGAGCAGTTGTATTCAGACAAGAACAACTAGTCTAACACATAACGATGAAACACCATCCTAAGAATACAGTATAAGAATTTTGTGCTTTTACCTTTAATCTATACAATAGAAGAGTATGATTTAACATCACCGAATTAAATTAAGCAATATTATTAATGTTCTTTGGTTCATTCAAATTTACAGTGACACGCATGTGTGAAATTCGAATCCTGCAAATTCAGTACAGCCCTTGGTAATACGCTTTTGTCCAGTAACTTGTTATAAGAAAGGCCGTTCGTTTTAAAGTTTTTAAAAGTTATGATCTCAGATACAGCCATATTGAGAAATACGAAAGTGACTGCCTTGAAATGCTTTAATAGCACAACTTCTGCTAGTACTGTAATTTTTCAGTGCTACAATAATTCATTACACTTAGTGTTAAGCATTGACTAATTAAAAGCGATAATATTTATAATTTCGATATGAATTACCTGAATTTATGAAAAAACTTCTTTGTTTTTGAGGATTTTGCGGAGCTTCTGTCCAGTAAATGAATAAATGAATGCTTTATACAGTGGATACACAAGTATTCACATTCAGTTTAAAGGTTTTGGTAAATAAAGATTTTATATATCCGGGTGTAACTTAAATTTCTCTGTGTAATTGTTAAGAAAACAATTTAGGTGTGATACTGTTAGTTACGTAAGCCCATCCACCACGTCAAGGTCATATCTAATCGGATGGGAAAAAATGGTTTTTAATTGGTTTGAGGCCAAAAACCGCATAAAAAGCATCAAAATCAAATCGGTTTATTAATTTCCGCGTGACTGTCACCAAACATGTTCAATGCGCTATCCACCCTTTTCTGCAACAAATTGAAACTGAGAAACAGCATGTTCCCGCCTGCCGCGGTGGTCTCGCGGTTCTAGGCGCGCAGTCCGGAACCGTGCGACTGCTACGATCGCAGGTTCGAATCCTGCCTCGGGCATGGATGTGTGTGATGTCCTTAGGTTAGTTAGGTTTACGTAGTTCTAAGTTTTAGGGGACTGATGACCACAGCAGTTGAGTCCCATAGGGCTCAGAGCCATTTGAACCATGTTCCCAACTGGCCCTATGATAAATAATGCCGTAAACCCACACAGTGACCTCTATTGGATGAAGTGGTACTGGCTGAATTGCGTGTGCCCATATTCGTCAATTTTGAATATTGACATATTCTTTCAGATAGAAGTGTGCTTCGTCTGCCTAAAAAATCGTCCCGACCATTCATTGTCTACTTCAATGCCAGCAAGAAATTCTAAAGCAAAGGTCTGTCTTTGCTGGCAGGTCAACAGGAAGCAACTAGTGCACATGGGTAATTTTGAATGGATTGCAAAGAAGGATGTCTGTAGGATTTTACGCACCGTGCTCACGGGTATGCCCAATGTTCGGGCAACTCTCTGTGCACTACACGTTTGCACACCACCAATCGTCTCTTCCTGCTCTCCGTCTTTTCGAATTTTCGAATAATTTTCTCGAGACCCACGGCAGTCATCGGACCAACGTCTTTTTTCAAGCCCTTCAGTGTCCGGAACTTCTGCAGAGCGACGTGTGCACATGCATCATTCTTGTAATACAGCTTTACAAGCAGAGCGTGATCCTGCATTGAGACAGCCACAGCGATCGTCGCAGACGAGAAAGGAGGAAAAGCTGTGCACTTGGCGTGTTTATACCAGCTTCAATGGGTTATGTACATGACAGGTGTTTTCGTTTACGTATTCTGACACATGTGGAACCATCTATTGATCAATTTTCACACAATTTTTTTTCCTTCTGCCGTACGCTTTTCCCTCTTTCGCAGTAATATTCCGTTGCAATTTGACGTCATTCTGACTAGTGATGTTATTTCTACAGTGCTTTGAAATTTTGACTTTAATTATAATTATCCTGTACCTCAACGTAAATACTCCGCAGGCCTTAGTATGGTGTATAGGAAGGATACCTTGTATCACTACTAGTCGTTTCCTCCTCTTCTTGTTGCAACTGGAGCTAGGAAAAAGACAACTGCTGTATGTCTCTGTGCAATCCCTCCCCCTCTTTCCAAGCATTTATCCCGACTGGCGGGGTCTGCCGTTATGGTTAACCGGATTTGGCGTATTAATTTTTAACAGGTGGCCAGATGCCCTTCCTGTCACCACCCAGCACTCTCCTAGGACGGAACGTGTGTACCGTAACTGCCTGCATCTAGTGTAATCCATGTAGCAGTGCGAACGTGTCTCAGATGTTTGCGAGTCGTGTAACTGAGACGGAACGTAGGGACCAGCCTGGTATTCACCTAGTGGGACGTGGAAAACCGCCTGAAAACCACATCCTGGTTGGGCAGCACACCGGCCCTCGTCGTTACTCCGCCGGGTGGATTCGATCCGGAGGCTGGCGCGTCTACATGACTACAGGAAGCAGCGCGTTAGCGCTCTCCGCTACCTTGGCGGGTCCTCTGTGTGAGACCTAATTTCCATTATCTTATCTTCTTGGTCCTGACAAGGAATGTACGTTGGTAGTAGTAGAATCGTTCTGGAGTCAGCTTCAAATGCCGGTCCTCTAAATTTTCTCATTAGTGTTTCGCGAAAAGAAGGTCTCTTCCCTCAAGGTATTCCCAATTTAGTTCACTAAGCATCTCCATAGTACTCAAGTGTCGATCGAATGTACTGGGAACAAACCTAGCAGCTAGGCTCCGAATTGATTCGAAGTCTTCCATGCGTCCCTGGTGGGGATCCCAAACACGCGAGTAGTACTCAAGAATGGATCACACCAGTGTTCTATACGGGGTGTCCTTTACAGATAAAGCATACTTTCTTAAAGATCTTCCAACAAACCAAGGTCAACCTTCCCCCCTCCCTACTACCGCCTTTAGGTGTACGTTCCATTTCATATCGCTGTAAAACTTTAAGCCTAGATAGTGGATCGACATGTCTGTGTCAAGCACCACATTACTAATGGTGTAGCTAAACATTTCGGGATTCTTTTTCTTACTCATTTGCAGTAACTTCAGTCTTTCTACATTTAGAGCAAGTTTCCATTCATCACACCAACTAGAAAGTTTGTCAAAGTCATCGTGTATCCTCCTACTGCCACTCAACGACAACACGTGGCCGAAAACCACAGCGTCATCAGCAAACAGCCGCAGATTGCTGCACACCCTGTCCGTCAGATCATTCGTGGTTCGTGTACATAGGGAATAAGACCGGTCCTATCACACTTCCCTGTGGCACTCCTAACGGTGCCTTTGTCTCTGACGAACACTCTCCGTCGACTGCAATGTACTGAGTCCTACTACTTCAGAAGTCTTCGAGCCACATGAAATATTGACATTAATTCATGATATGTTTTAACATGGAAAGATTTTGACAACTACATGAGGCATATCGTGTTGTGGAAGACTTTAGTTACAGCAATAATCTCTACACTGACAATCATCTACGTCAGGATAGTACTCTAAATATCACGCACTTAGTGAAAGGCAGGAAGAAAATGTGATTTGTACACGGATTAATGACTTCTTTGGCGTTAGGTTGTTGAGGTAAAAAGCTACAAAAAACTCTCGAGGTGATCCGTGAACGGGAGCTCTTCATAATCTGTTAAACTAGTAGTGGGAAGGCAAAGCGAAGCAATGGATTCTAGACCACAGCTTTGGTGCAGAGGCCCGGGCTATTAAACGCCGACCCATGGCTCACGTAGTAATTAAAGTGACGCGCGAGAACAAATTTAAACTACACCGCAAACCAGCAACAGCAACAGCTATTAACACCTATAAGCGAAGTTCCATTATAGCGCCTCTGTTGCAGACATTTCCAATAAGCCGTAAGTTATTGCTACAGTTCCAACCATGTGCAGATACAAACTAACAACTGGAAGCAGCAGAAACCGATGAGGTATTCAAATAAAAGGGAAATAAACTTCGAACTTCGTAAGTTACAGGGATGATTTTAACGATGTTTTTTTTTCTTCACTGTTAAAAATGCATTTAACTGGTCTTTAACTCATGTATAGCAGTGTAAATGACTTTTAATTATCTGTTATGTATTTTAGGATCTTTGAAAATGGTTTGATGGTTACAACCCTATAGTAACAAGCAATAAATGGACGTTACATAGCCTCACCGGACCAAGTCTTAGTTACCACTTTAAAAGAGCTCATTGATAACTTTTAATCGTTGTGAGTAGAGTAGATCTGGCATTAGGCTGCCGGGTATCTTTCTACCGCTGACGTAAGTGGCTGAAGTAGAGCTCCTGTATAACTGACTGAATCGTCAGCCATGTTTTCCGCAACTCTGAGGATTCGGCAATGCTTACCTAGCGCGTGATAAACATATTCACGCAACGTTGCACAGTATTACTTATAAAACATTTTATATTGCACGTATGAATTTTATCGAACAGACTTTGATGTGCACAGAGATATTTCGAATGATCTTTTCATATAACAGAAAAATTGAAATGTAATATTACACGCCTATAGAAATGTAGTCTACGAACTTACGGTGGTAGTTCGTAAATATTAAACTTAATAAGTTAAGAACTCTGTACCAATGTCTTCAAATGCGGATATTATGCAATAAAAACCTGTGCCTATCTATGAGTTTTTGCCCTATACAGGCACTTGCAAATGTGTTTACTTTTTCATAAAAAGGTACTTTTGTTTATCGAGAAATGACGCTGTTATTAAATGTCTTTATTATAGACACAAAAATAAGACAGAAAATTTGTTGCTTCATGAGTTGTTCAAAATTTTATTATTTTGAATGTTATGTTACCGCTATAAAAATATAAGAAATGAGGTTAAGTAATATTCAATTTTTGTATGTATCTTTATGATAAAGATGTATAAATAAAGTACATTAAAAATTCCTCTCAACTTTGCCAATTGCGACATAGTCCCAGGAATCGAAAAAGTTGAGGCGAACTACTTCAGTTTAGTTTTCGACTGGGGGAAGAATGTTTCATGTTTATAGTTACTTTTACTAACATATATTCACAACATGAAGTTGAGCGCCGGATGCTGGTTCTCAGCTGTCTCTGAGGCAATTTGTGGCCCATGTGATTCTACGTTCAGGGGCACTTGGGAATACAAACACGAGAAAACCATTTTTGCGATTGTTAGTGCCGTTCACAGCTGAGCAGACACTCATGTTTGCGAAGAATTCTCCAATACATTTATTAGTAGACCAGAATTTTATTGCATCTGGGAGTGAGAGCGCTTTGGTCTTCCTATCGTGAGTCAGCGCGTAATTGGTGTTGATGGTGTATGCGCAACGGACCTGAAAGCATTGACACTACGATGAGTTTCCCTTAGTCACCCCTGTGCTTGCTTACTGTAACATCAATGAGCGTTACTGATAGCGGCCAAGCACAGTAATATCAAGGCTGAGTAGTAATTTGAAATCTGCAGTTGCATCGTGACTCATACGTAAACAAGTTATCCTACACTTTTGGGAAAACATGTCTTTGGTAGCACCAATCGGCGTCTTCTTCATTCAGATGTCCATCTCTCCATCTACAAATAACCCACCCCTCTGACTATCACAAAAAAGTATTTAGGACTTACTCTCGACAGAAACCTGAGATGTGATTCACATCTCCTAACCATCCAACTTAAGCACAAAACCAACTAAAACTACTAACAGGCCGCATCTGGTGTTTACGTCTTCTACAATTAACCTCACCTATATATTTCTCATCCGCCCAATCCTAACCTACGCTAACGCTGCCTGGATCACTGCCTCACCTAAGTTCTATAATTCCCTCGAAATCCTGGAAAGATATGCATTCCACCTCGCCTTCCGCATCCGCCTCCCTTCGCCAACTCGCATCCTGAACCAACAAAAAAAAAAAAAAAAAAAAAAAAAAATGTTCAAATGGCTCTGAGCACTATGGGACTTAACATCTGAGGTCATCAGTCCCCTAGAACTTAGAACTACTTAAACCTAACTAACATAAGGACATCACACACATCCATGCCCGAGGCAGGATTCAAACCTGCGACCGTAGTAGTCCCGCGGTTCCGGACTGCAGCGCCCAGAACCGCACGGCCACCGCGGCCGGCCCTGAACCAACACACCCACACCCCTCACCTTCTTATCTTCTTAGAGCACCTTCAGATCCCACACATTAATCGCAAAACTCAGTCCCAACACCCGAATTCCCATCGACTAATTACTCATCCAAGTACTCTTGATCGATGTGGTGACGTAAAAGAATGGCGAAAAGGAGAGATCGTGCCCATGGCCACACCGTGAATGAATTTACCAGATATCCTGATGTATCAATGAACATGTGTAACTACTCATACTTCACAAGTAATGATTTACCGTTCGCAGGCATAAACCACCGCGAAGAACAGTGGTCGTGCAAAGATCCTAAGTGACAAGGCCCAGAGATGAGTCACGCCTCGTCAGTGAAGATCGTTCAATGAAACTGCCGCTGTCAATGAATACAGGTAAACCGATACCAGTTCACGAGCGAAAAATGCGAAGGGAGCTGTGTGCAAAAGACATTTGGAGTAGTGCACGTCGCAAAAAGCTATTGCTCACAGGGGTACTTAAAGCTACATGTCTTCAATGGGCCGAACGACACAAACTGGACAATTGCTGATTCAGGTAATGTTATGTAATCCGATGAGTCACGATTTCGCCCCATTGCAAATGATGCAAGCCGCTGAGTGCGGTGACGGCCATAGGAGGTAATTAAGACGCAGGGTGTGGAGAGTGTACTTTAGGCCGGAGGTAGTTCTTTCATGTTTGAGGTTCACTGTACTGCGACTTGAGTCCACTCATTCAGATTTCCGTTGCTATGAATCACGACATTTGTTTCAAGATTCTCGGCAACTGGGTATTGCCTTTTTTCTACATCTTCATGATGAATATTCTGTGTACATTAAATATCTGTGAGTATGCTTAAGAAGCGATTTAAAGTGGAATGACCACTCAAATCTAATCACAGATAAGGCAGACTCCAGACTGAGATTCAGTGGAAGAATCGTCATGGAATGTAGGCCATCTACTAAGCAGATATGTTATAAGAATCAGTTTCGACCGATACTTGAATATTACTCGGGAGTCTGTGATCCGTACCTGATAGATTTGATAGAGGAGAAAGAGAATGCCGAAAGACGAGGAGGTAATTTCATCACAGGTTCATGTAGTAAGCGCGTAAGAGTTACGGAGATAATAATCTACCTCCAGCGGCAGATGCTACAAGAGAGGTGCTGTGGATTTCTGTATACCTTGTGCTCAAGTGTCGAGAGCGAACATACGTAGAAGAGCCAACCGATATATTGGTTCCATACAGGTATATCTCGCAAAAACCCCTTGAAGATAATATTAGAGATATTCGAGCTAATTCAGAGACTTACCTACACTCGTTCAATTAACAAGCGAGTACTACGGAAATGCTCCATAAACTCATATTGGAATTCGTGGAGGAAGAAGATCTTCTTTCCGCTAAACACCACTGAGAACGTTTAGAGAAGCGGCATTAGCTATAGACTGTTGAACGACCCTGCTGCCATCACCATGTATCTCATGCGTATGGGTCACGAAGACAACGTAAGGGAAATCAGGGTTCTTACGGAAGCATATAGTGAGCCGTTTTTCCCTCGCACCATTGTGTAACGGAGCAGAGATAGGAATGAATTACACTCATCCAAGGTACATCCACAATTCACCATATGCTTACTTACGTAATATGTATGTACTTGTTGATATAGGTTGTTCTCCCCGCACACTATTCGTGACTGGAGCAGGAAAAGAGGTCGTAACATTGATATGTAAAGTACCCTCCACCGTACACCATAAAGTAGTCCGAGGAGTATAGATGTAGTTGTAGACGTAGTTATGTGTACAATATATACAAACAGAGACTGAAATGGACTATAGTAATGGAATTTTTAGGACATGAATAGGAAAAGCTGTTCACTACAGCTAAGCAAAAATTTACACACTATTTGTTCTACTATTGGCTGCCTGAAGTTGTGTTACTCATTACAAATAGCGAATTTCCTTGTGAGCACACAAATATTTCCGATATATTTTGAGACTGGTAAAAAATAATTAAGAGTTTAGTGAAATGATTTTGGGAAACCATCAGGTCAACAGCAGTAATAACCTTAATTTCAATAAAACGACAATATGCCTGCAAACCAACAATTATGGTACTACACAAGAGACACTTGAACAAAATTCTGAAACAAGTAGTAGATCTGTAGAAGAGCCATTTGCGACACGAGCGTAGTTAGTGTGTTGCATACATATACGGTGTGGACCAATATCTGGAAAGACCAAAAGCACAACGGATTATCATGTCCAATGCTGTGTAAAAAAAACTTTTGGCATTCAAAACAGCTCAAAGTCGTCTCGAAAAGGATAAATACAGGTCCTGTAAAGTAGTCCCTCCCGCCGGAGGTTCGAGTCCTCCCTCGGACATGGGTGTGTGTGTTATTCCTAGTGTAAGTTAGCTTAAATAGTGTATAAGTCCAGGGACGGATGACCTCAGCAATTTGGTCCCTTAGAAATTCACACACATTTGAACATTTTTGTAAAATAGTGGCAAGACCAGTAAATAATCATGGCGGTGGATAGCGATCACCCACACATCTCTCCAAGGTATACCACAAAGGCTTAATAAAATTGCGATATTGTGAATGCAGTGACCAGGGGAGATGTGACATTTCACCTTCGTGCTTAGAAAACAGTTCTGGACAAAGCGAGCTGTGTGAAAAAAAGGCCCTATCGTCCTGGAACACAGGATCGCCATGGGATAGGCCTGATAAGCCAAAATGACCACATAAACCTTGGCAGGAATTCGATGTTGCACAGTAATAATGGGGCCATAGTATGCCACGTTATGGTTGCCCAAATCATCACCGTAACCCCGCTATGTCATAAACCGTGTCAAAAGTGGGAAACATTGTGAAATAAGACTCATCCGACCAAATGACTTTCTTCCACTGTTGCACAGAACAGGCTATATGGCTTCGGCGCCACGTTTCCTTTCCAAGGGTACTTGCATCAACGATGAGCGGTTTTGATCTTCCAGCTCGCCCTGCAGTTCCCTGTTTCTGGAGCTCTCTTCACGTTGTTCTGGTGTTGACAGGGTTCGCGAGTCCGACATTCAGTTCTGCAGTGACCTTTGCAGCTGTCGTCCTCTTATGTTTCGTCACAATCCTCTTCAATGGCCATCCGTCAAGATCACTCGCGTTGTGGCTTAGCGGATATAGTTTTCCGAAATCCTTGTATAGAGTATAGTTATTCAATACGGTGCCCCTTGAAATACCAAACACTTGGGCGGTGTTGGTTACGGAATGACCCACCGTACGAGCACCAACAGTTTGCCCACTTTCGAATACACTTAGGCCCAACATAATGCACTCAAACTACACACAACGCTATACTGACCACGACTGACACTTGCAACGTATTGAGAACACTGCACCGGTCCATGGAATACCACTATATGTCTGCCCAAATCATTGCCTCGTTTTGTGTTATTTACCACAGCTATAATCGTCAGAAAAGTAAGGTCATTTTAATGTGGAGACACAGACACTACATAAACATAGACGTTATCAGAGGAAAAGAAGTGCAACATAGTGACTATCATTTAGGAATCCAAGTCACTCTGAAATAATTTGAAGTTCCAACAGAACCGCGAGGTGCGCTGTCAGAACAGCCAAAACGACCATTGACAGTAAAGAGAGACACAAGACGAGCACCAAGTAGCCCGCCCTGTATTTCCTCTATGTATTGAGACCCCTTCTTCCAACCATCGCCCGAACGACAGTGACCTTACATCCAGAAAAACACATTTGCATTTCCCGAAGAACAGATTATAAAATAATGTTGTTACCATTGTTGAAATTGCCCTTATCTTTTATACAATCTGATATATTGTAAACTCAGTTCCTAGTAATATTTAGTACTAAACCGATTAATTTTATTTTTTCTTAGTTTATGCGGAAAATGTAAACAATTATGCCAAGCATTCATCGCCACTCTAAGTATGGAACAACTGTCAATACTATTCTCTCGTGACATCTGCAGAACTTCTGTACGACGAAGTCTTCTTCTCTTCATCTTCTGTAGTGGTCAATCCAAGGATTGGTTTGCAGCAGCTGCAATGGCAGCTTGTCTCCATTCTGTGCGTCTTTCAGATTTTCTCTTCATTTCTTTATGGGTGTTACATCTCACATCTTTCACGATTTGGCGGGCCGGAGTGGTCGATCGATTCTAGGCGCTTTAGTCTGGAACCGCGTGACTGCTACGGTCGCATGTTCGAATCCTGCCTCGGGCATGGATGTGTGTGATTTCCTTAGGTTAGTTAGGTTTAAGTAGTTCTAAGTTCTAGGGGACTGATGACCTCAGATGTTAAGTCCCACAGTGCTCAGAGCCATTTGAACCATTTTTCACGATTTGATCCATGTACCTCAGCCGTGGTCTTCCTCTTGGTCTTTTTCCCTCGACATATCCCTCTATGATTGTGCTCAGGGGGTCCTTTATGTCTTAAAAGATGGCCTCTAAATTGCAATTTCCTTTTTAATAATGAAGCTTCTCTTCTCACCTGCTCTTTCCAGAACCACTTCGTTTGTGACCGTGTTGATACTTTTTTTTTTTTTTGAGCATGCGTCTATAGCACCACATTTCAAAAGAAGTCATGAGCCATAAATTAAAATTTGTATAATTCAAGTATTGAGTGACACGTAAATATCCTTATGAATTACTACGCTGAGACCTGCAGGTGTTACAAAACGATACCGACAAACTTCTAGGTGTTTTAAAGGATGCCGTGAGGAACAAATTGAGAACATTAACCTGTGTCCACAAACGTCATCCAACGACGTTGCAGAGCGTGTAAACTATATTCACCGGTACCTGCCGCTAGGCCACCCCTTCGGTAGCATACCTGCCTTGGAACGCTGACGGACAGTATGCAGAAAGTCTCACAGTGTTGTTTTTCAGTGATCGCGACTGATTGCGAAGATCGGTATTGGAGAAATGGAGCTATCAGTTGCTTACTGTTAGAAAGGCCTTGTCTCCGATGAATGCGATGCTCTCTTGCCTCAGTGGATGACGGATTCAGACACGTGTTTTCCTCCAATGTTTATATTTGTCCTGTATACCGGAAAACACTGGAGATTTTACAGGGTACATCTCCCTCCTCTCCCTGGCCATCTCCTCCTCCTCCCTCTCCCAGTCCACCTCCTCCTCCTCTGTTTCCTCTACATGTCCTCCTATATCCTCTCTGTCCATCACCTCCACTTTCCTTTCTCTCTCCATCTCCTCCCCTCACCTCTCTCCGTCCATTTCCCACTCCCCCACTCACTGTCCATCTCCTTCTTCCCCCTTCTCTCTCTCTACGTTATCAGCCTTACCGCTACACGAGGCTGGTAATTATTACTCTCACAGTATTTCTTTTCAGGTCGTAACTAATATCTACCAAATTTGATTGAAATCATTCCACGTATTTAGACTGAACTTTTTACTCGTGAACATCTCGTACACGTATTTGTACACACATTTCACCTGTATCTCCAGGGAACGACACTCTGCATTTTCATTTTAACGCAGCTCACTGTATATGACGTTTTATCTCCTGAACTACGTGTTATGGAGTGATAAAATTTTGCCTGTATGTCCTCTGGTTTATATGGCTACCGTCTGCGAAATGTGTTTCGAGTAGATTTAGTACTAAAGAAGTGATAAATAAAGACATCACATATGGTGCAGCAGTTCTCAAGCAAGTCAGTGTTTATGACGTCATATCTCTTGAACTACGTGTCTTACAAAGATACAATTTTACTGGTACATACATAGGTGTATGTATATACTGTATGCAAAATTTTTCGATTATGTCTAAAGTTTGTTGCAAGTCACTAAGTGCTTTCTTTCCCATACACCGGATAACTAAAGTAAGTGTATTGACGCATCGGTGGGCTATCTTTTTCACCACCACCCCCACACCTTTAATCAGCAAATGGTTGTTACCCACGCCACCCCGCCCCACCGTACCTTTCCCCCCCCCCCCCCACCACCCTAAAATGATTCTTTCCAGACAAGTGACATATGTACCAAGTTTGGAAGAAATTGTTACAGTGCTCTAAGAAGAGATGTGAAAAATACATAGATACATACATACACACCTACATGTACAGGGTGTTTCAAAAATGACCGGTCTATTTGAAACGGCAATAAAAACTAAACGAGCAGCGATAGAAATAAACCGTTTGTTGCAATATGCTTGGGACAACAGTAAATTTTCAGGCGGACAAACTTTCGAAATTACAGTAGTTACAATTTTCAACAACAGATGGCGCTGCAAGTGATGTGAAAGATATAGAAGACAACGCAGTGTGTGGGTGCGCCATTCTGTACGTTGTCTTTCTGCTGTAAGCGTGTGCTGTTCACAACGTGCAAGTGTGCTGTGGACAACATGGTTTATTCCTTAGAACAGAGGATTTTTCTGGTGTTGGAATTCCACCGCCTAGAACACAGTGTTGTTGCAACAAGACGAAGTTTTCAACGGAGGTTTAATGTAACAAAAGGACCGAAAAGCGATACAATAATGGATCTGTTTGAAAAATTTCAACGGACTGGGAACGTGACGGATGAACGTGCTGGAAAGGTAGGGCGACCGCGTACGGCAACCACAGAGGGCAACGCGCAGCTAGTGCAGCAGGTGATCCAACAGCGGCCTCGGGTTTCCGTTCGCCGTGTTGCAGCTGCGGTCCAAATGACGCCAACGTCCACGTATCGTCTCATGCGCCAGAGTTTACACCCCTATCCATACAAAATTCAAACGCGGCAACCCCTCAGCGCCGCTACCATTGCTGCACGAGAGACATTCACTAACGATATAGTGCACAGGATTGATGACGGCGATATGCATGTGGGCAGCATTTGGCGATATGCATGTGGGCAGCTTATTTTTACCTGGACGGCTTCGTCAATAAACAGAACTGGCGCATATGGGGAACCGAAAAGCCCTATGTTGCAGTCCCATCGTCCCTGCATCCTCAAAAAGTACTGGTCTGGGCCGCCATTTCTTCCAAAGTAATCATTGGCCCATTTTTCAGATCCGAAACGATTACTGCATCACGCTATCTGGACATTCTTCGTGAATTTGTGGCGGTACAAACTGCCTCAGACGACACTGCGAACACCTCGTGGTTTATGCAAGATGGTGCCCGGCCACATCGCACGGCCGACGTCTTTGATTTCCTGAATGAATATTTCGATGATCGTGTGATTGCTTTGGGCTATCCGAAACATACAGGAGGCGACGTGGATTGGCCTCCCTATTCGCCAGACATGAACCCCTGTGACTTCTTTCTGTGGGGACACTTGAATGACCAGGTGTACCGCCAGAATCCAGAAACAATTGAACAGCTGATGCAGTACATTTCATCTGCATGTGAAGCCATTCCGCCAGACACGTTGTCAAAGGTTTCGGGTAATTTCATTCAGAGACTACGCCATATTATTGCTACGCATGGTGGATATGTGGAAAATATCGTACTAAAGAGTTTCCCAGACCGCAGCGCCATCTGCTGTTGACAATTGTAACTACTGTAATTTCGAAAGTTTGTCCGCCTGAAAATGTACTGTTGTCCCAAGCATATTGCAGCAAACGGTGTATTTCTATCGCTGCTCGTGTAGTTTTTATTGCCGTTTCAAATATACCGGTCATCTTTTAAACACCCTGTACATTGTGAATCACCTAAAACTTGCACCGTAGACATAGCGGAAATGGAAAGTGCTATCGATATGCGCATCCAGAAGAACGGATTGGTAGGCAACGGATTGTACTACTAGGCAATACACAGATTGTAGTAATACTTAGAAAGTAAACTTTTTGTGTAAATATATACTATTTTAAATGGAATAATGCCTATTGACATTAACAAGCTGGGCAGGTTAATTAAGATGTTAGTGGTAATTGTTGCAGGATTTTAGTGATTTTAGTGCGAGTCGTTTACGAGACATCGTATTTTGAAAAGTTCCCACAAAGGCACTTTGTTGTAGCACACACTAAAGAGCAATACAAGTGCACACACTAGTTATGTGGATTCTGACCATTAGCGATACAACTGACCTTCACAAGTTGTGTTCAAAATGGCCATCAGCATCGGCAATACACGATTCCAGTCTGGTATGGAAGAACTGCTGCATTCGTGCCACCATTTCAGCGGAGATATTCGAGATGGTGGCAGTAATCGTTGTTGCGTATCATCAGGTGTAGTTGGTATGTCCTTGTAGACACCGTCTTTCAGCTTTCACCGCAGAAAAATGTCAAGAGGCGTCAAATCCGGGGAACTGGCCGGTCAGGGTACAGGTCCTGTGTGTCCAGTCCAACGATATGGAAACAGTTCGTCAAGACCTGCTATGGTACTTCGAGCGCTATGAAGTGGACAGCCATCATATTGGTACCACATGTTCCTCCTAGTCTGCAGAAGAACGTCTTCTAGCATCCGTGGAAGATGGTCTGTTAGGAGGCTTCGATACTTCTATGCGATCAGTGTTTCGTCTATGGAAAATGAGCCTATGAGCTGATGGTTCACTGTCCCACACCACACGGTTACGCTCCATGGACGCTGACGTTTCACATGACGAAGCCAACTGGGACTGACAACATTCCAACAGTGCATGTTTCAGCTTTTACCTGGCCATAATTGTTAAATGTGACGTTATCACTAAACAAGGTACATGATACATCTGAAGTATCCTGTAGTACTGCCCATGTACGGAAGTCAACACGATGCTCATAATCGTTTCGATGCGGCTCTTGATGGAGAGAGATGTGATTGAGATGGAGCCTATGTCGGTGGAGAGTGCGCAGGACACTTGCCTGACTCTGCCACTTCCTCGTGAGAGTGGGCGCGAGCTTACGTGCAGATCAACTGCAACAGCAGCCAGAACATTAATATCTCTCTCTTCTGGCGTCACTTGTTGCTTCTGTTATGTTGTCTAGGTATTACATTACCACTTTCACATAACTGACTGAAGAGGTTAATAAATAATTATCGAGATAGTTAACGTATGTTGGGAGACCTTGCCACATACACCGTACAAGAATGAACTGCATTCCTCCTACACTCTCTCCATATAGCATGGGCATGTAGGCTTTTCCTCCATTGCTAAATCCCATTGCCCACTCACGACATACTGCTTAGACTGTCACACACTAACTGACTAGCAAGTCGCTATGCGCTCAGGAAACACACTGTAAACAAACATAACAATACCGTACCTTTTTATAAATTATAGAGATCAGCAATCAGTCGTCCTCTTTTTGCAGGTTTTATTTGGCTAGTGCCTAGCCATTATCAATGCACTATTTTCTAGTCTCCATTCATGTCAGTTTCCTGTTGTTCGGGCGTCAGTCACAGGTCTTTCAGTACTACTGTAGTATTCAAAGGGTTCGTCCACACCCCTTCAGTACGACAAACTCAGACCATGGACGAACTCTGCGACATCTGCAGCAATCGGAAGCCTTGTGTTCACTGTCTCTCCATGCAGTGCCGACTTGGCCCCATCCGATTTTCATCTGTTTCTAAATCTTAAAGAAAGCTGTCGAGGACTTCAGTTTGATAATGATGAAGCGCTGCCAGCAGAAGGCTCCGGCAACAAAATCAGACATTTCACCGGGTGGTATCATTAAACTAGTCTTTCGTTGGGAGAAATGTGTTCGTCATCAGATGACTATGTTGAGAAATAAGTATAGAGACATGAAGAATAAAGATACAGAAGGTTAATAATATTTGTATTATTATGACAGCTTTAAGTATTTCCGCGCAAGAGATTTGGAGGCATTACTTTTCAGCACTCTCTCGTATACGAGTATAAGGTGCAATCAAACGTGACAGATGGAAAAAAGTAAGTAAACTGTTTGTTATTTCAAAACTAATCGCGCTAATTTTAATACATTTATCCCACTATGAGACTAGAGGGCCAATGCCTTCATGGATAAATGACTTCAGTTGCCTACAGAATTATGATTATACCCAGGTACACACCTCTTCATCCAAAGCAAATCGCCGGCCAGGAATGTTTTTCTTCAGGGCTCCCACCTACACACTGTCGAGGATATTTCGACTCCGCTGGGAAGCCCTTACACGTCCTTCGTACACTAAAGATCTCTCCCCCTGCGACTTCCATCTTTTTGGAGCTCTGAAGAATGACGTTCGTGGCCGTCGATTTCCTTCGGATGGAAAGGTGAGCACCTAAGTTCAATCATGGTTCCGTTGTATAAAGATCCTCCTAATTTCCAATACTGCAAATACAACTTCAAACGCAATGTTCGTATTGAAGGTTCAAGAGAGGAATCATCACAAATATTGTTTATTATGTATTTAACTCGCAACTGCCGTCCGAGTTCAAGGGCCACGGTAGCTACGTAGTCGTAATAAAACTCATTAGGTCCTGGGTTGTTAAAATAGCATGGCAGAAGCTTAGTAACTTGTTTCCAGATTATGGCGTTTTACCTCCATTCTACATTAATCAATCATCTGTCACAAACTCTGTCAAAAATCAGAAGGCAAATATAAATTCGGAGTGCATATAAAAATTATGCTTTATGTTAAGTTGATATCTTAAATGATATCGATTGTAAATCACTAACAATATAAATACAGACATTTATCGTGAACAGCTTGAAAACAACTTTGCAAAATAAGAATGTGTGCTAATATTCTGTTTTACAAGATTTTACTGATATTTATTGTAAAACTAATTTTCGTGGTATAATATCATAGCGTAAGTAACTATCAATGTACGCTAAAGAGCCAAAGAAACTGGTATACCTGCCTAATATCGTGTAGGGCCCCCGCGAGCACGCAGAAGTGCCGCAACACGACGTGGCATGGACTTGACTAATTCCTGAAGTAGTACTGGAGGGAACTGACACCATGAATCCTACAGAGCTATCCATAAATCCGTAAGATTACGACGGGGTGGAGATCTCTTCTGAACACCACGTTGCAAGACATCCCAGGTATACTCAATAATGTTCATGTCTAAGGAGTCTGGTGGCCTGTGGAAGTGTTTAAACTCAGAAGAGTGTTCCTGAATCCACTGTGTAGCAATTCTGGGCGTATGGGGTGTCGCACTGAACTGCTCGAATTGCCCAAGTACGTCGGAATGCAGCATGGACATGAGTGGAAGCAGATGATCTGACAGGATCCTTACGTATGTGTCAAATGTCAGATTCGTATCTAGACGTATAAGTGAATCCATGGATTCATGAGTTTGTCCCCTTCCGCTCGATACAATCTGAAACTCGGCTCGTCCGACCAGGCAACATGTTTCCAGTCATCAAGAGTCCAATGTCGGTGGTGACGGACGCAGGCGAGGCGTAAGGCTTTGTGCCTTGCAGTCATCACGGGTACACGAGTGGGCCTTCGAGCTCCGAAAGCCCATACCGATGATGATTCGTTGAATGGTTCACAGTTGACACTTCTTGTTGGCCCATCACTGAAATCTGAAATCATTGAAATCGGCGTTTACTGCGATTCTCCTCAGTCGTCGTTGGTCACGTTCTTGCAGGATCTTTTTCCGGCCGCAGCGATCTAGGAGATTTGATGTTTTACCGTATTCCTGATATTCACGGTACACTCGTGAAATGTTCGTACGGGAAAATCGCCACTTCTTGGCTATCTCCGAGATGCTGTGTCCATCGCTCGTGCGCCGACTATAACACTACGTTCAAACTCACTTAAATCTTGGTAACCTGCCATTATAACAGCACAAACCGATGTAACAACTGCGCCAGACACTTGTTTTATATAGATGTTGCCGACCGCCGCATCGTATGCTGCCTGTTTACATATTGTATCTGTGTATTTGAATGCGCATGCCTATACTAGTTTCTTCGGCGCTTCATTGTATAAACGGAAAAATATATATATGGCAAAGTTTCTCCAGTGTACACGTCCAAAATCATAAATTAAATACTTCACAAATTGAAATAAATTCAAATACGACCAAAAGGATATATATACACTCCTGGAAATTGAAATAAGAACACCGTGAATTCATTGTCCCAGGAAGGGGAAACTTTATTGACACATTCCTGGGGTCAGATACATCACATGATCACACTGACAGAACCACAGGCACATAGACACAGGCAACAGAGCATGCACAATGTCGGCACTAGTACAGTGTATATTCACCTTTCACAGCAATGCAGGCTGCTATTCTCCCATGGAGATGATCGTAGAGATGCTGGATGTAGTCCTGTGGAACGGCTTACCATGCCATTTCTACCTGGCGCCTCAGTTGGACCAGCGTTCGTGCTGGACGTGCAGACCGCGTGAGACGACGCTTCATCCAGTCCCAAACATGTTCAATGGGGGACAGATCCGGAGATCTTGCTGGCCAGGGTAGTTGACTTACACCTTCTAGAGCACGTTGGGTGGCACGGGATACATGCGGACGTGCATTGTCCTGTTGGAACAGCAAGTTCCCTTGCCGGTCTAGGAATGGTAGAACGATGGGTTCGATGGCGGTTTGGATGTACCGTGCACAATTCAGTGTCCCCTCGACGATCACCAGAGATGTACGGCCAGTGTAGGAGATCGCTCATCACACCATGATGCCGGGTGTTGGCCCTTTGTGCCTCGGTCGTATGCAGTCCTGATTGTGGCGCTCACCTGCACGGCGCCAAACACGCATACGACCATCATTGGCACCAAGGCAGAAGCGACTCTCATCGCTGAAGACGACACGTCTCCATTCGTCCCTCCATTCACGCCTTTCGCGACACCACTGGAGGCGGGCTGCACGATGTTGGGGCGTGAGCGGAAGACGGCCTAACGGTGTGAGAGACCGTAGCCCAGCTTCATGGAGACGGTTGCGAATGGTCCTCGCCGATACCCCAGGAGCAACAGTGTCCCTAATTTGCTGGGAAGTGGCGGTGCGGTCCCCTACGGCACTGCGTAGGATCCTACGGTCTTGGCGTGCATCCGTGCGTCGCTGCGGTCCGGTCCCAGGTCGACGGGCACGTGCAACTTCCGCCGACCACTGGCGACAACATCGATGTACTGTGGAGACCTCACGCCCCACGTGTTGAGCAATTCGGCGGTACGTCCACCTGGCCTCCCGCATGCCCACCATACGCCCTCGCTCAAAGTCCGTCAATTGCACATACGGTTCACGTCCACGCTGTCGCGGCATGCTACCAGTGTTAAAGACTGCGCTGGAGCTTCGTATGCCACGGCAAACTGGCTGACACTGACGGCGGCGGTGCACAAATGCTGCGCAGCTAGCGCCATTCGACGGCCAACACCGCGGTTCCTGGTGTGTCCGCTGTGCCGTGCGTGTGATCATTGCTTGTACAGCCCTCTCGCAGTGTCCGGAGCAAGTATGGTGGGTCTGACACACCGGTGTCAATGTGTTCTTTTTTCCATTTCCAGGAGTGTATATATATTACAGTAGGCAACCGAAAATATTTTTCCAGAAGTCTCTGACCGCCTTGTCCCACAGTAGGATAAATATGTTAACGGTTATGGTGATTACTTTTGAAATAATAAACAGTTTACTTAATTTTTCCGTCTACCTCATTTTAATTTGACTGCCCCTTACAGTATCTACAGTTGTTAAATGATGCTGCTCATTGGGTCTTCACTGAGGATGCCTAATACATTTGACAGATGCCAGAGTCCACCCACGAAGAAGAAGGGGATCACAGGATGATATGTGAGTCATTAAGCGTCTGCGAACCGGGGTTGGATATTGCGCGAGTGAGAGATTTTGCGTGCTAGCTGAAGAATGAATGTTGTAAGGAGATGAGGGAGGGTGTTAGAGGCGGGTTTTTGGTAATGGGGTCTTGATTCATGAAGAGAATAAGGAAGGAAAGGGCTATAACTGGGTGGGACAGCTCTCAGCGGCCTCCACTTTTATGGAGCCAGCAAGCGGGCCATGATAACGCCTCCTCCTTACAGCTCTCCGCCTAGCTGATGTTATTGTCGCTGTCGTCAGCGCGCCAGGTCTCCCGTCACCTGTACGTCGGCAGTGCTCTTTATTTTAGAGAAAAACATTGAGCAGGTAATTATCTTGACTTCTTCTTTTTGGTCTTATCCCTCATCTTACAAGTAAGGGTCACTGTTAAAATTACAACATGGTTCTACCATTCTTGTTTCTCACGTACACCTTTGCTGAAAAAGTTTTAAAACTTATTATCAAGTCATCTTATTATATCCAATTATTAGTGAACTGCATAGGAGTACTACAATTTTAAACGTAGTCCTTCTCACAGGAAAGAAGTTATGAACTGAAATTTAAAGACATACTCTCCCGTCATTGACATATAGTTGACAACCAGCAACATTGATTAATTACTGCTATAGTATAGTTTATGAAATGACCGTACAAAGTCATTGCTCTTTCCTAGAATAATTTCGTAAATCAAATACAATCTGTGCACTCCTGTTTGACACATCGGTTTTCGAACACTCCTCCAACACCTTTCCCAACTATCAGATTCCAAGAATATCATCTCTGACGATTGATAAGTTGCCACAGAAGATCATGCATGTTTGTAGTTGCACTGAAATCTGTGAACTTTGCAAGCAGCTTTTGAATGGGTGATATACCAAAATTTCGAATGAATGTAATAATACTTATCTTCATGGACAAAAAATGAAATGTAAGCATCGCAATTGTAAGCATTTATGGGAAATGACGTGATTAGCCATCAAACATTTTATGTAAGCATATTTGTGTTTTAACTTCCAACGCTCCACTGTTAAAAGTCGCTTCTTCTAGGTCTAAAAATGGTTCTTTCATGAAGGACGTTGCAGTTTAGAAGCTTCATCCTTGCCCAGTATAAGAGTGCGTTGCGTCTATAATGATCATATTTACAACATGACTCTTACTCCTAAACTTCATAACCACTCTCCTTTCTAGGCGCTCTGTACCCGGGCAAGGTGAACTTAAGAGCTGAAGTGAACAATTATCTTTTGTGCGTCACTTTTCTCCAAGCATTCACTTAGCATATTTCCAGCTAGATCCACACATCTGAAACGCTTTAGAAAAGACTAGAAAAAAAACTTCTTCCAACACGGCGGTGAGATTTTGGCCCACATTTCGTCTCACATGTCAGCCGTTCCAGTTCCCAAGAGTGTCATTCTCCCACCATTATGATGAGACATCGATGGGTCACGATTATGATAATAAGCGGTAATGATCACAAGCAGAGATACCCTACTCTCTGCGAACTGAGCTACTTGGAATCTTGCTGTTTCCCCCTTTCCCTCTTTTCTTATCTCTTTCGTGGTCTATTCTACAGACAATAGACAAGGATGAATGCGCACTACACAGTCTCTGTGTCTGATCTACGACCTTTCTACAGGAGACTGAAGTCGACAGTAATATTTTAGCTAGTAAGCATTGGAATATCCACAATCTGTGTTATGAAATTTGGGCGTTTACTGTTGGTAAAGCCCAGCGTTTTTCAATATTAGTTCTAAATTTTTCCAAAGAATACTTTCATAATAAAACTAATGGCACGTTGGTAATCTTGTGGATAATTTGAGGCCCTTATATTCATTTCTTGCCACCTACAATTTAGTCACACACACACACACACACACACACACACACACACACACACACACACACACACACATTACTACAGACAATAAGTAAATATAATGAAAATAAAAGCCTAAAGAACTCAAGTGATCTAACAGAAAAAATTAAAGAAGACGTGCGAAACATAGCAACATTAATCTCATTTGATATAATTTCCACGTACACATAAATTCCAACAGAACAAGCTGTCAGCAAAATAGAAAGATATCCGCGACTGCAATGTAACACATCTGTGACAAACGTACAAGCAATGTCAACCGTTCTCAAACTCATCACAGAGCAAAAATATTTCAGGTTCCACAATAAGGTTTCCTCTCAACCTATGGGATCCCCAGTTAGTGGCTTCCTAGCTAACATATTCATGAATCTCATAGAAATCCAAATCTTTGACAAAATTATAAGACTGAAGCAGTACAAAATAAAATATTGGTGTCAGTATGTACATGGTAACATTTGTTTAATACACGACACACTCTTACAAAAGTACTGCATGATGTAAATATTATCCATCCACAAATTCAGTACACTATTGAGACACAAATAGACGAAAGATTTAATGTCCTAAATCTCACCATACATACGGGACACAATAAAATATATAGAACATCCACAACCACTAGCATGATTATTCACACCAAATCCAACTACCCTAAAATTCAGAAAAAAGGCAATTTCAGATACTTAGTACACGGAATAAGCAGCACAACTATGAACAAATGTGAGTACATAGAAGAACTAAACACAATGAAACAAGTAGCTCAGGAGAATGGCTACGATGCGAAGAGAGTGGATAAAATAAACAACATTATCTATAAACAGGCAAGAAACAATCATGAAACATTCTTAAAGACAGATACAATACAATACACAGAGCTTAGCAGGCAGTAAGAAACAAATAGCTCATAATTACGTGCAACAACAAAGCCAAAGGCTTAGTGTGCAACATACTGAAGAGACAGGGACTCGGGATATCATAATACAGAACATACTTGGATAACAAACCACTGACACCGATAAATATAACCAGTTAATTTGTAATTTATGTCAATCTGTATGTGGCCCAAACTCTTAGGAATTAAAAATCATGTATACATCTCAGAGTATTAAAAAGTGATAACTCACGCTTAACAATTGCTGATCACCTAATAGCATATAATCAGCACCCAACTAAAGTAGAAAGTAGAAACTGATTTCAGAATTTTTAAAATTATCAAAACCTGTATTAAGAATTAACAATAGAAAAATTATCTGGAACAAAAGTCAATAGCCCAAGGAAAAATTTACTAAACGAATATACATCAGTTTACAACAAAACACTATTTGCCACAATTGAAGAAGCATATAAATAACCCCCCTCCGCATAAACAGCATATATGAAAGTCTGCGTCCCCTCCTCCATACCACTCGCTCTATCTGCCTCGCCACCGCTCTTTCCCTCTTCCCTCTCCCCATCCCCCCTCCCCGCTCATTCTTTCTCTCACTCCTCACTCCCCCCCCCCCCTCTCTCTCTCTCTCTCTCTCTCTCTCTCTCAAACACACACACACACACACACACACACACACACAGAGAGAGAGAGAGACGGTCGCGGGCGCTCGCGCACATGCACACTCACGAGCGAACGTTCCAGATGTCAATACCACTTTGATAACACGCGTCACTCTCAAAATAAAAAAAGGCAACTAAACAAAACGAATAAACTTCATGTACCTAAAACAACATGTGATACAGAGGAAGTAAACTTGTATTTAGAGGGCGAAATATGTGGGGTGTGTGTAACAAACGAAAACGAAAATAGCAAAATAAATGTTTCAACACGTCATAAAAAAGGAAAGCAAGACCTAAGCACCGAAAACACCATAAGTAAGATGGTCAGTAACGCCATCTATTTCCAGTCTGAAATGGACGAAAAACGAAAAATATAAACGTTTCGTTGTTTGCAGACAACAAGATAGAAAAATGCAACTTGAATATAAAACTACCATCATGCAAATTAATAGAGTCACGTAAGGCATGTGAACAAAAGGACAACCATTTTCCTCCCTGATTAGTATCCCAGGCTTCAAAATTTTGCATCATTGTCGGTCGCGAAAAGCTTCCTTCAACCTAAGCTACCCTTACATGCATCATGTCCCTATTTGAGACTCCAAAGTGTAAGTATTTATACCTACTCTTTCTAGCCAAGCCGAAGTTGTCCATACACTTCTGTACTATCCCTCCTAGGAAAAAAGATGTGTACAGGAATGGCTTTGTCACAGCCTAGGGGAGTATCCAGTATGAATACTTCCATTTACAGTAGAATGAACGGGATAGTAAAATTATCTGACAGAATGTAATTTTGTTTCGAGACCTTAAATACTGGCGAGTAACTGTAACGACTGGCTCATCCAGACGGATCATTTCAGATTGTTAGGTGTTAATTTACTAGGAAATTTCATTACGACTATACACTGCTTTACAGTGAAAAAGTGATATAAGGAATTAGAAAGGCCATGCATCGTGGGTCTTTTAAGGAACCATAGATATCCAAATATACCATCAATATATCAAACAAAAGTGGATATATGTTTTTAAAATGTAGTTACCTCCCACTTTAATGGTTCCCAGCGGGCGGAAACATTCCTTATGTTTTAAAGCAAACGGGTCTACTTCATTTGAGAAGCAAACAGAAACCTGCTGCTTTTGTTTCCCACATTGTAGCTTTACATCCACAATCTCTCGTCTACGTTGAAAACATAGCCAACGGCTCTTGAGTAAACGAATGTCGAGAACAACAGTCGCTTTCTTTTATTTTCCTAGGTAGCTTAAATTCCTTTCGCCTCATTAATTTAACGTTCCTCTGCAAGAAAAGAATAAAGTTTTCCTGCACGTGACACGTTAATTAAAAGCACGGTTACATTGTGAAAAGCCTGTTGATAATCTTTGACAAAGACAGAAAAGGTTTGCAACTTTCTGTAAATAAGAGTGAGGGGAAAGTGTGACAGAATTGCCAACTTATGAAAGAAGCGTAAATCAGTATCTTAAACTGGCGACTGCTGAACACGGTTCATTCGACCGGTTACAGTCTCAGTTTGTGTAAATTGAAGACTACCCTCTGATGGTGGACAAGAAGCCCATGACTGCACAAGTTGCGCAGCTCACTCTTCGTTCCAGGACCCACACTTGCCTTCAACAAACGTAGAATGATTCAGGTTTATGTGATCATCTTCCATAGTTACTATTTATAGCCGTGACATCGATGGAAAATTCATTAATATGTCAATGTTGTTGTTGTTGTTGTCTTCAGTCCTGAGACTGGTTTGATGCAGCTCTCCATGCTACTCTATCCTGTGCAAGCTGCTTCATCTCCCAGTACCTACTGCAACCTACATCCTTCTGAATCTGCTTAGTGTACTCATCTCTCGGTCTCCCTCTACGATTTTTACCCTCCACGCTGCCCTCCAATGCTAAATTTGTGATCCCTTGATGCCTCAAAACATGTCCTACCAACCGATCCCTTCTTCTAGTCAAGTTGTACCACAAACTTCTCTTCTCCCCAATCCTATTCAATACCTCCTCATTAGTTACGTGATCTATCCACCTTATCTTCAGTATTCTTCTGTAGCACCACATTTCGAAAGCTTCTATTCTCTTCTTGTCCAAACTAGTTATCGTCCATGTTTCACTTCCATACACTCCAAACAAATACTTTCAGAAACGACTTCCTGATACATAAATCTATATTCGATGTTAACAAATTTCTCTTCTTCAGAAACGCTTTCCTTGCCATTGCCAGTCTACATTTTATATCCTCTCTACTTCGACCATCATCAGTTATTTTACTTCCTAAATAGCAAAACTCCTTTACTACTTTAAGTGTCTCATTTCCTAATCTAATTCCCTCAGCATCACCCGATTTAATTTGACTACATTCCATTATCCTCGTTTTGCTTTTGTTAATGTTCATCTTATATCCTCCTTTCAAGACACTGTCCATTCCGTTCAACTGCTCTTCCAAGTCCTTTGCCGTCTCTGACAGAATTACAATGTCATCGGCGAACCTCAAGGTTTTTACTTCGTCTCCATGAATTTTAATACCTACTCCAAATTTTTCTTTTGTTTCCTTTACTGCTTGCTCAATATACAGATTGAATAACATCGGGGAGAGGCTACAACCCTGTCTGACTCCTTTCCCAACCACTGCTTCCCTTTCATGCCCCTCGACTCTTATTACTGCCATCTGGTTTCTGTACAAATTATAAATAGCCTTTCGCTCCCTGTATTTTACCCCAGCCACCTTTAGAATTTGAAAAAGAGTATTCCAGTCAACATTGTCAAAAGCTTTCTCTAAGTCTACAAATGCTAGAAACGTAGGTTTGCCTTTTCTTAATCTTTCTTCTAAGATAAGTCGTAAGGTCAGTATTGCCTCACGTGTTCCAACATTTCGACGGAATCCAAACTGATCCTCCCCGAGGTCTGCATCTACCAGTTTTTCCATTCGTCTGTAAAGAATATGTCAATATTAAGCATTTTCTAAGATATTTTAGTTATTCTCAGGGCTACACATTCATATTCGTGTCCCTATTTCGACATGCAGAAATTTTGCTCTGCTGTGCAGTGACTACTTAAAAAGCTTATCATGAAAACATAAATAAGGAAGGAAATCACCATAATGCGGCCGATAGCTGCAAGGGTTGAAAGGTGGAACGTGATATAGATACTAAGAAGTGTCAAAACTGCTACACTGTTGTCAGAGTCATTTTGGGACAAGAACAACGCTATTTTAGTGTAAATAAATGAAGCAACCATCACTTACTCCTCGGCACAATGTTAAACTTATGCTCCAGTCGAGGAACGTTCATAATGAAACATCTCCTGTGTCATGACTGTGCCGGGCGTGAGTCTATATAGCACTGCCATCAGAGGTATTGTAAATCTAGAAAAATTGTTAAATACAACTGCCGTGCCTGTGGTTTGATGTTATTTCGTGTAAATAGAAACTCTTCTAATTTCATCAGACAAGTACAGTTTTATAATTTCTCTACACTCACAGGCATGGGCTGTCTTCACTTCGAGCGTATTTTATGACATTTCTTCCCTTCTCCTAGTTTATGGCATAAAACCAAAAGACTCCTTTTTCTAATGGAAATATTTCCTTACACCTTCCTAATTTTGAACTCTCAGTGGCTTGCGGAGTATAGATGTAGGTATGTAGAAATGATAGTTTGAGACATAGTTTAATGTGTTCAGTCAACTTTACTGGGACATTATCCCCGGTTTATGTTCTGTCACTGATGTCCATTCTTTCAGTTTCTTTGAATTCATACTCAAGCATAGCACTCAAATGAGACAGTACTGCATAATCACTTACCACAGCTATCCATGCGATGCGGACTTACAATGGGGTCTTCCTAATATGGTGGAGGAACGTAGCATAAACCCCTTCCACAAGGACATTCCCCGAAAAAATAAAGCCCGAAAGAACACCTAACAAGAAGTCGAAAATCCACATCACCAACTAAATATGGAGACATAAAACGAGCGAATGCGCTGATGTGGGTACAAAAATACCGAAACATGTCGGAGTGAAAAAGGACCATTTTTTTCTGGAAATTTCTCCATTACAGAGGTTATGGTTATGTCAGAATCAATTAATACGTAATTTTCCTGTTCGAAACTAAGTATTTTGGATGCTTCTTATTTCTGAACATATTTACAAAAATTATTTGCTTTCGGAGACATGGATACGCTGTAAAAAGACCACACACACTTTTTTCTCCATATATGGGTCTGCCAGGCTAACACTTCGGTCACCTTTTCTGTAAACAATATTAGTATCCCGTCTCTGACAAATAATGTTATTCCGTGAATCACAGCGCATGTAGGTAACTTTCCGCGAAGACTTCTCGACTGAGACGTGAATGAAATACATGTTACAACGGCAAAAGAGCACGAGAAAGAAAGTACTTCCATCCGTACTTCCGCGCGCAGATTATCATACAAGGTACTGCGGACATAAGGTCTAAATCCACATTTCCATATTTACTCCATAAACCACTTTCCACTTACACTGCACGCCGGGGGGGTACTTTGCACTTTTGTTAGTCATTCACATTCACGTTACATTCGAGAGAAAAGAGCCTGAAAATGTGTAAATCCATATACTTTCGTACGAACCATGTACATTAATCAGCCAGAACATCCTTATACTTAGCTATTTCCGTATTTGTTTTTTCGTTAATTAGTTAGTTAAATAGATTCTCAGAAAATATTTTCGTATGGAAACCCTGCAGAATCACATTTACTTCCTTTTTAGAAATGAACTTTCGCATAAGTGATCGGTAACGATAAAGTGTTACTCCATGGGGCATCGAATAATTAAAATACCTCAGCTAAAAAGCTTTCTAATTTTTATTACTTGTCTTAATCATAATATTGCCATACAGTAGCACTTGTCAGCAACAGGTGACTTATAATGTCCTCCGTACATAGTAACTAGCATCAGAAGTATTCAGTATTCTGTTTAGAGGTTTGAGTCCACATCCTGAGATGGGTGTGTTGTAACACAGGATCACTATACAGTAGACTGTACTATACTGTGAGTAACAAGGCTAATGCATGTCACGATAATATAATGTATAGCGCCATTCACTAGAATTATCCATAGAAATTGGCATATAATAAATTTATTTATGTTCTGAAATTTAGGAAGGTGTCACATGTGATGATATTTTTTGGCATAATTCCATGTACATTAATCAGCCAGAACATTATGACCACCGACCTACAACCGATATAAAACCGTCCAGGTGATAGCAGCCCCACCTGGCGAGGAATGTCTGTTAGTAACACACACACGGTCCATGTAGTATCAGTGAGCGTGCTGTCCGTGTGTAGAACAGAAAAGTCGCGCAGTGCATCTGAGTTTGACCGAGGGCTGATTGTGATGGCTTGGAGCCTCGGCACGAGCATTTTGGAAACTGCACTACCTGTTGGGTGTTCAAGAAGTGTTGTGATGAATGTCTTAAACACGTGGTGGAACCAAGGTGAAACCACGTCCAAACGTCGTGGGATTGGGCAGCCACCCCTCATTACAGATTCCAGCCGTCGTAGGCTGGGCAGACTGGTAAAACAGGACAGGCGGCGAACTGTGGCGGAACTAACTTCAGACTTTAACGCTGGGCAGAGCACAAGTGTGTCTTAACACGCTTTGCACCGAATACTCCTAACGATGGGCTTCCGCAGCCGACGACACATTCATGTGCCAATGTTAACTGCACGACATGAGCAACTACGTCTGAAATGGACACGTGGCCATCGGCACTGGACGTTGGCGCAGAGGTAGAGCGTTGCATGGTCTCATGAATCCCGATACCCTCTTCATCATTCCGATGGGAGGGTGTGAATCCGTCGTCATCCAGGGGAACAGTTCGTTGCCACCTGTATTGCGGGACGGAGACAAGCTCGCGGTGGCTCCATTATGCTCTGGGGAACATTTATATGGGCATTCTGGGTCCAGTGGAGCTCACGCAAGGCACCATGACGGCCAAGCAGTATCGTATACTGATTGCAGACCACTTACACCCTTCATGACGATCATGTTTCCCGACGGTAGTGGCATTTTTCAACAAGAAAGTGCGCCATGTCATAAGGACATGAGTGTGATGGAGTGGTTCGAGAAACACAGTGGTGAGTTTCAACGGATGTGCTTGCCCCCCCCCCCCCCAACTCACCAGAGCTCAACCCGATCTAACATACTTGGGATTCGATTGAATTTGGTGTCAGAGCTCATCACCCCCGTCGCTGGAATTTACGAGAAGTAGGCGATTTGTGTGTGCGGATGTGGTGTCAACTCCTCCAGCGACTTACCAACACCTCATTGCGTCCATGTCACGACGCGTTCTGCACAGGTTATGGTGGATGTAAATTTTTGGCCGTGCCAAAGATGGACATACCGGCTATTAGGTAGGTGTTCATAATATTCTGGAGTGGCCGAGCGGTTCTAGGCGCTACAGTCTGGAACGGCGCGACCGCTACGGTCGCAGGTTCGAATGCTGCCTAGGGCATGGATGTGTGTGATGTCCTTAGGTTGGTTAGGTTTAAGTAGTTCTAAGTTCTAGGGAACTGATGACTTCAGAAGTTTTAAGTCCCATAATGCTCAGAGCCGTAATACTCTGCTGATCAGTGTGTATGCACTACACCTTTTATAATAATTTCATATTTTATTAATGGCACAGTATAAGCAACAAAAACTGTTATTACTTTTAGTAAGAAACACTTAACGCATGATACAAAAGGTAGAAAGGGGGTCTATTCCAAGACCCGGGCATTTCATGATATGGTACGCATTGGTCATAAAATGTACTGTGTTGTATGTATCAATAGTACTTACGGCTACTCCCTTTCCCAGTGAAAGGCATACTTCGTTACATAATTTAGCATGCGTAGTGTGTATGACTATTTATCTGTGTGTATGACGCACATTATTTGTAACATCTCTTTTGTCATATAGCCTATGAAATGATGTCTTAATGTCAATATTATCTAATACATTTCCCTACGATTTTACGTGTGTAAGATGCTTCGAATGCGAACTTCTCGCCATGGATGATGACTGTGTCGAATGATGCTTAGTGTGGTGCTGTGCAGTTTTTATTCACTGCGCAACTGGAGGTTTGCTGCCAAAGGTTACATAAATAATGTAAATGAAGAAGATGTAACTTTTTACGTCTTTCACCTTATTTTTATCTCTCAAGACAGTGTGTAATTAGAAAATGATATTTTAGATTTTAGCATTGAATTCCTTTATGAAGTCCAGCAATTTCTGGTATTGGATTATCATCTCAAGAGGTAGGTAAACGTATTTACTAGTTTTCTATGATATACAAATGCTATCAATAAATTAGGGTGGATGTACCAGCACCACAGAAAACTAATAGGCAGCCATATACGAATGCGCATATGTATGAGGGCGATACATACCAAGGTGTCCTCTTGACCACTAAAAATTATATTTGTTGTTTTGGTTTTGTCGTTCAGATATAATAGTGGACATATAGACAGTCTTATCAATGAGAGTGTTTGTTGCTCACCGTTTGACTTCCTTGTACAAAACTGTTCGTGCCTTTTGGCTCCGTGTTTGTAACTAGATACTGTTAAGAACAAGGTATGTCTTTAAGCATATAAGTACTTGTAATACAGACATGAATACTGTATGTAGATATTTCTGTACGGCATGTACTGCGCAGTTTTTAGGTGTGTGGTTTGACAATGAGCGACTCAACCCCTAACCAATAACAACTGCAGCAACAAATTGTATATTCATGCTGCTGAGACGACCAAATTAAAAATTTGCATCCAACTTAAGTTGTACAGAACAACCTGGAGCTCCGCTGCTGAAGCTCTGTACACCAGCACTTGGAATAGTCTACTCTACTGCGCAATATGGTGCTTCTCTATGGCTCAACAGTGAGCACACACAATCTCTCGACGCACAGCTGAACAGCACGATGATAATTATGACTGGTACACTAAGACCAGCGCTCGTCGAATGGCTATCCATACTGAGCCCCCAGGACTTCGACGAAAAGCAGCTCTACTCCGTGAGTTTAAAAGCAGACAAGGCAATCCGCAACTGCCTATCCATCAAGACGCAGTTTTCCTAGAGAGAAATTGGCTTCAATTAAGAAAACCGTCCATGAAAGTAGCCATATAATTGCACGGACCATATTAACTAACAGAGGACTTTGAATCAATGAGAATGACCGTGGACGAGAAATTATGCCAGCATTCTGCAGCTACAGCACTGTGAGGCTAAAAAGGTCAAATAATGAACAAAATATGGGAAATAAGTCTCGATGCTTGTGAAGGGAAGAAGGCAGATTCAGCGGGGTCTGGACGTGGAATTTTATCGGAAGTCCTGACTCCTCTAAATGGAATTTATTATTTTAGCGTAGATACGTGTCATTTTAGTCAAGTAGTCAAGCGTGCAGTGATTAAGCTCAAGCTGGAGTTGTTGTTCGGCGTCAGTTAGGTATCTGATCACGAAGCTAAGTGTTGATAGAAAAAAATTGACATTGTAACCGTTATTAAAGTGATAACAAACAGTTTTTCTCATCCACAAAACTGGAATTGGTTCCTTTGGTATGAGTTTCTGACAACATCGTTTTGCATTTTTTGAGAGCGCCCGGGACATTGCAGAAAGCAAATTCGAGGTTCTTAATTTTGCATAATTCCAGTACAGTAGTAGAATTTTTGAATTTATGTTATTGTAGCCGTACTGCAACACGTAGTGATCAGTTTTGCCCAAGTTGCAACTTTTTCAGCTTCTCTCGCTAAAAACAGGCTGCTGACTCTTATCAAAAACTATTTCACAAACATGGTAGAGAGTAGAATCGCGTTTGCCTCCAGGGGCACGTAGCAGGTGGCACAGTCGTAGGCCTACTTACGTGACATCGTACGGATATGATGAGCAAAAACTTAGTACTCAACAGACCACCATAATTTTAAATAAGCTCAGTCGATTTCTCTCGACATTTGTAAGTTAAATCTTCCGAAGCTCCTTTGGGTGAAAGTTACGCGAACCACTTGAGTGCACATTTTTCCGTAATAGCAACTTCTAGCAGTCAACACGACAATTTATTCAGCATATCTAGATTGTCAGTGTGTTTGCTCTGTGTCAGTTGGATTTGATTCATTGAATATCTATTGCCTCTTAATACTTTTTCCGTTCTACTGTCGTAAATTTAAGTCTCCTACAATCTTGTATAATTGTACCGTTTTCTACGTAAAATAAGTATTTATTGCATCTGTAGTACTCTCAAATATCTGTTTTTTTATATTTATATATATTTCAGTTTACGCTTAGTACTAATTACATATAGATTATGGTTAAGATAGCTAAAACATTCGTACGTCGAAATATAGTGGACAAAACTAGCACAGAGAAATGTAGTTTTAGAGACTTCTTATGTTACACTGATACAATTGTAACATAACAGCAGTTGTCATAGGTGTCGAAAATATATAGCCGGCCGCGGTGGTCTCGCGGTTCTAGGCGCGCAGTCCGGAACCGTGCGGCTGCTATGGTCCCAGGTTCGAATCCTGCCTCGGGCATGGATGTGTGTGATGTCCTTAGGTTAGTTAGGTTTAAGTAGTTCTAAGTTCTAGGGGACTGATGACCTAAGCAGTTGAGTCCCATAGTGCTCAGAGCCATTTGAACCATTTTTGAAAATATATATTATTAAAAAAAGAGTGTGACATTTTCATATGGACTGATGACCTCAGATGTTAAATCCCATAGTGCTCAGAGACATTTTTATTCTTATGGGAGAGAGTTTCTGTCAGAACTAGGAAAGTGCCCTATAAAAATAAGTGCAGAAATAAAAGCTTGTTCCGATGCGGAGTCCGCAACTCTTGGTCTTGCGGTAGCGTTCTCGCTTCCCGCGCCCGGGTTCCCGGGTTGGATTCCCGACGGGGTCAGGGATTTTCTCTGCTTCTTGATGACTGGGTGTTGTGTGATGTCCTTAGGTTAGTTAGGTATAAGTAGTTCTAAGTTCTAGGGGACTGATGACCATAGATGTTAAGTCCCATAGTGCTCAGAGCCCATTTGAACCGTTTTTTGAATCCGATGTGGACAGTTCTGTTTTGAGCTTCATCCAAAAAAGTTTTGTTAAACAGTACTTCTTTCGTTCTTTTCGACAATGTGTAGAACTCTTTGAATCCTCCTCACAAATAGATAACAGTGCCTTACTTCAACGACTGCTCGACGATTTTCGTACGTTCATATATGATTATAGTGAAAATTTACGCTTGTTAATCTCACCTAATTTTTTAGGTAATGCAAGTTGTGAATGGCAGATCTTAAGCTCTTCTCTTAGAAACCACAATTTATCGTTATATCCATGTCACCTGAGGGCTTGCACGCGCTATAAGTGACGTGAATAAAGTAAAGGCTAATGCCCATAGAAAACTGATCGCGTAGGAGTATTGTTCATGCCTTTGCTAGCTGCAGTTCTTCATCCCACTTGTTTCAGGATCATTTTCTACTCGTCGCAAAAACCAGTTATTTAATATAAATCACGCGAAATGTGTAAGAACGACCGGAAAACCTTCTTCCACGCAGAGCAGCCTCCCGTTCTGGGTATCTGGAATAACTTGCTGAACACATATCCAGATTGAATCTGGCATTAAAGTCGTTCGGTGTGCACGGGAGCGAAGTTGTGAATTACTGCCACTAGCCAAACAGTAGCTGAATGTCAAGTCTGCCAATTTCCGCATGGAGTAATAGGATTCTACGAGTATTTCAATCTCTATGTCGTTCACTCTGAACGGAATCGCTGATTTTGTTCTGAAACCATCACAACCTAAGTACGGTACAAAAAGAGTGGCTTATACAGGAGACGATTATAAATACTGTGACTGACATCAGCACCACAGTTAACTGAAAAAGCAAAGAGGAAAACACAACTAGCATGTGAAGAGTAATTACACTACTGGCCATTAAAATTGCTACACCAATCAGAAATGCAACTGATAAACGGGTATTCATTGGACAAATATATTATACTAGGGCTGACATGTGATTACATTTTCACGCAATTTGGGTGCATAGATCCCGAGAAATCAGTACCTAGAACAACCTCTGGCCGTAATAACGGCTATCATATGCCTGGGCATTGAGTCAATCAGAGCTTGGATGGTATGTACATGTACAGCTGCCCACGCCACACACCGTCAGGTGGCTTGCGGAGTATGGATGTAGATGTAGATACCATAGTTCATCAAGATTAGTAAATGGCGTATTGTGACGAGCCAGTTGCTCGTCCGCCGTTGACCAGACGTTCTCAATTTGTGAGAGACCTGGAGAATGTGCTGGCCAGGGCAGCAGACGAACATATTCTGTATCCAAAAAGGCCCGTACAGGACCTGCAACATGCGCTAGTGCATTATCCTGCTGAAGTGCAGGGTTTCGCAGGGATCGAATGAAGGGTAGAGCCACGGGTCGTAACACATCTGAAATGTAACGTCCGCTGTTCAAAGTGCCGTCAATGCTAACAGGAGGTGTCCGAGACGTGTAACTAGAGGCTCCCCATACCATCACGCCGGGTAATACGCTAGTATGGCGATGACGAATACACGCTTCCAATGTGCGTTCACCGCGATGTCGTCAGACACGGATGCGACCATCATGATACTGTAAAAAGAACCTGCATTCATCCGTAAAAATGACTTTTGCCATTCCTGCACCCAGGTTCGTCGTTGAGTTCAGCATCGCTGGCGCTCCTGTCTGTGATGCAGTGTCAAGGGTAACCGCAGCCAGGGTCTCCGAGCAGATATTCCATGCTGCTGCAAACGTCGTCGAACTGTTCGTGCGGATGGTTGTTGTCTTTCAAATGTCCCCATCTTTTGACTCAGGGATCGAGACGTGGCTGCACGATCCGTTACATCTATGCGGATAAGATGGCTGTCATCTCGACTGCTTGTGATACGAGGCCGTTGGGATTTGCACGGCGTTCCGTATTACCCTCCTGAACCCACCGATTCTATTTTCTGCTAACAGTCATTGTATCTCGACCAACGTGTGCAGCAATGTCGCGATACTATAAACCGCAATCGTGATAGGGTACAATCCGACCTTTATCAAAGTCGGAAACGTGATGGCACGCATTTCTCCTCCTTACACGAGGCATCACAACAACGTTTCACCAGGCAACACCGGTGAACTGCTGTTTGTGTATGAGAAATCGGTTGGAAAACTTTCCTCATGTCAGCACGTTGTAGGTGTCGTCACCGGTGCCCGATGCCAACCTTGTGTGAATGCTCTGAAAAGCTAGTCATTTGCATATCACAGCATCTTCTTCCTGCCGGTTAAATTTCGCGTGTGTAGCACGTCATAGTCGTGGTGTAGCAATTTTAATGGCCAGTAGTGTAAATTCAGCAACTAGACATCCTACACCACTGAGTATGGTACATTCTCGGTTCAAGTACTTCGTACGTAAATTTATAGTTTTTTTCCCTAGTTCTGATCGATATTTCCTCCTTTAAGAATGTGGGGCACTTAAAAAAAACACAAAAAACTGTACAAAGATATGAACGTTAGTTCTGCAGGAGCAACTTCACGTACCTGTCGAGCCCATCTCACACAAGCCTTCTGTACTTTTATTTCACCACTTCTAGTGAGTGCCAAAATGGTTCATTCAAAATGCCGGGCCTCATTACTCTCAATTCCCCTTCCCCCATCGCCATTAACCTCTTCATGACCTCGTTGTTCACGAGACAATGGACCTTAAAATATGGTACACAGGGTAACCGATAATTAGATCAAAATTTGCTCTCTTTAAGAAACAATACAGCAAAGTAATCTTCTGTCCAACTACAAATTCTCTTACTCTGACAGATGCCTTCACGAAGACGATGCTGAATCCAGTTGATAAACTGCTATTGAAACTCACTGGGTGGGAGATTTAAATAAATGTGATGGTGCTATTAATGCAGGTAGGACTTCCGATTCGTCTGTTCCTTTAATTCTATCTCAAGCTGCGACTGGTGCTGATATCAAGTTGAGCAACAACTTACCTTATTCTGGAAATTGTAACAACAGATAACACTTGTAATATGAATACGTTTGTTGCTACTATCACACTAATATAAGAAAATGTAATAGAAGGATATTCTGTTATACTGTTTCAAACTGATTATCACTTGAGGTAGCTAGGTGTGGGACCTGTGATATTGGGGCTTTGTTCATATTTATAGTATACTAAAAGGACGTGTGGAGCGAGGACGTGCTGTCAGTTACTGTTTGATCCTTTTGAAGCTTCAAGTGGTAACTCTAACCATACTTCAACTGCCTCAGCATCTAATATACTGACAACCATTTGAGGGGTCGAGTGACAGACAGAACGGGAATGAGAAGGGTAAGTCCGTAAGTCACACACGTCATAAGGCTTGTTCTGAACTGAAAGGACAACCAGCAAGGGTTGCGTTAGGATTTGATGAACTCTAAATTTTCAAGGAGGGGGCTGGGTGAGGAGCGATGGTCACAGCCCGCAGTGGTCCACGGTGAGGTGAAAAAGGTCATGAGACAACAATATGCACATATAAAGATGGCTGTAGTACACAAGGTATAAAGGAAGTGCTAACAGACAAGCAACTCCGCGCGAAAAGACCGCAGAAATCCAGGTGGGACGTACGAAGGACGTATCTGTTACGCCAGTGCGGTGAAATTGGGCGATAATGAGCTACGGCAGAAGACGAGCAACGCGAGTTCCTTTGGTAACAGCATGACATTGCCTGCACCGCCTCTCCTCGGCTCATGATCAGATGGCTCTGAGCACTATGGGACTTAACATCTGGGGTCATCAGTGCCCTAGAACTTACAACTACTTAAACCTAACTAACCTAAGGACATCACACACATCCATGCACAGGGCAGGATTCGAACCTGGCACCCTAGCGGTCGCGCAATGAAATTATTAACCAAGAACTTGAACACCTGAAGATGGTGTTCCGAAAGAACGGTTAAAAAGGAATGGCAAATTCGGAACGCCGTGCGTCCTACCTTCACCACGCAACCAGTTGAGCCAGAAGAGCAACCTCAGGAGGCTGCAGTAATTGCGTTTTCTTTTCCTCTTTCTGGGGCATTATCTGGAAATACAGGACGAATTGTCCGGAGCAGAGAGTGAAGACAATCTTCCGCCCACCAGCTAAAATACGGACACTACTTGGTAGTATCAAAAACGTCGTTGGACTACGGAAATCTGGAGTCTATCAGATACCGAACCATTGTAACAAGACTTATGTAGGTCCGACGGTGCTTAATGTCGAAGACCGTTGCCGAGAACACCAATGGCGCACCAGACTGCAGCAGGCTCACAAGTCGACAGTCGGCAGTGGCAGAACATTGACTGTTGGAACTACACAAAATGGATTACGACCATACTAAGTATCACCCGCCCGGCTAGTCGCGTGGTCTAACGCGCTGCTTCCCGAGAGGGAAGGAGTGCCGGTCCCAGGCACGAATCCGCCTGACGGTTTAGTGTCGAGGTCCGGTGTGCCGGCCTGCCTGTAGATGGTTTTGAAGGCGGTTTTCCATCTCCCTCGGCGAATGCAGGATGATTTCCATTATTGCGTCTCAGTTACACTATGTCGGCGATTGCTGCACAAATACTTTTTCCACATACACGTACACCATAATTACTCTACCACGCAAACATTTGTGGCTACACTTGTCTGGTATGAGACGTTCCCGGAGGGGGGGGGGGGGGGTCCACTGGAGGCCGAACCACACAATAACACTGGGTTCGGTGTGGGGCGGCGGTGGGGTGGGTGGACTGCTGTGGCCTGTTGTGGGGTTGTGAATCACTGAGGGCTACGGCAGGACGAAGCATCTCCGTCGTTTCTAGGTCCCCCGTTCAATACACAATACTCAAAAATACTAAGTATCTGACACAGACGTCCAACATCTGGGTCCGTGTCGTTAAAGGATCTATTGGCGCGAACCTAGGATGGAGCAGTGCGGTGCCGGAGGAATGGGGGAGAAAATGGTGGGCACCGGCGGCGGATAGTGGCAGATCGGATAGAGAGGGGAGGAGAGAAAAGCGCCCCGCTAACCTGTCAGCAGTCAGTTGATAAGGGCACCTAGTGATGGCAACGTAGTCGCTTGCCGAAAGATTCTGCTGTTGGACAACGACATCCGGCCGTTTGCCCGTGAACTGTTTCGTACCTTCTGGCGTTGTTAGTTTTTGTGGAAAATGTCGAACTGCGCCGTGATACGAAATCCACGTTAAACTGCAATTCTCACTACAGCTTGAAGGGTAAGTCAGTTCAAGATAGAGTCACGCTCTATCAAAACTACTGTTCGTTAGTTTTGGTACTATACATAAATGACATAGTAAATGATAAGGTTTTCGTTAGCACTGGTAGGGAGCCGAAGACTTCTCTTTGGTTTTTTGTTTGGATATTTTGCACATAATTAGAGCCACACATTTTTCAGCATTAGCCCATTGTAGATTTTATATTTTTACACAATATAAATTGCATTTTATAAGTAATGAAATTAGTTGATCTTGTAACTTCTGCCCTTTCATGCAACCAAAGCTATTACTTTTGATGCAGGTGCCGTTTACATGCACAAACATAAAAAATTATATAATTGTAGTTGGTATTTTGTACTCAATGACACGATCTTCATCATGATCATAGACAAGAGTTTCCTGTTCTTGTTGATAAGTGCGAAGATTGTTTATGAATAACGGAAAAATGCTTAATATAAGCTCGCCAAAGTATTGAAGCTATGTTTGTTAAGTTTTTGATTTGCATATTTTTTAATTTACCTTTTTTTGAGGAAATTACGTTTTCTAAAACTTTATGATAAACCTGTATTTTTTTGCTTTTACATCATTCCTCTATTTCACGTTACAAACCAACAGTTTCCTAATAAAATGTAAATTAAATATTTTGGTATAAATATATATATTTTTAAGTAACAGATTACGTAGGAAAAAAATGTGCCGTAGGTTACGTGACCCTTTATATATCCTCACGCAGTTGCTGTTTCCATGGGAATGTAGTAAGATTCTGATCGCATACAAAATATGATCGAAATGAGGTAACGCCCAACGCTTATGCGACATTGCTAACGTACCTGTAACACAGCTGCGATCTTAACTGACCAAGGGTACTAGGAAAACTACCGTAGTCTACGCTTACTTATGATAGTATACGTTAGTTTTACAATTCTAGTGCAAGGGTCTGAAGAAGGAAAGATATACCATCTGCAACAGCTCTGTGGGTTCAAATCTGTATTTGGTTTATGACAGCTTTAATATTTTTGTCTTTAGGCTAATACTACATAAAGAAGTAAGAACTTTCTTGACTAGTTTTTAAAGTTCCAGTTTTGGAATTTGTATAGTCTGTCATTCGGTGATTTACGCCACCTTTCTTTCAACGCCTGTCACTTGAGTTCGTTAAACATTTCTGTGACATTAGTTCTCAATCTATCATAACATAAATTCAAAGGATTGTTTTTAAAGTAATGACGATTACTGAAAAACTTTTATAATATCTTACACGAATCCCTCCTCCAGGAAGACGTATTTTATGCGTAAATACTAAAATTTTAGCTTGCTTTTAACGGTAGGTAAGAGTGTAGGTCTAGGCTCACAACCACAAGGAGGAAGACACACCGGCTTAAGTAGGGCCATACCTAGTAGGACAAGGAGGATTTCATCTTGTCTCAGGGGATCACCGCTACTTCTCTTTACTTAGTGTACGTGTCGATCCCACTAAGCGGGAATAAGTGAGGCACTAGTCGATCACATACATCAACATGAAATTGTGGGTCATCCCGTCTAATTTCAAGCATATGTAGTTGTCATACGTGAAGTAGTCACTTCGAAATCGTTCTGCAAGCGAGACCACTGTCACATCCTCCTGCAGTCCATCCTGTCAAATATAAGAACTAATCGACAAACATTGTGACCGGTAATTTTCTATTACAGGTCTTAATGACAATAAATGATAATTTAGGTACCAGTGCTGAAGCTTCTTTCCTTCCTAGTGTCTGTCTGACGCAGGAAGTAATATGCAATAGTCGTTGCGAAGTGTGCAGCACACAGCAACAGTATCAGCGTGACAACGTTAATCTGTACGGATGTGGCTACTTTCAGACGAGACCGGAAATGCTAACTGGCGTGGCAACTATGTTGGCCGCCCATCAACAATAATCTAGTAAGCAACAAGTGTGCAGTTTGCCGATATGGGCTGCGCCAATACATAACTGCCCTCAGCGTGCTTGCCTGTCAAGGAAATTGCCCATTAAAATAAAGCTTGAGCGCTACAGCACAATGGGACTTTCATTGTTCCACCAAGCTGCCGTCTCTTATGAAATGTGTTGTAGCTCGATATCTATAGGCCTACATTCTCGTTATTTGCAGCCATTTTACGAAATGATATCATAAACAATGATTCAATGAGAAATGAGCGATGAGCGAGGTAGTTAAAGTACTGGATTAACTGTCTCGGCAAGAGCCGGTTTCCAGTACGTGCCTATACATTCAGATTTATGTTTTTTTGTGGTTTCACTAAATTGCTTAAGGGAAATGCAAAGAAGTTTCTTTTTAAAAGAACTCGTTCGATTTCTTTTCCTTCCTTGTCCAATTTGAGATAGTGCTACGTCTCTAAACATTCTGCTCTTCATTCTATCATTTTTTAAACGAAGAGCAAAACTCACTACGGTAGATTCGCTAAACCTAGAAAGTTCGCAACTTGTCATTGACTAAATGTTAATACACAATATATCTTTTGTATTTAGCAAATAACATTCCAATTTTTAACGGTTTAATTTTTCGCCGACGTTTGATAGCTGTGAGAGAAATATTAGTCCCGAACTTTACTTTTGTTTCTCCTTTTATTCCAGTGGTACATATTGAAGTTATCTAAGCGTCTTTCTAATATAACAGCAGCTGAATAGTCTGTGTAAATAAATATACACTTTAAAAATTGTCATCTTCTTCATCACATGCACTCTGGTAAATGAACACGAATTATGAATTATTATTAGAATAGCTACCATGGTAAACTAAGCGCATTTTATTTTTTGATAAGCCGGAAGAAGCAAACTTAGGTGGGGGAACTGCCCTCTATTTTAACTGGTGTTGAGACAGCTGTGATCAAGCTTTTAATAATTTGTTATGTATCTGGACTTTGGCCTAAGATTTTAGCCTGGTGACTTTAGTGTGACGTAGAGTGGCTGGCTCGCCTTTTCTATTCCAGCGATCAGTCAGCCACAGCTACCTGCTATGCTCTTTTAATTCTTTCCACTGCTTTAGACTTCACACGGTACACAATTTTGGTATTTATGTGTGTGAGTACACATGATTTGCTACATATCGATTATTTTTAATTGTAGTTGAAGTTTTACAAGTATGTGAACTGGATAGGATCGACACTCGTCATATTTTCGTACGGGCGCTAATGAACTCGCTGTCATGTTGACACACCACCATATCATCAGTAGATCTAGAATTTTATTATAGAGACAGATGATTAACATAAGACAGTATTCAGCTGTTCAAAGCATTGCCGGCCGAAGTGGCCGAGCGGTTCTAGGCGCTGCAGTCTGGAGCCGCGCGACCGCCACGGTCGCAGGTTCGAATCCTGCCTCGGGCATGGATGTGTGTGATTTCCTTAGGTTAGTTAGGTTTAAGTAGTTCTAAGTTCTAGGGGACTGATGACCTCAGACGTTAAGTCCCATAGTGCTCAGAGCCATTTGAACAATTTTTTTGTTGTTGTTCAAAGCATTCTGAGAGAAGTCTGAAACACGGATTTCAGACATCTTAATTCAAGACAGACAAGCAGCATCAGCTGTACCGTTGGAACAGAAATCAGGGAGTGATTCGTGCCAAACACTGTTAACAGCATCTGAGAATATTTAATGTTTCTACGTCCTTGTACCTCGGACACGACGTGCTTGCTCTATCGTTAATACACAGGACACTGGGCAGACAAGCACAAGGAACAGTTCTCCCGCCACCAGCAATGTCTAGCGGGGTGGATTGTTCCAGACCATTGGGTGATATCAGGAAGGCCTCGGTGGAAGATAAACGGGCCCGTGAATTCCACAATGGGGAGAGGGGCTTTCCGAGGCACTCATGCGCCACCTACATTGTGTTGGACCTCGCCAAACGGTATTTGATAGTGCTACTGGCTGTAGAGGCTCCAGTTCTTGAAACGCATCTAGGCACAGAACGCAAAGTATCTAGCAATAACTTTGTTGATTACATAAATCCACTTTGATTCTCTACATTGACAACTATTGTTTTGCTGGGAAAATAGAGTTTTGCAAAAACGTCTCCAGAGTTTTGTGCAACTGTTTAAGCTGCGATAATGTACGAGGCGTTTTTTTTTTAAAGTAAGTACCGTGTTGAAATTAAAAAAAGACGTGCTAATATATCTCAATAATGTTACTTTTACATGAAATCCTATACCTTAATCTACTTTTCTACATAATTCCCATCAATATTGAGGCACTTATCATAACGTTGTGCCAGTTTCTGAATACCCTCCTCATAGAAGTCTGCCGCCTGACTTGTTAACCACTGTATCACCACTTTTTGTGATTTCGTCATCGTCTTGAAGACGCTGACCGCCCAGGTGTTTCTTCAAGTGCAGGAACAGATAGTAGTCACTGGGCGCAAGATCGGTGCTGTACGGAGGATGATCTAGACTTTCACATCGAAAAGATGTGATGAGATCTTTGGCTGAATCGCCACATGCGGACGGGGAATTGTCTTACAGCAAAACGATGCCCTCGCTCAACTTCCATGGACTGTTGCTTCGATTCTAGTGTGACATAGGCCACCCATGTTTCATCGCCCGTAACAGTTCGGCTTAAGAAATCATCACCGTCGATGTGATGCCGCTCAAGGAAAGCCAAACGTTTGATTTTGTGAACATCCGTCAAAATTTTCGGTACCCAACGTGCGGACAATTTTCGGTAATTCAAGTGCTCGGTCACAATGCCATACAAAACATTACGAGAAACGTTAGGAAAGTCATCCCGCAAGGAGGAAATAGTATAGCGTCTGTTTTTTCTCACCTTATTATCCACTTCCTGCACCAAACTTTCATTAACGACGGAAGGACGCCCACTCCGTTGTTCATCATGCACATTTGTGCGGCCATCTTTAAATGCTCTCACCCACTTTCTTACCATTCCATCACTCATAATGTTTTCTCGGTAAACTGCACAGATCTCACGATGAATATCGATAGCTTTTAGGCCTTTTGCGCTAAGAAATCTTATAACAGCCCGTACTTCAAAGTCGGCGGGACTCGCGATTATCGGAAGCATCTTAAACACTCAGTGCACCAGGTAAACAAGGAAGAATCACACTGTAATGGCGTCAGTGCTTACACTAAAGTACAGGCTTTCAAGTAAAAATAGAATTATTGACATATCTTAGGACGTCTTTTTTTAATTTCAAAACGGTACTTACTTGACGCCTCGTATGTTAAAACTACTTACATTGTGGTAGCATGTATCTTCTATGATTGTCGCATCACTGTTTCTCTGCCAAGGGAATGGATTTTTCTGAGACACTCTCAAGGTCACTCTTTTTTTCACTGTTACATGAAGTTCGTATCAGTACTCTATAAAACATGGGAGGGAAGACAGTGTCACAATATCGTTTGCCGCTGAGTGTACCGTGCTCAATAAATTGAAGGTCAGCACGTCTATGCAATATTGTGCTTCCCCACACCAATACACTTGGAACACAAATAAATTATCGTCGTCAGTGCTGAAAATACCACAATATGGCGAGAGGTAGAACATGTAATACACTCAGGAAGATCGACGAACCTGATCGTTTTGGTGGTCCACGTGTTGTGGTGTGGGGAGATATATTGTTGCATGGACGAACTGACCTCCAAGTCCTTGAACATGGTACACTCATCGGTAAATGTTATTGCGACGCTGTAATCGTTCCCCACGAGTGTATTCTCAGGAGCTTATTCGGCCCTGGCTTCATTTTTGCGGAAGACAATGTGCGACCACATTGAACGGCGCAGGTCGAGGAGTTCCTGGAACGCGAGGATGTTCGGTGTATGAACAGGCCTGTCCTTTCCCTCAACCTAAATCCCGTCGAGCACATATGGGATGCGTTGGCGAGACGCACTGCAGCACGACCACATGCACCAACGACCATCCAGCAATTGCGAAACGCGCTGGCAGAGTAATGGAACGCTCCATCACATGAACTCTTTAACAACCTTGTGGCCAACATGGGAGCACGTTGCAGAGAAAGCATTAGCGTCCGTGGTGACCACACACCTTATGGCCCCTTGTCTCGCTTTTTCTAATGTCCAGGGGACCATCATGATCGCGGTGACTTGAGTGTAATTATTGTATTTGAATACAAGTGTCATTTCTGTTCGCCTCATTCCGTATTTCTGAACTATCCTGGTGCAGTTTCTTCTACGTCTATTCCAAATCGGGCTATATCATTCGGCAGTGACACACCATGAAGTTACTTTGGTTCTTAAGTTTTGTACACTAGAGTACATTAGCCTTAAGTGCTGAGTATGATAATAGAGAGCAGGTTGCATTTTGCAACAGCGTGCTCAACCACATCACGGGATGCGTGTCAGTATTTTTGTTGATGCGCGGTGGGCGGACACGGCTTGACCACGGTTCGCAGCCTCTGTTTTTAACGCTCCCGCCGCCAAAATCGATAGCGGGGCGCGGGACCGCCTGCCTCTTGTCCCGATCGCCAGCATCCTCCGAGTCGTCATCCTCGGATGCACAACAAACAGTGCAAGGTTCAGCCTCATGTTAAAGAGTCTTGTTGTGGTGGATCTGGATAACAAATACTGCACACAATGAATCCCTCGACACGACCTGTGATCACGCACTTGAGTAGTCGATGTGTAGTAAACTTGAACAAGTGTTCCGAAGGCATCCCAGTCTCGAGTAGAACGTGATTGTTATGTGTGTGTGTGTTTGTGTGTGTGTGTATGTGTGTTTGAGTGAACCTTCTGTGGAAACTATTATACAGATTAGGTAGGGGCAAAAAGTCTTTATTTCTTTCATTAGAGGCTTAAAAGCTTGTTCTTTAGATACGGTAAACGTTTGCTGAACCGCCCTGTTTTAACGCTGCTGTAGTAAAAGTGGGCCAGCCGAATACTGAGAAATTATGGATCCGAAGTTAACAGACACTTCAGAGACGTATAAAAAAGTTGATTTTAGCGTTCTTAAAGTATACACCTGCGTAAATTTTATGGAAATATTAAATAAATATCATTTCAGGAAATGTAATTTTTACTTTTTATTTTAACCATGGTGGTATGGATTTAATATGGTGGCAGGGATCAAATACAGAGAGCGAAAGGCTATTTAAAATTTGTACAGAAACCAAATGGCAGTTATAAGAGCCGAGGGGCATGAAAAGGGAAGCAGGGGTTGAGAAGGGAGTGAGACAAGGTTGTAGCCTATCTCCAGAGTTATCCAATCTGAATACTGAGCAAGCAGTAAAGGAAACAAAAGAAAAATTTTGATTAGAAATTAAAATTCATGGCTAAGAAATAAAAATTTTGAGGTTTACCGACGACGTTGTAATTCTGGCCAAGACCTCAAAGGACCTGGAAGAGCACTTGAGGAGAATGGACAGTGTCTTGAGGATATAAGGCGAACATAAAACAAACGAGGATTATGGCGAATAAAAACAGGTGATGCTGTAGGAATTAGATTAGGAAATCAGACACTTAGAGTAGTAGGTGAATTTTGCTATTTGGGGAGAAAAATTACTGATGATGGTCGAAATAGGGGGCATATAAAATGCAGACTGGCGATGGCAAGAAAACCGTTTCTGAAGAGAAATTTGTTAACATCGAGTAAAGATTTAGGTGTCAGAAAGTCTTTTTCTGAAAGTATTTGTATGGAGTGTAGCCATGTACGGAAGTGAAACATGGACGATAAATAGTTTAGACAAGAATAGAACAGAAGATTTCGAAATATGGTGCTACAGAAGAATGCTGAAGACTAGATGGGTAGATCATGTAACATATGAGGAGGTACTGAATAGAACTGGGGAGAAGAGGGATTTTTGGCATAACTTTACTAGAAGAAGGCATCGGTTGGTAGGACACGTTCTGAGCCATCAAGGGATCATCAGTTTATTATGGAGCGAAGCGCGGAGGGTAAAAGCCATAGAGGGAAAACAAGGCATGAATACACTAAACAGATTTAGAAGGATGTAGACTGCAGTACCTACTCGGAGATGAAGTAACTTGCACAGGATGGAGTGGCATGGAGAGCTGCATCAAACCAGTCTCTGGACTGAAGACCACGTCAACAACAACAACAACAACAACAACGTGTGCTCAGTAATGTTCATCCGTTTACGTCGTTCCCAGATGTTATGTTTCCATATTAGCTTTTGTCTACTACCCGCCAGGTTAGCCGAGAGCGCTAATGCACTGCTTCCTGGACTCGGGCAGGCGCACCGGCTCCACATCGAATCCGTCCGGCGGCTTACCGTCGTCGGTCGGTGTGCTGGCCAGTCTGGATGTGGTTTTTGGGCTTTTTTCCACATCCAGCTAGGTAAATACCGGGCTGGTCCCCACGTTCCGCCTTAGTTCCACGACTCGCAGACAGATGAACACGCTCGCACTATTCCATGAATTACACTCGACGCAGACAGCAGGGGTACTCTAATTCCATCTCGGGCGGTACGGGGTGGCGGCAGGAAGGGCATCCGGCCACCCATTCACGCTAACCTTGCCAAATCTGTTCCTAACAATGCCGACCCTGCGTCAGCGCGGGACATGGCACCAGTGAAAGAAAGAAAGAATTAGCTCCTCTCTACTCATATTTGCATTAGGTATTTTGACAATTACATGGAAAACAGGTTGTCCTACGACACAGCGAGCCAAACATGGCTTTGCAGTCTTCAGCGCTTCGAAATATTATGACTGTGTACATGAGCAAAGTTTCAAGTTGTTCTTGTTTTTTTATTACAAGAGAAATCCGTCCACATCGGTTTCTAATTTTTTCTTCGAATTCTTGTCTGTAACATATCAAACTTTCACTCTAAATACCAGACTCCCTCGTCCATACAACTACACTGGCACCGAGACAGACTGATAAAGGTCGGTTTTGAACAGTAAGCTCATAGCTCTTTTTTCATAATCTCAATATTTGAGGACTGTTCTGTTAGCGGTTCTATTATCAATGAGTTCTCACTCCTCCCAATATGTAGCCGGCTAGTTTCCAACTGAAATATAGTTCCTGGAGTTGCTTGTAGGGAGTACAGTCACTCAGAGTCTTAAGGACTTCCTGATCTAGGAATATTGATCAGATTATCTTCAGTACGAGTGTATTTTTTCATCCATTAACCACAGATAATTATAAAAGGCGCTTATCCGCTATGCTGTTCACTTTACATGCTACTAGTCTATGACCAACGTAGTAGCGTTCACTATGAGTGTAGGGTTGGCAGTAGAAAAGTGTAGGGTCGTTGGCCTAGTCGTCAGCCTGAGGACGTGCTGCCTCCTTACTGTCTCAAGTAAACACTGCCTGGCGCAGAGAAATTAGTATAGACATGTAATGCAAAGAAATATGACTTTTCAGATTCCTTCGCCTGGTGGCAGGCGTGATTAGTTTAGTGATTTAATTTCTTTACAGCTCAACAAATTTGGAATAGTAGAAAGCAACAGCGCTAAGAAGTAAAATCGAGTAGACATCATAAATAGATTACGAGATAAAATGGTTCAAATGGCTCTGAGTACTATGGGACTTAACTTCTGAGGTCCTCAGTCCCCTATAACTTAGAACTACTTAAACCTAACTAACCTAAGGACATCACACACATCCATGCCCGTGGCAGGATTCGAACATGAGACCGTAGCGGTCGCGCGGTTCAGGACTGTAGCACCTAGAACCGCTCGGCCAGATTGCGAGATAAATATGATTTTGTAACGGTAACGTATTTACAGTCACGATGTACCGCAATAAACTTCAAAGGTTAATGTCAAATATTGTTTATGAAATCAAAGATTTCGTAACATGTAACACAGAGTACTAGAGCGTTTAGTGAATCAATTTTGAAGTTCTGGTATGTCACATAGTGGTTAGATTTTCAACAGGAATATTGACAGGGAAGAATTACTGTAGGACCCTGTGACTTTATTAAAGGGCAAACGAGCTATGAATTGACAATGAAGAGAGCAAGGAAAGCTATTAATCCGCATACAGCATGCTTCACTGGTATGCAGTTGCCCCGAATGCCGCGCTCGTTGCGACAGTCGGAAGCGTTAATATGCAGCGCATTCATTTGTATGCGTCGTTGTTTTTGTGCTGGAGTCCAGGTGTGCAGGACAAACATTGCACACTTTGCTCTCCTTCAAAACATTATGGAGAATGTGTTGAACCGTTGTTTGAGAGATGGTTCTGCATTTCGCTTTGTGACACAACAACGTTAACATACTACACTACGTGATAATGGCTACTCACGACTGACCGGTTGAACGCGCATCTGTTGTTTACAATTGGTAGTTCGAGCTGGCGGCGTAGTTACTACGCTAACGTAGCTTATACGCCAGGAATAAAATCAGCGTCGGAACCTTTTGGACGGATGTTGTAATTGTACTGCTCGTGGAGCACGTACTGCTATGACATTAGAACCAGTGAGCAAAAGGGGTAATGGTCAAAACAATATGACCACTCTGTTTTGTTTACAAGATTGGTTCGACGCTGCATCTCTGTAACGATAATGAATATCTCTCCATATACGGTTGGAAAACGTCTCCTATCAACATGGACAGGGGCATGTATGTCATTGCGTTGACTTCCGTTTTCCAGGAACCACAAATGGAACAGATTGCAGTGGATATCTGGTATTCATCGATGAAGTGCTGGACAGATGTTATTTTAGGCGACTCTGCTGCAGTCTCGTATGGAAATACGTTTAACACAAGCCAATCACTTTGATTTCATATAAATAAGTACATGGAATGAAAATGTCTACTTGATCCGGAACTTTTCTGTTAGAGTTATGGTTTGAAACCCCTTGACTTTTGTTTGTGAATTTATGTTTATTTCTATCATTAGTAGAGACAGCAGTCTCTAGATACGGCATTATGTAGCTATGGATTTTCATATAGATAATTATTATTTTCAATTACATCACTGTTTAATTAAAAATGATGTCGACTGTTAAAATGGCTACTTCTTTCGAAATGTCTCTTTTTCGTTTTAGAGATGATTTGATGGGCAGCGAAGACCAGGGTTAGACAACGCTAGAAACATTGAATGCCTCCATCGGCCCATACTTACTTAAAGGACATAGTTCACAGGAGCTACTGAGAAGTTGGCAATGAAAACATAGTTGGGCCGTGGAGGGGTCGCGTCTATAAGGGATGGACGTAGATGTCTTTCTCTCTCTCCCTCTCTCTCTTCAAGTTATCTGACTTCTCATCGAATTTAAAAGTACTCTACGATAAACATATAAGTTTTCTTTTGACGCCATCTTGTCATCTGTTAGCGGGAAAACTTGCTGTTAGTCGTAACGAATAACAACGACGCGTGGACTCATACAGCCACTTGATTGAAATGCGAAACGAGGAGAATTCTTTCCTCGAAAAGATCATCAGGATTGACAAGGCCTGGTCTTATTAACACGAACCTAACACAGAACGAATAATTGCTGAAATTCATATGAAAGGTGAACGCTTTGATGATATAGCTTATATTCAAACAAATGTGAAGCGCGAGTTGTACAACATTCCAAAGAAGTACTTTACTGACAGGTTCAGATGGATGTATGAACTTTCTGCATCCGGAACTCAAGTGGAGGGCGGGTGCATTATGTAGAACGAACGCCTGAAGCTTCAGAATCACCATCGTGTTACGTAAACAGCTGATCTCTCAGAGACCAATCTTTCTGCCCCGCTCGAACTAAGTCACTTGATACTGGCGACCCATGATGATAAAGGATTTCACGTTCCCACTTCATTAAACGACCTCTCAGTGAATGAGCTTGTCACAATACCGATGTTACCTGTCACAGAAGATCGGACGCTGCTGGACATTCGTATGAGCCAACTTTCTGCAGTGTTAACGACTTAGTTGTGGATCACTGTGCTACAACTCGTTACAGATGGGATTCAGTAGAGGCAATTTTTTTTGCGCATTGCAATTCATACAGTAGTTGGTGAAGAATAGGCGCTTGAGTATTTTCCTATCACAGTTGATAGTTTACCAGTCTGCAGAATATCCCTTTTGTTCACATCAGTAAAACCCGGACTACTTCTTGCGACTGGACGTGTATGTAACCATACAGTTTTTTTTAACAATGACAAAGATAGCACGAATATGTGTTTTAAAATTTGAATTCAATAACAGATAAAAAGCTACTGGCAGACATGTAAAGAGCGTTCATTGTAACTGTTTTCTTTCCATAAGACATATCCATTTCGGACCTCAGTTAAACTGATTGCATTTTCTCATTTCTAAATTTAAAAAAAAAATGTTTCAAATGGCTCTGAGCGCTATGGGACTTAACATCTGTGGACATCAGTCCCCTAGAACTTAGAACTACTTAAACCTAACTAACCTAAGGACATCACACACATCCATGCCCGAGGCAGGATTCGAACCTGCGACCGTAGTAGTCGCGCGGTTCCGGACTGAGCGCCTGAACCGCTAGACCACCGCGCCCGGCTTTCTAAATTTATTTTGAAACATTATACACAAATTTTCATCATAATCATGCAATTAAAAGGGAAAAAAATGTGTGCATATTGTGTTGATGAAAAACTCAGGATTGTTTGCCAAGGTTTTAGTTATTACCTTGAATAAAGAGGAACATTGGCAGACGGATACTTACTAGTGTGATTTAATGCATGTCATAACCAGGTGTGGGGTCATGTGTACTGGTGACGAGCACGATTGGCCTGCACGTTTGGACCAACAGCATTTCTGGGCATCTGACGTGAATGCAATGACTGTTGCATATCACCAGAAGTGTTGGCAGCTGAGGCAGCAGAGTGTAACAGCCAGCGCCCATTGGCTACGACTACCGTAAAGTCACCGCGCACGGATCTCAAGAATTGAGTGATGTGCAAGCAGCAATATCAGTGCTTCAATGAGGCTTCACTGTGAGAAGATTCCCATCATGAGGATCTCTTCTCCAGAGTTATGCAATATTTGCTTTGGACAGGTTGTTGCATGTGACCGGCAATCGCGGATTCTTTGAATCGTCATGAAATTATTTGTTACCAACGTTCGTTGCTGTTTTATGACGCCCTCTTTTCCCTCGCTAAAGGGACACACTCACGCTCGTGACGAACGTTTCTTTCTAGATGTATTCGGCTGTAATCTTGGGAAATGTTTAGTCTGCCAATGCCTGCGAACTCCATCTGCCGTTGAGTTATCAATTTGTCAGGTCCCTCTATTGTAGTGATGGCACCGATGTACCGGGTAACAACAGGCACTGCATTAAGATATTCGAACACGCACGTGAAAAACTTTTCCTTAAGGAGCGTGCAGCGTTACTGCATGGCGAGGCATATACACTCCTGGAAATTGAAATAAGAACACCGTGAATTCATTGTCCCAGGAAGGGGAAACTTTATTGACACATTCCTGTGGTCAGATACATCACATGATCACACTGACAGAACCACAGGCACATAGACACAGGCAACAGAGCATGCACAATGTCGGCACTAGTACAGTGTATATCCACCTTTCGCAGCAATGCAGGCTGCTATTCTCCCATGGAGACGATCGTAGAGGTGCTGGATGTAGTCCTGTGGAACGGCTTGCCATGCCATTTCCACCTGGCGCCTCAGTTGGACCAGCGTTCGTGCTGGACGTGCAGACCGCGTGAGACGACGCTTCATCCAGTCCCAAACATGTTCAATGGGGGATAGATCCGGAGATCTTGCTGGCCAGGGTAGTTGACTTACACCTTCTAGAGCACGTTGGGTGGCACGGGATACATGCGGACGTGCATCGTCCTGTTGGAACAGCAAGTTCCCTTGCCGGTCTAGGAATGGTAGAACGATGGGTTCGATGACGGTTTGGATGTACCGTGCACTATTCAGTGTCCCCTCGACGATCACCAGAGGTGTACGGCCAGTGTAGGAGATGGCTCCCCACACCATGATGCCGGGTGTTGGCCGTGTGTGCTCCGGTCGTATGCAGTCCTGATTGTGGCGCTCACCTGCACGGCGCCAAACACGCATACGACCATCATTGGCACCAAGGCAGAAGCGACTCTCATCGCTGAAGACGACACGTTTCCATTCGTCCCTCCATTCATGCCTGTCGCGACACCACTGGAGGCGGGCTGCACGATGTTGGGGCGTGAGCGGAAGACGGCCTAACGGTGTGAGGGACCGTAGCCCAGCTTCATGGAGACGGTGGCGAATGGTCCTCGCCGATACCCCAGGAGCAACAGTGTCCCTAATTTGCTGGGAAGTGGCGGTGCGGTCCCCTACGGCACTGCGTAGGATCCTACGGTCTTGGCGTGCATCTGTGCGTCGCTGCGGTCCGGTCCCAGGTCGACGGGCACGTGCACCTTCCGCCGACCGCTGGCGACAACATCGATGTACTGTGGAGACCTCACGCCCCACGTGTTGAGCAATTCGGCGGTACGTCCACCCGGCCTCCCGCATGCCCACTATACGCCCTTGCTCAAAGTCCGTCAACTGCACATACGGTTCACGTCCACGCTGTCGCGGCATGCTACCAGTGTCAAAGACTGCGATGGAGCTCCGTATGCCACGGCAAACTGGCTGACACTGACGGCGGCGGTGCACAAATGCTGCGCAGCTATCGCCATTCGACGGACAACACCGCGGTTCCTGGTGTGTCCGCTGTGCCGTGCGTGTGATCATTGCTTGTACAGCCCTCTCGCAGTGTCCGGAGCAAGTATGGTGGGTCTGACACACCGGTGTCAATGTGTTCTTTTTTCAATTTCCAAGAGTGTATGTTTTCTCGCGAGATTCAAGACAGCTGGGGTCCTTTGTTACAGATACCTCAGAAAATTGGGACAGTCTGTATAACGATAATCATGCGGAAGTCTTTAAGATGAAACGATAAAACAACCTTCATTTGAAACAGGATACACATCAATCTGAGTTTCAAGTAACTGTTATTTTCACATGACGGAGGCCGTTTGATAAACAGTCATGTGATTTGTTGAGTATCGTTCGTCGGTGTGGGACCTTTACGAAATTAGACTATCGGAAGAAACAGAAAAGACTCAAGAAATGGCTGAGTGACTACTCGCCAGAGGTTCATTTACTCAGGACGAAATGCTCACACAAAATTACCTCAGATGATAATTCTTCATTGTTTCAAAGAATTGCTAACGAAAAGAGATGAAGGAAGATTTAGGTTTCACGTCCCGTCGACGAGGAGGTCATTAGAGAAGAAGGATATGTTCGGATTGTGGAAGGAAGTGGTGGGATATCGGATTTACCGTTTCAAAAGAAACATATCAGCATTCGCCTTAAGAGACTTATAGGAATCACGGAAAACGTAAATATAGATGGCTGGACGTGGGTCCCATAATGATGGTGAAGTGGACCAACATTCGTGATAAAAATCTCCGAGCCTCTTCTGTTTAAATAACAGACGGAGGAGATACGTGTACCCAAAAGAAAGTGTCTAAATCTAACGGATTTTAAGATGCAGGAAGAAAGTATCGATGGTATGAACTGATTACCTGGTCAACGAGTAGTATAGAATACTATTGAAAGATCTATCAACAGGCTTATTTCCGAGAAGGTGCTACTGGCCTTGCGAAGATCACTGTAGCTGTCATTCAGATCCTCATTTTGACAGGTGCGCGAAATGAACACTGTCTTTCTGGAACATTGCTGCACTAATCTGCCTGGTTGTAACATCTCCTGGATAAAGAAGCGTGTTGATAAATTATCTCAGTAGATGAGATATGGCGCTTTTATATTGTAGGAAAATACATCACACGCCATGGCACTAGAATTTATAACGGAGTGGCGCTCAATACAGAACAGTACTGGGCCTTGGCCAGATTGCACTCACTTACTGGATCTCAGCTCATCTGCATCGAAGCAGAAGCGGAATTCATCGCTGTACAGCATACACTGGCAATCTGTAACTATTTGACACTATCTACTACAAAACTATTGCCATAATGTCTACGTTCGAGTCGTCGCACAGGCTGACATAATCACAATTGTTCCTCACGGCTGACGATTGTGTGAATGTACACGGAACCGTTCATTGCACTTCCCACTGGTCCCTGTAAGTGTAACCGCGAAGTAGATGGCAGCTTCAAAGTCTGTTTGTCAATCATCTTCCCCAGCCACACCGTAGCCAGACGATACAATGACGAGCTATGTGAAAAGAGATGGCTAACTCTGTGCTAGGTTTGCTGCACATGCACATCTATCATCTCACACACAATTCTAGCACTAAAGCTGGTTCATATTTAGAGCATGATAATTGTGTTCAGACTACTCGTGAAAGTTGTGTCTTCTCTATGAGTCTGTTTCTCACACTATTCTACTGCGGTTCCTCTGCTCGCCATAATGAACTCTGGAACTCTCCAACCTCCGCCACCCTCTCTCTACCCCTCCGCCCTCTCAAGTACTACTAGAGCAGCATACTGTTTTCCTTACCGCTTTTGATCGATATTCGCCATTAAGTGCGGCTCTGAAAATTCAGAGCGCACTTGAAAGCTTAATTGCATAATCTAGTTAGTAGATTCCATACAATATTCTTAATTTCGATCCATGAAATATAGAAAGCGGTAGATAGCAGTTCCCAGGTTAATAGCTTGTTCCAGATCTTTTTCTGGGATTCTCGACACAATCTGATCGGTTTCCCACTGAACAAAACACAAAAGTCGGGGTGCGAGCCACGGGCGGCATTGTGGTGGAACTGAAAAATTCCTACTTAACAGATCTCGCACCATCGTTGTTAATGCAGAGCGATCGTTAGAGTTAAAAGTATATCTGGGAATACCCCAAAGCAGAATTGTTGTGGTGTACTTTATCACGATATACAAGGATTGGAACTTAAATAGTCTTAACTATTTATTCACAACTGTCCTTCAAAGTAGTCACCAGCGTTGTGTAGACCCCGTTGCCAGCGATGTGGAGGGTGTAGTATACCGTTAGCAGAGCCTCTTCTGTTGATGGTGCGAATGGAGCGGTCTACTGCCTGTCGAATCTCTGGAATAGTTCTGAAGCGAATGCCACTAAGTGGTTCCTTCATCTTCGGAATCAAATAAATGTCACAAGGACTGAAATCTGGGAGTATGGTGGATGGTACAATACTTCCCAGTCCCAACGACCGAACAAAGCAGCCACATCTTGCGCTGTATGCGTCCGCGCATTGTTTTGCAAAATGATGGGTGGGTTGCGCAGAAAGTGTCGCCGCTTCTATCGCAAAGCTGGTCGCAGGTGATGCTCCAAAAACGACGAGTAATACTGTACATTGGCGGTCTGCTGTGGAGGAACGTAATGCGTTAGGTTAACACCATCACAGTCGTACACGAGAATCACCATACGTTTCACCAAAATGGGGATCTGACGCACTTTGGACTTTCGCGGCGACCCATAATGACGCCATTAGTTGGATTGGCGTTTCAGTTTTGGCTCGTGCGATGCCCATGTCTCATCCAGTGTTATGATATGGCGTAAGATTCGACAGGTAGCAGACCGCTCCATTCGCACCATGAACAGAACAGGCTCTGCTAACGGTATACTACGCCTTCCACATCGATGGCAACGTGTTCTACAACGCCGGTGACTACTTTGAAGGACAGGAACAGGTGCAAACATGTAACTCTTTTGTATCGCCGGCCGGTGTGGCCGTGCGGTTCTATTCGCTTCAGTCTGGAACCGCGTGACCGCTACGGTCGCAGGTTCGAATCCTGCCTCGGGCATGGATGTGTGTGATGTCCTTAGGTTAGTTAGGTTTAAGTAGTTCTAAGTTATAGGGGACTGATGACTACAGATGTTAAGTCCCATAGTGCTCAGAGCCATTTGAACTATTTTTTTGTATCAGCTGTGAATAAATAGTTACCATTATTTAAGTTTCAACCCTCGTATGTAACTAACTTGACGGATAACGTAGGAAGTTCCATGGGACTGTTTGAAAGTGATACTGTTGCATGTGGCGAAGTTGTGAAGCCATAAAAGGTAAAGTTAATGACTGGAAGGGCAGCAGAGCATCATCATTTTATATAGAGACTGACATATTCCCCATAGCGCACGCAGATGTAAAGTACTGCAAATAAATAAGTTCAGGGACCCGGTAAAACCTTACAAAGGTGTATTTCACCTACGATGCAGATGGCTTACAAAGCTTCCCTTCTAATTATTCTTGAGAATTTGTACCGAGTGAGGTGTTCCTGTACTAAGCGAATGGATTCATATTCTGCAACATTGCCTCAAATCCCCCACCTGCACGCCCAGATTTAGGTTTTATGAAGCTTCCCTAAATCGTTTACGAAAATTACTATTTTTTCCCCTCGTCTTTACATATTGTACTCTTCTCTTTTCATGGGAAGGGAGAAACTCACTGACACTGCCATGCATCTCAGCTTTAGACATCTTAAATGGCAGTGCGCATCATTTGCTAAAACACTTGTAGGACTTTTATCGCAAAAATGAAATTAACGGTTAAATGAAATAACTATTTAGTATCGAGAATACGTATGATTTAAAAATAATCAAGAGCATAAGTTTTTATAACAGTCTTCTTGGTTAACTGTTGAACCTCGTCACAAATGCGAGGGGCAAAAGAATGTTTATCGATATATATTGAAGACAATGACTTCCTGACACTTAAATCTATACTCGATGTTAACAAACTTCTCTTCTTCAGAAACGCTTTCCTTGCCATTGATATTCTACATTTTATATCCTCTCCACTTCGACCATCATCAGTTATTTTGCTCCCCAAATAGCAAAACTCCTTTGCTACTTTAAGTGTCTCACTTCCTAATTCGGAGTAGGTATTAAAGTCCATGGAGAAGAAATAAAAACTTTGAGGGTCGCCGATGACATCGTAATTCTGTCAGAGACAGCAAAGGACTTGGAAGAGCAGTTGAACGGAATGGATAGTGTCTTGAAAGGAGGATATAAGATGACCATCAACAAAAGCAAAACGAGGATAATGGAATGTAGTCGAATTAGGTCGGGTGATGCTGAGGGAATTAGATTAGGAAGTGAGACACTTAAAGTAGCAAAGGAGTTTTGCTATTTGGGGAGCAAAATAACTGATGATGGTCGAAGTGGAGAGGATATAAAATGTAGACTGGCAATGGCAAGGAAAGCGTTTCTGAAGAAGAGAAGTTTGTTAACATCGAGTATAGATTTAAGTATCAGGAAGTCATTTCTGAAAGTATTTGTATGGAGTGTGGCCATGTATGGAAGTGAATTATGGACGATAAATAGTTTGGACAAGAAGAGAATAGAAGCTTTCGAAATGTGGTGCTACAGAAGAATGCTGAAGATAAGATGGGTAGATCACATAACTAATGAGGAAGTATTGAATAGGATTGGGGAGAAGAGAAGTTTGTGGCACAGCTTGACCAGAAGAAGGGATCGGTTGGTAGGACATGTTCTGAGGCATGAAGGGATCACCAATTTAGTATTGGAGGGCAGCGTGGAGGGTAAAAATCGTAGAGGGAGACCAAGAGATGACTACACTAAGCAGATTCTGAAGGATGTAGGTTGCAGTAGGTACTGGGAGATGAAGAAGCTTGCACAGGATAGAGTAGCATGGAGAGCTGCATCAAACCAATTTCAGGACTGAAGACCACAACAACAACATTGAAGACAAAAGTATACTGTACTGTTTGTGGAAACAGCAACAGCGTAACGTTGACATTATAAATTAACACAAATTAGTACACGGGTGTATAACCTGTGGCGTCAGATAGAAACGAATGAATGCAATGTCCAATAAAACAATTTTACGCTGTCGAACCCAATGTTTTGTGAAGCTTTAAGCGCTGAGTTAAGACTCTTTCCAGTTCGTAGTATCGTTTCAAACGGGCTAGTTAGTTAGGGAGAGCAATGTTCCATATGAATGAATTGGTTTAGGTTTGTCCTTAATATTGTGACGCTAGAAGTTACAATCATTAAAATTAAAAGTAAAGGCTACATAAATCTACAAACCCAATCATTATAGTATTACACTACGTGATAAAAAGTATCCGGACACCCTCAAAAACATACTTTTTTCTTATTAGGTGCATTGTGCTGCCAACTACTGCCAGGTACTCCATTTCAGCGATATCAGTAGTCATTTGGCATCGTAAGAGAGCAGAATGGTTCGCTCTGCGGAAGTAGTTGGATGTCACTTGTGTCATACATCTGTACGCGAGATTTCCACACTGCTAAACATCCCTAGATCCACTGTTTCCGATTGGATAGTGAAGTGGAAACGTGAAGGGACACGTACTGCACAGAAGCGTACAGGCCGACCTCGTCTGTTGACTGACAGAGACAGCCGACAGTTTAAGACGGTCGTAATGTGTAATAGGCGGACATCTATCCAGACCATCACACAGGTATTCCAAACTGCATCAGGACCCACTGTAAATGCTATGACAGTTAGGCGGGAGATGAGAAAACTTTAATTTCATGGTCGAACTGCTCCTTATAAGCCAAACATCACTCCGGTAAATACTAAACGACGCCTCGGTTGGTGTAAGGAGCGTAAACATTGGACGATTGAACAGTGGAAAAATGTTGTGTAGAGTGACTAATAACGGTACACAATGTGGCGATCAGATGGCAGGGAGTGGGTATGGCGAATACACGGTGAACGTCATCTGCCAGCATGTGTAGTGCCAACAATAAAATTCGGAGGCGGTGGTGTTATGGTGTGGTCATGTTTTCCATGGAGGGGGCTTGTACCCCTTGTTGTTTTGCGTGGCACTATCACAACACCGGCCTACATGTTTTAATCGCCTTCCTGCTTTCCACTGTTGAAAAGCAATTCGGGGATGTCTAACGCATCTTTCAACACAATCGAGCATCTGTTCATAAAGCACGGCATGTAATGGACTGGCCTGCACAGAGTCCTAACCTGAATCCTATAGAATACCTTTGGGATGTTCTGGAACGCCGACTTTGTTCCAGGACTCACCGACCTCTGTCGATAGCTCCCCTCAGTGCAGCACTCCGTGAAGAAGGGGCTACAATTCCCTAAGATACCTTCTAGCACCTGATTGAACGTATCCCTGCGAGAGTGGAAGTTGTCATCAAGGCTAAGGGTGGGCCAACACTATACTGAATTCCAGCGTTACCGATGGAGGGAGCCACGAACTTGAAAGTTACATTCAGTCAGGTGTCCCGCTAATTTGATCACATAGTGTACGTTCATCAGCAAATCTTATCTTACTGTTGGCATACATTTAAAGTACCGAGAAAATAGTTGAATGAGTGTGAGTATGACACACAGCATTGTGGTGTGTGGCGGACGGTGCAAATTTCACTTTCCCGTTCCTGTGCCAGCCGAGAAAAACACACGGGAAGAACGATTGTTGATAAGCCTCCGTGATAGCTCGAATCTTCCCTTCGTGGTCTTTTATTAAAATGCGCGTAGGAGGAAAGTATATTGACTGAGTCTTCCACGAAAGTACCTTCGCAGAATTTCAAAATAAAATCACATTGAATTACACAACATCTCCATTGTAGCCATAGTTACTGAGTGTGGATAAGCCGTGGTGTTTTCGAGAAACGTTGCTTTCGCTGTTCCGTTAGCTACCTCGTTTCACTCGATCTGTGTGTGTGAAAGTATTCAACAAAATATCACCTTCTTCCTGCCTTTGTACGAAGAGTTAGTGTCCTGAACCATCTGATTCACCTTACGCAATGGGTACATTTGTTGAACGCCCTGTGGAGCATTAAGAGAATCTGAGCAAGCAAGAAATGTCCCTCCATCTAGAAACCTCCTCTGTACCATTGCCTCCTTGATCGTCCACAGCTCTGCATAATCTAGTGAAAAATGATAACGTAGACATCTGCAGTAATGGAAGATAGCAGAGCACCTAACTTTGTCCACCATTTAGACCCTTGGGTAAAAACCACTATGTGTTACTGATACTCACGTAAAATGCTGTTAAAAACGTTTTAAGAAATCAGCAGAGGGAGTTATTACCATGCTGTACTCTGTCATGTCCAAATGTGGTGTTAGGTTGACAGTTACGCAAAGAAGATATTTAGTACATCCCTATTCTACAACAAGAATGTCTGCAACACCAAGTTATTGTAGATATTTCACTGGTCAGACGGAAAATAGCTACTAGACGTTTGCTAAGCAAAGCTTTCACGGGTTGCTCAGCTCCAAATGATAATCGGCAGTTCGGGTGTGGGCCTCACTTTGTACGCATGCTGCACCATTAGGAGCTCGCCGGATAGCAAGACGTGGCCCACCAGCCTCAGTGCAGGGGCAACGAAAGGGACTGGTCGTGTAGGTCCCTGCGACCAGCCTAATTCCCGAATTCATTATCTTTAAATAGGAAGGTCTTGCTGATTCGTAGTCTATGATACCTTAGTCTAGTAGCATCCAAAAAAGGGTTTCATAAAATACTAGCAGGTTGGTTCGATCTGGATACTGTTTGAAGTTCTGGATTTAAAACGAGTCGTATTAGCCCAATGCTGCAGCCTCGTAGGGTTTATGTGTAGTTGATAAGTTGTAGTTGTGAAACTGAAGGAAGAACGCAGAAAATCGGTTGACTTGGCTCCTTATTTTGTAATACTGTTGATTTGCTGTTAAAAAAATGAGGTGAAACGCTCATAACGCTACTTTGGGAGACAATATTTTTGAAGGGAATTGTTCGCAGCATTTATCACCGGCTCGATACCGGGAGTACCGTTTAGGGAAGAAGAACTGTAGGAATGTGGGTAAAAGTACGCAGAATCCCCATCATGTAGTTGACGGATGATGTTACGCCTCCAGATGGTATAATATGGTTTGTGCAGATCTAATAAGACATCAGTACGATACTCTGCATTGAAATGACTCTTCCAGTTGGGTAGATTGTGAAGTATGGAATGGCATACCCCGAAACCCCGATTGTACACGGATGATTAATCTGTACCAAGACTCTGCTTATAATCCGCTCAACACTCTTCCCTATATATCTAGCGAGCAGAACACCTGTGCATCGATCAGGAGATAATTTGCCATTCCCTGTTTGAGATGTAGTATACAGAGTGAGGAAGGACGAAAGATACATGCTTTGAGAGGTGATAGTATTAGTGATTCTGAACAATAAAGGTCATATGAAAATATGTCCTGCTTTTAACACTTTCCGGGGAAACTAATGAAAACAGTGGGGAACAGGATAAATGCGAGTGACAGTAAGTGAAACATTGGAATCTAACGTTTTGTTTAATTCTGTACATTTCCTCACAGAAAATGTTGAATAAGTCCACCGTCAACTGGAATGCATTTTGCAGCTCTTGTAGATAGCTGCTATGTTGCCGATATAAGCTCAAAAAATGGTTCAAATGGCTCTGAGCACTGTGGGACTTAACAGCTGTGGTCATCAGTCCCCTAGAACTTAGAACTACTTAAACCTAATTAACCCAAGGACATCACACACATCTATGCCGAGACAGGATTCGAATCTGCTACCGGGCATGGATGTGTGTGATGTCCTTAGTTTAGTTAGGTTTAAGTAATTCTAAGTTCTAGGGGACTGATGACCACAGCTGTTAAGTCTAATGCTCAGAGCCATTTGAACTTTCCTCCTGGCTCCCTGGCTCTCTCCCACGCCCACAAAATACTGTAACTGCTGTTTTTTTATATAATTCATTCGGTGAGTTCGAAAATGTTTGTGTTCCTAGAACTAAATATAACAAAAAATACACAAAATTTAGTGTGTTCCAAAGGACTGATAAAATCCAAAATTTTTATGAAGTACATTATTTTGATACCTAACTGGTAAGCATATTTCAGTAGTGTATGTAATTAAAATCTTTTGATGTTATTAATATCAGTATGTATTCTACCTTTTTTTTATTCAGCGGAATGAAATTAGATTCTCAGAGGCTTAAATCCAGAGTATCTAATGAGGTATGAAATAAAATTTAGCAATATTGACAAAAAGAGTATTCATATTTCTCGAGCAGGGATGTAAGAGGAACCAATAGCGTAAAGACTGAGGACGTTATTTCGCATCCATCTTGAAATTTCGGAATTGTGCTGAAAACACCGCCGCTCGAAGGTATCGGCGTAAATTGATCTGAACAACGTGGCAACTAAAACACCCGTGATCTTCTGGGTGATTCAGCTATGTCATTCCTACACTGTGTAAGATATCGCAGTTCTACTTTAACTCAAATGAATTGCGGAAAGTCCTCACTAAATGACGTATAATCTTTTTTCATGGCTACACACTGATGAGTCTGAACTGTACGATCACCTGCGTAATAGCTTGTTTGTCCATCTTTGGAACGAAATACATCACTGATTCTACGTATCAGGGATCCGAAAGTTTGTTAATTTGTTTATGGAGGCATGTGGTATTAGAGGTCTACGCAAGGATCATGTAATTCGCGTAAATAACGGGCCGCTGATTTGTGTACTTGGTAAAATGAAAATGCCATGTGGCTAGGGCCTGCCGTCGGGTAGACCGTTCACCTGGTGCAAGTCTTTAGAGTTGACGCCACTTCGGCTACTTGCTTGTCGATGGGGATGAAATGGTGATGATAAGGACAACACAACACCCAGGCACTGAGAAGAGAAAAATCTCCAACCCAGTCGGGAATCGAACCCGGGCCGTTAGGTTTGACAGTCTGTCGCGCTGACCCGTCAGCTACGAGGGGCGAACTGTGTACTTGGTGATTGCGTTCCAGAGCGTCAATATGGGTTCCATAGGATTTACGTCTGGCGAATTTGGTCATCGACGCATCAACGTGAGTTCGCTATAATGCTCCTCAAACCACCGCAGTATGGTTGTGCCTCCCAGTCATGGACAACTATACTGCTGAAAGATGACAACTACGCCGGGGAAGACATCAAGCATACAGTTCCGCACTGTCGCCTGATAAACAAAGTAAGAGCCTACGGAATATCAGACTAGCTGTGTGGCTGAATTGAAGAGTTTTTAGCAAACAGAACGCAGCATGTTGTTATCAATGGAGAGACGTCTACAGACGTTAAAGTAACTTCTGACGTGCCACAGGGGAGTGTTATGGGACCATTGCTTTTCACAATATATATAAATGACCTATAAGATAGTGTCGGAAGTTCCATGCGGCTTTTCGCGGATGATGCTGTAGTATACAGAGAAGTTGCAGCATTAGAAAATTGTAGCGAAATGCAGGAAGATCTGCAGCGGATAGGCACTTGGTGCAGGGAGTGGCAACTGACCCTTAACATAGACAAATGTAATGCATTGCGAATACATAGAAAGAAGGATCCTTTATTGTATGATTATATGATCAACAAACACTGGTAGCAGTTACTTCTGTAAAATATCTGGGAGTATGCGTGCGGAACGATTTGAAGTGGAATGATCATATAAAATTAATTGTTGGTAAGGCGGGTACCAGGTTGAGATTCATTGGGAGAGTCCGTAGGAAATGTAGTCCATCAACAAAGGAGGTGGCTTACAAAACACTCGTTCGACCTATACTTGAGTATTGCCTATCAGTGTAGGATCCGTACCAGATCGGGTTGACGGAGGAGATAGAGAAGATCCAAAGAAGAGCGGCGCGTTTCGTCACAGGGTTATTTGGAAACCGTGATAGCGTTACGGAGATGTTTAGCAAATTCAAGTGGCAGACTCTGCAAGAGAGGCGCTCTGCATCGCGGTGTAGCTTGCTCGCCAGGTTTCGAGAGAGTGCGTTTCTGGATGAGGTATAGAATATATTGCTTCCCCCTACTTATACCTCCCGAGGAGATCACGAGTGTAAAATTAGAGAGATTAGAGCGCGCAAGGAGGCTTTCAGACAGTCGTTCTTCCCGCGAACCATACGCGACTGGAACAGGAAAGGGAGGTAATGACAGTGGCATGTAAAGTGCCCTCCGCCACACACCGTTGGGTGGCTTGCGGAGTATAAATGTAGATAAAGGGATGCAGGTGATTCGCCGCTGTTAGCGTGTCTCCGATTACTACCACACATGTCCCATGCAGGTGTAGGAGAATGTCTTCCACAGCATAATACTGTTCCCACCAGCCTGTGTCCGTAGCGCGCAGCACGTTTCGACCGCCGTTCACCTCGACGACGGCGTTTGTGGAGACGATCATCGAGCTATTGTAGCAAAAATGTGATTCACTCTAAGAACTGACTCGTTTTCATTGCTCGACAGTCTAATCCCGATGGTCCCGCGCCCACAGTAATCGTAATTGATGTTGTTGTTGGGTCAACATGTGAACACGTAAGTGTGCTCTGCTGCGTAGCTCCGTGTTCAACAATATACGATGAACAGTGTGCTCCGAGTCCCGGCGTCTCGTCTCGGTGCGGCCGTAATTCCGTCAGCCGCCACCGTCCTGCCTCCATCGGTGCGCTCTCGTCGTATTCTTGCTAATATTGTGTCCCACGGGTGCTAAGTTGGAAGCCGCTATCCCAGTTGACCAGGTTATCATTGACTCGTACCTCCACTACCTCTTTAATAATAGAGTCTCAGAAACTGTTCGCTATGCTCAGCATCTTGGTCTATTAAAACAGAAACGTGTGTTCTTCAGACAGGCTGTCCTCCACTACCGCGGATTTTTCCTTCTTTCCTTTCGTCCGAGGCGAACGCTTCTCACATGTTCAGAGAGGCATTGTGTGATGCAGTGTTGCGTCTGATTTCATACTGGATACTCTACCTGTGCTGCTAGAACATGTGCCTTTACAAGTACGATACAACATGTGGTTCATGCACGATGGAGCTCCTGCACACTTCAGTCGAAGTGTTCGTACGCTTCTCAACAACAGATTCGATAACCGATGGATTGGTAGAGATGGATCAATTCCATGGACTCCACGCTCTCCTGACCTCAACCCTCTTGACTTACATTTATGAGGGCATTTGAAAGCTCTTGTCTACGCAACCCCTGTACCAAATGTAGAGACTCTTCGTGCTCGTATTGTGGACAGCTGTGATACAATACGCCATTCTCCAAGGCTGCATCAGCGCATCAGGGATTCCATGCGACGGAGGGTAGATGCATGTAACCTCGCTAACGGAGGACATTTTGAACATTTACTATAACAAAGTTTTTGAAGTCACGCTGGTACGTTCTGTTGCTGTGTGTTTCCATTCAATGATTAATTTGATTTGAAGAGAAGTAATGAAATGAGCTCTAACATGGAAAGTAAGCTTTTTCGGACACATGTCCACATAACATATTTTCTTTCTTTGTGTGTGAGGAATGTTTCCTGAAAGTTTCGTCGTACCTTTTTGTAACACACTGTAGAAATACAAGTCGCTGAGGAATGAAATAAACATGAAGTGCAGGGAAGCTAAGACGAAATGGCTGCAGGAAAAGTGTGAAGACATCGAAAAAGAAATTATTGTCGGAAGGACAGACTCTGCATACAGGAAAGTCAAAACAACATTCGGAGACATTAAAAGCAAGAGTGATAACATTAAGAGCGCAACGGAAATTCCACAGTTAAATGCAGAGGAGAGAGCGGATAGGTGGAAAGAATATATTGAAAGCCTCTATGAGGGGGAAGATTTGTCTGATGTGATAGACGAAGAATCAGGAGTCGATTTAGAAGAGATAGGGGATCCTGTATTAGAATCTAAATTTAAAAGAGCTTTGGAGGACTTAAGATCAAATAACTCAGAAGGGATACATAACATTCCATCAGAATTTCTAAAATCACTGGGAAAAGTGGCAACAAAATGACTATTCACGTCCGTGTGTAGAATATATGAGTCTGGCGACATACCATCTGACTTTCGGAAAAGCATCAGACACACAATTCCGAAGACGGTAAGAGCTGACAAGATCGAGAATTACCGCACAACCAGCTTAACAGCACATGCATCCAAGTTTCTTACAATTATAATGTACAGAAGAATGGAAAAGAAAATCGAAGATGCTCTAGATGACGATCAGTTTGGCTTTAGGAAAGGTGAAGATACGATAGAGGCAATTCTGACGTTGCGGTTAATAATGGAAGCAAGACTAAAGAAAAATCAAGACACGTTCATAGGATTTCTCGACCTGGAAAATGCGTTCGACAATGTAAAATGGTGCAAGATGTCCGAAATTCTGAGAAATGTAGGGGTAAGCTATAGGGAGAGACAGGTCATATTCAATATGTACAACAGCCAAGAGGGAATAATATGAGTGGGCGACCAAGAACGAAGTGCTCATTTTAAAAAGGGTGTAAGACAAAGGATGTAACCTTTCGCCATTACTGTTCAGTCTGTACATCGAGGAAGCAATGGTGGAAATAAAAGAAAGGTTCAGGAGTAGAATTAAAATTCAAGGTGAAAGGATATCAATGATACAGTTCGCTGATGACATTGCTATACTGGGTGAAACTGAAGAAGAATTACATGATCTGCTGATCGGAATGAACAGTCTAATGAGCACAGAGTATGGACTGAGAGTAAATCGAAGAAAGATGAAGGTAATGAGAAGTAGTAGAAATGAGAACAGCGAGAAACTTAACATCAAGATTGATGGTCACGAAGTAGACGAATTTAAGGAACTTTGCTACCTAGGCAGTAAAATAACAAATGACGGACGGAGCAAGGCGGACATCAGAAGCAGACTAACAACGGTAATAAGGGCATTCCTGGCCAAGAGAAGTCTACTAATACCAAATATTGGCCTTAATTTTAGGAAGAAACTTCAGTCAATGTACGTCTGGAGTACAGCATTGTGTTGTAGTGAAACATGGGCTGTGGGAAAGTCGGAACAAAAGAGAATAGCAGCATTTGAGATGTGGTGCTAGAGCCGAATGTTGAAAATTAGGTGGACTGATAAGGTAAGTATTGAGAAGGTTCTACGCAGAATCGGAGAGAAGAAGAATATGTGGAAAACACTGATAAGGAGAAGGGACAGGATGATAGGACATCTGTTAATATGTGAGGGAATGACTCGCATGGTATTAGAGGGAGCTGTCGAGGGAAAAACTGTAGAGGAAGACAGAGATTTGAATACATCGAGCAAAAGATTAAAGGACGGACATTGCAAGTGCTACCCTGAGATGAAGAGGTTAGCACAGAAGAGGAATTTGTGGCGGGACGTCAGAAGACTGATGATATATATTGGAACTGCACGAGGCCGTTATGTTGGAGGAATGGGACTTACGGAATACTCGTAGTTTCCACTCTAAAAGCCGGTTTTTGGAATCATCTGCCTTGCTTTTCGCAAGGTATACACCGTCTTTCATCGAGCACCTGCGAGTGAAAATTTTTCCGTATTTTGTTAAACACTCCATCTCCTCTATCATTTTGATCTTGAGTGGATCTTATGTACTCGAGTAGCATTCCATTCTCGCTCGTATATGTGTTTATCGAGCGATTTCATTTATAGACAAACCGCAGTTCCCCACTGCCGAGTCGAAAGTTCGAAGCCTGAGATTTTATTTGCCTACAAACGGCTAGCGATATCCTTTCATTACATATATCTACGTTTTACTACTCTGTTATTTGCATGGCATGGATGACTAGTAACCGAGGCATCCTGCAGTGAAATGCTAATACATATTTACGTTTCATGAGGTGCAAAACTTGATTTATGTGTAAGGAGAGAACACGTTTCCAGGATTTACATCAGACTGATGTAACTAGATATTACAAAAACATTTATTGACTACAATATCTGTAAATAGGTTGAGATTGTAACTAATACTATCCCCAAAATCATTAATGTACGACATAAATAGTCCAATTACACATTATTGGGGTACACTAAATGTTACTGCTGTATCTACACTCCTGTAAATTGAAATAAGAACACCGTGAATTCATTGTCCCAGGAAGGGGAAACTTTATTGACACATTCCTGGGGTCAGATACATCACATGATCACAATGACAGAACCACAGGCACATAGACACAGGCAACAGAGCATGCACAATGTCGGCACTAGTACAGTGTATATCCACCTTTCGCAGCAATGCAGGCTGCTATTCTCCCATGGAGACGATCGTAGTGATGCTAGATGTAGTCCTGTGGAACGGTTTGCCATGCCATTTCCACCTGGCGCCTCAGTTGGACCAGCGTTCGTGCTGGACGTGCAGACCGCGTGACACGACGCTTCATCCAGTCCCAAACATGCTCAATGGGGGACAGATTCGGAGATGTTGCTGGCCAGGGTAGTTGACTTACACCTTCTAGAGCACGTTGGGTGACACGGGAAACATGTGGACGTGCATTTTCCTGTTGGAACAGCAAGTTCCCTTGCCGGTCTAGGAATGGTAGAACGATGGGTTCGATGACGGTTTGGATGTACCGTGCACTATTCAGTGCCCCCTCGACGATCACCAGAGCTGTACGGCCAGTGTAGGAGATCGCTCCCCACACCATGATGCCGGGTGTTGGCCCTGTGTGCTCCGGTCGTATGCAGTCCTGATTGTGGCGCTCACCTGCACGGCGCCAAACACGCATACGACCATCATTGGCACCAAGGCAGAAGCGACTCTCATCGCTGAAGACGACACGTCTCCATTCGTCCCTCCATTCACGCCTGTCGCGACACCACTGGAGGCGGGCTGCACGATGTTGGGGCGTCAGCGGAAGACGGCCTAACGGTGTGCGGGACCGTAGCCCAGCTTCATGGAGACGGTTGCGAATGGTCCTCGCCGATACCCCAGGAGCAACAGTGTCCCTAATTTGCTGGGAAGTGGCGGTGCGGTCCCCTATGGCACTGCGTAGGATCCTACGGTCTTGGCGTGCATCCGTGCGTCGCTGCGGTCCGGTCCCAGGTCGACGGGCACGTGCACCTTCTGCCGACCACTGGCGACAACATCGATGTACTGTGGAGACCTCACGCCCCACGTGTTGAGCAATTCGGCGGTACGTCCACCCGGCCTCCCGCATGCCCACTATACGCCCTCGCTCAAAGTCCATCAACTGCACATACGGTTCACGTCCACGCTGTCACGGCATGCTACCAGTGTTAAAGACTGCGATGGAGCTCCGTATGCCACCGCAAACTGGCTGACACTGACGGCGGCGGTGCACAAATGCTGCGCAGCTAGCGCCATTCGACGGCCAACACCGCGGTTCCTGGTGTGTCCGCTGTGCCGTGTGTGTGATCATTGCTTGTACAGCCCTCTCGCAGTGTCCGTAGGAAGTATGGTTGGTCTGACACACCGGTGTCAATGTGTTCTTTTTTCCATTTCCAGGAGTGTATAATTATCCTCCATCCAGAATAACTCGCAGCATTCAGCCCATCGAGAAATTTCGAATTCAGTCACAAACCAGATAAGATACCACAGAGGAATTGAACGTCTTTAGGAGATGGCGATTTGGTGAATCAAATGCCTTCAAAGTCGGGGAAAAACCAATTCAACTTGTTACTTTTATTCTGTCGCTTATGATCTCTACAGCTACACATATACTCTGAAAATGCCAGAAGGGGCTCGCGAGGCCTAAGTTGTGTTTCTATTGTATGAGCTGTTCAGGCCCTAGCAGCACGTCTCTGAACTCGTTGACTTTCTGTTATCTTAGCTACATAATAGCGGCCGTATACTCTGGAACGCTAGACTACAAATGGTCCCGCTAGTGGTTTTCTTGTGTGAGTTCATTTACGGATGCATTACACTTCCCTAGCATCGTTAAAAAATAGAAGACTTCAATTCGACTTTCCTAATGATGACTAAATGAGAGTTCCATTTCATGTTTCTTCTTATTATTGTTCCTAAATACTGATAGAGTGTAATGTAGCCAAGTTGTTCACAACTAATCTTGTAACCGACACTATCGAGTTCCTTCTCTTCGGTACAGGCATTATTTAAAAAGAGCTGTGATTTATCACACAAAGGAAAAATTTTGTAAAAGTTCTACTGCACTTTTCTTACGATCTTCCAGCTACGGTCCTTTCCTACAGACAACAGCTTCGTCATCAAACGCTGAGAACATCGGAAAGCATATTACGCTTCCTTTCCGATATTACTGTCCTTTCTGTGGCACATTCGCCGTCCAGTATTACATAATGATTGCTATTGCTCAAATAGTCGTAGAGCCAGACACATATCCGGATGATCGTGCCTTGGTTTGTAGTCGTCGTCGTGCCTTTAGAAAATCTAAGAAGAGCAATCTACCTCATCACCTGCATATATTGTTCGCAAGATGTTGTGTATGGGAAGAGCAAGCTGTATTTTCCTGAATCCGACCTTTTTTTTTTTACATACAGGTTTCCTCCATTAACGTAATATTTGAGTTTAGGATGTGCTCTAGAATCCTTCAACAGACGGATGTTAGCAATTCTGCACTGTAATTCTATGAATCTGGCATTTTATCCTTTTTGTAAGCACTACTGACGTGCGTTCTTTTCCATTCCCGCGAGATGGTTCGCTGCGCAACAGAATCTCACTCAATTTGTAAAATCTAATTAGAATTCCGCCCAAGCTTGGTTCGTTTTAAGTAGTCGTATTTGATTTTCACTACTGGGGGTGCTAGTACCAGTAGTTCTCATTTGTGAGTTTGCAGCGGTCAATATTGGCACAGTACCATCCTCGTCCGTAGAGACATTTTTAAATACCGTATTTAATATTTCTGCTTTCTGTCTGCTGTCTCCAGTTTCAGTAGTAGGCAGATGCACAAGAGATCTAATAGAAGTAGTGGGTCCATTCTCTGACTTTACATGCGGTCAGACAAGCTATGATCTTCTGCTAGGCCTTTCATCAAGATCTGACTGTGAAAATTATTGTAAGCTTCAAACATGGCGAGCCTTATGAATGCAGGGGTGCTACGGAACTTCGTATATATATTTCCCTGTAGTCTAGTAGTCAGTGTGTGGAAGTTTCTGTTGCTGCAACATTTTCCGAATGGCACCATTAAACAAAAGTGTGTCTTTCTCGTACTTTATTACCTGGTATGTACTTAACTCGACTGCAGTCTTTCAGCTTTAACCACACGTGTTCTGCGTTTACAGCATTTCAAGTGAACATTCTCAATTCGTCGTTTGAGTGAGTTCGTCTTTGTATCACGTTAAAGGATTGGAATTTATTTTCGGAATTCATCTTGATATCCGTGGAGAAGGTGAGGTAATCATTTCGTTCATAGTACGTTGGAAGAGCAGTTGAACGGAATGGACAGTGTCTTGAGAGGAGGTTAAAAGATGAACATGAACAAAATCAAAACGAGGATAATGGAATGTAGTCGAATTAAGGCGCGTGATGCTGAGGGAATTAGGTTATGAAATGAGACACTTAAAGTAGTAAAGGAGTTTTGCTATTTGGGAAGCAAAATAACTGATGATGTTCGAAGTAGAGAGGATATAAAATGTAGACTGGCAATGGCAAGGAAAGAGTTTCTGAAGTAGAGAAATTTGTTAACATCGAGTATAGATTTAAGTATCAGGAAGTCGTTTCTGAAAGTATTTGTATGGAGTGTAGCCATGTATGGAAGTGAAACATGGACGATCAATAGTTCGGACAAGAAGAGAACAGAAGCTTTCGAAATGTGGTGCTACAGAAGAATGCTGAAGTTTAGATGGGTAGATGACATAACTAATGAGGAGGTATTGAATAGAATTGGGAAGAAGAGAAGTTTGTGGCACAACTTGACAAGAAGAAGGGACCGGTTGGTAGGACATGTTCTGAGGCATCAAGGGATCACAAATTTAGCATTGGAGGGCAGCGTGGAGGGTAAAAATCATAGAGGGAGACCAAGAGATGAGTTCACTAAGCAGATTCAGAAGGATGTAGGTTGCAGTAAGTACTGGGAGATGAAGAAGCTTGCACAGGATAGAGTAGCATGGAGAGCTGCATCAAACCAGTCTCAGGACTGAAGCCCACTACAACAACAACAACGTTATTATGTGGGATTTGAGATCATGTTCAAGTTTTCCGTTACAAATGAGATAAGAGAGACAATTTTTGTTGCCAGGATACGTTCTACTGCGTTTATGGTATATGGGTCTACTTTGTGCTCTTTTCCAATCTCAAGGAACAGTTCGCTCCTCAAAGAATCTTCAAAAATTGTTGTTAAATACAGAGCTAATTCACTTGCTAATTCGATATAGAACCTACAGGGAACTTTGTCGGGCTCTATGCTCTTCTTAAAATTTATTTTGTTTAGGTCCTTTTCAATACCAATCATACTGATTAGTGTGTCATTTACCTTTTCATCGGCGAGGGAATTGAATGGTGGGAATATACTATGATTTTCCTTTATGAACTATCATTTGAAAATATAATTCAACATTGCAGTGTTTTCAGCCAGCATCAGTGCTTCTTTTTCTTCCTGGGATGATGGTAGTTACGACCGAAACCGGTGAAGAATAAAGAATAATTCGTACAGGTAATGCTTAAAATGAAGTTCTTCAAGTTTCTGACATCTGTAGCAAGTTACCTTAACAGAATATCTATTTTAATTCTGTTACGTCCCTTGTTTCATATACGTCACTACTTTTCGTGCCACTGACTGCCTTAATACACGGCCAACATTTATTTGCGTTTTGGGAGACGTCTTATAACAACACAAGGTATCTCACGCCATTATGGCTACGTCCCATGATCATAAATTGAGTATCTTCAGAGATGCGACAAATGGTTTAAAATAATAAAACAAATGGTGAGTGTGAGAAGCGTGTTTACAAGCTACTTGTGTTTTAAAACTAATAACTTTTTGCAACATCGACTTTGATGAGTCTGCCTTGTGAAACTGTACATAACAGTCTGTGTGTGCTTTGTGGAGTTTATCACTGTTTACAGTTCGTGACTGGTCGACGAAGACAGAGCTTTACTCCTTCCAGGAACTTGCATTTTAATATATGCTGCGGCAGGATGTAGTGCCTGGGAATACGAACGAATGTGCAGAGAAAAGTTTCGCTACTGACGTCATCCTAATTGCAAGAATTTTATCGCTGTGCAGAGAAAATTACCAGGAACATCACAGAGCGAAATAAAGGATTATGAAGAAGAACTGCCCACGCATTATAATTTGAGATTCTTCTATAAGCTACTGTCAAATTGCTCATGAAATACACAGTTCGAACAATACAGCACCGAGTTTCGTGGTGGACCGGTACTTACACTTCCGTCATGACGAGATGATTTTGGACCCAGATATTTTATTTCGTGCTCATTTGTGATGCATGAGTTGAGACTGGCTGCCATCACTTATAGTTGTTACTATGAGGTGAAACTGTTGCTGTAAGGTGGAAGTTTGTAACGTCTGCTAGATTGGCTGATGTACTTTCTACCACTGTTTCCCTATCAGACAGGGAGTTACACGTACCTAAAGAACTTCTGTCCATGAACCTTGTAAGCGTCGGACTTCTGCTTCTTGCAGTTGTTTTGTCACCTAAGTGAAATTGTAATTAAAGAAAAAGGAACGGAACAGCGATAGCCAGTAGTAACGTCACAACGCTTTATGGCGTGCACCCACATTTCTGTGTCATGTGGGGAGCTGCCATATTGCTGTAGGACAAGCAATGAAATAGAAAGTACATCGAAACACAATGTAAACTAAACGAGTATAACTCCAGTCCCTAGCGAGAGGGAGTAAAGTATAATGGAGATGAATCCAGAAATTAGAGACGCTAGCCATGAGTAGCGAGATACGAACAGAGGTCGAAAGAGAAAGCTTACCACATTATGAGCGGTTAAGTTGCGCTGCCGGATAAGCGCAGTGCTGATGGCGTAACTGCAATGCAGCAACCAAACGTTGTTGCTGTAAGCCTCTATCGCGAATCATGCTGACCAAACCGGATGGTTTTAGTACAAGACTGATCCAAGTTCATGGAAGACAAAGCATGCGTATCAAAATGGCGGTGACTTTGGTAATGTAGCCATTTACGAAGTGAAGGGACTCAGGATCAGCAACCGAATGGGGCTGTGGAGTAGCTCTACATTATTTGTAAAGTCGGACGGCACACCATAGCGTGCATAAGCAGTTAAAAAAATACGTTCCATAGCCAATATGACAGAGAGTTGAGGCCAAGCGTTGCTGCAGCGTCAGCCTGACAGGTTAGCACTGGCTCTTGGCTGTCAACCTGGCACATATTTTTCGGCGCGAGTTCTCTTAAGGACACAGTACAGTTTCATCTTAAATTCAAACGTAATGGCCCGAAATTTTACAGATTTTCGCAATGCTATGTGCCTTCTAAATTATTTCAATGCCGATTTGAGAATTACTGCGCTCTCTCCATCCAATGATCCTCCATGCAGATGAGCTATTGGTGGTACCCATAGGCTAGAGAAAATCTAATTACACGAACTGTTTGATTTAGTTTTATGATTTTTTATTTAATGACCTGTTCAGTCTGGTATTAGTATTACTGAGGTCGGAATTTGCAGGCAACCCGAATCTGTTATTGAAGTTATGAAATTTATTTTGGTCGGATCTCCTTCTTTGTGACAGGGACTGGTCTAGACATTTGTGACTGTGTCGTGTGCATTGTATGCTTTCAAAAGGTCTTTGCGCTATTTTTTATTTAAGTCAATAAAAAACGAAACATTCATTTCCGACCTTTACTTCCTTATTTCAAAGTACGTAGTTTACAATCTTTCGCCATATGTATAATTCTGACCCTAGATCCTTACCATCGCTATTTTAGCCACGTATTTCCCATTATGGTATTCAGAAACATTCAAATTAACACTAGCTTATCTGCGAATCTATGCTTTACCTTGTACCTATTGTGTGGAATGAGGACCAATTTCTTTAAATGCTTTGTGGCACTTTTTTTATACCTCTGCTGTCTTTAATCTGAGCTGCAGTGCCTCTGCAGATTCTTTGCTCAACATAAATGATTCTGACACATGTTTTGAGCAATTGGGTTAACTTTTACATAACCGATTTACTGAATATTTAAACTTTTCGGCTAATTTACTACAACTGATTCATCATCACCAACTCCTAGAGCCGCCCGGTGTGGCCGTGCGGTTCTAGGCGCTTCAGTCTGGAACCGCGTGACCGCTACGGTCGCAGGTTCGAATCCTACCTCGGGCATGAATGTGTGTGATGTCCTTAGGTTAGTTAGGTTTAAGTAGTTCTAAGTTCTAGGGGACTGATAACCACAGATGTTAAGTCCCATAGTGCTCAGAGCCATTTGAACAATTTGAACGCAAAAAGATTCGGAAGCATAAAGAAGGCTCTAACTACAAGTATAAGCTTATCATAAATAGCTAATTTTGTGCAAACCATTCGCCATACAGACTCAATGTAATTTCATATTACCGTCTCGTTTGTCCAAAGAACCCATTATTACTGTCTGGTTTGAGACTACAACTATTAAATGAGTCTCACAGCTTTTCAGCTACACTTGAAACTCTGTCACCTTCAGTTATTAATTGCTATTTTAACATTATCGTCTGTTCGGAGAAATTCTCGGAGTATGATATCAATCGGAATGCTATGACCCATAGTTTAAGTTTCTGCTGTTAGTCGACACTGCAGTCATTAAGAAAAAAACGAATGAAAGGTGATGACGGTAGTAGGAAAATTAAAAATGCAGGATGGCTCTGGTGGGGAATTAAAAAAAATTCAAGATGGTTGCAGAGAAAAATAAAAAAAGAACAAGATGATACCTCCATTAAAATGAAACAACTGATCAAAGCACAGTATTTCTACATGACAATGAAAAGAAAAAAATATTGCGTCGGTAAGAATGTTTTTAAAAATCATTTAGCATCCGTTGGACCTAAACAGCCAATTAAAGTGCAATGTTTTTTACTTAATCAGTGCGTACAGTCCACCTTGTACAAAACTTTTTGCACCATATTGAAAAGTTCAATTTGTTTAACAGTATGCCCACATCAAAAAAATATGGAAGCTTCGCCTGCATTGACGCCATTTTCGAAAGTATTCGATTTATCAAAATTACATGAGTGCTCTCTCTCTCTCTCTCTCTCTCTCTCTCTCTCTCTCTCTCTCTCTCTCTCTCTTTCTCTCTCACTCACACACACACACACACACACACACACACACACACTCACACGATACTTCAACTCACAGATAAAGCAGCACTTACGCATTGGCCCGATTATTGTACCACACTTGGTAAAACCTTTAAAATCGTTCACACATACGGTTTAAGAAAACGAAACGTCACAGAATTTCATTCAGGCAGTCCGTTTAAAAAGAACGGAATAGGTCGAAAATTCATTTGTATAGACAGTTTGTGCTGCCAATCAACCCATTTAATGTATTCACATTTTAAACAATTTTCAACTGCAGATGAGATTTATATACTCAATGTCACTGCGAGCTATTTTCCCTCGATTATACAGATCTCCAATCCATAGTATTTATTTAACCCTCGCGCAGCAGCGGCAATTATTATGATTTCAGCAGCGGCGAGACCCAGATTTGCTACCTCTGCGTTTTCCGAGTTATAAACCTAGGACGTAGCTACAAAGTAAACGTAATCATAAAAACAGTTTAATATAAAGGTAGACATATTACATTTATTAGTATTTGAACTGGTACAGAAATTACTTTAAGTCTACAAATAAAAGAAATGTAACATTATTTCGAAATTAGACAATAATCTTTACATGCAAGATATTTAAATAAATTTAAAAACACAATAAAGCAGAAAATACAACTACGGTCGTGATAGCTATTAATGAAAAATCCAAAAGTATTATAATTTTATCGGGTCTATGTGCGAGAAAACCATCTAATCCATTAACAGAACACAACTGTAGCATTTACTTGTTACATATTTTGTCACATACACTGACTTTATTCAGAATAATGGTATTCGGTGCCACCTCCACAATTTTGACATACAATTGTGGTGTTAGACTGATCTGCATACATGAAACATCGACAGATACTACATTTTATAGGCGTAAATTTGTTCTCAAATCTTCTACAAATAGAACATCTTCCTGTCTTTCTTGCTGACGGAGTTTCTTGTAGTTTTTCGTCTCGTGGCTTATGTCTCCTCAAAAGTACCTTCACATCTAATGGTAGTGACACAATAATTGATTTCATAATTAGGAATGGTTCAAAAATGTTCTATTGACTGGTTCATCTTGATTATTGGCTCTGCAATTTATAAAGGAATTTACTGCTACCATGTTGAGTAATGCACAAAACAAAGGCAATAGCCATCTCCTTGTCACTCGGGAGAGGCTGTATGTGCCACATAACTGGTCAACTGCATCCACTCCTCTTTTCGTCATATTAAAATCTAAAATTGTGGCAGGCTTCCCTATCTCTTCATCCAGAGCTCCATCATCATGCATCGTTGAAAGTAAGAACATAGATTTATCCTTTTTAGGAACATGCGAGAAAAGAGTTGTGGCTTTTTGAAAGTTAAAAGCGTTAGAATCAGTTGCCCGATCTTTCTGTGAAAGAAACTGTTTAGACACTTCTCTTTTATTCTCACGCAGTGTATCAATAGCAGTGACGCCTTTCTGTAGAAGAGATAATGATAATGAATAATCTGTGTACGAATTATCAGTTGCCAGATTTCTGTTTGACCCTGAAACTGGCTCTATTAATCTGTTTAAAATATCAGTGGGCTTATTTGATAGGCAGAATGGCCCATCTGGTTGTTTCTCTTAGAAACCTTATAAACTGAAAGTAAAGAAAGTTTTAGCATCACATAGATCAGAAATTTTCGTGCCATATTTCGTAGGTTTACTTGGAATATAAGGCACAAAGCTGCATCTGCATCGAAGTTGTTCCCGATTTGCATCAGTCGTTACATATTCGCTAGTATTGTAGTAATTTTGACAATTTCGTGTAAGTAAATCAAGGAGTTTTCTTATGGGTGCTAGCTTTTTTATGCTTAGTTTTTGTGGTCTTATCATCGAACCTTATTTATCTCAAAATTTGTAAAACCTCTTCCATAACACATACATGTCCATTAAATTTGTATTTCTGTACCATCTGAGGCCCACAGTTCCTACACATTTCTGTGATTTCCTTTTCTTCATTCTATCATATAGAGCAATCCCAATTGTGCTATCACTTACTCTTTCGTTCTTCTGTATAGTATCAGCCTACTGAACAATTAGTGTCTGAGTTCTTTTGTGAGATATATAGGTTAGTACATGTATATGTAGAAGGAGATGTTAGTGTCAAATTCAGTTTATTTTATAGTAAATTTGTGTCAATATCCATTAAAAACAATTAAGCTATAACTAAGAGAATTGAAATCTCAAATGACTTCCATTCCACTAAACGTTAAGCAACTAAAAATAGCATCAACATCCTTCATTGAAATTAATAAAATTCTAAAAAACAGAAGCTCTGGCGTTCATGGTATTTCAAACAGAATTCTGGAAAATTGTTCCAGCTCAATAAGTAATGTCCTCAGTGATACACGTAATGCATTATGGGAGCAGAAAATTTTTCAAGATCGGTTAGAATATGCGGTTATTAAACTTCTTCATAAGAAATATGACAAGACAGACTTAAACAATTGTCATCCAATTTCCTTAGTGACATCTTTTTCCAGTATATTCGAAAAAAGTAATGCACGCAAGAGTAGTCACATACTTAGTTGCTCGATTGAGAATCCTGTTCATACATTCACTCATCGAATAGTACAAGCCTTAAATAATAATGTGTCCCCTGTTGGTACTTTTTATGGTAGCTCCAAGGCGTTAGATTGTGTAGATCATGATTATCTCTGAGAAAAACTCAAGTTTTATAGAATTGATGGCTTTACACACAACTGGTTTGAATTATACTTGAAGAACAGAAAGTAAAAGTTTGTGCTGAATGAGACAGACAACGTCGGGAAGGTAGAAAATTTTAGTCACCAGATTAAAGTCACAAAGGATCCTTTAGGTTCAAACCTGGGTCCACCCTTATTCCTTATATATGTGAATGACCTTCCACTTAACATTCAACAAACAAAATTTGTAATTTTTGCAAGACGATACTAAAATACAATCAATCGTAGTAGAGGGAAACAACAGAAAAGTTATTAAGTGGTTCCCTAAGAATGGACTTTCCCTAGATCTTGGAAGAAAACTCAGTACATTCAGTTATGTACAACAAAGAGTCATGCCAGCATGACGTAGCACATGAGCAGGAGTCGGTAAATAGGCTAGAATGTTCAAAATTTTTGGGTGGACATATTGATGAAAAATTGAACAGTATAAAGCATATTACTGATCTTCTCAAACATTTAAGTTAAGCTACTTTTGCTCTTCGTATAATCGCTAATCTTGGAATCAAACGTATCTAACTCCTGGCATGTTTAGCATATTTCCACTCAATAATATCATACGGAATATTTTCTGAATAGTATCATATGGAATATTTTCTGGGTTAACTCACCACTTCGGAAGAAAGTATTGATTGCACAATAGCGAGCAGTAAGATTAATATGTGGTGTTCACTCACGCACGTCATGTAGAGATCTCTTCAAGTAGATAGGAACTTCAACTGAGCCGCCTCAATATATGTTTTCGTTCGTGAAATTCGTCGTAAATAATTCATCACTACTTGAGTACAGTCATGTACATACCTCCAACACTAGAGGAAAAATTACCTTCGTTAAAGCTGTCAGTGGCTCAGAGAAGAGTTCAATATGCAGCAGTAAAAGTTTTTGGCTTTTGCCCAATAATGTCTTACAGGCAGCGAAGCAAGTTTTAAAAATAATTTAGAATCATTTTTCCTCGACAACTCCTATTTCATTGACGAATATCTGCTTAAAAATTTGTAGCCAGTTAAAAAACAAATATATTAAAAAATCTTTTTAAAAGTGTAGTTGCATGGGTAGGAATAAAATGATTATGTGTTCATTAATGTTATGACTAATCATGTCTACGTAACCTGTCTACTGACTCGTTCCACATCATATAGATAAAAGAGTCGTTCAAATGGTCTATAGAACATGTGAGTAACTAACTAACCAGTGATGCACTTCCTAATAAAATTTTATTTAGATACACATATTTACGCTCTAGAAAGTCACAAACTTGGTTGACATCATTGTTAAAAGTTAATAGAAGAGTAGCTAAAGCGTAAATACGGCATCTCCATTATTGAGACCACAATCAGCAATGAAAACAAATTGGTACCATATTTCCACCAGCGCTGCCGCTCGAGAATTAAAACTACGATAGGTTTATTACTAGCACCTGTGATGTGGAGAATGGTTATATACCAATAATATTTATTTTCTTTTGCTTATGAACGAAGATTAAAGCGATTACACCAGAAAGTTAAAAAATAATTTCATCTTTGAAAAATACAGAACAGTGTGATAAATTGCTAATTTGCGCCCTAGTTACAAATTCATTTTTGAGAGAACTTCCACTTTCACATACTACGAGTCATTTTTAATGTCGCTGCAGAAAATTTTTTTGAGACGGGGATTCGGCAGTGCGAAAATTTGCACTACAACACCAAAAAAAACCGTGATTTTTCTTATACTATACCGTAAAAAATAACATCTGAGCTGTGATACTTGTCATAAGCAAACGAAATGCTCTTTAGTTCATCTCTTAAAAATTTTAATTCATATTAATTCCATGTGTCGAACGCAAATTTTATGTTGTCTATGAAACTTTTTGGGTGGCAGCTGTGCTTGTTAATTAATATTTTAGGCCCTTCGACAGATTTGAACATAATAAATATAACATATAAATATGTTACATTTGTTTATGTTCACGGTCAATGTAATTTTGCCACAGTCTTCTAGAACTGCTATCTTCTTATGCATAACTGTTGCAGAAAATCAAGTATGTTACTTGCTAGCGTAATCGCAAAATATTCCTCTGAAGTAACCGATCTCAGCTGAAGGTATGCCACCTTCATATCACCGCCAGGGGTACCAGTTTCCATACTACACTGTTGATGTTGGTAATCACGTTTGTAAACGGTGATTACATCTCACACATACACAGGAAGTATCCTGATTAATAGCAAGAAACTGATACGAAAGAACATATACAACAGCACAATCAAAAACGTTTCCGTTATGGGTCTGTAAACAAGACATTGGCAAGATGACTGTGAATGCGTGGTTAAGAGCCGTCATTGACTTTATTATGATGTATTGTCCTATTTAATGCAGATGTATTTGAAATGTACACTTCTTTAACAAATTTCCATCTAAATGGGGCATACCTCAGCAAGAAACGCAAATCAGAATCTTCCAATAAAGATTCATGTGACAAATTGCCTGTTGGCTTATGACACGGGTTCTTCGGCCGACGTTTGTATGATGATTTTTCTGACGTTTCGCCAACACGAGTGGTTGGCATTGTCAAAGCTTCACCCTACATTGCTTTGGAGGCCACTCGTGCTGGCAAAACGTCAGAAAAGTCATCAAACGAGCGTCGGCCGAAGAACCACAGACAGAAGCCAACAGGCGATCTGTCAACATGTGGCCACGAAACCCTTAACAGTTTTGTAAATATTTATTTGTCGGGAGTGAATCGATTTTAGAAGGTGAACTATAGATGCTTTTACGTCTAAGGACATCTACTGGACTTGCATCATACGTGGAAGACTCTACAAGACACACGCCGACGGTGGCTTTCAAACGGAAGCTGGTTACGAGCGCTGCGACGCATCCATAGACCGCCGCTGCAGAGGAGCCGATAAGCAATTAGCAACGCTGTATTATTTAACATTATCAACAATCAAATTATGATGTATGTGAATGATATAGCTCATGCTTGATGAAATAATATTTGTTATTTCTATAAACCATTTCATTTTATTATGCTGCTCAGGCTTTTCTGCCACTGCATTTGACTCTCGGGAAGGTGCTATTAGAAGTAAGTTACTGATGCTACTGTCCTCAGTCCGTGTATCATTGAGAGATTTTGCCCGTCAGAATAATGTAATATCTCCACTTTTCAATCTGTTCTTGAAGAAGATGCCTGTTATAGACAGCTCCGTGGTATAAGTTCTTTTATTCAAAACAGTAAAAAGAAATATTCAGCATTAGTGGCTACTGCCTGGTTTTACGAATAATCGACAGTGCATAAGGCCCAATTCTGCGACGGAAAGCGGGGTTAAAAGAAGTCTCATTTGAAAATTATAGCCAGTGCCGTCTCTGTTGCAACCACTATACAAGTAATTGAGAATAATTATGCACAACTTCTTCAGGTCTCATCTGAAGGTCAGGTTTGGAGCAGCTCGAAATTAGGTGTGATAATAAACGCATTTTTCCCTAATGTGCTGTTTACAAACACTTTTAGGTTTTGTTAGTGTAATATATAGTCAGGGGGTGCAAGAATACCTTAAATGGAAAAGCTTGAATATTCTTCTAACTTCACTGGCAATGTGTGCTGAATTCTAATGTTAAAACACCTGTACGTTGTGTTATCCTGACTGGCCATTAAGACACCACATATTCGATTTTCAAAATACGAATCCAACAAAATCCGTTCTAGACTACCACCATTGATTTTAACACGCTTCTTTTACAAGAAGCTTTCTAATAACTTGAATATTTCTCATGACAAAGGCAACGACTGAATTAAACGAACTGAAACACATTCATACGCAACTCATTTAAAGTACATGCATTTCGAAGACTTCAGTGAAGCAAAATGGTGAGGCACTTCCGCTTTGTTCAGACTGTTTTCGTGAAACTACTATCGATGGTCAACACGTCCCAAAGTATGAAAATAAGATTAGGGGTTTCAGTTGTAAAGCATCGCAATCGAAAATTATATCCCAAGACAAAAAAAAGTGTTTTCTACTGAAATATTGACGAAATATGTTTCATTGTGGTTTCGATCTAATATTCCGAATATCAAAATTAACAAAATCAAGCAAAATTTTAAAATAACTATTAATATGGTTAGAAGTGAAGCTAAAAACTAATATCTCGAAAATGCCGCTACACTAGAGAGCATGCTATTCTCGTGGATGGTAGGATTGGAAAGGAAACACTACTTCATATAAAAAAGTATCAACTGGGGATGCTATTTCACATCTTACGGGGACAATATCATTCCAAGTGAACAAGAAATAATGGGACTTGCAACAGTTCCTCGTAGAACATGAAGTCGCAGTAACAACTGCATCTCGATAATAATTTAAGAATACGAATGGGAACTTATTTGTCGCACAGTCGAAGCTGTGGTAGAATCAGTATTTAATTAATTAATACCGCGTAGGACATTATTTTGTTATTAATACAGTTCACAGTTTTTCAGAGAATGCTTTCCACAATTTCCTGATGCAATGAAGGAGGAGTTTTTTTTCATCATGCCTAAACATTGCTGAGTAGTTGTTGCTAGATGTTTGAATGAATGGATCTAGTGTGTAGGTGCAAGTCTCGTTAATTTCTGATGGAATAATAGAGATGTCGGCTTGCCTTCTGGTTGCGTTCGTGAAAATGACTTGAAGATTCGATGACTGTCACTGCCATCATCTTCTGGAGTATTCAGCTATGCTGCCTTATCAAATATAGCTACATATCATGCAATTAGTCATTTAATGTAATATTAGATTATTTTTGTAGCCTCTTTCTGGTCATTTCAGCCTCATCTTTAGACAAAGTATGCAGAATGTTTACGTAATTGTTCTCAAACCGTCGTGCTGGGTATTAGATATTGCTTCATGTGGTAATTTTGGCGTAGTTGGTGCTAACATTCTACTCACAGTTTCCTTTACCATTTTTTTACGTCACATAGTTAGGCAGTATAGAGTGTCATTACATTGTGGTTTTTTACTGTTTTTCAAAAAACTACATGTTGCAAAATTCGGCCAGCATCAGGGATGTGCCGCACAGTTGAGACATTACGGCACGTGATGTATGTTACCAAGTTTAACACGAAATTTTATTTTTTAGTCTTGTCCTTGTCACGGGAAATATTCAAGCTCTTAGAAAGCTTCTTGTAGTATCTCTTCGCAAGTGGTACGATGCTTTCATTGCGGAAACTACCACTGGAGCTTGTTGAATATCTTTCTTATGTAGACTTGGGAATCCATGTATCCATCGCAAACTGCGTTACGGTTTTCTCATTCTCCAACTTCTACAGTCATACAGTTTAGGAAACTAAAGAAGGCTTCACGATAGACTAAGAATATTTGATAATGGATTTCTCGATTATTACTCAAGCTCTTACTTTCAAGAACTTCTTTTCATTGTGTCGATTCTCTAGACTGCTACACTCTGGCACTTTCATCCTTGCCAAAGTCTTGTGTTAGTTCAGTATCACACTGATTATTTTGTTCTACAGTAAATGTAAATCTTCTCCCAATATTCTGTCTTAGAGGCTCAGTGAGATCTAAATTATTATACGACATACTTCTAGGGAAAGTGGGGTTCATATAAGGATTGACAATAGCGTAGCAACCCTTGGCCGCAAACGTTGTCGTATGCCGCTGGGTGGTGTTGTACACGAGAGTACTGGAGGAGAATGTGAGTATGTTCTAATTCTAACGCTAGCCAGTATACTAGGAGCATGGATCGGTATACAAACGGTGATCTTGCAAACATGCACTTAGTGTATGTAATAGTTGAGTGCAACTGAAGAATCACTGTACACATTTATCGAGATCCCTGACAGACATCAACTGCACCACAGTTTTTTTGCACGTCTACATCGAAATCTGTGCGAGTATGGGTCATTAAAAAGTGGCAGAGCTAGCGAGGGCAGGACACAATCGGAGCATTCGGTCTATCAGGAAGAAAGTGTGTTGGGTGCCGTGGAGACTAATCCAAGCACCAGCATATGCGCTGTTGACTCGGACTTAATAATGTCTCGTAGAATGTCCAGTGTGTTTTGAAGGCCGAGTCCAATCAAGCTATTCTTCTCCAAGGGTGGTTGTTATTGCACAACGGGTTGGTCGGCGACTGCATGGTCTTTTATCATCTCGACTGACCGCCACGAATTATATGACCTTTCTGGAACGGGTTCTTACCAGCTTGCTTGACGATGTTCCAGGAAATGTCAGGCGAAGCACGTGGTTCCAACATGATAGGAGTCTGCTCATTTTGACTGGCTGGTCGTAGGCATTTTAACAGGTCATTTCCGTGTAGATGGGATGGAGGTGGTGGACTGGTTCCCTGACCCACATGCTCACCGGTTTTATCAAGCCTTGATTTCTTCCTGTGGGAAGTCATGAAATGTCTCATGTATCGCAATCTTGTGGAGTGTGAACTGGATCTCCTTGCAGGAATCGTCTGCACAGCTACTACAGTCAAACTCCTGACGTGTCCGAGCTTCTTCGGCAGTCAGTGTTCCGTCGGTGTCAGGCATGGGTGGCGCCTCGTGACGCAAAATTCGAGCATCTGTTTTAACATTAGAGCAGTATTCATGACATACACTGTTTTCTCATTTTGTCCAGTAAATATTGCAAACGAATAGCTTTTGTTTCTTTCCTGATCTTCGACCTCTGCTACCACTTATCCGTGACGTTTGCGGCCATAGCTTGTTATGCAATTCACAATCCTTATGGTGTGCTCCACCTCCCCTAGAATTTTGTCGCAACATTTCTGGGACATCCTGTATATTTTTATGGGGTTACCTCCTCCTCTCTAAACTGAATATTTCAATAGGGTTGGAAAAAATTTGAATTTGTAGAATTTGAAGCAAGTGTAAATAATTAATTTGCAAAATAATGGCGTTGTCTTTTTCCCTCTGATGCAGACTACTTAATACTTCATTCTACAGGACGCTGTGCATTCTGAACACTAGTTGCATAATATCCTTAGCTTTTATCGTTCTTCTGTCAGTCCTGTCTGATACTGAAACCGTAGATAAAACAATTTATTTTCTGTATGGTGTATTTGTTTATTGGTCCCAGGTTTCCTGCGTGAGGTTTACTGTAGTTAGTCACTGATTCATCTCAATCTACATATTTCTATATAGCATTTCATATTCCTAATGAAGTTTACTACCAGTGGCTGCTTTTTCCCAATTAGCAAAATTTTTCCACGATCGTCAATTAGTTTTTTTAAGGTAATGGCTTCTTTCCGCTGGGTTGGTGAAGCGACGTACTCTACTACTCCATTCCATACTCAGTACTTTTTCCATAAACAAAAAACTTTGTAGTCATCACTACCGTAATTTCCGTATTGTTCAATAGTACAGCTGCTGTCTGTATAACTGATCAAAAAGTGGTAATGGCAAATTAATCCGTTTGTAAGTATAAAACAAGTGACAAAAATCTTGAAAATAATTCATAATTATGAATACACAATAAGTTCTTGATGTATTGTAGTCGAATGAACAGATATTCCACGCTAATTTATATTTTATATTACGTATACCACACCAAAGGACATCATGCCTGCAAACAACAGTCGGGTTAAGGAAAGATTTTTCTTTTGTTGCCACCTAATCGTAGATAAACGACCGCAAAAGTACTAATGAAGAAGCTGTAGGTAAGAAGCGAATCGTGAAAGTACTGGAAACGTGTGTTTATAGGGATGAAACGGTAGCAAATTGTTATCGGAAGCAAGCCGTGGTGGCCGAATGGTTCTAGGCGCTGCAGTCCGGAACCGCGCAACTGCTACGGTCACAGGTTCGAATCCTGCCTCGGGCATGGATGTGTGTGATGTCCTTAGGTTAGTTAGGTTGAAGTAGTTCTAAGTTCTAGGGGACTGATGACCTCAGATGTTAAGTGCCATAGTGCTCAAAGGCATTTGAAACATTTTCTTATCGGAATATCCAACGTAACATCCAGTGATTCTGTTTTATGCTGTATATATCTATTGCCTACCTACAACCAACATTTAGCAAAGTTTTCAGATTGACTGTAGCACTGCACATATCTGACATTGCGGAAAAGTTATGCTGTCAATACGTATGTTAGTTTATCAGCCAATACCGAATACAGTAATTAATTATTTCAACGTGACTGATTGACGTTGTGTAAAAATGACAATGAAACTGCGTGTCACATACTGAATATTAATTGAAAATCGGTCCGCATCAGTGTTAAGGAAAACAATGCAGACCTTGAATTCTAAAAATTTTACTGTAATGGACAGTTTACATACTTAACGTAACTGACTAGCATTATCTGCGTAATTTGTGTGAGCAATCAGTAAAGACAAGTATTTGTCAATTTTCGAGCTCTATTATAACTATTCTGTATTCTGTAGGTAGTGTGGCGCTAACCTGTCAATGGGTGTTGTAACAGCTTTTTGTACACTTCTTCCTCGCATATTCCCTCTAGCAAATTTCCGTTTTGCACTTTAGCTGACCATACATTTAACGTCTTTGCATAACACCACATTTCAAATTCTTCGAATTTCTTACTAATAGATATTAAGCCGCGGGTTACCCGTAAATGTAACCTCTAAGTCAGGCGTTATTGATTACTAATACTCCGTCGTCAGTCACAAATTTTAATTTATTATTGCTGTCCAAGGTGTTTCGGAGCTACAACTCCATTTTCTAGAACTGTATTGATTCACTGGGAATTACTTCTGCTTCAGTTTTTCATCCAATAGTGAAAGAAGGACACAGTTGTTAGATTTCACGAGATACTATACGCGGGATTAATGATATTAAGCTAGATGAGTGAGAGAAATAAAGTCTAGTAACACATTACCTGCGCCTCACAACATAACTTTCGTCTTCTGCATTGGTGACACACTTACGAATACATACTTCAATTCTGAAACTATTTACCGTATTTATCGCAGTGATTCAAATGGTGTATATGAACCTATGTTACAGTGTAGTGATGGAGTATTAGACTTACTATTTGTCGTGGTTCGACTCTCAGCGTGTGTCTTTTTACTTTATTTTAAAATATTTGCACTAACGTGTAATATATAGTAGGTGGTAGATCTCAACCTGGAAGCAAATACTTTTTTTACACGTAACATATTGGTCTTGAGATTTTCTAAATGAAATAACCTAAAAGCATAAAGCAACTGAAAACTGGTATAAGTAGAAATCTTTGAAATATCTGAATGACTAATATGTCTAACAAATTCTCCTCATCCGCATTTTTTAAAGTTTCTTGCATACGAAGTGTTGTTACTTTCAGTTTCAGCTGACTCAGCGAAATTTAATTTTCAACAAACACAAAAAATTGTGTTGTATATATTCAGTACTGAAATTCAAAGATCATAGTAGCAATATTCATTCCTACTGAGGGAAATTAGATGCAAATACAATAAAGATATCGTTATTACAGAAAGTAAGTCAATCTGACATAGAATGTCATTTAAGTGACATTGCTTTAAATGCTAATTACCAATTTCGTAAGACGCACTGTATTTTCAAATTAAAAAAGAACTACGTTAATTGTAATGAATATACAAAAGAACTAAGAAATAAGCAGGTGATCAGGAGAGCAAATAGCATCATTTACTTCCAGAGCAGGCATTCTGCACAACAAGTATCATACATCGTTTGCACTAAGTTTCTGATCGAGCCCACCAGTATTTTGTTGCCAAAGAATCTTCGTACCAGTTATAAACAACTAAAGAAATTTACAAAAATTGGAAATTTGTCACAAGATCTTATGGGAACAAACTGATGAGGTCATCGCTCCTTAGAAGAAATTTACACAATTTAAGGAAGCGGGTAGGTGCGCAAACTGTCAGTCACACTTCATGAGTATATCATGTATCGTAAACATCGCTATTCGAAAGTGTTCCGTGTGACGTTTTGTGAAAAGCTGTATAAATCACATATATTTGGGTTATTCTAATGAGAGAACGGAAAACAGCATTAAATAGATTTCGAAATGATCACTTAATTTCTCAGCTGTCAGTTCAATGGAGTGCCATTTACTGTTGCTTTGTTATCGATTATGCAGAAGCGAGCTACGCGGTAACAACATTACCTCTGATATTTAACGCCTGTCTGCGTCTATGGATGTAAATTTGATATCCGTTGCACATGCCCGCTTCTTCCTGAACTAATGGTCAAAAAACAGTTTGTATTTACGCTCACACATTATGTTTCTGGCGCGCGACCATTAAATCTAAGTTACAAAAACTTCGCTTGGATACGCGCGAAACGGGAAGCATTCTCACTGACTGTGACAGAACATAACGTGAAAGGTGGTGGTTTTATAATTTGTGTATGCTTGTTCTTTTATTTTTGACAATATGACGGGGTCGTCACATGCAATGCGACATCGATAGGGTTCGCTGATTGTTATAAATTTATAGAAAACTGCGTATCCATGAGTTTGCGTGGCACGAGTGGATAAGCAAAGACGGCAAGTGTGGATTGAAAAATGACGTCATTAGCACCGATTTTGTGCGCAAGGGAAATTTTCATTACCTCAAGAGTTTAGGAACAGGAGATGATGCGTGGAGGAAGCGTTTTTGGACGTCTCATCAAATGATTTCATTTACCTTTAAAACACTCATTACATCAAAGCAACAGGTCGGTCTACGGGGAGGCGTGTAGTTGTGACCTATGTGGTGCATTAAGGAAAGATAGTCGTTTAATAATCACTACAATGAACATTTATTATCATTAAGCTCAAACAATGGGATCGATTTTCACAATAAAAGTCCACTAAAAGTGGATATTTGTTAATATCTAGAAAAGATTACTGATGGGTGATATCTAGCCATCCGTGGGATTCACGTCTTCATATCCGATCACAGACTTTACTCAATGTACCCGAAAAGAATTTAAAAACGAATCAGTGATTATGTGACTGTATGACACCACAAAAGTACCTTACACTGGAAAGCCTAAACATTATGACCCTTGTCAACCATTTGGATGAGTGCCGCCTGGTGACACAATGGACGTGATATCTTAATAACTGCTTATGATAAACGCTTGGAGCAGAGTTTGGGAAATGCATCTCAACGTAAATAAATGTACTGTACCATATTGTGCCTAAATAGGCTGATTGATCCAATTCTGTTCAGCTACGCTACTCGTAGTAAACCACTAGAAACCATCTGAACTGTCAAATATATAGGAGTAACAATGTGGAATGCCCTAAATTGGTATGACCACATAAAACTAGTTCTAGGAAACGCAATGAGTTGCATTTCACCATGAGTGTGTTTAGTGTGCCTGAGACATTTACAGAGATGTTCATCGAACTGCAGTATCTGGCAGTTCACAGGGAAGTTGTGTATCACAGACATGTGTGCTTTTACATTACAAGAAGAGTCAATCAAGGTATCAGTTCTTTCTAGACATTTTATAAAGTGACCACGGCAGGAAAGTTACATAATCAGAACACATACAGAAGCTTATTCACAGATGCTCTTTCCACACATTATGAAACTGGAAAGGGAGGAACTGTTTGTCATTCGAGACGTACCCGCCACTAGACACAGTAAGATTGCTTACGAAGTATAAACGTTGATGTAGATGAAGTCAGATGAGGGTATTCTACCTGTCCTCTGTCCTAAGAGTCATTAAGACTCTTTCTGTGAAACTTAATCTTTCTTCAATAGTCGCGTTTGCTCTCAAATACTTTTAAAAATTGCAACACTAATAAAGATATATGTGGCTGAATTTAAGATACCACAAATCACGTGCATGACAGTGCACAGCTGGCTACGATTACAGGACTTTACTAGCGAACACTTCAGTTAAGCAGTCCCTGTCTGCTTTTGGGGAAGTCTCTCGCACTGGTTGTTGCTTAAGCATCCCTCTCGTCCTCAATCACCGGCGGCAAAGTATTATGCTACGAGGCCCTAGTCACACGACATTATTATTAATTATTTTCAGTCTTAGACACCACAGAGCTAAAAACTGACTGTCATGAATTAGCGAGGTTCCCACTTTTATATGTAAAGGACGGCTTTTAATTGATGGCTGCTTAACAAGCATAAGATTTTATTTGAAGAAACCAGAGTAATAGCCCACGCATCGAATTACTGGGACTCTGTGATCCGGGAAGCAGTCGAAATTAGACTTAGCGATAGTAACTTTAACAGAGACAACGGGTATGCACTTAGCAACACTTGGAAGATAAAGAAAAATCGCACAGAAAAAATTCCCACACTTTACCTCCTGATTTAAGGGATGGCGCTGCAAGCAACGCGGGATAGAAACTACATCTATGGAAGTTGAGGGCACCACTTCACTACGGGCCATATCGCTTTTGCTATGATGTATTCCAGCCAATCAGAAGCCATCCTTTGCATATAAAAGTGGGATCTTCGCTAATTTACGACAGTCATTTTTTAGCCCTGACGACGACCATGGAGGTAGTAGTCGAAAGCGTGGAGTTTTATCCTGATTTGACGTGGCATGTACACCGAGAGATTTTTATTCAAGAAATACGTTGCGAAAGACTTTGTAGCCATCTTAGAGACCACAGGTTTGCGTGCAACCTCGCACGTGCTTCAACCCGATAAGATAAACGTTCTGTCGAGGAATCGAAGAGGGCCTGGGTTTGTTTCTGTGTAATTTTTCTTAGCGTGATTTATACGCATTTTCTAGATGTTTCGAAGGGTGTCCGCCTGGCGGAGCCGTTAGGTCACCGTTCTTTGTAGTACGCTTACATATCACTCACCGCGTGTGTGCGCTGATGGAAATGCAAAGTTGCCTGAAGGATGGACAGTACCTCGGACTCTAAAACCTCCGCGATGGAGTTGTTGCTATTCAGATTGATATCAATATGCATGAGTCTGGATGCATGTTGTATCCAGCGGCGCCCCGAAATTATACTTCAGGTTTGCTCGCTTCGCCGCTCAACAGGTCCACCAAATTCCTTTCACCAACGTAGTGTCAAATATGTTTCGTGTTACCTCTGGAGGACAGGACGAAGTGCAAAAATCTCTACCTATTGCTACTCAGAATGCCAGCGATGGCGTTATAAGCTCATCCAAGTATGAGATACTTGTGGTATTTGGAGAATTGAAATCGATGAAATGATGTGCGTGTTATCATTGCAACAAACAGAAGACTGAGTCTTGCATTAGACTCAGACAGTCCACAATCGTTGTAGAGCATCTGCATCGATGCAGTACAGTGAACGAAGCCTTGCTGCACATAAAGGCGTTGCAGGCAAGATACTTGTCATCCTTCGTAGTCGTTGTTTGTGGTTCACAGATGCCACACACTCCTCACTGTCTTTGCAGAACTCCTTTACGAGATGAAACGTCGCGGTATGTCAGATCTATATTCCAGAGAGCGATCATTCAGTCGGTATAAACACAATGACTTACTCATTTTGTGCCCTTCAACGCCAACTAACATACTGACAATATACGCGTAACCACGTTTTATTGGCTGCCTCCGTGGCTGTAAGTGTAACTTATAAATGAATTTACACAACGTAATGAGTCGCAAAACGTTTTAGAGTCTTTCCTCTATCATCAGTTGACGAATTTGGCTAGGCAACATTGCTTCCGGCAAGCCAACGATTTCGAAATATCGGCTGTGCTGTGCATCAGCGTTGTACTTTTCTCGAGAGCTCTGCATCTGAGCTTTCCATACTCACTGTTTGCAAACGCTCCTCGAATATGGCACCTTAATATATGAATAAAGTTCCTTTAACTCCTCTCGTTAAGCCTGGGAAGGAGCGGACATGTCCAATAACATACTACACCGTTGCTCTGACCAGCTGTGTAGGAAAGTCCTTGAAACGGAAAGTGAACTGCGGCCTAGTACAGATGTTACAATCCAGGCAGTTCATTAATCGCTTTAGGCAGGTGTACTCGCAAACAAGACCACACTGATACTTTTGTCCGGAGGTATCTACCTGTTTTCTTTCCTGTTTTCTTTTACAGGTCTGAAAAATTTACCTATCCTGCAGTACTGACATCAAGCCCGTTTGAAATTTGTATGATATCGCTATGAGTAATACATAACAGCATACTCGCTAGAATATGACATAGCAGTCGAGACCAAGTTATAATAAGAATTTTACAGGCAAAAGTGGACTACGCCTTTTTTATACGACGTACTATGGCTGTGGAGCCAGGTGTGAAGAAATGGTCTGAAAGTACTGTAGTGAAATAGCAGCCTTATAAACATTCGTAACCCTGTCCAGGTTCAACACATTTTATTTCGCTTTGTGAAGTAGACTGTATCAAATTGTACCATTGCTGTACGTCAGGAAATTTATGAAATATGTTCTATTTTTCTTAGGTGAACATTCAAGGATTCATTAGCTCTGCGTGTAAGGTTTTACTTCGGTACAGAGGAAGATAAACGGGTCCTATGCACCTTGCAACTAAGCAGTGCTGCCACATAAATCAAGCCATTGACACGCGTATGACTAGTACCAGACGGCTTTCATGATGCTTCTTACACTACCCTGCCTGCGGCTCTCTGTTCCCTATTATAGTGCCTGTGGCACATTACATAATTTATGAACTGCAGTTTTCATTCAGATGAGAGAGGAGTTGTAAATTTAAGTAAGTACCTGCCCCCGATGTGATCTAACAACGAATGTAGCTCCACTTCAAAATGATAAATACTTTCACCCCCTATGAGCTTCCATTCGTCTTCTTCTTGTTCAAGTGTCTTGGTAAACCTTCACAATGTTGCGAAGAGTGCTTCTGATCTTGATCCACATGTTGGCATATTTCAGCAAATAAATTCCTCTCTCTATGCTTTTGTTTCCTCTGTGAGCTTTCAGTCACTATCAGCTGAAGAATCAAATACTTACATCCCCGAATGTCTAAGATTAGCAATCAGAATATATTGTACTGTCACAACTGGTTCCCGTCTCATTCTGTTAGGTTTGAGAAATAGCACAGTAGGTCTGTTCAAGTGTATGGAATTCATATTATGTTGGACTACCAGAGAACATTGAATGATATCAAATAAGCACCGTACTAACAGCCATATGCTTCTGCTAAACGCAGAATAATGTAAACGGAATGTTGCAAAAGCTGCACTTGTAGATATTTAAAAAGGAAATGAGTGAAACATCTACTGCACCCCTGAATGGAACAAAAAAGTACAGTACATTATAACACGTCGCTATAAAAAGTTAAATACGTTTAAATTAACGTTCTAGCTCATATGATTCATCATAGGATAGATGTACCAATCGGTCATAGCTTTGTTGATGGATCCAACCCGGCATTCACATCAACAAATTTGAGGAAACCATGGACAGCTTGAATCCGGATGGCTGTGTGGGGCTTTTAACTTTCCCCTGCACTTTAACTACAAGCCCATTGTCTTAACCACTGATCATGCTTCTCCATGATATCATAAAAACCACTCTCTTACATGTAAGGAGGTGGCAAAAGTCATGCGATAGTGATATGCACATTTACAGATGGCGGCAGTATCGTGTACACAAGCTAAAAAGGGGAATGGGTTGGCGAAGCTGTCATTTGTACTCAGATGATTCATGTATAAAGGAGTGCAACGAGATTATGGCCACACGACGGGAATTAACGCACTTTGAACTAGGAATGGTTGTTGGAACTAGACTCATGGGACAGGACGTTCCATTTCGGAATTCGTTAGGGAATTAAATATTCAGAGGCCCACAGCATTAAAAGTGTGCCGATAATATCAAATTCCTAGGCTACACTTCTGTAATTTTGAACGGCTATAGAGGCAGCACGCTCAATATATATGCAAGAGACTTTGGTCGACTTGTTAAGTCAATGCTACGTCGAGTTGCCGCACTGCGCGAGGTCCTACAAGTTATTAGGATGCATACCAACAGTTATCTCGCCTCAGTGGACATTATAGTAATAGAAATGTACATCTGATTACGTTTCAAAGATCCAAAATTATTCAGTTAGGATTTTTTTCCATTCATCTCTCTGGCACAAAGAAAGAACACTGTAGCGTACATCACACTTCGCAGAGCAGCAGGGTTACGTCGTCATGGTAAAACAGTTATTGTAAAGTCAACAGAGTAATACGATCAAATCGGGGGGGGGGGGAACTGTGTTTCATGCACCTGACAAGTGATAAGGAATACTGGATTTGAAAAACAGTTTTTGAATGTGTTCCTAAATTTATGAAGATGAATGTCTATTTTCTGCCCCAGTCCAAAATTGGTCTCTCTCTCCAACGCCGTGATAAGCGGGAACTGTTCTTTTTTATGCTAAAATGCAAGAGTTCAAGACTTCTAACGAAAGTAACAGAATAGGCCAGAATATCAATTATAATGCCACTAAAATAATGTATAAAGAGCAGACAGTGAATGGGAAAGAGTGAAAGTATAAAATGAAGCTGTAGAACCTGTGGATGACATTGTGCATTCAGGTCAGCTTATGACAACAACTAGATGAACAGAACAGCACATGTAGTGCTTTTGGTAAACTAAACACCGTTATCAAAACTGATGTTCCAAGGTGTCTCCAAAGGAATTCTCTGTGTGTAAGCAGCTTACGTCGGTGAAACATAGGATTTTTATGCCTTAACCGTTCGAAAACTGAGGGTTACTCATTGATCAATTGGCACATGCATGAAGGATATTACTGGGAAAGAAAGTAGAACAAATTTATAATGTAAAAAGTGGCATGCAGGGCGCAACTGTGACTGTAATGAAAGTGAAACAGAGGAGGGCAGGACGTATAGCTAAGCTCGTGGGCGGTAGATGACCAGGAAGCTCATCCAAGAGATAGCAAAGTACGTAAAAGACAGTATAATGGAGGACGGATGGATGACATCAGAATACATGTAGGAGCAACGTAACAGGCTATGCCTGACACTCGTAATGTATGGAGAAGTCTGGGAGGCAGTGGTTGAAGATGATGATAATGACAACCAATTTCCTGTGTAATGTCCTCTTTTACGTCATTAAACGTGTGCTGTAAATTCTTGTGCAGACTGAATTGAGTGTTATCGATCTAAATGTTAAAAAAGAGCTATGATACGGACCAGCTAAAAATACCGCAAATTAGTTGTGTGTGGGCATTACCATTGTATTATTACCATTTTCATGAGCATGAGCACAAATATCAGTCAGGTCCTCTTGTCTGCTAAATAAATGGATCTATACATTACGACGGGTTGTTCAAAAGGAGAGGTACAAAATAACACTGTGCATGAGCGCCACTATTCTACTGTTTCACTAGCCGGACGATTCCCTGTTTCTAGAATTCCTGTGGCTGTGATAGGAGCCAGTCATCCACTGTGTCCTTCAGTTCTTCGTACGAGGTGGAGCATTTCATTTTGAGACTGTTGTAGGATGCTCAAGCTGCTCCCTCTTGAACTAGGATATTACACTTTGTGTAACTTTGTAGATATGTGAAAGCACGTTATCGTGGAGAGGAATCACTCTCTCCTTGTGCAGCCCATGCCTTGTTGACTTGATGGGCTTGTGTAAGCTATGGAGTATCTTATGGTAAATGTCACTGTTAATGGCTTTTCCGTGCCTGTGAGTTCTATGAGTATCGGACATGGAACGTCGAAAAAGACGGTGAGCATCGTCTTGCCTGCTGAAGACACAGTTTTGAATTTTTCAGGAGGTGACAACGCATACTTGGTGTCCTTAGGTGTCTCACTTCGCTATCCCAAAGCACCATATGCAACTCTCAACCGGTTTGGTTATTACAATGTTTCGTTCCTTAACCTTTAGGCATAGACTCTGTCATCCACTTTTAAGAAAATACCAATAAACATGTATGAGAGAATGTGTGCATTGGTGTAAGGTGGCAGAATAAATGAAGGTCAATTTCGTACCTTACGTAAGAGTTTTATACATCGTAATGTTTTGTGTGGAAGCATGTGTGGACAGAAGCAGAGGCCGAACCATGGGAGGCACCACGAAAACCTCTTAGGGGACGTCCCACAGCGGGAGTCAGCGGCCAGACAGGTACGCATACTGGAGAGCAAGTAACGAGCCACCAGAAGTAGGACAGAAAGAAGCTTTAGAAAACTGCGTTTCGGAATTCCAAATGGATACGAACAAAACCAGTGACACAGTTGATCTCGTGAACAGCGAGTGGTATACAAGTGATGTACACATGTAATTTTTAGGCGTCTGGAGCGGGCACAAAACGTCTGATTGGCGGAAACGAACTATGAAGAAGTAAAGTGTCGAGATTTCGCATCAGAACAATAGTAGGACCCTTGCGATTGACAGAGAGAGTTTCCACAAAATAAGAGGAACGCTCCTTTGGTCGAAAAACTCACACTGGGACTGAAAAAATGAAAGTATAAAAAATAATTAACACATACTTGTTCCCCAGATTAGTAACAATAGTTTTTGTAGCCGTTATTTCGAAAGCATTCGAATATGGAAGACCAGTTCACAGTACTTCCAAGAAATGCGCTCTTTGTTATTCATTCAGAGGTTTCCAACTCCATCACAGCGCTAGATACACCCCATTTAAAAGAATGGATGATATAGAACTGCATCTGGATCAACAACAGTTAAATATGTATTTTTTTAAATAAACTTTCCACCCAGACACTTTTCTCATTTGATTTATTTACTTTTAGTTCTTGCTACTAGTTTCAAGGTTGTAATTTCATTTTCAAACAAACGTTCATGCCATGAGCCAAATCGTCAGTCTGGGATCCGGCATCGCCACTGGTGGTTACTTGAAATTGGCGCAGAGACTACTGAACTAGTGGCAAGAGCCAATAATTAATAAGTAACGTAATAACAGTGATGGTGTGGAATAGTGTATTCCTAAAACAAATGCTCTATCAGCTACAGCCCAGGCACTAAAATTCTCCTTCAAAAGTAATGAAGATGATCCTGAAATTTTAATATGTCGTACTTTCATTACTTGCGGGAATGAAAAACTCAGAAATCTCTGTCTTAGGATAAAAAGACTGATTATATCCTACGATCCATCTGCAGAACGCTTACATTGTCGCCAGCCGGAGTGGCCGAGCGGTTCTAGGCGCTACAGTCTGGAGCCGCGTGACAGCTACGGTCGCAGGTTCGAATCCTGCCTCGGCCATGGATGTGTGTGATGTCCTTAGGTTAGTTAGGTTTAAGTATTTCTACGTTCTAGGGGATTGATGACCTCAGAAGTTAAGTCCCATAGTGCTCAGAGCCATTTGAACCATTTTTTACCTTGTACATACGTGTTGTAAAATTTGTTAATTTTTTGTACATTGCACTTTAATGTTTCGTAAGCCACTCCGCAGTGTAATTTCTCTCAACAAGATTTGTGGAATATTGCGAGTAATAAGCTTTAACACATACTCTTAATTCCCCTCCACTCTAATCTCCATACACACACACACACACACACACACACACACACACACACACTCACAATGTCTAAGGAGAGTTCATCTTCCAACCATGGCCTAAAGATAAATAGCGTGTACAAAGAAGAAACTGCCGCCTATGAAAGCTTTTGTATAGTGTAAATGCGCTCTGATTCAGTATGTGGTGAAAACACCCCAGTTTCAAAAGATATACCATGAGATCTGGACACATTAAAGTATTTATCCCCATAGGAGGGAAACATATACCGGTCTTACAGTAAAAACTAAAGGTTACAGGTGTGTACATTTTACAACCAACAAATGTTAGACCTATTGCACGATAGGTAAGGTTTCAGTGTACTACGTATTTTCAACTTTTTGTTTGAATGTGATACTAATTACGTGGAACATGTGTCCTAAGCCCTTCCACGCATTGCAGTGATTGCCAGCGACACGTAAAATTCAGAAATTGAGATCAGGCCTACGAATAAGAACAATATCTTATCTGGAGGCCTCTAGTCCAAATTTATTGGTACTCAGTCAGCAAGGAGGCAGCGAATATTGGAAAGTTTCTTAACAACTTCAATGGACATACCACCGACGCACGCAGCAATGGTTGGAAGCAAGTGTTTGATATCGAGAGACTGCGGAGTAATGTGCACCAGATATGCGTCGTAATGTGAACAGCGAAGGTCCGTAAGACGTATTGTCGTTGACGCCGGTATAATCTCTAGTCGCAGGGAATGTCATTGCAATATTGCAATATTTATTTCTGTGAATTCCCGTCCTCATTATGACAGTTGCTTTCTTGTCGAAGATAGTGAGCGATACTAATAAAAACATGATTTTTTAAGGTATTTGTCATGTTCATCGAGGACGAGATACAGAATACTGGAGTATGGGGTGTACTAGGGATATTACAGGAATAATCATTCGAAGAGAAGAAGTCCAGCAAATATGGACTGTAGAATGCACTTCTTAAGCGCAATGAGGACTTCATTATTTTCGATGCTGTGAAACATTGTATCTTCTACTGAACAAGTGCTGTTCGCTCCTAAGGTATGCTTATTGGAGTACATGGTTACTATATAATTTTTTCTTGTTTACGTCGATAATACTTCCTCCCAAAACATAGAAAGCAAAGACCTTACAGTAGATGAAATTAGTTATCGAAGACGAAGAGGTACTCACAACTCTTAAGGTATGCATTTTAGAGCGTATGTTTACAAGACGTTTTTGCTTTGTGTGATCGCTCCTATCATATGCCTGAATATTGACCATTCGTTCTGTGACACCATGTGTAGAAACACATGTATACTTAACATTTCGTGACAGTTTTAAGAAAATCAATAAAAGATAAATTAATTTAATACTAGTGAATTATAGTTATAAGTTAATTAGTATGTAGCGTTTCGTACGGATTAAGAACCAGTGTGCTAGCTTGTAAGACAGGGATGTGAGCCAAGTACGGATCGAACCTACGCGGTCGATTAACAGCTGATGACCTGATACACTTGCCGACCTGATTGGGGCTTCTAGGTGCTTTTTCAAGTTCTTTTATGCAAATGCTGGGCTGGTCTCGAATCTCACCTCATAATATACGGCATAGGAACAGGCGAAGCACGCGCGCAAAGTTTACCCAAGGTACTGACTGGTTTCACTAATGACTTCTCTTCCTTTGTTTAACCAACTACTGTATCGACAAGGAAGGCATCCGACCACAAAGTTGAAACAGAAATATAATAAATTTACGAAATCATGAAACAAACGGTACCCGTACGACGGGATAAGCACTACGGATGTTAAGTGGATGCTGTGATCGTCAATGGTTAACGCTGAAACGCTAAGAGAATGTGCGTTTTACGAAATATCGATGCACACTCTGCAAACCAAAGAGCAAAAGGGGCGTAGTGGGTGTCCGGAGTCGAACTCAGTTGTTATTAGCGGCGTGCGACATATCATAATTCCCTGTCTGGTTGGACTCCGGGTAACGCGTACACGTACGAGCACAACTCCCAGCACCAGAAGAAGATCACTGGGTCGATAGCGGATATATTACGCATAAAACAGAAACAACAACTCTACTGAACACAAAAGGTCACATTTAATCAGTTACGCAGAGAGAACATGAGAGATCTTACGCCAAAGATTACTAGAAAGGAAGGAGGCTATTTTCACCAACTGCGACATAATCGCATATACAAACAGTGATCCAATACTGTAAAATGCTTATTTATTTCAGTCTCTGATCACAATATGAGTTGTTTAGACGATGACCGGTTTCAGTATGTATTGACGATCCTCAGATCTAATATATATAAATATATACATCTAGTGAGCAGTGTGTCTTTTAACATAAAACAGCAATATGTATCACAATATACTGTCGTACAAACAGGGAAATGTACAGATAGAATATGGTATAACGTACCTTTTTTACACCATGTCCTAAAGTGATACGGCCATAATGGCATCGCCAAAACATATAAATATAATCAGCATAGCATCGTCGCGTGGATCTAAAATATAGTGGAGAATAGGCCACATCGTCCACATGGTGATTGTTGCCAACTAGCTACTGTACTTCAGTAGCGTTATACCATATTCTATCTGTACATTTCCCTGTTTGTACGACAGTATATTGTGATACATATTGCTGTTTTATGTTAAAAGGCACACTGCTCACTATATGTATATATTTATATATACTAGATCTGAGGATGGTCAATACAGACTGAAACCGGTCATCGGCTAAAGAATTAGAATTGTGATCAGAGACTGAAATAAAAAAGCATTTTAAGGAGGCTATCCTTGCAGGTGACTAAACGTCACTTTGTCTTTAGGATTATGTTGGTTTTTTGTGGAGCTCTTGTGTTGTGTTTTAGTTGGTGGAATTAACACACGGTGATCTGAGTCATGTTCCTCCTCAACGCGAGAGCCGTTCCTCTTGAACCACATCGCACGGTTAGTTCGAAGCGTCCATACAAGAAAGTCCGGTCATCGGTGGTAGTCACCGTCAGTTGGCATATTCCGATAATTAGCCGTTGGGCGAGGTAGGGGCGGGAAAGTAATTGTGGCGTGCAGGGGACAGCGGGCAGTGGACGTAAGCTGCAGTGTCCGGCGAGTGGTGCGCGGCAAAGACACCTAACGAGCGGCTCGAGAGCGCCCGCCGGCTCTGCGCATCAAAGATGCAGCCGCCAGCGCAGCGACGGATTTAGATGACCCGGCGACCCTGCCTCGCCCACGCAGATAAATTCCCTGCAGAGGCCGCAGCTCCAGCGCGCACATGTGTTCGCACTGCGAACTTGCAACTGTTGGAAAATAATACACCGCTAATTTATTCTGGACCAAAATATAGGAAACATAATTCTGTGAAGAAATTTGCGTTTTGTGTAGGCGGCGCTGGCTGGAGACCAGCCGGTCAAAAGTCGTAACGGTACAGTGGCCAGCGTACGGCAGCCACAGAGCATTCGCGTACACAGTATTTTATTTACTTGTTCACAGACCAGTATACGGCAGCTAGAGAGCAATTAACTGCCAGAGCATTTATTTACTTGCTGTATGTTGCACTCTCCCTGACTGTTATTTTATTACCGCTACATTCGGTGTCAACAAAGCTGTAACCAGCCATTGTGTTATTCACATGTATTCTGTCTTCTGTAACCAGTTTCGAGGCAATTTCGCATCTTGCGGAATGTACGTAATTATAAGGCTACATCCAGATTTTGTTATTACGCGTCATGAATGTTTTAATTTATAATAAAGTTTGCAAACGCCGATGTTTATCGACTTTGTGTGGCCATCCTCCGCAGCAAGCGCAGAAATATTTGTTTTGTAAATAAAAAAGTCTTCTATTGCTGCACTGTGTTTTATTTTCCCAAACGCAGTTCGACTTTTTTCACTTTAAGGCATCATCAGCGGGACGGTTCTTCCTGTTTTTAGTTGGCATCGGTGTTTCCACTCATCTGGTCACATGGAGACCACACTACCGTTCTATTTACGAATCATAAGAATGTTTTTTCGTGTTTCGAACATTTTTCTTCCCACTTTTCATTTTGTTTGTACTTGTTGTTTTGATGCATTATCCATCTTCTGTCATTAGTATTGACGTAACACTAATATAGACATAAGTACTTGGTGCTCGCTGTATTTCGTTATCAGAACGGTAGTATGACTTCCATGTGACCAGAAGAGATGAAACACCGATGCCAACTAAAAACAGGAAGATACCACCCAGCCGACCGCGGTGGTCTTGCGGTTCTAGGCGCTGCAGTCCGGAACCGCGAGACTGCTACGGTCGCAGGTTCGAATCCTGCGTCGGGCATGGATGTGTGTGATGTCCTTAAGTTAGTTAGGTTTAAGTAGTTCTAAGTTCTAGGGGACTGATGACCTAAGGTGTTAAGTCCCATAGTGCTCAGAGTCATTTGAACCATTTTATACCACCCACTGGCGATACATTAAAGTGAAAAAGGCGAAAAGCGCCTAGGAAAATAAAACACAGTGCAGCAAGAGAAGGCTTTTTATTTACAAAATAAATAATTCGATGATTATATTTGTTCTACAGTGATGTTGTCTATTACAGGGCCGCGAGTACGTAGTTTGTGAGTTATATTGTATAGCAAGATTAAAAATTATTAGACGATTCTGTAAGTCTACGTTGTTAACAACACTCAACATACACCACAAAGGAACCACTTGAATGGGACGGAATTCGGTAGATGTGATGTACACGTACAGGCAAAGAAGTGATTACAATTTCAGAAAAGTTGAATGACTTATTCAAGAGAAAAAGCTTCACAAATTGAGCAAACCAATAACGCGTTGGTCAACCTCTGGCCGTCATGCAACCTGTTACTCGGCTTCGCACTGATTGACAGGGATTTTGGATGTTCTCCTGAACGATATCGAGGCTAATTCTGTCCAATTGGCTCTTTAGATCTCTAAAATCTCGAACCGGTTGGACGGCCCTACCCAGAATTGTCCATTGCGGAGAGCTCTGGTAATCTTATTAGCCAAGGTAGGGTTTTGGAAGCACGAAGACAAAGAGCAGAAAATCTCGCCGTCTGCGGGCGGGCATTATCTTGCTGAAATGTAAGCCTAAGATTGTTTGCCATTAAGGGCTTCTTTGAGCCTAATTAGAAGTCCTGTCTCAAATGGTGACATCTGGGTATATTGTTCATGCAGATGCCCGCGAAACATAGTTACTGTACGACTGAGTGTACGGAATGAAATTTGCAAAAACTTGGTGCCCTTGTTCCCCGTTTACTATCCTTGCGGGATGCGCGGTGAAACTGCGCTGCAGCTTCACACATTCATTCGTCGGTCGTCAAAGTTTACAGTTTTGCATTTTCCATCAATACCTGTATGAATATCAATTTCTTCCGCCGTGTCAAACAGTGAAGGTTCCCGACAAAACCCCATGCGCACATGTTGTCTACGACTAACGCACGGCCGATCAGTTCACTTGGTAGGTAAAAATTTGAACACACCGATATTGGAATGTCAACATGTTGGGGCCTTGAGACAGCACAGTGGTTAGGGAAATGGACCTGAATTAGATTGGTTTGTAGGATTGAAGGGACCAGACTGCTAGGGCCATCGGTCCAATCTGAAGTAGGGAAGGGATTGAAGTCCCCATCCGGGCATCCAGATTTAGGTATTCCGTGCTTTCATTACGTTTACTGCCTGACAAAAAAAAGTGAACTACCCAAAAAGAGAGGAAGAAACGAAATGAAACTTTACGAATTGAGACGGTACTTGATGTAACTTTAATAGTTACAATATCGAGTCAAATTTACAAAGAACTTCGCAGGATAAGCGCACTTATCAGTATAACGTTACACCCTTTCTGGCCTGGATACATCCAGTCATTCAGTTGGTAAGTATATCATGACGTCGTTGTATCTTTTTCTGAAGAAAGCTATCCCACAACATTTGCATCTGGTACTCGATATCCTGGAAACAGGCACGGACATAATTGACATCCCACTTGGTTCCACACATGTTCTATCGGTGACAGATCTGGGGACTTACCTGGCCACGAGATTATCTCGACATTAGGTAGGCAGTTCATAGAGAAGCGTACCTTGTGTGGACGAGCATTGTCCCGCTGAAAATGACACTACGATACTGTCGCATGAGAGGTTAACATATGCGGACCTAGGATATCGGTGACATACCGTTGTGGCGTCATTATTTCTTCAATCACCCCATCCATGATCTGAAGTCATACTCGTTGGCTCCCAACACTATGTCAGTAGTGTCACCGCCGTTCCTCTCCAAAACATTGGAAGACTGGGACCTCTCCCCAAGTCGACGTGATACTCACCGACGATGGTCATCCGGAATAGCGCAGAACAGCGGTTCATCGCTGAACACAATGCGGCGCCACTCATCAGCAGTCCATACTTCCCTGTGGCGGCACGATTCCAAACGCAACCGTTTGTGTTGTGATGTTAACGGCAGCCTACGCAAGAGACGGTAATTCCCTAGCCCGACTGTTGCTGGCCTCCGACCAGTGGTATAGAATGACACAGAATGTTGGCAGGTTTCCGTTACTTTTTCTCGGATGGCAGACGCAAATGTGATGGGGTTACGATGTGCTTTGTGCACATAACGGCGATACTCCCTTTTGGTAGTCAGACGTCGTCGACGAGAACATTGACGACGGGTACGCCTATCCTCAAATCCCCAAGCAGTCCAACATCAGGCCACTGTCATATCTGAATGATCCACAAATCTGGATATTGCACGATTGGGCAGGCAAAATAGAGAACCACAATGAGCCAACTTTCAGACTCGGCCAAGTGCTTTCTCACGTGAATACGCGGCATCTCCATGACTTTTACAACGATCACTTAGTGTCTGACGCTGATCACGCCCCTTATATACCCTACCTGGCCTCGTAACAACACTAAACACGAACGACACTAACGCACTCCGGTGGACGACGTATTTGTCACACACAGTTGCAACTCCAATTATTTAAGTACCGTCTGATTGAGAGTGCGTGAACTAAATTACCTTGACGCTCTACCAAATCTTGTGGATACTTTTTCTTGTATGGCAGTGTACAGTAGGACAAATGCCAGCACGGCTCCTTCGGAAAGGACACACCCAGTTTCGTCCTTAGTCCCTCTCAAATACAAAGTTGTGCTCTGTCTGACTCCTTCAAAAGCGATACCATAACGGAACTGCGAATGATCACCAATATCTTGTATCTCTGTGACCTTCTCAGATGACATATCTCCTCAAATTCTAATCAAAAACCTGTATCCTCACTGAAACACAATCCTTCCTGCTATTTGTTCAGGGGTACTAGATTTTCTGACGCTCATTTCTGCCAATACACGAGAGAGACAAACTCAAAAGCGATTAAAAATACAGAGATATATAAAAAATCTACTAATGGCGGTAAATAGCTCGGCTATCTAAGTTCTAGAAAGCTTCCCATTTTCTCACTGGCAACAGCGCTGCCCCATGCTATCCACTACTACGTACTGATCTCTCTCTGTCTGACAGATAACCGATTTGCACACCACCTTTCCGACATCTTTACAAGCGCTATGACCCCCATATTAAGTACTCCTTATTCCCAACAGTGCATGAACATATCAAAACCCCTTGCACTGAGATTCCCGGATCTAGACAGCATACCGTAGACAGAATCATTCCATCCCCAGTCTTATTCATTCCGAGCACTTCGTCCTGTAATGTACCAATGGTCGACAGGTCACAGAACGCTAACGTCCTTGTGATTTCATTTATTGTTTGGTCTCAGGAGACAATGCATTTCTTCTGAATTTCACCGGAACGTTTTCCGTCCGCGCTTGGAATCGAGCAGTCGTCATAACTGTGAAAACATTAGGTACAGTTGTATTTTGAAAACCAATACGAATGGAGACACAGATAGTGTCTGCCAATTTAGACATTTGGTAAATTTAAAGATATTGGTTAGACAATGGCTTCATAAGCCGAAACCCGCTATGAAAAGGAAAAATAAATAAATAACACCCTAAGCAGAAAAATGTAGTATTCATTCAGTAGATATTTGGCTGTTGTACCCTCCACGAAGAAGATAAATCCCTGTTCGGCCAGCCACATGTAGTTTTCCTTAATTTTCACAAATCTCATTGCCGAGATGTTTCCTTTGAACAGTGTGCAACCGATTCTCATCCACATCCATATCCACTACCAACTTGTAGACCCTCTGTGATGGCCTTGCTTTCTACGCTATGTTAAACTAACTTTGTTTCCTCCTTTCATAAGTGAGCCTAAGAACAAAATAAATGTAGTCTGAAACATATTCCATCTGTTTCTGTACATCACGCTTATGGAAGTTCTTAAGACCACCCGGATACTACACATAGCAAGAGAGGGGATGCGTGTTTCTTACGGCCATGAACATCGAATCTAACTACAGCAGGTATCAATGATGGAAGCACATCTCTCATTTAACCAAGGAACAACTACACTTGCAACTGAGCCATCTTTCTGACTTGTTGGAGAGATTCCTCCTGTCTACAAACGGGGCAAATAATGGATAACAGTACACACTGTCTACCTCATCTGCCATGCTATCGTAAAGGCCATACCGGCCCCAGCAAAACTGACTCGCGGATAGTTTTAATGAATTAAGGGGATATACATTCTCCACAAAATTTGTCGTTGAAAAGACTGGGATTTAATACTAATTGTCACGATATTCGCGAGCATTACAAAGAAGTGGTGGTGGTAAGCTCGTATGGGACTGATGAGGTCATCGGTCCCTAGGCTTACATACTACTTAATGTAACTTAAACTAACTTACGTCAAGGACAACACACAAACCTGTGCTCGAGGGAGAAATCGAACCACCGACAGGGGGAGCTGATACAACCGTGGCAAGGCGCCCTAGACCGCGCGGCTACCAAGCGCGGCAATTACAAAGATGAAACGAGATACTGGATCAGGTGAACATCCAAAACTAAGGAACGTATTACCAGAACAAAAAATCCGCTTCAGTTGCCAGTAATTTCTTATTCACTGCATCACCGTTTTGAAGCCTAATGCTTGATTTTTAGGTGCCAGAAAGTAATTGTAGGAATACATACTATGTGATCAAAAGTATCCAGACACCTGGATGAAAAAGACTTACAAGTTCGTGGCACACTTCATCGGTAATGCTGGGATTCAATATGGTGTTGGCCCACCCTTAGTCTTGATGTCAGCTTCCACATTCGCAGGCATGCGTTCAGTCAGGTGCTGGAAGGTGTCTTGCGGAATGGCAGCCCACCGAGTGCTGCACTAAGGAGAGGCATCGATGTCGGTCGGTGAGTCCTAGCACGAAGTCGGCGTTCCAAAACTCCGAAGGTGTTCTATAGGATTTAGGTCAGGATTCTGTGCAGGCCAGTCCATTACAGGGATGTTACCGTCGTGTAACAACTCCGCCACAGGCGTGCATTATGAACAGGTGCTCGATCGTGTTGAAAGATGCATTCGACATCCCCGAATTGCTCTTCAACAGTGGAAAGCAAGAAGGTGATTATAACATCAATGTAGGCCTGTGCTGTGATAGTGCCACGTAAAATAGCATGGGGTGCAAGCCCCCTCCATGAAAACCACGACCACACCATAACACCACCCCTCCGAATTTTACTGTTTGCACGACATATGCTGGCAGATGAGGTTCACCGGTCATTTGCCATACTCACACCCTGCCATCAAATCGGCACATTGTGTACCGTGATTCGTCACTCCATACAACGTTTTTACATTGTTCAATCGTTCCGTGTTTACGCCCCTTACACCAAGCGAGGCGTCGTTTGGCATTTACTGGCGTGATGTGTGGCTTATGAGCAGCCGCTCCACCATGAAATCCAAGTTTTCTCACCTCCTGCCTAACTTTCATAGTACTTGTAGTGCATCCTGATGCGCCGGCCGCGGTGGTCTCGCAGGTAAGGCGCTCAGTCCGGAACCGCGTGACAGCTACGGTCGCAGGTTCAAATCCTGCCACGGGCATGGATGTGTGTGATGTCCTTAGGTTAGTTAGGTTAAAGTGGTTCTAAGTTCTAGCGGACTGATGACCACAGATGTTCAGTCCCATAGTGCTCATAGCCATTTGAACCATTTTTTTTTGCATCCTGATGCACTTTGGATTTCCTGTGTGATGTTCTGGATAGATGTTTTCCTATTACACATTACGACCCTCTTGAAATGTCAACGGTCTCGGTTAGGCAACGGACGAGGTCGGCCTGTACGCTTTTGTGCTGTACGTGTCCCTTCACGTTTCCACTTCACTATTACATCGGAAACAGTGGACCTACGGATGTTTAGGAGTGTGGCACAAGTGACACCCATTCACCTGACCACGTCAGAAGTCCGTGAATTCCGCGGAGCGTCCCATTCTGCTCTCTCACGATGTATAATGACTACTGTGGTCTCTTATATGGAGTACCTGGCAGCAGGTGGCAGCACAATGCACCTAATATGAAAAACATATGTTTTGGGGTGTCCGGATACTTGGAACCACATAGTGTAAAGGTGTGGCGGTCGAGCCAGTTGGTCATGTGGGGTCACACCCACGTCAGATAAAAGCATGGCAGCATAAGACAAACAACAGCGGCGCCCGCCTCGACAGCACCACATAAATCCTACGCTCCCACGCTTTTGTTTGAAGTGAGTTTGACCTCATATTACTGACTGACCCGACCGTCACAAATTTATGTTTCCATAATTATCTTGTAGCGCCTGAAGATCAAGCTTTAGGCATCGAAAGTGGTCACGTAAAAAATAATACATTACTCGCTTATTGAAGAAGATTTTTTATTTTATTAATACAACAAAGAAAGACACTACAGCTTGCATACCACTTCACGGTTACGAGGCCAAAACGACAACGGCCTCTCCGATGTAAACATTCTGAGTGTCATCAGGATGCACCACAAACAAACATCGTATCACATCACCAGAGTTCAAAAACAAATAAAGGTGACCCACGTTTGGTAATAACGTATATCTCCTAAGTTTACTCAGTATGTACCAAAACCTGCATAGCTTGCTGGACGTCATGCAAAAAATGATCATGTTAGGGTTGAAGCTATTTTCTTCCATGTTTGCTTTAACAATACGTATGTTTTTGGATAGGGTCCGCATGGTGTGGTTTTCCTGATGTGTTTTTTCTGATGTGGTAAACAAGTATGAATTCATAATTTATGTGTTTTTTCAAATATATGTAATTACGATTTAAAAACTAATAGCTACATGTATACAAACAGCAAAGAACGCTCTTTGACAGATGAAAAATAAAAGCCCACTGAAGATGCTGCAACTGCAGTGAAACATGTTTGGGTTAAAAAACAAAATTGTGTTTTGCTAAATGCGGACCCTATCCAAAAACATACGTCATGCAAGAAGTTGGTGACGATGACCCTACAACAAGAATATTCTTTGATTCATGTGCTAAGGGATAATATTTTGGGATAGCCATCAGATAAGGTAAATTTATTTAATGTACAAAAGTAAACAAGTAGAATAACGTATACATCTTGTAGACCTGTGGTTAAGAAGTTGTACATATTAATTCATCCCCATACAATAAATCTTCGCAGGTGCTAGAATTCTGAACAATAAATTTGAGTTTTTTAGTAATTCTTATAACTTGTTAATAATCTATCTACAGAAATGAAAGAGTAACAGATAATAAAAGTGTTTTCACATGCAGATAAAGCTGGTGTCACCTTAACAACTCTTTTAGTGTAGAGGCATTTGCGAAATGATACGTGTTGTCCGTAGAAGACCTGTCAATAATCAGCGCGTAGCTACGTAAACTTGTTTTTCCAGAAGAAATATACACATACTCTATTTAACTGACACGTTTCATCATCAGGTTCACTGTGAATATGACAAACAGAACACGGAAATAACACACCTACACTGGCGAATTAGTTCAACTTTCTTTGTTCTTTGTATTTTATCATCTTAGTAGACCTGCTTGTTGGCTTTTACTAATGGCCACATTCTTATATTCGGGTACAAGCTAGTGCCTAGATGAGAACATAAATCACACAGTGCGAGAATTTTAAGTATGATTTCATAATACTAGACCCTCTTACTTTGAAGTATTGTGTTTCGTCTCTGTTTATAGCGTATTCTTCAGAATTAGGAACGTTATGAATACTTTCAATTAGATTAAGGATTATAATACCTACAAAAAATGTGAAAGTTCTTTTTACTATCTGTTAGACAGCATGATTTATATGTTCTATCTTCCTACTTTCATAGTAAGTCTCACTTTCCGTGGCACTGCAGTAGTTGACAGTGTTCATGATCGTTCCACCCTGTAATGCCTCGTCCCGTGCCCGCTCTCTCTCTCTCTCTCTCTCTCTCTCTCTCTCTCTCTCTCTCTCTCTCTCTCTCCTTCTCTCCCTCGACGTCTACAACAAAATAGGCAACATTATAAGCTTAATTAATTATAACTACACAGGAATCTTTTTTTACATTTTTATAGCTATGAAAATACGTATGTTACAGTAAGTTTTCAGATAAGAAACTATTGTCACATAGAGTCTAATGATAATTTATTTTTTACAGGTACATGCGTTGTTGTATTATTAAATCATCAACTCACATACCTAGTACTGACTGGAATATAGCCATCGTATTCGTACTAATCTGGGTGAGAGATCTACTAGCGGACTAGAACTTCTGATATGGTGAGCATTTTAGTACAATAACTGTCCGCATATTAACTGTTTCCACAAGAATATGATGTTCTATTCTATGTTAACAGAGTTTCCTACTTTATTCGCGTTTCCTTTAAGTACTTAGTCCCGTTGGCATTCTGAGAACTACGCAGAGCAAGGAGGAAATAACCGATAGAACTTAACTGAAGCTAAGAATGTGAAATGGGAAAACAAACTCATGATTTAAATGCTGTACATTTCTTCCAGATGACAGATGGTAACGCTGTAAAGTTCTTGGTGTTCTACAACGGTGATTTACATCAGCACTAAAAGTATCTCTCAACACGCCAATTTTCTTACTGGAAGAGCTAGCGATAATCGCAATTCAATTACGTATATTAAATATGTTGAGACAGTAGTAGCTGTAGAAGCTTTGGATTTACACGACACCTGAATTTTATGAGAAGTAAAAAAGCTTTCAGCGTGGATACCCTTAAAACTTTTTCTGTGAGCTAGCCAAAGATTGGGGGTAATCACAGGAGTAGAGTGTTAGGTTATGAAAAGTAAACGGACTGGCTCTCCACAAGGACAGATCTTCACTCTAAGGTTTTGGAACGTAGCTATCGCATCACTGCCTAGCAAGTAATACTTCAACGGAATGGTCGATTTTGTAAAAGACCAAATAAATGTGGTGTTCGCTGGTACAGCATAGTGAGAGAAATCAGAAATCGAGACCTCGGCAAAGGAACAAGTAGCAGTAGAGAGGCATCGGGGCATCAGCGTAGGAACAGAATCGTCCTTAATCCAAAGCTGGTTTGGTTACCTCAAAACATGGCTCGCAGCGGCAGATACTACTCTGCTTTCTCTCCACTCCGAATACAAGACCACCCAAACGAACATGTACAATCAATAAACTCAAAAACTTCATATTTTTCTATGTAGGAGTACAGTAAATTACGATAATGAGTCAGCATGTGGCAATAATTGAAATAAATAAAAATATCTTCGCGTGTTTTTTTCTTTTTTAAAATGCTTCAAACTAGTTGCTCCAAACACTAGTTGTAGATCATGTGGTAGAACACATGAGACTCGTGTATTTCGGAATACAGTTGATAGAAATCAATTACTATGAGGTAACTGGGAGAAGGAAAGTATCTGAATTTAGAAATTTAATAGTTAAACAAATATGAACTTGGAACACTTTCAGAATAGAAGGAGATTCGTAACTCCTATCTTGGTCCGAATTTCAAGTTTCACATACTGAACCGAAACCAGTAGCGGATCACACCGATGTACAGAGAAAAGTTTTTAGAATATGGCTGGAATCTATTATTTGACGCACGGTTTCTGAGACATCGTGTGAAACCGTGTTCAGTAAGTATTTGTGGTTTCTTTCGTATCTGGATACAATCTGTAGTTAAAATTTACCTTACTGTTACCTGAGTAGATGATTAAAAAGCTTGTAATTTTATGGTCTGATAACTGTCTGGGCAGTCGTATTCGTGTTGTGCAAGAAAGGTTTTTCAGTGCTGGCTACAGTGCTTGTACCCCAGCGTAGCCACAGTCGCGGAGCAGAGAGGACGCCTGTAGCTGTGCTAGTTCTCTGATATGTAGTAATTTAGTTTAATTTCTGTATTTCACCTACTTCCGCGAGGAAATGAATTGTACTCATGTATTTTACACAACATAAATAAAAAAAATGTGTGAGGCGATCGCCGTCAGAAGAGTCACATCACGAGAATCTGTTTAAATCTCCTGTTAGTACACAGAGATCAGTGCTTTAGAGTTAGTTTATTTTATGCAGTACCTTTTTTGTATTGTAAACTGAGATGGCCACGCTCGTCAGGCTCTGGCCGCTGCTCAAAGCTCCGGCGTCATCAAGGCGCCGCGGACCATAGTTGGACACCCTCGGTGACTTTAGAATCCCCTAGTGACCAGGTTGTTGGTGTGTCTTGTGATACGCTGCGTCCGATAGGTTCCTCTCCACTCGAGAGTGAGGCGGCGAACGATGGTGGGTACGAGTGTCACTGGGCAGAAAGCGAAAGAGGGAGTGGGCCAAATGGCCGGCTCCTTCCGCCTTAAAGACAGGTACGAGGTGCTACCCAATGTTGATAATACTTCTGAGCCAGCACGGGTTGCCTCTCCTGTTGGGCTAGCGGCCGTCTTTCCTGCCCAGTCCGAACAAGTGCAGAGGGTGAGTTTGCTTGCCATTGGGAGTTCCAATATTGGAACCCCTCAGGGAAACAGCAGGCAAGGCGGGAAAGAATGCGAGCGTGCACTCGGTATGTTGGCCGAGGGGTCTCGTCTGTGACGTGGAAGAGGTCATGCCGACGGCTATCGGGTGCAATGGGTGCAACTGGCTGCAAATAGAGACACATGACGGCCAGAATGACGCCTGCCGCTTGGGTTCTGCGGCCATCTTCGGTTCCTTTCGGTGGATGGGCATCGCACGTGGGGTGCAGGCTAAGCTCGCTGTCTGCAGCATCGTACCCGGGATCGATCGCGGTCCTCTGGCTGGTTTGGAACAGAGTGAAAGATTTAAACCAGAGGCTCGAACACCTCTGCCAGATTATCGGATGCGCATTTCTCGACCTACGCTAGGCGTTGGAAAATTGTAGTGCTTCCCTTAACAGATCAGGCAGGGAGTGGATATAAAAGTATCGGAGTATGGTTGGCGTGCACAATGGGTTTTCTGGGTTAAAGAACACGCCGCCCCCCCCCCCCCCCCCCACCCATCTTGGGATCAGAGGCGAATTGTCTTCCATAACAGAAGTTAGAGCAGTCACAATGTTCTCGGAAAATGCTTGTTGCGCAGATTGGTTATAGAAAAGTTTAATATGGTATTAGTAAACTGCAGGAGCATCCAAGGAAGATTTTACAGCTAGTATCGCTAACTGAAGGCTATAATGGCCACATAGTATTAGGAACAGAAAGTTGGTTGAAACCGGAAGTGAACACCAACGAAATCCTAAGTTCAGATTGGAATACGTATCGTCAGCATAGGTTAGTCGCCAATGGTGGTGGCGTATTTATTGCACTAAGGAATTTCTTAATATCTAGGCAGGTTATCACAGATTACGAATGTGAATTAATCTGGGTTAAGTTAAGCATCAAAGGTCGGTCAAAAATGGGAATCGGATGATTTTACAAACCTGCTGGGTCAGGGTCTGTAGTGGTAGAGCGGCTCAGGGAACTTGCAGACTATCGTTAATAACTTTCCTGATCATGCTATTATAATAGGTGGTGACTTCAACTTGCTAGTTGTAGATTGGGAGAGTCATGCTATCAAAACTGATGCCAGAGACAGAAATTCAGGTGACGTTATTCTGAATATCTTATCCGAAAATTACTTTGAGCAGATAATTAGAGAACGTCTTCGGCCACCAAGCAACAAACATATCTAAACTTACGAAAATGTTTTCAAATACCGCTACCATACACAAAATTTGTTGACAACCAAAATATTTATTTAGTGATATGTTTCGAGGACTGTACCTCGTCATCAGGCTATATTGACATTACAAAAACATTTAACAGATGTTTGTACAGGTATTAAAGCTTTTTGAAGTGACTGCTGTGATCATCCTGTGAAGGGAGAGAAGGATAACCTAGTAAGAGGCGATCTCACTTTGTGTATTGGTCTTCTGTTCACATGAAAATTTTATAAAACGCTCACTAATTTTGTTTTTGTGGCGTGGCAGTTTTCTTGTGATTGTTGAGACACCGTTATTTTCATAGTTCTTTTGGACATCTTCGCCACTCACAAACTTCACAATACTGTTTTTAAAGCACGATATATAAAACAAATTAGCAGTGCAGAAATACAACATAGCGGGAAAAACACGGCAAGTATCTATTTGACTATCGATATGTCGATCCCGGTGTTGTCAGCAGCAATGTCTTCTGCATTTATTGCGTCATATCACTGATGTTGTTTGGCGTAATACATTACAAAATGAGCGAATGTGATAATTTTATAATACAAGTTAAAGTATAAGTACTGTTTATTTCAGAATTACAAAGATATTTCTGGGGTCTATAATGTGTATAACATTGATGTCATGTACGTACTGTTCTAAGAGCACCGAATTGAAATTTATTAAGAAGTGTGAATTTTTGAACTCTGTGATTTCATATAGGATCTCGGTTTTCGACTTAAGTACATGGTTGAATGACTCCATTTCTTCCAAGATGTCCATTCTTCAGCTCTTTTCCAAGGTATGTAATACTTTGAGGTCGTTATCTATTGCAACACTGTGTCCTGTTTCATTTGTATGTTTTGGAATAGCTGGCTGATTAGCTTTATCCAGTCTGAAACAGTCAATCTGTTCTTTAAAATGGGCTTTAAAATTTCTTCCTGTTGACTAATATAGTATATGTTGCAATGAGTATATGTAATTTTATGAATACCTCGTTTGTTCAGTTTGTCAGTAAGTTGTACGATGTCATGTACCAATTTCTTTCTTAAGATGTTGTTGGTGGCAAAAGTGATCCTGATGTCTGTGATTTTGAACAACTTGCCTGTTTTGCCTGAGATGATCCCTAAATATGGTACTGTTATATGCTTACATTTTTGTTATGCTATCGGGAATAGCGATGTTAGATTGTTTGCTTTTGTTTCTAGTTACGCGTTGTGTGAGTGCATCTATTTCCTGCTCATGACATCAATTGCCGTGTGCAATGTATTTGATAATGTTTATCTCTGTCTCTTATTCAGCAGAATAAAGTGTGAATTCCTGTGCTCTGTTTAAAAAGGCTCCTAATGCAGCTTGTTTGTGTGAGTCTGCGTGTGTGGAAGATTTATGAATGAGAGTGTCTATGTTTGCTGGTTTTTTGTGTACGTTAATGTTCAGGTTCTGGTTTGGGTTAGATATGGTCACGTCTAAAAAAACTATTTTGTTATCTTTCTGGCGTTCTATGGTGAACTGGATGTTACTGTATAAGTTACTGAACCTGTTTAACAGGGTCTCTATTCCATCATTACTTCCATGATAGATAACGAATGTGCCATCTACAGTGGTGCAGAATTTTCTGCGTTATTGTGTCCTGGTTGTTCAGAAGTTTATTTTCTAGGTGATTAATGAAAATTTCTGCAACGATCTTATTAAGAGGTCTTCCCATTTCTGGGCCCACATCATGTTTGTACATTTTTGCCATTGAATGTGAAATAATTCTGAGAGAGGACAAACTCTAGCAATTGTATTAATTCAACAACTTCAGCTGTGGACATAGTTCGATATTTTAATAAATTTTAATAAATGAAAAGCACCAGTTTGCTTTTGTTCTACAATATTACTTTTATTGTTAACCGGTTTTCGGCTTACAAGGCCATCTTCATACAATGTAAGCCGAAAACTGGTTAACAATAAAAGTAATATTGGAGAACAAAAGCAAACTGGTGCTTTTCATTTATTATAATGTTGTTCTACGAAGCACCGACGGAAGGTTCTGTTAATATTAATACATTTTGTTTCATTATATCTATGGATTATTTGATGGGTATACTGCTGTATGAGTTTACAATGTCAACGGAAGTGGGTTTTGTATTGGGTGGACTCTGAAGATCTTTGATACCTTGAATTGCTTGGTGACTATTTTTCACTGTAAAAGGATTTTGATATTTGTATTGGTTTTGCAGCATTGGATGTAACTTTCTCATAGATTTGTAGCCTGGATAGTTAATAGCATTGACAATAAGTCTGACAGGGACATTATCCTTTTGAATCTTTGGTTGGGCTGTAGCTTTGCGGGTGTTGAGTTCATGATTGTCAGTATCTGAGTCAATATGGCTTTAAATTATACCTAAACTTATCGAATCAGTTAACGTGAAGGAAGATTTCAGTGACCACAAGGCTGTTATAGCAACTATGAATACATGCTTTACAAGGAATATTAGGAAAATCGGGAAGATATTTTTATTTAGCAACAGTGACAGGATAATAATTGCAGATTATCTGAGTAGTCAGCATCAAATACGGCTGAGACGAAGATGTGGAGCATAAATGAAAAAATAAACCCTCGAACGCATCGTTCAGTATGACTTAGACAAGTATGCTCTGACCAAGGTGTTAATGGATGAGATATAACCACTATAGTTTAATAGCCACGTCAGAAAACTGCTACGTAAAGAAGCAGAGCTACACTATAGATTCAAGGGAAGTCCAAACCAATCTGACAAACAAAAGCTGAACGAAGCGAAAATGAACATAAGGAGAGCAATGACAGAAGCGTTCAATGACTTTGAAGTTAAAAGTTTGTCAACCGATCTGAATAAAAACTCAGAGAGGTTTTGGTCTTACGTAAAAGCAGTTAGCAGTTCGAAATCCTCCGTTCATTCACTCAATGACGATACTTGCACCGAAACTGGAGATAGCAGAGAGAAGACCGAAATACTGAATTCGGTCATCAGAAACTATTTCATCCCAGAAGATCCTTACAAGGTCCGTCCTTTCAACCATCGTACGAACGTCGAAATGGCAGATATTGAGATAACCGATCGCGAAATAGAAAAGGAAGTGTAATCGCTTAATAGTGGAAAGGTATCAGGACCAAATGAGATGCCTATAAGATTCTACAAACGCTGTTTGAAAGAACGTGCTCCCCTTCTAGCAGCAGTTTATCGTAATCAGCTAGAGCAACGAAGGGTAGCTAGCTGCTGGAAAAGATCGCAGGTAATTGCCCTTTTCAAAAAAATGGCTCTGAGCACTATGGGACTCAACTGCTGTGGTCATTAGTCCCCTAGAACTTAGAACTACTTAAACCTAACTAACCTAAGGACATCACACACATCCATGCCCGAGGCAGGATTCGAACCTGCAACCGTAGCAGTCGCACGGTTCCGGACTGCGCGCCTAGAACCGCGAGACCACCGCGGCCGGCTGCCCTTTTCAAGCAGGGTCTTAGGACAGATGCGTATATTAATGGGACTAAATCGTTGACGTCAGTTTGTTGTGGAATTATGGAACATGTTTTATGCTCAACAATTATGACGTTCTTGGAGAATGAAAATCTCCTCTATAAAATCAACATCGATTCCGCTAACAAAAACCTTGAGAAATTCAATTCGTTCTGTTCCTCCGTGAGAACAATAGCACTGTAAACAAAGCGGTCAGATTGATGTTCTGTTCCTTGACTTCTGGCAGGAGGGCATTTGACATTGCCCCACACTGCTGTATAGTAAAAAAAAAAAAAATTTAAAAAAATAAAAAAATACGGTCTTACCGAGCATCGGACTAGATTTGTGACTGGATTCAAGACCTCCTTGTGGGTAGAACTCAACACGTCGACCTTGAAGGAACAAAATCGACGAATGTAAAGTTAATTTCCGGAGTCCCCAAACGAAGTTGATAGGATCGTTACTGTTTACATTCTATGTAAATGGTCTGGTAGAGAGCGTCGGAAGTTTTTTGGCTTCGCAGATGATTCGGTTGACTAAGAAAGTAGCAACGTCAGACGACAGTATCGGTTTGCAGAATGACCTGCAGAGGATTGATGAATAGTGCAGATTCTGACGGTTGACACTGGATTTAAATTAACGTAAAATATTGCGCATACATAGAAAAGAAAAGAAATCCGCAAATGTACAACTACTCCACTGGTGACAAATTGTTGGAGACAGTATCTACCGTAAAATAACTAGGGGTCGCTATGTAGAGCGACCTCAAGTGGCTTGACCACTTACAACAAATAGTAGGATGAGCACATGCCAGACAGATTCATAGGAAGAACCTTAAGGAAATTTAACTGATCCAGGAAAGACGTGACTTCTTGAGTACTGTTCATCAGTCTAGGATCCTTATCGGGTACGACTGACAAATGAGATAGAGAAGGTCCTACGAAGAGGGTCACTTCTCGTCACGGTAGCGTTTAGTCTGTGCTAGAGCTTTACAGAGATGCTCAAAAACCAGCAGTGGCAGCCGTTAGAAGAGAAGCGTTGTTCATCACGGAGAGGTTTGTTAGAGCTAACACAGAGGTTTACCAACAATCATTCCTACCACGCGCCATTCGCGAGTGGAACAGGGAAGGGGTATAAGTTGGCGGTTCCAGAAGTATGCTCTGTCACATGCGGTTAGGTGGTTTGCATGTATGATGTAGATGTAGATACTTATAATGGCCAATTTCTGGACGATTACAATGCTGTATAGCTCCAACAGACACCAGATCTTTATATACTAAAACCACATATCTATATTGGCTGTATTTCGACCGTGATTGTTGAAATTAAGAAACAACTTTTATGATAACCGCTATCAGCCACAATTTGTTGACATACTGCTTAAATTGCTTTAACTCGTAGTGTTTTAAGACAAGCTTAGTGAACAGGCGTTAATGACACTATCATTTTTTAAAATTTTAATACATATATTTTTTTGCTATGATATCAGTATGGTGGCTTATACATAAAAAGTACGGAAAGATAAGAAAACAAACACGAATTGTCATGGGCAACATGTTAATTTGTTCGATATTGTGTTTTAGGTGCGAGTAAGTTAACTTTATATTATACGAGCACTGTTCGTCGTTGGTTCCTTATTGTATACGGTGGGTAGGAGGATGGCAACTCCACCATGGCGATATATCTTCGAGTACCGCTAACTTGAGGCTGACTTCTTGCAGGCTGCTCTGCCAACAAAAAGAGATATAGCGCCTGTTTTGTGCTACGTACTAGCACATGAATATGCTGTTAAGTCTCTTGCGGTCTGTTATAGAATTTAAAACTGCGAAACATTGTATAAGATGGTGGATTATTGTTTTACTTGGGAACTTATTTTCATAAAGAACTGTTATAGCACATTTTATATTGATGTTGTTTATTCTTTACGTTAAATGTTAACGATGAGAAGCGTTTTCCAACACATCTGCACTTTGTCGTGACGGAATATTGCATGCATGGATAGTATCATAGCACAGTATGTAACAAGTTTTGTATTTCGTTGGTGAAATGATTCTTCTAGTAATAGTAATTATTATCAGAAATTACTTTACGTCATTTAAAAAATCGTCACCTCTTTACTGTTAATAATAAATGCTTTCTTTATTTTTTGAATACATGGAGACTTTTGAAAACCTATGCCATCCGGCCAAAACGTTCCGAGACTGATTTTATTCCTGGCGTATCAGCGATGTCAGCGCAGTAATTACGAGGCCAGCTTTTAATAACAAATGTGAACAACACACGTTCAATCGACCAGCCATTCTCCAGAATTTTCTGAAGAAGGGAAAAGTGTGTGCAAAGTCTGTCTTCTACTCCTTCACCCCCAAACAAAAACGGAAACGAATGCGCCCGGACGCCTACCGCAAGTCGATTCAAGTACAAAACGCTGACAATTATTTTCTCGAACCCATTATCCCCGGGGATGAGACATCGTCTTATCAATACGAACCCCCCACCAAACAACAGAGTGCAGAAATTCAAATGAAGGGTCAACGCTTTGATGACATAGCCGACATTGAAGCCGTGTGACACGAGAGTTGAATAACATCCAAAAGAAGAACATTTCCGACAGTTCAGTTTTGTTGTATTAATGTTTTGTATGTTTTACTCAAGTGGAGGGAGACTATGTAGAACACATGAAGCATTAAAACCACCATACTAGCTCTTCTGTATTTTTTACACTACTGGCCATTAAAATTGCTTCTCCAGGAAGAAATGCAGATGATAAACGGGTATTCATTGGACAATTATATTATACTAGAACTGATATGTGATTACATTTTCACGCAAATTGGGTGCATAGATTCTGAGAAATCAGTATCCAGAATAACCACCTCTGGCAGTAATAACCGCCTTCATACGTCTCGACATTGAATCGAACAGAGCTTGGATGACGAGTGCAGGTACAGCTGCCCATGCAGCTTCAACACGATACCACAGTTCATCAAGAGTAGTGACTGGCGTATTGTGACGAGCCAGTTGCTCAGCCACCATTGACCAGACGTTTTCAGTTGATGAGAGATCTGGAGAATGTGCTGGCCACGACAGCAGTCCAACATTTTCTGTATCCAGAAAGGCCCGTACAGGACCTGCAACATGCGGTCGTGCATTATCCTGCTGAAATGTAGGGTTTCGCAGGGATCGAATGAAGGGTAGAGTCAAGGGTCGTAACACATCTGAACTGTAACGTCCACTGTTCAAAGTGCTGACAGTGCGAACAAGAGATGACAGAGACGTGTAACCAATGGCACCCCATATCATCACGCCGGGTGATACGCCAGTATGGCGATGACGAATACACGATTTCAATGTGCGTTGACCGCGATGTCGCCAAACGCGGATGCGACCATCATGGTGCTGTAAACAGAACCTGGATTCATCCGAAAAAATGGCGTTTTGCCATTCGTGCACCCAGGTTCGTCGTTGAGTACACCATCGCAGGCGCTCCTGTCTGTGATGCACGTCAAGGGTAACCGCAGCCATGGTTTCCGAGCTGATATTCCATGCTGCTGCAGACGTCGTCGAACTGTTCGTGCAAATGGTTGTTTTCTTGCAAACATCCGCATCTGTTGACTCAGGGATCGAGACGTGGCTACACGATCCGTTACAGCCATGCGGATAAGATGCCTGTCATCTCGACTGCTAGTGATACGAGGCCGTTGGGATCCAGCACGGCGTTCCGTATTACCCTCCTGAACACACCGATTCCATATTCTGCTAACAGTCATTGGATCTCGACCAACGCGAGCACCAATGTCGCGATACGATATACCGCAATCGCGATAGGCTACAACCCGACCTTTATCAAAGTCGAAAACGTGATGGTACGCATTTCTCCTCCTTACACGAGGCATCACAGCAACGTTTTACCAGGCAACGCCGGTCAGATGCTGTTTGTGTTTGAGAAATCGGTTGGAAACTTCCCTCATGTCAGCACGTTCTAGGTGTTGCCACCGGCGCCAGCCTTGTGTGAATGTCCTGAAAAGCTAATCATTTGCATATCACAGCATCTTCTTCCTGTCGGTTAAATTTCGCGTCTGTAGCACGTCATCTTCGTGTTGTAGCAATTTAATGGCCAGTAGTGTATTAACCCAGTCTCTAAATCTTTGGGGCTGATAGATTACTTTATACTACAAGAAGATATTTCCTGCTTTTGTTATTCTGTTATGTACTTTTCCCATGGAAATTTGCATTAGTCGAATGCCAGTCAGCAATATCATAAACACACTGAGGTGAAAAAAATAACCGTGTACCTCATTAATATCGTGTCGAATCTCCTTTTGTCCGACATAGTGCAGCAGTTCGACGTGGCACGGAATCGACAAGTCGTTTGAGGTCCCCTTCAGAAACATTCAGCCACAATGCCTCTATAGCCGTCCATAATTGTGAAAGTATTGCCGGTGCACGATTTTGAACACCAACTGGCGTCTCGATTATGTCCCATAAGGATTTGATGACATTCATGTCGAGCGACGTGGGTGGCCAAAATCGTTCGCTTGAATTGTCCAGAATGATCTTCCAACCAATCGTGAAAACTGCGGCCTGATGACATAGCGCAAGGTCGTCCATAAAAATTCTATAGTTATTTGGGAACATGAAGTCACGCATGGCTGCATATTGTCTCCAGGCATCCGGACGTAACCATTTCCAGTAAATGATCGGTTCAGCTTGACCAGAGGAACGAGTACATGCCATACACAGACTGACATTTATTGAACTGAAAAAAAAAGTTACAAACTCCAGCGTCCACACACTTTATTCAACATATGAACGTCACTACAGATTAGCGATGACGCGGCGCAGACGAATAGCAAAATTCTGCATAATCCGCTTAAGTGTCGGAACATCGATGCTGTCTATGACTCCCTGAATGGCTGTTTTCAGCTCAGCAATGGTTTTGGGGATATTGTTGTACACCTTGCGTTTAACATCGCCCCACAAAACGGAGTCGCATGTGTTCAAATTCGGAGAATAGGGCGGCCATCGAGGCCCATACCAGTGGTCTCTGTGTATCCCAGAGCCAGAATCCAGGAGAGGAGCTGCAGGCGATGTGCTGTTAGCAAAGACACTCGCATCTGTAATCTGGGCGCCAGCCCATTAACGCCAAATTTCGCAGCTCTATTCTAAGGGATACGTTCGTCGTACATCCCACATTTATTTCTTCGGTTATTTCACGCAATGTTGCTTGGCTGTTAACAATGACAACTCTGCGCAAACGCCGCTGCATTCAGGCGTTCAGTGAAGACCGTCGGCCACTGCGTTGTCGATGGTGAGAGATAAAGTCACTGCGTTCTCCGTGGTGAAAGGTAATGTCTGAAATTTGCTAGTCTAGACACACTCTTGGCATTGTGGTTCTCGGAATATTGAATTCCCTAACGATTTCCGAAATGTAGTGTCCCATGCGTCCAGCTGCAACTAACATTCCGCGTTGAAAGTCTGTTAATTCCCGTCTTGCGGCCACACTTACCTTGGAAATCTTTTCACATGAATCACCTGAGTACAAATAACAGCTTTGCCAACACAGTGGCCTTTTACACCTTGCGTACGCAATACTACCGCCGTCTGCGTATGTGCATATCTCTACCCTATGACTTTCGATGACTTTTGTCACCTCAGTGTATGCTTCATCACTTGTGTTCTGTTTGGGTGCGCGTTTAGTGTGATCATGAAAGGGATGCAGCGAAAGGAGGCACCGAGCCAAAAGGCACAATAGTAAAACAGTTGACTCGTGTTAAGGAAGACCGCTTTTCAAATCCCTATGAGCCATATTTGCATATGCCGTGAGTCCACAAATGGCGTAAGACAAATTCCGACGTATTTGTCTAAAAGAACACTGTAGATTTCCTGCTCCGATCTTTCACAGTCAGCGCATGTGCTCCATCTCTAATCACCTCGTCGTCTATCAATTTTTCTTCTTTCCTTTCAGAAAAAGCTTTCCATTTAGCAGTTTCGAGCTAATATCAGTATACACTGATAATATAAAAAGGTATGGCCATCTGTTTAACACCGTATTGGTCCACCTTTGGAATGCAATACAACAGTGATTTTGCCTGTCATTTATTCGAGAAGTCCTTGATATGTTTCCGGAGGTTCCCGGCACCAGGTACCTACGAAAGCGGTATGCCGGAAAAGCAGCTTTCTTAAGATTGTCATATGAATGTATCACGAACTTCTCCTTCTGAAATTAAGACTGTTATGTATTCTCTCGATAAAAAAACTCAGCTGGTTTTGATGGTGTTTCCAACAGAGTACTAAAGATTTGTTCCCTTATGCCTTATCTGAAATATGTAATGCAGCACTAACTCAAGACATTTATACAGAGAGACTGGAATGTGCATATCCAAACCCCTCCATAAGAGGGGTGATAGGACGGATGTCAATGACTACCGACCTGAATCACAGCTGACATCATTTTTCAGAATTTTTGAGAAAGTAATGTACTCTAGAATAGTGTCTCAGCTGAACAACAATAATATCCCCAGAAAATGACAGTTTGGAATTCAAAAGATTTAATCTACTGATAATTCCATTTACATGTTCACTAGCCAAATTTTAAAAGCATTATATAATAAAATAGCACCAGTTTGTATTTTCTGCGACGTATTTAAGGCATTTGACTGTGGAAATGACGGTAGTGTCCTAGATCTATTGCAGTTCTATAGGACTGATGATATAACCAAGCAATTGATGGTGTCAAACCTAACCAAAGGAATGCAGAAATCTGTACTTAGTAATTCAACCAACGTACTCTAGAGACATCATTATAACTGGGGATAAATCACTTATGAGTTCCTCTAGGCTCAATCTTAGGCCATCTATTTTTCCTCGTATACGTAAACGATCTTCCATCCGGTAAATAGCTAGCAGAATTGATTCTTTTTGCTGAATACGGTAGTATTGTAATTAGTCCAAGCATACATATGACCACAGAAGAAATGGTAACAAGTTTATCAAAAGTTACACTGACGGGATTTCTGGGAATGGTCTCACCTTCAGTTTAAAAAAGATGTAGCATGTCTAGGGGTACTAAATCGAAAATAAGTGTACGGCATGGTGAGGAAACAGTAGTGCGCGACTTCAAAATTATTAGGTGTCCATATTGATAAGAATTTAAAACGGGAAAAGCACATTTTGGAAGAGACAAATAAATAAGTTGACGTATTTCGCATATTTCATTCAATAATGTTATATGCAATAATGTACTGTGATAGCTCGTCTTTAAGAAAGAAAGTCTTCATTGGTCGAAAAAGTGCTGTAAGAATAATATGTGATCCTCACCATCGAACATTTTTCAGACATCTTTATAAGGATTTGGGTATTCTGACTACTGCTTCGCACTATATTTATTCCCTCATGAAATTTCTTGCAAATAGTCGGCTGCAGCTCAACAGCAACAATGATGTACATAATTACACTTCACATTAAGGTTGTCTTAAGCACAAAAAGGGGGGTGCACAATACTGCAACTAAAAGTTTTGATATCTTACACAATGTCATAAAATGTGTGACAGACAACAAAGTAAAACACGAAAACTAAGTGAAAAGTTTCGCCTTGACAACGCCTTATATACCGTACAGAAAGTTCTACTATCATACTGTGTAAAAGGTGGTTGTTAGGAATTACTAACTCATATCTGTATATTTAATACTAATACTAATAATGAAGTGGTAATAAAAGAAACCTTGCAAGTGTTCAGCACGTAACGATACTTTCAAATTAATTTGGGATGGGCTTGCAAATTGACTTGTTCCACATCATTACGATTTATAGTGCAAATGATCCACGGAACATGAACCTAACAAATTAATGCAATTCCAGTGAATTATTGACCGGTGGTTTGTGGCCGCGGAACTGTTGCCCGGTTGGCATCCCAGATGTGTTCCAGCCTCTCGTATCAGGCTATATGTTGGCCAAGACATCAAAGTGAGATCACAGGCATGCTTCTCAGATCACTGTAGTATGATTCAGGCCTTGTGAGTGGACAATCATCCTGTTGGAAATGGCCATTGCCGACGGGGAAGACAAAAAAAACATGCCAGTATGCAGGTGGTCCCCGTTACTGCTCACTTGAACCATAGCTGTCATGGTACCTGCGATTACTTTCACAGGTCCCATTGAAGTCCAGGAGAATATACCCACAGCATAATACTGCTCCCACCGGCCTGGATCAGTGGTCTGGTGTACGTTTCCAGAAGCTGTTCGCCTGGATGTTGGCTTACCTGGACACGACAATCGACTTGGTGTAACAAGATTAGGCGACACGTTTCCATTAATCCGTGGTCCAATACTGATGCTCCCGTGCACACCGAAATCATAATTGACGATGTCGTTGGGTCAACTTGGGAAAACGTAGGTGTCGTCTGGTTTGGAGCCCTGTTCAACAATGCGCTGAACGGTGTGCTCAGTAACATTTGTACCTGCAGAAGCGTTGTACTCTGTCGGCGGATCTGCCACATATCGTCGCCTTGTCTGCTTTACAAAGCGGGCAAGTCTCCGAAATCCACGTTCTGTGCTGGAGCGTTAACGTTCAACACCTAGTCGCCTAGTCATGGTTTCAAACGCCTCCAGTTACTTATCATAGATGCTCGCGGCAGTAGCAGTCGACTGGCTTGCCAGCCTCGCTGTTTCTGAATCACTCCTTCCAAGAGCCGGGCCGTTATAATCCGACCTATGTCAAAGTCTTTTAGTTCAGTGAATTTCCCCATCTAAGATGATTCTTCAGTCGTTTCTCCTCCGCATATGAACTTTCATTAGCGCGTCAAGAGCCTGCAACGCTACCAGACGGCATTGCGGCGAGCAGTGGTTGGTATATTTTGGGTCCTCGTTGTACATCATGCATGTTTCTCACATCCCACTAGGTGCATACCGTTCTGATCCCCAAGTCTCTCTTCCGTTACACGATTCCCAAACATTTAGAAAACTTTCGCTCACTTTCGGATGAACAATGCTTGTGAGCGACCATTCCGTACTATTTATTAATGTACACCTGATTATTAATGACTATAGTCCGGCTGGTTGGAAAATTAGGAAGAGAACATTCATAATTGGCTAGTTTTTGAGTGCTAACAAACTCTCAAGATACAGGCGCCGATAACTAAAGTCTCGACCATCAACCTACGACGCATGCCCTATCTGTTCTCACACACTGTTCTCTTACTCATTCCCTTCGACAAATTCTATTAATAATGAAGAGACGGCAATATGTGAACATTTTTTTACGACACAGTTAATTTACTTCACTTTCAAATCAAATATCACCTGGGCCGCTTGTCCTGATCGCACTCACACTACAATTACAGTTACTCATCTATCACGAGCTTGGCAATTCTTTTACCTTACTATCGCCTCTTAACTATACATCAGCTCCCACGATATGAAGTTTCTCCTGAGCTTCAAAATTATTATTTTGAGTGCAATCGCTTCTACTCAACAAATACGCGCTCTGTTCGGGTGTTGGCTCTGGTGCGATTGACTCACTCCTTCGCACCAAACGATCCCTTCTACGATGGACACCCAAATCAAAACCGAAACCCGCCACAACGGGACCATGGAATGGATACATTCAAAACTAATCACCAAACACGTTGAGACATTTATGCCATTGGGGGAAGAGACTATCAGTTCCTGTTTCCTAGAACAGGGTCGGCCACTAACGGATCCACTAATTCACCCACTCCTGCACTTCCTCGTCCTACTGAAACCGACGACCACACATGCCTTTCTTCAGGTGGTCACAGATGTGAAAATCACACGGTGAAGGATCCGGTCTCTATGGAGGATGTTACAGTATTTCCCAAACAAATCACCGAAGCATAACCTTCGTCCGATTGGCGATCTGGGGGCGGGTGTTATTGTGCATCAGGAAGACTCTGTGCACACATCTCGTGGTCATGCGGTAGCGTTCTCGCTTCCCACGACCGGGTTCCCGGGTTTGATTCCCGGCGGGGTTAGGGATTTTCTCTGCCTCGTGATGGCTGGGTGTTGTGTGATGTCCTTAGGTTAGTTAGGTTTAAGTAGTTCTAAGTTCTAGGGGACTGATGACCATAGATGTTAAGTCCCATAGTGCTCAGAGCCATTTGAACCATTTTTTTTGAAGACTCTGTCCGAGAGCATTCCGACAGCCAGAGGGCAAGCGGCAAAGGCAACAGTGGAAACATCCCACATGTCCTCAGTCGAAGAAATACAAAGATGTTCACAAAAGTTCCAGTAAGGTCGTGATGACCTCCTCCTTAGGCTGGAGGGGCGCTCTACTCGTCGAGGTTTTCGAGCATGGAACCACAATCAATGGGCAGCGTTATGAAGGCACTTTGCAGACACTGCAACACGCCGTAAAATCAAAATGCCTAGGAATGCAGTCGGACGTAATCGTCCTGTTTCACGATAACGCCCGCCCTTATCCTGCCAATCAGACGAGAACTACGCTTCAGCGATTTGGCTGGCAAACACTACAACATCCTTCGTACAGCCCGGACCTTTCACTGTGTGATTTTCATGCCGTTAGCGACATGAGGAAAGACATGCGTGGTCCTCGCTTTCAGTCGTACGAGGAAGTGCCAGAACTGGTGCGGTTGTGAATCCGTCAGCGGCCGACCGCGTTCTACGAAACAGGAATTGATAGTCTCGTCTTCCAGCGGGATAAACGTCTTAACGCGTGTGGTGATTACTTTCGAGAGGAAGCATTCCGTGTCCCGTTGAGGCGGATGTTCGGTTTCCATTTGACTGCAACTTACAGAACCATAGGACATCCCCGTCAGCGATGCAAATACAGGATCGACAACTGTACCCTTACAAACTGAACGCAGACGTCAGAGGTACACATATTCCGTCCTGTGGGTTAACACGTTGACGACAGGAAATGCATTATGCCATCCTTTTACTTAACCATTCCACAACCGTTACTAACCACTAAAGATCATAAATAAGCTCCGTGTGTTTGCTTTAAACTTTCCAGCGAGTCCTCTGACGTAATCTCCCAACTCGCCATCTCCGTGTGCCCGTAGACTCGATTCTTGAGTCTTCGCCGCAGCCCATTCGGGTATAGGTGAACTCGACTCACTGAGAAAGGAGAGCAAGTACATGAGTTCGCAAGTATAACAGCGAACTTGCGACATTTGAGAGGAATTTCGATAAAAAATTTCAGAAGACTGCTGTAAATTTATTTTAATATTTAATATCTATTCAGAGAATGTCTAACAGTTACGTTGATATACACGCTTTCGAAGAGTTACTCAGTCTAGCGGCAATATCAGAAAACATTTCATGACGATGAAGTGAAATCTCTAAATGGTGATTAATTATTAAAACAAATTACAGAAATGATTTATAAGCTACACAACTCGCTATTAGCCCATAGACGCAAGCTTCCATGACGAAATGAATATACCAGTTATGCGCTTTATTGTCTCAAGGACATAATATTGAAGTTGCTCCATGCGCAATTTTTGTTTAACGCAACGCATTCGTTTTCTCATGGTGGACGTGGAATAGACAAGAATACAACCATTTTGTTCGCACTGGACAAAATTTGTATGTTTTCTGTTTGAAGCATGGATTACAGCGTGAACCTTATACCAGACGTTTCTCCTCTAGTAGAACACATTTGCAATACTGTTGTCTCAATTTTTGTTGTACACCTTCCGCAGTCTCACAAAAAACAGCTTAATTAAAGGCCACCTCGACAATCGGTCTTTGCCTTGCCAGTGCTACTTCACAGCAGCAACATTGTGTTCTCATTTTCTAAGTCGTGTTGCCACGGTTCGCGCGGATCTCCCCGTTGGAGGATCGAGTCCTCCTTCGGGCACGGGTGTGTGTGTTGTCCTTAGCGTAAGTTAGTTTAAGTTAGATTAAGTAGTGCGTAAGCTTAGGGACCGATGACCTCAGCATTTTGGTAGCATAGGAACTTACCACCACCACTAAAATATGATAAGTCATTACTAGCCTTGAACTCCTGCATGTTTCAGTAACAGAGAACGAGTCGAGTATGAAGGCACCGCAGCGCCAAACTTCTGTCATCACACTCGCGGAACTGCAGCGGGAACGAAGGAAGCTACGTAGTTAGCACTGATATAAATGCGGCGCCTTCAATTGTGAAGTATGCTACCCGAACATTAGATTCGTACTCACTCCGTTTCTTATCTCTCTTACATACACTGAACCTGCACTGATGCGGGACAAAGGCACACGGAAAAGAAGTCTGCGTAGAATACCGGTAACTTTTTATACAGTAACAATATCTCTATCAGCTCTTGAATACCTTCCTGAAGCTACCGAAATTTCAGTAACAGTGGGCAATATGCTTACAACTAAAGGGCAGTTATGTTTCCATGGTTGGGAATATTGTGTTTACAATCCACATAATAATTTACTATTTCTATTTTTCGCTTGACCGAAAATTAAAACCTAGCGTTAAGGAGACTAATTGTAGTACTGCGTTGATGTATTTAGAGCGATGTTTTTTTAATTTGAGATTGTGTATTAATGTAAGAGAGACAAAATTTTCACAAATTCCTGAAACATCTCTGAACAAAAGTATTAGTAATACTGCTACTATAACAAAAGACATACTAATTTACCAATATTATTTCCGGCAGTATTTTTTTCTGTTTTTATACCCTTTATTTCTAAATATTTTCACCGTTTCTCTAAGTAACAGCATTCAAACTTGAAATATTTTCGTATTATAACCCTGTCATCCTACAGATCACCTTCGCTGAACACTAAGTCTCTGCAGGAGTTATTTTGGCCAAGTTTTATTGCGATAGATACTAGTTCTCAGTTATATCAGTTTTTGCTTTTGGTTTGTAGACTGGAAAACTGTTCACTTTTGTACCTAAAATAAAGAGTGTTTTCTGCATTATTACAGGTATTAACAATCGTTAGAGACATTTCACACACCCGCAAGCACAAAATGTCTTCATTGTCGTTGATACGAGGCGGCATGGACACAATCTCGTGATTGGACCGAAATGAAATTGCAGTGTAATGGGCGGCAAAGATTCAATTACCGCAGAATTTATTGCATATTGATTACAGCGTTGGGTATGCTATACGAGACGTGGATCAGTCTGACGTAGACTCGTGGATAAGTGTATAGTCAGTGTAGGTTCACACAGAGTTCCCGTCTTTCAAATTCTTTTTTTAAATTATTCTTTCTTCGACAATAAAATGAGATCAACTATCATTGTTCTGTTGTCTGTTTTACGATATTTCAAGTGTTTTACGTATTATAGAACCCTTATCTTTCGTCACATGTTCAACAAAACAGTTATCCCAAGTTCAGCGACAATTATTCGTCTTAAAATTACCCCCAGACTCTGCGCCATATGATGATGAATTTTATTTTAAGACAATACTTCATTTGACAAAAGGTCATGCGATCTACGGCCAGTTAGATGACACGATTTATTGATTAACTCATCTCATAATTTACGGGCGTAGTTGAATAGTCAGATTGTTGATCTTACTTCCAAACATTTCGAATTAGAAACCTGTGAGTTCTAATAGGTACACTGTTTAATGATTTCTAGTCCATGTTTATTCATTACAACCAAACCGAGTAAAAATTACCAACTGAGTTAAAATTACTCTACAATTCGTCACTCCTCACTTGTGACTCGTAAAGATATTTTACAATTCGAAGACTGATACAATGACTGCCACAACAGTATTGTATAGCTATCACATTGAAAGATGTGAAAACATTTGCATGAAATTACAACTGGTTTTCAAAATGCTAGTGACTGCAGTTATTGCTTCTGAGCGATAGAAAAATAACTCGCTGTGCAATGTCTGAGCACAGATGGTTATCATAGTTTATGTAGGAGCTCGGTCAACAAATAATAAAGGAAGGTTAGTGTTAAATGTCCCGTTGACGGTGAAGTCATTCAGACGAATCACAAGCTCGGATTTGAGTAGGATCAGAAGGAAAATTTGTCGTGTCCTAAGCAGACCTGACTAGTCCAGCATTTGCTGTAGCAATTTAGAGAAAACACGGAAAAGCTAAATCTAGATAGCTGTATGGGAATTTAAACTCAATGCCTCCTGAATGCGAATCCAATATTTTACGACTAAACCAACCATCTCTGTAGTGTTAGGTTGGTTCAACTAAAATGTTAATGCTGATCATTGATGTCTCGCTTCCATGAAACGTTCAGTACTACATCTGGATTTCCAGTATTATCTGTCCTGCAAAGAATCTGATATTTTTTTCGCAAAAGATGGCTCATACTGCATTTAGATAATCAGTATACTCTTCTTAAAAATCAATACCACGCCGTACAGTGAAGTGAGATCTTTGGCTAGAATTTCCGGCGATCCTGTCGACGTATGTTGAGACAAAATGCGTCAACATGGTGCACACAACTACGCGATGGTAAACAAGGCTACCCGAATTAATAAGGAACTACACTGCCTTACAAAAGACATTGAAGCACCCACAAGACATGGCTGGATGTTAATATAACTTCTTACACGTACACACCATTGGTTGGTATGTAAATTATTAGCTTTGAAATTTTCTGATAGGTAAAACGAACGCCAGAGTGCATTCGTGTTGTTAGTGAGAATGTTATTACCAGGCCCGGTAGGGTATACAGGAGGCGTGAACAGCTACAGATATCGTGAAGGACACGGAGATGCCGCGTACACGTGTAAGACAGCGTCATCAGCACCTGACCGAGTTTAAAAGGAACCTCATTGTTCGAATCGTGCAGTATCCATAGAAATTGGTTTTACCTTGAATGTTACCATCACTAACTGAATATATTTGCTAGGCATGCTATTTATCATAATTACACTTGTTCCTTTTGTTCTAAACTGTGTATTTTCGGCTAAGCGCCAGAAACAGGTCCTACCCCTACACTATTCCTGAGTTGATACATTTTGATGAAATTAGTCAAAGAAAGCAGTCTATGGTCGATAAATAGTCAGGCAATAAAATGTCACCAGAAATACTCTGCTTGACAATGAAATTGAAGCATTCAGAAGGGAAAAACGCAACTAAACGACACTTCACGGGATTGGAGAATTTCAGTGATTACAATTTCGAGTCAAATTTACCACTAACTACTCAGTACGAGCCCACTTATCAGTATGACGTTGCCACCTCTTAGGCCTGCGTACATGTACTTATTTGCTTGGGAAGAATGCCATAAGGCCGTTGCATCCTCACGTGAGACCGGCTGGTGGTAACAGGTCTCTGTTATCCTGGGTATAGTCACTGGGGCGGTGTTGATGTCCGCGCTGCACCCACACAAGTTCTTTCGGAGCCAGATCTGGTGATACTGCTGGTCATAGGAACACCTCAAAATCACGCATGGAAACGGACCATTCTACTGCTGAAGAAGTTCATAGAGAAATGGGCCTTGTGTGGACGAACACTGTTAAGCTGAAAAGTGGCACTAAGATACTGTCGCATGACAGGTAACACATGAAGACGCAGGGTGTCTGTTACTTTGTCCTCAGAGTTCCCTTAATCGCTATCAGCCATGACCTGAAGTGATAACCGATGGCTCCCCACACCATGACGCTAGGAGTAACACAACTATGCTTCTCCGAAACATTTGAAGAATAGGAACTGCGGTTCATAGTTGAAAACAATCGAAGCTATTCATCAGCAGTCCATACTTCCCAGTCACGGCACCACCTCCATACGAAACCGTTTGTGTTGTGGTGCTAGCAGCAGCCTATGAGTGGTTTGATAAGTCCCTAGCCCTGTAGCAACTAGGCGCCAGCCAATGGTGCGAGACGACACAAAATGTTGCAGCGTCTTCATATCTTGTCCTCTGACAGCAGGTGCAGATGTGATGGGGTTATGATGTGCTTGGTGCACAGTTTGGCGAATCCTTCTTTGTGACCGGCCGGGGTGGCCGAGCGGTTCTAGGCGCTACAGTCTGAAACCGTGCGACCGCTACGGTCGCAGGTTCGAATTCTGCCTCGGACATGGATGTGTGTGAGGTCCTTAGGTTAGTTAGGTTTAAGTAGTTCTACGTTCTAGGGGACTGATGACCTTAGAAGTTAAGTCCCATAGTGCTCAGAGCCATTTGAACCATTTGAACCTTCCTTGGGCTTGTCAGACATGGTCGACCTGAACCTTGACGAAGAGTCTGCCTGTCCTCACGTTTCCATGTAGTTCTAAATCGGGCTACAGTTACAACTTAAGGCCCGACAAATCTATATATTGCAGGATTCTACCAGCCGGCCAAATGGAGACCTACACTGATACCCCCTTTCAAATTCTGTGAGGTGTCGATTACGCTGCCTCACACGCGTATGTGGGATCTCTGTATTCTACACAGTGATCACTCACCATCTGACGCCGTTTATGTCCTTCCAGATACCCTACCAGGAATGGTAACAACGCTAAACGCGAACACTCTTGTACTGCGGTAGTGGTTCTACCAGTCACAGCTCTAATTACAATATTCAAAAGAATTAGGGGAACATTACTTTTGGTGTCTGCTATAACCTAATGAGCATTGATTGAGGACTGGGTATTTTATGAAATTAAACCTTTATGTATCACGAATTAAGAACGCAACAAAACATCGTTACATTCTCGGTCGTTTACAAAAAATAAATGAAACGTCCTACATGTGTCGGACTACAATGCAGTAGTCATCTTGGGTGGTTTTCACTAAGCTGTGAGAGCTTCAAGAAAGTATATCACATACGTGAGCGTTTATCATGCCTGACACCTGCGTGGCATGCTTCGTATAAGTCTACGAAAGTCACCCTGTGGTACCCGTTCCCATTATTCAATGAGAGCCCATGACAGTTCTTTGAGAGTTTATGATGGAACAGGATGACCAAGAACACGTCTTTCAGGCATGTTCCACACATGCACGATGGGGTTTATGTCCGGACTCGGCCATTCCATTAGTTCAGTGTCCAGGTTTCGCAAGAGATCCCTGATGACTCCCGCCACATAGGCCGTGGCATTAGAAGGAATTCAAGGCCACCACCATATGCAGTAGCCATCAGATGGTTCAACAGGATATGTTCGATTTACTGCCCGGCAGTGAGGGGACCACAGACAACAACAAAATCCGTATGGCTGTGAACACAGGACATCACAGAACCTTGGAAATCTATCGATTTCCTGGGTAACACTTGGCAGACCACGGGTCTCCGCACACGAACATAGACATCACCTTCCGTCAGAGGATATCAGGACTGGTCTGTGGATAACTTGTTTAGAAAGTAACTAAGTTGCCAGTGGACGTGGGAACGGCAGAACTGAAGGCGAGCTGCAAGACGCTATAGTATCAAGCGAGGTACTCGAGCAGGACTTCTGTATCGAAGGTTCTTTCTCGTAACCTGCACATTAAAGTCTGGTCAGACACAGCGGCTCCAGTGGCCCATCTCAGATGGTCTTGCAGTGCTCTGGCAGTATCCGTACGACACCGCAACGCTGAGGTGGTGAGATATCGGTATTGAAGGGGGTTTTAATGCGTGGGCGACCTTGTCCAACTTGCCTTGTTTACTGGCCTGTCTCACTGGTGCGTGTCCACTACCTATGGATGACACATGGAGAGGCATTTGCATTTACAGCAAACACGATCCATCTTTTTGGATCAAACTGACCATTCTTGCAACTTGCGTTGCATTAAGATGTCGCAATGCATATGCTTGGTTGAACACAACGTCCACAAACAACTGCCATCTGTCTACCTCACTAGAATACATTGGGACACCAGTACTCACCTCCTTCTCAGACGTCATCTGACACTGTCATCTGACTTCTGAGCTTCAGAGATTCGGTAAGGCTTCTGGGCTCTGTTTCCTGGCTATCACACTCAAGAGACCTGAAGTCACTCTTTCTGAAAGTGCTTAATATTTTAATGTGCTTCAGCAATAGGTTTTGAGGAGCCGACACAACAGACCTGTTGCAGTTCTACGACACATTCGAACGGTCTTTTTGTATGGATCAGTAAGACTTTTACGTTTTAAGCTCTTAGCTACTGCCGGCCGGTGTGACCGTGCGGTTCTAAGCGCTTCAGTTTGGAACCGAGTGACCGCCACGGTCGCAGGTTCGAATCCTGCCTCGGGCATGGATCTGTGTAATGTCCTTAGGTTAGTTAGGTTTAAGTAGTTCTAAGTTCTAGGGGACTGATGACCTCAGAAGTTAAGTCCCATAGTGCTCATAGCCATCTTAGCTACTATTTACCACGCGAGAATAAAGGTCGCCACGGGGGCCTAAATAACCAGCCTCATTCGCAGCCTATTTGCTTGGGCTGCTGAGCTGCAACTACATATTCTGGGACAAGACCTCATGGTACATTAGGCATATGCGTTTGGAATTGTCCACAGTTGATGGTATTTCACCTGATTGAACGACTACCCACGGATATTGCTTTCGGAAATAATAAAAGAATTGTGCTCTGAATGGAAGCAGACCTAATGATCCTTCGTGCAGATAAGTCACTCATTCCCCATGTTGCGGTTGTGACACACCCTAGAACATTTTGAAGCGCAAAATTATTTTAAAATTAACACAAAGAGTCAATAACATAGAATGCTTTTTAGAAATAAATTCTTCAATATATAAAGCAAGCACTGCAAATATATGTCGATCTCCATTGATTGACTTAACCAGGGGTAAAAGTGGGCTGCTCGGAGGTGTGACCTAATCGCATCCTCAAATGAATTCACGGTTTACGTTGCAGACGTACAGGCGAGATTGAGATCATTGGAGCAGATGAAATACGTACTGAGGTCATCGGAGAATATGAAATACATACTGAGGTCATTGGGAAAGGTGAAATTTATTCCAGCTACGAAATGCCTCATATGCAATGAACCCCCACCCCTTGAGTGCATTGCAATGTGTCCTATTCAGGTACTCAACAGAGAAGCCACCCCAGAACTTCTAAGACAGCCTCCTTCACCAAAAAAGGTGAGGTTCTGGAAGGAGGTGATATGCTGCCAGCTATTAGGTGTTGCAGGGGCGATGAGTTAGTAGCTACTGCAGCCAAAGAGTTATGCGCAACATCCACTGTGGCATACCGTAAAGCGCCTCTCCATACTGTGTAACGGAATGTAAATTCCCTCTGCGCACAGTGACCACGCTGTTAGAGCAGTGGAACTCGTGCTGTTGGCAATAAGAGTGGCTGGAAGTGACAGGCAACAAGTGGCGGCTATTAATACGCTTCCGCGTTGGCGACAGCCCCCTGACACGCGGGTTTCTCCTCCAAAGAGAGGAGCCATCACTCTGCGATGCCTGTGACGTACTACTGACAGTGCTCCACGATTTAGTTGATTGTTGTTTACTTGCTGACAAGGGACCAGCCCTAAACTTACCTACGGGTTTCCTCTCCATTTTAGGAGACGACGGTGGGACGGATTTTAAAATTTTATGATATAACACAAATATTTTCTAAATTGTTGGGATATAGATTTTAGTTTCCACTAGAAGAACTTGTTATTCCCACTTTTATTGTCTGTAAACTTGACATAATTTTTAGATTATTATTTAATATTGCTCTCATTGAGAATTTCTTATTAAATGATTCTTAGTGTTTTAACGAGTTCATAAAACAAAAACAGAAGTGCGGTGCTAATAATCTAGATGTTGAGCGTCTCAAACTAAAAAAAGCAGAAACATATTTCCTACTACGAACAGTATCAAGTCTTCCAAGGTGTGCCAGACAGTAGGTTTTAGATTAAAGGCTTACTTTCCAGCGACCAAGAGTGTCTGCTGTATGATCTAGTGTTGTCGCCTTGTAGAATGAAATTCTCTCTTATGTATTCACTTCCGAAATGCTTAACTATCAACGACGTTATACGCCTAGTTACAGTACATTATGGGAAGATAATATGCTGTGTCCGTCCTCTAAAAGATGTATGGGATAACCAGAATTTCACCGTCAGATTTTCAGAGGTTGTTCAAGGATACCTTCTGAATATTTTACCACATGGTATTCACGAGCTTTGGCGGATCGTTACAGGGTAGTAATGTAATTACAATTTATTCGGTTTGTTGCCGCAATCACACTTGTTGTTGTGAAAACACATTCACAACAGTGAAAAGCCTCTAATACGCAATAACCAAAAGGTATAATATACAAAACAAATGCTGTTGTTCAATCATTGCACTCAGTGCACCAAACACGAGGTGCGTATCGACCCATCCTCATCACTAAACTTGTCCATTGCACCGCTGTGTATCACTGCTAATGCTAACTAACACTGCCGGAAAACAAAACCGTAGACAGAACCGAGCAGTACTGAATGCAAACCTGAGGCATCGATTTAAAGAGGACAATACTGTTGTCAACAGCAGGGACGGTGAGCGAATTTAAACAAGACGCACAGCGCATACTGTCAAGATTTGCACTGTTGTGCACTATTTTCAGTGCAAATGGTTCAGATGGCTCCAAGCACCATGAGTTGGTTCAAATGGCTCTGAGCACTATGGGACTCAACTGCTGTGGTCATTAGTCCCCTAGAACTTAGAACTACTTAAACCTAACTAACCTAAGGACATCACACACATCCATGCCCGAGGCAGGATTCGAACCTGCGACCGTAGCGGTAGTGCGGTTCCAGACTGTAGCGCCTAGAACCGCTCGGCCACTATGGCCGACTAAGCACTATGGCACTTAACACCTGAGGTCGTCAGTCCCCTAGACGTAGAACTACTTAAACCTAACTAACCTAAGGACATCACACACATCCATGCCCAAGGCAGGATTCGAACCTGCGACTGTAGTAGCAGCGCTGTTCCGGTCTGAAGCACCTAGAACCCCTCGGCCACAGCGGTCGGATTTTCAGTGCAATACAGATAAGAAGCTAATTATTCCAAGAAATCAAACGAAATGCAATAACTAACAAGTCACCGGAGACCGTGGTTCTCTTATACCAGAACGGTTTCCCTGAACAACCTCTCAAAGTTGGTCGGTGGAGCTCTGGTTCACCTTGTTTAACACATAGAAAAGCCTTTTTTCCGCTGGGATTTCATTCATGTAAGTTTTATGTATGTAAAAGTATTCTATATAAGTAAGTGGGAAAACATCTATTGCAAATGACATAAGCTATAAGTGTAGCTGTGAAGAAACCTCTGCCTCAGTATGTCCTATCCTCAATATCCCAACCAGTAAATCATACGTTACCACCATTCGTCCAAGTTAACTACCCCAGGTAATTTGTCTGACTTTCCAAATTCTAGGTGATAAATTCGCCACGTTACGTTTGCTGGAAACAGCTTCACCAAGGACACATCATTCAAAGGAGGTGCCACAGAGACTCACAGATCATAAGCTACATGTCTCTCTGACTGTGTTACCTGCCAGTTCACTTCCATTTGCTTCCAGCTAGGTTGAGCTGTTGTATGGTAAGCAAGGCATTGAGGGAATCAGCCGATGAGAGATTTTCCCTCTTGATAACATATCATCTGCTGCAACGCCCACAGAACTGCAACACCTCCGGCATCAGATATAGTGCATGTGAATCCTCAGAGCACAGCGGGAAGAGATGATGGAGCAGCACCTAGAACTAGCCACACTTATTTAAAAATTATAAAGTAGTATCTCAAAAATTTATTTTTGAGTACAGAACTTTGTGCAAGCCATCAAGGACAAAATAAAACACTTATCCAATAATGAGGGCGGAAATTGGTCCCAGATTAGTAAAGGTATATTTATGTCTGGCAGTCTCAATTCCATCAGATGCTGCTTTGCTTGTAGTGATAACGAGAGCGCCCGTCATCCACAGGCAGCTTTTGTACATGGGCTACATCTGCAGCGATCAGTCGTAGCGAAAGAAGGTGACTGTGGATGTGCTCGGAATAATACCAGCGTTTTAACGCACATACGTCACCCTGGCCGTATGCAAATCGGCTGTATTGTAGTCAGAGTTAAAAGGAGATCATGTGATACTAACATCTGACCGTCTCCCTTCCAGTTCTTGCCTTTCATTAATTTTAAATAGTCCGGGTTTTGAGGTGTTTGACTTTAAGTCTTTCACGAGGGGACAGCGACCTTTCTGATACAATATTAAGCATAGGAACTTAAATCATTCGTTAAAAATGAGAATGATTTTCTTTATCTGTAAATGTGAAAACATAGCAACAGGACGATCACAGTAAAGAAATATTTTGCCATTTTCGAATGAAAACCGAAAATTTGTTTTTTTCGACCGTTCATTTAACTTCTTAAGAGATAAACTGCAATGAATTGAATGAAGCAGCAAGAAAGAAAATAGCTAAGTCATTCGCAAGTAGAGAATGCTAAACAGCACTTTTGATTCCAAACATTACGTCTTTTGTCGCAGTTAAAACTAAGTGGAACCTTAAATTTATTTCATTTTATTGTAACGGAAAGGATTTCACTACATTCACGGTAAATGCATCCTTGTAAGTGAAGCACTAAGTGCTGCTTACAAATAGTACTCAGTGCTAGGTTATTTTGTCGAGAAAGACATTTAGAAGGTGTTGTCAGCGCAGGAACTGTTCTTGAACAGGCGCGTCTACAAGCGCTTGTTTGTTTCGGACCCTGGGTGGCGCAGGTGGTGTAGATCGCCATCCGCAGGGACCGTGTCAACGTACAGATCGATCACTGTCGGCTCCAGCAGCAGGAGGTGGCGGATGTGTGGAGGAGGAGTAGCTAGTGCAAAGTGACCAAATTACTCGACACCGGGGAGACTTTCAGATAGTTAAGTGCCGATCGCTAACGTGGACTCTTAAGTCCTTGCTACTGGTAATGGAGCCAGCCGTTGGGGAGGCGACTAACACAGAGCTGGCGAAGGCGACAAGCCGGCCTGTGTGGCCGTGCGGTTCTAGGCGCTACAGTCTGGAGCCGAGCGACCGCTACGGTCGCAGGTTCGAATCCTGCCTCGGGCATGGATGTGTGTGATGTCCTTAGGTTAGTTAGGTTTAATTAGTTCTACGTTCTAGGGGACTGATGACCTCAGAAGTTAAGTCGCATGGTGCTCAGAGCCATTTGAACCATTTGAAGGCGACAAAAGGCACGGCGTTGTTGGCTCAGTCGGCGAGGCAAAGTCATTACGGTGCACCCTACTACACGATCTCACTGTCCGAATTCTTCAGGATGCCTTAGGTAACGGTATTTGCTGAGCACCTTATCTTTGAGAAGATTATTGTCCTGATCGTCGGTAGAAATCCCAACAAGTAGAGTAACGTTTAGAAAGGCATTCGCAGAATTGAAAGCTTCAGGCCATTATGGAAATCATTTTGAATATAAAGTGGAGATGTTTTTTTTTTTTTTCAAATGATTGCTTTCTTTACCTAGATATATCCGAAAACATGCATTTTTTGAGTCTTTTGTTTAGCTGAGCTATCATCCCGGTTTCTTTAAATACTCGTAGCTTGTTGGGTGTCAATACTATTATATGGACGGCAGAACTGCTGAGAGTGTTTATGGTTTTATCAATGCTTTTCGCCCGAGTTCAGAGAAAAGCTATGGGAAACATACAGACCTTGCACGTAAAGCTGCATATATCTCGGTAAACTTGAAAAAAAAGAACAAAACTTAAGGTGCAGCAGGTGCCTCTGACTTGGCTAATCGCTAACCTCTGCTTTAGCTCAAAAGCCACCTACTTCATCGGAAAGCAGCTCAGCATAAGGTTGAGAGCGCTTTTTAAGTGATTTTAGCAGACTCGCCAGCAGCTAACCGAGGATACGCTCGTCGCACTACGGTGGTTACTGAAGAGTGCCAATAGTGTATACTGACTTAGCATTGCTAGTAGTTGCCAACCAGGATCGCCAAACGCGCAACCAGCCATGACCGGCCATGGCCCCTGAGATGCTAGGTATTCGCGATGACCCGAGGAGCACGTGTGGGTTATCGAACGCATTGTCACCGACCCCACCCCCTGTTACCTCCATCCATGTTCAGAACTGCACTGCTGTCGTAAGAACACAACCAGCTTTCTTGTCAAATCCGTCATGGTTACTCGAGTGATTTCTATTTTATTACTTTTCCCTAGAAAGCAGTCCATATATTGATACAGATTATGTAATACAGCATATTGGTGACGTTGCCTGTGTCCAGTGATTGGAACAAGAAGTAGTTTGTGGGAAAATTCTGTTAAATCAGTGGAATAATCACTGATAGAAAACAAATAAAAGCGTAAGTACTATGATCATTATAGAGGGAAGTCCGTGATTGACAGTTCAGCTTTTGTAATCCTATAAAAGCGTCCTAAAATACACCTGTGTCCAGTGGTTGGAACAAGAAGTAGTTTGTGGGAAATTCGGTTAAATCAGCGGAATGACTACTTATAGAAAACAAACAAAAGCATAAATACTATGATTATTACAGGGGGAAGTTTTCTGGCTGGCGACACGTGGAGTCATGGTTCCAATCACATCTAGAACAATTGTTTTATATTTGAGATTTCTGCATGGTTCTGGGACTTGCTTGTTTAATAGAGTATCGTGATTTGCTAGAAAATTCTATGTATATATAAAAAGGAGCACTCTCTACTAAGCCGGCCGCGGTGGTCTCGCGGTTCTAGGCGCGCAGTCCGGAACCGTGCGACTGCTACGGTCGCAGATTCGAATCCTGCCTCGGGCATGGATGTGTGTGATGTCCTTAGGTTAGTTAGGTTTAAGTAGTTCTAAGTACTAGGGGACTAATGACCACAGCAGTTGAGTCCCATAGTGCTCAGAGCCATTTGCACCATTTGAACTCTCTGCTGAGGCAGGTAGTTCAGTGTCGTGTATGCTTCAACGTGTGCTCAATTAACGTTATTTCAGAGGAAGCGCTAATTTTGCTGACGATCTTGCTCTCGAAACTGATCCGCGGTTAGACTTGAATATAATGTCCAGTAAAGGATGAAATTTGTTTAATGTGATGCTAGACATCGTGTATGTGTTTTTCTTAGCGTTCAGTGTACAAGGAGAAATGTAGGTTTATTTTTTGGGTATCACATTTAGAAGGCTACTGCTTTTTGGTGATTTGATAGGAGTTACGGCGATTACAACATTCACATAGAATGCATCTCCATAAAATATTATAACATGGGAATCCAAGTTGTAAGTACTGTCACGGACAATAATTAAATATGAATCGAAGTGCAAAACAATTATTTGTTAGACTAACGGCCTCTGTCTCAGATGTGGGACACGAAGAGGAAACAAGAAAATTCAATGTGTACCTCCAGGACGAAGGGATCCCATATTCCTGTCCCCTTTAAGCTTCCGACAAAAGCACCATTCCTGTACAGCAACTCGTTAACTCATTTCCGCAGCGCTCCCCTGTGGCAGAAGTACGAGCATACTGCTAGCGCTCTAGCCTTAACATCAAGCGAATCTCTTAATGCTGTAATGACGATGGAACGGGAAGTACAGCAGCGAGAATTCTCGGACGACATAAAAATAATAGCATATCGTTAGGGGATTAAGCTCCGCGCTGGTCTTCAGCGTGTTCAGCTGAAGCTTAATTGATGCTTTTGTCAGTAATAAGCTGTATTCGACGTACCGAAATAATAATTGTAAAGAGCATCAAAATCTAATCACTTTAAAAAGGAGAACTGACGACACTTGCTGATAATGATCTCGTCGTTTCGGCGTCATTTCGGACAGTCCTTGAAACTATCCGACTGCCATGATTCTGCTGTAGGTGACGCTTCTCGTAGTATCAAAATCCCGAATTACAAAAGCATGACATGACGCGTACGTTTTTTGAAGTTGTCGTCTTACTAGCTTCACTGAGTTAGCTACTAAGTTATTCATTTAGATATTTTAGATTTGTATACTCAGCGAGGTTCAACTGCATTGTCCACCTCTCGTCCTTACGAAACCGAATAAATCATATACGCCTTCCCACATAACGTGGGGACCAATAATGTTTCACAAATATTTCAAAATATATTAACGAAATACTTATCTAACTACAGTCGATAGCTATTGGAAAGGAGGAAGGTTTGGCAGGTTTTAACATCCCATCGACGACGAAATTATTAGAGTCTGAGTCTAAGCAATGAGGAAGGATGGGGAAGGAAATCGGCAATGCCCTTTCAAAGGACGAAACCCAGCATTCACGCTAAGTGACTTTGGGAAATCAGGGAAAATCTGAAGCTGGATGTCCTGACAGAGTTTACAACCACGTCCTTCGGAATGCGGTCCAGTTTTTTTTTTTTAATCTCCACGTTAAATTACTCGGCGATAGCTCTTAAAAAGGAGCGTACATTGCTATAACATTCGCAAATGTTCACAGAAATTACTGTCGTAGAAATAACAGAAAAATTTATGAACTTCCAGGCTGAATTTTGCAAGCAAAGCTCTTCGTGTTTTATGTAATTTTTATGTGGTACCGGAGGAGAAATTCCATTGTGCTGACAGTATGAATCTCCACTAAAAAAGTTATATCGTGGTATTCCACTTTTTGAAAGCTGGCGGTTGTCATTAAGGAAAGTGCGTGTACATGAAAACGTTATTTCAGTGTCTTTTTAGACCCTAATAATTACAAATATAGCCCACTTATCAGCGTGTTCTCGCCTTTGCATTATCTCGAAGCAGTGCTAAGCCACGCGCAGTATGCTTCAGTATCTTTTTTTAGAGAGATAACGCAGTGTGGGCTTATCACTTTGCAGAAGTCTTCTATACTTGTTATTACCATTATCATCATTAGATTAGTCGTACACGCTCGACATTTTTTTACATACGTCACATACATTTGTGTAAAAATCACAAAGGATACGCTTGAATAATGATCACAGCAGATTCACCCACTTATCAGCAACATTCTAGGAGGAAAATAATGCTAGGGATGAATGTCCATTCGACGAAGATGTCACTTAAAATATAATTCAATCAATGATTGGACAAGAAATCATTCTAGTATTCGACCAAAGACGGATACTGCCTTTTTTGTGCTATTCAGCATTTTAATTCCCTCAGGTGATCTGTTGAGTCTCAATGATTCATCTTTCGCCATTTCCTTAGTGCAGCATTGTGTCACAACTCTTGATTGCTTGTGGCGATAATTATAATACAGAAGACAACATATGCTTAATTTTATGCAAATTTACTCATTTTGTTGCACAAACCATAAATCATCTTTAGGTGTTTCTACCGAGAGTAAAATTAAAATATTCGTCATACGAGGTGTGGCTATAAAATAACGGGATTATTGCTATAAGATATTTTATTTCAGAGACATACGTATTTAGTTACTGTCACCCTCAATGTACTCCCCTCTTCTACCCCAACAACCCTCCATGCAAATTTTCTATTGGCGGAAACGGTGATGAAAGTCTTCCTCTGCGAGCTCCTTTGTTACTCAAGCCGCTTGTACTTGCACTGCTATGTTAAACTGATTATGTAAAATGTGCCTCACGCATTCTTTGTCAATTGCAACAGTTTCAGCAATCGATAGAGTTCTCAACCGACGGCCACATCGGATCAGATGACATACTTTCTCGATATTTTCATCTGTTTTTGATCTTGAAGGGCGTCTTGGGCGTGAGTGAGTTTCAACGTTTTCTCGGCCATCTTGTAAACGCTTGAACCCCTCAAATAACACATACGTTATAAACAGTCTTCACCACACACTTCTTTTGGTAAAAAACAGGTCTCAGTTGTAGTTTTCCAAAGTTCCATGCGAAATTTTAGGACAAGTCCTTCCTCTGTTGTTACACTTATCGTTTTCCCCGAAAAAGAAAGTAACAGCTCTTGCACAAGGCTTATTTGTCTACAGACACTAGAGATGCCGCATTCGTCTCAGGAGTTTTCAATCTTCACAGCTATTGGTCGTTCATCTTTGGCGCATGCGTACTTACTGTGTGATAGCCTCCGTCCCGTTATTTTATAGCCACAACTCGTATGTTTCAGAAAACTATATATGTTATCAAACACAGAGACATTTGTATTAAAATCAACTAAAATTTTCTCTCATTCATATTGCTCGAAGAAAAGACAGTAATCAACACCTGAGGAAAAACTTATTATCTCCATGGTAGGATTCATTTAAAAATATTGGACTATTTCAGAGACTGGCGACGCATGTATATGTTGTAATTAACCATTTAAGCTCCGCACAGTCACAAGTTTAATTATTATGTCCTTCGCAACTTAATTTCGTATGTTCTCGTGGTTAGCAGTTGCATTACATATTTTTATTTTGACAAACAGTAATTAATAATTGTTTGGCGTGCAACAGAATGGAATGAATTTTGAATATATGCTGCCTGACAAGAAAAATGAACAGGAGGAGGAAAAGAAACAAAACTTCACTTTCTGCAAGGATATGTCACATTTTTTCAGTGATTACAATATCAAGTCAAATTTACAAAGAACTTGGCAGTATGAGCCCACTTATCAGTATTACGCTGCAACCCACCTGGCCTGCATGCTTCCTCTGATCGGTTTGGGAAGAATATCGAAAAGCTGTTGTATTCTCACGTAAGGCAAGTTCGCCCATAACTGATTTAATACGTCCTAGCACTGGGAGAGAGATGACGTCTGAGCTAGTGACACACATTTTCTGTCGGGGTCAGATCTGAAGATATTGCTGCCTACAGGAGTACCCTAAAATCACTCAGACCGTTCCTAGAGACAAATGTCGTGTTTTAACGAGAATTCTCTTATTGATAAATGATACCACAATACTGTCACATGAGAGGAAACACATGACATTTATTTAGTTACATGTTCCATAGATCATTTGGACGATTCTTTTATCGAAATGGCGTGGAACGAGTTAGTTTACAGTATTTGTAAGCAATGTTAACATTAATGAACACATGAGGACGCAAGATATCTGTGACGTACCGTTGTGGCGTCTGAAGTTCCTCAGCCTCTGATAGCCGAGCCGCCGGCCGCAGTGGTCTAGCGGTTCTAGGTGCTCAGTCCGGAGCCGCGCAACTGCTACGGTCGCAGGTTCGAGTACTGCCTCGGACATGGATGTGTGTGATGTCCTTAGGTTAGTTAGATTTAAGTAGTTCTAAGTTCTAGGGGACTGATGACCACAGATGTTAAGTCCCACAGTGCTCAGAGCCATTAGCCATTTTGATAGCCGAGCGCTGGAGTCACACCCCATGGCTCCCCACTCCTTTACTTCAGGAGCAACATCAGGATATTTTAAAAATGTGACCTATCTTCAGGTCGTCGTCATACTCGCGGGTGATGGTCACCCAAGGTAATGCGAAATTCGTCGCTGAACACATTGCGATGCAATACATGAGCACGTCACGCTTTCCCGTAACATCAAACCAAAGGAAGCCTAGACATGGGAGGTAATTACCTAATCCGGCCTCTGCTATACTTCTACCCATCGCGCGAGGTGACACAGAATATTACTGGGAATCCATTACTTGTTCTCGGATGGCAACCGCGGATGTGATATGCCTACGATGTGCTTGGTGCATTTTTCCCTTGTGATGGTCAGTCGTAGTCGATTGGAATCTTCAAGTGGAGAACGCCTGTCCTCAAATTCGCAAGCAGTCCAACATCGGGCTACTGTTACATCTGAATGCCTCATGAATCTAGATGCTGTACAATCCGACCAACGGGGCAAATGGAGACCGACAATGACGTTTTATTTCAAACTCTGTCCGGTGCTGATTACGGTGTCTCACATGAGCACGTGACGTCCCCCGTGACCTTCACAGTGTCCACCAGACGCTGTTCTCGTATATGGTATCCCACCAGGCCTGGCAACTGCACTAAACACGAACAACATTACTTCAATTTGGTTGTTGTTCTACCTGTCGCAGAACTGCAGCTCTTGGTTTGTCCTTATCTGAAGATACCTTGAGATCTGACCATGTCTTCTAGGAGCTTCGATGTTTTGTCAGGCAGTGTATTTCTGCTAGGCAACTGTAATTAAATGAAGATCAGCACCAATTCAAGTGACCGTTCCTCGAATAACTATTTTTAAAGCAAAGAAAATAGCTGACAGTTCGCTTTATATTTAATTGGCTATTTAACACACCGTTAATAGCTGTTCTTGTGCAACCAAATTTTTCAAGAAGCACCTCTAAGTTCCACTGTCTCCTTATTCTTAAATAAAAACAAACCATAAATAAATTTAATGTTGTATGAAGTGAAACAATATGATAACCGTATCAAGCTTCATAAATCCTGGTTTCTTTCCATACGACATACTAAGGTGTACAGCAAACAGCAACTGACTAAAGCAGGGTCCTTCCACGAAACGTGAAGCTTTTGTTACATCTGTAACACTTCCTGATGTATCTACAGTATTAATAATACATTTTATTTTATAGTAGACCAATCATCTCAGCTTCAGCTTTAAATCCTGTTTGCACGACCGTACCCCCATCAGAATGAATACCGGAAATTAAGATGACGTTATTCTTGACTGTCGGCACAGAAGATAACAAGACTACTTCATAGCGAAAAGCAAAAAAGGAATGTACAGCACAGTTTCTTATATCTTTAGTTTCTATGAGATTTGAAAATTATTTTTCCATAGCTTCCCAACAAAATACACTCTAAGACAAAAAACGACGCACCACAAAGAAATTTACCGAATGGGACGGATATCGTAGATGTGACGGACATGTTTAGACAAACAAATTATTACAATACCAGAAATATTTGATGATTTATTCGGAGAGAGAGCCTCAGAAATTGAGCAAGTCAACAACACGTTGATCCACATCTGGTTCTAATGCAAGCATTGATTGACGAGCTGTTGGATGTCCTCCTGAGGGACATCGTGCCAAATTCTTTGCAACAGACTCCTTAAATTGCCAAAATACCGAACTGGTTGGACGGCCCTATCCATAACGGCCCATTTGGGAGAGATCCGGTGACCTTACTGGTTAAGGTAGCGTCTGGCAAGCACGAAAACAAGTAGTAGAAAATCTCGCCGAGGGCGGGCGGGCATTATATTGCTGAAATGTAATCCTAGGATGGCTTTGCCATGAAAGGAACCAAAATGCGGCGTAGAATATCGTCGACCTACTGCTGTGTTGTAAGGATACCGTGGATGACAACTAAGGCGGTCGTGCTATGAAGAGAAAGGGCACCCTACAGCATAGCGTCTAGGTGTGGGGCCGTATGGCGGGTGACAGTCAGGTTAGTATCCCACCACTGTCTGGCCGTCTCCAGACTCGTCACTGCTGGTCATCGGGTCTTATTTCGAAGTGCGACTCAGCACTGAAGACAGCTTCTCCAGTCAATGAGATTTCAGACTGGAGATGCCCCAGACAGTGGTGGGGCAGCAACCTGATTGTCACCCGCCATGAGTTTCCTAATAAACATGCGATGTAAATTTACTGAAGTAATAATATGCGGCGTGCTGAAGAAGACCTCTCTTAGACTTGTAGATTTCAGCAAGAATTAACATATTATTTAAGTAATGTGATAGGCTGAAATACTTGTGAAACTAAGTCCTAAATTGTAATTCGAGCAATCTTTAATTAATTCTGAAGAAATAAATTTTTCAACTTGGTCACGATGGCTCTCGTAGCTGCAATTCAATTCACACCAATAATAATGCATCGATCGCCGGCCGGGGTGGCCGAGCGGCTCTTGGCGCTTCAGTCTAGAACCGCGAGATCGTTACGGTCGCAGGTTCGAATCCTGCCTCGGGCATGGATGTGTGTGGTGTCCTTAGGTTAGTTAGGTTTAAGTAGTTCTAAGTTCTAGTAGACTGATGACCTCAGATGTTGAGTCCCATAGTGCTCAGAGCCATTTGAATCAATTATCGATCACAACAGAGGTGGTATAAAAATTTTAGAAGGTATGGAGGCGGGTGTGGGGGTAACGAGACTCGTACTTTTGCTGCAATGTTGGATGGAAAAATAAATAAATAAATTGTTTTGCATCTGTTAGATCATCGCAACCAACGAAATGTTAATCTCAGTCAGGATACTTAAAGTGAGATCGCTCGTCGCTTCTCTTAATTGTTTTAACTGCGTAGATTATTTTGTTATTATTACTTAACAGATCTCATTAAAATACAACATTTATCTTTAAAACGTGTTTGGGCTTCTTATTATCATAAGATCTCCGTGTAATCATCTCAGACTGATGTAAGTATCCAGAACTGTAACGACGTATTAAATTTGTAACGATTCCAATAATCACACCTTATGAAAGACGTAAAAGGTCAAATCTAACCAACTGTGTAATTAGGAATCCTAGATTAATGATGAAAATGGAAAAGTTGGTAAAAGCTGACGTCAGGGAAGGTCAGTTAGGATTCCGGATAAATGTAGGACCCAGCGAGGCAATACTGACCTTATGACTTTTATTCGAAGACAGATTAAGGAAAAGCAAACTTACCTTTATAGCATTTGAAGACTTAGAGAAAGCTTTTGAAAATGTTGACTGAAATACTTTTTGAAAATCTGAGGGTAGCAGTGGTAAAATACAGGGAGCGCAAGGCAATTTACAACTTACCCAACAACCAGACGGCAGTTATAAAGAGTCGAGGTGCATGAGAGAGTAGCAGTAGTTGAGAAGGGAATGAGACAGGGCTGTAGCCTCTTCCCGATGTTATTCAATCTGCACATTGAGCAAGTACTAAAGGAAACAATAGAAAAATTTAGAGTAGGAATTACAGTCCAGGGAGAAGAAATAAAAACTTTTAGGTTTGTGGATGACAGTGTAAGTCTATCAAAGACACCAAAGGACTTGGAAGAGCATCTGAACGGCTTGGACAGTGTCTTGGAAGGTGGATATAAGAAGAACATCAACAAAAGCAAAACGAGAATAATGGAATGTAGTCTAATTAAATCAGATGTTGCTGAGGGAATTAGATTATGAAACGAAACACTTAAAGCAGCAGATGAATTTTTCTATTTGGGCAGTAAAAGAACTGATGGTGACCGAAATACACAGGATATAAAATGTAGACTGGCAATGGCAAGAAAAGCGTTTCTGAAGAAGAGAAACTTTTTAACATCGAGTATAGTTTGAAGTATTAGGAACTCTCTTCTGAAAGTATTTGTATGGAGTGTAGCCATGTATGGAAGTGAAACGTGGACGATAAACAGTTTAGATAAGAGGAGAACGGAAGCTTTTGAATTGTGATGCTACAAAAGAATGCTGAAGAGTAGATGTGTAGATCACGTAACTGATGAGGAAGTACTGAACAGAACTGGGGAGAAAAGAAATTTGTTTCACAACCCGACAAGAAGCGATCGGTTGATTGGACGCATTCTGAGACATCACGGTATCACCAATTTAGTTCTGGAGGGAAGTGTGGGGAATAAAAATGGCAGAGGGAGACCAAGAGATGAAATAGTAAGCAGATTCAGAAGGATGTAGACTGCAGTAATTACTCGGAGATGAAGAGGCTTGCACAAGATGGAGTAGCATGGAGCGTTGCTTCAAACCAGTCTTTGAACTGAAAACCACAACAACAGCAACAACTACAACAGATAAATTAGTAAAAGAAGGAAACTTCTATCATTTAAAACATTTCCATAGGAAAAGGTATAATGGATATTGTAGGAAAGCAGATAATACAAAGTCTACAGAACATACGTACACACAGAGTCTCTCTAATCGCTTTCCAAAATTGTTCATAATCAGTACCAGTTTCAGTAAAAATTAAAAGCATGCCGAGTAATACATTTAATTCCTGTGCTTTATCACTGAAGACAACTTCTTGCATTCCTCTATTGTGATATTGTGGCTCTTCGAAACCTAGAATAAATCGAGATATTTAAAACTACTCTTCTTTTAACAATCTGGGAATAAAATTCGTAATATATGTTGATATTTCATAAAAGTCATGAACAATTAGTAATTTGTGAAATATGACAGAGTACTAATTAATTATTCTGTACTTTTACAGAGGTGTTTTGAGAGTCGTCGTCCCCCCCCCCCCCCCAAGCCTCTCTTGAGTTTGAAGGTGGGTAAATGTCGAGGGAGCTATAATAACCCCTCTTGGCTCATATTCATGAATTGTGATTATCCTGCTTCGCGTAGTGGCTCAGAGAGATATGCGAGGCGAATAGGGTACCTGAAAAAGAAAAACGCCTAGAGCGCAGACAAAAATTTAAGGAAAGACGAGACTGTAACGAGGCCCAGAAAGTATTAGCAGCGGCAGCGGCAGCCGCAGCCGCGCCCTCCTTAATGAGCCGGCGTTGCTGCGCCTTAACGTGTCTTTCTTCCCTCTTGCGCCTGACGTATGGGTCATTAGAACGAAACTTAATTTAGTTAATCTGGATAGCGCTGCCACCCGTTCAAATAATTCAAGTCTCATCAAATTCGTGTTTCATATTTGCTCATGACTCGCATCAATAATTTCATAGGTTGTTGCTACGACATCTTGTCATGTACTTCAGAGTTCTGTTGTGTAGTTCCACGCCACCTTGACCTTCACGGTCTGATGACTAACAGATCAGCGACTGTTGTAAATGTAGCTCAGAAATATGTCAGCTTTCTTTGTCCAATGAATGCGAGCGTCAATTAGGCATAAAGTGCCTAGGTACTTATATCAGAATCTAGCAATCTTTAGGTGCGAATTTTATACCGATTCTGGGACTGAGCCGCGAGTGCTGGCCGTGCGGTTACAGCCGCCATTTCACTGATTCCGCGGCCCCCTCCCGCCTAAGGTTCGAGTCCTCCCTTGGGCATGGGCGTATGTGTTGTTCTTAGTATAAGTTAGTTACGGTTTTTTTTTTTTTTTTTTTTTTTTTTTTTTTTTTTTTTTTTTTTTTTTTTGCTGCGACTGACTGCTACAGAACGCAAACAGTTGGAAGATGTTATGTTCATGCCTCGAAATTTCCACTGTCACTTGGGTGAGACCAAAGATAGTGAAAACTGCCTCGTACGCATGTGAAACGCCTGTAGCGAAGTGCCAGCATCAAACACCGTCCGTCTCATTTTTTGTGTGGTAAATGGGCCGATAGTGACAGTTCAGATCGTAGCGTCGGCGCCAGGTGACCTGCCTACAAATAGCTGAGACTTTAGTGCGCGTATAATATTGTATATTAACCTTGGTCCAGGAACTTCAAGTAGTTGTCCAAGGTTACTGCTGTTGTCTGGTATGAGTGTCAATAGCTTTGACACCGTAATTACGTCTGGCAATACCTAGGTCACTGAAGATACTACGCATTCCATTGCTTCTAAACGTGCCAGCTCGTCTGAGAGCGAAGAGTGGGATGTGGTTGGGGTGCTGATCTCTAGGGAGAGCACTGGACTCGCATTCGGGAGGATGACGGTTCAATCCCGCGTCCGGCCATCCTGATTTAGGTTTTCCGCGATTTTCCTAAATCGCTTCAGGCAAATGCCGGGATGGTTCTTTTGAAAGGGCACGGCCGACGTCCTTCTCTGTCCTTCTCTAATCCAATGAGACCTATGACCTCGCTGTTGGGTCTTCTCCACCAAATCGACCCAATCTAGGGAGAGGGCCAATATGGGGACTGTCGGTATGGCTTACCCTGTAAGTACTGAGGGTAAGTACAAAGTCTTACCTGAGCTAAAAGGAGTCGCTTTAGATCCTACGCCTGGCGCCGATCCACTAGCAAGTCGCACAGAGAGATAGATTGTTCATCACTGGGAATTCCGGCGTAGGGTTGTTACTGGTGCACCTCGGGAAAATATGTCAGGTCGGGAAGAAAGACCAGGGTGGACTGAAGACGCCTGCCGTGGGATGGGATTTCGTTCTAAACACTGAATAAACTCTGAGCAGAGACTTGGAGACGGCAGAATGCTCTATGCGGCAAATGGCGGGCCGTGTCGGCGTCAGTGATGGCTGTCACCTGTGTTCTAAGTCAACCTTTGGCTCCTTTCGTCTATTAGCTGATGTGGATGAGACAGATACACTAACGAGGTGGAGGCGCAGCTCGCGATTTGCAGCATCGTCCATAGGAATGAGGTCAGTCACCTCTTTTGGAGCCAGGTGGAAGATTTAAAATTGTGGAGCAAATTTCCTGACGTGCGCTAACGAGGGGAGAATTTACGGATTCTCTGAAAACGTTATACGAGCGTCATACTGGAAGCACTACTAGGATAATAGTGCACATACATTGTGCACGCAGAGAATGTTTACATAAGAAAATCACCCGTGTGTGGCTGATAAAAAGATGTCTAATACATCATGGGGCCGTAGTGGGTCACCTGTGTTTACAATAGAGAGGTGGAGGGAGACAATTATTGAACTACATAAAATACAATCATCATAGCTTGTGAACAGTTTGTGTTAGGACGTCCAAACTTCACGGTTCGCTGCAAGGCATGATGGGAATTAATATGCGCATTCACATGACGAAGCCCACTGTCATTTGCATGGGTTCGTCAATAAGCAAAATTGGCGTATTTTGGGTACTGAGAGTCCGCATTTCGCAATCGACAAATCTCTTCACCCTCAACGGGAAACTGTGTATTGTGCAGTGTCCATTCACGGAATAGTCGCTGCGATATTCCTTTATAGCACGGTTACTATTGAATGGTACGTGAAGGTTTTGAAAGATGATTTCATCCGCATTATTCAGAGTGACCCTGATTTCGACGAAATTTAGTTCATGCAAGACGGAGATCGACCTCGTCGAAGCAGAGGAGTGTTTGATGTTCTGGAGGAGTACTTTGGGGACCGCTTTTGGCTCTGGGCTTCATAGAAGTCATTGGCATGGGCCTCGATTGGCTGCCGTATTCTCCGGATCTGAACACATACAACTCCTTTTTGTGTGTATATATGAAAGACAAGATATGCAGCAGTAGTCCCAAAACCATTGCTGAGCTGAAAACAGGCATTCAGGAGGTCATCGACAGCATCGATATTCCGACGCTTCAGTGGGTCATGCGGAATTTCGCTATTCGTCTGTGCCACGTCAACGCCAGTGATGGCAGGCATATCGAAAGTGCCATAACCTAAATCCGAGTATCTGTAGTGACGTTTACATGTTGGATAAAGTGTGTGTACGCCGTAGTTTGTAACCAATTTAAGTTTGTTTCCTCATATAGTTCAATAATTGACATCCTGTATACTTCTATTCTGAGGCCAGAAGGACAGCATGAGTCTAATATTAGCAAACACCTAAAAGTGTCCCGGTTAATGTTCCTAAATCACTCTTACTTACTAATGGTTGCAAAGCACAAGTTATAATCGTAAAACAGCCTGCAACAAGAAGAAAATAGCTGTGAAATCTTAAATTCCCAATGGAATACATACTGGGAAAATAGCCTAGACACGAATAAAGTATCGTAGTAGTAGAACGTGTCCTAGAATGCCTGGAGAAAATTTCTTGTAGTCTTCCCAAGAGCGAACGTAAATATTCAGTTCTGTGGAGAAGAAAATGTACGAGTCATCATTTATTATGTGCAATATTATCAAGTAATATGTTTTTTGAAGTAGAAGATAGGGCATGGGATACACCCACCATTGTTCAAGAACTAACCTAGAAAGTTATTACAACAATGGAGAAACCCTGAAAGCTTTAGATATCGTTCTGCACTGTTGCCTAGTAAGTAAAATAAGCATTAACACATTATTTCGTTTTTAATGAGATCTGATCGTAAGCCAAAGCAGTATCTTGTCTACCTCAAGGAAGTGTGATACGAGCGTTACACTTCACGATATACGACAAAACGTTACCAACAAAATTTAAAGAATTGTAGAGGGACAAATTGAGTGTAAGAACTCAGATCCGGAAGTATCATCCACCGGCGCTACAGAGCATTTCAGTCAGTTTTTTATCAAAAAGTCTGTGTGCAATTATATCCCTTTGCTTCCAGAATATTGCGAATTAAGAAGAATAATGTGATTTGCGTTTTCTCTCTAAAGCTTTATTATGAGATTTTATTAATTCAGTTATCATAAAAATTGCTATCTAGAGCTATAAAAACTTTTATACAATGATACTTGAACACCATGCCTTTTGTGAATTAAGTAGTGAAGAAAAGCAAGAAATTACACTGTTTATTGCATTATCCCATTATCGAAAATATTTAGCACCACCCTAGGGTACTTCCTTTTTTTCATGAATGATAAAAAGGTTATTTCGATAGTATACAACATAACAAATCAATATAAGCCTACATGAACGTAACTGTTTCGTGACATCTTGTAACTACTTTTCTTTTTGTTTACCATGAAGCAGCACAGAGTGGGATTTCACTTGTATCCCTTTGGCAAAGCAATTTTACACGCCATACCATGCTCTACATGCACTTACCTCATTCTTCTGGGAAATGTCACTTGTATCTGTATGCTTCTGGCACCATGAAGTGGAACTCCTGTCTGTGGCATAACGAATGCCACACTTTGAATGACGCCGAACGGTTCCATGCCTGACTCAATAACACTGGAATTCACGTTTACTCCTAGGCGGTAGATGTTGACCCTATAACTTGAAATCTCTGTAGCGTCGTTGGATTCGGTAGTTTCTAGATACGAGTTCCTGTCCTCATATTGCTACACAGGCCAATCATCTACAGTCCATCAAGATTTGTCGGTTTTGCTTTGTTATACTCTGTATGTGAACGACCTGCCAGAAAAGATTCCAAAGACTGTTCGCAAACGATGCAGTTTTATTCAGATGGATCAGGTCATTGGAAAATTGTTACAAAATTTAAAATGATGGTGAAAAGTTGAGCTTCCTGTCTCTCATAATTCTGAGTCAGGGGGGTTGTAGGTCCCTGGATGCGAGGTCGTTAATTAAAATTATCGTGAAGAGCACAAAACAAACACTCAGATATAGGGGAAATCGATAATCTCTCTCAGTTCTTAATAAGCAAATTTATTATCATACTGGACGAGCAAGTTCATTAATATTCTCTAAACGTATGTAAAATAGCTGTTCGTTATGTTTGGCCACTTCACACAACCCATACACCGTCACAGTAAGTACAACTTATGTATGCAGCAGGTTAAATTTTCGTATGTCCGAGCCGCTTAATTGTGTTACATTTGTACAGTGATTAAGGGATTTTGAAATCTTAGTCCATACTGAGTAAAAAAACATTGTTATTTGCTGCATTGAAAGAACAGAATTAACCCAAAAGTTGGCATCAAATAAAGCTCTGTAAAACCCCAACTGAAATTATATAAATTAACACTAACATTGAGGGAAAGGATTAGCGAGGTGGTGAGGGGAGGGTATCAAACAATATGGAAGATTCCACGGAGAAAACACAACAAAATTTACGCATTAGAGCAGCTAGTGAATCCAAGAATCCAAAACATTTATAATCAATTACGCAACACAGTTTGCATGGCAGAACAAGTAAGTTGCTGCTCAAAATATGGATCGGTCTACTGCAACTGCAACACTTAAATTTCTCCAAAATACCTAACGGTGGTCAGAAGAGTCTTACTGTACAGCCCTCACTCCCCAAACTTAAAAAAAAAAAGTCTCCACATGGAGGGAATGACTCAATGATGTTGCCAATATGATGAACCAGAATACCGCGTACTTCATCTAAACATCTAAAACCGAGGAATGCAGCAGAAGCGCCGCTCGGGATTAGCCGAGCGGTCTAGGGCACTGCAGTCATGGAGTGTGAGGCTGGTCCTGGCCGAGGTTCGAGTCCTCCCTCGGGCATGGATGTGTGTGTTTGTCCTTAGGATAATTTAGGCTAAGTAGCGTGTAAGCTTAGGGACTGATGAGCTTAGCAGTTAAGTCCAATAAGATTTCACACACATTTGAACATTTTGCAGCAGAAGCTTCCCGCTCTAGCTGTGCTAAACGCATCTTAACAAACAAGAGGTTGGTACTGGCACGTAGCAGTTTCTCAGCGATTGGTAGATCTCTTCGCCCCTGGAAAGGTGGCTGGGCCCACTCATTCGATTCGACACACCAAAATTTTGGAGCGAAAGCAATCAACTTTCTCGCGCCGGTCGGGCGTCTTTCCTTCAATGTGCTTACAGAAGGGTTCAATTATTCTTTCGGGACAGCAGTGGCGGCTTGGAGACCCTTGTCCCCAGCGAGGGCAGGTGCCACATCCTGCAAAAAAAAAACAAAACCACAGAATTGGCAGCAGCTCCAGTGCTCCGAACACTGCTCATTTCCCCGGAGGTGCTCATCCCTGCTATTGAGACTGATTGACTGCCTTCTTCTGACAATCAGGAATTTGCGACGACTTCGCAAGCCCTCCTTCCCAGCGGGAAGATATGCTAAACTTACCTACCAAGCAAGCATATCCAGTAACCTCAACAAAATAAGCACGAAACGGTAGCAGAGAAAGAAGCGATATCGCATAGTGATATGTGACAGTCATATCACAAAGGAAAACTTACTTGATGATCTGTGTTTGGTGCAAGCAGACCCTAAACCTAAATAACTGAACACTAGTGCACGTGAATAGACGAAAACAGCATATATTATTTGTATTACGTAGCGTCGATTAACCGTGGGAATCATTTACAAACTGCAAGTAAAAAGAAAAAAAGATATTGTCCGCAGCAGTTTAAGACAAAAAGACTAGATAAATGTATGGGTAGGAAAACCAAGAAAATGTAATTCAGTTGCGTGATTGGTACATATAAAACTTTCATTCGATAAATTCCTTAGGACTGTTCATCAGCCTGAGACCCTTGACACAGAAAATTAACTGAGGAGATTCTGTTTCACGAGAATGATGGAGAGAGATAGAGAGAGAAAGAGAGTGAGCACACCATTCAAACTATGAACAAACACTAATGGAAGATTTACTCTCAAAATTCCGAAGGCTAACATAACAATATGAGTCACGAAACTTTACCGGTACTGCGTCTAATCGCATAGCTAAAGTAATGGCCACGAGAGCAAAATTAGAAAGCTTTGGGAGTTTACAGATCTGCATTGGCAATCTTTCTTGCCGTACACCATGAACGGATGGAATATGAAGCTATACACCACGTACCCACCGACGTAAATCGAACCGTGACTTGCGATGTAGTTCCTCATCTTCTACATTAGAGAAATAATCCAAGCTAGGCTGTATAATACTAACACTTTACGTAGAGCAACTGGAGATTTACAATACCATTACAATGATCCTAAATGTACGAGCGTAATCCCAAAAGTAAGGTCACTTATTTTTTTATAAATACATAGACCTGTTTATTTCTACAATGGTTTACAGCAGTTTAGAGCTTGAACATTTAGCTATTTTTCGACATAATCACCATTTCTGTCGATGCATTTTTGTAGACGCTGTGGCAGATTTTGTATGCCCATGTCATACCAGCTCACCGCCATGTTGCTCAAAAAGTTATGAACCTCTTCTTTCACCTCGTCGTCGGAACTGAATCCCTTTCCGGAAAAATGTTCTTTAACTTAGGGAACAGGTGATAGTCACTGGGCGCCAAGTCAGGACTACATTGTGGGTGGGTGATAAGGTTCCACTGAAACTGTTGCAGGAGAGCAACGGTTTGACGAGCGAGGTGTGGGCAAGCGTTGTCATTGAGAATTTGTACGCCCTTGTTCAACATTCCTCTTCTACGGCTCTGAATTGCCCTTTTCAGTTTTTTCAGTCTCATAGTACCTGTCTGCGTTTATGGTGGTCCCAGAAATTCAGTTCCGACTACGAGAAGAAAGAAGAGGTTCATAACTTTCTGAACAGAATGGCGGCGAGCTGGTATGACATAGGCATACAAAAACTGCCACAGCGTCTACAAAAATGCATCGACAGAAATGGTGATTCTGTTGAAAAATCGCTAAATGTTCAAGCTGTAAACTGATGTAAACCATTGTAGAAATAAACAGGTGTATGTCCTTATAAAAAATAGGAGATTACCCTCGTACTTTACCCACATAACACCCTATGTTACTCTTCCAGCTCATCGCACGGTATGTTGTCACTCCTATGTAGTTTTTTTGGCGTGGCTGAATACCGTCGTGTCTTGATAATCTTGTAACATTTACGTCTTTTAATCAGTAACACATTTTTTGCACCACCCACTCACCTGGGAAGAAGGACACTGCGTAACGATTAAGGTACAAGAGAAACTGGGTTGAAATCCTCCTCCGGACATACAGACATAAAATTGCAAAGCTTCGCTAAAGCAGTTGAGGTGAATGATGTATTTATGATTTGCTCAGCAAATTCACAATGGATTTTGTTCTCCAGTTTTAACCAACTGTGTTAGTGCTACGTGTCTAATGATCTAATTATATTTTGCAATTCTCTCTATAATCTTTCTTTCTTTGAAACTAATTCGAATCACAACAAGTTGAGATTGGACATCTGTGCAGTAACAACACAGAAATATTACTACATAAATCTAAACGTCTCGTAAAAATTAAAGGAAAAGCAGATACGATTTTATGAGTATCCACCTTGTTTTTAACGTATCATACATCATATACTAACGATCCTAAGACTTCCGTTATTCATATTATAAATTACGTTTGTGTCCCTTCGAGCTGCGTCTTGACAGTCAATTAATCTTCAGACCTTTCATAACTCTGGCAGAGACATCATATGGTTGCTTCTTCCTTAGCAAAACTTCTGAAAGTTGAGAGGCATAGAACGCAAATGTTAACCGTCAGTAGAGGGAGAAGTTGTCAGTCTATGAAGCAAATCGTGAAAAGATTTTAGAAATGATTTAGCTGCGTAAACCCTGCGCTACTGTTGATCCGAATTACTAATCTGTAATAAGGTTAAGCCATCACTTCTTCTGTGCACAGCTTTCTGGGAGAATGGCATGACCTGGCGAATTGTGAGGCCCTAGTGATCTTACCCAAGAGAAAACGTCTGGCTTCCGCATTTCCTTCTCACAAGTATCGCAGTACGCTGCAATAGTTTTTCAGTAGATGAAGGTTATTTTACATATTCTAAAAGAGAATCGAGGCGATCGTATTGCGAATGTTCTGACAGCCTCTACGACTGGCTGCCTGGGCAAGTTATCGGGTCGTGTCAAAGATAAAACACACCAGTTACAACAGGAACATGCCTAATAAAGCACCATAGTAAGCCAGTTATTGGTTAAAATGGCTCTGAGCACTATGAGACTTAACATCGGAGGTCATCAGTCCCCTAGAACTTAGAACTACTTAAACCAAACTAACCTAAGGACATCACACCCAGCCATGCCCGAGGCAAGATTCGAACCTGCGCCGTAGCAGTCGCACGGTTCCAGACAGAAGCGCCTAGAACCGCTCGGACACCGCGGCTGGTAAAGCTACTTAATCTCCGGGCAGACTGCTTCACTTTCTCTCACATAGTTCACGTTGTAATTTTTTACGTTTAGTGGAAATCAAAACATTATATGCAGCTAACAATGCTACAACCAGTTTCTGAAAATTTCAAGCAACACGACATACAGCTTTTATACCGGCTGATTTTAATTTATTTTCTCCTGTGTTTTAGACTTTTCAGGGACAGTAAGTAGCAATTTAAATTCTAAAGATGGAAAATGAAAAGTCTATCATGTCGACGATCTCATAAACGCACTCAGGTACTGCCAAGTCCATTACTCAGCGAAAATCTGATGGATTTTTCAATTTTGCTGCTTGTAGATGCCACATAACCCATGTGCTAACTGTACAAGCCATTTGGTTTGATCACCGTAAGTATGGAACACCTGCTACATACGCAGTGTGCGTAGCTAAGGCGAAAGTGTGCCACTGACGAACAAAAGTAATAACGTCTACCTTATTCACTTAAGCCATAACTGTAATACCTACTGCACGACTACACTTCGTACGACGGGAAGCTCTTTTGTTCCATAACATAGCCTTAGCTTTCTAGGAGAATTTTCTGAGCACGTCTGTCTGTACCAGAAGTAAATTAACTGGAAAAGGTAAAGTTCTCAGCTGTTAATTAGATTAGGGGCTAAAAGTGGTCAAATCTAATAACACAGAAATTATAATTAACGAAAAAATTATATAATGAGACAGCTGTACGGGAGTATAGCGCTATGATGATTTAGCAAAATAGAAAGGTCACCCACTTTCTACTGCCTGCTTTCAGTGAAAGCGAGTATCTCAGACATGCTGTACTAATACTCTGTAGAAGTGGGACGCAATGTTTCCTCTGTTGTAGATATGGGTTCGGCCATCTCTACCGGGGAAGTTAGGCATCTACCTTTTCATTGGTTTAGTAAAAATATGTGACTTTTCACTCGTACATCAATATGAGATATACTGGGTGATCAAAAAGTCAGTATAAATTTGAAAACTTAATAAACCACGGAATAATGTAGATAGAGAGGTAAAAATTGACTCACATGCTTGGAATGACATAGGGTTTTATTAGAACAAAAAAAACCATATTGCTAGACGCGTGAAAGATCTCTTGCGCACGTCGTTTGATGATGATTGTGCGCTCAGCCGCAACTTTCGTTATGCCTGGCCTCCCAGGTCTCCAGACCTCAGTCCATGCGATTATTGGCTTTGGGGTTACCTGAAGTCGCAAGTGTATCGTGATCGACCGACATCTCTAGGGATGCTGAAAGACAACATCCGACGCCAATGCCTCACCATAACTCCGAACATGCTTTACAGTGCTGTTCACAACATTATTCCTCGACTACAGCTATTGTTGAGGAATGATGGTGGACATATTGAGCATTTCCTGTAAAGAAAATCATCTTTGCCTTGATTTACTTTGTTATGCTAATTATTGCTATTCTGATCAGATGAAGCGCCATCTGTCGGACATTGTTTGAACTTTTGTATTTGTTTGGTTCTAATAAACCCCATGTCATTCCAAGCATGTGTGTCAATTTGTACCTCTCTAACTACATTATTCCGTGATTTATTCAGTTTTCAAATTTATACTGACTTTTTGATCACCCGGTACGTTCACTACTTCAAACGTTGCCATCTATTTGTTATATTTTACAACGAGCTACCCGCAGTCACGTCCCACATTAATTGCAACCGCGTAGTCATCAAGCAGTACAGGTCTGCCATTCAACTTTATTTACAGCAATGCTTATTGTGTAACATCCCTGGCATTGCATGAAACACAGAGCATTTACACTTGTTTCCTTTAATTAAGACACCAAACGAGATGGTTCGAGGAATGGTTCTGAGGTCTGTCAGGAAAATGTCACTAGCGTTGGATCAAAATGCCTGTAAACTATCCCTTTCTCTCTTGTGACAAAGAAGCCAACGAAAAGTTAAACTCAAATTTCATCACTTTCTTAATTCAGTTCAGACCGGTTTAGTGTGCATTTAGTTTTAATGACTTTCAAACTGATTTTATTATTAAACGTAATTTTCAACTCCACTCGGAGTTCGGACAAAAAGCTACAGATAGATTCTACATAAGATGAAAAATTGACTCGCTTTTTATATGCTTGCGTACGATCTTAAGGAAATGCTTTTAAGGAAGAAAACTGGTTCTTGACTTTCCTCAGTTTAAACACAGATCACACAATATGTGCTCCAATAATGATTTTATATGCGAATACCTGGAGTTAAGGTAATTCTCATACGGGGCGAAATGGGATGTTTATTTTCTCTCCCGCAAGCAGTTATCATTTGCTAGATGTTATGAAAGTTCAAAATAATTTATGAGATTTTTAAACAAAAAAGTCTTGACCTTGTGAAGAAAATGAAAATCAAAACAGAATGAGAATGTTGTATAAAATTTTTATGTAGACTTCCATTCCCTGCGGACTGCTTCTGAGAATTTGTGAGCAGCAGACGCAACGCTGTGTGTATTCTTCTGCAGCCAGGGTTTTTCCGCACTTCACTTTTACAGAGACGTGCTTCTGGGCAAATCTTTTCTTTTCATCTTTAGCTGAATGTTTCGTTCCGGGTGACGTCTGCTACATTTACATTTTTCACACGCAACGTTCTCTCATTGCGAAGTAGGTTTTTATTCCTCTCGCGCATATTAACGCTCTCTTGATTAATGTGAAAACGATACAGTACACTCGTAACATACTTATCTTTGAAAAAAAGGCGCTAATCTAAGGGTAGGTATGTCGTATATGAATTCTATATGCTCATTTAATACGCCATAACGTCCGGTGGGCGGATGAAGTTGCGTGGTTACAATATGATTTGTATCTCATAGTAATCCAGTACGAGCACTGCTGAAGAAATGATTAGCACTGCGTTGAAGTTTGCACAACTGTTTCCCTAGTACTGACTTTAAGATTATTGCAAATGGTTCAAATGGCTCTGAGCACTATGAGATTTACATTCTCAGCGAATGTATCTACTCTCAATTAATAACTAGTTTCACCTCTCGCATGAATTGGTTTCAGTATTTCCGCCTTGGTGGAGATCACAGAACTACGGTATAAGGGTTGCATATATGTCTTTCACACAATCCAGGGTTTAACTACATACCCTTTCATACTTTGGCTACAGATTCCACACACCAAAATAAGAAAAAAAAAAGTGCTGTAGTCATGGGCTCCAAAATGCATACCTTAAGAGCTATGAGCACTCGTTCATCTTCGCTACTGCGAAACCCATCTCTTCTGTTATAAAGGTGCTCATAGCTTTTAAAGTATGCTTTTTAGAGCCCGTGTTTACGAAACATTTTTTCTTGATTTGGTGGAAGGAACCTGTCTTCGTAGTCTGTAAATGGAATTTAGATACACCCTGCATATTTCTCCACGCTAGGTGGCATGTTGGTTCAAATGGCTCTGAGCACTATGGGACTTAACATCTATGGTCATCAGTCCCCTACAACTTAGAACTACTTAAACCTAACTAACCTAAGGACATCACACAACACCCTATCATCACGAGGGAGGGAAAATCCCTGACCCCGCCGGGAATCGAACCCGGGAACCCGGGGGCGGGAAGCGAGAACGCTACCGCACGACCACGAGCTGCGGACTGGCATGTTGGTTGAGGCATTTACATCTACGCAGATACTCCGAAAATCACATATTCCAATCTCGTATACCTTTCCGTACGAGCTCTGACTTCCCTTATTTTATCGTCGTGATCCTTTCTCCCTATGTAGGTCGGTGTCAACAAAATATTTTCGTATTCGGAGGAGAAAGTTGGTGATTGGAATTACGTGAGAAGATTCCGTCGCAACGAAAAACGACTTCCTTTTAATGATGTCCAGCCCAAATCCTGTATCATTTCAGAGATACTCTCTTCCATATTTCGCGATAATACAAAACGTGCTGCTCTTCTTTTAACTTTCGATAGATTTCAATATTCGCGGAGTTCAGCTATTCTGAATTAAATGTCCGGAACGGTGTCCTCAACAAGATCGCAGACGATTTTCTCTTTTAACCTTGTCCAACAGGACTACTTCCAGTGTCCAATAACCTCGAACTCTGTGGCACATTTAAGTATTTTCTCCCTTTCTGCTACTTGTTTCTCACATGTACGAGGACACAATAATAAGTTTTCGGTCTTGCGGAGTAAGTCTCTTATTCTTAGGATTAACGCATTTTATCCTTTTCAGAGAGTGTATTTTGTTGTATCCTGCCTAGTCGTCGATTATGGGGAGTCTAGATAACATTCCAACAAATCGTCTTAATTAGTTTTTATTACAATAAGATAAATGACAATACTTAACTTTGAGAAATACAGATGTTTCGCAAGCAAGGGCCGACATGTAAAATAAACAATATTCTTCAGTACATATAGTTCCTAAGTTGCTGGTCTTGAAGTGCCTAATCTTGATGCTGCTGTCGAAGTTGGCCGCTGCCAGTCGGCCGGCCAATTATGTTCTCTTCGTATAGAGGTCTCTGCTGTCGCGTTGTCGTCCTAAGAGGGGTCGGTCAGCATGCTATTGGCTGACGTTTTCTTCACCACCCTCTCCGCTCTATCGTTTCAGACTGGTGTGCCGGCGCTTGACTTTACGCCAGAACAGATTTAATCCTTGAATTGTGGCCTTGGGAAGTCTAAAATACCCGTAGATGGCGACTACGACCCTTCGTAAGACGCGGCATGTTTTGCAGCTACAAATTTCTTTAGATTTAGGAACAAACGGAACCCAGAGCGTAAAAAATCTGGTGGAAAAACGTGGATGCTCCAAAATGTGCTCAAAATCTCTCATGGCAAAGCACCTTTGTGATCAGAGGTATTTTCTTGGTGAAAAGATTTCTACTTTTGCTACTCAAACCTATTTCCGCATGTTCTATGCAGTTATGCGGCCTATAACATATGGGTACTGCCTTGCCACTTGCAAAGTAATCAATGCAAATAATTCGAAGTGGAGGTGATTTTCCGTCCACCATGGAAGATTTGGACCTGGTGGGATCAGTGAAAGACGATCTGGTATTGCGGAAGGCGGGAACTGATAAAATACCTTGTCAGTGTGGCATGTCATATGTAGGACAAACATTGCGAACAGTAGAAGAACGTTGCACTGAACATCAATGCTGTACTCGCCTTTTGCATCCTAGCAAGTTTGCATTTGCTGAGCATTGCATTTACACTGGACACTCAATGGAGTATGACAAGACAACAATTTTGGCCACAGCTACATCCTCTTGGGACTCCGTCATAAAAGAATCAGTGGAAATTCGCATGACAGACAATCTTATGAACCGTGACAATACATAATGCGTGGAACCCCCAGATAATGCGTGGAACCCCGTCATCTCTAAGATCTATTCCAGACGAAGACGTCAGAGTACTCCGATGGCCGCGGAAATTGAGAACGCCGAAGACAGCGAGGGCGCTGCGGGTCGGCGGTTTGGTTCGTCTGCTAATATGATTGTGACGCATGCTCGGAATACTCACCGCACGCTATATATTGCGGAACGGAGGGCGTCTTTGTCAGTCTTCGTTGGCTCACCTGATTATGGCTGGTAGTTGTCCAGTCGAAATATCGTGGCTGGAAGCCCGAAATCTTTTTGAATGCAAATAATGTCCGCCTTCATAGATGAGTGGTCAGCGCGGCTGACTGCCATGTGGGCAACCCAGATTCGATTCCCAGTATTAGAGGGACTTTTTTTAAAAAAATGGGCGGACTTTAATGGAGTGCGCCAACCTCGAGATGCTGAGTAGCTATTTGACTGAGTACGGGCGGCACCAGATCCACTGACCCAACAATGGACACAGAGAGATGTGCTGGCCGCACTCCCTCAATTTCGCAGCTCGATGACTTCTTTGGCTGAAGATGGGAAAAGTGTCGGTCGGGCACGACTGACCCGACTGTGGCGAGAACGGAGGTGCTTTTCCCGATAAGGATATTCCCATTTACGTCCCACAAAACGCTAGCCACAACGTTGATATAAGATAATATCAAAATCGCCTATTTTATAATTTCATTCATCTTTCAGTACCACGACTTTACTGCCTTTATACAGAGAACACCAAGCCTCAAAAACTTTATTATTCGTCCTTTATATACAACAGATTTCAAGCACGAAACCGGTTACATGCAAGGGCACATTAAAAATAATTATGAGTACCGATGTGGATCTAATGAAATAGTTCTTTCAGTGTGTCTTTTTTATTTGGGTCTCCGCGCTGGTATAAATGGAAGTCTGGTATGAAATAAGTGGTTTCCTTGCGGTTCAGATGAATTCTACTTCTTTCCTTCTTTTAACGGTTCTAAGCCTGCTGAAAATATGTTTTCGCATTTTATATTGAATAGAATTGCGACGTATTTGAGTACTCTGTCTATGTAGAAAAAATAGTGACAAAAACAATGAAAATGAAAAAACTAATAAATATAAAATTGTGCTATATTCAGCACCCAGCGCGCTTGGTAAAAGTTGAAATCTGTTGACTGTCTTGAGAGCACCCGTACTGTGCAGTTACCACTGTAATATTGTAAGCTCTGAACGCTGAACCTCAGAACAAATGAAAGTTTTATTTAAACAACAAAGATAAATGGAAGTCTCGAGTGTGGCTAACATACGAAAAATTACCACGTTTTTACCAGCAATCACTACTGGAAAATGGTACAAGTTCTCGTAATTGTATTCGAGAAAACTGACAAAGTTTGAAAACCCACGAAATATTATCCGAGTCCGAACCTCAAAAAAACTGGAAAATTTACAAGTGCTGAGGTCCAAAATTGTAAAACTTCGTATTCGACCTGAAACATGCCACTAAACAGCCGCCCAAGCCGACACAGATTCTGCCTCATTCGTGGCCCCAAATTCAAAGCGCACTTTCAGCCTCTAGATGGCCTCATACAACTGCGAGCTGTACTTTTCCCAACTACCAGTATAGTTTGAGGTGAGCTCTCATAGCGAGTATTTCAAAAATGTTCAAATGTGTGTGAAATATTATGGGACTTAACTGTTAAGGTTACACACTATTTAACCTAAATTATCCTAAGGAAAAACACCCACACCCATGCCCCAGGAAGGACTGTAACCTCCGCCGGGACCTGCCGCACAGTCCATGGCTGCAGCGCCTCAGATCGCTCGGTCAATCCCGCGCGGCAGCGAGTATTTCCAGGTGCGCTCCGTGACGTCGTGGGTTGCTTACGTTGCGCGAATGAGTCTGTTGATTAGTACTACTCGTATTTTTATAAGTATTTTATACTCGTATAGTCATTTTCGTAGAGGAAAGACGTTTTCGTGTAGTGCCGTGTCCTCCAGAGTAGAGTGACTTTTCCTATGGACACTTTAGCTAAATAGCGATTCGCAGTTAACTCACAAATGGCTGATCCCCCTAATACTAGTCAGGCCATACAGTCGGCACTGAAGATCTGCCATCACAATGCACTGACGAATGTCCTGTTGCCCGCGATGTCAGCAATTCATTTTGAAATCCAGCGCGGTCAATCCCATCCCTGGACGTTCAATTTCTACAATAACGGGAGCTACAGTACGTCAGGAACGACAGCTTCTGCATCAATATGATCAACAACTATAACTTCAGCAGCAACAACTGGCCCTACGACAATAGTTTGAGCAACTACGAATACAGCAGTAACAGTTGAAAAAAGCAACAACAGCATCAGAAATGGTTCAATTGCCTCTGAGCACTATGGGACTTAACATCTGTGGTCATCAGTCGCCAAGAACGTAGAACTACTTAAACCTAACTAACCTAAGGACATCACACACATCCATGCCCGAGGCAGGATTCGAACCTGAGACCGTAGCGGTCACGCGGTTCCAGACTGAAGTGCCTAGAACCGCACGCTCACACCGGCCTGCAACAACAGCATCAGCAGCAACTACATCAGGTCAATTAACAAGTCAGTCATCACTGTGACCCTACCAACTTACAGTTGACGCCATTGCAGCTGCCCATTAGCAGCAGCAAAGCGGCCCCTTAGTAAGCGGCTCTGTGTCGTCTCTGATACTGTCCTGCAAGATACCGGGTTCGGATGCTGGTGACATAGTGCAGACAAACACAGAACACTCTCAGAGTCGTCCATCGACACCTCAGGATGCGGTTGCGCGGCCGATTATCAACAATCGGTACAGCCGATCTGATGCTGGTCCATATATTGTCTTCGTGGAGACCGTAGATAAGAACATTGGCAAACTCCACCCAAAGTCAGTGGGCAAGTTGTTGTATGCCTATAGCTCTCAGTTAAAGCACGGTATTTTCTATATTAGCTCGTCGGACAGAAACAGAGTTAAGATAGAACTGAAGTTCACTGCGGCTGTCAATTATTTAAAACCGGTCTCCGTTCTCAAAGAACATAGGTTCAATGTGTATGATTCAAATGGCTCTGAGCACTATGGGACTTAACAGCTGAGGTCATCAGTCCCCTAGAACGTAGAACTACTTAAACCTAACTAACCTAAGGACATCAAACACACCCATGCCCAGGGCAGGATTCGAACCTGCGACTGTAGAGGTCGCGCGACTCCAAACTGTAAAGCCTAGAACCGCTCGGCCACACTGGCCGGCTCGATGTGTATATCAGCAACTTACTGCTCCATACGTATGGCATTATTCACTACGTTGACAGTAGTCTGAAATAAGGAGATAGTCGATCAAATGAGGAATATGTACTCTGTCGCAATTATCAAACGCCACATCAAGAGATATTACTCAAATCCCGAATTAAAAGTCTCGTTCACAAACTTTACCCTCACGTGCTTCTATTTTGAGGATACGCCGTTCGGAGGTATCGTACGTCACCCCAGTCACTTAGTGTAGAAATTGCTGGTGTTTTCATCATGTGGTGAACCAAAACAGAAGCCATACTCGTTACAGAAGGTGCGGCGATCAATACCCAATGGATTCGTGTATGGCGATGTTTCCAACTTGCTTATATTGCTTCGGTCAGCACCCAGTTACAGATAGACCGTGAGCGGTATTTCTCCATCAACAAGAGCTACAATCTGCAAGGGCCTACTCTCGGGCATGGGTGGGCGTGGATGTCGTCCTTAGCGTAAGTTAGTTTAAATTAGATTAAGTAGTTCGTAAGCTTAGGGACCGATGACCTCAGCAGTTTGGTCCCGTAAGACTTTACACAAATTTCCAGATTTCTTCCACGCCATTTCGGGAAGGGTAACTGTTAGCTCACAGAAGACATAATCAGCTGCCTACGACAACCTCCAAGTCCTCAAAATCCCACCGATTTTCCGCCTCTGCCGCCAAGGCTCTCACCACAACCGCGAGCCGCTGTAAAGGATTATTTCACCAGCCCACCACCACCTCCGGTATCACCCCAGTTGGTTTCGTTCCTTCAGGTAGCATCAGAATGACTTTCACTCAACACAGAGATCGGGTTCAGTCTCCATAACGGGAGATTCATCGTAATAGCACAGTGCCCGACCAACCAGGCGGCAGGGGTTTTCATAATTAGTGAAGAATATTCTATCTTTCACCATCTCCCCCTAGCCCCTGAACCACATAAATCACACTCTTCTCATTACGGTAAACAACCGCCCCAGCTTCCTAATACCATCGACTACGTCATCGAAAAAGTCATCTGGTTTACTCTACATCTCCTTGAAAACGAGAAGACACAGCCACCTGGTACTTCACAGTTATGACCTACATGGCAATACAAATATGACCCAACGCCTAGCAGCTAGGGTGGCATTTAGAATCGTCCAATGGAATGCGCGATCGGCGATCTACATTAAGGATGTACTCCAACAGAACTTTGGACGCGAAAGACAGCAGTGGCAGCTATCTCTGAGACATGTTTTCAACAAGATACCGTCGTCTGCCTTCGAGGATATCAGCTATACCGACAAGACGGAGAATATGGTCGATGAGGCGTTGCCCTCTTCATCAGTAATGTGCAGTACCACACCCCAGTACTGATATCCCATGAACCTATCGACAGCTTTCAAGTGGTCAGGCTCTCGTCTCCAATCGGTCGAATAACCATTGTGGCCATCTAATGCCGACTGCGGTCGTTTATTCTCCTCGAAGACTGATACGTTTTGGTACAGCAGTTAGATCCGCCTCTCCTATTTTGTGGAGATTTTAATGCGCACAACAGACTGTGGGGCTGAACGTTTAATGGTATTCGTAGACTGGGTGCTGGAGTTCCGGAGGTTCTCGACGAGTTCAGTCTCATCACCCTCAGTGTTGGTTCTCCCCCTTAATTCCCTAACCGGGTCAGCGACTCTCAACTGTTGACTTGACTTTGTGTTCTGCGTATCTGGCCTCGCTTCTTGCAAGGACTACTCTTCCTTATCCTATGGGATACAATCACACGGTGTTCTTACATCAACATTCACTCTGACACCTGTCGCGGTCTGTAGGCCGGCTCATAAATGGGATGTCACGAAGGCGGATGGCTGCCGATATGGTACAATAATGGATGCAATAATGGATGCATCGTTCCCAGCCGACGTGCCCGCATAAACAAGGTACATTATTTTTCGAAATAATCCCAGTGTAGCAGCATCGTTCTCTATTCCACAGAAGAAGGTTATCACCGTTTCGAGCCGACAGCTGGCTCCCTGGCGGGACCAAGAATTTTCTGTGGCGGTGACTCAGTGGAAGCCAGCTTGCGTTCGATTCAAACAGCATACCACATGGAAGAACTATGTTGCTTACAAGCGGAGGGATGCATTCACTAAGAGCTTTCTTACTCACGGCCTGCAAGGAAGGACACTAAAGGAAAGATTGAGAACATCTCTCCATAACCATCCCCGTTGGGCGGATCTGGGCGATTATTACCTCGCTAAAACGGAAACCTGTGTCTCCCAAGCAGTTGCAGGCCTGGACACACGAGTTTACCAATATTATAGCACCACCCACTGCACTTCCAGCACCCACTGACCTCTCAGCGACTAGTACTGCTGATGACCTTAAAGATGGTTTCACCTCATCATTCTCCCTCGCCGAACTCCACAGTGCTCTGACGTACTTTAAGAACACGTCACACGGATACGACCAGATCCATTATTCCATGATCAGCAATTGGTCCGATAACGCTTAACACACATTTTAGAGGATGGGAGCATTTCAGCTAATTAGATAACTCAAGTATTGGTACTCGTATGGAAAGGATCCCGGTCGACGAAACGGACAGGCCAGTCCATTTGCCGAATATCCTCTCGCTCCAGGAGCTCCTTCAACTGCGCTGTTCGAAACCCTCGCGCATTGCCAACCATGAAAATCCTGTCAGGTGTGGATACGGCCTTGGAAGGAGTACAGTATCACAATACGTTGACCGATGAGTGTACCCACACCATGTCACCTTTGCCACCAAATCTATCATATTCGACCATGCTGGATGTGCCCTCATATGGCGAGAGGTGTGAACACGTAATACACCCAGGAAAATTCGCGAATAGTCGTTTGGTGTTCCAAGTGTTATGGTGTGGGGAGGAATAATGTATGCGCGTACTGACCTCCAAATCTTGGAATGTGGTACACTCACCTGTCACTGTTATTGTAACAGTGTACTCCTTTCCCTGCATCTCTTCAGGATAGAATTCGGTTCTGACATGGTTTTCCTGTATGACACTGTGTGATTGCATCGAACAGCGTAGGTAGAGGAGCTGTTGGAACGAGAGAATATTTGGCGAATGGTCTGGCTTGCACGTTCCCGTAACTTCAACCCCATCGAGCACGTTTGTTGCGTGTTGGAGAGACGCGTTTCATCACGTCCGGGTGCAGCAAGAACAATCTAAGAGTTGTCAACCGGTGAAGGAATGGAATGTCCTATCGTAAGAGCTTCTTACCAACCTTGCGGCCATCAAGGAGGGTCGGCCGGAGTGGCCGTGCGGTTCTAGGCGCTACACTCTGGAACCGAGCGACCGCTACGGTCGCAGGTTCAATTCCTGTCTCGGGCATGGATGTGTGTGATGTTCTTAGGTTAGTTAGGTTTAAGTAGTTCTAAGTTCTAGGGGCCTGATGACCTCAGATGTTAAGTCCCATAGTGCTCAGAGCCATTTTTGAACCATCAAGGAAGCATGGTGCGCAAAATACACCCTCCTACTTAAGAACCACAACACGCCGTTTCTAATGACCAGGGGATATCCTGAATAGCGGTGGCTTCAATGGAATTATTGTCTTCGAATAAAAGAGCCATTTCTGTTCGTCTTACTGCGTATTTCTTTCAATTACCCTCTCTATCCCACCACACTGCAGCAGGTCTTTCCATGTATGGTCTCAGTGATACTCTTTATCGACAAAATGACATATCGGAAGAATACCTCACTTCCAACCATTCCAACCATTCGTCATTATTTTCTCTGTTACTGTGTTTGAACACTTTTTCTAATAGCTGTGTTTCTTTCTCTGTTCGTTCTGTACATATGAGGTTCATTATTTTTGGTTGAAACGTGTGATGATGTGTACTTTGCTATGTTTATATTGATGGTTGTGTTTGTTAGTGAGTGTCAAAATTTTGCTTATGTGATTGATCTGTGCACATTTCAGTGTCCTTGCTGTGATGCGTTCAGTTCTTTGTATCATAGCAAGCATCACTCTTGTTTTGTTTATAAATTCAGATTGCGTTATACGGTTTCCCCTTGATTGTCAACATGTAATTCAACAGCCCTTGCGAGTATTATGACTGTACCCTTCGATTCATTTAGAAGGAAGGGAGATAAGGGTTTAACGTCCAGTCGACATCGAGATGATTAGAAGCGGAGCATTAGCTCGGAATATTTCAATGCGGAAGGGAACCTGACACGGGTTTTTAAAGGAACTATACCGGTATACGCCTGTAGCGTTTCAGGGATATCACAGAAAACAAATTTGCATGTCCGAACGCGGATTTGAACCGTCGTTCTCTGGAAGGCGAATTCATTCCGCTAACCACTGTGGCACCTCATTCGGTCGACTCATTTAGAAGATTCGAAAGCACAAAACCGTGGGATCGGCAAACGAAATCCCACTGCGTAACCGAAAACTTTTCAGGTACACAGTACGCATGAGAATTATGAAAAATCGCAAGAACTGTAATCAATTGCTGAAGTATTTCAGATCAATTCGGTTATCTCAATTCTTATTACTGGGAGTTTTGACGTGTCCCCGAATAGGGAACCAACACTTAGCATGTAAGACTGATAATATAATAAATAGTAAAATATTAGAGGAGGTAAAAATACTTAGAATGCAATATGTCACATTAAAAGCAAATTGATATACAACGTAAGAATGAGAATCTTTACTTAATGAATGGTGCTAGCAGACGAACTTTAAAAAGGAATGTAAGGAATGGGAGATTCCTACGATTTTACAAAACCCTAACCTCCCCGCTGTAGTGTATGGAAGCGAAACCTGGCTAACAACAAAACAAAACACACTTAGAACCGAGAGTGCGGAAATGAGACTTCTCGGACATGTACCACGATCCACAAGATCGGAAGCAAAAGATACAAATAACATCAAAATTCGGATTAATTCCTCGAAATTATATATATATATATATATATATATATATATATATATATATATGTGTGTGTGTGTGTGTGTGTGTGTGTGTGTATTCAGGAAAAAATGGAAAGAGTACGTCAGTGGGAGACGGAACGGAGGATGGGAAACTGTCGAAAATACTATACAAATACAAACAAGCAAGGCGAAGAAGAATAGGGACAGCCAAAAGTAGGAAGGAGTAAGCAATTATCATCATCAATTAAGATCAGTGTATTTCCTGTATTGTACGTGAGACGCGTTGTGTACGAGGGGAGTGCAAACGCGTGTACAAATATTGTGAGACAAGGTAGAAGTACGGATGAAGTTGGTCGTTCCGAAAAGACCGTGTAAAAGAAGCAGTGATGAAGTGAGACAAGAGTAATGTGGTTATTGAGAAGCGGCGCGTGTGGTCCAGATTTGTGCAGCTAAGGCTGCGGCTGCGCGGCTGGGCGGGGCACATCTCACCGCCGATCGATGGCCGCGGCTGCAGCCAGAGCCGGCCAGCTCTTATTGCTCAATATTTGCCTGCTGAGTTTGCTGCCGTCGCAATAAGTTCTCACTGCTGCACCAATGTTTGGCTCGCCGGATGACCGCAGCTGCAGTCTCGCGCGGCTCTGTTATCCTTTCCGTACACAGCGGCGACACTAACGCCCCCTCGTCCCTCTGCTTTCGTTTCCGACCCTCGTCGTCAGCAGTGCGGCGCTTAGCAGTAGCGTGTAGCACGCCACAACTCACATATTGAGATTAAAGCGTTCGTTACTTCACGGGGACCAGTTCGAGTTTAATAAGCATTACCTAAACGGTAGCCGCTATCAATTCGTTTCCACAGCCAGTTAAACCGAGTGCTATATCCCATTTATCAAGATAAGCGAAAGCGATCGAAGAGAGCCCTTTCTTCACTCTACATAACATCAATGGACGGTCGCGATGATCCTCACAAAAAGAGTGAGAAATTTGCCTTCGGACAAAAAAAAGTTCCGTAACCCGGATAATGAGTGCCACGTTATAGACTGTAATTATTAAGTTTAGTATGTAATGAAGTCTTGAGAAAGATTTATCCCACTTCACGTGGGTTAAACTCATGTGTTCTACATTGCTTCGCGCTATTGTTTATTTGCTTTGTCTCTCTGCTGCTCCACCGCAGGCATAGGATAGCACAGAAATGCCATGTAAACATTCGCTATGTAAAACTGTGTCAGGCCATTTCCCAACGCATGTAGTTGCGTACATCGTCCTACAGTATACTTGGTGTTCCGTACAAACGAAAGGGGCGTATGGGCGACAACGATAAAAGCAAATAATTCTCATAAACATAGGTCACATACGACGATGCACAAGTGCGATCTTTCCAGTGTAACAACTCCGTCATCTAAGGCTACGTTTATTTCGAAACGCTGCAAGTGATGCGTAGATTAAGAAGTGACAAACTGCCTTCGTTTGCTTTTATCATCATTCAGGTTACCTTAGTAAATAGCGTATCCATAACTATTGTATTGGCTACGGCTAGGCAGTACCATGGCCTCCCAGATGTGGGGATATTTAGCCGCTTAGGTGTGTTTCAGCCCTGTTGATAGTGTATAACTCCTGGAACGCATCGTCTGTGGTTGTCAGTCCATTCGGAAACCGCCTGGGATTTTTGAACGTGTACCGGTGTAGATGAGAAGATGATGAAGCAAGCCTTCACATGAACGGTGGCCATGTGGATTGATTGGTCGAGGAAGTTACTGGACTAAACGGCGCGGTCATCAGTCCCGCGATTCAAAAGTTAAGTGGAGGTGTCCGTTAGAGGTGGACGGATCCAGGCAGAGGGAACTATAAAGTGAGGAAGCTAAAACTACTCACAGTAGAAGGAATAAAAGGGTAGGCAAAATGTAAATAGTGGAAGAACAGAGGGGTAAAAGAGCGGTCCTTGTAAGGGGCGTCGTTATGGGACCCAGACCCAGAAAACACTATGAGGGGCCCCAATCACAACCACCATGCCCATGCTTCAGGAGTAAAGCAAAATCTGATAACTGAAAATAAAAACCACTTTCACGTAGGAAACTTTGGACCAGTTTAACCATCCGTGAATCGTCTGCTTGTATTATAGGCAAGGAATCTGGAAGGCTATACTTACTACGAAGGACCAAAGAAAGGGGATATTACACCAATATAATGGATACCGTCAATCTGGCTCCACAGTCACATTGTGGGGATGGCTCGTTACGCAAGAGAACACAATGGGTGAGGCTAGTATGACCGACACGTAGACAGCATAAGACAGTGGACTCTTTTCGAGAGAACTGGAAGGAAGAGCACCAAACAGCAGTAGCCTCTTGGTTACGCGGAGTTTATTACTGACAGCAGGAACGTACCAGACGTCATTTCACTTTTGGGCAAAGAGAGATTTGACGTGCATCCGCATATCTGCACCTGGAAGCGTGAAAGGTAATGGGGGACAAGTATCTGCCTCTCTAGCCAAACGGTCAGTCAGTTCATTCCCAGGGACGCCCACATGACTTGGACGCAGACAAAGACAACTGAGCAGGCGCCACGCCCAAGGGCAGAGAAAAGATCATGGATAGCAGAGACCAAGGGGTGACCTGAGTAGCATCGGTCTATAGCCTGCAGACTGCTCATTGAGTCGCTACTTGTTAAAACTCCGCGGTGGAACACCAGAGTAACAATGTAGAGGGCCCTGTTAATGGTTAGCAGCTATGCTGTGAACACACTACCCGATCCCAGCAATAAATGGTGTTCTAAGCCAGTAGGAGACGTGAAAGCGTATTCCGCCTTGTCCATCGTCTTAGAGCCATCAGTGCAGAAGATGGTGGCACTCTGAACTCTGCAAGGATGGCAAGTACAAGACGCTGGAAAACCATATGGACGACAGAGACCTTAGGACCCTGGAATATGCAGACCCTAATCCGTGGTCTAGGCACCATTCAAGGGGGGATGTGGGAGGAAATACACGGTCCCTTTCCAGCGAGTGGAGATGGAGATCCCGACAGAGGGAAGTGAGACGCGTTCCAACTGGCAATTTCACCGGTGGGCGGTTATCAGGAGGGAGACATCCTTCGTTTGCAAACAGGGTACAGGTGATGGTTAGCAAATAGCGAATTCATAAGAAACCAAGAGTTGGCTCCGTCGTATTTGTAGAGGAGGAATCCCCACTACTACGAGGAGACTGTCAACGGGACTAGTGTGAAAGGCATCAATGGCCAAGCGCACCCCACAATGGTGTACAGGTTCAAGTGTCTGCAGAGTGGAAGGACCCGCTGAGCTATAAACCTGACTACCATAATCTAGTCTGTACAAGACCACAGCACGATAAAGATGGAAAAGAGTGGTGCAGTCTGCACCCCAAGATGTGTGGGCTGGGAGGTGGAGAGCAATAAGCTTCCGCATGCAGGTAGTCTTCAAATGTTGAATATGAGGCAGCCACGTCAGCTTTTTATCAAAAACAAGACCCAAGAAACGGGACTGTACTACAACTTCTAAGCACTAGATACCTAAACAAAGTTATGGACCGGTGTGTACTGTGGGTCGACGTCAAAACGCATAACACGCGATTTGGAGGAAGAAAAATGGAAGTCATGGGAAAGGGCCCACGCAGAGCCCCGCCGGATGGTGCCTTGGAGCTGGCGTCCAGCAGATGCAACCGAGTTGGAGCTGTCCCAGATGCAGAAATTGTCAACATACAACACTTGGATAGCCAGAGACCCAACAAAGGTTACAAGCCCATTGATGGCGCAGAGGAGGAGTATGACACTTAACATAGAACCCTGTGGGGTACCGTTCTCCTGGATTCGAGGGGTGATTAGTGAAGTGGAAAAGCAGGTGGGATAAAAACCGCTGATAAAAATCGGAAAGGTGCCATAAAAGCCCTAGTCATGGAGGGTAACTAAAATGTGGCGGCGCCAGGCCGAGTAGTATGCTTATGTAGGTCAAAGAAGACCACGACAAGGTGTCGGAACGAGGGAGTTGGGACAGTGGTTAGCACACTGGACTCACATTCGGGAGGACAACGGTTCAAACCTAAGTCCGGCTATCCTAATTTAGGTTTTCCGTGATTTCCCTAAATCGTTTCAGGCAAGTATCGTAATGGTTCCTTTGAAAAGGAACAGCTGACTTCCTTCCCCATCTTTCCCTAATCCAATGGGATCAATGACCTCGTTGTTTGAACCCCTCCCACCAAATCAGTCAACCAACCAACCCACAAAAGAGCTGTGGGTGGTCCTGTGGAACAGTTATTGTAATGCGTTTGTCCGTATTCAAGTTATATTTGCAATTTCGATTCTCTGGGCACTCCAGTATAAAGTGCTCGTGTTCACAGACATAGAACATCATATCGGGGAAAACACAGTTTTACGGACCTAGGATTATTACGATCATTTGTTTGTTCTGTTGTCCTCTGCTCTCCCCTATAGCTCTATATGACAGTGATACAGCTGCAATAAAATGTAAAGCTAAATCTCTATAGCCCATTTCCGTCCGCAAAAGGGGGGGGGGGGGGGAGAGCCCGAGGCTAGAGCAGGAGATTCCCCCTCCCGGCCCAGCCGTCTCCTTCACTCTTGAATTTGGAGTACAGATTTTTTATTAATTACACAGGGCTCATACTCTTCTGCTAGGAGTGAGAGAAAAAGCGATTCATGCACGCCAAAAATGACAGTTATAAAATCAACCCTTTCCTCTCTCTCACCCGGTTCAGTTTCTGCAGAAGCCTATGCTTCCGACTCATCCTAGTCATGCTTGCTTGTAACTCTACGTTCGCAATCTGTAGTTTTCTATGTTGAACCAATGTGAAGACTTAAATCCAGAACCCTTTGGGGGTCTTAATACCACAAACCTCTGCAGTGGGATGCTAATACATATATTTCTTGATGAATCGTATAACACTCCAGATCATCCTGTTGTGACATTTTCTTGAGTCCATAACAGTGGGTAGCCTCACTGTTGTTACTAAATCTCTTCTCCGTTCCATTCAGTTTTAACTTAAAATTAAGAACTCGCATAGTGACTATTAAAGATTTCTACTTTAATGGTGAGAACAATTTTAGACAGAAATGCCGATATAATGGGCGAAGAATTTCAACAAGAAACATATTTTGACAAAACCTCATAAAAAAGAATACTGTGTCATGCTAGGAGCACGTTTCCTTATTAACATTCTACATGAGTTTTAATTAAATTAATATCAATATTTCTTTCACTGACGCAGTTAGGCAGCAACCTCTCTCTCTCTCTCTCTCGCTCTCGCTCTCTCTCTCTCTCTCTCTCTCTCTGTGCCAGCATCCACCCAATGCAATAAGCATAGTTAGATTCTAAAAATAGCTGCTATTGTTATCAGCGGTTAAGGATTTCGCTGGTACACTGATGTTTTACAATATGAAGCCACCTTTTTCTCCGCTTTACAACGATTTCAAAATCTTCAGAAATTTGTGAATTAGATTTGAGCTATAACATCCACATTATCTGGTAATTGTTTGAAGCAACGCGCAAGGCCGCAAGGGGATATACTACAATTGGCCGCCAGTGAAATTATTCCTCACGTTTTGATCCAGTTACGCGGGAGCTTGTTCTTTGCTTGTAAGTATTATGTTCCGTCAGGTGAAATAACAATAACAGGATTGATAATAGTGTATTTTACATTGTATTACTAGATCTTAAGTTTTGGGATGTTGCAGTATTATCCACAACAAGCTTGTACTATCTATAACTATACACCAGTTAGAGAATTCAAACGGTAAGGGTTCTATTATAATGTGAGAACCAAAAAACACATATACTTATGCAAGGGGAAATCAAAGAGCTTCCGTTAGACGACGGTACAGTCGAGAATCGGTATGCCAGTCAGGCGAAATCGTAGTGAGCGCTGGGGCAATCATGTCAATTACGCACTACGTTGAAGATACCCGTTTGATAAAACACGGTGTCCTGTTGTGTGAAGACGTCCATACTCCTTGCTGCACACCCTCGTCTGACAGGAATCGTCGAAATTCAAGGCCTTTTCTTAAGAGACCGAAGGCGTGATATTTCCACAGAGAAAGCTCAAGCTTATAGTGCTCGAGTGTCTCCCAGTACCGTAACTTCTGCGGTATATTTAAGATATGAGGACGTGCGTATACGTGGAGCAACGGCACCTCTCGTCGTAATTTGTCTTGGCGAATCATACGACAGCGGTTGCCTTCGACAGACATGTTGCCTCATACACATTCTTCATTCTCCGACAATTGTCTAAAAGCACGTTGGTCCTATTAGGACGCATTTGCCAATAACATCGCCGTAGTTCACGTTTCCGCACTTACCGCATGCACATCGGAAACACACTATTGCCACACTAATCTCTTGCTTTCTTTTACGTGTGTGCGTAGGGGAATGGGAGAGGGAGAGTCTTGTTAGAAGTGTTACTATATTTCGTGGCTGGACTTCATGGATGTGGTGGGTGAAAGGATACTTTTCTCTTTATTTACAGCATAAGAAAGACTTTGTGCTTTGTGTCCTTAAGCTCTTCTGAAATGGTGGTTTCTTCCTTTATGACGTTCACTGAGATATCTCTAAAATGGTCCGATCTACCCTGAGGCCATGCCAATGCGCAGGTGCGACGTATACCACGTAGTCTGGGGTCTCGACCTGGGCCGAAGCGTTATAATGTTGTCGACGAGCTTTCGTGTTGTAGTCCTGATGGTTTCAGAATTGGTTGCTTTGTCGAGTTATTGGTCACGGTTTTGAACTCAAGTCCATCTGGGGACCGATAGCATCAGTCGTAGGCAGCGGTTTTGTAATGCTGGCAGCTGCTTGAGACTCGTGTTACTAGAGGTTCCCCATGAGTAGCAACCATAAAGGATGGACGGAAGGATCGTTGCCTTAGAAAATCCAAGCTTAATGCGCATGTTCATATCGCAGCAGCCTAGCAAGGGGTAGAGTTGGTGTATAACCCCCATGATTTGCCGCCTTTACTCATGAACATGTTTCTTGACCAACGGCTTGTTATCCATAGTAATTTATAGATATTTTACGCAGTCGGTCCCCATACCCTGCCTACTTGTTGGTGCATACGAGGGTTATCCACAAAGTACATTACGTTTAGGAATTAAAAATAAATAAAGTATTGGATTTTTTTAATTACATGCAGATAAAAGACACACTTAAATACTACTTTTCTACATAGTTGCCATTTAAATTAAGGCACTTATCGTAGCGATGGACGAGCTTGGAAACTCCTTCGTCGTAAAATTCGGCCACCTGCGCCTTCAACCACGTAATGACTGTCTTTTGGGACAGAAAAGGTGTGATTTTTGTGGATTTCCTGGAAAGAGGCAATACAATAAACTCTCAAAGGTATTGCCAAACTCTGCACAACCTCAGAAGAAGAATACAAAACAAGCGCATTGGAAAGTTGGGCTCAAAGATCTTGATGATTCACGACAACGCCCGTTCCCACACGGCAAATGCCACTCGCGAAGTTCTCGAATCTTTTAAGTGGGAGTTGTTTCCTCACCCGTCGTACAGTCCCGACCTGGCACCGAGCGACTTCCACTTATTCCCAGCAATGAAGGAGTGGTTGGCTATGCAACGTTTTGATGACGACGCACAGCTTCAAGAAGAGGTAACCACGTGGTTGAAGGCGCACGCGGCCGATTTTTACGACGAAGGAATTTCCAAGCTCGTCCATCGCTACGATAAGTGCGTTAATTTAAATGGCAACTATGTAGAAAAGTAGTATTTAAGTGTGGTTTTCATCTGTATGTAATTTAAAAAATTCCAATACCTTATTTATTTTTAATTCCAAAACGTAATGTACTTTGTGGATAGCCCTCGTATATACCCCCATGGGAGTCGCGTTACGCTGCATATACACTGCAGCACCGCCCTCAAGCGAAAATGTTTGATCGTCCCTTACATCACATGACCAAAAGTCATGGGATACCGATATATAGATATACAAATGGCGGTAATATCGCGTGCACAAGGTATAAAAGGGTAGCACATTGGTGGAACTGTCACTTGTACTCAGATGATTCATGTGAATAGGTTTCTGAGGTGAGAATGGCGCACGAAGAGAATTAACAGACTTTGAACACGAAATACTGGAAGGAGCTAGACGCATGGGAAATTTCATTTCGGAAATCATTAGGGAATTCAACATTCCGTGATCCTCAATGTCAAGAGTGTGGCGAGAACACCAAACCTGAGGCATTACCTTTCATCACGGACAATGCAGTTGCCTAAGGTCTTCACTTACGACCGAATTTCAGGCATTAGCTCTCACCACAGACAACGCAGTGGCCGACGGCATTCACTTAAAGCAGGAGAGCAGTGGCGTTTGCGTAGAGTTGTCAGTGCTAACAGACAAGCAATACTTCGTGAAATAACCACAAAAATCAATGTGGGACGTACGAAGAGCGTACCCTTTAGGAAAGGGAGTTGAAATTTGGCGTTAATGAGCTATGGCAACAGACGACCGACGGAAGTGCCTTTGCTAACAGTACAACTTCGCCTGCAGCGCCTGTCCTGGGCTTCACCCTATTAGTTGTACCCTAGACGACTGGAAAACCGTGGTCCAGTCAGATGAGTCCCGATTTCAGTTTGTAAGAGCTGATTGTAGCATTCAAGTTTGGCGCACATCCCACAAAGCCATGGATCCAAGTGGTCAAAAAAATACGGTGGAAGCTGGCGGTGGCTGCATAATGGTGTGAGCTGTGTTTATATGATCTGGACTGGGTCCTCTGGTCCAGCTGAACCTAATGAGACCATTAGCAGCCGTCACTGGACTTCGTGTTCCGAAACAACGATGGAATTTTTGTGGATGACAATGCGCCATGTCATCGGGCCACGATTGTTCGCAATTGCTTCGAAGAACATTCTGGATAACTACAGCGAATGATTTGGCCAACCAGATCACCTGATATGAATCCCATCGAACATTTATCGGATATAATGGGGAGGTCGGTTCGTGCAAAAATCCATGCACCCGCAATACTTTCGCAATTGTGGACGGTTTTAACGGCAGCATGACTCCATATTTCTGCAGAGGACTTTCAACGTCTTGTTGAGTCCATGCCAGGTCGAGTTGCTGCACTACGCCGGGCAATAGGAGGTATCCCACGACTTTTGGCAGCTCACTGTATAATAGTAAACTAGCTGTATGTCCGTGCTTTGCAACGTTAGTTCAAGAAGGGCATTTGAATGGTTCAAATGGCTCTGAGCACTATGGGACTTACCAGCTGAGGTCATCAGTCTCCTAGAACGTACAACTACTTACACCTAAATAACATAAGGACATCACACACATCCATACCCGAGGCAGGATTCGAACCTGCGACCGTAGCGGTCGCGCAGTCCCAGACTGAAGCGCCTAGAACCGCTCGGTTATAGCGGCAGGCCGGCATTTGAATACTGTCGCCTTTTATGGTTCTGTACCTCATTCGCTAAAAATAGAACTCCTGTAGGGTCACTTGTCAATAAATTCGTTGTCTCTAGCCAGGAAGTCAAATATAAATTAAATCCACAGAAAGAAGCAAAGCAATACCATTAAGTTATTAACACACAAATCGAAGTCGGTTAAGCCATATATTCTAGACAACTAACATCAACGTTAGCTTGTATTCGTAAATATTGAGGCGCTCAATTTTGTTACTGTCGTAAAATTCCTAAAATAGTTTTATCTCTGAGACAAAAAAAACTAAGAGCGCCATTTACTGGTTTTTCGGTGCGACACGCCGTCACTATTATACTGAACAGACTCCTAAAACCTTAAATTTCCCTAACTTTTACGTTCGGGATACGGTTTTGATGAAATAAAGTCTATAATTGTTCCAAGTTCCGCTCAAGTTATCTGTGAAAGGCTTATGAAAATTCATCTAGTAGTTTGGAGATTAGCATATTCAAACAGACGGACACACACGACTGTCTTTTAGTTTCATTGTTAGTGCAGATGTGGAGTATACGATTAACATATAGAAGAAGATGATGATGATCTGAGCGGGTTTATGAAGAGTAGTGGGGGAAGGGATTTTTATGTAAGATCCATTTAGACTCATCGAAATGCTGAAAGTGTTCTTCGCATGATGCACATTTTATCATAGAGCCTTTAATGTAATTTGATACAGGTCTTTCTAAGTAATCAAAATAGCCCAGATAAAAACTCTGCCGCTTGATACTTTTTTTTTTTAGATTTTTGCACTCGCTCCTGATTTTTAAGAGAAACAGACGGACGAGTAATATTCCAAATAACCAAGACTGGCCTGAACACATTTCAGTGAATACCATCTAACACAATGTTCCTTTCTTCAAGGCTCGTGATAGTTTCGTGGTATACGCGTTTAAAGCGTTAAAACTGTGATTTAACAAAGGTCATTGACTAAATTTTGACGAATGTTCGTTTTTCAATTGACGCAAACGCTCTCCGCTTACGTGCGGTCGATGCATTACATTCACGTATTTTCAATGTCAGTTGACAGTCGAATACCGAACACCGAACAAAAGACAGAAATTTTCTTTGGTGTCACAGTAATGTGCTGAAGCCATCTAATGTATAATGAATAACTACATCGCATGTATGATCTGAAGAACCTGTGTCTTTCAGAACGTAGAATATGTTAGCTCTGATGGAAACGATCTGTTATAAATCCGATACAGCATTTTGTTCTGCTGTTCGGAGGACTTGGTATTTAGTTTTGTCGGTCTCTGTGTGAGAGAATACACAGGTATGTGGACGTGCTTTGCATTGCTTACCACTGTTTCCAGTTTTCCAGCGCTATATTCTGTGTAAAAAATTGCTTCTGCCGGTAATATACGCGTGTGTCCTGCATACGTATCGAATGAGATTATTGCACTGTTTTTATACCATATCATTTTGATGGACCAGGATATTACTTTCGCTTCATACAGAGTGGATATTAATGTACAACATTCGCAAGAGAATCGGCTTACCTTTGTCAGTGATTTTTCCAGTAGCCACCTTTAGATATGGCATAGATAACATCGTATGTTCGTTGTTTTCCGCGTTTTACTTCAGGATTTTTTCACTGAAGAAACTGGCAGTTGACTCTAAGTAATGAAAAGTGTGAAGTCATCCACATGAGTGCTAAATGTAGATGTAGAAATGAAGGGTGTTTGAAAAAGGTTCACCCGACTCTTCTACATGAAGGAAAACAGAAACTTAGGTTGAATTTAAGCTTAAACAGGTAAAATGAACCTTTGTCTAGGCCCCAGCTGTATGTACAAGTTTCATAACTTTGCCAGTAGGGATCTACCAGAGATCTCCCATGTGTAGCTAGCTAACACTCTCGATTGTTCATCCAAGGCCAAGTGTATAGTGGTTAGCACACTGTACCCGCATCAGGGACGATGAGGGTTCAGCCAAGACCGTAGGATCCTACGCAGTGCCGTAGGGGACCGCACCGCCTCTTCCCAGCAAATTAGGGACACTGTTGCTCCTGGGGTATCGGCGAGGACCATTCGCAACCGTCTCCATGAAGCTGGGCTACGGTCCCGCACACCCATAAAGACGATACGTCACCCTAAAAGTTGGCGTTTGGATACATGGCAAGGTGAGTGGGGTGTAAGTGATAAGGGACGTAGACTGCACGACTTCCTCCCTGACGTAAAGGAGCGGCTGAGAATGAAACATATCGATCCCAGTCGCAGTATGGTACATTTCTTAACCAGAAACGGGACTTATCCCACGCATCTAAACCGCGTGAGTCTGAGGCAGACACTTACACGCACATCCGGGGAAGAAGATTCCCCAGAACATACTTTCTTTGCGGGCAATACGCGAACGATATACATACACTACACTTTGACTACACTGATACAGATATAGTTATACACAGCAATAAGAGACGAAGAACAATGGGCGCAATTGAACGGATTGACAAACTGTAGTTCAAAAACAACACATGAAGAGTACATGCGGACACGACATAACAGACATGTCCATGTGCAACGTAACAACAATCTCCAGAGGGTGGTCAGCGATACCCCCAGTGATAGCGAAAACAATGACAATGGGGAGGAACAGGAAGAGGAAGCCGAGATGTGACAGTCAATAACCATAAGGTGCTAAAACCTAATCAAGAAATCACCAAATGCTGTACATGAATGGACACCTAAAATTAATACATGGGATTAGTAATAAACAGAATAAGTAATATTATTTCTCTACTAACAACCATTTGTGTGTGCGTGTGTGTGTGTGTATGTGTGTGTGTGTGTGTGTGTGTGTGTGTGTGTGTGTGTGTGTGTGTGCGGCTGATGGTCAATGGCTCGAAGAAACCATTCCGAGGTATACACCATCAGTCACATTCGGTGATGGCACTAACAAATCTCTCCTCTATCCTATCATCTTCTTATATTCTTCTTGAAAAACAAAAAAAAGTTATTTGTATTTCAACCTTAAATAATTATTTTGAAAATTATTATTCTTTGTGAATGTTATACACTCCTGGAAATTGAAATAAGAACACCGTGAATTCATTGTCCCAGGAAGGGGAAACTTTATTGACACATTCCTGGGGTCAGATACATCACATGATCACACTCACAGAACCACAGGCACATAGACACAGGCAACAGAGCATGCACAATGTCGGCACTAGTACAGTGTATATCCACCTTTCGCAGCAATGCAGGCTGCTATTCTCCCATGGAGACGATCGTAGAGATGCTGAATGTAGTCCTGTGGAACGGCTTGCCATGCCATTTCCACCTGGCGCCTCAGTTGGACCAGCGTTCGTGCTGGACGTGCAGACCGCGTGACACGACGCTTCATCCAGTCCCAAACATGCTCAATGGGGGACAGATCCGGAGATCTTGCTGGCCAGGGTAGTTGACTTACACCTTCTAGAGCACGTTGGGTGGCACGGGATACATGCGGACGTGCATTGTTCTGTTGGAACAGCAAGTTCCCTTTCCGGTCTAGGAATGGTAGAACGATGGGTTCGATGACGGTTTGGATGTACCGTGCACTATTCAGTGTCCCCTCGACGATCACCAGAAGTGTACGACCAGTGTAGAAGATCGCTCCCCACACCATGATGCCGGGTGTTGGCCCTGTGTGCCTCGGTCGTATGCAGTTCTGATTGTGGCGCTCACCTGCACGGCGCCAAACACGCATACGACCATCATTGGCACCAAGGCAGAAGCGACTCTCATCGCTGAAGACGACACGTCTCCATTCGTTCCTCCATTCACGCCTGTCGCGACACCACTGGAGGCGGGCTGCACGATGTTGGGGCGTGAGCGGAAGACGGCCTAACGGTGTGCGGGACCGTAGCCCAGCTTCATTGGAGACGTTTGCGAATGGTCCTCGCCGATACCCCAGGAGCAACAGTGTCCCTAATTTGCTGGGAAGAGGCGGGGTGGTCCCCTACGGCACTGCGTAGGATCCTACGGTCTTGGCGTGCATCCGTGCGTCGCTGCGGTCCGGTCCCAGGTCGACGGGCACGTGCACCTTCCGCCGACCACTGGCAACAACATCGATGTACAGTGGAGATACAGTGGAGACCTCACGCCCCACGTGTTGAGCAATTCGGCGGTACGTCCACCCGGCCTCCCGCATGCCCACTATACGCCCTCGCTCAAAGTCCGTCAACTGCACATACGGTTCACGTCCACGCTGTCGCGGCATGCTACCAGTGTCAAAGACTGCGATGGAGCTCCGTATGCCACGGCAAACTGGCTGACACTGACGGCGGCGGTGCACAAATGCTGCGCAGCTAGCGCCATTCGACAGCCAACACCGCGGTTCCTGGTGTGTCCGCTGTGCCGTGCGTGTGATCATTGCTTGTACAGCCCTCTCGCAGTGTCCGGAGCAAGTATGGTGGGTCTGACACACCGGTGTCAATGTGTTCTTTTTTCCATTCCCAGGAGTGTATTATGTGATATTGTGTGTCTGTATCGATAACGTCGTCAGGGAGCAGTTTATACAGCAGATACTCCTCTGTATTCCTCCATCCCCTCGTCATCGTGCAGTCATCCTGCCTTAGCTTTCCCAGAACTAGTGGGGTTTCTATCTTCTGCGTCAGTATTTCGTATAGTTCCCTCCATTTTTTTGCTCTGTTTGTGTTGCTATAAATAGCTCCCATTGTTGTTTACGCGTGTTTTTTATGGTCTGTCTGTATAAGCCTTGTGCATGCCTATATGCTTCAAGTCTTATGCGTCTGTCCCTATCTGCTATCGCCCTTTGATATAATTTTCGTTTGCGTCTGACATCTCGTTTGAGTCTCGTGAGTTCATTGGTCCATGGTACTGTTGAGCATTTTGTGTTCTTGGTTGTCGGTATTGATGTGTTTTGTACATATTGTATTTACCTGTGTTAACTTGTGTGCTCTATAATCTATACCTCCATTGATGTTTTCTGGATCGTGTTGTAGGACAATTTCCGTTAATTTGCTCCAGTCTGCTTTGTGCCATAATAAGTGTCTGGTGTGTAATTCGGTCGTTGTGTTCTGAGTGTGAGTTAGTGTGTACTTTACGACATTGTGATCGCTACTGGTTATGTTGTCGTGTACAATCTAGTTTGTTACTTATGCCATTGCTGCATTATTTGCTAGCGTAAAGTCGATATTACTGCTCGTAGCATCGAACCCTGCATATGTTCGTACGGGTCCTTGCGTGTTCGTTACATGTAATTGTGTTTCTTGTATTATGTCGGTGATTATGCGTCCACTGTTATCTGCCTGAGATCCAGGGGGTCGATCTGGAATTAATGTCAGCACTTTTCTCTAGTGTTTGGCCTCTGGCATACATTACTAGGTCTCTGATGCAGTCTGCGTACCGCTGTATTTGATGGCTGTACTGGGCGTACATGGATGCAATAAGACCATATAACGTTCCCATTAGTTATCGCTATGGTTACTAAATGTTGATTGCATAACTACGTCACCTTAATTATGTTCTAAGTTCAATTTAAAATCACTATTGCAGCCTTACAGTTATTGCTGCCTGTTATTGTGGTAGCATGTTTTGGTAGACATATTAGTCGCCCGTTTGTATTATAAAGTTCTTGTAAACATATGATGTCTGCCTGCAAATCTTGTGCTATTTTAGAAATATCCGCCCTGACTGTCGTACTGGTTTTTTTGTTGTATTATGTTGTAAGATATTCATTTTTTGTCTATGTGTTCTGGGTGTTTTACGTGTACAAATCATTTACTGTCTGTCTGAGTAATCGAAATATGTTCGTCCGTGTGCTCTTACATGATCTGTACATATTTTGTCAAAGTCGAATGATTCTGACTTGCCCAGGCAGACCTGGAGTATGAGGTCGAGCAGCGGCTCTGCTGATGTAGGAATATTTTCTGTCCTTAGGATGATTCTGTCTGTCTGCCCAGTAACTGGAAAACAGAGAGAATCTCCGTTTGGATGGCATAACCTAAGTAGCATCCTCTGAGCTGTCTGTAGTAGCTCTTTTTTCTCTAGCCTACCTAAAATTAAGTTAAATTCTAAATTATCATAATTAGGTGTAGCTGGCTGGTTGTTGATGCTGGTTTCTGTAGCGGTTTCTGAGGTGGTACTAGATGGATTGTGGCTTGGTGTTGGCCGCTGATTGGGAGACATTTTAAGGTCTTTTGGGGATGTCACCCGGTTACACTTCACGCTTCTTCAATGACTTTCGGCTTCACACGTTTTTCACTGATGTTGGTGGTACTTGCTGGCGTGGCGTCGGCGATGGTGGTGATTTGCGTGGGACTGAGTGTATGTGTTATGTTGTCGTTGTGGATGTTTGTAGTGGAGGTTGTTTCTAGACGCACGTTGACATCGTTGCAAATGTCCTATGTGTCTCCCTCAGATCTGTCCTCATCTAATTTGTCTACTTTTATAAGTCTGCGTCCAAAACCAAGTCTGCGTTGTGCCACTTCTCGAGAGCATTCGAGATTCCATCAGGGATAGGAAAGTTGCTTCATAACAGTAAACACTTTATTCTTAGGAATGCTGACCTCCGCTGCGAATTCCATTACGTTTGTTAAAGCTTGGTACATGGCTGATTCCCGTAAGTCACGTCTCATGTTTTCGAGTGTCCGGCGAATTGCGCTGTTATGTCTTTCCTAACTGGCTTTCGCAGTTTTTCAGTTACTACTAGCGTAACAAAGTTTATATAAATGTGGAACTCTATTGAAATCTGTTGTAACGTGCTAGTTATAAAGTTCAGTAAAACAGCGATACAAAATGATACATGTATTGCAGGACGTCTACTGAAAGACGTATTTACTATGGTAGGGGCTACATCGTTGACAACTACTAGATTATAAACTTCAATAACGTTCATCAAAGCCCTGCCTTTTCTGTGTTGCATTTCTCCTTCCCACTCTTCATGATGGATGCAGACGGCCAATTATTTTTAATCCAAACTTTTCGTATGAACCATCAACGTACGGCCCTGTAATTGTACCTTTGTAGAAGTTGGGGGACCGCTGAGTAGTTGCCACGGGATGAGTGTTCGTAACATTTTGTTGGCTGGGGGCGGAACCAGAACTACTGTTGCAATGGGATCGGCTACATTTGAAACATAAGTAGCGGACGAGATTGTTTTAGTTTGTGCAGTGAAAATTTTTGAATTTCTTAAATCCAGACTAACTTCACTTTGTCGCTTATTTCTGGCGCTGAAAAGCTGGAGGCTTCCTCTTCTGAAAACTCCATCTTCCCTTTGTCATGGTGTACTCAGAATTCATCCAGAAAGACCACTAACCAGTGGCTAATAGCATCCATAACAGTTTCCAAAGTAGTTTTCGGAGGAGCTGGAAAGGCACTGCATTTTAATATAACCGCTGGGCAGCCGGTTGTGTTTGATGTTGTCCAGTCGGGAGTGTCGAATTCACCACTCCCTTCACCATATACCTCACCGTACAAGTCAAATGTTAAAAGGTGTTACACATAACCGTACGAAAGGTAGAACCAGTATGCACTCACTACAAGGAAAACCCTTCACGTGATCGCTATACGTAAACAACTAGAGCTACGAGTTCGCGGAAGCAACAACACGTCCGATCGCTGTCGCATTTCAAGCGGAATTGGACTTCACCATTAACGGCGTTGTTTGTATTGATAAAAGACAATTGTGATGGACTGGTGACATTATTTTTTGAGGTCTCATCTTTATTACCGGTTTCTTCCACTAGGTAATTATATTTGCTTTTGAAATCTTCGTACATTTGTATCTTTCGAGTACACACGGTCCAGTCACATTTCTATGACCACCTGACAAAAGCATGAATAACCACCTTTTGCAGGACGGACGTGCAAGAAGATAGTCAATGAGGTTCTAGAAGATACCGACAGGAATGTAGAACCGACTCCAGTGTCGTGGCAACCTCCTCTAAGTTCCACGGATGACGACCCACGACGCGAACAGCCGATATATGTGGTCCGACAGATTCTGGACTGGGTTTAATTCCAGGGGATTTGGTGGCCAGAGGGGCACGGTAAACTCATCCTGGTGCTCTCTGAGCCACGCATGTGTACCGCCAACTATGTGACACTTTGCATTGGCCAGCTGGTAGGTGCCTTCGTACCGATGAAAAACAAACTAGATGTGTGGGTGCATATAGTTTGCGAGGATAGATGCACACTTGTGTCAGCCCATTCTGCCTTTCAGAAAACGAGATCACCCAGGAAATACCCTCTCGCCTGGACCCTTCCGAAGATTGTTCTAAGTTGTTTGCTTTCAGACATTTCACGCCGTACACGGCAACGGCCATCTGCTCACTGGAGCATGAAATGTGCTTCATCTGATGTCCACCTGTCGCCACTCAGTGCACGTCCAGCCGCGGTATTTGCATATAAATTCCAGCGTCGTCGACGGTGACCAGAAGTCAGCAAGGGTGCATAAACCAGGCACCTGCTGCTGAGGCGCAAACGCAGCAATATTAGCTAAACGGACATTGAGGAGACACTATTGGTAGTCTCTTGGTACATCTGGGTGAACAGTTGCTCGACAGTGGCACCTATTCGTCTGTACGCATCTCCGCGGCCGTCGTTCAGCCCTGTCATCTATGGCTATGGTGCATCGCAGTTGCTACTGCTTCGGCTTTGGATAGCGCCGCTTTGCTATGGACAGTACACTTCAGCCACGGCGGCAAGCAAGAGTATATAAACTTCCGCATTACGCACGGTTTTCTGTGCCCCCCTCCCACGCAACACGCTTTATATACCCATCAAAGCTAGTGCTCTCAGTAGCCGTCTGTGAGTCGTTATTGCATCATACGTCAAACATGGGCGGTGTCTGGACCGTGTATTCCGTACACTGGGTTCTCTATAAATTGGAACATACTATTTCTAGGGCTCTATGAAACGTAGACAGAAACGTTACGAACAAATTTTCCGAAGCTGTTCAGGGACGATTAACCACTTGATTTGGAGTGATTGTGCCGTCGGAGAAATATTTATCGTATTGCCTAATGTACCGAGTGACCAAAAGTCATGGGCTGGAAAAAGGACAAGAGCCGGTCGTTTCTGGGGAAGCCGATGCGGCGCATTTGTCACAGTGCAGTTCAGTTTTGGTATACACGGTTTCTGCCCCCCCCCCCCCCGCCCCCCCCCCCCCCCCCCGCCATTCAAGTCGTCGGTGATCTGACTCACTGGAAACTGTCTCTCAGACACTTGTGGTCGGCCTGTCCGGGAATTTAAGACTGTGAAAACGTTTGCTCTGCTATGATGAAGATTGATCATAGACTCTGTTAATCTAGAAAGTCCGATTTCTCCGGTGGGCTCCGATATGCTACGACTCATGCGTCTTGTACCGATTAGTATCCCACGTTCAAAGACGTGCTACCCTCTTAACTACACATCCGTCCGTAACAAGCAGTTAAATGTCGTATGAGGTTCTAACACCATTCAGTTTTTTCGCGGTAGATGATGTCAATTTCATTACTTGTACTGGCTCAGCGGATGGGTTGACACGAGGTCTCACGGACAAAATCACCAGAACAACAGTCTGTGGATTCATTACCAAAATGTTTTTTAATTTAATATTTAAACAAAGCTGCTGTCAAATATAATTTCATGTCCGAGAAACATTGATGTGAAATGTTAGTCACTTTACTTCTATATCGATCGTAAGAGTCATCCGGTTAACTCATGTATATTCGTCGTTTCAACAAGGTATTACGAGCGAAATATATATAGATGAACATTCAGCATAGTTGTCTCATCTGATTAGTAGAGTAGTTGTTCGCCTTGGTAGCTGAGTGGTCAGCGCGACGAATGCTGTGCAAAGAGGCACGGATTCCATTCCCCCATGGGTCGGAGATTTTCTCTGTTCAGGGACTGGGTGTTGTGTTGTCTTCATCGTCATTTCTTCCCCATCGACACGCAAGTCGCCTAACTGGCGTCAACTCGAAACCCTTGCACCAGGCGACTGGTCTACCCGACGGGAGGCCCTAGCCACCATTTCATTTCAGTAGAGGAGTCGGAATTTTTTCAGGAATCGCTACAATGAGTCACTTCAGCATGGAACACATTCCACAGCATGTTACCAGCAATATGTAAGTTGAGGTTCATTGCAGATGCTCACCACCCAAACTTCACCTGTCAACTTACCAGCACTATCCCCTGGTCGCAATCGATGCAGGTGATACAGTGTCTAAAACACTGAATTCATTTTCTGTAGGAACGGGTGACGGTCGACCCGATTTAGGCTTTCCATAGTTTCTGTAAATCGGGTTGATATTATTCCTAAAATCCTCCGCATCAGGGTATGTGCTTCCCCTTTAATGAAAGGACGCTAAATCTATGGTCCTTCCTCCCACTGGTCCATCACTAAGGCGTCAACGCATCCACCTCTCGCAAGCAAGTCAGTTATCATAATTGGTTTAAACCACACACTCCAATATCTTGTGGCAGTGAGGTAATATGCAGCCACAATGACAACGACATCCATCGGGGTGTGGGGCTGGCTATTCGCTTTACCTCCGAGTAAATGAAATGTGCAGCGGCACCGTGTCTGGTGACCCAGTTGCCCACATAAGTTTAGGCCTACAATAAAAAATATACGTTAAAATATGCTTTCAGATATCAGAAAATATGTGGTAAAATGAGGACAGGCAGCAAACTGTGGTGGAATTAGCACCAGACTTTAAAGCTGGGCAGAGCACAAATGTGTCTGAACACACAGTGCACCGAACGCTCCTAACGATATGCCTCCGCAGACTACGACCCGTGCATGTGCCAATGTTAACACCACAACATCGGGAACTACGACTGAAATGGATAAGTGGCCATCAGCACTGGACGTTAGCGCTTTCTACATCTTGCCGATAGGAGGGTGCGAATCCGTCGTCTCCGGGGGAACAGCTCCTTGATACCTGTGCTGTGGGAGACAAGCTGGTGGCGGCTCCATTATGCTCTGGGGAACATTCATGTGGTCGTGGTCATCCATGGGTCCAGTGGAGATCGGACAGGGCACCATGACGGCCAAGGAGGGTCGTACGCTGGTTGCAGACCACGTACACCCTTTCATGACGATCATGCTTCCCGACGACAGTCGCTTTTATCATCAAGATAATGCGCCGTGTCATAAGGCCAGGAGTGTGATGGAGAGGTTCGAGGAACACAGTGGCGACCTACACTGAACTGAACTCGATCGAACACATCATGGGTGTGATTAAACTTGGTGTCAGAGCTCATCGCACCCCCCCCCCCCCCTCCCCTTCCACCCGGGAGTTTATGGGAATTGGCTGCCTCGTGTGTGTAGATATGGTGCCAACTCTCTCCAACGATCTACCAAGACTCCACTGCTTCCATGCCGCGACGCGTCACCGCTGTTATCCGTGCCAAAGGTGGACATACGGGCTATAAGGTAGGAGATTCAAAAATGGTTCAAATGGCTCTGATCACTATGGGACTTAACAGCTATGGTCATCAGTCCCATAGAACTTAGAACTACTTAAACCCAACTAACCTAAGGATATCACACAACACCCAGTCATCACGAGGCAGAGAAAATCCCTGACCCCGCCGGGAATCGAACCCGGGAACCCGGGCGCGGGAAGCGTAAGGTAGGAGGTGGTAATGTTCTGGCTGATCGGTGTAGTAAACCTTTCACATCGGTGACTGCCATCCGAGAACACTCCGACGGTCGGCGGAATGGGAAGGGGGTGCAAATGCTTCTGCTCGCTCGCTCTCGTCGACAAACTGGGGGATGATCTCCTACTCTTTCTGCGCTTAACACCTGTTAAAGTGCAGAAATAAAATTCTCTCGATGCTGCTGACCGACAGTTACAAATGTTAACCAGAGTATAGTCTAGGAGGCTGAAGTCGAAGGACGAATCAAACGCGTGTTACGTTCCTTAAAATTAAAAAGTTTTTTATTCATAACTGTAAACAGTTACTCATTTTGCTACGGATACTTCTCTTCTCGTTCTCCGTGTTTGAAATTTAAAAACTGGGTTGTTTAGTAAATCAGCTTTATGCAAACACAATTACTTCACTGGTGGTATTTTCCTAACAGTTACATGCGGTCTTAATTATTGCTCGGGCCATCAATACTAATACTCAACACGCTATAAATTTTAATAAAAGTTGATGAATGCTGAAGAACATCGATTGAAATTTAGCAAAACCTTCAGTTCGCTAAAACACAGCCTAATTCCGATGATCTAAAGTATGCCACAAAATATAAAAAGTCCCGACTGGTTTAAACACATTTAAAGTCCAGTGGCACTGCTTTAGAAACAATCACCCAAATATGGTGAAAATAATTAAATCCAACTCGACTGTATCAGAAAGTAATTGCTGTTGGTATCCCAAACCGCAGGTAAGAAGTCCCACAGTAGCGCTTCAGCGGATAATTGTGGCGGCACTAGAATGGAAACAGAACCTCACAGCTACGATTTAGCAGCAAAGTTCAGTTTGCTTACAAAAACAATCACCAAAAAACACAATGAGTGAAAAAGCACAAGCCCCTACCGTATTCCACATCGAAAATATCCCAAGTCCGAATTCTTCGCGGAAAAGTCTATCTTCCGTTTGCGCGCACACGCCAAATTCAGCTAAGTTCAACACTTCTGGAACCGCAAAACTATCATCAAAGTGTCGCGGCGAGCGTCGGCAAAGGTGGTCAGAAATATGACCTGGAGTTTTGTGTCAGTTCCGCGTGAATACCCTCGATCTGAAATTACCAAACTACGTCCCGTAGCTGCTTTCCATCGATCACCACATGTTTGCATAACATTTTACATAGAAGAGCAATCTTAATTCCGTTTCATCATTACATTCGCCCTTATCTCGTGGTCGTGCGGTAGCGTTTTCGCTTCCCACGCCCGGGTTCCCGGGTTCGATTCGCGGTGGGGTCAGGGATTTTCTCTGCTTCGTGATGGCTGGGTGTTGTGTGATGTCCTTAGGTTAGTTAGGTTTAAGGGGACTGATGACCATAGATGTTAAGTCCCATAGTGCTCAGAGCCATTTGAACCATTATATTCGCATCAAAAAACATACATTATAAAAATTTGTAGCTGCAATAGTTTGCTAAGAATTAATATTTTAATGTTTTGCAATTATCTTTGCAGAGTGCGAAAACAGTTTTTGTCCATTTGTGCCACTAAATAACATCACGGTTCTTTATAATGCACCACTTTCCATACGGATTTGAAGTGCTCTTTCTGATGCGCTGATCAGAATTCGTGCATATACAAACGTTACTCAAAAATAGGCAAAACTGTGCAAAATTATCAATAAACAAAGACAACATATCATAATAACTACAAATATCAGAAACTAATCATGTTTAAATGTGTATAACGACACCCGCTGTCATACACTGTCTTGCTGTTTCTGTATCTGTCTTGTATTATTTGTTTTAATTAATTATTAGCAACAAGTTAATAACATTGATGTTTTACCAGTGAAATATCAATGCTACAAATTACACAAGTACGTCAGCACTCACTCTACTCTGTACCTGCATTGGTTCAAAAGTTATAAATTATTCACTAACTTGCACATGTTGCAGATTTGTTTATTAAATATCTTTTGATGTAAAATTCGTATAAATCGTATCACGGTCTGAGCTGATTTGTCTCAAACACCTCTTCCATTTGCCGCACTTCTGCTTTGTTGTACTAATTTGCTTTAGCGTGTAATCTACGCAAACGTGAATAAAGCACTGTCTTAAAGCCGTGTGCTGGAACAGGGTAAACCCTCGTGACGTCACATAAGCGCCAGCCGCTTGAAACTGACAGGTCCGCGTGGAGCGATCTGCCGCTGACCGCTCGCAGACCTCACCGGCCGCCGATGCCCGCCCTTTAAGCACGACCCGCGTTCCAACGTCTCTCTCCAAATGACAACAAGTGACTGTCGTGTCACAACATGTAAGCCACTTCCTGCATATGCATCATTCTGAGTCACCCCTCACCACTGCTCTAAGACTTTCGGCAGTGTGAGTAGGAAATTACATTCCAGATTCGCAGGCTGCCGTTAACAGCACGACACAAACAGTTGCATTTGGCATTGCACCGTGACCGGGACGTAAGGAGTACTGATTACTAGTGTCGCCTCTATTCAACGATGAATCGCATTTCTGCAGTACCATGGATGTCAATCGTCGATGAGTATGTCGGCAACATGGGCAAAGGTATCATTCTTCCTATGATTTGTAGAATGACATCAGCGCTACTACTGACGTCATGGTGTGGGCAACCACCGGGTATTCACGGCTGGTAGTGATTTAGGGAACTCCGGCGTTTTCATGTTTTACTTCTCGTGCAACAGTATCGTGGTGCCATTTCTTCAAAACGACAATGCAATGCTCGTCCACAAACGTCACATTTCTCCATGAATTGTGTGTGATGTAGAGGTACTACAGTAATCAGCGCGGTCCTGGGATCTGTCTCCAATAGACTATGTGTGGGACCATCTCAGACACCAGCTCAGTCCCAGTGCCAGTATCCAGAATACTAACGGCTGCATACCACAGTTGTGGGCCAACTTTCTTGAGGAGGGGAAACAACTAATTTATGACAGCCTTCCCAACCGAATCAGTGAACACATCCAGGCGAGAGGGGCTGCACGTCATACTGATAAGTGGAGTCGTAGCGCCGAGTTCTTTGTATATTTGACTCTGTTTTGTAACCACTGCAATAATATCACATACCACCATCCATCCGTCAAATTTCATTTCATTTCCTCCTCCCCTTCTGCGTGCTTCAGTTTTATTGGCCGGCAGTGTGTAAAACATCAGCATCAGGTCATTCTGTAATGAAACTCAGAGAACAAGAGTTACTCAGCGCAAAAATTCGTTTACGATCAATTAAAGGAGGTCAGCAGGCTTCGGTTCCTGTCTGCATATCGAGTTTTTTCCCCAGCGTTATGCGTCACGTTCAGTTGTATATTCTTCATCCCTTCGTTTGAATTATCCGAACTGCCAGATCCTCCGGCAATAACAGTAATGAAAACGCTGCTGGGTAAATGCGTCGCTAATGACGGAAGCATTACGCAAAATTGACTCGATCATACGCAGAATTTGCTGTCAAATAAAATTTCGAGCGTTTATAAGTCGCTTATTCCTGTCACCACATCAAAAAAAGGGCTCGGTATGAATACTACAAAAGAAACGCCAACTATGTGTCTACATGCACACATTTATTTCCCGCTATTGTGATTTCAGACCTGCCAGTAGAAATACATTTTTCGTACGCCCTAAGCAATTTGATAGAATGTACTGACATAGGCGTTCTGTACGCCCAGCGCTGCTGCCTTCGTCCCTCCATACTTTACTGCCTGTAGGCACTGACGCCTTTCTGTATTTTATTTTCACCTGCATCGTTTGTGCTTTTATTTTTATGTTTGAGTGTGTTAAAAAACGAGTAACGGATATTTGACACTCCAGGAAAACGATCATCTGCCTGATCTCATGAATTTAACTCCATCACAATTAACTCGTACTTGATGGAATAAATGGCGAGTACTAGCTGACGTATCGTTGTCATGCTGTTCAATACTACATCATATCATAATAGAAAATACTGTTCACCGAACTTACTAAGATGTCTTTTGTAACTGCTGATTTGCTTGTTTCCCGATATACTGTTTATCTACTACTCTTTGAGAAGATTAAGTCAATAATTATCATTTCTTTGACCTCTGGAAACGTTTGTTGATGTGAAAAGTGAATACTTCCACAGTGGTTTGGAGCCCACGTGGAACTGTAGCTGCCCCTATAAATTGCTGAGTTGGTTCAAATGGCTCTGAGCACTATGGGACTTAACTTCTGAGGTCATCAGTCCCCTAGAACATAGAAATACTTAAACCTAACTAACCTTAGGACATTACACACATCCATTCCCGAGGCAGGATTCGAACCTGCGGCCGTAACGGTCGCGCGGTTCCAGACTGTAGCGCCTAGAACCGCTCAGCCACCCCGGCCGGCTAATTGCTGAGTAAGTCACATCTAAGGTAGAAGGAAGGCAAAGGCATATCACTTCCAACAGGACCATGCCTAGTAAAGCGCTGTGTGTTCAGAACAGTCTTAAAATTGTTGAAAGCTTTAATTCTCACTTATCTTTGAATATTGCTAGCGTTTCTCTGTATCGCAATAATCTTAGTTTCTCCAGACCATTTGCAGGGTATCTTGTAAGAAATTTTCATTACTTTTTCTTATAAGATAAAAAGTTACTTCTAACAGTCTATTATGTTATTATGATAATGATTGCGTTAATAACAGCGTTCTTTAACCAGTGATAATTGGTAACAGTAACACGTAAGAAATGTTTATGTTGTTCTAAACCACATAACTTGCAATGGAAGCTACGAGCACAGTATTCTCTCCACGATGATTGGTGGAGCATAAATATTATCACGTAAATTTAACCAAAAGCCTGACTAACAGCTTTTTGCAGTGCAGACGTACAGGAAGAGAACCAGTGAGGTTCTGGAAGGTATCGACAGGGACTTGGAGCCATGCCGACTCCGCTGCTTTAGCCAGCTGCGGTAAGTTTCTCGGTTGACGACCCACGGCGCGAATAGCCCGATCGGGGCTATCCCACAGATTGGGTTTAAATCTGGGGAGTTTGGTGGCCAGGGGAGTATGGTAAACTCATCCTGGTGCTCTTCGAACCACGCATGTACACTGCGAGCTATGTGACACGTTGCATTGGCTGCTATTAAATGCCGAGGGAAAAAAACGAAGTGGTAGGGATCGTAATGGTCCCTAAGGATCGATTAATACTTGAGTTGAGCCATTGTGCTTTCCAGAATGACGAGATCACCCAGGAAATGCCACGAAAACATTTCCCAGACCATAATGCTCCCCCCTGCAGTCTGAAACATTCCGGCGATTGTTGCAGGGTCGAACACGCTAACGGTCATCTATCCAACAGAGTATAAAACGTGATCCATCTGGAAAGGCCACCTTTCGCCCCTCAGTGGACGTTCAGCTGCGGTATTTTTTTTACCAAATTCCAGCCTTCTTCGCCGATGAGCAGCAGCCAGTATGGGTGCATGAGCCAGGTGCCTGCTGCGGAGACCCATACACAGCGCTGAATTGTCGTTAAAGAGACACTGTTGCTTGCCCCTTTTTTTACCTGGGTGGTCAGTTGTTCAACACTTGTACGTCTGTTCACCCACACACATCTCGGCGGCCATCGTTCACCCCTTTCATCTATGGCCGGTGGTGCATCACAGTTTCCTAGGTGCCGGTGTTGGATAGCGCCATTTTGCCATGCACGGTGGCGCGCGAATTGTTTACAGAATTAGCCGTTTCCTAAATGCTTCCACCCTTGCCTCGAAGGCTAGTGATGATACCACTTAGGATGTCAGATAAATCACAGCGTTTCCACATCATGATAAGAACTGCACTGTTTTGCGCTGCCCCTCGACAGGCTTTCTATACAATACACAGCAAGTGCTGCTGCCTGCTATCTGTGAGTGGTTATTGCACGCGGACGTCGAACATAGGCGAAGATCACACTAATTTGACTGGACCGGGTGGCAGTACCCTATGCATTTCATTTGCTAGCGGCGCCAGGAAGATCAATACAGGTATGGTGTGCCACGGAAAACAGATTGCCCTCCCCCTTCCCCCTGTATGTATTATACGATATGAATATAGACATTGATATAACTTATTTTTGTCTGTTGGTTCTTGCATCTTCTACAGTTATAACTTAGTGATGCACAATGCATAAATACACGGCTAGAAAAGAATGCAACACATTCAATGATAAGGTCATGTCATTCGCAAGTGATTTGACAGGGCTTGCCGGTGTGGCGGAGCGGTTCTAGGTGCTACAGTCTGGAACCGCGCGACCGCTGTCGTCGCAGGATCGAATCCTGCCTCGGGCATGGATGTGTGTGATGTCCTTAGGTTAGTTAGGTTTAAGTAGTTCTAAGTTTTAGGGGACTGATGACTAAAGATGTTAAGTCCCATAGTGCTCAGAGCCATTTGAACCATTTTTGATTTGCCAGGTACGGTGGTTGGAACTTAAATAGTGGCAACTATTTATTCACAAGCGATACAAAAGAGTTACATGTTTGCACCTGTTACTGTGACTTTGATTTGATTCCGAAGATGAAGGAACCACTTCGTGGCATTCACTTCAGAACTGTTCCAGAGATTCGACAGGCAATAGACTGCTCCATCCGCACCATCAACAGAGTAGGCTGTGCAAACGGTATACTACGCCTTCCACATCGCTGGAAACGGGTTCTACACAACGCTGGTGACTACTTTGAAGGACAGTAACAAGTGCAAAAATGTAACTCTTTTTTATCGGTTGTAAATAAATAGTTGCCACTATATAAGTTCCAACCCTTTTAGTTCATCATTGGAAGAGTATACAATAAGAAATTCTGACCAAATGAAACCGATTTCACAGTGAAGCGGGTCCAGTCATAGCAGTACTAAGTGTTCCCCCTCTGTCGGCAAGCAGGCATGTACGTCTGGTGATACTGCTGACCAAGCCAATTGTTTTACACAATAAAGAGCACATCACATTACAGTAGCCATATTTGAACGTGCACTGTCCTGTTGAAAAAGCACATCATCACATGGCAGTAGCACGGGGATAACACTCAGTGCTACAGAATTGGCACTGGTTATTTTACCCTGCAGAAAGACCAAATGTGACCGTGAGCTGTAACTAATAGCTTCCCACACCATGAATATTGGTATGGGACATGTGTGTCGTAGGCGAATTCATTCGCGAATAGGTCGCTCATCAGTTTTACCCTGTATATGAGTGCATCCATCACTCACATACAGACAGGAACTACTCTCGTCACTGTCGACAACAAAGCGCTGTTTCTCTCTCCAGTCTAGTCTTTCGCGACACCAGAGTAGCCGCGCTAGGTAGTATCATGGTGTCAGTGACAGCCTGGCTACAGGCACACGTGATCTTAGTCTTGATGCAAGCAGATGGTTCCCAATAATACCTAGTGACACAGAAAGTGCAACGTGTGCACGTATTTCATCCCTAAATGATGTTACACCATATAGAGTAAAGCCAGAGGATCCACAGGCAGGCGTCCTGAGCACTATCTGATCACTGATGGACATCACAAATGAATCGTTAGCACTGCAACTCCTCATTACGCACATACTTGAATTAATCCCATGTACCATTGAACACAGTCCTTGAGTGTGTTAGATTATTTTCCAACAGTGTAGAATCAGTACAAACGGTTCAAACGCATTCCCCTATAAATAATGAAACATGTAATTGATAATCTCACTGTACTAGACTCAATCTCGAATGGCAGTTATTGAATGATGCTATAAATGGGGAACATGAATCCATATTCATAAATTTGATCACTGTTAAAAACAGTTATGATACCAGAGAAAAGATTTTATATCCTGCCTACAGAGTGAGTTCTGGCAGTGGTTAGACATTAGACTTGTGATCGAGACGTCGGAGCTTCCAATTCCAGGATACTCATACCGATGTAGGTCTCCCGTGATTTTCGCAGATCACTTCTAGCAAATGTCGTGATGATTACTATGCAATGGCACGATAATTTCGTTCCTAGATCCGAGCTCTAAAGTACTGTTTTCTTATTTGATTCATTATTATGCACCAGAAAATAAGATGCAATGTTTTTACCATGAAGCGCAACACAGGATCGTTTGGGGTGAGGGAAACGATGTCGTGGCGGCTTCTAGAGGGCTCTTGCGGAGGGAAATCTCTCCCAAGACATAGGTACTAAGTAAAACATGTGAGGAACCTTCTCCCTCAGTAAAATGGACTCGATCGAAGGAAGCAGTATAAGTGCATGCGAGAGACTACTGCGTTCCTTTAAAATGTTTTTTGAAGCATGTATCCAAAATAAACACAATTACGCAGTCATATTCTACAGATTTTGCGATAAAAAGAGAGAGGCAATCAAATAAGAGCAAATAAGAAAAATTACGTCGCTAAACAGAGGATAGGTCGAGGCTGTAAAAAGGAGTGTCATCACAGTCACTCAGCTTCTTCTGGGGCAGTACGTGTCCCACAGTTTGTTTATACGAATATTCACGGAGTTCGCTGTCCAGTGGACGTGTATGTCCCCTGCGTCTTACAGTGCTATAGTTGTTTGGGATTTGTACATGGCAGCAAACTCTGCCGAAGTAACACAAGATGTGCCAGATCACACAGAAATATGCTTGTGAGAGATCCAGTCAACAAACCTGCCGTATCTCGAACTTACCCAACGCTCGTAAAAGACAAGGAAATTAACAAAATCGTGTATCTCAATAATATTTCCTTTCTAAAAGTAGCAGCTGTGTTTAAAAACAGGCCTTATGTGAATGCAGTTACTTCAAGCCCAAACTTTACCAGACGTGCTTCAGAATTCCCGCCCGTTAAGACTCAACAACGTACGATGCAAACACAAGCGCGGTCACCTATGATATAAAGCAACCAGCCCATACCATGAGAATTCAGAAGCCATAAGGAACGTTGGCTGCAGTGTATTCACCGCTCATAACACCACCCCCTCCTCCAATACGGCATGTCCAGCTACACCACCAGCATCGCATAAATTTTGTATAACATAGAGGACCCTACGAAAGCGCGGTCCCACGAGACCAACCATGCTATGAGGACTCTGCCTTCCTCTTTCTCCAAACGGTCCCAACCCCTAGTCCCCACGATTTCACAGACTCAGCCAGTAGAGAGATGTTGGGAACTACCTCGTTGATATCATTTTAAGTACAATTATGGCTGTGATAAATGATATAACATACCAGCAGGCTACTAATGGACAGACTCCAGTACTACAAAGATTCAATCCAGATTTCAATCCAAAACATGTTAACCCTACTCCTTACACCCCCAAAATGGCCTATAGCAACAGCCAGTGGAATGCAAGATTGCTCAAGGCAAACAAAGACAGTCTTTGGCATTTTGCGCTCGAAACTAACCCATGCTTCTATTCATTCACCGAAACATGGTTAAAGTAGAACAATCTATTCGCCCTCCCGGGCTGCTGTATCATTTCCGAAGATAGAGATGATGGCTTCGGCGGTGCACGTTGTTGGCAAAACAAGAGCCCCTCTCTTCCGTTGACAATACTGGCACTCAACAAGATCAATTGCAAATGGTGGGTGTCCGCCTGCGGATGAAGGACCTCCATCTGAATTTGGTCTCATCATACAAAGACTATCCAAACAACAGATAACAACAATAACTGAATCCATCTGGATACCCCTTCTGCTCTTAGGTGATTTTAACGGCCTCCATACACTGCGAGGCCGCAGAACGGCGAACGAAACGGGAAAAATACTAGTGGATGTGTTAGATTCGGAAAATCTTGTACTAAATGAAGGTTCACCAACACGAATAGTCCGACCAAATGAAGTATCGATGGCAGTAGACTTGAGCACAACATCGTTTGAGCTGTCTACCGGAACAATACGGGAAATGATACCGGGTATTTAGGTTCGGATCACTTGCCAATTCAAATTATAAAAAACTATCAACCTCTGGAGACAGTCAGCCGTAAATGGAACACAAACGCACCTAACTGGCACCTATACGAAACACAAATGGAAGAAAACATGAAATCGATCGTAGAAGCTGTGGATCCCGAAAGAGACTATTGTGTCTTGGTATCGCTTACCAGTGAAGCAGCGAAAGTCTCATTACTTCAAAAAGGACATAAGCGGGCTTCTCATCGGCCATCGCCCTGTTAGTAGGATTCAGAATGTGACGCAGTCCTCAAGGAACGCAGGGAGCCATTAAGAAAATACAAGAATCTTTGTTATGGTACAAACTTTATTGCTCTTAAGAAGGCACAAGCTACAGGCAAAAATTTAAAGTACTAAACGAAGAAAATCGTGGCAAAATTTCTGCACTGTCGTCTGGAACGTAAAAAGGAACATAACTAACTGTCTGACAACGGAGATGCACGCGCCTCCACCTAGCGACGAACTTTTAGAATAGTTCATTTGTAGGGTAGCACCACCTGACGTAATGGACTAGAAAGACGAAGAGGGGTATGAAGAGGACAACAGTGCAATTTCACATCCCTTTTCGCTGGAAGAGGTCCACATCGCGCTCTCTCAAGGGAAGGGTACTGCACCTGATCCAGATTATACTGACCACCCCAATACTACGACACATACCACACAAAAGGGTTTCGGCTGCCGCTTAAAATTCACAACACTGTATGGACACAAAAGATCCAAATCGACTCCCTGAAAACACGTGGTGTCGTCTCCAACCACATACTGGAATAATATATGATAAACCCAAGTCGTATAGCCCTTTTGCCTCACTACCGTGATCGGTGAAAATAATGGAAAGGATTTTAAGCTACTCTTAGAATGGTGATGTGGAAACAAGAAAATATTACCGCAAAAACAGCTTGGGTGTCGCAAAGGGAAAGGGACGACTGAAAAACCTTCTACGATTAATTACTAACACACAGCTAAATTTCTCTCGGAATAATTATATGATAGTTGCGCTCAAAGCATACGACGACGTCGTCGTGTCACTTTTAGGGAAGAAATTGGACAAATTTCAGATTTCAAGACCACTCATCCGTAACACTGTAAACTTCCTGGGCAACAGGAATACAATCATTTTGCAGCCCGAACTGCACTGGGACCCAGAGAAACTAGCGGATGATTTCCCAGGGATCAGTATAGGCTCCTTTATTTTTCAGTCTCTATATTGCAGACTTTCATGACTTCTTTGCCACTGACATCCAAATACACACATCAAAAAAACTTTCGCATCATTCCGGGTCCCAGCACTCCTGAAGACAGACTTTGACTGTGGATATTGTATCACAGAAACAGTCCCTTTGACTGTCTCAAGGTGTCAGCAAACCCGCCCAAAGATGTAAACAACCATGCTTGAGCAGCGCATATTAGGCGGAGGGGGTCCGATCCGACTCCGACAGCGGCTCAGTTCCAGTCATTCCACCAGGAAGGAGATACACGGTTCGTCTTGTCTGTAGTTCAACTATGCCTAGGTGGTCAATACTGCAGTTACATTGTGCCAGGAAGGGTTCTCAACGAGGGAACTGTCCAGGCGTCTCGGAGTAAACCAAAGTGATGTTGTTCGGACATGGTGGAGATACAGAGAGACAGGCACTTTCGATAACATGCCTCGCTCAGGCCACCCAAGAGTTACTACTGAATTGGATGATCGCTACCTACGGATTATGGACTTGAGAAACCCTGACAGCAACGCCAGCATGTTGAATAATGCTTTTAGTACAGCCACAGAACGTCGTGTTACGATTCAAACTGTGCGCAATAGGCTGCTTGATGCGTAGCTTCACTCCGGACGCCCTTGGCGAGGTCCAACTTTGCGACCACGACATCATGCAGTGCGGTACAGATGGGCCCAACAACATGCCGAATAGACCGCTCAGGATTTGCATCGCGTTCTCTTCACCAATGAGTGTCGCACACGCCTTCAACCAGACAATCGTCAGACATGTTTGGAGGCAACCCGGTCAGGCTGAACGCCTTAGACACACTGTCCAGCGAGTGCAGCAAGGTTGTGGTTCCCTGAGGTTTTGGGGTGGCATTATGTGGGGCCAACATAAGCCACTGGTGGTCATGGAAGGCGCCGTAACGGCTGTACGATACGTGAATGCCACCTCCGACCGATAGTGAAGCCCGCATCTCGTGGTCGTGCGGTAGCGTTCTCGCTTCCCACGCCCGGGTTCCCGGGTTCGATTCCCGCCGGGGTCAGGGATTTTCTCTGCCTCGTGATGGCTGGGTGTTGTGTGATGTCTCTAGGTTAGTTAGGATTAAGTATTTCTAAGTTCTAGGGGACTGATGACCATAGCTGTTAAGTCCCATAGTGCTCAGATCCGTTTGAACCATTTTGAAACCATATCGGCAGCATATTGGCGAGGCATTCGTCTTCATGGGCAGCAATTCGCGCCCCCCCTGGTGCACATCTTGTGAACTGACTTCCTTCAGGATAGAGACATCGCTCGACTAGATTGGCCAGCATATTCTCCAGACATGAACTCTATGGAACATGCCTGGGATAGATTGAGAAGGCTGTTTATGGACGACGTGACCCACCAACCACTCTGACGGATCTACGCTGAATCGCCGTTGAGGAGTGAGACAATCTGGACCAACAGTACCTTGATGAACTTTTGGATAGTGTGCCACGACGCATACAGGGATGCATCAGTGCAAGAGGACGTGCTGCTGGATATTAGAGGTAGTGGTGTGTACAGCAATCTGAACCACCACCTCTGAAGGTCTCGCTGTATGGTGGTACAACATGCAAGTGTGGTTTTCATGAGCAATAAAAAGGGCGGAAATGATGTTTATGTTGATCTCTATTACGATTTGCTGTACAGGTTCCGGAAATCTCGGAACCGAGATGATGTAAAACTTTTTTTGATGTCTGTATTAAAATATGTAGACGACGTATGCTTCTATTCCGAAGACAGTGTTCTTCAGTACTGTCGATTGAAAACGCACACAGCTCTCTTACATCTTCATAAATGGTTTACAGAAAGTGTCTTCGAAATATCTGATAGCAAGTGTGCTCTAATGAGCTTTACTCTCTAAGAGTCAAAAAATGCATTTGGGACAGCATAATTTTCCAGATGCGAAAAAACACAATATTTTGTGGTGATTATCAATGGCCAACTAAATTGGGCTCATCATATCCGAAATATCATTACTACATGTGAAAAAACATGCAATATCGACTGGAGTATGGTGGAGCTCTGATCGGCGGACAGCGATGGCTCTATACTGGATCCACGTAAGGACACACTCTGACGTGTGCTACGGATCACCATCAGACAGCACGCTCCGAAGAGCCGACACTATGAAATACAAAACCTTGCGTACAGTTACCGGGGCGTTCATGTCAGTCCCAAACACCGATTATGGACTGAAGCGATTTAACCACCGTTAAAGCCGGGACAAATATTCCTCTGGAATAAATTCCTCCTACGGCTCATTCTCGACTAATATGGGCCCCTTGACGAAAAAACCCGGGAATTAAAATCGTATGATGTGAGCGGAAGATGTAGGTTAAATAAGCAATTTCCATCCGTTGCGCATGAATATATGGAAATGCAGGCACGCAAGGTGTGGAAAATTCCTCTTTCACCGAATTACAGCAGGTTATACGAAATGTCGACTCTGCAGATTGACGCCGGGACCAGTTTAACGTTATAAAACCAAGACCCGTCTAGCGCAACGGCAAAGGAATTCCTGTCTCGCTATCACATACATGCATGATGTGTACAGATGAGTTCAAGTGTAGTGACGTATGCTGGTAGTGCCTATTGGGTATCCCAAAGCGAATGACAAAACCAAACATTATGACCAGCTGCTGAATAGCTTGTTTGTGCGTCTTTGGAACGAAATACACAACTGATTTAGCGTATCCGACAGTTTTTTGGTAGGTTTGTGGAGTTATGTTGCATTAAATGTCTACGCACAGGTAATATAATTCACGTAAATAACTGGCCGCTTATTTGCGTACGCAGTGATGGCCCCCGATAGGGGTTCCATAGGATTTACAGGGTGTTTCAAAAATGACCGGTATATTTGAAACGGCAATAAAAACTAAACGAGCAGCGATAGAAATACACCGTTTGTTGCAATATGCTTGGGACAACAGTAAATTTTCAGGCGGACAAACTTTCGAAATTACAGTAGTTACAATTTTCAACAAAAGATGGCGCTGCAAGTGATGTGAAAGATATAGAAGACAACGCAGTCTGTGGGTGCGCCATTCTGTATGTCGTCTTTCTGCTGTAAACGTGTGCAGTTCACAACGTGCAAGTGTGCTGTGGACAACATGGTTTATTCCTTAGAACAGAGGATTTTTCTGGTGTTGGAATTCCACCGCCTAGAACACAGTGTTGTTGTAACAACACGAAGTTTTCAACGGAGGTTTAATGTAACCAAAGGACCGAAAAGCGATACAAAAAAGGATCTGTTTGAAAAATTTCAACGGACTGGGAACGTGACGGATGAACGTGCTGGAAAGGTAGGGTGACCGCGTACGGCAACCACAGAGGGCAACGCGCAGCTAGTGCAGCAGCTGATCCAACAGCGGCCTCGGGTTTCCGTTCGCCGTGTTGCAGATACGGTCTAAATGACGCCAACGTCCACGTATCGTCTCATGCGCCAGAGATTACACTTCTATCCATACAAAATGCAAACGCGGCAACCCCTCAGCGCCGCTACCATTGCTGCACGAGAGATATTCGCTAACGATATAGTGCACAGGATTGATGACGGCGATATGCCTGTGGGCAGCATTTGGTTTACTAACGAAGCTTATTTTTACCTGGACGGCTTCGTCAATAAACAGAACTGGCGCATATGGGGAACCGAAAAGCCCCATGTTGCAGTCCCATCGTCCCTGCATCCTCAAAAATTACTGGTCTGGGCCGCCATTTCTTCCAAAGGAATCATTGGCCCATTTTTCAGATCCGAAACGATTACTGCATCACGCTATCTGGACATTCTTCGTGAATTTGTGGCGGTACAAACTGCCTTAGACGACACTGCGAACACCTCGTGGTTTATGCAAGATGGTGACCGGCCACATCGCACGGTCGACGTCTTTAATATCCTGAATGAATATTTCGACGATCGTGTGATTGCTTTGGGCTATCCGAAACATACAGGAGGCGGCGTGGATTGGCCTCCCTATTCGCCAGATATGAACCCCTGTGACTTCTTTCTGTGGGGATACTTGAAAGACCAGGTGTACCGCCAGCATCCAGAAACAATTGAACAGCTGAAGCAGTACATCTCATCTCCATGTGAAGCCATTCCGCCAGACACGTTGTCAAAGGTTTCGGGTAATTTCATTCAGAGACTACGCCATATTATTGCTACGCATGGTGGATATGTGGAAAATATCGTACCATAGAGTTTCCCAGACCGCAGCGCCATCTGTTGTTGATAATTGTAACTACTGGAATTTCGAAAGTTTGTCTGCCTGAAAATGTACTGTTGTCCCAAGCATATTCCAACAAACGGTGTATTTCTATCGCTGCTCGTTTAGTTTGTATTGCCGTTTCAAATATACCGGTCATTTCTGAAACACCCTGTACATCAGGCGAATTTGGTCGTAAAGACATCAAAATGAATTCACTATAGTGCTCCTCAAACGCACGCTTCTGGCTCCGAGACATGGACAGTTATACTGTTGAAAGATGACACCGTCGTCGGGAAAGTCATCAAGCATGCAGGCGAGGTGGTGGTTCACAACTATCAGCGTATCTTCGATTACTACTACAGATCCCATGTAAGCGCCGGAAAATGTCTCCCATAACATAATACTGCTCCCACTACTCTGTGTCCGTGGTGCCCTGCACGTTTAGAGCCGCCATTCACCTCGACGACGGTGTTTGTGGGGACGACCATCGAGCTATTGTAGCAAAAAATGTTATTCACTCGAAGAGCCGACACATTTCATTGATCGACAGGCGAGTTCCGATGGTCCCATGCCCACTGCAATCGTCGTTGTGTCAACATGTGAACACGTAGGGGTGGTGTGCTGCGGAGCAACATGTTCAACAATGCATTATGAACGGTGTGCCCGGAACAGTTGTGCGTGCACCAGCATTGTGCTCGCTCGACAGAGATGCCACAGATCACCATCTATCTTCCTTTAGAGAGCAGACAAGCCTCCGAACCCCACGTTCTTAAAAGCGTAGTGGACGTCCAACTATTTTCTCCTAGTGGACTAAAAGTTTCATTTTCCTTGTACATCTTTCCATAGATGCTCACGACAGTAGCACGTGAACATTCGACCAGCTTCGCCGTTTTCGAGATACTCGCTCACAGGCTGTGCTTAATAATAATCTGCCCTTTGCCGAAGTAGCTTATCTCAATGGATTTCCCCATTTGCACACCTTTGCTAGGGTCATCCCGCATCAGTGTCTGCTCCGCTTACATACTTTCGTTACCGCGTCACGTGCTCGCAACGCCACCTGGCCGTATCCAACGTTGCGGTGGGGAATGGTCGTAATGTTATGGTTTACAACTTTATAAACTGGATTCACACTCCACTATTATGACAATCGAGCTGATTGCCAGTTTTAAGCCCTCATTTTTGTACAGACGACCACAGCAGACACAACAGCCATAAACTTTGGCAGTACGTCAGCGCTACAACTGATTATAAACGATCATAATAGTTGTAACAACTCCATAATTTCTGCAATTATGGGTGCGTTTCGGTTACAGAGGAACTATCACAACATCGTGTCGGTATAGATGAAAGGCCACTCCGGGATACCTGGAAATGAACAAGTAGATGTGCTAGCAAAGCAAGAATCTATCCATGGAGCTATTAAATATCATAAACTACCTCTCACAGATGTGCTACCCATGCTCAGAAAACTTCTGTCAGGCTGGAATCTAAAATTAAAGACGGTCGCTACGCACTGACTCATCTCACGATTCCAAGTGTTCCACGGTATAATAAAAGAAAAACATCGAGGAGCTTCACGACAGTCATTGCACTGCTGAAATTTGATCATTGAAAGTTCAATAAACACCTCTATTGGCTCGATGTAAGCGCCAGCCCTCTATGTTTTAGCGGAGAGGAAGAAGATCCAAACCATAAATTGCTACAATGTCCTCGGAACACCTGTCACATCAATGTCCTTGCAAGCAATCTTCGGACGCTTGGTCATCAGTTTCCAAGCAGCCTCCATACCTTGTTACATTCAACGACATAGAAACTTATAAAATACTGTACGAGTTTGTTAACAGTGCCAATATACAGATAGAGCTCTCTCCGCTGCTAATCTACTTGATAAGTAGAATTGAAGAAGAACACCAAAATACAGTTAACTGACCATATTTCCACGTACTATTCATTAGCATGTGGAACACTCAGTCTATGTATAGATACCTGTCACTAAGTTCCCCCTAGTGTATGTGCCTTAAATACTGGTGCTGTTATATGCATGGCTACACTACCCAAATCTGGTTATTGTATACCGTTCTCATGTTCTGTCTGGATTATACTTGTAGACCTGGACACATATTCAATTGTCTATCTGCAGCTTCACAAGTCTCACAGGACATACAAAGGAATGTTCTACTGTTAGACGTGGAATGTATTCGCAGTTGCGAACAGTAACACCCATCAGCTGTATAAGGAAATAACGACAATTAAAATTTGTGCCAGGCAGGTAATCCAACCTGCCTTTCCGCTTTACGCGCGCTCTCCCCTTAACCGCTTTGGCTATACACGCACTACACACGGCCAGACTCAGAGTTCCACATGTCATCGTTCCTGCTTAACAATCTGCACTCGTACACACATTATGTAATTCCCGCACAGAGGAAGTCATTGTAACTGAAAGTCGCTGCCTCGTATCGGTGGATAAATTTCATCGTTCTTCTTAACAACACAGGCACTGCCGTATTGTATTTCATTGTTCAAATGGTTCAAATGGCTCTGAGCACTATGGGACTTAACATCTGAGGTCATCAGTCCCCTAAAACGTAGAACTACTTAAACCTAACTAACCTAAGGACATCACACACATCCATGCCCGAGGCATGACTCGAATCTGCGACCGTAGCGGTCGCGAGGTTCCAGACTGTAGCGCCTAGAATCGCACTGCCACATCGGCCGGCTGTATTTTATTGTTAATTTAGATACATAGTCAATAATATGGATAGAACTGGCAATATTCCAAATGTTTCCCAACGGCTATTTATAATTTGTTATTGTGTTACTAGTAGAATTTTTATAGCATATTTCCACTGTGTACCCTACGATACATTTTCGTCTTGTTTTTCCGTTCAGTATACCGTGGAAGTAAAAATTTGATTTATGCCGGAATCTGTCCTCTATTAAGCCTATGTAACTTGGTATCAGGGCACAACTTAATCTAATGTGTGCTCTGCTTTATCAGAGCAAAAGAAACTGTAGAATCATATTTCCAGTGTTGAGATGGCTGTATGAGCACTTAACAAAAGCCAATAAATTAAAAAAAGAAGAAATAACTGACGTTGAAAACTCCCTATTCGCTCATCAAAGTACACGAAAATTTGACTTCAGAAAGAATGCCCTGAATGAATGCCCCTGTCTACATAAATTTTAGACTCAAGGAATAATTTAGAACAAAGACAATATTTCACGAAAGGTATTAGAGATAAATTAATGCTTACTTTGTGCAACGGAAAGAATTGAGGACACAAATAAATATTTAAGTGGATTTCATGATCACACTCACTTCATAATTTGGTTTAAACAACGTACAGATAACGCACTTATAGGTGAGTTATGTGAAATGTGCGTAGATGGCCCAGTCTGATAACCCTAAACAAAGATGCATAGCAGTCACATTGAACATGAAATGATAAACAGCTACCAGTCACGGAATCCTCACGCCATCACTTACCTGAAAAGCACGCAAAGAATACCAAAGGCCTCTTGCTAACTACAATTCTTAAAGAAGTTTATACTGATTGCAGTTCTTTCCCGCCTTAACTAGGATTCCTGCTGAAGGCAAAAAAGACTTGAATGTTCAGGATTAAGTTAAATGCAGGACACAAACTGTGCACGATGCCATGTAAATAATCAAATCTTTGAACATGAAGTCGTCCGTGGCGCGGTAACAGTGAATAAATCAGAGAAGTTTCAGTTCAGTTGGCAATTATTTCGTATCAAAACATAATTATTGATGCATAAAGAATACTATTTTCTGTTTGGGCCTTCCACATATGAAAAAATTAAACAACATGAAGTTCTAGATGCAGTAGGAAGTCCTGGAAATATTTAAATAAAAAGGAATGTGATACCGTCAACGAGCCAGTTATTCGAACGGAGTAACGAAAACCCAATTCTGAACCATGTGCATTGAAAGCTAACGAATATACTGAAAAACGACCACAAGCAAAGGCACACTAAATATATAAAAGTGCTGCATGCAATATTACGCTAAGCTTCATGATGCGAGGCGCAATATCATCATACTTTTTATAACTCTTTGCATGAGAACGACCATCAGAAACAGCTTCAAAGCAAGTTACTGCACACCTCGTCCGTAGCAGAAGCGTGGAAACAACAGTGAAAACCGATCGCAGCAGACCACCCGAAAACACCATCAGAAAACGAGTAGACCCCATTGTATAGTTAAAACGGGCAAGCAGGACGAGGCCACGCTGGAACCTGAGGTGGGAATGCTATTTCAGAAGTAACGAAAAAAGCATGCCAAATTTCAAACAACGCAAAACTCCCAAGGTTGGCGGAATTTTACAGAAGCTCGAAATTTAGCTCGAACTTTAATGCGAGATACTTTTAACAGTTTGCAAAACGAAATTCTGTTTGGAAATCTGGCAGAAAACCAAAAGAGATTCTGGTAGTATTTGAAGTATACCAGCGGCAAGGGGCAATCAATACCTTCAGTATGTGATAACAATGGTGATGTTACTGATGACAGCGCCACTAAAGCAGAGATAGTAAACATGGTTTCCCAAATTCCTTCACTAAAGAAAGTGAGTAAATATTCCAGAATTCTAATCAAGAACAACTACGAACACGAATAATTTTTCAGGTTTTATACTGTAAAGATCCATACTTAGCGACCACATACAACCGCTCGCTCCTCGACAGATCCGTACCTAAAAGCTGCAAAGTTGCACAGTTCAAACCAATACACAACAAATTAAATTGGAGTAATCCGTTAAATTATCGTTCCATATCACTAACATCGATTTGCCGTAGGATTTTGGAGCATGTGTTGCTTTCGAACATTAGCAACTGAGAAACAGAAAACAGGGATTCAGAAAATATCGTTCTTGGGAAACACAACTAGTTCTTTATTCTCACGAAGTAAGGAGTGCTATCGACAGGGGTTGTCAAATTGTTTATTTTTTAGGCTTCCAGAAGATTTTGACACCGTTCCACACAAGCGACCTCTTATCTAGTTGCGTGCCTATGGACTTTTGTCTCAATTGTGCGACTGTATTCGAGATTCCCTGTCAGAAACGTCACAGTTCGTAGTAACTGACGGGAAGTCGTCGATAAAAACAGATGTAATATATTGCGTGCTGCAAGGAACAATTTAGGAGACAATCTGAGCAGACCTCTTAGATTGTTTGCAAATGATGCTGTCATTTACCGTTTTGTAAAATCATCAGATGATCAAAACCAATTGCAAAAGTATTTAGACAAGGTATCTGTATTGTTCGGAAAACAGCAATTGATTCTAAATAATAAAAAGTATGAAGTCATTCACATGAGTACTAAAAGGAATCCAGATGGATTTCGGTTACGCGATAAAGCACACAAATCTAAAGGTTATATTTTCAGTTAAATACTTAAGGATTACAGTTACGAATAATTTAAATTGGAACGATCACATATATAACGTTTTGCGGAAAGCAAACCAAAGACTGCGATTTATTAGCAGAACAATTAGAAAATGCAAAAAGTCTACGAAAGGGACTGCTTACACTACGCTTATTCTCTCTGTTCTGGAATATTGCTGTGCTGTGTGAGACCCGCATGAGGTAGGATTGACGGAGGACACTGAGAAGGTACAAAGATGGGTAGCTCGTTTCGTATAATCGCGAAGTAGGGGACAGTGTGCCACGGGTAAGATAAGCGAATAGCGGAGGCAACCATTAAAAAAAGACTCTTTTTGCAACAGGGTCTTCTAATGAAATTTCAATCACCATCTTTCTCCTCAGAGTGAGAGAATATTCTGTTGGTACCCACCCACATAGGGAGAAATGATCATCAAAATAAAATAAGAGAAGCCAGAGCTCCCTCGGAAAGATTAAGGGTTCGTTTTTCCCGGAACGGTAGATGAATAACTTGAAGGTGGTTCGATAAACCTTCTTGCACGCACTTAATTGTGAATTGGAGGGTAATCACGTAGATGTAGATGTTTCTCACGCACAGACGTAATCAGTTACACACCGCCATGTTACTCGCTACAATTCGGAGCCCTCTGGCGCCAGAGGGTTGCAGCTTGCGTCAGCGAAGGAGGAAAGTCGACAGAGTAATATGCATCACATGTAATACTTCAACCGATCTTGACAACAGATTAAAAAATTCGGTGACATTACTTTTCAGGACGCCCTCGTAATATGTTTGCGATTCAGAATACACGGGAGAAAGAATGGTTCTGAAAGTTGGCATTCTGTTAAGCATGTTTCAACGTCAACTCAAAAAGATGGCTGTGCCAACTAGCTGTCTACATCTATACACTTAAAGCTGCTGTAAAATGCATGGCAGAGGATGCTTCTTGATGTAAAACATGTTAGAGTTTCATCCCACTCCATTCAACCGTCTCTAACTTCCTACTGACGACAGAACGTTAAACCCTGCCTTCCTTTCTTCCTTTAATTCAATTCCATTCAACGTAATTTTCCAGAAACGACGTGAAACTTTATAGTAGCAAACTGTCAGTTTCATTCATAATGTAGCAACTCTGAGTATGAGTTTAGTAGAAGTAAAGTATAGTTTCATGTCTGAAAACTTCCCGAAATTAATAGGTACAGTGCTTCATCATTTAGATCGAAAGAAGTTGGACTAATGAAAGAGAAGATAAATGGTGAACCCTTACGGAATTTACCTTATTCATGAGAACTACGTATGCGCTAGAAACTGAATCAAAACATCTGAGGCATAGAAAAAAAGAGTGATTCAGTTTTCTGTTTGAGAAGTAACCAATGATAACCACTAAGGCTGAACTGCATGGTGCCCGCCTCTCTATTCGATGGCAATAGCGCAGGCTTGTGCGGTGCCGCTCGATTTGCAGGTAGCCGGTTAGAATACTGGTGGTGCGAAAAATATTCGCCAATATAGCGTGGGTTGCAGGAGGAGGAAAGATGATGTGTTAATTTTGCGATCACCAAATATCCTAGATGAAATTCCAATACTCTACGTAGTGTCGTATGCAGTGAGGGCATACGACACAGCTTATACGTCCGTCCGTCGGCTGGAGACGTTATGTTCGTCGGTCCCCTTGTCACTACTTCAATGAACTATGCCATGCATCGGATCTAGATTTCACCCTCTCCCTTCTCTCATCATCATACAACATAAATGTGACACTGTAGACACACCCATCGCAGTCACGTACAATCAACAGATACACTTAAGATACAACTCTCATACATGTCTTGGAACGGAAACATTGGGGGCGCGTGCACGCGTACGCTTGTGTGTGTGTGTGTGTGTGTGTGTGTGTGTGTGTGTGTGTGTGAAAAAGTGTTGCGATTAGGCTGCTGAACAACTGCAGTGCGACTAATTCCTTATTTCTTTTACTGAACGATGTTGATAACAGATCTGAACAGTTTAAGAAAGCCATTTTTACACAAAGATGTAAGTAGCACCCTAGCATGGAGTCACTATTTCCTGAAGAATGATGTGATAGGTGCTAACTTCCTTTAATAATAGGCTTGCTCACTTTTTGTACTGTAAGAGAGAGAGCAAGAGCGAGAGAGAGAGGGAGAGAGAGAGAGAGAGAGAGAGAGAGGGAGAGAGAGAGAGAAAGAGAGAGAGAGGATGATGATGATGATGATGATGTTAGCGCACCCATTTCTTGTGGAGGTCAGAACACACTTAACAAATGTACTGACCACCTGCGGTAACTGAGTGTTCAGCGTGGCAGAATGTCACTCCTAAGGGCCCGGGTCGGAGATTTTCTCCACTCAGGGACTGGGTGTTGTGTTGTCCTAATCATCATTTCATCCCTATCGACGCGCAAGTCGCCGAAGTGGCGTCAAATGAAAAGACTTGCACCTGGGGAACCGTCTACCCGACGAGAGGCCCTAGTCACACGACTTTTTTTACAAATGTACTAAGACCTAGAGGTATAACAAACCTCTGAAGAATTATTAGGTACACACGTAAGATAATTTGTGAATGATGTGAGCAGAATACTTTTGTAATTTTTATAACCCACTTTTTAAATATGCTAATATTAAGCAGATGTTAACGTGGTTTAAGATTAAGGCAAAAATAGATATGTAAATGAAATCATAACTGGTTTGAAAAGCAGCTGGCAACAATATGCATCACAAGGGATCATCTCTGCCAAAGAAGAGCTTCGGAAAGCTGCGATTGTTGCTGAATGTACAATTAACAATTTGTGTGTTTCAGTTTATATTGTTTTTACCAAAAGTGAGTTATCTGTGCGGAGTTGATATGTACACATTTCTGTGTATGTGTGCTCACGCACTTTCCATATTCTCTCGGTCGCTATGCGAAAACTGCTAATCCTATAGAAGAAACGGACAGTAGCTTTTGTAGACAATAAAATTAAGTTAAATTTTGTACTGGGATATATTTTCGATGAAGGCCAAGGTTTTCGAGTTATTTAAGAAAAACGTAGAAAAGTGAGCTTCAAACACATTTCCGACCTCCACACTAATTCCTCACCAGTCAGGATTTCTAACATATTGTTAGTGGCACTCGCTCCCACCACTGTACAAAAATTTTCGACTTCACGAACTGTTCCCGATGTTAGACCTTTATTAGTCTCTGTTGATTGGGCTACTGCGCAACCAGCGTAGTCAGCTATTTCGTTAACGTTACTCGTATTACTTTAAAAGTGCACATGAGAATAATGAAAGAAAAACATTTGTAAACGCTATGCTAAAATTAGTTACGTCGACAGTGCGCTCCAAGCTTAAAACTTACAAAGCACTGTAGTTTCGTAGTCAGAAGGCCTGAAGAATACAACGATGTTATTGTCTTTGTTATGCTGTTAAAATACACAAAATTGTTGGGTAAAATATCCGCAAATGTCAGTTCTACAGTTTGTAAGTGCTCGACTATGCCGGTGGCGTAATGAGGCCAATCAAAGAAGACTAAAAAAGGTCGAATATGGGAAATAATTCGTGCAGTAACAAATTTTTGTACAGTGGTAGGAGTGAGTACCATGAACGACATAATCCTAACCGGTGAGAGCTAACTGTGGGATCGGGGGTGCGCTTGAAAGTCAGTTTTGTGCGTTTTTGTTAAACAGCTCGAAAACTTCGGTCTCGAGCTAAAGATAATTCCAGGAAAATTTTAACTACATTAAAATTCCTGCAGAAAGGTCCTGTTCATTTTTTCTGTAGGGTAACAAACTGCACATAGCGAACGAGAGCATATGAAAATGTTTCCCGTGGTTTATGAAGACCATACATAACATTGCAGTTTGCATAAAACGACATCCACAGGGGCAGCTGCTCTATGTACTTCAATGGCTACTATCACCTGTCCCTCTTCACCGCTACCTACAGAACCAATCCCCTGCACATCGATAGCGGCAGCAGCTGTAGTGTTTCAAAGTCAAAAACGTTATACAAAGTCCATTTTTTCCAGCTGGTTGCTTTCCCGAGCAGGTCTTGTAGACGAAAGCCTGCATGATCGAGACATTAGCATCTAATTTGGCCAGATAAGTTCGCTTTACCATTTAGCATGAATGTCATGTTCTAGGCTTCAGGGCTCTAACAAAACCATCACCTTCGCAAATATCAATCGGGCACTTGTTTATTAGCATGTGTCTTAGTGCAAGTCTTGCAGGGTGGCCTGCTCCTAAATATGGGCAGCCGTTCTGCAGCTTGTATAACCAGGCGACGGTGTACTGACCGTCTGCATACTACTGTCTGAGGACATCATACATGTTAAATAGAAATCACGACTCACAGACTATTTTCCCGTATACCCTGTGCCAGAATTACTGTCATTTGTTAGAATGGTGCCTGTCTTCTCTTAGTGTACATATGGCCTCTCGTAAATCAAGATATTTTGTGGATTTGCGTGACCAGTTAACCTGTGCACATGAGAGTAAATTCGCCACCGACTCTCAGCTAAGGATTGGTTCTTATTGGTACAGTACGCGTAGCATTTGTTTTCCGATCTTCTGGTTCATTTCCGAGGGTATTGATGTTTGTAATGCAGGAAAGGCGTTGCTCTGGTGTATCTACTGTTACAGATAGACTGTAATTTCCATTATTTCTCACACCTATAAACCTGAGTACGTCTCAAGGACCTTGGTAAACAGTCAACGTGTTCAGTATGAATAGTCTTTAGTTCAGTAAATGTTACTACAGTTCACGTTTCCCCCTATGACTAGAATAACCAGAAGATTTGTTACACATAATGAAGAAAATACGCACCTTCTTCACCCAAAGAATCTCTTCTGTTAACAGAGGGTATTAATTTTACAATTCGCCTATTGTCTGACGTATTTCATACGCAGTAGGCAAACAGTTGCTAATAAGAAAAACTTTTAAAAGTCGTTCATTGACCAAGAAAGTAAGAATTACTTTCCTAACACTCATTACATAATAAAACAAGCATTCCAAGAATAAATTTCCGCTTCCTGGAAGTGAAAACAATTTAAAATTAACTTTTCAACTGCTAACCTTCCTCGAATTGTTGTGGCGCGTCTCATCTGGTATACGCGAAGAGATAATAGTCTCTGGACGAAAGTCAGAGCCCGCAAGAAGTTTTTGATTCTGCCTCAGTTATACGAACAGAAGTTTCTCGCTGCTTATTAATGTGCAGTTTAACAGAATCTTACCTCGAGGATTTCCAGTGGTGGTTTTAAATGCTACATAAAGCTTATGAATGTGATTAAGAATAAATGAAACCTAAATGTCCTATAGACATGTTGATTCAACTAAGAATGCGTGATGTAATAATGCTTCTACACTAGTCTCTCTTCACACCTTGCCGAACCTTACTTCAGGTAGAGTCCCCGCATGATAGTCTAACTTACTATGGCATCAGAATACGTTCAACAAACGGTCCAACTCCAGAATAGCTCTCGGTGAACCACACTTTTCCACAAACCCTGTACTGAAAATCTCTCTCAATAACTGCCTGTAGAACTACCGACATTGACGAATAAATTAAAACGAAATTCATTTATGATAAATATCATTAGAACGACTCGATAATTACTAACTGCTCGTCCGCAGAATTTGTAGAATGTAGCTTTCTGTCTTTTGTGAATGTATTCAGCCCATTGATCCCACTGCTTTTGTTGGCCTAAAGGAGATCCTGCGATAGTATTCGGCAGAATTTTATTCTTCAAATTTTTCGCAAACTTGTTTTTGGAGGACATGAGTTTTCTGTACATATTTTTTGCTTTTACGTAAGCGTTAAGTTTCGTGTTTATAGACGGTTGTAATACTACATACATCAGCATTATGTATAAATGAGTCATTGAAAATTTCATTGATTTGCATCTTTAGAAATATTGCGAATCATTTGTGTAGCGTACACTCATCTCTAGACGTACATTTTAGCCATCTAGATATGAATAAAATTTCAGATAATTGCTCCTTACTTGTGTTATCATTAACAACTATACGCATAGAATATCCTATAATCTGTTTCATGATCTGTTATCCATAAAAAATTTACTGTTGTTATTGGGTCCATGTTCACACATTGCTTGTAAACAAAACTCAACGTCAAGTGTTTTAATTGCTGTTATTGTGACAGACACCTTCATTGGGGGCCGGGTGTGTGATTTAAAAGGCTGAGAAACGACGAGGTAAGTAAGGCTCTTCCATTGTAGCGTAGAGTCTGTGTACAAGACGTTAATATAGCTTAATAAAACGAAACTATCTGGATCCTTAAGACTGAGTTGGACAATGCTTCGAAGGAACTACAAAGGTTAAAGGAGAAGAAGAGGCATATAAGTGGTAATGGGATATCGGAGAAACAAAATCACAGGTGTATATGAAAGTTTTGTAGTTGTCGCGAGAAACAGTCTTGTTATGCTACCTCAGTTACATGTGAAAGAGCCTCTTGTAAAAGTGGGTTGACACTGTACCATACAAGCGGCTCGTAGTAAAATTGCGTGCTTATGGCAATATCGTCTCAGTTATGTGACTGGATTTGTGATTTCCTGTCAGAGAGGTAACAGTTCAAAGTAATTGACGGAAAGTCATAGAGTACAACTGAAGTGATTTCTGACGTTCCCCAAGGTAGTGTTACAGGCACTTTGCTGTTCCTTATCTATATAAACGATTTTGGAGACAATCTGAGCAACCGCCTTCGGTTGTTTGCAGATGATGCTGTCGTTTATCGACTAATAAAGTCATCAGAAGATCAAAATAAAATGCAAAACGATTTAGAAAATATATCTGAATGGTGCGAAAGCCGGTCGCGGTGGCCTAGGGGTTCTAGGCGCTTCAGTCCGGAACCGCGCGACTGCTACGGTCGCAGGTTCGAATCCTGCCTCGGGCATGAATGTATATGATGTCCTTAGGTTAGTTAGGTTTAAGTAGTTCTAAGTTCTAGGGGACTGATGACCTCAGATGTTAAGTCCCATAGTACTCAGAGCCATTTGAACCATTTGAATGGTGCGAAAAGTGGCAGTTGACCATAAATAACAGAAAGTGTGAGGTCATCCACATGAGTGCTAAAAGGAACTCGTTAAACTTCGGTTACACGATAAATCAGTCTAATCTAAAAGCTGTGGAGACCTCACGCCCCACGTGTTGAGCAATTCGGCGGTACGTCCACCCTTCCTCCCGCATGCCCACTATACGCCCTCGCTCAAAGTCCGTCAACTGCACATACGGTTCATGTCCACGCTGTCGCGGCATGCTACCAGTGTTAAAGACTGCGATGGAGCTCCGTATGCCACGGCAAACTGGCTGACACTGACGGCGGCGGTGCACAAATGCTGCGCAGCTAGCGCCATTCGACGGCCAACACCGCGGTTCCTGGTGTGTCCGCTGTGCCGTGCGTGTGATCATTGCTTGTACAGCCCTCTCGCAGTGTCCGGAGCAAGTATGGTGGGTCTGACACACCGGTGTCAATGTTTTCTTTTTTCCATGTCCAGGAGTGTATTATCTAGAGAAAAGAACTACTTACATGTGAAAATAACTTGGAAATCGTCACGAATATTTAACGTCAGTCTAAACTCACTTCTTTCAGTGGTGCGTGAGCTATTGGTCTCTTGGCAAATACGTGATCCTCACTGTCGTGTGCAGGTCGCCGTATGGTACGCTCGCTGCGAGTTTGATGTGGTGTGACTGTTACTTCGAGCATCCAAATGAACGTATCGGTCATCAGAGATCATCGTTACCCGCGGTCAACCCCGACTGTAAGCGAGGTTTCTGCGGCATCACCAACTCCTTCCGCAGCTTTCACACCATATAAAGCCGCCCATCGAATCAGCTTGCAGCTGGGGTGAATCTTTGCCCCGCTTCAAATATTTAACCGTAAGCCACCAGGACTCATTGTAAAAGGTGAGTTACTGACTAGATATGAGAAATTGGTAATTGCACCCATTTGGCTTAAATTTGCCGCAAAGGTTGCTCTAAAGGTAATACTGAGGCTTAAACATTACCCTTACTTTAAAAAAATTATATTTAACTACCGGTTTTGAGAATTAAACTCAACTAGAATATGTAACACAGTTGATAATGACGCATGATTACAATAATTTCCATCCCGGAAGAAATGTGCAAAATAACTGCTCTTATATTTTTAAAAGTATAAAATGCTTTTAATATATTTATATATTTATTTCTATTTTTGTTATGCGTGTATCTGTGTGTGTGTGTGTGTGTGTGTGTGTGTGTGTGTGTGTGTGTGTGTGTGTGTGTGTGTGTAAGTTTGTGTATGTGGCGAAAGGGGGGGGGGGGGGGAAGGGCGGGTTAGAGGGCATATAGGCGATCTAACCCTTAGTAGCAGATTTTATTTAGCTAGCGGTATATGCATTTATGAGAGAGTTAATTTGTATTGTATTGTATGGAACTGGGGACATAGAAATGACGGAGAGGTTTCGTCTCCGCCGTAGCCCGCAATGGTACTCAACCCCACAACACGCTGTAACCGGGTACACTGCTTTTACTCCTTTCGCGTCTGCAACGTTCGCCATGATTGTCTCAATGCAGGATCGCGCTCTGCTTATAAAGCTGTATTACAAGAATAATGAATGTGCATACGTCGATGTGCAGAAGTTCCGGACGCTGAAGGGTTTGAAAAAAGGTGGTCCGATGACTGTCGTGGGTCTGGAGAAAATGATTCGGAAATTCGAAAAGACGTGTTCTTTTGGTGTGCAATCTGGTACAGGGAGGAAACGAATTGATTCTACGTCAGTGGAAGCAGTGGCCACAGCAATGCGGGAGACGAGTGGTGGAGTGTAAACGTGTACTGCACAGAGAATTGCCCGAACATTGGACATACCCGTGAACACGGTGTAAAATCCTACGAAACATCCTTCTTTGCTATCCATTCAAAATTACCCATGTACATGAGTTGCTTCCTGTTGACCTGCCAGCAAGAGAGACCTATGCTTTACAATTTCTTGCTCGCATGAAAGTGGACAATGACTGGCCGTGGAAGATTTTGTGGACAGACCAAGCCCACTTCCATCTGATAGGATATGCCAATACACAAAATTGTCGAATTTGGGCAACGGAAAATACACACGCAAATCAACCAGTACTATTTTATCCTGAAAAGGACACTGTGTGGTGCGGATTTACGACATAATTTATGACAGGGTCATTTTTTCGATAAGACAGGTGCTTCCGGTCCTGTTAGCTGTACCGTCACTGGTAAGCCCTATGAGTGTCTTTTGCGCAACCACGCTGAGTGGATGGGATCATTTTTATCCAAGATGGCGCAACTCCACATATTGAAAATCCAGTTAAACAGTTGCTGAATCGCCATTTCGGAAGTGCTAGAATTATCAGCCACCATTTCCCTACAGCCTGGCAGTCCTGATCACCTGACCTTAATCCGTGTGATTCTGGCTGTGGGGCTATTTGAAAGATGTTGTGTTCAGTGTTCCGATTGCGCAACACATTCTGAACGTGACCCCGGAAACACTTTGATCAGTTGTGGAGCATGCTGTTTATCGATTTCAACTTGTTGCAGAAAATGGTGAACAGAATACTGAACATATTTTTCGCCAGTCACACGGAAATTAATAATCCGATTTGGTTTTGATTGATGCTTTTTATTCTGTTTTTTGGTTTTACGACAACTAAGAACCGATGTGGTTCGTCCCCGACGAACAGCAGTCAGTATGGGTGCATCACCTGGGTGTATCTGCTGCCGAGGCCCATATGCAGTAACATTCGCAGAACGATAGTTGAGGACACACTGTTGGTAGCCCCTTGGTTCATATGGACGGCTAGCTGCTCAATACTTGCACTTCTGTTCGCCCGTACACATCTCCGCGGCCATCGTTCGTCCCTGTCATCTATGGCCGACGGTGCACTTCAGTTGCCGGCTAGTGTGGCCGAGCGGTTCTAGGCGCTACAGTCTGGAACCGCACGACCGCTGCGGTCGCAGGTTCGAATCCTGCCTCGGGCATGGCTGTGTGTGATGTCTTTAGGTTAGTTAGGTTTAAGTAGTTCTACGTTCTAGGGGACTGATGACCTCAGAAGTTAAGTCCCATAGTGCTCTGAGCCATTTGAACCATTGTTGCACCTCAGTTGCCTCTGGCCGATTTGGATAGCGCCATTTTGCCATGCATGGGGTACTTTAACCACAGAGGCACGCGAACGGTTTACAAACTTTGCAGTTTCGTAAATGTTTCCACCCTTTGTTCTACAGACAATTAACGTTCTGTTTCTGACGTCAGATAGATGGCTCCGTTTCTGCATTAAGACGACGACTCAACTGCTTTGCTCGTCTCCAGGACACATTTTACATACCCTCCAATGCCAATAATGCCAACTGCCCTCTGTGAATGGTTATTGCACGTCGACTTCTAACATAGGTGTATCATTAATGTGACTGAACGGTGTATATCGAGAAAAGCAACGTTTTTCGTTACGCACGGAATTTTAGCGTTCATAGCTATGGAAATATAACACCGGTTTTTTTAAATATAAATATTTATATTATTTCTACGGCATTAAAAATAGTCTTCGAAGAGGACTTCAAGGCAGAACACGCGTGGAATTTAAGTGATAGCCATTCATCAGCGCTGCAAATCACAGCCATCCCGAGTAGCCGGCACGGTAACTGAGCGTGTTCGGTCAGAGGGTTAGCTGCCCTCTGTAATAAAAAAACTCAGTTAATGGATCAACGACGAACTGAAACGGGTGTCTTGCGACGTCCGCCCCGAGCAGATACAACGAACAAAACGAGATAAAAAAAAAGCGGTGCTAGGAACCGCGCGACCGCTGCGGTCGCAGGTTCGAATCCTCCCTCTGGCAAGGATGTGTGTGATGTCCTTAGGTTACATAGCTGTAAGTAGTTCTAAGTTCTAGGGACTGATGACCTCAGAAGTTAAGTCCCATAGTGCTCAGAGCCATTTGAACCATTTTGCAAATCACAGTCCTGCTGCCAAAAGATGTCGCACAAACACCTGACCCAATTAACCAAATCCAGGCAATGACGTAACTAAGGTACGATTGGTGTGGTGATTATTGTGAATGTCATATCAAGTGCTCAAAATGTTTATCTTGAACATTGCTACATGCTATAAGGCGGCTAGGAACAGACAATACTACACGATGAATTTCAGTTGTACTTTTCACAACACATGACCATGTAATACGGCATATCGTGTCTTTGGATGTCCTTGATGTTTTCTTGTAAACTTCTTTTTTAATTCTCCCAACAGATAAAAGTACAGAGGTGCTACGCCTGGTGAGCTACAAGACATTTTGTGTTTCCCAAACGACCGATTCACTCATTTCCAAGTTTACTGTTAAAAGGATCTGTAATTTTCTCTGCGCAGTGGATGAGACAACTATCATGTTGATACCACATGAGAATCCATATATCCAGTGGGATGTCATGCAATAGTTATGCGGGATATCTGTTAGTAACTTTAAACTCTTGTGACTATTTACACACCCATAAATCGTCAATTGATTTATGAAAAATTTTTTCGTTTTTACCTAAGATGACACGCCCGATACAATTTTGTGCCCACATCTCGTGGTCGTGCGGTAGCGTTCTCGCTTCCCACGCCCGGGTTCCCGGGTTCGATTCCTGGCGGGGTCAGCAATTTTCTCTGCCTCGTGATGGCTGGGTGTTGTGTGCTGTCCTTAGGTTAGTTAGGTTTAAGTAGTTCTAAGTTCTAGGGGACTGATGACCTAAGATGTTAAGTCCCATAGTGCTCAGAGCCATTTGAACCATTTGAACAATTTTGTAAATGATGTACAGCTGAATAAACAACTAACTTAAAGTGAAACAGGTGCTAACGATGAAAATCACGCACATCATGTAATCAGACCAAAGCCATTGTTACCCACTGCTCTCAGTCAGCGTAGATTCTCAACTGACCAGTAATGCGTATTACGAAGACAGATTTGTCCATACATTGTAAACGATAATTCATCTGTAGACAAGATCTTGCATAGAATCGTAACATCACTTTCCAATTTTCGTAGACACCATTCGAAGAACTGTAATAGTTTTCGAAAACCATAACCATTAAGTTGTGGATGCACACAAACATCATAAAGATGAAATGCGTTGGAATGTACTTTTGTTGATTCAACTCACATACTCAAGATGCTTCAGAAGGAGGTGTGGATTGCGTATTACCCCATTAAAATATTAGTTTCATTTCTCTCATCAGTTGCTGTTCATTCTCGTTGATGTTCTTTCTCGTTGCTGTTCTTTCTCGTTAGCGTATTCTATTCTTCACACTTCTAGTCGTTTGACATTTTGTGTAATGTTTGCACAGACAGATCGTGAGGACTAGGTGCTATCAGGATAACCTCAGTTGCCTGATCGCCGCAACAGGCGAAAACAGAAAAGCTTCAGGCGTACAGATAGACACACGAACTGTTCTTGAGTTATGTGTTTGGCTACATTTCGTGCACTAGACCAGTCGTTTTTGGGACAACATTTCCAGATGGCTAGACAGTGGTTATATACTCTCATAAAGTGGCTCAGAAATTACAAAAAGAAGGGCATCGAGCCACAAAGTTAAGAGAAGATAAGTTTCTCAAATGAAATACGTAGATCCCATACGACAGGATAAACACTAGCAAAGAGAAAGAGGGAGATAAATCTGTACGGAAACATTGGAATCAACCTTTCGTGACGAATGGTGAATGTCTCCAATGTATTTTGTGAGGAATAAATTACTGTTATGTGTTTAATCTAACACATTAAAATGGCATTTAGCGAGGGGCCAAAACACTTCTAGTTGTTAGGGTATCCTATGTAGCTAGCACTTTGTTACTCAGAACCGCAGATGTAACTTGGATAGGGAGATGGATAAGTACAGCGCCTGCAGTGAATGAACGCAGGAGAAGCGACCCTCTCTACACTAACATATCGCATCTGTCTTGATTATCGTTGACAGGCTTCAGGCGGTGGGGGTGTGCCACCACACGGCTGGCTCGCTGTAAGATTGGCGCACTTTCCACTGCTTTCCGCACCTGCGTGAAGTCACTTGCGTAAAGCAGTATGAAGAGCATACGATTTCTTCGACAAGGGATCATATACTGTATAATATTTCAGAATGTGTAGACTAATTTATTTAACTGGCGTATTTGCAAATGGAAGTAAGTGACCTTCATAAAAATTTGTGTGCTAGTTAGTTACAATTACTGAAAAATCTAATTTCATATTACCGGTTTAAGCACCAATTTGCCTTCTTCAGATGTGATTAATAAATTAAAAAGCACCGCCAAAATATATAATAATTATATTCAAGCTCTATGAAAGTCATGAAATCTAAAATACATCAATGAATGTACAACATAGTATCGTCCCATGATAAAAAAAGACTGACATTAAAGTATTCTGCCGTGTGCTGTTTATATAATGATTATTGGGGAGAGGCGGTAAAGTAGTCGTCCTGCTTCACATATGGTCTTTCTGCTCCCCCATTTTCTTCACCCCTCTCTTCCATAATCGATATATATATAGCACGAGATATATTTACATTTCAATCTCTTTGACCATGTGCTGGTATGATGTATACTTATTATACTTATTAACGTATTTTAGATTTCACGATTTCAATACTGCCTAGCTGTAATTGTTAAATATCTTAGTGTATTAATCACATCTGAAGATGAAAACTTAATGCCGAAACAAATCTGTGATGAGGCATGGACCTTCAAAACCTTGTGGCCTACTTGTGATTTCATCGTCCTTCAACCAATATCCAAAAACGCTCGCTACAGTAGCACATATCAATCTGCCAGGTTTGACGTCTGTGAGATTCTCGTTCCCAGGCGTCGGGCCAGAGCTATCCGACCTTTGTCAAAGTCGTTAATGCCAATGTTTTTCCCCATTTTCGACCTGTATCTTCGCTAGATTGATTCCAAATTCATCTCTGTTCTGCTTATATACTGTCCTTCCCGCGTCATCCGCGTCACGTGTCCGGTACACCGCCATGCGCCATCCCGTCTGCTGGTAGGAAGTGATCACAATGTCTCCGTTTAACCCTCGTTAACACGCGCCACCAGATCGGACACCAGTACACACCTCGTATCTGTGAGATACACATTTAGTTAACTGAAAAAAAGTAATGTTTCGGATTTCTCGGGTGAAAAGAGGCAAGTGCAATATCAAATTAAGTATGTTATGTATTAAACAAACGATGTATAAACTCTTTTTATAAACTAGTTCATAAAAATTCAGTCAAAGGAGTTAAGCCTGACTAGTATTACTAGGACTAGCAAAAAGAAACAAACAAAAAAACGTCCCCAACAACCCCAACTTTTACAAAATGTCACTCTGAATGACTTTCATCATTGTAACGATCGATTTTACACGAAAATAGTTGCAGTGTTGTAGGCATAAATATTGGTTGCATCATTTGTATGTATACTTGACAAGTCTTGTTTTATTGTCATCGTCCCAGCATGGTTGGCAGTGCTTTTAGTTGTTGCAGAGCTACCTCAAGTTAATGGTGTGTGATCTTGAGGAATAAGCTCACGAAGACGTGACCGCCCAATCCAGTGATTCTTTATGAGCTCTATTTCCCAGCCCACGAAGGAAAATTCAGCGAGCTGGCACGTTTTGTCAGCTCTCTGGGTAAATGACTTGGGTGTTGATACCAGCTACGTTTAAAATGGTGGAAAACAGTACCAATGGGCACCTTTTCTTGCCTCTTTGGACACTGTAAGCAGAAAACATCTTGTCAACTATGTCCACAACAAGTTTATGTTTGCTGTAACACGTAATCATTTCTGATTTTCTTTTCTCCCCACTTCCTTCGTCAATTTCTCTGTCCAAATCCATACTGTAAATCAAGAGCACATTCTTTTTATTATTTCTCTTGTGGGGCACATATGAAACCATAGTGCCTTCTTTACTGAAAGCAAAAACTCTGGAGAATACCTCTCTGTCTCCCAAACCTTATATTTCTTTTGGAATTTGCCATTTGTTCTTTTTCAATGTCCCCACGTAGGACAGACCTATGTTGTTGACAAGGTGTGAAGGAGAGTAACTTTAATGAACCAGTTGTCAGCTACTGTAATGCTACATGATTTACTAAGAGGGACAACCATGCGTTTAACAACATCAAAAGATTTATTAGCAACCTGGAAAGGGCCATCAAGTTGCTTTCCTGCGTAAATTTCCATGTTGCGTGTATAATACACGCTTCAATCGACTGCAGAAAATATTGTAACTCCTTATAAGTCCAAATTCTTATCGATGGTGACACCTTCTCCCACTTGATAACTCTCTTTACAGTTTTTGACGAAGTTTTCAGAAATGTCCCTGATAGGGGCAAGGCGATTCAGCTCTTTTCGCCCGTCTCTGGTTTGGCTGTCATTGAATCTTAGAGTCTGAAGTAAGTAACGGAACCTATTAATGCCAGTGATGAAACGGAATATCTCAATCTCGAATTTATCACCAGTCCATCAATCTGAAATGTTCAGTTTCCCTGCTTTATAAGTTCTAGCAGTGTATAGAAGGCCAATAAATGCTTTTATCTCGGTTTTGTCCGTCTTTTTAGCGTTTCTGTCACGTGAGTAATTATGTTGGATGCTATGAACAAATTGGGTAATGGATATTACAACCATTTCTAACATGCTGTCATCAAATAAAGAGAGCCAGTTTTCCAGAATGGTCTGTGACTATTTTGCCTTTCCGATTGGGTCTGGGAGTTGTCTTATGAGATTGTGTTTGCTCCTCCTATTAAATGAATAAGGAGTTTTTTCATGAAATTGGATGCAATATTTTTCTTCGTTGCTTTTTGAGATAAACATAAGAGCTCTCTTCACAATTAGGTTGTATGTCTGAATCACTTTGTTCAATGGCAAATTTCTCTTCCCGTTCTTCAGCATGTTCTTCTGTATCAGTGTCAGCTTCCTCTTCTGTAACCTGTGGAATTAGGTTTGATGTTCCTTCAGGAGCTGAAGCTAACGAAGGGAGAATTTCATCGTCATAACTCAGATCAAAGCCATCAAATAGCACTTTTTTGAATTTGTCGGATGTCAGCGGGATTATCGAGATCATACTGCACTGTATTTTTCGCAATTTTGAACGTGACAATGAAAAATACTGGGTTATGGAAAAAAGATTATGTACGAAAAGCTTGGGCAAAATGAAGTTACTGAGAACATTTGGAATAGACAGACTAACACAAATACACACGTTGTATGAGAGAGATACATGCGTATGTATCAGGCACACAAACCCATTTTCACAAAAATGATTATAATCACAATGTGTCACAACGTATGCTTAAAATAAAATTGAAGGGTAGAATTAAAAATGAAACATTTAAAAACACATGCGTGTTTCGTATCTGCCAGGTACAAAAGTAAAGTAATCGCCTCTCGTGCGTGGTACGCGCGACAACGGTCAACTAACCCGTTGAGGAACACGTGTTTGAGGAAGACGAGAGGGGGAGACAACGTCGCCTTCGCGCGGCTAAACCTGTCATCAAACAGGCTCAGCCGTGTATCTGTCAGATACACAGCCTGTAATGGAGTGTTAAGTGATTACTACACTACAGTGGTACCCTCTGAACTGCTTGAAAGACCTCTGATTCGATACAAAGAAGTGTGTGAACTTAATTTGAAAGGAGGACGGTAAACTCCCATTTTTCCCTGACAAAACGAGAACCGGAAGAACAATGCGCTTTTTCTGTGCAATGGTTACGAAAGTGCTATGGAAATGCCACTAGGTTTTCTGCTGAGTGTGCTTTTCAGTTCTTCTTGTACTATAAACCATGAAACTCATGAGGGAGTATATGTAGTAGGAAGCAATGAAAGAATTTCGAGACACCTGGAACGTAAGTTTACACGAACGTGTGGAAACTGGATTCTGCGTCATAGGAGCTTCATCAATAATAATAATAATGAGAGTAATACCAATATTGTCAGATTGTAATATTATTGAGTCATTGAATTCCGTACTGGACGTACGTTTAGTGCATGTTACTGTCCCTCGATAGCTCTCAAGGAGTCGGATTAATTATTTACTCATACTGATTAAAAATTCAATTAACTACATTTATTTAGAATGTATTGGATCCCCTGAAGAATTACTGTTAGGTTTCAAGCTGAATATCACATTCCCTCTCTCTTGAATTAACATCAACTAATATTAACAGCTTATTAATTAGTTAATTAGTGTCTCGCAGTCCTTAAAGACGCTGAACGTCATCACAAGGGACGTACTCATAACATTAAAGTTGTATACACTCCTAAAACAAAATTTATTTGGCTAAATGTTGAGCATTTATTTGCAATTAACTTCTAATTGTTAAACAAGAATTATTCCATGACATACAGGTTGCTGATTACCAACAACTTAAATCTTAATTTGGAAAAACTGCTACTGAATGCTATACATTCCGTTCGCGTAGGAAGATAGTGAGTGAGTTTTACGGTTGTGTTTATCACTGCTTTCTGTAACTGTGATACGTTTGCTAGGTGTCAATACAGCAGACATTTTTATGTGTTGTTGTGTTTGTGATTATTTCCATTTCCTTCAAACTAAGATGGGTTGTTCATAAGAAAAATTCATCAGCTAAAATATAACAACAAGGCTATGGTTAGTATTTGCAACTGCTTCAATAGATGCTTGCAGGATAAATGTGTGTGAACACACTAAATTCTATGTTGAATTCATTTCCTCAACTGCAGAGTTACCATAGAATATCTCACTTAACATAAATGAAAGAAAATGATACGCCTTGATTTCTATACCTCTAAAGTAGACAGTTTCTTACGGCAAAAATAATTGAACATTACCGTTGAAGCAGGTATACTATGTTTTTTGGAGTTTACGTTTTTATGAGTGTCGTCATACAAGAACTTTTTATACTGCTTATTTTTTCGTCACAGTAAATTAGGGGTGGAGTTCTTCCTATAGTAAAAGACAGGTTGAGCTGTGTTTCTTTTTAAAATTTGAAGTTCAATGAGTTCTGCATAGTAGTTAATAATTTTCACAAAACATAATTTAGTATATTTACAAAGATTCCTCTTTAATAGCCTTAGAAACAATATTTGTATCATCTTGAAGAGAATATCGGTTCTGTCACCTGATTCATATAAAACTACAGATAACTGAAACAGGGTTCGAACAGTAGTGGGCGTTTGATCGAACTCTGCTGAAATGATCTAGTAATTTATTTCCATGCGTAAGATGTGGTATCTGTCTGAATTACTTGATGGCCTAGTCTAAGGTAATGCATTCTGTTTCGTAAACAGGCAGCAAACCAGGTGTTTATTCAACCACGTATTCCAAAAAACGTAATATCTCTAACAGAATATTGTGACTCACAAAATAAGAAGGCTCGGATGGGTCTCAGAAGGTCTCATTTGGCGATAAATTATCATTTAAATTTTTTTAAACACTCCTGCTGAATGTCTAATTATCACTACCAGCAAAATTGCGCTTTCTTAATGCAAATTGTGGTGGATACTTCATTATTACACAGGTAGATGACAGCCCATATACTTATTACCGTCTTAAAATACTGGAATTTGACGTAAGAAGAAACACATGCTGACAGTTACTGATATATGTATAGTCACCTAGCCTATAGAGACGCCTTACATGGCACCTTTTGATATGTATAGGAGAAAATGCTGAGGTAATTTTGTATTATACATTTGACTAGGAGCATTACTTTTTGTAGTTCCACACTCTTTCGTGCCCCTTATAAATATCTGCAAACCCTTACGGACATTTAATTTTGAGATGTTTGAAGATTCTTCTTATTTCACACGGGCATGCGAGAACAATTTTGATTTTACAAAATTTCCTTTGCATTGCTGCTTTAAAACAATGTTTGGCTTTCTCTTATGAACCTCATGTACTAATCTTGACAAAAAATAAATACACCTACAGCCGTCCTTATGGTTTTATATTATTTTGTCGGTACCAGTTTCGACGCTTCAATGCGTCATCTTCAGGCTGTTATGATACGGTACAGGTGGAAACGATCCCCATGCACAACCCATCAGTTGCAAGCTTTACTGGATTCGTAGATAATCTGAAACTCACGTGCCAGCACTGAAACGATCAACTGTCAACTGAGGGAGATTCTACAAGGCTATAATCCTTAAAATATGTGGTGTGGGTCCACTGATAATATGTCTAACTGAGCATCAAGTGGTGGGAGAGAGGGGTATGGTAAGGACTATAGTCGAGATGGCGTAAGAAGATCCCTGACACCCAGCGGCACTGTTCCCAGCCTTCAGCCGCAAAGCGCCAACCACTGCAGACGAAAACAGTAGCCGTTTACAGAGCTCTGACGACACTGTGGTGTTGCCGTAGAGACGTTTACATAATGATGTTATATGACTGATTGACGTAGCCACGCGAAGCTGCCACGCGTAACCCACTGGAACTGTCAGGGATCTACTTACGCGGACTCAATTATTCTTATCTTAAAAAAAAAAGTATGTTCCTCTGGTTATTTAACTGCAAAATCATCTGATCAGGCGATGCTGATTTTGTTACAGCAGTAGCCGCTGCATAATGGAATTTTCAATCCGCAACGGAGTGTGAGCTGATATGAAACTTCCTGGTAGATTAAAACTGTGTGCCGGACCGAGACTCGAACTCGGGTCCTTTGCCTTTCGCGGGCAAATGCGCTACTTGCCCGCTAAAGGCAAAGGTACCGAGTTCGAGTCTCGGTCCGGCACACAGTTTTAATCTGCCAGGAAGTTTCAGTACCTGCTGCAGTTGCAGATCACGTTTCTTACATTGCACAGTAATTTTATGACCGCGGTTCTATGTTGTTTCCTCAGTCCGATAAATACGTGCACGCTTCATTAAGTGCATAGCCTCTTCACCACTTTGATATGTTTTTAACATTAGTTTCATAAGCAACAGAGGAATAACCCAAGCTTAAAGGATCCATTATTCAGAGCAATAATTTTTTAAGGCTTATTAATTGTGGACATACTGGCTAAGTTTAGGAATCGTGATGGCGTGGAGTAATTATCTTTATTTTTCTGGTACCAGTAATATTTATTTATTTTACTTGTATGTTTAACTCAACATATTTCAATCATGTTTTGCTTATCATCAGTTGTTTATGCATACAGATGTTACTTTAGGTAAAATATTAGTCTAAATTAACTCACAACTGTTTGGTTAATTGTTCCGCTGCTGGAGTGCCTTCGGGGGATGAGGCGGGCAATGGGTGGTCAGTCAACGTTGTTCAGTGTTGCCTACTGTACGCTTGGAGCTGTGCCTCGTTGTTGAGATTGACACCACAGCTTGTGCGGGATGCAGACGGTTTTGCTTCACTTGTTACTGTATGATGATAGTGTGACATAGTTTTTATGTGTCGCTTGTTCATTTGCAGTTTTCACGTCCCAAAGCTTCATCTACATCGCTGGTACACTAGCGGAGCTGTTGTTTAACATTACACTATTTCCCCTCTTAAGCTAACACTGTTTTTGACGTACTTTAAATGCACAAACATTTCTCCATGTAGATGTAAACTGTATACCTCAAATACAATATGGACGGGGTGGGGGGAGTGTTGCAGCGTGTGGATGAGTATCGACTATCGTTTCACAAAAGTGAGTCTACCTGGTTAGCTGAGTGGTAACGTGCTTGCCTACCAGACCGCGGGCTCGGATTCGATTCCCGGCTGTATTGGATTCTTTCTCCCCCCGTGGACCTAGTTTTGTGTTGTTCTCATCATCACCAACGCGCAAGTCGCTCAGTGTGGCGTCACCTGAAATAAGACTTGCAACCGGTGGCCAAACGTAACCGGGCGGGGCCTCCTGGCCAAATATGCCACACGATCATTCTTTTTTTCCAGCGATATTCGCGATACTGACACTCTAGTAGTCGCTAGTTTCACGCTGGAACATCTTAAATATATTCCATTAGAAAAGTTAAGGCTAAGATGGTGACGTCGTCGTATATATCAGAGATTCATGCAGTACCACATCCACAACAACAGCTGAGCAATGTGTAAGCATTTCTGAATCAGAAAGCGAGTCCGTACATACGAGTCTATTTCCAGTCTATTCCACAATGCTCCACAACTAAGAAGTAAACAGCACAGAAAATGACAAAACAGTTTCTCCCGCTGACTGCAGGGTCCTTTTACCGGCCCGGCGAACAAGAGGATGCATGCAGCTGACCAGATCGTTTATTTAAATTTTATTGTATTCGTAGTTTTACCCCCAGATAAATAATCCAGGTGAATATGGACTGGGGGTAAGGAACGAAACGAAGAAGCCACTTGGTAGAACTTTGCATAGAGCATAACTTGGTTTAAGAATCATGAAATAAGGTTGTATACTTGGTGGAAGATGCCTGGAGGCACTTGAAGCTGTCAGATAGATTATATAATGGTGAGACAGAGATTTAGGAACCAAGTTTTAAATTGTAAGACTTTTACAGGGACAGATGTGGACTCTGCCCACAATTTATTGGTTATGAACTGTAGATTAAAACTGAAGAAACTGCAAAAAGTAGAAATTTAAGGAGATGGGAGCTGGATACACTGAAAGAACCAGATATTGTAGAGAGTTTCAAGGCAGCATTGGGAACGACTGACAAGGATAGGGGAAATAAATACAGTAGAAGAAGAAAGGTTAGCTTTGAGAGATGAGACAGTGAAGGCAGCAGAGGAGCGAGTACGTGGAAAGACGAGGGCTAGTAGAAATTCTTGGGTAACAAAAGAGATACTGATTTTAATTGTTGAAAGGAGAAAATATAAAAATGCAATAATTGAAGATGGCGAAAAGGAATACAACCGTCTCAAAAATGAAATCGACAGGACATGCAAAATGACTAAGCAGGGATGAATAGAGGACAAATGTAATGATGTAGAAGCATATATCACTAGGGAAAATTAAAAGGACCTTTGAAGAAAAGAGAACCACCTGTATGAATATCAAGAGCTCAGATGGAAAACTACACTACTGGCCATTAAAATTGCTACACCAAGAAGAAATGCAGATGATAAAGGGGTATTCATTGGGCAGATATATTATACTAGAGCTGATATGTGATTACATTTTCACGCAATCTGGGTGCATAGATCCTGAGAAATCAGTACCCAGAACAACCACCTCTGGCCGTAATAATGGCCTTGATACGCCTAGGGATTGAGTCAAACAGAGCTTGGATGGCGTGTATAGGCACAGCAGCCCATGCAGCTTCAACACGATACCACAGTTCATCAAGAGTAGTGACTGGCGTATTGTGACGAGCCAGTTGCTCGGCCACCAGTGACCATACGTTTTCAGTTGATGAGAGGTCTGGAGAATGTGCTGGACAGCGCAGCAGTCGAACATTTTCTGTATCCAGAGAGGCCTGTTCAGGGCCTGTAACATGCGGTCGTGCATTATCCTACTGAAATGTAGGGTTTCACAGGAATCGAATGAATGGTAGAGCCACGGGTAGTAACACATCTGAAATGTAACGCCCACTGTTCAAAGTGCTGTCATAGCGAACAAGAGGTGACCGAGACATGTGACCAATAGCACCCCATACCATCACGCCGGGTGATACGCCAGTATGGCGATGACGAATACACGCTTCCAATGTGCGTTCACCGCGATGTCGCCAAACACGGATGCGACCATCATGACTCTGTAAACAGAACCTGGATTCATCCGAAAAGATGACGTTTTGCCATTCGTGGACCCAGGTTCGTCGTTGAGTACACTATCGCAGACACTCCTGTCTGTGATGCAGCGTCAAGGGTAACCGCAGCCATGGTCTCCCAGCTGATAGTCCATGCTGCTGCAAACGTCGTCTAACTGTTCGTGCAAATGGTTGTTGTCTTGCAAACATCCCCATCTGTTGACTCAGGGATCGAGACGTGGCTGCACGATCCGTTACAGCCATGCGGATAAGATGCCTCTCATCTCGACTCCTAGTGATACGAGGCCGTGTTATCCTGCACGGCGTTCCGCATTACCCTCCTGAACCCACCGATTCCATATTCTGCTAACAGTCATTGGATCTCGACCAACGCGAGCAGCAACGTCGCAAAACGATAAACCGCAGTCGCGATAGGCTACATCCGACCTTTATCAAAGTCGGAAACGTGATGATACGCATTTCGCCTCCTTACACGAGACATCACAACAACGTTTCACTATGCAACGCCGGTCAACTGCTGTTTGTGTATGAGAAATCGGTTAGAAATTCTCCTCATGTCAGCACGTTGCAGGTGTCGCCACCGGCGCAAACCTTGCGTGAATGCTCTGACAAGGTAATCATTTGCATATCACAGCATCGTCTTCCTGTCCGTTAAATTTAGCGTATGTAGCACGTCATCTTCGTGGTGTAGCATTTTTAGTGGCCAGTAGTGTAGTCATAAGTAAAGAAGGGAAAGCAAGAAGGTGGAAGGAGTATATAGAACGTCTATACAAGGGCGAAGTACTTCAAGGCCATGTTATAGAGATGGAAGAGGCCGTAGATGAAGATGAAATGAGACATGTGATACTGCTTGAAGAATATGACAGAACTCTGAAAGACCTGAGTTGAAACAAGGCCTCGGGAGTAGACAATACTCCATTAGAACTTCTGATAGCTTGGGAGAGCCATCCATGACAAAACTCTTCCATTTGATGAGCAATATGTATGAGACAGACGAAATACCCTCAGACTTCAGAAAGTATATAAGAACCCCAATCCCAAAGAAAGCAAAAGTTGACAGGTGTGAAAATTACTGAACTATCAGTTTAATAAGTCACCGCTGCAAAATACTAACACGAATACTTTACGGACGGATGGATAAACTGGTGGAAGCCTACCTTGCGGAAGATCAGTTTGGATTCCGTAGAAATGCTGGAACTTGCGAGGCCATACTGGCCCTACGACTTACCTTAGAACATAGATTCAGGAAAGGGAACCTACGTTTCCAGCATTCGTAGACTTAGAGAAAGCCTTTGATAATGTTGACTCGAATACTCTCTTTCAAATTCTTAAGGTGGCAGGGGTAACAGACAGGGAGCGAAAGACTATTAACAGTTTGTACTGAAACCAGACGACAATTATGAGAGTCGAGGGGCACAAAAGGGAAGCAGTGGTTGATAAGGCAGTGAGACAGGGTTGTAGTTTATTACTGGCTGTTGTGTGATGTCCTTAGGTTAGTAATGTTTAAGTAGTTCCAAGCTCTAGGGGACTGATGACCATAGATATTAAGTCCGATAGTGCTCAGAGCTATTTGAACCATTTTTGTAGTTTATTCAATCTGAATATTGGGCAAGCAGTAAAGGAAACAAAGAAAGGAGTATAAGTTAAAGTCCATGGAGAAGTAATAAAAACTTTGTGGTTTACCGACGACAATGTAATTCTTGTCAGAGACAGCAAAGGCCATGGAAGAGCAGTTGAACGGAATGGACAGTGTCTTGAAAGGAGGATTTAAGATGAACATCAACAAAAGCAAAACGAGGATAATGGAATGTGGTCGAATTAAATCAGTTGATGCTGAGGGAATTAGATTAGGAAATGAAATACTTAATGTAATAGATGCGTTTTGCTATTTGAGAAGCAAAATAACTGATGATAACCGAAGTAGAGAGGATATAAAATGTAGACTGGGTGTGGCAAGGAAAGCGTTTCTGAAGAAGAGAAATTTGTTAACGTCTAGTATCGATTTAGGTACCAGGAAATCCTTTCTGGAAGTATTTCTATGGCGTGTAGCCATGTATGAAAATGAAACATGGACTATAAATGGTTTAGGCAAGACGAGAACAGAAGCTTTCGAAATGTGGTGCTACGGAAGAATGCTCAAGATTAGATGTGTAGATACGTAACTAATGAGGAGGTACTGAATAGAATTGGGAAGAAGAGGAATTTTTGGCACAACTTCACTATAAAAAGGAATCGGTTGGTTGGACACGTTCTGAGGTATCAAGGGTTCACCAATTTAGTACTGGAGCAAAGTGTGGAGGGTAAAAATCGTAGAGGAAGACTAAGAGATGAATAAAGTAAGCGGATTCAGAAAGATGCAGGTTGCAGAAGTTACTCGGAGATGAAGAGGTTTTCACAGGATAGAGTAGCGTGGAGAGCTCCATAAAACCAGCCTCTGGGCTGAAGACCACAACAGGAACAACAAATAATCCAGAAGACAACTGCCCTACTAATTGTTTAGTTGTAAGAATTGTAGCTAAGACTTTGTTAGCCTTGTATTAATTTTATGTTAGCTGCTCTCAAACTTCTTATATTTAACTATACTTATCGGCTGATTAGTGCATCGCCGGCATACAATTTGGGTCGCCAATCCGTCTAACAGATTTCTAATGCATGCAGTGACCAAACCCTACTGCCACAGCAGCCTTTGTGCCTAGAGCACTCCCAACGCCACCTTTCTTTCTTTTTCATGGTAACACACACAGTTCATCGAATCTATTTACAACCGGCTAGATCGCTTCTTTGCTGTCTGTTAACATTCAGGTACTATGTCGAACCTCTTTCGAAAGGCGGAATCTTGTTTCATAAATTTCCACAAAGTTTCTAAGATTCTTTTCCTTTTCGAAGAATTCTTTTACATTCCAGGTTAAAATATGTCCCACAGTCTTGATTTGTAATTTTAATTATTTGTTGTTTATATTCTTACGTATGGAGCTAATATGTGTTATTTTGTTCATTATTTTGCTCTGGTAATTGTACAATCAAGTCACAACAAATGCAGCTGTAGTTTAATTAAATATAAAATACATTAGCCATAGTGTGTCACTCGTTTTAACATTTTCCTTTGTCATCGTCTGAATGTCTTATAACTTTATGAATGATTTTAAAAGGAAAAGATAATTTGTTTAACTTCGAGTTGCTGTCATTCTATTGGGCTGATGATCAACTTGGCAATTTGCAGTGATGATTCGGTGAGTGATCCAACTTACTAGCAGCAAGAATTATTTAGCCGGGAATAGTTTCACGTCACCTTTGGTACAAACGTTGGGAATTAATCATGCAGTTCCCAACATTTACTGTATCAATCATCTTTCCTCAACATTTACGAAATATTATAACTCATACGATTCCTTCATGAGGGAGCTCTGCCTACGATGTAATAGATTGAAACTTACAACTAAAGGCTTATAATGGGGGAGGAATGGAATTTCAACAAGGTATTTCTGTTGGTTCTTTACAAGGTCTTCAGACCCTAACAACTTTGGTCGAACTGTGGTCAAATAACATTAATAAAAGAAAAAATTGTTTAACTCTATCATCTGGAAACGATAACAGTAGTATTCAGTGGTTTTCGATGAATTGATGAACGGTTCGCCAGGAGCAATGGAAGCATAATGCACTACCAGGATAACAACGGATGTACTTGAACTCCTGTTCTTAGAAACTTAGTAGACTTAAAATTAGTTCTTCACGGTAGGTACGATTTTTGTATATGTCGCTGAGATAAGTTTTGTAAAAGTAGAAATGTCTTCCAATATTTACTTTGCATGAAATTTGGAATCATAAACTTTTTATTGTTACGGAAAGACGCTGGAATATGTGTGTTCGTTTACGAGGTCTTGAAGGGAGTCTCGTAGATTTTTCAGTGTTATCATCGTCTGCACATCTGTTCACTAAGCATGACTTGATGCACGATGGGGATCCTCGTTGCTGAACTATGTGGCAAAGATAATATATAGTAGCTAACACAAATGCACTAACTTCTTTGAGGTGAGAGTCATCTCCTGCTCTATTAATCTTTGGCGGTATGTTTGCAGCCGCGGCAGTATGACAAAGTGGTGGTTGCTAAATTCTGGATCTCCCGGAGCAGGGCGGTGGGTAATCACAGGCATAGAGATGCAGAGCACAAGTAAATTGTCTGAGAAATCGTTTATTTTGCTCTTTTTATGTTTCACTGTGAACATTGTTGCTGCTGAATCTTTATTAGGTTCAGTCTTTGTTACAACTTGTTCGACCTGTGAAGTAGCTAACTGGGGCCTGATCAGGTTCACAAAGTGAGTGTGGAAAATCCACAGACATTGAACTGTGCTGGGCCTAAAGGATTTGCTGTTTGGGTCTGGTGACTGTGGGAAACCATATAGACGCCTCACGTTACTATGGAACACAATATAATACAGTTTCATTCTTCTTGTCTGATTAATAATTTCTGCAGACCAATGAGTCGTATGACCTGAACTCAGAGTTTAGCACCTCTCCTTACTCCAGCTGCTGTAATAATAAATTTAAAACTGCATATACATTTTCTGTAACAGTGCAGCACAGCTCTGTACGATCTGCAGTTATTCACATTTTCGCTAGTTTCCTTTGGAAACCTGGTAGTCACTAGTACAGCTTTAACATTATTCTATAAACATATCCTGAATCTTTTACTAATTTATTTTGTATTTTATGTCCACTGATGACCCACCTTAAGTATATTCACCTATTCACCGTTCGTTTCTTCAATTCACGTGGATTGCCTAGGTGAGAATAACCAAGTACAAACTGGGCAGAGCGTAGTGCAAATATCCCTATTTATACAACATGAAGTTGGTAAATAGCAACGGAGGTAATCTTTCGGTTTTATCAATTTTACATGAAGTATGAAATTACGGGCGTATATCTTATTCTGCATTGCAATACGGTTAGTGAAAAACCGTTCAGATACTTTGGAGTGGATTAAGCAGCTTGCTCCTACATCTCCCGAATTCCAGACAGAATACAGGTAAGAAAATTACCTAAAATGCTCGTCATAAGTATTCCGTTTGCCTCAAATTTCGTTTACAGGAATGTACTCAAATATTCAGTACTGCCAAAACTACCTCGCTAGCAAATATCTATAAAAATCTCATTCGTCTGAAAGGAAAGTAGTCTATGCAGTGGCTACAAAGGAGAATTTGTCTAACACCTTTTTTAAATTCAGATATCAAACACAGGGTGGAAAGAGGTTTTCATTGTGAACATTGTTGCTGCTGAATCTTTATTAGGTTCAGTCTTTGTTACAACTTGTTCGACTTGTGAAGTAGCTAACTGTATTTTCTGTATGTTACTGTATTTTCTGTATGTTACATATTTTACAGCATGAGCGAGGAACTTTCAAATTTAAATATCCTCTATAACTGTTGTAGATCTACGTGATTACTCTGCTATTCACAATAAAGCGCCTGGCAGAGGGTTCAACGAACCATCTTCAAACTGTCTCTCTACAGTTCCACTCTAGAACGGCACGCGGGAAATATGAGCACTTAAATTTTTTGTGCATGACCTGATTTCTCTTATTTTATCGTGATGATCATTTCTTCCTATGTAGGTGTGTGCCAACAGTATGTTTTCCTAATTGGAGGAGAAAATTGGTGATTGAAATTTCATGAGAAGATCCCGTCGCAACGAAAAACTTTTTTTTTTTTAATGATAGGCACTCTAATTCACGTATGATGTCTTTGCCACTATCTCCCTTACTCAGCGATAATACGAAACGAGATGCCCTGATTTGTACTTTTTCGATGTCATCCGTCACTCCCATCTGATGCGCATCCCACACCGCACAGCAGTAGTCCAGATTAGGGCGGACAAGCGTGGTGTAAGCAGTCTCTTTAATAGACCTGTTGCACCTTCTAAGTGTTCTGCCAATGAATCGCAATTATTGGTTGGCTCCACCCACAACACTGTCTATGTAATGGCTATAATTTAGGGCAGATGTAATTGTAATACCTAAGTATTTAGTTGAATTTACAGTCTTCAGAATTGTGTGACTTATCGCGTAATCGAAATGTAGAGAATTTCTTTTAGTACTCATGTGAATGACTTCACACTTTTCCTTATTCAGGATCAACTGCCACTTTTCGCACCACACAGATATCTTATCTAAATCATTGTAAAATTCGTTTTGGTCACCTGATGACTTTACAAGACGGTAAATGACAGCATCATCTGCATACAATCTAAGACGGCTACTGAGTTTGTCTCCTATGTCGTTAATATAGATCAGGAACAATAGAGGGCCTATAATACTTCCTTGGGAAACGCCGGATGTTATTTGTTTTACTCGGTGACTTTCCGTCTATTACTAAGAACTGTGACCTTTCTGACAGGAAATCACGAATCCAGTCGCACAACTGAGGCGATATACCATAGGCACACAGTTTGGTTAGAAGACGCTTGTGAGTATCGTTGTCGAAAGCCTTCTGGAAATCTAGATATCTGGAATCAATTTGACATCCCCTGTCGGTAGCACTCATTACTTCATGAGTATAAAGAGCTAGTTGTCTTTCGCAAGAACGACATTTTTTGAATCCGTGCTGACTACCTGTCAACAAGTCGTTTTCTTCGAGGTACTTCATAATGTTCGAATACAGTAAATGTTCCGAAACCCTACTGCAAATCGACGTTAGTGATATGGGCCTGTAATTCAAGGGATTACTCCTACTTCCCTTATTGGGTATTGGTGTGACTTGAGCAATTTTCCAGTCTTTAAGTACGGATCTTTCTGTGAGCGAGTGGTTGTATGTAACTGCTAAATATGGAGCTATTGTATCATCATACTCTGAGAGGAAACTTACTGTTATACAGTCTGGACCGGAAGCCTTGCTTTTATTAAGTGATTTAAGCTGCTTTGAGACACCGAGGATATCTATTTCTGTGTTTCTCATCTTGTCAGTTGTTCTTGATTGGAATTCAGGAATATTTACTTTGTCTTCTTCGATGAAGGAGTTTCTGAAAATTGTGTTTAATAACCCTGCTTTATTGGCACTGTCATCAGTGGCTTCGCCGTTGTTATCTCGCAGTGAAGGTATTGATTGCGTCTTGCCATTTGGCGTGCTTATGTATGACCAGAATCTCTTTGGGTTTTCTGCGAGGTTTCAAGACTGAGTTTCGTTGCCGAAATTATTGAAAGTATCTCGCATTGAAGTAAGCGCTGTGTTTCAAACTTCTGCAAAACTTTGCCAGCCTTGGGTATTTTTTTCGCTGCTTCTGCAACAGCGATCTGACGCGTTTTGTGTACCATGGGGGTCAGTACCACCACTTATTAATTTATGTGGTATATATCTCTCAATTGCTGACTATGCTTTGAAATCATTCCACAACATTTCTACGCTAACATGATCAGATCGGAGGGAGTGCAGACTGTCTCTTAAAACGGTGTTAATAGCATTTGTATCGGCTTTTTTAAATAGATATACTTTGCGTTTCTTTTTTATGGTTGTAGGAGTTACGGTATTCAGTCTATCAGCTACTGCCTTGTGGTCGCTAATCCCTGTATTCGTCCTATTCGCCCAGGATTATTTGTTGCTAAGAGGTCAAGTATACTTTCGCAATCATTTACGCTTCGAGTGGGCTCATGAACTAATTGTTCAAAATAATTTTCTGAGAAAGCATTCAGTACAATTTCGGATGATGTTTTATGCTTGCCGCCTGCTGGAAACGTATAATGTTTCTAGCACATCGAGGGTAGATTAAAGTCACCACCGACTGTAATAGTATAGGGAGGTACCTATTTCAAATGAGACTCAAATTCCCTTTGAACTGTTCAGCAACTATATCTTCTGAATCGGGGGGAGGGGGGGGGGGGCGGTAAAACGACGCAATTAATAGTTTAGTCCGATTGTCAAGTATAACCTCTACCCATACTATTTCGCAAGAACTATCTACTTCAATTTCACTACAAGGCAAACTACTTCTGACAGCAATAAATACTCCGCCAGCAATTGTGTTTAATCTATCCTTTCTGAACACTGTTTGGTCGTTTGAGAAAAATTTCTGCTGAACTTACTTCCGGCTTTAGCCGGCTTTCTGTACCTATAGCTATTTGAGCTTCAGTGCTTTATATTAGATCAGGAACTCTGGTTCTTTCCCAATACAGCTACGACAATTTACAACTACAGTATCTTTAATGCGATTTCAAGTAATCACCTCGGGATGCTTTTTCCCGTGAATAGGACCAAAAGAAGTTCACTGAACCTCACACGCCACATCAGTAGCTACGTGAATAAACAAACAACATCAACTATACGTAAACCGTCTAAGTGATGTCACAACTGCTCAAAGCAACAGACAGTTTACTTTATTTCATTTTCTTATTTTTAGTAAAACGTATCCTTTTGTAGCCATGTGTGCCATAAAATTTTACACTTTCTGATTCTTTCCTTAATGCTTTTGCAATTCCTTATCATTGTCCAGCATTGTATATGCTCATTCTAAGACACCAGAACAGCCTTTTTTTAAATTTAGAACTTTGCCGTTTCAACCAGTCCATGTAACCACGGCCTCTCAGCCGGGTACCTTCCTCGACATTCGTTGGCCGCAGCCATTCGCAGCACGGCCACCATCAAGCTGCCTGGCTAAAAGCTCTCGGAGTTACGACATTGACCATCCACTGAACTCGACGGTCCCTCCCGTCCAGAAGCGCTATTTCACGAGTAAGAAAGTTTGCAGCGGACCATGTTCACCTTAGATTATCTCTAAAACATCGGAAGCCTCCCACTGGTAACTTCGACCAGTAAACCATCTTGTAAGATCCTCCCCGCCGAAACATTTTGCAGCGGAAGTTTCCAGCCCTAGTCTGTTACGGAAAATGTTTGTCGTTTCATACTGCCGAAGGTTTTTCTATTATTTCTCAATATAAGAGAGCCATAGCAATATGCCATAGTGCGATGGTTCAGAGTAGTTTGAAATGGCCAGTCAGTGATGCCACCAAAATTCACTCAGAGCTACACTGGTCTGGATGAGAATAAGCCATCTGCACGTTTCTTATTCATATCAAGAGCACAGCACAGTTGCACGTGCTATCGAAAATCTATATATATGACACTCGACCGAAAGTTCGGTGCGTCATCGAGAAGTCAGCATAATGTGAACTCAAAGTGTTTAATTTTTTGATTAAACTAATAAAGGTGGTAATATATTTCTAGCAAATAATTATTTACGAGTTATGCTCTACAGCTGTAATTTTTTATGGCTTTTGTGCTAGTTCACCTTGGTGCCGGTGGTTTACATATTGTGCTATTTATCTTGGTGAATGACGTATGACGTCAGTGAATAACCAGTTGATCAGGAAATCCAGGCTGCCAACTAAATTATATATTATGCAAGTGAACTATGTAAGAGGTATTCAGTGATCTAAGTTTTCTGATCTAAGTTTTCGTATATTGTGTTCTTAGACTGCAAGTTGACAGATGTCATTAAACATGTACAGCAGTTCATCACACGAAACTGGATTCATTAGAAGCTATTGAAACACTAAAATGAACTTGATATTAGTGTATCAAGTTCAGTGTAGTCGATACTGATCTACAGCTAGAGTTTAGCTCTACCAAAACTTCGGTTCGGTAGCTTAGGTGCACTACATAAACGATGTAGTAAATGGTAGGATTAACAGTAGTCATGGTAGCATTGGCAGGGAAACGAACGTAAACGAATGTGTAAGAGAGGAACTGGGAGCTGACGACTTCTTTTTTTTCATATTTATTTGTTTTGCACATAATTAGAGCCGCACATCCTTCAGTGTTAGTCCATTGTATAATTTATGTTCTAACAAAATATAAATTGCAATTTATAAGCAATAAAATCAGTTGATCGCATAACTTCTACACCTTTATGTAACCAAAGTAGTTGCTTTTGATGTAAGTACAGCTTACACGCACGACCATAGAAAATATATGTAATTATTATTGTTATTCTGTACTAATTAGAACGTCCTTCGTCATAATCAAAGGCACGAGTTTCATATTAGTATTGATAAATGCGAAATTTGTTTATGAATTACAGAAACACGTTTTTTGTAAGTTCGACGAGGCACTGAAGCGATGTTTGATATATTTCTGTTTTCCATTTTTTTAATCTTTTTGTTGAGGGAATTTCGTTGTCTAGCGCTATGATACATCTGTAATTTTTTTTTCTTTCCTTTTACTACAACATCCCTCTGTTTCACGTTGCAAGTCAACAATTTTCGAATAAAACCTGAATTTGACAATGACTGTTTTAGTTTTTCTATAAATATAGTTTACTTATAATTTACAGACAGGAGGCTAACTATGTAGAACAAAAATGTTTAGTACCTTACCTGGCCCTCACTTACTTTCTAGACAGTCCACCGCTTCCGGTTTCCAGAGGAATCTAGTGAGACACCTATTGAATGTACAAAGAAATCGATCGCAATGAGGTAACGCCCAAAAGATATGCAACACATCTAACGTACAGCTAATGCGGGTACGATCTTAAGTGACCAAACTACCTTAGTCTGCGCTTACTTACGACCGTCTACGGTAGTCTACGGTTGTTTTACAGCTCTGTCTACAGCCTATTGGCAAGGAGTGCTAAAATACGTCCTAGCCCGTAGCCGACTACTTAGGTGGAACAAACATTCGACTGAACTTAACGCTGATTTATCCCAGTTAAAGAGTGCGCGTTTTGTACAGTGGGAAACTGCTGTCAGAACTGAGTGATCGCTTCTTTTATGATAAATTTGAGACGCTTGACATCGTTCTTTTTAATCCATTTCATTGCCTGAACATAAGCAATACTTGGAAGTTGAAGACTTAACCGGGCTATGTGTGGTGGATTGATATAAAGTGTGGTGGATTGATGTCTAGTGAAGGTCTTCCTTACTCTATGTAATCCAAAATTACACAGAAAAACCTGTACAAACCAGATTATCGCAACACTTGATGGAGTATGGAAGGTAAACTAGTCTTATATTGTGCACAATTGGCCATTTCATTTGACTGTAAAACAGAAAAGAATATCATTATTCACGAAAAACCTTTAACTTTAAATTCAGTATTCTTCATTATAATGAAAACATGAAAATTATCTGCGCTACTAATACACTAGCCAACGATTTAATACTGAATTATGTCTCAGTATACATAAAAACGGGTAGTGGAGAAAATGAGAATGGAATAATTATAAGAAACAGTTTTTAATTTCATAAGGGAAATAAATTATTACTACTAAAAAAGCCTTCAAAAGAGGTATATTTATTCTGCGTTGCTGCGAGTTCCCTGTACAGATGTTGTAAACGGTGGTCTGATACAGCAGGCTAACTTTCGCCCAGCGCCACAGGGCTGTGTGCGCAAGAGAACGTTTTAGCTTTTATCACCTCAGCTTTGCGAGAAGTGCTGGCGAGAGGCGACTCGCCAACAGATTTTCCTCCACGTTAATTAGGTAGTGTGCAGACACACACAAAGGGAGCTGCAAACAGCTGTTCTAAGGACGACGACCCGTCGTTGTGGCAGCAGGGAGTGTGGTGTGATACAAAGCGGGAGAGTATAAAGGACGTATACAAAGTAAATAGTTGTAATGATATTTTTCATGTTATTGATACAGGCAGAAATGTATCACGGTGGTAGGCAGAATTCAATTAATAAAATAGTCCACTCAGATATCCAGTATACCTCACGATATGAACTTCTGTATCTATGACGCATCTGTGATGATCACACTATACATTTAGGAAGGCTAACTAATAGAGGCATTTCTTTTGGGTTATTGTTATGTACAGTAGTATGTGTAACGTACAATAATAAAGGTTCGTCATCTCATCATTTACTTTGGAATAGAGGACACACCGCCGAACAAAACAAAACAAAAAAAGAATTATCTTTTGCACACTGTTGTCGCCTGTTACACAATCTACTTACTCTGATGAGGAACATAAATTTTTGAAATTATAAACATTTTATTTAAGATGATTCAGGTTGAAATTTGTTATTGAGGGTTCAGGTATCTATTACCTGCTTGTCTGAAAATAGTTCAGTCTAAAACCTTATTTAAAGAAAAATCACAAAATCACAAGACAAACAAAATAAAGATTACGTTAGAGTTCTACATAGAAAGAAGTTCTTTGAATTCTTTGTTATACACGTTAACTGAAACGTTTCGCTATGTACTGACGAAAGAATAACATATTTTAATCAGAGAAAATAATGTGTACAAAAGATACCTTCAAATTCCAGAAATTTAGATTATAAATTTTTAATTAATTTAAATAACAAAAACTTTAAATACTACTATAATAGTTGCCAAAAATGTATAATCTCATTAAAATTTTGTTTTCGTTAGAAAATTATTGTAAATAAAAGAGTGCTTTGCTAGAAAGTTTTGGTGCAAATTGTTAGGTTATGGATAGACGCAAAGCGAGCCAACGACAAGTTGACAAAGTCACATGTTTTCGATGATATGCAGTACTTCAACTGTTTAGTCACTCTCTTCTTAAGATGAACTTTGTAAAAATGATTTCCTGGTGTGTATTTTCAGAATGTCGTATTATTTTAGTTTTTTATTTATTTATTTTTTAAGATGATAAATCTCAAGAATTACAACGTTCAAACGTGTTTGAATCAGTACAGTAACAAACACGCCCTTATAAGCAAAGAGATGGACTTGATTTGCAAACCGTCTTCAAGACTGTCGGAAAAGATAAGTACGTTCAATTTGTATTTGATGTTATAAGTATACAGTGCAATATTGGCTTCAACTTACACCAAAACTGCACTTACTCTGACCAATTTTATGGCTATAACTTGTTTTGGAAGGAATTTTGTAAGATTCTAAGTTTTTAATTCACGCAACAGTGAAGTACTACGGCAGCAACAGATTGAAGTGAAGTGGTTACGACGTATGCCTCTTTCTGTTTTCATCATTGTGTTTGCCTCCAACAAAATAAAACTTTGCGTACACCCTATTTATTATTTTTATTGCTGTACAAGGTACACCTGGATCTGGCCAGCAGTGGTCTAGCCTGCTGTATGAAGAAACCATGAACACTTACTTTGAGAAAGAGAAACATTATGATTCCTAATTTAATATCAGGTTGCGCCACTTTTGGAACGCAATACAGTAGCGATTCTACGTTGCATTGATTCGTCAAAGTCCTTGGTTAGTTTACAGAGGTATGTGGAACCATATGTCACAGTTCATACGGTTCCCATAAATGAAGTACCGGTGATATGTGGGCGCAGAGCTGGCGTCCGCCAGCATCCCATGTGTGTTCTATTAGCTTCAGGTATGGCAGACAAGACGTGAACATGAGTTAACTATCATGGTCTTCAAGGTACTGTAGCACGACCCAGGCGATATGAACTGATAGTTATCTTGATGAAAGACGATATCACCCTCGGGGAAGACATCAAGTATGAAGGAATGCAGGTGGCCCGCAACAATGTTCATGTAGTCCGCAATTGCCATGGTGCCTTTGATTACCGCTATAGGTCCCACAACATTCGAATCGTGTATCCACCATAGCATTACACGCCGGGTGTTCAATAAGAAATGCAATACAGTTTATTTTCTAAACATAGACTGGATTTATTCAGGATTCCAATACACCATTTTGTTCTAGACTCATTTGGCTACAAAACCCTATTTTTCAACATTAACTCCGTTCAACATCACGGGCTTTCGCCACATTGCTGAGTGGGCCTGTATGCCTGCATGGTACCACTCTACTGGTCGACGTCGGAGCGAACGTATTGCTGCAACAATAACCTTCTCATTATTCGCGTACTGCTTCCCGCGGCATCCTTAATTGGGCCAAACAGTTCGAAATCGGAAGGTGCGAGATTCTGGCTGTACGGTGGATGAGGAAGCACACACCTTTGAGTACCCCAACAGGTGGACAAGTGTGTCATCACTACCAACGGAGACGTTCAGTTGTGCAGCGGGGTGTTTGACTGTGATTCGTCTATCACCTCGAATAAGTGTGTCCACACGTTCCGACATTGCAGGAGTCACAGCTGTGTGCAGCCGGCTGGTATCCTGGAGACCCAACAGGTTTGTTGGACATTTTTGCCATGAACACAAACAGCTTCGCCCAACGACTCACCGTACTTTTGTTTACTGCCAGGTCTCTGTAGACATTCTGCAAGAAGCACCTGTGAGTATCTGCGATGCTTCGATTTTTCGCCAAAATAAATCTGATGACAGCTCTCAGTTTGGAAAGCACCTCCGTTACAGATGCTATCTTGAAGGCTGAAGGCTACATATAGATCCTCCACTTATAGGAACCTCATGAAAGTATAGGGACTGAAGCGGAAATATTCCACTATGCCTACAACAAATTATGCATTTTTTTAACCAAAACTGGCAGAGAAAAAAAAGGTGTTGCATCACTTATTGAAAGCCCATCGTACTTCTCCGAACGGCTTGCGTGCGCGCAGAAGTGCATGATCGAGCAACCGTTCGCCTGGGTGACAGTGTATCCGGACACGAAATGGTTTAACATGATTCATACGACAAGGTGACACGTCTCCATTGATTTACGGCCCACTCTCGATAATCCCGTGGCCACTGAAATTGTAATTAACGATGTCGTTGGGTCAACATGGGAACACATAGGGGTCGTCCGCGCTGAACGTTGTACTCGGGAACACTTTTGCCTGCACCGGCATTGAGTCCAGTCATCAAATCTGCTACACATCGTCACCTATCCTGCTTTACAGAGCTGCCTCCACGTTCTGCAATGTGGCCTCGACATCCAACAACTTGTCCGCTACTCGTGGTTTCACCGTCCTTCAACAATTTTCCATAGATGCTCATGACAGCAGCACGCGGTCAGCCATCTGTCTTCACCGTTCCGAGACGCATTTTCCGAGGTGCCGGGTCTTTATAATATTCCCCTGTGTAAAATTCACTTATGTCTTTGTATTTCCCCATTTTCATTAAAATGATTCTCATTTCGTCTCCGTTCCGCTTATATGCCTCTCTATTGAGCCATATCCACTCAGCAACACCAGACGCCCTTCAGTATTGAGGTGGGCAGTAGCCATAATCCGCCCGTCCGTATGTACAGTGTTCTTAGGTACAGTGGTTCTGACTTCTTGTTGCGTGCATTTACTCGAAATTTTCATAAACATAGGAAAGCAAGTTGTTGCTACAGTATGATTTGTGTAATACTAAACGTTCTCAGAACATTGAAAGATCAGACGCCGGCTACTGGGAGTACGTTTTTTGAGAGGATTTCAGGACGGAAGAAATATTCAGTGGCAGTAAGGTACACGCCGACTTTTTGTTACAGCTCAGCTTCAAGATTAATACCTCTACTGAAGTGGTAGAAGACGCTATACGAGCACCGCATCAGGCCTTCCTATAAATCTCGTCGCCGCCTCGGTCACAAATCTCCTGTCGCGCTACGTATTGTGAGGTCAGAGACGTGACCCGACAGACGCATTCCTGTCACGCAAAGACGCTCCACTGCTCGGTGGATGTTGTGTGCAGCTCACCGTGAGTGGACAAAAGGACAGCTGGTCATTGGCCGCTTCACTGAATTACGGTTTGTCTGCGGGAATGTTTCTCGCCTTCTGTTCATCTGGCGATGTCCTGGCATGCAATAGCAGTGTCAACATTGCGGAAAGAGAGTGACTTGATAGCAGCAGTGTTCTCTACTTGGACCGACGAGAGGAGGGGGGTCGGAAGTGAGGGGGGAGGGGGGGGGGCTTTGGAGAGGGTGTCCGGGGAGGGGGGAGTGAAATCATATTATAAACACGTACACCACTAAATGTGTATGGGCGTCGTGATGGCAGGGGTCTCTAGGAATAGAAACACCTGCCTTGGTTCATATGAATCCGCGTTTCATTTGATGGATGAAGATACCTGACCACAAATGGATGGCCGGATTTTCAGTCATTTCTTGAAGAACGGCCTGTATCCTTCCTCAGATTTCAGCTTTCAGTTCATCAATACTGTGGTGTTGCCAAGAAAAAAATTGTTCTTGAAATAAGCTCAAAGCAAAAAATCAGGGGCTGGAAGATCAGGCGATATCTCCGCCGTGGGATGTTACTGAATCGTGCGAGTAGTCGATGTGGGAAAATGTGTCTCAGTGTAGTCATTGTAGTATGGGCTGTACCCCCATCTTGCTGAAAACATATAGCAGTTAGACGGCAATGTGCCTACAGCTCTGGAATTTAAAAAAATGTTACTCATGGCTGCATACCGATCGGGAATGATAGACTCTGGCCGGCCATCGTCGTCGTGGTCAAAAAAATGTGTCGCAATGATTCCAATGGACTGTCCAGTAACACAGCAGACGACGACCTTTGGGCTACCCTGGACCTTTCATGAATGACCCGCGAGTTCCTGTCCGAGTAATTTCGGAAGTTACGTTTATTAACGAAACCATTCAGATGAAATGTTGCCTCATGACACGACATAACGTTTGTCAGAAATATAAGTAGCGCTGAAATAAGTACGAGAATTATGAAGTAGAAAGACAGCCAGAGTTGCGAATAACAGATTACATAGTAGGTGATAGGTTTCGGTTCAATACGCATTTTCGAGCCAAACAAGATTAAGTTAAAAGTACGCCCAAAATAACATTAAATAATTGTGATATATATATATATATATATATATATATATATATATATATATATATATATATATATATATATATATATATCTTCAGTGATGTTCACTTGGGACCGGACATATATATCCCAAGTGAACATCACTGAAGTTCGTTAACCTATGTTAGAAAATATATCGGCTTTACTTAATTTTATTTCGGTCGTACATTTAACACTGCATGTCTTGGTTTGTTCGAAAATGATTATTAACCCGAAACCAGTCACCTACTGAATAAACATCTATTTTAATCGCATCTGCGGCTGTTACATCATAATTCCGTAAGATTTACTTCCCATAACATCCAGAAAGAATGCAAACACGAGACTTGTCTGAAGGTGGTTCGATGATCCCTCTGCCAAGGCAAGTAAGTATGAATTTCAGAGTACTCATATACATGAAGATTTTGCGTCTATTTTCGGCTTCTTACAAATTGTTCTATTTTTCAGACTATTCCTAATAATATCAATTCCGCTACTCTGCCTTCCTAAGTGTCTAAAGTACGGCATATAAAGTCTTCCATTTCAGTTAAGAGAATAAATACGTACCAATATTAAATTATACAGGAATTACAGGTATGAAGGAAATGGGTAGAAACTTTAGCATCGAGTCTCACGTAACTTATGATATTGGAAAGTAACGAGTCGCGCCCACTGGAAATACAGTTACACATGTCACGCGACATGTATCTCGAACGCTCGTCTATGACCAGGGTGCCGGCCGGTGTGGCCGAGCAGTTCTAGGCGCTTCAGTCTGGAACGGCGTGACCGTTACGGTTGCAGGTTCGAATCCTGCCTCGGGCATGGATGTATGTGATGTCCTTAGGTTAGTTAGGTTTAAGTAGTTCTAAGTTCTAGGGGACTGATGACCTCAGATGTTAAGTCCCATAGTGCTCAGAGCCATTTGAACCATTTTTTATGACCAGGGCGAGGCGGGAAATCAGTATATCAGTAAAAAGATACTAAATAAAGTCCTTAACTTTTAATTATTATTGGAAGCTTGAGTGTATTTAAACACACAGCTACGAAATATGAAAGTGGTCTGAAGTAGTAACTCGCTCTCCGTTGGAAACGGTCGTTGCAACTCGTAAGACCTGTAGTGTCACATACTGTGGCTTAAACTACAGGGTTCGTATATCTCGTTGGCCCCGGGAACGAATAATGAAATGCATGGTTTTATGCGCGTTTCAGGCCGAAGAATTTCTTGGGACTTCAGTTAAAGGAATAGAATGTAAAACTCATCTAAGTCAATAGTTAATGATTATGCGTTGGCCTGAGCGATGTAAGACTATGAGGAAGGCCTATGTATGAGTACAAAATCCTAGAAGCAAATTTGCCCAACCCGTACCTTGGGAAGAGAAAGTGCAAATTGCCATAATCGAAACACCGCCCATTTTTTAAAGAGCTGGTCTCAATTGAACATCGCCTCACGTGATGCCATATCGACACTCTACACAATGAATTACAGATGGCAACATTCACACCATCCGTCGTTAACAGACAAGATCAACATTAAGTTATGTAAAAGATTATATGGAAATTTGTTTTGATAACGGACTGAGAGATTCGCCTGAGTGCCTCGACAGCTGCAGTATAGTTATCTGCCAGGGTGTGAGTGTGGCCTATTCTCTATGGAATTTACCACATGAGCTTTGTCGGGAACACTTATCGCGAATTATGCATAGATCATTAATGAATTCGACTACTGTCATTTCTAGTTTCCGAATTTTGAGACTTGACGAGTGTTAGGAAGCAGATCGTTCCTCAGAACCTCTGCTTCACTGTTCATAGCTGTGATGTGCGACTCGATGTTGACATATTTTCTAGAACTAAACGCCCAGTTTGGATTTATCGAAGCGGTAATAATCCTGCCAAGAAATAGTAAAGGAAAGAACGAAAACGACCTGAATTATACTGCCACGCTAAATGGCGGTTATGAGACAGTAGAGGAAGAGGTTTGTAGACATAAATTGAGGACTATATGAAGCGCTGCCGCCCAGGCGAAGGAAGAAGAATTGTATATTAATTTCAATGTAATTATCTGGTGCACCCAATCAAATGTGGCCGAATAAATAATGTGAAAATAGAAAAAAAAGAAAAGAAATATAACAGCATTAATGTATGCAGAGATGCCTCAGAGATATTACAGTGAAATAATGTCATTAACATTCACGCTAAATAAGAATATAAAGCATAGAAAATTGAAGAAACTGATAGTATAAACAAACAAGATTATTTCTATCAACTAGAACTAAACAACACACAGAGAGAAAAGGATTTTTAACTGACATACATTTGGATCACGGGATTACACCTACTCAATTCCTATTTTCCATCATCCCTCTCTTCTGTGTTGAAGTTGTCCAGGGCTCATACGTTTTGCAGACCAGACTGGGAAATATCAGTGCCAAAAAGGATTTAACTTGTGCATAAGCTCTTGGAAACGGGTTTCTCTTCTGACTAAAGATTTTGGCGCTCTTCCAGCATGGAGCAAATTTAATAATTATGGGTCTAGGTTTGGTGGCGCCTGGCCGCTCGTTGGTTGACTTATTACAATCGCGGCGCCTCATGTTATACAAAGTAGAGAACAAGCTCTTCGAGTGCGAAATCAGTTACTCCACCGTGGTAGTCGGTGCAAGAGCCGCTTCTGCAGCCTCACTCGTGATATTGCTTTTTCTGTGGTCCTTGCATTATGCAGTGAATCTTCATACCGACTCTTCCGCCCCCCCCCCCCCCACACACACACACAGAGAGAGAGAGAGAGAGAGAGAGAGAGAGAGAGAGAGAGAGAGAGAGAGAGTCCACACTTTTCCATGTGAAAAGACTTACTTAAGAAATTACATCCTCACTGCGTGTGTTTCAATTAATCACCATAAAAAACAAATAACTGAAAAAATCACCATCTAACAAATACACTGACGGAAAAAATCGCAACACTAAAAAGTAATTAATGTAGAGTAATTAAATTTCGGGAATACATTTGTCTAGTAACATATTTAAGTGATTAACGTTTCAAGATCAGAGGTTAATGTAAGCTCGAGATAAGCCATTTCAAATGTGAAATGCTGATACATTAACATCTGGTGTAACCGGCAGCATGTTGAACACAAGCATGCAAACGTGCGTGCATTGTGTTGTACAGGTGCTGGATGTCAGTTTGCTGGACGGATTTCCATGCCTGTTGCACTTGGTCGGTCAGTACACGAGCGGTTCACTGCTGGTTGCGAATGATGCCGGAGTTGTCGTCCGATGATGTCCCATATGTGCTAGACTGGAAGCAGATCTGGCCAAGGAAACATGTCGACATCCTGTAGAGTATGTTGGATTACAGCAGCGGCATGTAGGCCAGCGTTCTCCTGTTGGAAAACACTCTATGGAAAGTTGTAGATGAATGGCAGCAAAAAAGAACGAGTCACCAAACTGACGCACAAATTTTCAGTGAGGGTATATGGGATAACCACGAGAGTGCTCCAGGTGTCAGACGAAATCGTACCCTAGATCACTACTCCAGGTGCAGCGCCAGTGTGTACAACACGCAGACATGCTGGTTGCAGGTCCTCAACCGGCTTTTTTCCATCCAACACACTCCCATCACTGGCACCGAGGCAGAACCAGCTTTCATCAGAAAACACAATAAAACTCCACTCTGCCCTCCAATGTGCTCTCGCTTGACACCATGGAAATCGCAAATGGCCGTGGTTTGGGGTCAGTGGAATGCACGTTACAGAGTGTCTGGTTATGAGCTGTCATTGAAGTACCATAATTTTAGCAGTTCGTTGCGTCACTGTGGTGCCAACTGGTGCTCAGATAGCTATTGCACATGTAGTAAGATGCGCGAGAGCCGTAGGCAGAACCAAATGTTCTACCCTCTCGGTAGTGCTAAGTGGTCGACATCGGCTGGTCTTCTTGCGACCTTACGTTCTCGCGACCACCGCTGCCAGCAATCTTGTACAATGGCTACATTCCAGCCAGGTCTTGATGCAGTACCGCAGAAGGAACATCCAGCTTCTCGTGGTCCTATTACACGAACTCTTTCATACTCAATGAGGTGTTGATAATGGCGTCTTTTTCGCCTTAAAAGCGTTCTAAACTAACATCAACTCACCACGTCCAGTCTCAAAGGTAACTAACGCTCACGACAGTTCAAGTGTGTATTTACAGCAAACCTGATTTGCATCCTCATAGTGGTGTTACTAGCGTCAGTCTTATGCGTCTGGCACGAAGACTGATGTAGAAATGCGCCTACTAACTTTCGTTTATGAAGTACAACCTCTATTTGGTTCTGCGATTTTTTCCGTCAGTCTAATTCTGATATAATTTTCCAGCTTGGACTCTGAAAAACAACTTCTCAACAGCAAGTGGTTCACTCCTTCCTCTGAGGCGGTTATATGTACGACCACCACACAGCTCTATAATTACGTTGTCGGTTGTATATAAATGTTATCAGATGCTGAGCTTGTTTTGGTCCATTGCACTTCCGAATCTTCGCATAAACACTTTATGACAATTAGATGTAACAAGGCAACAGGAATAGAACACAGCGTTCGAAGGTTATCTACAGTTTTTTGCAGAAACCAGACTTCAGTTTTACGAGTCCAAGGATATGAAAGGGAAGCTGTAGTTGAGAAGAGACTGAGGCAGGGTGGTAGCCTCTTTTCTGTGTTATTTAATATTTGCACTGAAAAAGAAGTAATGGAAAACAAGGGGAAAGATGGGATGGGAATTTAAGTTCAATGACAAAAAATAAAAACTGGGATTTGCGGATGACATTTTCTTTCTGTCAGAACGGAATGGATAGTATCTTGAAAGTAGATTATAAGATAAGCATCAACAGAAGTAAAACAAGGGTAATCGAATGTAGTCTGATTAAATCACGTGAGGCTGAGGGAATTAGATTACGAAATAAACACTAGAAGTACTTGATTATTTATCTTATTTAGGCGGTAAAATAACATACGATGGTAGAAGTAGAGCCGATGTAAAATGCCGGCTGGCAGTAGCAACAAATTTAAGTGTTAGGAAGTCTTTTCGGACAGTATTTTTATCGAGCGTCGGCTTTTACGGAAGTGAAGACGAGAAGAGATAAGAAGCTTTTGAAACGTGGTACTTTACTAGTATTCTGAAGATTGGATGGGTAGATAAAATTACTAATGAGGAGGTAAGGAATCGAATCGGGGAAAAATTAGTTTATGGCACAAGCTGACCAGAGGAACAGATCGGTTGATAGGATACATCAATACATTACAGTTTTTCTCTTCGCACTTAGATAGTAGAAGCCACGAGTTTACAAATGTTTCTAGTCGCTAAATGAACTGAGAAACAATACCTCTGCTATAATGGAAAACGCGAGGAACCGTATTTACATGCAACATTGATTGGTATGTCCTCGATTTTGGCCACATGTAACAATTGCTACCGGTACTATTTCTGGTACTGTTCCAGCATGTTGGTGGTTACTAAAGGCTTATGTTTCAAATGATTTTACTTTCTCCTCACTCTCAGAAAAAATCTTATTGGGTAACCTAGGTTGTCTTCTTACTACATCCACTTGACTTCCGGAGTTCACTGTCAGCTATATCCATGATTAAGTTTAGCTTGTGTTATAAGCTGGAAGCTATGTCTCGACGACAAATTCTGGTGCTACTGTACAAAAGTAGTAAAGGACACCGCATTACATTTAAGAAAGGCCCTGGATAACATAATTGACATTTAAACACAAAAGTAAAACTAATGCAATAAATAACTGAGATACTGGTATATCTGTTTGGCGCTACTCGCTGTGAAGACTGCATATTAGAGCAGCAAAACAATGGCTTCTCAATGTACGAAGAAGTGAATTGCTGCCGATTCAGTTTTAGATGTTACGCAATATCTAGTCGTCAATTTTGTAGAAATTTCTATCTTTACGCTGCTAGCTCTTCACATTTTCTTCTCAACTGAAGTATTAGTAATCAGGAAATTATTAACAGTGGACAAGAACCTCGGAGCAACGAAGTTCACATTCGTACACAACCAAATTTGGCTTACACCCTATATTATTTCGTCAACGAGGACCTTACACTTCAATTTCAGTATGACAATGGTTCGTCTGTAGCGAACACGATGTCAACGCGACCTTATTCCCTGAAAACTAAGTGAAATTGCAGTTTATTGGAAGTAACAGAACTAGCCGACGATAAATTCATGGGATCTTATGCCTATTTAAGGTTTGAGGTCTGCTGTAACGTTTTATTCCTAGGTTTATTTAAATTTTATTACATTTATGCAAATTACTAAGTGAATTTCCTCGTAAGATCTTTGAATATCACAAGTTGCATATGCTCTCTTAAGGTATTATTGAATTCATAAATTTACTATGTATAGCGACACTTCCGAATGAACATGAATTATAAACTCGTTGATTGTATCAGTGAATAAAATTATCTGGTTACAGTTACTAATTAGTAAATGTTCATGATCAAATGAGCCAGAGACAATTCTCTATCATCACTGAGCACACACTTTTCCCCAAAACCGAAGCAATCGACGGTTTATACAGCGCCATCGACAGTTTCTCTTATTCCCTCGGTTGGATATACACGCGTGGAGCCCTCGCAGCTGGTTTCGTGCTGAAGCGTACTCTTCCTCAACGTATAGGGCCCAAAGGATGACCTAATCAGTGTCTACGATACGTCGACACGTTCCTTAATTGTTCGCTACGTGTACCAGATGTGCAGTTTCATACTACATAAACATCGCTTTTATGATAACATTATCAGTATCTGTACCTTGTAAGCAGGAGGAATCAATAATGTTGAAAGCTAATTATCGCATTAGACTTTTCCTACGAGACAGTATCAGCGTATACGACATCTCGTCAATCCCGAACTTTTTCCCATACCGACAAGGACCAAACCCGCCGTTACATGGTCGATCCAAACTCGTGTGGGACACTGTCTAATAAAGGGGAAGGAGAGCAGGAAGATTACACTCCAACGACCCACCAACGTCGAGGACTTGAGAGACATAGAGTACACTTTTGCCCAGAGCTGTTGACCGTCGGTTTTACCTGATTTTAGACACTAGTGATATGTCTCTTAATATGTTAATATATCAAAGCCGGCTGCCTGCGTGTCTCTGGAGGAAGAGCGACGCCTATGTTTGGCCTAGACAATGTGACAGCCCGTCGGGGTCTCGTGCCTTACCTATCCTGCGTACAACAGTCCCTCAAAGGCAGCCAGTATAAAGGTCTCACATCAGCACAATTACGTGTCACAATAAATTATTACATTCACCGAGGTGACAGGAATACAATGTCTCCAGATAACTGGCTGTTTATAATTCAACTGATCATTATCTCAAACTGTATACTCCATATCAATAAACACCTCTCTCGTAATGACAGCAGTTTCAATTTGTCATCTTATTAATTCAATTTTTATCGTGAGTAGCATTTTGTGAAACACATTTCGTCGACTGGTATTCATTAAGAAACAAACAATATTTAATGTAAGTGCCAACTACCTTTTTATCTTGTACTGTTGTGCCTTGTCGTGCCAGATTCTGGGGCATACGTGTACTGCATTCGCATTTGAGAGGAGTAAAGCACAACTCTGCAGAGGAATTAATTTTTTGCTGTCTCCCTACATACAGCATGGTGAATGCCGGATTACGTCCTGCGATAAAGCGCGACAGATTTCTTTTCTGAGCCTTGTTCGGCTTGTGAGAGTTAAATCATTATATTCCTAACATCTATAGGGCGAAAAGTCTATCATACCTTGGCTCTAAAATTAATACCTTATGAGCTATTATTACACGTTCCTCTTTACTATTGTGAAACACGTATCTTCTATTGGAACAAGTGCTCACAGCTTTTAAGGACTGCATTGTAGAGCCCATTGTTACTGGACTCTTTTAATTCGAATGAATGTTCCTGTCATATCCTTGAACACTGAGATTCCTCCTGGGACACCATGCAAGATGACCAAAATGGGAAAATCATATTAGTACGAAAAATACAAGTTGAGACCCTCTGCCTCCTTTAAATGATACACACGTTATACACCATACATCTCAGGAATATTAGGATCAAATCAGTGTTTTTTTACCTTAAGTAGTACACAAGAAAAATCAGCATTCTATTTCAGTTACATTTTATTTACGTTCAGTAGGTGTTACATTGCTCATGACGTCATAGTCTGCTCAAAACCGTTTGGTTGTCATAGTCTGCTCAAAACCATTTCGTTTTATTTTATATTAAAGTCTGCGATTATTGGTGAAACAAAATGATTTTAATCTGATAACAATAGTAAGAACTTTGAAATACATAACGACATAAACATAGGATGACTGTTAGATGTTAATTTTGTACAATGTAATTAGTCGTACATTCGAATAATTATCCAACCTATCCATCTTGCATTAAATAAGTTTTATAAGCTCATGGAAGCCTCCAAATTTCTCATGAATAAAACTGACGTAAGATGTGAACAAACTGTTTCAAGCAAACAGTAACCAATACAGAACTTGCCATGCGCCTGTAGATAAAAATCAAAACTTGAATCCACGCAGCACGTTGCTTCCTCGATGATATATTCACGTGATTCTTTATGATACTATGCATGTGCAACACATTCTGGATACATCTGAGTATTTGTGATAAAATGAGGCTTTTTGCCACTTGGAATCAAATCCAGTTTGCTACCTTCCTCAGGGTAGAGAAAGAGAAAGATACAGGGGGCGGGCAAAAACATGGAAACATCAAACGAGCAGCAACAATTGTACTACGTTCGAATGCAGTGACCTCTGACATAACGCACTAACAACTAAATAGAACGCAATTCTGACCACGACTGACACTTGCAACGTGTTCAGCACATCGCGCAGATGCCGTTCATGATCAAATGCAACGGCGCAACCTGCAGACTTTGCTGGCATCTGCATTTATGTTAAAGCATGCAATTCTCTAGGTGTTTTCATATTCTTGTCCAACCTCTACACATGCATGTTGAATCCTTGGTTTGATTTCTGACTCATATTGCTCAGCTGTCAGAGTTACCTGCGTGGAAGAGACCTCTTGATGTGAGTATTTGTACTGTGGAAAGTCGTAAATTTCCATAAAAAATTGACTTGCCAAATCTTCCCCACGGAGCAGAAACACACCCCTTACCTTTTAATAGTCGTAATGTACATACCGTACCTAAATGTAAAGGCGTGTTAAATAACACACAGCGCTTCGCACAAGTAGTTGTAGACATGCTCCGTAACAAATTCAATTACATTTACAATTACGACATTAAGTCGTTGTGAACAACGATGAAATGAGTAACCATCCTGTTATGTTATACAGTGCTAATCACGTTATGCGGAGATGAGCATATGAACATTAGACTGGCAAGTGACTTAGATGCTGTCATTTAAATATTCCCTGCTAGAAGCCTTCGCGACGCTGCTCCGTTTCGGAGGACCTACTTTAGTTGGTAGTGCCACTCAAGATATATATTATATGCCAAGGCTGTTATTTTCTACATGCGAGGTGCCCTCGGGAATAAATAGTCACCAGGCTAGCCTTCGTGTGCCGCAGAGGGCCACGCCCAGACTGGCTACTGGCCACACACTTAGCCCTCTCGTCACTAGGGAAGAGGGCGCCAGGGCGCTAACGGCCTTGAGACAAAGAGGAAAAGGGTGTGTCCAGCTCACTCCGTAGTGCCTGACGCGACGGCTAGCTGTGCTTGTCACGGAAGCGAAGCAGCACAAATTAGGCTAATCACGTCAGGGAGGCCAATAACTTCGTCGTCCTGACGTACAGCACTCCGAGTGTCTGATAAGCGAGAGTATTTCAGAAATATAGTGAAGCAGAATGTGGAACAATATTAAAATGTAATGCTGATAATAATTCTAATAACGAGAAACAATGATGTTTGTAACTCTAGTTACATAGACGATCGAGACTCGTGGGTCGAAAAATAATAGGGAAGTAATGACAACTGGAATAAGAACACTGAGAAACAATTTTAAAAAATCGCAGGAAGAAAATATCACTTTGTACGCACTGCAAAACAGTTTTAAGGAAATAATTCTGAAAAAAAAGAGAGAGCATGTCTTTGCTGGTGCAACTGTCCAGGGAAATGAAAAGTTGCAAAGACACGGCACATTTCGGGAAAAAACAGATGGAAATCGGGAGGTGCGAGATCCGCGCTGTAGGGTGGTTCAAAGTGTTCAAATGGCTCTGAGCCCTATGGGACTTAACATTTGAAGCCATCAGTCCCGTAGAACTTAGAACTACTTAAACAAAAGTAACCTAAGGACATCACACACATCCATGCCCGAGGCAGCATTCTAACCTGCGACCGTAGCGGTCGCACGGTTCCAGAGTGAAGCGCCTAGAACCTCTCGGCCACATGGGCCGGCCCTGTAGGGATGAGGAAGAACAGTCGAATGAGGTTTTGTGAGCTCCTCTAGGGTGCGTTTCGTTGTCGTCGAAAAGGAGAAGTTCGTTTGCATCAGCTCCAAAGAGAATGTCCGGAAGTTCCAACATCGCAGGAGAGAGAGCCGTGTGCGGCCGGTCGGCACGTGGGAGATCGGATGGTTTGGAGCGATCTTGTTGCGGTGATGACAGACGCCTCGCTGTGCTTTCTTTCCCTGACAGGTGTTCCTAGACATTCTACGAGTGTTGATGAATATCTGCGATGCTCTGGTTTCCTCAATGATACTCAATGACAGCTGTCTGTTGGGAACGCACCTAAGTTACAGCCGCCATTTTGTAGGCTACATATAGCGGCGGCGCCTATCGGCACTTTATGTTACTATAGGGAATGTTCCATTTTATCCCACAACAAACTTAGCATATTTTATACCGAAATTGGCCGAGGAAAAAATTTGTTGCATTAATTATTGAACATCTGCCGTACAACATTTGTTCGACTGAAAGTCAGCTGCAAGAGCTCATGACTGGGTGTAACAAACTACAGTTAAGGAAGATTTAGGACAAAACCGTGTAACTATTAGTACCGTAGGCTGATTCGCCTGTCTATTTACCCTATTCCCAAAAGACAAGCATATGACATAAATACAGTAATAGTATGCTGTTCGCTAGTCATGTTCTACGTATAATAACCGACGTGTTTAGTTATTTATGATTATAAAATTGCGGTTGTGTTACAGTGGAAAATACAGTGTCAAAATGCATCACGCTTTTAACGATACTAAACGACTATAACCGGCAGAAAGCTTTTTAAAATATCAGTGATTGATACACAAGGTTAAACTCAAATTTCAAAGTTCCTGATATCTTAAACTGTAATTTTAACATCACCTGCACACAACATTGGCGTTTTATGTCTTAAAAAATGAAAATATTTTGCTCAAGAGGAAAATGAATGCCTGCTTGCAACATCACGATCATACTAACCACAGATGTCGCTTAATCTGCGGTAGCAGAAACCAAAGTATATAGACAGAACGTCTCACTGCGGTAGAGGTGGCCATTTCAGATTGCCAGCGAGTTTACTGACTGAATTGCTATTTGAGCAATATCTCTCAAGCTTGATGTCTTTTGCCTTAAACAGACACCTTCATCTGCATTTTAAGGTAATAAGAAAATTCCGATGTTCCAAAAACCCATAAATATCCTTCTAAACGCTCTGTACTTGAAGAAGCAAGCTTCAGATAACATGTCGGTTAGAAATGGGAAAGCCCAGAAATATTAAACCTCTTCTTTTAGTTTTTAATTTTTTACTCTTAAATTCTACCAATTTAGAGAAAGATAGCATTCGGAGCAGGGTAGGTGTTTTACTAAGCGCTACTCGCAGATTTCCAGCGAACGCCCATTTTGAAGTGCACCTACAAACACAACAAAGCAAAAACTTGAATGGAACTCAGAAACATAGAAGCCTTTAAACTGAACTGGATGCAGGCATTTACTAAAAAATATTGTGTGATACTTACAAATACATGCGGACATATCCCTTGCGTAAGTATGTAACAAAAATAACATGCAACAGCTGTTCGTGGCAACAACTTAAAATATGACATTCCAGAAATAACCGAAAGCGCGAGCTCAACAGCACTAAAGTATAATTAAAAAAGACCTGTTATAAGCGCAAACAACTGGAAGGAAGACCTCGGATTAAGTGTCCGCAAACCACGGATAAACAATTGTTTCCTATCTAGCCACATGGGTTTTTCCAAGTATAAGCGGGGAAATTTGAAATTGTCTTTCAAACAGCGTACAATCAGTGTACCCTAGGGTACTATTGATATACAATTGTAAACTACAGCGTTGGTCTTCTGCGTAAGGCGAGGTACATATTACATTACTGTATATAAAACAGTGTAAATATATTACACATTTCCCCTTATTAAACGTGTGTTTACGCATACGACGGAAGATGTACTCTGGAATTCTATATCGGAAGCACCTAAGATCTGACAGTACATTATTTGGCAGACAGTGTTAATTTTCCTGGATGTACTTTTAAAAATATGATGCTGGATTGTAAACAGTTGTATATGCGTGGTTTGTGCATACTTATTCTTAGGTTTTTCATCCCGTTTTATGTGGTTATAGGTTTGCATTTTATTTTTTTTATTTTTTTTTATTTGTTATTACCGTTGTCTTCGCACTTGCACTTCTACTTTAGATTTGGGTTGGGTTGTTTAGCGGAGGAGACCAAACAGCGAGGTCATCGGTCTCATCGGATTAGGGAAGGAAGTCGGCCGTGCACTTTCAAAGGAACCGTCCCGGCATTAGCCTGGAGTGATTTAGGGAAATCACGGAAAACCTAAACCAGGATGGCCGGACGCGGGATTGAACCGTCGTCCTCCCGAATGCAAGTTCAGTGTGCTAACCACTGCGCCACCTCACTCGGTCTGTTTTAGTCTGTGTCCTTTGTTGAGCATGTGGTATATAACTGTGCATGTCTTTTATTTTACTTACGAGAATGATACGTCCACATCATCTTGTGAGTACTCACACTACGTTTCTTAAAACACGCTGCATCCTATTCTGTTGTAGAGACGTTTTATATTTTTGACTTTCGTTAAATTATAGTGCTTTACTACATTTTTATTTTATTTATTTTATGTTACTATGTTTTATGCGCACGTGAAATTCGGCCCATGCTAGAAACTGGGTAGTAGTGCTTAATAAAGTACTCTTTTAACTTAACAATCTGCTAGAAATGACATCGTTGTTTAAATTTAACGATGTTCTTATGCTAACCAAGAAGAAATCATTCGAAACATTTGCATGGATTGTTATGATTAACTTGGTTATGAGGTTCCCGTAACGCAGCAGATAAATTACTGTTACATGGAGGATACTTGTTTGCGACGAAGCTCATTACACTGTCGTAATAGCTTGCCTGTCGAAGAGTATCACTGAATTTGTTTATCACCATGTCGTACAAACTGCTGAATCGATTATCGATTGCTGCCTCGTAACGACACATTATTCGGTTAAAGACAATGCAATTTGTGTAGTTTTAACGGCAGCTATTAGGCTTTTAACGACGCGAGAAGGTCGGCAGCCAGGCAAAGTATTACAGGCGCACACGATCATTCCTACCAGAGCGTATGAACCGCAGTAACTCTACCAAACATTGCACGTAGAACCGTAGTCACAGTTTCATAGTTTGTACAGTACTGACAATCTATTGGACGATTCATTTGGTAATAGGACTCCAGAATATCTGGACAAAAGCAACAAACTGTCTCTCATACACAAATCTGCAAAAAAATGTTCAAATGTGTGTGAAATCTTATGGGACTTAACTGGTAAGGTCATCAGTCCCTAAGGTTACACACTACTTAACCCTAAATTATCCTAAGGACAGACACACACACCCATGCCCGAGGGAGGACTCGAACCTCCTCCGGGACCAGTAGCACAGTCCGTGATTGCTGCGCCCTAGACCGCTCGGCTAATCCCGCGCGGCATAAAGCTGCATCTGCAAGTCTCAGTACATAACAGAGAGAGAAAAAAAACCCGAGTCATAGATCTTGATCGTTACAAACATGCCATGCATTAACATTGCCATATCAGCGTGTAGTCGGATGCCGGTGCACGCGTCAGAAAAACAGGAGAGAAACGATGACGACGCAAGGCGGGAAGACTGCTTGCAGACGAGACTATAACCCGCGCCGGCGTCAAGCAAAAGGGCTAACCATACGGCGCATCTGACACAAGGGCAAGTCAATAGTAATCTATGCAACAGCGACTTGCAACGAACTTCAGACACAACGGTGTCCGCAGGTCAAGTACGAGCCACAATCCAGATCAAGACCAAAGAGGAAAACTAACACCAAAGCGAAATCGTCGACGAGTAGTCAGTAGTATGTTGGAGATAGTAACGAACGCTATCAGACGGAGTACACCACTAACTGAGCGGTGTTTTGTGGTAGGTTGAGTTACAGCGTCACCGGTGGATCTCGGTATTACTGTCTTGATGTAAGGCTAAAACTGTTCTATTCTACAATGATGTCGTTCCAATGACATCATTGAAGTGCTCGTTGAAGGTGTGGCGGTGGGAGCTGCAAGTCCCATACCACCCTCCGACGGTGGTAGTTACTGAGGTGTCTCGGGATTTATGCCGGCCGCGAGGGACACTATTTGAAGATGTACTCACATACGGGGCCGTACTCACTAGAGGAGTGCAGCGCTGTGGCGACACTACCATCTATCGTGCGTCGAGATGCATTTGCTCCGATGGACATTCAACTTCCGCGCAGCCCTATACCAGTAGCGTAAACAAAGATATTTGCACATAACGATCTTTCTTGTTAAAGTCATCTCAAGAAGTCAAACAAAGAGCAATAACTAAAACTAAACTCTATCAGGGCTCAAATTTTTTCATCCCTCTCGTTGTTGTTGTTCTTGTGGTCTTCAGTCCTGAGACTAGTTTGATGCAGCTCTCCATGCTACTCTATCCTGTGCAAGCTTCTTCATCTCCCAGTACCTACTGCAGCCTACATCCTTCTGAATCTGTTTAGTGTATTCATCTCTCGGTCTCCCTTTACGGCTCCCTCCACGCTGCCCTCCAATACTAAACTGGTGATCCCTTGATGCCTCAGAACATGTCCTACCAACCGATCCCCTCTTCTGGTCAAGTTGTGCCACAAACTTCTCTTCTCCCCAATCCTATTCAATACCTCCTCATTAGTTATGTGATCTACCCATCTAATCTTCAGCATTCGTTTGTAGCATCACATTTCAAAAGCTTCTATTCTCTTCTTGTCCAAACTATTTATCATCCATGTTTCACTTCTATACATGGCTACACTCCATACAAATACTTTCAGAAACGACTTCCTGACACTTAAACCTATACTCGATACTAACAAATTCCTCCTCTTCAGAAACGCTTTCCTTGCCATTGACAGTCTACATTTTATATCCTCTCTACTTCGACCATCATCAGTTATTTTGCTCCCCAAATAGCAAAAGTCCTTTACTACTTTAAGTGTCTCATTTCCTAATCTAATTCCCTCAGCATCACCAGCTTTAATTCGACTACATTCTATTATGCTCGTTTTGCTTTTGTTGATGTTCATCTTATATCCTCCTTTCAAGACACTGTCCATTCCGTTCAACTGCTCTTCCAGGTCCTTTCCTGTCTCTGACAGAATTACAATGCCATCCGCAAACCTTAAAGTTTTTATTTCTTCTCCATGGATTTTTAAAACCTACTCCGAATTTTTCTTTTGTTCCCTTTACTGCTTGCTCAATATACAGATTGAATAACATCAGGGAGAAGCTACAACCCTGTCTCACTCCCTTCTCAACCACTGCTTCTCTTTCATGTCCCTCGACTCTTATAACTGCCATCTGCTTTCTGTACAAATTCTAAATAGCCTTTCGCTCCCTGTAATTTACCCCAGCCACCTTCAGAATTTGAAAGAGAGTATTCCAGTCAACATTGTCAAGAGCTTTCTCTAAGTCTACAAATGATAGAAACGTAGGTTTGCCTTTTCTTAATCTAGCTTCTAGGATAAGGCGTAGGGTCAGTATTACTTCACGTGTTCCAATATATCTACGGAATCCAAACTTATCTTCCCCGAGGTTGACTTCTGACAGTTTTTCCATTCGTCTGTAAAGAATCTGCGTTAGTATTTTGCAGCCGTGACTGATTAAACTGATAGTTAGGAAATCTTCACGTCTGTCAACACCTGCTTTCTTTGGGATTGGAATTATTATATTCTTCTTGAAGTCTGAGGGTATTTCGCCTGTCTCACACATTTTGCTCACCAGATGTTAGAGATTTTTCAGGACTGGCTTTCCCAAGGCTGTCAGTAGTTCTAATGGAATGTTGTCTACTCCCGGGGCCTTGTTTCCCTCTCAACATGATTAATTTTTGCGTTAGTAAGAAAATGGTTATTTGAACAGCTTTAGCCGATGCAGACATGGAGTAATGATCACATTTTAATGAAGGAGTACAGCTAATATAGAGTTGATGCAGACATGGAGAAATGATCACATTTTAATGAAGGAGTACCACTAATATAGAGTTATTTACTTTCGACGCAAGCACTACCTCCATCCACTGGCAGACTGCGGTCACAGCACGACGCTGGGACAGCATGAAGGTAGCGTAACTGAAAACAACATGTGGACAAAGAAGCTGCATAAGAAAGAAGAGAGAAAAAGTCGTTGTGCCATTTACCACTTCAGACAGCTATATAAGTAGCATACCATCACAGTGCTGCACCTAAACTTGAACTGGATGCTTTGAAATTAACCACAGTGCTTCTAATGGCCATTGAGATACTATAGTTGAAGGTCATTACTCCATCTGGCTGTTGCAGTCTCTACCTGATGGAGAGTTGGATCCTGAGATGCTCATTTATCTGATGAAATATGGTTGCTGAACTTGCTGAAGACTCAGCATTGGATTTCTGAAGAAAAGGAATGGAATGTTAGTGTTTAACGGCCCTTCAGCAACCAAGTGATTAGAGACGGAACAGAAATTGTATATGGAGTGGTTGTCGTTGTTTTAGTGGTCTTTAGTCTGAAGAATGCTTCGATGCAGCTCTCCACTCTAGTCTACCCCGTACAGGCCTCTTCAGCTCCGCATAGCTACAACAACCCATATCCATTTACCCGTTTAAAGCTGATTACTGTATTCAAGCCTAGGCCCCTTCAACATTCCCTCTCCCCTTTAACTCTTCCTTTCAAAGGAACCATCCCAAAATTTGCCTTCCGTGATTTAGGGAACTGACGGAAAACTTAAACTGGATATCCAGACCGGGATTTGAAAAGCCTTCCTCTCGAATAAGATTTTAGTGTGTTACGACTCAGCCACTTTGCTCGGCAGAGTTTTGAGAAGCCTCTACATGATCTGAAAACGGAAGTTTGGTGTGCAGTCAGTGCAACACGAATTACTGAACCAGTGATGTTTTACAAAACAATACATTTTGATATGTATATAAACTATATACTACTATAATATTTACAGAGAACCAGCAACCAATGAAAATACTTGTATCACAGAGGACAATGCAAGAGCAAACGTCGCTGATGCGTCTATGACACTACAACTGTTAAGACGTGTTTCTCTTTGAGATTTCTTACAATATCGCAAACACAAGTAATGTATCAGTGTACTTATAATTTAATCAAGTATTAAAATTCGGTTACATGCGTTTTTTTTTACAGTCTAACAACTATATGAACTGCGGTTAGCCGGCCGAGGTGGCCCTGCGGTTCTAGGTGCTACAGTTTGGAACCGCATGACCGCTACGGTCGTAGGTTCGAATCCTGCCTCGGGCATGGATGTGTGTGATGTCCTTAGGTTAGTTAGGGTTAAGTAGTTCTACGTTCTTGGGGACTGATGACCTTAGAAGTGAAGTCCCATAGTGCTCAGAGCAATTTGAGCCATTTTTGAACTACGGTTAGCAGTTAGCCTTATAGCAAACGTCCAGGTTATTCGAGGTTGATAGTGGTTTGGTCCCCTCCATTACATTACACAGTGCATCTTGAATCATTCTGAAGCGTTTACAATATGATTTTATTTGCAAAATGGCTGTAAATTTAGATGATATTGTTAGCTTAATCATTAACTGTTGACGGGTGGTAGGAGAATAAGGTATTACTTTTCTTCCGCTTTTGGATCTCCCATTTGTTTCTAAATTCTTACTTCAGTTACTTCCTGTTCTGCGTTTAAGAGTATTTCGCTACAGCTTACTGTTATCTCGAATCAGGACCCTCTCTCGGCTACATTACCAACTACTTCATTGGAAATCACTCTTGTATGAGCTTTAATCCATCCGAAATGTGTATGCCAATTGTGCATTTGCTATCTTCTGATATTGCATAATATTTCTTCAATGAAGGAGTACTACTTCTTCGGATTTCGTACTGAATCTTACATTATCCTTCTTTCAGTGTGAGTTACAACAGCTCTGTCAACATTCGCGAGACCAGTAATTAAACCGAGATCATTTAATATGGCAAACCGTGTTGCTTCGTTATTCGTTGCCTAATCTGATTTGTAATTAATGAGAAGCTTCTAATTAATGAATATTGTAATTCTTGAACATAACGAATAGTCTGATTTGCAACTGTTTGTATATACTTGAACAAATTAGTGCGTATTATTTTATACCTCAGTTACTCTCAAGTAGCCTGCTGTGTGGGAACAAATATTCTTTTCTGCCACAAAGTCTATATTCTGGTGCTTTTAAATTTAACTGTATAGTAATCTTTGGCTGCTTCTTGCATTTTAGTAGTTATGGGTGCCAGATCTGCTAAAGCATATAGCGTTTCGTCTGCTGCTGCCGCAAAAGCAACAAGAAATGTTTCATCGTGTGCAGATTGTTTCCGTGATTTGAGAATAATAGCTATGCAGTAAACATTTAGACTGTATGTTATTACTTCTACAACATCCTCAATTTACACCACAATCGCAACCTTCACAAAATCAAATCTTAGTAATCATTCTTGGTTGCCAAGTGATATGAAATGGAATAAGCACTTAACGTTGGTAGTAGGGAAGGTAAATTGTAGACTTCGGTTTTTGGTAGAATTTTAGGAAAGTATAGCTCATCTATGAAGGAGAGCTCTTATAGAACACTAGTGCGACACATTCTCGAGTACTGCTCGAGTGTTTGGGATCCCCACCAGGTCGGATTACAGGCAGACATCGAAGCAGTTCAGAAGCATGCTGCTAGATTTGTTACTCAACACGTGAGTACTACGGAAGTGTTTCATAAGCTCACATGGGAATACCTGAATGAAAGGCAATGTTCTTTTCAGAAAACGTGATTGAGAAAAGTTAGAGAACCGGCATTTGTGGCTGGCTGCAGAGTGATTATGCTTCCGCAAACGCACATTTCACGTAAGAGCCTCTGCAGACAAGGTCAGAGAAATTAAGGCTCGCAGAAAGGATATAAACTTTTGTTTATCTCTCGCTCCATTTGCTTTTGGAACGGGAAATGAAATGACTAACAGGGGCACAAGGTACCCTCTTCCATGCATCGTGTGGTGACCAGCGGAGCATATATGTTGATGTTGATTTGGATTTAGATGGATACAAGAAGGTACCGGTTTACAGTAATCGTTAAATGTTTCATAGATTAGTAGTTTCCGTATAGAAGACATTTATTATTACGTCTATGGACGACTTTTTGCTTCAGCAAATATAGTAAAAATAACTAACTGTACTTAAGCGTTCGAATAACAGTTCCACTCAATTCACATACGATACAGTTTGCGGCGTTCCCAATGTTTGGTGTCGACAAAAATAAAGTCTGAGCCCCTGGTCAGTGATTCCAGAAATCATACTTACGGATGTCATCGATGTCTGAAGAATTTTGATGGCTGCAGTCAGCTCCAGCTTTCTGGTCCCTGATTCACGTGTACTATCAGGTTTGTGTAACAGTGTGCTACCCAAAATACTGATAAGTAAAAACATCTCTTCATATCAGAATATTTATTATGTTAACAACTCAAAAATTCACAGTAAAAACTGAAATCGGACGTGCTTTCACACTGTTTCCAATCTACAATTTAAAAGTATTGCTGGTCTGCACGACCTACCACCATATTAATTCATTCTGAGCTGCTTTTTGGCATCCCTCCAAAGTTATGGAGATATTAATATTATGATTTATATGTTAGTAATAATAATTCAACTGGTACGATTGGATTAAAGTTTTGTATGTGAAATATGATCTTTTGTCCTCCAGCATCTAGTGAATAAATGTTGCTTTGCTAAATAGTCGTTTAATAGAATTTCAATATTACACAACAGCTTCCACTGTTAGTGATACAACTGTGTAATGAGCGAAATGAGTAGGCCCACCAAGAAGCATATTATCCTAGTATGACCTTTAGATCCTCAATTCGTGGTAGAAAGTTATGGGGTGATAAATTAAAATGGTGTCAGCACTCAAAATACAGATTTTCAGAAGGATGGTGTGGCATCTACGGACTGAGAAAGCAATCAGCAATGTTGTGCTGAATTTATAAGTACAGCTTACGTAGAAAGAAAAAGTAGAGTTCACTTTGTATCAATTTATGTTAGGGTCAAAAAATATGTTGCTGTGTGCGCCGATCGAATTTGCTTCGATAATTCATTATAAAATTATATCCCAAAGTTTTCTGATTGTATGCCTAAACTGTTAAGTCATGTATGTGACCAAGTAATACAGATTCGGGAAATGTGTCTTCGTCAGTTGCTTCCAGATTTTGCCGTGGCATAGAGGGACAGAGTCCAGGTAATTGCTACTCGAGACGAGAAAACCAGACGTTGTGTTCTCTTGACTTCATTCAGGACAATTTCAACGGCCAAAAGTTGTTTGCAGCTCGCGTTTTAATATCGCCAGCCTGGGACGGTCGCTAGCAAAAGCTCCGCAGAAGCAATTTTAAGTTAGTACTTTCAGTAAGTACACTACATCGTACACCGGAAAGTTTTCCTAAATTTCTCTCAGATAATTACAAGTGTAATGTCCCGCTTTGTGTATGCTTACCGAAGTACAGAAAGATAACACAAATGCTGTAGCTCGTCGGCTAATATCTTCTAAGAATTTTTGAAATATTTACGGAAAAAAGAGATAACCTCTCTTCTTCATTCGTGTGATAAATTGTGACTTCATACAGCGACAAAATCTTTCCATACTTAGATTGTCCAAATAGTGCGATGGAGCCCAATCTTACGAAAGAAAAACGGTAATTTGGAGAAGAGAACTTACACTGCTTCCATAGGTGCCATTGTTTTCATATCTGTGTGAATTATTCTAGTGAGTACGACACTGGACTCGCCTTCTGTAGAAGTGGGGTTCGAGCTCTGACCAGTCATCACGATTTAGGTTTTACATTACTTTCCTAAATTACTCTACGCAAGTTTCGGGATGGCTACGTTGAAAAGGACGTCGTGTCTTCTCCCATCTCATCCGAGCTGTGTTTAATCTGTAATTGCCTGTTCCTCGACAGGACGTAAAACCCTTTATCATCTTCCTCTTTCATTTCTGTTTATAAGCAGTAAATTTGTAGTTTAAGACCGTAGTGGACAACAATCATTATTTTTCATAGCGTTGGCTTAAAGTACCGCTTATGACTAAATGAGCTCCATTGTCTCGCGTCATCTAGAATTGCAGGCACTAAACTATCAGGTACCGACGACACCACCTAAGAACGCTGGGAAAATTGTTGAGTGTATGCTTCTGTGAGATACATCATTTATTTTAAGAGATGATACACCTATACCATTTAGTTAACTCCAGAAACGTTTACCTTCACTTTATCTACACCACTCCAATGCGAGCGACACCATGAGGTTTAATATATTTCTAGATGTTTCAATGAAAATATCTTGTGTTAACGGTGACAAATTTTCGTTAGTCTTGGTTTATTATTCATTGCGATGGTTAATTATTACTACTAAAAACTGCGAGTGGCACTGCGACTAGATCCAGGACACTAGAGTTTCATAGTCATTTCTCTTCCAATAGGAGGCTGTCTCTGCAGGCCAGTCCCAAGAATATTGCCTGTGAAAGAAAGAAATGTGGGTAAGTCCAGAAAAAGCTGTTTACATGGAGCAGGATCACGCTGGTCAGATGTTCTATGTCTCCATAAAACTCTACCTTGATTGAAATATACGGATCTCCCCATTCTACTGTTCTTTGCACATTGCTATAAAGTATATCTACTAAACCAACCTAGTGGCAGTCCAACATAGTATAAGATTAATCATATAAAACTTGTAAAAGCAACGCCTCTTGAAGATGTGCCTCGATTTCCCAATGCTTTATCTTCCACTAAACTTAGGTGGTTGCTCAGTTTTATTTAACACCCATAATAGTGGCTCATTAACCCTTAAATAAGTCGATACTAACTACTTATTTTGAGTGAAGTGCGTATCTATATTTGCAACCCCAGCCGATCTTGCCGGTAAGCTGAACGAAACCTTTTGTGACTTAGTACATAATATAAGAAATTAATTACTTAGACCCATCTTAAAGCATCATTAGTAGCCACATTTTGCTTTGCAACGATGATCTAAAGTGACTGTTGCATCTCTGTATTCCTTATTCTTGAAATAACGAGAAAGATCTTTGCCTTTGGCATTTACGTGAAACTGTGACGAAAGCGACTGGCAGTTGCCACTGTGGATATCTAAAGCAGCATAAAATGTGTTTAGAGAAATCTCGAAGAGCAAGCTACAGATTTTGATTTAGTAGCGGCAAAAATAGTCTCGATGAATTAAGATTGTGAAAGCATCGGAGAGGCAGTGATGGTCCTGTCAGTTCTTGGCGATCAAAATTCCACATGTTGGAGACTGCGCTTGGTGTTCCTACACAGATTCCTGTTCCTCGTTTCCATAAGAACAGGCATTTAATGAATAGAAATAACGTTGTTTAATTCAAAGTAAAACGATATTTCACTAAATGGTGCGCATCTTTTCTTATTCAACAACTGTCGCGGAATGCCTGTGATCTTTTTTTGTATTCTCGGACTGATTCAAAGGAAATGGAAACAGGGTTAGAACGGTGAATTATAATCTGTGTTTCCCCTCTGTTCTCCTGACTGAGTGAATTATATCTGTTGACAAAAATCTATCGTAACTCTTTCATTTACACAGCTAGAACAGGCAAAAAACAACAGTAGCAAAATGAATGGAGAATTTAATGTTTGTAGCACCTGCAATCATCTACAACTATATTCAAGAAGTCACCTTTCGCTTAGTGCTTCTGTTACCACATTCACATTCTCCCTTTTCTGTTTCATTTGTGATTGGTGCACGCGAAGAAAAACTGTTGCTAAGATGGCATATGAACTCTAATTTCTCTTAATCTTCCGTTATGGCTATTTCGCAAATTGTATATGGGAGGAAGTAGCGTCTGGTGCTGTAATTTGATCAGGATCTCCGCGACGCAGTTATGCTTCCTAACGAGCCCTTTGTGAATAGATGGAACCGCGTTCCCAGCTGTATGGCTTGTAAATGAGCATCGACTACCCTACTTTCCGCCCTGACCTAGCTTAAAGCATCGATTTTGTCTCCTACTACAGACGTGATTCGGCCCTGTCTTCACAATCGCAGTGGGTGAATTAAGGACAGAAGGGGATAGCACAACAGCTCTACTTGTGGAAGCAGAGTAAAATACGGGTAAGTATGTATTGGAATATAACCATAACTTTTTATAAAGAGCAAGGTTCGTGACTCAGACCCTGTAAGATAACAGGAATTAAGATAACAAGTAACAGCATCGTGCATTTTGTGAAATGTACTATCCTAGCAGTCTTGAGAAGGGATATAAAATTTTAGAAACAGGAACATTCAACATTCTTTCTGTTCAAATGGTTCAAATGGCTCTGAGTACTATGGGACTTAACTTCTGAGGTCATCAGTCCCCTAGAACTTAGAACTACTTAAACCTAACTAACCTAAAGACATCACACACACACATGCCCGAGGCAGAATTCGAACCTGCGACCGTAGCGGTCGCGCGGTTCCAGGCTGTAGCGCCTAGAACCGCTCGGTCCCCCCGGCCGGCTTCTTTCTGTTAACGCCTATTACTCGTACAATCATCCAATGTAAACTGCCGGAAAAAAATTAGTACAGCTGGAAAGACGGCGCCGAGTTTGCTCCGATGTCTGCATATGCCACCTGGGAGATAGCACATGTAGTGACAGTGTTGCCATCTTTGTCCGCTAACAGATAGTGTAGTGGCAGCGATACCAGAGAGTCATTTGTATCTACTCGCCAACTGAACGAGTGCGAAAAGGGTCAAATGGTGGCCTGGCGAGTGGCGGGATGGTCGATTCGGAAAATTGCCACTCAAGTTGGAAGTGCTGCGTCAGTTGTGCAACGATGTTGATATCAGTGGTCACGTGAACATTTTCACACGTGTGTACTACGTTCTGGACGTCCACGAACCACAGATGACAGTCAGGATCGTCTTGTTGTAAGGTTTCGTTGGTTGGTTGATTTGGGGGAGGGGACCAAACAACGAGGTAATCAATCCCACTGAATTATGGAAGGATGGAGAGGGAAGCCGGCCGTGCCCTTAAAAAGGAACCATCCCGACATTTGCCTGAAGCGATTTAGGGAAATCACGGGAAACCCAAATCAAGATGACCGGACGTGGGTCTGAAGCGTCGTCCTCCCGAATGCGAGTCCAGTGTGCTAACAACTGCACTATGACATTCGGTTGTTGTAATAGCAGCAGTAGCAGATCGTACAGCTATCACAGCACCGATAAGGGGGCTTGTGAGCTAACACGTGTCAATAAGAACTGTTGCGAACCGATTATTAGCAGTAGGACCACAGTATCGCCTTTCATGGCTCGACTGGTGCAATCAGAGGATCAGTTAGAAGATGGAATAGCGCACCGTGGTCTTCAGCGATGAAATCAGATTCTGCCTGCACACAAGTGACGGTCCTTTGCGCATACAACGCAGACCTGGTGAGCCCTGTCTCATAAAGTGCATTCGTCCAAGACACACTGGCCTCTCCCAAGGCCTTATGATCTGGGATGCGATTAGGTACAACTCTCGTTCACCTTTGGTATTTCTGGAAGGGACGCTAACCAGCGCTCGGTATGTACAGAATGTTGTCAGATTGGATCTTTTGCTGTTCTTGCAACAGGGAGATGAGCTGTCATTCTATCAGCATAATGCTCACCCACAGTCAGCCCGTGAAATACAATGTGCACTGAAGGATTGGCAGAAACTTCCCTAGCCCGCACCATATCTGGACATGTCTCCAATCGAGCACGCGTGGGATATAATGGGACGAGAAGTGATTCATGTTACTCGTCAACCAGCAACTCTTACTGAACTATGTGAACAGGCGTGGAATAACGTACCCCAGAACAGTATTCGCCATCTATACGGTCGAGTGGATGTCAGAGTCAGCGCCTGCGTTGCCGCTCATGGTGGCTACACCACATCCTACAATGGGCGTTTGAGCATGGGTCGATATCTGGTACCACTGAACCCCTTGTGCTATTGATCTGTGAATTTTAATCATTTCGTGTACTCCTTATACACTGTTGCAAAGGCTAATCTTGAGTCAATTGGAAACCTTTATTTCAGGTAGTGTATGGAGATTCATTCGCCCATGATGTATCTCGCTGCACTTCCGGATGTGCCGAACTTCCGTCCGCAACAATGTACGCTATGCCTCGGATGGCACAAAAACGACTGATTTGATTCTTTATGGATCGAGTTAGTTATCGTACATTCTTGTGCAAGCATGCAGAGGTGAAGTTTTTGAACTGATAATTTGCTGAAAAGCCAGCGCTTAGTTTCGATGTTTTTATCTTGTATGCCGCCTGTAGAACTGTGGAAAACCGTGTGGTAAGTGACGTACACTACTGGCCATTAAAAATGCTACATCAAGAAGAAATGCAGATGACAAACGGGTATTCATTGGACAAATATACTAGAACTGACATATGATTACATTTTAACGCGATTTGGGTGCATAGATCTTGAGAAATCAGTACCCAGAACAACCACCTCTAGGCGCAATAAGAACCTTGATACGTCTGGGCATTGAGTCAAACAGAGCTTGGGTGGCGTGTACAGGTACAGCTGCCCATGCAGCTTCAACGCGATACCACAGTTCATCAAGTGTAGTGACTGGCGTACTGTGAAAAGCCAGTTGCTCGGCCACCATTGACCAGACGTTTTCAATTGGTGAGATCTCTGTAGAATGTGCTGGCCAGGGCAGTAGTCCAACATTTTCTGTATCCACAAAGGCCCGCACAGGAACTGCAATATACGGTCGTGCATTATCCTGCTGAAATGCGGGGTTTCGCAGGGATCGAATGAAGGATTGAGTCACGGGTCGTAACACATCTGAAATGTAACGTCCATTGTTCAAAGTGCTGTCAATGCGAACAACAGGTGACCGAGAAGTGTAACCAATGGCACCCCATACCATCACGCCAGGTGATACGACAGTATGGCGATGACAAATACACGCTCCCAATGTGGGTTCACCGCGATGTCGCCAAACACGGATGCGACCATCATGATGCTGTAAGCAGAACCTGGATTCATCCGAAAAAATGACGTTTTGCCATTCGTACATCCGGGTTCGTCATTGAGTACACCATAGCAGGCGCTCTTGTCTGTATGCAGCGTCAACGGTAACCGCAGCCATGGTCTCCGAGCTGACAGTCCATGCTGCTGCAAACGTCGTCGAACTGTTAGTGGAGATGGTTGTTGTCTTGCAAACGTCCCCATCTGTTGACTCAGGGATCGAGACGTGGCTGCACGATCCGTTACAGCCATGCGGATAAGATGCCTCTCATCTCGACTCCTAGTGATACGAGGCCGTTGGGATCTAGAACGGAGTTCCGTATTACCCTCCTGAACCCATCGATTCCATATTCTGCTGACAGTCATTGGCTCTCGACCAACGCGAGCAGCAATGTTGCGATACGATAAACCGCAATCGCGATAGGCTACAATCCGACCTCTATCAAAGTCGGAAACGTGATGGTCCGTATTTCTCCTCCTTACACGAGACATCACAATAACGTTTCATCAGGCAACGCCGGTCAACTGCTGTTTGTGTATGAGAAATCGGTTGGAAAGTTTAATCATGTCAGCACGTTGTCGGTGCCGCCATCGGCGCCAACATTGTGTGAATGCTCTGAAAAGCTAATCATTTGCATATCACAGCATCTTCTTCCTGTCGGTTAAATTTTGCGTCTTTAGCACTTCATCTTCGTGGTGTAGCAATTTTAATGGTCAGTAGTGTAGTTTATTTACCAGTTTCTAGGCGAGCAACTTACTGTACTTAATTAACAGACGGAACGATAATTATCAATAGTTGGAACTTCGAGTAGAGGTTGTCTTTGAACTTTATCGAGTGCTAATTACGATAGCAAATATTTAAAGAATTCGAATAACATTAATTCGTGCGTGTGAACTTTTTTGGCCATCTGATTTGTTGAAACAATAAACTTGCATTTATCGCCGTAATTCCTGAGTGATTAATTTGATACCAGTTTGACGAGTTGGATTATGGACTTGTGGACTGGAGACTGTGAGCAGCAGGTTTCTTGATTACTTTTCCTGTCGTCCGCATAAATAATTTACAGACTTTTGTGAACGAGAGTGGTATACAAAATCGCACAGGCGCGTACTAAAAGCGCCAAGGACAAACAATATCTCATGAAACAGCAAGAGAATTTTTAACCCACCGGCCCATATCTACTTAAATCAGAGTAGACCACAGTCAGAATTACGAGTAAACGCTTATATTTTCGTAAATATCTACAAATATACTAACAATGATGCTCACAGATTGATTGTGCCAGAAAGGCACTGTAATAGGTGTAACTGTTGTGGTTGGCAGGAGAGCCAACCGTATGGTTAAAGGAGGCCGAAATGCACGCGTTTTAGCTCACGCAGGCTGGCGTGAGGTCTGGAACATAACAAGGGAATTAGAATTGAGAAAAACGGACGTCGCTGGTGGAATACTTAACTTTAATCCATCAATGACGAACGTCGCTCTTTATGGTACATGATTCACAATATCAATAGTACGGATACTGGCGCCTTGCTAGGTCGTAGCAAATAACGTAGCTGAAGCCTATGCTAACTATCGTCTCGGCAAATGAGAGCGTAGAAGTCAGTGAACCATCGCTAGCAAAGTCGGTTGTACAACTGGGGCGAGTGCTAGGAAGTCACCCGACACCTGCCGTGTGGCGGCGCTCGCGTCTGCAATCACCGATAGTGGCGACACGCGGGTCCGACGTATACTAACAGAACGCGGCCGATATAAAGTCTACACCTAGCAAGTGTGGTGTCTGGCGGTGACACCACATTCCTCCCCCGCAAATCGGCTTACGGTTGTGGCATAAGGCTTCCGCGCGCCGTAGGGAGGACCCCATGTTGACGTATGTGACGAGGTGGGGAGCCTAACAACAGGCGAGGCTGTGCCATCCGCACCCTGCCATTCGGACCGCGGGGAGCTAGGAAACGCCTGAAAACCTGCTCCAGGGTGCACGCCAACATGCGGTGTATGCGCCCGTAGAGAGACAGGAGGGGCCGAAGAGTCGACCTCCATTGGGCCGGGGCACCCGACGGGCAAAGACGACATGTGGTCGGGAGCGGGCAAGAGTCCCATGTCGGAGGACAACTGGTCACGGGAAGCGATCGGCGGCGCGTGACCCAGGGAGGCGCCCGGCGGTTGCAGCGACGCGTCCACTGCGGACGTCGCCAGCGGGAGAACAAGGTCGACGATGGCGGTGGCGGCGGCGGCGGCGCGGCGCCATGGGACAAAATGGAAGGCAGCGTCGGTGACACCTGGGGCTGAGGCGAGCCAGTAGATGGGTCCCCGGCGCGCTGACCGGACGGCACCGTCGCTGAAAGCAGAGGGCGAGCGGCAGATCCCGTTCTACGACAGAGGCGCAGCTGATTGAGATGCCGACGCACCTCACCAGAGGCCCCCAAAACCAGATAGATAGCGCGGCCGAGACAGCGAAGAATGCGCCCTCTGAGCCAACGCCGTGAACCTCGATAGTGGCGATAGTAGACAACGTCGCCTGGAGCAAAAGCATGTGTCTGCCGCTGCACAGGAACCTGATGCGGCGGATGTAGCAAAGACATCAAGGTTCAATGAGGGCAACCGTTGAGCAACTCAGCCGGCGAGCGACCGTCTCGGGGCTGAGAGCGATACGAGGATAAAAAGAGCAATAACGCGTCCTCCCGAGAATGCGACTCTTTCAACTTCAACATCTGTGACTTGAAAGTCCTGACCAATCGTTCAGCGGCACCGTTTGACTTTGGCGAAAACGGCGCGGACGTCAGATGTTGAATACCATTGGCCTTGCAGAATGACTGAAATTCTGCGGACATGAATTGTGGTCAATTGTCGGAAACAATAGTCTGTGGAAGACCTTCAATGCAAAACATTGCAGACAAAGCTTGGATGGTGGCAGAGGATGTCGTGGGAGACATCCGGACAACAAAAGGAAAATTACTGAATGAATCTACCACAACCAAACATCGAGCATTTCAGAATGGACCAGCAAAATCGATGTGTAAGCGTTGCCAAGAGGAAGTGGCTTTTGGCGATGGAAAGAATTTCCGCGGTGGTGCTGATTGTTGTTCGGCACACACCATGCAAGAAGAGCACATATTCGTAATCGCGGCATCGATTCCGAACCAAGTACAGTACTGACGAGCAAGTTGTTTCGTTCTCACTATACTCCAATGTCCTTGGTGGAGAAGCTGTAAGACAGAGGACTGTAACGAACGTGGTACCACGATCGTGGCCTGATCATTATCAGAACGCAACAGCAAAACACCACGTCGTACAAAAAGTCTTTCCTTGTGAGCAAAAAATCGGCGAACCAACGGGTCTCCGATCCGCGACTGTGACAAGGGCCATTGCGTAGCAACAAAACGCAGAACGGGAGCAAGGACAGGGTCGGTAGCTGTGGCTGTAGCTACACGACGAAAAGCAGTCGGAAACAATTCGACCACATCATCGGTTTCCGCATCAATGAACATGCAAGCAAGTTCGGAGGAATCGAGTGCCCTATCCTCACCAACAGGCAAGCGGGACAACGCATCGGCGTTTCCGTGCTTAGCAGTGGACCGATACAAGATATCGTAACGGTACTGCGAGAGGAAAATAGACCAGCCAATGAATTTCTGCGCTGTACGTGCAGGTACAGGCTTGGTCAGATGAAAAAGCGATGTCAAAGGTTTGTGGTCTGAGATTATGGTAAAGTGACGACCATGCAAGAAATCATGAAACTTTGTAACACCAAATACGAAAGCCAATGCTTCTTTCTCGATCTGTGAATAATTTCTTTGAGCAGATGAGAGCAATTTGGACGCAAAGGCAATAGGGCGATCGTGCGATCCATCTTTGTACGCAAGTACAGCACAGATCCCGAAATCCGATGCATCCACCATTAACAAGAGGGGCTTCTGGGGATCGAATGGCGTAAGGCAAGTATTGGAAAGCAACGCCGATTTCAACTGGCGAAAGGCGCGTTCGCATTCCGTCGTCCAGACGAACGGAACACCCTTACGGCGTAAGCGATGAAGCGGAGCTGAAATGGAAGAGGCCTGTGGCACATAGCGATGGTAGTAATTTATTTTTCCCAGTACACTCTGTAGCTGCTTCAAATTCTGCGGCGAAGGCAAGTCTTGTATGGCACGCAGGTGCGTGGGACTGGGATGTATGCCTTGGGAAGTGATTACATGTCCCAAATATGGCAAGTCCCGAGCAAAAAACACACATTTGTCCTTTCGCAAGCGAAGACCATTTTGTCGCAAGACCTGAAATAATGTTCCGAGATTGGCCAAATGTTCGTCTTCCGTCTTTCCGGAGATCACAATATCGTCCAGATAATTAGCTGCAGTAGGGACCGGCGCACAAACAGTTTGTAGATATTGCTGAAACAGTGCAGGGGTTGATGCACACCCGAATGGTAGTCGTTTGAATTGATACAACCCAAGATGCGTGTTAACCACCAAAACGCGCTGGGAGTCTTCGTCCACTGGTATTTGCAAGTACGCATCTGCTAGGTCCAACTTCGAAAAATATTTACCCGAGCACAGTTTGTCAAAAAGATCTTCCGGGCGGGGTAAAGGAAAAGTTGCAATCACTAGGTGTGGATTCACTGTTGCCAGGAAGTCCACACAAAGTCTCAATTTGCCGGAAGGTTTTGGCAAAATTACTAAGGGTGATGCCCAGAGAGAAGCCTGCACACTTTCAATTACACCTTGTGATTCCAAATCATGTAATGTTTTAGCGACCTCATCACGCAATGCGTGGGGAACATTGCGCGCTCTGAAAAATTTCGGTTGCGTGTTTACTTTCAGTTCCAAATGTGCTTTATTGTTCTTAGCGCAACCGAGGCCCGGTGCAAATATGTCTGCAAATTCTTCACATAGACGAGAAATACTGTCTGAAGGAACAGTCTGGTTCACAGATAGGACCCGATTTACTATAGACAAGTTAAACAACTGAAATAAATCGAAACCAAACAAGTTCACTGCAGAAGAACAACGAAGGACGTAAAATGACACAAGTTTTGTTTGTCCTTTGTATGTTGCAACAAGGCTGCACTGTCCTAACACAGGGAACTTTTGTCCTGAATAGCTACGTAATTTAACATTTGCGGCACGCAACGGAGGTGTGCCCAGCAGTTTGTAAGTGTCTTGATTGATCAGTGAAACTGCAGCCCCGGTATCGAGCTGGAATGGTATCACTTTGCCGTTAATGTCCAGGTCTACAAAAAGTTTATTGTCCTGCTGACGACAAGAGCGACTGTCTCGTGCAACGTGAACCGACACTGGTACATAATCACTTGCGACTTGACGGGAGTTCCGGCGATGTCGACGCACACTATTTTTGGGACGAACACAGTCATTGTTAGAGAGAGTGGCACTGCGCGGAGTGGAATGAACTACATGAATCTCCATGGGCGAAATTTCGCGAGCCTGAGTATCCTTGGTTCGATTCCGATTCCGGCGCGAAGCAAAGGGCCTGGAACGGTTTTGAGCTTCCGATCTGAGCTTTTTCTCGCAAACACTCTGAACAAGTCCTTTTTTATTACAATAAAAGCAAATAGCTTGGCGTGACGGGCAGTTCTCACGCGAATGTTTAGTAGCACACCGCGAGCATGATTTGATCTTTGCATTTGCTTGCCGGCGCGGTACACGTGGCTGAGAGCCTGGCGGCAGCGGCGCGGCCTGACGCGAGGGCTGTTTACTGCTCTGTGCAGCTCGCCCGGCGGGCCCGTTAATCTGACACACTGCTGGCGAAGTTTCAAATGATTCCTGGGCAAAGTCAAGTGTGTCCTGCCGATCCAATATGTCCATCACTTGTTGAAAGGAGGGATTGACTAGTTTCAAAATCTGTTCCCTTCTACGAATATCAGAAACGTTCTGTGCAATTGCATCACGTACCATAGTATCTGAATAAGGGAATCCACATTGACACTCAAAAGCACAATCTCTTGTAAGGCCTTGCAAGGTTGCAACCCACTCCCGATTAGTCTGACCTGCCGTACGTTTTGTACGAAAGAAGGTATACCGTTTGGCAACTACATTGACTGATTCTTTGAAATATGCATCTAATGCAGACAAAATTTCTTCGTAGGACAGAGTTGCTACGTCGCGTCGGGGAAATAATTTGACTATCACACGGTACGTTTGTACCCCTACTGCGGACAGTAGAAAAGGCTGCCGCTCGTTACGTTGAATTCTGTATGCGGCGAGATGGAATCCAAACTGGCGTGACCACTCCGTCCAGCTTTCCAGTGCAGCATCAAAAGTTCGAAAAGTAGGTGCAACAGCGTGGTGTGGCTGCGTTAGTGGTGAAGCGGCTGCTGCCGCATCGTTTTCCATCGCACGTTGACCCTGGACGAGCTGTCCAAGGGCATCCAGTAAGGCCTGCGTCTGCTGATTCTGTAAGCGATAAAATTCGGACAGTACATCTGGAGATTGTGGCGAAGCCATTACACAAGTAAATCAGGGCAATATCGATAAGAACGCGGTTTTGCCTCGTCGCCAATGTTGTGGTTGGCAGGAGAGCCAACCGTATGGTTAAAAAAGCCCGGAATGCACGCGTTTTAGCTCACGCAGGCTGGCGTGAGGTCTGGAACATGACAAGGGAATTAGAATTGAGAAAAACGGACGTAGCTGTTGGAATACTTAACTCTAATCCATCAATGACGAACGTCGCTCTTTATGGTACATGATTCACAATATCAATAGTACGGATACTGGCTCCTTGCTAGGTCGTAGCAAATAACGTAGCTGAAGGCTATGCTAACTATCGTCTCGGCAAATGAGAGCGTAATTTGTCAGTGAACCATCGCTAGCAAAGTCGGCTGTACAACTGGGCTGAGTGCTAGGGAGTCTCTCTAGACCTGCCGTGTGGCGGCGCTAGGTCTGCAATCATTGACAGTGGCGACACGCGGGTCCGAAGTATACTAACGGACCGCGGCCGATTTAAAGTCTACCACCTAGCAAGTGTGGTGTCTGGCGGTGACACCACAGTAACAGTGCCTGACCTACAGAAAGTTAATATTGGACCGATAGAAAACACCCGATAAAAAAATAAAAGAGGACACAAAGTTAAGAAATAAAGCAAGTAATTGAGGGCAAGAGAGATACTAATGGTAAAACGCGGCAGTAAAGCGACGCTGATTATCTTAGCAGCGACATGATGGCGATGGTTGGTCGAATGCGTTCGTATTTACGAGTTGCTATAGTAATTTTGGATGATCTTTAAGTCGGAAGTAGCGAGCAACAAGGTGATTAATTGCGGCAGTAAAACGACGCAGATTACCTTTTTGGTGACATGATGGCCACGGTTGGTCGAATGCATTCGTATTTACGAGTTGCCATAGTAATTTTGGATGACCTTACTGTCGGAAGTAGCGAGCAACAAGGTGACTAATTGCTTTTCCGACTCCGGAAATCTCTTATCGACGTTTTTGGTGCACATAGCGCTCAGTTATTCTGTCTGAAAATGGCGCCTGAAGAGTGGGACCATTTGTTCTGGAAACCCACTGTACCAGCCGCAGAAACGCGACTTGACGGAAGAAGAATTCGAGTCCCTGTGAGGCAGAGCTCTTTCTGGGGAGGTTGTCAGACATTAACTTCGTATAACGGCCAGAAACAGTTTTGTGGCTACTCTGTTGTGTATTCCTGCGCGAAAGGCCATTGAAACGTCGTACAAAGGGCTCCCGTACGACGGGGAACGGCATCCTGGTGAAAATTACCAACGTATGAATTAATTGAAATTACGATCACCCAGAATTATAGATAATACCACTGTATCATGGAATCATTACTGTCTATCTGGTATCACTCAACATACATAACCAAATTATTGTCAAAATAAATTAATACAATTGATAGCCTTGTTAATCCCTAATTATATTAACTCTAATGAGTCGATAATAGTTTACACCCATGGAGAGCGTGGCGTCACACCGTGACGATGACGTATCGAACTTAGTTCAGTGACGGTTGTCGGATGTGTAGTCTAACAGAGAATTTCTCAATGCCCACGTCAGTTTCATCTTATTTTATGCTCCCATGCGGGTTCAAGCATTGACTGACACGTCCGAAAATCATCTGTTTAGAGCAAAATGTTTGTTTGGCACAACGGGAACTTTTATGTGTACGAACGCAAGAAGAAAGAAAACTGTGTTGCTTAACAGCCTGTTACAAAAACTGTAAAGGACTGAAATGCGTATAATCAATATTACAGTATTTAACCATCATTCTAAAATTGCAATATTATTAAAAAAATCATGAAATCCTACAGATTCAGTCATTCAGGCAAGTCTTTTCAAGAAAAGATTGAGATGAGTTATTAATGTTGGCCAAGAAAAACTTCAGTACTATGGCAATGCTTAAACTAAATACACACTAACAAAAAATAAGGGACAAAATCAAGAAATCTGAAATATCGTAGAGATGTCATACAAGAAAATGAATTAGGAAGCACTGCAGTAGGAGAAATAATCAACAAAATATGAAGAAAATATTGCTTACAAGTTAATTGAGAATTCCACAGCAGCCCGGGGTGCCCAAGCGGTTCTAGGCGCTACAGTCTGGAACCGCGCGACCGCTACAGTCGCAGGTTCGAATCCTGCTTCGGGCATGGATGTGTGTGATGACTTTAGGTTAGTTATGTTTAAGTAATTCTAAGTTCTAGGGGACTGATGAGCTCAGAAGTTAAGTCCCGTAGTGCTTAGAGCCATTTGAAACATTTTTGAGAATTCCACAGCGAGAACTGCCTCTTTAGAGGAAACAAACTAAGCCTGCTGTGACATCCGAATTTTTATATCACAACATCTCTTCTTCTTCTTTTAATTCAACAATTATCATGTATGTTTATATTATTAATTATAGGTAATTGCATATCCAAAGTTTGGGAACTTATTTGTGTTCCCTAGCTGAATAACTTTCCTATCATCATAGCTATCAGTTACCGTAAGGAGTAAGTCTTGCGAACCGTCAGTCTGTTAATCGTATAATGCTTTTTGCTGTGGCCTTCTCCGCCAGACATAACGGCGCCTAGAGTATCAGCAACCAAACTGACAGTCTGCAGCCGCGGGTTGCCCGCTTCACTGGCACACCGAAGCACTACACAACCTACAGGCAATATTGATGAACAACAACAACAACAACAACAACACAGCAAAGACACCAGCGGCCACCAGGGGCCACTACCGGCCCACATAAACATAAGGAAGAGGTCGCTGCAGATCCCGGAACTATTTTCACACGTCAAAGCACATGATGGAAAATAGTTCTGAGGTACTCATCCGCCGAAGCGCCATAAAGGCCGGCGCTCGGCCGCACATCGGAAATTTATCCACTGCCAGCAGACGTTGATAGCTGCTGCCCCAGTAGCCCGGCTTGGATGTTCTTGCTGATCTCTGGATTAGGCTTGGTATTTCGGAGAAGTCTCTGGCGGAGACTAGTAGGAAAATATTTCAGTCGTTTTCTGTATTATTCTTGTATGTAGTTGTGATTCGACGACAGATCACTGTTTTGTGTTGGTGTTATAGTTGGAGAATTTGTTTTGGTTAATTGAACAGTCCAATAAATTGTTTTCAGACTTCGATCGTCAGTTTCTTCTGCTTACGCAGACATATCACTTTTCCTGCGCACATTTGTATTTTAACTTTTGTGGGTTGTACTTCTGAGACGAATATCGGGAAATCAGTCCGAGATTTGCAGAGGAAAGTATGGAGACTCTCCTAAAATTCTCACTCAGGCTGACCAGTGGTCGTTAATCCGGCTCACGGATTATTATTCAAATCTAGACATGTACGGTACAAGCTGAAGCACGCCCAGCCCGTGTCTAGCTGCCTGGCCAGTTCACGCAGCACACTGGCTGCTTCACTGTACTGTAAAGCTAAGTGGAGTCTCAGAGTCAGACCAGCCTCTTCGATGCGCCTCGCTTGCGTAAATTTCAGAGCCCCACTGCCAAGTCCTGCATTTTCCCTCCTTTAATGCTATTTCATTTAACTGTTTAGGGGAGGTTGGCAGCCGTTTCAATGAATGCTCAAGCTTATACACGTCACAGCAGTGCCTCTTCATCCATTTGTTTTACATCAGGCCAGTTATAGTATCAAAAAAGATATTTCTTGTGATTAGAAGAGTGTATCTGGCAGCAATAACAATTACAGAAAATCTTTACACTGGGTAGAAGATTTCAATTATACTTCATAATTCCATACAGCACAATCCAAGTATCCGTTGATGGCACTGCATTCTCTACAGTGGAATCACTGATAGTTATCGACACTTAGTAGGAATCTCATAGCACCTAAAGCCAAAGTCATATTTTTTCCCCAAACTTTAAGAACATTCTAGACCACGGCCGGCCAAGAATTCGGCTCGCAAACTATTTCCCTGCCTGTACATTGCCCTAACGCCACTGCACAATGTCTGAGGCTGAGGAGGGGAAAGAGAAGGAAACTGCGAACATTTTCAAATGGAAATGCAAAAAATGGTTCAAATGGCTCTGAGCACTATGGGACTCAACTGCTGTGGTCATAAGTCCCCTAGAACTTAGAACTACTTAAACCTAACTAACCTAAGGACATCACACACATCCATGCCCGAGGCAGGATTCGAACCTACGACCGTAGCAGCCGCACGGTTCCGGACTGCGCGCCTAGAACCGCGAGACCACCGCGGCCGGCTGGAAATGCAGTCGCAGTGCATACGACTTGATTTAATATTTCATATTTCTCAACAACGTAGATCACCAAGCAAACAAATACTGAATATTATTTAATTACATTTTGACGCGCTAAGGACATAATGCAATTTTTATCTGGAACAAACTGTCGGCATAATGAAAGACGCTGCCAATTTGAAAGATTTTCGCACTCAAATTGCCACGTAATCGGGACTTACCTAGTTTCATAATCGAAAAAAGGTTTTTCACACACAAATGTTGATCGAAAAACTGTAGCACTTTTGCTACCTCATCGTAGAGACGTGGAAACTCTACCTAAAGAAAAGAATGTAGACATCGTGGACAGTTTCAACGTAAAAGGATATGTCTTTGAAACGGAAATTACACTTCAGAGCTATCAGCTACGTCTGTACATGCACAGAGGCACTTTCAACTGAAATGGAAAACGGTCATGAAAAGAGGTCGAAAATAGGCGTAAGATTTACATTGTCCTCAAAAGATTTAGAAAACTAGCCTTGTAAGTCATCAAGGCCACAACGAATCCTTCATACCTCGCGTTTTCTTTGACGGCAGTGACGATAGGAAACTGGAGTGTGTTCATCAGAATTTTTCCCTTCTACATTGGGACTTTCTTTTTAAATGCATTCCCAACAGATCATAAAGAAGTTGTTTCTCACCTTGCAGTGTCTTTCCGTAGGATATAGGCAGCCAAGTCAGTTTAAAATGTAAGGTCTGCAGTCCATCCTGGATGTTCTAACTTTCGTTCCTGCAGTCATTTTTCCTTCCTAAATCCAACAATACAAGGTTTTAAATTTAAAAAAAAATTGTTCTAGGCGTGCCCACTGACTTAAGGCGTGCCCACTGACTTAACCAAAGTACTTTTCAGTAATACATACAGCCCCCAAAGTCTTCGTTCAGTTCGACCGTAAACTGTTGCAGGTGACTTCACAAATGTTACTGCTCATATCACCAATTTTTTACATGCTCTATGTCTGCTAATTTAGCATAAACTGCTTCTTGATATACAGATCAATGAGTTCCATCTGTCGATCTGTAAACATTTAAATTCCTTCCGCAACGTACTGTAATGTCGTTTCATAGCAAATTTGCAGTACCCGTTCATTATGTGACTGAATAATAGATACTGAAATTTGTCGTCACTCTCGTCTGTCATTCTCATCCAGTTTTAGAGGCTTGCAATTGTAGATAACTAGACTGCCTCTTCTTGTCCAAACAGCCACCGGACGTTTGAACGTCCTTCTTTATACCACGATCAAATGAAGAAGGGTGAACAGTTCTTACACCAGGATCCTGCAGAACTAAAGAGAGTCGACTAAAAAATGTCACTTCATAATATTAAATCAAATGTCGCCCTGTAACTGTTACTTCCGAGCAGGACCGAGCAAAGTGGAGATAGTCCGAGCCTTGACCTGCACGCGACCCGCACATCAGGCTCGAATGCGGTTTGGCACGCCGTGGCCGGCACTACTTTAGAGAGATGCAGGGTGTGCCGCAGCACAGGCAACAAATAGGGCAGTGAATGCGTGAACGCAGCGCAGCGCAGTTGTCTGGCGGGCTAGCTTGCTAGCCCCTGCCTGTGGTCGCGCTTAGTCGCTGGGCTCGCGCGGTAGCATGTTGCCCGTATGGGCCAGACCGCGACACGAAACTTTGCGCCGTACCATCCTCTAGTTAGTATCCAGTCTAGCAGCGAAGCATATTACACTTTAGGGTTCGTCGCATGTAAGCTTTTTCCCGGACATTATTGAAAGGTTAAGAAAGAATCACGCCAGTTCACGATTCCAGTCTTACCGAATCACAGTCCTCATCTAACTCCGTTACACAGAATTAAAAGGCGGCATAGATGGATCGGTGAAACTGAGGAACTGTGGACTATTGACCACAGGAATATTCAGTGAACGTAACGTAGTCAACATGGAACCAATACACACGCACTGCTCAGCACACCAGTATGCGAAAAACCGGATAAGTGCGAGTCGGAATCCCGCTGTGAGGGTTCTGCACCAATGCACAGCACAGAAGCTCTGTAACAAATATTTATAAAAACGCAGCATGCAGAATCGTAGTTTTGGGGTGGGGGTGAGAGGAGAGGGTTGGTGCAAGGTTCCTATTTAAGCTAGAAAAATGGGTTAAAATGCTATTTATTTAGCACGGATCAGCGGCCATTTGTACAACCATTAGAACATCTGTCCTACTGTTGCTATGTTATAGTATATTAAGCAATGTTTTGATGACGAACCGGATCTGGCACCCAGGAAAAATGTGCGTATAGTTTAATTCCTTTTGCAAAATTTTGATGGTGCTGGTATTAATGCTCAGTTAATGGTACCATTTACTTGTGCACCATTCGGATTTTATGTTGGGAAACAGTCACCCTCCTTCGGGTTTTACGTGCAAAAAATACGTTTTATGTGAGATTTTATCGCACACCACTTCTATGTTTCAAATTTGTGCGAACTTGTGTGAATTTTGTAAGAAGGTAGGCAAATACATGTAAGTAATGTCGTCCTGTTGTTTTGTGAAATCTTTAACCGTTACCACAATATAAACAACATGGCTCAAACAATCAAATAAACACTATCGAAACAGGCTTTGAAGGCCCACCAGTACCGTCCGGCCGCCGTGCAGTCCTCAGCCCGTAGGCGTCTCCGAATTCGGATATGGAGGAGCATGTGGTGAGCACACCCTCTCCGGCCTTTGTCAGTTTTCGTGACCGGTGTCACTACTTCTCAATCACGGAGCTCCTCAATTGGCCTCACAAGGCCTGAGTCCACCCCCCTTACCAGCAGCACTCTGCAGACCCGGGTGGTGACCCATCCAAGTGCTAGCCAAGCCCAAGAGCGCTTAACTTCGGTGATCTGACGCTAACCGGTGTTACCACTGCGGCAAGGCCGATGACAACCAGGCTCGAAAGACAATAAAAAACCTTTACCCGATCAGTCGTTGTCTGAGTCCACAAAAATAAACATCGGTTGCCAAACTATGGTGGTCTAATGCCAAAATTATGGCAGAGTAAAAAATGGGAACCAGTTTGAAAAACACTCCTATCATAGAACAAAAAATACGAGTACCTCCTGGCCAGAGTTAGGGACGTAAAGGAAGGGAACTAGCTTTTCGACTTATCTGGCAGGTTCAAAGACACTTAAGTCAAAAATATTTGTCGTATTAGAGTTTTTTCACGAGTTAACCCTACTTCCCCAGAGCACTGAGCTCTCTTAGCTGCAAGGTATTAGTACACGTGCACCTTGCAATTTATAAGCTAACGTCCCTGATGCCGTGCACAAAATCCAAAAAATTCGCCAGCCATAATATATATAAAATAATATGGTTGAAGATCATACACGTAACAGCTAAAACAGTTTCTTCCGTGGGGATAAAATTCCTGTGGGTGGTTTAAAAGCGGGAACGCGTGAGACGTGAATGTAGGCTTACCTGGGGTGTACGGGTGATGAGATCTTTTCGGGCTTCCCAACCGGTGACTGTGTTCAAATTCCGTGACTTTTCGATGAGTGTCATTCTTATCATCTTCACCGAAATGTCGAGGACTTTGAACGCAGCGACTCGGATGGGAGCCCAACAAGCTTTCATCACGTCTAGAACTTTTCATTTAAATGTCTTTAAGGCTGCCAGATTCGTCAGAAAGCTAGTTCCTTCTTTTACATCCCTACGTCTGCTAAGGACACATTCGCATGTCTCGTTCTATGATAGGAGCATTTTTCATTCTGGTTATGTTTACAGATAGTTCATATGTACGATCTACCAATTGCTCAGTTTCTCGACGATAGAAATCCGCTCCTTGGACACGGAGCCACTGTAGAAGTTATGTGAAAACGTCCTCATCGTTGTAAAATCTCTTTCACATCAGATATTCTTCCTAGATTGCTTAGACGTTGTAGTCTGTGATCAATGTCGATAGCCTTCATTTCCAATGAGCATAATCACCCACGACTGTGACAATGTGCCTATTTTTTAGCGCAATAGTCTTAGCGTGGGGCGTCATGTGTAACTTAATGTTTCCGTAAGGTGAGTGTCAACAGCCGTAAATTATTTTATAAAATGTATTTTAACCGTAAGCTCTTTATTTGTCCCATTAGTCATCTACAGGTTTCGGATATTAACCATCATCCATAATATAGGGTACAACAGATAAGTGAAAAGCATCCCATATTCCTTTGAAACTGACAAATATCGAAATTGTCCAGTGAAATTATATAAACAATTTGTCTTAGAACATTGACAGTCATATCTTACGTAAACAGACAGACATAACAGGAGAAAACGAGACGAACAATGTTCGTCTTTCTTCCTCTGGTGTCTATCTGTTTGACATAAGATATCACTGTCAGTACTCTGAGACAAATTTTTTGTACAGTTCCATTCCATAATTTCGATATTGTTCAGCTTCAAAGATTATGGGTTGCGTTTAACTGATCTGTTGTACCTACATCCTGGATCATGGTTAATAACCGAAACCTATAGATGAGTAATGGGGCAAATAAACAGCTGATGGTTAAAATGCATTCTATAAAAAAATGTAGCTTACGTTCTTTACTTCCTGAAGTCCATACGTAGAAATGAATGGTGTGAAGTTAAATGTGCGTAAACATCAGTCCATCCGAGAAGGAACTATGCCATTTACACAGACCACAAGGTGACCTCTGGACATATCGTTCGTGAGTGCAATGGAGGCCTACTAGGCAAGCTGTTAATTTTTTTTCTCTAAACGTGTACCTGGAATCAAATAATCTGTAGTCTAGGACAGAGATCGCATTATTAGAAACAAGTCAATTTAGAAGGCAACATGATCTTTCGGACACTGCTATTTGGTGTATCTTACAGCCACATTACCGTAGCTAGGCAGGAGTTGCCAGTACAGATATTTGTGATCAGGTTTCAGAATTCAGCTGGGGGTCGTTCCCACCGACATAAAAAATCAGAACCACATAGTCGAACGACAGGAAAACTGATTGAACGGCAATCATAATTTCATCATGAACTTGTTATTGTAGTTCTAGCGTGTAAAAAGGAAGTTAATTTAGAATCACCGGTAACATCAAGAACGTTCGAGGTGAACCTTTAGCTCGGACAGCACGCGGATAAGAACGATTATACCAACACAATAATGCTACTAGTCGCCTAAAGTACTTTATGGCATCCACAGGTAGTGTGGGTATGCATACCCAGAAGAGTAGTCGTCTCCTGCTCGTCATGAATACGAACTAAACCACTGTGCAACTTCGATCGATTGGTCAAGTATATTTAAAGACTGTGTGGTTTCTGACAATGTTGGCTGATCTCCCTTGCGAAGAGACTTGCTGAGATGGCCATTGGGAGTCTAACATCGCACCTCTAAACGCAAGGATCCGCAAATACGGACAATAGTGTGGTGAGTGGGAACAAAAGTATATTCTGACAAATCGTAAAGAATTACTACTGACACAGATGTCGACTTTCCTTCCTGCACAAAACTGTCCTCCTACTATCTTAACAGAGTAACGCGCACTCATACTGCAAATTAAACGTCTTTTACATTGGAAAACTCTTTATAGAGATACAAAGAAACAAAACAATTACCAAAAACTTTGCCACTTAAGAAAATTTAAATGAAATTCAAGGTGACTGACACAGATGTTTTACGTCATCTTAATGACATACGTTCACTCGTGTAAGTGTGCACGACGTTGAATAAGGCTTCTTGCTGACTGTGGCCGCTTAAGAAGCTTACACCACTCTTCTTTGATTTTTATTCTCATCCAACAGGGCGGAGAATGTAAGAGGATACTCCGAGTCAAGTCCGCCTGCATCCACCAGTGAATATTTAACTTGCAGCAAGGGTCCCTGTCCTGAAGAAAGACGGCAAAAGGTGATTGATTCTGTGATTAGGGAAGGATATCATCCACACACACTTGTTTCAGAGCAAAATTGTCATTTGTGTTGAATACATAAACAAAAGGAAGGAAATTCAGAGTTAAACGTCCTGTCAACGTATAGGACGCTAGGGACAAGGCACAAGCAAGGAACAGTATGAAAAAGGCTATCATCTTGTTTGAGGCAAGATAGTTGGACGGAAATTTGGAACTCGCCCGTTTAGTATCTTAACCGATACACTAAAACTTACATTTCAGTCAAACTATAATAATGTATACTTATGCAACTATTAGTATCTGTAGAAGCTCTAATTTCTCTGTGCTTTTATTTCTGTTCATGCAACTGTCAGATATATATTTGCTTTGTTTGTTGTTACTCGTTGGATCCTTGGTACGCCAGTAATGTACGCTTTTATACTGGCAACGTATTCTATTTACTAATACGGACAGTGCATTCCCGGATATAAAGTCTTTCGCATCACTTCACATGTGGTGAGAATTTGGACGAATCATTGCTGCACCCAGCGGTTACTTATTCACGTGAGCTTATTTATTAACGCGCTGAAAATGGGATGTTCCGAGTGCGGAGCTCAGGTCAGCGAATGGACCTCTGAATTATTAGCGGAACGTAATTATGGTGTGCTCACGAAGCGCTGGATGGGAGCTGTGCGCCAGGAATTTCCATTTGGCCGTCACTCGTCCCTACCATTGTTTGCTCGCACTTTTTCACCTATTCATTGTTTCTTTTATTTGGTTACAAAAGTTGTAAAGAACAAAAACAAAAAGCAACAACACAGAAGACCAGAGTATTCAGTGCGAAAATCGCTCTTACCTCCAGTGCCTCTAAACTATTTAAGCACTTCCATTCGCTTACGTTTAAAACCACATGTAGTGAAATGTTAAAGTTTCTTACTCACTCAATCTGAGGTTAAAACGATGAATGATATACTACAAAGAAGTAACTAATTACACGGAACTACATTTGCATCTACATACCAACTCTGCAATTTATCCTTAAGTGCGTGGCAGAACGTTCATCGAAACACTTTCACTTAAATCGTTCCGTGCGAGCTCTTATTTAATTACGATGATCATTTCTTCCTATGTAGGTCGGCGAACAAAATATCTACATCTACACTTTCAATCTTTGTACCAATTCTTAGGGCTTTCCCATATTTTATTCACGTATGGATTGCGCGAAGAGTGGTTGCTTGAATGCCTCTGTATGTTCTGTAATTACCCTAATCTAATCTTCGCCCACTACTTGATGCATACGTTATTGGGCTGTAATATCATCCTAGATTCATCACTCAAATGGTTCTAGAAAGATTCTAAATAGGTTTTCAGGAGATATTTTCTGTCTGTCTTCAGTTATCTCCCAGTTCATTTGTTTCAGCATCTTTGTGACACTCTCCGATGGGTCGAAGAAATCTGTCCTTTTTTGTATCCGTTCAATATCCCTGTTAGTCCTATTTGGTATGTGCCCCACAAAATTACGCAAATTCTACGATGTGTCGTAGTACTGTTTTGTATGCAATCTCCTTTCTAGACTGCCTGCATCTCCCTCGTATTGAACCAATGAATCGAAGTCTGCAATGTGTGTTTACTTATGACTGTGACTACACTGACTGAAAGAAAGTCACAACACCAAAAAGCAATTAGTGTAGAGTAATTAAATTCCGGGAATACATTTGTCTACGTACCATATTTAGGTTATTAACATTGCAAGATAACAGGGTAATGTACACGCGAGATAAGCCATTACAAACGTGAAATGCGGATACACTAATAACTGGTGTAGCCGCCAGCATACAGAATGCATGCATGCAAGCGTGTCAAATGTCAGTTTGTGGGATGGAGTTCCGTGATCGTCGCATTGGTCAGTACAGGGACAGTTGGTGCTGTTTTTTTGTCCGCAGCTCGTGATCGTGCGGTAGCGTTCTCGCTTCCCACGCCCGGGTTCCCGGGTTCGATTACCGGCGGGGTCAGGGATTTTCTCTGTCTCGTGATGACTGGGTATTGTGTGATGTCCTTAGGTTAGTTAGGTTTAAGTAGTTCTAAGTTCTAGGGGACTGACGGCCATAGATGTTAAGTCCCATAGTGCTCAGAGCCATTTGAACCATTTGCTGTTTTTGGATGGCTTTGGAGTTGTCCGATGATGTCACATGTGTGCTTGATTGGGGACAGATCTGGTGATCGAGCAGGCCAAAACAACATTTTGAAATTCTGTAGAGCATGTTGGGTTACAACAAAGGTATGTGGGAGAGTGCTATCCCGTTGGAAAACACCTTCAGGCAAACTATTCACGAATCGTAGCACCACAGATCGAATCACCAGATTGTTGTACAATTTTGCAGTCAGGCTGCGTAGAATACCTACGTGAATGCTCCTGCTGTCATACCATATCGCACGCGGACCATGACTTCAGGTGAAAATCTACTTTGTCTAGGCTGCAGACTGGTTGGGTTCAGATCCTCAGACGGCCTACTTTTAAACAACACGCTGCCATCACTGGCAACGAAGCAAAACCTGCTTTCATAAGAAAACACAGCAGACGTCCACCCTGTCTTCCAATTAGCTCCTGCTTAACACCACTGAAGTCGCTAATGGTAGTAGTTTGGGGTCAGTGGAAGGCACGTTACAGAACGTCTGGCTCAGAGCTGTCCTTTAATAAACTAATTTGTTTGCATCACTTCGGTGCCAACTGCTGCTCAAATGCATTAAGATGCAACACATCTGGTCTAGGTTACATAGTTAGAATGGAAGGAGTGGAGACTGTCTCTTAGAAAGAAATCAAGCTAATTTTTATCGGCTTTTTGAAACAGAAATATTTTGCGTTTATTTTTGGTGGGTTTTGATGTTGCGAAATTGGTTTATAGATCCATCCGTTATCTCTTCTTTTGCTTCTTCAGTGTTCGACGCTAGTAAAGAGTTTCAAATATGCCCATCCCCATATATGTTCCGACATTGTTTTGACGTATTGAAAGTTGATACAGAATATAGTGGAAACCATCACATTGTAACTAAACACATAGTATGTCGTGATATACAAAAAGGGCTTGGGTTAGACACTACTACATCACAATAAAAGGACCGGAACACACTGAAGGACCTAAAGAAGAACAATACTGACAATAAAGATATTCTCACAATAGCTAAGAAAAGCAGCACTTTAGTTCTCATGCACAAAAGTGCTTATGTTGAGAAACTGAAACAAATCCTCACACCTGTTACCTACTATATCCTCACCAAAGATCCCACCAAAACCTTAACGAAGAAACAAAAAACTTAACCAAGACCTGCAAAAGCATAATACCTGAGTATGAAGATAATTATTCGATCGATATGAACCCATTATCTCCTAAACTTTGCGGACTTCCTAACTACAAACGGAAGGCCAAACTTTACGACCTCTTGTGCCAAATTACAAAATAACCAAAGAATTACATGTCTGTATCAAAACCAAGATAAAATGTAAATCTAAGTTTCGAGCTGTAAATTCTGTGAAACTCGTTATCGAAATTAAAGACCTCCCTATTTCACACAATGCAAAACTAGTGTCATTTGATGTTACTAGCTTATTTACAAACATACCACTCAATGAACGCCTCGATATTTTGACTGAACTACTATAATGAGGCTGTGTCAACCTTGTACAGGTGGAAGACATGAAATTGGCCACCCAGACATGTCTACAACAATATTATTGTCAATTTTAAGGTACTCTATAAAAACAGCTAGATGGATTGGCAATGAATCTTCATGTACCGTGATGAACGAATCAAAATTCTACAAGAAAAACAAAGAAGAAAACTGCCGCCCTGTGTATATATCCCCTCTGGGGTAACCGTCATAACTAAAACCAACTGGTATACTATCCCCTGTTTGGGAAAGTTACACGACAAATTAGCCGAAACTCTCAAATCTTGCAATTACAAAAATGGCTCTGAGCACTATGGGACTTAACTTCTGAGGTGATCAGTCCCCTAGAACTTAGAACTACTTAAACCTAACTAACCTAAGGACATCACACACTTCCATGCGTGCGGCAGGATTCGAACCTGCAACCGTAGCGGTCGGGCGTTTCCAGACTGTAGCGCCTAGGACCGCTCGGCCACTCCGGCCGGCTTTGCAATTACAAAACTCCATCTTATATAAGAGGCATTACAGCTCATATCCTGTTCAACAACAAGGACAAAACAGAGTTATTAAGTAACAGTGCTGTTTATAAAATCACTTGCAGTAACTGCAGCAAACTGCATATTGGTCAGACAGGCTTTGCCATAACAACTAGGCTTAGTGAAAACGAATTCAGCTGGAGATTTCATAAGTTAAACTCCATTTTTACCGAATATGTGCTGAAGGAAGGGCGCAGATACCAAGCCCACGCAGAAGTGCTACATACAGCCAAGAAAGTAAGAAAACTAAGCCTATTAGAAGCACCTGAGGTAAACAAATATTTAGCTCAAAATCCCCAGCTGGTTCTAAATGATCAGCGACAACTGAGCACATTTCCACATGATGCAGTCAAGCAGCCACTCACCGACGGAGCGCCACATTCTTCTACACAAAATTAAAACACCATCTAACTTCCTTTTCCTTACCTTCCCTCCACCACAAATTTCAAAAATATAAATTGTAATATTGTAATAATGGGTATTTTAACCATGTTTAATACTCCCCATTGAGTAAAACGTAATTTGCCATGTAAAACATGTTGTTCCTAGTGCACAGTTAGACACTTCTCAACGTCACGATTCACATACTATGGCATTACAATCAAATAACCACAAATATTTTAAGATTGCGTTTTAATCATTGTGTATAATACTGTCAATTGTCTAAACTATAATTTACGATGTTAAAAAACATGTTTGTTGCACAACATGAATGAAGAGTACTCAGTTTAATAGTTTCTCAGCCAATGTCGAGACATCTTTAGCATTGTAACAATTTAACCAGTAATATTGTGTCATTTAATTATTTATTGTGTTTAATATTATCTCTTGTGTAATTTCAACGTTAAGAATCAAGTTTTATGCACAAAACTCTATTCAAGTGGACTGTACCTTTGCTTATAACGTTTAGTTCAAAAATGGTTCAAATAGCTCTGAGCACTATGGGACTTAACATCTGAGGTCATCAGTCCCCTAGAACTTAGAACTACTTAAACCTAACTAATCTAAGGACATCATACACATCCATGCCCGAGGCAGGACTCGAACCTGCGACCGTAGCGGTAGCGCGGTTCCAGACTGAAGCGTCTAGAACCGCTCGGCCACACCGGCAGGCATAACGTTCAGTTGCCTAATAACTAGTGACCCTTCCAGACGGAAGTTAGTTGTTGGCTGCAGGTGACCCAATAAGGCGAAAACTGGTTTGAAATAAACAAAAATCTCTAGAACAAAAATAGTGTACTTGTTATTCAACCTTAAAAAAGCACGAATTTCAGTCTCACTACAACAATATTGTGATCAATAATTCCTGCATCCATCGTGATGCTTCCTATTTGCTCGCTTATTTGCTGCGAAGAGGTCAAGCGTGTTTTCGCAACCATTAACACTTCGCGTGGGCTCCTGCATTTTTATTTTTATAGTTTCAACATAGTCACTCACATTTCTCCCAACGAAAGGCTATTTTGTTGATACCGCCACCGTAGGATGTTAAACTTTGTTGACGGAGCCACAACCTCATATCAGCGTGCACCGCTTCCTCAGTATCAAAGTGGGTTCCTCGAAGATGTTATTTAAGTTTTGGAAACAGACGAAAATCGTATGGTGCCAAATCGGGAATGTATGGAGGAAGATCAATGACAGTGAACCCAAGTTGTTGGATTGTTGCAACATTCGCAGCGCTAGCGTGTGGTCTGATACTGTCATGCTGAAGGAGAGGGTGCTCCATATGTGGACCAACACTCAATTACAGCACGCTCTTCCTCACGCACAGACGTAGTTGAGTTACACACCACCGTTTTACACAATACAATTCGGATCCCTCTAGCGTCAGAAGGTTGCATCTTCTGACAGCGAAGCAGGAAAGTCGACCGAGTAATATTCATGCCATGTAATGCCTCAACAGATCTTGACAACAGATTGAAAATTTCGGAGGCATTACCTTTCAGCATGCCTTCGTATTATTTGTGGACAGTTAGTACTAGAGCTTGAACTGTGTCCTTATACTGTAGCAGCGTTCTTACGGTCAACCAATCAGCATATTTTCTGTCATATCAAAACCTTTTAAATCAGCTGCAAATCATAAACTAACGAACTACATAATATATAACAAAATCTGTATTAAAAATCAGTCAATTGGTTTGACAGCAGTGTAGTGCAACAAGGAAATATCAAATTGACAGGCGATCTGAGAGCGCCATAGAGCGATGTAAGTCTAACTTTATGACACAGCTTGATTTCACCATCTTAATTTCAGTACCTTACTTGTGAAAATGACTGCTACCCAGGGACCAGTTATCAACAAGTCTACAGGATAATGAACGCGTCGCGGCAATAATCTACACTGATGCGTACTTTACCGTTCAATTCCTGTGTAAAGATGGCAGAAAAGTATATTTTTTGTCATCATAATCATCATTATCATCATCAGCCATCCGACATCCACTGCTGTAGGAGCTTCCTCCAGATTTGTCCCGATATTATGGTCTTCAGCTTTGGGCATAATCATTGGTCCAGCATTTATTCTAATGTCGTCCACTAATCTTCCATTATACCGCTCATTTCTTGTGGAAGAAAGGGGTTCAACATGCAGCAACAAAAATTATTGGTCGTTTGCTCAATACCATAAAATATGTGACAGGTAACCAATTAAGTTTTAAATCTAACCTAAAATCATTTCTCCTGGACACTTCTTCCATTCCAAGGACGAATATTTATTTAAAAACTGCCCTTAAAAAAAGCTAATTTTTAAGCATAGTTGCATGATTGGGACTAGAAAATTGTATGTTCAGATGTTAACACTGATGACGTATACATGTTCGCATCCTTTGTAAACTACCTAGTTTCATATCATCTCGCTAAAAGAATCGTTCAGACAGACCTATGGAACATTTAAGTAACTAAGTAATGATGACTGGGTGTTGTGTGATGTCCTTAGGTTAGTTAGGTTTAAGTAGTTCTAAGTTCGACTGATGACGATAGATGTTAAGTCCCATAGTTCTCAAAGGCATTTGAGCCATTTTTTAACAAAGTAACTAACTATGTTGATGCACTAGGGATGGACGTCCACTCCTTAATAGTGCCTGCTCACAACTAACTGGTCAAATACACATCTCTTGTTTACAGTTGTTGGTTCAAACTGCCACCGTAATTACTGTGCTGACGTAGGTTCTAGGCCAAGAATAAAACGATTCTAGAAACTTTCTGGATGGACGGTATATGTGTCCAGGCAGTTTTATGGTAGATGGAACAACGAACTTCTCTGCCTGATTCCACAGTAAGTGAAAAAAAATGATGAAATTTCACATGTAAAAAAAATTATTTCGTTATGTTCCGAACTTTCACTGCTATGAGTGTGAATTCTGAATCCTTCCTGGTCATGCTGACAAAGTTTTATGAATTTTTTTTGTAAAGGTATAGACAGTGGAAATTAAAATGTCATGTGGTGCTTCTCCTGCTCCAAGTCGGTCCGTTTGACATCCTACCCCCTTAATAGATTCCAAAACGAAACTCTTTCTCTAAATCTGGCAGAAAACCCAAAGGGTTTCTAGTCGTATGTAAAGTACAGCGGCGACAAGACGCAATCAGTACCTTCAATGTGTGATAAGAAGGGTGATGTTTCTGATGACAGTGCCACTAAAGCATAGTTACTAAACAGTTTTCCGAAATTCCTCCCCCCAAAAGACGAAGGAAACATTCCAGAATTTGCATCTGTAACAACTGTAAACCTGAGAAACTTAAAACTAGATATCCTCGGTGTAGCGAATCAGCTAAAAGCATTCAATAAAGGCAAGACCTCCGTTCCGAATTGTATACCAGTCAAGTTCCTTTCAGGGTATGCTGGTATAAGAGTTCTATACTTAGCAGTTGTGTACGGCCACTCGCTCGTCAAAGTTCCGTACCTTCAGGCTGGAAAGTTGCGCAAGTTACACCAATATCCAAGAAAGGAAGTACGTGTAATAGGCTGAGTCATATCGCATATCTGCAGTAGGATTTTGGAACATATACTGCGCTCAAACATTATGGGTTACCTCGAGCAGAACGATTTATAGACATACAACCAACACGGATTCAGAAAATATTGTTCTAGTGAAACTTAAGTAGCTCTTTACTCTCACGAAGTATGAGTGCTATCGATAGAAGATGTCAAACTGATGCCATTCTTTTAGATTTCCAGAAAGCTTTTGACACCATTCCTCGCAAACGACTTCTTAATAAATTACTCGCCTATGGAGTATCGTCTCAGCTGTGTGGCTGGATTCGTGATTTTTTGTCAGAAATGTCACAGTTCCTAGTAAATGACACAAAGTCATCGAGTAAAACAGAAGTAATACCTGACGTTCTGCAAGGAAGTGTTATATGCTCTCTGCCGTTCCTGATCTGCATAAACGATTTAGGAGACAATCACAGCTGCCCTATCAGACTGTTTGCAGATGATGCTGTCAACCGTTTTGTGAAGTCATTAGATAAACAAAACCAATCGCAAAAAGATGTAGACAAGATATCTATATGGTACCAAAAGTGGAAACTGACTGTAAATAACGGAAAGTATGAAGTTTTCAACATGAGTACTAAAAGGAATCCGCTAAGTTTCGGTTACACGATAAACCACACAAAATTAAACGCTGTCAGTACAACTAAACACTTAGGGACTACAGTTAAAAATATCTTAAACTTGAACGATCACACAGATAATGTTGTGGGGAGAGCAAACGAAAGGCTGCTATTTATTGGAAGAATACTTAGAAAATGCAACAGATCTATTAAAGAGATTGCTTACACTACGCTTGTCCGCCCTCTTCCGGAGTATTGCTGTGCAGTGTGGGATCCGCATCAGTTAGGGTTGATGGAGGACATCAAAAAAGTCTAAAAAAGGGCAGCTCGTTATGTATTATTGCGAATTAGGGGCGAGAGTGATATATATAATGCGCGAATTGGGTGGCAATCATAGTTGCGGCAGGATCTTCTTATGAAATTTCAGTCACCAACTTTCTCTTCAGAGTACGACAAAAAAATTTTTGTGTCTACCTACACAGGGGAAAATTAGCGTCATAAAAAAATAAGAGAATGCAGATCTCACACGGAAAGATTTAAGTGTTCTTCTTTCCCGCGAGTTTTTCGATAATGGAACAGTAGATAAACAGCTTGCACATGGTTCGATAAACCCTCTGCCAGGTACTTAAGTGTGACCTGAAGAATAATCATGTAGCGTACATTGCTAATTATTCGTTTTTGTTTTACTGCGCCGGCCGGGGTGGCCGAGCGGTTCTAGGCGCTTAAGTCCGGAACCGCGCGACCGCTACGGTCGCAGGTTCGAATCCTGCCTCGGGTATGGATGTGTGTGATGTCCTTAGATTAGTTAGGTTTAAGTAGTTCTAAGTTCTAGGGGACTGATGACCTCAGATGTTAAGTCCCATAGTGCTCAGAGCCATTTGAACCATTTTTTTTGTTTTACTACAATAGTAAAAACTTAATGAAAAGGAAATCGCTGGTATCAGCTGAAATAACGGTTTAAGGGTTTTTATTTAACTGGTAGCCTGTGAGATTAGCAGCTTCTTTCGTCGTTGGTAACAGTAAAGAACCGGACAAGTGCGAGGGGCACTTGTGCGCTGAGGGTTCCGTACGCACTTCATTACGCATGTGCATAACAATAATAATTTGGTGTGGCGCAATGGCCTGTCTCTCGTTTTTTCTATTTGAAGCCACTTCGGCGATCTGTGTGTGCCTAACCTACCCCAGTTATCCATTAGTGGAAACAGGACCTACACTTTAACGTGAAAGGCTAGGTTAAACCGTAGATTTAAAAATTCATACTTTGTCCGAAATTCAATCCCGCGGCCTCTAGATTTGCAGGAACGCGTTTTATCGCCAGACCATAAGGCGCAACGTATACAGAGATAGTTCACGTAAAGGTTTTGATGAATGAGTTTGCAACTACGGAAATACGTGACACAAATGGCCGTGTCTTTTTATTCATTGACTTAGAAGCTGAAATTTTTCGCACACCAAAGGGATCGTAGACCTTAGTATGCAAAATAAATTTCAACTTGATACCTCTCCTTTATTTCCGATAAAAAACGGTCTTTACAGTCGGATCTACCGACAGACAGACACACAGACGGAAAATAAGATCCTAAAAGGGTTGCGTTTTTACAGATTGATGTACGGAATCCTAAAAATCGTGGCATTGAACTTCGGTGTCCAGTTCTGCTAAATAGCGAAACTGGTTTATTATTATGTATTATGCATTACATTAATTTCTGTATTGTGCAGATGTGCTGGCACGAATGTGGTAACATAAATGCTTATTACGGAGACTGTGAATGATTACTTTATTGCATTATTTTTGTTCACCATGAAGCTATCGCCTTGATCCCCGTTGTACAGAGCTACATTCCTTGCGTGTCGTTTTTTAATATATGGGAATTATTTCACGGGTTTTTACCGTAAAGGTCATATCTGTCGAAATCAAAACATTAAGGACGAACTGAATTTTGATAACCTCAGAGAATTCTAGTTATGTTGTCAGATAATTATTTCCCATCAACTACTGATTTTAATTACAGTTCAGGTATAATTATTTACAGCAAAATTGGATAACTACAACGTCCGTTCGTAACAGTTCTAATTTCAGCTTTACTAATTTGAGACATAATCAGATTTACTAATGAGTCCATAATTAAAGCTTAAGTGAATGTCACGTTTCCTGAACAGCAGTAAATTAAAAGAAAATCTAGTACAACTGAGATGGTTCGCTGCACGACTCTTCCTGTCTTATTATCGATAATTCATCTGATTACATTCCGACAAATATCACTTATATGCTAATTATTTCCATCGCTATATAACGGATAGTTCTACAGAAATCACATCTCCAGTCTCAGTATCAAGAGGAATAAAAACTCTGGATCTGAACTCGCTACACAATACTGGCCTTAGCGAAACTCGATTACAACGCGCTGTTCCTCACGCACCGACGTACACTGTCCAGTTACACTATTGTGACGATCTGTCAAAAGCCTGAATAACCACCTTTTGCAGAGCGGATCGCTGCGTAACGTGCAGGAAGAAGTGTTAGTGAGATCTCGAAAGATACAGAGAGGGATGTGGAACCATGCCATCTCCAATGCGGCTCAATCCCGTCTCCGGTCATCCTGATTTAGGTTTTCCGTGATTTCCCTAAATCGCTTTAGGAAAATGGCGGGATGGTTCCTTTGAAAGGGCAAGGCCGATTTCCTTCGCAATCCTTCCCTAACCCGAGCTTGCGCTCCGTCTCTAATGACCTCGTTGTCGACGGGACGTTAAACACTAACCACCACCACCACCACCTCCAATGCTATGGACAGTTGCGCTAGTGCTTTCGGTTGAGGATCCACGGAGCGAACACCCCGATCGATGTGGTCCCACATATTCTCGATTGGGTTTAAATACGCGGAGTTCGGTGGCCAGGCGAGTGCAGTAAACTTATCCTGGTTCTCCTCGGACCATGCAGGGACACTGCGAGCTGTGTGTCACGTTGCATTGTGTTGCTGGTAAATGCAAATGCCATCTTGCCGAGGAAAAAGAAATTGCATGTGTGGGAGGATATGGTCCCGAAGCATAGATGTGTAGTTGTGTTGCTTCATTGTACCTTCCAGAAGGACGAGATCACCCCGGGAATGCTACGAAAAGAATACCCAGACCTTAGCTCTCCCTCCTCCGGCCTGAGCCTTCCGACCATTGTGGCAGGCTGTTTGATTTCGGACGTATCACGCCGTACACGGAACGGCCATCTGTCATCTGAAAATGCATTCGTCGCCACTCAGTTGACATCCAGTTTCGGTAATGCCATGCAAATTTCAGCCATCGTCGCGGATGAACAGCAGAGTTAGCAAGAGTGCATGAGCCAGGCACCTGCTGCTGAGGCCCATACGCATCAACGTTCGCTGAACGGTCGCTGAGGAGACAGTGTGGCAGCCCTTTGGTTCATCTGGGCTGTCAGTTGTTCAACAGTTGCATGTCTATTCTCCCGTACTCATCTCCGCACTCTTCGTTCACATCTGTTATCTATAGCCTGTGGTGCACAATCTTTAGGTAGGCCCCGCTTTTGGATAACGCAATTTTGCCACGCGCGGTATATTTTAAACGCGGCGGCATGGGAACAGATTTTAGCCTTTTGGGAAATGCTTTATCAGTGGTCAAAAACCAAAGATTATGCCCTTTTGGACGTCAGATAAATCGCTTCGTTTCCTCATAACAATAACTACAGCACTGTTTTCCGCCCCCCCCCCCCCCCTAATCGAAACGCTTTATCCGAGTATTGGAATTTAAATCGGTGGCAACTACACTACTGGCCACTAAAATTGCTACACCAGGAAGAAATTCAGATGATTCATTGGACAAATATATTATACCAGAGTTGATATGTGATTACACTTTCACGCAATTTGGGTGCATAGATCCTGAGAAATCAATACCGAGAACAACCACCTCCGGCCGTAATAATGGCCTTGATACGCCTAGGCATTGAGTCTGGAGAATGTGCTGGCCAGGGCAGCAGTCGAACATTTTCTGTATCCAGAAAGGCCCGTACAGGGCCTGTAACATGCGGTCGTGCATTATCCTGCTGAAATGTAGGGTTTCGCAGGGATCGAATGAAGGGTAGAGTCAAGGGCCGTAACACATCTGGAATATAACGTCCATCATGACGCTGTAAACAGAACCTGGATTCTTCCGAAAAAATGACGTCTTGCTATTCGTGGACCCAGGTTCGTCGTTGAGTACACCATCGCAGGCGCTCCTGTCTGTGATGCAGCGTCAAGGGTAACTGCACCCATGGTCTCCGAGCTGATAGTCCATGCTGCTGCAAACGTCGTCGAACTGTTCGTGGAGATGGTTATTGTCTTGCAGACGTCCCCATCTGTTGACTCAGGGATCGAGACGTGGCTGCACGATCCGTTACAGCCATGCGGATAAGGTGCCTCTTATCTCGACTCCTAGTGATACAAGGCCGTTGGGATCCAGAACGGCGTTCCGTATTACCCTCCTGAACCCACCGATTCCATATTCTGGTAACAGTCATTGGATCTAGACCAACGCGAGCAGCAATGTCGAGATGGGATAAACCGCAATCGCGATAGGCTACAATGCGACCTTTATCAAAGTCGAAAGGTGATGGTACGCATTTCTCCTCCTTACCCGATGGATCACAACAACGTTTCATCAGGCAACGCCGGTCAACTGCTGTTTGTTTATGAGAAATCGGTTGGAAATTTTAATCATGTCCACACGTTGTCTGTGCCGCCATCGGCGCCAACATTGTGTGAATGCTCTGAAAAGCTAATCATTTGCATATCGCAGCATCTTCGTCCTGTAGGTTAAATTTCGCGTCTGTAGCATGTCATCTTCGTGGTGTATCAATTTTAATGGCCAGTAGTTCATTTATTCACAACCGACACAAAAGAGTTACATGTTGGCACCTGTTACTTTCCTTCAAAGTAGTCATCAGCGTTCTGTCGAACCCGTTGTCAGCGATGTGGAAAGCGTAGTATACCGTTTTGCAGGGCCTGTTCTATTGATGGCGCGAATGGAGTGGTCTACTACCTGTCGAATCTCTGGAACAGTTCTGAAGCGAATGCCACGAAGTGGTTCCTTGATCTTCGGAATCAAATAGAAGTCACAAGTACTTGAGTCCGGAGAGTATGGTGGATGGTACAGTACTTCCAAGTCCCATCGACCGAACAGAGCAGCCACAGCTTGCGCTGAATGCACCCGCGCATTCTCGTGCAAAATGATGGGTGAGTTGCGCAGAAATTGTCGCCGCGTCTTTCGCAAAGCTGGTCACAGGTGATGCTCCAAAAACGGACAGTATTACTGTGCATCGACGGTCTGACTTGGAGGAACGTAATATGTTAGGATAACACCATCACAGTCGTACACGAGAACCACCATAACTTTAGGCCGCTCCATTCGCACCATCAACAGAACATGCTCTGCTAACGGTATGCTACGCCTTTCACATCGGTGGCAACGGGTGCTACACAATGCTGGTGACTACTTTGAAGGCCGTTAACAGGTGCAAACATGTAACTCTTTTGTATCGGTTGTGAATAAATAGTTGCCACTATTTAAGTTCCAACCCTCGTATATTCTCCGCTGCTAGTTTTCCCACCTACTGTCTGTAAGTGGTTACTTCGCTCTGACATCAAACACAGTCGGTAGTCACATTAATGTCACCGGAGCATGTAGTTACTTTACACACCGCCTTGTAACACGCTACGATTCGTAGCCCTCTAGCGTCAGAGGGCTGCCAATATACAGACGTGAAGAACAAAGACGTAGAATATAGATAACGTTTGTTTTATTTAAAAAGCTTTAAGAGTTTCCACATAAAAAATTCGGAGGTCTTACTTTTCAGCCTGTCATCGTCTTGGCAAGTGAATTCGACAAAATACCCTTAAACTGTGAGGAACTGAAAAAAAAAGATTTTTAAAATTGTCCACAACAGAATTCCTCTGCAAAGTCTGAATTAATGTTGTAAACAGGAAGTATAATCACGACACGAATTTCTCAAAACACGGAATAGTAACAAATCAAAAAATGCACATCTATGTTCCTGGTAACTAGAAAACTAGTTTATAAACCTATGTGACAAGCAAAAAGATTATACCAGTACAAAAAACTCAGTAAAATTGAAGAATACTTCCAGAAAACAGAACCATGACTTTTGTATGAAACATTGAAAACGAAACTACGTGGACACCAGTTCCAAAACATCTGCTTGAAGAAGTAGAATGTATAGTTGACTCTTGGCAACCAAGAAAATTGCTAAGAGCATTGGAAATATTTCAAGAAACTTTGAAATCACCCGAAGTCTATATAAAGATTTCCACCAGAAATTCCTCTAAAAACCAAACGAGAATCTCAAACACCGAACGAAGAGAAAGCTGTACAGGTAACTTCCGGGAACGCAACGCTGAGGAAGGGGATTTAAAACCTCCGTTTGGAGAGAAATTCCGGCAAGATAACACACACACATTGTAAACACTGAGCATAAGACTGAGCGTAAACGTCACACAGGCTTCAAAAAGCCGAGGAAATCTGCTATTAATGAACACTGCCTTTTTTCGTTTGTTGCATTTGGATTTGTAATATGCTGCTCTAAAACCTACAGAATAGTTAAAAACATAACGAGAATATAAACAAACAAGAAAAAAGGCGCTAAAACGGTGAAATTATAAAAAACCCTACAATGGCAGAAAGTTGTGGAATTTAAAATATAAAAACACTGCTATTACGATGCGGATGGAGACACACAATAAGTAGACAGGGAACACTGCCTTGTCAACGATTATCTTATGGAATACAACAACACGGAGATTATAGCATACGTTACCAGCTATTCGGATGGTGTTATTAAGGAAGCAGTTGAAATTAAATTAGCAAGTAACCTTATAAATATAGATAGAAGCTAACGTTTAATATAACAAGGTGTGAAAACCCGCTCTTCCACTTTTCAATAAATAGAGAGTTAATGGTATCCAACCCAATGGATATTCATTTTCACTATCGATAAAATCTGACGTTGGCTGTCTTTGGTTGTGTGATGGCGCCAGTGTTTACAGTGTGTTCTGTGTGGTATCTTTCGGGAATTTCTTTGCAAACCGAGGTTTTAAATTGCCTTGCACAGGGCGTACTTGCTGCAGTTTTGCCTTGGAATTTCGGGCTGTGCTTCAGTCGAAATATCGGTGGTTGTCGACGACGTTACCCGGCTACATTCCCGTAAGTTATTTGATAAATGTATACGCCCAAAGAAACTCAAGTCCCACAAAGATAAAGCTGTTACTCATAGTAAGGGACCAGAAAAAAAAAACAAAGCAGCCAGTGAAATGGTGTCTGTTATAGAAATGTTCAAGTCAGCTGGCTCCAAAACCATAACATAATTTAATTTATCATATAAAACATTTGTAGAATGAGAAATACTCTGGTTACTGGAAATCTGCTTTGATGTACCCACTACATTAAATGGCAGACAGAACAAATGTTAATGATAGAGAGATTACCCTTCTTCTTGTCACATACTCAGCTTTATTTCAATGTGCCCTGGACCTACCACGACAACAACTTTAATGTAAGGCTGCCGAATATCATGTATAATCCAAACTAAATAGGTCTTGCCTGGAACAAAGATAAGTTCTAAAACTAAATGTGAAACATCAAAAATTTTACAATACAGAAGTAGTTTACACATTTTAAGATTTCGAAAAAGCTCATGAATCAGTGGACTGTAAGTATCTCCTCCAAAATCTGATAGAACAAGTTCTGTGTCTCATAACCATTGCAATTATCAGTGAAACGCTAAGTGGTAACAATCTAAAGTAAAATACAGACGCGAAAGTTCTTAACAGCTTGTAATTAAAACGAGAGTGAGACAATATGATGGAATTACTCCATTAATTAATCCAGTAATGGAGTAACATGTAACAGGATATATATTTATTTCAAACAGAAACAGAAACTTTGAAGAAATCGAAAAGACAAGAAGAAAGGTATTCAGAAAAATGTTAGGTCAAAATTATACCCACATTTATTGTGATATGAAAAATCACGAGCTAAAATTCTATGTGCGTATTAACGGAATGGGAAAAGTAAGTTAACGTTACAGATTGTGTAATTCTACGAAAGTCAAAGTAAAGATAGAACTGAAACAATAAAATGGAGGACCTGGAAAAGCAGGAAAACATAATTTATATGCCGGATGAAAAACTTTCTTAACAGACAACTCGCGACTGGACAGATGTTCTTGCAGAAAAACCCATGAAGTCAAGATAAACTTGGTTTACCGATAGCAAAAGATCCCAGTCTGAGCTAATGAAAGTAGTATAGGTGTAAACGAAAGCTAAAATCAAATTACGAAATTTTCTTTTATTGAACATCACGAGGTCCAGTAGGGCGCAGGCGTGAATGATGATAATAAAAAATTGTTCAACTAATTTTCCTACTCGATTATTTTGTGCCGCTATGGTACGTTCTCGACAGTATAAGCTGGAGCATTATGTTCCAAATGCTGACAATATTTTTAATATGTATCGGAGACTGACAAGTAACTTGCAATACATACAAGAACTAAGTGGGAAATGATGAAAGAGAATAATATCTGTATTTTGTTCTTATTGTCTAACTTCTACCGCGAAGAAATATTTAAGTGAAAGAAAATTTAATAAGGCATATAAAAAGTCAGGACAACAGTTGTTAATGTTAAGGTTCGGAGCTGAAATAACATTTGGGCCAGAAAGAAAACTATAACAGGCAGCGTTGATTCAAATAGCCAATATGTACACTCCTGGAAATGAAAAAAAGAACACATTGACACCGGTGTGTCAGACCCACCATACTTGCTCCGGACACTGCGAGAGGGCTGTACAAGCAATGATCACACGCACGGCACAGTGGACACACCAGGAACCGCGGTGTTGGCCGTCGAATGGCGCTAGCTGCGCAGCATTTGTGCACCGCCGCCATCAGTGTCAGCCAGTTTGCCGTGGCATACGGAGCTCCATCGCAGTCTTTAACACTGGTAGCATGCCGCGACAGCGTGGACGTGAACCGTATGTGCAGTTGACGGACTTTGAGCGAGGGCGTATAGTGGGCATGCGGGAGGCCGGGTGGACGTACCGCCGAATTGCTCAACACGTGGGGCGTGAGGTCTCCACAGTACATCGATGTTGTCGCCAGTGGTCGGCGGAAGGTGCACGTGCCCGTCGACCTGGGACCGGACCGCAGCGACGCACGGATGCACGCCAAGACCGTAGGATCCTACGCAGTGCCGTAGGGGACCGCACCGCCACTTCCCATCAAATTAGGGACATTGTTGCTCCTGGGGTATCGGCGAGGACCATTCGCAACCGTCTCCATGAAGCTGGGCTACGGTCCCGCACACCGTTAGGCCGTCTTCCGATCACGCCCCAACATCGTGCAGCCCGCCTCCAGTGGTGTCGCGACAGGCGTGAATGGAGGGACGAATGAAGACGTGTCGTCTTCAGCGATGAGAGTCGCTTCTGCCTTGGTGCCAATGATGGTCGTATGCGTGTCTGGCGCCGTGCAGGTGAGCGCCACAATCAGGACTGCATACGACCGAGGCACACAGGGCCAACACCCGGCATCATGGTGTGGGGAACGATCTCCTACACTGGCCTTAAACCTCTGGTGAACGTCGAGGGGACACTGAATAGTGCACGGTACATCCAAACAGTCATCGAACCCATCGTTCTACCATTCCTAGACCGGCAGGGGAACTTGCTGTTCCAACAGGACAATGCACGTCCGCATGTATCCCGTGCCACCCAACGTGCTCTAGAAGGTGTAAGTCAACTACCCTGGCCAGCAAGATCTCCGGATCTGTCCCCCATTGAGCATGTTTGGGACTGGATGAAGCGTCGTCTCGCGCTGTCTGCACGTCCAGCACGAACGCTGGTCCAACTGAGGCGCCAGGTGGAAATGGCATGGCAAGCCGTTCCACAGGACTACATCCAGCATCTCTACGATCGTCTCCATGGGAGAATAGCAGCCTGCATTGCTGCGAAAGGTGGATATACACTGTACTAGTGCCAACATTGTGCATGCTCTGTTGCCTGTGTCTATGTGTCTGTGGTTCTGTCAGTGTGATCATGTGATGTATCTGACCCCAGGAATGTGTCAATAAAGTTTCCCCTTCCTGGGACAATGAATTCACGGTGTTCTTATTTCAATTTCCATGAGTGTATAAGGCAGAATGTAGGTTAAGAATAAACGAGGCAAAGAAAACAGTGTTAAAAAGCTATAGGAAAGAGATGTTTAATGTATATATACTCCAGTCTGCAAACATAGAATGCAACTCTTAAAGGCATCAGCCAAGGATTTATTTTCTGTCAGCAAATGTCTTACCCTACTGATTTTACAGTTCTCGGGTTGACATTCGGGTGAGTTCTTCGAAATGACACTACAAAATACTGAGTGGCACTCCCACAATTTTCTGGCAAAAACCCTGCTTAGATGTGACACTCATCGAAACATGGTACCATTTCCACGAACCCGCTTGGCTGGAAACTACAGTACTTTATGTCTGTTCAACTCGTTGGGAAAGACAACGATATCATATCTTACTATGGGATTCGTTACCACAGCAAAACTCTGATTTTCTAAGAAATCGTCGTACGATGTTCATATTAACTTGTATTAGATCTTCTTAATGCTTTCTTTATGTATTGTTTTGTCTGATTTGATTAATTCACGGACTTCAAACCATCTCTTCCAGAGGCAGGAAATGGTGTTGAAACAATAAACTGTCTTTTGAGGTCGGAAATATTTCTTTTTATTTCCTTTTAATTGATTAGAACACTTATTTATGCGTAACGGCTAATAGTATTGATGAAAAGAAAATGAAATGATCGTGTGTCATCCTGGAAAGTTCGGCCGCCGAGTTGCAAGTCTTATTTCAGGCGACCCCACATTGGACGACTTGCGTGTCGGTGATGATGAAATGATGATGAGGGCAATATAACATCTAGTTCACGTACGGAGAAAACCTCCAACCCTTCCGGGAATCGAATCCGGGCCCGCTGCATAGTAGGTAAGCATGTTATCACTCAGCTATGCAGGCAGACGTCACTGATGAAGAGGAAGGACTACAGAAATGTAGGGGATCGTGCATCGAGGACGGAGTTCCAGACTTATGTGACCACATAAGCAGGCTTTTTGGCTATAGGATACCGTTGTATGTTGAAAAATACACATAAAAATGTATGATAGACATGTATCCATTAAATGCATAGCGGCGGTGATATATTCTAAGAAATTCTTTGCTTTTCACAGTTGCAACGATGAATACATTAATTAACAATATATATATATATATATATATATATATATATATATATATATATATATATATATATATATATATATATATAAAGGCAAATAAATGTTTTAATTTAACACCGGGTCGATGTCGAGGACAATACAGACCAAAAATAACCTCGATTTGGAAAACAAATGAGGTGGGATATTGATAACTGCATCATAGAAGCAAACGCCCCAGGTAAATGTGTATATAGTTTTATACAAGCTACAAAAACAGAGTGCATTGAGTACAGACTGTTAGTCATAACACCATTAAACAAGCAATAATTAGCGATAAATTATGACAAAGCTCAATAATAGAGAAGTGTGTAAACAAATGGGGAAAGGTAGGATGCATGTCGAGGTTTCATAAATCCACGGGAATTAGACCTGGTGAGCGTAATGGTGAATGGAAAAGAGGAGCTCGGTGAATGGAATTCGTGGTCTACGTAATGATATGTATTGGAGTTGATCCTGCGTAAGTTGACCGTGATTACCCAACGGGAAGCTCTATGAGCCAGCGGGCTTTCGCGAGATTGATGCTTACGAGCTGCCTCTATTCCGCGTCCTGAGAGCTAACACCAGTAAACACTACTGGAGCTAAAATCGCTGAATCACTTATGTCCGAGGCTTACAGTGGAAAATGAAGATCGTGAATCATGCAGATCGGCACTGGATGATCAGCTTTCTATCAAAGACCGTGCCTCCGCCTCTAATTCGTTTAACTTGCAGAAATCACGATATGTTCTATGCATTCGCGTTTGCAATGTCCTACTGGCTCTCTCTCTTATATTCTGTAGCCGTTCGTAACACTGGCAGCAAACCAGAATGACTTTTCTACTAAAAGCACCCAACCGTTTCATCGCATCATATCTACTTTCGTCATTGTCCTTTCGACATGCATACACTGTTCTTCATCACTATTCACTGAAGTGTTCTTTACCGATTTCTAAGATGAGTTAGAGTTGTGAATTATGAAAACTTTTTCCATCTTTATACTACAAAAGTTATATGCAGCATGATTAAATGTTGTGGAAAGTTCAACACTTTCGGAGACGTATATTCATGAGCACTTACTCTTTGGGGAATATGCTGAAACGTTTGGTTTCAGATTATTTTTACAAAAGAATAGTTAACCTTGTAATACAAATCTGTAAGTCAACATATTTCGTTTATTTCATCATTGATTTCTTGAAGCTTAATAAAATGGAATTAATTTTGGTTTAAGCAGAAGTATTCATTGAAAAAGTACAGTAATTACAGTTATATGCGCACAATGAAATATCAACTACAGACTCACAGTACATTTGTTCTCTAATAAAATTTGTTCTTAACTTTTGTGAGAGGAGGAATTTGTTACGGTGTCGACATGATGTAACAGGAATTATATTATACCAGTTAGGTTACCCTAATAACTTAAAACGTTGATTATTCTCTTCCATATACGTTTACTGCCCAAACAAGTGAAGACCCAGAAGATATGCTCGGATGTCAATGTAACTTCGTGCAAGTACATATCAACAATAGTTGTGTGAATGACGAGAGGTAAAATTCTCTGTGACTGATTGAACGCTCACCATAGTTGTGGGTGGTTTTCGGTTGTAGTATTGGTACCAGGCCTGGTGGGGCGTGAAGAGCGTAAAATATTGAGTGATCGCTGTGAACGAAACGAAGATGCCGTCTACTGGTACGAGAAAGCGTTATCAGCACCTTGCAGGGTTTGAAAGAGGCCTCGTTGGGTGTTTCTAGTTGGGCGGCAATACGAATCGTTCAATATCCAGATTTTTAGGATATTCAGATATGACAGTAGCGTTTGTTGGATTGTATGGGAACATGAGGGCAGGAATATTCGTCGTCAAGTTTCCGGCTAACCACATCTGAAAATCACAAGAAAGTATGGCTATATTGTGCTAGAAGGACATCGTAATCCCTTCAGATCTGAGCCTGCCATCCAAGAATACGTAATTACTCCATGTAACATCCTGTGCCATCTTGCACCACTGATCGGAGACTAACAGCAGCCGGAGTGGGGAATTGCGGTCGCTTACGTGGACTGCGGATAACACCACAACACAAATATCTCCGCTGGATGTGGCACCGTAACCGGGAAGCATGGACTGCTGATGAACGCGTTCGCCATGTGTTCAGTGACGAACAGCAGTTCTGCAGTAACCAGTATGACCATCGCCAGAGTATATGACCACGATCTCAGCAGAGGTTCCTTTTTTTTCAATGAGGCACAGCGGTGTTACTCATAACGTCTTGGTGAGGGAAGCCATCAGATTTGTTCAAATGTTCAAATGTGTGTGAAATCTTATGGGACTTAACTGCTGCGGTCATCAGTCCCTAACCTTACACACTACTTAACCTAAATTATCCTAACGACAAACACACACACCCATGCCCGAGGGACGACTCGAACCTCCGCCGGGACCGGCCGCACAGTCCATGACTGCAGCGTCCTTGACCGCTTGGCTAATCCCGCGCGGCCCATCGGGTTTGGCAACAGGTCATAGATTGTAGTGCTTGAGGGAACTCTATTGGCACAGCGGTACCTCTCATACGACAGTATGTCGGTGGTATTTTTCAACAGGATAATGCTAGTCCACACATTGCACCTGTCTCAATGAACTGTCGACGTGTTGTTGAGACACACCTGCTGAGAAGATTTGCTCCCGGTAAAAAATGGTTGGGACCAACGTGGATGTTAACTACATCCCACTACTAGTATCGAGGCTACCAAGGACCAATTATAATATTTGAGTAGTGCGCTATCTTACCTCAGGAGAGGATACAGCTGCTTTATGACAACCTTCCCTACCGAATCAGAGCAAGCATCCAGGCAAGATACGGTGCAACGTCATACTGATAAGCGGGCTGATACTGCCAAGTTCTTTCTAAATTTGACTCCATTTTGTATTCAGGGCAATAATATCACATATTCTCTGAGCCTGTGAAGTTTCATTTCGTTTTCTCCCCTGCTAGGTGCTTTGCTTACTTTTCTCAGGCAGTAAATTTGTTATCAATAGACAATTTGTTGATCCGTAAAACAAATTCAAAAACATACTTTATAAATACGCAACACTGTACTTTACAGAGTGCCAGGTTCAGTATATGCCACTAAAATATTTGATTTGTACTTACTTTTGTCACTTTCGATGTACCTTCCATTATGTAAAAGAGTGCAGCTGTTACCGAAAGTTTGTGTGAACGCTGACATAGGACAAGTTTAAACTGTGTACCAGACCATCGTGACACGAATCGCCGCCCGGTGTGGCCGAGCGGTTCTAGGCTCTTCATTCTGGAACCGCGTGACCGCTACAGTCGCAGGCTCGAATCCTGCCTCGGCCGTGGATGTGTGTGTTGTCCTTAGGTTAGTTAGGTCTAAGTAGTTTTAAGTTCTAGGGGACTGATGACCTCAGATGTTAAGTCCCATAGTGCTCAGAGCCATTTGAACCATTTTTTGACACGAATCTGAATCCCCGGCTTTCGCTGGGTTCTCTGTTAACTTTGCATGGAGAATATTTCATGAGCTGACTGAAAGCCTTAGCTTGTCGCTAGTTCCTTCCCGCATTTTTTCCGTTTAACAGATATTATTTGCTTCTGGCACATTATCGGTAATAGCGAATGCTGAAACGAATCAAATGGCTCCGTACCCAACTCCCCAACCACGAAAGCGAGGTTTCCATTGCAGGCAGGATGCCAGAAGGACATAAGAGAATTAATTAGCCGTAGTGGGTCTCCGTCCGGTCGATTAGAGTAGCTTTTCTCTTTTTCTGCAGACTGCAGATATCTTTCAATGGAGACTAAGAGATCCCCCCAGTAGACTGATATTACAGTTAATCTCCACTGCTGCAGCTCAGACTAGTGATCCAGTTGTGGTCACAATGAATGACTCAGCCCTAGTAATGGCTTAACGTTTCCAAGAGGTACAACCAGCGAGTTGCACAACTAGAGCGGTGACCTGTCTGCGGTGGTTATTATTGAAATTTCTGTAGGATGAGGTTGTTTGAAGGGCACAACATGCGAGGTTACTAGCGCCGGTGGAAGTGACAAGTTCCATGTAGCAATTTCTCAGTTACTCATTGCAAGAGAAGCATTACGTTTAAATATTCGCAAAGTTTTGAAAATGTTTGAAGTGTGAGACAATGTGTACTTTTTTAGATATTACAGAATGTAAATAGCAACGCTTGAATAAGTAGTTTATGTTTCTGTTAATCTCTGAAGAGCGTTCGACACCTTCCTGCACAGTTGTTGCTGTTGTGCTCTTCAGTCCTGAGACTGGTTTGATGCAGCTCTCCATGCAACTCTATCCTGTACAAGCTTCTCCATCTCCCAGTACCTACTGCAACCTACATCCTTCTGAATCTGCTTAGTGTATTCATCTCTTGGTCTCCCTCTACGATTTTTACCCTCCACACTGCCCTCCAATACTAAATTGGTGATCCCTTGATGCCTCAGAACATGTCCTACCAACCGATCCCTTCTTCTGGTCAAGTTGAGCCACAAACTTCTCTTCTCCCCAATCCTATTCAATACTTCCTCATTAGTTATGTGATCTGCCCATCTAATCTTCAGCATTCTTCTGTAGCACCACATTTCGAAAGCTTCTATTCTCTTCTTGTCCAAACTACACTCCTGCAAATGGAAAAAAGAACACATTGACACCGGTGTGTCAGACCCACCATACTTGCTCCGGACACTGCGAGAGGACTGTACAAGCAATGATCACACGCATGGCACAGCGGACACACCAGGAACCACGGTGTTGGCCGTCGAATGGCGCTAGCTGCGCAGCATTTGTGCACCGCCGCCGTCAGTGTCAGCCAGTTTGCCGTGGCATACGGAGCTCCATCGCAGTCTTTAACACTGGTAGCATGCAGCGACAGCGTGGACGTGAACCGTATGTGCAGTTGACGGACTTTGAGCGAGGGCGTATAGTGGTCATACGGGAGGCCGGGTGGACGTACCGCCGAATTGCTCAACACGTGGGGCGTGAGGTCTCCACAGTATATCGATGTTGTCGCCAGTGGTCGGCGGAAGGTGCACGTGCCCGTCGACCTGGGACCGGACCGCAGCGACGCACGGATGTACGCCAAGACCGTAGGATCCTACGCAGTGCCGTAGGGGACCGCACCGCCACTTCCCAGCAAATTAGGGACACTGTTGCTCCTGGGGTATCGGCGAGGACCATTCGCAACCGTCTCCATGAAGCTGGGCTACGGTCCCGCACACCGTTAGGCCGTCTTCCGCTCACGCCCCAACATCGTCCAGCCCGCCTCCAGTGGTGTCGCGACAGGCGTGAATGGAGGGACGAATGGAGACGTGTCGTCTTCAGCGATGAGAGTCGCTTCTGCCTTGGTGCCAATGATGGTCGTATGCGTGTTTGGCGCCGTGCAGGTGAGCGCAACAATCAGGACTGCATACGACCGAGGCACACAGGGCCAACACCCGGCATCATGGTGTGGGGAGCGATCTCCTACACTGGCCGTACACCTCTGGTGATCGTCGAGTGGACACTGAATAGTGCACGGTACATCCAAACCGTCATCGAACCCATCGTTCTACCATTCCTAGACCGGCAAGGGAACTTGCTGTTCCAACAGGACAATGCACGTCCGCATGTATCCCATGCCACCCAACGTGCTCTAGAAGGTGTAAGTCAACTACCCTGGCCAGCAAGATCTCCGGATCTATCCCCAATTGAGCATGTTTGGGACTGGATGAAGCGTCGTCTGACGCGGTCTGCACGTCAAGCACGAACGCTGGTCCAACTGAGGCGCCAGGTGGAAATGGCATGGCAAGCCGTTCCACAGGACTACATCCAGCATCTCTACGATCGTCTCCATGGGAGAATAGCAGCCTGCATTGCTGCGAAAGGTGGATATACACTGTACTAGTGCCAACATTGTGCATGCTCTGTTGCCTGTGTCTATGTGCCTGTGGTTCTGTCAGTGTGATCATCTGATGTATCTGACCCCAGGAATGTGTCAATAAAGTTTCCCCTTCCTGGGACAATGAATTCACGGTGTTCTTATTTCAATTTCCAGGAGTGTATTTATCGTCCATGTTTCACTTCCATACGTGGCTACACTCCATACAAATACTTTCAGAAATGACTTCCTGACACTTAAATCTATACTCGATGTTAACAAATTTCTCTTCTTCTGAAACGCTTTCCTTGCCATTGCCAGTCTACATTTTATATCCTCTCTACTTCGACCATCATCAGTTATTTTGCTCCCCAAATAGCAAAAATCCTTTACTACTTTAAGTGTCTCATTTCCTAATCTAATTCCCTCAGCAGCACCCGACTTAATTCGACTACATTCCATTATCCTCGTTTTGCTTTTGTTGATGTTCATCTTATATCCTCCTTTCAAGACACTATCCATTCCATTCAACTGCTCTTCCAAGTCCTTTGCTGTCTCTGACAGAATTACGATGTCATCGGCGAACCTCAAAGTTTTTATTTCTTCTCCATGGATTTTAACACCTACCCCGAATTTTTCTTTTGTTTCCTTTATTGCTTGCTCAATATACAGTTTGAATAACATCGGGGAGAGGGTACAACCCTGTCTTACTCCCTTCCCAACAACTGCTTCCCTTTCATGTCCCTCGACTCTTATAACTGCCACCTGGTTTCTGTACAAATTGTAAATAGCCTTTCGCTCCCTGTATTTTACCCCTGCCACCTTTAGAATTTGAAAGAGAGTATTCCAGTCAACACTGTCAAAAGCTTTCTCTAAGTCTACGAATGCTAGAAACGTAGGTTTGCCTTTCCTTAATCTTTCTTCTAAGATAAGTCGTAAGGTCAGTATTGCCTCACGTGTTCCAACATTTCTACGGAATCCAAACTGATCTTCCCCGAGGTCGGCTTCTACTAGTTTTTCCATTCGTCTGTAAAGAATTCGTGTTATTATTTTGCAGCTGTGGCTTATTAAACTGATTGTTCGGTAATTTTCACATCTGTCAACACCTGCTTTCTTTGCGATTGGAATTATTATATTCTTCTTGAAGTCTGCGGGTATTTCGCCTGTTTCATACATCGTGTTCACCAGATGGTAGAGTTTTGTCATGACTGGCTCTCCCAAGGCCGTCAGTAGTTCTAATGGAATGTTGTCTACTCCGGGGGCCTTGTTTCGACTCAGGTCTTTCAGTGCTCTGTCAAACTCTTCACGCAGTATCGTATCTCCCATTTCATCTTCATCCACATCCTCTTCCATTTCCATAATATTGTCCTCAAGTACATCGCCCTTGTATAGACCCTTTATATACTCCTTCCACCTGTCTGCTTTCCCTTCTTTGCTTAGAACTGGGTTTCTAGCTGAGCTCTTGATGTTCATACAAGTGGTTCTCTTATCTCCAAAGGTCTCTTTAATTTTCCTGTAGGCAGTATCTATCTTACCCCTAGTGAGATAAGCCTCTACATCCTTACATTTGTCCTCTAGCCATCCCTGCTTAGCCATTTTGCACTTCCTGTCGATCTCATTTTGAGACGTTTGTATTCCTTTTTGCCTGCTTCATTTACTGCATTTTTATATTTTCTCCTTTCATCAAGTAAATTCAATATTTCTTCTGTTACCCAAGGATTTCTACTAGCCTTCGGCTTTTTACCTACTTGATTATCTGCTGCCCTCACTACTTCATCCCTCAAAGTTACCCACTCTTCTTCTACTGTATTTGTTTCCCCCATTCCTGTCAATTGTTCCCTTACGCTTTCCCTGAAACTCTGTACAACCTCTGGTTCTTTCAGTTTATCCAGGTCATATCTCCTTAAGTTCCCTCCTTTTTGCAGTTTCTTCAGTTTTAATCTAACCAATGGATTGTGGTCAGAGTCCACATCTGCCCCTGGAAATGTCTTACAATTTAAAACCTGGTTCCTAAATCTCTGTCTTATCATTATATAATCTATCTGATACCTTTTAGTATCTCCAGGGTTCTTCCATGTATACAACCTTCTTTCATGATACTTAAACCAAGTATTAGCTATGATTAAGTTATGCTCTGTGCAAAATTCTACCAGGCGGGTTCCTCTTTCATTTCTTAGCCCCAAACCATATTCACCTATTACGTTTCCTTCCCTCCCTTTTCCTACTGCCGTATTTCAGTCACCCATTACTATTAAATTTTCATCACCCTTTACTATCTGAATAATTTCTTTTATTTCATCATACATTTCTTCAATTTCTTCGTCATCTGCAGAGCTAGTTGGCATATAAACTTGTACTACTGTAGTAGGTGTGGGCTTCGTATCTATCTTGGCCACAATAATGCGTTCACTATGCTGTTTGTAGTAGCTTACCCGCATTCCTATTTTCCTATTCATTATTAAACCTACTCCTGCATTACCCCAATTTGATTTTGTGTTTATAACCCTGTAGTCACCTGACCAGAAGTTTTGTTCCTCCTGGCACCGAACTGCACCAATTCCCACTATATCTAACTTTAACCTATCCATTTCCCTTTTTAAATTTTCTAACCTACCTGCCCGATTAAGGGATCTGACATTCCACGCTCTGATCCGTAGAACGCCAGTTTTCTTTCTCCTGATAACGACATCCTCTTGAGTAGTCCCGGCCCGGAGATCCGAATGGGGGAGCATTTTACCTCCGGAATATTTTACCCAAGAGGACGCCATCATCATTTAATCTATAGTAAAGCTGCATGCCCTCGGGAAAAATTACGGCTGTAGTTTCCCCTTGCTTTCAGCCGTTCGCAGTACCAGCACATCAAGGCCATTTTGGTTATTGTTACAAGGCCAGATCAGTCAATCATCCAGACTGTTGCCCTTGCAACTACTGAAAAGGCTGCTGCCCCTCTTCAGGAACCACACGTTTGTCTGGCCTCTCGACAGATACCCCTCCGTTGTGGTTGCACCTACGGTACGGCCATCTGTATCGCTGAGGCACGCAAGCCTCCCCACCAACGGCAAGGTCTATGGTTCATGGCGGGAGGTCCTGCACAGTAACTTAGGGCAAATACTGAATTATATTAAGTACATTTGAAGGTATGTAACGGCTTCTATCCATTCTTCACGAATCAGTGCCAACATAATTTTGAGACGGGAGCGCTTACTGCGAAAACACTGATAAATGCTCTTTAACATTTACGGCTTGAAAATAAACGAGTGGTTCAACCGCCCCTATATCGGAATACTTTTCTCTGTTTGCGCCCATTGAGCTTATTTCTTCTTTTTTTGAAGTTGACCATTGTGTCTCAATCACAGCTGTTACGCTTAGGCTACTCGGATTCATCTAGTATCTGGTCGTACTTTAACTGCTGGTGCTTATACAGAAGCGGATAAACGAAATCCACTGTCGACATAAAGCCTGCTCCTCTTTAACAGCTTCAAGTGGACCACTGAGCTAACCGGACTCATCCGGTATATGGATCACCACCTACAGTAGTGACTCAATCACATTTCGCAATGGAGTATCACCAACAGTGGTTTTTGACTTGTTCACGGCGAATGCTGTCTAGGGACTGAATCTGCGTGGCTCGGAGTCTTCAAACGTCAGTCTGTGGTGGCTATAAGGAGACTAGACAGATGCCTCTAGTGGCGACTGAGATCTCCAGCGTCCACCCATGACCTTTACACGACCGTTTACTCGTCAGCCTAAACTGAAAAGCGCACAGTGAGAGAGCGGGGAGACGTGGGGGGAATCCCGCTAAGCAGAAGGAGAATGTATGTATTGGCCTCACAACTGTCAATAGGAGCAGAAAAACTGTTTTTGATGTTATTCATAAACTAGGGAAAATCTTCATTTGTGTGCTCGCCATTGAGGGCTCCAGCATCATGCATGTATCGGATGCCTAAGCGAAATATCAGTCAAGTATGAACGCAAGACTAATCTGGAATCGGTATGTTTGCATCTGCGTCTCATCCGACATGTGAAGGAGACTTCTGGCAATTATGGAAAGCACCGACTACAATTCGATGTTCACACTGGCAACAACCACGCCTCTAATAAAATGATTTCAGACTGCAGTTGGCTCCTTTCAGCAGTTACCAGAAGTGGTAGGATAACCCACGTTGTTGGTGAATTGAAGGTATTGTTACAGGTTTCTAACTTTGTCCCCATGACTGATTGTGGTGGATTAGTTTGGAGGTAAGTGGAAGCATAGAGGCTCTTCGAGTCAGTGGTGATCTTGGATGCAGATTCCTTGATTTGATTTATCAGGGAGAGAACTGAAGGCTCATTCTTCCGAAATTGCTTCATTGAAGAATAATATCACATAGTTCAACCACGGTACTGATACAAAAATTAATAGAATTAAAATAAGCGAAAGTGAATTTGGAATCAACCAATAACGTACGACAGAGGAAAGCCGATGTATTTGGCTGCATGCCCTTCAGATTGTATGTCGGATCTGTGGAAGAGCTGGCTTCACTTATAACAACACCCTGTCGTAGGTTGCCTATCAGTGGAGTGTAACCAATACGTAGTTGGTTCCAGTCTGAAGGGTTGCAAGACAAATGATATCGTTTATGTATAGAATTATTGGGTAGACACTGATGAACCAAAACATTATAACTACCTGCTTAACGGCGTTTCGGTCCGTCTTTAGAACGCAGTACAGTAGCGATTGTGTGAGTACTCGAAAACTCGTAGGACAGGTGTCTATGGATAGATCACGGAATTCCAGTAAATAACAGGCCGGTTGTTTGCTTCCACGCAGTTAGCGTCCTATAACGTCTCAGATGTGTTCCATTGCGTTCAGGTCAGTCGAGCCTGGTCGCCCGGACACCAATGTGAGTTCACTATCTCCTCAAACGATTACAGTACTGTTCTGGCCTTGCGCACAAACAGTTATCCTGCTGTGGCATACCAAAGCCGTTGTAGAAGACAACAAGCATGAGGGGCTGCAGGTAGTCCGCAGTAATGTTCACGTAGGCCACGGGTGTCACGGTGCCTTCGATTTTCACCACTGGTCCTTTGGTAGCCCAGGGGGAGGTCCCTCATAGCGTAATATTGCCCCTACTGGCTTGCGTCCGTCGAACAACGCTTTTAGACCACCCGTTCACCTAAATGGTGTCGTACCCTGACGTAACCAACGACTTGGTGTAAGAACAAACGTGATTCAGCCGACCAGGCGAATCGAATCAATTGATCCATGTCAAATCTCGATGAATCCGTTTCCATTGCATTAGTATCTGACAGTATTGTTGGGTCAACATGAGAATAAGTAGATTTCGTCCAATGCGGAGCAATATGTACAACAATTTGCACTGAACGGTGTCCTCTGAAACGTTCTTGCCTACATCAGCCTTGTAGTCTGTTGTCAGATCTGCCACATTTCGCCACGTATCCTGCTTTACAGAGCGAGAAAGTATTGGACCATCACGTTCTTTGCTGAGGATTTGTGGAGTAGACGTCGAACCCCTTGAAGCCTACTCGCGGTTTCATCGTCTTTCAACCTATTTCCACAGAGCTCACGAGAGTAGCACTCGAACAGCCGCCAGCATTGCTGTTTCTGAGGCGCCCATTCCCTGGCACTGGACTCCCAGAGTATTTCGCCACTTTCGGTCATATTTTCGCTAGAATGCTTCCCCCGTCGCCACTGTACCGCCTGTACAGGGTTGTCAGAATCCGTCTGAAAAGCTTGTTGGTCCTGAGGTGCCCATTCGCTGTCATTGGACTCCCAGTGTATTTCCCCATTTGCGGTCATATTGTCGATATAATGGTTCCCCTTCGCCTCCGTACCGATTTCACAGGGTTGTCAGCATCCGTCTGAAGAGCTTGTAAAGATGTTGCAGAGTAAGCTGTACTGTGAAATATTTCTTAAGAAATAATTCAATACATAGCGCCGTTTCCGACTTAATTAGCACTGAAGTTATCCAATAAGGCCGCTGCGCTGAAATTCAAGCTTCCCGCCAGAGATGGTGTCACCAAACGTGTCCTTTGTTTGAGGTTCATTAAGCCGAACAAAAGAGTGATACCAAAATTGGACATGGATGGTAGTAAGGATCAAACTTGCGGCAAACGCTAAGAAGTCTCGTGCGGTATCTCCTACGCTAGGGAAACAACTGACACTAATTCTTTCTAGAGGGCAACCTGAATTTGTGCGCGCAACTGCATGACTGGTTAATTCAGTGCTAATTAACTTGGTTGGTTGTTTTGGGGAAGGTCTCATCGGATTAGGGAAGGACGGGGAAGGAAGTCGGCCGTGCCCTTTGAAAAGAACAATCCCGCATTTGCTTGGAGCGGTTTAGTGAAATCACGGAAAACCTAAATCAGGATGGCCGGACTCGGGATTGAACCGTCGTCCTCCCGTATGCTGCTAATTAACTCCTAAACGGCTTAATGTATAGAAATTATTTTCTTAACAATTACACTATGTGATCAAAATTATCCGGACACCTGGGTGAAAATGACTTACAGGTTCGTGGCGCCCTCCATCGGTAATGTTAGAATTCACTACGATGTTGGCCCACCCATAGTCTGGGTGACAGCTTCCACTCTCGTAAGCACACGTTCAATCAGGTGCTGGAAGGTTTCTTGGGGAATGGCAGCCCATTCTTCACGGAGTGCTGCACTGAGGAGAAGTATCGATGTCGGTCGGTGAGACCTGGCACGAAGTCGACGTTCCAAAACATCCCGAAGGTGTTCTACAGAATTCAGGTCAGCACTCTGTGCAGGCCAGTCCATTACAGGGATGCTATTGTCGTGTAATCACTTCGCCACAGGCCGTGCGTTATGAACAGGTGCTAGATCGTGTTGAAAGATGCATTCGCTATCCCCGAATTGTTCTTCAACAGTGGGTAGCAAGAAGGTGCTTAAAACATCAAAGTAGGCCTGTGGCACGATAGTACCACGCAAAACAACGAGAGGTGCAAGCCCCCTCCATGAAAAACACGACCACACCATAACACCACTGCCTCCGAATATTTCTGTTGGCACTACACACGCTGTCACATGACGTTCACGGGAATTCGCCATATCGATCCCCTGCCATTGGATCGCCACATTGTTTACCGTGATTCGCCACTCCACAAAACGTTTTGCCACTGTTCAATCGTCCAATGTATACACTCCTTACACCAAGGGAGGCTTCATTGGGCATTTACCGGCGTGATGTGTGGCTTATGAGCAGCCGCTCGACCATGAAATCCAAGTTTTCTCACCTGCCGCCTAACTGCCAAAGTACTTACAATGGATCCTGATACAGTTTGGAATATCTGTGTGATGTTCTGGATAGATGTCTGGCTATTACACATTACGACCCTCTTCAACTGTCGGCGGTCTCTGTCGGTCAACAGACGAGGTCGGCCTGTACGCTTTTGAGCTGCACGGGTCCCTTCACGTTTCCACTTCACTATCATATCAGAAAGAGTGACCTAGGGATGTTTAGGGGTGTGAAAACCTCGCATTCAGACGTATGACACAAGTGACACTCAATCACCTGAACATGTTCAAAGTCCGTGAGACCCACGGAACGTCCCAGTCTGCTCTCTCCCGGTGTCTATGACTAGTGAGGTCACTGATATGGAGTACCTGGCAGTAGGTGGCAGTAAAATGAACCTAATACGAAAAATATATATTTTTGGGGGTGTCCGGAGACTTTTGATCACATAGTGTATATCTTAGCACACCTACCTAGTAACACTTTTACAAGCCTTTCAGACTGTTTCTCACCACTGTGTATGTTTATCCCTCTGCGTCATGTGCCCACAGCGCCACCAGGCGGCATTCAATTCCTTGATGTAACCGACGGTTCAAACCGGGTCCAGCCATCGTGATTTAGGTTTTCCGTGATTTTCCTTACGTCGCTGCAGGCAAACGCCGGGATGCTTTCTTTGAAAGGACCCGACCGATTTCCTTCGCTGTCCTTTCCAAATCCAAACTTGTGCTCCGTTTCTTAGGACCTCGTTGTCGACGAGACGTTAAATACTAATCTTCTCCTCCTCTTTCCCAGTTGATATAACCCACAAAATACGTGTAGATAGAAAACCTCTATTAATGCGAAAGAAGGGGCAGACAAATAGCAGCGTATGTCTAACGCTTGTACAATGTAATGTGCTATAGAAGAGGAGGAGGTAGTTGATGTGGAAAAACTAGGTGATCTACTAATGCGGTCAGAATCTGACAGGCACTGAATGATGTGGGATATAGCGCGTCTGCAGTAATCGCTGATGCACGAGGTCGTGCTGCAAACTAAAAATTTTTTATATGAAAATTCTTAAAGCTTTTTAAATAAAGCCGGCTTTTGTTAACATTCTACACGTTTACTCTTCCGGTACATGTTTATTTCTCAACCTATGTCATCCTGGCAACGAATGAGATCTCCCAGTGAGAGACCAGTTTGTTGATACCGTCACTGCCGAACGTTTGACTTTGTTGACGGATCCTCAACCTCATCACCGCTTAAACCGATTCATCACTGTCAAGCTGACATCCTTTCTTCTTAAGTTTTGGAAACAGACGAAGATTGGATGGGGACAAGTCGGGACTGCATGGAGGATGATCGATGACATCGAACCCAGGGCGTCGGATTGTTGCAGATATCTCGGCGATCGCGTGTGGTCCGGTTTTGTCACGTAGAAGGAGAGGGGCGCTCCGTGTGGCGACGGAATATTCGAATTCGAAATTCGATTACAGCACGCTGTTTCTCTTGTATCGTCGTAGTTATGTTGCACATCGCTATGTTACACGCTACAATTCGGAGCCATATAGCGTCAGAAGATTCCAGCTTCCGTCAGTGAAGAGGGAAAGTTGACTAAGTACTATTAATGACACGTAATACCACAACAGAGACTGAGAGCAAAATAAAAAATTCAGGGGCGTTATTTTCCAGTCCGTCCCCATATATTCGGGTCTGCTGACATTTGTGGGAGAGGTAGGAATTAGAAAGTTATTTGAGTAGGAGCCAAAACCATTACCAAAGAATTTATGTGTGAATAAATGTGAGAACCATACGTCAGAATGTCAAGTAACTACTACAAGGTGCTGACCAGAATAATATAACAAGGAAGAAAAGAAAAGGTAATTGTAACCAGAGAAGCAAGAAAAATCTAGAAACCTTCCAAGCAACTGTGGATCTAAAGCAACCCCTCAGCAGTGTACGACGAAATGATATTTTCACAGTCCTTAGAACATCTGGGTTCAAGTAGAGATACATACTAATAATGTACAACATCTACAAAACCCAAATAGTAGTAGCTAAATTGCAAGGTCAGGAAAGAATTTCCTTTATAAGAAAAGTGTTTAATTTGTACGTCGAAGTAGCTACAAAGGAACTAGTAACTATTAAAAATCTAGACCTCAGGAGAAGCCTATAATATTTTAATATCAGTGTATTTATATATTTAGCTCTTCAGTTCAGAAGTGAACAGTGACCGGTAACTCACAAACAAAGTCCAATGCCTTGAAAAAACAATTATATCATGAGATTCGCGTCGACATCGTTCTGTTTAAGTAACAGATATGTTCAGTGTGTTGAAACAACCAGATGACCTGACAGTGTGCTTGTACAGGTGTGCGCATACCGAACACTTACTCATTAACCCTACCTCATCACTACACCAACAATTCAAACTTTCAGGTATGACACACAGCGCTAACTTAACTGAAATATTAACTCGGGTCCCTGTTCTTTCAAGGACTTTGTAGTCGTCTTTAATTATATCATTTCACGTGTTTGACATTAATATTAGCAAACACAATTTCTAGTAGATATTGTACACTCAAGTTCAGAAAAAAACAGAACACCTTGTACGACTGGAGATACGACGTTCTTGTACATTAGAAAGTTCTGCAGGAATGTTTAGCATTCGGGTTCAGGGTCAACATCGATATTGCGGTGCAACACCACGTACAGGTAAAATGTGCTTCCGGGTCTCGTTGTCACTACAAACCGAAGGTAATGGAATATGGTGCATCCATCCCGGAAACTGCTGCTTGTGTGGGACGAAGTTTTTCGGCAGTGCAACGGGTGTGTGCAGAATGGTTCACGGAAGGCCTTAGAACACGACGAGATGCGTCAGGACGCACCACCCAGACCACCCCCCGGGAAGATCGACACCTCATCCGAATGGCATTGTAGGGCAGATTTGCGTCCTCCTCCGCTCTGGCGCAGCAGTGGAACAGTGTAACACATCGTGCACTATCAGGGGTGACAGTCCGTCGTCGTTTATTACGGCACGGGTTACGTGTGTGTCGTCCACTTCTCCGCCTACCTTTGACGAAACTGCAGAAACACGGTAGACAGTAATGGTGTGTGGAACGACGTGAGTGGGGACAGGAATGGCATAGGATTCTGCTTCTGCACGGATCCAGTATCTGTTTGTTTGAAAATGATGGCCACATTTTGGTTCGCAGCACACAGGGGTGCGGCATCATAGTGACTGCATTCCCACAAAACATGCAGTGCAAACTCAAGGCCTTAAGGTGTGGGGTGCTATTGTGGACAACTACAACTCACAGTTGGTGCGGGTTCTGGGCACTGTGCTTAATGTGACCTACGTGAATGACATTCTGCGACCCGCTGCGATAGCACCCCACATGACATATTTCAGCAACACAATGCACCATCACATGTCGTTGCACGAACACTTGCCTTCTTGGTGTTGCAGGATGTCAGCCTTTTTCCGTGGCCCGCCACACCTCCAGACTCGTCGGCAATAGAAAATGTATGAGATAAGGTGAAATGACGGGTGTAGCGTTGTGGTCCAATGCCAACCACCACAGATGAACTAGAAACCAGGTGAATGCAGCATTGATGGATATACCACAGGGCACCATTCGCGCCTTACGCGTCGATGTCATCACGCATGGAACAAGTTATCAGCGACCATGGCGGAACCTGTGCCCACTGGACAACAGGACACATGCTGAACTCAGGTGACTGAAATGCTAATCATTTCAGCAGAACACACTAATTTACATGTGCTGTGAATACGAACGTCCTATCTCCAGTCATTCAGGGTGTTCTGCTTCTTCTGAACATGAGTGAACAATAAGCTGAAACATACCTACTCGCCATCTGTGCAGTTTATAAGATTGGGTCTACAAGTATACCCTCGTGGAAGGAAACAGTCTATGTTTCGCTGTATGATACCATACAGCTACTGAACCCGTAATCTGTTCTGGGCACTGCTGGTGCCAAAATGTTTCCTCAAGAAGATGGCGTTTTGAACAGAGGAGACTTGAGCACGCACATTATGTTTCGTAGTCCTGTGCAGGTAGAAATAAATTCTCCTGTGTGGCAATAAATGTCACAACTACATAATATGTACATAATTATTCCACCACAAGCAGAATTACATGGGTACTAGATGAAAACAGTAATATGTCATCAGTGAGCTGCAAATTGGAAGGCACATCTAATAATCGATGATTCGACACTGGAAGAGGTAATATATTTTGCGGATGTGCTAGTGCTGCATTTGAAAAATAGCTTCGTCTTGCACTAACACTAAAGTGAAGTCGTGTGGCATGAATGGCTAGGAGATCCCGCAGGCACCTATCCGTCGCGAAGTATCAGCTGCGTATGTAAGTGTAACTGGTAAGTGTAGGTGACTGGAAAATGTGTGTGTGTGTGTGTGTGTGTCTGTGTGTGTGTGTGTGTGCGTGTGTGTGTGTGTGTGTGTGTGTGTGTGTGTGTGTAACGGCCTTCTCCTCGCGAAAAGCGCCAAGGGGGCAGCCTACATTAACTTCCCCACGCGACGGACGCATCACCGTCAATAGTGTCACATGCCCTCATTTCACGAGACAATGCAGAGAGATTTTGGAATTTAATCTATGACATTGCCGCAAATACTACTGACCAAGAACCTCACTCCATCACTTCTCGTCTCATCACCACAAAATACTGGCGATGAAAATTTCATCTACCACCCGGATTCGAACCGGTTTATCCCCGAGGCTAGTGAAATTGCACAAGGACCCGTTAGCGACTTCATCCACCTCAGCCACGGAGACACATTGCGCGCATACTAAAAAACAGATTACAAAGGAGGTTCTGTATAGGAAACTGTTTGCGAGGAGTTTCCCCCTGGTTGCAAGTAGTTTTCCCCTATCTACAAGTTTTATCTCGTTGCTCTACAGATTCGATACAAATAAGTATAGTTTCATAGGAGAATATTTAAAAGAATGTGATACACAGATTTAAACTCTGTTCTGTAAGTCCCCTTGGTTCAAGTACTGTTATGGCGACAGCGTGGTTGTTGGAATAATGCAATGCACCTATGTACTCTTTTTTTACTTGAGAATTGATATTTTTATGAATATTCAATAACTGTACCAAATCATTGTAAGAATAGTCCTGTATGTAATATAATCATGACTTTAAATACACGTGTTTACGACCGTGTGTCCAACAAACGCGTCATTGATTTTAAACTGAAAAAACAGTGGAAGCAAAGATATGTAGAAGAATGAAATAAACAGTATGTTTAATGTAAAAGAAGGAAGAATTTTACACAGAAGTTACGAAACAGAAGTTACAAACACCGAGCTAGGTAGCGCAGTGATTAACACAATGGACTTGCACTCGCCAGGACGGTGGTTCAAATCTACCTCCAGTCATCCAGATTTAGGTTTTCCTTGATTTTCCTGGAATATCACAGGCTAGAACACAATACTATGGCGATAAGGCACAGAATTGAAACACGATTTAATGTTCCAAAACGATTCATGCGAAAATCGGTAGCTAGTGAAAGGTACGTTGCAATTTTGCAATAATTTGTCGCCATACATCAAACAATGGACGATCGATGTGTACTCCAGAGAAGTGTATTGGGACAATATAAATAGAATATATTGCAGAAAATATAAATAGAAATCTCATACTTTTAGTAGATGATGCAGGTACCAATGATGAAGTACTGTCTGAAATAAACATTCAGCCAGATAAACACGATGAATCGTAGTACCCTATGATAATAATATTAACGAGTTACAGTTGGAATCCATTCACTCGAGAGTAACACTTTATAAGGATCTGAAATAGGTCGTGGGTAATGCAGGTGGTAGACTTCGGTTTCTTAATATAATTCTGGGGAAATGCAATCATGCTGTAAAAAGATTGTTTAAAAATCACTCATGTAACCAGTTCTAGAATGTTGCTCAAGTGTGTGGGCCCTGTACCAAATACGACTAACAGGGCATATTGAGGGGCTGCACGAATGTTCTCATGTTTGTCTGCACGAATGATCACTTATGTGTTTGACTTGTGGAAGAGTATTACAGAAATGACGAAGAAATTGAACTGGCAGACTCTTGTTGAAGATATACGTAAACAATCCCGAGAAAGTCTACTTACAGTGTTTCAAGAAGTGGCTTTAAAAGACGAACCTATGAATATACTACAACCCACTACATATCGCTCCCGTATGTATCATGCGGGCACGTTCAGATTAATCACAGCACCCACGGAGCCATTTAAACAATCATTCTTCCCAAGCTCCATATGAATGGAACGGGAAAAAAACCCTAGTAACTGGTGCAATGGGTCATACCCTCTGCCATGCCTTCACAGTGGTTTGCAGTGTAAGGACGTATATGTAAAATCAGATGTAGATCAATGACGCACTGAGTGTTACATGTAAGATGAGAACTGACCACATCGCACCGAACAGACGTTTCGCTTCCCTGGTAAATACTTCGAGACTAGAGCCAAGCCGGTCGGTGTGGCCAAGCGGTTGTAGGCGCTTCAGTCTGGAACCTCGCAACCACTACGGACGCAGGTTCGAATCCTGCCTTGGGCATGGATGTGTGTGACGTCCTTAGGTTAGTTAGGTTTAAGTAGTTCTGAGTTCTGGAGTGCTGATGACCTCAGATGTTAAGTCCCATAGTGCTCAGAGCCATTTGAACCATTTTGAATAGAGCCACTGCGTTATATTGTCTCAAATTTATTGGCAACAAAAAACCAACGTTATATTTGGCCCCCGTTGCCCCATGCAACTTTTGTCCCACAAACTTTTCAGCTACTATCATACTTTTGGAGTTATTCTTGGTGGCAATAGTTAGTGACTGGCCCTGTATATAATTCAAATCAGTTGAGAGGATTATTCACTCCTAAAATCGCAGTAACTAAGTTTAATTGTAAAACTTACGCAGCCTACGCAGTAGTTCAGCGCATACAGAAATTTGCAAATTGGAAGCATATTTACTGAACTCATACTTCAGTTCCACTTAGTCTAGAATGCCTCCATAAGATGACGTTAAAATATATATCATTGTAAGAGCAGATTATGTTGCTATTTTCAAGAAATCATATTTAAAATATCAGATAGTTATATTACGTATTTAACATTCTGCGCTTTAATCGAGTTTGATCTCCTTTATATTATACATTGGCTTGTTGAACTGCACGTGTAAATGATAACATACATTATATAACGTCATGTAAATAACTATTCGTTCATCATCGTTCATGAAGTGTGTTTGTAACAGTATTTATCTTACTGAAAGCAGGTTTTTGCTTGATCCATTTATGTTACAGGAAAAATACACGTCCCCAAACTTACAGTAGCAGAGCTGGACATCGAGGAGCGCGACGGCCTATCGCGTTAGGTGTTCAGTGCTCTAGTCTATTTCCGATATTCGCCAGAGCGGAACAAAGATAATGAAAATACCTTCCTAGATGTTATCCGCCGTGCTATACTTCAGTTCAGAGAAGAGTGGAGGAAGGATTGCATGCAGTCGTTTCAGATGATTGGAGGATTCCGTTCTTCATTTTATGACTAAAAGTTGGAAGACACCGCCTTTAAAGTTTCTGTGCTCCCTAAAATAGTTATCGGCTGCAACTGGTAACTTGAAAGTAACTTTTGGTACTTCTGGTAATTCGACAGAAACCATAATGTTAGGTCTGTTACTGTTTTGTTTTATCCTTCGACGTATAAGTGCTTTTCTAGAAGCCATATTCCAGTTTTTCCTTCAGGGAACCCACTGTCTAGATTCAAAAACATAGATTTCTTTTAATTTATCCATCAACGTAGTCGAGAAAAATCGGTATCTGAACGAACTTTCGACGTTGTTAATGAAAATGTTATTTTATGCTCATCTTCTAGTAGAATCCGTTTTCTGTCGGCTTTGACTTTAATGACAGCTACTAGATATAGCTGGTACATCTCTGTTACAAGCTGAATTAATAGCAAATACAATAAAATGCGAACTCTGATGTGCCAGTTGAAACGTTTTCGGGAAAATAATTTTTATCAGATGAGGTTTTCTAATAAATTCTCAATTACGAGTTCTGATTTAGCATAAAGAAACTTATTTTTAACTGTCAGCAGACTAGGACAAATAAGAGATCACAAAGGGATTTTTCATTATCTTTCGTGTGGCATACTCAGAATTAACCTCACTAGCACTGTTTACGCATAATTACAGGAAATCCGCATCATAATACTTCCAGAGTTATCAAATGGTTCAAATGGCTCTGAGCACTATGGGACTCAACTGCTGTGGTCATCAGTCCCCTAGAACTTAGAACTACTTAAACCTAACTAACCTAAGGACATCACACACATCCATGCCCGAGGCAGGATTCGAACCTGCGATCGTACCGTTCATGCGGTTCCAGACTGAAGCGCCTAGAACCGCACGGCCACACCGGCCGGCCCATAGTTATACAAAATATCAGAAACGTATAATCATCAGTTGTAAAGCTGCATTACTACCACCACTCATTAACGCTACTTGCGTGCTGTTACATGTTTTATTTTGTCTATATATAATTATTTTTGAATTAATGAGTGAAGTTCATTAGCAATGTCCATATCTGACAGCTTATTAAATTAGTTCATCGCGACAGCACCGCTTGATAGGGCTCGAGAAGCGCTTTTCGTTATTCCGCTGTCCACTGTAACAATTTTTCTTTGGTACATATTAATTTTGTAGTACATAACGTACTTAAAAACAAAAGTAGTTCCTGTTGGTTTCGTCGCATTTGTTATCTTTTTATTCCAGAACTTCCTGCCTGCAATTTCCTTTCCTAAGGTGTAGTAGATTTTATCGTTGCTCGGCTACTAACAGTAGTGATCACTTACATGAATTTTGTATATTCCCGAGTTTCCTACCATTCTCAGTTTTCAGCTTCTGACATTGTTACGCTGATACATGGCGTTGAGTCTACGAAACCCCATTATCACCACGTGGCTACCTCTTAACCTTTACGGAGCGAATGATTTGGTACCTTACCTGCCGCAGTGACAGGGAAAACGCAAACATAGTGCCAGCGTGCAACTCGTTACGCCTGCTCTGCCGCGCTCGACGCGGCGCATCACTTTACGTTCCGAAGGAATATGTCTGACTGCTGATTTATGATATTGTATCTAAAATAGTGCTTTGTGAGAAATTACCCCAATAAGTTAGGCATGTGCGACAGAACCCCCATTTTTTAAATAGACTCTTCGGTTTCTTGCAGGCGAGTACCACGGATTCGGTAGATTACAACGACAACAAAACTATCACAAAGGCTAATCAGGTGGAATAAAAATTTGCTTTAATTTCATTCTGCACTACCGATAGTTTTCCATTTATGAGTCACTGTTAAGAGTACGTGGATTTCATTTTTTACGAGCATCTAGTATAACGATTTTCTAACCCCTTGACCCTTGCACAACATCGAAAACGCCGAAACCTATTGTTATTGCAGAGTAACATAAAAAAAATCTATTCTCCCTGAACAGGTTATGCAGAAATTCTATTTTCTAAATCGGAACTGGATCGTATTGTGATGGTTCAGAGAAGTGTCATAAAAGGGAAGAATTCGCCGTTTACCACAAAACCACGTGGTTAGAGCAGAAATGTGTGTCGTGTACTTATTGTTAGTAGTGTCAAATCGTCTAGAGTGTACTGGAGCGCCATGGAAGCAGCTGACTTTTTAGTTTTATTTTTAGAAAGACCATAGATTATTCGATAGATAACCATCCGCGCAAGGGTCTTTCTGGGGCAGCTCGTGAGGGATATACTAATACAACTACTTGCGTGCAGGGGACCTTTTCCTGGTTTTAAGAGGGAATTTATTACAGATTGTCTACACCACTGAAGGATTTTCTTCTCGGACCAAACTGACTTAGAAAATTTCAAGGATTGTTCTGGATGCAGACGTAGCTGTTTATCATGCCTTAATGAATCATACCTGGTTTGCATATGGCGTCGTGGAAGGAGGTAATGCATTATGAGGTTTCCAGCTGCGAAACGGCCAGTTTTAGACCTTACTATTTGTGTAATTAAGTAAAACATCACTTGGCAGCAAGAGTGCAACACGGAATTTCGCCTCTTAGCTATGGTACATTGCAGGAGACAATCACCTATTTTCAAAGTCAGTGTACAATAACCACTCACAGGCTGTAGGTGGCAACACTGGCAGTAGAGAGTATACTGGGTGTTACAAAAAGGTACGGCCAAACTTTCAGGAAACATTCCTCACACACAAATAAAGAAAAGATGTTATGTCGACATGTGTCCAGAAACGCTTAATTCCCATGTTAGAGCTCATTTTAGTTTCTTCAGTATGTACTGTACTTCCTCGATTCACCGCCAGTTGGCCCAATTGAAGGAAGGTAATTTTGACTTCGGTGCTTGTGTTGACATGCGACTCATTGCTCTACAGTACTAGCATCAAGCACATCAGTACGTAGCATCAACAGGTTAGTGTCCATCACGAACGTGGTTTTGCAGTCAGCGCAATTTTCCAAATGCGGAGTTGGCAGATGCCCATTTGATGTATGGATTAGCACGGGGCAATAGTCGTGGCGCCGTACGTTTGTATCGAGACAGATTTCCAGAACGAACGTGTACCGACAGGAAACGTTCGAAGCAATTGATCGGCGTCTTAGGGAGCACGGAACATTCCAGCCTATGACTCGCGACTGGGGAAGACCTAGAACGACGAGGACACCTGCAATGGACGAGGCAATTCTTCGTGCAGTTGACGATAACCCTAATTTCAGCGTCAGAGAAGTTGCTGCTGTACAAGGTAAAGTTGACCACGTTACTGTATGGAGAGTGCTACGGGAGAACCAGTTGTTTCCGTACCATGTACAGCGTGTGCAGGCACTATCAGCAGCTGATTGGCCACCACGGGTACACTTCTACGAATGGTTCATCCAACAATGTGTCAATCCTCATTTCAGTGCAAATGTTCTCTTTACGGATGGGGCTTCATTTCAACGTGATAAAATTGTAAATTTTCACAGTCAACATGTGTGGGCTGACGAGAATCCGCACGCAATTGTGCAATCACGTCATCAACACAGATTTTCTGTGAACGTTTGGGCAGGCATTGTTGGTGATGTCTCGATTGGGCCCCATGTTCTTCCACCTACTCTCAGTGGAGTACGTTATCATGATTTCGTACGGGATACTCTACCGGTGCTGCTAGAACATGTGCCTTTACAAGTACGACACAACATGTGGTTCATGCACGATGGAGCTCTTGCACTTTTCAGTCGATGTGTTCGTGCGCTTCTCAACAACAGATTCGGTAACCGAAGGATTGGTAAAGGCCAATTTCGTGGCCTCCACGCTCTCCTGACCTCAACCCTCTAGACTTTCATTTATGGGGGCATTTGAAAGCTCTTGTCTACGCAACCCCGGTACCAAATCCAGAGACTCTTCGTGCTCATATTGTGGACGGCTGTGATAGAATACGCCATTTTCCAGGGCTGCATCAGCGCATCAGGGATTCCATGCGACGGAGGGTGGATGCATGTATCCCCGCTAACGTAGGATATTTTGAACACTTCGTGTAACAAAGTGTTTGAAGTCACACTGGTACGTTCTGTTGCTGTGTGTTTCCATTCCATGATTAATGTGATTTCAAGAGAAGTAATAAAATGAGCTCTAACATGGAAAGTAAGCCTTTGCGGACACATGTCCACATAACATATTTTCTTTCTTTGTGTGTGAGGAATGTTTCCTGAAAGTTTGGCCGTACCTTTTCGTAACAGCCTGTATAAAGTGTGTCGGGGGAAATGAAATACAGAGCACTCGTTGTCTTAGTATGGAAAAGGACTATTTATCTGACGTCCCAAAGAACATGGTCATTGGCTTTCGGGCCAACGGTGGAGCATTGCCGAAACTGCTAAGTTGGTTGGTTGGTTGCTTGGGGAAGGAGACCAGACAGCGTGGTCATCGGTCTCATCGGATTAGGGAAGGATGGGGAAGGAAGTCGGCCGTGACATTTCAGAGGAACCATCCCAGCATGTGCCTGGAGTGATTTAGGGAAATCACGGAAAACCTAAATCAGGATGGCCGGACGCGGGATTGAACCGTCGTCCTCCTGAATGCGAGTCCAGTGTCTAACCACTGCGCCACCTCGCGCGGTAACTGCTAAGTCTGTAAACAGTTCTTGTGCTGCAAACCGCCCGGTTGAACCAAGGGGTTGCCAAGAATGCCGCCTTAACGAACGTTTAGCGAATGTAGCTGCGAATGGGCCTCCGCAGCAGACACCTGGTTCATGCATCAGTGCTGACAGCTGTTCATGGCCGACGTAGGTTGGAATTTGCTCGCTTGTACTGCATTTGGAGGTCCACTGTGTGGCGACCTGGGGCCTTTGCAAATGAATCACGTTTTATGCTTCACCGTTGGTGTGTACTGCGTGAAACGTCTGAAAGCAGATATCTTCCAACCAGGAAGAAGAGTTATGGTCTGGGAAATGTTTTCGTGGCATTCCCTGGGTAATCTCGTAATTCTGAATGGCAAAATAGATCAACACAAGTTTTCATCTGTGCTTTGGGACCGTGTTCACTTCTACATACAGTTTGTTTTTCCTTGGCACGAGGGCGTCTACCAACAGGATTCGAAGAGCACCAAAATGAGTTTACCGTACTCCTCTGGCCATCGAACTCTCCGGATTTAAACCCAATCGAACTGTTCGCGCCATGGATCCTCAGCTGAGAAACCTAGCGCTGCTGGCTGCGGTACTGAAGTCGGCATGGTTCCACATCCCTGTCGGTGCCTTCCAGGTCCTCATTGAGTCTCTTCCTGCAAGTCTCGCAACGGTCCACACGGCAAAACATGGTTATTCAGGCTTTGGACAGGTGGTCACATTAATGTGACTGGACAATTTAAAATTTTGGAGCGATTAATAGTAAGTAGGAAGTGCACCAGAACTTCGTAGTACTCTCATTTTTGCTTTAACTTTTGCTGTTTTTCTTATGACTCCACGGCGAGTTGACGCATTATATTGGTCAAGTATTCCTCAGAGCCCTGGAAGCTACCCTCAGATCCAAATCAGCCAGTTGGTAGTACATAGTTCAGACTACTTTATAGAATATTATTTTTGGTATCTGCCTTCGTTAGAACTCTTTCCATGCACTGAAGTCAGACTGAAAAATCATTATTGGCATGCATCTTGTTCCTTACCTATTACACAATAACAGCAGTGTGGTATGTAGAGCAGAAACTGTCAGCTGTAAAAAGTGATTTTGGATCTTGGCTTAAACTGTCCACCGCCTTTGTTTTTTCTGATAGCAAAATATTCACAGCCACTCGGCCTATTATGTTTGTCTTGTCAATTGGGGCTGCAGTTACGTAGTGCTTATGTATCAGACGACTTACAATTGGTCTCTTTCAGTCATATACAGAAGGGCTTCCCTGGGACTCTTTCACATGTGCTCTAAAGCAATGCACATTTGCCTGGGTGATAGGAACAATTTAACATCGGAAAATGAGGATCAGAGTTGGGAAGGTTGGTGAGGATGAGTGGTTAATGTGTGAATTAGATAGCAGGTACTAAATCGTCGACTTCAGAAGTCATGGGTATAACAAGGGAGCAATTGCTTGGAATTTTCTACCCATTAGCGTGTTTGTTTTCCACGTTTTTCTTTTTGGGGATATGGCACACTGGATGTGGAGGAAGTATAATGTGCCAGAGGTATTCGCCCTTGCTGGACGACGTACTTTTGGCTTCAGTATGGCATGATCTGTGGTTTTACAATCAGAGTTACTAACAAAAGCGGAAATGTTACCCTCGACTGTTTGCATTTGCATTGATGCGACTACCTTTATAAATCGACATCTCATTGTTGTGGTACTGAATATTTTGGAAGTAAAGGCTACGTTACCTTGAATTATTATTTGGCATCAACACAGAGTACAAGTTTTGTCGCCTTGATTTCGTGAATTCTTGTTACTCAAGAAACGCTTCACTTCCATTCCTCGGAGCCATTTTAATAATTAACATATATTTCCTTGGGACATACATGCAGCAACTAGCTCATAGCGAACAAAGGAATGCTTTCCGTTACTTATTTGACTATTACATCCTAAGTTGTTTGTCCTGGGTTACGATTCCTGTAGTACGTCTTTGTGTTTGAAATCCTCTTCACACTCTTAAAATTAAACTGGAAATACAAAATTTCCCGACATGGAGAAGAAAGCCATTTTAATTCCCTCTCGTCCATAAGCCATGGAGGACTAAACGTGCTTAATTACGTTTCGTTTGTTACCCACACCAGCTGCGGGAGGAAGACATAAAGCAGCTGGTCAACCGACGATTTATCTAACTGCTATAACCGAGGCAGTTCGGTATTCGCTTTCATTGTGGGTTCAGGGAATACCCCTCCACCGTTCATAACCTTACCCTGCTCGAAGGTACCTATTCAACAGGCTTTCCTACACAAGTAAATCTTAACGTGTATTGATTTCGACTATGAGAAGGCTACCATACTATTTGGAGCCGTTATATCGTTGGACAGTTCAACACATGGCGCCTCGGGCACTTTCTCAAATTTATTACGGCATTTCCCCTCCCTACGAAAATTTAGATGTCGAATCGGAGGTAGTCTATCGGATAGTTTTATACACCAGATGGTGGTTCGTCAGTTAAGCTTTTCAAGCGTGGCCTGTATTTGGTAGTTATTAACAGCACTGCGTTCACAATAGTGTTGGGTTGGTTCGTCAATTAAGCGTTTCAAGCGTGGCCCCTGTTATTAACACAACAGTGTTATGTCTAATGTTCTTTATGTGTGGAAGGCTTTCGAATTTTTCATTCATGTTCGAGTCTTGCAGCAAACATACACCAACTGCTAGTAACTACGGTACGAGGCTGCAAAAAAGGAGTAATAAAGGCTAGATTTTGAGTTTCGACAGAAATATTATGAGTGTTATTTTTCACGGTTGCCCCCGTACTTTTAATCTTCATGACCTAAAATTTAGTGACTTCTTTTTAAATGTAAGACAGAGCTTTCTGAGAGTAGTTTGTAACACCGGAGGGATGGAGAACTCATTCTTTCAAAGCATTTGATTTTTTAATTAAAATGTGCTATATATGCAGCATGGGGAACTGATCTACTCTGCCTTTTCCAGTTTGTTTTATGGAGATTTTGTGCTATTTCTGTTTGATTGCCTATACATAGTATATATATTAACTGAACCATGATATACCGAGCGAGGCAGGGGAATGATTAGCATACTGGACTTGCATACGGGAGGACGACAGTTCAAAACCGCGTGCGGCCATCCTGATCTAGGTTTTCTGCTATTTTCCTAAATACTCCTCCAGCATTTCAGAATTATCTTGAACAACTGACTGGTCTTATTGCAAACTGCACAAATTATTTAGATGTAGCAGGGTGACACCGGGGCAGCGTTAACAAAATCTATTGACATTATGTCAGCGTCTTTATTGCCAGGTCATGGGTCGTTGCTTCGAATCTAGCGTAACACGCTGAACAAATTAAAAAAAAGAGGTATACCGCCCCTATGGAACCATTTGGATGTAGTAAATAAAAAAAGTCTAGCTGTTATTCTTGGACAAGTTAATTATTAAGCGAAATTTGTACTTCAAATTTCCCAGATTTCTCATCTGCTCAATAAGCTTTAAAATAATGTTAAATTCTCCCAGCCGGAGTCAATGCCAGAGAGGATTTAATCAGCATAAAAAGTGCCTTAGAACAGCCCCCTGTATGGCTATGTGCGCCACTAGCTACCGCCTCGTCAACACCGGCATTGTAAAATCGTATATATTTGCGAGCGGATGCTTCGGCGTTGTCTCAGTACTATTGCATCAATAGGCCGAAGGCTCTGAAAAATTACTAAATTTGAATCCTAAACGTTATTTCCCGCCAGCGCCACTATTTGTAAATTGGGAAGGCAACCATATTATCATAAAATTTCACATTTATGTGTACAGGTCAAAGTTTCATCTGATCAATGATCATAAGCGCCTGATTTCATTCATTAATCCCAACTGTACGGTTCCTAATTAAGACAACGCTACAGCTGCAGTTGTGGGCACTGGCTATAAGTAATTACCATTACGAAATCCAGTATTAGCCAGCCACGCAGTGTGCATATCGGAATGCTCTTTCCCGCCTGCCTCGCGACCCATTACAGAACACGAAGCGCTCAGACAACAAGCAGCAACACGCGCTCTACGAAATACCAATCACTGCTCGGGAAGTAACGACATAAACTGGCCGCGATCCGCTACCGTGTAGGGTGCCGTTTGCTGTGCAGAGAGATTGGCCAAAGCATTTACCAAGGGCAAAGACTATTTTTCATTGTGCCACCACTATCACAAAACCAACGGTGCCCTCTTGTTGTTCACAGTGTTCACAGATAACTCTGATTGCCGAGGTGTGATTTTCCCCACGTACTCATCCTTCTCGCCCAGTTCATTGACGAATGTGCAGATCGAATACACTAGCACGGCGTCAGTTTTCTGGGCCAAAGTTCACGCCACCATCTAACATACGACAGTGCGGAATTTCGATCACAGCTAGTGTAGTGTTTTAATTCTGATTCCGCACTGATCATTCCTGCAAATAGTCCATTCCACTTTTTAAATCAATGTGATCGCTAGTTGTCGGTAGCTTTTGTATGTTCCTATATGCGTAACGCGGATAATCACTACTATGTTTCGTGCGGTTCTAGGCGCGTCAGTCTGGATCCGTGTGACCGCTACGGTCGCAGGTTCGAATCCTGCCTCGGGCATGGATGTTTGTGATGTCCTTACGTTAGTTCGGTTTAAGCAGTTCTAAGTTCCAGGGGACTGATGACCTCAGAAGTTAAGTCCCATAGTGCTCAGAGCCACTTGAACCATTTAGAACCACTACTATGTTTTTAGCTACTATTTGTGCCCTGACCATCTAATGCAATAGTTTCCGACAACGGCCTTCAATCTATGGCGTGTTCATTCCAAGAATTCTGTAAATGTCACAGGATAGAGCATTTGGCACGCATCTCTCCCATCCAGTGTCAAATTCAGAAGCTGGACAGCTGATGAGGACATTTAAAATGTAATTGCGGAAAATTATGCCAACAGTTATTTTCAGATAAGCACTCACTATTTTTCTCGCAATACGTATGTCCACGCTTGGTAACATACATATTCCAACCAAATCATTGCACCGGTGCAGACCACATACTGTCTTCGACCTGCGGCGTCTACCACAGTGGTAGCACCATCTGCATACATAACCATAGTATCACACGAGCTGCAGTGTACGAGCTGCCACTTCCGCCAATTAATTTGTACACCCACACACACTGAAATGAAAAATCTAAAGAGGGAGGGTAGACACATATGGCTGTGTGATCTCTGGACCACAAAAGTTTAAACAATAGGTCAAAAATACAAAAACGTAAAACTATTACTACACTTATTTTGTCGTCAGTTGAAATTGAGGGCAGGGTTGCACTCATGTCAGAATATAAAGTTTATCGGATTGGAATATGATGTACCGAAATGCATACGTCACAGACTTTCCAGATGAATGGGTCCTTCCGCCACAGCAAGAAGCCCTGTATGGAGGGTCTCTGTCTTATACAGCGAAGAGTGGGTGACGCTGTGACCGACAGGAGGAACGTTTTGATGGCTAGTTGATTTCGTGGTCTGGAGGTTGTTTTCGCTCAATTTGAGCCTCTCTCCAGCCTATTCATGCATAATCTTTTGCCTCAACACGTAGGTCATAGTCTGTAGGAGGATGGCACACTGTTCATTTGTGTTCCTTCTTGAGGGCTCCTTGGCTACCTAGATCAGTATTCCCATTTCCATTTGTCATGTAACAGCTTAAATTTGACCAAAACCGATTAAATTGTAGCCCTTAAAGTCAATACATAAAAGTATCGATGTAATCAAATTACGTTAAATGTATCTATGTTTTCTAATCATGTTAAATGTCTTTTACCATCTGTTAAAAGTAAATGGAGTAGTATATATTCCTTAACAAAATCAAAAGAGAGAAATAGATTATATGCAAATTAATAATACTTTCGGCAAAAAATATAAGGAAGTCGGGGATCCAATTTGGGTTTTCAAACCGTAGTTGGGTGGATGACCATGGTGCTAAGTGGAATGGAAAGGACGGAGCGAAACAAAAAGAAAGCAGTCGCAGGCTGGGCAGCCTGGTGTACGTACGTAGTTGTATCATTTCTTGTGATGTTACCATTTTTGAGCACTAAATCTTTGTATAGTAGGGTGAAAGTCGTCTCCAGAAAGTGCGGTTTTAGGAAAGTAAGAATATTCAACATTAATCTGAGATGGAATTTGGAGCTGACTCAGCTTCAAGGAAAATTGGCACGTCCAATTATCATTCTGCACTTTTGAATTACTCCAATGGCTTTGTCGCATTGGTACCATCGGTTCCCGTCAGCTCACCGAAGTTAAGCGCTGTTGGGCTAGTCTAGCAGTTGGATGGGTCGCTGTCTGGGGTCTGCCGAGCGCTACTGGCAAGCGCTATGGTCACAGCCCTTATGAGGCCAATTGAGCAACTACTTGACTGAGAAGTAGTGGCTTCGGTTACAAAAATTGACAACGGTGGAGAGAGCGGTGTGGTCACCACATGCCCCTCCATATCCGCATTCAGCGACGCCTACAAGCTGACGATGAAACGGCGGTTGGTCAGTACCGTTGTGGCTCTCGAGGCCTGCTCGGACGGAGTTACAGCTATAATATTGAACAACAGCAGCACCACGACGCTGCAGTAAACAAGGCAAGACTTTTTATTAAATCAAACTGAACAGAGGAATAGCAAATATTACAACCACTAGCGTCATATGTAAATAATGAATAGAAAAATTTATTTAAAATAGCTGTTAAATTCCTTATCCTAAAGTCACAAACTGAATTCTAATTTCCATGTTACTGTATTCGAATAATTTTGAGTAAATCTAAACGGTCTAAAATAGTATAAGATAATTTCAGAATCATGACAATGAACGAGTGTCGTTAGTGTACTTAGAACAAACCGGTCGCAATGCTAATTCAATTAATGCTTCAGATTTTGAGCTTTCTTTCATTTAATTGTCAGTTATTCATTTATCATTAATACGTAAATGCAAAATTTAAATATGGTAGGCATTGAGCTACGTCGGAATCTCACAGCTTGTATCCATCTTGATTCCAATTAGAACATTGAAAAGTAACTGTAATAACGTAAATTCGTTTCACTAACAGTTATTCTGAAGGAAAAAAATTAAACTGCTCCTTCAGAGCAGGCGACCACAGATCTTCGTAAAATTATCTTCTTTTTCAGAGGAACTGTAGTACGGTACGATTGTACCAGTCCACAATCCTTCGCTACTTGGTGAGAAGAAAACTACAAGGTAGGCAGTGAAGTGTTTCTCCAGAGCAATACACCTTGCTGTGTGCCGAAGTTGTTGCAGGTCGAGCCCTATTATCCTCACTGTGATTTGCAGAGAGGTGTAAAAGAAAAGTAGCTACCAAAAATTAACAATATTCCGCTAGGTTACACATGATCAACTCAGTAAATAAGTATTGTGAGAGTCAGCAAAAAATAGTAACTGTTATACACTGCATATTAAATGCTAATACTCAACTGAGTGAACAAAAGGCTTTCGTTTTCTTGAACGAAAGAGAGGTAGGCCATTAGGACAGTTCTTTTGTGATAATATGCGAGGCCCATGGCTGGGTCGTGCGCTGCGCGGCCGTAAAATAAGGCCATACACCGCCTTGTTTTTTCGTAGCTCCGTAGGCGTCTAAGAATTTTCTTTCCAGTGAATTAAAACCTAACTCTCTACCATATAAAACATAACAAAAAGCAAACACAGCTATTATAACAGCTAAAATTATAGTTTAGTAGTTAAAAAGAAATACATTCCCTGCTACGAAAGCATTAAACATTTTGATTAATCGCGGGACTTGTACTTTAAAAATCAAAGACAAATCGGTCACCCGTGGAATCGGCGGGTTTAGCTACACCTTCATTCCCTTGTATACCAGTATCTAGCAGGATATTATCTCCTTCTCATGCTATTATAGTAAAAGAATTGTATTCCATGTATTCTGTGTATTTTTTTTCCCCTGGTGGATTATTTACTGAAGTGTGTGAAGAGCTTATGAGAACATTATTTCTTGGCTACAGCTCATGTGCTTTAGTGACTTTAGAATCACTAGCGACTCAATGTGGTATACCGACGATTCCTGAAGACACAATCAGCGTTAATTCTTGAGCAGCCTAAAGGTTCTCCCTGTTTTGACCCACCTGTATACACAGTTTTAAAAATAGATTGCCCATCTAAATATTACAAAATAAATATTTAAAATCATATTTAAAGCACCTAAATTTAAAACAATTGTAGACCTCTTAAAACCATGGCATAATTTATTGTTATTCACGACCCACATTTCCGAGAGATTACCATTCGAACAGAATCCAAGTGCCTTCCTCTGTCGTGGATGATCATCAAAATATCAGCTTGTCAGCCTTCGCGTTCTAACTGTCGCTGCGACCAAGCTAATCCCCACGATGGACTGTATCCATTATCTACATGGTTTGGTTGGTTGGTTGGCTGGTTGATTGGTTGGGGGAGATGATCAAACACCGAGGTCATCTGTCCCATCGAAATAGGAATAGTAATTTGTTATAACAGCACTTGCCGAAGAGCGTATTCAAAATGGTTCAAATGGCTCTAAGCACTATGGGACTTAACATCTGTCATCAGTCCCCTATACTTAGAACTAATTAAACCTAACTAACCTAAGGACATCACACACATCCATGCTCGAGGCATGATTCGAACCTGCGGCCGTAGCAACAGCGCGGTTCCGGACTGAAGCGCCTAGAACCGCTCGGCCACAGCAGCCTGCTAATAGCGTATTAATCACTAGAACTTGTTTTCATTATTAACAGGCAACTGTCTATTTTAGAGAGAAGTTTCCTCTCCCCAGAAAATATAAATAACAATTACCCTTGCCTAGGATTTGTACACACATCAATTTTATGCTGGAAATTAATAATAGACTTCATGTCACCATACGATCTGAATAACGCGTCAGGCTTTTTCATCCGCACTTGTAGGCTTTGCTCTGTGGCTTTCAGATACTTCGGACATTGGTCCTCCGCTTTATAATCTATCTTGTTCTACATTACGTGGTTGCAGTTAGGGATTGGCATTTTGTCTGCCACGTAAAGCATAGTTTCTGTGGTTTGCTTTAGTGATATGTGCTCATTACAACCAGTTACACAACCTTATCGAGCTTCAAATAGCTGCTTTTGCCGTGTACATGTCGAATGGAGTTCTTGAAATGGAATCAAAATTGAAACGAAATTTATTTGGTTTTCAGTATGGGAAAAAATGTGCAAAGGATCTAACGCGAAAATGTTAGTATCTGTTCAAAAGTTTATTGCTTACTAGGTTATTATCGAGCTTCTACTGTGTACTTACCACAACTCTGACCCCACAATGTTACCGACTGCCTGTTGTAAGTCACATACTGAGCCGACCTTCCTGCAGCTCTGGTGTACCAGTACGGTGACATACGTCCAAGTTAGTGAGAGATACTGTTACACTCGCGTTCAATTGGAAGTCCTCCACGGCGCCATTGACATCCACTGTTAACAGAAGCTGTTGCACCCCTCCTTCGGATGTTACAGATACTGGCTGGATAACACGTAGGGAGCAGGAATCTGGTGCTGTCGTCCACTGGCCAAGGCAAACACTTGCCAAATGCCCTGGTTTGTAGCAAGTAAAACATGAGACGTCACAGAAAGGGAAAGGAGGTCGCTCATGCCTGGTGTGGCAGTCGAGAGTGAAATGTTCGGATAGGCTTTCCTGGGGCTTGTGAACAGCTGCGCAGGAGGCTTCTTTGTGAGTTTTCGCTCGCTTTAGGAGATGCCAAAGGCAGACTAGGTGTTCTTTTCTGGGGGCGTCTGCCAACAATGAGCTAAGTGAATCGCTAACAACTGCTGGAAGACAAGGTGCTCAGTAATTTAGATGATGAAGCTGACTGACAGCCATCAGTCGACCGATGAACACATAGCTGGCAACTGGTGAGGTATTCATCATTAATGTTGCCGTCAAATATAGACTGCGCTGAAGTCGTTATTTCGTGTGCTTCAGCGATTTTTAGAGCCTTACTTAATGTCGTATCACATACCTTTTATACTAACTTCACCACCTGGAGCTAGATGTATGATAACATCACCGATTACAAGATTTAGCACAATATGCTTACACAGTTTACATGCAAAAGCAGACATCGGGGCTAAACCTTGAAAATCAGCAGGTAATGCTAGATAGGTACGTCCGCTTGCCCTCCTTAACACACCGATTATACTTCAATGTAACTGCTACCACATATGTTTTGTGACTGTAATATTCTGTTAGCAAACTATAAATTTCATAAAAACTCAAATCAATGGGAAGCAAGAGGTATCTTAATTACTGTATCACTTCGCAAAATTTGCTACAAGATGCCAGTAAAAGAGGAATTCAGTCCAGGTTCGTTTTATGAGATTGCTGGCAGTGAAAACTGGAAGACGTCTGTTCATGACGTTGTCAGAATGTTTTATGCCTCTTGGTAGTATCACAGACTTTCTGAGTAACAAATAAAATAGCTACTTGTTAGCACATACTCTCGAAAGCCTGCTGTGTAGCAGCTTCCAGTAGGGCCAAATTATCAAATATGAATAGATATCGCCGGCCGTGGTGGCCGAGCGGTTCTAGGCGCTTCAGTCTGGAACCGTGCGGCCGCTACTGTCGCAGGTTCGAATCCTGCCTCGGGCATGGATATGTGTGATGTCCTTAGGTTAGTTAGGTTTAAGAAGTTCTAAGTTCTAGGGGACTGATGACCTCAGATATTGAGTCTCAAAGTGCTCAGAGCCATTTGAACCATTTCGAATTGATATCTCTTCAACCCACAGTGTAAGTGACTAACGAGCTTAATAGAATCCAATATACAGAGAAGGCGGCGGTTGACCATCTGCTCCAGAGACTTTCCTACACAGCTGGTAATGGAAACATTATGATAACTAATCTCGCATGTACGGTTTTCCCAGTTTCAAGAGGGAAATGAAATCGCTTCATTTCATTAATCGGAGGACTGTTCTGCCAACCACATATAGCCAATAAGGGCGAAGAACATTTTACTGCTTCCCTGTAGAAGGCGACGGAACATTCTGTAATGTATCCTATTGAGATGAATTACAGGCAGTAGGTAATGCACAATCCAGCTCCGACATAAATAATTGATGATTGTATACTTCGTTATTTGTAGAACTTAAGTCCCAACCGCCGCTTTCAGAGGCCAATCTGTTGCTTCAGAAAGCAAGATCCTGACTTGCGGTCGTGGTTAACTCTGGCGAAATGTTCCACAGCTGTCTGGGGTAATTCTCACGGGTTGGTCTGGAGATCATTGGTTCACATTACAGAAGCCACTAAGCACCTCCTACCTCTCCCATAAATCTTCCTTATAGTTCCCACATAATGAAAGAACAATTTTTGTCAGACTAGGAAGAAAACCAAGAGACACGATTATAATCCACGTATACATGTCACAAACTGGTCGTAAAGTGGATGGTTGACATATTACTGTCACTTCCAAGAAATATGAGGTGAATTAAAGGAGATGAAAATCTTATCATTTTGTAGGATATGAATGCTGTTGTTGGTGAGGGAAAGGAAGAAGAGGCGTCTGAGGACTAAAAGAGGACACAAACTTGTGAATTCTGCCACAGATAGAAACTTTGCATCACAAATATTTTTTTAGTTATCACACAAGATAAAAGTATAAGTAGAAAATGACTCGTGATATTAACTAATATCACATTGATTGCACACTTGCTAAACGCAAATTTGAAAACCAAGTCAAATACAGTAGACCTTGCCTAGCCTGTAATGTAGGAAAGAACAAGACTTTGGTAATAATGAAACCCGAATTGAAATTCAAGATAATTAAAAATAGAAATAGATGCAAAAAAATGGCTCTGAGCACTATGGGACATAACATCTATGGTCATCAGCTCCCTAGAACTCAGAACTACTTAAACCTAACTAACCTAAGGACATCACACAACACCCAGTCATCACGAGGCAGAGAAAATCCCTGACCCTGCCGGGAATGGAACTCGGGAACCCGTGCGTGGGACGCGCGAACGCTACCGCATAACCGCGAGCTGCGGACAGAAGTAAATGCAAATGGGAAATAACTAACTTCAAAAACAAGACTACACTGGAAATGTACGAGCAGATAGCAGACAGGAAAACAAATGCAAAGGGCTGCAATGAGGTTAAATAAAACTGGGTTATTATAAAAACTGATATTTTGGAGACACCACGAGAAATAATAAGAATGATTCCTTTCCGTTTTTATTTCTTTTTGTTTAAATTATTTGTCTTCTGCTCTCTCTCATCATATTCAGCAGGTTGGAAGTAATAATCCGTTAATGCTTGGGACATTTACACAAATGAGACAGCTGTTATTGATAAAAGAATAAACGGAGATGAAGTGCAATTACGACAAGGTTTCCGACAAAATTGTGTATGTTAGTCATAATATGTAACCTGTATAGAAGACACACATTAAAAACTCAGAGAAGTCTCACAAACAGCTATGCTAATACTCGGTCAAAGAAATGGTATGATAAGATTTACTAACGAACTATTCTATGTAGAAAGTAAGATCAGTATGGATGGACGGAGCGAAGCAGAAATTAGAAGCAGAACCGCTCAATCAAATACTGCATTCAAGAAGAGGAGGAAGAAGATCTTAACTGCAAAAAGCACCAGCCTAGCAATAGAGAAGATGTTTCTCAAACTCTTCTTTTAGAGTATGGCTGCAAAACCTCAGCTCTGAGGACCTAGGAAAAGAGGAAACTAAATTCTTTCGAGATATGGTGCTATACACACATACTCGAAATAAAGTGGACTACCATGATCTCAAACGAAGAGGTCCTCGAAAAGGTGGGTGAAAAGAGAAGCTTGTGTAAATTAGTTGCTAAAAGGAGAGTCCATCCTTTTGGCTATCTAGTGAGACATGAAGATCTGTTAGACACAAAAATAAAGGGGAGTGGTAATGCAAAAAAGAATTAATGGAAGAGCACAGCTGAGATACATAGACCAAATAATGGAAGATGTGGCATACAATACCTGCCAAGAAATGAAGAGGACATCAGAAAGACGTGAAGGGTAGATGACTGCGGCCAACCAATCCCAAATTGATCAAAATGGTTCAAATGGCTCTGAGCACTATGGGACTTAACATCTGAGGTCATCAGTCCCCTAGAACTTAGAACTACTTAAACCTAACTAACCTAAGTACATCACACACATCCATGCCCGAGGCAGGATTCGAACCTGCATCCGTAGCGGTCGAGCGTTTCTAGACTGAAGCGCCCAGAACCGCTCGGCCACATCGGCCGCCCGAATTGATCACAACAGAAGAAAGTCTACCGTACAGTTTCACTTTTATTGGGACATTTTACGGTGTTCAGGAACTGTTGCTCTTCTTAATAAAACGATAACACTTCGCCCTCGCTAACTAAAGGCAATGAGTTTCTCTACAGCATATGAAACTACGCAGAACCGCCCGCTTGCTCCTGACACCAGGATATATACTGCCTTTGCAGTTGGACTGAGGACTGTGAAACTGATACTTCAGCGTAATAGTGGATTATGTTGGTAATACGATACTCCCATTTCAAGACACTGTGGTAGTGTCCAAACACATTACGTGGGCTGTGCAGTACGCAGTTTGACTAACTGAAAAGCTATCGTGGAAGCTCTCTTGCGGGCACTGCTTTGCTAGCAGCACAATTGAGGAAGTGACATCTGAGAGCAAGTATGACCACTTCCCACTGAACAGTGTCTGAGAGCACAAGAGACAAGAGCATACCGGTGTATCGATAGCACTGAACTAACCTGCTGCAATGCTGAATTGTATAGTCTCCCCTTGTTCACTGCACATGTATATGGTGACTTTGCAAGGTTCTCAGTGGCTCTACCCTTGGGGCACTTTTAAACGCCCCACATAGGAGAACAGAAGAAAAAGTTGAAATACTGCCGAATCAACTAAGCTAGAACGTGTTAGTCTAGAGCAAGGCCGGCCAGAAATTCTGCACGCGTGCGGTGCTCTTGCACATGTGCAACTTCCGGGTCACAGCGTGCACGCCGCAGCCGTCAGCGTTCATGTAGTGCATGTTTCTACGCACAGATGTCGCTCCTCTGTTACACAAAGTGCGTCATCGACACCTCGTATGTACACTCCTGGAAATTGAAATAAGAACACCGTGAATTCATTGTCCCAGGAAGGGGAAACTTTATTGACACATTCCTGGGGTCAGATACATCACATGATCACACTGACAAACCACAGGCACATAGACACAGCCAACAGAGCATGCACAATGTCGGCACTAGTACAGTGTATATCCACCTTTCACAGCAATGCAGGCTGCTATTCTCCCGTGGAGACGATCGTAGAGATGCTGGATGTAGTCCTGTAGAACGGCTTGCCATGCCATTTCCACCTGGCGCCTCAGTTGGACCAGCGTTCGTGCTGGATGTGCAGACCTTGTGAGACGACGCTTCATCCAGTCCCAAACATGCTCAATGGGGGACAGATCCGGAGATCTTGCTGGTCAGGGTAGTTGACTTACAACTTCTAGAGCACGTTGGGTGGCACGGGATACATGCGGACATGCATTGTCCTGATAGAACAGCAAGTTTCCTTGCCGGTCTAGGAATGGTAGAATGATGGGTTCGATGACGGTTTGGATGTACCGTGCACTATTCAGTGTCCCCTCGACGATCACCAGAGGTGTACGGCCAGTGTAGGAGATGGCTCCCCACACCATGATGCCAGTGTGTTGGCCCTGTGTGCCTCGGTCGTATGCAGTCCTGATTGTGGCGCTCACCTGCACGACGCCAAACACGCATACGACCATCATTGGCACCAAGGCAGAAGCGACTCTCATCGCTGAAGATGACACATCTCCATTCGTCCCTCCATTCACGCCTGTCGCGACACCACTGGAGGCGGGCTGCACGATGTTGGGGCATGAACGGAAGACTGCCTAACGGTGTGCAGGACCGTAGCCCAGCTTCATGGAGACTGTTGTGAATGGTCCTCGCCGATACCCCAGGAGCAACAGTGTCCCTAATTTGCTGGGAAGTGGCGGTGCGGTCCCCTACGGCACTGCGTAGGATCCTACAGTCTTGGCGTGCATCTGTGCGTCACTGCGGTCCGGTCCCAGGTCGACGGGCATGTGCACCTTCCGCCGACCACTGGCGACAACATTGATGTATTGTGGAGACCTCACGCCCCACGTGTTGAGGAATTCGGCGGTACGTCCACCCGGCCTCCCGCATGCACACTATACGCCCTCGCTCAAAGTCCGTCAACTGCACATACGGTTCACGTCCACGCTGTCGCGGTATGCTACCAGTGTTAAAGACTGCGATGGAGCTCCGTATGCCACGGCAAACTGGCTGACACTGACGGCGGCGGTGCACAAATGCTGCGCAACTAGCGCCATTCGACGGCCAACACCACGGTTCCTGGTGTGTCCACTGTGCCGTGCGTGTGATCATTGCTTGTACAGCCCTCTCGCAGTGTCCGGAGCAAGTACGGTGGGTCTGACACACCGGTGTCAATGTGTTCTTTTTTTCCATTTCCAGGAGTGTATATTACAACCTGGGCTGTATCTGTAAGATCTGTTGCTTCATCGAGCGCAACAGAGAAAGGAACAAAGTATTTTGCCTTATTAATTAGCTGCCTGTGCAGATCGCCGGCCATAGCACTGATACGTCTTGTCACTGTTTGTTTGGATAGACTGATTGCTTGAAACCTGCTAACGTTCGTGGGACACACAAGTTCTGCAGCATCAGTCAGACACCCTTTCACAAACTCCCCTTTGAAAAAGGGTTTCCCAGATTGTGCAATTCTTAATGCGATTTTAAAGATTTAGTTTCGTTGTCATTCTGGAAAATTGAAAACAGTACAGAGTACAGTAAAACAGACATAAATTTAACACAAGAAACTAAGAGTTCAAGAAGTATCAGTTACTTTGACGTACAGTAAACTCGAGTTGACGTGTCTCATCCAGTTTCTTAAAGACATTTAATTTTGCTCGCCGTTCTTCACTGTTGAGTACACTACACTCGTCTTTGTGATATGTATTGTAGTGTCTTTCAATTGAAAACTTACGCTGGTCGCCTATTATTCGGCGGCACAGCAAACACTGTCAGTTTTCACCAACGGCTACAAAAAAGAATTGCAGTTCCCAGTCATTTTTAAACGACTGAGAACATAGATCTCCCGTCTTTTGCTTTTTCACAGTACTTGTATTTCTCAGTACTTCTCTGTTAAGGTTACGGTTACCAGGGGTAAACCCCGAGACTGAATATGTTGCGCTCTTGCTTGTATCACAGAGAAGTGGAGCCGCCGCAGTTCATTTAGGACACATGTCTAATAACAGATGTCGCTGTCGCTCGCTGTCGCACACGTGCGCACATGTGCAGCACATCCGCACATCTGCACACTGTGCAGCGTTTGGCCGGCCCTGGTCTACAGCCTGCCGTGTGGGCATCTTGGTCTAGAGCTTTATTTCACGACAGGTAGAGGAACACATTCATCTATATCTACATGGATACTCTGCAAATCACGTTTAAGTGCCTGGAACAGGATTCATCGAACGACTTTCACAATTCTCTGTTATTCCAATCTTGTATAGCGCGCGGAAAGAGCGAACACCTATATCTTTCCGCAAGAGCTCTGATGTCCCTTATTTTACAATGGTGATCGTTTCTCCCTATGTAAGTCGGTAACAACAAATTATTTTCGAATTCGGCAGAAAAAATTGGTGATTGGAAATTAGTGAGAAGATTCAGCCGCAACGAAAAACGCCTTTGTTTTAATGATGACCACCCTAAATCCTGCATCACTTCAGTGACACTCTCTCCCCTACTTCGTGATAATATAAAACGTGCTGCCCTTCTTTGAACTTTTTCGATGTACTCCGTCAATCCTATCTGATAAGGATCCCACACAGCGCAGCAGTATTCTAAAAGAGGACGGACAAGCATAGTGTTGGCCGACACCTTCAGTAGATCTGTTAAATTTTCTAAGTGTCCTGCCAACAAAACTTAGTCTTTGGTTAGCATTCCCAACATTTTCTATGTGTTCCTTCCAATTTAAGTTGTTCATAATCGTAGTTACTAGGTATTTAGTTGAATTTGCGACCTTTAGATTTAACTGATTTATCGTGTACCCGAAGTTTAAAGGATTCCTTTTAGCACTCACGTGGATGACCTCACACTTTTCCTTATTTAGCATCAACTGACAATTTTCTTTTCTAAGTCATTTTGCAATTTGTTTTGATCTGATGATGACTTCATTAGTCGATAAACGACAGCGTCATCTGCAAACAACATAAGACGGCTGCTCAGGTTGTCTCTCAGATAGTTTATATAGATAACGAACAGCAAAGGGCGTATAACACCACCTTGGGGAACGCCAGAAATCACTTCTGTTTTACTCGATGACTTTCCGTCAACTACTACGACCTGTGACCTCTCTGACAGGAAATCACGAATCGCCGGCCGGAATGGCCTAGTGGTTCTAGGCGCTACAGTCTGGAACCGCGTGACCGCTACGGTCGCAGGTTCGAACACTACCTCGGGCATGGATGTGTGTGATGTCCTTAGGTTAGTTAGGTTTAAGTAGTTCTAAGTTCTATGGGACTGATGACCTGAGAAGTTAAGTCTCAGAGTACTCATAGCCATTTGAAGCATTTTTGAAATCACGAATCCAGTCACATAACTGAGACGATATTCCATAAGCTAGCAATTTCACTACAAGCCGCTGGTGTGGTACAGTGTCAAAAGCCTTCCCGAAATCCAGAAATACGGAATAAATTAAAAATACATTGTTAACAATACTCAACACTTCATGTTTCACAAGAACGATGTTTTCTAAATCCATGTTGACTGTGTGTCAATAGACCGTTCCCTTCGATGTAATTCATAATGTTCGAACACAATATATGTTCCAGAATCCTGCTGCATATCGACGTTAATAATATGGGCCTGTAATTTAGTGGATTACTCCTACTACCTTTCTTGAGTATTGGTGTGACTTGTGCAACTCTCCAGTCTTCGGGTACGGATCTTTCGTCGGTTGTATATGATTGTTAAGTATCGAGCTGTTCCATCAGCATACTCTGAAAGGGACCTAATTGGTGTACAGTCTGGACTAGAAGACTTGCTTTTATTAAGTGATTTAAGTTGCTTCTTACTCCGAGTACATTTAATTTTACGTTACTCATGTTGGCAGCTGTTCTTGATTCGAATTGTGGAATATTTACTTCGTCTTCTTTTTTGAAGAAATTTCGGAAGGTTGTGTTTAGTAACTGTGCTTTCGCAGCACTGTCTTCGATAGCATCTCCATTGCTATCGCACAGAAAAGGCATTGGTTGTGTCTTGCGTCTACCATACTTCACATACGACCAGAACCTCTTTGGCTTTTGTGCCAGGTTTCGAGACAAAGTTTCGTTGTAGCATCTCGTATTGAAGTCCGCGCTAAATTTCGAGCTTCTGTAAAATATCGCCAGTATTGGGGATTTTGCGTCTGCTTAAATTTGGCATGTTTGTTTAGTTGTTTCTGCAATAGTGTTCTGACCCCTTTTGTGTACCAAGGGGGATCAGCTCCGTCGTTTGTTAATTTATTTGGTATAAATCTCTCAATTGCTGCCGATACTATTTCTTTGAAATCGCGCCACATCTGGTCTACATTACATTGTTAATTTTGAAGGAGTGGCATCAATTGAATTTTTATCTGCATTCTTGAATAGGTATATTTTTCGTTTATTTTTGGAAGATTTGCGTGTTACAGTATTCAGTCTCGCTACGATAACCCTGTATTTACTAATCCTTGTATTCGTTTTAACTCAGGATTATTTGTTGCTAAGAGGTCAAATGTGTTTTCACCACCGTTTACTATTCGCGTGGGCTCATGAACTAACTACTCAAAATAATTTTGAGAGGATGCGTTTAGCACAATTTTAGATGATATTTTATGCGTACCTCCGGAATTAAACATGGCTTTACGTCAACATATCGAGGGTAAATTAAAGTCACCACCAACTATAATCTTATGAGTCAAGTTCGTGTTTGAAATAAATCTCAAGTTTTCTTCGAACCTTTCAGCAATTGTATCATCTGAATTATGAGGTAGGGAAAAGGATCGGATTATTATTTTATTGAGGTTGTTTCCCTATGATGTACATGCACTGATAAAGCAGTTGCATTTTGGCTAGTAGTGTGGGGGAGTGACGAGGAGTGGTATGCATTATTTACAAACATAGCCACTCCTCAATGAGACCTGTCTTCACTAATTATGTAACCACATAGATCAGTATGATACGATGTTGCACTGCCTGTCTTATTCCGAATTAAGATGCAATGTGATTTTATTACACGTTCTTTTCAAGTAGCCCATGGATACCAAACCTTCTGCTACACATTGATCTTCCCGGAGATAAAAGTCGACCAGTATGCGAACCACCTTAGCGCTGAAGTTTCTGTCTTTCTTAACTCGTGTAGTTCGTCTGTAGTTGTGAGTCTGCAGCGGAGGTTTATTTTAAGATGTTGCACACCACTATAAGAATGGTGGTCGTCTGACTCATCCGACAGGAGTAAGGTCACATTGTCTTACGGTTTTATAATCTGACACACAACGTTCAATTACCACACCGCTCGGTGTTCGCTGAACCACGTAAAAAGCTTGCGATAACAGAGGACCTGCGATGCCCCCCAGTCCGCAGCTGAGGAACTCTGGTTTGGCCACATCCATATCCAGGCAACGAACATTGAGCTTTCTTAGGCGCTCGCCTCTTTCCACGACCCAGAAGGCGCATGTGGTATATGGAATGCCACGGACTCGACAGGCATCTTCCTCCACCGTTTCATTCGTTAGTTACAAACACATTTTGACACAACAGATGTGGTATTATGTTTTGCCGATGTCTCATCAGGAACGCTCTCAATGAGCTCGACGTTAGCACTACCCAACAGTCCATCTGTAAAGCTTAGAATTTTTAACAATGCTTCTACTGGTACGATTTATGTTCTCCGGAAAGCCGAAAGCAAAGTTAATGCACAGTACACCGAGACTGAGAACCACATAGCCAGTTAATCCTGATACAAGTAAGGTACAACGTGTGCCCTAAAGATTCCTTAGCAAGTCAAAAATAGTCCATTTCTCGTGACATGTAACGTTCCAGCAGTGGTCGATGAAGCACTGTTCATGATTATAGCGGTCTGGTGCACAGTTCACACTTCAGCTCCAGCTCCGGAAACTCGTGTTCGGCAAGTTCGTATCTAGTTCAGGCAAAGTTCCATTATGTTCTAACCATCTGGCATGATGTAGGAGGTAATGAATAGCTTTTAGAATGGTAAGTAGTAAAGCGAACGGCATATTTATAACACTACTGTATGCTACTGCTATACCATAACCTTAAAGTAGGAGGCAGGTCGTGAAAGAAAACTATCTAGTTAAAACAATTATGGTGTAAAGCAACAGAGCAGTGTTACCCTCTGAGAGGAATCTTGTCTTGTTGACCGTGTTGTACCTACTAACGGGGGGGGGGGGGGGGGCGCTTATCGATAGAAGTCAGAGTTACGTAAATATTCGAACAGTAACAAACAATTAGGTAAGAGAGAGATTAACATTCTCGTTTAAGAAAGTAGGTATGAGTAACTTTAACGGACAAACACAACCTATACTTGGCCACCCGCGAGTGGAATGAACTCTGAAACATACATACGTTTACGGTAAGATTGAAGCTAACAGCTAGAGCAGCACAAACTGTTTGCAAAAATATAACAGATACCGAAACACACTATTACTTTCAGGGCTTGTTCAAACTGAATGGTCTTTATAACATTACTATTAACATTCACTGCAGCCTCATTAATTGGACGTAGGTTCAGTATTATTGTTCAAACATTTTCGTAGCTGGCATGAAATTATAAATGTAGTTCACCGCAAAATTAGGAATTGGTCACAGGTTAAGTATCTCTCAACTAAATACTATTCTGTTTAGAATGAAAGTTAAATGGAATTCACTAACAGGTTACTTCTCACTGTCTTTTGAATAAAGAAATTGTTGTTTTTACAAACAGTGGTAAAGGATAACCTATGGATTTTATTACACTATTAATATGCACTTTCAATGCCCAAAAGAAACAAGTGTTTAGCAAGCATGAGTATATAACTTTCCATAAATGCAGTTCACGACTTTTACTACAGTGAGACACAATGTTGACAAATTTACAAGAAACTGATTCACCTTTTAAACTTTACTACAGGCAGCACTATGATCATTAACCAAGCAACACTTTATAAGCTTCAGTTTTAAGAGCTTTTAATCTTTAAAAGAAACTGGAAATTGTCTTTATTACCACAATCTTCTACTTTCAAGTAAATGATTAAATAGGTGACTTTGAAACCCCACCAAACTTTAAATTAGACTGTTTCCATCCCTGGGAGGCTTTCACAAGACTACATTTACTACCTCCCACAATTTCACTAAATTCACAGTAAATCTGAACACTCCCTTCTTACCAAAGATCAAACAACATTATTTAATGTTCTGAGGCTTTAATTTTTTCCACAAACTAGGACACTCGGTAATCATAGTTCAAATGGAGAGGAAACTGAGAGATGTTGTGATAGGGAAAAAATCAAGGTAGGTACATAAATTCAGTTGTAAGTTATCTTATATTTGAGCACACTAACACATCCAATAAGCTGATCCTTCACTGTACATTATTATATTATTCCGTTACAGTGATTGCACAATGCGGTGGCAACTGCATGTTGGTAGGTGGATTTTCAGGCAGAATTGCAGGACTCTGTCCCTTCTTGGTGGCGATGATGGATACCAATTCCAGAATCGTTCCAGCTATTTATCCATCCATCCGAGGCATTGGAAAGTGGCAGAAAAAGCCTCTCTCGGAACCAGCACAATATACAACTTTTACGTGGCAGTTCACAGTTTGGTAGCTCGTTCCCGACTGTCTCTTGTTCCACCTTTTCTACCCAGGGCAACCACAATTTGCGAGGGGAACCACAACACTTTATATATAACGTAACTAAGAACCCTAAGTGAAGGTCAGCAGTTTATATAACAGCAAACAATCATTTTAAACAAAACAGAACATTTGCACATACTAGCGTTGCTACAAAAAATTATTCACCCAAATTCCAAATGTATACAGTAAGTTTTGGCTCCCTCCCATTGAAACTAAGAATTTAAATGACAGATATGCTACATTGCATAGAATCAAACCATGACATTCAAAGTTTTTACAAAGAAAGGAGTATACAATTTATTGTTATGGATTCAATCACATATTTACAGAAGCTCAACTATGTAACATTAAGTAAAACAAAAGGCAAAATAAATCAGTAGAGTATTAAAGCTATGGTGTTACGTGTTCTCTTCCTTCTACAAGTAAATGAGACCACACAAATATGATCATAAGTATATAAATAGCCTGCTGAAATAGTTTATGCAAGAATACACGAATAGGTTAGAACTACTTAATTTTTTCAAACTCCCCAAAATTCCAATGGCAGAATTCAGTAGAGTTTCTATCTCTCTACGCAACTTCCCATGTCGCTCTTTTCAGTAATTTTTGACGTTCGTTAATGAGAGTATGCATGTTGCTAATGCAAGCAACTGAGTCGACTTATTTTTAATTTTTTTTCTGTATACTTAAATACTTCAAGTTTCTTCAATCACTACGAATAATAACCAGTCAGTGTGGTTTAGTGGACGTATTACCTCAGTGGTATATAGCGGCATGAAGAAGGAATACGTCCAGTTTACGGTCAGTGAAGCCCCGCGTGAAGTTGTAGCAAATCACTGATAAAAGGAATAAAATTCTTGATGAAACAGTTTTCATTATAACTTTGTTTGTTGACAACTAATGCTTGTTAAAACTACTTTCTCTAAATGAAGACGTGGCTTGTATCTAATGCACATATCGTTCAGTAGCACTTTCCGAAGAAATGTATGCTGAGTAGTATACAATTATCGAGAAATTTGTTAGAAAATTAGCAACCACTATTGAATCTGTAACTCCTAGGTTAGGAAACAAACTACACAGTTCTTCAAAATGTTGTAGAGCATTTTAAAGTCCTAAGCACATACCTTGTCGGGCTGCACAGACATACGCGACGTTATTTTGAATACATACTTTATCACAGTATATCAGCTTGCGGCTGTATTCTCGTCCGATTCAGGAGCTATAGCTGTCGATACTAAACACCTATTTCAGTTTTACGCAAGCGCACTGGAACTGTGCAACGAACACCTAGCAGTTGTGCCTCTACAATCACAATACATTCGAAACATGTTCTTATGAAATTTTCAACATGCTCCCGATCGGTGTGAAACGCCTTGTGTACGACGAGGGTGCTGTGTCCCTTCTCAGCTCTTGAGGAGGTGAGGACGAGTGGGTCAGCAAAGTTTATGCGATCTCGCGCACAGCTGCGCGCGGTTCCTGCTCTCGTGTCGGCCACAGAGGCGCGTAATTTCCGCGGAGATAAGCAGCTGAATGGCTGGCATTGTGGCCGCTATCTGCTGCCGCCGTCAGTACGTCACACCACCGGAGGCGCAAACAAAGCAGCTCATTCGGTGTCGTACGCTACTCCCTTCACCAGGTGCGAATATTTCTTCTTCGAATGGCTGCCCGTCGATTATCTCAACTCCATGGCTATTCCATGTGAACTAGATACCACCATGGTCGAGTCTCTCCATTCCAAAACTGCACTGGGTTTCGGTGATCTTTCGTTAATGTAACATTCACTGCATGTTTCATTACGACCGTGTGTCCAGTATTGCGCAGGGGACAATACGACGGAGACAGGTTCCCTCGAACTTTGGCAACTAGGGTATTGAATTTATTCGAACTAGGAGAGTCAGGAGCTGTCTTGGGAAAAATTCCGAGATAATGACTGTGCCATTTCCCATTCCAAATTTGTGAGCATAAATTCAGACAGAAACCCAGCAAAGTAACAATAGTACATCGACAGGCAAATTCAGATATAATGGTTCCTGTCAACAAAAACCGGTCGTAAAACTGTAACAGACACCCTAGCGGAGTGTACTCTTGCATTTTTCTGCAAGAAATAACAGCATGATCTCTCGTTGGTTGTTAGTTTTCTGAAAACACATTGCAGTATATTGTTCATATACCTGTTAGAAGCTTTCGTTTGGTAGAAAAAGTGAAAAAAGACAGGTCCAAAATTGGTGTTGAAATAACTGCATGCCACAGCCCTGTATTCATATCACGCAAAGGCTTGTGATGTAACTTACAAGGGGCTCCTCGATTGCTCTGCAAGTTCATGCACTTCGGTTAATGCAGCCGTGCTTCGTTAGAGAAAACAGCTCTTCAGGATCACCCCCTCAAACACGCTCAGACTGCAATATCCAGTTGCAGTACTAATGACGAGTAGCAGTATCTCAATAGTCAAGGTGCACTACTGTCATTTTGTAACGTTGCAGGATTTGTTCACAACCCTGTGAGCAGAAACTATTAAAACAGCAGACTGAAGTGCAAAAGTGATAAAAGATTTTCTCATGCTTTTTTCCATCGCCGCTCCTAACTTGTCTAGTATATTTCCGGCTAAAGCCGTTAATCCAACTGCCACAGTCCGAGAAACGGCCGTAGTGAATACAACGATCGGTGCCTGCTTTCCCTGTATTGGTTGCCGCGCAACGGCAGGCACAAGGCTTTAGCCTTACTTGGAACACTAAGTTCTATCACAGGTTTACAAAAGGTAAGGAAGTCAAGAAAACAGTGATGAATAAAAATGTATCTGTAGCACGTAGGACACAGCATAACAACAATATACGAAAACGCAGTAACAAACAAACAAAAAATTCTGAGTTACACCATGTCTGATGCGTAAAAAATTTACTGACGGAAAAAAACCGCAACAGCAAGAAGTTGTGCAACATGAACTAAAGATGGTTTGAGTGTTTTTACATCTGAAAGATGATGTCTATTGAAAATTCGAACCACTCGCATAATTGTGGTACTAGTAACGCCACTATGAGGATACAAATAACGTTTGATTTAAATACGTACTGCAACGGTTCTGAGCGTTACTTACCTTTGAGATTGGACGTGGAGAGTTGATGCTTGTCAAGAATGCCTTGAAGGGAGAAAGACGCCATTATCAACACCTTACTGAGATTGAACGAGGTCGGATAACAGGGCTACGAGAATCTGGATGTTCGTTCTACGACTCTGCAGAAAGACCTGGCAAGAATGTAGCCATTGTACATGGTTGCTGGTAGTGGTGGTCATGAAAATGTACGGTCCCAAGAATATCAGACTCCGCACTGCCACGTGGCACTACGGAGAAGGACGACTGTAGTGACCGGCGTATGATTCTGACGCATCGTACCTCATCTGCAGCAGCAATTTGAGAAGCAGTTGGCACCGCAGTGATACAACGAATTGTTACAAATTGGCTACTTCAAGGATAGCCCAGAACAAGACGTCCTTTAGCATTCATCCAACTGAACCCAAACCACCACCAACTGCAGCTTCCATGGTCTGGTGAAAGTTGGTTCTGTCTCGGTGCCAGTGATGGCCATTCGTTGGTTAGAAGGAGACCAGTTGAGGATGTGAACTCGACCTGTCTGCAGCCTAGACGCCCTAGATCTACAGCTGGAGCCATGCTCTACGGTGCGATTACGTATAACAGTAGGAGCACCGTCGTGGTTATTCCACGCATCCTGACTGCAAAATTGTACATCAGTCTGGTGATTCGATCTGTTGTGCTACCATGCCTGGGGTGTTTTCCAACAGGTTAACATTCTCCCACATACGGCTGTTGTAACCCAACATGCTCTCAGAGTGTCCACATGTTGCCTTGGCCTTCTCGATCACCAGATTTGTCTCCAATGGGGCACATATGTGACATGATCGGATGTCAATTCCAGTGTTATCTGCAAACAGCGTTATGAGTCTCTGTATTGACCGATCAAGTGCAACAGGCATGGAACTCCATCCCACAGATTGACATCCGGCACTGGCTTATACACGCTTATATTAACCTGTGATCTTGCTATGTTAATCACTTAAATACACTCCTGGAAATTGAAATAAGAATACCGTGAATTCATTGTCCCAGGAAGGGGAAACTTTATTGACACATCACATGATCACACTGACAGAACCACAGGCACATAGACACAGGCAACAGAGCATGCACAATGTCGGCACTAGTACAGTGTAAATCCACCTTCGCAGGAATGCAGGCTGCTATTCTCCCATGGAGACGATCGTAGAGATGCTGGATGTAGTCCTGTGGAACGGCTTGCCATGCCATTTCCACCTGGCGCCTCAGTTGGGCAAGCGTTCGTGCTGGACGTGCAGACCGCGTGACACGACGCTTCATCAAGTCCCAAACATGCTCAATGGGGGACAGATCCGGAGATCTTGCTGGCCAGGGTAGTTGACTTACACCTTCTAGAGCACGTTGGGTAGCACGGGATACATGCGGACGTGCATTGTCCTGTTGGAACAGCAAGTTCCCTTGCCGGTCTAGGAATGGTAGAACGATGGGTTCGATGACGGTTTGGATGTACCGTGCACTATTCAGTGTCCCCTCGACGATCACCAGAGGTGTACGGCCAGTGTAGGAGATCGCTCCCCACGCCATGATGCCGGGTGTTGGCCCTGTGTGCCTCGGTCGTATGCAGTCCTGATTGTGGCGCTCACCTGCATGGCGCCAAACATGCATACGACCATCATTGGCACCAAGGCAGAAGCGACTCTCATGGCTGAAGACGACACGTCTCCATTCGTCCCTCAATTCACGCCTGTCGCGACACCACTGGAGGCGGGCTGCACGATGTTGGGGCGTGAGCGGAAGACGGCCTAACGGTGTGCGGGACCGTAGCCCAGCTTCATGGAGACGGTTGCGAATGGTCCTCGCCGATACCCCAGGAGCAACAGTGTCCCTAATTTGCTGGGAAGTGGCGGTGCGGTCCCCTACGGCACTGCGTATGATCCTACGGTCTTGGCGTGCATCCGTGCGTCGCTGCGGTCCGGTCCCAGGTCGACGGGTACGTGCACCATCCGCCGACCACTGGCGACAACATCGATGTACTGTGGAGACCTCACGCCCCACGTGTTGAACAATTCGGCGGTACGTCCACCCGGCCTCCCGCATTCCCACTATACGCCCTCGCTCAAAGTCCGTCAACTGCACATACGGTTCACGTCCACGCTGTCGCGGTATGCTACCAGTGTTAAAGACTGCGATGGTTCTCCGTATGCCACGGCAAACTGGCTGACACTGACGGCGGCGGTGCACAAATGCTGCGCAGCTAGCGCCATTCGACGGCCCACACCGCGGTTCCTGGTGTGTCCGCTGTGCCGTGCGTGTGTTCATTGCTTGTACAGCCCTCCCGCAGTGTCCGGAGCAAGTATGGTGGGTCTGACACATGTGTTCTTATTTTCCATTTCCAGGAGTGTATGTTACCGTGAAGAATTTATTCCCGCAATTCATTAGACGACATTAATTACTTTTTGCCAACGGCCTTGCCGCAGTGGTATCACCGGTTCCCATCAGATCACCGAAGTTAAGCACTGTCGGGCTGGGCTAGCACTTGGATGGGTGACCATCCGGTCTGCCGAGAGCTGTTAGCAAACGGGATGCACTCAGCCCTTGTGAAGCAAACTGAGGAGCTACTTGATTGAGAAGTAGCGGCTTCGGTCTCGGAAACTGACATACGGTCGTGAGAGCGGTGTGCTGACCACATACCCCACCATATCCGCATCCAGTGACGCTTATTGGCTGAGGATGACACGGCGGCCGGTCGGTACCTTTGGGCCTTCATGGCCCGAGGGGATTAATTACTTATTGTGTTGTAATTTTTTTCCGTTACTGCACATGTGCCAACTTGGTATAGTACGAAACAGAGTGTGGTTATTCCGAGCAATAATATAGCTCATCTATAATGGGTTACGCTGTTGATGAGGATGCTCTAGAATTGTGTATGAGATCGAACACAGTTGTCACATCAAGGTATTGTCGGAACGTTAATCTAATAGAGGAAGGTAAAGAAATAACTCATATTCCAAAGCAACACAAACATACTATATTAAATTCAAATCAGGAGAGCAATGTGATCACTTTAGTCTCTAAAATCTTTTCTGAGTCCCATAGAGGATAACTCACAGGTGGCTCTACCAGCTTAGCCATTATTTGTCCGAATGTTATACAACGTTCCATTAGCATATGGACATACATTAATACCTCCAACTTGGCTAAAGGAGGGCTATGCACATCTGGATATGTGAGAAGCCACACATAATTCTGACGATGTAAATTACGTGGATACTATTTTAAATCATAGCAAAGTACGTTAGATGCTGCGTTGTTAGTCTTGCGTGTGTTTCAATAATAGTTGCAGGGGCTGTTTCCTATTAAGGTCGACAGTGACTTTCACTTGACGTACGAATACGCGTATACTGACTGTCGTAGGCACAGGCTTGCGCTCGTGGCCATACCGTCTGGGTCGGCGGGCGATTAGGAGAGCCTTGCACTCATATGGAGCACACGGCCAGAGGCACCTAATGACCAGTCTCCACACAAGGTAACGCAGCGCAATGGATCGCACCTGTTGTGTAGGAAAGTCGGTCTGGAGATGTTTACAGTCTATTTGGTGTTTGGCAGTGCCTTCTCATAAACTATACAAGGAATTTAAGGTAGGAGTGACTAGAAGAGTGAGTGATTACAGCGAGGTCCTAAAACCCCGAGCTCATCATAAGAGAGTACAGGGTGGGGTCGAGCGACTTCGTACATCAAGAAGGGCTACATGACAAGTAGCTTAAGAACAACTTTCTCTAGCGGACAATACGCCTCACACAAGTACACTACGGCAAATGACGTCTCACTCTTCTGTGTCAGTGGTGCATTGGCGGTTAATAACTGTTTTTCCCTCTGATGCAGCCAGACATCTACGTTATTTTACTATTGCTTGGAAGTGTTCCATACTTTCGATAACAATTGAAGACAATCATCTTGCTCGGCCTGGAAGCTCAATTCATCATTATATCAGTGTTTCGGAATTAAATTTGAGTTTTTAAATTTCACATTCTGCATAACGCAATTTATTTCTTTTCCTATTTATCTAAACATGTTTCGACAGCTACGAGTCACCTGCTGTGGGTCTCTGTTCATTACTGTAGTAATATTAAATAACGTTTATGGAATTCTTTTCTATGTTAATTTACATTTTTATTTTGTTTAGGTTGCTCATCTAAAACTACATTAATTGTGAAAGATTTTTGTTCAGGTTTGGCTGTTTTTATACATTTTTATCGTTTGATCATGTCGTCTAAGAAGTAGTCGGAAGAATTTACTTAAATAGTTATTAATTTAGAAATACCTTTTCAAGATTAGTAGTTGTATATGTCCTGCACACTCTTTTTCCTTCCTATTTTGTATCTTTGGTGTGTTTCCCTTTTCTTTTGTAATTACATACATTGTTTTCACAGGATATTTTTTCGCAAAAACGAGATCTGAAAAATCCTCTTATTGCCATACTCTTCGAGAAATGCTATGTTGTTGTCACCGCCCACATGTTCACCACTTTTTTTTTATCACTGTAGTGTTGGATGAGCAACCGAACCAAAATAAAAAATGTACACGTACATAGAAAAACATCCATGGCTCTGAGCACTATGGCACTTAACATCTATGGTCATCAGTCCCCTAGAACTTAGAACTACTTAAACCTAAGTAACCTAAGGACATCACACAACACCCAGTCAGAAAACATCCATGAACCTTGTTTAATATTACTACAGAAATGAACAGAGACCCACAGCAGATGACTTGCAGGTGTCGAAACATGTTAGGTGGATAGGAAAAGAAATACATTGTGTTTCGCAGAATGTGGAGTTTAAAACACAAATGTAATTCCTAAACACTGATATAACGCGAACAGGAGCTTCCAAGCTTAGCAAGATGATTACCTTCGAGTGTTGTGCAATTATCTACATGTACGTCACACTCCGCAAACCACCTCGAGGTGTGAGGCGAAGGGTACTTTCCGTACCACTAACTGAGCCCTCCAACTCAGTTTCAGCAAGTGGGAAGAACGACTATCGTTAAGCCTCTGTATGGCTTTAATTTCTCGAAGTTTCTCCTTGAGGTTATTATGGGAGACGCATGTGAGAGGAAGCAATATGTTGTCCGACTCTTCCTGGAAAAGTGCTATCTTGAAATTTGAGCAGTAAATCTCTCCGTGATGCACAACGCCTGCCTCGTAACGTCTGCCAGTGGAGTTTGTTGAGCATCTCCATAACGCTCTAGCGCCGAGTAAACGATCCAGTGTCGAACCGCGCCGCTCTTCGTTGGATCATCTCTATCTCTTCTATCAGCCTTATATGGTAGGGATCCGAGAAACATAAAGAATACTCAAGAATCGGTCGAACAACCCCTTATAACACACTTCCTTCGTGGATAAGTTGCATTACCTTAAGATTCTTCCTATGTATCTGACTCAGGCACCTGCTTTTCCCACTATTTGTTCTATGTGGTCATTCCACTTAAGGAAACTTCGAAACAATAGTGAAATAACGATGAATTTTTGGTGGAATTTTTTGTTGTTGTGATGCGTCCTGTGAGGAAATATTAATACTAAGGTGCTAAAAGAGATGGGATACCTCCTAATATGTTGTCGGACCTCCTTATCCTCGGCGTAGTGCAGCAGCTCGAGGTGGTACGGACTCAGCAAGTTGTTGGAAATCTCCTGCAGAAATAATGACCTATGCAGCCTCTATATCCGTCCATAACTGCGAAAGTCTTGTCGGTGCATGATTTCGTACACGAACTGACCTCTCGATTATGTTTCATAAATGTTCGATGAGATTAACGTCGGGCGATCTGGGGTCATATTATTCATTCGAATGGTTCAGACTGTTGTTCAAACCGTTCGCGATCAAGAGCGGCCCGGTGACATGGCATATTGACATCCATAAAAATTGCACCGCTGTTGGGGAACATGAAGTCCATGAAAGGCTGCAAATGGTCTCCAAGCAGCCAAACATAACCATTTCCGGCCAGTGATCGGTTCAGTTGAACCATAGGACCCAGTCCATTCATGTAAACACAGTCCACATTATTATGGAGCCACCACCAGCTTGCACAGTGCCTTGTTGACAACCTTGGTTCATTGCTTCGTAGTGTCTGTGCCACACTCCAAGTCTACCATCAGCTCTTACCAAGTGAAACCAGAACTCATCTGATCAGGCCACCGTTTTCCAGTCGTCTAGGCTCCAACCGACATGGTCACAAGCCCAGGAGAAACTCTGAAGGCGATGTCGTACTGTTGCTCTTGTCGGTCGTCTGCAGCCATAGCCCATTAACGCCAAACGCACTGTCCACGGATACGTTCGTCGTACGTCCCACATTTATTTCTGCGGTTATTTTACTCAGTGTTGCTTTTCTGTTACCACTGATAACTCTACGCAAACGCCGGTGCTCTCGGTCGTTAAATGAAGACCGACGCCACAGTGTTCTCAGTGGTGAGAGGTTATGACTGAAATTAGGTACTCTCGGCACACTGTTGACATTGTATATCTCGGAGTATTGAATGACATCATTCCACATGAATCACCTGAGTGTAAATGGCAGCTCCGCTAATGTACTACCCTTTTATACCTTGTGTAAGCGATATTACAGCCATCTGTATATTTGCATATCACTATCCCGTGACTTGTCACGGCAGTGTATTTTATATACATGCACGTGAAGGAGAGTGAGTGGCTGGGGGGGGGGGGGGGGCGGGGGGGAGTGGTTGAAATGCAGGTGGTTCACTTTCAGAAAGTGGTTTTATATAATTCATTAAGTGTTGCACAACTGCTTGCCCTAAGCACTACGGTGTACTGTGTACGTCGACATACCCAGTTTCGGTGTTTCTTTAATAAGCAAATCTTCAGTAGAGGGTGCAATCCGTAGATGAACATCAATCCTGACTGACGAATTACGCAAGTAATTACATTTCACAAGTATAAACAGTTTCATTTCCATACACCTACGCACTTACAATTTGACGTGATAGACATCAAGGAATGTGGGTCCATCCTAAACAACATGACGCCTCACACGTATACTGTTCGTAGCACTACATTTCTTTCACACAAATATTTACATCAGCCAGAAAAGCTGAAATGTGACAGAGGGAGTCAACAATCGCATTGCATTTTCTGGCTGCGTAAGTGGTGTGTATGAATGATGAATACACACCACTGAAAAACTGTCAAATTTCTGATTGCGTGTTCGGCGGTAACGGGAGAAAGTACCAAAAGATATGTGCTGAAACGTCAAGAGCAAAGACACAGCTGAGGAAGCAGTCAAGATCTTGCATGACTGAGCCAAGTAGTTCAGTGGTAAAGACTGGACTGCTACAAAGCCGAAGGTTCGAAAATTCTCGCCCGAAAATGTTAATTTACGTTTTGTAGGATTCCGTAAATTAATTCAGGTGATCATTGGCATATTCCTTCCCGTAATATCGCGGTTTATCATCATCTCAATGCATTTGCATTTGAGCTAGTGCTGAATGATAAATGACTTTGGCAACGACCTATAGTTTTCATTCTTTTAAGGCTGAAATTCGCAAACCTACAAACTAAAACTATTTTTGTCACTTTGTTGCAGAATTTTATAACATGTGCGACACTCGCGTATTGTCACTCTTATATACTCGAAAAATTCTTTGAAAGACCCAATATTGCTATGGGGATCATCAGTCTTTCTATTCACAGACTTTAGATAGTCTGCCTATCTTGATTTTCCAAAAAGACTCCGTCAACATGTATTACTGCCGCGTAGTAAACAACATTCATTATTACAAAATATGTTACTCTAACCGCTTTACGTTGGTGCGAAGACACCGGTGTAAATGCGCGCAGCGTCGTTTCACAGCTTCATGGGACTGGCGCTTGTCACTGTACACTCATGAACAATTAAAGACACTTTTCTAGTAACATGTAGCACTCTAGTTCTCCGGAAGCGTAGTGTCATGGGTTCCATGAGACACTTTAAGTGCTAAATAACTATCGTACTCCACAACTGCCTAGTGAAGTGATATTGAGGTAGGACACTGTATTCGCATGGGTTCAAATGCTTCAAACGGCTCTGAACACTATGGGACTTAACAGCTGAGGTCACCAGCCCCTTAGAACTACTTAAACCTAACTAACCTAAGGACATCACACACATCCATGACCGAGACAGGATTCGAACCTGCGACCGTAGCGGTAGCGCGGTTCCAGACCGAAGCGCCTAGAACCGCTCGGCCACACCGGCCGGCCTGGAAGCAAGGCTTTAGAAAAATCGAGAGACGCTCATAGCATTTGTCGAAATACAAAAAGCGTTCGACAATTTAAGATGGTGAAAAATCTTCAAAATTCTCAGGTTAATAGCCCTAAGCTACAGTGACCGAGGGGTTAAATATAATATGTACAAAGACCAAGAAGGATAAGTAGCGATAGAGGACCCAGTACGAAACGCTCAGAATTGAAATTGGATTAGGCAGGGATATATTCTTTTGTTTCTACTGTTCATCGAAGAAGTAATGACGGAAATAAGAAAAAAGTTTCAGAAGACTGGATTAAAATTCAGAGGTTAAGGATATCAAGGATAAGGTCCTCAGTGAAAGTGAGGAAGAATTGCAGGAGCTGTTGAATGGAACGACAGTCTAGTGAGTACACACTATTAATTCAGAGTAAACCGAAGAAAGATTGAAGCTATGAAGAGCAGTAGAAATGTGAAACTTCCTGGCAGATTAAAACTGTGTGTCGGACCGAGACTCGAACTCGGGACATTTGCCTTTCGCGGGCAAGTGCTCTACTATGTGAGATACGCAAGCACGACTCACGCCTCCTCCCCACAGCTTTACTTCTGCCAGGACCTCATCTCCTACCTTCCAACCTTCGTAGGAGAGCTTCTGTAAAGTTTGGAAGGTAGGAGACGAGACGTAAAGCTGTGAGGAGGGGGTGTGAGTTGCGCTTGGGTAGCTCAGATGGTAGAGCACTTGCCCGAGAAAGGCAAAGGTCCCGAGTTCGAGTCTCTGTCCGGCACACAGTTTTAATCTGTCAGGAAGTTTCACATCGGTGCACACTCCGCTGCAGAGTGAAAATCTGATTCAGCAGAAATGTGATTAGCGATGATCTTAACGTCGAAACAGGGGACCACGAAGTAAGCAAAGTGATGGAGTTCTGCTAACTTGCAAGCAAAATAAGAATCTATTAGTAGAGGAAAATATAGAAGACTCTGATAGGAAGAAGGAACACAATAATAAAACATGTGTTAGGGTATCAAGGAATAACTTGCATAGTACTTGAGCGAGACGTAAAAGGGTAAAAACTAGACGGGAAGACTGAGATTGGAATATATCCTACAAATATGTGAGAGGAGAGGAATTCATAGCGGGCTGCATCAAACCAGTCAGAAGGTTGATTACCACAAAAAGACATGTGTCTATCATCCATTATAGGCCGCAGTTAGAGACACTGACATTACGCGCCTTGCTCATCCTGTTTCCGAGTGTCTCGCCCATGGCCAGTACAAAGTTCAAGTGATCATGTGCGAATATAAATAACCAGGTAAATGATGTCAGTATATGTGTCACACTGTTCGAGGACGACTTAGTTGTACAAAGGGAGATCACATCATAAAAAATTATTGTCAAATTCAGAAACAAATCCATATGCTCATCACTTTCAAATGTTCCAGTGTGTGTGAATTCCTAAGGGACCAAAATGCTAAGGTCATCGGACCCTAGTCTTACACACAACTTAAACTAACTTATGCTAAGAACAACACACACACACCCATGCCCAGGGAGGACTCGAACCTCCGGTCGGAGGGGTCACGCAGTCCATGACATGGCGCCTCAAACCGCGCGGCCACTCCGCTCAGCGATCATCACTTTGTGTAAGTGAAATTATGTCTGTTGTCTCACAGTATGCACACACATAATATCATGCAAGTAAATAGAGGGAAATGTCTAACTTAGTCTGATTACACAATCACTGAGCAATCATTGGTATAAGTTACATCAAGTGATATCCATACGGAACACTGTAAGGTGAAACGTCTATATAAGTCAGTCTTTGAAGAAGGCAGATTGCTTTTCATTGGATAAAGACGAAGGAAGAGTAACGTATCCACTGAAGAGGTTACATGCTAAATATTTGTTCTGCTTGTTTTTAAAACCGCACATCAGTTCGGGACCGTTACCGACTCGGAATGGTGAATCATGTAGAGAAGATTAGAATAAGATCGCCGCCATTCGAAACTCGTGTGATCGAAATAATAACATCGCAGAACTCAACAATATCAAGAGGGAGGCACTACGGTGAGGAGACTTAATTTTGTGGAACCGCACGTTCCAAGACGAATTACGAGGTACATTTCCTCCCACATACCTGTCAAGTAGTGTTCATGATGGTAAAATTGGAGAAATATTGGCATACCCATTGAGTTAACCCCAGTCTTTCTTCCCATGTACCTTCTGCGAACGGAACAGGGGACAGATAAATTTATTTTGACACGCCCTTTATTTTGTACAACATACCATATGATGTCTTGCTGAGTGCTAATAGAGACACAGTAACTGCTTAAGATAATTAATTTTCTGTGGTGGGTGGCTGCAGTAGATAATTTAATCTATTTTATGTACTGACGCGATCGAGAGGATCGAAGGAAGTCTTTCAAGAGATCCTGGAACATTAATTGTAAACGTGCTCTGCAGCCCGACAAGCCTCGCCACGACAGTGTCGCAGGCAGCGATGTTTCCCTCTAACAGGTCGCTCGTATTTCACAGTGGCTGTCTGGCGACAGGTAAACTTGGCGCTGGGCGGGCCACAAGTTTCCTCCGAAAGTTTAAAGTGGTCGTCACGGCACATCTTCCTCGTAGTTGTCCCTGCTGTTCTCTTTCTCCCTCCAAAATACCCCCAGTGTGTTCTGATTGTGTCTGCGCGACGTTTTCTTTCCGTAAAATTAACAGATATGACAGTGTAGCTTATCACTTTTTACAGTCGTAATTCTTTCAGTTATTCCTCACTTCTTCCATTCCCACGCATACTATGTCTTTTTGTAGCTTTAGCTTGGAACATAACCCCAGAAACTAAAATTGATACCAACGAGATTCAGGGGAAATTGTATAATGTCTGCTGTCTTTAGGATCCTAGTGATTAATTTTCAGAAACTTTTCCTCGCTCTCCTCCCTGCACATAATCGAGGGAAAACAATCAAGTTGTTTGTGGTATCCTAGAGCAATGTTTCATTACTACACTGATGAGAAAAAACGTCATTGCCGCCTTGTGGCGTTGCCGGTGCGCGATCTGACAACGAAAGTCTGCAAGCGAAGCAGAGATACTGGCCACATTTGAGGAAATTCGCTGACATAAGCGACTGTGACAAACGTACGGCCCGATGCCTGGGAACGTGCCTCTCGGAAACGGCGGAGGTGGTCGGCTGTTCGTGAGCTAGAACTATGAGCGTCTATGTAAACTGGTGGAAGGACGATGGAATCCACAATTATGCGACAAGATTTGCTCATTCACGCATTCTGAGTCTGCATTAAATGCACGGAAGCGATAAAAAGCCGACACTCTGTCATTGCTTCATCTGTATAGGGTAGCATTCCTCGTCTTATGGCCAGCCAGTAGATTTCGTTACCATTTGTCTTATTCAAATATGCGCCAGGAAAGAACCGTTAAGATGGTACTGCATCCTATATATATTTCTAAAGCTAGTGAAACCCTGTGTTTTCAAGTGTTTGTTGACAATTTAAGCGAATACCTTCAATGACAAGGAGTTAACTAGCACAAAGTGTTAAGAGCTATCGACAAGTGATTTCAAATAGTTTCTGTCTTTTTAGATCTCCAGAAGGCTTTTTTGACACCGAACCTCACAAGCGTCTGGTAATCAAATTACTTTCTTATGGAATATCGTCTTAGTTGCGCGAATGGTTTCCTGATTTCCTGTCATAGGAGTCACAGTTCGTAGTAAATGACGGAAAGTCATTGAGTAAAACAGCAGTGTTTTCTGTCCTTCCGCAAGGTAGTGTTATAGGCCCTTTGTTGTTCCTTATCTATATTAATGACTTAGGACTAAATTTTGGCCATATATCTTAGGTTTGTTGCAGTTGACTCTGTTGTTTATCGCCTGGTAAACGTATAAGAACATCAAAACAAATTGCAAAACGATTTATGTAAGATATCTGTATGGTGCAAAAATCTGAAATTGACCCTAAATAATGAAATGTTAGGGGTCATCCACGCGTCTGCTAAAAGAAATTCGTTAAACTTCGGTTACACGAAAAATCAAAACACAAGGCCGTAAACTCTACTAAATACTTAGGAGTTACAATTACGAACAACTTAAATTGGAAAGAACACATAGAAAGTATTGTGGGGAAGTCGAACCAAAGACTGCGTTTCATTGGCAGAACACTTAAAAGACGCAACAGATCTGCTAAAGAGACTGCCCACACTACTCTTGCCCGTCCTCTTTTGGAGTACTGCTGCGCGGTATGGAATCCTTACGAGATAGGATTAACGGAGTACATCGATAAAGTTCAAAGAAAGGCAGCAAATTTTGTATTATTGAGAACTAGGGGAGAGAGTATCATGGACATGATACAGGATTTGGGAGTGGACTTTACTAAAACAAAGACATTACTCTTTGCGGCGGGCCTCCTCACTAAATTTCAATCATCAACTTTCCCCTCCGAATGCGAAAATATTTTCTTGACGCTGACCTACATAAGGAGAAACGATCATCATAATAAAATAAGTGAAATGAAAGCTCGTATGGAAAGATATAGGTGTTCGTTTTTTGCGCGAGCTGTTCGAGAATGGAATAACAGAGAATTATTGTAAACTATATACTTATATCGATATGGTGTCTGTTCTTTCGGACATGTCAACGGCCGTCAGCAGCTGAAGGTATTATTATAATTCTAATTTAATTATTGTGAAGGTGGTTCGATGGAACCTCTGCCAGGCACTTAAGTGTGACTTGCAAATTAGCTATATAGATGTAGTTTTTGGTGAACTTCCTTGCTCCACAGATATTCTGTAAATAATTTTTGAAGAGGGTCGTAATGTGTGATAGCCAGACATCTATGCCGACCATCACACAGGAATTCCAAAGTTCATCATCACCCACTGTAAGTACTATGACAGTTAGACGGGATGTGAGAAAACTTGAAATTCGTGGTCGAGCGGCTGCTCAAAAGCCAAACGTCACGCCAGTAAATGTCAGACGACGCCCCACTTGGTGTAAGGAGCGTAAACATTGGACGATTGTTTGGAGTGACGAATCACGGTACACAATGTGGCGATCTCATTGCAGGGTATGGGTATGGCGAATGCCTGATGAACGTCATCTGCCAGCCAACAGCAAAATTCGGAGGTGTTATGGTGTGGTTCTGTTTTTCTTGGAGGGGCTTGCACCCTTCGTTGTTTTGCGTGACACTACCACAGCACTGGCCTACATTAATGTTTTAAGCACCTCCGTGCTACCCACTGTTGAAGAGCAATTCGAGGATGGCGATTGTACCTTTCAACACGATCGAGCACCTGTTCATAATGCACGGTCTGTGGCTGAGTGGTTACACGGTAGTTACAAATCTGTAACAGATTGGCCTGCACAGAGTCCTGACCTGAATCTTATAGAACACCTTTGGGATGTTTTGGAACTCCGACATCGTGCCAGGCCTCACCGGCCAACATCGATACCTCTCCTCAGTGCAGAACTCCGTGATGAATGGGCTGCCATTGCCAAAGAAACCTTTCAGCACCTGAATGAACGTATATCTGTGAGAGTGGAAGCTGTCATCAAAGCTAAGAGTGGGCCAACACCATGTTGAATTCCGTCATTACCGATGTAGAGCGTCATGAACTTGTACGTGATTTTCAGCCAGGTGTGCATGTACTTTTGATCACATAGTGTATGTTCTGGGATTGTTAAAACACATTTTAAAGGAAGTCCGTACATTTCTTCAAACGTATGCTAAGTAGCAGTATACAATGATGCCAATAGATACAGACTACTAGCTCTGTCTGTAAGATAGGTAAGAAGATACAGGCTGCTGTCTTGTTCGGTAAACCTTGGGAAGGAAGGGAGAATATAATTTAAAGGTTCTTCGACAAAGCGAGCGTAAAATTAGAATGGATGAAGATAGTGAAAGAAATCTGACGTATCACATTCAAAGGAACTATCTTGATGTTTATCTTAACCATTCCACCATCTCTCAACATAGTCCAATGTGTGTACGATTAAACGTTTATAAACTATCTTTCTTCCTATATGCGATATATATCGTAAATGGGAGGACAGTGAAAACGTATCCTCGAACAGGTACACCACCCTGAACAGGCGCTTTATCACATCCATATATGTATTTTTTGTGATACTCGAAGGACAGTGATATGTACTAATTTCTTTATTAATCAATGTCCTTCGGTAATCACACTCTTTGAAAATGCTTTAATCTACTGCTCGTGAGTAGACGTCACTACTGCTTCTGCTGACTGTTGAGGTTTCCTTCCTTGTCACAGGAGAAGGGAGGCAAATGACACGTATTTTTGAACACAACCGGCTTCATGAAGATGTCTGCTAATCATTCTTACAGATTGAGACGAGGCAATAACAACCGCGTTATTTGTGTATATTTGTTTTAAATATATTAATGTTTCGTGGCCATATAAATAAAAAATCTCCCACATTCATAGCCCATCATTTACCGATGTAACCTTTAACGGCTACAGTGTAATTTTGTCAAGTTTACTCGTTTACTCGTATTGTGTTATTCGGATCGTCTTACCCTACAAGCCGCTAAAATAGGGCTACTGAAATAGTTGAAACATTCCCCGTCTTTCATTACATGTGTATGGCAACATGATTCCCCATAACAGCATGAATGTCATCTCAGATGAAATGTACGTAAGCACATTGCCAGATTGTGTATTTCTAGATGTCCAAAAAACGTACATTCCCGTCGACTGATTACAGAGGTAAGAGCATACGAAATATCGTTCCAACAACGTGATTGGCAAGTAGAATATTTGGCTAACAAATTCCTATACATTATTGCGGGTGGCAAGAGCTCATCAGAAATATAGGTAACGGCGGAGGTTCCTCAAACAAACGAGGTAGTGCCGCCTTGCTCCTATCTGTGATACTTGTAAGGCTATCTGAGAATCATGCCTAAGTTGTTTTCTGACTACACACTTGTGTATACCATACTATCAGTATTCAGTGACTGCTGGAAAATGGACGACTTTGAAACAATATCCACTCACAACGGGAGACCACGACGTTCGGATAACGGATTTACTTTTAACTTCGCAGACTTTTAATAGTCCATTAGGACAACATTATGTAAATGTGTTTTTTTATTTATATTTTTTCAACACTGGTCATATTATTTTATACATAACACAGGTGAAAGTTAATATGATGATAAGACACGTGTACTTCAATGAACTTTTATTGAATATCCAATATTAATTGGTTGTTTGGTAATTTTTATTATCACAACAAATATTTATAACTATCAACAAGTAAACGGTCAAACAAATGAAGTATTTCTGAAAATATATGCCTGCCGAGATTTCCGAAACGCCTTATACCTGCAATCAGGTAAGGTACTGAAAACTGCTTAGCACTTGGGCACTTCGATCTGCATACACAAGTTTCAATTATAAATAAAGGTGTAAATAACTTTATTCAATAATACGATGAGTTAAAATATGCCAGAATATGAGTGTAGTGTACGATTAATCATCGGATGTGCTTTCGACATTACAAGTCGCATGATGATATTTTTCAGACAGACACGGAAAACATAAACTAAAACGGCATCTATACACTGAATGATTACAATTTTCCGGCGTGCACTAGAGTTTCTAGGGAGATGCGAAGTTCGTTAACTCGTTAACTTTTTTTTAGTTCAATTTCTTCCAACAATTTGGATGCAAATCATACGTAACACATTTTTGTAACCATCAGTGCAATATGCGATTGACTGTATTTTAATAGCATCTTCACGAGAAGCAGTTTCTCGGTCGCTGTCAAACAAATATGAATAAGTCTGAAGACGCTTCTTATAGTTTGTAACTTGTCCATAAAAATTAAAGTCCCATTATATTTGTTGAAATAATAAAAATTAGTAAAAACCCAAATAACATTGGAAACTCAATAAAAGTTCAAGCAAATATATGTGTCTTTTTCATCAAATTACCTCTAAGATCTAGTGTGTTCGAAATAATGTTGAAAAACATATAAGCCGAAAAAAGGATGACTGGGATTCAATCCATCAATTACGGAGCTTTAACACCAACAACATGACCGCCGCCAGCTCGTGCTCAGATTCACAAAACACTGGTACATAATTGACGATGAAAACGTCTCTTGCTATTTTCTCGAAATCGCCCAAATAGCACTCCTTACTGCTTGCACATTACGTTGTCCTAATAGATTATGAAAAATGTACAAAGGTTGAAGTAAATCTGTGTTCCGAACGTAGTGGCCTTCCACTCCAAGTGTACACAATTTCATAATGTCTTAAACGGGAATGAATGCAAGTAATGTGCTAGAATAAGGGGACATATCTGTATATCAGAACCATCAGTATTAGCGTACCTCTAGACGTACTTATATCGATGTAAAATGTATGCGTAGCATTGGGAAGGAAAAATAAAGTCAGATATAATTTAGGCCAATAGACGACTATGAATAATTGTGAGACTTCTGCTAGTAAAATATATCGTATACAAGACTGTTGTCTGACTCACGTTTGTGTATCGCATGAGTGATCTGGATCGCCGCGAATTCAGGTTAGCAGAGAAAACTGGAGAAATCCAGAAGTATTTTATTTAAATCTGCCAGATTTGTAAGTATACGAATACTACGGAGACACTTAGGTGTCCTACGCCGCATCTTTTGAAGAAATAGGAAATGCTTTTCGCTAAACGAAGTTTGAAGATTAATATTAGAGAAAAACTGAAAACTGGCTCTGTTACCTGTATCTTGCAGAAGGAGCATATGGACAACATGGGAGATATTAAAGACACACGGAGATGTAGAGGCAGCGGTCTCTCATGAACCAGATTCGTGAAGATAAAAGGAAACTTCGGTTTACTAGAGTATCAAATGATGTAATAAATAGTAGGTAGAGGACACAACGCAGGGCGGTGTGTATTATGGTATATTTACGCCATAGCTACTCTATACCAAAACTTCGGTTTGGTAGAGTGCACAAATAACGTAGTAAATGGTAGGATTATAGGCAGTATTGGAAGCCGATGCCTTCTCTTTGTTATTCTTGTTTGTTTCGCACATAATTATAACCGCACAAAATGGTTCAAATGGCTCTGAGCACTATGGGACTTAATATGTGAGGTCATCAGTCCCCTAGAACTTAGAACTACTTAAAGCTAACTAACCTAAGGACATCACATACATGCATGCCCGAGGCAGGATTCGAACCTGCGACCGTAGCGGTCGCACGGTTCCAGACCGTAGCGCCTAGAACCGCTCGGCCACTCCGGCCGGAACCGTACAACATTCAGTGTTAGACCGTTGTGTATTTTATACGTTTATAGGATAAATAATTGCGTTTGATAAGTCATAAAAATTTGTTGATCGTGTAACTTTTGTGTTTTTATGCAACCAAAATCATTACTCTTGATGTAAGTACAGTTAAATACATATATAATTATTAGTGTTCTTTTGTACTCAATGGAATGTTCTGATCGCGATCAAAAACAAGAGCGTCCTGTTATTATTGATAAATGTGAATGTTGTTCATTAATAACAGAAACATGTTTTATATCAGTTCGATCAAGTATTGAAGCGGTGTTTGAAATACTTTTGTTTTGCGTTTTTCTTATTTTACTTTTCTTGAGGAAACTGCGTTTTCTTGTGGTGTATGACACATCTGCATCGTTTTCTTTATTTGTACTACAACATGCTTCTGTCTGAAGTTATGAATCAACTATTTTAAAATAAAACCTGAATTAAACATTGACAATTTCAATTTCGACATAAATACCGTTTATTTTTAAGTAACAGACGGGAGAATAACTATGCAGATGAAAAACGCTCTGAAGGATGTGCGACTCGTTATATATCGTCACTCAGTTTCTAGACGGTTCATACCTTCCGGCTGTTAGGGAATCTCGTAAGACCCTCGCATACACAAAGAAGGCGATGGTTATAAGGAAACGCCCATTAAATACGCAACACCCTAACGTACAGGTAATGAGTGTATGACTTTATCTGACCAAAATTACTAATACAACTACTGTAGTCTACGCATAGATGTGATACTCCACGGTAGCCTACCGCAGTTTTACCACTGCAATTTACGCAGGCGTAGTAAAAAGGACCCTAGTAACTGCTCCGCCTGCCGTCACTCCGCATTACGCCAGACAGTCTGATGAAGTCGCCTTGTGTACCAGAAAGATGAGCCTGTATCTGCCATGTGCCGTGGTTTGCGCAGGACTGCAATTCGCGGGTCTGGAGCACGAGGCGCGCATCTACGCTGCGGCGCCGTCGGGCGTGTGGGTGACCAGCGTGCGCGCCTTCGACCCCAAAGAGCGCGCGCGCAGCCCCGCCTACGCCCTCAGGGACGCACCCAGCTTTGCCATCGACAAGGTCACCGGCGACATCTCCACGCACAGGTCAGTGGCCCATCGCCGGCCTCATATACTTCTTCCTTTGTACTCTGCCGCTAGACCCCACCCCACCACTGCGCTGGGGGAGAAGCGCCGACGGCGAGATCACCACCATAAAGAGAAGCCGGACAAATCTCTCTCTCTCTTTCTTCTCGCCGATTCCCGTTTCCTGGCACAGCAGCGGCACCTGGCGTGTACTCCTCTTTCTTCACACAGGCCTTATTTCTAAAATAACCACAAATAGAGAGCGACCTTTAACATGTGATTATGAGCACAGAATTTCCACTAAATATCATAAAATGCTGAAAAAGTTGTCCTTGTTTTCAATATTCGCCACGATCAAGTACCACGACTTAAAAGACTACGTATTCACGTCTCATGTTAATTACCTACCCGACTTGTGTGTGTGTTGTCTGTGTAATGTCCTGTAGTCTTTCAATTTTTTACGGGGTAACTCATTACTCGTAACAGTTTAGCTTTTTATCGCAAAAAACAAGCAGTAAGAATAATATGTGGTGTTTTCCATATCTGTTGTGTAGGTACCGTGTCAAGTAGTTCATAAATAACCCATCACAATTTGAGAATGGTGTTGTTTACACCCTCAACACCACAGGAAAAAATGACCTTCATTACTCATTACAAAATCTGTCCGCAGTTCAGTACGCAGTTCAGCTTTTGATCACTTGCCCAATAACATAAAATGTCTCAGTCGTAGTAAAACAAGTTTTAAATCTAAGCTAAAGTCATTTCTCCTGGACGACTTCCATTCCATGGACGAATGTTTAATTTAAAAACTGGTAGCTTGTAGTTGTACCTACATGAGTAGAAATAAAAAATAATACATTTTTTAATGTTAACACTAATAATGGATATATGCATTATAAATTGTCTCGTTCCACATCAGTTCGAAGAAACAGTACAATTGATCTTTGAAACATGTAGCTAATTAACCAATCAGCAAACACTGTCTGGATCAGTAGCTTTTGTTCCCAACTAATGATTTCAACTTTCACGGGAAATCATCTACAGGTCTGAAGGCCTAGCTATGGGTAACAGTGTAGCTGGCACTGTTGTAAACATTTTTCGCGATGACTTAAGAAATTAAATTTTCGGAAAACATCCATTGGTTAAAAATAATGATCCAAATTAAGAGGTATGGCTAAGACGTATTAACGTTATTTAGTGGGAATGAGGACGAACTCAAACAGGTAGCTGCGGATATGTGTACCACGCATCCTAGAGTACAGTTTATTTCAAAAATAGAGAACGATAATATTCTCTTGATTTGTTTTCTTCTTTTAGTGCCCCTACGACAGCTGTTAGACAGACTAAATAATATCCCAGTTAGCAAATAAAATTATGAAAATGAATTAAAGGACAATGCAACTCATAGCCACAAACAATGGCTATAACACCAATACAATAAATACATCCAACCACTAAATCAAACATAACTAAAGGAAAGTGCGCACAAGCAGTGAACACAAACACCACAGAACCTCACAAACAATACAGACACTACATCTCACACAGAAACAGAAACTGTAACACTCATGACACGACTAACAGAAAGGAATGGTACACTTCAACATACAAACACTAATCATCACACAGAATAGTAAACATATTAAACAAACGAGATTTACACATTGCTTACAGAACAAGAAAGACACTGCAGTCACATTTACGAACAACAACAACAGGTAAATACCAGGTAAATACCAAGGAACAGCTATATACCAGTTAGAATGTGAATCTATGTGTCTGGGAATGACACACAGGAATTTCAAAACTAAGTGTAAAAAACATATCTGAAGCTGGAAGTATGAAAATAGTCATTCTATCTCTGCTGTACATCCGCTGAAACATGTACATGAACCGTCCAAAATGGAACAGGACATGAAAATTACTAGAGTGAGTAATTAGAACAAAATTACAGGCCAACGTTCCTATACAAAGAGACATTGCAAAGAGAAATAAAGTTATTAATGGCCAAATAAACTTCAGCAATAACTCTTGGTCATGTTGTCCACTGAAACAATAACAAATATAAATTAAAAACATAACCAGACTAAAAAATTAATTAATACACCTACTACCTATCACTCTCTCCCTATCTCTCTCTCTCTCTCTCTTTCTCTCTCTCTCTCTCTCACACACACACACACATATATATACACAACAAATATCAAATCACACATTCACAACATAAACAAGAGACGAAAGGCAAACACACAGTGGCAGTTGGCAGCACTATACATAGTAAACTCACACACGTTCAACACAGTGAAAAGTGCTAGTGAAGTGTTGAAATAAATATGGCCTACAAAACGCCGGAAACCAGCATGTGTAATATGGAGATCGACTAAACGCAACTCCAGGATGGCAGTCATGAACTGAAAACATTGTAAATCGTAACACCAAACGATTATTCAGTATCACGAGACTTGTGCTCCAGAAGTTGTTTCCAAACTGAAAAACAAGAGTGGCTTGAGAAAACGTAACATTAACGGTCTTTTAACTGCTACATAATGCATTTATTACGTGTATAAAAACAAACATAGAAAAAAATCCATAATGTGCCTGACGAGCCACATGCGGCTCGAAACATATTCCTCAGACCTAACAACCCTAAGTAGTATCTTTATGGGACATATTCCCCTAACTCAACAAGTAATCAACAATGTAGATGCACTTTGTAAGAGATTTTATCCTAGGGAGCATCCAACCTCCCATTTCCAAGGAAATGAAAAGTAGGTATTCGGCTTCTGAAGGCCCATGACATTGTGCAAAGAATGAGTTGGAGCATTTTTACAACTGCTTTAAACAACAAACAAATAAAATCAAACACAGAAACATAAAATACTTAGCTACTTTGAAGTAAATTCACACTTAAAAACGGGAAAACTTAAAACGATAAAAAAACTTTCTAAAGGAAAAAATATAATGATAACAGTACTGTAGGGAACAAGATTTACTGATGAGAAGGCCTTTCGATTCAGAAGGATGGAGGATATTTAAGGGAAAACCATGTAAAAGAGTTATTAAAAAGGTACTCTAATTTAGAGCTGGTTTCATTGTCAACAAAAGCATATTAAACTCAACAATACAATTTAAATAGTTAACAGAAGACTTTCCATGATAACATTTAAATCATCAAATAAAGTTTGCCCAATTTTAAGTGCACATGCATTAACAAATTAGGAAAACAGAAAGAGAAAACAGAAAAGTTTTGGCAAACTGTGTCAAACACGTTAGATCACATTCCATCGAAAAACACAGTATTAATACTTGGAAATCTCAATGTAGAAACTGACAAGGAATGTCAGCATAGATCAACAGTAGGAAATTTCCATGCACATAATGGAGCCAAAGCCAACAGAGAAAGACTCTTAAGTCTATGCAGGTAGAATAAAGTACTATTAACATCGAAATTGCTCAAAAAACTTCCTAGAAACCAACCTACATGGGTATCACCAAATCCGATTTATGGTGAAAAACAATTTGATCATGTTGCTGTAAGCAAACATTCTGCATTGGTGGTACTCAATGTAAAAGTTTCGACGATCACTGGCTTAGATTCAGGCCACTACGTGATTAAATTCAAGGTTAGACCAAAATTTTGAAAAGAGAACCAGTACCAACCTAGAAAATTTGAAATTGAGAAGTTATCTTGGGAGAAAGATTACAAAATGCAATTGGAAAAGAGAATGCCCAGAGTTTGGAACAACTTCAAAAAGACATATTTGAGACTGTAGAAGAAAGTACCCCTCTTAAAAAGAAATGGAAACATCCTTGGTGGACAGATAATTGTAATGAGTTAATTATAAAGAGACAACGAACTTGGAATATTTGGAACACAAATAAAAATGATAAGAACAAGGAAATTTTTATAACAGCAAGAAAATGTGCATCAAAAAGTCTAAAAAAATCAGAGTACATGAAATAAAAGTACATTTCTCTTGCAAACTGCTTAAGATATTATGATGAAATTATTACAGGTTGTTAAAAAGGCTTTATTCAGTATTTAACAGTGTCTTGGGAGTAGTAGAGAATAATATTAAAAATTAATATTTTTTATCTGAGTACTAATATTCTAACAAAAAATGTGACATAGAATATCTCATAACATTTTTTCTGTAACATTAGATTCAGCAGAAACATTTAAAAATACTAAAGATACATATTACAATAACCTGGGTAAATTTGAACCCTATATATATTATGGTTTTAAAGAAAATGGTACTTAACATTTAAAAATGTAAATTTGAGAAACGAAGCCTTAAAATCTGTTCATTGCTCAGAACATCGCAACTGCAAAGGTTGGATTCTTGGGGTTTTCAGTCTCATCTACCAGTTTTCTTTTTACACTTTTTTCTGTTGATGTTAGTTCTCATAAGCATTTTGTACCCTTTCAGCATTTTTTATTCTTTCAGAGTCCATTGTAGCCATGGATTGAATTGTGTGAAGCATCCTGGATTTAGTCTTCAGAACTTCACACTTGATCACAGTTCCTTTATTGTAAACAGCTACTGCATCATAGACTCCAAAACATAGAGTACTAATGTCAACAAAAACCCTTTTGGGGATGTGACTCCAAATTACATTACTTACACTTCCATTCTAATTTTGTGTTTTTCCTTGTAGTAATTTCTCTGGTAATATTCCATTTGATAATTCTCTAAATCCTACTTTAATTTCTTTCATAATTGTTGCAGGTAAATTGTGTTTGTGGTAATAGATTTCTCCTGTATTTTTCAATTTATTGTTCTAACACCAAAACAATGGAGCAGGTGGACATAAACTATGGTCAGGTTTTGCATCTGTCGACATTGTATGAAAAGATAATGCACGAATTGCCTTCCTCATATCACTTACAAATTTGTTTTCTGCCTTATACAAAGCCCATAATATATCTGAAATCTGTCTATGACATTATCTGTCAGCCTGTTCCTACCTCCGTTAGCCTTTCCATCAGCAAGTTACTTTATTCCTAATTTTGTTTTGCACTGCCTCAGTCTTAACTCTGTTCTCTTCTAAATGTGACCAATATATTGCAACTTTCTTACTTCGATGTCATTACCATAGGGTTTCAATTCTCCAATTGTTTTGAAATTTGTGCAGTCACTGTTAACTAAGAAATTGACATATCTAGCATTGTACCATGAGACAGTCCTTTCAAAAAAAATTTAACCAACTTCCATACTACCGCTGCTTCCACTGTAATTAGCTTTAAAGCTTTTAGAATTTTTAACCAACTTCCATACTACCGCTGCTTCCACTGTAATTAGCTTTAAAGCTTTTAGAATGTCGATTTTTAATTCTGTCAGGTTGTCTGCAAATATTTTGCAGTCACCTCTACAGGGTCTCCACTGGTGGCTATTACCATAACATTGAGTGACTGATGCCCTCTCTTTTTCCATGAACCATCTAAGCCTACAGTAAGGTACCTTTTGATGATACTGACATTAACACTAACAGCTTCTTTAGATGCTTCCTGCAATATCTTCCACTACAGACCCTAATGTTTTACTGTAAATACTAAATGTTGTGGAAGGCCTTGGTAAGTTCGTAAGACTGTACATCATTTGTCCTGCGATTGCAACTTTTCCAAAAGAGCTAAGGGCTTAAATCAGTCTCAAAATTAAGTTCAAATAACTTTCCTGATTCACTTTGCACATAGTGTCAATCAAAAACTGATACTTTGAAATCATACATATCACATGACAGCATTATTTCACATGCAAGGCCAATACGTCGCTAGAATAGAAGCTCAAGACGTTCCTGATTACAATCATTAGCGATGATATAATTTAAAAAAAAAATCTGACACTACATTTATTTCAAATAATTCATCTACATTGTTGTGATCTGTTTCCTGAGACATTTTATTGTAGCTGTCTTCACTAGTATTCAGTTTTCTCTTGGATGCACTGCACTGGGAGGAAGAAGCTTCACTATCTGCTTCAGACCAAACCTCTACATTTGCAGAAACGTTCTTCCAAACTTGCTTCTTCCTTTTGTTTTCCGCCTTTTAAATGTTCCATTATTCACTCGCGACACTTTCGCTAAAAAAATAATATTTAAACAAGAATGCACCTGCTCTGTCTACCTGCTCAACACACTTCAAGATAACACACTCAAAACAGCGCTCGAAAACTACACAACAGCAAACTTCGATGTACAGCTGTCTTATTTTCTGCCAGAGCTGCCAACCTCTGCACGGAATCCACACAACGCAAAATCCCTGTCCCTGCCGCCGCAGAAAATAGAGGGAAGTTCAAAATATGTAAAAATATTTCTCTGACAAACAAACAAACGTCGGGGAATGCCCACAAAGAGCAGCACAGGTCCTTTTTACTTATTTCGTTTTAAATACTTAGAATTAATTTAGGTGTGCGATTCTTGGAGCAGATTAATCAGATAACCTGGTAAAATTTTAATATGCAGAAAACAAAAATTCCACACTTTTCACGTTTTTCGTCTTCTTGGTGCCCTTAAAAAGCGGTGAACAAATACTCGACACACAACTAGGAGATTATCAGACAGTATTTAAGAAAGGGAGATCATGAACAGAGAAAATCACAAATCTAAAGAAAGTAATATAAATGAGGAAAATGAGAAGCTTGAAATACTTTTGCATATTTTAAAGAAGCGTATCACTCAACTGATAGAAATCCACTGATCAGAATTTTAAAAGAATTCGGACTTGACAATAAAACAATAGAAATAATTAAAGGAACTCTAACAAACACAATATCAAAAGTAAATTGTATGTGGGAACTGTGAAAATTTTAAAATTAGCAGTAAGATGGGGAAATGTATTATTACCCCTACTTTTTAACAACGCATTAGATAAATTACTGAGACAATGGATAAAATTCATTAATACTAAGGGTGTCCAACTAGGAAGAACCCCAAATAAAATCACCATAGACTGTCTACTTTTTCTGTTGATATGGCATTAATTACTGAATCACTGGATAGCTAAAAAGAAAAAAAACACAGACTTGCAGAAACAAGCAGACAAAACAGGACTAAAAGTATCATTTGAAAAAACACAGTTCATGGGAAACATCAATGATGCCCCTTCAAATCTTAAAATTCATAAGAATACAATGTCTAAGACAAACTCTTTTAAATAGCTACGAGAATGGATAACAAGCAACACAAAAGAGATGATAGTCATAAACAAATAGAATACATAAAATGGAAAGGTCATTCCAAATCGCAAAAGACGTATATAAAAATAATTTGTCCTGGAACACAAAACTATGATACTACAAACGGTGGTAAGGCCTGAAACACTGTATGCAGCAGAAACACTTAAACCAACCAGATTTGGGGATGCTGAAGAACGGCACAAAGTTGAAACAAGAATTTTAAAGAAAATGCTTGTACCTAAAAGTAAGACCAATCTTGAATAGAAATGAAGATCAGACAGAGAGATCTATTTGAAAATGGGAAAGCTAACTAATGTAATGTGGAAAAGAAGACTACAGTTTTATGGCGACATATACCGAATGGATAATAACACACTAACCAAGCAGATCTTCAATCTGCTAAACAGCTACAAATCTAAACACACACGGTTCACCAAAATTTAATAGATATGAAAAACACAGGAATTAGAATTGACATAATTGATAACTGAATATTTTGTAGAGAAACAAAAGAAAACGCAGGGTTTCAGGGAAGAACTAGGTCTGCCTAAAGAAGAATGGGGATCCAGAAAGAAAAGGAGCGATACTCTAGAAGGATGAAGGAAGTCTGGCAGCAACTAAAATTAAATATAGAGAATCCAAATCAAAGTTGATACATCGTAACCTCTAAAAGGGTTGTTCGAATAAATACATAAATACAAACGTGTACTATAGGTCACTCAAAATGCTTCATAAATAAAAGAAGCTAAATGTGTATGGCAAAAAACAAACTGCATTAATTTAGTTGCAAAAAATGGTTGAAATGGCTCTGAGCACTATGGGACTTAACTACTGAGGTCATCAGTCCCCTAGAACTTAGTACTACTTAAACCTAACTAACCTAAGGACATCACACACATCCATGCCCGAGGCAGGATTCGAACCTGCGACCGTAGCAGTTGCGCGGTTCCAGACTGAAGCGCCTAGAACCGCTCGGCCACTCCGGCCAGCAATTTAGTTGCAAAGAGGGAACGTACCACCATGAGTCATATTCTATATTACCTTGACTTGTCCATTTCAAAAGTTAATAGTAAACATAAGTTAAACATCTTCAGTAAATCAACATGAACCGAAACTATACTTACGAAAAAAGTCGAAACGCCAAGAAGGAGTTGTGCGACCTAAGCGAAAGTTGGTAGGCGTATTGCTAAGAGTGGCGCTAGTAGGGCTACTAAGAATTGGAAATAAGGTTTGCTTTAAATACAAGCTGTAACGATCGTGAGCTTTAGTTACCATTGAGACTTGGCGTGGTGATTTGACGTTAGTCGAGAATGCCTTTAAAGCAACAAAGAAGCCATTGTCAACACTTCACTGAGTTTGAAAGAGATCGTGTAATAGGGCAACGAAAAGCTGGATGTTACTTCTACGATACTGCAGAAAGACTTGGCGGGAATGTAACCACTGTACATGATTGATAGCGGCGTTAGCCATGAGATGTATGCTCACATGAAGACCGGGCTCCGGATGGTCACGTGCCGCTGTCGACAGGAAAGGTCGTCGTGTTAAGCCTGTGACTCTGGTGGAACCAACTGCATCTACAGTAGCATTCTGAGCAGCAGTTTGCACCACAGCGACGCAACAAACTTTCCACTGACTGAAAACCACCGCCGTTTGCGACTTCAGTGGTGTCAACCGGGAGTTCATTGGAGAGCAGGATGAAGATCTGTTGCGTTTTCTGATTAAAGTTGGTTCTGCATCAGCGCCAGTGACGGTCGTGTTTTGGTTAGGCGAAGGCCAGTCGATGGCCTGCAACCAACCTGTCCACAAGCTAGACACATTGGAACTACTCCTAGAGTTATGGTCTGAGGCGTGATTTCGTATGATAGCAGGAGCACTCTCGTGGTTATCCCACGCACCCTGACTGCAAATTTGTACCTCAATCTGGTAGTTCTACCTGTTGTGCTGCTTTTCATGAACAGCATTCCAAGGGTTTCTTTCAACACGATAACACTCGCCCACATACCGCTATTGCAACCCAAATTCGTCTACAGTGTGTCGACATGTTGCCTTGGTCTGCGCGATCACCAGATATGTCTCCAGTCTCTCATCTGACGACAGCTCCTGCGTCCTCCACAAATAGCGTTAACCGTCATTGTACCGAAAGAACAAGTGCACAGACATGGAACTCCACCCCACAAACTGATATCCGGCACCTCTAAAACACAATGCATGCACGTTTGGGTGCTTGCATCCAACATTCTGGGGACTACACCGATTATTAATGTAGCAGTATTTCTAATTTGCAGTGGCTTATTTCGCACTGTGCTCTTGCAATATTAATCACTTAAATATGTTACTCAAACATACGCATTCCCAAAATTTCGTTATTGTGCATTTATTTGTTTTCGGTGTTGCGAATTGTTCCGTTAGTACATTATCCATGTGAAATCATGCCATCCTAAATGGTATAAGAAGCCTGTTTTCACTTAGTTTTGTGTAGAATGATACGACTGCCTTTGGCAAACGACAATGTCGATAAGGAAATTGATTCCTTGAAGCAGATTTCAGAAACTAGTAGGTACGACATTTCTACTGTTACACCATATACAAAAAATTAAAGTGAATTAAGTTTGTCAGCATGACATACCGTTGCACAGATGCTCATAAAACCTGAAGATCCCTGCGTAAATCTAACTTAAACGTTGTCTTTAGACCCGAAAATACGTTCGGACCAAAGGTTCTTCATAACATCTCACTGGGAAAGAACAAGTATTTACACTCTAGTGTTTATAACATCTGATGACTGCCAAAATAACTATATTGGACAGACGGGTCTAACTTTAAACACTCGCTTCAATGAACGTACACTTACGTACCGGTACTGCACTAGGTAAGTATTTAACATAAAATTACCAGTATTAGTAGCAGCCTTTTCAGTAGTTGCAGGGGCAACAGTCTGAGTGATTGACTGTTCTGGCTCTGTAACAATAACCAAAACGGTCTTGCTGTGCTGGTACTGCGAACGGCTGAAAGCAAGGGGACACTACAGCCGTAACTTTTCCCGAGGACATGCAGCTTTGGCGTTTCTGAAGAAGAGAGTATAGATTTAAGTGTCAGGAAGTCGTTTCTGAAAGTATTTGTATAGAGTGTAGCCATGTATGGAAGTGAAACATGGACGATAAATAGTTTGGACAGGAAGAGAATAGAAGCTTTTGAAATGTAGTGCTACAGAAGAATGCTCAAGGTTAGGTGGGTAGATCACATAACTAATGAGGAGGTATTGAATAGAACTGGGGAGAAGAGGAGTTTGTGGCACAACTTGACGAGAAGAAGGGACCAGTTGGTAGGACATGTTCTGAGGCATCAGGGGATCACAAATTTAACATTGGAGGGCAGCGTGCAGGGTAAAAATCGTAGAGGGAGACCAAGAGATGAATACACTAAGCAGATTCAGAAGGATGTAGGTTGCAGTAGGTACTGGGAGATGAAGAAACTTGCACAGGATAGGGTAGCATGGAGAGCTGCAGAAGGATGTAGGTTGCAGTAGGTACTGGGAGATGAAGAAACTTGCACAGAATAGGGTTGCATGGAGAGCTGCATCAAACCAGTCTCAGGGCTGAAGACCACAACAACAACAACAGTAACAAAGAGCAAACGTGACGCGGTATATTGACGTGTTTGAAGGACTTGAAATTTATACTGGCAAACGAAAGGAACCTAACAAGAATCTTAACGAACAGAATGAATTTTCCTGTAACACTCACTTTAATATTTACGACGATGAGCTTCGGTAGGTGTAAACACCTCAAGTTCTGTCTCGTTTCACGAACATGAATGTATTTATCATGTTATTTGGCCGTGATGAATGGTAGTTGGCACAAACAGCGAGTTGTTGCGTGCACGAACAATAAAGATATGAAGGGATACTGTCGTGACGTCACAAACATTAAATCTCTGTCCGCCATGTTAGTTATCCCAACCATTAGCTTTGGTGGAACTGTTTTGATCAAAAATGCATCTTTTACAGGTGTACTAATTATTCGGATTTTGGTCTAAGGTGAACCACATTTCATTCATTAGATGACTTGTTCAAGCTATATTTTCTTTTACATACAGTACATGAATTTTTATTATGCTATTTACTTTTACTGTGGTGATTTCATTTCATTTGACGTTAGATTTACTATCAATTCAACTTTAAAAGCTCTCTGGATGAACTTTGTGAAAAAGGAAGTTTGGAAACCGACCACACGTAGCAAAATATGTTATCTTTTCGGGATGAGAACATGGACTGTTCATCAGTTCCGTCATTCCGTATTAAGTAAATTTCTAGATCACGAAAGCACCTTTTTTCTGCCACACACTTGTTTTCTTGGGTATTCGAAATAGTGACAAAGCTACATTAGCGAGGCGAAATGTGTCACATTACTTGAACAAACATTCATTTAAGACCAGTAAAATGTCTGAAAATGCCTACCTGACATTCTGTTATTCACGTAAGCAATTTGTGAAATTTTCTATTTGAAACAACTGTCACGAGCAGATGACGGAAATTAAGAACAAGGAGCAATCGTAAACATTATTCTGCTAATACAAAAAGTAGTTACAGACATTGGCTGCTAGCAGCAATTGATTGAAATCAAGGGGGAAAGTTGAAAGTTTATTCCAGACCGGGATTCGAATCCGGGTCTTCGACTTACTAGATAGATCCTCTAACCACTAAGCCATTCGCACACAGTGGTCACCGTAATTCCACGGACTACCCTAGCACTCCGTCAGACCCAAATCTTAACGTATCCGATCACTACTAATGTAGTACCCCTTTCCCATTAACCTCACTACTCGTGGCACTTGACTGATTTCTGTAAGACTAATAAGACTAAAGGGCAAGGGGCAATACATTAGTTACGTATGGATACGTTGCGAATTTGGGTTTGACGGGAGGTGTGCTACGGTAGTCCATGGAGTTGCAATGACCTCTGTGTCGGGATGGCTTAGTGGTCGGAGCATCTACCTAGAATCCCGGCACGGCACAAATTTTCAACTTTTGCCATTGATTTTATTCAATGCCCGCCCGTTCGCTGCCAATGTCTGTAATTCCTTTGTTCCTTAATTTATAACGGCTGCTGGATAAAAAATGGCGTCTGTTGTTTCGGACATGTCCGAGAAAACAGACACCACATATATAGTCTGATAATGTTTGAGAGGTATAACTTAACGTCACGGGCTTCAGAGCGACGTACAGCATAAGTTTTTAGAGCGATAACCGCGTACCCTCAGAAACACACTACTGCATCGCTCGTCATTCAGCCAGCTACAGTAGGTGGGCCACTCTAGCGACCACTCTATTTCCTCAAATTAGTATCACTTAACACCTTCGTTTATATGTAGTGATTGTTTCGCTAAAGGCTATACTAGTTATTTCTGTAGCTATATTCCATTTCTTTTTTCTTCCATTTCTTAAATTATAGTAAGAATCTACAGTGTACTTTTTTCTTTTATTAAAATTAAGGCGAGTTCTTGTTTTAACAGATGGAGGATTCAAACTACGCAAATTAAATATTTTTGTTAATTTTGCTCGTTTTTTTTTTTAATTTGTGTAAAGAAGAACGGAAACGTACGATACACAGTGCACCCTGAGGGTGTTTTTCATTTCTTATTGTGTAACCCACCATAGTTTATTGTCTATTTGAACACCTAGAAATTTGAACTGTTCAGTGTCACTAACCATGTGCCCATTCTGTGAAATTAGAACGTCGGCTTTTGTTGAATTGGGTGTTAGCAACTATAAAAATTGAGTCTTAATATGATTTCACAAGCTGCGACATCGTCGCGAAAAACACAGTGACCTGTATATGTAATAAGTTTCCTTTAATTTACGTCTATGGTCAAAATCTTTTCTGTTTAACAGATTACCGGTTTCGGTCTTTAATAACCAACATCAGATCTGTCTCATAAAAACAAAAAACAAAAAATTTATCATTAGTTTATTTTCTACAATCCATGCACTTATGTGATGAACTACACTATTTGAAATAGAGCCAGTTTTGCACAAAACGTCCATTACTACCAAACTAGTTTCATCAGCAAACAGAAATATTTTAGAATTACTTGTAATAGTAGAGGGCACATAATTTATATAAATAAGGAACAAGAGTGGCCCCAATACTAATCCCTGGGGCACTCCACATTTGACTGTGGCCCACTCATACCCTATATGACAGCCACACTCAAACTGTCAATAATGACGTTTTGCTGTTTGTTGTTAAGTAAGAGGTAAGCCCATTGTGAGCTACTCCCTGTAATCCATAATGGTCCAACTTCTGGAGCAATATTTTTTGATCAACACAATGAAATGTCGTAGTTACATAAAAAAATATACCTAGCGTTCGAAACCCTTTGTTTAACCCATCCAGTACCTCACAGAGGAAAGAGAATATGGCATTTTTGGTTGATAAACTACATCTAAAGCGGAACTGTACATTTAATAGCAAATTATGTGAAATAAAATCATCAATTATCATTACATACACAGCCTTTTCAATAACTTGAGCAAAAACTAGTGTCATAGAAATAGGTCTACAACTGTCTACATTATCTCTTTCTCCCTTTTTATAAAGCAGCTTTACTACTGAGTACTTTAATCGTTCAGGAAACTGACTATTCTTAAAGGAAAAATCACAAATACGGCTAACTACAGGGCTAATATGTGCGGCACTGTACTTTAATATTCTGCTAGGCGCTCTATCATATCCATGAGAGTCCTTAATCTTCAATGATTTAATTATTGACTCAATCTCCCCATTGTCAGTATTACAGATGAGTATTTAAGACATCAAACTCGGAAAGGCATGATTGCCTGGAGAAACTAAGTTTTTATTTAATTCAGCAGCAATGCTCATAAAATGGTTGTTAAATACCGTACATATATCTGACTTATCAGTAACGGAAATATTTTTACTACGAACTGACTTTATACCGTCGACCTTGCGCTGCTGACCAGGCACTTTCTTCACAGCTGACCATATGGTTTCAATTTTATCCTGTGAATTAGCTATTCTATTGGCGTACTACATACTCTTTGCCTTCCTAATAATATTTTTAAGCACCTTACAATATTGTTTGTAATGGGATACTGTAGCTTAATTGCGACTACTTCTAACAGTTTGATATAATTCCCTCTTTGTTCCACATGATATCCTTATCCCACTAGTCAGCCACCCAGACTGCCTTTTAGTGCTATTAGCCTGTTTAGAACGTTCTAACGGAAAGCAACTCTCAAAGAGCATGAGAAATGTGTTAAGGAAAGAATTATATTTGTCACCTATGTTATCGGCATTATAAACATGCTGACACTCTTGTTCCTGAACGAGGTTTAAAAACGTTGCCGTTGGCTTAGCTTTCCCATATGGTTTGTAATTATATGTAACGCTTGTTTGAATACAAAAGCTTTTTAGTGTTAAAATTTGTGCATCATGGTCTGAAAGGCCATTCACCCTTGCACCAAGAGGGTGCCCATCTAGTAATGAAGAACGAATAAAAATATTGTCTACGACTGTGCTTCTGTTCCCCTGCACCCTGGCTGGAGAAACACAGTCTTCATCAGATCATGTGAGTTTAGGAGATCTTCCAACATTTTTTTTCTTGCACAGTAACATACAGAATTAATATTGAAGTCACCACGTATAACAAATTTTTGGTACTTCCTATAAAGTGAACCAAGAATCCTCTAGCTTGAGCAGAAATGGTTTGAAATCAGAGTTAGGGGACCTATAAAAAACAACAATTAGTTTCACTGAATTCAACTGTCCCTGCACAACATTCAAATAACTCTTCAGTGCAGGGACTCAAATGGAATACCGTTTTTCAAGTACATGGCCATTCCCCGCTCCTCCCCCCTTCCTTTGCAAGGAACTCCGTGAAAACCAGCCAGTTAATCTGTATCCTGGTAAAGGAAGCCTCTGAATTGTCAAATTATTTAAGTGTTCCTCCGATATACCAGTAATGTCAGAGTCAACGTCTGTAATCAGTTCACTAAGTTCCTCTCTACTACCTGTAATATTTTGATGAAATATGCTGATTTCTTCTCTACTTAGATTACAGACCACCTCCGAAGCTGATTGCTTTGATACAGGGACTGCCTTTAAGCAGATATACCTATCAGCTGACTTCAATCTAAAAAAAGGTGCAGTTCTAACATCAACTGCTACAGTTTTCCCATGAGTGATCCCACCACCTCCCGCTACACTGTCACCTATCAGCTTTGCCAGTCTCCCCTTCCCAGACCTATTGAGGTGCAGGCCATACCTAGTGAAACCCGATATATTAATAGATTCAACTGGCACCACTGCATGCCCTCTGCCATCAGATCCTTCTCCAGTCCCATGTTAAGACAACTAACATCAGCATTAAGATGAGACCAATCATGACACTGAAACAGTTGCACGAAGTGCACATCAGTGCCACCAGTTTGAGTAGCTATCTTTACCAGGTCACCATCTACATCATATTCCCCGTCCCTTTTAACATTATCCCTGCTCCACCCAGAATCTCTACCTGATTCTCTTTCAGAAAATTATTACGCTTCTCACCTATGCCGTCAGTCACCTGAGCCAACCCTGCACGAGGCTTCACAATGCTGGTGACTTGTTATTCACTCCCAAATACTTTCTACAAGTGCTGGCCCGCACATCTACCGTGCGAACTACCTAGCAGCAGAACCTTATTCTTTCTATTAGAATTTGCAACTGACTTAGGCTTCCTATCTGCTGAGGACTGCTGCATGTTTCCTACACCTAAAGCTACAGGAGGCTCCTCTCCACTCAACTCTGACAGTTGGTCAAATCTATTGGACATCGCAAAGTACAACTGTCTGAATACCTCCTCCCCCTAGCTGCCTTCTTCCCAATAGCCAGTTCCCATTCCCCACCACCGTTCACCCTCCTCAACCTATCTAGTTCCTCCTTTGCGTCTTGAACTGCACCTAAAGGACACAGATCTTACGCTCCTGCTCCTCTACCAAATTATTTCTGCTACAGATTCTGTATTCATAGGAGAAGATCTCCCTAGAATGTCTACTGGACTCCCCACTGCATTCCCCCCAATGAAAATACTTTGAACAAATCCCACACCATAACCCACTACTCACAAACCTACGACAAAGCCCACAGTTTTCACTCACGGTAAAATTTTAACAGTTACTAAAAACACTAAATGTCTACGTTACCTAAGTTCAATTACAACAGTAGAACTATTTAAAGAACTAAAAAAGTGGTCTCGAAAATCTCCCTACCTAAGAAAGCAACCACTCTTACTAATACTACTAAACCACAACTAATATCAATACCACCAAAACTTCACACAATTTCTGAGCTAAATTAAAAATTCAAGCGGCGACTGGAACACTCACCGAAGTTAAAACAATGAATAAAAATTTTACTGAAATATTTCACTAGAAACAATAAGAAAAGTCAGCTGAAAATTACCGCACGAAATTTACTAGACGCCTTCAGCGTAGACAACTCTAAAAAACACAGTTAGCGAACGTTTCCAAAAGTTAATTAAACCGTTATTTCGACACAAACAGCACGAGACACGGTTGAAAACTACTAAATTTAATAACTGTATAACAGTGCACAAACACCTTATTTGAACAAGCGCTATATCTGCAGGTGCACACGGAGAAATGTAAACACACTGCTAATGATCTCCAGCACAGATCGAAGTCGGTAGTCGGTAATAAGAGTTGTTATGTAGGCAGTTTTTTATGTATTATAACAAGATAAAAAAAATACAGTGTAGATAGATAGGACAGCTGCGATGTTGCTGGCTAACAAGAGTATTCCCCGCGTACGTAGTATCCCTCATGACAAATGTGGCCGCCCAGCCTAGCTGTATTGATAAATAAATCGTGATCAAGACTGTTTTTATTAGTAAATATTTGGAAGACATTGATCACTGCCTTTCCCGTAATGTATTCAAAAGTATAACAAGAGAAATCACGGTTCAAAAGGTACAGCGTCAATTATGAAAGCTTCCAAAATATTACAGCTTTGCGTGATACTCTCTACCTAGGAAACCGCATGACGATGAAAGAGCCATTATATATTAAGCGTGTCACTTACGTGCACATCTCTAATATTTCAAAGGCTTAAAGTGATATAAATGTTTTATAAGTCGTATTAAGCAAAAGGACAAGTATTTTGATATAAATGTTTTATAAGTCGTATTTAGCAAAAGGACAAGTATTTTGCTGCACATTTAATACCCACATCTTTTCTTTCTTCATAGACACAGACGCAATGTTATATAGAACATGCGCCTTTTTAAGGACATTCTCGATCCCTTGAGAAATGTGACAAAGTGAATTATTGTTAATGCTAAAGTGAGAATATGTTTATGCGCACCTGACCCCTTCCAGCAGTCTTTGGGCTTCGTATTAACAACGTTTTCCATTTCCACTTAGGAAAAGCTACGCTGGAAAACTCATTACAGGCTTCTAGCCTCTATTTCAAAATATCTCGATTAATGAGAACAGCCATAGTTGCTTCAGTATATCCGAAAATGAAGCACATACAAGAAGTAACTCAAGAGTAAAATACGAATCTCTTTTGCATTCTATCATTTGTTCTAACTCTTATTTCGATATTCTGAATCGTTTAAGATTATTGGAAGTGACTTGCCAAGTGAGCCAGCAGCTAGGCAGGGCGGCCATATTTGGCATGAGGAATACTAAGTACTCGGGGAATACTCTTGTTAGCCAGCAACATCGCAGCTGTCCTATCTATCTACAGTGTATTAAATGCATGTCGACTTAATCGCCGTAGTTGTCACAACTATTCCTAAGCATCTGAGCATTGATAATGTGTGAGAAAGGGAAGATTGGATCAACAGCAACACTTCGAATAAGAATTTCAGATATGACACTGAGGTTGAAGTTATGCCTAAGGATTAACCCTCAATTTCCACGGCAGTTAGATGTTTGTATCGTTATCAACTCATTTGTGTACGGAGTTTTACTGGAGACATTTTTTCTCTTCCTTTATACACTTTTAGGTTTCTAATATTTGACTATCATTCAGAAAACCGGTTGATAAAGCAGATACAGCTAATTCTATCATACTATTTTGTCATACAACAAAAAACAATCTCAAGAGCAAATCTACATTCTCACAGTATAACGCATGTCAAACAAATAATCAGAAATACTTGAAAAGTGGTACAGCTGTCCGAGGGAATGCTGTTTTAGAAATGGGAAGAAACTGTCATTTACAAGAAAGTGAACCATTATTATCTATGCCAGTAGCTAGAGAGCTGGAGTTACTACGTTCTAAACAATGACGTATGAAACTCGATGTGCTTCAATTGTTTATACCTTTCTACGTTCTCCATGTTACTAAAACCTGATGCAGATAATGCAACCATTGGTTCTGCTAACAGAGAGAGAGAAATTTCTGACCTGCGCTGTAACTATACTGCTTACGAGAAAAAGGAAGAAACAGTGTTTTATGAGAAAGTAAAAAACTGTTCTCTTTTCTGGTTGTAATTAAACACTACAATATTCATAAACACAACGCACCTGCCTCACGGAGCGACTAAATCAAGAAGAGAAATTCTGAAAGAATTAAAGATGTTTTCTGGAAGGAGTAGAAAACAGTTCAGCCAGAATTCTGGCTGTGGTGTTGAGAGACATTGTTGTGGCTCCCACTGGTGTAATGTTAAAAGCAGCTTTATGCCATAACTATGTACATCTTGCATGAACTTTCGAAAACTTTCTTCCACTGTTCATTTTCTTAATTATCATTGGGAGGACACACAAATTTGTAAGGAATGAGGTCAAATTCCATTCCAGATAATTATTGTTTTCGTTTTTTCAGCCTTTATGTGCAGCCATTATTTTCATTTCGAAAATACTCAGCAGCCTTCTAGAGATAACTGCAAGATACAAGGGGTATTCAGAAAGTAAATTGAGATCGGCTGTAAAATAGAAACCATTGTGAAAATCAAAAATGTTTTGTTTGCAAAAGTTAGCTGCAACTTACAGCTACTTATCTACATAGTCGCTGCTACGACTTAAGACATCTGTCGTAGCGTTGTTCGAACTTTCCAGTACCATCGTCATAGAAGGCGACCGTCAGTGCATTCCGCCAATTCTCTACTCTGGTCTACTGCTCGTTATCTGTGCCAAATTGTTGTCTTCATAACCAGCGGTTCAAGTGAGCAGAGATGAAACTCAGAGGGAGCCAATTACGGGCTGAATTGTGTGTGATCAAGCGCTTCCCATCTAAAATGCTGCAGGAGCAATGAAGCTGCAGGAACATCTTCATCACTCCTGCAGAATGCGGCCGAGAAATACACAACAGTTATGCGATCTAAGATTTTCCCAGCATACTTCCAATTTGAACAGTACTCGGGTATCCGACCGGCTAGCGTCGTAATTTCTCCACAATATTTCGGCAGACGTACATGCTGCCATCTTCAGGTAGTTCCTGACGAAGCCTACTTAGCGGGAGGCACTACAAGGGTCGTTCAGTAACTAACACCCCACGTTTTTTTTCTAAAAAAAACATTAATATACATAGACAAACGTCCTTGTTCGTGCTTCACATTTCATGTTTGTTCTGAACCCCAGTGAAGCTTCGAACCGTTCTGGCAGATGACAGAGCCGCAGTACGGCGTCAAAACGGCGTCTGCATACGGCTCACGTTACAAGCAGCGTGCTGTAATTGAATTCTTGTGTGCAGAAAAAGAAACGGTGGTGAACATCCATAAACCTTTGTGTGCAGTGTATGGCAATGCTGTAGTTGATAGGAGTACAGTTGGGCGATGGGTAAAGAAAGTTACAGCCTCAGAAAATGCAAAAACGTAGCTCCATGATCAGCCACGTTCGGGACATCCTGTCACAGCCACTGCTCCAGACATGCTGAATCGTGCGGATGCCATTATTCGTGCCGATCGGTGCATCAAAACTCGACAATTGGCTCTACAGTTGTTGGTTAGCATCTGGAGTACGTCTGCAATGGTTGAGACTCTCGGATATTCAAAGTGGCGCTCACGAAAGGTTTCGCGAATGCTCACAGCGGACCGCAAGATTCAAGTAAAGGCCATTTCATCTGAATTGTCAGAAATCGACGGAGATGGCTTTCTGTCAAGGATCGTTGCCGGGAACAAAAGCTGGGTGCACCACTTTGCGACTGAAACATGTCAATGGAGTGGCATCACACTCATTCACCACAAAAGAAGAAATTCAAGACAACTCCCTCTGCCGGAAAAGTCATGATGACAGTCTTCTGGGATTGTGATGGTGTCAATCTCGTGGTTGTCATGCCAAGAGGGACAACCATAAATTCAGAGGCATACGTGAAGACTGTGAATAAACTCAGGAACCATTTCCGACGTGTTCTATAGGACAAGAATCCAGCAGAAATTTTGCTCCAACACGATAATGCACGCCCACACACAAGCCTGAGAACCCGGGAACACATCGCCAAATTGGGTTGGACATCATTGACCCTAAAGTCCAGACCTGGCACCCTCGAACTTCCACCTATTTGGGCCGCTTAAAGATTCTCTACGGGAAACACACCCAAAGGTGACGAGTGTGTCATGCAATGAAAACATGACCACGCTTACAGGAAAATAGGTTTTACCAGCAGGGAATACATGCTCTTCCACTACCTTGGCATGCGGCCATAGAACGTGATGGAGACTACGTAGAAAAATAGGACATGGACAAGACATGTTGATGTATATTGTCATCAAATTCTGACTCTTAAAAATAAATATGTTCTGAGAGAAAATGTGGGGTGTTACTTATTGAACGATCTTCGTATTTCTATGAACCTTTATGTGCTCACTGCACACTCCGAGCTGAAAAGAGCGACGTGACGCAATCGACGGGCGTACTAGAGACACTGGCCAACACATAGGTGCAAAGCTTCGTGGGATTTTCAAAGTTGTTTCCATTTCGCGACCGATTGGAACTTACATTCAGAACAGTCCGTGTATTTCCGTGTTATGTCGTGAAAGAAAAGTCCGAGGCATTGGATATGTGCTCCTAGTACCTGTGAAACGCGCGATCTCGCTGCGCAACGTAGTAACACCACTGTGGACGAAGGAACTGTGAATCTGTGGATCCATATCAGTTTTCTGCACTATCATAATTGCGAATAACATTTTCGATGGAGGAATCCAATCTCGCCTAGACTTACGAGACAATATTGTACAGTCATCATTCTGTATCTACTGCCGGCCGTGGTGGCAGAGAGGTTCTAGGCGCTTCAGTCTGGAAACGCGCGACCGCTACGGTCGCAGGTTCGAATCCTACCTCGGGCATGGAGATGTGTGATGTCCTTAGGTTAGTTAGGTTTAAGCAGTTCTAAGTTCTAGGGGACTGATGACCTCAGATGTTAAGTTTCATAGTGCTGAGAACCATTTGAACTTCATTCTGTATCTACTGATTATAGCCATGTGGCAATTCAGCTAAACCCAGAAAAATTCCAAAGATAAATAAAAATTCTAAGATGAAGTCTGACCTTTAACTCAAACTGTCTTCCTGCAATGTGCTTGCGAAACTCGCAAAAGAAAAATTCTCAGAATAACAGATTAAAGATTAAAAGGTCAAAGATTTACATAAAAATAAAACTCTCGAGTTCCAAGTCCCATTTCTTCTTCACCTCCTCCAGCTAACTGTTAGGTCTGCTATCTGATCAAGGTTGCTGCCAAATAATTGTTCCTACTCTGGTATCGAAGTCCAGCGACTTTGAGAGCCAAGAGGAGAACACCGAATCGCATCTCAGCAATTTGGGGGAACTGTTGACAGCCACGAGCGATGGCGCTATATACCAGTCCGCCTTTCAATTGAAGGAGGCGCCATTCTACAAGTTCACCTCGCGGTTTCACTAGACTCACAGCCCGATGGTATATTCGCTTTGCTATTGTCTCGTTGGCGTAACGCATCGTTGAATCTATGTCTCCGCTTTCGCTTCGTTTTAGGTTTTGTCTCTCCAGTTTAGTCGTTGGACATTGTTAACTGCCTGCTTCCTCGATGCTGTCTTTTCTGTTCCCACTCAACTATGGGCTGTTAACGGCCTTATCAGGTTTCTCTCGTGTCTGTCCCCAGATTCGGTCGAATCCTGGGCAAAATAACTGGCGAGGAAGTTAAAGGTTTGTTGAGTACCTTGGACGTAAAGCTTCTGAAACTCTCGGAACAGCAACAACACCAAATGCTGATGCAGAAATGCGGCATTTATGTCCCATTTCAGCCCAAATGTTATTACATTTCATTATACAGTACAGTAAGATTCACACTGCTGTTATGTAGCAAGCAGTGAAGAGTGAGACCACTCCCCATCCTACAAAGCAACAGATGGTCACGAAGCTTGAGAACGGACGTACGAGTAGGAGCGGTTGCGCACTGGAGCGTACTGATAATGTGGTGATGGCACTGCGAGGCTTTGTGGCAAACGCCTAATTTCGTTCATTGATAATAAGTATTTAAATGTTTATATACACCTCCAACTAGACTTTCGGCAGCCCGCATCTCGTGGTCGTGCGGTAGCGTTCTCGCGTCCCGCGCCCGGGTTCCCGGGTTCGATTCCCGGCGGGGTCAGGGATTTTCTATGCCTCGTGATGGCCGGGTGTTGTGTGTTGTCCTTAGGTTAGTTCGGTTTAAGTAGTTCTAAGTTCTAGGGGACTGATGACCATAGATGTTAAGTCCCATAGTGCTCAGAGCCATTTGAACCATTTCAGACTTCCGACATTATTTACGTTAACAGCTACCTTGATTTCAGCAACTCCAAAATTAAATTCACATGTCAGTTAGAATTTTTCAATAATGTTGTCAGTCATTGGGAAACTAAACCGACCAATCAGACATGCGCTCTGTGCAAGCAAGCTCGGAACACTGGAGCTAAACAGACAGTGCTTGACTAATTTTTAGGCTGACACCATATACTCACTGCGAGTGGATATATGACGTTCTTCAACTTAAGTGAGAGAATTATTCGGCCTCGGAAAACGTTTATGTGCAATCTCATATGCATGCAATCCTCTGTGGTCATTAAAGTCATCTGGAGTTTTATGTGAGCTCGCAGTAGTGCTCGTAAGTGAGGATTAGACTCCGTGAACTGTAATTAAAGTTCTTCCATTAAACAATGGACGAAACATCCTAAATTTTGAATGATAGGAACCGCTTCATTCGGTATATGATTCAAACATTACCGTTAGACTGGCTCTGAAGTCGGTTTTTCCTTATTTTTTAATAAATAACTTAGCATTCTTTTTATTTCGAAACTCAGTGAAGTAGCGTTGAGACTTTCCCACTTGTCATTCCATCATTCACAGTTGATTGCATGCACGTTAAAATCTGTGACCGGTGGATAATAAAATCAATGCAGACATCGAGACGGCTTTAAAAGACACGAGGTAAGCAAACCTCCTCCTGTTGAGCTAGTGAACTTGCACGTACGCTGGATCTTACGAATTGCTCAACATCACCGTTCAAATTAAACAATTAGCAAGGAACAATTTATGCTGTTAGCATGTCTGACGCAGTAAATGTCAGCAGCTATATTCCTTATATCTTATTCCAATTAATTAATTAGTTCGGCAGTGGGGTATAAAGAATGGAAATTCGGAAGAGGAAAATTCTCAGAATAACAGCTTAGAGATTTGTAGATCAAAGACTTACACAAAAAAGGTCTAGCGTTTCCATGGAGACGATGTTGTTTATTTTAAGGCCCCAGCTAACTATTAGGCCTGCTATCTGATCAAGACTGAAGCTGAATGGTAGTTCCCACACCGTTATCCTAGTCGAGGGACTTTGAAGGCCTGCCAGAGAGCACGGAACTGGGCTTCGGCCTCTAGCTGGAAATGTTAACGCGAGCTCTGTCACCACCTAGCCATGATGTCATACACCATTCCACCGACCAACTCGAGTACGCGCTCACCAAATAGGTTCCTCCGCTCATTAGTGTATTCGCTTCGCTAACATCTCGTTGTCGTAACGCACGGCTCGTTCTTGGTCTCTACTTTCGGAACGTCTTAGTATCTCTGTCTCCCAATTACTCGCGGGACATTGTTTATCTGTAGTGCCGTCTCCACCTATCTGTTTCGGTGTTGTCGCCTTTACTGTTCCCACTCAGCGATCCGCTGTTGACGGTTCCAGGCCAGTAGGTCCAGCCTCGTCGGGTTTATCTCGGGTATTTCTTGGAATTCCACTAATTCTGGGTGGCAATAATTGGCCGCTAAGTTAAAGTTTAACAGAGTAGTATGGGAGAAATCTTGTGTTGGAACACAACAGAACCAGCTGCAGTAGCAATTACAACACAGATCTAAACAGCTGTTTCAACAACAGACTCAACGTCAGCAGGAAAATGAATGCCCGAAAAAGAAATTCAGTTCGTGAAGGATCAACTGTAAATCCAGAGTACCCACCCAGTAGAGACAGTGGTCACTACCTTCACGAAGAGACGCCTGTGATTCTGCCATTTAATATCACCCAAGAGGACTGGAACATGAATGAAACAGTACTTTACCGGCTCTTAGAGAGCTGATGACAGTCTCCAACGGCCACTCCCCCTCTCTTTGGCCTACCCAGAGACGTTGGCTCCACTCTCTAATCCATTCCTCATCAAACAGGGCGTCCAGAGAGGCTGCAAATGCCCAGAATGCTACCAGCAATTTTTAGTTTTCAATTAAAACATCGAAATGCTTCAGCAGTTTTGATGAGTCTAGTGTTATTTCGCCAATATTGTACTAAAATAACACAAATATTTGTTTGATTATGCTCATGGATGTATGAATGAGCAAGCAGTTCCGAAGAAGAAGCTAAAAAAATGGCTCTAAGTACTATGGAACTTAACATCTGAGGTCATCAGTCCCCTAGACTTAGAACTACTTAAACCTAACTGACCTAAGGACGTCACACACATCCATGTCCGAGGCAGGATTCGAACCTGCGACTGTAGCAGCAGCGCGGTTCCGGACTGAAGTGCCTAGAGCCGCTCGGCCACAGCGGCCGGCAAGAAGCTAAAAGCTCAACAGCATTCCCTGCGAGGTGGCGCAGTGGTTAGCCAACTGTAATCGTATTTGGGAGGACGACAATTTGAATCCCTATCTGGCCATCCACTTTTCGGTTTTCTGTCATTTCCCTGAATCATTACAGGCAAACGCCGATGTGGTTCCTTTCAGGAGGGTGCTGTCGATTTCCTTCCCCATTCATTTGTAATCAGAGCTTGTACTTCGTCTCTCATGATCGAACTATCGATGGGACCTTACACTCTACTCTTTCTTCCTTCCCTCCTCAATGTCATAAGAAATTGTCCAAAGTATCTGGAGACGTGATGTCTCATTCGTTTAGGGTATAATTAAGATGGAAGATACTAAACAGGAAAAGAGCTCAGGGGATCACTGGGTGCTTTACAGTATTCTAACAAAAAGGTGTAAACGAAATATGAGAGCCTATCACTGATATGCCACTGATAATTGCACTTCATTAACGACGATGAAAAATATTTATTGTCGATGTGATAACGCAAAAGTTCAGAATAGGTCTAGCACATAAAGTCTCAATCAACGTCCAGTCTCATTTATTATTTTCCATTAGTCGAAATTCTGTGCAAACTTTTGTATACATATATTCCATCTCTTTTACGGATTGCTCGGTTCCAGCTTTCCGTCCTCAGTATTCTTCGCAATACTGTAGGATGAGCGACACAGTTGTCTTGTGCGCTTATTTTTCCTGAAGAAGCCATCTCTCCCCATAATGCTACCACCAATTTTTCGTTTTCAATTGTAACATCAAAATGCCTCAGCAATTATGACCAGTGTAGTGTTAGTTCGCCAATATTGTACTGAAATAGCATAAATATTTCTTTGTTTATGCTCATTAAGCAGTATTTAATTGTTTTTTATAATAAGCCTTTGACATTTTCCAGCAGTTATTGTTGATGGTCACAAGCACACATCTATAACCGACAGCTGTCTTTAACTTCTCCGCATTTCATACGTGGAATGAATGTAGTTGTGACCGAAATGGCTCTAATATCACCATAATGAAAACTCAGTTGACGTGAATAGCCGATCTGCTGTCAACCGAATCGACGACTAACGACAGATGTGTGTCAGCGACGTAAAGAGGCGGCCGTGTGAAATCGGCCTTAGCGGCTGCTATAGGTCAGCGCAGTGACCCCTCGGGCTATCGGCGCGGAATAACTTCACAACCTTCTCCAGAGCCGCCCAGCAGAGTCGTAAATCTATCCCGTGAATCATTTTCCAACCCTTGACTTTTATGTGCGTACTCTAAAGGTTTCCTCCCACACAAATGGCACAAATCTCGCTTTCAAATATGACGAATGGGAGAAAGTTTGTGTTTCTGAGGGAAGAGGTGTTGAGGTTCCCGCCGGAACTCGTTTAACACAGGATGTGCGGTACGGAGCTTATTAATTACCAATGCTGCTTCTCTCGCCCGACATTTCGGTTTTAACGACCCTTGAAGATGTTTTTGCACAGAAAACGGAGGGCCGCGTTACTGGTTTTCTGAACTCGTGAAGAAATCGGCTCATTGTGGCTAATTGCTCTGTCAATTCGAAGGAACTTCAGTGATAATAAATTCTGGTCATTTTAGCTGCTGTTTTCCCCTTTTAATTAAAAATTATTAAGTCTGTGGTGTATGCTTATCGCATGGAATCACTTCTTGAAATTAACGACACTGTTTTCACCCGTGTCTTGATTTATGACTCAAGGAGTGAGAGACTGTCGCTATAAATTTTACCTACACTTAATGCTACCTTTACCTTACGGTGCAAAATTATATAAAGTTTCTTGTTGGAGCAATCTTTGTATTAGCTTCAGTGTTACCGAAAACACTTGCACGTAAGTATACTATAGCTTCCTGTATATGATTGTGTGAAACTGTTATGCAACGTTACATTCAGTATATGTTATTACTCCCTTACAAAAGATAAGTTCAAATTATTCAAATGGCTCTGAGCACTGTGGGACTTAATTTCTGAGGTCATCAGTCCCCTAGAACTGAGAACTACTTAAACCTAACTAACCTAAGGACATCACACACATCCATGCCCGAGGCAGGGTTCGAACCTGCGACCGTAGCGGTCACGCGGTTCCAGACTGTAGCGCCTAGAACCGCTCGGCTACCCCGGCCGGCACAAAAGATAAGTGGTTCCTACAACTACATAAAATTAATGGACATGCATTATTAGCTCTAGTCTATTCTTCAGTTACACTAATCTGATATTTAATATTGCTTAACTACAGTTAACTCTTAAGTTACCGAATTGGTAAGGCTTATTGGTCATTTTAATTGTTGTATAGTTATTTAGTAGTTAAGCATTTCCTAACAACCTTTTGTGTATTCTAAATCTCTTCAACATTTATTTGAATATCCTGTGCTAGTTTCTCCACAATATGCGGTAAATCCTTGCTGCTTATTAAATGTAATGAGAAACACGTAAATCTCCAAGGCAACCCCATTTGGATCTTTAAAGTGCGTACATTGCAGTAATATAGCGGGAAGACATTCAGCTGATGATACCGTGTAAGCAAATTGGTTTTTCGCACTACAGCCAAATCTACGTACTTACAATACATCATTAGTGGAATGTGTTCCCGCTATGTGACTGATATCTACGCGCTTTAAATTTCCGAAGATGAGATGATGCCAGCAAGCTTCTACCGAAACTGGTTATCGTGAAATAAAAGTATTATTCAGCGACCTTGCCTTCAAAACCATTTTCTTTTCATTACTTTAGAATAAATGTAATTTTTAACATGCGCTATAGAATCGTAATGTCTGTATACATATCCCACTATAAGACAAGACGGTCATTGTCTTCATGGAAAAATGTTTACGGTTGCCTATGAATCCATCATTGCACCTCTTCGTCCGAAGTAAATTGATAGCCACTAATGTCTACCTTCAGGATACCAAAAATATGGAAATCACATGAGGAGAGTTGGGATCGTGTGGAGGTTGTGTAAGGTTTTCCCAGCGAACTTCTGCAGCGTAGTTGAAGCAACCTTGGGAACAGTCCAGTCTTAAAGTATCACAGGTAAAGGACATTCTTATTTACAGAATGAAATGAAACTGGCCATTTGAAGGTAGTAAGTGAAACCATATAAAGGCACAGTAAGTATCCACTAATAATTTCAAAAGATTTATAGATGTTAATAATCATTTTGTCTAAGATTTTAAAAAATGTATTCTACCGTCCAGTGAGAAACTAAATATTGATTCAGTCTTTGTTAATATACTGAGAAATGTAGTGCTTAGACCGCTACAGCTCCCATTAGACTTCGCTAGAATAGCTGTAAATACAGAAATTAAAGAATAGTCAGAATGAGACACTCAGACGCATCGGAACTGTTCCCTGCAGCCCTAGAGAAAGTGTTCAGATTCTTAAACCGAGAAAAAGAAGACAGAATACGGACGGAATATAATTGTGCGACCTTCTTTGCTTCGCTGATGAAATTATATTGTTTTGATCCAGTGCAAAGAAACTTCAACAATGAATGGAAGAAGTCACAAGAGCACCATTGAAAGTGAACTTTGAAACCAATTTATGGAACGACTATTAAAACGTGCGATCAAACACAATGAACAGAGAACTCAGCAAATTAACAAAGGAAATTACGCAACAAGTTTCTGGCTGATTATATTTAGGACTTCAGAAGTGAACAAGTTGACTGACGATAAAAGAAATAAACAGAACAGTAAAAATTACTTGGGCTGTTAATGGTGAAGTAATTACTGCTTTTTGAACTAAGTTTCCAGTGTGTCGGCGACGGAGAATTTGCAGTCCTCGTTAGCTGCCAGTTCTGACTTATGTAACTAAGACATGAATTTTCTGTGAGAAAACTATGCAGGCTCTAAGTATTGATTTCTGAGCGATTAGTAGAAAGATGCGCGATAGGAATTACTAGCAGATACAGGAAAAGAAACATATCGAGACTGAAACAGACAGTCGTGGAAGATGTAATTACGACCTTAACGAAAATGAAATTTAGGTGAGCAGAACATTTATCTAGGCGAGTGGATAGTACAGGGATTTCAGAAAAGAAGTTACACATGTGCCACGCTAAATATTAGTGCAAAAACAGTGGCACGCTGCAGACACAGTTCTGTTGCGGTTCGGGTAACAGATGCATCCCAGTTTCCGAGATCGTCCTTTACGGGGACTTGGTGACTATGCTGAAAAATAACATTTGAAGTGTAACACTCGATAAAAGTTACTTGGCCTGCGATACTAATGTGTAACTTGCTTTCTGAAGTCCGCTCTTAGTTTGAGGGATTTCAGTAGATAAAAGATCTGAGCGACGAACCGTAGGAGGGTAAACAGAAACGAGTGCCTTGGATGCGTGTAGTGGCAGAACTTAATGCACTGAGAGGTCTTCAGGTGGCTATTGTTCTTCACTGACTGATGATAATGATGGTATTGCAATTTAGTCCATTTATTTCACGAATGGAATATTATGAATGCGAAAAAAGGAAAAAAATCAATTTCTTTTAAAGTATTAAGCCTTGTCCTAGAGATTAGTTGATACGTGGTGGGAAAAATGGTCACATGCTGTTCCTAAGCCCACGAGTGAATCACAATTTCTGTTACCTATTGTGGGCTGAAGGCTCATAAAAATTTATGTAGTTTATGTTTTTGACGGTGTAATTGTGCTATACTGTCTGATTCTAGCTCTAAGGCAAGTCGGCTGTGCGACCATCGGTTTTCACCTTCTATCACCCATTCGCTCCATAACTGTAAATACAGCACTGCAATGTACAGTAAATCATTATAGACATGAAAATTATATACACATCTAGAAAATCAAGGAAATATAGTCGAATGATACCGACTATGTGTACGGTGATTTCACTGGCAACCGAATAGGAATATTAGTAGTGAAACTAAGACTCTCGCTGTTATGTCCACACAGACCCGCGTGTACATCGCAAATACGAATATTTGTATAATCCGTCGTAGATCTTACAATACACGCCATTATTTAATAAAGACTGCATCAGATCAGCTTAACAGTCTGTTACGCTGCCGTTCGACGTTATAATAGTCGTCACTTATCGACTGTCACATCTGCAAAGCGATGTCTCGCTTGAGAACGAGTAGTCAAAGAGCGAGCAGGGGTGCACATTTATTAACTCAGCTGTCAACCGTACAGCTACAGCTTCCTCTATTCCTAAAGAACGCAGTCGGAATTACTGCTGCACTAACATGGCCCTTGGTGCGACAGGTGAAATTACAATGCTTATCTACAATGGATTTCTTGGGCACAAACGGGTGATGCTCGAAGCAACTCTTTTGTATCACGCGTGTAGTTTTTCTCACGTAGGTCAAGTCTAATTGGCGCAGTATTTCATTAAACAATTCTCCCATTACAATAAACGAAACTCGAGCTAAGAAGAACCACTGTCTCTTCACCGAGGAACGGGTTATCACATTTATATACTTTTTTTGTAATGTTAAAGCCTAAATTTAAGGAAATGTTTCCTTCAAAGAGAAGAAATGCCGTAGATTTAATAATCAACAACCTCACCTCTTTTTTATCTCGTTGTAAAGGGTAATTGTTTACTTCTAGTGTTTCCTAATCTGCGGGAAAAACACTCCCCTTTGAAAAGTGCTTGTAAACCTGACAGTTCGTCGAGAGGCTGTCAGTGTTTGTTTCAGAATATTGTGTTCTATGCACTAGAATTCTAATCATCTATTAAGCGCACCGGTGCCTTTGCGAAGAGGCTGATCTCAAATTTTTGTACTTGCTGCCGTTCAGATAACACGTTAGAAATATGATGTAACTTTTCTGTGTTTTGACTGCGTCATTTCACGTGAAATGTCTGAAAAGGCTACGACTGTGTTTTACGCCAGCTTCGTCAAATGTGAGACAGTAAACCCTCTCTATTGATGTAGATGTCGTCAGCATGTTAAATTGGTTTTCTGACCTTTCTTGCTCCTATTAATATCCATGCTTCGGGAAAAATGATGGCAATTCGTTACCTGTGAACTTATAACTGTGCCCATGAGTTTCCTATAGACAGAAAGTATTGTGCATCCATCGGCATTACGTGATGATGGTTTGTCGACTGTAGGAACTCTTGTCTTAATTTGATTATATTACACGAAAGACGAACATATCTTCGTAACTGCGTGAATCAACAACGCGGTGTTTACTAACACATAGCCCAACATACCAGTACTGAGCTACTGCAACCATCATTTCGATAACAACATGACGAGGGAAATATCAATACCTATGACACTGCACATCCAGTCCATCTAACGACATAAAACGATTCTAGATATATCTGTACATTTCTCAGCACGATGTCGGCAACTCTTTCGGATGTTTCATTGATCAGTTAATTCATGTGGAAAACTTCGATAAACACAGCGAAGTTATACACACTAAAACCTAGTGTAAAGCAGTTTGGGATTGTCGTCCTGTATCTCCGACAGCCATTAACGAAAACGAAAATAGTTGCTCATTGTCTAATGCTGCAGTATATTTACGCAGTTTTCTACCGTGTTTTCAAAAGTTTTATATTCTTGATCTACACATGTACCTGTCCACTAATATGTATTCAATGCAAACACAACCTTTATTTAGTGAGAGAATTTCTGCTATAAAGTGCAGAACGAAATTTTCTTTTTTTGTATGTTTTTAATATGGACAAAAATTGTCCCTCACCTACTTACAAATAGTCTTAATTTCATCGTAGTATGCCATACACTGGTCGCAGAAAAACTGGCTAATGCTTTTCCCACACAGAAGGCTAATTATGAGCCACCGAGTATGACAGCCACAACGCACAATGCTGCATACCTGGTCTATGGAGAGATTCTCAACTCTTTTCTTTAATTTTATTCCACCATTTCTTCTTAGAAAGCTATTGTTATTCACTTGTCTATTGTAATGGTATGAGATATAGGCGAAAAACTACTCAAAACAATCACGATCCGAAATCAGGAAGTTCCAGGAGGAATGGTCAATATTCAGAGATAGGAGAGGAACGATTTTTCGAAGTAAAAATTCTAGTAAACATGGACTCTAAATGTGTACCTTAAGATTTATGAGCACTTCTTCATCTTCGGTGCTGTGAAACCTCTTCTACTGAAAATGGGCTCTAAAATACATACCTCAAAAGCTATGAACGTTTTTCCATGTTCGCTAAGGTGAAACACGTCTCTTCTACTAAGCAAATGCTCATAGCTCTACATTTCATCTTGTTTTTCTTGTCAGACTTCGTCTTCGGTTTAATTTTGCCCTGCCACGGTCTGTTGTTCTCAGCGAGCAATCTGTAAATTACTTCCGGGAAACCTCAGCGTACCTACTGTTTCTCTGCGCCAGGGATCTTAGGTACTAAGACTTCTCAGGATGGAAGCCATCCAAAGGAAACTTCAATTAAGGGGAGTATTAACCTCTCAGAGCAACAGACGCAATACTCCCGTGGCCGTAAAGTTTGTATAAACTTTCTAGGGAGCGGGAGAACTTGGAGCGAGAAACGTGACTTGTTCACGTGTGTAACGATCGCCGTCGGACTATAGATCAGATTGTGGGGCGTCTTCTGTTTTCCAATGTTGCCAAGACGGTAATGAGCCGCCAGTACTCACTTTGCTGTTGCTTGTGAAACCTGGTTCACTGAGATATTATGCAGTGATATTTTTTTTATTTAAGCTATTCAAGACACAAAGCTTCACTTTAATTTTGACAATATATGATATTTTTTAAGCTAGAAAATTAGTACTTGGTTGAAAAGTATCAGGCAAAATTTCGATCAAAATACAAATCTTAGTGCAGTCGTCGTCATCTAACTCTACCTTTTTAACCTTCAACACAGTAAGCCGTAAGTCTCATATTATACATTAAAATCGTAGAATCATTACCAGAAATATAGTCTGAACCGATACTATCTCAAAATCCACAGAATCACACTGCTAAACAAAACTCTTCACAGGCATTATGTTCTAGATACCGTTGATACCTATACATAGTACGACTGTCGAAACGAAGTTTCCCGCAAGTGAACGGTCAAATGTTATGTTTTTTGTTTAGTCCTCCTAACAATCTACATTGTGATGCAACAATGACTTTGTCACTACTTCCACGTTTTAATACCTCTATGGCACTTATTATTCATAATCTAATTTGGCGTCCGTGCATTCTCATAAATTGAAATGTACATAATAAATTGAAATATACATACTTTTAGTAACTATTTCTTCCATTCAATATTGTTACAAAATAAGTATGTACTAGTAATACACTAAAGCGCCAAAGAAACTCGTGCATGCATGCGCATTCAAATACAGAGATATGTAAGTTACAGTCGGCGCACTAGCGGTGGGACACATCATCTCCGAGGTAGCGATGAAGTGAGGATTTTCCCGCACGACCATTTCACGGGTGTTCCGTGAATACCAAGAATCCGGTAAAACATCAAATTTCCGACATCGCTGCGGCCAAATAGTTCCTGCAAGCGCGGGATCAACGACGGCTGAAGATAATGGTTCAACACGGCAGAAATACAACCCACTATGAAATTGCTGCAAATTTCAATGCTGGGCCATCAACAAGTGCGAACCATTCAATGAAACATCATCGACGTAGGCTTTTGGAGACGAAGGCCCACTCGTGTACCCTTGATGACTGCACGATACGAAGCTTTACGCCTGGCCTGGATCCTTCAACATTGGGCTGTTGATGACTGGAAACGTGTTGTCTGGTCGGACGGGTCTCGTTTCACACTGCATCGAGCGGATGGACGTGTACGAATATGGAGACAGCCTGATGAATCCATGGACCCTGCGTGTCAGCAGGGGACTGTTCAAGCTGGTGGGAGCTCTGTAATGGTGTGGGCCGTGTGCAGTTCGAGTGATGTGGGACTCCTGATACGTCTAGATACGACTCTGACTGGTGACAAGTACGTAAGCATCCTGTCTGATCACCTGCGTCCATTCATGTCCATTTTGCATTCCAACGGACTTGGGCAAATTCTAGCAGGACAGTGCAGCACCCCGCATGTCCAGAATTGCTACAGAGTGGCTCCAGGAACATTCTTCTGAGTTTAAATACTTCCGCTGGCCACCAGACGCCAAAGACATAAACATTACTGTGCATATCTTGGATGCCTTGCAGCACGCTGTTCAGAAAAGATCTCCACCCCCTCGTACTGTTACGTATTGATGGAGAGCTCTGCAGGATTCATGGTGTTAGTTTGCTCCAGCACTACTTTAGACACTAGTCGAGTCCGTACCACGTCATGTTGCGAAACTTAACGCGTGCTCGCGGGGCCCCTACACGATGTTAGGCAGGTGTACCAGTTTCTTTTACTCTTCAGTGTAGTACTTACATACTAATCGATTTCGCAGGATGTTTAAGAGAACTATTTTAACTCGTAACACTATTTAGTTAAAATTGTTAACACATTCCATGTTAATTTAAAATTCTATGGTGGATTAAAGGAACATTACATAAAGACACATGAAGTAAATATAATATGTTTATTTTCGAAAACAAAAATGTCAACAAATACAGACAGACACTCTACACTGACGAAGAGCGTCTCACAGTAATATTAGCCAATTCCTGATTAGTTTTGTTCGAGTATGAAATGAAGCGAACTTTGCGTTATACATCCGTATAAGCGTTGGTGTGCTTTATTCGGAAAAGGACAGTAGCATGATTACAGTTGAACGTCCCGCCGACAGTGTGGTAGTGATAGACGCAGTACAAACTCGGATAACGAAAGAATGGTGGAGGAAATTGGCCATTTCCTTTTCAAAGTCACCATCCTGGCGTTTGCCTCAAGCGATTTAAGAAAATTACAGAAAATGTATGGCTCTGAGCACTATGGGACTCAACATCTGAGGTCATCAGTCCGCTAGAACTTAGAACTACTTAAACCTAACTAACCTAAGGACATCACACACATCCATGCCCGAAGCAGGATTCGAACCTGCGACAGTAGCAGTCACGCGGTTCCGGACTGAAGTGCCTAGAACCACACGGCCACCACGACCGACACGGAAAACGTAAATCTGGACGGCCGAACTGGGTATGAACCGTCGTCTTCCCGAATGTGCGTATAGTGTGCTAACGACTGCGCCACCTAGGTCGTTTTATCGTATACTTGTAGTGTTGCACGATATAGGAGGTGTATCGTAATTCCTATTACAGGCTTCTGGGAGCTGTAGAGAGGACTTAGTAGGTAAAGTTTTAATGGCGACCTCGCGTACCGTTTGGATATACAACATGCTTTTAAAATCGGATCACTTTCAAATCTTATCGATGTGCTACGCGATTATTGGAGCTGAAAAACGCATGCATCGAGAACGTTTTCCGAATAGTCTCAGTCCATCACATCCCATTTTTGCCCCACTACAGCAACGGCGGCGCTGTACAGCAACGTTCCCAACTACGAGGGTTAACTGCGGGGCTCCACAGATCGCCACCAGGGATTTTGAACCAAATGTATAACGCATGCTTCGCATATACACCTTGTGGAACAAACAGTAGTGTTACCACGTGAAGGAGCTCCTATAGAGCTCATTGTTTCCGCTGTTAACGTGCCATGACTCGGGAGATTTGAAAGTGATCCCGTCTTCAAATTTATTTTACATCCAAAGGCTACATTTCTCGACATGAGCTCTTATCAAAACTTTATCTAATCAATTTCTCTACAGTCTCTAGAAGCTTGTAACAGCAGTTGCAAAATACCTTGTATAAAATAGAGGCTGCGTTACTCTTACGTTCATTTCAGACATTAGTTCTTGACAGTTAGCCAAGAGGTCACTGTGAGAAAAAGATCGTGCATCTCTGGAACATTGTTGTATGGGCTATTCTGACCCGTTGCCATACTAGTCTCGAGTCTTTAAATTCAGTCGACATCCTAAATTAGGCCTACCTGCGAAAAATTATAGAGGTAGTACTCTACAGCAGGTGACACCCTAGTCTTGCACGCCTATTCCTTAGGAGCTGAGTTTCATTTTTCGCAAATTCGGCAAGGTTTAGAATATCATATTAATTTCTCTCTCAATCGACGGAAAAAATTATAAATAACGGACTCTGAAATGCAGTTCGATTTCCTCAGGAAATAATTATCTGGTCGGGAATTTATTTATCGTCACTTCAAAAACTTAGTAAGTGATTTCTGCTCGGATAAATGTTTGTTCCGCTTACACTAATGAGGTTAAAATATTATCATCTCCTGATGGTAGCGTGTTGGTTCATCTTTGCAACGCAAGAAAGGAGTTTTTCTGCCCACAAGCATCCTACAACTCCTCGGTAGGTTTCTGGTAGTAATGTTGCACCGAATGTCTGCACACAGGTCACGCAATTCCCGTAAACTACGGATCTGTGGTTTGTGGAATTGGAGCTGGCACCCGACAGCGTCCTAGGGTCCCCACCAGGCGAATTTAGTGGCCAAGACATCAAACTGAGTTCAGTACCATGCTACTCAAACCACTGTAGCATGATCTGGCGTTGTGGCACGTACAATTATTCTGCCGGAAGATGCCTTCGCTGTGAGGAAAGACATCAGATATTAAGGGATGCAGCTGGTTCGCTTTAATATTCACTTTGTCCACATTTTTCGTGGTGCCTTCGATTACTGCCAAAAGGTCACATAGTAGCCCAGGTGAATGTCGCTCATAGCATAACACGGCCCCCTCCGGCCTGCGTCCGCGATGCGGTGCGTATTGCGAGCAGCCGTTCGCCTGGATGACGCCGTATCCGGACACGTCTATCGACCTGGTGTAACAAGAAATGTTGTTCACCCTACCAAGCTACAATTTTCCATTGATTTACGGTCCAGTATCGATCGTCCCGAACCCACTTCAATCGTACACTACTGGCCTTTAAAATTGCTACACCACGAAGATGACGTACTACAGACGCGAAATTTAACCGACTGCAAGAAGATGCTGTGATATGCAAATCATTAGCTTTTCAGAGCATTCACACAAGGTTGGCGCCGGTGGCGACACCTACAACGTGCTGACATGAGGAAAGTTTCCAACCGATATCTCATACACTAAGAGCAATTGACCGGCGTTGCCAGGTGAAACGTTGTTGTGATGCCTCGTGTAAGGAGGAGAAATGCGTACCACCACGTTTCCGACTTTGATAAAGGTCGGATTGTAGCCAATCGCGATTGCCGTTTATCCTATCTCGACATTGCTGCTCGCGTTGCTCTAGATCCAATGACTGTTACCAGAATATGGAATCGGTGGGTTCAGGAGGGTAATACAGAACGACGTGCTGTATCCCAGCGGCCTCGTATCACTAGCAGTCGAGATGACTGGCATCTTATCCCTATGGCTGCAACGGGTCGTGCAGCCACGTCTCGATCCCTGAGTCAACAGATGGGGACGTTTGCAAGACAACAACCATCTGCACGAACAGTTCGCGACATTTATTGCAGCATGGACTATCAGCTTGGAGGCCATGGCTGCGGTTACACTTGACGCTGCATCACAGACAGGAGCGCCTGCGATGGTGTACTCAACGACGAACCTGGGTGGACAAATGGCAAAACGTCATTTTTTCGGATGAATCTAGGTTCTGTTTGCAGCATCATGGTGGTCGCATCCGTGTTTGGCGACATTGCGGTGAACGCACATTGGAAGCGTGTATTCGTCATCGCCATACTGGCGTATCACCCGGCGTGATGGTATGGGGTACCCTTGGTTACACGTCTCAGTCACCTGTTGTTCGCATTGACGGCACTTTGAACAGTGGACGTTACATTTCAGATGTGTTACGACCCTTGGCTCTGCCCTTAATTCGATCCCTGCGAAACCCTACATTTCAGCAGGATAATGCACGACCGCATGTTGCAGGTGCTGTACGGGACTTTCTGGATACAGAAAACGTTCGACTGCTGCCTTGGCCAGTACATTCCCCAGATCTTTCACTAACTGGAAACGTCTGGTCGATGGTGGCCGAGCAGCTGGCTCGTCACAATACGCTAGTTACTACTCTTGATGAACTGTGGTATCGTGATGAAGCTGCATGGGCAGCTGTACCTGTACACGCCATCCAAGCTATGACTCAATGCCTAGGCGTATCAAGGCTGTTATTACGGCCAGAGGTACTGAGTACCGATTTCTCGCGATCTATGCACCCAAATTGCGTGACAATGTAATCACAGGTCTGTTCTAGTATAATATATTTGTCCAATAAATACTTGTTTATCATCTGCATTTCTTCTTGGTGTATCAATTTTAGTGGCCAGTAGTGTATTTGACGGTGTCTTTGCGTGAACATCGGAACAGATAGGCGTCGCCAGCTGTGGGCCTCTCTACCTTCTGTGGTTAGTTGTCGGTGTCCAACAGTTTGTCACCTTCACCGTGATTCAACCATTTTCCATAGACGGACTCGAACACGTGAACAGCCGACCAGGTACGCCGTTTCCGGGATGCTCGTTCCGAGGCGCCGGATCAGAACAGTCTGCCGCCCGTTGGAATGGTTTATGTTACTTGATTTCGCTACCTGCGGCCCGCATCGCCGCTATCATGATCAAAGTTTTTGCTCAACAGTGAGTACCGCTGGCCATCAAAATACCAAATAGCAAAATTTTACTTATTGTGCAGAATACGAAGACTACGTGATTAAAAATTGGGTGATTTGTAGTATACAACATGGGAAATTTAGGAGACGTAGCTGCCACGTCTTGAAGCAACAATAACTCTATTTCGGCTAGGCATCGTGTCCAAACAGGTTTGAGTGGCAGGTACAGCTACGTCATTCCATGCTACTTCAACTCTACAGGGTGTTACAAAAAGGTACGGCCAAACTTTCAGGAAACATTCCTCACACTCAAAGAAAGAAAATATGTCATGTGGACATGTGTCCGGAAACGCTTACTTTCCATGTTGGAGCTCATTTTATTACTTCTCTTCAAATCACATTTATCGTGAAATGGAAACACACAGCAACAGAACGTACCAGCGTGACTTCAAACACTTTGTTACAGGAAATGTTCAAAATGTCCTCCGTTAGCGAGGATACATCCATCCACCCTCCGTCGCATGGAATCCCTGATGCGCTGATGCAGCCCTGGAAAATGGCGTATTCTATCACAGCCGTCCACAATACGAGCACGAAGAGTCTCTACATTTGGTACCGGGGTTGCGTAGACAAGAGCTATCAAATGCCCCCATAAATGAAAGTCAAGAGGTTTGAGGTCAGGAGAGCGTGGAGGCCATGGAATTGGTCCGCCTCTACCAATCCATCGGTCCCAGAATCTGTTGTTGAGAAGCGTACGAACACTTCGACTGAAATGTGCAGGAGCTCCATCGTGCATGAACGACATGTTGTGTCGTACTTGTAAAGGCACATGTTTTAGCAGCACAGGCAAAGTATCCCGTATGAAATCATGATAACATGCTCCATTGAGCATAGATGGACAAACATGTGGCCCAATCAAGAAATCACCAACAATGCCTGCCTAAACGTACTGTAGAGCAATGAGTCGCATGTCAACACAAGCACCGAAGTGAACATTACCTTCCTTCAATTGGGCCAACTAGCGGTGAATCGAGGAAGTACAGTACATACTGACGAAACTAAAATGAGCTCTGACATGGAAATTAAGCGTTTTACGGACACATGTCCACATAACATCTTTCCTTCATTTGTCTGTGGGGAATGTTTTCTGAAAGTTTGGCCGTACCTTTTCGTAACACCCTGTATAAAGTGTGTCGGGGGAAATGAAATACAGAGCACTCGTTGTCTTAGTATGGAAAAGGACTATTTATCTGACGTCCAAAAGGACATGGTCATTGGCTTTCGGGCCAACGGGGGAGCATTGCCGAAACTGCTAAGTTGGTTGGTTGGTTGCTTGGGGAAGGAGACCAGACAGCGTGGTCATCGGTCTCATCGGATTAGGGAAGGATGGGGAAGGAAGTCGGCCGTGCCCTTTCAGAGGAACCATCCCGGCATGTGTACCTTTTTATAACACCCTGTATATCCGAGATCAACAATTATTTTGGTTACCAAGTGACTGCATTACAGTCTCTTGTTCACCGCTGGCTTGATGTTTTCGGTGAGTGAATGATCCGGGGAGCGTACTAGACAAAGCTACAGTTTGTCACCCTTTGTAAAGAGGTAAGACTGGACAGGACGTGCAAAATGCGGCCTAGTACTATCTTGTTGAAGGAAAACGTCATGAGACCTCCAAGCTACAGCCCCTGATCTTAATAGGTCTGAATTGTAACGCCTGTTGTCCATATTACAGACTTAGTGGACCAGACGTGAACGTGTTGTGTACTAAATGGCGCCCCATACCATCAGGCCGGGTGCTCAGCTCGAATGACGATCAGGAATGATATCTGGAAACGTGTGCCCTCCTCAGAGGCTCCACACACGGACATGTACATTGTGATGCTATACACAGAACCGGGACAAGTCCTGGAAGGCGCTGTTGTAGCACTGCTGCGTCCAGTGTTGTTGTTTGGCGTACCAATGTCCGTGCACCTCTTACCGATACCGACTCGTGAGAAACTGCTACAGTGTTCGTCGTGGTGACATTCCGTCGAGCTCCAGACATCGTCCCACACATAGTGTGCATACTTGTCCTACTGCAAACACGACCACTTCGTGGCACGAGGTACGTGACCTTGATATACTATCCGGCACTGCCGAGGGATCAATTCTGGTGGTGGATAAAAACATGAGCCAGCCGAAGTGGCCGAGCGGTTCTAGGCGCTACCGTCTGGAACCGCGCGGCCGCTACGGTCGCAGGTTCGAAACCTGCCTCCGTCATGGATGTGTGTGATGTCCTTAGGTTAGTTAGGTTTAAGTACTTTTAAGTTCCAGGGGACTGATGACTTTAGAAGTTAAGTCCCATAGTGCCCAGAGCCATTCGAACCATTCATAAAAACATGACAGCACCAAAAACACAACACATTATGATGCCTAATACGGTGTAGGAAAACCTTTGTCAATCGAAACAGCTTCCAGTCGTCTCGGAATGGATAAATGAAGGTCCTATATGCTTTTCAAGTGAAGCGTATACTGCAAAATAGTGGCAAGTTCAGGAGGGTGGAGGTTGATAGCGAGAACTCACCCTTATCTCCAAAGTAGACCACAAAGGCTCAATAATTTTGAGATCTGGAGACTGTAGTGGTCTGCAGAGATCCAACAGTGCATCCTCGTACTCACAAAACCAATTCTAGACGATGTGAGTTGTGTGAACAGGAATCCTGTCGACTTTGAATATAGCATCAGCACTGGCGTAAAAACGTTGTACCATAGGATCAAACTGATCAGCCAAAATGGTCACATAATCCTTGGCAGCAATCAGATTTTGCAGAGTAGCCGCGAAGCCCATAGAGCGCCACGATATGCCTGCTCAAATCGTCACCTTCACCACTACCCCACCACACACCCCTCCCTCCATGTTTCACTACTGAGATATAAACTCAGCCAGAAGATGAAAACAGTGTGAAACAAGTCTCATCAGTCCAAATAACTTTCTTCCATTGTTCCAGAGTCCAGGTTTTATGGCTTTGACCACGTATTTCTCTGATGGGTATTTGAATCATTGATGTGTGGGTTTGGACTCCAGCTGACCCTTTTATTCTCTGCTTTTAGACCTCCCTTCGTGTTGTTCTCTTGCTGACAGGGTTCGCGATTGCGACATTTAGATCTACAGAATCTTTTGCAGCTGTCGTTCTCTCACTTTTAATCACAATCCTCTTGAATGGCCGTCCATCACGAATACTCACCATACACCTTCGTCCGCCTTTTGCCTTAACGAGTGATGTTTCCTGGTTTTCCCTGTATGCAGTATAGATCTTCAATATGGTGTCTCCTGAGGCACACAAGACTTTGGCTGTCTTAGCTGCGGGAGAATCTACCATACGAGCACCAACAATTTGTCCACTTTCGTATTTATTTAGCTCCGGAAAAATGCGCTCACAATCACACAGAAAACAGTTGTGACCTCGACTGATACTTGCAACGTATTGGGGACATTGCAAAGGTACCGTTGTTGTAAAAAAAAAAGCGCATCCTTTAAGTTTGGCTAGTATTTGCATTTATATTCAAGCATGCATTTCTCGCTGTATCTCCATATTTTAGTCCTCTTAGCCGCTGGTCACTCGAGGATGTCGAGAGCCTTCGTCGCTTTGAGTACAGCCCGCCAGGGCCCATCGATTCCATATTAGCATGACATTTGTGGGAACCCGTCCAAGACGCTCAGCCGTCTCGCTTAACGACAAACCGCATGTTGATAGGCCACTATCGGCCACTGCGGAATTCCGACACGTGCTGATAGAGGATTTTACTTCTTACACGAGACATATCACGATCTTACCACAAACAACCCTCATTCAAAGAAGTTCTCTGAATGTGAAACTAGTTGTGTAGTCTTTCACTACATAAAGAATATCGACGGCCTTACTCCTACCTACTTCGTGCGATTGCACTGAAGTGCTAATCGTTTGCATGCTCAATCATATGACACACTTCTGTGAATTTTAAGTTATTGTTTTTCACCTTCGTGATGTTTCAAGTTCAATGGTCAGCTTTGTAAAACGACATCCGCCTCCGTAGCTAAGTGATCAGAGTATCAGCTCTCGCTACTGCAATGAATTTTTCCTCGGCGAGAGGGCTCTACTGCGGTGCACCGAGCCCCGTGAAGCCAATTGACTAGCTATCCGAGGGAGAAGTATCGGTTTTAAGGCGACAACGGCATGGAATGCGGTTTTCTGATCACATATCCCTCCATACTGCATGCTTGAAGGTGACGCGGCGGCCGGTCGGAACCGTCAGGGCCAGCGCTCGTAGCTGGTTTTAGTGTATGATGACTGAACACACAGGCACACACATGAGCGTGTTAGAGACTAAGACCCAGACATCTCAATGGATAATATTCAATTATCTTTTAAAATCAGTGGGCAACGGCCTTGCCACAGCGGTTCCCGTGAGATCACCAAAGTTAAGCGCTGTTGGGCGTGGCCGGCACTTGGATGGGTGACCATCCAGCTGCCACGCGCTGTTGCCATTTTTCGGGGCGCACTCAGCCTCGTGATGCCAATTGAGGAGCTACTTGACCGAATAGTAGCGACTCCGGTCAAAGGAAACCATCATAACGACCGGGAGAGCGGTGTGCTGACCACTCGCCCCTCCTATCCGCATCCTGAACTGAGGATGATACGGCGGTCGGATGGTCCCGATGGGCCACTTGTGGCCTGAAGACGGAGTGCTTTTTGCTTTTTTTTTTAATCAAGGTATTAACTATCGCAATAACCAGCAAACAAAGCGCAAACCCACTTAAAGAGGATGAAAAATGCTATTAAGACTGATATGTTACAGGCCCGCTATAGATCTGGATCAGAAAGTTTTCTTTGTATCGGTTGCACATATCGCAGCACAGAGTACATCACTGACATTATTAGTAGTAGAGATAAGCTCCTGGTAAGTCTAAAATGGAGTAGAATGCCACGTATTTTGATGTATTTACGAGCGGCGTACCTCAATGACGATAGCTACAAGTATTTTACATTAAATTTTGCTTATTCACGGTCCGTGTCGCGGGAGAATGGACGGAGGCAGCCCTACATAAAGCTCCGCGAGCGAGCGTGTCGGAGAGTAAATTCTGCATGCTAAACGGTGCGGAACCTGTGACGGTTTGAGGAATGTCTCGGCGCGAACGTTTTCCGATTAAAATTCTGGACGGCATAAAAGCGGAACCTGTAACACCTTTCCACTCTGTAGTACTGCAGGCGCTCAGAAGAACTGAACTGATAGATTGCCAACGGAGACACATGACTGACTAATTTTCCTATTTCATTGTTTGGGACAACAATCAGAAAGGCGTTTCAAAATGCATTTGCTGGTCGACCTGTGAGCGGCCTGCGTCAGCACTTACCTATCACCTCCGGAAGCCACCATGCAGTGTATGGAGGAGGGTACTTCGTACTAATATTATGGATTTTCTTTCTTATCCAGTTGGTGTGTTGAACGAAGGAGAAATAATTTCTTACATGATTCTGTACGCGCTCTTATGTCCCTTATTTTACTATCATGATCTTTTCGCGAGCAACATAATGATCATCTAGTCCCCGGACTGTCTATAGACAAAACAGATAAGACGTCGAAAATCGTTATAGAATCTAAAAAAAATCGGCCAAGTGACTATCTATGTAACGACTAACTAGAATAAAATTATGGCTGAAGGAACGTACTATTATTTATTTATTTATATGTTAACATTACAGAGTGACCTACCACCTAGGTAACTACAGTGAGTCGTTTGCGACTACAAACAAGGCGATTTTCAGAATTTTAGTTCTTATCTTGTTTCTTTTAATTAACAAGGAAAAAACAAAACCACAAGACACATAAAGTACAACTGAAGAAAAAAACTGATTTTACTATATTCTTAAGAAGATAATAATACACGAAAGGAAAGATTTAGATAGCAAAACAATTCCCTTTACCTAGCTATTTCAAGTGGGAGGGCTTCGGCAAAAACTTCGAGCCTGTCTCACCTGAATTAGCATATTCTGTTCTATTGTAGCTAGTACTACATGTATGTATGTTGTGATATGAACTCTACGTGATTTTTGTATAAGATATGACGATACTATCTGTTACTACAATTGCTTCATCTACTTAACCGCGCCGTAAGCAGGAAGAAGGCCTTACGTATGTTGTGCGCTTGTGTTTGTGTATTTACGTCTTATTTACTGCATGTGTACGTTTATGCACAATTTTATAAAGTTTACATGTTTTACAATTTGCATCTTACATATTTCACAAATTACACATTTACATGTTTGAATATAATGATCCACAGAATAAAATAATTACTTGTTTTACTTGTACAAACAGGAAAATTCGTTGTACGTATTGCAAGCGGTGGCTTAAGGTTCCCGTTGTATTTTCAGTATAAATATTGGCAACAATAGGTAGAGCTCAAGATTTTGTGGAAGGTGCCAAGTCCTGTCTTTTTCTCATCAAATATGTATAAATGCGCGGAAAGACAAGTCATTTAGACACACTATATGATTCAGTATATCAAAGTATAGGGTTTTTCGTAATTACCGTAGGGTTTTAGAAGACGACAGAACAATAACTACGGTGGCGGACTGATAAGTTCGTTACACATGGAGCACACTATCCAGACCACACACGAGTGCTGTGACATCTGTAACAACCTGACACCTTGATGCACTGTCATCGAGCATCCCTCATACAGCAAAGAACTGGCCCCATTCGATTTTCATCTCTTTCCAATACTTAAAGAGCGCCTTCGAAAACTTCACTTTGATAGTTATGAAGCGGTGAAAGCTGAGGTGCGGTTGCAACTCCGTTAAAAAAGTCAGACATTCTACAGTGATGATATTAACAAACTAGTCTCTCGGTGGGAGAAATGTGTTCGCCGCTAGAGTGACTAAGCTGATACATAAATATGTAGACATGAAGAATAAAGATAGAGAACGATTTTATTTAAAAAGCTTCATGAGCTTCCACATAAACATTTTGGAAGCACTACTTCTCAGCACGCCCTCGTACTAAACATTGTTCGTTTTTTTAATATATAGATTCTGATCAATGGACAGAGTTTCTAACTCACATTAGAGGAACTCAATATGAGCACCGTTTTCTGTTTTTGACGCGGCATACGTCAGTTTATGTGTGCAGTTTATTGGAGTCACTGACATGAATTTGTAGGGAAAGGCAACAGCAGCACGCTTTGGAAATTTGTGCTGAGTATCTACAGTTGCAAACTAATCAACTGTGACAATACGGAGCAAAAGGTTTGTCTGCGTATTGTAACACCTCTGCCCCTAGTTCAAATAATCCATGGTGCGTATTTGGAATGGAAACTTGATGAGGTGCTTTGTTCACTGAAAGATGTCATTTTTCTGTATGTCTCGTAGTTCCCACAGTCCTCGTTCTCATTGGCACACACTCTGTCTCTCATTATCACTGTCTCTCACCAAATTCCCCAGTCTCCTTTCCTTTACTGCTCTCCCACTGGCGATATCTCGTTCATTGGTTTCCTAACACAGTTCTCTCACTGTCTACTGTATTCCACTGCCATTGTGTCTCTCTCTTTCTCTCACACTGCCTTTGTCTCCTTCACTGTTTCTGTATCACAATATCTGCATGCTATCTTCCAGTATTTCGTGCTTCTCCGGCTCTCTTCCGTTGTCCATGTCACTTCTTCTAGTATGTTTGCGTGCCAATATTTTTTCGAAAATTTTTAAAGGTGCTGAGGAAGGAAGCTTGAGGCAGCTGGTACCCCACTTCTTAGTCAGTGTCTTTCAATAAAGAGGAGCATATTCACCTTTCTTGTGCTCAGATAGGAGCGTTTTACCACTGGTCCCCTTCTTTTTCCTGCCACAGCAAGGCATGTCACTCATATGAAAAGAACTTGATGTGTAAGTAATATTTTGATAAATTTACTTACGTGAAATTGAAGTAACGCAAAACTAATTTTACACATCAGATCGGATTTTACGTGCTCAGAAATTTTGCATGTGCTCCATTGCCACAACTGGAGTACCTAGAACCCTTCTGATGATAATGGAGAACTTTACATTATATTTCTCCTTGTTATTAACTTCATAAACTACGTTTTTGCCTCACACCGCATTCTACGTGCGAATTTTACGTGTACAAGCAGGGTAAATTTGAAACTCTGTATCTGGAAAAGGGATAAAGATATCAACAAACTTTCCAATGTTTTTCGAGATTCGGATCTTAGGAATATATTGTAAAAATACCATAAATTTCCTGTGTGTAGCCATCTTGGAATCGTCGGCTGGGTTTTGACCGCTGGTGACGGCGAGAACTCTTTTTGGTGGTTTTTCGGGGAACCACTCATGGACTGATGCTGCCTTAAGAAGCCACATCAAGCCCACCGTAGACCACATGAAATACTAAAAGAACCAATCTATTTGCTCCATTTGCCTGAGCAGGAGGAAGTCTGTAATTTCATACTTTGATCAAGTACCATAGGATACTGACACTAAGACGATCCTTTTGTTCAATATACAAATGGTTCCATGTCCAAGGGCTATACAAAACACTTGCCCCTACCTCTTTATCACCAATTCAACCCAAGATATGAGCACCGGAAAATCGCATTTTTATGCACGGGATTTTGGAACCTACTGGTAAGTATGCTATCGCAAACAAATTACGTACGTAGAGAGATTTCGATCTTGTACCATGACTGCGATACTCAGTTGCTTCAAAATGCATTTCAAAGAAACAGTCGAAATATAATCTGAGCAGTGCTACCTTATTAGGCTGTGCAGGATTAGTTCTTCGAAACCGTTCCCCACGAAAGCCATAATGTTCGTGCGAACTAGAGGTGGATCTGATTTGCAATAAATGTTAGCGAAGCTGGTGATAATTTATAAAATAGAAACCAAATGCCTAATCTTGAAGCACATGAGAAAGCTGATGAAGTAAATACAAGCGAAAATATCGATATGGAAAGAGACGGACAATTTGAACTATTCTTGTGTAGTGGCGAAAAGTATTTCTTGTTTTACAAAAGAATCTAATTCCACTATGTAAAAATTTAGGTTATGACGAACAAAGGGGCCCTTTTTCTGAAGCAATCAATTAGGAATAGACTGAGTGGTCGCAATCTATCCATGATTTATGAAAATCGTGGACACTTCTGCAGGATTACATCACAGGACTTAGATGAATCCGTTATCCATTTCAATTTCGTGATAGACAGCCAGATTGATCACGTCGGTACGGGAATTATTAGAATATGAGGTCTGAACTTTTCTTTTTTTCTTTTTTTTTACCAGAGTTGTTGAGGATGAGCAGAATTCGGAGATGCAGACTGTGGTCACTCACGTCACGTTCGGTCAGTCGTGTGTATGTGTATGTGTGTGTGTGTGTGTGTGTGTGTGTGTGTGTGTGTGTGTGTGTGTGTGCGTGTGTGTGTGTGTGTGTGTGTGGGTGTGTGTGGGTGGGTGGGTGGGTGGGTGGGTGGGTGGGTGGATGGGTGGGTGTGAGCGTGTGTGTGTGTAGTGTAAACAGTGACCATCAAAGCAACACGAATAAAAATTGTTTCGGAATGTAATGATGATATCGATTAACGTGTGTGTAATAAGTATATACAAAAATTCTTTGTCAGGTAAAACTATCTGTAATAATATGACGATAGTGGGTGAACTAATTAACTTTTTAAATGTTTGTATCTTTGTGCTAATGTGACACAGTAAATGTCACATTGTAAGTGACCTGTGAACGAATAAATTAACAAACTACTTCTACCATAACTGGAAGTTGTTACATACCGTTGATGAGCGCATAATATGCAGTGAAAAAATGTCAAGCAGAACCTGAAGCTCATTTTGTGCGATAGAAACATGGGAACAGTCAAGGAATGTAACAAACCGACCAATTTTTTGCAAGCGTAGACGTCATTAAGATTCTGGTGCATGCTGTTGTAATGTTCCGCAGTCAATTCCTGTCGTCAAGGAGAAGCACCTGTACGAACTTTCTGAGACTTCATGCAAGTCCCGCTTTCGGAAAATGTTAGCGAAACCTGAGACTTGGTATGGTGCTCACGATCAGCAGTTAATCGCGTTTCGCGTAGTTCACTGTTTTCGCGACCCAGAGGCTGCATCGTGAACACGTTGAGAATTAAGTAGAACTTTAAGATCCACCTCAGGCTCTTGGGAGTGACTCTTCCTATTGCTTCTGAACTTCTCAGCTACAAAGAAAAACACCGTGTTTTCCTGGGAGGTACTGTCTGAAGATAAGACAACTTATCTGCCACGAGGTGCGATCATAAAACTCACATTTTTATACAAATTTCTACCAAGAATTTTCTAATGACAAAGCAAAATATCCCTGGAGATTCAAACACACAGAAACAGATAAACAGAAAAAAACACAAAAATGTGAGCTGATATGTACTATTTGTTTATTTTCTCAGGTCAGTTGCACCATTATTTTGTGTTGCTGGAATTGGTCGTTTCATGTATAATTACCGAGAAAGGTGGTGAAGTATTTAAGCTCTGGATTCGCTTTCGCGATACCGGCCAAACTTAGATTCTCCGGGATTTTCTTAAATCAATTAAGGTGAATGCAACCTTAATTTCATTGACAAGGATACTGCCGATTTCATTCCCCATCCTTTTACTGTTTGAACTTGTGCTCCGTTCCTAATGAGCTTGTCGTTGACTCAATTCAGGAAACAGTGATTCAAATAAAATTATTCGTCATATGCTATACATAATATGACAATATAACTACAGAGAATAACTCTAAACTATTAAGAGCAACTATTGCACACTGTTATCCGAGGAATCCGTGAAATTACGTTGGATAATGTGTTATTCAATCATATTTTCTATACATGTGAGGCACCTATGGAAAAAATCAAAATTTAGAATGCTGATTCTATCATACAGTAGTTACGGAAAAGTTATCCAAGCAAAATTCCTGGATTAATGAGTGGTGGCCTACAAGAAGTTACATAACACTTTTCTGTTAAGATTATCTCTTACAAGTTCACAAAATATCAAAGTTTATAACATGTCAAATAACATAGCAGAATGAAAAAAAGAGAAATAAGTAAGCTTTGGCGAATCAGTGTTACTATTTGTGGAGAGTACATTGATGCTGAAGACAGCGACGCTTATTTCTACTTAAGATTCTGAAAGCGAAACTTCCAACCAGCTATCCTATTTATCTTATAATGGCCATGTTCAAATGTGTGTGAAATCTTATGGGACTTAACTGCTAATGTCATCAGTCCCTAAGCTTACACACTACTTAACCTAAAGTATCTTAAGTACAAACACACACACCCATGCCCGAGGGAGGACTCGAACCTCCGCTGGGACCAGCCGCACAGTCCATGACTGCAGCGCCCCAGACCGCTCGGCTAATCCCACGCGATCCAGTCCATTTTTCCCGACGAGTAAAGAATACCCTGTATCCAAGGTAAGTCCTTTTAAATGGAAATTTCCGTACGAAGTTCTATTTTATATAGCAATTTCTTCCTTTCCATATCCTCAGCAGCAATTGACCACATTTATTTTAGCGCTGTTCTCTAATTCGCTTGACATAGTTCATTTTCAACAGCTATTTTTTTATTTTATTCTGCAGACTGCATTGATTTTTGAGTTTCTACTCATCTGCTTCTTCCTCGACTATATATGTCGGTCTTCGTTGATTTACCATACCCTCCACCTTTCAAGTAACTAAAGGTATTGGCATCCTGCTAAGGTGACGCTAATTCAGTGAAATTTTCTTCGACAAACAACATTACGCATTTCTCTTTAGAGATATACATATGGTTTTAGGGTTATAAGTACAGATATTTCAACTGATAATTGATACTGAACAACATTACATCAGTATTTACTTCAGCTGCTGACTTGCAATTATAGTTATTACGAGTAGTGTGATTTTAGGTTGATTAGCGCCTCCAAGTACGCGTGGCATAAACTAACAATTAATGTTTATTTTCCCATGAGCAACAGTCCAGGTTTTCAAGTGTGGACGCGTAGACCCAAAACGGATAGTCTTATCTGACAGACATAGTCCACTTCGACACGCATTTACGACCCTGCAGAAAACATCAGGTAGTAAATGATATGACGTGTTTTTGGGAAGACTATTAGACACAGAGAAAGAGCAACTAACACACTGAAATGAACACATATTAAGGTACTGATGACCACAATATCTGTACCTATGATACCCTATATACAAATCACCCCCAGTTCTAAACATTGTATTTATGATCTATGCTGTTGTCTATCACAGACTTGCTTAAGCATAACATCTGATAATTTGAAACTACAGCTTACACGCGGTACTTACAAGACACTTAACGCAATGTCGTCTACTCTGCTAGTAGTTTGATTAAATTTTTCTCTATAAAGGGCATACCGCTGAGAAAAGAATGAATATGTGGGATTAGTAGTAAAAAGACATCTACATCTACATTTATACTCCGCAAGCCACGCAACGGTGTGTGGCGGAGGGCACTTTACGTGTCACTGTCATTACCTCCCTTTTCTGTTACAGTCGCGTATGGTTCGCGGGAAGAACGACTGTCTGAAAGCCTCCGTGCGCTCTTGAATCTCTCTAATTTTACATTCGTGATCTCCTCGGGACGTATAAGTACGGGGAAGCAATATGTTCGATACCTCATCGAGAAACGCACCCTCTAGAAACCTGGCGAGCAAGCTACACCGCGACGGTCATACAATTGATCAGACCAACACTGGACTACGAAATGTGACTACTGTACGTGATGGCTACCATTCTGTATGCATGGCGGTAACAGCGAAAGCCTTGTTTGAAGGAAGACAGACACGATGAATTGCTTACCCCACCTGCATGTCCGCCTGACACATTAAAAGAGGTCCGATACTTCCCATACTGGAGATAGAAAAGTGGCAGTTTCTACTTTATGTAATATTCTACTATCCTGCTAAGAGAACCTCCTCTTTCTCAATATTAAGTGGATTTTGATTGATTGCCGAAACTACTTACGCAAATGTGATGAAATACTTTGATTCTGTTGCTCATACGCAGTCAATATCGTTGTTCACCATACTTGCAAAGGTCGAATTGAAATAACATTAAATCAATAGATTAAGCCATAGTTAAACTACTAATAAAGACATTATGGAGCGCAACGGATAGAACGATTGGAATTATTTACAACCATATGGTAGCAAGAATTCCTCTGTGGATTGATTTCTCTTACTGAGGGGCAACATGTTACTCTGGTGTTTCTTCTATTGGTGGGGTTCCTTGGGGAATGTAATTTAGTGATCATATGACACGTATAGCAGTATCAATAGGAATCGATAGCTTGTGAAATGTGAATCAACTAGGAATCACTTCCAACAATCGATTGCTTATTATATAGCATTCTCTCTTCACATCTAAAGCAATCGTTACGTTACAAATATAACCTCACAAACGTCCCTTACACAATGAATTCTGTATCTAACTAAGTTGATCAGTAAGAATCATGGGATTTGATTCTATGAAAGTTGACAAAAAGGAATAAGACTGGATCATCCAGAATAAGCAATCACGCAAAGGAAGGAGAAAGCCTAGGTTCATCACATCTGACAAAACCCAACTATTTCAGTGAAATAAACCCAGAGGACGATTATCATGCATAAAAGTATTCTTTGCACTTGGCTTAATTAGTACTATCCAATTAGAGAGGAAACCAACGGAGAGGTAAGGAAAAGAGAGATAGCCTCCGCGACGTAAGGGACATCAGTTCCTAAAAAGTCGGTTGGCAGAAAATCGTAGTCATGGATATAAGAATTCGTTATACTCAACGAGGTGTGTGCTCTCTTATTGGAATTACTGTATCTCTAACCGTAAAACACCGATCTTCAACCGCCTTGCGGTCAGTGCCACACTTATTATATAGTTCTATACGTTCAGACTACCGAAGGCGTAATGTGGAACGAAAGACTAACAGGCTGCGGTTGAATAGAATAAGGGAAGATCGCTGAAGACTGTTAAATGAAAGAACAATGAATGTAATTTACAATGCAAGAAACTATTACTGCGAATCATCGTTCATGATACTCAAATATCCTCTACACAGGAACAGATTCATTCACAACGCGTACCAGGACAAATTAACATTCCACCCAGACACTAGAATTAAGCAATCACATCGAAACCTGAGCGACTCTACTTAGCAGCGACTAACATTCGAAGCCATCGTGACCAGTAACGGACTAAGGACAAAACATAGCTACAAAATCACACGTTGTGCGCGAATTTTGTTGGACTGAAAATGCGAGCCTCACTAAAAACGACATGAAAACATCGATTCTTTCACCTCTACCGACATCCTAGCCCACACAAAGTAACATCACGTAGAATACATCATGTTCGAGAGGAACAAGCATACTCACACCACAACAACTGCACAAGAGTGACTCAAAAATCTAGCCTCCAGGAGTCCGTTGGAAACGGAGAAGGGTGCCGTTCGGTTAGTCAATAGAGTGACTCGAAAGAAGCGGGAAAGCTCCGGATTTGCAGCACGCTGTGTTAGAGGACATATATGGAGTGGAAATAGAATGATATTGCTGCGCTCTGAAGCAAAGAGACTTCTCTGATCTACCTCGCTACACTCGCCCACGTATCCATACTGCACAGACAGACGTTCCAGTCGAAGTAAGACTCAAGGGAGTGGTCTGCTGAGATCAAATGAAATAAAACAGAATCGTTACATCGTGTCCTTTTCCTAAGTATCGCTAAAATCTTAACTAGAAAGTGAAGCATCAAAACTTAAGACTTTAGGAATCCATAAATCCTAAACTATGAAAGAGGGAGCAAAAGACGAACCCCTTTCAACACTGACATTGAACGTGTCTGGGGTATGAGTAGCAGACATCTTGTACGTTAACATCCATCAGCAACAACTGTTAATGCTTTCTAAATTTGCGCACAAACTGTATACAGGCACAGATTTTACGTCACAGATTCCTCACAATAAGCCAGTGACGCCCAGGTCCACAGGTACGCACAGAACTTTATGAAGAAATTTGAATTACTCGTCCATTTCATTGAAGATAACAATTTTTGTCTGCATACTTTTACCATGTGCTACCGAGCGAGGTGGCGCAGTGGTTAGCACACTGGACTCGCATTCGGGAGGACGACGGTTCAGTCCCGTCTCCGGCCATCCTGATTTAGGTTTTCCGTGATTTCCCTAAATCGTTTCAAACAAATGCCGGGATGGTTCCTTTGCAAGGGCATGGCCGATTTCCTTCCCAATCCTTCCGTAACCCGAGCTTGCGATCCGTCTCTAATGACCTCGTGGTCGACGGGACGTTAAACACTAACTACCACCATCACCCATGTGCTCCCTGGTTGCAGTGGATGTCCTCTAGTCAGAGGCATTTATGATATTCAGGGTCGATGACAACCTCGGCTCGTGATTAAAGGCTCTAAGGTGGAGACGCCCCCAAAGATATGTATTAAAATATATTTGTCATTAGTGGATCACAGACTTTAAATTACCAGGACGCATTTGGAATACTCACTACGAGGACTTAAATAATTATACTCGACGTTTCTGGAAATGTTGATGTCGAGGGGTGTTTCTCGAGCAGGTCTAGGTTTGTCCTGATATCTTTATATCCTAAGAATTTCCTTGCTCACTGAAGGTGTTTGGGGATTAAGTGTGTTACAAACAAGTTTCTTTTCATGAGAGTATTGTGTGTGGGGTCTTCTGAATTTTACTTGCTTGCGAGTAGCTCTAACATACAACGAGGCTGAAAAAAGAAAGATGTAAATTCAGTGTTCAGTTTATTAGGCAAATTTTAGAACTTGAGCTTAGCGAGAAATTGGAGGAACTTGGTGCGCTCAATTCCGGTGTAACCACCAATCAAGAACAAAAACGGTGCGAATCCATACATGAGCATTTACGTAATTTCAGGGTACGCGTGCATGCTTAGCCACAGATGTCACTTTTTCAGACACTTTAGCACAAGAAAACGTACTAAAAATTACACGTTTTGGAGGCATATTTAAAGTGGCGTATCACTACATAGTTCCTTAACACGCAAATATAAATACGAAGCCGGCCGCTGTGGCCGAGCGCTGCTAGGCGCTACAGTCGGGAACTGTGCGACCGCTACGGTCGCAGGTTCGAATCCTGCCTCGGGCATGGGTGTGTGTGATGTCCTTAGGTTAGTTAGGTTTAAGTAGTTCTAAGCTCTAGGGGACTGATGACCTCAGAAGTTAACTCCCATAGTGATCAGAGCCATTTGAACCATAAATACGAAAACCAACAATGACAGCATGCTAGCTAAATACTTAAATCAGTATGGGGTATGATTAGTTTGGTTCTATCAGCCTATCATAGCACAGGACCCGTGACGTCTAGGAACATCAATCTTTCGTTACACGAACTCATAAAAACCGTCAGAAGTTTGGAATTGAAAACACGAAAAACAAACATGCAGCGAAGATAAGTTACACTGCATTGAAGATCTCTATAAAATGCGTCATTTTTAGTACGTTCTATTGTGATAAAGTGTTGGGAATTGTGAAATCGGCGGCTAAGTGTGGAGTTAACCTATGGTTTTATGTAATAGTTAATTATGAAAAGGAGAGGGATACACGCTGTGCGGTACAGTTGTCTCCACAGGCACATTCGTTTGTCTATGTTCTCCTGGTTCGGTGCAGGTACATGGGTTCAGACATCGCGATCGGACTCTTGGTTTGATGTTTGGTAATAATTTGTAGGTTCGTCTTCCTTCTATAGTGCCATGCCATCGTTACCGCGAGAGGAGGAGATATTGGTTGCTTATTTGGTCATCGTCTGTGGCCTGGGATTCTACGAGATTCTTAACCTTACAGTAGTCATTTTTCTTTAACCAGTACATAGATACTTACAGCCCCATTTACAGATCATCTGGATATATTCCAAGTATTACTTGAAGTACCTACACAGATACGATGCAAAGAGTTCGTCAGTGCTGAGGCGTACTCCTTGTTGTACTCCGTTTACTGCTTGTCCTGGAATTCCATGTGAGCATAGTAAATAGCACAATAATGGACTATAGCAATTAAAATAGCCTCATCATAACATCGTATTGTTTGTTTTGGCTGCATAAAATCACGCCTGGCTATACTTGCTACTTCTTGCATCATTCTCCTATCTCATATCCACCTTTATGTGAGTGAAGAATTTGAATATCTCGTTCAAAGATATCTATCTAGAAACTGTATTTCTTTTTATAAGTGTATTGATAAGTGGCGTAGTGGGTCTTTTAATATGTAGTGTTTTAACGAAATTAATGTGATTTTTTGGGGCTGTTAGTAACTTTACTTCTTGGCACCATCCGTATAACTCTTGAACTGTACTACAAATTGTTACGCATCACCCGGCTATGCCATCAGATGTATGGCTAATTTTATATATCTGTCCTAGGAGTGATTACAATATCAAATGCCAGAACACAGGACCAAAAATGTATACTTTTGGGGAGACTTTGGATTTCTTTTAAGTTGTGGGGGAGGAGAGAGTTGACCTCGACATATGATTCTTGTCGCTCTATCCAGAAAATAGCTTTGGGGCAGCACAACTCTCCTACGTAGGTACATATCTCACATAAAGAACAAAAGAAGTTTGTACAGTTACAGTTACGTGAGTGGGAGCACTGTTTTGTGAGAACAATTTTAAGCTGTGAATGACGTCAGTGCTATTGAAGGACTACAGACACCTAAGATTGTTTCGAAGCAAATAAAATATGTTGCTGGCAATTACGAATGAAACGGCAGGAAGGACAGTGAATAATTAAATTTTACGTATTGTGCGTATAGAGTACGATGAGTAGAATCATTATATTTATTCCTGATATGGGTGCACACAGTGCTCAAAATACTGTACAGGAAATGTAGCCTCCGGCAGCAACAATAACTCAAACCTGGCTGGGCATCCAGTCAAACTAAGTTTGGATGGCAGAGACGAGTGTGTCATTATACCACTACCCTCTGCTTCAACTCTTAGCCAGAGTTCGTCAATTCTATTGGCTTGTGAGCAATAGCATACCAGCGTCCCCGTAACCCATGACCAAATGAGAGTGAGAGATCTGGAGAAAATGCTGGGCAGGCCAACAGCCGAAGGACCTCAGTATCGAGGTAGGTCACTATAGCACCTGAAACATGCGGTCTTGCATTATCTTGTTGAAAAATAACGACACATGAGCTTTGGAGATAGGGCACAGTCACCGGGATGAACACGACGGACATCAGGTACGCAGGTCACGCGAAGCCATTGAAATCCTGCATGGCTTTCAGTATGCCCCCCCCCCCCCCCCCCCCCCGAACCCATCGAGTCCACATCCGCTTGACAGCGACACCCCTATCGACGCGAGCTTCAATTTTGTGGAACAATAAATCTCAGTCTCGATAGGCCAAGATCCTGCCGCTGTCCAATTCCGACGTGTGCTGGGTGCATATCTCTCCTTCTTACACAGCATATAACAATATCTTCCCACAAACAACAAACGGAAATGCTAATCATTTGCACAGCCCAGCAATAATTCCACTTCATGGTTGTTTTGTACGTTGCATACTACCTTCATAGCGTTGCAAATGTTAGTGGTCATCAGTGTACTTGCATAGACTGTCGATTGCCTCCTCGTAAAAACGATATCGTACGAGAAGATGGCAAGTACAATTTGTATGCTTTCCGTACAGCGATAAAATCAAGAATTGATGTGGAGTGGAATAGAGCCAGAGGGATATGTGATTTTTATAGCTGCAGTTTCAAACAAAACTTCAGTCTCCAGACAGTATAAACGCAATCCTTTTATGCGCTCGCTGTCGTTAAACGCCTTAGTGTCTCCAAAAAAGACTTGTTTCTTGAAATTTTGATAACCCCTGTGCATACATGAAAATTCCTATTCCGTGAAAATACAATTCTTATGAAATTTGATTATCTTTTTTCTCATGATGAATATTTTTAAATTATTGTAATAATACTTTTAAACAAGTGGCTGAATATTTTCATATTGTCAAAGGTCCTATCATTCACCTGTGTGCTATTTAAAGCCCGAGTTCGAAATACTATAGTATACGAAATATTTCAGTATTATAACCAATATAAACAATTATTATTGTGTTTGTGTGGTTAAACACGAATGTACATAACTGACTGAATGTAAAACATTTCCGTATGAAATCAACTGAGACTGTAGTGTACTATTGTGACCAATTATCGTTCAGCCGGACCATCCCAGTTGATGCCTACATTTTGAATTGCTACTGTCTTTAATTCGCACGGAAAAAGGCGTTTTACGGCAGCGCTTAGTGCAAAACATGTTTAAAGTATATTATGCGTTTGAAAGTACAGCCAACAAAAGTTTAGAGATTATTTTCATGTGAGGAAGGTGCTAATAATATTCAAGTTATTCGTACTTTTATGACTACTTTAAAATAACATGTGCCTCAAAGTGAAACAAATTTTAAATATTAACACGACGGTAGCCAAAGACGAGCCACATACCGATATGTGTTTTGTGTCCTCTGAGTCGATACAACAATCAGTGAGCTCTCTAGAGCTGAGTATTCCCTTTGTAGCAGTGGTCTTCTTACTACAAGCAGATGTTCACAGTACCCCACAACTTTTAGCGTTTACGCTAATTTGTTTAACACAAGAACTATTCAGTGGCGTCTGTACGCTGTCGTTAAATTAAAGGCAGTAGCTCTGGATACCATGGTTAGGAGAATAGTGGCCGTTATCACGAACGTATTAGCTTTGGTGACTCTAAACGTTTCCTAAGCTGTAATCAGACATGACAGACAGCATACATTACCGCGTTAAAAAACAAAATTTAATGTTAAACAATACCGTAAATATAAATTAGTTCCATTACTGTATAATGCTATTGTATCCTATTTTGTTCAGATACTGATCTATGAAAGCCAGTAAATAACCATTACAAACTTTAATCTGACCTAGTGAACAAATTAAACTTTTTGCGTCGTAACGTTTATTATGGAAGGTATGTATGGGGTATGCGGCAAAATTAGTAGTTAATGTTAAATTCGTGTTGTTCAAGATACACTAGTGTGTGCTGGTTCGTAAAAAAAAAAAGATTTTTTTTTGCTTCTGCGTCAGTATCTTTAATGAAGTGCATTATCGTTTAATTCTGTGCTACTAACAGAGAGAATAGTTTCACAATCTATTTAAGAACTACAAATTCGTTAAAACTCAGAGATATTCTCTGCGAATGTCGTTTAAATTGGTAACGGAATGCAAGTTCGTAACACACTGCTTTTATGAGATAGTTCTACCATCTGAGGACAGAATACATTGCGATCATTTCCGACGTGTGTATACACAGAAGAACCAGATTTGTCTCTCTGTTTGTGCTGGCGCGGCCAAGGCTCCAGATAAACTCTCGGCAAGTTGGGTGCAGACTGTTAGCTACCTTCTCGCAGTGTCTTGTAAATAGTGAGAAGGGAGCAGAAGAGGTGAGGCGTAGGCAGGAGGCGGGCGCGTGCCGGCGGCGATCAATGTCAGCCGGAGCGTTGGCTCGCCGCCCGCGACCGTTGCTACAAATTAGCTTTCGTTACGGCTGCTGCAACGTTCTTCTCATTCCACAGAAAGCGCGCCGCGAATCGAAGCTATTAGTATGCGTACCCACGCGTAAAATATATGCAAAGGAATTACCGATTGGAAAAGCCGCAGCAAAATCCATTGCACACCTCTACTTCCCCCTATCCAGTGCGAATAAGGCCGCCGGATAAGTAATGATACCACAACTAATGTGGAATCTCCTTGTTAAACGCGCCTGGCGCCTCGCTATCGCTTCGCCGTGCCATTTGCTCGTTTTACTCCAAAATGTGAGCCTCAAATTAATACTATCAATTCTCTGGTTCCTAAACTTATGGTAGTTCCTATGACACCGCACAAAATTTCCGCATACTCGACCGCTCATTCCACGGACGCCAGCCGTGATAACTAATATCGTCTAGGATCTCCACTTGTTTATATTACAGCATTAAATCTTGGGTGAAGAATTCCCATAAACTTCTCACAAACTGGAGACGTGGAATTCGTTTCCAACTTACACTTAGTTTGGTGAATACTTGTAGATGGGATTTAGAGCGAATTTATCTGCTTCGCAACTGACACCACTTCATGGAAAGGATGTTCCATGCGTTCCAGGTGCCGGCCAGTTCGGTAATGTTATTACGTTTTCTTTCAGCCACGATGCATTAGTTCTTGCTTTTTGGACTTATAATGAAAGGCGCTCTTCCTCGTAAAATGTGTTTATACACAGATACGTTTATTGCCTACACTGAAGCAGGAAAAGCAACCCAAATCCATAACATCAACTACGTCCCACCCACATCATGTACAGCAGGGCCGCGTGGTATTAGCCGAGCGGTCTAAGGCGCTGCAGTCATGGACTGTGCGGCTGGTCCCGGCGGAGGTTCGAGTCCTCCCTCGGGCATTGGTGTTTGTGTTTGTCCTTAGGATACTTTAGGTTAAGTAGTGTGTAAGCTTAGGGACTGATGACCTTAGCAGTTAAGTCCCATAAGATTTCACACACATTTGAACATCATTTACAGTGATTCGACACCTCTCAAATCCTTCTTATGTCTTCCGTAGTAGCTGCTCTGGTTGCACCATACTAAGAATGACATCACACTTTTATTGTAATCAGCAACCACCAGGTAGCAGCAGTATGATTATAAAAGTTCAAGATCGTGAAACCTATCTAATATGAGCCTTAGTCCTCTTAGTGGAACCTTTTGCCTGTTATCTTTGTGTCAGAAATGCAATGGAAGTCTCCTGCCTTAAAAGCAAGGTGACGCAGTCATTAAAATAATAATGTCGGAATGAGAGCAAATTGAAACGTCTCCTTGGAAAAATTTGTAAATGAATGTGCTGGTAAGCCTCTTACAAAATTTGATTTTCAAACAGCTGAGCAAAACTGAACGTACTCAAACATTTCGCTCTTCACTTATTCTGATCAACACTAAACTGACACACAATATTTTTAGCGCAACGCAATCTGACTTTCAATAATTTCTAAAAAAGAATGGCCCTGACTAACAATAACCTATACCTTACATGAACCACTTAGCTCACAAAAATCTTCGTTACTCGAACTATTGCAATACAACTAGCCCCAATACTGCCAGTTAAATAAAAGATTGTAACTACTGAAGGCACTAACTACTTATAGGCATAGTTAGGAAATGAAAGATTTCGATGGAGAACAAACAATGTATTTACCTTAATAGTGTTCAAAAGTCATAATATATACATATATATCAGTTCATGACATCCAGTCTTAAAAAAAAAAAAAAAAAAAAAAAAAAAAAAAAAAAAAAAACTTTATTTATTTCAACTACAATAATAGTTATACTTAATAACCCACTCCCTTAGTTGATTAGTGGGCCTGTATTTTATACAATGATTATTACAAGTATGCAGCTCTTAATTCTAACTTGTAAGTGAGCTACAGGTGTTACACAATGATGGGCACTACTAATATTATTGTCTATACCTACAATTAAATACTACTTCTTATCACTAAGTTCTAACATCTGCAGCGTCACATATGTGCCAGCAGAGAGTATAAACCTACTGATAATTGCCTTGCTCTTCGAGCTAAACCCGAAGAGCATGCCCCTGGCACTGGGCAGGCCAAGATGTTATTACGCTGCAGTTTCCTAAATGTAAATATCCTAGTCTAATTCCTACAAACTAAGCTTATCCTAAGTCAAATCCGGTGCTTTACATTTTTTGTAAAGGTGACCCCTACTCCCCCTATTCCTGCACGCGGCGGATCCCAACTATGGTGGATAGTCGGCCAGTCCGCGCCCAGGCGGTATGGGAACAGGGATCCAGACGAAATCGGTGTATATTTCTGAGTTTATGTTAATTCATGTCCCTCAGATATTCCATCAACACCTTACGTGATACCTCGTTTGCCAGAGTGTTAAGCAGTTGAAAGGTTTCTTCGCGTCTTAGAAGTTGGTATGTGTCTTGGTTTGGTAGTCTGTCTCGGAGTGTGGTTGCAACATCATTGAAGAGAGGACACTCGTAGATCACATGTTCAGGAGTACCTTCCGGAACGCCACAGTCACACGCGGGCGTTGCCTTCTTCCCAAACCGACATAGGTATGTCGGGTAGGGTCCATGTCCAGTGAGAAAGTGGAACAATCCCTTTGTTGGCTCAAAATACTTCATTTGCAAGCGTTCCCTCACGTCCGGAATGAACTGAAAAGTTCTACGTCCGGTTTCCTCCGTTTCCCAAGTCCCCTGCCATAATTCTTCTCCCCTTTTCATAATTTCCCTCTTATTTGCCACCCTCACCCCCATAATCTCTTCAATTTTACCTAGATTCCCCTTTTTTGCCCAATACCAGGCTGCTTGCTCCCTTATCTTTATATCTAGTGGGCAGAGCCCCATTATGACTAACAGGGCCCCCCCTGGAGACGTTCTATAAGCCCCCACAGATCGTAATATCATACTTCTTTGCACCCTTCTCACTGCCATGGCAGGCACAACCCTCGTGAGTCTATGCGCCCAGACTCCCGAGCCGTAACCCACGACTGAGGTTAAGATACTATTATGATATAGTTTAATGAGGTGTGGAGGGAGGTGAAATCTTTTATGTCCTATGGAAATGAGGTTATTTAGAATTTGTAGGGCCTTTTGGGTTACGGTTTCAATGTGCCTCCCGAAGTTCCATTTCTCATCAATGATGACTCCTAAGTATCGTGTGTCACGTCTTCGTAATACTGGTGAACCGTCGATCCTGACTGTCGGGTTCCTGGTTAGTTGTCCTTTCAGCAGTAAGTAAGTTGACTTACTTGGTGACACTGTCATTTTGGTGGTGTGGCACCACTGTTGAAGTTTGTCTATGGCTCTTTCTATCTTAGGTTCAATGTCTTCTCGGCTCCGGCCACCGACCAACAGGAGGAGGTCATCTGCGTAGGCTATCACCTCTAGCACATCCTCGCATTGTTGTAGATTGTCCAATAAAGGCTCCATATGGATGTCCCAAAAAAGCGGTCCAAGGACCGATCCCTGGGGACATCCTTTCGTGATCACTTTACTAACTCTCTCGCTAGAGGATGATAGCCAGACCTCTCGTTCCTCGCAATAGCTCCTCAGGCAACCATATAGCGGCCCTGGACACTCTTTCTCCCGCAAGCAGGAGAAGAGCGAAGGCCACCACAGGTTGTCAAAGGCGCCACTGATGTCCACCATGATGCCCACCACGTATTTATGCGGGGTTGAGCCGCAGACCTCAGCTGCTAGGGCGATTGCATCAGATGCCGATCGCCCCGGCCTGAAACCGAATTGCCTGCTGCTCATCCCGCACAAAACTCTGTGTGCCGCCAGTCTGTCAGCCAGCAACTTCTCAAATAATTTACCAAGCAAGTCCAACAGGCAGATTGGCCTGTATGACTTCACTTCCGCTGGATCTTTATCTTGTCCTTTCTTTATAATGACAACATTTGCCTTTTTCCATCTCCTTGGGAACTGTTGTTGCCTTAGGCATTCATTGTATAAATGCGTTAATGGCGCAACCAGCTGGGGGGCCAGGAATTGCACCACCTCCGCCACAATGCCATCTGGCCCAGGAGCTTTCCCTCTTTTGAGAGATTTTATGTGGGCCGCCACCTCCTCTTCCGAGAAGGGGTAGACCGCTGCATCGTTGTTATATTGCACTTGATCCTCCTCTCGCAGTTGCCGCTGTGCTTCAGTTTCCCCGTCCGCATAGTCATCAGGCAACAGGGACTGGAGGAGGACCCCAGCAGTTTCCTGCCAGGACTCCGTCGTCCCGCCCCCGTGCCTGACAGTTGATAGCTCCATAGGAGAGCGGATCTTTTCCCTCACTAACTTGTAGGGAAGTCCCCATGGATCCAGCACAAGTTGACTGAGCACATAGCGTTCCCAGCTCCGTGTCCTGACCTCGCGTAGTTCCTTTTGGAACTGTTGCTTGGCCTCCCTATACCGCAACTGCCATCTTTGTTTCTCTTGCCAGACGACACTGCGCTGGTAGTACCTCCTTAGCCTTCTGACAGACTGACGCAATTCCTCTAGTTCAGGCGTCCATGGTGACGGAGAGGCCGCCATGGCCCTCCTCCTGGTTGGTACAGCAGCCCTCACCGCTCTAGTTATGGCGGTCACTATGTCGTCAGTTCTGTCGTTTACGTCTATATCTTGTTGTGCGTCCCCTCCCGGTATTGGAGGAATGTCGCACTCCCTCGCTAGCCGCTCCCAATCTGCTCTATTAAAGTTATATTGCAATTCCCACCCCATGGCCCAGCGGCACTCTCTATCCCCTATGGTGAAAGTTATTAAATTATGGTCGCTTGTGGTGGCATTCCCTATTACCTTCCAATTTTGGAGTATGTTTGTAACATTCGGTGTTGTTAGAGTTATGTCAATATTTGTCCCTTGTCTTCCTCCCGCCGTGTAGGTAGGAGGATTGCCCGGCCTATTAGCCACCACAAGTTGGGTTGCCATAATAAATTCTTCTACCTTCTCCCCATTTGCATCTCGTGTGCCACTGTACCACAGGGGGGATTTGGCATTTATGTCAGCTGTAATTATCAACTTTCTCCCCCGCAACGCCGTGGTCACTCTCGTTAGGTGATCTAAGTGTGTTTCAATATTATCACTGTACTGAAAGTACATGTTTATTATAAAGACGATTCCGGTTGGGGATTGCAACTCCACGACGTTGCAGTGGGTAGTTGTGAATTGAGAGAGCGTGGTGACTCTCAGGAGCTTATTTGTTATTATTATCGCCGCTTTCGGGACTTCTCCTTTGCTAATTACCTGCCATGTTGCGGCAGCAAAAGCGACCTTTCCAGCTTGGGAGTACGGCTCCTGTAGACAGAGCACATCCAATCTCCTCTCCTCCACCTCCCTTCGGAGTTCCTGCGTTACGAGTCGGCTGTTATGTGTATTTAGTTGTCCTATGTTAAGCTTTGTCATCAAGGGAAGTATGTATGTATGCGGTCATTTGGCCAGGTTTTAGACCAGTCAAATGCAATTCTTCCATTGGCTAGAACTGCCTGCTCGTAAATGTCGTCTAAGTTGAATTTCTCCCCTCTCCTTTCGAAGACTTTTCGTAGCAGGTCCCGCAGGGCTCCGAAGTCGGTGGGGAGATTCACTGATTTTAGTTGGATTCTGTCAACAGCCTCCATCACCGAGAAGGTTACCCTTCTTCCTTCTTCATGTCCTACACGAACCACATGTCTCAGGGCTGTGGTCAGGGTAGCCGGCTGTTCAAGTCTTGCTAGCTGCATAGTATATTCTAAATTAGGGTAGACCCTCACAGGATCCACAGGTGGCAATCTGACCACTGGAGTACTCTGTTCAGTGGAATTTATGCTGGAGCTAGTTACTTCATTTTCTTGAATCGGTTTCTCATGCTTGTTCTGTTGCTTTCCAGAGACTGTTATGGCCGCAGGATGCCCTTGCCGTTTCTGATGTTTTATCGGCTCTGCTCCCCGGCTTTCAGAGGAGGGAGCTGCTGCTATAGGGAGATCTGTTTGTATTGCTATGTTCACCCATTGGGGCTCAGTTTGAATGGCTATATCTGTTGTTTCAGGTTTTCCGGCGCCCGTAAGCGACCTCAGAAATAACTTGAATTTACTTGCCCTCATAGCGTCCCTCCTCCTCTTGCTCGGGGATTTGCGCTTCGGCATCCTGTTCGGTATGCCGAGTTCAGCCATAATCAGTTCTGGAGATTAATCTTTGTTCCAACATTCTGTATGTTGGGCAATTCCGACCTGCAGCTCCGCAAGACTTCTTCCCTCTGCTTTTGCATGGTATGCAGATTTGTGTACCTTTACAGTCCTTACGATTATGGCCACTTTCTCCGCACTTGGTGCACGCCGGCTCCCTGGTGCACAGCCTGAGAATGTGGTCCAGCTCACCACAGTTGTGGCAACGAGGTACCACGACATAGTCTCTGGTGTTGATGGCATGGAAGCCAACATAGATCCTGCCCATTTTTGTGATGTTCTTCCACATCTGTGCTGTCACTTCAGCGACATGATGTACGACATCACGACCTCGTGGACCCGTTTTAAATCTAAGTTTAAAACAATTATTAAATTCTTCAGCGCTTAGATGCTCAAAATTTTGTGCCCTGATTGTCTCTGACAACTCTTCATTCGTCATAATAGATGGCACGTCAAAGTATGACGAGAGGATTTCTTTTTCTTGGTGGCTCACATTTCACCACTGAGTTCAGCTTTTGGTTCTTCAGCAGCTTTTCTTTATCCTCTTCCGAGGCAACTTCTACGATGACTGAGTTCCTGCTCGGTTTGATTCTCTTTATCTTTATTTTTTCCTTCACAGGGTCCACGGTTTTCGTGAATAACTCCTGTATTTTCTTTATGCTTGTGTCTTCTCCAGGAAGTGTTCTCAAAAAGACTGCCGTATCTGGCCTCTTAGTTACCTTATTTATTGTCTCTCTGGTGGTGTTGGGCTTGGTGGGAGCTTGCGCTGCCACTGCCGCCCAAGTTTTCACTGGCTGCTTTCTTAGTCTATTGTTTTCTTTTACTAATTCTTCTAGCCTACCTTCTAGTTTTGCATGGACAATGGCCCAAGCTGCCAATTCATTTTTAATGGCTGACATTCCGGCTTGGCTGATCTTGCCATTTTTTACAGATTGCTCCATGAGCGTAGTTATTCTGGCAAGTCTTTGCATAACTGACTCATTCTCGACCTGTCCCAGCTCGTCCTGAGGAGAGGGATCAGGCGCAGTAGACGCACGTTGAGGCGCACTCGAATTACTCGTATCTGTCGTCGCCATGATTTACGAGTGATATAAAAAAAGGTGGGAGCCCGTCTCTTACCCCGGACCGGCTCCTCTGGCATGGGGGGGGACTTCTTGCAGCTCGCCCACCGACCTCGCCCCAAGGTCAAGGGCCCTCTCGAACTGCCGGGTTCAGCGCGCCGTTGCCAGCGCACTGGTCCCCATCGATGGCTCCGTCATCGGCGATTTCACGCGACGCTCCTCGGCAACTACACCCCGCACTCCGGAGAGGCGGATGCACCTCTCGCCCTTCGCCGCCTACTAGCCCAAGTTTCCACCCTTCGGCCAAGGACCCACTCCTACTCAGGTGGCGGGCCGGTCCCCCAGACGTTCGGCGGTCTGGACCCAGTTAACCTGGCCCAGGCAGTGTCACCACCTCCTGGGTTTGGCAGAACACGCCCCGGTTACCCAGGGGCGCGGCGAAGCGCCCTTGCCGACTCGCGCCGCGATCCCACGCCGACGAACGAAGTCGCCGGCATGCAGGGCTCCTGCTGGTCTGGGCCCTGCGAACAGAAAGGGACAGCTGTTCGTCCCTCGACACAGCTCCCCCTGTGCCACGCACCCTTCGCTTTCGCATCGGGTTGGGTCGCAGCTCTTCCTTTTGTCGCAAGGCACACCCGGGCAAGCCCGAGAAATGCCGAGCTTAACGTCCGGCACCACTTGAAGGCGGAAAGAGCCACTTGAGAAGGAGAGGCTATATATGACGCATCACTTCCCCTGTGGGCACGTCCGACTGGAAGCGATACGCCCCAGTGCGAACCCCTGTGCCTTACGGTGCGCCGGCGCGGACTGGCCCACGCCAAAAGGCGCACCGCGAGACAACAGGTCCCACGCCAGACATGACATCCAGTCTTACAAATTTACTCTAGAGGTGGACACACGTCCAGATCATCCGCTCTCAAAACTCCTCCATCTCTCTCCCCACACCCACCATTGCTGGCGGCTCACCTCCAAGCGCGCAACGCTACGCGCTGTTCACATCCAAGACAGAACCTATCACAGCATCCATCAAGAAGAGACGATTGTTGTTTTAGGGTTATCTCATGAGGATGGACGGTGACCGACTAACTAAAAGAATATGGAGTTTCATCCAACCTAACGAAAAAAGGCCAAGATGGTTCGAAGAATGTGAAAAAGATCTTAGGCAGATTGGTATCTCAGAAAGAAAAATTCCTGACAGGAACAAATTTAGAAGACTGGTGAACAACTACCAAGGTTTTAAAATGGCATCAACGTCCAAAAGACGGAGAGGACCATTTTCCGAAGAGCATAAACAGGCACTTCTTAGTGAATTCAGAAGATACTGGCAGGAAGTCAAATCTGGAACAAGAACAAGACCTAGACACTAAAATGAATTCGGTTGTTACCACGCTGTCCATAGAGGCTCAACTCGATAGTATAAAAAAAGTCGGATTAGTAAGAAGTGGGGTTCCAATTCTCGTTTGGCCATCCTTATTTTCTCCGATAAGACAAAACATTGTTGATTGGTTGATTTGGGGGAGGGGACCAGGCAGCGAGGTCGTCGGCCTCATCGATTAGGGAAGGATGGGGAAGGGGTCGGCCGTGCCCTTTCAAAGAAACTGTCCCGCCATTTGCCTGAAGGGAGTTAGGGAAGTAACGAAAACCTAAATCAGGATGGTCGGACGCGGGTTTGAACCGTCATCCTCCCGAATGCCTGTCCAGTGTGCTAACCACTGTGCAACCTCGCTCGGTAATATTATGAGCTGTAATGGCGCGTGGTGACGTTGCAGACAAGTGACGAATGAAGGTAATACAGGGTATCCCGTTTATGTAGAGCACCTCAAATATCTTATTACCCAGAGGCAAAACAAAAAAAATCACGAAATTGTTGTTTAGCTACATTAACTAGCAAGGTTCCCTTCAAAAATGAACTCGCAAATTGCGATTATGATTCCCTATCAGCTGTAGAATATTTCAGAGCAAATGAAAATTCGTGATAGATCGGGACTCGGTCCCGGATTTCCGGCTTGTAGCGAGCTTCGGCTTTCCGAGATCACTTCCAGTAGTGGCCCAAATCTCCATTTTTCCATGTGTCTACTCTCTATGCGCTCGTACTATGAAGTATTACAGTGATTCCCAACAGGCTGAGACACCAAAACAAATGGAAATTTGGGCGGCCCCTGGAAGCACACTCTCATAGCCGTAGTTGTTAAGACGACTGCTCGCTACAATTGGGAAATCCGCTCACCTATTTTCATTTATTCTGAAATGTTCGACAGCTGATTTGGAACCATAGTCGCAGTTTGCGAGTTTATTCTTATTTGAATGTGGCTTTCAATCGGCAGAGCAGTATCTCAGACGCTGCTCTGCAGTATTTCATGCTATAGCAAGACAGTTGCGAGAGAAAACCGTGCCGGACACTAAGCTGGAATCACAGTAATATACTGCGATCACAAGAGAGAGTAGATACCAGGACAAATGGAGATTTGGGCCGCTTCTGGGAGCCTGCTCGGAGAGCCGAAGTAGCTGAGGCGACCCCTCGCGACAAACGAGAAGTCTGAGCTCGACACCCAGTCCGGCATAAACTTTCACTTGCTCCGAAATATTTTACAGCTGATGTGGAAGCATAACCGTAGTTTGCGAGTGCATTCTTGACTGAATGCGGCTCTTGACCGTCAACACAGTGTCTCAGACACTGCACTGCCGTACGATTGCCATTCTTGTAACTTTATTAGTTACAAAAATATGAACAGAAGTACATCTTTATTAAAAAGCGCGATATTTATTTGTTGAGTCACTTCCTCGCCTCAAGTGGTGCTCAAAAACGTATCACATATTCACGTAGACACCGTATTCGACTTAATTATAACAGAAACAGGGGACCATAATACCATTTTGAAGCACTGTAATCCATTGTGGGTGCAAAAACGAGTAGAGCACTCAAAAGTGATCAGTGTAGTGAGCGTGGACCCTGATGTACAGGTCGACGCGTTGAATGAAAGAATTCATTACTGTTTCCAGGGTTCCCGGCTGAAATGAATTATTAGCAAGCAAGATACTTTTCTGCATGTTCTCTGGAGTTTTTTTAAATATCTTAATAGACAACGTCTGTTACACATCCTTAAAAAAAGTCCAGACGGGTTTAGTCAGGAGGCCGAGCAGACAAACTGACTGTTCCTCTACGACCAGTCCATCTGGTAAGATACCTTCGGTTCGAGCATGCAAGGCGTTGTGTGGTCGACGTCCATCATTTGGTACCGCATAACCTTTCTTATTCTTAGCGACGCTCTGTGCAGAAGACGAGGAAGAATTCGTGTAAAAGTTCACACGTGTCTTGCTGATTTAGGCTAACATTGATGAAATAACGACCAATAATTTTAGTTTGAGAAATTTGGCGATGAACCGCCGCGCAGGTCGGTGACGGCCTTTTATGCTAGAGGGATATTCACCTGGCCTTACACGGGACCTGTGGTAGCAATCGAAAGCAACATGACAGCTGTGGACTACATGAACATTATGCACCTGCAGCCCTTAATACTCGATGACTTCCACAATGGTGAGGGCATCCTCCAGCAGAATAACTGTCCGTGTCACAAGGCCAGGGTCATGCTAGTGATTTGAGGGGCGTGATAGTGAACTAATGTTGATGTATTGGCTATCAAATTAACCTGATCTGAAGCCGATGGCACACACCTGGGGCACAATAGGGCGCCAGCTCCGTATCTGCAAGCCACCCACCTGCAATTTACGGCAACTGCGTGACCTGTGCCTACATATCAGATGCCCCATACGTCTGGAAACGTACCAAGGACTTGTCAGACGCATGTCGTGTAGAATAGCACGCTATTAAAAAGGTGGTCGTTTCTGCTCATCAATATATGTTTTCCGTGGTTTCCCTAACTCATTTAATACAAATGCTGCGATAGTTTCATTGAAAACTACTCGATAGACTATCTTCTCCATCTTAGTACTGTCGGAGCTTATGCTACGTCTTTAGTACCTACGCTGTTCATTCGGCATAAATCCTGATCTATTTTATTTGGAACCATGTATTACTATTGATTCGTACGGTGAACTTTAGAATTTGGTGTTCTTTATTAACAAACAGAACTATTGTTGAGTGGCAGTTGCGTCTATGAATTGCTGTGCCCTACAGCGTACGTTAAAATAAAACATAATGACCTCATTGGATAACAATATCTCCTCAGCATTAACCACTATAGATCATAAAACAACAGTCACGTTAATCCCCAAAAAATGATTTTCACCGATTATATCTTTTAGTTTTCAAGTTTGTCAGGCAAATAACACTTTTCCTGACTTTCCAGAAGTTTTCCTGTTACGTCATACCAAGATTAACAACCTGTTACTATTTTGTACAAACAGGTACGTAAGATAGCCCTACTTAAGAAGCAGATCTAAGTTGTTAATTCTGACTGATAGTCATCAAGAAATGCATATGCAATTTTAACTGACTTAAATGAAATTGATGGGAATAATATTGCTGAAGGTAAACGCTAAAGTTTTCGCTGATTGGGCTTTTCATTTTGCCGTAGCCACTTTGGCTGTTCTTGGCAAAACCGAGGAAGTGAGGTAAGTAGATTTCAAGGTCGTGGCTTCTTCACCATGACTTCCGTTACATTTGGGGGCATTCAGCTCGATGTTAACGAGCGAGAAACGCACATCTTCACGTTTTGATTTATTTGGTATAAATCATAAAATGAAGTAAATCTCACATATTTTTATTTCGTTAGATACGTGTATGTTGATATACATAATGCCCTTTGTATCTTGATTACCACTACTGCTACAACTCCATAGCGACCACTGACCCTAGTCTGCAAGAAAACGACCTTTAAGAGGTTGGTTATCTTGACTACCGACATGTTCAGTATATTTTCATAATGGATAGGGTTCCGAACCATCTCTTCCACATAATTTTTGAGATCAACCTTTTACAAGCATTTGCCTATAAGTTTCATGCCGTCCGTAACTTACGAATTTTTAAATTTCCAATCAACTCTAGGTTAACTAAAAGTTCATCAACTATTAGAGCATGACTTGAAATATACGTACAAGCAAATATTATTTATCTTGAAAGTCATTTTCTGCCTAATCTTCTGGTAGACCACTGAAAGATAGAACTACAACTTTTATCCCAATCGATAATTGAGATTCTGGTGCAAATCATAATCTCATGAAGGTGCTAAGGGGAGGCCACGACGTTCGGATCGCGGATGTACTTCAGACTCTGTACACCTTTAGTACGCCATTAAAACAACATAATGTGTAGTAAAGTGCAGTACTCTGGCAGTTCCGAGAAAGTCGCAAGAGATGTATCTGTGCTTCGATACGGGACGTTAGAGTTCATGTTGGTCAAGCACTTAGCGTTCAAACTTCATAACACGAAGCTCTATGAAGCGACGGTTCGACTCCTCTTTATGCTTCATATATATTTTTTCATGACTAGTCATATTACGTAATTTATATGATATTTGAGAGGAAATATAACTAAAAAAACTACATGTATTTGCATGAGGGTTTAGTGAATTTCATGTTATTTGACCACTTGATATTTCTTATTACATTTAACCATTAGAACAAACATGTTTATAGCTATCGATAAGTAAATGAAGAAATTTCGTGAAAATGTATGCCTGTCGTGATTTGCAAAATCCCCTACAGATGCAGTCCGGTAAGTTACCCGGAACTGCTTTGCACCTCGACGCTTCGAGCTGCAGACATAGAGACAGGCTCCAGTTGGCAGTTAACCTATGCAGCGGTGAGACATCGCTAGTGTAGCAAGAACGAATAGCATAGGTGCAAATTTTTTGAATGTCACAGAATTTACACTTATTCTACAAAAATGAAAGTTTGAGTAGGAGGCGAACCGTCGCCTCATACGCGTTCGTCTTATAAAGCCCGAACGCTAATCAATTCTTTTTTCTTTTTTTCGTTTTTGTTCGTTGTTGTTCGTTGTATTTGGTCGTCATCGTTGATCCCTTCACTCAGTTTTTTTTATTACAGAGTGCAGCTAACCCTCTGACCGAACACGCTGAGTTACTGTGCCGCCAACACTTAACCACCACGAAACTCTGACGTCCGGCACCAACGTACCGATACATTATTACATAACAGACGCGTAAAACCGCTCTTGCGATTTTCTCTGATTTACCAGAGTAATTCACCTTACTGCTTCCACATTATGTTGTTTTAATGGCCTACTAAAGGTGTAAAAAGTTTGAAGTAAATCGGTGATCCCAACGGTGGGCCTTCCCTTGTCATTTGATTTGAGATCTGCTCTTTTGGTAAAAGCTTAAGTTTATGTAGAAGATCTAACTACTATAAATTTCTCGGTTTAGTAACTTTCGACACCAAAACCACCACAAACAAGACTTCTCTGCCAGTTGCCGGGAGGAACCATGTACGTCCTCAGAACCCAGGTGGTAACACGCATTACTTATCCACACATGAGGAAAGTCTGCAGCTGGTTGGTGCTTGCACCCTCAGTTGCTGCTGGTATAGCCTTCCCAACATCTTTAACATATGCACCAGACATTTCATTTCACACGTATCGCTTTCCTTGATTTCTCTAAGCTCTACAATTATCCGCCCTGTTGAGTAACACATCATTCCCTTTCGGCAACTACTTTGACCTGACACACGATGCAGAAGGCTTACTGATAGTAGAAGTGTATCACACATACTTAGGTTTACTGTTAATTTCAGGTAGCAGGGAAACGGCGTAAGTTGTAGTGCCACTGACAGAGCGCTCCTAATAGGCAAGTTTCCCTATTCGATTTGGCAAGAGAACAGTTTTAATTTGCCAGGAAGATTCAGAACAGAATACACTTCCCCGAAAAGAGAAGCATGCGTCTTCACAAATCTGCTATTTATAATTGCCGATTTATCCACTTGTCATTTGTTCGATTTCAACTGTTGAAATACAACTTCAACAGTGGCCTTTATTCATATGTAATTCCATAATCTTTAAACTGTTAGCTTTTTTCATTGGTATGTTGTATAATGTCTACTATAATGGGATCATCTGTTATGCGATTGGCGTTGCTTAGATACTACAGTGTAACCTCATATGTTCTCAGTTTATTAGGTAACACCTTGTTTTGCAATTCTATCTGCTTACTGACATATTTCGGTTTACTGAATTGATGGCTAAACGGTCGAGGGAACAAACACGATGGAGAGGGGACGGGGTGGGAGTGGGGAGCGAGGGGGTAAAAACTGAGGATAAGAAACGATGCTGACGTTCATTGTTCACAGACCTTCGGATTTCGATGAATGGTAAAAATCTCATAATCCTCTTAATAACGAAGCCAAGAAGGGAATTTGATTAAATTATAGGAAACGGATTTTGCACGATATTTTCACACAGCCCACACTCACTCTTTGCAGACATAAGCACTAAAAAGATTAAGTATTGGTATGATAGCTTTCTGCTGATCCGCAGTCATCCGTATGCTAATTTATAAAAATACTTGGAACATGAGAAATTAAAGAATAACAGTCAGAAAGCTATTCAATATAGAAAACGCTTGAACAAAAAAGCAAAACTACTGAAGACTCTAAAATAATGTTGAATGTAACCCAAAAGACCCCAGCAGCTGTGATAATATTGTCTCAGTATACATATTGTGGCATTAGATTATCAGACAGAGTCTCACTCTAAAGCTGTGTTTGAGCGTTTATGCAGTGCGAATCACGTAAGACTTGCACTGCAAATACTGCGGAAGTGAAAAGTGCGATTTTCAAAGACTAGATGGTACTCAGGGACTCGTAGTGTTAGCCAACCAACAGATTGTGACAATATTTAGAAGGTGTATATTTCTTCAAACATTCACTTTTTTAAAAAAATGGAACAATGCCTGCGAACACTAACAAACTAAAAGTAGGTTATATTAGAATGTCAGTGGTGTTTGTAGCATGATTATAGTGTGAGTCGTTTACAAGATACCCTGGTTAGAAAATTTGCCACCCCGAGACTTGTACAATACCTGTGGTAGCACAAACTAAAGAACAATAGAAGTGCGTGCACTAGTTATGTGGATTCTGACCAATAACGTGACGATTGACCACTACAGGTTGTGTTCAAAAGCACCACATGCAGAAGGAATACACGCTTCCAGTCTGGTATGGAACCACTGCTGCACACGTTCTAGCATTACAGCTGAGATATTGGAGCAGGATGCAGAAATACGTCGTTGCATATTATCGGGTGTAGTTGACATGTCCTTGTATACGGTGTCTTTCGCCTTTCCCCACAGAAGTAGTCTACAGGCGTCAATCTGGAGAACGAGCCGGCTTAGATACAGGTCCTCTGCGCCCAATCCAACGATTTGGAAACAATTCGTGAGGACATTCTGTAGTACTTGGTGCACTATGGGCTGGACAGCCATCATATTGGTACCACAGGAGGGATTTCAACAGACCAACAGTTCATGTTTTGGAGATTTACCTGGGCATGATTGTAAATGCGGCTTCATCACGAAACAAGATGTATGACACATTTGGAGTATCCTGTCTTAATTCCCATGCACGAAAGTTAATTAGATTCTCATAATCGCTTGCGTGCCTCAGCGATAGAGATAGCCGTACCGCAGGCGCAACCACAACGAATGGATGTCTATTGAGAGGCCAGACCATCTGTAGTTCGTGCAGAAGGGCAGCAGCTTTTTCAGTAGTTGCAGGGGCAACAGTCTGGAAGATTGACTGACCTGGCCTTGTAACATGAACCAAAATGGTCTTGCTGTGGTGGTACTGCGAACAACTAAAAGCAAGGGTAAACTACAGACGATAATTTTTCCCGAGGGCATGCAGCTCTACTGTATGGTTATATGATGATGGGTAAAATATTCCGGAGATAAGATTGTCCCCCATTCGGATCTCCGGGCGGGGAATATTCCGGAGGATCTCGTTATCAGGAGAGAGAAAACTGGCGCTCTACGGATCGGAGCGTGGAATGTCAGATCCGTTAATTGGGCACATAGGATAGAAAATTTAAAAAGGAGTATAGTTTGAAATAAGATATAGTGAGAATTAGAGAATTTCTGTGGCAGGAGTACAACAATTATGGTCCGGTGAATGCAGGATTACAAATGCAAAATCAAATAGGGGCAACGGAGGAATAGGCTTAATAATGAATAAGAAAACAGGAGTGCGGGTAAGCTACTATGAACATCATAGTGAACGCAGTATTGTAGCAAAGAAAGACTTGAAGCCCACACCCACCACAGTAGTATAGGTTTATCTGCCAACTAGCTCCGCAAATGAAGAAGAGATTAAAGAAAAGTATGGCGAGATAAAAAAAATTATTTAGATAGTTAAACGAGACGCATATTTAATACTCATGGGGGACTGCAATTATATAGCAGGAAAAGGAAGAAAAGGAAAAATAGTAGGTGAATATGGGCAGAGGGAAAGGAATGAAAGAGGAAGCCGCATGATAGAATTTTGCACAGAGTGTAATTTAGTCATCAATAACACTCGGTTTAAGAACCATGAAACAACAGTATAGGCGCCTATACTTGGAAGAGACCTGCACACACTAGAAGGTTTCAGACTAATGTCTGAAGTAGTACTGGAGGGAATTGACACCATGAATTCTGCGAGGCTATCTATAAATCCGTAAGAATAAGACGAGGTGGAGTTCTCTTCTGAACAGCACGGTGCAAGGCATCCCAGATACGCTCAAGTTTGATGGCCAGCGGAAGTGTTTAAACACAGGAGAATATTGCTGGAGCCATTCTGTAGCAATTATTGACGTGTGGGGTGTCGCATTGTCCTTCTGGAATTGCCCAAGTCCGTCAGAATGCACAATGGAGGTGAATGGATGCATGTGATCAGACAGGGTGCTTATGTACGTGTCACCTATCTGCTGACATGAGCCGGCTACGGTGGTCTCGCGGTTCTAGGCGCGCAGTCCGGAACCGTGCGACTGCTACGGTCGCAGGTTCGAATCCTGCCTCGGGCATGGATGTGTGTGATGTTCTTAGGTTAGTTAGGTTTAAGGAGTTCTAAGTTCTAGGGGACTGATGACCACAGCAGGTGAGTCCCATAGTGCTCAGAGCCATTTGAACCATTTTTTGCTGACATGAAGGGTCCATGGATTCATGAGGTTGTCTCCATACCCGTACACGTCTATGCGCTCCGTACAGTTTGAAACAAGATTCGTCCGACCAGGTAAAATATTTCCAGTCATCAACAGTCGAATGTTGGTGTTGATGGGCCCAGGCCAGGCATAAAGCTTTGTTTAGTGCAGTTATCAAGGGTACACGAGGGGGCCTTCGTCTCCGAAAGCGCATATCGATGATGTTCCGTTGAATGGATCGCACGCTGACACTTGTTGATGGCCCAGCATTGAAATCTGCAGCTATTTGGTGGAGGGCTCCACTTCTGACACATTCAACGATTCTGTTCAGTCGTTTTTGGTCCCGTTCTTGCAGGATCTTTTTCGGGTCGCAGCGATGTCGGAGATCTGATGTTTTACCGGATTTATGATAATCAAGGTACACTCATGGAATGGTCGTGCGGTAAATTCCCCACTTCATCGCTGCCTCGGAAATGCTGTGTCCAATCACTGGTGCGCCGACTATAACACCACATTCAAACTCACTTAAATATTGATAGCTTGCCATTGTAGCAGCAGTAACCGATCTAACAACTGCACCAGACACTTTTTGTCTTATATAGGCTTTGCTGACCGCAGCGCCGTATTCTGCCGGTTTACATATCTCTGTATTTGAACACTCCTGCTGCCTATATACCAGTTTCTTTGGCACTTCAGTGTAGATAAAAGACAAGGCCCAGTATAAATCCTTGGATAATAAAAGAGATTGAATTTGAATGATGAAAGGACAAAATATAAGTATGCGGTAAATGAAGCAGGCGAATGGGAATACAAAGGTCAGAAAAATGAGATTGACAGGAAGTGCAAAATGGCTATACAGGAATGGCTAGAGGACAAATGCTGGGACTTAGAAGCATGTTTCACAATAGAAGAGATAGTTGCCGCCTACAGGAAAATTAAAGACGCCTTTTGGGAAAAGAGAACCACCTGTATGAATATCAAGAACTCAGATGGAAAACCGGTCCTAAGCAAAGAAGGGAAAACTGAAACGTGGAAGGAGTGTATAGAGGGTCTACACGAGGGAGATGCACTTGTGGGCAATATTATAGAAATGGAGACGACGTAGATGATGATGAGATATTAGAGAAACGGAGAGGATGTAGATGAAGACGAAATTGGAGATATGGTACTGTGACAAGAATTTGGCAGAGCACTGAAAGACTTAAGCCGAAACAACGCCCCGAGAGTAATCTCGATTCTGTTATAACTACTGATAGCCTTCGGAGAGCCTGCCATGACATAATTCTTCCATTTTATGAGCAACGTTTATGAGACAGGCGAAATACCCTTAGACTTCAAGTACAATATAGTAATTCCAATTCCATCGAAAGCAGGTGCAGTCAGGTGTGAATATCACCGAACTATCAGTTTAATGAGTCATGGCTGCAAAATACTAACACGAATTCCTTACAGAAGAATGGTAAAAGTGCTATAAGCCAACCTCGGGGATGAGCAGTTTGTATTCCGGAGAAATGCAGGAATACGAGAGGCAGTACCGACCCTAAGACTTCTCTTAGAAGATAGGGTGAATACGTGCAAACCTACGTTTACAGCATTTGCAGACTTACAGAAAGCTTTATACTCTCTTTGGAATTCTCAGGGTAGCAAGGGTAAAATACAGGGAGCGAAAGTCTATTTACCACTTGTACGGAAACCAAACGACAACTATAAGAGTCGACGGTCGTGAAAGAGAAGCAGTGGTTTTAGAAGGGAGTGAGACAGGGTTGTAGCCTATCCCCGATTTTATTCAATCAGTCCATTGAGGAAGCAGTAAAAGAAAGAAAAAGTAGGAATTAGAGTCCAGAAAGGAGATATAAAAACTTTGATTTTTGGCGATGACGTTGTAATTTTGTCAGTGACAGCGTAGAACTTGGAGCAGCAGCTGAACGGACTGGGCAGTGTCTTTAACGGAGGGTATACGATGAAGATCAATAAAAGCAAAACAAAAATAATGGAAGTAGTCGAATTAAATTAGGTGATGCTGAGGGAAATGCATTAGGAAACGAGATACTTAAAAGAAGTAGACGAGTTCTGTAATTTGGGCAGCAAAATAACTGATGATGATCGAAGTGGAGAGGAAATAAAATGCAGACTGTAAATGGCAAGAGAAGCGTTTCTGAATAAGAGAAATTTGTTAACATCGAGTATAGATTTCAGTGTCAGGAAGCATTTTCTGAAAGTATTCCTATGGAGTGTAGCTATGAATGGAAGTGAAACGTGGACGATAAGCAGTTTAGACAAGTTAAGAATAGAAGCTATTGAAATGTGGTGGTATAGAATAATGCCGAAGATTAGATGCGTAGATCACGTAACTAATGAGGAGATACTGAATAGAGCTGTGGAGAGAAGAAATTTGTGGCACAACCTGAGCAGAGGAAGGGATCGTTTGATAGGTCAGGACACATTCTGATACATGAAGGGACCACCAATTTAGTACTGGGAGGGGGGTGGGGGGTGGAACGAGTGTGGGAGGTAAAAATTGTAGAGGGAGACGAAGGGGTGATTGCAATAAGTAGATTCAGAAGGATGTAAGTTGCAGTAGTTAGTCGGTGATGAAGAAGCTAGCACAGTATAGACTAGTATGGAGAGCTGCATCAAACCAGTCTTTGGACTGAAGACTATAACAATACAGTCGTTTCCATGGAGCTCTTGCTGGACAAAGATGTGATAGGGATGGAACCTATATCGACGGTTAATCCGTAAGGCACTTGCCTGACTCATGCCACATCCTCGTGCGATTTTGCGGGAGCTAACGGGTGGATCAGCTTCAACAGCAGCAAGATCATTAATTTCCACCTCTTCTGTTGTCACTTGTTTGCTTCTGTCACGTTGTCTAGGTGCTACAATACCACTTTTACGTAACTAATTGAAGAATTTGATGAATTATTGCCGAGATGGTTGACGTCTGTAGGGTTATCTTGCTACATAGACTGCACAAGAACGAACTGCATTCTTCCGATACTCTCCATACGCCATGAGCAAGTCGGCTTTTTCTGCAGTGGAAAATCCCATCGTACACTCAAGACCTACTGCTTGGATTGCCACAGACTAACTGATTAGCAAGTCGCAATGCACTCAAGGAATACATAAGCGCACTGTAAGCAAACATAACAACATCACACCTTCCAACTACGCAGGTTGAATGGCACAAACTAGTCTCGGTGTGGGAACTTTTCATAATACGATATCTCGTAAGCAACCCGCACTAGAATCCTGCAGCACTGACATTCTAATTTATCTTATGTTTGGTCTGCTAACGTCAATAGTCGTTGTTCCATTTAAAAAAGTGTATGTTTGCACAAAAAGTACGCTTTATAAATATTATTGCAATCTGTTTATTGGCTAAAAATACGAGTTCATGACTACCAATCCATTCTGTGAAAACCGCACATCAACAGCACTTTCCATTTCCGCGATACTTGCGGTGTAAGTTTTAAGAGATTCACCCTATATATAACGCCGAATAGCAAAAGCGCTTAAAGCGGTCAGCAAACATGAATTTACTCCTGAATCTTGCAGTACTGTGGGTGGAAATCGTATTTTTTTAGATATTCATTGCTTGATAATTTATCTCAAGATGAGTCATTTTGATCAAAAGCCCCTGATTGTAAATTTAAAGTGCTGCGAGGTTTATTTCAGCCGTGAAACTCAAAAAATTAAAACACATCACAGTGAAAGAATATGATATTCAACCACACACTTTTTATGTGCGAAAAATATTTGCCACTTTGCGAGACATTATTTTCAACGCGACGTACTTCCCATCCTTTTAGTGCTTCCGAATAAATTTCCTTTCTAGATCTAGATTGCGTGTCACTGAGTAACCGTCTTACTTTAGAATATGAATACGCTCTGTATTATTCAGTATTCCTTCAGGCACGGAAAGTTTCCCGATTGCAAGCGCGCTCAAGCATTCTAAGACAAATATTGAATCAGCCCAGCGCTTTTACGGCTCGAAGTAAAGACTTGAGCTGAACCTCCGTGCATTTCCCCGTCTGATTGTATGCCTCTATTAAATAATAATATATTAAGTTAGTGGAAACGGAATATAGTTTTATGTAGCCTTCGACGTAATTTTAATATCCTGTGATGGAACGGGGACACATCTTACATTTCCTCTCAAAAATGTATTCTGCCTTTTTAGTTACAAGGTTTATCGATCTTCTCGCGTTCTATGGCTGCATAACAAGGCATTAATTATGTATTTAGTTTTAGAGTAGATACGCCGGACGTCTATTTAATGGGCTCCAGAGCGCACTGTTCTTCACAGTTCGTGAGGGATGACTAATGTCTACTTCCTTACTTATATCCATGTGCTTTCGCGTTGGATATTGCTCAATGAAGCCGTCTGATCCTCCAATGGTATTAGAGTATTTGTCATGAAGTTCACCTGTTACTTTTCACCATGTATTACATTTTCTCTACATTTAAAACCCTTTTCATACGCGATCTCTTTCAGAGACTGAAATAAATTATATTGATACTGGAAGAGGGTAGACTCTCTATCCGCGACTGACGTCCTTCTACGATTTTTACCCTCCCAAACTTCCCTTCAGTAATAAATTAGTGGTCCTCTCAAAATGTGTCCTATCAACCGATGCATTCCTCTACTCAGGTTGTCCCACAAATTTCTTTTCTCCCCAGCTCTATTCAGTACCTCCTCATCAGTTATTAGTCAACAGCCTTAGCCTTGGACCTTTCTTCCCTATTAATAATAAATAATCTTTCCATACTGGAAGAAGAATGCTTATTGTAACAGCTTTGAGTGACACAATGAAATGAGTTTAGTTCTCATTACCCATATTTTGAAAACTACGGAAAACTGTGTCTACAATCTGCAGTTTCCACATTGGAAACGCCCATGCGTTAAAACAGTCTTGATAAATTTGCATACTCTGAGTTCTAAGGTTCTATTTTTATCATAATTTTGCAAGAATGAAGAGTTCGGTGCTATGGACAAATCGTTCGGGCAGCACCTACTTCAGTCATCAGCTCAGGCTATCGTCTCACCGTTGAAGACAGAAACAACTTGTAAGGCCTAAATTGCGATTGCTAGACACTATAAACGCATGATCTAAAGTCAAGAAACCTAGATCCACAGAATGCGTTATATCATTATTTAATGCGTCAACTGATCCAAAAAGCAAACCGTGTTCCAACAGGACGGGGCTGAGAAGAAGAAGAAGAAGCCTGTGGTAATGGTTCAAATGGCTCTGAGCACTATGGGACTCAACTGCTGTGGTCATTAGTCCCCTAGAACTTAGAACTACTTAAACCTAACTAACCTAAGGACATCACAGACATCCATGCCCGAGGCAGGATTCGAACCTGCGACCGTAGCAGTCGCACGGTTCCGGACTGCGCGCCTAGAACCGCGAGACCACCGCGGCCGGCCCTGTGGTAATGCTTTGATTATTCAGCATGACGGGATGACATCAGAACTGACAGTTGTTCACCGTCATACACTTTCGTAATTGTGCAAAGTTGTTAATAGTACAATCTCTACTATCAATTTGGTTTTCCCACTGGGTACATCAAATGGTTCAAATGGCTCTGAGCACTATGCGACTTTCCTTCTGAGGTCATCAGTCACCTAGAACTTAGAACTACTTAAACCTAACTAACCTAAGGACATCACACACATACATGCCCGAGGAGTAAAGTTTGTCGAACAATTCTGGTGAAAGTCTGAGAAATAGGGCACGCAAAAAATTTATGTTAGTTACGATTTCTCTGTACGTCATTCATGAGTTGCTATTTATTAATTTTTGCTCCACATAAAACGCGGAAGTTAGAATAGCTGAAACTTCCAAACGTTGACCTTGTTACCACAATGAATTATCCTTGAAAAAACGCGAAGGTCTAATAAGAACACCAGATAAAAAACTAGTGACTCCCAGGAAACTGCCGGCCTGTGTGGCCGTGCGGTTCTAGTCGCTTCAGTCTGGAACCGCGTGACCGATACGGTCGCAGGTTCGAATCCTGCCTCGGGCATGGATGTGTGTGATGTCCTTAGGTTAGTTAGGTTTAAGTAGTTCTAAGTTCTAGGGGACTGATGACCTCAGATGTTGTCCCATAGTGCTCAGAGCCATTTGAACCATTTTGAACCCAGGAGACCAGGCTAATACGGTATAATATCATCTCTAACTTGATAATGACCGAAATTTGGCGAGGAAGGGATTCCACAAATTTCAAAATGTATACCGTATCCAACTGAAGACACACATTGACGATTAGTTCCGCAGAAGTACAAAAGTGCGGGGATGTTGATTACTACTTTTCACCTGTTGAGGAAAATAGTCCCTCGCATTTTTTATGTTATTAAAATAAGGCTAATTTGCATTCTAGTCGAGATAGGATAGGGCGCCTCAGTCTTCTACAAAGCAGGGACGAATGCGTCTATACTTGGGAAATCGACGTTGTCGTCTTGGCTGACAGTTATCACCAGAACATGTCCATCATGAATATGTAGAAACAATGAAACCTTTTGTCACAAATACTGTTGAAATAACCATCCTGGTTTATATTCCCAGTAACCTGGATGCGTAGATTCAAGTCATGGTGCGAAAAACACACCGGAAACATCGCAGAATCACCTCCTGCCTGAAGTATATCCCCCACAGCCACACACTTCAGCTTAAACACCCATTAGGCCTTCGGTGTGTTCTACGCATTGAATCAATTGAAAAGATACGAAACCGAGACACGTCACACCACACTATCAGGCTCTAGTCAGCTACTGTCCCGATCCTGTGTTGTTTGACCCACTGAAGACGTACAGCTTTATTTGCCACGGTGAGCAATGATCTTTGCGAGGTGTTCCACTACAAATATCTATTTCATCCAGTTCGGATACCAATGTCAATTAACTGTAAGAGTTCTAAGATTGGCTTGGTTTCTCAGTACTGCTACCAGAATATGTCCTTAAGACATATAAACCACGCGTATTAGCCGCTTGATAAGGAAATACACTGCCCGAAAGAAAAACGAAAAAAAAAAAGGATGAAGCACTCATAAGACATAGTCGGTCAGATGTCAATGTAACATTGCACATGTACACAACGTCGGCGGGTATATAAATGTATATATAAATGATAAAAGTTGTAATTCTCTGTGACAGGTAGAACGACATTAATGATATTCGTGTTATCAGGGCTTTTATCAGGCCTGTTGCATTATATAAGGGACACGAAAACGTCAGATGAGGACAAAAAATATTCCACATGCTCGTATGACAACGAGTTATCAGGATCTAAAAGAATTATGGGTGTCCATTTGGTGGTTGGTCGAACTGTGCAATATCCACATTTGCGCTGCATTCATATGTGACATTGTCCCGATGTTGGATTCCATGGGAACTCCAGTTGACCACATCTTGCTACCACAAAGGAGGGTCACCGCATTCTGCAACAAGGACATTCCTTTCCAAGCGGATCTGTCAACTGATAACAAGTAATTGGTTCTTTGCATCATTTGTTGACATCCCACGCCACTGTGGTAGAAATATTTACTATCATTTGTTAATTTTGAAAACTAAATTCTAGTAGTTTCAACGTCTGAATAGAGCCTTCTTCAGGCCCGTATATGGTTACAACAAACACTTAACATAATAAAGTACAAAATGAGTCCAATAATACGAAGTTGTATCAATAGTAACAGGAGAGGGGTCTGATGACCATAGATGTTAAGTCCCATAGTGCTCAGAGCCATTTGAACCATTTGAGTAACAGGAGAGATGGTGTTGCTATTGATAAGTCTCCTTGTATTTCTGTTTTACTGATGCACTCTTCATATGTACCCCTGCCCCCCTCCCCAGCACTGAACACCTTCACCTGTATCTTTTCAGTATAGCTGATCTAATACTACTGGTCCATATTCACTTACCCCTTCCGAATAGCCTGATTTCAAGGTTTGCCATAGCACGGATAACTTATACTTCAGGCATAACCTATTGATATCTTCTATTAGCATATGGTCACATGTTTCATGAACAAATTTTGCCTATTTACATGATATCAAGTTGGTTTGCGGTCTTTTCCACATTAGAATACAATAACGCGAATTTCCTGTCGAACGTTTTTCCAGTTGAGAGGTTATTTTTAACCGTTTCCTACCAAGTATTTTGTCTTGATTTAGATTTCTTCCCCAGTCGTTATATATCCACACCAGTTATGTGCAATTATCGACTTTTAATGACACTTTTCCGCCCATGTGATAACGAAATGTTTTAATGTCTGGTAATTTTAGTGCATACCTCCTTTCTATTTAATTATGATCATAATTTTATTGTTATTTAAAATGTCTTTTATATATTCAGAATCCATTCCTTCACATAAACCCTACAAAGTTCTTTCCATGATGTTTCTTAATCCTGAGTTCGCGCTCTCGCATCATACCATGACATACGTTGATACAGTGTCTTCCCTGCAGTTGAATATATCAATATATTACTTCGTTCTTGTTCTTTCATGACGGAGCTATTATCTTAATCCAGCTCTCATTTCATTTTCATTGTCATTGCTACTTAAGGTGTTGTTTTCCTCCGGTTAGTGCATATTCTGAAGTACGAGGCACACCGATCCATCGTATTATGATATCCCACATTCTAAAAATTAACGTATTCTTGTCCTGTTAGTTTGTATCCCGTATTTCTCTTCTTATATAACTTGACAAGTACTCTGCACGGTTATTACGGATGGGACGTTCTTTCAAATTAGTGGCAACTATTTCTTACAGCATAATTACATGTTTTCACCCTATCTGGCAAAACTTTTCACTACATTGTTTGGCATACCTTTTCATATGACATGATCGTATCCTATTTTCTTTACAACTTTAGAAATAATTAATTTTGATACTACTCACACATTATACTCAATACTACCTTAAACTACACTTTAAGACAAAAAAAGACACACCACGAAATGATTATCCAAATGGGGCCAAAATGGATATATGTGATGTATATGTATAGACAAAAAAATTATACCATTTCAGAAAAATTGGATCATTTACTCAAGGAAAGAGCTTCAAAAATTGAGCAAGCCAATAAAGCGCTGGTCCACCTCAGGCCCTTATGCAAGTAGTTACACGGTTTGGCATTGATTGACAGAGTTTTTGGATGTCCTGAGGGATATCGTGCCAAATTCTGTGTAAGTGGCGCGTTAGATCGTCAAAATTCCGAGATTATTGGAGAACCCTACCCATTATACTCCAAAAGTTCTCAGTTGGAGAGAGATCCGGTGACCTTGCTGGCCTATATAGAATTTTGAAAACACGAAGACAAGCAGTATAAACTTTTACTGTGTGCAGCCGGGCATTTCCTTCCTGAAATTTAATCCCTGATTGCATTGCCCTGACGCGCAACAGAACGGTGTGTAGAATATTGTCGACGTATCTGTGTGCTGGAAGAGTGCCGCGGATGACAACCGAAGGGGTCCTGCTATGAAAAGAATGATGTCCAGACCATCACTCCAGGTTGTCGGGCCGTATGGCGGGCGAAAGTCGGGTTGGTATCCCACCGCTGCCCACCTCGTATCCTGATACGTCTTCGGATTGGAATCTCATTGACTGTACTCAAATTATCTTCAGTGCGTGTCCCGCTTCGAGTTGAGCTACGATGACAGGGAGGATGTGTCTGGAGACGCCCCAGACAGCAGATACCAGTCTGAATGTCGCTCGCCATACAGTCATACAACAAGAAGCGATGGTTGAGGATGCAACCCACCAGTTGGACATAATTTTGCATGATATCCCTCATGAGGACTTCTAACAACTCTAACAATCAAGGTCAAACCGAATAAGTGGTTGCATAAGAACCAGAGGTGGGCCAATGCGTGATTGACTAGCTCAATTTTTGAAGCTCTTACTCTTGAGTAAATCATTCAATTTTTCTGAAACGCTAATCATTTGTTCGTCTGTATATATACATCACATTTACCCGTTTCCGTCACATCCGGATAGTTCCTTCGTGCTGTGTCGTTATTTTCTTAGAGTATATTTTACATTGCGGTCAATTTTCATCATTTTCTGCTATTAATTTGTATATGTTTTTCCTGCAGTATGACTACATCTTTTTACACCATCTCTATGACACCTTCTATATGATATTACTCAATTTGTGTTTCTTGCTACAAGTGTTTCATATCTTGGACGTGGAACATGTAGGATTGCTACATCCCGTTACAGTGATGCCATTATGTTCCATAGTTGCCTTAATAGAGCGATGTACTCATACGTTGCTTATTTGAACTGTTGTTAATATTCTTTTTCGAACTTATTTTATACGTTGTTGTTTTAAGTATTTCCTGTAACTCTATAGGGGCATGAAGAATACGCTACTGAGGTGCTGAAACCAGCAATCTGCTTCAAAAATAACGGCTGATGGTATATATTTGTACATCAGTTCGACCGGCCACTGTTCCTCACTCCCTATTTTCGTGATCCCACTGGTCGGGGATTAGCAGCAGCCGGAGTAGGGCATTACAGTCCCATGCGTCGGCCGACCTTAACGCCGCAATACAAAAGGCTATACTGGGAGTGGTGCCGTGACTGGGAAGCATGGACTATTAAAGAACAGCGTCGCATTGAGTTCAGCGATCAAGCACGCTTCTACACTATGCCGTATGACCATCGATAGAGTGTATGATAGCACTCTGGGGAGAGGTTCCGTTCTTCCACTGTTTTAAGGAGACACAATGGCTTCACTTCTGGCGGTATGATGTAGGAAGTCATCGTGTATGACTTCATCACAACTGACCGTGGTTGGGAGAATTATGACGTCACAACGGTACATAGCGGACACCCTGCGTACTCATATGTAACCTCTAATGCGACAGTATCATATTTCAACAAGACAAAGCTTGTCCACATATGGCAAGTTTCTGTATATTCCGTGTGCATGACCCTGAGCTACTCCGATGGCCTACAAGATCCCCAGATTTGTCCCCAGTAGAACATGTGTGGGAGCATCTTCAATATAAACTCTTTCCCAGTGCCATTAACTGCAATATCGAGGACAGTTACATCAGTAGTGGGCAAGACTGCCTCAGAATACGATACAGCTGCTTTACGACCCCCTTTATAACCGAATCAGTTCATACATCCAGGTTAGAGGTGGATCACATCATATTGATAAGTGTTGGCATACTCTGAAGAGTTTCTTTTTCTTTTTTTAATCTATTTTGTAAACATTGAAATAATGTCATATAGCCTCACAACCCGTGGAGTTTCATTTCGTATCCTACTCCCCTTCTGGATACTGCACTGTTTTCGTCAGGCAGTTTGCGTGCAGTCTTAACAGGTGCTTCAAGAGATTGATTCTAATCATATATTGATCTATTGTCTGGAGTTATTTTCTACACGCTCTCAGGCGAAAAGGGAATACAAAGTGTTCGGGACGCCCATCTCCAACCCAGAAACCAATGGAAAGAGGTGTTCTTCTGCTAGGTATACAAACGCAGGGTTGCAGGGAAATCAAACTGTACCTTTCATTCGTCTGATCGATCGACAAGTTAAAGATTTACAAGGCATTCGTGTGTCTTTCATCTCCACGACTACGTTCATTGGATTGTTTCAGCAAGTCTCGCCATCCTTGCTTTGACCAACAAGTCAATTTTAAATAGTCACAAAAAGGAAGGAGGGAAGATTAGGATTCAACGTGTCGTCAACATCTAAGTTGGACTGCTTTGGGGATGGAGAAGGCCGTGCTCATTTTAAGGGACAATTTTGGTATTTGTCTGGAATGACGTAGGGGAATCATGGAAAACCTAAATCTGGATGGACGAACGCGGATTTGAACTCTCTTCCTCCCGAACCACTCCACCACCTTGCTTGGAAAATAGTCACAAATCCTATATCACTGACGTAAAAAGACCTGTTATTATTTGATTATACTGAAACACCGAGTCTGACCACTTAACCAAAGATCACTCCATTACATAATCTCCATTTAACCTCCAAGTTGTTTCGTTTTAATGATATTATAAAGTCATAAACATTCAAAACTAATATTGATACAATATTACAAAAGTATGACTGTCACAGAATTAAACAACTGATTTTGTTTGGAAAAAATACAGCTCTTTTCCACATTAAATAAGTTCATAAAATCAACGCCTTGACCAAAATTTTCGGCTAGGGATTCGTGTCTCTATCCTTTTACACAGAGCTACTGGCGAAATTCTCTGACGATTAAACTAGGAAGCAGTCAGATTTATCCAATAGCCCTGAGGAGTAGCGCCGTATACCGATCGTGCCTTGGAGGCGGTTAAGTGGGAGCTGTACAGAGGACAATATTGGATAGGGGGACTGTGATTTTAGTTTCGATTGTGCCCACTAGAGTGCACTAAAGTAATAGTATTTTCATAAAGTGTTATTATATCTTTTTGTGTATGTAAATTGTTATAAGTGTGTTTTAGAAGTATGAATGTTACGTGAGTATGGTTTAAGGTTAATATAAAGATAATTGTTTAACGAGTTATGTAGTGGGTTTCAGTATGGGGACATTTCGAAGAAGTATGGATATGGATAAAGGGGATTTTTGTTGAATAGATTTTTAAAGTAAGTTTATGGTAAAGGGAAAGTTAATTCATGTACAATAACAACAGTAAATAACTTTATGCATAAACAAAACTTCAGCATATTAGATGATTACGTGGGTAAAAAAGTGCAGTTAGGTTTACTATTTTGCGATTGGTTATTGATGAAAAGCGTGGACTGACGCGGGAAATTGTTGTTTTGCTGTTGGCTGCTAAGTAAACTGACCAATGGTAAAGCAATATTCTTCGCGCGCCTTTCTGTGCAGGTAGTGAAGACTTAAGAGTATTCTAGAGAAGAGTCGGAGCTTAGCCATGAAACAGTTCGGACGTGTGTAGTAGTAGTTCCGATGGAAATGAGAAATTGCCGGATCTAGCAGTGTTTCATACATCAAAAGTGTTGGAAAGTGACGCCGTAATTATTCCGATGGGTCTGTAGAAATTACGGAATTCTTAAGAGAATTTTGTGACGAAAAAAGACATATATTCCGCGTGGTGTATTGAGCAGGTCGGTGGCAAAAAAACTGTGACTGCATTTGGTACCGACAGACTTAATATTTGGCGCACATTATCAATCAAAAACAATCAGTATTTTTGTAGCTATTACGTTTTCGGGAAATGCAACACCATAAACTTGCTAACGTGAATGAAAGGGGTTGTGAGTGACTGTGTTAAGACTAGCAGGAACTTGGCAGTGATACTTGTTCACCTAAGTTTCAGAATATATTAAATGAGGACAAAATTTCCAACCTTTCATTTCGTGTGAAAACTTTCTCCCGAAACGTAGATTAGTGACTTTAATTGCAGCCTGGGTCACGTCGAAGTACAGTAGCTTTCACTCGGCTTCCCTACTGATGATATGCTGAGACAATGTTCACAGGTAGGTGCAGGTACGTCGTAAAGGGACGGAAAGAACCGCGCCCCAGCAGCCCCTTCCACAGCACTCACTGGAAACAAGTCACGCTAACTCTCCACTTTGTTAATAATTCCAATATCTTTATACATTCCATGAGGAAACACGACTGCCTCCCAGAATGCCAGAGCTCGCAGCAACTGCCTAGAGTGCACCTGCACCTACAATCTGCAAGCCACTTCTTGCTGTGCGCCGTACGCATCAAATTCTCCCACAAATTTATCTAACTATTACAAGTACACGTTTGTAACGCATAAGAAAGAAATACACAAATTGTCCTCACAAAATAACAGCCAAAGCTGTTACATTGCGGAAAGTCAAGACCGGCAGAGAGAGATTTTTTAGTGTTACACGGCGATACCACAGGAATATTTCTGAGTGCTGAGACTGCGCAGCCGTGCGCAGTACGCTGCTGAGGTCCGTCCCAGCGCGCCGAGAGTGACACCTAGGTACTTGGGGCACTCCGCGCACAACTCCACACAAGATGCCAACTTGCCGCAAGGCCCTGGGGACCGGGAGTTTCATCTCGACGAGTGCTTGGATGTCCCAGCGTCTGTGTGCACGATTTGTTAGCTAAACTCCTTCCCTCTCGTTCTTCTGCGAAGTGTTCTGCGCTGTTCCTCCAGACTTCCTTGGAAATCCTACTCTCACGTCATTTGTTCTGGTGGTATTCTCTGACAGCAATCTGGAACAGCAAACTTCCGTTCACCGTTATACACTCACAAGACACCTAATACATTTAAGCTTCCTTACCATCCATCTCCAAGTTGCACTTTCATTGAAAAAATGTATACTAGTGAACATGCAAAAAAAATATGCACACCGAGCACATGATTAGTCATCCCGAAGACACATCAGGCTAAGACTGTGTAGCATTATCTCCAGGCAAGATAATCACCTCATTTCGGCCAGGAAAAGAATCCAGAAGGTTTTTAGCCGTGACATACCCAGCTGAATCCACTCATTAATGAAAAAAATGATCATATGGCACTGACGGCCGGGCGTCCAAACTTGGGGAAGTTCTTGTGCAGATTTGCACGTCTTTTCAGTTGACGTTACATTGGGCGACTTGCGTGCCAATGATGATGAAATGATTTTGAGGACAACTTAACATTCAGTCCCTGACAGGAGAAAATTTCCGAGCCGGCCGCGAATTGAAGCCTGGCCTTCTGCATGGCGGTCAGAAGCGCTGACCTCTCAGCCAAGTAGGAGGACGCAGACTGACGATTAAATACCGCAGAACTATCACAATGTGGGGGTTTTGATTTCTATGTACTGACTTGGCAGAAAATCCTAAGAAATTTTGGTCTTATGTCAAAGCGGTAGGTGGATCAAAACAAAATATCCAGACACTCTGTGACCAAAATGGTACTGAAACAGAGGATGACAGACTAAAGGCCGAAATATTAAATGTTTTTTTTCCAAAGCTGTTTCACAGAGGAAACTGCACTGTAGTTCCTTCTCTAGATTGTCGCACAGATGACAAAATGGTAGATATCGAAATAGACGACAGAGGGATAGAGAAACAATTAAGATCGCTCAAAAGAGGAAAGGCCGCTGGACCTGATGGGATACCTGTTCGATTTTACACAGAGTACTCGAATGAACTTGCCCCCCTTCTTGCAGCGGTGTACCGTAGGTGTCTAGAAGAGCGTAGCCTTCCAAAGGATTGGAAAAGGGCACAGATCATCCCCGTTTTCAAGAAGGGACGTTGAACAGATGTGCAGAACTATAGACCTATATCTCTAACGTCGATCAGTTGTATAATTTTGGAGCACGTATTATGTTCGAGTATAATGACTTTTCTGGAGACTAGAAATCTACTCTGTAGGAATCAGCATGGGTTTCGAAAAAGACGGTCGTGTGAAACCCAGCTCGCGCTATTCGTCCACGAGGCTCACAGGGCCATAGACACGGGTTCCCAGGTAGATGCCGTGTTTCTTGACTTCCGCAAGGCGTTCGATACAGTTCCCCAAAGTCGTTTAATGAACAAAGTAAGAGCATATGGACTATCAGACCAATTGTGTGATTGGATTGAGGAGTTCCTAGATAACAGAACGCAGCATGTCATTCTCAATGGAGAGAAGTCTTCCGAAGTAAGAGTAATTTCAGGTATGCCGCAGGGGAGTGTCATAGGACCGTTGCTATTCACAATATACATAAATGACCTGGTGGGTGACATCAGAAGTTCATTGAGGCTTTTTTCAGATGATGCTGTGGTGTATCGAGAGGTTGTAACAATGGAAAATTGTACTGAAATGCAGGATGATCTGCAGCGAATTGACGCATGGTGCAGGGAATGGCGATTGAATCTCAATGTAGGCAAGTGTAATGTGCTGCGAATACATAGAAAGATAGATCCCTTATCATTTAGCTACAAAATAGCAGGTCAGCAACTGGATGCAGTTAATTCCATAAATTATCTGGGAGTACGCATTAGGAGTGATTTAAAATGGTCAGCAACTGGAAGCAGTTAATTCCATAAATTATCTGGGAGTACGCATTAGGAGTGATTTAAAATGGAATGATCATATAAAGTTGATCGTCGGTAAAGCTGATGCCAGACTGAGATTCATTGGAAGAATCCTAAGGAAATGCAATCCGAAAACAAAGGAAGTAGGTTACAGTACACTTGTTCGCCCACTGCTTGAATACTGCTCAGCAGTATGGGATCCGTACCAGATAGGGTTGATAGAAGAGATAAAGAAGATCCAAAGGAGAGCAGCGCGCTTCGTTACAGGATCATTTAGTAATCGTGAAAGCGTTACAGAGATGATAGATAAACTCCAGTGGAAGACTCTGCAGGAGAGACGCTCAGTAGCTCGGTACGGGCTTTTGTTAAAGTTTCGAGAACATACCTTCACCGAAGAGTCAAGCAGTATATTGCTCCCACCTACGTATATCTCGCGAAGAGACCATGAGGATAAAATCAGAGAGATTAGAGCCCACGCAGAAGCATACCGACAATCCTTCTTTCCACGAATAATACGAAACTGGAACAGAAGGGAGAACCGGTGGAGGTACTCAGGGTACCCTCCGCCACACACCGTCACGCGGCTTGCGGAGTATGGATGTAGATGTAGATGTAGATGCGTTTCACTCGCTTTTCCAAACATTTTGAGATATTTCCTGTGGGTAGGATCAAGTGGTTTAGTGGGACAGCCGAGCTTCGATAGAGTATTTACCAAACTAGGGAGCTATGCATGCACTCCTGTGAACACGTCTGTTGTCATCTTGGAAGACGGGAGTGTTTTAAGCCTACCATTCTTAAAGATATATAAGAAAGGGCAAAAATTGGCCACCTAAAATGTTGAAATAAACTTCCTTGTTCACGTTCACGGTAACCTGAAAGAGTGTCCACCAGCTGTGATACGAAAGACTCCTCAAAAACGTCACAGAAGTACCTCCAGCCTTAGCTACAACTTCCACACCCTATTTGTTTAAACGCCTTATCGAGCTGTCGGTGCACGCGACACGTTACATCGTATGCAAATAGGTTGAATCGCGAGTCGTTGGACAACACTACGCGCTGTGTCTAGTTAAGACTTGCCGCTGTGAAAATTGGCCTCCTACGAGATACCCACCTACTAATGTTCATTTCAAGCAATTTCCTTCGTAATATTCTCTGGGAAACTGTTTCAGATGGATGTGCATTCACTGACAGCATCATTCCTTATCGGGTTTCAAGCCGACAGTCACTGACAAAGGGTGGCAACCTACCTCTGTCCCTTTCGGTTACATGCTTTTTATGACCACTGTTGCCACACTGTGTTAAGTGATGCACCATTCCTTGTAACCACGTCAAACAGTCCGTATTGACACACCAACAAATCGGGCAGTTTTGTTCACGGTGTCGACATCTGAAAGTACAAATACAGTATTTCTTTTCAGCCAGTCTGTCACGTTGCCACGCCGTTCCGTTTCACTGCATTTATTTCATAAACCTGGCACATACACACCACTTCACTGCTATGACTTACCAGAGCATTCGTTTGCTAAGGGCCGATCGACCACGAAATGAAAACGAGCGTAAAAATCAAAAATGTTTTATTTGTAACAGTTAGCCCACACTTTCAGCTGATTCTCTACACAGATGCCTCTCCGACTTAGACATTTGTTGTAGCGTTATAGCGTTTTACCAACTTTACAATATCCTCGTCACAGAAGGCAGCCGCCTGCGCTTTCTGTGTATTGTCTACGCTGGTCTGCAGCTCGTTGCCTGTGCCAAAATGTTGTCTTCGTAGCCAAGAGTTCATGTGAGAAACTCAGAGGGAGCTAATTCCGGACTCTGTGGTGGGTGGTCCAACACCTCCCATCGAAACCACTACAGCAGCGTCTACATCGCCTATGCAGTTTACGGCCGACAGTTGTCATGAAGAAGGAAATGCATAACAGTAACGTTATGTGGGCTGCATGAAATCGGGCGAAATCTCTCAGCAGGTACTCATATTTGGCAGGAAACACTCTCTTCTAGGCATCTTTACATGCTCACTGTGCGCTCACAAATGAAACGAGCGACGTGCTCTGATCGATGGGCATACTAGAGACAATGCCCATCTGTGGTTTCAATTTCCCGACCGATGATACCTTAATAAACGAACAGCCATCGTATATATTAGCGTTGGAGAGTCACATGATCACCTGGCAGTTGTTCTACACCATTTTCTTTTTGTGTTGGTTGGAGGGGGAAGTCGTCAGTCTTCTGACTGATTTGTTGCTGTCCGCTACGAATTCCTCTGTGTCAACCTCTTCATCTCAGAGTAGCAGTAGTACCCCACATCATGGCCGCAGGTTCGAATCCTGCCTCTGGCATGGATGTGTGTGATGTCCTTAGGTTAGTTAGGTTTAACTTGTTCTAACTTCTAGGCAACTGATGACCTCAGAAGTTAAGTCGCATAGTGCTCAGAGCCATTTGAACCAGTACCCCACATCCTAATTTATTTGGTGAATTTAATCCAACCCCTGTCTTCCCCTACAGCTTTTACCCTCTATAAGTCCCTCTAGTAGCATGGAGGTTATTCCCTGACGTCTTGACACATGTCCTATCATCCTGTCCTGTTTTTTTATTATTGTTTTCCACACTTTTCTCTCCTCTCCTATTCTGTCGAGAGCCTCCTCATTTATCATCTTACCAGTCCCCTTAATCTTCAACATACTTCTGCACTGCCCCTCCAGCAGGAGGTTTGAGTCCTCCCTCGGGCATCGGTGTGTGTGTTGTTCTTAGCACAAGTTAGTATAAGTTAGTTTAAGTAGTGTGTAAGACTAGGGACCGATGAACTCAGCAGTTTGGTCCCATAGAAATTCACACACATTTGAACATACTTCTGCAGCATCGCGTTTCAAACGCTTCGATTCTCTTATTTTTCAGTTTTTCCGCAGTCCATGAGTCATTGCCATATAATGTTGTCCTAAAAACTTACATCCCCAGAAATTTCTACCGAAAATAAATACCGATTTTTGATGCTAGCAGTCTTCCTCTGGGTAGTAATGCCTTCTTCGCATGTGACCTAGTAGATAGTGTCGGAAGTTCCATGCGGCTTTTCGCTGATGATGCTGTAGTATACAGAGAAGTTGCAGCATTAGAAAATTGTAGCGAAATGCAGGAAGATCTGCAGCGGATTGGCACTTGGTGCAGGGAGTGGCAACTGACCCTTAACATAGACAAATGTAATGTATTGCGAATACATAGAAAGAAGGATCCTTTATCGTATGATTATATTATAGTTGAACAAACACTGGTAGCAGTTACTTCTGTAAAATATCTGGGAGTATGCGTGCGGAACGATTTGAAGTGGAATGATCATATAAAATTAATTGTTGGTAAGGCGGGTACCAGGTTGAGATTCATTGGGAGATTCCTTAGAAAATGTAGTCCATCAACAAAGGAGGTGGCTTACAAAACACTCGTCCGACATATACTTGAGTATTGCTCATCAGGGTGGGATCCGTACCAGATCGGGTTGACGGAGGAGTTAGAGAAGATCCAAAGAAGAGCGGCGCGTTTCGTCACAGGGTTATTTGATAACCGTGATAGCGTTACGGAGATGTTTAACAAACTCAAGTGGCAGACTCTGCAAAAGAGGCGCTCTGCATCGCGGTGTAGCTTGCTCGCCAGGTTTCGAGAGGGTGCGTTTCTGGATGAGGTATCGAATATATTGCTTCCCCCTACTTATACCTCCCTAGGAGATCACGAATGTAAAATTAGAGAGATTCGAGCGCGCACGGAAGCTTTCAGACAGCCGCTCTTCCCGCGAACCATACGTGACTGGAACAGGAAAGGGGGGTAATGACAGTGGCACGTAAAGTGCCCTCCGCCACACACCGTTGGGTGGCTTGCGGAGTATAAATGTAGATGTAGATGTAGTCTTTTTATAGCTTCCTTGTTTCCAACGTAGCAGTATTCCATAGCTTTGTCTACTCCGTAGTATCCAGTTTCAATTGTAAGTTTCTCACAAATTTATTTCAGGTAATCCCCATTAGTTTCATCTTCCTTCTCAATCCATTTTCTGTGCTCAGTAGACTTCATTATATTCAGTATGTCCTCTACTTCTTCTTAACTTTCACTGAGAATAGCAAAGTCGTCAGCGAATCTTGTCACAGATATCCTTTTACCATGAATTTTAATCCCTCTGCAGTAACTTTCTTTTATTTCCGTCATTGCCTGTTCGTTGTACACGATGCACAGCGCTATAAAATGACCTGTGTGTTCTTTTAAGAGAGTGATTAATATTTTGTTCTATGAGCTCATTAAAACACCACTAGACGTAAGCTTTTACGGTGATTGAAATCGCCGTATCAACAATTCTGTGGTTTCTACTTGTTACATAATAATGATTAAAGCAAGACACAATCATTTAACCTTTCTTAATTGTCTTTTCCACACCATCCATAATCTGAAACTTACGTTTACGTGCAGATGACGTAATTAACTTAATTTACAATCACATTAAACACTAATATGTCGAAGTTTTTTGTTCTAGGTTTGTATTAACTATACGAGGAGGTGCTGAAAAGTAATGCCTACAATTTTTTTATGTGAAAACTTTTAAGGCCTTTCTAAATAAAATAACCATTATTAACTTTCTTCATATTTATTCTTCATGTCTATATTGTAATTTCTCAACCTATTCACCTTGGCGACGCACACATTTCTGGAAACGAGAGACCAGTTTGCTGATAGCGTCACTATAGATTGTTTCACTTTGTTGACGGAGCCACCGTCTCACCTCCTCTTGCACCGCTTCATCACTATCAAAGTGAGGTCCTCGAAAGCGTTCTTTAAGTTCTGGAAACATTTGAAAATCGGATGGGGTCAAGTCAGGACTGTATGGGGGATGCTCGATGACAATGAACCCAAGGCGTCGGATTGCTGCAAATATCGCAGCGCTCGTGTGTGATCTGGCATTTTCATGCTGAAGGAAAGGATGTGGACAAACTCTCAAGATTCGAAACTCTATTAGAGCTCACTGTTTCTCACGCACGGACGTAGTTACGTTACACTCCTCATAGTTACATGCTACAATTTGGAGCCCTGTAGCGACAGACCGCTGCAAATATGTAAACATGAAGTATAAAGATTTAGAATGTTATTAACGTTTGTTTTACTTAAAAGATTTAAGAGTTTTCACATAAGAAATGCGTAGTCATTACGTCCTCGTATAACATGCTTTTGTGTTTTTCTACGTAATTATGCTTATGTGGACTGTAATATTGACTTACTTCTTGTATTTTCCGCCTCTAACGGCTGAAATAGTCTACGTTTTCCTACTGATAATGTCCAATGACGGCGTGATCATTCGATGTATTGCTTATTTTACAACAGTTTTAGGTGGAAGTTAATACTTTTCAAAGAACTGTGTTAATTACTAGACTTAACGTGCCTGTAATGCTAGAGATAAATCTCACACAGTCATTGTCATAGCATCATCAATTTTGTCACAAAACACCCTACCAATTTCTTTTGTATCATACGTAGTTGTATCATTCTCTGTATGATGCAGTGATGTTGTATATTATAAATTCTTCACCATTCCTGTTGCTGTGTTTTGGCGGACAAACTCGTTCCCACCTAACTGCCGGGGCCGGCCGCTGTGGCCGAGCGATTCTAGGCGCTTCAGTCCGGAACCGCGCGACTGCTACGGTCGCAGGCTCGAATCCTGCCTCAGGCATGGATGTGTGTGATGTCCTTAGGTTAGTTATGTTTAAGTAGTTCTAAGTTCTAGGGGACTGATGACCTCAGATGTAAAGTCCCATAGTGCTCAGAGCCATTTGAACCATTTGATTTAACTGCCGGGGTTTCCGACAGTCGGCATTATTCGCTGAGCTCATCTTCCAGGAGTCTTGGGCAAGACCACGTGAGATTTTCAGGACTCCGGCAACGCCCTCTTCTCGGCCGAGCCAAATGTCTAGTCATCGTATTGCTCTACAGGAAACAAGGTGCCTTAACTTGGCACGGATGCTTATGATATAATGTTCGATAGCTAACGTATAATGTCCCATTAATAACGGGATTGATAAAACAATTAGTTCACGAATGAACAGGTAGATGTCAGTGTCCAATGGGTACCATATTTCGGCCAACGACCACGTTGCCTACATCAAGTGTGCTGATGAACTTATCGCTTAAGGTCCAGCACTGCGCTTATTGCTGATTCCAGGGTACCTCTTAGAAATGTTCCTTATACGAGGAGCGCTCAATAAATAATACAATAAATTTTTTTCTGAATATAGTTTGGTTTTCAGGATTCCAGTACACCATATCATTCCCCACTCCTTTGGCTACGAAACCCTGTTTTTCTACATAATCTCTGTCCAGTACGGAGGCCTTACGCCACTTTATGGGAGGGCCTGTATCGCTGCGTGGCATCACTCTACTGGTCGACGTCGGTGCCAACGTCTTGCTGCATCAGTAACCTCCCCATTCCACGTAGTGCTTCGCGTGGAGTGCATCCTCATTGGGCCAAACAGATGGAAGTCGGGGTGTACGAGATCCAGGCTGGAGGTTGGATGACAAATAACAGTCCAATAAGGTTTCGTGAACTCCTCTCGGGTGCACAGGCTTGTGAGACACCTGGTTTTTTCATGGAAAACGAGAAGTTCGTTCCCATTTTTGTGACGACGAACAGGCTGAGGGCATTTCTTCAATTTCCTGAGTGTAGCACAATCCACTTCAGAGTTTATCGTTGCACCATGATGGACGACATCAAACATAATAACACCCTTCTGATTCCCAGATCATCGCCCTGTCTTTACCGGTTGAGGGTCGTAGCATCATGACAATCTCCACTGGCAAGCCGGATTCTTAGTAAGTTTGTCTTCCTCTCCACCCTCTTGGCGTGATCAGTGTCAATTTTCCTATATGCCCTATCTTCTAGCCTGTTCCGCCTCTCCCATTCCCCGTGAGTAGGGTGTCGTTGCTGGTATGGGGACAGCGAAGTCAGCATTTCTTTCCGGTGTCATATTACATTAGACACAATTTCTCATGACAAGGGGGAGGGGAGGGTACGGGAGAGGAGGTGGGCTACGAGGGGAAGGGAGGTCGGCCAATCGCGTTACGTCGACGTCATTGTGCTGTCTACCAATCGCTAGGCGCACGTGGGGCACTGACGTCTCGGCCAGCTTGTGTGAGTGTCATCATTCGTCGGCTGTCTGTACATACACCCAGGACACGAGACACGTGTGTCGACTAGAGAAGACTTTAGCAAGTGTGTTTCCTGTAAGCATTCATTAGAGGAATATATTCACTGTCGTCTACATCAAGATTGGAAGGACGCAGTTAATGGGAGAGCATATGACACTTTATTCGGATAAAGCAACAACCAAGAGATCTATAAGCAGAAACATGGTTCATCGAATAACTGCAACACAAGAAAATGAAATGAAGATGCATTACCTGATTGAGATTCTTGAAACAATATGCTGCTTTTGCTGAAATTGTACACTCTCTTTGAAATCTCCTCTAAGTCTACCTTTTCCACCACGCAATGTGCGGCAGCGAGTGCGCCAAGAACGGAAAGACAGTTTGTACTGATTACCTAGAATTCAAGAGATGTATGTGTGTGAACATGCATGATTTCGGCAAGACAAAGAATTACATTTGCTGGAACTACCTCTCCCTTTTGAAATGAGTGAATGGTACAACACTGACATTGATACCTACCCACATTTGAAAATTAAGTAGCTCTCTCCATCCATTATTATTATTATCATTATTTTCGTTATAACTATATTTACTTATGATATGGTTTTTGATGGCGGCAGAACTACATTGTTATCTTAACATCTGGTGGCTCTTTATTTAAGCAAATTTTCATTTCGATGTATTCCACCAATTCTATGGGCAGTTTTCCAGTTTCCAGCTAATTTCTACACCTATTTACCAATTCAATTATAGTCTCCTGTTTTTTGTCCTGATCTCCTCTATAGACTATGCAGTTGCCCTATTTCACTGCTATATATATAACTTATTTTTACAAAAGATTATTAATAACTAATTAGTTACCTAGCTATTATGTACAGACAAATAACTCCATCACAGAGCTACTGTCTACATAATGGGTTTGACGGAAATCAGGACATTTTGTATGAAAATGTTAGTTATGCCTTTTTTTATTTATACAAGTAAAAATCATACATTGGGTGCAGTAATACGTCATCCTTAAAATAAATCCGCCGATTCTTTTTTCACTGACGGTTGGTGATGGCTGGAATAGTTGTTGTGCCCCTGCAAATCCTGTTTCTGTACTTCTACTGTCAGAAAAAGGAATAACATAAGTGAATACAGTTATAAAGACAATAATGATAATAACAGACAGAGAATCTGTGAATACATTCCTCTGATGGATGCTTGCAGGAAACAGATTTGTTGCGGCTTAGTGAACTGAGCACATGAGGCCTGGGCGTAAATACAGACAGCAGACGAGTGATGACTCTCTCGCAACTGAATTGTAAACGTTATAGTTCATCAACAGATAGGATCTGAATTTGCACGTCACTGGCCGAGGTGTCTGTGTCCCGGGGCCCCACAGCGATTGAGAGACAGCACGATGACGTCGACATAACGCGAGAATATGACACGGACATTTGCGTCAGCTGTAATAACACCAGAAAAAAGTAGTACTGACTTTGCTTTTGCCATACCAACAGAGACACGCCACTACCGTGGCCCATGCCAAGACGGGCTTGCTTGAATGCCTCACTCATGCAGATACTGTACCATATGTGTACCCGCAATGGAAGGCTTTTTGTAAGGCTAACCCATGGTTCCAGTAGGGGGGCAGCAGCCATTTCAGTAGTTGCAAGGCCAACAGTCTAGACGACTGACAGATGTTGCCTTGTAACATTAGATGACATGGCCTTGCTGTGCTGGACAACGAATGACTGATAGCAGGCGAAAAATACATTTACTTCCTGAGGGCATCCAGCTCCACTGTATACTTTAATAATAATGGCATGCTCTTCGGTAAAATATTCTGAAGGGTAGTAAACCATCCCCGATTCAGTTATCGAGGCAAGGAATTCTCAGGAAGATATCTTCATCACAAAAATCAAAACTGGTAGTCTACAGGTCGGAGGGTGGCATGTTAGACTCCTTAATCGTTTAGGGAGGTTAAAATTTAAGAATGGGAATAGATAATTTTGCTTATACGAAAATCAACAAAATGTACAAACTTAAAAAAAGTATGACACTATGTAGTCTACAATAAAATATATTTGCAACCAGTATTCTTGGTATATGACATTTCTTTTATTTGTCGGCCTGATGAATTTTTTTTGTAATCAAGTTGTTAACTGTTCACGTTCACAGCTTGTTCCTCACCAGATTTGTGCTAGATGATATTCTCAGCCTATTGGCTTTTTGTTGTCTTCACAGAATTTTAGATGCACTTCATCTACATACTCTACATCCATTCTGTATTTTTCCTTTTGATGCAAAAGTATGTAATTTTCCTACTATATCTGTAACTCACTTAAGCATAATTTCATGCATTTTTTGAAGGAAATGGATAAATTGACGTTAGATATAGTGGGAATTAGTGATATTCGGTGGTAAGAAGAAGAGTCCTTCTAATAAATACAAAATGCAAGTGTAAGTCTAATAACGAATTAGAAAACAAGAACGCGGGTAATATGCTACAAACATCATACTAGACGAATTATCATAACTGAAACAGAAATAAAGCCAACTCCCATCATAGTAATACCAGGTTATGTGCCAACTAGTTCCCAAAATTAAGAGACTGAAAGAATGTATGATGAGATGAAGGACATTATTCAGACACATAAAGGAGACGAAAATTTAAATGTCATGGCTTCGCTAATACGAAAAATAGAATCAGGAATAATAGTAGTAGAATACTGACTGGGGGAAAGTTATGACAGAGGGACCTGCCTGGAAGAATGTTGCACAAAGTATAATTTAATCACCGCTAACACTTGGTTTCAGAATCATGAAAACCATTTGTATATGTAGAAGAAACCTGGGGACACTAAAAGGCTTCAGCATGATCATATATAATCGTAAGACAGTAATTTCGAAACCAGATTCTAACTGTAAGATATTTCCGGTGGCTGATGTGGACTATGATCACAGTTTATTGGCTATGAACTGCAGACTGAAACTGAAGAAACTACAGATGAAATTAAGGAGAAGGGACCTGTATAAATTAGAGGAACCAAAGGACTCAGAGTTTAAAATGGAGCATTAGGCAACGTCGGGCTGATACAGGCTAAAAAAGTGCAACAGAAGAAGAGTGGGTAGCTTTGAGAGATGAAAAAGGGACGGCAGCAAAGGATCACATAGGTAAAAAGACAACTCCTAGTAGAAGTCCATGGATAACACAGGAATTATTGAATTTAACGGAAATCTCATGTGACTATGGACTCCCGTAGGGTAGACCGTTCGCCGGGTGCAAGTGTTTCGATTTGACGCCACTTTGGCAACTTCCTCGTCGATGGAAATGAAATGATGATGATTAGGACAACACAACACCCAGTCCCTGAGAGGTGAAAGTCTCCGACCCAGCAGTGAATCGAACCTCGGCCCTTAGGATTGACATTCTGTCGCGCTGACCACTCAGCTACCGGGGCGAACATTGAGTCTGATGAAGAACGGAAAAATATGAAAATGCAGCAATTGAAGAAGGCGATTTCTAAAAATGAGACCGATGAAAGTGAAAAATAGCTATGCAGAAATGGCTAGAGGTCAAATGTATGGCTATAGAAGCTTGTAAAACTAAGGGAAAGATGTATGCCGTCTGTAGGAAAATTAAAGAGAAGTCTGAAGAAAAGAAAAACAACTGTATGAATATCAAGAGATCAGATGACAAGCCAGTACTAAGCTGAGCAGGAGAAGCTAAACGGTGGAAGGAATATGTGGATGATCTATATAAGGGAAACAAACTTGTGAACAAAATTATAGAAAGTCAAGAGGGGGTAGGTGAAGGTGATATGAGAGACAAGATAGAAGCGAGATGACTTCGACAGAGCACTGAAACGTTATGGAGTGGAAGATATTCAATCAAATTTTGGAGAATCTTGGGACAGTCAGCTGCGACAAAATTATTCCCTCTGATCTGTACGATATATGAGACAGGTGAAATACGTGAAGACTTCTGGAAGAATGTGAGTTTAAGAAGTCTTGGTTACGATTTATTGTCAAGAATTATTTACAAAAGTCTATAGAACATGGTAGTAACCGACCTTGACGAAAATCAGTTGGGATTCGGAAGAAATTTAGGAACACTGCAGGCGATACTCACCCCATGAATTCGCCTAGGCGATAGGTTGAAGAAAGAAAATGCTACCTTAATAGTAACTGTAGATTTGTAGAAAGCTTCTGATAATATTGACTGGTTTAAGCTCTTTGAAATTTTGAAAGTAGCAAGACTAAAACACATGGAGCAAAAGGTTTTCTGAAACCTTTACGAAAAGCAGACGACAGTTACAGCGGGTGGACAAAAATATGGGAACATGGCGGGAAATGCATGTTTGAATATAAATGCAGATGGTAGCCAAGTCCGCGGGTTGCGTTGTTGTTTTTGGCTACGAACGGCACGTGTACGATGTCCTCAATACGTTGCAAGTGTCAGTCGTGGTGAGAGCAGAGCAGTATTCTGTGTAGTTGTGAGTGCATTATTTCGGAGTTCTGTGCATTTGAACGTGGGCATCGTATTGAAAAATCAGGGAAAGCGTAAAAATATCACCCGCCAAATCACAACGAGGACGAAAGCGCGTGTTCAGTGATCGTTCCGTACGGCCATTGAAGAAAATCGTGATAAAAAATAAGAGGGCAACAGCTGCAAAAGTCACTGCAGATGTGAATGTCGCACTCGCGAACGCCGTCGGCAACAAAACAACACAAACGGATCTCCATAAACAAGGAATTGCAGAGCGAATTGGTTTTCGAAAGCCACTCATCACTGGTGTCGATTCCCGTAACAAGAAAACTTGGCGCTGAAGCCTGGATTATAAAGCAATGGAAAATGTAATTTGTTCGGATGAGTCATGTTTCACGTTGTTTCCAACTTCTGACCGAGTATACGCCACAAGAGAAAACCTAGCGGGAGTTCGGTGATGATTTGGGCAGCCACATCGTGGTACTCTATAGGTCCCATGGTTACTCTGCTAGGCTGCATTACTGTGAGAATTTTGGCTGAACAGGTCCATCTGATGGAATGATATTTGTTTTGTGATTGTGTTTCTGTGTTCCAACAGATCTCATTACAGATGGTGGAAGTCGTAGGCTGGGCAGACTGGTAAAACAGGACAAGCGGCGAACTGAAGCGAAACTGTCAGTCTTTATTGCCGAGCAGAGTACATGTTTGTTCGAACACACACCAACTTCTCTACTATTCCAGTCTCAAACAGAGCACGTAAAAATCGAACCCCTATATTTTTCTGTGCGAGCTCTGATTTTCTTATTTTATTATAATGATTGTTTCTCCGTGTGTAGGTCGGCGTCATTAAAATATGTTCACATTCGGAGAACATAGTTGCAGATTGAAATTACGTGAGAAGATTCCTGCGCAACGAAAAACACCTTTCTTTTCATGATGTCCACCCTATATCCTGTATAATGTCAGTGATACTATCTCCCCTATTTCGTAATAATACAAAACGTGTTGTTATTCTTTGAACTTCCTCGATATACTCCGTTAATTATGTCTGCTTAGGATCCCACACAGCGCAGCAGCACCCAAAAGAGGACGGAAAGCGTTCAAATGGCTCTAAGCACTATGGGACTTAACATCTGAGGTCATCAGTCCCCTAGACTTAGAAGTACTTAATCCTAACTAACCTAAGGATATCACACACATCCATGCCCGAGGCAGGATTTGAACCTGCGACCGTAGCAGCAGCGCCGTTCCAGACTGAAGAGCCTAGAACCGCTCGGCCACAGCGGCCAGCCCGGAAAGCGTAGTGTAGGTAGTACCTTAAGTAGGTCTGTTACATTTTGTAAGTGTTCTCCCAGTAAAACGGAGCCTTTGGGGCATCTTCCACACAACATTTTCTATGTGTTCTTTCCAATTTAAGATATTATTTATAGTAATTCCTAAGTATTTAGTTAAATTTACGGATTTGACTGATTTATCGTGTAACCGATGTTTAACGGATTCCTTTCCGCACTCTTGTTAATGACCTCACATTTTTCATCATTTGGGGTCAACTGCAAATTTTTTCGCCTTACATATATCTTTTCTAAATCGTTTCGTAATTTGTTTTGATCTTCTGATGACTTTGCTAGACGATAAACGATAGCATTATCTGCAAAACAACCTTAGAAAGCTGCTCAGATTGTCTCCTAAATCGCTTATACGGATAAGGAACGGCAGAGGGCCTAAACACTACCTTGGGGAACGTCAGAAATCATTTATGTTTTACTTGATGGCTTTCCGTCAATTACTACGAACTGTGACTACTCTGACAGGAAATCACGAATCCAGTCACATAACTGAGTCAATATTCCATAAACACGCAACATCTTCAGCTACGACTAAAATGGACACGTGACCAACGGCACTGGATGTTGGCGCAGTGGCAGGTAGCGTGGTCTGAAGAATCCCGATACCTTCTTCTACATTCCGTCGTTTTCTAGAACAGCTCCTTGACACCTTTACTACAGGACGGACCCGAGCTGGCGGCGGTTCCATTATGCTCTGAGGAACATTCACGTGGGAATCTATCGTTCCAGTGGAGCTCGTGCAAGGAACCATGACGGTCAAGGCGTGTCATACACTGGCTCCAGACCACGTACACCACTTCACGACTATCATGTTTCGCAACAGCAGTGGCATATTTCATTAAGATGCTCCATGTCACAAGGCCAAGAGTGTGATTGATTGGTTCGAGCGACACAGTGGCAAGTTCCAATTGATTTGCTGGCAGCCCAACTCGCCAGACCCGAAGCCGATCGAACACATCTGGGATGCGATGAAGGTGGCGTCAGAGCTCATCGCCTTCTTCCCTGGTATTTACGGGAACTGGGTGGTGGGCCAGCCGCGGTGGCCGTGCGGTTCTAGGCTCTCCAGTCCGGAGCCGCGCTGCTGCTACGGTCGCAGGTTCGAATCCTGCCTCGCGCATGGGTGTGTGTGATGTCTTTAGGTTAGTTAGGTTTAAGTAGTTCTAAGTTCTAGGGGACTGATGACCACAGCAGTTGAGTCCCATAGTGCTCAGAACCATTAACTGGATGGTGACTTGTGTGGGTAGTTGTGGCGCCAACTCCCTCCAGCGACCTACCAAGGCCTCACTGCTTCCAGGCCACGACGCGTCACCACTTTTATCATTGCTAAAGACGGCCATTAGGTAGGTGGTCATTATGTCCTGGTTGATTAATGTATACCTTTAATGAAAATCGGAAACAGAAATATCTAATATAGCCATTTCTATAGCTATGGTCTTTGTCAAAGACAATGATAATCTATTTATTTCAATAGTACCAAATATTAGACACTACGATTTAATAGATACTGTCTGTACGAAACCGTAGTCCGATGCATGAGAAGCCCTGATGGCCACAATCAGAATAGGTTAAATGCGTAAACAAATGAATAAAAAATAAAAATTTTGGAGAGAAATTCCGCCTTATGCAAGACACCTATGTAGTTTTGTTTTACCGAGACACGTTTGGGCCGTTTTGGGCTATCTTTAGCGGATTTGTTTCCCTTCCCCCTGAAAAATTGTTACATTTTAACACTTTAAGAAACTTTTGTAAAATGAGGTATTATTGTCAAATGTTTTTACATTGGTTTGCATACAGTGTAGAGTTGAGACAGTTGTATCAGTTAGTTGAGGTATTCTGTGTTGTTTATCTACAGTATGCCTGCAGTTTCTTGTTTTGTAGTACATTTGGAAAAAAAGTGGATCTATGCATTTGTTTACATTCCTCACAGGGAGCTGCTGGATATTTATGCTAGCACCCTTAGGTCTACTACGTAATCTACAGCTTGTCATCTACAAACATGAAAATGTTATTTTATTTTTATTTTTATTGTGAATTTCCCAAACGGAATCACTATGTATCATCTTGTTTTGCGTGTTGCTTATAGCTTTTTATGCTTTGGTGTTCTTACTTTTTTGTGTCGAGATAACACGCTCATTTCTTTCGTTTTTCGTTGTTACGTTTTCATTTTATACGACTTCTTATCAAGCACAGAGCTTTCGCTGGCATTACGTGTTCTTGTGACTGTAGAGTTCATTTTTTGTGGCATATTTGTTTTGGATGTGGCGCATGGATTTGGAGTGTTTAGTTATTGTGTGTGTGTGTGTGTGTGTGTGTGTGTGTGTGTGTTAGCAAGATGAGGAGAGAGAGAGAGAGAGAGAGAGAGAGAGAGAGAGAGAGAGAGAGAGAGAGAGAGATTGAGGGAGTAGTGGATAAACACGTAGAGTGAATGGTGTGCACAGTGGGGAGACAGGAATTTAATTTTAGAAACTGATCATGTATAGTTTTGAGGTAGGGGTTATTTATATAGTTCATCTATTGTGACAAAGAGAGTTTTATTGCACAGTGATATGTATTCGTTTACTACTTTTGCCTTGGTCTATTGATTTTTGGATGTTATAGTTTTCTTCTAAAATTAATTTTTGGTATAGGTTGTTACTAATTTTAAGCGATCTTAAGTCGGCTTTTTTGTTGGTTGGGTGGTAATTCTGTGCTATTAGGTGATTTGAAAATGCTGAGTGTGAACTATTGCTATGAATGAATAACCAATCCAATCACCCCATAAGTCATAAAAAAAAGCCAGCTTCGTATATTTACTGCACAGGCTGAACAAAACAAACATGAACAAATATGACTACACAGAAGAACTGAACGCATTAAAGGAAACTGCACGGGCGAATGGGTGTGGCACAAAGACTGTAGATAATATACGCGTGCAGACAGTAAGCAACAAATGGCACATAATGAATTACAACAACAAAGTCACACACAGGGTGGGCAATATACTAAAGAGACAAGTGCTCAACATAGCACACAGAACCAACAACTCAATACAGAACAGACTTGGAAGAAAATACCAACAACACTGATAAATACCGCCAGTTTGGAATACATCAACTAACTTGCAACTGCTGTCACTCTGTATATATGGATCAAACATGCAGGAATTTTAGTACCAGGTAAACAGACCATCTCGGAGTACTGGAACGCTATAGCTCACACTCAACATTTGCAGATCGCCTAATAGCATAAAATCATCACCCAACCACCATAGAAACCGACTTAAGAATCCTTGAAATTAGTAACAACCTATACCAAAAATTAACAATAGAAGAAAACTGTAACATCCAAAAATCAAGAACCCAGGGAAGGAATATAGTAAACGAATTCATATCACTGTCCAATAAAACCCTCTTTGTCACTAGATGAACTATGTAAATATCACCTACCCCAAAACTGCATGTGAACAGCTTATAAAATTAAATTCCTGTCTCCTCATACTGCACACCATTCACTATAAATGCCTATCCACTACTCCCTCAATGTCTCTCTCTCTCTCTCTCTCTCTCTCTCTCTCTCTCTCTCTCTTCCTATCTTGGAAACACACAAACACACACACACACACACACACACAAGAACTAAACACCACAAGCGTTAACAACACTTCAAATACGTGCACCATACCAAAAAAAACCATGGTACGAAACAAATAAATACTACAGTCACAACAATGCCGGCCAAATCTCTTTGCTGGGTAAGAAATCGTGTAAAATGAAAGTGTAATGACAAAAAAAGACGAAAGGAATATGCGTGTTATCTCGACACAAGAAAGTAAAAAACTACAGTATAAAAAAACTGTAACACGCCAAACAACACGATACATAGCGATTCTTGGTCGGAAATTCATAATAAACAGAAAAATAAAATAACGTTTTGCTGTTTATAGATGACAACCTGTAGATTGCGTAGTAGACCCAAGCCTACTAGCACAAATGTGCATAGCTCCATGTGAGGAATACTCTTTATTTCCCAATGTACTATAAAGCTAGAATCTGTAGACCTATCGTAAATAAACAACATAGAATGCCTCAGTTCAGTGACACAAGTCTCAACTCTGTACTGTACGCAAAGCAATGTAAAAGCACCGCTCATGTTACAAATGTAAATATTTTGTACTAAAACCTTTTTTAAGGTTTAACATGCAACAAATTTGCAGAAGAAAAATAGACCAACCCACTGGAGATAGCAAAAAAAAGCCGACACATGTCTGGTGAAAGAAAAACTACAAAAGTGTCTTGCATAAGGCGAAACTCCTCTCCAATTTTTTTCGCAAGTACGGAAGTAAGAAGAACTGCAAATTAAAAAGATCATTAATAAAAAGTTTCCTTGAATGTGACAATATGCTTCAAAGTGGGCGTTACAATCAGATCAGCTGCTTTATATTTACCTTCCAAATATGTTACTATCTTCACAGCACTCATTTTTCACACATTCTGCCTAGTTTTGACAAAAGCACTGTTTATCATAAGTTTGAAAACTATTACTTTCGAATTCGTTTTTTTGCATACATACACCTGTCAGTATTAGCATTGATACATAGTTTCAGACAGGGATCTTGACGGAATGATAACATCTAACGAATTTTTCTTAGAATACGATTATTGTCCTATACTGCTCTAAATTTCTGTAATGGACCACATATGTTTTCTTATCGTATAATGTGGAAATCAATTTCTTTGAAACTTTGCATTGATGATGGTTGTACCACTTTTTCTGGGCATAATGGTGGACTGGAGTGAAGTTCATGAATATTTTCAGGATTATCAAGACCTATTTCTAAAATGTAACCAATGTCTCAATCATTTGATATGCTCGTTACTTCAAATGCGTCCACAAACAGCCATGCAAAATCAGAGGGTGTTAGGTATTGCATTATTGCTAAGACGTACAAACTATTAAAATCGATGTGTGTAACAAAAGGTTCACAGTTTTTTTCATTATTATCAGCTATGAACTTTTTGCTTGCAACGGCATCTCTATGTGAACAGTGAACATTACCACCTCTGACACCACGCTCACGAAATTCTACTTGTTCTATGTCCGTAATAAGTTGCAATTTTATATTTAGAGTTTCCAGCAAAGCATCCCTTGTTAAAGCGGTTGAAGTTTCATATGACCTGGATCCAACTCGTACATTTTCAGAATACATGGAAATAGTCAAGGACATTGAACAATAGCAAGACTCCGGTTTTCAAATATATATCCCACAAATCTCTAAGTATCTTGTATTCAGATAAAATCTACATGTTGCACGCTCTTTGGTATTCTTGTTCTTTGATACTTGTTTCATTAGTCTGTCTGATTTTGAAAACTTCAATCGATAGCAACCGATCATCCAAGAAAACGGTCTCTTCAGTTACATACCACTTTAGATAAAAATACTTATTATTAATCAAATTAAATTGGATATGGTCGAGGAAATAGTTTCTTATTTTTATCTCATTAATTTTAAATATGAGGTACATTATTATAGAGAGCTTGCCAGAAATTTGAAGAATTTTACGATATCAGACATAATTGTGTGTTGCAAAGGTGTTTCACTGCGACAGTTTCAGTAATTTTTTAGACTTCTCTTTGTTTGTTGGCATCACAGAAACATAGCTTGGATTTATTTTCGCCATCTTATTACGCTCAGTTTCTTCCACTTGTTCGTGTAAGTTCATAATTTATTGTGAGATAAGCCTAATAATTCGTCAGACTGCAATACACCATTTGTATTGTAAAATTAGATCTGTAATTTAAATTACATCTCTCACTCGTAGCTCCTAGAAATCTAGTACCATGACTGTGATCCCTGCGTTTGAAGTCATTTTACTAGAAACATTTGCTTGGATGTTTTCTACTGTTAGAAACGCTCCTTCCTCGTCGAGGCTCATAATCATATGATTGTTTTGCAACAAGTAATTTTTATGTGCTCAGCAATCAGCTACAGCCGTTTGCTAAACCGTTCCATACAGTCAGCACCTTTCCACAGCTGAAACTGTAACTACAGTGTATGTAGTAAATTACAATATGTGGTTTATCGACATGAATTTCGTCAGCAAGACTTAGTTGTAACAACTTTCAGTCAATTTGACAAACTTTAGATTTACAATCTCGTTGAACATATAGATTTTATGTACTATTTTTCTGCATTTAGAATGACACTGTTCACTTTTAGTTATGAAAAATCAACTAAATGTGTAGCCAACTTGTGTTGATAATGAAAATAGCACGAACAGCGCTTACATAATTCATTTGACAGATGGAAGTTATAATGCTACTATGTATTATACTCGAAAAGTTTTATATAACAGTAATGGTAAAATTCCGTTTTATCGGCTGACAGCATTATCAAACACATATCTTTATCTTTCTCGCGACTATGACTATAATGGAATCCCATTAAACTCTTTTCCTTCATATTCTTTTGTCCCTCCTACAACCATCCACTCACGCTCAGAGTACTGAACAACAACACATTAACAGATACATTTCCGACGTTTTTCTCAAATATTTACACGTGCTTCAGAGTGCTATGAAATAGAATATTTGTGAAGTTTAATGCAGCTAAGTAAGAAAGACGATTGGAGATGTAATTAATTCGGTTACCTACTGGGTACAAATCACTACAATCAATAGACTTGAAAGAACATTTTATCGCGGGATGTTTGTTTGCAGTCTCTTTTGGTAATTTTCTGTTTGTTTTCATCGTCAGACATAGCTCCCATACTACACAATTACCACTACCATTGGCCGGGGATAATGTCACGCTCCACCAATCATTGATGTAGGAAGCTCTCTGAATAGCCTGTTTACAAGAAACAAAATAGGAAAGGGGTGAAGAAGCGTGGCTCAACAAGGAGTTGCGCAGTGTCGTCGGACAAGCAGATATGGCAGCGAAATACAAAGCTGTCACTGAGACGAGTATGCCTTATACAGTTGCTTTAGAAGCACTCTAATTAATTTATTCCCAACAATTTAAACAGAAAAGGAGGGAAGCCAGGGAGAGCTGGGCAAGTGTGTGTTTTTGGGGGGGGGGGGGGGTGTGAAGGGGGAGGGGGTGTATAGGAGAAGGACTGGGCACTACAGCGTGACGCGTTTGCTTTTGGCACTCCATGTAGACAACGCGACGCTCAGAGGTCAAATTTGGTCCACAATCCCTGTTGCTCTCATTCCGTTGTGCAGAATGTCTATTGCTCTCCTACGTGTATGAATCAGTTTTTCTACTGCTGCATTATTTATATCATCAGGGAAGACTGGGTCTTTGATTAGCTCAGTTCAGCAGACGTATCTGAGGTTTTTTCAGACCTTTATTCAACGACCATTGCTTTGTGGATGGACGATTATCATGCTGTCACAAAAGATTATTCCATTCCACACTTTCTCCACAGTATCGGAAGTATTCTACAGCCAGAAATGTTTATTTCACACCTGCATTTTTTCCGTTGATTTTATCGGTACGTTCGAACTGTAATAGTCCAATAAAATTTCAGCGAATTCCAGTGAAGGAAAAACATGACATCCTGATGCTACGTCAGAACCGAGCAACTGAATTCCATGCATCCCACTGGTTTATCTGCTGATGAAGTGACACACGAGCTGGAAGCTGTTTGCGTGGCAAAATGCAAACAGCGCTCGACTGACTCGTTCCATACGCACTCGCAGTTTGTCTGGTGCTGACATGTGGATTATTAGTAACAGCTGCCAAAACACCTATTTCACCCGCTCCACTCGTTTCAGCATTCTGGAATACTTCTAATAACAATTTTTCGCACTTCCGTTGCATTGTCATTCTTGATGGACAGCATTATCAGAATACCTTTCTGTGCGTAAAATGGAACTTCTTTCGTGTTCCTTCTGAGACCTCCACAAAGAAGTAAAGTATATAATACCTCTTGATTTGTGAAAGACTCTTTTTTTTTAAGTACCCACAAAACCAGACGTGAGAACTACACAGAAAATATAGGAATTTATTCTATACTAATTATCAGATTTCGGAGAGTGAAGCTCCACTGAATTTGTCTCTTTGAAATCTATGGTACTAGCACTATCAATAAAGCGAAGGTGACACCAATATATTTATAATTAATGTCGTATCTACAACAAGACCCCATGTGTCTTTTTGCGAGGACTGTCTTACAGTTCACCAAGGTGAAAGTCCTAAATGCTTATAAAGCAACGGCCGTGAGCGTTAGTTAACTTTGAGACTGGACTTGGTGAGTTGATGTTAGTCAAGAATGCATTTAAGCCGACAAGGGCATCACTATCAACACCTCACAGAGTTTGAACGAGGTCGTATAATACGGTTACGAGAAGCTGGATGTTTCTTCTGCGTACTGCAGGAAGATTGACAGAAATGTAGCCACTGTACGTGACTGCTGGCAGCAGCGGTGAGTGGAATGTACGGTCGCAATAAGACTTGGCTCTTGACACCCACGTGACGCTACCGAAAGGGAAGAACATCGTGTTCGGCGTATGGTTCTGGTGCGTCTTCTTGCATCTACAGTAGTAATATGAGGAGCAGTTGGCACCACAGTGACACAACGAACTGATAAAAATTTATTACTTCAAGGACAGATACGAGCCAGACTCTCTGTAGAATACATCCACTGACCTCAAAGCACCGCCATTTGTGACTGCAGTGGTGCCAAGCGAGAGCTGATTGGAGGGCAGGGTGGCAGTCTGTTTTGCAAGCTGCCTCTGCCTCATTGCTAGTGATGGCAGTGTATTGGTTAGAAGGAGGCCGGTTGAGGGCCTGTAACGAGATTGTTTGCATGCTAGACACCTTGTGTCTATACCTACATTTATGGTCTGGAGTACGGTTTCGTATGACAGCAGGACCATTGTTCTGGTTATCCCATGTACCTTGAATGAAAATTTGTGCGTAAATCTGGTGATTCGACCTGTTGCGCTGCCATTCATGAACAGCATTCCAGGGCTGTTTTCCAACAGGATAATGCTTCCCCCATACACCGCTGTTGTAACTCAACTTGCTGTACAGAGTGTAGACATGTTACCTTAGACTTTTCGATCACCAAATCTGTCTCCAACCGAGCACATATGAGACATCATCGGACGACAACTCCAGCGTCATTCACAAACAGCGTTAAGCATACCTGTACTGACCGACCAAGTGGAATGGGCAGGGAATTGCATCCCATAAACTGATACCCATAACCGGTATAACAAAATGCATGAACGTTTGCATGTTTTCAACATTCTGGAAGCTACACCGGCTATTAACGTACCAGTTCCGAAATTTCATTGCCATCCATTAATTATTTTTTGGTATTGCGATTTTTTTCCAAACATCATTTCTGCCCATTTTATTGCTCATGAAAACCGCACATTGCATGTTGTACCACAATGCAGCGAGACCTTCAGAGGTGGTGGCCAAGATTTCTGTACATACGGGTAACCCCAACACCCCGCAGCACATCCTCTTGCATTGATGCATGCCTGTATGCGTTGTGGCACACTATCCACAAGTTCATCAAGGCACTGTTGGTCCAGATTGTCCCATTCCTCAACGGCGATTAGGCGTAGATCTCTCAGAGTGGTTAATGGGTCACGTCATACATAAACAGCGCTTTTCAATCCATCCCAGGCATGTTCGATAGGGTTTACGCCTGGAGAACGTGCTGGCCTGTCTAGTCGAGCGATGTCGTTATCCTGAAGGAAGTCATTCACATGATGTCCACGACAGAGGCACGAATTGACGTCCATAGCGACAAATGTGTAGCCAATATGCTGCCGATATGGTTGTCGGAGGATGGCATTCACGTATCGTACAGCAGTTACAGCGCCTTCCGTGACCACCAGTGGCGTACGTCGGCCCCAGATAATGCCACCCCAAACCATCAAGGAACCTCACCTTGCTGCACTCGCTGGACAGGGTGTCTAAGGCGTTCAGTCTGATCGGGCCGCCTCCAAACACGTCTCCGACGATTGTCTGGTTGAAGGCATATGCGGCACTCATCGGTGAAGAGAACGTGATGCCAGTCCTGAGTGGTCCATTAGGCATGTTGTTGGCCCCATCCGTACTGCTCTGCATGGTATCGTGGTTGCAGAGATGGACCTCGCCATGGACGTCGGGAGTGAAGTTCCGCATCATGCAGTTTATTGCGCACAGTTTGAGTTGTAACACGACGTTCTGTACCTGCAAGAAAAGCATTATTCCACATGGAGGCGTTGCTGTCAGTGTTCCTCCGAGCCATATTCCATAGGTGGCGGTCATCCATTGCAGTAGTAGCCCATGGGCGGCCTGAGCGAGGCATGTCATCGACAGTTCCTGTCTCTCTATATCTCCTCCATGGCCGAACAACATCGCTTTGGTTCACTCCGAGACGCCTGAACACTTCCCTTTTTGAGAGCCCTTCCTGGCACAAAGTAACAGTGCTGACGAGATCGAACCACGTTATTGACAGTCTATGCATGGCTGAACTACAGACAACACGAGCTGTGTACCTGCTGCCTAATGGAATGATAGGAACTGATCGGCTGTCGGACCCCATCCGTCTAATAAGCGCTGCTCATGCATGGTTGTTTACATTTTTCGGCGGATTTAGTGACATCTTTGGACATTCAAAGAGACTGTGTCTATGATACAATATCCACAGTCAATGCCTATCTTCAGGAGTTCTGGGAACTGGAGTGATACAAAACTTTTTTGTTGTGTGTGTGTGTGTGTGTGTGTGTGTGTGTGTGTGTGTGTGTGTGTGTGTCTGTGTGTGTGTGTTTGTGTGTGTGTGTGCGTGAGAGAGAGAGAGAGAGAGAGAGAGAGAGAGAGAGAGAGTAGTCAAACATTCTTCGAGTCAGCCAAATAGTTATGGGATTATTGATGTTTATCTTGCAATCCCACAATCTGGTGCAATGTCGAATGCCTTACGAAAATCTAGGAAAACTGAAACTATCTGTTCACCTGTATATACTGTTTACAAAGTATCTTCCTTGAAAATAAGAGACAGTTTTCCACACTAGTGGCTTGTGCTGAACTTAACCTTACTTCTAGGGAAAAGCTACTTTTCGTCTAGGAACTTAAATCTGGCAAAATCCTACAACACTTATTTCTCACCGAGTGAGGTGGCGCAGTGGTTAGACACTGGACTCGCATTCGGGAGGACGATGGTTCAATCGCGCGTCCGGCCATCCTGATTTAGGTTTTCCGTGATTTCCCTAAATCACTCCAGTCAAATGCCGGGACGGTTCCTCTGAAAGGGCACGGCTGACTTCCTTCCCCATCCTTCCCTACTCCGATGAGACCGATGACCACGCTGTCTGGTCGCCTTCCCCAACCAACCAACCAACAACCAACTTCTTTCTCTCTACTTCTGTGTCCCCGTTCGCTCAAACCTTTCTTACAAACGCTAGTGCTATATGCTGTTTTCTAGTCACGTGGAACTTTTTACCGCACAGCAAGTTCTCTATAAACCTGAGCTAGAAAATAGGCTGAATCCGCATCGCGTTCTATTCAACGTAAAATGTAATAAACATTTCATCAGGACCAGGTTCCTTGGCTCTTTAGGCAGTCTTCACCGTTTTTCAGTACCGAAAATACTTATTTCGGTATCTCTCATTTGCGAGCTTGTGTAGCAGTCAACGACTGATATGGTAGTATCCTCATACTTTTACACGTCGCAAGGAATTTTCAAAACTTCTTTACTGCAGAACAAATCGTCTTGCTTCGTCTACATCCAGCCTATAGTTCACAACGGGAATTTCGTCCGTCAGGTACTCCCACGTCCCTTAGCCCGTCACTGCACATTGATCAGCCAGAACATTATGACCACCGACCTACTATCGATATAAAACCGTCAGGCGATGACAACGTTACCCGGAGAGGAATGACTGCTAGTCATACACGCTCACAGTGCATGTAATATCAGTAAACGAACGCGCTGATCGTGCTTAGAATGGGGAAAGCGCCCGATCTATCTGAGTTTGAGTTTGACCGAAGGCTTGTTGTAATGGCCCGAAGGCTCGGCACGAATATATTGGAAACTCCACGACTTGTCGGATGTTAGAGGAGATCTGTGTTGTGTGCCTTCAACACGTGACGAAACCAACGTGAAAACACGTCTGGACACCTTGGGTTGGGCGGCCACCCATCATTGTCGGACGTCGTTGGCTGAGCAGACTGGTATAACAGGACAGGCAGTGAACTGGGGCCGAACTAACATCAGACATCAATGCTGGGTAAAGTAAATGTGTGTCTCAACACAGTGCACCGAACACTGCTAACGATGGACCTTCGCACGCGACGAGTCATACATGTGCCAATGCTAACACCGCAACATCGACATCTAGAACTGGAATGGGCAAGTGACCATCGGCATTGGACGTTGGTGGAATGGCAGAGCGTTGCATGGTCTGATGAATGCCGATACCTTCTTCAACATGCCGATGGGAGGGTACGAATCCGTCGTCTTCCACGGGAATAGCTCATTGACACCTGTACCGCGGGACGGAGACAAATTGCTGGCGCCTCCATTATGCTCTGGGGAACATTCACGTGAACGTCCACGGGATAAGTGGAGCTCGTGCAAGACACTATGACGGCCAAGGAGTATCGTACAATGGTTGCAGACCAAGTACACCCCTTCATCACGATCATGTTTCCTGAAAGCATTTGCATTTTTCAGCAAGATAAAGCGCCTTGTCAGATGGCCAGGAATGTGATGGAGTGGTTCAAGGAACACAGTAGCGAGTTCCATTTGATGTGCTGGCCGCCCAATTCGAAAGATTTGAACCTGATCGAACACACCTGCGATGCGTTAGATGTGTATGTGCCAAGCAAGTTCGTAAGAGATGGAAAAGAACCACCGTGGTAAAACAACCGAGTTAGAAAACCGCTGCGGAAGCAAAGGGAACTTCCCAGCAAACATAAACATAGCCAAAGCCTTGCAGAGATACAAAAATTACACGAAGCGATATGTAGTGTAAGGAGGGCTATGCGAGAGGCGTTCAATGAATTCGAAGGTAAAGTTGTATGCACTGACTTGGCAGAAAATCCTAAGAGATTTTGGTCTTATGTCAACGCGGTAGGTGGATCAAAACAAAATATCCAGACACTCTGTGACCAAAATGGTACTGAAACAGAGGATGACAGACTAAAGGCCGAAATATTAAATGTCTTTTTCCAAAGCTGTTTCATAGAGGAAGACTGCACTGTAGTTCCTTCTCTAGATTGTCGCACAGATGACAAAATGATAGATATCGAAATAGACGACAAAGGGATAGAGAAACAATTAAAATCGCTCAAAAGAGGAACGACCGCTGGACCTGATGCGATACCAGTTCGATTTCACACAGAGTACGCGAAGGAACTTGCCCCCCTTCTTGCACCGGTGTACCGTAGGTGTCTAGAAGAGCGTAGCGTTCCAAAGGTTTGGAAAAGGGCACAGGTCTTCCCCGTTTTCAAGAAGGGACGTCGAACAGATGTGCAAAATTATAGACCTATATCTCTAACGTCGATCAGTTGTATAATTTTGGAACACGTATTATGTTCGAGTATAATGACTTTTCTGGAGACTAGAAATCAGCATGGGTTTCGAAAAAGACGGTCATGTGAAACCCAGTTCGCGCTATTCGTTCACGAGACTCAGAGGGCCATAGACACGGGTTCACAGGTAGATGCCGTGTTTCTTGACTTCCGCAAGGCGTTCGATACAGTTCCCCACAGTGGTTTAATGAACAAAGTAAGAGCATATGGACTATCAGACGAATTATGTGATTGGATTGAAGAGTTCCTAGGTAACAGAACGCAGCATGTCATTCTCAATGGAGAGAAGTCTTCCGAAGTAAGAGTGATTTCAGGTGTGCCGCAGGTGAGTGTCATATGACCGTTGCTATTCACAATATACACAAACGACCTGGTGGATGACATCGGAAGTTCACTGAGACTTTTTGCAGATGATGCTGTGGTGTATCGAGAGGTTGTAACAATGGAAAATTGTACTGAAATGCAGGAGGATCTGCAGCGAATTGACGCTGGTGCAGGGAATGGCAATTGAATCTCAATGTAGACAAGTGTTTGTGCTGCGAATACATAGAAAGAATGATCCCTTATCATTTAGCTACAGTATAGCAGGTCAGCAACTGGAAGCAGTTAATTCCATAAATTATCTGGGAGTACGCGTTAGGAGTGATTTAAAATGGAATGATCATATAAAGTTGATCGTCGGTAAAGCTGATGCCAGACTGAGATTCATTGGAACAATCCTAAGGAAATGCAGTTCGAAAATAAAGGAAGTAGGTTACAGTACGCTTGTTGGCCTACTGTTTGAATACTGCTCACCAGTGTGGGATCCGTACCAGATAGGGTTGATAGAAGAGATAAAGAAGATCCAAAGGAGAGCAGCGCGCTTCGTTACAGGATCATTTAGTAATCGTGAAAGCGTTACGGAGATGAGAGATAAACTCCAATGGAAGACTCTGCAGGAGGGACGCTCAGTAGCTCGGTACGGGCTTTTGTTGAAGTTTCGAGAACATACCTTCACCGAAGAGTCAAGCAGTATATTGCTCCCTCCTACGTATATCTCGCGAAGAGACCATGAGGATAAAATCAGAGAGATTAGAGCCTACACAGAAGCATACCTACAATCCTTCTTTCCACGAACAATACGAGACTGGAATAGAAGGGAGAACCGATAGAGGTACCCAAGGTACCCCCCGCCACACACCGTCAGGTGGCTTGCGGAGTATGGATGTAGATGTAGATGTAGATGACTGATCGCGGCGTCAGAGCTTCCCCTTCTACGGAATTTACGGAAATTAGGTGACGTGTGAGCAGATGCGGTGCCATCTCCCTCTGATCAATGTAATACCATCGAGCGTAGAGCAGTTCCACATGAACGTTGTTTTTAACCTGCTGCTGTGATATAACATGACATCAAATCTTATGCCTGGAAATAGCACGAATGGGCAATAGTGAAATAAAAACAATTATAGCTTGAATCTAATATGACATCATTTAAAAAACAAATTTGTAGTCCTATGAACTCAATAGGAACGACATTCATCAGAAATATAATAAAAGCCTGCGTTATTTAATGTCACTGTTTTCAAAAACTTATTTTACACCGCATGTCAACTTCAACAAATGCTGCTTTGCGGATATGATCTTTATTCAATGTAGCCCAAATCCATTGTCTGTATCATAATCACGGACATTTAGATTACATTTCGTTGACTTCGGGTGATTTTTTATTAGTGTTCGAGTTTTCCAAATAGTATGTAGCAGCAATTTTATGCCACCATGGTGCCTTACATGACCGAATACCATTCACAAAAAGAGGAAAGCTGTGCCTGCACGCTCTTCTACCACATTCCAAGCAAGTAGAATGCTACCGGTCCTATAAAAGACGATAATTCACAGATCATTCCTGATTGCTAGATAGTTCTGTTTTGTTTCATGGAGCCTCATTATATTCAGGCTATGAATTTTTAAAGAGGTAGACGTTCCAGATATAAATCCGTAATTTTGTGTAGTTCCCCTCTTTACGCTTCTTACCACAGGAAGAGAAGTGATCGCTCCTTGAATCAATTGGGACTGTTCGCTACTCGAGAGATTCGCAATAAAAGCCAGCTGAGAAGGAAAATAATTCCACGGTGCACTTAATTTAAAATTTAACAAGAATTCCAGCAGCTTTCTATGCCTGCTTTCTTTTGAGAAATTTCAATTACTTCTCTAACTGGCGTGCTTATTTCTGTATCCCCTGTGAGAGTTCCTGCGGCAGTTAAACAATGATACCGAAATATGATCTCTCAGCTTAAATTAATTTTTGAGCTTCTGATTTACAATTTCGACTTCGTTGACGAGGGCTGAGCCTGCAATTAGCTAAGATTTTGTACATTCAATCACAATTGGTTTTCATTGTCTGAGACATCTTTACTGTAGATTTATTATGAAAGTCATTGTGGGCTACAGTATGAGTCTTTTGTTTGCCGTACAAATTTTATTAAATTACTTGCTCGCACTTTAACATTCCTTCTTAGACCAAGATTATAAAATTTTATATTTTCTTAACCATATTATAAGTGATTTTACTGTTCTACATTCAATAATTTCTGATGCATTTTTTTAAATAAGAAATGTAAACGCGTAGTTTGATTTAAGCTGAATATTTGCTTGTCGCTATGTAGATGGTATGTTAATTACTAGGGATCGACCTCAGCGTCGCACGGGGAAAACGCAGTACCTACAGCCGAACGAATTTTCTCTGGTAGAGCTAATTTTACTTAAGCGAAAGCTACGCCGCTTGCTCCCTGTCGGACTCCAGCATCCGTCTGACACGAGCTACAGTTTCTGTGTGACTTTTCCGACATTTTTCCCTCACACCCCTTAAACATTAACTCTATAGAAGAAACCTGATTACTCCGTGTATAGCATGTCGTTTAGGACGTCAACGGTAGTTTGAACCGTCGCCCCTGAACCGGTAGCTTGTGCCAGCCTGGCATTGTAGTCGGGTAGCCCAAAGCCTGTATGGATGATTCCAAGAAGTTATACTCTTCACTGCCAGAATGCAATGGTATCATTTTCTCAGATGCGAGAGCTTTAATTCGTCACAGTTCACCTAATTTACACGACATATTTAGAATTATATACACAAACCTTCCTCCTGAATAGCCCTGTCTGTTAGTGAAAACCGTGTCAAAAACCGTAAAATAGTTCCTGAGACTAGCTCCAGCGCACAGACAGAAACCACTACGGGGGCCTTTACTTTATATGCGCATCAATTGATTGCTTTTGTCCACCGCAAGGCATCAAAATTATCTTCCTTAAATTACGATATATCGCCAAAGTAGTTGAATATATCAGCAACGATTATGTCCGTGCAATTATTTTTTAATATTAACTTTATCAGGCACAGTTCACTATAATTAAGCGTAAGGATACTCTCTCGCCATGCTGGGAAACCATGTGTCAAAGGGCTGTGAACCGTTCATAATCCTGTTAGAACAACTTCACACCACCTGAGTGGCCCAAAGGAGGTACGCAATTGTCAAATAGCTGCCTTTACCTGTTAAAACCCATCAGTATAAACTATTCTTCCTCCCACTGACACGTTACTACCTTTAAACAGCGAGGCAACACTATGTGCATTTACGATTTCGTTTCTCTGAATTTCTATGTGTCCTGATACCCAGCTGTTGCACCTTCTCTTAACCCTGCCTTTGTAGGCGGAGAGGTGGGCACTGGGTTTCTGAACTAGCGTATCTGCAATCAGTATGTACGACGTAAGCAGAACAATGAAAAGTAAAGGAACAAACCAAGAGTGTCAAAGCACGAGTGTGTCTCAATTCCTCCAGTGCCCCCTAGATAGCATGTAACACCGTGTCAGATACTTGAAATTAATTTGGTAAAGGATTTTCACCACTTCCTCAGAGACAACCACTGAACGGTCAAGAGTCACTCTCCTTGCAACCACCATCTATATAACTGCGGTGCTCATTCAGTGTTACTTGTAAAATAGTGTTAAAAACAAGCTGGGGAATCTCATGTACACTATGTGATCAAAAGTATCCGGACATCCTCAAAAACATACGTTTTTCATGTTAGGTGCATTGTGCTGCCACCTACTGCCAGGTACTCCATTTCAGCGACCTCAGTAGTCATTAGACATCGTAAGAGTGCAGAATGGGCCGCTCCGCGGAACTCACGGACTACGAACGCGGTCAGGGGACTGGGTGTCACTTGTGTCATATACATCTGTACACGAGATTTCCACACTCCTGAACATCCCTAGATCCACTGTTGCCGATGTGATAGTGAAGTGGAGTCGTGAAGGGACACGTACAGCACAAAGGCGTACAGACCGACCTCGCTTGTTGACTGACAGAGACCACCGACATTTTAAGAGGATCGTGATGTGTAATAGGCAGACGTCTATCCAGGCAATCACACAGGAATTCCATACTATATCAGGATCCACTGCAAGTACTATGAAATTGAGGCGGAAGGTGAGAAAACTCGGATTTCATGGTCGAGTGGCTGCTCATAAGCCACACCTCACGCCGGTAAATGCCAAACGACGTTTCGCTTAGTGTAAGGAGCGTAAACATTGGACGATTGAACATTGGAAAAATGTTGTGTGGACTGACGAATGACGGTACACAATGTGGCGATCCGATGGCAGGATGTGGGTATGGCGAATGCCCCGTGAACTTCATCTTCCAGCATCTGTAGCGCTAACAGTAAAATTCGGAGGCAGTGGTGGTATGATGTGCTGGTGTTTTCAAGGAAGGAGGTTTCATTCCTTGTTGTTTTTCGTAGCACTATCACAGCACAGGCCTACAATGATGTCTTAAGCACCTTTTTTGCTTCCCACTGTTGAAGAGCAACTCGGGGATGGCGACTGCATCTTTCAATATGATCAAGCACCTGTTCATAATGCACTGCATGTGGCAGAGTGGTTACACGACAATAACTTTCCTGTAATAGAGTGGCCTGCACGGAGTCCTGGCCTGATCCTATAGAACACCTTTTAGATGTTTTGGAACGCCGACTTCGTGCCAGGTCTCACCTACCGACACCGATACCTCTCCTCACTGCAGCAATCCGTGAAGAATGGGCTGCCATTCACCAAGGAAACTTTCCAGCACCTGATTGAACGTATGCCTGGAAGCTGTTATCAAGGCTAATGGTGGGCCGGCTCCATATTGAATTCCAGCATTACCGATGGAGGGCGCCACGAACTTATAAGTCATTTTCAGACAGGTGTACGAATACTTTTGATTAAGTCTAAAACACGAGGTTTAGAACTTAAATAGTGGCAACTATTTATTCTCAGCCGATACAAAAGAGTTATATGTTTGCACCTGTTACTGTCCTCCAAAGTAAACACAAGCGCTGTGTAGAACCCGTTGCCATCGATGTGGAAGGCGTAGTAGGTATACCGTTAGCAGAGCTTGTACTGTTGATGGTGCGAATGGAACTGTCTACTGCCTGTCCAACATCTGGGACAGTTCTGAAGTGAATGCCACCGTCAATGCACAGTACTACTGTTCGTTTTTGGAGCATCACCAACGACCAGCTTTGTGAAAGAAGCGGCGACACCTTCTCCGCAACCAACCCATCATTTTGCACCGGAATGCGCGGGCACATAAAGCGCAAGCTGTGGCAGCTCCGTTCGATCGATGGGAATGGGAAGTACTGTACCATCCACCATTGTCCCCGGACTTAAGTGTTTGTGACTTTGATTTGATTCAGAAGATGAAGGAACCACTTCGTGGCATTCGCTTTAGAACTGTTCCAGAGATTCGACAGGCAGTAGACGGTTCCATTCGCACCATCAACAGAACAGGCTCTGCTAACGGTATACTACGCCTTCGCTGGCAACGGGTTCTACACAGCGCTGGTGTCTGCTTTGAAGGTCAGTAACAGGTGCAAACATGTAACTCTTTTGCATCGGTTGTGAAAAAATAGTTGCCACTATTTAAGTTCCAACCTTTGTAATTGTAAGCGTCTTCAGTAGTCATAGCGAGTCAGGTACAGTCCCAGTTTAGGGTTGATGATTGTGTCACATAAAGTGCTACAATATCGTGATCTGCGTGGATGTCAAAAACCGTCTTTGACTGTGGCTGAAAGGCTAATATGAATTTCTTTATACGATGATTATTGGTTTGGTATACTAGTCATTCTATAACAGTCAAGAACCTATGCGACAGACATAACTTAAACCATTGCCCCAGCCTCAGTATAGATGCTGGGAATGAGACTTAGTTTTTAGGCACCTGTGACCAGGGTAATCCACTTATGGTGGCATAAAATTACAAAAAAAATTATGGAACGGAAACTGTAATGTTCTGGCTCCCTCCGTTCTTTCAAAGGGCTGTGACTGAAGCACATTTGGATATTCAGTGCCTTCAGGAATTATGCATTCAGATCCCATACTTCTGGCGACCACAACAACTCAGAATGTCGTATGAGCTCCTGAAACCTCATCATATCTTTAAAACGTAGAACGGTGTCCCACAACGGTATACTAGGGGATTAAAAATACGACAAGAAAGGACAAATTCAAAACACACACACACACACACACACACACACACACACACACACACACATCAGTAACGTTTGGAAAATTCTTCCAACCAACATGAAACTTTTTCGGGATTGGGCGATAAAAGCAAATGCTAAACCATCCACGTATACAGCGCATTACACTTAACACCATACCGTTGTATTACCGACAACCATTATGAGGTGCTTTACACTTAAAACACTTTCTTGGAGCCACACTTGCCTCCTTGAATCTATAATCTATCAGCCAGAATATCTTCATCGAACTGTGTAAAGAAACCTGACCCATCTTTTAAAATGTCACACTCTGCCTGTCACAATCCAGGATAAAGGGGGAGTGATGGTGGAGTAACACATTAAAAAACATCTGGCCATGTGGGCTTGTTGGTTAGACCGTGAAATGACTTGATAAGAGTTATGGTGAAGACGAAATCGGTCCGTGAGAAGAATAGGACAAGGCACTCAGCAGTATGGTTCACAGAGCGTATAAAGAGAAACTTCGTCCTGGAGGAAGCAGAGTTACACCAGTAGTCACAAATGGTGGAAATCAATGAGATTGATCAGTGAAATTAGTACGGCATCTGTGGTGCAACCAATCGGCTTGTTCAAGATGACTTTAAACGTGCAGTATTGCGATGTAAATGGCAACAGGAAATCACCACATTATCTTTCCGAAGTAAATTCAGTTCTGTGTTGAAAATTTCATGATGGCTTTCTAATGAGTAAAATATTATGGAGATAAATAGTGGCCCATTCGGACATCCAAGCACGAATTACTGGGGTAGAGCTCTAAGACAAAAAACAGAATGGTCAGCAAGCTGGGTATATGGAATGTTATAATGATAAACCCGTATGAGAAACTGTAAAATCTAAAGAAAGAAATGAAAAGAATCGAAAATACAAATACATATTTTAGAAAACAGTAAAATGTGATGACCAAAACAGGAGAATTTTTGGAGTGGGAATTATATGATTATTCATACTGCATTAGATAACGTTAGAGCAGGAATGGGACTAATAATGAATAGAGTCACTTGCACACAATTCGACAACTGTCTGCCCCAAGGAGAATAAGCATTTCTTGTGATATTCAATGTATAACCAATGGATATTTTGATCAATCAATTACATACACGAACAACAGACGTCAATATCAGTGAAATTTAAGAATTATATAATAATATTGATGAACTGCCTGACGTATAGAGAAGCTATCTGAGACTGCTGATGACGCTGTAGCGTATGGGGAAGTTCAGCCTTGAGCAATTGTAGAATGACACAGGATGACTTGGATATAACTTATATTTGGCAGGATGAATGGCAATTTACTCTACATTTGGGAAACTTAACGTAAATGAAGATGAGTAGAGAAAACAATCGTGTAGTGTTCAAATAGAGTATTATCGATATGCTGCTTGACATATTTACGTCTATTAAATATCTAGTCGTAACGTTGCAAAGCAATACCATATGGACCGAGCACTTAAGACCGATAGCAGAGAAGGCAAATCCTTGACTTCTGTTTACTGGAAAAATTCTCGGAAAGTGCAGTTCACCTGTAAAGGAGACTGCTTATAGGATGCTTATGCGACCCATTCTTGTGTACTACTCGAGCGTTTGCAATGCTCATCAGATCGTGTTGAAAGAAATCATCGAAGCAATTTAGAGGCCTTCTGAGAGACTGAAAATCAATCTTTGGTGAAGTTAGGGAACTGAAAATTATGAGAGAGTTCGGGTCGCGGATAGCGAAATTATAGGGGAGAAAGATTAATACTGATTTGTGCAGAAAGCGCAACGTTTCTCGAGTACTCCTCTAGAAGGAAAGGAACTCAAGTATCAAGTAAGATATCAGATTGACTAAATTTGGGTTAAACAATTATTTTGAAATTAAGTGAATAACTGCAAAAGGTATCCAAATGTTAACAACCATTTATGAAACGCTAGTTCAAATTCAAGACATAAAGAAAATTCGTTTGAAATGTTTAATGTCGCACCATTGATATGCTGCTGGGCTAACATGTGATCCTTAATTGAATAGCGAGGGCTTGTGGCTGTGCTGTATCATCTAGTTAAGGGGAGAGACTTTGATCATAATCATGCTTTGATGGTTCCATAAATTGATTGTGATAGGATTTGCGTTCTTCTGCCTACGCCACGTTCGTTATCCATCGTGCCTGCTCTATGAACAAAATTCATGCTATTGTATAGACCCAATAAAGAAGGTAATTATTACTTGGCGCAACGAGCACTTGTATAAAACAAAGGGAGAATGTGACAACATGGATGATGCATTAGGCTTAAGTTCAGTAATTACTCATGTAATTTAATCCCATTCCTTTTCGAGGTATGCGCGCACACCTCATTTGTTATTAATTTGAGGTATTGATATAAAAGTGGATAGGAATAGGAATTGTGTGATGTGTAACGCGTCTCAGGGGGAAGCAAGGTTCATTGATCACAAATGAGAATTTATCCTGAAAAAAACAAAATCATACCGCACTGATCATTCGTGAGACAATGGCAGCAATTTATTTAACATTCACATGAGTTATGTGACAAATTATCAAATAAATGGTCCCTTAATACACATAAAGAATGAAATATCCCCCAAACATGAACTTTATTACAGATGTAACCAGTTCTGTGTTCAGTATTAGAGAGGCAACACGGCAGATGGGATAAGGACACTTCATTCACATGCAAACGCTCGGAGAGGGAATCGAGCAACATATACGTTATGATCTATTAGCAGTAACGTAATAAGAAAATAAGTAGAGAGGCCAGGGGAGCACTTCAGGTCTGTGAAATGTGTCCTGAACAATCACGATAAAATCCAAAATAGGGAAATGAAAGAAACTTTCAGATGCATATAGGTGTTCATTAGATTCACAATTTTCCATACTACAACGTGAATTGTAACATTCAGCAGTGAAGATTAGCTTGAACATGTTGCACGGAATATGCCCATTGAATCTATGAATCTAAGCACTGACAGCTTATCTACTTTTACGAAAACAGCACTCACTCAGCCTCTGGGAAAACTTTGATGAAAGGAATAACTGTTGAACGCACTTGGTGGACTAATGGACAAAGGTTGCAACATCAAACCAAAAATTGAAAACTAGGAGACGAGTAAGAGCTCCCCACACATATAGATATTCATTAGGTTTGTCATTTCGCATTCTACCTCGTTACACATAACATTTAACGATAGTAAGAAAATTTAGAACTTGTGGCGTAGATTATGCCCAATGAGTCCGACCAAGTACTGATAACTCGACTACTTTTGCAAAACTCAACTCAGAGTTGTGGGAATTTTTAAGGGAAATTTTAATTGCAGAAGGAACTAGTGCTGGACATCTGATCGTTTGTAGCCAGTTCAGTTCAACTTTTGGAATATTTGGTGAACTAACAAAAAAGTTACACTGTTGGACATTAAGTCTTCCAGTTAAGATGTTAACAACTTCAAAAAATTTAGCACCACGGGTTATTAAAGAAAATAAGCTATCAATAAGAAAATCATGATAACCTACCATTTTAGACAAGAACTCACATTTGGGTGTAGTTCAGAAGGAACAATTTGTGTCATCCGAAGTTTCATTCGATCACACAAAACTACGCAAAAGGCAATGAAAATGAGATCGCAGATCATTACCCCGCCTACCGCAGCTGCAATGAAAAGAAATTAAATAAATCACGAGTTACACCACGAAGTTCCAATATATCAACCTAGATCCTAATAGGACCGCTGATAGGAGCGACCTATATTTGCAGGATCCCAGAAGAAGAGTGCCGAGAGTAGTCTGCGCTCGTGCGGTCGCTGACTGTAGTGTGGGCCGGTTCCCATTGAGGAGCGAATTACCAACTGTGCCTTTGTCACGTAGTGGCCCGGCAAACACCCCTGTCACTGAGCGGTATCTCCACTCCCTGATATTAGCTTCTACAAGGTTTAATTGATATTGCTAACTGTGGATCTTCTGGCGGAACTTTTGAAACACACCCGCTCTCACAACCATTCTCTGATGGTCACAATTAACCGGTTTCTACTCTAATGAGTTATCATCAGAACTGTTGTTGTTGTTGTTGTTGTGGTCTTCAGTCCTGAGACTGGTTTGATGCAGCCCTCCATGCTACTCTATCCTGTGCAAGCTTCTTCATCTCCCAATACGTACTGCAGCCTACATCGTTTTGTATCTGTTTAGTGAATTCATCTCCTGATCTCCCTCTACGATTTACCCTCCACGCTGCCCTCCAATACTAAATTGGTGATCCCTTGATGCCTCAGAAAATGTCCTACCAACCGGTCTCTTCTTCTTGTCAAGTTGTGCCACAAACTCCTCTTCTCCCCAATCCCATTCAATACTTCCTCATTAGCTATGTGATCTACCCATCTAATCCTCATCATTCTTCTGTAGCACCACATTTTGATAGCTTCTATTCTCTTCTTGTCCAAACTATTTATCGTCCATGTTTCATTGCCATACACGGCTACGCTCCATACAAATACTTTCAGGAACGACTTCCTGACATTTAAATCTATACTCGATGTTAACAAATTTCTCTTCTTCAGAAACGCTTTCCTTGCCATTGTCAGTCTACATTTTATATCCTCTCTACTTCGACCATCATCAGTTACTTTGCTCCCCAAATAGCAAAACTCGTTTACTAATTTAAGTGTCTCATTTCCTAATCTAATGCCCTCAGCATCGCCCGACTTAATTCGACTACATTCCATTAACCTCGTTTTGCTTTTGTTGATGTTCATCTTATATCCTCCCTTCAAGACACTGTCCATTCCGTTCAACTGCTCTTCCAAGTCCTTTGCTGCCTCTGACAGAATTACAATGTCATCGGCGAACCTCAAAGTTTTAATTTCTTCTCCATGGATTTTAATACCTACTCTGAATTTTTCTTTTGTTTCCTTTACTGTTTGCTCAATATACAGATTGAATAACATCGGGGAGAGGCTAAAGCCCTGTCTCATTCCCTTCCCAACCACTGCTTCCCTTTCATGTCCCTCGACTCTTATAACTGCCATCTGGTTTCTGTACCAATTGTAAATAGTCTTTCGATCCCTGTATTTTACCCCTGCCACCTTCAGAATTTGAAAGAGATTATTCCAGTCAACATTGTCAAAAGCTTTCTCCAAGTTTACAAATGCTAGAAATGTAGGTTTGCCTTTTCTTAATATAGCTTCTAAGATAAGCCGTAGGGTCATTATTGCCTCACGTGTTCCCATATTTCTACGGAATCCAAACTGATATTCCCCGAGGTCGGCTTCTACCAATTCAAATGGTTCAAATGGCTCTGAGCACTATGGGACTTAACATCTATGGTCATCAGTCCCCTAGAACTTAGAACTACTTAAACCTAACTAACCTAAGGACATCACACAACACCCAGCCATCACGAGGCAGAGAAAATCGCTGATCCCGCCGGGAATCGAACCCGGGAACCCGGGCGTGCGAAGCGAGAACGCTACCGCACGACCACAAGATGCGGGCGGTTTCTACGAGTTTTTCCATTCGTCTGTAAATTATTCGCGTTAGTACTTTGCAGGCGTGACTTGTTAAACTGACAGTTCCGTAATTTTCACATCTGTCAACGCCTGCTTTCTTTGGGATTGGAATTATTATATTCTTCTTGAATTCTGAGGGTATTTCGCCTGTCTTATACATTTTGCTCACCAGATGGTAGAATTTTGTCAGGACTGGCTCTCCCAAGGCTGTCAGCAGTTCTAATGGAATGTTGTCTACTTCCGGGGTCTTGTTTCGGATTAGGTCTTTCAGTGCTCTATCAAATGCTTCACGCAGCATCATATCTCCCATTTCATCTTCATCTATGTCCTCTTCCATTTCTATAATATTGTCCTCAAGAACATCGCCCTTGTATAGTCCCTCTATATACTACTTGCACGTGGCCGCTTTCCCTTCTTTGCTTAGAACTGGGTTTCCATTTGAGCCCTTGATATTCATGCAAGTGGTTTTCTTTTTTCCAAAGGTCTCTTTAATTTTCCTGTAGGCAGTATCTATCTTACCCGTAGTGAGGTTAGCCTCTACATCCTTACATTTGTCCTCTAGCCATGCATTGCTTAGCCATTTTGCACTTCCTGGCGATCTCATTTTTGGGACGTTTGTATTCCTTTTTGCCTGCTTCATTTACTGCATTTTTATATTTTCTCCTTTCATCAATTACATTCAATATTTCTTCTGTCACCAAAGGATTTCTACTAGCCCTCGTCTTTTTACCTACTTGATCCTCTGCTGCCTTCACCACTCCATCCCTCAAAGCTATCCATTCTTCTTCTCCTGTATTTCTTCCCCCCATTCTTGTCATTTGTTCCTTTATGCTCTTCCTGAAACTCTCTACAACCTCTGGTTCTTTCAGTTTATCCAGGTACCATCTCCTTAAATTCCCACCTTTTTGCAGTCTTCAGTTTTAATCTACAGTTCATAACCAACACATTGTGGTCAGTGTCCACATCTGCCCCTGGAAGCGTCTTACAATTTAAAACCTGGTTCCTAAATCTCTGTCTTACCATTATGTAATCTATTTGATATCTTCTAATATCTCCAGGGTTCTTCCATGTATACAACCTTCTTTCATGATTCTTGAACCAAGTGTTAGCTATGACTAAGTTATTCTCTGCGCAAAATTCTACCAGGCGGCTTCCTCTTTCATTTCTTAGCCCCAAACCTGCATCCATTCATATCCATTATGCATTCCGACGAACTTCGTTGACCAGCACAATGCGACACCCCGCACGCCAATAATTGCTACAGAATGGCTCCAGGAATATTTTTCTGTGTTTAAACACTTGTGCTGTCCACCAAACTCGCCATACATGAACATTATTGAGCATATCTGGGATGCCTTGCAATGTGTGTTCAGAAGAGATATCCACCCCCTCGTACTCCCATGGATTTATGGACAGCTGTGTAGGATTCACAGTGTCAGTTCCCTCCAGCATTACTTCAGACATTAGACGAGTCCATGGCAAGTCGTATTGCGGCACTTCAACGTGCTCGTTGGGGCCCTACACGATATTAGGCACGTCTACCTGTGTATTTGGCTCTTCAGTGTACTTTTTCAAGACATTTCCTAATGAAAGAAATTTGTTATTAGTTCTGATTAATGTACGTGTTTAATATAACAGCCTGTGTGCGGGAGGGGGGGGGGGAGGGAGGGGAGGGATGAAAAAGAGAGACAGGGGGATACATTGTACTCAGCTATTTTTTTTTTCTCCCCTGTTACACCTTTTCTAATGAGGAATAACAGAGAATTTATTCACAGTACTGTTCTTAGAGCAGTTAAACTTCCCTAAAGGTTACAACGAATGATCACATATTCACAGATAAGTATCACTTTTCACACATGCTTATCATTGGTTTCACTCGGTATTTCATGTACGTAGGCAAGGTATAACTTGGGATGAAATACAGAGTGTCCACAATTAAAGTTCCATATCAAATCGCTATAGAGAGAGAATCACTGCTCAGAATGACGTCGAATTTCAACAGCGTATTATTGGCGCACAGGAAAATTTCATGTTGTTGTTGTTGTGGTCTTCAGTCCTGAGACTGGTTTGATGCAGCTCACCATGCTACTCTATCCTGTGCAAGCTTCTTCATCTCCCAGTACCTACTGCAACCTACATCCTTCTGAATCTGCTTAGTGTACTCATCTCTCGGTCTCCCTCTACGATTTTTACCCTCCACACTGCCCTCCAATGCTAAATTTGTGATCCCTTGATGCCTCAAAACATGTCCTACCAACCGATCCCTTCTTCTAGTCAAGTTGTGCCACAAACTTCTCTTCTCCCCAATCCTATTCAATACCTCCTCATTAGTTACGTGATCTATCCACCTTATCTTCAGTATTCTTCTGTAGCACCACATTTCGAAAGCTTCTATTCTCTTCTTGTCCAAACTAGTTATCGTCCATGTTTCACTTCCATACATGGCTACACTCCAAACAAATATTTTCAGAAATGACTTCCTGACACTTAAATCTATATTCGATGTTAACAAATATCTCTTCTTCAGAAACGCTTTCCTTGCCATTGCCAGTCTACATTTTATATCCTCTCTACTTCGACCATCATCAGTTATTTTACTTCCTAAATAGCAAAACTCCTTTACTACTTTAAGTGTCTCATTTCCTAATCTAATTCCCTCAGCATCACCCGATTTAATTGGACTACATTCCATTATCCTCGTTTTGCTTTTGTTGATGTTCATCTTATATCCTCCTTTCAAGACACTGTCCATTCCGTTCAACTGCTCTTCCAAGTCCTTTGCCGTCTCTGACAGAATTACAATGTCATCGGCGAACCTCAAAGTTTTTACTTCGTCTCCATGAATTTTAATACCTACTCCAAATTTTTCTTTTGTTTCCTTTACTGCTTGCTCAATATACAGATTGAATAACATCGGGGAGAGGCTACAACCCTGTCTCACTCCTTTCCCAACCACTGCTTCCCTTTCACGCCCCTCGACTCTTAAGACTGCCATCTGGTTTCTGTACAAATTGTAAATAGCCTTTCGCCCCCTGTATTTTACCCCTGCCACCTTTAGAATTTGAAAAAGAGTATTCCAGTCAACATTGTCAAAAGCTTTCTCTAAGTCTACAAATGCTAGAAACGTAGGTTTGCCTTTTCTTAATCTTTCTTCTAAGATAAGTCGTAAGGTCAGTATTGCCTCACGTGTTCCAACATTTCGACGGAATCCAAACTGATCCTCCCCGAGGTCCGCATCTACCAGTTTTTCCATTCGTCTGTAAAGAATTCGCGTTAGTATTTTGCAGCTGTGACTTATTAAACTGATAGTTCGGTAATTTTCACATCTGTCAGCACCTGCTTTCTTTGGGATTGGAATTATTATATTCTTCTTGAAGTCTGAGGGTATTTCGCCTGTCTCATACATCTTGCTCACCAGCTGGTAGAGTTTTGTCATGACTGGCTCTCCCAAGGCCGTCAGTAGTTCTAATGGAATGTTGTCTACTCCGGGGGCCTTGTTTCGACTCAGGTCTTTCAGTGCTCTGTCAAACTCTTCACGCAGTATCGTATCTCCCATTTCGTCTTCATCTACATCCTCTTCCATTTCCATTATATTGTCCTCAAGTACATCACCCTTGTATAAACCTTCTATATACTCCTTCCACCTTTCTGCCTTCCCTTCTTTGCTTAGAACTGGGTTGCCATCTGAGCTCTTGATATTCATACACGTGGTTCTCTTCTCTCCAAAGGTCTCTTTAATTTTCCTGTAGGCAGTATCTATCTTACCCCTAGTGAGATAAGCTTCTACATCCTTACATTTGTCCTCTAGCTATCCCTGTTTAGCCATTTTGCACTTCCTGTCGATCTCATTTTTGAGACGTTTGTATTCCTTTTTCCCTGCTTCATTTACTGCATTTTACTGCAAATTTCATGCGACAAAGAAAAAATTAACGAAACCTTGACCAATAGATTGCGCTGCAAGCGTCAGAATATAACCACCAACATATGTGCGGCATACGGCTGTTCCTCAGGCTGCGTTCTTTTAAGATATTTTCCGTTATGTATTGCAATAGTTGTTTCACATGTTTAATGAAGGCGGGTAGATATAGGATCATTATTTACAATTCTTCATATAGTTCGAAGGGTTGGAAGTCACAGCTCTCACCGGTAGTCCAGTGTGTAAATCTTGATAGCTTTTTAGTATATGATCTTTTGGAATAATTACTTAGAGTATAGAGAAAACCAAACTTTTCAGAATGTTGCTTTAAAGGTATGTATCTTGAATCCACATTACTCAATATGGAATCAATCACTATGTTAAAAACAATTTCGGAATCGGTTTTGGAAGACTGGATAGCTGATCACTGCTTTAGTAATCGAATATCCTTTTCTTTTTTACTAATCTTTTACTTTTAAAATCTTTTGGTAGATCATAAATGCTTTTCTCAATAAACTGACTAGTGTCAGATAATTGCTCGAACACGATTTACAGGTACTCTTTTATCCAGTCAAAAAATGTGCGCAAATGTTCCAGGGCAATACTTATATGAACTTCAACAGATTGCGTTAATTAGCTAATAACATTAACACGTGATAATATCTCGTACCATAAATGTAGTGATTTGATAAATTATGAATTGTGCATTTCGTTCAAAACTGTATGACAGCATGACAGTCACTGAGTGTAATTCTTTTAAGCTATGCATTCAAGCGTTTAACATAGTCAAAATGGAATGGGACGGCGTTCACTGGCTCGACTCTGCTTTCCCACCTTGTCTGATAAAGGTTTCATTGTAAGATTTCATCCGCCTGAATAACTTTCCAGCGTTTGTTGGGTCTTGAAAATAGCAAATAAAATTTCTGAATAAAACCAAAAATTTTTTTTGCTGCCGCTGAGGAACATCAGATCACAACTACGACAACCGCAAGGTGTAGAAAATTCCCTGGGATTTATATTTAATATTCGACTTTTAACTCCACAGTTTATATCCGCTATATTTTCACCATTGTCGTGTCCTTGACCACGACAGTTCTGAATATCTTACCAGTTTCATCTGGCTCTTCCATTATGTCATTAGTAAGATATTCTTTAGTCATCTCAGCAACGTCTACAAACCCGATATATTTTTCTCCTGTTACGCGAGTTGATGTAATAAAGAAACTTAAGGTAACTGATGTTTGTTCAACTCGACTACAGTCTCTCGTGCAGTCGAGCAGAACTGAATAACATTTTGTCTCTTTTACTCTAAGAATCACTTCAATAGCAATAGTTTTTGACATCACTATGATCTATTCATTCTGAACATCATGAATTAGATAACAGCGTGTAAGTTGTTTGTCATTAATGCGTTTCATGTGTTTCCGTAATGTAGGATCGTGTTTAGATATCAGTTTAAACAATTCAATGAAGTTACCACAGTTCCCACTGTCGTCGAATCTACTGAAAGATTCTCTGTGACCTTTAAATACCATATCATGACAGGCTAAGAAATTAGCGGTATGATTTACTCTCTTAAACAAATTGTGGTTATGTTTTTGCGATTCACGAATCAGTCTTTCGTTTTCTTGGTCTGTTGTTCTTCCACGTTTTATTCCTTTCTTTAATGTCATCCATCGGAAGATAATTGCCATACGGAATTTTATATTCTCATGTCTTTGTAAAATACTACTTAAGTGTTCCCAGTCATAGCACCCTCCTTGTACCATCTGAGTTTGTGAACTGCCAAACAGTCTGCACGGGGAACAGAAAACTTTATTTTGAAAATTTGAATAAACCAACAATATTGAGTTTCATCACTATTCAATTTTCTTCAGAAATAAACATTAGAAAAGCGCCTATGATCATATTTAACTACCGTTTAGGGCCGCTGTGAACAATATTATGACGTCAAGAGCCGGTTATGGGAACCATCCACATTCTCGAATCCGAACTAAAAAAGACTTCGTTAACTTCAACAAGGACATATCTGACACCAGGCAGAGAACACAACTGTTCTTCGTGAATTCCGCTGTTCAACATAGAACTTTGATTCCGATTGGCTAGATTCCGTACGTCTGGAATACTTCGCAAATTTAACGGAGTATCGGACGTGACTGTTTCTGTTTGGAAGTCGAAGCAATCGATTCAGATGATTCCGTACTGCTATGTGCATTCTTTTTGAGAAACTTCAGCATACCTACGCTCAGAACCCGATTCTATACAGCTCATGCAGTTTTTCTTTTGTATTTGTAGAACCAGATACTCATTTTCTCCCGATATATTATCTTTCTTGGACCCAGGGACTCACATGTTAAAGAGACGAAAGTCGTATATTACACTACGTGATAAAACGTATCCGGACACCCCCAAAACATACGTTTTTCATATTAAGTGCATTCTGCCGCCACCTACTGCCAGATACTCCATATCAGCGACCTCAGTAGTCATTAGACATCGTGAGAGAGCAGAATGGGGCTCTCCGCGGAAGTCACGGAATTCGAACATGGTCAGTTGATTGGATGTTACTTGTGTCATACGTCTGTACGCGAGATTTCCACACTGCTAAACATCCCTAGATCAACTGTTTCCGATTGGATAGTGAAGTGGAAACGTGAAGGGACACGTACAGCACAAAACCGTACAGGCTGACCTCGTCTGTTGACTGACAGAGACCGCCGACAGTTGAAGAGGGTCGTAATGTGTAATAGGCAGACATCTATTCAGACCATCACACAGGAATTCCAAACTGCATCAGGATCCACTGGATGTACTATGACAGTTAGGCGGGTGGTGGTAAAACTTGGATATCTTGGCGCTAAATGCCAAACGACGCCTCGATTGGTGTAAGGAGCGTAAACATTGGACGATTGAACAGTGGATAAACGTTGTGTGAACTGACGAATGACGGTGCACAATGTGGCGATCCGATGGCAGGGTGTGGGTATGGCGAATGCCCCGTGAACTTCATCTGCCAGCGTGTGTAGTACCAAAAGTAAAATTCGGAGGCGGTGGTGATATGGTGTGGTAGTATTTTTCATGGAGGGCGGTTGGACTCCCTGTTGTTTTGCGTGGCACTATCACAGCACAGGCCTACATTGATGTTGTAACCACCTTTTTGCGTCCCACTGTTGAAGAGGAACTCGGGGATGGCGATTGCATCTTTCAACACGATCGAGCTCCTGTTCATAATGCACATCCTGTATCGGAGTGGTTACACGACTGTAACATTCCTGTAATGAACTGGCCAACACAGACTCCTGACCTGAATCCTATAGAAGACCTCTGGGATGTTTTGGAACGCCGAGTTCGTGCCAGGCCTCACCGACCGACATCGATACCTCTCCTCAGCGTAGCCCTCCGTGAAGAACCTTCCAGTACCTGATTGAATGTATACCTGCGAGAGTGGAAGCTGTGACCCACGATAAGGATGGGCCAACACCATACTGGATTCCAGCATCACCGATAGAGGGCGCCACGAACTTGTAAGACATTTTCAGCCAGGTGTCCGGATACTTTTGATCATGTAGTGTATATCGGTAGAAATAATAATAATATTTTTACTTCTTTACATAAGAACCTATAGTCCGTCGACGTAACTGTGTCGCAAGAGGATGGAGTGAAGAGGAAGTAAAAGGTGGTCGTTGCACTATGATGGAGGGTGAACTGGTTGTGTTTCTCTGAATCCTTCATTGCTACTAACACATGCGCCACGCACCTGTCAGCAGCTATGGTCGAAACGGAGCACGGAAGTGACCGCGTTTCTTGAAAGAGTATTGTAGGGAGGTTTATGTTCAAATGCGATGCTGATTCGTAGTAAAGACTCTTAACTCAATGGGCCAGAGGTAACTTCATCGCCAATTGCTTTATTAAGTACCACTGAGGACGCATTCACGGAGCATCTACATACAGTACCACAGCTGTTTTTGTGCAGCTTCTGGTAACAGTGGAAAACATGGAGCCAAATTTTGAAGACTACCAATAATACTGATATATGTCTAGCACACGCTGGGAACAAAGCGACACTGTTACTTCGGCAGATTGTACACTTTATAAAATCTACTACACATCTCACACGTCCGCAATCAGTTAACAAATTAAGAAATAGACTCAAGTAATGTAATGAATGGGAACCAAATTACAGTTATGGTAAAGGTATATCTTATGTAAACTGAAGGGGTAGAGGGAGAAAGAAAAGGAACTAATGTTATCAGCTGCATGGGGACTTTGTGCAGAATCAGAGGTGACGAATGAAAATGTGTTCCGGCACAGCACTCGAGCGCTAGATTACATGCTTACTAGGCAATTGCGTAAACTACTGCAACACCCGGACACAGTTGTTATTGCAAATCCGCGGACTATCTCGACACCCTCCCCGGTCGATTAACATTCCCACTTAGAGCCACCTATCCGCAGTTCCCGTTCATGTCCTCCATGCTCGCTAATTTTACATTCCTGCTGGAGGTCGAATGTAAATGTGTATCCTCATTGAAGGTTGTGGATTCATTGTCCAGACACGGCGTGTTCATGTAAAGGTATATCACACTTAACGGCGTTCTACGATCAGAAATTATAGCTCAAACACGAAATTTTCTGAGTTCTTTCATTTTACGAATGACGGTAAAATCTCATAAGAGTATTTTGTACAGTAAAATTACGAATTAAGACACATATCGCGTAGATACACTCTAATACAAAAAAAAAAAAACAAAGCATTACAAAGGAGTTATTGAAATTGGTCACAAATTGATATTCACGGAGGGTATCGACGAAAAATGTGAAACTGTAAACTCTGGCGGCCGAAGGATGAATGCTTGGCGATGCAGCGCAGATTCACCACGCAGATGGCATAAAGTGTCTGCGAATTTCATTCCGTGCACTCAGACAGTGAACAGGGGCGTGAACATTTTATGAAGATGTCACCATTTAAGAGAGGACGTGTAAATGGGCTAAAAGATGCTGGTTGGAGTAATCGACAAATTTCTCAACGTTTGAATAGCAGTGATGCCGCTGTTCGACGATGTTGGTAGGAATCACAGCCGAACACAGCCTCAAGAGCCGGCCGAGGAGGCTAAGCGGTTCTAGGCGCTCCAGTCCGGAACCGCGCTGCTGCTACGGTCGCAGGTTCGAATCCTGCCACGGGCATGGATTGTGTGATGTCCTTAGGTTTAAGTAGTTCTAAGTCTAGAGGACTGATGACCTCAGGTGTTGAGTCCGATAGTGCTCAGAGCCATTTTTGAACAGCCTCAAGAAGGAAGCAGTCGACCTAGAGAGACGATAGAACTAGAGGACTGAGCAATCGTCACAGGGACCCATATTCATCATTATCACCGATCCGACGTGCAGCTGGCAGTGGCCGCAAGGTGCGTTAATACGCGGTTTACAGAAAGGAGGCTAAGTTCATGGCGCCCCTTGCGCCGACTACCATTGACCACTATACACCAACAAGCTCGTCTGCAGTGGTGTCGGACACATTCTACCTGAAATCTCATTGACTGGAGCAGAACTGTCGTCAGTGATAAGTTCCGCTGCGAACTGAGCCCCGACGGCCACCGACAACATGGCTGGAGTCGCCATGGACAGCGGTGGGTTACCAACCTGTCACCCGCCTTTCGGCACGTCAGTCTAGACCTATGATCTGGGGTGCCATTTCATTTCATAGCAGGACCCTTTTGGTTGTCATTCGTGGCACCCTTACAGTACAGCGGTATGCTGGCGATGTTCTGCGCCCCCCTTTTGTTTCTGTTCGTGGCAAGAAACCCTGGGCCCACATTTAAGCAAGATAATGCCTACCCGCACATGACGAGAATTTCTACTACTTGTCTTCATTAGTCGGCTGGGGTGGCCGAGCGGTTCTAAGCCTTACAGTCTGGAACCGTGTGACCCCTACGGTCGCAGGTTCGAATCCTGCCTCGGGCATGGGTGTGTGTGATGTCCTTAGGTTAGTTAGGTTTAAGTAGTTCAAAGCTGTAGGGGACTGACGGCCTCAGAAGTTAAGTCCCATAGTGCTCAGAGCCATTTGTCTTCATTCTTGCCAAACCCTACCTTGACCAGCAAAGACGCCAGGTCTCTCCCCAGTTGAGGACGTTTGGAGCATTACGGGCAGGGTCCTCCAATCATCTCGTGATTCTGACAGTCTAAGGCACGAATTCGACAAAATTCGGTACGATATCCCTCAGGAACACGTACAAGAAATCCATCAATCGCTAACTGCTACCGTAAGGGCTGGAGGTGGATCAACGCGTAACTCACTTGTTCCGTTGATGAAGCTCTTTCTCTTAATGAAGCCATCCAGTTTTCCTGAAACTGTAATAATTTGTGTGTTTCAACATGAAAATAGCAATTACAGATTTTCATCCCATTTGGATAATTCTTTCACGGTGCACATTTTTTTTGTCCTGACAGTACATTAGTACAAGATTTTGCCGTCGCCATAATAGTCGTAGAATGTAAGAAACTTACGTTACGAAACTGCGGGTTTTGAGTCATAATTTGTGAGCGTATGTATATATCCGAAGGTATATCTCTACTGGAATTATCATACGTCTTTCATTATGCATGCGTAATAAAAATTAAACATGCAAAGGACAAGACAGAATCCATGACGACAAATCGAAGGCATCGAACAACCAAGTTATAAAAACGACGAATTATAAAATTAAGTATTCTTAATATCCCTGTCCATCCCTTTAACCATTTGCTGTTGTATGTTGTAGGCTTCATTCTGCAAATTTACTCCCATACTGACATACCTAGTTAACTGGGCTTGCACGGCTCTGTTTAAAAAGAATTGTTTGATAATATTCTATGGCCAATCGGTACACATACGCTTTCATGCCCTGTACCTAAACTGCCTGCATACAATAACCTGTTCCTGCGATCCTGCAGTCAAATATTTCATGCATTGGCTAGGGATGCGAATTCATAAATAATGATAACATGAAATAAAAGATAAATGTATAATTAATAAAATGGTTTTATTCTTATGTCTCAAATTGATTTGGACGACACCCGAGACTTATGTCGAATGCTACGGTCGCAGATTCGAATCCTGCCTCTGGCATGGATGTGTGTAATGTCCTTAGGTTAGTTAGGTTTAAGTAGTTCTAAGTTCTAGGGGACTGATGACCACAGATGTTAAGTCCCATAGTGCTCAGAGCCATTTGAACTTATGTCGAATAATGTCCATTCAAGTAAGTAATATCAAATAAACGGAAAGTGGTCCTACAATTACCAGTTATAAAAAGCAAGAAAAGTAACCTTACTTAAATGGAGTAGAGCAGCGTTAAGTGTGTTACAAGAACGGTAGCAGAATCACCAAGATAAATAGTCATCCAAGATTCGCGAAGAACTAGGTAGGCCTACATTTCGTGATCATTATGAAAGAAATATTCACGAGCTCAAAACAGGTCGGAGTTCAGGGTGACGATTTACACATCAACACACGAGAGATAAAAAGTCATGCTGTGTCTAGTTTTAATTCCATAATGCAAACAGAAATTGTTAAAGTTCTGAACTGAAATGCCATAAAAAAAGTCAAAGTTTCTTCTGAAGTTAAAGTATTCTAGCGGAGTTCGCCACCGAGAATCTATCACCTACATGACTGAATATCACACGTTACCTAAGGACAGTCTGCCTTCTTCCAGATCTCGACGGAAAAGTGTCCTGAATCGCTCGCTTCAACGCAACACTCAGAAAGTGCCTGTCTTCAATTGACTCCAGTAGTGTTCCATCACTGCCTTTTTCTCATTGGCTGAACGCCATCCTTCCCAAAAATACATGTTCTTATATTCTACAAACGTCATTTGACTCAACTTGACCACTTTCTGCTCTGAACTAATAAATTATAACAATATATAATACAAAGAATGTTATAAATATTCGGTCACACACTATTTACAATAAGTATAAATAATAATTTGTTCATAAATAAATAAACCAGCATTTCTCTGCCTGTGCACTCATATGAAATGACACTAAAATGTTGTTAAATATTCGTTAAACAGTTACTTAGGCCTGCGTGACAGAAGCATCTTTTGGCAATCTCTCAATTGTGGTATCACCTTATACATACAATGGCCCGCCTTTAAATTACAATGGTAACTAATATCTACTGTAATCAGCATTTAAGTAAGGTTACTGCCAAAGTTGTAAAATATTCATTAAATAACTACACAAATGAGATATGAAGCATTCACACTGCATTCAATTGCTGTGTTGTTGTGGAGAATACCACATTCTGACGGATACCTGCATAATGAACAAGATATAAATACGTAATAAATCAATACTTAAAATAGATACATATATGTAATTTTCAGGGGTGATAGCTGTAGTGCTATGCGATCATCCGAGACATTGTTTGTTAAAATCGCATGAATTATTTAAAAGTTGTTAATTTCAAGGTGTATCGTGAAAATATTCATTCATTGTAAGTTATTAACTCTTGTAGATTTTAAGATACTGAAAATATTATCGTTTCACTGAATGCACCTCAATTTTCTGAGATTAAAGATGTATTTAGATTTGCTTTACTATGGAACATTGATTTATCATTGAACTTCCAGGAGTTGTAAGTAGCCATATATCAGATTGCCTTAATCGCTGCCATTACTGATAGAAGATCTGCACCCTGGCCATGCGAACAGTCACCATCCAAATTTTCCCTTCTCTGGAATTACTCATATCGCGCCATGCGCTGACTCCCTTTGTATCTGAGCTCGCCTGGAGTGACCGATCGGCCTTCTCCCCTGGCCGACCCTCACACAGCCAAAAAAGCAAATTCACCTCTCTCCACTACCAACCCTAGACGGCTCGCCTAAATACGTGTAAGGCTACAACTGGATTACAGAAGTAAAAAATAATAGCTTCGAAAGAAACTCTTTAAAGCACTTCTGATATCTGTTGGATATCAAAAACTGTATCATTCTGTTTTAAAACAAATTTTTTGTTATTAATATTATCCGTTTTCCGCACAAATCAGCCGGTACGGTGGCGCACCAAAGCGCAAATTAGTATGAAGGTTGAAGGGACAAATTTTTAAGAAATTTTGATTTTCATTTGCGATCAACTGTATTTGAATTAACACTGTTTGTGTTGTAAGGGATCTCAGTACTTTTATTTACACTCTGTCGATGTATTGTGTAAATTATTTCTTAACTTAGTCTCAATTTAAAAAAAAAGGACGTACACCGATGTTTTTCTTCATAAACGAAACAAGTTCAAGACATAAAACAGTTCATTACTTTTTTTAATTAAATATCAGATACCAATCAACAATCGACAATTATTTAATAATTATCGTTTTTAAACAACGAATCACACCCAGTCTCACGTATCAGTCTGTTGTAATTACAAAATAACATTACCATTAAATAAAGACGCACATTGGCAGGACTACGTGCGGCATTCTGATTGGCTCTCTGTAACATGTCCATGTGACACCTGCCGTTTTAGCTTGGCGCGCCGCAGTTGTTGACGTATTCTGCTATTGCATGTTTCGTATAGCGAAGGAGTGGTATAACCGGGCTCAGACCAATTAATATTGTCATTATTATTTTCGATTATTACCTTTTGAGAGTGCGATTGAACTTGAGTAGTCATGATTTCTTCTTCTTTCTTAGTTCTTCCAAAATTCTCTCCATACGTTCACTGTGTTCTCTCTTGCGTTCTTCCGACCATCTTTTCCCTTTTCTGTTCTCCGTATGTTCTTGTTTAAGTGTTTTTTACGATGTTTTTAAACTGTTCTCTATTGTTTATGTTGTCTTGTGTCATCCCCAGTTCTTTAATGTCTTCTTCTGCTTCAGTGATCCACTTTGTCTTGTTTTTGCTCTTGTTTACCATCTCAAATATTTGTCTTGCGAGCCTGCTTTTATTCATCCTGCTGATATGTCTATAAACTTTCATCACTCTCTTTCTAATAGTATCTGTTATTGTTTCTATGTCTTTGTAAATCTCTCTTGTTGGCCTCTTCATCCAAATTCCGTCCCGAAACTCTGGTCCATATATTTTCCTCAGAATTTTTCTTTCCTGCTTTCCAATGTCTCTGATCTTCGTATGACCATGAATCACTGCAGTTTCTGCAGCATAAAGTGCTTCTGGTAGGACTACTGTGTTGTAATGCCCTAGTTTCGCATTGATAAACCAATTAATATATATATACTCCTGGAAATTGATATAAGAACACCGTGAATTCATTGTCCCAGGAAGGGGAAACTTTATTGACACATTCCTGGGGTCAGATACATCACATGATCACACTGACAGAACCACAGGCACATAGACACAGGCAACAGAGCATGCACAAAGTCGGCACTAGTACAGTGTATAGCCACCTTTCGCAGCAATGCAGGCTGCTATTCTCCCATGGAGACGATCGTAGAGATGCTGGATGTAGTCCTGTGGAACGGCTTGCCATGCCATTTCCACCTGGCGCCTCAGTTGGACCAGTGTTCGTGCTGGACGTGCAGACCGCGTCAGACGACGCTTCATCCAGTCCCAAACATGCTCAATGGGGGACAGATCCGGAGATCTTGCTGGCCAGGGTTGTGGACTTACACCTTCTAGAGCACGTTGGGTGGCACGGGATACATGCGGACATGCATTGTCCTGTTGAAACAGCAAGTTCCCTTGCCGGTCTAGGAATGGTAGAACGATGGGTTCGATGACGGTTTGGATGTACCGTGCACTATTCAGTGTCCCCTCGACGATCACCAGAGGTGTACGGCCAGTGTAGGAGATCGCTCCCCACACTATGATGCCGGGTGTTGGCCCTGTGTGCCTCGGTCGTATGCAGTCCTGATTGTGGTGCTCACCTGCACGGCGCCAAGCACGCATACGACATCATTGCCACCAAGGCAGAAGTGACTCTCATCGCTGAAGACGACACGTCTCCATTCGTCCCTCCATTCACGCCTGTCGCGTCACCACTGGAGGCGGGCTGCACGATGTTGTGGGCGTGAGCGGAAGACGGCCTAACGGTGTGCGGTACCGAAGCCCTGCTTCATGGAGACGGTTGCGAATGGTCCTCGCCGATACCCCAGGAGCAACAGTGTCCCTAATTTGCTGGGAAGTGGCGGTGCGGTCCCCTACGGCACTGCGTAGGATCCTACGGTCTTGGGGTGCATCCGTGCGTCGCTGCGGTCCGGTCCCAGGTCGACGGGCACGTGCACCTTTCGCCGACCACTGGCGACAACATCGATGTACTGTGGAGACCTCACGCCCCACGTGTTGAGCAATTCGGCGGTACGTCCACCCGGCCTCCTGCATGCCCACTATACGCCCTCGCTCAAAGTCCGTCAACTGCACATACGGTTCACGTCCACGCTGTCGCGGCATGCTACCAGTGTTAAAGACTGCGATGGAGCTCTGTATGCCACGGCAAACTGGCTGACACTGACGGCGGCGGTGCACAAATGCTGCGCAGCTAGCGCCATTCGACGGCCAACACCGCGGTTCCTGGTGGTCCGCTGTGCCGTGCGTGTGATCATTGCTTGTACAGCCCTCTCGCAGTGTCCGGAGCAAGTATGGTAGGTCTGACACACCGGTGTCAATGTGTTCTTTTTTCCATTTCCAGGAGTATATATATATATATATATATATATATATATATATATATATATATATGTGTGTGTGTGTGTGTTTGTGTGTGTGTGTGTGTGTGTGTGTGTGTGTGAATTTAGCGCTGTAAGCTTAAGTTGGGTTGGCTACAAATGGCAGATGGATTGTAATATTACGGCTATGGTTCGAGTTGCACATTACCCCATCCGTCCTGTTCAATGAGCGTGACTGCAGAAGTTCGGCAGTCCGCAGTTGTGGTACTGTTAGTTAGGTAAGCACGTCCACCATGGCAAGGTCCTTCCACATCGGATGTTAAAAATTGGTTTTTAATCGTCCTGTCGATGTCTTTCCCTACGACGCACAGAAAAGTTAGAAGCTACAGAGGAAGTCTCATTCGTGGTAAGCGCAGGAAAGTAATAACTTAGGTCGCAGAATGCTGCAATCTGGAAAAAGACAATGGCGAAGTACTGTTTCGCGTTTGAAGTTGACCATCTCTATAATCAGCTTAAGTTTTCCTTGTTACTTCCGTATGTAATTTGTGCCATACCTATAGAACGGTATGATGCGCGCGCAACAGTGCGTTGCCATCCCTCACCGACAATGGGGGCCAAGTCATCGGCTGTTCTCTACCCCTTTGCCCCTGAGACAAGGCGCCTTCTTTCCGTAATATATATATATATATATATATATATATATATATATATATATATATGTGTGTGTGTGTGTGTGTGTGTGTGTGTGTGTGTGTCGTCATTCTGAGCAGTGGTTCTCTCTTTCTACACGGTTTTGAAAGTGGAAGTCTGTGCATCATAACTTTTAACTGTACCAACTGTCCTATTCTGATTGGAGTTGTAAAACTACCCTAGACTATCGACGACCATTATAAATCTGCGTAGATTACGGTAGTTTTCCTAGTAACCTTTGTCAGTTAAGCACTTCAGGTGTGTTGCATATCCATTGGGCCTCATTTCGACAACATTTTTTCCCCCTTTGCAATCACTATCTTACTAGATTTCCATAGAAACTGGAAGCGGTGAACTGTATAGACAGTGAGTGAGAATATGGATATGCAAAGGGCCACGTAACCTACACAACATTTTTGTTCTACATAGTTATCCTGCTGTCTGTTACTTAAGATTAAACAATATTTATAAGAGAAAATGTCAATGTTTAATTCAGGTTTTATGTGAAAATAGTTGATTTGTGACGTGATACAAAGCTATGTAGCAGTAAAAATAAAAAAATTACAATATATAGTTATCTTCCTATCTGTTACTTAAAAATTAAAATATTATAACAAGACTTAAATTTTCAGTGGTTAATTCAGGTTTTTTTCGAAAACTGTTGATTTGTAACGTGAAACAGAGAGATGTAGTAAAAACAGAAACAGCAATACAGTTTTATCATATAGTGCTAGAAAACGCGATATTCCACAAACGAATGTTAAATTAAAAGAAAGCGCAAAAGAGAAACGTACTGAACGTCGCTTCAATACTTCATCGAGCTTATTTAAAATATTTTCCTGATATGCATGAAAAAATTTCGCCCTTATCAATAATAACAGGGAACTCTTGTCTTTGAGCACGATGAAGAGCATTCTACTGAGTACAAAATAACAATAATTATATGGATTTTTATGTTTGTGCCTACGCTACAACGAATTTTTATTACTTATAAAATGTAAGGATATAAAATACATAATGGACGAACACTGAACGATGTGCGGTTCTAATTATGTGCAAAACAATCAAAGAAACATAAAAAAGAGAGAAGTTCTCGGCTTCCAGTTGCTCATTCATTTATGTTTCTTTCCCTTTCAGTGCTACCAGTACTACCGGAAACCATACTATTTACTACGTCATTTATATACTGTACCAAAACTACTGAACCATAGTTTTGATGAAGTGCAACTCTAATTCTGATGCCTTGTGTGAAGCCTAGCAAGAATATGCGCTCCTACTGCAATTCTTGTGTTCTTCCAGAATTTCTGTTACTCGTAACGTGCCCATTTCCTTATCTCGGCCCTGCTGTGAAGTCATTCTCCGGTTATTGCGCACTCTCTTTTTATGTTTCTTTTGCGGCTCCAGTATATGACTACCGTCGTTCTTATCTGGAGTGTCAATGGGTATATTCTCATGATTACCAGGAGGACGTCCGTTCTATTGGTGCCGAATGTTAACTACACAGGTGCGGCGCTTGGCTTACTCTGAGAGATAAGACGAGGATGTCGACAACAGCAGGCTGCGCTGGCTGCAAAATCCCTAACAGTGCAGGCGCCACAGCCAACGAATATTGGTGAGGCAAATCGAGAAGCGTGAAATTCTAAGTGAAACTAGGATAGTGTGCACGATAATATGAGGGTTAAAGAAAGTTACAACACGAGCCGTATCTGTTTACAAATGAGAATACGAAGTACAAATAAACCGTATTCTCGTTAAAATCAGTGTACAGTATTTTAATCAATATGATCTTAAGAAAATTTTCAGCTGTTTGTTTCCAGTTGGCCTTCCATATTGCAAGAAATCTGTTTTGCATTAATGCCAATGTTGTCAGTTATTTGTCATAATAATTTCAAGAGTGAATCATCGTCCTACAGCGTGTCGCATAGAGACCGAAACGTCAGAAAACGTCAAATTAAGATTTTTTTTATATACGTCGCGAAACCATTACGTAGCAACATTGCACACATATTTTGGTAACTGTCGGGTAACGGACGCACAGATACATAAAACAAATAATGGGACTAAAACTTTACAGTAGTACTTCACACTGGTTTGCGTACGTAAGACAGCTCAGCAACATTAATCATGCCATTAGTAGCATGATTCTAAGACTACACATCAATTCCAAACTTTATAATACTACCAGTAACGAAAATAAACGCATTTCCAAGTTGGCCACCGTACAGCAGTGTGTCAGGCTGGCTGAGCCCACGAAAACAAACTGCCAAAGTCTAACGAAACTGAAAGAGGCAAAGTGTTCCCTGCACATAATGCTAAAAGCGAGATAGTTTAGGGCGCAAAGTCCCATTGATGCTGAGGTCAACAGAGATGGAGCACAAGCTCCGAAAGGGCACAGATAAGGAATGATACCACCCGCGACTTTTTCAAAGCAATTACATTTGCCTTAGGAGTGTACTGATTTCGGTTTCCCACCCACCCATCTAGACATAGATTCTCCGTAGCTTTCCTAAATCGCTTGAGCTAGCTTTCTGGATAGTTGCTTCGCAAAAGACACAACCGAGTTCCCTCTCAGTTACTGTCAAATCCGAGCCAGTTCGTGTGTTATGACCTTAAAAAATTTTGGAGAACACAAATGGAAAACGTAAAACAGAATGGCTGGACAGGAGTTTGAATACTGTTTCTCCCAAATGTCATTCCACTGCTCTACACATCGCTCATTGTGCATACAACGCAGCAAACTCACATGCACTAAAGCAGTTGCAACGGTCAGTATTCGTTGTAACACACTGCTTCATAATGGATGTTGCTTATGTTAGTTAAGGAATTATTAGAAAGCAAACTTTCACATTAATGTATTCGCTCTGTTACAGTAATATGCCATACCTCTAAATTTTAAAGGAACTGACAACATAGAAGCACTTGTTGTAAACCAACCATAAAAGTTGCAGAAATGCCCTTCAGTTAACACTTTTAATCGATATTATCTGAAGTGTAAACAATAGTTTACAAAGATGCGGTCTCTTAAATGTAATGTCATGAAAGTGGGACAATGCGAACACACGTGAAACGTATTGCCGTAGCAATTTGTATGATTTTGTACAAAAAAAGTAAATAATTTTTCCTTGATTACATAAGGTATGTGTCTTTGCACCAACGACTACACTCGGTGCATATGAAATTTGAGACATGAATTTTATCCATGTATAAAGAAAATAATGTTTCTTTTATTCTATCTTAAGACACGAAAGATGGTGGTAGTCCATTAGATAAGACTGTATAGTTTAGGTTGCTGGTATTTGCACATACATAGTTTTTAACAGTTCATTATTTTTGATGGTTTTAATATCAGTGTTTTATAATTGAGATTGTGCGTTTGGTTCATTACGGCGTACATGTAGTTAAACATAAAGTTCTTCCTACGTATCCCTCTTTCCAGTCACTCACCTGCTCACGTAGATGAAAGACGTACTAGTGCCATGTGATGCGTTCAATGACCATGACTGAAAATACACTGCTACAGCGAGGTTAATAATTTATTGGTGTAAGTGGATTTTATCTCTCTTAATTTATCAGACGAAGGTCTGTGGCAATCATGAAGCCTTTTTTTTCAGTTTCAGGCTCCAAATTGTAGAATTTACTATGGGTGATATTAGCTTTTTGGAGACTGAACCGGATGTAATATATTTCGTGTAGGAATGCATGTGAGACTTCCTAATTTTAACTAGTTTTCTTTGTGATTCACATCTTCACTGTTTTAGCTTTGAGCCACCCACGTGTCGTTACTTTGTCTCCTACCGGTGTAGAATTATTATAAGATGATTGCGTGTGTTGTAATAAGCACGATCATGTACAATTTGCATGTGGAGTTTTGTATTTTTAAGTACTTTCCTTTGTGAGTGGTATTTTTGCTATTGTGTCCTTCAGCCAAACACGTTGTCCTTACTCTGCCCTTTATCACTATAGAATCATAATAAAACAACGGCATGCTTTATTATAAGCGAAATGATATGCAACTGGTGTATGAAACCTCATATTTGTGAATAGTTTTCCTTGTGAACAGAACTTTAACTTCGGCCCTTGATCTAACCATGTGGAGGTTACATTATAGTTTTGGAGCTTGAACAAATAATCGCTAGGCTTTTCTTTTAGCATAATATCAATGAAAATTTTCTTTTCTTTTAGTAACCGCCTTATGCAGATTTTGTTATGGTCGTGTCGAGATTAGGTTTCCAGATGTAGTATATATGAGTATAACGGCTATGGTATCCCGCAATCGGCTACTGTGTCCCAACATCTAGTGGATGTGGAGGTCAATGGGAATCTACCGATGGATGATTGAAACACTGAATATTTCCTTTTGTAACCCATACGTAATTATCTCTTCCTCAGCATCGACCAGTACTGTGCAAGGTTAAATGAATCAAAGGTAGTCTGTTTGAATTCTGTTTAAGGGCTCATTTTATCATAAACACTTGTTGTGCACTGAAAAGTAACTGAGAAAACACATACTCGTATCCTGTCAAGTTTGTTTTTTTCTTTGAAGTAATAAAACAGTTGAAATTAAGTGAAGCGAGTTTGGACGCCAATTAACACGAACCAGTTCTTGCCCCTTCGTGTCCTCCCCGTAAACAACTTAAGAGCAGTACAAATTTGTAGTACAAGTGATAGAAGAAGCCAATTACCTCTATTAACGAGGAACGGAAAATTTCCGACTTTTATGACACCACTTTCATTCATTCTTACACGCCCTTAATTATTCATGCACATCAACATCCTCGCTATCCGTTGCATAGTTAAGTACTTTATTAATTATCATTTCATTTTTATGTGGGCATGACTTTGGTCTGTGGGCTAAAATCTCTGCATGGTATGTGTGGAAAGTGAATTTGGCATGTGAGGGGCACCAGACGATCCTCGCAACAGATATAATAAATATCATAGATGCACGAGAGCAGTTTAATCTCAAGGCAAGTACAGCAACCTTTCAACCCCATTTATAGCTCTGAATCTGCGTGACGTGGTGCAAGTTTGTTTTGACAAATTTTTGACTTTTGTTTCTCTATGTTGTTAGTGTACGACGATGAACCAAGCTTGGAACTAGTCTTAATAACTATGTTTTTTTGTAAATCTGTTTTACATACCCTCAGTATAGGTTTACACGAAAAGTGAAGCACCCAGAAGACATGGTCCGATGTCAATGTTACTTCGTATACGTAGACAAGTTTGACGCGTGTGTAAATAATTAGAGATGCAGTTCGCTGTAACAGGTAAAAAGGGGTCGAGAGCAGCGTCAGATGTTGAGTGATCACAGTGATGGACAAGAAGATTCCACGTACTCATGTGAGACAGCGTTATCATCACCTGACAATGAATGATACAAGACCTCCTTTTGGATCTCCATTTGACCGGATGTTTGATTCGGCGATATCCAAATTTGTGGGGCCTTCTAATGCGTCCATTGCTACAATGTAAGAATACATGGGAACGAGAGGCCACGCATACTCATTTGCAAAGATCTGGTCGACCACATCTGACCACCACAACGGAGGATCGCCGTATTGTGCACCATGCGCATTGTAATCCCTTCACATCTGCGCCTGCCTTATGAAAGCATGGAATGGACTCCCTGCAACATTGGTTGGAGACTAGCAGCAACCGGACTAGGGAATTACCGTTTCATTTGTAGGCTGCCGTTAACAACACAATACAAACGACTTCGTTTGGAGTGGTGCCGTATGAACGGCATCGCATTACGTTCAGCGATGAATCGCGGTCCTGCAATACACCGGCTGCCCATCGTTGGTGAATATGCCTGCGAATTGGGGAGCATTCCCATTCATCCAGTATTTTAGAGATGTACAGTAGTGCTACTTCTGGTGTCATGGTATGGGGAATCATCGTGCATGACCACACGTCACGGCTGGTAGTGACTGAGGGAACTCTGGTGGCACAACAATACGCCGAGGAAATCCTGCGGCCTCGTGTATTTCCTCTATGCGATAATACTGTGGTGCAGTTTTTGAAGAGGACAATCCTCGAATCTCTATGAACTGTCTGCATGATGCTGTGGTTCTCCCGTGGATAGCAAGATCCCCCATCTGTCCTCAACAGAATAAGCGTGGGCTGGGATTTTGTTGGGGAAGGAGACCAGACAGCGAGGTCATCGGTCTCATCGGATTAGGGAAGACGGGGAAGGAAGACGGCCGTGCCCTTTGAAAGGAACCATCCCGGCATTTGCCTGGAGCGATTTAGGGAAATCACGGAAAACCTAAATCAGGATGGCCGAACGCGGGAATGAACCTTCGTCCTCCCGAATGCGAGTCCAGTGTCTAACCACTGCGCCAACTCGCTCGGTAATAAGCGTGGGACCAGCTCGGCTGTCAACTCCGTCCCAGTGGCAGTATCCACGATATCAGCGACCAGTTACAACAGCTTGCTTCAGGATAGGATACAGTGGCTTTATGACATTATCAACTGAATCAGTGCATGTATCTATGCTAGAATTAGTGCAAAGTCGTACTGATAAGTGGGCTCAAAATGCCAACTTCTTTGTAAAACTGTCTCTATTTTGCAGTCACGGAAATAACATCACAGAACCCTTTGAACCCTCCCCTTTCGGGAGCTTCACGTCTTTTGTCAGACAGTGTATTAATTCTGGGAAACTAGATTCCGACGATGTGGAATATTTCTCATGGCTCTTAGGGTTCAATAACCTTTCAGACTATAAACAATCGCAGTGAATTCTCTTGGGAAGGTAAAACAGCATTCACTCGTCGTCTTCCGAAACCTTAAAAACTTCTCGTTCTATAGAAGACTAATGCTTGGAGCATGAGGTACCAATTCTACCAATACAATTGAAAAAAAATCCAGAATTGTCTTCAGATGACAGTGTGCCAAATTGGCCTAATTAAGTGATGTTACCTACATTACGTCAGGCATTTTTGCGATAGTTACAAAGGAAATCAAAATAAATAGTCGTATGTATGTCATTGGTAACTGAGAGACCCAAAGGTATAGGATCAAATGCATAAACGGAAAGGATTCAAGTGGTTCAAATGGCTCTGAGCACTATGGGACTTAACTTCTGAGGTCATCAGTCCCCTAGAACTTAGGACTGCTTAAACCTAACTAACCTAAGGACATCATTCACATCAATGCTCGAGGCAGGATTCGAGCCTGCGACCGTAGCGGTCGTGCGGTTCCAGACTGTAGCGCCTAGAACCGGTCGCCCACCCCGGCCGGCAAACGGAAAGGATTCTCGGCCTCCGTGACTCTTTCCTCGCTATGTATGCGAGTTTTGTCTCAAGCGTAGTTTATTACACTCAATGTGCGTGTAATGCGGTCTTATGTTTGTGTTGTATAATGATGAGAGAAGGGAGAGGTTGGAATCCGATACCGGCACATAGCCAACTCCTCTCGAATCGCCTTAAGCTGTATCTCCACAGTCAACGAACAGACCACCACCCATAATGTCACATCTCCTCTCTACATGACAAACTGCGGGGATGTTAGACCACTTGTTGCAATATCTGGCGATCAGAAACTACCAACTATCCCTCCCTAGTCAACCAAATACTGTTGTCTGTCGGAATAATAGACTATAACTACACTTTCAACGTATGTTATTCTGATCATCATCATTTCACGGTGATAAGCAGAAATAATGACTGATTTTTCCTTGGAATATGCTAGTTGATATATTTTACTGGTATTTCAAATCTTCTCACAGGTTTCCATCTATTCATTTTTTCGAAATTTCTACGTCTCGGATACTCAACGTTTGCTGTAGAGCTTCTTCTGTTTTGCTGTTTTCGGTTTACATGGCCCTGTGTCGTTCACTTTGCTGATTCGTCGCTCTTTGAGACAGGTTGCCCAACTGTAAACCCTTATGTGATCTGCAGTCTGCTCTCCACAAACTTCCTGAAAACCATTGTGATTTTCTGACTACCCCTTTCCATATAAGTTTAACTTTAATGTACGGTCTTTGCTCTTTTGCCGCCACACTACTCGAGAGGCGTGCAAACTCCGTTTCACACTGTTGTCACCTCCACATTGCGCACAGTGGAATCTCGTGAACAATACGTGCTTCTTCCGCAGTGAGACAACTATCGTCATGACGGTTATATCTACCCCATAATTCCTTTCGTAGTGTTATCGTTATTTTAAAAATATATGAATGATTTCTATATGCAAAACGTCTGCGAATTTTAATGACGGAAAAAGAAAAGTCAGGAGGCATTTCGAATCACGCAAATAGTGACATAGACTGTCTGAGGCTAGATATATTTAGTGAGCCAGCAGTCTGAAATGATGAGGAACCAAGCAAAAGAAAAACGAAACTGTTTCACATGGTTACGGAAACAGACAGTAGGAAGTATTGTAGAAGTCTATCGCTGGGGATATTAGCTTCCAGTATGGCGGAGCACACAGCGAGTAGGTCATCTTCGCGTCCAGAATGAAATCATTTGTCTTACTTAAGACTTACAGTTGGTAGCATCTGTTTGAAAACTATTTATGTTTTGTCAGAAACAGCAGCGACGTATGGACGGCAGTTCTCGAGAGAGGATTAAGGTTAATGTCTAATCGATACCGACATTATTAGTAAGCGAACAGTAATTCAGGTGGGCGGAGAAGGACCCCGAAAATAACGGAAAGGCATACAACGAGAGTATTGGTTCAAGAATCGCTGAATACGCCACGTAATCTTGCAGCCTCACTGAGTTTTCGGTAAGTTCGAGTTTGACGACACACTCATTTTCAAGTGTTGGAGAGATTCAGCAGTAGCAGAACCAGCTATAAATTAAATACGAATTGATTAAGTCCTCCCTCAGCCGTTCCAATGACCTTTACGATGCCTTTAAAATAGGAACTTGTGAAGAATACTCTGGCGAAGGAACATTACTGTTTCAAATACTCTAATGCGTTAGGTTCTTGTGTGCGTTATTGGATACTCGTTGAACTATGATTCCTCACACAAACTGTATCATCGAACAAATTGAAAAGAGCATACAATATGTGTGATCTCTGACACGGACTGAATGGGGAACAAGCCAACACAGCCTTTTACACTGCAGCCCCAAAGAAACTGGTATAAGCATGCGTATTCAAATACAGAGAGATGTAAACCAGCAGAATACGGCGTTGTAGTTGGCAACGCCTATATAAGACAAGTGTCTGGCGCAGTTGTCAGATCTGTTACTGCTGCTACAATGGCAGCTTATCAAGATTTAAGTGAGTTTTAACGTGGTGTTATAATTGGCGCACGAGCGAAGGGACACAGCTTCTCCGAGACAGGAATAAAATGGGGATTTTCCTTTTACGATCATTTCACGAGTGTACCGTGAATATCAGGAATCTGGTAAAACATCAAATCTCCGACATCGCTGCTGCCGGAAAAATATCCTAAACCAACGGGATCAACGAGGACTGAACAGAATCGTTCAACGTGACAGAAGTGTAAACCTTCTGCAGATTGCTGCAGATTTCAGTGCTCGGCCATCAACAAGTGTCATAGTGCAAACCACTCAGCGAAACAATCGATGTGGGCTTTCGGTGCTCGTGTACCATTGATGAGCTTTACGCCTCGCCTGGGCCCGTCGATACCGACACTGGACTGTTGATGACTGGAAACATGTTGTCTGGTCGGACGAGTCTCGTTTCAGATTATATCGAGCGGATGGACGTGTACGGGTATGCAAACAATCTCATGAATCCACGGACCCTGCATGTGAGCAGGGGACTGTTCAAGCTGGTGGAGGCTCTGTAATGGTGTCGGGCGTGAGCAGTTTGAATGATACGGGGCCAGTGATATGTCTAGATACGACTCTGACAGGTGTCATGTACGTAAGCATCCTGTCTGATCATCTGCATCCATTCATGTCCATTGTTCATACCGACGGCATTGGGCAATTCCAGCAGGACAATGCGACACTCCATACGTCCATAATTGCTACAGAGTGGCTCCACGAACACTCTTATGAGCTTAAACACTTTCTCTGGCCACCAAACTCCCAGGACATGAACATTATTGAGCATAGCTGGGGTGTCTTGCAACGTGCTGTTCAGAAGAGATCTCCACCACGTCGTACTGTTACAGATTTATGGGCAGTCCTGCAGGATTCATGGTGTCAATTCCATCCCTCACTACTTCAGACATTAGCCGAGTCCCTGCCACGCCGTGCTGTGCCAATTCTGCGTGCTATCGGGGCTATACATGGTATTAGGCAGGTTTAACAGTTTCTTTGGCTCTTCAGTGTAATTACGTATAGGGCTCTACTAGTAGTTTTATAATAAATTATAATGGCACATTCTACCACGGGGACAACAAATGTGTGCATCCCTCATAGCGAAGGCTTCACAAACAACAAAGTTCTCCTTATGCTAAGTGACATAATGAAATTGATAAGTTATAAGTTCCATCTAAGCTGACGCATTTTTTCTTTGTAGAGTGACTGAAAAGTACACCGTCTGCCACAGAGAATCTAAAAGCCGAAAAGTTTCACACATAGCGCAACGATGTCCAAGCAGTCTTGTTATATTTCACTATCATACTTAGTACCCAACTTGCAGACCTGAAGCAAGTTTGGGTTGCGACGTACCATTTGCCAGCCAGTAAGGGATTCCGCGACGCCACAGGGTTTCCTAAATATATATCGCCCTCATGTGACCTAGAATTTCCTTTTGCTTGGAATCTTGGGAGAAATGCGTTAGTTACCAATATCTGACTACAGTGAGACTCTCAGTAAAGCAACATACTTAAACTTCTAGTCATTCCTCCGCCCCCCCCCCCTAAAAAAAAGATTATGAGTGATTCAGCCAGGTTGCAGGACCAATTACAGAAATAGAGAGCAGCCGGACGCGGTGGTCTCGCGGTTCTAGGCGCGCAGTCCGGAACCGTGCGACTGCTACGGTCGCAGGTTCGAATTCTGCCTCGGGCATGGATGTGTGTGAAGTCCTTAGGTTAGTTAGGTTTAAGTAGTTCTAAGTTCTAGAGGACTGATGACCACAGCAGTTGAGTCCCATAGTGCTCAGAGCCATTTGAACCATTTTAGAAATAGAGAGCAGTTACTGTATGCAGAGTTGGCTAAACCAGTGAGATTGGTTGTGAGCTGGAAACAAGCCAAGTCATTTTGCGGCTAGTGCACTGACTGACTAAACTACCCAAAATGATCAAACCATTTCCAGGGAGTGCTGAAGTTGGGAAATACAGGAAGTCGATCGTGGATGTTGGTGGACCGAGGAGAGTAGATCTAGCGTGACCTAGACTCTGAGTGTTGTCAACGGAACAGAGTTTAATATACAACCATTCAAGGCTCGGAGGAACCGACACGATAGCTCAGCGTGTTTAGGGCAGGGTACTGGCGATCGTCCAATAAAAAAATAAATTAATTAAAAAGCTGAGTTAAGGTCTCATTGATTAAATTTAGAAGACGTAATGCGACATCCGCGGAGAACCATTGATGAAGAAACAGTTCGAAAGACAGAAGAGGACAAGAAAAGTTGGCTATCTCAGAAAGTGACAGACTACAAATCAAAGTTGGCGGTTTGATCCCTCTCTCGGCCTAATATTTTTTTTCTTTCACTTATCTCTTCTATTAACTCTAGCGATGATTTTCATTTATAAAAGATGCAAACTAACTGCATGGTTCCAATTCCACGTTAAACTGTAGGTCCCCATGTTGCTGGATGGGTAATACAGTTCAAAGGCCGCGGGAAGGCAAGAGCGTATCACATAACTAGGATCAAGCCCAGTAAAGCAATGCGCTCTTCAAACCAACATTCAAACTGAGGACAGATGTACCCTTAACCATCAGTTTAACCGGATTCACCGACTGTATCTAGTAGCATTTCTGTACATATATTGCATCTTCCCATAGTCCTTTGTTTGTATGTTTTTGCAATGCGTACCAGTGCGGAAACATTCTTGACAGTATTAAGGCATGTACCAGTACACAAGAAGCGAAATTAACTATATGATGCTTGCATGTATGCACAGCAAAATAGCAACATTTTCGGTGCTTGTTATATTTCTCTCTATGTACAACAGTTCTGCACATTATTGAGAAATTTAATGACATTGCGGCAGGTTCTTTGAATACTGTATCTGTTATTTTGCTTTCCTGTCTGGTATTAGATGTCAAGAACGGACATCAGCCATTCACGTTGGGTTCAGATATTGTCTTTCGAGGAGAATCGTTTGGCAAAACCATTACGCACATCTCGTGCTAAAATAAGGAGAGCTATTTGAGAGCAAGCCGTAACAATTACTAACAGTCCAAGATATAGTAGTGAAAGACTAGACAAGTCGAGTTCTACGTGAGCAATGGTATTTACAGGGAAGCAAGCTCCAGCCACAATAGCCTACTATGATGCTGTTTACAGATAAATGCACATTCATTGGAGACGCCATATAGGACTCGCAAAACAGTCGTATTCGTATTTAAGCAGACAAAAATCAACGTACGTGGTGGGTTGAGCGTAATCAGGGCAGTGTGAACTTTCGGGCTACCATAATTTTTGAGCAGAATAATTGACCATATCAAATAGCAAGAAGAGAACATTTGCGGTCGTCGGGTAATGTGGCTGCAAATCGAAAGAGCTTCAGCTCATTTTGATACAGATGGCCGGCATCAAATGTGAGCCCACAGATCCAAATCGTTGGAATGGTAGAGAAGGCTCTGTTCCACGGCCACTAGTCACCAGGTCTTGCACGTCTTTACAATTTCTATTCTGGTCTATGGTGTATACTACTCCTGTAAAATCCGAGAAGAGTATAAAATATCACCTAAACCGCTGTTAAGAAATACTTTAGTTTCCATTATCTGCTACGTTTACTGAACATCTTCAGGTGAAATGCAGTATTTTAGATATAGCATTCAGAATTATAAATGAAAAGAAAAATATTTTCTATGTTCTATAGAATTTATAATTATATTGTTCTACCAGGAAGCGACACGATAATCACTTAACAACTTAATGTATTAATAACTGCGGCATCATAATGCGGAACGTGTATGAAATTATCATTAAAACAACGGCGTTTTTCGATGTGGCGAGATCTTTTCACGAAATTACACTCGCCAATTTTTCCTCCTCCGAATACGAAAATATTTTGTTGATGCTCACCTACGTAGGGAAAAACGATCATCGTCATAAAATAAGAGAAATCAGAGCTCACATTAAGAGATTTAAGCGTTCGCTTTTCCCGCGCGCTGTTCGACATTGGAACTGAACCCTCTGACATACACGTAAGAATGAATTGCAGATTAGCCATATAGATGTAAAAAGGAGGATCTCGTCGCATGAATCACTGAACACACAGCCACCCGTATTTCCCCATGTGCTTCATTCTCTGCATCGCCAATATACATCCTGGAGACAACTACGACGTCAAAATTTTGATCACCTTTTCTTATTTACTTGATGGCCGAGGCGGTCTAGCTGGTGGAGCGCTAGGCATCGGGCCTGAAGGTACGACTCCAGGTCCACTCAGCCTGTTATCAAATTGAGTACCGGGGATTTTTCCCGGAGGTAAAAGACGGCCGAGGTGATGGGCTCTCCAGTCCCCTCTTCCCCCCTCCCCCCTCCTCACACCCCTCCTTCACCCATAGTGCTGCGGCGAACGAAAGGCTGCACTCCACCCGCGGTTAGGCCAGAAGCCCGTTCACGGGTTGAATGCCATAGATTTTACCTTTTTCTTTGTTATCTACTGTACAAAGTAACGCTCTTGTTATGTTTCTTAACGAAACATGGAACAACATGTCATCGCCATATTCGAAGCGTTCCCTAACTTTGACGCCCAGTGGCGAGGAAAGCTTGGTTTTTCGTGCATAGGTTCCATTTGATAAAATGATCAGTCTTCCACTCTATTGAACACGCTAACAAGGGGACCGGACTTACTTGTTATCACCGATATCGTCCAAATTTATGGCATAGCACTTTTGGCGAGGATCCTAATAGATAAACCACTTTTCTGTTTTTTTTTTCTTTTCTTTTTTAATTTTCTTACACTACAAGCAAACCGAAATAATATTCAGAATTATGCATTTATTAATATTTTGACAAAATCCATGAAAGTAAAAGGCATAGGAAAATGTTTCATTGCAAATAAATTTCCAGGACAGGATTGTAATGTGTTCACTAGAAATTCGTATATAAAATTACTTTAATTATTTTACAGTTGATTATTTAAACGAGCAGCAGTGATATTCGTAGAAAAACAAGGGAAGCAGTAATTTTCTCGGCATCTTGCACATGCTATAAGCTCCGCATTTTTATAATTACCTGGTTGCTTTGAAGTTACTGTAGAAAAAAATTCGATTTATATTCATTAAATATTCTCCCGCATCGAACAGTTTGGCAGCAAACAACTCCAAATACTGGCGAGAACAGATTGTGACGTGCAATGGAATGTGTTTCAATGCAGTCCTCACGGAATGTGATTTCTTTTTCTCTTTGGATAAAATAAAAGCAGTTTTAAATATTTTCGATAAAATTCTTTACATGACAATAAAAATAGACATCTCAGGTTTCCACTAGTGAAATGCATTTAGGAGGAATCACTTGAGTACTGCACCGTACCAATCCTTTTGCATCTCGAAACATCTCGTCGTATAATTTTTGAATTGTTTTTCCTCAAGAGGAATTAATTAATCGAGGGAATTTGTTCTACTGCACGTAAGGCTTAGCCACATCAGTCAAAAATTTTGTTGTGTACGGCTGTTGTAAGTTTTCTAGGTTTTGATGAAATAATGGCGCGTACTCATTCGTCATTTTTCGAATCCTCGGTCCAGAATCTGTGCTATCTTCGAGGTACACCTAGATCGTTGGCAATAATTCCCTATAAAGGGTCCTTGTGGAGGCTGGAAGTAGGATCCTTACTTGGAAATTTATTGGCAATCCCAAATCTTCCTTTGCCTTTCCTTTTCATACTTTTTATGAAATACGATATACCGAACATTAGTTTGGTTTATGTGCAGTGTAAGTAATAAAATAAAAAGTTGGTTCTTCCCGAGGGACTCGAACTTATGACCTTCGTATTAACGTTCTCTACCCATTTTTCGTCGCAAATCGCTGATTGGTTATTATCCTAACGTAAATGGCTCATCCCACGCCCATCTCGCTATTTTTTTCTAAGCGCTTGCCCATCTGGAGCTCCTATTTCTGCCACTTTCATTTCTGGCCAAGCCCTGCATATACCAAGCATCTTGATGAAATTGTTGATGTCTAGTAGGAGCGGTCCTCTTGTAAGTGTCCCTCAGGAGCAGTCGGTGCGTCGACTTTACAGTGATGGCTACTGGATTGCATAATTAATTAGTATATTAATTAAAATTTAAAGAAACCTTGACGCAACCGTTTTCAATCTCTGACGTCTCATAGCATCATTTTGTCTTGCCTGTCAGGAACATGTACAGCCTAGATCTCTATTCCTATTTCTCTCAAATGACATATCAGTAGCGAAGAATCCATTTCCGTCAGTTGTAGCGGCCCTTCCTACTGCGTTTGCTTGTCAGTATGTACCTCCTCTGTTTTTTATCTATTGTTTCAATAGGCCAATTTTTAATACTAATATTTCTCCATGAACTACATTCTGTAAGATGCGGTTAGTCATAAATCCAGTGTTTATTCTGCAAAGAAACTAACGCTGCTTACCTCGCGTTAGGTTACGATAAACATAATAGCCCTAGAAACAGCTGTAGCTTCTAATACCGGGTGGTTACCATTGAAGTTTTGTTACTCACAGAAGCCGTATGAGGACTGTAATTATCGTATAGCAGGCAAACTTGTTAGATAGTCTAATACGTTAAAGCGGAACCGATTTACGCTGAAAAAATTAGTTCTAATTTTGGCCACCACGTGCAAATCTGGCATTGTGAAGGCAAGAAAGACGTATAGAAATGTTTCCACATGAAATGGATTAGGAACGGGGTGTGGGCAGAAAAACGTCAAACAAGTGAGAAAGGCATAATGTTCATTTTATTGTTAACCGCCGCTTACACAATTTGTTCTATATGAGCACCGGAGACGTCGACAAGATGCTATGCAGCGCCAGCCTGGTGGCCAAAACTGGAACTTTTTTGTGCGTAACTCGGTTGTGCGTTAACGCATTACAATATCTACCAAGTTTCGCTATTATACAATAATTACGGCCCACACTCGATCTCTGTGAGTAGCTGCATTTTCATTACAACCAACGGGTGCTATTTCTTCAAACGGTAGTGTTGCAATATAAGTCAAGTTGTAATTAATGTACTAACTTTGCGATGTAATTTGGGAATATGGTGATGGACGGCTTTGTTTGTAGATGTAATCCTTTTCGATAAATAAAGGAAATTTAGAAGAGTGACATTTACTATTTTCAACGTAACTTCACTACATAGATGCTACAGTCGTAACTGTTCTAGAGTGACGAATCTGAGCAGTAACTGGTCTCGTTGTAACAAGGGATGTCCTGTTTATGAAAATAATAAAACCCTTGTCTCCACGGCTACACAAAGGGGACTGTGAACATAAAGCTGCACATAAATGTTCGCTTCATCTGCTAGACAGGTCTCCTTTCAGACGCAGCCGACATGCATCCTTCCTTTTTCGCAAAGGACAAGCTACCGTTTTGGTCTCGAAATCAGAGTCTGAACCTTTTGTGCGTGAAGATACAGTGTACACGGACAGACTTTTTTTCTCATTCCTGTGATAAATTTTTTGTAATTTTTCTTTTTTTTCTTTTCTTTTTTGGCGAGCAACACCCGTCTCGCCGTGTGCACTTACACCAAGCGCATTCTCTGGAATAAAGCTTTCCACCACGAGCAACCTTTTACTGTCCTGTACCCACAGATGCGTATACGCAGACGAGTTTTGTAAGCGTGAAAATCTGGTAGTTTAAAATATCCGCTAGATTGCAGTAGTATTGCAATGACGCTTGAGTACACTATCGTGAAAATCCCGTCGTTCCGGACTTCAAGCAAGAGGGGGAAAAAAACACTTGAAAACCGTCTATAGTCGGAATGGTGTAACAATTTCGTGTTTGCTTCAATGTCTACAAAACTGTAATCAGCTCTTCTTATTCTCTTCATCATAAACAATTGTGTGTATCATCTGTTCACACCGGAATATAATTCTCTTGAAGTCCTTCTGTATACATCTTCATTCTTCTGTGCATATCAATTGATGAGCGGCGACTGAGCGCCTCTGCTTTACCCTCATCTGTAGACTAAAAAATATGGCCTTGTGGAACTGTTCATACACAACTTTTCATTCTTGTGTGCATTCCATATCAAATAAAAATGTGTGCGGTACACTGGGAGAGTGAATTTCATTCAATTTTTACTGGAGTCAGCAGAATTTCACCATCATTATCGGATATTAACCTGACTTAATACCGTTAAGGAAGTAAATTTTTTTAAGAAATTATTCTGTTCTACAAGGATAAGACAAAAAATAAATTTCCTGTCTCATATCCCATACGCAAACAAACGGAGTTCCCAACAACTTCCTTATTCATTGGTGTATGGTGCTTCCTGTAAATCACGTAGTTGTGTACAATTTAAGGAAAACAATCTTAGCTTAGCGAGTGTCTCAATCAGGTGAAATCAGCGATTCCCTTCGAAGAAAATATGTATATTGTTACAGGTCACGAGTTATAAGTGTCATAATTTGCTACTGAGCTTTATCACGATATTTCACAACTAGAAATGTATTTGTAAAAGCTGAAGGAATCACAACATAAATTATCCGTTGAAATGACTGACTGTTAAATGTGAAGTAGTATAGAGATTTACAAACTACCCAATACTATTGTTTCATACTGTTTGAATATAATATCGGTTGGAAACTATTCTAAATATCCATCTAATCCTTATAAGGCTTTCCCGATAAGACAAGCAGCGTTATGATTTAATTTGCATCAAAAACATAAATCGTAGGTTGATGTGCAACTCATGATGCAGATATTTCACATAATTATTAGTTCTTTAAACATAATTTTCTAATTTTAGCCATCACTCTTCTTCAACCGAATACTATAAACATAGCCAGAATAATCTATTGTTGGCTTGGGCTGACGTCTGCAGAACGTTTCTGTATTCTCCGTCCTCGTCTTTAAATCTGACCTGATAAAGTGACCAAACAGTAATAACGGATGGATATCGCGAAAGTCTTGTATACGGGATACAGTGCAAAATTCTCCCTTAAGTTTCCTTGTAATCCACAGTGTTCCGTTTACTCCTCGTATAACTCATACCACTTCGCAAAATTTGCCGTAGGCATTCGCTGCCTTTGGACAGTTTGTGTGCCAATAAGACTGTAATACTTGTAGCAAATACATACTGTGACTTTCTATAAAGCAATGAAGTACCTTCAGTTCTTATTACACATCTATAAATGAATGTCCAATGTTGGGTACATGTGTGCTATTACAAGCTTCATTTGACCTTTCTAAACATATGCCTTAGCACACTCTTACTGACACCTCCTCCAAACAGAAGTTTATGGGAGAGATTTCAGATGGTTTTCAAATCATGTTGGGAGTCAGGCCAGGAGATGGACTCTCACACCTACTTTTAAACTGTTAATTAGCAAAGTGATACGTGAGTGCCGAAAAGGAGTGACTGAGAAAGATGTTGAAATAGGGTGAGGCTTGCCTATGGAAATATTAATTTGACAGTTCACTGCCTGCACTTTGTTGATGAACCCGCATATTTTTCTGATTCGCTAAAAATAGCTGCAGAACAAATGAATCCATTGAAGACACAATCAGTAAAAGCAAGATTCCAGATCTTCTTCGAGAAAACTGACTGATTACAAACAACAAGTCATCGTCCACAAAACCAGGGTTAGATGAAAGGGAAACCAAGCAGACAGGAAAGTATATATCTGGAACTGTGGATAAAGCCAAACACTTCTGAGAAACAGGCCTTTGCATCACGAATTTGAAAAAAGGAAACAACATATCAACAAACCAAAAGTGTCTACAAGCTGCCCAATATGCCGCAGAATGCCTTACTATAAAGAGAAAAAGTCTGGTCAAGAAATTGGAAATAACTGAAAGACAGATCATGCGAAAAATTCTATACCCAGTCAAATAAAATGGTGAATGCAGCAGACGACACTACCATGAATCAAATTACAACGAAATGAACACCCTTAGCTGCTTACAGGCGTTTACGTACGTCAACGGGGACAGATGAAAATGTGTGCCCCGACCGGGACTCGAACCCGAGATCTCGTGCTTACATGTCAGACGCTCTATCCCTCTTTTTTTTGTTAAATCTAATTTTGTTCGCTTTTGTTCGTTGCATCTGCTCGGGGCCGACGTCATAAGACATCCGTTTTAGCTCGTTGTTGATCGATTAACTCAGTTTTTTTATTACAGAGGGCAGCTAACCCTCCGACCGAACACGCTGAGCTACCATGCCGGCGATCCATCTGAGCCACCGAGGACACAGAGGATAGCGCGACTGCACAGATTTATCTCTAGCACGCCTTCCGCGAAACCCACATTCTCAACGTATTGTCCCGCACTACATTCGTAGTGCCCTCGCCCATTATACTCATTACTCGCGGCGCGTTGCCGATTCCCGTAAGAGTTCGGGCACTGTTTGTGCATTCGCACAGAAGAAGAAGATGGTCAAGTGGCTGGTGAGCCTTAACTATATATTTGCTAAGATGGTATCTGTTCTTTCGGACATGTCCAAAAGAACAGATACCATCTTAGTGAATATACAACCATGAATTCCATGCACACGTAGAAACGCTCACACACACCTTTCGTATGAGGACTGTTCTATGGTCGCATTACCTGTGTGAGTCTCACAGGTTTTAATAGTCGAACCTTCCGTTACTTTCTCAACAAGAAAACCATGTTTGCGTGGATAACCCTGGTAGAAAATGACTTGCAGGAAGTGGGGATATCATTGTATGATATCTAAAAAAGCATTCCGCTCAAGAAGAAACTCCAAAAGCTCCTTAGTTTCAAAGAAAACCCGGAACTAAAAAATGCCAAAACATTGGCCGAGATAAGAAATATACAGCAGATGAAAGGCGTGGGGAGAAGTTAAGGTCCAGGCGCAAGGAAAAGGAAAAATACGATGAAAATAGTGTGTTCTGGAAATGGTCAGTACGAAAAGAAGAAGAATATACTAGGTACGCTTTGTTACACATTGTTTACTCTACTACCTGGATGTACGATTAATTGTTGTGTTTTTGTTTTTCATGATGTAGATGGCAAAATAGGTTATAACATCACACGAGAGCGCATAGTCAGCTTTTCGTGAGAAACGCCAATCGATCCGCCAGGTATACGACAGTCTGATGACAATCTAGACTATTTTATGCTATCGTTGAAAAAGACCGTACGGAAAGCTTTTCAAGTTAATCCAGCTGGCACTCGGTATGGTGATGAAGAACTATACGCAGCCACATCTGCTCCTCCTTCCGGCCAAAATGTGGCAATGGAAACTTCTTGCATCACCCAGAAACTGGGTACCTCTGCGTCTCGCGGCAACGCCTCACTGAGATTTAACGACCCCGGCCACGGAGGGGGAAAAGAGCCCGCTACGGCACAACTTGCAAGCACACTGCTCCCTGGCCGGCAGCTATATTAAGGCAGCAGCTGCTCAAAATCGCCAGTCACACACTTGGCTAAGTTTTATGATCCAACTCCCCAAAGAAATGCAACAAACATGCAGCAGTGTTTTTATCACGACTCTCCCTTGAACTGAATGACAGTCCGAAGAATCGCAACTTTGTCTTGAACGCTACTCCTCGGCAGTGAGTTGCTGGGTTCTTGATGCGATCTGTCGTCGATAAGCTTCAGTTAGAGAGTAATGTGCTCCTCTTTTAGGACCGTGACGCCTCCTGTGTCTGAATGAACGTAAAGGTTGCAGTCAAGTGTCGACACAAGAAGAAAACGCCTTTGAAGAAAATGCCTTTATTCTTTGAGAGAATTTCGAAATGAAACTGAAACTTACTTCGTTGTCCATGCGTGTGTGTGTGTGTGTGTGTGTGTGTGTGTGTGTGTGTGTGTGTGTGTGTGTGTGTCTGATGTAACTGAACAATGTCCTTAAAACTCAGAAGGGCATTCTTGCGTTGTAAAATACACTCCTGGAAATTGAAATAAGAACACCGTGAATTCATTGTCCCAGGAAGGGGAAACTTTATTGACACATTCCTGGGGTCAGATACATCACATGATCACACTGACAGAACAACAGGCACATAGAAACAGGCAACAGAGCATGCACAATGTCAGCACTAGTACAGTGTATATCCACCTTTCGCAGCAATGCAGGCTGCTATTCTCCCATGGAGACGATCGTAGAGATGCTGGATGTAGTCCTGTGGAACGGCTTGCCATGCCATTTCCACCTGGCGCCTCAGTTGGACCAGCGTTCGTGCTGGACGTGCAGACCGCGTCAGACGACGCTTCATCCAGTCACAAACATGCTCAATGGGGGACAGATCCGGAGATCTTGCTGGCCAGGGTAGTTGACTTACGCCTTCTAGAGCACGTTGGGTGGCACGGGATACATGCGGACGTGCATTGTCCTGTTGGAACAGCAAGTTCCCTTGCCGGTCTAGGAATGGTAGAACGATGGGTTCGATGACGGTTTGGATGTACCGTGCACTATTCAGTGTCCCCTCGACGATCACCAGAGGTGTACGGCCAGTGTAGGAGATCGCTCCCCACACCATGATGCCGGGTGTTGGCCCTGTGTGCCTCGGTCGTATGCAGTCCTGATTGTGGCGCTCACCTGCACGGCGCCAAACACGCATACGACCATCATTGGCACCAAGGCAGAAGCGACTGTCATCGCTGAAGACGACACGTCTCCATTCGTCCCTCCATTCACGCCTGTCGCGACACCACTGGAGGCGGGCTGCACGATGTTGGGGCGTGAGCGGAAGGAGGCCTAACGGTGTGCGAGACCGTAGCCCAACTTCATGGAGACGGTTGCGAATGGTCCTCGCCTATACCCCAGGAGCAACAGTGTCCCTAATTTGCTGGGAAGTGGCGGTGCGGTCCCCTACGGCACTGCGTAGGATCCTACGGTCTTGGCGTGCATCCGTGCGTCGCTGCGGTCCGGTCCCAGGTCGACGGGCACGTGCACCTTCTGCCGACCACTGGCGACAACATCGATGTACTGTGGAGACCTCACTCCCCACGTGTTGAGCAATTCGGCGGTACGTCCACCCGGCCTCCCGCATGCCCACTAAACGCCCTCGCTCAAAGTCCGTCAACTGCACATACGGTTCACGTCCACGCTGTCGCGGCATGCTACCAATGTTAAAGACTGCGATGGAGCTCCGTATGCCACGGCAAACTGGCTGACACTGACGGAGGCGGTGCACAAATGCTGCGCAGCTAGCGCCATTCGACGGCCAACACCGCGGTTCCTGGTGTGTCCGCTGTGCCGTGCGTGTGATCATTGCTTGTACAGCCCTCTCGCAGTGTCAGGAGCAAGTATGGTGGGTCTGACACACCGGTGTCAATGTGTTCTTTTTTCCATTTCCAGGAGTATATTAGAATATCTCCGTGTGTTTCCGCGACAGTTTTATGTGTGCAACAGTATCCCAATATTGGCCGAGGTGTAGTTGTGTTTCCCTATTTTGGATGAGTATAACACAAATCCTCATCCTATGATCATCTTCAGTTTTGCCCCATTTCCACAAAAATCGTTGAAAAATTCACGCTCGCACTGCTAAAATTATAACAGGCCAATGCATCCATTTAAAAGCGCAACAGTGTTTATTACGGAACCTAAATGAAAATTATTAGAAAAAAGCCGACATTTTTCTTTCGGAATCCTGTCGAGAAAACTGAGAAAGCCTACATTTGAAGTAGACTGTGCAACATACACAGAGTAAAGAAAATTCGGGCACACGGACTCCGCAACGCTATTCCTCACATACTGGCGATACAGAAATGTCTCTCACAAGATTTCGTTCTGCACAATTCCACATCGGACATCGATCTTCGCTGGTAAATACACTAAGTGTAGGAACGAGGCTATTGCTGGGAAACTTCTCGCAATATGCAGAAATGACCAAATGGAACAAAATCCTTCTACTTGTTGACTAGAGTTCCAGTTGTCCAATCTTGCCAATCATGTCAGTGTACCCGTCAGCCCCAAATGTTTCGAGACTGGAGTAATAAAAAATAGAAACATTTAGAATGGTTGTTCTAATGTTTCAGGTGTTCTCCATAGCCTCCACTCGCATGAGTACAGTGCACACTGACCGTTCATACGACCAGGTCAAGCTGACAGAAAAGTCCGTCTTTGGAATTTTGTTCAGTTCGTGTATCATATTGACTTGAATATCGGTTATGTCGTCAAAGCGATGGCACATCACGTAAATTTCTGGGCTCTGCCGTTTGATGACAGGTTCGTATTGATAACACCAAGACTCATCACCCTTGATGATACTTTCCAGAAAATAATTGTCAGCGTTTTGCGTTTCAGTCAAGTCGTAGCAGGCGTCTAAGGTTCACTGTTTTTGTTCAGTATTTAACTTCCACGCACTATCCTCTTATTCAAAACATTTTCCAGAATGTCGTGAACACTCGATTTACAGATCTTGTTCCACTGCGACTTGTGGCATAATAACATTGACGCACAGCGGTCGCACGTCCACTATTTAACATCACCTGCTCACAACTGCCTGGTTGATTGCACAGCTTTTGCTGACAGTTGTTAGTTGAAGTTTTGCAAGCCGCGCGGGGTAGCTTAAGTAGTGTGTAAGCCTAGGGACCGATGAACTCAGTAGTTTGGTCCCATAAGATCTTACCACAAATCAAAATTAATTGTTAGTTGAAGCTGACACCGTACCTACTGCGCTGACGCCGCTTATACACCACGAATAAGGTCGGTCTCGGAACGTTTAGGGCGGGCGGTGTATATTGATCCTAACATTCTGCAAATTCCTCGACACGTGTTTCATTATCGAGGGGTGTGGTGGTAGGGCAACCGTTAATTCGAGATAAAAATATGAAGTTGATGCGCGAAAAGCGTCTTCTCCGGCAAATCTCCGCTCTAAGTAATATGTTTTGGCGTAATGAGATACGAGTAATTTTACTGATTTCTCACTGAGAGGGTATGTGGTCTGCCCTGCATTTTGAGGAACACCTTCTACATACAGGGCGTTTCAGATGAGGTGTTTCCTTTGTAACTTACAAAATAATAAATGAAAGTGATGTCTATCTAGAAAGGTAAAGGTAAAAAAGTTAGGTCTCTGTCGAGTTATTAACATAGTTTATTGAGTTATTTTCCGGGGAGTTCTCGGCAAGTTCCTTGATGGTAATCAAAATTCTCCACATAGATTCAAGAAAAAGGACAATTTATTGGCAAGAGATGGGAGAAACTTAAACAGATACGTGGGTGTTAGTACTATCTTGTTGCATCATTAACCCCGCTAGTTGATTGAACAGCAACAGGTTTCCAGTGAAAGTTTTTTACCTAATAAACATCCTCACAATGTTTTCCTCCGATCACGGAACTGTGTTTTGTGTAATATGTATGTATATGTGATAATTTTTGTTTTTAGCAGAATTTTCACAATGACATAACAGAACAGGTATTTTGTTTCAAAGGTAATAGCTAAAATTAATTCTATGGGCGCGTTTGCATATGTGGGAATGAGTCTCCAGGATAGAGGAGGAAGATAATAATGTACACATATTTTATCTGTACTTTTATTTAAACAGAATCGCTTTCGGCAACGTGACGATAAATGCGGCTGATTCATTATATAAAATCTCAGTTATTTTGTCAAAATACACATAATACATTAACTGTTCAAGTTCATTTCGTTTGCCAAGAAGTTTAAACTGGCCACAACACATTCAATTCTTTCATATGTATAGCTCACACATGTTCAAGCACTATGAAAGTCGCTACTCATGTCCGAGACGGTGCGGTGCTCAAAGCCGGACGTATGCTCCATGATGCAGTGTCACTACATCGAGACCACAGAGGTCCAAACACCTTACGCAGATTCATAGAGCCTTCTGGCAGATATAGTTCTATTTATATTCAGTGAATTGCTGACCTCAGTATAGTCTTTTTTCCATTGTGTACGTAGTTGAATTTTTTATAGTACCATGAAAACAGAATCCACTCTTTGTTTCTTTAAGCGCTGGCTGCCTCTAGCCGACGATAAGGCACAAAACGGAAGGGCTACAAGTAAGCTTCTTACCGTGCCCTTCTTCAATATCTTCCCTCTACGGAGTTTCTTACGAGGCTTGCGAAGTATGCAGCTCGTTATGCCGTTTCTCTGCAGGCGAGCTGTAGCTGTTCAATTCCTGAGGCTTATTTCTGTTGCGGAAACAAAGAAAACAGCGCACTGATGATTCTCAAAGTCCTTTGTTATTTCAGTTCCCTTTAGCAGAGGAGGCTGCCTGTGTTTTAACCTCTCTACTGTTAAAGCATGCAAAGCTGTAAGACTTCTTAACGACACTTACTGATGATTTTCTTAGTGCTGTTGTTTTTGTGTTGAGACACTGGACAACATGTTTCTCTCTCTCTCTCTCTCTCTCTCTGTTTGTGTGTGTGTGTGTGTGTGTGTGTGTGTGTGTGTGTGTGTGTGTGTGTGTGTGTGTGCGTGTGTGTGTGTGTGTATGTGTGCCTCTGTTTCAGACACATATATACACAAACGCTTATATGAAGCATATTTAGCTTCAAAAAATGTTCACACACTGGTAGTTTCTCTCTTTGGCCGTGAAAATGATGCGTCTATCGCCAATTTCTTGTTCCGGGACGTGTAATTGGCTAAAGGTTAGTCATGGCAGGATTGTTGACCCAACTGGCAACTGTTGGTTTTTCGTCATTTCAAGCTGCTCATTTCCCAACAGAGACACACATGCAGTCGGATAATGCAAAGGCAAGGAGATTGTGGCCGACAAGAACGTTATAATGAACTTTTATCTCGGTTGGATAACGACTGCGGAGGAATCTGGCCCTGGCGTTCTAAAAGTAATCATTCCAACATCTCCCTTCACGGATTTATGGAGACAATTGAAAACCTAAATTTAAAAGTTTTGTGCTTCCATGATACTGGATAATGGGTACTTCAGTTTTAAGTTACCTTGTTTTTGAGCATACAGACTGTTTTCATACTAAATTTCCGGCCAGCTGTGGTTTTTCTTTATTTTATTTGCAGATGACTTACATTCACTGCATCACATGATGCTGTGGTACAGCAACAAGATATACTTGTGGGTGTACCACATTTCGATAACTGTCTCTAAGTGCCTTAGAATGAAGCCATAAAATCATTCGAAATCGATTACAAATAAAGTAAACAACAAAAACAGTTGGATGGAGAATTAGAACGAAATTGCTCCAAAACGAAGTAAATCTTAAAGGTACTAAAAAGACCCTTACTAAATACGAGTAAGGTGGCTTACCAGCTTCGCCTTCTAATTTGTTTCATGATACCGAATATAAGTTTTTAGAAAAATAATAGCACGTAAAGGAGCGTGTAATTCTCTGTTTTATACATCGTAAAAAATTTATCTACCGAGATAATAAAGCAATATTTTTTTATGAAACCGTACTTTTTAACGGTATTTCATGGCTCTTTAAAAGCACGGTATGACGATAAAACACATATAAATATTTGCTGCTAGCCACTTCGCAAACATTTCCGGTTACAGGTTAAATGTGAGACCAAAGTCTAGAGGCACTCCGCTGTTTAATCTCCACAGCCAGGTAAAGTAAACATAGCGAGGCTGAGTCTGCACTCAAAAAATTACAAAAACTACACCAAAATATTCGCTCCCAGTGAGTACTTCAGTTGCAGTAAACCGTGTTTAACTGGTTATGAATTGCCACGACTGTCCAGTTTACATTGGACATCGTGTATATATGTCCGCCTCTGTAAGTGAGTTGTCAACGAGTTTGACTGCTACGCAGAGGACCCAGGTTCGTTTCCTGGAACTGTCAGTGATCTTTTCTAGATGAGAGAACTGATACGGGGTGCATTCAGCTTAGTGATGCCAACGGAGGAGATAAACGAGCAGTTTGTAGAAGTTCCAAGATCAAGAAATCCGACAACGTTTGGGAGAGCGGTGTGCTGCCCACATGCCCTCTAACTGCAAGCGATGACGTCATTAACAGAGGATGACACGGCAGTCGGTGAGGCCCAACTGGCGGAGTTTTATCTTTTACGGTAACGTGTATATATACATGGGAAAATGTTTCTGTAACATTTCTTACCCACGACTTTTCAAATTACGGTGTGCTCATAGTTTTACCGTTCCTTCTGAGACAACCTTATTAAGGAGGAATAAAGGTTGGCGTTCAACGTCTCGTTAACATCGTTGTCGTCACAGGCTTAAATTATGCTATAATGTGGTGGGAACTTGCTTAAGGCCTTTTTGAAAGAAGTATCGGGATATTCGGCTTAGCGGTGTAAGGAATCCACCGAAGACTTCAATCTGGATTACCAGATGGAGAGTTGAGCCCCGTCCCTTAGGAATACGAGACTCGTGAGGTAATCACTGCGCCAACTTGTTCTGCACCGAATAATAAGTAAGTTTAGTGAAAAATAAATACAGGAAAGTTGGTATTATGAAAATGAAACAAATAAACGAAAGTGCGTTTCCTGGCATATACTTGAGATGATAAAGCAATAAACGTCAATTCGTTTATGAATGTGGCTTTGTACCTGTGTAACCGCAAAGCAATTTATATTCGTTCACGTTTTTGTCGGATAAATGTGCAGGGCAGCAGTTAACGACCTTGCGGCACGGTTCGCGATGCCATTGAGCGTATTGCATAATAGTTGCATGGTGATGTATAACAAGCGCGGTCCACATGTGGCACTTCATCACTCTGCGGCTGTCTTCTGGCACATGAGCTTGTTCTGCCTCAGAGTTACTGCCAATTTTCAATAGGGATAATGTGCGTGATGAACATTTTACGTGCTTAAACCCATACATTGACAGACTGACATTGTTTGTAACGTGTATATGTATCATTAGGCATTTTATAAAACGTATTCAACGTACAAAGTGCAAAGACACATAAAGCGTATTGAAATGAATACGAAAAGCTCTTAGCTTAGAAGGAAACTTGATAAATGATTTTCTTCATTATGAAATTTAGAGTTTCTAAACGCAATAAATGGAAAGCAATGTTTCACGTGCTAGAGATAATTTGCAACCATAATGTTCATTGTACTATACCGTGTATTTTAAATACCCAAAAGCAGTACATCTTACGCTTGGAAACCATAAAATCACTCTTGAATCTTACTCTTCTGGTCAGTTACAACAACGTTAATGTTTTCCGTTGTCCATACCTTGAGACCTTTCAGGTGAATTTTCTATTTTGATAAGTAAAAATTTTAAGGAAGCAGCAGTCATTTTTCCTCGAAGCTTAATCTAAAGCAAGCGACAATTTTCAACTTCACTTCTTGGTCAAAATCATGCTACACCATCTATCTCCGGAGTATAATTTCATTTTGGTCAGCACCTTGGCTATTAAACAACGAAACTGAGCATGCACTAGATTTTTCATTCGCTCACTCACGATTTTTTCGGCTTTCATAAGACAGAAGTGAGCTATTTCTGGCTTTGCGCCTTCTTCTCGGATCGTATTAATAAATCCGCCTATCGTTTCCTATCAACGAAGTTCATCATCTACATCTACGACTATATATGCATTTGTTGCAAAGGTTCGAGACGTGCTTTCTTCCTGTTATCAGTTTGATCCTAATAAAGATGTTTCGTATCAAGCAACGCACAGTCTTTCGTGATGTTTACCAACATCTGTTGAACGGTGTTAGAATTCGGATTTCGTCGTCTCACCGAGCAATGTGGCGTAACGGTTAGCTCGTATTCGGTAGGACGACGGCTGAAGTCCGTGCCCGGTCTTGTAGTGCGACGCACGGCTTAAGTCACTTTTGACCTTCTCAAAATGCCTTAAATCACGTAAAATCAGAACAACTGATAAAATATACTTTTATTCGTGTATTGAACTTTAATGTACAAGAGTGAAAATTATTTGATTGCCACACTTGCTCCGAATGGCAGTCTTTCATCTACATCTACATCTACATCTACATCCATACTCCGCAAGCCACCTGACGGTGTGTGGCGGAGGGTACACTTAGTACCTCTATCGGTTCTCCCTTCTATTCCAGTCTCGTATTGTTCGTGGAAAGAAGGATTGTCGGTATCAAACAACTTACATAACATAAAATAAAAAATATATATAAAAGTCAGTATGATCATCTACATCTACATGGCTACTCTGTGACATGCACTTAAATGCCTGCCAGAGGGTTCATCAAACCACCTTCACAATAATTCTCTGTTATTCCACTCTCGAACAGCGCGCCGAAAAAACGAATACCTATATCTTTCCGTGCAAGTTCTGATTTCCCTTATTTTATTATGATGATCGTTTCTCTCTATGTAGGCCGGCGTCAACAAAATATTTTCGCATTCGCAGGAGAAAGTTGGTAGTTTAAATTTCGTGAGAAGTTCCTGCCCCAACGAGAAACGCCATTGTTTTAACGATGCTCACCCCAAATTCAGTATCATGTTCGTGACACTCTCTGCCCTACTTCACGATAATACAAAACATGCTGCCCTTATTTGAATTTCTTCGATGTACTCCTATCTGGTAAGGATCCCCACACTCCAAAAGAGGAGGGACAAGTGTAGTGTAGGCTGTGTCCTTAGTAGATGTGTAGCATCTTTTAAGTGTTTTGCCAATAAAACGCAGTCTTTGGTTCGCCTCCTCCACAACATTTTCTATGTGTTCTTTCCAGTTTAAGTTGTTGGTAATTGTAATTCTTCGGTTTTTAGTTGAATTTACGGCATTCATATTTGATTGATACATCGTGTATCCGAAGTTGAACGGATTCCTTTTAGCGCTGATGTGAATGACCTCACACTTTTCGCTTTTTAGGATCAATTCCCAATGCAGATATTTTATCTAAATAGTTTTGCATTTGCTTTTCATCTTCTGATGACTTTACTATACGATAAACGACAACATTATCTGCAAACAACCCAAGACGGCTGCTCAGATTGTCTGCTAAATCGTTTTACCGATAAGGAACAACAGAGGATCTGTAACATTACCTCGGGGGACCACAGAAATCACTACTGTTTTGCTCGATGACTTCCCGTTAGCTACAGCGAACTGTGATCTCTCTGGCTGTAAATCACGAAGCCAGTCGCATAACTGAGACTGTATTCAGTAAGCACGCAGTTTGATTAGAAGCCACTTGGGAGGTGCAGTGTCCAAGCCTTTCTGGAAATCTAAAAATACGGAATCAATTTGAAATCCTTTGTCGATTGCACTCAACACTTCGTCTGAGTAAAGAGCTAGTTGTGTCTCACAAGAACGATGTTTCGTAAATCCTTGTTGGCTATGGGACAATAGACCGTTCTCTTCCGGGTAATTCATAATGTTCGAACAGAATATATGTTCCAAAACCCTGCTGCATATCGACGTTAGTGATATGGACTTACAATTTGTGGATTATTCCTATTTCCTTTCTTGAATATTGGTGTGACCTGTGCAGCTTTCCAGTCTTTTGGTACGGATATTTCGTTGAATGAGCGGTTGTACATGATTGGTAATTATGGAACTGCTGCAACAGCATACTCTGAAAGGAACCTAATTGTTATACAGTTTGGACTGAAAGACGCTTTTGTTAAATAATTTAAGTTGCTTCACTACTCCGAGGATATCTACTTCTAACTTAACCATTTTGGCAGCTGTTCTTGATTTCAGTTCTGGAATATTTATTTCGTCTTCTTTGGCAAAGGGATTTCGGAAGATTGTGTTTAGTAAACCTGCTTTAGCAGCACTGTCATCGATAGTATTTCCATTGCTATCGCGCAGAGGAAGCATTTATTGTACATCGCCACTAGCATACTTTACATACGACCAAAATTTCTTTGGCTTTTCTGGTAGGTTTCAAGACCAAGTTTCGTTTTGGAAACTGAAAGCATCTCGTTTTGAATTCCGCGCTAAATTTCGAGGTTCTGTAACAGATCGCCAACCTTGGGATTTTCGCATTCGTTCGAAGTTGGCGTGCTTTTTTCGTTGTTTCTGCAGCAGTGTTTTGACCTATATTTTATACCATGGATGATCAGCTCCGTTATTTTTTTAATTTATTTGGTATCTGATGTGCTTCATATCATGTAAATCGGTATTTGGTAGGAATCTAATGCTTATCCGTGTCCTTTGCAAATTATTGGGCAGATATGAATACATTCATCGTTAGATGAAATTAATAATCGTCATTTTAAGAAACTGTTGTCCGAAACAAAGTACTTATTAAAATTTGTTAAACTTTTTCTCACTGACAACTACATCATTAGTGGCGGAGCAATAGTTTTGAGTTGATGACGATCAGGCAGGAAATGTGGCGAGTTCTTTTTAAGACACTACATTTTCTAGGATTAGTAATGTCACACTAATCCACCGTGCCACACGAGTGCGTTCTATAAAAATACTAGGTAAGTGAGGCAGCTTTTCCAATGGTATTGTGATGCAGCACTTATGCTTGAGGCAGTAAGTAAATGGCATATCTTTGGACAAATTTAAAAACTATTTCCGCCATAAGTTAGAGCGAGTAACTATTTTGTAACTGTTCTGCGAAGTACAAAATGGGTTACGTAATAGTTCTCATTACGTTTGGGCCATTCCCTTGTATTCGAGTTTTGCCTATTAGAAGATACACTGACGGTCCAGAACCTTAAAATTTCTTTCGAGTTATTACTGCAGGAATGTGATTCACTTATTTCCAATTATTCCTTATTAATCCCTCCGATCCACATTACGCAACAACCAGAATGGATTCTGCAAGCTACTGCGTGATTATACAGAGCTTCAGTAATTGGTGGCAGCCTACAAAACAGTATTGTGGGTGATTGGGTTATACGCAGTTACAGCCAGCAGTTAATCACGTGGCGCAGCAGCCAATGGTGCACTCTGCTGCATTTCTCAATAGAGCTGGTTGCCGTGTTAGTGCATTTTAGGTTCAAATGGTTCAAATGGCTCTGAGCTCTATGGGACGTTACTTATGAGGTCATCAGTCCTCTAGAACTTAGAACTACTTAAACCTAACTCACCTAAGGACATCACACACACCCATGCCCAAGGCAGGATTCGAACTTGCGACCGTACCGGTCACGCGGTTCCAGATTGTAGCGCCTAGAACCGCTCGGCCACTTCGGCCGACTGCATTTTAGGGATCGCATATTTTGTCACGATAGCGTTCATTATTCTTGACATAATGCAGATACGACATGTATTAGGTTAAGAATCGATGACAATATATAATTTTATCGGGAAAGAGAAAGCGAGAGAGAATCGGTGGCGGTGTTGCCAGAAGGGAGAACAACTGGAGCATATGATGAACAGACAAAGCAAGGTGTTCATCGTTACACAGCCACCTTGTTATTTGCAAACCCGCAGTATTACACATTGCAGTCTGTAAATTAACATTATAATTACTTTATTTTTCAGATACATCGATCAGCCAGTTGGCAGTATATACAACGTCACCGTAGAGGCGAAAATCGACAACCAGACTGAGGCTCTGAGACTCGGAATACGCGTCACAGAGTACAACCGGTTCCCACCTGTCTTTGAAAAAGCCAGTTATCAGTAAGTACAGCCACTGCACTTTTTTGTTAGTTGTAATGCACAGAGGCTGTGAATCATAACAACAGCATTGGTACAGGTTTTTCTTCAGATGCGTGAGGTCACCTTTCTTTGATAAATCAATAACAGCTTCCAAAATTTACATCTGTCTGAAAATTTATTTATTTTCGCTATTAGAGGAGAACACTTTAGCACTTACAGGAATGTTCGCATGAGTAAACTAAATTTTATTTCTTAAGTATAACTGTTTATTATGTATGTTTCCTCGTGTATTCAGTATTTAATGTATTTCAGGTAATTTTAGCTTTATACCTTTTTTTATAAGTTGTCAAATGTAATGCCTCAAATCTGGTAACTGCGGATTTTCTTGCGTCTATCTATATAACGAAAAAAATAAGGGTATGTGTTTCGGAGCCTAATTTCGTCTAAATGTTCTTATTCATCATCATCGATCATGTATAGGCGTCAGATGTATTCTACTGAACGTAGTCACTATCTTTCCACATCACTTTATCCGTGAAGCCTACCGTTTATTAATTGTAACGTCTGTCTGTCAGTTCTCATCTGTCTCACCTGAGCTACCTGTTCTCCCTCTGATTAGTTGTTATGCCATTAATTACAGTTTTGTGGAGTTGCCTTCTGATATCTTCATTTGCCTGTCTACAAAGTCTTGCGTGTCACTATCTGTATAACTACCATTTTCTCGAATTACGTGCTTATTTGAGTACTTGCATTATTTTTAAAATTCCCAATGATTGTGTCACATGTTATTTGATATCGTCAAATAATTTTGCTCTACGCCACTTCTATTAAACCGGGGGAAGCTACAACCCACGTAGGTTAAAACTTAATCCTTGTTCCAGAGGTTTGTTCTGCAGTATGATTTTTGACCTAATGGCTCCTCGCCATAGAATGCCAATAATTGCTTCTGCAATGCGAGCCTTACAGTAATGTTCTTCTGTAGTGGCACATGGAACTCAGTTTCAATTTCACCTATGAGGTGTTCCTATGAGGAAGGTGTTATAAAACTATTATTATTAATCTTCATACTCAGAGGCCCTTTTACTACACCTGTGTCCTAGGCAGTTCCGTTCTGTTCCATGTCGACAGCCTTTCCTGACATTAATTGCACAAAGTCATATTTCTTTACACCACGAAGCACCATTTAAAGACACGAAAACTTCGAGAAGACAAATGGTGGCGCAGATAGAAAATTAATTTCACAAGAAAACAAGGCATGAAGCTATGCTAAATTACTACCTACTAAGCTAGCACATTCATTACATCCATACGTTCGCGTGAGATATCAGCGTGAATGTTTAAGAAGATTCCAACATGAGATTTATTTATACCGTGATCTGTCAATGAAATACAGTTGGAGTGAAAATTAAATGGGACAAAAGGGATAATTTAAAACAAAATTGCGCTCAGCTATTCAAATCACTTTCAGTTCTGTAAAACTCGCTACGCATTGGGAAAAGCCATTCATTTGGCAGACGGCCCACATTGGAAAAACGTTAAGTACACAATCAGCTTTAAATATTTAAATGCCTGGTGAGATGCGGCCCGATTTCTCTTTATAATTTCAGGGCGCTAGTTTTGCGCACATAAAACAATTGCGTAGCTACCGTTCTCAAACAAATTTCTTTCATTGGTCAGTGCCAGAGTTGAGAGAAGAGAGTGAATCTAAATGCACATTATAGCAATTTCTACTGGGTTTAAATGTAATTGCACACGTTAATATCTTATTCTATAACATGGGCACGTAAACAGTACAAACATGACCAGCAGGAACCCAGCCATAAGAAAGTTTTAATATGGATTTTCATTTGGGCCAAAATTGCACGAGAGAAAATTAACTAGGGGGAGGGCGTGACGGCATTTTTTTTACTGTGGTCTGTGTCTGGCGGGTTGCGGTGGCGACACTTAGTATGCAGCGAGACTCTTGGGGGAAGCAATGATGATCAAAAGACCGCAACGCGTCAGTCAGCTCTGCTCACAAAATAATTTGGGAAGCCTTGTCCTTGCAAGATGGCAAGATAGAGAGAAAGCAATATGAGATGTAATCGTTGTCTGCGGCATCCCTTGTCTAAGCTCGTGCTTTGAACTGTGGCTTGAAGGCCAGGTCTTTCCACCAATATGAATTGTCGTTACTGCTTGCGAACGATAGCCTCCCATACGATTATTGCTCACTGACGTTCGTGGTCGAGGATTTAGCAAATTTTATTTTCTTATTCATCTTCGTGGGAGAATGATTTTCTTGTCGGCACACTCATTAGCGTGAACTACGACTGGGGAGGCAGAAGGCTGGGTGGGAAGTCGTGAACGCCATCTACCTTTGAATCGTCACAATTTTGTTCTGAGTGATACCGTATTTAACTGTTTCTCTGAAGTGGGTTTTGGTGACCAGTCCAGGATTTGCCGAAACTGGAGTGGAAACCGACTAAAAACCACATGCAAGCTTGACGATGTGCCAGCCCACAGTCGTTAAACCGCCACACGGATTCAAATCCGGACCTGGCTCACATTCCCTTCTCGCAAGACAGCGAGATACGCGTCACGCTATGCGAGCAGGTCAGTTTAAGTTACAACTGAAGTCCCTGATTAGTGAACATACAGATTCATATATTTTCTATCCACTTTCGAGAGTTATTTCCATAATGTCAAACTCTGAAGGGCTAGTTCTCCATTCCCTGGAATTGCGTCTTTTTTTCCACTCTAGTGTGTGCAGATGACCAGTCAATTTTATCTGAGTACCTAGGTCAACACTCGTCGCGACTGACAGGAGCACTTCCAGCGTCTTAGCTCTTTAGCCTTGTAACTGATTTCCGAATCTTCAACAGTGATAATACAAAATTCCTTATCTTTTAATCACGTGACTTCCACGGCATTCAAAGAAGAAGTGTATGCTGCACGCCTAGTAAAAACTATATACTGCAGATCTAATTACTACCGCCATCAGTAAGCTCACAAAAAGTAAAGTAAAACTGATCTATCGCTGCCGCGTACCTAACTTAATTTAAAATGTAGCGTAAGCACCAACAGTCCAACCGTTTCTTCTTTTCATAAACTTGTTTTTGGTTGCTGACCATTGATTAAGTAAGATTATCAGTGTGTTACCTTGCTATGACTTCGTTGTACTGGTGAGCGAAATCAAGCAGTTACCCGCTTCTTTAATTTTACAGGGGATATTATGCCACAAGCTTCCTTCCTTTTGCATATTCACTTTTGGTTTCGTGCTTCAGGAATGTTTACAGGATGTGAATCAAACTGCATGCCGACATTTTTCTGTTATAGCTGCTGTAAAGACATATTGTTACCTAAAGTTCTGTAAGCAATGCATGTGCACTGACTCGTCCGCGAGGAGACGTTCAGTAGCACATTATCCTGTATCGCTGCTACAATATTACCACTTTCTACACGCACGCGGTGTCTTCAGGCACTGCTGCCAAACTTTTGTCACACAGTGCAGTAAAGAGACGTAGTTTTTAGGTATATGAAATACCTGTGAATGCGGAAACTTTGAATGGTTATTAACGGGTGTATGGTTATCTGGTGAGTGATTTGCAAACAGAAACGGGGGGAAGTCAGCCAATTTGAAATTCTGCAGTTTCATGTGCCACAAAATATTCTGGGTCGCCACCCGATTTAATCAAAATTTGAAAAATTTAATATAAGAACTGACTTAATCACTGAACTGATAAACATAATTACCGTGTTAATTTTAATAAAAAGATCCGGTGAATACACGGAATGACCATATGGGAACAATTGAAGTACAGCCGTTAAATTAAATAATTCGGAGGAAGCAGGAGCTTAAGCCTCAACAAAAAGAATAATATAATCAAAGTCTACAAACGTAAGGCCTGCCTTTTGCGCTTCAGAAACGACGGGTGGGATGTATTAAAAGTACTCTTACAAAATGAGACTTTTTTGGGAAACAGTCATCACGGTTTAACATAGTTTTTTAAAATTGCCTGTTATTTCTCACTTATATTATTATTATATTGAGTGCTGTGGTACATTGTGGTGATAATAAAAGGGATCTTCGGTGCCCATGGGAAAAGTTCACACACAAGAACAGAGATAAAAAGTATTTTCACCATCGCAGTAACTCAGAGGCTCAGAGATTCATTCCTATCGCTATGATTGAATTATTGTGGATAAGAATACTATGGAACATATTTCGATAAAGAAATTTATCTGAATCACGTTGCACATCAAACTAAGCTACACTAGCGCGAAACAGCAGCAAATGCCGTAAATATTCATGGACGAAGTAAATTTATTAAAATTCGTGAAAACTTCAAGAATACAAATGTAAATCGTATAGACACAAATAACAACAGAATATCAAGCGTAATTAAGAATAAAACTTGTTCAAGATGGTGCTGAAATAACACACGGTGAAATTACTACCATGTGGTATGGAGAAAGCTGCACATTCTTACAACTGAAATGAAGTGGAAAGTAGAACAAATAAAACATATACACACGAGAAAAGTTCACAAATACATTCAAGTTAAAAGAGAAGTCAGACAACAGAATTATAAATCAGTGCTGGAGTAACGAACTTCCTAACCACGTGTTCTGGTTACACAAAGCAAAAATTGGAAAACTTACTAAATACAGAAAATATACTCGTGACTACTCTCTGAAAAGTATAACAGTTGGATTACAGAACTTGAAAATGAACTAGGAGATCAAACGCGTACATCAGTTTCAATAGCTGTACACCATCACACATTAATACATTCACCAGCGCCAAGTCGCTTTTAAGAGTACCGTCTTCACTCGCCAAAGGTCCAGGCCCGAGTTACAAAGCAGGCTCTCCCTGCAGCCAACTTCCCCCAGGTTTATGTGAAACCTGATTTTTTTGATATATTGGAATATCACATGCGATTTCTTTTGAATGGAGGCAGGAAATAAGATGCATGGAAAACTACACATATGTAGATATCTCAAAAATAGTCCGCTCCTTTTCAGTATTATACGTGTAAAAAAAGCACATTCTGATATGTCTTCACATTTTTATTCGTGACGAAGATTATTCTCATTGGTCTAAACAAGAGCACACGAAGCCGGGTGTGCAGCGTCGTCTTTGTCTCTCTATGTCTGTGAAGATTTACACATTCCATGCGTATTATCTAAATTCATACCCACGAGTTTATGTTTGACTAAATATCATTGAGTCTTTGCATTTTCCGTTTCAATCTTCCCTTCTCATTTTCCACAAACCAACACGTACGAAGACGTGCTGGAAAGCAATGCTTCCAAGTTTTATATCTGAAAACTCCAACAGTTTTTTCAATAAAACAAACTTGATTAACATTCTACATCGACATTCTTCATGTCTACATATTTGCAACCTTCTGCCGCTAGAGGGCTCCTAACTGTAGAGTGTAACACAGCGATGTGCATCGTAACAGTGACGGTTCGTGAGTTTTGAATTCGAAGACCTCGTTCACATGTGGAGCAGCCTCTCCTTCAGCATGGCAATGCTAGCTCTCACACGAGCGCTGCAGCATCTGCAACAATCCGACTTCTTGGCTTCACTGTTATCGATTACCACCCCCCCCCCCTTACAGTCGCGACTTGGCCGCATCCGATTTTCATCTGATTTCACAACTTAAAGAGCACCTTGGAGGACTTAAGTTTGATAGCGACGAAGCGGTACAAGCAGAGAAGATTTTGGCTCCGTCAAAAAAGTCGAACATCCTACAGTGACGGCATCAAGAAATTACTCTCTCGTTGGAAGAAATGTGTTCGTCGACAAGTTGTCTATGTTGAGAAATAAATATTGTAGTGTAGAATGTTACGAAGGTTTGTTTTATTCAAAAAGTTTTAAAAGCTTTCAGATAAAAAATTCTGGTGCATTACTTTTCAGCACATCCTCGTAGACTGTTATGTGTCAGGTTTTCTCTGCGCGATTGATTAACAGTGTGCTTCCGGGTGTTCTGGCGAGTTGTAGTATCAATTTTATGAACAATGTTTGGATGTCCCACCCAGCCGTCTTCTTCGGGTATTGAGAGTTTTGCGCTTCTGTATACTTTCTGGCTCTACTCGAACCAGATTGGCAACTTTTGTTGGTCTGATGATACTATTTATAGACGAGTTCGATTCGCAACGTCCTTTCATACTCTTTTGTTTTCCAGAGCTCGCACTGACATTCGGTGAAACGCAAATTCTCTCAGCGTTTTCCAACGTTGTTGCATGTCATCGCCGAGGAGATTTTAATAAATTGTGTGTTGGAAACCAAGTATTACTTAAAATGAAACCACTTTCCCTGTTTATATAAGGCTTTCTGACATCTTAATTTCGGTAGACTCCTTAATCATTCTGCAATATGCATTCGTCGTTGGCACCTCCGTACCGGTCTCATCGTATTTCATTTCATGATCCTGACAAAGAGATTGAAACTAAGAGCGAGGAAGAGAAACCACAAATTGTCTATCTACTTTTGTGCTGGACAAATATCCGGGAACATCAGTAGGTCCCTATGGAAACATAGAATCTAGTGTATTTTACCTCGATGATTTACGATAAAACGTATTCTTTATAATGTTAAAGATGATCTAGGTCTCTAAAAGCTGGGTGTGTATCGCTTTCCATGGCATGTCTTACGCAGAGTAGACTATCAGGACAGTCGAAGCGGGACGAAGGAAACATTTGCAACATATCCGATTAAAACAACAAAGCAAATCAGCTATCTCCGAGCATTGCCAAACATTTATACGAAATACTAAGAGACCAGTATCGTGGCGCAATCGCCAAGTTTTTAGTAGGAGTAATTAAGAAGTCCATCGAAATAAAGATACCAGAAAACCTAATAATGAGGGTCGGCAGCTTCTATTTCAATAACGCTTGAGGTCCGGAACTCAATTTATTAGAATCTCGTCCGCTGACACATTCACCAAAGTTGTAAAACGCTAAGGGACTTGCGTATCGCAAAATACCATTGTGAGCTCTCAAAAGAAAAGGCATGAAGGGGCGTAGTGGGCGTCCAGAGTCGAACGGTGGCTGGTGAATCGCTTCCGTAGTGGGTTGTGGAGCAGGGAGACAAATGATCACGAAAGCGTGCGATGAACCCCCCTAGGTGTGGTTGCAGCGGTATAGTGGGTGCGTACCAAGTGGATGCCCGACCTCCCGTCATGAGAACAGCATTTTCTTCTAATCTTTTATTCCATGCAAAAGTACATCAATGGCGGTGCTAGGTGGCGATCCACTACCCCAAGGCGCAGGGAAGACTTGGTGTGTGAAGCACGCCGGGATCAGCAGACGACCTTTTGTTACGGCCAAGCGAGGCGACGTGGTTAGCACTCCAGCGCGGTGTGGCGCTATCTCAGGACCCAAATAAGGGCGATATGCGACAGCCGGAGTGGGGGCCTTGTCGACGGGGACGAATACATAGCTCAGTTCAGGGTGCACCACAGCTTGCGGAATCTGTATGTGGGCCGCAGCGTGGATGGTGGTGGCTCATAGCGCTGACGTGTGCCCCCACAGATGGTAACTAACAGCAGCTAGGGGTCCATGCATCAACTATGAACTCCTAAGGTTGGTTTGGGCTGTAGTTATACACGTTCACACTCATCGCGGATAACAGTTCCCGTCAACTTTATGCAATTGATCGCATATATCCTGTAAAAAGGAGACGAATAAAAACCGACACACCACGAGTGAATTACTCAAATGGAAGGGAAAGCAATAGATGTGACTACATTTACAGTCAAACAAATGATTACAATTTCAGAGAAATTGGGTGGTTTATTCAAGAGAAAGAGCTTCACGAATTTAACAAGTCAATAACGTGGTGGTAAACCGCGGCCCTTTGCAAGCAGTGGGAGTTGATTGATAAAGTTGTTGGATGTCCTCCTGAGGGATATGATGTCATACTCTACCCAACGACCGTGTTAGATTGTCAGAATCCCGAGCTGATTGGGCCCTGCCCATAATGCTCCAAACTTTCCCAATTAGTGAAAACTCTGGTGACCTTGGCGGCCTAAGTAGGGTTTGACAAGCGCGAAGACAAGAGTAGAATTTCTCGCCACTGGCAGGCGGGCATTATCTGGAAGAAATGAAGGTCTAGGATAGCTTGCCATGAGGGGCAACAAAACGGGACGTAAATATCGTCGACATACCACCGTGTTGTATGGGTGCCGCGGATGACAACTAAAAGGGTCCTGCTGTGAATGGAAATGGCTCTCCAGATCATCGCTTTGGTTGTCGGTTCGTATGGCGGACGACCGTCAGGCTGGTATCACACCACTGTTTGCGGCGTCTCCAGACACGTTTTCGCTGGTCATCGGGGGTCTGTTCGAAGCTGAACTCATCAATGAAAACGACACCACTGCAGTCAATGAGAATCAAGGCCGAAGACGCGTCTGGAGGCTCCCCAGACAGTGTTGGACTACTAACATGACTGTCGCCCGCCATACGACCTAACAACCCGGAGTGATGGTCTCGGGTGGCATTCCTTTTCATAGCAGGATCCCTTTGGTTGTCATCCACGACATCCTTAGAACACAGCGGTCCATCGACGGTATTCTACACCCCGTTCTGTTGTCCTACATGGCAACCTATCCTACGCTTACATTTCAACAAGATAATGCCCTACCACCCACTGCGGGTTTCTACTGCTTGTCTTTGTGCTGACAAGGTCACCTGACCTCTCCTTAATTGAAAACGTTTGGACCATTAAGGGCGGGGCCTTCCAATCAGCTCGGGATTTTGACAATCTAACGCGCCAGTTGGACAGAATTTGGCAAAATATCCCTCAGGAGGACATCCAGAAACTCTGTCAATCAGTGCCAAGCCGAATAACTGCTTGCATAAGGGCCAGGGTTTGACCATCGCGTTATTGACTTGTTCAGTTTGTGAAGCTCTTTCTCTTGAATAAATCTTTAATTCTTTCTGAAATTGTAATCATTAGCTTGTCTGTATATGTAAATCAGATCTTCTGATTTTTTTCGATTGTAAGTTATCCGTCAGTCCGTCAGGTGGCCTACCAGTTGGAAGACACGCAATCAGCAAATTTCAGACTTATCACGGACAGCAGACAGGCAATTAGCGGAGACAGCATCGGATGGTGGCAGCCCGTCATCATATTTCTGATCGTAGACTGGCGTAGATTTCCCACCATGGCTGGCTCCTTCCTGCGACTGATATTGCATGTCTGAAATTGGTAGTATCTACGAGAGCTTGTTCGGCTGTTGGTTCTGAAACGATTACACGTTTCTCTCGTAAATCACAACAAAAGCAACCGTCACATCAGTGCCCCAGCTTTTCCAGTGTGTTAGCAGTTGCACAGTCCTGTTCGTGCCCTAAGGGGGTTGTAATTTCGCCTTTCAGGAGCAGTTTCCGTAGGGTCAGCATCAACCGCTCACGGTATCTTACGCAAAAACAACCAACCGACCCCTATACTATGGTCTCTTGCGTCGTTTTGCTTTGACGCCCTCTGCTACGTCGGTCAAGGGATTTTTCTGCTGGCAGAGGTGGACCTGTGGCGTAATGTACCTCCCCCCTCCAGAAGATCCAGTCCACTGGATCGTAGACCGCATACATCCCGGGAAAACGTCTTAGCAACACGTTTCATGGCTTGATATGTATCTTCAACTGACTAAGAGTACCGGCATTTCACATGTATTTATTTATAGATGTGCCCGAGACTTTGTACGTATGGAATTTATTTATCACTTATAAAGCTTCTTTATTTACAATGTTTGAAGTAGTATGATTGGGGTATGAACGAAGAGCTTGTTTGCTTTATTAACACGGGATAGAGTCGTGTAGAGCTGGCCGTGAGAGAAGCAACTGACACGAAGTTCCACTCCCGCAACACGCAATGTCCGCCTTTGTTTATGGTCATGGCATAACATAAGCTCACTGGGAATTGTACATGTTTAAATCGAAATAGTAAATTTATTAGAAATAAGTGCGATTCGGAGTGTAAAAATTTCGCTCGTCTGTGCCACTTTCCGTCAAAATTTCCGCATCTATGACATTACGTTGGAGATAAGTAACGTTAAGACTCTGCGAGTGAAGGCTTCTGAGGAGCGACATAATGCAAGGCGCTCTCGATTAGAGTTACATCGCGCCTGGCTTTCGGAAGGAGTTTCCAGAGAGCGAGTTAAAGTACGATGTTCTCGGCTGCAGAAATTCTCGCCTAGTGATCCTCACTGGATTCCTGAGACCGCATAGTCTTCAGTCTTTTAGCTGTTTTGTTGTATTCAGAAGGAATCGACTGCTTTCTAGGAATTTGTATTCCTAAGTAAAACTAAATCTTAACTTAATGAGTAGACACCCAATCACAAGACAAATTTAATAAATTCGTTTCTACTAGCAAAGAATAAAAATAAAATCTGTCAAAATAAGAAAAGCAATGACATTAAGTTTTTAATACACAAAGCGAAATAAGTAAATCCATGTATCCTAAACAAGTAAACTGGTTGCTAGTGTGTATTCGTAAATATACGACTGTATTACTTACTTCTGTTACTGACGTAAACTTCCGAAAACACACCTTTCACTGAGTTAAAAGAAAGAGTTAACAGCGCCCTCTATTGGTACTTCGGTGTATCACGCGATGATGATTAAACATCACAATTACTAATCTGAGCAGCCGATTTAGATAAAAATTTAACTTACGACATCTTTTTTTCGTGTTCTGATTTTGACGGAATAAAACGCCAATATGTTCTCCCAAGCTACGCACAAGTTACCTGTGAAAACCCTATGAAAATGTGTCTCATAGTTTTGGAGATTAACATGTTGATACAATCAGACGGGCAGACGGACACGACAGTTGTAGATAAAACTTTAAATCACGGTATCCTTCTTTCCTGTTATCTGAATTTGATAAAATAAAGACTGTACGTTGCCCTAAGCTACTCTCAGGTTATCTGTGATAACCCCATAAAAATTTGTCTAGTGGTTATAGCGATTACCGTGTTCAAACCGACAGTCAGTCAGACACTGCTGTTTTACCGTTTTATTATTGGTATAGATATAGATAGGTACATTTCGAGTCTCTTTATACTAATCCATCGTGACCACTAGATTCATTGTCTACTTACTTATCTAATCATTATTTTATAAGGTTGATTCAGTCAACTGATAACAGAGGCACTGTGACCTCTGGTGGTTGAGCGATTTTCCGCCTAAAATATATGCAGGGTGCACAAAGCAGAGTCAGAACCACGATGGTGCATGAAATTGAGACACTCATCACTATGTCTCTGAAGCATCGATCATCACGGTATTGCTGCTGGAGCGTATTATCCACAGTATTGTGTCCCTGTTGAGTTCCAAGAAGCCACTGAGATAGGTTTCATTCTAGTATCGGACTACTTCCTGTGGTTTATCGGCCAGTGCAAGAAAAGTTGTGTCATATTCACCATGGTGGCCCAAATCATGGTAGCCGGAAGATGAAAAGTTGGTCCTGAGATGTCACAATGTGTGTTGTTAAATAGGAAACGGCTGCCTTCCAGCTCTGGTCGTATTGCATCGACAGGTCCACCTTGCTGATGGCAGTTTTCAACAAGCACTTTAGGTTAAGACATGCAATATATCCAATGTACGCCTGACCTTTTGAAAATAAGGTTGTTGTACTAGAATATCCCATGGGCATCCTTCTGCTCCAGCTTTACCAGAAATAATTATGCCTCAGATGCTTCTGCACTGGTCAGCATCACTTGTGTTGGGCATTTCATGACCCACCCTCTGCGACAACAATGGTGTTCATTCGTCAACAAGGACTTTCTTTATTTCCTCGGAAGCTGACGTTACCTCTTTCGTCCTTACCTCTACATATTTCCCCAAGGCCTCCAAGTCTACAGTGTACTAATGGACTTTAAAGCATTTGTATCATAAGCCCATTCCTGCTACTGGAATGGGATCAGCAAATATAATCGAAAATGGTTGCTGTTAGTTTCTACCATCGCAACGTGATTACGTAATGAGAGATTTTACTTGGTCAGTGTGGCAATAAACTGTACCTTGGCCGGTGGCAATTCCTTCTGCCAAAGTTATGCACTGTCTGGCTTGGCTAGCACTTGGCTGGGTCACCGTCGGGGTCTGCCGAGTGCTGCTGACTAGCAGCGTGCACTCAACCCTTGTGAGGCCAATTGAGGAGTTACTTGATTGAGAAGAGCGAAACCGGTCACGAAGACTGACAACGACTGGGACAGTGGTGTACTGACAATACGCCTCTCTGTATCCACATCCGGTGACGGCTAAGGGTGAGGATGACACGACGGCCGGTCGGTACCCATGGGCCTTCAAGGTCTATTCGGATTTTGTTTTGTTCCTTCTGGGTCTTCCATAACCCAGCTTGGAATCTTTCGTGAGTAAAGCGCAACTGCCCACGCACAGCATTCAGCCTCATTACTTCTCCCTCCAGTCATTGATCCTGGGATGTGTTTATCCCCTCCTCACTTGAGAGGTGCGGCAATGGTATCAGGATGCATATCATGGTCATCCTTTGTGGTGACGCTACCTTCAGAAAGGGAAGCTTGAATATCTCTCCCTACTCCTTACTGAAGAATTACAAAAATAGCCTTCACATCATGTATATTGGTAACATATCAAATGAAAATGAACAAACCTCCAACCCTCCACGTTATCAAAACAGTAATCCAAGCAAAAAAATCAGAATTATACAAACAATACATAGCCTCATCAGCAATTATTCCCAGTGATCCGTATACTTCCTATGCACGTAACCACATACAATGAACACTCTAAATTATATTTCACCAATTACATTACACCAGTCTTCCTACTAAACCCACTCAAATTACCGTGTTTGTCATCCACTTTGTGAATCACTTCTAATTCAAACTCAGTTTTAATGCCGACCAGGTAAGCCTACACAATGGATCCTTTAAACCTAACAACCATTTTAATGCCTCGTGTTCTATCAATACCTTAAATTTTTACAATGCAGATAACATCACAAGTATGTCTTACTGTAAATCGAGTTCAACTTGTCCTGAGTGGGAGAGCAATTTTTCTCAGCCTTCTTCAATTGCTATGTAGCTAAACAATTGTATGCTCCTATCTTCTTGCTAAGAACACAAACCACTGCATAGTTTTTTGCATCACACAATAAAATAAATTTGCTTTCATAATCCAGGGAGACCAACACTGAGAAATGTGTTAATACTTCCCTCAGTTTTTCAAATTCAGCTTGACATTTTGCTGTTCACGGCAACTTCCTTCAAAAAATGTGTGAGTGGTTTTACAATATCTGCAAATCCCATTAAACACTTAGTATGGTAATTAGCTAAATCTAAGAATGATTGTAACTCTCTGCTCATCAGTAGTACTGGGAAACTTCACATTGTGCTTATAAGTCATGGAACCATAATTACTCCATTGTAACTCATCACATGTCCTGAGTAATTCACTTCTCATATTGATACTTAAGGTCAGAACGCGTGGAAAACAATCTCTTGAAGACTTCTTTTAATCATTGTACATATTCCTCCATATCTTTTTCAATATGATAATATCATCCAGGTACACCGTCCAGTGTCTCAGCTTCAAATCCCTAAACACTCCATTAAGCACGTGTTGAAATGTGGCTGGCGCATTTCTTAAACCAAACGGCATTCGTTGATACTTGCAATGATCCCAAGGAACTGTAAATGCTGTCTTTGGTCGATCCTCTGGCACTACTTCAAATTGATGGTAATCACTTTTCAGGACTATTGTGGAAGTGCGTGTACACTGTCCCAAGTTATCAAGGCTCTCCGTAATATTCGGTAACACATATGCATGCATAATCGTTCTATTATTCAAATAGTGATAGTCGCAACAGAATTTATATTTATTTGTACTGTCTGATGGATTTTTGATAATGCAACAATCAGTGCTCCCCAGGGACTATTATTCTCTTCAATTAAGCCATCGTTCAGTTGCTGGTAAACTCATTCTTCCATTATTGTTTATAAACTATGGGGTAACCTATGTGGTTTCTGACATTACGTAATTTATCTCCTATCAGAATTCTGTGCCATGTTATTGAGTTTGTTTGCAATAGGCCACGAGTATTGAATAGGAGTTCTTACAATAGCTTTTCCAAGGTTACCCACTCTGGTCCTTTCAGATGCTCCCCTTTTGTAAGTAATGCAGTTCTACCGGCGAATTTCTTACGGCTAGACACGCTTGACCCACTTAGATCATCCTCATCTAGAAGGTCTAAATCCTTTTGTCAAACGTACATCATTGGCATCAAAATTATCTACACCAACTGGAATCACTCACTCGCCATCCACTTCCTTGATATGTACAACACTCTGCACATGAATCATCGCGCTGCATCACATTCTTCATCCTCGTCTATTGGTTCCACCACATACAATAAGTTCACAGATACGTCCATTCTCATGTTCCCGGAAAGTAATTTCACAGTGCCTTGTGGCACTTTATCAAGCGATTCAAACTCTTAATGTCTTTGCACACAGTTTAATTGGTTCATCCTCTACAAGCGATGAACCTTGTGGCAGTATGTTACCGACAACTACTTCCCCACCCGGTACAAAGCTGCACTGACTTCTCACATTGGCTAACAAAGGTAAATTTTTCGTGATGTTTGTGCATGAAACCCAAACCTAGGCTCACACAGCACATTCCAGTTACATGGCACAAAATTCATGTAATCTCTCAGAACAGTTTTGGTTTAACCTGAAAATCTAATATCGCTGAAGCTAGCGATTTTACGTTATTTGAAAGGCGCCAAGTGATCAACATTTGAACTTAGTGTGGACACCAGACATGAAGAAGTGCAGACAGCATCAGGCGGTGGTAGCTTGTCAGCCTTTTTCTAGACACAGAGTGGCGTAGACCTCCCGTCGTTGCTGGCTGCTGGTAGTGAGTAATACTGCCTATCTAAAATGGGCAGTACATATGCGAACTAGAGTAGATATTGCTTTTGAAATTGTGCACTTCTCTCTCCTAATTCACAACAGAACAGAGGCACATGACTGGTCGTTTGGCGACCATGATATCACTTCCCCAGATTTTCCTTTCTATCAGCAATTCACTGTTATGTTTGTGCCATGTCGGTGTAACAAGCTCGCCTTTCAAGAGAAGTTTCTGGGGTTTCACCATAATTTACTCACAATATCTTACGCAGTAACGTCTAACCAGCCCCTGTAGTGTCGCTTCTGCTCATTCTGCTATGGCGTCCCCTGGTAAGTCAGTCACAGATTTTTTTTCTGTTGGCAGAGGTGGAGCTGTGGCACGGAAACAGCAATTTAAAATAGTAAACAGTGTTCTCCCAACACTCAGCTGAATTTATTAACGCGTAATCACTATCAAAAGACCTTGGAGTGTCACTATTATGGTCGTTATTTAATGAAATTATCAGTTTCTCCAGAGAACTTTCGAAAATATGTATATTCTGCCATGCATTTTTTGAGAGTGTCGTCCAGTCTTCAAAGCTGATTTTTCGATGAGCTTCGTCGTTAGTGCTTACCTTGCAGGAAAAGCAACATTTTTATTGCTATTGGCAATGTAACCTTGAATTTGAGCCCACATCAATCCCAATGTGTCGAAATCTCCGTGATAAGATCGTAACTTAATGACTGTATAGCTACTCGGCTTTTGTCAGCTTATCGAGTTCCTATGTGGGAAGTCATAGTTTATAGATTGCCGGCCGGAGTGACCGAGCGGTTCTAGGCGCTACAGTTTGTGCAACCACTACGGTCGCAAGCTCGTATCCTGCCTCGGGCATGGATGTGGGTGATGTCCTTAGGTTATTTAGGTTTAAGTAGTTCTAAGTTTTAGGGGCTGATGACCTCAGAAGTTAAGTCCCATAGTGCTCAGCGTCATTTGAACCATACTTTATAATTTAATATCAGTTCAATAAGCTTCACGTTTTTAAGATATCACTTAATTCGCAGTTTCTATGCTGAAACCGACCAAATGCCTCCTCCTGTCATTTTGTCATGGCAGGCGCTTCAACAAAACAAATATAAAATAGTAAGGACCACCACCAGGAACAACTGTTGACGATTTTCCAACATTTGGCACTAACGAATTCACGAACATTGCTTTGGACATGAAATCCTTCAATGGGTACGAACCACTTAGTAAATTCATGAAGATTTTTTTCTTCATGATATTATCCAGTCTTCTTTGATGTAAAAAACAGGAGACAGCTTTGGAGTAAACCTTGCGAGATGTCTGTATGAAGAGAAATAAGTTTGCAATTCTTATCCGAAGGCATTGCAACTGTTCCGTTGATTGTGCCGTCTGTGCAGCCCTGCTTGAGAAAGTGTCCAGAATTGACTACAGTTTTATCAAGCAATACCACTTCATGGATTTCAAGCCATGGATCTGCCTCCATAATCTGGATGGCCAAGCAACTCTATGTTCTACACTGATGAGCACAAACGCTATGACCACATGCTTAATGGCGTGTTTGTCCATCTATGGAACGCAGCACAAAAAAATGATTCAAATGGCTATGACCACTGTGGGACTTAACATATATAGTCATCAGTCCCATAGAACTTAGAACTACTTAAACCTAACTAACCTATGGACAACACACAACACCCAGCCATCACGAGGCAGAGATAATCCCTGACCCCGCCGGGAATCGAACCCGGGAACCTGGGCGTGGGAAGCGAGAACGCTACCTCACGACCACGAGATGCAGGCAACGCAGCACATCGGTGGTTCTGTGTGGCACGGATTCGACAGGTACTTGGTAGTTTCCAGAGGTAGGTGTCACCGGATTTCTAGGTACAGATCACGTAGATCCCATAAATTACGGTTCGGTGGTCTGTACCGCGGAGCTGGCGCCCTGTTGTGACCCAGATGTGTTCCACCATAATTCAGATCAGGCTAATGTGGTGGCCAAGCTACCACTATGATATTCCTCAAACTACTGTAGCGCTATTCTGGCCTTGTGACGCGGACAGTTATCCAGCAGGAAGATGCCATGGCAATCTGGAAAGACGCCAAACTGCAAGGGATGAAGGTGGTCCGCAATAATGTACACGAAGTCCACAGATGTCATGGTGAATTCGATTACTATCGCAGGCCCCATGGAATCCCAGGTGAACATTCCTAGTAGCATAATATGGTCCCCATAGGCACCCATCCTCCGTGCGAGATATCTTTCGAGCATTTTCTGCCTGGATGAAGATGTATGTGTACGCTAGCATCAACTTAGTGTTTCAAGAAACGTGTTTAATCCGACCAGGTGTCACGGTTCACGCAGCAGAGGCGGCAACCTGTGGAAGATCTACCGACAGAGTACAATCCTAATGTAGGAAATATTGTTATGGAACACACCGTTCAGAGCATATTTTTGAACAGGATGGCTTGCATCAGATGACTCCTGCGACTTCCCATATTAACCCAACATTCTGTTCAATTATATCATTAGGCACTGTATCCTCGTTATTGGAGAAACTGATCTATGGTCCAATGTCGATGTACAATGCTCACTGTAGTCGTAACTGAAGAGGTCGTTGGGTCAACATGGGGACACGTAGGGATAACTGCTGCGGAACCCTGTGTTCAACAGGGTGCGCTGAAGGCTCTGCATTCCAAATGTATTGTCTGCACCAGCATTGTTCTCTGCCGATAGATCGGCCCCAGATCGCCGCCTATGCTGTTCTACAGAGTGGACAACCCTACACGTTCTTCGCGTACACACAACACCTTGTCACCTACTCGTGGTTTCGCGTTCTTTAACCTCTTTCCGTAGATGATCACGACTGTTGCACGCGAACAGCCGAACATCTTTGAATCTCAAGATAAAGAAAGTAACTTGAAGAACGAAAACAAAACGAAACAAAAACAGAACTAACAGATCCTTGCTTTGCTTTTGAGGAGGTTTCTCTCAGCACTAGGGCAAATACAGAGTCAGCATCAAACGTCCCACGCGACAAGAAACGATAGCAAAAGAGTAGGTACCCAGAATAGCAAAACAACAACCCAATGAAGAAATGAAATAGGTTCGCCCACAGTATAACATGAGAATAGTATAAAGCACCAAAGAGCAATAGGCTCTCCATTTACCAACATTTTTCCTGTAGGGAAAGAATGAAAAAATCACCCTTTCCTAGATGGTCGTTCCCGGGAGCCTTCTGTGGAAGTCGCCTATGTCAGTGGATTTCCCCAATTGCGGCTTGTACCGACGACTGAATGAGTCTATATCCGCCTACTTTCGTTACCGTGTTGCTTGCCCGTAACGCTACAGGTGGCATTCAGTCTCGCGGTGAGCAGTAGTAATAATGTTTTGGCTACTAAGAGTAGCTCTTCTCTTTCCATCAACAGTTTACAATTATAAAAATGTCCACAGTGAAATATCATGCTGTCCATAACTGTAAACAAAGATGAACGACTCTCTTGAAAAAGATGTGCATCCCTAAAGGCAATTAACTCTTATTTCAAACACTTCTGCGGAGCGACGTCCGTGGCACGCTGGGGTGGATCGCACCCCAGAGACAACATTTGTCTCAGCAAATAATCTGTTGAATACTTTTACTTGTAAAATTTTTATAACTTCTTAAACGCATAATTTTTTAAGTTATATCGTTCATATAATCTACAAATACAATAAGAAATTCAAGTACCGCAAAAACTGAAAAATATTACTATTTAAAAAATCAGAACTTTCTTATGTTTTTATATAAATGGCTAAAAATTTAACAGAGTTCTTCAACAGATAGTACTACAAGAAAAAATAGTATATTAGTGCACTGATATAATAAAAGATATTTACTCTGGAAAATAAATTGGAGGTATTTCTTGGAAAATTGAAAATTCTGTTATTATCAGAATAAGCAAAGTGTTTAGTGTTCAAACACAATATTCATACGATTTTGATTAGAAAATAGAAGTAACATGTACATAATAACGAAATAATATAATTTCTGTCTAATTTATGTATCTTTAACGTTCACACTTATCGCAGATAACAATTTTTGTCCACTTAAAGCAACTCCTCGAACATGTACTCCAAGATAAAAAAAAAAAGCTTCGCAACACGAGAGAATTATTATAATGGGGCGCAAATCGGTAGATGTGATGTACATGTGCAGACAAACAAATTATTACAATTTCAGATAAATTGGATGATTTATTCAAGAGAAGGGGTTCACAAATTGAGCAAGTCAATAGCTCGTTGGTCCACTTCTGGTCAATGTGCGAGCGGTTATTACGCTTGGCATTGTTTGACAGAGTTATTGGATATCCTCCTGAGGAATATCGTGCCAAATTCTTGACGCTTTAGATTGTCAAAATCCCGAGCTGGTTGGAGCGTTCTGCCAGTAATGATCCAAATGTCCTCGATTGGGGAGAGATCCGACGACCGTGCTGGCCAAGATAGGGTTTGACAAGTAGGAAGACAAGTCTTAGAAACTCTCACGGCTTTCGGGCGGACGTTATCTTTCTGTAATGTAAGCCTAAGATGGCTTGCAACAAAACAGGGCGTAGAATATTGTCGAGGTACCGCAGTGCTGTAACGGTGCCCACGGATGACATCCAAAGGAGTCCTGATTTGGAATGAAATGCCACCCCAGACCACCACTCCTGGCTGTCAGGCAGCATGGACAGAAATATTCCCTTTCGTTAAGGCTTTGGTACTGGAAAGTTAGTTTTTAACTTATATTTCTGGTCATGCTCCAAGATTACACATGCCTTCTTGCAGCTTACATGGTAATGCGTTGCTTCGCCTTAAAATTCTCGCGATAGAGGCACCAGAGTGGTTTTCCCAATTAACTAGTACAAAACATCACTCGTTCTCATTTTTTGTGCAGCAGCCCAATATCTGAGTTTTCGACTTATACCTGTACTCGTTTTGAAATGATCTATGAAACCTTCTGAGTCTTCTTCTTAGTATTTGGATGGTTCTATACGTCAACAGACGGTCTTTGCTCAGCTTTTTACTATTAATGAGATACACATATTAGCGATGATGCGGCCAACATTGTACGGTACTTGCGTACCGATTTCTAAGTAAACATGATATGAGTTACATTTAGTAACGATGGTGTTATGGCCAACATCGTACACTATTTAGCAGGCACGATGTGAGGACTGTTGTTAGTCAATAGAAATCGGTAATCAGTAATTTGTAATTTTATTTTCTAGTGACCAACACCATTAAAAATTTTAACGCCCGAAGTATAAATAAACAATTAACTGACTAATTAGCTGGTTCGAAACAGAGGAACAGTTATTCCACAACTCCGTTAGTAAGTGTCGGTGGTGATGTCACGGAACTATTGATGCGAATTGAGACATTACATTCTTTCGGATAACATGACAGTAAAGTAACTTTACAGATAGATGTGTTATGCTAGGACTACAGGCAGTTTTAATAGCAAATGCTGTTATTAACATTAGGCCTGGCGGGAAGTGCTTGTAAACTAGAGCGACTTACGTTTGGTATAGTCCGTGACAAAAATAGGCTACACATAAAAAATATACTTCGCTGGTGTCAACGCTTTATTTACTTCACATTTCTTTAAACTCTGACCGAAAGTAGATAGCACCTTCCCCTTTTAAGGCTACGAGATTTTGTTTTCACTGTCACAATAGACAGTAATCAAACAGTATACAGCTATCTCAGTTCTGAAGAACTGCCACTTCTGTACTTCTCTGTAGTACCCTGCTATCAGTTCTCTCTTTTGCTGGGTACCTTTGCTCATCGATTTCAGTATTTTCATTAATGGTGCTCTCTGCTTTTTCCTCTAAGAAGATACATGTGCAGATAACTAATTTTGTTTAGCGACGAAGATGTTTAGATATGTGTAAAACATGTAGGAAGTTGCTTACGCCGTTAACAGCATACGGATTTCCCACGCTTTTTCGTTTTCGACACACTATCAATATTGTTTCAACAGTATATATTATTTGTGCACAACGAAATTGCAGACTAATGTTTTAGGTTTGAAGATACATACCAATCATCTCTAACGAAAGTATGAACAGTTTTTTTAATCAAGTTTTGAGATGTCTTATGTGACGTTTGGGACCAACTGTGTTTCTTTGGAGCTCTCTCTGTAGACGAGATCACAAACATACGCTAATACAGAAACCTTAGACTCGCAGTTCACAGACGAAAACCATGGAGGTGAAACGAATTTTCATCACTAGAATTTGGCATAGTGCTACCTACATGACACTGTTGAGTGTTATTTTCTAGGAGCTATTAGCAAAGCTACTTCCTTCGTAGTATTAAAGGGAAGTCAGCAATGTGTTGGCATCGAGGTCACGTTCTCCCTTTCTTATATTTCCATAATCACTCACAACAAAACAAACACCCAATATTACATTTTACAGCCACTTATCACGTCATCGGGAGGTCTGAGGGCAATGTCAGGTCACTTTGATTAAGAACTAGTCAAGAATAGGGAGTATAAGGAATCTGTCAAGTATGTTTTGTGCAGAAGATATCTATAATCAGAACCACACATACGACTTCGTGAGCCCCTGATTTGGAGGAAGGACATAAATGATGTAAAATAAGCTCTGACGTTTTCGTCGCTTAGATGAATGCAACTTCATTGAGCTATATTCATTGATTTTGCCATGGCGGCGTAGTTACAAATACAAGGATGAGCTAAAACATTAAGACCACTGATCACCCCGAGAATGAATGCCACTTGGGCACGTCGTGATATGAACCGCAAATGCGAATATCCACAAACATAAGTAACTTTGGTAAACAACAGATTGTTATGTCCCGCCACCTAGATGTGGTAGTGTTGTGACCATTTATGGATATGGACGGTGTACAGTGAAACCACGAGTAGGCGAAAAGGTACCGGTCGTTCACACGTCACAATACAACACGGAGTTTTGAGGCTTGAGCGTTGACGGCGATCTGTGGCAGATCTGACGACAGACAACACTGGTGTAGGTGTACGTTTTTCGGAGCACCCTATCAAATGGTTCAAATGGCTCTGAGCACTATGGGACTTAACTGCTGAGGTCGTCAGTCCCCTAGAACTTAGAACTACTTAAACCTAACTAACCTAAGGACATCACACACATCCATGCCCGAGGCAGGATTCGAACCTGCGACCGTAGCGGTCTCGCGGTTCCAAACTGTAGCGCCTAGAACCGCACGGCCACTACTGCCGGCAGCACCCTATCCAGCACACATTGTGATCCTGAAGGTCAGTAGGAAACGACCCAAACATTTCCTTGGTTACCCAACGACATCGTCTATTGCAACTGCAGTGAGCACGAGATCGTCGAGACAGTAAGGTGGGTCAATGGAAACGAGTCGTTTGGTTGCATGAAGTACGTTTCTTGTTACACAGGGTCAATTGTCGAGTATGAGCTTGCGGAACACCTGCTGTAAATGTTCGTCGCGCCACTGGCACACTCAAGTTGCTATGGGGGACGTTCACTTGGCTTCCATGGGTCTTGTGGCAGTAACGGAACGCACCGTGACACTTGTGGACTATGTGAACATTATTGCGGATCATCTGCAACCCTTCAGGCGTCATGGCTTGCGTGATGGCGATGCCATCTTTCAGCAGGACACGTGTCCCTGTCACAAACCCAGAATTGTGCTGCAGCGGTTTAAGGAGCATGATACTGATGTCGTGGTCATTAGATTCGTCTGATGTGAACCCGATGGAACACATCTGGTTCGCTATAAAGCGCCAGCTGTGTGCGCACAAACCACCGGCGCGAAATTTATGAGAATTGCGTGACCTGAACGTTGACGTCTCGTGCCAAAGAGAATCGCTGCTGCACTGCTTTCCAGAGAGGGGTAACTCGCTATTTAGCAGATTCTCATCAAGGTTTGGCTCATCAGTATAGTATAGTGACTGTTTGATGAAGTTTCAGTTGTATGGACAGTCATTTTGAATTTCCTCTTAATAATATTTCAGTCTGAAGTCTTATGGCAGCCATTAGGTGAGTGAAAGGCTGCTGTTGGCCACTTATTACATCACGTGATTTCTTAATGGTCAATTCATTTTAAGCTCGTTGTTGTTCGGTATCTTTTATCACTTTCGTGGAAATGCAAAGATTGTGTCTGAGCTTTTAAGTGTAGAATAACACTCGAAAGTGTAAATAAATTGCTTAGAGGACGTTTCGGCCAAAGTAGAATTAGTGGAACTAAACAGCAAATATTCATTAATTCGTAGAGAATAATTTATATTTACGCAAGATATTATCTGTTGAAAGGAGCCGTCATAAGCAATTTTAATACTTGTGCCGGCATTGCCTCACATAAAATTTTCGCTATAATAGTATTTCATCGTCTTTATTAGTTGAACAGCGTCCTTTTTTTGTTTCTCGCTTTCGGTGTGATGTTGTATTGTGTCACTATTGGAGCGCCCGCTTAAAGTTCTCATATTTCATTGTTTGCCCGCCCATCGGATAAGTGGATTCGTCCGGATTTTAGCAGGATCCTAAAAGTTTTTCGCTCCCTTGGGAATTTTTTTCTTTCTCTCCTGTTGTAGTGGTGAAGTTGAGAAGTTGTGCGAGCGCGGAACATTGGATGATGCAGAACTTTGTTCCGCGGTCTCTGCAGTTTTGTATGTTTAACGCTGCGGTATTCCCCACAGAGTGGCTGCGCGCTCTTTTACGTGCCTTCATACACACGTTACACAAAGAATACGTATTCTGTCGTACTTCATAATGTGAATTGCAGCTACATATAAAATATGTCACTCATTTATGTGATTTTCTAATGTATGGTATCTTTTGTTATATGGGACACGTTCACAGTGTTCGATGTACTACAAGCGGTATGAATCCGTACCAACATGTACCTTCGTCTACCGTCTCTCAGGCTGAATTTGCCACAAGGGATACTTTATTTTGCGTTTTATGGATCTTTTAAAACAACTGTGACACATTTTATTTTGCTTTAACGGAGTGAGTGTTTAGGAAATGCTGAGTAATATTTCAGAATATTTTATTCTCAGCTAATAATTTCTTTACAAAGACATATCATTGTTGCCTAAAATTATATATTGAGAAAAGATTTTACTTTTCCTAAATATTTATAATGACAGCGCATATTATTAGGTCAAACTATTTGATAGATTAAAACTTGGCTTGGATTGAAGCTCGAAGAGGAAATTTCGCCCTCACATCACATGTCATAGTCCGTCTCGAAGGTTCCCTCTTCCATTACCACTCTCCTACACATCCAGACTCTTTAGAAATTGTGTTGAATACGTTACTGGGCTAGTACTTGTGAGAAAGAAAACATTATAGTGAATGGGTTGGACACAGCCTAGGAATCAAAGCTCCATGCTAGAGTCCCTGTCCAGAACACATTTTCCATCTGTCTGAAAACGACATTGTTGCAGGCAACCCGAGTAGCACTATCCTAGCAAAATCTGAAGGAGAACTCACGATGAGTTAGGAAGGATAAGGGGAAGGCACTGACAGATCAGGACTGTGAGACGTTATGACTCAGTTGGTAACAGCGACGCCCGTGAAATCGAAGTTTAGAGTTATAGCCTGACACATTAATTTAATCTGCCTCCACTTCTTGGCAAAAGTTCTCTTCAGTTTCTTCGATGCTCACATGAAGTAATATTTTCTTGTTGACAAATTTGGATACAACTATTCCAACTGAGAAGCTCATTGAATGATCAGTTTCATCATGCAAACAAACGTATCATGGAAGCCCTTTCAGGCATTTCCAAGTAGCCTCTACCTGAAGTTTACCAGGATACGTCTCTACCTATATAACGACATTTTTAAGATCAAATAATATTATACCTAAATACATCAATGAAAGGTCAAAAACTGCTCTGGGAGTGCTCAAAAAAAGAAACAAATAGATCATAAAATTGGGCTAAACAATGAAATCAAATCTCTTCGTGCCAAGCAGTAAGCCCTAACTGCTATACAAAGCACATCCTAATCTTACGAAAGTCCTGAATAATACCACTTTTTGCCCCAAACTTATTAGCAAGGCAAAAATCATACATAAACAGAAACAGAAAAGAAAACGCAGAAAGAAGATCTCAAGTTTAAAAGCTAAACAGAAACATAACCCAGCCATTACATTCAGTCTAACGAAAAACATCACCTCCATTCGAGTCTGGTGAACCTCACTGGCACTGTGTTCTTATAAAAGAAATAAAAGTGCTTGAAAAACGTCTGAAACACAATTTCATTACGCACATGGACGAAAAATACATATAAAACCTTACAGTTGATGCAGAAAGCATTCTCATACAGGAAAACAGAAAAGAGGCAAGTGAGGTAAACATTGCTTTCCCGAGAGAACTAGTAAGCAATGAAATCATAAACATAACAGCACAGGTGAACGAAAACACAGGAAGTAAAAACAATACGGACTTCAAAACACCGACCACATTTTAAAGAGAAACTACAGAAACACAGCACCATCATCACAAGAGCGGATTAAGAAAACACAGTGATTCTCGCGGATAACAAGCAATATAAAGCAATAAGACACAAGAGTTCATCAGAAAAATAATATTACAAAACTGAAATCAGATGCAACTATCAGGTTCCAAACGGAGTTGAGAAACACTCTGAAAGACATTAAGCACACACTAGAAGACAACGAGAAAAGAAAACCGGTACGGAAAAATACCCGTGCTCCTGCCCTCCGATGCCAGACGAGCTGCACGGGAAAGAAAGAATAGAACTATAAAAAACACCACACAGTACATAATGGTTTTATAGGTTCCAAACACAGCTATCCACCTCTGATTTAATACAGAGAACATGTATTACAGCATACCAATACACAACAGAACTAAATCTTAAGACACAGTGCACATTCACGTGAATACATCAAAAAAGCAATCAAGCTGCTAGAGCTAATGGCACAACAGAATTATTGAATAATGAATTTTATTTACAAAGTGAGAGATTACCAAAGGGATCCCCAGCATTTGGAACCATAACAAATAAATTTACGAACAATGTAAAACGGGCCATGTTTAACAAAACAGTGTCAAATAGGTGCAACATCAGATATGTGAATGACATCCTGTGCCTGATAGATGCACCAAGCATTAAAAGTGACCAGTTACATACAGTGGCAATTTGTGTTCAGGAAAACATACATTTTACAACAGAAACAGAGCATCATACGCAGTTCAGTTTCTTATACATTATCATAAATATCCATAAAAACCAATACACATTCGACATTTACCCAAAACACTTATACATCAGATATTACAACTCTCAAAAGCAGGTAGCACTTACATACACGAGCCACCGACTACACACAGTAGCATTAGACACAATCCACTACCAAAAAGAAGTGAATATCACATAGACTAAAGCAATGGATACAAAGAAAACTTGGCAACGAAGGTGAGCAATAAAATCAAGAAACAGAAAAGTGCAAACACGTTCCTATCACTAACACAAAGACAGAATCCCACACAAACACACACACACACACACACACACACACACACACACATGACACGAGAAATGGAAGAACACAAAGTGAGAAACAAACAGAATACGGAAAATGGTGTACTGTGACACACAACCGCAAATACACATACAGAACATCCAACGTTTTTTAAAAAAAATGCGATATAAAAATACCCCACGAAACTAATTCGACATCATTCTCCAAAAACAACAGGAAAAACTGATATCTACCAAATGCAATGTAATACATGTGATGGAAGATACATAGCTCAAACCCAAGAGGACATTTGATTGCAGACACAAAAAACATGTAACAGCATGTAAATATAATACAAATCAGAACACTTATACTAACACCAACATCAAGTTCCCACCAGAAACACAGTCGTGGAAACTATAACGATAAACGAAACAAGAAAAGCCCTTCCTCACCCTACAAGAAAACTACCACATTCATAAAACCATGGCAGAAAAGAAACAACTCATAAATGATCAGTCCAACCCGGCAAGCTACACACTCTTTGAACTAACTCATCACTTAATATAACATTAACTATATACATATCACTCCCTCACCCTCTCGCACACATGTCACCCACTCACAACCTCCGTCCACTCACCACGATCAACTCTTCCTACTTTCTTTCTTATCATCACTTACTTTACTTTACATGTGGCAAGGGCCTTATCGACCATACGCCTGCTTTGTGAGCCTCTTCCACTTCTGTCTGTCCAATGCGCTGTCTGTCCAATGCGCTGTTTGTCCAGTTGCTGTTGCTGTTCATCCTAGTTGTGTCCTCCAGAATGTTATCCCGCCATCCTCTTCTTCTCGTTCCATCTATTGTTCTGCTGAATGCCATTGTAGGTAGTCTATTCTCTGTCATTCTTGCTATATGTCCTGCCCAATTCAACCTTCTCCTCTTGAGCACTTCGAAGATGTTACGGTGTTTGTTAGCCCACTTAATTCTTCTTCTTATTATCCTTTCCATGTTATTTTCGCCGTATATAAGTCCAAAAATTTTCATTTGTACTTTTCTTTCGAACATTAACAGTTTTTCTTCAGCTTTCTTTCTAAATCGTATTGTTTCACATCCATATAATATCAAAGGTATAATGGTCGATTGATAGAAGCAGATACTGAAGTTATCGCTAAGTGATCTTTTTCTCAGAATTTTCATGAAACTATAAAGTGTCTTGTTTGCTGTTGCTAAACGAGCATCTATTTCTATATCTGTTCTGTTGTTATTACTACAAAGACTTTGTAGGTACATGGAGTGTTCAACAGTCTTGACACTGAATACATCTAGAGTCAAAGGTGCATCTTTTCTGGTTTTCTCACTTATGGGCAGGTATTGTGTCTTTTCATCATTAACATGTAATCCTGTTTTCTCAGCCATTTTGTAGTAATTTTGCATCATTCTGATTAATTCTGTTTTGTAACTACTTATTAGTGCTACATTATCTGTATAGGCAAGTCTCGTAATGTTCACATCCTGTTGCTGGGTCCCTTGTGGACTGGTTTTAGAAAATTCTCTATCGATCTCCTTTAGGACAAGGTTAAACAAAATAGGTGAAGTGTCCAGTGTACACGTTGAAATCTTCAGTTTCTCCTACCGGTGTCCTTAAGCGACAGAAAGTTTCGTCTATACATGTTTTAACTAATCCGATTAATTTTGATGGTATTTTAAATTCCTTCATTATATTTAGGAGATTCTGTCGGTGTGTGCAATCATAGGCTTTCTTAAAATCTACAAATAATATGTGTACATCCACATTGAATTCCCAGGCCTTCTCAAATACTTTTCTTAGGATGAATAAGTGATCTAGTGTGGATCTGTTCTTGCGGAAACCGCATTGGTAGTGCCCAATCAGTTCTTCTGTTAGTGGTATCAGCCCGTTAAATAGGCACCTCGATAAGATTTTGTAGGTGACATCCAGTAAGGCAATTCCTCTGTAGTTATCACAACCAAGTGTATCATTCTTCTTAAATATGGGGCACACAATTGCAGTTTTCCAATCTGCAGGAATGGTTTCTGTCTTCCAAATTGTTTCTGTTAACGCCTCTATTTCTGATTCCAGTTGTAGGCCTCCATTCTTTAATAACTCAGCGTATATATGGTCTTCGCCACAAGCCTTGTTATTCTTAATTTCTTTATTGCTTGCTGTATTTCATTTACTGATGGGGCAGTAACTATATCAGCTGTATCAATTGTATCAGTTTATTCCAATTAAAAGTAGGAGTGTGGGTCATTGCAGTTGAGAAGTAGTGAAAAGTATGTCTTCCATCTTTTTTGTATGTAAATATTTTCCCATACTGATCCTTTATAAACTGTTCCGTTTTGTTGAATTTACCAAAGGATTTTTTTTTATGTTTTGACACATCTACCTTGTCCTGTGATGTTGGAATTCATCCTCTGCTTCTCTGATCATATTGTTATAGTATTCCCTTTCCTCTTGTCTAGTTCTTTGCTTTTCTTGACGGAGTTTATAGTATCTTTCCTTCTTTCCAGCACTTTTTCATGACACTTTATGTTAAACCAAATTTTATTAGGTCTATTTCTTTTACCTATGATTTTGGAAGTTGATTCTTGAACACAGCCCTTCAGGTGTCTCCGACTGCTTTCGACATCCTGTGGTTCTGCATTAGTCAGTCTCGGTTTTGTTGGACTGCTCTTAATTTCTTTTGTAAAATTTTCTTTTATGTTTACTTTCACCAGGTTTCCTATGTTATATCTTCTAATTTCTTCTCTATTTCTGTTTACTTTCCCTTTGAGTTTCACTTTCATTTTTGATATGATTAACATGTGGTCTGTGTCACAATCAGCCCCCCTAAAGGTTCTGACATGTTAAATACTGTTTTGGAATCGTTTCTGATTAGCTACACGATCTATTTGATTGACTAACTTTCCATCTGGTGACATCCATGTTCCTAAATGAATGCGTTTATGTTGAAATTTTGTGCTGCTTATCATGAGACCATTTGTCATTGCAAAGTTCATAAGTCGAAGCCCATTATCTGTTCTTTCCTTGTGTAAGCTAAAATTCCCAATCGTTGGCTTGTAAATTTCTTCGTTTCCTAATTTGGCATTAAAATCTCCTAACACTATTTTGACATTGTGCTTACTTAATTAATTATAGGTTTGTTCCAGTTGGCTGTAGAATTCTTTCTTCGTGTTGTCGACCTTATCTTCTGTGGGTGCGTGTGCATTTAGAAATGCAATGTCTAGCCACTCCGTCTGAATAGTTATGTATGATATACGGTTATTAATACGTTTGAACTCTCTTATTGAGTCATCTGTTGATTTATGAATGTAGAAACCGGTTCCAAATTCATGGCGTTGACCGCAGTCTCCATACATTATTGTCCCGTCTGCTATTTTCAGTGAACATGTTCCCTGCCTTCTTACTTCTTGGAGGGCTACCAGTTCCACTCTATATTTTCTTAGTTCGTTTGCTAATATTTGGGCAGTTCCAGGGCGATACAGACTTCTAATGTTCAATGATCCAAAAGATAATCCTTGTTGCTTTGCCAGTTTTTGTTCCAGTATATCTTGTCCTGTTTCCGAGGCTGGGGTTGATAACCCTCTGCACAACCCCCAACCTGGAGGACCAGGAGTCTTCTTGATTTTGGGGTACTCTTCCCCTAGGAGGGTTGCCTTAACCGCGGCTGAGCGAGCCTCTCCTGCCACTGCTAATTTTGGTCCACCAGGGTATTTCACCGGTATCCTCTTCGAAACACATATCCACATCCCCCGTTCCTCCCCTCATATCTCTACAGAACACAATAAGACGACTTCAGTAATTTACTCTAACTCTCTCTCTCTCTTCTCTCTCTCTCTCTCTCTCTCTCTCTCTCTCTCTCTCTCTCTCTCACACACACACACACACACAGGCACACGCACGCACACACACACACACACACACACACACACACACACACACACACACGCACACGAATTATGTATTGCGAAAAAAAAACTCACAGGTTGGTCAAGCACACACCCTTCACGAAAAGCAAATGAACGAACATAAACACTGTAATACCGTGCTGTATGCGAATGCATATCACTGCAGTTTTATCTGTAAGGTGAGGCGAAGTGTAAATGACGCCACCGCAGTGTAAAAGAATGTGCTCGGAAAAAGAGGCAAAATTTTGCCAACTATATATGTCCACCGACGCTTCTCTCGACCGCAGTCTTAATAAATACCGAAAAAGCAACTGTTTGCAGGATATGTGAACAAGAGTCAGAAACACCGTAAGTACATAGTACGCCAACTCTATAAAGAAATACTGTTTTTAGTCTAAAACAACCAAAGTGTACAAACGTATGTATCCATATTTCCAGAATGACCACAGAGGATGCTCTGCAAATAAAAGCGAAGCGCGTCTGGTGTAGAATTCTCTTCAATTAATCGCAGTTAGCTTAAGATGGGAAACCAATAGTAAATGATTTTAACAACTGCTGCGGACGATGGTCATGCAAAAAAATATTAATTTCATCGTTTTATAAAGTTCTCAAAGTCGAATGAATGTCTTTGTGATGGCGGAACCAAGAGGAAGGAATAACTTTTAAGTGGCAAAGTTATAAATTTAACCAATTCCAAATACATTAATCTAGCACATAATATTAATTCTCATCGCTACGAACATTCACAGCGAGTTACCCGCTGAAACATAAAGATGTGCTTTATGTAGCTCCCCATTTAGGGCTTACTTTTTTGCACGAAGAGATCTGATTTCGTTGCTTAGCCCAATTTTTCGAGCTATTCGTTTCTTTCTTCGTGCACTAGCAGGACTATTTTTAACGTGTACATTCATATATTTAGGTATAATATTACTTGATCTGCAAATGTCGTTAGACTTTATATATTGGACAGATTTTTGTTGGTGGAGATGTATGTCTGTAAACTTCAGGTGGAGGCCACTAGGAAATGAATGACAGGGCGTCCATGAAATGTTTGTTTGAATGATGAAACTGATCACTCAATCAGCTTCTCAGTTTAAAGCTAATTTAATCAAGCTCACAAATAATTAAGAGGTTTCACCATTATCATACGCTCCTCTACACACTTTGTATGTACAGCCGCCAGTCGACAATCATAAAATGGGTCAAGTGGCTCTGAGCACTATGGGACTTAACATCTGAGGTCATCAGTCCCCTATAACTTAGAACTGCATAAACCTAAATAACCTAAGGACATCACACACATCCATGCCTGAGGCAGGATTCGGACCTGCGACCGTAGCAGTCGCGAGGTTCCGAACTGAAGCGCCCAGAACCGCTCGTCCACCGCGGCCGACGACAATCATACTAAGACAGGAAGGCGGATAACTACGTCGTGGTGAAGAGACAAAAAGCTCACTCAAACAGACAGGAATAGGGAAGGTTATCGACCGTGACCTTAATGATGAAACCAATCCATCATTTACGAAATCTACGGAACCAAACAAGAGTGGATGATACGAATCGCTTGGGGCGATGCAGATTTCAGTACAGTAGCGATATGGACGGAAGTTTCGTGTCTAACAGAAGCGGCTGCTCGCAGTGGCCTTGTGAGAGCCTGCCAGCACTGTCGCTGTCTACATCGAGTCGCTGTTTTAAGGGGCGCGCTGGCGTTGGCGCAGGCGCAGGAAGAGAATTTGGCGCGTGCGTAATGAGGTTAAGAAGCCACGTGCCGCTGGCGCGCCAGTAATTCAGTGGGTTGAGTCTAGCGCCCTCCGTGGCGTAGCCGCCCAGTTCCGCGGTCCAGTAAATTGTCGCTTAATGCGCCGCTTGATGAACAACGTTGACTTCGTTGCGAGAGAACTATTCAGATAATAGGGTTCCAAGTATTACCTAGTTTAAAGCCGCCGACACGATTAATGAGGTACTCCGCCAGCCGTACTTCCGCTCATTCCTTTATAATGAATGCTGGGACGTGGATGACGTTATCCCAAGAGTTAAATTTTATTACAATCTACTGAAAGGATAACAGAAACGTAGTGGTCTACTGAGCTACAGCAGACTTGTCGTACCGTTAACAACGGAAGTATTCTTCGTTTTTTCTTTCTCTTATTTAAAATTCTGGTTGCTGCTCAAGCAATAATAATACAATTTCACACTCATTGCATCCATGACTTATGTATTTTACACTATGAGACAGAGTGACACCAATAAAAGTTCTCAAAAGTTGTCACAATCAAGTAATGGGAGAATGTTTTCAAAACGATATGTCGGAATGGTCATAGGACAGTGTACAGTTTAATAACAACATATTAAGCATGCACTACCGTGCATAAATTGCATGTAGACTAATTATGAAAATTAACAACGAATCAAATTAAACTCAACACATATATTCTATCGAAGAGGAACAATCTAATCTAATCTCAAAGAACAGAAAAAAATAAGATACAAGCCTCATTGCGAAAAACAAAAAATACAGTATTAAAGATATCGAAGGAAGTACGAATACAACAGTACGTATTGTTTAAAAAAATCAAAAATCGAGAGAAATCATTCAGTTGTATTTATCTAAGTACTCCCATTCTAATGAAGCAGATAATCTCCCAGAAAAATTATAAAAACTTATAAATGAGAGCAGACCCTATTACAATATGATAATGGAAAATTTTAGTGTAATAGTTTGCCCTAAACTAAAGTATAACTATACAGCAGGAAAATTTAGAGATGTTAGCAGAAACTTCAGATATATTACACGGAAGCGCCAAAGAAACTGGCATGGTATATGCATTCAAAGCCCGCATCTCGTGGTCGTGCAATAGCGTTCTCGCTTCCCGCGCCCGGGTTCCCGGGTTCGATTCCCGTCGCGGTCAGGAATTTTCTCTGCCTCGTGATGGCTGGGTGCTGTGTGTTGTCCTTAGGTTCGTTAGGTTTAAGTAGTTCTAAGTTCTAGGGTACTGATGACCATAGATGCTAAGCCCCATAGTGCTCAGAGCGATTTGAACCATTTTTTTTTTTTTTTTTCATTCAAATACAGAGATATGTAAACAGGCAGCATACAGCGCTGCAGTCGGCAACGCCTGTATAAGACAACAAGTGTCTGGTGTTGTTGTTGGATCGGTTACTGCTGCTACAATGACAGGTTCTCAAGATTTAAGTTAGTTTGTACGCAGTGTTATAGACGGCGCACGAGCGACGGGACACAGCATCCCCGATGAGGCAATGAAATGGGTTGGTTCGTTGGTTTGGGGAAGGAGACCGGACAGAGTTGTCAACGGTCTCATCGGATTAGGGAAGGATGGGGAAGGAAGTCGGCCGTGCCCTTTCAGAGGAACCATCCCGGCATTTGCCTGGAGCGATTTAGGGAAATCACGGAAAACCTAAATCAGGATGGCCGGACAATGAAATGGGGACTGGCCCTTATGACCATTTCACGAATACTGTTAATATCAGGAAAAACATCAAATCTCCGACATCGCTGCGTCCAGAAAAATATCCTGTAACAACGGCGCCAACGACGACTGCCGTTCAAAGTGACAGAACTGCTATCCTTCGGCAGATTGCTGCTAATTTCAATGCTGGGCCATCAACAACTGTCAGCGTACGAGCCATTCAACGAAACATCATCGATATGGGCTTTCAGAGCCAGAGGTCCACTCGCGTACCCTTAATGTCTGCACAATACACAGCTTTACGTTTCGCCTGGGCCGTCAACAGTGACATTGGACTGTTGATGACTCGAAACATGGTGCTTCGTCGGACGAGTCTCGTTTCAAATTGTATCGAGCGGATGGACGTGTGCGGATATGGAGACAACCTCATGAATCCATGGACCCTGGATGTCAGCATGGGACTGTTGAAACTGGTGGAGGCTCTGGGGCGTGTGCAGTTGGAGTGATATGGGACCCCTGATACGTCTAGATACGACTCTGGCAGGTGACACCTGCAGCCATTGAGGTCCATGGTCCATTTCAATGGACTTAGGCAATTCCAGCAAGACAATACGACACCCCGCACGTCCAGAATTGCTACACAGTGTCTCCAGGAACACTCTTCAGAGTTTAAACACTTCCGCTGGCCACCAAATTTCCCACACATGAACACTATTGAGCATATCTGAGATGCCTTCCAACGTGCTGTTCAAGAGAGAACTCCGCTCCCTCGTACTCTTACCGATTTATGGACAGCTGTGCAGGACTAATGGTATCAGTTACCTCCAGATCTACTTCAGATATTAGTCGAGTCCATGCCACGTCATGTTGCGGCACTTCTGCGTGCTCGCGGAGCCCCACACTATACCAGTTTCTTTGGGTCTTCAATGAAGTAGAATCGGTCAAGAGAACTACTTATTTGTCCCTTAAATAATTTTCCAGAATAAAAGAAATGAAACGTGCACTAGGCAAGAACTGCAACTAAAAATGAAATTCAGAGTATTATGGCAACCAACTTTAGAGGTCCATTTAAACGCGAGGGATGAAGCTGTGGAGTAAAAGTAGAAACAAATATATTCATGCGACAGGACGTCACAATCGCAGCTTATGCGATCTTATTTAAGAACAGAGAGCAACATAAAATAAAAATTAAGCAACAAGATCAACATCTTAGAGAGTGTTACATACACTGACACTATGAAACGGGAAATTATTTACCAAAGGTACTTATGCAGACAGCTTAAAAATGTTGTAGGTGCGAAGAAAGCAAAAGAAAAGAAAATCTCACTTGAAACGATCCATATATTGAATGAAAGGCGAGAATTCCAAGTTACGATATCAGGAAGGTAATAGACTACGCATAATTAAATAAATCTCGTCAAAAATGTCTTCTAGACGACTTGAGTACGTACAACAGAAAATGATTTATGAGAACAATTCGAAATTTTTTTTTAAAAAAAGGAAGAAGAACAGTGCAGACACAAGCACTGCGTAGACATCAAATTCCGTCAGTTACGATCGCATAATACACGGTAATACCAACTTTGAGAAACTTGTTAAAATATTTAGAGGTTTCGTTTAGAGTTTGTGTAGTTAGAGAGATGAACCATAAGGCCGTTAGCAGTATAACAATTGGAAACACACCTAGAACTGATATTATTCAAAATGAAATGGTTCCTTTTATAGACAAAGTAATGCAAAAGGAAATTGAAGGATTATTTGTAGAATGTGTGCAGAGGAAGACAACAACTCAACAACGGAATGTTGTTGTACTTATTCTGTTTCACGTGAAATGAGACTGACACGACATGGAAAGCTCTAGAACTGCTGGTGTCTTCCCCATATTCAAGATATCCAGTAATATTATTATTTAGTGCATTGAAAAACTGACTCAATTGCGAGGAATTAATAATTGAAAGAGGAGTCAGAAAGAAAATTTCCATCTTAAAAAACTTATTTTAAAGAGACCTATAGAAATTTTGAGACACTGTTAGCGGTCATCAGTCTTTTTACAGGTTTGCTACCGCCAGCCACGACTTCATCTTCCATGTTATCTCGCAATCACAGAGTAGCACCTACACCCAACAGCGTCAATTACGAGAGCGTGCTGGAAAATAATGCCTCCGAATTTTTTTATACTTTTCTGAATACCGATTGAGGTATTACATGACACGCATATTACTCGGCCTACTTTATCACTCATCTGACGCAAGCTGCAACCCTCTGCCGCTGGAGGGCTCCGAATTGTAGCGTGTAACATGGCCGTATGTAACGTCACTATGTCTTAGACTGAGAAACAGCGTGCTGTAATCGAATTTCTAACCGCAAATAACGTACCTCCGACTGGAATCCATTGAAGAATGAAAGCTGTGTATGATCAGGATTTCATTAACATCATTAGTGTGCACGTTAGCTTGTTCGTTACAGTAATGAAAGAAACGGTGGTGCTAACCTCAACGAGTGTCACAGAGATCGGGGTGGACGACGGCGTATGGCAACCGACGAGACTCATCGGAATCGTGTTCATGAACTCATCACAGCAGTGGTTCGACGAGCACCAGGATGGCCTCCAAACTTCCCGGATTTAAACCCAATGGAGAATCTATGGGATTACGTTGATCGGGCTGTTCGTGCCACGGATCCCCAGCCGAGAAACCTAGTGCAGCTGGCTACGTCATTGTGGATGGCAGGGCTCCATTTCCCTATCGGTACCTTCCAAAACCCCATGGGCTCTCTTCCTGCACGTCACCCAGAGGTCCGCGCTGCAAAAGGTGTTTATTCAGTCTTCTGACAGGCGGTCACATTAATTTCACTGGGCAACGTATGTCGTTGCGTGAGAAACAGCGTGCTGCAATCGAGTTTAGAATTCGGAGAGTTCGTTCACACATGGAGTACTCTCTCCTCTAGCATGACAATGTCAGACCACATTACGAGCGCTGCATCATCTGCAACAGTCCGAAGCCTATCATTTGTCATCCTCTGTAGAGTCTCGACCAGGCCACATCCGATTTTCATCTTGTTCTAACACTTACCGAACACTTCACTTTGATGGAGATGAAACAGTGCCAGCAGAGCTTATGTTGTGGCTCCGTTAATAAAGTCAAACATTCTATACCGACGGTCTCAACAATCGCTCTCTAGTTGGGAGAAATGTGGTCGTCGTCAAGGTGACATATTGAGAAATAAATATGTAGACACGAAGAATAAAAAGGCTGAATGTTAATAAAGTTTGTTTTATTTAAAAGGCTTTTAGAGTTTTCACATGAAAAATTCGGAGGCATTTCTTTTCAGCACGCCATCTTATTAGCTGCATGCATTCCAGTCTGCCTGCCACCACAGTTTTTGCTCTCTACGAATCCCTTTACTACCATGGAAGTTATTCCCTGATGTCTTAACACATGTCTTAAAAGCCAATGCCTTATTCTAGTCAGTTTTTCAGATACTCTTTTCTTCGCCTATTCTGCGAAGAACTTGTTTTTTTTTCTTATCTTATCAGTTCAATTTAATTTTCACCATCTTTCTATAAGGGAACTCTGTGATTCTCTTCGTTAACTGTTATTCCTTTCAGTACCATGCTGTGGTCCAGACATTGATGCACAGAAATTTATTTTTCAAATTAAGCCTTGTGTTGGACACAATAAACTTCTTTGAATGAGCATCGTTATTTTTACCTGTGCCCGTCTGCAGTTCAGTATTCCACCCACAAAAGAGATAGCTAACAAAACCCTTGTTCGACCTAAAGGGAAGAGTGTTGTACCTTGAGTATGGCGCACCTAGGAACACACGTTTCTTTTTCTTTTCTTTTTTTTTTTTTTTTGCAGCATTTGTGAATATTTTGCGTTCTACACATTTAAGTGCTGTGTAACATAAATTATGAGGTATGTTTGGTAGATATTGCAAATTCTTCCCTTACAGAATTTTATGGCGAGAAAAATTCTACATAGTTTTAAAACTAATTATACAGGGTGAGTCACCTAACGTTACCGCTGGATGTATTTCGTAAACCACATCAAATACTGGCGAATCGATTCCACAGACCGAACGTGAGGAGAGGGGCTAGTGAAATTGGTTAATACAAACCATAAAAAAATGCACGAAAGTATGTTTATTTTAACACAAACCTACGGTTTTTCAAATGGAACCCCGTTAGTTTTGTTAGCACATCTGAACATATAAACAAATACCTAATCAGTGCCGTTTGTTGCATTGTAAAATGTTAATTACATCCAGAGATATTGTAACCTAAAGTTGACGCTTGAGTACCACTCCTCCGCTGTTCGATCGTGTGTATCGGAGAGCACCGAATTACGTAGGGATCCAAAGGGAACGGTGATGGACCTTAGGTACAGAAGAGACTGGAACAGCACATTACGTCCACATGCTAACACCTTTTTATTGGTCTTTTTCAAAGACGCACATGTACATAACCATGAGGGGTGAGGTACACGTTCGACGGGCGTTTCATAGGACGTGGAGGACGCATAAATTGGCCAGCCCGTTCTCCTGATCTTACACCTCTGGACTTCTTTCTGTGGGGTACGTTATAGGAGAATGTGTACTGTGATGTGCCTACAACCCCAGAGGATATGAAACAACGTATTGTGACAGCCTGCAGCGACATTACACCAGATGTACTGCAGCGTGTACGACATTCATTACGCCAGAGATTGCAATTGTGTGCAGCAAATGATGGTCACCACATTGAACATCTATTGGCCTGACATGTCGGGACACACTCTATTCCACTTCGTAATTGAAAACGGAAAACACGTGTGTACGTGTACCTCACCCCTCATGGTAATGTACACACAAGAAGTGAATGCCATCCGTTAAAAACGGAATAATATACACTCCTGGAAATGGAAAAAAGAACACATTGACACCGGTGTGTGAGACCCACCATACTTGCTCCGGACACTGCTAGAGGGCTGTACAAGCAATGATCACACGCACGGCACAGCGGACACACCAGGAACCGCGGTGTTGGCCGTCGAATGGCGCTAGCTGCGCAGCATTTGTGCACCGCCGCCGTCAGTGTCAGCCAGTTTGCCGTGGCATACGGAGCTCCATCGCAGTCTTTAACACTGGTAGCATGCCGCGACAGCGTGGACGTGAACCATATGTGCAGTTGACGGACTTCGAGCCAGGGCGTATAGTGGGCATGCGGGAGGCCGGGTGGACGTACCGCCGAATTGCTCAACACGTGGGGCGTGAGGTCTGCAAAGTACATCGATGTTGTCGCCAGTGGTCGGCGGAAGGTGCACGTGCCCGTCGACATGGGACCGGACCGCAGCGACGCACGGATGCACGCCAAGACAGTAGGTTCCTACGCAGTGCCGTAGGGAACCGCACCGCCACTTCCCAGCAAATTAGGGACACTGTTGCTCCTGAGGTATGGGCGAGGACCATTCGCAACCGTCTCCATGAAGCTGGGCTACGGTCCCGCACACCGATAGGCCGTCTTCCGCTCACGCCCCAACATCGTGCAGCCCGCCTCCAGTGGTGTCGCGACAGGCGTGAATGGAGGGACGAATGGAGATGTGTCGTCTTCAGCGATGAGAGTCGCTTCTGCCTTGGTGCCAATGATGGTCGTATGCGTTTTTGGCGCCGTGCAGGTGAGCGCCACAATCAGGACTGCATACGACCGAGGCACACACGGCCAACACCCGGCATCATGGTGTGGGGAGCGATCTCCTACACTGGCCGTACACCTCTAGCGATCGTCGAGGGGACACTGAATAGTGCACGGTACATCCAAACCGTCATCGAACCCATCGTTCTACCATTCCTAGACCGGCAAGGGAACTTGCTGTTCCAACAGGACAATGCACGTCCGCATGTATCCCGTGCCACCCAACGTGCTCTAGAAGGTGTAAGTCAACTACCCTGGCCAGCAAGATCTCCGGATCTGTCCCCCATTGAGCACGTTTGGGACTGGATGAAGCGTCGTCTCACGCGGTCTGCACGTCCAGCACGAACGCTGGTCCAACTGAGGCGCCAAGTGGAAATGGCATGGCAAGCCGTTCCACAGGACTACATCCAGCATCTCTACGATCGTCTCCATGGGAGAATAGCAGCCTGCATTGCTGCGAAAGGTGGATATACACTGTACTAGTGCCGACATTGTGCATGCTCTGTTGCCTGTGTCTATGTGCCTGTGGTTCTGTCAGTGTGATCATGTGATGTATCTGACCCCAGGAATGTGTCAATAAAGTTTCCCCTTTCTGGGACAATGAATTCACGGTGTTCTTATTTCAGTTTCCAGGAATGTATATTAAAACTCTATTATAGGGCTGGCTACACGCGAAAGTTTGAAGAGTGTTCCAAGGTACAAAATTCTCCACTACTTGAATATTGCTCGTTTATCTAGGATCCGTACCAGGTAGATTTGACAGAAAAAGGAGAGAGGATACAAAGAAATCCTGAGGGATTCTTTACAGTTTCATTTAGTAAGTGCGACTGACAAACGCTGCAAGAGAGGCGTTCTGCATCAAGTTGTGGTTTACTGTTAAACATGTCATTTTTGCTGTCATCCTTTGAAGATAGGGACGTAAAACACTGTACACGTGAATTTTAGAAACACCACTCACAAGTCTATTAAGCACTCATCTTCAAACAATTTTTATACTCGCAGTCTGTTTCAGGCTGCAGCTAATGATAGGTATGAAAGGTTTGGGCAAAAAAAAAAAAAAGTAACATAAGAAAATTTGTGTTATGCATACTCATGTTGAGCCCAGTCCTATAACCTGTTCTAAAAGCACGACTGCAGTTAAAACATTGAAAAATAAAATGATAATTAGTTTAAATATAACTTTCAGATTTTCAGCATCGTAGCCCTCAATATTAGTCCAGGCAAAAAGGCCACCAGCTTGTTCTCTTATAATGTTAACGTGTTGAATTGAAATCCTTCACACCCAACTGTCAAACTGTGCCCCAGATCATGGCTCTCGGGCATTGTAATGTTTGCTAGCTTGCTAGTGGCGCTCTACACAACCATGACAGTTAACTGTAAGCGTCATCTCACTTGTAGTCCCGTTAAGACTGATAAGCGTGTTTGTAAACCATATGGTATCATCATTACACTTTTCTAAATGCTATAGACTGTCAGAGCAATAGTTATATTCATTTTATTTGTTGCATATATTAGCAGCCAATTATATTAGAATTAAATTAACTTATATCTTTCAGTGAGTTTTACCGTATAGTCTTCCCTCCAGCTCCTGTTCGTCTCACTGAGTTAAAAACAATATTTTCGAAATTATTCCCATGAGAGCTAAAAGTAGGTTCTCTACTGCTCCTTCAGTCTGCAATACAAGGTGGCTATAGTTAAACTTTCGCTACTCATTTTATCCAAACCCATGTAGACTGTCTACAACTGTATTGCACACTGATGATTGTGTTTCAACCCTGCGTTGCCGTACCGGTACCGGCGCCAAACGGCAAGTCATGGAGTAAAAGTTTAATTGCAAAACCCCTTTATATTTCTCGTGTTACCAAGGCTCCTAAATATGACTGACACGGCATTGTCGTCTACTTACTGCTCACAGTGTTGGGAGTCACCGATACACCATGTGATCAAAAGTATCCGGACACTTGGCAGAAAATGACTTAGAAGTTCGTATCGCCCATCATCGGTAATGCTGGAATTCAGTATAGTGCTGGCTCACTCTTAGCCTTGATGGCAGCTTCCATTCTCGCAAGCATATGTTCCATCAGGTGCTGGAAGGCTTCCTGGGGAACGGCGGCCCATTCATCACGGACTGCTACACTCAGGAAAGGTATCGAGGTCGGTCGCTGAGGCCTGGTACGAAGTCGGCGTTCCTAAACATCCCAAAGGTGTTCTATAGGTTTCAGGCCAGGATTCTGTGCAGGCCAGTCCATTACAGGATGTTACTGTTGTATAACCACTCCGATACAGGTCGTGCATCATGAACAGGTGCTCTATCCTGTTATAATCGCCATCCCCGAATTGCTCTTCAACAATGGGAAGCAATGTAGGCCTGTGCTGTGATAGTGCCACGCAAAACAAGAAAGGGTGCAAGCCCCTCCATGAAAAACACACCATAACACCACCGCCTCCGAATGTTACTGTTAGCACTACACACGCTGGCAGATGACGTTCACCGAACATTCCCCATACCCACACCCTGCCGTCGGATCGCCACACTGTGTATCGCGATGCGTCACTCCACAGAACGTTTTTCCACTGTTAAATCGTCCAATGTTTACGCTCCTTACACCAAGTGAAGAGTCGTTTGGCATTTACCGGCGTGACGTGTGGCTTATGAGCAACAGTTCGACCATGAAATCCAAGCGTTCTCCCCTCCAGCCTCACTGTCATAATACTTGCAGTGGATCCTGATGCAGTTTGGAGTTCCTGTGTGATGGTCTGGATAGATGTCTCCCTATTAAGCATTACGACCCTCTTCAACTGTCGGCGGTCTCTGTCAGTCAACAGACGAGGACAGCCTGTACGCTTTTGGGATGTACGTGTCCCTTCACATTTCCACTTCACTATCACATCCGAAACAGTGGACCTAAGGGTGTTTAGGAGTGTGGAAAGCTCGCGTACAGACGTATGACACAAGTGACACTCAGTCACCTGACCACGTTCGAAGTCCGTGAGTTCCGCGGAGGGCTGATATGGAGTACCTGGCAGTAGGTGGCAGCACAGCGAACCTAACGTGAAAAAATATGTTTTTGTGGGTGTCTGGATACTTTTGATCACATGGTGTATGCAAAGTGAAGGAGGAGGGGGAGAAGAAAGGAAAAGGAAGGAATTACTGATGTCAGCTGCATCGGGACATTACACGGACTCAGCGGCGACGAGTGTAAATGTGTACCGGACCGGAATTCGAACGCAGGATCTTCTGCTTATTACGCAGAGGCGTTAACCACTGCGCCGTCTGCGTGGACTATCTCTGCACACCTCAAGGCCGATTCACATCCCCACCAAGCGCCACCTATCAGCAGTCCCTGTCCATTTCCTTCATGCTCGCTACTCTGAATTCCCGCAAGAGGTCGGATGTGCTTGATCATTCACACTAAAGAAGCTGGATCCATTTCCCATCTAGGTGAATCAGTTATAAGAACTGGTAGTGTCTGTTCTTTCAGATATGTCTGAAAGAACATACACCACGTGTTCATATGAGTCATCGACAGCTATGTGTCTCAATAACGCTGCGCTGTAGCAATGAATGAATAATACTTAAAACGTAAGAAAATTTGATAAAACCAATACATTTAGGCATTCCCAATGAGGAAAATTTCAAAAACTGGCCCATTTTAAGCTAAAAACTTAAACAGTTGGGAACAGATATCTAAATCAAATTGCAATGCTAATACTGTAAGCTGATGCCGGCAGCACTCGTTAGAAGCAGTTATGATCTTTTTTGAGCCTTTGTCCCTCGTCGGCGCAGCGTCGGAACAGTTATTGGCGGATTTGGCATGATTAGTTTAAGGGGCCCACAGATCTCCTTCCTGTCACCACCCCATTACACCCTGGGACACAATATGTGTACCCAAACTGCTTTTATGTAGGGTTATTCAAGTGAAAGTGAGTGAAACGGTTCTACATCCCTACGAATAGTATAACTGCGGCAAGACATGCGTAACAACTTCAAGAAGTGGGACGTGGAAAGCCCCCTAAAAGCCACATCCAGGCTGGCGGCACACCGACTCTCGTCGGTTAAGCAGCAGCCGCATTCGATCCGAAACCGGTGCACTCTCCTCTGCCAGAAGCGGCGCTTTAACACGCACTGCTATCGTGTTTTGATTTTGGGCTCATCGGCCCTCCTCGAGAATACAGAAAAATATTGGAATACCAAAAAGGAGTTGTGCGATATAAACCAAAGTTGGTAGACGCGTTTCTACATCTGAAAGAGAGGTTTGCTTTAAATACATGCTGTTACGGTCGTGAGCGTTAGTTACCCTTGCGATTCGACGTGGTGAACTGATGTTAGTCAAGAATGCCTTTAATACCCGAGAGGGCAAGCCTGTATATGAAGTGCGCCTCTCACTAATAACATTGTTTTGTACCGTTCCATTGTTGCTCTACAATTGCGAGCCCGTATCTATTCCTTCATTGTTAACTCAGTTGACACAGTGATCAGTTGTAGTAATAAGTTGTGTTGTCATACGTCCAAGTGAGCATCAGTAATATAAAATAAACTGCGCCACGCGGAGTAGCCGCGATGTCTCAGGCGCCTTGCCACGGTTCGCGCGCCTCCCCCGCCAGAGGTTCGAGTCCTCCCTCGGGCATGGGTTTGCGTGCTGTTCTTCGCGTAAGTTAGTTTCAGTTAGATTCAGTAGTGTGTAGGCCTAGAGACCGATGACCTGAGAAGTTTGGTCTCATAGGAACTTAGCACAAATTTCCAAAAAAATAAAATAAACAGCCAGTTAAAGAAAAGAAACTCCTCCTGAACAGGCAGTGAAGGCCCAACGGTACCGATCGGCCTCAGCCCACAGGCGTCACTGGATGCGTATACGAAGGGGCATGAGGTCACCACACCGCTCTCCCGGCCGTATGTCAATTTCCAAGACCAGAAAACCGCAAGTTAGGTGAGAAAAAATTTGCAGTCGCTACAAGAAAATGACTCAGAGTCCGAGCTAGCAGCACAATCTCACAATGAGACTGTAATCAATTAAGCATTTGGCAGGGAACTGATGCAACTGCGCTCTATAATTCTTAGAGTGGGTTATTACTGTGGGTTAACACTTGTCTCAGACAACAGAGTGACACAATGCAACTTTTTTTTCTTCTAATAATTTCCGGGTATGCAGCCGGATCCCGTCGACATTCTGCCACGATATTTGGGCCCAGAGACGTCCGGCCATCATCAGGATCACGCTACAGTTTCATTTCTTCTCTGTCTGAACTTTCCTTTTTCTCCAGTACTCCTTCATATGGACGCTGTGCTGTTGCTTCTATTCATCCGTCCAGGCTCTTCCAGTCTTCTTAGTTTTTTCGACTTGAAATCCTTTCAAATTTTGAATCATGGTCCGACATTTATCCCTATTTAACATCTGAATTTCGTGAATGTTGAACCTTTTCAGACCTTTACAGGCTTCCTTAACCCATGTCGTTGTTGTCTTCTTTTTACACAGGTACTCGAATATCCTTTTAGTTACTCTGGTTTTTTCCATTTCCATTTCCATTGGAAATGATAACCACCTCTTTTTCATGGTCTCCGAGATTTTCTCCACCTTCTTGTAAATTTCATCGTTGCTCCGAAGTTTCCAGCCAGTTTCAACCTGGGTTTATTTTATTATTGTTTGATTAAAAAGTGATTTAGCTCGTATGATATTAGTTTATTTCTTCGTTGTTTAATTAAACTAAGAGTAAACTGTATTTGTGTTCATATATGTTTACCTTGGTAATATAAGAGACAGCTATTCTTCACATGTGTACGAAGTGCTCACCGCGCCCGGTCATGTTACGAAAAATGGTGCTCCTGCTTGAGGGTTAAGGCTACAAAGACGCCATAATCAGCACTTCACTGAGATTTGACGAAGTCGTGTAAAAGAGCTATGAGAAGCTTAATGTTCCTTCTGCGATATGGCAGAAAGACTTGGAAGGAATGGAGATCATAAACGGGTATTCATTAGACAAACATATTATACTAGAACTGACATGTGATTAAATTTTCACGCAATTTGGGTGCAGAGATCCTGAGAAATCTGTACGCAGAACAACCACCTCTGGCCGAGCAACGGCCTTGATACGTCTGGGCATTGAGTCAAACAGAGATTGGATGGCATGTACAGGTACAGCTACCCATGCAGCTTCAACACGATACCACAGTTCATGAAGAGTAGGGACTGGCGTATTGTGGCGAGCCAGTTGGTCGGCCACCATTGACCAGACGCTTTCTATTGGTGAGAGATCTGGAGAATGTGCTGGCCAGGGCAGCAGTCGGACATTTTCTGTATCCCTGAAAGGCCCGTACAGGACCTGCAACGTCAGGTCGTGCATTATCCTGCTGAAATGTAGGGTTTCGCAGGTATCGAATGAAGGGTAGAGCCACGGGTCGTAACACACTGTAACGTCCACTGTTCAAAGTGCCGTCAATGCGAACAAGAGGTCACCGGGACGTGTAACCAGTGGCACCCCATACTATCACGCTGGGTGATACGCCAGTATGGCGATGACGAATACACGCTTCCAATGTGCGTTCACCGCGATGTCGCCAAACACGAATGCGACCATCATGATGCTGTAAACAGAACCTGGATTCATCCGAAACAATGACGTTTTGCCATTCGTGCACCCAGGTTCGTCGTTGAGTACACCATCGCAGGCGCTCCTGTCTGTGATGCAGCCTCATGGGTAACCGTAGCCATGGTCTCCGAGCTGATAGTCCATGCTGCTGGAAACGTCGTCGAACTGTTCGTGCAGATGGTTGTTGTCTTGCAAACGTCCCCAACTGTTGACTCAGGGATTGGGACGTGACTGCACGATCCGTTACAGCCATGCGGATAAGATGCCTGTCATCTCGACCGCTAGTGATACGAGGCCGTTGGGATCCAGCACGGCCCACAATCGCGATAGGCTACAATCCGACCTTTATTAAAGTCGGAAACGTGATGGTACGCATTTCTCCTCCTTACACGAGGGATCACAACAATGTTTCACCAGGCCACGCCGGTCAATTGCGGTTTGTGTATGAGAAATCGGTTGGAAACTTTCCTCATGTCAGTACGTTGTAGTTGTCGCCACCGGCGCTAACCTAGTGTTAATGCTCCGAAAAGCTAATCATTTGCATACCATAGCATCTTCTTCCTGTCGGTTAAACTTCGCGTCTGTAGAACGTCATCGTCGTGGTGTAGCAATTTTATTGGCCAGTAGTGTAGCCACTCTACATGATTGCTGGCAGCGGTGGTCGCGAAAATGTACGATCACAAGAAAACCGTCCTCCGGACGGCCAGTGGCACTACCGAGAGGGAAGACCATCGTGTTCGCCGTATGGGTCTGGCCATGGTACTGTATCTGCAGCAACAATCTGTTCAGCAGTTGGCAACATAGTGACGCAACGAACTATTACAAATCAGTTAATTAGGGGATAGCTCCGAGCCAGACATTATGTAGCGTGCATTCCACTGACCCCAAAGCACCGCTATTTGTGACTTCAGTGGAGTCAAGTGGGAGCTTATTCGAGGGCGGGATGGAGGCCTGTTATGTTTTCTGATGAAAGCCAATGATGTCCGTGTGTTGGTTATGAGGAGGCCAGCTGAGGGCCTGCAACAAACCTGTCTTCGTACTACACACACTGGACCTACACCAGGAGCTTTGGTCAGAGATGCGATTTAGAATGACAGCTGGAGCATTCTTATGGTTATCCCACGCACCCTGACCTCAAATTTGTACGTTAATCTGGTGAATCGATCTGTTGTGCTGCCATTCATGAACAACATTCTAGGTATGTTCTCCAACAAGACAACGCTCATTCACATACCGCTGTTGGTCACCCATGGTCATTAATCGTCCTTGTATTGACCGACGATGTGCAACAGGTATGTAACTCCACTACCCAAACTGACATCCGGCACGTGTAAAACACAGTGCATGCACCTTTGCATGATTACATTCAAAATTCTGGCGGTTACACCGGTTATTAATGTACCAGCATTTCACATTTGCAACGGATTATCTCGCGCCTGTGACCAAGTATGTTACCTAGATAAATATATTCCAGAAATTTCATTAATCTACATTCATTGTTTTTTGGTGTTGTAATTTTTTCCGTCACTACACAGACAGAACATGTTTGAAGTTTCAATCACACTTTTCACAAGGAGCCATATAAAAACAATATAAAACGTCATAAAATGCGGAAACTTATAACGAAATAATCATGTACGCATTGCTGTAATAAATGAAAAACCTGACTTGTAAGATTATACCAAATAAAAAGAACACCCAAATATCCAACTCTCGAACACAGGATATCCAGTCAGCTTCTCAGAATCTATAGTCCGTAAGGGTTCGTGCGCATATCCAAGCGAAAATAACGAGGCATTAAAACTTCTCAGAGCTGTGACACCCAAACTCTTGAGAGATTCAACGAATACCCTTCTTTAGAAACCAGTACAATGTGTTCCATATTTCGTTCTCTGCCGTATCTTCTCGTTGTGTTCGTGTAAGTGCAACCAAATCTGGAGCATATCAATTCCATTGTCGCATGAATGCAACTCACTACCATCCCTGCGATCCAATTCATAGCATTGGTCTTTCAAGAAGGGGGGCGGGGTGAGGAATGTCACATTTGGGTAATGAATTACCGCTGGTGTGATCTCTGTGTTAGTGGTGCAGCTAAGAAAGGCCGTGATACGAAGAGTCCGAGTCCACACTACCATCGCCTTTCCATTCACTACATGGTGTTCCTCTGCGTCATCAGCCTGAAACATGCTGCAAAGGGGCCAATATACCTTGTTTATTACGTACAAACAAATGGTTCAAATGGCTCTGAGCACTATGGGACTTAACATCTATGGTCATTATATTAGTCCCCTAGAACTTAGAACTACATAAACCTATCTAACCTAAGGACAACACACAACACCCAGCCATCACGAGGCAGAGAAAATCCCTGACCCCGCCGGGAATGGAACCCGGGAACCCGGGCGCGGGAAGCGAGAACGCTACCGCGCGACCATGAGATGCGGGCTACTACGTACAGTTTGGTCTGTCTCACGTACTTATGATTGACTCGAACATACCATAACGATCGAGCCGCTGAGTTCAAATATAGGGTGTGCACAGAACGCGGTGGGCCAGGCTCTCATCGGGTATTCCCGTTGCATCACGTTCTTGTCATGATACCGCATTAAGAGACGATAAATATCTCTAATATGGTGGCAGCTCATGGAGGATGTAGCTGTAGTCTACAAGAAACTTTGCAGTGTGTGCAAATATCGGCGATATGTTGCCGACTGGAACATTCGGCAAATAAGAGCGTGGCACTAGTTTGTCAATCAGGACCGACGTTATTATATACGTCGGACGGTGCCATATTCTGAGCATCGCCTGCATGAACAGGGCCGAGGCTTTTAAGATGGACGTTCGTAATGTCAAGGTCACTGTGCCACGTGCCGAGAGTTAGAGTGGCATAAAGAAACTTGAGTATAATCCTGTCACTAACAAAATATTCAAAGGCCACTAGTAGGCGATACGCAATTCCAGGCGCAGTAGAAATATCTGTCCAGTACGTAGCAACAGCGATGCAGGATATACGTTGACATACTGTACGCATTGTATCATGTCCAGGACTCGAACACGAATCATCTGGAGCACGTGCCTACCCCCGTCCTTCACAGATCACAGGTGAATGGAATCCCCAGGCACCTTAACATTTCCACCACTCCTAATAGGTCGAGATTCCCTTCCAATCCTCGTCCAATGGGCATTATCCTCGATTTCGCCATGTTCAGAATACTGAACCCCATGACTTAATACTGTGTGATCCAATCAAGGGAACTTCGCACCCCCTCTGCTGCTCAAATAAGGAACAGCAGGTCGTCTGCATATACTCTCATCAACTCCATGACATTGAGCATCCGTCAGAGCCCGTTTATGAGGGGTTCAAGTGCTACCGCGAAGAGGGCCACTGACAGCAGGCAACCTTGTCTTCCCGAGCTCATTATCGGATCAGGACCCCATCTCGGGCATTCACGATCACTCTGGAGATCGCATCCCGTAGCAGCTTCACGATGATCTGAATAAAAACGGGTTGAAACGCCATCAGGACATGACCGATGTTAGGAAGTCGTGATTAATCTGGTCAAAAGCTTGATCAAAGTCGACAGAGACCAGAGCCCTTTAAGTCCACAGGTGGCGGCCAGTGCAATCACGTCTCTATGGTCACTGGCTGTCGATTGTATATGTTGTGTATTCCCCGGCACTTCTAACCTCGGGAAATATTGAGTCATGTCGCCATCAGTCGGGCAAAGATCTTAAAACCACCCTTAAGGAATCTGAGAGGTAAGTATTGCTCCGCAGAGTGACACCCAGCCCTTTTCGGTATCGGGAGGAGGCAGCCTTCAACGAAGACCAGCGACACCTATGTCTCAGCCTGCATAAGCTCATCGTTAGCCATTAGGACATCATGAGATCTGTAAAAGCCCAACAAAATTCTAAGAGTCAGCCGTCTGGTCCAGTTAATTCGCCTACTGCCCCGTGTTGAGTGCTCCCAATATTTCATCTTCCGTGCTCACTTCCAAGAGCACTTCTTCATCCATTTGGTTCAATCTTGCCTGTATTCGTCGCAAGATCTGTTTAGGCAGCAGTGAACAGCCGACAAAATCTGTCCACAAATGCTAAAGTATGTCTCTTTGTGACGTCAGATGCTGGCCATTCCCTGTAAGGAGTGTGTCGATCAACATTCGGCTGATCATCGTATCACATGATGCAGTGATGGAGGTTCCCCGGAAATACTCATCTGCCCCTTATAGGCAGGCCTTCCATCCTGCGTCACATGAGGGTGATAATTCGCATCTTGACGTGGTTGACTTCTGACAGAGAGGAGATGGGGTTTGCAATGACAGCTCATGAACAACCGTGTAGTAGTACTCAATAGTGTCTCGATGCCACTGAAATTTGTCTCTGCTGTACATAATAAATGCGTGACGTAAAGCCGGCTTCATACATCCCAACATTGGTTCACCGTTGTAAATTCAGAGTTGCCACTTGGGGAAGGATGGGGGGGGGGGGGGCATTTGCCTGAAGCAATTTAGGGAAATCACGGGGAAAACCGAAATCAGAATGGTCAGAGCCGTGTTTGAACCGTCGTCCTCCCGAATGCGAAGCAAGTGTGCAAACCACTGCGCCACCTCGCTCGGTGTTCGAAATGGAATATGGGGTGTATTCACAACGTGGACTCTCGCGGTTTCCATTGCGGAGCTACCTTCTTGTAGTCGTCCAACATTATCAGTCATCTGAGTTGGTGGGTTCCACCACCGCGTCCCTGACACTGTGTGTGTTAAGCCCTTTGGTGTCGTCTTCTTGGTCACCCCAGTCGAGGGTTTCAGGAGCCACAATTCCTCCCTAGTCCGTGTTGTCAGATGATGTCTGCGATGTCTCTGTCACATCCTGCTGGAATCTGGAAGAGTGTACGGGATCTGCAGGGGAAGAATCGTTAAGGCGGGTCCACAACGAGCGCCCCGTGCCGCACCGCGCTGCGCAAAACTGCTCTGCGCGCTTAGTGTGGACGGCGAACCGCGCTGCGCCTCGTCGTGCAGCGCCGCGCCGCGCAGTTTTCCGGCTGTTGTCGGTACATCAAAGGAAGTGGCGTGTTTGCGCGCGCTCAGTTTAGACGGGGCTTCGGCTCGCTCCATCTTCAGACGATGCGCGCGCTCCAACTGGAACACAGTGCGCGCCTCGGAGCGGCGCGGCGGGGTGCGGACGGCGCACTCCTCTCAGTTACAGCTGTGCGCGGGCTGCAGCAGCGAGGCGCAGCTCGGCGCCTCAGTGTGGACCCGCCTTTAGAACAGCATCACATCCTTTCACAATCTGAAAGCGCACAGTCGGCGTCATCATGGTGTTGCAGCTCTCGTGACAAATGCTCCGATGTCTTACAATCATCACTGATCTCAAATGACAGCGAATGGGTTTCGTCTTGACTGAGTCTGCACCTTTTATGTCGTTTCGGCGAACGCTTCTTACCCATATGTATGTCGACGGTCTTAGTGAGTGGTTCCTCTTGGTGTGCATCCTCCACTTCGTCGAGTGTCATGTCATGCATCTCCACATCCGCATCCTGCTCCAGTATTCCTTCATTCCCCACTGGCACTATCGGTATTGTGTCGAGCGTTAATTGCGCTCGGTGTCTCCTCAACCATATGAACCGATATTATCGCCACCTTCTGAGTCGGCGGATCAATAGAAGGCTTCGGCGTCGGTGTTGGCTTGTCCCGAAGTGCCGCCACATATGTCACCAGAAGAGAAATGGTCGCATATGTCACTTGTTTGTCGCTTCTGCAAATGCATCAATTTCCTCTAGAGTCATTCAGACAGAACATGGCCCTCACTGCCACATCCGGAAATGGTACTTGGCTGTCCGTCATATATCGCCATGGATCTGCAACCCCCAATGTACAAATATGAGGGCACATATTTTCTCAACTGAGTACGTACCTAACGCTCACCGTTAAGCACTGCGTAAATTATGAAATTGCCGATTTACCGGCGGTGTTGCTGATCCCTCTACAATATTGATGCAATGCGACTTCACCATAATTTACGGTACCTCGGAGAGCAGCTCAAAGAACCATATGGTGCGGACACCTAATCCCCCATGATCCACTGACGAATCTCCTGTGTGGCCGTCTGAATGTCGAAATTTTAATCCCCATTTGACATCGTTCAGTATCTTGCCATATGCCGCATCTGTACCTAGCTTGACGTAGACAACACTGCTCACGATCCGTAAATGGATGTCAATGAGGTCGTTTTGATTAATTTGCTCTTTGTCTCGAAAAGAGTGTTCCATTTCATGGGCCTCAGATCTTGCATACTCGTTAGAGGACGTGAACTTCAGCGTGGTCTTTCTGAAAGCCTGTGCCTTAGTGCTTTTCTTTAAGAGTTTATACACGCGAAGCCGGCTGCAATAAATACAACCTCTACCGTGAGCGCGCGCAGCCAGAACGTAAATAGTACGCCCTTGTCGCTCCGCTAACAAAACGTAGATTGCTTTCTGGGCGGGTACTCGTCACAAGCAATTATACAAACATGAAGTGGATAATTAAATCCTGTGATGTTTGGATTCACCACATTCAAGAATACACAATAAATCACCACTGATTGGTATAAGAATTTTTTTCAGGTATGTAACTTGAGATTTAAGAACTGAAATTAATTTTTTGTGACCTCAAAAACCAGAGCGGATTTAAAATTATAGCGTGCAGCTTGAACCGATCAGCATCATTATCAATATTTTAGTACTGTAATAGCCTGTTCAACGTTTCGTCATTCTGGCTTTAATTATTCTTCACTATACTTAATTCATTCATTCCCTTTACTTGTGCTATATTCAAGTGGCACATTGACATCTTGATACACTTTGCTTGTCGAGCCACAGTATCCAGTGTGAGGGAGGGGATGGTTTTTATTGATCATCTGAATTACTCCTGTGCCTTCGCTGCACTGGAAGCTGAAATCTCCTGAATTGCCCAGTCCTTCTTCTGTTGTACGCTATGAGAACAGCTGATAATAATTCTGTCAGGCGGGATACTTCAACTTGCCCGCGCCATGACTTAATTGACTAACTTCAGTGCTTATCAATTCAGAAATGGTGCAATGTATCGAACTTTTTAACAGTTATTTCTCTGCATAACCTACCCTGCAACACCCTTAGAAGCTTTTCCGACTGTTTCCGACCACCTTGTATAATCTCAACATTATATTTTAACAGACATAATACCCACCTTTTCAATCTACCATGTGTAGGTCATTAGCGTGGCAAAAATTAAAATTTCTTATTACCTACATAAACCAACATCTTATATCCAAGAGAAACCAATACTGCTCTCCATTTTTGAGAGTATTTCTATTGGCAAAGGTAATTGTTCTTCACTCTTTTTCTTCTTCAGTTTCAATAACTTGAAAGACATCTGCACTTATCCCTTATTTAGGACTATGACTCACTCTACAGGTTTCTTTGGATAAACTGGAATGTGCTAAAATAATCACACAATATAGTTCTTACAGTCTTTTGTACAGTCACATGATACATTTTTCATTTAAATAACGTTTCCTCATTAAGTGCTAGCTTTTTAAGAACCATTTTATAAGTGCCGCACTATCTTAAGAAAGTTTTTTTTTTCCTCTGGAGACATCCTGATTGGCTTTATTTCTTCACTTTATTTATATTTGGTCTGATATCTTCTTCATATGAACAAGATGAAATTTTGTTTCTTTTCTTCCTAAACCTGATTTTGTATGATTTTCATTAGTCTAGTTACTTTTAAACCTCATATAAATTGTCTCTTAGATTATGTTGTTCGCTATCTCAATCGTGAGGGCTTATAATACACTACTGGAAATGGAAAAAAGAACACATTGACACAGGTGTGTCATACCCACCATACTTGCTCCGGACACTGAGAGGGCTGTACGGGCAATGATCACACGCACGGCACAGCGGACACACCAGGAACCGCGGTGTTGGCCGTCGAATGGCGCTTGCTGCGCAGCATTTGTGCACCGCCGCCGTCAGTGTCAGCCAGTTTGCCGTGGCATACGGAGCTCCATCGCAGTCTTTAACACTGGTAGCATGCCGCGACAGCGTGGACGTGAACCGTATGTACAGTTGACGGACTTTGAGCGAGGGCGTATAGTGGGCATGCGGGAGGCCGGGTGGACGTACCGCCGAATTGCTCAACACGTGGGGCGTGAGGTCTCCACAGTACATCGATGTTGTCGCCAGTGGTCGGCGGAAGGTGCACGTGCCCGTCGACCTGGGACCGGACCGCAGCGACGCACGGATGCACGCCAAGACCGTAGGATCCTACGCAGTGCCGTAGGGGACCGCGCCGCCACTTCCCAGCAAATTGGGGACACTGTTGCTCCAGGACCATTCGCAACCGTCTCCATGAAGCTGGGCTACGGTCCCGCACACCGTTAGGCCGTCTTCCGCTCACGCCCCAACATCGTGCAGCCCGCCTCCAGTGGTGTCGCGACAGGCGTGAATGGAGGGACGAATGGAGACGTGTCGTCTTCAGCGATGAGAGTCGCTTCTGCCTTGGTGCCAATGATGGTCGTATGCGTGTTTGGCGCCGTGCAGGTGAGCGCCACAATCAGGACTGCATACGACCGACGCACACAGGGCCAACACCCGGCATCGTGGTGTGGGGAGCGATCTCCTACACTGGCCGTACATCTCTGGTGATTGTCGAGGGGACACTGAATAGTGCACGGTACATCCAAACCGTCATCGAACCCATCGTTCTACCATTCCTAGACCGGCAAGGGAACTTGCTGTTCCAACAGGACAATGCACGTCCGCATGTATCCCGTGCCACCCAACGTGCTCTAGAAGGTGTAAGTCAACTACCCTGGCCAGCAAGATCTCCGGATCTGTCCCCCATTGAACATGTTTGGGACTGGATGAAGCGTCGTCTCACGCGGTCTGCACATCCAGCACGAACGCTGGTCCAACTGAGGCGCCAGGTGGAAATGGCATGGCAAGCCGTTCCACAGGACTACATCCAGCATCTCTACGATCGTCTCCATGGGAGAATAGCAGCCTGCATTGCTGCGAAAGGTGGATATACACTGTACTAGTGCCGACATTGTGCATGCTTTGTTGCCTGTGTCTATGTGCCTGTGGTTCTGTCAGTGTGATAATGTGATGTATCTGACCCCAGGAATGTGTCAATAAAGTTTCCTCTTCCTGGGACAATGAATTCACGGTGTTCTTATTTCAATTTCCAGGAGTGTATCTTCCGCAAAGCTGTGTGAACATCGCACCTACCAGTACATGTCTGGTTATTTTAAATCATATCCGCATGGGTATGTAAAAATTTAGGCCACAAAAAATAACTGGTAACTACATCCTCCATTCTCAAAAGCTATGTGTTATATGCATTTGGCTCCTAATGGTACATCTTGTGGAGATTCGTAAAAAAAATCGCTTAAAACTGTTTCTATATAGAGAAAAGTTATGATCAGACATTAATTTTATGTTAGTATATGTATCTAGCTAAACGCACATTTTAAAAAGTTGAGACGTGAAATAGTATATATGTTTACACTCCGATGAAACTTATATCTACTTCATTAACTTTTGTAAAGAAAGTGATTATACATTTATAATAACTATCTTCTTTTCCAGAATAATATTGTATGCCTAACTTCAAAACATCACGAAGAGCTTACCATTTTATTGTTAAACTGTATAATATGTGTCTTTAGCTACACATTTACAATAATGTAAAATTAACTCGGAATTATCACTCCATTGTGTACAGAAATAGCTTAAAGACTAATTTCATATGAGTCTCCACAAAATGTTATCATGTCATAACGTTTTTCAAGCACAATAATAAACAAAAACCCACTGAAGACAGCACATAACGTATTGAAACATGTATGGGTAAGACAATAATAAGTAAACTGTGTCTTGCTTAAGGCGGGATTTCTAGACAGTATATATACTTTCATCCCAGTATTTTTTCTGTTAATGTAATAGATACTGTGTGATTTTACAGATTTTATTTTAAAGCTAATTTCAGATGGTACTTCATTTATGATCACAAACTTAGCTCCTTTCTTCCATACATTTTATTAGTTGTATCTAACAAGTCAACTTTTATAACCTTTTACTTTCAAGAACGTTATTGATCTGTGCCTTCCACCTCCGAAAAAGAGAGGCGACTAGAAAACTAAAAGTTTAGTAAGAGGGAATCGAGTGGCACCGAGTTGGAACACTGCTTTACGCCCAAATACCTTGAAGTTATTTATACAGGTCTTTAGCTTACCGCAAACTCTGCCTAATCGTCAACGTCGAATCGCCTTTAATTAGATAGGGTCCTGTTCCTGTGGTGGTTGACCCATTTAAGACGTGCTACTTTACGTACCGTTGTGGACAATGGTCTTTTGCAAGGTACCCGATTCCAAATATCCACTGTAGGTAATTCCCTTTCCCATGTTCGATTCGAAACTGGTTGAGTTGGACCCGCTTTCCCATCAAGATTAAAACCGATTGTGATTGACTCGTCCTTTTTATAAGGGTGTGAACGATAAATAATTTCTACCAGAAACTTTGAATAGTACACGTTGATATAACGACAGATGAAGGAAATTCAGTCTCTGGGTGTTATGGCCACGTCCAACCATAATTATTCCTGTCTGCCATTTTGTTACATTCCCACTGTGACACATATTAATGCGCTGACAGATTGTCACGTATACACCAATTCACTACCATGACTTACGTCAGCCGTGAAAGGTCACATGACCACCTGTTACCAATTCTACACCATATACAGCGTTCCAAAGCGATCTGTGCGCTTTTTAAGATGGTACTAGGACTTTGTACGATGAGCTTAATGAGCTTAGGTCAGGTGCAGATTCTTGACTATCATGTAAAAAATTTTGTGTGCTCAGTTCTGTACCGCGCTGTATATTTTTCGAGAGAACGTCGGGATTGAATCAAACATCTTTGCATGTCGGACCTTCTAATAAATGGTTACAAGGACTTCGGGTGTTCATAATGAAATGAAAATTAAACCACATGCAGATGTCTCTTCTGCATTTAATTTATTTACGCAATCAGTCTCGGTGTTCCATTGCACCACCTTCAGGTCCCTTGATCAACGTAAATTGGAAGAAATCCAATCCAGTGTTGCAGTCGTAACCAAAGCCAATATTAAATAACCGGTGTCCATAGATCTCTAGCTTGCATGACACTGTCCTTTCGTTCATCAACTGACGGCTCTGTGTCGGCAGATTACTGGTTTACCTGACACTCTCCCATAGTTCGTCAATTGATGACTTGTCGCTTGATGAACGAAATGACAGTGTCGTGTAAATTAGAGATCTATAGACATCGGTTATTTAATATTCACTCTGGTTATGACTGAACACGAGACTGTATTCCTCCCAGCTTACGTTGGTCAAAGAGCCTGAAAATGGTGTAATGGAACACTGAAACTGCATACGTAAATAAATTAATGAAAAAGAGACGGCTGCAGGTGTTTTAGTTTTCATTTCGAAATCATAACAAGTGTTTTATACCAACAGGTAATTTAATTATCTGTCTCTTTAATACAATGCTTACACACAGTGGTATAATGATTTCAGACTTGATAACTCACAAGTTTGGTTTATCAGCGGTCACTGTATGTCCGATGGGTCTGATGCGTAATCGTTTTGTACAATTTATTGCCTCGCGGAATGGCCGCGTGGTTTGAGGCGCCATGTCACGGACTGCACGGCCCCTCCCGCCGGAGGTTCGAGTCCTCCCTGGCGCATGGGTGTGTGTGTTGTTCTTAGCATTAGTTAGTTTAAGTCGGGTGTAAGTCTAGGGACCGATGACCTCAGCAGTTCGGCACCTTAGGAAGTCACATGCACATTTGAACAATTTCTTCATTTTTTTTCGACGCTACCGTAATTCACACATTCATTCGGCACTAGAATCCTTAGGCTTTTTGATTCCTTTAGACGTAAGCTTTCTTCTGTTTTGTGTTTCCTGTAATTCAGAGCATATTTAAGAGTCATATGAGACGCATCTTTCATTATTTTGTAATTTGTAATTTAATATTGAATTTCAATTATAACCGGCGTATGATTTACAAACACACTGCGCAAATCAATTAAAGGGTCACTTATTTGAAACTCCATCATTTTTTCCCATTGCGAAGTAGAATTTTAAAATTTGGCTCAATGGTACCAACGAACTTCCTCTGTAATCGTGCAAAAGAGTCGAACCCTGTGATTGCACCCTCGAACTCGACGACGCTTCGAGCAGTAGTGTTGTCAACACATGCAAGAAAAAACATTTCAGACACTCCGCTGCTCCGAATAGATACAAGAAAGCCTCTGGAGATGGCATAAAGAGCCGTCAATGAAACCACCTCTGCCCTTTGGGCGTTCATTTGAACACATTTCGTGGACGAAAACGAAAAATGTTTCTAGTGTGATGTTCTTGACAACCTTTGACGTTGCAGACATCCCCTCCCTCTTTTTCCGCTTCTCTAAGGACATGGTGGGGCTGTAACACCGTTGAACGTGATCTTAACCCTTTAGAGGGTGGCGCGGGAGCAATTTTTGATCAGGTACACAGCGTGAAACCACTACGGACCGTTAAAAACCAGTCGAGATATTTTAACGTGACCCGAAGCAGCAAAGGGTGTTGTTTTTTATTCAGCCCTCTTGTAGAGAGATCAGTGTCGCACCACTCTGTAGTCACGCCACGGGAGGGCACGAAACAGGAGGACTGAAAAAACCTAAATACCCTTTGCTGCTTCGAATCAGGTTCAGTTTTCTGCAGATGGTTTTGAATGGTCTTTAGTGGTTCTACACTGTGTACAAGAGCAAAAGCTGCGGTCGCGCTACGCTCCAAAAGAGTCACATCAGTTTCAATGGGGTTGTAGCAACATATTGTCCTTAGGGAAGGAGAAAATCGTCTGGGCAGTGTCAGCGGTGTCAAAGGTTGTCAAGAACGTCGTTCTGTTGCACGCTGCAGTGCAAACTATCGTTTTTGACTTCTAATGTGTGTAAAGGAACGCCCCGATGGAAAGGGTGGTTTCGTTAACACCCTTTATGCCCGCTCCTAACGTCTTTACGTGTCGATTCTGAGCGGAGTGTCTGAAATGTTTCCATAGGCCACCCATAAGAAAACTGCGTGCCTTGAACGCTGGGGATCGCGGCTCTGCTTTTGATCACAGACGGATCAACATAAGGGGTGGGATATGGGTAAGAGAAGATGGTATGACGACATTCCCATGGCGTGACATGTCCACGGTGGAGGGTAGATTTGTGGCGAAATTTGGTCCGAACGTGACCTCATTAACCCACCCTGCACATCTGGCCTTCTTTCGTATGTATTGACAACTTGCTGTTTGAAGCATCGCCGAGTCCGAGGGTCGCGTTGTAGGTTGCTACGTATCTTCATTATTACAGAGGAAGATTGTAGGCACATTTCAGCCAAATTTCACACTTCGCAGTGTGGGAAAAAGACGGCGTTTCAAAAAGTAGTTCTTCTTTTGCGCAGTGTAGATAGCGGACACAGTATCGGCAAAACTGACAAGTGATGATGGTAATAACTATCCAGAGCAGCAAATGCGACATGCGTCATTGCACGTGACGCACTGCTAAATGAGAATAGCTGTAGAGAGACGAGGAATTTGAAGGTAGCACGACGTGACTTTTGCAGAGTGGAGATCCCTCGCGCGACGCCGGTGGGCGCTGCGTTCCTGCGTGTGCGCGCGACGGACGCGGACGAGTGCTCGTACAACGCCGAGGTGTACTACGCGCTCGTGTCGCGCAGCCCGCTCGTGGCGCTGCAGCGGCGCGACGGCGCGGGCCTCGTGGCGCTGCAGGCGGCTCTCGAGCCGCGCTACAAGCAGCTCAGCTTCACCGTCCTCGCCTACGACGGCGGCTCGCCGCGCCGCAAGTCCTACGCCAAGTGCCACGTCACCATCAAGAACCTCGACGGTGAGTCTTCTAAATGCAAGCGGGTGCACAGGCGTGGCACCGTGTAAACATCCTGAGCAATTACGACAACGCTTAAATAAGGCATGGCTAATCAATAGCGGGAATCAGTAGAACCGAGATGTGTGGCACCAGCAACAACACGTGGAACGGTATCAAGAGTGTGAGCTGTTCAAAAAGGTACCCTTGCTCATACTGAGCTCACAGCTTATTGGCAATAACGTCAATGATTAATTAAAAACACTTCAACTGTATTAACACATATTTGTTGTATCACGATCAGTTTAGCTCTTTTACAACATCCTCAGATTGCCTGCAGTTAAACAAAGCAAGAAATTAGGATAAGATCTATAGTAGCTCAACGAATCAAATAGGCAAGTCACACTAGCAACAGTATTGTAATAAACATCACTGAGTTGTGCTAGTACCGTGACGATTACAATCCTACAATCGATACATCACACTCGACAAAATTCAAGTGGTATATTTACGTGTTTGTCTCTTCTGGACCAACTAGTGTACAACAGGGCCCACGAGAAAAACGCAATTCCCCCACCCCACCTCCCGGAACGAACTCGTGACGTCGTACTAGTTGACTTGTCTGCCACACTTCGCTCGGCTCCAAGCAGGGCCCAAGGGAAATCAATATGTAACTGAAAAGGTACTTACTAAAGGTCTTAAATTTTTCGTGTACTGTCGACAGCTTGCTTAAATTTAAAGGTACAGTCAAGGATTATTTAACCCGTTTGAAACAGTTACTCGCTCCCCTCCGGAGGCAGCTGCTGGCATTCATAGTAAGGCCTGCAGTGTCACGTGTGCATTGCCTTTCTCGTGGGCCTCGCGTCTACATATCATGCAGTGTCGCATGCAGTTATTGCTCGCCATGCTTTCGTCAGGTGGTCGGCAGAATGTTTATGTGATCGTCGTTTCCAGATTTTGCCTCCAATGTTACGCGTGACACTCAGATATTTTATATCATGACACCAGCATGACTCGGTGATTTGTTGCAAGACTGTAGGCAGTGTGAGTTGCTTATTTGTTTCATTATGATATGTACCTCAGAACCATAGCTTCTTGATTTATTTATAAAACTAAAAACTCCTCCCGAACAGGCCATGATGTCCTGCAGTAAATCCGATGATAATATAAGACAACGAAGCAGGTCGTGACAAAAGAAATGTGTATTAATAGAGATGCGGTGGTTTTCATTAGTCATTTTCATTAGCTCATAAAACGTTTGCGTTACCAAAATATATGAGAACTACATCTACATCTACATCTACATTTATACTCAGCAAGCCACCCAACGGTGTGTGCCGGAGGGCACTTTACGTGCCACTGTCATTACCTCCCTTTTCTGTTCCAGTCGCGTATGGTTCGCGGGAAGAACAACTGTCTGAAAGCTTCCGTGCGCGCTCGAATCTCTCTAATTTTACATTCGTGATCTCCTCGGGAGGTATAAGTAGGAGGAAGCAATATATTCGTTACCTCATCCAGAAACGCACCATCTCGAAACCTGGCGAGCAAACTACACCGTGATGCAGAGCGCCTCTCTTGCAGAGTCTGCCACTTGAGTTTGTTAAACATCTCCGTAACGCTATCACGGTTACCAAATAACCCTGTGACGAAACGCGCCGCTCTTCTTTGGATCTTCTCTATCTCCTCTGTCAACCCGATATGGTACGGATCCCACACTGATGAGCAATACTCAAGTATAGGTCGAACGAGTGTTTTGTAAGCCACCTCCTTTGTTGATGGACTACATTTTCTAAGGACCGAGATGAATCTAAACCTGGTACGCGCCTTAGCAACAATTAATTTTTTTTGATCATTCCACTTCAAATCGTTCCGCAAGCATACTCCCAGATATTTTACAGAAGTAACTGCTACCACTGTTTGTTCCGCTATCATATAATCATACAATAAAGGATCCTTCTTTCTATGTATTTGCAATACATTACATTTGTCTATGTTAAGGGTCAGTTGCCACTCCCTGCACCAAGTGCCCATCCGCTGCAGATCTTCCTGCATTTCGCTACAATTTCCTAATGGTGCAACTTCTCCGTATACTACAGCATCATCCGCGAAAAGCCGCATGGAACTTCCGACACTATCTACTAGGTCATTTATACACTCCTGGAAATGGAAAAAAGAACACATTGACACCGGTGTGTCAGACCCACCATACTTGCTCGGGACACTGCGAGAGGGCTGTACAAGTAATGATCACACGCACGGCACAGCGGACACAACAGGAACCGCGGTGTTGGCCGTCGAATGGCGCTAGCTGCGCAGCACTTGTGCACCGCCGCCGTCAGTGTCAGCCAGTTTGCCGTGGCATACGGAGCTCCATCGCAGTCTTTAACACTGGTAGCATGCCGCGACATCGTGGACGTGAACCGTATGTGCAGTTGACGGACTTCGAGCGAGGGCGTATAGTGGGCATGCGGGAGGCCGGGTGGACGTACCGCCGAATTTCTCAACACGTGGGGCGTGAGGTCTCCACAGTTGATCGATGTTGTCGCCAGTGGTCGGCGGAAGGTGCACGTGCCCGTCGACCTGGGACCGGACCGCAGCGACGCACGGATGCACGCCAAGACCGTAGGATTCTAAGCAGTGCCGTAGGGGACCGCACCGCCTCTTCCCAGCAAATTAGGGACACTGTTGCTCCTGGGGTATCGGCGAGGACCATTCGCAACCGTCTCCATGAAGCTGGGCTACGGTCCCGCACACCTTTAGGCCGTCTTCCGCTCATGCCCCAACATCGTGCAGCCCGCCTCCAGTGGTGTCGCGACAGGCGTGAATGGAGGGACGAATGGAGACGTGTCGTCTTCAGCGATGAGAGTCGCTTCTGCCTTGGTGCCAATGATGATCGTATGCGTGTTTGGCGCCGTGCAGGTGAGCGCCACAATCAGGACTGCATACGACCGAGGCACACAGGGCCAACACCCGGCATCATGGTGTGGGGAGCGATTTCCTACACTGGCCGTACACCTCTGGTGATCGTCGAGGGGACACTGAATAGTGCACGGTACATCCAAACCGTCATCGAACCCATCGTTCTACCATTCCTAAACCGGCAAGGGAACTTGCTGTTCCAACAGGACAATGCACGTCCGCATGTATCCCGTGCCACCCAACGTGCTCTAGAAGGTGTAAGTCAACTACCCTGGCCAGCAAGATCTCCGGATCTGTCCCCCATTGAGCATGTTTGGGACTGGATGAAGCGTCGTCTCACGCGGTCTGCACGTCAAGCACGAACGCTGGTCCAACTGCGGCGCCAGGTGGAAATGGCATGGGAAGCCGTTCCACAGGACTACATCCAGCATCTCTACGATCGTCTCCATGGGAGAATAGCAGCCTGCATTGCTGCGAAAGGTGGATATACACTGTACTAGTGCCGAAATTGTGCATGCTCTGTTGCCTGTGTCTATGTGCCTGTGGTTCTGTCAGTGTGATCATGTGATGTATCTGACCCCAGGAATGGGAAAATAAAGTTTCCCCTTCCTGGGACAATGAAGTCACGGTGTTCTTATTTCAATTTCCAGTAGTGTATATATTGTGAAAAGCAATGGTCCTATAACACTCCCCTGTGGCACGCCAGAGCTTACTATAACGTCTGTAGAAGTCTCTCCATTGATAACAACATGCTGTGTTCTGTTTGCTAAAATCTCTTCAATCCAGCCACACAGCTGGTCTGATATTCCGTAGGCTCTTACTTTGTTTATCAGGCGACAGTGCGGAACTGTATCGAACGCCTTCCGGAAGTCAAGGAAAATAGCATCTACCTGTATCTAATATTTCCCGGGTCTCATGAACAAATAAAGCGAGTTGGGTCTCATACGTTCGCTGTTTCCGGAATCCATGTTGATTCCTACAGAGTAGATTCTGGGTTTCCAAAAACGACATGATACTCGAGCAAAAAACATGTTCTAAAATTCTACAACATATCGACGTCAGAGATATAGGTCTATAGTTTTGTGCATCTGCTCGACGACCCTTCTTGAAGACTGGGACTACCTGTGCTCTTTTCCAATCATTTGGAACCTTCCGTTCCTCTTGAGACTTGCGGTACACGGCTGTTAGAACGGGGCAAGTTCTTTCGCGTACTCTGTGTAGAATCGAATTGGTATCCCATCAGGTCCAGTGGACTTTCCTCTGTTGAGTGATTCCAGTTGCTTTTCTATTCCTTGGACTCTTATTTCGATGTCAGCCATTTTTTCGTTTGTGCGAGGGTTTATAGAAGGAACTGCAGCGCAGTTTTCCTCTGTGAAACAGCTTTGGAAAAAGGTGTTTAGTATTTCAGCTTTACGTGTGTCATCCTCTGTTTCAATGCCATCATCATCCCGAAGTGTCTGGATATGCTGTAACTGATGTAACGTAAGACCATAACTTCCTAGGATTTTCTGTCAAGTCAGTACATAGAATTTTACTTTCGAATTCACTTAACGCTTCACGCATTGCCCTCCTTACGCTAACTTTGACATCGTTTAGCTTCTGTTTGTCTGAGAGGTATTGGCTGCGTTTACACTTGGAGTGAAGCTCCCTTTGCTTTCGCAGTAGTTTCCTAACTTTGTTGTTGAACCACGGTGGGTTTTTCCCGTCCCTCACAGTTTTACTCGGAACGTACCTGTCTAAAGCGCATTTTACGATTGCCTTGAACTTTTTCCATAAACACTCAACATTGTCAGTGTCGGAACAGAAATTTTCGTTTTGATCTGTTAGGTAGTCTGAAATCTGCCTTCTATTACTCTTACTAAACAGAAAAACCTTCCTCCCTTTTTTATGTTCGTATTAACTTCCATATTCAGCGATGCTGCAACGGCCTTATCATCACTGATTCCCTGTTCTGCACTTACGGACTCGAAAAGTTCGGGTCTGTTTGTTATCAGTAGGCCCAAGACGTTATCTCCACGAGTCGGTTCTCTGTTTAATTGCTCGAGGTAATTTTTGGATAGTGCACTCAGTATAATGTCACTCGATGCTCTGTCCCTACCAACCGTCCTAAATATCTGAGTGTCCCAGTCTATATCTGGTAAATGGAAATCTCCACCTAAGACTATAATATGCTGAGAAAATTTATGTGAAATGTATTCCAAATTTTCTCTCAGTTGTCTGCCGCTAACGCTGCTGAGGAGCCAACCATCAACCCAGCCCGGTTGCTGCGTGTTACCTCCACCCATAATAAATCACAGGAACTATCCACTTCTAATTCACTACAGGATAAACTACTACTAACAGCGACAAACACGCCACCACCGGTTGCATGCAATCTATCCTTTCTAAACACCGTCTATGCCTTTGTAAAAATTTCGGCAGAATTTATCTCTGGCTTCAGCCAGTTTTCTGTACCTACAACGATTTCAGCTTCGGTGCTTTCTATCAGCGCTTGAGGTTCCGGTACTTTACCAGTGCGGCTTCTATTGTGGGTATAGATTTAACGGTGGCAGGTGAACATTAATAAAACCCACAAACTATAGGGACGAATTTCTGACTGGATACGGAGGAATAACGGTCCAATGAACATGTGTCTGGAAATGTGTCTTTGCCACAGTAGACGGCACTGACAAATGAAAGTTCCTCTGACCACATGCTGTGTGTTCCTTGTGTGCTGCAGGCAGTGTAATCGACGCATCGTAGTGTAAGCAGCAGAGCGGTCCTGTATTCATATCGGGAACAATCCGAGATGGTGTCCGTGCACGGTCAAGCAAATGGAAATTTTCGAGAGCCAGCACGGCTATACCAAAACACGTACCTCACAGACACCAATCACAGCACAACATTTCAAACCCTATTTGGGCGTTTATGAGATCATGGTTCCTTTCAGACAGACGAACGAGAAGGGAAGTGGAGGACTGTGCGAGCACGAGATTTGGACGAACGGGTTCCACAGGATATTGAGACGATCTCTAATACGAGCTCCAGGCAAGTGACTCGCCAACATAGAGTGAGCCAAAGTACGATTATGTGTCTCCCGAATTACAAACACTACTATTCTTATCGCCTACAATCCCATGGAAGCCACTTTGTACATCTATTTTGACGTGGATGTGATGTAGATCTGTAATGTGTTCCGGGACGATTTATTGTCGTTGTACACACAAAATGGCTCTGAGCACTATGCGACTTAACTTCTGAGTTCATCAGTCGTCTAGAACTTAGAACTAATTACACCTAACTAACCTAAGGACATCACACACATCCATGCACGAGGCAGGATTCGAACCTGCGACCGTAGTGGTCGCTCGGCTCCAGACTGTAGCGCCTAGAACCGCATGGCCGGCCGCCGTTGTACACACACCGTCCGTTTCCGGTCAAATGTTCATAGGATCTTGTTTCTTGTGCCTTTATCACGAAACAGGACGCATGACAGATCTGGAGTATCCTGTCTTAATGTCCATGTACAGGAATTAACACAATCCTCATAATCGTTCCTATGCAGCTCTTGATGGAGAGAGATGTGATAGGGATGGAACGTATGTCGATTGAGACTGAGTAGGACACTTTCCTTGCTCATGTCACTTCCTCGTGCTATTGCGGGGGAGCTAAAGTGCGGATCAACTGCAACAGCTGCAATAACATTAATTTCCCCCTTTTCTGTCGTCACACGTTTCCTTCTGTTATATTGTCTAGGTGTTACTCTACTACTTCTACGTAACTATTTGAAGAATCTGATAAACGGTTGACGTCTGTAAGGGTATCTAGCCGCATACAGCGTACAATAACGAACTGCATTCTTCCTATACTCTCCATACACCATGAGCATATCGGCCTTTTTTGCATTAGTAAATCCCATCTTCCACTCACAACCTACTGCTTGGACTGCCATGCGCTATCAAGTCACATTGCTCTCAAGTAATACACAAGCACACTGGGAGCAAACGTAACAACATCGTACCTAGCAGCTATGTTGGTTGAATGGCACAAACAAGTGTCGGTATGGAAATCTTAGAAAATACTATGTCTCGTAAACGACTTGCGCTATGATCGTGCAAACAAACACCACGGACATTTTGATTTACCCTATTTTAGTTTGTTAATGTCAACAGATATTGTTCTACTAACAAAAGTGTACGTCTGCACAAAAAATACACTTTATAATTATTATTACACTTTGTTTATTGGATAACAATATGAGTCCCTGACTACCAATCCATTCTGTGAAAATTGCACATCAATAGCGCTCTCCATTTCCGAAATATTTCCGTTGCAAGCTGTAGGTGATTAACCCTGCAGATACACTTATGAAACTAAAGAAGCAACTTTTTTGCAATAAAGCGGAAACAACTTAAATTTGAGTCCCAGTTCTGGATCAGAGTCGAGTAGCTATAAAACAAATCTTTGGTCATTCAAGACGGGTGAGTGCAATCCTCGTTCTTTTCTCTGAATTCTTAATGTAACCGATCGTGGAGTTTTACCCCTGTGCACAACCATTACGCCGTCAGAGAACAACAAGCTTAGGTGTGAACCAAGTTCCAATTTAGTATGAGTAGTTCGCCTAAGATGGGAAAGTCGTAGAACAATGTAAAAAGACTAATAAGACTAAATGACGCTTATTTCCTCTAATGGCTGATAAGAATAACAGAGAATAAAGTTCTCTAAAACTCAAATCTTGTTACAAAATGATGCTAGCACTGAAACCAATATGTGTGGAACGCTGTATAGACAAAGAGCAACAAAATCTGCTCATCTGGGCAACTAGTGAAATCGAAGTTAAGATAAAACAAGATGACACAAATAGTAATCAAATTAAGCAATATAATTACCGTGGCAAAGTAAGCAAGTTACGAACTGCACAGATTACTAATCGCGCTACTCCAATTGCGACACTTACATTCCCTAACTCTTTTGCACTCAGTGCTGTTGTCAGTGTTACGGATTAGAATATTACTTATTTCGCGGAAAAGTGGGAGAACGCTGCAGAAAATATCCACTCTTGGTGTACGAAATGCACCTTAACAAATATGGGGTTGGTAACGGGATGGAGCAGTGTCCCATCGATTGTTCTGCTTCTTTATGCCAAAATAGTGGCACAATGCCTTAGTTCAGTTGGTTACACCATATTCTGTAGTGAAAGCAATGGGCCTTTCCACGCTGGCTGGGCGGCATCTCGGTGTCTCGTCCTTCGATGTCCCAGCAGAATACGGAATGTATACTATGGGGATGGCAATGGTGGCACGGCACCCGCTGATCAAGGCTAGAATAGACGCCAGGTTTGCCAAAGGAAGCACTAAGCAGGCCAGAGACTTAACTCTGTGAAAACTGCACAACTTCCAGGGGACCTCCTCCCTTCATAATGAAATTCACTGACTAGCTCTGCTGACAAATAGGCCGTAGAAACAGAATACCTTCCGAGTGAGAAAACTCAGGGCTTTCCCCCTATCAAATGTGTACAGTACACTCTAAATAACATTAACCTCAAAATGGCGGCAAAATGAGTCATTATCACATGGTGATATATGATGATAATGTCACACAACAGTCCAACTAAAGGCAGTCTTTTCGACAGTCTGTAGACAAATTTTACACCTGGCTCAAGTTCTGTGCCATGCTCCACCGCCGCTGGATCCTCCTTCACATACTGCCCACAAGGTGGTCGATAATCTGCTGCTCAGTCCTGTCCCACACCACTGTCGGCCCTCCTGAGGTCAACCATTGCGTAAGGACGGCTTCTGCGACGATGCACTGGAAGTTTCAAACATACACAATCGTTTTTATGTCAGAAGATGCAGCAGATCACTACATTACATTGATTACCGCTTTCTGGAAGAGGATATTCGTGAGGCGAACGCGGTGAGCTCGCATATTACTACCTTTAAAGACAAACCCGTCACGGAAATCTTGACTGCAGGGCTGGACAGTAGGGTAAAGCATTCTGTCCCGATAACGCACAGCCCTCAAATTACCCTTGACACCGAAGGCAGCGTCCGACATCGTTACATGGTACCAGCCCAAAATATGACAGTCCCACCACAATGCTGAACGTGACGAATTGCATACCCATTATGTGAATAATACATGAACGCCTTCGAACTCTCACAGGGCGATCAGAATATTTTTGCTGCCCTTGGTAAAGTGCCATTGATCTAAGTTCCCTTCAAGGTGTTTCCTCGTCACATCCTCGCTCACAGTGGTGCTGGGGGATTTGAACAGTAAGCAGTTTTCGTATAGTCTCGTCGTGGTACGTACCAGTCTTAATTTGTAGGCAGCGCTTGTAAGCTGGTTATAGACACTGTTGTCTTAGATGTTTTATGTCTCTCGATAGGCGTCGAATGTTTGAATGATATTGTGGTATACGCCAATTTGGACGATAACTTCCCATTGCTGCCTACTGCCGTATAGTAACAAGGCTCGCGTATTCAAAGCCTGAAATGCCCTTACAGGCATGTTAGCAGAGGGATCAAGGTACAAAAGCCGTATTGCACCCTTCACATGGTTTGAGACATAGCGCATTGTGGTGAACTGTAACGACAAAGGATGTCTGCTGTTACCACATTACACAGGTATTTTTAAGTAGAGATTTCCTGTTTACAAAAGAGTACTGAGCAAGAGGTTTCCGATACAAAAGAACGTATGCAACTCATGAAGGTTACGTAAAACGTTTTGAGCAGTTTAGTTGTAGGGAAAGAAAATGTCACACTGACGTTCATCACAAATATTCTAGGAAAGTATAATTTATTTACAAAAATTTATTTTGGCAAGTTCTTCGGTAGACAGGAAGTCACATCACTCTAAATGGATGGAATAGGCAGGGAGTATTCAGAGGACAGATGCTCATTCATTTACAGGTTGTTTTAGTCGGTGCAAGAATGTCACAGTAATGATTAGTAGATTTGAGTGGGGTTTGCTACAGCACGACATAACAGTGGTGGGATTACACTTAAATTAAGAGTTTGCACGTTTCATTAAGAAAAGAAATGAATTCCTTTGTAATACACACATTTATCATGATGACCTAGAAGATAAAAGTGTTATACTTGTGGCTCATACGGAAGCGTTTCAGTAGTTATATGTGAAAAAGATTTCTAAACTAATTACAGCTCCTGAAGAAAGGCAAATGTACCTCCTACAAACCACCTCTGTACCTCTGTGCAAGACCAACGAAACTTGATATCAGCGTCCACACGCTATATAACTAGATTTAACAAATATACGGAATTTTACTCACCATAAGATGCTGTAACTGAAGAATTAAAATCGTCTTCCGAATAGTTTTAATATATTATACAGCACTTATATATGTAGAAATTAAAATATTTATAAACTCTGCACAATACAGAATCTCATGTCTCACAACAACAAAAACAGTAGAAAATGCCAGAAACTGGTTATTGCTATTTCTATTGCGCCGTCCTTCAAGTGATTGTAAAATAAATCACTAGATTGATTTTGAGAAAGCAACTTTTATAATGACAAGGACATTAATAAGTGTATGCATGATGAAGCAGCTGCCAAAATACTAACTTTTTAGGAGATCTCTGCAGGAAGATCTATAACTAACACTGTAATATAATTCTTCTAACAATCTTCTGCTTCATAATTGCAGATACAGTGTCTCAGGGCACAATGATGACATGGAATTATAATTAAGAACAACTCCTTCCGGATCACTTGGTATGATTTATTAAGATGACTGGTTTCGGCCTGTGATACATGACAGCCTCATAACCGTTCATGCAATAAAAGCAGAATTAAAAAAATAGTCAAATATTTTGTGAAATGATTTTTCCAAAGAAAAGAAATAAACTACGAGGGTAGCCCAGAAAGTAATACACCTCAATTTTTTTCTTCACAGTTCTTTATTGAACATAATGAGAATTACACACAGGAAAGAATGGTTTTTTATCTACACGTAATCTCCATCTCGTTCTGTGGCCTTCCTCCAGCGCGAAACAAGGGCGTGTATGCCCTGCCGGTACGAGTCGTTGTCCTGGTGGAGGAGCAAGTGCTTTACTGTGTGAATCATCTCCTCATCGTCCTCAAAATGTCTTCCACGAATCGCATCCTTTAATCGCCCAAACAAGAGGAAGTCTCTGTGGCTAGGTCAGACTGTGGGGTGGATGGGGCACTGTCCAACCCTGTTTTGCGATGTGTTCAGCAGTCCTCAGACTTGTGTGGGGCCGAGTGTTATCGTGTTGCTGCAAAACATCTTCTGGGTTGCTGTGGCGCTGAAGTCTCCTAAAGCGCGTCTTCAGTTTCGTTAATGTGTTGACATATGCCTCTGAATTAATGGTACCGCCCGTTGGCCTTTACATCAGTGAGAATCACACCTTCAAAGTCCCAGAACACAATGATCATGACCTTACCGGCGGAAGCAGTTGCTTTGAATTTTTTCTTCTGTGGAGAGTGGAGATGGCACCATTCCATCAACTGTCGTTTTGTTTCACACTCAAAATGGTGCACCCGGGTTTCATCACCTGTCAGAATGCAGGACAAGAAGGCTCCCCCTCACCTTTATAAGGTTGCAACAAATCAAAACATTTTTTTTTTCTGTGCGATTTGTGATCCACCGTTGAACACCGTTGGACCCAACTTGCACACAACTTTCAATATTCAAGAGTGCAGATAATTGCATCCACACTTCTTTTGCTGGTTGACAGATGCAGCGCCAACTGCCGAGTCGTAATGCGTCCATCCTGGCGAATGACAATATCAGCTCGCTGCAACATGTCAAGTGTGACGGCCGCGGATGGTATCTCCGACCGCTGCAAATCGTGGAGCACCGACGAACCCCCTTTTGATGACCTCACCCTCCCACCCTCTGTGCACAGCGACTAACTGTACTTCTGTCGACAGCGGATGCTCCGTAGACTTCGCACAAGCGTTTGCGAGTATTCCCCACAGTTTTTTTCCCTGCAGTGAGAAATTAAACGACGCCACGTTGCTTGTAACGTACGTCACATACAGGCGCCATTTTGAAAAGACCTGCAGCTAAGTTTTCGCTCACTCAAAAGTCTTCAAATAATACATACTTACAGTTTCACATTCGTAGAATTCTTTTCTGCAGAGAAAAAAAAATGTGGTGCATTGCTTTCTGGGCGACCCTCGTAGATTAGAGAAACATGTGACGCGCCTTTGAATTCTGTTCAAAGACATATACATCAACTGAGATGCTCATGCGTTAGTGACGTAAGGAGATCCCTGTATTAAGTTCCATCAGTTGCTCTAGTAGTCTTTAAAATTCTAAGCTTCTATGTTAAACATTCAGATTTAATTTCTCAATTGGCATCTCATTTTCATGATTTCGAGCAATAATCATAGGAGCTTCATATGATTATGTAGTCTATTTTACTTCTTACATTTAGACAATTCATACTATTTTTTTCAGTTTTTTTATATTTTCAAATTTTGTTAAGAAACCGTTAAATATAATATATTTAAGTATCGATCTGTGTTCTGTCATTATTAAAAGTTTATAGATGAAGATAAAGATGAGAAGTTTTGATTTACGTTGTCATTTGATATTTTTTGACACTTCTTTTAAATTGCTAATAGTAGATGTTCCTGCAACATTTCAAATGTCCCTCTAATCACTAATTACGTTTTTCTAAATTAACTTGATTACTTTCAAGCAGTTAAATATTGTTTTGCAAGACTAGTCTTCACGCGGGTCAGCTTGATACCCCATTTGTCCATCTGCTATTCCCTCTGTCGCAACGAACGGAAAAAAATCCATTGTCTAACTTTCCCCCAAATAATTAATTAAGTTTCTCTTAATTACCCGGACTACTTTCAAACAAAGACTTTTCTTTGCAGAACTTGACCTTACACTGGTGAACTGATTTCCTATTTCTCCATTTTTCAATCTTCATTTGGCTATGCAAATCGGACAAAAATCCATTGTATAATGCCGGCCGGAGTGGCCGTGCGGTTCTAGGCGCTTCAGTCTGGAACCGCGCGACCGCTACGGTCGCAGGTTCGAATCCTCCCTCGGGCATGGATGTGTGTGATGTCCTTAGGTTAGTTAGGTTTAAGTAGTTCTAAGTTCTAGGGGACTGATGACCTCAGCTGTTAAGTCCTCTAGTGCTCAGAGCCATTTGAACTATTGTGTAATTTCTAGGGAGTCTTTTTTCCCTGCGCTCAAACCCTTGACCGAAACAGAATATGGTAGTATAAAGTTGATCGTAATGTGAGATTAAAACAACAAACAGTGGCAGTGTAAATATAAGCAATAAAACATAATGAAATGACAAATACCTAATTACTGCAAAAAGCATCTTTTCAGGAGGGTGAGGATTCGGTGAAAACTACTGAATTTGTCGAAATGAAGCTACGTGGACATAATGTTACGTGGCTGATAACATACACACCGAGAGAGGTGGCGCAGTGCTTAGCACACTGAACTCCAATTCGGGAGGACGACGGTTCAGACTCGCATCAGGCCATCCTAATTTTGGTTTTCCGTGATTTCCCTAAATCGCTTCCGGCAAATACCGTGATGGTTCCTTTGAAAGACCGTGGCCGGTTTCCTTCCCCATCCTTCCCTAACCGATCTTGTGCTCCGTCTCTAATGACCACATTGTCAACGGAATGTTAAACACTAATGTCCTTCTCCTCTTCCTCCTACAAAGTACAAAGACTGTCAAAAACAGTGAAGCACTCATAAGGGGAAAAGGAAACGAAATGGAACACCATAGGCTGAGGTAGTGTCATATTATACCAGTGATTACCAAATCGAGTCAAATTTACAAAAACTTAGCAGTGTAAGTCCACTTATCTGAATGAGCTTGCACCCCTCTAGCGTGGATGCATGCACTGGCTCGGTTCAGAACAGTATCACAAAGCCGTCGTATCGTCACCTGAGGCATGTGGCACGACATCTGTTATAACTGCTCCTTGATATCCTCGATACTGACACTGGGGAACTTGTCCAACACATGTTCTATCGGGGACAGATCTAGGGATCTTGCTGCCTGTAGAAGTACCTCAAACTCACACAGATGTTTCACAGAGATACCTTCCATTGTGGGTGAGCATTGTCCCACTGATAACGGGCTTTATAATACTGTCGTACTAGGGGTAACACAAGAGGACGCGGGATATCTGAGACTTAACGTTACGGCATCAGAGTTCCCTCAAACATCACCAGCCGTGACCTCAAGACATCCGATAGCTCCTCACAACATGACGCCAGGAGCAACAACATTGTGCCTCTCCAAAACATTGTAAGAATGGGAATTCTCACCAGATCGCCGCCATACTCACTGACGATGGTCATCCGGAGCACCGAAGGACGATTCAACGCTGAACGCAATGCCACGTTATTCAGCTGAAATCCTTGCTTCTTGGTTCGTGGCACCACTCAAAACTCAACAGTTTGTTTTGTGGTTTTAACGGCAGGCTGCCCATGGGATGGTAACTGCCTGGTCCAGCTGGAGCTAGTCTCCGAGTACTGTTGCGAGATGTCTCAGAGTTTCGCAGCGAATTCATTACTTATTCTCTGATGCCAGGCACAGGTATGAATGTGTTACGATGTGATTTCTGCACAAGATGGCGATTCTCCTTTTTTGTGATCACACCTACGCGACCAGAAACAGTGAGTATGCATGCCCTCACGTCCTCATGCACCCCGTTATCGAGCCACTGTCACTTCCGAATGTCCCGCAAATCTGGATAATGTACGATTCGACAAACCAACCAAATGGAGACCCACAGAGCGGTCCCTTTAAACAGCGTCAGGTGCTGCTAACGCTATGTTACACCAATACGCGGCACATCCCTGTTCCTCACTGAGATCACTCAACATCTGACGTTGTTCATACCTTTCATATACCCTATCAGTGCTGGTGTCAACACTAATGCACTCTGACGGCCGTTCTGCCTGCCAGAGAGAATCGCAATTTACATAGTCGTCCATAGAGTGTACGTGTACGACGTTACATTGACATCCGAAAACGTATTCTGGCTGCTTCACTTTTTTTGACAGACAGTGTTGTTCAACGCTCTCATGTATGTAAAGGCCACCTTTATAAGCAGTCAAACATTTAAGGTAATAATCCTATGAACATATAGAATACAAGTATACAGATACAAAATATGGAAGTTAGGACATACAGATTTTCTCTGTTTATTATCATACTTTACTATGGGGTGATTTTCTCGTGGGTATTGTCGACTGATGATATATGAGATATTTCCGATGCATCAAATCTTAGAGAAATCACCAGGTCAGGAAAGACGTTTGGAAAATTCCTTGCAACATGTAGTTGAAAACTATTCATTGAGAGAATGACATCGATTTTGATTCTATAATTTCCCCTATGTCCTATTCGCTATAACGAAGGCCTTAGCACGTCATCCTTTATTGTGGTATCAATCTGAATAACGCAATATGTAATGCGGCGCTCGGCGTTTCAGCGTGTCACAAGTAAATAACATAAGGGTGCAAACTGCTGTCATGTAGCAATGGAGATTAGTTGCCCATCAGCACGCCTCTGTCAACGTAACTGCAGGCTATCATAAAGTGAAATCATGGGTACCTTCTACGAAGAAACACGTACACTCTTTCCACGACGTGGACCGTTGCTATCATGAGAGCAGGTGACGGTGACTTTGTATTGGCAGCACAATTTCGCAAAACACGTAGTTATCTCTTGTGCACATCTTCCTTACACGCAACCATGTCCGAAGGAACAGTTACTTCTTCTACTATAACGGTCAATAAATACGGGAAATGTATTCGCAGCTGCGAATATGAAGCACCCTCGGCTGTATATTAGAATCACGACAGTGTAAATTTGTGCTAGACCGAGATTCGATCCCGAATTTCCCGCTTCGGATATCTGTGCACGAGTCACGATCAGACCAAGAGTTCCGTATGTCGTCGTCCTTGTATCACAACCTACACTCGTACGTTACGTATATCACCATCGACGAAAGAGCACAGCTATTTCGTATTTATTCGCCAATACCACGCCCACAACTCGCAATAAATATGTCCTTGCTGTACGGGAATATACGTAACGTACGAGTGCTGGCTGTGACACAAGGATGACGACATACGGAAGTTTGGATCTAGTTGTGATTCGTGCACGGATAGCCTACGCGGTTAAGGCGACCGCTCACGTAAAGCGGGAAATCCAAGTTCGTGTCGGGGTCTGGCATATTGTCGTTCTAATATACAGCCGAAGGAAGTTCATATTCGCAACTGCGAATACATTTTCACATCCTCTGAGACCGACAATTCACCATCGGTGGAACACCGTATCTAATTCATGCATACAGCGGTTATACAGAGATATGCAGGGAAATCTAGTCTGCCCCTACATATAGATGCCCCATTTATCTTGACCACCAAAATAAATATTCATTCAGATGAAAAATACGTAAATGCATCATGCAAATGTTCAGCTATCAGGGGCACATTAACCACCATGCTAACCTTTCTTACAGCTTTGTTTCTTACGAATATATTAATAACAGTACGTCTGTTTTAAACAGTAGCCTACATTTTTATTCCGCAATACATTTTCTTTCCTCAAGACCCGAAAAACGTACAACAGCGTATCATTCACGTAAATATGATGTTACCAAAATACAAGGAAAATTCACACCATTCAGTCGATTCTCTTCAACTGAAGATTTGTAGGACTACAATTTAATCGAACGAAGAGAAGGTAGAAATGCTACTCGCCTATGGACAAGGATGATCGGTGTACATTTTCCTTATGTTTCTACTTGTTTACTGTCATCTCTAGCAACTGACCGATTAACAAAAAATGTGTGTGAAATCTTATGGGACTTAACTGCTAAGGTCATCAGTCCCTAAGCTTACACACTACTTAATCTAAATTATCCTAAGCACAAACACACACACCCATGCCCGAGGGAAGACTCGAACCACCGCCGGGATCAGCCGCACAGTCCATGACTGCAGCGCCCTTTAGACCGCTTTTTTAATCTCATTTTGTTCATTTTTGTTCGTTGTATCTGCTCGGGGCGGACGTCGCAAGACACCCGCTTCAGTTCGTCGTTGATCCATTAACTCAGTTTTTTTTTTGTTTTTTTGGTTTTTTTTATTACGGGGGGCAGCTAACCCTGTGACCGAACACGTTGAGTTACCGTGTCGGCGACCGCTCGGCTAATCCCGCGCGGCGAATGATTAACCTCACCCCGAGTACGTGCACCGCGTGCAAGTACAGAGGAGTTAAAGACCGTTCCGTGTTCTCTTTAATATCGTCATTTTTACATGAATGGTAGACTGTGATACGATTCTATAAAGCTCTTGGAAAGAGGAAGTGGATTAGCAAATTAAAATATAGCGCGCTAATTCAAAAGACTTATTGCTGTTCATATCTTCGTAACCATCAAAGTTACAAGAAAGGCAGATATGCTGGTTATGTCCCCTTGGTAGCCAAACAATATTTGCTTCATACAATTTTTTATTTTGCTGCTAGACAAAAAGTTATTTGCGGCGGTCGAGATAAATGGGACACCGTATGTCATCTGCAAATCTCTACAAACTGCGGGGTAGAGGGGACATTTTATTGTGCCATATATTTCGTGCTCTTTTCGTCCATTTACGGATAGAGCGTCAGATGACTGATTGGTTTTGTTCTCTTGTGCGAGCCAACATTATGTTCTCAGTCTCTTCGGCAGAAACATGGAAGGAGTTACAGAATATTCGTAGATGTCGCTCTGAAAACAAGCTCTTAGAATTTCTTTAAGTTGGATTCCGTATCTTATAACGTCGCCCCATAAATTATTAAAATAAACAGCAGCTAACACTCTTTACGTTGTTTTCTTTATGCCAAGACGCGATTCGTGTTTTAACCGGTCTTCCGCTGGCGTAAAACATTTATGTCTTCATCAATATTATGTCTGTTGCTACTGCATTCTCTTGATGAGGATTTAAATGTTTTAAGCGAAATGAAGACGGATGAAAACCCGAAATGTCTTGGTGTAAGTACGGCAATGTAAAAAGTGCATGGGTGCTGTATTGTTTCAAGTAATTTAATCCACAGTCATGGAGCTTAAGCATTGTTTTCATGGATAAACTAATGTCCTTTTATGTTACTGGCATTTAAGTTTTTACGGCATTTCTCTTTAGCAAACACGTCTGTAAACGTTCACGCTAGTCTCTTTTTTTGTAATCCATATCCACACTTCGTCCGATCTGATCTTACCTCATACACTTCAGTCATATTCCGGTTTAGGTCCATACGAAGTCTACCACTGACATAACAGTACACAAGTTCAACTCTTTTCTGTGAAACATACATGTAACCCAGAGTTACTTTCCTCATACGTCTACCCATATTATGTGCCGTGCTTTACATATCTTACATGTCTCACATCATTTTCATTCTTCCCTCAAGGATTTTACACTTCTCATATTAAGTTGTGGATCTCTCCATAATGTTTCTTAATGTCTGGAACAATAAAAACTACATTAACAAAATAACACTTATAAAACGTTTTCTTCCGAATGTCGAAATGTTCTTACACATGAGCGACTTAAACAGAGATCCAATCGGGGTTGTGAAGGTGGCACCTGATCGATATCTTGCTCATTTTCGTATCTTATAACCCAGCAGGTGTCAGAACCGGACCGTGGCCATTGTTATTACTGGGAAAGAAACAACAGTAGAGCTGCAGTTGCTCAGAGCAGGGAGTGAAAGAGAAGAGGAAACGGATTCGCGAAAGAACTAAATGTGCTTCACGAAGTGTTGGTGTTTATCTCTCTTAGTCAGCGCGAACACCCCCTCCCTCCCCCCTTGTCACACAACTCCATTCTCTTCGCTCAGTGCCCTTGATGTATAGGTCATTATCTTCTGCCTAATTGAGAAAAATGCAGTCCTGAAATATTAACATCGCTTTAACCGAATATAAACTTCCATTTTCACGTTAATAACCGTGTCATGTTCATCAAATCACCCTGACGCAGTTCGGGAGCGAAAGGCATATTCCAGTCGCTTACTGATCGCATAGATCACCAACAGTATGGTACAACGGTACAAATCATTACACATTATATACAAGCACGTTCTTGTAGATTTAAACTGCGAGTCCCAATGTCTTATGTAACAGGGGTATTATTTCTTCTAATTTAAACAATACGCATTCCAGGATACCATCAATGGCTGGAGATATATCCCTTCATGCGCTTCTCTAAACATTAGGACTATGGGTGAATGTTAAATTTCTTCACGATTCATTAGTGCTAGCGATACTTCCACACTTCGCGCATACAAATATGATGTTCCTCCCGCTCATGCTATCATCAGCCTCTTCCCTTCCTCCAGGAAATCCATTTATAAACTCCGTACAGTATCAGCCCTCGGTAATACATGCAAACGATTCAGGCTTCTTGCAAACTACTTTGGCTTTTATAATGCCTGGTGAAACATATTCTGCATATCATTTCCTACCAAGGAGAAAGATACTTTTAGTAGATCTGTTGTTCCCCGATTAACTCTATCAGCCGGCCAAACCAGGACACGTCCTGGCCTTAATAGCCTTTCTGTTAGCTGCCAGTTCTCACCCTCCTCATCGGGCTATAGAGTTCCTTCCTGATACCCGCTAATTGCGTCTGAAGGCCGAGCTCCTTACCCCCACCCGCTCCTACTGCTCTTCAGTCAGCCTATTTCCACTACAATGCCCGCTACTCGAGGAGAGGATCTCTTAAGTATCTCACTGGATTTCTCACTTCGTTCCACCCCGCCGCCCCACCACTTTAGCGCACCATCTTTAACGTGATTAAACTGCGGACTTCAAACACCACACTGTTCGCAGATCGTCACCACCTGCAACTTTACAATTCCATTAGCTTTCACTCGTTGTAGAATATTGTTACTACTACAAACGATATAAACTTGCCTCAATATATTTATTACACTCTGATAACGCTAGCAGTAATTTAAACTTCCCCACTAAGGCTATCCTCTGATAGTTACTTTGATAGCAAGTGCGAAAGTGTAATATTCTTGTTTAATTAATTGCCACTTTCACTCCCCTTACTCTAAGTAATGAAATTATCAGATATAAATGTCTTTTCTTTTTATTGATGAGGTTACAGACAGCAGCCGCGATGGAGACATAGCGTATGAGTCGTCTCAGTGAACACAACATGGCACGTGACTGTGATTTCATCACAAATCTACCTGACGTGTGACAAATACGCAAGAACGGAATGAACAAAATGTGAAGGACCAGTGGACCTTAGTAGTCAGATCAATGGGACTCAGTCACGGGCGTTCGGTTTTAAAGGTTGCTCAACACTGTAATTTTCATACTAAAGATAGAGCAACAATAAGACTCCGCTTTTGTTCTCTTAGTATTTGTTTATTTTGTAGCAGTTTGGGCTTATTTGGTCATTGTCAGGAGACAACTGACAAGCATCCACAAGAAACGTTAGTATACAGGAAACTAGTCACAGGAAACTAGTCAGAAGAAACAAAGACACTATCGACATGAATACAATTTTTAGTTATTACGTTAGAAGAAGCATATCAAATCGAGCGCTCATCACTCATTTTATGCGCCGAACATGTTAAATTACATTTTAGGAGATATAACGTATCAAAGTAGTAAAGGTTACAGCAATAAAACAATCAGTCGCAAATAGTGTTTATTGCATATATAGATTTCGATCACTGTGAGGCCATTTTAAGTGCATTCAATGTATGTTAAAACATTGAAACATCTCATATATGCACATGATCCCAATTGGACTATTCATGTCAAAGGTTGAGTTCACACTCAGTAAAATACAGTAGCTGGTGGCCACTACTTCAAAATGTAATCAAGCCATATATGGTATCAAACACAAATCACAACGAAAAGCACATAAAATAAATATGTACGAGCTGTGTGCATGTAATACTAAAGGCTGTGAGGGAAAACACAGAAGCACAGAATGACAATTCCATTGGGGTCAAAGTCTGTGTAGGTAAATATCATCACCTACGTATATCTCGCGAGGAGACCGTGAGGATAAAATCAGAGATTAGAGATCACACAGAGACATACCGACAGTCTTTCTTCCCACGAACAATACGATGCTGGAATAGAAGGAGGAACCGACAGAGGTACTCAAGGTACCCTCCGCCACACGCCGTCAGGTGGCTTGCGGAATATAGATGTAAATATAGATCATTGCATTTGAGGTCTGGAGTGTGTGACTGGTTTGTGGGATCATGAGAAGCTTAAGAGTGGGGATATGCGCAACTGTAACTGATCATTTAGAACTAGGTCGGGGCTTTGAGCTCGCTTATTTATATTATGTGCTTCAAGAATGTTAACTTTCTTCCACTTTTTTTAGCTACATGTAGCGCTTCTCTGTCGACTTTGTATCTATGAATTTCCTTCCACATTTCCGTAATTGATAGGGAGTTGCTATAAACTTCCTTCCACATTTTTGTAATTGATCGGGAATTGAGGAGTCTGACACACTCTGCATTGCTGCCATATTTCCTATGGCATCATCGATAACTTCACCCAATGATGTCACGGAACATTGTCAAGTCATTTGTTCTAAGCACGGAATCTGAGACACTCATTTGTCTCACTGGACTTTTCCATGACGTCACAGATCACTAGCATAGCTTGTATGGTTGTCAGGTGACTTGTGCTAAGTTCGGAATCAAAGATGGCCACTTGTCGTATGTTTAGAACTGTTACGCCACACCACACTGGCACATGGTTGTCATACACTGAAGAGCCAAAGAAACTGGTACTCCTACCTAACATCGTGTAGAGCCCCCGCGAGCACTCAAAAGTACCGCAACACGACCTGGCATGGACTCAATGTCTGAAGTAGTGCTGCACTCAATTGACATCATGAATCCTGCAGGGCTGTCCATAAATCCGTAAGAGTAGGAGGGGGTTGAGATCTCTTCTGAATAGCATGTTGCAAGGCATCCAAGATATGCTCAATAACGTCCATGTCTGGGGAGTTTGGTGGCCAGCGAAAGTGTTTAAATTCAGAAGCCACTTTATAGCAACTGTGGAAGTGTGGCGTGTCGGATTATCCTGCCGGAATTGCCCAAGTCCGTCGGAATGCACAATGGACTCGAATGGATGCAAGTGATCAGTCTGGATGCTTACGTGCGTGTCACCTATCAGAGTCATATCTAGACGTATCAGGGGTCCCTCCACAAGCCTGAACAGTCGCCTGCTGACATGGGGGGTGCATGGATTCATGAGTTTGTCTCCATACTCGTGCGTCCATCCGCTCGATGCAATTTGAAACGAGACTTGTCCGACCAGGCAACACGTTTCCAGTCATCAATAGTCCAATGCCAGTGTTGAGGGGCCCAGGCGAGACATAAAGCTCTGTGTCGTGCAGTCATTAAGGGTAAAAAAGTGGGCCTTTGGCTGCGAAAGCCCTTATCGATGATGTTTCCTTGAATGGTTCACACTGTGACACTTGTTGATGGCCTAGCATTGAAGTCCGCTGCAGACTGCGGAAGGGTTGCACTTCTGTCACGTTGAATTACTATCTTCAAATGGTTCAAATGGCTCTGAGCACTATGCGACTTAACATCTATGGTCATCAGTCGCCTAGAACTTAGAACTAATTAAACCTAACTAACCTAAGGACATCACACGCATCCATGCTCGAGGCAGGATTCGAACCTGCGACCGTAGCAGTGGCGCGGTTCCGGACTGAGCGCCTAGAGAATTACTATCTTCAGTCGTCGTTGGTCCCGTTCTTGCAGGATCTTTTTCCGGCCGCAGCGATTTCAGAGATTTGATGTTTTACCGGTACACTCGTGAAATGGTCCTACAGGAAATTGCCCATTTCATTGCTACCTCGGAGATGCTGTGTTCCATCGCTCGTGCTCCTACTATAACACCACGATCAAACTCACTTAAATCTTGGTAACCTTTCATTGTAGTAGCAGTAACTGATCTAACAACTGCGCCAGACACTTGTTGTCTTATGAAGTATAGGCTTTGACGACCGCAGCGCCGTATTCTGCCTGTTTACATATCTCAGTATTTGAATATACGAGTACATGCCTATACCAGTTTCTTTGCGGCTTCAGTGTATATACCCCACTTTTCCTAATTATACACTCCTGGAAATTGAAATAAGAACACCGTGAATTCATTGTCCCAGGAAGGGGAAACTTTATTGACACATTCCTGGGGTCAGATACATCACATGATCACACTGACAGAACCACAGGCACATAGACACAGGCAACAGAGCATGCACAATGTCGGCACTAGTACAGTGTATATCCACCTTTCGCAGCAATGCAGGCTGCTATTCTCCCATGGAGACGATCGTAGAGATGCTGGATGTAGTCCTGTGGAACGGCTTGCCATGCCATTTCCACCTGGCGCCTCAGTTGCACCAGCGTTCGTGCTGGACGTGCAGACCGCGTGAGACGACGCTGCATCCAGTCCCAAACATGCTCAATGGGGGACAGATCCGGAGATCTTGCTGGCCAGGGTAGTTGACTTACACCTTCTAGAGCACGTTGGGTGGCACGGGATACATGCGGACGTGCATTGTCCTGTTGGAACAGCAAGTTCCCTTGCCGGTCTAGGAATGGTAGAACGATGGGTTTGATGACGGTTTGGATGTACCGTGCTCTATTCAGTGTCCCCTCGACGATCACCAGAGGTGTACGGCCAGTGTAGGAGATCGCTCCCCACACCATGATGCCGGGTGTTGGCCCTGTGTGCCTCGGTCGTATGCAGTCCTGATTGTGGCGCTCACCTGCACGGCGCCAAACACGCATACGACCATCATTGGCACCAAGGCAGAAGCGACTCTCATCGCTGAAGACGACACGTCTCCATTCGTCCCTCCACTCACGCCTGTCGCGACACCACTGGAGGCGGGCTGCACGATGTTGGGGCGTGAGCGGAAGACGGCCTAACGGTGTGCGGAACCGTAGCCCAGCTTCATGGAGACGGTTGCGAATGGTCCTCGCCGATACCCCAGGAGCAACAGTGTCCCTAATTTGCTGGGAAGTGGCGGTGTGGTCCCCTACGGTACTGCTTAGAATCCTACGGTCTTGACGTGCATCCGTGCGTCGCTGCGGTCCGGTCCCAGGTCGACGGGCACGTGCACCTTCCGCCGACCACTGGCGACAACATCGATGTACTGTGGAGACCTCACGCCCCACGTGTTGAGCAATTCGGCGGTACGTCCACCCGGCCTCCCGCATGCCCACTATACGCCCTCGCTCAAAGTCTGTCAACTGCACATACGGTTCACGTCCACGCTGTCGCGGCATGCTACCAGTGTTAAAGACTGCGATGGAGCTCCGTATGCCACGCAAACTGGCTGACACTGACGGCGGCGGTGCACAAATGCTGTGCAGCTAGCGCCATTCGACGGCCAACACCGCGGTTCCTGGTGTGTCCGCTGTGCCGTGCGTGTGATCATTGCTTGTACAGCCCTCTCGCAGTGTCCGGGGCAAGTATGGTGGGTCTGACACACTGGTGTCAATGTGTCCTTTTTTCCATTTCCAGGAGTGTAGAATCCAAGATGGTGGACCTAACCCATGTATCGTAATAGGTTATGTCCCGACTCCTTTGACTTCACATTGGCAGTATGTCACTTATGCTAAGATTAGAATGGCGGAGAAACTCAAAAAGTTCACTGGATCTCTGCAAGCGAGGGTGCCCAAAGTCTAAAAATGCAGTAGGCCAGTGGCCCTAAGTTTTAAATGAGGTCACATTAGACGTTTACAGTTGCTAGGATGAGATAGGAACAATTTAATCACTATTTTATTTGCTTGAAAGTCTCTCAGGCATGCAGCTGGATTGATCGTTGTAGACCAGTGGGTGTGTTGTATATACCGATCGTCTCCCCCATCCACTGACCCCATGTGTGGATCGCGCGACGTACTGATCGCGCTGCTGGGGTGGGGTAGCTCTGCCTTTGCCGTGCTCGGTGTTACGTTGGAAAATTTTCATTAGTGGAGCCGTGGTTGACTAAGTTCAAATCCATTGTTCTTGTTGATGAGGTTCCCATGTAGCCGAATTTTGATTGCTTCCTTGCATACATAGTCCCAATAGTGGGATGTGTTGTCAGAAACTTTATATCTTCGTATTTCATTTTGTGGTTGGTTTCAAGGCAGTGTTCAGCAACTGCTGATTTTGTGGGCTACTGGAGGTTCTACAAAGATCAATCAATCTGACAGCATGCCCGAGAGTCTTTCAAGCAGCATATTCGCCACGAAAATCTACAAACACACAAAGTTTTATTTTTTAATCAATTACCGCTGTCGATAATATAGAATAGATACATTTATTTATTCATTGTTGAATCTCGAGCCTCATTGGGGTGGGGGTCCACATGCCATGTGTCATCACTACGCCAACCGCCAGTCGTTGTCAGCTGGCTACCTTTGCTACACAGCCATTCACGACAGCTCCAAACACTTGGCAAGTTAGCCAGTCATGTGTGTTATGGGATATGACAGAAACCTTCATTTATCCAAAAAAATTGTATCGCCATTTCATTTGTTCAGAACAATGACGAACTGATAGGACCAGTAAGTTCTTCTAGGCCCGCAAATAGGGCAGTGCTAGGCTGCATCGATGTGAGTGTCAAGTCCGCAGTCTCGCCATACCCCACTAACATGTGTAGCCCACTTCCATGTCCATCGCAGTCAACTGACAACTGAAACACTCAGCGCCAGGCCAGAACACACACGTTCTTCTACCGAAAGCGATCGCCACCAGTACGTGCACTAGATGACATCATGCAGCAATAGCTTTTTGTAGTGAAAGGAATCGGAAAATTCGGGGAACGACTTCAGAATCAGCGGTGGCTGGCCGACTGGCCGAGAGCAACTACAGCGAGTCGCAAGAAAGTAACAGGTGGAAAACGCAAGAGAGCGACAGTCAACGGAGACGGCAGGGCAAGGCCAGAGGGTAAACCACGATCGAATACTAAGATATAGCTAATTCAGAGCCAACACAGCGATTAGCAGTGGGCTCTATACGGTGATGCAGGGAAGTCAGTTGGAGGGTGTAATTATAGGTAGAGCTCCTACATACCTACACCAACGTGGTGACCGTCTCAAAACATCTACTGTCACCTCCATATTGTTAAAAACTCTGTGATAGTCTGGACAGGTAGCAAGAGCAGTAGCGGATTTCTTGCTATCTGTGACAGACCATGAAAGGATAGGTTATGTTAGTAGTGGGTATCATGGTGCTCGATACTGTGTCAAAACCAATGTTCGTAATAGTGGGGTCAGTCCAGTGCAGCAGCGCAGTGTGCTGCTGTGATCCCCGCTGCTGCGCCTTGTCTGTGGTGACTGGGCGCAACAATAGGCTGTCGTTGTCCATTGGAATCCAGATGGTCGGCTTCCTCTTCCTTTACTATATGGCGAAGCTTTTCCAGAGTTGGTCGTCGAGTAGCTGCGCTTGCTCCTTGAGGTTGGATGCAGCCACTTCATCGAGGTGGACGGCAGCTTGTTACCCTCTCGCGATGAGTGCTGTCGTGGTGTCCACGTCAGAGGTTGCCCCAGTGGCTTTCGACGTTGCTGCCATTGACAGTGGGGTGTCCGTTGGCTTCCTGGTGGTGCCTTTCGCCTGCATAGCTGCTAGAGCTGGTGCAGGGGCAGGCCTCACTCCAGCTGATTGGAGGCCACGAGCAAGCTCTGCTCGCAGTTGCCGCAGGGCCTCCTCCTCCTCCTCGTCCTCCTCCTCCTCCCCTTCCTCCTCTGCAGTCAACGCACCTGCGAACGCAACCCTCTCTGCCGCCACGAAAGCCTTATGGGCCGCAGATGTCTCTTCGGCAACACAGTTCATTGCGGTGCGCATGTCATCGGTCGTCTTCTTAGGTTCCGGCTCTATCTCCTTTTTTCTCTCCCCGCCCCCCTTTCGCCCCTCACCACGTTTGCGATCGGTCCTTCTCACTACATTGGTGGGGAAGGCAGAGGAAACCGCCACCAGTTTGCTTATCCATAGTTCTGGTTTCGTCGGCCGTTGACGCCACCCCCGTCTTCTTCGCCGGCGCGTCCTTGTGGTCTGGCTCCGTGTTGAGAAAGCCGGACAGCCTCGCCAGCCAGCGATATGGGGCCCAGCACACCGATCGAGTTGGCATAACTTGCCTGCCGGAGTCGGCAATACTTGGGCGACATTGCCCTCACCCGGGCACCTGAAGCACTGGGGCTGAGGGTCCGCGCCCAATGGGAGAGCTTCCACATTCACAGGGAATCCCTGGAACCCGCAGATGGAGCAGCCGCGCTGCTGGCTAATGCGGCCCGCCAGCCCTGATAGGCCGGACGGACAGGTATGGCTTACGGCGGCGCATACATCGGCGACCGAAGCGACCGCAACTGCAGCAATACCGTCTAGCGGCCGTTTCGATGTTCACACCGTCCGGCGGGTCATCAAACGCGTCGGGCAGTGGTACCAGATTTTCTAACCGCGTTCCAAACAGAGGAGCTCAGTCACCTTGATTTACATCAGGAGACATGCTGCATTATCTGCCCCACGACAGCTGATGAACTCTAACATTAGACCTAAGGCACCACCTTCAGATGCTTTTCTAAAGGCACAGTTTTACATGTAACCCTGCTCTCATATCATAACTGAACGTCAACTGCACATACAGGAGGCAGTCCACTGTACTGGTGGATTACAATGCCCCAAAGATTTCTCTATAGAGGATTTGGGGCTATTTGTGACCTCTTAGTCTTCCAGAATATATTCACCGCCAGGAATGTGACGCAATGCTATCTGCAGTGAAAGGTATCTGTCAGTGAAAGTTCATGTTGGAGATCGGTGCTCTTGATACAGGTATCCATAAAAATTGGGTATCTATTAACATGGAAGGTAGGAAGATGGTATCTAGATGTACATGAAAGAAAAACCTTTGATGTTTAGATGAACCGAGTTGCCAGTCCTGCACATTTGTGATGGTTGAATAAACATTAAATAAATAACTTGGCCATATTTCTCTGTTGCACAATGGATAGCAGTAGGACGTGAAATGGAAGTTTGTGAGAGAATACGTAAGCATGTGCACTGGTAAAAATATAATGTTTATTCAAGGACAGCTGAGCAAACTAATAAGCCAAGCAATGGGTAATAGTTGCTGTTCTTCATAACACTCTCGGCTGAGTTACAAAATTACATTTCCAACTGCGTCTTGGGGAGCTCAGCACGATTTATCATTAATTATTGATTACGGAACGGTCAATGGAATCTTTCAATGACAACAAATGGTTGACATGGCTCTGAGCACTATGGGACTTAACTTCAGAGGTCATCAGTCCCCTAGAACTTAGAACTAATTAAACCTAACTAACCTAAGGACATCACACACATCCATGGCCGAGGCAGAATTCGAACCTGCGACCGTAGCGCCTAGAACCGCTCGGTCACTCCGGCCGGCTCAATGACAACATTCACGCACATACACACGTACATATTTTCATATACACATACATATTAGGTATTCAGGTCAAAAACAAGAATTAAAAAAAAACTTCACGACCGGACACGCGGTTGGTAAACGGTCGTTCTCTTGGGTTAGTGCACGGAGCAAATGAATAAGAATTCATGGATCAGGATAAACTGTTAGCAGTTGCACCATAGAAAAAATTCTTAAAGTAATTTGTAAGTTTTACCCAGAGGATCATTAACCGTGACATGTAACGATTCTCATAATCCGCGAACACGTGGTCGTCACAAACAAAAATTCTGCATAAAATGCGCGGTAAGATTCAGAATAGCTGACCAAATTGGACAGGATGTATGAGTCACGTTCTGCGAACTTAAGGTTCTCAGATCCGAACTTAACACATGCTGAGACAACAAAGGTATGTGAAACTAGATTCCGAAGTGAAATCTAAATTAGCGACATTTCAGAAATCTATTTCATTATACTATATTCATGAGAACACCAACTGAACTGAGAAGATACATCACGAGTCCATATGTTTGAACACAAGTGGAGCAGAACAGTGGCTTGCATGTGGCCAAGTGCAACAGGTTATAACGTTTAGAAATTAACCAGAAAAAATCCTTATATCGCTCAACGAGCAATGAGCGATGAGAGCAAAACGTTAATTTTGACTGGAGCTGATATCTATAAAAATAAGACAATGAATTAACTATGAACAGAAACACTTAGACTTAGTTGGTGTCGCCTGTCTAGCGTCTCCCGGAACACTGCCGAGCAAACTCTTTTTGAGCCCATGCGGCCTGTTCCTCAGAAAGTACGCAGAGAGCTCCCTATTGAGTGGTGCCAACCAGTACAAGAGCTTCGTCCAAGGCGAACAGAAACCTCTTACTACCTGGTACGTGCTTTATAGGGTTGGCTATTCTGCCACAGTAGCAGACTACCTTTACTCCCACAAATCTAGTTGCTGAAATTTACCTTGTACACTCTCAGTCATAAACTTGTTGTAGCTGGGATTCACACTCATAAAGAATTTTTTGAAGGACATCATATTTCCGCCAGTGACTGTTATAAGTTTTTATTAGACTATTATAATTTCGGTCAGAGGCCATTATCAAGTGCTGCAAGTGTATTTAACGGTATTGACAACAAATGTGTCAGCTTACATTACGTTGACATGGGTTAAAGCCATAATATCAGCACTTGATAATGGTCTAAGGCCCAAATTGCCATCGTGTAATAAAAGCTTATAACAGTCACTGGCGGAAAGATGATGGCCTTCAAAAAACTCTCATTCATGCTTTTCGTTCGTCAGGTGAGAGGAGGAAAGGATGTATATACTGACATACTGCACATAGATGTATTGAATATACCTGTGAGGCTCCGATAATTACCAAAAATCTTAGTAAAATGTGAGGTGAAATAAATGTGACATACCTTGTGGCCACTATAGACACGCTCAGCTGCTAAGTCTTTTTTTATGTAGTTTACAGTTGCGCCTAGAATTGAGATGCCAGACGTGTTACCTTAAGTTATATGTGGACAAAATGATGAAAAGGCTTATGTAGAGACCATCCAACAGTGATAATATTAACATTTCGACGTATGAAATCACACTGATTCCAGCGCGAGGAATGGGTCAAGTCCTACTTTCACCTACGCAACTGCTAGCAATTCTGTCCTGTAAATATATTACACAGTGGTCACCAACTTTAAAGGATGAAACTCCAGTACAGCATTCACGCAGGGGCTGCAACGACCACACACTTTTTTTAATATATGAAATATTATTCTTTAACTAACGCTGATTTTTGTTATATGTAGGCTTTGATGCCACAGAAATTTGTCAGCAGCCGTATCCGAGGGGCGTTCTAGATGGATAGTACGGGTCTTGGCGCGAGTGAAGAGAGCGATGTAGCGTTTGCTGGTAGTGTACACATTCTTGGTGCATAATAGGTCCGTGAAATCTGTTTCTGTATCTGTGAAAGCTTTTCAATCGGCCGGGAGTGCGGGTTGCTTTCAAGGTGTCTTGGAAAAGCTTACATGGCTAGTGCATATATATAAAACTTTGAACACCGTATGACGATCACGTCAAATCCAAAGTTCCTCTAATTTCGGACATGAACATGAAGTCGAACATGCATGTGCGTGATTAGAAGGTGTACGACGTGATGCAGTCCATCAAGCACAATTAGGTGACGCATTTTGCCTGAAAGTTCGCCGAAATGGAGACACCGTGCGTCTCTGATAAAGATATTCTGAAGAAAGGAAGAGAAACGTAGATTTTTGAAGCAACGGACTATTTCTTGCCTTCTAGAGTGAAATATATTCCAATGAAAACGTTTCCTGCTGAATCTGATGGATGCACCAAGACGAAAGTGTTGCATTCGATTCCAGGTAAGTCACTGCTGATTACAATGTTACTGTTCGAATTTGTCACAGCAAGTAGAGCCCAACCTGTAATGTTTAGAATTTCCAATAACAGTGGTACTTTGTGAACTCAAAGATCGGTTCTTCAATGCTTACAACGAACGCTTGCTGGTGTACCTTCCAAATCTCCAGTAGTCTCGAGAATGGCAGTGTCGCCGGCCGGTGTGGCCGAGCGATTCTAGTCGCTACAGTCTGGAACCACGCGATGCTACGGCCGTAGGTTCGAATCCTGCCTCGGCCATGGATGTGTGTGATGTTCTTAGGTTAGTTAGGTTTAAGTAGTTCTAAGTTCTAGGCGACTGATGACGTCAGCAGTTAAGTCCCATAGTGGTCAGAGCCATTTGAACCAATGGCAGTGTCATGACCGCGAACATCAGTAGAGTAGATCTGCAGGATGTCTTGGCTAGGCCAGTGGAGCCATTGAAGCTGGGATGTGCTGCCAGTGATTTCAGTCACTCTATTGCAGGTAGATTGTTTTTCCAGCGATTTCGATTACTTTGTACCCAACATAAAGCAATCACTGAATCGATCCACATAGTCTCTTTCCTAAGTTAATAGTTTGTAGCCTAGCAGAATTAACATGAAAGCCTTATATCTAGAAGCGCAGCAAATAGTTCTAGAGGTCAATAACAATTTGTCCATTTTATTTTGGACTATTGAGCTCCGTGGCCGTGGATAATGATATTTCACTGAAAAAATACGGCAACCAGCCACTTTTTAATGCGTTTTTTTTTTTTATTTACGCCAATATGCATTTCGGGTTTGCACCCATCTTCAGCTGGCAAATTACATGGATCTTCAGTTGCTACGGTAGTACAATCTCAACAGCAGTTTGGATGCTGCAGCAGGCCTGTGCAAAAGCAACAACTCCAATCATTTACTTCAATTTCGCGAGTTTAAAGTCACACACTATCAGCTGTTCATTTTACTTAAGTTTTGCACAGGCCTGCTGCAGCATCCAAACTGCTGTTGAGATTGTACTACTGTAGTAACTGAAGATCCATGTAATTTGCCAGCTGAAGATGGGTGCAAACCCGAAATGCATATTGGCGTAAATAAAAAAACGCATTAAAAAGTGGCTGGTTGCCGTATTTTTTCAGTGAAAAAGTTCTATAGGTGGTAGAGAAACCCTTTTGTACGGATTACAGAGGAGATTCTTCATACCATGGATTGTAGAATGATTTAGTAGGTTTCATGAAGTATGTGACATCAAATGTCTACGAAATTCCCACCCCATCGGCAATCGTGATTTTACATCGTTCTCACGGAATACATGGTAACCTCGAAGACTTTCTTGGAGACCAAGAGCAGGAAACTAGTAAACCCTGATTCTTTAAAGAATCGAACTCCCACGTATAAGATAGCTTCAAACGTCTGATTACAAATGAGTTAATGTGTTAAAAATTTTCCTTTAATCATACAAGAGAAAAAGTTTGAGAAAGTTTTGAAATTATGCTTAACTTTGTTGAATGTCGCTAAGTGTTTTCATTATGAATAACTGAATGAATATAGTTTGTGTAATTTGCGTTCCATTTTAAGCAAAAGCTAGTTTTTCGCATATCGCAATGTTTATGATGCCGTATCTCGAGAACTACGTGCCAGACAGTAATATAATTTTGCTGGTACATTGGGTGATATATGTAAATTTGTCTGCGAAATGTGCCGTGAATAGAGTTGACAGCAAACAGACGATAAATTAAAACGCCATGCCTGACGGTGAAGTTTTACTGTCTTCCATTTTAAGCAGAAGCAAGTTTTTCTCGCATCTCCTGAACTATTTTACAGGTACATTAAGTGGTATAAGTGGTTACTGTCTGCAAACTCAGATGCGGATAGAGTCGGCCGTCGGTAGTAAAGAAGTAAGAAATGAAAACGTCATGTCTCATGCTGACGTTTTCCTACATGAACTGCGAAAATGAAGTAAGCGAAATACTTTTTTCCATTCCTGAGTTTCTGGGGGTGTCAGCGAGAAGAATTTCCATAAAGCTTTGAAATTATGTGTAAATTTGATTGGAAGTGTCTAACTCCTCTCATTCCATAATACTGAATAAATAAAGACTGGGTATTTGCATACCGTCATTTTCTAATTGTAATAACTTTATTGTGTTTAGCTTTTCACGTAAGAGTATACCTATAATGAATATATTACGACAGCATTTAAAACTTTTAAATTCGGCCAAAAATCACATGAAACATTGAAAAATCATATTTTACTGGGTGTTTTGTTGTCCTCGTTATCATTTCATCGTCATCAGTGGAAGGCAACGGGAAACCACCACTGGAATCACTTCCCAAGAACTCTCTGACGAGGCTTCCCCCATGACAAGACCCGACATGGGGCAGAACACAAAGATTTTTTTTCCTCAAGCCGATGGTAGACCGCGAATCCGTCGTCTTCCAGGAAACTGTTTCTTGACACCTCTATTATGGGAAGAAGACAAGCTGGCGGCAGCCCCATTATGCTCAGGAAAACATTAATGTGGGCATCCATAAAACATTAATGTGGGCATCCATGGGTTCAGAAGAGTCCGTGAAAGGCACCATGACGGACAAGGAGTATCGTACACTAGTTGCAGACCGTCATGTCCATCATGTTTTCTGACTGCAGTGCCATTGGCGCCTATCGCTTCCTCCCCGGAGTTTATGGGAATTATGTGACTTGTGTGGGAAGATGTCTGCCAGCTTCCTCCAGCGACCTTCCAAGGCCTCATTGCTTCCATGCCACGACACGTAACCACTGTCATCCGTGGCGAAGCTGGACATAACGGCTATTTGGTAGGTTTGCCATAATGTTCTGGCTGATTAGTATATAACTGCTCCACTCTGCAGTTACTGATACCCTGTTAATGTAGTGAGGTAATATAGTTGATCAGGAGTGCCATGACTGTGTGTATTACATTGTTGTTACTGTGAACTTTGTAGACCATTAAACCACTATGGCACGATTCGGACTCTGCTGCAAAGGCATGAGGGAGTGAGAACATCAAGATGAAAGTAAAAGTTCGCCGGTAAGACTGACGCCAGCTACTGAAAACGATGTATTCCTACACAGTGTACTGCACACATACAGCGAATTTTACTACAAAATTTATGACATTTAATTGCAGTGGTATTGTATAGTTTTACGCAGATAACTATCTTAATTGGCTACCATCCATATGTATAACTATAGGTATGAAACTGTAGGTCTGAGAGAATGACTACCTGTTACAGCTTCTCACAGTTTCATTCAACAGTAGAGAATTGTCGACCCCTTCTCTGGAGCGTATTTCATGATTTCCTGTTAGGTGCAGACTTTGTCCTGTAGCTGTCAGTGCATCTGCTACCGTTATCGTGGTGTTAATGGGTCGTAATATCAGTCATAACAGTCTTTGAACGGGGACAAATGGGAGCAAAAACGTCGCAAATCTACTACAGATACTGTATCTAGCGTTACTCCAGCATGTACACTATGTGATCAAAAGTATCCGGACACCTGGCTGAAAACGACTTACAAGTTCGTGGCACCCTCTATCGGTAATGCTGGAAATCTATATGGTTTTGGCCACCCTTAACCTTCATGACAGCTTCCACTCTCACAGGCATCTATTCAATCAGGAACTGGAAGGTTTCTTGGGGAATGGCAGCCAATTCTTCACCGGGTGTTGCACTGAGGAGAGGTATCGATGTCGGTCGGTGAGGCATGGCACGAAGTCGGGGTTCCAAAATATCCCAGAGGTGTTCTATAGGATTCAGGTCAGGACTCTGTGTAGGCCATTCCACTACAGGGGTGTTATTGTCGTGTAACCACTCCGCCACAGGCCGTGCACTATGAACAGGCGTTTGACCGAAATGCTCTTCAACAGCGGGAAACAAGAAGGTGCTTAGAACATCTATGTAGGCCTGAGCTGTGATAGTGCCACGCTAAACAACAAGGGGTGCAAGGCCCCTCTATGAAAAATACGACCACACCATAATACCACCGCCTCCGAATTTTAGTGTTAGTACCACACACGCTGGCAGATGACATTCACCGGGCATTCACCATACCCACACCCGGCCGTCGGATCGCCACATTGTGAACCGTGATGCGTCACTACACACAACGTTTTTCCTCTGTTCAGTCGCCCAATGTTTACGCTCCTTACACCAAGCGAGTCGTCGTTTGGCATTTACTGGCGTGATGTGTGGCTTATGAGCAGCCGCTCGACCATGAAATCCAAGTATTCTCACCTCCCGCCTAACTGTCATAGTTATTGAAGTGGATCCTGATCCGATTTGGAATTCGGATTTGGAAGATATAAGCAACATTTCATTTTATGACAACGCACGCCTTATCACTTCACATGATAACAGGTATTATATTCTGCGCACATAGTATTTAGGAAGCGAAGAATGAGTTTTGCGCAATGGAGGCCGTATTTAAACTGCCAACGTGCGATGCCGTGTGATGCTTAGCCAAGAGATGACGTGTGAATAAAGCTGAATACATATCCCAAACCACCGTTGCTGGTTTAAGAATGCAACAGAGCTGTGGAAGTTAAAGCTAAAAGCTTCGACGACAGGTGCCGTGCGAAGCCTCTGCGCACTAGTATGTGTGTTTCGTGCTACGGTATGAAACAGCCTCTTGCGATGGATACAGAAATTCTCTTTAATAATGTGCCCGAGAATATAACAGAAAAACCATCGTTATCACAACGGGGATCCGATACGCCGAGCTTGATATTAAGTAGGTCAAGGAAGTAGGATTAGCTGTACAAACCAAACTTGCCTAGGACAAGGATTGGGAATGGAATCGACCATGTCATGTTCGAAAGTACTCGTATTATCCAGGCATTTACTATAATGAATTTAGTGATTTACCAAAAAATTTAAATGTAAATGGCCAGGCTTGGATTTGATCAGCGCTACTCCCGAATATGTGTCAGCTGCGTTAAACACTACGCTTAGTAACCCATGCTTTTGAAACAGCATTAGTACAAGTATAACAAACAGGTATAAGTACAAAAAATAGGTGTATAAATAAAGTACCAATGTAATCATTTTCACACAATTAATGAAATATTGGCGGCAGTTGTTGCAGTATTTAGTGATTTATTCATGAAATAAGTGAAAGTAAATGATTGTTACGGCGTCTGGGGTAGTCAGCGCTCTTCTTGAAGCATCACAGTTTGCTGTGTTGTTCTGAAATCATGATAGCAAAGCATTCTTCTGGATAACGCTTTGGTCGGTGTTCCGTTATTAATAAATAAACCATGCAAAACACAGATATATAGAAAAAATATTCTGCCTTCTCCAACGAAGTTTCCTTTTTCTTCCAGGAAAGGCAATTTGCATCTCATTATTCGAACCTGAGTTCAGTCATCGTTATAGTTCACGGCAACCCCATGTCCTGTATTCTCTCTTCCTCAGTTTGAAATTATACAGGAAAAAGGTGATTTACCTTTTACTAAAGAGAAAACGAAGAGAGATTACTGTTTAATTCCCCGTAGACAACGAGTTAACTCAATATCGAGCACAAGCTCCGATTAGAGAAAGATGGGTAAATAAATCCACCGTGTCTTTTTCAAACCAACTGTCCCACCATTTGCCTTAAGCTAGTTAAGGATGCCAACGAGATTGTCGACTTTAACGTCCCCCTCCCAAAACAGATCACCAGCAATAGTGTAACGTGGCGTCATTCCACATGAGAATGCGGGTCGATATGTTTAGAATTTAACCCAGGGCATGTGCATAGGCTGGCTATCAGGAAATTTACGGCTCCTATTCCCACTCCCCCTGCCTACTCTTCCAGGCTTATGCTAGCGATGAAAATTTCGTGCACCACCATGATTCGAAGCAAGTACTTTCGAGTCTAGTTCCATTGCACAGTCGTGCGTTAGGGGTCTCGGTTACGGGAGCAGGTACAACTCAGACAAGAGGGGGCCTGAGTGAACAGCTCATAACAGTTTCCCAGTTTGATTAAGGCAATGAATAGGATCGTTGTTAGTGCCAGCAAGGTATTCCAAACTAGTTCACATATGGTACATGGTTTGTGTATCTGCTCTCGTACAAAGAGATTATCAGGTGAACAAGGACCAAAATCTTCTACACTCCTGGAAATTGAAATAAGAACACCGTGAATTCATTGTCCCAGGAAGGGGAAACTTTATTGACACATTCCTGGGGTCAGATACATCACATGATCACACTGACAGAACCACAGGCACGTAGACACAGGCAACAGAGTATGCACAATGTCGGCACTAGTACAGTGTATATCCACCTTTCGCAGCAATGCAGGCTGCTATTCTCCCATGGAGACGATCGTAGAGATGCTGGATGTAGTCCTGTGGAACGGCTTGCCATGCCATTTCCACCTGGCGCCTCAGTTGCACCAGCGTTCGTGCTGGACGTGCAGACCGCGTGAGACGATGCTTCCTCCAGTACCAAACATGCTCAATGGGGGACAGATCCGGAGATCTTGCTGGCCAGGGTAGTTGACTTACACCTTCTAGAGCACGTTGGGTGGCACGGGATACATGCGGACGTGCATTGTCCTGTTGGAACAGCAAGTTCCCTTGCCGGTCTAGGAATGGTAGAACGATGGGTTCGATGACGGTTTGGATGTACCGTGCATTATTCAGTGTCCCATCGACGATCACCAGAGGTGTATGGCCAGTGTAGGAGATCGCTCCCCACACCATGATGCCGGGTGTTGGCCCTGTGTGCCTCGGTCGTATGCAGTCCTGATTGTGGCGCTCACCTGCACGGCGCCAAACACGCATACGACCATCATTGGCACCAAGGCAGAAGCGACTCTCATCGCTGAAGACGACACGTCTCCTTTCGTCCCTCCATTCACGCCTGTCGCGACGCCACTGGAGGCGGGCTGCACGATGTTGGGGCGTGAGCGTAAGACGGCCTAACAGTGTGCGGGACCGTAGCCCAGCTTCATGGAGACGGTTGCGAATGGTCGTCGCCGATACCCCAGGAGCAACAGTGTTCCTAATTTGCTGGGAAGTGACGGCGCGGTCCCCTACGGCACTGCGTAGGATTCTACGGTCTTGGCGTGCATCCGTGCGTCGCTGCGGTCCGGTCCCAGGTCGACGGGCACGTGCACCTTCTGCCGACCACTGGCGACAACATCGATGTACTGTGGAGACCTCACGCCCCACGTGTTGAGCAATTCGGCGGTACGTCCACCCGGCCTCCCGCATGCCCACTATACGCCCTCGCTGAAAGTCCGTCAACTGCACATACGGTTCACGTCCACGCTGTCGCGGCATGCTACCAGTGTTAAAGACTGCGATGGAGCTCCGTATGCCACGGCAAAATGGCTGACACTGACGGCGGCGGTGCACAAATGCTGTGCAGCTAGCGCCATTCGACGACCAACACCGCGGTTCCTGGTGTGTCCGCTGTGCCGTGCGTGTGATCATTGCTTGTACAGCCCTCTCGCAGTGTCCAGAGCAAGTATAGTGGGTCTGACACACCGGTGTCAATTTGTTCTTTTTTCCATTTCCAGGAGTGTATATTGCGAACAAAAAATGGTTCAAATGGCTCTGAGCACTATGGGACTCAACTGCTGTGGTCATCAGTCCCCTAGAACTTAGAACTACTTAAACCTAACTAACCTAAAGACACCACACACATCCATGCCCGAGGCAGGATTCGAACCTGTGACCATGGCAGTCGCACGGCTCCGGACTGCGCGCCTAGAACCGCGAGACCACCGCGGCCGGCTACTGCGAACACTTCTCATGTGCACACAGTTTAGGTTCTCTTCAAAAGTAATAGAATCCACATTAAATAGATGATAGTACATAATAAAGTGTGGCAATATTCAATCTCAAGTTATTCCTATTTCTTTTTTTCAGACCAGTGTAGAACTAACGGAAATGGCCAACTTTCATTTTCTTTTTGTTGATTTTATGCCCTACTAGGGATTGCCTTCAATCCATAGACCACTATTTTGTAGAAAAACTTTCTCTGGATCAAGTAAAAATCGGTTCAAGGCATAAAACTAGCCTTTTTTGTCCTGATCGCAGCCAGTGTCAAATGTGGATAAGCTCGTATACAAAGTAGTAGAACTAAAATTCTGCTTTGTTTAATTTGTTACTCTTGAATATTGTGGATTAAAATATTAGCTGTTCATCTGATGGAAGGCTACCATTTTACTCTGATAAGGGCTTATTTTATACCGAACAAGAATTATTTACAAAGGAAGAATATTACATAAAGTTGCAAAGCTGCTACATGAAAAGTAATTCAGCCCTTTTGCATTTATAACTAATTTATGTAACTCGAGGAGTTACCCGAGTTTAGCATTACAAAGAGATTTTAGAGACCAGAAGACAGTCGATAAGGAAGCTGTTTTTGGTGAGAACTTGCCGCCTTGCTTTTGACAGCAGAGACGGGCACCAGCTCTAAGTTTAAATTGCTTCTACGCCGGTCATTCAGCACATCTCACCTGCCGTCTCCACCAGTTCAACAACCACAAAGTCCAATACAGTTGTTGGGGAGATACTGCGAAGTTCGTGAATTCATTTGGGAGTTTACAGATTGCGAACGTGCTACATGCCGGCTGAATCAGAAGAGAAACACCACTGTAGAACTGTCATACTAAACAGGATGAAGTATCCCGCACAATCTTGCCTCTAAAATGCATTTCGGTGCGTTTCGTGGCAGATAAAAGTTTCAAGTCGTTTATATTCTGCGTTGTTACAATGGCCTTACATAAAGTCACAAAGTTTTCTTCTTTATATGGTCGTTGGAGACTCTCGCATTGTGGATAATTAAAATTTAAGATGCCATTTCATCTCCCTGATTTTGGATTTATGTCGTGTCACAAAACTATGTGAAGCTTATTCGTGAATGGTTTCTTCAATACGTCACAGAAATTATTTTTCGTGTTTCTTATCCTACTGAGTCATTTCAAATGAAATTGAAATGACTCAGTAGGATAATTAAAATTGCCCCCCCCCCCCCCCGCTCTCTATCAGCGGGACATTAAACTCTACTATACCTTCCATTCCACTTTCCTAGACACGTTAACAGTATGCTGAACTTCATCCTTGGCAGCCAAGAATTTCTCTCAGAAAGGTTTCCTTATTTGCATACGTTTCTCATATATTCTTCACGAAGTAAGATAACGTTACTGTTCATTGTAGACAGCTGATAAGGGCACGCAGAATGTTGTTTTTCTATGTCTGTATTTTCGAAATATGAGAAAATGAAAAAGTAAAATGCGGCGCTGCTTTCTTCCGTTTCGAGAGCCTGTCACTTATTTAAATGTATTTACCCCAGTGCCAACCTGTTATCTTCGTCTCTTTCTCCCAGTGCCGGGTATTTTCACTATGATTTGATTCTTTGGTGTAAACTCAAGAATCAACGTAAAATTATTTTCCTTATTTTGAAATAGACCTTATCAATTGCTTTTTAAATAAATGTGAATTATATTGCTTTTCTATCTAACCTCTCATCATTGCATGGTGTGAAAAATAATGCCTTTTCCGGGGGAAAAAAATACTTTAGCTTTTCGTTTACAAATTTACTAGTGAAAGGTCTCTAAGAACAGTGAAAAGGAAGGATATTTTACAAGAAATATTTAATATTTCAAATAGTTCTTTTTTGTGCTGTAGTGTTGAAACATGATTTACCACTTGCATACATTGCAGTGAAGAAACAGACGTTTCCTTTGGCTGCTCCTCCTCCTTTCTTGCCTCTTTCTCAGCACACTCTACACGTTTTCTGTGCTTTTTTCTGTCCACGTTGCAGTGGTACTCTCTCCAGGAAATAATTTCTAGTCAGACGTGAAATCTCAGCACCACTTCTCGAAGGTTGAATGTCAGGACCACATGATGTAATTGACTCTCTGCAAAGAGAATTTGCTGACCCTAACTTCTCGTATGTTGAATTCTTATTTTATTGAGTATAATGTCTTTAAAAATAATAAATTGGATTTACAGGGTGTTTAAAAAATGATCGGTATATTTGAAACAGCAATACAAACTAAACGAGCAGCGATAGAAATACACCGTTTGTTGCAATATGCTTGGGACAACATTACATTTTCAGGCAGACAAACTTTCGAAATTACAGTAGTTACAATTGTCAACAACAGATGGCGCTGCGGTCTGGGAAACTCTATAGTACGATATTTTCTACATATCCACCATGCGTAGCAATAATATGGTGTAGTGTCTGAATGAAATTACCCGAAACCTTTGACAACGTGTGTGGCGGAATGGCTTCACATGCAGATGAGATGTACTGCTTCAGCTGCTCAATTGATTCTGGATTCTGGCGATACACCTGGTCTTTCAAGTGTCCCACACAGAAAGAAGTCACATGGGTTCATGTCTGGCGAATAGGGAGGCCAATCCACGCCGCCGCCTGTATGTTTCGGATAGCCCAAAGCAATCACACGATCATCGAAATATTCATTCAGGAAATTAAAGACGTCGGCCGCGCGATGTGGCCGGGCACCATCTTGCATAAACCACGAGGTGTTCGCAGTGTCGTCTAAGGCAGTTTGTACCGCCACAAATTCACGAAGAATGTCCAGATAGCGTGATGCAGTAATCGTTTCGGATCTGAAAAATGGGCCAATGATTCCTTTGGAAGAAATGGCGGCCCAGACCAGTACTTTTTGAGGATGCAGGGACGATGGGACTGCAACATGGGGCTTTTCGGTTCCCCATATGCGCCAGTTTTGTTTATTGACGAAGCCGTCCAGGTAAAAATAAGCTTCGTCAGTAAACCAAATGCTGCCCACATGCATATCGCCGTCATCAATCCTGTGCACTATATCGTTAGCGAATGTCTCTCGTGCAGCAATGGTAGCGGCGCTGAGGGGTTGCCACATTTGAATTTTGTATGGATAGAGGTGTAAACTCTGGCGCACGAGACGATACGTGGACGTTGGCGTCATTTAGACCGCAGCTGCAACACGGCGAACGGAAACCCGAGGCCGCTGTTGGATCACCTGCTGCACTAGCTGCGCATTGCCCTCTGTGGTTGCCGTACGTGGTCGCCCTACCTTTCCAGCACGTTCATCCGTCACGTTCCCAGTCCGTTGAAATTTTTCACACAGATCCTTTATTGTATCGCTTTTCGGTCCTTTGGTTACATTAAACCTCCGTTGAAAACTTCGTCTTGTTACAACAACACTGTGTTCTAGGCGGTCCAACACCAGAAAAATCCTCTGTTCTAAGGAATAAACCATGTTGTCCATAGCACACTTGCACGTTGTGAACAGCACACGCTTACAGCAGAAAGACGACATACAGAATGGCGCACCCACAGACTGCGTTGTCTTCTATAACTTTCACATCACTTGCAGCGCCATCTGTTGTTGAAAATTGTAACTACTGTAATTTCGAAAGTTTGTCCGCCTGAAAATGTACTGTTGTCCCAAGCATATTGCAACAAACGGTGTATTTCTATCGCTGCTCGTTTAGTTTTTATTGCGGTTTCAAATATACCGGTCATTTTTGAAACACCCTGTACCAAGTAATCCTATTGTCTATTAGCAATTAAGACAGTTTCGAATAATGTAAACACCTTCAAGTGAACGTTTTAAGCTATGATGTGTACGTCACTGTGCTCTGTGCCGCTGAACTACATTTTCAACAAAAATGTAAGTAATTGCACTAATGAAATGAGCTAAACGTGCAAATTACTTAATGTACACACGTAAATATATGTGCCTTTCTCTACAGGATTTTATTTAGACACATATCCTCACTGGCACACGCAGAAAATGAACCTCATCACACTTCAGATTAATGTAACGTACATGTAACTGTAATTCAGCTGATGATGGTAGCATGCTACCGAATCGCGTTGTGCTGATTAAATATTAGTAAAAACTGGCTGAAGCAGTAGAAATTATTACATAAATTTACAAAGTCCTCAACCATTCCACATAACATGCATAAATTTAAGTTAATATTTAACATTCTTCTTCATTACTAGTGTATATAATATACATACATTTGCAACTGCCATGAGAGTGAGATGGTGCGTAAGCTTTCTCCACCACTTCACACAGCGATGGTCGAATATTCCATATGACAGCCTGTGGTCACTGAGATCGACATCAGGCTTGTTTTTATTATAATCGAGAACTGCTGCTGGTTTCGATTTCTATCTTCCTTTTCTTTCAGTATAGAAAAGCATCTCTCCCCTGTGCGTCGCGCCTATCATACATACATCTCTCTCTTCTTTCCATCGTAAGGCCAAAATTATTTCATTTCGTGGGAGAGACGTAGCAGACAAAGCAGATGACAATATTCTTCTGTCCTTCTGACAGTAACATCGAGAACAGTACAGGGAAAATACTCCGAAAGAACCACATTTTTAAAATTTTTTAGCTGCTAAAACACATTGCAAGCATTTTAAAGAATGTCGAAATTTCTCAAATTCGTAATTCGCTAGGAGGCTGGCGAAATGTACACCCCTGACGTAGATGTAGTAGCGCATGCGCAGTACGGCGGACATATTTCCTAGGGTGATGACACCTCGGTAAGCATATAACATGATACAACGGAATCGTAATATGTTAAACAAATTACAGTTTGCGTTCATAGGCTCTCTGACAGAATTGTTCACAGATGCTATTCACTTAATACCAGTAATAATTAGCAGCTGTCTTTGCAGTATTGCTTAGTATTAACAATGGAGATAAAAGAATTAATTTTCTTCGTGATCTCTTGATGTACGCCTGCTAATAGCATCTGTCTTCGTGCAAGTTCCAGAGTTTCACAGTAATGTGGAATCCAGTTAATGTTTTCACATTGCAAGGACAAAATATGAAGAAAATGGTATGAACACCTAAATATGTGTTTTACTAGTTAATTTCTTGAACATTAATTCCAATAATGTCGACATTTCGTTAGAAACTGGTTAAAAATTAGAAGAGACAGGAAATAACTCTGACAATTCCGTGAATTGCGGTTAGAACTATGATTGTTAGGCTAATTTAAGTCCACAACAGAAAACACGGTATCCTCCAAGTCTATAAAAAAACTATGCAGTAATGTCTTGCAGTAAGAAAGAAAAAACTATAATTCTTTGGCTAAACGAAGCAGGGAGAAAAGTTTAAACATAAACAGTGTGCAAAGTCGGTTTCGTTTCATAAAATCTGAGAGTGAATTCTGTAAATTGTGTTACGCGATGTACGCACTGTTCGTCAGTCAGTGCATCATTACCGATGGAAATCTATGAGACTGGGCGCTCTGAATTGCAAGGGAGATAGACTTTACTGAATTCCAGGCACCTTCGACCTGGTTAAACATATCCAGAAAATTATACGGAAAAGGAAGTCACAAAATTACAAAGTTAACCTGAAGTAAATGTGTAGAGGAGATGTCATTAGTAAGTAATACAATAGGCGAATTCGTAACTGACTTCAAACGAAGCTTCTTGTTATCCCATAAAAGCTGTACATAAAGCCAATTACTCAGATTTCGTGCAAACTGCACTATATCATTTCGAGTGAAAAAAACCCGAAGTCGCTACGTCACACTCGTATAGAACAACGCCAGTGATTTTTATTAGTGGATTAATGTTTCCACAACTTAATCTCTATCTTCAGGAACGTCAGGGCAAATTAGGACCAAAAATTTAAAAGAAGGGCTGCTTTGTTTCCAAACTATTGTAATCAATGTAATAAAATCTGTAAAAATAGGACAGAATGATTTTCATTGTTACATCCGAAATGTCTTCTTACCATTTGCAGAAAATATTTCATTGCTTTTGTTGAACTCTTGGCCTGAATATAACGACACCTCTTTAGGTGGACTACGAAAAGAGTCTTTACATAATTCGTATTCCAACCGAAATTAAGCATGTTATTAAAGCTCCCCCCCCCCCCCCCCCCCCCCCCATGAACCATGGACCTTGCCGTTGGTGGGGAGGCTTGCGTGCCTCAGCGATACAGATGGCCGTACCGTAGGTGCAACCACAACGGAGGGGTATCTGTTGAGAGGCCAGACAAACGTGTGGTTCCTGAAGAGGGGCAGCAGCCTTTTCAGTAGTTGCAGGGGCAACAGTCTGGATGATTGACTGATCTGGCCTTGCAACATTAATCAAAACGGCCTTGCTGTGCTGGTACTGCGAACGGCTGAAAGCAAGGGGAAACTACAGCCGTAATTTTTCCCGAGGACATGCAGCTTTACTGTATGATTAAATGATGATGGCATCCTCTTGGGTAAAATATTCCGGAGGTAAAATAGTCCCCCATTCGGATCTCCGGGCGGGGACTACTCAGGAGGATGTCGTTATCAGGAGAAAGAAAACTGGCGTTCTACGGATCGGAGCGTGGAATGTCAGATCCCTTAATCGGGCAGGTAGGTTAGAAAATTTAAAAAGGGAAATGGATAGGTTAAAGTTAGATATAGTGGGAATTAGTGAAGTTCGGTGGCAGGAGGAACAAGACTTCTGGTCAGGTGATTACAGGGTTATAAACACAAAATCAAATAGGGGTAATGCAGGAGTAGGTTTAATAATGAATAGGAAAATAGGAATGCGGGTAAGCTACTACAAACAGCATAGTGAACGCATTATTGTGGCCAAGATAGATACGAAGCCCACACCTACTACAGTAGTACAAGTTTATATGCCAACTAGCTCTGCAGATGATGAAGAAATTGAAGAAATGTATGATGAAATAAAAGAAATTATTCAGATAGTGAAGGGAGACGACAATTTAATAGTAATGGGTGACTGGAATTCGAGTGTAGGAAAAGGGAGAGAAGGAAACATAGTAGGTGAATATGGATTGGGGCTAAGAAATGAAAGAGGAAGCCGCCTAGTAGAATTTTGCACAGAGCACAACTTAATCATAGCTAACACTTGGTTTAAGAATCATGAAAGAAGGTTGTATACGTGGAAGAACCCTGGAGATACTAAAAGGTATCAGATAGATTATATAATGGTAAGACAGAGATTTAGGAACCAGGTTTTAAATTGTAAGACATTTCCAGGGGCAGATGTGGACTCTGACCACAATCTATTGGTTATGACCTGTAGATTAAAACTGAAGAAACTGCAAAAATGTGGGAAATTAAGGAGATGAGACCTGGATAAACTGAAAGAACCAGAGGTTGTACAGAGTTTCAGGGAGAGCATAAGGGAACAATTGACAGGAATAGGGGAAAGAAATACAGTAGAAGAAGAATGGGTAGCTCTGAGGGATGTAGTAGTGAAGGCAGCAGAGGATAAAGTAGGTACAAAGACGAGGGCTGCTAGAAATCCTTGGGTAACAGAAGAAATATTGAATTTAATTGATGAAAGGAGAAAATATAAAAATGCAGTAAATGAAGCAGGCAAAAAGGAATACAAACGTCTCAAAAATGAGATCGACAGGAAGTGCAAAATGGCTAAACAGGGATGGCTAGAGGACAAATGTAAGGATGTAGAAGCTTATCTCACTAGGGGTAAGATAGATACTGCCTACAGGAAAATTAAAGAGACCTTTGGAGAGAAGAGAACCACGTGTATGAATATCAAGAGCTCAGATGGCAGCCCAGTTCTAAGCAAAGAAGGGAAGGCAGAAAGGTGGAAGGAGTATATAGAAGGTTTATACAAGGGCGATGTACTTGAGGACAATATTATGGAAATGGAAGAGGATGTAGATGAAGACGAAATGGGAGATACGATACTGCGTGAAGAGTTTGACAGAGCACTGAAAGACCTGAGTCGAAACAAGGCCCCCGGAGTAGACAACATTCCGTTAGAACTACTGACGGCCTTGGGACAACCAGTCCTGAGAAAACTCTACCAGCTGGTGAGCAAGATGTATGAGACAGGCGAAATACCCTCAGACTTCAAGAAGAATATAATAATTCCAATCCCAAAGAAAGCAGGTGCTGACAGATGTGAAAATTACCGAACTATCAGTTTAATAAGCCACGGCTGCAAAATACTAACGCGAATTCTTTACAGACGAATGGAAAAACTGGTAGATGCAGACCTCGGGGAGGATCAGTTTGGATTCCGTCGAAATGTTGGAACACGTGAGGCAATATTGACCTTACGACTTATCTTAGAAGAAAGATTAAGAAAAGGCAAACCTACGTTTCTAGCATTTGTAGACTTAGAGAAAGCTTTTGACAATGTTGACTGGAATACTCTTTTTCAAATTCTAAAGGTGGCAGGGGTAAAATACAGGGAGCGAAAGGCTATTTATAATTTGTACAGAAACCAGATGGCAGTCATAAGAGTTGAGGGGCATGAAAGGGAAGCAGTGGTTGGGAAAGGAGTGAGACAGGGTTGTAGCCTCTCCCCGATGTTATTCAATCTGTATATTGAGCAAGCAGTAAAGGAAACAAAAGAAAAATTTGGAGTAGGTATTAAAATTCATGGAGACGAACTAAAAACTTTGAGGTTCGCCGATGACATTGTAATTCTGTCAGAGACGGCAAAGGACTTGGAAGAGCAGTTGAACGGAATGGACAGTGTCTTGAAAGGAGGATATAAGATGAACATTAACAAAAGCAAAACGAGGATAATGGAATGTAGTCAAATTAAATCGGGTGATGCTGAGGGAATTAGATTAGGAAATGAGACACTTAAAGTAGTAAAGGAGTTTTGCTATTTAGGAAGTAAAATAACTGATGATGGTCGAAGTAGAGAGGATATAAAATGTAGACTGGCAATGGTAAGGAAAGCGTTTCTGAAGAAGAGAAATTTGTTAACATCGAATATAGATTTATGTATCAGGAAGTCGTTTCTGAAAGTATTTGTTTGGAGTGTAGCCATGTATGGAAGTGAAACATGGACGATGACTAGTTTGGACAAGAAGAGAATAGAAGCTTTCGAAATGTGGTGCTACAGAAGAATACTGAAGATAAGGTGGATAGATCACGTAACTAATGAGGAGGTATTGAATAGGATTGGGGAGAAGAGAAGTTTGTGGCATTACTTGACTAGAAGAAGGGATCGTTTGGTAGGACATGTTTTGAGGCATCAAGGGATCACAAATTTAGCATTGGAGGGCAGCGTGGAGGGTAAAAATCGTAGAGGGAGACCGAGAGATGAGTACACTAAGCAGATTCAGAAGGATGTAGGTTGCAGTAGGTACTGGGAGATGAAGCAGCTTGCACAGGATAGAGTAGCATGGAGAGCTGCATCAAACCAGTCTCAGGACTGAAGACAACAACATTAAAGCTCTCTATTAAAAAAAATTAAGAGTGTAAAGCATTTTTCAGAAAATTGTTGGAAACCGTAACTTCCAATAGCTCTTTGTCATTTCAGGTTTATCAAAGGTACAGTAATATCTGCGTTGTCAGTTTTCATCGTCGCATTTTACGAATTTGAGCAACTATGCATGGTACGCAGCATAATATGCAGAACAACGGCCAGGAACATTTCTTACTCCATTCCAGTTCTGTCTAAATAATTACTTTGAAATGCCTGAATGCATTAGGTGTGCCCGGTGTACGGAAAATGTTTGTTTCCCTCGCCCAACCGACACTCCACATTTTTTATACGACTACAGGGAACAAACAAGGAGTTAACAAAATACACTTTATTTAAAAATTATCAAAAGAACTGTTCTACAGAAATTGTAAAATATTCTATGGCAACAAATTAAAGTCTCGATTGATGGAGGTTTTTTGTAATATAAGATCAAACACCGCCTTGATTTTCTTTCCTCTACTATTCACTTGTGTAAAAATTGTGTCTGCAAGAATTTAGCTGTCGATATGAACTGCAAGGTTTCCAAAAACTTAATGATTTGAGTTATTTTTGGTATGCTTTAAGTGCTTAAAATTAACGTGTGTGCACTTTGGCTTTTGCGTTACGCTGCGCTACGTCCTCTTGTGGCTGCATCTGCTTTGTCACCAATTCGCACGCTAGGGCATTATAAACCGCTGTTATAAGTGGTCCTTTGTGCGGCAAAGATGAGTAAATTTCACTTTTTTTTAAGATACTTGCACTGCGCCTGAGCAGCTAAGATTTTAACAGTGTATTTCTTTCTGTGTATTCTTCCTGCGTGACAAATTTCAAGGTCGGTTTCTTAAATGTCGGATTCTATTATTAGCACTACATTATGACTGTAGTTTCCTGCCCACAAAAGACTGAAATTCCAAATATGGCCTGACCGTGCTATACCGATGCCTCTTCTATAGTCTTCTTCTTGTTTCTTGTTTGTCCTGGCTTCTTGAGTTTCTTGTGAAGAGACAAGATACAACACGTTCAGATGTGGCGTGGGACAATCAATGAAGTTACACAACAGTTAGTAATTCAACTTTTGAAACCGCCGGTTGTTGGCATTTCTGGAAATAAAATCACTCTCATACTCTCATGCGGTCAGCAAATTTCGTGAAACAGTTTGTATGTGTAATGGGACTTATTACGTCGGAAATCGTTCTAATTAATTTCTTAATCTTTATTACAGTGTTACTAAGCAACGTGATCAACAAGGTGATATGTGTCTCAATTAAAACAGAACCTCGACATTTTGAATAAACTTACGGTTCATTTTGGTCAAAATCAGTATTTTTCTCAAAATTAATTTCCAACTTCGTGTAGTAAGTCCAAGCGCATTTGCAACTATTGTACGCGATTCACTGGACAGCTCGGTCACGCACTATCGTGTAACGTATTTCAAATCAAGCGCGCAGATTTCAGTTTGCCCTAATGGGCTAAACGACTCCGTTGTACACTCCTGTAAATTGAAATAAGAACACCGTGAATTCATTCTCCCAGGAAGGGGAAACTTTATTGACACATTCCTGGGGTCAGATACATCACATGATCACACTGACAGAACCACAGGCACATAGACACAGGCAACAGAGCATGCACAATGTCGGCACTAGTACAGTGTATATCCACCTTTCGCAGCAATGGAGGCTGCTATTCTCCCATGGAGACGATCGTAGAGATGCTGGATGTAGTCCTGTGGAACGGCTTGCCATGCCATTTCCACCAGCCGCCTCAGCTGGACCAGCGTTCGTGCTAGACGTGCAGACCGCGTGAGACGACGCTTCATCCAGTCCCAAACATGCTCAATGGGGGACAGATCCGGAGATCTTGCTGGCCAGGGTAGTTGACTTACACCTTCTAGAGCACGTTGGGTGGCACGGGATACATGCGGACGTGCATTGTCCTGTTGGGACAGCAAGTTCCCTTGCCGGTCTAGGAATGGTAGAACGATGGGTTCGATGACGGTTTGGATGCACCGTGCACTATTCAGTGTCCCCTCAACGTTCACCAGAGGTGTACGGCCAGAGTAGGAGATCGCTCCCCACACCATGATGCCGGGTGTTGGCCCTGTGTGCCTCGGTCGTATGCAGTCCTGATTGTGGCGCTCACCTGCACGGCGCCAAACACGCATACGACCATCATTGGCACCAAGGCAGAAGACGACACGTCTCCATCCGTCCCTCCACTCACGCCTGTCGCGACACCACTGGAGGCGGGCTCCACGATTTTGGGGCGTGAGCGGAAGACGGCCTAACAGTGTGCGGGACCGTAGCCCAGCTTCATGGAGACGGTTGCGAATGATCCTCGCCGATACCCCAGGAGCAACAGTGTCCCTAATTTGCTGGGAAGTGACGGTGCGGTCCCCTACGGCACTGCGTAGGATCCTACGGTCTTGGCGTGCATCCGTGCGTCGCTGCGGTCCGGTCCCAGGTCGACGGGCACGTGCACCTTCCACCGACCACTGGCGACAACATCGATGTACTGTGGAGACCTCACGCCCCACGTGTTGAGCAATTCGGCGGTACGTCCACCCGGCCTCCCGCATGCCCACTATACGCCCTCGCTCAAAGTCTGTCAACTGCACATACGGTTCACGTCCACGCTGTCGCGGCATGCTACCAGTGTTAAAGACTGCGATGGAGCTCCGTATGCCACGGCAAACTGGCTGACACTGACGGCGGCGGTGCACAAATGCTGTGCAGCTAGCGCCATTCGACGACCAACACCGCGGTTCCTGGTGTGTCCGCTGTGCCGTGCGTGTGATCATTGCTTGTACAGCCCTCTCGCAGTGTCCGGAGCAAGTATAGTGGGTCTGACACACCGGTGTCAATGTGTTCTTTTTTCCATTTCCAGGAGTGTATATTACGAACAAAAAATGGTTCAAATGGCTCTGAGCACTATGGGACTCAACTGCTGTGGTCATCAGTCCCCTAGAACTTAGAACTACTTAAACCTAACTAACCTAAAGACACCACACACATCCATGCCCGAGGCAGGATTCGAACCTGTGACCATAGCAGTCGCACGGCTCCGGACTGCGCGCCTAGAACCGCGAGACCACCGCGGCCGGCTATTGCGAACACTTCTCATGTGCACACAGTTTAAAGACTGCGATGGAGCTCCGTATGCCACGGCAGACTGGCTGACACTGACGGCGGCGGTGCACAAATGCTGCGCAGCTAGCGCCATTCGACGCCCAACACCGCGGTTCCCGGTGTGTCCGCTGTGCCGTGCGTGTGATCATTGCTTGTACAGCCCTCTCGCAGTGTCCAGAGCAAGTATGGTGGGTCTGACACACCGGTGTCAATGTGTTCTTTTTTCCATTTCCAGGAGTGTATTAGCGTGATGTGTCTGTCTCACGTAAAATCTAAATGGAACTGAATTTGTCTCCATTCGCATCAAAATCACAAAAATTAAAATTCACCGCGCAGGCCAGCGAACTGTACACTCGCACTTTTAGCACTCTAAGTGATAACTCGTCTCAGAGTAAAAGCCGCACATAGATTCACACTTTTTCATGCACACAGAATTCAAAACACATTTATATTAAACAGATAAATTATGACGTGCAATTACTAATTAACATTTCCCATTCTGAATAAACTTCAAGAACTTGTATTTCATAATCAATAAAATTTTATCTCCTGAATGAAACCATTAGGTTGCTAAAACGGATTCAGATTATAGTCAACTCGTGTCTAGACGAGACGTCACGAATCGATACATGCTTGGAATGAACGAAATACCTGTACTGAAAAATACTGTCCGTCGAGTAATTTACTGACTTTTATAACAAATTTGGTACCCCTTGTATCGCTACAGTGCCTCCAAAAGCACATATAGTTTTATTCCGTATCGGTGAGGCTCCTGTGACAAATACTGTTTGAAACTATGGTGTTCGTGGAATGGACGCAACCCTTCATCGATTGTAATGTTACATTTAGCTGTTATTCATTCTTGTCGTATGCTGGTCGTACTTTGAACAACGGGTCAAACTGTTGCTCGCCTTTAGCTTATATTTGCCTGTTATAATTCAGGTGGAAATTGTAAAGTATTATTTGAAACCAGTTACTGATCGTTATGTTCGAACAGAAACTGCAGGACAACGCTACAGCTACATTTGCACTCCAGTAATTTGCGGTTGATCGTTGCTCCCTAACACTCATATGCAAAATGATTCCAATAAATTTTCTAATATTGTCCAGAGTGACCTCTTTGCAGGCAGGCAGGCAGTAGTTGATTCAGATGTTGCTTTCTTTGTATTTGCTGCCAAGCATACAAGTTTGATCTTGCTTTCATGTGGAGAATCATCTCGTTATCTATGCAATAGAAAAAGAAATCTGCCAGACTACTGGCACTCGTCAAGCACATTTCAGTTTGTATATTCGCTTTAGCATCAGGATAGATTGTAACCACTGTAAGTCTACCAAATTCATTTCTTTCTCGATTTTATGTCTCAAAAGATTTCAAAAGGTTATTGTTTAAGTGGGATTTAAAATATTTTTATGTCTTTACACGTTTCTTCGACGAGGCGGACTATCTTTCAAAGTTTCACACATATTTCTCTATACCAGGGTAAATACGAGCCAACGGTCTTGTCGCAGTGGTAACACTGGTTCCCGTCAGATCACCGAAGAGAACTTCGTTCTTCGTCTTCCACTCCTATTGTTTCCTATTGTTCCCTCTTGGCTCTCGTACATATGGAATAATACCCGTCATTACTTACTGCTTACCCCTCTTTTTCTCGGAATTTCTAACATCATGCACCATTTGACATTGTCGAACGCCTTCTCCAGGTCGAAAAATACTATGATTGTGTTTTGGTTTTTCTTTAGTCTTACTCTCATTATCAACTGCGAAGTCAGAATTGCCTCTCTGGTGCCTTTCCCTTTCCTAAAGCCACACTGATAATCATCTAACACATCTTCAATTTCTTTTCCATTCTTCTATATGTTATTATTGTCAGCAACTTGGATGCGTGAGCTGGTAAGCTGATTGTGCGATATTCTCGCACTTGTCAGTTCTTTCACTCTTCGGATTTGCGTGGATGATGTTTTCCCGACGTCAGATGGTATATCCCCAGAGTCATATATTCTACACACCTGTATGAACAGTCACTTTGTTGTCACTCCCCACAATGATTTTATAAATTTTGATGGAATATTATGTATCCCTTCTGATTTTTTGGATCTTAATTCTTTCAAAGCTCTTTTAAATTCTGATCCTAATGCTGTATCCTGTATCTTTTCTATATTGGCTCCTGTTTCTCCTTCTCTCACTTCATCAGACAAGTCATCTCCCTTATGGCGGCCTTCAATTTACTCTTTCCCCCTACCTGCTCCCTCCTCTGCGTTTATCAGTGGAATTCCAACAGCACTCTCTATGTTACCACCCTTGCCTTTAACTTCACCGGAGGTTGTTTTGATTTCTCTATATGTTGTGTCAGTCCTTCCGACAATATTCATTTTTCGATTTCTTCACTTTTTCATGCATCCATGCCACCTTAGCTTCCCTGCACTTCCGATTTATTTCGTTCACAAATGACTTGTGTTTCTGTATTTTTGAATTTCCCCTCAACATTTTTGAACTTCCTTCATTCATCGATCAACTGAAGTATTTCTTCTGTTACGCTTGATTTCTTTGCAGTTACCTTCTTTGTACCTATGTCTTTCTTTCCAACTTCTACGATTGCACCTTTTAGAGATGCCCATTTCACTTTAACTGAACTGCCTACTGAGCTATTCCATATCGTAGTATCTATAGCCTTAGAGAACCTCAAGCATATCTCTTCCTTCCTTAGCAATTCCGTATCCGACTTCTTTGAGCAATGATTCTTTCTCACTAGTCTCTTAAATTTCAGCCTTCTCTTCATCACTACTAAATCGTGATTTGAGCCTGTACCTGGACCTCTTGACGCCTTACAATCCAGTAACTAACTTCCAAATCTATGTTTGACCATGATGCAATGTAACTGAAATCGTCCAATATCTGCCGTTCTCCTTTCTCATTCCTATTACCAAGCTCATATTCTCCTGTCACTGTTTCTTCTGCTCCTTCCCCTACAGCCGCATTCTAGTTCCCCATAACTATTAGAGTTTCTTCTCCCTTTATGTAGTGAATTATCCATTCAGTACCTTTATATACTATCTCTATTTCTTCTTCTTCAGCTTCGCCGTCGGCATGTATTCCTGAATTATCGTTGTCTGTGTTGGTTTGTGTCGATTCTGATGCGAAGAGCCATTTCACTGAACTATTCACGGTAACTCACTATCTGCCCACCTTCCTAATCATAAAGAATCCTTTTTCTGCTGCTGTTAATCTTACCCTACAGCCATCCGACCAGAAATCCTTGTCTTCTTGGTTTACGGGTAAAATACTAGCGATATGCGACCAGTCTACGAAGGAGATTGCTTAGAAATCACTCGTGCGATCCATCCTATATTGCAACCCGTATCAAATAGGACGAACGAGAGATACTAAACGTGTTCAAAGAAGGACAACACGATTGGTCACAGATTTATTTGACCCGCAGGACATTGTTACAGAGAGTCTGAAGAAACGGAACTAACTGACAACTGAAGACAGATGCAAAGTATCCTGAGAAAGCCTACTCATAAAATTTCGAGAACCAACTTTAAAAGATGAATCTAGGAATACAGTAAAACCCCCTGCTTATAACCCGCATAGGTATCGTGAGTACAAGATTAGATTAATTACAACGTGCAAAGAAGTATTTAAACAGTCATTTTTCCCGCATTTCATAAGTGAGTCGAACGGGAAGAAGCCCTGATAAATGGAACTCATAGAGTGGGAATTATCCTCTGCCATGCACTTCACAGTTGATTGTGGAGTATGGACGTAGATCTTTTGCTAATGATATTACACACTTCAAAAAAGTTTTGCATCACCTCGGTTCCAAGTTTTCCGGAAACTGTGCAGAAAATTAGAATAGAGATCAACATACATATAATTTCCGCCCTTTTTATTGCTCATGAAAACCACACATTGCATGTTGTGCCACCATACAGCGATACCTTCAGAGGTGGTGGTGCAGAGTGCTGTACACACTGGTACCTTTCATATCCAGTAGCACATCCTGTTGCATTGATACTTGTCTGTATTCGTCGTGGCATACTATCCACAAGTTCATGTAGGCATTGTTGGTCGAGATTGTCCCACTCCTCAACTGTGATTCGGCGTAGGTCCCTCAGAGTGGTTGGTGGGTCACGTCGTCCATAAACAGCCCTTTTCAATCTATCACATGCATGGTTGATAGGGTACATGTCTGGAAAACATGGTGGATACTCTAGTCGAGCGATGTCGTTGTCCTGAAGGAAGTTAATCACACGATGTGCTCGATGGGGGTACGAGTTGTCGTCCATGAAGACGAATGCCTCGCCAATATGCTGCCGATGTGGTTGCACTATCGGTCGGAGGATGGCATTCACGTATCGTACAGCCGTTACAGCGCCTTCCACGACCACCAGCGGGGTACGTCGGTTCCATATAATGCCACCCGAAAACAGCAGAGAACTTCCACCTTGCTGTACTGTCTTGTGGACAGTGTGTCTAAGGAGTTCAGCCTGACCGGGTTGCCTCCAAACACGTCTCCGTCGATATTCTGGTTGAAGACATATGTGACACTCATCGGTGGAGAGAACGTGATACCAATCCTGAGCGGTCCATTCGGCGTGTTGTTGGGCCAATCTGTACAGTGCTACATGGTGTCGTGTTGCAAATTGGACCTTGCCATGGACGTCGGGAGTCAAGTTGCGCATCAAGCAACCTATTGCGCACAATTTTAGTCGTAACACGACGTCCTGTGGCTACACGAAAAGCATTATTCAACATGGTGTCATTGCTGTCAGGGTTCCTCCGCGCCATAATCCGTAAGTAAAGGTCATCCACTGCAGTAGTAGCCCTTGGACGGCCTGAGTAAGGCATGTCATCGACAGTTCCTGTCTCTATGTATCTCCTCCATGTCGCTTTGGTTCACTATGAGACGTCTGGACACTTCTCTTGTTGAGAGCCCTTCTGGCACAAAACAACAATGCGGACGCGATCGAATTGTGGAATTGAGCGTCTAGGCATGGTTGAACTACAGACAACACGAGCCGTGTACCTCCTTCCTGGTGGAATGACTGGAACTGATCGACTGTCGGACCCCATCCGTCTAATAGGCGCTGCTCATGCATGGTTGTTTACATCATTGGGCGGGTTTAGTGACATCTCTGAACAGTCAAAGGGACTGTGTCTGTGATACAATATCCACGATCAACGTCTGTCTTCAGGAGTTCCGGGAACCGGGGCGATGCAAAACTTTTTTTTATGTCTGTATCTTCCTTGCGCGTAGCACCCCTTACAGACGCACGAATTCCTACTAACTGTCGCTTGTCGATATTTCTACTACAATTTATATAATGAAACAGTGTCTCGCCTCAGTACTCTTGGAATGCCTTCTTTAAAAGTAGAGTGTATCTTTCTCGTCCATAATTTATTTTATTCGCAAATAATTATCCAGAACGATAAATTTAAGCTTTGCCTTTATTCCTCTATTTCGACCGCATAGTTAAAAGATGGCCTTTTGTTTCTAAATGGATGCTAACGACTACTTATCACATCCAAGTACAAAAACTCCCCTAGACTTCTTGATGGACATACAGCCTCTGCTGGACTCGCATTCTGGAGGACGACTGTTCAAACCAGCGTCCGGCCATCCAGATTTAGGTTTTCCGTGATTTCCCTAAATCACTTCAGGCAAATGCCGGGATGGTTCCTTGAAAGGGCGCGGCCGATTTCCTTCCCCATCCTTCCCTAATCCGAGCTTGTGCTCCGTCTCTAATGACCTCGTTGTCGACGGGACTTAAACGCTAATCTCCTCCTCCTTATAGCCTCTGGAAATCATCGTGCTTATCAATTCATCGTAATACTATTCTCTGCCTCGTTAATGACACTGTCGAAAATGTCGGGTCTGTCTGTTGCATCGAGGTACACAGTTGTATGAATGCGTGGTGTCCGTTCTTTCGGACATGTCCGAATGGATCCCAGCAGAAAACTATGTGGTCCACATGGCGCAGTGGTTACCTCACCTGCCTAGCGAGCAGCAGATCACCGACTCGAATCCCGGTCCGGTATACATTTTCACTCGTCACCGCTGATTCCGCGTAATGTCCCGATGCAGCTGGCAGCAGTGATCCTCTGCTTTTCATTTCCTTTCTTCTCCGCTCCGCCTTTAATTTACATGTGAGGTACACAGTTGTGTTACGTATGGGCAGTCGAACTATTTGCTCAAGACAGTCGCCATCAGTGAATACAAGGACGTCCTAATCTACACTCGCTGGTTAAAGTCTCCTCGTACTATTATTGCATAATCGGGGTACTTCCACATGACAGAGTTCAGACTTTCTTTGAATGAGTCAGCAATAGTTGAAGCAGAATTGAATCGCCGGTAAAAATATTCGATGAGCTATTTGAAAGCATCTAGGCGTATAACTCACGCCCAGGAAAGCTCGCAGTCAAACTCAGTTTCAATCTCGCTAGACATATTATTTATATTTATTGCTAAGATCACCCCTCCCTCCACTGTACGCGCAATAATCTAACCTGTCTTTATACGTTCCACGCCCCAGAATTTTCGGAACTTACCACTTCGTGTTTCATCCATCTGAGATTCGAGTCCAGTTTGGGCGCAGCATCTTTCTGGCGGAGTAAGTCATTTGCGTTTCACTTGAGTGCACCGTTTCAAACCAAAAGTAAATATCGTAGTCGCCATGACTACCCATTTATCTGTTTATCCATTTACCCGTTTACCATTACATCTGCATGATTTTATTACTTCTTCATTTTCGGCTTAAATACTGTACCCTGCACCCTCGATAATACATCATCAAATAATCTAAAAAATGGAACAAACAATTTAAATGTTTAACTGTTTACCCATGAATCCCTAGAAGCCGACACCCCAAATACCTGATACCTACAGTATCTGACACATCACAGCATGTGCTAGCAAATTGTACGAAGTTCCCAGAACAACTCTGATGTATAAAAGTTTTGGAAAATACCGCGTTCAAAGACAGTAGTTTCCACTTTGTGACAGCATGATTTACCATTTTCATCATAACTGAAAAACTTTTTGTATTGCAAGATAATGACAGCATGCGTTCACTAAAATGATGGACTGACTTTGAAAGCATACCACTAATTCACTATGGAGGCCAAAGAAGAAGGAAGATTACCATTCGTGGACGTCATGGTCGAATGAAGAGCGGATGGCACTCTGGGCCATGGGTTGTTGTTGTTGTTGTTGTCTTCAGTCCTGAGACTGGTTTGATGCAGCTCTCCATGCTACTCTATCCTGTGCAAGCTGCTTCATCTCCCAATACCTACTGCAACCTACATCCTTCTGAATCTGCTTAGTGTACTCATCTCTCGGTCTCCCTCTGCGATTTTTACCCTCCACGCTGCCCTCCAATGCTAAATTTGTGATCCCTTGATGCCTCAAAACATGTCCTACCAACCGATCCCTTCTTCTAGTCAAGTTGTGCCACAATCTTCTCTTCTCTCCAATCCTATTCAATACCTCCTCATTAGTTATGTGATCTACCCATCTGATCTTCAGCATTCTTCTGTAGCACCACATTTCAAAAGCTTCTATTCTCTTCTTGTCGGGTATACAGGAAGAAATAACACACCGACCTGTATTTGCATGTGGATAGCTGCCACCACCCTGCGCAGAGGAATGGGGTGCTAAAAACACTGGTGCACAGGGCGCGCACCATCTCTGACGCACAGAGTCTGCCCCATGAGCTGGAACGCCTCAAAACTATATTCCGGAAAACGGGTACTCAGAATGGCAGATCAGATGCGCTCTCCACCGCACCTCTGCAGTACAGCGTGTGGTGACGTAAGAAGTCACGGAGGAAGCGATAGCCACTGCCTATATAACATATACTAGCGCACTATAGGGGAAAATAGGACGAATATTGAGGAAACACCGAATAGGAACTGTCTCTTACCCATCCAATAAAACACGAGCACTTTTGGGAAGTATGAAAGACGATCTCGGTTTGCGAAAGGCCGTCATATACCAGATTTCGTGTCAATGTAGGAAGATTTATATTGGACAGACAGTGCACTCCATCCAAGATCCTTGCCGAGAACATCAGAGACACACTCGACTTAGGTACCCCAACAAGTCGGCGGTCGCAGAACACTGTCCGAAAATCACGAAATGGACTACCAACATACCAGGGTCTTGGCACAGACATCTAAATACTGCGACAGAGTCGTTATAGAGGCTATCGAAATTCGTACCAGGGACGGACTCATCAACCGAGATTGCCACTATAACCTCAGCAAGACATTGGAACCAGCACTGAGTCTAACTAACAAGACGCTCAGCGAATAAAGCGAACGGGTGACCAGGGTGGACGAGGCAATTACACCGACGCCACTACAGACGCAGACGCCAGCGTCTCAGCAGCCGCCGACGAGCGGCCGAGGGCACTGACCGCGGATAGAATGCCTCGCAGGGGGAGGGTATTTAAGACGGCCGCCAGCCCTCAGGAGCTCAGTCCGTCATCGCACCTGACGATGGCGACATGTCTGATCGGCGAAATATTGTGCCCGTTGAACACTATGGACCGGCAGTACACCCGTGAACTCTTCGAGCAAGACATGACTTGTCAGTAAAAGCAAATCGCTCACTCAGCGAGTTCGGTCCTGCCAATGTCTTCCTACCTGCCTGCCATGTGACGTATGACAAGTATAATAGAATAATTAAAATTATTATGCCTTACATCATCTGTGGTAAAGAAACTGAACTTTGCACATATGCAAGTGCTGCTCTACGTAGTTCCTACATAAATACTTCTGAATATGGCACAAAAATTATAGAGTTCGTCTACTTTTGAACACTCTGTAAAGCAATTTGAAGTACTGTAAGTTACATTCTTTACATCAATCTTACGGCAAATACGGTACAAAAACATTTATAACCTTTGGATCTCTTTGTGCATGTTGTAAATTGCTTTTAAATGCTGCAAGTTACAACCGTTACGTATTTTTTAAAAATATTTCTGGATATTGTGCAAAAAATAATTCCGAGTGTTTGGATACTTTTGAGTACAGTCATGATGCATACATTGTGACTCTTTACGTACTTTTTAGATAAATCCTTTTGAATATGAAGGAAAAGAAACCAGAGCGTTTGAATACTTCTGAAGATGGTCGAAATGGCAACACTGTGATTCGTTTTTTAATTTTAATGGCCACAGGAATACTAAGCTGTGACTGTCTGTCTTATTTTAATTATTCACTGTGACTGGCTGGGGAGCGGAGGGTTGAGGAGGATAGTAGTGAGGGGAGGGTGCCATCATTACGTTCTGTATTCAAGGTCGTCGCCCCTACCTCCTGATATTTTTCGATGTCATAATTAAAATATTTTGATGAGGTTCGCTAGGTAATTAATAGGTACACTGGCTGTAAAGATGAAAATAATCTTTAGCACTCCCTTCTGAATTTCTCTTTTCAACGTACATGAATTGCTTCTCCAACAAAAGCAAGGGACATAAAATTGTGGTTTCTCTTTTCGTCGACGAAGGGACATAATTTCAAGGATGGGGCAGGAATTTGACGTGATCTTGCGACAGGAGTGACCCAAGCTTTCACCTTTAGTGAATTAGCGAATCACGGAAATTCTGAATCTGAATAGCTGGCTGTGGATTTGATACCAGCTGCTCTCGAATGTCACTAAGACATTATAAACACTGTAATGCATCGCTCGGTGCGTTTCCCAGCACCTGCAATATATCTCTATATACCTTCTCTGACAAAGTACTATTGCCATTTTTCATTTACTTCATATATTTCAAAAGATGGTTCCTTCCTCATTTGTGGTTTTTAAAGTACTTTCCATATTCCCAAACAGAACTTGTGACTAAACTCCTGTTTGGAAGTATTTTCCAGATTCCTCACAGTTTCAGTCTTCACTGTTAGCAACGAATGCTTTAGCCACGTTTCACTTGCCCTTCACTATTTTCTTTGGTCGGAAAAGAATGTTCTGTAACCTTAAGAAAAAATCTATGTAGCAAATACGCTGATAAACGAAAACATTATGACGACCTGTGTAACAGCATGTTGGTCCGCCTTTGGAACGCAATACAGCAGCGAATCTCCGTGGCATAGATTCGACAAGTCCTTAGTAGGTTTTCTCAAGCCACTGTAGCACCATCCCGACCTTGCCAGACGGAGAGTTATCCTGCTGGAATGTGCCACCGTCGTCGGGGAAGACATGAAGCATGAAAAGACGTAGATGGTTCGGAATAATGCCTTAGATTACTACCACAGGTCCCGTGGCAGCCCAGGTGAATATCCCCCATATCATAACATTACCGCCAACAATGTGTGCTGAAGGATGTCCTCAGAAATACTTTCACCTGTACCAGCATTCTACTTTGGTGTCAGATCTGCCACAGATCTGTCTGTGATGAGGCGTGGACGTCAAACGCTTTGCCGGTTCCATCGTCCTTCAAACACTTTCCATCGATGCTCACGAAAGTCCGTATCGTCGCTAGAATGATTCTCTTGTCGTCATTTTCCACCTATATGCTTTTCTTCGTCACATGCCCTCAGCATCACCACACGGGATTAATTCTCACAGTGGACAGTGCCGTAATCTTGTCTCTCATGAATGTAAGTGATTGGATCATCTCTCGTCGTAAGACATTTTTGCCGGCCGATGTGGCCGAGCGGTTCAAGCGCTTCAGTCTGGAACCGCGCAGCCGCTACGGTCGCAGGTTCGAATCGTGCCTCGGGCATGGATGTGTGTGATGTCCTTAGGGTAGTTAGGTTTAAGTAGTTCTAAGTTCTAGGGGACTGATGACCTCAAAAGTTAAGCCCCATAGTGCTCAGAGCCATTTGAACCATTTCGTAAGACGTTTTCCAGAGATTCTCTGGAAAATGCTCAAATATCTTTATATTCCATTCTGTGGTTGACATTCCCATTTTGATGTGCGCTGCCTCTGTGGTTGTGCATGCAAATTTGTATATTGTTTATATTCATTTTCAGACCACCTATTCCAGCACATCCAGTTTATTTCTGTATACGGCAGGAAATTCATAATGAATGTGTCGAACTACCCAAATAAAAGACAGACGCTCATTAGTTACTTGTGTTTTTTTGATTTCAGCTCCGGAGGCTCCTGAAGCTGTTATAACAGGAAACTCGTGGGCCATGATATGCTGGAACGTTCCAAAAACTGGTTCTCCACTGGGCTATTTTGTCAACCTGAAATCACTTACTGAACAAGACGGCAATTACACTGAGAAGAGCTACAACTTCACTGTTAGAGAGACGGCGAAGAACAGAAGCAGATCGTGTGCGGCGTTCCCGGGGCTGCAGACGTCGGCCGACTACGAATTCACTGTGACCGCCTGGAACGACGAGGAGACCGGCATCACCAGCGCCCCTGTCACCTTCAACACTCGAGTCAACCGTAAGTCTACAAAACGCCTTCTGTTATACCTAAAATTATAACATTTAACTATCTGAGCCCCCCGAACACATTCCTATTAATATTGTACGTAAATCGTCATTAACATTTAAATTTCATTAGCGAGGATAAAGATGTCAGCAGTCATGCATAAACATTGCACCCTGAGACGATTTACCTTATTGGATGGTTACGGTATCACCAACTTTGTGTGCAGTTCAGTAGATTGCGAATGACGCCAAATGTCCACTTTCCTATATTTACATTTTTTCCGCACGTTCCTGAAATACAGCGCTGAAGGCCACCGTATAATAAACGGTAATCGACTATGATTATCCTAAATCGTAACTGCGGATGGTTAACCTTAACGGTCCAAAAGAATCGAACGGTCAGCAGCTAAGATAACATCAAAGTTTAAATGCAGGGACTCCTAGACGGGAATCCAATAGTACAGCCTTACATTACTTAGACATTTAGACGATATGGGAGCAGCAGACCCAACACAATATCGCTGTTACGGGGCTAGACACACTTTAAGGACGTCACTGATGCACAGAACACCGAAATCCTGTAAAACTGAGAACTAAGTCATTTTTCCAACTGTTTTGAGGTAATCATACTATGCAGTTATGGTGCATACTGCAACACGAAGGCCCTATTTGTAAACAACGAATTACTCAGGCCTGTGATAATTCTGCATAATCGAGAGGAGGTGTGTTGTGGCTGAATAAAGTCTTTTGACCTCCCTATACATGTCAGTAGGATAAGACCACTATTATAAACTACCTGGAAACCAAAGGCACACTCCAAACAGTTCGTGACCCCTTAGAACGATGGGACGTTCCAGAACATGGTCATTCGACAAATAACATCCAAGCTTGATCTGATGATCATTCAGGGTAATTTAGAACGAGTACAAAATATTTTCGCTCATTATGAACCCATTTGTTGTTAGTGGTGAAGATTTTAATGTTACAGTCTTCTCCCCTCCGAAAGGACAATGATCAGCAACTGATTAGCAGAGGGTGGTTTACCTTCCAATAAAGACTTATATAAGGGAACCTCACGTAAAACTCGATTCTTACAAATGCCATTTTCCTCAGATATCCAGCTCTGACACCTATCGGTGTTGATCTCAAAGGCATTTAGTTGCACACATTTTGTGGTACATTTTACGATACAGTCGGCTTCGTAAAATAAAAGTTATTCTTCGCTGCCGAGGAACAGACTTAATATTCGGATCCTTGATCTTACATTTCCGTCAGAATCGCATCCTCTGTATCACGGAGACAGAGTTTATGATCGATTTTCAGTTGTAAATATAAATTGTGCAGTAATGCAAAAATTTAATTAGTAGTCAGGTCATGGCGTTGCTATTGCTCTAGAGAGTAGCTTTTCACAACCCATATACATGAAATATTAACATTTTATGATAATCAAAACATATGTTGTTGGAACTATTGAGTTGGGGGATCTTGATTGGCAAGGTGTAAACTGTAGTTTGATTGAGCGATCAGTAGGACTGAGACACCAGCTCGATTTCAGGAAGGGTGTAGAAGGAAAAGGCCTGTGTACGTTTAAAAAATCATGATATTTGCCTTAAATAATTCAGTGAAGGCACAGAAAAAGTAAATCGACGTGACCGGAAGGTAAATTGATCTCCAATCTCATCGAATGCGAATACAGCGTTGAATAACTACCCCACATCGCCGGGTTCTAATTTTCTAGTTCTACAAATGGATGTTATTACATCAGGCAAAATAGCGAAAACGTTTGGAGTTTGACGCTCGAAATTCACGCACGATCAGGACATCAGGTGTTGTATGTCAATTACTCTTTTTTGGCTAAATACATTACTGGCCATTAAAATTGCTACACCAAGAATAAATGCAGATGGTAAACGGGTATTCATTGGACAAATATATTATACCAGAACTGGCATGTGATTACATTTTCACGCAAATTGGTTGCATAGATCCTGAGAAATCAGTACCCAGAACAAACACCTCCGGCCGTAATGATGGCCTTGATACGCCTGGGCATTGAGTCAAACAGAGCTTGGATGGCGTGTACAGGTACAGCTGCCCATGCAACTTCAACACGATACCACAGTTCATCAAGAGTAGGGACTGGCGTATTGTGACGAGCCAGTTGCTCGGCCATCATTGACCAGACGTTTTTAATTGGTGAGAGATCTGGAGAATGTGCTGGCCAGGGCAGCAGTCGAACATTTTCTGTATCCAGAAAGGCCTGTACAGGACCTGCAACATGCGGTCGTGCATTATCCTGCTGAAACGTAGGGTTTCGCAGGGATCGAATGGAGGGTAGCGCCACAGGTCGTAACACATCTGAAATGTACCGTCCACTGTTCAAAGTGCTGACAATGCGAACAAGAGGTGACCGAGACGTGTAACCAATGGCACCCCATAGCATCACGCCGGGTGATACGCCAGTATGGTGATGACGAATATACGCTTCCAATGTGCGTTCACCGCGATGTCGCCAAACACGGATGCGACCAACATGATGCTGTAAACATAATCTGGGTCCATCCCAAAAACCGACGTTTTGGCATTCGTACACCCAGCTGCATCGTTGAGTACACTATCACAGGCGCTCCTGTCTGTGATGCAGCGTCGATGGTTACCGCAGCCGTGGTCTCCGAGCTGATAAACCATTATGCTGCAAACGTCGTCGAACTGTTCGTGCAGATGGTTGTTGTCTGTTGACTCGGGGATCGAGACGTGGCTGCACGATGCGTTACAGCTATGCGGATAAGATGCCTCTCATCTCGACTGCTAGTGATACGAGGCCGTTGGGATCCAGCACGGCGTTCCGTATTACCCTCCTGAACCCACTGATTCTATAATCTGCTAACAGTCATTGGATCTCGACCAACGCGAGCAGCAATGTCACGATACGATAAACCGCGATCGCAATAGGCTACAATCCGACCTTCATGAAAGTCGGAAACTTGATGGTACGCATTTCTGCTCCTTACACGAGGCATCACAACAACGTTTCACCAGGCAACGCCCGTAAACTGCTGTTTGTGTATGAGAAATCGGTTGGAAACTTTCCTCATGTCAGCACGTTGTAGGTGTCACCACCGGAGCCATCCTTGTGTAAATGCTGTGAAAAGCTAATCATTTTCATGTCACAGCATCTTCTTCCTGTTAGCTAAATTTCGCGTCTGTAGCACATCATCTCCGTGGTGTAGCAATTTTAATGGCCAGTAGTGTACGAACTGGCTATTCTGATTAAGCCACCATACCAATTGTATGCATTAGTGACTCGGTTATGTAGGTGCGTTCTCGACTATAAGTTGGGTGGTTGTGAGGAAAGTAGTCATTACGTTGTTGGCTGCCGATGAAAACTATGCGTGATTGACGTAGTGGTTAGTGCATCGTAGTATTATTGTTTGGAGCGCCAATAACAGTCGTACATGAAATGTATTCGCAGTTGCGAATATGGACAACCATCAGGTGTGTAATGGAATGACGACAATGAAAATTAATGCAGGACAGGAACTCGAAGCAGGCTATCCGAGCACGACTCACCGCCAGATCGAAACTTTCATTTGTCGTCAAAAATGTGTCTACCATCTGGACACGTAGATTTATTATTTGTGTTCCCGTACTGGAGAGATTTCGAATACATTTCATGTCTTTCGTAACAACTGTAGTCGCCGCAGTGCGTGTTCCTCTCGACATGCAAGTATGTCTAAAGAAACGTTGCATCGAAATTCAGAATGACACAGGCTCTGTAATATTAAAATAGCCGTCACCTGAGCGTTTCTGATATGCAATGAACTTGGAGCAGATAGTTGTATTTAGTGACTCTGAATCCTATTTACCACTGCCGCTCCCAAGCTCAGATGAAAAAGGAGGAGGGTTAGAGGGTGGACCAACAACACCCCCACCACCACCACCCACCTCTATGAAAAAGAAACTGGTTAAAGAAAAAAGCAAATGGAACAACCGAACGATTCAAAAACGTTGGCGGAACCGTGTATGTGAATGCATTCTCTGGATTTAGCACTGGAACTTGGAATGTAAGGTCACTCATGTCTCGGGGAATGAAGTAGCTTGGGGAAATACTTGGTAAATGTCAGTGCCTAGTGACAGCAATCCAAGAAACAACACTTCCTCAGGGAGTTGTGTTGACTGGGAATACCCTTATGCTCTTCAATAGCAACGGTCTTAGTCAACCATGGACTTGGGGAATTGGATTTGTTATCCACAATGCTATTGGCTGTCAATAAATGGTCTCTAGTAAATGATCCCATCTGATGGATGATTTTAAACGCTAAATCTTATATGATCTGCTTGGTCAATTGTCATTCTCCATCAGAGGATGCTGACGAAGAAACAAAGACCAATTTCCACCTTGAGCTGGAGAATGTAGTAAACGGACTAACATGACATTCAGTTCATTTGGTAATAGGAGACTTCAATTCCCAAGTGAGAAGAGCAGTACTTTCCAAAAATTTCCAAAAATTGGTCCTGATAGTGGCCACGAAACAAGCAAAAGGAACGTTATCAGACTGATCAACTTCGCCGAAACATGAAGAATGGCCATTAGAAGCACGTGATTCCCCCGCAGAGTATTACATACGGTAACCTGGATATGCCCAGCTGGAAGTACAATGAGCCAGATCGACCATGTTCTAGTTGACGGCGGACGTCATGGAAGTGTCAAGTATGTACGAACATTCCGTGAGGCAGATCACTTTTGGTGGTACTCAAACTACGTCTGAACTGGCTACCAAATGGTGATATAATGCTGACAAGGATAAATTGAGAGTTGCTGAAGTGAGACAGAGCTATCAAGATAACGTTGCAGAACAACTCACAACATCGAAGGACCATAACAACGTGGAAGGTGTGTGCTTGGCGTTACGAAATACAGTTTTAGTGAGTGCGATTGAAGAGATTGTTTGGAATCCAAAACGCAGAAGTACCCCCTGGTTCGATGAAGAATATTAAGAATCCATACAGACCAGGTCATCGATCATGGGGCGAGGAGTAATATAGATCAGCTCATAAGGAAGATGAAACGGGAACACCTGAAAAGTCTGTTCACAGCAGTCGAAGAATCAAAGTCGTCACGCTCTTTTTTTCAGGCCTCAAGATTTTCCTGGGGCGTGTACCGACAAATACATTGGTTCTGACGTAAGAGACTGATGAAGTGGTTCCACCATTAGAGCAGGCAATAAAGCTTTAATCACACAATTTTAGAAAAGAACACATGGAAGGCAAGCCACAGCTAGTAACAGACTCTAATCTTTATCACTTGATATTTATTTTATACGTGACATGCCGGTTTTAATGTTCTACTTCTGATGAAGACAATCATAATAGTGTCTAAACTAGGTCAAAAGACTTAATTTTTGCGACAGAGGGCTGTTATTGTTTTTGTTTTACTTTGTAAACGGTCGCTGGCCATGCAGCCATGTTTAAAACTTTAAAACTTTCACTACTTGATCCAGCCAGATGGAAAACTATGTCCCATACTGGTACCCAACGCAATACGAATGATGTCAGACTGAGTGCCTCAGGATTTGCATTGTTGTTACTGTTAGTGTAATGACTTGCCCGCACCGGTGCGGCGGCGTATGGTTGAAACACAACGATCAGTGTGCATTACAGTTGCAAACACTGAACATGGGCCTGGACAAGGTGAGCAGGGCTTTACTCGTAAAACTGTTTCATCAAAACAACAGCATAAATGCTGCTGCTCTTTGCAGGTATCGTTGAACTAAAGGAATACGGAGAGGTCCTCTTTCTGTACCAGGGTTGAAAAATAAGATTCGAAATTTCGTTAACTGGCGATTTTCGAATTGTTCGTGTGATAGGCCGAAGGCCAATTGCGCCACAAATAGTTGAAGAAGTTACTGCTGCCATCGCTGAGATTGCTCGACGCAATATACGATCTTCAAGCAGTGCACGAGCTGTGTCGCAACAGCTGAACATTCCATGGTCCACCGTTCGAAAAGTGCTGCTCACAGCTGACTGGTCGAATGTACATCTGTTGTTTTCATTTGTTAGTTCAAGTTGCCACCGTAGTCACTGCACTGACGCCTCTCACGAGACAGGGATAAAATCAGCCTCGGAAATTTTGAGGCGGACGGGGTATTACGTGTTAGCATTTATCTTTCGTACGTGATGAGCATTTGCTGATGCAAATTTTCACATTTTTATTTACCCTTCCAAATACTCTCGTCGTCTTCAGAGTGTTACCTTTATACAGGGTGCCCTAAAACACCCCTTAAAAACTTATAGGACGTATAGAGGGGACTGAGTAGATAATAATTTGAACCGGAACCCATGTCCGTGGCAACGCAACCACTTTTACAAGTAATTTACCATATAACTTACCAGACGGTGCTGGGAGCAACCTCCACTGCACACACTATTGCTCGTGTACTCGTTGACTTTTTCAACGTGATGCAGTACGGCCTGTTCTAATCGGGGTGTCCGGTGTCTCCTTGGAGCACCGCAGTCACAACTGTTGGTGAACCTATCCCTTTTTCGAAGCCGTCGTGTAATTGTGGCGAAAAGGGTATGTGATGGAGCCGGACGTTGTAGATAACGATCTTGAGAAAGGTGATGGGTTGCTCTTCCATTACCGTGAACGTTACCATACAGAAAGATCATGTCGGTGTATTATATAACCGTGAGCTCAGGCATCCTGCTGTAATATTCACAGGCACGTGAATGAGGCTCGAACCAGGTCAGAGAGGTAGCATAGACAAATGATTTCAGCTCATCCGTCGTAAGCACCCCCATCATCACTACCCCGTTACTTACTCACCTAGCAAAGATGTTTTCAAACACCTGTGCCATGGAAACGGTACGGTACGTTCCAATTCAAAATATCGTCTACTCAGTTGCCTCTTCAACTCCTAGATGATTTTAAGAGGATTTTAGAGCACTCTACATATGTCTGTTATGAGCTGTAAATGAAGAATCATCAAAAATAAACCTAGACGTGTGTAGATAGTTGTCTAAAAACTTAATGAGGCCGACAGCATTATTTAGCCAATCGTCCTTGTGAATAATCAGCCGGATCTGACATATTTACACCTCCCACCGGATAATGCCCCACGCATCACACTAAACCAGAAGGTAAAAAAATTTTTAGGTTTGTTTTCATTGCCATCTTCCGCAGCAGCTGTTAAAATCAGTTAATACTGCTTTCTCCGTCTTAAGATTGCTGCAATTTAATTTAAGACAATTTTATACCAGACGCGTTCCGGTTTTATTTATAGACCATTTTCTGTGGTTATTCTGCAAACTGGGGTCAATACATTTGTATAGTTTTTGTTATTTTAGTTTAAAAACAGCATTTTGTTTATAAAGTTGGTGTGCGAGCCGGCTGAATTACAGAATTACGTTATTGCTTTTCCATCTGAAGGATAGTCAAGAGAAGATAGCTCAACTGGCCGTTTTAATAACTTTACTTGTCTTGACATTTCTTTTATTCTTCATGAGTCTTACTCATTTCGTCTTTCCGTCATATTCAAAGGCAGTGCTATGACAGTCATATATATACATTATCATGTCAGCATTCTCGAGCACGAGACAAATGCAAACACGCCTGGCAGTGTTGGTGGATGAGGAGAGCCGGTCGGAGTGGCCGAGCGGCTCTAGGCGCTACAGTCTGGAACCGCGCGACCGCTACGGTCGCAGGTTCGAATCCTGCCTCGGGCATGGATGTGCGTGATGTCCTTAGGTTAGTTGGGTTTAAGTAGTTCTAAGTTCTAGGGGATTGATGACCTTAGAAGTTAAGTCCCATAGTGCTCAGAGCCATTTGAACCATTTGGTGTGCAAGTTACTTACGGTGTTTCTACCTCTTTTTCACAAATTCTCCAAACCATTGCGTCTTCCTTCTTTGATAGCAAAGGTTCATATCAAAAGATTTCGTTTCACGTATACACCCGGCAGATTTTGCTTTTCTGCACTTTTTATTACGCTGCATTTGTGTTACACATCACCTAACCTTTGTACGAAAAAGTGCAGAAAGACAAAAACTACCAAGTTTATATGTGAAGTAAAGTCTTTCGACATCAGTCTCTGCTAGTAAAGAGGGAAGAAACAGTGGTTTAGAGAAAATGTGAACAATAGTCATAAATACCAACTATATAAATAAAATGCTGTGTTTAATCTAAAACAACTTAAAATGTACAAGAGTATGTATCCGATTTGCAGAATAACCACAGAAGATGCTTTACAAATAAAAACGAAACGCGTCTGGTGTAAATTTCTCTTTAATTAAATTGCAGTAAACTTATGACGGAGAAACCAACAATGACTGATACAACGTCTTATATTCGTTTGTTACGTTCGAAATAACGAATTTTTTGTGTTTAAGTAATTACGACAAAAGCACACTAGTGGTATTGAGGACGTGACGTGATATGTTTACTTGTTGCAGGCACGTGCTCGAGCACCGCCAACAATGGGTACGAGTGCAGCTGCGTGGAAGGCTACTACGGGGAAGACTGCGAGTCATACAACCCGTGCGTGACCTCCAGCGCGCTTTGTCTCCACGGAGGAACCTGTCGCAGGTGGGGCTGTTTTCCGTTTGTTCGCGCAGCCTGCTGTAAATGTCATTCTGCGTCCATTCGCATCAAACGCTGTGTGCGAAAGCGGCGTCAGCCGCCCATATTAAATAGGATTTGCTGCCGCTTCCGCCACGGCAGATGCACAACTTTTTGATGTGCTTTCCCTTTTCCTTTTCAGAAAATACTCAGAAATTTTTAATCTTGAATCAGGCAAGGGAGAAATGTTAGAGTTCACTGCCCCGCGGCCATTTTGTTCCTGAGCCAGAGAGAGGATGTAATGAGCAAGCGAGGAAATAATGGGTACAGTGGGTCTGAGTTCCAACCGTGAATTATCTGGCCACCGTCGGTGTGGTGGCAAAGACTGGCTTCGTTATTCTTCAGTTTACGTGAAGATAGACAATTCGCTATACGAGTAGAAGGAACGTGAGGTTTAGTATTTTAGTAAAAGAAAATTGTAACACCCTGTAAATATAGGATTAGTGAGTCAGTCATATCATACAAACACAAAAGAGTATCAGGTCATTGTTTCATCTGGTTAGAACATGTGAAACAATTTGGTTAATTGGTACTACCTTAATAAATTGCAGTTTACCTACGAAAAAAATTTATTCCGCAACCAGAGTAAACCATAACTCGGATATTACTTTAGTTGTGAGGTCCGTATAAGGACTCGCTGATAAGAAATTACGTATATTTACAAACAAAGAACTTTGTTTAATAACAAGATTAATCACATTCTTCTGGACATTGAACGTTAGGAAATGTAAAGAACACGCTTAAGTCATAAACACATAAAAGGCTCAGTGCCTAAAAAATTATGATTTATTTGAGAAATGATAGATTGTCATGGAAATGTTTAAAAGTTGGTACTGACTGTGTCACAAAATCCTGTTTTCTAAATATGAAGAGCCAGGTTTAAATGTCTCTCTTTTTTTAAGACGGTGCACTTTCCTACAACCCACTTCCTGTGGGGCTCCTAAAGACAGAAATAAATGAATGGGCATTGGTAACGTTACGGCACATCTCAGGATACGGATTCAGACAAGCATTTCTACCTTACAAAAGCTGCAGAGTGTTTCTTGATGAACAGAATATACTCCAGGAAGTAGCTGTATACAAAATTTCGAGTTCAGTAAGTGTGTGGCTTCACCTGTTTGAACGTTATGTCTAAAAGAAACTTCACGAAAGTAATCAAGAGCACACGAAATTTCTTGAGGTAACCCCGTGAAACACGAATAATGAAGGACTATTTAAATGGAAACTTAAAAGACTACACCCCCATCTTCAACACAATTATTTTAGCATCCTTCGCAATGCTACCCGTAGATTTTTGTTTTATTGTGATTTTATTAGGATAGAGCATTTTATGATGAGAGTGATTAATTGTCTGTAATGTTCACTTATCCTAGTCGTCTATTCCTGTAAACTAAAATGTAATGAAGTACCCTCCGGGGATCTTAATGGCCAATGAACATAACCACTGCGATTGACCCTTGTGTCAAGGAACATTATACTCAGATGATACATAACTGGTGGGACACTCAGCAATTGCGTCATGCTAAAAGAATTTTCTTACATTTGTAGCCAAAGCCACGCTTTTCAGTAATACAAGTAATTCACTTAGCCCCAAGTCTCAACATGTGACTCCAGTAAGGCGACAGGTCCAGTTACACAAGAATCAACCGCAACGCTCCACGGATGTCCACCGAAGTGAAATTGAAATTTCGTCACCCCAATGGAAGGTCCAATGTAAATTACGAATGCTGAAGATGCGTGAAGGTAACTGAATACGTCAACAGTATGAATAGTTGATGCAATATTCAGCATTAGTTTGTTTGCGGATCCCAAGAAAAATAGGAATACGATCTACTGTCCAGAACCATAGCTGAAAATACAAGAAGATTTTACTGAATAAAGTGCACGGAGGTAAGGAAATCGTCATCAGTGCAGTTTATAAGCACACCCCTTCGAACTGTGGAATCGACCAATAGGTTTCGCGAGAGGAGGAACCGCCAGTGTGAACTGAGGCACTGAGGATCGTGTTGTCAATAGAGAAGCAGTGAAAGTAGAATGAATCGATCAGGAGATGTCAGTGATTTCGAAGGTGGACAGTTCATTGCATGACAACCGAGCAACAAATCCCTCAAGAACATTTCAACTATTCCAAAGCTCCCCAGATCGACTGTTGATGATCTGATTATGAAATTGTAACGCGAATAAACAACCACAGTCAAACAAAGACCAGGCGGGGCGGACAGACCTCATATACACTATACACTTGACACCATAAAAATTGGCCGGCGGAAATCCCAACCCATTTCAGAGTGTGGTACAGCACTGCACGCGAATCAAATGCAAAATGCCACATTTTGCTGTTTTCCATGGTAGTATGCAGACAAGGACCAGGAAATAATACTTAATAAATTATAGGTCCAAAGAATGGTTCAAATGGCTCTGAGCACTATGGGACTTAACATCTATGGTCATCAGTCGCCTAGAACTTAGAACTACTTAAACCTAACTAACCTAAGGACATCAGACAACACCCAGCCATGACGAGGCAGAGAAAATCCCTGACCCCGCCGGGAATCGAACCCGGGAACCCGGGCGTGGGAAGCGAGAACGCTACCGCACGACCACGAGTTGCGGACAATAAATTATAGGAAACTGATTTTGTCAGTATTCCAGATCTGTTTCCTGCAAATACCAGGGGCGTTTTTTTCTCGGCCACTTTCGATACAAAAATGCCGAATTTATTTTGGGATATCGTGAAATATCCCCGCTTCAGCCCCTATAGTTTCATGAAGTTGCAATAGCTACTGGCACAATACATAGCCTTCAAAATGGCGTCTGTAACGGAGGTGTATTCCAAGCAGAGAACTCTCACTGAGTTTCTTTTGGCGGAAAACGAGAGCATCGCAGATATTTATAAACACTTGTAGAGGCCTGCCAATGAACAAAAGCACGGTGAGCCTTTGGTCGAAGCCTCTGTCATCATCGCAATAAGTTCGCGCAAACCTGCCCGATCTCCGGCGCGCCGGCTGGCCGCACACAGCTGTGACTTCCGCAATGTTGGAACGTGCGGACACTCTCATTCGAGGTGATCGACGGATCACAATCAAACACCCCGCTGCTAAAGCAGACGCCTCCGTTGGTAGTGTTGACACACTCATCCACCAGTTGGTGTACTCAAAAGTGTGTGCCTGCTTGGTTCCTCGCCACCTAAGAGAGGGCCATAATGAGCAACGAAGGGCCATCTGTCCGGAATTGCTTACGCGTTACGAAACTGATCGAGGCAATTTTTGCTAACATCGTCACAGGCGATGAAATCTAGGTTCATCACTTCGACCTGAAAAAAATGGTAATCATAGTGTTTCAGCACACCACTTCTTCTCCGAAGAAAAGATTCAAAGCCGTACCCTCAGCCAGCACAGTTATAGCGACGGTCTTCTGTTTCATGTCCTCCCTCATGGTGCAACTATCACATCTGAAGTGTATTGCGTTCCCCTCAGGAAACCTCTCTTTGGTCTAATGAAGGAAGCACTCTGCAGAACGCACCACGTAGATGATAGGGGGGGGGGGGGGGGGTTATTGATGCAGCAAAACATTGGCTCCAACGTCGACTAGTGGAATGGTACCGTGCGGGCATAAAGGCCCTCCCATTAAGATGCCGTAAGTCCGTCGCATTGAACGGAGGTTTTGTGGAAAGATAGGCTTTTGTATCCAAAAGAGTGGGGGATAATATGGTGTATTGGAATCCTGAATAAAACCAACCTGTTTTCAGAGAATGAGGGTCGCTTTACTTATTGAACGCCTCCCGTAGAATATCCAAGTATTCTCTATAGATATAGTCCACGTAAAGTATCTCGTTTCAGTTTTTATATTTTTCCTCCGTAAGAGATGCATTCTTCTGTTTAAAAATTTGTTGTCTATTAAGCCCTTCATTGTAGTCCGTGTAGCACGTGCTGCTAACTCCTCACAAAAGATGAAATGGAATTTTGGCTATAAATCAGAGAGAGTCAGTTCTGAGGGTGAATGATCTCCTTGGAGTCGAATACTGAAATTTGTCATCTCTTGTTGACGCAATACGTTAGAACTGTTCACACAGTTTCATTTATATTACAAGGCAGTCGACTGGCACTCTACAAGCACACCATTCGTTCTATAATAACCAATGTCAATACACGAGCAAGGTCAGATACCTGCACCACATTGCCTTCAGATCGAGTCACATTATTTATGCGCCATGCCTCATCGTCAACAGACTATTCGCCATAGCGTAATTGCTCTTATCGATGAAATAATTTGTTGCCATCGGAGGTCAGGGCATGATGTGGCGTTCGTGACCGCACTGCGCGACGGTGGATAAGAATCCAGACAATCCAGTAGGCGTGTGAGAACTGGTCTTCGCCGGGTTACAGTACTTGTCCAAGATAAGGAAGATGTCAACGTGTTACGGGAAAATATTTTTAAACGCGTTGCAGTTGGAACACACTACTGTGTTTCCCGGATCGGTGAATACTGATATACTGTTAGTGTAGTGTTTCTATTGGATAGTGTCTGTATATTCAATACATATGTCCTTCAGGTATGAAATTGTCACCTTTCAGCTATTATACTCGTACTGATCATACATTCAGCCTAAACTGCTAACCTCAAACACCTGCATGAGCCTTGTCGCAGTGGCCATTTGTCTGTGGCAGTTCGGACTGAATGTCTTCCCGTGGACTAGTAATGCATCACAGGGTAGATGGTGGGCTTGGCATTGCCCTATTTACTTATATTATGAGTAATATTATGGTCCTATCAGCATGTCAAGTGTGTCCTGAGGGAGGACTGGCCTACTCAGACTCTCTACCTGAACCCAGTGGGTCATCTTTGGTGTGAGATAGAATGTCGACTTAGCTCCAGGCCCCGGCGTCCAGTATCACTTTCTCCTCTGATTTCGACTCTTGAGGAAGAATGGGCTGTTATTCCTCCAAATTCAGGGGTTAAGATAGCTCACTGAAAGTGTTTCCCGTTTAATTTTAGCCGCCACGTAGGAGATGGGTGGATGTACCCAACACATATTAATGTCCGTTAATAAGTGTCCACAAACTTTTTATCAGATAGTATATGAAACTTGGCGATGGGGAAGTTTAAACTGAAAATGTTGACATGTTTTTATGTGTATGGCTCTTGATAGTTATTGGCCTTAAAATAGACATAGTGAGACGTCCTAACACTAATAAGTCACGCAGCTAATTTGGGAATTAGAGTTATTTCCAAGTATCTCCTTCAGTTATGTATTAATCGCACCATGCGATTTAGATAAGATGTTTCCACCTTTTAATAAGTCCATAGTTTTTGGCAATGTACTTACGTGAAGCGATTGATAGGTTTCAGCCTTCTATCACTTTAACGAAGCGTTTCCACCATGTGACTTTTATGGACGCCACCTTTTGTAAACAATATGAGTTGCTAAGAGTTGTTACACCTTCTTCAGCCCGTGTCTAGAACTTTGGAGGTATGAAGATGTTTTGACTATGAGCAATCTCAGTTGCAACACAGCATCTAATGGAGAGACGTTTTGTGGCTACTATGTCATCTCATTTTTCCATCCTATTAGTATTTCGTAATGTTAAAATTTTTGTATTATTTTCTGAATTGCATGGCCTAATTAGAGACAGCTGAATTCCAAATTCATTGACGGTGGTAAAAAGGGGCTCTAAAGTTCCGTCAATGACGAGTCCCTTAGAGCGGAAGGACTAAGGAAAACCGTTTCGTCTCTATTTCAGCACCCTTTGTTTCTTAATTCACATCAGAGCTGCGTCATGGCTCTGCACGCACAAACAAAGCTCCTGTATCATACACGGCTAAAAGTTTAAAACAATTTCGCATTTCAGTAGCAGTAAAAGTCGCAAAATAAAATCACTCACCTAAATCTCACTGTTACACTCGAGACTTCACTAGTGAACTATTATGCAAGGCCGAACGCCAACCTCCTGTAGGTATCTTTCGATAATTTAACTGACTTAACTGTGGTCTTTTAGTGCAACGTTGTAATTATTACACAAGAAAATACACTTTTTCCATATGGTCCAAAACTTCGTATTTTATACAACCTATTCATCTTAGAAACACACATCAGAACAAACGCATATTTAGTTACGACCATGGATCTTCAGATTTGACCAAAGTAGCAGTCTTCGGACGATCTAGAGACACATTAGACTGCGACTTCTAGACTCGCCCTAAACGGATTAGGCTAAACTATTTATCAGAAGTGACCATTAGTGTATCTGACTGAGTATGAATGCACACAAAGGATTTGTGCAATAGGCGATACTTCGCCTATTCAGGCCCAGCATTGCTGCAGAGGGCTTAAAAGCTTTCGCATCAAACCTCAATAAATATTCCAAACAGATAAGAATACTAAGACATTAACGATAATCTGTAGTGGCATTTGCAAAAATGTGCCAGAATTGGAAGCACTGTTAAATATTTGTGGTCACACATAACAAATGGCATTTCAAAATTATTCCATCTTTAAAGTGAATAAAAATAGCACATTGGATGTATTTTTAACTTACGCGTAAAACTTCCAAGTTTTTATTTTCAAACGAAATACGTTTTGAAGTGATGTTTAAGATCAAAGTTTTAATTTACCGTTCACAAATATTCAACGTAACCTCCAGCCAGCTGGCTACAAACCTCCACACGATGATCACACTCGTCCCATACTTTCCCGTGTTGGTCTGCGGCTACTGCAGTAACTGATGTTGCTACACATCGTCGCAATTCATCCAAAACTGTTGGTAGGAGAGCCACACAGGCAGAGTCTTCCGCAACACACTACGCAAAAATGGAAGAAAGATCACACACCGTGACCCACCTGTCCTTGGAGACCAGTGGCGCAGTGCGAGCCGTACGGCCAACACATCGTTGATGCAGCTCATTGTTAATAAATACTCTTCCATACCGGTGCCAGTGATATGGTTGTCCGTCCTACTAAAAAATGAAGTCTTGGGCATGTTCTCACAATTGTGGAAAAAGTCTGACATCCATGATATCCAGGTATGTGGCTCTTCTAACCGTCTTTTCCGAAAAGAAAACAACGGGCACGTCTATGGCGTACGACAGCGGGGTCCCTCGTAGTCATACGTTGTGGTGATTCGCTTGGAACGCAGTTTCACCACTAAAACCTAAGTGAGAAAGGAAACAGTTTTCTTCTATCTCGACGCCTAAAATGAGTTGACAAAACTATAGAAACCATTATGAATGGCTCGTAGCATCCAAATCCTGGATAGTTTGGATCACAAACGGCAGCCGGCCGCGGTGGTCTAGCGGTTCTAGGCGCTCAGTCCGGAACCGCGCGACCTCTACAGTCGCAGGTTCGAATCCTGCCTCGGGCATGGATGTGTGTGATGTCCTTAGGTTAGTTAGGTTTAAGTAGTTCTAAGTTCTAGGGGACTGATGATCACAGATGTTAAGTCCCATAGTACTCAGAGCCATTTGAACCACAAACGGCACTGCAAAACACGCCCGACAGACACATTAGGAATGGTTAACTTCGGCTGGACGACATGTAGACTTCTGTGGACTACGTGCAAAAGTCGGTTGATTGCTCTCCACCCTTTATACGCGCGAAATGAACGTTGGCATCAGAAGAATCCTTCTGAGGTCAACTTAAAATGCCAGTTCTCTAAATTTTCTCAACAGTGTGCCAGGAAAAGAACGTCCCTACAGGGATACCTGTTTTACTTCACGAACAATCTCCGTAATACTCGCGTGTTGATCAAATTTGTTGGTAAAAAATCCAGCAACACGCCTCTGAATTTCTTCGATGTCTTCCTTTAATACGACCGCGTAGGGATCGAAAACACTTAAGCAGTGCTAAAGAAAACGATTGTTTTATACACTCCTTAACAAATGACCTACACCTCCTAAACTTCTCCCAATAAACTGGAGTCGATCATTCGCTTCTCTGGTACAATTGCTATGTGCTCGTCCCATTTCATACAGATTTGCAGCGTTACGCCCAGATACACTCTAAACCAAAAAAATGAGGCAACATGAAGGAATTATCCGAATGGGGCGCAAATAGGTGCATGTGATGTATATGTACAGACAAACAAGTGATTACAATTTCAAAAAATATTGATAACTTATTGAAGAGAAAGAGCTTCACAAATTGAGGAAATCAACAACGTGTTGATCTACTTCTGGTCCTTATGCAAGCAGGTATTCGACTAGCTACTGATTGATAGGTTTGTTGAATGTCCTCGTGTGGGATATCGTGTCAAATTCTGTCAAATTGACGCGTAAGATCGTCAAAATCCCGAGATGGTGGGATGGCCCTGTCCATAATGCTCCAAAAGTTCTGAATTGGGGAATGATCCGGCGACCTTGTTGGGCAAGCTAGGGTTTGGAAAGCCCGTCGTGTGGGGGTGGGCATTATCTTGCTGAAATTAAGGCCCAGGATGACTTGCCACGAAGGGCAACAAAACAGTGCGTAGAATATCTCGACGTACCGCTGTGCTGTAAGGGTGCCGCAGGTGACAACCAAATGGGTTCTGCTGTAGAACGAAATGGCACCCAAGAACATCAGTCCTAGATGTCGGACCGTATGGAAGGAGACGGTCAGGTTGGTATCCCACCGCTGTCCAGGGCGTCTCCAGACACGTCTTCGCTGGTCACCAGGGCTCAAGATCAAGCGGGACTCGCCACAAAAGAAAACTCTACTCCTGTCAATGAGATTTCAGGTCAAATACGTGTCCGCAGGCGCCCCACACGGCGCTGTAATACCAACCTGTCTGTCGCTCGCCATGCGGTTCAACAGCCAGTAGTGGTGGCCAGGGTTACCATCTCCTTTCACAGCAGGACCCCTTAGGTTGTAATGTGCGGCATCTTTTCAGCCAGCGGTGCGTCCAGGATAATTTACGCTCCGTTTTGTCGCCCTCCATGGCAAGGCATCCTGGGCTTACATTTCAGCCATATAATGCCCACCCGCCCACGGAGCGAGTTTCTGTTGCTTGTCTTCGTGCTTGTCAAACCTCACCTTGCCCAGGAACATCACCAGATCTCGCTCCAGCTGAGGATGTTTGGAGCATTTTGGGCAGGGGCCTCCAACCAGCTAGGGATTTTAACGATCTAACGCACCCATTGGACTGAATTTGGTACGATATCCCTCAGGAGGACATCTGACAACTCTGTCAATCAATGCCAAGCCGAATAACTGCTTGCATAACGACCAGAAGTGTACCAGCGTGTTGTTGACTTTCCCAATATTTGAAGCTCTATCTCTTGAACAAAGCATTATTTTTTCAGAGATTGTAATCGTTTGTTTGTACATGAACATCACTTATACCGACTGATGTCCCCTTCTCATTCGGATGATTCCTAACAGAAATTTTTGTTTCATAGGCGACGTGACTGTGGCAAGCAGCACACCACTAATACTGTATTAGATTGTCACAGGATAGTTTTCCTTATTCATGTCTATTAATTTAACCTTTTTTGATGGTTAGAGCAAGCTGTCATTCATCGCACCATCTAGAAATTTTCTCTAAGTGATCTTCTATCCTCCTGCAGTCACTCAGCGACCTCCCCGTATACCACGGCATCATCAGCAAACAACCGCAGATTGTTGCTCTCCCTGTTCATCAGTTCCTTTACGCGTATAGAGGATAAGAGCGGCAATTTCACATTTCCCTGGCGCACTGCTGATGATACCTTTCTATCTGATAAACACTTGCAGCCGAGGGCAATGTGCTAGGTACTCTTACTTAAGAACTCATAGAATCACTCACATATCTGGTAATCTATTTCATATGCTCGTACCTTCGTTAACAGTCTGCGGTGGTCCACTGTGTCAAACGCATTCCGGAAATCTAGGAATGTAAAATCTGTCTGCTGCCCTTCATCCAAGGTTCACTACCAACCACAGTAACTGCTGTGTCGTCCGAACGAGACACAGCCAGGGCAAAAGCACCAAAGGCGCAAAGATGCGAGCTGATGCTAGTGCCATAGAGACTCGCCACTTGCAAGAGTTCCACCAGCGCCACTGGCGGCGCTGAGGATGAAGATGTCGATTCCGCCTCGTCCAATTGCCGTCGATTACAATCCGCCAATGACCGGACGACAACGGACAAAAGCCTACTCGGAAGATCGAAGAGCAGCTCTCGCCCACTTGGTTATATATCATCATCCAGGGCTGACTTACACGGGGAACGTCGTCTAATCAACTCTTAGAAGAAAACAGACAGTTGCTGTAAATTCCATTTGCTGTGTACTGTGAAGTTTACCTACGATTATTCGCACTTAGCCATTGAGGGCCTTTTTTGTGTTATATTACATGCAGTGCTGCAGACATCACTATTCGATAAGTCACAAAGATAAGTAAACCCTTTTAACTCATTGTGTGACTTTGTTACTAATTTGTTGGAGTGTTGCAGAACCTTCGTTCATCGATCCTGTTATCTGACCGTGAGGCATAGCTGTATAATAGTGGCAGAAAGAAATTGTCTTAAAGGTGTATTGCACCACAAGCCGTTTCACGAACTCATAAACTCTTCCTACCTAAACAACAGTGACAACTCGCCCTCCTCAGCAGTAGCGACGAGGTCTTTACAAAACTGGTGACAAGGATTCACCACATTAACAATTCGTGAGGAAGTTATGCTCTTGTGAAATAGTTTAAACATTTTTGAAACGCCCTGTAATAGCATCGAGAATTGTCTAAAATTATAAATTAATAGCAGAGAAATCTGCGCCGCGAATGTGTTTGGAGATAAGACGTAATGCATGAGATTGATGGGGAAGGGGTATTTTTAGCAATAGATAATGATCTTAAATCATCTCACGTCCAAACTGAGTCTGGATGGAAAATGGTTTAGGCACAAATAACAATCACGAATGGAATGGAGGTTGTACTTGGGCTCTGGTACATATACACTCCTGGAAATTGAAATAAGAACACCGTGAATTCATTGTCCCAGGAAGGGGAAACTTTATTGACACATTCCTGGGGTCAGATACATCACATGATCACACTGACAGATCCACAGGCACATAGACACAGGCAACAGAGCATGCACCATGTCGGCACTAGTACAGTGTATATCCACCTTTCGCAGCAATGCAGGCTGCTATTCTCCCATGGAGACTATCGTAGAGATGCTGGATGTAGTCCTGTGGAACGGCTTGCCATGCCATTTCCACCTGGCGCCTCAGTTGGACCAGCGTTCGTGCTGGACGTGCAGACCGCGTGAGACGACGCTTCATCCAGTCCCAAACATGCTCAATGGGGGACAGATCCGGAGATCTTGCTGGCCAGGGTAGTTGACTTACACCTTCTAGAGCACGTTGGGTGGCACGGGATACATGCGGACGTGCATTGTCCTGTTGGAACAGCAAGTTCCCTTGCCGGTCTAGGAATGGCAGAACGATGGGTTCGATGACGGTTTGGATGTACCGTGCACTATTAAGTGTCCCCTCGACGATCACCAGAGGTGTACGGCCAGTGTAGGAGATCGCTCCCCACACCATGATGCCGGGTGTTGGCCCTCGGTCGTATGCAGTCCTGATTGTGACGCTCACCTGCACGGCGCCAAACACGCATACGACCATCATTGGCACCAAGGCAGAAGCGACTCTCATCGCTGAAGACGACACGTCTCCATTCGTCCCTCCATTCACGCCTGTCGCGACACTACTGGAGGCGGGCTGCACGATACTGGGGCGTGAGCGGAAGACGGCCTAACGGTGTGCGGGACCGTAGCCCAGCTTCATGGCGACGGTTGCGAATGGTCCTCGCCGATACCCCAGGAGCAACAGTGTCCCTAATTTGCTGGGAAGTGGCGGTGCGGTCCCCTACGGCACTGCGTAGGATCCTACGGTCTTGGCGTGCATCCGTGCGTCGCTGCGGTCCGGTCCCAGGTCGACGGGCACGTGCACCTTCCGCCGACCACTGGCGACAACATCGATGTACTGTGGAGACCTCACGCCTCACGTGTTGAGCAATTCGGCGGTACGTCCACCTGGCCTCCCGCATGCCCACTATACGCCCTCGCTCAACGTCCGTCAACTGCACATACGGTTCACGTCCACGCTGTCGCGGCATGCTACCAGTGTTAAAGACTGCGATGGAGCTCCGTATGCCACGGCAAACTGGCTGACACTGACGGCGGCGGTGCACAAATGCTGCGCAGCTAGCGCCATTCGACGGCCAACACCGCGGTTCCTGGTGTGTCCGCTGTGCCGTGCGTGTGATCATTGCTTGTACAGCCCTCTCGCAGTGTCCGGAGCAAGTATGGTGGGTCTGACACACCGGTGTCAATGTGTTCTTTTTTCCATTTCCAGGAGTGTATATCCAAATCATACCATAATAGCTGCAAAGGATTACAAGCATCTTTCAAAATGGTTCAAATGGCTCTGAGCACTATGGGACTTAACATATGTGGTCATCAGTCCCCTAGAACTTAGAACTACTTAAACCTAACTATTCTAAGGACATCACACACATCCATGCCCGAGGCAGGATTCGAACCTGCGACCGTAGTCTCAGTATCGTTTTCTTTTGTGATTTATAACATCTTACGGAGAAAATTACGTTCAACATTTTGCATCACAGTAAACAGAGAAGTGTCTGATTAGTTGTTGCTTTACCGAAAAGACGCGATAGAGGATATTTTATTGTGTTTGAACAACTCCCAAGTAGTATAGCCTCTCTTGTAAACTCGCACTTCCTCACGAGAACATGTCACTATCCTCGTTTTCCGTTATAGTAACACACATGACAGATCAGAATTCGAGGTACTTCGGGAACTAAGTTACGCACTGAGAATATTCAGTTCATTATGAAATCATCATTGTCAGTTAGCTTTATGCCCGTATATGTGTACTTGGCATTCAATATTTATACAGATATGGAATGACGTTATGTAAATAGTTCGCAAAAGGATGATGTTTACTAATTATAGTTTAAAATAAAAACATGTTGAAGAAAAAATTAGGTCTTACACCTCATTTAGTGTATTGTTCAAAAGGCGTAGAAAAACGATAAAAGAAAAAGACATATATATGAGCTTTTTTCATATTTAATACAAGCCTAGATACATCGCACAGACACAAATTACCTCATCGAACTCAACTATCTTGCATACACTATTCATGACTATATAGAAATCACTTACGCCAATACACTACATATCCCCCATGCACATATGTCCATGTAATTCTAATGCAAACATCTCTCAACGATGATTCAAGTATCTGCATCCATCTCACAATGGGAAATTCAAACCCATGCTTAACAGAGCTTCCTGTTTTCTTCTCATCTCAACATACGTCGACAGAATTCAGTGTTAGTGTTCTTGGTCTACGTTCTATGTAACACGGCAGTGTTTCAATTTCACCCTATGATTCAGCTTTAAGGACCACTAAGAACACAATTTTTAAAGAAAGCTACCATTAATAATATGTTAAGTAATTATATAAATTCTGTTCATAAGAATTATCTCGAAGCATTAGCTATAGCAAGTAGACATTTATTTAGCTAATGACAGTACTGTCGTCTATGGAGGAATGCCGGGAACAAGGTTGAGGAAAGAAGAAGACACAGCATACCTTTGAGGGAACACGTTCTCGGATTTGTGATAGGCTTCTCTTCACCCAGCACGTATTACGACAACTAGTCTTAATAAAATCAGTATGCACCAGTGCTAAAACGTTTTGAAAATCTAGCCACTGTCTGATACGCACCAGTTCACAAAAGTATCCCGACACCCCAATGTAATGCAGAATTGGCCACTGGCTGACACTAGAGGGAGGACAACCAGTATTAAAGGAGACAGGCAGTATTGTGTTGTCAGTAGACAAGCAGTAACAGAAGACTGGGTAGGTAAAAAAAATGGTTAAATGGCTCTGAGCACTATGGGACTTAACTTATGAGGTCATCAGTCCCCTAGAACTTAGAACTACTTAAACCTAACTAACCTAAGGACATCACACACATCCATGCCCGAGGCAGGATACGAACCTGCGACCGTAGCGTGGACAGCTTAGCGACTTCGAACGTGGACTAGTAATTCCATTTCACCTGAGTAACAAATCTCCCAGGGACATTTCAGTCCTTCCATAGCTGGTGATCCGATTGTGACTTAGAAACGCCGAGCACCGACGACAGCCAAGCCAAGACATGCATACCTGATGTAATGACGGGCAGCGTCCGACAATCATTGCGGAGGGTGGTTGCAAAAATCGGCCGAAATCAGTGGTAGGAATCATTCGTGAGTTACAAAGTGCTACCAGGAGTTCAGCTAACACAGCGACTCTGCGTAGGGAGTTACAAAGAGTGGGATACAATGACCGAGCTTCTCCTCATAAGCCATACATTTCTGAACTCAGTGCTAAGTGATGCTTCAGTTGAGGTATAGAGCGAAGCCACAGGACAGTATATGTCGGGAAACGACTGATCTGCAGTGATGAACCACTCTGTACTCTGTGGCAAACCGTTAGAAGGGTTCGAGTTTGGCGAATGCTTGGAGAACGTTATCTGCCATCATGTATTGTGCCAAAACTGAAGTAAAAAATGAGGAAGATTATGGTTAAGGTCCCATCGACATCGAGGTCATTACAGATGGAGTACAATCTCGGATTTTTTCAAGGATGGGGAAGAAAATCGGCCATGCCCTTCTGAGGGAACCACTTCGTCACTGGTCTTGAGCAATTTAGAGAAATCACAGAGAACCGAAATCAGGATAGCCGAACGCTGATTTGAACCGTCGTACTCCCAATAGTCTACCCACCGTGCCATCTTTCTCGATCCACAAACAATGAGGTACGGAGGCGGTGATGTTACGGTATGCGGGCATTTTTAGTGGTTAGGGTGTGACGCCATTCCTGCGCTTAAGAAAACAATAAAGGTATTGTGTACTGCGTACAGTAGAACAATTTGGAGGCGATGATTGTATCAACATGCGCTCTGTCATAAAGCAGCACCTGTAAGGCTATGGTTTGTGGTTACCAGTATTCTCGAAATGGACTGGTATGCGCAGACTACCGACCTGAAACCAATGGAACAGCTTTGGGACTAGTTGATAATGTTGGACATTGGGGACTGGATTGGTGTTGGCATTATCCCTTCTCTGGTTTAGGCTCTTGAGGAAGAAAGGGCTGCCGTTCTCATACAGACACTCTGAAAACTCACTGGAAGTATCCTCAGCAAAAATCCACCCGTCAAAAAGGCGAAGGGTGGACATAAACCACATTGAAGTACACTAGTAGGGCAACGGCCTTGCCGCAGTGAATACACAGGTTCCCGGGGAGATCACCGAAGTTCAGCACTGTCGGGCGTGGTCGGCACTTGGATAGGTGACCAACCAGGCCGCCATGCGCTGTTGCCATTTTTCGGGGTGCATTCAGCCTCGTGATGTCAATTGAGAAGCTACTCGACCTAATAGTAGCGGCTTCGGTCAAGAATACCATCATAACGACCGGGAGAGCGGTGTGCTGACCCCTCGCCCGTACTATCTGTATCCTCCACTGAGGATGACATGGCGGTCGGATGGTCCCGGTAGGCCACTCGTGGCCTGAAGACCGAGTGCTTCATGTCCACTAGTAGGTATTCAGATACTTTTAATCAGGCCGTCTACGAATTGTGTCCCAACATACATTTTTTCAACAAATAGTAAGTCAGTGAACTGTGATAGTAGTCAATAAAAATTTTGTTCTCAGTAAAAACAATGAGATTTCGTTTCAGTTGAATACCAAGGGTACCCAATTTTAAGTAGCCTAACGTTATGCGTAATTTTCCTTTAAATCGTTTATGGTATTTCATTAAGAAAAAGGTTATGGGCGTTAGAATAATTGTAATGAGAGTAAAAACTCTGGTACAATTCCACTTGCAAGCGGAACAGTTGCCCGCAGTTTCATTTCATTTCGGAATCACTGATTAGGCGACAACAGCATGCAAATATATGCCACTAGATATACGGAGAGGAAGCGGTAATTGCTAATGATCAAACATCGATTCACATCTTCTGCAGTTCGCACAATAACTCGTTGACTTTGAGCATTTCGTACGGGTATAATATACATCGCACACATAGAGAGTGACATTAATTAGTTGTAACTACTGTAATCAATACGGTTACGAGCAGTATTTAGCAAATACATCTTACACAGCAAATGTTGACTGTATCTGAGTTGTTCTAAAGGCAAAATTATGTACAGTACAGTTTAATACATACAATTAACTAACATGTAATTCAGATGTGTGGAAGCACAGAACTCATGTGTCAGACATCAACATATACTGAAAGATTTTCCTTAGCTAAACAGCAGCAATTCGGCGTGATGTGAAATCTACCATAGTCTCTATGAATTGTTAGTCTTCATATATGGTAGGGTGATTATAGTACCCGTAAAGTTCACAATTTATTCTAATGACCAACTATACGACATGAACTTTCTGCAAATGATACTGTTTTTAATGACAGTAGGGTAAAACTAGTAATCCGCCAGAATACAAACTCTGATTTTGATAATACCCCAGTGCATTGTAGGAAACTGATATATGGTCAAGCATTGCGTTTCCCCTTTTTTCCTGGTATCTCTGAGTTATGAATAGATTGTGCACAAACTTTCACAGTTCCAGGTACAACACCTTGTGGAGTAAGGGAACAAGACGATCGTAATGTTTATATACCTGTCGAGAACGTTATGCATCTCCGTGTCGCTTCAGAGAAGCAGGCCTTATACGAGCAATGAACCTCGTATTCCTCCTTCCTTTCAGAAATCTTGGTTTAAACGACAGTCTGTTCCAAGGTTATAGTTACGAACTAAAACCGTTGTTATCTACTGCGGTATTCCTTCTAAATTTAGGTGAAAACTGGCATATATTTTACCGGGGTTCCCTATAAACATATTACAAATTAAAAATACAGATGGATCTGAAGTAAACGTTCCTTATGTAATATATTTCTACATAAATAGCTTTATTTTTAATGACTATTTTTTAGTCCACCAAAACTGATTTCTTGTGAGCAACCTTAACTAGACCACAGTAGTCGCTTGCTAGTTTCTTGTGATGCAGGCCTGTAAAAATGGCTGTAAATAGAATGAAACCGTCATTGTTCACACACTCCGATGCACAGATTGAAATTTTCATTCTGGAAACTTCCCCCAGGTCGTCACACAGCCATGTCTCCGAATATCCTTTCTTCCAGAAGTGTTAGTTCAGCGTATGCAACCCAGGTACATCTACATCTACATGATTACCCTGCAATTCACAATTGAGTGGGTGGAAGAAGATTCATCGAAGCACCTTGAAGCTATTTCTCTATCGTTCCGCTCTCGAAAAACCCGTGGGAAAAACGAACTCTTAAATCTTTCCGTGCGAGCTCTGATTTCTCTTATTTTATTATGATGATCATTTGTCCCTATGTAGGTGAGAGCCAACAAAATATTTTCGGACTCCGAGAAGAAAGTTGGTGCCGGCCGGGGTGGCCGAACGGTTCTAGGCGCTACAGTATGGAACCGCTCGACCGCTACGTTCACAGGTTCGAATCCTGCGTCGGGCAGGGATGTGTGTGATGTCCTTAGATTAGTTAGGTTTAAGTAGTTCTAAGTTCTCGGGGACTGATGACCCCAGATGTTCAGTCCCATAGTGCTCAGAGCCATGTGAACCAAGGAAGTTAGTGATTGAAATTTCATGATAACATCTCGCCGCAACGAAAATACTTTTGTTTTAATGATTGCCACCCCAGTTCACCTATCATTCCTCTCTGCTATTTCGCGATAATACAAAACAAGCTGCCATTTATTTAACTTTTTCGGTGTCCTCCATCAATCCTATCTGATGCGGGCCCCATGCCGCGCAGCAGTACTCCATATGACAGAAAAGTGTAGAATGCACCGTTTCTTTAGTAGAACTGTTGTATTTCCCAAGAGTTCTTCCCATAAATCGCAGTCTTTGGTTTGCTTTCCACACAACATTATGCACACTAATGGCCATTGAAATTGCTACACCACAAAGATGACGTGCTATAGACGCGAAATTTAACTTACAGGAAGAGGATGCTGTGATATGCAAATGATTAGCTTTTCAGAGCATTCACAGAAGGTTGGCGCCGGAGGCGACACCTACAACGTGCTGACATATGGGAAGTTTCCAACCGATTTCTCATACGCAAACAGCAGTTGACCGGCGTTGCCTGGTGAAACATTGTTGTGATGCCTCGTATTAGGAGGAGAAATCGCGATTGTGGTTTATTGTATAGCAAGATTGCTGCTCGCGTTGGTCGAGATCCAATGACTGTTAGCAGAATATGGAATTGGTGGGTTCAGGAGGAAAATACGGGACGCCGAGCTGGATCCCAACTGCCTCGTATCACTAGCAGTCGAGATGACAGGCATCTTATCCACATGGTTGTAGCGGATCGTGCAACCACGTCTCGATCCCTGAGTCAATAGATGGGATCGTTTGCAAGACAACGTCCATCTGCATCAACAGTTCGACGACGTGTCCAGCAGCATGGACTATCAGCTCGGAGACCATGGCTGTGATTATCCTTGACGCTGCATCACAGGCAGGAGCGCCTGCGATGGTGTACTCAACGACGAACCTGGATGCACGAATGGCAAAACGTCATTTTTCGGATCATCCTGATTCTGTTTACATCCATGTTTGTCGACATCGCGGTGTGTTCGTCATCGCCATACTGGCGTATCACCCGGCGTGATGCTATGGGGTGCCATTGGTTACACGTCTCGGTCACCTCTTGTTCGCATTGACGGCACTTTGAACAGTGGACGTTACATTTCAGATGTGTTACGACCCGTGGCTCTACCGTTCATTCAGTCCCTGTGAAATTCTACATTTTAGCAGTATAATGCACGACCGCATGATGCAGGTCCTGTACGGACCTTTCTGGATACAGAAAATGTTCGACTGCTGCCCTGGCCAGCACATTCTCCAGATCTCTCACCAACTGAAAACGTCTGGTCAATGGTGGCCGAGCAACTGGCTCGTCACAATACGCCAGTCACTACTCTTAATGAACTGTGGTATCGTGTTGCAGCTGCTGGGCAGCTGTACCTGTACACGCCATCCAAGCTCTGTTTGACTCAATGCCCAGGCGTATCAAGGCCGTTATTACGGCCAGAGGTGGTTGTTCTGGGTACTGATTTCTCAGGATCTATGCACCCAATTTGCGTGAAAATACAATCACATGTCAGTTCCAGTATAATATATTTGTCCAATGAATATCCGTTTATCATCTGCATTTCTTCTTGGTGTAACAATTTTAATGGCCAGTAGTGTATGTGATCGTTCGAATTTAAGTTATTCGTAATTGTGTTCCCTAAGTATTTAGTTGAATTTACAACCTTTAGATTTGTGTAATTTATCGTATAATCGAAATTTAGCGTATTCAGTTTAATGATTATGTGAATGATATCATACTTTTCATTATTTAGAGTCTGCTGCCATTCTTTGCACCATACAGATATCTGGTCTAAATCATTTTGCATTTGGTTTTGATCATAATGATGACTATGCAGGACGGTAAATGGCAGCATCAACTGCAAAAAGTATAAGAGGGATGATCAGATTTCTCGGATCGCTATACAACATTCAAACAAATCGTATTAATGAATTTTATTATGAAAAGTAAATGACATTACTTAACTTTGAGCATTACACAGCGAAGCGCGACATGCAAAATAATCACTTTCCATCAGTATAACACTTCCAGGTTTGAGCTACATAGAATGTACAAGCTGCTGCTATAGAACTCGCCAGTCTTGAAGCTGTTCTTCATCAGGGCCGCCACCAGTCTGGTGCGGCGCTTATGTCCTCTTCGCATAGAGGCCGCTGTTGTCGCGTTGTCGTCCTGGAAAGGGGTCGGTCAGCGTGCTATTGGCTGACGTCTTGTCACAGCCCTCCCTGACGCCGTAATAGATTGTCCTCCAAATCGTGTACGTAGATCAGGAACAGCAGAGGGAAGTGTTACCTTCCAAATATTACAATTGTCTTACTCGAAGATTTCCTGTCAACTACTACGAACTATGACCTTTCTGACAGGAAATCACGAATCCATCGCACAACTGAGACGATACTCCATAGGACGCAATTTCATTAGAAGTCACTTGTGGGGAACGGTGTCAAAAGAATTCTGGAAATCTGAAAATATGGAATGAATTTGATACCCCTGTCGATAACACTCATTACTTCAAGACAATAAAGAGCTAGTTGTGTTTCACAAGAACAATTTTTTCTTTTTATCAGTACATCGCTTTCTTCAAAGTAATTTATGATGTTCAAATACAGAATATATTCCAAAATCCTACAGTAAACCGATGTTAGTGATGTGGGTCTTTAATGAAGTCGATTAATCCTATTTCTTTTCTTGCATATTGTTGTGTCTTTTGCAACTTTCCAGTCAAAAAAGTACGGATCTCTCGTTGAATGAGCGGTTGTATATGATTACCAAGTACGGAGCTATTGTACCAGCATAATCTGAAAGAAACCTAACTGGTATTCAACTTGGACCGGAGACTTTGTCATTATTAAATGATTTAAGCTGCTTCGTTGCACCGAGATATCTACTTCAAAGATTCTCATGTTGGCAGTTGTTCTTGATTCAGATTCTGGAATATTTAGTTTGTCTTCTTTCGTGAAGCAATTTAGGAAAACTGTGTTTAGTAATTCTGCTTCAGTGTCACAGTCACCAGTAACATCACCATTGTTATCGCGCAGTGTTGTGTCTTGCCGGTGGTGTTCTTTAAATACGATTATAATCCCATTAGCTTTTGGGCTAGATTTCAAGAAAGTGTTTCGTTCGACCTCCTGTAAAATTTTACCAATCTTGGCAATTTTGGGTTCTTTTAAGCTTGTTTCCTTGTTTCTGCTACAGTGTTGTGGACCATTTTATGTACCATGGGCCATCAGTACCATCTCTTATTAATTTATTTCATATGTATCACTCAATCGCTCCTGTGAAGTTTGGAATGTAGGAAGGGTACTGGCAGAAGCGAAGCTTAGAAAAAGCTCATGAATCGTTGCAAATACACTTCTCGGGTTTGCCGCGGGATCGTATTGAGTTACTCGCACAATATTTCATAGATTCCACTGCTCGACATCAACAGATGTTGGTAGCTGCTGCTGTCACTGCTGCAAGGTGCGACTGATGATAATCGCGCGGCGGCGTCGAAATTTATCATATATATACTAAGATGGTATCGGGCAGCGCGTTAGAATTAAATTACAATTAAATGAAAACCCTTAACTGCTTACAGGCGTTGACATACATCAACGGGGACAGATGAAAATGTGTGCAGCGACCGGGACTCGAACCCGGGACCTCCTGTTTATATGGCAGACGCTCTATCCGTCTTAGCCACCGAGGACACAGAGAATAGTGCGACTGCAGAGATTTATCTCTGGGACGCCTCCCGCGAAACCCACATTCTCAACGTTTTGTCCCTCATTACATTCTTAGTGCCCCCGCTCATTATACTCATTACTCGCGGCGCGCTGCCGATTCCCGTAGGATTTCGGGAACTGTTTGTGCATCCGCACAGAAGCAGAAGATGGTCAAGTGGCCAGTGAGCCTAAACTATATATATACTAAGATTAACATGTCCGAAAGAATAGATTTCCCTATTTGTGCCATTTATCGTCGCTAGAATGATTCCTCGTTCGTCTGTGCTCTGTTAATATACTTCTCTTACCGCGTCACGTGGATGGCCGAGCGGTTCTAGGCGCTTCAGTCGGGAACCGCGTGACTGCTACGGTCGCAGTTTCGAATCCTGCCTCGGGCATGGATGTATGTGATGTGCTTAGGTTAGTTAGGTTTAAGTAGTTCTAAGGGACTGATGACCTCAGATGTTAAGTCCCATAGTGCTCAGAGCCATTTGAACCATTTTTGAACCGTGTCACGTGCCCTCAGCACTACTGGACAGTATTCAACCTCCCGGTGGGCAGCAGTCATGACATTTCGGCTCATCAGTGCGTATGTGTGTGTGTGTGTGTGTTTGTGTGTGTGTGTGTGTGTGTGTGTGTGTGTGTATGTACGTACGCACGTACTTTAAGTTAATGTGTATGGAATCTTATGGGACTTAACCGCTAAGGTCATCAGTGCATAAGCTTACACACTTTTTTTTTGGTCATCAGTCTACTGACTGGTTTGATGCGGATAGTTTCCCAAACAGACGACATCCAAGCGAAAACATTATTCTAAATTGCATTCGACGAGCTCGAAATGGATACATGCACCGTCCACCTCATCATCGCGAATACAATGAAAATGGCGCTCGTGCCCTTACCGTACACGCCTCTGTTCAACTGGATCCCGCAATTGGTAGTCGTGCGATTCAGAGACAAACTGAAATATCGAGATCAACTGTTTTGAGGATTTTGGAGGCACATAAACTCATGCATATCATATCACACTGACACAGGCATTAACGGCGATAGATATGCAAATACGCATGCATTTCTGCCAATGAGCCTTGGAAATGATAAGAAGTGACAATGATTTTTAGATACGTTTATGTTCACTGATTAAGCAACATTAAAAAACAATGGCGAATTAAATCGCTATGATTTTCATTATTGGTCCCCTGTCAATCCACACTGGCACAGACCCATTGACAATCAAGACAAATGGTCGTTAATGGTCTGGTGTGGAATTTGAAACGGTTACTTGATAGGACCGTATTTTTTTGACCGAAATGTTACGGGGGAATCTTATCTACAACTTCACTGCGATGATTTGTTGGAGCTAATGGAAGATGTTGATTTCGTAACTAAGCAACGAATGTGGTTCTAACAGGACGGAGCAGCTCCCCATTATGCTAAAAATGTGCGGAACGTTTTAAATTTACGGTACCCTGGTCGGTGGATAGGACTCGGCGGACAAATTCAGTGGCCTCCACGTTCACCAGACCTAACATTCCTGATTTTACTTGTGGGGTTATTTAAAAAACATTGTGTAGACTGCCCACAAGCCAAAGCGATATGGAGCAGCGCATTCGAAGAACGTGTGCGATAATACCACGGCATGTGCTACTCAAAACTGTGGACAACTTTCGCAGACGATTGACTTTGTGCGTTGAAGCAAATGGGGATAATTTTGAACAATTTCTTCCTGGCTAATTTCATTAATTAAGCACCCCAAATTGAGAGAGGCTAGGGAACTCACACTAATGAAGCATCCCACGGGAACATTATTCTATTACGTCCATGTCGTTGTTCCTGGGTAACGCTAAAGGTAGGATACAGTACATTTTGTACAAAAATAGCTTCATTTGGCGTAACGAAAGAATTGGTGCACATTTTTCATCGATTTAATGTGTCTTCCTCGGATAATTCTAAATAAATCAGAGTTTCTCCCTAATTTTACTTTTTTCTCGATTTCAGCCCCATCTGTCAATATCTTTAAAAATGTTTCAGACAAAACTTGATTATTTTTATGGAAAATTCGAATCTGCAATAAAAATGGGTGTTTCCATTTTAAATTTAAAAGTTGACCATTGTCCTGCAAAATGATGGTCAGGTCCTGCAGAAAGTGTCATCACTTCTGTCTCTAAGCTGGTCGTAGGTTGTGTTCCAAAAATGAACAGCTTAGAGACAGAAGTGATGACACTTTCTGCACGACCTGACCATCACTTTGCAGGACGATGCTCAAGCACGTACAGTGCAAGCTGTTACTGGTTTGTTTCACTGGTGGGGCTGCTAAGTGCTATACCACCAACTGCACTCTCCTGAATTAAGCCCTCGTGAGTTCAACTAGATATCTAAACTGAAGAGAACACTCCACAGCATTCGCTTCATAACTGCTACAAGTTAGTCGGCCAATAGACCGCGCCGCTCGCACTGTCAACACAACTGGCACTGCTAAGAGTATCCTACGGCTTCCACATCGCTGGCAACGGGTTATACACAGTGCTGGTGACTACTCTGAAAGACGTATCTATTTTGTACGAGCTGTAAATAAATAGCTGCCACTATTAAAGTTCCAACCTTCGTACAAGAACTGCAGAATTACAGGTCAATATCCTTAACATCGGTTTGCTGCAGAATTCTTGAACATACTCTCAGTTCTAGTATAAAAAGTTCCCTGAGACGGAAAACCATCTGTCCATTAATCAGTGCGATTTTTAGAACGTCTTGCTCGTGCGGTGCTCAGCTTACCCTTTTGTCACATGATATCCTACGAGCTATGGATGAAGGCCAAAACGACGATTCCATATTCCTAGACTTCCGGAAGAAACGAGCATACGGAATGTGTCCGAGGTATGTGGGTGGCTCCAAGAATTCTTAAGTAATAGGACGCAGTACATTGTACTCGACGGCGAGTGCTCATGAGACTCAAGGATATCGTCAGGGGTGCCCGAGGGAACTGTAATAGGACCGCTATTATTCTCTGTTACATAAATAATCTGGCGAACAGGGTGACCAAGAATCTGAGGATGTTTGCTGATAATGCTGCGGTGTACAGGAGGGTGTCGTCCTCGTGGTGGTAGGAGGATACAAGATGACTTAGACAAAATTTATAATTGAAGGGGTCAGAGAGATATAGTCATAAGCCACATCGAACTAGTTTTGAGATACAGCGAGTTTAAAGTTCAACAGAGGTCTGAAAATGTTTAATACAAAATAGAAACGTTATTTCTACTGCAAGCACTTGCTTAATACTTGTGAAGCATGTTGTTAAATAATCAACTCTCAGCCTGCTATAAAATATTAATTTTAGAATTATTCTAATTAAGATGTAGTCAATGGTGGCTTATGACTATATCTCCCAAAAGTTATTTAAAACATAAAGTATGAATTTGTAAGAATTTATTTTAACTACTCTTACACAGCAAGCAGAATATATAATTTTTACACATTAATATATACATATCAGGTATCTGAGATATATAAATTACTTTTGCATTGATACAGTTACATCAAGGAAGTTCCTCTACCACATCATTGTACATGTTATTTCCAGTACATGCCCGAAAGAAGTCTTCATTTGCTGCAGGTATGTATGGCACAAGACACAGTACATCATCAATTTTTTTCTGGTTAATTGGCAGTGGCTTTCTGTACTTTATTGGCAGCTGATATGGATTTAGTTCAACTAGCTTCCTTTCTTTTTGACACGAATATCCACTGACATGGAAGCTTCTATGTCTGAATAAGAGTGCTTTACACTTAGCTTGAAGGGAACTTCAGACTCAAACTTAAATTGAGTAGTTTCACCGAAATGGTGGGGATCTCCAGATGTGGATTCTGTACATTTTGAGACCAATGTCTTCAGGCTTTCCAAACTTCTGAAGTCTTCTCTTTCCATTTTAGTTACAATGAAATGCTTTGGACTCGCAGATTTTATTACTTCTGCCCATTCATTTGGAGTGTACACTATTGGACGTCTGTTTCTTGCATACCGTTCAATGCGACCAAAATCACGATCACAAGGTGGCATGGTGTGACCTACCACAGGGAAGTAATGCTGGACAGAATCAAATCTTTTGGTAGCAACAAGGGACCTTTCCAAAGCAATAATAGTCCAGTTCTTTGCCTGACCCTTGCAGTTGTCTGTGATTATGTGGAGATGTTTTGTCTGAGGATTAGTTATCTCCAAGTATTTCAATAACCAGCTCCCAACCTCATCTGAACCCAGTCCCCCATCTTTCTCGCTCCACAGAAACATATAACCCTTACTTGATCCACAGTCGTGGATACCATAGTTGTATGACCATGTTTTCCTCTTGTAAAATGCTGGACTAACTGTTAGTTTAGAGGTGGGGAACGTTTGGCGCATCTCCATTGCTATCACGTGATGCTCTTTCGAATTTTCTTTAGCCAGAGCAGTTAAAGACGCAATCATATTTTGTCCTCTGTCAGCCTTTTTGAGATGCATCTCATATTGTTGTTTCTTTTCTGTGACTTCTTCTGCACATAATTCTGGGTTACTTATTGCAATTAGAAATCCATCACATTTTGAACAGCTGTCACTTTTTGGTAGTTTGAAACCTATGTTAAATTAAGATACGAAATTTTCTCTGAATATACTTTCAGATACTGCAGGAACCGGCTTTTCCTTGCAGTCTTCTGAGTATTTATATCGTAATAAGGAAGCAATTGTGAGATCAGAATCCAAATACACTTTATTGGGGTTCTGTTGCCTACTGTAATGACTGTTATATTTCGGTATGGCGTTGAGGAATCCTCTAACACTTTGTACAGCTTCGTCTTGAAATTTATGTGGGTAGTTGCCATGTTTTCCTGAAAGAAAAAAAATGAGCTTATATTCTCTTCCTAATAGAAATATTTGTATAGTACTCAATTTGAGTACATCCCTAACTTATAGCACAGAGTAACATACAAACCTCTTCCATCTTATTTTGGCACTGCAAATCCCTGCTTCAATTGATGTTGCTAATTCCTCACTCTTCGTGCATGTATCTGTAAGCCATGAACCCTTAGGAAAGCTTCCTTGCAGATACCCTCACATTGTAAGAAAATGTAACATCCTTGGATGATATTTTCTTGGAAATCTTTTTTGGATAGCTTTGAAAGAAATTATGACAAATATAACAAAATGAAATAAATATACAAAATATTAAACAATTTGTATTTAAATTGTGAAACAACCTCCGCTTTTTCGGTTTTATTTTCATACAACTCATCAGGTAAGTAGTCTGGGCATTAAAGTTTCCCATGTCCCAAAATGAAAAGAAAAATGTTTTCTTCCTCTCCAAGCAGTTTTGTGAAGCATTTATTTAATAATTGTGTGGGTTTTTAAAGACTTATACTGCTGACCAGCATTTCGTTGACGTTTTGCTTTATTTTTCTTCCACTGATCAATATTTCGCTTTCTTTTCCATGAAGGCTTTGGTTTTTAGGGTGATTCTTCATTAATTCTGCTTATTTCAAGCTATAATATGAAGAGCAAAACAGTCTAAGAATTTGCGTGAGATATAGTCATAAGCCACACAAACCATTAAATTTCGCTAAAATCACATTAATGAGAAAATATTTTTTACACATCTTTTGTCTTTGAAACTACATTATTGCACTATTAAGCAGTAATATGAGTGTGCCCATGAAGTTTCATCATTAACACAAAGGATGGCTGCCAAATGCGTTGGCAATGTCGAGAGAAACAAAGTCACAAGCCACAGGAAATTAATGACCAGAAATAAACCGATTTATATACTTACCGAAACATCACCTGAACTGGAAATCCTGTTCAATAGATGCCAAGATCCATCACTGTCAGGATCCAAAGGATAAAGCTCTTCATTTGCACTACTGTCTGTGCGTTGAAGACCCGAAGACGCTTCAGACGTTCCTGAGCCACCTGCCATTTTGCTGTGGCTTATGACTATGTATGTTCTGAAACTACCACGAGATGGCATAGCATAGAACTGCACTCCGTCATGGCCTGACATCTGTTGCAGTAACATGGAACTTTTTCCACAAATTGTGAAGAAGACATTGTTAAGAATGCCACAACATGAAAACCTCAATTTCGTGAAAGTTGTGGCTTATGACTATATCTCTCCGAGCCCTTCAATTGTATGATGAATGACAGCTTCCTCTGAGTGTAGAAATCCCTTAATGTTCGAATGTAACATTAGTGGTGAGCTATTGGACACAATCACGTCGACCCGATGTCTAGGAGTAACGTTGCAAAGCGATATGAAATGGAACTAGCATGTTAGGATTGTAGTGTGGAAGACAAATGATCGACTTTGGTTTACTGAGAAAGTTTTAGTCAAGTGTGGTTCATCTGTAACGGACTCCACATGTTGTTGTTGTCTTCAGTCCTGAGACTGGTTTGATACAGCTCTCCATGCTACTCTATCCTGTGCAAGCATCTTAATCTCCCAGTACCTACTGCAACCTACATCCTTCAGAATCTGCTTAGTGTATTCATCTCTTGGTCTCCCTCTACGATTTTTACCCTCCACGCTGCCCTCCAATGCTAAATTTGTGATCCCTTGATGCCTCAAAACATGTCCTACCAACCGATCCCTTCTTCTAGTCAAGTTGTGCCACAAACTTTTCTTCTCCCCAATCCTATTCAATACCTCCTCATTAGTTACGTGATCTATCCACCTTATCTTCAGTATTCTTCTGTAGCACCACATTTCGAAAGCTTCTATTCTCTTCTTGTCCAAACTAGTTACCGTCCATGTTTCACTTCCATACATGGCTACACTCCAAACAAATACTTTCAGAAACGACTTCCTGATACATAAATCTATATTCGATGTTAATAAATTTCTCTTCTTCAGAAACGCCTTCCTTGCCATTGCCAATCTACATTTTATATCCTCTCTACTTCGACCATCATCAGTTATTTTGCTCCCCAAATAGCAAAACTCCTTTACTACTTTAACTGTCTCATTTCCTAATTTAATTCCCTCAGCATCACCCGATTTAATTTGACTACATTCTATTACCCTTGTTTCGCTTTTGTTGATGTTCATCTTATATCCTCCTTTCAAGACACTGTCCATTCCGTTCAACTGCTCTTCCCAGTCCTTTGCCGTCTCTGACAGAATTACAATGTCCTCGGCGAACCTCAAAGTTTTTACTTCTTCTCCATGAATTTTAATACCTACTCCGAATTTTTCTTTTGTTTCCTTTACTGCTTGCTCAATATACAGATTGAATAACATCGGGGAGAGGCTACAACCCTGTCTCATTCCTTTCTCAACCACTGCTTCCCTTTCATGCCCCTCGACTCTTATGACTGCCATCTGGTTTCTATACAAATTGTAAATAGCCTTTCGCTCCATGTATTTTGCCCCTGCCACCTTCAGAATTTGAAAGAGAGTATTCCAGTCAACATTGTCAAAAGCTTTCTCTAAGTCTACAAATGCTAGAAACGTAGGTTTGCCTTTTCTTAATCTTTTTTCTAAGATAAGTCGTAAGGTCAGTATTGCCTCACGTGTTCCAACATTTCTACGGAATCCAAACTGATCCTCCCCGAGGTCCTCATCTACCAGTTTTTCCATTCGTCTGTAAAGAATTCGCGTTAGTATTTTGCAGCTGTGACTTATTAAACTGATAGTTCGGTAATTTTCACGTCTGTCAACACCTGCTTTCTTTGGGATTGGAATTATTATATTCTTCTTGAAGTCTGAGAGTATTTCGCCTGTCTCACACATCTTGCTCACCAGCTGGTAGAGTTGTGTCATGACTGGCTTTCCCAAGGCTGTCAGTAGTTCTAATGGAATGTTGTCTACTCCGGGGGCCTTGTTTCGACTCAGGTCTTTCAGCGCTCTGTCAAACTCTTCACGCAGTATCTTATCTCCCATTTCGTCTTCATCTACATCCTCTTCCATATCCAAAATATTGTCCTCAAGTACATCGCCCTTGTATAAACCTATATACTCCTTCCAACTTTCTGCCTTCCCTTCTTTGCTTAGAACTGGGTTGCCATCTGAGCTCTTGATATTCATACACATGGTTCTCTTCTCTCCAAAGGCCTCCTTAATTTTCCGGCAGGCAGTATCTATTTTACCCCTAGTGAGATAAACTTCTACATCCTTACATTTGTCCTCTAGCCATCCCTGCTTAGCCATTTTGCACGTCCTGTCGATCTCATTTTTGAGACGTTTGTATTCCTTTTTGCCCGCTTCATTTACTGCATTTTTATATTTTCTCCTTTCATCAATTAAATTCAATATTTCTTCTGTTACCCAAGGATTTCTAGCAGCCCTCGTCTTTTTACCTACTTTATCATCTGCTGCCTTCACTACTTCATCCCTCAGAGCTACCCATTCTTCTTCTACTGTGTTTCTATCCCCCATTCCTGTCAATTGTTCCCTTATCGACGCTATTCTTAGGCACTGCTCTGGTGTTAGGAATCCCCACCAGGTCGTATTAAAGCAAGCACACCGATACCTTCCAGAGGCGGGCTGCTGTATTTGTTACCAACAAGTTCAATCAGACTCCAAGTATTACGAAGATGCTTCGAGAACTCAAATGGGAAATCCTGGAGGACGTTTTTTTCTAGGAACCCTACAGAGGAAATTTAGAGAATCTTCGTTTAAAGCTGCCTGTACAGCGATCCTACTACTGCCAACGTACGTTGGGCGTAAGGACCACGAACATAAGTAGCGAGAAATTAGGACTGTTTCGGAAGTATACAGACAGTCGTTTCTCCCCTCACTGTATTTGCGAGTGGATCAGGAAGGTAAATGAGTACGGTGGCTTACGGAGTACGTATGTACATGTAGACGTAGAAATGCATTTGCAAATTAATTGCCACTGGTTTAGTTGCTCTGTTTTTTCTTCCCTACTAAGAATGGATTCCTGGTTGGAATTGGAGAAAAAGTTGCTATGAACACATGTCCGGAAATGTATCGTTGCCACGGTAGACGGCGCTGACGAATGACAGTTCCTCTGACCACTTGCCGTGGGTTCCTTATGTGTCGTAGGTTGGCCGGCCGTTGTGGCCGTGCGGTTCTAGGCGTGACCGCTACAGTCGCAGGTTCGAATCCTGCCTCGGACATGGATGTGTGTGATGTCCTTAGGTTAGTTAGGTTTAAGTAGTTATAAGTTCTAGGGGACTGATGACCACAGATGTTAAGTCCCATAGTGCTCAGAGCCATTTGAACCATTTCATCTCGAGGATTCACTAATTGCAGCTTATATCAGGTAAATATGTTGAAGGACCACTAAGCCAGTCTAATTTTGACTCCTTTCCAGAGCTTTATTCAATGTGATTTGGTATTCTGTCACATTAATTCGCATTAGTAATTAATCTCTCAGGCTGGTATTTAGAGATATGTCTTGTTGAGGACGAAGGCCCATATTTTGCTTCGCGTAGAACTTGTTCATAAATGGCTTCTCTCGCTCAAATTTTAGCTTATCTGTGCCGCATACACAGGGCCCTGTCTGGCTCCTCTATCCTGTGCTGCTGAATAGATAATAACGTAACTTGTTCTTTTCTTCATAGAGCTTCCTGTAAAATTAATAAAAGACAATTAGGCTTTGGATTTGCGATAGCAACAAAGCAATGACGAACTTCCTTATTAAAATTGTTGTCAATTTTTAAAGATGGAAATCAGTGTTATATTACGAAATATAGTGTTTCCTGTTATCTTTCGTCAGTTATACAAGATGAAAATTAAAAAAAAAACTTATAAACAGTAGGGACGGATTATTGACAGGAAATGGAGGAAAGAAGGTCCTTCCAACACGTGTTCAGAAATGCATCGTCGCCGCAGTAGATGGCGCTGACCCATGAAAGTTTCTCTGAACACGTGTCATGTGTTCCTTGTGAGTAGCTGACTGTGTGACTTACCCAGCGTACTGTAAGCAGCAAAATGGTCCGGCATTCATGTCGCGAATAGGCCGAGAGATGGTGTTGGTGTACGGCCAAGCTAATGGAAATGGTCGAGAGGCAGCAGAACTATACCAGAAAAAGTATTCTCACAGACATCAATCATATCACACAACATTTCAAGCCCTTTTTAGGCGTTTGTGTGATAATGTTTCGCTTCAGACAGACAAACGTGCACGGATGTGGCAGACGGTGCCTACACCAGATCTGGAGGACCAGGTTCTACAGGATAATGAGACAAACTCTAGTACAAGCTCCAAGAAAGTGGCCCGCCAACGTGGAGTAAGCCAAAGTACGATTATGTGTATCCTCCATTACAACCGCTACTATCTCTACCACCTGCGACGAGTGAAAGGGTTATTAGCAGCGGATTTCCGTCTATGGGAAGGATTTTGCACCAGACCATCGCAATTGTGGGATTAGTCATCAGACCTCTTTAAAGACAAAGGAACGTTTATCAGAACTGGTATCATCAATCTGCATAATCGTCATCTGTGGACTACAGACAATCCTCGGGGAATGATTGAGGCGTCTCATCAGCATCGGTTCAGCAACAATGTGTGGGCAGGGATTCAGCGACACCACATTCTTGGACCGGTTATTATCCCAGAAGGCCTCGGCAGAGGAACGAACCTGAACTTCCTGCGGAATGCTCTGCCTGGGCTGCTTGAGAATGTGCGCTTGACAATACGACAGATTACGTATGCTGGACCAGTTCCTGAGGTTCCGAGCCTTCAACAGCATATTCACGACGCCTGTGACGCTATTCGAAGACGCCGGAACTTGCGAATGAGTGCGGCCCATGATGCGGCATGTGAACGCGTGCTTTGCATCCTATGGAGGCCACTTTTAACCAGCTCTGTACTGTGTTCCGGGACGATTTGTTGTCGTCCCACGCACATCGTCCATATCCGGACGCATGTTCATAGGCCTTTTTTTCCTCCACTCCCAGCCAGGAATTCGTCCCGGCAGTTTGTCGGTTTTGTTAATGTTCACCCTGTATACTCAAAAGACAGAGTACTCTAACGTGAACTTCTGCGTCATCACATGAGAATTTAACAGAAATTTGCAGGTACGTTTTGACTCCCGGCAGTGTTCAACCATGTCATGTGATACGTGTTGTAAAAAGTACTTAACGATTAAATCAGCTCCAACCATTTAGCTTGTTAACCACAGTGAAAATGAACTGACAAATGATTGTTCTCTTTATCTTTGACGAAACCCACTGTTTCAGCATCTCGAAGTCCGTGCTCCTGTAAGATGTATATGAGTTCGGCACCTGACAGTTCTAATTTGTTGATAGTCAGATATATATAGGCAGAATTACGGTGCGGTAGTACATTGTGCTGAAAAGCAAAATACGCAATTTTTTAAAAAATGAATACATCTTGGCTTTATGCAAAAAAGCAAAACGACATAATAAGACTACTTCATACATTTCAGAGCGTTTGGTCTGGGCGGAAAATTTCAAACTCTCATTGTTCCATGCCTATTGCTGAAGGCCGACTATGTTCTGTCTTACAACACGTGTAGGCCTATCAGTGCATGGAGCCTACACGTCCTGGCAGTGCCATTGGCTTGGCGGCGTGCTGTCTGCAGTGGCACGAGATAAGCGTTGGCCCTCAGTGTAACGTGCAACTGTGTCATGCTATTGTCTGCCTGGGTGGGGCACTGAATCGCTCGCTTACCGTTGTAGCAACTAATTGTCCCGGCATCAGTACGAATACACACAGCTGGGCCTAGCAGGACTACGACGACGCCTTGCTCCTCTATGTTGTATGACAAAGCAGAATATGTTCAACAGGTACAGGTGCTAGCCATGTTCACGTCTCGGTCTTGTACAGGTCAAGCAAACCTAGAGTTGCCGCATGTCTGGTTTTTTACAATCGTGCCCGGCCAAATTTATTCACGTCCGCCCTGTTATGTTTTTGTTAGACTTTCTGGCAATTAAGTATATACTGTAAGGATATACAGGTATACCGACCAGAGCTATTAGAGAAAAAACATAAACTTTGATGAAAGTAAATTCCGTGATCTTCGCGAAATTCGTTGTTAGGAAAAGCAAGACAACTTTAAAAAGCTTTTGGTTCAAGAAAAGTGGACAGCTAATTTCAAATTACATCCTAATGAAGAATTTTATTCCGAATTATTGAAATTGGCGGAATATTACTCGAGGCCATAATGTCTACGTGGAAAGGGTATTCTCTTCCATAAACTCCCGACGGACAAAGAAACTCAATAAACTGCGAACCGACACAGCCACAAAAATTATGTGGCTGTGTAATTTAAAATTACACTGTAAAGAGTTCCATGAATTGATTATCAAGAAAAATAACATTCTTGATAAAGTGGGTTCAAATGAGATACCTTAATACTTCTCTAAAAATTATTGGCATTTGTTTATAAATCTAAATGAAGTAACCAGAGCTATTGACTATATTTTTGTTTCCGTCGCAGAACAATAGGTATTTGTCTCTTGCGTTATGAAGAACTTATTTATTTGGACAAAAAATTATCTGAAGAGGAAGACTGAGAAACGAATACTTATTTGTTGTCGTAATTGCCAAATTATGTAGCTGTTTAGTGATTTTTCCTTTTTTTTTTTACTTTAAGCACGTTTAAGGTTGCTCTCGCTAAAAACGTGCTGCAATTGACTATTACCAAACGACTGAAAATACCGAAATGGCTATTTCTGTTTCAAATAGACCGGCTTTTAGGGAAAAAGTCAGGCTAAATATTACGTCAAATCCGTCTTTTTCTTTTTTAGACCTGACAACCCTAGGCACGCCCACATTTTCTCAGACGCCAGGATTCCTTCTTATACCATTGATAGGAAATGTTTTGTGTTTTCATCAACAGAAGCAACTCTTACTGGACATTTTATTTCTTCTCTTCGTCTTCTATTCGTAGACAATCCCTCTCTCTTCTACAGCCATCAAACTTTCGTCTCGGTCGCTAAAATAGCCAAGGCGGCAACAACGCTTGAAGCAGACAAATCATGTCGCGTTCTCCCCATTCAGTGCCTTAACGCTGACCGTATTTTGTAGCGTCCAGTATCCTGGCAACGGGTTGCTTCGATAATCTCTCTTAAGAGCACTGTACGTTTCTGTTGCGAGGTCTTTGAAGATAGCAGAGTGTGCTGCCTGCCCTCTAGAACTAACAAATATATCTGCCCTCTATAAGCCATTCATCGTTGACAAACCTGAGGCGATAGGCACCACACAAGGACCGAAATTGCGTAAGGTTTTTATTTTAGAGAACTGGAAAAGTCTTGTCTCTTGTGTTGGTGAAATCCCTTTTGGTACAGATCACCAAGACAAGGTGAGCGCTGTAATTTTGTCTGCCTTCTATCAGGATGCATTCACAACTCCATCCGTTCCTGCAATTTATTTATTTTTAAATAAATTGCATGAATCATGACATCATGGTCCTCAATTCTCAGCACACCATGGCACTATCATGTCTCGTGCTGCACTGTATCCTTTAATTTGGGTTACTTTGTAGCCCTAATCGCTTTCAAAGTACCGTTTGCACTTGTTACCGTTGATCTGAAGTGTTCTTACATTTCTCCAACAGCTGAAGGCGTTGCTAAATGTGCATATCACTTGCACTTTCTGCTACCCCCAGCACAACGTTCAAGCACTGGAAAATGCCGCGTTCTTTCCTTTTATTTGGACACGACGGACTTCCTTCCATATACTTCAACAATCCGATCTGCCCATCCGTCTATGCTAGTAATTTAAATGCCGCACTGATATTTCAGTAAGAGAGGTTTAAGCAAAATACTTTAGACTACTTCCTTGCAATTTTGTGAAGAACACGTGAAGTGTTTCAGAAACAAGGCTCACTGAAAAATTATGAAATTTACTACTCCACAAAGTTTATTAAGTGTAATTATAGAAAGCAAATAGTTTTTCACTTCAATAAATTAAAGTACTTGGAAATATCGTACCACTTGGCATAGAACCCCGTCTAGGTAAATGACTGAAGATAAAATATGGGTGCTCGACACAAAGTTTAAAGAACGCGAACTTATTATTGGATAGGATACCTCATAACTGGTCGATGCAGTTTTAGAGCACCCACTTGATTATTTGAAACAAAGTTAGCGGCTGTGGCGATTTCCTGTAGCTATTCAAAAAGGCGGCAGAAGTGTCTACGGCTCTTGGTGTGTAACAAGCCCTGAAAATTCTCTTCTTAGCGTCGGATTTTCGTAGTACAGGGCTAACAAATGTATGCCATGAATAATGAGTCAAATTTCTTCTACATCCGAGGCTGTATTAAATAATCTTGCTGCTCTTCTTGCCTCATTCAGCACATAAATGCGAAAACTTTGCATACTAGCCAGCGACTACCTCTTGCCACAAAGGAGCCTTGCACGTCGACCTCCAAAACCACTTTTTTCTATTCCAGCCACGCGGGTGTCGTAGTTTCAAGTGATTACAATCCTTATAGGACAATACATGAACTAATGCTACAAGTATGGTTTAAACATTTCATAAATTTTGCAGAACATTACTTTCAATATTAAATTTATAGATTAATTACATCAACATAAATTATTATTAGATGTTACGTCAATGAACAGATGTTACTGTAAGTAACAGGGGACAAAGAAGTTATTTCAATAAGTATACAGCAAGTGATATTGATATTAGTATTACAAATTCAGTTTCTGTATTCATCACAGTAGAAAGAGAACAGAAATCCATCGAAGTTCCATGCAGTATTGTTTGAACAAGACTCAGTATAAAGGGTGTGCATACATTCGTAATTGATTGCTTCTATCAACCACCAGATTAACACCAGATGTGACCGAAAATTTTAGACAAAAACCTCATCTCGCTGGTACATATCCACAATCATGTTGTCATCATTGGAGGAGAGTTTAATTATCTAACAATCGATTGAGAAAAGTGCAGTTTAACAAGTCGTGACCGTGAGAAGACATCCTACGAAATAAGGGAAAGGTCTTTCCTCTATATTCACTAGAATGGATACGTCGGAAGCCTACTCACGATTGAAGGATACATTAATGTAATTGCATTATCCAGTTCTGACCTCTTTGAGGATGTTCACCTTGAAACTGATGTTAGTGACCATTAGGCAATTGTAGCAACAATGATTACCAAAAAACAAATGGCAGTAGGAACAAATAAAAAAAATGTGTGTTCAGTAACCTAGAAGAAAAAGCAGTAGTATCGTATCTCAATGAGGAACGTGAAACTTTTAACACAGGACTGGAGCATGTAGAAGAACAATGACTCAAGTTTAACAGAATAGTTGCTATTACGCTGGATAGATATATGCCTAGTAGATGAGTTTATGGTGCAACGGACCCCCGTGGTACATAGTCCGTGTAAACAAAACTTTTAAAGAAACAGCGATTACTGCACAATAAGATCAAAACAAAGCGTAGCGCTATAGATATAGAGATAACAGACTTAACACGTTTCGACAGCAACAGGACATTGCTAGTAATCTTTGATCAGCGTCCTAGCAGAATCTTAAAGATCTTAAGGAAAAACCGGGAAAGACCGCGCATTGATACATTTTGTAATGGTAGCAGGGATTGTTTGCACCAGAAAACATTGTTTGCAGGAGAGACCGCACTTTAGCGTTCGTAGGATGTCAGTAGTAAGAGAGAAGTGAAGCGAGTCGTTAGCAGGTCTGAAGTGAGAGGTTGAGAGGAGCGGTGTGCCTGCCAGCCACTAGGTATGATTTACAAGAGATTATTAACGGATGTACAGAGACATCAGCTAACTATTATAATAAGAGGAACTAATATTATTGAATTAATTTTTTTAGAAACTCAAGACTACTGAAGGTGTGTTTGCGGATTGCTAGTTGTAAGATTATTGTAAAAAGTAAGTCCCATTTGAACGTTTGTAAAATCATTTCACTCACAATATAATTAACTACTGCCAGCAAAATTGCATTATCTATCGGTGTGCTACTTTCCTATAGCACCCAAGTAGGAAAATCAATAACTGATGTCAAATTGAAAGACCCTGGTAATACTTCTATCGGACTGGACTGTTTCAGAAAATCTGAATTGAAATCCCCACAAACTATAATTTTCTTTTCTCTGTCTGGCAGATAGCACAACAAAGAATCCAAGTTTTTCAAAAACAGCTGAAAATTTTCCAATGGGGATCTATACACACATACAATTATAAAAGTACCATTATTTAATTTACGCTCACTCGCACATGCTTCTGTACACAAAATTTTGCAGTTTATAAGTTTTCCACACTAACATAAATTTTAATATATGCGACAACTCCTTCTCTTTCCATTGTGTCTCTACTTACATGTGCTCAAAGCTTATATCACCTACTTTCACCTTTTTCATATCTGTGACTATATTATGTTCATATATTACATCTATTCCATCCTCAGTTTTTAAATCTTATACACAAACAAGAAGCTCATCTACTTTGTTTTTTAATCCCCTGATATTCTGATACAATATACTAACATTATTTTTCACTGTGCTTTTATAAGAACCTTGTGACATACTAACATTATTTTTCACTGCTCTTATTAATGGAAGTACAATCACATTGGATATCAAACGACAGTTGTGACTGGATTGAGGATTTATTGGTAGGGCGGAGGCAACACTTGAACTTCGACAGTGCAGAAACAACTTCAGGTATGACACAGGAAAGTATTTTGTGATTCTTGCGGTTAATGTTATGTATTAATGACGTAACAAGCAATATTGCTGATTATGCAGTAATCAGTATCCTTTAATTTACGTCTATGGTCACAATCTTTTGATTTAATAGATTACCGGTTTCGGTCTTTAATGATCATCATCAGATCTGCAGCAAAAATGGGAAAAATATAAATATGCTCGCAAACTGTAAACAGCTTAAGAAAAATACATATACCATAATGAAAAGTAGTACTGACAAAATTTACATTTGTGCGCTTTAAATATGAAGAGGCATACCTGCTTCATAAAAACAAAGTCCTAATGTACTGCAGTCAAGGTGGCATCGTCAAATGTTAAATGCGGAATCAGCACTAACATCGTCAAATACATATAAGTCACATAACATGCACGAGTCATGCTGTCAGTAGTACTGTTTAAAACAAGCTGCCGTACAGTAGCCACAAGATGTTTCTGTTGTAAGTTCACCAGCCGTCGCTAATGTCGGCATACACTAGTTTTCAAGTCCGCAGCTCGTGGTCGTGCGGTAGCGTTCTCGCTTCCCACGCCAGGTTTCCCGGGTTCGATTCCCGGCGGGGTCAGGGATTTTCTCTGCCTCGTGATGACTGGGTGTTGTGAGATGTCCTTAGGTTAGTTAGGTTTAAGTAGTTCTAAGTTAGTGCTCAGAGCCATTTGAACTAGTTTTCAATAATCAAGTGGCACAGCGAAAATAAAAGGGGATACAATAATTGAAGTCTGCAATAAGCTCATAAAGCATAAAAGCCATTACAGTAATAAAAAGCAATAAAAAGAAGAACACGACAAAAGTAACATTGTTAAAAAGAGGAAAGGTTAAAAAATCAGTGGTTGACATGTGGTCTAGTGCCACAATTCTAGATAATGACATCAATATTAAACACCGTTGATAGTGCACCGGGTAATATTAAACAACATCAAACAAATCGCTAAAGGAGCCACAAATGATGTCGCAGCCTGTGAAATATGCAGTAATCTACACTGAAGAGCCAAAGAAATTGGTACATCTGCATAGTATCATGTAGGGCCCCCGCGAAAACGCAGAAGTGCCGCAACACGATGTCTCATAGACTCGACTAACTTCTGAAGTAGTGCTAGAGGGAACTGACACCATGAATCCTGCAGGGCTGTCCATAAATCCGTAAGAATATGAGGGGGTGAAGATTTCTTATGAACAACACGTTGCAGATATGCTCATTAATGTTCCTGTCGGGGGACTTCGGTAGCCAGCGGAAGAGTTTAAACTCAGAAGAGTGTTCCTGGAGCTACTATGTAGCAATTCTGGACGTGTGAGGTGTCGCATTGTCCTGCTGGTATTACCCAAGTCCGTCGGAATGCACAATGCACATGAATGGATGCAGGTGATCAGACAGGATGCTTACGTACGTGTCACCTGTCAGTCATATCTAGACGGATAAGAGGTCCCATATAACTCCAAATGCACATCCCCATACAATTACAGAGCCTCCACCAACTTAAACAGTCCCCTGCTGACATGCAGGATCCATAGATTCATGAGGTTGTCTCCATACCCGTACACGTCCATCTGCTCCATACAATTTGAAACGAGACTTGTCCCACCAGGCAACATGTTTCCACTCATCACCAATCCAATTTTGGTACTGACGGGCCTAAGTGAGGCGTAAGCCTTTATGCGTGCAGTCATCAAGGGTACACGAGTGGGCTTTCGGCTCCGAAAGCACACATCGATGATGTTTCGTTCAATGGTTTGCACGCTGACGCTTGTAGATGGCGCAGCATTGAAATCAGCAGCAATTTGCGGATGGACTGCACTTCTGTCCGTTGAACGATTCTCTTCAGTCGTCATTGGTCCCGTTCTTGCAGTATCTTTTTCCGGCCGTAGCGATGTCGGTGATTTGATGTTTTACTGGATTTCGGATATTCACGGTACTATCGTGAAATGGTCTTAAGCGAAAATTCCCACTTCGTTGCTACCTCGGAGATGCTGTGTCCTATCACTCGTGATGTCCTTAGGTTAGGTTAGGTTTAAGTAGTTCTAAGTTCTAGGGGACTGATGACATCAGCAGTTTAAGTCCCATAGTGCTCAGAGCCATTTGAACCATTTGTAGCAGCAGTAACCGACCGAACAACTGCGCCGGACACTTGTTGTCTTATATAGGCGTTGCCGAACGTAGTGCCGTGTTCTGCCTGTTTACTTATCTCTGTATTTGAATACGCATGCCTATACCAGTTTCTTTGGTGCTTCAGTGTATAATGAAGCATTATATTTCAAACGCAGCACAAACACTGAGTCAAATCTTGAAAATATTTCGAAGTGGTGCAAAGATTGTCAGCTAGCTTTAAAGTTTCAGAAATATAGTATTTGCAGTTCAATGAACACTGCAACGTAGTATTCAATGACTACAATATCTAGTCACCGTTCGAATGAGTGAACTCATAAAAATGCCCGGGTGTAATAGTTTGTAGCGATATAAATGAAATAATCACATAGTCTCAGTCGTAGGCACAGCAAGTGGTAGACTTCGGATCATTTGTAAGATACTTGGAAAATGCAATCAGTCTTCAAAGGAGATTGCTTAAAAAAAGTTATGGCAACTCACCCTAGAAGATTGCGTAAGTGCTTGTGATCCATACTAAATAGGCATACCCGGGGATGTTGAGCGTATACAAAGAAAGTCAGCATGCATGGTCACAGATTTGTATGTCCCACGTGAGTCCATCATGTAAATGCTGTAAAACCTGAAAAGACAGACGTCTGAAGATAGATGTCAACTATATCCTGAAATTCTTCATTCGTGTGGCCATAGTGTCTACAGTTGCTTTACAGTTACTAAAGTATTTAGTTACACATACGGAATTTAAATACCTTTAATACACCGCAAATGTCTACTTATAATATTTCATGAAACAGTATTAACTGAGGAACTTTCAACCTCCGATCGGCCGCGAATTGGAACCCAAAGTGAAAATCAAAAATACTTTATTTTCACTGCTTAGCTACGTGTTCCAGCTTCTTTTCTACACAGTCGCCGCTCTGACTTACGAGGAGAACACGGCAAGTGTCATAACCCGCTATCCCAGAAACTTTGCTAAGTGGAAGAGGAGCTAAAATAAGCGAACACATGCCTCAGCTGGTCCATACATACACGACTATTTGTAAGAAAAGGACTGTCAAAGTTTCCGACGTCATTTTGATGACTTTTAGCGTGCAATAAGGTTAACATGACTGGTGGCATAATGAGAAGCGCCGCGGGGCCACACTTTTGCGTTCCCTGTTCGAAATTCGATAATAGAGTTATTTTACTTTATTTCACTTTTTTCAATTATCTACCGATAAGTGTGGAAGTAGTGGAACAGAGTTTGTATGGCCCCAGTGACGTCATCCAATATGGCGGCGAAAAAGTCATCGACGATGGCGGCGATGACATCATCCTAGATTATGGCATTTGGTGGGAAGATTGGTCAATTGGGGTACCTCCACTAACCTAACACCCCTCCCTACCCTCTCCCAGAAAATGGCGGGAAGTTCAAATTCCATCAGAACAATGCAACACACCCCTTCTGACCTAAGAAAATGGTGGGACGATAGGTCACTTGGGCTACTTCCACTAACATAAGTCAGCCGACGGCCATCTCTTCCTAGGGATTGGCGGGAAACAGTCTCAGTCTGCGCTGGGCTGCCGGAGAGAGGAAGGAGTGTACATTATTTATTTTGGAACAATTTATTTAGGGATGGATTTTGAAAGATAGTATATTTACCACAGTGATACAGAATACACACACTGACATGCTTGTAGTCATGCCACACAGCCTACAGACTTGCAAACCACTTGTCCAGAGAGCCAAACAGCTCGTAAATTGTCAAAATAATAATCCATCTAAAAGACTCTGCAAAGATGCTTGCTAATTGTCAACTGTCGAAATAATGCACCAGTCTTTATTTAAACAATTTGAGACACTACCACCATCCAGTGAGTTCACCACAAGGACCAGAGTCCAACTGACCTAGTACACAGTACCACCACCAGAGGGCGCTGTCATCCTTTCGTGACGTATTCGAAGATGGCAGCCATGACATCAGCTGATGATGCAAGTACCGTTATCCAAGATGGCGAATTTTGGCGGGAAACTGTGTGTTCACCACGAGGTCTGAACCTAGTTCACAGTACTGCCAGCAGAGCGAGCTGTCATCCATTCCGTAACATAACCCAAGACGGTGGGGGAAAATGGTGGGAAACGGTGTGGTCACCTCAAGGTCTGGACCTAGTGCACAGTACTGTATGGAGGGGGAAATGACTAAGCCTGTGCTTAGGTCGATTGGGGTAATTCCACTAACCTAACTCCCCTCCCCTCCCCTCACCCAAAAAATTGCAGGAAGTTCAAATTCCATCAGAACGATGCAACACACCTCTACTAACCTAAGAAAATGGCGGAAGGTCACTGGGTCTACCTCCACTAACCTAAGTCAGCTGACTGCTACATCTTCCTAGGGATTGGTGAAAAAATGGCACAGCCTGCTGTGGGCTCCTAGAGAGGTACTTTATTTATTTTGGAACAATTTGTTTAGGAATGGATTTGAGATAATATATTTATCACACTGATACAAAACACACACTCCGATATGGTTACGGTCACGCCATCATCCCACAGACGTGTAAACTACTCCTAACTAATGCTCTGCAGACATGAAAAGAACTCCTAAATTACCAAAATAATTTCAGTAGAGATATCCAGACTCCTCCTAAACAAAGCAGTACACTGATGTGCAGACACGAAATCAGCTCGTAAACTGTCCACAGCACAGCCTACAGACCTGCTGGCAAAATAATCGAATAGACGTGCAAACAAAGTACACAGGCATTGCCTGCCACTCCCTGTCTACTGGGTCGCACAGGAGGCTACCGCACACGCTCCCAGAAGTCAGGATGCACCGGCACCCCTCGCAAAGTAAGGCACAGGTGCCCATTTGGGTCCACAAGCATGAGGCGGCGACATAACTTTCATACTTGGTACCTGATAAATTCCTCTCGAAACACGTGTTCACCTAGGCACTGTTGCTGACGTGACCGGAGCAAAGACCTATTTGCAGAGTATGTCCTTGAGCCACCGGCGGACACAAGCCAGTGCGAGTCACCACTCTCACTCCGCTGCCGACGGCATGTGAAACTTCTTCCAGAATATTTACGTTCGCTGCCAACATTAGCTGTGGCCTGCGTAACAGTACTGTGTGCCTAACAAGAATTAGCCATGTAACAATAGTGTTGGTTATTGTGAGGCCCGGCTCTAGGGAGGTGGCGGGAGGCGGGAGGACCATTCCATCGCCTAGTGTGGCAGATTTTTGGGGGCCCCAAATCCATCTAGCGTAAATGAAAGAATGTGAGAATAAATTCGAAATAGAAATTATTCATAAAATCAAGGGTCTCGCTGAAAATTATCTATGGTACAGAAATAGTGTGCTCCGATTTACGAAAGAAACGTTTCCTGCAGCAAAAATGGCCTAAAATGTATTGCACTGTAAGCGCATCACTGACTGCTGCTTTGGTCTTAAAGACATATTCACAACAAAGAGACAAATGAGTGAGATATGTGAAAATAAGGCGTCATGTATGAAATATACTGTGGGAAAAATTGACTATGTCGAAAAAGGTTGGAGTGGGGGGGGGGGGGGGGGGGGCTCTTGATATATTCGCGCGGGGCGGAAAAATCCCTGGAGCCAGTGCTGATTGGTGTGGTGGTGTACCTAGTGACTGTCAATACAATTTACAAAAATGAATGGAGAGCCTTCAACGTTAGCTAGTCCTTCTAGCGATCGCCACCAAATTCGGTGTCACTATTGCTCATCAGTTTCTTTTACAAGCTGCCAGCAGGCTGCTGTTGGAGGAATTGCAGCTCGTCCTAGCAGCCAAACTGCTGCGAGCTCATGGTAAGCTTTCGCTGCCCACATACCTCCGTAAAGTAAAAGTGTGCGAATGGTACATATGCAGGGGACAAACCTTGTCACGAGAGTTCGTCATATGCACAGGTTGGAGGAGGAGCAGAAAGGAATGCGCAATAGCTCGTAATATCGGTATTTTATTCTTACATAATAATTACATATTATTATGCAAAAATGTGTGTGCAAGTTTTAACAAATTTCCCAGTAAAGGATGAGGAAGGACGAGAGCGGTGAGAAATTCGTGTTTGAATTGTTTGAATATTGGGGGGAGGGGGGGGCGAGGCCCCTACTTTTAACTATTGGGGGCACAAGGTACCTTGCCCCCCATAAGTCGGCGCCACTGACAGTCTGCCTTTTTTCTTTCTTTCAGCAGATGAGACATTCAGTGGCAAAAAACTATTTTACACTGTTCGCCATATTGCACTGACAACTAAACCTTGCAAAGTGCCCTATATATCGTCAAATACGGAAAGACTCTTACTCAGTGACATTACTCTCCCACTGAGGACAGGAGCTTGAATATTAGAGGGTGAAACCGATCTCCGACGCAGCAATATATTATTATGTACCACGTCGATGTAGTAAACATACAATTCGTATCCTGTGCCATAGAAAATCAGCTTTCTTACATCATTCGTATGAGAGAGATTTTTTTAGGGGGGAATTATGTGCACTATAGATACTGAGGTTCGTACCAGAACCACACCCATCAAGGAGACATTACCTGTTCATTGATCAGTGTCAGACTGTAGCAGAAATCGTAATATTTAATTGTAGTTACACTGGTAAATATGTTCCTGGTTTCCAATATTTTTGTGAATTTTGTATGTATTTAATGATCTGTAGACAACTTTTGTGGGTTTAACTGTCAGTGTAATTTAGCGTTTTGTGCAAAATAATTTTACCGCTGAAAGTCTCATCTGCAGAAAACAGTGGCAAACGGTGGTCCCACTGGATCCACACCGCAGCTATGCATTATCGCACCAGCAACAGTAAACACATTCACGTGCGGTCCAGAGGATGATTTTGCGCTTACTTAGACAGACATGTGAAGTCAGTATAACACTCAAAGACGTTTGACATGGCGTCAGCAGTGGAGTGAGAGTGGTGGCTCGCACTGGCTTGTGTCCGCCGGTGGCTCAAGGACATACTCTGCAAATAGTTCTTTGCTCCCATCCGGTCTCGTCAGCAACAGTGTCTAGGTGAACACGTATTTTGAGAGGAATTTATCAGGTACCAAGTATGAAAGGGATGTCGCCGTCGCATGCTTGTGGACCCAAATGGGCACCTGTGCCTCACTTCGCGAGGGATGCTGGTGCATCCTGACTTCTGAGAGTGTGCGAGTTGGCCTCCTGTGTGACCCAATGGAAAGGGGTGGCAGGCGGTGCCTGCATACGTTGTTTGCATGTCTGTTGCATTATTTTGCGAGCAGGTCTGTCGGCTTTGCTATGCATTATTTGGACAGTTTACGAGTTGATTTCGTGTCTGCACATCAGTGTACTGCATTATTTAGGAGGAGTCTTCATATCTGTACTGAAATTATTTCGGTAATTTAGGAGTTGTTAGCATGTCTGCAGAGCGTTAGTTAGGAGTCGTTTATAGGTCTCTCGGCTGTGTGGCGTGACCATAACCATATCGGAGTGTGTGTTTTGTATCAGTGTGATAAATATATTATCTCAAATCCATCCCTAAATAAATTGTTCCAAAATAAAGAAAGTACAGTCCTTCCTCTCTCCAGCAGCCCAGAGCAGGCTGTGCCATTTTCTCACCAATCCCTAGGAATATGTGGGAGTCAGCTGACTTAGGTTAGTGGAGGTAGACCCAGTGACCTCCCGCTATTTTCTTAGGTTAGTAGAGGTGTGTTGCATTGTTCTGATGGAATTTGAACTTCCTGCAATTTTTTGGGTGAGGGGAGGGGAGGGGAGTTAGGTTAGTGAAATTACCCCGAATCGACCTATGTTCCCACCAAAATTCAAACTTCCTGCCAAAAGCCGCCTTCTTGGATGGTGTCAGTAGATGACGTCACTTCCGCCATCTTGGATGATGTCATCGGCACCATCTTGGATGACGTCACTGGGGCCATTCGAACACTGTCCCACTACTTGTTGAAAGATACTAAACGATTTTTTCTTATCAGTTTACGGGATACAAGGGTGTTTTATTAACTGTAAAATTACAACTTGGTTTTACAGCATGTGTCACCCGTTAATTATATAGTATATGTGTCTGTGTTATTTTCAGGGCTTACAGTGTTTTTAAATTCTCATGTTATTATATTTCATTGCTACTACTTGTTGCACTCCCTTCGATGATACCAATCGTAGAAACATTCGAAACATGGAAATTCCGAACACAACAAGCATCATGCAAAGGCAGGTTTGCACTGTGACATTTCTTCGTATGGACATTACGCGAGAAGGGAACGTTGTTAGCATTGCTGAAGATTTCAAGTGTTATCATTATTTTCGCGGCAAGCCACGCATAACGGTTCACTGTTCCGAAAAGTGGCACTTCCCATTGATTATGAATCAAGATACACCACAGCAATTTTAACGAAAATAATTTGAAATAATAACTGGATTCATTTATTGTTTTTCCACTTTTCCTTTGTGTTCTTAATTCATTCACTAGACATACAATTAGTGGACGAATTAAGGCACCATTATTTCAATATACATTGGAAAACGTTCTTGTAGTGATCTTCTATAGACATGGGTAGATAAGTCAAAAACAAAAATAAATATAATAGTAAAAATGGGGTTTCGAGCATTGGGAGCAAAATTGTGAAACTGCGACGCTAGGCGTTAAGCCTCTGCTCCGGCTGAAGTGTTTGCTCACTAGAAAGGACATAAAGTACTTCGAAAACTTTGAAGCCGGCCGGTGTGGCCGAGCAGTTCTAGGCGCATTAGTCTGGAACCGCGCGACCACTAAGTCGCAGGTTCGAATTCTGCCTCGGGCATGGATGTGTGTGATGTCCTTAGGTTAGTTAGGTTTAAGTAGTTCTAAGTTGTAGCAGACTGATGACCTCTGATGTTAAGTCGCATAGTGCTCAGAGCAATTTGAACCATTTGAAAACCTTGACTGTCGTTTTCTAAGAGACAGTCAAATATCTACGGATAAGTCGAGACATGTGTTCGTTTATATTGACGCCTCTTCTACTGAACAAAGTTTCTAGGAAATCGGTTTGTGGCACATCCCATATTCTCCTAGCTCCTAGTTAGACATTTATCATAGTGTGATACCAACATTCCAATACCCTCGTCATAGAAGGCAGCCGCCAGTGATTTCCACTAATTTTCTACGCTGGTTTGCAGCTGTCGTCTGTGCCAAAACGCTGTCTTCGTTGCCACCGGCGTATGTGAGCGAAGAAATAAAAATTACTGGCCGCCAGCTGCAGGTTGTTGTGACAGGTGCTTAAACACGCCGCAGGAACGTCTTTGTTGTACATGCACTATGCGGCCGAGAATTGTCATGGAGAAGGAAACGCATGATAGTTACGTCATATGGGCTGCATGAAATCAGGCGAAGCTCCCCAACAGGCACTTCACCTTTGGCCCGAGACACTATTGTTGTAGGCACTATGCATTCTGAACTGAAAATTGCGTGTGATGCGATAGACGAGACCACTTGAAACACTACACAATATATCTGTGCAAAGCTTCACCAGATTTTCACTGCGTTTTTCATTTCATAATTAGAGACTGTGAAGACAAAATTAGAATAATTGCAGCATGCATGAAGGCGTTTGAACAATCATTATTCCCTCGTTCCAGATACGAGCAGGATGCAAGAGACGTTAATATGTGGTGAATAGATCACCCTCTGCCATACTATTCACTGTAGTCTACAGAATATAATGCAGATGCAGATGTTGCTCGGTATTCAGATGTACAGTGATGGTTAATTTCATTGACGAAAGTCGGTATTTGTACTGTATTTTTGTAAGATATATTGCAAGACAGTTTTTCTTTATATGTTACAAGCCGGAAACATGATTTCAAAATTACTTAGTTCTACTCATCTACATCTACATTTGTTCTCCGCAAGCCACATGATGCTGGGAGGTATCCAGACAAACGTATGTTGTTTTGGGTGTATACAAGAGTGAACCTTGCAGCTCAAGAGAGTCAGTTTTAGTCCATGATGAAGATGATGGCGGATATTATCGAAATCTTGGAATTTTGTCCGAATTTGATGTGGTAAGCAAACCGGTAAATTTTTTCCCAAGGACTCCGCCGACAAAAACTTCGTAGCCATCCCTGTAGATGTGTCAATATTGTTTCGTTAATAGCGACATGTGTCTCTGTAATGAATTCTTGATCCAGTCGAAAATCTGACTCGGCACTCGGTAAGCTTGTATTCGTTTCACAAAACTACAGTGCGCGACAGCGTCAAATGCTTTCCTTAAGTCAAGGAAAACATTTTCAGTAGGGGGTAACGGGGATTTCAAACCGGATCCGAAGGTCACTTTCTAACTACACCAATTACCCTAGCCTAATTATTGTCATAATAACAACAACGTCACATATAGCAACACCCCCTGGGGTGGCTGCGTCCCTCGTCCCCCGCCGTGACGTCACACGATGACCCAACTGTGCTAAGTCCTGAGATCTCTGGAGCTTCGGCTGCTTTGGTTCGAGTCCGTGCACGTTTAATTATCATATAATGTACTTGTCCTGCTGCTATCCCCTAGATCCTGAGATTTATGTCATAAATTCATCAGATAATTACATATGATTTATCAGACAACTGCGCTGCTCCCTGGGGTCTGATCCCTGGAGCCTAAGATGCATGTCATAAGTTTATCAGGTAATAATGCTATCCCCTGAAGCTTAATCCAGGATACTATGCCCCGGATAATCTTGAACATGATTTAGATATATGTCATAATTACATCAGAAACTTCAGATGTGTACTACAGTTCGATATATTACAAGTTGTGATTTTATTACACAGAAGCCATGGGGAACACAATAATAATTATGTATGGCTTTATCAGATATTACGCAACCCCGTAGCCCTGAACGTTGGATCCTGTGATGTATGCAACATGTTTCAGATGTATCACACTCAGTTGGGTTATTGCATTAACCTGTATTGTGGTGTAATTTCATTAGACAATTAAGATTCAATAATACATCTTCCTCAAAGCTCTGAAATTATTGTTACGATTTCGCTTCTACTGTCTTCGTCCTTTGAGGCCATCAGTAGCAGTAAAGGATCACAAGCTCGTCTACATAGATGTAATATTTAAATTTCGTACATGCAGTGTTCATTTTCATATGCAAAATGGAAATACTGGAACTGCTGCTATCATATCCACCAGCTAATGACTGTTTAATATCACTTGTTTTACATTTAAAGCTAGGCACAGGTGTTTTCATTTTCTGACAGAATCGTTGTAGTATCGTATAATTTATTCCATATTTGTTAACTAGTTTCCTTTGTGAAGGATCAGCTGTTACTTCTTTTGACGCCCCACTAATTGTTTCTTTCGTTATTTCGCATTTTTGTCTTCTTATAGTTTCTCATAACAGATCAACTATAGAACAATAAGAAACTATAACAGCTTGCCTGATATGTAGGTACACTACTGGCCATTAAAATTTGCTACACCACGAAGATGACGTGCTACAGAAGCGAAATTTAACCGACAGGAAGAAGATGGTGTGTTATGCAAATGATTAGCTTTTCAGAGTATTCACACAAGGTTGGGGCCGGTGGCGACACCTACAACGTGCTGACATAAGAAAGTTAACAACCGATTTCTCATACACAAACAGCAGCTGACCGGCGTTGCCTTGTGAAACGTTGTTGTGATGCCTCGTGTAAGGAGGAGAAATGCGTACCATACGTTTCCGACTTTGATAAAGGTCGGATTGTAGCCTATGGCGATTGCGGTTTATCGTATAGCGACACTGCTGCTGGCGTTGGTCGAGATCTAATGACTGTTAGCAGAATAAGGAATCGGTGGGTCCAGGAAGGTAATACGGACACTGTGCTGGATCGCAAATGCCTCGTACCACTAGCAGTCGAGATGACAAGCTTCTTATCCGCATGGTTGCAACGGATCGTGAAGCCACGTCTCGATCCCTGTGTCAACCGATGGGGACGTCTGCAAGACGACCACCATCTGCACCAACAGTTCGACGACGTGTCCAGCAGCATGGACTATCAGCTCGGAGACCATGGCTGTGATTATCCTTCACGCTGCATCACAGGCAGGAGCGCCTGCGATGGTGTACTCAACGACGAACCTGGATGCACGAATGGCAAAACGTCATTTTTCGGATCATCCTGATTCTGTTTACATCCATGTTTGTCGACATCGCGGTGTGTTCGTCATCGCCATACTGGCGTATCACCCGGCGTGATGCTATGGGGTGCCATTGGTTACACGTCTCGGTCACCTCTTGTTCGCATTGACGGCACTTTGAACAGTGGACGTTGCTGACATATGGGAAGTTTCCAACCGATTTCTCATACGCAAACAGCAGTTGACCGGCGTTGCCTGGTGAAACATTGTTGTGATGCCTCGTATTAGGAGGAGACATCGCGATTGTGGTTTATTGTATAGCAAGATTGCTGCTCGCGTTGGTCGAGATCCAATGACTGTTAGCAGAATATGGAATTGGTGGGTTCAGGAGGGAAATACGGGACGCCGAGCTGGATCCCAACTGCCTCGTATCACTAGCAGTCGAGATGACAGGCATCTTATCCACATGGTTGTAGCGGATCGTGCAACCACGTCTCGATCCCTGAGTCAATAGATGGGATCGTTTGCAAGACAACGTCCATCTGCATCAACAGTTCGACGACGTGTCCAGCAGCATGGACTATCAGCTCGGAGACCATGGCTGTGATTATCCTTGACGCTGCATCACAGGCAGGAGCGCCTGCGATGGTGTACTCAACGACGAACCTGTGTGCACGAATGGCAAAACGTAATTTTTGTCGGATAAATCCAGGTTCTTTTTACAGCATCATGATGGTCGTATCCGTGTTTGGCTACATCGTAGTGAACGCACATTGGAAGCGTGTATTCGTCATCGCCATACTAGCGTATCACACGGCGTGATGGTATGGGGTGCCATTGGTTACACGTCTCGGTCACCTCTTGTTCGTATTGACGGCACTTTGAACAGTGGAAGTTACATTTCAGATGTTTAACGACCCATGTCTATACCCTTCATTCGATCCCTGCGAAATCCTACATTTCAGCAGGATATTGCACGAACGCATGTTGCAGGTCTTGTACGGGCCTTTCTTGATACAGAAAATGTTCGACTGCTGCCTTGCCAGCACATTCTCCAGATCTCTCACCAATTGAAAACGTCTGGTCAATGGTGGCAGAGCAATTGGCTCGTCACAATACGCCAGTCACTACTCTTGATGAAATGTGGTATCGTGTTGCAGCTGCATGGGCAGCTGTACCTGTACACGCCATCCCAGCTCGGTTTGACTCAACGCCCAGGCGTATTAAGGCCGTTATTACGGCCAGAGGTGGTTGTTCTGGGCACTGATGTCTCAGGATCTATGCACCCAAATTGCGTGACAATGTACTCACATGTCAGTTCTAGTATAATATATTTGTCCAATGAATATCCGTTTATCATCTGCATTTCTTCTTGGTGTAGCAATTTTTTAATGGCCAGTAGTGTGTTTCACATCAGGATGTAGATAACCATCAAACAAATCTGTAGCAAAGTGCCCTCCTAACCTATAACGCCGTAACAAATCACTCCATGTTATAGCAAGATATAGTTCTGACCTCCACCAAATTCCCCCTCTTAAATTTTAACACTGTAACATGTAATCCTACGTTGTAGCAAGATACAGTTCTAATGAATAACAATACGTTGAACTGCAAACCGCACTTTGTTAACAGTATGTGAAGACATAATGAAAGCAATATTTTTTTATACGCTATCAGTCCTGCTTGTATACTGTTCAAACTAGTAGGAGCAAGGACGTATTTCGGTACTCCGTCTATAATTCCGAGTTCTAGAGATTATAATATTTATGGGAGTTATGGTAGCAGGCTTAGGTACTGCACTCGCACATATATTTGTATACTGTTGTAAATCGTCTTGTACGCTATTGCACGTACATAGTTCACAAAGTTATTGAAGAGTGCTTTCACACACGACTTCCAAATGGTTCAAATGGCTCTAAGCACTACGGACCTTAACATCTGAGGTCATCAGTCCCCCAGACTTAGAACTACTTAAAGCTAACGAACCTAAGGACATCACACAAATCCATGCCTGAGGCAGGATTCAAACCTGCGACCGTAGCAGCAGCGCGGCTCCGGACTGAAGCACCTAGAACTGCTCGGTCAGAGCGGCCGGCCATACGACTTCCATCGAGATAATCTATCTGTATCAATCCATACTATACTGTATAATCAATACATATTATTTACACTCGGATATTGTAAATACACACATTGTGATGGACCTTCATACGATAACTTCAGTGTAGGCGCTCTATAGGTCTCGATGATGGAAACCTTCTTGCCATAGATGTGGAAGTATCCAGGAATACGAGATGGATCGTATTCTGTTATCATGAGCGCAACGATATAGTTCAATTGCCTGCATAGCTCACCCCAGACTATCTCTGTAAATTGTACTTTCGTATTACTACGAACATTTTCAATTTCCAGTGTCACATGTCAATTATTGCGTGATGATGGAAACCTTACACGTTTAGAACCGCACGCTATTAGCATGTACGTAATGGTGAAGAGCAGTATTTTCATATGAACTGGTAATACGGCATTGCTTTACGGTTTAAATACCTCTCCGAGGTGTATATGACCTCGTAAGCCTAAGACTTAACGCAACAACAAGAAAAAATTTCATACAACTGCAGCGAAATTACACACATTCTTAGCAGTGAAGACATCATGAAATTGATGCAGTACAACGACTCTCTTCGTCAAACAATTTTGCGTACATCATGGCTTCACATATTACTAATAAAGTGTGGTTTGCAGAACAATGTGTAGTTATTCATCAGAACTGTATATTTATATATCATGGAGTGATTTGGAACACTATTAAAGACCAGGAACGGACTTTGTTACAAAATCGTTTGAAGGTTATCTGTAGTCTGATATAAAATACCTACAAAAAGACAAGCACATGCAAAATACCAAAAGAAATATACAGTGATGAGTAGAAAGAAGTAATAGCTGGTTTTTCACTGAGGAAGGCTGTAAATAAATAAATAAATAAACAATTATGATACTTAACGATTCTGTGAAAAAATGAAAACATCTGTGCCTAGCGTTGAACGTAAAACAAGCGATATTAAACCGTCATTATCTGGTGGACAAAATAGCAGACGTCCCGGTACTGGCATTCTGTATATGAAAATGAACGATCTGTCTACGCGGTATAAATAACACAACGATCCAAACGAGCTTGTTGATCGTTTACTTCTACCGACGGCCTCAGCAGGTGCTGACAGTACAAGCGGAATCATTACAATTATTTCAGAGCTTTGAGGAGGATGTATTATTGAATCTTAATTGTTTGATGAAATTACACCTCACTGCAGGGTTAATGTAATAACGCAACTGCGTGAAATACATCTACAACAAGTTGCATACATCTCAGCATCCGAGGTGCAGGTGTAGGGGGTAGCGTAATTGTCTTTTAAAGTCTTACATATTAAACATTATGTTTATCATGGCTTCTGTCTGGTAAAATCACAACCAGTAACATATCGAACTGAAAGACTGGAACACATATCCTGAAGTGTAATTTTCTGATGTAATTATTACATATATTTAAATGATGTTCAAGCTTATCCGTAGCACAGGGCCCTGGGTTGAGCTCCAAGGGACAGTGTAATTATCTGACAAACTTATAATATATGTCTTAGATCCAGGGATCAGACCCCAGGGAGCAGTTTAATTGTCTGATAAAATCATACGTAAATGTCTGATGAAATTATGACATACATCTCAGGATTCAGCAGACAGCAGCGGGATAATTATGTGACTTGGTAATTAAACATGCACGGAATCGAATACCCAGAGATCTCAGGACTTAGCATAGTTGGGTCATCATGTGATGTCACGGCAGGGGCGGGCGACGTACCCCCTCAGAGGTGTTGCAACATGTGACGATGCTGTAATGACAATATTGAGGCTAGTGCAATTACCGTAATTAGAAAGGGACCTTCGAATCCGGTTTGAAATCTCCGTTACCCCCAACGGGAATCAACGAAAGTGCAGATCTCATGGAGAAATAGAGAGAGTTGAGTTTCACAAGATCTATGTTACGGAATAGGTGTTCATTTTTAAGGAGGAGATTTTCGTTCTTCAAAAACCTCATAATACGTGAGCATAGCACATATCCCATAATTCTAAAACAGATTGACGACAGCGTTATAGACCTGTAACTGTGCTCACTTCTGCCCGTGCGGTAGCGTTGTCGCTTCCCACGTCCGGGTTCTCGGGTTCGATTCCCGGCGGGGTCACGGATTTTCTCTGCCTCGTGATGGCTGGGTGTTGTGTGATGTCCTTAGGTTAGTTAGGTTTAAGTAGTTCTAAGTTCTAGGGGACTGATGACCATAAATGTTAAGTCCCATAGTGCTGAGAGCAATTTTTTTTTTTTTTTTTGTGCTCACGTCTTGATAATCGGACTGACTTGCACATTTTCCAGTCGCTATTTACCCTGCGTTGCTCCAGCGACCTACGATAAGCAGCTGCTAAAAGGGGAGCAACTTCTTTCGCATTATCTCTGTAGAGTCTTATAGATCTCTCATTTTTTCCTGATGCCTTTCCATTGTCAACCGATTGTATTAGCTTTCCTATTCCGCGATCACGTATCTCAATATCTGTCATTTCGACGTCCGTATGATGATTGAAAGGAGGTACCGCACTACGGTGAAACAATTTCAGAAGACCGAAATCAGTATTTCAGCCTTCTCATTGTCATGTTCTGATTCGATGCCAGTATGGCCTCTGAGTGACTGAAAAGATGACTTCGATCCGCTTACTGGCTGTGTTTGTTTATTCTAATTTCGCCCAAGCTTTTCCATTAGTTTCTTCAAATCTTTTACTTAGTTCGAATACTAACTACTTCATACAGAGGTCATTTATTTCCCACATTTTATGTGACTTCTTCTAAATACGTTTGTTGTATCAAATTTTCTTCCACTTATAAAAGTAAAGATCGTCAAAACAGCAAACAACGAGATATCAATATTAAGATCCTGCCCCAAGGTTTGCTCATTAGCGGTGGAGCAAAACAACAATACATAACATGCGCTGATATTTCAAAAAGTTTTCCCAGAAAGCTAAGCGGCAGTTATCTATGATAACTGACTTCGAGTTATGTGCGCGAAATGGAAAAAAAGCAATTTATTGCTGAATGGTATGACAGAATCGTCCTCCCTCATTTTGTGTCTGACAGGCAAGATGCACAGAGATTCTATGTGTGGAGGACTTGCTTAAATAAAATGATGTAGAAAAATTGTCTGGCATGCATGAGTCTCGCGGTGCTTGATACACGACCGTCTCGGACTCTCTTAGTATCGTCCTTCTATAATGTTCTCATTGAAGCTAGTGCCAATTATATTCCAATTCGCAGTAGTTTTTCTTTTTTATGTAAATTTTGATTGTTGTTTAAAGTGATACATTAAATTTTCCAATTGAACTTTTAGTTGTTCGTCCAAAATTGCTCTGAGCACTATGGGTCTTAACTTCTGAGGTCATCAGTCTCCTATAACTTGTAACAATGGCAAGTATTCCAACAATGCAAACCAGCCACAGACTGCACACAGCACAGTCAGTGATTTTCATATAGAGCGCTATATGGCAACATAAAAACCTAAACAGCCTACTTACAAACTTAGAGCTACTTAAACCTAACTAACCTAAGGATATCACACACATCCATGCCCGAGGCAGGATTCGAACCTGCGACAGTAGCGGTCGCGCGGATCCAGACTGTAGCGCCTAGATCCGCTCGGCCACTCCGGCCGGCAGTTGTTCGTCCATACATGATCTGGTAATGATAATTTTTGTTACGTTCTCTCAAAATAATATACGTGTTTTGGCAACATTCGAAATCCATTGAAGGTGTTGACGTTTATATGACTGATAGAGCAGATAAAGAAGCACTAACGTCGCATCTTCAAATGAAAATCTGATTGTTCGACTGAAATATAGAACATGCAGTCACGAACAACAAACACTGAGCAAATATTAACAAAGCAATGTAATTAAGAACGGAGAGATCCGGTCCTGATTTTGTAGCAACGGTAAAAATGTATTGATAATAACATCTAAAACAAGAGATGCTAGCAAAACTTACAACGTTTACTACGGTAGCACATTAGAGAAACCTTTTGCAAAGGATACAGACGATGAACAGTGGTATTTACATCGCCGTTCAAGTAAGAAATTTACACCGTAAGTTTGTTGTGAAAGCAGTAGATTACAAGGTGAATGTAGACTAATAGGATACCAAATCAAAATTTTTATTTCGGCAGCAGTATAATGCTATGCTGACGCCATTCAGCCATCGTCCATATCTGCTAGGTTATACAGAATTAAGCATTCCGATGTCGAAAATGAATTTAAACTGCAGTTAATTTTGATGTAAAATACGATGAAGTGTGTTCCTCTGCTAATACGATACTCACCTAAATCCCTACACCATCAAAGTCCAGAAATAGTAGAAAATAGTACTAATCAGTTCCATTTACAAAACTACTAGTAGGAAAGCTGTGATAAATTGTGAACGTGTATCCCTAATGTCTGTCTGGCGCAGAACCCAAGAAAGCTTTCTAAACTAGTGGATGAGGCCATATTGTGAAAATAAAGGTTCTTCTCTTAAACAATCATTAAACATACAGGAACATTGTTCACATTGAAATAAATTTCCTTTCACCTAGTAGGTATGGCAGTCTGCGCGTTAGTGAATAGGCAGGTTCCAGAAGTTATTTGGTGAGATACCTCGTCCTTCCCGAACTAAGCAATTCTGATGGGGCTTTCGTCTGTAAAAGATTACTGCCACCAAAACGAACAAAGACAACTAATAAAAAACAGTGCACATTGTAGTTGTATCAATGTAAGGTAATGAAAACAAGAAGTAGAGAGGTGCTACGTATTCCATGGCATACCCTGAGCACTGAGCTATCGTCTATACACTAACCTGAGAAAGCTCAAGGACTACCTCCTTAATAGCGTGTTAATTGAACTTTGGACAGCAGTACAGCAGCAGTTCTGCATTGCATGGATTCCAAAAGTCCTTGGAAAGTTTCCGAAGATACATGGCTCGGGTCACGTAATTCGTCTAAATTACGAACCAGTGGTTTGTGGCAGCAGAGCTGGGGGCCGTTAGCTGCCCAGATGTGTTCCATCAAGTTCAGATCAGGCAGTGTGGTGGCCAAAATGTCAATGTGAGTTCAGTTCTACGCTCCTCAAACCACTGTAGCACCATTCCAGCCTGATGACAGGGACAGTTATTCTGCTGCTAGAAGATGCGATCGACCTCGGCGGTGGGGATGCACACCAGGCACGAGGTGGTGCACCTGCTCTACAGCAATTTTCAGGTAGTCAACAGCTGCCGTGATGCGCCTTTGGTTGCTATCTCACGTCCGATGGAAGCAAAGTTGAATGTCCTCCATTCCATAATAATGACCAATCGTCCTGTATACAATACGCGGTATACGTTTCGCGCAGCAGCTCTCCTGGATGATGACTTATCTCGACAGGATCATCGACGTGGTGTAACAAGAAACGACATTCGTCCGACCAGGTGACACTTTTTCATTGATCCAAGGTCCTGTCTCAATGATGTCATTCCCACTACAGTCGTGATTGAAGCTGATGGGTCAACGTAGCTACATGCAGGGACCATCGGCTAAGGAGTCCAATGTTCATCATGTGTGGTGAACGTTGTGCTCCAAAACACAGTTCCTGCTTCAGGATTGTACTCAGTCGTCAGATTTGCTAAAATTAGCCACCTATCCTACATTACAGAGTGTAAAATCCTCCGACGTCTACGTACCGTGATGAGGTGTGGACGTCCATCACCTTGTCGCTTATTCGTGGTTTCACCTTCCTTCAACCACTTTTAAAGATGCTTACGAAAGTAGCACCCGGACAGCCGACCAGGTTCGCAGTGTTCGAACTAATATGTCCCAGCCTTCGTCAAAGTCATTTATATGACTGTATCTCCACATTTGGGATCTTTATCGTCGCTATAATGATTCCACATAGTCTCTACTCCTTTTATATACACTCTAACACAAAAAAAGATTCACCACGAAGAAATTATGCTAATGGGACGGATATCAGTAGATAACGATGCAGATGTACAGACAAACAAATGATTATAATTTCTAAAAAATAGGATTATTTATTCAAGAGAAAGAGGTTCACAAATAGAGCAAGTCAGTAAAGCGTTGCTCCACATCGGGCCCTTATTCAAGCAGTTATTCTGCTTTGCATTAATTAACAGGGTTGTTGTATGTCCTCGTGAGAGATATCGTGCGAAAGTCTGGCCAAATTTTCCTCAGATTGTCAAAATCCCTATCTTATAGAAGGGCCCTGCCCATAATGCTCCAAACGCCCTCAGTTGGGGAGAGATCTGGTAACGTTACTAGGTAGGGTACGGTTTGGCAAGCTCGAAGACAAACGGTAGAAACATTCGCAGTGTGAGGACGGGCATTATCTTGTTGGAATGTAAGCCTTGGACGACTTGTCGTAAAGGGTAACAAGATGGGTCGTACACTAAAGTCTACGTACCGCTGTGCTGTAAGGGTGCTACGGATGACAACAAAAGGGGTTCTGCTATGAAATGAAATGGCGCCCCAGACCATCTTTCCTGGCTGTCTAACTATACGACGGGCGACAGTCAGATTGTTATCCCACCGTTGTCCAGGGCGTCTCTAGACACATCTTCGCCCTGGAATCTCATTCACTGGACTAGAACTGTCTTCAGTGATGAGCCCCACCTCGAAATGAGCCCCGATGACTTGCCTTGAGGCGTCCCCGACTTCAATCCCGATCAACTAATTCCTTTGTGGTTCGTTTTTTTTAATTTCTTTTGTTTTTTATTAGAGATCACATTCCTTACTGCCTCATGTCCCCGGAACGCCTTAAAGCTCCATTCAACCTAGCGGTGAACAGTGGTCATATTGTTTTGATTTATCAGAGCAACCGAGCGGTTCTAGGCGCTTCAGTCCGGAACCGCGCGCCCGCTACGGTCGCAGGTTCGACTTCTGCCTCGGGCATGGATGTGTGTGATGTCCTTAGATTAGTTAGGTTTAAGTAGTTATAAGTTCTTGGGGACTGATGACCTCAGATGTTAAGTCCCATAGGGCTCAGAGCCATTTGAACCATTTGAATATCAGAGCAAACATAGATATTGACATCTACGTAACAAACACGCAACATACAAAAGCTGACTTACCTTTTTTCACGTACATTACGGATGATTTATTTTGTCATACCTCTCAAACGTGGCTTGACTGAGAAGACGCGCTTTGTGTTAAGATGTTCATCACGAAATGTGAAATTTTAAAAGACTGCAGAAAAAATTCAGTGTACCTTGTGACTGCCACGGCACGCTGATATGAGGTATGGCACAGGGTTTCAAGCATGGAGACAATTTAAGCCGTTTGCTAGGGTAGCGACTAATCCTGCACTGACTTTTCGTACAAACGCGCAGTGAGAATGCTCGTAAGTCTTCCCGGTTGGCGGGTTCTGGCAGCCTCGCTGCAGAAGTTCGTGGCGGTGGACATGTGCGGCAGAGGCGGTTTCCCGCGGAAGGCCTAAATCGCCTGTGCTGTGTACCTGCAGTGGTGAAAGGGGCAAAGGATTAGTGGCGCTTCCTGGCTGGAAACATGCCCCGGCCCCTCCCCGCCACGGAGTGAAGGCTTACGGCTTTCCGCGTTGTTACCGACACGCTCCCGCAAACGCATTGCACCCGCAGCATCACAGGCGTAATCGTCTTACATGCGACTCAAAACTTTGCAGACGCTATGTTGAATGGACAGCTGAATAGGAGGCACACGTATTCAGTGGAATCGTCACTCTTTCAATGTGTGTGTGTGTGTGTGTGTGTGTGTGTGTGTGTGTGTGTGTGTGTGTGTGTGTGCAGGTGTCTCCAGGTTTAGTGACTGTGAACCATAGCATGTATGTACATAATCAGCAACCAACCATGATTTTCTCATATCTCATTTCATCCTGTAGTGACGACTATTGATTTGCTAACATAGCGAGAAGCGTCTGAGAAAAAACTTTCTTATTTTTCAATACGTTTAAGACCTTGATGCTCTGTTTCAACAAAATGGTGGTACAGCACACACTTCCACAATATTAATGAAGTGCTGAGATACACGACCCCTGGGAAGCTTACCTGGCTACTCGGGAATGTGAACGTTAAATTTATACATTTTAGCCTTATACTACGGACGATCTCAAAACAGTAATTCAAGAGGGAGTACCAACTGTTACATATCACATGACATGTCAGGTGGTAAGAATCTTTAAAGGTCACTGACATCAGTGGATATCACTCATAAGACTTAGAGCTGTTTATAGTACGTTGTACTCGAGACTAGTGGAGACACACACAGAGAGAGAGAGAGAGAGAGAGAGACAGACAGACAGACAGACAGACAGACAGAGAGAGAGGGATTGGGTGTTCAATTTAGTTGTAGTGGTTCGTAATTCTTTTCTGTACTTGAAGTTTTGGGGCACAATATTGTTTCCCCAGCTATGAGTGAACTATCTGTGATCGTTATTAGAAAGACTGAGCATGTGTTTGTTTGTACCGGGTCTCCCAGGACAAATGGTCAAATTTCAAGTAGATAACAGGAACGCTCTTTTGAAGCAAGCAGCTTCTTATCGGCATTTGCCCAATTCCGAATGGTTTCCGAGACAGAACTTATTTAATGTTCGATTCGCACATTTATGTGTCTTGCCCAGCCAACAACATTGACGTTTTATTCTAGTTCAGTCTACCTCTTTCCTTTCAGCCTCTTTTCCCCGGATGGTTCAAATGGCTCTGAGCACTATGGGACTTAACTTCTGTGGTTATCAGTCCCCTAGAACTTAGAACTACTTAAAAGTAACTAACCTAAGGAGATCACACACATCCATGCCCGAGGCAGGATTCGAACCTGCGAACGTAGCAGTCGCGCGGTTCCAAACTGAAGCGCCTAGAACCGCTCGGCCACTCCGTCAGGATTCTTTGGATGTCTTTCTGTCAGTAACTAGCCTGTTGAACGTGCAGTATGATACAGTATGTTGTAAGTGACGTAGTGTAACGTGACTTGTACGACAATGCCTAGAATGGAATGTTTCAAAAATACGTATTTTCAGTTGATACTTTGCAAAACGCTTGTTGTAATGTTTACTAACTGTTGAGCCTGTGTACATGTGTAAACCTGACAGTTACTGAATAATACAGAAAATAAATAACTATGTGCATTAAATTTGTTGTATCTCGGAAACATTTCGGAATACTGTTTATGTCCATTCGAAAGTTTTTGCTTTAAATGATCTTTCCCATCACATCGCTGAATTCTGACTATTCCCCCAGAGCTATCCCGCATACGGTTGCTTACTGTGATGCGGAAGTCTCACTCAACTTAGTAGCGCTTGTTAGTAAAGCAGAACAGCTGATTCGTGAAATATCCATAAACACAGCATCAATTGTATGTGATACGTATCGCGTTTCGACGCTACCAGTGCAAGAGACTTGAATCTATAGGATGGAACCATTCAGCTAAGCATTCTCTCACGTCTACAGACGCATACTCCACAGGGACACGTAAAAATCTTTGCAATTATTGTCGCCATGCTTCCAACTTAACAACTGTAGGTACAATGATCGTATGATAAAACACTCGTGCAGTTCTTTAACAGTAAAATATTAGCGAAGAAAGGGGAAAACTTGATGTTTCCTGTGAAGTGTGAGTATAATGGAATATGCTCTTGGTACGAGACAATTGTGATAAACATCAGCAACCACACGCCCAGGGTACTCGGAAATAAATCATGGAAATGTATGAAATACTCGAAGTTATGTATTATTGTTGCCACAGATAAGTAACTTTCTGAAACCTTTCGTTAGCGTTGTAAGGAAAGTGATGCAATGTGCTATATACGACACAGGACAGAATTTATGAAAAACTGCGAAAGAAGGTACCAAAACAGAAATAGTGAAAAACTGAATTTTTTTGGCTCAGCCAACGAGATGAGAATTAATGAGACGTTTGTCCAGTAATTGCAGAGTGTAAACCTGACGAACAGTACTGCGACTGAGTTATTCTTGCCTACGTCAATTGTTCCTAGAACTGTTATCTTCACTCTCAAAATATATGCGATGCTTTTAATTTCTAAACCCTTCATGAGTCACCTTTATCATTAGATCTGTGTGCAATTCAGTTGTTGTCTATGTTCGTTCATTTACTTGCCAAATTAATTTTGTAATTTTTGCTGGTAATATTTGGAACAGAATATCGTTTCTGCAAACCTATGAGGGCATCCACCAATGGTCCCTTGCTTCGATTTCTTGATAATAAAAATTAATATTATGATGCCGATAAAGTTCCTCCCACTTTCCGCACGAACGGTATTACATAAAATGGCAGACTAGTGAACTATTAAACATAAAATGTTTATAAATATTTGTATTTTTCAGCCTGGAGCTGTAGATACTCAGCGCTATGAGTTAAACAATGTATCAAGTGATTTTTGTGCAGGAACAAACTTGCCACCTGACACTCAATGAGACGAACGTGGTAGGATCTGAGAACACAGTCCTGCACTTAAGGGGAGGATACCGTTCTGCGAAAAGCCGTAAGACGACAACGTTTAACACTTAGGGAGACAGGTACCCGTAGTTTCGTTGAGCTTGCGGAAAATCGCTGTACGTATATATATAATGGTGCCACCAAGACACTGACACAGATACAAGAGAAATGTTCCGAACGTTTACGACGTAATTATATCTCGTCTTAACCAATTTAGCGTACAACGGTTTGGTTGCGTTGGATGTAGCCTACGACTGATCAATAAAACTGTCGTTGCTTTAGCGGTTCACTACTGCCTTTGTAGCGATACTGTATATATATTTTCAGATTCGATACCAGAAATGTGATGCAGATTTGTTCACAATAAAATATGTTGAAATTACTGTATTTCTCGCAATTTTAGAATACATGTTAAGCTTTAGAGTGCTTCTGTAGTTGTGTTTGAGGCACCAGTCCCATCGACATGATAGATGTTATGTCCGCATTTATCGTCCGCCACCTAGACCACCACATCGACTGTTGATAAGTCTACATTCATAAAGCTGAACTACTTCTCTTTAATGCAAAATCACGTTTACATTTATTTAGTTTTAATTTATGAATAAAATGAGAAAGGTAGTGATTTAAAAAAATCGTATAATCTGCGGTATGGCACCGTTTACTTTTAAACTCGCATGAATTACTCACGCTGAGTTTGAACCAGTGCGATTACATTCTGGAAGATTGCCTTTATTGCGATCTTGCCGATATGACCTATCTGATGGCGTGACCAATTTCAAAATTCAGTGTACAAATAACCAATCCTATTCTTGTTAAATGTAAAACGGACAACGTTACCAAATGACGCTGGTTTGACTTTAAAAATACACTGGCTTGGGCTCGATCGTTTGATCACCAGATAAACCACAGAGCACTTCGTTAACAGGTGCTTGTAGAATTTAAGTTCCTTTGAAATGCTACCGATGACAAAGAGGAAACTAATTATTATTAATTATGAATGCTAAAATGCAGAACAATCTTATTATTATTATTATTATTATTATTACTCAGCAAATAATCAACGATAGAATGAATAATAGAATAACTCTGGTGTGCATATTGATAACTTATATCCTTCAAATACGAGCTCTATAAGAAGACAGACAAAAATCGTCGGTGTTATAATATTGGTAATAATCTAATTATGGAGAGGAGTTCACAGTAGCGTCATACAGATAGTCTTGGGATGATGGTTGTCTCTAGAATGGTCGTACAACTAAGTAAAATGTTTCCTTTTTCTCAGTTTTTACGTGACAATCTGTTTCTATATACACTGAAATACGCACACATACACATATTGATATTACAATGCCCTCTTTCTCTACCGCTTGCCACATCAAAGCAGGTAAAGAATCAAGCATGCACAGACCACGAAATATCCAACCCGAAAACTTCATGAATTATTTAAATATGTTTATATTTGTGAGCACTAGATAAGATTCCTATAAAGAAAGTTCATTACCACTTTACGAATCCTTAGCCATCTTTGACGTCTTTCCCAATAGCTTTTCCAGACGTTATTTCATGAGAGTTGGGGAGAGTGCAAAGCAATACCATTGAAGTGGGTCAGAACCTGTTCTAATCCACTACTCATGTTTTTTGAATACATATGCTATGCTATCAAAATATGAGTCAGCTTACATATGTTTCTGGATGGAGTCCGTCTTTAGCAAAACACAATTTTGTTTTTTATCCCATACAAGGTTCACTGCAGCTGCAGCATCATCAGTGGACTTTTATTTTATGGCTTTTTACCACATGGTGTGGTTTCCAGAGGTATTATGTTTTTATAGTGTATCTTTTCCTTCACAATTTGTCATGTTTTCTTTTTTCCTCATCTTCTTCACTGTGAGGTTGCATATATTGAGCTGTGACCGTGACAGTTCAGAAGTCTAAATGAAATGAAGTAATTTCACTTCTGAAAGCTAAATCAGGTAATTTTATCATTGAATGCAATGTTGTCAACGAATTGTTTGATGACATTGTCACTGATTGGAATTACAAGATTAATGCCGTTCCCAAGAACCCTGACAAAAGGTTTAGGGAGTTAATAGTCGGCTCTTCTGGAAAGTCCTGTAGCTCAATTTGACAACTGGCAGACGAAGGAACACCATTTTTTTGTAATATACTTTAAAATCCAACGTTGAAGATACGTGCCATAACACACTGAAGAGCCAAAGAACCTGGTACACCTGCCTAATATTGTGTAGCCCCCCGCGAAAGCGCAGAAGTGCCGCAACGCGACGTGACGTGGACTCCACTGTCTGAAGTAGTGCTGGAGTCACTCTGTAGCAATTTTGGGGTGTCGTATTGTCCTGCTGGAATTACCCAAATCCGTTGGACTATACAATGGACATGAATGGATGCAGATGATTAGACAGGATGCTTACGTACTTGCCAGCGTCATATCTAGACATATCACGGGTCCCATATCACTCCAACTGCACACCCCCATACAATTACAGAGGCTCCACCAGCTTGAACAGACCCTCTGCTGACATGCAGGGTCCATGGATTCATGAGGTTGTCTCCATATCCGTATACGTCCTTCTGCTCGATGCATTTTGGAGCGAGAGTCGTCCGATCAGGCAACATGTTTCCAGTCATCAACTGTCCAATGTCGATGTTGACGGGCCCAGGAGAGGTGTAAAGCTCTGTGTCGTGCAATCATCAATAGTACAGGAGTGGACCTTCGGCTCCTAAAGCCCATATCGATGATGTTTCGTTGAATGTTTCGCACGATGACACTTGTAGATGGCGCAGCATTGAAATATGCAGCAATTTGCGGAAGGTTTGCACTTCTGTCACGTTAAACGATTCTCTTCAGTTCCTTGCAGAATCTTTTTTCGGCCGCAGCGATGTCGGAGATTTGATGTTTTACCGGATTCCTGACATTCACGGTACTTTCGTGAAATGGTCGTAAGGAAAAGTCTCCACTTCATCGCTACCTCGGAGATGCTGTGTCCCAAACTCGTGCGCCGACTATAATACCACGTTTACATTCACTTAAATCTTGATAACCTGCCATTGTAGCAGCAGTAACCGGTCTAACAACTGCGCCAGACACTTGGTGTCTTATAGAGGCTTTGCCGACTGCAGCGCCGTAATCTGCCTGTTTCCATATATCTGTATTTGAATACGCGTGCCTTTACCAGTTCCTTTCGCACTTCAGTGTAGTAAGAGATCTCTCTCACACACACACACACACACACACACACACACATACACACACAATAAAAGTATGTAGGAAAAACTGGCTTCATTCACACCCTGTGTGGTCCTTTTTTTTTTTAATTACTCGTGGGGGCATTACGCTCGGTCAGTAGACGTTGCAAACTGCAGTGCCACGCTTACAAATACAAGTAGTGTTTTTCCTGTCTTTGATAGAGTTCATACTTCCTATAGCTCGATTCCCTCAAGAGCCAGAAATGTCACGTAAGTAGTCCAATCGCTGGTGGAAAATGATTCTACAGAAGCTAAAATAAATAGTATAACGTATCAAAATATGCACATTATGTGACTGAAGATTATTTCCTTAAATATAACTCATGAGCATGTAATACGAGGACTATTCGTTTATTATGGTCTGATTGATCGTGAAATGGAAACCCCAGGGAGGATCGAAAATGTTTTATTCGGGACAGTCTGGGTTGTACGGTGAATAAAGAAACACTTCCCATCGAAGACGTTGCAGGAGCGTCTTCATTACCCCTGCAGTATGCGGCCGACAATTGAATAGTTACGTTATGTGGGCTGCATGAAATCAGGCGAAATCTCTCAGCAGACACTCCTGTTTAGCGGGAGACACTATTTTCTAGGCGTCTTCAGGTGCTCACTGGGTGCTCAGAACAGAAACGAACGACTTAACAGTTTAGACGGGCATATTGGAGTCACTACCCAACACATCTGTGCAAAGCTTCATCGGATTTTCACTGTGGTTTCCAGTTCACGTCCGATCGGACCTTTATAGACGAAAAGCTCTTGTGCATTCATTGTTACTGCCTATAACGTATAAAATTAAGATAACGTGACCTCCTATTGTTACTTCGTGAAATTCATACGAACACCATCTGTTTGCTTGTTGTCCCTTTTGAATAGGATGTTTATCTGCATTCGAAAAAATTGCATAATTTGACTCAACTGACTATCTTTCTTTCATGCACACAGCAACTCCAGCGGCACGTACCTGTGTTCCTGCTCGGAGGGATACTTCGGGATGAACTGCGAGCACTTCAACCCATGTTCCAGTTCGCCATGCCAGCACGGTTCTGTCTGCGTCAATATTGACAACTCCAAGTACAAATGTAACTGCGTTTCTGGATACACTGGTAAATACATACAGCTGTTCTTATTATATACTTTGTCCTATCATTACTTCATATAGCTACATCACTTGCTTGTTTACTGATATGCTATGAAGCAACAAAAAACGTTAACTGAACCGGAAGACATAAGTTTACATTTGCTCCTGTGTTACATATTAGGGCTACAACTTTGCTTCCACCGTTTTGCAATAAGTGGCAATAGCGGCAAGTGGTGGTAGAGGTGGTCGGTCATAAAAGTCATACAATTAACTCAGTCGTTTGTAAGTATATCGCCATTAAAACATTAGATTTGTAATTTGTGTCATGAAGTTATTCTCGATTAAATATGTAAACTAACGAGCCCATTTGATTTCTTTTGTGGAAAGTTTTAATTGTCGGATTTAATATGGACAATCTGCCGCTGAGGCTCAAAAAGGCTGGTTAAGACCTATGGCAAGGCTTCTGTTATTGAAAGAACGTGCAGAGAATACTTTCAATGCTTCGAGAACGGTGGTTTTGACGTCGAAGCCCGATATCGCGGTGGAAGGAAAGTTTTTGAAGCTGCTCAAACCGACGGAAATAATCACAAGATATCGTTATGGAAAGTAGTTGATGCATTTGAGCAAATCACTGAAAGACAAACGGCCTGAATACAGCGATAGACATGAGAAGGTCACTTTACACTGTTACAGTACTCGGCCCCAACCCGTCAAAACATACTTGGAAACGTTGAAATGGGAAGTCCTGCGCCACCCGCCATATTCTCCAGACATTGTCCCTTCCACCGTCTTTTTCGATCAATGGCGCAGGGTCTGGCTGACCAGCACTTCCAGTCAAGTACAAAATTGATAGATTTCTTGGATCTCCTCAAAAGAAGCCGAATTCTTCTGCCGCGGGATCCGTATGCTCCCCGAAAGATGCGAGAAAGTACTGGCCAGCGATCGACAATATTTCGAATCGTAATTTTTTAGCAATAAAGCCTCGACCTACGAGAGAAAACGGTGGAAGCAAAGTTGAAGACCTAATAGAATTTTCTTTCCTCATTCAAAAAATATAGCATAATTAGGGGGCAATGTACCGGTGACGATGATGTAACAGAACGTCCTGGAGTGGTTTCTAGTTCTTTAGAGATTACTGTGTGCAGCGTGTTTTAGAATTTGATGTCGATGAATGGATAGCACACACAGCTTTGAGATTCAAGTCAAAAACACCAGACTCGGTGGCTGTATTACAGTTTCACCTGCAATTATATCACGAAGAAATAATATGACAGTCTTTGGCCAACAGGCTCTGACTATATACAATGTTTCTGTTTCCGCAGTTTTTACATCAGGACCTTTATGTTGTCTGACAACGTGCAAATAACAGAATGCTGTTTTCCGAACATTTAATTTTTATCTATATTTCAGAAGTTTCATGACTCTCCTACAGCTGTCTAAAATATAGAGGTAGTTAAATTTGTGTGTAATCTGAAGATCCTAGGATGCAACCAATAATTTAAGGACTCTATGCACATATGACAGAAGTTATTCTAGATATTAATATTCTGAGAGTCACTACTTCAGAAATATAGAGTTTTCATGGGTTTCTGCGAAGTGGCTTTTAAATATAACAAATGAGGAAAAAAGGCCTAAGAGTTCTGACAGTATAATGAACATGTAATGCAACTATGACTCTTCAAATACACTGTTTTCCCACAACAGGTGTTCATTGTTGTGACAGGGATGATTTTAAGATAGTAATTAAGAAATTAATCTCTTGACAGGGTGCACAGAAGCGAAGGGTGTCCAGACAGATATTCAAAAAGTTTATGGTTTAAGGGCGGGTTACTTTTGTCACGAAACAAATATATTAATATGTGAAAAATTCCGTGTAGGGTATGATAATTTCGCAATTAAATAAAAGCCACATGTGATAGGATGACCTGTTGTCACGACAGAAAGGCCTTGATCATTTGATTAACTTAACAAATAGAACACCAACATGCCGCTGTCATGCAAGAGTTTGAGGAATGGGTACCCAGAAGTACATTCACAGCTCACTGGCAGTTCATTGATGCTCATACTGATGAAAGCCGTCTGAACTTTGGAACGTTAATTTTAGATGACGATGTGATCACACACACGTGAGGATAATACTGACAACCTTAAGAAACGGATAGCTAGTTTCAAATCTTCCATAGTTCTCCTGAAGAAGGCCCACATTAAGAACGTTCCAAAACTGCGCTTATGACTCACGTCAAGGAAAAGGTACGCAGTATTGTATTAGACGATCACAGACCGAAGGTTTACGGCATGGCAAAAGCTGTTGACATGCGCTATGAGATAAATTTCAGTGAAATGCGTACTTCTGACCGAAAGAAAATGTGAAACGAAATTTTTCAGTGATGTCTGAACCATTTTAAACCGATTTTGTGGACCATTAGACATTGTGATATTGTGAATAGGAGGCGGCTACATCAGTTAACGGCAGAAGTAAGCTTCAATCAAAGCAACAGGTAAAAGCCAGTGGCCCTACATAACAAAAGGCAAAGTCTATTTCATCTGTCGCAACAATTACGGCCAGCGGTTCTCGGGAGTAAAAAGTATTTTTCTTATTACTTACCTTGAAAATGGTAAAAAGAATAACTGGTTTATACTTCACAAGCCTTCTAGGCCAACTGGATGGAAATATAGGTTAAGTGAGGCCAGTGTTAAAGTCCACAAAGCTGCCTTACCAGTAACATTCGACGTACTAATAGATGTAACATTCTGACTAGTTCCAAGTGTTCTAGCAATTCATTAGATTTGGAATAAACGTTCCGTCTGTATGTCTCAACATGCCAAACAAAAGGAGAGTTTTAACTTGTTGGCTTACGGCATCTCAAATGACTTATACTTTGTTTGATGGGTTTTCTAGCTACGTACGTTGGTGTTGGTTGAATATTTACGATTTTCTATATTTCGTTATAAGTTCATAAAATCTCAGGCTTGAAAGAAGGTTTTTCTAAGGTATGTAGTGTCCAACAAAATCTGTGTTCTTGCTAATTATTTTTATTAGTTTAAAGTTCAGTATCTGACTGTAAATTATAGAAGTAACTGGCAGCAACGAATTTCCAAAATATAAACGCTTCATCTGATTTTATCGATCGCCGTGTCTTTAGACAGATATTAGTGGAAACCTGAATTGGTATGAATTACAGGCATGTAACTTGAATAGTATATGAGTTATTGGAGGTTAAAGTGGCTGATTACTATCGTCGGGTCCGGCCATAAGTACTCCACAGTTACACGAAAAAACGGTAGCAGCATGCTTATAAATACATTTATTCATCTATGTCTTTGTTTATATCCGATATATGCTATTCATGAAGAAATTGGTTAAATATTTACTGTGGTTTAGAAAGCACAGACACATTAGGCTACTAGCCTACCTTTTGTTCTATTCCTATGATATTTGTTTATGTATCTAATATTGTGTGTTAGAGCGTGTTTATGGTCCAGGTGTAGGAATATTTATTTAATTTCAAGTTATTTAAATGTAACTCTAGTATTTCGTATGTGTTTAAATATGTTTGTGAGTGTACGTTGGATTGAATACATGGCGCGAGCGCTCTAGCCAATCACAGCGCTCGTGAACGGGGAGACTGGATGGAAGCGAGATCGGGAGAGGAGGACACGCGGAGTTCCGGCAGTGCGGCAGTTCTGGGGTTGCTGCACAGGACACGGGAAGGAGTGCTGGACGTGACGGCGCGACGGACGCTCGGTCGCGTCAAAGACTTAGAGAGTGTGGAGCGGTCTGCGCGTGGTCGCGGCAGATAGAAATACTTTGGAGGGCCGACTTGTGAACTTGTGAGATTTCCGCAGCTTCTACAGCGAAGACGTAGGGTGCGTTTAGAAGTGAATATCTCGCGAGCTGTGTTGTTGTTATTAACTAATTACGAGCTGTAGGAATCTATTGTTTCCCTGTTATTCAACTTATATTTTATTTAATTTCTGGACCATCGACACCAATAAGTGTTTTGCAGAAATATACCACAGTTAGAAAAGTACTTCTACTATCGTACTCATCATTTAAAGTCGCTAAGACAGTACCTGCAGATTTTATTTAATTGCAGTCTTTCATTTATAAATTTATGTTACATTCATAATTCGCAATTGCCGAGTGATAGAAACCTTCGACCATTCGATTCATGTGTGTATTCTTATCGTATACTGTAGACTTAGCAGTAATGCGGCAACTATGTATCCCAGCCCCTACACAACGAAACCAGCCAAAACTTTTAATACTGGATCTCTGACTCTGAGGGTGCGTAGTTATTTGAAAGCCCGCAGTACTGCTGTCGGGTGTCCAGCGGGATGCAGTCATTTCCGTAACACGGTATTTCGACAGTCTACCTTGCCGTCATTTTCAGGTGATTCCTGTAGAACGATTATCGTTGACGCTGAAATCGGACGCTCCATTGGCAAGCTTTCCTTGCTTGGCGGGTTGAGCAGTTTAAGTATAAATTTACTGTTCCTCCGTTCCTGTGATGAATATGGAAGCCTTACCTATATGAATCTGCCAGGGTTAATGTGGTGCTTATGTCCTGTGTCTGCAGTGAAAATTATTCTAACAGCAGGTCAGGCCAACGCGTCGTTGGCCTGTGGTGCGGTTGATTACCCAGTCCACGTACGAGACGGTTGCGAGACTGACACGCCATCTCGTAGAAGGACCTTGCGGTGATCCAAAATCTGTTCTGCACGAGTGGGATGCCAGTGTTCTCGTGCAACAGACAAGTGGAGTACTCCTCAGAAGATAGACCCTAGGCAGTGTGTGTTGCGATGCCTTTCCAAACCACATACATGTACTGGAGATCGAAGGAGACCTGCGTCCCTCAGGGTCCATTCACGTCCGTCGCCCAAACCCTCTCTCCGTCATCGTTATTTTGTACCATCCAACAAGGAGAATAAAAAGTACATACTATAAAATCTCCGCTGACGTCATTCGCCAGAGAACTCGCTACGATTTCTACCGCAACTCTGTTTTCTGATATATATGTGGATGGGAGTTAGCGAGAATTCTCGCATTCTTAGGATAACGCTAGAAATTGAAAGATGTCCTCGCATTGTCCCTGACCAACCCTTCCCACAGCCAGCACAAAGATGGTGTTTGTTTTCAATATATATATCAGAAGAGAGGGTTGCAGTAAAAATCTTATCGAGTTCTCTGTCAAATGACGTTAACGAAGATTTTATAGTTTGTACTTTTTTCTCTTTATTGGATGGTATAAAATAATGATGATAGGGAGACTGTTTGGATGACAGATGTGAATGCACCCTGGGGGACGCAGATCTCCTTCGAACTGCTGTACCTGTATGTAGTTTGGAAAGGCATCGCAACACAGTAACAAAACCCTCGTACTTCTTCCAGTTCCCTTAACTGCATGCAGTGTGTCTCGTGCTACCTCATGTTGCAGGAGAAAGCTTTGCTTGGTCTTGACCTTACACGTCGTGTACATTTGGCAGAGCTATGACAACATGTTCCCATTTTCCACCGAGTGGTCAAAAATGTTGGTCCTGTCACATTACCTCAGCTCAACCTGTTTCTACACAGGTTGTTGAAGGTGGTAAGTATAGCGCTCTCCTACTTACACTCATTTCCCACGTAAATTGAGATGATCACATGGACAAAGATGCAGAGACTGAAGAACAGTTACAACATGTACAGGGATTTATTATGCCAGAGCAAAAGTAGCCCCTGAGGGCCGGAAACCCATATTACATCACAGAGGAGGGGGTTGCCTATGTCCAAGCCGTACCAAAACCACCATGATAAACATCGGCTATTTACATACAAGATAATGGAAACTGACATTCCGAGCACTACTTTCTCCAGGAGGAGCAAAAAGTATCACTACACCAAAACCTGATTGGCTGCAGACAGCTATTTAGGGGCTAGAACCAGCCCCGAAGTTCAGTGCAGTCTGGATGCCAACCTCGTGGATTTTGACCGCCATCAACTGGTGGCTGTCAACAGGGTGCTCCTCCATGTGGAAAACGATGCCAATCCAAGAGTCATCATACCAACTTCCCTGCGGTCCTGGATTCTCTCCGTCTTACATCAATGTCACTAGAGTATTGCCCAGACGAAAACCCTCGCACATCGCCATGTCTTCTGGGTAGGCATGACATCAGACATGGAGCTCTTGTACTGGGGTTGTCCTTCCAATCCTGGCCAGCTGCTTCCCTCCCACGGGAACGCGTCAGTGTGATTTTGAGGGGACCCTTCCTCGGCGCTTACTGGTTATTCGTCACAGATGCCTATTCCCACTTCCCTTTCATTATCTGATGCTCCTGTATCATCACAGAGAATATCATCATGGCCCTCTCAAAATTGAAGGCCAGCCCATCACTTTGGTATCTGACAACAGCCCGCAATTTCGCAGTCAAGAGTTCGCCAAATTCTGCCACAGTAACGGTATCCACCACTTCTTTACCCCTCCTCTCCATCCCCAATCCAACGGAGAGTTGGAGCCCCGTGTTCCCACTTTCAAAACTCAGATGAAGAAGTACACAGATGATCGTTCTCCAGAAGAAGCTCTTATTTTATTTTTCAATACCTACAGGGCCACGCCAGTGGGTGACAAAAGTCCAGCCTAACTCCTCCATGGTCACCAGCCTCGAATCCTACTCCATCTCCTCCTACCGCACGTTAGACTTCGTGCACTGCTCAGCGCTTCCCGATATCTACCTGGCTCCAAGGTGTTGGCTCGAGGTTTTGGGCCCAGGCCCAGCTGGCTTCTGGGGATCATTATCCGGCCCCGTGGGCGACATCTGTTCGACATATGTCTGGACGACAGGGTGGTTTTGCGTCACTGCAACCAACTGCATCCTCGTTGCCTCGAGCAGCCGCAGCCCCAAACACCGGTTCCTCTATCTCTCCCATCGGCGGCCCTTTCCTTGGGGCCTATGTTGATGACATCTCCTCAGTTGGTGTATGTCCTTCCCAGAGATACCGAGCAGCCAGTGTACTGGTCATAAGATTTTGTAAAATTCTTACGACCTCAATCTAGCGTTGAAAATTTTTAAAGTGATTCATCGTATAACACACCATCTACTGTACCTAATAATTCTCAATGAACCATCATCCTCCCTCACCTACAACCCTGTAGATATACGTACACCCGGACTTTCAGTCTGTTAACACACACCCTGGCGATCAGTATCTATATTCAATGTCGCGATATTTGTGTGGAAAACCACTTCCTCTTCCACGGCCCTGTTACATTAACTCAGCTCGCCCTGTTTCTACATGGGTTATAGAAGGTTGTAAATATAGCGCTCTCCGACTTATCCTCATCTCCGACTTAAATTGGGGCGATCACATGGACAAAGCTGGAGAGACTGAGGAACAGTTGTAACATGCATAGGGACTCTCTAAAACCGCATTGGAGTTTCGCTGTAGCAGCAGGGTCAAAAAGGGTGACTCCCTTTGAGATATGACAGTGCCACGAAAATGATTCACTAGTGGCCGTAATCACTAAGAGACATCGCCATGGGATCCAACGCAAGTATGGCGTTGAATGTGAAGACGTGATTCAAAATTGCAGACAGCATTTCTACTGGACTACGTAACACCATAGGTCTGAAAACCCAGTAGATTCGTCTATGATTTTGTACATTTCATACGACCTCAATCTAGTGTTGCATACTTTTAAAGTGATTCGTCACATAGCACACCATCTACTATATATGATAATTCTCAATCAACCATCATTCACCCCCGCCTACAGCCCAGTGGATAACCTCAGACATAGTATCGAGATAGAATGTGCTACAGAATCTGGAGAAATATACAGTGGTAGTATCCGGGAGTTCCAATTGTCGTCTTCATACCACGTTCCCTAGCCGAATCTCTTTCTAAATTCGCTGATTTTGTTATGAGCTTACTCCATCAGCGACGTATACCTGCACTTTCAGTCTGTTAACACACATCCCGGACATCCGCGTGTATATTCAATTTCGCGATATATGTGTGGCACACCACTTCATTCAGATGCAATACCATATCTCCATTTCTAAAGCTTGTATAGTTTTTAACATGGATATTGTTAGCAATACTTGTGTGCCCCTGTAGGACCAAGACTACTTGTGACAGTAACACAGCCAAGGCCATTGTGTTTTTTTAAATAGCTGCTTGCTTATAATACGATTACGTCTTTCTTCTTAACACACACTGGTACCACTCGCAAGGCAAACAAATGAGACGTGTCCATCCATCGCACATTTTCACTCATTATTGTTTAGTGTTGCCAGCATTCAGTTATTGGCGAAGTATTGTACTTAGTAGTAGGGGGTGTGTGACAGATTCACTGTGATCAGCTGGCTTATTTAGTATGTGTACTATGGTCAGTGTTCCGACAAGTGCAAAGAAAATGACTTTGTTCTATCGTAAGGGCTGTATGAATTTGGCATAGAAAATGGCGATAGCTGTGAGGGAATGATATTTTTAAGTAGAAAATTATGTCCCGCCATAAGAATGCCACAGATTTTGATATTTTCGCAGCCACCATATTCAGAAGGGGTATTTCCGATACTTCGCTTATTGTCGAATGTCGTCAGATTGATGTTGCAATCGTAATATTTCATTGTAAGTACAATGACTGCTTCCACATATTTCCCGTCTTTACATGGTTGAGGGAACATCGATCGTGAGGTGTATTGTGTGAATGTAGGCGGTAATAGACTGGTGGAAGATACGTTTGTTGGTTCCCTAGGCATGAGAAACACGTTAGTTGAGTTTGCAGAGTACAAGGATGATTTGGAATATGTTATATCATTTGCAGCGATATTCGTTAAGATATGAGTAGAATTATCAGTTCCTCTACTTTTTGGAGTTTACGCTTAAAAATATTCGCAGGCAAGATAAATTTCTAGTTACTCAGTGGTTTGCAGTACGTTCCACCTCGCTACACCTCGCTAAAGTTTCCGGTTTCTAGAGATATCATTTCCGCACTTTAACTTCGGAATTATAATGTTCGAGCGACCGGTAGCATACTGCTATGTGTTTGAGATCGAGAACTATCTCGAAAATGGTATGATATTCTGGAAATCTATGTAAAAATACTTATATTCTTGTAATCCCAGAGGCTCGAGATGGCTGTGGAAAGTATGGCACCATGCAAACAAGAAGGCAGGAGCTGGACACAGTAACGCTTTTGCGCCGAGAGGAATCAGCCCAGCCCTTTTCTTTCGCTACTGCCTTTTTCCGTATCGTGGCAGGGTCAAGGACGGATTTGGCATCGTTAATTTTAAGGGGTTGCTGGATGCCCTTCCTGCCGCCACCCCATATCCCCCAGGACGGAAATAGTTTACCACAGCTGTCTGCGTCTAGTGTAAATCATGAAAGAGGGCGAATGTGTTGCAATTGTCTGCGAGTCGTGTAACTGAGGCGCAACGTGGGAACCAACTCGGTATTCAGCTAGTGGGATGTGGAAAACCGCCTAAAACCACATCCAGGCTGGCCGGCTTATCGACTCTCATCGTTAATCCGCCAGGCGGACTAGATCCGGGACCAGCGCGTCTATTCGAGACCAGGAAACAGCGCGTTAGCGCTCTCGGCTATCATGTAGAGTTAAGGAACCAGCCCAGCTATTATACACCGCTTTGGAGGGTCACTACTGAGGACGCTCAGATTGCGTATCGGGCCAGCGTATGCCGTGGGCAGTTGATTCGCGAACATTGGCTGTAGTGGATGATCGACCGACCTCATGGGAAACATCTAGTGCTGTGAGAACTATATACGGCGTATGTGCTTATGTTTTTTTGGGGTTCGTCTGATTCGTGGCATATATATGTGTGGCTGGATGTCGATAGCCATATGCAGATTTTGTATAACGCAGGATACGAATTGTGTGTGGTGATTAGCGCGTTTGGAGATTGGTTTCAAGCTGATAACTTCAAGCTTTCCGCGACAGTAGCACAGCAGTGTAATTGAGGAAGTATCTCTGGTGATAGTTTCCGTATTTCATGATCTGTAGACCACTTTTGCAGGGTTTCACTGTCAGTGCAATATCACTGCTGTATGATTAAATGATGATGGCATCCTCTTGGGTAAGATATTCCGGAGGTAAAACAATCCCCCATTCGGATCTCCGGGCGGGGACTACTCAAGAGGACGTCGTTATCAGGAGAAAGAAAACTGGCGTTCTACGGATCGGGGCATGGAATGTCAGATCCCTTAATCGAGCAGGTAGTTTAGAAAATTTAAAAAGGGAAATGGATAGGTTAAGGTTAGATGTAGTGGGAATTTGTGAAGTTCGGTGGCGGGAGGAACAAGACTTTTGGTCAGATGAATACAGGGTTATAAATACAAAATCAAATAGGGGTAACGCAGGAGCAGGTTTAATAATGAATAATAAAATAGGAGTGCGGGTAAGCTACTACAAACAGCATAGTGAACGCATTATTGTGGCCAAGATAGAGACGAAGCCCACGCCTACTACAGTAGTACAAGTTTATATGCCATCTAGCTCTGCAGATGATGAAGAAATTGATGTAATGTATGAGGAGATGAAATAAATTATTCAGGTAGTGAAGGGAGACGAAAATTTAATAGTCATGGGTGACTGGAATTCAACAGTAGGAAAAGGAAGAGAAGGAAACACAGTAGATCAATATGGATTGGGATTAAGAAATTAAAGAGGAAGCCGCCTGGTAGAATTTTGCACACAGCATAACTTAATCATAGCTAACACTTGGTTCAAGAATCATGAAAGAAGTTTGTATACATGTAAAAACCCTGGAGATACTGGAAGGTTTCACATAGATTATATAATGGTAAGACAGAGATTTAGGAACCAGGTTTTAAATTGCAAGACATTTCCAGGGGCAGGTGTGGACTCTGACCACAATCTATTGGTTATGAAGTGTAGATTAAAACTGAAGAAACTGCAAAAATGTGGGAAATTAAGGAGATGGGACCTGGATAAACTGGAAGAACCAGAGGTTGTACAGAGTTTCAGAGAGAGCATAAGGGAACAATTGACAGGAATTGGGGAAAGAAATACAGCAGAAGAAGAATGGGTAGCTTTGAGGGATGAAACAGTGAAGGCAGCAGAGGATCAAGTAGGTAAAAGGACGACGGCTAGTAGAAATCCTTGGGTAACAGAAGAGATACTGAATTTAATTGATGAAAGGAGAAAATACAAAAATACAGTAAATGAAGCAGGCAAAAAGGAATACAAACGTCTCAAAAATGAGATCGACAGGAAGTGCAAAATGGCTAAGCAGGGATAACTAGAGGAAAAATGTAAGGATGTAGAGGCGTACAACACTAGGGGTAAGATAGATACTGCCTACAGGAAAATTAAAGAGACCTTTGGAAAAAAGAGAACCACTTGTGTGAATATCAAGAGCTCAGATGCAAACACAGTTCTAAGCAAAGAACGGTAGGCAGAAAGGTGGAGGGAGTACACAGAGGGTCTATACAGGGCCGATGTTCTTGAGGACAATATTATGGAAATGGAAGAGGATGTAGATGAAGATGAAATGGAAGATATGATACTGTGTGAAGAGTTTGACAGAGCACTGAAGGACCTAAGTGGAAACAAGGCCCCGAGAGTAAACAACTTTCTATTAGAACTACTGACAGCCTTGGGAGAGTCAGTCCTGACAAAACTCTACCATCTGGTGAGCGAGATGTATGGGACAGGCGAAATTCCCTCAGTCTTCAAGAAGAATATAATCATTCCAATCCCAAAGAAAGCTGGTGTTGACAGATGTGAAAATTACCGAACTATCAGTTTAATAAGCCACGGCTGCAAAATACTAACGCGAATTCTTTACAGACGAATGGAAAAACTGGTAGAAGCCGACCTCGGGGCAGATCAGTTTGGATTCCGTAGAAATGTTGGAATACGTGAGCAGTACTGACCCTACGACCTATCTTAGAAGATAGGTTAAGGAAAGGAAAACCTACGTTTCTAGCATTTGTAGACTTAGAGAAAGCTTTTGACAATGTTGACTGGAATATTCTATTTCAAATTCTGAAGGTAACAGGGGTAAAATACAGGGAGCGAAAGTTTATTTACGTTTTGTACAGAAACCAGATGGCAGTTATAAGAGGCGAGGGGCATGAAAGGGAAGCAGTGGTTGGGATGGGAGTGAGACAGGTTTGTGGCCTCTCCCCGATGCTACTGAATCTGTATATTGAGCAAGCAGTAAAAGAAGCAAAAGAAAAGTTTGGAGTAGGCATTAAAATCCATGGAGCAGAAATAAAAACTTTGAGTTCAAAAAATTGTTCAAATGGCTCTGAGCACTATGGAAGTCAATTTCTGAGTCCCCTAGAACTTAGAACTAGTTAAACCTAACTAACCTAAGGACATCACACACATCCATGCCCGAGGCAGGATTCGAACCTACGACCGTAGCGGTCTCACGGTTCCAGACTGCAGCGCCTAGAACCGCAGGGCCACTTCGGCCGGCTGTAATTCTGTCAGAGACAGCAAAGGACTTAGAAGAGCATTTGAATGGAATGGACAGTGTCTTGAAAGGAGGGTATAAGATGAACATCAACAAAAGCAAAACGAGGATAATGGAATGTAGTCGAATTAAATCGGGTGACGCTGAGGGAAATAGATTAGGAAACGTGACACTTAAAGTAGTAAAGGAGTTTTACTATTTCGGGAGCAAAATAACTGATGATGGTCGAAGTAGAGAAAATATAAAATGTAGACTGTCAATGGCAAGGAAAGCGTTTCTGAAGAAGAGAAATTTGTTAACATCGAGTATTGATTTAATTGTCAGGAAGTCGTTTCTGAAAGAGAATAGAAGCTCTCGAAATGTGGTGCTACAGAAGAATGCTGAAAATGATATGGGTAGATCACATAACTAATGAGGAGGTATTGAATAGAATTGGGGAGCAGAGGAGTTTGTGGCACAACTTGACTAGAAGAAGGGATTGGTTGGTAGAACATGTTATGAGGCATCAAGGGATCACCAATTTAGTACTGGAGGGCAGAGTGGAGGGTAAAAATGGTAAAGGGGGACCAAGAGATGAATACACCAAGCAGATTCAGAAGGATGTAGGCTGCAGTAGGTACTGGGAGATGAAGAAGCTTACACAGGATAGAGTACCATGGAGAGCTGCATCAAACCATTCTCAGGACTGAAGACCACAACAACAACATGATTTTTTCGATCTGTGCAAAATAGTTTTGCCTCTAAAAGTCTCAATTTGTCTGTGTCTGTAGATAATAGGGGACACTGCTCTCTCACTGGCAGTAGAAGCAGTTTGTCAGGTAAATTCTGTAAGAACCAATCAGAATGCTCCTTTCACACAAAGTTCCATGACTTTGGAGTTTCACAACACATTGTTTGTGCGGGGCATAGGAGCCTCAACAGACTAGTTCGAAGAACACAGGGGCAAGGCGTATACAGGAAGTTCTGGAGAGACACGTGATGTCTTCTTTATTCGAGTGTTCAGACACAGGTCCTCCGGTTTGGTCATGCAGGATGATGTCCCTCACCCACTTTTGTGGCTTTAGAGCATCTCCAGAGCAGAATCTGAAGGATATCGAAACTTAACCGAAAACTCCAGCCATTTTTCTCGTTTGTAGGACAGTGCTTCGAATTCTATTTGTGTAATTGTTGTGATTTTTCCGTCTGTGCTTGGACACTAGTGTGTGATTCGAGCAGCAAGGAAAATGACGTGTAACTCCAGCAGCAGTAAATGTGACTCCAGCAGCAGCAAATGTAAACTTACCCACTCACCATTTCAGGTAAGTGATAAACACCACAGCAGCTGTAGGGCTCAGAAATTTTTTCTCTCTCTGTCTGTGCCTTCAAAGATGCAGCTAAAACTCGAAAAGTAGTGAGCACTCTCTTTCCAGAGCTACAGAGATATTTATTTAGACTTCCTGTAAAAATCAGATTTTGCAGGTGATATCGGTTTCGGGATATATTTCCCACAAAAGCGTGTGAAGTGTCTCAGGGAGGTATCACAAGTGTGCTGCCACCTTTTTAGTATGTGTGTTCAAGTTTGGGGTGGTGATTGTGATACTCCTAGGAATAAACCGAGGAATTACATTGAAAATTGTTTAAACATTCTTGCATCATCTGGAAAGCTCTCTTTCTCTCTTTGTGAAATTGTACATCTGGTTCCTCTGACCGTTTCATGTTATGTATATGACAGTATTCCGCACCACCGTTATTAAATAACTCCAGATGCATTTCGTTTTCAATGGCGAAGGGTATCTGTGTGCAGATATGGGAAGGACGTAAGCAGCGGATATTTCCAGCATGACAGGGAGTGCTTAGCGTGCGGCCCTGCAGCTGCCGTGTGGCGTGCCATGAGTCCTGTGCACTCCCTGCCCGAGATTTCACACCCGTTGAAGGGGCCACGTGCTGGAATGAACGTCTTGCCTCTTGCGCTTCAGAAGACATACTAAAATTTCCCGAATGATCTACAGTTACAGAACATGCACTTATCAACATGAGTCGCGAAGTGTAACTTTGCCCCACCCTGCTGCATCTTCATTATTTGATGAAATGTGTTCATGTCATCAAAATCGATGCTATCGACACAGTTCTCAGATATATGATTCTAGCTGCTGTACCCGTTAAACTCCTCCTCCTCCAGCACAGACATCTCATGCAGACATCTGTCCTTCCAATCTAGCAGCTAGACACAGACTGAACCCATTTACCACCATTTTTCCACAGACCGCCATCTTGAATTATGTCACAGGATGGGAGAGGGCAAGGGCCGACAGAGCCCTCTGATGGTGGTGTTGTGAACTGCTTTAGTTGGACTCCTGACCTCATGGTGAACACACTGGATAGAGCTACTGTCTATGACAACTCAGAGTGTTTAAATAAACAATGCATATGTAAGTCTTTCCAATCCAGCAGCCCAACACAGACTAAGACCTTTTCCTGATAATTTCCAGATGGGGGAGGGGAGGAGGGAGTTTGAGGGGGGATGGGAGGGTGTTAGGTTAGTGGAGGTTGCCCAACTGACCTATTTTTCCGCCCAAATTTGAACTTCCCGCCATGACGTCACTGACATTGCCACATCTATTGCTGCCACCTTGGATCTGCCATCTTGAATAAATTTGGCAACAATTCAACATGGGATGGCACAAACTTTGCCTACTACTCAGGGTGACCCCCTAGGTACTTCGGCATTCTGCTCCATGGGATGGGTGATCCCATGATCACGGCTGACGGAAAATCTGGCGGCAGCGTTCTTCAGTTGAAAATTACTGCGCATTATCCACCAATCCAATGTTTTAATTATTTGAGGAGTAAGTCGAGACCCTTTTGTATCACGTTTTGCAACACATACCTGATTTAATTTTGTGTGTTTAGCTTCGAATTATAACCACAGCATTTACTGTACATACAGTGAAGGAAAAGAAAACTCAGCACAGAAAAGTAGTTAAAAAAGGGTACTGAAATTTTGGGAATACATTTGGATAGCTAACATATATAAGTGATTAACAGAGCAAGAACGCAGCTTAATGTAAGCTCGAGATAAGCCACTGCAAATGTGAAATGCTCATACATTAGCAAGGATGCAAGGATACAAACGTGCATAAAAGTATTGTACAGGTGCCGGATGTCAGTTTGTGGGATGGAATTCAATGCCTGTTGCACTTGGAAGATCCGTACAGGGACAGTTAACGCTGTTTGTGGATGACGCTGGAGATGTCGCTAGATGACATCCCGTATTTGCTCTATTGGAGACAGATCTGATTGAGCAGATCATGGGCCGGCCAGTGTGGCCGAGCGGTTCTAGGCGCTTCAGTCTGGAACCGCGTGACCGCTACGGTCGTAGGTTCGAATCCTGCCTCAGGCATGGATGTCCTTAGGTTAGTTAGGTTTAAGTAGTTCTAAGTTCTAGGGGACTGATAACCTCAGATGTTAAGTCCCATAGTGCTCAGAGCCATTTCTGAGCAGACCAAGGCAACAATCAACACTCCAGAGAGCATGCTGGGTTACAACAGCGGTATGTGGCCGAGCGTTATCCTGTTGGAAAACATCCCCTTGAATGCTGTTCATGAATGGCAGCACAACAGGTCCAATCATTAGATGGACGTACAATTTTTCAGTCAGGGTGGGTGGGATTACCATGAGAGTGCTCCTGCTGTCATACGAAATCACACACCCAGTCTGTCTAGCATGCTGACAGGTTGGTTGTAGACCTTCAACTGGCCTCCTCCTACCCACTGCACGGACATCATTGGCACCAAGGCAGTATCAGTTTTCATCTGAAAACACAACAGACATTCACCCTGCCCTCCAAAAGGCTCTCGTTTGACACAACTGAAGTCGCAAACGGCGGAAGCTTGAGGCCACTGGAAAGCACGCTACAGGGCGTGTGTCTCGGAGCAGTACTTGAAGTAACCGATTTCTAACAGTTCACAGTTCACCGTGTCACTGTGGTGCCAACTGCTGCTCAAATTGCTGCTGCAGGTATAGTACGATGCGCTAGAGCCATACGACGAACACGATGGTCTGCCCTCTCGATAGTGCCACGTGGCCGTCTGCGGCCCAGTCTTATTGCGACCGCACATTCTCGCGACCTGCGCTGTCAGCAATCAAGTACAGTGGCTACATTCCTGCCGTCTTTTTGCAGTATCACAGAAGGAACATACAGTTTCTCATAGTCCTATTACACGAACTCGTGCAAACTCAGTGAGGTGTTGATAATGGCGTCTTCGTCACCTTAAATGTGTTCTTGACTAACATCGTCTCACCACAACCAATTTCGAAGGTAATTAACGCTCAGAACCGTTACAGCACTCATTTAAAGCAAACCTGATTTGAATTCTCATAGAGGTGCTACAAGCGCAACTCGTATGCAATTGGCGGTAAATCTGAACAGACATCATCTTTCAGATGCAGAAACATACCTACCAACTTTCGTTTATGTCGCACAACTCTTTGTTGGTGTTGCGACTTTTTTGCCAAGTCCACGTCTCAGCGTTTTCATGTGTAACCAGCTATAACAAGTGGTGTAATAGCTCAAAATACAAACGTAGAAAAAATTGGTAGAGGTAGTTTTGTGGCGTTAAGACAACAGATCTCGTTTCGAGTAATAGCGTGACTGTCTTTAGCATGATTAGGATTACTGCCAGCACTATAAAGTGCTCTAGAAAGGAAGATTAACTTTTATATGCATTATCGATGTCACGATCTCCTCATCCAAAATAGTTCAAATGGCTCTGAGCACTGTGGGACTTAACTTCTAAGGTCATCAGTCCCCTAGAACTTAGAACCTCTAAAACTTAACTAACCTAAGGACATCACACACATCCATGCCCGAGGCAGGATTCGAACCTGCGACCGTAGCGGTCGCGTGGTTCCAGACTGTAGCGCCTAGAACCGCTCGGCCACCCCGGCCGGCTCTCCTCATCCACCAACACTGCCAGGCGTGTTTGCATTTGTCTCGTGCTCGAGAATGCTGACATGATAATGTTTATATATGACTGTCATAGCACTGCCTTTGAATATGACGGAAAGACGAAATGAGTAAGACTCATGAAGAAGAAAAGAATGGTCAAGACATAAGTAAAGTTATTAAAACTCCCAGTTGAGCTATCTTCTCTTGACTATCCTTCAGATGGAAAAGCAATAACGTAATTCTGTAATTCATTTTTTTTTCTACAACAGCAGACTGAAACGCGTTCTGCCTCCATTTACATGCCAGCACCGCATATTACTACACTCCTGGAAATGGAAAAAAGAACACATTGACACCGGTGTGTCAGACCCACCATACTTGCTCCGGACACTGCGAGAGGGCTGTACAAGCAATGATCACACGCACGGCACAGCGGACACACCAGGAACCGCGGTGTTGGCCGTCGAATGGCGCTAGCTGCGCAGCATTTGTGCACCGCCACCGTCAGTGTCAGCCAGTTTGCCGTGGCATACGGAGCTCCATCGCAGTCTTTAACACTGGTAGCATGCCGCGACAGTGTGGATGTGAACCGTATGTGCAGTTGACGGACTTTGAGCGACGGCGTATAGTGGGCATGCGGGAGGCCGGGTGGACGTACCGCCGAATTGCTCAACACGTGGGGCGTGAGGTCTCCACAGTACATCAATGTTGTCGCCAGTGGTCGGCGGAAGGTGCACGTGCCCGTCGACCTGGGACCGGACCGCAGCGACGCACGGATGCACGCCAAGACCGTAGGATACTACGCAGTGCCGTAGAGGACCGCACCGCCACTACCGAGCAAATTAGGGACACTGTTGCTCCTGGGGTATCGGCGACGACCATTCGCAACCGTCTCCATGAAGCTGCGCTACGGTCCCGCACACCGTTAGGCTGTCTTCCGCTCAAGCCCCAACATCGTGCAGCCCGCCTCCAGTGGTGTCGCGACAGGCGTGAATGGAGGGACGAATGGGGACGTGTCGTCTTCAGCGATGAGAGTCGCTTCTGCCTTGGTGCCAATGATGGTCGTATGCGTGTTTGGCGCCGTGAAGGTGAGCGCCACAATCAGGACTGCATACGACCGAGGCACACAGGGCCAACACCCGGCATCATGGTGTGGGGAGCGATCTCCTACACTGGCCGTACACCTCTGGTGATCGTCGAGGGGACACTGAATAGTGCACGGTACATCCAAACCGTCATCGAACCCATCGTTCTACCATTCCTAGACCGGCAAGGGAACTAGCTGTTCCAACAGGACAATGCACGTCCGCATGTATCCCGTGCCACCCGACGTGCTCTAGAAGGTGTAAGTCAACTACCCTGGCCAGCAAGATCTCCGGATCTGTCCCCCATTGAGCATGTTTGGGACTGGATGACGCGTCGTCTCACGCGGTCTGCACGTCCAGCACGAACGCTGGTCCAACTGAGGCGCCAGGTGGAAATGGCATGGCAAGCCGTTCCACAGGACTACATCCAGCATCTCTACGATCGTCTCCATGGGAGAATAGCAGCCTGAATTGCTGCGAAAGGTGGATATACACTGTACGAGTGCCGACATTGTGCATGCTCTGTTGCCTGTGTCTATGTGCCTGTGGTTCTGTCAGTGTGATCATGTGATGTATCTGACCCCAGGAATGTGTCAATAAAGTTTCCCCTTCCTGGGACAATGAATTCACGGTGTTCTTATTTCAATTTCCAGGAGTGTATATACCCATAAATTATTATAGAGTAACTGTGGATGTCACAGTACCAGGATGTCACAGTTCTATACAGAATGCATCTCACATGTTGCTGTCTCCCCCTTCTTTCTCAATTCGCGAACAGCACGCCACAGAGATGCCAGTAGCCTTTACGATGTATGCCAGATACCACATGTGGCTAGTACGTGTCTTGACGTAGGGGGCTCACATTCGTACTTTCACGTCTGCACACTGATATTAGCGTAGCGTGCTGGAACTGTAGCACATTTACACATGTAATGATATCTGTTGCATCGTTAGATCACTAACAAGGAACCTCTTGAGTGTGAGGTCGCAAAAGGCCAATGGAGTTTACGACATTCGAAGCCCCACATATTGTCTACCATGCAACCGCAACATTTATAACTAATGGCATCAGGGGGAGGGACTGGAGGTACTACTGAGCACAGCATGAGGCTACGGAGTGTATTTGATCTGTTTAGGCGACGAGTAGTTCACAACAATGCTGCAGTGCTAGTGGTGTTGATACAAAGCAGAGCAATGGCAAAGATAAACAAAGCAACATTGCATAATGCTGCCGAAATTGACATTTCGTCAGAACGGAATCCAAAGAAATTTCGCAGAGTCAGAAAAAATGGCAGACGAAATAATAACGTTTCTCCACCATGAGTCAGTGCAATGTGTCATGTCGTATACACTCGAATGTGCGGACGCTGTACATGAGGAGTTCAATGATAAGGATACGTGCTGAACAAGTGAAAGTGATATTGAAACATGTCGACTCACGTAGTGCATCATACTTGGCGTACAGGGAGCCAGTGAAATGTAGTCTGCAGTGAAATGTAGTAAAGGACTATCGTTGTCCAAGGAGAAGGTACAAAACATAATTTCGAAGATCATCCAAAGCATCATAAAAAATAAATAAATAAATAAAAAAATTTAGAAAAATACTATGAAAAAATTTAGCATAAGTCAGCAGCAATATGATCGTGTAGTACATACGAAAAACTAAGGATATTCGACGGGGGACAAGGCACACTTCCTACAAAAACTGTTGTTTGCGCGTTTCAAGGAAGCTTCGATACAATTTAAGAATGTGTATGATAGTGACCTACTGCATTACGCATATCAGACTGCGCGCGACGTGGATTACAGTGATTCGAAGGGAAACAGTGTATGGTTGCATAACTTCGAACACTACTACACACTTGGAAGATGTAAAATGAAACTCTACAAAGTGTCAACTTGCAAACTGCGAAGTCGTTCAGTATAGAATTTGTTTTCAACTCCAACCGATCGGGGTTTGAAGAGGAAATGCAAACCCTGGAAATCAGAGGAACTAAGAGAGCTTTAGCAAGATCAAGTAACATCTATGCCTTATTCCGAGTGTTATCTGGATAGTAAATTGGCTAGAAAGTTATTTACAGTGCTGTGAGAAGTTGGAGGTGCTCTGTCCCTTACGATTCTTTCTCGTGTGAGTGATGATGCAAGGGCAGTAGGGAATATTTACGTCACAGCAAGTAAGATTGGCAAATGGGCGAAAGAGTTCTAGAACTATGGTATGAGAATTGCCTTCGACCAATAACTGGTTGGAATAACTAGCTTTTCCTTGATTTCTAGTCTGAGCATACAAATCACACTCCTTTAGAGCAAACCATCCCCCCCTGAAAAGTGTGTGACATTGCAATTCATACCATCCGGAAACACTGGAGAAATTCAGCGTCTGGATGGTTTTGTTTCTGTGCCTATAAAACATATTATCGCACTATCTGCAGCTACGCCTTAAAGGATAGCCAGTTCCACTATAAGCTCCACGACAGACTGATCACTTTGACGCACCATTTTTCATTGGATGTTGATCGTGCAAGTTAATGATTTATTTTGAACATTTCTTGAATATCGACGATGTCCATTTTATGAAGTGTAATGCAAACATCCCATAACAGATTGATCTATGCACCTTGCGGACACTCGTTTCCTGTCGCCCTCCTGACGCACACGCTGTGTCTTTAGCAGCTAACATTTTTCCTACCATAATTGTTAACACACACTTTCAAATGAGCCTTACTAAAGACTGATCTTGTGACGTCGTACTCAAGGGCTTCCTTGTAAGTAAACAACAAAAAGTGACTTCATGATCACGTGACCAGCTTTTAATAGATTATGTGTTAACTCAATTAGACACATTGACTCTTTAAGGTATCAACACCTTTGCCAGAAAGACAGTAATGTCTCTAAAAATGAATAGCCATTCTTTGCACTCCCTTAGTTACTGTCATGGATACAATAACTCTTATAAGAGTTTGTTCATATATTTAACATCAGCAAATAAAATCTATGGGAAGGTAATGCTTTTGCTAGCCATAGTAACCGCAAATAAACACGTGTCCCAGTATTGTTATCTTACACGGTCTTGACTCTATAGCAAATGTCCGACCCCAGCAGCGCAGCTAGCAAATCGATCTCCAATTAAATGAACTTGAAGTTCTGCATGTACATTCTGCAACGAATAGTTGGTCATCAATTCATTGAAGCCATTAACATTCGCTCCATTAAAACACCGACAGTCTTGTGAGCGTATACAGGGTGATTATAATTAAATTTTCAGTTTCAAACCGCTGTTTAAAAAGAAACGCTGCTCAGAGTGATGTCAAATTTGATCGAAATATTATCAACGAAAAGGGAGACGTTATAAAAAAAATGTATGTAAATTTTCCCACGATTTGGTTCTGTGAGCATAATAACGTAAATGGGTTCTGCTACAAATGACAAATGAATCCAGCCGAGCGGTCTAAAGGCGCTGCAGTCGTGGACTGTATGGCTGGTTACGGCGGAGGTTCGAGTCCTCCATCGGGCATGGGTGTGTGTTTGTCCATAGGATAATTTAGGTTAAGTCGTGTGTAAGCTTAGGGACTAATGACCTTAGCAGTTAAGTCCCATACGATTCCACACATATTTGAACATTTTTGACAAATGAATCGCAGTACACCGCCTATGGTATGAGTTCCACTTTAAACCAACTGTACTGAGCAATGTGCATGACCAAAAATATTTGGAATTCAACAGTTGTGGTGCTGTTAGTTAGGTAAGCCTTTCCATCACGGCAAGGCAGTACTTCAACGTATGGGGAAAAAATCTGTTTTTAATTGTTCTGAGGGCAGAAAACCACATAAAAAGTGATAATGAAATCGGTTTCTAACTGTTGCTGTTTTCTGCCACAAGTTGAAATTGAGAAACACCATGTGCCTTCACAGATCGTAGTGTCTCAGGGGTCACGTTCAGAATGCATTGCGCAATGTGTTCCTTCAGTTTAGCTATGTTTGTATCGGATCACTGAACACATCTTTCAGATAACTCCATAGCCAGAAGTCACACGAATAATGATCAGGTGACCTGGACGGTCAGGCTGGAGGGAAATGACGGTTGATAATTCTAGAATTTTCAAAATGCTTCCCCTACAGCTGTTCATTGGCTGTTGAATGTGCGGAGGAGAGCCAGGTAGCGTAAACGTGATGCTACGCGCTCATGAACGCTGTTGAAAGATTGGAATAACGCTTGTGTGCAAAATCCTCTCACTGCCTTTACCGGTGACAGTACAGCTAACAGGATCAGCAGGACCCATCTCCTCGCAAAAATATGCCCCTACGATAAACAACGTGGTCAACCCACTCATACGTATCTTTATGTGCGTTACTTAAAAGTAAACAATATTTAGAGCAAAACTGAAATTTTCAATGTTTACTCCTGGTTTTATCCGAAAATTGTTGATTTGTCCCTTGAAACAGAGGGTTGTTGTAGTAAAAATAAAGAAAACAACGGATATTTATCATATAGCACTAGAACACCCAATTTCCTCAACAAAAAGGCAAAGTCCAAAAATAGCAAAAAAATATCAAACATCGCTTAAATACTTCGCCGAACTTATATAAAGCATTCTGTTATGGAAACAATTTTTGCATTTATCAATAATAATAGTAAACACTCGTAAACACTCGTTTTCGAGCTTGATGAAGAACATTCTATTGCGTGCAAAACAACAACAATAATTGTAAGTTTTTTGATGTTTATGGAGGTATCAAAAGTAGCTATTTTGGTTACATAAAGGCGTAAAATTTACGTAATAAAGTGATTTTTATTACTTACAATTTGTAACTTATATTCTGTAAGAATATAAAATACACCCTGGATTAACACTGAATAATGTGCGGTTTTAGTTACACCCAAAACATACCACACAAACAAAAAGGCAAAAAGAGCTCGCCCACTCCGTTTCTCTCCTACACACCATTTATGTTTCTTTCCCTACAAATACTACTGGTAACCGTATAATTTACTACATATTTTATGTAATGTACCAAAACTGCCGAACAGTAGTTTTGGCGGAGCGCAGATAATTCTTTGATTTCTCTGGGAGAAGACTCATCAAACTAGGACACATAAAATGTTAGTCCACTTTACTAAATAAACTAATAAGATATTTACTTATCTTTGACACTCTTTTTTGCCACAAGAGTACTGGATAATTTACAGCACTCATGGAGTAGCAAAGCATCACTTGATGCGCTAATTGACAAACTGATCTCTGAAAGTACAATGTTCAACATTAACAACGTTACAAGTTCCTCTGAAACTATAACTACTCATTGGTCCGATATTATGTTGCTGACTGCAGTACCTGAGATCTCGAATTGACTGAGTTATTGCATGCTAAACACCATATTCCCCACTATTGTAGCTTACTGACAAGGGAACCTCCCTATCGCACCCCCCTCAGATTTGGTTGTTAGTTGGCACAGTGGATAGGCCTTGAAAAACTGAACACAGATTAATCGTGAAAACAGGAAGAAGTTGTGTGTAACTATGGAAAAAATAAGCAAAATATGCAAACTTAGTAGTCCATGCGCAAGATAGGCAACATCAAGGTTAGTGTGAGCTCAGGCGCACCGTTGTCCGGTGGCTAGCGTGAGCAGGTGCGGAAAAAGCGGTCCTTGGTTCAAGTCTTCCCTCGAGCGAAAAGTTTATTTTATTCTATTTATGATTATCACATCCACAAGAAAACCTAAATCGGGCAAGGTAGAAAAATCTTTTTACCCATTCGCCAAGTGTACAAGTTAGGTGGGTCGACAACATATTCCTGTCATGTGACGCACATGCCGTCACCAGTGTCGTATAGAATATATCAAACGTGTTTTCCTGTGGAGGAATCGGTTGACCTATGACCCTGCGATCAAATGTTTTCGGTTCCCATTGGAGATGAACGTCCTTTCGTCTACTAATCGCACGGTTTTGCGGTGCGGTCGCAAAACACAGACACTAAACTTATTACAGCGAACAGAGAAGTCAATGAACGAACGGACAGATTATAACTTTGAGAAATTAAACTTTTCACTCGAGGGAAGACTTGAACCAAGAACCTCTTGTTCCGCAGCTGCTCACGCTAACCACGGGACCACGGCTCTCCTGACCTCGCGCTAACCTTGATGTTGTCTATCTTCCGCATGGACTACTCAGTTTGTATATTTTGCTTATTTTTTTCATAGTTCCACACAACTTCTTCCTGTTTTCTCGATTGATCTGTGTTCAGTTTTTCAAGGTCTATCCACTGTGCCAACTTATAACTAAATCTGAGGGGGATGCGATGGGGAGGTTTCCTTGTGACAGGCGTGGTCTCCTGGAGCGCCTCTCATACGTCGTTGCGGATTGCAGTGATCCCTCGCTAATGTTTGTGGTATCGATTTGCGTTACTGACTTTGATATGGCACCGCGATCTTTGGGCGAAAAAAAAAAAAAATCTGCATCGTCCTCGTGTATGGTGGACGTATGTGAAGACAGCGAAAGGTGGGGCGGGGGCGAGAGCGAGGGGTCGGAGGACTAAATACAGACGTAGGTGAGGAGGCAGGAAGGGTAAATGTGGCTGCTGGCGCCTCCCTGCTAGCACTCCGGTATTCACCGCATGTGCGACTGGGAACATCAATTGAAAAACCAGTCGCAGGGTGCACGCCGGAATCCAGAGACCCAGACGGCAGGACGGCGACGGCATCATCCGAAGCTGTGTGACCACCTTACGGGGGCGACATGTCCACGGACATCGTTTCGGGCAGACAGGCCAGAGGTGGCGGCGTATAGATCTCCTTGGACGCCATAGCGGAAGGTGCCGGCCGCGACAGGGGAGAGACGGCTGCGACTGCGGATGTACATCCCGGCGATGTGCTGGATCTGTACAATCATTCTACGGCAGAATCACTGACGTACTCATACGAGTGGTACAGCTTGTTTTGGTGGCTCCACAGTAACCCAGAATAGTCGGGACAACATATAAGGAGCGTCCAAGTGGTTTGGTAATGACTCCACGCTCCCAGTGCGCTGGCCCGAAGTTAAAACGGTGCCCGATCTGATGGGATGAAGATGTGACAAGGTACGGAGTCTACGACCGTGTAAGAATTCTACCGGCGATTTCCTGGCAAGGAGCGGTAGGAGGACAGACAAATTTTCAGTGCCTGGACCCGTGTGGTGGGAACGGAGATTCTTGAAGCGAAATTTCGAAGGAACCGTTTAGCTTCACCGCTAGACTGGGGTTGAAGGGTGCAGTGGTTATATGGTGTATGCTATTAGCAGCACAAAGCTGTTGGAAACCGGCTGACGTGAACTGTGGACCAATGTGCGTGCTAATTACCTTAGAAACACATTCGAGACAGGAAAATAGAAGCAAAGCCGATACCGCACTTTCAGTAGAAAAAAATGGCTCTGATCACTATGGGACATAACATCTGAGGTCATCTGTCCCCTATAACTTAGAATTACTTAAGCCTAACTAACCTAAGGACATCACACCTCCATGCCCGAGGCAGGATTCGAACTTGCGACAGTAGCGGTCGCGCGTTTCAACTTGCAGTAGAGGTAGATGTCATAGTGACAACAAAAGGAAACTTACTGTAAACGTCTACCACTAACAAGCATCGCGTGTTCTATGTTCCTGAATGCTCAGGCGAAATCAATACGAATGCGCTGCCAGGATCCGGAATGTCGTGGCCACTCAAAAACGGGTTGCGGCGGAGACGACAGATTTTCCCGGCAAACTTTGCAACTAACTGTTATTTGTCTAATCTGAGCATCTATACCCTGCGAAGTACACTGACGACGGGCGAGTTACTTTGTGTGAACTACGCCCCAATGACCTTGGTATCATAAAGACAGAACTTCCCGCTGTAGGGATTGAGGAATCACAACAGGCGCATCGTCGTTCTCTGCGTGCAAGAGCGGAACACCTGGTTGCACGGAAAGCGTGAGAGAATATGAAAAATAACTACGCGCCAATGGCTGGGGAAATTTTTCAAACCGCATGGCCACTCATGGCGCACGTATTGCAAAACAATCTGAAAAACTGCGTCAGAAGCAGCTGCTGCTGCAAGAAGCCGAAAGTCTACAGGAAAATTTTGAAGACATTCAATAACCTGAGATTATATTTGAAAACGCGATGCCTCAGACGAATCAAACGTTGGGTTGCCACCAGTCGGTAAACTGGACGATATATCAGCGTTCAGATATTGAGCCGAGAGCCTGTACAGCTTATACTGATAATTAGTCAATATCAAAGTTAACCGTTGCAACTTTTGCGCTGTCCAAGGTGGGACAGGCTTGGGAGGATTGAACAAGGCCGACAAAGGCCGATGATCTGCCAGCAGATAGACCGTACAAATACTGGTGAAATTTCGTTACGCCATAGATAACGGCGAGGGCCTCTTTTTCAAGCTGACTATAGCTACACTGCGCTTTGTTTAGAGTTTTCGAGGTAAAGAACAATATAAAAACAAAATGCATCCACAGTTGACACGACAGCCTTAGCTGGGTCAAAGTGAATCAGATATCTGAGACTTAACTTTGCCTCTTTCAGTTGCTGAAATGCGTGCTGGAATTCTTTGGACGCCACAAAGGAACATTTTTCCGCTCGGCCGGTTAAGCGGAGCAGCAATTTACGCAGCGCTGGGAATAAATATTATATAGTAGGTGAGCTTCCCTGTGACTGACTGGATCTTCTTAATGTTATGGGCCGCCGGCAAGTCTCAGCAGCAGCCAAGTACAATGTAGTTGAATGTATATCATGTGCATTTATTGCGCGACCCAAACAGTTCAGTTCTACCTGGAAGAAGGAGCACTTCTCCTTGTTGCAGTTCAATCCAGCAGCAGAATGAACTTGAAGCAGCCTAAATTTGCTATATTTTCAGCAGACATACAAAGTGCGACCACAGTATCATCCAGATAGTAGAAGAAGGGACTTTTAGTATTAACTGTTCCAGGAACAGTTGAAAACTCTCAGGAGCTGAAGCACTTCGTAACGGTAGTCTTTGAAACGAGACCTAACTAAGTGACTATTTATCAGAAATTATTGCTTGGCCTGTTCGTCCAGAGGTAAGTGCACATATCCTTCAAGCAAATCTGTCTCTGAAAAGTATCAGCCCTGTCCCAGTCTGTCAATCAGTTCCTCCGGTCGTGGAAAAGGAAAAGAATCCATTACTGTTTCTGCGATTACTTTTGCCTTGAAGTCCGCACACAAACGTAAACCACGTGAAGGCTTCTTCATAATGATCGAGGATGATTCCCATTGGCTTGCAGAAATGGATCGGATAACTCCACTGTTTGACCATCTTTGTAACTCCTGAGCAACTTACTCACGTAATGCATGGGGACAGGTCGTGCGTGAAAAAATTGTGATTGTGCATTGTCTTTCGAAGTGACGTCAGCTTCAGTCTTTAGCCCTTCCTATTCCTGGTTCAAATAGTTCCTTGCATTTACTACACGAGTTCGAAACGTTAGTGTGAGGCACAGAAACTATTTTGTAACACACTAATCTCAATGCACAAACCAACAACTGAAACAAATCTAACCCAAAAATGTTTGTACTGTTTTCAGGACTGAGCTCATGGAAACCAACACACTTTATCACCCCCTGAAAAGTTACTCGCAAACTACACACGCCAAGGACTGGAATTTCTTGTCCACTGTAGACAAAACAGAAGTAGGATGCTTTAGTGGTGTGCTACCGGTTGTAGCGTAAGTGTCGCTATTTATCAGGGAAACAGAAGCACCAGTATTCAACTGCAACTTAATTGTCTTATGTTCCACTTTTAAATGAACAAAAAGTTTGTTCGTCCGCCAGCGTATAGCAGTGGAAGAATTCCACGATCCGGAAGTGTTAGATCCGGCTCGCGCCTGAGTGAGTGGTAGGGTCTGCACGGCGTATATTCAAAACAACTTGCATTACAGTACAGACAGTTTTTCCTTTCGTCTCTCGATTAACGTTGATGACACATTTTTCTCCCAGAGGTTTGTAACAGGCAGCGAGCGTGGAGTACGAAATGGTTAAACGCCGATTATTGTCACCACTTGTTGTGACCAGGCGAAACTACTTTCATATGGCCAGAACTGTGGATTCTTCGATAGCTCTGAGAGAAGGTTCATCAAATTAGATTACGTGAAATATTAGTTCACTTTTTTACATAAATGAATAAGAGATTTACTTAACTTAGACACACTTCTTTGCCAGAGACGCACTGGATAATTTACAATTCTCATGGACTACTGAAGTATCACTTAATGCACTAATTAACAAACTGTTCTCTCGGGGTACAATGTTCAACATAAACAACACTACAAGTTCACCTGAAACTTTAACCAGTCGTTGGTCCTATACTGTGATGCTGACTGCGGTACCTGTGGTCTCGAACTGGTTACGTTCTTGCATTCTCAACGTTATATTTATCAGTGCGAGGGCGCTGATGTTGCTGAGGGGAGGCGTGGTCTACTAGAGCGCCTCCCATACGTCATTGAGGATTGCAATGAGCCCTCGCTAATGTCTATAGTATCGATTCGCGTTGCGACTTTGATGCTGCACTACGACCACAGGCTCGCTCCCTATATTCTACAAGTCTGTGTTTTAACATGTCCTTAGAAATGGAAATTGGCTTAGAGTTGTACAAAATATATGTGTTCTGTTGTCCACTACCATGCTAGCAAGAAATTTTAGAGCAAAATTCATTGAAAACCTAGATCAGGGTTTGCGGACGCGGGTTTGAACCGTCGTCCTCCCGAATGCGAGTCCAGTGTGCTAACCACTGCGCTACCTCGCTCGGTACGGGACGATACTATAATTGAAACTTTAGGCATACGGAACATAGTTTTATAAACAATTATAGCCCCTGATTACCTAGAATGTATGTCCTACACAAGTCAACCCTCAACTAGTATATTCTGTGGACAGTATTGCTTTAGATATTACGGCAATCTGACGTAGTAGTTGTTTATGGGTAGGACAAACACAGAAAGGCGTTTTAGTATAGCAGTGCATTAGGACGGTTAATGGTTTTCTGCAACAACCTCTAGGTGAAGACCGTGATAGTAACACTTCTGATGACATTTTTTTTCCACTCAAGCTTTATAAATGTGGTTGTATTTGCTATGTAATTACACTATTTTGTGTGTGTTTGTGCGCATGTGTGCTGCGAAGTGGACACTTAGAGGAAAATTGTAATAACAACAGAGTACACAGTTTCCTAATGTTTATGCTCTGCAATAATATTAATTATTTTCAGGACATTGATCCATTGGTACTGTGACATTAAAAAATTATAAGCTGGCACCTAAGCAAATAAACGTTTGCGTGAAGTAGGGCATAGAGAACCTTGTACTGGTGCAACTCAAACACTTTCCTCATATTTATATGTCTTGGTATATATAACACCTTCACTGCACTTGAAAGCAGAGATCGTCCACATTAAAGTTCTTCAAGCTACACACACAAAAATTTGGTGTCCCAAATCATTAGGATCAAAATTATACAGACCGAACACTGTCCAAAAAAATGGTTCAAATGGCTCTGAGCACTATGGGACTTATCATCTATGGTCATCAGTCCCCTTGAACTTAGAACTACTTAAACCTAACTAACCTAAGGACAGCACACAACACCCAGTCATCACGAGGCAGAGAAAATCCCTGACCCCGCAAGGAATCGAACCCGGGAACCAGGGCGTGGGAAGCTAGAACGCTACCGCACGACCACGAGCTGCGGACGAACACTGTCCCATTTGAGGTAACGATCTAGTAGTCAGAACGGAGTACTTAGTTTTTTGACATAAACAACTTACGCATAATAGTTTCTACTGAGGTATCACGCACCAACAAATCCATTTAACCCCATAGACAAAATTTCTTAGCAGTGGTCGCCATTTTTTTTGGGGGGGGGGGGGGGGTTAAGAGCGCTCAACTACTGAGGTCATTAGCATCCAGTCACAATTGTAAGAGCACATAGAATCCAGTAAAACTCAAGGGGGGGGGGGGACACCAGAAAGTTCTTACAAAGATTGCAGATAAAATAAGTGAAAGAGTTAGATGTCTTTGGACAAGCCAGTAAAAGTAATAAAACGAAGAACACGAGCAGCTGCTCGAGCGTTATCAGCTAAAATATCCTGTAAAGTAGATGGCAGAGACAGGACAACACGAGAATGAGATTTTCACTCTGCAGCGGAGTGTGCGCTGATATGAAACTTCCTGGCAGATTAAAACTGTGTGCCCGACCGAGAGTCGAACTCGGGACCTTTGCCTTTCGCAGGCAAGTGCTCTACCAACTGAGCTACCGAAGCACGACTCACGTTCGGTACACAGGACAACACGAGATTGACTAAACCGGGGACACGACAATAAAACATGGCGCACTGTCCATGACCACGAGGGCACTGCGGGGCTGCGTCACCGGAGAGCAGGTAGCGGTGGCTAAACCGGAAATTCCCAATCCGCAACCTGGTCAGAAGGACCTCTTCTCGGCGGGATGGTCGGGAGAAGGTTGTCCAAGCAGTTGGGAACGGTTTTACGGCCCGAAGCTTGTTTCCTTGAAGTGATGACCAAGTATCCCACCACAATGACACAAGCCTCTTACAAACAACCCCACTAATGTCAGATGACGGGACACAATGGGAGGCTGGCCGAGGCAGGAGTACTGCAGCCTTGGCTGCAGCATCAGCAGCCTCATTCCCAGGCACTCCTACATGGCCGGGAACCCACAGAAAGCTGACAGGAGAGCCATCATCATCAAAAGAATGGAGGGACTGCTGGATCCGTTGCACCAGGGGATGGACCGGATATGGAGCTCCAAGGCTCTGAAGAGCACTGAGTGAATCAGAGCAGAGTACATACGATGAATGGCGGTGGCGGCGGGCATACTGAAGGGCCTGATGGAGAGCAAAAAGATCGGCCGTAAACCTGGAACACTGGTCGAGGAGCCGGTATTTAAAGGCACAGCGACAAAGCCACAGCCGACACCATCTTCAGTTTTGGAGCCATCAGTGTAAATAAAGGTGTGACTGGCCAGTCGCGCACGAAGTTCGACAAACCGTGAGCAATACACTGCAGCCGGAGTACCCTCCTCCGGGAGCGAGCTGATGTCGAGATGAACATGAACCGGAGCCTGGAGCCAAGGTGGTGTCGGGCTCTCACCCTCTCTGAAGGTGGTAGGGAGGGCAAAATCCAACTGTCGAAGCAGACGACGAAAGCGGACTCCAGGGGGCAGCAGGGCAGACACGTACAACCCATACTGACGGTCGAGAGAATCGGCGAAGAAGGACTGATAAGAGTGGTGGTTGGGCATTGACAACAGCCGGCAGGCATACCGACAAAGCAGTACGTCGCGCCGATAGGTCAATGGTAATTCGGCAGCTTCAGTCTCGACGGGACTAGTGTAGAATGCTCCGGTCGCAAGACGTAATCCCCGATGGTGGATGGAGTTGAGACGGCGTAAGAGGGATGGCGGAGCAGACGAGTAGACGAGGCTTCCATAATCCAGCTTTGATCGGACTATGGACCGATACAAGCGAAGCAGGACAGTGCGATCCGCTCCCCAAGATGAACCACTAAGAACTCTGAGGACATTAAGGGAACGTGTACAACGGGCAGCCAAATAAGAGACGTGCGGAGACCAACAAAGTTTCCTGTCCAGTGTGAGCCCTAGAAACTTAGTTGTTTCCACGAATGGGAGAACAACGGAACCGAGATGCAAGAATGGCGGAAGGAACGCTTTATATCGCCAAAAATTGATGCAAACCGTCTTTTCTTCAGAGAACCGGAATCCATTAGCCACACTCCATGAGTATAGGCTGTCAAGACAACGCTGAAGGCAGCGATCCAGGAGGCATGTCCTCTGGGCACTGCAGTAGATCGCAAAGTCATCGACAAAAAGAGAGCCTGAGACATGAGGTGGAATGCAATCCATAATTGGATTGATCGCTATGGCAAAAAGGACTACGCTCAAGACGGAGCCCTGAGGCACTCCGTTCTCCTGGAGGAAGACGTCGGACAATACGGAACCCACACGTACCCTAAACTTTCGATCTGTTAAAAAGGAATCAATAAAAAGGAGCAGGCGACCGCGTAGACCCCACCTGTGCATAGTGCGGAGGATACCTCCTCTCCAACAGGTATCATAAGCCTTCTCCAAATTGAAGAACACGGCTACCGTTTGCCACTTTCGCAAAAAGTTGGTCATGATGAATGTCGACAAGGTCACAAGGTGGTCAACTGCGGAGCGGCGGTGACGAAAGCCGCATTGAACATTGGTAAGTAGCCGTCGAGATTCAAGGATCCAAACTAACCGAGCGTTAACCATGCGCTCCATCACCTTAAGACACAGCTTGTAAGAGAAATGGGGCGGTAACTAGAAGGAAGGTGTCTATCCTCCCCGGGTTTGGGTATAGGAACAACGACGGCGTCACGCCAACGCATGGGGACTTGACCTTCGGTCCAGACGCGATTGTAGGTACGAAGAAGAAAGCTTTTGCCTAACGGAGAAAGGTGTGTCAGCATCTGAATGTGAATGGCATCTGGTCCCGGAGCAGAGGACCGGGACAGTGCAAGTGCACGTTCGAGTTCCCGCATAGTAAAGGAGGCATTATAATTTTCCAGATTCAGCGTGTAGAAGGAAGGTCGCCGAGCCTCTTCTGCCTATTTCCTGGGAAGGAAGGCAGGGAGGTAATGGGCGGAGCTTGAAACGTCCGCGAAAAAGCGGCCGAAGGCGTTGGAGACATCCACAGGATCAACAAGTACCTCATTACCTGAAGTCAGGCCAGGTACCGAGGAGTGGGCCTTAATGCCCGACAGCCGGCGCAGGCCATCCCAGACGACAGAAGAGGGGGAAAAACTGTTAAAGGAGCTGGTGAAAGAGGCCCAACAAGCTTTTTTTGCTGTCTTTGATGACTCTACGGCATTGCGCTCGGAGTCGTTTGTATCCGATACAATTCGCCAACCTAGGATGGCGGCGCAAGATGCGTAAAGCACGTCGTCGAGCACGGATAACGTCTCTACAAGCCTCATTCCACCACAGGACAGAAACGCGACGGGAAGAAGAGGTAGTACGAGGAATGGAACGTTCGGCAGCATTGATGATAACAGCAGTGAGGTATTCGACCTGACTGTCACAACTGAGAAAATCGTGGTCTGGAAAGGTCGCCAAGAAGGAATAAAGTCCCAATTCAGCTTTCGGTATGTTCCAGCTCGAAGGACGTGGGGATGGGGTGTGGTGCAAGAGACGAACGACACAGGGGAAATGGTCGCTCGAATAGATGTCAGAAAGGACACACCTCTAGAACCGACGGGCAAGAGTGGTAGAACAGATCTAGAGGTCCAAGTGGGAGTAGGTATGAGTAGAATCCGAGAGGGAAGTCGGGGCGCCAGTATTGAGGCAGACAAGATTGAGATGGTTGAAGACATCCGCCAAGAGGGAGCCTCTCTGACAGAATGCAGGAGAGCCCCAAAGGGGATGATGGGCATTGAAGTTGCCAAACAATAAAAACGGCGGAGGAAGCTGAACAATCAGGGGCATCATGTCATCCCGACTAACTGCAGATGACGATGGAGTGTAGACAGTACAAACAGAAAAAGTAAAGGCAGAAAGAGTAATACGGACAGCTATTGCTTGGAGTGGGGTGGTCAATGGGATGGGATGGTAATAGACATCGTCCCGAACGAGCAACATGACCCCACCATGAGCTGGAATACCGTCCACAGGGGTGAGGTCAGACCACTCCGAGGTATAGTGGGTAAAAGCAATACGGTAAGTTGGGCGCAACTTGGTTTCCTGGAGACCAAGGACGAGCGGACAGTGCAGGCGGAGGAGCAGTTGTAATTCCACCCGATTAGATCGAATACCTCTTATGTCCCAATGTAACAAGGCCATCGCTAGTCAGAAAAAAGGGGGAACGAAACGGGTGAAGAGCTGGTCACATCGACAGCCGCGTAGGGCCAGGTTTCGAGGGAACAACGCTACAACCGGCGGGAGACGGATCCTGTTCCATCGAGTCGTCGCCAGCTGCGGCCACATTCCTGGGTTGCGTAGGAGGGGCAGCATCATTCGCGGACGACAGGCCAGCTGAGCGCCTGGCAGCAGAGCGTCCCGACGAAACTGAGGACGGCCGGGAGCAGTGACTCACGGATGGAGCGTCAGACGAAACGCGCCGGGGTGGAGAGTGGGATAAAGACTTTATCTTGGAGGCCTTCTTGGAAGTCCGATGAGGCACGGGGATGGTGGGCTGGACCCGAAGAAGGTCCTCACGCGCGGGGTCCGTTTTGGAACGCCGGACCTCGGAAGCCGGGGTCCGGGACGTTACCCCGATGGACGCTTGAGATGAGGATCGCTTCTCAGGCGGCGGAGGGAGAGGAGGAGGAAGAGCGGCCCCTGGGGCAGAGCGGGCAGGGGCCGCGAGGGAGGAGGATTTGGAAGGGAGGGATTTGGGAGGCGGAGGCATAGACCCAGGATGGGGTGAGGAGGTGGAGGGGGGACAGGATAGGGGTGAGGATACTCTGGAAGGAGTGGACACGACTGAGGCAAACGAAGTTGTCAACGTCACGGGTTGGCGCCATGGTCATGGACCAAGACTGTTCAACGACGGGGATGTTCGTCGTTCATGTGTTTACGGTGTGGACTGATCCCTATCTTGCGAACTGGAACTTGTAAATTCATAAAAAATTTAAGTAATTATTTATGCCCTGAAATCTACCCCTAAATAGAGGAAACAATTTTAACCATACGTTCGTTACCCGCGCGATAATTCTGGACGTGACTACTCGCGCGGTGTCAGTTGTCATCAACAATAAAACGGTGTAATTAGACACTTTGAACGGTATATATAAATAGCTGTAGAAAAGTTTTATTTAAATCTAAAAATAATTTATTTAATGCACACATACAGTAAGGTATATACTTGGTGACAAATATTTTTGGCAACTGTTTGTAAATAACTCCAGTACCTCTAAGGCGACTTGTCACTCTCTCCTTAAACATCTCTATCAACGGTACTATCAAACCTGTGACACGTCAGATGCAATACTCATGCCCAAGTAGCGTAATTCAAGTCTGTTGCTCTTTGAGTTTGACACACAACTTTGATAAATCCTTTCTAGAATGTCTCAGAGATCCACACACATATTAGAAACCAATAAAGCTCTGATCTCTGTACTATCCGTTTTTTAGCATTTCTTTCTCTAGAAAAGTTACACTGATGTAAATACACTCCTGGAAATGGAAAAAAGAACACATTGACACCGGTGTGTCAGACCCACCATACTTGCTCCGGACACTGAGAGAGGGCTGTACAAGCAATGATCACACGCATGGCACAGCGGACACACCAGGAACCGCGGTGTTGGCCGTCGAATGGCGCTAGCTGCGCAGTACGGTTAAAAAGTTTATTTCAATCAAACCATTACAGCTCAGGTTCACTACAAATCCATCTTAAGAAAGCTCATAGAGACTTTTTTTTTTTGCTTTAATACTAGGACCTCGTTTTCAAGTCTTTACTGGTTTTGTGCTGTGGTGCACCTTTCTGGGCGACGGACTCATCGTGTATTACTGTCATACATTTAAAGTTTCCGTATTTTGACATGTGAGAGGCGTTAAATTCTTTGGAAAATGGTTGAACACACACAATCCTGCGTTTTATGGCGGCACTCACATTCGACATTTACCAGTGCATGCTGAAAAATAATTACTCCGAATTTTTTTTTGATAACTCTTTAGAGCTTTTAAATTAAACAAACGCTATTTACCTCCTAAGCCTTTACTGTACAATTGCATAGAAATTAAAGTTGTATCTACCGACTTGAGGGAAAATTCTGAGAAGTTTTGAACATATTTTAAATGAGTAAACAGATCGAGGCCATCCATACAGACACTCTTGTCTGTATGAATTGAAATAGAGGATCACACAGAAACGGCCGAAATACTAAACGTCTGTTGTCAAAACTGTTTCACAGAGGAAGATCGTACTGCAGTTCCTCTTAAAAGTCGTGACACACACACATGACAAAATGACAAATATCGAAACATGTGACCAATAGATGAAAACGGAACTGAAATCAATAAATCTACATCTACATACATACTCCGCAAGCCACCCAACGGAGTGTGGCGGAGGGCACTTTACGTGCCACTGTCATTACCTCCCTTTTCTGTTCCAGTCGCGTATGGTTCGCAGGAAGAACGACTGTCTGAAAGCCTCCGTGCGCGCTCGAATCTCTCTAGTTTTAAATTCGTGATCTCCTCGGGAGGTATAAGTATGGGGAAGCAGTATATTCGATACCTCATCCGGAAACGCACGCTCCCGAAACCTGGCGAGCAAGCTACACAGCGATGCAGAGAGCCTCTCTTGCAGAGTCTGCCACCTGAGTTTGCTAAACATCTCCGTAACGCTATCACGGTTACCAAATAACCCTGTGACGAAACGCGCCGCTCTTCTTTGGATCTTCTCTATCTCCTCCGTCAATCCGATCTGGTACGGATCCCACACTGATGAGCAATACTCGAGTATAGGTCGAACGAGTGTTTTGTAAGCCACCTCCTTTTTTGATGGACTACATTTTCTAAGGACTCTCCCAATGAATCTCAACCTGGTACCCGCCTTACCAACAATTAATTTTATATGATCATTCCACTTCAAATCGTTCCGTACGCATACTCCCAGATATTTAACAGAAGTAACTGCTACTAGTGTTTGTTCCGCTATCATATAATCATACAATAAAGGATCCTTTTTTCTATGTATTCGCAATATATTACATTTGTCTATGTTAAGGGTCAGTTGCCACTCCCTGCACCAAGTGCCTATCCGCTGCAGATCTTCCTACATTTCGCTACAATTTTCTAATGCTGCAACTTCCCTGTATACTACAGCATCATCCGCGAAAAGCAGCATGGAAGTTCCGACACTATCTACTAGGTCATATATATATATATATATATATATATATATATATATATATATATATATATATATATATATATATATATATATATATATTGTGAAAAGCAATGGTCCCATAACACTCCCCTGTGGCACGACAGAGGTTACTTTAACGTCTGTAGACGTCTCTCCATTGATAACAACATGCTGTGTTCTGTTTGCTAAAAACTCTTCAATCCAGCCACACAGCTGGTCTGATATTTCGTAGGCTCTTAATTTGTTTATCAGGCGATAGTGCGGAACTGTATCGAACGCCTTTCGGAAGTCTAGGAAAATAGCATCTACCTGGGAGCCTGTATCTAATAATTTCTGTGTCTCATGAACAAATAATGGAGTTGGGTCTCACACGATCGCTGTTTCCGGAATCCATGTTCATTCCTACAGAGTAGATTCTAGGTTCCCAAGAACGACATGATACTCGAGCAAAATACATGTTCTAAAATTCTACAACAGATCGACGTCAGAGATATGGGTCTATAGTTTTGCGCATCTGCTCGACGGCCCTTCTTGAAGACTGGGACTACCTGTGCTCTTTAGCAACCATTTGGAACCTTCCGATCCTCTAGAGACTTGCGGTACACGGCTGTTAGAGGGGGGGGGGGCAAGTTCTTTTGCGTACTCTGTGTAGAATTGAATTGGTATCCCGTCAGGTCCAGTGAACTTTCCTCTGTGGAATGATTTCAGTTGCTTTTCTATTACTTGGACACTTATTTCGATGTCAGCCATTTTTTCGTTTGTGCGAGGATTTAGAGAAGGAACTGCAGTGCGGTTTTCCTCTGTGAAACAGCTTTGGAAAAAGGTGTTCAGTATTTCAGCTTTACGCGTGTCATCCTCTGTTTCAAATCCATCATCATCCTGGAGTGTCTGGATATGCTGTTTCGAGCCACGTAAGACCATAACTTCCTAGGATTTTCTGTCAAGTCGGTACATAGAATTTTACTTTCGAATTCACTGAACGCTTCACCCATAGCCCTCCTTACGCTAACTTTGATATCGTTTAGCTTCTGTTTGTCTGAGAGGTTTTGGCTGCGTTTAAACTTGGAGTGAAGCTCTCTTTGCTTCCGCAGTAGTTTCCTAACTTCGTTGTTGAACCACGGTGGGTTTTTCCCGTCCCTCACAGTTTTACTCGGCACGTACCTGTCTAAAACGCATTTTACAATTGCCTTAAACTTTTTCCATAAACACTCAACATTGTCAGTGTCGGAACAGAAATTTTCGTTTTGATCTGTTAGGTAGTCTGAAATCTGCCTTCTATTACTCTTGCTAAACAGATAAACCTTCCTCCCTTTTTTTATATTCCTATTAACTTCCATATTCAGGGATGCTGCAACGGCCTTATGATCACTGATTCCCTGTTCTGCACTTACAGAGTCGAAAAGTTCGGGTCTGTTTGTTATCAGTAGGTCCAAGATGTTATCTCCACGAGTCGGTTCTCTGTTTAATTGCTCGAGATAATTTTCGGATAGTGCACTCATTATAATGTCACTCGATGCTCTGTCCCTACCACCCGTCCTAAACATCTGAGTGTCCCAGTCTATATCTGGTAAATTGAAATCTCCACCTAAGACTATAATATGCTGAGAACATTTATGTGAAATGTATTCCAAATTTTCTCGCAGCTCTTCTGCCAATAATGCTGCTGAGCCGGGAGGTCGGTAAAAGGAGCCAATTATTAACCTAGCTCGGTTATTGAGCGTAACCTCCACCCATGATATTTCACAGGAACTATCCACTTCTACTTCACTACAGGATAATCTACTACTAACAGCGACAAACACGCCACCACCGGTTGCATGCAATCTATCCCTTCTAAACACCGTCTGTGCCTTTGTAAAAATTTCGGCTGAATTTATCTCTGGCTTCACCCAGCTTTCTGTACCTATAACGATTTCAGCTTCGGTGCTTTCTATCAGCGCTTGAAGTTCCGGTACTTTACCAATGCAGCTTCGACAGTTTACAATTACAATACCGATTGCTGCTTGGTCCCCGCATGTCCTGCTTTGCCCCGCACCCTTTGAGGCTGTTGCACTTTCTGTACTTGCCCAAGGCCATCTAACCTAAAAAAACCGCCCAGTCCACGCCACACAGGCCCTGCTACCCGTGTAGCCACTTACTGCGTGTAGTGGACTCCTGACCTATCCAGCGGAACCCGAAACCCCACCACCCTATGGCGCAAGTCGAGGAATCTGCAGCCCACACGGTCGCAGAACCGTCTCAGCCTCTGATTCAGGCCCTCCACTCGGCTCTGTACCTAAGGTCCGCAGTCAGTCCTGTCGACGATGCTGCAGATGGTGAGCTCCGCTTTCATCCCGCTAGAGAGACTGGCAGTCTTCACCAAATCAGATGGCCGCCGGAAGCCAGAGAGGATTTCCTCCGATCCATAGCGACACACATCATTGGTGCCGACATGAGCGACCACTTGCAGATGGGTGCACCCTGTACCCTTCATGGCAACCGGAGGAACCCTTTCCACATCTGAAATGACTCCCCCCGGTATGCACACGGAGTGCACATTGGTTTTCTTCCCCTCTCTTGCTGCCATATCCCTAAGGGGCCCCATTACGCACCTGACATTGGAGCTCCCAACTACCAGTAAGCCCACCCTCTGCGACTGCCCGGATCTTGCAGACTGAGGGGCAACCTCTGGAACAGGACAAGCAGACATCTCCGGCCGAACATCAGTGTCAGCCGGAGACAGAGCCTGAAACCGGTTCGTCAGACAAACTGGAGAGGCCTTCCGTTCAGCCCTCCGGAATGTCTTTCGCCCCCTGCCACACGTCGAGACGACCTCCCACTCTACCACAGGTGAGGGATCAGCCTCAATGTGGGCAGTATCCCGGGCAGCCACAGTCGTAGTCCGATCGGGGGATGCGTGGGACGAGCTGGCCGCCCCCGACAAACCCCCATCCGGTGATGCCCACTGGCAATAGCCTCAAGCTGTGTGACCAAAGCCAACACTGCGTGAAGCTGGGAACGAAGGGATGCCAACTCAACCTGCATCCGAACGCAGCAGTTGCAGTCCCTATCCATGCTAAAAACTGTTGTGCAAAGAACGTGTGAATTAATCTACAGAGAGCACAAACAATTCGACACAAAATTTAAACGGTTATTAAAATACAAGACTGCCTAGTAAATGCAGTAATGCTGCTACTTGCACACTGCTGACACACTGCTTGGCGGCGGAAGGAGACTACGCGATTTTACACAATTCAGGTACTAAAACGCGATGCTACAACTCTCAAGTACTATAATACGCCCGAAATTTATGAATTAAACAATGCAGGTACCGAAAACACGCAAATAAATTAAGAATTAAACTATGTAACAAATGAGTGAGCTAGGAGTATACGACTTGCTGCTGCAGCTGCTTATCCAACGGCGGCAGGGAGCCACTGGCCCCTGGACCTCACAGGACACCAATTCAATTCTACACAGAGTATGCGTAATAACATGCCCCTCTTCCAGCAACAGCATAACGCAGGTCTCTGGAGGAGCGAAGCGTTCCTATGATTGGAAAAAAGATTGATAAGGAAAAGTATTCGAACAGATGCACTGAACTGCAGATCTATATGTGTGATGTCGGTCTGTTGTAGAATATTGGTACACATTTTATGATAGAGTATGACCAAAAATTTCCTCTGTAGGAATCAACATGGATTCCGGGAACAACGATCGCGTCATATTCAGCTCGCTCTGTTTGTCCACGACACCCAGAAGGTAGTAGATACAGGCGCCGAGGCAGACACTGTGTTCCTTTATTCTGGACGGCGTTCGATACCGTTCCTCACTGCCGTCTAATGAACAAAATACGAGCGTACGGAATATCAGACCACCTGAAGAGTCTCTAGCAAACGAAACACAGCACGTCATTTTCCATGGAAAGAATTCTTCGGGCGTAAAAGTAACTTCCGGCATGCCCCAACGGAGAGCTATAAGGCCATTACGTTTCACAATAGACTGCGCAACACAATTAAAGGACGACTTTTTCGAATCGCCTTGATTGTCACCCACTACGACGTAGAAGGCTGAAATTTCTCTCAAAGGTTCCTATACCGCTCTCCTGTAACGATGCAAAAGCGTGGCGACCTGAGAAGGCACCCACCGGGGCCGAGGGCGTTTCTAGCAGCAAAATGTCGACACTTGTGAAAGAAAGAGCAGAGTTCAGTTTATGTGACTTGTAAGGAGAGTTAATGAGGCCACAGTGTCACTAAATTTCACCATAATTCTGCCGAACGCCAACGTGGACGTCTCATACGATGGGAAAGATGTCACGCCTCCTCTTACCCACATTTCACCCTTTCTTTTGACACCTCTGCACAGGTGGTCTCATAAAGGACATCGGTGACATCACCAGTGTCCTTGGGGTGATGAGTCCCACACTTTTCACGGTCAAAAACGACTGTCCACAGTGATATGAGTAACCGGATGACGTTCTTGATAACCTTTGACACTGATGAAAATCTCGAATTTTCAACTCTTTTCTAAAGGACTCTCTGAGGATGCATTCCCTCACGATTGTGATCACAATCCTTGGAGCGCAGCGTAACCTCAATTTTCGCTCTTGTGTACAGGTTGGAACCACTAGGGACCGCTTAAAGCCACTCGACGAAATTTCCACATGATCTTCAGTCCTCATTTCTTGCGCCCTCCTGCGACATGATGACATTGGGATGCGTCATTGACACATGCGTGAATAAAAGGCAAAGGGCCCCCTAAGACCTCTCAGTTTGGCAAAACCATCGGTGGCACTTGTCCAGTTTTACTGTGAATTTTTAAAACGTAGCTGTATGAAGACCAACTGTTCAGAATGGTTCAAATGGCTCTGAGCACTATGCGACTTAACTTCTGAGGTCATCAGTCGCCTAGAACTAAGAAGTAATTAAACCTAACTAACCTAAGGACATCACACACATCCATGCCCAAGGCAGGATTCGAACCTGCGACCGTAGCGGTCGCTCGTCTCTAGACTGTAGCGTCTAGAACTGCACGGCCACTCCGGCCGGCAAGACCAACTGTGAAGTAGTTCTACGCGCCTACAGGAAGGCAACCTGTTGACACCTTGCTGATCCCAGATGCTCGCATGCTGGCTAGGACTACTTGGCAGATTCACTGGTAACCCATCAAAGAAAATGGAATGTAGCCGGACTTGAAATACTTGAGTAATGATAACAAAACCATCGGCTGTATTTGAATCCACGTCGTTTATTCTTTTTAACAGGTGCTAGCAGTTTCGACGCCAAATGGCGTCATCTTCAGGTGCCAACCAAACAGCCCCCGAAAATGCCGTGACCGCTAGATGCGCAGTCGGCTGGGGAATCGTGGTGGGTGCGGCAGTGGTGGGGGTCGCTCAGAACACTGTAGGAGAAAAGCCGAGCACTGGAGGGGTAGTGCCATTCTAAACTGAAGCCTACGCTCACATTTTTTGTAAATATTTAAAGGCTTCCTCCGCGCCCTCATTTGCACTAAAAAAGATCTACTGTCACTTCATTAGTACCTAAAAAGAATTCCGGCGAAAATTCTGCGATTTATTTTTGCCTGGCTTGTTAACTATTTATAACTTTCAAAGCAGCGTCACGAGTAGAGAATTTTGAAAAAACCTACACATTTTTCTGGTTGCCATTTCAAAATTTTCTCCTTTTGCCAAAACACAGCGGACTTTACACTGTCTCACCTCACTAACATCTTGTGCAGACACAACTGCGAGAAAATTCTGAAGCAGTGGTTTATCAAGTTTATTAAGTGAGGAACTAAGGAAAAGTAAAGTCGGCTTCTGAAAAAGCACATCCTCGGTACAGAAAATGTTTAGTACACTACTGGCCATTAAAATTGCTACACCAAGAAGAAATGCAGATCATAAACGGGTATACGTTGGACAAAAATTTTGTACTAGAACTGACATGTGAATACATTTTCACGCAATTTGGGTGCATAGATCTTGAGAAATCAGTACCCAGAACGGCCTTGATACGCCTGGGCATTGAGTCAAACAGAGCTTAGATGGCGTGTACAGGTACAGCGGCCCATGCAACTTCAACACGATACTACAGTTCATCAAGAGTAGTGACAGGCGTATTGTGACGAGCCAGTTGCTCGGCCACCATTGACCAGACGTTTTCAACTGATGAGAGCTCGGTAGAATGTGCTGGCCAGGGCAGCAGTCGAACATTTTCTGTATCCAGGAAGGTCCGTATAGGACCTGCAACATGCGGTCGTGCATTATCCTGCTGAAATGTAGGGTTTTGCAGGGATCGAATGAAGGGTAGAGCCACATCGGAAATGTAATGTCTAGTGTTCAAAGTGCCATCAACGCGAACAAGAGTTGACCGAGGCGTGTAACCAATGGCTCACCATGCCATCAAGCTGGGTGACACGCCACTATGGCGATGACGAATACCCGCTTCCAATGTGCGTTCACCGCGATGTCGCCAAACACGGATGCGATCATCATGATGCTGTAAGCAGAACCTGGATTCATCCAAAAAAAATGACGTTTTGCCATTCGTGCACCCTGGTTCGTCGTTGAGTACACCATCGCCGGCGCTCCTGTCTGTGATGCAGCGTCAAGGTTAACCGCAGCCATGGTCTCCGAGCTGATTGTCCATGCTGCTGCAAACGTCGTCGAACTGTTCTTGTAGATGATTGTTGTCTTGCAAACGTCCCCATCTGTTGACTCATGGATCGAGGCGTGGCTGCACGATCCGTTACGTCCATGCGGATAAGATGCCTGTGATACGGGGCAGTTAGGATCCAGCACGGCGTTCCGTATTCCGCTCCTGAACCCACCGATTCTATTTTCTGCTAACAGGCATTGGATCTCGACCTACATGAGCACCAATGTCGTGATACGATAAACCGCATTCGCGATAGGCTACACCCGACGTTTATCAAAGTCAGAAACGTGATGTTACGCATTTCTCCTCCCTAGACGAGGCATCACAACAACGTTTCACCAGGCAACGCCCGTCAATTGCTGCTTGGGTACGAGAAATAGGTTGGAAACTTTCCTCATGTCAGCACGTTGTAGGTGTCGCCACCGGCGCCAACCATGTCTGAATGTTCTGAATAGCTGATTTGCATATCACTGGATCTTCTTTCTGTCGGTTAAATTTCGCGTCTGTAGCACGTCATCTTCGTGGTGAAGCAAGTTTAATGGCCAGTAGTGTATCTTCACATCTGCATTTCTCGTTTCACCATCTATCGATGACCCTTGAAAATTACGTTCTTTCACTGAAAAAGTCTGTAGTTATTGGAAAAACACGCTAGATAATGGGGTTTTACATAATAACGATGCGGTAAAATACTCTCCTCTTCGTGTGCTATCATTTGCCAAAATCTAAGTTCAACATGTCAAACGGTTTATGAAATATGAAGAATGTTGTGGATATTTCACTGCAGCTGTCGCGGCGCTATCGCAAATGAGTGATACATCAGATACGTTTTCTCAAGATTTCTGGCAGAGAGATATCTCTACCCAAGTCTAAAGAAAAATTCAATATGTTAGCTAAATTTCATATGCAACAACATGTTATGTAATAAGCACCAAACACAAAATCATAACGACCTCTATTTTTCGTTGCGCACTTTTCTGGATATCAAGCAGTGTCTTAATTTCACGTATCACAATAACGATGACCATTAGCGAAATGATGGGGACATCGTCATGAACCTGACATATAAACCTACGTTGTTGTTGTGGTCTTCAGTCCAGAGACTGGTTTGATGCAGCTCTCCATGCTACTCTATCCTGTGCATGCTTCTTCATGTCCCAGTGCTTACTGCAATCTACATCCTTCTCAGTCTGTTTAGTGTATTCATCTCTTGGTCTCCCTCTACGATTTTTATCCTTCACGCTGTCCTCCAATACTAAATTGGGGATCCCTTGATGCCTCAGAATATGCCCTATCAACCGATCCCTTCTTCTGGTCAAGATGCGCCACAAATTTCTCTTCTCTCCAATACTATTCAATACCTCCTCATTAGTTATGTGCTCTACCCATCTAATCTTCAGCATTCTTCTGGAGCACCACATTTCGAAAGCTTCCATTATCTTCTTGTATAAACTATTTATCGTCCACGTTTCAAATGCGTACATGGCTACAATCCATACAAATACTTTCAGAAACGACTTCCTGACACTTAAATCTATACTTGATGTTAACAAATTTCTCTTCTTCAGAAATGCTTTCCTTGCCATTGCCAGTCTACATTTTATATCCTCTCTACTTCGACCATCATCAGTTATATTGCTCCCCAAATAGCAAAACTCATTTACTACTTTAAGCGTCTCATTTCCTAATCGAATACCCGCAGCATCACCCGATTTAATTCGACTACAGTCCATTATCCTCGTTTTGCTTTTGCTGATGTTCATCTTATATCCTCCTTTTAAGACACTGCCCATTCCGTTCAGCTGCTCTTCCAGGTCCTTTGCTGCCTCTGAGAGAATTACAATGTCATCGACGAACCTCAGAGTTTTTATTTCTTCTCCACGGATTTTAATTCCTACTCTGAATTTTTCGTTTGTTTCCTTTACAGCTTGCTCAATATACAGATTGAATAACATCGGGGAAAGGCTACAACCCTGTCTCACTCCCTTCCTAACCACTGCTTCCCTTTCATGCCCCTCGACTCTTATAACTGTCATCTGATTTCTGTACAAATTGTAAATAGCCTTTCGCTCCCTGTATTTTACCGCTGCCACTTTCAGAATTTGAAAGAGAGCGTATTCCAGTCAGCTTTCTTTAAGTCTACAAATGCTAGAAACGTAGGTTTGCCTTTCCTTAATCTATTTTCTGAGATAAGTCTTAGGGTCAGTATCGCCTCACGTGTTCCATCATTTCTACGGAATCTAAACTGGTTTTTCCCGAGGTCGGCTTCTACCAGCTTTTTCATTCATCTCTAAAGAATTCGTGTTAGTATTTTGCAGCCGTGGCTTATTAAACAGATAGCTTGGTGATTTTCACATCTGTCAACACCTGCTTTCTTTGGGTCTGGAATTATTATATTCTTCTTGAAGTCTGAGGGTATTTCGCCTGTCTCATACATCTTGCTCACCAGATGGTAGAGTTTTGTTAGGCCTGGCTCTCCCAAGGCTGTCAGTAGTTCTAATGGAATGTTGTCTACTCCCGAGGCCTTGTTTAGACTTAGATGTTTCAGTGCTCTGTCAATGTGAAGCAAAAATGAATTTTTTTTTAACCCAATAGTTACTGTAAAATCGTTTGAGAAAGATTTTAGGGTACGTGCCTCGGTTCTGTCATCGACCGAAAGGTGGAATATGCTTATCGGTCTCCCCTTCCGAACAAACGAATAACCTCGCCCAGCGCTATGAATGAAAACTGCTCACAGCGCATCGGCCCCCGTCTCCTGCGCGAGCTATACCTTCCATCCAATACTGTTTTCATGTGCAATGAACGGAAGCGTATGCATCGAGCCAAAATTAACTCGATTCCACACCTTCTGTATTGGTTTTTCGATTCAGTACCGCTTCATTGGTTATTGGACCTACACATATAATCGTTAATATTCTTCTGAAATGCCTCATTTCAGTTCTCTCTTGAGTGATATTCTTCCAGTATTAATGGAGTGACACTCTACATTCGTGCAGTAAGTGTTGTCTGTCCATGCTGTGCTTGTCATTGCCACGCAAAGCACGGAATTCAGTTAATTTTGGCCCGACACATACGATTTCTTTCATTGCACGAAAACAGTTGTGAATGGCAGGTTACGCTAAGAACCTAAAGATGATATCATTTGGTGCCGACATTGGTAGCATGTCTCAAAAAGAATAAACGGCGTGGATTGAAACACAATCACTGGTTTTGTCATCACTATTCAAGTACTTTACACTTTGTCTCCTTAAAGGTACATTTCAAAAATTCGCAATGAATGTCGGTGGGTACAGCTGAGGGTGTTGCAATTTTATTCATGCATGGGTCAATTTGGCACCCTCACAGCCGCTCCCCTTGTTCATGCCACAGGAGGACGCAACGCAGGGGGGCTGAAAAGATATGATTAAGCTCACTTTCAAATTCCGTCGCATGGTCTTGAACGGTTTCTAGTGGTCCCAACCTGTACACAAGAACACAAATTGCGGTTGCGCTGCACTGCAAAGGGTTATGATAACGTTCAATGATGATACAGCCCCAAAATATTCTTAGAGAAAGGTTGAAACGTCCGGGGATATCAACAGTGTCAAAGGTTATCAATGACATCGTCCTGCTGCTCAATGCACTGCGAACTGTCGTTTAAGTCCGCGAAATATGGGGTAATCACCGCCCCAAGAAAAGGTTTCATTGACACCATTTATCCGCTTTCGTGTCGATTCTGGGCGGTGGAGTGCCTGAATTTTTTTTTTTCTTGGCATCCCATAAGGAACACGCGTCATTTCAACGGTGGGCATCACGTTTCTGATTTCCATCGAAAAAAGTCAAAAGAAGGCGTGAGATGTGGGTAAGCGGCGAATCACGACTTTCCCATTGCGTGACACGTCGGCCGGCCGGAGAGGCCGAGCGGTTCTAGGCGCTACAGTCTGGAACCGCGCGACCGCTACGATCGCAGGTTCGAATCCTGCCTCGGGCATGGATTTGTGTGATGTCCTTAGGTTAGTTAGGTTTAAGTAGTTCTAAGCTCTAGGGGACTGATGACCACAGCAGTTAAGTGCCGTAGTACTCAGAGACATTTGAACCATTTTTGAGACACGTCCACGGTGGTGTTGAGCAGAATTTTAAGGAAATGTGGTGCCACTGTGACATCATTAACCCACACATGAACTCTGAGCTCTTACCTTTGTTTCTTAAGTGTCGACACCCTGGTGTTTGAAACGCTGTCGAGCCCGATAGTCACGTCGCAGAGCGCCACGCTTTTGCACAATTACAGAGGAAGGTGGTAGGCACCTTTGAGCGAAATTTCAAACTTCTACGTCGCTACGGAATAATCACGGAGTTTCGAAGATGTGATCCTTTAACTGTGTTGCGCTGTGCATATGTAAATGACTTAATAGATAACGTCGAAAGTTCCATGAAACTTTTCGCGGATGATGCTGTTGTACACAGAGACGTCGCAGCGCTAGAAAATTGCAGCGAAATGCAGGAAGATCTGCATACCAACGCTTAGTGCAGAGAGTGACAACTGACCCTCAACAGGAACAAATATAAAGTATTGCGAATAAATAGACAGAAATGCCCTTTATACTATGATTACACGTTTGGAGCACAAACACTGGAATCAGTTACTTCCACAAAATATCTAGGAGTATGCATATGTAGCGATTTGAAGTTCAACGACCACACAAAATTATTTGCGACTAAGACAGATGCTAGACAGATTTATTGGGAGAATCTTCAAAAAATGTAGTCCATTAACAACTGGAGTAACTCAAAACACTAGTTCCAATAGTACCTGAATGTTGCTGGTCAGTGTGGGATCCGCACCATATAGAATTGATAGAGGAAACAGAAGATTTATAGAACAGCACCACGCTGCTGTACAGGTTCATTTAGAAAGTTCGAAAGCGTTACGGAGATGACCAGTCAACTCCATTCGCAGACGCTGCAAGAGAGGTGTTCTACATGAAGGTATGCTCTACTGTGAAAATTCCAAACGTGTACGTTCGTTTAAGAGTCAACGAATACATTCCTTCTTTCTACGTTTACCTCGCTAAAAGACCATGAAGGTAAAATTAGAGAAATTCGAGCCGAAACGGAGGCTTACCAGCAATCGTTCTTTCTGCGAACTACACACGAGTGGAACAGAAGTGTTAAGAATAGTGGATCACGAAGTAACCTACGCCACACAGCATAAGCTGGCTTGCTGAGTACAGATGTAGATAGATATTTTGGTATAAAAAGTGTTGAAATGCAGCCAAGATTGCCCGTTTGGACATCTGTATAATCAAACGTTTCAATGCAAATGGTGCACGGCTTGTTCACGCCGTATTGGTAGCGCGACGGATTTTTTACGTACTGCGATACTGCGATTGGCGCTGCTATTTACCTCCCATTAGCGGTCGAATATCTACTACGGCAGCCATAATGACAACCCCGTGATCTGCTTACGCCTGTGTACCGTACTTATTTCTGCGTAACGTTAAGCAACTGAAGTTCATCTACATGTACATCTGCACCGATACTTTGCAAATCACGTTTATGTGCCTGGCAGAGTGTTCATCGAACCACCTTCACAATTCTCTATTATTCCAATCTCGTATAGCGCGCGGAAAGAAAGCACACATATATCTTTCCATGCGAGCTCTGATTTCGCTTATTTTATCATGGTGATCGTTTCTTCCTATGTAGGTCAGCGTCACAAAATATTTTCGTAGAAGATTCATTCGCAACGAAAAACGCCTTTGTTTTGATGATGTCCATCCCAAATCGTGTATCATTGCAGTGACACTCTCTCCCCTATTTCGCGATAATACAAAACGTTCTGTCTTTCTTTGAAGTTTTTCGATATACTCCGTCAATATTATTTGGTAACAATCCTACACCGCGCAGCACTATTCTAAAAGAGGACGGACGAGCGTAGCGTAAGCAGTCTCCTTAGTAGATCTGAGTGCCCTGCCAATAAAACACAGTCTTTGGTTAGCCTTCCCCACAACATTTTCTACGTGTTCCTTCCAATTTAAGTCGTTCGTAACTGTAATTCCTAGGTATTTAGTTGAATTTACGGCCTTTAGTTATGACTGATTTACTGTGTAACCGTCCGCCCCTTGTAGCAGAGTGGTCAGCCTAACGGGCTGGGTTCGATTCCCGGCGGGGTCGGAGGTTTTCTCCGCTCAGGGACTGGGTTTTGTGTTGTCCTTATCATCATCATTTCAGCCCCATCGACACACAAGTCGCCGAAGTGGCGTCAACTTGCAAGACTTGCACCAGGCTACCGGTATACCCGACGGGAGGCCCTACCCACACGCCATTTCCGTTTACCGTGTAACTGAAGATTAAAGGATTCTTTTCAGCACTCATGTGGATGACCTCACACTTTTCGTTATTTAGGGTCAATTGCCAATTTTCCCACCATACAGATATCTTTTCTAAATTGTTTTGAAATTTGTTTTGATCTTCTGATGACTTTACTAGTCGATAAACGACAGCGTCATCTGCAAACAACCTAAGACGGCTATTAAGATTGTCTCTCAAATCGTCTATATACACACCTGCAAATTGAAATAAGAACACCGTGAATTCATTGTCCCAGGAAGGAGAAACTTTATTGACACATTCCTGGGGTCAGATACATCACATGACCACACTGACAGAACCACAGGCACATAGACACAGGCAACAGAGCATGCACAATGTCGGCACTCGTACAGTGTATATCCACCTTTCGCAGCAATGCAGGCTGCTATTCTCCCATGGAGACGATCGTAGAGATGCTGGATGTAGTCCTGTGGAACGGCTTGCCATGCCATTTCCACCTGGCGCCTCAGTTGGACCAGCGTTCGTGCTGGACGTGCAGACCGCGTGAGACGACGCTTCATCCAGTCCCAAACATGCTCAATGGGGACAGATCCGGAGATTTTGCTGGCCAGGGTAGTTGACTTACACCTTCTAGAGCACGTTGGGTGGCACGGGATACATGCGGACGTGCATTGTCCTGTTGGAACAGCAAGTTCCCTTGCCGGTCTAGGAATGGTAGAACGATGGGTTCGACGACGGTTTGGATGTACCGTGCACTATTCAGTGTCGCCTCGACGATCACCAGAGGTGTACGGCCAGTGTAGGAGATCGCTCCCCACACCATGATGCCGGGTGTTGGCCCTGTGTGCCTCGGTCGTATGCAGTCCTGATTGTGGCGCTCATCTGCACGGCGCCAAACACGCATACGACCATCATTGGCACCAAGGCAGAAGCGACTCTCATCGCTGAAGACGACACGTCTCCATTCGTCCCTCCATTCACGCCTGTCGCGACACCACTGGAGGTGGGCTGCACGATGTTGGGGCGTGAGCGGAAGACGGCCTAACGGTGTGCGGGACCGTAGCCCAGCTTCATGGAGACGGTTGCGAATGGTCCTCGCCGATACCCCAGGAGCAACAATGTCCCTAATTTGCTGGGAAGTGGCGGTGCGTTCCCCTACGGCACTGCGTAGGATCCTACGGTCTTGGCGTGCATCCGTGCGTCGCTGCGGTCCGGTCCCAGGTCGATGGGCACGTGCTTCTTCCGCCGACCACTGGCGACAACATCGATGTACTGTGGAGACCTCACGCCCCACGTGTTGAGCAATTCGGCGGTACGTCCACCCGGCCTCCCGCATGCCCACTATACGCCCTCGCTCAAAGTCCGTCAACTGCACATACGGTTCACGTCCACGCTGTCGCGTCATGCTACCAGTGTTAAAGACTGCGATGGAGCTCCGTATGCTACGGCAAACTGGCTGACACTGACGGCGGCGGTGCACAAATGCTGCGCAGCTAGCGCCATTCGACGGTCAACACCGCGGTTCCTGGTGTGTCCGCTGTGCCGTGAATGTGATCATTGCTTGTACAGCCCTCTCACAGTGTCCGGAGCAAGTATGGTGGGCTTGACACACCAGTGTCAATGAGTTCTTTTTTCCATTTCCAGGAGTGTAGATAAGGAACAACAAAGGACCTGTAACACTACCTTGGGGAAAGCCAGAAATCACTTCTATTTTACTCGATAACTTTCCGTCAATTACTATGAACTGTGACCTCTCTGACAGGAAATCACGAATGCAGTCACATAACTGAGACGATATTCCGTAAGCAAGCAAAAGCCGCTTGTGTGATACAGTGGCATAAGCCTTCCGCTAATCCAGAAATACGGAATCCATTTTAAATCCCTTGTCAATAGTACTCTACACTTTGTTCGAGTAAAGAGCTAGCTGTTTTTCACAAGAACGGTGTTTTCTAAGTCTGTGTTGATTGTGTGTCAATAGACGGTTTCCTTCGAGATAATTCATAATGTTCGAACATAGTATATGTTCTAAAATCCTGCTGCATATTCGACATTAACGAAATGGGCCTGTAATTTAGTGGATTACTTCTACTACCTTTCTTGAATATTGGTGTGACCTGTGCAGCTTTCTAGTCTTTGGGTACGGATCTTTCGTCGAGCGAACGGTTGTATATGATTGTTAAGTATGGAGCTAATGCATCAGCAGACTCTGAAAGGAACCTAATTGGTAAACAGTCTGGACCAGAAGACTTGCTTTTTTCAAGTGATTTAAGTAGCTTCGCTACTCCGAGGTTACACACTTCTATGTTACTGAAATTCACAGCTGTTTTTGAGTCGAATTCTGGAATATTTAAATGTACAAATGTGTGTAAATTCCTAAGGAACCAAACTGCTTAGGTCATCGGTCCCTATACTTACACACTCCATAAACTAACTTAAACTAACCTATGCTAAGAACAACACACAGGAAGGACTCGAACTTCGAACCTCCGGTCGGAGGGGCCGCGCAGTCCGCTACGTAACGCCTGATACCGCGCGGCCACACCGCGCGGCTGGAATATTTACTTCGTCTTTTGTGAAGGCATTTTGGAAGGTTGTGTTTAGTAACTCTTCTTTGGCAGCACTGTCTTCGATAGTATCTCCATGGCTATCGAGCAGAGAAGGCATTGATTGTGTTTCGCCGCTAGCATACGGCCAGAATCTCTTTGGATTTTCTGCCAGATTTTGATACAAAGTTTCGTTGTGGAAGCTATTATAAGCATCTCGCATTGAAGTCCGCTCTAAATTTCGAGCTTCTGTAAAAGATCGCCAATCTCGGAAATTTTGATCTGTTAAAATTTCGCATGTTGTTTTCGTTGTTTCTGAACTGTGTTCTGACCCGTTTTGTGTACCATGGGAGACCAGCTCCGTTGTTTGTTAATTTATTTGATATAAATCTCTCAATTGCTACCGATACTGTTTCTTTGAATTCAAGCACATGTGGTCTACACTTACATTGTTAATTTGGAAGGAGTGGACATTGTCTCTCAGGAAGGCGTCAAGTGAATTTTTATGTGCTTTTTTGAATAGGTTTATTTTTCGTTTATTTTCGGATCATTTGGGCGTTACAATATCCAATCCTGCTACGACAACTCTGTGTTCATTAATCCCTGTATCTGTTTTGATGCTCGTTATTAATTCAGGATTATTTGTTCCCAAGAGGTCAAGAGTGTTTTCGCAACCTTTTACTATTCGCGTAGGCTCATGAACTAACTGCTCGAAATAATTTTCAGAGAATGCGTTTAGGACAGAGGTCATCATGCGGATTTTCATCAGCCCACACGTGACTGTTGTAGGAATTGAAAACACTTCCCCGTGGAAGTTGGCTTCATCTGTGAAAACGATCCATCATGGAAAGTTGAGTTCATCCAAACAATTGCGCATGAAGCACCTGAAAAAGTGATGAACCAAAACCCTGTGGCTTGATTGACTGTACCTGCCCGGGCTGGGACGCGCCACACAGCTTTGTGATCCCCGTTCAGTCTACGTGCTTGTAAACAAGCCTGTAGTAGGCATGGGACATCGGAGGTTCTGTCATAGCCAGTAGCGTATAAAATGCACATTTCAAAATGGCTCTGAGCACTATGGGACTCAACTGCTGAGGTCATAAGTCCCCTAGAACTTAGAACTAATTAAACCTAACTAACCTAAGGACAACACACACATCCATGCCCGAGGCACGATTCGAACCTGCGACCGTAGCGGTCGCGCGGTTCCAGACTGTAGCGCCAGAACCGCTCGGCCACCAGCGGCCGGCAATTCAGATTTCAGGCAGTCTTGCGGTAGTCTGCGTGTAGCGGAAAACAGTTACCATACTGGTCTCCTCTACAGCTCTTTAACGTTGTAAGAGAAATTTAATTACAGCCCAAATCCTCATATACCTGTCTGAGAGCTGAAAAGTAACAGTATAACAGTACTGTTTCAGTAATTTCTATTGTAGCTCTGTTGAAATAGAATCCATAAAAACTGTGTGATCTTTGGGTGGACTCAAATTAGACAGCACTCTAGTGACAGGTGGGCTATAGCGGTGGTTGTGAGGTAGGTGTGGGCCGTTTGACTTGGCTGCCACTTAAGCCACACATGTCAAATATAGGTTGCATGCTACTTTATGCTGTGTAGAATAATCAAAAATCAGGTTTCAGTCTTTCTGTTCTATCACGGCATTACAATCGCCCCCTGTGATCGTATGCGTCCCGAAACGGTGAGAAGCTGATTGAGTTGCCTTTCAAAGAATTATTTCCGCCGGCCGTTGTGGCCGAGTGGTTCTAGGCGCCTCAGGCCTAAACCGCGCTGCTGCGGCATGGATGTGTGTGCTGTCCTTAGGTTAGTTAGGTTTAAGTAGTTGTAAGTCGAGGGGACTGATGACCTCAGATGTTAAGTCCCATAGTGCTCAGAGCCATTTGAACCATTTTGAATTATTTCCTCCCGCCACGACTCCCTGAGCCCCACAGGGCATTACTGTTTGGCAAGTTGTATCTCTACAGGATGGGAGGAAAGCTGTTGGTATGTATGTTAATCATTGTCTGCAAAGGATAACTGTACCGGGATGTGGTCTACTACCAACAGCTGAATCATCCACTCATGCGTTTGCATTGCCAGGGAAGCGTACTACCTACATAATGGTGACATCGACATTTATTCCCCATCGATACGTCCATAATTTAAGTTTCATTGTAGGAGAATGTATCACCGCTACACTTATAGGAACTAAAATTTATATTTGTTCAATCACGGTTGTCGCCTAACGGAACATTTTATGAGACGAAGGCATTTTTGGATCGTCCAGGGATGCAATTTTGCTCTCCGGTTGTGATTCAGCTACTCAGTGCGTCTTCATGGCTGTAGCCACTTTGTTAGCATTTTCAGCTGATAGTGGTTGGTTATCGGTTTGATTTTTATTTTTGTTTCTAATTCATTGTCTTTGCCTTTTCTGTCATTTGCCAATAAACACTGGTTTTGTTGAGAGGAATCGTTTATGTCTAGTTTCTTTCAAATGTGAATTGGCCTGAGACAAAGATATAGGTAGCTTTAAAAAGGTAGTCTAACATTTATTTGCGAAGCTGGGCATTTTTGGGTGTCCATCTGTAGCGGAAATTAATCTCCAGTTGTTGATGTAACAGAGGACATATCAATCTAAACAAAAAGGGTCTCTATCCTCCTTTCTGTATTTCCCCTGTCGATAATTGTGCTTGTAGACGAGGTGTAGCTCGCTCGCAGGTGCCCTAAGAGTTCCAGTTATGGCCGTCCCAGTTACAGTGCGCAACAATTTTTGCTTCCGGCATGATAAATCACAACTAAATTTCAAAGCTGATGCATGAGCATAGCTAATCGTCAACTCCGGAGAACCTTATATACGTTAAGCAGTACTTGCTGCGTGGCTAGCGGGGCCGTTCGATTTAATCCCCCCCCCCTCCAAACCCCCGCGCCCTCCGTCATTCCACACCCCCGAGTGAGTGCTTACATCGGGGGCATGTCAAGAGTGTGGTATACATTACTCCAATTGCCACTAGAGCTGAGGGAATTGCGTGAATCGATGTCACGTTTAACGACAAACAGAATGCCGCCATGCTCGACATAAGTGGACGGTCACTGCTGTAACGAGATGAGGACCTGGGAATACTATTTGAGCAACTGTTATAAATTTATTCTAGCATAAATTTAACAATGTATAATTTGAATACAATAGCTGTTACTCAGGCTTAGAACCCTACTAACGACTCACGTGTGTAACTCACAGACGCTGCTTAGAAAGAATTTGCTCCTTAACAAACAAAACAAAGTATACTATGTGTGAGCTACAGATCCTCAGAGTATATTGGTGAGATTTTGAAACACACTGAAGTATGACATACTAAACCGCCTGTAACACTTTACGTTTCCACACCTAAGCCTGAGAAAATATACTGCAAACAGATAATTCGGTTTGTTAGTGCAGTAAAATCTTTATCGTTATTAATCAGCTGTTACTTCATCTCGAATTCCGCAACTTACTTTTAGTAGCGTTCTTTAATTAAAATTTTCGTTGTTTGTTTGTTCTTGTGTGTGTGTGTGTGTGTGTGTGTGTGTGTGTGTGTGTGTGTGTGTGTTCTGAGTAAGAATAGGTTCCTTGGCACAGCCTGCCTGTGTATTTGACCTACTATGCTTCCTTAGTCTTTGTCTACGAGGTCCTTAGACGCAAACTAATCAAATTTAAGGAACTTTCCAGTAGAGTGTTTTTAAAGTTATTTATATTACGTGCAGAGAGCAATAAAACACACACTCGAGGAGAACAGGCTTAAATTACCTTAAAATAGTCCTGATTTAGTCGTTTTTGTGAATTCCATAAATTACTACAGATGAAGTCGTGAGGTAGTTTGACTGGGAAAACTTCCAAGTAGAACAGCAATTTTTTCTTCAGATGTATCGCTAAATGTGAGCAAATGCATTGTACAAAATGCTGTACAGCTGGAAACTATTCCCTCCGCTGCACCAATGGAAATTGGGCCTAATTGCACTCGCAGCCAAGTGGTTCAGATCCGAGTGTCGGACGCTAGCTATTATTTTGCAGGAACCATGCCCACATTTACGCCAACTATGGAGACAAATTTTCAGTGCAGAGACTGGTGTGATGCAGCTCTCCATGCTGCTCTATCCTGTGCAAGCCTTTTCATCTCGGAGCAACTATTCCAACCTATATCCTACTGAATCTGCCTAGTGTATTCATCTCGTGGTTTCCCTTTACGATTTTTATCCTCCACGCTTCCCTCCAATACTAAACTGGTGATCCCTTGATGCCTCAGAATGTATGCTGCCAGCCGACCCATTTTTCTAACCAAGTCGTGCCACTCATTCCTCTTCTCCCCAATTCTATTCAGTACCTCCTCATTAGTTACGTGATCTACCCATCTAATCTTCAGGATTTTTCTGTAGAACCACAATTCGAAAGCTTCTATTCTCTTCTTGTCTAAACTATTTATGTTTCGCTTCCATACATGGCTACACTCCATACAAGTACTTTCAGAAAAGGCACCCTGACACTTAAATCTATACTCTATTTTCACAAATTTCTCTTCTTCAGAAAGGTTTTTCTTGCCACAGCCAGTCTCCATTTTATATCCTCCCTACTTCGACCATCATCAGTTATTTTGCTCCCCAAATACCAAAACTCATCTACTGCTTTAAATGTCTCATTTCCTAATCTAATTCCCTCATCATCACCTGACTTGATTCGACTACATTCCATTATCCTCGTTTTGATTTTTTTAATGCTCATATTATATCCTCTTTTCAAGGGACTGTCTATTCCGTTCTTCCAGGTCCCTTGTTGTCTCTGACAGAATTACAATGTCGTCGACAAACCTCGAAGTTTTTATTTCTTCTCCATGGGTTTTAATTCCTACTCAAAATTTTTCTTTTGTTTCCTTTACTGCATGCTCAATATACAGATTGAATAACATCGCCGGCCTTGGTGTCCAAGCGGTTCTAGGGGCTCCAGTCTGGAACCGCGCGACCGCTACGTTCGCAGGTTCGAATCCTGCCTCGGGCATGGGTGTGTGTGATGTCCTTAGGTTAGTTGGGTTTAAGTAGTTCTACGTTCTAGGGGACTGATGACCTCAGAAATTAAGTCCCATAGTGCTCAGAGAAATTTGAATAACATCAGAGATGGCTACAACCCTGTCTCACTCCATTCTCAACCATTGCTTCCCTTTCGTGCCAGTCGACTCTTATAATTGCCATCTGGTTTCTGTACAAATTGTAAATAGCCTGTAATAGCCTGTAATTGTAAATAGCCTGTAATTTACCGCTGCCACCTCCAGAATTTAAAAGAGAGTTTTCCAGTCAACATTTCTACGGAATCCAAACTGATCTTCCCCGAGGTCGGCTTCTGCCAGTTTTTCCATTCATCTGTAAAGAATTCGTGTTAATATTTTGCAGCCATGATTTATTAAACTGATAGTTCGGTAAGTTTCACAGCTGTCAATGCCTGCTTTCTTTGGGATTGGAATTACTATATTCTTCTTGACGTCTGAGCCTATTTCGCCTGCCATATACATTTTGCTCATTAGATGGTAGAGTTTTGTTATGGCTGCCTCTCCTAAGGCTATCAGTTGTCCTAATGTTGTCTACTCCAGGGGCGTTGTTTCGGCTTAGATCATTCAGTGTTCTGTCAAATTCTTCACGCACTATCATATCTCCCGCTTCATGTACATCTACGTCCTCTTCCATTTCCATAATATTGACCTGAAGTACATTGCCCTTGTATAGACCCTCTATACACTCCTTTCAACTTTCTGCTTTCCCTTCTTTCCTTAGGACTGGTTTTCCATTTGAGCTCTTGATACTGATACAGGTGGTTCTCTTTTCCCCAAAGGTCTCTTTAATTTTCCTGTAGGCAGTACCTATCTTACCCCTGGTGAGTTATGCATCTACATCCTTGCATTTTTCCTGTAGTCATCCTTGCTTAGCCATTTTGCACTCTGACGATCTCATTTTTGAGACGTTTGTATTCCTTTTGCCTGCTCCATTTACTGCAGATTTATACATTCTCCTTTCGTCAGTTAAATTCAATATCTCTGATGTTACCCAAGGATTTCTGCTAGCACTCGTCGTTTTACCTACTCGATGCTCTCAAAGCTACCTATTTTTGTTGTACTGTATTTCTTTTCCCTATTCTTGTCAATCGTTCCTGTTTCTCTTATTCTATAGGAAAACGTCAACTGAATGTATATCTTTAATAGCATAGCCGTACATTCCCTATAATGAGCGACCGTATGAGACAGCCAACTCGAACTTTATAGACAAGTGTAATCTATGATATTGTTTACTGCGTTCGGCAAGGTTCATGGAGCTACGGTTATCAATGCTTGCTTAATCTTAATTCTTTTGTTTCCTAATTAAACATTATCAAACAATAATAATTTCTAACATCAATGTTCAGTTACACAAGGGACATTCCATTAATTACTGTAATGAAGAAGTTTCCTCTTTGGGTTACCTTTCGTATACTGGTTGCAAACTCAGCGTCAGATAATAATAACTCCGTGTGGTCCAATGGCGTAACACAACGTTTCCAATTTGACGCCACTTTGGGGACTTGCATGTCTCTACAGTACCCCAATAATCCAACCATGGAAAGGGGTTCTACAGTTTAAGGTTGAATCCGAACCACGTATCGTTCATCGGTAATCTTCATATCACTGAGACGTGAAGGCTATGTTAAAGATAGACTGAAACATTCTATGGTCTGATTAGATTTGATCCCGCGACCTTATAGCCTCCAGGCACGCGCTTAACCATGAAACGTCCCCTTAGAAAAATTATACAAGACTGTGCTTAAACTGACACACAATTTTTTTAGCGCAACGCAATCTGACTTCCAAAAATCCCTACAAGAGAATGGCCCTGACTAACATTAACCTATACGTTTCACAAATCACTTACCTCACAAAAATCTTCGTTACTCAAGCTACTGCAATACAGCGAGCGCCACTACTGCCAGGTAAATAAAAGATTCAAACTACTGAAGGCACTAACTACTGATAGGCATAGTTAGCAAATGAAAGATTTTAATACAGAACAAACAATGTATTTACCTTAATAGTCAAAATATATATAGCAGTTCATGACACCAATTCTTACAAATTTCAAAACTCCGCCATCTCTCTCCCCACGTCCACCACTGCTGGCGGCTCACCTCCAACTGCGCAACGCTACGCGCTGTTAACATCCAGCTGCCGCAGCTCAACACTACAATCGCGAGTATTACAACAATGCCAACCAGCCACAGACTGCACACGGCACAGCCAGTGATTTTCATACAGAGCGCTACGTGGCGGCGGCGTTACCAATAAAAAAACCTAAACAGCCTACTTACAACCACTACACTGCAAAGCCCGACGCCGTCCAGTGGGAACGATAAGGTTACCGGCTCCCTTGGCGATATGCTAATGGAGCCATGTGCCAGCATCGTGTTCCGCTTTCTTCCTCCTCTCTCCAGCCATTAGCAATAAAAACACAACGCTGCGCTCGACAGGCGTTCATCACCGACACCAGCACTTTCCACTTACACATACGATACGTCGGGCTCGCAAGCCACCAAATGATCGTTCAGTACAAAGGTAACGTTACAAGAAAAAATACTGTGACCAGTAGCTAGATCCAGTAGTTCTTAAAGTAACTTAATACACAGCCACGGAGCTCCACTGCTATTGATAAAGGGGACGGCTTGCAGCGGGCAACGAACACACGAAAAGTAAAGAAGTTCAGGTTTCGTGCATCAACAATGAACTTCCACCATTACTTGTCACCAAATATGATAATTTATTATCCGATTTCTTTTTGGCACAGGGGGTGGGCCGGGAGGGGGGGGGGGGGGAAATTACTTATAGTATTCACTCTGGCTTAGCTCTCTTGCTTGGAACTGTGTCGGCTACGATTGCTAACGTTACGTGAACGAGTATATAGTCGGAAAAAACAATATAAATGAAATACAAGACTGCAGTCAATCAATTTTCATGCCCTTTTGTTGCTACTCCGGTACTCCACCTCTGACAATCACTATGACATGGAGAAACATTTGTCTACAGAGCCCTTTATTCAGAAGGAATGTATTCTCTTTCTTCACAGTTAACTATCACTGTCATTTCAGTCTCTCCTATCATTTCTCTCCTGTCTCTAACCATATTATCCACGGTCTTATAAGTGCTAAACTAACTAAAAATATTGTTATTTTGAACATTGCTATCATCAGTGTTACTGTTATTATTACCCATCGCTATCTTTATTCACATTTGTAACTGTAATTACTCTCATAATAATACCTCAGATATGTACATAACTGTGTCACACATTTGCATAATATTTGAGAAGCTTTGTAAGCAATGCTGAGTAACAGTTCAGTGTAAGAGAGGACCTGAACACTCTAGTTAGTTAGTTCCCTGTTCCACAGAGCATGTGAACGATTCTTTTATCGAAATGATGTAGAGCGAGTCAGTTTGCAGGATATGTATACACGATTAGTTTTAATATTAATGAAATTATTATATTTCAGCCATACACTTATAAACTACGGTTTTTCTATGAAACGGAAAAAGGTGTTCAGAATAAATCATTTTAGATAAGATTTAAAAGTTGCTTTGCTACCTGTCAGGCATTCTATGTTTTTGATCACATGAGCAAAAATACTTTTTGGCGCATATTGAAATGGTTTCTGAGCCACTAACAGATTCAACAATGGGTAATAAAGGTCACTTTCTCTTCTAGTGTTGTAGATATGGACATCACTATTCTTCTCAAATTGTGGTGGTTTATAGATGATTAATTTAGTTAGCAAATACATATATAAAGAGCAATTAAACTGACTAACTCGTTTGAGAGGCACCTACAGGATGACTGCGGATGAAAAGTATTTTATTCTTGCTACTTGCCTCTTTGCGGTCGATACTTACTTTCTAGGTAGTGAGTTAACCCAGAAAATTGCTCCTTAGGACGTTATTGAATGTAAATGTGCAAAACATGTTAAGATTTTGATTCGTTTGTTTTCAAGTCAAGCTATTATACGAGGAGGTAAAGTAGTTGAAGTCAGTTGTCTGCGCAGCTCAGTGATAAGCGTCTTCCAGTTCAGTTTTTATCAAAACGTACACCCAGAAATTTCGAGCAATCTACTATTTTTATTGACTCCTCGTCATGTGATACGTCTAACGTTATTATGATTATTTATTGTGCAGATCTGAACACAGTGTACTTAATTAAAATTTATTGAGATTCCATATTCAGAGAACCATTTCATAATTCTCTGAAAAGTTAGTTAACACTCTATTATGTAGTTGTTCCTCCACTGCAATTTCTTCTAACACCAGTACTGTCTGCAAAAGGTACCAATTCCGCTTGATGAATGCTAAGTGGACGGTCATTGACATATATAAGAAACAGGAGTGGACCCAGAATTGAACCCTGTAGTACTCCATTTCTTACTTCCCCTTAATCACCAAACTTTTCTCTGCATACAACACTGTTTCAATTATTCAACAGAACTTTCTGTATTCTGTTGTTTAAATGTGATTCAAATGGTCCACATGGCTCTGAGCACTATGGGACTTAACATCTGAGGTCATCAGTCCCCTAGAACTTAGAACTACTTAAACCTAACTAACCTAAGGACATCACACACATCCATGCCCGAGGCAGGATTCGAACCTGCGACCGTAGCGGTCGCGCGGTTCGAGACTGAAGCGCCTAGAACCGCTCGGCCACACTGGCCGGCTACATATGATTCAAATCAGTTGTTTAGGAAGCCATCAGCTTCTTAAAAATTAACTTTTTCTAATATAATAACCTGATCTACGTAAGCAAACGCCTTGTAAAGGTAACAAAAAAGACTAACGGGTGATATTTTCTATTTAAAACTTCTAATATTTGGAGACCATTTGCAGTCATCCATTGACCTCATGTACCCAAATAACGATGGAATTTTTATGGATGTCAATGTGCCACAGTTGTTCGTGACTGGTTTGAAGAACATTCTGACCAGTTCGAAAGAATGATTTGACCACCTAGATCGCCCGACACGAATCCCATCGAACATTTATGGGACATAATCGAGTCAGTTCGTTCACAACATCCGGTACCGGGAACGCTTTCGCAATTATGTACTGCTATAAAGTCAGCATGGCTCAATATTTCTCCATGGGACTTCCACAACGACTTGTTGAGTTCATGTCATGTCGAGTTTCAGAACTGCGCCTGGTAAAAGGAGGTCCGACACAATATTAGGAGGTATCACATGACTTTCGTCACGTGAGTGTATTTCAGCCTGTCTGGAAAAATTCCCTGTGCAAGTGATGATTTACCCATAACACTAAGGACATAACGTATTAAATTAGAACAACTTTTCAGAATTCTGTTCAAAGATCCACCAACTCCATATGAACTTTTGTTTCTTATAACTTTTACAACAGTATTAATTTCACTAAAAGATGTTGCTGCTACTTCTGTCTGAAGTTTAGTGGAATGACATTTATAATATATTCTCTTGCTTTTTAAACTGTATCATTTAATCCTATTTTTACTGCATTTGGAAAATGATTTTAAAAATTACAAACAACACGTAAATTATCAGTAAAACAATGCCATTTAGTTAGATTATGATGGCACCTTGTGCACTGACTGGTTGTCCTGTCTCCCGTTTTACAGTATCTTACATCGTTTTAGTCTTACTATCTGCATTATTAATTTCCACCAAGACGTGCATATCTCTGGACATTTTAATCACTTTCCTTACTGTATTATACATGGTGTCCAAATTAAAATTCCAGTTTCAAAGTGCTGTAGAATGAGAACCACTGTTCAGAATGACCTCAAATCAGAGCAGCTTATTATTGATGCAGGGGAAACGTTATGGAACAAAACCAAAATTTAACGAAAATTTTACCAATAACTGGCGCAATACGCGTAAACGGGGGTCGGTTACATATGACAGATGAACCACAATACAATGCTTATGGTCCGAGTTGCACATTACACCATCCGTCATGTTCAGTGTGCGTATTTGCACGAGTTCAGCACTCATTAGTTGTGGCACTGTTAGTTAAGTCTGTCTATAACATTATACCCCAACAAAACAAATAGTCCTGTCAAGGAAAAAGCTACGTGTAACACTATTATACGGGGAAATGTGCATGTAGTATAAACCTGCCTACTTTCCACAACCGTCGTATAACGTTATCCCTTTTACAGGATTTGACCTTGATGTCTGGCTAATGGATATGGAAATCAGACTATTAGTTCTTTCCTAAGAGCTTTCTGTCTGTTAAAAATAAACGCAGTAAAAATGGAATATTACTGAATCTAGGACCTTTCTGTACCAAGTTCATTAAATGGTTTGTCTAAAGGATTTACGGTCGCCAGACCATCTAGGCAAAGAAACGGTTAAGTTTCAGAAAAGCAGGAGAAACATATCTGAGCTACTTTCGTGCTGCTACCTGACATAACTTCACAAATAAATATAACTTTTCAGGATAAGGTTCTGAGAAAGACACAGGAATCTCTTAGCTACTATACCCACATACATATATATACTGGTGTCCAAAATTATAGCAAGAAACGGAAATTTTCAAATGTTGCGTTTATTTTGCCACAAAACAGAACAAACATGTGACTAGGAGGTAAAAACAATGTGAAGAATACAGAACGTAAACAACTGCAACATCCAAAATCATAGACGAAAATGTTCTTCGTTTTTTCCAACTTAACAGAGTTGCACACACATTCATACAGCTGGCTTATGTGCTCAGTATGGGGTGTGACGACCACTGGCAGCAACAGAGGCCTAACAACGACGGAGCAAGCTGCTGTGAATAACGTCGTCAATGTCATGTTGAGAAAATAGCGTCCATTCTTCCCGCGGAACTGCTCTCAAGTCTTGGAGACTGGTTGGTGGATGTTGATGTGTTGCAGTCCGTCTTCCAAGTGCATCCCAGACATGCTCTATGGGATTCAAATCGGGAGAGCGACCAGGCCACGCCATGCTTGCAGCATCTTCCGTTTCCAACCATTCGTGCTGTATGAGGTCGAGCATTATCGTCCATAAATACGACGTCTGGGTTCACTGCACCTAGCAACAACCGTACATGAGGTCTCAAGACATCGTCCTGGCACCTGATACGAGTTAAACCTTTACAATTCTCCGTACAATTTCGTGGAGAGGAGTTCGATTGGTCAACATTATCCCTGTCCGCACCATTAGTGATCCTCCTCGATATCGGCCTCTTTCCAAAATGTTCGGGTCTCGAAATCGTGTTCCATATTCCCTTCAGATGCGAATCTGCCGAGAATCACTCTCCAGGCCAAATTGGGATTCATCTATGTAAAGAACATTGGCCCACTGTTCGACCGTCCAGGTAGCATGTTGACGACTGCACTTTAGACGTTCATTTCTGTAAAGACTCGTCAGAGGCACACAAACAGCAGGTCTCCGACAATAAAGGCCACTCTGTCGAAGCCTTCTGTACACCGTTTACATCGATACAACACGTCCAGTGGACGCTGCGAGGTCAAATGCCAGTTGCTGTACAATACTTAGACGGTACCGCTATACCCTTACAGCCAAATAACGGTCTTGTTTTTCTAATGTCACTCATGGTCGGCCCTGCCCTGGTATATGAGAAAAAGTTTCAGTTTCTATAAACTGTGCCCACATCCGAGAAACAACAGAACTATTCACGTTAAGCCATCGAACCACATGAGTTTGCGACTGTCCTGCTTTCATTCTTCCTATGGCCCTCCACCACGGATAGTCTATCATACGTGTTTCCTGTGTCATACTGCATCTTCTGTGACTGTGTGCACAGCGGTTGTGCATGTAGGACAACTCGGCAAACATTACTCCGTTTGATACGTGCCCTGGAGTCATCGTCTGCGTGGTTTTCCGTTGACAGAAATGCCATCTTCCCTGCAGAACACTATCGTACGGACATCTGTTGACAGTTTGTATTATTATATCGTGAATGGGGAAATAGCTGTTTGTTGCTTTAATTTTAGACAACAGTGTAGTTTTGATCTAGAATGGCCACAAATTTGTAATCACGACCATGTGCTAAAAATATTTGACCAGGAGGGGTCTTGTATATTTGCATTTTGTATGACCAACAAATTAAGTACTTTAATATTCCGATAGCATAATACACACATGTAAATTTATTAAGCCACTTTGTTTATACCGTTCTCTTGACAAATAACCTGTCAAAAGCCAAAGGTAGGGTGTGGTCACCCTATATTGTCATTCAGTGTTTTTATGCAACCCTACTTCAGTGATACTGAGCCACATAAGCGATTTTCTTTTTTAACCCTTTGTACTTTATTGAATTTCATTTATAACTGAAAGAATTTTACCTGTAATTCACTCAAAAATTAAACTTGCAAAACCTCAGTATTTATGCATGACGAATTCATCCCTTTAGCAGAACTTATTTACTTACTTTTACTTTACTTATTATCACAAAGAGAGTAAGAATATTAAATATGTTGATTTTGTCTCAAAACATCTACTTCAGTACTTAAACCAAAATTTTGTTTCAGCACTTCTACTATTTACTCATACATTACTTTTACCTGCACTTAAAAGTTATTCCAAAACAATTATTTTCAGACATTTATTCAAAGACGTAAATTATTTCTTGTAAATACTGAATAAAGCGCTTCAAATGTTTTTATACTCGGAATAATCAAACACCAGGGAAGGACCCTATATAGGTGAATGATTAAGAATAAAACAACAGGGTGAACCAAGTTTTATGTTTAACACAATAATTATTCAAAAAAGGTTAATTTTGAATTAATGGCCTATTTGGCTGTAGTCGTTAGGTGTGGCGTACAGTGATGGCGCCTAACTACCCATGGTACGGCGTGCAAGTTTCTTGAAGTGTGAAATAATTAATTCGTCTTAGTGCCGTTTTAACGTCCATAAAATAGCCCAACAGCTTGTACGAAAGCCGTAATAATTCAGCAGTCGTCATCCGAGGCTATTGTGGAACAATCTCAGCCAATGCATCGCTTGCTCCGTCTGGGTGTTGCCTCTCTCACTGATGTTTACAGACTCTGTCCTCTCGTTCTCGCTAGCTCTACAGGTAGCGCGCCAAAATTCCAAGCCACCTTTTACGCTTCCCACAACAACTTCCGCATAGTACCAAAGCACTCTATCTTTTACCTTTCACATATCCTATACACTGTTCCTAAGCATATATAATTTTATACAAATGAAAACTTGCACAAATATATAAAATTATATACAAGAATATTTTCATCTCATTAATCCATGACAAAATACTATTTAGTAAATTATATATTTCACGTATTTCTTTACATATGTTACAGACATACATTAGCAAAGCACTCTTACATTATTACACACATCGCTCTTTCAACAGAGCCTTTGCGTATCACAGTTATATTACGGCAAACTTTAAGGGCAAACAATTTTTGTGAGTTAGATGAGTGATTGAATAATAGTGTTACATATCCACCACGGGAAGGTCGTACCACATCGGCTAGGAAAAAAAGCATAAAAATCAAAAAGACACCATTTTTTAGTTTTCCTTGGATTAGATTCGATTACATTTACTTTCATTCGAATTCATTGGTAGTGAGGAGGTCCTGCAGGATGTAGAACATGTCCTGGGACCAATAACCACATAAAAGGCTAAAGGAAATCGTTTTTTGACATGGGACCAAAACCCCCACAAAATGCATAATGATATCGGTTTCTAATTGTCATTAGACTGGCGCAAGAAATGTTCAGTATGCTGTCCATTTTTCCCCCACAAGTTGAAATCGAAAAACAGCTTGTTCCACAACAGATCGAGTGTCTCGGGGGTCACGTTCACGGTGCATTGCGCAATGCGTGCCTTCAGTTCACCTACGTTCGTAATTGGAGCACTGAACTCAACACCTTTCAAATAGCCCCACAGCCAGAAGTCACACGGAATAAGATCAGGTGATCTGGACGAATAGGCTGTGGGGAAATTACGGCTGATAATTCTAGCCTTTCTGAAATGCCTCTGCAGAGGCCACTCACAGGCTGCGCAATGTGTGGAGAAACGCCATCTTGCATAAAAATTTTCCTACACACACATACACGCTGTTGAAGAGTTCGAATGACGTTGATGCGCAGAAGCCTCTCACAGCGTTTCCCAGTGACGGTACAGATAACAAGATCCACAGCACTCATCTCCTCGAAAAAAATACGACCCTACGATGAACAATGCCGTCAACCCCAACCACAGAGTCATCTTTGCAGAATAAACTGGTATCGGTTGACATGAGTGCGGATTTTGCGTTTCCCCTTATTCAGCAGTTCTGCATACTGGCATGTAATTGCAGTTGGAAATGGGTTTCGTCAGCCCACAAAATGTTTCATGGCCATTCACTGGCGACTTGCTTGCGAGCAAGAAATCCCAGAACGAACGTGTGTCTTTCTGGCAGCTCAGCAGGAAGCAACTCATGAACATGGGTGATTTTGTGTGGATAGCAATGCTGGATGTTTTGTAGGATTTTATGCACCGTGGTTGTAGGCTAGTCCAACATTCGGACAATTCCCCGTGCACTAAATATTTGCACACTAGCACTCTATCCTTCCTGCAGTGCTGTGGCCAATCTTCGACAGACATCGCATCAATAGTTTTCCTCCCTCTGCCGCACTGCATTTAAAAAGCACCTGCCTTTTCGCATTTCGAAACCTTTTTCTCCAGACCCTTAGCAATCATTGGACCAATGCCATTTCTCATACCCTTGAGTGTCCTGAACTTCTGCAGGGCTACCACTGCACAGTCACCATTCTTGTAAAAGATCTTTACTAGCAGCTCGCGATCCTTCATGGAGACCGACATGTTGAGCATCTCTGACGCAAACTAAGGAACAGCTGTGTGAGGTGCTTCTGTTGGTGTCCATATTCTGACGTTTACAGCGCCGTCTTTTGGTCAAATTTTCGTTGTTTTTTTCTGAGCAGTGGATCTAATTTTTTGCAGCATTTGTAAACTGGAACTTTAATTATGGACATCCGGTAGTATTTATTGTAGAATGGAAGTAACGTCGGATCTTGACTTTCTCTCGCCTTTATATGAATTTTCCTTTTCCTCTTACATGAGATTTTAAAGTCTTTAGTTATCCGTGCCTTACGCGTTCTTTCAACGGGCATTCCGGATAACTCCTCAGGAAACCTATTTTCAAATAGAAACATGGGTTTACTACGAAGGATATTGAATTTCAAATTGGCATCCCTTTCATGTACCTCATCCCCTACCAACTCTTTCAACTTGTTCTTAAAACATCGTATCCTGATATCATTAAGGATCCACACTGTTTTGTATGAACATGTTTCAGATCTGTAAGGTACTAAATTCTTTATTATCATCAATTTGGCATCATTATCAGATAGCGTATTAACCATTGGGTACACATTAAATGCTTAGCTTGACAACTGTCTTAAAAGTAATATCAGTCAGTCCTGCTATCATGATGCACACGAGTTGGCAAATTCATTACGGAAATCATAGTGAAGCAGTCAAATAATGACTCAAGATAAGTTTTTCTGTCAGAGTCTTTTCAGAAATCTACACTTGGCTACTCCACAAACCACCAACTTTTTGTTCTTGTTTAACAGGTAGCTCAACAATGCATATCGATTCCTTATAAATAGCTGATAGTTTTCTAGAGGGAATCCATAGACTGTTACAGGAGAATTATTCCACAGTAACAACTCACAAGCGAATGCTTATCGGTTCAGATCGGCTTAAAAACTACTTGTTTCAGTATTTTAACTTTATATCCAACTTTGACGTACGCTGATAAGCCACAACGTTATGACCACCACACACCGCGACGTTGGATGCCGCCTGGTGGCGTTGGGGGCACGTGACGTGGTAACAAAAGTATGTAAGCGGAGCCGACACGAACGAGGGATCACCCTAGAGAAGATATTGGCTGCAAATGGGGAAATCCATTAAGATAAGCAAATTTGACAAATGGCAGATTATTATTATGCAGAGCCTGTGAATGAGTATCTCCACAACGGCGAAGCTGCTCGAATGTTCACGTGCTATTGTCGTATGCATCTATGGAAAGAGGTGGAAGAACAGTGAAACTACGACTAGGAAATAAATGGTTGGACGTCGACGAATCTTCACAGGACGTGGAGTGAAGAGGCTTCTCTGCCCTAAAGCAGGAGAGATGGTGATCTGTGGCATCTCCACCGAAGGAGCACAATGCTTGTGCACGCGTAAGTGTTTCAGAGCACACCGTTCTTTGTACTTTGTTGAACATGGAGCTGCGCAGCAGATCACACCTAAGTGTGTCGTTGGCGACATCGTCAAGTAAGATTGCAGTGGGTACAGGACATTCGGGATTCGACCGTCGATCAAAGGAAGCGTGTCGGCTCCTCGGCTGAATCAGGTTTTGCTACACTACGTCGCTCGTCGCCTCCACAAACGCCATCATCGAGGTGAACGACAGCTCGAAACGTGCAGTTGCTCTGACGAAACAAATTATTTGTACTTTTCCGGAAACACTTACATGTGTACCTCTGACCCCAATGATCGCAGCGATTTTGGCCTTGTGAACTTGTAGCCCCCTTACACTTCCTGTCAAATGCTCAACTAATCTATCCTTCTTCCTTCTACTGAGGTGCAGGCCAATTTTTTTAATCCCCACCTCCCAATAGCAGCAGGTATGAATCTCTGTTTCAGTGAAAAGCAATATTTTATTCGGCCGAAAGCTGCATTAACCCAAATCTAGTCATGGCGTTTCAAAACCTCCATAAACCGCACACGAGTGTGTGTTACTGCTGCTCCTATTTCCTCATAAAAAATGGCTCTGAGCACTATGGGACTTAACTTCTGAAGTCATCAGTCCCCTAGAACTACTTAAACCTAACTAACCTAAGGACATCACACACATCCATGCCCGAGGCAGGATTCGAACCTGCGACCGTAGCGGTTGCGCGGTTCCAGATTGTAACTCCTAGAACCGCTCGGCCACACCGGCCGGCATTTTCTCATAGTCTCCTTTAATATTATAATCTAAGTTGCAAGCCACGCTGTTTCCTGTTCCTCTTGCTGTAATTATCTGAACTTCTTCATCAAAATCTCTGCACAAATCCCGCCTGTTCACTGTTACCTGGCTAAGGCTGGCACTAGGTATCATGCTGCTTGTGACCTGATATTCCACATCTAGCTTTCCCTTTAGTGTTTGGCCTATACCACTAAAGTGTTTGTATATCACTACTGCATCTAGTTGGCTACTGGATGAGACCTTTCCCCTATTTGATGTAACAAGGCAAACCGACTGGTAACAAGGAGTTAAAATGAGATTTTGGGCCGGTCGCGGTGGCCGAGCGGTTCTACGCACTTCAGTCCGGAACCACGTGGCTGCTAAGGTAGCAGGTTCCAATCCTGCCTCGGGCATGGATGTGTGTGAAGTCCTTAGGTTTAAGTAGTTCTAAGTTTAGGGGACTGATGACCTCAGCTGTTAAGTCCCATAGTGCTTAGAGCCATTTCAACCATTTTTTGAGATTTTGGAGCTTTTGTTATTTTGCTTATTTACTGTTACCTTTTGCAGTTCCCATTGTCTCTTCCTTCCTTCAATCTACCTGACTAAAAGTACGCCGATTGTCTTGTTTCGACTGCCTAACCTACAATTCCACAGGAGGGCCTCCTCTGGTGCTTTACTGGCCTCGCAGTTCAACTGCCCAAGGGAAACACCAGTTCACAGTCCTGACATGTTTCTTCTAGACTGACTAACCTACGGCAACAGTCACATTTAGTACAAAGAAACGCTTTTTCTTCAATAAGCCGAGAAACGTTCTTAAACTGCAATAATGTAAAACCTACTGAACACTTATCAGCACAGCTAAGTTCTGTACGAGAGGTGGATGTTAACACGAGAACGGAAATACCTCATAGACATTCCATGAATCGAAGTTTTAGATTTCAGAAAACACGAAAAGGATAAAAACTAAAAAAGCGCGATATTTTTAACAGACACTAGCCTGATATTGAGATGAGCACTGTAATTTATTGAAAACCACAATCTAGTCGAGCTAAATAACACAATAAATAAATAAAAATTGTGGCTGGTGGCGGATGTACCACGTTAAAGTGCTGTAACTGATTTAAAATGTATTTTAAAAATGATGTGCTATGCCTTTTCTTCATCTGCGTGTTGCGTTCAGAATCTTTGAATTTAGGTTACATATTTCCGCGTAAGGTGATGGGCGCATTTTCTCTGACTGTTTCAGGAGAGCACTGTGAGACTGTCTTCGACGAGTGCGAATCTCAGCCCTGCCAGAACGGTGGACTGTGCTCTGACGAATTCGGTTCCTTTCTTTGTACATGCTCTGTGGGTTTCACAGGTCAGTATGTTCTTAATTCTATCAATCTAAGAATCTTTCGAACCAGTAGATTTTTAAATACATTTCTTTTGTCTACAGGAAAACTATGCGAGCTGGATATTGATGAGTGCACTTTGAGCCCCTGCCTGAACGGAGGATGTTGCTCAAATTCTGTTGGAAGCTATTCGTGCGCATGCCGCCCAGGTTTCGAAGGTACTACGACTTTTTACATTGCTTGCAGGGTTACTGATATGCCGTATTGTAAACCCAGGATGAGATGGGGGAAAATTGTTTGCTGGAGAGGAAACCTCACAAAGTATTCTGTGTGATCTGCAGCCGGTTCCAATGCAAGTGATGGAGCATATGCCAATATTCACAGACATATTATGTTTACTGTACGAGAGAGTCAGTTATGACGCAAATGAAAGTGCAGTCACTTTAACGGACACTATATCGTTAGTGAAGGTGTGTCCGCATTAAGTAAGACATAGGATATGAGATTCTGTGATATACACTCCTGGAAATTGAAATAAGAACACCGTGAATTCATTGTCCCAGGAAGGGGAAACTTTATTGACACATTCCTGCGGTCAGATACATCACATGATCACACTGACAGAACCACAGGCACATAGACACAGGCAACAGAACATGCACTATGACGGCACTAGTACAGTGTATATCCACCTTTCGCAGCAATGCAGGCTGCTATTCTCCCATGGAGACGATCGTAGAAATGCTGGATGTAGTCCTGTGGAACGGCTTGCCATGCCATTTCCACCTGGCGCCTCAGTTGGACCTGCGTTCGTGCTGGACGTGCAGACCGCGTGAGACGACGCTTCATCCAGTCCCAAACATGCTCAATGGGGGACAGATCCGGAGATCTTGCTGGCCAGGGTAGTTGACTTACACCTTCTAGAGCACGTTGGGTGGCACGGGATACATGCGGACGTGCATTGTCCTGTTGGAACAGCAAGTTCCCTTGCCGGTCTAGGAATGGTAGAACGATGGGTTCGATGACGGTTTGGATGTACCGTGCACTATTCAGTGTCCCCTCGACGATCACCAGAGGTGTACGGCCAGTGTAGGAGATCGCTCCCCACACCATGATGCCGGGTGTTGGCCCTGTGTGCCTCGGTCGTATGCAGTCCTGATTGTGGCGCTCACCTACACGGCGCCAAACACGCATACGAACACCATTGGCACCAAGGCAGAAGCGGCTCTCATCGCTGAAGACGACATTTCTCCATTCGTCCCTCCATTCACGCTTGTCGCGACACCACTGGAGGCGGGCTGCACGATGTTGGGGCGTGAGCGGAAGACGGCCTAACGGTGTGCGGGACCGTAGCCCAGCTTCATGGAGACGGTTGCGAATGGTCCTCGCCCATACCCCAGGAGCAACAGTGTCCCTAATTTGCTGGGAAGTGGCGGTGCAGTCCCCTACGGCACTGCGTAGGATCCTACGGTCTTGGCGTGCATCCGTGCGTCGCTGCGGTCCGGTCCCAGGCACGTGCACCTTCCGCCGACCACTGGCGACAACATCGATGTACTGTGGAGACCTCACGCCCCACGTGTTGAGCAATTCGGCGGTACGTCCACCCGGCCTCCCGCATGCCCACTATACGCCCTCGCTCAAAGTCCGTCAACTGCACATACGGTTCACGTCCACGCTGTCACGGCATGCTACCAGTGTTAAAGACTGCGATGGAGCTCCGTATGCCACGGCAAACTGGATGACACTGAAGGCGGCGGTGCACAAATGCTGCGCAGCTAGCGCCATTCGACGGCCAACACCGCGGTTCCTGGTGTGTCCGCTGCGCCGTGCGTGTGATCATTGCTTGTACAGCCCTCTCACAGTGTCCGGAGCAAGTATGGTGGGTCTGACACAGTGGTGTCAATGTGTTCTTTTTTCCATTTCCAGGAGTGTATAATCAGAGCTGATCTCTTTTTGAGCTCTGAGCCTTGTCCAAAGCTGTAAATTTTGCAAGTTTTTTAGAATGCGTAGTGGATGCGTTGTGCGTTTTGATGGTGCCTTTTTATGATCTGTTAGTGACATGTCAGTTTGTTACCTATATTGTGTGTCTATCTGTGACGAATATTTGTATAGTGTAGTATTACTATTGCGTCGTTATGGATGATTATGAAAGTGAAGAAAAGTGTGAATTCTGTTCTCGTCACATTGTCTATACCAAGGCGGTTGCCGACCTTAATATTCCCCCTTCACTTACATGTGACTACCAAGAAAGCTGCAAACCCACATGAGACACTGCAGATAGATTTTAGATCTATCTTAGGTCACTTAAACACATTTTGGCTGTTACTATCTACATTGCACAACCTCACGTCTCTTTACCAACCCAGTATTGATGATGAAAGTTTTTCCACCACAAGAGTTCTAAAGGATTACCTTCGCGTCACGTGTCACCATATTATCACGCGTCAGCGACCTCGGTTATGAAAACGGGTTAGCAGCCACACAGTGCATAGCAAATTACATTGGGTACTTCCGGAGACAATTCATCGTAAAACAGAGACAGAGATGTACGAGGGTTGCCCAGAAAGTAACGCATCGCATTTTTTTGCTCAGCCGAAGACAAAAGTTACGTATGTACAGTATTATTTGAAGTCTCCTTAGTGAGCGCGCCAAATTTCTGTCACTTTCGACAGATGTAGGTGATGTACGTTACAAGCAACGTGCCGGTTTTGAATTTCTCACTGCAGAGAAAGGAATTGTGGAGAATACTAACAAAGTCTGTAGAGCATATGCTGTCGACAGAATTTCTCACTCCAGAGAAAGGAATTGTGGAGAATATTAACAAAGTCTATAGAGCATCTGCTGTCGACAGAAGTACAGTTGGTCGCTGGACACGGAGGGTGATTTCATCAGAAGGAGGTTCGGCGGAGATCCACGATTTGCAGCGGTCGGGAAGACCATCCTCGGCTGTCACATCTGACACGTTGCTGCGAGCCCTCGAGATAGATGCTATTCGTGGAAGGCATTATGAGGACGATGAGGAGGTGATTCCCACAGTGAAGCACTGACTCCGCCACCAGGGCAAGGTCAAGGATTCGGACCGACAAGCCATACGCAAACTTGATTTCCACTGTACGAAGGCCATAGAACGGGATGGAGATTACGTGAAAAAGTAGGATTTGTAGATAGAAAACACAATTCTTTCGTGTGTCATTCTCATTATGTTCAATAAGGAATTGTTGAAGAAAAAATGCGGTGCGTTACTTTCTGGACAACCCTCGTATTTAACAATCATCCAGATTTATACTGCATGTGTAAAGCCCTAAATGCTAATGCAAATTTAGAGAACAGTTACCAGATAGACAGAAATACTGAGTGATGAAAGTAATTACCATTAGACGCTTCACATTTCTGGTGCGAGATTTAAAGAGCGGCTGTGTGAAAGGCTTGCCGATTTCAAGAGTTTGTTCTTACTGCAATTTTGTATGGAAGAGATAGTGATCAGCATCAAGGTCTACAAACAATAAAACTATGCAATTAAATTACCTACGAATGCACTTTCAGTTTAGTCATGTCTACATTATAGACAAAGGCAGACCTCTCTTCTGCTGTTATCTGTAAAGTTCAACTTCCGATTTGTTTATGAAGTTAAAACTGTTTTATCCACAATTGCGAACATAAATAAATGCCTTCTGCTATATTCCAATTGATACTTCATGCAAATAAACCGGAGATGAATCAGTTCGTATAATTGCATCTTTTTGTCCCTAATTCCACTTCTCTCTGGACTTTTCCTATTAGTGATATACATTATTCTTTATTAGTCATCACACAAGATTTGAATAGTAGACAATTTTAGTTTCAGTAAGCCACCGACAGCATACACTAGTTCGAAAAAGAAACAGTAACCGCTACCTTCGCCTAACCGCTACCTCCGCCTTAATGCTGCTTCCAGTTCTTGTATACTCTGGTAGACTTCTTTCATACATGTTGTACTTTTCGGGGAAGGATAAAGATTGTCGACTCTGCCTGTTTCTTCAATCGCTGGAGCAGTATCACTGTCGCTAACTACCATTTTCTTGATAAACAGTTTCGTGAAAGTTTTAATTTCATCAGCCGCATCCTTTTTATTGAGGAGTTCCTAGTTTCTGTGTTTAGACAAAATACATTCTGTGACCGTTGATAAGGCGTGATAGATGCCAAACTGTGCGTGCCACTGCTAAACCCAAACTGGCCTCACACTGAGGCATAGCCTGACACCTGTGAGCAGCTGTCCTCCACTGGAGTGTCCATTCCTGTCAGCAGTCCTATCTATCTGTGGATAATGTATACCTCTGACGGTTCATTTACGTATTGTCGTGTTTCTGCAGATGGATGTTTGGGAAGGAAATTGGAGGCGATCTTGCGTAAGGATAGATCTTACTATACTAGTCTCCGAAGCACGAAAATATGGCATGAAAGAAAATATCTACACAGAAACTTAACCTTCAGAGAAAATTTAGTCATCGGTGCAGCAGCAAACATATTAACATATCAACCAAAATGTTGCATCAGCCCGATGTATCACGCAGTTTGTTGCTATTGTAACTGTTCCTGTACGGAGCGGATGGTCACTCCTGACATTGTTTGTAAACATACACACAATTACCATGAGCACGCGCTACTTACGGGTGAAATGCCAAACTCCAATGGATTGTAGCATTTCAGTTGAAAGTGAAGCACCAGTTGCGACTCATTAGAGAAGCCTGTGGAACAAGGAAAACCGCGACCAATGATCATGACCGCATCATCACGTTCTGTGCAGACGGCTTCACAGCCAGGGAAGTTGCTCGACACGTGCATCTGTAGCAAAGTGATGTGCGGACATTAAATCTGTACCAGTCGACAGGTAGTACTGAGGACTTACACCACATAGGATGTTCGCGTGCACAGGATGATGGATATCTACGACTTTGGAGGGAACGGCACAGCGGGTTGAGTGTTCCAGACCTGAATTCTGTGTTCGAAGAGGCTGAAGCACCTCATGTATCGCGTCAGACTGGTAGGAGACGATTGCGTGATGCGAATCACTATTTCCGACGACCAAGACGAGCACCATCTCGTACATCATAACACCATGGAGTCGGTTACAAACTTACAGTACATCATGTAGAATGAGCCCTCCAGCATTGGCGTTGGATGTCGTTTATGGACAAAATTCGGATCTGTTTGTATCCTGACAATCGAGGAAAATGTATTTGGAGACAACCCAGTAATTCTGAGAGCCGCCAACACCGTGTCCTACGTATACAAAAAGATGTTGGTAGAGTAATGTTCTGGGATGGCCTTACATGGGGTCATCGTACACAACTTGTGGTTGCTCCACGGTACAGGGAAGAGATTCTACAACCAATAGTAGTACCTAATTGTCAAAATTTTGGAGACAATTTCATCTTTATTGATGACAACTCGCGTATTCATCGTGCTGTTACCGTGAACACGTTCCTTCAGCATGCTAGGGTCATCATAATGGAGTGGCCTGACTGTTCCCCGGATGTTAAAACAATCGAACATTTGTGGGCTCGATTCTTTCACGAGCTAGATTTGGACGTCGACAACGACCACGTACTCAGCGCGACTCATGCAGAATTGCCATTGGAGAGGGGGACATTCTGGAACAGAGCTAGCTAGCTTCATGATCTCATCGATGGTATGCCACGACGGATACAAGCGTCAGTCCGAGTAAGGGGATGTTTCACCACATATTGATGCTGCTCAGGTGTGCTGAGGAAAACACCGAACGGAGACAGGTGATTTTATGTTACAGAATATTTTTTATTTTTATTTCGTGACTGACACACTGCAAATGCATATACATGCATGCCTGAGTCAGTGTTTGATTTCTGTACCATGGATTTTGAAATAAAAAAGTGATGCCAAACTTTTGTTGGTGTGTGTATATCGAACAAGTATAGTTAGTTATATGGGCAACAATAACAAAAAGATGTAAAATACTTTATTACCTGATGAAAGCAACTAAACTTCACAGCAAATTGCAGGATTGCCTTATTGGGCTGTGAATGATGCTCGAGAGGGCACTTAATTCCGTGTTTATCTTGCTATCGAAAATCAAGGTAAGTTAAACTTCATCTTAACATCGTTGACGAGATGATGATAAACGGAGAACTTACAATGTCGTGGTCTTCTTGAAGGAACTGTCTCAGCATGTGTGTCACGTTCTTAAGAATTTCTCTGTCGAGAATGATAAACTGAAATTTGAACTCGATATGTAACTTTCTCTTGTCTCGTCCAATGAGGTAGTGCAGGAAATTCTGTAATTTAAAAGGATGGTAGCGGAAAGTCTTGCAGTCAGGAGCGGCACTCCCACCTCCTTTCGTGCTATGGATATCATAGTTTGACCTCCACGAGGATTTATTCCAACTGGCACATAACTATAGCCGCCGTGCTACGTTTAAGTTTGAGTCAGGCTATCAACTTAATGTAATATGGTGCACCGTCAAAATCCTGTTTGGTCTAACCTGCCTTGGATTTACTGTGGTATCGGTCGTTTCGACGTTAAATGTAAAGTTCGATGAGCACTGTTGTCGCTATAGTGAGCCTTGCCACGATGACAGCGTGGGTGATCTCAGTGCTTACCATTTCCAGTACAAATACAGGCATTTTCGAAATAAATGGTTGTAGCTCCGTCATAAGTTGCATTGAGAAGTGCCTTTTTTTTATTTCTTGATGGTGACTAGTTTCGGACACCTGTGTTCATTTTCAAACCATCTGCATCATTAGTGTGACAAATACCGGCAATATCCTATGTACAAAAACTGCCTCTGCAGTGGTGATCAAAGCGGCACTATGGACGACTCAACAAAAATAAATAGACCACTAATATCTGGATATTAGAGAATTCTAATGTCCGTCCTATGTGGTCTATTTAGTGTTGTTAAGTCGGCCTTAGTGCCACTTTGCTCGCCACTGCAGAAGCTGTTTTTGTACATAAGCTATTGCATGTATCTGTCACATTTACGATACGAATGGTTGTAAAATGGACACAGGCGGCCGAAACCATCAAGAAATTAAAAAAAGATACTTCTCAATGCAACTTATGACGGAGCTACAACCATTTATCGCAATTATAAAACAAGATGTGGACCTATGTTCCACCTGACGCATGCTGCAAATTCGCAAATACACACATTCGTACAAAGTTGAATCATTTGTAAGATACAAGTCTTGGGGTTGAGTCTTACTTAGCAGATTCTGTTGACGTCTCCCACCACGCAGTCATGGTATTTATTTTGTAGTTAACTAATATAGCGTAACTCAAACGTAGAATATTGTACTACCGAAAGATTCCTAAGGAAAAAATAACGTTTTGTTTATTTTAAATAAATAGTCCCAGTAGCTAGCAACTTTATTACTTAATCGAAGTTCGTATTACGATGTTTCAAACAATGTTATTTTTCACAGGGAAGTCCTGCGAAGTAAATATTAATGAATGCTCGTCCAGTCCCTGCAGTGACAACGGCCTCTGCGTGGACGGCGCTAACAACTTCACGTGCAGCTGCTACGACGGATTTGAAGGTTTGTAGTAACTTCACTCAATAACTGTTTCAATCACGATATGGAAACCGAAATCGAATTAAGTGTTTCGCCTTGCAGCTGGCCACATAGTAAAATAGTGAAAATGATGATTTCTCGTGTACTTATACGCACTTGTCTCGCTCTTTCGGTACGAAAAGTAGACAGTAGCGAGTTACTGGACAGTCTGCCCGACTCGCTCTGACGATGGCTGAATGGTTTACGGCCGAAATAGTAGCAGCAGACGAAGTATGGCTACGGCTGAATTCCCTTAATTTTATGGATCAGTTAAACCTCGTGAGAACTTGAACCTCCAGATTTTCTTCGAGTCACAGTAAAAATGCTCCTTCCATTGTGGAGAAAAAGAGCTGATGCAGAAAAATTTCAGTTTCAAACTTTTGCCGCATATTGCGAAGCACATCATTACTTATAATGTTTTCGTATCTATCAGAGTTCGTTTTTCCATTAAGCCAGCCTAATAACCAGGGATAACAGCGGCAGATAATTACACATCTCCATCGAATTTCCCAGCCGCCGCAGGGCTCATAGGTAATGATATCTGCCAAGCCTACACAAACGCATATGAGTCCCACATCATGTACTGCGACCCATTACAAGATACCCTCTTACATAGTTCTTAAGACCAACGACATAGCTATAAGTATCACACTGAACAACGTCATTTTGCAACTATCCAAACCAATGGTCTGATCTGAAAGCAAAAGAGAACAACTGAACACCGTTACGTCTTCGGTGAATTTCACTGTAATCACAACGCACACAAGTAATTACAGTTGCGGACACCCGTATGATTCCCGTACCGTGTTCTGTGATTCACCGCTACACAGAACATCATTAGCCAGTTCCACACAATAATGGGGTACATATATTGCATGCAGCACACTAGCAACGCCACGCATTTGATCTTGCAGTCAGTGGCTTTTGGACTGTAGATGGGTATGTACACTATTCTCGTCGCCTCCTGATGGATCATTCTGTCGCTGATCATATTGTACATGTGGTGTGGGTGACATTTCCAAGTGTCGTCAGGCGCATTTTCTCTGATGTTTCGGCAGATATTTGCAATTATCGTTTCCGCAATGCGTAAGCAGAGTCAGTCCAAACACTTGTTTCGTGCGAGGCCCCGTCGGTTAAAAACAAAATTATTTTTAATAGCAGAATTTTGTGGGTCTCTTCAAAAGAGACGTCCAAAATTAGTGCAGTGCGATGTTAGTCTTATGGATATGTATTATGTGGGACAGTAAAGCATGAAGAATAACCAGTACCTACGGTGATTGTCACTGCCAAGCAGCAGTGCTACTCAGCCGCTGCTGGAGTACTGCTGGGTTCGAATCCTGCCTCGGGCATGGATGTGTCTGATGTCCTTAGGTTAGTTATGTTTAAGTAGTTCTAAGTTCTAGGTTACTGATGACCTCAGCTGTTACGTCCCACAGTGGTCAGAACCATTTGAGCCAGTACTGCTGTTTTACTGTGCATGTTAATACATATCGATAAAACTAATATCGCACTGGACTAATTCTGGACCTCTCTTTCGAATGGGCCCACAAAATTCTGCTCTAAAAATAACTTTGCTTTTAACAGGGAAGAAACCGACGCTTTCTGTTGACACATGACAGACCTGATGAGCATTAGTTGTTTCGGCTGGCTCCAGCTACAAATTGCAAAAACGAAATTGCAAATATCTGCCGCGAAATCAGAGAATATAGTAAGCTAGCCAACAGAGATTACGTTTATTTACTTATTGCCAAACTAGTATCGACCGCACATTCCCATTACCAGCGGTATCTTACATAGTAATTTCTTAGCACATTTCAAAGACGTTTGTCACTAACATATGCATAGTTAGATAATTACAGGAACGTTATTGGCAAACATCTGTGGAATGTGCTAAGGTACCAGTGTACAAGATGTCGCTGATCATGGGCAAGGCGATCGATATTAGTCCAACAATAAATAAATAAAAGTAATCTCTGTTGGGTAGCTTATTGCAGACAGGTACTTGTCAGAAATTTATAAATTTCTCTGTTTTGACGGTATGGTTGTGAATGGATAAATGCATTGTTTACCGCAAAATTGAAACGTTTTTCAACGATAACACAGGTCGTCAAATTTCCGTTTATTGTAAATAGGGAGCTAGTTTGGGGAATGTTGCTGGAAGAAGGAGAGGTACTATACTCTCGATGACGTTTTTGAGTTCATAAAACATTCCTGAAAGAACGATAAGAAGTTTCTGCTGTTCAAATATAGGTGGCTCCTTTCATCGACTACAGTTCTTGGTGCCTTACATTTCATAAAAGCAGCTACTAGAGCGATGATTCGTATGGTAAATTTGTTCCTAGACACCAGAAAAGGATTCTAACTATTTCAAAATTCCATGAGATGAACTTTTCAGCTGAAAATCCGCGCATAGTGTTACGTGCAACATGGATGCCGCTGGCTTGACGATGGACGCTTTTAGGGTGAGGAAAGCTGTACAACCTCTGAAATTTCCTTCACAGCAACCCTGCATACCTATAGTGTCTATTAATAACAACAAAATGGATTACATCAAGAAATTTTTGGTCAATATCCCTCAAGACAAGATGCAGTTTTGGAACTCAGTTACATCATGGCCTACAACATCATCTCATGATGCAGATGAAGATAACTGAGTGATGCAACCATATAAAACGTCGCATATTATTCAGAAATATGTAGCAAACCATGTTTATTACAGGAAAAGACGTTAATATATACAACTCTATTTTAAAACCAGTAGCTTAAATTTGAAATTAATTTGAAAACACAGTGTACTGCACAAATGTAACTTGTCCAACACCAACACAACGCCGTCCCCCTCGTTCCTTTTACATCATACTTGATGTTTACGTGCATACAACAAGCAAGTACACCTACATCAAGAAATACGTGTCAGGTGATAAACTGCGTTAAATCAGCTCTATCATGTTTTTTTTGTTTTCTTTTCTTTTTGTTTCTACAGTTTTAAAACTGGAAGCAACCACAGAAAAAATAGTTATACATTTACAGTTCATACAGTGAATAGATTTTTTTTAAAAAATACACGTGTTAAAACTATTAAAATGAAACTGAGTGAAATTTCCAATGGTCTGCTGAAGCTGTATTTGTTCAGGTCACTTATAAACCAATACAAACAATTTCGCAACTTTTAAGTTGTATCTTCTGGTGCAAATATAAATGTTATGTCATAAGTTACACAAAAAATGTGTGTGAAATCTTATGGGACTTAACTGCTAAGGTCACTAGTCCCTAATCTTACACACTAGTTAACATAAATTATCCTAAGGACAAACACACAAACCCATGCCCGAGGGAGGACTCGAACCTCCGCCTGGACGAGCCGCACAGTCCATGACTGTAGCGCCTTAGACCATAAGTTACAGAATGCCACAGAGTAACAATTGGAATGGCTAGGTGAGGTTTCAGCCCTCCTCAGTTGTTAAAAAGACCATCATCAATTATGAAACTCACGTCTGCGTTAAGTCGCGAACTCTACCCTTTCCAATCAAAGTATGCTCTTGCCGGCCTATGCCAAGCTATTCAGGGAAGTGCTTGGCCCTGAAGTAGCAAAAGCCGACACACTCATGTGTATTAACAATTGAATTTTAAAAAAAATCTGTTCACCGTATGAATTGTTAAAAAATCATGTACAACTATTTCAGCTGTCGTTGCCCGAGTTTTAAAATTATCTGTAACGCCTTGCCAAGTATAGCTAGAAGAGCATATCATGATAAGTGGACCATATTTTTCCAAATTACATTGTGAACATATGGAATAAGCGTGCTCATATGTTAGCAAGTTAAGCCATGACTTTTTGTTTACGTGCACAAATCCTCGAATTGTATATGAAAAGAGACAGAACTAATAGGGCGCTGTATATGGCAAAGTTGAAGCTAGCAAGTATGAGTAGCATGAAGAACTTCGATGCAACAAGGGAACATGAGAATGAGTGTGTCAATAGATTAAGTAACAGCCTGTCTTCAGTTCGAAATTACAAAAGTTAAGTTATCGAAGTAGCGAACCTCACCCTTCTAGCACTCCTCAAAGCGCGTTTAAATTGCCCCTCCCCCCTCTGGTTTACAACCTAACTGACGTTAGGTTCAACAACAGTGAAACACGGCTACTTGACATAGGCTTATTACGAAATACTACGAAGGCGCTATCCCTAAAACAAATTGATTATTTCATTGCACGTTCCCTAACCGCCAGAGATGGCTGTCTATTTTCAACTGCTCAAAGAAATGAACAGCCATTAAAATTAATAAGGTAATCCCGTGACACATTCAACATCAAGGGGTTGGTCTACATGAGTATTTGGAGTTAATCTCGGAAAACGCAGCTCTTCGCACCATTAACAAAAAAACGTAGATGACCATAGAGCAATCATAGTAAAGGCAGCTATGGGTAAAACGAGTATTTTTGTGAAGGAAGATGAATACATACCCAAAGTACAGCATTCCTTCGAAGAAAATAATTTTTCTCGCAGTAGATTTGCTCCTACTCCAATGTTTTTGGCCCAGTTGAAGAAACACAAAAAATCCACTTCATCTTTTCCCACCCCTTCTCTCATACCCATGAATCCACAAGCACCCAGGCGAAGAGCGGTTATCAGATGGGTCTTCCGGCGCGTCCGACCGTTCACTTTAGAAATGGTGCTGTCTACCAGGCATGAAAGTTATGAGCCAACTACACACATCAAAAAAAGTTTTACATCACCCCAGTTCCCAGAACTCCTGCAGATAGGCGTTGACTGTGGATATTGTATCACAGACACAGTCCCTCGGACTGTTCAAAGATGTCACTAAACCAGCCCAAAGATGAAAACAACCATGCATCATCAGCGCCTATTAGACGGATTGGTCTGACAGCCGATCAGTTCCAGTCATTGCACCAGGAATGAGGTACGCGGCTCGTGTTTCCTGTAGTTCAACCATGCCTGGACGGTCAGTACCGCGGTTTGATCGCTTCCGCATTGTTACTTTGTGCCAACAAGGGAAGTGTCGAGGCGTCTTGGAGTGAACCAAAGCGATGTTCTTAAGATATGGGAGATACAGAGAGACAGTTCCTGTCGATGACATGTCTCACTCAGGCCTCCCAAGAGCTACTACTGCAGTGGATGACCGCTACCTGTGGATTATGGCTCGAAGGCACCCTGACAGCAACGCCACCGTGTTGAATAATGTTTTTCGTGCAGCCACAGAACGTCGTCTTACGACTCAAACTGTGCGCAATAGGCTGCATGGTGCACAGTTTCGCTCCCGACGTCCATGGTGAGCTCCATCTTTGCAACCACGACACCATGCAGCGTGGTACAGATGGGCCTAATAACATGCCAACTGGACCGCTTAGGATTGGCATCACGTTCTCTTCACCGATGATTGTCGCATATGCTTTCAACCAGACAATTGTTGGCAACGTGTTTGGAGACAACCAGGTCAGGATGAACGCCTTAAAAATGGTTCAAATGGCTCTGAGCACTATGGGACTTAACATCTATGGTCATCAGTCCCCTAGAACTTAGAACTACTTAAACCTAACTAACCTAAGGACATCACACAACACCCAGCCATCACGAGGCAGAGAAAATCCTTGACCCCGCCGGGAATCGAACCCGGGAACACGGGCGTGGGAAGCGAGAACGCTACCGCACGACCATCAGGTATGAACTCCTTAGACACACTGTTCTGCGAGTGCAGCAAAGTGGAGGTTCCCTGCTGTTTTGGGGTGGCACTATGTGGGGCCGACGTACGCCGCTGGTGGTCATGGTAGCGGCCCTAACGACTGTACGATACATGAATGCCGTCCTCCGACCTATAGTGCAACCCTATCGGCTCCATATTTGCGAGGCATTAGTCCTAATGGACAGCAATTCGCGTCCCCATCGTGCACATCTTGTGAATGATTTCCTTCAGGATAACGACATCGCTCGACTAGAGTGGCCAGCATGTTCTCCAGACATGAACCCTATCGAACATGCCTGGGACAGATTGAAAAGGGCTGTTTATGGACGACGTGACCCACCAACCACTCTGAGGGATCTAGGTCGAATCGCAGTTGAGGGGTGAGACAATCCAGACCAACAGTGCCTTGATGCACCCATCTAGTTCATTGTTACGCAACCGTGCACATCTGATTTCCATTCTAAATCACTTGAACATTCCCACTGATGTCAACATAGCATATTTAGATATCAAAAATATATATACCTACGTACCTACGGACCAAGTCCGGAATATTATAACTGAAAATCTTGGTACCCATTAATGTCTACCCGACGAAATTACTGAAATGATGAAGTCGTTAGGAATTATTCTTAATTATAGTTACTTCAAATTTGGTGACTCTTGTAATTCAAAAACAGAGACTAACAATGGGTTGTCCTTTGTCTTACTGCCTGGCAAACAGTATTCAGGCCAAGTCTGCACACGATGTTGTGCAAAAATACCCATCTTTCGGGAGAGAAATACTCAGTGGGTTTCGTTACGTTGATGACGTTCTCTTACTGTATTAAGGCCGCAATGACTTTTGCGGTTTCCTTGTGGGCCATCTGAGTTCACATCAGTCTGATATTCTATTTACAGTCGAACACAGTGTTAATGACACACTCCATTACCTAGATTTCTTAATCACATTAAGAAACAATTTTTTTGTTTCTGATATTTACCAGATACCGTCTACTACTGACAACGTACTCCATCGTTCTTCTTGTCATCCCATTAAATATAAAAAGGCTGCCTTTCGTTCGCTTCTTTACTGCCTCCATCAAGTCCCCCTAACACCCCACACTTTCCATCGGGAGTACCAAGTTACACAAACTATCGCACTATCTCATGGTTACGATACAAATTGTGTTGACAGTACTGATAAGGAAGTATTGAGCAAGACAAGTTATAACAGTAACCACTTCACGGTTTCTACCATTTTATAATCTGTTAAGCAGGGCAACAAGTACTACCACAGCGTTTCCAACTATAATCCCTGTCCAGAAAGAATAGATAATCATTTAAAAAAGAATAACATAAATTCAGAATTTTTCATTCCGCAGAATGTAGGTTCCATGTATAGACACAGGGAACAGTGAATCACCAACCCATCTAAGAACACAGGAATTATCCAATTTCCTGTAATGACTGTTCTCAAAAGTACAGTGCGCAAACGGATAGGGCTTTCGAAATTAGCTTTAAAAAAATCTCAAAGTGAGCAGTTCTAAATCCGCGCTAAGATCTTATTTATGAGATAACCAACATTCTATTTCAAATCTACACAACTTGGATATAGTACTTAAAGAGAGAAAGCGCTGTCTTAAACGTGCTTGAGGATATATACACTACTGGCCATTAAAATTGCTACACCAAGAAGAAATGCAGATGATAAAGGGTATACATCCGACAAATATATTATACTAGAACTGACATGTGATTACATTTTCACGCAGTTTGGGTGCATAGATCCTGAGAAATCAGTACCCAGAACAACCACCTCTGGCCGTAATATAGCCGGCCGCGGTGGTCTCGCGGTTCTAGGCGCGCAGTCCGGAACCGTGCGACTGCTACGGTCGCAGGATCGAATCCTGCCTCAGGCATGGATGTGTGTAATGTCCTTAGGTTAGTTAGGTTTAAGTAGTTCTAAGTTCTAGGCGACTAATGAGCACAGCAGTTGAGTCCCATAGTGCTCAGAGCCATTTGAACCATTTTTCTGGCCGTAATAACGGCCTTGATAAGCCTGGGCATTGAGTTAAACAGAGCTTGGATTGCGTGTACAGGTACAGCTGCCCATGTAGCTTCAACACGGTACCATAGTTCATCAAGAGTAGTGACTGGCGTATTGTGACAAGCCAGTTGTTCGGCCACCATTGACCAGACGTTTTCAGTTGGTGAGAGATCTGGAGAATGTGCTGGTCAGGGCAGCAGTCGAACATTTTCTGTAACCAGAAAGGCCCGTACAGGACCTGCAACATGCGGTCGTGGATTATCCTGCTGAAATGTAGGGATTCGCAGGGATCGAATGAAGGGTAGAGCCACGGGTCGTAACACAGCTTAAATCTAACGTCCACTGTTCAAAGTGCCGTCAGTGACCGAGACGTGTAACCAGTGGCACCCAATACCATCACGCCGGGTGATACGCCAGTATGGCGATGACGAATACACGCTTCCAATGTGCGTTTACCGCGATGTCGCCAAACACGGATACGACCATCATGATGCTGTAAACAGAACCTAGATTCAACCGAAAAAATGACGTTTTGCCATTCGTGCACCCATGTTCGTCATTGAGTAAACCATCGCAGGCGCTCCTGTCTGTGACGCAGCGTCAAGGGTAACCGCAGCCATGGTCTCCGAGCTGATAGTCCATGCTGCTGCAAACGTCGTCGAACTATTCGTGCAGATGAGTGTTGTCCTGCATACGTCCCCATCTGTTGACTCAGGGATCGAGACGTGGCTGCACGATCTGTTACAGCCATGCGAATAAGATGCCTGTCATCTCGACTGCTAGTGATACGAGGCCGTTGGGCTCCAGCACGGCACCGAGCTTAACTGACCAGTTTTGACTACTTCAATTTCTGAAGTTAGGCGTCTCACCATCTAATTAGTTGGTTAGCTTATTACAGCTTTTTTACATTAAATTCATGACTACTTCTACTTCTGGTCCACTTGAAGGTCATCTGCTCTATTTAATGTCTACACTGTTTTAATTATTCAGAAATACGCTTTAATGATTCAGAAATAAGTATTTCATCTTAGCAACATCATTGTATTTAGTAATATTCAGGTTCAGTTTTATGTAATACACAGAGCCGGGTCTAATAGCGGGTGACCGTAAGTCCTCAGCAAAGCACTAGCGTCGAGCTTTTCTTCTTTTCCGTGTTACTCGTGTTAGTTCAATTTCCATCACCGTGTCAGCATCCGCTTCGACAATATACGGGACGCTCGTAGCTTATGTTGTCAGCTGGTATGTTGATGGAAAATACATATCAGAGAGTCGGCTTTTGTCACTACAGGGCGCAGTACATCCCGGAATATCATCTACCAGGGGCATTTTGTTGCCTGAAATACGCCGACAAGACCATATTTTAATCGGAATGTGCAGTTCGCGACTTAACACAGACATGACTTTCATCATTGACGATGGTCTTTTTATCAGTTGACGATGGTTTTTCATCAAGTGAGGATGGATGAAACCTTACCTAGCCACACCAGTTGTTACCCTGCAGCATTCTGTAACCTATGAGATAACATTTAAGTTGCGTCTTCTGATGCAAATGTAAAAGTTGCGAAACCGGTTATGTGGGTTTGTAAGTGAGATGAATAACTGCAGCTATAATGGACCATTGGACATTTCACTCCGTTTAATTTTGTATTTTTAACACCTTTATTTTAAAAAACTACTCGTTGTATGAATTGTCAACCAATAATGTATAACTGTTTTTGCTTTAGTTGCCCCTGTTTTAAAATTCTCGGATATTACACACGAACACACGTACTCTAACATAAATTCTGTCACAGAAAGCCCGAAGTTATGAACGCATCACTCATTCCTGTTGAATTCAAAAAAGTTTCTATGTTGCCCCCTTCTAACAAGAGACACATATCTCATGTTGTCCTGTTTTACCTCGAATTCGTTGTCCATAAACTTCAGACACGGATGCAAGGTGTCACAGTAGCTAGGGCACTAGACTCTGGAAGTGCTGTGTTCACATTCTCTTCTAGCCTTCCAGATTTTGGTTCCCCATGATCTCACTGGATTGATTAAGCGGGTTTCCAGAAAAGTTTCTTTGAAAGTGAAGTGACCGGTTTTCTTCTTCCTCCTTGTCTCTAAAGGCTTCATCGTCTGCAGGACGTTAAGCCACAACATTCTTATGTTTTGATTTCGTCTCGTCTTGGCATGCATAGTGCATTTCTCGTAAGCACAACGTAATGGAGGTTATACAGACAGCAACATTTCCGTTACTGCTCTCTCGAGTGGGGCAGGAAATAGAAAAATTAGTGATGGTATGTAGCTCTCCCCGCCATGTGCTGTAAACGTTGCTAGTGAAGTCTGTATTTTGATATCAAACAGGATTGCACTTCAAATTAAGTTGACAAGTATTAGACAGATGCAAGTCTACGCTTGCTACAATGGAGAATTGCGCATTTTAACGACACACCGCGGATTACCGCAGCGCCTCTCCGGTACTGCATCACAGGACAGGCCGTCGGAACTCGCTTGACAGCGAACCTAATCAATCATGGCAATTTTTTCCCGCTAAATAAGTTCTGAGACAGCTCATTTCCATAAATCGATCGCAGTAACGCCAAAGCAGAAGAAACGGTATGCCTGTGCTCGCGGGGGTCCTCAGCGTATCAGGCGATCCTGTGCCACAATTTCGCTCTCGAGGGCACACGTTTCATCCACCCACACTTCCACATTTCTCTGCATTCCCTCTCATCCATCTCGCACACCATTATTCTCTAGCTCGCTCTTCACTCCTGGGCCAACCCTTTTCTACACGCAGTAGCATACGAGAGGTAGTCCCAAACTGCATCACATTTTGGTATAAACTCTATGTCACTACATTTGTCTCAGTCTTTCTTTCTCATCTATGTCTGGCCGGAATGCATTTAAATTCGTTCACACTTTATTAATCAGAGTTGTAAATGACTTTGCTTAAGGTTTTGAAATAAATCGTTCTGATGTAGAATTTAAGAAGGACCGTAAAAGGCATAGTTCTCTTTTTATTTCCCAGACGATATTCATTACCATCATTTCTTCATAATTCCCCTTTTCTTCAAATGTGCAGATAACTTGTAATCAGTTGTAGCACAGATTAATATTCGGGGCGTATTATTTTCTTCACAAAACTTTATAATATCGCTATTGCTTCGTCATTTGCCTAGTACGTGAAGTGATTGAGACATTTGGAGGCAACTCTTAGCCAACTATGCTGCACACGTCCGTTGTTCGCCCCGTCGCCCTACCTACCGTCTCCTTTTCGCTAATGCGGCAGTCCATATCCCACACCGGCGGCCGCGATCAGGCCATACAATTGGGATCTGTGTTTGGTCACTCCTTAGTGAACTCGAGTCTTTGCCTCTTCCATCTGCTTTCCAGGTCCACCCACATACACCACCTTGGTGTATTCGTCAGCCGCAGCTGCGGCTGGAGCTCTCACGATGTCAAAAAGATTCAGTTCCTCCTGCAGTCTTGCGACGCCAGTTTCTTGCTCTTCTAGACGCATCCCGTGACTCGGAGGTTATCTATACCGATGGCTCGATGGTTGATGGCCATGTGGGGTACGCTTATGTTCATGCGGACTATGTAGACCAGCGCTCATTGCCGGGTGGCTGCAGTGTTTACACCACAGAGCTAACAGCCATTTTTCGTGCCCTTGAGCGTATTCGTACCAGCACTGGAGAGTCCTTCGTCATTTGCAGTGACTCTCTCAGTAGTCTACAGGCTCTTGACCAGTGCTAACCACGTCATCCCATTGTTGTTGCCGTCCAGGAGACCATTCACGCTCTTGAACAGCGTGTACGTTCGGTGGTGTTCATATGGACCCCGGGACACGTTGGGACAGCGGGAACCGAACTTGCCGACAAGTTAGTCAAAGAGGCTACCCGCAAACTGACGTTGGAGATCGGCCTCCCGGCAACTGATCTCCGATCGGTGTTGCGCCGTCGGGTCTTTGGGATGTGCAGAGACGAATGGCGCACTCTGTCTGCACCCAACAAGCTGCGGCGAGTAAAGGAGACCACGACTGTGTGGGGTTCCTTTATGCGGGCCTTTCACAGGGATTCTGTTGTTCTCTGTAGGCTCCGCATTAGTCACTGTTGTCTGACTCATCGTCATGTGCTGCTTCTAGAGGATCCCCCTCATTGTCGCTGTGGTGCAAACATGGCGGTGGCCCAAATGTTGTTGAAAAGTCCTATTTTAACCACCCTCAGGCGAACTTTTAATCTCCTTGGTGATTTATCATCTCTTTTAGGTGACAATGTCTCTATGGCAGGTCGGGTTTTAAGTTTTATTCGCGCAAGCGGCTCTTATAGGTCCATCTAATTTTATTGCGTCACCCTCTTTTGTGCTGTATCTTTTACTTAGCTTTGTGTTGTAATTCGACTCCACCATAATCTTTTAGGCTGGAGATTTTAACGTGTTGCAGAGTGGCTTCCCCCGGAATTTTTATTTTAGTGCTTAGCCTGTGCCGGCCGCGGTGGTCTCGCGGTTCTAGGCGCGCAGTCCGGAACCGTGCGACTGCTACGGTCGCAGGTTCGAATCCTGCCTCGGGCATGGATGTGTGTGATGTCCTTAAGTTAGTTAGGTTAAAGTAGTTCTAAGTTCTAGGGGACTGATGACCACAGCAGTTGAGTCCCATAGTACTCAGAGCCATTTGAACCATTTGCTTAGCCTGACTGGTGGATGGTTTCAATATGCTCTGCGTGTTTATGAAACAAGAGACCGATGACCTTTGCAGTTTGGTCCCTTTAATCTTTAAACCAACAAACCAACCAACTAACATTTGGAGGCCCAACGTACGAAAATTAGGTGTATGGAAGGCGTACTGTTGGATAACCGTAACCGAGAACCAAATTTACTTTACATGTGCTGAAGATTAGATGGGTAGATCACATAACTAATGAGGAGGTATTGAATAGAATTGGGGAGAAGAGGAGTTTGTGGCACAACTTGACAAAAAGAAGGGACCGGTTGGTAGGACATGTTTTGAGGCATCAAGGGATCACAAATTTAGCATTGCAGGGCAGCGTGGAGGGTAAAAATCGTAGAGGGAGACCAAGAGTTGACTACACTAAGCAGATTCGGAAGGATGTAGGTTGCAGTAAGTACTGGGAGATGAAGAAGCTTGCACAGGATAGAGTAGCATGGAGAGCTGCATCAAACCAGCCTCAGGACTGAAGACCACAACAACAACATTACACTAAGGTGTCAAGTCGTGCAATAGCGATCTCCACATATACACATGCTGGCAGTGTAGCATATACGGGTATAAAAGGACAGTGCATTGCAGAAGTTGTCATTTGTACTCAGATGATTCATGTGAAAAGCTTTCCGACGTGATTAGGGCCGCACGACGAGAATTAACAGACTTTGAACGCGGAATGGTAGTTGGAGCTAGACGCGTGGGACATTCCATTGCGGAAATCGTTAGGAAATTCAGTATTCCACGAACCACAGTGACAAGAATGTGCCGAGAATGCCGAATTTCGTGCGTTACCTCTCGCCACGGATAACGCAGTGGCCGACGGCCATCACTTAACCTACGAGAGCAGTGACGTTTGCGTAGAGTTATCGGTGCTAACAAACAAGCAACACTCGTTGAATTAGCCGCATAAATCGCAGTAGGGAGTACGACGAACAGGTTAGGACAGTACGGCGAAATTTGGCGTTAACGGGCTATGGTAGCAGACAACAGACGCAAGTACCTTTTAATAACAGTACAACTTCGCTTGGCTTCGTGACCATATCGGTTGGACCTAGACTACTGGAAAACCGTGGCCTGGTCAGATAAGTCCCGATCTCAGTTGGTAAGAGCTGGTAGGCTTCGAATGAGGCGCAGGCCCCACGAAGCCATCTACCCAAAATGTCAAAAAGGCACTGCGCAAACTGGTGGTGGCTTCATAATGGTGTGGGTTGTATTACCATGCAATGGACTGGGTCCTCTGGCCCAACTACATTGATCATTGATTGAAAATGGTTATGTGCGGCTACCTGAAGACCATTTGCAGCCATGCATGTACTTCATGTTCCCAAACAGGGATGGAATTTTTATGGATGACAATGCGCCATGTCGCCAAGGACACAGTTGTGAGGCGTTTCACTCTCAAAGGAGCATCACCAGACATATGGGGAATAACAAGTATCCTCAGTACAAATTTGTGAGCCAGGACTCAGCTATAAAGCTACATTGTTGGTTAAATAAAACAACGGCGAAACCATGACCTGAGTTTTGAAAAGAGCACAACTAAATACAAACTCACCAGGTAAAATAAAAAAACGAGGACTACTGGCAAGAGTACAGAACGTCCTCTGCAATCATCAAAAATGTCACGTCGTCCAGTAAAACGTACAGGACACATCCACCTACAGAAATAAATAAGAATATATTTCAAGACGAAGAGCGGTAAGCAGAACAAACATAAAAAACCACATAAATGAGGTTGGAGATAAAGGAACTAATATTGTGGGTTAAGAATAAATAAAAAATAAAATCGTACAAAAGTCACACGTTACCTCTTAACTCAGGGCATGTTTACAAAGTCATTGAGCAAGAATGTTTCAAATGGCTCTGAGTACTATGGGACTTAACATCTGAGGTCATCAGTCCCCTAGACTTAGAACTACTTAAACGTAACTAACCTAAGGAGATCACACACATCCATACCCGAGGCAGGATTCGAACCTGCGACCGTAGCAGCAGCGCGGTTCCGGACTGAAGCGCCTAGAACCGCTCGGGCACATCGGCCGGCGTCGTTGAGCACGCCTGGGCTCTTAACATAGACTCTTTTAGAAATTTCAAATTCTTCGCGGATATTAATCTTCTTCCCTTTTTGTACAACATGCAAAATATCAAAATCATTTATGGATGGTGCGCGGTGTCGAGAAGTTTTCAAACGTTGCGCGAAGTGAGAATATTTTTCAAGTTATCCTTTTTTTGTCAAAAGATGCTCATTAAAAATGACGATAAGCGACCTCCCCGTTTGGATGATACATTGGGCGTCACAATGGAGACATTTAATTTTATATACTCCCGATCTCGTGAAGGTAAAACTTAAGTTTCTCATTGTGAGAAAGGGGGAACTGTGTTCCAACATTTGTAGAGAACACAAATTGTACCTTTGTATTACTAAACAGTTTGACTAAGTCATAACAAAAGGGGCCCAAAAAGGGAATAGCTAAACGCATATCATTGTCAACCGTTTGTGGTTGTCAACTCGCGGTCTTAAGCTCCACTCCTTCCTGGTACTCGTAGTATAAAAGACGGACCAGTGACGCACTACAACCATTCTCATGTGCTATATACGAAAGGTTGCTAATTTCTTTTTCAATAGATTACAAGGATCTCGGCGCTCAGTCCGGAACCGCGCGACTGTTACGGTCGCAGGTTCGAATTCTGCCTCGGGCATGGATGTTTGTGATGTCCTTAGGTTAGTTAGGTTTAAGTAGTTCTAAGTTCTAGGGGGCTGATGACCACAGATGTTAAGTCCCATAGTGCTCAGAGCCATTTGAACCTTTTTTTTTTTTATTACAAGGAAAGGGGAACTTCAAACATTCGAGCAATAGCCGACCTGAAGAAGCTTAACTTATATTGCCTTTGGTGGGCTGGGGTAGCCGAATTACTGAAGAGCCAGTGCTAGGTTTCCTGCAAAAAATCGAAACACATCATATTATTAACCAACTGAAGGGATAAATCTAAATAACTTAGCACACCCTGCTGATCCATGTCTTTATGGGTAAAACGGAATTTCTTCTGAAAACTTTTATAATCGAGTAAAGGGGTGTCAGTATCAACTCCTTGGCCTTTAAAAACTATCAATATGTCATCGGCATACCTTCTATAAAAAAGGATCTGGTAGTTCGAAGCAGATACACGAGAAAAATAGCGGTTTTCTGGATTACTTACAAATAGTACATCGGCGAGAAAGCCTGGGGGACAACTCCGCATAGCTAGGCCATCGGCTTGTTTATAAATATTGATATCAAATGAAAAATAGTTATTTGCACTAAGTGACTCCAGAAGGTATGTCATCCACTTCCTCAATGATGACAGGCGGATTATTATTGATCAGGGAAAAAGTTAGAGGCTGTGTTTTCATGGAGTGTACAGCGTCCTTTGGTCCTGCTAAACCTATTATTGACTGAAAATGGTTCGGCTACTTAGAAACCATCTGCACCTACTCAACGATGGATATCAATGCATCATGTTCGGGCCACAATTGTTCTCGGAGGCTTGAAGAACATTCTGGACAATTCGACCGAATGGTATGGCCACCCAGATCGCTCGACATGAATCCCACGGAATATTTATGGTACAATGGAGAGATCAGTTCGTGCACAAAATCCTACACCGGCAACACTTTCGCTATTATGGGTGGCTATAGACAGTATGCCTCAGTATTTCTGCAGGGGCTTCCAACGAGTCGTTGAGTCCATGCCACGTCGCGTTGCTGTACTGCCCCGGGCAGAAGGAGGTATGCCACGACATATGTCACCTCAGTGCATGTTCATGTCAAAATAATTTTAATTCCTATTATTATTATTTAACTACCATAGATTTCGTAAGGTATATGATGACACACCGTTCGATTAATACCGCTTAATTAAACCGAAAATAATTTCATGTTTCTGTCAGTACGTACTGCATACACTAACATACAGGCTGCATGTTACACTTCGTAGTATCCAACACATTTTTAGTGTTCAATAAATTGCTGAGCTCATTACTGAATTCACTGAAACGCAAAAGCTCATCATTCCTTCATGAGTCTTTCAAATGTTCCTTCTATTGTCTATTAACGTGTACCTTCTAGCCAATATTTTACATCTGACCCGTAATTTTCAAACATTTTATATAGGAACATGCATAGTTGATAAGAGCGTAATAGTTTCGGAGGCTCAGCTGAAATACCATAGTAGTAGGATATCTCTTAAGAGACTTCATATAATAACTCTATATTAATATCTTCGTGTGACTGATGTACCAATAAACATATTAGATACGCATTTTTTCTTAAAGCAGAGACCGATATTTTAAAAGTGGCTTGGAAAGCTGAGTATTCTGTTGAAGTTCGATGACAATGCAATCTCAAGTGTGGGATGAAAAAATTTTCGAAGTCGTGATTGTTTGGGAACTCATGGACCATGTGTGGCTCCCACAAAGTATTTTTGGAATACTTCTCCGATTTACCAACTACTAGCTGAGTACCCGGCGTTGTCTGTGTATGTATCTATTGCTATCTTCTGTTAATTCATCTCTTCCCCTCCCTCTACCCCTCTTTTCCCGTCTCCACCAGCCCTTCTTTCCTACCCCTCCACCGTCACTCTGTCCATCTACTCCTCCCCCATCTCCCTGCCCATCACTTTCTTCCCCTCTCTAAGTCTTTCTCCTCTCCCTCCGCCCCCCCCCCCTCACTATAGATTCACCTACTCACTGCTTCTAAGTCAATCTCCACCTCTTCTTTCTCACTTTCCACTTCTCCTCTCCACTCTCTCTGTCCATCTCCTCCTCCCTCCTCTCTATGTCCATCTCAACCTATTACCATTGTCTGTCCATTTTCTCCTCCCCCTCTGTCTGTCCACCTGCTCCTCCCACCTACCTGTGTCCATATGCTCTTTCCCCCTCTTTATCCATCTTTTCCGCCCACCTTCTCTCTCCCTCACCAAGCTATCACCCCATCCCCAATAGACTGGTGGGTCTTACTTCCCACAGTATTTTTTCCTGATAGTAAGTAATATTTGTACCAAGTTTGGCTGAAATCGATCCATGGGTTTAGGGGAATTTTTTTTATCTACAACATTGCCCTCATATGCGCGTGTTAGGTATATTTAAAATATTTCACTCATTATTTTTTTACACATATTCCAGCTGTATCTCCACCTAATTTCGTCATTCGGTTTCCCTTTCACGGACGTCCTATCTCCCGAACTATGTGGCCTACAATGATATAATTTTGTAGGTAAATTCGGCGAAATATGAGGATATTGTATGCGAAATGTGTTGCGAGTAGAGTTAGCAGCAAAACAGCAATAAATTTAAACTTCATGCAATATGCGGCAGTCGTCACGAATCTCAGTGTTTATGAGGTCATACTTTCTGAAATATCTGATATAATTTTGCAGGTGTGTTCAGTTTTATTTGTCACTACTGTCAGCAAAATGATGCACAAATACAGAGAGTAGTAAGGAAGCAATAAATTAAAACGTCATCTCTAATGTAACAGTTTCACTGCAAGAACAGCGAAAATGTAGCAAGCTATACACCTTTTTCCTTTCATGATTTTGTGGGAATTTTCAGCGAGATAGTTTCGTAAAGGTTTGATATTACGTGAAAAGTTCGATTCAAGTCACTAAGTGCTCTTATTCTTTAATACTATAAGAATAAATTATGGATATTCGCGCGTCATGGACTACACTTGCTTTTCACCTCATCCCACCCCTTTGATAGACATGTGGTTCTTATACCACAGCGATTCCTTCCAGACATTAAGAGATATTTGTTTCTCGTTTGGTTGAAAGCAGTCAGTGGTTTAAAGGAAGATGTGGAACGCATATACATACATACATGCATACATAAGAGGGCGTGCTGGAAAGTAATGCATCCGAATTTTTTACTCTGTTCTCAAAATCGTTTGAGATATTGTATGTTACACATATTACTCAGTCGAATTACCCGCTTCGCTAACTCAAGTTGCAACCCTCTGCCGCTAGAGGCGTCCGAATAGTAGCGTGTAACGAGACGTTGTGTAACGTAACTATGTTAGTGCTTGAGAGGCCCTCAGCAGAAAGAAAGCGCGAATCCGCAGAGATCGTCCGTACATGGAGCACTCTGTCCTTCAGCATGACAATGTCACACCACACACGAGCACTGTGACATCTGCAACAATACGGCGCCTTAGGTTCATTGTAATCGTTCATCCTCCATACAGTCTCTGATTTGGCTACATCCGTTTTTCAACTCTTTCATAACTTAAGAACACAACAAAGTGGTCTCTCGTTGGGAGAAATGTGTTCGTCTCCACATTTCTATAATATGGGAGTTTTTACACCATATCTACTAAAATCTGTTAAAAAGAAACACAAAAGGCTGGGGTTAGCATTCTTAAATAGCAAGATTCAAATTGTGCTAGCTACGTTATTTGCTTACATCAAACGAAGACGACTGAAACAGGAGATGAAATACTGTGATTGGTTTCGAAACATATTTTGTCCAAAAGATCACTTTATCAGCAATTAATATTCGGTGTGCATTGTCATGTAGGTGCCTAACTGCACCATTATTTTTTAAAAAGACAACAAGGCCAATTATATCTGAACTGGGTACGTAGTTTCGCCTTATTCCTCATTCTTGCAGTGTCCAAGAATTGGCAATTTTACGTCCTATAAAATGACCTATTACCACTTTACTGTACAGAATTACTATATTACGTAATGACAATCTTTTCAGGCCGCTGAGTAGAAGTGGTATTATTCTCTCAAGTTTTCTCGGTTAAACGTCATTTGAATACTAGCTATGTGTAGCCGTAGGGACGAGTGAACACCGTAGCAACTGAGATACACTATCGACAGTAGGAAGTATATTGAAACCTTGTGTACAGCAAAGCAGTGGATACTGGGACAGCATTGATAAAGCAGTAGTTCGTCTGTACGGACTGATCTGTAGCAGCGTTAACTAAGAGCAACTTTTGTAACTGCCGAAGTCAATTATGACTAGTAATCATCTTCATATGAAACTTCCTGCCAGATTAAATCTGTGTACCAGACTAGAGTGGATCTCGGGGCCTTTCCATTTCGCGGGTATATGTTTGGGTAGCTCAGTCGGTAAAGCATTTGCCCGCAAAAAGCAGAAGTCCCGATATCGTGTCTCAATCGAGTACACAGTAATTAACCTGCCAAGAAGTTTCATTCCAGCTCACACCCCGCTGCAAAGTGAAAGATTCATTCCTTCATCTTCTTATCTTATTTAAGATTTCGTGTATTTACAGAGTTTTCTCATGAAACGGCGCCCTGCGTACACAATCTTCCGTTTGCATCTTCCAGACACGTGATAAATTGCAAGGCGGAATCTCCTCTCAATAGCATACTAGTTACAGTTCGAAGCATTAGAAATGTGCTACACCCTCTTCATCTCAGATGGTATCTCACTGATTCACATAAAAGATCCCTCGATTTCCGAGCTATTTCCAAGATTTCGCAGCTGCCGTTCTCGTGAATTCCTTGTTGAACACTCGACAACAGCCTAGTTGTTCGTAGATACAGACAGAGACTATCTCCTACAAAGTGAATTTCAGAAACTACAGCTTTACGTGAGAAATTGATTATTGTGTACTTGATTCGAAAATGGAAGTTTTGTGCCTAATGGACGTCCCGTCAACGGCGTACCTGAGCAGAGCCGGAACAAGCAGGGCAACGGTCTTCTATTACTTCATCACATTAACTGTAGTAATTGGGCACAGCAATTTGTCAGCTGTCAGGAACGAGCCTGTAGGTGGAAGCCACTAAACTAGCACATAGATACGTTACGCTGATTCTATTCTGTGTTTTCTAGAGCTGTTTCAAATTTCAATTTGCAGGAGAGTTCTGCGAGAAAGAAACTGACGAATGTGTGTCAAATATTTGCTATAATGGAGGAACTTGCCAAGATGATACCAATGACTATCACTGCCTCTGCCCACCTGGTTATTCTGGGAAGAACTGTGAAACTGACATAGGTAAGCACACAATCTATCATATTCATACTGTAACTATGTAAGGCACGGTAACGTTGTGTCATTTCTGACTTCACATTCTCCGGCAGTCTGTGAGCGCAACAATCAGGATCTCCGAATAGCTACAACGTTTTCTTATTATTCTATTTTTAAGGTTATGTATTTTGTTCTGAAACGTAAAACACTAACAACCACACATTAGAAACAGGCACTGCCAGACCAAGCTGGAATAAGAGAGAACAGAAAAATTCTTTGGTGGGGAAATGATTAAGATAATGAATAATGCTCGCATATTATTAGTATTACTTCATTCACGTAAAAGATAATTCTTATAATTATGAAAGATGAGTCAGTAGCAAACTATAGATTGTGTGTAACTCCTAAGAGCTGTTTTTGTTTAAATATAAACTGCTGCCTATCATTTAAATGCTATACAGTTTGTGTCTCATAGTCTTGGGCAGTTACTGATATGACTGTCTTCAATAAGGATGATTAGTAATGGGGGTGGGGATTGGTTCCGTTGTATAAGGTCATCACAAATTCCCTCTCTCCAAGCACGCAACGTTCTTATTTATACCATTTAAGGGCAAAATTTTGCTCGGTGTCTGCTTTTGATAGAAAGTGGTCGTAAGACACGACTATATGAGAACCCTTCAATGAAATACAGGGAACTTAGAAAGTTTTCATCACTCTTCATAACAGCTTTTACGTTGGCTGAAAATTTGTTGTCAGCGCCATTCTGCATTTCTCCAGATTTTTTGTTCTTTTAATAAAGGAATTAATTATGTTTCATGAATCATGTTGTTTGTTTATCCTGTAGCATTTCTCATACAGGGAGTTATCTACCGAATCAGAACTTTTTAGGCAAGTTTCACTGATGCTTAGAAGGACCCGAAAACTTGAAGCACAATACTAACGCAATTTAATAGCCATAACTTAATCACGGTACTTTAGATGTACATTACCTTCTGTTTGCTTTAGTTTTGTAAGGAACAGTAACTATTAGCTACCGATTAAACAAAAAGGACAAGGATGTTACAGTATTTTCTGCATTGCAGTGAAGGAGATTGTCCAGAGAGCATATTAGGATTCAGTTAAACTAAAGACGTGAAAACAAAATCCAAAGAAACAATAAAATTATTGATTGACGAGTTCCAAAATAAATTGTTGTTGAAACTCTCGAACTATAAAACACCACTTAAAGATTACCTATTTTCTTGCTTCAACTAATGGTGAAAATATCTGTTTTCAGATTTTTGTGCCTCTTCCCCGTGCAAGAATGACGCACGTTGCTTGGATGAGGCTAATGGGTTCAGCTGCATCTGCGAAGAGGGATACCACGGGGATCTATGCCAATTTAAAGGTAATAGGCTAATGTTGTTCGTAAATCTCTCTGTGTTAACAACAGAGAATTTTTTTTACTTATGTATGAAGCATGTATGTGGTAACATGAGTGTCGCTAGCTAGCCGCGCGCAATTTTTAAAATTAAAGTCAATCTCCAGTGTGCATACATGCTGTTGGGAGAAGTTTATTCCAGTATCACTTGCATCTGTCTATCTAATCCATTTTTATACATGCCAAAATCACTACTTGAACTGTTTACTGACTTTTGTCTTCAGCTATAAACATATGCCGCCACAGAGGCGGGTGTTGGGAGGTGTTCAGGCCCAATGTATCATCACAAGATACTGCAGTCAGTAGATTCATTCCTACGTACCTGGCTATTCTACACATTACTTAGTGTGCTTTGAATGTTTGGTGGTGATTTTAGCTTCTGTATTCTCGTAATTATTCGTTCTTCATGACGGAAAATAGAAGTGGCAAATGTTACACAAACAAGTTGGAGCTGTAGAGTTCCATACGTATAAGGTTATTCGTAAGTACCTCCAGGGTTTCAGAAGGTGATCGTGAAAAAACCATATGACATACAGAAAAAGGATGCATGTTAGTGGATAGAGCATATCTCCAAGCTTATAACTCATAACAAGAGCTGAATGTGAGCATCTCATGTGACGCATCATACTTCAACACGTGCATATTTAATGACTTCGCTGACATAAATTGCCATGGATTGCGCGACAGCAGCCCACATATATATTCAGTTCATTTGGACACCTATCAGCAGGCGCGCAGTAATTTGATGCGACAACACGCAGTACTTGCTTACACGTTCTGACACGCCCGCGCCTAGTACGACTATTCTGTGGCATGTAGCACGAATCGAAACTTGGAAAGAGGCTCTATATACTGATGTTTGTCACTTTTCTGTCTTGTACCTTGGTTTGCAGAACTTAAGGACAAAAGTAACTTTCGTATGATGTGTCACTGGCAAGTAACACAGCTTGATGAAACTTGTGAAGACACCCCTACTTCTGACGGTCTCTTGGGCATCAGAAAAGGTGGAACATAGTTCTTAAAAGGCTGTGTGATCACCAGTGACGGCAATGCAAGCTGTGCAACGTGCTCCCATGCTAGCCACTGGGTTCGTGATCAGTTCTTGTGGTAAGGGGTTTCAATCGTCCATAAGCGAGGTTGACAACTGCTAGACGGTCGTTGGTGGCTGTGGACGTGCTGTAGTACATCCCCCCAATGCATAACACACGTCCTCGATAGAGTTTAAGTCGGGTGAACATCCAAGTCAGTCCATCCGCCGAATATCCTCTTGTTCCAAGAGTACCCCACCTGCGCACTTCGAAATCGTCGCCCACTGTCGTCCTTAAAACTGAAGTTAGGACCGAATGCTCCCCTGAAACGGCGCACAAGTGGACACAGTACAGTGTCACAGTGTACCGTGTTCGGAGAGCTGGAGGTGAGAAAGCCCATGCAACATCAGGCCTCCCTACACCATAAGCCCTGGATCACCAAAACGGTAATGTTCGACGATGTTCCTCAGAGCATTACGTGTTCTCACATCTCGTCACATGAGGGTCCGTCCAGCATTATAACTGAGGGTTACCGTTGCGAACCTACAGCGCTTTCAAAAAGTGTTTAAATGTTAATTATTGCCACATCTTCCCTCAATACCGATTAATGTGGTGGACAATATCAGCAAATGTTGTTGTTGTGGTCTTCAGTCCTGAAACTGGTTTGATGCAGCTCTCCATGCTACTCTATCCTGTGCAAGCTTCTTCATCTCCCAGTACCTACTGCAACCTACATCCTTCTGAATGTGCTTAGTGTAGTCATCTCTTGGTCTCCCTCTACGATTTTTACCCTCCACGCTGCCCTCCAATACTAAATTGGTGATCCCATGATGCCTCAGAACATGTCCTACCAACCGATCCCTTCTTCTGGTCAAGTTGTGCCACAAACTTCTCTTCTCCCCAATCCGATTCAATACTTCCTCATTAGTTATGTGATCTAGCCATCTAATCTTCAGCATTCTTCTGTAGCACCACATTTCGAAAGCTTCTATTCTCTTCTTGTCCAAACTATTTATCGTCCATGATTCACTTCCATACATGGCTACACTCCATACAAATACTTTCAGATATGACTTCCTGACACTTAATTCTATACTCGATGTTAACAAATTTCTCTTCTTCAGAAACGCTTTTCTTGCCATTGCCAGTCTACATTTTATATCCTCTCTACTTCGACCATCATCAGTTATTTTGCTCCCCAAATAGCAAAACTCCTTTACTACTTTAAGTGTCTCACTTCCTAATCTAATTCCGTCAGCATCACCCGACTTAATTCGACTACATTCCATTATCCTCGTTTTGCTTTTGTTGATGGTCATCTTACACTCCTGGAAATGGAAAAAAGAACACATTGACCCCGGTGTGTCAGACCCACCATACTTGCTCCGGACACTGCGAGAGGGCTGTACAAGCAATAATCACACACACGGCACAGCGGACACACCAGGAACCGCGGTGTTGGTCGTCGAATGGCGCTAGGTGCGCAGCATTTGTGCACCGCAGCCGTCAGTGTCAGCCAGTTTGCCGTGACATACGGAGCTCCATCGCAGTCTTTAACACTGGTAGCATGCCGCGACAGCGTGGACGTGAACCGTATGTGCAGTTGACGGACTTTGAGCGAGGGCGTATAGTGGGCATGCGGGAGGCCGGGTGGACGTACCGCCGAATTGCTCAACACGTGGGGCGTGAGGTCTCCACAGTACATCGATGTTGTCGCCAGTGGTCGGCGGAAGGTGCACGTGCCCGTCGACCTGGGACCGGACCGCAGCGACGCACGGATGCACGCCAAGACCGTAGGATCCTACGCAGTGCCATAGGGGACCGCACCGCCACTTCCCAGCAAATTAGGGACACTGTTGCTCCTGGGGTATCGGCGACGACCATTCGCAACCGTCTCCATGAAGCTGGGCTACGGTCCCTCACACCGTTAGGCCGTCTTCCGCTCACGCCCCAACATCGTGCAGCCCACCTCCAGTGGTGTCGCGACAGGCGTGAAGCTTCTGCCTTGGTGCCAATGATGGTCGTATGCGTGTTTGGCGCCGTGCAGGTGAGCGCCACAATCAGGACTGCATACGACCGAGGCACACAGGGCCAACACCCGGCATCATGGTGTGGGGAGCGATCTCCTACACTGGCCGTACACCTCTGGTGATCGTCGAGGGGACACTGAATAGTGCACGGTACATCCAAACCGTCATCGAACCCATCGTTCTACCATCCCTAGACCGGCAAGGGAAATTGCTGTTCCAACAGGAAAATGCACGTCCGCATGTATCCCGTGCCACCCAACGTGCTCTAGAAGGTGTAAGTCAACTACCCTGGCCAGCAAGATCTCCGGATCTGTCCCCCATTGAGCATGTTTGGGACTGGATGAAGCGTCGTCTCACGCGGTCTGCACGTCCAGCACGAACGCTGGTCCAACTGAGGCGCCAGGTGGAAATGGCATGGCAAGCCGTTCCACAGGACTACATCCAGCATCTCTACGATCGTCTCCATGGGAGAATAGCAGCCTGCATTGCTGCGAAAGCTGGATATACACTGTACTAATGCCGACATTGTGCATGCTCTGTTGCCTGTGTCTATGTGCCTGTGGTTCTGTCAGTGTGATCATGTGATGTATCTGACCCCAGGAATGTGTCAATAAAGTTTCCCCGTCCTGGGACAATGAATTCACGGTGTTCTTATTTCAATTTCCAGGAGTGTATATCCTCCTTTCAAGACACTATCCATTCCGTTCAACTGCTCTTCCAAGTCCTTTGCTGTCTCTGACAGAATTACGATGTCATCGGCGAACCTCAAAGTTTTTATTTCTTCTCCATGAACTTTAATACCTACTCCGAATTTTTCTTTTGTTTCCTTCACTGCTTGCTCAATATACAGATTGAATAACATCGGGGATAGACTACAGCCCTGTCTCACTCCATTCCCAATCACTGCTTCCCTTTCATGTCCCTCGACTCTTATAACTGCCATTTGGTTTCTGTACAAATTGTAAATAGCTTTTCCCTCCCTATATTTTACCCCTGCCACCTTCAGAATTTGAAAGAGAGTATTCCAGTCAACATTGTCAAAAGCTTTCTCCAAGTCTACAAATGCTAGAAACGTAGGTTTGCTCTTCCTTAATCTAGCTTCTAAGATAAGTCGTAGGGTCAGTATTGCCTCACGTGTTCCAACATTTCTACGGAATCCAAACTGATCTTCCCCGAGGTCGGCTTCCACTAGTTTTTCCATTCGTCTGTACAGAACTCGCGTTAGTATTTTGCAGCTGTGACTTATTAAACTGATAGTTCGGTAATTTTCACATCTGTCAATACCTGCTTTCTTTGTGATTGAAATTATTATATTCTTCTTGAAGGCTGAGGGTATTTCGCCTGTCTCATACATCTTGCTCACCAGATGGTAGAGTTTTGTCAGGACTGGCTCTCCCAAGGCCGTCAGTAGTTCCAATGGAATGTTGTCTACTCCAGGGGCCTTGTTTCGACTCAGGTCTTTAAGTGCTCTGTCAAACTCTTCACGCAGTATCGTATCTCCCATTTTATATTCATCTACATCCTCTTCCATTTCCATAATATTGTCCTCAAGTATATCGCCCTTGTATAGACCCTCCATATACTCCTTCCACCTTTCTGCTTTCCCTTCTTTGGTTAGAACTGGGTTTCCATCTGAGCTCTTAATATTAATACAAGTGGTCCTCTTTTCTCAAAAGGTCTCTTTAATTTTCCTGTAGGCAGTATCTATCTTACCCCTAGTGAGATAAGCCTCTACATCCTTACATTTGTCCTCTAGCCATCCCTGCTTAGCCATTTTGCACTTCCTGTCGATGTCATTTTTGAGACGCCTGCCTCATTTACTGCATTTTTATATTTTCTCCTTTCATCAGTTAAATTCAGCATATGCTCGGCGCAAAACTAACAAAGCCGATACTACACTTAACAGAAGAACCGCAGTTAAATGCTTTGTTAGCTAAAAATGGGATCACTTCACAATCGGCACATCTACATCCAAACACCGCAGGCCACTTTACGGTGTGTGGCAGAGGGTACTTTGTACACCATTGTCACTTCGCTTTTTCCTGTTCCAGACAAGTATTGCTGGTAAGCCTACAAATGACCCCGAATCTCTCTGATTTCATTTTCGTGGTATTTCCGCGAGATACACATACAAGGAAGCAAAAGATTTGTTGACTCTTTCTAGGAACGTACGCTCCCGGAACTTTAACAGCAAATCACTGCGGTTGACATTGTAGTTCACTTAGCATCTCCGTGAAGCTTTCGCATTTATTAAATAAACTGCTGACGAGCATTATTCGACGGCCGCTATGGCCGAGTGGTTCTAGGCGTTTCAGTCCGGAACCGCGCTGCTGCTACGATCGCAGGTTCGAATCCTGCCTCGGGCATGGACGTGTTGATGTTAGGTTTAAGTAGTTCTAATTCTAGGGGACTGATGACCTCAGATGTTGAGTCTCATAGTGCTTAGAGCCATTTGAACCATTTGAGCAATATTCATGACTGGTCGAACTTGTGTTTTATATACTACTTCCTTTGTTGATGAATTACGTATCCCGAGGTTTCATCCAAATAATCTAAGCCTAGCATCTGCCTTATCCTTTATTAATTTTACGCGGTCGTACCACTTCAAATCGCTCCGTACGCACACCTCTTTATGGAAGTAACTGCCTCCAGTGAGTGTTCTGCAATCACGTAATGATGAAATAATGAGTCTTTCTGTCCATGTATTCGCAATATGTTACATATGTTTATGAAGATGAGCAACTGGCACTCCCAGCACAAACCGTCGATCCTCTGAATGTTTTCTGGGATTAAGCAACAGTTTTTTAACGTTGAGACTTCTCTGTACACAACACTACCATCCGCGGAAAGTCTCGTGGAACTTGCGACGTTATCGTTCAGGTATATATATATATATATATATATATATATATATATATATATATATATATATATATATATATACTCCTGGAAATGGAAAAAAGAACACATTGACACCGGTGTGTCAGACCAACCATACTTGCTCCGGACACTGCGAGAGGGCTGTACAAGCAATGATCACACGCACGGCACAGCGGACATACCAGAAACCGCGGTGTTGGCCGTCGAATGGCGCTAGCTGCGCAGCATTTGTGCACCGCCGCCGTCAGTGTCAGCCAGTTTGCCGTGGCATACGGAGCTCCATCGCAGTCTTTAACACTGGTAGCATGCCGCGACAGCGTGGATGTGAACCGTATGTGCAGTTGACGGACTTTGAGCGAGGGCGTATAGTGGGCATGCGGGAGGCCGGGTGGACGTACCGCCGAATTGCTCAACACGTGGGGCGTGAGGTCTCCACAGTACATCGAAGTTGTCGCCAGTGGTCGGTGGAAGGTGCACGTGCCCGTCGACCTAGGACCGGACCGCAGCGACGCACGGATGCACGCCAAGACCGTAGGATCCTACGCAGTGCCGTAGGGGACCGCACCGCCACTTCCCAGCAAATTAGGGACACTGTTGCTCCTGGGGTATCGGCGAGGACCATTCGCAACCGTCTCCATGAAGCTGGGCTACGGTCCCTCACACCGTTAGGCCGTCTTCCGCTCACGCCCCAACATCGTGCAGCCCGCCTCCAGTGGGGTCGCGACAGGCGTGAATGGAGGGACGAATGGAGACGTGTCGTCTTCAGCGATGAGAGTCGCTTCTGCCTTGGTGCCAATGATGGTCGTATGCGTGTTTGGCGCCGTGCAGGTGAGCGCCACAATCAGGACTGCATACGACCGAGGCACACAGGGCCAACACCCGGCATCATGGTGTGGGGAGCGATCTCATACACTGGCCGTACACCTCTGCTGATCGTCGAGGGGACACTGAATAGTGCACGGTACATCCAAACCGTCATCGAACCCATCGTTCTACCATTCCTAGACCGGCAAGGGAAATTGCTGTTCCAACAGGACAATGCACGTCCGCATGTATCCCGTGCCGCCCAACGTGCTCTAGAAGGTGTAAGTCAACTACCCTGGCCAGCAAGATCTCCGGATCTGTCCCCCATTGAGCATGTTTGGATGAAGCGTTGTCTCACGCGGTCTACACGTCCAGCACGAACGCTGGTCCAACTGAGGCGCCAGGTGGAAATGGCATGGCAAGCCGTTCCACAGGACTACATCCAGCATCTCTACGATCGTCTCCATGGGAGAATAGCAGCCTGCATTGCTGCGAAAGGTGGATATACACTGTACTAATGCCGACATTGTGCATGTTCTGTTGCCTGTGTCTATGTGCCTGTGGTCTGTCAGTGTGATCATGTGATGTATCTGACCCCAGGAATGTGTCAATAAAGTTTCCCCTTCCTGGGACAATGAATTCACGGTGTTCTTATTTCAATTTCCAGGAGTGTATATATATTATAGGGTGGTCCATTGATCGTGGCCGGGCCACATATCTCACGGAATAAGCGTCAAACGAAAAAACTACAAAGAACAAAAGTTGTCTAGTTTGAAAGGGGGAAACCAGATGGAGCTATGGTTGGTCCGCTAGATGGCGCTGCAATAAGTCAAACGGATATCAACTGCGTTTTTAAAACAGGATCCCCCATTTTTATAACATATTCGTGTAGTACGAAAAGAAATAAATCCGGAAGTAAAGGAACACGGCATATGCCACGATTGTTCTTTTCGGAATCTGTGTTGATTTTCGCTCTCCAGAAATATCATAATACGCCTGCCTGAAACATGTTCCAAAATTCTACTACACTCCAACGACCAAGATATATGCTCATAGTTTTTGCATCTGTTCGACTATGCTTCTTGAAAACGGAGATGACCCGTACTTTTTCCCACCATTAAGTACACTTCGCGTCTCATAATACGTACAGTAAACTGTTGTTAGAGAAGGAGCAAGTTCTTTCGTATACTTTGAGGAGAATCAGAAGTAGGGTACCACTGTAGGTTCTGGCCGGATACAGGCTACATGTTTGTTAAATCTATGTGCAGTATACAGCGTGGACCATTTTAATACATAATAGGGAATAAATCGGTATGGAAATGAAATACAGCAAAATGTTTTAGATAAAAGTTGTAGGTGGCGAAGAGAGTCACGCATTAGTATTAATGGCCGTGATCTTTATGTGTTTTTCAAGGTGATTTAGAGGTTAAAGTGATTTTTTTTAATACGGAACCCTAATATTTGATTTAAAATTTGAAAAAGCGGCAAATTTTACGTAAAAAATGATGCATTATTTAAGGCCATGGCAATCGCTGTGAAAATCACGTTCAAGGTGACGGCCACTAGTAGGAATGCATGATCCTCTTTGCCAACTACAATTTTTGTCTAAAACATTTAGCTATATCTCCATCTCCCCCGGAGCTATTCCCCATCATAAACTAAAATGATCCATCCTGTATAACCGAAAAATATTGTTACCAAAAATCTCGAAAAGTTCTTGACTTATTTGCTTCATATTTCTACACCATATTCTAATAAACAGTTGGACGGACATAGACTATGTATTTTTAAAGTATATAATATATTATATATGTTTTAAAATAATAACAATCTAGAATCGCAAGTAAATAGTTAAAATTTAAAATTTATTAATTAGGTGACTGGTTTCGATCGTGGTACGATCATTTTTCAGACCATTAAAACTGTGAAATCAGTCATACAAAGTTTCAAAGAACAAGACTTAGGTATAAACTAATTTAGGTTTTAAAATATGTTTTCGTATCTACCCATGATGACGCAAGAGAACATCACGCTACGTAGCGCTGATAAATACCGCCGACTAAATCGTGGACACTTGGTGTTCAGTACCGGAGGCTCTGCCCGCGATCTCCCACATAACATCATTTGCAGCCAATGATTACAGAGTATGACATAATTTCATATTAAGACTGCAATAAAGTGTACTTATTATAGTTATAATAGCAAAAAACATGAATATGAAACAGTGTATGAATTACACAAAAAAAATTTATTTGCGATAGAATTTTATTTACGATATAGAACCGAAAGGACGAATTATCACGAAACATACGAAGTTTCATGGCGGTCTTCCCTCTGTAGGAGGTTGTAAGAACTACATGTAGTCCAGAGATGGCTGACAGAACGCCACATCGTTACCAAGGACATAACCCTTGAATCGATACATGCTGTTGTCGATCAGCGATATTATGGAATCAGAAATAGCCTGATGCAAGTTAAAATAAACAGGAAATGCATCGTTGTCGTCTATGATCGTATGCCATTACTAATAACGCAAATAACATACCATGCAGATTTTTAGCTTAACGTTTGTTTTTAGTAATGGCATACAATCATTTTTCTGTTTATTTTAGCTTTTACAGATTCCGTAATTTTGATGATCGATAATAGTATATGTCGATTCAAGTGTTATCTTCAGGTAACCATGTAGCGTCCTGTCAGCAGTCTTTGGATTACGTATAGTTGTTGCAGCCTCCTACAGAGGAGAGGCCGCTTTGAAATACCGTGGATATTTCTACCTGATTATCTATCGTAAGTGAAATTTCTTTTCGTTGCGTAACTCATATATCGTCTCATATTTATGATTTTTTGCGAGTTCACCAATAATAACTACACTTTATTGCAATCTTATTATGAAATTACGTCATTCTCTGTAACAATTGGCTCCAAATGATGTTATGCGGGAGGCAGCTAACGGTGCCGCCTCTATCCAACTGCAAGCTGCCATACGTTAGCCACCATTGTTTACCAGCGCTACATAGCGTGCTACTCCTCGCCACACACTCTCCAGCCGTTATCATGGGTAGATATGGAAGCATACTTTAAATTAATTCATCATCATTTTCTGTGGGCCTTTGTCCCGCTTCAACACGGGGTCGGCTTCGTTACCACGGATTTGGCGGTGTTAGTTGCAGAGGGTAGCCGGATGCCCTTCCTGTACCCTCCTTGAACCCCCCCCCCCTAACCTCAGGACAGAATTGGTGTACCCCAGCTGTGGGCGTGTAGTTAACTCATGAAATAGTGCAGAACGTGGGGACCAGCCCGGTATTTACCTAGCTGGGTGTGGAAAACCGCCTAAAAACCACATCCAGGGTGGCCAGCCCTCGTCGGTAATCCGCCGGTCGGATTCGAAGAGGGTCCGCGCCGGATACGAGATGAGCAAGCAGCGCATTAGCGTTCTCGGCTACCGTGATGGGTATACTTTAAATTAATTACTTTGCTTAAATTAATTTATACCAAAGTCTTGTCCCATGAAACTTTTTATTACTCTCTTCACAGAGTTTTAATGGCTTGAAGATGATCGTAATAGTCTCGAAACCAGTAACCTGAGTAATACATTTTAAATTTTAACATATTACTAGCGATTCTAGACCATTTTTATTTAGGCACTATTAGTTCAGTTTTAATAGCTTTTTTTCGCAGGAACAATGTTCTGAAATGAAAACTGGATACATTGTTAGCAAACATATATATTGACAAAGTCGTCAAGGTTTTGCATTAAAACTGACCGCCAGAAAGCAAATAGTGCATTATGTTATGAAAATGTGAGGTTTTGTTTCATTTCTTGTAGCCAGTACTACAGCAAGACACATACACCATTACTGAAACTGCTTATCACATATACAGGGTGGTCCATCGTGACCGGGCCAAATATCTCACGAAATAAACGTCAAACGAAAAAAATACAAAGAACGAAAATTGTCTAGCTTGAAGGGGGAAACCAGATGGCGCTATGGTTGGCCCGCTAGATGGCGCTGTCATTGGTCAAACGGATATCAACTGCGTTTATTTTAAAATAGGAACCCCCATTTTTATTATATATTCGTGTAGTACGTGAAGAAATATGAATGTTTTAGTTGGACCACTTTTTTCGCTTTGTGCTGGATGGCACTGTAATAGTCACAAGCATATGGCTCATAGTTTTTTACAAACAGTTGGTAACAGGTAGGTTTTTTAAATTAAAATACAGAACCTAGGTACGTTTGAACATTTTATTTCGGTTGTTACAATGTGATAGATGTACCTTTGTAAACTTATTATTTCTGCGAACGCATGCTGTTGCAGCGTGATTAGCTGTAAATACCACATTAATGCAATAAATGCTCAAAATGATGTCCGTCAACCTCAATACATTTGGCAATACGTGTAACGACATTCCTCCCAACAGCGAGTAGTTCGCCTTCCGCAATGTTCGTACATGCATTGGCAATGCGCTGACGCATGTTGTCAGGAGTTGTCGGTGGATCACGGTAGCAAATATCCTTCAACTTTCCCCACAGAAAGAAATCCGGGGACGTCAGATCCGGTGAACGTGCGGGCCATGGTATAATGCTTCGACGACCAGTCCACCTGTCATGAAATATGCTATTCAATACCGCTTCAACCGCACGAGAGCTATGTGCCGGACATCCATCATGTTGAAAGAACATCACCATTTTGTCATGTAGTGAAACATCATGTAGTAACATCGGTAGAACATTACGTAGCAAATCAGCATACATTGCACCATTTAGATTGCCATCGATAAAATGGGGGCCATTTATCCTTCCTCCCATAATGCCGCACCATAGTCGCTGATGTTCCACTTGTCGCAGCCATCGTGGATTTTCCGTTCCCCAATAGTGCATATTATGCCGGTTTACGTTACCGCTGTTGGTGAATGACGCTTCGTCGCTAAATAGAACGCGTTCAAAAAATCTGTCATCGTCCCGTAATTTCTCTTGTGCCCAGTGGCAAAACTGTACACGACGTTCAAAGTCGTCGCAGTGATATTCCTGGTGCATAGGAATATGGTACGGGTGCAATTGATATTGATGTAGCATTCTCAACAACGACGTTTTTAAGATTCCGGATTCTCGCGCAGTTTGTCTGCTACTGATGTGCGGATTAGCCGCGACAGCAGCTAAAACACCTACTTGCGCGTCGTCATTCGTTGCAGGTCGTGGTTGACGTTTCACATGTGGCTGAACATTTCCTGTTTCCTTAAATAACGTAACTATCTGGCGAACGGTCTGAACAGTTGGATAATGTCGTTCAGGATACCGAGCAACAGACATAGCACACGCCCGTTGGGCATTTTGATCGCAATAGCCATACATCAACACGATATCGACCTTTTCCGCAATTGGTAAACGGTCCATTTTAACACGGATAATGTACCACGAAACAAAAAAAAGCTAAAAAAGTGGTCCAACTAAAACATTAACATTTCTTTACGTACTACACGAATATTTAATAAAAAATGGGGGTTCCTATTTTTAAAAAAACTCATTTTATATCCGTTTGACCTTTGGCAGCGCCTTCTAGTGGGCCAACCATAGCGCCGTCTGGTTTCCCCCTTCAAGCTAGACGAGTTTCGTTCATTGTAGTTTCTTCGTTTGATGCTTTTTTCGTGAGATATTTGCCCCGGTCACTATATCAGTGAACCACCGTGTATATTCTTTCTCCTTCTATATAATTTCAAACAAAATTTATATACACAACAATTCACTGTTTTGTTTTCTTCATTTCCGTCGGATTTACAGAGAACAGGAAAGGTGTATTTATGGATTATCGGCTTGCGATTAAAATCCTACAACGGAATCTCACTCGTACGACACTTCGTACTTTTACCCATTTGCAGATTAAAACTATGCGAAATACTGCACATTATAACTACTATGTTCACAGATCCAGCAGCTGGAGAGGTCTCTCTCATACACCGTATACCTATGGTTCCAACCGATTTACCTAATCATTTTAAGCGACTTCAGTTTCCAATTAAGGTTTCGTTTGCAGTAACCACAAACAAGGCTCAAGGTCAGGGAGAATGCGGCGTTTTTGCCACATTTTTCGCCCACATTACATTTTTATTTTCTTCTTACTTGCTATCAGGCGTACAAGAACACTCAGTAACAGCAAGGTAGCGAGAGAATGACGTGCATCGAGTTGTAGAGATATGTCGCTCGCCAGCTAACGGGTCCAAAGGAACGGTTCAGCACGATGAACGGAAGGAACGAGGAACGAATTCTAAGGAACGGTCTCTCATAGTTCACTCCGGTTGCAGCTTTCTACTTACAGATCCCTGGAACGGGAAACGGTCGGTCTCGTTCCTGCGATGGCGCGTCGGCCGGTCTCGTTCGAGCATTGCTCCCCTTTCCCGTATGTCTCTCAGCCGGACTCGTCCTTCGCGTGGCCACTCGTCGCAGCTCCACTGCCGACTGCTCCTAGATAGTTCAGAATCGAGTTGTTGTTCGTTTCATTCGCTCCGCACGTCAATTCTAGATCTGTTTCATACCTTTTTTGAACTCTGGACTTCTGGTTCTTTTCGTATTCTAATCAGTGTCCACGATTGGTAATTAAAATGTATTTTGCAATTACGTAAATTACTTATCAGCTTACATCACTATTTCGATAAACAGCAAAAGACATACTTATAAAAAGGCAAGCTCTTTCTTTTTGTTTTTTTTCCCTTTTTTTATTCCAAGGTAAAACAGCATGTTCATTGTTAGGGAAGGCAGTCGTTGCAACCGAATGAAGCCCGCGCTCCATAATCGATGTCTGGTGTCAAATTTTGTAAAGAAAATACGATAACTTCTACAATATTATTTCAGTGGTACAGGATGGCGCAAGAAAAATCGGCAACGAGTACTAGACAGCTCATTGTCGCTCACCAGTCGTCATCTATTGTTTCGAAGTTGTTGTTTGCATTAGCTTATTTGTTATTTCTTTACTGCCTAATTATTACATGTTTGTCTATTCTGCTCGTACCGGTCAACAAATCGTGCGTAATTAGCGAGCAGTCTGTACTCGAGGCCGGTTTTCGTGCGCCAACTTATATTATTTCAGTGCGATCAGCTACATAACTCTACAGTTGGCTAAACGAGAGGTTTTGCAGAATCACGAAAATTAATTCTACAAGTGTGTGTGAATTCGGTAATGAATAAAAACTCTGTACTCCAAAGGGGAGGCAGGTGCCCCATCTTGGAGCCTTCCATCATCAGTCACCCATACTACTAATTTTCAATTTTTCATAAGAACCATATACCATGCACAAATGAACGGTGAAGGAGTAAAAATGAACGGGTCCCAAAAATCGCGATCACCAGCGAACTAGTTCCCAAGGATGAACAAAGTTTCATTGTCGTACGATCACTCGTTTTTCAGGCGGGCCTCTCATCTTCGTTGTAGAGTTGGACTGTTGACGTTATCCTGTTATAAACACACTCACACAAATAGCTCAGTTACTTTATTTTGTGAGTTGGTTTCTAGATGGAGACCCATTCCCTATCCCTCCAGAGCTACAGCGGCTGGATCCTCTCCAGAACACTACCCCGGACTTAACATTTGTAGGGACAAGCGGGTGAGAAATAAGGAAAAACCATTGAACGAAAGACGTTTTAATTTCTACACGACAGGCTAACTTTTGGCAATTGCGTACAATGTTTACGCTCCAGATTACAAACGTTGCTCAATGTGACGACCATCGGCGTGCACAACTGTCTGGAACCGCATTAGAGAATCCTCTACTGCAGCCCGAAACATCTCAGGTGGGATATAGACTACCTCCCTGGCTATACTCATCTTCAGCCTCTATGGTGTGTTAGTGTCCTGTTGGCAAACTTTGAACTTCAGGTAACGTCACAGCCAGAAATCACACGGGTTCAAATCTTATTATCTTGGTGGCCACACAGTTTGGAACAATCGTCCTACACGAACTTCCGTATCATGCTATTCAACCACGGTGCAGAAAGAGGACATCTCTGTATTCCTTCGGTATTCCGTCCAACACTGAACTTCACGCCACGTCATTTCAAATTTAAGCTTGTGCATGCTTTGTTACTTGTGACTGAAACCATTTTTAACATCCTTGGTGGTTAGTTAACAGTGACTTCATGCTGAAACTTACTTTTAAATGGTCTTTAGTGTCATAAAAGTGCTTTTACAAGCGTTAAAAACGATGTCATCTCTAATATCTCTGATATTTGCGTTTTCGTGATACTCTTTTGTATCTAGAAAGACCGTCGGTCTGTGGAAGGAGCTATTCATAATCGTCAAAAAATGGTTCAAATGGCTTTGAGCACTATAGGACTTAACAGCTGTGGTCATCAGTCCCCTAGAACTTAAACCAAACTAACCTAAGGACAATACACATATCCATGCCCGAGGCAGGATTCGAACCTGCGACCGTACCGGTCGCGCGGTTCCAGACTGAAGTGCCTAGTACCGCTCGGCCACGCCGGCCGGTCATAATCGTCAGTTAATTGGAACTTCCTAATTGTGTTGGTTCAAATGGTTCAAATGGCTCTGAGCACTATGGGACTCAACTGCTGTGGTCATTAGTCCCTTGGAACTACTTAAACCTAACTAACCTAAAGACATCACACACATCCATGCCCGAGGCAGGATTCGAACCTGCGACCGTAGCAGTCGCACGTTTCCCGACTGCGCGCCTAGAACCGCGAGACCACCGCGGCCAGCTAATTGTGTTCTTCAGTCCTGGGGTGGAAAGACGACCTCTCCGCATTACTTCAATGTGTAGACACTAGCGAAGAATAGCATCATTATTGTTGTTGTTTTCAAACTGGCCACCTTGTCCAGACACATGTTGACTGTGCAACTGTATTGCACACTAAAGCTCTACGTCGCCGCTCCAGTACCGGCACCTACAGCCAAGTCATGATGCACAACCCACTAACAACACAAATCCTGCAGCGCACAGTCTAAACATCATTCCCAAATACCTTCCGTCCCCACACGGTACATATACACACCAAAAAAGTTTTGCACCACCCCGGTTCCCAGAACTCCTGAAGATAGGCGTTGACTGTGGATATTGTATCACAGACACAGGACCTTTGACTGTTCAGACATGTCACTAAATGCGCCCAAAGATGTAAACAACCATGCATCAGCAGCGCCTATCAGACTGATGGGGTCCGACAGCCGATCAGTTCCAGTCATTCCAGCAGGAAGCAGATACACGGCTCGTGTTGTCTGTATTTCAACCATACATAGACGGTCAATACCGAAGTTTGAAGGCGTCCGCATTGTTACTTTGTGCCACCAAGGGAAGTGTCGAGGCGCCTCGGAGTGAACCAAAGCGATGTTTTTTAAGATATGGGAGATACAGAGAGACAGGAGCTGTCGATCATATGTCTCGCTCAGGCCGCCCAAGGGCTACTTCTGGAGTGGATGACAGCTACCTACGGATTATGGCTCGGAAGAATCCTGACAGCAACGCCATCATGTTGAATAATGTTTTTCGTGCAGACACAGGACGTCGTCTTACGACTCAGACTGTGCGAAATAGGCTGCACGATGCGCAACGTCGCTCCCGACGTCCATGGCGAGGTCCACCTTTGCAACGTCGACACCATACAGCGCGGTGCAGATGGGCCCAACAACATGCCGAATGGACCGTTCAGGGTTGGCATCACGTTCTCTTCACCGATGAGTGTCGCATATGCCGTCAACCAGACAATCGTCGTAGACGTGTTTGTAGGCAACCCTGTCAGACTGAACGCCTTAGACACACAGTCCAACGAGTGCAGCAAGGCGGTGGTTCCCAGCTGTTTTGGGGTGGCATTATGTACGCCGCTGGTGGTCATGTAAGGCGCCGTAACGGCTAAACGATACGTGAATTGGCAAAGTTTTAGAAAAGTTCGAAATGTGGCGCGTACTTCAATGCCAAATGATTTTAATAATTTCCACAGGCAGAGGACGTTTGAGTCTAACACAATCTATCTGCAAATTTTTGGGCATGAGTGGTTCCCGCGCCTGCGCAATCTTCACGCGCGTGCTCTATATACAGCGGCATCGAGATGCGGATCTTGTCAGTCGTACCTAGCCACCAGCGAGGTTCAACCACCTGATGATGTCGGACAGTTGTTCCGAGGAAATATTGTGGGATTTGCACAACATCATCCTGCGGCACACCCGTGAAGACTATTTACAACATATCCGCCGGGAAAGCCTGAAGAGTCACATCTGGTTCCTTTACGGGGAGGAGATGGCAAAACACGTATGTGAATTTGACAAATTACGTCTCAAGAGAGGTAGACTGCTAAGCACCCTCGCATTTTTATTGAGATTCCGCGACAAGCAAGCCATCCGTGCATTTGCTAAATTTAAACACCAAATAAACTCTGAGGCTGCAGTTAGAATCAAACGACGGGCGAGTGCAGCACTTGTGAGAGAAAGGGTACGCTATACAAGTCAGGAATTTAGCTTGGTTTCCAGACGATTACTATCACTCCATCTGAAAATCTCAGCGAACCTTTCAGCGATATCCTGGAACTGGGTAGATAGCGCCACTTGGGCTCTAGCTGATTGGACTGAACAGCAAGCCAAGGTTCGTGAAGTGGCAAAATACGATCGACTCGAAGCCCGAACGCAAGAAAACATGCCAAGAAGACTCACCGTATTTAATCTCACGGAAAAGACGCTGGACTACGCTGCAGTTTCGGTGCTAGAGAAGGGTCTGAATTTTGGTCCTACACCTGGGACCATTCCTATCCGAGATGTGATTAGTGGAATAGAACAGGCTGTTTTGAAACTTCCTAAGGAAGCTGCCGAAGAGATTAGGCGTGATTCATGCCGCATCCTGACTCTGGCAGCCCCTAAGAAGACCAGCTTTAACATTACCGCAGCTGAAAGAACTGCACTACTGAGAAGAGACCAAGACATCGTCATCTTACCTGCTGACAAAGGAAACGCCACTATTCTCCTCTCGCGCACAGAATATAACAGCAAGATGCACAAACTGCTCGATGATCCTGCATACAGTAAATTAAAAAGTGATCCGACGGGTAGGATCCAGAGGAAGACTTTGGAACTCATCAGGAAGGGCTCTATCCCAGCGCAAGTCGCTAAGGGTTTACGTCAACAAGCTGCAGTTCCTCATAGACTCTACGGCCTACCCAAGATCCATAAGAATGGGGTGCCTCTGCGCCCTATCGTGAGCAACGATGGAGCACCTACCTATTTTGTTGCCAAATATCTGACGTCACTATTGGGACGTCTCATAGGCAAGTGTGACCATCATATTCGCAACTCTGAGGATTTCATAGGTCGCTTGAAAACTCTTAGACTGCAAGCATCGGATCTCTTAGTAAGTTTCGATGTTGTGTCTTTATTTACAAAGGTGCCCTTGCAGAACTCTTTAGAGCTCATTAGTAACGAGTTTGAGGAGGACATAGTGGCACTATTTAAACATGTCCTTACTTCAAAATACTTCTTATTTCAAGACCAATATTTTGAACAAGTGGACGGTGTCGTCATGGGGAACCCTCTTTCTCCTGTGGTGGCCAATTATTTCATGGAGGACTTTGAAGATAAAGCACTACAGTCAGCCACTCTCAAACCCTCTTGTTTTCTGCGGTATGTTGACGATACTTTTGTGGTGTGGCCACACGGACTGGAAACTCTGCCTACGTTTCTTCAATATTTAAATTCGCTCCATCCGAATATTAACTTCACCATGGAAGTGGAAAAAGATGGCACTTTACCTTTTCTTGATGTTTCGATACGAAGGACAGCAGATGGAACGTTGGGACACAGCGTATACCGCAAGCCAACGTATACAGATCTATATTTGCAGACCACAAGCTGCCATCAACCAGCACAATGCGGTAGTGCATTACGTACGCTAATTCATAGAGCGCTTGTGGTATCTGACTCTGAAAGCCTGCCGAGTGAGATGCAACATTTGAAGACAGTCTTCTGTCAAAACAGTTATTCTGAGAGACAGATACGTAATGCATTCAGGCCGAAGCGAGTTCAATCTACGGAGCAGAATGAAGATACGAAGACACCCACCACCTTGGCCTTCTTGCCGTACTTTGGTGCCATGTCGTCAAGAATCGGAAGAGTCTTCAAAAGATATGACATCAAGTGTGTTATCCGAACATCTGCAAAACTGAGGAGGCTGTTTGGTTCGCTTAAGAATGATCTCGGTCTCAGGAAACGTGGTGTGTACAAGATTCGTTGTCAGTGTGGGGCGGCATATATAGGTCAGTCATGTCGCACAGTAGAAGAACGTTGCCTACGCCAACCGGAGAAGTCGGCAATTGCAGAACACTGTCTGAACACAGGACATAACATGATTTATGAAAAGACGGAAGTTTTACAGCTGATAACCTTATCAACAGGGATGCGGGATTTCAATTGAGTACAGCCTGGAACCGTGCATTGGCTGCTGTTAAATAACGACGAGAAAGCAATGAGCTTTCGATAATAGACCCGTCATACCTTTGGCAGCATTTTAGTAAACACAGCGTCAGCGCACGCGCAGAACGGCCGCTCTGCGTTTCCCGGCAGGGGGCGGTTGAGTCTGGCGCCATCTATCTGCAAATTTTTGGGCATGCGTGGTTCCCGCGCCTGCGCAATCTTCACGCGCGTGCTCTATATACAGCGGCGTCGACATGCGGATCTTGTCAGTGGTACCTAGCCACCAGTGAGGTTCAACCACCTGATGAAATCGGACAGTTGCTCCGAGGAAATATTGTGGGATTTGCACAACATCATCCGGCGGCACACCCGTGAAGACTATTTACAAAATAGCTCCATATTTAGCAATTACACAGTGTGGTCCATTGATATTGAACTGGCCAAATATCTCACGAAATAAACATCAAACGAAAAGAGTACAAAGAACGAAACTCGTCTAGCTTGAAGGGGGAAACCAGATGGCGCTATGGTTGGCCCGCTAGATGGCGCTGCCATACGTTAAACGGATATCAACTGCATTTTTTTTATAATAGGAACCCCCATTTTTATTACATACTCGTGTAGTATGTAAAGTAATATGAATGTTTTAGTTGGACCACTTTTTTCGCTTTGTGATAGATGGCGCTGTAATAGTCACAAACGTACAAGTACGTGGTATCACGTAACATTCTGCCAGAGAGGACGGTATTTGCTTCATGATACATTACCCGCGTTAAAATGGACCGTTAACCAATTGCGAAAAAGGTCGATGTTGATCGGTATCCTGGACGACATCATCCAAGTGTCCGGACCGTTCGCCTGATAGTTGCGTTTCTTAAGGAAACAGGAAGTGTTCAGCCACCTGTGAAACGTCAACCACGACCTGCTACAAATGATGATGCCTAAGTAGGCTGTTGCGGCTAATCCGCACATCAGTAGCAGACAAACTGCGCGAGAATCCGGAATCTTAAAAACGTCGTTGTTGAGAATGCTACATCAATATCAATTGCACCCGTACCATATTCCTATACACCAGGAATATCACTGCGACGACTTTGAACGTCGTGTACAGTTCTGCCGCTGGGCACAAGAGAAATTACGGGACGATGACAGATTTTTTTGCACGCGTTCTGTTTAGCGACGAAGCGTCATTCACCAACAGCGGAAACGTAAACCGGCATAATATGCAGTATTGGGTAACGGAATATCCGCGATTGCTGCGACTAGTGGAACATCAGCCACCTTGACGGGTTAATGTATGGTGCGGCATTATGGGAGGAAGGATAATTGGTCCCCATTTTATCGATGGCAATCTAAATTGTGCAATGTATGCTGATTTCCTACTTAATGTTCTACCGATGTTACTACAAGATGTTTCACTGCATGACAAAATGGCGATGTACTTCCAACATGATGGATGTCCGGCACATAGCTCGCGTGCGGTTGAAGCGGTATTGAATAGCATATTTCATGACAGGTCGATTGGTCGTCGAAGCACCATACGATGGCCCGCACTTTCACCGGACCTGATGTCCCCGGATTTCTTTCTGTGGGGAAAGTTGAAGGATATTTGCTACCGTGATCCACCGACAACTCCTGACAACATGCGTCAGTGCATTGTCAATGCATGTACGAACATTGCGGAAGGCTAACTACTCGCTGTTGAGAGGAATGTCGTTACACGTACTGCCAAATGCACTGAGGTTGACGGTCATCATTTTGAGCATTTATTGCATTAATGTGGTATTTACAGGTAATAACGCTGTAAGAGCGTGCGTTTTCAGAAATGACAGTTTCACAAAGGTATACGTATCACATTGGAAAAACCGAAATAAAATGTTCAAACGTACCTACGTTCAATGTTTTAGTTTAAAAACCTACCTGTTATCAACTGTTCGTCTAAAATTGTGAGCTATATGTTTGTGGCTATTGCAGCGGCATCTATCACAAAGCGAAAAAAGTGGTCCAACTAAAACATTCATTTTTCTTTACGTACTACACGAATATGTAAGAACAAATGGGGGTTCCTATTTTAAAATAAATGCAGGTGATATCCGTTTCACCTATGGATGCGCCCCCTAGCGGGCCAACCATAGCGCCATCTGGTTTCCCCCTTCAAGCTAGACGAGTTTCGTTCTTTGTATTTTTTTCGTTTGACGCTTATTTCGTGAGATATTTGGCCCAGTCATGATCAATGGACCACCCTTATACAACCACTTGCTTACAGAAATATCCGTACCTAAAGTCTGGAAAATTGCTCAAGTGACACCAATACGCATAAAGGGAAGTATGAGTAATCCGCTGAATTACAGGCCTATATCACTAACGTCGATTTGCAGTAGGGTTTAGTAACATATACTGCATTCGAACATTATGAAGTACCTCGAAGAAAACGATTTATTGACACATAGTCTGCATGGTTTCAGAAAACATCGTTCTTGTTAAACACAACTAGCTCTTTATACTCATGAAGTAGTAACTGCTGTCGACAGGGGATGTGAAATTGATATCATATTTTTAGATTTCCATAAGGCTCTCGACACCGTTCCTCACAAGCGCATTCTAACCACACTGCGTGCCTACGGAGTATCGCCTCAGTTGTGCGACTGGGTTCGTGATTTCTGTCAGAAAGGTCACAGTTCGTAGTAATAGACGGAAAGTTATCGGGTAAAACAGAAGTAATATCCGGCGTTCCACAAGGAAGTGTTATAGGTCCTTTATTGTTCCTGAACTATATTAACGACATAGGAGACAATCTCAGTAGCCGTCTTAGATTGTTTGCAGATGATGGTGTCACTTACCGTCTTGTAAAGTCATCAGATGATCAAAACGATTAGCAAAATGATTTAGATAAGATATCTGTATGGCGCGAAAAGTGGCAATCGACCCTGAATAAGGAAAAGTGTGAAGTTATTCACATGAGTACTAAAACAAATCAGCTAAATTTGGATTACCCGATAACTCACACAAATCTGAAGGCTGCAAATTCAACTAAATACTTAGGGATTACAATTACAAATAACCTAAATTGGAACGATCACATAAATAATATTGTGGGTAAAGCAAACCTAAGACTGTGATACATTAGTAGCACACTTAGAAGGTGCAACAGGTCTACTAAAGAGACTGCTTACACCACTGCTTGTCCGTCGTGTTCTGGAGTATTGCTGTGCAGTGTGGGACTGACGGATAACATCGAAAAAGGCCGAAGAAGGGCAGCTCGTTTTGTATTATCGCGAAGTAGGGGAGATAGTGTCAGAGACATGATACGTTAATTGAAGTGGCAATCATTAAAACAATGGCGTTTTTCGTTGCGACGGGATCTTCTGATTAAATTTCAATCACCAGTTTTTTTCTCCGATTTCGAAAACATTCTGTTGCGCACCCACCTACATAGGGAGAAATGATCATCACGATCACGATAAAATAAGATAAATCAGGGATCGCACAGAAAAATTTAAGTGCTCGTTTTTCCCGCGTGCCGTTCGAGAGTGGAACGGTAGAAAGATAGCTTGAAGGTGGTTCATTGAACCCTCTGCCAGGCACATAACTGTCAATAGCAGAGTACTCACGTAGGTCAGATGTAGATGAATTCCATACTCGGACCGATAGTGAAACCATATCGGCAGCATATTGGCGAGGCATTCGTCTTCATGGACGACAATCCGCGCCCTCCATTGTGCACATCTTGTGAATGAATGTCTTCCTTGAGGATAACGAAATCGCTCGACTAGAGTGGCCAGCAAGTTCTCCAGACATGAACCCTATCGAACATGCCTGGAATGGATTGAAAAGGACTGTTTATGTATGACGTGGCCCACCAACCTCTCTGAGGGGTCTACTCCGAATCGCCGTTGAGGAGAGTGACAGTCTGGACCAGCAGTGCCTTGATGAACTTGCGGACAGTATGCCACAACGAATACAGGCATGCATCACTGCAAGAGGACGTGCTACTGGGCATTAGGGGTACCGGTGTGTACAGCAATCTGAACCACCACCTCTGAAGGACTGACTCGCTGTATGGTGGTACAACATGCAATGTGTGATTCTCATGAGCAATAAAAATGCCAGAAATGATTATTATGTTGATCTCTATTCCAATTTTCTGTACAGCTTCCGGAACTCTCGGAACCGAGATGATGCAAAACTTTTTTTTTAATGTGTGTAGTTTTCCATGCTCAACTGGTGAAATTTTAATTATAACCATCCTATACGTCAGAGACGCCGCAAACAGACACGTAGATCTCTCAGCCAATGCTACCGCGGGGCTGGCTCGCGAGGCGTCTCTCATTGGCAGATCGGCCTTGTATGTTAGTATACACTCCTGGAAATTGAAATAAGAACACCGTGAATTCATTGTCCCAGGAAGGGGAAACTTTATTGACACATTCCTGGGGTCAGATACATCACATGATCACACTGACAGAACCACAGGCACATAGACACAGGCAACAGAGCATGCACAATGTCGGCACTAGTACAGTGTATATCCACCTTTCGCAGCAATGCAGGCTGCTATTCTCCCATAGAGACGATCGTAGAGATGCTGGATGTAGTCCTGTGGAACGGCTTGCCATGCCATTTCCACCTGGCGCCTCAGTTGGACCAGCGTTCGTGCTGGACGTGCAGACCGCGTGAGACGACGCTTCATCCAGTCCCAAACATGCTCAATGGGGGACAGATCCGGAGATCTTGCTGGCCAGGGTAGTTGACTTACACCTTCTAGAGCACGTTGGGTGGCACGGGATACATGCGGACGTGCATTGTCCTGTTGGAACAGCAACTTCCCTTGCCGGTCTAGGAATGGTAGAACGATGGGTTCGATGACGGTTTGGATGTACCGTGCACTATTCAGTGTCCCTTCGACGATCACCAGAGGTGTACGGCCAGTGTAGGAGATCGCTTCCCACACCATGATGCCGGGTGTTGGCCCTGTGTGCCTCGGTCGTATGCAGTCCTGATTGTGGCGCTCACCTGCACGGCGCCAAACACGCATACGACCACCAAGGCAGAAGCGACTCTCATCGCTGAAGACGACACGTCTCCATTCGTCCCTCCATTCACGCCTGTCGCGACACCACTGGAGGCGGGCTGCACGATGTTGGGGCGTGAGCGGAAGACGGCCTAACGGTGTGCGGGACCGTAGCCCAGCTTCATGGAGACGGTTGCGAATGGTCCTCGCCGATACCCCAGGAGCAACAGTGTCCCTAATTTGCTGGGAAGAGGCGGTGCGGTCCCCTACGGCACTGCGTAGGATCCTACGGTCTTGGCGTGCATCCATGCGTCGCTGCGGTCCGGTCCCAGGTCGACGGGCACGTGCACCTTCCGCCGACCACTGGCGACAACATCGATGTACTGTGGAGACCTCACGCCCCACGTGTTGAGCAATTCGGCGGTACGTCCACCCGGCCTCTCGCATGCCCACTATACGCCCTCGCTCAAAGTCCGTCAGCTGCACATACGGTTCACGTCCACGCTGTCGCGGCATGCTACCAGTGTTAAAGACTGCGATGGAGCTCCGTATGCCACGGCAAACTGGCTGACACTGACGGCGGTGGTGCACAAATGCTGCGCAGCTAGTGCCATTCGACGGCCAACACCGCGGTTCCTGGTGTGTCTGCTGTGCCGTGCTTGTGATCATCGCTTGTACAGCCCTCTCGCAGTGTCCGGAGCAAGTATGGTGGGTCTGACACACCGGTGTCAATGTGTTCTTTTTTCCATTTCCAGGAGTGTATTCTATCCGCGCGGCTTCCGCTGTTGTTGCGAAAGCATTGCAGCAATGTTGCAGCCAGTTTGCGGCGACGCGTTTGTGATTATGAGTGAAAAGTCAGCCACCCCTTTATGATTATGGGGTAGAGGTACGAACTTTGTAGATATTCTGGCTGGAGGAGTACGCACATCTCCAGTTACTATTAAAACTAGACTAGACAGAGTACTCTCTGGTAGTAGTTTAACAGCAGCTATCGTTACAAATCTAGCTGCTATCAAAACTAGACTGACCAGAGAAATCTCTGGTGGTTGTTTAAGAGCAGCTACAGTGTCCTTACATAGACATCTAGTAGTTATTGGCTAGTCTGTCTAGGGTACTTCCTAGTGCTCGAAAAATGAAAATTATCCTCCACCAGCTTCCACCCTTCACACACCCAGAGGAAGGAAAATTATGAGTTAGGTTTTTCTTCAACTAGTTTCTCAATACTCACGTGGTGATTGTCTTCCATCGGAGAGCGTTGGGACCTTTCTTTCGATTCTTTTTTACGTAGTAAATGTTGGTTTTTCGTTAAATATACTTCCCAGTCAAAAAATTATTGAGGCAGTTCTCCTAATCGTGTTAGTGGCAACCATTTTTGCAGAACATAATATATTTACAAAAACACGTGATCCCTCCACTGCAGAGTATATAAATGCATCTACGCAAAATGAGGTGTTCGAATAAATAAACGTCAGGCAGTTACCTAAACACATTTGTCTTTCCTCCATCTATTCTACCAATTTCATACAAATTTTGTCCGACCAAAAAATGAATTTTATTAAAGTTCTATCAATCACATAAATGGCACGAGTGAAGAACATTACCATATGTAACTTAGCGCGACGTATTTTTGTGGCTGTGTACCTCAGACTACATGTCAGTTTGATATCTGAACTTAATTAACATACATAGCTCGACTGCAGCTATAACGATTGTGTCTGTATTCTGTCCATTTACCTCACAAAGTTACTAATATTGGGACATATTGCATCGTTACTGATTCAAACCCATGTCGTAAACTGCTAGCGCTCTCTGTACTAGTATTCAAATCTATTAGTCATATGTATGAGAGTGAACACTTCCCCTATTAACAGGATACACCTATAAAAATTGTACTGTACTAACGCCAGAAGCTGAGAGTTAAAAGACTCGATTGCTGTGCAGTCTCTCTGTGTAGGGGCCCAGTCATGAGCATGAAGCACTGCAACGAATAACAAAACGTCTGATATATTAATAATTAAATTATTAATGATTGATGAGCATATATTTGCTGACAGTCTTCTGCCTTTTGGAGTCAGTGTCCGATCCCTGCGGATGGCACATCATAGTGATCGTCTCACTGTAAACTACAGAACATTAATGATCCTCGTTGGTCCTCCTGATGCTCTCTAGACCAACACAATTGCTCTAAACGAACAGGGATTGAGAAATTATTGTTAATAATAATATATATTATTATTTATAAATTAATACCCAAACAGAGGTTACCCTTTCACTGCAGACCTGCTGGTCCTTTCACAACAGGGCGATCTCGAATGATCTCCAGTGACTGTGAGCATGATGGCGTCGACATATCGGGATTGGTCAACCTCCTCTCCTCTCCCCTTCCTTCGTCTCATCATCCTCCCCCCGCCCCCTCACCTTCTCGAGGGTTACCCTGAATACGACATGCGCAATTCCTACAGCTGTAATATGTCACCGTGACCCTTTCTCGAGTACTGTTGGGATGTATAGAAACCGCAGTGACATTACCTATCATATTGGTATCCCGTCAGGTTCAATGGCCTTTCCTCTGTTGAGCAATTTCAGTTGTTTTCTATGCCTTGGTCTCTGTCCATGTGTCATTTTGTCGTTCGTGCTACGATCTAAAAGAGGAACTACAATGCGATCTACCTCTGTGATATAGTTTTGGACAAAGGCGTTTTGTGTGTCGGCCTTTCCTGCATCATCCTCTGTTTTAGTGTCGTTATGGTCACAGAACATCTGAGCATTCGGCTTCTATCCATTTACCAATCTAACATAAGACCAAAAATTATTAAAATTTTCTCTCACATCGGTGGTTAAAAATTTGTTTCCGAATTGATTGAACGCATTACACATGGCTTCCTTACGCTAATTTTGGCTTCGTTTACTTTTTGTTTGTCTGGGAGGGTTTGGTTACTTTTAAACATGCAGTGAAGCTCTCTTGACTTTCGTAAGAGCTTCCTGACATGGTTGTCGAACCACGACGGATCCTTTCCATCCCTCACAATTCTGCTGGGCACATACCTGTCTAAAGCGTATTGCACAATGCTCTTGAACCTTTTCCGATGATGCCCAACATTGTTAGTGCTGGAGATCAAATGTTCAATTAGACCTGCCCGGTAATCTGAAATCAGTCTCTTGTTGCTCTTGCAAAAGGACTCACGTATACCAGAGAGAAATTCCTAATGCTTCTCAATGCCCACTAATCGTCATACGGTACTTACTAGAATGCGAAACAACATGGCCACGAAGCTATTGGATTGATATCACACTAGTTTCATTAAAATCCCATCAACATGATACAAATGCAGGTAAAATCTTAAGCTCTAGCGAAAAACAGTACGGTTACACTTGCACACGAGTGCAAGTGAAAGCATCAATATTTCTGCATGGGAAAACTCCTAATAGCTGAAAAAACTCATAGCAGTGTACTGTAAGATCGGACATTCTCTTTTCGTGGTTGTCCAAGATGTGCTTGCGTACAGCAGAGTTGTCTGCCATTGTTTTACAAAACCTTTCTTTCCTTTCATTCATCCTCGCAGTGTTTAGGAATATTTGTATTTTTTCGCGTATCTGAATGAGGTTATTGGTTTTTATCCTAGTTTCACTATTTTTTCATCTATCAAAGATATTTTATAACTGATAGTTTCTCATGGATATGATGCTCGATCTCAGTACTAGGTCACGAAACAAGATTACTTTCGTTTTATTTTAAAATGTTTCCAGTTCGTAATTCAGGTTGATTATGTGTAGTTTAAGTGTTGATCTTTGCATCTGATTTTATGTTTTTTTCATGTTATATAATATCTTCAGTACAAGTCATTCTCTATTTTTACTTACAAATCCGTCCCATGAATCTTGTTGTGTTCCTCAGTGGTTTTTTTTGTTTGTTTTTGTATGGTCCTATATTTTTCAGAGATTTTTCACAAGCTTTTGCTCACAAATTTCCTCTTTAGTAGTTCCTATCACGACAGCAATAATTTTTATTAAACTATAACCAATCTTAAGCAGTTGATACTTATCATCAAATAGCTATTCATTGAAACTATGGCTCTTAAGAGTATGTTGCATTATCAAATTTGAATTCAGTCACTGAACTGGTACGGACTGAATTCCTAGCTATTGCCACACCCTCCCTCCAGTTCATTTGTTGTGGTGAACAATGTGAACATACGCTCAGCCCAAACAAACAAAACCCCTTACTAAAAGTAACAGAAAAACCGGTATTAATTTTTTATCGAATAATCGGATTCCTGTCCGCTCCCGGTAGCTGAATGGTCACCGTGACGGATTGTCAATCGTCTTGGCCCGGGTTCGATTCCCGGCTGGGTTGGGGAATTTTCTCCTCCCAGATACTGGGTGTTGTGCTGTCCTCATCATCATCCTTCCATCCTCATCCACTGCAGGCGTCAAATTGAAAGACCGGCGCCCGGCGAACTGTCTGCCCGACGGGGAGCCCTAGCCATAAGATAAAATAAATAAATAAATCGGATTCCTCACACATCTTAACGAAGCAGAGCTGAATTCAATAAGCAAAGAAGCGTTTCGTGGTTTTCAACTAACAGAATATTGTTTAATGTTTCTGAAAAATTGGTATCTCTTAGTTTATCATGTGTGTCCAGGAGTAAATTTCATTTTGTTTGTGCAAAGGAATGAAACGTGAGAGAGCGTTATCAGTTGCTGTTAAATGTCCATCAAGTGTTAATTTAAATATAATATTATAATTACTTTGCACCTCTAGTCTCTAGCAGTTCAACGTCTGCCACCATCGGAATACAGAGGAGAGCTATAACGTTCTACTCATTTTGTGATAAGTGCATGTTAAAGTAGCGAAATTGGCGCTGTGGTCGTAGTAGCAAAACTTCTATAAGATCATGTTACTAAGACGACTTTCAGTTATTCTAGCCATACCCTTCTCTACTCCATAGGCCTAAAGTGTTCACGAAAATTTGCTGGTGGACCAATGAAACTTCATAAGATGAAGGGAGATTCTCGATGTCATCCATAAAGCACAAAAGGCTGCCGTCAGTACTGAATAGCCGCCTAGAACTACAGTGAACTGAGGCATTACAGTAGAGACAAATAAAATCAGTTTACATGACTGGTTATGGTAGATGTGGCAGACCCACTTTACCCATCAAGGATTTTATGGCCATACAGAATACAGTTAACATATCGTAGCTAGGGAGAAGTAAGCACTTTGTATTAGGAGAAAAGCCCTTCGAGACCATTTTAGCCACTGGGTTGAGTACACAAAGTGACAGTGTTTATGTCTTTCCTATACTGCCCCATTACATATCTCGCTGAACACTGTTCCTCTATCTGGAAATTAACATGTCATCTCCATCATCGGCCATATTCATGAAATTGCATTTGAAGAAACACGTGACTCATGGTGTTATTCTAAGTGTATGTAGTGGGATAAAGCGAGTTCTGAGACTATTTGTCTGTGCAGATCGCATACCTTAAGGGTCAAACGTGACTGATTTACGACACCTTCCCGTTTCCCCCTAACCTACTGTTCTGTTAGTTGATTTATGACCCCATGGGGTTTGATTTATGTCCCCTGGGGATAAACTGTCCTTCTGAGAAAACCCCCAACCCTCCTCCTTCGCCTCCTCTGTCACCTCCCCCTGTTCCTCCTCCTCCTCCCCCCCCCCACCCCACTGGGAAACCCTCTCATCAATACAAGCACACATTTGATATCAAATTCATTGACTAATTAATTAAAGTGATAAATTAATTAACCCCTCTCCCTCTGGTAAATCACCCAGCCCCCCCCCCCCCTTCCAGCGTCCCACCTGGAAATTGTCAGGAAAAGGACTCAGTCTGTGCTGGCAAGGAAGGATCTCATGACTGGTAATTCAAATACATAGCAAAAGATATACTGTTTATTTACAAAATTCAGTTCACAGGTGTTGAATCTCTCTTGCTTATCATACTCTTCTATATTGGAAGATGCAAGTCTTGAAAATACATTGAAAAGAAGTAATTAAATATATCGCATTTTCTTCCAATTGTGCAAGGAGTACCATCATGAAATCGACATCAACATAACTCACCACATGTAATTACACTGTTAAAAAATCTCTTGCACCAACTGCAGTGCATTGCTTCACCAGGCTGCACTATGCACTGGTGCCCAAGAGTTTGTACAACACCCCTAGGGACGCCATGACTGCTGTGGGTTGCCGCACCACCTGCCAGCTCATGTGTCGCACAGACTGGAAGTCGCACTAATCTCCAAACAAGGACTATAGTGCTCTCGACCAGGGTGGTGCACTCCTGCATACATGTACACCTAAGACTGCAGCTGTGGTCATGGTGACAATTTTCTCTGACCTCTGAACATTGGCACTGGTGGCGAATGAGGGATGAGTGCGCTACATTTGGATATCAGGACATGAGTTGCGGGATGTGCGAGTGTTTCAGCGGTCTGCAACATTTAGCCATGACAACAACAACTACTACGCCTACTACTACTACTACTACTAATACTACAGATTGGATCATGGTTTAAGTGTGTCATGTTCAGTGCTCCTCAATACATTGCAGTGGACTCTGTCTTGAAATGGTATTTGTTGTTCTCTCTATCCTGTGATGCAGTAGACCCTTCCTCCTCCTTCGGAATGTAGTGGGGAGAACCAACTTAGAAATTTTATAGTGCTTTAAAATCCCAATCAAAATGTCTAATTCCCAATTGATCAGTTTATTGTTTCCGATAATGATATCGTGACTACACATCTGTCCAGCCCCACCCACAAATTGTTTAAGGACAAAATTTGAAATTTTCAGCTACCTCCAATGTAATGGACTTCCTACCAAGTGACGTGACTGTGCCACCTAATTGTGCAAGTAAAAAAAGTCCTGAAGAGTAGGGTTTGAAAACCAGTAGGGGTGGAATCTGGCTAAATATACCAGTCCTAGTATCCACAAATAGGATGCAAGGAAAAACTGGCCACACACAAAGGGTATCGATTTAATCAACTAGTCAATCAATATTATAGAGTAAGGGAATATTTCTAAGACATCCACAGCTGTCAGTTTCCCAGGTATCCACTACTTCATTCAGGAAAAATGTGGGGTTAGTGTGGAACATGACAGATGCTACCTGCTTCTTCTCAAATGTCTGTTCCATCCACTACAGGTTTCCATAGCAGTGGAAGTGTGAGAACAAAGGGATGTACTGATTACTAATATCAGGTCTGCATAAGTATGAGGGGGGCAGGGGAGGGGGTGGAAGGGAGGAAGGGGGAGGGGACATCTTGGTCTGTGTGTGTTTGCATATCTTGGTTCACACAAACATGAAGCAACCACTTGAGAGTGAGAGAGAGGGAGAGAGTGAGTGAGAGAGAAAGTGAGGGAGAGCATGTGTTTCGACAGTATTTTCTCAGTTATCAGTTTTAAAGAGTTGTCACCGCCTGATGCTTTGATCGGGGATTAGCACAACTTCTGGTCTGTGTGCTGCACAAGCAGGCTGATGATGTGGCAGCAGGCAGTGGTCATGGAGCCCAAGTGGGCATGTGCAGTCTGTTGAACACCAGAACATGGTGCAGCCTGGTGAAGCAGTCAGGGTGTGGGTGTCTGACTCACTGTCCTTGGTGTGCAAGATTTTTAACAGTGTAATTACGTACTGTGATTTATGTTGACATCGATTTCTTGACGATATTCCCCATGGGATTGGAAAAAAGAACTATCTACTTGCTTACTTCTTTTTGACGTACTTAAGAAGATCTGCATCTTCCAATGCAGCAGAGAATGACTAGCAAGGGAGAACCATCCTCTGTGAATTGAATTTTGCGAATATGCAGTATATCCCTTGATATGTATTTGAATTTCCTGTCATGAGATCCTTCCTCTCCAACATAGACTGAGTACTTTTCCTGCTAGTTTCCAGTTGCGGTGGATGGGAAAGAATGGCTGGGAAATTTACTGTAGGGGGTTAATTAATTTATCGATTTAATTAATTAGTCAATTAGTCCATCCCCTGTGAATTGAATTTTGCAAATATACAGTATATCCCTTACTATGTATTGAATTTCCTGTCATGAGATCCTTCCTCTCCAACATAGACTGCGTACTTTTCCTGCTAGTTTCCGGGTGCGGTGGATGGGAGAGAATGGTTGGGGAATTTACTGTAGGGGGTTAATTAATTTATCGATTTAATTAATTAGTCAATTGATTTGATATCAAAGGTTTGCTTGTATCAGTGATGGAGTTTCCCAGAGGGGTTGGGGAGGAGGAGGAGGAGGAGGAGGAGGAGGAGGAGGTGGGGGGGTGGGGGAGGGAGTTTTTCAGATAGACAGATTATCCCCAGTGAGTTGTCAGTCAATCCCCAGGGGGTCATAAATCAGAACCCATTTTTCCCACTACTGTTGTACATGATATCATTCGTTGTCATACCGATTTCTATAAATCTGAAAAAATGTGTTGTTTGATGATAAGCACTGCTTGAAGCACAGTAACAATTTCAAACTCGTTTTTCAACCTGGTCTGCTTTCCATTGGGCACGGTCTGCAACAAAACCCTGGGTGGTATCTAAGTCAAACCAGACCATATCATAGGTAGTAATACCTCATTATCTGAACTGCCCAATCAGACCTTATGTCTTAATCTCTCCCGTATTTCCGAAGAGCGCGAAAACAAAGCTGTGTACATCCGTGGACTAGTTCTCCTCGGAAAAAAGGTCTGGGATAGAACAGCATAGCCACAGACTAAGGGTACTTTCAATAAGGGATCTTCGTTCTGAAATGCCATGTAACTTGAAACTCTGCAAGTCGTTTAAAATGTATCGAACAGGATCTCAACCTTCGCATTTCTTTGACAACATTCTTACTAACTACGCCTTATAACATCACTAAAATCTTGAGTTTGTTAAGACATTTCTCCTATGCTCTAATAGTTTGAGAAGGTTTCAAGTTTTTTTAGATAGTGTAATAATTTACATCTCGAAGGATTAAGTTTTTGACACAGTGTGTGAAATACTGAAAACTACTTTTTTTTTCTCCAGTTCAGTGCCCAAACGACACGCTGCGAACCGAGAAAGGAACTTTCGTTTGGGATTCTATCGATCACGGTATGGTGGCGAGGCAAGAGTGTCCGTACGGTGCAGATGAGAAGCTCTCTCTCGACGCAGATGAAGAAATTTCGAAGTATGTAAGTGATCTGAAATGGAAAGCGTTGACGGGCTCAAGTATGCAAGCCACAGACGACAACGTGACGGCAGAAAACCTGCAGGTGGAAGGCGAGATAGCGTACGCGGTGCGGCGCTGTGTGCTGCGGCCAGATGGCAGCGTCGCCTGGACGCCCATGCTGCATGCCGCCTGCCGCCGAGAGGTGAGTACTTCATGTCTCACACTGGCCTGCGTTTAGGAAAAAGTTAGAAAACGTTACTCTTATCGAAGTCCTAACAAAAAGGCTCTAATCTTAAAAGTCGGTATAAGAGAGATGTATGCGAGCTCAGTTAGAATTAGCATTTACTTTAAGATTCCTGTTTGTCCCAAACACAAAGCCACACAGATTTATCAGTAAGACTAGACATCAACTGGAACAGAAAGTACATTGCTGATCATCAAAACTGCAACACAAATAAGGAAAACAAGCAGCGAAATTTTACTTTTTACGCGCATACAGTATAGTAGGAGCAATACACAATTAACTAATATAGGTGCGATTGTAATAGAAGTCTTATTTACTCCATACGCTTTTCTCTTCACTCGAAAGTATCAGTGGTCACTGCAACAATTAGCTTTTCTTACAAATCTATTTGTCAAGTTCGTAAAAGGTTCTCGTGTTTCACATTACTAGACGTACTATAAAATAGTATCAAATTACAATTACTGTTCACGATTTTTTGCATCCTACTTCACTCCTAATGCTCTTCCGCCCGTAGGTACTCATTGTTCAAAACTTTTCAGCTCATTGACACTGAGTATGTTTTTGTTTGCACGATGAAGATTCACCTGCGCCTCGAGTATTTTGGTTTCATGTTGTGAGGTGCGCTCTTCTTTTGTTTTGTTTTCTATGATTTTGGAAGTATCTGTTTTTTCTTTTTGTTTTTGTTTACTTCTTTTGACCAACGTGTGCGCGCTCTTTCTGTCCAGGGCGAATGTGTCCTCGTTCTTTTGTGTACCTGTGTGTGTGTGTGTGTGTGTGTGTGTGTGTGTGTGTGTGTGTGTGTGTGCATGCGTGCTTTACTATGGTACTGTGTCGGGTTACCATTAGTGGGAATGTTGGCTGTTTTGTGTGGTACGGTTTTCGTGCTGGCTAGGGGACTGTTATTTATCTACTACGTGCTTGATTGGTTTACATAACGTTAGGTTGCTGATGTTTGTTTGTCGTTTATTGCGGTGTAATACTGCAACAGCCATCAAAACACTCACAGTCCCATAAACAAGCCGCTCTTAGATACATTCTACATAGCTTAAACACAGCATCACTAGCCAAACACAACTACAACAAGAGGTAAACATAATTAATCAAATAACAAAAAACAATGGACACAAAGTGTCTCCACTTACAAAATTAAACACGAAAATCCAGAAACACATAAAAATAAAAGAAGCTAAACAAGTAACGCAATTCCCAAGCAAATTCAGGGACCCACGACATTCACCACACCCACACACACCAATAAAACCACTACTACACAACAAGAACAGAGCACTAAAGCTCAACAGCCAAGGCGATACACACTCGCATACGGAAACAAGCTGACACTCGGAATTGGTAATATCTTTAAGAAACAAGAAATAAAAATAGCTTAGCAGAGTAGAAATTCAATACAGAAAGGTTCAAAACCACTACACAATCACAATAGAAACAGATATGAAAATGATCAGATTCAGTAACAAAAACATCTCCGAACACTACAAGAAAACTTCCAAATTAAAAGGCAGTTATGAGATAGAACCACATGAACAACCAAAAAACAGCGGCAACACATACTTATTAAAGTTAATAAAACATGTTCTTGTTGAGCTCATCAGTCTGGAGACTGGTTTGATCTAGCTCTCCACGCTACAAAACCTCTCCAACTCTGAGTAGCGATTGCAAACTACATCCATTTGAACCTGTTTATTGTATTAATCTCTTGGTCTCTCTCCATAGCTTCCCTCCACCAACACTTTCCTGCAAAACTAAACTGATGATTCCTTGTTGTCTCCGAATGTGTCCTATCACCAAATCACTTCTTTGAGTCGAGTTATGCCACAAAGTTCTTTCCTCTCCAATTCTGTTCGGTACTTCCTCAATAATTAAGCAATCTACCGTTCAGGTTTCACTTCCATCTAAGGCAACATCCCAGACAAATATCTTGAGGAAAGACTTCCTAGCACTTAAATTTATGTGCGATGTTAACAATTTTCTCTGTTTTAGAAACGCTTTTCTAGCCATTCCCAGTCTGCACACTCCCTACTTCGGCCATCTTCAGTTACTTTATTGCCCAAGTAGCGAAACTCACCTACTACGTATAGTGACTCATGTGCTAACCTGATTCTCCCAGCGTCGTCTGATTTAATTTGACTAAATTCTATTACCATCGTTTTTCTTTTGTTGATGTTCGTCTTAGATCCTCCTTTTAACATGTTGTCAATTTCGTTAAATTACTTTTCCAAGTCCTTTACCATCTTCGATAGAATTAGAATGTCATCAGCAACTCTCAAACGCTTTACTTCTTCCCCCTGAACTTAAATTCCTTCTCCCGATTTCTCCTTTGTTTCCTTCACATCTCGCTCAGCGTACAGCCACCACAAAAACAATATCACTTAAAGAAGTCAATATATCCACTCACAATCACCCTCCACAGTACCATAGTAAAGAAGGTTTAACATAGTAATACTCTGTGCACACAGAAGTTAGGATCTCTCTCTCCCTCTTTCTCTCTCTCTCTCTCTCTCTCTCTCTCTCTCTCTCTCTCTCTCTACAGCAGGCACTTCAGCGATAATTGAAAACAAAGCAAAAGATGATATCTCGGAACACCAAAACAACGTAAACGAGGTGTAATCGCATCTAGTCTAGCAACCAAAAATATCCAGTGTTAGTAAAGTGCAATGCTCTGGAACTCGAACATATATATATAAGAGAGAACGTTAAAAATGAAGTAAGAAGGAAAAAACTCTGAGTAACAATTTTAATTTAATCCTGTTTAATAGTAGTCTAGGTCCTTCGTTGGATGGATGACTTGGTGAAGAACCTGGCATCCCTGGAGACTGAAGACACCAGAATCAATCGAGCACAATATACACAAATCAAAAAAAGGTTTGCATCACCTCAGTTCCGAGAGTTCCGGAAAGTGTACAGAAAATTTTAACAGAGATCAACATAAACATCATTTCCGCCCTTTTTATTGCTCATGAAAACCACACATTGCTTGTTGTACCACCATACAGCGAGACCTTCGCAGTTGGTGGTCCACGTTGCTGTACGCACCGATACCTCTAATACCCAGTAGCACGTCCTTTTGCATTGATGCGTGCCTGTATTAGTCGTAACGTACTATCCACAAGTTCATCAAGGCACTGTTGGTGCAGATTGTTCCATTCCTCAACGGCGATTCGGCGTAGATCCCTCAGAGTGGTTGATGAGTCACGTCGTCCATAAACATCCCTTTTTGATCTATCCCAGGCTTGTTCGATTGGGTCCATGTCTGCAGAACATGCTGGCCACTCTAGTCGTGCGATTTCGTTACCCTGAAGAAAGTCATTCACAAGATGAGCAAGATGGGGGGCCTCGCCAATATGCTGCCGATATGGTTGCACTACCGGTCGGAGCACGGCATTCACTTATCGTACAGCCGTTATGCCGCCTTCCATAACCACAAGAGGTGTACGTCGGCCCAACTTAATGCCACCCCAAACCAGCAGGGAACCTCCACCTTGCTACACTCGCTGGACAGTGTGTCTAAGGCGTTCAGCCTGACCGGGTCTCCAACGATTGTCTGGATGAAGACATATGCGACACTCATCGGTGAAGAGAACGTGATGCCAATCCTGGACGGTCCATTCGGCATGTTGTTGGGCCCATCTGCACCGCGCTGCATGGTGTCGTGGTTGCAAAGATTGACCACACCATGCACGTCGGGAGTGATGTTGGGCATCATGCAGCCTATTCTGCACAGTTTGAGTCGTAACAGGACGTCCTGTGGCTGCACGAAAAACATTATTCAACATGGTGGCGTCGCTGTCAGGGTTCCTCCGAGCGATAATCCGTAGGTAGCGGTCATCCACTGCAGTAGTAGCCCTTAGGCGGCCTGAGTGACGCATGTCATCAACAGCCTGTCTCTCTGTATCACCCATATCTGAACAACATCGCTTTGGTTCACTCCGAGACGCCTGGACGCTTCTCTTGTTGACAGCCCTTCTTGGCAGAACGTAACAATGCTGACGCGATCGAACCGCGGTATTGAGCGTCTCTGCATGGTTGAACTACAGACAACACGAGCGGTGTACGTCCTTCCTGGCAGAATGAATGGAACTAATCGGCTGTCGGACCCTCTCCGTCTAATAGGCGCTGCTCATGCATGGTTGTTTACACCTTTGGGTGGATTTAGTGACATCTCTGAAGTGTCAAAGGGACTGTGTTTGTGATACAGTATCCACAGTCAGTGTCTATCTTCAGGAGTTCTGGGAACGCGAGGGGGGCGGGGGGGGGGGGGGGGGGTGTTGGGATGCACAAAACTTGGCTCTGAGCACTATGGGCCTTAACGTCTAAGGTCATCAGTCTCCTAGAACTTAGAGATACTTAAATCTAACTAACCTAAGGACATCACACACATCCATTCCCAAGTCAGGATTCGAACCTGCTACCGTTGCGGTCGAGCGGTTCCTGACTGTAGCGCATAGAACCGCTTGGCCACCTCGGCCGGCTGTGCAAAACGTATAGTGTAGAAAGGGAACCGCTTGGCCACCTCGGCCGGCTGTGCAAAACATATATAGTGTAGAAAGGAATGGTGGCAGTCTGTGCAAGCAGCGCGTGGACTGGACGGCCTGTGATTGCTAGATATGTGTTATGAGGCGTAGTCCAGTCGTGGAAAACAGGAGACCTATCTAGGATTTCTAAGAAAACCGAGTTGTTACAGTACCCATTGAAGATGCTTTGAAATCAGCAGAAACGCATATGGTGTAAATAAGACGTTTATTACTGTCGTAAAAGTATCTGAATAACCTGTATTACTGCGACATAACATATACAGAATTAAATTTATGTGTGACTAGCGGAGAAACCCGGCGTGGCCCAAGGATTTATTTACAGGTGTGCATCCACACCAGTACCACGCAGCCAATGGCATTGTGCTTAATGTTTACTACGTAATATCTCCTGAACTATGTGTCATACAATGATACAGATGATGAGATGAGTGTGTGGCATTGTTGGCCGGGAGACCCCATCCAGGGAAGTTCGGCCGCGGAGTGCAAGTCTTATTTCAGTCGACTTGCGTGCCGGTGATGAGGATGAAATGATGATGACAACACAACACCCAGTCCACGAACGGCGAAAATCTCCAACCCGGCCGGGAATCGAACCCGCGCCCTCTGCGTGGGAGGCAAGCACATAACCACTCAGCTAAGCAGGCGGACACACTGATATAATTTTGTTGGTATATTCAGCGGCATATGTGTACACTACCTACAAAATGTGCTACTAATGGAGCTAGTAGCAGCGAAATAATACATTTAAAATTCATACAGGATGTGGCAGTGCTTCATACATCTTTTTGTTTTTACATCATATTTCCTGAACTATGTATCGTACATTCACGTAATTTTGCACTTAAATTCAATAGTATACGTACTTACTGTCTGAAAAATGTGTCGTGAATACAGTTAGTACTGAAGAAGTAAAAAGTTATAACGTCTGCCTTGTGTGGTGCTTTTACTGAACGAACAACAGGAAAGTAGCAAGCAATAAACATTTTTCTTTCATCATTTTGTGGGGCTTGTCAGAGAGAAAAATCGTAAATGTCTGAAATCGTATGTAAAGTTTGTTTCAAGTCGCAAAATACTCTCATTCTCAATTACTAGGTGAATTCACGCGTCGCGGGCTATGCTTCCTTTTCACCCCCACCCCCTTGATAGATATGTGATTCTTGCCCCTACAGCGATTTTTGCCAGACAGTAAGGTATAAATGTGTACCAAGTTTTGTTGAATTTGGTACAATGGTTTCGGAGTAAATGTGGATCGCACACACACCATTTTTATAATACGTTTTGATTTGAGAGTACACAGGGTGTGAAATTCATTCCATACATCTGCCACCTCCGGCAGCAATAATGGCTCTAAGCGGCCTGTGCAGCGGGTCGAACTGAGCTTGGATGACAGCTGTGCGTACGTCATTCCATGCTGCTTCAACGCTATCACAGAGATCATCAAGCGTAGTGTCTGGGTGAGTGGTGGCGTGGCAGGCTAATGGGTGAGATATCTGGAGAGCGTAATGGCTAGGGCAGCAGTCGAGCATGCTCTGTATCAGTACGACGTGGACAACATGCGACGTAGCGTTACGCTCTTAATAGGTAACATCGTGGGAACATCGATGACAGGGCATAGCCACCGGCTTTAATATGTCAAAAATGTAACGTCTTTTACCAAATTACTCGTCATGTGAATTAGAGATAATTTTACTGTGTACGGCTGTCTAATGACCTCGTTGTCGACGGGCCTTTAAATCTTAATCTTCCTTTTTACTGTGTACCTAGTGGAACATCTACCAGTGATCCAGATACTGGTGCCTTACGACAATGTCCAGTGCCGTCTGACTATGTTCGTTCTCCCGGAGCCCCCAAAGACAGAATACCTCCGTCGTAATGTTGTACGTAGAACCCGAATTTGTCTGAAAAAACGATGTGGTTTCACTGCTGTGTCCTTTGTCAAAGTAGAATACACCACTGTGTCTAAAATGCTAATCATTTGTGTATCCATGTGTCTAGTATAGTTCGCGCCAGTTTTCGTTTGTTGCATATTATGTTCACGATGCAATTTTAGTGGAAAGCAGCGTAAACTGAACTCATACGCAATTCAGGCGCTTTGTGAGACTTGATAATGAGGTTAACAATGACTAGAAACGTTTATATGCAAAAGCAGTCAAACTCGATTTCTCACAAGAGCGTGTGACGTTTGGGATTTTAAATAGTGATAATGCCACTATTAATCCATTGCCAAGTAGTCGTAATAAAAAAAACCTTACCACAATCGTTGGCACTTATTATCGACTGGTTCAATGCTCGTCTATTCATATCCCTTCAGTCTTGCCAATAACAGCAACTGTGCTCCTTCAAAAATGTTTTCTAATTACAGACAAATCACGTGATTAAAAACAAACAGTATTATAGTTCAGAAAATCTGTATCATATCACCCCTTCAAAAAAATTATTGTCACTGTGGATACAATTAACGTAAAAGAAGTTTCAATTTAGTTGCTTCTACTGTATTTATTTCGCAGAACAGAAGAGAAAACAAATCACGAATTGCAAAAACCACAGCGTTTACGTTAATGATATTCATGTATGTTGAGTACATAAAGTCTGAATAAATAAAACATATCTATAAGTAATAGTTATTTTGAATCGAATTACTAAAACTGACCTCAATCAGCATACAATAAAATGCTGATTCTGTCCTATCTATATACAGGGTGTCCAATTTTAATTTATACCGAAGTTGTGAGGTTTGATGGGGGTCATGGAGTGGTTACCTCGAAATGACCTTGAACCCTGTTTTAAAGGTCAAACCAAGGTCAAGTTCATTTTTGCAAATGGCAACCCCTATTTTTTGTTCCATAGTCGTACTCTATGTAAAAAAAATACGCATTGTTTGTAGGGAACTTTTTTTTTCGAAAAACCAATGGTTTGTCACCAGGGGGACCTTGATTGATACTTTCCCAGGCTACCAGTATCTCTAGAACGAAGTACTCTTTCATACTTAGGTGTCTAACGGATGTGTGTCTTCCAAGAGTTCACCTTTACATACCTCGATTTTGACGTAAATAACAAAATAATGAAATACCCCATGGTAATCCGTCCTTTTCAAATATGAAGAGAAGGCACAAACTAAAGACGGGCCCGAGAAAGTCAAGGTGAGTCAGATAATTTTTTCTCTTGTGGGCTTCAGACATTCGTTTTGAGAATAATTTTGCTTGTGCGGATTTGAAAAAATTTCACTTCGCATGAGCTCATGAAAGTTTCGCGAGACGTGATTGTTCTGAGTCCCACTATGCGAAATTCATGAGAGTTCGACGAAGTGGTATTTTCTAAATCCCTTAACACACATTTTTTCTAAGCCCATAAGAGAAAAATTTATGAGAGTCACGTCAGTCAAGAAACATTCTAAGTGGGATCAGACGAGAAATTTTCAGAGTCCCTTAGGGTAAAATTTCTCTGAACCTCCAGTCATGATTTCAAATTCCCCGACAATAACGTTTATTGGTTGGCTTCAAAGCTCCACCCTTCTCTTCTCAGATTGTGCTAGTACTCGTACATGCACAATGCACTTTAACCACACAAGACTTTCATTGAAAATTTTTCCGGATCTCGCTTCGCTCTGGAGATGCTGGTAACCTGGGAAAGTTATAATGAAGTGCCCCTGGCAACAAGCCATTGGTTTTTAGAAAATTGTGTTCCCTACAAAAAATGCGTTTTTTCATGTAGACTACTAATATGGAATAAAAAATAGGGGCTACCATTTTAAAAATGAACTTCACCTTGATTTGACCATGAAAACAGGGTTCAAGGTCATTTCGAGGTAACTATTCCATGACCCTCTTCAAACCATTCAACTTTAACTAGAGACTTTTTTTTGCAAAAATGTGCCGCTCCAGAGATATCGGCCGGTATAGATTACAATGGTACACCCTGTATATCGGATAGGCTCATAAGTTCAATGTTGTTTCCCATATGGTTAAGAAACACAACAGACACTTCAGTCATTAATAATATATTCTTCTTCACTGTTTGCAATAGTTTGTCAACACTGGGGTAACATTTCGTTCCCACGACTGTAGAAACCACGTGGTTTTGAGGGGAAGAAGTCGTCAAGCGCATTTCCATCTGGAAAGGTGGTTATTTGAAGGTTGTTGGACAGAGAACGGAGAAGTTGAAAATCTGAGGCCACAAGATCAGGTGCATGAAATGGGTGCAGAATGACTTCCCAACCCAATGTGTTTAAACAATTTCATCATCATCCCTGAACGTAGAGACTCACTGATGACAAAATTATTGTCCTTAAAACGAGAAAACCATTAATTGCCGTGCTCTGTCCAATGGCATTATCCCCGCACACGAAGCAAATGTTTCTGGCTGCCTCCACTGCTGTCACCCCTCTGATGAACTGAGACAGAAGAACATGTCGGAAATGTTCCGATTTCTCCACTTGGCTCACTATTTGCTAGCATCCATAGCTCCAAACGATATAACGACAAAATGTAAACTCAAATAACAGCAATGAACTACGAACGAAAAACGACAATTGATAAATAAACCCATGTTGTTGTTGTTGTTGCTGTTGTTGTGGTCTTCAGTCCAAAGACTAGTTTGATGCAGCTCTCCTTGTTACTCTATCCGATACAAGCCTCTTCCTTTCCGAGTAACTACTGCAATCGACATCCCTCTGAATCTGCTTTCTGTATTCATCTCTTGCTCTCATTCTGCGATTTTTACCCTCCACGCTTCCCTCCGGTGCTACGTTGGTGATCCCTTGATGCCTCAGAATGTGTCCTATCAAACAATCTCTGTTCTAGTCAGGTTGTATCACAAAGTTCACTTCTCCTCTATTCTATTCAATACCTCCTCATTAGTTACGTGATTTACCCATCTAATCTTTAGCATGCTTATGTAGCATCACATTTCAAAATCTTCTATTCTCTTCTTGTCTAAACTGTTTATTGTTCTTGTTTTACTTCCATACATGGCTACACTCCAAACGAATACTTTCAGAAAGGCCTTCCTGACACTTAAATTTATATTCAATGATAAAAAATTTCTCTTCTTCAGAAACGCTTTTCTTACGATTTCCAGACTACATTTCACATCCTCCCTACTTCGACCATCGTCAGCTATTTTGCTTCCCAAATAGCAAAACTCATTTACTACTTGAAGTGTCTCATTTCCTAATCTAATTCCCTAGCCAGTAAACTGTGGTCACAGTCCACATCTGCCAATGGAAGTGTCTTACAATTTAAAATCTGGTTCCAAAATACTGTCTTACCATTGTATAATCAGTCTGAACCCCTCCGCTGTCTCCAGCTCTGTTCCACGTATACAATCTTCTCATGATTCTTAAACCAAGTGTTATCTACGATTAAATTACGCTCTGTGCAAAATTCTACCAAGTGGGCTCGTCTTTCATTCCTTGTGTGTGTGTGTGTGTGTGTGTGTGTGTGTGTGTGTTTGTGTGTGTGTATGTGTAAGCAAAAACGTTTTTACCAAACAACGCGTTAATTACCTTATGTTTTACAGGTATATAAGTGTATAACTTTAATGTGTAATTTAAAAATGAATCAAGTCATAATCTATGATGTAACTGTTATTACAAAACGTTTGGTCTGAAATTGGTGTATATTTGCAAAGTCCAGACCAGAAGCCTAGAATTTGATTTTTTTGAAAGTCACACGTGAAGACGTATTCATTCGTCGGATTCCGCTGGCAACCAGTGATTGAAATACGCCCTTGGATTTAAAGCGATTGCAGTTTCACGTGCGGCTTGTATTCGCAGTATCATCAACAAGGCGCAGGCCCAAACACTTTGTGGGGCAGATATAAAATATCCCGGGCACACCGGGCACTACAGGTAAAAACTAAACCTAAACTTCGTCCGAATAGGCCTTGGAGGGCTCAACGGTACCGACCCCCCGCCGTGTCATCCTCACACAGCCCTAGGCGTCATATGGAAGGGGCATGTGGTCAGTAGATCACTCTCTCGGCCGTATGTCAGTTTACGAGACCGGAGCCGCTACTTTTCAATCAAGTAGCTCCTCAGTTTGCCTCATAATGGCTGAGTGCACCTCGGACAACTACAGCTACTTGTATTAAAACATAGAATAATACTATAGTACAAAGACTGCAGAAGAAAGCGCAATGTCTTATGGCCAGCCGTGGTGCGTTTCAATCTGTTTGGGGTTAATACAACACTGACTTTTGTGTCCATTTTGTTAGAGGATTTTTAGTCACATTTAACGTTAAACGATCAGCATATACATACATACTCCGGTAGCCATCATACAGTCTGTGTCACTTCTCCCATTTTCTGAGAAGAACAACTGCTGCTGTGTGTGAGGTTCGAACTCTGATTTTACCTTCACGGTCTTCTAGCTAGATATAAATAAGAGGAGGCAATATATAGGCTGATTCTTCCAAGAACTTGGAGAGTCGTGTACTTATTCTGTCGTCTGCAGTAAATTTCTGAGACTGGTTGCCACTCTCGTGAACGGGATCATTAATGGGTTCTGGTTACCATGTAATAGGGACTTGTTTATACGGGAAGATAGAGACCGAGTCCTTTTCCCCGCGTGTAACTTGCGAACGCGACCCACACGCATAATGGTTAGTATCCAGTTATGAGTTTACACCTCTAACGTCATTTCAGAATTGAATATCGTCAAGACCGGACATATTCAACCTTTCAACTGCTATTTGCCGAATGAAGTCTGTACTACATTTGTATACAATACACCAATGTCAGCTGACGGATATTTATTAATTTATATGCTCCCACAGGTCAATTTGGTCTCTAAGACATTATGTTACGGGCCGGATTTTCTTGTTATTGTCTCATTCCTTTATTTTCCATTCTTCAAACCATGAAGGACGAATGCTATTTGTGAATACAGTACAGTTTCGTGTTGTCAGTGTGCGGCGATAGCTTTCGTTTCGTCTTTTTCATCTGTAGCTTGGAAGTTCTCGCATTCGTGATCAACTAGCTACCACATAGTTTACCATAACAAAATTTAAAAGGTATCTAATTTACCACCCATAATAGCGCCATTTGCCGCTCACACCAAACAGTTACAAAATGCGAACACGAATTTAGGGAGGATGACTTACAACCGTAAATAAAATGATGACGTAGCTGCATCATACTAATTACATAACACCATAAAATTAGTAATTACCTCAGAATGATCAGTCGTTAATCGCAATAAGCTCCATGTGCCATTATTTTAAGTTAGTGACAATTGCATCCTAGTAACCATATTAGTGAAGTATTAAATTCTGTTGTGAAGGTCAGGAAGATAATCTAAAAGATAGTCAGAGTGCACTAACTCAAGGTGAAAATTTCTATGGCCCGCAGTGGGCGAAAGACTTTGTTTTTATGATGAACACCTGTTTCTATGGCTCTGTTGAGGTCAATGGACTTGGCCCAATGATTCTCTAATCCATCTTTGCGGTTCAGTTATGTACGTCCTGAGAAATACCCATCTACTGGTACCAAACCGCGTTCATTAGACGCAAAATGACTTTATAGTCACAATATTGATTACAAGTCGGAATAGATGTCAAATCTGGTGCATAAAGCAGTCTTTTCCTTCGTGTGGGGTGTGGGACCACAGTCATGTAGAACTTTTTGAAACAATTTCCACCATTTGACGATAGATTTGCATTCATTTATTTCAGTTTATTTCACGTAATCACGATTTTGGCTTTGGAGCCATTCTCAAGTGCAGTTTCAACTGAAGCTAAAATCTCAAAAAATGTCCGACCTGTCTAAATGGCATGCCATCATCAAAATAACTTTTATCTGGTGTTATAAACCAGCCATCGTATTAAAGAATAAGAGTACACATCAAAGACACACAAAATGGATGAGTTTCTGCATAGCCAATAAACATTAACGATCTGACAGTCAGTACACTGCCGTGACCTGTATTCATCACGTCCGTCGTAGTCACCCAGCAGATGATCCCTCCACTCCGTTCAGTTAAATAGGCTATCACAGCTGAGCTCTCACTGCGTCATATCACTAATTGCTCTGTACATCTGAAATCTCCAAATTTAAATCTGTACTCGGTAATCCATCTGTCACTTCGCCCCATTCCTGTTCCAGTCGCTAATGGAGAAGGACTATTGTTGATACGCCTACGTGTGAACTCAAATCCCTCTAAATTTGTCTTTTCACAAGATATATGTGGCAGGTATTGGTTGACGTGACTAGGAACTTATACCCTCGGAATTTCAACAGTAATCCACTCCATGTTGCACAGAGCGTCTCTTGTAGCAGCGATAGTAACGTATCAGTCAGATGTCGGTTTAATAAGCCAATTCCTTCTGGATGAACTAAACTTCCTGAGGAGTCTTCCAGTGAATATCACTTGGGCATCTACGATTAGTTAGGTGTGTTAGTTACACTTTAAAGCAGTCAGCACGCAAACTAACGGGCATTTAATGGGTGTGACAGTTTTTGCTGTGTTCAGGCGTGATTATAATTAAACTTTTGCTACTTGAGCCAGTGTAGAAGAAAAACTACGGTATGGGTACCCAAATTTACAGGAATGATGTTCAGACTATATGCTGAAAATTTGCGTTGATAGTAGTTTAAGTTTCACGGCTTCTTATTACGCACCGAAGCTGGTATGACGACTTAGGATTAAAACACAACCATCAGTATGCATTACAGTTACACTCAGTCAGCATGGGTATGGACAAAGTGAACAGGATTTAACTGGTAAAGCTGTTGTATCAAAACAACAGCAACAGTGTTGCTGCTCTTCGCGAGCATCGACCTATTAAAGAATATGGAGAGCACCTCTTTCCGCTCCAGAGTTGGAGAAAATGGTTTGGAAGTTAGAACTAACTAGCAATTTGAGGTTTATTCATGGCAGAGGTCGACGGGCAGTTGCGCCAAAATTTTTTGAGAACGTTACTGTTGCCATAGTTGAAAATGAACATGGAATGTAAACAAGGTACGCAAGTAACAAATGTCACCCTCTCATGTAGAAATTAAAGTGTGTTTCTTCTATTGGTTTATTTGCCATTTATTTTCCTCGTCTAGTTATAAATGCTTCCACAAAGTTTCATTGACCTACTGTTACTCGTTTTTCATGGGGCTGTCTCAAGTAGCGAAAGTAGAAGTACAGCCACACTGCACTATAGTGGTCAAAGGTATTCGAAAGAGCTGAATTCCGTTTCGCCTAATTTGGAAGCAACCCATATAACTTAACTGTCTTGCAGGTTCTCTTCTCTCTTCCTTGTACAGTCGTTTGGCTATAAAAAATATTTACAAGCTGCAGTAGTAGAAATGGTATCACTTTTTGAATTAAGTACCAGGAATAAATAATTAATACATTAATTTATTATTATCCAAATAAATAAAGAAATAAAGGTCACTACAAAAGATCATTAGAGAAAAGTGCTCTGTATGGCTATCGATACAGATGCAATTTAGTATCATGATAATGCAAATATCACAGAATATGTTATTAGAGATGCAGATGTTGCAATAACCTTCATGTACCACTGCACATGTTATATATTGTATTATCTGACGATTAGCCGGTCGTTGTGGCCGAGCGGTTCTAGGCGCTTCAGTCCGGAACCGCGCTGCTGCTACGGCCGCAGATTCGAATCCTGCCTTGGGCATGGATGTGTGTGATGTCCTTAGGTTTAAGTAGTTCTAAGTCTATGGGACTGATGACCTCAGATGTTAAGTCCCGTAGTGCTCAGAGCCATTTGAACCATCTGATGACTTGTGTCGTATTTGTTATTTCAGCTGCTTCCTAGTGTATTGTCTCAATCCTGGTTTTCAGAATTAGGGAAAAAACTATATGCTTCAAAATATTGATAGAATTTTTGGAGGACGCATGGTCATACATAAACTGAAATAGAAGTAATATGATGTGTTTACTGCGTGGTTCTGATTAAGTTCACAGTGGTCCAAATGCTGTAGTGTGGGCTGCATACATTGCAGGTTCATTAATCAACGCGTTCGCAGAGTATGCTGGAAAAGTAATAGCTACACTGTCTACCACCAGACAAAAATATGGCTCTGTAAGCAGTCAGAATGTGAAATGTTTCCTTTGTTGAAATCAGCATGCTCTTCGTCTCTTGGTAACGTGAGTTGATTTCCTTTGTGACGAGACTGTTGGTCGAAAGAGTGAAGAAGGTTGAAGTTTACCGCATAAAACGCAGTGGCTTTTGAGAAAAAAACACCATGCACTGTTGGTAAAGTTGTTTTATCAGGTCGGCAGCAACAGCATCGCTACATCGTGTGAATATCGCCGACAGAAACTACTGCGAAGAGACCGCATGACAATAAATGGGCTAAAGAATATGATCAAAAAATTTGAAGAAACAGATAAATTTTGTGGTGTCGCAGGGAGGGGGACACAGCCCATTCACATAGCAGTTGCTGACGGATTTGCTGTAGCCGACCGTGCAGCACATGCCGTAAATTCTGTAGTCAGCGCTTCAGCTGTATCTCCCTGGCCAACAGTTCAAAAGATTTTGCGGCGCATTTTACACTGGTATCTATGCAGTTTTCAGAATGTGCACCAAATAAAGCCCCAAGGTAGCCTACAATGCTGTGACTTTTCCCTTCGTTTTTTGGCACGCATAGAAATGGATGATGTGTGGCTGGAGAATATTCTTTGGAAGGAAGAGGCACATTTTACAGTGCACAGTGCCGTGAATCCACAGAACTGTCGCATATGGGGTTCTACTCTGCCACATGTTGATGAGGAACACCCACTGCACTCATTTTATGCGACTATGTGGTATCACAAGCACTTCCACTGTCCGTCCGTTTTTCTTCAAACAGCTGATACCTCACGAGCCTGTATACAGCGACATCTACACGTCATGGGAACCTCCTTGTGTAACACATTATTCCAGCTTTGCAAGGACAGAACTGTATTCGTATCACTGTTTTCATGCAAGATGTGGGACACCACATGTCGCATTCCGTGTGAAAGATTTGTTTCGAGAAACCTTCGGTAACGACCGCATAATCCCTAGGCAATTTCATGATGTGTGACCTTCCAGATTCTCGACCTGAGTCCATGGAACTTCTGGTTGTGCGAATATCTGAAAGATCATGTCTATCAGGGATGTATCGGAATTCTTCCTGATCTGAAGGATAGCATAAGATGTCATATCACTCTGATTACACCGGATATGCTGCTAGCAACTGTCGACCTTGCAATGGTACAGATGTAAAAAATTGCTGACTCGGGAGAACAAACTGGATACATATTGTAACTTGCGACCATATCCTAATAAACATGCCACGATTATCATGTGTTTCATCTTTCTTCCCCTTTCCTGCATCCAAAACAAGTACTGACTGCTTACAGCGCCATATTTTCCCCTGGTGGAAGATAATGGACTTATTATTTTTTCAGCATACTCTGCAAGTGTCCGATTAATGAACATATCTATAATGTTTCAGCATTCTGCGATGTATACAGCCTGCACTGCAGCATGCGGAACACCATCAGTTTAATTATAACCATCCAGTATTTAAAAAGTACACGGCCACATGTCATTGTTCGCACAGTGGCATACCGCTTAAGATCACTACGTTCATAATACTTGAGCTAAAAGCTTACTTTCGCGGCATATCTAATGTGTCGTGCGTGAGTTTGCATTGGCGTCGTGCCATTTCTTGGTAACAGTCCATTATTTCGTGTTTGCATAACTCTTTGCTTTTCAACACGCTGCAATTGCCATTTTAACATAGGTGGCCAGTAATTCTTCAGTTTCAACCAACCCACTTTTAATTTTACTGTGTAACTCCCTCAGTTCGAAATGAAGTTGACTTGCATTCTCATTACATTCAATTTTGAACAAATTTCTACTAAAATTTGTCTCAAATAGAGCTTTTCAACTTTTTTGAAAAAAATTTTAACACTGCTTTTTAATGACAAAACTGAAAGTTATCAGTTCGTTGTCCTGAGAAGTTCTAACCTCTGTTATTTTGTCGTCAAGTCTCTCATTAACGGACATTTCAAGTTTTTTATGTAAGTGTTGAAAATAAATCTCCAGTTGTTCTTTATTAGAGTGATTCATTACTTTAATGAATTGATTAAATTCTTTAATACCATTTTCAATAGTTTCTGCTTAACTGTCTGCTCCTTTTTCATATTTTGCAAGCTATTCCCTGAGCAACCTAACTATTTCCTTTTCATGCTTAGTAAGATTTGTCAGATTACTTTCATTAATCATTTTTTGCCAAAGCTTACTGGTAACTATTACTAAAATAATGTACTCACTATTAAGATGCAGACTGCACTGTGGCGCTGTGCTAGCTATGGGTCCTGGATAAAAATAGCCTGCCTAAAATTTACGATGTCTGAGCGTTTGTTGTCAGACTGCGGCTGACTGTTCACCAGGTGTGGTAACTTCATCTGTCGTGTTTGTTTCCCCGTAGTGATGCTTGATGTGAAGGTTGTCAACATTTTGTGAAGTAACAGCGCCCCAGCTGCCTGGTGCCTGCTGCCTCCTTCCTCACGCGATGTCATCCTTCTCGATCCGATGTGTTGTAAACAAAGCCTCGAGGCCTCTTTTCTTGATGTTAGTTTTTTTTTATCACGCACTTCACAATACGTGGTGGTCCCCACTCACTGAGAACATTTGTAAAATAACCAACTCTTCACTGAAAACTTTCATGATTTTCAATAGCAGCAAAAAAATATAAAGTCGCTTTCATTATTTTTCTTCTGCAGATTTACACTTAATTAATGTTCTACTGAATAGAATTTGAGATAAAATAACGGTTTGGTGAGTGATCTTAGGATGTACACAACTATTTTATTTAATTGTCTTGATCACATAGTGGTGTAAACGAAATTACCAGTTATGGCTATTCAGTAGCCATGTTCAGAATCTGTAACAGAAGTGAAACATACATTACCAGCTACTGCATTACGAGAGTTCTCATTCTGCTGCACTGCAACAAGTCATACCCATGTAAAAATAACATGAGTCAAAATCGCCATGCATACGTCAACTGGTTACATATAGGAAGCAAAGCTGTCGTAGAGGTCATTAATCCATGCCTAATATATAGACTATTACACAAAGTAATGAAAATGAGGTTCACTTAAGAGAATGGATTTTTGAAATATTCTTAGTTGTATATTTTTTTATGTTTCAACATTGAACCATATGCGACATCTATTTGTCTTCTGGCTGTTTAAAGCTAATCAAAAATTTAATACAATGTTCCACAAATAAAAACTGATTAAGAACCCATTATAAAATTTAATACACTATGATGGCTCTAGAATTAGTCTTATAAAGGAAGAAGACAGAATTAACTTTGACAATATTTGCATTTTTCTGTTTTGCATTTCCCATTTTATATTGTGACTAGAACAATAAATATTTATGTATCAACAGCCTCTAGGTTAGCTTTGCATCCTATCTATAACTGAGTGAAGCATGCATGGAAGTTTTGACTCATGTCTTCTTACATGGTTATCACTCGTTGCAGTGTAGCAGAATGAGAAGTATGTCCTTTGTTTTTAAACTTTTAATGTAATAGTTAGTAAGGTATTTTCTTTTATCTTTATTGTACATTGTGAAGGTGGCTATTGTGTAGCCAAAACCAGTAATTCTGTTAAAAAAAACTGTTCAGGTATCACTCTAATCCAGTGCTGTAAATGTTATTATTAATAAAAACCATTTTACAGCCTATAAAAGTCACTGTTCAATGGATTGCAGTCGTACAGTCACTGATAGTGTTGATTCACTGTTCACTTTCAATACAATCCGTCATAGTCACAGTAACTCAGAATCATCTCCACAAGGGATGCCATGTTCACAGTCTTAGCTCTACAAGCCTTGTCCCAGTGGCGGCGAGTAACAGCCTGACTGTAACCGTGAGTGCTGTATTTGGGTGTGCAGTAACAAGCACACATCGTGGAGTTCTATAATTCACCTGATGTCTTCTAAAGTTGAATGTGAGTCTCGCTGCAGAAGATAAGGCTTGGTTGTGGCTCCATTTATGAAGTAGGTCTGCAGCTTTCATGATTGTTGGAAAATATGGGTGTACGTTTGAGTAAAGATCCTGTAAATTTGTTTGAATGGATGGCTATTATTTATTTAGTGCTGCACATTTTGCCAGAGCGTTGTTAACATCACTCATTAAATATTACACAATACTCCAACTGAGTAAATCAGTAGTTAACACTTGCAAATAATAATATTAATCAGTCACATTTTATAACCTCATAATGCAATTAATCCTTCCATGAATTAATCTACTAGTAATTAACACACTTTGCAAACTACGTATTCCATGACCTCAGCTCACTTCCACTGCTGCCTTCTATCTATTAATAATGCACTTAATGCTTAATAATGTTTTACTGGCGATGACTGTCAATAATAAACGTTTCGAGCAGTGAACAGTTTTCTGCCCAGACCACGAACTTTCTAACCGCGTATATATATATATATATATATATATATATATATATATATATATATATATTCGCTTTTGATCTTCCTAATTTATTCAATCTCATTGCGTAGTAGGTCAGTCCACCTTTTTCTCAGATTGCACAATGCATCTTACAACTCAACGCCCTATTTTGCGTATTATCTGACTGCCTCACTTTCCTACAGCATTTGAGTCTAGTCTGTTGTTATCATTTGCGGAGAGGTGGAATTCCAGTGACCTCAGCAAGATATCTTGGAGGTAAATCTTCTGGTAGACGAAAAGCAAGCCTCAGAGTCCTGATTTTTATTTAATGTAGGTTGATTATATGGAAGTCTTCAGAATTTCTTCATATTGCAGAAGCATGTTCCAGCAGTGGACACGTTAAAGTCATGTAGAGGACATACTGACTGTGATGGCAACATGGATTCTTGGTTCAGTAATGGGTAGAGAGCACAGGTTCGACCAGTTGACTGACTTGAATTACTTGGATGTTCTTTTGCAACAGTGATGTCGGGATACCTTGCTGTCACTGACATGATATACCCACCATTAATCCATAATGGCCTCAGATCAGCTGGAATTTTCCTCCAGGCAGAAACCATAGCTCGAAATCAGAACTGGACAGCGTGGGCATTCGTGTTCCTAATGAATAAGGCCAAGTCATCAGCATAGAGTGCTAGATGGATATCGTCATTTGTAGGTACATCTAATGTGGGAAGGGTGTGAAATAGTGGCCTGAGAACAAATTCTTGAGGTAATGCAGCCAGGATGTGTCTTCGTACTCTAATTTCCTCTCCAGTCTTCATGTGGAAGGCCCTGTCAACCAGTAGAATTTGAGAAGTAAGATGTGTTACACGGAGACCACTGTTCCAATAGTTTAAACAAGAGCCCTCCATACCACAGCGAGTCGAACGCCTTGGGGAGGTCCAGGTATACTGCGCTTACTTATTCTCAGCGAGACGTCAAGAGTTTCCTCCGCCAGTCTCAGTAGTTATTGAGCTGTTGTGTGACCTCTTCTGAATCCGAACTGTAAACAGATGTTGAGCTTCAGCGTGGTGTAGTAGGTGCACATACTACAGTCGCTCAAAGACTCTTGAAAAGTGCTGGTACGAGACTGACGAGTCTGTAATTTGTTGGCACGAGAGAATCCTTTCCTTCCTTGGGAATGGCCACTATATCTGCATGGTTCCATGCAGATAGGAAAGTGTTCACTTAGAAGGACTTGGTTACTTACTGGCAAGTGGAACTCCAGTTCAGCGTAAAGGTAATGTATTTACTAAACCGCTATCGACTACATACATTACGTAAGCACGTGAAGATAGTTTTTTAATACAGTGTCCAAGACCAAGATCTGCTGGCACTTCCTCTCCATACTCATATTAAAATGCTAGAGTTTAACTATTTTCAATTTTTGTGTGTTTTGCACATATTTTGGGGGATACTTGGTTTTCAGTCAAAGATAATGGGTTGCAGTGTACGGCTGCGTCATTGACCTACTTTACTGTTACTGCTCAAGTCACTATCTGTGTAATATTACAAGTGTCACTGACTAGTATAATCTTCTTGTTTCAGGAGATCACTTCTGCACTTCAAATGATTGGTTATCTCCAGAATATCACAAAAGAGCCACATCACATAGATGGTGAAGTTTTTTGTAAGGCAGCAGCAGAAATTCAGAAAGTTCTGGTGTTCGCACTGAGGAACAGAAAGGTATTAACTATAAATTTTCACTGTCTATAGTCCAGTGTAAGCCTATAGTAAAGCTGTATTAAACTAAATCAAGATCAACAAACCATAATTCATTAGATTGTTTACGCCAGGCATGACCGTTGCACTTGCTTTAACCAGGATTGACGTGTTTGTAACACACAGCAGCTTCTGTTGAAACGACTGACGATTTCTTTCAAACTAGTCATTACAGAGAACTTTACATACCCATAATATTGCACTCTTTCCTTTAAATTGTCAGTCAAGTTGTGTTTAGAATCCTTTAGTATTTATAGTTACAGTCTAGATAATGAAAGCACAACGTTTGGCCAGTTAGAAGAAAAGGAGAGAACGTGTTTTACTGATTCATTGCGATATCGTTTCCTCTACTTCTCAGTGCACCACTTTAGCTTCTGTACTCCCCAGCAGTGTCTGTTTTTGTGATCTCAAATTCTTTGGAATGTCACAAGGAGCAGTTTTCTTTGAAAATTATATGTTATATGAACTTCAGATTTCACATTTAATCACAGAGCTATTCTGGGCAAAACGAGTTTACAATTATTCGGTACCTGATTTCTCTACGGTCATCCTCCGTCAAGGCCACTAATTTTATTTACGACTAAGGAAGTACCTGCTTTTGCTGCTTTTGTCCCCGGTGAACTGGGGAGGAATAAGTGTGGAGATAGCCTAATGCTTAGGATGTTAGACCCACATTCTGAATGACTGTGCATCAGATCTGCTTTACGTGCGACGCAATTAAAGTGCAATATAGTTCCGATAAGCTCGCGTTCCATTTCACTTAGATCTTTTATGAGTCTGTCCTTGTGTTCTGTTTCCAATAACCTCGACGCTCACGAGACCTTCAGGTTAACCAACCTCGTTCTACTTTTATGAGTGCTTGGTTCATGCTCACCGCCATTAAACCTGTTATACAGTGTGCACACAAACTGCATCGACATAGCAGTGCAGGTTGTACTAGTATTGTTCAGCGTATTTTGACATAAGGAACGCGTGGTCTCCAGTGGCTCGCTACAGAATAATAATGTAAGTACAATATATATATAGTTAGTCACCTTATTTTCTGTGAAAATTCCGCCCCAACAGAGAAAAATCGTGTAATATACAATCATAAAAACGTACAACACAAAACACTGAAATAACAGCTTACGAGGACCACATGACAATCGGATATTTATATTTTTTCTTAAATTCGTGGTACGTGAAGTTCAGATCTCAAATATCAATCATCCAAAGCCTTTCGATGCAACTCTCAAAATTATCGAGAAACATCGACTTCGAAATGTTCCGACTATATTTCATATTAAAGATGGGAATTAATTCAACAGTCTGTGTGGCCATGTGGTATAATGCTTGCATATCCTGTGGACAGTCTTGGTTCGATTCCCAGCTGTGGTTAATTTTTCAACATAGGAGCAAGTTCAAAGAACATTTCCGTGAAATGTAGAGGTGAAAAAAAATTATAATTTGTAATGTTTCTTTAATTTTACTAGTTTTTATTAACAAGAGATAAAAAAAATTAAGAATTTATATTTGCAACTAAAACTGGAATCTTGTGTTCGATATGTAATTAGAAACAAAATACGTGCATTTTTCATTACAATAACAATTACATATGCGTTAATTAGCATATATTTGATTATTTAAATGACGTCAGTAGTCGAAGTGAACAAAAAAATACGAAAAATTAATGACCAATACAAGAGTCGAATCAGCGATCCAATAGTTACCAATCTCGAATGCAATCGATGTTTATGTCACTTAATGTATTTTACACTTCACGGAGATGCTCGTAGAACATACAACTTTCATTATTTTCATCATGAAAGCAATACCAGCAACCGTTACGAAATTGTCTCGAAAAAGAGCCCATACTTACACTTATTATGGCCAAGACTCAAAATTAACATAATTAGTGCAACTGTGGGCTGTTTTTCATTCGAGACATGCAACTTTGTTGAAAAATTTCCATCAGCCAGGAATCGAATCTAGACCTCCAGACGGCAGGCGAGCATTTTACAACACAACCAGACTGCTTGTCGAAAAATCGACTTTATTTAGTGAATTACAGAAGACCAGAAAACTTCATAGCAGCTTCCACTCTCGCAGGCATACGTTCAGTCAGGTACTGGAAGGTTTTCTATCGGATTCAGATCAGGACTCTGTTCAGGCCAGTACATTACAGGGACGTTATTGTCGTGTAGCCACTCCGCCACAGGCCGTGCATTATGAACAGGTGCTCGATCGTGTTGAAAGATGCACTCGCCATCCCCGAATTGCTCTTTAACAGTGGGAAGTAAGAAGGTGCTTAAAACATCAATGTAGGCGTGTGCTGTGATAGTGCCACTCAAAATAACAAGAGGTGGAAGCCCCTTCCATGAAAAACACACCACACCAGAACACGACCGCCTCCGAATTTTACTGTTGGCACTACACACGCTGGCAAATGACGTTCAACGGGCATTCGCCATACCAACATCCTGTCATCGGATCGCCACATTGTGTACCGTGATTCGGCACTCCACACAACGTTTTTCCACCGTTCAAGCGTCCAATTTTTACGCTCTTTACACCAAGCGAGGCGCCGTTTGGCATTTACCGACGTGATGTGTGGCTTTTGAGCAACCCCTCGACCATGAAATCCAAGTATTCTCACCCCCCCCCCCCCCCATCTAACTATCATAGTACTTGCAGTGGATCCTGATGCAGTTTCAATTCCTGTGTGATTATCTGAATAGATGTCTGCCTATTACACATTACGACCCTCTTCAACTGTCGACGGTCTCTGTCAGTCAACCGACGAGGTCGGCCTGTACGCTTTTGTACTGTACGTGCTACATTGAGGAGAGGTATCGATGTCGGGTCGGTGAGGCCTGGCACGGAGTCGGCATTCCAAAACATCCCAGAGGTTTTCTATCGGATTCAGATCAGGACTCTGTTCAGGCCAGTACATTACAGGGACGTTATTGTCGTTCACGATTCCACTTCACTATCAAATCGGAAACAGTGGACCTAGGGCTGTTTAGGAGTGAAGGAAATCTCGCGTACAGAGGTATGACGCGAGTGAAACCCAATCATCTGACCACGTATGAAGTGCGTGAGTTCCGCGGAGCGCCCCATTCTGCTCTCCCACAATGTCTGATGACTACTGAGATCGCTGATGTGGAGTATCTGGCAGTAAGTGGCAGCACAATGCACCTAACATGAAAACGTATGTTTTTGTGGGTGTCCGAATACTTTTGATCACATAGTGTATTTTACTACACGTGACAAAAACAGAGTTCCGTCCTTAGCAAAAGCAAGGCAAATAACTGCACTGAACTGACAAAAGTCATCGGATAGCGATATACACCAATATAGATGGCGATAATATTGCAGACACAAGGTGTAAAAGAGCATTGCATTGGCAGAGTTGTCATTTGTACCCATGAGATTCGTGTAAAAAGGTTTCCGACGTGATTGTGGCCGCACGACGGGAGTTAGCAGACTTTGAATGCGAAATGGTAGATGGAGATAAACGCATGAGACATTCCATTTCGAAAATCATTAGGGAATTTAATATTCCGAGATGCTCAGTACCAAGAGTGTGCCGAGAATACCACATTTTGGCCGTTACATCACACCACGAACACAGAAGAAGCCGACGGCCTTCACTTGACGACCGAGCCGCTAGGACAGTGCGTCGAAATTTTTTCGTTAATGGACTGTGGTAGCAGACAACCGACACGAGTGTCTTCGCTAAGAGCACATAGGCTGCAATTTCACTTCTGGATTCCTGAGCATTTCGGTAGGATGCTAGACTGAAAAACTGTGGCCTCGTCGTGTGAGTCTCGATTTTAGTTGGTAAGAGCTAGTGGTAGGGTTCGAGTGTGTCGCAGAGTCAACGAAGCCATGGGCCTAGGTTTTAACAAGGTATTGTGCAAGCTGGTGGTGGGTCCATAACGGCATGGGCTGTGTTTACATAGAATTGACTGGGTCATCTGGTTCAAAAAAGCCGATCATTGACTGGAAATGGCTACGTTGGGCTATGTGGACACCATCTGCAGCCATTCACGTACTTCATGTTCCCAAACAACAATGGAATTTTTATGAATGACAATGCACCATGTCATCAGACCGCAAGTGTTCACGATTGGTTTGAAGAACATTCTGGACAATTCCAGACCACCTGATATGAATCCCATAGAAAATTTACGGGACATAAGCAAGATGTCAGATTGTACATAAAATCTTGTACTTGCAACACTTTCACAATTATGGACGGCTGCACTTCTCTGGGCAAAAGGAGGTCTGACACAATATTAATAGGTATCCTACGACTTTTTCCCCCCATTGCAAATTAGTAAGGCCACCACACACTGAATCAGATTTCACTGTTGACACTCAATGTGTTGACTGCCAAATATGCCACACCCCAGAAGCACCGGAGATGCATGGGAACTGGTGTTCTACTGTTTTGCCGCCTCATGTGATGACCGCTATTCGCGGTGGTTGTGGTGTCTGTAGCCAGCACTGGTTCAGTGGAGTGGTCGAAGCTTTTTTTTCCCTCTGAGTCTGAATGCATGTGAGAGGAAGAGTGATTTGTACTCTCCATATCGGTGGGAGTTAACACTATGAGTGTGAGTGGCTCCACCGTATTTGGCTCCTCTGTGGTTGCTGGTTTGAGGCGTTCAATTGGTATCATCTGTTCTTTACCATTCCACACTGTTTTCACTCTCTCTCGAGAACCTTGTAGGGTGCAGCGTATGGTGACCTTAATGGAGGCAGTAGGCAGTCGTCTCTCAGACAGCACTGCGATGTTAGCTGAAGTTCGTTGAGCATGAAGACCGTTTTGTCTCTGTGCTTCTTGCATTGCCAACTCCGTAGTTGCCTCTGCAGCTGAAATATGAGGTGACTTAGAAGAGATGAGCTCGGCAACGAATCGTAATTGTCTTCCATGCACCGGTTGTACTGCAGAACAGTGGAGGTCCTCTTTTACCCGGAACAGCACTAGCGGTAGTGATACGGTCCAGTGGCCATCGCTACACATTTGAGATGCTTTCAAGGTTCTGTGGATTCATTCTACAATCCCATTGGCTCCGGACTGGTGATTCTGGTATGGTAGTAGCTGCATTGATGTAGGAGCTCGTGGAACGACTGAGACTCGAATTGCCTCCCAACATCAGATGTTATGGTTTGGGGCACCCCACATCTCATGATCCAGTGTTCGGTCAGTGCTCTGGCCACTGTTTCTGCTAGAATGTCGGTGATGGCATTGGCTTCTGGCCAGCAAGTGAATCTATCTGTGATGACCAACAAGGAACTGTACTGGTCGGAGCTCGGTAGCAATCCTACCATGTCCACATGCACATGCGTCAAACGCGCCGTTGGTGTGTCGATGGTAACTACAAGGGCTGAGACATACGCGTCAATCTTGCCCCGCTGATAATTCTCAACGTATTGCGCACATTGATTGCAATCCTTCTTGACGCCCGACTAAATCATCTTGGCCACCAACCTGACTCTAGTCTTGACACCAGGATGCGCTACACCATGGAAGGCTTCCAATACCTGACGCTGAAACTCCTGTCGTATATATGGACGCAGGATATTGTGAACCAAGTCGCACCACAACGTTGCTTGTAGCTGAGGCATATAAAGTTGCATTAGGTTCAGTACGGGTTTTTCTGCTCAAGGAGTTCCGTACCGTCATAGCCATTGAAAGAGCTGTCTGAGGTGTAATTCGTGTTGTTCCATTGAGATGGAGAACACTAAGATGTCATCCATGTTGTGTACGAGCCAAGGCGGGAAATCAGTACACTATTAATGAGAGTGAAACACGAATACTGAATTAAATAAGAAAGAACTTAACGTTCATAGATTGCCCCCTGTAGCAATTCACGATCATGTATGGTTGTTTGATACCAGGTGGCAGAAGACTAGCAGCCAAATATCAACCGTGCTGCGAAGTAACGATGGTCTGAAAAGTCCACCCCACCACTGCGCACTGTTCAGAATCAGAGAGTAAGACAGAACTGTAATGCACAGTAGTACAAAAATGGTTCAAATGGCTCTGAGCACTATGGGACTTAAATGCATTGGTCATCAGTCCCCTAGAACTTAGAACTACTTAAACCTAACTAACCTAAGGACATCACACACATCCATGCACGAGGCAGGATTCGAACCTGCGACCGTAGCGGTTCCAGACTGTAGCGCCTAGAACCCCTCGGCCACTATGGCCGGCGCAGTAGTACAGTGAACACTACTAAGATCTGTATGTTGGTGCACAACAAGAACTATTTCACTCACCAACCTGACAACAGCACACCGACTGACTACAACAGCAACACACTGAGACACACTATAGCGAGGCGACTCCCAGAACACTAGAACCGCTTGTCTGCTACAGCCTGTATCAGCCTGTATTTGGCGATTTATGTCTCATTGGGCTATTGAAAACTTCTCGGGTTAGCCGGAAAGACTTCACTGGTTCCTAGCGCACTGGACGACGTCCTAATATGATGCACGGTTTTGTCTTTGCATGTCCTCGCTGCCTTTGAGGGAGACGTAGGAGCTGAGATTTCTTGTAAAATTTTATGAAAAGGAAGGTTTACTTGCATTTGTGGGACCTCCGCTAACGACAGAAGCCTACTGTCATTGAAATTGTAACCACAACCAGCAGCGGGAACGCCTTGGTCTGCGGATCGGAGCCGCCAGGCGGGGAAGCCGCCGGCGGTGGAGCACGCACCACCGGGTAAACACACGACGAGTCGGATGACAGACCAATGACAAATGACAACAACCGACCACGACCGACAATGAGCGATACAACAAGGAAGAGATAAACAACGGAGGCTTGTGGAAACCACAACACCAAACACCAAACGTAAATCCACTCGGAACCAGAGTCAGGCAAATGTCAACAACGAGCAACGACCAGAACGCAATACCGCCGAGATAGAAACGAAATCCAGAGCGAGTACCAGACTGGCTGGACTAGGTTTTTTTTTTCTTTATTGTAATTTTTATCACCTCATACAAGGCGGGCTGGCAGCAGAATATTACGCTGCTCTTCAGCCTTGAGTGGTACAATAAATATTACATGTAGGTGGCACAGATAATACAATAAAAACGGCGGGCAAAAACTGTAGACACGAAAAACAAAAAACATGGAGCCGTTCACGCTGGACGAGAAACTCACTAACACTAGTTGATACAGCGCACATAACATGGTTGACGGCGACGGCACAGGTGAACAGTGGTGGCGTGACGGCGAAAGAACACTAAACACAAAACGAAGGCACACACACGAGACACTAATGGCGATGATCTTCGGCGCGCGAATGTTCGCTGAGCGCGTGCGAGTCCGGAGACCTGCCAAGAGAGGAGGAGGGGGGGGGGAGAGGGGAGAGCAGAAATGCCACGGGCAGGGGAGATAGGGGGAAGGGAGGAAGGGGGAGGGGAAGCCCGGGGGAGAGAGGTGGAGGAAGGGGGATGGGAGGAAAAGGAGAGAGAAGGGAGGGAGGGTGCCTAAAGGAAAAGACACAGGAAGTGGGGGGGAGGATCAAAGTTGATAGGAGGGGTAGATGGAGGGGAGGAGGACATCATCAGGGAGGGGGAGCTGGCGGAATCCACCTTGGGAGAGGGTAAGGAGGGTGGAGAGATGGAGACCGGGTGGGACATTGGGAATACAGGCACGGCAGCGGGTGGGGGTGGGAGAGGATGGGCGAGACAAGTGGGTGAGGAGGATCGAATTTATGGGAAGTGTACAGGATCCATATCCTTTCAAGGAAAAGGAGGAGTTGGGGGAACGGAATGAGATCATACAGGATCTGCGTGGGGGAGGGGTGATGAATGCGATACACGAGGCAGAGAGCATGGCGTTCAAGGATTTGAAGGGATTTATAAAAGGTAGGGGGCGGAGATCCAGGCCAGATGGGCGTAACATAGGATAAGGTGAATGAGGGATTTATAGGTGTGGGGTATGGTGGAGGGGTCCAGATCTCATGTACGCCCGGAAAGGAGCTTGAGGAGACTGAGTCGGGAGCGTGCCTTGGCTTGGATTGTCCGGAGATGGGGGGTCCAGGAGAGGCGACGGTCAAGGGTGACGCCAAGGTACTTAAGGATGGGGATGAGGGCGACAGGATGGCCAGAGATGGTGAGGTAGAAATCAAGGAGGCGAAAGGAGTGGGTGGTTTTGCCTATGATTATCAACTGGGTTTTGGAGGGATTTACCTTGAGCAACCACTGGTTGCACCAAGCGGTGAACCGGTCAAGATGGGACTGGAGAAGGCGTTGGGAGCACTGCAAGGTGGGGGCAAGGGCAAGGAAGGCGGTGTCATCGGCAGACTGGAGAAGGTGGACGGGGTGGTGACGGCGGCGGCATGTCCGCCGTATACAAAAGGTGCAGAAGGTGGGAGAGGACGGAGCCTTGGGGCACACCGGCGGAGGGAAAAAAAGGTGTAGGAATCCGTGTTATGGATGGTGACGTAGGAAGGACGGTGGGAGAGAAAGGAGCCGTTCAGACGGACGTAGTTAATGGGAAGGGTGAAGGTTTGGAGCTTGAAGAGGAGCTGGACTAGGGCAGACCGGGTCCCTATATACGAAACAGGAGGGAGCGGCTTTGGGCCGCTGTCTGCACGTGGCTTAGCGATGGCGTCCACGCTGCGCGAGAGCCGCTGCGCGGAATAGCCGCCGCGGAGGCGGAGCCCTCTATGGGCTGACCACGTCCATTTGTTCTGCCGCGTGTTCGACTTCCGCGGCGGAAGGTACTAGAGAAATCAGCAGTGAGTTGGAAGCTGTGGAGGCAATCGGCCCCTGTAATTGACTCCGAAACGTCTGCTACTACGAAGTGCCAACGGAAAATCTTGTACATGTTGAGATCTAGCTCTACTCATTTTCTTCCGTACGTACAAACGGACGAGTTGTTAGATGCTGTTAATAGTTGTGTCGTCTACGTCGAAACTGTGTCGATGTAGCACACAGCACACTGGGGATTGATCCCGTATCCACCAAGAATTTGGCTCTTGGTATGTTGTCTGTTACAGTTGACTGAGTTGCCTCCTGCAGCGTATGTGAAACCGATTCACTACGAGTTGTTTGCGACTGTGGTTTTGTGGCTGATGTAGCAACCGTGTCTTCATAATACTGTTATTCCTAGCTTTTGTTCCCGTACCCCCTCATTAAGTGATACAATGATGACGTATTTATAGTTTGGGTTACTTTACCTTTCATCATGGTATCAGAACCAGAGACAGGAATTAACTTCACCATGGTAGTTCCAGTATTTGTAGTCAAACTGACCTGAACTGAAGAGGGTGTTTCCAGTACGTGCAGTCTATGGAGGAAGAGCGTGTGTTAAGACTGTCCGAACAATTAACGCCCAGTAGAGGCTGTTGATTTTTCAAAACGACCAAATGCTGGTGGTCGATACTGACAGATGCAGATGATAGTGTAACATCTGTGTCTTCTGTTATGACGACTTGAGCAAAGGAGATGGATCTTTGCGACGAATGATTTGCCGAAACTTGTCGTCTGTAGCGCTTGGGTGCCGGCAAGGTGCAACCCACTTGCGTACCTTCCATCCAAATTGCTGATGATACCAGCACGCACCAACTACGGTCGTCTTCCTATTCCTTGTAGCTCTGTATTTGAGTGATGGGTTTATTGCGCCACTTTCGCTGTGCTCTTGCTGCTGTTTCTTGCGAATATTTCAGTTCCACTAACTGTGCACTTAGATCGTGCACGCCAGCAGTCAGCTTAAACTATGCTGTTGTTTGAGTTGTAATGATTATGCGTGGTCCAGTTCCACTGAGCTGTCACGCCTCCGACATTCGTTTTTCGACCCGTGAACAATGTTGTCATGTGCCTCCGCGCTGGAAACACTGTTTTTCATATTGTTTGGAATGGCCTCAGTTTTAAGGCATTTCAATGTTTACCACCAAAACTGTGCAAATGTAAAGAGGTAGCCTCTAAAGCCATAGTATGCGAACAGAATTCTCAGACAGCAAATCGTTTCCTTCTAGTGTCGTAAGGTCCTTCAAAACTGCTTGGGGGACTTATCCCCTAATTTTCATCACCTATAATAATTTTTGAGCCCGAAACTCGGCCATCAATGTCAATAGTCGAATTATCCAATATTTTAATGCTACTCTTCTTCAGCTTGCACAGTTTTAATTATGTTGAAGTGAGCAACTATGCAATGAAATCTGTCCACGTTATCCCTGTCGCTGTGTTGTTCAAAAATGCTTTCGGCTTGCATGAACGTCAGTTCTGGTCTTGTCGGCCAGAATGGTGGCAATTTTATGTGGCTGATTTCCATTTTCTTTGCTATGTGAGGTACTCTTATACACAGAGTTGACGTCTTTGGTCCTGCACTGCCGAACGTTCCGAATTAACGTCGAACTCACTTCACGGGGTTACCACCATAGGATTTTGTTTGTTTGGTTAGCTATGACTCTATGCTGAATGTTTCGAGACTGTTTAGCACATCTCACGTTTATTGCACTTTCACTTATGTTTTACAACACGTGAGAAAAACAGAGTTCCGTCCTTAGCAAAAACAACACAAAGAACTAGGAAAGATACCACACAGTAAATCAGATTTCATTGTTCACACTCGATGCGTCAACTGAAGAGGTCGCTACAATGCCGACATTAACACTGTTGTACAGGTATTTTCGCTCTACCAAATACAAAGATAAATGGGGGAAGAAATCAAATGAAGTGTAATTAGTCTGTAACAAGCCACCGAAGACCACGGGTCTCTCATATCAAAATATTCACAATTCTCCGCTCTAGGACTGGGTGCTATGTTGTCCTCACGTTTGCATCGTCGTAACTGACATGAAAATCGTCTCCAATACGGTATCGTATTGCTTTTCCGTTACTGAGAGGGCTCAATGGGCACGACTCGAAAGCCAATGAATTGAAATTTAAAAAATACTCAAAAAATATCCCTAAAAAAGCTCCAATTTTGTTGATGGATTCCCGGTACATCCAGTACATGCGAGGGATGCGATAGCACAAATAGTATTTTGGATCATTCTGTCAGTTGCCTATATTGGAAAGATATAACAACTCCAGACTGTATTAGTCCTTATACGGTCAATTATATAAATAATTTAGAAAAAATGTTTCTCATATGGTTCAGATCATTTGTAAAATTTACCACCACTTTCTGCTTTTAGAGGCATAATTTGAGATCACGTTTTTTTCTGTATAGGTGCTGGTGGTTTTTGTTTCGTGCCAGCTAGGACAATTTGAGCAGAATTTCCGTCTTATACATCACAGTCTTAACAAATAAAGTGACACATTCTGAAATACAGAAACGTCTTTGCCGTTTATATCACAACACCACAAGCCAATTGAAAGTTAACAGCAATTTGCAACATGAGGAAGAACGTGCTAAATTTAGATTCATTCTATAAGCTAATTACCTATGTTACCTCAAATTGTTTAATGCATTGTACAACTAGACGATCTATAACCTCATCATGAGTTTATAGGGACGATAAATTAATCATAGTTGATAGAGGATAAATTTTTATTATTACCGAACGTATTACTTTTAGCTCGTCGTTTATGAGTCATGTGCAAGAGGCCTCCATAAGTTTCTGAGAAGAAATGACAACAATTTTACGTAAATTTCGTATTATTTGAGGTATTTTTCGATAAATTTACAACAGATATTTAAACACAGTGCCCTGAAACACTTCGAAACAGTAGCTGCCCAACTGTATCGAGAGCGGCGGGTTCCTGTGTCATATCGTAATTTGCGTCATTCAATCTGACAGTCAGTTCGATTCTGATTGCAATCTGACTAATGTACACCACGCTCTTGACATACCCGCAGAGATAGAATCAAGGCTCGTTCAATCAGATGCACGTGCTAGCCACACAAAGGTTCTACTGATCTGACCAATGTCCCCCAGAGCTGACAGCTGAGATCGCGCATCAGAATTGAAACTTTCTCTGGAACCGTTATGCTAGAATCGAAAGCTATTGCAGTTAGTGGTATTTGCTGAGTTCATCTGTGCTTTAACTTTTCCAGTAGTTAAAATAGCATACACGACCGAAGTAGACTTCATCTTTGAATAATACGTGTGTTCGTGTGTATAAAACAGAATCATTAGCTTTGTAATGAAGGTAGGAGTACGTTGTACACCTGCACCACTTTCACAAAGTATAGGCTCCAGCACCTCTCGATTTCGCACCTCCTATCGAAATGATGCAGTAGTTTCTTCTTTAAAAAGTTAATGATGCTACCTCCCGCGCACAGATGTTATTGATTTGCACATGAATCCTGCTTTGCTCTTATAAGTTATTTTAACTATCGGAAAGTTAAAGCATATGGGTTCAAAAGTGTGTGATGTTCTTACGTAACCTGTGCCCATAGCAACAATACTGATTAGAGCTTCATTATTATAGCTAAATATGGAGGTTTTCTGACAATACATAGTTCTCGTATTACAATTATCCAGTTCAGGGTGACGATTCTCTTTTTCTGGAAGACATAGTCAAGTTCAGTGAAGGTATACTTCTTGTATGATACTGATTTTCACAGAAACAACGAGCGTCTCTTCTATTGCCCATCTCTCCACCATGGAACATAATTATTGCAGTGAGTTCAAAATAGCAGCCCATACGGACCCAGAACCTCTCATGTACCCAGTAACAGTAACAACACACAAGACACACTGAAATCTTTAGAGCGGAAAAACAGCTAATTAAGTACTGACAATAGTGTGTTGCCATTCAAGACCAGTCATCTTTAATAATGAATATGGCTCATAAATGACAGGTTAAAATGTCTGTGTTCCTTATTACGAACCAGCGAGATGAGGCATAGTCTTTCTGAAAGTTTATCGTTGAGGTTCCGAAACACCTTCGTATATGAAAAGTACAGGAATCCGTTACTACAGAGCGAATATGAAGCAAATTTATTGAGACATGTATGATGAAAGTAAAAGTACATAGATAATTGTGATTTCATAAAGGGCAATATTCATATATAGCAATGTTTCCTAATTGAAGCTTCCATTTGACAGGAAATTGTTAATCAATACTTATTCTTCTGGCGTGTCGTTTCGTTCCTTATACACGGTCGATGTTCCTGGTAAGTTTCTCCAATTTAACTCTATCCTGTGTGTTACCGTCCTTCAATTATTTCTCGCTTCTGACCTCTCTAACACAGTCCGTCCACTTTTTCTCTGTCCTTGGAACCTTCTCCTACGTCTACATCAGTCTTTTTCGACTATGCGCCTCTTCTCAGGGCATGTTCATACCGCTGGGCCCCTTTGCTCTGAAATTCCTTGGAGCCTCAATAACATTTAAGCCACTTTGCAGTCTCTCTGTTTTACAGTGCACTGTGCAATGTCCTTCAGACATACACGCAAGTCTGAAGGACATTGCATAGTACACCGTGAAACAGAGGAACTGCAGAATAGTATTACATGACTAAACACGCCATGACAATAATAAATTGAAATTCACTCCTGGAATTCAGCATAAATGTAATAGGTATAGATGTGCTACTTAATTTGACATATGAAAATCTCTGCCAGACCAGGATTCGAACCCGTATTTCCCACTTATCGCGAGCGATTGCCTCATCACTTAGGCTATCCGGGAACGCTACCCGGACCGATTCAAACTTCCACATGTCACACACCTACATATTCTTACAGATTATTAATTCATTTACACAGTCGCACATCTCGTGATTCCCGTGCGGGTCAAATCTAAATATATATATATATAAAGCGAAGATGGGCCAGTGACGAAAATTACGTCGAGAGTCTATGACTTGTCATTGTCTTGGTTCGAATATCTGTATGGTAATCACGAGATGTGCGAGTGTGGGCAAATGAATTAATAATCTGCGAGAATAAATAGATAGGTATGTGACATATGGAAATTTGTGTCAGTCCAGGTAACGTGCTCGGATAGTCTAAGTGGTAAGGCGATTGCTCGTAACAAGCAGGAAACCCGTGTTAGGTTCCCGGTCATCCACATATTTTCATATGCTACTAATAAACTGTATAGCTGAAGTTTACTCCTATTCCCAACTGCGAATACATTTCTTCTTTTAAACTTCCTAGGATTTTTTCAATTCAGTTTTCTGTTAATTCTGCTGACGCCGTACATCCATCTCAAGATTTTCGTCTCATCTACAAACAGCCTCCTGTACTCAAAATATCGACGGGTGTACTGCCGGTCTATAGTGTCCAACGGGCACAATATTTCGGCGATCAAACATGTCGCCATCATCAGGTGAACTGACGGACTGAGCTCCTGTGAACGTGCCGGCACGGAGATCCGTGCGCTATGGCTGCCCAGGGAGAACTGGGTTCGGTCGCGGCGGCGGCCGATTTAAATGCCCTCCGCCCGTGGCGCGCTCCCTCCGCCGTCCGCGCCCCGCGCCACGGTAGCGCGGTGGAACAGATTGCGACGGCGTCTGAGATGACGTCGGTGTGATGGCTCTGTCCGCCGTGGTCGTCACAACTATGCGTTTGCTCGATTTACTCTTGATTAACCCAATCGCTGGTTCCCAAGCCATGCTAAGATTATAGCCACAGTCACGGTTTATGAGGTCGTCATTGGTGCGAATTTCGATGGCCTCTCTAACAACGCTGTCCCAGTATCTAGACGTCTGTACCAGAATCCTCGAGCGGTCATACTCCATAGCGTGATTTTCCGACAAACAATGTTCAGCGACCGCCGACTTGCTCGGATACATCAGTCGAGTGTGCCTCTGGTGTTCACGGCATCGATCCTCGACGGTACGCATCGTCTGACCAATATACGACTTGCCACATTGACACGGAATCTGGTACACGCCGGCCTTCCTCAAACCGAGGTCATCTTTGGCGCTCCCCACCAGTGTACGAGTTTTATTCGGAGGACAAAACACAGTTCCGGCCCGGTGTTTCTTCAGAATGCGGACGATTTTCCCCGAGAGTGCGCCTGTGTATGGAATAAATGCAGTGCCTACCTCCTCCCTCGTGACTTCATCCATCTCAACAGGTTGTGCTGCAGTGGTTGGGCGGAAAGCACGTTGGATCTGCCACTCTGAGTACCCATTTTTTTCGAAACACAGTTTTCAAATGTTCCAATTCCTGGGGTAGACTCTCTGTGTCAGAGATAGTGCGCGCCCTATGTACTAGAGTTTTAAGTACCCTATTCCTCTGTGAAGGGTGGTGGCAGCTGTCTGCGTGCAAATACAGATCAGTGTGTGTTGTCTTTCGATACACCCCATGACCTAGGGTGCCGTCAGCCCTTCTCCTGACCAAGACGTCAAGGAAAGGTAATTTACGCTCCGTTTCAGTCTCCATAGTGAATTTGATGTTGGGGTGTATGGAGTTTAGATGTGTAAGGAAGTCAAGGAGTTTATCCATACCATGTGGCCAGATGACCGACGTGTCGTCCACGTAACGGAAAAAGCAAGTAGGTTTCCATTCGGATGACGACAGGGTTTCCTCCTCGAAGTTCTCCATGTACAAATTCGCTACCACCGGTGAGAGTGGGCTACCCATGACGACTCCCTCCGTTTGTTCGTAGTATTCTCCATTAAAAAGAAAATACGTGGAAGTCAAGTCATGCCTAAAATGTTCAGTGGTATTCTCGTCAAACCTCTGACCAATCAACTCTAGCGACTCTCGCAGGGGTACCCTCGTAAACAAGGAAACGACGTCAAAACTCACCATAATATCTGACTCATCCAACCTGAAGCTATCAAGGCATTTAACAAAATCCACGGAATTACATATGTGATGAGGGCATTTACCCACATAAGGACTTAATATTCCCGTCAGGTATTTGGCCAACAAATATGTAGGTGCCCTGATGTTGCAGACAATGGGGCGTAAACGTACCCCCTTTTTGTGAACCTTCGGGAGTCCATATAGTCTAGGTGGTACCGGACCTTGGGGTAACAATTTCTTAGCGTCACCCTCCGGTAGATCTGCGTCCTTGAGAAGAACCCTCGTCTTGTTCTCCACCTTCTTTGTAGGGTCAACGCTGATCTTCCGGTAGGAATCGTCATTTAGCAGGCTCTGCATCTTATCAGTGTAGTCCTTATGGGACACAACAACTGTAGCAGTGCCTTTGTCAGCCGGTAAGACAACAATTTCAGAGCGTTCCCTCAGATCACGAATGGCCGCCCTCTCTTTACTGCTGATATTTGACTTCATCGTCTTGGATTTCGTCAACGCACGACAGGTTTCACGACGTATTTCCTCGGCTGATTCTGGCGGAAGTCCAGCTGCAACCTGTTCAACAGCACTAACAATTTCTGCGACCGGAGTGAACTTGGGGGTGGGAGCGAAGTTGAGACCTTTCTGCAAAACCGAGACCGCATCATCACTCAACACCATGCCACTCAAATTGATGACAGTCTTGCACGGAACCTGCAGAGATGGTTTGTCAAGGAGACGTGAGAACTTAGCTGTTTGACGTCCCGTAGCCTTCTTATGGGCGGAATGAGCTGACACCCAGGTGACACCATCAATCCAATCCCAGGAAAAAGAAGTGAACTTAGTAGGCAGTTGCAAATGTAATTTGAGTAATTCCTGTGAGATAAACTCAAGGCTCCGGCGGGTGAATTGCACTCTCTCACGTACCAATGCGAGGCTGGCTCGTTTCTTGATTCTCCTAGCTGCTGCAGAATCGATGTGATGCATAACCTTAGCAAAATTTGAAACAACATTCTCGGAACGACATCTCTTTAGAAAGGCAAGAGTACTTAGCAAACAACATCTACGGTGGCGCAACTTTTCAAATTTCTTCATGCTGCGATACATCTCCTCCCCGTAAAGGCGTAAGGATCTCCGTGCCGGCACGTTCACAGGAGCTCAGTCCGTCAGTTCACCTGATGATGGCGACATGTTTGATCGCCGAAATATTGTGCCCGTTGGACACTATAGACCGGCAGTACACCCGTGGATATTTTGATTATCAAATACGCCGGGAGAAACTCAAGAATCACAGCCTCCTGTACTGTTTTTTAGCAGTTGGCAATGTCTACACTCCGTGCAGCAAATAAGATATCACGAGTTTCTTATAGTCTTCCTTTGGTTTTCACCTTCAGATTTCTGTCATGAACAATTTTATAAATTCCTTTCCATTTCCTGTATCCAATTTACACCCTGGGATCCATCTTAGGATCCAGGTTTCCTTTACTTGCCACAGTTCACCTGAGGTACTTAAAGAAATCTATTCCCTTTCAAATCTCCCCGTTGATTAAGACTGTTCTACATCTCTCGCTCCCCACACACCGACATTCGTTTTCATTTTACCCTCTGTTCTCCAATTCCCGTCTCCAGTCCTCCACATTATCTGGTTGCTAATGCTGCACCAAACGATATCATTTGCAAGCATCATGTTTCACAGGGGTTTGTATCTAATGCTCTATAGCACAATATACATAATTAAATCAACTCTGTGAGGACTGGTGGAGGATTCCTGATGCAAATCAGCTCTAACTGGTACCCATTCTGTCAAGTCTACATTGCTTTTTACCCTCGTTCTTGCTTTGTCATACGTGTCTTGTACACACTTCTCAGGCACTACCTTCTTTATCATACCTCTCTAAATTTCCTGCGCTGACGCTGTCTAATGCTTTGTCTGGTTGATTAAGACCTCTGGTATTTCCTGGTTTCTCTCTCGATGTTTTTCCGTAAAACTTACCGAGTGCGAAGACCTTTGGTTCACCGAAGCTGATCTCCCTAAAACATTAAAACTGTGTAGCTGACCAGGACTCCAACTCCGTCAGTTATTCCACTGTGATAACACTATACCTGCTCAGTCTTACGTATATGCCTTACGGCCCACCTCAAAATACCAGTCTTCTATAAAGTTGAACGTCGTCCCTGAAAGCCAAGCCTTGGTGCGGCAAGTAACTTTATTCTATCAGGACTGTAAATGCCTAATGTTACGAATCTGAATCTTTCCTAGCAGAAAGCAGGTCTAATGTTTGGTTCTTTCTCCTTTACAGATTGCAGAGAGCATGGTGTTGGTTATCAGCAACCTCATGAACGTGAATGAAAGCGTCCTTCAAACGGCAGACGCTAATGGGACAGTGTCACAGACTATGGTGAAGCTCGTAGATAAGTACACCAGTTACGCAGTTCTTGGTCAGCATGACAGAATTGCTATTACAACCGACAACGTGATAGTCAATGTACTCGACGTGGGATTACAAACTACGAGCCAAATTCACAATGTCACATTCGTCTTCACATCGTCAGCTGCCTCCGGCCCCACATTATACAGCGAAAACAACACCACCAGTTCTGTAAGTGTATAACTATGTTACGTACTCTTCATGTCATATCAGCACATTCTAATGGTCAACTACGATGGCTGCTTTGCTTCTGACACAGTAATGGGATAAGAATGGTTTGTTTTCCCCTTAGTTACCTCAGCTGTAATTAAGAAAGTTACACATTGACATATCATATTGGAAAATTTTCGCTGGCTTTGCATTAGTATTGGGACAACCTGTGATCATTTCACTCTGTGTAGTTGCCACATGTATCCAACATGGCGGCAATAACGACATCCAAGATGGAGTCGTGTAGATTTGGCAACAGCACATGACGTCATCGAAGATGGCGGCCATGCCGTCGTTCAAGATGGCGGGAAGTTTGAATTTTGGCGGGAAAGTGGCATGCCCCCATCCCCCAGAAAATCGGCGCGAAATTCAAACAGGAAAATGAACCACATCTACGTTATCTCTAGTAAGCAAATAAAATGGCGGGAAGAAAGGTCACTTGGGCTAACCTAAGTCACCCGACTGACACTTCATCCTACGAACTGGCGACAAGTTTGAATTTTGTTGGGAAGATAGGTAAGCCAAGATCGTCTGCTCTCTGCTTCTCTCTCTCTTTCTCTCTCTCTCTCGCTCTCTCTCTCTCTCTCGCTCTCTCTCTCTCTCTCTCTCTCTCTCTCTCTCACACACACACACACACACACACACACACACACACACACACACTCGCACGTTTATACCGGGATACGCGGTGCGTGTACGGCCAGCAAGCGCGAATGATGACGTCACAGCCGCCAGGCAGCACGATCATACACGTGCCAAACACAATGTTCTGCAAATGACCTATCCAATCTAACTGAACACATGTGACACCCTGATTGCTCATCTGTTGCATCAATTACGTAGGTACTTAATTCTAATACAATCTTAATTATATTCAATAATTGAATGTACCATTTCTATATTCAATTATCAGATTAGAAGTTCCACATTCTCCTACTATGACCACAGTGTTTTTTCATGATGTAGCACCCCCAACCCCTAGAATGCTGCTCTCCTATTGGCTACTGCATTATTCACGTGATTCTACTTCATAGAACCAAGGACTTGGAATCAGTTTTTGAGAATGCTGCAATTATCGCCAATGCCACACTCACCTGGACTTGGAATGAAATAGTTAAAGCCTCCACCACGATCCTCAACAGACCGCCACATCCCCCTACCAGCCCACGTTGTCCGGCTTACGTGCACTACGCGTACTAACGAGCAGAGTGCTTTACATAATCCAAGATGGTGGGGCGAGACGGCGGGAAAACGACTCTCTCTATTATAGACAAATTTTTGTTTTGCAGTCAATCTCTCCACCACGAGATCTAGACTCCAACTGACCTAGTACACATTATTGCGACCAGAGGGCATTGTCATCCGTGACCTAATCCAAGATGTTCGTCTGCAGGGGCAAAACGGCGCGAAAATGACTCAGACTGCGCTGGGCTGCAGGGGAGAGTGAGGAAGGAGTGCTATCTATTAACTTTTGAACATTTTATTTAGGGATGGAGTATATTTATCACACTGACGAAAACACTCGCCATGTTGTGCTTGGGGTCACAATTCACAGTCTGCAGACACGCAAACAACTCCTAATTTTCCCAAATAATTTCAATATAGACCTACAAACTGCTCCTAAATAATGCAGCACAGTTATGTGTAGACACGCTCAGTACTTATAAATTGGCCTAAGAGCGCATGGCACAGTCTACAGGCCCACTCGCAAATTAATGCAAACATCCCTTTTCATACTTGACACCATAGAAATTCCTATCGTAATACATGGTCACCTAGATGCCGATGATGACGCGATCGGATGGGAGCGAAGACGTATTTAGAGAGTGAGGACGCTCCAAGCTGAGCCACACGCGCGTGTGGTCGACGCGGCCAATGTGAATAGGCGGGATCACACATGCGAGCCGCTCCTGGACGCAGGTGAAAGCTACTTCTATTTTCGAGTATACATTTACTGTTATAAACCGAGGTCACAGAGCTTCAATGCGCAGACCCCATACGTGAGACATCTCAGGGAGGCCCTTGTCTTTACTGCTGATGATAGAATAGCACAGCCTGCTCTCCCCCTGATGGAATATACGAGATGTGTACCCGACCCAGCGTCACTGACACGTCGCTGTGAAACGTCTGCGTGGTCGGGAATTGTATAATGTCCTAGAAATAGTTAACGCTAGCTTTCTTTATCTCTCAGATTGCATTCACGGAAATTCTTACCCTAACACAACCTGTTTACAAAAATAACGCCGAATGCACTCTTCCCAGCGCTCGTAACGTCATACCCGTCCTGCTTTCAACACACACAAACGTTCCCACCGCTATGTAGAGGCTCCTATATCCCAGCACAAACGATGTCAATGAATAGAGCATTATAATTCGCTCTTATCGAATTTACCCGCTGAATTACTGGTACCGCCGATATCAAAGTACTGTCCCCCTATTTTCCTTCTGCAAACGAGACTTTCAGCGGTTACTTTAAACAGATCGCCATATTACACTGACAATTAAAACATACAAACTACCATACATAACGTCAAATGCGGAAACGCTCTTACGATAGAACACTCTCAGCCTCTCTAGTCATGCCATAACATAAACCATATTAACTTTACAATGCAGTATATACAAATTTTACACAACGTAAGCCACACTAACCACGATAACTACGTAAAAATGCGTCGAACTCCATCTCCTATAAAAATCATTCCTTTCTTGTTCTTCTTAACTGTCTGCTATTACATCACGGCACTTTGAACTCTGTTACTACACATCGATAAGGAGTGCTAAGCCCCTCGACGTTGATGCATCTCGAGATGGGTGAGGACTCCTAAAGCTCCATTCATTCACGAAAGGTGGAGTGTAGCGGTCAGTGATGCTGAGGCCGGTACGCATCTCGTATGTTCCGTTAGGGGGAGAGCAGGCTGTTCTATTGTATCATCAGCGATAAAGACAAGTGCCACCTTGAGTTGTCTCACGTATGGGGTCTGCGCCTTGGAGTTCTGTGACGTCGGTATATAAAAGTAAATGTATACACGAAAATAGAAGCAGCTTTCACCTGTATCCGGCGGCGGTTCGCGACTGCACTCCCACTCATTCACGTCGGCCGCGTGGACCACACGCGTGTCTGGCTCAGCTTGGAGTGTCCTCGCTCTGTAAATAAGTCTTCGCTCCCGTCCCATCGCGTCATCATTGACATCTAGGTGACCACGTATTGCGATAGGAATTTCTCTGGTGTCAAGTATGAAAAGGGATGTTGCCGCCTCATATCTGAAGGCACCTGTGTGTAGTTTGACAGCTGACGGTCGTGTCACTTGGCAGGGGATGCCGCTGACCTATGTGCTCCAGTGGAGAGGGGGCAATGTCTGCATACGTTCTTTGCATTATTTGGCGAGCGGGCCTGTGGGCTGCACCATGCGCTATTTGGCCAGTTTACGAGTACTGAGCGTGTCTACACATAAATGTGCTGCATGATTTAAGAGCAATCTGCAGGTCTATACTGAAATTATTTGGGAAAATTAGGAGTTGTTTGCGTGTCTTGAGACTGTGTATTGTGACCCCAAGCACAACATGGCGAGTGTTTTCGTCAGTGTGATAAATATACTCCATCCCTAAATAAAATGTTCAAAAGTAAATAGAGAGCACTCCTTCCCTTCTCTCCCCTGCAGCCCAGCTCATTCTGAGTCATTTTCGCGCCATTTTACCCCTGCAGACCAACATCTTAGATTAGGTCACAGGACGGATGACAATACCGTCTGGTCGAAATAATGTGTACTAGGTCAGTTGGAGTCTAGATCTCGTGGTGGAGAGATTGATTGCAAAACAAAAATTTGTCTATAATTTGGATTATGTAATGCACTATGCTCGTTAGTACGCGTAGTGCACGTTAGCCGGACAACGTGGGCTGGTAGGGGGATGTGGCGGTCTGTTGAGGATCGTGGTGGAGACTAACTATATCATTCCAAGTCCAGGTGAGTGTGGCATTGGCGAAAATTGCAGCATTATCGAAAACTGATTCCACGTTCTTGGTTCTATGGAGTAGAATCAAGTGACTAATTCAGTAGCCAATAGGAGAGCAGCATTCTAGGTGTTGGGGGTGCTACATCATGGAAGAACACTGTGGTCGTAGTAGGAAAATGTGGAACTTCTAATCTGATCATTGAGTATAGAAATGGTAGATTCAGTTATTGAATATAATTTAGATTGAATTAGAATTAAGTACTTACGTAATTGATGCATCAGATGAGCGATGAGGGTGCCACATGTGTTCATTTAGATTGGTTAGGATATTTGCAGAAGGCTATGTGTGGCGCGAGTATGAACGTGATGACTGCGGGCTGTGACATCATCAGTCGCGCGCTTGCTGGCCGTACATGTGCTGCGTATCCCGCTATAAAAAATGGTTCAAATGGCTCTGAGCACTATGAGACTTAACATATGAGGTCGTGAGTCCCCTAAGTAACCTAAGTACATCACACACATCCATGCCTGAGGCAGGATTAGAACCTGCGACCGTAGCGGTGGCGCGGTTCCAGACTGAAGTGCCTAGAACCTCTCGGCCACATCAGCCAGCCCGCTATAAACGCGCGCTAGCGTGTGTGTGTGTGTGTGTGTGTGTGTGTGAGAGAGAGAGAGAGAGAGAGAGAGAGAGAGAGAGAGAGAGAGAGAGAGAGCAGACGATCTTGGATTATGTAATGGGATCGTGCAGTGGCTGTGTCCTAGAGCACATGGCGAACAAAATGTATGCAGCCATCTTGAATAACTGTACTTGCGTCATGACCTGACGTTACGGTAGCACCCTCTGGCGGCAACGAAATGTGCTAAGTCAGTGGGGCTCTGGACCCAGTGGTGAACACACGTGCATGAAATTATTTAAAAATAAGGACAAGTATATTTTTCCCACGAATCCTTAGGAAGAGGTCGGGATAGTACAAGTGTCCTTTCTTTGGCGCCAGCAGCGAAGCCCCAAGTGAACTATCTTCCTACCAAAATTCAATCTTGGCGCCAGCTAGTAGCATGAAGTGGCGGTCGGGTGACTTAGGTTAGCCCAAGTGTCCCTTCTTCCTGCCATTTTCTGTGCTTAGTAGAGATAACCGAGGTTTGGTGCACTATCTTGTTGGAATTTGAGCTTTTCGCCGATTTTCTGGGAAGGGGGTAGTGGCACTTTCCCGCCAAAATTCAAACTTCCCGCTATCTTGAACGACGTCATGGCCGCCATCTTCGATGGTGTCATGTGCTGTTGCTAAGTCTACACGACGACATGTTGGATGACGTCATCGCCGCGATCTTGGATACATGTGGCAACAATGCAGAGTGGAATGACATACAGGTTGTCCTAGTACTTGCATTGGTTATGTTAGGGATACTACAGCGCCCTGAATTTTCACTTGGAAGTCACATGAAATGTTAATGAAGAAAGCTGCTTACAGGCTTGTGAGAGAGACAGACTTCTAAAGTTATGAAAAACCATAGCAAATAAAAAGCTTTGAAAATCAAAGCTCTATTACTTACACTACAGAGGAAAAAAATCACTATTATAATAAAGTATCAATATCCGCACTATCTCTGTTTCTACGTACGTCGATGCATCATCCTTCGTGCTTTCTCACTTTGGTATACAGGATGGAGCAAATAGAAGTGGCCCAAAGAAAGGGGTATCGGGATACACAGAAACACAGCGTAGAACAGGAAATACGTTAATAACCTGACTATAGCAGGTGTTGGAAGTGATCACCATTCATCTCTAGGCAATTTTGTGCTGTGGTCAGCAAGTTGCTGAAGATGAATCGATGATCGATTTGCTACGATCTCATCCGAAATGCTCTGCTGCAGTTCTGACAGATCAGGTGATCCGGGTGGCGAGAAAGGGCCACAACCAGACCAAACACTGATAACAACTCTGTCAGGCGTGAAGATTGTGTAATTGTGCTCCAAGGATCGGCCGCCAGTATAGGCAGGTGCTCCATCCTGTTGGAAGTCCTCCTAATTAATGCTGCCATAAATGGTTTCAAAATTTTGGCATTGTAATGTGTTTCTGATGAAAGAAAATGGGACCAATAACGCACCTGCAGTCTCTGCACACCAAATCCCAACCTTCTCATCATTCGATGGTGTTTCGGTGATGTTTTGCGGATTCTCCGCTGCCCAGAACCTGCGATTCTGTGAACTGATATAAGAACTCAGATGATTCGTCAGACATAAAGAACTGATCCATGTCCAAGCAATTCATTGTTAACTGAGTGAACGGGCACCCACAGAAATGGAGGCGCTGTGGAGCATCTATTGGTTTTAATGCATGAACAAGATGTACGTGCAGGTCCATATTGAGTATTCGTCCGCATGATCGACATGATATGCCGGTCTCTTGCGACAGGCGTCTAGTTGATTTCGTAGGACTCTCAAGTATTTTCTGGTGGACTGAGGCCGTATTTTCTTGAGTGCGGGCATGTTTCGGAATGTTTTTGACTTGTTAAAACAGATCCAGTCTGACGCCATTTTCGGACTAAGCGTTGCGTGGCACTCTTCAGTGGCAATTTGACATCATTAAACCTCTCGGAAAACAACTGAGCACACCGTTTGCACGACTTTGTTGTCACATAACTATTCTATACGGACACCTGCTGCTCACAGTCGTCCCCTTTGCAGTGCCCCACACTCACTAACGCAGCCCGCACTACGCTCTGAACCGGTGTGGATCACATGGCAGGCGCACACGTGACGTGCTCGTCACGGGGGTTTGCTAGATGCAGTCATTCACGTCCAATTGTATCCACTCGTCCGGGCCATTTTTATTTGCCCCATCCTGTACATATCTTACAATATGTTAACAGCTACAAATTCTAATAATGTAAACGTCGCCGGCAACCAACCTACAATTCTAACTACTCCTCGACCCGCTATCTGCTGGTCAACACAGACCTTGCCACAAATATCGCAAGGTCGCCAGTTTGCTCCTTGTTCGCTTGTACATTACATTGTGGCAGTGGCGCACTGAGTGAGTCTCACAGCAGCGTCCAGTGTCAGAATCATCGAGACGACCCCTGCTTGTAAACTAACCTTTCCTTTGTCCGCAGGATTAACACGAGTATCCACTTTTTGTGGGTAACTTCTTACGATCGCTTGCCTCAAAACCTGTCCTTTTCGAATCCGTTTTACCATTTCCTGGTTCGCAGCTAGTGGTCGTGCGGTAGCGTTCTCGCTTTCCACGCCCGTGTTCCCGGGTTCGATTCCCGGCGGGGTCAGGGATTTTCTCTGCCTCGTGATGAATGGGTATTGTGTGATGTCCTTACGTTAGTTGGGTTTAAGTAGTTCTAAGTTCTAGGGGACTGATGACCATATATGTTAAGTCCCATAGTGCACAGAGCCTTTTTAACCATTTCCTGCTACTTTGGAACGCTGGTGCGCGCACAAATAGGTAGCAACGTTCTTCGTAGTGCTTAAAGGGTTATGTATTTTGAGCAGAGTTGCGCTACGGTTAGTAGTTTTGGTACACTACATAAATGACGTAACAAATGATAGCACCACCGGAAGTATTGGTAGCATTGGTAGGGAAAGAAACATAAATGAATGTGTAAGAGAGAAACTGCTAGCCGACGGCTTCTCTTCGTTTTCTTGTTTTGCATAACATTAGAACCGCACACCATTCAGTGTTACTCCATTGTGTATTTTATATCCTTACAAAATAAAGATTGTATTTTATAAGTAACAAATATAATTTGCTGGCGTAACTGCTGTACCTTTCTGTAACCAAAGCGCAAGTGCAGTTTTCATGCACTACATGTTTCCTTCATTATGATCATAGGAAAGAGTTTCCTCTAATTGTTGATAAATGTGAAAGTTCTTTATGAAGAGTAAAAACATGTTTTTCATAAGTTCGGCAAAGTATTGAAGCAATATCGAGGAAATTGCGTTTCCTAGCGCTATATGATATATCTGTACTGTTTTCTTCATTTTTACTGCAATATTCTTCTGTTTCAAGTTACAAATCAACAGTTTTTTTAACTAAACTTGAATTAAACATTAGCAGTCTCAATTTTGCTATAAATACTGTTTATTTTTAAGTAATATACAGGAAGACAATTAAGCAGAGCAAAAATGTTCGGTATGTTACACGGCCCTCACACAGTTTTATACGGTTCATCGCTTCCCCTTTTTAGGGGACTCGAGTAGCATACAGATCGCATACTTATAGAAAGTGTTAGTTATGAGATAACACTCGGTACGTATGTAACACACTTAACGTACAGGTAATACATGTACGACTTTAAATGAGCAAAGCTGCTGGGATAAGTACCGTAGTCTACGCTTATTTACAATTGTGTAAGGTAGCCTACAGTAGTTCTACAGCTCTGGTTTCGAGAGTATTCTATACACTTGAATTTTCATGGAAGATTAAAACTGTGTTCCGGATTGGAACTCAAACCCGAAACCTTTTATCTGTAGGGTGAAATTGTTTTACCGACTGAAATATCCAGGCATGATTTGCGCCCAGCACTCACAACTTTACTTCCGCCATTACTTGTCTTCTACTTTCCAAACTTCAGAGAGGTCCTCGTGCACACCTTGTGGAACTAGCATTGCCGGGTAAAGGATATTACGGAGTAATCAGTTAGACACAGTCTAGAGGCCGCGCGGGATTAGGACGCTGCAAAAAAATGGCTCTGAGCACTATGGGACTTAACTTCTTAGGTCATCAGTCCCCTAGAACTTAGAACTACTTAAACCTAACTAATCTAGGGACATCACACACATTCATGCCCGAGGCAGGATTCGAACCTGCGAACGTAGCGGTCGCGCGGTTCCAGACTGTAACGCCTAGAACCGCTCGGCCACCCGGGCCGGCCCTAAGGCGCTGCAGTCATGGACTGTGCGGCTGCTCCCGGCGGAGGTTCGAGTGCAGCCTCGGGCATGGGTGTGTGTGTTTGTCCTAAGGATAATTTAGTTTAAGTAGTGTGATGACCTTAGCAGTTAAGTGCCATAAGATTACACACTCATTTGAACATTTTTGAACAGTCTAGGGTATTGTTTCCGCAAAGCGTTTTCACTCTGAAGAGGAGTGTGCGCTGATTTGAAGTTTCATCTGGATTGGAGTCCCAGCCCCGTCTGCCATGTAGTTTTAATTTTCCAGGATATTTCAAATCAGCACACACTTCACTGCAGAGTGAGAAGTGATTCTCGTTTCCATACATTTCTTCACCTGAGGTCAGTTCGCTTCCCGATACACGTATCATCCTGTTCTAGGGAGCCTTTAACAGAATATCTCTTGCTGCAAGCTGTATTTAAAAGGTTGATGGCAATAAAGAATTGCTGGGGCATGGCTAGATACGAGTGTATAGAGTATGTCGTTCATATTGTACGATGGAGTAGCTGGCAAGTAACGGGAAAGCAGAGCTGCCCACGATTGATGAGGAAAGCAACAGCGAAACTCGCCTACAGTGATAGAACAGTCTAGTCAGGCTAACCACGAACACTCTTCCTTGCAAATACTTCTTAGAGGCAGTGCTTCCGTATTTTCTCAGAGTGCTTGTCTGTAGTTACTGTCCACAGGCTCCCAATTTTTGGGTCCGAAGTATGGTTCCTTACAAGGTAGTAGGAAGCTTTAACGTGTAAGAAACACGTTCCAATGGAAATTAAATTGCATAGGAAAGCCCTTGCACGTTATAGAACACCGTCACTACATCTTTATGAATTTTTCTCGTTTGTTTCACGTGAAAACTCATTGATGATTAGGAAGACTCAATCACATGCGTTGTTCTAGTATTTAATTCTTTGGATATGCTGACTTTACTTACTCGGCGAAAACTCTTACCTACCAATGAAAGCGAACAACGATAAACGGCAAGGATATAACTATGAATATACCGCAACCAGTCACCATTTTTAATGTTGTTAATCTTACAACATTAATTTATTATGCCTTGGTGCCTGATAATCAACATTAGGGCATCGAAATGCATCGCTAATAAATTACCAACGTGTTTTCCATAACGCGCATTACCAAGGGAGTGGTGGGAAACTTGATGCCCACCAAAAAAAAATTAAAAAAGCAAAATTTGTCAACTGTTGTTAACTCATATCAACAACATAATGTTTAAAAAGGAACTGTTGTGCAAGTAAGGTACAGAACCTGAAAATATCGTTTAGAACACTCTTCGCAATATCAAGGAACTTTCAGTAACGTGTACCACAAAAATGCTTAAACGCAAATTTCGTGAATTATTATTGACTTTAACCCGCAACAAAAATTTTAAAGAAATATTTATGTGTAAGTAAGCTCCTGAACCTAAAAATACTGAATATGACACTTATGTGGAAAAGGGACAGCTGCTATTAAGATTTAATTTTTTGGGTTAAGTTCAACTGGAAAGTTCAAAACTGTTTCCGAATCTCCTAGAAGAATTCATTAAAACAATAAATGTTTATTATCAAATTTTTTAACTATAAAAAGCTGACCAGATACCAACATTTTCAAAAGTTGAGCTTAAAGTACACCCCCCACCTCCCCTCCCCCCCCCCCCCCCTTGGTACTGCGAGGGTTAATAACCATAAACATTGTAACTGGCTGTGGTATACACGTATCCCTTATTATTACACAGCCAATTGAAACTAATTGGCCAGTATCGCTAATGGTAAACCGCGAGCAGCAAAGTCCAGTGACAAGAATTCATCACGCTGTGGATGCCAACAGACTGGTAAGAACTCTTAACAACCGCGCACAGAAACACACGAGCTACAAGTAAGCAGCCTATGTGCATCAAAATAACGACTAGCACCGTCTGTGTTATTTGATCGAAAAGCTCTTTCTAAATACTCTCTCGACCATGCTTGGCTGTTCCGTTGGTGACTGCCGAGGAGTTGGTGAGCTCTATGACAGAGAGCAAAATAATAAGATGCCCACGTAGAGCTTGACAATCTTCTTTTACTTAACTTGAATTCCAAATGCACGTCATGTGATAGGCAGAGTCCGATATCCATTGTAATAACAGAGACTGAGTGACAACGCTTAGACTAGACAGACTGAACTGAACTGACAGACTAGACTAGGCGGTGCGGCGTCCTTTGAGTAGGTGGCGCAGGTTGAGGAGGGCGTCTCTCGGAGCCGGCCGCAGATTGACGGTGCGATCACATGGTCGCTGTCAACTTCATAGTGGACTGGTGCACCACGGACCACATCTTACCGCTGCCTACAGCCACCTGTGTAACAGGGGCCAAAGTAAACCTTAATTACAGGTGCAGCTCAGTGGGCACCCTGTGTCTCCAGTGGTGAACGGGGACAATGCGGTTTGTGTAGACTGTCAACATGTCTCGAGGGGCAATTTCAAGCGTAGACCGGGCGCACTATGTCACTTTATGGCGAGAATGGCTGTCAACACAATAAGGTGCACTCTGCATCGGTGTACACCACAGCTGCCGGCATTCAAACATTAAACATGAAACACAAAGCATTGGACATCTGCCTCAAAGTGGCAGCCGGACTGCCAACTTCACCATCTGACGACGAATACCTACTAATTGTGGCTTATAAGTACCCCGAAGATAATGCAACAGAACTACGCTGCAAGTGCACACACCGTCAATGCGTCTGTGACAGTATTACATGTTGTTTAGATAAAAGGAACCATCTTCTCATTAAAAAGAGTTTCTTATGCTGTCTAGTTCTGTCTTCTGATCAAAATCACCTCTTAACACTGTGGAGTTCTTTTCCATTATCAAAGTCACCTCAGGGTAGTCTAGAGTTCTATTCTGATATCAAAAACGTCATAGCAATATCATAGACGCTTTGTTGGTGTGTAATCCTCCAGTGTCCTGCATTACATAACCTTAGGTTTTTTTGGTTACTTAACAGTTCTCTGAAAAAATGTTGCAGTATATTCTTCACATATCTATCAGAGATTATGGTTTAGTGGAAAATGATTGGTTCAGTAATGACTGTTGCGCTAATTTCACACCATGCTCACATTTTTACATCACTGAGGGGCTCTTGATGTAGATGATGTTAATTTTCAGAACAGCGATATGGATTGCCCTGCAAGTTCACATACTCCAATAAATGGAGCCACGCTTCATCAGAAAAAGAGCATTTTCATCGTATCCGTGACGCAAAGACTGCAATACACAGTTGCAGCCCTGACACAGATCACTGTCTGAACCAGTCAGTCAATGCACTACCGTTATTTTGCAAGGTCAGGGTTTTAATTGGTATACAGCTGTATGAGCAGATGCTAAGTAACAACCAAGTCAGAAGACGTAAATTATCAGAGATTTTCTCGGACTTTTTTCCAAGGCCGCTGCTAACTTGATTGTTCTCTGTTAAAGCCAATAAGCCACCCACTAGAGTCCAAGGAATGGGCCGCATTCTGTGGGGCGACCGGAACCTGCCTCCCGGGTATTGGTTCTTGTGCATCGCCAGATAAGCGCTTGCGTCGGACGTAAAACACCTGTATTTCACCACTTATCTTTCCTGCTACTACCGCTGATGCTGTTGCATCGCCAATATACTAAACACTTATGATTTCACCTACTACACGATGATCTGTCCACAGCTCGTGGTCTCGCGGTAGCGTTCTCGCTTCCCGAGCACGGGGTCCCGGGTTCGAATCCCAGCGGGTTCAGGGATTTTCACCTGCCCCCTGATGACTGGCCGTCGTGTTCATCATTCATCGCCATTACTATCGGAGGAACGCAACGGCAAACCAGCTCCATTACGACCTTGGCTAGTACGGCGGTGCGCGTCTCCTGCATCGTTCCCCTACGCTCTGTCAAGGAGCGTAGGGCTTCATTCACACCATGATATCCAATCCATGAGTACATTAAAATACCATAATTTTAGTAGGAAGAAATATATCGCAATCACCTACGCGGTACAGTCACATTAATGTTCGACGTCAACGTTTAATTAACACTCACAGACGGCTTGTGGCAGCACTAGCAGTGAAGGGTATACAGAGTGTTTCCGTAAAAGCGTGCAAAAATTTTACAGGATATAGAGGATGCTCCACTCAACAATTCCAGGCGGGGAACATAGTCGGAGAAGCCAGCTTAAGGAGATAATAGGAATAAAATCTCATTCACGTGTATTTTTTATTTACACTAATGAACTGAAAATACCATCATTGAAACAGTGAACGTACCATTTGTACTGTGTCTTAAAAAACGTGCTGAAACTGACGGTCATCAACCTCAATCCCCGGTGTGTTTCGAATCACATCACAGCAGCTACAATTCTGGCAACTGATTCCATCTCTTAATCCGCTGGGGTCTCATACACAAGTGGCTTTAGATATCCCCATAGGAAATAATCGAGGGGATTCAGGTCAGGTGACCTCACAGGCCATTGAATAGGGCCTCCTCTTCCAATCCAGTGACCAGGAAATACTGTACCAGTACTGCTCCATCGTACTATACCGTACGTCACGCAATAGCACTGGGTAACGAACGGGTTTGTCGTTCATTCATAGCAAGTTCTGTAATGGGACAATGTGAATACGATTCAACAGAGCCACATTATGGACAAGTAAAGTAAACAAAACCTGCATCATGACTTTATGGTAATCTGGCTCGTCCTCCTTGTTTCCTTACAATAAAGAATGTACTTGTAAATAAACAGCACACTACGTGTAAACTTGTACGCATGTTAGTTGCAGCCGCGCGGAGTGGCCGCGCGGTTCAAGGGGTAATGTCACGGATTGCGAGACCACTCCCGCCGAAGGCTCGAGACTTTCCTCGGCCATGGATGTGTGTGTTGTTCTTAGCGTAAGTTAGTTTAAGTAATGTGTAAGTCTAGGGACCAATGACCTCAGTAGTTTGGTTCCTTAGGAATTAACACACATTTGAACGTTTGAACATGTTCGTTGTAAATAAGCTGGAAAACAGTAATGCTGCACAATTCGGTAGACAAGTTTACGTCCATATCTCCCTAAGCTGGCTTCCACGACCCCAGGTTCCCTATCTCAAATTATTCAGTAGAGCATTCTGTATGTCCTGTTACATTTTTGCACGCTCCTACGGAAACACCCTGTATAAGGCCTATGACGGGAATGCGAAAAATAGTGCATCCGTTGTTGTAATGCGGAAACGGAACGATTGAACGACAGCTCCGTAAATGTGTACGAGAGAATAGACGTACAGCTGTTAAGCAACTGAACGCCCATATGAACCAAGCCGCTACTAACAGCGCCTCCCCAGTGACCGTTCAGCGAACGTTGCTGCTTAATGGCCTCTACAGGACATAGCTCGTTCATACGTCCATGCTGACTTTTGTTCATCGTTCCAAGGCGTGGCAGGCAGCGAAAGGCGTCCCCGGAGGCTGATAAGAAAGCCTCCCCGGTACGCCTGACAAACCGGTTTCAGGCACTGTCTCTGGCTGAGCCAGATGCAGCTGCCTCCCCTGTTTCAGAGGATCATTCTCAGCCTTCAAGGTCCGGGCAATCGCAGAGGGTGGGCTTACTGGTAGTTGGGAGCTCCAATGTTAGGCGCGTAATGGGGCCACTTAGGGATACGGCGGCTAAGGGGGGGAAGAAATCCAGTGTGCACTCCTTGTGCATTCCGGGAGGAGTCATTCCTGATGTGGAAAGGGTCCTTCCGGATGCCATGAAGAGCACAGGGTGCAGCCAGCTGCAGGTGGTGGCACATGTCGGCACTAATGACGTGTGTCGCTTTGGATCTGAGGGAATTCTCTCTGGATTCCAGCGGCTATCTGATTTGGTGAAGGCTGCCGGTCTTGCTTACGAGATGAAGGCAGAGCTCACCATCTGCAGCATCGTTGACAGAACCGACTGCGGACCTTTGGTGCAGAGCCGGGTGGAGGGTCTGAATCAGAGGCTCAGACGGTTTTGCGACCGTATTGGCTGCAGATTCCTTGACTTGCGCCATAGGGTGGTGGGGTTTCGGGTTCCGCTGAATAGGTCAGGAGTTCACTACACTCAGCTGGCGGCTACACGGGTAGCGGAGGCTGTGTGGCGTGGACTGGGCGGTTTTTTAGGTTAGAAGGCCACGGGAAAGTACGGGATGGGCTGCAATGTCAAAGGGTGCATGGCAATTACAGGACGTGCTTGGATCAAGGAACAGTCGGAATTATAGTTGTAAATTGTTGTAGTTGCGCTGGAAAAGTCCCTGAGCTTCAAGCGCTAATAGAAAGCACAGAAGCTGATATCGTTATAGGTACAGAAAGCTGGCTAAAGCCTGAAATAAGTTCTGCAGAAATTTTTACGAAGTCTCAGACGGAAAGATAGATTAGGCAAAATTGGTGGTGGAGTGTTTGTGTCTGTCAGTAGTGGTTTATCTTGTAGTGAAGTCGAAGTAGATACTCCGTGCGAATTGGTATGGGTGGAGGTTATACTTAACAGCCGAATTAAGTTAATAATTGGCTCCTTCTACCGACCCCCAGACTCCGATGATACAGTTGCGGAACAGTTCAGAGAAAGTTTGAGTCTCGTAACAAATAAATACCCCACTCACACGGTTATAGTTGGTTGGGACTTCAACCTACCCTCGGTATGTTGGCAAAAATACTTGTTCAAAACCGGTGGTAGGCAGAAAACGTCTTCTGAGATTGTCCTAAATGCTTTCTCCGAAAATTATTTCGAGCAGTTAGTCCACGAACCCACGCGAATTGTAAATGGTTGCGAAAACACACTTGACCTCTTAGCCACAAACAATCAAGAGCTGATAGAGAGCATCATGACTGATATGGGGATTAGTGATCACAAGGTCGTTGTAGCTAGGCTCAATACCATTTCTTCCAAATCCATCAGAAACAAACGCAAAATAATTTTATTTAAAAAAGCGGATAAAGTGTCACTAGAAGCCTTCCTAAAAGACAATTTCCATTCCTTCCGAACTGACTATGCGAATGTAGACGAGATGTGGCTCAAATTCAAAGATATAGTAGCAACAGCAATTGAGATATTCGTACCTCATAAATTGGTAAGAGATGGAACGGATCCCCCGTGGTACACAAAAAAGGTCCGAACGCTGTTGCAGAGGCAACGGAAAAAGCATGCGAAGTTCAGAAGAACGCGAAATCCCGAAGATGGGCTAAAATTTACAGACGCGCGAAATTTGGCACGTACTTCGATGCGAGATGCCTTTAATAGGTTCCACAACGAAACATTGTCTCGAAATTTGGTAGAAAATCCGAAGAAATTCTGGTCGTATGTAAAGTACACAAGCGGCAAGACGCAGTCAATACCTTCGCTGCGCAGTGCCGATGGTACTGTTATCGACGACTGTGCCGCTAAAGCGGAGTTATTGAACGCAGTTTTCCGAAATTCCTTCACCAGGGAAGACGAATGGAATATTCCAGAATTTGAAACACGAACATCTGCTAGCATGAGTTTCTTAGAAGAAGATACCTTAGGGGTTGCGAAGCAACTCAAATCGCTTGACACGGGCAAGTCTTCAGGTCCAGATTGTATACAAATTAGGTTCCTTTCAGATTACGCTGATACTATAGCTCCCTACTTAGCACTCATATACAACCGCTCGCTCACCGATAGATCTGTACCTACAGATTGGAAAATTGCGCAGGTCGCACCAGTGTTCAAGAAGGGTAGTAGGAGTAATCCATTTAACTACAGACCTATATCATTGACGTCGGTTTGCAGTAGGGTTTTGGAGCATATACTGTATTCAAACATTATGAATCACCTCGAAGGGAACGATCTATTGACACGTAATCAGCATGGCTTCAGAAAACATCGCTCTTGTGCAACGCAGCTAGCTCTTTATTCGCACGAAGTAATGGCCGCTATCGACAGGGGATCTCAAGTTGATTCCGTATTTCTAGATTTCCGGAAAGCTTTTGACACCGTTCCTCACAAGCGACTTCTAATCAAGCTGCGGAGCTATGGGGTATCGTCTCAGTTGTGCGACTGGATTCGTGATTTCCTGTCAGGAAGGTCGCAGTTCGTAGTAATAGACGGCAAATTATCGAGTAAAATTGAAGTGATATCAGGTGTTCCCCAGGGAAGCGTCCTGGGACCTCTGCTGTTCCTGATCTATATAAATGACCTGGGTGACAATCTGAGCAGTTCTCTTAGATTGTTCGCAGATGATGCTGTAACTTACCGTCTAGTAAGGTCATCCGAAGACCAGTATCTGTTGCAAAGCGATTTAGAAAAGATTGCTGTATGGTCTGTCAGGTGGCAGTTGACGCTAAATAACGAAAAGTGTGAGATGATCCACATGAGTTCCAAAAGAAATCCGTTGGAATTCGATTACTCGATAAATAGTACAATTCTCAAGGCTGTTAATTCAACTAAGTACCTGGGTGTTCAAATTACGAACAACTTCAGTTTGAAGGACCACATAGATAATATTGTGGGGAAGGCGAGTCAAAGGTTGCGTTTCATTGGCAGGACACTTAGCAGATGCAACAAGTCCACTAAAGAGACAGCTTACACTACACTCGTTCGTCCTCTGTTAGAATATTGCTGCGCGGTGTGGGATCCTTACCAGGTGGGATTGACGGAGGACATCGAAAGGGTGCAAAAAAGGGCAGCTCGTTTTGTATTATCACGTTATAGGGGAGAGAGTGTGGCAGATATGATACACGAGTTGGGATGGAAGTCATTACAGCATAGACGTTTTTCGTCGCGGCGAGACCTTTTTACGAAATTTCAGTCACCAACTTTGTCTTCCGAATGCGAAAATATTTTGTTGGGCCCAACCTACATAGGTAGGAATGACCATCAAAATAAAATACGAGAAATCAGAGCTCGAATAGAAAGGTTTAGGTGTTCGTTTTTCCCGCTCGCTGTTCGGGAGTGGAATAGTAGAGAGATAGTATGATTGTGGTTCGATGAACCCTCTGCCAAGCACTTAAATGTGAATTGCAGAGTAGTCATGTAGATGTAGATCGACGACGAAGGCTGGAATTTGGACGCCATTTCCGAATCAAGTTTTATGCTCGGACAAATGACCGTAGGCGTATAGTGCGTGGAACATCTGAAAGCAAACCAGGAGAAAACGTCGTGGTCTGAGAAATGTTTTCGTTGCAGTCCCTGGATGATCTAGTCATTCTGGAAGCCACAATGGATCAACGCAAGTAAGCATCTATGCCTTAAGATGATGTCCAGTCCTAGTTGCAGTTCGTTTTTCCTCGGCACGATGGCATCTGCAGAACAATGCAACGTGTCACACAGCTCGCAGTGTACGTGCGAGGCTCTGAGAACACCAGGATGAGTTTACCGTTCTTCCCTGACCACCAAACTCCCCTCGTTTAAACCCAATCGAGAGTCTGTGGGACCACCTCGATCAGGCTATTCGTGCCATGGATCCTTAACCGTAAAACCTAGCGCAGTTGGCCACGGTACTAGAGTATGGCTCCACATCTCTGTCGGTATCTTCAAGAAACTCATTGACTCTCGCAGCAGTCCGCGCTGCAAAAGGTGGTCATTCTTTTTTTGACAAGTGGTCACATTAATGTGAGGGCAATGCAGTTTGCTAGTAGAGACAAACATTAAATACGCTCGAGTATGTTAATTTACGAAAACAAGTTTGCCTAGTATACCAGTTGAGTGGTTACTGCAGGCAGCTGACCTAACGACTCTTATTTAATTCCGGCAGCAGGCTGCGAAAGCAAGATAACATATGATCGTAGCTGAGTGGTAATATCAGGAGTAGTTATTGCTTGATATGTAGTTGGTAGGTAATCACAAAACATATCAAAATGTCTAGCAAGGAATGCATACATTGAAAATGAAGTGCCTGCTACACAACTGTCAGCCAAACTTTCCCATAGAAACTGTACGCATAAGGCTGCCGCTCCAATCGCTTGTCCATAACATGCTGAATGGTGTAGCTATTATGTAGAAAATTCATCGATGATGCATCCGAGAGCTGTTTATATTGAATAATTTCCATAATGTTACAGATTTTCACCGTTACAAGACTGTTTGAACTACATGTTCTGTGGTTGCCCAGCATCCTATCAGGCAAATGAGCACTCTTACCGTATTTGAACATTACTGCAGTGTGGGTAGTCTTATTACGTAGCGCAGAAATCCACAACATGGTTGTACGTGTGTTAATTCAGCAGTCAAACAGCATTCCAAGGACACGTGGTGGTAGCGATGCCACGTGCCCACCGCCCAAGTAATTGTTCCGCCTGGCAAACTACGAAGATGGCAATATAACAAGCTGGACAGCAAGAGCAAGTCAATTCTATTCGGGCAGCTTCCTCAAGCACATCATTGGCTACGCTACGCTAACGTCTTTTAACGACTACAACTGGGCCCTGATACATCAAAAATGGTTCAAATAGCTCTGAGCACTGTGGGACTCAACTTCTGAGGTCATCAGTCCCCTAGAACGTAGAACTACTTAAACCTAACTAACCTAACGAGATCACACACATCCATGCCCGAGGCAGGATTCGAACCTGTGACCTAAGCGGTCGCGCGGTTGCAGACTGTAGCGCCTAGAACCACTCGGCTATTCCGACCGGCCCCTGATACATCACTCTCCTTCCCTGTTATCTGCCGAATTCGTGATTTCCCCGAACTTTAACGCCGTAAGTCTTTTACTCTGTAAGCAGCGCTCGACTACAAGTGATAGACTCTGAACATTTGCTCTGGATATCTGTGTTACCGTGGCATATGTCGTCTCGAACAGTCTCAACTTGCTCAAATTATTATCTAGTCTCACTGACGGCTCCTGTGATAGACACTGAACTTCTGAGCATTCAAGTGTCAGTTCTTTCTACTTCATTTATTTCACTGTGAGTTTTGACTTTCCCAGATATAAAGATAAGTAATATTAATGTATGATGGTCAGTAAATAAGAAACTACAAAGAGTTTATTTACTGAAACTTCCTGGCGGATTAAAACTGTGTGCCCAACCTACACTTCAACTCGGGACCTTTGCCTTTTTGGGGGGGGGGGGGGGGGGGGGACAAGTTCTCTCCCGACTGAGTTACACAAGGACGACTCACAACCTGTTTCACAGCTGCACTTCCGCCAATGTCTCATTTCCTACCGTTCTGAGCGCTTGCCCTCGTAAGGCAGAGGTCCCGAGTTCGTATCTTGGTTCGTCACAAAGTTTCAGTCCGTCAGGAAGTATCATACAAACACACACTCCGCTGCAGAGTGAAAAATACATTCTGTTTATTTATTGCTACTGGTTATAGCAAGTGGCGATGAGGCATTTGTCTCATGTCTGCAAGACTGCTACAATATCAGTGAGCATAAACATTAAGTGGGCACAACAGTATATCAATTTATCTAGCCAATTCGTAAGGACAAGACACTTTGTCAACGATAGGAGCAGCATTTCCGAAACTCATCAAATCATAATAAAAACAACTGGAACTATAGAAAGAACGATATGAGCTGTACAATCAGCGGTAAGAAAAATACACTGACGGTAAAAAATCGCAACACCCAAAAATAATTAATGTAGAGTAATAAAATTTCTGGAATACGTTTGTCTGAGTAACATATTTAAGTGATTAACATCGCAAGATCACAGGTTGATGTAAGCGAAACATAAGCCATTGCAAATGTGAAATGCTGCTACATTAATAACCGGTGTAACAGCCAGAATGTTGAACGCAAGCATGCAAACGTGCATGCATCGTGTTTTACAGGTCCTGGACGTCAGTTTGTGAGATGGAGTTCCATGCCTGTTGCACTTGGTCGATCTGTATAGTGGCAGTTAGTGCTGGTTGTGAGTGACGCCGAAGTTGTCGTCCGATGATGCCGCATATCTGCTCGATTGCAGACAGATCTGGTGACCGAGCAGGCCAAGACATGTCGTCATTCTGTAGAGCATGTTGTGTTACAACAGCAAATTGTCAGCGAGGGTTATCGTATTGGGAAACACCCGTTGAATGCTGTTCTTGAATAGCAGTAGAGCAGGTGGAAACACCACAAATGGTTCAAATGTCTCTAACCACTATGGGACTTAACATCTGAGGTCATCAGTCCCCTAGACTTAGAACTACTTAAACCTATCTAACCTAAGGACATCACACATATCCACGCTCGAGGCAGGACTCGAACCTGCGACCGTAGCAGCAGTGCGGTTCCGGACTGAAGCGCCTAGAACCGCTAGGCCACAACGGGCGGCCGGAATCACCACACTGACGTACAGATTTCCAATCAGGGGGCATGGGGTAACCACGAGAGATGCTGTCATACGAAATCGCACCCCAAACCCTAACTCCAGATGTAGGTCCAGTGTGCCCAGCACGCAGGCATTTCAGTTGCAGGCCCTCAACTGGTCTCTTTCTAATCAACACACGGCCATCACTGGCAGCGAGGTAGAACCGTCTTTCCTCATAAAACACAACAGACCTCCACCCTGCCCTACAATGAGCTCTCTCAGATACCAGTAGACTCGCAAGTGGCGTTGGCTTTGGGTCAATGAAATGCGCATTACATGGCGCCTGGCTCTGAGTTGTCCTTGAAGTAACCGATTTGTAACAGTTCGTTGTGTCGCTTTGGTGTCAACTGTTGCTCAAACTGCTGCTGCAGATGTAGTACGATGCGCCAGAGTCATGCGCCCGAACACGATGGTTTTCCCTCTTCCCTCTCGGTAGTGTCACGTGGGCGTCCGGAGCCCTGCGTTCCGTAACGATCGGTGCCAGCAGTTACGTACAGTGTCTACATTCCTGCCAAGTCTTTCTACGATATCGCAGAAGGAACATCCAGCTTCTCGTAGCCCTATTACACGACCTCGTTCAAACTTAGTGAAGTGTTAATAATGGCGTCATTGTCGACTTAAAGGCATTCTCGACTAACTTCAACTCACTATGTTCAATCTCAAACGTAAATAACGTTCACGACCGCTAGAGCGTGTATTTAAAGTAAACCTGATTTCCATCCTCATAGTCGCGCTACTATCGGGTGTCTTCCAATAGAATAACGCAAGCCGACAATTCGCTGTTGTAACTCAACATGCTCTACAGAGTGCCGACATGTTGCCTTGGCCTGCTCGGTCACCAGATCTATCTCCAGTCGGGCATATATGGGATATCATTGGACGAAATTTGAATAGACATCATCTCCCAGATGTAGAAAAGCGCCTACCAACTTTCGTTTACGTCGCACAACTCCTTCTTGGTGGTGCGATTTTTTTCCGGTCAGTGTATTAGCTGCAGAAATAATTGCAGAAGCTGTCACATCTGCAGCAGTAAATGCAACAGAAACAGATGCGAATTGTAGTGCAGCTATTGTCTAGCTCAGAGCTGGAGCCTCCTCGCCGACACAACCCACACGGACGCTCTTCCCTGAGGCCGCTAAGAATGGAGTTCATATGCAGCACGCTTGCGTCATTGTCTCGTATCGGGACACTTTACTGACGGTGCTTGCCGCTAGGACTACTTCCTCGCTTAGTGCAGAGCGGGTGTGTTCCAAATTATACGTAATATCGCTTCCCTGGCATGAGACTAGTGCCTTCCATTCTGGACGAACTGTTGGATAAACTAACCCAGTACTATGACCACCGATTTCATGTGGTATCAGAATGACTGTGTTTCTTTCAAAGTACTAAACAGCTGCTGCAGACGCATTTACAATTGTGCCAAAGCTCAAGGCTTTAATCAACACTGTAAACGCACTTGCACGACACAGGATTATGCTAAACTCTATGTATGCATACAACCTCATACGCCACAGATTGGCTCAAGATCCAGTTTCCAACATTGTATCTGATGAACATCGTCTTCACACATTCAAGCAAAAGCCGCCCTTGCCGTCCACCACGGGCCAGCCAGACATAAGCATCGAAGAGAACTTACCTTTTGCCCAGAGAAATGGCCACGACTCCCGTCCGAAACGCACAGTAGTTTGTAATGTGTGTGATTCCATCGCCGCCATATGCCACAGAGCCAGAAGACGGACTGCAGGGACCTGACCGTAAATGGGGTTGGGGGAGGAGGCGAGGTGTCGACATTGTCCACGCGATGCAGGACGGTTTCCATGACAGGTGCATATGGTTGCACCAGTACATCAGCCGCCACCGGATACCGTTCCAATTGAATACTGGTGCTACAACAACCTTGTTGTATATAGACGCATAGAAACAATTGATCTCTGGCCCTCTCCTGCCCTTTGCCACGCCTCTACTTGAGTAAAAGTCGTTTCCAGTTTTTGGTGTGTCGAATCCTTGACCACTTACAAACTTCTTACCTGCCATCTTCGCTTCGTAACAGTAAATCATAAAGCCATCGCCAACATAACTGGCTTGGACTCTTTTAATGCATTCTGATGCGCGATTATGGTCTCCGTTAATGTGACATGAAAAGTCTTTCCGTTTCAAAAGTTAGCAACATTTGTAACAAGTTCTCCTTCTTGTTTCAAAAGTGTTTATGCTGTGCAAAATGGTTTTTAGCATACGTGACAACGCTAGTCCACGTTTTACACATGCTCGTTGAAGAATACTCAGTATTGTAGAACACTCAGTATAATGTCGTTTATTGAATCTGAACTACACTTCTCGAACAATCACTATATACACACAAAAGAACAAATAAAATGTAGACGACCATTCATCAAGAGCGTCGGTGAGGCCCGTCGGAGCTTGTCCTAGCTCGGCGAGGACCTGGCTGTACTAGCTAGCTTCAGCCTGACAGAGACAGATTGGTCTCTGTTGTTCGGTGGAGTCTAAGCTGGTTGGCTATTCCTCCAAGCTGGCGGTGTGTGTATGTTGTCCTTTCGTTGTGTTTATGTCCTTTCAGTCTGCTGGGACGGTCCTGGCTGTACTGCTGCTGCGCTGGCCTTATAAAGCCGGCAGGGGTCGGCGGAGTACTCCAACTTTCTCTGTATCTGTGAGGCGACCTCTGCAGAAAAAGGTTCGCATTAGTCTCTAGCAAGTTCTGTTTGTGTTGAAGAATTGTTTTCCTCTTGGTTGCGCCTGCAAGTGCTTGTGTATGTTATATGGTACACTGGAGTGGCTTGAGTGTAGTCTGCCTGGCAGGGGCCGTCTGTGGCAGACGTAAAACTCGTCCTATACCTTACGTCATCACAGTGACTGTACGGAACGGACTCAATCGCCTCATAGTCAGGGGCACTCTGCACTGGATTCTTATCCTCCATCGTAGGAATTTATGAACCACATGGAACTCTTCGCATCTGCGGCAACTTCAAGACCAAATTCAAAACCAAGGCTGTGATGTATACCTATCCATAACTACAGTACGATGATTTATTGTCTCGCTGTGCAGATGGAGATTGCTACTCAAAGATCGGCCTCTCTGAGTCATACCACCATCTTCCGTTTGATATACAGTCAGTAATAGTCATTAATACGCAATTTGGACTATATCACTACTATCGGCTGCCGTTTTGCTTACCAAAATCGCCATACATATTATATGATATATTACTACAGGATTTTCCCATTCCTCAAATTAGTCATATGTTAACATAGTAACCGGAACAGATAAAGGATACCATTTACGCAACCTATGTTGAGTTTTCATTCTGCTATAGCAAACAGACTTTTCTTTCAACCTGAAAAAGTGCTCATTTTTTCATCTGCCGGTATAGTTCTTCGGATATATTATGGGAGAAGACGGAGTGAGACGAACTGTGTTGCACCTACAAGCCATAGACAAACCACTTGCGCCGAACAATCTAAAAGAAAATCAGTCATTTCTCAGTAAAGTACTGTAGGGCCCTAGGATGAGGTCATCTTTACGATGGGTAGTGAAGGAGACAATCTTCTGCTTTGTCAGGAAGGCGTTCGGCTCTCCCACCTGGACATCTTGGATTCTAAGGGTAGGCGGAAACTATTGGAATCCGTGGGAGGAGGTGACAACGGGAGACATGGCGTTCAGGAAAACTATTGTTACGATAAGATACAGCAAATACAGGTACTTATCCTCGTACGATGACACACCCTGGTGTCGATCTACGTGTCTTTGTATTGTCTCATAACAAAACTGATGGGTCTTAACGTTTAATCATGTATGTGCCTGAAGCTCTGTCACCTGCTCAACAAAATAAATCAAATATCCAAAACGTGTCTCTCTGCATCACCTACGGCATACAAAACTTCCATGAGTATCAGTTCGGGAGAGCATTCGAGTTGATCACCAGCCACAAGGCGCTGTTGGTAACATGTACAGCTGATTCCCGCATCCCAGAATTCATAGCCCAAGCCCTAGAGTGCTGGCCCCTGTTTCTCAGTAATTATCAATATAAGATCATACGTAGAGCCACAGCTTGTCATGCCAATGCAAACAGTTTAACGCAGCTACCAACTGGTCCAGAAAAAAAAGTTTGATGCCTACCACGATCTGTTGGCAAAGACATGACCAACCACCAACAGCTCTAACAGATCATCAGCTGACAACCACACAACCATCAGATGCGAAGGCTAAATATCATCTTTTATGGCGTATATGGATTGCACATGCAATTTATGGCCACCATGGTTTCGAACAAGATAGCAGGAGGACAAAACATGTTCTAACACCCCCACCAACTTGAAGTTCGTCAATGAATACTGCTATGGGATGAAACACAAGGTGACCGATTCATTATTCAGGAGTGGTAGCAACCATCCTTCAATCACATTAGCTCATATTCATTGCCAAACAATTTGCACTCTGTTATGTATACTGACATGATATAAATCAAGACGTCACCAAGATAGCCGCAAACTACCAAGTGTGCACCACATCCTAGTCAGCAGTTCCATTCTTGACCGTCATTACAGTCCCTGATTACACCCCCATATATACTTTGCGCATCAATTTCTACAAGGTATTTGGAGAGTAGTAACGGGTGCCTATTCATATTACTTCATTGTGGTAAAAATATCCTTCACCTCAACGGAAGCTACCACTTGCGCGTTAGCCCATATATTTTCAATTGAAAGCCGCCATAAAGTCATAATCTCCGGCAATGGGCCCCAATTCTAGTCCCAAACCTTTGGGTTACTGCAATGATGCTGTACAAATCCAGATGGGAATGGTTCAGCGACATATCAACCAGATTCATTGTCAAAGTGTTTCCAAGCCTCGTTAGTCAGCATTGTTGCCAGCAAAAGCGTGACTGGCTCGGAGCACTATGGGACTTAACATCTATGGTCATCAGTCCCCTACAACTTAGAACTACTTAAACCTAGCTAACCCAAGGACAGCACACAACACCCAGTCATCACGAGGCAGAGAAAATCCCTGACCCCGCCGGGAATCGAACCCGGGAACCCGGGCGCGGAAAGCGAGAACGCTACCGCATGACCATGAGCTACGGACAAAAGCGTGACAAAATCCACCAGAAACACAGGTCGTTCCAGAAGACAGACCATCATCGCCATAGGACTTTTCATGTGCTCAGGCGTGGAAACGGCATAAGCAACCACACTAGATCCAGCACCATCTCACATCGGAAGATGAATGAACGCTATTACCGATGGAAACCGGCAGTACATAGCAATTACCAGCAGCCACACCAGTACCTCTACGCACATGTCACATTAGTCGTATGCAGGACGACAAGGCGTGTTCCACCCATGCCCAACAGCTCTCAAATCTTAGCATCTTAACATCGATGGACAAAGACGCATTGATAACATGGCTCATCGTAGGTTTAGTGGCCACAGCACAACTAAAAGTAACTATACTATCTGAGCACCAGCCATCCACATCGTCCGCTGGGAAACACTGAAGATGGTAACAAGCCAACTGTGGAACAAGTGGGAGTCAGTTCTCTTCAGGCAACTTTATCAAAACAGATCGTTGCCAGCTACACCAAGCCACCGACTTACCACTGCCTCTGCCACTGAACACTGAGTATAAAACTGTTTCAGTCACTCTCCCATTATTTCAAGTGTCACTTATAACGGACGCTGTAATGGACTCATAACATCTGGTACTTCAAATATCAGTTCCTTCTGACTCATTTATTTTCTTGTGGAATTTAATTTTATCCAGTACAAGGATGTGGCGATCTGATGACCGGTAAATACTGTACCACTATAGCTCCGTCGGTTGCAATGAACTACGCCAGTGACAGTCAGCAAAACAACGCCATACAGAGGGAAGCGAGCGTCAGCATGAATTCCATACGACATTTCACAATAACCCATATTCAGAATGAAATAGTTGACGACCACTGACTAGCCATGAGTTCGCCCGTCCAAGCGACGTTTCTTCGTCTCTTTTTTTTCCGTCACAGGGCCACCTCATGCCCGTTTGTCGGAGGTATTTATTCGGTTTTCTTGCCAATGTCGCAAAGTTTCCAGGTGGTGAATAACTGTTCGGTCGTTGATCTATGCTTCTCACGTCGGGCAGAAGTGTGACCTATGTCGACGCACATGACGGCTTTCCTTGTTTTACCTCTATGCTTGCTTGGTCGGGTATTGCCCTGTCGTCCTCCTCCGCATCGCCAGATACATCACGTACGTGAGTTCAGCATGGTGACAGTTCCAGGAGCACTGACCACTGATGTGCGAACTGCGTTGGCTGTTGTTTTCCTTAGAAGCAGTGCTCGTCTGCTTGGTCTTTGATCTGTCGAGCTGCTGACTGCTCCTTCGCAAACTACGCTGGTCACGGGCCTCCTTGTTCGACTGCAGCGGCTTCCGAATATTGTGGCATAACATGTCAAAGTCTCTTAAAATGTTCACTTAACCTATAGTAAATCTTTAATACGTATTTTTCTGCCGAATCTCTGCTCTGAACAACCATAAATAATACATAATTACTATACATAATCATAAGTAACACATAATTATTATTCATAATTATTGTACACCCTACAGCTATAAATGTATATAGATCATAATTCAGAGCACAGGTTTCTTCAAGGAGGGAGGAGTGTTGCACAAATAGTCCATCGATTTCAATGAACTGGCTCCATCAGTGCTCAGTAAAATGACGTCATACGTAGGCTGCACATTCAGCCTTGGCTATATGCATGTTACGGTTTTAACAGTCTTTCCCAGTATGGTCATGGAGAACTTGGTGCCGAGTTCAGCAGCTGCTAACTGAGAGAACAACTCACATTAGCAGCAATGGCCATTGTCATCAGCAAAGCGTACACGGAATTGTCAGTCTCACCTCCTGACAGTCTGATTAACTCATCGTCAGAATGTACCGCACTGGGAAGGACGGTTGAACCATAACATACTGTATGGCCAAGATCTAAGGTGCATGCCAGAACTGAGTGGTGATCAGCGATGATGAGGGCCCTCGGAAATCAGTGTACAGAAATTAACAGGCTTTGCATCCTTAGAACAGGCTCGAACATGCAACCCACTAGAAGATAGGAGAAGACAGTCACCAGCAGGTAACCCAGTGATGCGAAGCCACCAAGTTGTGTGTAGAGATGGGGTGGGAACGTGCAGTTTCTGAAGACGGAGTCCTTGGAAGGAGACAGGATGCTGCATCTGACAGTGCAGCGGTCTTCACTTCTAAGTTAATAGCTGTTGAAGATCGAGGTGTTCGGCACCACTTACTGTGTATAGAATGTTGGCAAGCATCTAAGAACATCTGAGAATCAGGGACTGATCTGTGGAGGGGGAGTGGGGGGCTATTCTTAAGAGTCTCATGGCCAGAACTTCCCCAACAGTAGCACTTTCACCGCGAAAGGGGCGGTAGGCTGTAGCAGACATATGTCACCATTGGGCGGTGACGAGGTTATTCATTGTGGTTCTCTTCGCTGATGACAACGACCATCACTGCCTATGTGAGCTGCCGTCCCAGCCAGTAGCTTTTCACTTCGGTGCCCAGTGCTCCAACTGTCACCTGCATCATCAAGGGGAACAGGCTATCACCTATTGCAATCCCATCTCTGTAAAAAAATGAATTGTTCACTGAGAGGTTCCAGTCACCACCTCGACATTTGACACCAACAATACAGTAACTGTAAAAGTACTTACTTGTCCTGTAGATTATGGTATAAAGAAACGGTCTGTGATGTTCATAATATTTCACTTTTTGGTAAACATATTGAGGATGAGAAGTTTGAATACATGATTCGTTTCATAGTAGTTCCTATTCCTTCCTCACTACTTAATTAATTAGAGCGAAATAAGGCATGTCCCTATCATGCCACGTTGCTGCATTGGACACGCTAAAGCACAAGTTGTGCCACACTAATTTACCATTAAGAGGTTTGCTGAGCTCGTGTGTTTTCTTCTACATTGGTCTTGGTTGCACACGAGCATACAATCGTCTGTGAATAATGGATGGGCAAGTGGGAAATCTCAATGCTAGTTTAATAAAAATCTCGAAATAATGCGAAGCTACCTTGCTTTTTAAAAGAAAAATTCAGGAAAAAACAATCTTCAGTGCCAGTCAAACGGCAATAATTGAAGGTAAGTTCATGGGTCCCAGCTATCAAGTATCCAGCACAATTTCAAGTTTTCATTTGAATGCATACTATCAGAACCCATAAATCCCCTCTGCGTGAGAGCTCGTTTATGAACTGCTAATTAAAATGTGAGCTTTATTTTGGAATTACTGAAATCATTGTTGGGAAGCTGTTAGTGTGGGTAATATCGACAGCCTAGTTCTATTCATATATAAACATTTAAACAGCTAATATTAATAAACAGAGTTATGTGTTTGTCAGAAAGTCTCACATTGTGAATCACACTAGGCTCTGTCTGCACCAGTATGACACAGCTCCTTCTCACATCTATGTTCTCATGCTCCATGGCCATTTATCGCTTTATGAGATGCAGACTGCTACTGATTCTTTTTGTTGGTGTAGGGAAGTATAAGATTTTCTACACTCTACAATGAAATCTCATACAATATAGGTTACATGGAGCATAAATGCCACACAGCACCAGAATAGTGACTCGAGGCAATTCTAGTTGAGCTGCTGTTTTAATAGCCCATGTCTGCCCGGGTGGCGTCGGTAGAATTGGATATTCCCACGAATGGAAAAAATGGCAGTTGAATACCGTAACTCAGTACACTTAGAAATTTCAGACACTTCTCATCTGTTATAAAAATATGAGCCATATTTCACACCAAACACTCCAACATAATTGTATTTTCCTCTTGTTCTCTTTGAATGTATGAATTATTATCCGTTTCACGTCGAAATAGGTCAATTTTTTTAAGGACTCATGATGATGAGTCTATTATCCTCAAAGAACCCCACATATACTTTCAGTGGGATACACACACTAAAATGGTTTCTTATCGACCCATCTATGAACCATCCTGCATTCTGCAGACCATTCAAGGCTGAAATTTTTGTGGAAACATGTTTTGAGGGTCGATGTGATTCCGGTATTTCTTGTGCAGTCGATGCTATTAAGTTCAGATTTTATTTCTTGAAACAGAAAAGTGAACACATTATATGTAAGTTGCGATGCTGCTGCTGTAGAGCTTCCATTTTCCTTCATGAATATGCATTCCAAGTATGGGAAATTTTTGCTCGGAATTGTTAAATCCTCTTAGTGTTCAATGAGAATCCTTAGCTCATAATCATTATTAGTCACTGTCGAAGCAAATGCTTTGTGAGGTTATCATATTGAACTGGGGGCTGTCATGTTCGATGATGCAATTGTGTGCTTTCAATCCTGTCGATTTAAGGGACTTACAGTTCTCCCATGTTATCGCGTTGTGCTTCCGCTGCAAAGTCGTGTACTGATGGCAGTGAGCCAGTTTTGTACCTTCGCCCATGCTGCTTCAAGGGAAGAAGTACACGATTTCATTATCAGCGATATATTTCCGCAAACTCCCTATTTTCATCTGTCACTATTTTCACTGTATGGTTCTTCTAGACGATTGAATTTAGTGGTAAATCACCTCAATAATGCGTCTGAAATCAGAAAACAATTTGAACTATCATATTCCTTAAGGATAGCACTCTTAGAAGAATGTTGTAAACATCAATTCAGACTTGCAACGGACAACAGCTGATAGATTTCTAGGCACAGCCGGTGTAGACCACGGGGTACAGAGAGCACCAAGTGGAAGAAAATTTATTAATGGACTACTAATGCAGTTGGCATAGGGCCCGGAGCGAAGAGTGAATTTGCCTTAAGAACTCAGATTGTGGGGTCTCTAGCTATGGTTGGCATGAAGTATGGAGTACAAACTTACTGCAGAGTGGTCGAGCAGGGACCTAAATACTCGTCTGGCAGAAAGATACTGGCAGAGGTACGAGGCTCACGTAAGCAAGCTAGTGCCGCGTTAGCAGCATTGTTGGCGGCAATGCTTCTGCGTCCGGTGCTAGGTTGGTGTCAGACGGTATGGTGACAGCTACTGGAGGTTCATTTGTAAGCAATTTGGCGTATTTGGGTGTTGGTGCAGGCTATTTTTGTCTGGACTCCACAGGAAGTGTCATTAGCGGACCACAGCTGCGGTAACACATGGTACACAACTGGATGGTTTGTGGCTGTGCCATCAGGAAATACAGCATCCCATTCCCTCTGAGGGAAGAGATGGCATAGTCATCTCAAAAAAGACATGGCTGCCAAATGCAGTATGTGCCCTGGACTTGTGAAGGTACTTCCTGGGATGATTGCTCAGATAGTTTAGGCCTGGACCCAGGGAGCATTGGCCAAGGCAACTCTGATGGGGCCACAACTAACGGTATATCATAGCACTGGTGTCTTTCAGTGCTGGTGTGAAGTGGCTCTGGTGTCTCATGCCTGTGGTACATCATAGCTTTGGTGCACTGTGACACCATTATCCAAGACCCTGGTGTGTCAAGGTGCTGGTGCTGGTCCGGAAACAGTGCAACATCATGAGATGGGTGGCCTGTCCAGAAGGAAGCGGGATAATAGGAAAAGCATGTGGGATGCTCCAGAATGCTGTAGAAGCGACCTGACAGGAATGGGTCAGTGCACTCATTACCGAAGGTCGGCAGCCTGCAAGAGCCTGACCAGAAGCATGTAGCGTCTGCAGCGTGATGATGGAGTCAATTGTACTACTGGAGGGGATGGAGCTCCTGGAGGTAGTGGTGCCACTGGAGGTGTTGATGGTGCTGGAGGTGATGGTGCCGTTGGGGACGAGAGTGCCTGTGGAAGGGAAGGTGCTGAGCTGTTTACTGCTCAAATTACACAGCTACTCAAGAAATAGGAAGCTAGGGATCTTTGCTGATGATAAGATACTAATCATACAACCTTCAAGCCAAATTTAAACAGCCATAAAATTATTAAAACTTCATGGGCACAGGAGAGAGTAAAAATTTAACAAAACTGAAACGCCTACATAATAATCCACAGTCCAAAAATTTTTATACTAAAACACAAGGTGACTAAATAAGGAGAACCCGGCGCTGAAAACCTCGCCAGACAGGAATGATAGATAGGGTTACAGCGTTCCCCAATAATATGAAATAACTAAAATTTAGATTAAATAAGAATGATGGTTGTTATCTCAGCCACAAGTATAATGTTGAAATAACTTCCAGAAGCAATAAGGTTATAAAAGGGTAGCCTTTCATAATATAACAAATGGAATGACTCAAAATCGTTCCAAAATTGCAACTTAACTTTAAACAACAGCATTAAAGGCCATAGCGGCGCTTGGAAAAAATAACACTGCGGAAGACAAACAGCTAAAACTTTCGCTGCCCGAAACGTGTATACAGGATCGCATTAACTGGCGGATGTGTAATCCGACTGGGCCCAACGTTAAGTACCCCTGACAAGGATTTGTAAACAGAACCCACTCCGGCGCACAAGTAGTCTTAACAAAATTCCCTGCAGCACAAATAAATTCCAATAAGTGCAAGCTCCAGTCACAGCCAAGATTATAATTAATAATAATTACGCTCCTAAAAGTTAATGCATGGTCTTACCGAGGGATCCTGGAAAATTAACAGTCTTCTAAGAAGTTAGCAACAATTTAAGACACCACTTACAGTGTGGGCTTAAGGAAATTCCCGTATTAAATAATTATACCAAATCCTGCAGGAACAAGTGATTAAAGCAACCCCGAGCCACTTGTGTTGAATTCTACCGCTGCTGGACACGTACATTGTCCGCCCAAGCTCAGATAGGACAGTGGGTCCTAAAACAGACTGAAATTTCCATAGAAACCTCTTAAAATAACACAACTGTACATGCCCTGAAGCAGAATAAGCAGTACATTAGCCTCAATGAATAAGACACTGTGGAACCAAGTTCAGAACTATCCTTAACTAATCTCCGGCAGATACCACATGCGGCCGGGCGGTTCTAGGCGTTACAGTCTGGAACCGCTCGACCGCTACGGTCGCAGGTTCGAATCCTGTCTCGGGCATGGATGTGTGTGATGTCCTTAGGTTAGTTAGGTTTAAGTAGTTCTAAGTTATAGGGGACTGATGACCTCAGAAGTTAAGTCCCAAAGTGCTCAAAGCCATTTGAACATTAGATACCACATGCCACAGTAAGTCTCACACATCTTCACCGGTTGACATCAGAATATAAGTCATACGTAACTTAATGCTTCCAGTTACGCGATGAGATGTCCAGCATGAGACGACGAAGCCGCCACAGTTTCGCATGCAAAGGCCCCCACTAATCATCACCCTACACTCGGCGCGCCGCCAAACGACAAGGACGGCGAGACACAGGCACCGCGGATGGAGACGACGGCACACTTTCAAAATAAAGTTGCCTCGTCGAACGCCGACCGGAAAGAGACACTGGCCACACGCCAAGCCGGAAAACCAAAGGCGGAACAGTCAGAGATACAAGACCAGACGAGTATCGATATCAGCGACGCAAGTGGAACATAACTAGCGCCAGTCGCCAGGACTCAGGTGCCACTGGAGTGGAAGGTGCCACTGGAGATGAAGGTGCTGCTGTAGGCGTTGGTGCCACTGGAGGTGGTGTGGTTCCACTGGAGGTTGTGTTGCCACTGGTGGCAAAGGAGTTGCTGGGTGTGAAGGTGACGCTAGAGGGTAAGGTGCCACTGGAGAGAAAGGAGGGCTTGGAGGGAAAAGTAACACTGGAGAAGCACGTGGTGCTGGAGCGACGGTGTCGCTGGACGTGATGGCGCTGATGAAGCAGTGTAAAACACAGAGAAATGGTGTGATGGCATCAACTAATGGGAATCTGGAATGATGCTGTGCCCAGAGGGTGGAGAAAGGCTGTGAATTGGTGGAAACGCAGAAGGCTTTGAACATGTAGATAAGAATGAAGGAATGGAAGGTGTCGAGGAGAGGCGTGGAGGATGTCGCAGAACTTGTAAGATGTTGAGGAGTGATGTGGAGGATGTCACAGTATATGTCAGGTGTCGAAGGATGTTTCACGCTATCAAGGATGAGGCCTCGGAATGGAGAGTGTAAACTGGAGCACGAAAATTATCAGAACAAGCATTGAGTTAGGCCTGCAAATGGACATAGGACAGGGTAACAAGGCCTGCCCCGGATTAATGAACTGCATAAAAAACTGGATAGAGAGGATCACCAGAAGAAACAAGAAGAAAACTGAAAAGAGACAGAGAACATTGAGAGGACACACATGAGACAAAAATCAACAACAGTCCGAAGTCGTGCATAGATATGGAAGGCTATGGGCAAGCACAAAAAGACTGACAATCTGGACACTAGTCACTGTGGATATGGAATCCCCAAGACAAATGTCCTCGTCGCCATTGTTGTGGTGACGAGAACACTGAAAGTTCGATCTTTGCTGCTGCAGAATGTGACTAACGTAGCAAATTTGGAATTTCATTACCATTGTAGATACAAGGAGGGTGCAAACGTTGCTCCACGTCACTGCTTTAATGTGGGCCAAAGAGGCAACAAACGTTGATCCTCATTGCCATTGTGGTGAGGCAAGGAGGTAGCAAATAGCCATCTTCTTCACCATTGTAGAAGCACAATGATGGGGCATTGGTGATCCTCATCACAACTGCAGCATTCACCCCTGAGGGGAACAACACGTTATGATGCTGTGCTCAGGTAGCCAAAAACAATGGAACTTTATTGAGTCTACAAACTAAAATAGAATAATTGTTTAGTGGAGCAGGAGTCGGCACTGTTCAGTTCAGTCTGATGAGTACTCACTGAAGCACTCGATTGTGATAGCAGGTAATCACTGACATGGGACTCAAATGTCTCAGTGGGTAATCACTGAAATTGCACAAGGATGTTTTTATGTGGATCAAGTTCACGATGATAGTGTCCTGTGATGGAGTTAGATCGGTGAAAAGTCAGAGACAAAATTCCACAAAACGGTGAGCCGTGGAGGACTCCAACTGATAGCCCGTGTATAATATGGAGCGTAGAGAGCACTCGGTAGAAGAACGCTGACTGCGGAACCACTATATGCTGTCGCCGTAAGGCCTGGTGTGCGAACTGACTGCAGGGCAGTCGGGAGGCGACCTAAATACTCGTTCGGAGGAAGGGTACTGGCGGAGGCACATGACACACGAAAACGTGATAGTGCCTTGATGGCAGCGGTGTTTGCTGCGATGGTTAAGCCTCTGGTGGTGATGCTGCTGCCACATAGTATGTAGTGGCTGCTGGAAGCTCGGTTGTAAACAACGCAGTGTCTTTATGTGTTGCTGCTGATTACTGTCATCCGATCTCCGGAGGAAGTGTTGCTAGAGCGGCGGCAACCCGTAGTACACAACTGTACGCTTGGTGACTGTGTCGCCAGGGGATACAGCACGGGAACCTTCTGAGAATTACTACTTATAAACCTAAGGTTGACGACTCTACTTCTCTTGCTCTCCAACCAATCCTCCAAGCTTCTCCAAGCTTCCCAAATATCCCTCCAGATACATCTTCACCTCCTAATGTAATTATTGGCCATCAACAACCAGCCCATTTATCTTAATAATGCACTTAAATATTTCTTTTCGATCTACACTTCCCTTCGTGAGATAACTATTGGCTGCATCGTCGATAAGTGGGAAATTGGTCGCCCTATGTCTTGTATTGCAGAAGCAATATACGTCTTACTAGAGAAATGCGTGACTTCGAACGCCCAGAACCGCTCTAAAATGTGCTTAGAATGTAAATCGCTCGTTCCAGAAACAGTAGTACGAGCCATTCGTACGCAAAAGCACACACACGTCTTGTCACAAGAGATATCTGAATGAACTTTGGTAATGTTAAGGAACAAAATGTCATTATACTATAACCAAAACTGCACATATTTCATTCTTGTGACTTATTGCTGTGTTTCCATCTGCTTAAAATAGCTTCGCTATCTCAACAACAACCTTTTTGTACATACCTGAAAGCATTGTATATCCATTCAGTCTTCAAACTGAATAAAGCCACTTTTTGATATTCAGCATGTCTTCTGCATTCAAATACTCCAATATCAACGCTGCAACAATTACGATTTCAAACGATGAACTCGCATGTCAATGTCATAACTTGCTTTATTTGCTTTTGCCAAGCATATTGTAATATAGGCTTGTACTTCGGTACAGAAAGTTTACTGTCTAGCACAGATTTAAGTCTGATGATGGAATAACGATCGAGTAACTTTATTTGTGGTACACAGCACGTCCCAAGTTTGCCTTTAACATTCTGATAACGTTCTTGGGATTAATTCGCCTCATGATACAGGTGTACACTCCAGACACTCATTTTTCTTTCTTCAACAACTTTTTACTTGGGCTTCCATCCTCGCCTACAACAATTTCTTCCTCTCACGAAACGTGCATTCATGAACTAGGCTCCAGTGCCATTGACAATATATGTGCTTTTCCGTATACTAAAGCAATAATAGAAAATCTTCTGAGACATAAGCTGTAACCTCCTGATGTTAAAATTATTGAATAAAAATGCTTTCGTTCTTACGGATTCATAAAGGAATAAATGTAGACACCTGTTATTCTGTGTGAAGCAAAATGCATTACTTCGTAGTTAGAAAGAAACTTGGAAAGAAACTGAAGTTTTTTTCTGGACGATATCGAATAAAATAACTATATTTGCAGTAAAATAATTTATTTCTTCCATGTGAATAAAAGCAATCCCCTGAAGTTAATGATCAGAAATAATAAATTCATCTCCCAAACCATCAAGGTCAGTGCTCTATCTTCCAGAATTTCATAAGTACCCCTGTATTTCATGAGATTGAAATGGAGTTTTTCCTCTGACTAGATAAAATATTTCATCTGTACTTTAAAATCACAGAACATTAACGCACCAGAACAGGGAACTTCACGAGTGCAGAGGTTCCGTTGTCTTTAAAGAATTATTTTTTTCCTACCTTGCCTTCTGCTGTTCCTTCATTGGTAACTACATCGCTTACATTTAAACAGCTGTAATAAGTTAAAATATTCTTCGGTGGCTTTTTATTTCTCATTGTGTAGACAATCTAGTGACGTGCGTAATGGAGACCACTTGCAGGCATTCCTTGATCCTGATATTCAGCATGTTGCCAAATGTATTCCTATGATCAGAATGTCACGAACTTTGAAAATGTTCCTCTTCAGTGTAGAACAAGCATTCCGAGACTATAATAGCTCGGTTGTCAATAATTTAGGTGGCTGTATGCCCGATAATCTATAGAGCAGCATTATTTTAGTAATTGGATCTCGCTTGCGGTCATGCCCCATCAGTTCTCGATCTTTCAAATAGCAGGTGTTCATCCTATCAATCATAGCTAGAAAAATCCACATGCCCTGCTCTGCTCCACAAACAAATCTGAGCGCGAGCGAGTGCACTTCTTCACATTTTAGGCAGGTGGCTGTTGTACTGAGGTAGATTGTGCAGTTCGCAGGGATTTTGTGACTGACAAATCAGATATAGTGAGAGAATCCGTGGAGGAAGGAACGATTGGTGAACGTTGCGCTACAATAGCAGTCGTGCTTCTATGGTTCCCTTTATTCAGTGGGATTTCCAGGTGAGTTCTCTGTCATAATTTATATGTCGTTCCGCTAAGAAGCTGAGAGGTATTTGGTGTACTTGCACTCACATAACTAATTCAACGAAATATTTCCGAATGTGCTGGTATGCAGGTCGAATCCTCGCGAGGTGTATAGGAGGCGCTAAGCTCGGCCTCAGGCTGGTTAACAGACTGCAAAGAAGGCGTGCACCCAGCCGCTGTATTTCTTTTCTCATTCGGTCGATGAGAAGTGTCTCGCATGGTGTCGAACGCTGATTAGCCCAAAGCCGCCACGCAAAGGGGCGCATGATGAGTGCTGCGAACTTTACCTTACAGATGATAAAACAGAGAAGAAACCAACTGAATGCCCGCTACATATTCGCCGCCGAAGCGTCAAGGAACTGAAATACTTGAGCCGTGAAGTACATTTTGATTGAGACGTATACGCGAATATTATTGTTTGTACCTTTGCCAAGAGGTTCAGGTGCCTATCAGAGTGCGGATTCAGAGTGCTCCTGATGAGTTCAGTAGGTCTGCCCATTTCTTAGTTTTCATGCAGCCAGTTGTGACCTCGCAGTAGATTCACAGAGAATGGTACGACGTTTGTTGCCCAGCGCTTGTCACTTCAGTTGTTGTGACCAGGCTCTACTACATGGGAGTATGGTCGTCTTCCTGTATTTGATCTGAGGCCCAGACGCCTTCGTGTTGATTTAAATTGCGCCTTCCAGGGAGACTAAGTTTTGCTGGGAGGAACTACTAACCCCTCTTCTAGAGCGTCGAGTACGGGGATGTCTCTCCACACGTCATTAGCAACAACTTGAAAGGAGTCTTTCAGGATGTCCCAATAGCGTTGGTATAATTCTGCTGCGAGGCTATGAGGCCCTGGTGACTTTCCCTTAGCTGCACGGAAGGTAGCGTTCTCAATTTCGTCGACTGTGAATTTGGCTTTCAGACTAATTCTATCCGCCTATTGCGGGTGTTCCTGGATAGTGCTCAGTATTGTACGATAAGCCTTGCATGCTGGGTACTATAATACGAGAGTTGGAACTTAAATAGTGGCAACTATTTATTCACAACCGATACATAAGAGTTACATGTTTGCACCTATTACTGTCCTTCAAAGTAGTCACCAGCTTTGTTGAGCCTAACGGAGCATAAAGGTTTCGTTGACGATACAGGAGATACCTCGACTGTTAAGATGACACTGGACATTAGTGAAGGAAATGCCGTCACGCATCAGGACTGCGGTGCCAGCAGAATTTTCACTACTCACGTTAAAAATGGCAGTATAATCCGCAACAATAATATCGGTAGTGGTAAGTTCCTGAAGGAGAAAAATACCCACTGCGGTTCTGTACTGAAAGTCTGCGTGAGCATGGACCTTATGGCCGCAGCTACTCCGGTGAATATTTGTTATAGTGATGTTGTAAGTTTTGCACTGCGTCAGGGGGTTGTACCTGCACTGCAGTGTGAGGTGCCATTCCTGTTCCGACTTCCACCCCTCAGGAGGGAATGGGGGGGGAGGGGGGGGAGAGGTGCAGGTGCAACATGCCATCGTCGAATAGCGTTAGCAAACAACAGCTGCTTTACATGCGAATCACTGTTACCACTGTTTTCCTAAGCACATTTTGGTGCAGTTCTGAGTGCTCAAGGTCACGCACTTCCTTAGGTAGAGGAAACAAAGAAAATTACGTAACAAAACACCAAGAGGCAGCAGAAGAAAAGATTTGTGCTCATCAAAAAGCCTTAAGCCGAAAAGCATAAAGCAATTTCTACAGATAAAAATTGAGTAATTTTACTTGTGTCGATAAATCAGTCACGGCAGTTACAAAAGTGAAAAGAATCATTGATCTTCCAGTGAACGCAATTACTGTCCTTTGGTGCCTTCATGCTGCTCTTTTCCACTGCAACAAAAGAATTTCTCAACAGATCGTCATCGAGAAGCACGTACAGCTTCCTGCCCTTGCTATCTCCTAGCTGGAGTAGGCTTATAGGACTTGGTGGTAGGGATAAGTTTTCTATTCGGTCGGGGATGACGAACTGTCCATAGAGAACAGATAACACTCACAACTCTCCAAATCATACTGTCGCCGCAACTCAACGTTGAAGTTCTATCCAGTATGAATTCGAAGGGATACATTCACGTTTTAGAAGATGTGTGCTGCCAAACGTTCGATCTCTCTACCTCACAGAAGAGATACCTACCATCGACTTAATACACGATAACAGCAACGTACACACATTGACAGTTATCAGAAATTGGCTGAATAGAGTAACAGATGAATCTGCGTTGAATAGCACGAGATGCTATATGGATAAACTCAGATAGAATTTTGTACGTACAGGATCACCTCCAACTGAACATAGTACTTGTGGTCCCCATATGAAGTGTCAGAGATCTGCTACCTTCCTTTGACTTTGTGATCAGTGATCCCATTTCAGAAAGTCGATGGAATAAACTGCTGATTTTTTTTTCAAGTAGAATATGGCGATTTATATGCCAAAAAATGCGGATTTAAAAGCCGTTTGATTTGAGATCTCACGTTTGTACCAACAGAAGTGAGAGTAGGCCTTGATCCGCCAATGAGTGACCGCTCATTAAGCAAAAACTATGAATGACAATTACACTTGTGATATCATACACAAAAACCAGCACAGACCACAGACAATTTTTTCAACTCTGGCGTCTAAAAGGTAAAGTGAAATTAATGCAACGTACAACATGTGTCAGACTGGACGAAGCTTCCGAATTTGATTTGAAGAAGACACAAACCTATTTGGGTATAACACTCCTAATACGTCTGCCACAGCTACTCACATTGATAAATAGGCATTGCTTTCGACAACATAGATGAAAATCTAGTAACACCTCATGAACTAAAGAAGGGAGATAAAATGAGTCTATTTCAAAAACTGAAATTATTTGTTCACAATAGAAAAAATAGACAGAACATACTCAACGGCAAAACGAAGAGAGTAGCATCGAACTTTTTAGAAGCTTCTAAAGCATACTGGACGATACACGAAATCATAAAAACACGAACTCAACATCCAAATAACCATACCAAGTCATTAACAAATAAATGTGCTGAAATACTCTGCGCAACAGAATTAAAGGATCACTTTTTGGAAACCCCGTATTTGTCTCTCATTGTGAGACATAGGTTTGAAATTTGGGTAAAAGGTGTCTACAACCCCTTCCTCCGTAATAATCCAAAACCGTGGCGCTCTGCGACGTCACCCTCGGGCTCGGCGACGCTTCAAACAGCGAGGTGTTGACAGATACGAAAGCCAGAGACCAGAAGTACATTTGCAGTGTAAAGTGGGTTATGATTTCGTATTGATACCAAAATTCTCCACAGTTCTGCCCAATGCCACCGTGGATGTGCCACACGATGAAAAGGTCGTCACACCCTCAAAATGGTTCAAATGGCTCTGAGCACTATGCGACTTAACTTCTGAGGTCATCAGTCGCCTAGAACTTAGAACTAATTAAACCTAACTAACCTAAGGACATCACACACATCCATGCCCGAGGCAGGATTCGAACCTGCGACCGTAGCGGTCGCTCGGCTCCAGACTGTAGCGCCTAGAATCGCACGGCCACTCCGGCCGGCCGTTACACTCTCCCACCTCACTAACCACAACTCACCCCTTCTCCCGACGCCTCTGCGACGGAGGTGGGAACCGCGACGCACAGTGTTGAAATCACGCGGTTTTCTTATGAGTGGCAGAGGAAAACATATCAGAACACCGCTACTCAGAACCGACACGAAAAGGCCGCAGGTGACATAAAGGGCTTCAATGCACTCCTTGCGCGGAGACACCGATTCCCACACATTTCGTGGTCGAAAACGACAGTTCGGAGTGCAACGAGTGACAGGACGACATTCTTGACAGCCTTTCAAACTGTCGACACCTCCTGGGCCATTCAACCCTTCTGGGCGGACGTCACAGTGATGCAACTCCAGTGAACGCGAACTCACCCCTTTGGGATGCATTGCGACCGCAATGTTTGCCTTGCTATACCGTGTGCAACCACTGCGGACCGTCCAAAACCATTCAACGAAATCTGAACGTCATCCAAAGCAGCAAAAGGAGCTTATGCTTTTTCAGCCCTCCTGATTCACATCCTCCTGTGACGTGAGCACAGAGGTGTATGACATTGACACATGCGTGAATACAACAGCAGAACGTCCCCTAACCCTCCCCCACCCTCCCCCATTTATTGAGAATTTTAAATATGTGCCATTACAGAGAAAGTCTGTACATTAGTCATAGGCGCCTGCAGACAGGAAACTGGAATAGGAGATGTGTCAAGTAGTTGCCTGCCTGCAAGTGCCTTGGGCTAATTCCCAGATTTTCTCTGTAAAGGCACAGTTTTAAAATTCTCAATAAATTTGGACAGGTGTCACCGACGGTTTTGCAGAACTGGCGGGTCATCTAGGGACACTTTGCGATTGTATTCGTGCATACGTAATTGTCACATGCCTCCATTATCAAGCCACAGGAGGGTGTGAGACAAGAGGGCTGGAAAAGCATAAGCATCCTTTGCTCCTTTGGATGACGTTCTGATTACGTCGAACGGTTTTGAACAGTCGCCAGCGGTTTCATTCTGTACACGAGAACAAAACGTAAGGTCGCACTGCACTCCAATGGTGTGAGATCACGTTCAACGGGATTGCTGCCCAATGTTGTCCGTCGAGAAGGGTTGAATCGCCTAGGTAGTGCCGACAATGTCAAAGGTTTTCAAGAACGTCGTCCTGTCACTCACTCCACTACAAACTGTCGTTTTCGACCAATAAATTTGTGGGAATCAACGTTCCAAGGAAAGAGGTGGTTTATGCCTTTTCATGTCGATTCTGAATGGCGATGTGCCTGAAAATTTTTGCTCTACCACTCATAAGAAAATCGCGTGATTTCAACGCTAGACGTCGCGGTTCCGAGCTCCATCGCAGAGGCGTCAAGATAAGGGGCGTGATGTGGTTAACGGGGGAGGGGGGTGGGGGTGGGGGGAGAGGAGTGTGCCTTTCCGCAACAAATGTCACATTCATATTATCATGTTCAGGGACATTCTTACACATCTGTATAACCTTAAAAAGTATGTTGAGAATGAAAACAACGACAGTTAGCGAAATTTGTATTTTTTTAAAGTTTTTTGTTGTGTTCATAAAGTACCCCTTAACTCGATGTAAATACTGCATGTATTTCTTTGATGTTGCTAAAAGGTATTTACAGGTTCTGTCCCCTATTTATGCATAATTTTCTATATGAAGAATATGTTGTTAATAAAAGTTAAACACATTTAACGAAATTGTTTTAGTTTCTTGTGGTGGGCAGAAATTATTCCCCCTTGGTATTACACGATATGGGATTTGCGTTGGTAATGCTAGTATTACTGATGAAAATGTTTATTTGCGCTTATAACGACCCTCTCATTCCTTTTGCTAGAATATCTTGTAAGTTACTTAATTATTGGTTAAAACTTATAATGTCAGAGTCACATTACGATCAAAAGTGACATGTTACGTCTTTTTCCTATGGAAATGGAGTTCAAAACAAACTGGCTGCGTCCAGCAAATGATACTGATCCACTTGAATATGAAGGTGTAATCCCTATAAAGCCGTCGTTAAAGAATGAATGTGATTAACACAGATAATTGTTTTAATTTAACGTTTATGTCACAGAATTCGCATTTACCAAACCTCAATCCGACATGGACAACGTAAGAGTCGCGCGCCATGCTTAGGAGACACCAACTAAACAGATTAGAGATTCCTGTTAATCTTCTGGCCCAAATAGTATCTGCACAGACAACAGAGGGTGACGTATTTATCAGCAGTGGCAGCCCATGCAGACTGTCATGGGTTCCTGATGATTGCTGTGCTGTAATGAATGTTCTGTCTATAGTGATGCGCGGATGGTGTTTTGCGTAGTGGGTCATGCAGTATCCACCTTTATTGGTGCCCACATGCCACCCTATGGCTTTTCAGCCTCCACTGTGTCAGGGTGGCTGTGACGTGTGTGAAGGTGAGACTGCTCAACACTAGAAGTATTATTATCGAGCATGGCTGTAGGCATTTTGGGAGACAAATCTAGTGCAATTGTCCCGTGGTTTCGGTACCCACAGCTGATTCCAGTACATTCTTAGCAGCCACATTTCAACACCTGCTGTTGCTTTTGCCAAAATGACAACTTTTGTCCACCGTGGAGTGAAATATGAGATCCTGGATATATGAGTCTCTGTAGCAGTGTAATTTTCGACGTTAATTGTGACACATGAAGCAGATGCAGTAACATCTTACACCTTGCATCTCTGAAGCACCTTCGAAGCACTGACACCACGCACAAAGGCTTGGGGGTATGTTGCAAGAGAGATGATGAACTTTTTTCAGAGGCTAACTGAACATCACTGTCTGAGACCAAGTGCGCTGAGATCCTTCGGCAGAGGGTATGGCCTGTGATACAGACAACGAACATGAAGTTAGAGAGTGTGTATGTTAATACCAACTGCATTACGCCCAGGGCCGCGCATGCAATGTCCATATGTCCATCCTCTTATGGGTGGCCTGTTATCGGTCAAGCATAATATGGTTGTGGTGGTAATGCCTGTCTGCAGCTCAAACTATGCAAGACTGGACCAGCCATTTTCTGTTGATGTCCATAGCTGGCAGAAGAGCGCTTATGCCATGCTGTGAGTCGTCAGTGGGTAATAAATAAACGTCTGCCTGCTGTATTACTGAAAAAACAGACGTTTGTTTCAAGCATACTTTTAGTTACAGGACAGCTTTCTTTCATGTCATGTCCAGATATGTGTTGGTCGCACTTTCCTTCACAGTTTATATACCTAATGCGGTATTTAGACAACAACTCTTTTAGATTTGTGGGACCCAGAGCTAATACTGTATAATATAGTTAATATTTCAAGTTGTTTGTATTTGTACAACTCAAGTTGTGTGTTTAGTACCATAAACCGTTTTCATTCCACATCTAACAGTATCTATCGTTACATTTGTAAGCGATGTAGTTACCAATGAAGGAACAGCAGAAGGCAAGGTCTAATTTGGTTAAGTTCTGACGGCCAAATAATTTATCCGATAGTTCTTCTGGAAGCGGTATTTATCTCGAATTACGCATTAACTGAAGCCTTGAAATCGTCACATATACGCACCCGGTTTCACCATGGATGTAGTCCACTGAGTGGGAGCAAATAGCGCTTTGACGTCCTGATTCTAAAGTAATATGTCTCTGCTTTCACGTCTTCTCTTCGTGACAAATGAGCAGGACGAGGCCTGCAAAAAACGTGAGATGGACTATGCGTTTAGGTATGTCAGCTTCCTGGACTGGGTTATGACAGGGATATATATTCTTTGCACATTGTATCAAAGAAAACGGAATGGTTCCCAAGACTAGATTAATTACATGTCGGATTTGGAATCTGAAAACTGTAAATTCTTGTAATCTAGACATATTAAAAATTGATAGAAATGCCACCAGTACAAGAATCAGATTACCATCAATATTCCTACACACGGAAGGCCCCTTACTATGACCTTTTAAAGACAGTTTCTTCGTATTACATGTGACGAATTGTGTGTTAGTTCATTTTATTGTCAAGCAATTAATGACTGTGTGTGTCTTTATTGGTTAAATACACTGAGCCACCTATTTTCATTTCAAAGTTTCTTGGAATACTATTCGGAAATAACGCCAGAGTCATTTTTATCGGTGCTATTATTTTCCTCGCTGGTTAAATGCCTAAAATGGCTGATTATGCTACAGCTGACATTGACAAATTTTTAAACGCTTTGTACAATTCTTGCAACTGTGTTCGCAGTAGCACTTGATACACGACTGGCTTGGCTGCTAATAACGCTAAGAATAATCTTCTTTAACACTGCTTGTTGATGACAACGATAAGGAGGAGCGACAACTTGGTTCCTTTGGCGACATCGTTTTTCTCGCAATAGTGTTTTCGAGTAATTCTGATGAGCAGATGCTAAATACGAGTGTGGTTAATGACTAACATGAATTTTAAGATTCTGTATGAAACATTTTCCTCACATATTGGTTGTATTCACCTGTTCATCGATAACTTGTTGGGCCGTTATTGCACTATTTCCAGGACGTCCTCAAACCACGACTCGTACATCTAGCCCGTGGCTGCTCTCTCTGACTGAGGAGCTAAGTGAATGGCTACATCTCTTCTACAGGAATCATCATGAGATTAATTGCACTATTCATTTTGGCACTGAAAGTGAGAACGTCGACCAAGGCCTCTTAAATAGGCAATTGTCAGCTGACTATCCATCTTCTGAAATTTTCTAATGAAACGTAAAGCGAGTGGTCACTTTATGAGACTTCACACAGTAATAGTTGACCATAAACCGAAAATTTCGTCAATATCTTTGGAATCCGTCCATATTTTAGAAATGGATATGTGCATGTCTGTAGGTATGCTCCACATTTCCTCATAAACCGATCCATCGATTTCAATCATACTTGATACACATATCACTTGCTGTCTGTCAACAATCGCTGTTGGGAAACGAACCACATATGTCTCATAGCTCAGGTGAATGACGCCATGAACAATGAGATATGTGAAAAACTGCCGCATCATGGATGACATTTGAATTTATTGCTAACTCTGTTCGCAACACGTTTTACGGAAAGTATCCGTATATGCCGATGAATGTATCTACAAAATTATATCCTTGTATGAAGCGTAGATCAGAAGATATGATGTCATAAAAACTGACGTGCGGGAAATACTGCCGTATCATGTGTCACGTTTGAATTTATTGCTTATTTGCCACTAACTCTATTAGCAACATTTTTCGCAGACAGTATCCACATATGACGCTGAATGTACCTACGCACATACATTATTGTATGACACACAAATAAGGAGGTATGTTACAAAAATTTAGTCTCGTGAAAAAACCTGCTTTATGTATAATGCTTTAATACATTTATTCTTTACTAACAAGACATTCCTCCAGTCGAGGCAACTTAAGGAAATCCCTGACAACTAACAGCGCATTTCACACCTTTCAACTGCGAGGGCGCAGATGGCTGTAGGCGAAAACAATAGTCATCTATATAGCTATGATGAGGCGTTGCCATAGAGATATTTACAAAATCATTAAATAAACGTTACAGAGAATTTGCATTTTTCATGCTATGTTCCTTAACTTGGATACTGTACTTATACATTTGTACATTATGCATATTTTTTGTACAACTGTTTCATAATGTCAAAGATGTTTTCTCGAATACATGGAAAAGAATTTTTTCGATGTTTTTTTTTAATTTTCGTTTGTAATAGAAAATTCGAAAAGCGAGTACCCGCACAATCCCGGGTTTGCCAGCTAGTAGAGGATAAAAACAATCCTCGTTCTACAAAAGATTTACAAATTTCACATTACGGCAAGGACTGTATTAACCAGTGCTGACGTGCTTCTCAGTTTACATTTGGTACTGCAAAACTGGCGAAAGAAAGTGGAGACGCTGGCAACGCCGATTTATCTTTATCAGTTGCTGTAGATATCATTGCAGTTGTTGCATTTGTTGCTAAAGTTTATGGTTTTGCTGCATCAGTTCTCTGTTGTGCTGTTTGCTCATCCTGACGCACCTGGAGTTAGGGCGCGAATTGGTATAGCCAAAATATTAGTGACTGTAGATCCATTATAATTGAGACATTGTCATACCACCCGGGAATAGTTCTCATCGCCATTTGGTGTTGGGATGGATACCAACTGTATCTGCATAATAGCAATGTACGCGCTTGGCGCAGCATCTGAAAGTTCTTACGTGCCCGTTAAAACAGTTTCTGTCAAAATAACGCAGACCTCTGTAAAAGAATGATTAGAACTGTGCATACACGTTTGACACGATACACAGGTGCAGATCGTTACGAAATGTGTGCGTATGACTCATTTTTTTCCGGATGGGTACGTGCATTTTTATCCATGACCACATTTAACTATGTCATTGGCGATTGGGAGGAAATCTGTAGCAGATTTTCTGCTTTCTAATGTGCCACAGATGCTCGATAATATTCACTTGTGGTTATTGAACAGCTACAAGGATATATTCAAGATCATCCACACATCATCAGAATTAGCAATGTAAACTGAAGCATTGTCATCACGGAACACGATGTACTTCGTAGATAACGAGATTTTCATCACACAGTGAAGTTTTTCACTTTAAATATCCAAATAATTGTTGGGCGTACTACATACTTACTCAATATCAATGTGACAAACTTAACACCGCAAAATCAGTTATTTCTTAAGGATCATACGCTAAATGAAACGCTCAGTACTGAAGCTGTAATTCTGTGCGTTATACGTTCTCGAGTTTCCGATCGCGAAGAACATTTGCAGTGAAAGATACACAGGCTTCAGTCACGATCTATCCCAGTGTTTTAAACTGTAATGAATACTCAGCTGCAAATTATTTTGTACAATTAACAAACAAGAAATATTATCTACTCTAGCGCACCTTGTGTGTAGGTAACCTTTCTTCAAGTGTACTTATGAAAATCTGATGCACTTCAGTGTAAGATAAGACAGCACTCTTCTCAGCAATATCCATCCAACTTCCAAGCTATGATAGTAATCTACTCTATTCAAATTTACTTCATGCAGCGAGTATGGTCGTAGTGATATCAGTGTTGATTTGTGATTGATGTGTTATTGCAAATGCCATGATTCATATGTGTTTTCTTTTTTAGGAAATATTCCTGCACGTCCCAACAGAAGCAGTGTTGGTGGCCGCTCGCTATATGCGCAGCAGAGTCAGAGCTCGCTTTGTCTGTTACAAGAATGGTAAATTTTTTCGGCCTCTGGGGTTTTACAACGTTTCTAGTAATGAAACAACACCCAAATTGAGATTCGCAACAGAAGAGCCAGTGATGTCAGTAACCATCTCCAATGTAAGCGTTGGAAACCTCAGTGAAGTCCTGACTTACAGTGTACCCAACATCTTCGGAGATACAAAGCAGATATGTGCCTATTGGGAAACGAACAGTAAGTAAATGATGTGTAACACTTATATCCTCTGGATTACCAAATGTTATAGGCGTTATCTAAGATCCTGACTAAGATTAAAGTTTAATTTGATACAATAGCACACTGAGTTTACTTAGTGATATATTCAGCTCCATTATCTACAACTGACACTCGACGTTTTAGAAAAATGTGGATCTGAAATTCAAGAAGGTAACATTCCAAGTTTGACAAGTGTCCTCACCGTCCAAAGAATTCTCTCAAAGATTGATACATATAGACTGAAGGGCGCAAGTTTGCAACAATGTGAGGAACACGAAATAACTTCCTAATAAATTTAAAGTCGTGTGGTAACGTTAGCTGAGAGATTTAGGATGATAGGGTGAGTGGCCTGACTGGTCCGTTTTATTTACTAGCGCACAATGACACCACCGATTCGTGAAGAACGAAAATGGCGTTGTTTTAAAGGTATCTGTTGGACGTACGTGACTGCGGCTAGTCACGTTTGTGTTGTTGATGGTGTTGAGTACGCGGCACATTTTCTAGTCTGCTCGAGTGGCTCTAAAGGGTGCTTCGAACTTAGCATCCCCGTCTGGTAGACTAATCGCCATTTAAAGTGTGACTGCAGAGAAGTATGGAATTTAATGCAGAGCATTGGCACTTAAAATTTCTTCCATCACCTGAATTCGATCCGGTTACCTCTGGATAAAGTGCCGGAGTACGAAAGTGTGTTCACAGCCTCAGCTACGGTAGTGGTGAACTCCCAGAGTGGATCTGGACGGTTGTTTATGTCAGGTTAACAACGAGCAAGCGTACATACTGATGGTGCAGCAACACTTCTTGTAGTCTTCAATGTCATTTATGACAACACGGTTTTAAAGCTCATGACAGTAACCGTCAGCAGTTACGGCGATGAGCGCAGCAAGCAATTTGTTGTACTTAGCGTCTTATTTATCCTACCAGACGCTTAACATTATCTACTTTGCATAAATAAAGACTTGATACTGACTTGATTTTTTTGTTAATTGTCAGTCATTCCGTTCTGTTTTTAGTTGAACTGAAGCCACCATTCATTATGAAATGTAACAATCCTGAGCAGAAATGGTAGCTGCTGATCAGAGATAGCTGATAAAGGGTGGCTACAGAGGCACAACCGGCCACCAGCTGATTTGCCTTATCTTTCACTTACGGCTTATGGTACACATACATCACATTTCTTACGTTGCCCAATGAATTTAAATGTTACTGAACGGTTAGCTGTTTACAGTTTGCCACACATGATGGTTCTCGAGTTGACTGATACGAATTGTTCACGTTACTGTAGCCCTCCTTAAAACGACAACCATATTATTACTGAGTTTTCTCTGTTAAAGTCTAAAAAAATATACTGGACAATATAGCTTCGTGAGCTCTTACATTTCAGCAAGACTCTTGAAATACTGGGTGTTTCAGAAATAAGCACAGATTTTTTGTGAGAATATAGGCTGGATATCGGCAATCATTTTAAGTATACGAACGAGGGATCTCTGACTCATAGTTAGGGTGCTGGACAACGCCAAAGCGCATTCGTTCTGCCTGGAGGAAACATCACGGTACTTTTTGATTACTGTAGCAAATATTCAAACCGTGCGCCATTGACTTGATGGCATAAATCAATCTTTCGAACCACAGAACGATGGATATCGGGTGATGTTTCATTGGCTTGATCTCGGACGTCTCCTGCAGCAACAGCAGTTCGAGCTGCGTGATCTTCCACAGTGTTTACGAAAGTTTCATACACAAGAGCCTTCACGTGGCTCCAAACACAAAATCAAGTGGCGTGAGATCTGAGGATCTTTCAGGCCAGTGAACAGATCCATTAAGCCCAATCCAGCGCCCAAGGTACTGTCTGTCCAAGAATCTTCTCATTCTATTTGTGAAATTGGGAGGTATCCATCATGCTAGTAGAACATTCGTCTTCTGGTTTAAAGCGGTACATCTTCAAGAAGACCGGGAAGCATATGTTCGAGAAAAAAAGTGGTAAACACGACCAGTTAAACTGTGTGGAATAATATAAAGCCTCACTATTTGGTTGTGAATAATTCCAGCCCAAACATTAACTAAAAAATGTTCCTGAAAATGGAAGGTAGCCGTACCACGAGGATTTTCGCGAGACTATACATGGGAGCTGTGACTGTTGAGCATTTCTTCACGGGTGAAAGTCGATTCATCAATCCACAGAACAATGTTTGTGAAGTCGGGAGTTAGAATTCTTTGCTGAAGGAACCCTACGGCAGAGTCGCTCCGAACTGTAAAATCAATGGGTAGAGGACCCAACTTGTAGGGATGACGATGATCATCACAGAGAGTTCTCCAAACACGCTAGAAGTAGCATTTGGAGCATGAGCAAGGGTAAGCACACTCTCTGAAGGATTGTTATCGAACATTTCGAGTTCTCATTCGTCGAAACCAGGATTGTGTACACTCAGTGGTCGACCTCCAGTATGTAAATCTCCCTGTAACATGCCCCTTTCGCGGAGACGACGATCGACAGCAGCAAATATTCTTGAATAACGTTCTGCGTACAAACACAGAGCTGCTTCCATAGTTTCTGCACCACTAAGGGCTTAGTGGGTATCTACAAGTTCATTCTACGTGAAGTGTTCCATGTTCTACGCATAATGACACGGAGCAAACAATCTTTTTGAATTTGGAAGTACATACCATTGATTCATAACACACTACCTTGCCTTTGGTACAACACTTGATTACGAAATACGTTGAAGTGGAAGCGAAGTACACAAACACAGCATCGAATGAGGACGAAGGAAACCAGTAGTGTTTACTCGCTAAGGCGAGGCGACCAATGAAAGAAAAATGACACTAGACATCCAAACTTACTAATACGTACCGCCGGTTATCGCACCACCAGGCAGACCGATGTCTTTTTGTGGTCACCTAACGTCGGAAATATGCGTTGTGACTCCTTGTTCGTATACCTAATATGATTGCCTATACCCACCCTCTCATCCCACAAAAATTCTATACTTATTTCTGAAACACCCGGTATAAGCCTATTTAAAAGCACAACACTCAAAATAACGGATGACAGATAGCAAACAAAGTACAATGTCTTATAATCGTACTGTTGTGGTGCTACGATTTTATGCCTCAACCTACGTCGCTTGCCTGATTACATTTGTGGCTCTTAATGAACTTGTGAGTTCACAGCAGTGTTGTACTTAATAATGAATAAACCTTACTGATGTTTATATGATACTGCGGCTGCAAGTTCTGACCCTCCACCTTTCGGCGTGATTCACGTAAAACGTCCTTCACTTGTTTTCTTGCTGCAGCAAAATTCTCATTGGTGAACCGTGAAGAAGGTCAACATGAGAGGAGAGAGTCCTCAAGGCTGCTGTGTACACTCTGAAAACTAATTAACGACTTGAATAAGCAAACCGCTCTAGAAAGTAGTCACGTGCACGAGACATGACGCTAATACCTCCGCAAGCCTTGATAATGGCCTCAGTTCGGCTAAGAAGAGAGCCCACAAGCATATTCAGGTATGCCTTGTCCAGCTAAAGCCACTCACTGCTATGGAGTTATCCAACTGTGGGTTAGTGACTGTTGGTATTATCCACAGTTCAAAGTAGTCCCAGAAATGTTCTGTAGCAGTACGATTAGGTGATTTAGCAAGACAGTCGAGACACTATAGGATGCCTGACTGTTCATCAAATCCTGGACGGATACGTGCAGCCTTGTGAAGATAGGTGTTGTCCTCTTGGTGGACCGTAGTGTCCACAGCATACTCATCATGAAGCTGTGGGAGGGACAACACTTGGTCACAGAAAATGTCGAAATAACCATCCAGATTCATGTTGATGGTAACCTGAATGAGTGGCCCCAAGTCGTGGTCCTAAAAACGCGTCATGAACGTCACAGGACATCCTCCATCATGAACTGCACCGTCCTCATGCTGCGGGTTAAGCTCCTCATTGAGCCTTCGACGCACTAGCCGACATTGGTCATTTGACAAGAAAAACATCTTTGGCCCATTGAATATATGCAGCTGCGTATGCCGCCGTGCCAAAAGCCTAATGCGAGCTGCTCGACCCTAAATGTCCATTTCATGCCGTTAGCTTTGCAATGTTCGCTAGGGAACTGACTGAGATAGACCTTCATTCACTGACACTTGCCAAGGTCTTTTTACGACCACTGCTCGTACGCCGTGTCACATGACTGCAAGTGGCACACCATTCCTATAAGACAGATCGGACAGTACTCAGTGAATCACCACCAAATTTGGTAACTTCATCCACGATGTGGTCCTAGGTAAGTCCAACACGATAGTTCCTTTCTCCCATTCTGTCATGTTTCTCTGTCGACTTATCTTATTGTGCTGATTGTATACCGAGAGGCACATAATGTACACACCACTACATTGCTATGACAGTCAACGGTGGTTAATCAAGAACTCGCACTGTACCAGTTCCACCCATCTACAGCGTTTAAAACCGACAAGCTTGGTCTTTCAAAACAAACTTCTTCTTCTGTGTGTTTAGTCAGAACGCTGTTACCCAGCTGCTCTAAACCCTCTAGAATTTTCTCGAGGTACTAGCCTACTTCAACCCTCGAGGAAAGTTGTACCTCGGTCTAATCGTCACTGTTCTCTTTCTCGTTAATAACTCATTGGCACCTATAGGAACACAGGTACGAGTAATTCAAACTCTTGGTTTAAGTGGCTCTATGGACAGGTGTAAAAAATTGCAGAAGTTAGTTGCGGCACGCCATACCGAAGCCTCCAACTGAAAAAATACCTTGTACCATGTATAAAACATGTGAGCGGATTCAGTATTCTGTTCCGAAAAAAAGCGGGCATGTTTTTTTTTCCTTTCTGAGGATGACGGTTTCTCAACTTAATTTTTTAATAAATTTTTCGCAACTGTGTAAACGATAAACATGATTTTCCATAGTAGCTGTACAGTGTCGTAATTCACTTTTTCCTCACTACTTTCTCGAAGTTAGGCTATTTTAAGTGGTACGAGAAAAATTAACAAATTTCACAGAAAAATTATCCACACGATCACTGTAGCATTAAAATACAGTATCATGTATGTGCTGGCGCAGCTGTATTCAAGTGAAAGACGACTTCACGGCTGAAGAGAAAATTGGGACTCATTACAACATATGAAATTTAGTTAAAGGTGATTAACTATAAAAAATGCAGTAGTAGCCAGTGATATACAGGCTGAAGAAAAATTCGCGGACTCGGACTTCGTAGCGCGTTTACTCACATACTAGCTATACAAAAATGTCTCTCACAAAATTTCGTCCTACACATATATAGGGCAGTAAATGGACGTATAAGACTGGCAGTCTAGCAATACTGTAATCAAATGTGCTGTAATTATCTCTTTCAGGAGAGAATAGTAGTGCTCTTCAGTTGACGCAGTGGATAGCGTTTAGGGTTAGGATGCAGTAGGTCGTGGGTCCAATTCTGGGTCGTTGCATATTTGTTTTTAATTGATAAAAGTATTCTGTGTGGCACTGTATCTGCGCCGTCATCGTTATATAGCAATTACATTGGGTCTTCTACAAAGCAAATGCAGTTACCTACTACAAACACAGAAATGGAAATACAGTCGTTTTCACTGGGTAAACTTTTAGAGAAACATTTTGCACGTCGTGGACACTAATTGTTTTGCGCCACTGCGTCTACTAAGTTCCAAACTTGTTTTGTGTGTACGCTCTCCCAATGGTCCCATCGATTAATGCGAACTATTAATATTGACACGTTTAGGACTATTATATTTCGTTAGAGCCTTATGTGACCAGTAGGTCGATGGGCCCATTCGGGGAGGATACACAGGAAACAGGTTTTTAATCTAGTAGACGCAATGGTGCGTAACAATTCGCGTCCACGACGTGCAAAAGGTTTCTTTAAAACTTCACCAATGAAAATGATTGTACTGCCACTTCTGTGTTCATAGTACGTAACTGCAAATATTTTCTACAAGACGCACTCTAATCATTATATGACGATTAAGACGCAAGATACTGTACCACGCAGACTACTTTTATCAAATAAAAACAAATAAGCCTCGACCCAGAATCGAATCCTCGACCTCCTGCATGTTAACGCAAAATACCTGTGCACCAATTGCACAGCACTGCTGTATCTGCTGACAGAACTAGCATACATGTGATTATAGTGTTGCCAGACTGCCGATCTAGAACGTCCATTTACTGTCCGAAATATGCTTAATACGAAATTTTTTGAGGGACATTTTTGTATTGCCAGTATGTGACGAATCGCGCTGCGAAGCCCGAGTGCGCGAATTTTTCTTCACCCTGTACACATGGTCCAGTCACAGTAATGTGATCACCACCTGCTTTCGACATCAAAGTGCAATAACCACTCACAGATGGATTGCAGCAGCACTAGCGGAGGAGGATACACACTGAAGCGCCGAAGAAACTGCTATACGCATGCGTATTCAAATACAGTTATGGGAACAGACAGAATACGCCGCTGCGGTCGGCAACCCCTATGTAAGACAATAAATTCCCGACGCACTTGTAGATCGATTATTGCTGCTACAATGGCAGGTTATCAAGATTTAAGTGAGTTTGAACGTGATGTTATAGTCGGCGCACGAGCGATGGGACACGGCATCTTAGGTAGCGATGAAGTGGGGATTTTCCCATGCGTCCATTTCGCGCGCGTACCGTGAACACCAGGTTTCCGGTAAAACATCAAATCTCCGACATCACTTCGGCCGGAAAAACATCCTACAAGAACGGGACCAACTACGGCCGAAGAGAATCGTTCAACGTGACAGAAGTGCAACCCTTCCGCAAAACAAGTGTCAGACTGCTAACCATTCAACGACACATCATCGATATAGGCTTTCGGAACCGAAGGCACACTCGTGTACCATTGATGACTGCATAACACAAAGCTTTACGCCTCACCTGGGCCCGTCAACATCGACATTGGACTGTTAATGACTGAAAACATGTTGCCTGGTCGGATGAGTCTCGTTTCAAATTGTATCGAGCGGATGGACGTGTATGGGTATGGAGACAACCTCACGAATCCATGGACGCTGCATGTCAAGAGGGGACTGCTCAAGCTGGTGGAGGCTCTGTAATGGTGTGGGGCTTGTGCAATTGGAGTGATATGAGACCCCAGATACGTCTAGATACGACTCTGGTAGGTGACACTTACGTAAGCATCCTGTCTGATCACCTGCATCCATTCATGTCCATTGTGCATTCCAACGGACTTGGACAATTCCAGCAGGACAATGCGACACCCCACACGTCCAAAATTGCTACAGAGTCGCTCCAGGATCATTCTTTTGAGTTTAAACACTTCCACTGGCCACCAGACTCCTCAAACATGAATATTATTGAACATATCTGGGATGCCGTTCAACGTGCAGTTCAGAAGAGGTCTCCACCCTCTCGTACTCTTACGGATTTATGGACAGCCCTGGTTCATGCACCTATGCTGACTGCTATTCATCGGCAAATAACGCTGGAATTTACACGTCAGTACCGCAACTGGGCGTCCACTGTCTGACGACAGTGACCTTTTCAGACGGATCACGTTTTATGCTCCAATGGACAGATGCCGGTTGACGAGTACGGCGTGTAACGTCTGAAAGCAAATTCCCTCTATACGTTTCGGCTGGGGAGTGCTTTCGTGGCATTCCATGGGTGATCTCGTCATTCTGGATCGAACAACGGATCAACGCAAGTATGCATCTATCGTTGGGGATCATGTCCGCCGCTACATCATTTTTTTTTTTTTTCCTCCTCGGCAAGTTCCCTGGCCAGTTTAACTGACTCTGCTTTTCATATTTTGACTTGGACAAATACGTATGACCCGTATCAAAATGAACTCGGGCTCGGGTTTCGGACAATAGCGATCTTCCAGTACTGTTGTAGCAACTGGACCTTTTATGAAGCTGCTTGATACTACTCTTGTCTACATATGGAACACATTGGAATGTGGTCCGACAAGAAATTAGATCCATTTACAAACCGGCTGTTCTTAGAACCGCGATCTAAGCATCTTAAAAAACATTGTGATGAACTAGACTATCACTTGCATTCTAGGACGATTCCCTAGAAACCTGGCTTTCACTACTCATCACTCTTCAGAAAGAATAACATTATATTTCACTTTCATCGTAGGAAATTATATTCTTAAAAGTTCCTATAAATTAAACGTTTTCACAGTAGCACAAGCTGGTCTTCCCGCTTTTTGGTACATATCTGGCATCTTTTAGACTAAAATCTGCCTCTGGGACCGTTTTCTGTGCAGTGTATAGGTCATTCTGCTGAGCTGTTGACCTCAGATACTTCCTGGACTGTTCAAGAGATCGTTTCCACCCGAACGAATTGTTATAAAGTCTTCACCAAATAAATATAGTCTCTGTATGCATCTATAGTTTCGGAGAAATTACAATATCTACAACTTTTGATTTATCTGTTTTCAACATGAAACCCATTACTGTCTTATGTGGAAGTTCGTGTTGTCATATGAAAATGTCACGTCATATGCTGATGGGGCTTCCCAGCTCGACGCAGCTGGGACAGACTTGACGTACGAACTGCTACCACCGTGAACAAACTGGGAAAAGTTCTGGGGAACTTGTTGACAACAGGAGTACCTCAACATCACGCAAACAATTCGTTAACACACATATTACGTGTGAGTGAGGATTGTCCTGTTGAAAAATGACACCATAAACATATGAGAACGTGGGATGTTAATGACGTGCCGTTGTGTCGTCAGACTACCCTCAATCCTTAACGGCCGTCAACCGTAGTCACACTCGATGGGTCCCCACATTATAATGCCAGTAGTAATGCCAATGTGCCTCTCCAAAACTTTAGAAGATTGGGACCTCTCTACAGATCCCCGCCATACTCACCGTGGATGGTCATCCAGATTGTTGCAGAACTGCGGTTCATCACAGTGCGACGTCATTCATCAGCAGTCCACCCTTCCCGGTCAGGGCAATATCCGAAACACAGCTGTTTGTATTGATGTGTTAACAGCAACCTGTGCGTGAGACAGGCCTACGAATAATGGTGCAGGATGACACGAAATGTTGCAGGAGTCCATTACTTGTTCTCGGACGCCAAGCGAAGATGCCAAGAGATTACGATGTGCGTGGTGTACAATACTGCGATCCTCCCTCGAAATGGTCAGACGTGGTCGACCGGAACTTTAACGATGAATATGTCTACTCTCACGTTCCCATGTATCCAACATCGGGCCACTGATACATCCGAATGCTGCACGAATCTGAATATTCCACGATTCGACCAGTCAGCCCAATGGAGACCGACAATGAAGCCCTTTCCAAGCTCTATCAGGTGCTGATAACGCTGTCTCATACGTGTATGATCAATGAACATCTGACGCTGTTCACCAGGCCTGACGACAACACTAAACATGAACAATAATGCATATCTAGGGGAAACATATATGTTTTCTATAGGAAGAATACAGATACCTCTGGAAAAAAGCAGATATATGAGTGTTAATAGCTTACATGTTAACCCAGTATTAAGAAAAGAAGGGAAATCTGATAGAATTTTTAAAGGCCATTACATTCGCCATTGACTGAAGAGATTATTTATATCACAATTCATCTGTGTGTGTGAAATCTTATGGGACTTAACTACTAAGGTCATCAGTCCCTAAGCTTACACACCACGTAACCTAAATTATCCTATGGACAAACACACACACCCATGCCCGCGGGAGGAGTCGAACCTCCGCCGGGATCAGCCGCACAGTCCACAATTCAGGGGTTTCCAGCAAAAAGCCCACTAGTTAGAAAATCACAATATTGGGAAAACGAAAAAAACCACTTACGTTCGTCCCATAAGTACCTGACTTGTTTTTGTTTTGTCTAAATATTCTGTAGCAATCTGAAATGTTATCAGAAGTAGTTAAGTAATATCAAATTACACACATCAAAAAAAGTTTTACATCACCCCGGTTCCCAGAACTCCTGAAAATAGACATTGACTGTGGATACTGTATCACAAACACAGTCCCTTTGACACTTCAGAGATGTCACTAAATCCACCCAAAGATGTAAACAATCAGCATGAGCAGCGCCTATTAGACGGATGGGGTGCGACAGCCCATCACTTTCAGTCATTCCACCAGGAGGGAGGTACACGGCTCGTGTTGTCTGTAGTTCAATCATACCTAGACGATCAATACCGCTGTTCGATCGCGTCCTCATTGTTACTTTGTGCCAGGAAGGGCTCTCGACAAGGGAAGTGTCCAAGCGTCTCGGAATGAACAAAAGCGATGTTGTTCCGACATGGAGGGGATACAGAGAGACAGAAACTGTCCATGACATGCCTCACTCAGGCCGCTCAAGGACTACTACTGCAATGGATGACCGCTACCTACGGATTATGGCTGGGAAGAACCCTGACAGCAACGCCACCACGTTGAATAATACTTTTCGTGCAGACACAGGACGTCGTCTTATGACTCAAACTATGCGCAATAGGCTGCATGATGCGCAACTTCACTCTCGACGTTCATGGCTAGGTCCATCTTTACCACCACGACACCATGCAGCGCGTTACAGATGGACCCAACAACATGCCGAATGGACCGCTCAGGATTGGCATCACATTCTTTTCACCGATGAGTGTCGCATATGCCTTCAACCACACAATCGTCGAAGACGTGTTTGGAGGCAGCCCGGCCAGGCTGAACGTCTTAGACACACTGTTTAGCGAGTGCAGCAGGATGGGGGTTCCCTGCTGTTTTGGGGTGGTTTTATGTGGGGCCGACGTACGCCGCTGGTGGTCATGGAAGGCGCCGTAACGGCTGTTCGATACGTGAATGTCGTGCTCCGAACGATAGTGCAACCATATCGGCAGCATATTGGCGAGGCATTCGTCTTCATAGACGACAATTCGCGCCCCATCGTGCACATCTTTTGAATGACTTGCTTCAGTATAACGACATCGCTCGACTAGAGTGGCCAGCATGTTTTCCAGACATGAACCCTATCGACACATGTCTGGGATATATTGAAAAGAGCTGTTTATGGACGACGTGACCCACCAACAACTCTGAGGCATCTACGCCGAATCGCCCTTCAGTAGTGGGATAATCTTGACCAATAGTGCCTTGATGAATTTGTGGATAGTATGCCACGACTGATACAGGCGCGCATCAATGCAAGAGGACATGCTACTGAGTACTAGAGGTAGCGGTGTGTACAGCAGCCTAGATCACCACCTCTGAAGGTCTCGCTGTGTGGTGGAACAACATGCATTTTGTGGTTTTCATTAACAATAAAAAAGGCAGAAACGACGTTTGTGTTGATTTCTATACCAATTTTCTGTACAGATTCCGGAACTCTCGGAACCGAGGTGATGAAATCTTTTTTTTGATTTGTGTATAATCTCTGGGTATGGAGAAGGAAAATCAATAGGACTCTTGGAGGTTCTTGCAGAATTCAATAAAAGCTCCACTAATAAAATGCATAATAGTATTATACTTACACACTATGTAAATGTTATCGTGTATTGAAGTAATATCTTACGACTCGTATTAGTTAAACATTTATTTATTATAAGATATAGGACGCTGAATGTGATATACAGCATACAATAACATCTCCAATCATTATTCTTCACCTCCATCACTATTGTCATCATTGTTTTATAGTCACAACTGGTTGTAGCTCAATCTGCAGATACAGCTGTGCCAAAGAGCCTCGAGTAGTTCTCTTTGCTTACACGATTGTCGAAGTCTTCCGAACGTTTTAATACGTCTTTAGCCTTCGCAGGTTTCACCCCAGGATGGAAAGTGAAAGTTCCTGGTACGTTCACTGTGTGGGCAGTTTTGATCTTCGGAGTTGTGATGATGTAACGGTATGCGTCTCGCAAATATACAGCTTTGTTTTTTAAGTCAAACTGCATAGATCGAATACCCTAAAGCCTGAATTCTAGCTTTTGGGTTTTTAAACAAATTTGGCAGTTGCTTTTTTTTTAATTCTTGAACTCATAGTGGGTGAATATCTCCAAAAAAAATGGAAATGGTAGCTTTCTGGCCTTGAGAATCCTTTCATCCCTGATTTCGGGAAGTTTGGTGGTGGTAGTCTACCTGCGTTGTGGTGAAACAAGTGAAAAACCCTGGTCGTTTGGTGGGTAGCTACGACCACGGACAGGGAAAACGTATGTAAATCTTTAAATTTTTTTAAAAATGTGCAACACACAGAAGAGGAAGTAAACGATTGTTTTATTTTTGTTTTGCCCAGGACGACTGTCACTTATGAAAACCAGCTCCTCCGTTAACTCTGAGTGTCGGATGCTGCTTATTAAATGTAGCGGTATTGAGATAACTTCATTGGGGAGACTGCCTGCCCTCATCTTCCGAACATATACTGACATTTTCTGTTCCCAAATCGTGTATCCCAAAGACATAATACCACAACTGATGCATCTTGTAGACAACACCTCTTGGTAAATGAAGGATAGCTAAATTCTACATAAAATCTATCGAGATGCAGTTACCATTTTCCTGTCTGACTTCCATCCAAGAAAGCCTCCACTTATCTGAGATTAACAGCTTCCTGTGCCTCAAAAGCTTTTCTCTCCGTATCTTCTTTACTTCCGTTCATTTTTTGCAGAAGTGAATCGCTTTCTTTGCAAATATCAAATCTGCGACATCAGAAGTGACTGCTGAAAGTTTCGGAAATCTGCCAGTAAAGTTTGTAGGGTACATTTATTCGGTAGACGTTAAGGAAATCGTCGTGAAAGTCCTTCACAGTGAAGTCTCCTGGCAAACGGCGCCTATTGGAATTATCTGTGAGTGAGTAATGGGATTTCTGGGCAGGAAAGTACGATATGGGCCTCAATAATCTTCACAACCTTTTCTGGTGCCTGGAGTGGTCGGTTGTAATATTTACCATGGTTATCTGTTGGAGGGCTCCCGCAATAAGTTGTTTTACAGTCACCTCGGTCTGTCGCAATTAACTTCATGCAAACTTAGAAAAGCAATTCCTGTTACCCGCATTTTGTAGGTGAATGTCGCGGACCGTCGTGTCACATTGTCTTCATCATCCGTTCTTCGTCGAAAATTCGCGATACCATGCATGTCTGTCAAACCACTGAGATGAGTACCTTGGGCATCTTTCGATATCATTTTGTTAAATTCTTCAGTGATACTGAGCCGCCAGGCTTCTTCCTACGCCTTCTCAAAATAATGCAGCCTCGAACACCTAGCTAAAAGCAGTCAGGAAAAAACTGATGATCTTTCAAAGATAAGACAACGGCCTTGCCGCGGTGGATACACCGGTTCCCGTCAGATGATCGAAGTTAAGCACTGTCGGGCGGGGTCGGCACTTGGATGGGTGACCATCCGGGAACTGAGGAGCTACTCGACCGAATAGCAGCGGCTCCGGTCAAAGAAAATCATCATAACGACCGGGAGAGCGGTGTACTGACCACACGCCCATCCTATCCGCATCCTCATATGAGGATGGCACGGCGGTCGGATGGTGCCGATGGGCCAAAGTGATTAGGACAGCATTTTCCTTAGATATGACAGGTGTACCATATTCAAAGAAATAATAGGAACTAACAATAACAACGATGATAATAAAAGTGGCCATTCCTACTGCTATTTCCAGTACAGCACTGGTTCTGTGATCACTGTCCTGGATTGCTGTGACATAAAACAAATACGGTTGTGAACTAAAAAAAAGTAGCAAGCATTTAGACATTAAGTTTTGCAAAATTACTTTTATAGTATAAATAAAAGAAGTAAATTTGATGGCATTCTTTTCCTTAAATTTAAAAGAAAGCTAAAGACATAGAAATAAGACTGACGTCTGAGCTGTTTCAAATGTACTAGTTTCTAATTTTTGAAAGTGTTCACCTTATGATAATGTATGCGACACTAATAAATAATGACTGTGCAATAAATACGTAATATTGCCAACCTTGAGTCCTCTCCAGTCATGCAAGCTGGTACCAGTTTCCCGACGTGATTGACGTGTTATTCACCAAGTGCTTTGGTATCTCGAATATTATCCTGATTTTTCTTTTTCTGGGTCTCTTTCGAGGTCACTCTGGACCATTTGTGTCCATATTAACGTAAAAACTTGGAGATCAGAAGTATACCCTAGAAGAACGAGAGCGGTTGTAAACCAAGTGTATCGTATCAGTGGTTTATCGGGAGTTGAGCAGAGCGCTCTCGCGGCAGCTGTCCGAAGCACTACTGACCAAGTATTCTTGCTAGCAACAGTCCAGGCTTGTCGGGTTTTTGCAGAACCGCCTTATTTTTAGAGGCTTACACACAACGACTTGACGGGTTTTTGACAAAAACGGTTGTGTAATCACGCTCGGAATGCTGAACACTACACGATGGCCCTGTGACTAAATTTTCGATTGTTTTGAGTAGTGGGGTTTTTGTTAGCAATCCCTCAATTGCAGTTTCGGCCTTAAGGCCATTGTCAAGTGGTGCTGCGAAGGTTTTTGCTTCAACACGTGTCAATCTTTAAATTCTTCCGATATGTGCATGTTGGCATCAGAACTGAGAAGTTCAACACATATTAATCAGTTAATCAGAATACATAGTAGGTCTATAAAAGGGAAATGAACTTTAATATTACACAAGAGGGATGGAAAAGTAAAAAAAGATGAGATGGCAGATTTGATCCTGGGAGAAGAATTTGTCAGAGCACCTAAATCAGAACGAAGTCCTGGAGCAGACGTAAATCTCTCAGAGTTATTGAGATCCTTGGGAGAGCCAGCCATGACAATATTATTCCACCTGGTGTCCAAGATATATGAGATAGGTGATCTACCCTCAGACTTCAAGAAGAATGTAACGATTCCAATTCCATAGAAAGCAGGTGCTAACAGGTGTGAATTTTACTGAATTATCAGTTTAATAAGACTTGGTTGCAATATATTGACATTAATTATTTATAAAAATGGAAAATCTAGTAGAAGCCGACCTCGTAGAAGATCAGTTTAGGTTCCAGAGAAATGTGGGAACACGAGATTCAATACTGACTCTATGACTTACGGTAAACAGTAGGTTAAAGGAAGGCAAATCAAAATTCATATCATTTGCAGATTTGGAGAAAGCTTTTGACTGTGTAGATTGGAATACACTCTTCCAAATTGTGAGGGTAGCAGAGATAAAATACAGGCAATGAAAGGATATACACACCTTGTACAGAAACCAGACTGCAGTTACAAGAGTCGACGGACATGAAAGAGAAACAGTGATTGAGAAGGGAATGAGACGGAGCTGTAGCTCATACCCTATGTTATTTTATAGGTATACCGAGCAGGCAGTGAAAGAAAGTAAGAAGAAATTGGGAGAAGGAAATAAAGTTCATGGAGAAGAAATAGAAACTTTGAGATTATTGGATAAGACGCGCATGTTATGTAAAACACTATTTTTTCATGTGACCCGAACATGTTTCATCATTTCTGTGCCATCATCAGTGTGTTTTCTTTATTCAGATCTTAATTTCATATTATGCGGCTATGTAGCACCATTTGCATATTGTGTACTGGTAGCTAGACATGTTCTACTTTGGGTGAGCCTTTTTCTTTGGCGTCCTCGCGAGTTTATAGGAACATACACTGATACTACACGTATTTATCAGAATTTTGTTAGTAATAAACGCTTTTCAGTCTGTCAAAACACAGTGCAAGCGCTGTTATTGTGTATAACCAGTGAGACGTGGCACGTGATACGGATGGAAACTGTTGGCACACCAAATGCCAACAACGCCGGGATGAAGTATTCCACAGGCACTCGTATTTACTCTCAATGTGGATTGTAAGCAAAAGCTGCCAAATCATCTGTTAAATTCGCTCCGCTCGTTGCTAGTTTCCTTCTTATCTTCTGCGTCGTGTTCCAGTGCGATTCTTTGCATATTTGCTTAATGCTGATTATTGTTGGACACCTCTGTCGGAATACATTTTTCGGCACAACTCAGTTGCTCTCTTTACTTTTCTTTTACATTCGCGTTAAGAAATAGCATATCTGGCTTCTCTTGATTGTGAAAGAAATGCATTTACTTTTTTGTTTTCAATAAACAAGCACTCAGCATACGTGAACGACAGAAACAGATTTGCGACCGTGCAAACCTGTGTTTCCTCATTCCATGTGACGTATTTCCCTATTGGCTATGAAGTCACGAACTTCCGTATAAGACAGAAATTGGTTTTATATTCAAAACAGATAATTCGGTAGTTCTAAATATTGTAATTATTGATACAAGCAGTAGAAAACTACTATAGTTCCATTTCAAAAAGTGAAGTTGATAGCGATGTATCTGTGATTCACACATCTATGAAAATGGACTGTTCGTCGTTTAGCGAGGACTTTCTCATAATTCATCAAGGTGCAAACAGAATTAAGATATCTCAAATGGTTGCGAATATATTTGAGGTGATGGGCCAAACTGAATCACTCTGTGTATACACATCTGCACACACAAGTCACCTAATTCTGGGTTGAGGGACAATGAGCTCTGACGCCATGTTCAATCACATCCCAGATGTCTTCGATAGGGTTCACATCTAGCGAGTTGGGGGGATGGGTGGCAGCACAACAAAAGGAACTTGCTACTGTGTTCCTCGATCCACTCCACAACACTCCTTGCGCAGTATCTTGTTGAAAAACGCCACTGCCGTCGCGAAACATGATCGTCATGAAGGTTCAAATGGCTCTGAGCACTATGGGACTTAACATCTGAGGTCATCAGTCCCTTACAACTTAGAACTACTTAAACCTAACTAACTTAAGAACATCACACACATCCATGCCCGAGGTAGGATTCGAACCCGCGACCGTAGCAGTAGCGCAGTTCCGGACTGAAACCCCTAGAGCCGCTCGGGCATTGCGGCCGGCTGTCATGAAGGGATTTACGTGATCTGCAACCAGTGTACGATACTCCTTGACCATCATGGTGCCTTGCACGACCTCCACTGGACCCATGGTTCCTTACGTGAATGTTCTCCAGAACATTATGGAGCAACCGCCTTATTGTTTCTGTCCCGCAGTACAAGCGTCAAGGCGCTGTTCCCCTGGAAGACGACGGATTCGCGGCCTCTCACAACATTATGAAGAAGGTATTGGGATTCATCAGACCATGCAACGCTCTGCCACTGCACCAATGTCCAGTGCCGAAGGTCAATTGGTCATTTCAGTCGTAGTTGCCAATGTCGTGGTGTTAACATTGGCACATGCATGGGACATAAGCTGCGGAGGCCCATTGTTAGGAGTGTTCGGTGCGCCATATGTTCAGACGCACTTGTACTCAGCCCAGAAATAGATTCTGATGTTAATTCCGCCACATGTCGCCGCCTATCCCGTTTTATCTATCTGCTCAGCCCACGAAGTCCGACATCTGTAATGAGGAGTGGCCGCGCAACTCAACGACGTCTGGACTTGGTTTCACCTTAGGTTCGCCACGTCTTGAATGCACCGATCACAACACTCCTCGAACACGCGACAAGTTGTGTATTTCCCGAAGTGCTCGTGTTGAGCCTCCACGCCATCACAATCTGCCCTCTGCCTCCTTCCCCATTCTACACATAGACAGCACGCTCATTGATACTGCATGCACCATGCGTGTATCTGACTAATAGCCATTCCTCTCCAGGTGAAGCTACTATCGCCTGGACGTTTCTGTATCGATAGTACGTCGGTGATCATAATGTTCTGGCTGATCAGTGTACAAACCAACGGCATAGCAAAAATTACACATTGTACTTTAAGTAGGTAAAGGGACAAGCAACATAAGGCTGGATAAAGCACATAAAGAGGAATTAGACTAAGAGATTTCCTATCACCGAAATTTTCAGATCCTGGGCTCTGAAAACGCAGGAGGAATAATTAACTTAATATACCTGAGGAATCTACAGGCTGCTGATGGAGTTGTCGGTTTACTTTTAATGTAGATAAACGTCAATAAAAAATAGAAAGCCGTAATAGAGTAAGCTAGAAATTCAGTTCCAATAATCCCAAAATAATGTGTAAGTATCCCAATGAAAGGAAATTAGTCCAAATTAAAAATTACTTCATAGAATCAGCTGGTGAGCTTTTGTGTGTAAAGCAATTGAAGAGAATCATGGATGGACAAAAAAAGAAATGAAGAGGAAAGTAAAAACGAGTTGGATCGCTTTTCTAAACGTTTTTCGAATACTTAGTTTACAATCAATGTAGATCTACATCATAGAGAAGAGCATTTATGCGAAAATCATTCAAAAATTGAGTTCCACTCTTCGAGAAATGAAGAGATGCATTTTAGGAATTACTCCAAAAAACAGGGAAAAAACAATTGGATGGGGAAAAACTGGACAGTAAGACATACTTGTGGATGCGAATTTTTGAATGTTGTCAGACATTCCAGCTGGCTAGCGTCGCCCATATGGTGTGATATTTCGGCAAACTGACTTGTCGCTATCTCAGACAGCCCTGATCACTGACTGTCTAAACGTACACTGAGCCATCTGTTACGCGGAATGATCTCTATTCCGCTAACGGATCACTGAGAGTATAGTAAGCACTTATATTAAGGACACGAAATGTTCGATGCTGAACCGTTATGAGTACTGGACAAACGTTATTTCATTAATGATCTCAGAAACACTCACTTAAATATTCGATAATGAACGGATACGTTCGAAAGTAGTCATTGTTAACACAAATTATTAGCACAACTGAGAAAGAAAAATAAAAAAAAAGAATAAAATTGATTGTTGAAATTCCACAAATAATAGATTCAACAAATGTAGTGATTGTGACTGGAAATAATCGCAAGTAAAATGTTTGGCATGTCGGTTCTGAGAAGTGAATCATCATCTGTTTCACAATACGACGTCATTCCCTTTGATAGTACTGGCTGAGAGTAGAGGGGATAGGGCGGTGACTAGGCAACTGCGTAATATGTTTATCGCTTTCCTCCGCATGTACATCTGGGTTAATTTCTGCCCAAGAACTGTTTGTCATACATGTCGGTATTGCGGAATTCAGTATGTAATGAAAAATGACAAAGATCTCTCATTTCACTTCAGATTACTTGAAACGTGCCTAGCAGATATAGAAATTCCCTGCCGTAAAGCCAATTTCTCTACGATGGCAATATTCACCTCTTTGTTTTGCAGTAATTAGATACAGCTTTTTGATAAACAGTTCGATAGAGGAACGAATTAACTGATCATGATATACTCACACACATTATTTCGTACAATTTATTTTCAGAATAACGTAACCATATCAAAGATATTCAGTTAAACAATTGCAAGATATGTACACAAGTAAAAGATACACGCTCTCTAACAAAGAATAAAAGCGTAAAAAGATTTAGTCTTCATACTTAACGAACGCGTGTTAAAATCGTTTTAGACAGGAACTACATCGCAAGCGTAGACACTAATCTGATGCGGTATAAAGCGTGTAAGTATAAGGATTTATTATATAGTTTACGAAAATCTCGCCATTCGAGAAATTTACGTGATATATAATACAATTTGTAAAATTTGTTTTGCGAGGTTCCTAAAATTTCATATTTTATGATTACTAGCTAACTGCGTTCGACTGGGAGAGTTCAATAACATACGTTCTCCTCTTAACTAGATTCTAGAGAGATTTTGTTATATTCAAAGCCCTGAACGTTTTTTTTTTTTTAAGTTACAGTTTAACACATCGTTGTACTGATGTTACTACGATAATCTGCGTGAAATGCTCACCTCTCAATACGTATTTGTGAAATGTGAAACAGTTTTCCTCGTTAATTGTACATTAATTTTCTGAAAATTTGTCATATTTTGTTAATTTCTTCAGTAACTTTCCAAGAGCAAACATTAATCAAATTTGCACATTTGAGGTTACAAAGTCAAATTTGCCTTGAGATGCGTTTCGAGGATGATGTTTTGATGTATGGAATCCAAATCGTCCATAAAGTCCTGTAACCCATCCCTTCTGAGAGAAATGGATCGCTTCTCACTAACATTTTTACACTTTCAAACCTTTCTGCGACAATAGGGGTTTCACAAGTACTCAAGAGCTGCAGGACGAAAAATTCGCTTAGCAGACGCAATCAAACACAGCAAACTTGGATGAGATATTGTTGAGCAATTTAAATTAACTGCGTTATTTTCATTATACAATGCAATTACTGATGTTTTCACACATTCCGTTTCTCGCTAGACGCAGCCGCATAACCCTATTTGGGGTCTTTGAAATTTGTCAAGCGTAACACCATTGTCGGATGATTAATCAATATTTCTCCCCTAGTTACATACATCAGTTTCAGAAGCTCACATCTTAGGCACTGTCGCTAGCTAAAACATTATCAGGTTGCTGTTTTTACATGCATCTCTCTGCAGTTTCATTCTTTCGTAGGATAACTGAGAGTGAAACGCAACAGTCGCGTCAAACAAATAACAAAGCCAGTCCTTTGATTTAATTTTTCGATTATTCTGTGGCTAATGAATGTGTGTCTCGTGTTATAACGTTACTTACAGCTCATATATACTAACGTCCAAGACATTCGGTAACCTACTCTGAGACACCGTGTAACAGTTCTTCAACCATTTTCAGAAATATGTTTTGACGTCTCTTGTTTGACAACGTAACTGTAGGCTTTCACTCACGTTCTCCCTTCAATATTACTAGAATTATTAGCAAAGTAAACATGAGGTTCCTCTTGGTGGATTTCACGTGGATTAATTCTTGAAACTTTTTCGTTGATTCCTTGAAATATCAACTTTATTTCGCTAATTTTACGAAACACCAAACATTTATACACTTATTTCATGAAATTCCAACTTCGTTTGCTAGGTCTTGGAAGTTCATCCGTCACTCTTCTCAAACAACGTAGTTTCAGACAAGCTATTGAAAGTAGCAAAAACATTACTATTCTGCTAGGAAGTAAATGTTATTTAATAAAAATGAAAGAAGGAAGATTAGGGTCTTACGTACAGTCGCCAATAATGTCATAAAAGACAGAGCACAAGCTCTGGTTGAGGAAGAATAGGGGAAGGAACTGGGCCGTGACTTTTCAGACGAGCTATTCATACATTTGCCTTTAGTGATTTAGGACGATAATGAAAAGTTTTAATCTGTATGGCAGGATGGAGAATTTGAACCGCCGTCCCCCAGAATTCGAGTCCAATGTGCCACTGCACCATCTTATCCTATGATTAATACTTCTAGTTCATTGTACTAATATATTTAATATAATTTATTACAGCGAACAATACAGTTGTATGAATCTGTTGCAGTTATATGCTATTATTTATATACATCAGGTAGACTATAATCATGCATCTGGAACACATTCACCACTGTGGTACACTTGAGTGATAAAATTTGAAAAATTATCACCTTTTTTTTCGTGAAGTGTACACTCCAATCTCGAAGTGTGACTTCTACTTGAAAATCAAAGTATCTGAAGATAAGAGAATTTTTTACTCTCGTTTATTGGATTCAGACAGTAACTTTACTGTAACATGTGAATGCAACACCAGGGTGGTTCGTTCAATAAGATGTAGTCATAATTTCTTCATTTCTTGTCTAACACGAAGCATGGTTGTGTCACTAATTTCTCGCCTATTTACGGCGTCTAAAACCCCGTCGACAATAAATTTTTATCTTTCGGTGTGTAACATATTAATGAAGGCAGAATGAACTATTGTGAAGACCTCATTGCCATGTGCTACTCCCGTGCGCAAAAGTTCAGATCAAGAACCTATCGTGTACAAAACACCAGAACAAGAGACCATCATACACACAATCGTAACAGCAATAAGATTGGTCGTTGAATAATTTGATTTTACCTTTAAGGAGCTATTACTGCATCGAAAGAAAAATACGTAACCTTTCGGTTAGAGTACAGTTCTACATCACATTCTTGAAGGTAATACCCCGCTACCGGATATTAACAGGTTGTGTGTTTTTTCTCAGTGTTGCATCATAAAATCTGAAATTTCTCTTTGTGATTAACCCTTTAAGACGCAAAAATTATTAGATCCATATCTGTGAAACCTGAAAAGAACTCTACACAGATATTAACAACTTACAGAGTAGTAACGGGTTTGTGTTAAGTAGAGGTTGTTCATTACTCACAGATCATACAGAGAATCGTAATTTTATTTGAAATTAAAGAAAATCCGAAAAGAATTATTTGGAATTAAAGAAAATTCAAGAAGAAAACTGAAAAATCATTCCCTTATATGGACATTATTAGGAGTAGCACACACTGTGCAGTCAATTATTTTCATTTTCACGCACTGTGTAGTGAATTGTATTTACATTCTGTCATCTTAAAATAAATTTAGACATCACTATTATGTAGTTTAGTATTTTATGTGTAGAAAATTACCCACAACTACAGAAGTCTATGGTGGTTATTGTTTACAGGTGGAAAATACTTTCAAGACTTTAGCTTCACCATTTGTCGTCTGTTTGTTGTAGCAAAGTGTAGAAATTTATTTTTGTAGCTCATCTATCGCGTTTTTGTTTACCTCGAAAACATGCTAGTACTCAGGAAGTGGGATGTTTTACTGAATTATATGTTTTCCAAGGCTAAACGGATGCATTTTCAAACAGTACTGGACACAGTACCATGTTTTTCAGTGTCGGTGCGCGAGTACTGTTGACTGCGAAAAACATTCGATAGATCGAGCCAGCTCTGTTTGTGTTGCTAGCGCATTCACCTGATTGAACGTGCTTTGCTTTCCATTTATTTCAGTACACGTCGAGTGTGCATCGTACATTACTCCAATTGCTGCCAGGCCTAAGCTAATGGCCCGACCAATTTACGTATTTCACGGCATGAAACAGGATCTGCTGTACTTGACAGGGTTGGGCGGTCTTTGCTACGAATGTACGAAGCATACAACGAGACTCGGCACAGATTGCGGGATCGCCTGTTATCAATGTGTTAGAATATACCGTTGATAAAATGTAATTCACGTACATTTGGTTTTATTAATAGTTAGAGCTTTATGTAGAACTCGTCACCATAACTCATAATCACCGGGTTAAAATAAACACTTTCGCTTCTACATCCCACCATGAAAAAACTATACACACATTTAGTCAACTTGTATTTCACATATAATATTTGTTCATTTTGTTTTTGTCGCTTTCATTTCCTTTTTTGTGAAAGACTTCAGCATAATTTTATTATTATTATGCTTACAGATACAGGTATGTTTTTCAAATTTTGTTTTACACTTCTTTTGAACTTGTAACTCATAAAACGACTTGCTCCTTAAAAATTGAAATTAAAAATCTCTGTAAAGTAGAATTTCAACTGAGAAGTTGTAGTATAATTATCTATACAGTAAAGAATTAATTTCGCATCTTGAAATTTCTTGGAATTTAATGTAGCGTACTGTAAGCTACTTTTCTATTGACCATTTAACAGGTAGAGGACTGTTTTAAGCATAATACAAGCGTGAACTTCTGATGTGGTAGCCATCTTTTCTCGCACAGGTTACGAATGGCTGACTTATGGTCTAAAGACAAACCAGACTGAAAGCAGGATAATTTGTGAATCAGACCACATGACTCACTTCTCGATCCTATTGGATCCCGGATCAGACTACGGTGTGTCGGAGGAGCACAAGTACACACTAAGCATCATCAGTTACGTTGGCTCCTTCTGCAGCATCTTCGGTCTCACTTTGACAATCGTTACCTACGCTACATTCAGGTATGTTAACAATCTTCAGACTTGATCAAGAACTGTCACGATACTCATCCTGGACCATCTGGGTAAAAATAGCTGGAAATTATTGAAAACATAGAAAGATATATCATTAGTTTTGGAAAAAAATTGTTAAGTGTTCAAGGGGAAATGTAGATGACATATTATACACCTCTTGTTTTCTTAATTTGGGCACAGTACAGTCGAATATGATGATAAAAATCATAACTGGTTTCAACTGTATATTGACCATATTTAGATTCTACGGTAAAACAGGAAAAGAAGTAGAGTCAGCGTTAGAAGCGTATTCTATTTGTAAGCAACTTAAAGTAAAAAAAGTCGCCATTTGGTGAAGAAAGCGTACACGACACGCTCAGTGCCTGATGAGAGTGGTCTCTAAAAGCAACGCTGAACCTGGTAAGTATTTAATGTAAATATCAAAACATATATAAAAACAGAAATAAAATAAATTTTTAAATATTTTGCTAGTGTATATTCTTTATGTTACTTGCAAATTGAAATGGCTTAAAGTTTACTGATTTTAAGATTTTAATGTAGACATTTTTCTCTTTTCCAATGATACAAACTGAAGGATGGCTAGTGAATGAGCGAAACCAGTTATTATTGTTATCATTTTATATGATTTTTTTAAACATACAAAGCGTGTATGTCATTAAGTATTACTGATCTGAGAGTGAACCGCTTAGTGACAAGCTAACTGTAGACCATATGGCTAGAAAAGATCCTTACTGTTAAAATGGATTGGGCGCGCTACTACTACCAAACGCTTAACACAATTTTGTTTTCGTTTCCACGGCAACGCTTCAGGATTGCAGCAGTTGCAGGGGTCTGTGACTTTCAGGAAGTTCTGAATGCAGCCTTTAGCACCTCACAGTCGAAAGTTGGCAATAGCTCTACTTTTTTCGCCTTATGGACTATAGAGACAAATACAATTACGCCTGTAAAACTCTGAAATGGGTGACTACTTTGTCAAATATGTAGAAAAATATTTCTTTACGGCAAGTACTCTTAAAGAATTTTAGTATTTATCCATCTCCAACGTTTGGCTGTGTTTTTATCCCGATATAAGAAGGGAAATACGTGCTATTTGTATAAAAGGATAAATACACGCCAGAAAAAATACAGTTGCACAGTTAAAGTTCACATAACGCCTTCCTTTATTCACATTAGCTATCCAGCTACAATAGATATTAGTGGCAATTTAAACCTATGTTTCACATCGGGACTCAAATCCTAAATCTAATCTTTTCTAGTTGATGTATGTAGCGCTCCCCACCAAGAGACTCAACTTTTTCATTGAATATCTTCCCTCCTAACGAGTTCCTACTACAGTGAAACGCAAGCAGTAACTGTTACATACCGCCTAAACGGATGTCACAGGTTGATCAGTCTGTGCCAGATCAGTGTTCGGCAGTGAGTATCTCGTTTACCTTCTTAATGGACTGAATAGTGCATTCCGAGCTGTAAATGTGTAGTATTCTGGACTTGAATATCCTCTTCGGGTTCAGCCGTCTGTTTGTATATATTTGCACTTTCCTTTGCGAAGCGTATGTTTTGCATCTTATTTGTGACTATTGTATCTGGTCGAAATGACTGTCAGGTACATAGCACACGCAAATATTAAAAAACTGCTAGAGTAATATCTGTGTACATTGAAGTTAAATGTTATCGTATTGCTATATTTATCTTATGATGGGCTCATACCTCGAAATATTTCCAGAAATAAAATACTTTAAGCTGCTTAAATGAGAACTGTTACTAATACTGGTCTATATAAACACTATTTCTAAATTATAACAAATAATCACATACGAGAATCAATTCCAGCACAAAAAACAATACAATCATCATATGTATTTGAAACAGTACCACATTTAAGATGTTTAGTTTCATATGTCCAATTTTTTAGTGCTTTCCGTTGAATTCAGAATGAAGAAAGACTAGGGTTTAAAGTCCCATCGAAAAGTTCCTTAGAGACGAAAATATGATGAAATAAAATGATGCGCCCTTTCAAATGAACCATCTCGGGACTTGCCTGAAGCCATTTACGGAAGTCAAAGAAATTGCGTCTTGATGGTCGAATGGAGATTTGACTGCCGTCCTCCCGAATTCGAGTCATCTCTGTCACCTCGCTTAGTGTCCCCTTGAAGTGAAGAAATACAGACATCAGTACCAACAACGCACATTAGCTTCAAAACCAATTAAAATCTGGCGTTAATACCAATAACGACGTAATTAATCGTTTGCTGATTATACAAATGTTTTTATTATCCTGTTCTTTGATTACTGCGTTTCATAATTATTCGGATTAAAAATCTGATTCTATTGCAGTGCTGATTTCATTGGTAATTAATTACAGCATTTTGCACAGTAGCAAAAAATTTCTGCTCTTTCATTTTCTGAAATCACGCAAGTTCTAAGTCGTTGTCTACTCTTGTACTAGCGTCTTTGGTCATCAAGCACACAATGATGTGACACTAAACAGTTTTATACAGAAACGTTTTAGACTCATTATAGAGAATATCATTCTATGAGACCAAGACGCTGCTGTGTTCGATTATATTTTTTATTACAACAGGCCTATTTCGGCGTGACTGCCATCTTCCGCTTATATCAGGTAGTCTTGATATCCATAAGACACTGATATCTCAGTTGATGTGACTACCGTATAAATTTACTCTTTTGATGTTAGTGGGGCTATAGCAGGTGCTAAACTTTTGCCGGAACACTTATTTCTGAGGTTCTCGAATTATGAAATAAATTTCATAATGACGTTATTTGACAAGTGTATTGATAAGTGAGTCAGCGATGCTATGATTATAGTGTGTTCAGTTCGAGAGTTGAACCGAACGAGGTGGCATTCGAAAGGCTAACGGTTCAAAACTGCTTCCGCCAATCCAGATTTGGGTTTCCCACTATGTCCCTAAATCTTTCCAGGAAGATGCCGGGAGGGTTCCTTTGAAAGGGCAAGGCCGATTTCATTCACCATTCTTGACACAATCCGAGCTTATACTCCGTCTCTAATGAGCTCGATGACTACGGAATGTTAAACACAATCTTCCTTCCTTTCGAGAGCAGACTGGGATTACGAAATCCGTCAGGCGTGACAGGCGCTGATCGTTTTGTAAAAGAAAAGCTGCGACAAAGCAGTCACAAATATGATCTGGGATTACTTAGTATAAAAAAGACTACACGCAGCATAGGTAACAACAAAAGAGGAAATGTTCTCAATTTTATGAATTCGTCAGTGACACATTTGATGTCATTGCTTGTAAAAGAGGGTCGAGAGAGCTGGTACGTACTCTGAAGCGCCAAATAAACTGGTATAGGTGTGTGTATTCAAATACAGAAGGATGAAAACAGGCAGAATACAGCGCTACGGAAGGGATCGTCTATACTGCATAAGACAACAAGTGTCTGGCGCAGTTGTTACATCGGTTATTGCTGCTACAATGGCAGGTTATCAAGATTTAAGTGAGTGTGAACGCAGTGTCATAGCCGGCCCACGAGCGATGGAATACAGCATCTCTGAGGTAGCGATGAAGTGGGCATTTTCCCGTACGACCATTTCACGAGTGTACCGTGAATATCAAGAATCCTGTAAAACATCAGATCTCCGATATCAATTAGGCCGAGAAAAGATCCTGCAACAAAGGGACCAACGACGACTGGAGAGAATCGTTCAACGTGACAGAAGTGCAATCCTTCCGCAAATTGCTGTAGATTTCAATGCTGGATCACCAACAAGTGTCATCCCACGAACCATTCAACGAAACATCATCGATATGGGCTTTCGCAACCGAAGGCCCACTCACGTACCCTTGATGACTGCAGAACACAAGGTTTTACGCCTCGCCTGGGCTCGTCAACACCGACACTGAACTGTTGGTGAGTGGCAACATGTTGCCTGATCGGACGACTCTCGTTTCAAAATGTAATGAGCAGATTGGCGTGTACGGGTATGGGACAATCTCATGAATCCGTGGACTCTGCATGTCAGCAGGGGACTGTTGAAGTTGGTGGGTGCTCTGTAATGGTGTGAGGCGTGTGCAGTGGAGTGGTGTGGGACCCCTGTACGTCTAGACACGACTCTGCCAGGAGACACGTAATAAGCATCCTGTATGATTACATGCAATCATTCAGGTCCGTTGTGTATTCCGACTGACTTACGCAATTCCAGCAGGACAATGCGATACCTCACACGTCCAGAACTGCTACCGAGTGGCTCCAGGAACACTCTTCTGAGTTTAAACACCTCCGCTGACCACCAAGCTCCCCAGTCATGAACATTATTGATCATATCTGGGATGCCTTGCAACGTATTGTTCAGAAGAGGTCTCCACCCCCTCGTACTCTTAAGAATTTATGGACAGCCATGTAGGGTTCATGGTGTCAATTCCTTCCAGCACTATTTAAGGCATTAGTCGAGTTCATGCCACGTTGTGCTGCGGCACTTCTGCTTGCTCCTCTAGTCGGTTTTATTCCTGCTTCCGAGGCATTTAAAACTCTGCATAGGTTCTAATATTTCTCCATTCACCTTTATATTTACGCTTTTATTTCCTCCTAGCGCCATTACTGTTGTTTTCTTTGTACTGATTTTCATTCCATAGCTTCATTGGTATGCACCATATCCTGTAAAACATTTTCATCTATTATGGCAGCATTATACTGAGTGCGTCAACTCGACGTGGCATGGACTCAACAAGTTGATGGAAGTCCCCTGCTGAAACAGTGAGCCATGCTGCCACTATATCCGTCCATAACTGCGAAAGTGTTGCCGGTGCAGGATTTTGTGCGAGAACTGACCTCTCTATTACGACCCATAAATCTTCAATGGGATTCATGTTGAGCCATCTGTGTGGCCAAATCATTGATTCGAATTGTCCAGCACGTTCTTCAAAGCAACGGCGAATAATTGTGACCCGTTCACACGGAGCATTGTCATCCATAAAAATTCTATCGTTGTTTGGGAACATGAAGTCCACAAATGCCTGCAAATGGTCTCCAGGTAGCCGAACGTAACCATTTCCAGTCAATTATAGGTTAAGTTGGACAAGATAACCCATTCCATTCCATGTAAACACAGATCACTCCATTATGGAGGCACCACCAGCTTGCACAATGCTTTGTCGACAACTTGGGTCCATGGCTTCCTGGGGTCTGCTCCTTACTTGAACCTTAACATTCAACTCTTAGCTACCGAAATCGGGACTCATCTGATCAGGCCACGGTTTTCCAGTCATCTAGCGTCCAGTCGATTTGGTAACGAGACTAGGAGAGGCGCTGCAGGCGATATCGTGCTGTTAGGAAAGGCACTTGAGTTGGCTGTCCGTTGTCATAGCCCATTAACGCCACCTTTCGCCGTCCTGTCCTAACGGATACGTTCGTCGTACGTCCCATATTGATTTCCGCCGCTATTTCATGCAGTCTTTCTTGCTTGTTAGCTCTGACAACTCTGTGCAACGCCGCTTCTCACAGTCGTTAAGTGAAAGCCTTCGGCCACTGCGTTATTCGTGGTGAGAGGTATTGCCTGAAATAGATATTCTTAGTACGCGCTTGACACTGTGCATTTCGGTATGTTGAATTCCCTGATGATTTCCAAAATGCGTCCAACTCTAACTACCATTCCGTGTTCCAAATCTGTTAATTCACATCGTGGGGCCGTAATCATGTCACCTCAGCGTGTATCTAAGCTTAACACAAGTATGCAAAGCGGTGTGTTTAACATGTTACAAGGGGCAACATCCTGGCTTAAATTGCACCAAGAATGAGGTGTTCACGTGAAGCAACATTGCATTAACAATAATAGGATCCAGATGCGTTCACAAACAACTTTGTAACTTACAAAGCAAATAGTCTGAACACTGTATTACGTCAGGAGAAAAATATAGGTATAATGCAACCGAAGCAGTGAACAAAATCTTTGACAGAATGATGTAGCAGAGTAACACTGATTAGGCAAAATGACGCGTTCTTAAAACACTGCCTTTGAATTGAGCAAAAGACGTGCCGAAATTACGTCAGCGGAGTTTTTTGAGTTTGTCCGTAGCTTCTTGAAGTCGCTACAAGGGATACTCGCCGGGCTCCTACAAGATCCACAGCCAGCTTTTTGTCAGTGCGAAGATAACAGCCAGTCCCTAATGGTTCACAGTCAACGGTCCTTAAAGCGCAAACAAGGGAGTAAATCGAGCGTAAACTCCTTTTCTGTGAAGAGTAGATGAAATTGTGACCTACAACAAAATGCTAAGATTCGAGTTTCATCTCGTGCAGTAGCGAAGTGGCAAAGATTAAATTTAGCAGCAGGAAAAACGTTTCAGGGAACTGCAGTGAATGGGTAAAACAGTGGCAATAAATACGGGGAGCACGCCTTATGAGAATGGGCTGATTGCTGACAAAAAAAGTATTTGACCATTTTCTGTGTGTTTCGAATCTAATAACGGTGTTCTAATTCTTAATAACACTTGAATGAAACGCCTGTACTAGACTGAAATGAATCACAGAGAATACGTAAGCCTTTGAGAGTTGTATAAACAGTGTAAAACTCAATTAATATCACAGACTACCGTCGTAGAATTAAGAGTGATTTTTTGTGACACCTTAATGAGACATAAAGAAGGAAACACGTATGTGTGATCCTACACAAGTATTCTCACAACTTTTCTAAAGTGATTTGGGAGAAATGTTTCTAGCGGATAAACTTTAGAAACTTATAATATGTAACTTTCTTCATGTGCCTCAATCGCGCTATTGTGTAACAAAATCCTAAAATCACACACACACACACACACACACACAGATCTGGGAACACTGATTTTTCAAGTAATCTTTACCCTCAGACGGCGTACATGAGACTCATTTCTTCCTTACTATGTGCCTGTACGACGTCGTCATTCAATGTGCACATTTTCTGCAGGTCTCTGAACCGCGACAGATCGGGGAAGATACTACTGAACTTGTGCGTCTCACTGCTGCTGATGAATTTATCCTTTCTGCTGGTGATGGTGAAGAACAACGTCCATTTGGTGGATGTGTGCATACTGGTGGCAATCTTAACGCACTACTTTGTCCTCACATCTCTGGCCTGGATGTTGGTCGAAGCTGTTAACATGTATCAGTTGCTTATCACAGTTTTCGCTACGTCTGAGATTCGATTCATGCTCAAAAGAATGATCTTCGCCTGGGGTAAGTATAAAATTACGCAATACGTAAACAATGGTTGAGCTATGTTATACAAATCGTGCATGAACCATAAAGCTTATTTCAGTCAATGTGCACATAAATTGTTCGATGGCTCCACTGATTTCGACAGACATGCTATGAGTCAACATTTCCACGAGGCCCCTATCAGATGACTCTCTCCCCTGGTGGAAATGTTGAGTCCTAGAAATATTTATGGGCTATTGATAATGTGGGAAAAGGTATAGTTATTAAACATTTTATGTGAGTTTTGACTGAAACATACTTTAGTTTTAACTATAGTATGTATGAACCGTGCATGAAAATAGTATTAATAATTAATATACTTCTCGCTAACCTCAAATAATATTTTGCACAGACCCTGCCCGTGTCTGTTCAGTATATTTCTACCAGCGGAAAAACGCTCCTGTCGTAGCACAAAAAAGACGAATATGTTCCTCTGACGGAAAAGTGAGGAACCAACTGCATCAACCCCCTTTTCGTCTTCCTTTCCAAAAATTTTGGCGTGCCAACGTATTCGGGCTGTTTTAACTCAGAACATTCCAAATCCTTTTCCCCAGTCTCTCTTCGTGGTTAAGCCTTCATACTCCCCTAGACAAGGAAACTTTAACAAGTCGGTATAGGGGACAAGGAAAATTGAACAATTTTTTTACACGTGGTTATGAGGCACCCATATCCGGAGAGTGGTGGAGATGTTGGCTCCTCTCGTTCGCTGCCACTGTCCGCACTTCTTACTGCTTGGCGCTGTCTCCTCTCTCACTTACAGTGACTCCATCTGCCTTTCTCTCTCACTGCCACAGTCTCCTATCCCTCACTCACACTGTCTCCTGCATTTATAGTATATCCCACTGCCTGTGACCCCACTCCTTTTGTTTTTCTTTCCTACTGCCACTGTCTCGTCTATACCTCGGTATCTCGAAAATAGTGGGAGATCAAACTTACATTTTCCCCTATACCCACGTGTATAAAATTTCAGTCCAAAACGCATGCACCTCTCTTCCTATGTGTTAAAGTTCGCCAGTCTGGGTGGGGGGTGGGGAGGGGGGGTGCTGCCGAGACACCCCAAATCTATGTTTGGTCTTCAGTCACCTCTCTTTTTCATTTCAGCTGTCTCCTCTCTCTTTTGTCCCCACTGCTTCGATCTCTATCCATCTCTCTTTTAATGCCATCATTTGAAACTTCCGAGCTAAGAGGCCGTGATCGACGTATAAAATGTTCTCCTAATGTTTCCTCTCCAACAGTGGGTGACATCTTCAGAGGTAAAATAGCGAACTGCAACCAGAACTCGAGGAAGCGCCTAATATATGGGCAGTGTAGTGGGCACCAGAGTCTATCACGTGCCGTCGGCTATGAGATTCTCTCTGGTAGTTCCAACATTCTCGACTGAAAGCAATCGATCCTCATTCTTACCTTGCAATATTGACATCCAAATTTTATCTAATTTAACACCTCCCTCTTTTGTGTTAAAATTATTACGCTGTTTGTAAATCTCAATAGCACTCTACACATACGATCATGATAATACGATGTTTTCGATATGACACTCGTCTCAGTGAATTTTATTTCATGATCACCCTCTTGATAAAGATGTTCCGCTATGGTCGAGTTATCCGTATGTCCTAGGCGGCAATTCCTCTTGTGTTCAACCAGACGGATGTTAACACTTCTTTTTGTGGTACCTATATAAACCAGACCATAACTACATGGAATTTTAAATACCCCCAGTGTAGCCAGAGAATGTCGTGTACCTTTTGCTGATTCTTTTATCTTCTCCGTGGATCTGAAGGTGGTTTTCACACGGTAGTTGCTGGACGCTTCAGAAATGCGATCTGTAATTGTACTGATGAACAGAAGGAAAACTTTCCCTTTGGGCGGCCGTTCATCAGCACGAAGTTTTAAGTGATGGTAGTACCAGCCGTGGTATGATCTTTTAATGCCACTATCTCTCACTGAACATCACTATCTCCTCTCTCTTTGGCTCCAACTGCTGTCGCCTTCATCCATCTCTCCTCCTCTTTCACTGTCACATTCTATGTCCCACCATCTCTGTCTCCTCTCTCTTTCTTTCCCACTGGCGCTGTTTACTCTCTCTGACTCCGTCACTGTCTTTCTGCTGCTCTCTTTCAGCACAAAAATGTGCGAATGTGTTCGCACGCCAAAAATGACGGCGAGAACGTCGGAATGAGTTTGTTCCCCACTTTTCTGTCTGAGTCTTTTAAAGAGGAACTTTGGTTATATACCCACTAGAAATACGCTGACAAAATATTTGCGTGTGATGAAAAGTTCACGCAACGATCGACTCATCTACGTCCATAGTTTGGTGGCCTTAGAACTCTCATGATGCCCACAGAAGCGATTGCTCACTACGGCAGTTAAAACTACGTTTATGCCCCATACCTGATATTACGTGTATATTTTACGTGCATAAGTGCGGTAACTTTGATAACTTTCAATATCTGGATCACCGTAACGAATAGTGAGATCGAAAAGAGTTTTCCGATTCCTCGACAACACCGTCTTCTGAACATATCGTAAAAAATTTTGACGATTTGCCACGAGTAGAAATTACAGAAGCGGCCATCCTCACAACTGGTACTTCTAGGACCAAAAAATCATGGTTTTTCGGGTGCATCTTGATAACAGATAAAAATTTTTGAAAACGTGGAAATGTCATTTCCAGAGAAATATCTAAAGAATACACGGTTAAAACTTTAGTCATTTTTTATGGTTAGCTATTTAGATAATTGAGCCCCAAGGAACAAAAACCGGCTAAAAACCGGTTTTCGTGGTTTTCTCAGGCACCGCCCATGAACAAATTGTACTTTTGTAAGTTTCCTAAGGTCCATCTCAGACCATACCTAATCCAAAAGAACCAACAGATTTGTTCAATTTCCTTGGACTGAAGAAAGTGTGTCATGGTTAAATTTTGACCCTCTACTGTGGGACAGCTACAGTATGCCCCTTCGTCCAATAGGAATCGAAATTGTCTCCAGGCCAAGTGCTATCCAAAACACTTGACACCTCATCTCTGTGATAAATAGAACCCGAGATACGACCCCATGAAAAGTCACATTTTTCTTGAATTATTGGAACACACGTCAAGGAACGGTCATGTACAACTGAACATAGTTTCCACTCCTTGTTTTAGTTGCCACGGGGATCGTGCGACACCGACCAACCTCTGCCTTATTTTCTACCTAAAGAGTGTACGCTATTTGATCAGAAGTATCTGTACAACTGTTGGTGGACGTTAATACGGTATGTCAGTAGCCTTTTCCTTTATGGCGCCTTGAACATTGCTGACGACACTTTCCAGGAGGTGTTTGAATGTCTTTGGAGGAATGGCAGCCCATTCTTCCTCAAGATCCGAAACCAAAGAAGGTAGTGAATTTAGACGCTAGGGTTTCAAAATGGTTCAAATGGCTCTGAGCACTATGAGACTTAACTGCTGAGGTCAGCAGTCCCCTAGAACTTAGAACTACTTAAACCTAACTAACCTATGGACATCACACACATCCATGCCCGAGGCAGGATTCGAACCTGCGACCGTAGCGGTCGCGCGGTTCCAGACTGTTGCGCCTAGAACCGCTCGGCCACTTTTTCGGCCGCTAGGGTTTGGAACGAAATCGACGTTCTAACAAATCCCAAAAATGTCACATTGGCTTCACGTCGGGATTCTGCGCCGGCCACTCCATTTCTGGCGTGCTATTGTCCACAAACCATCGCCTCACAGATGCTCCTTTGGCAGAGTGCAAACAGTCATCGTCTCCGAACTGTTCCTCTACTATATGCAATACGAAATGCTATAAAATTTGTTCGTATCTTTTCGCATTTAGCGTTTTCTTAAGCGCAATAAGAGAACCACACACTAATCACGAGAAACACACCCAACAGCAGCAACACCTCCTTCGTACTTCACTGTTGGCACTACACGTGATGCTAGGTATGTTCTCAAGGCGTGTGTCACACTCAGACCCTTCCAGCGCAGTGCCACAGGATATATCGTGACCCATCACTCCATATCAATCATTTCCAGCCATCCACTGTCCAGTGGCGTCGTTCTTTGCACCACCTCAAGCGTCGCATAGCGCTGACTACAGAAATGTGTGGCTTATGAGTAGCCGTTCGACGATTGTACCCCATTGTTTTTAACTTCCTTCGCACAGTCATTGTGCTAGCTGGAAAGCTGGTAATACTTTGGAACTCGCGAGTGATTCCTCTCGCTGGATTCATGCGATTGTTTACAACCCAACTCTGCAATACTCGACGGTTCCTGTCAGTTACTACATGAGGTCTCCGTGGTCTTGGTTTAGCTGTGGTTGTTCCTTCGTATTTTCACTTCAGTCACATCACCAACAGTCGAATTGGGCAGCTTTAGAAAGGTTTAAATTTCCCTCATAGATTTGTTACTCAGGTGACATCCAGTGACTAGTCCACTTTCGAAGCCACTGAGCTGTCCTCACTGACCAGTTCTGTTGTTACCACTTCCTACTGACAACACAATGCTCCCCGCACCATTCATATTGTCGAGTGCACCTCTCGTGGCATCTAGTGGTCAATTCCGCATTGCGTAGGAATGTTCTCATACTTTTGATCAGGTAGTGTTTCTCTGAAACAGTTTTCTTCCAAACGTTAACGCAGGCCTTTGAAACCGAAGCCGCTGTATCTCCTCACAAAATAAAGTGAAGCTTCCTCAGTCCTCTCACCCAGCAAAAATCATCGACAACACTGCGGACTGATTCTAGTTTCACCGTCTGGAAATTGCATGTACTGATCACTAAGATGTTGTGAGATGGACTGCTTATTTGTGAGTATACAGGGTGGCGCTCCAACCTACAGTGTCCCGGAATGAGAAAGTGAACCACGTTGCTTGTAGGAATCACAGTGCTACTGTACGTTACAAAGAACCTCTACATCTACATACATAGGAGAGCCGTTCAGTAAGTAATGAAATACATTTTTTCTCGACCATTTTCGGTCGAAGAATGCTAAATTTGTTGTGGGACACCGTGAAATATACCATCTTCGGCCCCTACAGTCTCGTGAAGTTCCGATAAGTGGCGGCGCTATTCCAAGTCTTTAAAATGGCGTCTGTAGCGGAGGTGCGTTTCAAGCAGAGAGCTGTTACTGAGTTTCTTTTGGCAGAAAACCAGAGCATCGCAGATATTCGTAGACGCTTGCAGAATGTCTAGCATCACAGATATTCGCAGAATGTCTACTCCTGCAATGCTGGAACGTGCGGACACTCTCATTCGACGTGATCGACGGACCACAATAAAACACCTAGCTGATCAACTTGATGTGTCTGTTAGTAGTGGTGCCACAACGGTCCACCAGATGGGGTTCTCGAAGTTTTGTACCCATTGGGTTCTTCTCCGCCTAACAGAAGATCATATAGAACACCGAAGAACCACCTATGTGGGATTGGTTGCGCGTTACGACGCTGACCCTGACCATTGTTTGTCGAACATTGTCATGGGCGATGAAACATGGGTTCGTCACTTCGAACTGGAAACAAAACGGCCATCCATGAAATGGCGCCACATCACCTCTCCTCTGAAGAAAACGTTCAAAGCCGCACTCTTACCCGGTAAAATCATAGCGAATGTCTTCTAAGACTCCAAACTGGTTATTCTGTTTCATATCCTCCCTCATGGTGCAACGATCAACTTCGAAGTGTATAGATCTCTCACCTTCCCACATCCATCTACTTGGCCCAATGAAAGATGCACACCGCGGGAAACAGTAAGTGGATAATGAGAAGGTTTCTGATGCAGCAAGACCTTGGATAAAACGTAGAGCAGTTGAGTGGTACCACGCGGGCATACAGGCTCTTTGAGTAAGGCGGCGTAAAGCCGTCGCATCGAACGGAGATTTTGCTGAAAACCTGGATTTTGTAGTCAAAAGAGTGGGGGATAATACGGTGTATTGAAATCCTTAATAAAACCAACCTGCTTTCAGAAAAAAGTGTTGCATTACCTAAAGAACGCCCCTCGTATTCCATAAGCCAGCGTACGGCGCGTGGCGGAGGGTACCTTGTACAACTAGGAGTAGTTCCCTTTCACCTTCAAGTCGCAATTGAAGCGAGGGAAAAGCGGCTTTCTTTTTGCCTCCTTACAGGTCCTAATATCTCTTACGTTAACTTCGTAGTCATTACGCGAAAAGTAGATTGGCATCAGTAGAATCGTTCTGCAGTTAGCTTCAAATGCCGGTTATCTAAATTTTTTCAACAGTGTTCCATGAAAAGAACGTCTTCTTTCCTCCAGTTCACGAAGCATCTCTGTAATACTCGCGTGTTGGTCCAGCCTACCGGTAACAAGTGTAGCAGCACATTTCTGAATTGCTTCAGCATATTCCTTTAATCCGATCTGGTGGGGGACCCAAATACTCGAACAGTTCTCAAGAATTGGTCGTACTACAGTTCTATGAGCGGTTTTCTTTATAGATGTACTGCAGTTTCTAAAATTCTCCCAATAAACCCAAGTAGATTATTCGCATTTCCTACTACCGAACTTACGTCCTCGTTCCATTTCATATCGCTTAGCAACGTTACGCCTAGATATTTAATCGAAGTGACTGTGCCAAGTGGCACACCACTAATAATGATTTCCAACATTACAGTGTTGTTTTCCCCACTCATCTGCGATAGCTTACATTTTTCCACATTTAGAGCAAGCCGCCATTCATCAGGCCAAATCGTAATCCGTCAAATCATTTACGTAGATAGAAAACAAGAGCGGTCCTGTCACACTTCTCTGGGGCACTCTTGGCGAAGCCTTGTCTCTGACGAACAGTCACTGTCCAAGACTCCATTTTTGGTTCTATAAGAAGCGTTCGAGCCACGCGCATACCTGGGAACAGTCTGCAGTGGTGCACTGTATGAAAAGCTTTCCGGAAATCTATGCCTACGACTAGCAGCAACTTGTTTACCATTATGTACGGAGGCTATTACGAGTATCTCAACTGCTTGTCAATTTCTCACTTTGCTCGGTATCATCATTGAAGAAAGACTCTAGTTGTGCACTTGCTGAGTAACACTTGTAAATTGCTCAGTCTCGCGGTTAAATAGATTATATTTTGTGGGGAACACACAGTTTTTGTTCGAATTTTTTTCACATTGTAGGTATCAAACCAGAAATATCACATATACACTCCTGGAAATGGAAAAAAGAACACATTGACACCGGTGTGTCAGACCCACCATACTTGCTCCGGACACTGCGAGAGGGCTGTACAAGCAATGATCACACGCACGGCACAGCGGACACACCAGGAACCGCGGTGTTGGCCGTCGAATGGCGCTAGCTGCGCAGCATTTGTGCACCGCCGCCGTCAGTGTCAGCCAGTTTGCCGTGGCATACGGAGCTCCATCGCAGTCTTTAACACTGGTAGCATGCCGCGACAGCGTGGACGTGAACCGCATGTGCAGTTGACGGACTTTGAGCGAGGGCGTATAGTGGGCATGCGGGAGGCCGGGTGGACGTACCGCCGAATTGCTCAACACGTGGGGCGTGAGGTCTCCACAGTACATCGATGTTGTCACCAGTGGTCGGCGGAAGGTGCACGTGCCCGTCGACCTGGGACCGGACCGCAGCGACGCACGGATGCACGCCAAGACCGTAGGATCGTACGCAGTGCCGTAGGGGACTGCACCGCCACTTCCTAGCAAATTAGGGACACTGTAGCTCCTGGGGTATCGGCGAGGACCATTCGCAACCGTCTCCATGAAGCTGGGCTACGGTCCCGCACACCGTTAGGCCGTCTTCCGCTCACGCCCCAAAATCGTGGAGCCCGCCTCCAGTGGTGTCGCGACAGGCGTGAATGGAGGGACGAATGGAGACGTGTCGTCTTCAGCGATGAGAGTCGCTTCTGCCTTGGTGCCAATGATGGTCGTATGCATGTTTGGCGCCGTGCAGGTGAGTGCCACAATCAGGACTGCATACGACCGAGGCACACAGGGCCAACACCCGGCATCATGGTGTGGGGAGCGATCTTCTACACTGGCCGTAAACCTCTGGTGATCGTCGAGGGGACACTGAATAGTGCACGGTACATCCAAACCGTCATCGAACCCATCGTTCTACCATTCCTAGACCGGCAAGGGAACTTGCTGTTCCAACAGGACAATGCACGTCCGCATGTATCCCGTGCCACCCAACGTGCTCTAGAGGGTGTAAGTCAACTACCCTGGCCTGCAAGATTTCCGGATCTGTCCCCCATTCAGCATGTTTGGGACTGGATGAAGCGTCGTCTCACGCGGTCTGCACGTCCAGCACGAACGCTGGTCCAACTGAGGCGCCAGCTGGAAATGGCATGGCAAGCCATTCCACAGGACTACATCCAGCATCTCTACGATCGTCTCCATGGGAGAATAGCAGCCTGCATTGCTGCGAAAGGTGGATATACACTGTACTAGTGCCGACATTGTGCATGCTCTGTTGCCTGTGTCTATGTGCCTGTGGTTCTGTCAGTGTGATCATGTGATGTATCTGACCCCAGTAATGTGTCAATAAAGTTTCCCCTTCCTGGGACAATGAATTCACAGTGTTCTTATTTCAATTTCCAGGAGTGTACATTGAACGGTGGATTCTCAGACAGGGAAATGAGCTAGACACAGATCGAATACTTGGGCGACCGTAACTACATTTGGTCTTGTACACCGACAGCTAACCATAAAATTCATTTAGGGCTGTTTACATGCCCATTTAAGCGAGTGGTGGGCTGATTCACATATTGTACATCAGATGCAAAGTAGGCAATATTTTAAACACAAAACCTTGCATATCAGTAATTACAGACTTCGCATAAAACAGATGGCACAAATAAATTTCTTCTCTTAAGGAAGCCGCGCGGGATTAGTCGAGCAGTCTCAGGTGCTGCAGTCATGGACTGTGCGGCTGGCCCCGGCGGAGATTCGAGTCCTCCCTCGGGCATGGTTCAAATGGCTCTGAGCACTATGGGACCTAACATCTGAGGTCATCAGTCACCTAGAACGTAGAACTACTTAAACCTAACTAACCTAAGGACAACACACACATCCACGCCCGAGGCAGGATTCGAACCTGCGACCTTAGCGGTCTCGCGGTTCCAGACTGAAGCGCCTAGAACCGCTCGGCCACACCGCCTCTGGCATGGGTGTGGGTGTTTGTCGTTAGGATAATTTAGGTTAAGTAGTGTGTAAGCTTAGGAGCTGATGACCTTAACAGTTAAGTCCCATAAGATTTCACACACATTTTTCTCTTAAGGAAAGACATACAGCGACTGAAAGTCCGTTAGTGATCGACGAGAACCACGGCCGCTACAGGCAAAAGCTTATCGCGAGATTCCCCCAGTAAGCTCAAGATATAACGAAGAAGAATCAATCATACGAGGGGTGTTCAATAAATAATGCAACACTATTTTCCTGTTCAATTTCGGTTGAAAAAAAGGCAGAATTCGTTGTGGGACATCGTGGAATACTCCCGCTTCATCCCCAATAGCTTTATGAAGTTGCTATACGTGATGGCGCTATACGTAGCGTTCACAATAGTGTCTCTAACGGAGGTGCGTTCCAAACAGATAGCTGTCATGGAACTTCTTTTGCGCAAAACCACAGCATCTCAGATATTCAAAGACGCTTGCAGAATGTCTACGGAGACCTGCCGGTGAACAGAAGAACGGCGAGTGATTGGAGGAGACGACTGGCATCGTCGCAACAAGGTCGCACAAACTTGTCTGATCTCCCGCGTGCCGGCCAGCCCCTCACAGTTGTGACTCTTTGGAGACTGTCATTCGAGGTGATCAACGGATCACAATCAAACACCTCACTGCGCAGCTGGACGTCTCTGTTGGTAGTGCTGACTCGTCCACCAGTTGGAGTACTCAAAGACATGAACCCGCTGGATTCTGCTTCTAACAGAAGACCACAAAGAGCCACAAAGGACCATCTGTGAGGAATTGCTTGTGCGTTACTAGGTTGATCGTGACAATATTTTGCTGAACATCGTCACAGGCAATGAAACATGAGTTCACTACTTCAGGCCTAAAACATAACAGCAATCCATGAAGTGGCGCCACACCAACTCTCCTCTGAAGAAAACGTTCAAACTCGCACCCTCAGCCGGTAGAGTCATGGCGGAGGTCTTGTGGGATTCTGAAGGGGTTATTCTATTGGATGTCCTCCTTTATGGTGCAACCATCATTTCTAAAGTGTACTGTGCTACTCTCAGAAAATTGAAGAAACGGCTTCAGCTTGTTCGTCGCCACAAAAATGCAAACGAGCTTCTCCTTCTCCATGACAACACAAGGGTTCACACAAGTCTGCGCAACCGAGACGAGCTCACAAAACTTCACTGGACTGTTCTCCCTCATCCATCATACAGCCGGTCTCTCACACCTTCTAATTTCCATCTGTTTGGCCCAATGAAGGATACACTCCACGGGAAGCAGTATGGTAGATGATGGTGAGGTTGCTGATGCAGCAGAACATTTGCGCCAATGGCGACCAGTAGAGTTGTACCATATACAGGGTGTTACAAAAAGGTACGGCCAAACTTTCAGGAAACATTCCTCACACACAAAGAAAGAAAATATGTTATGTGGACATGTGTCCGGAAACGCTTACTTCCCATGTTAGAGCTCATTTTATTACTTCTCTTCAAATCACATTAATCATGGAATGGAAACACACAGCAACAGAACGTACCAGCGTGACTTCAAACACTTTGTTACAGGAAATGTTCAAAATGTCCTCCGTTAGCGAGGATACATGCATCCACCCTCCGTCGCATGGAATCCGTGATGCGCTGATGCACTCCTGGAGAATGGCGTATTGTATCACAGCCGTCCACAATACGAGCAAAAAGCGTCTCTACATTTGGTACCGGGGTTGCGTAGACAAGAGCTTTCAAATGCCCCCATAAATGAAAGTCAAGAGGGTTGAGGTCAGGAGAGCGTGGAGGCCATGGAATTGGTCCGCCTCTACCAATCCATCGGTTACCGAATCTGTTGTTGAGAAGCGTACGAACACTTCGTCTGAAATGTGCAGGAGCTCCTTCGTGCATGAACCACATGTTGTGTCGTACTTGTAAAGGCACATGTTCTAGCAGCACAGGTAGAGTATCCCGTATGAAATCATGATAACGTGCTCCATTGAGCGTAGGTGGAAGAACATGGGGCCCAATCAAGACATCACCAACAATGCCTGCCCAAACGTTCACAGAAAATCTGTGTTGATGACGTGATTGCACAATTGAGTGCCGGAGTCTCGTCAGTTCACACATGTTGCTTGTGGAAATTTACAATTTGATCACGTTGGAATGAAGCCTCGTCCGTAAAGAGAACATTTGCGCTGAAATGAGGATTGACACATTGTTGGATGAACCATTCGCAGAAGTGTACCCGTGGAGGCCAATCAGCTGTTGATAGTACCAGCACACGCTGTACATCGTGCGGAAACAACTGGTTCTCCCGTAGCACTCTCCATACAGTGACGTGGTCAACGTTACCTTGTACAGCAGAAACTTCTCTGACGCTGACATTAGGGTTATCGTCAACTGCACGAAGAATTGCCTCATCCATTGCAGGTGTCCTCGTCGTTCTAGGTCTTCCCCAGTCGCGAGTCACAAGCTGGAATGTTCCATGCTCCCTAAGACGCCGATCAATTGCTTCGAACGTCTTCCTGTCGGGACACCTTCGTTCTGGAAATAAGTCTCGATACAAACGTACCGCGCCATGGCTATTGCCCCGTGCTAATCCATACATCAAATGGGCATCTGCCAACTCCGCATTTGTAAACATTGTACTGACTGCAAAACCACGTTCGTGATGAACAATGACATGTTGATGCTACGTACTGATGTGCTTGATGCTAGTACTGTAGAGCAATGAGTCGCATGCCAACACATGCACCGAAGTCAACATTACCTTCTTTCAATTGGGCCAACTAGAGGTGAATCGAGCAAGTACAGTACATACTGACGAAACTAAAATGAGGTCTAACATGGAAATTAAGCATTCCGGACACATGTCCACATAACATCTTTTCTTTATTTGTGTGTGAGGAATGTTTCCTGAAAGTTTGGCCGTACCTTTTTGTAACACCCTGTATATATATTGGTAGTGTCGTTTGGTCTGGGCGGACGCTACATGACATCTGTTCAAGTTGGTCGTTGATTCCTTCACTCACGTTTTTTATTACAGAGGACAATCGGACCTCTTACCGAACCCGCTGAGCTACCGTGCCGGCATCACTTAGTTACCGGAGAAGGACCTTTCTAAATGATAAAGAAATACTATTAGTGGTACAGTCTCCAGATGTACGCGTCTGCTACTTCTCTATCTTCTCATATTTTGAGCGACTTTTCCCTGTGTTCTCCAGCAAAGTCTTTTGCACTATACATGCCCCTGATGCAGTGTTTCAAATTCTCATTCTTATGGTAGATCTCTGACTTTTCATCACTGCAGGATAATTCATTAAAACTGATAATAAATGCTATCTAATACCATTAAATAATTCTTTCCACGTCTTTTGTAAATGTTTCCAAACTTTTATTTACCTCGCAAGTCATTGTTATTTTAAATTACAGGTGTGCCGCTGATTATCGTGGCGTCAACAGCCACGTATGACATTAGTTACTACAATTCAACTTCTGAGTACTGTATGCTGAACAAAAATGAACCGTATGTTTACTACATCACATATCTGGGGCCATCGTGCATAATGCTGGCGGTTAATTGTGTGGTATTTGTGCTGGTATCCAGAGTTCTGTTCCAGAAACATTTGGCTGGGAAGGTGGAAGAAAGACCCGAAAACACCGTCTCCATGTCACAGGTAAAACTTAAATGAAATATGAAAAACATGAAATTTAATACTGACAAACTCTTATAGTCAAAGGTATTTTATAGCTCGTTAACATTTGCGGAAAACTACATTTGAGAATCAACAAGAGCTGATAATTAAATAAACCTTTCTTGACTACTAGTTTCCATAAACTAATCTTCAGGTAACATATAACCATTTAGATCAGCCTGCAAGTTGTCATTCTTGCTGTGTCGTCAATAAAAGTATGCAGAGTGCACTTCACACACACACACACACACACACACACACACACACACACGCGCACACAGGAACCTTAATAGACGACGTAGTGCTTTTATTTGACTGTATTACTGGAGTTTCAGTGACGAAGGATAGCTTATTTTATGTTTTGACGCCAAAGTAGGAAAGATGCCATTCAAACTAATGTAAATAATACCTCTCCGTGGTTCTTTTAATACGATATTCTTCAAGTACTATACGCGCTTAATTGATATAACTCCTCTGTAATCCACATCTGCACCGCTATATTAAGCAACCTTTCAAAACATTACGTGACGCAAGCATCAGAAACCTTTTTACAGGATATATACATAAATACGAGGACACGCTGGAAAAATGCCTTAGAATTTTTTGGTGAAACTGTTAAAGCTCTATTCTTCCTGCCTACATATATATTTATCAACATAGTCACCCTGCAACGAGCACATTTCTCCCCAACGAGAACGTGTTTTTTGATACCGTCACTGTAGACCGTTTGACTTTGTGGGCGTAGCCACAACCGCACCTCTGTTTGTACCGCTTCATCACTATCAAAGTGAAGTCCTCGAAGTTGTTCTTTAAGTTCAGGAAACGATGCAAATCGGATGGGTCCAAGTCGTGACAATGAGGAGGATCATCGGTGACAGTGAACACAAGGCGTCGGACTGTTCCAAATGTGGCAGGTCTGCGTGTGGCTTACTGCTGTCATGCTGAAGGAAGGGTGCTCCACGTGTGAACGAACGTTTCCCACAATTGGAAACTCGATTACAGCACTGTGTTTCTCATGCACCGACATACAGGGTGTTTCAAAAATGACCAGTATATTTGAAACGGCAATAAAAAATAAACGAGCAGCGATAGAAATACACCGTTTATTGCAATATGCTTGGGACAACAGTACATTTTCAGGCGGACAAACTTTCGAAATTACAGTAGTTACAATTTTCAACAACAGATGGCGCTGCAAGTGATGTGAAAGATATAGAAGACAACGCAGTCTGTAGGTGCGCCATTCTGTACGTCGTCTTTCTGCTGTAAGCGTGTGCTGTTCACAACGTGCAAGTGTGCTGTGGACAACATGGTTTATTCCTTAGAACAGAGGATTTTTCTGGTGTTGGAATTCCACCGCCTAGAACACAGTGTTGTTGCAACAAGACGAAGTTTTCAACGGAGGTTTAATGTAACCAAAGGACCGAAAAGCGATACAATAAAGGATCTGTTTGAAAAATTTCAACGGACTGGGAACGTGACGGATGAACGTGCTGAAAAGGTAGGGCGACCGCGTATGGCAACCACAGAGGGTAACGCGCAGCTAGTGCAGCAGGTGATCCAACAGCGGCCTTGGGTTTCCGTTCGCCGTGTTGCAGCTGCGGTCCAAATGACGCCAACGTCCATGTATCATCTCATGCGCCAGATTTTACACCTCTATCCATACAAAATTCAAACGCGGCAACCCCTCAGCGCAGCTACCAGTGCTGCACGAGAGACATTCGCTAACGATATAGTGCACAGGATTGATGACGGCGATATGCATGTGGGCAGCATTTGGTTTACTGACGAAGCTTATTTTTACCTGGACGGCTTTGTCAATAAACAGAACTGGCGCATATGGGGAACCGAAAAGCCCCATGTTGCAGTCCCATCGTCCCTGCAGCCTCAAAAAGTACTGGTCTGGGCCGCCATTTCTTCCAAAGGAATCATTGGCCCATTTTTCAGATCCGAAACGATTACTGCATCAAGCTATCTGGACATTCCTCGTGAATTTGTGGCGGTACAAATTGCCTTAGACGACACTGCGAACACCTCGTGGTTTATGCAAGATGGTGCCCGGCCACATCGCACGACCGACGTATTTAATTTCCTGAATGAATATTTCGATGATCGTGTGATTGCTTTGGGCTATCCGAAACATACAGGAGGCGGCGTGGATTGGCCTCCCTATTCGCCAGACATGAACCCCTGTGACTTCTTTCTGTGGAGACACTTGAAAGACCAGGTGCACCGCCAGAATCCAGAAACAATTGAACAGCTGAAGCAGTACATCTCATCTGCATGTGAAGCCACTCCTCCAGACACGTTGTTAAAGGTTTCGGGTAATTTCATTCAGAATCTACGCCATATTATTGCTACGCATGGTGGATATGTGGAAAATATCGTACTATAGAGTTTCCCAGACCGCAGCGCCATCTGTTGTTGACAATTGTAACTACTGTAATTTCGAAAGTTTGTCCGCCTGAAAATGTATTGTTGTCCCAAGCATATTGCAACAAACGGTGTAGTTCTATCGCTGCTCGTTTAGTTTTTATTGCCGTTTCAAATATACCGGTCATTTTTTAAACACCCTGTAGTTACGCTCCGTAATGTTACATGTTATATTTCGGAGTCCTTTAGCGGTAGAGGAATGCAGCTTGCGTGAGCTAAGAGAGTGAAAGTTCACCGTTTAATACCCACGACACACAATACCTCAGCAGATACTGAGAACAGAATAAAAAATTCGGAGGCTTTACTTTTCAGCAAACTTTCGTACTTTATCTACTCCCTTATGGTTGTCTATTTTCAGTTTCCCATAAATAAATACTGTGTCTCTTGGCCGTGTGATTAATGTGGAAAGTGATTCGTCATCCACAATTAGCCAGCAGTTCTAAACATGACTACCTTCATTTCTTTGTTGTATACTTATATGTACGTACTCAGAGACAGACGATTTAGTTGTTTTCACTTAGTTTCCGCTGTAGATGCAACCATTAACGGAACATTCACAGCTTCACACAACACTTCCTGATATTGTCAACATTCTTATTTTTGGTATGTACATACATATATTAATCCTTGTTCCATAGATCATGAATACAACATATCGTACATCTAAGAATTCATTTATTGAGTAGTAGGAGTTGTCATTCATAAATTATTTTAATTTGCTTTTAAATGTCTGTTCATAGTCTATATTTATTAATTACTGTACAGAATTGTATAAACTGTGTTTCCTCAATATTTAGTGAGAGTCCATTTGCAGAGAACCACTTAATTATTTCCTGAAAGACATTATTTGTAATTTCTTCAGCTGATGATACTTGTATCATCAGCAAAAAGAACTAGCTTTGCATCTTCATGAATACACAGTGGCAAGTCGTTAATATATTAAGAAGGACGAGGGACCCAAGACTGAACCCTGTGGAACACCATTCTTGATACATCCCCAGTTAGAGGACTCTGCTGGTTTTTGCAGACTATCTATACTGTTAATTTCAACCTTCTGCATTCTTCCAGTTAAGTATGAATTAAACCATTTGTGCAATATCCCACTCATACCACAATACTTAAGCTTATCTAGAAGAATTTCATGATTCACACAATCAAAAGCCTTTGAGGGATACAAAATGTCCCAATGGGTGATGTTTGGTTATTCAGTGCATTTAATATTTTATCAGTGAAAGCATATATAGCATTTTATGTTGGAAAGCCTTTCTGAACACCAAATTGGCATTTTGTTAGTACTTCATTTTTACGTATATGTGATGCTATTCTCGAATACATTACTTTTTCAAGAATTTTGGATAATGCTGTCAGAAGTGAAATTGGGTGGTAGTTGTTACCATCAGATCTATCCCCTTTTTTATACAATGGTTTAAAAATAGGGTATTTCAGTCTATCTGGAAAAAATGCTCCGTTTCAGTGTGCAACTACATATGTGGCTGAGGATCCTATGTACTTGTTGGGAACAAACTTTTAGTATTCTGTTGGAAATGTCATCAGTTCCATGTGAGCTTTTATTTTTGAGTGAATTTATTATTTTCCTAATTTCAGTAGGAGAGGTGGGTTGAATTTCAGTTTTATCAAATTGCCTAGTTACTGCCCCTTCCATATACTGCCTTGCATTTTCTAATGAATATCTGGATGCTATTTTTTCTACAACACTTAAAAATGCTTATTAGAAATGTTTTCTAGTTCTGACTTCTTGTTAACAAACTTTTCATTGTGTTTGAAACAAATACAGTCTTCCTATGCTCTGAGTTGCCCTGTTTCCCTTTTAACAATATTCCAAACTGTTTTAATTTTACTATCAGATGTGCTAGTCTCAGACATAATGCACATACTTCTGGAATTTTTAATAACTTTTCTTAATACAGTGCGGTAGTTTTTATAATCTTTCACTGTTTCGAGATCATTACTTCTCCTAGTCGTAAGATACATTTTCCCTTTTCTGTTTACAAGATTTTTTATCCCTTTAGTAAGCCACGGCTTTTTACATGGTTTTGTACAATTATATTTTACTGTTTTCTTAGGGACACTCTTTTCAAATATACTCACAATAGTATCATGAAATATGTTAAATTTTAAATTAGCATCATGTTCCCTGTACACCTTATCCCAGTCTACCTGTTGCAAGTTTTCCCTAAAATTTTGAATTGTGAAATTGTTAGTTGAATGTACTATTTTGGAGGACAATTGTGCATTACTGTATGGAGCTATATCACATACTGTAACTAACTGTGCATCATGATCAGACAGACCACTCTTAACAGGAAAATTTTTTATTTAATTAAATTTATCTTGGCCTATGAATCTATCAGTGTGCTGCTTTCCTGTACCACCTGAGTAGGAAAATCAATAAATGACACCAATTTGAAAGAACCAAGTAATACTTCAAGGTCAAGCTTTCTACTGGACTTTTTCAGAAAATCTACATTGAAATCCCCACAAACAATAATTTGTTTTCCTCTGTCGGACAGATAACACAACAAAGAATCCAAGTTTTTCAAAAATAGTATGTCTCACTATCACTGTTTCCTTGCAGTCAAGTCATTCCCCAATATGTTTCACTTTTCATAAAAAAGCAGTTTCTTTAAATTTACTCAGTTCCCTCAAATATATTGCTCTAGATGTATATTGACTGCTTTGGGATAGCTGTTTGTCCTACTGCGTTCTGAAGCGACACTGTGCAAAAGTAATAAAATTGGCTTTGGCAAATCAGTAGAGCAAATAGGGTTCACCACACTGCTAGCCACCATTCTGCTTGATTCAGCCATGAGTTGCTAACTTATACGAAGGGAAACAACAGTCATAGGATGAAAATATGCTATTTTTCTAATAAAAAAAGTATTAAAGCCTTCTCACAGTCAGCTTATAAGAATTTAAACTTGATATTTGTTTTAGGCTAACTTTATCTTCAAGGTCCATCTGAAATGTTTTGAAAATGGCATTTTAAAATATAAAAAATATGGGAAACAGTGGCTGCAAGCAAGTTACCTTCATATGACTTCAGAATAAACTTTTTTTGAAAAAGTGTACTTTTTGCACCAGTAAAGAACCTGCTGGGTACTGCTGGTGAAGGCTCCTTGGCAATGTTGATCGATGAACTGTTGCCTTCAAACTTTGATGCACACAGCTGTCCACTGATTGTGATGGCCACCAGATTGAAACACTGTATGATGAGATAAAAGAAATGATTCAGATACTTATGGGAGGTGAAATTTTTATTGTGCTGAAGGACTGGGATTCAGTAGTAGGAAAATTAAAAGAAGGAAATATAGTGTAAGAACATGGACTGGAGGAAATGAATTTATTGAAACAATTTGTAAATTAGATAAAAGGCATAACTGAGATAATTAAGGGGATAAAAATATAATTGTGATGGAGGACAGGAATTTGATAATAAGAAATGGAAGAGAAGAAAAAGTAGCTAGAGAACATAGACTGGTAGAAAGAAACGAAAGGAGAAGCCATCGTGAAAGAAGTTTGTATATGTACGAGAGACCTGGACACCAAAAGTTCTCAGACAGATTATATAATGGTAAGACAAACATATAGATATCAGATTTTTAACTGTACAACATTTCTAGGGGCACATATGTACTCTCACCATAATTTATTGGTTATGAACTGCAGATTAACACTTAAGAAACTGTAGCAAAAGGTAGGAAAGTAAGGAGATGGGGCCTGGAAAAATCGAAAGAATCAGAGGTTGTTGATAGTTTCAGAGGGAGCAATAGACAAATATTGACTGAAAAAGTAGGAAACAGTGGGAAGGAATAGTTATTACCATAGGAGATGATTGGGCAGAGTTGAGATGTGAAATAATGAAGACAGCAGAGCTTTGGAGAAAAGAGAAGCATCTGTATGGATATCAAGAGTTTGAATGGCAAGTAAGCAAAGACAGGAAAACTGAAAGATGGAAGGAATGTATGGAAGAGCTGTGAGAGGGAAATTAACTTATAGAAGTATTACAGAAATGGAAAAGGAGTAAGTGAAGATGGGCTGCAAATATTATACTGCAAGAATAATTTGACAGAGCACTGAAAGATCTTTACTGCAATAAGGCTCCTAGTGTAGACGATGTTCCTCAGAATTATTGAGATCTTTGGGAGAGGCTGCCATCACAAAACTATTCCATCTGGTAAGCAATGTACAGTATTCAGGTGCAATGCCCCTTGGTTTCAAGAAGAAATAAATAATTCCATTTGCAAATGTGTCAGGTGCTGACGTGTGTGAATATCAACAAACATCAATTTAATAAGTGATGGTTGCAAAACACTGATCTGAATTATTATATAATAATGGAGAAACTGGTAGAAGCTGGCCATAGAGAAGATAAGTTTGGTTTCTGGAGAGTCACCTCAATTTCTCATTTGTGTATTTTTTAGATATACACTTAGATTTACCCCAAAAATGTTACTGATTCCAATTTTGGATCTTATTCAGATTTCTGTAACTAGTATTATACAAGATGTGTTGTTTTTAGGAGTGCTTCAAACTCTAGGAGTTTGTTGTAAATGCTTTGGCAGCTGATTGCTAAGATTTTAATTATTTCATCTGTAGAGGTCATGTGTTAGAGTCTTATGATAATTCTTCAATATTTCATACAGCTAACATAATCCAGCTTGGATTTGGTTACATGGACTAGGCAAGACATAATATGAGATCTACTTCTGCTCCAAATAGTTATAATTATTTAAGTCCAACTGCAGTAGTCTGTGACTTAATTTAGTGACAGGTTTTCTATATGCACCAGTTCTAGTAATCAATATCTCTTATACATTGTTCATTCTTGTCATTAGTGTCATTAGTATCAGTGTCATCATCTTCATCATCATCATCATCATCACTATCACTATTATCCATGTCATAACTACTGACAGATAAAGGTCACCTCCAGACTTACCCATGCATTACACTATTCAGTGATAGACATCAATGATGCTTTTGCATGTTTCTAATGTCACCTATGATATCATCTCTGTCTTTTTTTTTATCTCTTGAGACCCAGCAAAGAATTTTGTTGATCCTTCTATCATCATTTTTGTCTGGCTACATGTCTCATATGCCTCCATTTCATTTCCACTGTAGTTACAGTTGTCTTCCATCCAAGTGTGTTATCTGGTCAATTTGCTTGCTTACCTTACTCCTCTAGTTGTTCCCAAGACGCATCTTACCATTTATTTCTAAGAAACCTTTAGTTTATTATAGTTTTTATACAATAGCTGCCATACCGGTACATCATTAACTTTCTGGGTCAGATACATCTGAAGCTTTGTTTTGAAAACTTTATTGAGTTTACCAAAAGTATTAGTGGTCTTATTTATTCTTGTGTTTATTTTCCTTTTCTGCCCATTCACTCAATGTCTCCAGCTGTATTTAAATAAAAACACTTATGAACTGCTTCTGTGGATTTGCTGTTAAAAAGCACTACTTCTTTTTTATTCTCACTGTGTTGATTATACAATATTTTAGTCTTTGTGTTACAGATTTTCAGACATATTTTCAAATGTGCTTGATTGAATTCTTCCATTCATTGTCAAAGTTTATCGACACTAGAGGCAAATAGTACATCATCATCAAAATGTATTTGGTGCAGATAAGTTCCATGAACATCTGCTCATTCATTGTTCTCCAGTTTAAGGACCAGAAAACTTGCTCTGAGATTGTCAGATATAGTTTTGGTAATGCGGAATGTCCTTGTCTGACACTTATTTCAGTTTTGCACTTCTCACTATACTGTTGAAGTCAAATGGAAACTGTAGCAATAACATATTATATTTTTCAGTATATTAGCAACATGTGTGTGTGTGTGTGTGTGTGTGTGTGTGTGTGTGTGTGTGTGTGTGTGTGTTTTCTCTATCTCAAGAAAGGATTTATTCTGAAAGTTTGCAAGTTTTCTTTGTTTATTGTGTGTGTCTGTTGGCTACTCAACCTGTCTTCTATCTGGTGAGTAGTCTCCTTTACAACTATTAAATTGGTTCCATAAATATATTGTTTCTCAAGGGCTGTCAGTACAGTGTTTAAAAGTGAGTAAGAAGCTTATTCAAAATGGATGAATTTCACATAAACTGATAATTCATATCACTGATCCTTCCTATAACTTTGGAAATTATCCATTTTGATATGTCCATCCACTTCTAAGGCAAATATGTTCCTCTGACTCATTAAAATCTAACTTTTTTCTATTCAGATGGTGATGATATTAATGAATATTTTGTAAATTACAGATACATACTGGATTATCCTAGAATTTTTTATGTCTTGTCTGTCTCCTCTCTTGTACAGGAGAATAATTGTATCAATGTCCCAGTATTGCAGAATTAGATAAAAAATCCTGCAAGCTCCTTTTGTAGCAGTTTTTCTCCAGCTTTTATCAGTTATGATCAATCACCTATATGTTTAGGCACCTTTCCTTTCTTTATATATCAAATGGCTCTAACCACATTTTCTGGCAATACTTCTGGAATGTCATTATTGTTGTTATGAAGAAACTGTTTTCTGATGCATATCAGCAACCATACAAATATTTACAAACTTTTTTTGTTAGGTACTGTGCAATCCACAATCTTAACTGACAAGAAAAGATGTCTGTTTTGTTTCTTTCATCTCTTTGATCTTTTGAGTTTTTTTCTTTTAGTAAATTTTCATTGTGTATTCTTACATCCTCTTGAAGTCATTTATTAACAGTTTTACTTAATTCACTATTTTATCATTTTTCAGCTATTGTTTGCTTCAAACAATCACACTCTCTTTAATAACTGTCTCACACCAATGGAGGTTTTCTTTGCTTTCACTTGTATACACAGTCAAATGTCACTATGTGAGATGCTATGATTTTAACCTTTACTTAATGTCATTCCATGTGTATGTGGAGGAGGGGGTGGTTACAAGGTGGGGAGGGCACATTTGTAATTTGTAATAATTACTCCTTGTCATGCACCTGTGACTATTATTATCCTCACCAGGTACTTACAATATTGGTTGTTAGAGAAGAATAAAATTAGTTTTTGTATTATGTCAAATGTCTGTGATCCTTCATCAGGTTCCTTCTGTTAACCCAAATACACTGCAGTACATCTTTTGTCTTATTTCTTGACTTTAATCCAGTAATCCTCCTCTGTGAACAGTGGGTTAATAGATACATCTTTTCTCAAATAAGTACTTACCGATATTGTCACCTCAGGTTGCCGAAACTTACATACACTGCAGTACTCAGTTTACCACTGATATTTAAGCACACCCATTATATTTTTATATGCTTTACATTTTCCACATTATATTATGAACCTATTACATATATCAAAACGTGCAGAAGTCCTCGAGAGCCTTTCCATTCAGTGTGGGTTCTCAGCATTAAACCAGAATGATGCATATTCTTTACTACTACAGTGCTAACTGTAATTTGTGAAAGCTTAACATGCTATCAAGTGGATATATATCTGCAACAGTTGATTATTAACCCATTTTTTAAAAAAATTGTTTTTAAGTCTATTCTGGCTTTCCTTTATATTGATTATCAATTTTGTCCAAATTTTGGATGCCTTTAGATCTGTTAAAACAAATAAAAGACATCCAAATTTGATCTTACATAAGTAATGTAAATCACACACATATGATAAGCACAGGGTGTTTCAAAAAGAATAACCTGATTTCAAAATTTCATGTTTATTGATAAAAATGTACTATATAAATGGGATGAATTCCAAAATACTCACAAAAACTTCATGTTTCACCTATGGTATTACAAATGCTCTGTGTTTCCACCAGCAGCAGCACAAACAACATCTAGATGATAGCTAAATTCATCATACACTTTACACAATGTATCTGCTTTTATCGAAGTTATGGTGGCTGTTATTCTGTTCTTCACTTCTTCTATGTCACAAAGTAAAGCAGAGGTGAACACACTTTCTTTCACACATCCCAACAAGAAAATATTGCATGGTGTCATGTCCCACAATCTCGGAGGCCAAGAATGCAGGTCAGTGTCTCAGGTTCCCATGTGCCCTGTCCATTGTTGAGGTAGTCTGTCAACCTGAAGAGCTTGCACTAATTGCAGTTTCTATGGTTTATAGATGAAATTACACTGTAAACTCACCAGTCATTCAAGGCACTGCCAGTTCTCAGCTTGCACTGCAAGTAGACTTTTGTGGACTCTGCTCAAACATTTACCAAATTCTTTCCACATTGCCATCAGAAGTGTGAGGTCCACCTAGACTCTTACCTTTGCATAAGCACCCTTTATCTTCAAATTGGTGATATCAATGACAAATGTTTTTGGGAGCAGGTGAATCAGTGCCAGAATGCTGATGAAAAACACACTGGATTGAAATCACTGACTCACTCTTTGCAAACTGCAGCACACAATATACCTTCTGTTTAGTGGATGCTATCTTACTTATGACTGACTGCAAGCTGACAAGATGCATTGACTGACATCTAATGGCAACTTTCTGTAACTCTAGGCCACATCCATTCCAACAGCATACATTTCCCTGACAGCATGTCCCATGTTTCATAATTATTACCATCCAACATTTGGTCATTCTTTTTGAAACAACCTGTATAATTTTGTGTAATATATAGTAATGATGGTCATCCCTAAGTTTTCTGTTAATGTTAGTATAATTCATAGTGCTTTGTTTGCTTTGGTTATGATTCCTGCATGGTAAATAGTCATTCTATTTATTAATCCACATAGTCATAGCATTCAGAGTATTTTTGACTCCAACAAATACCGATTCTACAAATTACATTTACAAAGATAGTTAGGCTAGCTAGCCATTACATAGCTCCAAGATGAACATTTCCCAGTACTGATGACAGAACCACAGAAGAGGTTATTCAGCAGAAATTCCAAGATGGAAACAACAGAAAAAACTAGGAAAGGCAGCACTCATATGAAGGTGAGCTGGCTAGAACACTGGACTTACATTTAGGAGCATGACAGCTCCAATCCCTGTCTCACCATTTAGATTTAGGTTCTCTGTGATTTCCCTAAATTATTTAAGACAAATGCCAGGATGGTTCCTTTGAGCAGTCATAGTTAATTTCCTTCCCCATCCTTTCTTAAACTGAGCCCTCAGGTGCAACTCTATTGACCTCATTGCTGACAGGATGTTAAACTATAATCCTCCTTCATTTGAAGATGGCTAATAATGTAGAGCATACATACCAATGCAGAAACATCACTAACTTTCAAGATACTGCTTTTTTTTCATGTTAAATACTCTCTCTCTCTCTCTCTCTCCCTCTCTCTCTATCTCTCTCTCTCTCTCTCTCTCTCTCTCTCTCTCTTTCAACCATAACACACCCTAATGCAATTATCCAGGGCTACACTGACTGACTGTTTACAAGACTTTGCTCATGTAACAAGAGTGCTAGGAGGGGATAGATAAGAGGAAACATAGGGGATAAGATGTGTTAAGCACGAATAGAGTGGAGAGGTAATTGGAAGCATCATGATGTGTGAGATAGATTGTTTCAATGGCAGTAGGAAAATGAGAACACGAAAAGATGACATTGTTTTGATTGGGTGGGGGTGGCCTGCAGTATGGCAATGGTGGAACAATAAGAGCAGGATTAAAGAAACGGAATCAGGAGTAGCAGAAGGGCTGATTTCTGTGCATGGCAGTTAAAGATACATTATATAGATAGCTGTTCGGCCTGAAAGTAAGGTCAACCTGAGGTACTAATTAAGTTACCACACTCACCCATAAGCAAGGACATATTCTCATTGTGGAGCTGGTATTCTTTCCCTGTTTGCAAAACATATAGTTTCTTATTATATTATGTTTCTATTTACTAGAACAGAGAGATATTTTTGCTTCTCCATTACCTTAGAATTGTTACTGATTCAATATTATTTTTCTGTGTGCAGGGTATAGACAGTGATGATTATATGAAACAAGTTAAAATTAAGAATTTGAAGTCATTTTGACTATTTTTTGACCATAACTGTCTCAAGAAATATGTAAAAGTTTTTTTAATTACCACTGACTGGTAGTGGTAATAACAGCACCATAACTTCTTCAGTTAAAACTTCCGGGCTGGGAGGCCATGGTCGATGTATAAAATTTCCACCTGGCGTTTCGTCTCCAGCTGCGGGAGACATCTTCCGAGGTCGTCCGGCTACTGCCACTGAGGCTCTAGGTACTCTCGCATTTATAGAGCGCATAGAGGGCACCATAGAGCACCATAACTTACAAACTTAAAATTATCTGCTGAACTGGGACTTGAACAGAGATATTTGCCTTTTGTGTAAAGTGCTGTACAGTGAACCACATGAGAAAGTATCAAAGTCTCACTCAGTGACTCAGAGATTCTGCTTGCTACTAGCTCATTCTGTTCTAGTACAATAGGAGTCAGTCAATACATGCAAGTACCTGGATGTGACATTTCGTTGGGATATGAAACAAAATGATCACATAGGCAAGTCATAGGTAAAGCAGTTCATTGGTAAGGATACGGGGAATATACATTTTGGTACACAATCAAGATTTCTTTCAAAATATTCATGCAATTCATCCTAGAATATTGCACAAGTGCTTAGGACCCATACTACATAGGACTAATAGCGAAAGTTGAGCATATAAAAAGAAGGCCGAATGAATGGTCTCACGATTGTTTGACCAATGTAAGAGGGTCATGGTGATTATCCCCTGTCACAGGTGTGTTCTACTCCATCAGATTCATAGACAACCTGTGAAAATTGTTGTAGGAAACAACAACACTGCTATACTGGTAACTTATACAAAGTGTTTCATTTGGCCATGGCCATCAATCAGTTGTCCACCCAAATGAATGGCTACTGCCACTTTGTGGTGAGAAACAAACTTGACACTCCTAATATACTATGATGGTGCTGTGCATGAAATGTTCAACTTGGATAACTGTTACACAGCTTGTGCCATCTGTGTGCTCGGCTCCTTCTGCATCCTGTGATAGAAGACATAGAGAAGATCCAACGGAGACAGCGCACTTCATTATAGGATCATTTAGTAATCGTGAAAGCATTACGGAGATGATAGATAAACTCCAGTGGAAGTCTCTGCAAGAGAGACGCTCAGTAGCTTGGTGCAGGCTTTTGTTGAAGTTGCAAACAGACCATGATGATAACATCAGAGAGATTAGATCCCACATAAAGGCATATTGACAATCTTTCTTTCCACAAACAATATGAGACTAGAATAGAAGAGATAACCAATAGAGGTACTCAAAGTACCCTCTGCCACACACTGCCATGTGGCTTTTGGAGTATGGATGTAGATGTAGATGTAGAATACTAGATTTTCTGAATTGAATAGAGGTTGTAACAATGGAAAATTGTACTGAAATGCAGGAGGATCTGCAATGAACTGATGCATGGTGCAGGGAATGGCAGTTGAATCTCAATATAGACAAGTGTAATGTGCTGCAAATACATAGAAAGAAAGATCCTTTAGCATTTAGCTACAATATAGCAGGTCAGCAACTGGAAGCAGTTAATTCCATAAATTATCTAGGAGTAGGCATTACGAGTGATTTAAAATGGAATGACCATATAAAATTAATCATTTGTAAAGCAGATGCCAGACTGAGATTCACTTGAAGAATCCTAAGGAAATGCAATCCAAAAACAAAGGAAAGGGGTTACAGTACACTTTTTCGCCCACTGCTTGAATACTGCTCACCAGTGTGGGATCTGCACCAGATAGGGTTGATAGAAGAGATAGAGAAGATCCAATGGAGAGCAGCACGCTTCATTAGAGAATCATTTAGTAATTGTGAAAGCATTATGGAGATGATAGATAAACTCCAGTGGAAGACTCTGCAAGAGAGATGCTCAGTAGCTCAGTATGGGCTTTTGTTGAAGTTTTGAGAACATACCTTCACCAAGGGGTCAAGCAGTATATTGCTCCCTCGTACGTATATCTTGCTTAGAGACCATGAGGATAAAATCAGAGAGATTAGAGCCCACACAGAGGCATACCGAGAATCTTTCTTTCCACAAACAATACGAGATTGAAATAGAAGGGAGAACCAATAGAGGTACTCAAAGTACCCTCCGCCACACACCGTCAGGTGGCTTGCGGAGTATGGATGTAGATGTAGATGTAGAATACTAGATTTTCTGAATTGAAAAGATACTGTGACCCCACACCCCCCACTTCATTTCATTAATCTACACCAAAATTGTTTTCTCCATAGTCTCCTTCCTGTGTTCTGTCTTGTCCCCACCCTAAACCTACGCCATCAATTATTGTGCACTGCACATCAGCCTGCAGCAGGGTGTCAACCCACTCCATCACTTCAGTCTGTTGCACATGCCTGCCTGCAGGAAGGTGGGTTTGCTGGTACCACATTCCTATCTCATTCCCTTCCTGCCTGAACCTCTAGTTATCACACTCTCTACCCTGTACCCATCCATTCTCTCCCCCTTTCATCCCCCCCCCCCCCCCCCCCACCCACTCCACCTGACCACAGCCCCTCAAACCAGTCAAGTTGCAGCACTGAGACAATATAAATGTGCTTATGGAGTGGAGAGAAACAACAGATAATAAGATCAGAGGAATGTAGGGTACATTGAAACAAACAGGTTTTTTTTTTTTTTTTTAGGTCATCAGAGGTAGGAAACGCAATGTGGAGCTACAGCTGTAAAACAATAGCCAGTCCCTGAAAAGGGTGTGAAAGTGTGTACATTTAAACTAACTTTCCCCACCTAATATCGATTATGCTAAACACTCTAGATAATAATTAAATTAGTTGATTATAATGGTTTCAGCTGAACAGTCAAAGACAGGCAAACACGAAATTCCTGTCTGTGACTGCTGACATAAGATGTCGAGTTTCTCTGGTGTTTACTTGGTAAAACTTGACTATTAAATCAGTTTCACTAAAAGTACTGTAATGTTACTAATTTGTCAAGGTAATAACTTGTCCTGCAGAAATAACACTGGAGCAAAATATTAGCGTTAATAACATTGGTAATTATGAAATCTGAAGGCCACATGTTTCAAGTTGTTGCAAACGTTGAGAGAGCATGAGTGGACCTTCATTCTAGGCACTACAGTGGATTAGTAGGTTTGGACTAAGACAATGTTGAAAGAGCAGACTGAAATTAAATTTTTAAAACTCATTTTTTCTCAAGTCACATGTTTTACAGCTAATGCTCAAAATTCCTGTCTCCAACATTGCTGCCAATTTTACATAGTCAAAGGAATGATTGACATAACATATGATCACCTTTGTCAGACAAAAATGCACTGCTAGACACCCCCACTCACTTTTGCTTGCTTCTGCACACTCATTGCTTACCGACGTGTTTTATGGCCATGCCTCCACAATGTGGCATTTTTAACACATGGTTATCTTGAAAACTTATTTCCAACCTTATTATGAGACTGTTTTTCTATGCCTCAACTTTATGGTAATTTATTAACTATATTCATTATAGATTATTTATGCTCAAGTTTTTAGTGCTGACCATTTTCCTTCTTTATCCACACTACAGTTGCCCTCTAAATCCACATATTGTCACCCATTTCTGCCATTGTCTCCCCTCTTAAACTGCTACCACAACCAGTTTCATTCCATTTTATTACCTCACTTTTTGCTCCCATTGCTCTCCGTTCTGTTGCATCATACAATAAGATTCTACCTACTATATGTGCCCAATGTTATTCCCTCATACAGTGGAAAGCTAACTGTCTTTCTTTAGTTTTGCAGAGAACAAACTTAGGATTTCCATCTTGTTTGAAAAAGTTATTACTTTACTATAAATTTCTTAAATGTTAATGTAACTTTATTGAGTATACTTCCTTATGTTAAACAGATCTACCTATATTTATTTTATGTATTCCTTAAAATAACAGATTTTCGAACTAACATTTGTTTCTGTTCCCTTTTTAGGTTCGAGGTGCATTTGCTGTCATGACTTTACTAGGAGTGACATGGGTATTTGGAGCATTTGCTTTTGGTAGTACAGAACTTGTATTTCAGTACTTGTTTTGCATATCAAATTCTCTGCAAGGATTCATCATATTTATTGTAAGATGTGTACAGTATTCACAAGCAAGGCTTGCTTGGGCTGCATGCATTAGAAGGAAACAAATTAAGGAATTCCGTGGAGCTGTACCATCTTCATTCATAGGGAATTCACACTCATTGAACACTGTTTCATCAAGCATTTGCTCTCAGTCAACACACAAAGTTAACTTAGATAAAGAAAATAATTCCAATGATGGTGGTAACAGTTTGATATGGGGAAAACCTCTTTCAAAAGACTCCCACAGTAAATCACGAGGTCAGTCTTATTCATCTTGGAAATTCCAAAATGTATTTAACACTTCTTCAGAATCAGATGATACATTTAAATGTGCTGCCAATTTTATTGAATTACAAGATCCACATATTGTATCAGCAACTTCAAATAATAGTAATAGTATCCCAGGCACTTTGAAAAAGGAGTTAGAAAAGACCCTCGTGAATAGACCAACCATTTGTAGGACACAAAGTATGCATGTGAAAAGCCAGAGTTTTTCAAATGATTTAAGTAGTTTCAAACGAGGAAATAGCATACATTGTTCTCTGCAGCTATATAGCAAAGCACCATTTCATACGACTTACACAGAAAGCCAAGATACACTCACTGCAAAAGAAGGTGAAGACACATCTTGGCAGTTCATGAGAACACAGCCAAAGCTTAAATCACATGAAATAACAACAATGACTGTCCGTAAAGAAACACCTTTAGCTGAGGGAGATTCTCCTGTCACAGTGCACGCAAGCTCAAATCTTAAAGAAGAAACATTTATCAAAACTGTCAGTCATTCAGATCAAGGTTATATTTCTGGAATTTGTACAACTGAACATTCACCAGATAGCCCTTGCCAGAAACCTCACCAAATTCACTGTGCTAAAAAGTATTTATGTGAGACAGACTCAAGGCTGACTGTATCAACACCAGATCACATATCAACCAATTCAAGTGCAAGTAATAAAAATGGGTCATATCATGACCCATGTACTGAAGTTAGAAATCTTATAACAAAAAGTGATGGAAACATTTTGTCCCCAAAGAATCTAGTACAAAAATTAGAGAGGGAGAAAATAATTTCTCATACATTTATAGTTATTAATGGCCAAAAAATTTACACAAACAACCCTTCTGTTAGACTAAATGCTGAGCAAGTTGTTGATGGAAAGAAAATTGATGTTCAGTGTGTTAATAATAGTCAGATTCCCCCAATACTTAATAAAGATTCAGGTGAAATAAAAAATAGACTCTATGGTGGTACCATAGCAACCAAAGAGACTCCCACTTTAACTGAAAACACTAATTTAGAGACAAAAAACTCTAGCAAAAATATTGTCTCAAAAGATATGCCTGCTTACAAAGATTTGAAAGACATTCAGTTAACAACTACTAGAAGTAAAAAGTGAAAGAGAGTCACAGAACACAAAGTATTATGAATCTTTGTTTTTGACTTCCAGTGTGATAGACATTAATTTATTTGTATAGTGTTAAGTCTGCGAACAAACGCTTTTACAACAAAAATGAAAAGTTTTCCTTTATTAAAAGAAACATCAATATACCTGACAAAAGTGCAAAAGAAACTATTTGTACTGTGAGTGTCTACAAGAAAAAGAAGCATTTGAGATTGAACATCATTAGAGATGCGTATATGTAAATATTTCTGTTTGTAACTTTATAGGTAAATCTGTTGCCTACAGCTATAAGTCACAGGAGACCCATCAAACTGTTTCTGTGGATCATTTCATGAGTGAAGAAGACAATTTTCTCTCTTATTCTGACTGCTATCACACTTATATTACTTTCTTCTTCTTCAAAACCAGTATTTGCTCAACAGCTGTGCATTGTCTACATTGTCCAACATTTCAACATAATGAGATGAAAAATGTTTTTCAGTTACAAATAAAAGTCAGATTTAAAATTAAGATTCACACTAGTTTGAGGATATATTTTCAATTGAAAATTTTTCCATCCCCTCATATGAAACAATTCATCAGTCACAAAATAGAGAGATAGGTGACAAAAAATTCACTTGCAGTATACTACAACACTAAGTAGTATGCTTAATCATTTCAAAAATTTTGCTCAAATGGGAAAATAGCTTGTATTTATAAATGAAGGACTACCTAGTGTGAAATATGAAGCATCATTTTTAAGAAAAATAGTTTCAAAGAAGCATTATGTTAATATGTGTTAGGCATTTGTAAATTATGGATCTCTCATCACAGATGTCATTTATCATTAAGTTTTATGTAGGACTGTGTTTTAGAAATGCAGAGAATAATACAGAATAAAACAAATGTAGTGAAGTTTATTTTCCTCAGAATAACACTTTTGTGGCCCCCCTACTATTTTGTTATATGGAACCAGTATTATGTCAATATATTTATGAATATTGTGAAACATTATTTTTCTACTAGAAAAATTAGTATTTTCTGAAATGACATATGTTCTGTGACACATGGATTCATACTTACAACTGTGTGCATTTAACATTAAAATCTCATTCATGTGTGTGCTGTGCTCCAGATATGCATTTACATACAGATTCACACATGTGCACCTTCACACACACACACACACACACACACACACACACACACACACACACACACAGTAACTTTGGAATTTGTAATTAAAGTGAAAATACATGGACTACTTAAGTGAATATTTTTAAGAAATGAGCAAATAGCTGAAATGACACTTCACTAAAAGTCAAATCTGGAATTGTGTCCTTTTGTAACTGATGTAACTATTGTATCTTTAGTTGTGAATAAAGATAATACCTGATACAATCTACTGTATGAAAGTGATTTCTACTGAGATTGAGCTTGTTCTGTTTTAACTAGTGTCTTTATAAGAGATTATGAACCAATATTCATAGCTGTATCTTCGTGCTGTACCTACAAATACAGTGGTGACTAAGATATATATTGAATTTTTCAATAGTTTCCTACAAGCAGCTAAGGTTTCTGACTAATAGTTTTCAATTTAGGCTGCTTGTAATATTTAGTTGATGGCAATTTATGGCATCTGAAGGACATTGTTTCTTTAAAATTTATCTCTTTTTTTTACTCACAATGAGTGCCCTCTGCTTTCCCTAACAAGATGTGATGTGCCCAACTTCTATACCATTCCATATTTTTCTCTTTTTGCCAGTAGTTGAATAAGGAGCCCTTAGTTAAAAGTTGTATACTGACTACCAAATCACAGAAAGTCCCTATTATTCAATACAACTTAACAAAGTCCTGACCATAATTCTACCCATTTTTGTACCAGTAAGGCTGGCAGAAAAACTTGCCACTGTTGAAGAAAATTCTCCAGATAAGATGTATGAAATGGTTAAAGAAGCCATCCACACGGCAACATATGAAATACCAGGAGAAAAATAAATCCAAAAGAAAAATAGAAAATTTGATGAGGGGTGGACTGATGCAGAGCAAGAGTAAGTAGAAAAGAAGAAGGGAGTTCATAATAGATGGTTAAGCTCAAAACCATACAGTGATTGTTGGGTACACAGAGAGAGGAAAAAGAATACACAGACACAATGATTAAGGCTAAGAACAAAGCTTGGGAGAAAACTGGTTAAGAGATAGAAAAAGTGATGGGGACCACATGAGTACACCAAGCCAGGAAGATATTAAAGAAAAGTCAAGCAGACATACACATCATTAGCATGCAAGAATGGGTACAACACTATCAAGGACTACTAAGAGAACAGAGTTGCATCAACTGAGAACCCACCAGAAACTGAAATTATTAAAGATAACAGCCCACCAATAATCCCTAAACAACTCCATTATACAACTAATACCATGAAAAATGGAAGAGAAATGGATCCAGGATTAATTTGTATAGAATTTATTAATGCAGCACTGTCAAAACTTTTTGTGATGTTGCCAGTGATTTCTGATGTCTTGGAGACTCCAAAGCTCCAAAGCTGTCATGAAAGGCCATTATCCAATGAATATTTAGGAAAGGAACCAGGAGAGAGCGTGAAAACTATTGTGGTATGAGTGCAACGCCTTCCATGGCAAGAATTTATGGTCACAGCTTGAAAAAAAGGAGAGAAGAAGCAGTCAAAAGGAGTATTTACCTCTAGAAATCTTGTCAATAAAAGGACCTCCAAAAAATTATGACACAATTCTACAAAATAAGTTGTGGACAAGTCTGATGATAATGGTGTATCATTGAGCTATATGAAAGAAATCAGATTTTTCTATAAAGGCTGTACAGCAATGGTAAAAATGATAAATTGGCTATCTCAAGAATGTGAGGTGATAAATGATCTATGCCAAAGATGCACACTCACCCCTACATTGTTTGAGCTTTACCTGAAAGAGGTGTTGAAATCTTGGAAAAGGAAATGCTGAGAAATGGGTATCCCCTGAGACAATGAGATCTTGTTCACCTCTTTTTTTTTATGATCAAGTGATAGTAATTGGTGATGAGGAAGATGCCAATTATATACTTCACAAATTGAAAGAAGAATACAAAAAGTGGGAACTTACTATAAATGTATCTTGAACAGAATATCTGAAGGTATGAGAAAACACTGTTTATGAAATAAAAGTAGGTGCTGATATTGTTAAATGACGTCGTAACTTTGAATACTTGTGAGTGACATTGTTTTCAAATGGTAGAAGTATGGATGATATGAACAATAAATGACCAGGGCAAGTGAACCATAAAACAATTAAATGTTATCTTCTGGAACAACAATATAATACACAGACCAAAACATATCATCTGTCATTTCATTGTGGAAAGTATCACAAAGTATGGTCCAGAGTTGTGGGAACTAACTCAAAGACAAAAAGACTATCTGTTTGCTGCCAAGATAGATGTTTGGAGATGGAGTTGTGGATTTTCCAGGCATTGTCAAGTTAGAAATGACAGACTCAAAGAGAATATGAATGTCAAGAGCACAATTCTAGACTGCATAGAAAAGGAAGCACTTACTCTGGTATGGTTACTTACAATGTATGCATGACACAAAATGACCAAAATGAATATGGCAATGGACTCCACACCAAAGAATGAAGTATTGCAGACCTTCAAGATGCTGGAAAATTGATATCACAGGAACATTCTCAGTAATAGCCTTAATGAAAGAGACTGGAATGAACACAAACTTATATTGCCTTGCTTTAAAATTGAAAATTAATGGCACTATTCACCCAAAATATTGATGTGACAATCCTGGAGCAACAGTTACTAAAGCACTTTCCTGTGTCTCTGAAATTTACTGAAGCAATAGCAGCACCATATGATTATTTGTAATTCTGTTTTTGCTAGATGTATTGAAATGAGCAGTTCATAATTAAATCACTCTATATTGCTTACTACTCAGAGAACCTAAAGCAAGGAGTAACAAAAATTATGGAAAATGGCTCTGAGCACTATGGGAGTTAACTCCTGAGGTCATCAGTCCCCTAGAACTTAGAACTACTTAAACCTATCTAACCTAAGGACATCACACACATCCATACCCAAGGCAGGATTTGAACTTGCGACCGTAACGTTCGCGCAGTTCCAGACTGTAGCGCCTAGAACCGCTTGGCCATCCTGGACAGCTAAAATGTGACAAGAAACAGGGTTCACTATTGATGTTAGGAACTGTTCCATATTCTATGATACTGATATCATTATGAATGATGTACTTTCTCAGATAAATGCATTTGGAGATGGAATTGATTTCAGCTTTGAAGTAGTTTACAGAAGCACAGGCAACCTTAATAAGGATGACTGAACATGTAATCAAGTTTCTGTCTTCATAACAATTCCATCACTCTTCGGTAGAAGACGTTTGGACATATATACATCAAACTGAAATCATATAGGCCTACCAGCAAAGTAGCCTCTCAGCAAAACTACCTTATGTATTTAAAAATTAAAACTGAATACAAATAATAAACTGAAACATCCCTGGAGGAGGAAAAGTTAAACATGAATCAGTGTATAGCCATGTTAACTTCATGCTTCTTCAGCACACACACACACACACACACACACACACACACACACACACACACACACACACACAGTTTTTTCTGCTGTTGCAGCCTGACAAGATCGGTGTGTATATTGAGAGTACGAAAGAGAAGCAGAGTATCTGAGGAACAGACAGGCATTGGACAAAAATATGGAAACACCAAAAGCAAAACACATTACCATACCTAATATTTTGTAGGAAACCCATTGGCATTCAAAATAGCTCCCAGACAACTCAAAATGGATAAATGCAGGCCCTGTATCACTTACAAGGGAATCTTGTACCATTCTTCCTCAAAATAGTGGCAATTTAAGGTAATGATGATGGAGGTGGATAGTGAGTGCACACCCTTATCTCCAAAGTAGACCACACAGGTTCAATAACATTGAGCTCTGGTGGCTGTGGTTGACAGAGAAGATATGACAGTTAATCTTTGTGTTCTAAAAGCCAGTCCTGGACAATGTGAGTTGTCTGAACAATGGTCCTGTCACCTTTGAACTCAGCACCACCATTGAGAAACAAATATGGTACCATGGGATGGATCTGATTGGCCTAAATGGTCACATAACCCTTGTTGGTAATGGAACATGGGGCCCTGGGAATGCCATGATGTGGCTGCCCAAATCGTCACTGAATCCCCGCCATGTTCACTCTTGGGACGTAAACTGGACAAGAAGTTGGAAACAATGTGAGACAAGACTCATCTCTCATGTGAACATTTGCATCAATGGTGAGTGGCTTTAGAATTCCATCTTGCCATGGAATTCCATTCTTATAGAGCTTCCTTCACGTTTTTTGTTGCTGAAAGGGTTCATGAGTACAACATACAGTTCTGCAGTGACTTTTGCAACCATTGTCTTCTCATTTTTCATAACAATACTCTTCAATGACTACCTGTCATGATTATGATTGATCCACAGACTTTCATCCAAACTTTGATGTATCAGATGATTTTTTTTCATCCTCTCCTTGTATGCAATATAATTTTTTATATGGTGGCTCTTGAAACACCAAACACTATGGAAAGCACCCACCAGAAGAGGACATGCAATTTGCCCATGTTCAGATTCACTCAGCTGCAACATAATGTGCTCCCAACTGCGCAGAACACTGTTCTGACCATGAAATGTTGAGGAAATTGCACAGGTACCATTCATGGTCAAATACAACAGGGCAGCTTGGCTAGCATCTGCATTTATTTTCAAGCATCGATTTCTGACAGTGCTTTCATATTTTTCGTCCAATCCCTGTTATTTCTGCAGAGTACTTCAATAAATGGAGGATGTATAAAAACTGCTAAAATACTGAAGATACCACCAGAATAATGCAAATGGGAAGGTCATTTAGATCTTATTAAAAACATAAAGAATGAAATGAAATGGGATAGCATAAATGAGTAGTGTGAAATTGAAGATGATAGAACACATACCAAAATTTAATTTTTATGAAACCATCAATAAACAACAGGGTACTTGATACAGATAGATGTGCCATAGTTGTAGCCACATCAGAAGAGTGTCTGTACTGAGACCAGGCCAACATATGGTACCTGAAGAGGGCCAAAAGCCTTTCCAGTAGTTGCAGGGCAACGATCTGGATTGTCGATTTGGCCTTGTAACATGAGCCAAACTGCCCTTTCTAAATTAGTACTGTGATCATCTAAAGGCTTCTACAGTCAACTTCCTGAGGATGTGGAGCTCTGTTGTTTGAGGTGGTGACTGGTAGCCTCTGAGTAAAATTTTCCTGGTGGAAAATTGAAGTAAAATGTAGTAGTAATTGGAGAAGTACAGTGACTTGAAGAACATGATTTCTGTTCAGGTGTATACAGGGCTATCAGCACAAAATAAAACTAGGGTAATACAGGATTAGTTCTAAGAATGATAAGGAAATAGGAATGCAGGTAAATTACTGTGAACATCATAATGATTGGATTATCATAACAAAGCTAGGCAAAATTCTATTAGTACCTAAAACATGGAGTAAAAGAAACCGTGGAAAAATTGGGAAAAGTAATTACTGTTCAGCAAGAATGAATAAAAGCTTTAAAGTATACTGACAACAGTATAATTCTGGCAGATAGGGCAAAGGACTTGGATGATCATCTGAACAGAATGAGTGGAACAAAAAGTGAAACAATGGTAATGGAGTGTACACCAATCAAATTGGGTGAAGCTGAGGGCATTAGTTTAGGAAATGTGACACCAAAAACAGTAGTCAAAGTTTACTATTAGGAACTGATGATGACCAAAGGAAAGACATAAAATGCAGACTGAAAATATTTACAAAAACTAGTTTGAGAAGGAGAAATTTTGTTAAAATTGACTATAAATTTAAGTGTTATGAAGCCTTCTGAAAATACTTTTTCAGGATTTTAGACTTTCATGGAAATAAAACATGCATGATAAACAGTACAGACAAGAGGCTTTTACAAGTTACAGAACAATGCTGAAGATTGTATGATTATGGCATCTCAAGTAACTACTGATGAGGTACCACAATGAATTAGTAAAAAAGTAGCTTTATAGGGCCAACTTGACTAAAAGGAATAATAGGACACATTCTGAGACATGAAAAAATACTTAATTTGGTAATGTAAGGAAGAGATACGGGTAAAAACCTTAGAGTGAGAACAAGGCTTGACTACAGTGAGTGCAGTACGTATTCAGGCATGAAGAGATTTACACACGATGTGAAACAGAACTTGCTGTTTTCTCATATGACATAGTGAAAGCTTTGGATCAAGGCCATCAGGTAGAAGCAGTATTTTGTGATTTATGAAAACCATTTGACTCAGCACCACACCTATGCTTCTTGTCAAAAGCATGATGACAAGTGAAATTTGTGACTCAGTTGAGGACTTTTTGATATGGGGGACACAGCATGTTATCTTGGATGGAGAGCCATCGTCATATTTAGAAGTAACTTCAGGTGAGTCCCAGGAACGTGTGTGTGTTGGACCCTTGCTGTTCACATTGTATATTAAAGACTTTGCAGACAATATTAATAATGACCTCAGACTTTTTCCAAATAATGAAGTTATCTAGAATGAAGCACTATCTGAAAGAAGCTGCATACATTTTCAGTCGGATCTTGATAAGATTTCATAGGGGTGCAAAGCCTGGCAACTGTCTTTAAATGTTCAGAAATGTAAACTTGTGCACTTCACAAAATGATCCTCTGATTATAACATCAATGATTCACTGTTGGAATCAGCCAACTTATACAAGTACCTGTGTGTAATGTCTTGTAGGGATATGAAATGGAATTATTACATAGGCTCAGTTGCGGATAAAGCAGGTGGTAGTCTTTGGTTTATTAGCAGAATACTAGGAAGTGCAATCAGTCTAGAGAGGAGACTGCTTACAAATCACTCATATGACCAGTTCTAGAATCAGGTTACCTTCCAATAGGAAAGTTGGTGCACTCAGAGACTGTGATGTTATTTATAAATTATAGAGTGCAACAATCAGGCATCCTTTTTTGTAGGTTTTATTTGGCAAATCTAGATTCTGGCTAGTGCCTAGTCATTAGCAATGCCCTATTTTCTTGTCTCAATACATTTCAGTTCCCTGTTGTCTGAGCGTCAGTCAGTCTTGAGTATTCAAAGAACTGTGACTGATGCCCGAGCAACAGGGAACTGACATGTATTGAGACTAGAAAATAGTGCATTGATAATGGGTAGGGACTAGCCGAAATCTGGATCTGCCAAATAAAACCTACAAAACAGAATGACTGATTGCTGCGCTCTATAATTTATAAATAAACAGTTCTAGAATATTGCTCAAGTGTGTGGCACCCAAACCAAATAGGACTAACAGCAGATATTGAAAGTATACATAGAAGGACAGCATGAATTGTCACATATTTGTTTGATCCGTGGGTAAGTGTCACAGAAATACTGAAAAAAAACTGAAATGGTAGACTCTTGGAGATAGGCGTAAACTGTCCCAAGAAAGTCTATTAATGAAGTTCCAAGAACTGGCTTTAAATGATGACTCTAGGAATATACTTTAACCCCCTACATATTGCTCGCATAGGTCTCGTGAGGATAAGATTAGAATAATTACTGCATGCACAGAGGCATTCAAACAATCACTCTTCCCACACTCCAAAAGTGAATGTAACGAGAAGAACCCTAATAACTGGTACAGTGGTACGTACCCTCTACCATACACTTCACAGTGATTTGCAGAGCATATATGTAATGTGATGTAATGTAATGTAACACAATGTAATAAGTGTTGAGATCTGCCTAAAACCAGTCTCCTGGTTGAAGACGACAAAAACTTAAACAAATGAATTCCACTCTGACCCTATAATATGATATCTCCTTCCTCATGTTTATTTTAGAAAAAACTTGGCTGCACTCAGTACTTTCTACTTCTTCCCTTCCACACAATAAATTCTCTTCATTCACATTCCCTCCCAATACAGTGTTCGCTCTACCCAACTATCGTAGCCATCGTCCACATTTACCCTCCTCCTCAATATAAGCTCACATATCCTATCCCTGTTGCGATCTACTTAGTAGTCTTTCAAGACAGACATTGTAAATGAACTACGTCGATCATCTAGTGCAACAGCGCCTTCAACAATAAGAATAATGGACTTCTTGTCTGTGAGTGAGAACACATGCTCTAGAAGCTCATTGGTGTGTACTGATTGATGCGAGTGGAATCAGGGATTGGTAACTGACGCAGATCACTTGGTTTTGCAAAATAAATGCCTGGATCTTCCTCGTCATTGTTTTGCTCTTCTCGCTAGATGTATTAGTTAATGGTATCGGCCTCTCCCAACATAGAATCTGGTGACTTCTTCACCTGAAGAGGCAGTTGCCTAAACCCTTCTCCAAAAAATCTCCCTCTGCAAATACAGAGTGCCAAGACCAATATCACTACCTTTCATAAACTCAGGTACTAGGAAAAAACAAGATGTGGTGTGATATGTATAAAATGTACTCCCTAATTCTCGGTAATTCGGTGGATAACATGAAAAAATAAACAACAAAGGACAAAAGATACAGTCACCCTTCAGTGGTACCGTACACGTTCCATATCAAAATGTGTCAAACAGAAGTCTCTGTAGTATTGTTACACTCATGAACGTTGATTGATCAACGGGTACCGATGTTATAGAAATGAAGCATCACTATGCCTCTCCATTGATTGAAACTTCTCCTGTCTACAGACTGCTGAAGGCTGCACAGTGAACCACCTGTAATATCCTCTCGCCCTTCCTGCTTCCAACTATCCAGTTAAACATCATCGCGATTGCTGGGTGTTGTGTGATGATGTCCTTAGGTTAGTTAGGTGTAAGTAGTTCTAAGTTCTAGGGGACTGATGACCATAGATGTTGAATCCCATAGTGCTCAGAGCCATTTGAGCCAAACATCATCGCAAAGTCTCAGGCGAGCAGTCTGTTCCGTGGCTGAAGAAGCTAATTTGGGATGACAGCCACCTACCAACATGAACAGTGGACCTTTTCAATACTGATTAGTTGTTGGGAAGAAGTGTTCATACACCGAATTTGCTTCGACAAGGGAAAATAGATAGTGGAGCAGATTTCCTTGCCCTCCCACGTTAAATTCCAACCTCTCCGCAGTATTTTAGGATATGGGCAATTGAGACGCTATGGAGAGAAATACTTCAGTAACATATTAACGCTAAACATGACAACCACACTGATGCTATTTGAGAGGAACAGACCGGATTCACATTCTCTTGATTCAGTATCAGTATACAAGGTTTGATTGGACTTTAGAATACACTCGCAAAATAAATAAATAAAAATAAAACGATGAACCACAAAGAAATTATGCGAATGGTACGGAAATCGCTAGATTCGACGCACATGTACACACAAACAGATGATCATATTTTCAGAAAAATTGGATGATATATTCAAGACAAAGAGCTTCACAAACTGAGCAAGTCAATAACATACTGGTCCATCTCTGCCCCTTACGCAAGCAGTTATTCGCTTGACACCGATTGTCAGAGTTTTTGGATTTTCACTTGAGGGATATCGTTCCAAATGGTTTCCAATTGGCGCGTTACGCTAGGCTTACACTGGACGCGAATCCCGACCCGACTCGGCCCGACACTACCAGACCCGATGGGGGCACGAAGTCTGCGCAGACAGGTGTCCTGCAAGTGCTGCCGTTGTCTACCGGTCAGACGTGACTCAGCAGCTTTGAGCGTCCTGTGCCATGCATATGCGCTCTCACTGCTACTAGAGAAGCTTTCAGGATGAGTGATTCTGATAAAATGATCAAATTTTTACTGTGCGACAGAAACCTTGGTTTATGTTTAGGCAAGAAAAAACGAATCTGGGTTCACGAATTTAACGAGGATATAACTAATGAGGAGTTTTTTGAAAGTGTTTACCACTTCGAAAATTTCCCGTAAAATTTAGGGGGTACCATAGGCTTAAAACTGATACATTCGACAACATTTCAGAAAAGGTGGAGCAAGATCTGACGTCAAGTAGTAATCTCAGAGTGTGCGTGTCAGTGACTGTGACTTTGACTGTGACATTAAGGTAAGATTATTTCTGTTTACTAAACGTAGAGTATCAGTGTTACAAATATGCGTTATATACAATGGGGTAACCCCCTCCCCCCCAAAAAAAACAACATAATAACAATGCTTAGGCACACACATGTTGACACACTAGCATGTAAGTCGTCTAAGAATATATTTGCAATTACTATGATTAGCAAGCTCTGCAAAGACGGTTTTGCCCAAAAGACTGCATACCATGCTCTATTTTCCTCTCACCTGAATAACGGAATAGAAATTTGAGGAGCAACAACCAAAGTAAATCTAAATAAGCTATTGCTACACCAAAACAGGGCTATAAGTATTATCTGTGGAGCAAAATATAAGGAATCATGTCATGGCTTGTTTCCAAAAACTGGTGAACTAACCGTAGTAAACATGTACATACTAATAGCCCTATTACTTGTTAAAAGATTGCAGCTCAACATTTGTTCCTACTTGTATCATTACAATACCAGAAATAATGAAAAAATTGACATCGACAGCCACAGAACAGCACTCTATGAAAAGGCTCCACAGTATGCAGGTTTAAAGTTAGCCAATGCACTGCCGAGTCAGTTTGACCCAACCCACATTGAAGCATAAATTTCAGCTAAAGAAATTCCTATCCATGTTTTAATGTTGAAAACATTTTAAGTGTACGAGTGGTTTGATCGATTTAAAAATGTCGACATGTCTATTGATGACGAACTTCGTTTTGGACGTCCATCAACTGCCCGAATCAACGAAAATATAGAAAAAATTCGAGATATTGTGCTCACAGACCGTCGACAGACAATTGATCAAGCGTCAGAGATTAGTGGTTATCTTGGGGTTCAGTTCAGCGAATTTTAACGGAAGATTTGGGAATGGAAAGGGTTGCTGCCAAGTTTGTTCCTCGGGTTCTGACTGACAAACAAAGGGAACGTCGAGTTGATACATATCGTGCTTTGAAACAACAGCTTGAAACTGACCCAGATTTTCTGTCAAAGGTCTTTATTGGTGATGACAATGGTGCTATGGTTACAGCCGAGAAACAAAGTAACTGTCATGCCAATGGAAGATGTCATTGTCACCCCCGCCAAAAAAAATGTTGTCAAGTCAAATCAAACATCAAAACATTGCTGATTTGCTTTTGATCCCATGGGCGTAGTTCATTCAGAGTTTATTCCCCCAGCTCAGACCGTTAATGAAACCTTTTACTTGGAAGTTTTAAGAAGATTGCACAGAAGCGTTCGTCAAAAACGACCAGATTTGTGGCAGACAGGAGACTGATTCTTTCACCATGACAACGCACCTGCACACACAGCCATCTCTCTTAAGACAGTTTTTGCCTAAAATGATATGGTTCCGCTGCCCCACGCGCCTCAGTCGCCTGACCTGGCTCTGTGCGACTTTTCCTTATTTCCACATGTGAAAAGGGGCATGAAAAGAGACTGACCCGACAACATTTAAGAAGTCAAGAAAAAAAAAAAAAAACGAGGGAGGAGCTATTAGCCATTTCTAAAGGTGACTACAAAAAATGTTTCGAACTGTGGAAGCAATGTTTGGACAAATTTTCGCGCCAACTGACTTAGCTCCACATGTTGTCAGTGCACCTGAACTTGTATGTGTGATAGATTATTAGAACGATGATAACATCGACAGTTCAGTAGATATTTAACAACATATTACGATGTAAAAGGCCGGGAGATACGGGAAGATTTCAATTAGATTACATCATGGTCAGGCAGAGATTCCGAAATCAGATACTGGATTGCAAGGCGTACCCAGGAGCGGATATAGACTCAGATCACAATATAGTAGTGATGAAGAGTAGGTTGAAGTTCAAGACGTTAGTCAGGAAGAATCAATACGCTAAGAAGTGGGATACAGAAGTTCTAAGGAATGACGAGATACGTTTGAAGTTCTCTAACGCTATAGATACAGCAATAAGGAATAGCGCACTAGGCAATACGGTTGAAGAGGAATGGACGTCTCTAAAAAGGGCCATCACAGAAGTTGGGAAGGAAAACGTAGGTTCAAAGAAGGTAGCTTCGAAGAAACCATGGGTAACAGAAGAAATACTTCACTTGAGTGATGAAAGCAGGAAGTACAAACATGTTACGGGAAAATCAGGAATACAGAAATACAAGTCGCTGAGTAATGAAATAAATAGGAAGTGCAGGGAAGCTAAGATGAAATGGCTGCAGGAAAAATGTGAAGACATCGAAAAAGATATGATTGTCGGAAGGACAGACTCAGTATACAGGAAAGTCAAAACAACCTTTGGTGACATTAAAAGCAACGGTGGTAACATTAAGAGTGCAACGGGAATTCCACTGTTAAATGCAGAGGAGAGAGCAGATAGGTGGATAGAATACATTGGAAGCCTCTATGAGGGTGAAAATTTTTCTGATGTGATAGAAGAAGAAACAGGAGTCGATATAGAAGAGATACGGGATCCAGTATTAGAATCGGAATTTAAAAGAGCTTTGGAGGACTTACGGTCAAATAAGGCAGAAGGGATAGATAACATTCCATCAGAATTTCTAAAATCATTAGGGGAAGTGGCAACAAAACGACTATTCACGTTGGTGTGTAGAATATATGAGTCGGGCGACATACCATCTGACTTTCGGAAAAGCATCATCCACACAATTCCGAAGACGGTAAGAGCTGACAAGTGCGAGAATTATCGCACAATCAGCTTAACAGCTCATGCATCGAAGCTGCTTACAAGAATAATATACAGAAGAATGGAAAAGAAAATTGAGAATGCGCTAGGTGACGATCAGTTTGGCTTCAGGAAAAGTAAAGGCACGAGAGAGGCAATTCTGACGTTACGGCTAATAAAGGAAGCAAGGCTAAAGAAAAATCAAGACACATTCATAGGATTTGTCGACCTGGAAGAAGCGTTCGACAATATAAAATGGTGCAAGCTGTTCAAGAATCTGAAAAAAGTAGGGGTAAGCTATAGGGAGACACGGGTCAATACAATATGTACAACAACCAAGAGGGAATAATAAGAGTGGACGATCAAGAACGAAGTGCTCGTATTAAGAAGGGAGTAAGACAAGGCTGTAGCCTTTCCCCCCTACTCTTCAATCTGTACATCGAGGAAGCAATGATGGAAATAAAAGAAAGGTTCAGGAGTGGAATTAAAATACAAGGTGAAAGGATATCAATGATACGATTCGCTGATGACATTGCTATCCTGAGTGAAAGTGAAGAAGAATTAAATGATCTGCTGAACGGAATGAACAGTCTAATGAGTACACAGTATGGTTTGAGAGTAAATCAGAGAAAGACGAAGGTAATGAAAAGTAGTAGAAATGAGAACAGCGAGAAACTTAACATCAGGATTGATGGTTACGAAGTCAATGAAGTTAAAGAATTCTGCTACTTAGGCAGTAAAATAACCAATGACGGACAGAGCAAGGAGGACATCAAAAGCAGACTCGCTATGGCAAAAAAGGCATTTCTGGCCAAGAGAAATCTACTAATATCAAATACCGGCCTTAATTTGAGGAAGAAATTTCTGAGGATGTACGTCTGGAGTACAGCATTGTATGGTAGTGAAACACGGACTGTGGGAAAACCGGAACAAAAGAGAATCGAAGCATTTGAGATGTGGTGCTATAGACGAATGTTGAAAATTAGGTGGACTGATAAGGTAAGGAATGAGGAGGCTGTACGCAGAATCGGAGAGGAAAGGAATATGTGGAAAACACTGATACGTAGAAGGGACAGGATGATAGGACATCTGCTAAGACATGAGGGAATGACTTCCATGGTACTAGAGGGAGCTGTAGAGGGCAAAAACTGTAGAGGAAGACAGAGATTGGAATACGTCAAGCAAATAATTGAGGATGTAGGTTGCAACTGCTACTCTGAGATGAAGAGGTTAGCACAGGAAAGGAATTCATGGCGGGCCACATCAAAACAGTCAGTAGACTGATGACCAAAAAAAAAAAATATTACGATGTAATAAGTGTCGTACTCATTGGATTTTGTGGGACTCTCACAGTCAAAATTCTGCATTTTGACGACGACATATACTCATGCCAGATAGTTTTATATTCTAACAGAATGTAAGTAATGTACATTTATCTCCAATTTTTATAATTGAGCTACTTTCTTAATGAAATGTTTACTTAATTATGTATATACACCTTGTACTTCACTTTTGTATTTTTGTGTTTAGGTAATTTTGCAGTGTTACTTGAAAATGGCCACAAGGCCGAAATTGCAATAGTAACAATAAATATTTTATACAGTCAACGGCGACTATGATGTATTTTAAGAAGAAACAAATGTATTAGTTGTGATTGACAGTATTTTGAAGGGAAGAAAGTTGTTTTGTAAACAATTTGAAAATATACAACTTTTAAAAAATAATACAGGTTTTTTAGATAACCTCTTGTATAGGGTACACATTACATCACGAAAACCTTTCGTAATAGTAACTGTAACACTGATGCATTGTGCTTGATTCTCATAACCACTTTGTTCTTGGACTTACAGTAAGATATACTGCTATAGTGTCCGTGTCGCCAGTGAATAATTTAAACGTGATATGCAAACTGTAAATTTCGCATTTCTCCGTTGCTCCTTTTTCTACCTTATGTGCATTTATAAGCACTTGCCAGAATTTCCACGCATTGTATGTTGGGTTACAAAGTTATCAGGTCTTGTTTACTTTCCCACCAATATTAACAACGAGATACAGGGTGTTTCAAAAACGACCGGTATATTTGAAACGGCAATACAAACTAAACGAGCAGCGATAGAAATACACCGTTTGTTGCAATATGCTTGGGACAACAGTACATTTTCAGGCAGACAAACATCCGAAATTACAGTAGTTACAATTGTCAACAACAGATGGCGCTGCGGTCTGGGAAACTCTATAGTACGATATTTTCCACATATCCACCATGCGTAGCAATAATATGGCGTAGATTCTGAATGAAATTACCCAATCCACGCCACCTCCTGTATGTTTCGGATAGCCCAAAGGAATCACACGATCATCGAAATATTCATTCAGGAAATTAAAGACGTCGGCCGTGCGATGTGGCCGGGCACCATCTTGCATAAACCACGAGGTGTTCGCAGTGTCGTCTAAGGCAGTTTGTACCGTCACAAATTCACGAGGAATGTCCAGATAGCGTGATGCAGTAATCGTTTCGGATCTGAAAAATTGGCCAATGATTCCTTTGGAAGAAATGGCGGCCCAGACCAGTACTTTTAGAGGATGCAGGGACGATGGGACTGCAACATGGGGCTTTTCGGTTCCCCATATGCGCCAGTTCTGTTTATTGACGAAGCTGTCCAGGTAAAAATAACCTTCGTCAGTAAACCAAATGCTGCCCACATGCATATCGCCGTCATCAATCCTGTACACTATATCGTTAGCGAATGTCTCTCGTGGAGCAATGGTAGCGGCGCTGAGGGGTTGCCGCGTTTGAATTTTGTATGGATAGAGGTGTATACTCTGGCGCATGAGACGATACATGGACGTTGGCGTCATTTGGACCGCAGCTGCAACACGGCGAACGGAAACCCAAGGCCGCTGTTGGATTACCTGCTGCACTAGTTGCGCGTTGCCCTCTGTGGTTGCCGTACGCGATCGCCCTACCTTTCCAGCACGTTCATCCGTCACGTTCCCAGTCCGTTGAAATTTTTCAAACAGATCCTTTATTGTATCGCTTTTCGGTCCTTTGGTTACATTAAATCTCCGTTGAAAACTTCGTCTTGTTGCAACAACACTGTGTTGTAGGCGGTGGAATTCCAACACCAGAAAAATCCTCTGTTCTAAGGAATAAACCATGTTGTCCACAGCACACTTGCACGTTGTGAACTGCACACGTTTACAGCAGAAAGACGACACACAGAATGGCGCACCCACAGACTGCGTTGTCTTCTATATCTTTCACATCACTTGCAGCGCCATCTGTTGTTGAAAATTGTAACTACTGTAATTTCGAAAGTTTGTCCGCCTGAAAATGTACTGTTGTCCCAAGCATATTGCAACAAACGGTGTATTTCTATCGCTGCTCGTTTAGTTTTTATTGTCGTTTCAAATATACCGGTCATTTTTGAAACACCCTGTAACACGAAATACATATTTGTAATAGATCCAGCAGCAGAAATATTTGCATAGCCATGCTAGTCTGTCTTGTGCAGTCCTCTTCATCACCGCATAAATACTACAACCTACATCCGTTTGAAGCCTCTTACTTTAGTCAAGCATTGGCCTCTGTGTACAATATTTACCACATACATTCTTCTCAGTTATCAAAATAACTATTCACTCATTTCCCAGGATGATTCCTGCTACCACTTCTTTTAGTCAACTAATTCCATACATGTAATATACAGTTTATTGTCTACATTTCACTACCATATAAGGCTAGACTTAGGCACTGACTGCTGTGAATGAAGTAGTAAAAAAAATTACAAAACATAAATTTTGCGTAGTATTAATGATAGTATTATACAGTAAAAATTATTTATTCTGTAGCACTTACAGTTCATCTGCATTCACGACAGACATTGTGGCAATTGTCAATCTTTCTTCTTTACTGCCACTTACTGGAACTTCATCCAGCGATGAAGCCATTGTGTTAGTAGCTCCGTAGCCTTGGGTTGGTGATCTAGAGTTGTCATTTTGGAAATTTTGATTCTCGTTCTCTCTTACCTTTTTGGCGACAGCACCATGAATCTCCATCTTTTAGTCAATTCTTCGCATTTCATTTAGTTTTCTTATGGCTAGAAAAAGACTCACTAAGAATGGTAACCGCCATCATCACTTTGATTGTATCGCTGAGTTTCAAAGCCATTTTCTAGAAACTGTATTCTTCGCTCTTCCAATTCGAGTGCTTTCTGGTCCATAATCGACCTGGAAGCTCAACGACGAGCAGAATCGTCTTCAGTGATGAGTGTCGCTTTGAAGTGAGCCCCGATGACCAGCAAAGACGTGTGGAGAGGCCCCGGACAGTAGTGTGATACCACCATGACTGTCGCCCGCCATATGACCTGACAACCAGGAGTGATGGCCTGGGGTGCCATTTCTTTTCACAGCAGCACCGCCTTGGGTGGCATTTGTGGCACACTTACAGCACAGCGGTACGCCGACGATATTCTTCGCCCCATTTTGTTGCCCTTCGTGACAAGCCGTCCTGGTCTTACATTTCAGTAAGATAATGCCAGCCTGCATACAACGAGAGTTTCTACTGCGTGGTTGCCAAACCCTACCTTGGCCAACAATGTCGCCAGATCTCGCTCCAACTGAGAACGTTTGCAGCATCATGGGAAGGTCCCTCCAACCATCTGAGGAATTTGACAATCTAACTCGCCAATTGCACAAAATTTGGCACGATATCCCTCGGGAAGACATCCAAAACTTCCATCAGTCAATGTCAAGCCGAATAATTACTTGCATTAGTGCCTGAGGCAGACCAGTGCGTTATTGACTAGTCCAATTTGTGAGGCTCTTTCTCTTGAGTACATCATCCAATCTTTATGAAATTGTAATAAGTTGTTTTACTGTACATGTACATCACATCTACCACTCGGATAATTCCTTTGTGGTGCGTCGGTTTTATTTCCCTTGCAGTTTATAAACACTGTATCATATGGCTTGTCTTCTGTCTTATCTGTGACGCACTGACGTGATATCTTGCTTTCTTCTCTGTGGAGGTATTCAGGACTGTCAATAAGTCTATACTCGTCATTGTGTTAATAACTGTCGTGTTTGACCTTGCAGATTTCCTAAGTGAGATAACTATTCGTCCAAATGCAGTTAATGTATTCGTGACAACAACTGAAAATCTGAAAAGCGTACCTAGAGCTACAGTATCCAGCGCCATAGTAGCATACAGAGTTAAAGAAAAAATTTCTTATAGAAAAACGAAGATAGAGGGAAAACTTAACTTTTGGATCCTTGAAGGAGAGGACCTAAAGAGGGTCGTTACCTCTAATAAATAGCCCATTATGAAAAGAGTTATGACTGAGCATCTAGGGAACACATTGGCATCGTTAGCTGCGTTATAGGATAGAGTTCATGATAGAATTACTATTGTCAAGCGCCTTGCACACCAGTCTAATGTACGAAATGGACTTACTCGTGCAAGGAGTAAAAAAAAATGTTCGGCTAATGACATGTCTAAGATAAGTCAGGCGAGTACGTGTATAAAATAACATTTTTGTTTTTTGCTGTAAATCCATTTCATTTGAATATTATCGGATAAGTGTTCTTACTGCATTTTTTAATGGATATCTGTCACCGTTGTAGTAGTAGTAGTAGTAGTAGTAGTAACTGTAGCTTCATTCATCCGTGGATCTCTTTTTACAAGGATATAGGACATGTCATAGTACCAGGTGATCAAAAAGAGAGTATAAATTTGAAAACTTAATAAACCACAGAATAATGTAGATAGAGGGGTAAAAATAGACACACATGCTTGGAATGACATGTGGTTTTATTAGAACCAAAAAAAAAAAGTTCACAAAATGTCGGACAGATGGCGCTGTACAGCAAAACGTCAGTGACTGCGCATGACAATCGTGTATAAAAGGAGCTGTAATGAGAGAGAGATTCAAATGCGCAAGCAGTCGCAGCATGTTGACGTTACCTGAAAAGTCGCTTTTAGTGAAGCTGTATTATCAGAATTGAGCTGTATTATCAGAATGGGGAATGTGCTACTTCAGCGTTACGATCCTATCGCCATAGGAAGGGGATTCGAACGGGTAAAGGTCCGTTGACAAGTGCAACTGCGGCGAGAATGATTTCGAAGTTCGAAGCCACAGGTCGTTTAGACGATAGACCCCGTAGTGGCCGATCGGGCACTGCTGAGACAGTTCAGGAAGAAATGGAGACTGTAGCGGGTTCGTCTATGCACGGGGAAGTCAGCGGTCGTGCAGTCGCACGTCCTACCGGCATTCCATACACTACTGCTTGGTTGGCACTTAGGCATACCCTCCGATGCCATCCGTACAAAATCCATCGACATCATGAACTGTTACCTGGCGATATAGTAAAGCGGAGGGCATTTGCGGTGTGGGCGTTCCAAAAGATGGCGGAAGATGACGATTGGTTGAGTAACGTGTTGTGGACCGACGAAGCTCATTTCACGCTCCGAGGATCTGTCAACGCCCACAACTGCAGAATTTGGGCTACCGAAAATCCTAGAACTGTCGTGGAAACTCCATTGCACGACGAGAAAGTCACGGTATGGGTTGGATTTACCACATCTCCTGTTATCGGGCCTTTTTTCTTCGAGGAAACGTGTGATTCTGGTTTTGTAACTGCTACCGTGACGGGCGAGAGGTACGCCGATATGTTACAGAATCGCATCATCCCCAGCCTGGCTGATAGACACCTGCTGGAGCGCACGCTGTTTATGCAGGAAGGCGCTCCACCCCATATAGCTAGACATGTGAAAGATCTCTTAAGCGCGTCGTTTGGTGATGATCGTATGCTCAGCCGCCACTTTCGTCATGCTTGGCCTCCCAGGACCCCAGAGCTCAGTCGGTGCGATTATTGGCTTTGGGGTTACCTGAAGTCGCAAGTGTATCGTGATCGACCGACATCTCTAGGGATGCTGGAAGACAACATCCGACGCCAATGCCCCACCATAACTACGGACATGCTTTACAGTGCTGTTCACAACATTATTCCTCGACTACAGCTATTCTTGAGGAATGATGGTGTACATATTGAGCATTTCCTGTAAACAACATCATCTTTGCTTTGTCTTACTTTGTTATGCTAATTAATGCTATTCTGATCAGATGAAGCGCCATCTGTCGGACATTTTTTGAACTTTTGTATTTTCTTGGTTCTAATAAAACCCCATGTCATTCCAAGCATGTGTGTCAATTTGTACCTCTCTGCCTACAGTATCCTTTGATTTATTCAGTTTTCAAATTTATATTGACTTTTTGATCACCCAGTATTTACAGATTTAGATCAGTTTAAAATAAGCTAATTCGTATACACATATCTTTACAGACTTGTAGTTAGAGACAGTCATTAGATTTATTCCTGGTATACAATACTTTTTTTTACAAATAACTTATTAAATAATGTAATGCCACATTGTTCACTGATATCTCACTATCATTCACTGCACACACTATACACCTGCTGTTTCATCCGGCCGCGGTGGTCTAGCGGTTCAGGCGCTCAGTCCGGAACCGCGGGACTGCTACTGTCGCAGGTTCGAATCCTGCCTCGGGCATGGATGTATGTGATGTCCTTAGGTTAGTTAGGTTTAAGTAGTTCTAAGTTCTAGGGGACTGATGACCACAGCTGTTAAGTCCCATAGTGCTCAGAGCCATTTGAACCATTTGCTGTTTCATAACACTTCACTCACTACACACACACACACACACACACACACACACACACACACACTGATGATCTCTGGGTCATATTGTGTACCACAACTTCCCATTTGCTATCCTGATAAAACGAGCCAACACCCCTCCATAATGAGTGAGATGTTGAGCTTCGAAAAAGGAAGGGTATTAATATTGTGCTACGCGTAGCTTGGGGATAAGTATTTCTAGAAAGGAAAAAAAGAAGGAAAGAAACATAAAGTGAAGGTGTTATGTGGAATGTTGGATATTTTATAATCATTATCATTATTATTTATTTGTATAACATTTTTTATCAAACCCCTACTCTGCTTTATCTAAGTAATCCTTCAATGTATAAAATGTATTGCATAACAGGTACTTTTTAGCTGCCTTTTTAAATAAGTGTATTTTTGCAATTTCTTTCATCTCTTTTTGTAATTTATTGTACAGTTTTATTCCTTGGCAGAAAATGCTGCTTTGAGTTTTATGTTTATTTTTTCTTGATAAATGTAAGTTAAGTCTATCTCTTGTTGCATGGTCATGGACAGAGCTGTTTGTGCAGTAATTACCAATGTTATTTTTTATGTGTACAACTGACTAGTAAATGTATTCACATGGAGCATTTGAGTTGCTCAGTGTTTTGAACAGATCTTTACAATGAGCTCAACTAGTATTTTTGGTTATTATGCTTATGGCTCTTTTCTGGAGTTTGAAAACTGTGTTCATATTTTGTGGATTTGTTCCCCAAAAAAGAATGCCATAGCCGAGAATTGAGTGTACATTTGAATAATATGTAACTAAAAGACACTGCATGTTACTCACTGATGATAGGATTCTAAGGGCATAGCATGCTGATGACATTCTGTTTGCAAGCACCTTTCTGTGTTCACACCACTTAAACTGAGAATCAATATTCATTCCTAGAAATTTTGCATTTGTTACACAGTCTATAGAGGTGCTATCTACATATAATTTAACATTGACATTTTTCCTCTTCAAGCTGAAAGTCATGGCATTAGTTTTCTTTATGTTCAATGTCACTTTATTGCTCATTGACGAATCATGAACTTCCTTGAGAGTTTCATTTGCTTTCTCGGCAAGGAGTTCTCTTTTTTTCTCAGTGACTATAATATTGCCGTCATCAGCGAAGAAGATTTTTTCACCATGAGTAACACTAGTGGGAAAGTCATTGATGTATATCAGGAATAGTATTGGTCCTAATATCCTCCCTTCGGAACCCCTATATTAATGTATTTTGGTTGTGATAAGTGTTTTATTAAATGTTCAGATCTATTTGAATCATGTGTTATCTCTACTCTTTGTACCCTATCTGTTAGGTATGATCGTAACCAATCTTTATCTACCCCTCTTATTCCTAATGCTTCTAATTTACTTAATAGAATCTTGTGGTCGACTGTATCAAACGCTTTAGAAAGATCCACAAATATGCCTGTGACACACTCATCTTTATCAAGAGCATCAAGTACAACTTTTGTGAATTGTACTATGGCTGACTCCGTATTTTGGCCACTTCGGAAACCAAACTGTGATTCGCTTAAAAGATTGTATTTATTCAGGCAATTCATTAATCTGTCTTTCATAATTGATTCTATTATTTTTGAGAATGCTGACAGCAGAGAAATGGATCGGTAATTTTCTACGTCTTCTGCATTACCTTTCTTAAGGAAAGGTACAACTCTTGCCTGTTTTAACTGTTCTGGAAATGTCCCTGATGTGAAGGATTCATTTATTATATTTGTTAAGAGGCCTTGTATAATCCCTATGCATTGTTTCAGTATACATATTGGTACTTCATCTAAGCCTACAGACTTTTTATTTTTTAGTTTTTGATTTTTTTTCTGACTTCATTCTCTGTGGTTGGACGTAACATCATTGAATTTAGTGCAACATTGTTTACAGGTGTTATATTTGTTTGTTGTGCACTAACTTTCGAGAAACTGGAGCATTTTATTTGTGACCAATGATGTAGAGTCCCAGTGATTACTAATCATGATTTACATGCGTCGATCGTCTGGAGGATCAGCTGTTTTCTATGTCGCGGTGATCTTACACCAAATTAGATGTTCGTCCTTATTGTAGTACGCTGGACAAAAGAATGAAAGGGTCACTCTTCTGAAATCCCGCCATTCTCCAGTTGTGGCATAGAAGTTTAAAGTTTCTCTCAAAGGTGCCTGCCACTTTCCTCTGTAGTGGTCCAAAAGTGTGGCGACCTGCGACGTCATCCTCGAGCTCAGCGACGCTTCAAACAGAGGTGTCGGCACATGCGAAAAAAGGCCAGCGCTCAGAAGTTCTCGTGAAGAGTAAGATGGGTTAATGAGATCACGTTGGCACGGAATTTCACCACAATTCTGCCTAAAGCCACCGATGACGTGCCAACGATGAGGAGTTCGTCACTCGCCAAACCCCTACCCCCTTAAGCACATCTCACCCCTTCTCTTGGCGCCTCTAGGATGGAGGTCAGAACCGTAACGCCCAGCGCTGAAATCAAACTGTTTTCTTATGAATGGTCAAGGAAAACATTTCAGATACACCGCCGTTCAGAATCAACACGGAAAGGCGAGAGGTGGCATAAAGGTCGTCAATGAAGCCACCCCTTCCCTTATGGCATTCATTTACACGTATCTCGCGGTCGAAAACGACAGCTTGCAGTGTGACGAACGACGTTCCTGACAGCAGTGACCTTGCCCCTTTGGAGTGTAGTGCGACCGCAATGTTCTGTTCTGCTACATAGGGTACAACTACTAAGGGCCAATCACTACCATTCGACAAAATCTGAAGGTTATCCGAAGCAGCAAAGCTTGTTTATGCATTTTTTCAGCCATTTTTTGAGTCATCACGTAGGACTGCAAAAGGTGAAATGAGTAATGATTTGAAGGAGCCCAAAGGACCTGATTTTCTGCCAGAGGTATTTCTCATCATTACTTTTCTCTAGATAAACAATTAGCGATGTTATTGTAAATTAGAAACATCGTGGAAATACTGAATCCAATCATCGCTCTGTTAAGCTTACTAAATGAACTGACAAGGCCATTGTGTTCGAAAGCAAACTGTACAACCCAGCAGTCAAGCATTCATTTAACTCTAGAAGGCTTCCAGTGCACTTCTGGTACAAAGGTCATCGACAAAGCGAATGACACGGTTTGCAGGCCACCGTTCAGTGGACTGAATGCGCAGTATCCTTGGAGTGGTGCAAGCATTCCATGAGAAAAAGGTTTTATCGACAGATAAGTCACGGTTAATGACATGGTACTGCGGTGTAGCTGAACATGGAGGATTCTATTATAGTTCATTCTAAGAATGTGGCCATAAAATTTCCTGAAAGTGACCTAGATTTTCTCCAAATTTTAATAGAACCCACTAGCTTTCCGTCTCATCCAGATTCCCTCAACACAAACCGGACCAAACATTTTACTTAACAGCCGGTCGCGGTGGCGGAGCGTTTCTAGGCGCTTCAGTCCGGAACCGCGCGACTGCTACGGTTGCAGGTTCGAATCCTGCCTCGGGCATGGATGTGTGTGATGTCCTTAGATTAGTTAGGTTTGAGTAGTTCTAAGTTCTAGGAGACTGCTGACCTCAGATGTTAAGTCCCATAGTGCTCAGAGCCATTTGAACCATTTTTTTTACTTAGTATTTTCCTTTCTTCTTTTTCTATATATTTTTTATTAATGAGCTGCTTCCAGTGATTACAGTCTCTGATGCGTATAACGCTGTAGATCTGCCCCCTATGGTGTAATGCTTTAATTTTGCATTATGAGATATTAATTCTTTATTGTAAATATTCCATGTAATTCTATAAAATTTTGTAATTTAATGATAGCCACTCTGTTTGTTTCATTATTTAATTCATAGAGTTGGAGGATTTTTCCTACGTATTGAAATTTGGACACTTGCCAAACTCTGTAAACATGTATTGGTCTACCTAGGTATCGATGAGAACCTTCAATGTATTGGGATTTTTCATAGGAAATTTTCAGTCCACTTTTAGTTGCTATTTCATAGAATTTTTCTAGGAAGTTAACTGCCTCTTCTCTACTGTCTGAAACAATCGCTGGTTCATCTGCATAAGCCAGACATTGTAAATGAATTTTAGTTTCACGTAGTCTGCCAGTGGTTATTCCATATATTTCTTTTTCCCTGCTCTTATTACTTTTCCTAGAACAAGACCGAATAGTACGGTGGGATAATCCATCCCCCTGCCAGACCCCTGCTTTTGTATCAAAATCTTGCTTTTGGATTTGGTTTTCGAACTGGTATCAGCTAATGTTAAACTCTCACTGTTCATGTTTTCAAACTAGTAAAATGATGGTGGTGTGATGGCCCTCAACTACGCATCCTCTGACTCAGTGTTGAAATTTTAACCTTTTTGGCTGGTTTCGTTGTCTAGGGGCTGGGATACATAATTGCTGCATTACAAGCCAAATACTGATGAGTCTACAGTATATAGTATGGATAGACACATGAATCAAACGGTCGAAGGTTCCTATCACTCAGCAATTGCGAATGTAACGTAGAAATTTTACAGTTAAATAAAATCTGTAGGTACTATCTTAACGACTTTAAATGATGAGTACAATAGTAGAAGTACTTTTGAATGCGGTATATTTCTGCAAACACTTATTGGTGTCGATGATCCAGCAATTAAATAAAACATAAGTTGAATAACAGGGAAACAATCGATTCCTACTTCACGCAATCAGTTATGAGCAACGACATAGCTACGCGAGATATTCACTTCTAAATGAATACTACGTCTTCACCTTAGAAACCACTGAAATCTCACTAGTTCACAAGTCGGCACTCCAAAGTATTTCTATCATGGGCAAACTGCTCCACAGTCTCCAAGTCTCCCTCGCGACTGTCCGTTCATCGCGCCGAACTGCCCCGCACTCTCACGTGTCCTGTCCTGTGCTGTCCAGGACTCTCCATGTCCTGTGCGACTGTTCTCTTACTTCCATCGAGTCGTCCTATTCACGAGCGCTGTGATTGGCTAGAGTGCTCCCGCCATGTCTTCAAGCCGATGCACACTCATTTTCATCGACGCAGCATCACCATGGAATTCCCAGCCACGCGGCCGCTGGACACAAGCTAACATTCGGCACCACGTGGCTGCGGCCTGCCGAGAGGCCCCAGCGTGGCCACGCCAACCCTGAACTTAGAATATTTCCAGAGCGCCACCACTGGCCCGTTATCTCACGGACTCATATGCTTTTTTGGAGTCTGCAGAGGTGATCAGCGTTCGTCTGTGTTTGCGGATTTGTAAGATCGTCTTGAGATTGAGAATTTGTTCCACGTGTGGGCTGCATTTCCTAAAATCTGTTTCATACTCGCCAACTAAATGGTTTGTTTGTGTTTCAATTTCTTTTATATATGATGTTTTTAAATAATTTTGTAAGTAACTGGGAGGAATGAAATCCCCTCTCTAGTGTAAGTGGTGAATTACGGCTCACTGCGTTTCTTTTGGAATTGTTTCTTCTTTTCTTGTACTCTTGCTCACTTTATCCACATATCACAATGCTACACTGGCACATACTCAGCGTTCAAGACACACGACCCGCCTGACGCACCCTAGATGTGCTACTCATGAGGACTGACTGGCTGTCTGATGTGTATCAACAACTCGGGTCATTGGTAACAACATATATGTGTAAGAGTTGGTATGAATAGCTTTGCCACATTTCCTTCAAGATCGGAGCTGATGCGTTTGGTGGTGGCAAGGGGCGGTGTGAGCGGCTTTGCAATCTAAAGAAATGTAATATGGGAACTTCTGTTGATATTCTTGTATTAGCAGCGGCTAAAACACTTACATGATTCAGGTATTTTCTTGCAATTTCATTGCCACATAATCTTTGATCTTCCAATGCTTTAATTTATTGATAGGTTAAACGGAACTTGAACTGAGCTTCATGTAAGTTCTATGTCTTCATTATTCCGGGAATATTTTGTCTGTAGTTTTGCCCAAATTCTGCAGTAAATGCAGATTCTGATGGTGTCTTTATAATGATCACATTATTTACTCTTATATGTCCTTTCTGAATGGAAACCTCTATCCTCAGTATGAAACTGATTATGCCAATGCGCAACTCTCAAACAGTTCAGGCATTGGGAGATGGATAATACAAAGTGTTCGACTCAGCAGCTGACTCAATAAACAGATACGTTGTCTTGCCTTTTTTCGATTCTTCAGCTGTGAAACACACGAGTATAAGCATTTTTGGTATGTTCCCTTCCATTGTAATGCTTCTGGTAAATCGCTATATCATGACTACAGATACATTTCATAAGATATCTTCGAAAATTTCCAAACCTCGAATAAATAATCCCTTGTCGTATCGTCATGAAGAACGAATTATAAATCGCCGCCTTATTACTATGATAAATGTATCTTCGAACCAAGCCATTTGCTGCTTCAGCTCAATAACGCAGTTAGTTGCCGCGTATCTTGTGCAATAGACTCTGTTTATCATACAAGTTTAAAATATTACTTAGAATAATCATTTGTGCCCGGAAATACTCCTTTAAATATAAGCAATAATATTAAAGGATGACTCGATTTGATGAGAATAGTAATACAGCGAACAAAATCATAACAAACAAGAGGAAAATCGTTTAATAGCCACGTCTTACTGAACATTAAAAATGAATAATGAGTTGTGAGCTCTCAGTTTCATTACTTCAAAGTCTTAAGAAAAACACTGAAGCCAATTCCATAAACTCTGAAAATGTCCCTGATTGTTCATTTCTGTTTAATAGCCTAAAAACCTCTGGCCTTTTATCAGTATTGACATGTGCAAGTTGTCTGTCTTCACGTTGGAAGATCTTGGAGATAATTGCAGCCGTGTCAGACTTACTTTATGATCTGAAAATTACTTAGAAGAGATAAGTTCCAAGGAAGCACGCTAGTACAATGTGTCCCTGGAAAACCAGATTCTGTGGATCACATGAGCTCCTTGAGTGGTTTCATTTAAAATTCTAACACACGATCTCTAACAAATGGCATGTTTGTAATTCTGAAAAAAGGGAAATAGAGTTCACTGATGCTTGTTAGAAATTAAACTGCCTAAGGCTATAACTGAAAACAAAAACCAAATATATAATTCAGCATCAGTGACTGTGTTCACACACTGAAATGATCTAACTTTAAACGTTTCCTAAACAAAGTCTTAAAACCACATAAATTAAAATAATATGGCCGGCCGGGGTGGCCGAGCGGTTCTGGGGGCTACAGCCTGGAACCGCGAGGCCGCTGCGGTCGCAGGTTCGAGTCCTGACTCGGGCGTCGATGTGTGTGATGCCCTTAGGTTTAAGTAGTTCTAAGTTCTAGGGGACTGATGACCTCAGAAGTTAAGTCCCATAGTGCTCCAAAAAAAAATGCTACTTGGAATAAATACAACGTTTCAAGTGAAATAGGCTGTGTGAAAGTCATTTTTGGTTTCGGATGCCTATCATTGAAATAGATTTCGAATCACATGTGCTAGAGAATTCACCACATGAGATCACAAACCCGATAATCCGATACATAAAAGCTCATTTGAAACAAAACTAAAAGTGCAATGTGCATTCTCACAATATAACATCAGTGTGTGCTGCTCAAAGCTTCCATCTTGTGCACTAGACAAAAGATCCGATTGACTGCTAGTATACAGTGTGCTCCAAGTCAGCACACCTCCCCTCCGACTGATGCCTAACAAACAGCAGCAGAAGAATAGAATAGAATAGAATAGAATAGAATAGAATAGAATAGAATAGAATAGAATAGAATGTCCAGTGTGCTACACAGCACATGGCCGTAGCCAATCAAAAACTAACGCCTAGTGTTTCGATTGGCTGACTTGGAATTCAAATACACACCTGGAAATTTAAATAAGGACACCGTGAATTCATTGTCCCAGGAAAGGGAAACTTTATTGACACATTCCTGGGGTCAGATACATCACATGATCACCCTGACAGAACCACAGGCACATAGACACAGGCAACAGAGCATGCACAATGTCGGCACTAGTACAGTGTATATCCACCTTTCGCAGCAATGCAGGCTGCTATTCTCCCATGGAGACGATCGTAGAGGTGCTGGATGTAGTCCTGTGGAACGGCTTGCCATGCCATTTCCACCTGGCGCCTCAGTTGGACCAGCGTTCGTGCTGGACGTGCAGACTGCGTGAGACGACGCTTCATCCAGTCCCAAACATGCTCAATGGGGGACAGATCTGGAGATCTTGCTGGCCAGGGTAGTTGACTTACACCTTCTAGAGCACGTTGGGTGGCACGGGATACATGCGGACGTGCATTGTCCTGTTGGAACAGCAAGTTCCCTTGCCGGTCTAGGAATGGTAGAACGATGGGTTCGATGACGGTTTGGATGTACCGTGCACTATTCACTGTCCCCTCGACGATCACCAGAGGTGTACGGCCAGTGTAAGAGATCGCTCCCCACACCATGATGCCGGGTGTTGGCCCTGTGTGCCTCGGTCGTATGCAGTCCTGATTGTGGCGCTCACCTGCACGGCGCCAAACACGCATACGACCATCATTGGCACCAAGGCAGAAGCGACTCTCATCGCTGAAGACGACACGTCTCCATTCGTCCCTCCATTCACGCCTGTCGCGACACCACTGGAGGCGGGCTGCACGATGTTGGGGCGTGAGCGGAAGACGGCCTAAAGGTGTGCGGGACCGTAGCCCAGCTTCATGGAAACGGTTGCGAATGGTCCTCGCCGATACCCCAGGAGCAACAGTGTCCCTAATTTGCTGGGAAGTGGCGGTGCGGTCCCCTACGGCACTGCGTAGGATCCTACGGTCTTGGCGTGCATCCGTGCGTCGCTGCTGTCCGGTCCCAGGTCGACGGGCACGTGCACCTTCCGCTGACCACTGGCGACAACATCGATGTACTGTGGAGACCTCACGCCCCACGTGTTGAGCAATTCGGCGGTACGTCCACCCGGCCTCCCGCATGCCCACTATACGCCCTCGCTCAAAGTCCGTCAACTGCACATACGGTTCACGTCCACGCTGTCGCGGCGTGCTACCAGTGTTAAAGACTGCGATGGAGCTCCGTATGCCACGGCAAACTGGCTGACACTGACGGCGGCGGTGCACAAATGCTGCGCAGCTAGCGCCATTTGACGGCCAACACCGCGGTTCCTGGTGTGTCCGCTGTGCCGTGCGTGTGATCATTGCTTGGACAGCCCTCTCGCAGTGTCCGGAGCAAGTATGGTGGGTCTGACACACCGGTGTCAATGTGTTCTTTTTTCCATTTCCAGGAGTGTACCTTAGCACCTCAGAAGAGACCATCATATACTGACACCGGCAAAGATGCATAACACGCACGCTTGGCAGTCGACACAAAGATCAACAGCTCGACGAAAAAGTGACAAACACAATGTGTACTGCAAATTCAGGAGGAATAAGAAAGCATTTTTCATTAAGCAGCCGCCTTTTAACATGTTACTTTTGTGCATTGTGAATAATGGAAATGGCTCTGAGCACTATGGGACTCAACATCTGAGGTCATCAGTGCCCTAGAACTAAGAACTACTTAAACCTAAATACCCTAAGGAGAGCACACGCATCCATGCCCGAGGCAGGATTCGAACCTGCGACAGTAGTGGTCGCGCGGTTCCGGACTGTAGCGCCTATAACCGCTGGGCCACAGGCCGGCTATGTGTTGTGACGTACATCTACATCTACATCCATACTCCGCAAGCCACCTGACGGTGTGTGGCGGAGGGTGCCCTGAGTACCTCTATCGGTTCTCCCTTCTATTCCAGTCTCGTATTGTTCGTGGAAAGAAGGATTGTCGGTATGCTTCTGTGTGGGCTTTAATCTCTCTGAGTTTATCCTCACGGTCTCTTCGCGAGATATACGTAGGAGGGAGCAATATACTGCTTGACTCTTCGGTGAAGGTATGTACTCGAAACTTCAACAAAAGCCCGTACCGAGCTACTGAATGTCCCTCCTGCAGAGTCTTCCACTGGAGTTTATCTATCATCTCCGTAACGCTTTCGCGATTACTAAATGATCCTGTAACGAAGCGCGCTGCTCTCCGTTGGATCATCTCTATCTCTTCTATCAACCCTATCTGGTACGGATCCCACACTGCTGAGCAGTATTCAAGCAGTGGGTGAACAAACGTACTGTAACCTACTTCATTTGTTTTCGGTTTGCATTTTCTTCGGATTCTTCCAATGAATCTCAGTCTGGCATCTGCTTTACCGACGATCAACTTTATATGATCATTCCATTTTAAATCACTCGTAATGCGTACTCCCAGATAATTTATGGAATTAACTGCTTCCAGTTGCTGACCTGTTATTTTGTAGCTAAATGATAAGGGATCTACCTTTCTATGTATTCGCACCACATTACACTTGTCTACATTGCGATTCAATTGCCATTCCCTGCACCATGCGTCAATTTGCTGCAGATCCTCCTGCATTTCAGTACAATTTTCCATTGTTGCAACCTCTCGATACACCACAGCATCATCTGCAAAAAGCCTCAGTGAACTTCCGATGTCATCCACCGGGTCATTTATGTATATTGTGAATAGCAACGGTCCTATGACACTCCTATGCGGCACACCTGAAATCACTCTTACTTCGGAAGACTTCTCTCCATTGAGAATGACATGCTGCGTTCTGTTATCTAGGAACTCTTCAATCCAATCACACAATTTGTCTGATAGTCCGTATGCTCTTACTTTGTTCATTAAACGGCTGTGGGGAACTGTGTCAAACGCCTTGGGGAAGTCAAGAAACACGGCATCTACCTGTGAACCCGTGTCTATGGCCCTCTGAGTCTCGTGGACGAATAGCGCGAACTGGGTTTCACACGACCGTCTTTTTCGAAACCCATGCTGATTCCTACAGACTAGATTTCTAGTCTCCAGAAAAGTCATTATACTCGAACATAATACGTGTTCCAAAATTCTACAACTGATCGACGTTAGAGATATAGGTCTACAGTCCTGCACGTCTGTTCGACGTCCCTTCTTGAAAACGGGGATGACCTGTGCCCTTTTCCAATCCTTTGGAACGCTTTGCTCTTCTAGAGACCTACGGTACACCGCTGCAAGAAGGGGGGCAAGTTCCTTCGCGTACTCTGTGTAAGATCGAACTGATATCCCATCAGGTCCAGCGGCCTTTCCTCTTTTGAGCGATTTTAATTGTTTCTCTATCCCTCTGTCGTCTATTTCAGTATCTACCATTTTGTCGTCTGTGCGACAATCTAGAGAAGGAACTACAGTGCAGTCTTCCTCTGTGAAACAACTTTGGAAGAAGACATTTAGTATTTCGGCCTTTAGTCTGTCATCCTCTGTTTCAGTACCATGTTGGTCACAGAGTGTCTGGACATTTTGTTTTGATCTACCTACCGCTTTGACATAGGACCAAAATTTCTTAGGATTTTCGACCAAGTCAGTACATAGAACTTTACTTTCGAATTCATTGAACGCCTCTCGCATAGCCCTCCTCACACTACATTTCGCTTCGCTTAATTTTTGTTTGTCTGCAAGGCTTTGGCTATGTTTGTGTTTGCTGTGAAGTTCCCTTTGCTTCCGCAGCAGTTTTCTAACTCGGTTGTTGTACCACGGTGGCTCTTTTCCATCTCTTACGATCTTGCTTGGCACATACTGATCTAACGCATATTGTACGATTGTTTTGAACTTTGTCCACTGATACTCAACACTATCTGTATTTGAGACAAAACTTTTGTGTTGAGCCGTCAGGTACTCTGTAATCTGCTTTTTGTCACTTTTGCTAAACAGAAAAATCTTCCTACCTTTTTTAATATTTCTATTTACGGCTGAAATCATCGATGCAGTAACCGCTTTATGATCGCTGATTCCCTGTTCTGCATTAACTGATTCAAATAGTTCGGGTCTGTTTGTCACCAGAAGGTCTAATATGTTATCGCCACGAGTCGGTTCTCTGTTTAACTGCTCAAGGTAGTTTTCAGATAAAGCACTTTAAAAAAATTTCACTGGATTCTTTGTCCCCGCCACTCGTTATGAACGTTTGAGTCTCCCAGTCTGTATCCGGCAGATTAAAATCTCCACCAAGAACTATAACATGGTGGGGAAATCTACTCGAAATATTTTCCAAATTATTCTTCAGGTGCTCAGCCACAACAGCTGCTGAGCCGGGGGTCTATAGAGACATCCAATTACCATGTCTGAGCCTGCTTTAACCGTGACCTTCACCCAAATCATTTCACAATTCCTGAAGGTATTCCAGTTGTAAAATACTTGTTACGCATTTATTCTCACGATGCAGCAGTGCATCCGACGACATAGGATTTAACCATTAACCATGTAACATGGACAAAGAGTAACAAAAACCACAGTGAGAAAAGTAGGTATTTTGGAAGAAGAAATAAGTTCAGTCGCGCTACATAGTTGAGCATAAGAAAAGGGACACAGGGAAGAGGAAGGACAAAGCTGGAGGGGGAAAAGGAAGAAGAAAAAAGATTGGAGAGCACTATATGGGAGCGGGGAGAAAATCATAAGAAAGCTCGAACTGGAATGTGTTAAGCAATAGTTCTTGCCTCTCATTGGTACGGCGACACTTACATCTTGTTTTCGGCTACAACACAAAGCCACTCTCGTCATGCTAATATTGAGCTAACGCCTTTGTTGTTTTATTTGTTATGGCCTTGCATTGAAAAAGAAACAGTGTAATCGTTGTAAGCAATGCGACTTTGGACTGTGCGTTGTTTAATGCTTTGGATTGTATATTAATTGAGAACTGATAGGCGAAATACTTTCAGACTACAAGAAGAACGTAACAAACCCAATTTCAAAGACAGCAGATGCCGACATGTTTGAACAGTATCGAAATATCAGTTTAATTGCATAATACTATCACGAATTATTTACAGAAGATTGGAGAAATTGGTAGAGGTCACCTCGGGGAAAATCAGTTTAAGTTCCAAAGAAATGTAGGAAGAAGAGAGGCAGTACCGACGCTACAACTTACGTTAGATAACAGAAATGCAACCTTCGTTATTGCATTTGTGGGTTTGAAGAAAGCTTTTGACTGTGTACATTGGAACACACTCTTTGAAATTCTGAAGGTGGCAGGGATAAAATACAGCCAGCAGAAGGTTACACACAACTTGTACAGGAGCCACACTGCTGTTGTAAGAGTCACAGGTCATGAAACAGAAGTGGTAACTGAGAAGGGAAGGGGACAGGGTTGTAGCCCATCCCCTATGTTATTTAGTCTGTACATTGAGTAGTCTGTGAAGATAATCAAGGTGAGATATGTAAACGGAATTAAAATTCAGGCTGAAGAACAGCGAAGGACTACGAGAACAATTTGACAGAACGGCTAGTTAAATGAAAGTCAGTGTTCCTATAGCTGTTTTTTTTATTTTATTTCTATGTCTTTCTCATGTACTTCGTCTGTCCCAGAAGTTCTGAGACTATTCTATTCCTAGCATTATCTGTGACGTCAACGTAGTAACTACGGTGGCAGCTTGAACTAACAACTGTAAACAACAATGTGCATTCGGTCAGTAAGTTGTGAGCAGGCAGTGTTGAGCATTCGATGTGCGACCACAACGACGTGTTACTAATTGCGATTTAGCAACATCTCCAAATCAAGTATGCAATATCTTCTCCAGAACGTTTTGGAGGAAAGAAAAGTGTGTGCAACATTTATCCCGCACATCTAGATTTCAGGACAAAAACGATACGTATGTAAAACACAGACAATTCTTTTCTCGAAAAAATCATCACGGATGAAGAGACTTGGGGTTATCAATAGGAATCTATCACAAAACGACGAAGTGCAGAAATTGACAAGAAGGTTCAACGCTTTTGACAACATAACCGCCATTCAAGCCCATGTGACGCACGAGTTGAATAACGCATTGAAGAAGGACTTTCCTGATAGCTTCACATGGTTCTGTGAACGTCCTGCGCGTTGTCCTCAAGAAACTATACAGAACATCGAAGCAGTAAAACCACCATCTTAACTTTTCCCTATTTTTTAATAATCCAATGTCGAAACTTTTTGAACAGACGGAGTCCACACAATCGTTTTGGAGACAATATTGTCACATCCGCAGGCATACTTCATGGATTGAATGCCACAAGAACTGTAAACGTTAACGGATTATATGCGCCACCCTCGATGGAACGTAGATTATGGTACTTATGGCATCTGATGCATGAAACAAGCCCAACAACTACCGGAAGATGAGACAGTACCGTCATGAAATCGATTGTACATCGTGAGATAAACACAAACATAAAATAAAAAATGTGTCTGAAGGGACATTGCCTTTCATTGGACTAAATAAACAGTAGCTGTGAGCCCAACGGAAATTCATTGAGTAGCCAATTTCACAAAAAACACAGTATAGTGTCTTAAAAAGATGTTATTACATGTGTATAAACCAAGGACGTTAGAATAACCTCCTTGATATGAACAAAAGTAAAACAAGATTAATGGAATGTAAATGAATTAGACCAGTTAACTGTAAGTTTCTGGATTTTTGGCTTGGGGGATTTCTGTACAGAGGTGGTGAATTTCCGTAAGACGAAACTGGCAGGAGGACCCATTCGAACAGAGTGTGGCTGCAGGCGAAAGCCAGGTAACACTCGCACCTAATGACGCCAGGAGAAACCTTCGGGCGCAAGTATTTTAAAGGCGGAAAAACGCTTCTGTTCTGAGCTCTAGAGAGTATGGCAGATGATGGAGAATATTCATGTTGAGGGACTAGATAGCTATGGATGGGAAATAAAAATAATAGGCAAATACGTATACCAACATGAAGAGAGTAAAAGGACAAAATTACTGACAATAATGGCTTTACTCTGCAGCAGTTACTTTAGAAGTTATGCTATACAAAGTTTGATGTCACGTATAAATTTCACGTCTTCATGAGTATTAATTGCTTGTGACAAACAAGATGATGTTAATTAGCTCTTGTTAAGGACAAGCCGTTGAGATGCGTAGAACTTACATGCGATATCCGATACAGGCGCGATAGCGCCAGGTAATGGAGTAGTAGAGTTGCTATATAGACGCTTAGAGGTAAGTTACACATTGACACATAATGGCATGGTATTCTAGGATCACAGTTGCAGTATAATTCAAGATTAGAAGATGCAGTGGACATATATTTACATAGATAAATTGGTGGTTAATTATGAGACGACTGATCATGCAAATTATCAAAAAAATAGTAGAGAATAACACAACTTCGAAGACATGATGAGAAAGAGGAGACACATTCCTTTTAGGACAAGACCGAACACATGAATATCTTCTCACTGACACACATTTGGTTGGTTGGTTTTGGAGAGGGCACCAAACAGCGAGTTCATCGGAACCAGGGCGGCATTTGCCTGAAGCAATTTAGGGAAAACACGGAAAACCTAAAGCAGGATGGACGGGCGGTCGGTTTGACCCCGTCGTCCTCCCAAATGCTAGTCCAATGTGCTAACCACTGAGCCATCTCACTCGCTGACACACATATATTTTGTATTATAAGGTAACTGAGAACAGTCCGTTTCGCTGAGGCATTAGTTTTCTGTCAGTAGTTTTATAAATGTAAAAATGGACAAAAAACTGTAGTGAAAAACTTTCATGTACTTTCTGCTTGTCCGACACGTGAAACCGCAATGTAGAGCTGACTATGTGAGAAACAGGGTTCCTTCAAATTAACTCCGCAGTTGTGAAATGTTTGGCCCTGAGCCTTACTCTTTGTCAATTTATAAACTAATTTCGCAGGAAATCGTAATCTTGTAAAAGAAAATGGCATATGAGTTGATATCAATGGGTTGTTGGTATGAGCAACGATTTTCCTTTTTGTTTACCAATTAAAGTTATTGCTTCAATGATATAACGAAGTAGTTGTTTGACATACAGTCTAGTGTCATTACATAATTTGGGTGAGTTAATATTTCGTAATAGTATTATTCGCGATCTAGTTTTCAGTTTCGTTGCATGCAGAGACATGCCGAACGTATTTAGTGAGTTTAAAAATTCGGTTGGAAAGTTGATCCTTTCTTCGTGATCCATTTATATAGTGTTTCTGCTCCTGGAATCATCTTATGGGTTTGCTGCTTTATTTGTTGTTCTACGTCATTCCTTGGTGTTAAAATTGTTCGCTGACACACCCAGTCTTTAATTACGTAGTTCATTTCTGTCGATGGATACACTTTATCAATAAGCTGTTCCTCGACTTCTGCCACACTGCATAATTCTTCGTTTATAATAAGCTTATCAGAGTACGGATCAAGAAGCCAAGTACCATTTCTAATTTTCAATAAATTTTCGTCAAATATGCGAGATTTTAGATCTCCTGTCATTAGTGCACGCATATTTTCTTTCAAAGATAACTTTTCAACCTTATCACAAAATATTAATCTCTTTAAACTTGCGTTTATTTCATCAGCCGTGTAGGTTTTGGAATTATCGGCAATATTTTCCGAAAGCCTCCTGATGGTAGCAATAAAACTCCTCCCATTAATCTGTTGTTTTTCAGGAGATCTTTTAATTTCGTATTGAGTGCTTGAAGACCTTTTTTATGGGCCATTGTACATTTGACCCATATAATCATTTTGTTTCGCGTTAAAAGTTTTGCACGCTCCGAAGATCTCGATGTCACTGACTGGAAAGTCTAGGCAGAGATTACACCACACAATTTGTGTTCGGAACGCCGAATCTTAATTACGTCAGCGTTACAGTTTTTGCCACTCACTTCCACCTACACGACCAAAACACCATAGTGCACAATGGAGGCCTTGAGGCTACTCCCGTGCATAAATGCCGTTGGTCAGCAGTGAATGGTTTTGGCTAAAAAGAGAAATATAAGGGCATGATGGATCCGCATATTGGTGTGTACGTGATAGTTGATACAACTTGTATCGCCACTGTTCTCAGATTTTCGCCAGCGGTGTTTGTTCCTTGCTTTTTTTTTTCTGCGATTATGAGGAATAATTCTGAAACGTTCTACGGAGAGATTTGTGTTGGCAACGCCGAGTCTTACTTACGTTTGCTTTACAATTTTTGCCATCCACAACCACCCACTTCCACCCACTACGATCAAAACACACAAATGCGCAATGCGAGACTTACGGCTAATCCTATGCATAAACGCCATTGGTCTGCAGTGAAGCCATGGTGTTTGAGGCGCCATGTCAAGTTAGTTAGTTTAAGTAGTTTTAAGTTGTTCAAGTAGTGTGTAAGTCTAGGGACCGATGACCTCAGCACTTTGGTCCCCTAAGAATTCACACGCACATATATATACAGGGTGTTACAAAAAGGTACGGCCAAACTTTCAGGAAACATTCCTCACGCACAAATAAAGAAAAGATGTTATGTGGACATGTGTCCGGAAACGTTTAATTTCCATATTAGAGCTCATTTTAGTTTCGTCAGTATGTACTGTACTTCCTCGATTCACCGCCAGTTGGCCCAATTGAATGAAGGTAATGTTGACTTCGGTGCTTGTGTTGACATGCGACACATCGCTCTATAGGTTTTCTGTGAACGTTTGGTGATGTCTTGATTGGGCCACATGTTCTTCCACCTATGCTCAATGGAGCACGTTATCATGATTTCATACGGGATACTCTACCTGTGCTGCTAGAACATGTGCCTATACAAGTACGACACAACATGTGGTTCATGCACGATGGAGCTCCAGCACATTTCAGTCGAAGTGTTCGTAAGCTTATCAACAACAGATTCGGTGACCGATGGGTTGGTAGAGGCGGACCAATTCCATTGCCTCCGCGCTCTCCTGACCTCAACCCTCTTGACTTTCATTTATGGGGGCATTTGAAAGCTCTTGTCTACGCAACCCCGGTACCAAATGTAGAAACTCTTCGTGCTCGTATTGTGGACGTCTGTGATACAATACGCCATTCTCCAGGGCTACATCAGCGCATCAGGGATTCCATGCGACGGAAGGTGGAAGCATGTATCCTCGCTAACGGAGGACATTTTGAACATTTCCTGTAACAAAGTGTTTGAAGTCACGCTGGTACGTTCTGTTGCTGTGTGTTTCCATTCCATGATTAATGTGATTTGAAGAGAAGTAATAAAATGAGCTCTAACATGGAAAGTAAGCGTTTCCGGACACATGTCCACATAACATATTTTCTTTCTTTGTGTGTGAGGAATGTTTCCTGAAAGTTTGGCCGTACCTTTTTGTAACACCCTGTATAAAAATTATATATATATATATATATGTGTGTGTGTGTGTGTGTGTGTGTGTGTGTGTGTATTGATTATGCCATTTTAGATTGTTAAAAGCATGAGCATGTACATCGGGTACCAGTAAACGGTGAATCAACCACTGACTCTTAGTGTTTTTTCTTTTTTTTTTCATTATCGGGTAGGCGATGTCATAGGCAATATTAATGAATTACGAATAATTTCAATAATTTACATTGTACACATGGAACACGTTCTGAAGTCGGTCTGTGACGTCAGAGGCTCAGGATATGAGCTTGTATAAGAACAGGAAGCCAGGAGCGCAGGTCGTTGTGTCAAGTGAGCAGTTAGTGTGGGAGCCCGGTGATGTCTCGTCCCGCGCAGTTTCCCTACACCAACTTCTTTTTTTTTTTCTTTTGCCTTCAGTGTCATCTCCATGACGCAGTCAGGACGTTAACGACAGTATGGGTTTAGTTAGCTTGTTTCTCATACTTTATAGCGGAAATGAAAGGGAGGAACTCTCCTTGGTTGGGATGAGTGTTCGTTCACAACAGGTTGGTAATTCTCGTAGTGTTGGTAGGACTGATCTGCTGAAATAGCAAGATATTACCTTTATTCATTTTGTTTGTTGTTTTACCCAACACATTTGTTTGTTGAGGTGTCAGACCAAACCCCTTAACAGAACGTCAGATGCTTTCAACAGTCACTAGGAAGGACCTTCACTAGAGACGTGCGCTTTCACTGCCACACTGTCTGCTAACTATTGGCCACTTGACCTAAATCATAAATTATCAACACTTTGAAATAATTCACTACGAATCAAGGGTCATTTGCCCTAGAGTACAAGAGACCATCTATAACTTGCTCCTCCTAGTCACTGGAATTCCTGTAACTTAGTTATTTGCGACAGTGGCAGACAGTCTCTGTTCAACGCTACTCCAATAAATATTGAAAATTGCTACTTAGCTTGCAGTTGCCATGTGTCTATCACTGTCTTCTCGTAACTGAAACATCTATTGCTCCACCAGGTGTTGCTGAGGAACATCCCTGCACACCGGCTGCCCGGGTTACTCGCTGAATCTCTGCTTCCTTTGAATCTGCCAGTCTCTGAGCTCTTTTTTCAGTCTACATTGATTCTGGGTGCATGCAGCCCACTGCAGTGTCTGTCGGGAATATTCCCTTGGAAGCTTTTCTCGGCATGTGACCTTAGTGTTTGCCTGTCATTCTAACTTCTACTAGAAACTCCTCCATTATGTGCATCGAAGGGTTACCACTGACCCCTTTGACCTAGGAGGTTCGTCCTCTTAGGATCTGTCAAGAATAATCCTTGGTCGTGTGTTTGGTCAGCCGCCGAGAATCAAACCGCTTTTGGCTGGCTTGGGACTCATTATCTCATTCTGTCTGTCACCTGTCTGTTCAATATACCTAAAAGCCTGTGTGCCCTTCTAGCTATGATCTAACATGTACATAAATGAAATTGTTAACATTTTCTACGGTCATGACACCTCGCCATAAAAGTACATTAATGTGCACTATCTATAGTGCCGTTAATACATTTAAAAAATTTTACCTCAGTTTTCCTTTATAGTATACCTGAAAGAAAATATGAAGTTCTTACACCCATCCGCCCCTAGTAGCTGAGTGCTCAGGGCGACAGAATGTCAATCCGAAGGGCCTGGGTTCGATTCCCGGCTGTGTCGCAGATGTTCTCCTCTCAGGGTCTGAGTGTTGTGTTGTGCTACTCATAATCATTTCATCCTCATCGACGCGAAAGTTGCCGAAGTGGCGTCAAATCGAAAGGCTTGCACCCGGCGAACGGTCTACCCGACGGGGGGCCCTAGTCACACGACATTTACATTTATTTACGGTATAGTACACCTGAAAGAAACATCTTGACCTTATTCTACTCCTGAAAGAAAATGTCTTAACATCCATTTGTAATTAGCACTCAGACGTTCGTGTTTCTCCGATTTCGTTCGTAAATGAAGGGCTCATTTCAACAGTGGGACAAGTCCATTTTTGTTCATTCTGAGCAACAGAGTCCTAAAGTTAAATGAGCGCTGAAAAATCTGCAGTTGAGGTACCATAAATATTCAAGTATATGGCTTATTGACAGATATAAACCTTTCTTTCTATTTGTTTGGATCATTAATTTCAGCAGCATTATAGGCAGAAAAGTGGAGGTAATGGAGCTATACCACCATTGAAATAAAATAAATTGAACATTGTATATAAACCTGTTAATGTGTCACTTTCATTAGTGTTAGGGCAATGTTTATGTTCCTGTTTTGCGCACCACACGTGTCACTATACGCAACTACCTGTTTTTGATAAGGGACAGACTTTTCAATAAGTTTCAATAAACAGGTACCAATTTCATGTGAACCCCTTGATCCAGATGTTTCATCCCAAAACTACATATGAATTTTGCCGTCAGTTAAATTATGGCAACCAAAATTATACACGTACATGTTTCTTTTGTAGTACGATATCGCTGTTTTCAGTTAAGGAAATGCAAGTGCTTTTTGCAGGTCAAAGGTAAACACGAACACCTGGGAATCCGCCTCTTCACTACATTCTGTGTCTGTAGCCATTGTTGTTCTTGCAGCTTCAGCCGTCCTAAGGTGAAGCTCCTTTTCAGTTTGAAGATTTCTTGTTTCTTCTGCATTGGTAGCAGCATCCATTCCAAAGCTCAGTTACTCATAAAAAGAGCAAGTTTCTTTACTTGGTGGTCGAAATGACAGGTTGAAGTCTTTGTTAAAGATTTTTCGATAGATGTGCTCCCCCATAGTTTCTTTATTCTGAGATATGCATTTCTCCTTGTACAAATCGTACATTTTGGCCACACACAGATCAGGATTTCAAAACTTGTGTGGGAATTATCCTTCCTTGCATAATGGCTCTTGGAAACTGGAAAGCTTTTGATGTTTTCCTTTACATCATTGATCAGAATTTCTGGTACAGAGAATTTATTCCGATGGTTGCCCCTTCCATCAAGGTGAGATGTACTTTCTTCCTTGCTTTTTGTTAAGTATTCAAGAAAAACTTCTTGCATACTATTGCACAGTTTTCATTCACATGTAATCGATATTCATAAATACAGCTTTTCTGAAAACCAGAGCACTCTCTTAGCTATCGGCGCTTAACTGAATGATACGTGCATAAAACATTCAGATAACTATTTTGGCGATTAATATCACCCATAGCCGAGAAATTGTCAAATAACGTCTAGCTCATGCTCCGAAATTTTATTGAAGCATTTACGTGCACACCAGCAGTTCACATTGCGATATGTTTTTCGAGGAATTATTTTACCAGTTGCTGTACCAGTTGCTGTAACGTTTAACTCCCCAGTGTTCCTTTTTTCTTTCGAATATGATTTTCATTTGTGTCCCTTTTCCTTGCACCCTTCTTGCTTCTAGTACGCTCTTTTCTGTATGCATATTTGCGGCTGCACCGTTCGCGCAGGCATCAGTAATATTGTCTCCTGTTTCGTTATTTTTTGCACTTTCATTGGAAGTTTCATCGTGACCGGTGCTGGTATCTAGATAGAATGTAACACAAGTTATCATTTACACAGCCAAAGGCCTTGCCGCAGTAGGAAACAGCGGTTCCCGTCAGATCACCGAAGTTAAGCTCTCTCGGGCTGGGCTAGCACTTGGATGGGTGACAATGCGGTCTGCCGAGCGCTGTTGGTAAGCTGGGTGCACTCAGCCCCTGTGAGGCAAACTGAGGAGCTACTTGATTGAGAAGTAGCGGCTCCGGTGTCGGAAACTGACATACGACCGGGAGCGCGGTGTGCTAACCACATTCCCCTCCATATCCGCATCCAGTGACGCCTGCGGGCTGAGGATGACATGATGGCCAGTCGGTGCCTTTGGGCCTGCCTCGTGGCCTGTGCGGGAGAAGGTTAGTTTTATGATTTATACAGCACCAGAAAACCTATGTATAGTGAAATGCATTTAGATGGACATGCTCATTTTCCATCGTTATTTTCAACATGGTCTTCATTCTCGCATATTCCTTTCTTGGAACAAAATACCTAAAATGCTGAGAAAAAAGTAAGTAAATTCCTTTTACCTGCAATCGTTTGAAAATCTGGATCATCAATTCTATCACAGTCACTTGGTAATGCTCCTGAATCCATCATTTTCGCAAAAAAATTGCAACACGTTGCAATGCACAAAAGCACATGGACTTGCACCACTACTGAAATAAATTCCTGCTTGCTTTCTCTAATGCGTCAGCATTGAGATGCACTCTGTTGGCAGCAGGACGACGGTGGATCTGTCCCACAATGCAAATAAATTAAAAACGCCGTGTGTGAGTACGTACGTGAGGATAACTCCATTTTTTTTTTAAATAGTGGACTTGTACCACTATTGAAATAAGCCCTTCGTATGACCATTTCCTCGTCTATCTCTTCTGATCATAAACATATTTTATTTATTTCTAGTTTTTGAACTACTGCCATCTGAGTTCCGTAGAACGTTACATGTCCCCTAGTTAAAATAATGGCTATTGCACTCTCGCTAAGGGATGGAGCGATGTGCACAATGCTCTGCCCACAAAAATTGCCGCAGGAATATGAACTACCGCTTTACATCTGTCGCCACGGTATGTGAAGCTCACCGCCCTCACTTCGCAGACGTAAAGGTCTCAGCGTCTTTGCTATTTTTCCACACATAGGTGTGGCCCGCGGCGAGACGAGAGCGTTCTGTTAATTTAGTTCTCAATAATGCTTTTATGCGACGTGAATCTCCTCACCATGTCTCTTTTACGTCACACAGTATGGCTTCAGCCAACCGCTTCCTCGTTATAGGTGATTTTTTGTTTTTCTTGCCGGGTCGCCACTTGCCTTGTTAATGCTGTCAAGCCACTTACCCACAGTCTCGGCTGTGTTTATTTAAAAGGTATTATTTGTTCTCGCCTTATTTCTTTCTGCGCTGTAGCTGGGCCTACTTTTGTTAATGTTAATTGGGGTTTCCTAATGCCATTAGCAACGTGCACAGTCCGCCTCCAAACTGCGTTCACTTAATCTCACTTACTCGTGCCTCTGTTGTTATAAGGGTAGATATTGTTTTGTTATTCCGTACATGAGATTATTACAATTGCTACCTGTTAAAAATATAGAGTTTTTTCTGGGGATTTTATTCTGTATCGTAATTATGAAGCTCATATAAAGTCCAAAAATACAGATGCCTTACACATGCCATCCCTTCCGATTTGATTTTGTGCTGCTGTGAGCAATGGTTGAGGCATTTGTCATTGCAGTGCAAAATTATAAGCTCAACTGATCTTTGATCATTGTTCAGCTACTTGTCTAGCTTATTCTAGATGATCTTGTCTTAATATTCTAAATTTTTAATTTGAAATCTGGTTTTACATAGTATTGTCTATGTAGATGATTACGGTTTCATCTTTACAGTGTTTTATAGCAGTTCTGATTAATTTAATCCTATAATATTTCCTTTGTCTTATAGTTATGTCAGATGATTTATCCACTCTTTATCTTTTCCTACTTTTTTTAAATTCTAGGCATTCCACAGTTATCAAACACTCGTGATGTTGATTATGGAAGATGAGTTGAAGTTAAGGAAGCATTTGTTTCTATTATCTATAGTCTCAACACATCTGTTACATTAATTAAATTTTTATCATATCTAAAATAAGAAATAATTTTCTGCATAACACAAACTTTGCATTCATTCACATTATTTATCTTTACGAACATGTTTTCTTAATATCTACGATACACAAATATTAGATTAACTGAATAAACTTCACATGTTAAATACAAAAAATAAAAAAGGTACATTTTTTAATTACACTACAATTTACAAGTGTAATTACAAAATACAGTGAATTACAAAAATACAAACATGCAGTGGTACAGTTGTGATTTCTTATTTACTGGTATTTCAATTCTTTGCTCAAATGAGTGTCTTTCACACTCTTTTTTACAATATTACAATGAATTTGCCACACACGTTACTTTTTTTCACTTTAACTTTGGGCAGGGTTCCTTCTCAACGCTTCTGTTGTTGCTTAGTGGTGGCTGATGTGGATAGTCAGTTGTTGGTTCTGCTGTTGCCGAAGATCATCAGCGCCTACAGTCCTGAGTGGCTGATTACGACTGCTATTACATGGTCCATTCGTCCAAGGCACTGACATGATGTAATGACTGAGGTGTCCTTGTCTTTTTTTTTGGTGTAATTGTCATCGAGGCGGTTGACTGTAACTCCTCGCCGATTGTTGCAGGTTGATGTATGAAGTCCCCAATATTCAAACTCTGCTTGTAAGTTTGACCGCCTTTATTTGTTGAATAAATTAACTGTTATGGTTTGTCGAATACTACTTGCCGAAGATCATCAGCGCCTACAGTCCTGAGTGGCTGATTACGACTGCTATTACATGGTCCATTCGTACAAAGGCACTGTCATGATGTAATGACTGAGGTGTCCTTGTCCTTTTTTTGGTGTAGTTGTCATCGAGGCGGTTGACTGCAACTCCTCACCGATTGTTGCAGGTCGATGTATGAAGTCCCCAATATTCAAACTCTGCTTGTAAGTTTGACCACCTTTATTTGTTGAATAAATTAACTGTTATGGTTTGTCGAATACTACTTTTACTTGATTTTGCTAAATCTCATCCTGATTTAAGGGAACAAATAGGGAAACAATCGTCTGTCTTCTGCCCTTATCTTGGGACCCTCTCTTCTCTTTGTTTCTTGCTGTATCTACTTGTCTTCTGTCTTGAAGCTTGTGACTTCTTGGGCATAGGGATAGGATTTGTTGTTCAGTGAAAATTATTTGAAAGCATTACCAGTTATGTTTGTTATGAGATATGAAGTCTGAATAGATCACGGAAGTGATAATCTGCTTCAGATATACATTTGTCCATTAGGTATTTAAGAGAAATATTCTCGTGTTTATTTTTGCCAGGCGGTCATAATGGTAATGTGGAGCTTGTATCCAGTCGCTGCTATTGTTGTGTCTGCTATAATCCCTCACTAATGGGGTTCGCTTGCCTTCCGGACAGGTGTGCGTCCCTTGTCACGTGATGGCTCTGGATATCCCGTCCTTTTGGTAATGGGGTGAGGCGTGAGACACATTCTTGAACATCCACCTAGCTCCTTATCTGCCATAATGTAAGGTGTGAGTCAGTGAATTCTTTCCTTCGGTCGCTGGTTTGTTGCTAATGCCATGTCGTGCAATTGCTTACTCTCTCACTCAGACCCATAGCTTCCCATTGACGTTGCGCTTTTTACATCAGCTTGGCTGCTTCTTTCTTCCCCAGAAAATGGTAATGATGTGGCTCTGCGTCTTCTGTATCACCTCGTGACCACTACTTACAAGACTTTTTTCAAAATTGACAATAAAGTTTACATCATATAATTACATGAATGTTGTTGTTCTTGTTGTGGTCTTCAGTCCAGAGACTGCATTGATGGAGCTCTCCATGCTACTCTATCCTGTGCAAGGTCCTTCATCTCCCAGTACCTACTGCAACCTATGTCCTTCTGAATCTGTTTAGTGTATTCTCTTGGTCTCCCTCTACAATTTTTACCCTCCATGCTGCCCTCCAATACTAAATTGGTGATCCCTTGATGCCTTAGAATCTGACCTACCAAGCGATTCTTTCTTCTAGTCAAGTTGTGCCACAAATTTCTCTTCTCTCCATGGATAACATAACAAAAATGGTTCAAATGGCTCTGAGCACTGTGGGACTCAACTGCTCTGGTCATTAGTCCCCTACAACTTAGAACTACTTAAACCTAACTAACCTAAGGACATCACACACATCCATGCCCGAGGCAGGATTCGAACCTGCGACCGTAGCAGTCGCACGGGTCCGGACTGTGCGCCTAGAACCGCGAGACCACCGCGGCCGGCGATAACATAACAAATATGAACTTTTACTTCGAATAATTACATAGATAACCTTGTACCTGAATAATTCAATGAATTAAATGATGGATATACATTTTTTCTTGGTACTTTACACGAATTTATCATTTACATATTTTACCTTACTTTAGTTTGACTTTTTATAACGGTTTCCTTGAATTCGTGTATGAGTATGGGTTGGTGATATGTGGATTTGTTAGTTAGTTCTTCATTCTATTAGTTTCCTTTTATTAATTTTTTTCTGATCTACTTTAACGATTTAATTGATTAGTATTATAGTACTTAATTTTGAATAATTACTTGTTTGTAGCTCTTCTTATCTGCCTCTTGATTTCTTCTGCTTCCTGAAACATATCTACAGTTTTTCTGTATTATCTGTGATCCATTTATTTTTTATTTTCCTTGCTAATTGCCATATGATTGCTGTAATAATTTTTTTAATTATAAGATTTAAGGTGGCTGAAGTAATGTAGACCTATAATCTTTCCCATTCTTGGGTTCACCAATTCCAGTGCATTGGCAAGAACTACCTTATTAATTACTGTAGGTCCTTTATAAATGGGATAAAATTTATGACAAACCTGTTTCCCTTTATTCGATAACAAGTGAGTTCTAACAAGAACCAACTGTTCCACCGCGAATACTCGTATGGGAGCACCTCTGTCAGCTTTGAGCTTCCGTTTTTCTGCTTCTCGTTCGATGTTCTCAAATGCCACTTTTATTATCTGCTGGTGTGATAGTCTTATGGATGGGGGGAACTACTACTTCTCTTTCCCTATCCACTGGTCTTTTATTCTTGAGTACAGTGACTGGCGGTAAGCGTGTGGTACTGTGTGGCATTTCATTAATGATAGTTTGTAACTGATGTAAATTTACATCCCATGTAGTGTGTCGTGAACTACAGTACAACCCACCGGCCAGAGTGGTCGAGCGGTTCTAGGCGCTACAGTCTGGAGCCGCGCGACCGCAGCGGTCGCAGGTTCGAATCCTGCCTTGGGTATGGATGTGTGTGATATCCTTAGGTTAGTTAGGTTTAAGTAGTTCTAAGTTCTAGGGGACTGATGACCTCAGAAGTTAAGTCCCCTAGTGCTCAGAGCCATTTGAACCATCTTTCAGTACAACCGACACCATATCCCAATATCCTTCATTGTTCGTTCTGCACTATTGCCGCTTGGTTTGTATCTGGATATGAAGATGGGTTTAATTTTGTGTCTTTTTAAAGTTGCCAACCAAGGTTTAGATCTACAGTATATTGGGGCCCATTATCTGAAATCAACCTTTGTACATGACCAACTTGTTTGAGGAAATCACATTGAAGTGCTTTACTGGTTGTAACACCCGTTGTACGTTTCTCAGGGGTCAATGTGATGTACTTTGATGTTAATTCTACAACCACGAAAATAAAAGTGTACCCATTCCGTGTCCTTGCTAACGGTCCCATCACATCTGTTGCTGCTAGATGTTTTAGGTTTTTCGGTATTATAGGTAATAATGGTGGACTAGTCTGAAATGTAACATGTTTAGCTCGTTGGAAATCTTTACAATTTTGTAAGTATTTGACAAATTCGTCTTTACGTGTTGGGAAAATGTGCAGTCTCTTTAAGTTTCATAAAACATTTCTTCGCCCAAAAGTGTCCATTTCTTAAATAAGTGTACCGTATATACTTGTTTATTAATTCATCAGGAATACATTCTGTCCACAAACTAGTGCTTGGGTGTTGTCTGCGGAACAGCACATTATTAGCAAATAATGCTGACGAATGTCAACCGAGTTCATATCTTTCCATTTATGTTTGGCCCTTAACACTTCTGGATCTTTGTCCTGTTCGTTCGCAATCTTTGAAAAGGCTGTTGTGATGTAATTCTCAGATGGAACTCCTCTTATATAATATATGCCAATCAGTACCGAACTTACCTGGCATTGTACCATGTGGACATCGGGAAAGAAAATCCGCTAAGGTGTTCGCTGGTCCTGCAATATGTTTTACACAGAAATCATACTCTTGCAATCTTAAAATCCACCCTGCAAGTCTACCATGTGTCAACTTTGCTGTGAGTAAAAACTCGAGAGCTTTATGACCTGTGTATACAATAGTTTTCCTCCCGAATAGAAAATATCTAAACTTTCAGAAACCCCCGAGTACTGATAAAGCTTCCAGCTCTGTAATGGAATAGTTCCTCTCGCTCTTTGATCAGACATGACTCGCAAATGCAATGGTTTTATGTATTATCTGTCCATCTTGTTCGTAGTGTTGAAATAATACTATGCCTAATCCAGTCTTGGCGCTGTCTGTTGTCATACAAAAATCTTGTGTAAGTTCTGGGTGTGAAAGAATAGGTGCTTCCGCTAACGCCTTTTTCAACTTCTGAAATTCTTGCTCTGCCGTATCATGCCATATCCATGGAGTGTTTTTACCAGTTAAACTGCATAATCGGGGTGTAGCTAGAGTGTCTATGCAGATGAACCTTTCAAAGAACGTTACTAGTCCCAGGAACACTCTGAGTGTCTTCCTATTATATGGAGCTACAAAGTTTCTGATTGCCTCTAGTTTCTCTAGATTCGGCTTTATTTCCTGTGCAGATATGACACGTCCTAGAAAGTTTATCTGTTGTGCTCCAAATGTGAATTTTTCCAAATTTACCGCTACCCCATGTTCTTTAAGTGTTTTCGGTAATGTTTCCAAAATTCCATTATGTTTCTCCCATGATGACTCTGCTATGAGGATGTCATCTACATAACATGTCAATCGTTCCTGTAATTCCTTAGGTAAAATACTCTCTAGACCTCGAAGAAAAGCTGCGGATGAAATGTTCAATCCGAAAAAGAGTCTTTTAAAACTATAACACCTTCCAAAAGCAGTAAATGCAGTATATTTCCTGCATTTTTGGCGCTAGTTCAATTTGTCAAAAACTACTTCGTAAATCGAGTGATGACAATATCTTTACATTATGATATTGTTTTATTAAATTTTCTAGTCTGTAGGGATGATCTGTTTCTGGGATTGTGATTGTGTTAATTTGTCTGGAATCTAACACTAAACGAATATTTCCTTCCTTTTTTTCTACAATACATAACGGGCTGTCATTAGTTGACGGTACCTGTTCAATAATACTATCTTGATCCATCTTATTTAACTCCAAGAATACAGCCCGTTGGTAACTCAATGGAATGTTATATGGAGCTACTCTAAAAAGCTTGTGATCTTTAAACTCGAATCTCCATTGCAAATTTTTAATTGCTCCTGGTTTCGTTTCAAATACCATCGCATGCTTGCGTAATATTCCATCGAAATCCAACTTTTGCTGATCTGTTAACCCCTCTAGACTTCGTATTTTTTTCGATCTCTGTATTAAATGTCTTCAAGTGTTTCTTCATCCATAGGTTTTGATTCGTTCGTCGTTAGATATCGCGGATTATCCTGACACCCAATATCTCTATCTACTTGCATTTGTAACTATGTATAATTTCCACATATTTCTTCATGTCTTAGATTTTCTTCGAATTTTAAAGTGATTTCTCCTAAAGTGACACTTCCTCTGCCCATGTCTAACACAGCTTTATGTTGACTAAGAAAATTAGCTCTGATAATCATATCGAATGATATTTTTGGTACTATGACAAAATTCGTTTCTACGAGGGTGAGTCAAATGAAAAGTTTAAATATTTTTTTTAATATTATTTATTATGCAGAAGTGGTACAAAGCTGTATCACTTTTTAACATAATCTCCCCCACGCTTAATGCAAGTCCTCCAGCGCTTACAAGGTGCTTAAATTCCTTGAGAAAAAGATTGTTTTGGTAGTCTGTGCAACTACTCATGCACCGCGTGGCGTACCTCTTTATCAGAACGAAACTTCTTTCCTCCCATAGCGTCTTTGAGTGGAAATCACTTGGGGCAAGGTCTGATGAGTATGGTGGATGAGGAAGACACTCAAAATGCAGGTCTGTGATTGTTGCAACTGTTGTACGGGCAGTGAGGGGCCTTGCATTGTCATGTTGCAAAAGGACACCTGCTGACAGCAATCCACGTCGCTTTGATTTCATTGGAGGCCGCAGATGATTTTTTAGGGGATCTGTGTATGATGCAATGGTGACAGTGGTCCCTCTAGGCATGTAATGCTCCAAAATGACGCCTTTTTCGTCCCAAAAGTGAGTCAGCATAACCTTCCCTGCTGATGGTTCTGTTCGAACTTCTTTGGTTTTGGTGATGAGGAATGGCGCCATTCCTTTCTCGCACTCTCCGTTTCCGGTTGGTGGAAGTGAACCCAGGTTTCGTCCTCAGTAAAGATTCTTGCAAGGAAGCCATCATCTTCTCCTTCAATGCGCCGTAGAAGTTCTTCACAAGCATCAACACGCCGTTCTCTCATTTCAGGAGTCAGCTGCCGTGGCACCCATCTTGCAGACACTTTGTGAAACTGGAGCACATCATTCACAATGTAGTGTGCTGACCATGTCTAATCTGTAAACATGCTGCAATGTCATTCAGTGTCACTAGCCGATTTTCCTTCACTATGGCTTCAGCTGTTGCAATGTTCTGTGGAGTCACAACTCGTTGTGCTTGATCTGGACGAAGAGCATATTCCACTGACGTCACACCATTTGCGAACTTCCTACTCCATTCGTAGACTTGCTGCTGTGACAAACATGCATCCCCGTGCTGAACCTTCATTCGTCGATGAATTTCAATAGGTTTCACACCTTCACTACACACAGAACGCTGTTCTTTAAATAGTTCAAATGGCTCTGAGCACTATGGGACTTAACATCTGAGGTCATCATGAAGCAAAGCAAGCGCTGTATCATGTATAAGATACAGAGGCGAGCGAGTGCACGGGACTTACCCTAGTTCACTGCTAGTAGCGTCACGTCATCGTAACGCGCCTGCATATAGTATTGCACCACATTTAACATAAAAGTAAAAATTAAGATTTGTGTGTAAAACTTTGTTAAAGTATGGTTCTATGTAATAATGTTTCAGGTAACAAATCTTAATGTTATAAAATTAGTAGTTTACGTAAAATTCACGTTTTGAAAGAAAAATAGGAGGCGCTAAATAATGACGCTAGGAAGCCAAAATTTGGTGAGAAGGTGCAGTAAGAAGTCATTAATGAGTGGTGCTGGTTTCCAAAACCATAAAACTAAAATTGACTCCAGAATCCGCGTTTTTCGGAAAAATCAGAGGCGCGAAATAATAGAGCTACAATATTGAAAATTGGGAGGATGCTTCAGTTCACCCTAATAATAATAATGGAAATACCACAATCAGTTACCTCTTCTAGTTTTTTAGTAATTTAGTAAAAACTACTTTTGTGAGTAAAATGTACATAAGCATTATAGATTAAGTACTTTAAATTTTAATGATAAAACAAATTCTTTAAGACCAATGATCAGATAGGACAATTAACAAAGCTACACCAAGTTTTAGTCTTGTAGCATAATTAACAGCTGATACAAGTCTTGATAAAGCTATGGTTCAGAGGTAACAATCTACCGTTAGTTCCATTGTAAAAATTCTAGAGAGTAAAGTTTTAATTTTAGCGGGCTGAGATTTTCTACGTGCTTCTGTACTGCTCAGATGTATGTATACAAAAATTGAGAAGTTTGTAAAGCTATTATTAAATGTGATATTTAAGATTATGTGCCTGAGATAGCGATCATTTGGAGGCTGCAGGCATCTGCATAGGAACGGAAAGAACAGATGCTCTCTTGGCGGTACGCGCCGGAGCTATATAAAAAGAGCGGCAGAGGCAGTAGTAAGCTCACTCCGCATTAGACCAACGCCTAGTCCACGCGAGCTTAACGTCCGATCGCGCCTCGCCTCGGGTGACGTCATAGCGGGCTGTGACATGCGCGTACTTAGCAATGTAAACGGACATTGAAAATCGCGAGGACTGTACACCGTCCTGGATCGTTTAGACTTCGGTAACAAACTGTTATTGTGCCGTCCGTGTGAAGTATAATTCCGCGTGGCAAGTGGTGACTAACTCCACTTTTAAGGCGAGCATTAGTCTTTTTTTTTAACATTATTGCGAACTATTAATAGAGCACCGTTAGTTAGAGTAATGAACTATTCGGGAGGAACTTGCTGTAGAAGTCGCCTCTGAACTATTAAACGATTGGCTGAATTAACAATATTTAATGTCTTTAGCATTTTCAGAAGTTTAGAGTAATTTGTGTGAGCCTTTAAGATAATAAAATCTTGTTTGGAACTTTAAATTTTATTGAAGCAGCCCTAATCCCGTGAAGAACTATGGATATTTTTCGTTTAGCTGGGCTGTACAGGAATGTGGCCGTGCAGACTGGGAACTAAGGTCAGTAAGTTTCCCTTCGCTTTCTGACTGGCCACCAAATTAGTTGCCAGGCTCGCGTGATTTAAGGTGGCAATGTTCAACTTTCATTCAACATTAAACAACGACTTCTTCGCCGTCCCACATATGTTGCATCGGCAATAGTCTGTTACGTGAAATGAACATTCAAACAACTCATTCGACAACTTCTTCGCCGCCCCACATTATGGTGCTTATCGGCCGGGAAAACTGAATTAAAAGCAAATAAAAGTGCTCGATGTGTGAAAGCGATTGGTATAAATTAACGAACTCGGTAGGCAATAACAGGACACTGAATTGAACTAGTGTGGGAACAGTGTTACCAGTAAAGGCGGGTGTAGTGTATAAACAATAAGTGTCTACCGCTGTACGTTGGTTAGTGACGATGGTGAGGAAGGCGACGATGCTGGATGGCGGCTGCCGACGGCGCTGAGACTAAAGGAAGACGGTGCGTCATCGCGGAGCTGCGCTGATCTGCGAGACAGCTGCCGGCTGCGCCGAGCGGTCAACGGTGCCTTGCTGCCCCCCCCCCCCCCCCCCCCTGGAGCTATTGCAGTAGGCGATTCCTGTGGCGGTACTCGACGCTACAGCTGCTGCTGCTGCCTTCAATACGTCGCGACGCGTCGCATCACGATTGCTGGTACACCGCGACGACATCATTCGTCGAAATCAAGCATTTAAGTTAAGTCAAAGACTTTTAAAATATTTATTAACTGCTGCTAACAAACTAAAAGATATGGAAAGTAGTGTACATTTCAGAAGGGAACCGGTCTCTGACCAAGAATCCTCAGGATCAGGAATTGAGTTTAATGAGGATGGTTCCATTAATCCCTCAAATATTGAACTAGAACGTAATTTGTCACCAGTAAATTATGACTTTAATTTAAATGAGAGTGCAGGGATGCAATCAATAAGTGAAATAGAAGTCAAAAGGGAGCCAGTAGAGTTGCTAACTTTGTCAGGTAGTGAAACTGAGCTCAATATATCTCCAGCTCAGTCAAGTCAAGAGATACAAAGTATCAAGGTAGAAGCTCCGGATTGGATGCAAATACTGTTTGCCAAACTCGAATCAAACCAGAATAAAATTGAGGCTAAAATTGAGGATAGTAATAAAGAACTAAAAGAAGAACTGCAATCAAAATGGAATAGTTTGAATTATAAGATAGATGCTATTCATCATGACATTCAAGTAAAAGTAGGGCAACAGTTAACTAAAATGCATAGTACTTTCAAATGTGAAATAGATCAAATTCAAAAAAATTATCAAGAGGCAGATGAACTTTTGGAAGTGAGGTTGTCCGAAAGATTGAGCAACGAGTCCAAACTTTGCTCTGACAAAGTTAAAGAGGTACAAATTAAAGTAGATACTTGTCAGAAAAACATTGAGAAAGTAAAAGAAACCTGTACCGAAATTCGTGGTGCAGTGGAACAAAGATGTTCTGCCAGGATAGAAGCAGTAGAGTCACAAGTAGAGGAATTAAATACTAACATTGCTAACCTAGAAAATAGAGTAACCTCTGTTAATTCTAGTCATTCTACTGTACAGCATGTGACTTCAGTTGACGCCGCTTTTATAGGGTGTCGACAGTTTTTGCGCTTTGATCCTGATAAGTACATTCACCCTCTTGAATTTTGGAATGACTTTGAGGATGTTCTCCCCAACACTTGGTCAGAAAGAGAAAAAATTTCATTTATAAGAAGTCATTTGTCAGGTGATGCTTTGCGATGGTCAGCGGATGTAATGATCAAATGTAAAACTTTATCTGAATTTAAGTCTGCATTTCTCAACGAATACTGGTCACATAACAAACAAAATGATGTGTTAAGGGAATTCTGGAGTGGTAAGAAGTTTTTCCCAGGGCGTGAATCAATAAAGGATTTCGCTAGGAAGTGGGTTTCAAGACTGTCACATTTGACAGAAAAGATGAAGCCAGATATGATCATTATGGGTTTAGAAGGTAAGCTGCCGTGGTACTGGCAGAAGAGGATCATTTCCGCCCCTAGAGATAATATAGACAAATTTATTGAATATCTGGAAAGAGTGGAAAGAGTAGCTGCTGCTGAGGAGCAGGTGCAGCAGAATAACAAATCTTCTAACAATCACGTACAAAATAATGGAAACGTGAACGTTAGAAATATGGAAGTTAGGCACACCAAAACAAACTATCGAAACCAAAGCCGTGGCAGAGGAAGAGGGGGTAGATACTCACCACGCTTTCGTAACAACTATTATGACGAAAGTGGAGAAGTAAATACTATGCCATTAAGACAAGAAGGGAGTCATGATGCTACTATATCTAGTGGTGTCACAGATGAACACAACAGGCCGCGTGTGGGAAACTAAATCCCGTCTATGAGGAAACTGGCGCTCACCAGGCGGTAACAGTAACACAGCCAGTAACGGAAACACAGACAATCAGCCAACATACACAGACAGACAACATGGATGACGAAATAAATACAGATAATACCAGTGATGTGTTAAGCCACTCTCACAAAATAGTGGATAGTATTTTGGATACACTAGAAAAATGGGTCAAGGAAGAACAGGAACTCAAGGTAGATAATGGGGAAGAAATAGATAATGGGTTTGAGTCTGATGGGAATAATGATGAAGTAAAAGCTTACATCTTCGATGAAAATGGCAATCTAAAAGCTGAAGTAGAAGTAGCAGAAGTAGAATCAGTACTGCAAAACTTTAGAGAGGAGGAAATGATGAATGAAGGGGGTAGAAATAGTAACGAGGTGAAAGAATCTAGTAGCTGTGTAAACGTGCCACAAATGGTTGAAGGTGACGACATTCTTATGAACAGCAATATTGCGCAGGGACGCAGTTGCTCAGAGGTAGAGGATAGTTTGGCTGATGTGCAGCAAACAAAAGTAGAAAAAGTCGTCAGATGCTTCGATTTAAAGTTAGTGGACAGATTAGAGAAAGCAGCTAAGATTATAGAGCATGATGAGCCCCAGGATGTAAATGTAAATATAATTGCAACTGATCAGAATTACTTTAGCTGGAAGAACATAGAACGAGATTTATTAGACGAGGTGTGTGAGCAACCTGTTCAATGTAAAATAACTCACCCTGTTATCAAAGTAAACATATCAGGAGTCACTGTGCGTTGTCTGCTTGACAGTGGCAGTGAAGCAAGTGCTTTATCACAAACATTTTTTGACACCATACCCAATAAAGAGAAGTTAACAGTTATGAAAGTAAGTGGCTTAAAGATTATAGGTGCTACTGGAAAAGTCTCTAGACCAGTTCAACACGAAGCTTTGATACCCATTGGTATAAATGACGTAGTAATAGATCATCCTTGTTTGATTGTGCTAGGCTTAAGTGTTGATATGTTGATTGGTACTGATTTCTTATCAAAGTACCAGGGAAAGATCAATTTTGATCAGAACAACTTAATTTTAACTTTACCTGACTCTAAAGTGATAAGAGAGTATTTTATAGGAAGTCATATAGGCGGTAGTAATGAAACTTGGGAACTGCCTATTAGAGTAATAAAGAATAAAGGATACTTGCAGGAAAATTTGGTTTTCAGTGAGAATGAGGAAAGTGCTAAGGTTGAAGAGAGACACATCCTAAAGGAAATAGAGGAAAAGGTACAATCAACAAAGCAAATTGCTGACGAACAAAGATCAGAGTTAAAGAGTGTGTTAACTAAGCATAGTAATGTATTCTCAAACGCACCTGGTGAAGTTAAAGGTTATGAATGCCATTTGAATATCAAGCCTGGGAAGGTATTTTTTAAGAAGCCTTATCCAATACATGTTGCAAGGAAACAAGCAGTGCGAAATGAAATTAAACGTATGTTGGCATGGGGTGTCATAGAGCAAGCAATTAGTGAATACAATAGTCCTCTTGTTGTAGTGCCTAAGCGTGATGGAAGTGTTAGATTAGTATTGGATGCACGCTGGTTAAATGAAATTGTTATCAGAGAAAGTGATCGTCCTCAAAATATGGATGAGTTAATTCAAAAGTTCCGAGGGGTTAAGTACTTTACTTCCATGGACATAACATGTGGTTACTGGAATTTGCCGCTGGCTAAGGAATCACGTAAGTATACAGCATTTTTGTATGAAGGAGTATGCTACCAGTATAAAGTAGTTCCGTTCGGATTGAATATTTCAGTGTGTGCCTTTGTAAGAGTTATGGCTCATGTATTAGGACAGGAATTATTAGATCAAGTAACCATTTACGTAGACGATATTCTGTTGGCAACTCCCACATGGGAAGAACATATCAGTCTGTTGAACAGGGTACTAGAAGCTCTTGAAAATGGAGGTATGAAATTAAAGTTAGAAAAGACTGAATGTGTAAAGGACAGAATAAAATTCCTGGGCCATGAAATTAGCAGAGAGGGTATATTACCTGATCCATCCAAATTATCATGTATTGAAAAGTTTGAAGCGCCCCGAAATAAAAAGCAACTCAGGTCAATGTTCGGTTTGTTTGGATTCTACCGACGTTTTGTTAAAGATCATTTATTTAATGATCCATGTTTACTCAACCTGCTAAAAAAGAATACCCCATGGGTTTGGACTCCAGAATGCCAGTCTGCTTTTGAGGGATTAAAAGATTGTTTGATTAATAGTCCGCTCTTGCACCATCCCGATTTTACAAGACCCTTTTGCATGTCAGTGGATGCAAGTGGTTATGGGATTGCTGTAGAATTGTTTCAGCTAGAAACAGAAGGCGACCAGGAGGTTCATAAAACTATTGCTTTTGCAAGTCGTTCATTACAATCTGCTGAGCGAAATTATGCTATCTCAGAATTAGAGGCACTAGCCATAGTATTTGGTATGCAGAAGTTTGAGCACTATTTGTTAGGACGGAAGGTAATTATCTATAGTGATCACAAAGCACTTACATTTTTGAAGACTTGTAAACTAAGGCATCCAAGGTTGACAAGGTGGGCCATGTACCTTCAGCAGTTTGATCTTGAAATTAATTATATACAGGGAAAGAGCAATTTGGTAGCAGATGGGCTATCAAGAAGTGCTGAATTATGGAATGAATCAGAACTTCCTTTGGCAGAAAGGAATGAGGTAAGTATGTTGACAGTACATGAGCTCAGAGAGGAGAGTGCCTTAAAGAAAGTATTTAAGAATTTAAGACGAGAACAGAATGAGGATGATCAATTGAAGCTAGTTAAAAGCTATTTAGGGGACCCTAATTATCCAAAGGTAGCACAATATTACTGTCTACACAAAGGAATTTTGTTCCGTAGGAGGAAGGTAACTTTAGCAGAATGGAAAGTGTGTTTTCCTTCACAGCACGTAGATCTGCTAATAGATTATGTACATCTAAGGTATGGTCATTATGGTACAAAAAAGTGCATTGCTAAACTAAATGAGAAAGTCATCTTTGATAACATGCATCGTAGAGTTGCAGAAAGGTTAGCATCCTGTGTTATTTGTCAAAAGGTAAGAGCAGTAAATAAAATAGTGCAAGGGGATATGCATCACGTAGACCCAAGTGAACCCTTAGAGTTATGTGCAGTTGATCTTTTTGGACCTCTCCCGACATCTAAAGGAGGATGTACGCATGTTTTTGTGGTGATTGATGGGTTTAGTAAATATGTTAAACTGTATCCGATTAAGAGAGCCAATGCCAAAACACTTGTAGATAAATTGGAGAAAGATTATTTTGTGAAAATTGGCAAGCCAAAGAACCTATTGTCAGATAATGGTCCTCAATTTGTATCAGAAAAATTTAAGTTGTGTCTTGAAAGGAGCGGAACTCGGCATATAAGGATTTCAGCATACTTTCCGCAAGGAAATATGAGTGAAAGGGTTATGCGAGAACTGAATAGACTATGTAGAACCTACTGTGCTAGGAAGCATTCAACATGGGCTGATCATATTAAGTATTTTGAAGAGATAATTAATAATCTGAAACACGATGCCACAGGTTTTGCTCCATGTGAGCTGATGTTCAATCAGGAACCACATAATATCATTCCGAGTATGATTGACTTTCCAGTTCTAAGTCAGAGTACATTGGATGAGAAGAAAGCACAGGCCAGGGCAAATATACGCAAAAGAGCTTTAGATAGGAAAAAGAGGCATGATGCAAGGGCTTCCCCCACTAGTTTTAAAATTGGTGAGCTAGTGCTGGTCAAAACAAAAGAAAAATCAAAGAAAATTTCTGCAGAAACTAAAAAGTTTATGCATGTATATCATGGACCATTTAGAATAGTAAGTAAACCTCATGCAAATGCCTATCGTTTGGAATATCCAAAGAGTAAGAGAGAACTAGGTCTAAGAAATATTGTGGATCTAAAGGAATTTAAAATTAACAGTAATTAATTACTGTAGGGAGTCTGCCACTCTTTGGCGGATACACGGTTTGGCGTACCGTGCAGTCCCAGCTGGGTGAAACTTTATTTCCTTTTCAAGTTTCATTCCCTTCTTCTGGTCTATCATAACAGGTAAGAATCACATATGTCTTCATGTTGTATATATGCTATTAGGTTTTAAGTATTCTTAGTAAGGATCTACCTAGTGAATGGCAAAACAAAAGTCTGAGTACCAATAAGAGGCAAACATGGCTAAAATAAATAAATTAAAATATTTCATGTAATTGTAAAGGGTTAGAAACTACAACTAAGAGAGACACTTTGCAGTATACGAAGTACGGTATGAATATGAATAATCCATGAGATTATGCAGAAGGTAGTATGTTGCTAGAAATAAGGTTGTCTGAAGGAAAACAGCGTAAGAAGGTAATGCTCATAGAGGCAAGCAATGGCGTTTTAGAATTAAATAAATGGAGATGTGTGGAAGTGGTGTGAGGATCGCACCAAATATATAGAAACAGGACGTCAATAGGCTGACAAAAGGAAAAGGGAGAAAGAAGTGGAGAAATGAAGTATTTTGAATCTGGAAGAAAAGGGAGAAAATGAATAAGGTGAAGAAGTGAAGTAAGTAAATTGAAGTAAATGATGTAGGATTAAAGAATAATTCCCTCACGTCTCGTGAAATGGTGAAAAACGCTAAATCTTGCTTGAGGCAAATAAATAGTTAAACAGACAACACAAACACACAAATATTGGAAAATGCAGAAATTTGGAATCGGTATACTGAAAATAACTAATTTCTTTAGTAATTCATACAATAAAGCAAAGTGCTGGTCAGCAAATGACTTCTTTGATGAACTAATCCATACGATAATTAAGCCACAGTACATTAAAACTAAAAGGTTACTCAATTTTCTAAGTTGAAGCAAGATCTTAATATATTAATTTGCTAAAAGAATTTTCACTATTTAGGAACCTAAAAGATTATTTATGAAAGAAGAAAGTAGGAGCTATTGTATCAGATACGACTTAGTGCTAAATGTCTTTCTGACAACTTCACAATTAGTAAAATAGTGCCAGAATATAAACTATAAAATGAACTTTGTCCTACCTTAGATAAAAGTTGAAAACAGAAACTTAGACTGTATTGTCTGTTTCTCAGGGACATGCAGGCTGCATGAATGACTGACAACAAGCGGTAGGGAGATTGGAAGTAGAGACGCAAACCACAGTGAATACAATTTCCTCCCACAATTTTGTCAATCAGTGAAATTAAATGAGTGTTACAATAGGACACCCACCACAGTGCCGAGTATTATAGTAAAAGAAAAATGTGAGTGCGTTGCAGTGATAAAAGTCGTGTGTATTTTCTTTTTCAGGAAGAGACTGATTTTAAAGAAAAAAAAATAACTATTTTGTAACCATTGAAAAATTTATATTTCCATGTAAATGTATGTAATTAATTTGTGAATGTCTTCTGTACTAGGTTTTCTATGTGTATATGAGTATGGTTATTTTGTGTATGTAGTAATAAGGAATTTCCTAAGAAGAAGCAACTTAAGTTGAAAGAGGTATACTAAAGTAATCCATCGCTTGTTTGTTCTTTTAGAAATTTAATTTTGTTCAAAAATAGATTTTCACGAAAATTAAAAAGGGGGTGATGAAGCAAAGCAAGCGCTGTATCATGTATAAGATACAGAGGCGAGCGAGTGCACGGGACTTACCCTAGTTCACTGCTAGTAGCGTCACGTCATCGTAACGCGCCTGCATATAGTATTGCACCACATTTAACATAAAAGTAAAAATTAAGATTTGTGTGTAAAACTTTGTTAAAGTATGGTTCTATGTAATAATGTTTCAGGTAACAAATCTTAATGTTATAAAATTAGTAGTTTACGTAAAATTCACGTTTTGAAAGAAAAATAGGAGGCGCTAAATAATGACGCTAGGAAGCCAAAATTTGGTGAGAAGGTGCAGTAAGAAGTCATTAATGAGTGGTGCTGGTTTCCAAAACCATAAAACTAAAATTGACTCCAGAATCCGCGTTTTTCGGAAAAATCAGAGGCGCGAAATAATAGAGCTACAATATTGAAAATTGGGAGGATGCTTCAGTTCACCCTAATAATAATAATGGAAATACCACAATCAGTTACCTCTTCTAGTTTTTTAGTAATTTAGTAAAAACTACTTTTGTGAGTAAAATGTACATAAGCATTATAGATTAAGTACTTTAAATTTTAATGATAAAACAAATTCTTTAAGACCAATGATCAGATAGGACAATTAACAAAGCTACACCAAGTTTTAGTCTTGTAGCATAATTAACAGCTGATACAAGTCTTGATAAAGCTATGGTTCAGAGGTAACAATCTACCGTTAGTTCCATTGTAAAAATTCTAGAGAGTAAAGTTTTAATTTTAGCGGGCTGAGATTTTCTACGTGCTTCTGTACTGCTCAGATGTATGTATACAAAAATTGAGAAGTTTGTAAAGCTATTATTAAATGTGATATTTAAGATTATGTGCCTGAGATAGCGATCATTTGGAGGCTGCAGGCATCTGCATAGGAACGGAAAGAACAGATGCTCTCTTGGCGGTACGCGCCGGAGCTATATAAAAAGAGCGGCAGAGGCAGTAGTAAGCTCACTCCGCATTAGACCAACGCCTAGTCCACGCGAGCTTAACGTCCGATCGCGCCTCGCCTCGGGTGACGTCATAGCGGGCTGTGACATGCGCGTACTTAGCAATGTAAACGGACATTGAAAATCGCGAGGACTGTACACCGTCCTGGATCGTTTAGACTTCGGTAACAAACTGTTATTGTGCCGTCCGTGTGAAGTATAATTCCGCGTGGCAAGTGGTGACTAACTCCACTTTTAAGGCGAGCATTAGTCTTTTTTTTTTAACATTATTGCGAACTATTAATAGAGCACCGTTAGTTAGAGTAATGAACTATTCGGGAGGAACTTGCTGTAGAAGTCGCCTCTGAACTATTAAACGATTGGCTGAATTAACAATATTTAATGTCTTTAGCATTTTCAGAAGTTTCGAGTAATTTGTGTGAGCCTTTAAGATAATAAAATCTTGTTTGGAACTTTAAATTTTATTGAAGCAGCCCTAATCCCGTGAAGAACTATGGATATTTTTCGTTTAGCTGGGCTGTACAGGAATGTGGCCGTGCAGACTGGGAACTAAGGTCAGTAAGTTTCCCTTCGCTTTCTGACTGGCCACCAAATTAGTTGCCAGGCTCGCGTGATTTAAGGTGGCAATGTTCAACTTTCATTCAACATTAAACAACGACTTCTTCGCCGTCCCACATATGTTGCATCGGCAATAGTCTGTTACGTGAAATGAACATTCAAACAACTCATTCGACAACTTCTTCGCCGCCCCACAATCAGTCCCCTAAAACTTAGAACTACCTAAACCTAACCAACCTAAGGACATCACACACATCCATGCCCGAGGCAAGATTCGAACCTGCGACCGTAGCAGTCGCGCGGGTCCGGACTGAAGCGCCTAGAACCTCTCGGCCACCGCAGCCGGCGCTGTTCTTCCTTGGTGGAAGTCGCAAGTGGGGCGGCCATCTTTATACTGATACTGCGACGGTATGTGTGCATCTGCACCATGCTGCCACCTACAGGCCATTCTGCTGTAGCACGCTTACCAACTTACAGGATAACGGCGCGAAATTTCGATTTGTTATCACAAATTTAAGGTTTTCATTTGGCTCACACTCATATTATATGACTCTGGCAGTCAAATGCAAGTCTTGTCTCCATTGTGACGTTCGACGAACGACCCATAATTGGTCCGTGTACTTCAGCCTTTCGTGTTTTGAACACAAACAAATCATTGTCGCTATTGCAACGATTAAATAACGGCTCTGATATCGCCGTTAACTCACTCCCACTATCAATTATTGCGTTAACATCAATACCCTTTACTATTGCACGTAATATCGGACTTATCTCCGAAGAACTCTCGTCTTTGACTTCTTCCATTAATATGTTCTCAATTACTTCGTAATTTAATCGGTTTATTTGTGTTTGTTCGATAGTTTGGGGAGAAGTATTTACTCTCAAACTGTCTATCTGTATTCTTGTCGCTTTTAGATCAGCTTCTACCTTAACCAATCTAGATTTTAAAGCCTCATTTTGACACCATGCTCTCTCTTTTAGATTTGTCTCTTCATCACACATCAGCGTGATTGTATTTAATTTGGCTTTTAAAACATGGCACGTATTCTTTAAATGTCATAGTGCCTCACGTTTAGATTCTGGGGATTCGTCAGATTCTACATTAGGTATATCTGTACTCGCACCATGATTCAATTCGTTTTCATCTTTGTTGTCTGCCACTGAGGGTTGCAGGTGCAAACTTTCAGCTATGTCGTCATTTATTACCACGCTGTTTCCTGTATCTGGTTTGATGATTACATAGCCTCGGTAATACAGCCCTACTATGTCCTCATATGTGCCAAAATTGTATACGTTAGACTCTGATTTATCCGCCTGTTCAGATACTTTATTATATAAATGGAAATGCCGTGTGACTAAGGCCTCCCGTCGGGTAGACCGTTCGCGATACTTTATGATATGGTTCGTTTTCCGACCCAGACTAAATATTTGCCCTATCATTGGCCTCTCGGTGATCTGCCTGTTCTTCCCTATTCTGTTCGATTCCCTGTATCCATAACACTTCCGACTCTTTCTGCTTTTCTTCCAAAGTTTAATGGAAGGATTTTAGCAAATGTTGTAGCGTATCGAACTTTTGATTAGATGTACTTATTCGTACTTTCCTCTTTTTTTCTGACCTATATTAGTCGTATTTTTTGGGTTACTCTTGTGGTCTGGATCAATCGTACAGTGAGTGATAACGTGACGACATGTATTATCCTGCTAAAAATCATCTGCGTCTGTGCAGAATCAAACATCTGCTCCATATACATCACTGCTACCTCATTATTACCTAGTTAATGATTAGGTAAAGCTAAAAGATCCTCCTCATCGTCAGTATCTGTCTGATCTATCTCGTCCCAACACTTCAGTTGTGACTTCCTGCCTATCTGCGGTATCTGTCCGGATACTTTTGACGACCCTTCTCTCGTTCCTATTTCCACTTCCGATTCCTGTCCATACCTGTATATAGCTGTGGTTACTTTGTTATCTGTCTCTGCAGAAAGTGTATCATCTACTTGAACCCCTGCAATATCTAACGTCTATCATTCCACACGCTTCACAGGATTTGGTGGTCGCAATTCAGCCTCCCTCTGTGGTTCATTTCTCCGGTGCGTACCTGAAGTATTTGGCTGTGGCTGCATTCTTGCACCATCTCCCTATCTGCTTTCTCTTCATTGACCTAGCGATCACTGATTAAAATCAGTTTGTCGGTTTTCCCGAGTTCTCCAGTTTCCATTCCTATTTTCCTCTCTATTTGTCCTGTTCCAATTATTATTATTAAAGCCATATCCATTACATTGTCGTCTCCTGTTTCCACTATTCCCATTTACTTAACTGTTTCCATTTCGTCCCGAATTGATTCCCAATACCGGAATACCATTGCTACCATCACTGTTATTGTCATTATTATTTGTCCTTTCAAAGTCATTGTGTTCTAAGACACGACGTCTTTGAACGTCGTTTCCATACATGAAATCGACTTCTCGCAAAACGCCTTTGGAGGTTTAAACATTATCGCCCCCACGTTCTATCAATGCTTGTTGATACTTCATTGGTAGTTTCGTTTTGCATATCTGTATCAATTCTCCGTCACCATATAGGCTATCTAAATATTGATTCCTTTTAGCCATATTCTCAAGGAATTTGACTGCTGTTTCCTCTTGCGAATTTGCAAATGAGACATTTTGTAACAAGTCATATTTTATTATCATTTGCGCCTCAGATGACCAGTATCTGGCTATGAAGGCTGCTCGAAACGAATCATACGAATCGCAAGTTTCCGCTATCTTCTGCATCGTTTCAGCAATACTTCCTTTCATGTGTGCACAAATAAAATCTAATTTATGTTTCAAACGCCAATATTCTGGTATACCTACTTTGAATTGATCAATAAATGTGCGAGGATGAAGACTAATTGCATCTTCCTTATAGAGCTGGTATTTGCACACTATCAGAAAGTATTTCCCTATTAGTTTCTCTCAGCCCCAATGTTAATTCCTTTTGCCCTTGTGTTATGTGCCCTTCTAAACGCTTTTCTGATTGTTGCGATTGTTGTAATAACCGCTGCAACATTCCTAACATGTTGGCGTTTTCTACACCTACACCATTATCGCCTGTTGCCATCTGATGTAACCGTTCCCCATCTGGTTTTTCGTGAACCGCTTCCTTCTCCTCCGAACATAGTGTAGGAGCACTAACACTCGTTCTTTCATGTGATTGCCAACCTATCTGATTCAATATCGGTTCTACATACTGTACATCTCTGGCAACGGATTCGACGTCTGAATCGTTTGCAATGCTGTTCTCATGTCCATTCTTTTGACCAGATTGAACACCACGTTTGGCATTTTCGGTCTCATTCGGTATTTCTGCGTCCTCTCTTTCGTCTTGTTCACGCTGATCTAGCTGTTGTGTGTCCAACTCGATCCTATCAAAATCTGCCATTACTTCTCTCTACCCTGACCTATTGTTTTCTGTCATTTTTGAGCGTTCCTCTAAGCGTTGCCGTCCGTGATATTTTCGAACTTGACTACGCTTTAACATCATATTATAAGACTTGACTCTAATCCAAAATATCATTCACACAGTCCTATATTCAATCCGTTTCCTCTTCTTCCATTTAGCCTTTTTAGTTACGGGAGTTGAGACAACTCATCACAACCCAATTGAATAATATATTGAGCCAGCAATTAAACACATCTTGAATACACTTCTATTTACACTTACTTACTTACTTACTTATTTACTTACCACCACACAGTTGAGCCACATTTACTTTTACAAAATTTATTATTCTCCAATTTATCCACCTGTTCAGATACTTTATTATATAAATGGAAATGCCGTGTGGCTAAGGCCTCCCGTCGGGTAGACCGTTCGCGATACTTTATGATATGGTTCGTTTTCCGACCCAGACTAAATATTTGCCCTATCATTGGCCTCTCGGTGATCTGCCTGTTCTTCCCTATTCTGTTCGATTCCCTGTATCCATAACACTTCCGACTCTTTCTGCTTTTCTTCCAAAGTTTAATGGAAGGATTTTAGCAAATGTTGTAGCGTATCGAACTTTTGATTAGATGTACTTATTCGTACTTTCCTCTTTTTTTCTGACCTATATTAGTCGTATTTTTTGGGTTACTCTTGTGGTCTGGATCAATCGTACAGTGAGTGATAACGTGACGACATGTATTATCCTGCTAAAAATCATCTGCGTCTGTGCAGAATCAAACATCTGCTCCATATACATCACTGCTACCTCATTATTACCTAGTTAATGATTAGGTAAAGCTAGGAGTTCCTCCTCATCGTCAGTATCTGTCGGATCTATCTCGTCCCAACACTTCAGTTGTGACTTCCTGCCTATCTGCGGTATCTGTCCAGATACTTTTGACGACCCTTCTCTCGTTCCTATTTCCACTTCCGATTCCTGTCCATACCTGTATATAGCTGTGGTTACTTTGTTATCTGTCTCTGCAGAAAGTGTATCATCTACTTGAACCCCTGCAATATCTAACGTCTGTCATTCCACACGCTTCACAGGATTTGGTGGTCGCAATTCAGCCTCCCTCTGTGGTTCATTTCTCCGGTGCGTACCTGAAGTATTTGGCTGTGGCTGCATTCTTGCACCATCTCCCTATCTGCTTTCTCTTCATTGACCTAGCGATCACTGATTAAAACCAGTTTGTCGGTTTTCCCGAGTTCTCCAGTTTCCATTCCTATTTTCCTCTCTATTTGTCCTGTTCCAATTATTATTATTAAAGCCATATCCATTACATTGTCGTCTCCTGTTTCCACTATTCCCATTTACTTAACTGTTTCCATTTCGTCCCGAATTGATTCCCAATACCGGAATACCATTGCTACCATCACTGTTATTGTCATTATTATTTGTCCTTTCAAAGTCATTGTGTTCTAAGACACGACGTCTTTGAACGTCGTTTCCATACATGAAATCGACTTCTCGCAAAACGCCTTTGGAGGTTTAAACATTATCGCCCCCACGTTCTATCAATGCTTGTTGATACTTCATTGGTAGTTTCGTTTTGCATATCTGTATCAATTCTCCGTCACCATATAGGCTATCTAAATATTGATTCCTTTTAGCCATATTCTCAAGGAATTTGACTGCTGTTTCCTCTTGCGAATTTGCAAATGAGACATTTTGTAACAAGTCATATTTTATTATCATTTGCGCCTCAGATGACCAGTATCTGGCTATGAAGGCTGCTCGAAACGAATCATACGAATCGCAAGTTTCCGCTATCTTCTGCATCGTTTCAGCAATACTTCCTTTCATGTGTGCACAAATAAAATCTAATTTATGTTTCAAACGCCAATATTCTGGTATACCTACTTTGAATTGATCAATAAATGTGCGAGGATGAAGACTAATTGCATCTTCCTTATAGAGCTGGTATTTGCACACTATCAGAAAGTATTTCCCTATTAGTTTCTCTCAGCCCCAATGTTAATTCCTTTTGCCCTTGTGTTATGTGCCCTTCTAAACGCTTTTCTGATTGTTGCGATTGTTGTAATAACCGCTGCAACATTCCTAACATGTTGGCGTTTTCTACACCTACACCATTATCGCCTGTTGCCATCTGATGTAACCGTTCCCCATCTGGTTTTTCGTGAACCGCTTCCTTCTCCTCCGAACATAGTGTAGGAGCACTAACACTCGTTCTTTCATGTGATTGCCAACCTATCTGATTCAATATCGGTTCTACATACTGTACATCTCTGGCAACGGATTCGACGTCTGAATCGTTTGCAATGCTGTTCTCATGTCCATTCTTTTGACCAGATTGAACACCACGTTTGGCATTTTCGGTCTCATTCGGTATTTCTGCGTCCTCTCTTTCGTCTTGTTCACGCTGATCTAGCTGTTGTGTGTCCAACTCGATCCTATCAAAATCTGCCATTACTTCTCTCTGCCCTGACCTATTGTTTTCTGTCATTTTTGAGCGTTCCTCTAAGCGTTGCCGTCCGTGATATTTTCGAACTTGACTACGCTTTAACATCATATTATAAGACTTGACTCTAATCCAAAATATCATTCACACAGTCCTATATTCAATCCGTTTCCTCTTCTTCCATTTAGCCTTTTTAGTTACGGGAGTTGAGACAACTCATCACAACCCAATTGAATAATATATTGAGCCAGCAATTAAACACATCTTGAATACACTTCTATTTACACTTACTTACTTACTTACTTATTTACTTACCACCACACAGTTGAGCCACATTTACTTTTACAAAATTTATTATTCTCCAATTTATCCACCTGTTCAGATACTTTATTATATAAATGGAAATGCCGTGTGGCTAAGGCCTCCCGTCGGGTAGACCGTTCGCGATACTTTATGATATGGTTCGTTTTCCGACCCAGACTAAATATTTGCCCTATCATTGGCCTCTCGGTGATCTGCCTGTTCTTCCCTATTCTGTTCGATTCCCTGTATCCATAACACTTCCGACTCTTTCTGCTTTTCTTCCAAAGTTTAATGGAAGGATTTTAGCAAATGTTGTAGCGTATCGAACTTTTGATTAGATGTACTTATTCGTACTTTCCTCTTTTTTTCTGACCTATATTAGTCGTATTTTTTGGGTTACTCTTGTGGTCTGGATCAATCGTACAGTGAGTGATAACGTGACGACATGTATTATCCTGCTAAAAATCATCTGCGTCTGTGCAGAATCAAACATCTGCTCCATATACATCACTGCTACCTCATTATTACCTAGTTAATGATTAGGTAAAGCTAGGAGTTCCTCCTCATCGTCAGTATCTGTCGGATCTATCTCGTCCCAACACTTCAGTTGTGACTTCCTGCCTATCTGCGGTATCTGTCCAGATACTTTTGACGACCCTTCTCTCGTTCCTATTTCCACTTCCGATTCCTGTCCATACCTGTATATAGCTGTGGTTACTTTGTTATCTGTCTCTGCAGAAAGTGTATCATCTACTTGAACCCCTGCAATATCTAACGTCTGTCATTCCACACGCTTCACAGGATTTGGTGGTCGCAATTCAGCCTCCCTCTGTGGTTCATTTCTCCGGTGCGTACCTGAAGTATTTGGCTGTGGCTGCATTCTTGCACCATCTCCCTATCTGCTTTCTCTTCATTGACCTAGCGATCACTGATTAAAACCAGTTTGTCGGTTTTCCCGAGTTCTCCAGTTTCCATTCCTATTTTCCTCTCTATTTGTCCTGTTCCAATTATTATTATTAAAGCCATATCCATTACATTGTCGTCTCCTGTTTCCACTATTCCCATTTACTTAACTGTTTCCATTTCGTCCCGAATTGATTCCCAATACCGGAATACCATTGCTACCATCACTGTTATTGTCATTATTATTTGTCCTTTCAAAGTCATTGTGTTCTAAGACACGACGTCTTTGAACGTCGTTTCCATACATGAAATCGACTTCTCGCAAAACGCCTTTGGAGGTTTAAACATTATCGCCCCCACGTTCTATCAATGCTTGTTGATACTTCATTGGTAGTTTCGTTTTGCATATCTGTATCAATTCTCCGTCACCATATAGGCTATCTAAATATTGATTCCTTTTAGCCATATTCTCAAGGAATTTGACTGCTGTTTCCTCTTGCGAATTTGCAAATGAGACATTTTGTAACAAGTCATATTTTATTATCATTTGCGCCTCAGATGACCAGTATCTGGCTATGAAGGCTGCTCGAAACGAATCATACGAATCGCAAGTTTCCGCTATCTTCTGCATCGTTTCAGCAATACTTCCTTTCATGTGTGCACAAATAAAATCTAATTTATGTTTCAAACGCCAATATTCTGGTATACCTACTTTGAATTGATCAATAAATGTGCGAGGATGAAGACTAATTGCATCTTCCTTATAGAGCTGGTATTTGCACACTATCAGAAAGTATTTCCCTATTAGTTTCTCTCAGCCCCAATGTTAATTCCTTTTGCCCTTGTGTTATGTGCCCTTCTAAACGCTTTTCTGATTGTTGCGATTGTTGTAATAACCGCTGCAACATTCCTAACATGTTGGCGTTTTCTACACCTACACCATTATCGCCTGTTGCCATCTGATGTAACCGTTCCCCATCTGGTTTTTCGTGAACCGCTTCCTTCTCCTCCGAACATAGTGTAGGAGCACTAACACTCGTTCTTTCATGTGATTGCCAACCTATCTGATTCAATATCGGTTCTACATACTGTACATCTCTGGCAACGGATTCGACGTCTGAATCGTTTGCAATGCTGTTCTCATGTCCATTCTTTTGACCAGATTGAACACCACGTTTGGCATTTTCGGTCTCATTCGGTATTTCTGCGTCCTCTCTTTCGTCTTGTTCACGCTGATCTAGCTGTTGTGTGTCCAACTCGATCCTATCAAAATCTGCCATTACTTCTCTCTGCCCTGACCTATTGTTTTCTGTCATTTTTGAGCGTTCCTCTAAGCGTTGCCGTCCGTGATATTTTCGAACTTGACTACGCTTTAACATCATATTATAAGACTTGACTCTAATCCAAAATATCATTCACACAGTCCTATATTCAATCCGTTTCCTCCTCTTCCATTTAGCCTTTTTAGTTACGGGAGTTGAGACAACTCATCACAACCCAATTGAATAATATATTGAGCCAGCAATTAAACACATCTTGAATACACTTCTATTTACACTTACTTACTTACTTACTTATTTACTTACCACCACACAGTTGAGCCACATTTACTTTTACAAAATTTATTATTCTCCAATTTGCGTCAGCTTTTTGTTTACCCTCAATCTATCAGATTTCTATCCAGTCAGACTATCAAAATGCTGTTAATTCATAATCCTGGCAGAGTAAGCCATTTGTAACGTTCTGTCATTTTGTGTAAAGTGCTGGTGGGTAAAGCTATTTTGTGATCGTGTACAAGTGGATAACGTATCTTATTGCCTTCTCAAGCGCAGAGTGGTAAACAGACATTCTACATAGCTATTAATTTTAGTCCAGTAATACCACTAATGTTAGGTGTGGATCATCTCAAATTAATTAGAAATTCTGCTGTGACATAATAAGAATGCACAAATTGATATAAATGAGAGTTTGGGATTTTTTTCTAAAATGACAATACAACCTCCCCCTTTTTCATTCTACATTTAATTTACCACTGCTGTCCGGTTTCAAGTGATACATAACAGGCAAGTTCAATTACTTTCAACTCAAAATAAAATAATTAATATTTAGACATGGAATATGTGATTATTAAATCTTTATCTGTATATATGAGAATGTTATAACTAACAAAACAATTAAATTTTCATCAGTGAAATTTACATCTACGTTGTCGTAGCTGTTCAGTGGACTAAGTTGGTGGAGAATGAAATTTTATCTTTTAAACTAATCAAACTCTCATGTGCTCAATGGAGGGTATGTTGGTATTCAACTCTTGAATTTCTATATTCAAAGCGTACACATGATGGAGTGAGCAAACCCTCGACTGAACGTTTAATGTCACCTAATGCGTGTTGGTACATTAGCAATCAGGAACTGCAGCGGCGTTGTCTCCGTGCTGGATCTGAAACGCCAATTACCTACTGTGGTCTTGACTGAATCACTCAGTCTCAACTTTCCTGCGTTCTATAGAACGTTAAATTTTCCCTAGTTAAAATAATGGCTACTTCACACTCACTAAGGAATGGAGCGATGTGCACAATGCTCTGCCCACAAAAATTCCTGTAGGAATATAAACTACCACTTTACATCTATCACCACGGTATGTGAAGCATACCGCTCTCACTTCGCAAACGTAAAGGTCTCAACGTCTTTGCTATTTTTCCACACATAGGTGTGGCTCACTCCGAGATGAGAGAGTTCTGTTAATTTAGTTCTCAAAAATGCTTTTATATGACGTGACTCTCCCCACCGTGTCTCTTCTATGTCACACAGTATGGTTTCAGGCAGCCGCTTTCTCGTTATAGGTGATTTTTTATTTTTCTTGCTGCGTTGCCACTAGCCTTGTTAATGCTGTCTACCCACTTACCCACGGTCTCGACTGTGTTTATTTAAAAGGTATTATATTGTTCTCGCCTTATTTCTTTCTGCACTGCAGCTGGGCCATCTTTTTTTAATGTTAACTGGGGTTTCCCAATGTCATTAGCCACGTGCACAGTCCGCCTCCAAACTGCGTTCACTTTATCTCATATAGGCGTGCCCCTGTCGTTATAAGGGTAGATATTGTTTAATTATTCGGTACATGAGCATATTGCAGTTGCTTCCTGTTAACAATACAGAGTTATTTCTGGAGATTTTATTCTGTATCGTAATTATGAAGCTCATGTAAGGTCCAAAAAATACTAACGCTTTAAAATATGTGTTCCATATTGTTTACAGTTTTTCTGAAATTAAAGTATTCCTGTTCCATTTATTTTAATATCCTTTGCTGGATACGTGCTATACAAAACAGTCATGATTTCCTCTTTAACCCTTACATATAACCGTTCATTAGTGCTTAAACTAGTCTATAAACTTATTTCTAACGAAATCATTTTCCTGGCACAGTTGCTAGGTAAGTGTTGTCTTATTGTAAGTTCACTTCACAGTCCTCCTGGTTGTACACTGAAATCAACCCAAATCTCTGTTTACATATCTTTCTTTGATAGTCCATTTCTTTTTTGATTTAATTGATCAAGTGATAACTTATCATTGAGTTTCTTGGAGTTATCTTCCAGCAAATATTCTTTCTCTGCTTATATGTAAGCATATTCATCTGCACCAAAAATTAACGTAACTGCAACTGGTAACATTTTATGCAAATTAAAATTCTTGTTTCTAATTAGTGGAATACTAATCACATATTCTAGTGATTAATTGTTAAGGTAATTGTATTTACAGTAGACTCTTGACTGTTTGGCTCATTACCATCCAGCACCTATACTATATGGTGTACTTAATTAATGTAATATTCACACTTCTCTCTGGCTGAATAAGGATTAATTTGTTGTATATACTGTACTTTTCCAATGGCTTAGCAAGCGCACGCCGGCTACAATGTGTGCCCTTTCAAAGTATTTTTACGCCTTCTCTACTCTTGTTACGGCTTCTGAGCCGCTTGTTACGGCCGTTTGCTAATTGTTAGCAGCAGACACAGTGGCTGCGCCAAAGACTGTGACGGCGTGGAGTTTTACAATTATTTATTGGACTTTCTTTACAATTTCTCCCTCGTCATCACTGGCCAAGCCCTGCAGATCCCTCCGCCTGGCTGCTGCTGTGTAGATTCTCCGGCAATGCGCGCAGTGCGCGCCACCAGTGCTCTGCTGAAGCCAGGATGCCCTGTGGTTGAGATGAACTCGTCGCCGTGAGGTCAGCTGCCGACGCCTGCTGCACCGGCGGCTGGGAAGCCATCAGTCGCGATGTCCACGAGGTCCCGTCACGGACGGACCACGCCGTGGGGCCGGCTGCCGTTAAGTCCGGGCGTCAGTCCCCGGCGGCGCCTGTGACCAAGACCGCGCTGCTGCCGGTCCTGCTGGAAGTTCTCGCTGTAGTTAGTCAGCCATGGTGCCGGCTCAACTCGAGCCGACCCCCAGAGCTGAAGCTGACATCTGGCGGCAAACGGTTGACTCCCGCGAGCTGGAACAGACTTCCGGAATCGTCACCTACGAAGATTGAACATTTGGACACTGGTCACGTCCGTCCTCAGATCCAAACTGCCTCCTAATGGCTTCTGTCTGTTGCTGCCTGCGCGCCGCTATTTATATCCGGCAGGAGGACGTTTTCTACCTCGGTGGTAGCTTTTTGTTATTACTCCCGCAGTATATTGCAGTGTAACTTAGCGTGCTGGCCTCACTTCTCCTTACTCAGCATTCTCCAGGCTTCGCTCGGCGCTCGGTCTGCTTATGTCCTTGCGTCAGCCGGTTGGTAGACTGCTTCTGTCAGCAAGGCTATCTGTGCCATGCTTACTTTGCAACGCCTCGTCGCCGGCTGCCTCTGTTTTGCCATTCTCCACTGCATGAAGCAACGCTTACTACATGTGGACATGACACCATGTTATGCGCCTTTGTGCTTCTGGCATATTTGAGTCCCAATTATAGGGTAAATACTGCATTTTCAATATTGAATAAATTACCAAAACCACTTTGCATCAAATGATACTTAGAAGCCCTCTTCCAGCGCACAAAAACAATAATGAACACAAGTAGAATATCTCTGCTGGCAATGCTATGTTGTTTCTTCAGTTGCATATCAGACGTCGAAACTCAGTGCATTGTTAAATTATTGTTTCCTTCAGTCTTTTTTGTTTTAATTAATGAGTCCAAAATGGTTGATATGTATTAAGTAAGTGGTCAGACGGAAAATATTATTAAAACCAGGTTTTGATATAAAAACAGGGAATTTCGAATGGTACAGCTGGTGTAGGAAGACAGAATTTATAGAAACTGACATAGCCAACTTTTTGTTATCCGGCTTGACCTTCCGTCACTAGGCCGGATAGTCAAGAATCTACTATACTTTGTGTTGAGGCGGTGAAACCCAGAGTGGCAAACGAAATCGTCATGCTAAGTGCTCCAGGAATATTTAGGTCAGGAGAAATGGACTGTGGGGCCAAAAAGAGAAAGATCTGTATGGAAAAGCAAGTACATCCAAAAGCGAATAACACATGGTGAATACGTGTTGCCTCCGGAAGTTCCTGATCAAGTATTCAGGGAAAGCTTCTGGCTAAACAGACGCCTGTTCGAAGACGTTCACGCATTGATAGAGGAAGATATAAAGAGGAAACTAAAGTCGCATGTGGGAGCTCACGCCTACAAAAGAAAAAAATAGCTTCATGTTTAAGGTATGTAACTGAAATAAAATATTTTTTCTCTCAAATGTTTATTTAAGTTCAGAGAAACAATTTCCATCCGTAAATATACAAAAACAATAAACATCATAACATTGTTCATAACGCATGTGGTACTATAGTTTCAAACTCCATACCAGGAGAGTAACATTATGATGTGGTAGACGATCCATTTGCAGTGTTGCATGACGACGTTGCCGAATGACGTTGAACAATTCGTTCGCTTACAATTTCCTCTTCCATTGTAAGTACTATTTGAAACATTTTTTTCTTTAGAAAATCTCTTCGGGTTTGCTACCGGAGCCTAAAATCAACTCGATTCAATATTTCGGCGTTCCATCTGTTCGCCATCTTCAGGACAACGCTGCTTCCCTTGCTGAATCCCTCTGAGAACTGATGCCAGGCGCCAAATCGACGTCCTATATAGGCCTCCGTACCGTACACGACGTATGCGCCGCCCACTGCAGTTACTGCCCTCCAAGAATGGCCAGGTGGCGCCGCCCTTAGTAGATCACCGGCGACAACGATGTAGCCACTCAGAGATGATTTTCGAGCACTCGCACTGGTCGCATCGAAGAACGTTCTGTTTTGATACGGGATAGTATAGGGTTACACGTCCTGCTAAGAGTAAACCCATTGTCTCTATTAATTGAATTATCCACCAACCTAATTTCAATTGCTTCCTTATAGACACTGTTCCAAAAACCGGAAGTGTTGGCAACTATCACAGTTTCGTTAAATTTCACATTGTGTCCCTCGTTTAAGCAATGTTCTGCTACCGCCGATTTTTCCTGCTGTTTTAGCTTCGGATGACGGCGACGTTCCAACCACCTGTCATGAACTGTGCGAATCGAACGGCCGATGTAAGACTTCCCACATCAACACGGAATTTTGTATTACTAGGCTTCATAAGCCCCAAATCATCTTTCACAGAGCAGAGTAATGCCCTAATCTTGGAAGGTGGACGGAACACACTCTTAATGTTAAAATTCCTTAAAATTCTTCCAGTGTTAAACGATATGCCCCAAGCATAAGGAATATTCCTCTTCACACACCTTCAGTGATGGTCCAGAATCCATAGTCCGACGAATCTGCTTCTCAGAGTATCCATTTTCATTAAAAACGGCCATCAAATGCGTAAGTTCTTGGGTTAAACTGTCCGCATCGGAAATTGCATATGCTCTTCCTAGCAGAGTCCTAAGGACGCCACTGCGTTGACATGGTGGATGACTACCCTTAGCATGCAGATACCTATCAGTGTACGTAGGTTTTCGGTGAACACTATGTCCCAGAGTACCATCTGTTTTTTTTTTTTTTTTTTTGTAAACCATAACGTCAAAAAATAGAAAAATCCCATTACTTTCAACCTCCACGCTAAAGTGAAGTGGTCCAAAAATCTGTTGAGAGCATCACGTCCATGTGGCCAGACGGAAAAGGTTTCACCTAAATACCTCTAGAAGCACGTTGGTTGCTAAGTCGAAGTCCTCAGTAACATATCGTCGAAGTCCTCCATAAATAAATTGGCGACTACGGGTGATAATGGACTATTCAAAAATGTTTCCGTTAAATAAAAAAATACGTGGATGTCAGCACATGACGACAAAGCTTCACCAATTCTTCATGCAGTTTTTCACTTATCAAACTAGGGGACTCTTCCTGAGGGACTCGTGTAAGAAGAGATACCACATCAAAACTCACTAATAAATCTGAAGGACCAGCCTCAAAGATTTCCATCGTCGAATAAAATCCACCGAATTAGAGATAGGGTGTTCACACTTGCCATCAGATGGACTGAGAATAGACGTTAAATACTCTTTTCAAAAGTGAAAGTGTCTTGCGCTTAATTCTTTTTGTGGGGTCACTAGACAGTCATGTGTAAGCCATTTTAAGGACGTTATCATCCTGTGTCATTACAACCGCGGCATTCCTCTTGTGAGCTAGTAAAAGTACTACTTCATCATTGTTCCGAAGGGAACGAATGGTTGCTCTCTCAGCGGAAGAGATGTTATCCCGCAGTGGCCAAGCTGATGTAATGTGTGGCACACTTATTGCCTTATTTCTTCCGCCTCATCTTCAGGGAGGCACTGTACCTCTTGTTCTACAGAGCAGATAAATTCTGTGACAGGAAGTCTCTTTGGAGTAGAAGCAAAATTTAAACCTTCCTCCAATACCGCCACTGCGGGCCCATCCAACGCCTTGCTAGAAATATTAACCATAGTGAGTCGAGGTTTATCCCCTTCAAGACTTATTACACCGGGAAAGCCTACGAAGTCACAATTTTTTCTTTACTGCCTTTGGCATCTCTTTTGTGAATAAGTAAATTGACATGAAGAATTGGTGTAAGGCGTCGTTTTCTTGATACAGTGATCTCTCGCGTAAAGTGTCTCTTTTTCTAGCTCTCTCTTCTTAACTGTAAATACTTTCAAGAGCGATTTTATTGTGTCTGCTTTCCTCTTCTTCTTGAACAACGGCGGACCCAGTTTGCCTTCTGTTTCATTCCTCTGTGTGTCAGTTACGCCAGCTCCTCCTCCGTCATTTGCAACGCTCGTTGTAGCGCTTTCCTCTTCCATCACATTGTTACTGTACTTCTGTTGGACATATACGGAATTAAAAACTCCATCTGATTTTGATTGTCCACGGGGGCAGTGTGAAGTCGCTGCTCATCCGCTCCTCTTCTTCTGCCTACGAAGTGCATCTCTATTACAGCCCCTAAGTTTTCCCCAATTTTCTTTCGTCGTTCCCCGTGCAATAAGAAATTATTGAATTTAGTTTCTTATAGATTTTGGTCAAAGTGACTTAAAAATGTGAATAGTCGTATTCTCTAACAGTATTTCCCCCATTCCTCTTACTGTGTCAGAATCATCCGTCAGTTCGTGTACACATACCATAAATGTAAAAACAATAGCTTTTTATTCACTCTGCTTATGCAGCGTAAACAGATAGTTGGCTTTCTTGCATTTTCGGTATTTAACGACGGGGTATATGTTTAAAACCATCGCTCTAAGCGATCGTGAAAGGACAGTGTCGAAGACAGTTTGCGACGTGTGTAGGGCGATACGGAAGCATATAAACTCATTTATCTCTATGCTATGTGGAAAAATATTCCTTCTGACTTTGAGAGGAAGTGGCAGTTTTACTATTGTCCTGGAGCTATTGATCGTAAACATGTCACCTTGCGAAAACATCTATTATCCGGTTCCTTATTTTTCAATTATAAGCAGCCTTGTTCTGTAGTATTAATGGCTACTGTCGATGCTCATTACAGATTTACTTCTATAGACGTCGGTTCAATGGGCAGATTTAGTGATGCAAATATTTTTTTCAAATTCAGTATTAGGGAGAAAGTTGACTGATGGAGCTTTAGATATCCCAGCAGATAAATCGCTTCCTGGACAACAAATTAGAGTGCCTAATGTTTTCGTAGGTGATGAAGGCTTTCCGTTACTAAAAAAACATAATGCAATTCTACCCTAAATGCAAAGTTATTGCTAATGACAAGAATAAAAATTTTAATTATATACTTTCTCGTGGTCGACAAACTTTTTGTTTGCATTTGGAATACAGAGTCCCATATTCCGTGTATTTTAACGGCCTTTTGAATGCACACTGAGTACTGTACACTGAGTTGTGACAGCTACACGCGTCCTACATACTTTCTTGAGAACGGAAATTGTTACGTCAAGTGATCTCGACGAGGAGGACATGGACCACTGAGTACAAGCCAAATTCTGTCGCTTGCTCCAAGTAGGTGCAGAAACACGAGTGAGGCGTTTCTTGTGTGAGAAGGATTCACTAAGTGTTTCAATTCACCAGAAGCTTCAGTTCAGTGGCAGTATTGAGCTACGTATAAGAAGAGGTCAGTACTAAAGTGAAGAACTTACGTTGTCAATATTATTTTTTTTGTGAATATGTCTATAATATAAATAAATCCAATACATAATAAATAATACTTACAATTGCTGTACTCTAATTCCTCTGCAACCTTCTACCGTATTTCATCCTCCAGTTTATTCCTTATGTAGTCTGAGTGACTGGTATCGTACGGCACTGGGTTGTCCTGAACTAACTAAATGAGGTGGCCCGTAACTAAGGATTCTGGCACGAAAGTGCCATAGATCCACACACTGCTGGTGGAAAATCAGTACTGACTGGGCACAGCCTGGTGCGAAATGCAGGCCGACATGGGATTAGCGATAACGGGGCCCGGGGGGCGGCCGCAGAGGAAAACTGTGCCCCCCAGAGAATGGGCACCGAGCTGCCCCAGGTATTTCCTGCTCCGCGCCTGTGCTGCCTGTAGTGTTCAGTGCCCCATTGGAAACAATGCTTAACCAAAGCCGCGTCGCTTCTGCTCTGCCACTGCTGCGCGTAGTGTGCGGCGGTCCTAAGAGCGACAATAAAGTGCATTTTCCACGACTTCAGCGAGCACATTTGTAACAGTCAAACGGTTAATGCCCTCAAACCATACGCTATTGGTAGGTACCTTCTGACTTTGCCTTGCAATAATATTGCGACAGTTGATGTCCCATTTGATGAAAGTTTTGTTGAAGTCTGGATTCTATATAATGGGAGGATTGATCAACTTTTCTTTTAATTCTTCGAATGCTCCCTGCTGCTGCCTTTCTCGTTGATACCGTTCGTCCTTTAGCGATTTATATAAAGGAGTTATAAATTTTCGGTAGTACCCTACTTGACCGAAGTATCAATTCTTTCTTTGTCTTTGACACTGGGAATCTCTTTACCTTCTCTGCGTTCTGCTTGTCTGGCTGTATTCCTGCTTCGGTTATTTTATGTCCCAAATATAGTACTTCCAACTTTAAAAAATCACACTTGTCTGGCTGCAAGCTTAGCCTGTGTTCCCTCAGTCTTAAAAATCTCTCTTAATTTCTCACTGCATTGTCTTAAAGAACTTCCGTAACAGGTAATAGCGTCCAAATGTACTAAAGGCTTCGTTCCCTGTAACCCAGACGATGTAACGTTCATTCATCTCTGGAAAGTACTAGCTGCTCCTTTCGAACTCATAGGCATCCTCTTGTACTCATAGTGCTAATAATTAGCACTAGATGCTGTTTCCTCGCTGTCCTGGGGTCCCATCGATATCTGGTGATACCCGCTGGCTAAATCCAATGTGGAAAAGAACATAGCTCTTCCCAGATGATCCAGTATTTCAGATATATTCGGGGTCGGGAATGCTCCCCCTACTGAAATCTCGTTTCCCTTACGATAGTTAGTCACCAAACAATATTTTAGTATTCCACCGGCATCGACCTTTTTTGGAACTAATAATACTGGCGCGTTCCATGGGCGTATGCTGACATTTTGTCTACATGCTATCCAATATTGTCTGACATTTCCAATCTTGCCTGTGTACTCGGGCAATACCGGAAATTTATGTTTTATTGTCTCCGTTAATGACAATCTGCCCCCTTTTAAATGAAACACATCGCAGTATTCAGTACACAATTTTTCTGCTTCAAATTTCTCTTTCACATTTAAGTGCTCCGTTTGCAAAGCATCACTGACCTGCTCTGTATGAGTCTTCTAATCTGGCGCTTGTTCCGTCGTTTCTTTTACCCTCGTTACTTTTGCTTCAACATATAAGGGCTCTGTAATTAAGCAAACTGAACTCACGTCACACACTATCTGATTAGTGTTCACCATACTAACAATGCAGTTACCCTGAGTATTTTGTACTTGAGCCTCTGGAATCTATACACCCTTTAGTACATCTTTTTTTTGGCACTATTATCTCTTGACCTTCCAGAATCATCTCCTCCTTTTCAGTCAGATCCTCATGATTTTTCTTCTTGGTGTGCTATCGTTTCTGATGGTTCATAACTTTTCCTTTCTTTTGTGGGTACCACTGTAAGTGATCCTCCTTCATTGGACCTTAGCTTTATTCTGTTATTTCCCTTACTAGTCCAATCATCCCCCATCATGGAACTCGTTTAGTCTGGTCTCAACTGTCACGTCTCCCTTTAGTGACTCTTTTTGTATCTTGCAATTTCAAGATTCCTTTCGTCCTGGCAATACCTCTTCTTCTGGTGCTGTCAGTATTGGAATGTTATACTCGTTCACTGTTATTCCTCTCTGCACTGTAAGAAATCTCTACCTACCAGGCTATTACATGGGGCATCTGTTCCCTTTCTTAACACATGGAATGTATGGCTGCCTAACATCTTACCCGCTGTTCTTAAACTCAGTTTCGCTATACCCATTGTATTCATCTTAATGATTTACTGCTGGCCGGAGTGGCCGAGCGGTTCTAGGCGCTTCAGTCTGGAACCGCGAGAACAAGGCTCGAATCCTGCCTTGTTCCGTCGTTCCTTTTACCCTCGTTACTTTTGCTTCAACATATAAGGTTCTAATCCTGCCTCGGGCATGGATGTGTGTGATGTCCTTAGGTTAGTTAGGTTTAAGTAGTTCTATGTTCTAGGGGACTGGTGACCTCAGAAGTTACGTCCCATAGTGTTCAGAGCCATTTGAACCATTTTTTTGATGATTTACTGATATTTTGGTGATTATTGATTCCTCCTTGAGTAAACTTATATGTGCACTTGTATCTATTAAAAATTTCACTTATGTACCGAATTCCTTGCAATAGTACATCATAACATCGTTTCCTGCCTCGCAACCTGCCATCCTCACCTTCGGCCATTTCACGGTGCTGTCTGAACCACATATTTCATTTCCCATTCTTTTCCTAGAATCTTTCCAATTTTTTCTCTACGCTGTGGCTCTCTGTGTCACATTTAGTACATCTGCAAAATTTGGGAGTCCTCCCTGTGCCCCTGGCTTTGACGTTTTTCACATATAATAATCGTGTCACATTTTGCATCTGTATATCCTGGCTCATCACAATAACAATAATTTTGGAACTTTTGTTCTTCTGCCCTTCGCGTGTCAGTACCCATCTTAATCGGGTATTATGACAGCAGTTTTTGGCTAGATGCTCTGTTTTACCACACATGTAATATTTTACCTGTCTTGCTGTTTCTTACTATTATTATGCCAACTTATTCCCTTGAAGCCTAATTATTTCCTGTCACTGACATAATCGTGCTCTCTTCTTGTTGGGCAATTTCCGCAGCCTCACCTAAGATCATGTTTTCGCCTTAACTGCACACAATAATCTGTGTACTCTTATTGACTAATCCTTGAATAAAACATTTGCAGCCTAGCGCATAAACTGTTCCTGCAGCAACGTTTTAGCTATGCTCTATCTGTTACTCTCGTTAAGGCAACCCAGAACTACTTGGATAGCTCATCTATCCTATTTCACCTAGAGGCAATTGATTCACCCAGGTACTGACTGGCTCTAAACATGTTGCAAGCATAGAAATCTATAGTCCTTTTATCACAATAGTTCTCCTCTAAAATGTTTCTCACTTCTGGCCAATTATTTGTGTTTTTCCTTACTATCAATTTAGCTCTAGCATCCCCCATTATTTTCGGCTTCACATAATGAGATATAATTTTGTGTCCTCAGTTTTAACGACTGCGAAAGTGACATTCACGTTTTCACTGAATTTTTGCAGTTCTCTTTTGCTACAACCAAATGTCTTCGGAACCAAAACTAACGCAACCTTAGCACTTATGTTAATGTTATCGCTACTGGAGGATGCCACTTTGTTACAATCTATTGGACCTTATTGTTAACTCGCCGCAACGGCTTGGTGTTCTGTTCTTTTGCTGGCCGCGCGGGATTAGCCGAGCGGTCTTAGGCGCTGCAGTCATGGACCGTGCGGCTGGTCTCGGAGGTTCGAGTCCTCCCTCGGGCATGGGTGTGTAAGTTTGTCCTTAGGATAATTTAGGTTAAGTAGTGTGTAAGCTTAGGTACTGATGATCTTAGCAGTTAGGTCCCTTAAGATTTCACACACATTTGAACATTTTTGTTGTTTTGCTGTTTCCTTTCTTCCTCTGATCTGATGCATCTTTGGTGCTGCTGCTTGTGTAGTTTGCTGGGCTCTCCGGTATCTTGCTTGCTGCTATTTGTAAGGGCTTCTTCTTCTTGTGGTGAGACTTGGTGACAACTGCTGTGTTTTATTCTCCTGCTTCCTGTGTCTTTTTTTCAGTTCACTAGTAGGATAAAGACATCGCTCGACTAGAGTGGCTAGCATATTCTCCAGACATGATCCCTGTCCAACGTAGCTGAGATTAATTTGAAAGAGCTGTTCATGGACCCACCAACCACTCTGAGCGATCTACGTCGAAATGCCGTTGAGGAGCAACAGTGCCTTGATGAACTTGTGGATAGTATGCTACGACGAATACAGGCACGCGTCAATGCAAGATGACGCGCTACTGGGTATTAGAGGTACCGGTGTGAACAGCAATCTGGACCACCACCTCTGAAGGTCTCGTTGTATGGTGGTAAAACATGCTATGTGTGGTTTTCATGAAAAATAAAAAGGGTGGAAATGATGTTTATGTTGATCTCTGTTCTAATTTTCTTTACAGGTTCGCAACTGTCGGAACCGAGGTGATGCAAAATTTTTTTTGATGTGTGTATATTTTAATAGTCATTAATACATACTCGAAATTTGCCTGAGTCATACCTGTGAAAACAATGACGGGGCCATCATTTGCACAGATATTGGATAGATTGCTGCAGAGAGGAACCAATCACATCCCAGACAATCTTCAAACAGATCACAGTGGCGAATTTAACAGTGGATATTTCAAGACAGTAGTGGAATTGTATGGAATACGCTACTACTTGGTGCTCTTTCAGATAAAGGCAAGTATAGTGGAATGTTGAACCAAATGACAAAGTATGAATATGGGTGTTTTTTAATTTTTGTGGTTACTATAAATGGATTGATATCCTGCCACAAATCATTTACTAGTGTAACCGGACTGTGCATCAAACAATGAATATGATAACAACTGATATTCATGATAATGAGCTTCTAAATAGGTGTACAGTCATGTTAAAATGGTAGATCTGCACAAACAGAAATTTGATGTTTGTGATTTCATAATGCAAGAGGGCATTTGAGAAATTATGCCTACCTAACTGGTCACCACAGATATTATAGTTTCTAAGGTGCAATCAACAAACCCTAGAACTTATATCTTAAAGGACAGCAGTGGTAGTGGTATTACTGGTAGTTTTTACACAGATTAATTACAGACAAGCAGTGAGCTGGAGATCTCTCTCTTAGAATGTATCATAAGGCAAGGGGGGAGTAAGACCCTTGTTAAATATCTCTGCTCCCCTTCATCACACTACAGGTGGTCGGATGCTGATGACCTGCTGCATAACAAGGTGTGAAAAACTCAAAAAATTCAGTAGCATTACGTGCATGGTAAGAGGCCCATCAGCAGAAGTGAAAGTATTCTGAACAATTTGCCTACAGAACTTCACATCCCTATGTCTAACTGCTGCACACCTGTACTGAAGCTTGAGAAACTACTTGTACATAGTGACAAGGGAATCGCTCTTTTAGACAAAGCCAGCATGCAACATGAAATCACATGAACGACAAAGAAGCATCTCCCAGGAGATCGGTTGTAAGGAGGAATATCGGTATTGGCCAATGTGGCACTGTACTTGTAGTTGTATGTAAAACTTGGTGTGGGAATGGCGTAAAATTTCAGTCAAGTTAAGAACGCAGCTCATTATGTATTGAAGAAGAAGAAGAAGAAGAACGCTATGTCAGGGTGATTAAAAATGCATTCTGTTATTGTCAGCAGCTAAAAGAACCTCAAAAGGGTGACTGATTAAAATTCCTAATGTCCTGTCTGCCTAGCACACTGAAGGGAATCCTTCTGTTCATAATTCTCTGGAGGGATTTACATTGACTGGTTCTTCACGCGGTGGCGTTGCAGCTGTATCCAGAGAAGTGAAAAATGTGGAAAACGAGCAGCAGCAGCAGCTTGATGGAGCAAAAAAAAAACATAACTGGGAAAGACTATATTTGAAACTGCAAATAAGAGGTCCAGGATCGTTCATTAAAAAAAGTATTAACTATACAGCCTGAAAGACCAACTACAAATATCTGTCCGCTAAATTCATCAAAAAGTTATATGTTCCAAGACTCCAGGAAGTATTTTATTTATGTGGACTACACTACTTAAGAGTATGTGTAAATCCAATGAATGTGAAACTGTTAATCTAGATGTTGAAGGAGGACCTGTAAACTCATTGGGTGACATATGTCAAAAGAAGAACTCAAAATAGTGTTTACAATTTTGATTCACTAGATGACTTTCAGCCTCCATAAGTACTATGCTGATACTTTAGCAGTAACTACACATTCTACAATTTTCAAAACTACGAAGACTTCAGTATATACCTCTGCAAATACCTATGTTTCATGTTCATCCTGACAGCTACAAAGAAGATATAAAAACAGTAATCACTCACACCAGTTCGTCAGTTGAGGTTGAGGAATGCTGTCACACACTGTCTTGAAAAGGGTGATACTACTATGTGCAAATTAGTTTCCAGCAACCAAATTAAGCAAAGGGGTTTGGAGTACTGTATTGAGTCGCTTAGAAACGTACAACACTATTCCTAAAATGGCAGCATCAAGCTGCAATCTATATCTGGGAAGAGGTAAACATATGCACATACATGTATAGGTGAAATGGCCCGTATCACGTTTCGAGCTATGCATGAACATCAATACGATTAAAACCTAGAAGCTAATAGACTTACACAAGAATATTCAGTAGGAACAGTACTAGGCTTCTCAAAGGATGAAATTCTGCAAAATGATCAAAAAACATTTACCAGTCAGCTCATTCAGTGGATATACTATCAGTTAGTACAGTTTGAGTAAAGTGCAATAATGCGACAGATTCATTTCCTAATGATATATTCATTCAGACAGTCTACAATTGCCTGTCTACAAGCAACGTCATTTACATCCCAGTGGCTGTTCGGACATCAGATCATCTCAAATTGAAGTTTGTGGATCAAAACGACCGTCTCGTCAATTTCTGTGGTGAAGAAATCATGCAACGGCTACATCTCAAGCCGTGTGGGCTTATGATATAAAACCAGCCCACGTAGTCAACAGCACATCACTTTACATCTGAAACCTGATGTGTAAACAATAAAGAACCATCACTTCCTTATGTCCTGTCCTTGGGCTTCTAACCACACAAAAAACAGTGTCATCCCTCAACATAATTGCTCCAGTCGAATACGAAAAATGAATTATTTACCAGGAATACTTCTCACACGAACCTTTTGCTTCAGCAGTGGTCGAAAACAGTGATGAGATCCTGGTTGTGATCCAGGATCAAGGTGTTTTGACCATTCCAAGTAACAGTATCCCGTATTTGGAGAGGAAATTCATGTAAAACGATGGAGATACTGCAGCAACATCTCACTTTACACGTAACGCATTCAATTTCCTGTTTCAGGAAGTGCGATATGAGCTGAATGGTATTGCAATTGACTGCACTTCACATTAGCCTTTACAACATACATTCCAGTGTCAAAATTTTTACAGAAAAACCGACATCAGCAGATGAATACAAGCGATTTAATATATGCATACCTGTCAAGATACTGGTGAGATACTCTGGGGATATGAAGCACATTCTAGTTATCGTTAACCAGGAAAATATCTAAGTACAAAGAGGAACAGAGTATTGTAGATATCTAAGGAGTTGGTGTCCATCCAAGAAATAACAAAATTGTGCTTGAGTACTTAATTTGGAAAATGCCCCATGCCTCTCTAACTGACTAATTATGCTTAAACGTTTAGAAATACTTAGCTGTGCCACTCAGTTACCTTTAAATTCCACATCACGAGAGCTGTTTGAATATCCTCTACTTCTACCCTCATCCCAACAATTACGTACTATTAATACAGCAGTTCAGCTAGAAACACCTTGATTCATCATACTCGCATTTCAAACTGATAGGCAAGCAAATCTCAAATGTTGTTCGAATGAATTTGACAGTTGTAATTTAACATATGTGGAAGTTTACTTTTATTCAATAAGTTTTACCCATATGACAACATACATCAAGAGTGGTCTAATTTACACAGACTGTTTTTCGATATGTAATGCAGGTTTCGTCCACAATATTAGTGAAGAGGATGAGGAGTGATTGCTCAGACCAAAGGAATTTAAGAAGTTGGCTCCAATTGTCATTTTAAATTGCTCAAAACATAACGAGGTGTGAAGACTGGACTGATTGACATCGGCATTGAATTTTAAGCCTCTCAAAAATTCCTTGCCAAGACAGCAGAATTTGCACTAATACTATTTAATCGTATCATCAGCTACAGCCCACTTACTCCAGTTGTGCAAAGTCTAGTATAAATTAATAGGTGCAGAATAACAACTAAATCATTTCACTATGACACCTCAAACTGCAATATAATAATTGCTGCTAAAGATTTCTTCTGTTTATATGGGCACTCTATATTTAACGATATTAGCTTCATCATCATAACATTTTCTACATTAGTCGCTTCAAGAGAATGTTTCATGGACATTAAATGCATCAAAACAGTTAAAACTACTTCGTCGTTAAGTCGTAATTTTCATGGAACGAACAGCGTCGATTAACTTACTAAGGTATAGTGACATCATCATAAAGATTTGATGATCTAAATTGAGAGTTTATCTGAAAGAAACAGTGGATGTCCAGTGCTACATCTCTTTAGGATTAGTAATAAGATGACAAAGAATTGTTTGGTTGTGCATTATACAACGTAAAACTATTGTTAAATTAGATTCTAAATGAATGATTTATAAACGATCTCTTCTTATTTCAAAAATGTACCCCTAGTGCTCTCACCCCTCCAGGAACTGTAGAGTCATGCATCCATCCGAAATGAAAGTTAAGCTGCTACTGGTTCTGATCTACACCCAGTTCCACTCCCCCAGCCAAGGTATGCTGTTGGTTCATATTTCACTGCGGTCTGTTGGTATCATTCATGCATGGTGTTGGTATCATTATCAGCAGATTATCGTAAAGAGATCCATCAGCAGCAGCTATGGCAGCAAATGTCCTCATTTCGAGGGGACTGGTGAAGATGACTCCTCTTTGATGAAGACACATTTTCAGTTTTAAGAGAACATGTTGCAAATGAGGATCTTGCATGTAAGTAGCAGTCATTTTCAATATATGTGTGCAAATTTCCGATGCTTATAGACTGTTGCTCTTGTTTCAGGAATACTGAATAATGATCATGATTTGAGTGCAACCTCTATAGATGTAACTTCATCATCTCTGGGTGAAAATCAAATATACATGCCTGCGAATTTTTCGAATTTTACTTGCCAAGTGTCACTCTTGTTTTAGAATCGATCAGTTACGATGAATAAAAACCAAGTCGATTCTCAGTTTTGCCATCATCGCAGAGCTGGCATCCTAACATTAATAGATACCTAGAGATGTCGGCTACACCATCCCATGATGAATGTGGTATATACTTAACTTTGTTATTGTCTGTAATTGTCGCATTTTACTTACCTAGCGTCGTTGTTGTTGCTTTAGGTTTGATTAATATCAATGTTGGGCCACACACACCATCTTTGGCATCGCCAGCATGAAAAGGTATTGGCGTGCTAACGTTAAGACACTGAAGAGCCAAAGAAACTGTTATAGTCATACCTATTCAAATACAGATACATGCAAACAGGCAGAATATGGCGCTGCGGTCGGCAACGCCTATATAAGACAACAAGTGTCTAGCGAAGTTATTAGACTGGTTACTGCTGCTACCATGGCAGGTTGTCAAGATTTAAGTGAGCTTGAACATGGTGTTATAGTCGGCGCAGGTGAGATGGGACACAGCTTGTCTGGGGCAGCGATGAAGTAGGGATTTTCCAGTACGACCATTTCACGAGTGTACCGTGGATATCAGGAATTCGGTAAAACATCAAATCTCTGACACTGCTGGGACCGCAAAAAGATCCTGCAAGAACGGAACCACCGGCAATTGAAGAGAATCGTTCAACGTGACAGAAGTGCAACCCTTCCGAAAATTGCTGCGGATTTCAATGCTTGGCCATCAACAAGTGTCAGCGTGCGAACCATTCAACGAAACATCATCTATATGAGCTTTGGTAGCCGAAGGTCCACTCGTGTACCATTGATGACTGCACGACTCAGAGATTTACGCCTCGCCTGGGCCTGTCAACACTGGCATTGGACTGTTGATGACTGGAAACATTTTGCCTGATAGTCGGACGAGTCTCGTTTCAAATTGCATCGAACGGATGGACGAATATGGGTATGGAGATAACGTCATGAATCCATGGACCCTGCATGCATGTCAGCAGATGACTGTTGAAGCTGGTGGAGGCTCTGTAATGATATGGGGCGTGTGCAGTTGGAGTGATATAGGACCCCAGATACATCTAGATACGACTCTGACAGGTGACACCTACGTAAGCATCCTGTCCGATTACTTGCATCCATTCGTGTCTATTGTGCATTCCGACGGACTTGGGCAATTCCAGCAGGACAATGCGACGCACCATAGGTCCGTATCTGAGTTTTAACACTCCCGCTGGCCACCAAACTCCCAAGACATGAACATTATTGAGCATATCGGGGATGCCTTGGAACTTGCTGTTCAGAAGAGATCTCCACCCTCTCGTATTCGTACGGGTTTGTGGACAGCCCTGCAGCATTCGTGGTGTCAGGTCCCTCCAGCACTACTTCAAACATTAGTCGAGTCCATGGCACGTCGTGTTGCGGCACTTCTGCGACTTCTACGTGCTCGCGAGGGCTCTACACGATATTTAGGCAATTGTACCAGTTTCTTGGGCTCTTCAGTGTAGCTGCTAAGTGCTATACCACCTACTGCACTCCCCTGACGTAAGCACTGGTGAGTTCATTTCGAGTTATGAACTAAAGGAAACAACAGACCGCGCCGCTCGAACTGTCAACACAACTGGCACTGCTAAGAGTATCCTACGACTTACACATCGCTGGCAACGGGTTATACACAATGCTGGTGATTACTTTGAAGGTCAATAAAACTTTGAAACACGTATATATTTTGTACGAGCTGTAAATAAATAGTTGCCACTGTTAAAGTTCCAACCCTCGTAAATATCGTCTTCAAAGAGAATCGCCAGTAAACTTACGCTGCCCATCCTGGACTCGATATTCATGCAGGCACAACCACAAAAACTCGCTGAAACACTCTATCAGGGGGATTTACATATGACCTGAACTGTATTTCTCAATGATAGTAGGTTTCAGCTTGTAGAGAAGAAAGGGGTCTTCCCATACAGATATCCGGATTCAGTGGAGCAGCTCAAAAAAATCTCAGTGTCTGCCATTGCAGACATTTTCGAAATATTCTGAAGTGTATGCTGGGAAACATTGCATTCTACTACATCACGTCAGGGCTTTTTCGGATGCTATGTGCAAACTCACATGTGTCAACACTGAACTCTTAACTATTGTTGAGATACTTCTGTTTTTCGAGCGAAGGATTATTGGGGGAGGGGGGATTTGCAAATGTGTTCAGAGGCCCACCAATACAAATAACCCACGAATGTGTGAACAATTCAATGAAACATCCAGCGATTTAAGTTAGATCACGTAGTTGAACTTAAACGACTTATACGGTCTTGCCAGGTAACAGTCTTTATCTATTCAAGGGTTTTGATGGCTGTCTGATAAGAAAATCTTCGGAGAAGTTGATTTCTCTTCTGCAGAGGCTAATTCTTGAGATGAATATGTTTTATAGGTAGATTTAAAGTATCGTAATAGTTTTCACGACGTGCATATCCATTTGTCATTATGTTCAGAGCGCTGAGCTCCACAAAACCATTAGCACCCCAAGCTGCTCACTGCTGTTGGCAGTTTAGAAGGAAAAACTGAGTTCATTATATGTTATCGAAATCTTTAGCAGTGTCTCAAGTTGGGGTTTAACCTGGATAGAGACTGGACTGTTTCCTTCAAGCATCCTTCATGATTGAAGGAATACTTTGATGTATAAGGTGCTGCCAAATTAAGACAAGAGTAAACCGTTTATTATTTCAAAAGAAATAGACATAATACATTTATCCCCCTGCTAGACAAACCGATCAATGCCTTAATGGAAAAGTGTTTGCGATTGCCTATGTAACCATAACTGCACTCAGGCGCGCACCTCTTCATCCCAAGCAAATCGATGGCCGCGAATGTCTGTCTTCAGGGCTCCAAAAATATGGAAATCGCCTTCGGAGAGATAAGAACTGATGGAGAACGTGTAAGGGCTTCCCAGCAACATTTCTGCAACGTAGTCGAAATAACCTTGGCAACATGAGATCCCACTTCGGACGGAGAGCTGCATTCAACGATACAATCATGGTTTCGTAGGCTACTGAAAACATTGTTCCATGAAGGCATTGGCCGCCCTGTCTCACAGTGGGGTAAATGTATTAACAGTTATGGCCATTACTTTTGAAACAATAAACAGTTTATTTAGTTTTTTCTGTCTATCTCGTTTCCATACATGCGAATCGATGCTATACCTCCGTTAATCTTGATGTTGACAGTCGCTAAGAGCGGTGCTAGTAGCACCACTGTGAGGATGCATATCAGGTTTCCTTTAAATACACTACCGGCCGTTAAAATTGCTACACCACGAAGATGACGTGCCACAGACGCGAAATTTAACCGACAGGAAGAAGATGCTGTGATATGCAAATGATTAGCTTTTCAGAGCATTCACACAAGGTTGTCGCCGGTGGCGACAGCTACGACGAGCTGACATGAGGAAAGTTTCCAACCAATTTCTCATACACAAACAGCAGTTGACCGGCGTTGCCTGGTGAAACGTTGTTGTGATGCCTCGTTTAAGGAGGAGAAATGCGTACCATCACGTTTCCGACTTTGATAAAGGTCGGATTGTAGCCTATCGCGATTGCGATTTATCGTATCGCGACATTGCTGCTCGGGTTGGTCGAAATCCAATGACAGTTAGCAGAATATGGAATTGGTAGGCTCAGGAAGATAATATGGAATGCTGTGCTGGATCCCAAAAGCCTCGTATCACTAGCAGTCGAGATGATAGGCATCTTCTCCGCAAGCCTGTAACGAATCGGGCAGCCATGTCTCGATCCCTGAGTCAAGAAATGGGGACGTTTGCAAGACAACAAGCATCTGCACAAACGGTTCGACGACTTTTGCAGCAGCATGGACTATCAGCTCGGAGACCATGGCTGCGGTTACCCTTGACGCTGCATCACAGACAGGAGCGCCAGCGATGGTGTACTCAACGACGAACCTGGGTGCACGAATGGCAAAACGTAATTTTTTCGGATGAATCCACCTCCTGTTTGTAGCATCATGATGGCCGCATCCGTGTTTGGCGACATCGCGGTGAACGCACATTGGAAGCGTGTATTCTTCATCGCCATACTGGCGTATCACCCAGCGTGATAATATGGGGTGCCTTGGGTTACACGTTTCGGTCACCTCGTGTTCGCATTGACGGCACTTTGAATAGTAGACGTTACATTTCAGATGTCTTACTACCCGTGGCTCCACCCTTCGTTCGATCCCTGCGAAACCCCACATTTCAGCAGGATAATGCACGACCTCATGTTGCAGGTCCTGTACGGGCCTTTCTGGATACATAAAATGTTAGATTGCTGCCCTGGCCAGCACATTCTCCAGATGTCTCACCAACTTAAAATATCTGGTAAATGGTGGCCGAGCAACTGTCTCGTCACAATACGCCAGTCACTACTCTTGATGAACTGTGGTATCGTGTTGAAGCTGCATTGGCAGCTGTACCTGTACACGCCATCCAAGCTCTGTTTGACTGAATGCCCAGGCGTATCAAGGCCGTTATTACGGCCAGAGGTGGTTGTTTTGGGTACTGATTTCTCAGGTACTCTGCACCCAAATTGCGTGAAAATGTAATCACATGTCAGTTCTAGTATAATATATTTGTCCAATGAATACCCGTTTATCATCTGCATTTCTTCTTGGTGTGGCAATTTTAATGGCCAGTAGTGTACATGCTGTAACGGTCGTGAGCGCTAGTTACCTTTGACGGTGCACGTGGTGAGTCGATGTTAGTCAAGAATGCCTTTACAGCGACAAAGAAGCCATTACCAACATCTCACTGAGTTTGAATGAGGTCGTGTACCAGAGGTACGAGAAGCCGGATGTTCCTTCTGTGATATTGCAGAAAGACTTGGCAGAAATGCATCCTCCGTACATTATTGCTGGCAGCGACGGTCACGAGGATGTACGATCGCAAGACGTCCGGGCTCCGGACGTCCATGTGTCACTACCGAGAGGGAAGACCACTATGTTCGGCGTAAGGCTCTGGTTCATTGTACTGCATCTGCAGCAGCAATTTAAGCAGATGTTGGGACCACAGTGATGCAATGAACTGTTACAAATCGTTTATTTCAAGGACAGCTTCGAGCCAGACGCCCTGTTGCGTGCATTCCACTGACCCAAAACCCTCGCCGTTGTGACTTCAGTGGTGTCAAAACAGAAGGCATGGGAGGGCAAAGTGAACGTCTGTTGTGTTTTCTGATAAAGTTTGCTTTTGCTTCGGTGCCAGTGATGGGCGTATGTTGATTAGGAGAAGGCCAGCCGAGGGTCTGCAACCATCCTGTCTGCATAGTAGACACACTGGACCTACACCTCGTGTTATAGTCTGGATGTAGATGTAGATGTAGATGTAGATGTAGATGTAGAGTGTGATTTCGTATGACAGCAAGAGTACTCTCGTGGTTATCCCACGCACTTTGACTGCAAATTCGTATGTCAATCTGGTGATTCGACCTGTTGTGCTGCCATTCGTGAACAACATTCAACGGGTGTTTTCCACAGGAAAACGCTCGCCCATATACCGCTGCTGTAGCCCAGCATGGTTTACAGAGTATCGATATGTTTCCTCGGCCTGTTCGATCACCAGATCTGTTTCTAGTCGAGTACATGTGGGACATCATCGGTCGACAATTCCAGCTTCACCCATAAACAGCGTTAACTATCCATATACTGACCGATCAAGTGCGACAGGCATGGAACTTCACCCCATAAAATGACGTCCGGCACCTGTTTGCACGTTTGCATTCAACAAACTGGCTGTTACACCAGTTATTAATGTACCAGCATTTCACGTTTGCAATATCTTATCTCGCGCTTACATTAGCCTGTGATCTTCCAATGTTAATCACTTAAATATATTACCTAGGGCAATGTACTCTCGAAATTTCATTACTCTACATCAATTAATTTTTGGTCTTATGATTTTTGTCCGTCAGTATATAATGATGCAGGTAAGTAGTATTTCTAAACACTCTTCATTGTGAACGGTCTGTGGCATAAGGTCCAAACCCCTGCTGGGCGCTCTTGAGTACCCACACAGCTTGGCCGCGGGCGCTGTCAGCCAGCAGTCCCCCCCTCCACACTGCTAACTAACATCGCTCTTCTGTTACCAATGCGTTCGCGGCAGGGCGGGACTCTTTACTTCGTGTCACTAGTGCTGTCGGTATCGAAGTCTCTTTGGCATTCGTGATAGGACAAAATTATTCAAAGGAAAATGGCTGAGGGTAGTTAAGATATTCAAAACGGAAATCGGTCTAATCTCTACGTTTCAAAGCGCAATAGGAAGAAAATTATTTTTTAGAGAAACACAAACGGACACTCAATGCCTATTTCGTAACTCCATTTTATCGGCAAGGAAGAATTACCTTGTGGAGTGACATTTTCCACTGCTTCATGAGAAATTCGTGATCACTTTGGCTACTGAGGAAAAGACAGCCAAACTTCTCTAAATAAAAGAGGAAAGCTCATGTAGATACATGTCTTTTCTTGAAGATGTTACTATTATTTGTAAATCATATTTTAGCTCTCCCTTTTAACGTGTTTACTGGAAGAGAACCATGCCATACACAATGATGGTGCATTTAGATAAAGTTACCACCGGCCGGCCGGTGTGGCCGAAGGTTCTGGGCGCTTCAGTCTGGAACCCTGTGACCGCTACGGTCGCAAGTTCGAATACTGCCTCGGGCATGGATGTGTGTGATGTCCTTAGGTTATTTGGGTTTAATTAGTTCTAAGTTGTAGGGGACCGATGACCTCAGATGTTGAGTCCCATAGTGCTCAGAGTCATTGGAACCATTTTGAGTTACCACCTATCTCTTAGAATGACCAAACAGCGAGTTCCTTCAGTGATGAAGAATTTGTTGAAGAGTGCTTCATTTCTGCTACAACTATCTTGTGTCCAGCGACTCCTCCGTTTTTCGAAAAAATGACTCTGAACACTATGGGACTTAACATCTGAGGTCATCAGTTCCCCAGAACTTAGAACCACTAAAAACCTAACTAACCTAAGGACATCACACACATCCATGCTCGAGGCAGGATTCGAACCTGCGATCATAGCGGTCACGCGGTTCCAGACTGAAGCGCCTAGAACCGCTCCGCCACTCCGGCCGGCAATTTTCGAAACAGTTCGTCTTTCGCGGAGAGCAATTTGCAGAGATGCATCAAAGAGATGGTGGACGAAGTGGAAACACCACTGAAAGATAAAAATAAAGATTTGGTTTTCTATGTTTGGTTTTGGATAAAAGCACAGATATAGTGAATGTTGCTCAGCTTGCGGTGTTTGTTAATGATGTCGGAAAATTCATCTTGGAGGACTCTTTGATATAGTGCCAATGCAAGATGCAGCTATGGGCGAGGACGTACATGACCCTTGTTGTGAAAACTTACATTGATTGTAAGGGGTGGAGTTCCTGCAATCATTGTTCAAAAGTCTGGTGCAGTTGATTTGATAATGAATAAGTGAAATAAGTTGGTAAGTAGCAAGAAATAGAAGCGATAAATTGCGTCCTACATTGCGTTAATCTGCTGGCAAAATGTGCCAAAATAAGTGGCGTCGTTGGCGTTGTTGTAAACAGAGCTAAAAAAACTGAGATAGCACGGGCTGGGACATCAGCAGTTTAAATGCTTCTCGCCAGACCTCTGGTATGATTATGACAATGTGTCATATTTTTATGAAGTACACTGGTTGTTTTTGCCGTTTTTCAAAGCTCGCAGAAAGAATTGCAAAGTCTTACGATATGGTATGGAGCACAAGAGGGTGCGTAAAAGCGTAAATTCATTTACTTTTCTTCACGACTGAATCGTTATAAGGTAACTATTATTACATTTTTATTCAATGACACTTTTGTGTAACAGAAGAGTGGTGTTTAACGCAGCACTTCAGCACTATGCACATGTTATATTGCGTCGTGAGTATTCGTTGCATTATCGTACTGTAATAATTACGATATTGCAAAGAATACTACTGTGACCACAGACTCGAGCATCAGCTTTTGATCGTGTATTATCGAGAATCTTCAGAAATGTTCCAGAATAAGAGAAAACGATCTATGCGCTCATCGTGCCCGCACGGAGAAACAAATTCCAGCAGTGCCCGCGGGCAGCTCACGCGCCTAGCCCCGATCTAAACCCTCAGTCGCTAGATGCTGAGTAGTGATGCTGCGATGTTAAACCATCCTTCTGTTCGATGTATGTGAAAATCGTAGATGTTTGATTGAGAGTCCTATAATAAAGACACAAAAGAATTATAGACATAGGCTGCTAGTAAGCGTTGATTGAAATCAGTGGGGAAAATTGAAAATTTGTGCCAGACCAGGATTCGAGGCCGGGTCTCCTGCTTAGTAGGCGCCTACTCACTCAGACCACACTTTTCTTTTTTTTCTTTTTCTTTTTTTAGGTTGTATTTTGTCATAGCGGACGCCACATGACATCTGTTTAAATTCGTTGTTGGTTCGTTCACTCGTTTTTTTTTTATTATAGAGATGAGCCTGCCCTCCGGCCGAACACGCTGAGCTACTGTGCCGGCTACCACTGAGCCATCCCCACACAGTGGTCAGTGCAACTACACGGACAATCCTAACACGTCTCCTGTCAAACCCAAATTCTCAACTTATCCACACACTACTAATGTAGTGCCCCTTATCCACATACGTATAGTCCTAGAATACTTAATCCACACAGGTCGCTTATCAGAGTTATAAAAAGCGAGTCTTTTTCATAATTTATTTAGGAATTCATTAAAGTAAAAGAAATGGAGTGCTACTATGGAGATCAAGGCCCTTTCTACTCAAAGTGTAGCTGTGGCACCAAGCGAGTTTCTTATAATTGGTGTATAAAATACTGTCAACATTTACCTCACGTGGGTGTGGGTATAGCTGAGACTACAGGACTGTTGGCTAAACAGCCTTATGGTACTCTTGTTCCAAGAATGCCATTTCTTTTCACTACGAGAAGGAAGAAGAAGTTAAATGTTGATGAGTACCTCTTTTTATGGGCGAAAGTCGGCAATGGCAATTGTAAAATAACGGTGATTGTGTGATTTATTATAGACAATAAAGTGTTATCTGTCCTTTCCTTATCTCTTTTCCTCATCTCCCTCCCTCTTTTTATTAAAAATGTATTCATTTTTTGTTTTGGTGGCCGTGCTGCTCTTGGTTGCACGCTAGGCGAGTGACCTTGAACGGGACTTAGTCTCTGGACGAGGCTGCCGGGCAACACGGGTCCTAGTATTACTAGGTCCGTGTTGCAGAATAATTCACTTCCGGTCGCGCCAGTCGGGACTGTGAGCTCATTAAAGGAGCTAGACTGACGTTCGTTAGAAATTATCTAGGAACTACATGAACTCGACTGACGCCTTGACAGCTACAACATACAGCTCATGCAGTGCTTATTAATATGCCTGCCAAAGAGGTGTGTAGTAGTATTGTTTGATCTTTTGTACTTTAGAATATGAATACATGAACTGTTGGATAGCTTTAAGGGGACCACAGCGTGGTTCAGGTCGAAAAAAATCGATTTTCGGTTTTCATCATACTTCGATAGATTAAGGTTTTGTATGAACATCAAGAGCTCAGATGGAAACCTAGTTCTAAGCAAAGAAGGGAAAGCAGAAAGGTGGAAGGGGTATATAGAGGGTCTATACAAGGGCGATGTACTTGAGGACAATATTATGGAAATGAAAGAGAATGTAGATGAAGATGAAATGGGAGATAACATACTGCGTGAAGAATTTGACAGAGCACTGAAAGACCTGAGTCGAAACAAGGCCCCCGGAGTAGACAACATTCCATTAGAACTACTGACGGCCTCGGGAGAGCCAGTCCTGACAGAACTCTACCATCTCGTGAGCAAGATGTATGAAACAGGCTAAATACCCTCAGACGTCAAGAAGAAGATAATAATTCCAATCCCAAAGAAAGCAGGTGTTAACAGATGTGAAAATTACCGAACAGTTTAATAAGCCACAGCTGCAAAATACTAACACGAATTCTTTACAGACGAATGGAAAAACTAGTAGAAGCCGACCTCGGGGAAGATCAGTTTGGATTCCGTAGGAATACTGGAACACGTGAGGCAATACTTACCTTACGACTTATCTTAGAAGAAAGACGAAGGAAAGGCAAACATACGTTTCTAGCATTTGTAGACTTAGAGAAAGCTTTTGACAATGTTGATTGGAATACTCTCTTTCAAATTCTGAAGGTGGCAGGGGTAAAATACAGGGAGCGAAAGGCTATTTACAATTTGTACAGAAACCAGATGGCAGTTATAAGAGTCGAGGGGCATGAAAGGGAAGCAGTGGTTGGGAAGGGAGTGAGACAGGGTTGTTGCCTCTCCCCCAATGTCATTCAATCTGTATATTGAGCAAGCAGTAAAGGAAACAAAAGAAAAATTCGGAGTGGTATTAAAATCCATGGAGAAGAAATAAAAACTTTGAGGTTCGCCGATGACATCGTACTTCTGTCAGAGACAGCAAAGTACTTAGAAGAGCATTTGAACGGAATGGATAGTGTCTTGAAAGGAAGATATAAGATGAACATCAACAAAAGCAAAACGAGGGTAATGGAATGTATTCGAATTAAGTCGAGTGATACTGAGGGAATTAGATTAGGAAATGAGACACTTAAAGTAGTAAAGGAGTTTTGCTATTTGGGGAGCAAAATAACTGATGATGGTCGAAGTAGAGGGGATATAAAATGTAGACTGGCAATGGCAAGGAAAGCGTTTCTGAAGAAGAGAAATTTGTTAACATCGAGTATAGATTTAAGTGTCAGGAAGATATTTCTGAAAGGATTTGTATGGAGTGTAGCCATGTATGGAAGTGAAACATGGACGATAACTAGTTTGGACAAGAAGAGAATAGAAGCTTTCGAAATGTGGTGCTACAGAAGAATGTTGCAGATTATATGGGTAGATCACATAACTAATGAGGAAGTATTGAATAATATTGGGGAGAAGAGAGAAGAGAAGTTTGTGGCACAACTTGACCAGAAGAAGGGATCGATTGGTAGAACATGTTCTGAGGCATCAAGGGATCACCAATTTAGTATTGGAGGGCAGCGTGGAGGGTAAAAATCGTAGAGGGAGACCAAGAGATGAATACACTAAGCAGATTCAGAAGGGTGTAGGTTGCTGTAGGTACTGGGAGATGAAGAAGCTTGTACAGGATAGAGTAGCATGGAGAGCTGCATCAAACCAGTCTCAGGACTGAAGACCACAACAACAACGAAGGTTTTATTTAAGTACTCTGAAAAGGATTTTGCTAAAAAAAAAAATTTTCGAGAATTTTCCTATCACGCGTGTTTATGTGCCATGCCCACATTTCCGTCACCCACTTTTCTGCATATATTTTAGATCTTTATATCCCCTATATTGCACGTTAGGGATTTTTTTTTACTCCCGAGCGTGTGGGCTATCCTTGGAATGCAACGGTCGGTATTCTCTTGTTTTTGCTGTTTGTAAACAACACGCTTTCAAACATGCGATTAGTTTTGTTCAAGTGTGATTGCGAGCAGTTGTTATATTTACGTTTGCGGTGCTTGTTTACAAATGTACCCACCTCTTTCACAGCTGTTTATATAGAAGCTCCTGCAAGTTAAGCCTATACCTAACGTCCTCTACTGATGATAAGCCATTTCATGGATCGTGTCCTTCAGGAGAAAATTCGTGGTGCAAATACAATAGGGCTCAGACACGAGAATCTTATTCTCACCAGCATTCTCTTCCTGCTGCTGTCATTACAGCAATTAAACCTATTTTCAGAGACTTGGCTCATCCTGACCTTCTAAGGAAATGTCTGCATGGGCAGACACAGAACCCAAATGCATACAATGAAACTAGGAGTTCATAATGCTGTTATTACAGTCAATTGTGGTAATATTGGGAATTGTTGGGTACTGAAAAAGTTGGGAATTAATCCTGGTGAAAATATGATCACTGGGCTGCAACACTGCGATAAAATGCGGATAGCCGATGCAGACAGATCTGCATATATGGCCGAGAAAGCAAGACTAGCATCCAGGAAGGTGAAAAAGAAGCTGGAAGAACTGCTAGAGGCCAAAGAAGGGCCATCATATGGAGCAGGACAGTTTTAATTGACTGTAAGTAACAAATTTCAAAAGTTTTTTCTGTGAAGTCAATTTCCCACAAACTAAAATTTTCAGTAGATATGCCACATTATATCAGAAACTATCATAGATAAATGAATGAAATTTTCAGAGACTCTGCATGACATAAAAAGCAGCTTGTGGTACTACATTCATTAATATTCCTCCAAACTTAATATTAATTGTTAATAAATTTAAAAAAGTATTTCTTAAAAACTATAAAATCGATAAAGTATTTTTAGTACAGTTGACTCTATTAGCACCATGTAACATACAGTAAAAATATTAAGGTCCTGCATCAAATAGTTTTTTTTAAGAAATGGGTCAAATACTTGCCTAAATTAACATGGGTTAAACATGCAGGGTGTGGTCCCCTTATGTCATCGCCATGCCATGTTGTGTATTCAGATACATGTTTAGTATCTGAGCTCGAGATTCATTGATGTGGCTGGAAGCTGCGAAAGCCTGTCTGACTTGTGAAGGCAATGACGAATAGCCCCATATCAGCATTATTGGTATGTTAGTGACATAGAACTTGTTCAGACCTATCATGTCGGGTCTGTTGGTCTACCCTACAGCTATCACAGAACTCTACAGACTGCATGCATTCAGCAGTCGGCACAGTTCACTCAGGAGCCCTCCTCAATTTTTTTAAGCATCTGCAATTGTTTATAGTAAAAACATAGTGCATCGGATGTTTAAAACTTATGACGCGAAGTGCATTTAAACATTAAATACAAATCATTCTATTGTTTAAATATTAAATAAACCATTTTTCAACATATCAAAAATGGCTTACTTCCATGCCCCTTATAGCAGGCACTTGACAGAGACTTTCTCTGGTGCAGTGTGAGTAATCAGCAGAGGCTTCGATGAGCTGTGTGGAGAAACCTGCCTCATATGAATTATGCTTGCATTGCTGATGGCTTGGATACCACTGGATATGTGAGGACCTGGAAGGGGCTTTGTCATCCTGTAGCTGCTTGTCAGATCATTGGTCATGTGATGGCCTCGCGTTAGTTTGTGGTTGTTTAAACAAATAAAAATTGAGCACCGTTGTTTATCCTACTATACACACACAGTCGTGCTGGGGGACTGCAAAGGCGAGACGCTGCCCATGGACAATTTCGGCGTCTTGTCTATGAGTCTGTGGTAGTACGGATGGGGAGCAGCAGCAGCACAGCTGTGATGTGGCATGGAGGAGGTCCCCGACACATCATGAGCAGCTATTGTTTAAATAAATAAACTTTCCTATCCTACTTTACACAGAGGAAGAGGTAATTGTGTGAACATGAGTGCAGCACAAGCAGGCTGTGACACCACTGAACTTGAAAATTATGGCAGTCGTACAGGCTGGGACAGTGGACTATCTCATCATTTTGAACTGGGTTGTAACTTCCCGCCAATTTAAACTTAGCAAAAACTTCCATCTTGGATTTTTTTAATTCGCTGCCATTTTAATCTTAGGACAAGTGGTCTATGCGCGCCATTTTGGAATGTAAACTTAGCACAAGTGACTTCCTGCTTATGTTGTCATACGGAAGGTGTGTGGTGTAAAATATGGCAATGTTACATGACATCATCAGGTGACACTATTGGAAATCTGGAAATAGTTCAGGCTTTATCGTCAGTTCCCCCTGCTGTCATGGGATATCCTCATAATTCAAGTCTCTGTCGCAAACTTCATTTCTGCTCCAGCTGTGGAGTGTATGTGCTGCGTTATAGCAGTAGTTTTATGTACATATCTTTGACCTTTTGTTAAGTAACTCACAACAAAGATTTTAAATTTTTGATAATGTAATTAGTAAAGGATATATCATGACTTAACAACAAAATGGCATTTTAAAGGTCGAAGCGTTAATATGGTATATCTGAGCATCGAATGCTGGTGACAGAATGTGTGGGAAAAATGACTTTCTCATACAAACAGCCAATAACAACCATTCAGGTAGGAGACATTCGACGAATGTTAGGAGATCCAGTATCCCTGTTTTAGTTTACAGTGTTTTACTGAATTATACTTTATGTAGACAAGTGCCGAAAGATGAAAATTCTACTAATATATCAATTTCATATTCCACTTGCAAAATACTGAGACGAGTTATTTAAAAAAGAATGGAAAAACTTTTACGAGTAGAAGCCGACTTCAAGGATACTATTTCAGGTTCTGAAGGAATATAGGGACATATAAGACAATACTGACCCTACGACTCATCTTAGAAGAAAGGTACACCTACGTTTATAGCATTTGCATATTTAGAGAAAGCCATTGACACTGTTAAGTGGAATTCATTCTTTGGAATACCCAAGGTAGCAAGGACTGGTTATTTACAACTTTTGTAGGAGCTAGATTGCCGTTATAAGAGCCAGAGGACATGAAATTGAAGTAGTTGTTGAGAAGGAAGTGGAACACGGTTGTAGTCTGCCACTATGTTATTCAGTTTGTACTCTGAGCAAGCAATAAAGATAACTAAGGAGAAATTTGGAATTAGATTTACAGTTCAAACGGAAGAAATTAACACTCTGAAATTGGCCGACGACATTTAATACTGTCAGAAGCGGCAAAAAACTTCAAAGAGGAGTAGAATGGCATGGATAGTGTCTTGAAAAGATGTTATAAAATGAACATCAACAAAAGTAAAACGGGGGTAATGGACTGTAGTCGAAATAAATCAGGTTATCCTGAAAGAATTACGTCAGGCAATGATACACTATAAGGAGTAAGAAACGTTTTCTATTTGGACAGCAAAAATAACCAAAATAGATAGGACAGAAAATGCAGACTGGCTATAGCAAGAAAAGAATTTTAAAAAAGGAGTTGTTTAACATGTAATATAAATTTTAAGTGTTAGAAAGCCTTTTGGGAAGATTTAGCCTTGTAAAAAAGTGAAACATGGAGAATAAACAGCTCAGACAAGGAGAGAATAGAAGCTTTTGCAATGTGGTGTTATAGAAGAATTGATGTGACACATCCTGGAGGCATATAGGAATCGTCAGTATAGTAATGGAGGGAAGTGTATGTGGAGGGGGTGGTAAAAATTATAGAGGAAGACTAAAAGATAAGTACGGTAAGCAAGGTCAAATGAATTCAGGTTGCAGTAGTTATTCAGAGATGAAGAGGCTTGCACAGGACAGAGTAGCATGGAGATGTGCATCAAATATGTCTTCAGGCTGAAGGCCACAATAAAAACATACTGTTTGTGAATGTGTTATACAGGGTATTTCAAAAAAGCATCGACAACGCTTAGGCTTGGTATGTTGTGTGGGAAGGCACACTGATAGGTTTTCAAGAAGTAACCCATACACAGAAACAAATGGCTTGGGATTGGAGATAGGTATGCATTCCATATTACATCAACAAACCCAATATGTCTACATTACAGACTTCGAGCTGCTTAGCGCCTGCGTCAATGCAGATTCTACATTGGTGGTCCTGAGCCTCATACACATGAACCAACACATGTGACTGTCCTTTAAATACTTCAATCACTCTGTGGACTCGAGCAATAAGGTCCTCCGCTGACATTATAAGTGTGCCATACACCATTCTCTTCCTACTACCCCTCACAAAATAGTTGAGAGGTGTCAGATCTGGCGACCGTGCTGTCATGGAACTGCTCCACCTCCACCAATTCATCGACTGGAATATGCAATGTTGAGGTGATACTGCACATCGACCTGAAAGTGTTCTGAAGCCCAGTTGTGTCAGCCTCATGTCTATCCCAACTGTCGTCCGGCCCCTTATTAGTTAGAGGGCCGGCACAACAGACAAACAAGGTGGGCTGCCAACTTCCGTTCAAGAGCTCGTATCAAAACATCGTCAGTGAATGTAAATATCAACAGACATTCTACATAAACATGGCACTACTTCGTGAAATGCCATGTGACAGAGATCCGCCAATTGGAACTAATGTGACTAAAGTGTAACACTGTGCAGAATCGATGTTACAAGCGCACCAGCAGAGTCAGACCGTCAGTGTGTAGCTACAGCTAGGAAGCTCCGACCAATACCTACACCAGCTCTAGCCCAGTAGACGCTAGCTGTAGTCTTCTGTAGAAATATGTGTCTTGTTGGGCGTAACGCCACTTTGGAACTGTGTAGCGTAGTATTTTGGATGTTATTATTTCTTTTCATTGTCTTGTCACTTTTACCACCACAAGAACTATTGTGTTTCTGGTTGTTCTTGTGTTTGGAAATCAGTGCACATCAAGAAGGCGTTTAAGTTAAACGAAGTGTGTTGAAACTTGATCGTTAGTTCTTTGCTTCCGACCGCAGGACACTAAAGTTATTGGCGACAAGGATAAAACTTTTTTTTCTGTTGAAATGGCTACCTTAGGGGAATTTCTTCAGTCCTTGAAGGAAACTCTACAGCAGATTCAGGCAGTGCTTAGAAAGTCAGAACAAAGAACATCACCCTCGTTCCCCAGCCTTGCAAGATGTAGCTCATAAAGTTGATTCATCGCGGGTAAACTGAACACTTTTCACGTGGCTCCACCGACATTTCCGGATTTTAACAGGTCTGTCGAATAATGGTCAAACTATGCCGAAAGGTTGGAACAACAATTACTAGCACATGGGATCACCGACGAAAATTTTTAGGAACAGTCTGTTCACAGGTGTATCGTTTAATTCAACAATTGAACCCTGAGCAGTCACCTCGAGATCTCTCGTTTACCCATATTAAGGGCTGCTTTCAGGGGTACTTTGACGTACAAATACGTCGACTCCGCTCGCCAGACTTTCTTTTCTTTTCGAAAGTCCCCAGGTCAGACATATAGGGAAAGGATTACGACGCTCCAGGGTCTCTCCTACGATGGCCAGCAGTCTTATGCCTCTTCGTTGATTCGCGATGTGGTGGTGTCTCACGCACCAGACGAGGGTCTTCGGGCTGATATTTTGAAGTTACAGGACCCGTCTCTCGACAGCTGTCTTCCAATCGTTCGTGTGATTGAACAGTCTCACCAGCTGCAACCGCCACGTTTTGATCCGGCTGTTTCCGCGGCTCGCCAGTTGCCTAGCGCCGAGCGGGAGTCTCGTCGGTCCGTTGATACATTCCGTGACAGAACGTCTTTCGCACTTTTCCATCATGTCTGGACTATTTCAGGACTCACTAACGGCCGGAGTGCCCCCACCGGCGAGCAAGATGCACGGTTTGCAGCCGAACGGGCCATATCGCCGTTGTATGTCGGGCTTCGGGGAAACATCGCGTAGATGCCACACTTCCTCCGGACGCACAGGCTCGTCAGGAACCGTTACCACAGGACCCGGGGGCCTCGCATTCCACTGACGGACAAGTATTCTCCATCATTCCCCAGGCGGGAGCCCGTTTCCTCCTTACATTTGAGGGCTCGCATATTCCTCTGGTCTTCCAAATTGACACGGCATCTTCCGTTTCTATTGTGGATGGTACCACATACCAACGTTTGGGATCGCCAGCTTTGTCTCCGTACACTCGCGACTTGCGTAGTTTCAGTAATCACCATATCTCAGTCGACGGCGTTTTTTCAACACAAATCTCCTACAACGGTTGTTCATTCAACGCTCAGTTTTTGGTAGTCGACTCCCCAGGCGTTACTAACCTTCTGGGTTTGGACATTTTTGGTCGCCTGGATTTATCGGTGCAGGATGAGGTAGAGCGGTTTCAATCCCCTCCTCGGCTACCCTCCTTACCCCGGTGCTCAGCAAATACGAAACGTTGACCTCATCCTCCATACCAGGGGTGAAAGGTTTCAGGTTTCACTGCGCATGTTCAGCTTCTTCCCTCTGCTATACTTCGTTTTTCCTATTTTTTTTTAAAAAAAAAAAGGTGGAACTTCGCCGCTTACAAGACGAAGGCATCCTTTCTCCTGCTGCGTGTGGCCTTTTCAGACGCAACCGTCTCCCGTTTGGCATTGCCAGCGCCCCCGCCATTTTCGAACGTTATTTGGAACACCTCACAAGTCAGGTGCCCGGTGTGACAAATTATCTGGATCATGTCATCGTCGGTGGCTCGTCCGCGGTAGACCTCGCGGACAAGCTGGATAGGCTGTTTCAGGTTTTTCCCGAGGCTAACCTGCGTTGCCAGAAAGAAAAGTGTGACTTTTTTGCGCGCAAGGTCAGTTATCCTAGGTTCATGATTGATGCCCGCAGCCTACACGCCTCTAAGGAGTATGTTGAGCTAATTCAAAACCTGCCTCCTCCTACCAACGTGAAGCAACTGCAATCCGTCCTCGATCAAATTAACTATTGTCGGCGTTTTATACCTCACACCGCCGAGATTTCGGCGCCCCTGCCCGGGTTGTTGCGCAAGGGTCTGCCTTGGGTTTGGGACGCGACGTGTGAACAGGATTTCACAAGTCTCAAGTCGGTTCTCTCCCGACCTCCTTGTCTGGCCGCTTACGATCCTTCTCTGCCCCTCATCGTCGCCGGCGATGCATCGGACTATGGCGTGTCCTCTCACACGTGATAAACGGTGTTGAGAGACCACTGGCCTTCTCATCCAAAAAATTGACCGACACTCAAACCAAATATAGTCAAATTGAAAAGGAAAAGTTGGTGCTGGTTTTCGCTCTAACAAAATTCTACCATTTCGTTTATGGTCGTCATTTCACTCTGCAGACCGACCACAAACCTTTGGTTTCTTTGTTTCAGCCTGTTGCCGCATTGCCCACCCAGAGAGCGCATCGCTTCCAGCATTTTGCGCTCTTCTTGGCGACGTTCGACTTTGATATTGTCTGTCGAACCTCTGAAAGGCACGCAAAAGCCGATATTCTTTCCTGGCTGCCTTCTGTGAGTCTGACACTTCCCCCTTGGTTTGTTTCCATGTGCAACCGAACGTGGATGCATTTCGTGACGCGCTTGAGTTGGATGCCGATGCGGTCCGGCGGGCCACAGCTGAGGAAGAGACACTGCAAGCTCTCCGCCGCCACATCACTGCATGTTGGCCGAATAGCCGTCGTAGCGTCCGCGATGCGGTAGTCCAGTATTTTTGGTATCATCGGCACAGTCTCTTTTTCCGCAGTGGCGTCAATCTTTTTCATAGTGATTCGGAAATTCCCCGGATGGTCATACTGCATAAATTGCGCCGCTGTGTCCTCGACCTCCTCCTCCATTGGGGAATCGTCCTCACCAAACTGGCCCGCCGACACCTTTATTGGCGCACATTGGATAAAGACATTCCCTCCCTCGTGTCGGCATGCGCCACATGCCAAACACGTCAGGAAGCACCCCCGCGCCAATATTTTTCGTGGCCAGAAGCAGCTGCCCCGTGGGAACGTCTCCACCTGGATTTTGCAGGGCCGTTTCATGGATCTCTGAGGCTCATCCTGATCGATTCTGGGTCGGGATACCCTTACGCATCCCGCATGATGAACATCTCTTCTGCTGAGACTAACAAAATTCTCCGTAGCCTCTTGGCTGTCGAGGGACTCCCCAAAACGATCAGTACGGATAACGGTCCACAGTTTACTTCAACTGAGTTTAAGCAGTTCTGTGCTGGCAATAGGATTTCCCTCGTCCACACAGCTCCGTCTCACCCTGCGTCAAATTACCAGACAGAACAGAACCCTGTATAAACAGTTGCAGAAATGCAGTGATATTGCGAAAAATAAAATACATATCGACATTTTCACAAACCTGTTCGAACAGAAAGAGGATATATGGAAGTAGTAATACAAGATACCGAGCAACTAGTGCCAATAACAGACTTAGGAAAGAAGAAAAATCGGAAAAGTTGCTGTAAATAGAACTGTCATAGCAAAAGAAGTAGGAAAACTATCATAGCAAAAGAAGTAGGAAAGGTAATGCAACATTAAATGAAGGACATATTTCTATTTGTAAGTACCATCTCCGCAGTATCTTTTCTTTTTTTTAAGCTGACAGCTCCACGAAATATGAAAAACAATTCCCTCTTCAAACGATCGCACACACTACAGAAAATTATACACTTTCTTGAGAAAGATCGTCTAAAAACTGAGCTAGCTGTCTAAATATGACAAAACTTCCGAATCATTCCTAACACTACCAACCTTATTTAATTCGTAATTGAAAACAAAGTAGACAACGTTTTCAGAAAAATATAAACTTTCGACAGTTGTCTGCACGATACCTATGACTATCAAAGAGGCTGAGAAGTATGGTGATCGAGACTAAGTTGAATACATCAGCAGTGCTCTCCAAAGAAAAGGAGATAAGGTCTGCCTTAACAAGAAATGCAATACTACTTCGGTGCGTCACATGTGGTGGAAGGAGTCTTTCAAAACTCGAGATGATAAAGACGTACCTTAAGTCAACATTTCCCCAAGAACGATTGTATGGACGGCCAAATTCAGCCACTGAAAAAGATTCATTGAAGACAATAGATTTAAATTACATTTTAAAGAGTTTTATGAGTTATAGCTAGAATAATTTCAATATAATGTGTTCCTTTCCACATTCATACAAAGAGTTTTTGACCGTGTTTATCATTTATCAGTTACTTTCATGGCAAATTTTCTAAAATTCTGCTACAGCCTGGTGACTTCTTCGCTGATAACCTATAACTTATACAGCTAAGCAGTGCTTACATTTAACACATCAGTATGAAAATCGATGATATTTTTTGCACTTCTGTCCCACTTTTTCTTACAGAAGTAAAATAATTTGTAAATCATATAATCATACATTCCCATTCTTAACCTAAAAAAACACAAATATATATTCCTTCTTTCCACACAGACTAATAGATAGCACATTTTTATTCGAGCTACGACGACACAATAGGTCTAGTTCTTTTTCCTTTCACTAAAATATTTTAAAGATCACAGGAATTACATTTATATGGAAATACATTGTTTCTTTGTCTAACACTAGTGGAAAAACCCTGCATAGCGCAGGTATTTATTCATGGCTGTGCGTCATAGCTCGTAACACGCAGCGTGTGGTCTTGTGCTTAATATTTATGACGTCCTATCTTCTGAACTATGCGTCGTACAATGACATAATATCTTAAGTACATTCAGAGGCATATGTGGATACTGCCCGCGAAATTTATTGTGAATAGAGTTACTAGCAAGGAAGTAATAAATTTAAACGTCATGTATGTGGCGGCAGTTCTTCACGCATCTCCTGAACTATATGTCGTACAATCTTGTATTTACATGCAGTGGTAAACGCGCACACTGTCTGTAAAATGTGTCGCGAATATGGTTGGTAGTAACGACATAATAAATTATAACATCATGCTTCATGCGGTACTTTTACTGCATGAACAGGGGAAAAGCGATAAACATTTTTCCTTTCATCATTTTGTTGGATTTGTCAGCGATAAAAAATTTCGTAAACCTTCGAAACTATGTGTAAAATTTAATGCAAGTCGCTAAGTGTTCTCATTCTCAAATATTGGATAAATAAAAGTCTGGGAATTCACGCGTCGCAGTCTAAGCTTCTTTTTCGCCCTCATCCCTACCCCTTTGATAGGTAGTTAGTTCTTACATTCACTGCGATTTTCTCCTGGCAGTAAGGTGTATGTGTACCAAGTTCGGCTGAAATCGGTCCAGTGCTCTAAGAGATGTGAAACACACACACACACACACACATATATATATATATATATATATATATATATATATATATATATATATATATATATAGAGTAACTGTAATAAAATTCAGAAATCCATTTTTTTTTTTTTAGAAGAATGTTTATGCAGAGTCTGCGGATGAGCAGCTATTATCTGAGGGGGGACGGAAAGGCCGCCAAATGATATGTCGCTTGTGTGGAAAAATGGGAAAAACGTTTAGGAACAGGCTCTGATTGTTGTCGTAGTTGCAATATCACACGTCTTCAGGATGCAATAATTAATCATTGTTAGGTGTTCAAGGTCTACATAAACTTTCTTTTATGAACATTTTCAATTGTCTATAATTATTTTTTTATTCCTTGAATTTTCACACCCAATGTAGTAACTGATGCGTTGGATTTCACACAGAATCCTGGGAGCTATTAACAGAAAGTGTAATTTCATATGGGAAAACAGTGGAGCGGCTCTCATTGAGAACTGAACATCAAATCCCAGTTTCCAATTTTATACAAAAATTTCGCCTGTGTGAGCCCAATGGACTTACACGTTTTGCACATTATGGATTCGTGAAATCAATGCATGTTTAGAGACGCAACTTCGCTTTATATAAGATGGTCTTTATTGTAGGGCCTAGATGTTCCTTGTAACTGAAGATTGCAGCAGTTTCAACAGTCCATAGCCATGAAAAGAACCGATAAGGACTGTATTTGATTCTTGGAAGAGTGGTCTGTTGTTTTGAACATCTTTCTCAACTAGTAAACGGTAGATATACCAAGACTGTAGCGAGAAGGGCAACCGGACCACGTACTGAATTTCAGCAAGTTCGCACTGGAGAAAACTGGTTAGTATTTCAGATAATTTCCCTAATACGTTGGAGGCGAGGCGTTGGCGCAGAAGGCCCAATGAAGACGCACACGTTTTTCGTCCTGATTCCATATGACAGTATGAAACAGATTCACAGATGGACTTTTGCATCAGACGAGCAGTCATTGCTGACTGCACGGCAACTCCAGCACAAATTAGGACGAATGTTGCACATAGAGTTTTAGTAAGGAACGTCAGAACCCGTATGCTAAAAACTGGACTGCGAGTAAGGATGTCTTTCGTCAGGATTTCCTTGACACTTCATCACTATGCAGCCTGCCTCCAATGGTATACCGAAACACGGAATTGGGATGATGGCTGTGACGTATCTCGGTTTCGTGATGAAATCACATTATGCTGTTATCGGTAGGGCGACTGACATGATACCAAAAATGGCCATACTCTTCAGATGTTTTCTAGGGAACAGTTAACAGTGTAGAATACAGCCAAAGCATCAGTTGTTATTCCTACAACCTCAGGGAAAATTTGTGTGCTCACGTTTCTCTGGTTACACAAAGTGTTCTTTACAAGCTGTCCTGGCTTGCGCAGTAGCCAGACCTCTCCCTCATTAAGCATGTGAAGGACATCATACACTACCGGCCATTAAAATTGCTACACCACGGTGATGACGTGCTACAGACGCGAAATTTAACCGACAGGAAGAAGATGTTGTGATACGCAAATGATTAGCTTTTCAGAGCATTCACACAAGGTTGGCGCCGGTGGTGACGCCTACAACGTGCTAACATGAGGAAAGTTTCCAATCGATTTCTCATACACAAACAGCAGTTGACCGGCGTTGCCGGGTGAAACGTTGTTGTGATGCCTCGCGCAAGGAGGAGAAATGCGTACCATCATGTTTACGACTTTGATTGTAGCCTATCGCGAATGCTGTTTATCGTATCGCACAATGCTCCTCGCGTTGGTCGAGATCCGATGACTGTTAGCATAATATGGACTTGGTGGGTTCAGGAGGGTAATACGGAACGCCATGCTGGATCTCAACGGCCTCCATGGCTGTAACAGATCATGCAGCCACGTCTCGATCCCTGAATCAAAATATGTGGACGTTTGCAAGACAACAACCATCTGCAAGAACAGTTCGACGACGTTTGCTGCAGCATGGACTATCAGCTCGGAGACCATGACTGCGGTTACCCTTCACGCTGCATCACAGACAGGAGCGCCTGCGATGGTGTACTCAACGACGAACCTGGGTGCTCGAATGACAAAACGTCATTTTTTCGGATGAATCCAGGTTCTGTTTACAGCAACAAGATGGTCGCATCCGTGTTTGACGACATCGTGGTGAACGCACATTAGAAGCGTGTATTCGTCATCGCCATACTGGCGTATCGCCCGGCGTGATGGCATGGGGTGCCATTGGTTACACGTCTCGGTCACCTCTTGTTCGCATTGACGGCACTTTGAATAGTGGACGTTACATTTCAGATGTGTTGCGACCCGTGGCTCTACCCTTCATTCGATCCCTGCGAAACCCTACATTTCAGCAGGATAATGCACGACCGCATGCTGCAGGTCCTGTACGGGCCTTTCTGGATACAGGAAATGTTCGACTGCTGCCCTGGCCAGCACATTTTCCAGATCTCTCACCGATTGATAACGTCTGGTTAATGGTGGCCGAGCAACTGGCTCGTCACAATACGTCAGTCACTACTCTTGATGAACTGTGGTGTCGTGGTGAAGCTGCATGGGCAGCTGTACCTGTACACGCCATCCAAGCTCTGTTTGAGCTCAATGCGCTGGCGTATCAATGCCGTTATTACTGCCAGAGGTGGTTGTTCGGGGTACTGATTTCTCAGGAACTACGCACCCAAATTGCGTGAAAATTTTATCACATATCAGTTCTAGTATAATATATTTGTCCAGTGAATAACCGTTTATCATCTGCATTTCTTCTTGGTGTAGCAATTTTAATGGCCAGTAGTGTAGAACCAAGACAATATCTTTTAATCAGCTACAAACACAAGTGTAAATGGCATCGGAGACTTTTCGCAAGGTGATATCTGATACCTCTGTTACTGTCTTTATGCACGATACTGCATCATAGGATAATCTGTGAGGTGCGTGAATATGCAGTTACTGGAAGCATCGCAGCCACTTCAGACGGACAGTTCAGTACTTTACTCTGAAGACAGCATACAGACAGCGTGCAAGCCGACGAAGACGCTGAGTGCCTCAGACAGGCCAAAGATTAGTGGGACTCGCTCACAGCATCAGGAGTTCACCGAATACCACGTACTCGTGGCCAAGTGTATACCAGAATGACGGGGCGATACGATAACATCAGCATCACACAACGTGAACTAAATTGCAGACGAATCAATCTGCCGCGACTGAACACGCGTTAGTTGGCGTAGAACATCGTATAAAATTTGCGGAACATCAAGCTGTATCTGGAGAAAGGAATTACCATACTCGTTTGTTCCGAGAAGCCTTCAAGAGCTAAAAATACAAAAACAATTTTAACATTAAAGAAGAAAGTCTCGTGCTAATCTGATGTCTGATTCCTAACTTACAGAGAACGACGACTGCATGCAGAAAGCGAGAGGAGCTCGGAAAGTGCCGCCGCCGGTGTTATAACCTCTGCCGCGAGCACAATTTCAGCCTAACACGAACAATGAAAGCTAATTCCCTGAAAATGACAGCCATTCGTGCTAACGAAACGTCAGATTATCGAACAAAATAACCGTTGGCCGAAGAACCCGTTGTAATCAATGCTAGAATTGATATAAAACGCCATCTGTGTATGGCGGTATGAAGCTGTGATAACGACCAAATAAACTGGTCATAATAACAATATAATACGAGACAAAACTCATTCGTTGCTTCAAGGTGTTTATTTTCATTTTCCGCTAGCATATTTGAATAATCTCTCGGGAATTGGCATTGTGCAGCAGAGGAACAGCAGCCGGGTATGCGATTAACGTTTTCAATTACTACGCGGTGGCCACTTGTTGTGGCCTGAGCATGTGTTGCTGATTGGAGCTGTTGTCAGCTAGAATTCCCACAGGAACATTTGTAAAGCGTATTCTGAACGGTAATTGCTTGGCGGTAAACGAAAGATCTTGGGGCGCCCAAATGTGATAAAGCAAACACACAGACACACGCACACACACACAAATACACACACACACACACACACACACACACACACACACACACAGAGTGCCCCGCGCTTATTTTCCCTCTTTGTCTACATCTACATACATACTCCGCAATCCACCATACGGTGCGTGGCGGAGGGTACCTCGTAGCACAACTAGCATCTTCTCTCCCTGTTCCATTCCCAAACAGAACGAGGGAAAAATGACTGCCTAATTGCCTCTGTACGAGCCCTAATCTCTCTTATCTTATCTTTGTGGTCTTTCCGCGAAATGTAAGTTGGCGGCAGTAAAATTGTACTTCAGTCAGCCTCAAATGAAGTACTTTACATAGCTAGTACGATCAGCTAGAATGTGGACCGAATGTAGCAACACTGCTCGTTAGTCCAGGGACAAAGGCTTAAGATATGGTTCGTGTAACATGTACACACAGAGCAATCAGATAATCAGTTTTATTGATGACTAACTATGTATTTGACATGGCTCAAAAGAGATACTGATAAGTTATCCGTAGACTGTATTCAGGAAATTTCCTTAGTTCACTTTGTTAGTGCGTGCATTTTTTATTTAATTTTTTATTTAATTTTTATGCTATCTTGTGGATTCCTGTTATTCAGATGTCCCAGAAATATCTGCCGCATTTGTTGTTGTGTTCAGGTTTGATGATTTAAGTCGTCTTTGCCACATTTTCGCAGCTATGCTTATTCAGTCAGTGTGCTTTAATTGTTTGTGCTTCTATTCCTTTTTTTGTTTCTAGGTATCACTCTTCTTTGACCAGTTTTTGCAAAGCTCCAGTCTTTCCCTAAAGTTTTATGTGTGTCTCTAAACATGTGAAACACAATTTTCACAGAAAGACAAAAAAATGGTTCAAATGGGTCTGAGCACTATGGGACTTAACATCAGTGGTCATCTGTCCCCTAGAACTTAGAACTACTTAAATCTAACTAACCTAAGGACATCACACACATCCATGCCCGAGGCAGGATTCGAACCTGCGACCGTAGCAGTCCCGCGGTTCCATACCGAGCGCCTAGAACCGCTAGACCACCGCGGCCGGCCCAGAAAGACAGAATATAGCTTTATTGTGTAGCGCTGTCAGGAGGAAAATAAATCTGATGCTTTGGTACCACGCTGCTAACTGCAAGTTTTCTAACCTTTTCTCAATTTAAGAGAACACTGCCAAGGGAAGAAGGCACTTAGATGCCACCCAGCATCGTTGAAATGTGTTGGCTTGGGAGACATGTGATCAGTGAGGTAAACATAAATGTTGTCATGAATATAAAATTTTTTGTCTGAAATATTAAACATTACTTGGAATAGTCATTTAGTTTGCCGAAAGTCGGTGTCATCTCTCCAAACATGATACTGCCGCTTTAGAGCAATAATAAAAAGTTCAATGTCAGTGCAACAAAAAGATTGCTCAAAAAGACGAATGAGATTATGAATTTACCTGGTGGTACTATTAAAACGGTCTCCCTGCTCTTGCTGGGTGGCATCTAAGTGCCTTCTTCCCTTGGCAGTGTTAAATAACGAGGTGAGCGTGAGAGACTGAGTGATTGGTGAGTAATGTTTCAGCGGCAGAAAGTAGAACATTTTGGCGCTTACCTTAGCGGCAGCGCCGTGATCTCGAGGCTAGTCGGCGATCTTCTGTTTGTGCAGCAATCGTAAAAATTAGCGCATGCTGTATCGCGACTTGCCAAACTACTCAGCAAATTAGCTGCCTTCCATATTCTTCTGATGTTTTGGCACTCAGGAGGTGCTTCCATCAACATGCCGCCTAAATTGTAGTTTGATGTAATCTGGCTACAGACTACACCGATCGTGAAAGCCCGTCTTGTCCCTTCGAAGCCGAGGTGGTAAAAAAAAAAAGTGAGGCCGCTACTCTCCCTGCGTCCTGTTTATACTCCCATCTAGAGGAAAACTGCCGAAAGTGGAGCTATTTTCTGCGACGAACCTAAGTGGACGTTTGTGTAGCGAATTCCGAAAAAACCGCTCTGTGGTTTACGTTTTCTACACTCTGACGACTTTTTAGCGCCAGTTCCACTTTTCATATGAATCTCTGTTGTTAAAAATGGATTTCTTCGCAAAAAAGATTTGGTTTAATGGAAATCTCCGTCTTGGCTATCGCTGGTAACTTACTAATGCCAATATTAAGAATCTAGCTCGCCTCGGGAACATACATAAAAGTAATATTCAGTTATCGTTCCTTACGTTTACTGCTGTTCCTTAGTAGCTTCTACATTATTATTAGTATTACCTACTTGGAGATGTAGTCCATAAACTCAACTAAGTGAAAGCTTTTTTGTTTTTATGCCATACGCGTTTCGCTTCATTGCATTTACGAAGCATCATCAGCGAGGCATTTTTGGAGATCTTCTTGCCACATGTGTGTCGCGCTGAAACTGTACCAGGGTGTCCGGTTTTCGGCGTTTCGAACAAATTTCATTTTACCACTTCACTTTCACTGTGTGTCTTTTTAAAAACATGTGTTAGTTGTATCTCACACAAATGAAACTTTTATACGCAGTTACAATTCTAGCGTGGCACGTATATAAGATCTTAAAAAATCGCCACTGAGGATGCTTCGTAAATAAAAAGAAGCAAAAGAATGCAATAAAAAGGCCTTTCGTTTATTTGCTTGACAATCAGACGTTAGTACCTAGTTTAATTCTACGAAATAAAAGTGATAATTATAGCCTTTTCCCCGTTCTCGTGTACGTTACTTGAAGCAATAAAATATTTATTATTACCGGAACATGTTGAATCACCTGCTTTACCCTTGCATCTACAGAAACTGATTTATGCAAAACTAACAAATTTCTCTCGCCACAGAGACAACTGTTCGGTGAAAAAGCTGCTGCTTTCACATCTTTATAAAAGCTTTTCTCCACCTATCGCCTTGAAGTTGCGAAAGAAACTCTCTCTGCCTTCATCCATGTGCTAAAAACGAGATGGAGATGCCGGGAGCTCGATACGCGACGTAATTATTTCACTGTCGGGGAAGAAAGCAATAATTGATGAACTCCCATTTTTTGTGAGACAGTTTTAATGAGGATCGCTAGTCTTACTTAGAGCCGCTTACACTGTTTCAGCTGAAACTGATCTATATTAGCACGTCAACAAACCTTACGAGGTCCGTTTACAGCTCCTCCAATTAGCTATTGCTCCACAATTTTGCAGCTCCACAATCTTGCACTGGTCTGACGCTGAATAATAACACTCGTACGGGCTAAATCACAACATTCGCTTTCCAAAATCTGAAATGACTATAAAAGTGGTGCCTCCATGAACTGAAACATAACTGAGTTTGCCGATAACTTAAAGCAAATATCATCTATCTTTTGCCGATCGCTATGAATCGTAAGTTTCGTCTCTCAAAATAAATAATTCTACCGGTGCCGTCATCTGCGTTGTGCACCCCGAGAGGGCCCATGATCATTTCGTTGATACCGCGAGCTCAAGGTTATCCTTCCAGGCAATCGCCACAGTACTTACATATTGATAGGCTCTGGCCTGTCACTCACATTCACATTACTTCTGCACCTCTTCCACACACTGCAACCATACGTGGGACACTGTTATCTCGCAGAATCTCCGCACTATTATGTATCATCATAATATTCAGAAAAGAGCCCATCGCATTATGAGAAACCCTCTGCGAAAGAGGTTTAGAGCCCCATAACTAGCGAGAACACTTTTGCTACACTCAGAACGTAGCTAAAGCAAACCATGTTGAGCTTAGGGAATCCCAGCTCATTAGCTAAGTAGTGCCGGCAAATGGAGTTTCCCAGCCATTCGTATATTACGGAAATCCAGTGGATGACCGCGCTGTCTGAATGAAACACAACCCTGAGCTGTGTTTCGCCTAGTCTTAAGTGCATGTTGAACCGCTGCACCATTCAAAAGCTGTACCAAGTAGTGTAAGCCTAGGGAAGCCTGCTCCTGTAGCCTCAGGAATTATACATTACTCATCTCCCTCTTTTCGATAACAACCTGAATTATTTATGAACAGAAAAATGAAAAACTGGGGCCCGAAAACCTTTAACGGAAAAGTGGGATAAGAAACAGGTTGTTGGTATTCCACAAAGGCTACAGTTACACCACTCAGCTATAAATAACGGAATGAACATTTGAAACACATTTATTAATTCCAAAATAATGTAGATTCAAATGTTTCAAATACGAGTAAAACAAAAACAATTACACTCAACAAGAAATGAGATATAAAAGATTCTAAATTGAACGTTTCTCTTGTTTCTCCTAGCCTCTATACGGTATCTCCATGTTGTCGGCATGTTACTCTGTATTCGGCAATGCTAGTGGTAGGAGTTTGGCCAAATGCGCTTCCCATCGCCGCCGCTCCACTTCTCGCCACGAAGTCACAAAAGAAACTTGGCTGCAGCCTTACATACCTTCGAGGTGAACTGCAGATTACGTGGCTTAGCTACACGACGTAGTTAGCCACAGTCCGTGAAGCAATCTTCCTGCATTCCTGCTCCTGTCACTTGTGAGGTATTTATGACAAACGTCTCCAGCATCACTTCGTAATACCCTCTGCTTGTATTCTGATACAAACCTGATCTCACCAACGACCGGGAGACAACACAGGGCAGACTTATTCCACTTAACCTTAAAACCGGTCCCCTGCAGTGTATTCGAAATTTCAGAAGACGAAAGTCTCAGGCTACGAAGACAACTGTACAATAGCAAAATAATCAGTCAGAACTAAATAGATCAGTTTCAACAGAGATTTACGGTTTATTTCTACTTCAACATACCTTCTCAGTTCTATTCTTTTGACCAGTAACTCCTCCACAATCTGACACAAGACTTCCGCCTGACAATTTCGCTTTCGAAAACCTAAACAGCCGATAAAATTTCCACACCCACGAAACGTTACGTAACTGCAGTCTCCCGCTTAATCTGTGTTTCATAACGTCTCACCTTTGCCCTCCGGTAATAATAAAATTTTTGGAAACGATGTTAAGTTTCTGGCATCAGTGATGCCATAACCCGACTTCTGCACCTCACGAAGATGCCTGATTTCGCAAGAGTAGTGAGGTAAAGGGCGAAAGAGCACAGTCTCCCATGTTGCCAAATTGATTCAAGATGGGGTTGGTAGATGTGCTAATGTCACACTGATAACATCACGAGATAAAATCATTCCCCTCCCCTACTTCTTCCTCTCCCCCTCCCCTCATCACACCACCCCCTCTTCTCCTCCCAACCCCTCCCCCTTTCCTCCCCAACTCTCCCCTTCCTCCCAGAAGTTGTTGGGAAATGCTCAGTATGTACTGAGCTGTTGGTGCAGAAGGACATTCTTTATTACATCATTTTTGGATGTGGAGGTGCTATCCTGTTGGAAAATGCTTCCTAAAATTTTCTTCTATGTGTGAGTGTTAACCTTGTTGTCTAGTCTAGTTCATATAGATACAAAACTTGGGTTGCCTTGCCCGCAGCTACCTAGTTTCAAGTACTTTTCAAGGTCATCCAACTACCCACTTCCATACATGCAAATAGGAGTTTTTTTCGGATTTTGGTAGGGTAGAGAGAATCTGAATATACATATTCCTGTACAAAATATTTACTATTCTCTACATACACATTTACACACAGAAAAAACCTCTTTCTTTGTTTCTGGTTGCTGTGGATTTAATAAAATCTACCTTAATTTTTATCTTTTTGTATTACCTTGTTGTATTATAGATTCAGTATTGTATTACTTATCCAATATTTTTAGAACCACAGCATTTTGCTGTATGTATCTGGCGGTTGACACTTGCAAATAATGTAATGTATGTATTATGTTGTATCATTAAATTTTTTAGACTTTTAATGTTTAGTTTTAATGTTCTTATCTGACTCCTCCTTATTTTTGGCGTACTTCCTGTACAGTCTTTCGAAGAAGGGCGCAAAGTGCACAAAGCCGGTTAAGAAATTAAATTTCTTTTATCCACCTGGTTCCTGATTATTTCAATATATTCATAATTTAAATCAGCATTTGGCTCTTCTAATTCTTTCTCCAGCACGTAATTTTAACAGGTACAAAGAAGGTATATTCTCAAATTCTAGTACATATCTAAATTTCTTCCTGTAAAGTTTCTCTCTTATGGCTTTAACAATTAGTTCTGTTCCTTCCAACAGTTCTTCTAGACAAGAGCATTCAGTGACCCTAATCTTACTTCTTATTTTTTGTGTAACACTATTGTTATAACACTCCACATATTCCTGAGTTATGCTACCAGTTCTTATGCTGCACATCCTTGTGGAATTTCCATATAAAACCTTATGTTTATAACTTTTGCAAAAAAAGTGGTCAGTAAATCTTTTATGCCATCGGTTTTTAGCTCTGCAAGTGGTTATTCTGTTGCTAGATGCACAACATCCAGTCCAACACACTTAGGTACAATGTAACCATCCTTTTTAAGCAGATCCAGGTGAAAATGGAGCTATATAATTGGGCTCAATGTGCTGGTGTGCATATTGATAGTTGTGATCCATGTCGTACGTTATGGTGGTCTACAAGCACTTAACAACGACCGCGACAGAGCTCCTGATGTTTTATGGAACCATTCCATTACCAATAGAGAAGCACTTGCTTTGCAACATTGAGTGTTGATGTGAATCAAGTACCGCAATCTGTCGTAAATGTGATGAACTTTATCAAAACTCGTTTTCAGAAAGTCTGATTTTTTTCGACGTATATGTCATACTCTCTTATCTTGCAGTTCCGCTCGTTGGCTTTCCAGGGGAAATACACTATCGTGTAATTTTTACTTAGGCGAGAAGTCTGTTCTTACCTGTAAAAAGAAAGCCATATCAGTGCAAAGTGCTTTCTGGACACTGACTTTCTAATAAAGGTGGCATATTCACATAATATATTTGAGAAGTTAAACTCACTGAATAAGTCTCTTCAGGGAAGTGAATCTCATTTCACTCAACTTAGTGACAAATATTTGGCCTTCAAAAGGAAGCTTCTTCTTTGGAAGAGAAAAATTAATAACAGTGGTGAAATGGAATACTTTAGCAGCATTTTATAAACGAGAATAAGATAGGCCTTATTGTTGATATTTAATTTGCAACTGAAGCACATTTATCTGTACTTCATGTTCACTTTGAAAAATGCTTTCCTGAAAACTGAGCTAGGTTTCAGTGGCTTCAAAATCCCTTTAGTAATGATTCTCCTTCTGAGTTCAGTACTGCAGAACAGGAAGATTCGTCACTAAAAGTGAAGTTTTCATCAATGCCATTGCCAGAATTTTAGTATTCAGTAGAAAAAGGATTTCCAAGCTTGAACAAGAAAGCACTGAAAGTATTAATTTCTTTCATCTTTGCGAGAGTGGGTTTTCGGTATTGGCTGTCATTAAAATCAATAACAGATAAAGACTTTGTGTGGAGAAGTAAATGAGGATAGCTGTATCTCGTTTGGTGCCAAGAATTGACAAATGGTGTAAGAAGAAGAAAGTTCAAGTGTTGCATTGAGCTGAGTAGTATTTTATTTGCACCTTTTTTTATTAATTATTTCAGTTTTTACAAATTGTCCTACAAGGGAGCCACGGAAAAAAAATAGTTCGTCAGGGGAGCCACGAACTCGAAAAGGTTTAGAACCATGGCTCTATACAGTCCCGACGTGGCCCTATATGAATTTCATTTGTTTCCAAAATTTAAAGTACACCTGCTAAGACTTCACGATTGTAATGAAGCGCTGCAACCAGAGATAAAGTTGTGGTTCAATCAACAAAGTCAAACATTCTACAGTGATGGTGTCAACAAATTTATCTCTTGTTGGGAGAAATAGGTTCGTCACTAGCATGACTACATTAACAAATAAATATGTATGTATGAAGAATAGAGATGTAGAATGTCAATAATGTTTGCTTTAAAACTCTCTTTGGGTTTGCTGCTGGATAGTAAAATCAACTTTTTTTTTAATATTTCGGTGATCCGGCTGTTCACCATCTTCAGAACAACGCTGTTTCTGCTGCTGAGTCCTACTGAGAACTGATGCTAAGGCTTTTTGTTTCCTTTACTGCATTTCAATGCCCAATGTGGGCTGGCAGCAGCATAGGCGCTGTTCTTCAGCTGAAAGGCAATAATTAGACAAAAGAAGACATTTAAAATAACAGAAAGGAGAAAATATGGTGTACATTGATAAAAAAGGGGGAACAGTACGGAAGAGAACAGACAAAAAGAGGGACGACTGTAGAATGGAGATAAAAACTGTAAAAAAAGTACTGCATAAAAAAAACACACGCTAGGCGAAGTATGACCAGAGCATAAAAGGATCTTGCACTTTGTAGCACATAACAATCACTGACAGTAACACTATACATAAGTCCAGCACACAATTAAAATCACAGCTCTTGACACACAGGAGAACAGCATCAAACACAACACTGACGTAGCACACTGATGCCGATGAGCAAACAGAGGATCTGCTCGCCGAAGAGGGCCGGGGAGGGAAGGGTGTGGGAGGGAAACAATCGAAGAGGGGGTGCAAGGACTCAAGGGGGGGGGGGGGGGGAAGGAGGAAACTTTGGGAGAAGGAGGGGAGAGGAAAAGGGTGGTCCTGGGGAGGGAATGGGGAAACAAGGCCAGGTTACATTTGGAAGGAAGGGTGGATGTCACAGTGAAGTTCAGAAGTTCAACATCCAGGAGGGGGAGATGCCAAGGCTGCAAATCGACATCCTGTATAGGCCTCCGTAATATACATGGCGCATGCGCCGCCCGTCGCAGTTACTGCCCTTCAATATGGGGCAGGTGGCGCCGCCCTTAGTAGAACACTGGCGGCAACCATATATCGCACTCAGAGACGATTTTCGAACGCTCGGACTGGGTGTATCGAAGAACGTTCTGTTTTGATGCGGGGTAATACAGGGTTCCACGTTCTGCTAAGAGGAAACCCATTATCTCTATTCATCAAATTGTCCGCCAACCTAATTTCAATTGTCTCTTTATAAACACTGTTCCAAAAAACGGAAATGTTGGCAACTATCACAGTTACGTCAAATTTCATACCGTGTCCCTCGTTTAAGCAATGCTCTGCTACCGCCGATTTTTCCGGCTGTTATAGCGTCGCATAACGGCAATGTTCCACGCACCTGTCATGAACTGTGCGAATCGAAAGGCCGATGTAAGCCTTCCCACATTAACACGGAGTTTTGTATATACTAGACTTCCGAAGCCCCAAATCATTTTTAATAGACCTGAGTAGTGCCCTAATCATAGAAGGTGGATGGAATACACTCGTAACCTTAAAATTTCTTAAAACTCTTCCAGTCTTACACGATATTCCCCCAGCAGAAGGAATAAATCCACAGATCTATGCTCCTTTCACGCACCTCCGGTGATGGTCTAAAATCTATAGCCCAAAGAATCTGCTTCTCAGAGTATCCATTTTCCTTAAAAACAGCCGTCAAATATGCAAGTTCTTGGGTTACCCTGTCGGCGTCGAAAATAGCATATGCTTTGCATACCAGAGTCCTAAGGACGCCAGTGCGTTGGTGTAGTGGGTGACAACTCTTAGCATGCAGATACCGATCGGTGTACGTCAGCTTTCGGTAAATACTATGTCCCGAATTACCACCTGATTTTTTGTAAGCCATAACGTCCAAGAATGGAAGTTTCCTATCACTTTAATCCTCCATTGTAAATTTAATGCTGGCGTGAAGACAGCTGAAGTGGTCAAAAAATCTATCATCGAGTTGATTTTAGTATCCGGCAGCAAACCCGAAGAGACTCTCAAGACTTATTACGCCAGGAAAGCCTATGGAGTCACTTAAGAACTTTCACATAAAAGATTCAGGGTTATTACTTTTCAGCATGCCCTCGTAAATTAGTTAACTCATTTCCCACATTCTACATTTTCGTCCCTTTTTCTCATACACATCCCCGTTTTAACATTAGCTTTCTTAACGCCAGTCTGCATTACATCAGCTGACTTTTCACTGTGGTTGAAGTCTTTTGCTTTCGCTTATCACCATCGTTTTGTAAACTTTGTCGCTGGTATGCATGTAGCATCCAAGCTAATGCAGATGGTTTATTTATTTAAGGCGTGTTTAAGACGATCGAATTAATTTACTTCACATTCCTCTTGTTGCTCTTCTCCTTCATTGTTAGGTTTCTAATTTTTGCCATCTGTAGTATATTAGCTGCTGCAAACGGGAAAATCGTTAGTGTGATCAAAGATGTGATTGAAGAAGCAAGCACTTTAACATCAAATCATTGATACTACCAAACACGAAGATGGTTTGCATGTTCCTCATGATCATAGTGTAACGTTTCAAAAAAATAGAAGTATGGCAACGGTGTGTCATTATAATGTTCACCTACTTATCCGTTAAACAATGGGTTTCATAAAATACCGTACCCAACTTACAAAAATGCCAGGTTCTATCAATACTACGGTTTATGAGGTTATGTCTTCACTTTCCTAGCATCACTGACTCTAGTTCGTTTATCTAACGTCTTCTAAAGGTATTTCGTAGATCTCGTCTAGATTGGCTTCTTCTCCATACAGGCGCAGGAATTGACGTGCAAACCACAAACTCTGTTAACTGAAGTGGCAGTGTGAGAGAAAATCCGACGCTTGAAAATAAAATTATCAAAACATAGGATGTCACTTGATTTTTTTATTCATTAATGTTTAGCGGTAATCGAGAAAACGCAGTAGGAACCTGATTATGTTCATTCATTAAATTAAGCGGAAGCTAACGTTAAAGGGCACTGGTTATTTTATATTTTTTAATAAGGAATGTGTAAACATTGCATGTGATAAAACAGATCACATGTATGAAAAAATAATTTTCTATTGGTCGTCATTATGGAGTAGTACGGTTTTATTTGTGCCAGATATTGTGCTGTATAATTGCTAAACAACTGTCGAAGTGGCCAATATAATAAGATTTTCTGGTTGTGAACAAAGATGATGAATAAAATAATGTTCATTATAATCCTAATTTTGATAAATATGTATGTATTTAACATATAGGTCTACAGTTCAAGCAGAAGGAAAAGTAGGAGCAGACAAAAGGGGAGAGCAGAAAGTGCAAATAACATCGTTGCCACAAAATAATCACAAGTCATCATCCACTTTATGTGACGTTTAAATTGCAAGTTTTAGAAATAGAGGTGATTGTTTAGACTCTATTCCGAAAGGTATAAATTCCGAAAGGTATATAATGACACAAGTGGTGCTACATTTCACCTCCGACGGCAAAGTAAAGTATGAATATGCGAAAGAGAAAGAAAAAGATGATAATGATGAAAATAAACACGTGACGGTGAGACAAAAGAAGGGGTTGGAAAAGAGGAACGAGTAATAATCAAGGCGAAAGTTGTACAGAATATTGCAGGTACACGAGCGGCTACGCATTTCAATAAAATGGTTGAAAAAAGTGTGACACAGTGTCGACCATTAGACTCGACTAACTGATGGTAAGATTGAGAAATTGGTGGAAATGGTTTAATACAATGGACAATCAAATGAAAACCTGAAAGGTAGAAAAAATTAAGTTAATTGTTAATTATTTCAAAAGTAATCGCCATAACCGTTAATACATTAACCCCACTATGTGACAAGACTCTCAGTGCCTTCATGGAAAAATGTTTGCGGTTGTCTGCGGAACCATGATTGTATCCGGGCATGCACCTCTTCGACTGAAGCAGACCGACGGTCAGGAGTGTCTTTCAGGATAGCAAAAATGTGTAAATCGAATAAGGAGGGACTGGAACTGTATGGAAGATGTGTAAGGGTTTCCTAGCGAAACTTCTGCAGCGTACTCGAAACAACCTTGGCATCTTATCATTGTTAATATTACTGTATAGCGCATAGTGCGACGATTCTTTCTGTTCTTTATCCTGGAAACTGTACAGAATCATGTGCATACACACTACGTTCTACCTCCTAAAAAACCTATGTGGTCTACTGTAGTCTCAGACACGATAATGACTGAAGTAGCACCGGAATTGGAACGACAAAGAGAGATAATGTTGACAAATTTTCATCAAAAGGTTTTATCACCTACATTTTAATTATAACCCATACATGTACAAAATGAGTGCAATTAAAACTGTAAAATAATGTATGTGAGGCAAAGGAAAATGCCAACCTAAAAAAATTTTCTTGCTGCCAATGCTCTTAGCTGAGTAACCGACATATTTCTTTCTATGTAACATGTAAACAAGTAATAACTCACAGAAATTGCACTACAAAAAAATCTGTGCATTATAGACTAATAAAAAATTAATTATTGTAGACTGTATATAATGTGGATAAACACCGGTTGTTTACTATAAAAGCTTTTAATAACGCAGTTCAAATTATAGTAATGTTGACTTTCTTAACAACCACTTTTTCCAAACAATTTGCATACAAATAAAGAGCTCATTACCAGATGCTAACCAACCCATCATCACAGAACTTATAGTGTATATCAATAAAACAGTGTTTGGAATTTGAATGACCTGTTTTTTATAAGAGTGAACAAAAATAAAATCAAATGCTTGCATTTCTCGCTTGTGTCGATTCAACAACAAGTACATATGACAGTTTCACTTCTAAAAAACTGAGTTCTGTGTTACTGAAAAGGCATTGTCATTATTTGTTATATGAACAAGCTAGGACAAAGGTGTTTCATTTTCTAACTATTAATGTATTCATTCCAGGATGGTTTGCAAGAATGATTAGCTGTGGTAACTCACAAGTTCACTTCAAATTTTGCACCAACAAATTTCTGCCAGAGGTTTACATTTGTGAGAATTTGATGTGTTTTTCATGTCTGGGGCTAGTACCAAAATTCGAGGAAATAGGTTTAATTCGCCAACTAGGTCTCAGTAAGAAAGAATTCACTCCCAGGTAGACAAGAAAAAAGGAAAACATTTATTTTGAAAAGCATGTAACAATACTTCACAATTCTCCAAGTGCAATCAATAATTCAGTCACAACAAAGCGTCGTTGGCACCATAAACTGTCCATTGTCCACTGGTAAGTAGTTTATGAAAAATGTACATTAGCTAAACAGATTCACTGAAGATTAAATGGGTAAGAAAGTCTATCTCTGGAAAAGGACCAAAGTTTGGACAGCTGAGCAATAGCATTAATACAATAACAAGCCAATAAATTCCACAGTACTGCCGCCAGAGCCCCTTGGGGCCAAAGTCACAGCGTGGCTTCACAGGGTGGCTGGGGTACAAGTTTCATAATAGATAGTTCGGAATGCTTTGCTTCTTTGTTGGGTGCGTCTCATCCTGTGGAACAGAACGGTATGAGATCTGGAACAGTGTAAGTGCATATACGTACTGTGATCCTATTACAACTGCGTCATATGGGTCTTGAAAATCCTAACGAATCGTTCCATCCTGTTATTTTATACCAGAAGAAATGAGGCTGTGTGAACCAGTTAGATACGGTAGTCTTCACACTGATGGAATTCTGCAAATCTGAACTGAGGTGCATTGTTAATTGCAATGGCTTTAGGTAGGCCTTCAACAGCGAAAAATTCGAGACAATGCCTGGATGATCTTGGAAGTCGTTGTGGAGTGCATTCGCAAAACATAAGAAAATTTGCCCCCAGTGTCGAGCACTATGAGTCAGGATGAAATAAGAAATTGCCTTATAAAGTACAGATGAAATCTTAACCATGGTGTCGTCGGAGACAAAGAGAAATATTTGCGCTCTGAGACTACTTCATTGCGGTGGGGTGGCTTGCAAGTTGCGAGCGTGTATTCTATGTCTTTATCAAGGCCTTTCAAAAATAAAGTGTTTGCGAGCCATCCGTTTTGTGATTATTGTCCCCAATGGCCTGTATGTAACAAGCTGAACACATGGCGCTGCCAAAGTTTCAGGATAATGACTGTGTGGAAGAGGAGCGCCTCATTTAATGACGAGACTTCATAGCAATGGTGCCAGTAAGTCTAAACTTCTTGATGTCGCAGGAGCTTTTTTCTGTTGGTCACCCACTTTACGCAAACTGCATGAAGTTCCGGAGGACAGGACCCTCCGGTAACAGTTTTGCGATTGTCTTGGCATCGATTGGAAATCGCGCGACGACGAATCATACTTCCGTTGTACTTTCGAACTTCGGGCCTTGCCCCACTGGCAGGTGAGAAGCTGCATCTATGTTCGTATCCTGTGTGGTTGAACAACAATGAATAACGTAAGTATAACCACATAAAAACAAGGCCCAATGTATCCGTCGCATAGCCGTTTTAGTAAAGATGCCAGCACTAGAGTTCAACAAGGGTAGCAGCGGTTCATGATCCTTTAGGAGAACAAACCGTCCGGTTTGTGATCCATTAGGAGAACAAATCGACGACCATGTACATAGTCATGAAACATTTTCAGAGAAACTTTAATGGCCAAGGACCCTTTTTGAATTTGGCTGTAACAGAGCTGATCTGGAATCAGAGTTTCTGATGTGAAAGCATTCGGGCACTCATTGTCGTTCACCTTGCCTGAGAGCACCAGTCTGAGACACTTCGATTCCACTCCTGCCACTAACTGTAATTTGATACGGCCATATATTGTTAAACACGTCGGTTGGAGGAGCAACCGCTTTAAGTCTTGGGAGACTTTGTTCCATTTGACTTTCTTATATAGCAGATGGTGGAGGGGTTCGACGATAGTAGTGGCATGGGGTTTGAAAGTGTGGTAGTAACTAAGCTGTTCCAAAACTGTTTGGCATCCTGTGGCGCAGGCAGGTTTCGAATGGCTTCAACAAGACGTGGAATGGGGCGGATGCCTGAAGCATTGAAAATATTAATTAAGTTTTCTACTGTAGGGAGAAAACAGATACAGTTATTCTTTTTGGATTTGAGGTTTGCTGTTTCTAAAGCATGTTTGCTACACGATTGCTGTTGCTCGGTACGCCGGCCCCCCAAAACTTAATGTGAAGATGGAGCCTTATCCGGCAGAGCTGTGAAGCCGGTACAGCAAGGCTGGGTCTGGGCATTATGAGGAGGCCGGGTGGAGAACACCTGGGAAGGGCCGCCGAGGAGAGGGCTTAGTTACTTAGTTACGTGTTCCATTGACCAATCTCATGCTGACCGTTATGGTGTGGAACGTGTCAAGGGCATAAGAAGTGCACACGTGAATCAAGTTTTTTTTTAGCTTAAAGTTTTATTACCTGTCCATTCACTTAAATGGCACAAAATGCATATACAGGGTGTGTCAAAAAAATTTATACACACTTTGAACTGTCATAGACAATTTATTTCCCGTTCTTCAAGGTTAAATATCTGTGAGAAAGTAATGTTATGTTTCTTCAACAGATGGCAGTAGTGGCAAGGAAGTAACTGCAACATGGCGGACGTGCGTTTGAGCTTTGAAGCGCGGAAGCTGATAATTAAATGGTACTGGAAGTTTGAGGATGTAGCTGCGGTTCGAAGACAGTGGAGAAGTGAGTATGGTACAGAACCACCTTCAAGGTTAACAATTACACGTCTACGAGACAAATTCGAAATTCATGGAACAGTGTGTGATGTGCATAAATGTCGATCAGGGCGACCTCGTAAAGCTACAAGTGATGATTCCACAACTGCGGTCTTGGAACTGTTTCAGAGTTTGCCTCAAAAATCTTCAAGGCAGGCGGCACGTGAGACTAATGTAAGTGCTAGTAGTGTGCTACGCATTCTGAAGAAAGGCAAGTTTCGTGTGTACATTCCAAGGCTGGTGCAACAGCTAAGTGACGACGATCCAGATCGAAGGTTAGAATTTTGTGGATGGGTTCAGAAGATGGTGAGACGTGAACTGGGATTTATGGGTAGCATAATTTGGTCGGATGAAGCCCTATTAAAACTCAATGGAACTGTCAATAGGCACAATTGTGTGTATTGGGTGAAGATAATCCTCACATTACAGTTGAAAAGGCTGTGAATTTGCCTGGTGTAAATGTGTGGCGTGGTTTGTCTGCAAGGGGACTCATTGGGCATTTCCGCTTTGAAGGTACTGTTACTGGGGAAACGTACCTAACAATGCTTGCTGGCTCCATATTCCCTGCCATTCGTGCATTATACGGTAATGATGAGTTTTATTTCCAGCAAGATGGCTCCCCGCCGCACTATCATAGGGACGTACCAGCATACCTGGATCACAATGTGCCAGGCCAGTGGATAGAACGCAGGGGACCAATCAAATTTCCTGCACGCTCTCCAGACCTCACGCCGCTGGATTTGTTCTTATGGGGCACAGTAAAAGATGAGGTGTACAAAAGTAAACCACGTAGCCTGGACACACTTTGGAATGAGATTCAGGCGGTGTGCGCAGAAATCTCATTGGACACTTTGGTACTACACTCCTGGAAATGGAAAAAAGAACACATTGACACCGGTGTGTCAGACCCACCATACTTGCTCCGGACACTGCGAGAGGGCTGTACAAGCAATGATCACACGCACGGCACAGCGGACACACCAGGAACCGCGGTGTTGGCTGTCGAATAGCGCTAGCTGCGCAGCATTTGTGCACCGCCGCCGTCAGTGTCAGTCAGTTTGCCGTGGCATATGGAGCTCCATCGCAGTCTTTAACACTGGTAGCATGCCGCGACAGCGTGGACGTGAACCGTATGTGCAGTTGACGGACTTTGAGCGTGGGCGTATAGTGGGCATGCGGGACGCCGGGTGGACGTACCGCCGAATTGCTCAACATGTGGGGCGTGAGGTCTCCACAGTACATCGATGTTGTCGCCAGTGATCGGCGGAAGGTGCACGTGCCCGTCGACCTGGGACCGGACCGCAGCGACGCACGGATGCACGCCAAGACCGTAGGATCCTACGCAGTGCCGTAGGGGACCGCACCGCCACTTCCCAGCAAATTAGGGACACTGTTGCTCCTGGGGTATCGGCGAGGACCATTCGCAACCGTCTCCATGAAGCTGCGCTACGGTCCCGCACACCGTTAGGCCGTCTTCCGCTCACGCCCCAACATCGTGCAGCCCGCCTCCAGTGGTGTCGCGACAGGCGTGAATGGAGGGACGAATGGAGACGTGTCGTCTTCAGCGATGAGAGTCGCTTCTGCCTTGGTGCCAATGATGGTCGTATGCGTGTTTGGCGCCGTGCAGGTGAGCGCCACAATCAGGACTGCATACGACCGAGGCACACAGGGCCAACACCCGGCATCATGGTGTGGGGAGCGGTCTCCTACACTGGCCGTACACCTCTGGTGATCGTCGAGGGGACACTGAATAGTGCACGGTACATCCAAACCGTCATCGAACCCATCGTTCTACCATTCCTAGACCGGCAAGGGAACTTGCTGTTCTAACAGGACAATGCACGTCCGCATGTATCCCGTGCCACCCAACGTGCTCTAGAAGGTGTAAGTCAACTACCCTGGCCAGCAAGATCTCCAGATCTGTCCCCCATTGAGCATGTTTGGGACTGGATGAAGCGTCGTCTTACGCGGTCTGCACGTCCAGCACGAATGCTGGTCCAACTGTGGCGCCAGGTGGAAATGGCATGGCAAGCCGTTCCACAGGACTACATCCAGCATCTCTACGATCGTCTCCATGGGAGAATAGCAGCCTGCGTTGCTGCGAAAGGTGGATATACACTGTACTAGTGCCGACATTGTGCATGCTCTGTTGCCTGTGTCTATGTGCCTGTGGTTCTGTCAGTGTGATCATGTGATGTATCTGACCCCAGGAATGTGTCAATAAAGTTTCCCCTTCCTGGGACAATGAGTTCACGGTGTTCTTATTTCAATTTCCAGGAGTGTATGTACAGATTCAGTTTTGACTCATACCCAGAAATGTTTTGATGCTGAAGGCCACCAGTTTGAACATTAATCACATTTGCAAAGTACATTTATTTTTCCAATTGCACTTTAAGCTTTCCATTTCCAGAAATTTAACATTGTAGAATGGGAACTAAATTTTCTATGACGCTTCAAATTGTGTATAGGTTTTTTTGACGCACCCTGTATTATACCTATATATTTATTTATTCCTATTCGAGAATTTATCTATGGTATAGAAGAAGTTATCAAGGAGATATGATTTCAATTTATTTTTGAAACTATTACTCCTGTCTGTTAGACATTTTATTACGTCCGGTAATTTATCGAAAAGGCTTACAGCAGCATATTTTACCCCTTGCTGTGCAAAAGGTTGGTCAAAGTTCTTTCGTATTATAATCATGAATGTCACTTGTTTTTAAAGTGATCCTTGTTGTTGAGAACAAATTCTTTCGTATTATAATCATGAATGTCACTGTTGTTTTTAAACTGATCGATGTTGTTGAGAACAAATTTCATTACTGAATAAATGTACTGTGAGGCTGTTGTAAGAATTGCTGACCTTTTAAACATACGCCTACAAGATGTGCGACTACGGGCCCCACACATTATTCTAACCACTTTCTTTTGAGCAGAGAATACTTTTTTGCCTAAGTGTTGAGTTACCCCAAAATATTATTCCGTATGACATTAGAGAGTGGAAGTACGCAAAGTATTTTATCTTACTAATTCATAGAAATTAGTAAGATAACCTATCCTCAAAATTGGAAACTATTCTGATTGCAAAAGTTGTGAAACTTAGTCGCTTTAGGAGATCCAAAAGCCGGCCATGGTGGCCGTGCGGTTCTAGGCGCTACAGTCGGGAACCGCGCGACCGCTACGGTGGTAGGTTCGAGTCCTGCCTCGGGCATGGATGTGTGTGATGTCCTTAGGTTAGTTAGGTTTAAGTAGTTCTAAGTTCTAGGGGACTGATGGCCTTAGAAGTTACGTCCCATAGTGCTCAGAGTCATTTGAGCTTTTTTTGAGGTCCAAAACATGAAGTTTCCGATTAAGATTCTCATCTACATTGTAAGGTGGCGTTATTTTACAACTTACAAATCGCGTTTGCATCCAATACGACATAAGTAAGCCCCTTGAATGATAGAAAAGACAGGTTTGTGCTCGTTCAGTAAAAACATGTATGTGGCTGACATCGTCTAGTACACTTAATTTATTGTATAATGTCTGCATGTTGGGTAATTGTGGAACAGAGTAGTGAAACTCGTGGTAGAACGAAACGACAGAGGGCCTCACACATTCCTTCGGACAATAGGACGGCACAGCCGCTTCCGGTGCTAATCGCGGTACCCGCCCGTGAGCTGGACCACCTGCAAAAAGGGAACGTGTGTCCGGTGGGCAGGCTTGAGAAGGCGGCCCGGTCGGCCGAAAACACATGGCAGCAGGTATTAACGTCCTTTCCTACGGACGTAGAAAGAACTTCCAGAAACTTCGATCTGAATTCTAAACTGCGATTGGTCTGTGTTCAGAAACGAGCGCCTTCCGGAAAGATGATTCGCCAACCAAATTTAAGGGGGGAATAAAAGACGTGGAGCAGCGAAAGGAGGACAGAAGTAAGGAACAGGGTGTCGTTGCGGGGTCGTGGAGCAAGAGAGTCGTCTTGGAGGTCCACGGCAGCCGTCGGACGTCTTCGGCTGTAATGTTGGTGAAGTACAATTTTGTTATTATCTCGCTGAGGCGAGAAGTTCTGCGGTTATAGCTTCTGATCATTACTGTGATCTTGCTTATACACCGGCGTGTGGGAAAGTGAATTTACGTCGGTGAATCACGTGTTCTACTCCGTTCTGCACTGAGGTTTCACACTGCTCATTGAGATAGTAGTTCCTTCTTGCTGTTTAGCACACGGGGGATGTCAGTTACTCCGCGCCTAATCACAGATCGCGAGTACATTATAGGGCAGAGCCATACATTTTAAGGGCCAGTATTAATACAGGAAGAACCAGAGATTTGTAATCCTTACTTAGTTTCTTTAAATTGTATTTATGATCAGTAAATGTATTAAAAACACGGCATTTATCCTTTTGTACATAGTATTTTCCTGTACCACTTAATCTTGTCTCTTGTGTGCATTTTATAACTTACTCGTTAAAAGAGGGACTGGATTTTGTAGGCTTATCCTGACATTCTACCCTATCCAGAGGCTAAGGTTAGGAAACGGGTAGGTTATCACACGACAATTTACATAATTAATGAGAATAACGTACTCCTGCTGGGGGACGTATAAGTGGCAGGGCGACTTCAGTAGCATTAAAATATCCATTCCGCAAATTATCACTTGTTCGTACTCGTGGCAAGTCTCCACCATCAACAGCCAATAGAAGAAGTGGAGGTACGTTGGAACGTGTACACCCAAAAACTTAGTATGCTCTACCCTGGCTAGTGATTTTTGTTGCTGTATTATATTTATTGAAGGACTGTACTCCTTGCAGCAGAAAATTGGGTGTACTGTCTTTTTTCGAAGCTCAGAGCAAGCTCATTCGCAGAAAACCAATTAAGAACTTCTCCAAAGGTATTATTTGTATCATTTTAACTGAATAAAAAATTATGCTTGTATCATCAGCAGACAGTTTCAGTTTAGCTTTTTGTTTCAGATAAGATAGGAGGTTGTTGTTGTTGTGGTCTTCAGTCCTGAGACTGGTTTGATGCAGCTCTCCATGCTACTCTGGCCTGTGCAAGCGTCTTCATCTCCCAGTACCTACTGCAACCTACACCCTTCTGAATCTGCTTAGTGTATTCATCTCTTGGTCTCCCTCTACGATTTTTACCCTCCACGCTGCCCTCCAATACTAAATTGGTGATCCCTTGATGCCTCAGAACATGTTCTACCAATCGATCCCTTCTTCTGGTCAAGTTGTGCCACAAACTTCTCTTCTCTCTTCTCCCCAATCTCATTCAATACTTCCTCATTAGTTATGTGATCTACCCATCTAATCTGCAACATTCTTCTGTAGCACCACATTTCGAAAGCTTCTATTCTCTTCTTGTCCAAACTACACTCCTGGAAATGGAAAAAAGAACACATTGATACCGGTGTGTCAGACCCACCATACTTGCTCCGGACACTGCGAGAGGGCTGTACAAGCAATGATCACACGCACGGCACAGCGGACACACCAGGAACCGCGGTGTTGGCCGTCGAATGGCGCTATCTGCGCAGCATTTGTGCACCGCCGCCGTCAGTGTCAGCCAGTTTGCCGTGGCATACGGAGTTCCATCGCAGTCTTTAACACTGGTAGCATGCCGCGACAGCGTGGACGTGAACCGTATGTGCAGTTGACGGACTTTGAGCGAGGGCGTATAGTGGGCATGCGGGAGGCCGGGTGGACGTACCGCCGAATTGCTCAACACATGGGGCGTGAGGTCTCCACAGTACATCGATGTTGTCGCCAGTGGTCGGCGGAAGGTGCACGTGCCCGTCGACCTGGGACTGGACCGCAGCCACGCACGGATGCACGCCAAGACCGTAGGATCCTACGCAGTTCCGTAGGGGACCGCACCGCCACTTCCCAGCAAATTAGGGACACTGTTGCTCCTGGGGTATCGGCGAGGACCATTCGCAACCGTCTCCATTAAGCTGGGCTACGGTCCCGCACACCGTTAGGCCGTCTTCCGCTCACGCCCCAACATCGTGCAGCCCGCCTCCAGTGGTGTCGCGACAGGCGTGAATGGAGGGACAAATGGAGACGTCTCGTCTCCAGCGATGAGAGTCGCTTCTGCCTTGGTGCCAATGATGGTCGTATGCGTGCTTGGCGCCGTGCAGGTGAGCGCCACAATCAGGACTGCATACGACCGAGGCACACAGGGCCAACACCCGGCATCATGGTGTGGGGAGCGATCTCCTACACTGGCCGTACACCTCTGGTGATCGTCGAGGGGACGCTGAATAGTGCACGGTACATCCAAACCGTCATCGAACCCATCGTTCTACCATTCCTAGACCGGCAAGGGAACTTGCTGTTCCAACAGGACAATGCACGTCCGCATGTATCCCGTGCCACCCAACGTGCTCTAGAAGGTGTAAGTCAACTACCCTGGCCAGCAAGATCTCCGGATCTGTCCCCCATTGAGCATGTTTGGGACTGGATGAAGCGTCGTCTCACGCGGTCTGCACGTCCAGCACGAACGCTGGTCCAACTAAGGCGCCAGGTGGAAATGGCATGGCAAGCCGTTCCACAGGACTACATCCAGCTTCTCTACGATCGTCTCCATGGGAGAATAGCAGCCTGTATTGCTGCGAAAGGTGGGTATACACTGTACTAGTGCCGACATTGTGCATGCTCTGTTGCCTGTGTCTATGTGCCTGTGGTTCTGTCAGTGTGATCATGTGATGTATCTGACCCCAGGAATGTGTCAATAAAGTTTCCCCTTCGTGGGACAATGAATTCACGGTGTTCTTATTTCAATTTCCAGGAGTGTATTTATCGTCCATGTTTCACTTCCATACATGGCTACACTCCATACAAATGCTTTCAGAAATATCTTCCTGACACTTAAATCTATACTCGATGTTAACAAATTTCTCTTCTTCAGAAACGCTTTCCTTGCCATTGCCAGTCTACATTTTATATCCTCTCTACTTCGACCATCATCAGTTATTTTACTTCCTAAATAGCAAAACTCCTTTACTACTTTAAGTGTCTCATTTCCTAATCTAATTCCCTCAGCATCACCCGACTTAATTCGAATACATTCCATTATCCTCGTTTTGCTTTTGTTGATGTTCATCGTATATCCTCCTTTCAAGACACTGTCCATTTCGTTCAGCTGCTCTTCCAGATCCTTTGCTGTCTCTGACAGAATTACAATGTCATCGGCGAATCTCAAAGTTTTTACTTCTTCTCCATGAATTTTAATACCTACTCCGAATTTTTCTTTTGTTTCCTTTACTGCTTGCTCAATATACATATTGAATAACATCGGGGAGAGACTACAACCCTGGCTCACTCCTTTCCCAACCACTGCTTCCCTTTCATGCCCCTCGACTCTTATGACTGCCATCTGGTTTCTGTACAAATTGTAAATAGCCTTTCGCTCCCTCTATTTAACTCTTGTCACCTTCCGAATTTGAAAGAGAGTATTCCAGTCAACATTGTCAAAAGCTTTCTCGAAGTCTACAAATGCTAGAAACGTAGGTTTGCCTTTTCTTAATCTTTCTCCTGAGATTAGTCTTAAGGTCAGTATTGCCTCACGTGTTCCAACATTTCTACGGAATCCAAACTGATCCGCCCCGAGGTCCGCATCTACCAGTTTTTCCATTCGTCTGTAACAATTCGCGTTAGTATTTTGCAGCTGTGACTTATTAAACTGATAGTTCGGTAATTTTCACACCTGTCAGCACCTGCTTTCTTTGGGATTGGAATTATTATATTCTTCTTGAAGTCTGAGGGTATTTCGCCTGTCTCATACATCTTGCTCACCAGCTGGTAGAGTTTTGTCATGACTGGCTCACCCAAGGCCGTCAGTAGTTCTAATGGAATGTTATCTACTCCCGGGGCCTTGTTTCGACTCAGGTCTTTCAGTGCTCTGTCAATCTCTTCACGCAGTATCTTATCTCCCATTTAGTCTTCATCTATGTCCTCTTCCATTTCCATAATATTGTCCTCAAGTACATCGCCCTTGTATAAACCCTCTATATACTCGACATCTGCCCCTGGAAATGTCCTACAATTTAAAACCTGATTCCTAAATCTCTGTCTTACCATTATATAATCTCTCTGATACCTTCTAGTACCTCCGGGATTCCTCCATGTATACAACCTTCTTTTATGATTCTTGAACCAAGTGTTAGCTATGATTAAGTTATGCTCTGTGCAAAATTCTACCAGACGGCTTCCTCTTTCATTTCTTAGCCCCAATCCATATTCACCCACTATGTTTCTTTCTCTCCCTTTTCCTACTGATGAATTCCAGTCACCCATGACTATTAAATTTTCGTCTCCCTTCACTACCTGAATAATTTCTTTTATCTCATTATACATTTCATCAATTTCTTCATCATCTGCAGAGCTAGTTGGCATATAAACTTGTACTACTGTAGCAGGCATGGGCTTTGTGTCTATCTTGGCCACAATAATGCGTTCACTATGCTATTTGTAGTAGCTTACCCGCACTCCTATTTTTTTTAATTCATTATTAAACGTACTCCTGCATTACCCCTATTTGATTTTGTATTTATAACCCTGTATTCACCTGACCAAAAGTCTTGTTCCTCCTGCCACCGAACTTCACTAATTCCCACTATATCTAACTTTAACCTATCCATTTCCCTTTTTAAATTTTCTAACCTACCTGCCCGATTAAGGGATCTGACATTCCACGCTCCGATCCGTAGAACGCCAGTTTTCTTTCTCCTGACAACGAAGTCCTCCTGAGTAGTCCCCGCCCGAAGATCCGAATGGGGGACTATTTTACCTCCGTAATATTTTACCCAAGAGGACGCCATGATCATTTAATCATACAGTAAAGCTGCATGTCCTTGGGAAAAATTACGGCTGTAGTTTCCCCTTGCTTTCAGCCGTTCGCAGTACCAGCACAGCAAGGCCGTTTTGGTTAATGTTGCAAGGTCAGATCAGTCAATCATCCAGACTGTTGCCCCTGCAACTACTGAAAAGGCTGCTGCCCCTCTTCAGGAACCACATATTTGTCTGGCCTCTCAACAGATACCCCTCCGTTGTGGTTGCACCTATGGTACGGCTATCTATATCGCTGAGGCACCCAGGCCTCCCCACCAACGGCAAGGTCCATGGTTCATGGGGGGAAGATAGGAGGTAATTCACAAATATTACGAACAGAAGGGAACCCATGATCGTATCCTGTGGAACACCTGATGGAATTTCATCCCACTTAGATGAAGCGGCAAACTTCCTTAAATCACTTAAACCATATAACTTTTTCTTCCTGTTCTGCAGATATGACTTAATCCACTCATATGCTGTTCCATTTATACCATAGAATTGTAATTTCTGTAACATAATGTCGTAGTTCACACAATGAAATGCTCTGGATAAGTCACAGAAAATTGCTGTTGATGACATTTTACTGTTTAAAGACTCTATTACATGGGCAGTGAAACTGTATATTGCTGTCTCAGTAGAACAGCATTTTTGAAATCCAAACTGTGATTTAGTAAGTATCCCATTACTATTGAGATGGCTAACCACTCTTGAGTACATTACTTTCTCGACGATTTTTGAAAATGCTGTAAAAAAGGATCCTGGCCAGTAATTGTTGACATCTGTGGTGTCCCCTTTCTTGTAAAGAGGCTTGACAACGGCATATTTTAACCTGTCTGGAAAAATACCTTGAGTTAGTGATGCATTACATATGTCACTCAGAACATCAGCGGTAACTGCACCACATTGTTCTAATATCTTGTTAGAGTTGTCATCTACTCCAACAGAACATTTATTCTTCAAAAATTTAATGATTTTCCTTATTTCACAAGAAGTTGTTAAGGGAAAATTAACCTGACTAGGATTTCTGAAAACTGACTCTTCCATGTACTGCTTGGCTTTTTCTTTTGAATTATTCTCACCAATTTTTTCACTTACACTTAAAAAATGGTTGTTAAATACATTCGCTACAAGTGTACTGTTGGTTAAGCTGGTCTCATTCTTTTTAATGGTAATACTACCTATGCCGGTGGTTACTTTTCCTGTCTCCCTTCTACAACATACCATATTGTTTTGATTTTATTGCCCGAGTTGTTAATTTCATCTCTAATATACATATTTCTTGATTTTCTGACAACTTTTCTAGTATGTTACAAATATTTTTATAGTGTAAAATTACTTCTAGGTCTTTACTAATTCTCTTTGTCTCATACAGTTATCTTGTTCTTTCTGAAGACACTTTAATACCTGTAATAATCCAAGGAAATGACACCACTGCACTACTTTTAAAGCAATGGAAGATTCACGACTCTGTGTATGCAGAGCTGAGCAACACGGTTCAGGAATCGAAGCTATTCTGTAAAACTAAGGGTGACCTCACTTACTGCAAATTCAAGGATGGTCCGACGGACGTAATTAATATGATGCATATTCCTAATGAATGGCGGCTGTTCGTTGATGCTTCGAAGAGAAGACGTAGAACAGCCCACGTATACAACGGCGACAACTTTCCTCGTATTCCTTTGGCGTGTAATACTGAAGTGAAACTTATTATTTCATAAAAGTGGTAAGTTACTATGTGTATCGTTTACCGACAAATAATGTCGGTCAATATGTATATAGAAATTTCGTTAAGTGGTTAATAAACGCGAATACTCATATTGTGTGAAATTCGTTTATATGTGCATGAAATCTGGAGGCTAGAAGCTAGATTTCAGCAAGATGGGCGGTTGTGACAGCCGGTTACCGCATCACTTGCTGCTTTGGCCGTTGCCCAACGAAAGCGCACTGCTTTTCGGAGACACTCAGCGCTCCTGAGGCTGCTGAAGTTCATACCAATAAAAGGATGACGTCTTGAGGACAACAAAAAATGCATTCTGTCTCTATCTCACGATGTGGAAGGACTATTCAGCTAATATATTACATTTTAATGTTCAACAACAGAAATATAACAAAAGAAGTTCTTCCTGCAGTAATATTGAGTTAATATACAAGTTTTCCTGAAAAAGCAATATCTCTTACTTGTGTGTTAGAGAAATAGTTTGGACTCAACATTTTAAGCTTCAAGATTTCAGTCGACGGAGACGAAGTCAACAACAAGAGTAAGCACGGTACATAATTACTGTAATTTAAAAATATATCTCAAGTGACCGTATTGTGATTCCCATACCCTTTCAGTTTAAACTCCGAATCTAACTACAAATTAACTGAGACAGAACACTGCTAACACTTCAGCACCAACACAAAAGAAATACACTGATCAAAAGAATTAGGGGAACGTGACTTTTGGCGTCTGCCATACGCCATTGGGCAATAATTGAGGACGGGATATGTTACCAAATTATATCTCTGTATTTCGCAAATTAAGTACAGAACAAAACATCATTACGTCCTCGATCTTTTGCATAAAAAGAACTGAAATCTTCGGCAGGTGTCGAAAACAAAGTGAAAACAATCATTCATCCCGTCATCCTGGGTGGTCTACCTTGGACTTTGGCAGATTCAATAAGGTGTATGCCGGCCGCGGTGGTCTAGCGGTTCTAGGCGCTCAGTCCGGAACCGCGCGACTGCTACGGTCGCAGGTTCGAATCCTGCCTCGGGCATGGATGTGTGTGACGTCCTTAGGTTAGTTAGGTTTAATTAGTTCTAAGTTCTAGGCGACTGATGACCACAGATGTTAAGTCGCAGAGTGCTCAGAGCCATTTGAACCAATAAGGTGTATGCCCTCCGTGAGCGGTTATCACTGCCTGACACCTACGTCACATGCTCCGTACAAGTCTACAGATGTCACCCTGTGACATCCGATCCCATTATTCAATGACCGCCCATGGGAGTTCTTGGAGAGTTTGTGGTGGAGTAGAACGACCACGAACACGTCTGTCCAGCGTGTGCGTTGCGTTTTGGGTCGGGACTCACCGCTAGCCATTCCATTACTTCAGTGTCCAGGCTCCGGCAGAAATCCCTGCTGACGCCCGCCACGTGGGTCCTGGCATCAGAAGGATTCAAGGTCACCACTGAATGAGGCATCTACCACATGGTTCAACAAGATTTCTTCGATTAACTGTGTGGCGGTAAGGCGGCCATGGATAAATACAAGATGCCTCCCTAAATCGCAGAAACTAGGCAGCTGCCAATTTCCTGGACAACATTTGGAAGGTACCACTCATCACAGGACTCCACGTCAGAGGACATCTGGACTCGTCTGTGAATAGCAAGATTCACCTATGACGAAGTTGTCAGTTTACATGGGAATGACAGCTGCAAGATTTTGCCGTGTCAAACGTGGTACTGGAACAGAATGTCTGGGTCGGATGGTCCCTCTGTTAACCTGTTCAGTATAGTGTGGTCGGACATAGTGGCTCCAGTAGCCCTTCTGGTATCGTCTTTAGTGCTCTGGCGGTATCACTGCGACGTAGCAACGCAGAGATGGCAGGATATCCGTCTTCACGTGGCGTTTTACTGCGTCAGCGACGTTGTCAAACTCACCATGTGTGTTGACCTCTCTCCCTGTAGACCGTCCACAACCTGTGGATGACAGATGGAGAGACATTGGTATCTGCAGTGACGGGACGGAAAGTGCATTCTTCTTCGACTAAACCGACTGCTCTTGTAACTTGCATTGCAGTAACATCTTGTGCTTGGTTGAATACAACGTCCACAAATGACAACTGCCATCTGTGCCCCTCACTAGAAAACACTAGGACACGGACGCTCACTCCCATCTGAGGGGTCATCTGACACTGTAATGCTTGACACAGCCAACACATGGCGAATGATTTTGATTGTTGCGCACGTTGAAAGCAAAGATCTCAAGCCATGCAATAAGACCACAGGTAGGCTGCCTCCTTCATCAGAATAGATTTAACTTATCAGACGTTAATTCGCCTGTTCTCCTGATTGTTTTGAACAGTGTAAATTCAAGTATAAGAATCATTCAGACAGGATTAGACACTGCTGTGAGAGGAGAATTTTTGGAGATTTAAGGTTACGGCATTATTAGTAGGAATGCAGTTCAGTTAGAGCAAGTGCTGTTCTCTATGTGAGTGGGATAGCCTTGCTAGAGGCAAACACTATTCACAGAAAAGTTAGTCGAAGAGACAGTCAACTCCTGCAATGAAAATTAATGTGCATGGGCTATTGTTAGCCAACGATAGTAATGCCTCTGGCAGTATAAATTAAATTAGAGTTTATAAAACGTTTTGTACGATAAATAAATGTAAATGATTCTTCATTTTTAAACAAACAAGGCGAAAAGGCCGTGTCATCCTTTAAGATGCAAATCAGAAAATTTCAAAGATCTCGTAGTCAATATGATGCACTTGTGTGAAAAGCTGCAGTGTAACATGCTGCTAAAAATTGACATTTTGGCAGTCACTCCTGGATTTCTTCGTGTCAAATTATGATATGAGCAACGAATGTGGGGACCCGTTCACCAGTATATTTCACTAATGGAGGAAGAATAAAAATGGAAATGTGGTGCTTCTGTATTAAGTGAATGCCAACGGCATTGCCGCAGTGATAACCCAGGTTCCTGTCAGACCACCGAAGTTAAGCACTGTCCGACTTCGCTAACACTTGGATGGGTGACTGTCCAGGTCTGCTGTTGGCAGGCGGGGTGCACTCAGCCCTTCTGACGCCAATATTGAGGTGCTACTTGTTTGGGAAGTACCGACTGACAATGGTCGAGAGAGCTGTGTGCTGGCCACATGCCCCTCCATACCCGTATCCAGTGACGTCTGTCGGCTGACGACGACACGGCGCTCGGTCAGAACCGTTGGGCCTTCCGAGGCTTGCTCAGATGGGGTTCAGAGCTATGCGAATACATTGCCCAATAAATAAAATGTTTTGGGATCAAAAGTAGCTATTACTATTTATTTTCAGCAGCAGAATTAAAAAAAAGAAAACAATGAGCAGTTACCTCTTGCCTTGGAGATACAATGGCATGCTATTTTTTTCCGATCTATGTTTATAGTTTTGAGGTAATTTTATTTTTGGAGTTGTCACTCCTGTTAAATGACAAGGAGAAGAGGGAGAGGAGTGTCTTACGTCCCATAGACAACGAAGTCATTAGAGGCGGAGGACAAGCTCAGATTAGAGAAGGATAGAGAAAAAAAGCGGCCGTGCCCTTTCGAAGGAATCATTCCGGCATTTGTCTTAAATGTTAAATAACAAAACACTACGTGCTCCAGCTGTTCCTATGTTGTAAACATTATTGCTGTTGCTATGAAAGTGATTTAATTTTCTTTGTGTTGCAATTAGCGCAGAATGTTTGGCGTTCGGGCGCTCTTGAAGTGTAAGATTTATTAAATCAGAATGTCGTGACAATGTGTAAATTAAGTGAATAATTTTTGTTACATTTGTGATGAAATAACATTTTCGTCGCAGAAACGTAATCTGGTACCTGTTGTGAAGACTGCCTGCCGGCATTACAACAGTGAGGCCGAGCGGAGACTCCTCTGCATGAAGTTAGGACAGCAGTTGGGTACCCGTGAAGCATCTCTGACAGAGATGACAGAGTTCAGGTATTTATTAACCATGTGCCCAGTCGTCTTGTTCCACACCGGCCTTGTAGCCGATGCCTCATTCAGCTGTGTGTTGGATCCCCCAACGATGGCTGCCAGGCCCAAATGAAGAGTGAGAGACCTCGCGCTTCTTGTGATTAAAACTATCCGGACACCTGGCTGAAAATGATTTACAAGTTCGTGGCGCCCTCCATCGGTAATGCTGGATTTCAATATGGTGTTGGCCCGCTTAGTCTTGATGACAGCTTCCACTCTCGCAGGCATACGTCCAGTCAGATGCTGGAAGGTTTCTTGGGGAATGGCAGCCCATTCTTCATGGAGAGGAGAGGTATCAATGTCGGTCGGTGAGGCCTGGCACGAAGTCGGCGTCCCAAAAGATCCCAAAGGTGTTGTATAGGATTCAGGTGAGGACTCCGTGTAGGCCAGTCCATTACAGGGATGTTATCGTCGTGTAACCACTCGCCGTAGGCCGTGCATTATGAACAGGCCTGTGCTGTGATAGTGCCACGCAAAGCAACAAGGGGCGTAAGCCCCCTCCATGAAAAACACGACCACACCATAACACCACCGCCTCCGAATTTTACTGTTGGCACTACATACGCTGGCAGATGACGTTCACCGGGCATTCGCCATACCCACACCCTGCCATCGGATCGCCACACTGTGTACCGTGCTTCGTCACTCCACACGTTTTTCCACTGTTCAATCATCCAATTCTTACGCTCCTTACACCAAGCGAGGCGTAGTTTGGCATTTACCGGGGTGATGTGTGGCTTATGAGCAGCCGCTCGACCGTGAAAACCGAATTTTCTCACCTCCCGCCTAACTGTCATAGTACTTGCAGTGGATCCCAATGCAATTTGTAATTCCTGTGTGATGGTGTAGATAGATGTCCGCCTATTACACATTACGACCCTCTTTAACTGTCGGCGGTCTCTTGTCAGTCAACAGACGAGGTCGGCCTGTATACTTTTGTGCTGCACGTCTCCCTTCACGTTTCCACTTCATTATCACATCCGAAACAGTGGACCTAGTGATTTTTAGGAGAGTGGAAATCTCGCGTATAGACGTATGACGCAAGTGACATCCAATCACTTGACCACGTTCGAAGTCCGTAAGTTCCGCGGAGTGTCCCATTCTGCTCTCTCACGATGTTTAATGACTACTGAGGTCGCTGATATGAAGTACCTGGCAGTAGGCGGCAGCACAAATCACTTAATATGAGAAACGTATGTTCTTGGTTGTGTACGGATACTTTTCATCACATAGTGTATGTCCACTGAAGACTAATATCTTTTCCTAGCAACTTAGTTAATGGTTAGTAGTTCGTGGTGTTGGAAAATAACGTATGGCGGGAATAAGTCGACGATCCATCCACTCCCTCTTGACTGATAATATGCCCAAAATAAGTTGCTCGTGTCTGAGCAAAATGGCATGGGTCAAATGGTTCAAATGGCTCTGAGCACTATGGGACTTAACATATGTGGTCATCAGCCCCTTAGAACTTAGAAATACTTAAATCTAACTAACCTAAGGACATCACACACATCCATGCCCGAGGCAGGATTCGAACGTGAGACCGTAGCAGTCGCGCGGTTCCGGACGGAGGGTCTAGAACCGCCATACCACCGCGGAAAATGGCATTTCGCAACACTTAGTGTAAGGTGTGCTACCCTCAATCTTCTAAATATTTCACCCAGAAGTTTAACATGATCTATAGTTTTTGAATAGACGACTATATCGTCAATATATACCATACAGATTTTCGGTTTTAATCCACGAAGCACACCATCTAATAGTCGTTGGAAGGTAGCTGAAGCGTTTTTCAATCCAAAATTGGTAATGCTCTGAATTTACAGTGAAAGCAGTTTTGGGTTTATCTTCAGGAAACATTTGTAGTTGGTGATAACCACTTCTAATGTCAGTCGTTCAGAAATATTTACATTTTTCTAGGTTGTCAAATGTATCTCTTACATTCGGTATTCGATATACGTCCGTTGTGGTTCGAATGTTTAAGTAACGATATTCACAGCAAAATCGATATATTCTGGTACCGTCAACTGATGTTTTGGGTACCAGGACAATACTTGCTGACCAAGGGCTATCACTGTACTCACGTAATTGCTGATCTATAAATTCGTCTACTTGTGGCTATCCTGTGTGGTTTCCTATAAACTGGGGGATTATCGCTTGATCGTATGCGGAGTTGTGTGATAGTTTTTGCTGGCAGTGGACCATCTGAATTGAATAAGTCTGAATATTCTAACAACAAAGCTTCAATGGCTTCTAGTTCATTATCTTTCAAGTGATGAACCTTGTCACGTAGCATAGATCCATTGACGGTTTCTTTGATGCCGTGATGACAGAGTGGCCCTTCGATATAATCATCTTAGAATATCTGCAAACTCACTGTAAGTAATTCTTTCGGAAGATTCACTTCATCTCTATGGAAGTAATCCAATCTTACCGGAATATCAGTTCCCCATTAACGTTGGTTACGCGCGCAACTCTTCTTTGTCTAAAACAATGCATTTCGTCTAATGCTTCATCGTCCTGCAGTGGCTCAACCACACATAATCCCTGCTGCGGCACATGGGCATCTGCAGATATCCAGACCAATTCCCCTGTACCAGCAGGTACTTTGTCATGAGTAATCATCTTTAATGTACGTGTACGCAGTTCAGTTGGTGGCACATCAGCAATCGATGTACCTTGCGACATTGAAACTTTTGCAGCTACCGGCCTCAGTGGAAAGAAGTTCCCGATAAGTTCAACTGTGCGCTGTGAAAGACTAATTTTTGCATGATGCCTATCCAGAAAATGAAGTCCAAGAATCACAGAATATCATTTTCCCACAGTTGACATCAATTCCACGTGCTTACAAAACTGTAATATTCCAATCCTGAAAACGAGCCGTGTTCTCCACAGCGATACCAAGTCATTGTTCCCCACTCCATATAATTTATAGCACGAAGTTCCTAGTCTTCTCCTACTCACGAGGTCTCGATTAATAATAGGTACATGTGCACCAGTATCGACAACAAATTTACATTCTTTAAGATTTACAATGCCCATCAAACAACAATATGTATCTTCCTTAGTGTCTGCAGTACTCTGACTTACCGGGATATTTACCGACAGACGAAACAATCCCGTTTATGTTTGACGTTTTCCGTTGATTATTTCACGCACTTTATTTTTTATGCTCACACTCGTTTGCCTCGTGACAAAAATGCCCACATCTGGTTGATTACATTCCGCCTTCAAATGCCCTTTCTTCCCACAACGATGCACCTTTGGTGCAGAGCCGGGTGGAGGGTCTGAATCAGAGGCTCAGACGGTTTTGCGACCGTATTGGCTGCAGATTCCTTGACTTGCGCCATAGGGTGGTGGGGTTTCGGGTTCCGCTGAATAGGTCAGGAGTTCACTACACTCAGCTGGCGGCTACACGGGTAGCGGAGGCTGTGTGGCGTGGACTGGGCGGTTTTTTAGGTTAGAAGGCCTCGGGAAAGTGCGGGATGGGCTGCAATGTCAAAGGGTGCTTGGCAATTACAGGACGTGCTTGGATCAAGGAACAGTCGGAATTATAGTTGTAAACTGTTGTAGTTGCGCTGGAAAAGTCCCTGAGCTTCAAGCGCTAATAGAAAGCACAGAAGCGGATATCGTTATAGGTACAGAAAGCTGGCTAAAGCCTGAAATAAGTTCTGCAGAAATTTTTACGAAGTCTCAGACGGTGTTCAGGAAAGATAGATTAGGCAGAATTGGTGGTGGAGTGTTGGTGTCTGTCAGTAGTGGTTTATCTTGTAGTGAAGTCGAAGTAGATACTCTGTGCGAATTGGTGTGGGTGGAGGTTATACTTAACAGCCGAATTAAGTTAATAATTGGCTCCTTCTACCGACCCCCAGACTCCGATGATACAGTTGCGGAACAGTTCAGAGAAAGTTTGAGTCTCGTAACAAATAAATACCCCACTCATACGGTTATAGTTGGTGGGGACTTCAACCTACCCTCGGTATGTTGGCAAAAATACTTGTTCAAAACCGGTGGTAGGCACAAAACGTCTTCCGAGATTGTCCTAAATGCATTCTCCGAAAATTATTTAGAGCAGTTAGTCCACGAACCCACGCGAATTGTAAATGGTTGCGAAAACACACTTGACCTCTTGGCCACAAACAATCCAGAGCTGATAGAGAGCATCATGACTGATACAGGGATTAGTGATCACAAGGTCATTGTAGCTAGGCTCAATACCATTTCTTCCAAATCCATCAGAAACAAACGCAAAATAATTTTATTTAAAAAAGCTGATAAAGTACCACTAGAAGCCTTCCTAAAAGACAATTTCCATTCCTTCCGAACTGACTATGCGAATGTAGACGAGATGTGGCTCAAATTCAAAGATATAGTAGCAACAGCAATTGAGATATTCATACCTCATAAATTGGTAAGAGATGGAACGGATCCCCCGTGGTACACAAAAAAGGTCCGAACGCTGTTGCAGAGGCAACGGAAAAAGCATGCGAAGTTCAGAAGAACGCGAAATCCTGAAGATGGGCTAAAATTTACAGACGCGCGAAATTTGGCACGTACTTCGATGCGAGATGCCTTTAATAGGTTCCACAACGAAACATTGTCTCGAAATTTGGTAGAAAATCCGAAGAAATTCTGGTCGTATGTAAAGTACACAAGCGGCAAGACGCAGTCAATACCTTCGCTGCGCAGTGCCGATGGTACTGTTATCGACGACTGCGCCGCTAAAGCGGAGTTATTGAACGCAGTTTTCCGAAATTCCTTCACCAGGGAAGACGAATGGAATATTCCAGAATTTGAAACACGAACATCTGCTAGCATGAGTTTCTTAGAAGTAGATACCTTAGGGGTTGCGAAGCAACTCAAATCGCTTGATACGGGCAAGTCTTCAGGTCCAGATTGTATACCGATTAGGTTCCTTTCAGATTACGCTGATACTATAGCTCCCTACTTAGCACTCATATACAACCGCTCGCTCACCGATAGATCTGTACCTACAGATTGGAAAATTGCGCAGGTCGCACCAGTGTTCAAGAAGGGTAGTAGGAGTAATCCATTTAACTACAGACCTATATCATTGACGTCGGTTTGCAGTAGGGTTTTGGAGCATATACTGTATTCAAACATTATGAATCACCTCGAAGGGAACGATCTATTGACACGTAATCAGCATGGCTTCAGAAAACATCGCTCTTGTGCAACGCAGCTAGCTCTTTATTCGCACGAAGTAATGGCCGCTATCGACAGGGGATCTCAAGTTGATTCCGTATTTCTAGATTTCCGGAAAGCTTTTGACACCGTTCCTCACAAGCGACTTCTAATCAAGCTGCGGAGCTATGGGGTATCGTCTCAGTTGTGCGACTGGATTCGTGATTTCCTGTCAGGAAGGTCGCAGTTCGTAGTAATAGACGGCAAATCATCGAGTAAAACTGAAGTGATATCAGGTGTTCCCCAGGGAAGCGTCCTGGGACCTCTACTGTTCCTGATCTATATAAATGACCTGGGTGACAATCTGAGCAGTTCTCTTAGGTTGTTCGCAGATGATGCTGTAATTTACCGTCTAGTAAGGTCATCCGAAGACCAGTATCAGCTGCAAAGCGATTTAGAAAAGATTGCTGTATGGTGTGTCAGGTGGCAGTTGACGCTAAATAACGAAAAGTGTGAGATGATCCACATGAGTTCCAAAAGAAATCCGTTGGAATTCGATTACTCGATAAATAGTACAATTCTCAAGGCTGTCAATTCAACTAAGTACCTGGGTGTTAAAATTACAAACAACTTCAGTTGGAAGGACCACATAGATAATATTGTCGGGAAGGCGAGCCAAAGGTTGCGTTTCATTGGCAGGACACTTAGAAGATGCAACAAGTCCACTAAAGAGACAGCTTACACTACACTCGTTCGTCCTCTGTTAGAATATTGCTGCGCGGTGTGGGATCCTTACCAGGTGGGATTGACGGAGGACATCGAGAGGGTGCAAAGAAGGGCAGCTCGTTTTGTATTATCGCGTTATAGGGGAGAGAGTGTGGCAGATATGATACACGAGTTGGGATGGAAGTCATTACAGCATAGACGTTTTTCGTCGCGGCGAGACCTTTTTACGAAATTTCAGTCACCAACTTTCTCTTCCGAATGCGAAAATATTTTGTTGAGCCCAACCTACATAGGTAGGAATGATCATCAAAATAAAATAAGAGAAATCAGAGCTCGAACAGAAAGGTTTAGGTGTTCGTTTTTCCCGCTCGCTGTTCGGGAGTGGAATAGTAGAGAGATAGTATGATTGTGGTTCGATGAACCCTCTGCCAAGCACTTAAATGTGAATTGCAGAGTAGTCATGTAGATGTAGATGTAGAAATGTTTTCAGCAGCAAAAAGCGCTTATCAGTTCGTACCCGTGTAGCAATATTTATCTCCTGCGGATGCGTGACAATACGCAGTGATGCAGCCAAATCATCTGGATTTTGCATTCGGTCTCTTAGTGAAAACTCCGCAGGAATTCCTTGCAAAAACACATCGAGTGATCTGTTCTCTGAACCCGGAGTATGACGCCGTCCGCCTCAGGATTTTCCGTGAACTCATATGTTTGCGCATTTAGTAGACGGACTGTGTCCGAAAAAGTCTCTACAGTCTCATTTTCCTTCTGTGTCAACCCACTCAACTTTTCCCTAAAAACCCTTGCGCTCTATTGCTTACAGTATGTCTGACGGAAACCTTCTGTTAACTGCTCAAATGTACTTGCCTTTTTCAGTGCCTCATGATACATCACGTATGTCTTCGCTTCAGCCGTAACACGTTAATACGAAGAGTAATTTCATCTGACCAATTACACATCCCAGCTGTAGCCAGTACAGCATTAATGAATACGGCGTCGGAGTGCACACTTCTGACAACAATTTAGAGACGGGGAGAGAGGAGACACCTCTGCATGAAGTCGCGAAAGCAAATGGGTACTTCTGAAGCGTCTCTAACGCTAGTGAAACATTGTCAGAGTTCAATTATTTATTAACCCTGTTCACAGTCGTCTTGTTCCACACCGGCCTTGTAGCAGATGCCTCATTCAGCTGACGGCTGCCGCGTCAGTTCCTCGTCTGCAGGCCCAGGCGAAGAATGAATGCCTTCACGGCTATGGTCCAGCACGAATGGTCTCGTACTAGATGCTGGAGTGTGTTCGATCCCACTCCGAATTCTGTGGTGACCCTTGATGGCCCATCCGCGATTTGGTGATGTCGGAAGCCGTGTAGGCGGTCGATCTCCTTCCTGCCGAGCACGTAGGTTTCAGCACCCGGAGGCGCCTAAGTGTTGAACAGGAACGTGGAGCACACGAGGCCCGGCTGCCGGTTTCCGCGCTGAAGTTCGGTGCTGTCAGCACTGTGCGATGTCGTGTTGTCGGAAGACAGTCAGCTTCTCCATCAACAATGGTAGGCAGCGAACACTATAAAGTTCATCAGGTGGAGTGAAGGAAACGTTTTAAAAAAATTCTTTGTTGGCCGGTGTTTTGCTTGATGGCAAAAAGAGATATTCCTGCAACACACTACTATATCCGGAGTAAAAAAGAAACGTGCTTAATATATTTTATATTTTTTTGTCCATCTTTTCTTGAGAGACGTGTACGATAAATATTAATGTCTCTAGAACCAATCACGAAGTTAAGCTTCATTTTCGGACTGTGATCCGCTAAAGCTAAATATTAAACTCTTCAAAATTTGTAGAAGAATGTAATTTACCATACTAGAAGCGATGCTCACTTCCGGTTGCAGCAATGAGAAAACTAAGAGCAGTCTTCGTGTTGTTAGCCCAAGATAATAATATGCTAAACATGGATCAATTACTTCAAAGTTCATCAGAAAGCTGACGATTATCAACAGCAGATTATTCAGTATACACTACTGGCCATTAAAATTGCTACACCAACAAGAAATGCAGATGATAAACGGGTATTCATTGGAGAAATATACTATACTAGAACTGACATGTGATTACTTTTTCACCCAATTTGGGTGCATAGATCCTGAGAAATCAGTACCCAGAACAACAACCTATGGCCCTAATAACGCCCTTGATACGCCTGGGCATTGAGTCAAACAGAGCTTGGATGGCGTGTACAGGTACAGCTGCCCATGCAGCTTCAACACGATACCACAGTTCATCAAGAGTATTGTGACTAGCCAGTTGCTCGGCCACCATTGACCAGACGTTTTCAGTTGGTGAGAGATCTGGAGAATGTGCTGGCCAGGGCAGCAGTCGAACATTTTCTGTATCCAGAAAGGCCCGTACAGGACCTGCAATATGCGTTCGTGCATTATCCTGCTGAAATGTAAGGTTTCGCAGGGATCGAATGAATAGTAGAGCCACGGGTCGTAACACATCTGAAATGTAACGTCCACTTTTCGAAGTTCCGTCAATGCGAACAAGAGGTGACCGAGACGTGTAACCAATGACACCCCATACCATCACGCTGGGTGATACGCCAGTATGGCGATGACGAATACACGCTTCCAATATGCGTTCCCCGCGATGTCGCCAAACACGGATGCGACCATCATGATGCTGTAAACAGAACCTGGATTCATCCGAAAAAATGAAGTTTTGCCATTCGTGCACCCAGGTTCGTCATTGAGTACACCATCGTACGTGCTCCTGTCTGTGATGCAGCGTCATGGGTAACCGCAGCCATAGTCTCCGAGCTGATAGTCCATGCTGCTGCAAACGTCGTCTTACTGTTCGTGCAAATGTTGCTCCACTGAGATTTGTGACACAACAACGCTGACACACTATGGTCGTAAGTCCACTAGCTAATGCGGTCTGCCCACAACTTCAGGTCGAATGCACATCTGTTGTTTACAGGTGTTGGTTCAACTTGCCACAGTAGTTTCTATGCTGATGTCATTTGTAGACCAGAAATAAATCAGTCTAGGACCTTTTCATACGGACGGTGGATGTATTCAATATCACACGTATATCTTTCTGTTTTGAGACTCCGTCAACACGCTAGCCTCTCGTACACAGATGTCAAGTTACTTGCGTTCCATTTAGCGTAGTGTTCTGCCCTCCTCTTTTAAAGTGTGAAGAAATCCGTTTTTATTCGAAACTTTTATTCACTAATTTCAGAATTATTTATAGTGTGAAGTTGCTGCCTGACAGAAAAAGTGAAGCACCAACAAGAAATGGTCGGAGTATCGCCGAATGTGTAAATGATTAGAATTGCGATTCTCTGTGACAGGCAGAACAGCCACAAAAGTGCATTAGTGTTGTTCGTGTTTAATGTTGTAATCGGACCTGTTCAGGGATTAAGGGGCTTGAACGGTATCAGATGCTGAGTTATCACTATGAAGGAGACAAAAATGCCCTGTTTCTGTGGGAGACAGCGTTATCAACACCTGACACTTTGAAAGGGGCCTCATTGTTGGTTTCCATTTGGTCGGTTCGTCGAATCGCAGTGATCCGATGTTGAACTGCACGGGAAAGTTAGGGCAAGAAAAGTTCAAATAAAACAATTTATATGTGTTAGTCCTCTTTATTTGTTTCCACGACCTCTTTCGAGAGTTTATATTCTCATTTTCAGGCGAAAACAAAGAAATATTGTTGCATAAGTACCACCTGAAGATGAGAGTATAAACTCTCGAAACGCGTCATGGGTGAAAATAATAAAGTGAATGACACAAATAAACTATTTTACTATCACCTTTACTGTCGGAACAGTCGCAGTTTCCTTAAAATACAGTAAACACAGACGACATAAGGTTAAGTTAGGGCAAGCATACTCGTCCTCAAGGTTCTGATGATCAGGTATAACCCCCATAAGAGACGAGCACAGTATTGTGCTCCAAGGACATCGTACCCACTTATACCTGTGCCTGTCGTCCGAGAAGAAGACATGGACTCCCTGCAACATTTTTGTCGTCCTGCGCCTTGTTTCGGAGACCAGCAATAGGCGGACTAGGAAATTACCGTCTCGTGTTTAGGCTGCCGTTAATGCCACAACATCAACAACTGCATTTGAAGTGGTGCTTGACAGGGGAGGATGAACTGTTGATGAATGGCTTGAGATTGTGTTCAGCGATGAATTTCCGTTCTGCACTACCCCAGATGATCATCGTTGGCGACTATGGCGGCATTCTGAGAGAGGACCCATTATTCTAATGTTTTTAAGAGATAAAGCGGTGTCACTCCTGTAACAACGGTGTTGAGAGCCGTCGGTTATAACTTCAGGTCACGGCTGGTAGCGATTCGCAGAAACTAATTCCATTTCTGGCCATTACCCAGTATGAGACAAACTGAGGTAAAACTTGCTATGACTGCCAAAGGAAACAGTACCAGAGTCAAGAAATGGGATATAGAGCAACTAAAAGATAGGTATACAGTTCTAGAAAGTCAGAAAAGACTGAGACAGGAGTTACAAGCAAAAGATGGTGGAGACCACATAGAAAAAGAACGGAACTCTTTTAAAAATGCTACTTGATAGCAGCACATAAAGTACTGAGGGAAACAAGGAGACTTAGAAAGTCAGAGTGCTATGATCACGAATGTAGACAGGCATGGAACAGAGCAGGAAAGCAAGACTGAAATGCTTACAACGAAAAAAGAGATTAAATTGGGCATTATGTGATGAAAAGAGAATAGATCCAACAACGATAAGTAGGAGAAACAAAGGGGAAGCCATAAGGAGAAAGACAGAGGAGATGGAAGAGCACTACGAAATGAATGAAGGCAGAAAGTTTTATGAAGAAATTTAAAGAGGTACTCAAGAATATAGACCGAAAAAAGGCTGCGAAACACAATTAAGGGATCACCTTTTCGACGTCCCGTAATGGTCTCCCAGTGTGACGGCTAAGTTTAAAATTTGGCCTAAGACATTCCTCTATAATGGTGCAAAAGCGTCACGCCCTGCGACGTCACCCTCAGACTCGGCGACGCTTAGCAAGGTCTCGACACATGCGAAAAACAAAGGTCAGAGCTCAGAAGTTCATGTGAGGTGTAAGCGGAGTTAATGATGTCACATTGGCGCCAAATTTCACCGCAAGTCTGCCGAACGGCAATGTGGAAGTTTCACACCATGGGAAGGTCGACATACCCTCCCTTACCCACATTTCACCCCATCTTTTGACGCCTCTGCGATGTAGGTGAGAACCACGACGCCCAGCTTTGAAATCAAGCGTCCTTCTTATGAGTGGTCAGGGAAAACATTTCAGACAAACCGCCGCACAGAATCGACACGAAAAGGCCACAGGCGGTGGAATATGCGACGCCCATGAGGCCATCCCTTGGAGCGTTGAACCCACACATTTCTCAGTCGAAAATTACAGTTCGCAGTGTGATGAGCAATAGAACGACGTTCTTGACAACGTTCGACACTGTTGACACCCACTGGACGATTCGAGCCTTCTCCAAGGACATTGTAGGGCTGCAAACCCATCGAACGTGATATGACTGCTTTGGAGTGTAGCGCTCGCAATTGTTGCTCTGGTATACTGGGTGGAACCACTAGAGACCGTTCAAAACCATTCGACGAACCGAAGCAGCAAAGGGTGTTTATATTCTTTCAGTGCTGCTGTTTCCCACCCTTCTGTGGTTTGATCACAAGGGGCTGCGACATTCACGCATGCTTGAATAAAATTGAAAACGGTCCCTCAATGACCCCGCAGCTCGGCAACACCCTCAGTGCCACCTGTGTACCTTGTGAACCACATCAGGAATGTACATTTAAAGAGACTTCGATATCAGTGAGGCTAAGTGGCTCTCTAGCGCTTGGGGGCAAGCAACTCTTTCACACAACTTATATTCTGTATACCTAACAAGCAGGCGCATGAGCAGCAACGGAGTGTTATGTACTTGTATTGGTATCGAAGTCTGTACAGGTTCATTTTTAATGTGGTCAACAATGGTGCACGTGTTACACTGAGGGTGTTGCTGAAATGCGGTCTCGTAGAACGGCCGTTTGCCATTTTATTCACACATGTGACACTGTCGCACACCATCATGATCACACCACAGGAGGGTGCGAACAGTAGCCGGCCGCGGTGGCCATGCGGTTCTAGGCGCTGTAGTCAGGAACCGAGCGACTGCTAAGGTCGCATGTTCGAATCCTGTCTCGGGCGTGAATGTGTGTGATGTCCTCAGGTTAGTTAGGTTTAAGTAGTTCTAAGTCTAGGGAACTGATGACCTCAGATGATAAGCCCCATAGCCATTTTTTTGCGAACAGTAGGGCTGAGAAGTCATTAACACCATTTACTTCTTCCGATCGCCTTCAAATTACGTGGAATAGTTCTGAACGGTCTCTGGTGGTCCTATCCTATATTGAAATGGAAATGAAGTCCAGTGCTTCTTGACAGAGCGTAGGGGAACGATGCGGGAGATCCGCACGGCCGTACTAGGCAAGGTCTTAATGGTGGTGGGTTGCCGTTGCCTTCCTCCGACCGTAATGGGGCTGAATGATGATGATGAAGACGGCAGAACATCACCCAGTCGTCTCGGGGCAGGTGAAAATCCCTGACCCCGCCGGAAATCGCGCCCAGGGTCCCCTGCTCGGAAAGCGAGAACGCTACCCGCGAGACTACGAGCGACGGACCCATCCTATATACTAAAGCAAAAATTGAGATCGCGCTACACTCCAAAGAGGTTAGATCACGTTCATGGGGTTGCATCCCCAAGATGTCCTTAGATAGGGGTTGAATGACCGGCGAGTGTTAGCAGTGTCGAACGTTGTCAAGAACGTCGTACTGTTGCTTATAGCCCTGCGAACTGTCATTTTCGACTGTGAAATTTGTGGCTTCATCGCCAAGGGAAGGGATGGTTTCATTCTCGCCATTACATCTAATAGTGTGTAGAGGAGGGTGCTTTTTGTACCACTAACTGAGCCCTCCAACCCTGGTCCAACCGCGAATAGCGCGTGGGAAGAATGATTGTCGGCAAGCCTCTGTATTAGCTCTAGTTTCTCGAATTTCCACCTCATGGTCATTACGCAAGACATATGTAGGGGGGGCGGGGGAGTACTATGTTGCCCGATCCTTCCCTGAGAGTGCTCTCTCGAAATTTCAGTAGTAACTCTTTCCGTGATGCACAACGCCTCTCTTCTAACGTCTGCCAATGGAGATTGTTGAGCATCTCCGTAACAGTCTCATGCCGGCTAAATGATCCCTAACGAAACGAGCCACTCTTCGTTGGATCTTCTCTCTCTCTTCTATCAGTCCTACCTGGTAGAGATCCCAAACAGATGAACAACACTCAAGAATAGATCGATCAAGCGCCTTATAAGCTATTTTCTTCGTGGATGAGTTAGATACTTTCTATGAATCTGAGTCCGGCATCTGCTTTTACCACTATTTCTTTTATGTGGTCATTCCACTTAAAGTCACTCTGGATAATTGCTCCTAGATATTTTACGGCAGACACTATTTTTTTAGCGATTTGTCATCAGTAGGGTAGCTATACAGTCGCGGATTTCTCTTCCTATATATGCGCAATATGTTACATTTATTTACGTTCAGGTCAATTGCAGAGCCTGCACCATTCGGTACTCTGGAGTTCATGCTGCAAATCGTTACTATCTTCTGGCGTTGCTACTTTGTTATAGATACTCACATCATCTGCGAACAGCCTTAGGGAGCGTCTGACATTTTCTACTAGCCCATTTATATATATATCCTATCACTCTTCCTTGGGGTACTCCGGAAATTACCTTTACATCTGTAGATTTTGTTCCGCTAAGAGCGACGAGCTTAATTCTGTCTGCAGGGAAGTCTTGAACAAACTCGCAAATCTATTCCGATACTCGATAAGGTCGTATTGTTTTTTCATTAAACGGCAATACCGGCGGTGTGAAATACCTCCCTGAAGTAACACGGCATCAACCTGAGCACCATTGTCTACGGCACTGTGGATGTCATGGAGGAACAAAGCGAGCTGAGTTTCACAGGATCTCTGTTTGCGGAATCCATGTTGATTTTAATAGAAGAGGTTTTCCTTCTCCAAGAACGTCATAATTCTTCAGCACAGAACGTGTTCCGTAATTCTACTACATATTGACGTAAACAATATAGGTCTATAATTGTGTGCATCTGTCCTACGGTCCTTCTTAAAAACGGGAATGGCCTGCGCTTTCTTCCAGTCGCTAGGTATCCTTCGTTGTCCAAGCGATCTATGATAAATTACTGGTAGAAGGGGAGCAAGTTCTTTTGCATGATCTTTGTAGAATCTTATAGGCATCTCATCTGGTCCTGATGCCTTTCCACTACTAAGCGACTGTAGTTGTTTTCCTATTACGCGATCGATTATCTCAATATCTGCTATTTCGACGTTCGTACGACGATTGAAAGGAGGAATCGCGTTACGAACTTCCGCTGTCAAACAATTTTGGAAGATCTAATCAGGATTTCGGCCTTCTGTCTGTTATCTTCCGTTTCGGTGCCAGTATGGTCACTGAGTGAATGAATAGATGATATTGGCCCACTTATTGATCTTACATACGACCAAAACCTCTTAAGGTTTTTTTTCTCAGATCGCTTGTCAAAGTTTTACTTTCAAGGTCATTGAAGCCTTCTTTCATTTCTCGCCCTACGCTCATTTTCGCTTCATTCAACTTTTGTTTGTCAGCTAGGTTTTTACTTCTCTTGAATCTGAGACGATGTTCTCTTTGTTTACGTAGCAGTTTTGTAGTACAGATATTAAACCATGGTGGGTCTTTCCCATCCCTTAAGACCTTACTCGGAATATACATCTCTAGGGCATATTGCACGACTCATTTGATTTTTTTCCATTTGTTTTCCACGTCTTCGTCCTCATCACCGAATATTTTATGCTGACTGTTCAGATACTCTGAAATTTGTATCCTGTCACTCTTGCTAAGCAAAAATGTCGTCCTACCTTTCTTAACATTATTTGAACACCCATTGTCATGGAGTTATCCTCAGGAGTTGGTTCTCTAACTATCCGCCCACAAGACATCCAGAAAAATGTCACACGAATGCCTGCCTGTGCTACCATGTTTGGTAAGATAATACTCCCCATCTACATCTAGTAATTTGAAGTCAGCCCCTATTACAACGGCATTATCAGGAAAATTACTAACGATATTCTGCATGTTCTGTCTGAAGCGCTCTACCACTAGAGCTCCTGACCCATGCGGTCTATAAAAGTATCCGATTACAATTTTTGACCGATCTTTGATACTTAACTTGGCCTAGATTAATTAACACTTGCAATCCGCGATAACCTCACTAGATTTTATCGAATGCTTTACTGTAATAAACATGCCACCACTGGCGACTAACCTATTCATATGATAAATATTCCAATACGAACTTAAGATTTCGTTGTCATTAACGTCTAGATTCAACCAACTTTCTGTTCCTAATAATGTCTGTGCAGTATAACCTTCAGTAAGCGACACTAATTCTGGGACCTTTCCTTGGATGCTCCTGCAGTTTACTAAAATCAGATTTGCCTTTACCATCTCTGATCTGCGACGATAAACGTTCTCTGAGGACACTGTGGCTAATTTATCAAGTGAATCGTCTTTGATCCCAAGGGAAGGTTTCTCTAATCTAAAAATGCCCCATGTACACGCCACGCGTACTCCGCTACCCTAGTAGCCGATTTCTGCTTGTAGTCCACGCCTGTCGCATTAACAGGAATCGTGAAATTCTGCATCCGATAGCTGAGGTCAAGAAATTTGCATCCGATACCGTCACAGAGGTGTCTGAGCCTCTGATTTAGACCTTCAACTCTGCTTCAAAGCAGAGGACCGCGATCGACCGTGGATACGATGCTACAAATAGGCAGCTTAGGCTACACCCCGCGTGGGGTGCTAGTTGCTTTCAACAAATCAAAAAAAAAAAGTGTGTGAAATCTTATGGGACTTCACTGCTAAGGTCATCAGTCCCTAAGCTTACACACTACTTAACCTAAATTATCCTAAGGACAAACACACACACACCCATGCCCGAGAGAGGACTCGAACCTCCGCCGGGACCAGCCGCACAGTCCGTGACTACAGCGCCCCAGACCGCTTGGCTAATCCCGCGCGGCTTCGCCAAATCAATCATACGCCGAAAGGAGCCGAGAATGCCGTCAAAAACCAAGCGGCAGGCATCATTCGTGCCGACATGTGCCCTACAGGCAGACGGGTGCACCCAGTACGCTCGACAGTCGCCGGCAGGGCCTCTTCCACATCACGGACGACACTCTCCGACAAACATACCGAGTGCACACTGGCATTCTTTCCCGCCTTGCCTGCTATTTCCCTGAGAGGCTCCATTATCCGCCTAACATTGGAGCTCCCAATGACAAACACATTCACCCAGCCACCTTCTGCACTTGTCCGGACTGGACAGAAAAATCGGCCGCTGGCCCAACAGAAGAGGCATCCCGTGCTGTCTCAGAGCTATCATCAACACTGGGCAGTACCTCGTACCTGTTGCTAAGGCGTGGGGAGCCAACCGCGCGATCTGTTCCCTCTTTCGCCTTCAGCACAGTGACACGAGAACTCATCATTGACTGCCACACACTCTCGAGTGACGACGTACCACTCAGGTATTGCGTATTAGAAGATGGAGCGACACCTAGGTCACCAGGGGATTTCAACGGCACTCATGCGTCGCAGGTCCCGTCCCCAGCGCCCTGATGTCACCACAACTTCGAGCATTAGCCAGAAGTATGTCGACGGTAGCCAACGTTGCATCCAGCTGTTTACGGACAGCAGCCAATTCTCTTCGTGTCCGCTCACAACAAGCACAGCTATTACCGTGTCCTGAGGCCTTTTCGTGTCAGTTCTAAGCGGCGGTTTGTCTGAAATGTTTTCCTCGTGATTACAACATTTGGTGTCGTGGTTATGACCTCCACTGCAGACGTGTCAAAATAAGGGGTGAGACATAGGTAAGAGGGGATGTGACGACCTTCCCATCGTCCACGATGGCGTCGGACAGTACTGTGGTGAATTTTGATAGCAATTTGCATCGTCCTTACACCTCACATGGATTTCTGTGCAGTTTGAAGCATCGGCGAGTGCGAGGGTGACGTCGCAGTGTGTCACGATTCTCCACAGTTGCAGAGAAATTATGCAGCCACATTTGGGCCAAATTTCAAACTTATGTATCGTTGTGGGAGACAATTATGTGGTTTCGAAAAAATAATCCTTTAAACTTGTTGCTCAGTGTAGCAGTATTTAAGGACATAGACATTTAAGGACATAGACTGCTTTTAAATAATTTTATTAAATTGATATGGAATCAGGAAAGAATCCTGGAAGAGAGGATCTCAGTTGTAATTCAACCAGTACATAAGAAAGGTGACAAGACATGTTGGTCGAAGTACCGAGTAATTACGCTGCTGAATGTAAGCTATAAAATTGTCTCCAGTATTATCTACAACAGGCTAGCTCCATATGCAGAAGAGATTCTTGGGGAATATCAGTGTGGATTTCGGCTTAGCAGCTCAACAACTGACCAGATATGTTGGTGAGGCCTTTCAATCTGACCCTTGAATCATCCATTCGGAAGCTTCAAATATATAATTACATAGACTCAGAGTCAACTCAGATATGTTGATGATACAGCAATTATTACTAGAAGAAGAGTTTCACTAGAGAGACCAATGCGTGAGCTGAATGAAGCCACACAATCTATAAGTCTTGCTATCACTGAAATGAATTAAATACAAATTTCATGAGGAAAGAAAGTAATTACCTGGATAAACTAGCAGCAGCAGGTTTAAATTTTGTGTATTGTGGTCTAATATTAAGAGAACAAATTCATTGTCAACTAAAATAGGCAGTAATAAATATTTTCACACTGTTAACAAAATATGGGCCTCTAGATTATTAAACAGACAGCTGAAATTGCAAATATGTAAGGTTACGATCTGACCAGTTTTAACCTACGGATGTGACGCATGGACACTAACGAGAACTGATAGGCAGCAGCTCTGGATATTTGAACATAGGGTTCTGAAAACCTGTGGGACAGTTCATGATAGCAATGGTTTCTGAATATTTAGAAAAAAACGCTAAGTTGGACCGCCTAATACAAGTAGCTGACATTGTAAGATTAATGAAAACTAGGAAAAATGCTGTCTTGGACATATTCTTAAAACAGATACTGGTGGAGTGACTAAAATGATTTTTTAATGGAGGCCAACTCCAAGAAGACAGAAAGGATGGCCAAGAGAGCTGCAGATAGAAGACATGGAAAAAGATATAAAACCTCTCGAAGTCATAAGATGGTGGAGAACCGCGCTTGAGATGGCACAGTGAAGTAAACTCGTTGAAGAGGCTAAGACCCACACAGGGTTATAATGTCATGAGAAGAAGAGGACTACCACAGATGATCCTCGTTGGCGATTATGGTTCAAATGGCTCTGAGCACTATGGGACTCAACATCTGAGGTCATCAGTCCCCTAGAACTTAGAATTACTTAAACATAACTAACCTAAGGACATCACACACATCCATGCCCGAAGCAGGATTCGAACCTGCGACCGTAGCGGTCGCGCGGTTCCAGACTGAAGCGCCTAGAACCGCTTGGACACTCCGGCCGTTGTTGGCGATTATAATAGCGACCTGGAAATTTGTGGTAAATTCCTATGGAACCAAACTGCTGAGGTCATCAGTTCCTAGGCTTAGACACTACTTAGTCTAACTTAAACTAACTTACGCTAAAAACAACACACACACACGCCCGTGAACCTACTCGAACCTCCGACGGGGGGAACCCGCGCGAACCGTGGCAAAGCGCCTAAGACCGCGCTAATACCCCGTACGGCGATGGCGACCTGGCCAGAGGTTCTCTTCTTCCAATGTTTTAGTGAGGAGCAGAGGTGTTATTCCTGGCACCATGGTGTGGGAAGCCATTGGGTATGTCGTCAGGTCACGTCTGGTAATGACTGAGGGAGCTCTGGTGGCACAACAGTAGGTCACATACGTCCTACGTCCTCCTGAGTTACCTCCCATGTGCCTGTATCGTGCTGTCATTCATCAATAAGAACAACACTCGTCCACACATGTGTCTCTATGAAATGGCTGAGTCGTATTGAACCTACATGGTCAGCAAGATCTTTAGAGCTGTCACTATAGAACGTGTGTGTGGGACCTGTTCAGCCTTCAACTCCGTACTAGTTGCACTATCCAGTATACCACGGACCAATTAGAACAGTTGTGGGCCAGTTTGCCTCAGGAGAGGATGCAACGGCTTTATGATACCATTCCCAATCGAATCAGTGCGTACATCTAAGTCAAAGGGCGTTCAAAGCCATACCGATAAGTGAGCTCATACTGCCAAATTTTTGTAAATTCGACTCGTTGTAATCACTAAAATAACATTCATAAAACTGATATACCTCGATGGGTTATGAATCCACGACCATCAATGCAGATGAATATTTACGTTCGACCTCCAGCAGGGATCTAAAATTAACGAGCACGGAGGACATGGATAGAGACTGCAAATAAGTGGTGGCGCTACCTGGGAGACAGTCCTCGCATTGGTGATTTACACTTCGTACGGGTGGCGCAGTGGATAACGCAGGTGCTCATTCACAGGTACGGTTGCTAGTTCGGCACTCATTTTCACTCGTCGCCGCTGATTACGCATAAAGTCCCGATGCAGCTGATGTCATCAATTCCTTCGCTTTCCTTTCCTTTCGCCCCTTCAACTGCAATTTACATAAAATGAGTAACAACGACTTCCCTCACGTGAGTACAATGGTATTTCAAGTACTCCCTTTGTCTAAAAGAATTTATCAATTTTATGAGAACAATACCATCCAGTGACGCCTATGGGCTGAGGATGACACGGCGGCCGATTGGAACCGTTGGGCCTCCACAGCCTGTTCGGGAGGAGTTGTTAGTTTTCTGAGAACGATACACCAATGAAATTACCTTTCTAGTAAAAGATTTCAATGCACAAAGTTGGTTATTTAAATACCTTTACATTAAGTGTGACACATTCATAATGGATAATTCCGATGACATTCATCGTAATGAGAACTGAAACATGATGTTCAAAAGAGATGTGGAGTAAGAAGTTTGTGTAACAGACGTACCACTTTGCCTGAAAGCAGTAGTAAAGAAAATCCCATAGTTTTTTTGTAGAAAGGTCATTTATGTTTTTTGTGCTTATGGTTTCTCAGTTGGAACTGCTGACAGTACTGATATTATCCTTAACAAAATCAAAAATAGTTTTCTTATTTACTCAGTATTTAAGGTCCCTAAGGACAATAGAGAAGGCATATACTAATCCACGGCGAGTTGATTGTTTTTACATGGGCAGAATAAGCTTCTCTCAGCTGTGCATTAGCTGAACCATTCAGTACGACTTTCTACAGTGACTGGTTAAATATGAGACAACCTGACCATTTACAACTCCATTAAAAAAAACAAATCTCCATATTTCCTGTATGAATATCATGTTTTGCACATTTAAGTGTTTACTGAGATTTGTTGATCAAGTCTGGCATTATTTCAGAGTGAAGTTAAAAATTGCACTTTCCATCACCCCTGAAATTCAAACGGTACACCGTCTTACGATACTCAAAATCCAGGTCGTGAGCCACGGTCGAATAAAACTGTTTAATCGATAAACAGACTTAAGCACTCTTCCTGAGACGTGACTACTGAAAATTTAGACGGGCTGCCTCGTAGGCAAGAATCAGTGTTTCACTCTCGAATTTGTGGGAAAAATAAATTTTTAACAACGAGATCTGAGTCCTAAGCGATCAATTTAAATTTAGAAGAAGACATACTCTTCCAGAATTAAATGCCCAATAACTTCGACGATTAATTTACGTAAAGCAATGAGAAGATTTTGTTTCCTCGTTGAACGCATGTGGTGCACCTGCTACAATTAACTGAAAGATATTTGAAAAATCAAATAGTTGGTGGTGATTTTTCATAAACCATAACAGAAAAGGTGAATGAACTTCAAGGTCGCAATAATGTGCGATGGGCGTTATACTATGACATTCTTTTAGTGTACTTTACTATTTTGGAACAGAATTAGAAGACTCCCAAAGAATAACTCTTGATGAATTTCTCACTAATATATAAAGTGTCGGACTTAGGCGCAAGTTTTATTTGAATATGGATTTAGGTAAAGAACAGAACGAAGAGACCCCTTTTTCGTGTACTTTAATCTTTCAAATTTTCGGAACCTCCACAAAAATAACGAATTGTAAAAGCAGTTTTTATGAAACGATTATTAGAGATTTTCAAAACTTACCTTCAAGCATTTATGATTTATTTATTACGAAAAAGGGAGAAATTGTTACCAAGTGGGAAACTGACATAAGAAATGTTATTGATAACTTCTAATAACTATTTGCAGTGTAATATTCTTTTTGGAGCGTACCTCTGTTGGGGAGACAGTAAGTAGATTTGTAATGTTGAGCGTTAATGAAATGAAAGTATACGCCAGATATATACCTATTCAAAAAAGCAGATAAAAATTCACTTGACGCCTTCTTGAGAGACAATCTCCACTCATTCCAAATTAATAATGCAAGTGTAGACCAGATGTGGCTTGAATTCAGAGAAATAGTATCGGCAGCAATTGAGAGATTTATACCAAATAAATTAACAAACGACGGAGCTGATCCTCCTTGGTACACAAAACGGGTTAGAGCACTGTTGCAGAAACAACGAAACAAACATGCCAAATTTAAATAGACGCAATATTCCCAAGATAGGCAATCTTTTACATAAGCTCGAAATTTAGCGCGGACTTCAATGCGAGATGCTTATGACAGTTTCCACAACGAAACTTTGTCTCACAAACTGGCAGAAAATCCAAAGAGATTCTGGTCGTATGTGAAGTATGTTAGCGGCAAGAAACAATCACTGCCTCTCTGCGCGATTGCAATGAGAATCTATGGAAGTCAGTGCTGCCAAAGAAGAGTTACTAAATCCAGCCTTCCGAAATGCCTTCACAAAAGAAGACGATGCAAATATGCCAGAATTCGAATCGATAACAGCTGCCAACATGAGTAACGTAGAAGTAAACATCTTCGGTGTGGTGAAGCAACTTAAATCACTTAATAAAAGCAAGTCTTCTGGTCCAGACTGCATACCAATTAGGTTTCTTTCGGAGTATGCTGATGCATTAGCTCCATACTTAACAATCATATACAACCGTTCGCTCGACGAAAGATTCGTACTCGAAGAATGGAAAGTTGCACAGTTCACACCAATATTCAAAAAAAGGTAGTAGAAGTAATCCACTTAATTACGGGCCCATATTGTTTACGTCGATATGCAGTAACTTTTTGTAAAATACATCGTGTTCAAACATTATGAATTGCCTCGAAGAAAACTATATATTGACATACAGTCAACACGGGTTTAGGAAACAGCTCTTAATTCACATGAAGTGTTGAGTGCTATTGACAGGGGATTTCAGATCGATTCCGTATTTCTGGATTTCCGGAAGGCTTTTGACACTGTGCCATACAAGCGGCTTGTAGTGGAATTGCGTGCTTATGGAATATCGTCTCAGTTATGTGACTCGATTTGTGATTTCCTGTGAGAAAGGTCACAGTTCGTAGTAATTGACGGAAAGTCATCGAGTAAAACAGAAGTGATTTCTGGCGTTCCCCAAGGTAGTATTATAAGCCCTTTGCTGTTCCTGATCTATATAAACGATTTGAGAGACAATCTGAGCAGCCGTCTTAGGTTGTTTGCAGATGACGCTGTCTTTTATCGACTAATAAAGTCATCAGAAGATCAAAACAAATTGCAAAACGATTTAGAAAAGATATCTGAATGGTGCGAAAATTGGCAGTTGACCCTCAATAACGAAAAGTGTGAGGCCATCCACATGAGTGCTAAAAGAAATTCGTTAAACATCAGTTACACGATGAATCACTCTAATATAAAAGCCGTAAATTCAACTAAATACCTAGGTGTTACAACTACGAACCACTTAAACTGGAAGGAACACATAGAAAATGTCGTGGGGAAGGTTAACCAAAGACTGCGTTTTATTGGCAGGACACTTAGGAAATATAAAAGTTCTACTAAGGAGACGCCTACACTACACTTGTCCGTCCTCTTTTAGAATACTGCTGCGCGGTGTAGGATCCCTACCAGAAAGAACTGACGGAGTACATCGAAAAAGTTCAAAGAAGGGCATCACGTTTTGTTTTATAGCGAAATATGGTAGAGAGTGTCACAGAAATGATACAGAATTTGAGCTGGACATCATTAAAAGTAAGGCGTTTTTCATTGCGACGGAATCTTCACACGAAATTCGAATCACCATCTTTGTCCTCCGAATGCGAAAATATTTTGTTAACACCGACCTACGTAGGGAGAAACGATCACCACGATAAAATAAGGGAAATCAGGGCTCGCACGGAAAGATATAGGTGTTCGTTCTTTCCTCGCGCTATACGAGATTGGAATAACAGAGAATTGTGAAGGTGGTTCGATGAACCCTCTGCCAGGCACTTAAATGTGATTTGTAGAGTATCCATGTAGATGTAGATGTATTAACCAGAAAGTCCCTTAAAGTGGCATCAATTTCAGTGTACACCAGACTTTTATGTCTGTATCGATTAATTCTTTGGCAAATTTCTGACATACTCAACAGGAAATGTCGATTTTTCGCAAAATGTTATGAGAGTGATACTTTTATATCTTTGACGTAGTTGCCACAGTATTACTTACTAAATGAGGAAGTGTTTAATGTTGATAATGAAATTGCTTCGCACTATTTTGTAGGTTATTACTTTATTGTATCCTTCAACGCAATACAGAGAAATTATTAATAATATTCTCAAGACTAGCTAATATGTCTCAAAATTCTTCTCGTTAGTTAGAGAAGAACATTGCTTGAGAACACATTCACATCATATACTCAGCATATTTCGACACTGTATCTACTATTAGTCTGTATGATGACACACGTTTGATAGTTATCTTTGATGACGTCGGTATTCTGTTTTTTGTAAGAGGAAATAAAGACTGATAACGATACGTGATGAACATGAAAATACCTAGGTGTTACAATTACGAACCAAGTAGAAGGTATGAATTTCGTTTATTATATTTCCCAAAACGCTTTATGCTTTGAAGCAACTATGTACCCTGCGAAATTTATTGTGATTTTGTCTGTGGAGAGTCGATATTCGTCAGCCATCTAAGCGCAGTAGCTGAAGATGAAAGAACAAAAGCGAAAAAAAAAATATTGATTATAAATATTAGTATTCAATATTACCTAATCTCTTCATTTGCCAATACGTTCTTGCACTATAATGCAAGATACGCTTTGAAAATTTGTGGTGTTGTAAAAGTGTGACACGAAATTTTTGTCATTTGTTCTTTGCGTTATCTGAGAGGTATCCTTTAGGTAATACACTTTATCACTGTGGGTCTTCTGTCGAGTCTTCATTATATGCAAAACTTTAGTTGAAAGTACAATACGTGAAAATTTGGATACTTTCTCAGAGGTGACATAGTTTTAACTTTTGCTGCCCACGCTGTCTACAAAATAAATGTAATGTTCATCACTGAACGAGAGTACATGAATACTTGCTATTATTTAATAAATGGAGCCAGGCTCGGACTGCATCATCTGATACATATATGATTTAGCGGTTTGAAAAAAAATTACTATAGTGCTGTCCCACAGTTTTTTTTAATAGAAGTCACAGTTGGACGACTAGGCAACTCGATCAGTGTTAAGCAGGCAAATGCTGAGATATTTTTACTAAATAAACGCAGACAACGCTGACGATGATGCTGTTGTGATGAAATGGCTATCTAGTAACTACTGTTTAAAATTGTTTAAAGGTACTCACTGGAATTCAAAGAAAGAAAAATAGTGTTGTACACAGAGCGCATCGCGAATAATTTTGAAATAACAGTCTTCACTGTTGATTTTATTATCATGTGAGTGTAGAACATAGCCATGTGCTTTAGTCCTGACATATAACTGTGATATTGATGATTTAGGTTTGGATATCTGAAATATGATGATTCTTCTATCCGTATATACGAAAAAATTCCTTGTGAAACGTGATATAGAGAGATGTAAAGAAGGGCGAGTGAACATGTTTTATTCTGAAAGTAATGGAAGTAATGGATTCTTAACAGCCTTGTTCGTATAAAAATATCACAGCTTTGCGATACTGATGATCAGTATTCATCAGACCAACGTTTTAGGCTGCCATGTTTGCAATTACTTACCTGGACACATCCATTGGATTCCTATAAGTATATCTACAATTTCTATAAGTACTCTGATCGATGGTAATAACGTCAGATAATATGTTTTGTCTACGAAAAGCAGATAGGTAATCGTTAAATGCTATTAAGTCAGCAATCCCAATGAGTAAGCAGTAACAAACCTTTTTATTACATCAGATTTCCTATACCAGCCGACAATTTTCCATTTTGTCGGATGCTTTCACTTCAGTGTCAGAGAACAACAGTCAGTACACTCACTGGCTCAACAGAACGCTTCTGCTGCACTGTCCACATGTATACAAGTTCGCAACAAATTAATGACACGCTAGGCTTACACACAACTCTAGATTCCATTTGGAATAACTGAGTTAGCCATCCAAAATCCGACCCAAATGCTAAGACCACTTGATTTGCTTTCCGCCAGACATCTCGTAACCGCTGAACAAAACAGACTGTGACGTGGCAGCTGACCTGCTTGATCCTGTAACTTGTTCTTTTTTCATGGGCTATCTCTAAGGAAAGATGTAGCGCCAGCGAGTCAAAGGTTACGCGTCCGAAAGGGCTTCACAAATATTTACACCGACCGTGTTTCGTCGAAAGACACACAGCGTGTGGAAAAATTCTGAAGCATAGAATTCTTCCTGTTCTGCTCCTATAGCAAAGCGTTGGTTTGATATTTATTGTTTCAGTGAATTATTTTAGAAGCGAGTTTTCATAGAGGACTCGTGGATAGTTGTCATGACAAAGTGTTACGCTTACATCGCTGAAGCATCACAACAACACTGAATGAGAGAGCATTGGTACCAGGGTATTCATAAAAAAGCAAGTGATCTCCGTTGTCTACCCTAATAACGTCCTCAAGTTTCCCAGATGTCAGCATCAGTTATCAGATCATCCTTTGTGATCACGCGCCCTGTCTAATGGTTTCAACAGGACAAATCTAAGTGAGAAAGGTAACAAAAAGGGTTAGTTTAACGCAGAAATCGACAATATCTCGTGAATTTTTGGTGTTTGTGCAACCACAACGGACGGGTATCTGTGGAGAGGCCACACAAACGTGTGGTTCCTGCAGAGGGGCAGCAGCCTTGTGAGTAGTTGCAGGGGCAACAGTCTGGATGATTGACTGATCTGGCCTTGCAACACTAACCAAAACGGCCTTGCTGTGCTGGTACTGCGAACGGCTGAAAGCAAGGGGAGACTACAGCCATAATTTTTCCCGAGGGCATGCAGCTTTACCGTATGGTTGAAGTATTCGTTTGGAGTGTAGCCATGTATGGAAGTGAAACATGAACAGTAAATAGTTTGGACAAGAAGAGAATAGAAGCTTTCGAAATGTGATGCTACAGAAGAATGCTGAAGATTAGATGGGTAGATCACATAAATAATGGTGAGGTATTGAATAGGATTTGGGAGAAGAGGAGTTTGCGGCACAACGTGACTAGGAGAAAGGATCGGTTGGTAGGACACATTCTGAGGCATCAAGGGATCACCAATTTAGTATTGGAGCGCAGCGTGGAGGGTAAAAATCGTAGAGGGAGACCAAGAGATGGCTACACTAAACAGATTCAGAAGGATGTAGGTTGCAGTAGGTACTGGGAGATGAAGAAGCTTGCACAGTATAGAGTAGCATGGAGAGCTGCATCAAACCAGTCTCAGGACTGAAGACCACAACAACAACAAACATAAATTTGAAAAATAGTGCAATGAGACCGTTCATTACTTTCACTCGATTATAGGAGGTACGCCTTGTTGACAGGGAAGTTATCTCGCATTATAATACGAGAAAAATACTTGGTAATCTCGAATGGCGCCTTAAGAAAGAAATAAAAAAGGACCACTCGTCCGTCATCGAAATTATTGAGAAGGCGGTGTAGCTCAGCTAGGTGCGAGGAGGAGGAGGGAGGGGGGAGGGGTAGGAATCAGCTGTCGACTTTTCAGATGAAATCTCGCGACAGTCATTTCAATCGATTTAGGATAATGAGGGCAAACTTCAGTCTGGAAGACCAGTGCACAACGTTAGATGTATCATTAAAAAAAATTTTAAAAAATACGGGATCCCCCACCGTATCACAATTAATTGGGCTGATATTCAGTGAACATTTTTCTTTTCAGTTTACCTACAGGAATATACAGTTACCTATATTTGTTTGATTTATACAGGTTATCTCTCCTAAGAGTCGTCAGGCGTACTTCCTCCACTGTTTCAGAAGATGTTTGCATTTTCGTTTTTGCATTGTATAGTTGGAGACAGGCTAAATAGTAAGTCTCTGGACTGACTCCAGCTACACAACACAAAAATGAAATTGCAAATATCTGTCGAGACACAAGAGAAAATGCTCCTGACGACTTTTAAGAGAGATATCCGGTATGTATGGAGAGAGAGAGCACGGTGGCTGGAATCGGCTTTAGCGCTTAAATGCAGCTACAATGGCCGTGAGCGTAGAAGTACGGTGCGGCATCATAGGAAATTACACTGTGAGACCTTACGTCATCTAAGACTTTCTTAATTGACATTCGTACGCACACTTTCTGGCGAACATTCTGCCGGTTCTTTTAGAAGATGTGCCACTGGATAGTCGACAGTGCATGTTGCTGCAACACAACGGTTCTCCGGCTCACTCGTCCCATGTTACAACGCGAATACTGAATGAGAACTTTCCTGGACGTTGGATAGAACGAAATTCTGTTTTCAAAGGGCCTGCGAGGTCCCTCTATTTTACTCCTCTTGTTTTCTTTCTTTGGGGAGCACTCAAGGATACAGTCTATGACAAAGCCCCAACTACGCCAGGCGATATACACTCCTGGAAATGGAAAAAAGAACACATTGACACCGGTGTGTCAGACCCACCATACTTGCTCCGGACACTGCGAGAGGGCTATACAAGCAATGATCACACGCACGGCACAGCGGACACACCAGGAACCGCGGTGTTGGCCGTCGAATGACGCTAGCTGCGCAGCATTTGTGCACCGCCGCCGTCAGTGTCAGCCAGTTTGCCGTGGCATACGGAGCTCCATCGCAGTCTTTAACACTGGTAGCATGCCGCGACAGCGTGGACGTGAACCGTATGTGCAGTTGACGGACTTTGAGCGAGGGTGTATAGTGGGCATGCGGGAGGCCGGGTGGACGTACCGCCGAATTGCTCAACGCGTAGGGCGTGAGGTCTCCACAGTACATCGATGTTGTCACCAGTGGTCGGCGGAAGGTGCACGTGCCCGTCGACCTGGGACCGGACCGCAGCGACGCACGGATGCACGCCAAGACCGTAGGATCCTACGCAGTGCCGTAGGGGACCGCACCGCCACTTCCCAGCAAATTAGGGACACTGTTGCTCCCGGGGTATCGGCGAGGACCATTCGCAACCGTCTCCATGAAGCTGGGCTACGGTCCCGCACACCGTTAGGCCGTCTTCCGCTCACGCCCCAACATCGTGCAGCCCGCCTCCAGTGGTGTCGCGACAGGCGTGAATGGAGTGACGAATGGAGACGTGTCGTCTTCAGCGACGAGAGTCGCTTCTGCCTTGGTGCCAATGATGGTCGTATGCGTGTTTGGCGCCGTGCAGGTGAGCGCCACAATCAGGACTGCATACGACCGAGGCACACAGGGCTAACACCCGGCATCATGGTGTGGGGAGCGATCTCCTACACTGGCCGTACACCTCTGGTGATCGTCGAGGGGACACTGAATAGTGGACGGTACATCCATACCGTCATCGAACCCATCGTTCTACATTTCCTAGACCGGCAAGGGAACTTGCTGTTCCAACAGGACAATGCACGTCCGCATGTATCCCGTGACACCCAACGTGCTCTAGAAGGTGTAAGTCAACTACCCTGGCCAGCAAGATCTCCGGATCTGTCCCCCATTGAGCATGTTTGGGACTGGATGAAGCGTCGTCTCACGCGGTCTGCACGTCCAGCACGAACGCTGGTCCAACTGAGGCGCCAGGTGGAAATGGCATGGCAAGCCGTTCCACAGGACTACATCCAGCATCTCTACGATCGTCTCCATGGGAGAATAGCAGCCTGCATTGCTGCGAAAGGTGGATATACACTGTACTAGTGCCGACATTGTGCATGCTCTGTTGCCTGTGTCTATGTGCCTGTGGTTCTGTCAGTGTGATCATGTGATGTATCCTACCCCAGGAATGTGCCAATAAAGTTTCCCCTTCCCCTTCCTGGGACAATGAATTCACGGTGTTCTTATTTCAATTTCCAGGAGTGTAGATTACGGCACGCTGTTTCTCACGCGCAGACATAGTTACGTTACACACCACCGTGTTAGACGGTACAGTGCGGAGTCCTTTAGCGGGATAGAGCTGCAAATATGTATACATTAAGAAAGAAGATGCAGAATGATAATAACAGTTGTCTCATTTAAAAATCCTGAGGAGTTTTCACATAAAAAATTCGGAGGCTTCACTTTTCAGCACATCCTCATACACCCGATTACTAATCAGAGTACACCACCGGCAGTTACACTTGTCTTTATGGGTTCTCTGTCGTGTTCGTTTTAGACCTCATTAAACGTGATGGGTTGCACTCTTGAGGGCCATGCATACAGCATGTAACAAAATCCAAATTGGTATAAACTGTACTACATGGGTGGATAAGCAAATGATTAGTACTTCAGCACAGCAGCACAAAATAGGTAGTAGTAACACAATCTACATGCCCGCCTGCGTATCCGCGCGGTCTAACGCGCTGCTTCCAGATCTGGAAGGAGTCCCGCTCCCCGGCAGTAATCCGCCGGGCGGATCAGCGTCGAGGTCCGGTGTGCCAGCCAGCCTGCGGATAGTTTTTCAGGCGGTTTTCCATCTACCTCGGTGAATGCGAGCTGGTTCACCTTAGTCAGCCTCAGTTACAATGTTTTGACGATCTCTGCACAAACACTATATCCACTCCCGCGTCCGCGTCCACCATAATTACTCTACCACGCAAACATTTGGGGTTAAGCTCCTCTTCTATGAAACGTTCGCGAGGGGGGGGGGGGGGGGGGGGGGGAGAGGACTGAGGACCGAACCGCACAATAACCCTGTTTTCGGTGTGGGGCGGCAGTGGGGTGGCTGGCCTACTGTGTCCTGTTGTGGGGTTGTGAACCACTGAGGGCTAAGGCGAGACGAAGCCTCTCCGTCGTTGTAACCCCATTGTGCTCGCGTGCTAGAGTAATTATGGTGTACGCGTACGTGGAGACAGTGTTTGCGCAGCAATCGCCGACATAGTGTAACTGAGGCGGAATGAGGGGAACCAGCCCGCATACGCCGAGGCAGATGGAAAACCGCCTTAAAAACCATCCACAGGTTGGCCGGCACCCCGGACCTCTACACTATTCGCCGGGCGGATTAGTGCCGGGGACCTGCACGCCTTCCCGCTCAGGAAGCAGTGCGTTGGACCGAACGGCTAGCCGGGCGGGCACGAGAAGATGTACTGGGTTAAGTAAAGCTGTGGAGGGAGGTCGTGGGTATGACTGGATAATTAAGTCGGTAGAGCCCTTGCCCGTGAAAGGCTGAGGTTCCACGACTGAGTCCCCGTCTGACACACAGTTGTAATCTGCCATAAAGTTTGAAATCGCTGCACGCTCCACTATAAAGTAAAAATTCATTCCGAATATTTGTTGTTTTTGCGAAACATGTTGCGGTCCGTGTAAGAAGAAGAAACGTCTACTAGTATGCTTGCGAAAATGGAATTGATGGGTTCAGAAGAGCCGTACTCAAGGTCATGCAGGATGCCAATGAGCCCACGGTACTAGAGCCCGAGAGGACAGACATGCTCGGGGCGTGCATGATCAAACAGCCACGTCATGAACCATGAGTCAGAAAACGGACTTAATGCTTGTTTGCAGCAAGACAAGTATCCACAAGGACTTTTTTTATACTTAATATTGCAAAGAAGCCCACCTCATCAAGTTAAGTTGACTGTTACGACTGAACTATACAGTAATGCTTTGTATTTATTACTGAATACTGACAGTGTATGCTTTTATAACATACAGTTGGTACATTATTGTAGGTATGTCATATTTTGTCACATAACCGCCCTGAGCAAGTGTCAGCGAGCTATTATTCCTGGCACGGTTTCTGGCACCACTTTGCCACCCCTACAGACTAAATTACTGTAACAGATAATGAATCTGCATCAACTAACGACTCTACACAACACTGTTAGCGCTGTCTGATTATTAAATATATTACAACTATGTATTAGTATGAAACTTCCTGGCACATTAAAACTGTGTGCCAGACCAAGACTCGAACTCGGGACCCTTGTCTTTCGCGGGCAGGTGCTCTGCCAAATGAGCTACCCAAGCTTGGGTAGCTCAGTTGGCAGAGTACCTACCCGCGAGGGGCAAGGGTCCCGAGTTCGAGTCTCGGTCCGGCACACAGTTTTAATCAGCCAGGAAGTCTCATATCAGCGCACACTCCGCTGCAGAGTGAAAATCTCATTCTATTCTTTACAATAAAAGTCTGTTGCCTGACGATAGTTGCGCATAAGGTCGACACAAATTGGGCTGTAATTTTGGATTAATGGAGAGACGGCTGTCAACAACACTGCAACTCCTAGACACCCATCACGTGTATTTCATGGGGAGCCTTCCTACCCTTCGTCCTCAACTCCTAACCTGTCCTGCCATCGTCTTGGATACTTGCCGAGCATATGATTGTCCAGCAGCGGACTGGTCCAAGGACCACCCACTTCACTAGTAACGGCACACCCGTCTGTAGTTCCGGTTATATTTGCCTTCTGTATTAGCACTTTGGAGTCAGTAGCAGCCCGGACTGCCAGCAAGGCGACCATTGCTGTGGCTTGCCTTGACGTGCCAACAGAGTGAGGTACGCCGACAGAGGAGCAGCCAACGACAACAGTGGTCGCAGGAGAGGCACCACATCAACTTTACACGCTTCTCCCGGTTTCTCGTACAACATTACGATGGACGTATCCGTGTGTGGAGTCCCCGCTGAGAACGATTGTTGCTACACTCCTTCATTACAAGAACACATATCCAGCGTTTGGTATGACGGTATGAGATGCCATCATCCACACAACACAATCATCTCTGGTTCAGATACCTGGTTATTTAGACAGGTAGCGTTACATGTCAGACGTGTTACTGCCGGTGGCTGCACCCTATCTTCGAGTTATCAGTGACGGTATCATCTAACAATATAATGCAAGACAGCTTCCTGCCCGTGCTGTACTCATCTATCTCGATACAGAAGGAATTCGACTGTTGCCCTTGTCAGCATATCCTCCAGATCTCTCACCCACTGAATACATCTGGTCATGGATTGCAGAGAGACTGGAGTACCACCACCTTCCAGCTACTATGATCGATAAGCTTTATGACAGAGCTGAAGTATCATGGAATGACGTACCGTTTGTCTTGATGCCCAGCCGAGTTCTAGCCACTGTTGCTGGGAGAGATCTCTCTGCTAAATTTCGCACCCTGTTTACTACTAAACTACCTACAAATTTAATGAAGTCTTTTTATTACTACACTCCTGGAAATTGAAATAAGAACACCGTGAATTCATTGTCCCAGGAAGGGGAAACTTTATTGGCACATTCCTGGGGTAGGATACATCACATGATCACACTGACAGAACCACAGGCACATAGACACAGGCAACAGAGCATGCACAATGTCGGCACTAGTACAGTGTATATCCACCTTTCGCAACAATGCAGGCTGCCATTCTCCCATGGAGACGATCGTAGAGATGCTGGATGTAGTCCTGTGGAACGGCTTGCCATGCCATTTCCACCTGGCGCCTCAGTTGGACCAGCGTTCGTGCTGGACGTGCAGACCGCGTGAGACGACGATTCATCCAGTCCCAAACCTGCTCAATGGGGGACAGATCCGGAGATCTTGCTGGCCAGGGTAGTTGACTTACAGCTTCTAGAGCACGTTGGGTGGCACGGGATACATGCGGACGTGCATTGTCCTGTTGGAACAGCAAGTTCCCTTGCCGGTCTAGGAATGGTAGAACGATGGGTTCGATGACGGTTTGGATGTACCGTGCACTATTCAGTGTCCCCTCGACGATCACCAGAGGTGTACAGCCAGTGTAGGAGATCGCTCCCCACACCATGATGCCGGGTGTTGGCCCTGTGTGCCTCGGTCGTATGCAGTCCTCTCGCAGTGTCCGGAGCAAGTATGGTGGGTCTGACACACCGGTGTCAATGTGTTCTTTTTTCCATTTCCAGGAGTGTTTAAGGGACAGTCAAATGAAAACGAGACACATGGTAAGAAATAAGTAAACTGTTTATTATTTCAAAAGTAATCGCCGTAACTGTTAATACATTTATCCCACTGTGACACAAGACTCTCGATGCCTTCACGGAAACATGATTGTACCTAGGCATACAGCTCGACGGCCGTGAATGTTTTCTTCTCGTCTCCTAAAATATAGAAATCACGTGGAGAGAGACCGGTACGGTGTGAAGAATGTTTAAGGGCTTCCCTACAAAATGTCTGCAGCGTACTCGGAACGATTTTGGCAACATGTGAGCTCTCCCATTCGTCGCTGTCGATTTACTTCGGACGAAGAGGTGCACGTCTGAGTACAATCACGGTTCCGGAAGCTACAGCAAAGATTTTTCCATGAAGGCACTGACCGGCTTGTGCCACAGTGAGTACTAGCAGTCACGGTGATTACTTTGGAAATAATAAACAGTCTACTTACTTTTTTCCATCAATCTCGTTTCCAACCATGTGAGTCAATGTTGAGCTTAATGTTGACAGTACGTTAAACATAAATGCATACCTCGCCCTCATAAGCATGTGAACAGTTTACAAATTTAGACGTTTGGATAATGCTTCCATCCTTGGCCCGAAAGAAAGTGATCATGTCCTTTGGACATCAGATAAATCGCTCCATTTATGCACTACGACTGCGACTGCTTTGTTTCCCGCGTCCACACCATGGGCTAGATACAACCTCTACTGCTGGTGCTGCAATCTGCCGTCTGTGAGTGGTTTTTGTACGTTGACGTAGAACATAGGAGGTGGTCACTTTAATGTGACTGAACAACGTATATTTCAAATGCTCAATACGTAAAATTTCGTTAGTTGCTATCCGTCCTGATCAATTTTCATGGCACATCATATGGTGTCAAGATTCTGTTTTTGCCGCCACAAGTCGCCAGTAGTAGCGTAGACCTCTTCTTGTCTGTTTCTGCTCCTTACGACATCCACATCGCCCTTATCTCCGCGTGCGATAGATAACGACGGACTACTTCGTTATAGGCGTTTCATATCACTTTTCTTCACTTAATGAAGAAATGTTGTTCCGATTCGTGACAGAATAATTGGAACGCCTGAGATTAATAAAGAGACCGCGTGCAATATCGTTGGCTGGAAGAATTTACTCACCGGAATTTGATAGCAGTTCTTAGCTCGCTACATATTGCACATTTATCTAGAATTAGTGTTTTGGAGTAAGTATGGCTATCCAATGTATACAAGTGCCACGACTGCATATAGAACGTTGCCTTGTTTTTGTTGTTGATGAGGACGGTGGGAGATAGTGAAATTAGGTTTCGGTAAGTAGCCCACTGATCTTTTGATTTAACATTTGTAATGACGGACGGATATCTGCAGCGCCTTATGGCATCAGTCCACAAGGTGCTGCGGATACCTTAACCTAAGACGTTACGTACAAACTAGCGATTGTAAACTGTACCCTGCCAATTTATCCATAGTTACTAACGAATTACCATCGAAAAAATTCTTTCGAATCCGCTGTCTGTGAATCGTGGACCAGCGCTTAAGGTCGAATTGGTAAAATTAAACGTTTATCCCTATCTGACCTAAGGACAGCACACACATCCACGCCCGAGGCACGATTCTAACCTGCATCCGTAGCAGCAGCGCGGTTCCGGACTGAAGCGCCTAGAACCGCTCGGCCACACCGGCCGGCGTAGTTCGCGGTTCCGGACTGAAGCGCCTAGAACCGCTCGCCCACACCGGCCGGCGTAGGGCACAGATAAGTAGCAACTTCTACATCTACATACATACTCCGGAAGCCACCGTACAGTGCGTGGCAGAGGGTACGTTGTACCATTACTAGTCATTTCCTTTCCTGTTCCACTTGTAAATAGAGTGAGGGAAAAACGACTATCTATATGCCTCCGCACGAGCACTAATTTTTCTTATCTTCGTCGTCCTTATGCTAAATTTACGTTAGCGGCAATAGAATCGTTCTGCAGTCAGCTCAAAATGCCGGTTCTCTATATTTTCTCATTAGCGTCCCTTGAAAACAACGTCGCCTTTCCTCCAGGACTACGGATTTGAGTTCCGGAAGCATACTTGCTTCTTGTTCGGATTTACCGGTAACAAATCTAATAGACCCGCCTCTGAATTGCTACGATGTCTTCCTTCAACCTCACATGGTGCCGATCCCAAACACTCAAGCAGCACTCAACAATGTGTCGTATTAGTGTTCTATAGTGCTTTCCTAAAATTCTCCCAATAAACTGAAGTCGACCATTCGCCTTCCGTATTACAATTCTTACATGCTCGCTCGATTTCATATCATTTTGCAACGTTACGTCTAGATATTTACTCGACGTGACTGTGTCAAGCAGAACACTATTAATGCTGTAGTCAAATATTACGGGTTTTTTATCCTACTCATCTGCATCAACTTATATTTTTCTACATTTGGAGCTATTGCCAATCAATACAACAACTAGAAATTTTTGTCTAGATCGTCTTGTATCCTCCAACAGTCACTCAACGACATCTTCCCGTAACCACAACATCATCAGCAAACACTTGCTGATTACTGATCACCTTATCTGTCAGATCATTCATGTATACTAAAAACAAGAGTGGTCATATCACATTTTCCTTCGGCACTACTGACGATACTCCTGTCTCTGATGAACACTCGCCATCAACGACAGCGTTCCAGGTTCTACTACTTAAGAAGTCTTCGAGTCACTCACATATCTGGGGACCTGTTCCGTATGTTGGTAAATTCGTTAAAATTCTGCAGTGGGGCACCGCGTCAAATGCTTTAGGAAAATCTAGAAATATGGAATCTGGCTGTTGCCCTTTATCCATAGTTCGCAGGATAACATGTGAGAAAATAGCAAGCTGGGTTCGCGTGAGCGGTGCTTTCTACACTGATGCACAAGTGGTAAGGAACGGACACATCGTTGGGAAGAAATAACCACAGGCAGTGATGGACGACATGAAACACAATGCAGCGGTGAAATGATTTATTTACAACGAAAAACAGTACAGATTTCGCCACATGGAAATCAGCATAACTGACTCAAATAACGTTTCATATTTTACACAGGACAGAGTCCGAATACAAAGAATATCATCGGACTCTCAGTAAGGAATAAGCCCTCCTCGGGCATTAATACACATTTTGCAACTGTTATTCATGCTGGCTACCGAACTGTTGAGAAGTCCTTGTGGGATATCGTCCCACTTCTTTCTGAAGATGCTTTTCAGTTTTTGCACGGTTCGGGAAGGGGTGTTCGTCAAAAAACGCGTCTAACTAGAGCTTCTTAGGAATTTCCTGTGGAGTTAAGGTTCGAGAAGTAAGCAGGCCATTCCATTCATTCAATATCTTCTCCATAAACATAAATCGCGACCCTGCACCCCTGAACAGATGGACATGAGGCAGAATAAACTCCCTGCACTACCGCTGTGCTGTAACGGTACCTCTTTCAAAGATATATAACGATGTTCGGCCATTGTGCATAATCCCTGCCCACACCATAACGCCTAGTCAATACCGATGACATTCATGAACATTCTGTGGCGTGTAACGTGTTACCCCAACTCTACATACTAACTGCTGGCCAGAAGCCAGCCACAATGAAGCGGGATTCGTCAGAGAACAACACTCTGGACCACTGTTGCTGACCCTGTGCGCTCCCTACACCAGCGAACTATTTCCCTTTCTCGACGATGGCGTGGTTGAAGTGAGATGCGTTTAACAGCCTTCCTAGCACACAAATAATCCTGATTTAATCGCCCTGAAATGGTTATGGCAAAGCAATTGCAAGGTCTGCAGCTATCTGCCTAGGAGTGAGAAGTCTGTTCCTCTTCGACACCAGGGCTACGTATCGATTTCTTGCGCTGTGGTGGTCCGTCTACGACCAACGGCATGCTTCCGCATAGCATTTCCACCTTCAGCGATATTTTTTAATCACGAGATCACACTTTTGGACCCACCCAAAACTGTGTCTGCAGTGACACTTTGACCGGCTTCGAACAGTTCAACTGCTCGTCCACGATCGTAAGCTCTCAAATGATGTCTTGCGGACATGTTACCGCATCACACGGAATGTCGATCTAATCCGTTCCACAACAACCTTCGTCAAACACCGAGCAGCATAAACTGCATACATAGCGTCCGTCCACAGGCTTCGCTGCCGTTAACACGAGCCGACCTCTGCATTTCCTTTTACTGTCACTGGTCGAGTTTCCATAGCAATTATCGGTAGTTCTGTAGTGTTTGGCGGTTATTCCTTAGCAAGTGTCAGTTGTTCCTTAGCAACTGACAAGAAGTGTAAAACCGTGCTCACTCGTGGACAGGGCTTTTTGGTCTCAAGGAAATGTATTACATTCGAACGCACAATATATTCAAAAATTCTGCAGCAAACCGACGTTAAGGATATCGGTCCGTAATTTTGTGAGGCCGTTCGTTTACCCTCGTTATACACAGGGGTCATCTGCGCTTTGTGAGACATTCGCGATAAATGCATAGGACTCAACATCTGAGGTCATGAGTCCCCTAGAACTTAGAACTACTTAAACCTAACTAACCTAAGGACATCACACACATCCATGCCCGAGGCAGGATTCGAAACTGCGACCGTAGCGGTCACGCGGTTCCAGACTCAAGCGCCTAGAACCGCTCGGCCATAACGACGGCCATCTGCAGGCAAATGCCGTAGAATTAAAAGCAAACAGTTCAGAAAGCTATTAAGCAAACTGTCCTGGCTGTTATTTGCTTTTTACTATCTCTGGCATGGTGAGATAATTGATGGAATTTGAAATAGTTTTCTGAGAAGTTCTAACCCGTTATGTAATTTTCTTAGTCATACACACTGAGCTGATAAAATTCATGGGATTGCGATACGAACACATACACATGGCGGTACTATCATGTACAAAAGATATAAAAGGGCAGTGCATTGGCAGAGTTGTCATTTACACTCAGGTGACTCATGTGGAAAGGTTTCCTACGTGATTATGGCCGCACTATGAGAATTAACAGACTTTGAAACCGGAATGGTAGTGGGAGCTTTCCATTTAGGAAATCGTTAGGGAATTCAACATTCCACGATCTACAGTGTCAAAAGTGTGCCGAGAATATCAAATCTCAGGTATTACGTCTCACCCCGGCCAACAAATGGCCGACGCCCATCACTTAACGACCGAGAGCAGTGACGCTTGCGTAGAGTTGTCAGTGCTAACAGACAACCAACAATGTGTGAAATAACTGCAGAAATGAATGAGGGTTGTACAAGGAACATATCTGTTGGGATAGTGCTGCGAAATTTGGCGTTTATGGACTATGGCAACAGGCGACCATTGCGAGCGCCTTTGCTAACAGCACGACATCGCACGCTAGGCTCGTGACCGTATCGGTTGGACATTAGACCACTGGAAAACCGTGGCCTGGTTAGATGAATCGCTATTTCAGTTTGTGAGAGCTCATGGCAAGGTTCGAGTGTGGCGCAGACGCCATGAAGCCAAGTTGTCAATAGGTCACTGTGCAAGCTAGTGGTGGCTTCATAATGGTATGTGTTATGTTTACACGGAATGCACTGGGTCCTCTCGTCCAACTGAACCAATCGGTGACTGGAAATGGCTATGTTCGGCTACTCGGACGCCATTTGCAGCCGTTCATGGACTTCATTTTTATGGATGACAATGCACCATGTCAGCAGGCCACAATTCTTCGATCATGGTTTGAAGAAAATTCTGGACAAATCGAGTGAATGGTCTGGCCATCCACATTGCCTGACATGAACCCATCGAACATTTATGGGACATAATGGACAGATTATTTCGTGCACAAAATCCTGTACCGGCGACACTTCCACAATTATGGGAGTCTGTAGAGGCAGGATGAATGAATATTTCTGCAGGGGACTTCCAACGACTTGTCGAGTCCCTGCCACGTCGAGTTACTAAGTAAGCCGGGCAAAAGGAGCTAAAACACGATATTAGGAGGGGTCCCACGACTTTTGTCACTTCAGTGTATGTAATGCAACGTTAGGGCAGGATATTTTTCCAGATAAAATATAATATCATTGATAAACCCTTTTATACTTTACTAAAATAATTGGTAAAGTAATGTAGTCAAAGGTAGGGTCACAGCTAAGAAGAAACATTTGGTTATTACATAACAATTGGTGTTTCAGATGGGTAGTGCAACTAGACTATGTAAGGTAGTCATAAAATCATAGTTTGATGGTGTTTGTCCTTCTCTACAAATTCACGTTCCAAATCGATACAATTTTCTATACGATGACTGAATTGTGGAAGACCTTGGTTGTAGAAGTCTGCATTTTGAATGTTCAAGAACCGATCCAGCTCTAAAATCATATCGTCGTCATTTTCGGTGCAACGTCAGAAGAATACGAGTGGCGAGGCAAAATTTTATAGCTCAAAGAAGCAGCATCAGTTACTACGTCCTGCGCAGAGTGAACTGGGTTGTTGTCGTGGAGCAAAAACACCCCTTTTACAGCTTCCCGTCTAGACAGCCTCCGGGAACCTCGTTCGTCCCTTACTAGCATCGTCTGTTAGCAGCACTTCATGGAAGACCGAATAAGACCCACCTTCTCCTTGCCCGATGGTGGTAGGGTGTTCGCCTTTTCCGACATGTTCCCATATATATCCAGCACCCGTCTACAGCGATTAGGCGGCTAAAGAAGTCATCTGAATTGCCCTGACGCAGTTGGAACCTTTCTCCTGCTGCCTCGGTTTGGCGTGCTTTTTGAATGAGTGTGAGCAGCCACTGCATCCAGCAGCTTTCATGTTCAGTATGTAGAGAGAGATATGGAAAACTAGTAGAGGACTTATTTTCTTCTTTTCCACCATTCACTCGATTGTGGTATGCTGGTCTTCGTACAACAGTGCCTCAACTTCTCTTATGACTTCCGGTTCTTCACAGACAGATTGTACGCCACTCCGTTCCTCGTCATTCCCACTTGTGTGACTGGAATGGGCTGTGCCGTTTTTTGTTGGCCCTCTAACGCCCTGTTACAGTAGTGCTGAGCTGAGATTTCTGTTGGTACCAGAACTGCAGACATGTAACTACAACTAAACAAAAATAATTACGTAACATTATTTTTTCGAGGTGACGACTACTTATCGCATACATGTATTCATTAAATATTACAAGCAATAATATGATACACTGTTCAAAAGAATTAGAGGAAGAAGTGAATCAACCACCGCTATGTGAAATCTGTGTTCATACAGGCGGTACTTGTGTTCTTATACATGGCTTATGATCTACACGTTCAGTGTATACAACAATTAAAATCATTCGCCATCTGTCATGCATTACAGCATCAGATGGCCCCTCAGATGGAAATGAGTACCGATGTGTGAATTTGTAAGGGACCAATCTGCTGAGGTCATCGTTCCCTAAACTTACACACTACTTAAACTAACTTATGCTAAGAACAACACACACACCCATGCCCTAGGGGGGACTCGAACCTCCGGCGGGAGGGACCGCGCAGTCCGTGACGTGGCACCTCTAACCGCTTGGCCACTCCGCGCAGGTACCAATGTCCCAGTGATTTCTCTTAAGGTATACAGATGGCAGTTGTTATTTGTGGACGTTGTATTAAACTAAGCACATGCATTGTGATATCTTAATGCAATGCAGGTTGCAAGAGTGGTATATTTGATCCAAACAGGATGGACTTCCGATCGTTTTGCTGCAGGTGCCAATGTGTCCATGTGTCGTCCATAGCGTGACAGGACAGTACACAAGTCAAGATGGGCAAGGTCGCCTATGCGTTACAAACATACATATCTGGCCATCTCTGCGTTGCTGCGTCCCACGGATATCCCCAGAGCACTGCAAGACAATCTCAGAAGCGTCACCGGAACCAATGTGTCTGATCGAACTGTAATGAACATGTTAAGAGAAGGGGCCGTATGGCATCTTGTTGCTAGCCTTCAGCTCTGCCGTTCCCACGTCAACTGGCTACTTCGTCACTGGCGAAATGTGTTATTCACAGAGGAGTTCAGATATCCTCTGACACATGGTGATGGCCGTTTTCGTGTGTGGAGACCCGTGTTGAACGGTACCTCCCAAATGTTGTGCAAGAGATCGACATATTTCCAGGGTTCTGTGATGTTGTGGGTACGTCTCAGTGTTGACAGCCATATAGATCTTGTCGTTTCCATGGTCGCCTTACCGCCAGGAGGTACATCGAACAAATCCTGTTGGGCCATGTTGGTAGATACTGCATAGGGTGGTGATCGTGAATTCCTTCTAAAGCTACGACCCATGTGGTGGGCGTCAGCAGGATGTCTGGCGAAGCCTAGACATTGAAGCAATGGAATGACTGCCAGCGAGTCCCAACCTAAACCCCATCGTACGTATGTGGTACAAGCTTGACACACTTGTTCGTAGTCGTCCTGTTTCACTACACACTCCAAGAACTCTCTCGGATTCTCACTGAAGAAGAACAGGGTGACCTCCGTATATTTATACGGAGCATGCCACGTAGGTGTCAGGGGGTGATAAACGCTCAAGGAGGGCATAAACCTTATTGACGCTCTCAAAATTCAATGAAAAATACCCATAGTGACGGGATGAACGATGATTTCCATTTTGTTTTCGAAACATGTCGGACATTGTACTCATTTTCATAGATGCATCGAGAATGTAATGATGTTTTGTTGTGTACTTAATTTGTAAAAGGTAAGGGTAAAATTTGGTAACATACTCAGTCCTCAATCATTGCTTACTGGAATACGGCAGACGCCCAAAGCCGTGTCCCCAAATTCTTTTGAACAGTGTACTGACAGTTACATTTTTCTAAACGATGACTGAATTGTGGAAGACCTTGGTTTTAGAAGTCTGCATTTTGAATGTTCAAGAACCGATCCAGCTCGAAAATCGTATCGTCGTCATTTTCGGTGCAACGTCAGGAGAATACGCGTGGCGAGGCAAAATTTGATAGCTGTTTAGAAGGTATGTGATGATATTTCAATGATTACAAAATCAGCTCACATTTAAAAAAAAACTTGTCTGTTTGAGACTACTGATCAGCATGACATTGCACTCCCTCTGCCCTGGATGTATTCACCGATTCGGCGGGGAGAAGTGCCTTAATGAAGTTATATCTTGTCCTGGGGCAAGATGACCCACAAATTTGTAACTGGTCCTTGATGTCCTTGATACTGGCACTGAGACAGTGATGATGTCCGTGCTGGTCTCACACAAGTTCCATTGCTGACAGAACTGTGGCTCTTATAGTTCATAGAGTGGACGCGCATTGTCCTGTTGAAAAATGGCACCCTTATACAGCCGCATGAGAACTAACGTAAGGACGTAAGACGTCCGTGATGGATCGTTATGCTGTCAGAGTTGCCTCAGTCACTACCAGCCGTGCGTGGCCTGAAGTCATATCCGATGGCTCCCCATACCGCTGTGCCTCCCCAAAACACTGGAAGAATGGAACCTCTCTCCAGCTTGCCACCATATTCCTCGAAGATGGTCATTTGGGGTTGTGCAAAACCGCGATTCAGCGCTGAATACACTGCGACCCCATTCATCAGTAGTACATGCTTCCCGGACACGGTACCACTCCAAACTCAGCCGTTAGTTTTGTGGAGTTAACAGCAGCCTAACTACGCATGGGACGGTAATTCCCCAGTATGGTTGCTGCTAATCTCTAGCCAATGGTGCGGAATGTCAAAGAATGTTGCAGGGAGTCCATTGCTCGTTCTCGTATAGCAGGCGCAGACGTGAAGAGGTTATGACGTTTTTGATGCACAGTACGGCGATCCTGCCTTGTTTTCGTCAGACGTAGCCGATCGGAACCTTGATGACAAGTATGCCTGCTATCACGTACCCATTAGTAGAAATCGTGCCTATGTCCCCTGTACTTAACTAACAAATGACCGAGCGAGGTGGCGCAGTGGCTAGCACTCTAGTCTCTCATTCGGAAGGGCGACGGTTCAATCCCGCCTCCGGCCATCCTGATTTAGGTTTTCCGTGATTTCCCTAAATCGCTCCAGGCAAATGTCGGGATGGTTCCTCTGAAAGGGCACGGCCGACTTCCTTCCCCGCCCTTCCCTAATCCGATGAGACCGATGACCTCGCTGTCTGGTCTCCTCCCCCAAACAACCCAACCCAACCTAACTTAAAAGTAGATGCTAAAAATTGAGATGTAGATAGACAGCTCAGGAGTACACAGATTTGTTCATATCCCACCAGTGTCTTCTGGAAATGAGCAATTACAGTTTTAAATGATGACTAACTGACAACCTCAGCTGCCGACAGGTGTTGTTGATATACCTCGATGTGGACAGCTGAAAATGTGCGCCACGACCGGGACTCGAATCCGGGATCTCCTGCTTACATGGCAGACGCTCTATCCATCTGAGCCACCGAGGACACAGATGAATAGCGCGACTGCACGGACTTATCCCTTGTACGCTTCCCGTGAGACTCACATTCCCAACTGTCCACAATTCTACATATGTATTGTACATTATAGACATTTACCCACCCACTCATTACTCGCGCACGCTTTGGCGATTCCCGTAAGAGTTTGGGCAACCTGTGCGCATTCGCACAGACGAAGGTCAATGGCCGGGTAGCCTTTAGCTATATCTATGAAGACAGTAACTTGTTCTCGAAAGAACAGTTACTGTTGATGACCCTGCAGATTTTCCCTGGAATAAATGATGACTAATTGACAACCTCAGCTGCCGACAGGTGTTGTTGATATACCTCATCGGTGCAATAGGTGGCTCAGATGGATAGAGCGTCTGCCATGTAAGCAGGAGATCCCGTGTTCGAGTCCCGGTCGGGGCACACATTTTCAGCTGGCCACATCGAGGTATATCAACAACACCTGTCGGCAGCCGAGGTTGTCAGTTAGTCATCATTTATTCCAGGGAAAAGCTGCACGGTCATCAACAGTAACTGTTCTTTCGAGAACAAGTTACTGTCTTCATAGATATAATTACAGTATTGTATTCGATGTTCATTGTTGTTTAAGTAGCAACAAATTAAATGGAGGACGTGACCGCCAGAGTGTCGGGTGGCAAGGGACGGTATTATGAAAGCGAAAGATTCCGGTTAGCCGTCAGATAGACACAACGCGCTGCTCTGACGACTTCCCGCTGTACATTCAGATACTGGACAAGGTCAGGCGGGTGAAGCCAATGACCCGACCTCAGTCGCTGCTACACGCGTGTAAGACACTAGCTCGTTAATTCTGTAGATCAAGGCTCTTAGATATTTATTTTAATGAATTACTCGGTGCTACTTTTTTTTCTTACAGAGCTACCTGCAAATTATTAGACTATGCTTAAATCACTTGACGTTAACGCTGTATAATTGTGCAGTTACCTTCTTATAGTATTTTATCAAACGTCTCGGCCACCTAAGCAGTCTGGGGATACGACCAATAATGTCTGAGTCACCTTTAATGCAAAGGCGGAGTAAGGAACGTATAGTCAATTTAACTCCCTATTTCGATGCATAAGGAGTATGATATTCGACAAATGGCAGGCTTTATCTTGTTATGCTAACTCTAAATAAATCAACTTATTACAAGTTGTAAGGTTGACCCAGCGTTCTTGCCTAGATATCGTGTGCGCCCTCAATTGACATGAGATATGCACGGCAAAATCCCCATGGTGCAAGACGGCTTCTTGTCTACATGAATGTTAATAAAGTTTACACTTAGCTTTTGCTGTGTCGTCTTCTTGTTAGTCACGTTTTGTGTTGCAGGTTCGTCGATTCTGCGAAAATATCCTTGAGGAAATTGTCTCTCGTGGTTCAGTAAAGCAAAATCACTTTTGCACTGGAAGACATTTTGATTTATCATTGTTCAGTAAAGCAAAACCACTTTTGCACAGGAAGACATTTGGATTTATTAGCTGACAACTTTTTCATTACTCAGATTTTACTTTTCAACACATTTTTTGTACCGCGCAATCTTGTTACGGAGCCAAGTATACATACATCTGATTTGAGCAACAGTTCCTCTCGCTTCAGAAATACTTGGAGTCTCTGGAATTAGTCCAAAGTCAACTAGTTGTTTACGATATTAGTTTTGGGTATAAATATTAAGAATTTGCAACAGGCGTGAAATTTAGTGTAAATATTGTTTTTTGTACACAAATCGGATGTTATAGTATTGGTGCTTAAATACGCAAATAAGGTTTTACAAACTCTTTTGGAAGTAGCAAATGTAATTTGACTAGCTTACTGTTCTTCAGCCGATCTTGTCAACAATGAATTTTGTTATATGTTCCTCAGACCTGTGGTGTTTTTCGTGTTTTCTGATTAATTTAGCAAAAATATTTGGAGTTTTGAATATGACAGAGGTGTGAACCACTTGATTTCGGATTCTCCGTCGCATGAGCTTTCTAACGGAATATAAACTTCAGCAAAGATAATTTGTTTTCGATTTATGAATTTTCGTAAATTACGTGTCACGCGAAATTAAAATCGGCTTCCATGTTTAAGTGGCTTTTAAAGGTTGCTTATAAGTCGTTGTATATCAGAGACTAGATTGAGTGTCACTGCATTCTGCCGTCAGTTGGTACTGTTTTATTACGTAGTTTCAGTCATGGTAAGGATTTTGGCTTATAATTAAATGTCATTTATATGAAAGAGACGAATTCGTCTTTAACGTCAGTAAGCACATGGTGCTATTTCAGGTAGTACTGAGAACATTATTATTCAAAAATGGTGCAAATGGCTCTGAACACTATGGGACTTAACATCTGAGGTCATCAGTCCCCTAGAACTTAGAACTACTTAAACCTAACTAACCTAAGGACATCACACACATCCATGCCCGAGGCAGGATTCGAACCTGCTACCGTAGCGGTCATGCGGTTCCAGACTGAAGCGCCTAGAGCCGCACGGCATTATTATTCAAGTTACGAGCCTTAGTCTTTACTTAATAGTGAAAAAAGTCAAGCGAATTTGTTCATACCACTTCTGACGACATTAGTTGTTTGGTTACCGGGTTGAGTATGAAGTGCAGAGATAGGAAAAGCTTTTCAAGGTCCATGGTGAAAGTTATTTTTATTAGGTTTTTGGTTGGCGACCAAATCTCTCCTTAAATCCAAGAAGAAATAAACCAGGTCGTCCTAAGAGAGACAGTCGCAATCTACGTCTGTTAAGTTATTAGGGTGGTGATTTCGTAGTCGAAAACCAATAACGTTCAGAGACATCATCATTGATGATATAAACAAAAACGACAGATTCCTCGCCACTATAATGTCAAATAGATCTGATGAACATTAATAGGCCGTTTAGACTGCACATAAGTGAATTCCCTCTACTTTCCAAGGCTACTACCAAAGAGACACTGAAATTAGCAAGGAAATCTATAGCCAAGGAGACAGTGAAAATAAGGAAGGGAAATGTATACCAATCTTCTGTAAAGTTTGATTCACGATCTTGCAATACTGCTTTGATGAAATGTTCAGATGTTGTTGAACCTGGATAGTTAATTCTGAGAGGAAGGTCCGTACTTAAGTTGACTGAGTGGAAGATCCCACGATCTCCGAATAAGACAACACCAATTATCAAAACACAAGTACTACAAATCATGTTGTTCAGTCCTCCTCCCTTGTTAAATAAAATTAAAAACTATTTCATTATCGACATTCTGTAAATAATTTTCCATTACCCTCTGTATTACTTCGCTTCCAGCATGAACTGCTTCTACTGTAATACCCCCCTCCCCCCACCCTCCCCCCACAAGCTCAAAGCTCAAGGAGACTTTTCTTGCTTTCATACTTCGAATAGCTATAGTGACCTCATCTGGTATTAGTTCCAGAATTTCATTATTGATCGTCTGTTTCTTGTTTATCTACTGAACTGCATCAGAGTGAACCCGAACTCAACTGCAAAATTTCGAAGGTTTTTAGAGGTTATTTTCTGAGTATTTTGGTATAAGGAATATGTGGTCTCCGGTGGATCTTTACAGGGTAATAATTACACTGAGATGACAAAAGTCATGGCATAGCGATATGCACACATGCAGAAGGCAGTAGTACCGCTTAAAGAAGGTATAAAAGGGAAGTACAATGGTACAGCTGTCATTTGTATTCAGATGATTCATGTGAAAATGTTTCCGGCGTAATTATGGCCGCACAACGGGAAATAACACACTGTGAACGCGGAATGGTAACTGGAGCTATACACATGGGACATTCCATTTCGGAAATCGTTAGGTAATTCACTATTACGAGATCCACAATGTCATGAATGTGCCGAGAATACCAAATTTCGGGTATTACCTCTCACCACGGACAAGACTGTGGCCGACGGCCTTCATTTAACGACAGAGAGCAGTGGCATTGGTGTAGAGTTGTCAGTGTTAACAGACAAGCAACACTGCGTGAAATAACCGCTGAAATCAATGTGGGACGTACAACGAACCAAATTTGGCCTTCATGGGATATGGCAAGAGACGACCGACGCGGGTGCCTTTGCTAACAGCACATCACCTGCAGCGGCTCTCCTGGGTTCGTGACCAACTGGTTTCATCCTAGATGGCTAGAAAACCGTGGCCTGGTCAGATGATTCCCGACTTCAGTTGATAAGAACTGATGGTAGGTTTCGAGTGTGGCACAGACCCCACGAAGCCATGGACCCAAATTGTCAACCAGACACTGGTGCAAGCTGGTGGTGGCTCCATAATGGTGTGGGCTGTGTTTACAAGGAATGGTCTGGGTCCTCTCGTCCAACTGAACCGATCATTGACTGGAAATGGTTATGTTCGGCTACTTGTAAACCTTTTGCAGCCATTCATTGACTTCATGTTCGCAAACAATAGTCTTACCTCACCCGGCCACAGTTGTTCGCGATTGATGTAAAGAACACTCTAGACAATTTGAGCGAATGATTTGGTCACCCAAATCGCCCGACATGAATCCCTTCGAACAAAAAAAAAAAAAAATGGTTCAGATGGCTGTAAACACTATGGGACTTAACATCTGAGGTCATCAGTCCCCTAGACTTAGAACTACTTCAACCTAACTAACCTAAGGACATTACACACATCCGTGCCCGAGACAGGATTCGAACCTGCGACCGAAGCAGGAGTGCGGTTCCGGACTGAAGCCCCTAGAATCGTTCAGCCGCAGCGGCCGGCCCCTTCCAACTTTTGTGGAGCATAATCGAGAGCCCAGTTCGTGCACAAAACTCTGTACCGGCAACACTTTCGCAATTTATGGACTGCTGTAGAGGCAGCATGGCTCAATATTTCTGCCGGAGACTTCCCAACGACTTGAGTCCATGCTACGTCGTGTTGCTGCACTACGCCGACCGAGCAAAACGAGGTCCTACACGATATTAGGAGGTATCTCATGACTTTCGTCACCTCAGGGTATGGTTTATTCGATTTGTTACAACAATTACCTTTGTTTCAGTGAAAGTACACTCACAAAAGTGAAGAAGCCTGTATTGTGCAACCATCAAAACGTGCAACACAACACAGAGTAATGCAACAACCCTCAGAGCCGAAAGTACTGTGACGTGGTCACCGTCGCTGTAGAAACAACTCAGCATAGCGTCGTTGTACGGCTCTTCCATCGCACGTAGTGAATTCTTAAACGAGGCGCATATCGACCAACTTACCATCAGTAAACCTGTCCGAACTGCTGTGTATCACTGTTGACGTGCAACTGACGCTGCCGAAAAACAAACCCGAGACAGGACCGAGCAGAACAGAATGAAACCTTGAGCACAAAGAGTGAAGGGAGCAATACTGTTGTGAACTGTAAGTACCGTGCGCAAATGGAACTCTAGATACAAAGGAATTAAGGACATTAGCTGCCAGTGGGCATTCATTTATATTAATGAAGCAACTTGAAAATTTGTGACGTACTGGGATATGAACCCAGGTCTCCTACTTAATTGGCAGATGTGCTGACCACTACGCCATCCGAACTCAGTGGTCACCGCAACTGCGCAGACTGCGCTAGCATTCCTCAAATCAGACCGAAATTCTCAACTTATATCACATATTACTGATGTTGTGCCCCTGCTCATTAGCCTCATTACCCCCGGAATCTCGCTGATACATGTGGTGTTTGTTCTTTCGTATATGTCCGGCAGAACAGACACCGCAATGCAATTACTCTGTAGCGAGACACCGGAGGCAACGGTTCCTTTATACCAAAATCCCCATAAATTATAGCTGACCTGTCTCTGGTGGAGTTCGGATTCACCTGTAGCCTATAGATTTAAAGCAGTCTTGTACTATTTGTTCACCTTTCCTCTCTTGTTACTTACTGTGTCACCTGGCAACTTAACTGATTAAATGTGAAACGTTCCCTTAGAAAAATTATAAATTACTGTGTTGGTAAACTTATACGTTATTTGATGCAGAGACAGCTGAATAAAACTGAACGTACTCAGAAATTTCTCTCTTTACATATTCTGACCATCAATAAACTGACACACAATATTTCTAGCGCAACGTAATCTGACTTTCAATAATCCCTACAAAAGAATGGCCCTGATTAACAATAACCTATACCTTTCATGAATCACCCACCTCACTAAAAATCTTCGTTACTCGAAATACTGCAATGCAACGAGCGCCAGTACTGCCAGCTAAATAAAAGGCACTACTGAAGGCACTAACTGCTGATAGGCATAGTTAGTAAATGAAAGATTTTGATAGAGAAATGGTTCAAATGGCTCTGAGCACTATGGGACTTAACATCAGAGGTCAGCAGTCCCCTAGAACTTAGAACTACTTAAACCTAACTGCCTGAGGCAGGATTCGAACCTGCGACCGTAGTGATATATATATATATATATATATATATATTATATATATATATATATATATATATATATATATATATATAAAATCAGTTCATGATATCCAGTCTTACAAATTTCCTCTTTCTGATGGACACACGTCCATATCGTCATATCGTCCGCTCTAAAAACTCTGGCATTTCTGTCCCCACATCCATCACTGCTGACGGCTCACCTCCAACTGCGCAACGCTACGTGCTGTTCACATCAAACTGCCCAACAGTACACCAGTACACAAGCAAATATTCCAACAATGAGTCCAACCAGCCACAGACTGCACGCAGCACAGTCACTGATTTTCATACAGAGCGTTACGTGGCGTTACCAACATAAAAACCTAAACATCCTACATTTTTGTGAGGTGAGTGACTCATGAAAGGTATAGGTTATTGTTAGTCAGGGCCATTTTTTTAGGGATTATTGAAAGTCAGACTGCGTTGCGCTAGAAATATTGTATGTCAGTTTATTGATGATCAGATAAGTAAAGAGAAAAATGTCTGAGTATGTTCAGTTTTACTCAGCTGTCTCTGTATCAAATAACGTAGAAGTTTACCAGCACAGTAATTTATAATTTTTCTAAGGGGACGTTTCAAACGGAATGACCGTTCCGTACTTTATACTCTAGTTGCCATCTATTGTTTCCCTTATCGTGTTTTCATTGCATCTTTTTGCAGCCTCTCGAAAACATTTCCAGATATTTTTGTTTACTGCCGTCGTCTCAGGAAATTGCAAATTGCTATGCGACCTCCGACAACCCTACCCATGGTACAGAAGCCTTCAGAGCATGAAGAGTTTGTCGAGGCACTTGAACAGTGCTAATCTTTTATGGATCAACACGATCAGCTCGCATGTTGACCAAGAGCTTGCAGAGTCTTTCAGGTTCAAATCAGTATACTCGAGATAAGTTCGGATTAATTGTAACTCTATCACAAATCAAGCTCCATGAGCAGCCCGTGGACGAAATATAGGCCAGGCATTATGTACAGTACACTGTAAAGTGCACTTTGATATGCACTTGTCAATGATTGACAAGTGCAGACATATATGCAAGAGTAAGTCTTGACGAAAGTAAGATAGCGTGCAAAATTGTTAGAGAAACTAATCAATGTACTTTGTTAACATCCTACAATTTTAGGGGGTCAAAAATATACAGAAATTAATGTACTGGAGATACCAAATCTCTTTCATTGGTGTGGGCAGGATTGAACCAGTTATTGATAACGATAATTCAGGCTGCAGACGTACTGCGGTTGTTTCTGTCTGCGATTCTGCGAGGTCGTAAGGTCGTCTGCTATCGCCAGCTATCCCTAATTCTCACACGCCTGCGTCACGTGTTTCAACTCGAATATACTCGATTCAAAAGTACTTGTAAACAATTGTCTTTAAGCAATGAACAAAAGATACCGTTTCTGCAGACAGTTACTTCATACGAGCATATCATCAGCGTATCTTCACACCCCTAATATTCCTCCCTTCAATTTTTAGTAAACAATTAAATACAAATTTCAAAAACATTGAAAGAGAAGCCATCCTTACGAAAACATAATAAATAGAAAGTGGTGGGTTTAGCTGATCCAGAATTTTATCAAGTGTTCAAAGGAAATTAAGAATGTCACTAAATGATCAAAAACTGAATAGGGTAAATCTAAACTGTTTCTCGTGATACACTTCAGTCTCTGTGATTCTCTCTGCCATTTATACTGTCTGATCGTGCTAAGTCCTGTGATTACTGATCTGACTTCTTCGACAGTGCGCAAAAGGATACCGACTATTTAAAGTATTCGTATTTATTCGTACTTATTATGAATGGGGCGTACAATACTTTTAGGTTAATTGCATTTTCTAGTCTCTGATGTTTGCTTTTCCGAAACAAAATTTTGCTTCTGATAGCCTGTTATATCTTCCGAATGTTTTCTGTAACAGTGAATTTTGTAGCCCGTTAGGATTTTTGAAATAAGTAAATATATAAATGTTCCTTTTACCAGCAGAATCGTTTACGTTTACATGGAGTGGACAAAAATATTGAGAACATAGAAAGGCATATTTGAACGTAAATGAAGATGCTATCCAAGCCTGCAGGCTGCACTGTTGTGCTTGACCATGAACAGAACCTGTCAAATAACCTCAATACGTTGTGTCAGCTGTGGCCACAAAAGTGTTCTGTGTTGTTCTGTGTGCATGAGGTCAGAGCTCTGTGCATTTGAATAACGTCAAATTGTTGATGCTTGTATTGTGGTTGCTTCCATAACCAAGGTAGCCGAAGCGTCTGGTGTCTCAAGGGACGCCGTATCGAGGATTATGACGCATACAGATAAAGCGGACTACATCTGCTAAGTTACAACGCGGACGAAAGTGTGTCGTGTGTGATCGTGAGCAACGGTCACTGAAGAGGATTGTGATGAAAAATAAGAGGACAAAAGTTGCAAAAGTCACTGAATAACTGAATGTCCCACTCGCGAACCTTGTCAGCACAAAGATAATACGAAGGGGGCTCCACAGTCAAAGATTCCAAATCCAGCAATGCAAATGTCCGTAACAGGAAACTGTGGTGCCGAAGCCATAAACCCTGGACTATGGAGCAATGGAAGGATGTTATTTGGTCAGATTAGCCTTGTCTCACACTGTTCCGAGTTTACGCCCCAAGAGTGAAATGAGGCGGAGGTTCGGTGACGATTTGGGCAGCCATATCGTGGTATCCCTGGCCGCCACAGTGACCTCATCTCAATATTATTTAGCATTTGTGATCTACTTCGTAGAGAGGGATGCGTCGTCGCTGTCAACCTCCATCATTTTTACGTGAACTTTCCACTATTCTGCAAGAAGAATGGTACAGGATTCCCTTTAAAACCATACAGAACTTGTATTTATCCATTCCGAAACGACAGGAAGTCTGTTTGAATGCCAGCGTCGTTCTTACAACGTACTAGTCAGGCTAATGTGTTATGTTTTTGGTGCTTCCATATTTTGTCCGCCCCCTGTATACTATGAAATTTACAGAAAAATGCCTCGCATAGAGTACTTTTCATTGTGTCATTTATTACGGTTTCCCCCTACTCCATTCCTAGAAAGAATGATAGCTTACATTTCTCACTAAGAGATTTTATCTTTGCTGTCTGTACTGAAGAAATCAGGATATCAAATAACTTTACACATATTTTGCACAAAATACAAATCCGTGAGGAAATTGAATCAACATTTATCCACAAAACAATAAAATATTCGTTTGCATACAGTATTACAAACAACGATTCAACTTAGCAAAATAGTCAGCTCTTTGACTCATGTTCATTTATTGTGTTGCTTACGTTGCTACTGAAATGAGTGATGATAACTCGAAGGCTGAAATACCGAAATCTCTTTCCTGGACTCTCGCCAAAAAATAAGACGTGTCTGATATGAGGTCTCTCTTACGAAGGAAACTTCTGAGGAATTCAAAGCCAAATTCTTGGCCGTTTTTAGGCTAAGGCCAGATGTAACGCGCTTTGACGCACGCTGACGCGTGATCGAATTTCAAAGTAGTTCAGATGACGAGCGGCAGAGCGCATTCATTTACTTTCTCACAGTCCTTTTCCGTTTAAGGTATCTACCAAGCGGATGTTCAGAGGTGGAGATACACTATTCACACAAAATTGGAAAATCGACCAAGCCTGTGATAATTCGTTATGTATGCTTAGTTATGTCGATGACATTAAAAGATATTCTGATGCTAACACCAAGTTAAGAAAAATTGATTGAAATATCTCAGGTATTTGAAAAGTACGCAGCTTTTCCTCATTGTATCGGTGCTCTCGATGGTAAACATATCAGAATAAAACATTAAGAACATGTAAGTTCCTTCTACTTCGCTCATAAACATTTTCTTTCTCTCTCTGTCTCTAGTACTGTCGGCGTTATGATTTTCGCGCGTGTGTGAAAGACAGCGACTCAGTAATTTTTAGAGATTCCATTCCGTATGGAAAACAGATATACGAAAAAGGTCTTTAATAGTAAACCATGACATGGCAGTTCATTATGAGATGGTATGTGAGGAAGAATTTGCGCAGATGGAAAATTTAATGGGACCCTAGGGTGGAAAGTAGCTGACTTATGAATAAAGACATAAGGAGCGGGTCCAGAATCGGTATGCCAATCCGATAAAGTCGCCTTGAGCATTGAGACAGTCATCTCACCGTCTCGCCAGGTTGAAGACACCTGTTTGGTATAACACCGTGTCCTGCTGTGTGAAGAAGTCCGTAACTGCTTGCTGCATATTCTTGTCCGACAGTAATCGTCGACCCTGTAAGGGACCAAAGGCGTGATAATCACATAGATCAGGGCTATAGGCCGGCTGCTCGAGTCTCTCTCACTCGAGTTGACATAACTTCTGAGATACGATATTTGCGATATGGGGACGTGTGTTTTCGTGTAGCAGCACGAAACTTGACGCACCATTCATCGACTGTGGTTTTCGACAGACATGCTGCCCCATACATATTCTTCATTCTTCGATGAATGTCTACCGGTGTTTGCCGTTCGGCAGCTAAGAAAAGAAAAACAGCACTTTTGTCCTGTTTGGGCGCATTTGGTAATAACTTCGCCGTAGTTCACGTGTCTGCATTTACCGCACGCCCGGTGGAAAGACACGAATGCCACCCTGACCCCTTGCCTCCGTGTCGGCGCTTATATACCCGCATTGGAGTGATGTTAAGTTGCATATACGCTGCAGCAACACCCTCAAACGGGAACTTTTCGACTGCGCCTTATATTGAACCACCGGACAGCTTTAGCGGGTAGATATGTTGAGAGTACCTTTGGCACAGCAAAATGGTTCAAATGGCTCTGAGCACTATGGGACTTAACATCTGTGGTCGTCAGTCCCCTAGAACTTAGAACTACTTAAACCTAACTAACCCAAAGACATCACACACATCCATGCCCAAGACAGGATTCGAACCTGCAACCGTAGCAGTCGCGCGGTTCCGGACTGAGCGCCTAGAACCGCTAGACCACCGCGGCCGGCTTTGGCACAGCATGTAATAATAAGTGCAGATATTAGATCGCCAGTAGATAGTATGGATTGTGCAAACACATTGTAAAAGCGATTATAGTACATCGCAAATATGTCCGAATGAGAGAGAGATTTAAACACGAAGGAACTTTAGAAGGAAATCACATCAAAAATACTACGCACGATAGACAACCCACTTCATCGACGGATAACGTTCGGTCTAGATTAACCAGCTGTTTTGTTAACGAAGGTAGACTTGAACATGCAGATCGTACGATGTGAACGAAAGTGTACTTGTTAATGATGACCGTTGTCTTGTCTATCTCTTTATTTTTTTCTTGCGTCATATACTTCACAGAGATAAGAAACCAGTTCTTTCTAAGCTCGCTGTCTGAAAATTTTATTTCTATTCCGAGTTATATTCAATAATGTTGGTTTTATCTCTACTCCGTCGATTAGTAGCTCGATGTCAATATTCTATACTTCCGTTTAACTCATTTGTCTGAATGTCCAAAAAAGAAAAGTAACTGTAACACACAGAAAATACGTCTGATCCAGAAGGAAATGCGCCGTTAACTGAACAGCACACGGGTGCCATCTATCTTTAACTGCGCTTTAAAGCTCGTTCACATGTTGTGTTTAAGATTTTTTCCGTGGACTCTATGTTAATGCGCATCAACGCAAACGAACGTGCACTCATATGTTCGGTTGTAACTTGCATGTTAGGTGTCTAAACACGCAATTTCATTGCCTCATCTGATCTGAGTTACTGGGACAAACCTCCGGCCGAGTAGCTGAAGATTTTCAAGGTGCAGTAGCAGACGCATTCGCATCAGCTCGTGTCCCTGTATGACCGACACCGAGTGGTATGGTGCTATGTCGATCTACGTCCCGCCGCACGTACTGTGTGATCGGTCAGTGGCTCGTGGAGGAAAAACACAAATTATACCAATAACGTTGCTATCCGGATTCAACATGAAGAAGAGGACAGCAGATAAACAAATACTTGTGGAACAAGAGCTGGGGAGCGACTTCTTTACTCATGCTTCCTCAGTCTAAGGTTTCGAGCAACCTAAAAAAAAATTTCCTTGATATTTTTGTTCGTTTCCGAGATACAGAGTTTCTAAGCTACCGTACTCGCACACGTAACATACGCACATAAAATCCGGTGTAAGGCGAATACAGTGACGTAGCATGGAGAAATATGCTGTAAAATATCTTCGTTATTATCAAAGGGTTCTGGGAACGCTCTGTTGTAGTACCGAAGCACAAGGAAAATTTTTGTGCACATAGTATCTGGTCTAATGTGTAAAATTATATAGTTTTGAGTCATTTCAGTTTCACATAACTAAACCATCAAAATTTTACTGTCCCATAAAGCTCTTTTCATGTGAATGACATTCTCTTCTGCAGCAATGAAAAGAATGGAACCAGCGGAAAATGCTCCTACCGGAGAACAGAAAAGGCGGCCGGCCGCTGTAACCGAGCGGTTCTAGGCGGTTCAGTTCGGTGGTGGTTAGTGTTTAACGTCGCGTCGACAACCAGGTCATTAGAGACGGAGCGCATGCTCGGGTTAGGGAAGGATTGGGAAGGAAATCGGCCGTGCCCTTTCAAAGGAACCATCCCGGCATTTGCCTGAAACGATTTAGGGAAATCACGGAAAACCTAAATCAGGATGGCCGGAGACGGGATTGAACCGTCGTCCTCCCAAATGCGAGTCCAGTGTGCTAACCACTGCGCCACCTCGCTCGGTCGGTTCAGTTCGGAACCGCGCTGCTGCTACGGTCGCAGCTTCGAATCCTGTCTCAGGCATGAATGTGTGTGAAGTCCTTAGGTTAGTTAGGTTTAAGTAGTTCTAAGTCTAGGGGACTGATGACCTCCCATAGTGCTTAGAGCCATTTTTGAAAAAGGCGAATATGCTCCTGTTTAATAAAAGAATCTGACTAAGAAGTGGGGTACCTGCTGCCTCATTCTTTCTTCCTCAGCACCTTTAAAAATTTTCCCAAAATTTTGGCACAGGAAAATATTCGCATTTTTTTAATGTTGAGAGAGAGGGGGACAGTAGCAATGGGAAAGAGACGGGAAAGTAATAAATACTGGCAGACATAGGCAGTGGCTGTAGTATATAAAGTGCGAAGGAGACAATGGCAATGTGAGAGAAAAAGAGGGACACAGTGGCAGTGGTACATAGTTGACAGTGACAGAACAGTGCTAGGAAAAGCGTGAAGGAGCCAATGCCAGTGGGAGAGGAATAAAGAGAAGAAGAAAGTGGAATGGATGAGAGTCAGTGATAATGAGATGCAGAGTCTACGACAGTGAGAGCTAGGGTCAGTGAGAAGATACAGCGGCAGTCGAGGGAATGAATGAGATTGTAGCAGGAATGAATGAGATAGTAGCAGTAAGAGAGAGCAAGAGGGAGACAGTCACTATGAGAGAAGACAGTATTAGTAGGACAGAAAGAAGGAGACTTTATCTGTGAGGCATGAGGCAATGCCAGTTAGAGAGCTACTAAGAGGTAATGGGTATGAGTTGGGCTGAAAGAGTGAGTGAGAATGGGCAAGTGGGAGCGGATGGGTTTGAGTGACTTCCAGCAATGGACTAGATGGTGTGAGCGAGCTACAGGTAGGGGAACTTATGAGAATGAGATGTGAATAGCATGTTAAAAATCGCGAATGTGTAGGCATGCCAAAACTTTTGAGGGAAGTTTTAAAGGTACTGATGTAGGTTGAACGAGGCAGCTGATACCCCATTTTTCAGTCTGAGTCTTTTAATACACAGGAGCATAATCGCATTTACTCCGATAGGAGCGTTTTTCCGCTGGTCTCGCATATAAGCAAACAGCTCTAAAGAGAAAGTTTATTGCGTAGTATCCCCCTGACACACAACTGACATTAGTTTCTGTTCTCTCTTTTTCTTTCTCTTTCTCTCTCTCTCTCTGTCTCTCTCTCTCTCTCTCTCTCTCTCACACACACACACACACACACACACTATCTCTCTCTCTCTCCGTATCCCCTGAATATCGAGTTCTGTAAGGATGGAGTTCAAAATGCCTCTAAGCACTACTGGACTTAACATCTGAGGTCATCAGTCCCCTAGACTTAGAACTACTTAAACCTAAGGACATCACACACATCCATCTCAGAGGCAGGATTCGAACCTGCAGTTCCAGGTTGAAGCGCCCAGAACCTCTCGGTCACAGCGGCCGGCTAAGGATGGAGTATTCGTAGTCTTTTTACAGTTATGTACATGTTGGTGTCGAATTAATACAAAAAATATTGGAAGTGCTTCTGGGATTTTTGAGCGATTCGGGCTGCTCCGAACGGAGGGGAGGAGGGGGGGGGGGGGGTGGAGGCACTCTCAACTTCTCAAATAGGCAACCTGTGTACAGTAGCACGCTAATACGTTGTAATAACTAGATACATGCTTGATACATGCCCCATTTTACTTTAGCATTGTTGACTGTTAGCTTCATTACTCGAAAGCGTAGCCGTCCTCCGTAATGTGAAACAAATCAAAAGTTAAACCAATAGACCATATTCACCTTTTCAGTACCTCAATGGCTACATTTTAGTCATTTACTCTGTTGCCAATTCACCTGACCGCAATGTAGACCTAAACACTCAATTAAACTTAATATCATCACTTGAATAAGTTTTCTATGTAGCAAGTGGAATTATCAAATGCATACTGGTTTAGTTATTGTTTTAAATTACTTTTATTATCTGTTAGACATTTCCGAATACTGAAGAACAAGTCAATGTTTTTTATGGTCATTTGCTTTACTCCTTTCTATACTACGCCAAGAGTTAGTAATGGATACTATACGTCATTTGTAATACGTAAGGAAAGGACAATGAGGAAGACAAAACAGTTCAACTTCTCACGAAAATGTGCAGTATGCTCCATAGAAGAAGTATTCTGCACAAGAAGCAATTCATTAGATAGTACCGGTTCTCAAGGCAAAAGCATGAAACATGGGATAATATCCTGTGGAGGATCGGAAGCAGAATTACCAAACAAGTAAATCGGACATTTCAGCAAAGCGAAATTTGTATAAGTTTTTGGCCTCTATGGGAATACACTCATAGGAATGAACTCTGGCGAACGTGTGAAGTATGTTAGCTTAAATGTAACGCCACTGGAAGAAAAACGGTTCAAATGGCTCTGAGCACTATGGGACTTAACATCTGAGGTCATCAATCCTCTAGAAGTTAGAACTACTTAAACCTAACTAACCTAAGGACATCACACACATCCATGTCCGATGCAGGATTCAAGCCTGCGACTGTAGGAGTCGCGCGGTTGCAGACTGAAGTGCCTAGAACCGCTCGGTCACAGCGGCCGGCGCTCTAGAAGAAAGATTTATAGAAATGTGATAACTACAATTTTTACTTAGCAATCAAGACACAGCAGTGTTTAAAGGCATCAGATTTAACAAAGTGAAAGCTGGTTATTAAGTGTGAGGTTTACCCCAAAGACAACACTGCTAGACGCTGATAATAATAAGAGGTGTGATCTTTTGAATGACAAATTCTCTTTAAGAGTTGAAGAGTCCCACTATCAACATGTTTGAGATGAGCGCCGGTCTAGATTGATTAATGAGAAAAAGCTTCGAAAGGGAGTGTGTGTAGTCTGGGTCTGCTGCTAGTATAAATAGCTCCCTCGGAAAGTTGCGGCGAGAGGGCTAGGGACGTGTACTATATGTTGTTGGCCAATAAATACAATTTGGCCTCTCATTCCCAACGATGCTATTAGCGTTGTTGAACTCATGCGTTTCATATCACATATAATATGTGACTCCCAGTTTCAATCCTTATAAATATTCACAATGTAAAGTCTTCTGAAGTTCATTTTATGAAATGATTTTCCTACGTGCGTAGCGTATGTGAGGTCTCGTACAGCAGAATTGAATGCGCTTTACTTCATCCAAGTTAAGGAGCAGTTCACTTGTTGGAAACCAGAAGAAATGCAGATGATAAACGGGTATTCATTGGACAAATATATTATACTAGAACTGACATGAGATTACATTTTCACGCAATTTGGGTGCATAGATCCTGAGAAATCAGTACCCAGAACAACCACCTAGGACCGTAATAACGGCCTCGATACGCCTGGGCATTCAGTCAAACAAAGCGTGGATGACGTGTACAGGTACAGCTGCCCATGCAGCTTCAACACGATACCACAGTTCATCAAGAGTAGTGACTGGCGTATTGTGACGAGCCAGTTGCTCGGCCACCATTGACCGGACGTTTTCAATTGGTGAGAGATCTGGAGAATGTGCTGGCCAGGGCAGCAGTCGAACATTTTCTGTATCAAGAAAGGTCCGTACAGGACCTGCAACATGCGGTCGTGCATTATCTTGCTGAAATGTAGGGTGATCGAATGAAGGGTAGAGCCACGGCTCGTAATACATCTGAAATGTAACGTCCACTGTTCAAAGTGCCATCAATGCGAACAAGAGGTGACCGAGACGTGTAACCAATGGCACCCCATACCATCACGCTGGGTGATACGCCAGTATGGCGATGAGGAATACACGCTTCCGATGTGCGTTCACCGAGATGTCGCCAAACACGCATGTGACCATCATGATGCTGTAAACAGAACCTGGATTCATCCGAAAAAATGTCGTTTTGTCATTCGAGCACCCAGGTTTGTCGTTGAGTACACCATAGTAGGCGCTCCTGTCTGTGATGCAGCGTCAAGGGTAACCGCAGTCATTGTCTCCGAGCTGATAGTCCATGCTTCTGCAAACGTGATCGAACTGTTCGTGCAGATGGTTGTTGTCTTGCAAACGTCCACATCTGTTGATTCAGGGAACTAGACGTGGCTGCACGATATGTTACAGCCATGGAGGCCGTTGAGATCAAGCACGGCGTTCCGTATTACCCTCCTGAACCCACCAATTTCATATTCTGCTAACAGTCATTGGATATCGACCAACGCGAGCAGCAATGTTGCGATACGATAAACGGCAATCGCGATAGGCTACAATCCGACATTTATCAAAGTCAGAAACGTGATGGTACGCATTTCTCCTCCTTACACGAGGCATCACAACAACGTTTTACCAGGCAACGCCAGTCAACTGCTGTTTGTGTGTAGGAAATCGGTGGGAAACTTTCATCATGTCAGCACGTTGTAGGTGTCGCCACCGGCGCCAATCTTGTCTGAATGCTCTGAAAAGCTAATCATTTGCATATCACAGCATCTTCTTTCTGTCGGTTAAATTTGTAGTCTGTAGCACGTCATCTTCATGGTGTAGCAATTTTAATGGCCAGTAGTGTATATTAAGTAATTCATTTAGCTTAGCTAGTGCTGACGTATCTGAATCAGCTTTAGCTGCAATTCTCGCATCATCAGCAAGATGAATTAGTTAAATTTCTTGAATATGTGATGAAAGCTCATTTACATAAAACAAGAGAAAATGTTGTTCTCTGTGGCACAAAAATGCGGTGAATGCTTGCAAACAGATGGTCGACACCCTCGCATCGCGACATTATGGTGGAGCTGTGCCCTTAGATGGAACACACGTTAGGAGCATTGCGGCTTCTATTTGACGTGTATGATCTTTGGAACGGAAATTACGAAGAGCGGCTGGGGCGCGCTTATCGCGGTGTCAGAGGGTCGCGGCGCACATTCGGGCGCAAAGTAGTCACTCCTGACTGCGCCAGTGGCAGTCCGCTGGCGACCCTCAGAGACGCAGCACGCAGCAGCACACCGCTGAGCAACCAGTAAGCCAACCCACAAGCCCCAGCCTTGGTAACAGTCGCACGTGCCCGCAACTACTAGGAGGCTTCCATGGCATATAATAATCGTGATGATTCCATTTATTAAAACATTCAAGAAACTACTCTTCGATAATAACATTTTTTGCGGCTCAGTTTGGTTGACAAATGGCATGGCTACGTTCGTGGCCTAAAATTTATTTCGTTAGACTATCCGTCAAATGCAGCCTATCTTAAATGAAAATCGATAAGGAATTCCGTTGGAAGATTTGAATTCATGTACACAGTATGACGACCAGTCTCTAAGGTATTCGTCTTATCTCCCCACTCTCTTACCACATTGTCCCAGTCCCAAAATACTGTGGAGAAGCGATAAAGCACATTCTCCGTACCCTGCAGACAGGTGTTCTCTTCTTTACTGTGCAAATTTCGGAGATTCTCGAGGTATAGGCTCAGCTATGCGAGGAACAAGACTTTCCATTCTTTAACAATAATTTGATATTCTTTTTTAAGTGATTAACGAGAAGCAGGATAAAGTTGAACGCTTTTATGCCTACTGAGATAACACGCCGCGTCGTGGCTCAATGTGGCACTCCAAGGATAACTCGCATATGCAGACCCGTCTGCTGATAACCCACAGAGGTCCCACTGATTATTTCTCTTAAGACAAATTACTGACCATCTTCACTGATTTCAGGCACTGCATGCCGGAGTCTTTCGCATATGTAGAGCTTATCTGCCGTCAGCAAACATGGAAAATTAGTTCCACTGAGATTTATCAGGAAACAAATGTTATTTTCGAATATTATTACAGCTAATAGACGAAACAAAAATGTAATTGGAGCACAGGGAGATTTATCAGGAAACAAATGTTATTTTCGAATACCATTACAGCTAATAGACGAAACAAAAATGTAATTGTAGCACAGGGAGATCATATTGTTCAATCAAAAATATTTTTAATGTTTTTCGAAACCAATAGTGCAGCTGAAATTGAGCAAAGAGCACGAAACGCTTTGGACACAAACGGAGCTTGTCCCGATGGGGACGGCAGCGCTTTTTGGCGTATCCGTTTCGTTATTTTTCATTCTAATAACTGCCTACGGTAAAAGAACAACTTCGAAGTGTTCCCCGTTGGTGCACTGATTCTCTTTATTTATTACTGTTATGAGTACTGCACAAGCAGATCGTGTGTAATGTATGTGAGTGTGAGTAATCACGAAGTATCTCTGTGTCTATGAGTGTCTTTCTTTGCTTTTGATCCGTTATGCTCTATTTACGTCGAGAGAGAGAACTGCCAATGTGTGTGTGCGTGTGTGTGTGTGTGTGTGTGTGAGAGAGAGAGAGAGAGAGAGAGTGAGAATTTTTCTGTATGTGCACGAATGTTCTGTATCCTTATTTATGGCTTATTATGTCACTTGAGATATTCGGAATCATTTTCGTTACTCGTGTGAACTGTCGTATGGGATATCATGAACGGTGGGTCAACCATCCGCTCTGAAAGGTGCATTGATATACATAGCCTGCCCTCTCGAACATCTCTAAAGCTATTAATGTTGGTCCATCTATATGTGGCAAACGGATCTCCAGCAACAGGTTCTTACATCCGTTCATCAGAAGACACTGCAGAAGATTTGGAATGTAACACAGGATACTGATATTCAGTCTGGTGACCATTACGTGTCTGTAGCCACATCTTCTCATTTGTATCATCAGATTCTGATAACGAAAATTTGTTCCGCTAGCAGAACCAAAAACAACAATCTTTGTGTCGAGTTCCGCATAATCAGTTAATCTGTAAGCTGTTGTTTGATTGCTCGGTGAATTATGAGATGGGATAATTTTGAAATGCGGGATGTTCTCAAAGCGCAGTTTGAAGCCTGAAGTTAAAAGGAGTTTAGCAAAAATAGGCATTGCCTGCAAGGGGGGCGACTGTTAAAACAAAGTTTTTGAAAACAGCAATAAGCCGCACTTAGTATTCCATATTTACCAATTTCGCTCTACGAATCAACTAGAGCATCATCAGAATATACACGGTAAAAGGTATAAATTGATATAAGACGGAAAACTTACACTGACGTTACGTAAAGAACATTTAAACGGAAGTTACCATACTGGAAATAGAATATGTACTTAACGTAACGTCACTGAAGTTTTTCGTATTATCTGAATTTGTATCTTTTTCAATGTATATTCTGATGATGCTCTTGTTCATTTGAAGAGCATATTTGAAGTCCTGTTAGATTCTAACTGGATGCCAGGAGTTTGAAATCTTTAGCTGAGAATCACCTCAGAACTTTGAAAAAAGACTAATTCGGTCATATTCGTATGTAAAGAAATGGAAAGGGGATGGACCGGTAGAGGTGCAATGTGACTTTAAAATCACGAGAGTTAAGTTGCGTGAAGGATTCTCCGTATCGAAATTAGTTGAAAAACTTGATTGGTTTCGGCGTAAATTAGAGATCATTATCGTTTATCATAGTGCAATTTTCATCGTTTTGTTAAATTTAGTATTTCATGCGTAGTTTTTTTATCAAAAAATTAGAATGTTGCTGTGTTTTTACATTAGTAACTGTGAATTAAATGAGAGAAAGAAACTTTTAATATAGCAGCACCTGTGTTCGCTGCAATAGGGGCTTGATACTTGTCTAAAGCAGTATTTAAAATTTCTGAGTTTAATATCAGACCTGGCAAGAGGCATTTCGAACATTTTGAGATTTGTGATCTCAAGTGTAATAAGAATGTTTTCTTTTCATTATGCGTCAATATTGGGCCTCTCTTCATTTCCTGAGAACGTAGAGAGGTTTTCGATATCAGGGAGCAAGGTAGGAAAATGAAGGCGGATATTAAAGCCCGATCTGACGTACAAAGCTTTAAGATTTAGTGGTATATATGCAACTTGACGCAGAGTTTGTGCCAGCACTAGTAAAAAAACCATCCAACGGTCGTGTCACGTGTGTAACGGAACTACCAGTCTTACTTACTTTCAATAATTATTAAAAAGTGGGGAAGCTAACCCTGTGTCAACGGATAGGAAGTATTACCCGTAGTCTTCGTGTAAGTATCGACACAGAGACATCAGAGCAGTTTCTCGAGAGAGAGAGCCAAACATTACATTGACTATACAATAATTGACTATACCATAATATAAGTACATAAGTAAACTAGAAAATAAAGTTTACTGTTTCTGGCAGTTCTTCAGTAGGTGTACATAACTGTGGAGCTCAGGCAGGGGCTGTTGCACATTTCTTTATTGTATATCAGAAATAATAAATACGTGTATTTGCCCTAAGTCGTTATATTAAGCACGGCGATGTTAAAAATCGTAATTCATGATATTTATGTTCATGTTAACTGCAAAGCAGCAGAGAGTTGCTACTGAAATTAAGTAAATAATTTATCTTGGTTCGGAACCTGACGCTTTCAGTGACTGCACACGAATATGGAGACTTTGCAGTGACCATTACGACTGATTCGTTACGTAAACCTCCACAGGCACCGTTTTTAATGCGTAGCCTACCGCATCCTAGTGATAGAGAGAACAAAAATACACAAAACACAACGTCCCTTCTGAAGCGTTACATGCCATTGCAACATTTCCAGTCTAGCCACCGGAAATATGTTTCCCATCATTCTGGAACGACTATTTTAGGAAGTTCACAGCTAATTATTTCTTATGCGCGTGTTTAAACCTAGGTCACTACACAGTCTTTAGTGAACCAGTATTCGATGGAACTTTAAAAACTCTAAAGGAAATAAAATGTTCCCAAAGCTCCAGGCTCAAGAAGTGGGCTACATTTACTTTTACAACTGTACTTCGCAAAAGTCCATACGATATATAGTGGATGACGATCACATAGTGTACCTGTATCATTAGAACAGACTACAGCTCTACTCTCGAATGGTACGTGCGAAGATTGGCTGGATATACAACTCTCAGTTAGGCCTAATTCGTTGAATTTTACCGTCGAGTCACTACGCGATATGTATTTGCGTCTCCCAATATAGAATACCAGAGACACTCTTATTCTCACTACGCTAAACTTTGGTAGTTCTTCTTTTATACTCTGTTAACTCCATTTGGTGGATGTCCCATGCGAAAAAACAGTAATCAATAACGAGTCGGACGTGAGGATTCTAAGAAGTCTCCACAGTAGATGAGTTACACTGTCGATGATTTCTTTCAAACAACCTTAATTTGACACCAGTATTTCCGGAAAGTACATTTATGTGTTCGCTCCATCTAAAGTCAGTGTTAGAAAAAACGCCTAAATAATTTTACGTTGTGGCCGACTCTAATGTCATTGCACATGGTGAAATTTGACCGTATTTCCGCAGGTTACATTTTTTTTCAGCTGTCGCTCGTTTTATAGTCTGCAAGGCTTCCTGTATTTATATTCTTACGGAATTCGTGACTGGACTAAAGGTTGTCGTACTGTAGCGAAATTGAGGAATCATCTTCACCAACAACAGCAACAACATCAGGAATTAGTCACTTTGAGACTGTTTTGACTTCAGGAACCCTAAAATTGGTATTTCCGTTTTTTCTGTAGTCTTACACTGTAACTATGGAGTAGTTATTACACAATGTTAATGGATATCTATTATTTATTCTTTCAACAAAATTCAGCCATTTTATCTAAGTTCCTTCAATTTCTTTCAGTATGCTCTTTACCATAACCGTTTAGAGCAGAAGGAGATGGGTTTATAACCTGAAACTTGCAGGGGACAAGGCAAACGGTAGACTCAGTTCAGTGAGGCAGTTCAGGCACTATGCTTTCCTACTTACGGAAGGAGTAACTTACTAGACATTAGCCTGAAAAGTTTTCTGAGTATTTTTCGATTGTCTGTGACCGATGCACGGTCACAGTGAAAAAAAACACAAAATCTTCAAAAAAGAGGTAAAGATATTTGCGGATGGTTTGAGCATTAACAGGTGATCAACAAACAAAAATTAATTAAACTGAGGACTACTTTTATTATTGTTGTTTTAGTCTGGAATTTCATAGTTATTGTTTGGTTATACTGTTTTGTTCTCTGAGTTAACAAGTCCTGAATATTTTCTGGCGCTTTCTGTGATACTAAGAGGGCGTGCTGAAAAGTAATCTCTCAGAATTTTTTATGTGAAACCTCATAAAGCTTCTTAAATAAAACAAAGTTGATTAACATTCTACATATTTATTCTTCACGTCTACATATTTATTTCTCAACACAGTCACCCTGGCAACGAACACATTTCTCTTCACGAGAGACCAGTTTGTTGATCCCGTCACTCCAGAGTGTTCAACATTGTTGATCAAGTCACAAACCTCACCTCTACTTGTACCGCTTCATCACTATCAAAGTGAAGTCATAGAAGGTGTTCTTTAAGTTTCGGAATCAGATAAAAATCTGATTTCACACACGTCGAGGTTAGCACCATCATTTCCTTTATTACGAGCACGAACAACCAAACGTCGCCCATTACTAATGTTGATACAATCATCACCGTACATATCCGTCATTCGTCTATGCTGGCACGTTTTTTGCAGTTAGAAACTCGATTACAGCACGTTGTTTCTCACCCACCGACATAGTTACATTATACACCACCAAGTTACATGCTACAATTCAGAGGACTCTAGCGGCAGAAGGAACCAAGTAATAAGATGTCATACCTCAACCGATATTGACAACAGAATAAAAATTTCGGAGGCATTATTTTTCGACACATATATACGGGGTGATTCAGCTGCCCCACCGCACTCGTTTTATGCACTACGCAATGTTATAACTGGCCTTCATAAACCACGAGCTCGTTAAGTGCATCACTTCCTCAGTCGGCCCTCATCGGTCACGATCTTCAGTATGTCGTTCATCGCACTCCCTCCTACAACCGTACAAAAATTTGCGCCTGCCGTAATTATATCCCATATTCGACATTTTGTTCTTCATTGACTGGCCTTTTTACGCCACCGGCCTAGTCGAGCACTCATGATTCGTAAGAGTGACGTTTGTGAAAACTTTACCTAATTTTGCGGATTTTAACAGCATAAAATAAACAATTACATCATTGTACACGTCAGGCCTTCTGATTACGAAACTACAGTGCTCGTAAGTGTTAAGCCTGGATAGAACTGTCAACGTAATTGATTTTAGCGTAATGATTACAAAAGTCATTTATGTTCCATTACTCTCAGATGCACGTTGAAATTAATATCATTAACGAAATAGCCAACTATTTTGGAGGCGTAACAACCCAATCAATTGACCCAAAAAAGATCGGATGTTGGGAATAGTTCGTGTAATCGGAAACTGTTGTACAATGGTTGGAGTGAGTGCCACAAACCACATCCGTTCTGAAAATCCTGGCTGGTGTACTACGAGTGTGGGGCTGGAGGTGGGTTTGAAAGTCTCTTTTGTGCGTTTTTCTTGAATAACTCGAAAACCGTCGCCTCCAACGGAAACGTATCACAATACAAAATTTAACTACATTAAATTTCCCACAAAAAGGTCCCGTTCATTTGTCTGTAGAACTAATAGTTTTCGTGTAGCCAGCGAGATAACATGAAAATCTCAAAATGGCTCTGAGCACTATGGGACTTAACTTCTGCGGTCATCAGTCCCCTAGAACTTAGAACTGCTTAAACCTAACTAACCTAAGGACATCACACACATCCATGCCCGAAGCAGGATTCGTACCTGCGACCGTAGCGGTAGCGTAGTTCCAGACTGAAGCACCTAGAACCGCTCGGCCGGCTGAAAATCTCACGCGTAGTTTATGAAGGAAAGGTATAACATCGTGGGTAGCATAAAATGAGAGCAGTACGGACAGCTGAATCACCTTGTACAATATACAGTATATGCCGGGTGATCAGAAACAGTCTCAAAAATAAAATGAGAGCAGTACGGACAGCTGAATCACCTTGTACAATATACAGTATATGCCGGGTGATCAGAAACAGTCTCAAAAGCTTAAAAGGGTGTTGCAGGAGAAGTTATTCTGAAAAATAATTTTTAAGAAAAAAATTCGATACGTTGCCCCTTTTCCGAGATGTTTAGCATTCAAGTTAGCCAATCAGATGGTCGCACGAACAAGAACTTGCACGCTCTAAGATGCGGTAATGCATAGACATCTGTGGTTGTTCAAATATTCATTACCAGTTAAACTATGTCTTTTCAGAAGTGATAAATTTAAGCTAGGTAAGTAAAAGGTACGTTTGTTCGGTTCGAGGAAACCAAACGAAGACAACGGTTGGCGAAACTTTTTCTGGCAGGCTGCTTGAATTTGAGCACACGACTACCTGATTGGCTAACTTCAATGCTAATTAAATCTGGAATGGCGCAACGTATAGATTTTTTTTCTTAACAATTATTTTCAGCACATCCTCCCCTGCAGCACCCTTCCAAGCCTTTCAGACTGTTTGTGTGTGTGTGTGTGTGTGTGTGTGTGTGTGTGTGTGTGTGTGTGAGTGTGTTCTCCACCTCGCTACGCGCAAACTGTAAAGGACCTTTTTAAATGAAATTTAATGTTGTTAAATTTTGTACTGAAATACCTTTTCCTTAGAGGCCGTAGTTCTTGAGTGATCTTCAAACGCACCCCGACTCATAAAAAATCGCTCCACACACCATGTCCCAGCTGAGTCCGACCTTACACCATTAATGTCTCAGCTGCGTATGGTGTCAGCGCTAACCGACACGTGGCAATTCGAGATTTCAACCAACTTTCAGTAATCTGTGCCCCAGGGTTCGTGGTGACACTGTACCTTTAACCTCTGCCCAGAATTCATCTTTTGTTATCCGTCAATTCTTCAGAGGCAGTCGCACAACGCTATGACCCAATCGAAGTGATGTCCTTCTGGTAGGTCCTGTCTTTACTCTTCTTGACTCACTGTTTTCCTGATTCCAACTTGTCGTCACTCACTCCGCAGTCATCGTACTACATCCAACTGTCTGTGCGTTCTGTCAGTACGATGCTTCCATGTCCTTCATACTAATGATTCGACAGTTCCCAAAGCGCGAAAGATGGCAATAAGCTGCTCGCCCACGTCCTCTGTGTAGAATCTGTTGCGACCTACACCTGAAAAGCTGCAGTAACATTATACAAAAGCAATGCCATCATGTACCGATACCACTCCTCATCTGTAGGTATGACTTTTTATGTACTGAAAATACGCTCAAATAAAGGTGAACCATAGACGTTGGCGTGGTGGGACGGTCGCAACGATACAAACAACAGTACCATGTGCAACCACAAACGGGGAAGGGGGGGGGGGGGAGGGGGGAGCTGTTAAGAGGCCAGACAAACGCATGGTTCCTGAATTCCTGAATATGGACAGAACCCATTTCAGTAATTGCAGGGGAAACAGTCTGGGTGATTGACTTATCTGGCCTTGTAACTTCATCCAAAATGACCGTTCTGTGCTGGTACTGCTAAAGGCTGAAAACGAATGCAAACTACAGCCGTAATTTTCCCGAAGACGTGCAGCTTTACCGTACTATTAAATGATGATGGCATCCTCTTGGACAAAATATTCCGGGGGCAAAATAATCCCCCACTCGGATCTCCTGGTGGTGACTACTCAGGAGAATGTCATCAACAGAAACAAAACTGGCGCTCTGCGGGTCGGGGATTGCCCTACATCGAGCAGATAGGTTAGAACATTTAAAAACTGAAATTGGCATGATGGAGTTAGATATAGTGAGAATTAGTGCAGGTCAGTGGCACGAGGACCAGGACTTTTGGTTGCGTGAATACAGGGTTACAAATACAAAATCAGAATGGGTAATGGTGGGTATGTTTAGTGATGAATAAAAAAATAGGAACGCGGTAAGCTAATATGAACAACATAGTGAACGTATTGTCGGAGCCAAGATAGACACTAAGCCCACACTCACCACGGTAGTACCAACTTATATGCCAGTTAGCTTCGCATAGGGGCTGGGGGACTGGAATTCTATAGTAGGAAAAGAAGGAAAAACAGTAGGTGAGTATGGACTAGGGGAAAAGAACGAAAGAGGAAGCCGCCTGGTAGAATTTTACACAGGGCGTAATTCAAACATTTCTGACATTTGGTTTGAGAATCATGAAAGAAGGTTGTTTACCTGGAAGAGACCTAAAGACACCGGAAAGTTTCAGATTGATTGTATAATGGTAAGACAGAGATTTCGGAAACATATTTTAAACTAGGAGCAGATGTGGACTCTGACCACAATTTATTGGTTGTGAACTGTCGGTTAAAACTGAAGAAATTGTAAAAAGGTAGGGAATTAAGGAGATGTAGCCTGATACATTGAAAGAACGAGAGGTTGTTGAGAGTGCCGGAGGGAGCATTAGGCAAAGAGTAACAGAAACGAGAGAAAGAAGTACAGCAGCAGACGAATGGGTAGCTTTTACAGATGAAATAATGAAGGCATCAGAAGGTCAAATAGATAAAAATATAAGGCTTAATAGAAATCCTTGGATATCATAGGAGATATTAAATTTAGTTAACGAAAGGAGAAAATATAAAAATGCAGCAGATGAAAGAGGTGAAAGGGTGTAGAAAGGTTTAAAAATGGGATTGGTAAACTGTTGCAAAATGACTGTGCATGAATGGCTAAAGGACAAATGTTAAAATACAGAAGCGTATATTACTAGGGGAAAGATAGATACCGCCTATGGGAAAATTAAAGAGGCCTTCGGAGAAAAGAGAAGCAAGATGGAAAACCTACCCTAAGCAAAGGAGGGGAAACTGAAAGCTGGAAGAGTATACTTAGGGGCTATACAAGGGAAGTAAACTTTAAGGACATACAGTAAAAATGTAAGAGGACGCCGGCCGGAGTGGCCGAGCGGTTCTAGGCGCTACAGTCTGGAAACCCCCGACCGCTACGGTCGCAGGTTCGAATCCTGCCTGGGGCATGGAGGTGTGTGGTGTCCTTAGGTTAGTTAGGTTTAAGTAGCTCTAAGTTCTAGTGGACTGATGACCTCAGAAGTTAAGTCTCATAGTGCTCTGAGCTATTTCCTTCTTTTTTTTGTGTAAGAGGTCGTAGATGAAGACGAGATGGGCGATACATTACTGTGAGAAGAATTTGGCAGAGCAGTGAAAGACCTAAATCGAAACAAAGCCCCTCGAGTAGATGACTTTCCGTTAGAACTACTGAAATCCTTGGGAGAACCAGTCGCGACAGAACTATTCCATCTGGTGTGCAAGATGGATGACACAGGCAAAATACCCTCAGACTTCAAGAAGATTGTAATAATTCCAATTCCAAAGAAAGCAGATGCTGTAAAGTGTGAATATAAGTTTAACAAGTAATGTTGCAAAACATGGAATGAATTATCTACAGAAGAATGGAAAAACTGGCAGACACCGACCTTAAAAAAGATCAGTTTGAGTTGCGGAGAAATGTAGGGAGACGTGAGGCAATAGTAACCCTAAGACTTATCTTAGAGGATTGGTTAAGGAAAGGCAAACCCACATTTACAGCATTTGTAGCCGTAGGGAAAGTCTTTGACACTGTTGACAGGAATACACTATGAAATTCTGAAGTTAGCAGGGGTAAAATACACGCAGCGACAGCCTGTTTACAAATTGTATAGAAACCAGACACGACAATTACATGAGTCGAGTAGCATGAAAGGGAGTTGGTTGAGAAAGGAATGAGACAGGGTTGTAAAATGGCTCTGAGCATTGTGGGACTTAACTTCTGAGGTCATCAGTCCCCTAGAACTTAGAACTACTTAAACCTAACTAACCTAAGGACATCACACACACCCATGCCCGAGGCAGGATTCGAACCTGGGACCGTAGCGGTTGTGCGGTTCCAGACTGTGGCGCCTAGAACCGCTCGGCCACTCCGGCCAGCCGACAGGGTTGTAGCCTATCTCCATGTTGTTCAGTCTTATTGAGCAAACAGTAAAGGTAACAAAAGAAAAATTGGAGAAGGAAATAATAAAAACTCTGAGGTTTTCCGATGATATTTCATTCTGTCATAGACAGCAAAAGACTTGGAAGAACAGTTCTATGGAATGGACAGTGTCTTGAAAGCAGGCTATGAAATGGACGCCAACGACCGCAAAACAAGAGTAATGGAGCGTAGTCGAATTAAATGAAGTATTGCTGAAGGAATTAGATTAGAAAATGAGACACTAAAGTAATGATGAAATAACTGATGATGGCCGAAGTATAGAGGATATAAAATGTAGACTGGCAAGAAAAGCGTTTCTGAAGAGGAGAAATTTGTTTCCATCGAATACAGATTTATGTATTAGAAATACTTTTTTGAAGGTATTTATTTGGTGTCTAGTCTTGTGTGGAAGTGAAACACAGACGATAAAAAGCTCAGGCGCGAAGAAGTTAAAAGCTTATGAAATGTAGTGCTACATAAGAATACTGAAGATGCTATCCCCAATGTTATTCAATCTGTATTGAGCAAGCAGTAAAGGAAACAAAAGAAAAATTCGAGGTAGGAATTAAAATCCATGGAGATGAAACAAAAAATTTGAGATTTGTCGATGACATTGTAATTCTGTCAGAGACGGCAAAGGACCTGGAAGAGCAGCTGAACGGAATGGACAGTGTCTTAAAAGGGGGATATAAGATGAACATCAACAAAAGGAAAACGAGGATGATGGAATGTATTCGAATTAAATCGGGTGATCTGAGGGAATTAGGTTAGGAAATGAGACGCTTAAAGTAGTAAATGAGTTTTGCTATATGGGGAGAAAAATAGCTGAAGATGGTCTACTTAGAGAGGATTTAAAATGTAGACTGCCAATGGCAAGGGAAGCGTTTCTCAAGAAGAGAAATTTGTTAACATCGGGTATAGATTTAAGTGTCAGAAAGTCCTTTCTGAAAGTATTTGTGTGGAGTGTAACCATATATGGAAGTGAAACGCGGACGATAAATAGTTTAAACAAGAAGAGAATAGAAGCTTTCGAAATGTGGTGCTACAGAAGAATGCTGAAGATTAGATGGGTAGATTACATTACTAATGAGGAGGTATTGAACACAATTGGGGAGAAGAGAAATTTGTGGCACAACTTGACTAGCCGGGATGGTTCCTTTGAAAGGGCACGGCCGATTTCCTTCCCCATCCTTGCCTCACCCGAGCTTGCGCTCCGTCTCTAATGACCTCGTTGTCGACGGGACGTTAAAAACTAATTTCCTCCCTCCTCCTCCTCCTCCTCCTCCTCCTCCACAATTTGACTAGAAGAAGGGGTCGGTTGGTAGGACATATTCTGAGGAATCAAGGGATCACCAATTTAATATTTGAGGGCAGCGTGGAGCGTAAAAATCGTAGAGGGAGACCAAGAGATGAATACAATAAACAGATTCAGAAGGATGTAGGTTGCAGTAGGTACTGGGAGATGAAGAAGCTTGCACAGGATAGAGTAGCATGGGGAGATGCATCAAACCAGTCTCTGGACTGAAGACCACAACAACAACAGGTTGGTAGATCATAAAACTAATAAGCTGGCACTGAAAGGAACTGAGGAGAAAATAAATTTGTAGCACAACTTGAGTAAAAGTAGGGATCGGTTGATAGAACATGGTTCAAATGGCTCTAAGCACTATGGGACTTAACATCTGAGGTCATCAGTCCCCTGGACTTAGAACTACTTAAATCTAACTAACCTAAGGACATCACACACATCCATGCCCGAAGCAGGATTCGAACCTGCGACCGTAGCAGCAGCACGGTTCCGGACTGAAGCGCCTAGAACCGCTCGGCCACAGCTGCCGGCTGATGATAGAACATGTTCTGAGACATCAAGGGATAACTAGTTTGATGTTGGAGGGAAGCGCGGAGGGTGAAAACTGCAGAGGGAAATCAAGAGGTGAATACAGCAAGAAGATTCAGATAGACGTAGGTTGCAGTAGTTATTCGGAGTTTAAGAGGCTTCTTGTACAGGACAAAGTACCATGGAGATCTGCATCAAATTAGTCTTCGGACTGAGACCACAACAATAAGGATAAATTTAAATCAATGTATCCCATAGGCATGTAAATACAGAGTGTCATTTTAATAGCGTTCGGCCAAGATAAGCATGGTGTAACATTTTCTGTGACTGCAATGTTAAGTTACCTGGGCTGTGCAATCAAGGAATGTATCGAGATACGAACCAGGAACCAACTAATCAACCATGCCGCCTACTGCAACCTTAGCAAAGCTTCATATTCCGCACAGGGTTTATTTATAACACACTACGACACTTTCAGCAAACGTAGGGAACTGACTCCTGGAAACGGTTTGCAATCATGCCTATGTGGGCAGAACACTGAATGCTGCTGCCTTCAAACCACCAGATGGTCAATTCATCATCGCACCTGATGATGGCTACAGGATAGATCGCCGAAATATTGTGTCCTTTGGACACTAACAGCCGACAGTGGACGCGGAAATTATTCTGAGATGCTAAAGTTCTTTCCTCACGTCCTGCGTGAGATGGTGCTCAGATGTGTGAAAAACTGAAATTTTTATAATTTTTTTCGTTTACATTTTAATTAATTAATACTTAAAAGTATTACAGTGCACATTGCTATTCCTAGGGTATTGTAGCTAAGCCTTGTCAGAACATAAGCCGTTTACAAGGCATAGTTAGCATTACTGCACTCAAACTCCACAGAAGTCAGGTATTAAAAATTATTCATGTTCTTCTGTGATATCCATCAATGGAGTGGGAGGAGTTAGCCACGAGTAAATCCTTTAGAACTATTTTAAACTGTGCTTTACTAGTGACTGAACTTTTTATGGTAACTGGGAACCTACTGAAGATGTGTGTTGCTGAGTACTGGACATCTTTCTGGACCAAACTGAGTGATATAATCTCTTAATGAAGGTTGTTCTTATTCCTTGCACTCATTCCGTAAATTGGGATGTTGCTTTGACAAAGTGTTACCAACATGAAGCAATGGAGACTTGGTTGATGACCTATTATAAAATTCTTATGTAAAATGGTAAACAACAGTCTTCTAAAATTATGTACATTTATAAACAAAAGACAGGAGTGCTGTAACGAAGACGAAAAGTTTCGTAAGTCTGGGAATTATTTCATCACGGCTATCATATTATCCCCTTGCATTGTCTCTCCGATATAGAAAAAAATCAATTCTTTCATAATTACTCTTTAGAATCAACTGTTTTTGTATAGAAACACCTGTATGATTTCACTTACTTCGCCATTATATAACCAATAACTTAGTCCCAACCTAGTAAATATTCTTGTGATTTAATCGATTGACTTCATTTACTGTAGGATGTATGCCCCAACAAGTGTGTCCACTTCTACAGCATGAAACTCTTCATCAGTCACTGATCTGAGCTTTACAATAACATTTAATCCTGTGAGGTATGCTAGCGAACACCACATGTACTCTCGCATATGAAAGAACCTGATGGGCTTAAACTACCATATAACGAACTATTAAACTACGTTAATTTATGCAGTTATGCTCTATGGCTATTACTGTACTGGTATGGAATTAAAATCACAAAAAAGTTCAGCTTTTTAAGATTGTCAATGTCGTTGTAGTACTTGTAATTAAGTATATTTATATTCCTCTGGGATTTCAATGTTCCATCTCCAACCTAATGCATGTTGTAACTGAGAACTCCCATCCGTTTAGTTTTGTCGTTCTATAGCTGACAGATGGCGGTTTCTTCAGCTTTGACAGATTCTTTAATCTACGGAAATCGGTACATTTATGGAAACGGATTTTGAGGTACATTCCTTTTGTTCAGTGCAGACATTATTGTTTCGACTGCATGTGACCTTGAATGTACATCACATGTCAAGTTTCCTTGGTAGTCCTTTATATTGCGTTCTAATTTTACCTTTATACAAATTTGATCTTGATTTTGGTATTTCGGAAGATTCTATGTAATTTACGGAATACAGTTCTCCAATGTGGTGTGTTTTATTGCGTTGGAACAGAACAATAAATTCAGGTGTAGGCTTATTCGTAAACCAGAAAATTAAATATCACTGAAGAAACAGCAGCAGTTGTTTGAAATATAAATAAAAGATGCATCATGGAAATCAGTCAGTTTTAAAAGCAAATTCCAGTATTAGATAATAGTAGGAGACTTCAATGCAAAAGTAGAAAAAAGAAAACATTATTCCTTATTGGTAAATTTTTGTTACAACAGCAGTATTGGTCTAGGTATTCAACATTTGCTTCCAGAAGAAATAAGTATAAGATAATCTTGATAAACTTTAAACAGGACTAAAAATGAAACTGAATTAAGAAATTGTATACAGTGCTACGGTCCTAAGCCCATTTAGAATTATGCACGATTATACACTATTAAAATGTTCAGTTACATATGAATGAAACTCATAGGGAGTGCGAAGAAGTTACAGCGAAATGATTGCTGGGAAAATGTGAAGAAATATAAAAGGAAAAGATAGTTGTCAGGACAGATTCAGCATACTGAAAAGTAGAAGGAACACTCGAAGAAACAGATATCAAAGGGCTGACATGAAGATTGGAAAAGTAATTCCACTGTTAAACGCGGAGGAGAGGGCGATGAGTGAATAAAGATCTTTACATGTGGGAGGAACTTTCTGCTAGAGTGATAGAAAAAATTCGAGTCTATTTTAAGGACATAGCAGATCTAATATTAGAGTCAGAGTTCCACAGAACCTTGCTGCACTTACACGATCAAACAAATCTCAGAAAAATCAGAATATGCTACAGGGAATATACCGTATCTACAACAACTAGAGGAAGTTGGTGAAGATTAACTGGGAGCCATGATACTGTGAGAGGAAGTTGACAGAGACCTAAAGATCAGACGCGTACTTCGCTATCGACCAACGGTGGATCGGATTTGTGATGAATGGTTTAAATGGCTCTGAGCACTATGGGACTTAACTTCTCAGGTCATCAGTCCCCTAGAACTTAGATCTACTTAAACCTAACTAACCTAAGGACATCACACACATCTATGGCCGAGGGAGGATTCGAACCTGCAACCGGGGCGATCGCGCGGTTCAAGACTGTAGCGCCTAGAACCGCTTGGCCACTCCGGCCGGCATTTGTGATGAGAATAATGAGGTGGTACCTATGTCTTCGGTCTGTTTGCCTTGCGCAGGTAAAACTTTCAAAAGGATTAGTCGTACTCTGCTGAAACACGATGTGAACATGTTTTTCAATCACCAGCTAAGATTAAGACCCTTTTAACGTCTGTAAAGGATGATCTTGTTTTGCGTAAGGCCAGAGTCTAGCGTGTCCCATGCAGCTTTGGCATGTCACACATTGTTCAGACCGTACAGAACCGGTGTATAGAGGATAAGCATCATAGGCTCACAACAGCAATCACAGAACAGTGCTGTGATAGCAACTATGGCAACAGGTTTAACAAGGAATGTTAAGAAAGGAAGGAAAATATTTTTCTTCGCAAGAGTGACGCGACACAAATTGCACACCACCACTCAGGAATTATCTGAATGGGACGGAAATCGGTAAATGTGATGTACATCTACAGAAAAACAACTATTACAACTACAGAACAACTGGATGATTTATTCAAGAGAAAGAGCTTCAGAAATTAAGCAAGTCAATGGCGCGTTGGTCCACCTCTGGCGAAGATGTGTCTGGAGGCGTCTCGGACAGCTGTGGGATACCGATCTCTGTCGTCCGCCATACGGCTCGACAACCAGAAGTGATGGTTTGGGTTGCCTTCTCTTTTTATACAGGATCCCTTTGGTTGTCATCCGCTGCACCCTTACAGCACAGCGGTATGTAGACCGTATTTTACACCCCGCTTCGTAGACCTTCAAGGCAAGCTATCCTGGGCTTACATTGTAGCAAGATATTGTCGGCCACACACTGCGACCGTTTCTACTGCTTGTCCGCGTGTTTGCCAAAACGTACTTTGTCCAGCAAGATCGCCTGATCTGTACCCAGTTGAGAACGCTTCGAGCATTATGAGCACGGCTCTCCATCTAGCACGGGATTTTGACGATTCAATGTGCCAGTCGGACAGAATTTGGCACGATATCCCTCCGGAGGAGATCCAACAACTCTGTCAATCAATGCCGAACTGAATAACTGCTTGCGTAAGGGCCAGGAGTGGGTCAACGTGTTATTGATTTATTCAGTTTGTGAAGCTTTTTCTCTTGAATAAATCAACGAATTTTCTGGAATTGTTATCCTTCGTTTGTCTGTATATGTACATCACACCTACCATTTTCCCTCTCATTCGGATAATACATTCGTGATGCATTTCTTCTTTTTTGTGTTAGAGTGTATTTCGTTGCCATTTTGGTACTCTGCTTTGACTATTTCAATGTTGAAATCTTTAGCATGTTGTTGTTGTTGTTGTGGTCTTCAGTCCTGAGACTGGTTTGATGCAGCTCTCCATGCTACTCTATACTGTGCAAGCTTCTTCATCTCCCAGTACCTACTGAAACCTACATCCTTCTGAATCTGCTTAGTGTATTCATCTCTTGGTCTCCCTCTACGATTTCTACCCTCCACGCTGCCCTCCAATACTAAATTGGTGATCCCTTGATGCCTCAGAACATGTCCTACCAACCGATCCCTTCTTCTAGTCAAGTTGTGCCACAAACTTCTCTTCTCCCCAATCCTATTCAGTACTTCCTCATTAGTTATGTGTTCTACCCATTTAATCTTCAGCATTCTTCTGTAGCACCACATTTCGAAAGCTTCTATTCTCTTCTTGTCCAGACTATTTATCGTCCATGTTTCACTTCCATACATGGCTACACTCCATACAAATACTTTCAGAAATGACTTCCTGACACTTAATTCTATACTCGATGTTAACAAATTTCTCTTCTTCAGAAACGCTTTCCTTGCCATTGCCAGTCTACATTTTATATCCTCTCTACTTCGACCATCATCAGTTATTTTGCTCCCCAAATAGCAAAACTCATCCACTACTTTAAGTGTCTCATTTCCTAATCTAATTCCTTCAGCATCACCCGACTTAATTCGACTACAGTCCATTATGCTCGTGTTGCTTTTGTTGATGTTCATCTTATATCCTCCTTTCAAGACACTGTCCATTCCGTTCAACTGCTCTTCCAAGTCCTTTGCTGTCTCTGACAGAATTACGATGTCATCGGCGAACCTCAAAGTTTTTATTTCTTCTCCATGGATTTTAATACCTACTCCAAATTTTTCTTTTGTTTCCTTTACTGCTTGCTCAATATACAGATTGAATAACATCGGGGAGAGACTACAACCCTGTCTCACTCCCTTCCCAACCACTGCTTCCCTTTCATGTCCGTCGACTCTTATAACTGCCATCTGGTTTCTGTACAAATTGTAAATAGCCTTTCGATCCCTGTATTTTACCCCTGCCACCTTCAGAATTTGAAAGAGAGTATTCCAGTCAACATTGTCAAAAGCTTTCGCTAAATCTACAAATGCTAGAAACGTAGGTTTGCCCTTCCTTAATCTTTCTTCTAAGATAAGTCATAGGGTCAGTATTGCCTCACGTGTTCCAACATTTCTACGGAAACCAAACTGATCTTCCCCGAGGTCGGCTTCTACTAGTTTTTCCATTCGTCTATAAAGAATTCGTGTTAGTATTTTGCAGCTGTGACTTATTAAACTGATAGTTCGGTAATTTTCATATCCGTCAACACCTGCTTTCTTTGGGATTGGAATTATGATATTCTTCTTGAAGTCTGAGGGTATTTCGCCTGTCTCATACATCTTGCTCACCAGATGGTAGAGTTTTGTCAGGACTGGCTCTCCCGAGGCCGTCAGTAGTTCCAATGGAATGTTGTCTACTCCGGGGGCCTTGTTTCAGGTCTTTCAGTTCTCTGTCAAACTCTACACGCAGTATCGTATCTCCCATTTCATCTTCATCTACATCCTCTTCCAATTCCATAATATTGTCCTCAAGTACATCGCCCTTGTATAGACCCTCTATATACTCCTTCCACCTTTCTGCTTTCTCTTCTTTGCTTAGAACTGGGTTTCCATCTGAGCTCTTGATGTCACTACAAGTGGTTCTCTTATCTCCAAAGGTCTCTTTAATTTTCCTGTAGGCACTATCTATCTTACAACTAGTGAGATGAGCCTCTACATCCTTACATTTGTCCTCTAGCCATCCCTGCTTAGCCATTTTGCACTTCCTGTTGATCTCATTTTTGAGACGTCTGTATTCCTTTTTGCCTGCTTCATTTACTGCATTTTTATATTTTCTCCTTTCATCAATTAAATTCAATATTTCTTCTGTTACCCAAGGATTTCTACTAGCCCTTGTCTTTTTACCTACTTTATCCTCTGCTGCCGTCACTACTTCATCCCTCAAAGCTACCCATTCTTCTTCTACTGTATTTCTCTCCCCCATTCCTGTCAATTGCTCCCTTATGCTCTCCCTGAAACTCTGTACAACCTCTGGTTCTTTTAGTTTATCCATGTCCCATCTCCTTAAATTTCCACCTTTTTGCAGTTTCTTCAGTTTTAATCTACAGGTCATAACCAATAGATTGTGGTCAGAGTCCACATCTGCCCCTGGAAATGTCTTACAATTTAAAACCTGGTTCCTAAATCTCTGTCTTACCATTAAATAATCTATCTGATACCTTTTAGTATCTCCAGGCTTCTTCCATGTATACACCCTTCTTTTATGATTCTTGAACCAAGTGTTACCTATGATTAAGTTGTGCTCTGTGCAAAATTCTACCAGGCGGCTCCCTCTTTCATTTCTTTGCACCAGTCCATATTCACCAATTACGTTTCCTTCTCTTCCTTTTCCTACTACCGAATTCCAGTCACCCAAGACTATTAAATTTTCATCTCCCTTCACTATCTGAATAATTTATTTTATTTGAGCATATATTTCTTCAATTTCTTCGTCATCTGCAGAGCTAGTTGGCATATAAACTTGTACTACTGTAGTAGGTGTGGGCTTCGTATCTATCTTTGCCACAATAATGCGTTCACTATGCTGTTTGTAGTAGCTTACCCGCATTCCTATTTTCCTATTCATTATTAAAGCTACTCCTGCATTACTCCTATTTGATTTTGTGTTTATAACCCTGTAGTCACCTGACCAGAAGTCTTGTTCCTCCTGCCACCGAACTTCACTAATTCCCACTATATCTAACTTTAACCTTTCCATTTCCCTTTTTAAATTTTCTAACCTATCTGCACGATTAAGGGGTCTGACATTCCACGCTCCGATCTGTAGAACGCCAGTTTTCTTTCTCCTGATAACGACATCCTCTTGAGTAGTCCCCGCCCGGAGATCCGAATGGGGGACTATTTTACCTCCGGAATATTTTACCCAAGAGGACGCCATCATCATTTAATCATACAGCAAAGCTGCATGCCCTCGGGAAAGATTACGACCGTAGTTTCCCCTTGCTTTCAGCCGTTCGCAGTACCAGCACAGCAAGGCCGTTTTGGTAATTGTTACAAGGCCAGATCAGTCAATCATCCAGACTGTTGCCCCTTCAACTACTGAAAAGACTGCTGCACCTCTTCAGGAACCACACGTTTGTCTGGCCTCTCAACAGATACCCCTCCGTTGTGGTTGTACCTACGGTACGGCTATCTGTATCGCTGAGGCACGCAAGCCTCCCCACCAACGGCAAGGTCCATGGTTCATGGTGTTCTATTTATTCATTCGTTCAACATAATCGTAAATTTTTATATTTCGCGTATCTGTTATAAAGCACTGTTTTAGTCACATAAATTATTCTTCGAGATGATGCAAAAAATACTTGTTTTCAGACAAGTGAGGGGACTTCCCATAGCTAATACAAAATATTCTTGAAGACTCTCCAATAAGAGATGACGTATTATTGCCTCAAGATAATGCAGACGAAGTTCTACGACTTCTGCACGGGACAAAATGAGATTAAATACGCTTAAAATTTTTTAATGCAAGTTTCTTGTTCAATAGTACTGTGACAACGGAATACAGTGTGGCATTTACTGATATTTGTATTTCGTTAATGCCATCGATAACATCATAACTGCCTTTTGCATCTCCATTTATTTAAGAATTTGTGATCTGGGCTGCTTAGTATCTACAGTAAGTTTCTGTATTTCTGTTAGGATCGTTTGAAGTCTCAATGGTAGAAGTTGGGTTTAGTCCTGAATTTGCATCTTTTAACAAGTCACTCGGTATAGTTAGGTCTTTCTTTAGCTGATTTTGAAATTTAGAAGATTAACATGCATTTTTCCACGTAGATGTTCCGTGCTATATCATCAACCCGTGCCTTCCAAATGGTCTCTTGCATTAATTTACGCAGTGTGTATTTCATAACGGCATTTTACACGCAGCTGTAACCTGGAGTGAGGTTTGTATACCGAAACAAAATGCGTTTATTATATTTATAGTAAGCCCATCAAAATTGAGTAGGAGTCCTTTATTGAAAGGTGTGAAAATGTTTACATAGGCGATGAAACGCGTAAACGGCGAATGCGCTGTTGGTTAACGATTTTAATAATTTATTACGCCCCTTACTTTTTTTACCGTGCAACAAGACGCTGACAAAATTGGAGAATTATAATATATAAGGGACAATACCATCCACCATTCAGTGCACAGAATCTTGTGAAGTACAAAGTTCGTTTTTGTATGTTTGCCAAATGGTTTAATTTAATATTTTTTCTATTTTTTAAGATTATCCTGCTAAGCGTTGCCAATCAAATAAAATTTGATTTATCGCGCTTTTCTTTCTCGGCTACCCTATTATCATTACCACAATATTGTTCACGTGTGGTTTTATGACACGCGCAAAACGTACTAAAGATACAAAAACCAATGAGACGATGCCGAAAGACATTCACATCATCTTCGTGACGACCAACAAATTTCATCGTTCCGGTGTCTTTTCCTAGTTTGCAAGTGAATGTCGTGTAATCGTAACGAACGACAAATGCAGATTCTTGTATGCACTGCAGAGTTTTATATCACCGACTTCTTCCTAGTTCATATACTGAACATTAATCCATTAAAAATCTTATTTTCTAGAACAGTTCTGAAAAAAATAATTACCCACTAATGTTCTCGGAGTTAACAAATATTCGATAGTAATCTTTAATACTAAGTAACTAGGTGTAGTAACAGTAGTTTCGAACAGAAATAACTTACATTTTAAAGCGAATTTCAGTCGTACTGTGTCCGGAAAGACTGAGTGTTCCTTTGGTAGCTCAGAGCGTTCCCCAAACGCGTTAGACACAACTGAAATATCATCGCCACCGATACTGGCCTCCAGGCGTTGCTTATCGCTCAGAACTTGACCCTGGAGCATGAGGCCCATAGCATGGGCGTGAAGGCTACACGGAGGGATCATTGCACGCTGCCAACACACGAGTCCCCAGGGACGTCAACAGTTAGAAACTACGACGCTCACTAATTCATGCTGACAACCGACGTGGGGGAGATAGGATCGAATCCTGCCGGAGGAATAAATGCGTAACGCCAGAATTCTGGTAGCTAGAGGACGACATATTGTGGCACACATTGCTCGAGTATTATAAGTTGCGCCAGAATAGCAGCAGTTTGTATTACAAACCTATCTGCACCGAGTTATGCAGAGGAATGAAATGATACCGTTGATGGCAGTTTGTTCTCCGTAATGTGAGTTGAAGTTCGATTGCTTCTTTGAACCTTCCGTGTAGAGTATGCGGGTATGCTGTGCGTCTCGGCTTCCAGTTTCACCGTCTCCAGATCTCTACATCCACGGCTAGATGCATACTCCACACGCCACTGCAAGATGTGTGCCGGAGGTTACTTCGGGTACCGCTAACATTTTTCCCATTTCCTGTTCCACTCGCGAGAGAAGCACAACTGTCGGCAAGCCTCCACATGAGCCCAAATTTCTCTGATTTTACCCTCATAGTCATTATGGGAGATTTATTCAGGAGGCAAAATCTGGCAGAAACATTGCGCTAAGTGTGTTGATGATACGATCCAATCCTAAATCTGTGTATCCAGCAATATCAGCGATTGCTTCGTTCAAATTTAGCCCACTAGGACTCAGAGATTCCTATGGGGAAATTTTCAGAATCTGCTTTTCTTTAAGTCTTTGACACTGTTCACGAATAATCAGTACTAACATAAAAACGGACAATCCAACAGCTGGCATTTCCTTAATTTCCACAGCTGTCGAAGCCTCGAGCATGAAAATCTCAACCGATCAATTTTTATGGCCTTCAACGGGCCAAGACAGTGAAAGATCTCACACAGTCCCCTTTCCCTGCAGGTTTTCAGAGAGGTCACTTCTTTGGACATATAAAACTACAACGGAAATTTTCCACTCGTCCACTGTACAGGATTTCCCTTGTCTTCCATAGCTACTATAATTTGCTCACACGAGGAGTTCCACTCTGCTGCTAGCAACAGTGATCACATCTTCAGCACTTTACATGGAAAAATCTGGTAAAATCACCACTAGTGGCATCTCCAAAATTAGGCACAGACATTTTCGCTGTTTCATACAAACTTCTCTGTAAGCCTCGTAGCAAATACATTTGCTTTTAATTGGATGACTATGGATGTTCACATAGTCATACACAGAATTCCCTCAAAGGAATTATTATCCTTCATTTTATTCGTCTAACGATTACCAACGACAAATGTATATCTACCATGACATAAAAATCCAATCTTTTAACAGAATGTATGTTTTTGTTGGAGGTGAATAACCTCAGTCCACCACTGTCAAGCTAAATATTGTATTGATGATGTCCTATATTTCATTGGACCAAATTCAGATAATAAAACCACATATGAATATAGAGATCAATATTCGATCACAAGAACAGAAATTTGCCATATGCACACATCAAAAAACGCTTTGTATCACCTCGGTTCCTGGAGTTTCGCAACCTGTACGTAAAATTGGAATAAAGATCAACATAAACATCATTTCCGCCCTTTTTACTGCTCATGAAAACCACACATTGCATGTTGTACCACCATATAGCGAGACCTTCAGAGGTGGTTGTCCAGGCTGCTGTCCACACTGGTACCTCTAATACCCAATACCACGTCTTCTTGGATTGATGCGTACCTGTATTCCTAGTGGCATACTATCCACAAGTTCATCAAGGCACTCCTCAATGGCGATTCGGCGTAGATCCCTCAGAGTGGTTGGTTGGTCACATCGTCCATAAACAGCCATTTTCAATCTATCCCAGGCATGTTCGATAGGGTTCATGTCTGGGGAACATGCTGGCCACTCTAGTCGAGCGATACCGTTATCCTGAAGGAAGTGATTCACAAGATGTGCACGATGGGGGCGCGAATTGTCGTCCATGAAGACGAATGCCTCGCTAATATGCTGCCGGTATGGTTGCACTATCGGTCGGAGGATGGCATTCACGTATCGCGCAGCCGTTACGACACCTTCCATGACCACCAGTGGTGTACGTCGGTTCCATATAATGCCACCCCAAAACAGCAGGGAAACTCCACCTTGCTGCACCCGCTGGACAGTGTGTCTAAGGCGTTCAGCCTGACCAGATTGCTTCCAAACACGTCTCTGACGATTTTCTAGTTGAAAGAATATGCGACACTCTTCGGTGGAGAGAACGTGATGCCAATCCTGAGCGGTCCATTCGGCGTGTTGTTGGGCCCATCTGTACCGCGCTGCATGGTGTCGTGGTTGCAAAGATGGACCTCGCCATGGACGTCGGGAGTCAAGTTGCGCATCATGCAACCTAATACGCACAATTTGAGTCGTAACACGACGTCCTGTGGCTGCACGAAAAGCATTATTCAACATGGTGACGTTGCTGTCACGTTTCCTCCGCGCCATAATCCGTAAGTAACGGTCATCCACTGCAGTAGTAGCCCTTGGACGGCCTGAGTAAGGCATGTCATTCACAGTTCCTCCCTGTATGAATCTCCTCCATGATCCGAACAACATCGCTTTTGTTCACTCCGAGACGACTGGATACTTCCCTTGTTGAGAGCCTTCCTGGCACAAAGTAACAATGCGGACGCGATCAAACCGCGGTATTGACTGTCTAGGCATGGTTGAACTACAGACAACACGAGCCGTGTACCTCCTTCCTGGTGGAATGACTGGAACTGATCTGCTGTCGGACACCCTCCGTCTAATAGGCGCTGCTCATGGGTGGTTGTTTACATCTTTGGGCGGGTTTAGTGACACCTCTGAACAGTCAAAGGGACTGTGTCTGTGATACAGTATCCACAGTAAACGTCTATCTTCAGGAGTTCTAGGAACTGGCGTGATGCAAAACTTTTTTGATGTGTGTATGATGCTCTGAATTTCAGATAGTGGTGGACATTCACAACAAACTCTATTTGTAGGATTGTTCCAGACAGATTAGATCACAATAGGCATTACGTTATTCGTGCAATCCATCAATCACTATTGTTTGAAAGAAGTGCCTACACCTAGAAATACATAAATCATAAAATACTCACTAAATCTTCAGTATAAAGGGTTTGCACAGGGTATTTTATCAGATTACACGAGAAATGATGCGTCAAAACTTGTTAGTCACCATAAATCATTTTATTCTTACATATTCACAAGGGATAAAATATATGACGTTCACATACGAATAAACATAGTTTCAAACCCAAATAACCCGCGTATCCATGTTCTATCGCACTTAACAAACAGTAAATCCACCTTCTCAACAGGTAAAATTAGTTCATGGATTAATTGATATAATGACGCCAGCATTTATCAGTATACAAAACTCTTACGATTGTGTTGCATTTTCGTCTCTCCAACCCAACTACTATATACTACTTATTTACGTTTAGAATCTGAAATAACCCCTATGAATATGAAACTGGATGAAACAAGTGGTCTGAAGGAGACAAAAAGTAGCAAGTATTCTTCCTGAGTTTATCAATCATCATATAAACAAATCTAGGTCTTAGATATTTTTCACAAGGAAAGAAAGTGACTGACCGTGTGTGACCAATGCGTCTCTCCACTCATTTATCTATGATACCATTTGCATATGTATAAAACCATGTATGTTGCAAAATAACTTCAACTTACGCGTCAGCTTACCCCTATGTAAGGCCTTGTTGATACAGTTCACTATTTGCTTGCCGAGCGCGCAGCCGTCGGTGTTTGGTTGGCCATTCGCCAGCCACATGGTCATGTCGAGTACCTTACTTATACGCTGCAAGGACACGTGCACAGAGCTCTCTTTTTGTCCTCTACCTCGAATAAAATAACTTTGTGATTGACAGATTGCAGTGGCGGGAGGGCAGTGGTGCCTGGGTGCAGCCAGCCACACCTGGAGGGTGGAGGTGAATAACACAGGCACTGCAATAGGGTATCGTATTTTCTGTGCGTCTGTGTGTTTTGGTTTGAATGTTTTATTTCTTTTCTCTCTCTCTCTCTCTCTCTCTCTCTCTCTCTCTCTCTCTCTCTCTCTCTCTCTCTCTACCTGACTGTGAAAGAAAACCAGAACGTCGCCTTTACCTGTCCACAGAACACTGAAGACTAAAACCATGTGCTTCATACTAGTAAATTATTTTATAGCCCACAATACCCATCCCATAAATATATGAAAAGGATTCCAGATATCCAGCTTTTTCAGTTGCTCCATATACCGGCGCACAGCCAGGATCATTTAATGACAACAGAAGAAAGCTAATAGTATCAGAAACAATTACAAAAAAAGTGGTTCAAATGGCTCTCAGCACTATGGGACTTAACATCTGAGGTCTTCAGTCCCCTAGACTTAGAACTAATTAAATCTAACTAACTTAAGGACATCACAAACATCCATGCCCGAGGTAGGATTCGAACCTGCGACCATAGCAGCAGCACGGTTCCGGACTGAAGCGCCTAGAACCGCTCGGCTACAATGGCCAGCGATTACAAAAAAAAAGAAGAAGAAACACCCTGAAATGAAAGCCAGTTCAACGCTCGAAAAGGCAAGTTTCGAATCTAGCGCCTTATCATCATTAAAGACAGAGCGTAAGCTTATAAAGGATAAGAATTAAAGAGAAAATTGCTCATGGCCTTTTTTTAAGATCAAATGATGCAGCGAAATCACTTGATACCTAAATTACGATGCCCTGGCAGTGGCAGGAGAGTCCATCATGCCATCATGTTAATCACTACGCTAGAGGGAGACTATGGAGCCGCTTTCAGGACGACAGTTCAAATCAGTGTCCACTCATTCAAATTGAGGTTTTCCGTGATTTTCCTAAATCGCTCCAGACAAATACCGAGAGGATTCTTTTGAAAGGGCACAGGCGATTTCCTTCCCTATCCTTGAAACATTCCGAGCTTGTGCACCGTCTCTACTGGCCTCGAAGTCGACAGGACGTTAAACCCACTTTTGCTCTCTTCCTTCTCTACACCTACTCATTCCGCATTTCAAGCAAAACGCGAAAAATGAACAACGAATATATGAATGTTCATACACAGCCACGATCAAAAGTCCTTCATCACACACACACACACACACACACACACACACACACACACACACACACACACGCACGCGCGCGTTCAATAAAGAGCAAGTCGTGACACGCGATAAAAGGTTTGAATTCTGCACTCGACGCGCGCAAACAATATGGCGAAACAAATGAGCGCGTAACACGCAGCAGCAGTACGAAGAGTTCACTGAATTACAAGCAGGATCGGTAAGGACAACAGAAGGTGAGTGAATACTTCAACATTGCTGCTGTAAAACACCATTGTGAAACGGTTGTCCTCAACAAACAATGAAATAGAAAGAGTAATATAAAACGTGACCTTCCTAGTGAAATCGTGCTACAAACATGAAGCGAATATTAGTTCCAGTGTTTTGTTTGAATACTAACAAGAAAAATATTTCATTTTTAAGAGTGCATCAGTTCTGTTTACTTGTTTAGCTAGCACAAAAATTTGATGGATCATATTTATATCGCGAATACTACAGATAAAAGCATATTGTTAATTACACGCTCGTTTGCGTAGCATTTCCCACCGTCAGGTGACTTGCGGAGTATGGATGTAGATGTAGTTAGGTGTCCAATGTTGATAACCAGAACTAGTTAGGAAATACTACAGGCATTCATGGCATACAGGACACCACCTTCAACGTAAACAATAATAATTACACATTTCCAGCGTTCAGTGAGAATAAATTTCCGTAAAGGAGTCACAAACTTTTTATCTCAATTACGTCTTATGATGCTAAGTTCCGGCCCTCAGCGAATATTATGGAGACCGAATTAAATGTTTGTAAATACGCGATTCATCAGCGATATTATACTAAAGATAATGCTACGGGTTAAGTCATAAATATTACATCATGACTAATAGTGAACGTCCATCAGTACGTAGCGAGATGTCCGAGGTCAGCCTTATCTGTGTTAATGACCCTCGGCTCAGAATGACGCACTGCTTTCTGCTTCTCAGTACATTGCGAGTGTATTCAGAACTATGTCACTGTCAGATATTTTATTTACGTTGTTGCAGTATAATGGTGAATGAAATACTTTCGAAATAATCATGGACTTAAGTACGTACATCCATTACTGCTATAATTAAATTCGTTGTGGATGTGAATTGTGCCTCTTATGAGCAATGCCTTCTGAATCCGTGTTGATTGTCTCATTAAGAAAAATTGTGTCCACCGTATTTCGTGAAACAAGTACCCGAAAGCACAAAATTCTAAATTGGGTAAGTAGCAGTGATGTTGTTGTTGTCCGAAGACTGGTTTGATGCAGATCTTCACGTTACTCTATCATCTCCCGAGCAACAAATGCAATCCACATGCATTCGAAGCTGTTTAATGTAGCCATCCCTTGGTCTTCCTCGACAATTTATTTGCCCCCTCATTTCCCTCCAATACCAAATTGACGATTCGTTGATGCCTCAGAATGTTTTGTATCAAATTAACCCTGCCTTAAGTCAAATTCTGTCACAATAATTTTGTCTCATTTTGATTCACTACCTCCTCGTACCTCCTAATTGCTTACGCTACCTACCTATTTATTCTTCAGCATTCTTCTGTATCGCCACATTTCAAAAGGTTCTATTCTCTTGTGGTCTAAACTGTTTATCGTGCTTGTTTCACTTCCGTACATGTCTACACTTCATTCAAGTATCTTGATAAAATATTTCCTAATGCCTGAATTTATCTTCGTATTAACAAAGAGTGCGTTTTATTGGAAGAACACTCGAATACTTAGAAGATGCAACAGGTCTACTAATGAGACTGCCTACACTATGTTTGTCCGTACTGTGCTAGAGTATTACTGTGCTGTATAGGATCCTTGTCAGATAGAAATGACGGAGGACATCGAAAAAGTTCAAAGAAGTCCAGCTTGTTTTGTATCATAGCGAAATACGAGAGAGATTGTCAGGGATGTGATACACGGATTGGGTTGGTTATCATAAAACAAAGGCGTTCTGCGTTGAGCCGAGATCTTTTCACAAAATTTCATAACCACTCACAATTTAATGTGTTAATTTTGTATATCGCGTTTTGGGGTTACTACCTAATATCACATACATGTCTTCAACAATATAAAGGTTGCGGATTCATCTAACTTATTATTCGTCAGATGGCAGTTTTAGTTCTAGGCGCGCAGTCCGGAACCGTGCAACTGCTATGGTCGCAGGTTCGAATCCTGCCTCGGGCATGGATGTGTGTGATGTCCTTAGGTTAGTTAGGTTTAAGTGGTTCTAAGTTCTAGGGGACTGATGACCACGGCAGTTGAGTCCCATAGTGCTCATAGCCATTTGAACCATTTTTTGGCAGTTTTAGAAGACATGAACTTGAAGATAAGTGTCGAAACGTTTTTAAAAATTAGAACATTAAATCTTGACTGATTACGACGTGCAGTTTATCGTCTTCGAACAAATACTTTCATAGTAACTCAGGTTTTACCCCAAATGGCTTGTTGTTTTATGCAGGTGTAACGACGGTTATCGCTCGGGTTCAAAACCGAAATGTTCTGTGTGGATGCGTAATATCAGCCAATGCGCAGAGTTGTAGCTGAACATGCTATGTGAAATTCATAACTAAACGATTTTAACGCTCTTACTTCAACAGTTTATAAATATATGTGGCTGCAGTACGTTCAAATGGTTCAAATGGCTCTGAGCACTATGGGACTTACCAGCTATGGTCATCAGTCCCCTAGAACTTACAACTACTTAAACCTAACTAACCCAAGGACACCACACAACACCCAGTCATCACGAGGCAGAGAAAATCCCTGACCCCGCCGGGAATCGAACCCCGGAACCCGGGCGTGGGAAGCGAGAACGCTACCGTACGACCACGAGCTGCGGACAGTTGCAGTACGTCCGTGAGATTTTCATGGAACGTTATAGTTAGTCATAGAAATGGTCTTCTCCACTAACCTGCCTCCATTCATCTTTATGAGATCAGAACTTATGCTTAGCGGAAACCATTTCACTGCCGACAGCGAAACTTCACTATGTTAAAGTTATGCTTTTTGTAGAGCATGTTTATAGAGGCCATTTCATCAAGGTGATATCTTACGCCGCTGTAATACACAGATACCATAATTTATGTAAAATTTGAAAACAACTTCCAATTGCCAGAGTAATCTCTGGGTAAACTTCTTTTTAATTTAACTTATCTTGATGAAATTCTGTTTGATCGAAAACAAGTTCCATCATATGCTATGTAATATTAGGTTTCCTGTTGTTTCAGATCTCAACAACAATGAGTGCATTAAGGAAATGTGTGCTCCCCGTGACATCCAAACTCCTGAACCAATTAGAAGTCAGATGTTTCAGTGCGTCATCGGCTTTAAAGACTGATACGACCACTCAGGATTTGGTAAGAAGAGTGAGATAATTGTCCTCTCTAAGCATAGTATGTTGAAATTGATAAAAAATGTAACAGTTGGTTAAGTCCAATCCTAGAAATATTTAGACTAGAAAAACGCATTTTATTCTTCTTGATACAAGATCCTCATATCACAAAATTAATACTGAATCCGTTTCTTAATGTAATATGATGCTCACAACGGAAAATAAAACTCTTTCAAAGAAATATGTGCAATACATTAATCTTAATCAACAATATTTTGCGTAGACCATGTCTGTGTCAGGTACTTTTAATTATTAAATACGATCAAAAACTAGAATGTTAGCAGCTACGTATATACTGATTTTTATTTCGCTGTGTTATCCTTAAGTTTAAAGTCCAGTCCCCATCTTCCAGACATACTTATATTTCAATACACCTTACTCACCTTTTGAAAGATGTTCATACTCATCGCTAGGAAAATCTGAATGTCACTTCATTAATGGCACTGTAAATGTTTTAATATTGTGCACAATCTATCAACAATTACTTAATGCGAAAGGAGGGCAAAAACAACAGAACAGTTATTCACTGGGAAACTTGTGGAATGGCACCAGAAACAGCAGAGATCATACATTAGTATAATTTACCGATAAGAACAACATGTTCACGCTTATTGAATACTTCTAGAAGAAAAACAAATGTAAAATGGATTTCTCTAGGATTAATGAAACTAAAAATGGGGCTCTAATCTAACGAACAGCAAAGACATTGCAGAAGATGTATATGTTACTGTCCCAAACCTCTCTAGAGTTGCTAGTGATTAGGGACTAGTAGGATATAGAGTAGAAAACGTGCAAAACTAGAAAGAAACAGACTCACGGCCGGAAAGTGTATATAATGAGAATTTATTTAAAAATAGAGTACTAAACTAAATTAAATTAAATAACAAGTGCAGCATCTTAAAAAATGAAGATGTTACAGACATTGACGAAAGGGGAAATTATTTAATAAAATTGCTTCTGCAAACAGCGAAAAACGTTGCAGGTACGAAGGCAGCAAAAGAAAGGAACATCTGAAATGGGACAGAGCAGCTATTAAAGCGAAGATCACAGTTTCAAACGAACAATAACAGTAAAATTAGAATAAGCAAAATAAAAACAGAAATATTTGAAAATGTCTTCAGTAGAATGTGAGAAGAAATCATGAAAACGTATTCACAGAAACAACTGAAAACAAAAAGAATGTAGAAAAGGCAAAACAGAAACTCATCTTCAGCGTACACCACTACTGAAAAGTTCTGATGGCAGGCAGCACATTAACTGATAATAGGGTGGCAATTGTACGATAATTCGAAGCTGTTTATTTAGTTCAGGAGATGAATCAGGAGCACAGATACTTCATGATGAAAATAATGACATTCCGGAAGTAATGCCAGCCTTTAGAGATATCAAGAAAAGAGAGATACCTGCAGATGATGATGATTCAGAAGAAACGGTTAAAGCTGGACGAAAACTGAGCAAAAGGAATTTGCTAAATCGTTCACACAATATCTCCAGGGGAAGGCAATTCCCCAAAACCAGAAAATGCTGTAATTATTATATTTCACAAGACATCAGATTGACTAGACATAATACCTGCTATACTATTAGCCTCCCATCCGTAATGTATAGGATAATCACTGCATCTATAACTTACTCCATAGAAAACAAAACATTAGATTTTAATCAGCCAAAGGTAGAAGATGGCTTTAGAAGTGAATATATCACAATGGTCTATACGCAAACCTTGAAGAGAACTATAGAATGGAGAACAAAGTGTGAATGATCACTTTCTTTGGGACTCGTAAATTTTGAGAAAAGCAAGACATTGATTCAGTCTATCTCAAAGCACTGAGGCATTATACGTCAATTTTAGTACTTCCATTACTTTTCACCAAGACAACGAGAAATTTTGAATCGGATGGGGAGTCAGGAAATTAGCTTCCATATTATCGGAAGTATTCTCAGTAGCCCTACAGGAAAAACTGCGAACACCAAGACAATCACATGAAAACAATAATTAAAAGTTGAGTCTTGTTATCAAATATATTATTCTGATCTAAACTGGAGAATCTCCAGACGGAAGCCTGCACAAATTCACGAGAAAGTTATACCTGTGAGGGAGATAGTTGGATTGATTGAGAATATTCTAGTCAGTAGGTAGACTGCTACATATTTGGGCCAGTGAAGTTTCATGAATGTGTATAATTAATGAACACAAGCAATATTTTTGTATTCATTTGTAGCAGTCTTTTGAGACAGATTAATTATCATTCCTATTTTTCAGTATCCAGTATTTATAAGGTAATGAGTATTCATATTTCCTGTATTACTCTAAAAATCAACCTAGACTGTTGCTGATGTGATTTTTCCAATAAACCGGTGGCTCATTTCTTTCTCTAACCTTGATAGAACTGAGCTGGAACGTCTGTAATTTCCCCTTGCAAATGTTTGTGTGGTTGACTCAATATGCACACGGCGAACTGCTCCTGCTATGCTTCCCCATCTCAGTTAGAGGTCCCGCTTTAATAAGATCGATGTCTACGAGAAGCCAAACTCAAACTCCCATCCTCCTCTCCCTGTGACTAACGATCTCGTCGTCGCTTGCAGATCTAAAATCTAACTGAAGCCAGTCTATGTAATTCCCGGTAACTAAACAGCATAGTAAAACGTGTATACAATAACTACAACATATTGCTGTTCAGTTATTTATAATATCGTATGTTTCATTTATTTCAGCAAGTTAACGAGCAAACTAGACGAAATGTTGAAGTAGGACAGTTGACTGAACTAGTACGAGATTTCTTGCATCCTTCAGAGTTCTACGACGCTGTTAGAGGTATTGGCATCGATTTTTTCTGCGGCGTTCCAGATTCACTCCTCAAAGGCAAGTCACAATAAAATGGCAGAAAATCTTAATACTTTCTTAACACATAATAATTGTCTGTCATATCTGCATTTCATTAATTTTTAATGGCTTTACTTGGCAGATTTTTGTGCATTCGTATCGAACCGTGTGGCGCCAGAGAAGCACGTCATTGCAGCAAATGAAGGCAACGCGATTAGCATAGCGTCCGGATACCATCTGGCCACTGGTAAAGCCAGTCTTGTCTACTTACAGGTTTGTAGTGATTCACTCAGTATCATCTTTGTTAACTGAGACTAACAAAACGTAACTTTTTTTTTAAACCATTGGATAGTACATGAAATCCATGATCAATGAAAACACTATCAAGTACGTGTCTGTGCACTGTACAAGCCGTTAAAATAGAAAGTAGACAGGTTTATGGCTATATTGCATAAAAACCTCTACGAACGTCTAAATAGCTCGGTTAAAGGAATAATATCTAAATTGAAAGGCGTGTTAGGAATGAGTGCATGCACTGAGTGTAAGGAGAAGCGCTAGTTCTCAGTGAACACAATAAGCTTAAGTAGGCTTGTCCGCTGGTATCAGTCGAATATACAAAGTGCGAGGTTTAATGTAGTAGCGAAGATTAAATTTTAAGTTCCGTTACATCTTTAGAAAAAACAATAAAAGGTACGCATGTGATGTTGGTACAGCCGAAAACGTGAGCAGAAGATGCGTTTATGACCTGTTCAAACTTTTCTGGTATAGAAATTTCCTGTTCATTCCTGGTAGGTAGAACACAGTTTATGATAACTAACACTGACAGCGACGTGAAGACCAGTTGGCACAACAGGCGGTTCCTGTGGTCGATAGCGGCTAATCGGAAGCAAAGTCCGGAGAGTAGGATAAGTCATCGTAAGCGTGCGCAAAACAGCGGGGAGCGATTTAAATCAGAAACGTAAACATTGGCAAGGTCAGTCACCTTGCTATCAATGGCACGTACCGAAGGCTTCAGAGAATAACGAGGAATTGAGGGACCAAGTATGAGGCCGCGACATTATTCTCTCGTCAGCGTACGGCACTACGTGACATACTTGCGGTGGCGGCGCCCTCCTTGGTAGCGAGCTGGGACTGTGCTACGAAGCCTGATTATCTCTGACTTTTCCTCCAAATCGATACTCAGGGTAGGCGGGAAATCCGAATCGCTGTCGGATACTAGGCCTCTCCCCTCCTTCAATCACCAAATTAGGCCGGAAAGGCCGTGGTCGTCGTGACGAGCCAGAACGGATGTCGGAGGTGATTCTGGAATTGTTTGGTCCTGTCTGAGGGCAGCGGGTGCCTGCCGTGGTCCATATAGAGATAATGGTCCGGCCGCCATGGGTGTTGCATTCCGGCTACGCTCAACCTCTGCCGCCTGCTTGGTGACGGAGTCTCTGGTGTAGGTGGAAGCCGCAAGTGGCTTGTTGGATGAAAGTCGTTCAACCTCTACCGGCTCCTACTGCTAGTCATTGCCGACACTCTGTTACACCTAAAGCGAGAGTGGAGATTATGGTTGTGGCAGACAGGCTGTTGGGCAGGATTTTCCTGACCGTTATTGCGTGAGTCGTGACCGGATGTTTGAGAATGGTGTGGGCGCTACGTCTCGTTGCGGGTGGAACTTGTTTCGATATCTGACGATTTGCTCCTAGCCCGTGGTAAATTCAAACATTCGTCGCCCATTACTGCGAACGAAGACGCTTTGTCTCCACCGTGGGTTCCGGCCCAAAGTGCGCTCCATACGTTGAAGCACTTGCGGTAAAAGACTGTGCCCACGGGTCTACATCTACATCCATACTCAGCAAGCCACCCGACGGTGTGTGGCGGAGGGTACCCTGAGTACCTCTATCGGTTCTCCCTTCTATTCCAGTCTCGTATTGTACGTGGAAAGAAGGATTGTCGGTATGCTTCTGTGTGGGCTCTAATCTCTCTGATTTTATCCTCATGGACTCTTCGCGAGATATACGTAGGAGGGAGCAATATACTGCTTGACTCTTCGGTGAAGGTATGTTCTCGAAACTTTAACAAAAGCCCGTACCGAGCTACTGAGCGTCTCTCCTGCAGAGTCTTCCACTGGAGTTTATCTATCATCTCCGTAACGCTTTCGCAATTACTAAATGATCCTGTAACGAAGCGCGCTGCTCTCCGTTGGATATTCTCTATCTCTTCTATCAACCCTACCTGGTGCGGATCCCACACTGCTGAGCAGTATTCGAGCATTGGGCGAACAAGCGTACTGTAACCTACTTCCTTTGTTGTCGGATTGCATTTCCTTAGGATTCTTCCAATGAATCTCAGTCTGGCATCTGCTTTACCAACGATCAACTTTATATGATCATTCCATTTTAAATCACTCCTAATGAGTACTCCCAGATAATTTATGGAATTAACTGCTTCCAGTTGCTGACCTGCTATTTTGTAGCTAAATGATAAGGGACCTATCGAGAGCTCACTGAGCCGAGCGCATGAGGAATAAAAGGGTGCAGGTTCAGCGTGCGTGTAAAATCTCAGTATGATTAAGTCCATTTACAGGGGTGGACCAGTATCATGCGAGGAGGCCGGGGATTGCTTCCCAGGAGTCGACTGTCACCATCATCTTGCGCCCCTGCATTTAAAGGACGTGACCGTTCAGTCCGCTTCAGAATACGACGCTGGATAGAACAGGGAGTAGTTAGGTGCTCATTATCGTTGCGTTTACAGAAACTCTTCAACGCAGATGCCATGAACTGAGGGTCATTGTCGGAAACCAGGGTGTAACGTGGCCTTTATTGCAAATATGATGGATAGTGTACGGATGGTGGTAGCCATCTGTGCTACATATGGAAACATAGAAGGGGTATTAACAACTAGCAACCACATTGCTCCTTGGGACTGTCTCGCGATATTAGTAAACTTCTGGGTACCATTTACTTTTGTGGCTGTTTTGTCTGATCCGTACCTGAGCGATGCGCTATAAATTGCCAAGGATCAGTAAGTAACAGCTCAGCACAAGCTGTTTTTAACAATTCTGCTGGCGTCGACTTCCTTTATAGTAGCTGCCACCGTTGTGCTATATAATCAACTGGTAATGACAAATCAACTTTATTATCCGATCTACCGAGCACCCTTCGTTCGGTAGTACGGCGATGCGAATTCAGTAGTTAGCGATCTACCGTCCTCGTCATTGGTAGACGTTCATAAATAGAAGCAAACCAAGCGGTAGCTCATAGAAAACTAACTTCCACGTCGTTGTTCAAGATTTCCAGAAAAGTTAGTGCAATCAAATCGTGCTAGATTGAGCACCAACATATAAACGATGTCACTGCTCGTTCTGTAACATCAGCAGGTTTACATACCGCAAAGGGGAGCATCTAGAAAGTGTCTGCCTTGGCCAGCCGGCGACGACAGCCACCGCCACCGTGTTGCATTTTTGTCTTGCCGGTGCCAGTAGCAACAGCAGACTGGCTGCAAAAGCTCATGCTGCTACTGGAAATTAATGGAGTAACGAACGGCGGAATGACAGTTGGAGACAGGTGCCACCGTGTCTCTGGTTAATGTAGACGTATACCGGTCAGTCAGCTCACCACAGTGGTATCCTCAGCGCAGAGTGGTGATGTACAATGGACAGTCGATCCCGTTGCGGGGTCACATCATAGTCCAAGCTGGGTATAAAAATGTATCTCGGCAACTAGCCCTTACGGTAGTAAAATCTTGGATAACAATTTTGCGCTTTTTAGTTTCCAAAGTCAAGACCAAGTGAATCTAGTTTTAACAGTGATTCCATTGAAAGTACTTGATACGTTATGTGCGCGATATAAGCAACTGTTTTAACCTACATTAGATTGTACAACAGGGTTTCAAGCTCACGTATCTTTAAAAAGGCATCATTGCCTAAGTTTTGTACAGCACTTACGGTGCCGTCCAGCCAGTGGGCAACACCCTTGGTACCGATAGTAGTAAAAAAAGCCAAATGGATGAATTATGACGACTTTAAGTTCGCTGTTAATCGTGAAGCTAACATAGGCCAGAGGAACTGTTTGTAAAATTGGGCTAGGGGCATTAATATTCGAAAACAGATCTCATTGATGTCTGTTTTCAATTACATGTAGATGGTAAGACGAAACAGTTTTTAGTGAGTAACATGCCATTCGGCGTGTATCGTTGTAATAGATTAACATTTGGGTTTGCAGCAGCTCCTGTCATTTTGCAATTCAGGCGAGGTATCCTCAGTTGTATTAATTATTTAGAGGACTTATTAATTACCTGGTGCGCGTGGGATAAACACCTGGAACATCTACAGGCGTCGTTTGCGTAGCTTCAAGCCCATGGTATACATTGTCAGCTTCACAAATGTAGTTTATCTCAGCCAAGTGTAAAGTACCTGAGAAAAATGGTTCAAATGGCTCTGAGCACTATGGGACTTAACATCTGAAGTCATCAGTCCCCTAGAACTTAGAACTATTTAAACCTAACTAAAATAAGGACATCACACACATCCATGCCCGAGGCACGATTCGAACCTGTGACCGTAGCAATCGCGTGGTTCCGGACTGAAGCGCCTAGAACCGCTCTGTCACAGCGGCCGGCTAAAGTACTTGAGAGACATATTAAGTAAACAAGGGCTTAGGTCCACATAGAATCATGTGGACACAATAGTGACTTACTGGCTCCCAAGAACCTCAAGGAACTGCAGTCGTCTTTATTCAAAGTTAATTATTATGCGAAATTAATTCCAAACAGACCAAATTTCCTACCTAAATAATCAATTGCATAAAAAAGAGTTAAATTTTTGTGGTCAGAGCATGCCAGGAGGATTTCTGGCATCTTAGAAAGCTGCGTCTTGGTTAGCAATGTTCAACGCATGTTAATGCTTCACGCTAGCCACCTATGCCTCAGGTTCCGGCACTGGTCCAATGCTGCCCCATAGAAACGTCTACGGCATTTGTGTCTAAAGCATTAAATGTGACCCAACGAAATTACTCGCAAGCTATCGTAAACGACGTCAAGAAGTTTCATGTATATCTTTATGGTATGAAGTTTCAACTGATCACTGATCACAAGCCTCTCATTTCGCTATTCGGTCCCCACTCACAATGTGCTGGTAAGACAGTGCCGTGACTGCAACGGTGGGCAAAGTTTCTTAGTAACTATAACTAATAGAGCCGTTATGGCAGTACTCAAATGCGGATGCACTTTCCCACTTGCCTTGCGGCCCAGATACAATTTGACAGGCACCAACCTCTGTGTTTTACCGTGGACACCAATCAGGAACACACCGTTGACGAGTTCCCAATTACAGTACATGATGTAGCAGCAGACAAATGCCGCCATCTGTTACTCAGTAGGGTGTTTTCTGCAGTGCAACTGGGTTGCAGATTCCAAGGAAGCCAATCAGCAACACATCCACACAAATTCCCAATTACAGCCTATGAAGTGGCTGTCATCTGCTACTCTGCAGGGTGGTAGGGCGTTGTATGGTGTGCAGCGGGGCCCACCTCTGTAAATGTACGTAATCCAACCGAAATTTTGCACGTGCGTAGAACCTGCATGCGGTTCGACGTGCTTAACGCAACTAATGCTGTCTTATTATCAGTCACGAACGAATCGATATACAGTGTGCCCAAATTCTGTCCGCGCATATTGCAGCTGGTCCCCATTGGGCAACGGCTTGGCGTCATTTGTACTGCCTCGGTGTTTCATCTGTTGTTGGTTGTATCTCCAAATTGAACTGTTTCTTAGGTCTCAAATATACTTCATCATCAAAGGCAACTATATTGCATTAAATATTTCCATTTCTCTTAACGCGTCATGCATTTTGCAGGAAAAATGAAACTTGAATGAGATTTTCACTCTGCAGCGGAGTGTGCGCTGATATGAAACTTCCTGGCACACTGTTTTCATCTGCCTGGAAGTTTAAAAATGAAACTTGCTTACTAAGCCTTGCAAGTCAGCAGCTCATGCTGCATACGCTTGTTTACGTTGCTTAACACATTGATTAAATTTGAACCTAGTTGCTTCTACGTGGCTTCGGTAAGCATAATAGTCAGTCAGCAAATCACAAACATCACCAAAGCTCAAACTGCAAGAGTCTAAGAGTGGGTGTATTTTTTGCACCACGTGGTAAATTTATTACCAGTAAGCAGTAAAAGCGCACTCTGACGTTCGAAGCCAATTATTTGATTTGCCTTGCAGTGAAGACCAAAACGACATAAACACAACTTCCAGTTCCCGTTTGACTCGTCGAAGCAAGCAGATGGCTGAGGGAAGGCGAAGACGCTGCAGCTGCAAACTGTTGTTGGTTTTGCAGTAGTGCAATTTCTGCTGTTGCTGTTGGACCTCCCACAGCTTTTCTTGCTGTTGCGTTGTTGTTATTGCAGCTGTAATTGCTGCTGCCACAACTTTCGAAATTCAGGGCCCATTCTTCATACTGAATAGTTGCATGGGGAAAAAGTACTCGAAGCCACTTTTCTATCCTAGTCTGCATAGGTAAAACAGAGTTTATGGTCATCTGCACCGAGGGTGACACAGAGACCAGTGGGGATAAAAGCGTTTCCTGTAGAGTGGCGTCGGCAAAGTTCTCGAAGTGAACAGGCAGCCAGAAGCAAACTCCGGAGGATAGCGAAAGTCGACGTAAGCGTGCGCAAAGCAGTCCAGGGAGAGATTGTAGTCGTAAACATAAACACAGTGAAGATCAATCATTCAACTATCAATGGTGCATACCGAAGGCTACAGAGAATAGCAAGCAATTGAGGAACAACTGCAGGGTTGTGGTATTTACTGGAAGCCCCAGCTGTGAATATGGGCCCACGTGACACGCTGGCAGTGGTGGCACCCTCCATAGACCGAGCTGCAATGCCTAAGTATCTCCGACTTTTCTTCTAAATCGATACTTGACTTGGCGGAGAATCCGAATCACTGTTAGATACTAAAGAAAGGAAGCTATTGACCCACCATGTGGGGACTGACCGTCAATAACCATAACAATAGACAAGGTATAGCGCAGTAGACACTGGCCCAAAATCTTGGATTTGTGTAATAAGGATACACAGCATTATGTAATTTTGTCAAACATCAAGAAAAAAGCGTTTTCTTTCGCCACTCACAATGGCCCCCATCCTGACGATCTACAAGAGCTGGGTCTTAAGTGTGTCTGTTGTTTGTAAGTGAATGTAATGGGTGTGTGTATAGTTTGTTGTCACGTTTGTGTTGTGGGACAATCAGAGCATGGAGAGAGGGAATCCTGGTACCCACAGATAATCTAAACCCTCTCTAATAGCACCAAAACGATCGCTGATGTTGATGTGCCCAACCGACTAACCACCATCAACTGTGTCACATGCCATCTCTTCATGAGACGCTTTGGAGAAGTATGATATTTAATCCATGACATTGGCACAAAGTTTGGTGATCAAGAACTTGCCAGACAAATGTTGACGATGAAAATTTCTTCGACCAAGAGGATTCGAACTGGCTACCTCCAAATCGAGAGCCTCCACTCAGGCGTGCGTTAGTGATCACGGCTATGGAACAATGTACATGTTTTACCCATCTCAAGACGTTGTCCAGTTGCTGATTTTGCGTGGCCCGTGTGGTGGTTACAGCAATGCAGTTGGGTAGCACATGCAATAGAAAAATTTTGTAAATTTAGATGAAGATTTAGTATAGAACAAAAACAAAACAAACTCAAAATGTGTATTAAATTATTGGAGTCTTTTAAATAGTAACTTTCAATTTTTGTTCTAGAAATGGAGCACTTAAATGATTAAACAAATAAATAATGCGAACGACCATTATCCTAAGTATCTCTTCAGAGTCCAGCGCCTACAGGCAGCAATATGTGATTCCGAAATGGATTGTTGTCCGGATCGCGCAGTATTCCACTGTCAGATAAAATAATACATACATGGGACAGTACAAAAATATCCATTAAGGATGATAGTTACATGACTAGGGATTGCGCATTCTGAGCAACATATTGGAGGTCGTTTGCACTAGTAAACCGATTACTTTTAAGGCTCAGGACGATCGCAAAATAGACTCCAAGGACATGACACTCACAGTGAAAATGAAAGAGTGAGCGATGCCAGTGGTGACGTAATTAGTGAAGAGGTACGTAGAATAACGGCAAAGGACGCACCACATCATTCTGAAATGTTACCTTCACCTGCATCGCCTGCTGTCGCAAGGATGCTATCGTGGGCTACGGTGATGGTAAGAGCTGCAGGAAGTTTTTAGCAAACAGAACACTGCATGTTGCTCTCAATGGAGAGACGTCTACGGACGTTAAATTAACCTCGAGCATGCCACAGGGGAGTGTTATGGGACCATTGCTTTTCACAATATATATAAATGAACTAGTAGATAGTGTCGGAAGTTCCATGCGGCTTTTCGCGGAAGATTCTATAGTATACAGAGAAGTTGCAACATTAGAAAATTGAAGCGAAATGCAGGAAGATCTGCAGCGGATAGGCACTTGGTGCAGGGAGTGGCAACTGACCCTTAGCATAGACAAATGTAATGTGTTGCGAATACATAGAAAGAAGGATCCTTTATTGTATGATTATATGATAGCGGAACAAACACTGGTAGCAGTTACTTCTGTAAAATATCTGGGAGTATGCGTACGGAACGATTTGAAGTGGAATGATCATATAAAATTAATTGTTGTTAAGGGGGGAACCAGGTTGAGATTCATTGGGAGAGTCCTTAGAAAATGTAGTCCACCAACAAAGGAGGTGGCTTACAAAACACTCGTTCGACCTACACCTGAGAATTGCTCATCAGTGTGGGATCCATACCAGGTCGGGTTGACGGAGGAGATAGAGAAGATCCAAAGAAGAGCGGCGCGTTTCGTCACAGGGTTATTTGGTTAGCGTGATAGAGTTACGGAGATGTTTAGCAAACTCAAGTGGCAGACTCTGCAAGAGAGGCGCTCTGCATCGCGGTGTAGCTTGCCGTCCAGGTTTCGAGAGGGTGCGTTTCTGGATGAGGTATGGAATACATTGCTTCCCCCTACTTGTACCTCCCGAGGAGATCACGAATGTAAAATTAGAGAGATTCGAGAGTGCACGGAGGCTTTCCGGCAGTCGTTCTTCCCGCGAACCATACGCGACTGGAACAGGAAAGGATGGTAATGAAAGTGGCACGTAAAGTGCCTTCCGCAAACACCGTTGGGGGGCTTGCGGAGTATAAATGTAGATGTAGATGTAGAAGCGCAACTAACAGCACCTGCATGCTTACATCAATGTTAAGTAGTAGACAGTATAGTACTTTCTAATATATTTAAAAGTTTTGTATATCTATCAAATAATATGGCTGTGTCACAACGCATCATCCGAATCATTGCGGAAATTACATGGATTTGCTAGAATATACCGGTGGTAATACCGGGTGATCAAAAAGTCAGTATAAATTTGAAAACTTAACAAACCACGGAAAAATGTAGATAGAGAGGTAAAAATTGACACACATGCTTGGAATGACATGGGGTTTTATGCGAACGACCCCATATTGCTAGACGCGTGAAAGATCTCTTGCGCGCATCGTTTGGTGATGATCGTGTGCTCAGCCGCCACTTTCGTCATGCTTTGCCTCCCAGGTTCCCAGACCTCAGTCAATGCGATTATTGGCTTTGGGGTTACCTGAAGTCGCAACTGTATCGTGATCGACCGACACCTCTATGGATGCTGAAAGACAACATCCGACGCCAATGGCTCACCATAACTCCGGAAATGCTTTGCAGTGCTGTTTGCAACATTATTCCTCGACTACAGCTATTGTTGAGGAATGATGGTGGACATATTGAGCATTTCCTGTAAAGACCATCATCTTTGCTTTGTCTTACTTTGTTATGCTAATTATTGCTATTCTGATCAGATGAAGCGCCATCTGTCGAACATTTTTTGAACTTTTTTTTTTTTTTGTTCTAATAAAACCCCATGTCATTCCAAGCATGTGTGTCAATTTGTACCTTCTGTCTACATCATTCCGTGATTTATTCAGTTTTCAAATTCATACTGACTTTTTGATCACCTGGTACTTCCAGTTCCCACTAACAATAGATGTGGTGGCGCCAGAAATCATGGGTAACGCCCGAGACACTAGAGATGCTACGAAGACTGAAAGAATCCCTGCGCATGTCAACTGCGATCAACACTATTTCTAGATGTTTGTGCACTATGGTCAACTCTTGACGCTCCCGGCAAAACTGACGTAGTCGCAAGCAGACCGTCGCTGCTACATAAAAGTAATTAAGCACGTGAAAGAATCTAAAGATCTGACAGTATGGAATAAAGTAAACTAAACGCTTTGCACAAGTCACGTACAATGACAAGTTTCTGTTCGGCTGATGTATTCCCTAACGTGTAAGTCAGGCGACAGTGGAGCTCATGCCAGCATGAAGCTACGCAACAAAATTCTTACATGCAAGCCGAGCTCTCATGAGCACACAGACAAGCAAAGAAATTAAGAATGAAGCATTTATGCAGAGATATAAAAGCTAGCAATTGTTCGTTTCCATTGGCAAAACTTCAATAAAATAATCAGCCTAACGTTTTACGCAGCTGCCAGTACAAATGTTGACTCACTAGGAGCATATTATTGTAACATATAATTTTGTTTTCAGTATCTTTGTGTATTAAAGTTTAGTATTCTAAGATTCGAAAGTACACTGAGGTGAGAAGTCATTGGATAACGATATGAAAATATACAGATGGCGGTAGTATGGCATAAACAAGGTATAAAAGGGCAATGCATTGGGGTAAATGTCATTTGCACTCAGGTAATTCATGTGAAAAGTTTCCGACGTGATTATGGCCGCAAGCCAGGAATTAACAGAACACGGAATGGTAGTTGAAGCTAGACACATGGGACATTCCGTTTCAGAAATCGTTAGAAAATTCAATATTCCGCGATCCACAGTGGCAATAGTGTGCCGAGAATACTAAATTTCAGGTATTACTTGTCACCACGGACAATGCAGTGGCCGACGGCCTTCACTTAACGACCGAGAGCAACGGCGTTTGTATAGAGTTGTCAGTGCTAACAGACAAGAAACACTGCATGAAATAAACACAGAAGTCAATGTGGCTCGTACGACGAAGGCATCCGTTACGACAGTGCGGTGAAATCTGGCGTTAACGGGCTAGAGCAACTGACAATCGACACGAGTGCCTTTGCTAACAGCACATCGTCTGCAGCGCCTCTCCTTGGCTCTTGACCATGTCGGATGGACTCTAGACGATTGGAAAACCGTGTTCTAGTCAGATGAATCCCGATTTCAGTCGGTAAGAGGTGATGGTGGGGTTCGAGTGTGGAGCAGATCCCACGAGGCCATGGATCTAAGTTGTCAAGAAGACATCATGCATGCTGGTGGTGGTTCCATAATGGTGTGGGCTGGTTTACATGGAATGGACGGAGTTCTCTGGTCCACCTGAACCGATCACTGACTGGAAATGGTTATGTTCGACTACCTGGAAACTATTCACAGCCGTTCATGGACTTCATGTTCCCAAACAACGGCAAAAATTTTGTGGATGACAGTGCGCCATGTCGTCAGGCTACAGGTGTTCGCCATTGGTTTGAAGAACATTCTGGACAATTCTGGCGAATGATTTGGCCATCCACATGATCCGAAATGAATCTCGTCGAACATTTATGGGACATAGTCGAGAGTTCACTTCGTGCACAAAATCCTGCACTGGAAATAATACAGAGACAGTATGGCTCAGTATTTCTGCAGGGAACTTTCAATAACTTGTTGAGTCCATGCCACGTGCTGCACTAAGCTGGGCAAAAGGAGTTCCGGCACGATATTTGAGGGTATCCCATGACTTTTGTCACCTCAGTGTATAATTATCTGTAGATTATTTCAGGTCTGAAACAGTCTCTATCACATAACTTCTGGAACTCAATATGTGTAATACAACCTACTTTAGGATGGAAGGGAAAGAGCTCAATAAAATTAGAAGTAAAAATAATTAGAGTTTATCCCAAAAAATGATCGTAACTGTAAAATTACTTAACCAGATGAGTACAACGGGACTAACTAGCACCCTCTACATGTTTCTTTCTAAGCATTTGCTAGCTAAGAACGATAAATATTTTACTGCCGTAGATTCTGATAAAGGAAATGTTCCTCTACTTACGTTACTAAATTCTCATTGCGAGTCACGGTAAACTAGATAATAATGTGATGTACCATTTCACGCTAATGAATAAGCAGACAAATATTTATGGGCGAAGTCCTCTCCCATACGCATACGGGATAGTTAGAAATTCTTAGACAGTTAATTGTACACTATGTGATCAAATGTATCCGGACACCTGGCTGAAAATGAGTTACAAGTTCGTGGCGCCCTCCACTGGTAATGCTGGAATTCAATATGGTATTGGCCCACCCCCAGCCTTTAGGCATATGCTCAATCAGATGATGGAAGGTTTCTTGGGGAATGGCAGCCCATTCTTTAGGAAGTGCTGCACTGAGGAGAGGTATCGATGTCGGTCGGTGAGGCCTGGCACGAAATCGACGTTCCAAGATATCCCGAAGGTGTTCTATAGGGTTCAGGTCAGGACTTTGTGCAGGCCAGTCCATAACAGAGATGTTATTGTCGTGTAACCACTCCGCCACAGGCCGTGCGTTATGAACAGTTGCTCGATCGTGTTCAAAGATGCAGTCGCCATCCCCCAATTGCTCTTTGACAGTGGGAAGCAGGAAGGTGGTTAAAACATCAGTGTAGGCCAGTGCTGTGATAGTGCCTCGCAAAACAACATCTCCATGAAAAACACGATCACACCATAACACCACCGCATCCGAATTTTACTGTTAGCACTGCACACGCTGGCATATGACATTCAGCGGGCATTCGCCGTTCCCACACCCTCCCATCGGATCACCACATTAGGTACCGTGATTCGTCACTCCACACAACGTTTTTCCACTGTTCAATCGTCCAATGTTTGCGCTATTTACACGAAGGGAGGCGTCATTAGGCATTTACCGTCGTGATGTGTGGCTTATGACCAGCTGCTCGACCATGAAACCCAAGTTTTCTCCCTCCCGCCTAACTGTCCTAGTTCTTGCAGTGGATGCTGATGCAGTTTGGAATTCCTCTGTGATGATCTGGATAGATATCTGCCTATTACACATTACGACCCTCTTCAACTGTAGGCGGTCTCTGTCACTCGACAGACGAGGCTGGCCTGTACGCTTTTGTTCTGTACGTGTCTCTTCACGTTTCCACTTCACTATCACATCGGAAACAGTGGACATAGGGATGTTTAGGAGTGTGGAACTCTCGCGTACATGCGTATAACGCAAGCGACACCCAATCACCTGCCACGTTTTAAATCCGTGAGTTCCGAGGAGCGCCCCATTCTGTTCTCTCACGATGTCTAATGACTACTGAGACCGCTCATATGGAATACCTGGCAGTAGGTGGCAGGACAATGCACCTAATATGAAAAACGTATGTTTTTGGTGGTGTCCGGGTACTTTTGATCACATAGTGTATATACTGTATAATCGAATCCTAATATTTGGGATAAGTTCTCAGGAGAATTGCTAGACTGTTATGCCAGACACACAATATTTCGTCAACTGTCAAAATTGTTGCCATCAAGTACACTTATGGACTTCATAAACGGCTGGAAAAGATGAAGAATTAAATCTGCTTCCAGTGCCTTATGAGTATGGTCAGATAATGCATGTCATGTTCTACGGCACTTGTTTCCTACAGCAATACCTTGTAAACTAATAGCACAATACACATCTTGCCTGTTCCAACAGAACTCTGGACTCGGCAATACTGTGAACCCACTAGTATCTCTAGCATCTGGAGAAGTGTATTCCATACCAATGTTGCTGCTTATCGGTTGGCGTGGTGAACCTGGGAAGCGCGATGAGCCACAGCATTTGCTGCAGGGACACATAACACCAAGGATACTAGGTAAGTAGAGACAACCGTAACTTCCTTCTCGACGTAGGACGCGACTTAGAATTTTAGGGTTGTTTAACAGAAAACTTCCCACAGATCTGATGCATTCACACATAACGTAATCGTGGAGATGTTACTCCGTGATGCAGAAAGGGATCTAAGAAAGTCTTCCATAAGGAAAATCCCACACAGTTCTTTAGGAGAAAAGCATTATGCTGGATATTCTCTGGATTAGTCGCAGGTATGTGACAAATACACGAGCACAGCAAAGCATAATTATCAAATGTAATAAATAATTCTGTGAATTCGCTGAAAGTATCTCGTTGCGTATTTGGATACTAGCAGACATATAGTCTTCTGTAAACACGAAATTGTCGATAGAGGTCAAATTTTTATAAATGTTTATTTGGTCATCATCAACTATATAATTAGATAAACATATAGACATCTGTAACAAGAAATTATTTGCTACTTCATCATGTTTTACAGAGGCTGTGGGTATTGAATACACTACACTACCCGATTACATCGAGGGAGCTAAAAGAACTTTGAATAAAGCCAAGCGGTATATGGAAGCGAACAGTTGCCCTTACGCTTTACTCGTCAGGAGGCAGACATTTCTTCCTTGTAAACTACAGATAACGCCATCAAGGTATGTATTTTGTGTGTGCGAGAGCGTACGTGACTGCTTGCATGTTTCTCCAACTGAACCTCGTTTCTAATAACCTCGCTGTGGACAGGTCGTTAACATTAACTCTCAATCACTTTTCTCTTTATAAATACATCACAGGAAAGAATACTTCACAAGCCATTTTAGTGCTACTATCGTATTTATTTATTTATTTTTGATTCGCTAACAAGTGCGTCGTCTTTGCAGTATTAAGTGAACATTGGTATTAGGTGAAATCACACAGTACCGAAAACGTAGCTTTTTATTAATTGCGAAAACTATTTTCCAGAGTGTACTGTCCATGAGTAGGTCTATGTATGTATATCTATTCGTATCCTTCTTAATTCAGGGTACAGCAGGGATGACACTTGCTCATTGGAGATAATAAGACTAAAAATTTCATATCGTAGACCACATATCAGTCGTTGAACTCTGAAATACGTCATCCTAATTGTCGCATAGTCTCACGTTGTGATAATGAATTAAAATTTGTACCCAAGGGTATGAGGCACAGAATCTCCAACATTAGAATAGCACCTTAGAACTGAACGAAATGAGGATAATCCTACCTGTACCCCAGACGTAGGTCATACATTAATCAAATGAAATTATATCTTCCAGGGACATATTAAGTCTCAACTTTATCTATGATAACGAATACAGGTCTGTATACCTTATCATAGATACAGGCCTGTATTCGTTATCATAGATAGATTTGAGATTTTATACAGGGTGTTACAAAAAGGTACGGCCAAACTTTCAGGAAACATTCCTCACACACAAAGAAAGAAAATATGTTATGTGGACATGTGTCCGGAAACGCTTACTTTCCATGTTAGAGCTCATTTTATTACTTCTCTTCAAATCACATTAATCATGGAATGGAAACACACAGCAACAGAACGTACCAGCGTGACTTCAAACACTTTGTTACAGGAAATGTTCAAAATGTCCTCCGTTAGCGAGGATACATGCATCCACCCTCCGTCGCGTGGAATTCCTGATGCGCTGATGCAGCCCTGGAGAATGGCGTATTGTATCACAGCCGTCCACAATACGAGCACGAAGAGTCTCTACATTTGCTACCGGGGTTGCGTAGACAAGAGCTTTCAAATGCCCCCATAAATGAAAGTGAAGAGGGTTGAGGTCAGGAGAGCGTGGAGGCCTTGCAATTGGTCCGCCTCTACCAATCCCTCGGTCACCGAATCTGTTGTTGAGAAGCGTACGAACACTTCGACTGAAATGTGCAGGAGCTCCATCGTGCATGAACCACATGTTCTAGCAGCACAGGTAGAGTATCGCATATGAAATCATGATAACGTGCTCCATTGAGCGTAGGTGGAAGAACATAGGGCCCAATCAAGACATCGCCAACAATGCCTGCCCAAACGTTCACAGAAAATCTGTGTTGATGACGTGATTGCACAATTGCAACATTACCTTCCTTCAATTGGACCAACTGGCGGTGAATCGAGGAAGTACAGTACATACTGACGAAACTAAAATGAGCTCTAACATGGAAATTAAGCGTTTCCGGACACATGTCCACATAACATCTTTTCTTTATTTGTGTGTGAGGAATGTTTCCTGAAAGTTTTGCCGTACCTTCTTGTAGCACCCTGTGTGTCTCTGTAACATATAACTTCATATGATTAATATCTCACATAATGTTTACTGCCTCCCTGAAACCAGTTCCGTTGTTTTTGATAGCCATTCATTTTTCAGTTATATTTCATTTAACAGTAACCAACAATTAACTTTTTGTTTCGAATGCTCACATAACACCTCATGATAACAAGCTTGAACCGGAACTGTCATTAGTGTAACCACCATGATAGATTAATGTTAGAGTCATAACTGACATGCTCCAAAATAACGAAAATTGAGATGGCGACATATTCTCATATAGCTTTATACATAGAACATAATTCACGTAACAGTTATTCACATTTGGCACAAGATCCTTGAGAAAACCAGTGTTAAACTTCATGGTTGGTTTCAAAAGTCTCATTATCCGCGGGATCTTGTGAGTTTTGTTCCGTACCTCATCTTCACAAATCAGCGATTAGCTCACTTGGCGCCATTTTCTTGTGTAGTAGTAAATATTGATGCCAGTGGAGTGTGTTTTCTGTTCTGTTCAGATATTTTGGGGAATATAATTTAATATAGTGGTTGGAATAAAACTGATTTGAAGCACAAATCATGGAAGAAAACGTTTCACCCGTTGGAGAAAGAGGAAGGCCAAGGAAACGTTCACAGCATCCAGAAATGTGGAAAAGTCAGGAAGTCAAATGAATGAGGTTAGAATATCCTGTTTTCTTCATTGTTTTCAAATTAAACTGGTTCTTGTTATTGGCTTGATTTGTTCCTCTACGCAAGAATGTATAGGACCATTCTTTGGAGATTAACAGTGAGGAATCGCAAATTCAATATTTCAAGTCCATTTTTGAAAAATAAACAGAACCTCACAGTTTAGTTTGTTGTATCATTATAGGTACAAATCTTCAGTGCTGCCCCAGTATCCAACATGTCAACACCGTGGAGGAGCATTTAATTGCTGTTCACTTTCTATGAACGATATTAAAAACTTTCATGATTTGTTTTATAAAACACCGGAAAGATATTATCAGAATCAGTTCATATTAAGGTATGTGGAAATTCACAACGTCATCAGACGTAGACCTAGAAAAGACAAATCAAGTCAAAACCAATAGTCGCAGCTGCTTAGAACGACGAAATATTTTATACGAAGCACACAGGAAAATAAAGTTCCAGTTTGCATGTCAACCTTTATAAATGTATTGGGAGTGTCACGATTCAGAATAAATAATATTACTAAACAGTTTCATCAGCAAGGTTTTGTACACGACCGGAGAGGTGGCTTCAGGAGGGCTGCAGAATATGAGAGACTGTGTCATGAAGTTTATCAATAGTCTAAAGTATGTAGAGACACATTACTGTAGAGGACGAACAGAAAGACGGCATCTGCCTGCGAATATGAACTGTAAAATGTTATGGAAAATTTATTCTTCCAACCCCGAAAACATCCCTGTGAAGGTATCTTACTTCAGGTACATCTTTAACACAAAATACAACGTAGGCTTTGGTACACTGAGAACTGATGTGTGTTCTACATGCTTAAGCCTAGTTGAAAAGTTAAAACATGAGAGAGACCCTAACAAGAAAACTCAATTAATTACTGAAAAAAGGGTTCACAAGTTAAAGAATATGGCATTTTTTAACACCCCGAAGGACAAAGATGTTTAACGTTAATTCTTTCATTTGATTGTGAGGAGAATATTCCATTGCCCAAAGTTCCAGATCATTCATGCTATTATAGCAGACAAATTTATGTCCAGTATTTTACCATTGTTAAAGGTCGCAGTAAATCTGAGTTAAACCGTTCCACTGTCACTTCTTATTGTTGGACAGAAAATGAATTCAGTCGAGATTCAAACACTATAGCCTCATGTGTGTTTGATACATTAAACTCCCTAGACACGTCCCATTACAAACAAATTCGATTGGTATGTGATGGGTGTGTTGCTGCACAAAATAAGAATTCTACTTTGGTTGCGATGTGTATGTTTTGGCTTTCCGTAAAGTCTCCGCCACATATTGATGGAAATGAAATGATTTTTTTCAGTCACCGGTCATAGTTACATTCCTCCAGACCGTGTGTTTGGAAATGCAGAAAGGAAAATGAAAACAATGGAAGTAATAGTAGAGCCTGAACAAGTGTATGAGATAATTTCGAGTCAGTCAACATTGAAATTGGTAGCAAGAGACTCTAGTGTTGCCAACTTCAAGAATTGTGTGAAAATTGCATTACGAAATCCAGGATCATGGCATTTTTCAATTTCAAAATGTAAGGTCATCTACATAAAGCGAGGAGTGGGAAATAAAAATTCTTGTGCGTGGTGAACAAACGTACAGAAATGACTCTGGAGTGTTTATATCTGTGTTTAAATCTGGAGTAAAGGCACTTACACATCCCGAACTCATCCATCCAAAGAATTCAATCTCTTTAGAGAAAAGGAGGGATGTTGAAAAACTTCTGACTGCACATTATGGGGAAACTGGAGAGAAATTGAGGAGCTCAAGTTCTATAAGCATGTCATTGATGAGAATACGTCGGATCAAACTGATCATGAGTGTATGTGTGACATGATTCAAGAGGAACTTAATGTTGTGATGAAGACATAGAAGAGTAAGATTATTTTCAGTTTTAGAAGTGAATCTCCTTCAAATCTTCAGTTTTATTTTAGTAGCTTATCTTCTTTTGGTATCTGATAGTTTCTTTCTTCTCAAAGAATGCTTAACAAGTTTGAATTATTTTCCTGATTATAATATTCTACTTTTCTTTGTGATCAATAATTAGTTCTCATGAATGGAAAATTTGTAAATTCCTTTGATCATTAAACTGAAGAAATGTGCACGGTAGACATTTCTTTTATGAAATTGCAATCGGTATTCCAAACTAGAGAATATCTTTTGTAAACTAACAAAGTAAAGTCCATAAAAGATGAATAATTGGTATGTATCACGATTAACATCGGAATGTAATATTATATATACACTGTAGAAGAGAAAGTGGCTTGCACTCGGAACCAAAAAGTGTTGCATATCGAGTCGCAATACGATAGTTTCCGCGAAAGCAACATCGTCCAAACAGCTCAGTACCAAAACTCACAAGATCCAAAATGGATATTGACAAAACTTTCATCTTCCATAGCTCATTAACAAAACTCACATGATCCATAATATAACCTTAAATAATTATAATTTCTCAATAATCAAACATAATCAGAAATGTACATAATGATTTATAGCCACTGTTCTTGCACATACTGATGTCAATATATGGGACATGCGCACGACGCATGTAACACACGTTTTTAGTCATTTGTGAAAATTTATGTTTTTGGAGCATGTGAGTTATGCTTTTATACCATGACAAATTAGTAGAGACGCAGCATTTACGAGACAGTACACAGAATTGTAGAAGCTAGAAACATTTAAAACTTTAAAAAATCACGTACGTTCGGAAATTAAAATCCGTTTCGACATATAAAAAGAGAGATATAAAGAAAGTAAGGGAGAAATATTTAATACAGTACAACGTCGAATAACATTTAGTTTCACTGACAAGATATCGAAGCAGACGAGAGAAGAGTAAGAAGGAAAAGTATTCATCTTCATTTCCCGTAGCTCCGGTTAGTGTTACATGCAGTGAGTAAGGAATGTACACTCCTGGAAATTGAAATAAGAACACCGTGAATTCATTGTCCCAGGAAGGGGAAACTTTATTGACACATTCCTGGGGTCAGATACATCACATGATCACACTGACAGAACCACAGGCACATAGACACAGGCAACAGAGCATGCACAATGTCGGCACTAGTACAGTGTATATCCACCTTTCGCAGCAATGCAGGCTGCTATTCTCCCATGGAGACGATCGTAGAGATGCTAGATGTAGTCCTGTGGAACGGCTTGCCATGCCATTTCCACCTGGCGCCTCAGATAGACCAGCGTTCGTGCTGGACGTGCAGACCGCGTGAGACGACGCTTCATCCAGTCCCAAACATGCTCAATGGGGGACAGATCCGGAGAGCTTGCTGGCCAGGGTAGTTGACTTACACCTTCTAGAGCACGTTGGGTGGCACGGGATACATGCGGACGTGCATTGTCCTGTTGGAACAGCAAGTTCCCTTGCCGGTCTAGGAATGGTAGAACGATGGGTTCGATGACGGTTTGGATGTACCGTGCACTATTCAGTGTCCCCTCGACGATCACCAGAGGTGTACGGCCAGTGTAGGAGATCGCTCCCCACACCATGATGCCGGGTGTTGGCCCTGTGTGCCTCGGTCGTGTGCAGTCCTGATTGTGGCGCTCACCTGCACGGCGCCAAACACGCATACGACCATCATTGGCACCAAGGCAGAAGCGACTCTCATCGCTGAAGACGACACGTCTCCATTCGTCCCTCCATTCACGCCTGTCGCGACACCACTGGAGGCGGGCTGCACGATGTTGGGGCGTGAGCGGAAGACGGCCTAACGGTGTGCGGGACCGTAGCCCAGCTTCATGGAGACGGTTGCGAATGGTCCTCGCCGATACCCCAGGAGCAACAGTGTCCCTAATTTGCTGGGAAGTGGCGGTGCGGTCCCCTACGGCACTGCGTAGGATCCTACGGTCTTGGCGTGCATCCGTGCGTCGCTGCGGTCCGGTCCCAGGTCGACGGGCACGTGCACCTTCCGCCGACCACTGGCGACAACATCGATGTACTGTGGAGACCTCACGCCCCACGTGTTGAGCAATTCGGCGGTATATCCACCCGGCCTCGCGCATGCCCACTATACGCCCTCGCTCAATGTCCGTCAACTGTACATACGGTTCACGTCCACGCTGTCGCGGCATGCTACCAGTGTTAAAGAGTGCGATGGAGCTCCGTATGCCACGGCAAACTGGCTGACACTGACGGCGGCGGTGCACAAATGCTGCGCAGCTAGCGCCATTCGACGGCCAACACCGCGGTTCCTGCTGTGTTCGCTGTGCCGTGCGTGTGATCATTGCTTGTACAGCCCTCTCGCAGTGTCCGGAGCAAGTATGGTGGGTCTGACACACCGGTGTCAATGTGTTCTTTTTTCCATTTCCAGGAGTGTATTTGGACTTCTAAATATTCAAATTTTGGAATTTGTTTGTACTCACATCTTTGTGCTGGCGAACGCCTATATTGGTAACTGTTATAGACCTAGTATGATTTCACTTTATGTGAAACAACAGAATTGTAAATGTACACTTACAATACTTGTTCACGGATACAGAAATTTTGTTCCGTTCGCAACGTGGGGCTGAATTGTTCTGTTGCCACAAATTCACAAGTAAGAATGGAAGATTATTAACATTTGTTACCAGAAAACACTACATAGTCACCAAAGGTCGTTACTGTTTGTCTACCCAACTGTCCATATTTGCTAATACCTGCGGAGAGTGGGATATGAAAACAAACATGAAATTATGTACGGCAGGAGAGTACATGTCGTCTTGATTTATTTCCGATCTTGAATTTTTAAGTACCATTTCTGTGTGCTTCATAGTTTCATCTTCGGCTTTTCTCTATAAATTCTGTACACGACTCGTTGTTGGTATTTCTTAATCACATCACATAGTCAAACAACGCGTTAACGTTTATCTTCCCTATTCTTACTTCTTTGACGTTGGCAGAGCCCTCTGCCTCGCCTAGACGATAGTCATTATATTTGCATCTGCAGGTATACTTTCATTTATAATAACTGTCCTCCACAAGTATTACCAAATATTTTTCTCTGCGTAACACAGATATTTTGGTTATTAATTACTTATATGGGTATCTGAGAATGACATATTTCAAAAATGTAAGGTGCTTGTCACTTTCGTTTTCGACCATATTCTATGCCCTGACGAAGCATCTCAGGGATTGAAACGAATTCTAAACAAGCAGTTTCTTCAAATATTTCTAAAAATATATGCCTTCCAGACTAGGGTCTAGCAATGTATTAACACAGGAACGAAGCTGCGTACGTTATACGGGTCTGTTAGGAAATATTCATTCCCAGAAATTTTCGGTTATTTCACTACAACGACTGTGTTATTCTACAAGACGACGACTGCATGATTGCATTCAATCCTAAAATGATCATTTTGAGCATATACTGTATCGACAAGGGAGATTCCACTATTACAGTAGAACTAGAACGATAATTAGGAAATTTATAAATGGTAAACCCACTTTCGTATAGATTTTTCTTTCCGGTCTGTTGACTCTTGTTTCCAGATGACTTGAGTAACAAATATTAAAAATCATATCGAATACAGGGTGATTCAATAGGTTGCGCATAAACTGAAGGAGCTGATAGAGCAGTCGAAATACAACTTAGGAATAGGGGACATATGGTCTTGGAAGTTATCGTGAGTAGGTGAAAACTTTTGAATGTCAGTGACAATAAGGACTATCAATGCATTTGCACCTTAATTTCAGCGAAAACAGTTAACTGTTTACTCAACAATGGTTTAAATTACAGAATGTGTTCAAAATGGCGATCACTATATTCAATACAGGCGTAACATCCTATTAGAAAATTCTGGTGCACTATACCATGTACACCAGGCATCACACGAGCGCCATCAGACGCTGCAATTATCCTGGCTAGAAATTCTTCTTCGTCGGGAGCTGGCACCAAGTGCATAAGGCTCCTGATATGTCACACACACACACACACACACACACACACACACACACACACACACAAAGAAGGTCAAGAAGCGTGAGATCAGGGGAGAGAGGTGGTCATGCAATTGGATCTGCCCTTCCGAGTCAGCGCCTAGGACAGGGCCAACGAGACATGCGGGCCCTGTAGCGTGCGTCATAGCGCCTAAAAACTACGGTTCTTCGAGTTGCAGCGACTGTTTCCTGCAGGGAGCCACTTACTATTTAAGACCAGATTAATACCTCGTAGCTGGGCATGTAAATACAGTCAAGCTCTCTTTGTGGTAAGGTCTTATGGGACCAAACTGCTGAGGTCATCGGTCCCTAAGCTTATGAACTACTCAGTCTAACTTAAACTTACTTACGCTAAGGATAGGTAGCCCACGATTAGTTCCAGGGGACCACGCGAAACCGAACAGCCAGCCGGATGGAGTCATTTGGATGCGACTGGGATTAGCACATCTCGATCTTGGCCGCTTTCGGCCTTCTAGATACTTCTAGACAATTGATGCGCGCCCGCATCTCGTGGTCGTGCGGTAGCGTTCTCGCTTCCCACGCCCGGGTTCCGGGGTTCCCGAGTTCGATTCCGGGTCAGGGATTTTCTCTGCCTCGTGATGGCTGGGTGTTGTGTGCTGTCCGTAGGTTAGTTAGGTTTAAGTAGTTCTAAGTTCTAGGGGACTGATGACCACAGCTGTTAAGTCCCATAGTGCTCAGAGCCATTTTTGAATTGATGCGCTGCTTTTCATACATGCAGTTTCTCAGTTGGCCTCATGAAACTGAGTGCTCCCTATTCCAGCCCTGACACTCCCTTGAGTTAAACCCGGATCAATCACCTTGCACTGTGACCGATCTGCACGGAGGTGGATTAGATGAAACAGCAACAGTGTTTCCCTCCAAAATTTATTCCAGCAAGGAAATTTTGCTTAATACAACTTAAATGGCCAGAAATAGTTTTCTTTTGTTTCAATGCAACTCGCAGACACCAAAGTTTTTCCTGTATTCTTCCAGGTACTCGATGACAAGGGAAATGGCACTGCAGATTATTGTGGATACAATAATGGATAATTCGATTATTGTAAGCACAACAGGAATGCTTTCCAGAGAACTCTTCGAATATCGAGTTTCGAGAGAACAAGGACACGAAAAGGATTTTTTGACAGTGGGATCCATGGGCCATGCCTCTACAATCGCCCTGGGAATCGCGTTGCAGAAGCCAAGTAGACAGGTAATGCTTTCATTATTTCTTTAAATTTTAATTTAAACACTTCATTTGTTCAAAATTTCGATTTAATTCTTCTTTGGTTCATCCTGCAGGCCTAAGTACAATTTAGAAGCTATGAAAAAATAAAAGATTGTAACGATGATATCTAAAATCTTTTTGTTTGATATATTTCCTTAGTAGGTCATAAAATATTTTTTACTATTACTTCATTGATTTTTTAACAGCAGATCTTGGGTTAATTTCTAGATAGAGAACTATTTACTAGTGTGTAAATGTTAACTCCATTCACGACTATGATGAGTGGAATATGATTCAGTTGTGTTCGCTTTGACGTGCTAACTCAGATATTGTTGAAAGGGACTGTGTTCTTCAAGAATTTAATAGATTTCGTAATTCATCGGATCCAGAGGCCCTATATGCCAAACTGTAATTATTAACGATTATTTGTATGGTAGTAATTTAGGTCTGCTGATGTAATTGAGTGGAACCTATCGCGAGAGGTTTCGCTTCAGTGTGCAGTAATCAGTTGGCTTCCGAAGTGGTTAGTTTAAACATGATGTACCTCTTCCTCAGTAGCCTAATTTTGCTGATAAAATTTTTCATCTGTTATGTGAATAGATGGTACTGAGTAAGAATTTATAATACTTCATTTGGTCTGGTTAAATCACTGATCACTTCGTGAAATATCTGAAAACGGGGTCTTCTGACAGAGAAGTCAGCACATTCACTCACAAAGAAGTGTTACAGAGGGCGATGAACCAATATCCGCCACCCATTCCGCCACAGTGCAGTTCGCCGAAGGCAGAACACTAGACTGTATGGATCGTAAGCTACGAAGAACCATATAACAGCACCAAGTCCGTCACCTACACCATCAGTAAACAAAATCCAGTATGAATCCAGAATCAAATCCTAGGTCCAACTACCGTATGGTGCACAATTTGTGAGTGATGAATACGCAGCTGAGATAAAAACAATAGTAAAGTGTGTTAGCTGTGGGCCGCGTTACGCCACTGTCGTGAGATCTGCGATAGGCGCAGCCTCGATACCAACCGGATATCTCTTGCCTCCGCGAGAAACTTGTTGCTCATGCTCCCCGTCTAGGACACTATTTCCAGTTTTGCATCCTCACGTGGCCAGGATATTAAACAGGGTGCATGCAATGGACAAGATCGATATCTTTTTTACGAAGGCCGCTTCGCATGCAAACTGTACACCTTCTAACAGAAATTTTATTTATTATGCTCGATATAATGATGTCTGGTTGCAGGACAATCACTTCAGGTGTTTTTAATAGACAATGAATACATAACAGATGAGATTGGATCTGCCATTGAACTAAGCAATGTCCATTCAGTAACACAGTATGATCATCAGGTTGCAGCTCGTCGCTCCTATTAACTACAAAATAAAGCGGGCTAATGCATTCTTCATGCTCATTACGGATAAACCACGACACAGTACCGATATATCCAAGCTAAAGTTGCAATATCAGTTGTCAGTACTTATAAGCAATTAGATTACGTGTACTGTTCAACATAGAACAGAGTGCTAAAGTATTTCTGCTCATAGAAAGAGATTTTAGAACTTGACGTCTAGATTACTAAAAAGGAATCAAAAATTTGGAACAGTAAAGGATGGAGAATCAAATATACTGTGGTTCAACAAATGGTTCAAATGGCTCTGAGCACTATGGGACTTAACTTCTGAGGTCATCAGTCCCTTAGAACTTAGAACTACTTAAACCTTATTAACCTAAGGACATCACACACATCCATGCCAGAGGCAGGATTCGAACCTGCGACCGTAGCGGTCGCGCAGTTCCAGACTGAAGCGCCTAGAACCGCTCGGCCACTCCGGCCGGCCTCTACTGTGGTCTTGTTCAAAAAGCTACCCCATCATTCGCCATTAAGTGATTTACGGAAACCACGGAAAATATAAATGACGATGGTCGCATGGGATATGAACTCCTCTCCTCCCGAATATGAGTCCAGTGTCTCATTCATGGCGAAAGTTCATTCGCTCGACTCTGTGTTTGCGACAAAGTTACAGATGGTTAATATGGATTCCGAAGGCACCGATGGTGTAAAACTCAGGATGCTCTATTCGCTTACGAGATCCAGCAGGCTGTAGATAGCGGAGCCGAGTATGACGCTGTGTATACTTCCGGAAAAGCCTTCGATACATTTCTGTACTGTAGGCCAGTGAACAAAATAAGTTCTTACGGAATATCGGAACAGGTATCAGAATGGACTGAATGTTTCCTCGCTAAGAGAACCCATTACGTCGTTCTTTTAGAGGATACACGGTAAGAGCGAAAGTATCGTTTAGTGTACATCATGGGAGTGTGATAGCATCGTTACTGCAAACGGCCTGATAGATAACATTAATAGCTCTCTAGGACTGTTTGCAAACATTGCAGTGGTATCTATATTGGGAGGTCATATGTGTAGGAAGATTTGATAATATGTAGGACACTTGAAGACGGTTAATTCCTAGTGCGAAGTTTGGCAGCGGATCCTCGACATAAATAAGTGTGCTGTTAAGCATATACAAGGCGTGTTTTTTAAGTAAGTACCGTTTTGAAATTAAGAAACGACGTGCTAAGATATATCAATAATTTTATTTTTACGTTAAAGCCTGTACCTTAATCTACGCACTGACGCCATTACAGTCTGATTACTTCCTTGTTTACGTTGTGTACTGAGTGTTTAATATGCCTCCGATAATCGTGAGTCCCGCCGACTGTGAAGTACGGGCTATTATAAGATTTCTTAGTGTTAAAGGTCTAAAAACGATCGATATTCATCATGAGATCTGTGCAGTTTACGGAGGAAACATTATGAGTGATGGAATGGTAAGAAAGTGGGTGAGAGCATTTAAAGATGGCCGCACAAATGTGCATGATGAACAACGGAGTGGGCGTCCTTCGGTCGTTAATGACAGTTTGGTGCAGGAAGTGGACAATGAGGTGAGAGAAAACAGACGCTTTACGATTTCCTCCTTGCGGGATGACTTTCCTAATGTTTCTCGTAGTGTTTTGCATGGCATTGTGTCCGAGCACTTGTATTACCGAAAATTGTGCACACGTTAGGTACCAAAAATGTTGACGGATGTGCACAAAACCAAACGTTTAGACAGTGCATTGACTTTCCTTGAGCGTTACCACAACGACGGTGATGATTTCTTAAGCAAAATTATTACGGGCGATGAAACATGGGTGGCCTACGTCACACCAGAATCAAAGCAACAGTCCATGGAAGTTGAGCAAGGGCATCGTTTTGCCGCAAGACAATGCCCGTCCGCACGTGGTGAATCAGACCGAAGATCTCCTCGCATCTTTTCGATGGGAAACTCAAGATCGTCCTCCATACAGCCCCGGTCTTGCGCCCAGTGACTACCATCTGTTCCTGCACTTGAAGAAACACCTGGGCGGTCGGCGTCTTCAAGACGATGATGAAGTCAACAGTGGTGATGCAGTGGTTAACAAGTCAGGCGGCAGTCTTCTATGAGGAGGGTATTCAAAAACTGGTACAACGTTATGACAAGTGCCTCAATGTTGACGGAAATTATGCAGAAAAGTAGATTAAGGTACAGGCTTTCATGTAAAAATAAAATTATTGAGATATCTTAGCAAGTCTTTTTTTAATTTCAAAACGGCTTTTACTTAAAAAAAAAACACGCCTCGTGAGTAGACGAAACGGTTCGCTGTCGCTCGCTTACACGATCGTACATCAATCACTGGAATTATCAGAACTGTCAAACATCTAGGATTATCTATTTCAAGTGATTTAACGTGGAACAGCCACATAAATCTAGCAGTGGAGAAGAGAAATGTCAGACAGACGTATCGCAAGAATCTGAAGAAAGCGTAATTCAGCAACGAAGATGATAACTGGGAAACCCTCGTTGGAACAGTTCTTGTGTATAGCAAGTATGTCTGAGTCCTTTTCCAACGGGAAACAAACAGAAAATTAAAATAATAGATGTGTGATTAGTTACGGGTTTGTTTGGTAAGAATGACAGTTTCACAGAAATGCTCAACCACCTACAATGGGATACGCCAAAAAAAAAAAAAAAAAAAAAAAAAAAAAAAAACGCAGTTTAACACGTAGAGCCATACTCTAAATCTTCTGAGAGTCAACATTGATAATTAAAAAAATATATTGCTGCCTACAGCTTATACCTCGCGTGAGGATCAAGAGGTCAAAATTAGAGAAATTCTGGCGAATACAGATGGTAACGGCTATACTTCCCCTGTCACATCCACGCATGAGGCAGGAAGGATGAAAATGATTCTTGTACATCATTTATCCCTTCGCTGTGCATCCTGTGGTAACTTGAAGAGCACAAATTTAGATCGTCAAACGGTGAAGGATTTTTTTTCTGTTTGACCAGCAAATAGTTCAGACATGCTGTCGCTGGGTGTCCTGAAATGCGAGTTGTAGACATCATTAGCCTAATGTGTGTCAGATACATCAACTTATGCATCCTTATTTTGCCTTTTAAGTATTATGGAACCTTTTTTGAGTCTGACGCCGATTCTTGGTAACTTGTGATCATCTCCTCCCTCCCAAATGAGGTTCAGTCCAACTGCAACTCGAGACGCTGAATGTGAGTAATGATATCATTGTGTAGTCGTTTTAGTTTGCACGTACACAGGAGCCCCCAGCACTGTTGGTTCTAGCACGCCACTGCTTCAAGCAATGCTCGAGAGGCCTGAGTGCTGTCTGCTCACTGCATTAATGTGCCAGGACCATCATCGATTTCTGTGTAGGCTGGAAGGTTATTAATACATAATATAAACAGTAGAAGTCCCCGAAGTACTTCCTTGTGACCTTATTGTCGTAACAACAGGTAAGCCGCACGGGGTAGCAGCGCGTCTAGGGGGTCTTCTCATGGTCTGAGCGTCTGACCCCGTCGGAGGTTCGAGTCCTCCCTCGGGCATGGTTGTGTGTGTTATCCTTAACGTAAGTTAGATTAAGTAGTGCGTAAGCTTACGGACCGGTGACCTCCGCAGTTTCGTCCCATAAGACCTTACCACAAATTTCCAATTTCCAACAACAGGTAATGCAGACAGTTTTCCCTAAATGCTCTATATTGAGATTTGGGGTCTTGAAATATACAATGCACTTGGGAATCCAACACTGTTTAGCTTGTGAATAAGGATGCCGTGCCAAATATAATAAATACTTTCTTATTAACCAAGATTATAAACCATTTGAATTTGTACACATTGGTCCTAATCTACACGAAGTGATTACTGTCTCGATAGATGGAGTTTCCTGAATACGATTTGTTGCAAACTGCTGTTGTCAAAAATCACCGTTTCTATCTAGAACAGGAGCTTTGCTGTGGGCAATTTGTGTAAAACCCCATGTGATTTTATGTTAGTGTTCGTCTAATATTTTCGCAGGTTCCTGATGTAAAATGCCTGGGACTTTCTAGTTAATTGTAATGTGTAAGTACTTAGTCAAATGAGTCTTCCAGCACGAATGGTTCTGAAAGTGCAGTGACCATTAGTTTTGCCATCTCAGTATATAGACATCGTAAAAATGCAGTCACTTTGGATTCTGCTTTAAAAAAGTAAAGTCGTGTAGCTTTGCTGGCTGAGAGACCCTGAAGGGTAGGCTCAGCCTCCTAATTGGAAGGGTTTTTCCGTCATTCACTCACAATGGGACCTTCCCTACGCGAATGGTGAGAGTTGTGTGTTAAAGTGTATCTGATAAATGTAGGTGTAGTTAGTCTGGTGTCGTGTTTGTGTCGGATGACGATGAGAGAAGAGAAAGAGTGGCATCATATGCCGGCACATAGCATACTCCTCACGATTAGCACCAAGAGACCCTCGAGCTTAATATCCCCATTCGACAGACGGATCACTATCAACGGTGTCATATGCCCTCACTTCAAGAGACACTACGCAGAGGTCTGGAATTTGATTACGGCATTGGCGCAAAATCTAGTGAGCAAGAACCTTGCACCACCAGCCTCCTTCCCCTCTGCCAAAAAGGCAAAGGGAAAGCAACCGACAAGAACTTGGCGTACCCAGGATGTTATCCATCCAAGTTCTGGCCGTGTCCGACGTTGCGTAACTTCGGTGATCTGATGAGAACCAGTGTATTCAACGAGGCAAACCATTGTCTTGTTTTCTGGAGAACCGACAAGATGATATATACAAGCCACAGCGGGAGGTACATAGTTCTATGAGTTTGGTTAATCCTATGTGTTTGTATCTTTCTCCACATTACGCTCTATAGTAAGTTAATTTTTTGATTGTGTAGTGGGTGTGTAATGGACTGCCAGCTGCTTTAGAGGCCCATCGTTTTGAATAGTATCCTTTAGAGTTGATGTTGTTTACAACTCAAACAAAATGTTCAAATGTGTGTGAAATCTTATGGGACTTAACTGCTAAGGTCATCAGTCCCTAAGCTTACACACTACTTAACCTAAATTATCCTAAGGACAAACACACACACCCGTGCCCGAGGGAGGACTCAAACCTCCGCCAGGACCAGCCGCACAGTACAACCCAAACGGCATCGACTATAGCGTCTTGGTAGGCATCTGTATGTCGTGTGTTTCGTCGTTTCATCAGTTCCTGATATTTGGCGTGTCACTTCGTCTACAAGAGTCTGACTTGAAATAGTTTTCAACTGATATTGGTAGTCATTGCGATACTCTTTTAAGAAGCTAACCTATCCATAGTAGTATGTAGTTCTTCTACATCTACATGACTATGCTGCAGTTCACACTTAACGTGCCTAGCAGAGGGTTTTCTGAATCACTTTCAAGCTATTTCTCTATCGTTCCACTCTATAACAGCGCCTGGGGAAAGTGAACACGTAAATCTTTCTGTACGAGCTCTGATTTCACTTATTTTATTATGATGACCATTTCTCCCTATCTACTTGGAAGACAATAAACTATTTTTACATTCAAGTCTCTTATCGTGTCCGTGACGTTCTCCCACCTGTTACGCGATAAAAAAATGAGCTGCCCTTCTTTGGACTTCTTTTTATATCCATAGTCAGTCCTGTCTGGTAAGAATCCCATACCGCACAACAATAGTCTAGCAGAGGACGGACAAGTGTAGTGTGGGTAGTCTCTTTAGTAGGCCTGTTGCATCTTCTAAGTATTCTCCTAATAAAACGCAGTCTTTGGTTTGCCTTCCGCGCAACATTATCTGTGGGACCGTTGCAATTTAAGTTTCTAGTAATTGTAATGCCTAGGTGTTTAGTTACATTGACAGACTTAGATTTACGTGATTTATGGTGTAACCGACATTTAATGGATCTTTCTCGTTCTCGTGGTGATAACTTTCCCGTACTCACAGACAGTTGCCACTTTTCGTACCGCACATATATTGTCTCTAAGTCATTTTGAAATTGGTTTTGATCTTCTGATGAGTTTACTAGACGGTAAATGACAGCATCTTGTGTAAAAAATCTAACAGGGCGGCTCTGATTGTCTCCTAAATCGGATATATAGGGGAACGCCAAATATCGCTTCCGTTTTGCGCGAAGATTTTCCGTCGACTGATATGTACTGTGACCTTTCTGAAAGGAAATCACGTATCTAGTCACACAACTGAAGCAATACTCCATAGGCACTTAATTTGATTAAAAGTCTCTTGTGAAGTACAGTGTCAAAAACCTTCCGGAAATCTAGAAACATGGAATCAGTTGGAGATCCCCTGTTAATAGCATTCATTACTTCGTGAGAATAAAGAGCTATCTGTCTTTTACAAGAAAGATATTTTCTGAATCCGTACAGACTTACCTCCGAGGTAATTCATAATGTTCTAACATAATATATGTTCCAAAATCCTACTGCAAATCGACGTCAGTGATATGTGTCTGTAATTCAACGGATTACTCCTATTTCCTTTCTTGAGTATTGGTGTGAGTTGTGCCGCTTTCCAGTTTTTTTGTATACATCTTTCGTCTTGAGAGCGATTGTATATGACTGCTAAGTATGGGGCTATTGAGCCCGCCCGGCTAGCCGCTTGGTCTATCGCGCTGCTTCCTGAGCGGGAAGGCATTCTGGTCCCCGGCACGAATCCGCCTGGTGGAATTAGTGTGTGCCGGCCAGCCTGTGGCTGGTTTTTAAGGCGGTTTTCCATGTGCCTCGGTCTCATCTGGTATGAGACGTCAAGCGAATTTTTGTCTGCTTTTTTTTTAAATAGATTTATTCTGCATTTGCTTTTGGTGGATTTCGATGATGCGGTGGTCAGTCTCGTTACAGCGAACATTCTGCCACTTATCACCGCATCCCTCATGATGCTCCGTACTTGCTCAGGATTATTTGTTGCTAAGAGGTCAAGCATGTTTTTGCAGCCATTTACACTTCAAGTGGGCTTCTGAACTAACTGCTAAAAAATAAATTTCGGGGAAAGCATTTTAGTACAGTTTCTGACCATGTTTTATACCTACCAGCTGCTTTGAACATGTATTTTCACTAACAACCGAGGGTAGATTGAAGCCACCCCCAACTGCAATTGTATGGGGGGGGGGGGGGGGGGGGGGGGTACCAATTAATATTATACTCAAGTTTTTTTAACTGTTCAGCAACTGAATCATCTCGGTCGGGGTGTCGGTAAAAGGAATCAATTATTAATATATTCCGGTCGACAAGTATAACTCTAACCATACCATCACCTCAACTTTGCTACTTCTAACCAGAACAAACCCGGCGCCACCAGCAGTATTTAAAATATCTTTTCTGACCACAGTTAGATCTTTTGTTAACATTTCGGGTGAATTTATCTCCAGCTTTAGCCAGCTTTGGATACCTGTAACCATTTGAGCTTCAGTGCTTTCTATTAGCGCTTGGAGCTCTGGTTGTTTCCCAACACGGCTACGACAATTTACAGTTGAACCACTGATGGTTGCTATGTCTACCCTCTTCTTCTGCTTGTCATGCACCCATTGAAACTGAGGCCCTTTCTAGTCTTTCCCGACAGCCTCTAACCTTTTTAAAAGAAGAAGAAAAAAAAAACTCCCACTCCACACTGCTCGTGTAGATACTTCATGTGTGTAGTAGACTCCTGAGAGACTAAGCTGAACCCGAAACCCCGCCATGCTATGGCATAAGTCGAAAAATCTGCAATCTACACGGTCGCAGAATCGTCTAAGCGTCTAATTCAGAGTCTTTCACTCGACTCTGAACCAAAGGTCCGCAATTGGTCGTGTCGACGATGCTACAAATGGTGAGCTCTGCCTTCATCTCACAAGCAAAACTTGCACTCTTTACCACTTCAGAAAGCTGCCTGAAAACAGACAGAATCTCTTACGATCCAAAGTGACACACATCATTAGTATCGACATGAGCCAACACCTGCAGTTGGCTGCACTCGGTGCTCTTCGGGGCACCTGCAAGCACTTATTCCACATCTGAATGGACACCTCCCAGTATCCACACATAGTGCTCACTGGATTTCTTCCCCTCCTTAGCAGCCGTATATCTAAGAGGACACATTACGTGTCTGACATTGGAGCTCTCAGTAACTAGTAATGCCACTCTCTGTGGCTGCCCAGATCCTGCGGGCCAGAGACTTCCTCTGGAACGGGTACTCAGCTGCATCTGGCTCAGGGTCTTTCTTTACAGGTGTACTGCTGATAATGTTACACATTTTTTTTACAGGTTTACTGTAGACGGTGTTACATATTTTGTGTTTTAACTGAAGAATTTTTCCAAAATGGTTAACATGACTCTAAGCACTATGAGACTTAGCATCTGAGGTCATCAGTCCCCTAGACTTAGAACTACTTAAACCTAACTAACCTAAGGACATCACACACACCCATGCCCGAGGCAGGATTCGAACCTGCGACTGTAGCAGCCACGTGGTTCCAGACTGAAGTGCCTAGAACCACTCAGCCACAGTGGCCAGCAGGTATTTTTCGCTCATGTTTCAAGTGATATTAATGATATTCTTGAAAGTGTTTTCAGACAGAAGTATTCTGTGATTTTTATGATGTATTGATCTACCACGTGTCAGACAGTATGGTCTTCCTTTAAAAGCTTCTTCCTGGTGTTAACTGGCACAGCTGTCTCAACAGTCAAGATTTTGATAGGAATTAATCATGACAGAGTTGAAGAGAAATTTTCTTCTGCAAGATAAAGTAGTACAAGCAATACTAGAGTGACTGACAGGGACAGGAGGTCCTTAAAGAGGGTTATCATTTCAGATAAGAAGACTGCTGGCACCAAAGCATGATAGAGAGTTTGAAGTTCTTAGGTGTGCATATTAATGAAATTTTAAACTGGAGAATTATATAGCACAGCTTCTAAAAGTTTAGGGTGAGCTACTTTTGCCATAAGAATAATTGCCAACTTTTGGAGACATAGAATTCAGTAAATTAAATTATTTTGCATATTTTCATTCATGGATGTCTTACAGACTGATATTCTCACTTAGGTAAAAATATTCATTGCACAGATAAGTACTTATAATTTTGTGTGGCATTCATACACCTACATCTTGTAGGCATTTGTTCTATTGACGTGTTCCACATCATACCCTCTTTGACAAATATGATCTGTGCAACAAGTAACTAACTAACTGAACCCAGGACCACAGTATACTGTAGGTCAGTGAGTAATATGTAGACAACAATGTTTCATTATTTTATTACTTCTTAAGCATTCTTAAGATGTAACACCATGCAGTAATTTTGTGTTTAGTGTTTCTACATAACTTTCCCATTGAAAATAACTGTCTATCCATACTCATAATAATTTTTTGTGGGAGGCCTTCTGAAGCCTAAAATTTCCAAATTCCATTACTATGCCAGATTCTTCTTTGCTTCTTAAGTGGCTGAAGCTCATTCACACTTCTGTTTGCCATTAACTACCAAACAGTTATGACAAAACCATTTTCCTACCTCTTCTGCTATTACTACTATTTTCTACTGTAGGTTGGGTACATTTTGTTACTTAATAAAAATAATGGTGCTGTCTACAAAATACACAGCATTTTCTGCATATAACTGTAGCAGTAAATCATTTAAAACTACTGATAACAACAAAGAGCCTAGAGGTACTTTATTTAACTTTTCTGACTGTTGAGACTGAAGTTCTGCCATCATGAAAAACTTATTCCCTCTGATACCTGTCTGACAGACAGGAGTTGAACTAGTCATTGGTCATAAACAGGATACCATAACAATATAATTTACTCAGCAAAAGGTTCAGAAACAGCCCACAGTTTGATTCATCACTGTGTATGAGACTAAGGTTCACTTTCTAAAAACAAAGACTGTGGTTTCAGTAGGTTTGATTTTTCTAATGACATGCTGGGTACTGGACAGTATTTTACTTTTATTCAGCAAATCTGATAGTCCTCCATATATTATTCTTATGATATTTTTTGAGAATCTGTGTAATAATAACACTGGTCTGTAATTGGTTACATCATATCCACCATCGTTTTGAAGGAAAAATAAATAAATAAATAAAAATAAAAAATAAGGCTTTTGCTATCAACTTCAAAAACTCTATACAACATTTTGTTTTTCAGTCTGCTAATGCAACTAGTGTCTTTAACTTCTGATGGTGTTCCTCAATGTGGAGAAATAGATTTTCTTCACTCATAGGAACTTAAGAGTTTGAAATGTTATTGTTGGGTTCATTCAAATACACTTCACTACATGGGTGTACAGTTTCGAATAATACAAGTAGTCATAATTCACTTGAAACATATACTCTCTGTTCCTCTGTAAATCTGGAATGAAGTATTTCATTGTGCAGCTCTCCTTACATTGCAGTCTTCATTGTAGGTATTCTGTGGAAATTTCTGTCTGACTTTAACAAACACTTAAACACACTATGGTACTCAATTGGCCAGCTAAACACCCAATCTTAATCTCATAGAAAATGTCTGATGCTAATAATGAGTAGACTAAAGGTATTTTCAGAAATGTTTTGTAGAGAACAACAGAATAGGTTTCAGATCAGAAAATCTTGGTTAGAAGTGTTTCTCCAGTCTACCAAATTGTTGAAAAACATAGAGGCTACATCTATCCCAGTACATACTCCCTTTCAAGTACGATAATTTTTTGATAAAGTTAGCAGAGTTACATTATGGGAAATTTTAGGAAATAATGGTGTACTTCAGCATGTAACGCATATTATTCAAATTACATACAAACACAGCAAAATCAAAGTACAATATGGAATGCCATTTGCAAGAACCTTCTCTCAAAGAGTGAGACAATGGTGTCCTTTACCACACACATTCTCATACACATGTATAAAAACAGATGTATGAATCAGTTGCAGCTCATGCCCATTTTCTTTGGTGGAGTCCAGATAAAAAGGCAATAAACTTCATAAAGGAACCATTTGTAACTGTTGTTATATAACATTCATGTACATCATTTATGTTAGAGGAAAGGAACCTTTCAACAGGCTTCTTTCCCATGATGTACCTCAGTATAATGACAAACTGACTTTTGCATGTAATATGTGTTATTCCAGCTGCCTGCACAGAAAGAAAAGTGGCAGCATTAATGTCTTTAAGCAGTTCTTCAATGTAAATGTGATACTTACAGCCTGAAAGTTCATTTTGTATAATTTGTCACACATATTTACAAGTATAAGTATTACAGCCATCTAATTCATCAACTAACACACTGTCAAGATTTTCATGAAGAGATAATAAATCTAAGAAATTACCACAGTTAGCTGAACCCTTAGTGCTAACTCACAAGTTGTATGAAACATTAAGCACTCAACTACTTGTTTAATATGTGTCTGTCCTTTGTAACTAATTAATCATGTTTCTGAATGGACATTTTATACACTAAATCAATCTGAGAAGCACTGTGAAAGGTGCCAAAAATTTTATATTTACAAGCATCCTCTAAATGTAATACACTTTCCTCGTGTGTGTTAAGGGGTTCTCTTAAATATGAGGGCTGTTCAGAAAGTAAGGTCCAATCAGTTGTGAAATGAAAAACAAATGAAAATCAAAAAAAATTTATTCCCAACAGTTAGCCACACCTTCCAGCTACCTCTCTAAATAGTTGCTACTCCAACTTAGACATTTGTCGTGGTGTTGTACAAACTTTCCAGTACCCTCATCACAGAAAGTAGCTGCCAGAGCTTTCCACCAATTCTCTACACTGGTCTGCCTTTCCTTGTTTGTGCCAAAATGTTCTCTTCATAACTAGTGGTTCATGTGAACAGAGATGACAATGGAGGGAGCCAATTAAGGGCTGTATTGTGGGTGATGAAACACTTCTCATCGAAAAAGCTTCATTACCCCTGCAGAATGCGGATGAAAATTGTCTTGAAAAAAGAAATTCATGACATCTATGTTATATGGGTTGCATAGCTTCAGGTGAAATCTCTCACGAGATCCACATACTTGGCAGGAGACACTGTTGTCTTAGGCATTTCTACTTGATCATTTTGCACTCTGGACAGACAAGGGTGACATGAAGTGAATGACAGATACACTAAAGACACTGCCCAACACATCTGTGCAAAGTTGCATTGGATTTTCACAGTGGTTTCCATTTCATGCCTAATCAGACCTTACTTTATGAATACACCTCATACTTTAAATCCTTAGAGCTGATTGTTGTCCACAATCTTTCACCACCAAATAACATGCAATAGAAACAAACTTTTGTTTCTCTTCACTCACTGTTAAATACAACTATGTACTGCAGAAAGTTATTTTCTTCTTTCCATCAGGTTGAGACATTATGAATCCTTCTGGATGATTTGGGAATGACTGCTTAGTTTCTAGGTACTCTTTCATATACAGAAAATTGTAGAATTTTGTAGCAAGCAATCCGCTTTATTGATTTTAAGATCACTGTAAGAATTCTTGAGTTTCAGCCAAAAAGCTCCAGAGTGCAAAACACTACTGAAAGATGGCCACACATACTATTTGCGACATTTTGCGTTGGCCTACAGGAAGGTGTTTTAAGTGATGTAGATGAAAATTTGGGTTACAGGCTTAAGCCAATTGGCCCCAGGCACTGTGTATAGGTGCAGATGGGTCGAGAGTGGTAAAGTGACAGACAACAGAGCTCGCTCAGGTGCAGGGAATGAGGGGTATGCATAAGCCAGTCCATCGAGTGGGACCATCCAAAGTAGCTCCAAGCTGTGCTATGGACAGGGTTGAGGTGGAGGAAGGGAAACAACTTGATCATGTCACTACAACTGTAGTTTGCTGAGCTGAGGGTATGGAGGCAGTATGGGCCTTGAAGTGCTGGCCCTCGGCTGAATAGGGTGGGGAAAGGAGAAGAGGTCCATCACTGTGGAACGATGGGTTGAGAGGAGGGGTGATGGAGAGTAGCAGCAAGATTTGGCCCCACTACTGGCAGCTTAGAGTAACATTGTGTGTTTCTGTAATGGAACTATGGAAACTGCACCTGATTACTGATAGTTACCCATACTATGCCAAAATCATTTCATACTACTACACCAAAATCATGTCATACTCAAACTGTTTCATATAAAACTGAAAAAAAATATGCAGAATGAAATTATATCACAAAATTCTTCAAGATCTGGCTCACACATGTTCAGTCCTTAGATCCAAAGTGAAATTGTCCTCAAGAATGTGGAAAAAGTAATAAATTTGAAACATATTTTCATTTTGAAGTTAAAAACAAACTACTGGATTGATTTCAAGCAAACTTGTTACATGTACTGCTTAATGTCTGAAAAGAAGTACTGTGAGGGTACGAACCAGCTATCTCCCCTTGCAGTGGGGGTGGCATAGGGTGCAGCCATAGAAAGAGGAGGGAGGTGGAGACGGGCAGTGAAACGGATGAGGAGGAGATAGACAGACAGAGAGAGGAGAGGAGGAGATGAACAGATAGAGGGGAAGGAGGAGATGAACTGAGAGAGGGATGGGAGGAGATGGACAGAGAGTGGGAGAACAGGGGTAGAGAGGCAGGGAGGAGAGACGTACAGATAGAGGAGGTAGGAGGATATTGACAGAGAGAGGTGGGAGGAGGAGGAAGTGTGTGCAATACATGTGGCATACATCTGTGCAGGCAAAACCAATCCTAAAAAGCTAGTTTAATCCCCTGATATTCTGATGTGGTGTACTAACATTATTTTTCACTGTGCTTTTATGGGAATCTTGTGACATATTAACATTATTTTTCACTGTACTTTTATGAGAATCGTGTGATATATTAATATCTCTAGTACCTACCTGTCTGAGCTTCTGATTAAGCTTAATTTCATTCTATTTTGAATCACTGGACACTGAGCCTAAAAAAGAAGAACTTCCATAAGTTTCAGTGCCCCTCCCCCTAAAGATTTGTTATCATCCCAACCAATTTACCCTTCCCTTTGCAACTGAGATCCAGGCCACGTCTTGTGAAGTCTCACCTACAAATACCATCAACAGGAACCAAACCTATGCCTGACAAGGTAGCCACCCAGAGCAGCTGATCTAACTCCTTATTGACCCTCCTGACAGAGATGTTCAATTGGGGCCAATCATACTGCATGAAAGCAGGAACTGAGCCAACATTTGTATGGTTTGTTGCAGATGCTATCATTAACAGGACACACAATATTGTATCCCTGATCCCTATCAATACCGTTTTCTGCTCCTCCCACTTCCACAACATGATCCATCTTTGTAAAAACCTTGCGTAATGATGCTACATCATCTATCACTTGGCTAGGACATTAACTGGACTTGAAAAAACTTGTGACCTTGAACCTGTCACCTAATTTTTCTTCAAGATCTGCCTCACACATGTTCAGTCCTTAGATCCAAAGTGAAATTGTCCTCAAGAATGTGGAAAAAGTAATAAATTTGAAACATACTTTCATTTTGAAGTTAAAAACAAATTTCTAAACTTGTCACAGATTTTTAAATTTATATTCACTAAATGTTTGCATGAAATCATTACAGTTTTGGCTGTTAAAACAAACTGCAATAAATAATGTTTTAACAGCCAGAAACAGAATGATTTCATTTAAAAATTTCACAAATGCTGTGGACCAGTTATCACCAGACTTCTATATTCACAAAAGTACAGAAGAAAATACTTATGCTATTGTAGCCATATATCATCACACAAGTACAGAAGTGGGATTTTATGAAAACTCATGTTATTTGATATTAATAACAGTATACATGTTAACTGGTTCTACTAAAAACTTCAGTTATGTAGGAAAGTTAACCAACAACAAATCCTTTAGGCTCCTTTACAATTGCATTTTATTGGTGACTAAACATTTGATAACTGCTGAAAAGTTATTGGAAATGAGTGTTACTGATTAATGGACCTCTCTGGGTCAAAGTGTGTGAATATAAATCTTTAGGCAGCTTATTCTAATTTCTTTTATTGATTTCATGAACTGAGCTGTTTGTTCAAAATTCCTTGTAGAGGACTCTGCAAGACATTCTTAAATTCAAACCATGAATAATTCATATTACATGCTTTTGGAGTCAGAGAACTTCATCTTGGCTTGATGAGTTGCATTAAAATATGACCCTGTATGAGATTATAGAATGAAAGTAAGTCACATATGTCTTTTTTTAAATTTTGTATCACATATGTCTAACAACATTCCTATAACAAATAAAGATTTGTTCAAATGTTTCAGCAATTCTGTGATGTCTTCCTCTCAGCTGAAATTAGTATGAAATTGTAAACCCAAAATTAGATCTGTATAGCAAAAACATACAATTTCAAGTCACTGACATAATGTACAGCAGACTTGTGAAAACACAACAATGCATTTACAGTTTTTAAAATGTCATTAATATAATATATTGTACTGAACACATAACTGATACACAACTGATATTTTTTAAATAACAAACTATAAAATCCTGTGTGTTTCCTTCTGCTCATATTTTCAGATCCTTCATAAACTCTTCAGCTGAATAGTAAAATTTCTGCACCTGTCTGCCTTATAAGATTTTTCACTGTTTCTAAATTAATGCTTAGCAATTTTTTTTTCCTTTTGCTTCCTTTTAAGTTTTTGTGCCCATATACTGTGGAGTGTGAGCATAATGTTTTAAACGGTGAGCTGGCAGTCTAAAATTATTTTAATTCCTGGTTTGGAGTGATGTTGAGATTGAACTGCTACAAACAAATCAGACTTTTATGTACAAAGATAATCAGTTCATAGTTTTGCAGTGAGGGAACACTTTATATACTTGTATTTTTCAGGAGTGGGTCACATGATTTTCTTCACTTTATATTTTGCATATTTCTAATGATACTTTTTCAACAAACCAATGCTGTTTATTGCCTTGTTACACAGTTTTCTTATTAATGTTTTATTATTAATGTTACTGCACAACCTAGGTTTCGGGTTATAAGCCCATTTTCACTTTCATTACTGATTCCAAAAGATGATAATGCACAGATAAACATGATAGCAATCAAAGATAATCATTTTTAAGATATTGATCCATAGCTGAATGTACAATTATGTCAATGACATAATTGTAACTTTTTAAGATATCTATCCATAGCTTAATGTACAATTACTTCAATGACATAATTGTATATTAAGCTATGGATAGTTATATTTGCCCTGCCATCCTGTTTATCTGTACATTAATATCTTTGGGAATCACTAATGTACTTGAAAATGGGGTTACAACCCAAAACCTAGGTTGTGCAGTAACGTTAATAATAAAATTGTGAAGCAAGGGGAAAAACAGTGCTTGTTTAGTTAATTTACTATGTTTCACCAAGAAACCACAGTTAATTCAATTAAGATACTTTTTTAAGTTTAAATATTCAAGAAATATGCTCCAAGCTGCCCCAAAATATAAGTCCATACTCCATTACCGATTTGAGGTAGCTGTGATAGACTACTTTCCTTATACACATGCTGTCCTTTCCTTTCAAGAACTGATTGTGATATCTTCGTATTGCAGACATACTCAGCTGGAAAAACTTGTTGCAAAAGTTCCTTTCTGGTAAGTGGCACAAACTTTTTATTGTTGTGGAGGAGGGTTTAGCATTCTGGACACATTGCCATGTACACTCCTGGAAATGGAAAAAAGAACACATTGACACCGGTGTGTCAGACCCACCATACTTGCTCCGGACACTGCGAGAGGGCTGTAAAAGCAATGATCACATGCACGGCACAGCGGACACACCAGAAACCGCGGTGTTGGCCGTCAAATGGCGCTAGCTGCGCAGCATTTTTGCACCGCCGCCGTCAGTGTCAGCCAGTTTGCCATGGCATACGGAGCTCCATCGCAGTCTTTAACACTGGTAGCATGCCGCGACAGCGTGGACGTGAACCGTATGTGCAGTTGACGGACTTTGAGCGAGGGCATATAGTGGGCATGCGGGAGGCCGGGTGGACGTACCTCCGAATTGCTCAACACGTGGGGCGTGAGGTCTCCACAGTACATCGATGTTGTCGCCAGTGGTCGGCGGAAGGTGCACGTGCCCGTCGACCTGGGACCGGACCGCAGCGATGCACGGATGCATGCCAAGACCGTAGGATCCTACGCAGTGCCGTAGGGGACCACACCGCCACTTCCCAACGAATTAGGGACACTGTTGCTCCTGGGGTATCGGCGAGGACCATTCGCAACCGTCTCCATGAAGCTGGGCTACGGTCCCGCACACCGTTAGGCCATCTTCCACTCATGCCCCAACATCGTGCAGCCCGCCTCCAGTGGTGTCGCGACAGGCATGAATGGAGGGACGAATGGAGACGTGTCGTCTTCAGCGATGAGAGTCGCTTCTGCCTTGGTGCCAATGATGGTCGTATGCATGTTTGGCGCCGTGCAGGTGAGCGCCACAATCAGGACTGCATACGACCGAGGCACACAGGGCCAACACCCGGCATCATGGTGTGGGGAGCGATCTCCTACACTGGCCGTACACCTCTGGTGATCGTCGAGGGGACACTGAATAGTGCACGGTACATTCAAACCGTCATCGAACCCATCGTTCTACCATTCCTAGACCGGCAAGCGAACTTGCTGTTCCAACAGGACAATGCACGTCCGCATGTATCCCGTGCCACCCAATGTGCTCTAGAAGGTGTAAGTCAACTACCCTGGCCAGCAAGATCTCCGGATCCGTCCCCCATTGAGCATGTTTGGGACTGGATGAAGCCTCGTCTCACGCGGTCTGCACGTCCAGCACGAACGGTGGTCCAACTGAGGTGCCAGGTGGAAATGGCATGGCAAGCCATTCCACAGGACTACATCCAGCATCTCTACAATCGTCTCCATGGGAGAATAGCAGCCTGCATTGCTGCGAAAGGTGGATATACACTGTACTAGTGCCGACATTGTGCATGCTCTGTTGCCTGTGTCTATGTGCCTGTGATTCTGTCAGTGTGATCATGTGATGTATCTGACCCCAGGAATGTGTCAATAAAGTTTCCCCTTCCTGGGACAATGAATTCACGGTATTCTTATTTCAATTTCCAGGAGTGTAGATAGCCATACCGTAGGTGCAACCACAACGGAGTTTCCCCTTCCTGGGACAATGAATTCACGGTGTTCTTATTTCAATTTCCAGGAGTGTATTTCCAGAGGGAGGGGGAGGGACTGAAAGAAAAGCACCGCTTTGTGTCTTACTGTTCCAATACATTTTCACTTGCTCTTGATTGTTGAAATAGTTATTACTATCCCAGATTCTCATTGTAACCCAGTTTTGTCATGTAAGTCATTTCCCTAATTTTCCTTCAGGCTATGTGCTGGAATATGGCTCTCATCAGAATATCAATTAATTAACTCTCAAACCCAAAGAAAGCTATGAATGATGCCCTATTTTCTGTTTCTTCTCTCACAAAATTATAAAAATTAGTTGACAAAATAAGTGGATGTTTATGTAAAAAGAACATGTTTATCGAATGCTCCATTCAGGAATTCCACACTGGAAATTATCTTTGCCATATAATTCTAGGTGATGTATTTTAAGAGTGCAGATGTACTGTCTGTTCCATTATGATGTGTAGTCAGCATACTAATCACTTGTGAAGAGAATCTGCAGGAATGTACACTCAAGCACTCAGCCAAGTCTGAAGCATTAGTGGTTAAGTATTGTATCTTGACAAGCAATTTACAGCACTGAAATGACAAAGAACAGTTATGATTTTTACATCATAGTATAGCACACAAGACTGCAATTATTATAGAACTCATAAACTTTTAGCACAGCTGTTAAGCAGGGATGTGATGTGGGCAGTATGGGCAGTTCAACACCTTCCATATGAAGATAGTATCAAACTTCATGTTACCTATAATTTCCACACCTTCTTCACATGACACCACAGCATGCAGCTCACTAATCCAATATGAACTCAGTAACACAATAGTGTCCTTCATCAGTCCATGGTAATGCAGTATGGTGTCTGATAGAGGCAGCCTGAGAGACAATGTTGTCTTAGATGTGATAGTAATACTAAAGCAGTCATAATCCCACTTTTAGTGGCTTTCCAGACTAATAGTACAGTGTCAGTAATGTAGTTAGTTAGTTCTAGGTTCTGTCCATCATGTAGGCCTACGTAATACATCATGTTGATAAAATATGATGGGTACCATCCATGCACACTTTTCATTTATTTATGCATCTAAAGACATATCTTCCAGAAACTTTATGCTTTTCTGATATGTGTTTCACAATGTGTCACTGTTTTCTGTAAGACACAATTTGATAACAACACAAATGACAATGTCGGTAATTGCATAAGAAGATGGAAGAAAACAGTTTTAGTATTTATTATTATAGGAATAATGCGGAGACATGTTATTAATAACATTTTCTTTGTGACAGAATGTATTGATTTTAATTTTCTGGAAAATTACAATGGTCCTAATAAACAGTTCAAAGTAATTTCAGCATATTGTTGTTTAGAATGTTGAGTGGAACTCAGTACATAATTTACTTGTGTGATATTCAAGACTAGTTTGTGTGCTATGTGCATGAATTTCTTAGTGAATTATTTTAAAGTTTCATCACTTTGATCTAAATTGTACTCTCAATGTTTGTGAAGTGTGTAGTTTGTGGCCACAGAACTTACCTCTTCAGAGTGTTTATAATATTTTGTGAAACTGTATTACAAAAATCTTACCAAAAAATAATACTGTGGCATATTATTTGCACAGTGAAGTGACAAAACTGATATTGAAATCAGAGCTTCAGAAATGTCTTGTGATTTGCTTCCCCAACTAGGAGAATTACTTTTAGGTATTTTATAATGTAATAAATCTGCGGCCCTTATTTTCAAAATATGAGCTGTTTAATTACAGGTCATAATTTCTAAGTCCTTTCTATATAATAACAAAAGAAATTTTACTCTCAATGCTTGTGAAGTGTGCAAATCATACAATATTCCAGAAAATCAATTGACTTATTCAAATTGAACATCAAATCCATTAACACCTTAAATACTTTTTCTGGTTTTTATACCCAAAATACAATGTTTAGAATAAAATTAGAAATCATGACAATATGGCATTAAATTATTACCTTTAGAATAAGCAACAGGACATTGTTAAGGCATTAATCATACAAACCTGAGCAATAATTTTCTTCATCAGGTATACTGCCTAGATGGTGATGGAGCAATGATAATGCATATGGGTGCCCTTGCTACAATAGGACAGACAAGTCCAAAGAATATGAAACACATCATTTTTAATAATGGTGCACATGATTCTGTGGGAGGACAACAAACAGCTGCTAGAAATCCACAATTTGACATAATTAAAATATGCAAAGGAAATGGATATACACAAGTAAGTTGCGTACAAAATTATCATAATATACACAACAATTACTAACTTGCATGTCTGAATTGTAGCATAATTTGGGGAGTAAAGAAGCTTCTTATTTGTTGAAATTACTGTAACGTCAACAAAGAAATATAAAATTCTTTAAGAAGTTTTACTCATCTCACAGTGTTTTCAAATATAGACCTACTCTCAGAAGTTTTATGATTCCCAAAACTGCTTTTACGTCAAACTTCAATTGCAACCTATCTCTTTACACTGGATATATAGCAAGATACAGAGATTAAAGGATAAAATTATCTATACAGTAGTAGATATTTGTGGTGTAATGGATGTTAAATGCCTGAGACTATAGAAGAGATTGTTAATGCCTACACGTAAGTATAAGGATTAATTTCTTATAGCAAAATAATGAATAACGAGATGGGTATTAACCACCAAAAATCAGATTATGTCTTTTAAAAATGCAGTATGGATGAAGGGAACATTTGCTTTCACTTTTCAAAAGCTATCAACAATTAATGTCATTTACATGCCATAAATTTCAGTGATGTGGCAGGTTTTAATTTTATCGAACAGTGTACACATGAGACCTAGGCCATTTTCATTTAAGTGCATATTTCAGTGAAGAATCCTTACATTTTATGAAAGAAGAGAATAAATAAGTTTGTGAATTGAGAGATCATGTCACTAGTATTTCGAAGCTTCAGCAAATGCTCTGTGAGCTATTGTTTAAGTAGTAAAACCATCAAATTTGTGCATTCACCATTTAACACAGTTTCAGTTTTTGTTTGAAAGACTAGAATATCATGTATCAGAGAAGGGCAGATTGTTCCATTCCCCCACAACCTTTCCTGTAAATGTGGAGATCCCACTATCCTATTGCAATGAACCATGCTCATTTTAAAATTATAATCTAGTCTTTCACCATTTTTCAGTTTTGTGCTTTCTTCTGTCTGATTGTGCAATGTAGCCACACAGTGTAATGTATACATTGGCTAAAATATAACAAATCCTTTTTCAGATGCTTGATTATTCCAGTGCCACTTCACTTGTACACAAAATTTTGCAGGTTTTCACTGCATTCTTCAAAATTAACTATCATCTGCAGTTCATCACTTGAAGTAGAGTGTTACTTTTCCTATAGATTACACTTTTTACACTAAGATTCTAATGCATTTCTTTCCTTTTTGAGGAATGGGGAAGAGCGGGTGTATCCCAAGTATTTTAATTTCTCAGTCTGCATGAATAAATAAAGAGCTCCCTATAAAACATAGTTCAACATTGGCTTATGCATTTTTCTACATCACCTCATCTGTTGACTCTCATTTATATTGATGTCATACTGTTCACCCAGTTCTGTATTGTGCAAATATTCTCCTGAAGAGTCTCTCTCTTAATTCTTTTCTGCCATGGTAATTGAATGACCAAAACTCTAATAATTACCAGTGACCTGTGCCTGAATCATTCACATGTATTTTAAATGATAGTGGTGCCCATACAAGACCTTGTGAGAAATGTAATAAGGTTGTCAATTACTTTGGTCTTATTCTCTGGGATCTGTGTTTTTTAAAGAACTTATACCCAGATCACCACTTTTTCACTAACCTCAGCAGTATTTAGTTTATGAATGAGCTAATCTATAAAAGGTTCCTGCCAAATCCAATAAAACACTGTGTAATTAATTTCCTCACCTAATGTGTCTGATATGTGCCAGACTTTTCATAAATATAGCTAAGGGCTCTTCATTATTGTCCATGGTGGCTATAGCTGCTAGCTGGCAATGTGCAAGTCACTGGTTTTATACCTGCCTCCCGCAGTAACAAGGGGATTGTCATCATAGATACAAAGGTAACAGCCACGGCACCTTCGCTAACTATGAAAGCTGTGCTAAAGGAGTAGTCCAAAACAAATTATGTACTCCAACAGCTTCAAGAACCAATGCAGTACAGCTCAATCCTGCTGGAACAAGCACACAGAAGTCTGAAAGCAAGATCAATAATTCAGGGAAACACTCCACTATTCCAAGTAGTTGCAAGAATAATGGAAAAACAAGATCAGTTCAGCCTACAGTGAGAACCGACACACCGAAGAATGGAAAAATGATCTTAACACCAAAACAACCTTCAAGAATGAACCAGGATTTTTTCTACCCCAGAACAGGAAAAGTTGCAGTATAGAACTTTCAACAAATGTGCAGACAACCAACTTCTCTATGATCAGTTCGATAAAACAAACTGTAAGTATAACTAAATCTAGGCTCCCATCAAATTCTTTTCAAGTTATCAATCTAAATATTCAGTCTCTAAGAAATAAATACTTTGAAGTAGAAGTTGCTTTAGATGAGTTTAACATTGAGTGCTTGTGTCTTTCGGAGAATTGGTGTAGGGAATATGAATTAAACATCATTATACATCCTTGTAGACTAGCTAGCTCTTACTCTAGGGAAAATGCCAGAAGTGGTGGTGTCTGTATTTATACAAAAACAGGGATAAAATTCAAAAGGAGATGTGATATTGAAAAGTTAAGTGTAGAAATGCATTTTGAAGCTGCTGCTGTTGAGTTTTATGGTAAGCAAAGGAAAATGATAGTAATGATTGTGTACAGGTCACCATGTGGAGATGTAGACTTTTTTTTTTCAAAACTAGAAATTACGTTAAACATTGGGTACAATGAAAAAGCTACTGTGCTTCTTTGTGGGGATTTTAACATAAATCTTATGTGCAATAATACGGTTAAAGATAAATTTCTGAATCTTTTACAGAGTTTTAACATGTTACCCCACGTAATAGGTCCTACCCGAATAACACACACATCACAGGTCCTCATAGATAATATATTCTCAAACATAGATTCCAATGAAGTGGAGGTAAATATAACACTGACCTTGGTTTATCTGATCACAATGCTCTTGTGCTTACTGTTTCCCCAATGCATGGGAAAAAAACATCTTGCCACACTTATAAAAGAATTTTTTCTAAAGAAAAGTGCACACATTTTGTTAACTGTCTAACCAATGAAAGCTGGACAGATGTGAGATCAGAATCAAGTGCAAATAATGCATATAATACCTTTTCTTCTATATTCATGTCACAATTTGAAATGTGTTTCCCTACGAAGTTAGAGAGGTCCAAGTCTTCAGAACAAAAGCACACAAACCTTGGATTACTACAGGCATTAGGATTTCCAGTGTAACCATGAAAAGACTGAACCAAGAAATTAATACTTGTTCAAATCCACAGTTTGTAGAATATGTAAAAACATACAGAAAAATATACTGACAGGCAATAGCAAAGACAAAGTTGCTATACAATGACAATTTAATCAGTAAATCAGACAACAAACCACAAACTATATAGGACATTGTGACGAATGAAACAACTACCTTGGGAGAAGAGGAAGAAATAATACCCAAAAGCAGTGAAAATTGCAATATAGAAAAGAAGGAAATGGCAAACTACATTAATAATTATATTTTAAATGTACCACATTCACTAAACTTAAACTTCACAAAACAAAAATTAATACATGCTCCAAGGGTTGCCTGCAGAATGAATATTCCTTCAACAAATGAACAGGAAGTAATTAGAGTGATTAGAAGCTTAAAACCAAAAATGGCAGTAGGTGTTGATGACGTACCAGTTTCAATCATAATAAGAACTGCAGTACAGGTTGCAAAACCTTTAGCACATATTGCAAATTTATCCTTTAGTGAAAGTGTGTTTCCTCAGTGACTGAAGCTCTCAAAAGTGAGGCCACTATTTAAAAATGGAGACAGACATTAAATAGAAAACTGCCATCCAATATCACTTCTTCCTGCTTCCTACAAAATATTAGAGAAACTGATGAAATTGAGAGTCACTAGTTACCTAGACAATAATAGAGTTTGGAATAGTAATCATCATGGTTTTCATGCAAAATGAAGCACAGAAACTGCAGCTAATTATTTGCATATCACAGCATCTTCTTCCTGTCGGTTAAATTTTGAATCTGTAGCATGTCATCTTCATGGTGTAGCAATTTTAATGGCCAGTAGTGTATTTCTTGGTTGTAGTCTATCTACAGCTAATTACAATCTACAACCAAGAAATACACTACTGGCCATTGAAATTGCTACACCATGAAGATGACATGCTACAGATTCAAAATTTAACCGACAGGAAGAAGATGCTGTGATATGCAAATAATTAGCTTTTTTCAGAGCATTCACACAATGTTGGTGCTGGTGGCGACACCTACAACGTGCTGACATGAGGAAAGTTTCCAACTGATTTCTCATACACAAACAGCAGTTGACCGGAGTTGCCTAGTGAAACACTGTTGTGATGCCTCGTGTAAGGAGGAGAAATGCATACTATCATGTTTCCGACTTAACGCCATGCTGGATCCCAATGGCCTTGTATCACTATCAGTTGAGATGACAGGCATCTTATCCACATGGCTGTAACAGATCGTACAGCCACGTCTCGATCCCTGAGTCAACAGATGGGGACGTCTGCAAGACAACAACCATCTGCACGAACTGTTCGACGACATTTGCAGCAGCATGGGCTATCAGCTCAGAGACCATGGCTGCGGTTACCCTTGATGCTACATCACAGACAGGAGTGCATGTGATGGTGTACTCAACGACGAGCCTGGGTGCACTAATGGCAAAACGTCAGTTTTTCGGATGAATCCAGGTTCTGTTTACAGCATCATGATAGTCGCATCCATGTTTGGCGACATCACGGTGAATGGACATTGGAAGCATGTATTCATCATCTCCATACTGGCGTATCACCTGGCATGATGGTATGCGGTACCATTGGTTACACGTTTCGGTCAACTCTTGTTTGCATTGACGGCACTTTGAGCAGTGGACGTTACATTTTAGATGTTTTATGACCCATGGCTCTACCCCTCATTCGATCCCTGTGAAACCCCACATTTCAGCAGGATAATGCATGTCCTGTACGGGCCTTTCTGAATACAGAAAATGTTCGACTGCTGCCCTGGCCAGCACATTCTCCAGATCTCTCACCATTTGAAAACATCTGGTCAATGGTGGCCGAGCAACTGGCTCATCACAATATGCCAGTCACTACTCTTAATGAACTGTGGTATCGTGTTGAAGCTGCATGGGCAGCTGTACCTGTACACGCCATCCAAGCTCTGTTTCACCCAATGCCCAGGTGTGTCAAGGCCGTTATTACAGCCAGAGGTGGTTCTTCTTGGTACTGATTTCTCAGGATCTATGCACCCAAATTGCGTAAAAATGTAATCTCATGTCAGTTCTAGTATAATATATTTGTCCAGTGACTACCTGTTTATCATCTGCATTACTTCTTGGTGTAGCAATTTTAATGGCCAGTAGTGTACTGCTAAATCACAGTAAGACTCAGTTTTTGCAGTTTCTAACACACAATACAACTAAACGTAATGTTTTAATTTTACAGAAAGGGCATATGATTAGTGAAACTGAGCAGTTCAAATTTCTAGGCATTCAGATAGATAATAAGCTGTTGTGGAAAGTCCAAGTTCAGGATCTTGTTCAAAGACTTAATACTGTCATTTTTACTACTTGAACGGTATCAGAAGTGAGTGTTTGTTCGACATTGAAATTAGTCTCTTTTGCTTGTTTTCATTCGCTTACGTAATATGGTATTATATTTTGGGGTAACTCTTCCCATTCTAAAAGGATATTTTTGGCAGTTCGGGCAATAAGTGGTGCAAGTTCACGAACCTCTTGTCGACCCCTGTTCATGAGTCTGGGTATTTTGACATTGGCCTCTCAAAATATATATATATATATATATATATATATATATATATATATATATTCCTTAGTGCCATTTCTTGTTAACAATATCAGCTTATTGCCAAGAATAAGGAGCTTTCACTCTGTTAATACTTGGCAGAAATCAAACCTGCATTTGGATCGGACTTCCTTAACTCTTGTGCAGAAAGGTGTGCAGTATACTGCTGCATCCATTTTCAATAAGCTACCACTCAAACTCAAAAATCTTAGTAGTAATCTATGTGCTTTCAAACCAACACTGAAGAATTTCCTCATGTGTCACTGCTTCTATTCTGTCAAGGAGTTCCTTGAAACATTAAGCTGATTTTTATTATATTGTTGATTTTGTTTACTTAAACTTATGGATTGACTTTTTTTGGGTTCATAAACATTTATTTTTATCTGTTATTACTTTTATGTTGTAATATCATGTACTGACATGTTCCATGACCTTGGAGATTTGCTCCATAATTTGGTCCCACGAAACTTGATATGTAAATAAATTTTAAAAAATCATAGAGCCATCAAACAAAAAACTGTGCCCAGTTCTTGCAAAAAAGCACAGCTCACTCCTTCCTACAAGAAGGGTAGTAGAAGTGATCCACAAAACTACTGTCCAATATCCTTGACATCAATTTGTTGTAGAATACAATGATGTAACTTGAACAGAATGACCTCCTCAATGCCAAGCAGCATGGATTGTGAAAACATTAATCATGAAAAACTGAACTTGCACTTTTCTCACATGACATACTGAAAGTTTTCGATTAAGGCAGTCAGGTAGATGCAGTATTTCTCGGTTTCTGAGAAGTATTTCACTCCATAGCATACCTATGCTTATTGTCAAAAGTTCAAAAGTGTGATCATATGTTGTAGTAAGCAAAATTTATGACTGAATTTATGAGTTGTTGGTAGAGAGGATGCAGCATGTTATCTTGGATGGAGAGTCATCATCAGATGTATAAGTAACTTCAGGTGTGGCCCAGGAAAGTACTTGGGGACCCTTGCTGTTCATGAGTATTTTAATGACCTTGCAGACAATATTAATAGTAACCTCAGACTTTTTGCAGATTATGCAGTTATCTATAATGAAACACTATCCGAGAGAAGCTGGACAAATATTCAGTCAGCTCTTTGTGAGATTTCAAAGTGGTGCAAAGCTTTGCAACTTGCTTTAAATGTTCATAAATGTAAAACTGTGCATGTCACAAAATGAAAAAATGTGGTACTCTATGACTGTAATATCAGTGAGTAAACTGTTGGAATTGGCTAACTCATACAAATACCTGGGTGCAACGCCTCATAGTATATGAAATGGAATGATCACATAGGCTCAGTCCTGGGTAAAGCAGGTGGTAGACTTCAGCTTATTGCTAGAATAATGGGGAAGTACAGTCAGTCTACAAAGGAGATTGTTTACACATCACTCATGCTACCAGTTCTAGGATATTGCTCAAGTGTGTGAAACACATACCAAATTGGACTCACAGTGGATATTGAACACATACAAAGAAGGGCAGCTTGAATAGTCACAGATTTTTTTGGTCCATTGGAGGATGTCACTGAAGAAAATGAACTGGTAGACTTTTGAAGATAGACATAAACTATCCTGAAAAAGTCTATTAATGAAGTTTCAAGAACCGGGTTTAAAAGATGATTCTAGGGATGTGCTACACTCCCTTACACATTGCTCACATAGGAATCATGATGATAAAATTAGAATAATTACTGCGTGCACAGAGACATTCAAACAATCACTCTTCCCATGCTACCTACATCAATGGAATGGGGAAAACCCTAACGACTGGTACAGTAGGATTCACCCTCTGCCATGCGCCTCATGATGATTTGCAGAGTATAGATGTAGATGTATTTACAGGGTACAGTCATGGTTCCCATAGGTTTAAACAACTCAGTGCAGTGAGTTGTCTTGCAATTTTTTGTCATAACTGGTAGAGCCTTTTTTGTAGCTTAAAGATGGTTTGTAGATTCTGCTCATTTGTTCTCCAGAACATTATTACATAACTAATTACAGAATGAACATATGCAAAATATGTTGTTCTGGTTCATAAGCTACTACATACAGAATTTATTACTCTAAGCACAAAAACATGCTTAAGTTACCTGAAGTTGCTTCACAAGGGCACTTATATGCTCAGTCCACTTTAACTGTGTGTCAGCATGCATCCATAGAAATGTTTTTCATACACATTGTGTGAGCTCATCTTACACTTTTAAAGAGTTATTTTTGGATTTTCTGCATATGTGGAAGCTAATGTTGTTGGGGTTTTTACATTCAAGGTTAATTTGTTGTTGCCTACCCACCTGCATACATGCAACAGTGCTTCTTCAGCTTTGTCATTTAGTATACTTGGTGAAGCATCACTGATTATAATGTAATGTTACTGTCATCAGCAAAGAATAGTGTTCACTGTGTCTGACACTCTGGGGAAAATCATTGACATACGCTCCAAGGAAGGAAAAAAAGAGAAAAGAAAAAAGAAAAATAAATAAATAAATAAAATGAAAAAACATACACCATGAAAGAATTACCCAAATTGGATGGAAATTAGTGGATGTGACATACATGTACAGACAAACAAATTATCACTGTTTCAGAAAAATTGGATGATTTATTCAAGATAAAGATCCTCACAAACTGAGCAAGTCAGTAATGTGTTGGTCCACCTCTGGCCTTGATGCAAGCAGTTATCTGGTTTGGCACTGATTCATATAGTTGTTGGATGTCCTCTTGAGAAATATCATACCAAATTCTGTCCAATTGGCATGTTAGATTGTCAAAAGAGTGAGCTGGTTGGAGGACCCCACCCATAATGCTCCAAACATTTTCAATTGTGAAGAGATCTGGCAATCTTGTTAGTCAAGATAGAGTTTGGCAAGCATGAAGATAAGCAGCAGAAACTCTCACCATGTGTGAATAGCTATTATCTTGCTGAAATGTAAGCCCAGGAGGGTTTGCCATGAAGAGCAACAAAATGGGCATAGAATAAGATTGACATACTGCTGTGCTGTAAGGGTGCCACAGATGGCAACCAGAGGAATCCTGCTATAAAATGAAATGGCACCCCAGCCCATCACTCCTGGTTGCCAGTCCGTATAGCAGATGACAGTCAGGTTGGTATCCCACTGCTGTTTGGGGTGTCTGCAGACATGTCCTGGTTGGTCATTGGGGACTGGAATTTCACTAACTGGAGTAGAATTGTCTTCAGAGAAGAGTCTCACTTCAAAACAAGCCATGATGACCAGAAAACACATGTCTGGAGATGCCCCAAGCAGCTAGAGGATACCAACCTGACTGTCACCCACCATACAGCCCGGTAACCCAGAGTGATGTTCTGAGGTGTCATTTCTTTTCATAGGTAGTCCCATTTGATTGTCATCTGCAGCACTATTACATCACAGCCATATGTCAATGATATTCTACACCCTGTTTTGTTGCCCTTCATGAAAAACCATCTTGGGGTTACATTTCAGCAGAATAGTGGCTACCCACACATGGCAAGAGTTCCTACTGCTTGTCTTTATTCTTGCCAAACCATACCTTGGCCAGCAAGGTAGCCAGGTCCCTTTCCAAATGAGAACATTTTGAGCACTATGTGCAGGGTTCTCCAACTAGCTTGGGATTTTGATAATCTAAGGTACCAATTGGACAGAATTTTGCCATGTTGAACAACTGCTTGTGTGAGAGACAGAGATGGTCGAATGTCTTATTGTCTTGCTCAGTTTTTGAAGTTCTTTCTTTTGGATAAATAATTCACTTTTTCTGAAACTGCAATTATTCATTTGGCTGTACATGTATATCACATCAATTGATTTCTGCCCCACTCAGATAATTCCTTTTAAGTGTGTATATCAAGAAGAGCATTAGGCCAAGTGCACTTCCTTGGGGAACTTCAGTATTAACATATCTAACTTAGAAAGGTGTTTTATGATATAGTTGGAGTTTGTTTGAGAGATATCTACCCATTGCACTCTGTTTTCCAGGTATGAACAAAATCACTTTTTTGCTATCCACCCTATATCTTGAGAATCCAGTTTATTTAACAGGATTGTGTGGTCTGCTGTATCACAGGCTTTGCTAAAGTCAAGCAAGCCTGTTACATGGTTTTCCTTGTCTAGTGTTTCCATAACAACATTTTTTTTAATGAGCTATAGCTGATTGTGTGCATTTACTACGCCTCAAACCAATGTGTTCTTTACACAGAAGATTGTACTTTGTTAGGTATCTCATGAGTCTAACCTTCATTGTGGTTTCTATTACTTTTGAAATTGATGACAGTAAAGAGATAGGCCTATACATTTCTATATTTTAAGGGCCATCTTTCTTATACAGCAACAGGACCGTCGCATACTCTAGTGTCTCTAGGAAGCAGCCTGTGGCAAATCGTCCATGTACTACAATATGTGCTAAGGGGTCTTTGATACTGTCTATACAGTCTTCAGCAAGCACACATGCACTTCATCTATACTGTGGAGATTTTATTTTTTAGGTTCTGAATAATATTGCTTAGTTCTTCTGCAGTGGTGGGTTTCAGCATCTTTGTGTTTGGAACATATTTCAGTGTTTGTGCAATCTGTATTTTGTTAAACTTCTGTTGTATTACATTGGTGCATAAGTTCATAGCATTTTTGTTTTGAATGTTGGTATTCTAGTTGGTATGAGTATCTTTATCAATTGTCATTTTTTATTTGTAGTTCACTGTTGTTATTTGAATTTACATGTTGTCATTTTGTCATCTGAGGACAGTGAATGGAGCTGTGGACACTAGAAAATGAAGAGCAAAGTGGAGAAATCAGAACATTTCCAACATATTCTTCTGTTTGAATTAAATAGAGGGGTGATAGCAGCAGAGGCAGCCAGAAACATTTGTATCATGTATGGGAATGATGCCATTTGATAGAGCACAGCAAGAAAATGGTTTTCTCATTAAGGAGGATCATTTTGACATTAGTGGCTCTCCACACTCAGGGAGGCCTTCAGGATTTGATGAGAGTGGTTTAAATGCATTAATCCACAATGATCCATGGATGCGTGCTTGAGAACTGACAAACGTGATGAACTGTGATGATTCCACCATTGCGCAACAGTTGCATGCAATGGGGAAGGTTCACAAATTGGATGTATGGGTACTGCATGACTAAGCCAAAGCCACAAAAATCATCAGGTGCCCATATGTACATCTCTACTTGCTCATCATCATTTGGCTCATGAACAACAGACTATTGCTATCCCGTATTGTTATTGGTGACAAGAAATGGTGCCATGAGAAAAAGATAGGGCTGGTTGATGCCAAACAAGGCAGCAACTCCCCACACAAAGACCTGCAGACATCTACAAAAGACAATTTTACACATCTGGTGGAATAGTGACCACGTGGTGTCCTACGAATTGCTTCCCCAAGTTGTTAACATCATTGCTGATATTTATTGCCTACAACTGAGATGTGCTACAGACACAATTAAAGAACGACAATTGGGAAGACTGCGTGAAATGATGCTACTCCACAATTATACCCACCCACATTCTGCTAAACTGGAAAAAAAAAAAAAAACACTGTACAGGAATCAGGTTGGAAAGTCATTCCACACCAATGTTACAGAATTGAACAACCTTCAAGGAACTTTCTTCCAAGATGAAAATGTGCTAAAACATGGCTTGATGAGTTCTTTGCTTCAAAACCACATGTTTTCTACAGTCACAGAATTGAAAAGTTACTCTAGTGTTGCCAGACTGTTGTAGAAGTGAAGGAGAATATGTTATTGATGACTAAAGTCTCTGTCACATGTATCTGTTGTGTTTATTAAACTTATGGAAAAATGCTATGAACTTATGCACCAATTTTATATGAGGGGCATTTGAAAAGTCCGTGCAAAAATAAAAACTACTAACGTGTTTGGGGTAAACCTTTTTTTATTTTTCAACATAGTCGCCTTTTAGACTTATAAACTTTATCCAATGCTCTTAAAATTTGTTGATCCTTTCCAAATAATAGGAATTGTCCAAGTCTGCAAAATAGCTATTAGTTGCTGCAATCACCTCCTCGTTTGAATAAAATCTTCATCCCGCCAGCCATTTATTCAAATTGGGGAACAAAGAGAAGTCCAAGGGAGCCAAGTCTGGAGAATAGGGGGGATGTGAAACGAGTTGGAATCCTATTTCCATTAATTTTGTGACCGCAACTGCTGTGATGTGTGCTGGTGCAGTGTCGTGATGGAAAGGGACATTTTTGGGGTCCAATCGCCAGTGTTTTTCTTGCAGCTCGGTTTTCAAACAGTCCAATAACAATGAATAATATGCACCTGTAATAATTTTGCCCTTTTCTAGATAGTCAATGAGGATTATTCCTTGCAGATCCCAAAAGACAGTCGTCATAACCTTTCCGGCCGAAGGGATGGTCTTCGCCTTTTTTGGCGCAGATTCTCCCATGTTAACCCATTGTTTAGATTGTTGTTTGGTCTCAGGAGTATAGTAAAGTATCCATGTTTCATCCACAGTGATGAAATGACACTTAAAGTCCTGCAGATTCTTCTTGAACAGCTGCAAAAAATCCTTGCAACACTTCACGCAATTCCATTTTTGGTCAAGTGTGAGCAATAGCAGAACCCATCTTGCAGATAGCTTTCGCATGTCCAAATGTTTATGCAAAATTTGATGTACCCATTCATTTGAGATGCCCACAGCACTAGCAATCTCACGCATCTTAACTCTTCTGTCATCCATCACCATATCATGGATTTTATCAATGATTTCTGGAGTCGTAACCTCCACAGGGCATCCGGAACATTCAGCATCACTTGTTCCAATATGGCCACTCCAAAAATTTTGAAACCACTTATAAACTGTTCTAATCGAAGGTGCAGAGTCACTGTAATGTTTATCAAGCTTCTCTTTAGTCTCCTGAGGTGTTTTGTCTTTCATAAAGTAATGTTTAATCACCACACGAAATTCTTTTTTGTCCATTTTTTGACAATCACTCGACTTCATTGATTCACACGAATGCCAAACACAAAGAAATAGACCAATATGGCTGAAACTTGGTGTGTATTCTTTCCAAAGATGCTACTAACTAAACATGACCTCAATATGTGCTGGTGGTTCCATCTCTGGGACTTTGCATGGAATTTTCAAACACCCCTGGTATCTTGGTAGGTATGGTGCTGAAATATTGATTTGCAAAGTTCTTTAGTTTTTTGGAATCATGTATTGTGCTGAAATTGTGTGTTTACCTGCCGTGTAAAAAGAAAAAAAAGAAAGAAAAAAAATAGAAGAAAAGAGTTTCTGGTACTGTGGCCTTTCAGAGGGTGTTTTTTTTTTTTTTTTTTTAAACATCTTAAAATGGTGCTTTAATGCGTTTTTTCGTCAGAGGTACAGTGTACCATCACAAATCAAGCACTGGTCTCCTGTTTTGGTACATTACAGGCTGCTTTTATTTTATTTTCTGTCTTCTATAAATTTTCCATTTTGAGACCTTTTTGCTATTAGTAAAACTTCTCTAGACTAGTGTATGTTTTTGCATGTTATTTTTTTAAATTCAGGCTCATTATTGTTGATTTTTGCTTCCAAGATGCTTGATGGTTACAGAGGATTATCCCATTGGTCTCCCCAGTTGCTCTTGTTTTGTGCTTTAATGGCTCTTAGTGCTTTTGGGAACCCTTCTTCAAATTTGAATTTAAATATCAATATAAACTTTTAAAACTTCCAATCCATATGAGTCTCTGTGTACAGCTTTTTCAATGTTTCACTCTTCATTTTCATGGAAAATTCAACCCTTTTTGGCTCCAAGAAAATACTTCTATATATGAGTATTTTGGTTTTGTTTTTTACAGCCATGTTTAAGAACTGACTAGAATGATCTAAAAGGTCAAAGTTATCTACAACATCACAACTTTCTTTCTCCAAGTCGATTAGTATATGGTCAATGATCGATACTGAATGCTTGGTTACCCCTCTGGCTGTGTTAATCATGGTGATGTTCTATAGCTGTTCAAAATGTTCATGAATATGTTGTAGAACTCATCTAGCTTATATCTCTATGACTCTTAGAGTCCAGTGATGCTAACCACAATGTCATACTACGTGCACCACTTCTTGCATCAATGTTATGGTTATGTTGGTTTTGATCAAATAGAGTTAAACATAATTTCAAATTATTCTGCAGAATATGTAAATTTCTGCAATAGTGATATCTTAAAAAGGGCGATAACACACTAAGCAAAATTCAGATTACATTTTTCATACTCTGTGTTATAAATAGACCTGCTACACTGCTTTGGATTAGATTAGATATACTCTTGGTTCCATAGATCTATTGTCAGGAGATCCTCAAGGATGTAAAATATGTGATAAAATGAGAATAAAAAACATAAAGTTCTGTGTTCTGGACCCAGAAGGATCAGTCGGGCCTGGTCAACTGCTGTGTCATCCTCTGCCAATGGTGTCATTAGATACGGAATGAAGAGGCATGTACACTCCTGGAAATTGAAATAAGAACACCGTGAATTCATGGTCTCAGGAAGGGGAAACTTTATTGACACATTCCTGGGGTCAGATACATCACATGATCACACTGACAGAACCACAGGCACATAGACACAGGCAACAGAGCATGCACAATGTCGGCACTAGTACAGTGTATATCCACCTTTCGCAGCAATGCAGGCTGCTATTCTCCCATGGAGACGATCGTAGAGATGCTGGATGTAGTCCTGTGGAACGGCTTGCCATGCCATTTCCACCTGGCGCCTCAGTTGGACCAGCGTTCGTGCTGGACGTGCAGATCGCGTGGGACGACGCTTCATCCAGTCCCAAACATGCTCAATGGGGGACAGATCCGGAGACATTGCTGGCCAGGATAGTTGACTTACACCTTCTAGAGCACGTTGGGTGGCACGGGATACATGCGGACGTGCATTGTCCTGTTGGAACAGCAAGTTCCTGTGCCGGTCTAGGAATGGTAGAACGATGGGTTCGATGACGATTTGGATGTACCATGCACTATTCAGTGTCCTCTCGACAATCACCAGAGGTGTACGGCCAGTGTAGGAGATCGCTCCCCACACCATGATGCCGGGTGTTGGCCCTGTGTGCCTCGGTCGTATGCAGTCCTGATTGTGGCGCTCACCTGCACGGCGCCAAACACGCATACGACCATCATTGGCACCAAGGCAGAAGCGACTCTCATCGCTGAAGACGACACGTCTCCATTCGTCCCTCCATTCACGCCTGTCGCGACACCACTGGAGGCGGGCTGCACGATGTTGGGGCGTGAGCGGAAGACGGCCTAACGATGTGCGGGACCGTAGCCCAGCTTCATGGAGACGGTTGCGAATGGTCCTCGCCAATACCCCAGGAGCAACAGTGTCCCTAATTTGCTGGGAAGTGGCGGTGCGGTCCCCTACGGCACTGCGTAGGATCCTACGGTCTTAGCGTGCATCCGTGCGTCGCTGCGGTCCGGTCCCAGGTCGACGGGCACGTGCACCTTCCGCCGACCACTGGCGACAACATCGATGTACTGTGGAGACCTCACGCCCCACGTGTTGAGCAATTCGGCGGTATGTCCACCCGGCCTCCCACATGCCCACTATACGCCCTCACTCAAAGTCCGTCAGCTGCACATACGGTTCATGTCTACGCTGTCGCGGCATGCTACCAGTGTTAAAGACTGAGAGGGAGCTCCGTATGCCACGGCAAACTGGCTGACACTGACGGCGGCGGTGCACAAATGCTGCGCAGCTAGCGCCATTCGACGGCCAACACCGCGGTTCCTGGTGTGTCCGCTGTGCCATGCGTGTGATCATTGCTTGTACAGCCCTCTCGCAGTGTCCGGAGCAAGTATGGTGGGTCTGACACACCGGTGACAATGTGTTCTTTTTTCCATTTCCAGGAGTGTATATTGTATCAATACTTGGGATCACACCATCTATCAGCATGCATATAATGTGTCTCCAGCTGGACAACAGGTACTTCAGAATGAAGTGGAGAAGATGCTGCAAGATGACATCATTCATTACAGAGTTTCTTGGTCTTCCCTGTAGTCCTTGTGAAGAAGAAAGATGTCACATGGCATTTCTGTGTCGTTATTGGTGGCTCAACAAAATCGCCAAAAATGATATATGGTCTCAAGGTTGACAAGGCTTACTAGGATAAGATTGCTTTCATATCACCAGATGATCTCTGTGAGTTCAAAGTTATGTTGTCTGGTCCAGGAAATTCTCCAGTCACATCTAGTGCACAAATAAACAATCTTATTTGACATTTTATATGGATGATCTATGCTTGGCAGATGGATAAAACTGTTGTTTTCTCAAAGACATTTTCAGAACGTCTAAACTGCTAGACAACAGTGCAGAAGTGTGTTCATGATATAAGTCTTCATAAAAATAAAATAAAATGTATCTGTGGCACCCAAGAAACAAAAATCTTGGGGTACCTAGTTAAAACATACAGATTTTGTTCTGATCCAGGAAAAGTAAGAGCAATAACTGATTTTCTAGCTTTTTGGCACAGTCATAGCCTAAAACACTATCTCAGAATGTCTTTCTACTACAGATGTTTCTTAAAAGATTTCAGTTTCAAGGCATGATCAACATAAGAACTGCTGTATTGAGATGCCAAATTTTCTTGGAGCAAGGAGCAAGAGAGTTCATTTTTATTGTTAAGGAGCCACTGACATCTTTACCAGTCTCAGCACTTTTTGACAATAATTCCAAGACAGAACTACACACTGATGCTAGTGGTTGTGGAATATGTGCAGTTGTAATTACTCTATGTCTGAGGAAGGGTGTCTTGGAGTTGTTTGGACAATCAGTATATTATTACCGTATTAATATGGCAGGCTTTTTGCTATTGTGAATGACCACTATTTTTTGAGCTGACTGATAAGAATTAAGAATTCATCAAGATGACTGGCAAGGTGGACACTGAAGATTCAGAAATACAGCACTGAAGTAATATACAGATATGGAGAGTGATGCCGAGGATGCCAACTATCTTTCCTTGGATCCACTGGAGCAGCATTATAGCACTGGTGATATCCCAATCACCACTGCACTAATTGAGACTGAAATTGAAAAAAGGGAAGATCAGACATTACTGAACAAAATGGAGGCCGTAGAGGAGGATTAACTTATTGAAGGAGAATTCAGATTAATAGATGGAACATTGTATAAAAGGAATTACGACCCATTGGGACAGAAATTGTTGCTTGGCACTGCAGAACATTTACAGCCAGCCACATTGAAGTATTTTCTATTTTCATGATGCTCTATCCTCAGATCATCAGGGGTTTGTGGATATGACTGACCCAATCAGGAGCAGGTATGATTAGCCAGGTTTCTACAGATCTGCCAGGCATTATGTAAGTCACTATAGGGAATGTCAACAACATAAGCCTATGCCTATGCTCCAAGACACGTGGCATCAATCTCTCCTGCAGTTTCTCCATTACACAAGATTAAAATTGGTTCTTGAGTTGGTTTCTCAAGTCAACAATGGGAATAAATGGATAACAGCATGCACTGATTACTGTACCCTATAGACTGTCACCAAGGCTGTACAAACTGCCACAGTTTTGGAGATTGACTGGTTTTTTGCAGAAGACATAATTTTGAAGCATATAGCACCATGCTTATTGATCTCTGAACATGAAAAATTGTTTCAGTCATGCCTGGCATCAGAAGTTATTTCATGATGCAACATCGTCCACAGGATAACAATTGCCTACCATCCACAGGCAAATGTCCTCCTATAACATTTTAATAAGAGGCTAACAGTCATATCCTTATGTATGTTAATGACATATGAAAGCCTGGGATATAATACTATCTGTTGTGATATTTGAATGCAATACAACAAAGCAAGACACTACAGATTTCATGAGGTTTTTCTAGATCCTTGGTCAAGAGTGTGTAACCGCAACTTCTTTGTATGCTCAATATACATGTTTTCAGTGTAAAGTGATAGTTCTGTGCTCTTGAAACTGCTATTAGATTCCAGATTCTACACAGCAATAGGAGCAGTTGTTCACCTGTATGTTGCACCATAAAGCTAAAGTACTTTAACTGATTCACTCTTTTCCCAAGTTTTGTGATCTTCTTTGCTGAATTATTTTCATTTTCCATGTGTGTCTCATTCGCTAACACCTACCTTAGTCAGATTTCTGTGAAATTCTGTTGATCACTGCACTCTGAAATACTGTGAAAGCAGACTAAATGTTCTCAGACCTCATACTCTATCGAGTCGTCATATATCTGTGAGGTTTGGTGAAATGCTCTGCAGTGGCCAAATAGTAACTGACTGTCATATGGTTAGTGAATAAAAGAAGCTATAGAGCTCAAAATATCTAATATCTTCAACAAAATGGCAGCTTGCAGCTTAGTACATTGTAGAATTCGTTTATTGTGAAGTTATTGTGAGCACGGCAGACATAGGATGAAAAAATTGCTATACAGCTGTGGACTAAGTACCCATGATGTCTCAGCCGGTACCATAGCTACATAAATATGAGCCCAGCAAGCACGTGGCAGTCAATTACCACTTGATGATGGCCACAGCATACTTGGTGGAAAGTTGATGGGTACATAACCATTTGATGACGTTGGAAGCTTGAGAGGATTTTATTCTGTCATATAACCATAAGACCATGCATTAACGAACAGTTAAACACATTTAATATCTTCTGACTTCTTTCACTTTCATAAGAACCATTTTATGTAGGACCTGTGCAAGAAGCAGTAACCTAACTCCTTTTTTCTTGTAAATATTCATTCTGTATTCTTACCTCCTTCCATAACTGAGTGGTCAGTGCAGCTAACTGCCATGTGAGGAGCCAAGGTCCATTTCCTGGTCCTGCCAGGGAATTTTCTTTGGTAGGAGGTGGTACAGGGTGCACTCAGACTCATGACACCAACTGAGGAGCTACTTGACCAAATAGTACCGGTTCCAGGGTCAAGAAACATGGCAATGACTGGGAGAGCAGTGCATTGACCACATGCCTCTTCATTCCGTATCTGATGACACCATTGGCAGAAGATGACACAGCAGTTGGCCAGGCCCGACTGATCCTTCTGGGTCCAGAACACAGGACTTTATGTTTTTTATTTATTATGTATTCTCATTTTATAACATATTTTACATCCTTGAGGATCTCCTGACAATAGATCTATGGAACCAAGAGTATATCTAATCTAATCCAAAGCAATGTAGCAGGTCTATTTATAACACAGAGTATGAAAAATGTAATCTGAATTTTTCTTAGTGTGTTATGGCCCTTTTTAAGATATCACTATTGCAGAAATTTACATATTCTGCAGAATAATTTGAAATTATGTTGAACTCTATTTGATCAAAACCAATATAACCATAACATTGATGCAAGAAGTGGTGCATGTAGTATATCATTGTGGTTAGCGTCACTGGACTCTAAGAGTCCAAAGTTGTGCTGTTTGGACTGTGTCACTCTCCAGCCACTTTAGAGTATATGATGAACAATCTGATTTGACATCTTAAATTAACAATGTGTCTTTAGTATCTCAATAACGTTTTCATTGTTCTGAAAACATTTGAAAAGCTTCTAAGGCACCTGACAAGTCTGTTGAAGTGTGTTCAGACTGCAGGCCTCTGCCTATATCCAAAAAATTAATAAATAAATAAATAATGGCAAAGGAGTCCATTCTGAGCCAGAGAAAATAGTCACAGACTTTGTGACGCTTTGGGAGTTTCATCATATTGGAAGTTTTCTATGAATGTGCTCATACTACTGGCAAATCCATAAAGAACTTCAATACCATGGCACATCCCTTACAAGAACTACTGAACTCTGAACTACTGCAGGGAGACGTGAAATTTGCCAGGAGTGTGGTGCAAGGAAGATTTTTCCTTCTCCTTACAGAAGTGCTAACATCATCTCCATTTTTTGCATTGTATGATGAGAATGATGAGGCAGAACTTCACATCAACACTAGCTGTTATGGGATACGTACTGTTCTGGTGCAAATTCAGAAAGGTGATGCAAAAATGTTCTCATTATCCAGACTGAGATTTTCACTCTGCAGCAGAGTGTGTACTGATACGAAACTTCCTGGAGATTGAAACTGTGTTCCAGATGGAGACTTGAACTCGGGCCCTTTGCCATTCATGGGCAAGTGCCCGTGAAAGGCAAAGGTCCCGAGTTCGAGTCTCAGCCCAGCACACAGTTTTAATCTGCCAGGAAGTTTCATGTTCTCATTATGCTTTGAGAATATTCTCCAAGTATGAGATGAACTACACTACAACTGAGAAAGAGTGCCTTGCAGTAGTTTGGGCCATCAACAAGTTCCAGCCTTATTTATTTGGAAAACCATTCACTGTTGTGATAGACCACCACTCTCTATGCTGGCTGATTACCCTGAAGAGCTTTTCACGTCAATTGGCAAGATGGGCACTAAGGCTTCAGCAGTATGTCATCACAGTAGTATACAAAAGCAGATGAACACAAGGATACTGACTGCCTTTGAAGGAGTCCTATGAAAGAACTCAGCAACATGGATGAAGTTTGTCATCACTACATTAAATAACATTGCTGCTAAACAGAGGGAAAATCTAGCACTGTTGAAAACCACAGATGCCTTGAAAAAGGAGGAACTGACTGAAGGAAAACTCCAATTAATAAAAAAAACATTATATAAGAAGAACTGTGATCCAATGGGGCAGAAATGGTTGCTCATCAACCCAGCTCATCTATGGGCAGCTATCCTGAAGTATTTCCACAATGTTCCAATATCTAATCATTTGGTATTCAAGAAGACTCTAGGCAGAACCAGATGCAGGTATCATTTGCCAGGTCTCCACTGATCTGTTAGGCACTATATGAATCACTCTAAGGAATGCCAACTGTGGAAGTATGTGCTGCAGTTACCTTCATGGCATCTGGTACCAACCCAGCCTGCATCAGTGCCATACCACTGAATTGGAAACAATCTCTCGGGGAGATTCCCAAAATCAACAAACAGGAATCAATAGATAATACTCTGCACTGACTACCTCTCTTGCTGTGTTGTTACCAAATCTGTGCCCACTGCCAAAGCTCTGTAAATTGCAAATTTTCTTTGTGGAACACAACAGTGTGAAGCACAGAGCACCTTGTGTGATGATCTCTGACTGTGGAAAAGATTTCCAGTTGAGGCTGATATTGGAGGTAATTTCACATTGCAGTGTCACCCACAGGATGACAACTGCCTGCCACCCATAGACAAACTGTCTCACAGAACGTTTTAATAAGACATTGGCACATATGTTCTCAATTTACATTGATGTCAGACAGATTGATAGGGGTACAATACTGCCTGTCATGACACTTACACACAACACAGCAAAGCAAGACATATGTTAGTGACCCTGTTTTTCCTGCTCCACAGTTCCATAGTCAAAATGACAATGGATTGACTGTTCCTGTTTCAACCGGATGAAACTCAGAATGACTACATGAAACCCCTCATCACAAGGACCAAAGAATCAAGACAACTGGCTCACATATGAGCCCTGGATGCTGAAGAAAGACCAAGGGTGCTGTGATGACAAGCACCAGCTGGTGAAATATAGCCCAGGAGAGACAGTAAGGATTTTTATGACTGTGCAGGAAGTAGGACTCTCAGGAAAATTAGCGAAGTCCTACTTTAGAACTATCATATCCTTCATGACAAATGAATCTGAGTATTATGACCCTTCATCTAGAAGACAAAAGCACAGAGATATCACCTATGTCTTCTGTATGAAGACCTACTACAGTCCTGAGATGCAGATTGCTGATGGCACCTTCTCGTTCAGAGAAATCTAAGACTCACTCGATGAGCATAACGCTTTGATGGGAGGGGTATCTTCAATGCTCTTCATGGTGAAAAGGATATGACAATATTGCCAGAATGCAAGGCTGTGTCAGTGCTGCCATACAGAGAACCATTGACAACACCTAGATTCAGGGTACTGTAGTCATCTCCAGTGCAAACTTCTGAAACTTCAGGGCACTGTTTCTCCAGGAGAGGTAGCACTGCCATGAGCTGTGATGCATGGAGTGTGGCACAGTGATTAGCACCATTGGCTGGTGTGCTGTGAGTTACCACATCAAACCTGACCACCAGCAGTTATTTCTTATTTAGTATTTGTCATTTCTGGAAGCTTTTCAAAATGTCTTATGTTTGTAATGCTTGTATATTTCTGGAATGTTTGCTTTTTGTGTAAATAGCTGCACTCTCCATCTGGGAGTTCAGTTCTGTTCTGGGTGTACAATAGTGTTAGTAATAAACATGCTTTCAGTACTAAGTATCAAATTTCACTGATAACCCTGCCTTCAGATTTGAGCTCTATTGTGATTTAGACATGACCATATCACCAAAGTATTCCATTCTCTATTCTGTTTCTGTAACCACCATAATGGTTCCTGCTTTCTTTCTTCTTGTGCAGTATTATGTGTGTTCTGTCTTTCATATAGTTGTGCCTACCTGACAGATACAATTTCTGTGCTATAACTTGTTGAGATATCACATTCAACACTTTTTATGATACTCTACCACTGACTGTATTTAATACACTTTTATCCTACCACATGTACCATTCTTCTTCTGTTACATATCCATGCATTATATGCTCATCACATACATCACTGTTTCATTTCTTCAATCCTTTCAGGCACACTGACTATGGTCCATGCCCAAACATAAAGTGTAGCACTCCCCAAGAGTGACAGATATCTCCCGTCAGCAATCTTTTCTCTATACTGGGAAACTTTTATAAATGTCACTCACTGCTGCTTCTTTCCCATGTTTTCTGCCATGCTCTCATTAATTTATTTCTAATTTGCAATCAACATAATCACCTACAATTTTGCAGAACTTCTCTCTGAAGCCAGTACTATATTCCTCTATATCTTACAAATTGATCAATGGCAACAGCTCCAATCTTCTTGTGTTGGAGTGTAAGTCTTAGCAAGACTTCTCCCTATGTGAGGCACAGCACATCTGTCAATGTTACCACCCTCAACCTATGAGCCCAATGTCATAATGTACTGTGATATCTGATTAAATGGCTTTCAAAATCCTTTTTGGCCTATATTTTCAATTCTTTGCAGAAAGTGACATCACCTCATAGGGTACTGTATCTGTCAGTAAAACAGCTTAGATTTTTAACATGAGATAGGTAGTTCTGTTTTCATCTGACATGTCGCCTAAGTACCTACACGTCTTTTATTCTTTGTAAGGTCGCTCACCCAGTCCTGACTATATGATTATTGTCATTGAAAGATACTGTCAATAATTTATTGACCATTCTTTTTAGCAACAACTTTCAGTTTATTTTGCAGACACCATTTATTCAGTATCTCTTTTTTACCCTTTAATATGTTCTTGGCAGTTGTATGACCACACAAGCTGTTACTTCGCATGCTATTGTCTTTTTTTAACATGGGCTTTGTGCCTACCCCACAGCACTTGTTGCCTGGCAGGTAATGATATGTGTACTAAATTCACCCGCACATGCGCCTCTTTTTATAATATGTATGAATTACCATTTAAAGAAGAATTCTTATTTCAGGGTAAAGTGGCAACAAATGAATGTGAATTAGCAGAAGCTGTCCACTGGATTCAAAATATTGAAGGTCCTGCAGTTCTGGAAGTGAAAATCTGCCAAGGCAGCCGAAAGGAGCTGGGAAGGCCAAACAGAACACCTTTACAAAATAAATCTGATTTCATGAATTTCCTAGCATTTTCCTGAGTAACAAATGTAATCCAGCACCGACACTGTGATCTCTGTGTTGCATTAACTCAGTTGTATTAACACTCTGACAGTGACTCAATCACTTATGAAAGAACAATTATTTAAAGTAACGGAGCAGAATTCTTCTTTAAATGTATTGATCCTGCTCTGAATATATATGTTCATTAACTGTTTCACCCAATGTGTTCTGTAAACTGTATTTGTAATAAAAATAATTATTTGTAATCTGAATTGTTTTTTAATTGTTTGAGTTTGAGTGAAATGCTTACATCACTGAAAATTGCAGTGAGGCAGACGAAGATAGAATGAAAGTATTGCCACTTCCAGCCTACCTTTTTCTTTCCTAAAGCCTGTTAATTATTACCTTTCTATGACAGGAAATGTTAGGAAGAAGAATTGAAGATTAAACTAATGTAATTTATTTACTCAGTCAGTCACGCCACATGCACGTATAGCACTTCAATTTTAACTGTTCATTGACTAAAGAGACACCATAAAATTATCAGCGATTAAAAATTACCAATTCTTCTGAAGTATTAAAAGTGCTATGGAAGACAATATCCCCTGCTGATAAGATCCACATTTTTTGCAATCAGTCAAATACTTTTTGTGTGTTTGCTGATAGACTTAATTATATAGTGTGTAGCTAAATTGCCTATCCAGGCTTTGAGGACAGGTTCCTTACACCAAAACAAGAAAATATATTTAGTAATCATGGGATCAAAATGCTAGGAGCACTTGACCATCTTGGACACTGTGAACCACATCTCTTATACTGCAAACTCTTTTGAGTTCAATGTTTCGGGAGGAGGTAGTATGGATCATAAAATGTCCAGTAAATGTAGGCTCTAAAATGTGTAACCTGTCCACAATGTCTGTGAAGCGAACTCAGTTACATCCTGTATAGAAACATTGTAGATCTACAAGTGTAGTAAGAAGTATCTGAATTTCAATTATAGACATGTTTCACGTCTGTAGCCTTTGGGTACACAGCATTTGATTGTTCATATCATAAAAGTTTACTAGGGAAGTTCATAATTAAATGACTTTGTTCTCATTCCAGCAACAGAAAGCACAGAAATAAAAATTAAGCTCAGAAGTGGAGGCAAAATACTCCACAAACACACACACACACACACACACACACACACACACACACACACACACACACACACACACACACACACACACACACCATTTGTCTCCTTGACCCAATTCCAACAATTATCTAATGATGTAAATAAAAACATCTAGTTCACAATGTATAGAAATCATTACTGTTTCATCACTGCATCACTAAAAATGTTTTATTATTATATTTATTTGCTAACACAAATGGTTTTAATACAATTAATTTCATACAATGTAACACTTATTCCAGTTTTCTGTAGTACTATTAGGTCTACAACTTTGCTTCCACCGTTTTTTCTCAAAGTTCGGGGCTTTATTGTGAAAAACTTACAAGAAATTTATGATTCATAGTATTGCCCATCACAGGCCACTACATTCTCCCATCTTTCAGATAGCATACGAATCCCATGGCGGAAGAACTGGGCGTCTTTTGTGGGGATCCATGAATAGATTCAATTTTACACTTGTTCATATGATCGGAAGTGCTGGTCAGCAAGACTGTACAACACTGACCGAAAAAGGTGGTTGTCAGAGAGAGCAATGTTTGGAGAATATAGCGGGAGGGATAGGACTTCTTATTTCAATGTTTCCATGTATATTTTGACAGGTTTTGCAATATGGGGTCGAGCACTGACCTGCTGCAGTATTATCTTTATGTGTCTATTGCTGTATTGTGATCGTTTGTGTTTCACTGCTGGGCTCAAATGCATCAATTGCTTTTGATAATGATGTTGTGTGATTGTCTTCAACTGTTTCAGTAGCTATGAAAATGTTCTGCCTTCCACCACCATGCCAATCTTTGACATCAAAATCACCATTCTTAAGGCGTTGGAAACATTCTCTGCACATTCTTCCACTAATAGTTCCCTCACCACTGGTATTACCCAGTATTTTAAGAGCCACAGCCACAGATTTCTTCATGTTAAAACAGAAAATTAATACTTCTCACAAATGGCGAGAAATGGGTATGTAAGTTGACGTACTTAGTCAAGAATAACCTTACGATGCAATTACAAATCGACTAATATTTTTATGGCATTGTGTTTATAGATGCCTAAGCTTATATTGTATTACACCTATGACCAACCGCCTGAACCCCACTTGCTGCTACTGCCGTCTATTGCAAAATGGTGGAAGCAAAGTTGTTGACCTAATAGTATCAGGTTCTTTCTTTGCATGTGAGTATATCAATCAGAGCTGTCTTGAGAGGTGGATAACAGGAGGAAGCCTGCTGCTAGTCCAGAATATTCCCCTGAACGACTGAACTGGAATTCACCTATTTTATTTTATTTTTTTTCTATTTGTTCGGCTAAAACGTTTCCTATGAGAAACATGTACTGTGTGAAGGAGAATTCCTGGCACCAATTGCCTTTACTTGTGGTCTCTTACAGGTGATACTAGGCATGTTAGTAAAGATGTCTCATAACCTACTGTAATGCTCTCATGATAGCATCAAAGCAATTGCGGGCAGTGGGTCAAATTCAGAAGAAACTACTATTATCTGCTGACTGACACTACTTTTTGACTTGTACTGGAAAAGAGGAAGTTCTGGGTTTCATGTACAATCAGACAAAGTGGCAATTTGAGGTAGATTTTTGCTTATAACTATCACTGGTGTGTTTTGTAGACTGTTGTTCCTTTCATTGTATTACTATTTTTTCCATTCATCCCTGCACTTTTCATTTATCAGTGTAGAAATACCCTATGCATTCAATTTTAGGGTCAATTATGGTTTAACATTCCATTAATGAGGAGCTCATTAGATGTAGGTCACACGCTCAGACTGGGGAAAGATGAGGAAAGAAAACAGTCATTTCCTGGCACTGTCAAATCTTGATTTTGTGACTGGTATGTGAACCACAATGCTCCTGAATGTGAGTCCAGTTTCTTACCACTGAACCACCTTATTTGGTTATTATAAATACTAAATTTGGAGAATACCATCACATCCACCAGCAATTATACCAAAAAGTGATTCAATACACAAAAGGAAACTGTAGTTCTTGCAAAGCCTGCACCACTGGTCAACAGACTAAGTTCATTGATTATCCAGTTCTCTCAGACAGCATGGATTTTCAACTGACCAGTAATGCATATTGTGAATATAGTGCATATTATTTGTAAATTATGCTTCATCAACAAATAAAATGTTGTAGTTTCCACAAGAAACAGAAATGTTTCTTTTCAACCATGCCTAAGAGATAGCGTGGCATTATGCATTGTCCCAGTTGTGATCGCAGCCAGATTCCATACTCTCTTACTAATGTGTGGTGCTAAAGACAAATTATGTGATGTATTGCTCCACAAATTTATACAGAAACATTTATTCGTGTACTCGCGTTAATCCTGAGCACTACTACACTACGCCATCAATCTAAATAAGCTAGTCTCAATTTGACCCACAAGATGGGTTTAAGATTTTGACTACTCCACTATTTAGTTACTGTCAGGAAGACTCCAAAATCTGAAAACTGGACTGAATATGCACGCTGCTAAAAGTTCATACACTACTTCCAACTGGCTTGTAGTAGCTTCTACTGATAATTTGCACCATAATAAAACAGGAATACAGTTCAAAGTCAATAGTGAGAAAGTCACATAAAAACAAAACACTCAAATTTCCATGGAAACAAATGTAATTTGTTGGCTCCAATTAAACCTCACCAAGTATTCTTTTTCCATTGAACACCACTTCCAGTTAGCTTCTGGATCCACAATCTGATGCAGTGCCTCTGCCTACTGAGCGACATGCATGCTCACAAAATCACAACATTCATCTAGAAAACCAGAAAGCACCTATGCAGAATTCTACAGCCACATCTGGGATCACCCTTTCAGAAGCTTATAAGCAACTGGAAAACTACCCTCACTGATCATAGAGAATCACTAACTCTCAGTTTTGTACAAGCAAGACATAAAATATCATCTGCGCCCCACAGGGTCTATGGCTCACTTCTTACCCTTATTACAGCCACAGGCTGAATCAAATTTTACAAGTTTCAAAAACACTTCTTGAAACTTTTTTTAACATTTAGCACTTTTAGACAATCAGCCTCAGTTACAGAATTAAGATATTACCATTGGCCATTTCCTGCACCTGGTAATAAAACATCTCTTGAAGGTTCTGCTACTACCAAGACCCATAGAATTTTTTCCACCATGTGTTGGAAAACACCCTCCTTTATGTAAAAATTTTAAATCAGCCCAGTGGTACCAGGCCACAACCCAGTTAGACCAACCAATCATCTCCAGAATGAGCAAGCAAACATCTTGTATATAATACCAGCAGGTATCGATATCTGCATTTACATAAAAAAATCCATATAAAAGCTGTGTTCACAAAAATTAATAATTTCACTCCTAAATATTTATATTTTATTATTTGCAATAATGTTGAAGTTTTGACACAAAGTTTTGTAAATTCATTTCTATCAGTTTTACTAAATATTGAGCCATAATTGTCTCTGTCAAAGAGTTAAACTCTTAAGAAAACCTATGGATTTTTATCATGTCTCCAAAGAAGAAAACAAAGCCAACATCAAGATTATCAGCTCAGTAAACCTCCATATTTTCATATATGGATATACCCTTCAATTCAACTCACTTCACAATAATGAATAACATCTGGTCTGAGGACAAGTCATTGAATATGCAGCACTGAAGAGGAACATTACGATCTCCTTCACTTAGACACCAGAAATTGGCCCTTGTAGCCACCTCCAAAATAGAGCACACAAATGCAGAGTTGAAACTACCACGTATACATGAATATTCTGCGTGGTTGAATGATATAAGTACCTCCATTAGGAAAAAAAAGAAACAAAGAAAAGAGAAATATTGCCTTTAATTTGTGTTGGTGAGTGAACATCATCTAGCCATCCATTTCATATATCAGTGTTTAAGAGCAGCTTTGCATGGTTGATTTATACACACATGTAATGGTTGCAGGATGGATGTTAGGTCTCCAAGGATAATGACCCAATGAGTTCTCCTCTTTCGTTACTTGTCTCACACTTCCTCAGCTGTATGTATGTCTGCTGAAACTTTCCAGGACTGATGTGTTACATAAATTCAGTGATGCGCCAAGGTGATATTGCCAAACATGCATCGACCAGTCAACCAGAAGGTCATTGCCCATCCAGCCTTTTGTAACTGTTCTTTCCAATATGTCTTTCACTGCTATTTTTGGAATATTTTTCCTTTTAAATGTCACATGAGATGGTAGCTTTCATCAGTCCCCAGTTATGTGCAGCAATGTTCACCTTCGCTTCTCATTGCTGTCAGTTCCTATCATGATGACGGATTCCCCTTTTGACCTGCATTACCAATTTCCAATAATATATATGAATGTGCAAATTTATTATTTAGTGATGTAAATTAAGTACTTTTTTCTCAAAATTGCCTGGAAGCCTGGTAGTTTTCCTCTGGAAGCCTAATACACTTCAATTGAAAAATCTCTATAGCCAGCCCTGGCTAGCTTCGAAGCTGGTGATGTCTAGTTCTTTGTCTGAAGCCAATGTTTTAAGTTGACACATTTCACTAGTCACCGTGCAGTCATATTCTCACTTCTCATCTACATAATTGCATAGCCTTTCTTTGAGGTCCAGATGCTTCACTTTTTGACTGAAAAATGTCCAGCAAGTATTGTTCATTTCTTGACTCTTCATTTATTTTTTTATGCCATTCATAAGAAGTAATGAGAACTTGTAGCCATTATTAACCAGTTACATAAGGATAATAATTCATTTCTAATGTTCCACTGTTGTGTCACAGACTGGGACTGCAACAGTGCTATAGCATAATGGAATCTACTGTTGGAGGCAGAGCAGTACCAACCTTATTGCAATTAATCCACGCACCCCAGTTTTTCATCCTTAAAGTCAGGAAAAAATAAGTGTGGGTTATTTGCTTATATATGGTATATGTTACTATGTCACTCACATAATTTTAAGCAACTTTGAAATTCATTGTCATGAAGTTGCTGTTTGTGCTAAATGGGGGAAGGATGACATGAATTCGAATATCATATTCACAGAATGTTCCTTTGGTCAATTCCACTTGCACATTCAAGGTGCTTCATATCAACATGTGGATTGTGTGTCATCATTTCTAAAACATAGCTGTGTTTCTTTCATGAATTGCTGCTATTTTTTAGCATATTTTAGTCTTCACACTTGAAGTTTCTTTAAATTTTTTAAATAATTTTTACAAAGACAGATCATGAGGGATTGGTATGACCATAGTACCTTTCATTATACAACCACATTGCTGCAGATTGGTGACATTTGTGACAGCTGAAAACAACATCCACTTTATTGGCTGCCATGTGCATAATGAGAATCTGAATAGTTTCATGAATAAGTTGTCTGGGCACAATAGCAGCAGACCATAGACTGAAGGGTTTAAAGTGCATAGGTAAACACACAGGTCGTACTTGAGTTCATTTTTGCTTCCATTCCCCCAAACAAATATAACACTAAATAACGTTGCATAAATACAGTGATGTTATTTCCAACCACAGAGAATGAAATCAGTAAAGCAATTCCAAAATTAAAAAATAATAAGTCAGTAGGCTTAGATGAAGTACCGATGTGTGTACTGAAACAGTGCATAGGGATTATACAAGGTTCCTTAACAAATATAATAAATGAATCCTTCACATCAGGGACATTTCCAGAGCAGTTGAAACAGGCAAGAGTTGTATCTTTGCTTCTGAAAGGTGATGCAGAAGACATAGAAAATTACCAGCCCATTTCCCTGCTGTTAGCATTCTCAAAAATAATAGAAGCAATTATGAAAGACAGATTAATGAATTAGTTGAATAAGTACAATCTTTTAAGTGAATCTCAGTTTGGGTTCTGAAGTGGCAAAAATACGGACTCAACCATAGTAGAATTCACAAAAGTTGTGCTTGATGTTCTTGATAAAGATGAGTGTGTCACAGGCATATTTCTGGATCTTTCTAAGGCGTTTGATACAGTCAACCACAAGATTCTACTAAATAAATTAGAAGCATTAGGAATAAGAGGGGTGGCTAACAACTGGTTTCAGTCATGCCTAACACATAGGGTACAAAGAGTAGAGATAATACATAATTCAAATAGATCTAAACATTTAGTAAAACACTTATCAGAACTAAAATTACATTAATATAGGGGTTCTGCAAGGTAGCATATTAGGACCAATACTGTTCCTTATATACATCAATGACTTTCCCAGTATTGTTACTCATGGTGAAAACATCCTTTTCACTGATGGCAGCAATATTATAGTCACTGAGAAAACAAGAGAACTCCTTGCTGAGAAAGCAAATGAAACTCTCAAGTAAGTTTATGATTGGTCAATAAGCAATAAAGTGACATTGAATATAAAAAAAACTAATGCCATGAATTTCAGTTCGCAGCAGAAAAATGACAATGTTAAATTAAATGTAGATGGCACCTCTATAGACAGTGTAATAAATGCAGAATTTCTAGGAATGAATATTGATTCTCAGTTGAAGTGGTGTGAACACACAGAATGTTACCATCATGTTATGCCCTTAGAATCCTATCATCAGTGTGTAAGATGCAGTGTCTTTTAGTTACATATTATTCATATGTACACTCAGTTCTTAGCTATGGCATTCTTTTTTTGGGAACAAATGCACAAAATATGAACATAATTTTCAAACTCCAGAAAAGAGCCATAAGAATAATAACCAAAAATACTAGTCGAGCTCATTGTAAAGATCTGTTCACAACACTGAGGATTTTAAATGCTCCATGTCAATACATTTACCAGTCAGTTGTACACATCAAGAATAACATTGGTAATTACTGCACAAACAGCTCTGTCCGTGACCCTTCAACAAGAGATAGGTTCAACTTACATTTACCAACAAAAAATAAACATAAAACTCAAAACATCATTTTCTACCAAAGAATAAAACTGTACAATAAATTACCAGAAGAAATTAAAGAAATTGCAAAAACACACTAGACATACTTACCTTCAAGCTATGCATAGCACAATACTAACACCTCTTCCTCTTTCTGAGGTCAACATCTCACTCATTATGGAGGGATGCTGACTCATTTTTTCAGGATAGCAAATGGGAAGTTGCAGTACAGAAAATGGCACTGAGATACCAGTGTGTGTGTGTGTGTGTGTGTGTGTGTGTCTGTGTGTGTGTGTGTGTGTGTGTGTGTGTGTGTGTGTGTGTGTGTGTGTGTGTGTCTGTGTGTGTGTGTGTGTGAGTGTGTAATGAATGAGGTGTTATGAAGCAATGTGTGTATAGTGTGTCCAATGACTGATAGTGAGATATGAGTGAACAATGTGGCATTACACTATTTAATAAGTTATTCACAAAAGAAGTATTGTATACCAGGAGTAAATCTAAGGATTGTTTCAAACTAGAGGTCTGTAAATACACTACTGGCCATTAAAATTGCTACACCACAAAGATGACATGCTACAGATGTGAAATATAACTGACAGGAAGCAGATGCTGTGATATGCAAATGATTAGCTTTTCAGAGCATTCAAACAAGGTTGGCGCCGGGGGCCACACCTACAACATGCTGACATCAGGAAAGTTTCCACTGATTTCTCATACACAAACAGCAGTTGACCAGTTTTGCCTGGTGAAACATTGTTGTGCTGCCTTGTGTAAAGAGGAGAAATGCGTATCATCACGTTTCCAACTTTGATAAAGGTCCGATTATAGCCTATCATGATTGCGGTTCATTGTATCATGACATGGCTGCTCGCGTTGGTTGAGATACAATGACTGTTAGCAGAATATGGAATCAGTGGGTTCAGGAGGGTAATACTGAATGCCGTGCTAGATCCCAACAGCTTCGTATCACTAGCAGTCGAGATGACAGGCATCTTATCCGCATGGCTGTAACAGGCTGGGACAATGTGGTAAGAGAGTGGGGAGATAAGTCGAATACCTTAGAGACTGGTCATCATAGTGTGTACATGAATTCAAATCTTCCAACAGAATTCCTTATCGATTTTCATTTAAGATAGGCCGCATTTGACGGATAGTCTGACGAAATAAATTTTAGGCCACGAAAGTAGTCATGCCATTTGTCAGCCAAACTGAGGTGCAAAAAATGATATTATCAAAGAATAGTTTCTTGAATGTTTTAATAAATGGAAGCATGATGATTATTATATGTCATGGAAGCCTGCTAGTAGTTGCGGGCACGTGAAACTGTTACCTAGGCTGAGGCTTGTGGGTTGGCTTACTGGTTGCTCAGCGGTGTGCTGCTGCATGCTGTGTGTCTGAGGGTCACCAGAGGACTGCCACTGGCGCAGTCAGGAGTGGCTACTTTGCGCCCGAATGTGCGCCGTGACCCTCTGACACCGCAATAAGCATGCCCCAGCCGCTCTTCGTAATTTCCGTTCCAAAGATCATACACGTCAAATAGAAGCTGCAATGCTCCTAACGTGTGTTCCATCTAAGGGCACAGCTCCACCATAATGTCGCGATGCGAGGGTGTCAACCATCTGTTTGAAAGCATTCGCTGGATTTTTGTGCCACAGAGAACAAGATTTTCTCTTGTTTTATATAAGTGAGCTTTGATCACATATTCAAGAAATTTAAGTAATTCATCTTGCCGATGATGCAAGAATTGCAGCTAAAGCTGATTCAGATACGTCAACACTAGCTAAGCTAAATGAATTACCTAATATACATTACTGACCATTAAAATTGCTACACCACGAAGATGATGTGCTACAGATCCGAAATTTAATCGACAGGAAGCAGATGCTGTGATATGCAAATGATTGGCTTTTCAGAGCATTCAGACAAGGTTGGCACTGGTGGCGACACCTATAATGTGCTGACATGAGGAAAGTTTCCACCGATTTCTCATACACAAACAGCAGTTGACCGGCATTGACTGGTGAAACGTTGTTGTGATGCCTCGTGTAAAGAGGAGAAATGCGTACCATCATGTTTCAGACTTTGATAAAGGTCCAATTGTTGCCTATCATGATTGTGGTTCATTGTATCATGACATTGCTGCTCGCGTTGGTTGAGATACAATGACTGTTAGCAGAATATGGAATCAGTGGGTTCAGGAGGGTAATACTGAATGCCATGCTAGATACCAATAGCCTCATATCACTAGAAGTCGAGATGACAGGCATCTTATCCACATGGCTGTAACAGATCATGCAGCCATGTCTCGATCCCTGAGTCAACAGGTGGGGATGTTTGCAAGACAACAACCATCTGCACAAACAGTTCGATGATGTTTGCAGCAGCATGGCCTATCAGCTTGGAGACCATGGCTGCAGTTACCCTTGATGCTGCATCACAGACAGGAGCGCCTGCGATGGTGTACTCAATGATGAACCTGGGTGCACGAATGGCAAAACGTCATTTTTTTGGATGAATCGAGGTTCTGTTTACAGCATCATGATGGTCGCATCCATGTTTGGCGATATCGCAGTGACTGCACATTGGAAGTGTGTATTTGTCATCGCCATATTGGCGTATCACCCGGCATGATGGTTTGGGGTGCCATTGGTTACACGTCTCGGTTACCTCTTGTTCACATTGACGGCACTTTGAACATTTCCGATGTGTTATGACCCCTGGCTCTACCCTTCATTCAATCCCTGCAAAACCCTACATTTCAGCAGGATAATGTACGACTGCATGTTGCAGGTCCTGTACGGGCCTTTCTGGATACAGAAAATGTTCGACTGCTGCCCTGGCCAGCACATTCTCCAGATCCCTCACCAATTGAAAATGTCTGGTCAATGTTGGCTGAGCAACTGGTTTGTCACCATACAAACAGTTACTACTCTTGATGAACTGTGGTATTGTGATGAAGCTGCATGGGCAGCTGTACCTGTACACGCTATCCAAGCTCTGGTTGACTCAATGCCCAGGTGTACCAATGCCGTTATTATGGCCAGAAGTGTTTGTTCTGGGTACTGATTTCTCAGGATCTATGCACCCAAATTGTGTGAAAATGTAATCACATGTCAGTTCTAGTATAATATATTTGTCCAATGAATACCCATTTATCATCTGCATTTCTTTTTGGTGTAGCAATTTTAATGGCCAGTAGTGTATGTGTGTATACGAATTAGCTTATTTTAAATTGATCTAAATTTGTAAATACTTTGACATGTCCTATATCCCTGTAAAAGAAAATCTACAGATGAATAAAGCTACTACTAGTACTACTACATTTGATGCCATAGTGCAGACATTTGTTGGATGTTATCTCCTGAAGGATACAATATCATTAATAACTTTTCAAAAAGGAGATCACATTTAAAACAGGGTTTTGAAGGATGTTATCCTCTTGTGTAAAATGATCTGATAGTACCTTACCAATTCTATAACTAAAACAACATGGGGAGAGGAAGGACTTTAATAAAACTGGAAAACTTGTTTGAGTACATTATGCCTTCAAGGTAGTGTCATAGGTCTTATAAGTGTATAAAAAAGTACATTTTAGATGATACCTGGATAGGAAATCTTGTTGCATAGCTTCTTCCAGCTGTCATATTATTAATGGTAGAGTGATGTCTCCTGAACCCTTACTGAAAGTGACTCAGGAGCTCTCTGGCTTCTAAGCTCCAAACAACATAGTAGTTAATCATATGTTCCAAAATCTTTCCCATGAAGATGGTGAGGGATACACAGCGGTAGCTACTTAGGCTCGTATGACCTTCCCAGGCTTGATGAGGGGAAATGAAACAGTTTCATTTCATGAGAGGGGGAATTATTCTTGAGATGGGGAATTATTCAGATTCAGAATTAAAATCAAACAGATCAACGAGGGTTGTTTTAGTATTTTTGCTGAGGTACCGTATCATGCTATAATGAATGCTGTTGTGATTTGATGACATATCACATACCAGAGACAATGCTGTCTCCGGCTCCCATTTTGGGAAATAGCAGTTGTAAAGTTCATTGGTAGAAATGACATCAAAACCATCCCCGAGGCAGACTCCCGTGCCCCAGGCCACTCTCCTACAGAAAGGCGGTGACATAACTCTCCACAAATAAGGCCACCTCGTGCAGTGCTGCTGGCTGCCTTCTTGGGTTGCAGTCTACAACATCAACAAGAATGTCCTAGGACTCTGTTGAGAAGAGCTGCAGGCCAATGAGCAACACTAGCTGCGTTTGGAGAGCTATCTGGTCAGCAACCACCCCTGATGTAGCAGCCACTATGTGAGATGTTCTACGGACATGCTGACAGAGGGACATGAGTACATCAGCAAATTCTGGCTGCAAGTGCTCTGCTGGCTTGTCTGGCTAGCGGTGATGTGGGGTAAGCAATGCTATACTTGTTGTTAAGAAATGTATAAACTGAAAGAAATGTCTCCTTAATGCTTTTCAGCCTTCGACAGACCCTCACTACAACATTCTGCATCATTTAATCCTGACAACTGCAGAGGCCAAGGCCCCAGCCCTTTATATGAGAGTTTCCCAGAAAGTAATGCACCACTTTTTTTTTCTTCAACAACTCTTTATTAAACATAATGAGAATTACACACATGAAAGAATGGTATTTTCTCTACGCACCCTATTTTTCCACATAATCTCCATGCCATTCTATGGCATCACTCCAGTGTGAAACAAGGATGCGTACGCTCTGTCAGTACCAATCCTTGTCTTGGTGGCAGAGCCAGTGCTTCACTGTGTGAATCACCTCCTCATTTTCCTCAAAATATCTGTATCTTCCACGAATGGGAACTTTAAAGGCCCAAACAAGTGGAAGCCTGAGGGCACTAGCTCAGGACTGTAGGATGGATAGGGTAACACTGTCCTCACCTGTTTTTTGATGTGTTCAGAAGTCCTCCGACTTGTGTGGGGCCAAGCATTATCGTGTTGCGGCAAAACATCTACAGGGTTGCTGTGGGCCAAAGTCGCCAGAAGCACATCCCAAGTTTTGTTAAAGTGTTAACATATGCTTCTGAATTAATGGTACTGCCTCTTGGCATCACATCAATGAGAATCACATCTTCACAGTCTCAGAACATGGTTATTGTGACCTTACAGGTGGAAGCAGTTGCTTTGAATTTTTTCTTCTGTGGGGATTGGGAATGATGCCATTCCACTGACTGTCATTTTGTCTTCTGCTCAAAATGGTGAACCCAGGTTTCATCACCTGTCACAATCCAGGACAAGATGGCCTCTCCCTGAGCTTCAAAATGTTCAACAAATCAAGACAAATGTTTTTTCTGTGTGATTTGTTATCCATTGTTAAAAACCGCAGGACCTATTGTCCCCACACTTTTCAATATCCAACAGTGCAGATAATTGCATCCACACTTCATTTGCTGACTGACAGATGCAGTGCCAGCTACCAAGTTGTAATGCATCTGGCCTCGCAAATGAAAACATTAGCTCACAGCAACATGTCAGGTGTGACAGCTGTGGATGGTCTCACCGACTGCTGCAAATCATGGAGCTTCATCAAACTGCATTCTGATGACCTCATCCTACATGCCCAGTTACTAACTATACTTCTGTCAACAGAAGATGCTCCATAGACTTTGCACAAGATCTGTGAATATTCCTCACAGTTTGTTTCTCTGCAGTGAGAAATTCAATCACAACACATTTATTATAATGTACGTCACCTACAGATGCCATTTTGAAACTGTCCTGCAGCTACACTGTCTGCCAGAAGTGACGGAAACTTGGCGTGCTCACTCAGAACACTCCAAATAATACATATGCAATGTTTTGCATTTGTAGCAATGTTTTTGGCTCAGAAAAAATATGTGGTGCATTACTTTCAGGGCAACTCTCATAAATGACGCCAGCAAGTGGCTGCCAGTGGTAGAGATATCCATGTCTGATACCACAATCGCACGTCTGCACCATCAGTAGACGACATTGTCTGTCTAGCTCTTCTATGAGGTCAACAGCTACAGTCTGCAGTTTGTTGCTACATAGTGAAGTAAGTAACTGTCTTTTGTTGGCCTTTTTTGTTTCTTTTGTTTATGGCCATGTTTAACATTTTAAATGTTCGCATAATAAGTTGCCGTCTCTTTAATCTAATAATAGATTGTCAATGCAACTAGCCGCTATCTCTGTGTAATGTCTTGTCTGTATAGACATGTATGTGTTGTCTTTAAGATCCCTTCACCTTCACACATAAGTCTATACAGTAAAGTAAGGCCCTCCCAGTTCTTGGCTGATCCGTGATAAGACAGGCGAAAAATTTGACTGATGGAGGATTATTAGTATTATCTCTATTTTCATTCGCTCTCTCTCTTCCTCTCCTTTATCTATGTATATCTTTTAATATAAGATTTCATTACGTGATATGGTGATAAAAAGAATCAGCCAAATAGAATCTTTGGTGGAGTCCTTCATCTTGGTAATCAGCGGCTGGCTTGCTGTAAGAGATCTTTACATTTATTATTACTGTTAAACACTGCAGTCAGTCGGGAGAATCAGTCGTTTGGACATGATCAAAAAATGATTCAGAAAAAACTCATTTGTTCATTCACTCCAGAACAAAAAAGTCACAAACTTTATTTATAGAGGAAATCATGTATTAAATCCATTTCCATTACATGTCCAGATCTCCGGTGATTCCACGCCTTAATTATTTTCCTTTTACAATCTCTTTCTCTTCAAAACAAACCGCTAGTGACACAAATGTTAATTGACTAACTTTAGCGAGAAGAAAAGTCAAATATGTATCTCTCAGAAACACATCAATCCCTCAACAGATACTCCAGAACCTGTCCTAGTTACCCCTCTAACAACCATGGAGAATGTTATTTCAAAGAATAAATGCACTAGAAAATACTTTGGCGTCGACAAGTTGTCGCCGCATATATTATGATAAAATCAGATCAGATAACTTTTCCAGACTGAATGAATGTGGATGGTTTGGTTGAAAATGATTAATTGCTGTGTGATAGAGGGTATTTGCTGTGGGGACATTACACATGGTGGGGCATCATGTGTCACATGAACTTGAGGGTGTCATTTGTTAAACCACAGGAGCCTATGGACCTGCAAATTAATGGAAGTTTATCTGGGCTAGAGAGATGCCACTAAGGTAATTCGTCTAGACATGAGTTGCCATTTATTCAGGTCATGTCAACTATATATAGCACATATGGAAGGTTTGACAACAAGGCATAGCAGTGCACAGAATCCTATTGGGCAATGATATGACACAAGGTTTAATACAGACTGTCTCTTATTTGTGTATTGTCGGTGCAGTTTCCCTATTCTTTCTTGTATAATGGCAGATAGACATTATAAAAATGCCAGAAGCACATGTGTTAACCTTATATGATAAGGTGGAAGCCTTTAAATGACAGACAGCCACATTTTTGGAAACCACAGCTGAACAGAAGAAGCTGAATGATGCATTACTAATGTAAGTATCAATATTGGAAGCCATTAGTGGGTAACCACAAACTGATTTGGGAGGGGCATAAGCCTTTTTAAAGATACCCATTCGTTTCATTATCCTGTATCAGTTAACTTGGTAGCTCCCGTTTTTGGGGAAACTACCAAGGACATATATGTTTTTATTAGTTATGTGAATGCTGGTCTGATGAAACTTCCTTAAATATGATTAGGTTACAGTTAGTGGTTGATGCAAATATGTACATTTTGTGTTGTGTATCGACCATAGTCCGACTGCATTCACTGCTAGTACAATGACTTCACCCTGAGGGTTGAGGATACTGCAGGTATCTCTCCTCCAGAAACTATTTACTAATACCACAAGGGCATTGCATGTTATGAATACAATACTGTACACAGTCTGTTGATACACTGCTTGTTACACGCTCCAACAGAGAGCACCAGCCACACTTCTAAGCAGCACATACATCAGGAAATCAGTGACACTGCTATCAAGGAAAAAAAGTATAATCTACACATTATGTTGTTGCAGACATACTTCTGCCTGCAGGATACTTAAGGTGAAGGGGAGCCTTCGGAGATGATATCCAGTTGCTCACCTAGTTCCAGGCTAGGAACTGGCTACACTTGTAGTTCATCAGTCAGAACTCAGTGAGATCTGCCACAACACTCTGCTCTATACTGCACAGTCTACATGCTGCTTCACATTACTGGGGGTGCAGCCCCCATCGACACCACTCTACAGCCCACTCAGAGCAAAACTTCCTTTGGAACTGCTGTCACATCAGTCAGCTTTGTTTCTGTTATGCTCAAGTGATCATGAATGATCTTTCAGCTGTTACTGACACTAACTTATTTATGAATTAGTCCCATGAATAAAGTGCTATTTGCTTCAACCTGAGAATCATCATTTAATTTGGTGTCCATCTCATAAAACAGGATATAAAATTATGTACCATGAGACTTTGAGTAAGGCTCAAACATCTGGTGAGATAACTAATGGACACACCTCAGCACTATCATAAACAAAACAGCACCATATTTTTTTTAGGGAGAAACTCACTGGGTTGTCTCAGAAGCACTGCAAATCAGTGGAGACTTTCTAGCACAGGGTTAGGAAGATTAATGCACAAACTGATGAATTGATGCAGAATGCAGAGACTGACAGAATCACCCTGCATGAGGCATAGAATAGGGCTTTATATGTATTTGTGAGGGGTATTTATGCTGACATACAGACAAGATTCATGATGGAGAACCCAAATGATTTTTTTGCTGCTATTAAGATCACCACACAGCTGGAAGAAATGGACAGAGTGATCATAGTGTTTTCTCCTCAGAATTATAGTGTTATAGGTGCAGCCATATGGGCCACATCAGAAAGCAGTCCTGCCAGGTGCCATGTTACAAGGGTGGAGAAGTATGGCTAAAGGAGTCTGATTGCTGGAGCAAAAATTGGGACTGAAATGTCCGCCACTGGTGCCAGAACCTCTTTTATTGTAGTGTCATCTTTGCCATCAATTTTACTTTGGCAGGCCGCGAGTCGGCTGTTCACAGTGTGTTCAGCTATTTAACTCTGCAGCGTCAAGGCAGCAGGGCTCACTGTGTGGTCTGTCGGTTGCAGTTACAGCACAGTCGGGAGTTTGGCTCTTACTTGGTACATGTGCTCATTAAGCGTGGTATTACTGGAGTGCTGCAGCCAGAGACAGTGGAAGTTTTTAGGTTTCAGCGCAAGGTATGGTATTTGGCTTTTCTTGCCATGCAGTGCATGTTGAGAAGAGCTTGCCAGAGCATCGTCTGACATTAACCATTTGCCTGTGAATATAGTGTGTGTTTGATATAAACAGGTCCAATTGAGTATATATACATATGTTAAGTGTCAACTAATGTTGTCTTGAGTGACGAGTCTGATATGTCAAAGTTATGTCACATGTGGCATGATAACGGGGCTTGGGCTTTCCACCTTAGTCTCCGACCACTTGAGGAAGGATTTGTTGATATATGTAAGGAAACCCAGTGAGCTCCTTATTATTGGGTGATGGTAGATCTAAAATTGTTTTAACCTTGGTGATTAAGTACCAAAATTTGCACCTTAATTAACAAGAAACGAAATACTATGTTGTTTCATAAAGCTACATCAGATTCCATAAAGGTGTAGTTCTGGTGGGCTCTTGTCCATTTTGGGGTCTGGGATTTTCACCTGTCTCAAGATGACTGGGTGTTTGTGTTGTCCTCATCATTTCATCATCATTCATGGAAATGGCATGTTTGGACTGAGCAAAGTTGGGGAATTTGTACGGGCGTTGATAACCATGCAGTTGAGTGCCCCACAAACCAAAACATCATCATCATCTTTGTTTAAAGTAATACTCAGCTGTTGTTATTATGTTTCAGGGAACCATCTTATTTACACATGTATTGCAGTCTTTAAATAAATTCGTGAACATTGAGTTTTTAAAAAAAAAAAAAAAAAAAAAAAAAAATGTCGAGCCTTCCGGTTTAAGTGTTATGTTTTATTCTTTTATGTAATCTGAATGTGAAATTGCAAGTGTGCTGTCATAGTTGATTTATTTTTCAGTTGTGTGGAGCATAGTGAAGTTCCTCCAGTATGGTGGGACGTGGCACTGGGGCTTGATGACTTGGCCATTGCCAGAGGAACTGTGTTTCATTAGAATGGCCTTCTGTCTTGATCTTGTCCTTAAGTTGAGAATTGCTGTTCTCTTTGTTCCTGGCTCTGACAGGTTATTAAGCATTGTAGTTTGTTCCTCAGCCGCCTTGGCGGATGCACCTTTCACTCGAAATATGAATTTAAATCTGTAAAACTGGGTCACACCGTAATTAGTGCCCAGTCAAATTGCTGGAGACTCTGCCTTATTAATTCTGTATTCCCTTATCAGCCATTTGTATCATAGTAGTACCCTGTATGCTGATTGTGAAGTTTAATTTTATAAAGGAGTATTTCATGTGCGTATGTTCTCAGGGAATGTTTAGGTGCCAAGGTGCTGTTTTCTTTATTAATTATTTGTTATTTAGTTAATGCCTACCTGTACAGGCATCAACTAGATTATTCTACAGTCAGAAGTTCTTGTCTTCATTGCCAGAAGTTCAGGTTTTATAAGTTGCCTTATTGTTACTTGTGTGCATTATGTTGTGCATTAATGTTATACCTTGGTGTGAAGTTATATTACAAGAGAGGAGTCATTGTACAAGTTAGTCTTACATGTTCAGAGTTTGGCAGGTTTTGATTTTATTAATTATTTACATCAACAGAAATTTTGTTAATGTTTTATGCATTTGTTATGCAGATTTCAGTAAGGATTTAAGAAAAAAATTTATTGTGCTGGTTAAATTGATCAATTTTATTGTATTTAAATTGTGCAAGCTAATAAACATTGTTTAAACACAAGCTGTGTATGTTTGGTAATTATGGCCCTGCTGCTTCCTGTCGTACTATTGGGTGCAAATTGCACATCCCAAATGGTAGCAGAGCCTTCGCCTCCTTAAAACAGTGGGGGGTTTCCGTACATAGCTTATGTTGTCGACTTTTTTGTGCTATTGATTGTAGCCTCGTATATCTTCATTTGTACTAATTCTGTTGTTTTGCAGCTACCGCGGCCATGGTTCATGCATGTACTGTTCCCAGCATTGCTCATTTATGTAAAGGACATCTCATGTATGAACTCCAAATCAGAGGATTATCTATCAAAGGAGGAGTGTCTGATATTGTCACCTGTGTCTGCGCTGCAGTACAAACATCAATTTCCTTCCCTCCAGAAAATTTTGCTGCTCTTGGTGAGTGCCTTTCCCATGTCTCAGTAGCAGTTCAGGAACTAACACAAACCGTAGAATTTTTAGAATCGTCTCAAGCTACCAGTGTCAGGTGTATAGAGTACAGGCACATTTGGGCCATTACAGTAACTATTTGTTGATATAGCAATCGTTAATCCTTCACTTGCTGGCTGTTGGTATAGAGAGGGGATGTTTTGGGTCTGAACCTGAGGCCATGATACAACCTTTAGTCAGCACCAGGTAGTTTAGCTGATCAATTTGCTCATTTGCCTAACCCGATATTGTTACTTATTAAGGATATTAATGAACTGTCCTTGGATTCTGTGACTGCAGTTCAGCAGCTTTTATGGTTGCTTGTATACCTTCAGGTTCATGCGGATGCCTCACAGGTTCATCACTCCATTTTGCTAGCCTTACTTTATCCAGTAACTAAAGGCAGGTTGTGCATACTTTGGGTGGAAGTCTTTCAGGAACATGGGTCATTAGGACAGCTTAGGCAATATGTGTTAAAGCAAAAACTGTAAGCATGTATTCATGTTAATTTAGAGCAAGAATATTATTGGAAAGTGCAGGTACAGCAGGAAACCTTAGGACAATATTTTCACCAAGTATGCATTGCTGTCGACGTATTAGACATGCGCATCCCGGAAGCACAGAGCATTGACCATCTCATTGAGGGGCTGTGGCTCCAAGACCGTTCGTGTTTTACCTTTGTGAATAAGCCTTCCTCATGGAGTGAGTTGCAAGATTTTGTAGATACAACGGAAGCTCTCACGTTTGCTGACAAACGGCGCATTGCTTTGAGGGATGGTCAGGACAATGTTAGTCAGTCTATGTTTAAACAGAAGCAAACACCAGAGACCTGACATTGTTTTCACTGTGGTCCTGATGACCATTTTGCTCCACAGAGTTCACAGCAACAAGCTTCCCATCCTAATAATTCACATTTAAAGAAGAGGGAGTTGGCTCATTGTAGGAATTGGCTAGTTAATTGTAGGGCTATTGGCTCATTGGCCACCCACTCCCTCCCTTATATTTGTACATGTGTTGGCAACGAACCCGTATGTGCCCTGCTTGATTTAGGCAGTTTGGTTTCTTTCATTGATGAGGACTGGTACCTGGAGTATTGGCACTTGTGTCAATTTTTGATTCCAAGGCCGGTCGCACAAAGATGTAGACTTGCGGATGGCCAAGAGCTGCCTTTGTTAGGCAAGGTGTGTGGCAGTTCAGCGGTGCAGGGCTTTTTGTGGAGCATGGAATTTATTATTGCTAAAAACTTGAGTTTACCAGTCATCCTGGGCTGTGATTTTATGCATCGTACCAAGTTAGTACCTGATTATGCTGGTGGTACCTTCCACTTTCAGTTCTCGCCTGGAGATTGTTTTGGATTCTGTGCTTGCCATAAGAACAGTGGGTTGCATACCATGCAAAGCTGTGAGGGCAACATTGATCTTAATCACTTAGATTATCTGCAGCATAAGTCTATGAGCGACTTGTTGAATCATTATCCAGTATTATATCCATCTTCTGGATACAATTCCTGTGTGCCAGGCACCCTACAGACTTTCTCCTCCTAAGATGAAAATCTTGTGAGCTAAAATTGATGATATGTTGGAGGACAGTGTTATCCATTATTCTACTTCCTCTAATGTTTTGCCAGTCTTCCTGGTGCCTAAAGGGCATGATGGTGATTTTCGAGCTGTCGTTGATTATAGGGCCCTGAATAAGAAAGTCATCCTGGAATCGGTTCCCTTGCCTGACCATCACAATTGTTTCAGTTGGTTTTCTGGAGTGTACTTCTTTACCGTTTTGGAATTAAAATCAGGCAAACTATCAAATTCTGCTGGCTAATGGCTCGAAGGTGGCTACGGCATTCTGTACCGATTCAGTTGAGTTCCTTAAAGCCTTGCCAATGGTGCAGCTGTTCTTCCCCATCTGTTGGATAATGTAGATGATTTGGTTATTGTTAGCAAATCTTTCTCTGAGCATCTTGATCAGGTTTTTTCTTGACTGTGAGGAGCTGGGCTTACGGTCCAGCCAAATAAAATTAACCTGTGTCGGCCTCGTATTTCATTTTTGGGACATCTGGTCTCTGCTGACGGTGTTAGAATTGATCAAGAGCATACTAAGGCTATCAAGCAATGTCCTCCCCTCACCAGGTTTATTGGCATGGCCAATTTCTTTCATAAGTTTATTGCTAATTTTGCGCAACTGGCTGCACCACTTAATGATCTGCATAAGAAACATCACCCATTTGTCTGGAGGGAAGAGCAACAGCATGCCTTTGAAGTGATTGAAAGCACTATTGCTAATCCTCCAGTTTTAGCAGTCCCTAACTTTAGTGACACTTTTATTGTGCTGACTGATGTTTCTCGTACTGGAATTGCTGCCATTCTTTTTCAAGAACAACAAAGTGAAAGGCATTCTGTAGCTCATGCCTCTCATTGACTTACTTTGGCTGAGGCTAATTACTCCATCTATGAATACAAGGCTTTGGAAGTGTTGTTCACTCTCGAGAAGTTTAATTTTTATTTAGAACACCAAGAGTTCCTTCTTGAGATGGACAATCAAGCCCTGAGTTGGGTGCTAGCCAGGGCTTGCATGACCAGTCAAATAGCTCATTGGGCAGTCCGGATATTTGCCTTCCGCTTTCATGTTAAGAATGTACGGGGGTCTGAGAATGTCATCGCCGATGCCTTTAGCCAGATGTTCACAGAAGGGTCAGGGGAAGGCGGGGAGAATTCTCAGCCTGTTCTTGGTGAGAATAGAATTCTAACTGAGACACCTGGGCTCTTTTGTGATCTGAAGGTTAAGCAGAGGGAAGATTCCATATGGGGCCCCATTCACCAGCACCTAGAAGCAGGAGAGCACAGGGAGGAGTATTGCCTGCGTAAGAGCATTTTATGTAAATGGGTGGGTGCCAGCCAAGAGCTGAGGATCTCCCTACCTGGTGATTTGGTACCCATGGTGCTGCACTATTTTCATGATTCTGCTGTCAGCAGCTATTTCAGCCTTTATAAAACTCTGAACCGACTCCATGAGGGATTTGTGTGGCCACATATGTATCACGATACTCATCGATTTGTGGCAAGGTGTGCTCACTGCAAATGTGCCAAGTCCAATTCAGGTGCCTATGAAGGTCTTCTTCAGCCTTAAAGGGAACTCTATCCACTAGATAGGCTCTTCGTGGATTATATAGGTCCTTTGCCTTGTATGAGGAGAGGTAAACATTATTTCTTAGTGGTTGTGGATGCTTTTTCGCGCTTTACATGGTTGCTCCCTACGTATAGTGCTACAGATGAGATCACTATCACCCAGTTGCCTCAAGTGTTTTCTTGGTTTGGTCCTCCAAAATCTCTTGTGAGTGATAATGCCCCTGCTTTTAGTTCTAGGCTCGTTAAGAACTTTTGCTTTAACCATGGGATTAAACACATCACCACAACACCATATTATCCCAACCCCTCTTTTGCAGAGTGGATTAACAGGAACCTTAAGGCTCCTCTTAGTATTTACCATGCCAAGACTCCAACATGCTGGGATGCAACCTTACCATGGCTTAACCAGACTTTTTATTTGCATGCCATGAGGCTACTGGGGCAATGCCTGTGTCACTCATGTTTGCCTACACTCTCAATTCTCCTTTATCTAATCTCTGGAGTATTAGTGACCTTTTGCCTGTGACCATTACTCCAGGGAACCTAAGAGAAAATGGGGACTGTGCCGGGCAAAATATTAATTTGACTCACCATCACCAGGCCACTAGATATATCAAGAATGTCACCCCTTTAATGGTAAGATTGGTGATCTCATTTTTATCAGGAATCATGGTGGTGGAACTGGGCAATATGTTAAGGAGAAAATGAGGCTGTTATATAGAGGGCCCTGCAGGATTATTAAAATAATTTGTCTGGTTAATCTTGAGGTTAGGAAGAAATCTGGCAAGATATTTTGTGTCCATGTTAGCCAAGTTAAACATGGAGCTGGACCACTGTGAGCCTGCCTGAGAGTGGTTGACTGCTCAGGACTAGGTCTGAGCATGAGTGGAAGAGGTTGTTATGTTGTGCCAGTGGCACCAGTACCCTTTTTCTTGTAATGTCATCTTTGCCATCAATTTTGCTTTGGCCGGACATGGGTTGGTTGTTCACTGCGGGTTGGGCTATTTAAGTCTGCAGCATCAAGGCAGCAGGGCTCACTGTGTGGTCTCTTGGTTGCAGTTACAGCACAGTCAGGAGGTTGGCCCATACTTGGTGCATGTGCTCATTGCACATGGTATTATTGGAGTGCTGCAGCCAGAGACGGTGAAAAGGCTTTGTGTTCTGGCACGAGGCATGGTGTTTGGCTTTTCTTGCTATGACGAGCATGTTGAGAAGAAGAGCTTGCTGGAGGGGGTCTGGCATTAACTGTTCACCTGAGCATATGGTGTGTGTTTGATCTAAACAGGTGCAATTGTATAAAAATTGACCTTAATTAATGAGTAATGAAATACTATGTTGTCTCATAAAACTACATCAGATTCCATAAAGGTGTAGTTCTGGTGGACTCTTGTCTGTTTAAAGTAATACTCAGCTGTTGTTATTACATTTCAAGAAACAATCTTATTTACACATGTATTGCAGTGTTTAAATGAATTAGTAAGAATTGAGTCAAAAAAAAATTTTTTTTAGTGAGCCTTCCTCTTTTAATCTTATATTTTACTGAGAATGAAATTTTCACTCTGCACTACTGGAAGAAAGGATATTGCAGGAGAACTTCTGTGAAGTTTGGAAAGTAGGAGATGAGGTACTGGAGGAAGTAAAATTGTGAGGACGGGTCGTGAGTCATGCTTGGGTAGCTCAGTTGGTAGAGTACTTGCCTGCGAAAGGCAAAGGCCCCGAGTTCAAGGTTCAGTCCGGCACACAGTTTTAATCTGCCAGGAAGTTTCAAATCAGCACACACTCCACTTCACAGTGGAAATTTCATTCTGGACATATCACCCAGGCTGTGACCAAGCCATGTCTCTACAATATCCTTTCTTCCAGTAGTGCTAGTCCTGCAAGTTTCATAGGAGAACGTCTGTGAAGTTTTCAAGGTAAGAGACAAGGTACTGGTGGATGTAAAATTGTGTGGATGGGCTGTGAGTCATGTTTCAGTAGCTCAGTTGGTAGAGCACTTACCCACGAAATACAAAGTTCGCAAGTTCGAGTCTTGGTCCGGCACAGAGTTTTAATGTGCCAGGAAGTTTTATGTTTCATTCTTTTATGTAATATGAATGTGCAATTGTATTTCATCTGGTATGATGGGGTGTGGCACCAGGGCTTGACGACTTGGCCATTGCCAGTGGAACTGTGGTTCATTAGAATGGCCTCCATGTTCCTGACCTACTGTCTTGATCTTGTCCTTAAGTTGAGTATTGCTGTTCTCTTTATTCCTGGTTCTGTCAGGCCATTAAGCTTTGTAGCTCATTCCTAGGCCGCCATGGCGGATGCACCTTTCACTCAAAAAATGAATTTAAATCTGTAAAACTAGGTCACTATGTAGTGCCCAATCAAATTGCTGGAGACTCGACCTTATTAATTCTGTATTCCTCTTTATTCCCTTATCAGCCATTTGTATCATAGTTGTACCCTGTATGCTGATTGCAAAGTTTAATTTTATATAGGAGAGTTTCATGTGTGTATGTTCTCAGGGAATGTTTAGATGCCGAAGTGCTGTTTTCTTTATTAATTGTTTGTTATTTAGTTAATGCCTGCCTGTACTCTCATCAACTGGATTATTCCTTAGTCCGGAGTTCATGTGCTAGGTGTCTTCATTGCCAAGCATTCAAGTTTTAGAAGTTGTGTTTTAGAACTTGTGTGCATTATGTTATGCCTTAATGTTATACCTTGGTATGCATTTGTGTTGCAAAAGAGGAGTCATTGTACAAGCTAGTCTTGCAGGTTCAGTGTTTAGCAGGTTTTGATTGTATTAATTATTTATATCAACAGAAATTTTCTTAATGTTTCATGCATTTATTATGTAGATTTCCATGGGGATTAAAGAAAACTCTTTATTGTGCTTGTTAAATTGATCAATTTTATTGTATTTAAATTGTGCAAGCTAATAAACATTGTTTAAACACAAACTGTGTGTGTTTGGTAATTATGGCCCTGCTGCTTCCTGTCATATTATTGGGAGCAAATAGCACGTCCCAGGGATAAGCAGCACCCAAATAACTTTTGATTAAATGGGAACAATGGTGCCTCTTCCATCGAATAGCATTCCCAGTGGAACAAAAGATTGCAAAAATATATGCAGAGATGGAATGCTGCTAACTAAGCACACTAATTGGCAGGGAACATAAATTTTTGGTGTAGACAGATGCTCATATGTCAGTTATCAGTATGGATCTCTTGGGAAGAAAGAGATTGAGGCAATATATGTTATGTGAGGTAAGGACAATGATGTGAAATTATTGGGGCCAACACTGTTCAGATTTAGCATAGGAAATAAGGGTTTTCAGGTGCATATGGAAAATGGAAGTGTTGCTACATTTCGGTGAGGGGTACTTCTTGATCAATATCATGCAGAAATTGAACTTTTGCAGTATACAATTTAATTTGGTGGGACATTGTTTCCACTAGGGGCAACGAGTGCAAGTTTGAAATTGACACAAAGATCACTGGTAATCATGGTGATACCAAATAAACTGTGAATATGTGCACTAAAGATCAATTCACAAGATAACATACTGTAAGGTACTGGGAGGTTGGTCTGGGTTAGTGTAGGTTTGGACTTACTGAAGAAAGTATTATGCATTGTAGAGCTATTGAAAAGCAATGAGGAATCAGATAAGTCACATTGTTTTGTACACAGAAGCATAGTGCACATCTGTGAAGTGGACAGAGGTTTTGTGGTTCCCATAAGTTTTGATAATATTGGCATGGATGATGCGAGTCTGCCAAAGGGTTTACTGATTGCTAATTGAGATGTCCTAAAGGAGAAAGACATTCATAGGTCAAGTGAGGATCTTCACCACAAGAAAAACATTGATGCATCCACATTTCATGAGAAAATAAAGCACTTACATGGAAATTATAGGAAAGCAACAGAAGCCTTGTTACTGTTGATTATGGATTTATTTAATCATTACAAAAACAAGTGGCCACATTGAAGGCAGAGTTCATGTATTTCAGTGTTCAAGCTACCCTTGATGAAGTTAGTGGAATCGTAACCAGCTCAGCTACTGCCATGTCTGCCATTATAAGCAGCTTCCCTGCACCAAATTTTACTCCTTCATTCTTGGGAAAACCCATACAAAAGGTGGGTACCCTTTTGATGATGGCCACAACATTGGCTGCATAAGGGCAGCCTCAAGCAACGCATACCCATGGTCAGGACATAACCCATTTTAGAGGAATATTTATGCTTATTGGAAGAGAGACAATACTTGACAGCTACTGATCTTGTATATCCTGAAATTCTCACCAGAAATGCAAGGCCAGCTGCCCAGAAAGTGTACCAAATTCCATATCCATTACAGTCTCTTGCAGAAAAACAATCCAGCAAGAACTTGATGCAGGCATTATTCCTTCATTAGCCAGCCCCTGTTTGAGTCCAATGTACCAAAGAAATCAATTAATGGTGGGAAGACCTGTTGCCTATGTACAGACACGAGATCAGTAAATAAGGTCATAAACCCTGACAGCTAGCCCTAGCCATGTATGACCTAGTAGATAGTGTCGGAAGTTCCATGCGGCTTTTCGCGGATGATGCTGTAGTATACAGAGAAGTTGCAGCATTAGAAAATTGTAGCAAAATGCAGGAAGATCTGCAGTGGATAGGCACTTGGTGCAGGGAGTGGCAACTGACCCTTAACATAGACAAATGTAATGTATTGCAAATACATAGAAAGAAGGATCCTTTATTGTATGATTATATGATAGCAGAACAAACACTGGTAGCAGTTACTTCTGTAAAATATCTGGGAGTATGCGTGCGGAACGATTTGAAGTGGAATGATCATATAAAATTAATTGTTGGTAAGGCGGGTACCAGGTTGAGATTCATTGGGAGAGTCCTTAGAAAATGTAGTCCATCAACAAAGGAGGTGGCTTGCAAAACACTCGTTCGACCTATACTTGAGTATTGCTCATCAGTGTGGGATCCGTACCAGATCGGGTTGACGGAGGAGATATAGAAGATCCAAAGAAGAGCAGTGCATTTTGTCACAGGGTTATTTGGTAACCATGATAGCGTTATGGAGATGTTTAACATACTCAAGTGGCAGACTCTGCAAGAGAGGCGCTCTGCATCGCGGTGTAGATTGCTCGCCCGGTTTCGAGAGGGTGCGTTTCTGGATGAGGTATCGAATATATTGCTTCCCTCTACTTATACCTCCTGAGGAGATCACGAATGTAAAATTAGAGAGATTAGAGCGCGCACGGAGGCTTTCAGGCAGTTGTTCTTCCCGCGAACCATACGCGACTGGAACAGGAAAGGGAGGTAATGACAGTGGCACGTAAAGTGCCCTCCGCCACACACCATTGGGTGGCTTGTGGAGTATAAATGTAGATGTAGATGTAGACAAAACATTGGACAGAGTAGGGAATTGTAAGTTTTTTTACTACGGTAGATATGAGTTCAGCCTATCATCAAATTCCTATAGGCCCTGGAGACCAGCCAAAAACAGTTTTTGTTGTGCCTTTTGCTTGTAGAAGTTTTCATAGACTCCTCTTGGCTTACAAAGTGCACCCACCACATTTTAAAGATTTGTTGATTTTTTGATACAAGGTTTGAAAGCCACTACCTGTTTGGTCTATTTAGATGAATTACAGTGTTCTCTCGAACGACTGATGAACATGCAGAACAATTGAGAAATGTACTGGCAAGGTTACAGAATGCTCATTTAAAAAAATTTGGCATTGGAGAAATGCTTCTTTGAAGAGACAGAAGATCAGTACTTGGGACACATTATTAGCTCAGATGGGGTAAAGCTGGACCTACAGCTGACAGAAGCCATAGATAATTTCCCTGCTCCAACAAATGTAAAAGAAGTACAAAGCTCCCAGGATTAGCAAATTATTTACCATCAATTTATAAAGGATTATGCTACTGTGATGAAACCCTTAACCACATAACTTTTGAATGGACTCCAGAACGTGAAATTGTTATGCAAAAAGTTGAAGACATATTGGTGAGTTCATCTCTGTTGCTATATCTTGACACTGAAAAGCCATTTATACTCTCATCTGTTGCCTTATACTTTGTTGTAGGTGTTGTATTAAGCCAAGAGCACAACAGTAAAAAAATACCTATTGGTTATGCTTCTCACCAGCTCAACAAAGCTGAAATTAATTATGGTAATACAGAAAAAAGAGTTGTCAGCTTTACTATTCAGTGGCAACCATTTCAAATGTTATTTATATGACAGGAAATTTACTCTGGCAAACGATCATACTGCCTTGTTATAGCTGTTAAATTCAAAAGACCCCAATAGCTGACTGACACATTGGGCTTTAAAACTAGTAGTATATGATGATGAAGTACATTATAAACCTGGAATACTGCACCCAAATGCAATATTCTTGTTAGAGCAGTGCAAGCAGACAAAATGCTAATAACAGTATTAAAAGGCACCCAGAGACCCTAATTGCCAACAGTATGCCACAATGCTTGATTCTCTGTCAATAGACAATATAATGCATCATCAAACACCTCTTGAAAACCACTCAGTAATACCAAAGTCACTCCAAATCCAAGTCATTGCTGAATGCCTTGACAGCTGTCTGTCTGCATGAACGGCCATTGAGAAACTGTGGCCAACAAACAAGTGGACCACCCTGTAGCTGAACACACTGCCAAACATGATACCTCTCATCTCAATGACTGCTTCACAGCCTGTTCCATATGGATCCTTCCCACCAACACCAGCTTTTCTGAATTGCGCAGTTAGGAACTTTCCCTGCAATACATCCTTTGTTCCTGTAACCCTCCTGGGCTCAACCTACATTAGTCACTGTCCTCACCCATCCAGCCTCCTCCCTGTTCCCATTCCAGCACTACACAGCCGTCATTTCACTGCCACACCCAGTCTTTTAATTTGTTTTATTTTTGTTTTTATTTCTCTCCTTTCCACTACTTACCCCCTCCCCCCTCCGCACCTTCTCCCCTACCATCCATCTAAACTGCAACACTTCACTGTCCACCACTCCCACCATACTATCCCTCCCCCTTCCTGCCCCAGCCTCCTCCTTACCCCCACCCAGTCGCCAGTCCCATCATGCACTGGTGCTGCTGCTCGCAGTGCAGTTTCAGCTCTCTAAGACTGCAGACATGTGTGCAAGTTGTGCTTGTGTGAGTAGGTGCATGCGTGTGTGTATGTGTGTCTACTGCTGACAAAGGCCTTAATGGCAGAAAGCTATGATTGTGTGAATCTTTTTATTGTGTCTATCGAGACTCATCATCTCCGCTATATGGTGAGTACCAACTTTTCTTCTCTAGTGTTGTTACAAACTATCTACTCAGTTGGAATACTGCCTTAACACTATCCGATTTGCCTCTGGAAGTGCACTCATGCAGCAATTTGTCACTGCCACTTAACTTTACTGACAGTCATCTATTACAATCATTGGATATACTCATTACCCAAGAAAAAGGACAAATTAATGTGGCTTAAACTATTGGGCACTTTGAGGATTGGCACCAGTAGAAATATATGTTAACTGTGACATTGCCTAACAGCATTTCCACTCCTCTGGCCCTAGTTCTGCTGGTGTAAGTATATGGTTCCAATGCAGTATAGGCTATTGTAATTGCTTTCCACAAATTGTTTCAACTGGATATACCTGTATTCCAGCCAACCAGCAATTTATAACAATCAGCAAAGCATGGACCTCTTCCCCTCCCTTAGATATGTGTAGATAGCTGTAAGATTATTCATTAGAAGTGTTTTTTTAAGGTATTCTTGGGCTTCACATCAGTGCCTTTGTATTTAGAGGAAAAATTAGTTTCAAATAGAAATGGCAAAGAAAAGACTAGTGTAAAGCCTACATATTACTAATTTTGCTCTCTGAATTATGGAAATGATGTAACCTGAAGGGAAAAAAAATCCTACTACATTTAATCCCTTTTTATATGTAAATGTTCCCCATGAGCCTCCCACTAATACCCACCAGATAGAATGTTGCAGTTTTGGAGACCTTTCAAGGGGTTACACCAACCCAGCATACACCACCATCCACTAGGCTTCTGCAGCACAGCTATGTCCTGCAACAATATGCAGAGACCCGCCTAATGCCAGTGGCTACTGCAGCTGTGCAACCATCATATCCTCACCCATCACCACCATGAACTGCATGTCTCTGATGTTGACCAGGTAACTCATCTGTGCATGTGAGGCTGGAGGCTGGAGGTGGAGAGACTATAATTTTATGATCATCAATATTTTTGTCTGGAAAAAGGACTCAAAAAAGGAAACAAAGAAGAAAACTTTCTCAGACACATTGTAAAAACTATTATGTAATCTATCAAATTTTGTTTTTAACGACAAGGACAACTGCCACCTCTTAGCTCAGTACTTTAGAAACATACTCAGCTGTGCTCCACCCAGTGAAGACTTCAACTACAAACAAATCACACCAAACCCGGACTCACTGCCTCCTTCATTGGAAGAAGTTCGACAAATCATTCAACTTCTCAAGAGTAATAAAGCAGCTAGAGAGGATTCTATCATTGCTGAACTCTGGAAATGTACTGGAAGTAATGCCATGGGCAAGCTCACTGAGATCATCCAGAACATCAGGGAAACAGAGAAATTACCACCTGATTGGAACACAGCTCTGATCCGTCCCCTTCACAAAAAGGGAGATGTTACAACTACCGTGGAATTTCTCTTGTCCTCGTAACATACAAGATTCTCTCCAAGGCATTATTAACAAGGGCAGAAGTACAAGTGGGCAGTCAACTAGGAGAATATCAGGGAGGCATCAGGAAAACCAGATCCTGTGCTGAACAGATCATCAACCTTAAGACAGTACTGGCATACTCCCAGATAAGAAACCACAAAGTGGTTGTCACCTATGTTGATTTTAAGAAGGCCTATGGCTCTGCTGATAGGGAAATACTTAACAAAATACTCCAGGAATTAGGACTAGACAACAGAACCTGCAGACTCATTCTAAAAACGTCAACAAACACCCATTAGAAGGTCAAATTTAGAGGTGAGATCTCAAAAAGCTTAGAGATAAAAACTGGAGTGAGACATGGGGATGGACTCTTCCCTCTTCTCTTCAACTGTGTCTTCAAAAAGGTTGTGAGAGAATGGTGCAAAGATCTGGCCAATTTGGGTGTCAAGAGTGGTGTCTACCTGGGCCAAAAAATGAAAGATTGATTGTAGATTGACTGGCTTTTGCAGTCGACATGGCACTGATTGCTGATTCTCTTGAAATGGCAACAATGCAGGTAAACTGCCTCAGAAAACAGGCAGCCAAAGTGGGTCTTCAAGTGTCGCTGGAGAAAACAGAGTTCTTCGCCACCATCAAAGAAGCTAACAAAGATATGTTCCTAGACCAGGGAAAGATCAATTGGACTGAGAAATTTAAGTATCTTAACAAATGGATTGAACCCAAGTTGTCAGAAAAAATGTCATTATTCATGAGAGTCAACAAGTTGGAACTAGCCTATTGACTGACTATGAACACCCACAACACGCAACCTGAAACTTAAGCACTACACCTCAGTCATACGACCAGAAGCCCTGTATGCCATGGAATGTCTTTCTATGAACTAGAGAGGTCTGATGGAGAAATTGGAAGTCAGAGAGAGGAGAATCCTCAGGAAGATCCTAGGCTCAGTAGGAGAAACTGGGGAATTCAGAAGGCAGCATAACTTGGAGCTTTATGAACATATTGAGAGGCTCTTTGATTGTGCAAGAAAAAGAAGGGCATAGACATGTTGCAAGATTGTCTCCGAACAGATTGACCAACCGTCTGTTCACCTTCTAGCAGAACAAGAAGGTTCACACCACTTGACTGTCAGAAAACAAGAAGGACATTAAATAACTTAGAATAACTGATCTCTAGAACAGACAGTCTGTGAGAACCACCCTGAAGGAAGTCCGAGGATTCCAGGAAAAGCCCCAAAGAAAATGCACCCCCTCGACAGATGAAAGGAAGGAGTTACAACAACAGAGGATGTGAGAATACTGGGCAAAGATCAAAACCCAACAATTGAACAAGCACGGTCCAAAGTAGGCCCATTCGAAACAACAAGAAGAAGAATAGCTCCCCCCCCCCCCCCCCCCCCCACCTCCCCCATTATTTCATAAGGTCCCATTCACATGCTGTCTGTCCAAGAGAGTCTTAACACCAAATTATTGAATTATTTGGGTGAACACCAATACTTGACTTCTGCGGTAGGGGGAAGGATTGTGCAGGGCCACCCACTTGGAGAGAGTTGGCACAGCAGATTTTAAAATCTTCTATTGAGACTTCTTATTCATTTGATACATGCTTGGAGACCCTGCGGACTGCCCACAGTCTACCCACAGCTTCAGCATTTGCTGCTCAATTATTACTGTTCACACAGTAAGGATTATCTTGAGTGGACTTTGTTTACCACCCTCGGTCAACAGTGGTGCTAGAGAGGGTCACATGGTGCCCTGGACACAGTTGCATGTGGGACGGAGTGAGATGCTTCATTCTCTTGCCCCCACTCTCCCATGCCATCCTCAGGATTTTGGTCATAGTTGCCACATCTCCAAGCAGTTGCTTGCCTCCCTAGGTTCCTCAAATGTATACCCTTTTCTTTCTGATGTCCTGTGCACTGCTTAGGGAGTATTCCAGTGGCTTACCTGGCCAGTACAGCTGCAGTTATGTTATGTTCAAGTGAATAATCCTAGGCATTGTGGCTGGTAGGTGGGAAGTCGGCTCTCTTATGGCACATTGTGTCCTGTTAATCAACAACCCACTTTCTTTGAACTCCAACCGTTTCACCTCAGTGAGCCTTCCTTGCTCACAACAACTTGCTACTACTACCACCACACTGTCATACATGGAATAAACACAGTGCAGACCCCTTGCTGGAAAAACAGGATATCCCTTGGACAGTCCTGACCCTCTGCTCTGCCCATGAATAACTGTGGTGCACACTCATTCACACTCATGTGATAACATTAGCTGGAGGTACTGTAACTCCCCCTCCTCCCACCCCACCCCACACCTTCCCTGACATTGTCGCAGCTCTATCACCATTGCCTTACTGTTTGCAGACAGTGGCAACACACCAGTTGTCCTCACCAGCACAAATTTCCTTATGGCTCTCAGTTTCACTGCATAAGAGCGTATGTTGTAGCACTTAAAATATACACATATTTGCCTGACACTGGGATCCTAATCAGCATTTACAATTGTGCCTGGTCCATCCTCACTTCCACCAAAGCCACATGATAAGAGAAATGCAGTTTGTGCCCACTAGGCCCACAATCAATCCTAGCTGTGATGGAAGTTCTCTCTGCACTTTTCTCAACCCTGACACATACTGTTCTGGTGACAAACAAGATGGAACTTAAGTTCTCATGTAATATGTGACAAATAGTGCCTTACAAGCTTGTCATCTCCACTCGTGCATCCCAGATGCTGTCAGCTAGTGACTGCAGTAGTCTTTTCATGGTGGCTCTTGCATTCAGAACTTTTACTTGTGCTTGTGTGATCTTCATGTCCCAATTCATAGCAATCTCTGATGCTTCCGTGTAGTCTAGCACCTTGCTTGTCAGCTTGTGGAGCATACTCACATTTAACATTCTGCTCTCCATGCTCACAATCTGTGTGGTATGCCACTTCACCACTGACTTATTATCCTCAGCCAACTTGTTCACTGCCTCCATTGTCCTGTTCAGTTCCCTTATGTCGTCAGCATTCATTGTTCCAAACACAGTCTTTGCAAATCCCTCCCCCAGCATCTATCCAGGCTCCCTTCTGTCAAGATAGCAAATGTGGCACCAACCCTGCGTCTTTCTGCAGCTGTTCTCACAACCATACACACACTTTATCCAATTTCTCACACTTCCCTGAAATTTCCAGATTACTTCCCTGTTCTTGACTACTCATTTCAAACCAGAAAACAACTCCTGCAGCCTCCTTATTTCATTCTATAATTCCCAGACATTGAACACTAAACTCAGCATCCATTGATGGCTATTAATCACCACATCCTCTTGTCTGACAAACAAAATCCTCTCTCCAGATGATGGTTGTGCAGCACACTCACTCTGCCCCAGACAAAGAAGTACAGCATCACCATGACTAGCATCCTTCTCAGCCACACTCTTGGTGTCCAGCAACCTAAGGGCAGGGACTACCATCATCTTCCATCACCCCCCCTCCCCCTCCCCCGCCAAGAGTTCTGCTGTCACCAGTCAGCATCTTTCGTAAAAGTAAAAGTAAGAAACCCTTATTCTAATACAAAATTCATACATTTATCTTTAATATTACTCCCAGTACCTCACACATAACATCCTAAATAATCATCAATAAACACAATATAAATACATATGCTAATTCCTTGACCTCAATGCATATGGCACTTCTCGCAGAGGTTTGTTTACACTTTCCATGTACTTCTCCATTTCCTCCTTTTTGCTTTTCCCTGTGGTTCCATTCTTATTATCCCTGGGAACAATTGTGGAGCACCTCTGAATGGTCATAGACATCCAACATTCACTACTGTTGAGCTCTTTAGAAACTGTAGACTAACATTGAGAGGTGACAATCCTGTATTGGTGTAGAACTTTAAACTGTATGCATGCACTACAAATGAAAGATACATGTCCCAGTCATTGTAGTGAGAGTCCACATAGTAACTAAACATCCTCCCAATAATCTGATGCATCCATTCCATCCTTCCATTTGACTGTGAGAGAAGTGGACTTGTTCTTAACACATAACAAACAATATAATTTCATCATCAAGTCTGATATGATGTCCTGATCCGTAACCATTGTTTCTGGTATTCCAGACATCAGTACCCACCTAGTGACCATTGCTGGTGTGATGTAGTTGCTTGCTGGTTCAGCATAGGTATCATCTAGACATAAAAAGAGATATCATCAATTATTGTCAGCAAAAAATGATTCTCCACTGGATTCTGGTTAAATGGTCCTAACACACTGATCCCAATCACATAAAACAGTTTTGAAGTTTTTTGCCGTCTCTGTATTGGTATTCATTCACAACTCAAGTCCAAACACTGCACATGCACTGTACATAATTCTTCATGCAGTTATCCACATCTCCTTTTATTCCTTTCTGAAAGTATTTCTCCACTACCCTTCAGTTCATTACTCTGCTTCCTCAATGATCAGGCAGCACATGCTCACATACTTTCTTTCAAACTTCTTCCCTCAACTTTGCTGCTACTACACTTGTGGCCTTACTCTTGTTACCTTACACAACTGACCTTTGTGCATGCTGAACTGCAGTAGTGTCCTGTATTGTTTGCAGTCATTGACAGCATTCTGCACCGCTTGCCATTCAGCAAGGCCCTGACCCAGTATGTAAACTACTGCTACTTTCCTGCTTAACCCTTGCAATAACATAGGGGGATTACTTTATATGTATTTTAAAATTCTGAAAAAAAATATTTACTATTTCTTATGATTTATTATGCCAGATTCTGTAACTGATTTAAAATTTTCAATAAATCATAACCCAAAACTCTAAGTCTTAGTCATGAATGTGACTTTTTGTAATGAATGTCATATTCATATTGTCATGTTCAGGACCCTTATTATGCATCTATATATCTTTAAAAAGTATGTTGTGATTAGAGGTCAATGACAATTAATGAAATTTGCATTTTATTAATTTTTTATGGTGGTCGTAAAACACCCTGCCCCATTAACCAGTATGAAAAATACATCAGTATTGCTAAGACTGTGCTAAAAGAAATTTCCAGGTTCTGAGCTCTACCTACACATCGGCACTTATTTATAAAGTGTGCTGCTCATAAAGGTTAACAACACTTAACAAAATTTACTTTTTTTACTTTTTTGTAGTGGGCACAAAGTAACCCCCCCCCCCCCCCCCCCCCCTATTGGTAGAATGCATTATGGTAAATGCATTGGTATTGCTAGGGGTAGTGCATCTGACTTCTTTAAGTATCTACCCTAACTTGTGAACTACTTCATAGTAAACTCACTGAGTCTTGATGCCCATCTTGTTAATCTGATGGGTCCCCCAATACTAATAAACATTTCAAAGTAGCATGTTTGGTCACCACTTTAAACTTCTTCCCATAATGGTAATATTGAAAATACCTCACTCCATAAATGAAGATAAGTGTTTCTCTCCTCTTGGTGAACTAGTTTCTCTTGGCCCTATTAAGGTGCCTCATTGCAAAACCGATATAGTGTTCCTCACCAGCTACCTCCTGAACACCAACACTGGACATAATGTCAAAATTATCTTCAGCTCCTTAAATGCCTCCTGAAATCCTTCCATCCATATAAATTTAGCACCCTCTGACAATATTTGCATGAGTGGTCATGCTTTATCAATAACTCTCCGTACAACTTCTCTACAATAGTTTGGGACTCCCAAGATTGGCTGTAGTTCTTCACTCATCTTCAGCACTGGGAGATCTCCCACTATCTGTATCAGTCTTGGATCCATTTTCATCCCATCTTTGCTAATCATGTGCCCTAAGCATCTTACTTCCCCCAACACAAAATGAAACTTCTGCATACTCAAAGTCAAATGTGCAGCTCACAACCTCCTAAATACTTCTCTCAAATTTTGTCTAAGTTCTTCCATGTCCCTTAAGAACACAATTATGTTGTCCTGGTAAACTAGTCACTGACAAGGTTTCAGTCCTTGCAATAGTCTGTCTATCACATGCTGAAGCATTACAAAAGCATTCTTCAGCCTGTAGGACATCCTTCAGTACTGGTAATATCCCCAGGGTAACAAAAAATATGTCTTTGCTCAGTCCTCAGGAACAATCTCAACTGACGGTTTCCACCTCTTAAATCCTTAGTAGGGAAATACCACCACTGCTCCAAGATATCATTGCTCTCTGTGATGATGTGTATGGGGTGCACATCTGTTGCAGAACTGTCTTTCTTAGAACTGTCTTTCTTAGAACTGTCCATAGACTTTTCCAGTGTAATAACAATCCCTACTCCCTGTGAACTATTACTCTCTTCTGTTACGCTATTAGCCAACTGCTTGTTAATAAATGCCTCCAGGATCAGTTGCAAACATCTTGCTATTCTATACAGTTTGTGGTACACTGGTGCTTCAATTCCTGTTGGAATTATGTGTTGTGTAATGGGTGTTGCTGCCAACAGACCCCAAGGAAAAAACAGCTCCTCCATCAGTGTTCTCTCCACTCTCTTTAGATGCTCTACCTTCTTCTGTAATGCACTCTTAGTGGTGTCCTGTGATTGTTTATAGCTTACAAATTTTGCACAGCAATCCTCCTCCTCCTCCAGAATGTCAAATCTTGCTATCACCATCCCCTTTGTAAATCTCATTTCTTTGGCACCAAAACTGTCAGTACTAATAGGACTGACTTCCCACTATCCTTCTGCCATACACACATGATATTCCTTTTAACCAAGCAACTCACTGAATCCAATACTTTGTTCCCTTAGTTCAACTGTGAATAATATGTTGAGTGGTAAGTCTGGCTCCACACTCACCCAGAGTGACTTGCCGGTGTAATTTGGTACACAATAATGTGAATCAATCCTTAATGTATTTGTAGACAGTTTAATTGGATTGCCCACTGCAATGGACATATCTTACAACAGATCAGCATTGGTGACAGCTTTCCCTAGCTGAAATGTCTTCCCACTCAGTTCCACCACAGGTCACCAAATGTCAATTATGGCATGATGTCAATACAAAAATTCTAGCCTCAACCCGACTGCCTCCATCTAAGATTGTATTTCCATCATCCCCAATGGCTTTACATTATTATCCCCCACTTCACGCAATCTATAGCATGGTGGGTTGATTTGCCTCTGACCCACCAGGTCCCTACTGGCTACCAATACATGCCTCCCTGTGCTAATAAAAACTTATACTTCCTTCCCTTCCCCATACTGGCTATTTCGAATTCCACCTCTGCATGCATACTTGTTGCATCTAACTTTAATGAGAACACCTTTCAGCAGACTTTGGGTCCCCTCTTGCATTTAACAGCTGTCTTTTCCTATTACCATTACCATAATACCCTTGATGACCCATACCACCCCAGTTTCACCAAGGCTGCCAGCATTGGTTCTGCACATGCCATATAAGCCCACAATTTTAACACTTCACATTTGCAGAGAATACACTATGCCTATCCCTCACACCTGTTGACAGATCAGTCTCCTCACACTCCACCACTAGTCTCACAGCTGAATGAAGACCCTTAGGCACTCCTGTGTGCACCCTCCTTGAATATCCTTTGGCAAATTCCTTAGGAAAGCATCTGGTGCTCTCTGATTGTCCTCCTGTTGAAAAACTTTATTTACTTCATCAATCTGAGTCAGTTCATATGATTTTACATTAACTTTTCATTTTCTGTCCATAAAACTACAACCTTATTAAGCAAGAATGTATTTTCTGCTCCCAGTGTACCACCTCCTTAACTAATGCCTACACTGCCTCCAGCTTAGTAAAATCCAGTGTCTGACACTGCCGTTGCAATACCTTTATTCTTCATTCATAGACATTACAAATACACAATAATTATCAGCTGACAAAAAGAAAACAATTACACCTTGCACCTTATCGTCAACCATCTAGATTCTGTAATTGCATTGCAATATGACTAAAACAATGGAATATAAAACAAGTAGCAGATATAGATTCAGCACACAGCGTGGAATGCTGAAGCAGATTACACTGTGGGCATGTCACAGGCTCCAAATACTGCTGTTTACTGTTGTCATGAAATTCAGAAGTATCAGAGAGCTCTCCTGCTCTAAAAAAAGTAATCCTCAAGTTATGATGACACTCCCTCTTAGATTCCCTGTCTGTCACACACATAAAAAGCAACAAACTGCTTCTCCTCTCAACCTATCACACTGATGCTGCAGATCATTGTCAAATAGTCATGCTGTGTAGATGACGCACCCTCTGCAGCCCACTGAAGGGGATGTTCCATGTATGACACCAAATTATAGCCAACTCCAGGGACAGTGTGGAGGAGTCATGTTGTCAGGAAGGCTGGTGACTGAGGGATGAGACTATATTATATGGCAGGCCAACGAGGCCCAGGAAGAAGTGACTGCCAAAATTACCACTTATTTCCTACTTATTGGTTCTCCAGTGTGGTGGGGAGTTGATCGCACTCCTGCCCGACAAGAGTGGGCCAATAGTTGGTCAGCCATTGGCTACAGTCCATCCAAATGGCTGCAATATCTGCTGGTATCCTGCTTTTTTGACATCTCCGCTTTGTGCCAGGTCTGTAGATATGTTATGTGAGCCACAGCACACATGTCAGTCGTGCATTCTAGAATCTTGTGAAGGTAGCCCCCTATTCAATGAATGAGTGCACCCAGGGGGCCAATGCGAGTGGCAAGAGATGCACCCACCTGTTGTTGGAAGGCAGTTGCTATGCCTGGGATGCAACCATTGCCTCCTGTCAGGAGTTCAGCTGCTGCTGGAGTGGACCGACATGCCTGGTGCACTGTGGCACCAAGTCTAGTGGGCAGACTTACTGCAAGATGTAGGCACCCTGGTGAGGCTCAAACATGTGGCTGCAGCTCCAGGTCATTCCCTTGTCTGACATAGCCCCTGCACCCTGGTAGCACTGTTGAACTGTGAGTTATTGTGCTACAAAATCAAACATTATTTATACCAGATAACAGTGCAATTTTTATGCCAACACACTGCTCCTGGTCTTGTACTTGGCAGCACGACCAAAACCCCAATATAGAGACATTGCCTTGCTTGCAACATGAATTACCACTGCACTGGCAAATTACGGTGAGTGAGGCTAACTCACCTCACAATAATTTCACATGCTTGTTATCTTAACCCAAATGTTGACAAGCAGCTCACAGCCACTGCAATTTTCAATCTAGTAGTGGCACTACAGAAGCATTGGGAATTAATAATGGTTTCCATAGATTGTAGGGTGCATTTTTGGGGTTGCATCAGGAGGTGCAGAAAGACGGAGTCTTGGCAGAGGTGTTGCAACTTTTGTACAAAATCCTAAGGGAACTGCTTAAGCAAGTTATGGGCCTAGTACCATGAAGCTCGGTATATAAAAAGAGGGGACAATTAGATGCAGACAGGAAACTGTTGAAAGCAGTGATTGGCATGGCAGACATTGAGGACATCCAGAACTTGAACTACGTAGCAGGACAGATACAAGCAGTAGCGGATGCTACTGAAACCATGGTACAATGGCATGCTACTCAGCTGTCAAACTCAGAGTAACATGTGCTGAACAACATCAAGATAGTACAAGAATTAACAACCAAATTAGTACAATATACCCAAAACACTATGAAATACTACACACCTGGGTGAATGCACTAGATGGAAGAATGCAGTAGCTAGATTACTGTGACAATTGACAGTCAGTCTGAACACTGGAAGGATGGGAGTGACTATGTCAAGGAGAAATATATCATGCCTTACATGGGCAACTACATTTTACATTGTTGCCTTCATAGCAATTCCTACATGGATTATGCAGAGCACAGAGAGAGTTCATAGCAGAGTTACTGCACATAGTGGCACCAACCAAAGGAAGTTTGGCATTATTCTACCGTAAGTCCACCACTGAAATGAGTACTGATGGAGCAGAGTTGCATGTGTTAATTTGATTCCTGATATTAATGCTTTACAGAACACCCCTGTCCAGACAGAATGCCAGCAATTGAGAAATGCTGAAGGAATAGCTGCCTTTATAGATGTGACTGCAACACACTGGATGAACAGAGCACTCAAGCAAGCAGACATGCAAACTGACAACATGATGACAGAGGGATAACATCATAATGTTGACTGTGCAAAGTGTCACAAGAAAGCTCAGATTGAATGCTAGAGTACCTATTCAGTGACCAATAGAGCAGAAAAAGAGAGTCTGAAAGGAGAAGTTGCAAGATCTTTAAGCAACCAAGAGTGCTGACGAACTAAGAAAACTATGGCACATTCATTCATCTCCAGTGAAGGAGAACAACATCGGCATAGCCATATTAGTACATATACCCTGACTTCCACCTCGCCAACACTGACAGAAAGACTTTGACACCTTACAGCACTATGTCTCTATAGGCCCTACTGATGATTCTTGATGAGCTGATTCACCACCATCATCCCAGGGAAGTGCACTAATTGCTGCCTCCAACTCACAGCTATGGACAGACTCCACTATCGTGGCTCGGTCTCTTCCAAAGAGGCTGTGACATAACTCTCCACAATTCAGCCACCTTTTGCAGAGCTGCTGGCTGCCTTTCTAAGGCACGGTCTATGGTGTCAGTAAGAGGTCCCTGGGAATCCTGTGAGAACGGCTGCAGGCCACCGAACAGCGCTGACTGCATTTGCAATGCTACTGGAATCGGTGACCATCCCTGATGTAGCAGTCACTATGTGAGCTGCTCCACTGCTACAAGACAGAGGGGCACACCCACATCAGCATATACTGGTTGGTGAGTATTCTGCTGGCTCTCCTGGTTGCCCGTGATCTGGGAAAGATAATACTGTACTTGTTGTTAGTAAATGTATAAACTGATAGTAATGTTTCCTTAACACTTTAGGGCATTTGACATGTCCTCACTATCACATTTTGCATGACACTATCATGACAACTGTAAAGGCCAAGGCCCTGGCCCTCTACACAGTCACACCAGCCACTAACAGAGGAGAGGTCTGCACCAGTCTATGCACCAGGGTGCATCAGCCAGATGCTATCAATGGACTCTGCTGTGAATAGCTGCAGGACACTAGCCAAGCTGAGTCCGAAGGCTGTTGACTTGGTGCCTTTTCACCAATAGGTCAGCTGCTGGGTGATTGTTATCTGCCATTAATCACCTTCCTGGTGGAACATGTTTTGAACCTGGACCATCTAGCTACCCAGGCATCATAACCTTGTGTGGGAAAACACTATTATGTCCCTCACCCTATGTGGGCACACACCATCATCATCAGCCACTCCCAAGGCCGTGGTTTGACCCTGCCTGCATTGATGTTCTTACCACCTAACTGCAGAAGTAGACCAGCAGCCAATGCCACTTCCTGCTGTCCACCACTAGCCACTGCTCCATCAGTTCCTCTGTCTGCTACTGTGTTGAATGCAGCACATTGCCAGTTGCTACCATAACCTAGAGGAACATGCAGTGGACCACTTTTTTTAGTGAGCTAGTGTTAATTCCAGCGTGTCGCACCCATAGTGGCTGTCTACATCACAGAGGCTATTGATTGCCTCTCCAATTCTATACCCATTACTGTAATTATTTTGGAATAAAGGATTAATTCAACCAGCATTTTTCCCTTGATGGATCGCCACCCCAAAAATGCCATCACTCCTCTACAGCCATATCCATGGAAGTGAACTGCCATATCTTCTGACCTATCACAGCCAGCTTCACCTTCTGTCATAGCGATGACTCACTGCAGCCACCACACATGGTGTCACGGGTTTTTGGCTGCCGAGAAGGTCTGGATTGTGGATTCATAACCAGCTCTAGCTTGCAGTTTCAATAACTCTGAGTGGTGATCAGACTTATTATTTTTTCTGTTCTCCTGTTCATATGCAACAGAGTCATTGGGAAAGCTAACTTTCAAAGGAACTTGAAGGTGCAGTTTGTGAGGGTGGAGAAACCTGTCATGCTTTTTCAGTTCAGAGAGGACACCAGGGAAGATTGTCAAAATATACCCCGAAACTTTTTATACAGGAAGAATACTCCAAAAAAAAAAAAAAAAAAAAAAAAAAAAAAAAAAAAAAAAAAAAAAAAAAAGGTCAAAATTTTAGCTGCTAAGATGCACTGTAAGTATGTTTTTTTTAAAAAAAATGTCAATATTTTCCAAATTCATAGCTTGACAGGTGGCTGGAAAAATGTACACCCCTGCCAAGTCTATGGCGGGCAGTGCGTGCGCAACATAGCTTGCTTGCTTGATGGTGCATTGGTAAACAGATAACATGACTCAGCTCTATCATAACTTGTAAAGCTTGAAACAATAGTCTGCAGATACTGTTCACTCAAATTTACAACTTGTATAATATCCATAATATTTACCAGTCACTTTTGTGGTAGTGTAAGTGTTACCAATGGAGAATTAATATTGAATGTGTTTAATGCTTAATGTTGAGTAGTGTGAAAATCTGGTTTTGCTTTACAAAATTTGACCAAGAAATGTATAAATGGAAGATAGATTTACACGAAGTAATAAATACGCTGCAAAATGAAACTCGCAAAATTGGGAAAGAAAAACGATCCAAAATATTCAGTATACAGGGTGGCCACAAAGTCCCACTACTCTCCATTAATAACCAACATCAATGCCTAAACTTGAATGAATAATATGAACAACAGTTCCTTAGAGGGGTTTTCTCAAGATATGAACCATGTAGAGCTGCTTGTGAGAGGCAGTGCACCATTACCAATGGAGATCCATGAGACTGGGCCCTCTGAATCACGATTGAGATAAACATTTTTGATTTTGAGTCTTCTTCAATCTGGTTAAGCAGATTCGATAAATTGTACAGTATATGAAGTCACAAACCAATGAATTTTGCTTCAAGTAAAAGTGTAGAGGAGATGCCATTAATATGTGGCTCAAGTGAAAATGAAGCTTTCTCTTCTGCCCACATCTCCTATGCCTAATGCCAATCAGCCAGGTTTCATTAAAGAACCTCAGCCAAACCACACTTTATCATTTTGAGAGAAAAAACCTGCAGAGTCAATCAATGAATTCTAGGAGACATTCGTATACAACAATAACAGTGATAAGTATGAGTGGATTACTGTTTCTGCAGCTTTACATCTGTCTTCATGTAGCTCAAGGCATATTAGGATAGCAAAATAATTAAAAAATAAAGAAAACTGTTTAGTGCAAAAATCTTACAGTCAGCATATCAAAATCTGGAAAAACAAAAAAGGAATATTTTTAGGATTTCATTCAAAATGGTTTCAGACCAGTATCAGAAATTACTTCATTGCTGTTGTTGGACTCTTGGACTGGATATAACATTCAAAATGGTTTCAGACCAGTATCAGAAATTACTTCATTGCTGTTGTTGGACTCTTGGACTGGATATAACAATACCTCTATCTTACAGCAGGACAAGAAAAAGACTTTCGATGTAATTCAGATTTCATCCAGAATAACTAATGTGATCTCAATAGATAATTTTTTCAACTGTGGAAAATACTTTTAAGGAACCTGTCAGACAATATAATTTCCAATGGCTTCACGTCATTAGAGGTTTGTCAAGAGAACAGTATTCTTAAATTCCAATCAATTGTGCCTTATCAGTTTGCACCAGCACATTTTATGAATTGCTTTAAATATGTTCGGTATGCAGCACAGTATACAGAGCAATGGTCACAGCCATTTCTTACTTCACAACAATTCTGTCTAAATAAAATGAGTAATTACTATGATGTGACTGAAAGCATTCATTTTTTTTTTCAGATGTGTCTGGTGTAAGAAAAATGTTTGATTTTCACTACTGAAACGACACTTCACTTTATTGTGATGACTATGGGCAATAAACCAGTAACTGTTTCATTGTTAGTAAAATATACACTATTCAAAAATTATCATAAGAACTGTGCTACAAGAATTGTCATAAAATGATGTTCGTGTAAGAAGTATTTGAGTTCAATAATTTAAAATCATTACTGATGGAAATATACAATATTGTAGTGACTGTGTTGTTACGAAGAATGATGCAATGTTCCTTTGAATATGCATATATGTCCAAAGGGACAGGCACTGCAGCAACTAGAGCTGTTATGAAATACATGAAACATATTCACAGTTGTGAATACAACCAAAAGTCAGATGTATAAGGGAATGATTTCAATGAAAATTTGTTCATGCTGGGACCCAAACAAAGACTTCTGCTTTACATGAGCAGTTGTCTTAACCACTTAGTCTATCTGTGCACGACTCACAGCCAGACCCAAACTTCCAAATGTTGTTGTTCCTGTGTTCAGTACACATGTTACATAATTCCCATACAGGGATGGACATTTTAATTGAAAGTTGCTCTCTGGTATCATCAGATGAAGACAATATTGCAGCTCATGTGTTTCACACATGTCCGAAGAAACATTATATCATTCTTCTTAATAACACAGGCACTGCAATACTGTATTTATCTGTCAATACCAGGTGTCAGCTTTCAATTACAATGTCGTTGCCTGTACAGGAATTACATAATGTGCTTATGAGTACAAGTTGTGATGCAGGAACAATGACATATGGAAGTCTTGGTCTAACCGTGAGTTGTGGACGAATAGCCAAAGTAGTTAAGGTGACTGCTTGCATAAAGTGGGAAATCCAGGGTCAAGTCCCAGTCTGGCACAAATTTTCACTGTTGCCATTCCCTTATATAGTTGACAGTTGTTCATATTCACAACTCCAAAAACATTTCATGTATTGATGGTAGTTGTCTGTAATGTAATGTCAAACATTGCCTAGTCCCCTTTGTAAAAGTTACACAGGAAACAGTTCAGCTGTCAATATGAACTGGCTCTTATTCAAAACATTAATGACATGTAGCATTTTTTGTACTGTTCATGTGTTTCAAGTTCACTTGCATTACTCCAGGTAGTCAAAAACATGAGCACTCAGGAAGTGAGTGAATCATTAACTGCTGCCTTTCTGATTATCCCTTTTTCAAGTAAGACAATGGAGGATGTGTTGGCATAGGTACCTGTAATCAGCTGCAAGACTAGATTTATGGACAGACAAACAGATACTGAAGATGGCCAAATTGTGCTTAATGAGTGAAGTGAAGGCTTAAATGATGTATAACAAGGACTTGAAAAATGTGCATACATTTCAGTAACTTAAGGAAGGACTCACGCAGTGCTATAAAAAGCAGAACAGTGCAAGGTTCTTTTACGAGCAGCTGAGCACAGTATCTTAGAGGCAGAATGCATCAATGGCGAGTTTTCTTAATGGGACGAGGAAACTAAATGCTCAGATATTTCAGTTGGCAGACAATGATAAGGCAAACAGTATTATTGTTCAAGAAGCAGAGTGTAGAGCATTGGATGCTTTTCTAAGGGAGATTGTACCTTATATGTCAAGGAGGGTGCATACAGAAAACCCAAAGCACTTGGCCAATGCCATCAGGGTAGCCCCATAGTTAGAAGAGGTGGTTGTGCAAGAATAACAATGTCTTGTCTAGAGAAATAAGGTGTGATAGAAGCAGGTACATAGGCCACATTCAAGAATCAATGTCACTGACCAGCGTGTTACAAGCATGGAGTGATTTGGCAATGCAAGCAAAACAATAGGAATATAAAGCAGACTCGGCAGTATGAAATAATTGGTTGTTAAATGTCAGATAGCATTCCCAATAAACTTCAGTGCCACAAAGATGTATCCGGAGGTAGGGCGTTATGCCAGTTAAGCATAATAAATGGTAAAGTGCATAATTTATTACTGCACACAGGGACACAGACATCTGTGGCAAGAATGAACTTCTTGGGTAAGAGGAGACGGAACCCTCCATGTTATAGGTTATGTGAAGTGTGGAATGATGATGTGGAATCACTGGGTTCAGCAGTACTGAATTCTCAGTTGGGGACAAAACAATACAGAGAGAATATGGAAGTTTTGACCCAGATAGGTATTGGGTACTATAAAATCCTAGGGTTGGATTTATTAACCAAACATTAGACAAAAACTGATCATTTGCAGTGCATCGTGGAACTTTGTGGAACGTTGTTCTGGCTGGGGCATACTGCTGGCAGTGATGCAGTGATGCAGGTTCTCTGTCATGAGAGAAAAGCCAATTAGGCTATGTACAAAGTCACTTATTTTTGATTTGTATGATTAAGTGCCATAGTGCACAGTGAAAATGCTTTGGGTGATCATAGGAACAGACCTACTGACTAGTATCTCACATGTAATAGAATGGTCCACATGAGTGCACAGTGAGTGCCCAAATCATGCCAAATGAACAGATTATGTCATATTTGGAACATTATTCTCAAGCAACTGAAATAAAGCACATGGAATGATATGAATTCCAGGTAAGCCTTTCAGAATCATGTGGACTAATTCAAGGCCTGGTCTATTTCTTTTTTGGTATACATTAATTATTTCCCATTACACATTAGGGATTCAGAACCAGTACTGTCTACAGATGACACCGGTCTATTGACTGAAGGACATGAAGATCTTACAGCACCTGCAAAAGATATTACAAAAAAAAAAAAAAAAAAAAAAAATTCTGAATGGTTTACCAGAAACAGGCTAATAGTTAATCACCAAAAAACAGTACTCATTAAGTTTCACACAGATCGAAATAAAAATGCAGCACAACCAATAATATTCATGGATAACCAAAACATTAGTGCTTTTACTGAAAATAAATTTCTTGGTACATGTATCCAGGAAATCTTAAATGTAGCTCTCATATCACATCCATAAATTCAAAACTAGCAAAAATGAGCTATGTAGTAAGAATTCTTTGCAACAACACTAGTGCAAAAACAATTAGGGCAGTATCCTATGATTGTGCACATTCAATACAGAAGCAGAGTATTTTCTGGGGAAATATGCACTGAACCAAAACAGTTTCCAGGAAACAAAAGGCACTTATTAGAATAACTGAACAAGCAAGCAGCTGAAAACCATGCAAACCTTTCTTTAAATATCTAAAAAAAAACTTACCCTTTCCTGCATTTATATACTGGAAGTAGTTATGTATGTCAAAAAGTATACTGAGAAAAGAAAACTTTTACCTCCAAACAAAGTTGTCCACAATTACAGTGACATATATGTTAGTCATTGCAACACCACATTATGCCAAAAAGGTGCATATCATGCAAAAACAAAACTATACAACAGATTACCAAGACATATAAAATCTATTTCTGAACAACAGAACTTTAAAAAGTCTGTGACAACCTGCCTACTGCAACTCAGCTATTATTCAATCTCACAGCATCTTATGCATGGAAAAATGTAATTTGTATTTTTAATTACAGAAATAAGCTGAAAATGTACTGTATTTGGTCAAATTTGTTATTACTTGCTGTATAGATCCAACTTGCTCTAAAAATCTAAATGACAAATGTACGATGGTTGTAAAACCAACAGCTAAAAAGGTTTTTCTGTCCAATATCTTGCACACACTATACGCACTGAAAAAGAGATTTATATGGGAAAATAAATAATTACTGGACAATGATGAATTACATAATCTTCATAGTGATTGGATCTGCAACTGTACTCAATTCTTTGAATGAGTTCTTGATACCTTTAGCTGCCATTCTTTTTATGTAATGTATAAGTGTTCAATTTCATCTCAGGCCATTTTCAAATATCTAAAATGGAAGAGTTATACAATGGATGTCTTTGTGTCACTTATGAGTTTAGCACAGGAAGAAGTCATATCCCAAAATATACTAGGCAGATTACACTGATCAGCCAGAACATTGTGACCACTGATGTACTATCAATATTAACCTGTCCAGGGGATAGGAATGCCTGACTGCTGGTCACACACATAGTGAATGTAGTATGCCTGGGAAGTAATCTTGTTTCCATGAAGCAGTCAATGTATTGCCGCTGAGTGAAGAGTGTGCTTTCAATTTTAGAGAAGCACTGGCAGATTGTTTCTGTCATAGACCTTTTAGTAAAAACATGTCTGTCAGAATGAGGGGTACTGGGCATAGACTTAGAGAATCACTGAACTTGAGCCCCAGTAGTGTGGTGCATTAATACCACTTTCAGTATATAAGGTGAAATATACTGGTGGCATAGCTAGTCCATGCTGATAATAGGCTCACACATATTCATGACATAGAATGTCCAGGTGCATTGTAAATACAGTGTAAGCTGAATGGTTCAAGAGGTGGTGCTGTGGATGGAGGTTTCTGAGTCATTTGCCCAATGTAGACTAATGGTTAATGACAACTCAAAAGTGGACACACTGTTGTAGGGCACGGAACTCAGATCAGAGCCTGTACCCACAAGGAAGAATTGTTTTGTAGTTAGCTCTTGAATGAAGAGGCATCCATCCATGCCCGCTGTAGAAGTCACACGAGCCTGTGTAACATGTGGGGGTGATAGGTTGTTACACAATTATCAATAGTAAGTAGGTCATGCTATGTAATTATGTGTATGTAACTTTGAAGTGATTGTTCTGCACTAGTTACGATATTTGAATTGTCAGAGTGAAGTGAAAGTTTGTGAAGTATATAGAATAAAAACTGACTGATGTTTAAAAATAATGGAACTTCATAAAATATGTACGCTCATTAAAAAGAAATTGTACTTTGAGTATTGGTTCATACTTGGGAAAGTTGTATTATATAAAGGAAAGTGTGTAGGGAACCTCCTCCACTGTGGAAGGGACTTGGCACACAGGAAAAGGTGGACTTGGCAGTCAATCTGGGCGGCAAGAGTGAGAAAGAGCACATTACACAGTCAGTGGGGAAGCAGTTGTACAGTCAACACCGTAGGTGCAAAGTGAGGCATTTGGAAGCCGATTTATGTTGAAATTGTCTTGGATGTGGTTTCGGCTGTAATACGGTGCTCTTGTATTATGGAATGGCTCTGAAATGATTAATACGCCACCAAGAATAAATTTGAAAAGAGCCTTGAACTGCAAGAAGGGAGACCAGATAGCCACCATGTGCTTGCCACCACTATTGTGCCACTGCTCCACTAACTTCAGGAAATCAGATATATATTTCAATATGAACCAGTACATTTGTGTGTGTTTTTTCAATAATAATTTCAGTGATAAAAATATGTGTTTGAACTTTGAAATTGCCCTGATCATGAAACCTATGCAGGGTCATATCCTAAACATGTTCAAGACCGAGTATCATGTTTCTGAATAATCAGTGATTTGTTTCTACTTTGAATGTGCCAAAGTTTCAGTGCTAAAGTGTATACATGATGCTAGTTAAACCACCTGCTTCACAGGTAATGGAAGAGGCACATAATTTGAACTTTCATGAAACTCAACTTTGTTGTGAGTATTACTAGGAACTAATTTCTGAAGTTTTATTTGAAAATATTAAATGAGTAAGTTGCTATATAGTGTTGAAATATAAACAAATTCAGCTGGGGTTAGAAATCCACATTAGTGTAATGAAATTGTCTCTGAAATAGTTACAGAATTTACCTGTAGAGTAAATGACAGTTTATGGGCACCCACTATATTCTATTCCACTATGAGAAAGTCAGACTAAAGATTTTTTTTTGTTGCTGTTAAAAGAAATCTGTGACATTGCTAATAATGAAGGCATAATAAGTATAGGTGTAGGATTATTTAATTTCACTTGTGGTATGTGTGTGTTAGCTGAAATCAGAACTTTTTCCATGCCCAATTTCAGTCCAGTGTGTCTTTAGTAACATCTTTATGTTAATTTGTACTGAATTACTTAATGATTGCAACAGTAACTTTTATTACTATGAGTGAAGTATTATTTAGTTCTCTATGTTTGCTGGTTTGTGTAAAAAGCTATCCACTGCTAACCACTACGTAGTTCGTTCATTAGTTGTGTGTATACATTGCACTGTTTGAAAGCAGCATTAATGGAAGTCTCTTCAGTGATTCATGTTCATTTTTCTTTAAACTTAATGTTTCAAAGTATTATGCCTAATTAGGCTGGAGACCATTTAATATTTCATTTACGTGTACTTTGCTACTTTCATTACTTACAAAATTAAAGTCTTTCAGCTTTCAATTAACTGCCATAGTCATGAAATTCATGTTCAGTACCCTCTGTCCATTAGGTAAACACACTGTGAAATACAAAATTCCTCCCAGAGGATAACATTAGTTGTGAGGGCATTATACTTAGTGCTAACTTGCAGCATATACACTCCTGGAAATGGAAAAAAGAACACATTGTCACCGGTGTGTCAGACCCACCATACTTGCTCCGGACACTGCGAGAGGGCTGTACAAGCAATGATCACACGCACGGCACAGCGGACACACCAGGAACCGCGGTGTTGGCCGTCGAATGGCACTAGATGTGCAGCATTTGTGCACCGCCGCCGTCAGTGTCAGCCAGTTTGCCGTGGCATATGTAGCTACATCGCAGTCTTTAACACTGGTAGCATGCCGCGACAGCGTGGGCGTGAACCGTATGTGCAGTTGACGAACTTTGAGCGAGGGCGTATAGTGGGCATGCGGGAGGACGGGTGGACGTACCGCCGAATTGCTCAACACGTGGGGCGTGAGATCTCCACAGTACATCGATGTTGTCGCCAGTGGTCGGCGGAAGGTGCACGTGCCCGTCAACCTGGGACCGGACCGCAGCGACGCACGGATGCACGCCAAAACCGTAGGATCCTACGCAGTGCCGTAGGGGACCGCACCGCCACTTCCCAGCAAATTAGGGACACTGTTGCTCCTGGGGTATCGGCGAGGACCATTCGCAACCGTCTCCATGAAGCTGGGCTACGGTCCCGCACACCGTTAGGCCGTCTTCCGCTCACGCCCCAACATCGTGCAGCCCACCTCCAGTGGTGTAGCGACAGGCGTGAATGGAGTGACGAATGGAGACGTGTCGTCTTCAGCGATGAGAGTCGCTTCTGCCTTGGTGCCAATGATGGTCGTATGCGTGTTTGGCGCCGTGCAGGTGAGCGCCACAATCAGGACTGCATACGACTGAGGCACAAAGGGCCAAAACCCGGCATCATGGTGTGGGGAGCGATCTCCTACACTGGCCGTACACCTCTGGTGATCGTCGAGGGGACACTCAATAGTGCACGGTACATCCAAACTCTCATCGAACCCATCGTTCTACCATTCCTAGATCGGCAAGGGAACTTGCTGTTCCAACAGGACAATGCATGTCCGCATGTATCCCGTGCCACCCAACGTGCTCTAGAAGGTGTAAGTCAACTACCCTGGCCAGCAAGATCTCCGGATCTGTCCCCCATTGAGCATGTTTGGGACTGGATGAAGCGTCGTCTCACGCGGTCTGCACATCCAGCACGAACGCTGGTCCAACTGAGGCGCCAGGTGGAAATGGCATGGCAAGCCGTTCCACAGGACTACATTCAGCATCTCTACGATCGTCTCCATGGGAGAATAGCAGCCTGCATTGCTGCGAAATGTGGATATACACTGTACTAGTGCCGACATTGTGCATGCTCTGTTGCCTGTGTCTATGTGCCTGTGGTTCTGTCAGTGTGATCATGTGATGTATCTGACCCCAGGAATGTGTCAATTAAGTTTCCCCTTCCTGGGACAATGAATTATTGGTGTTCTTATTTCAATTTCCAGGAGTGTATGTTATAAGGTGACTATGTTGTGTTGAGTGAGCTGAAGAGCCCATTTCAGCCCACTGAAGACGTTTGGAAGCTCACTTGGATTTCAACATTTTCGAGCTGTCTGCCTGAAGGTAACATGAAACCAGCAGAATGACAGTCACGAAGGTTTCACATCGCCAGGTGGGGGGGTGTTCTTTTTGTGGCATGTTAGGACCAGACACTGAGGAGTGATGTCACCCTCCAGTTGCATACAGCTAGCTCAGCTGGCAGTGGATTGTGTTGACGACAATAATACCCATGTGCTGCTTGGTGTATCATTGTCCTGGTTGTTTACTGATCGATGGCAGTGGATGATGGAGAACATACTGATGGCTAGCACGAGTCATTTGTCAAGAGGCTCATAATCATGTGTAATCATCACTAGTTGTAGTTCCATCGGTAGTTTAACCGTCCATAATTTCCATAGTGCAATATAAAGCATGAGAACATGATTGACAGTTGCATGGAGATGTCACCACAGGTGACCCACTAGATCGCAGAGTAAACTGATGTATCTAGTGTCATCATTGAGGACTCCTGTTGCTGTAAAAACATTGTCAGTCATTGTGAATCTTAAAGTGGGGTTGTCAACATCAAAAAGTGGCAATTTGAGGTAATTTTTAAGCTTGTGGCATTAAGTGATAGCCAGATTTTCAGCACTGTCTCTTGCAGCTGGCAAGGTAGCTGCCAATTGTGCATGAAGCCTGGTTTGCTGTGGTGAAACAGTAAATAACTGGATGCTTGCATTTCACAATACAGAAGACACAGGAATCATGAAATTTGTGTCACATGTATGTTTTCCTAAGTTTCAAATGGGAGCATCGCATGCAAAAACACTGTCCTCCAAATCTAAAAGTAGGTGCATAGTGTGAGGCAACACAGCCGGCTACTGTTTGTAGCACAAACAGTCATTGTGGAACGGTATGCGAATGTCCATACTGCACATGCAATGTGGAAGGGTTGATGATGTGAAAATGGTCTTAAAAACACTCTGGGATTGTTGTACACTGGTAACATTGTTAACAGAGGAGATGTACTCATAGTGTGAGAGTAGATTCATAAGTGGTAAGCATTGTTGATGTACTGAAGGTTCCATGATGTCAATATGAGTCTTGAGTCACTGGTGCATTTGGTTTTCAAGATTGTTTGTGCACACTGAGAATACTTCACAGCCTGCACTGCAAACCTTTCGTCACTGCAATATAGAAGCGATGCACTGCTTGGAGTGTTGTGTGACGGTCACATTGTCACAATGAAAAACTGCAAAAATTTGAAGAACTGTGCATTTCACAACTGATGCAGGGTCACCAATGTGTATAGATAGTGGTATGGGGTGGTATTCATGAGTACCATAATTAAAAATGAGGTGAATACATCTACACATACTTTATTAGCAGATATAAACACATGCAGCTGCCTTGGAACAAGACTCAGATCACACTACTCACTCTCTATACAGTTTGAAGATCATTCTCTTCTCATGGCAGAGGGTCTATGGAGGCTTTGTCAAGATTGATACTCCCATAAATATCATTGATAACAAAGACATATATAATTTAATTAAGAAATTTCTGTAAAATAATTATAATTTACCTAGTGTAAGTTCATTAAAAACTTTGACTTTATATATAAGAGCTTTGCAACAGCTGCTCAAAAGTAACACATTCCTAAAGTACTGAAAAACTATGTCTAATTTATTTTAAGACAAATACATGCAATCACAGGAGCAAAGCTGTACATGGCACAATATACCATCAAATAATCTTCCATAAGGTCAGTTATAATCCACCTTATATATCTTGGGATACGACTTGTTCCTATGTTAATTTCATAAGTGATACTAATGCATCCACTGTATAATGCTTCCATTTTAGATATTTGAAAATGGCCTACGGGTGAAATTTTACAAATGTACATCAGGTAAAGAGACTGGCAGCTGAAAGCATCATAAAACCATGATGAATGAGACACATCATGATGTTTTATTTCACAGATTATTGTACACATACAGAATGTAGATGGAGAAAATGTGGTTCCTATTAGTGTCGGTAATTTTGGTGCTGATGAAGCTATTTTGGCAAAAGAATTGTCAGTTGCCAATTTATACACATCAGGTGTGGACCTTAGCCATAAGCAATCATATAGGATGATTAGGAAGAAGCTATTAGTGTAGTTTGCAGATTTATTCAATCTCACGGGCCATCACCAGAAACTCACATAACACAGCAAAAGGTTACAAATGGGGACAAATCTCCAGTGTATCAGAAACTGCATGGAGTACCCCATCATTTATAGCCAATAACAGTGGAGTTTATTAGCCAGAAACTGAATGATGACATAACAGAAAAAGTAGTAGTCCCTGTGTAGCATGTGTCATCAGGTGGAACAAGACAGCATAGATTCTGTTATGATTATCACTATTTGAACAGTAGGTAATTACAGATGTATGTCTAATACCAAATATTACAGAGACCCTGCAAAATTTAGGTCAGTGCAAACACTTTTCTGTGGTAGACCTGAAGAACAGTTACCATCAGTTGGAGGTAGTGCCAGAGAATTGGGCAAAGACTGCATTGGCAGTTCCTTTGATCCATTAACAATAATGACAAATGCCATTTGGTTTAATAAATTCATTGGCCATATTGCAACAATAACTGTATGGAGTGATAAGAGGTTTAAAGCCTTATCAATGCATGTCTACTTGGATAACATTTTTGTATTTTTGAAAGATATGTAGCATCATACACAACAACTGAAAGACGTTTTTACACATTCCACATGCCTGACATTGAGTATCAAGAAGTGCCATTTTGCATTGAGAGACGTTAGCTACCTAGGACCCATGATTAGCCAGGACTGTGTAAGAACCAGTGTGTAGTTTCCTGCCACCCCAGGTGACTATGAAGTAAGTTTTTTTTTTTTTTTTTTTTTTTTTTGGGAGGGGGGGGGGGGGTAACCAACTGCTACAGAAATTTTCGATGGAATTTATCCTAACACTGTTGTTAAAGAAGGGTGTAAAGTTCCAACAAATGGCTGAATGTCAAGCTGTAGTTGACATACTAACACTTAGCCCTGTGTTGATATTCCTGGATTATGGAAAAGAATATCTTTTGTTATGTGATGCTTCTAATAGGTGATAGGGTGTGTTCTAAACCCAGAGGTACAAAGTAAGGAGCATCCAGTGGCTTACACATCAAGGCAGTTAAATAAAGCTGAGAGTAATTACTCAACCACAGAAAAAGAAATACTGAATTTAATATACGGTGTCGTGTATTTCAGGTGTTATCTGTAGGGCAAGAGATTCGAGGTATTAACAGACTAGGTAGCATTAAAATGGTTGTTAGGTTCATAAAACCCTTTGAGCAGACTGACTAAGTGGGAAATTGAGTATTTGACTTTGAAGTGATTCACTATTTGCATAGAAAGCATGATAATGCAGATGGACTGAACAGGAATATCAGCATTATACCAGTACTTGGTTGTAGCCTTGTGGAGTGGCAGAAGGCACAATCCATTGACTCATTCTGCAAGCTATTTAAAATTTAGCTGCATTTCGCCCCTCACGATGGCTTGTTATGTAGGACAATAAGGTTTGGACCACCTATCATAGTACCTGCTGCACTGCAAGATAGTTTTAAAGGAAGTGCATGATCATGCATTGTCTCAAAATGGAGTATGCATGATGCATGATGGTCAAGTAGCTGAACGTTCTTGATGGAGGAGATGGAAACAGGACATTGGCCAGTGTGTGAGGAACAGCAGACTTGAGTCATTGGCAGTTACTGCTTCAGAGGTTACTGGAGGCAACTAAACCACTTGAAATGATTGGGATGGACATATTAAGTCTGTGTAGCTAGATGACAGTATGTAACTGCCACATTTTGACTGTTATAGATCATTTTCCACAATATATCACATTGATCACTATTCCATATCATCATGCAAACACAGTAGGGCAAGTGATGGTAAACAACTGACTACAGAAATTTGGTGCCTCTGAAATGATGATAATGGATCTGGGTATCAACTACCTGCAGAGATATTGAAACAACTGTGTCACATGCACATATCTGAAAGATAATAACTAGGCTGTTGTGTCTAGAGAATAAAGGGTGAACTGAATACTTACACCAGTTGAGAAGATGCTGAGTCGCCATAGTTACTGGGATATTTACATACCATCTGTCATTGCTGAGTATAATTCAAAGGTGCACAATAGTGTTAGGCTCTCACCATACAAAGAAGTGTATGGATGGAAGGTGGCACCACCATTTGAGGTTATTAAAGAAAGGTAGGACAAAATGGGGAACATGACTGGAACTTTGCTAAAACATTAAAGGATGCATGGAGGCAAGTACAGAAGGCAAACACTATAGCACTCAAGCATCAGGAGAAAATGGGATGATGTAGTGGTAAAAGTGCCAGAGTATATAATTGGGTAACAGTTGATGTTTACTAGTCTGTATACACCAAAAGTTAAGATGATGAAATTTGTTGTGTGATATCAGGGGATGTATCAAGCTGTGGAAATGATGTCACCAGTAAATGTTAAATTGCAGTTGCCATTGTCCATGTGCAGTGCATTTGTCATTTTAAAGGTGATCGAGGGGCCTTATCACAGGTACTGGCAGCACTACTTTGGAAGAAGGTAGAGAGCAAAAAGAGGAGTAAGGATCCAGAAACTTCCACGCAGCGAAAGAGTTACAGTACACACCATGGTTGCACAAGTTCTGGGGAATATCCTTGTTCAGACAGACAAATTTATTTTAGTCAGTATTTTTTAAAAGAGTGGGCATAGCAGGGAGTTTATTTTGTAGGACCTAGGTGAAACTGGGGTGTGTTACATAACACAAGAGGGGGATGGGACTTGTTCAACAAACATTGTTTCCATTAACGACCATCACTTGACACCTGCCACCACTCCCCTGCAGCCACGCCCTGAGAGGTGAACTGCCATGCACCCACACCTATCACAGGCAGCTTCATCTTCAACCATAGCAGTTGCTCACTCTGTCCAGTATACTTTGCAGAGCTACCTGCGTGGCCCTGATTGTGAAGTAGCATTATTCACTCCAGCAGGGAAGAGACTATCTTTTGAGTTGCCCTGAAGACTTAGGTATGGATGCGCCAGGGGCTTGATGGATCAAGTGGTGATGTGATCCATCCAGTCCTGGAGGTTGCCTCCATGTTCAAATACAGACAGCTGGGTATAGAGTGCAGTTTGCACTTATCTCAGTTTCTGTCTTTCAGGGGTTGTTCCTTCTTGTAGATGTATACACATTGAGTAGTAATTAGAATATAGATCATTTTCCACAGAGCACTGTGTGCAAGAGCTGGTGAGCATAACAAAACTCCAATATCTGATAATAATCCTGTGCATGCTGTCCCATATTCAGAAGGCACAAATCTTTTGCTAACAAGAAATTCTAAACAACTCAACCCTGGGGCAAAGAGTATAAGAGAAGAAAAGGCAGGAAGAGCTTTGTGATAAGGTTAGTGGAAGTCTCTGAGTCAACTGTTTCATTTGGGGGTGGGTGGGGGTGGGAGGGGGGGAGGGGGTGAGGGAGAGGAGGGGGATAAGCTGGTATATAGCAGATAGAGGGAATATACAGAACCCTATGCTGTATATGAAATAGGATGAACACATCAGGGTGGATGATGGAAGGCAAATGGTCGGTTTCATTTTATTGGTTTAATTTAAGAAAATGTAGCTCATATATAAAAGGTGAAGCATATATGACACTACTTCAACCCACTCTTGAGTCAGAATTTCAAATTGTTTTAACCTCACTGTTAACTGATTGAGACTGCCTTATGCATTTCAATTGATCTAAAGGCCTTCATATTAAAAAATACTGCATGAACTGAATGTATGGATAAATATCACCTTCAGTATATGCTGTGTTTTTAACATGAATATGCCTTTGAAAATAACATATAATCAAAATATGTAAAGCAGTTCCAGTCAGTAAACAGTGTGACTAAGGCAATTAGAAATGTTGAGTGCAACATGGGCACTACATCTTATACTGCATTTTTGCATATCACTAATACCATTCTTGAGTATTGTTTGAGTGTTTGGGATCCCCAGCACATCAGATTAAAAGTAGACACTGAAGCAGTTCAGATAGAGGCAAGGAGTGGTATATATCATCAACAAAGGTGGCTACTCTTCCTTCAGCTATCTCTCCATTTGGTTGTCCTTTCCTTTCTGTGTAGGCTCTGACCCCTTAATACTGGGATGAAAGTTGATTTAAAATATGTTTCTTGTAAACAAGTGCACATAAGTCTGTCCTGGGTTACACATCTGACTTCCTGCAGATACACTCTTTGTCCAAATAGTTCCAAGACTGATTTTACTCCTAGTGCATAAGTGACAACAGCACAGTGACTTCTATGGCAGTTTGAACAACTGTAAACAACAGATGTATATTCAACAAATCAGATGGGAGCAGACAGTGTTCGGCAGTGGACATGTGGCCATAGTGTGTCACTTGCCTCAGAAATCACAACGGGGCAAACTCTTTAAATTAAATGTTCAAGACATTCTCGAGAATGTTTTTGAAGAAAAGTGTGTGCAAGCTGAGCATCATCCCAAAGGAGGACTTTTCCGACAGTTTCACATGATTGTATGAACTTGCTGTGTGTTGTACTTCAGTGAGTGGAAACTATGTAGAACACTTGAAGCATTATACCCACCATATTACCTTTTCTCCTTTGTATTAATCCACCCTAGAAACTTTTTGATGAATTGGTCTGTCCTGACCCATTACAATCTATTATAAAATGAGAGCCACCCTAATGGTGAGGTTTTGTACTTGTGTTGCCTCTAGCTTTTTGTCAAGGTGAGGAGGTTGTGACAGAAGAGGTCTTGTTGGGACCCTTAAACAGATTTCAATGTCCATATCATAGATAGTTTCCCCTTGATCAGATCCACCACACAAGGCAAATGCTGTATGGTCTGATGGCTTTAAGCTATTTTGTTTTGGCCCAAACCTGTTCACCATAGCTTTCTCCTTCAGTGGGTGGGTGGTGAATTTGTCCATGTGGACACAAGACTCAACTTTGGTCCCTCTGTCTGTTAGGACAAAATTGCTGTTTGAAAAGTATGTTTGTCTGCTCCCTTCAATTGTTTCATGGTGGATATAACTCCACCATAACATGAGCACTTGCATGTTCAAGAACTTTTGAAGGTAGAATAGTCTCCATTGAAGAAGCCCTTTAGTGAAATTTTGTTTTAGCCATGTAAGTGAATTATAGTGCAAGTTTAGAGCCAGGTTAAAAAAACTGTAGTTAACTAAAATTAATTGGAATCCAAGAAAATACTTACTCTATGCGAATATTTGCTTTTGTTTGATTGTTGTACAGTAACTGCAAATCATAATCATGAATCTGATAGTAGAAAAATGAAACTGTGCAAAGGACAGTTCGGCCATGTTTACCTGTTCAAACAATATTGACTTGGGTTTCTTTCCAATTACTTCTAAGCTTTGTAATATACTTTAGAATCTTATACTGAATAATATTAAAGATAATAGTATTAATATTATTGTTACAACACATGATATTGTTTTTCTTTTGGCATTCTATAGCTCAATGATTACACACTTCTGAACTTTTTTATCAAATAAGTTATCAATACATAATGACATATTGTCACAAAGAAGAAGGTGTAATTAGATTAATGACGAACACCAACTTCACTTAACGAAGGTTTATTCAGCACCTGCATATATAAGAGCACAGAGCGAACTGCCTCCAGCCAGAATACATACAGTGTATATACAGCTACAGAACATTCCAGAAGAACGATCTTGACATTTGTGGATATTTCTAGAATGTACTCGAACTGAATACAGAAATTAAAATTGTACAGTCCAGATGAGTTTTGAATTCACAACCCTCCATGCAATAGTTTAGTATCATAACCACTACACCACAGTGCTACTCAGCTTCTTCTGCGACATTGCTCCCTCCTTAAGAGAACAGTGTCTCGGTGTTACGTCCTCCTAGTCCGGGAACACATCATCGGTCCTGCATACTCCAACTCCCTATGACTGATTCTCGCTCTGGCGGTGATCATCTTAGAACTTCTTTTGCCATTACGCTTTTTGTCACCTTTCCGCTTGATGCCTGTTGTTGGAGCTTTGAATTTACCCTGGGTTGCAGATCCTTAAAGGGCTTCATTCGAAGGACATGGGACGTATTCCTAATCTTTTGTAGTCTTCTGTTGGGGTCGAAATCTTCAACTTTATAAGTAACATCAGACAACTGTCTTACAACCTTATAAGGTCCAAAGTAGCGTCTGAGGAGCTTCTCAGAGAGACCAACCTTCCAAACAGGAGTGAAGATCCAGACAAGGTCACCAGGCTGGTAGACAACAGGGTAGTGGGTCATGTCATACCTTCGGCAATTGTTTTCTTGAGCCTGCAGTGTGAAGACTTGAGCTACCTGCTGAGCTTCCTCAGCTCTGGTTAAAACCTGGCCGATGTAGTCATCGTCCACATCATCAGGATGTAATGGAAACACAGTGTCCATTGGCGTAGTTGCCTTACGCCCATGCACCAGGAAAAATGGTGTAAATCCTGTGGTGTCTTGTTTGGCAGTGTTGCAGGTAAATGTCACGAAAGATAGCACCTCATCCCAGTTGCTCTGCTCAACATTGATGAATATTGATAGCATGTTGGCTAAGGTCTTATTAAGGCATTCAGTAAGCCTGTTAGTTTGCGGATGGTAGGCAGTCATCATATGATGGGTAATGTTGCACCGATGGTTTATCTCTGTCACAAGATGCAATTGAAAAACTTTCCCTCAATCCGTAATTAATGACCTTGGGGCACCGTGTTTTAATACAATGTCTTCCACAATGAATTTGGCTACCTCAGATGCTTCGGCTGTTTTCAAGATTTTTGTAATGGCATAGCATGTCAGATAATCAGTGCAAACAATAATCCATCTATTGCCACTAGCAGACATTGGAAATCGTCCATGGAGGTCAATCCCAACACACTGGAAAGGTGTTTTGGCAGGTGGAATTGGCAAGAGTCAGCCAGGTGGTTGCTGAGGAACCGCCTTTCTCCTCTGGCACTCTCAACAGTGCGACACATAGTGACGGACACTCCTAAATAAACCTGACCAGAAAAATCTCTTGCGGATTGTATCCTATGTCTTAATAAATCCTGAATGTGCGGCCTCAGGTGTGTCATGTAATTTCTGTAGAACATCTAAGCGCAAGTGTTTACGAATCACTGGTAGCCACCTCTTTCCAAAGAGATCAGTTTTTCTTGCAAAGTAATCCATTAACTACCTTAAATTGTCCTTTCACATCCTCTGATTGATTTAAGGCAAGCATAATTTGAGATATCTTGGCGTCCTCCTCCTGCTCAGCAGAGAGATCCTGGAGTGCAACCAGACAGTCACTATTTTCATCAAAGTCTTGATGGTCTTGCACAGGATTTCTTGAGAGACAGTTGGCATCTTGGTGTTTTCTTCCACTTTTGTAAACTATGGTAATTTCATACTTTTGAAGATGTAGCACCCACCTGGCGAGTCACCCTATTGAATCCCTAAGACCTGCCAACCAGCAAAGTGAATGATGATCTGTAACAACTGTGAATGGCCTTCTCTAGAGATACTGTCAAAATCTGCACATGGCCCAGGTCACAGCAAGACATTCTCTTTCTGTAGTTGAGTAGTTTCTCTTGGATTTTGTAAGTGTTCTAGAAGCATAGGTTATAACCTTCTCTTTTCCATCCGAAATTTGCACCATAACAGCACTGATCTCATACCCGCTGGCATCTGTGTGTACTTCTGTAGGTGCTCTCTCATCATACAGACCAAGTACAGGGTCAGTCGTCAAAGCTTTTCACAGCACATCAAAAGAATCTTGTTGAGCACCACCCCAGATAAATTTAGCATCTGCTTTTAACAACTCTTGGAGTGGCCCGAATTTGATACAAAAGTATTTGATACAAAAGTATTTGATAAAACAATGGTAATAAGAACATAATCAGAGGAAGCTTCTCACATCTCTAATACTTGTAGGAATAGGGAATTCCATTATAGATCTCACCTTTTCTGGGTCTGTCCGCACACTTTTGTTTGACACAAGATGTCCAAGTATTTTGATTTCTTTTGCTACAGAAAGAGACTATCTTGAATTAAGGTTCAGTCCGCCTTGTTGGAGGCACTTAAGAATGGCCCTTAGTCTTTTTATATGTTCATCAAATGTCTCTGACAACATTATAATGTCATCTAAATAACAAAGACACATCATCCACTTCATGTGCCTTAGAAGATTATCCATCATCCATTCAAAATTGCTGGTGCATTAAAAAAACCAAACGGCATTACATGAAACTCATACAGGCCCTGGGGGGTGATGAATGCACTTTTCTCACGATCAGCCTCATCTACTTCAATTTGCCACTGTCCCATGTACACGTCCATGGTTGAGAAAAACTTGACGCCCTTGAGACAATCTAGTATATCGTCAATTCGTGGAAGAGGGTAAAAGTCCTTTTTAGTTATCTTATTAAGCTTCCTGTAATCAACACAAAAGCACCAACTGCCATCCTTCTTCCTGATGAGGACCACTGGTGATGACCATGGGCTCTGCAAAGGCTGAATGATGTCATTCTTCATCATTTTCTCTACCTCATTGAGAATTATTTGACGTTCCGTTGCTGACACACGGTATGCTCTCTGGCTTATTGGTTGATGGTCTCCAGTGCTAATCAGGTGCTTCACCATCGATTTGTCTAATTTGCTCTTCACCTGTGGATTGAAGCATTCAGAGAACTCTTGATGAATGGCAAGTAGCTTCTTCTGTTGTTCCTTACTGAGATCAGGTGATAGTTGAGCTAGAAGATCTTGTCTCGTAGTGGTAGCACTAATTTCACCCACAGACTCAGTATGGGAGGTTTCTATGTTGCTCAGCTGTTCTTCAGTCTTCAGTTAACGGCTCGGATTTTGCTATCAGGGCCAGTGTAAGGCACATGCGAAATGTGGTGCCACACGGGGCGGCAATTTGTGAGGGGCGGCAATTTTTTTTTTTTTTTTTTTGGACAATCTCAACATTGATTACCAAGAGGGGATTCGAAACCAAGCCTTGGAGGGACCATCTTCAGGAACTGTTGCATGGCGCCTCGACTACCTGCCAGCCGCCCCTGTTGAACAAGGGGAGGGAGACCTCGCCAAAACCATTATGTTTAAGCCGGAGGAACACAGAGGGGGAAGCAGTGCGGCGTACACACGCCAGTATTCTTATGAGTGGAGCGCTGCCAGCCTGTTACGCGCCGTGCGTTTACTCACAACTAATTTTGCAGAAGACGAAATATAATTTGGAAATTCGAATTCAATGTTCGATACTGCAGTTACATGTTTACCTGAAGCAATTTTGCTAAGCCCTTCAATGGCAGTTTCCGATTGTTTTATTCTTCCTGCATTATGGAAAAAAATGGTTGAACATCACTACAGTCAAACATGTCCAACACCTACAATGGCTATACGTATTACGAATGGGTAAATACACTGCGAATAATTGCAAGGGATAAAGACTTTGCTAATAAGCCTGGCATAAATTGGGCTTCGACGTATGTTTGAATACTTTTGCTGTCCGTTTCTGAGTGATAGTCGGACGTTTTGGTTTTTGAGCCATGAGAGACCTGTCTCTGCCTACATGAACAACAGTTAAACTCTGACCGGCACTTTTGTTTGACAATACTACTCTCACATTATCACCTACTAAGAAAATTAGTGAATGCCTAAGATCAACAAAAGATGCTCGTCACCCCCTAGCCACCCCAGGGGTATATAAATTCCGTGTAGTTGTGGCAGGGTTTACATAGGAACTACAAAAAGAAGCATCAATACACGTTTGACAGAGCACAAAAGAAACTGTTGCTTGGGACATATCAACAAATCGGCAGTAGCGGAACATGTTTTTAAGGATGGAAACCAAATTCGGAGACAAGCGTGCTAGCGAGGACGTCACATTATTATACACGTATGTATAGAGAGGCAATTGAAATCCACAAACATCAGTACAATTTTAATCGTAAATAAGGAGGATTAAAATTGGACAAAATATGGCGGTCGACGTAGCATCAGTCACGTGACAATCGATTGCCTGCAATCGAGAGAACAGATGATAGCCAGAGATAGCTACACATCGATGACATGTGACGTGCGGTGCGCCCTCTATGATCTCCATATAAGCGGCGGCCCCAGTTCCTAGCAGCCAGTCGTCGACTCACCTCGGAAGATGTTCTCCGTAGTTGAGAACGAAATGTCAGGGAGAAGAAGTTCTACAGATCGACCACGGCAATCTAGCCCAGAAGTATTTACTGATGGAGTTTTCACAAAGTTCGGATCTCTTTCTATCGTTCGTAATGCCACAGAAATTGCTGCCTGATAATACATTTATCCATATCATCGGACACATACTTATTGTGAGCTTCGTGCTTCATCTTCTTGGGCGCTAGTTTAACCGTAGCCTCGCTGTACCTCGTCACGTGATCTAGTTCCTGGCACTGCCGCGTCACCACTTCGCCTTTCCAGGCAATAGATATTGTTGCGTTCTCTACAACGAAAACTACAGAATTTGTTTTGGTAGTTGGCCGAGGAATTCAAGATTGGGCAGAAGCACTTTCATTGCGTTTCATAAGAACAGAAGAATTGGTGCGTCCGAATTTCTTGCAACTTGGGATGTAATAGGTAAGTGTTTTTCATATAACGTACAATTAGTATTGCGCATGTACGTTACTCATTAGTTAGAATTTTCTCCTTCAAGATTGGAGAATGGGAAAATTTATTTTTCTTACGATCTGTTACTTCAAAAATTAGCAAGTCAGCAAAACACGCATCGTCCCAATAGCTAGAAAGAAAATAAAGCAGAGACAAGTGAAGTGATATGGCGATGACTAATTTGTTACCCCTTATTCCATAATCAGACATGAAAGAAGTAACACATGGAAATTATGACAGATGCCGAGTATCAGTTCTTTGAAATGAACAAGCCCAGTGCAATGAGTTAATATATTTTGACTAGCATTAGTATCCATCGATGCCCGGATGTGAATTTATTGCATTATTATGTTACTCCATCTCCTTATTCTTCCTCTCTCCATTGTCTTCCGCCCTACTCTTTTACCATTTCACCTGCGTCTGTTGTGAAATTCGGCCTGAAATTCAATTTCAGGTGGCTCAATTCTTATGACTTCATCTCCTGAACAGTGTATCCTACAGTAATATAATTTTCCGTTTACGACTGTGGAATATCAGGAAACTGTCTGAGAAGTGTTTTGCAAATAAAGTTAGCACACTGACATCAACAGTTAGTTTCACGTAATCGTTCTTTACAGGCTGGATCGAAACACATCCGATGGTAGAAAAAGACTGTCTGGCAGTGCATATAGGAAAAGACGGGCGCTGAAGGAAGATGACGATAAGAAGCAAAATGATGTACTATAGCGATATTTCAAGCCAAAGAGAGAAGGACCTAGCAGTGGCGAGGGTGGAAAAATAGATCCTGAAAGTACAGAAACTAGTGGAGCTACTGTAGCTACATCTTTATCTTCAGGACATGACCAGAAAGTTGACGAACACAGTACTGTGACCACTGCATACAGTAGCAATGCTGACGGTGGGCCATCAACAACATGTTCAACCGACCTCGTCTGGACTCAAGACATGCTTTGTAATGAAAGCTCAGAGTTTGAAAGATCAGGCAGAACTGAAATTAGGCGACCCGATTTGGAAAATACCAGAGGAACATCTGCCGAGGTACTCGCCACCAGAGAAGGGGTTGAAGGCAAGCCTAAACTGGAAGACACAATTGACTCAGATCCCGGAAGATGGCCGGAAATTATTACCGACTGCATTTGAACAACTTTGGTCATACCAGGTCCTCCCGAGCGGATTAAGGAAGCTGAAGAATGTCCTAAAAATGGGGACAACCGGCGTTTCAGCCCTGTGCACTACAGCTATTCTTTGAATTTAGAAGAAGCAAATAGACATTGGTTGTTGTAATCAAAGAGCAAGGATGCTGTGTTCTGCTTTTGTTGCAAACTTTTCTCGTCATCTACAGTAAAAATTGCAAAGAACGGTATAAGCACTTGGAGGCACCTTGCTTTGTCAGGGGAAGTCTACCGAGCATTTGAATTCACATAAAAAGTGGATCGTGTTTTCCGAGGGACTGAAAAAGTCACGAACTGTCGACGTCCATCATCAAAGGCTTCTGAATACTGAAAGTGAACATTGGAAAATTTTCTTGAGCGCTTAATAGCAATAATTCATTTCCTGGGTTGGCAATGTCTGCCTTTGAGAGGAAGTACAGATACACTCCTTCAGCCTGACAACGGAAACTTCTTGAAACTTGTTGAATTATTCGGAAAGTTTGACACTGTGATGATGGAGCACCTGCACAGAACAAAGCAAAGCAAGGTGTGAACAAGGGTCATCATTACCTTGGAAAAGAAACACAGAATGAAATAATTCATCTTATTGGATCATCTATAACCAACAACATTTTATTAATGATGAAATCTGTGAAGTATTACAGTATAATTATGGGCTGCACACCAGATATTTCAAAAGTTGAGCAGATGACAGTGGTGGTACATTTCGTCTAGGAGAAAAGACTCGACAGGGTATACGATGTCCGAATTCAGGAGCATTTCTTGGGATTTCTTCCAGTCCCCGATTCTTCAAGCTCCACTTTGACGCAGGTCACACTCAAGTTCTTGGAAGGTAAAAAAAAAAAATCTTATTGTGTAATATGAGATGGCAAGGATACGACAATGGAGCAAACATGAAAGGAAAGAAGTCTGGTCTCCAGAAAAGAATTTCAGATATGAACAAGAGAGCATTATATGTACCATGTAGCAGTCACTCATTGAATCTTGTTGTAAACGATGCCGCTATGTCCTATAAATATGCTGTTTCCATGTTTTTTCGACAGTGAAAATCTTGTATGACTTCTTCTCGCCCTCCGTTCGACGTTGGCATGTCTTGAAGAAGTATCTGCCTAACCTGTCGCTGAAGCCACTGAGTGATACTAGGTGGGAAAGTCGCATCGATGCACTTGTTCCACTGAGGTTTCAAATTGGAGATGTTTATGATGCACTGCTTCAGATATCAGAAGAATTCAATGGCACGACTGCTCACGAAGCAACGTCACTTGCGAAGCAAATAAAAAATTACACCTTTCTCATTTCTCTGGTAATCTGGTACGGCGTTCTGCTTCACATCAGTGTAGTCTTGTAAGACCCTCCAGACCATTGACATAAATGTTTCTGAGGCCGTGGAAATGCTTGAAAAAACGAAAGCATACTTTGAGACCTGCAGAACATAAGAAAAGTTTGTCTCTTTCTTGACGGATTCCAAAGAACTGGCTACAGAATTAGAACTAGAAGAGCTAACGTTACCATGGACATAGGCGTACCCAGCGAGGCGCAGGGGGGCAGCAGCAATTCAGCAGCTTGCACAGGGCTTGCGACAGTCCTGTTTGCTATGCACATGCATCTGGGAAGGATCTGCAATCCTTAGCGACAAACTATCCACAATTCACCAAATCTGTTCTCAAATGAGACGACAGAGGCTGGGATGATTTTCAGTGGTATGCTTCTCTTACATTCCACTACGAGATCCATGGGTTGATGCATGGCATGACACATGACAGTTATGTTTCTAGCAATGGCTGCAGGAATGATCACTTGATCCAGCACACACACTCTACACACACTCAGATGCGCATCTTCCTGTCCACCACATTATCTCATCTTGTCTAGCATAATCTTCGAGCAACCACAATCCATAATTGCCCGAGAAGCTTTCAAAAAGTCCCACCCGAGAATGACATCATGACTACACTCTTGTAAGACGATGAATTCTAAGGGCTCCATATGGCCACTTATAGCCACATGAACGGTACATCTTCCTGTAGGTTTTACATGTTTCCCATTAGCCACTTTCAGTAGAACTATTTTGTTGTCGATGAATACAGTTTTCTGCAACTGGCGATGGTACTTCTCCGAAATGACTGAATATGATGCTCTAGAGTCCACAAGAGCTTGGGCAGGTCGGCCATCCATGAGGATATTGACGTAGTTTCCTATCATTTTTGTAGTGATTGACGGCGGAGGATTTTTCTCACTCTGAGAAACGTTGCACCCTTTAGTTTTCCAGGTTGCAGCAGCTAGGTGATCGGCTGTAGCTTCTAAACGGTGATGGACACCTTGAATAGCGTGTTGTGGAGCATCCTCTCCAGCTATAAGCTTGCAGCGATGGTGACCCACATCTTTTCTTCATTTTCGTCGTACCGGAGTTGGTGTCGGCTAAGATCGGTCTGCTGTCTTCTGGCACAGGCGTCATCAAATATCCGCCACCTTTCTCGACAATAGCGCACCACATGTCCTTGTCATCCGCAGTGGAAACATACTGGTTGGTTATCCTGGGTCCTCCAGACGTCAGTCCTCCTTGGAGCCCAAACAGGTTCCTCATGTGACATTGTAGGAATGTAACACTGCCTGGGTCTCGACTTTTTCACCATTTTAAAGGGAAATGAAGAACGAGAGATTGGGTGCAATGTCTGTTCCACTTTCTCCCGTATGACCTCTTGAAGCATCTCAGTTTTTTGCTCGCCATGCAATCCAAGTGCCTTCTGAACTTCCTCTCTCACTATCTGATGAAGAACACTTGTGAAATCAGTTGCTTCCTCCCTCACAGACATTGATAGAACGTTTGGAAGCCGTTCAAACTTCCTGTGTGTATTTTTTTAAATTTTTTTGATGCATTGTTTTGATACACTAGCACAATTTTATGAAGTCTTCTGCTGTCGAAATTTCCTTCAGGAGTAGGGCTTGATACATGTCCTCAGCAACACCCTTCATGAGATGTGCAACCTTATCTTCCTCCTCAATTTTAGGATCCACAAATTTACACAGCTCCAAGATGTTTTGAATGTAGGATGCTGTAGTTTCTCCTGGATGCTGTGCCTTGCTCTGTAATTTATCTTCAGTCTTGCGCTTCTGTCATTGTGTGTCACCGAAATACTTGCTCAGTTACACCTGGAATACTTCCCAGTTTGTGAACTTCTCCTCATTGTTCTCATACCATTGCGTGGCAGTGCCCTCCAAGTAGAAAAATACGTTAGCCAAACACATGGTGTCATCCCATTTGTTAAATTTGGCCATACGCTCATATACCTTCAGCCACTTGTCTGGATCTTGGCCATCATCACCAGAGAACCCAGAAGGATGTCTCATGTGGTGACACACAGTTGCTGTCATCGTAATGTCCTCTTCTTCTTGTCTCTAGTAGATTGTGATCTGTTGAATATGGCTTGAACTCGGGTTTCTCACCACGTTGTGGCCTGATGGGAGCCACTGTGTCATCAATTAAGTGTACTATCACAAGTTCCTTTGCCCAGTGTCTCCACCAGAATAATGTCATGGAAAATAAGGTGTAAGTAGATGAATGACCTAACCAACTGCACTTAACAAAGGTTTACTCAGTACTTGCACATACAAGAGCGCGGAGAAAATTGCCTACGGTGAGAACACATACAGTATCATTCCAGTAGAATGATTATTGACAATTTGTGGATATTTCTAGAAATTAAAATTGTACAGTTCAGGTGAGTTTTAAACTTACAACCCTCCATGCAACAGTTTAGTATCATAGCCACTACATCATAGTGCTACTCAGCTTCTTCTGTGACAATATTACGATCTTGTTTCACAGACTTGGGAGTTCCTATGTAATTAAAAAAGGAAATGCCCTTTGGAACTTTCTCAATGAGGGAATTCTTTTTCAAGCTGATTTATTTATGCCAAAGTGTTGAGTACTGATTCGATTGTTTAGTTATATTTAACAAAAAGAGGACTTGCCCCATTTCTTCACATTCAGTGTAAGTTTCTAGCCAGCTGCAATGTGGCTATCTTTATGAGCAGTGTACAATTTTGCAGTGTGTTCAGAAATTTTAACAACCCCGCTAATACCCCAAAACCCCTTCTGAACATATAACTATGACAAAATGTTTTCTTCTCTCTGCAGTGTAATAAATATTTTTTGACATCTTGGAGTACTGACTTTTTGAAGTTTGGTCTGAAAGACCTATCTCCTACGCTCTCTTTGGTCACCTAACAGCTAAGATCAGCTGCTAGAAGTTGAATTTTTGAGGTATTTGATTAACCTGGTTTATGTGAAAGCTATGGGACTGTTCCGTCCACTCAAAAAGAGTCCTGAATGAAGAGGTAAGACTAATACAACTATGATGTGGCAGGTATCCCAGTTCCAACCTTGGGTTCACATTTGTTAAAATAAAGATTCCTGCCACCATAGCTGTCTGGTTGGTTATGCCAATGATCATCACAACTACGATTTTAACATCTATGTAGAGGAACAGTAATAAACTGATGGAAAAAAATATCACAACACCAAGAAGTAGTTTTACAACATAAATGAAAGTTAATAAGCGTGTTTCTACATCTGAAAGAAGATTTCTATTCAAATTTCGTGCCAGTCATATAAGAGTGACACTAGTAGTGCAACTATGAGAATGCAAATTAGGTTTGCCTTAAATATTCACTGTAATGGTTGTGAGTGTTAGTTACCTTTGAGATTGGACCCTTTGAGTCAATGTCAGTTATCAAAATTTCACTGAGTTTGAATGAGGTCATGTAATAGGGCTATGGAGAAGCTGGATGTTCCTCCTGTGATACTGCAGAGAGACTTGACAGGAAGGTAGCCACTGTACATGATTGCTGGCGGTGGTAGTCATGAGAACATATGGTCATGAGAACACTGGGCCCCAGACAGCCACATGGAAGTACCGAGAGGGAAGACTGCTATGTTCAGTGTACACATCTTGTGCATTATACTGCATCTGCAGCAACAATTTGAGCAGCTGTTGGCACCACAGTGGCACAACAAACTGTTACGAATTGGTTACTTCAAGGACGGCTCTAAGCCAGACACCCTGTAGTGTACATGCCACTGACGACAAGCTATCACCTTTCCTGGGCTTGTGACCATGATAGTTGGACCCTAGACAACTGGAAAATCATGGCCTGGTTAGATAAGTCTTAGTTGCAGTTGGTAAAAGCTGATAGTGGGGTTCAAGTGTGACACAGACCCCATGAAACCATGGACCCAAGTTATCAACAAAGCACCGTGCATTGTTGTGATGGCTCCATAATGGTGTGGGTCCTCTCGTACAACTGAAACAAAGTATCATTGACTGCAAATGGTTATGTTCAGCTACTTGGGACCATTTGCAGCCATTCATGGACATGCTCCCAAACAATGATGGAATTTTTATGGATGAAAATGTGCCATCTCACCAGGCCACAAAGGTTCACACTTGCTTTAAAGAACATTCTGGAAAATTTGAGCAAATGATCTGGCCACCCAGATCACCCAGCATGAATCCCATCAAATACTTATGGGACAATAGAGAGGTCAGTTCATACACCAAATCCTGCACCAGCAACACTTTCACGATTGTGGATGGCTATAGATATAGCATGGCTCAATATTTCTGCAGGGGACTTCCAGCAATTTGTTGAATCCATGCCACATTGAGTTGCTGCACTATGCCAGGCATAAGGATGTCCCACATAACACTCTGTCATGTGACAGAATGTCATGACATTCTGTCATCCATGTTAAAATATTGACTTCCAAAAGTGTAATGGTGGATATTTCACCACCAGACCAGCCCATCATGTGTGAGAACTTGCTACACCCACCAGCAGGCACACGGCATCAGGCATAAGACTCTGCTATGGCTGGCAGCTGCCTAATGGCAGTCGAAGTATTAACTGAATTGGAAAGTGCTGCAAGGAGCTCTAGCATATTACTGTCATGAGGAAGTTGTTATGTGACTGTGGCTGATCACAAGTTACTTGCTAGCATGTTTTATATAAATTTATTGCAATGACTTAAAATGTGAATCATAAAACTTCTTGTGAACTAAGTAGTTCATTCACCACTCTGTACTATACAGAGGCTATGGCACAGAACAGCTACATATGATTGTTGTACTACAAAATCTAGTAGTAATGGTGGTGGTCGTGGTGGCGGCAGCAGCAGCAGCACTAGCAGTAGTAGTAGTAGTAGTAGTAGTAGTAGTAGTATTTATCCACTGATTTCTTTTGCAAAGATAAAAATAAAGGAATTCACATATACAGACATTTACTTACTTACAGGCTTAGGATGAGGTAGGTAGTTGGTCAAAGCCTTATAGTATGAACTATTCCAACATTTGCCTGAAATAATTTAGAGAAACCATGGAGAACCTAAATGAAGATGACTGGATGAAGACTGAAGCCACCAACCTCTTGAATAAAAGTCCACTCTCTATAAAACAGTGTAACATCATTCAGTTTACCACCAGTGTATAATACTGTTTTACAGATAAGTTATTTAATAGTCAGGTTACCTTCCATTCAGAAGGCTGCTGGACTCTGTGATTGTTATATTGACTTGTAAACAATAGATTTCACTATCAGTCGCCCTTTTTAAACTTTATTGGCAGATCTAGATTTCAGCTAGAAACTAGCCATTCTCAATGCATTATCATTTTTGATTAATGCATTACATGAATGTGTGGGCAGGGATTCTTGGCAACCACATACTTGTGGACTAGTTATTATTCCACAATGTCTCGACAGAGGGACGTACCTGGACTTCCTGTGGAATACTCTGTCTGAGCTCCTCGAGAATGTATCTTTGGAAATATGACAGGTTTCTGCATGATGGGGCACCAACTACCTGACACCTCAACATCATCATCTCCAGATGTTGGATAGGATGCAAAGGTGCTGTAGCACTGCCTGCTGGATCACTGGACTTATTAAACCCCCTGGATGTTTACCTCTGGGGGCATGTGAAAAGCAATGAGTATGCTGAACCAGTTCCTGATGTGCAGACCCTTCAAAAGTGTGTTCATGATGCCTGTGACGCTCTTCGAAATGAGATCAGAATGTGCGAAAGAGTGCGGTGATCCATGGTCCGATGTATTAACGCGTGCGCTGCATCCCAAGGAGGCTGCTTTGAACATCTATTGTGACATGGATGTGATGCAGCTCTGTACTGTATTCTAGGATATTTGTTGTCATTGTACGCACACTGACCATTTCCAGACAATTGTTCATAGGACCTCCTTTTCTCAATTTCCATTCAGGAATCCATCCCCTACAATTTGTCAGTCTTATTAACGTTCACCTTGTGTAGTATAACAGAAAGTTTGTGGCTGAGAAGTAAATGAAGAGCTTCTGCACCTATCAGCATAAATGTACATGTGCACTACGTGCAGAATGTTCCCCTTTTTCCATATTATGTAAAATCAGTATTTTTATTGGTGCACAACAGTCACCCAAGCAAGGAGTTTTAGGTCACATCAATAACAATTTTGGAAGCTGTGATCAGTTCAAAATTTATTTATATATAGCGCAGGTTCTGATTCCCATTTCTCTCAGTTAACAACCTTTCTTTAATTTGCATATACCATCAATTTTGTCCTCTATCCCCAGATAAAGTACCTCTTTTTTTAAAATACAAATGTTGCAACAATTCATTTCTGGCAACCTGATATGCCTCTCATAGTATCAAACATTCTTAAAATACTTACTACCCTGGTGTTACTCTGTGTAATCCCTATGTTACCACAGAATAAGACTTCCTCATTTATGGACAGTTATAAAATGTTACAAGCAGGATTTCAGTTACATTTCTCTTGGCTGACAGTTTCTTTGTCTGTTTAATGTTCCCTGTACAGTGATGATATTGGATAAAAGACTTTTCAGTACCATACATCTGCAACATCTAATTATTTTAATACACACAGAATAGAAATATATTTTATTTCTATAAAAAATTCATAAATGAATTTAGCAATGATGCAATGTTAAAGGTAACATACGGAGATTGACAAGAAGTGGAAACTATTCTCTTCAAAGAAATGTTTCCCTTTTAAAATAAGATGTCAGCACTGGTGTAATTAAAAATAAGTAAACTGTCAACACAAAAAAGTGCTATGAAATCAGCACAAATACTGAGACTCATTACAGGGTGTAGGTACTGATGAGATGCTCTTACACATCAAAGAATTAATTTGGTATATCAGTTATCTAGTTTCCTTATAGGGAACAGACATATTTCTTAAAACTTGTAGAATTTGTATGTGATACAATAACAAAGCTAATGTTGTAAAAAGTTTGCATCAGTTAAGTGTGTCTAACTTCACAAGATGTTATGTTTTAATATCACCCAACATTTTTCAGTTACAAGGATGACACTTTACATCTCCACTGACCTTGTTGTTTGTTTAATTTCATTATTTTGACAAATACGATCCACAATTCTGACTGTAATAGTTGTTGAATTACAGTAGTAAATTAAAGACAAAATTAGTTGTGAACATGTACTTGTCCAGACATATCACCACTACAGAGCTAACCACCAAATTACTTTGATGCAGCATTCCAATAACGAATATATTCAATTCAAAATTTGGCAAAATTACAGAAATATAATTGAAAATGTAGCATTTACTAACATATTACATCACACTCAACTTCAGGAAGAGTAGAGCTGAATTGAGTACCGTACAGAGGTAACTTTCATTCATTGTCCAATAACTGAAATTCACTCCAAGCTACAAAAAGCAGTCTCTTGGTATATTTCAGAATTCTGGTGACAATTGGAGGTAAATCACTAAACAGGTACAGTTTCTCAACATTAGTATTATTTCAATCACTTTACAAGCATACCAGATGTTCTAAACAAATTGTTGAGTCCCCTTTTGTTGAAAACATATGTTACAGAGCTAGAGACTCCAAAAAACTGATAAAATTAACAGTTAACAGAAATTGACCATACAGTTCATCTAATTATATATTACTGGCTGTGCATATAAAGTAATATCACAAATTATTTATTGAAAAAGCTTATAATAAATAGAAAAATAAATGTGGGAATAATACATATCTTCTGCTTAGTTAATGATGCAACAAGGATGATTTTAATAAAGCACAATAAATATGTCCTCTCTCTCTCTCTCTCTCTCTCTCTCTGTCTGTCTGTCTGTCTGTCTGTCTGTATGTCTGTCTGCTGAATATCTACACTAACAGAAACAAACAGATGATGGAAAATATTTACAACACTAACAACAGCTACAGTTTTCCTGTTGGAAATGCAACCCAAATTTATAACAATATTGGTGTGAACATTGTAAAATATTTTATTAAATGTACTTGTCCTTATGAAGCAATCATGAGTGATGTAAGGATGAAAGCATTAGTAAGCATCTACAGGTCTTCATTTTACACACACACACACACACACACACACACACACACACACACACACACACACACACAAAATACCAATTTATTCTAATAAAGTCCATCAAAAAGCCTATACCTTTTCTATTAAGTACCAGGAACACACAAGATGAATTGAAGCTTTAGTATATGATTTTCAGAAGTTCTAGTTACTTACATTTGTCATGCTAGCTGTATGATGTATTTGAAAACACCAGAAAGTGCACAACTGGGGTAACTCTAAGCAAACTACAGGATTGTCATTTTGCTAAATACAACCAAGAAAATACAACATGATGAGTTGAAAGCTCAGGAAAAGCAACACACAGTAACAAGAACAGTTACAAAGTCTAGCTGATACATTACCTTCATTTTTCACATAACTACAAACACTCAGCTACAATTCTAAATCAAATACTCTTGCACTAGTTACTTCTGGCTTTTGCAGCACATTTCTCCTGACCAACACATACTCCAAGTTTGTAAACATAAAACACTACAGCAATAATATAAAATTTTGTACATTGACTTACTGTAGCCTGTTGGCCACAAAAATTAAACTATGCTGGTTTTTCCCAACAAGAAAACACTCTCGATAGAACTGTGACTTTTTTCCCCACAGATTTATAATTCTAATACACACATTTTAATGCAGTTAACAATGATGAAATTTAATAAGCATTCACACTTATCCATGTCTTCATTCCTCGCTCCTCTGCTTTATTGACTTTTAAATCATGGCTTAACTAGGTTGATGAGTAACACTTCTACCATTTACTATGAAAAAACTTTATTTACCATACATAACAATTCCAAAGCCAGCAACAGCTGATGGTCTGTCATGAATTATAATGTTGCTGATGAATAATGAAGTACCTGACACTCTAGTCAGCCCCAGTTATATTAACATATATATCTGACTGTATCACATTTACAAATAACTATATAGAAGACATTAAATGTTAGAAGACAATCTTCAAAAGGGATCTGACAATGCACATTATATGGACACGATGACTCCAGCAGCATCAACTGATGACTGGTTTCTGAACCCTATGAACTAAGTAAAAGTCAGTTTCTGCTTCAATGTGGCATTTCTTCCTTACTATCTAGTTGTTAACTTTAATAATGGAATGTTCTATTTATCTCCATTTATATATGACAAGAATTTCAACAGACACTCCTAGGACCAGTAACTTTTATAATGGAAATTACACAACCAATTCTGAGTGACATTATAATTTCAGCTCTTTTTTTAAAAAAATGATTATTAATTTTTATTATCTAACTGACATCTTCCACAGTTATAGACAGTAAAGTCATCTATAAACAAATTGCTGTAACATACTGCTGAAAGCTCATTTATTTCCAATATTATTACCACAATTGGGAATGGAAATGTCATCACAAAAACTCTGTTGACAATAATAAAGATCATTTAGGCATCATTTTCAGTTATAACATCTGACAGGATGCACTTTCAAGCAGCAACAGAAACTTTGAACATATATAAAGTGTTGTCATGCAGCCAAATTTGCATAAAAACTGCTGAAACAAAGAGTGTTGTGGGTTGTGCGAAGTGAATATGGACAGTCTCTGAAAAAAAATTTAAAATATTGAGAAATACTGTTGTTATGTATCTCAAAACAGAACGCTTGAAAATGAGAATAATATAATGAGTTACATGGAAGATAATGACAGAACAACACACAGGAATTGTTGATAACAATGTGAGGCAAAGGAAAAAAAACTACTGCCACAGAGAGACAGATGGTTCTCATCTGAGTTACAGTTCACGTGAGTTATAGATGTAAAACAAATTGAGTCTACATCCACAGACATGACGAGAAGACAGAGGAGAAAAACTGACTAAGTTTGAATGTAATCCAAATACTGTCACCCACAAAAGAATATGATCATCTCAGAGGGTGAATGTGTCTAGTGGAACTACAAAAGAAAACAGATACTTTCCCTCATAAATATTACACTGTATACCTACATTATCATTACTGACTGGTCTGGAAATGTAATCATCACATGTTCTACCTTATGAATTAAGCCTGTAAACAGTACATTGTATACTATGATTGTAGAAGTAAAAATTATACTGGAACTAATAAGATTTTTTTGTATTAACTGTTAGAAGCATCAGTAATGAAGGTGGTATTTCATTAGCCAACTTGTAAAGGCCCGGTGTAGTTTAAGTCAGAGTGTGCAAAGTTTGAAGTCTTAATCCCCTTTGGTCAAAGTCAATATATGTAGCTGTCTAATTGAGCATTCAGGCTTATAAATGTGGTCAAAGGCTAGCAGAAGTGTATACTCCTTACACTACCTATGCTTCAATGTTGGGGGAAAAGAAATAGAAAGAACTGTACACGTACATGCTTAAAGTGCCATACTCAAAAGCTAGGATGTGTTATGTAACTACCAGGTATAACGGGTTTCAATGTTTGTGAAGACAAAAACATTCTACATAGAGGCTATTTTTTAGCTAAAAAGAATTGCTAATATGGAAAAAATTGTATTTTCTAGTTTTTAGTATGATACAGCCAATAAATCGTGCCACAATGTGATGCCACACCAGCTGTCCTCTGATGCCCAGTACTGTGTGTGAGTACATCCTTAGTCTCTCTTGTGAAAGACAGGTGAAATACAGTTGAGCAATGTAATCATATTAAAACGTGTGCAAAAGGTAAACACCAATTTCTTCACAAAAAAAATGAGAAAAACTATTTAAGCAACAACACATCACAGGATAATGCAAAAACTTACATTAAATGTACTGTAGTGTATACTGTAATGATCATATGCAAAATCACCTGAAAATAGGATGATGACATGCGTACAAGTTGGCCAAAAGTAGCGTGACCTGAATTCTTGATTGAAGAAGTTTTGGTCCAGGTACTTGCCAAGCATTTCAAATTGATAGACAACCTTGCAGCATCATATGCAAATTAACCATAGTGCTTACCTCAGGTACTGTTAGCTGACTTAAAAGTATCATGCTCTACCAAATGCACCTTGAAACAAAATCAACTCAATGAAGACTGACCACGTCTTCTTGACTACATGTGGACAAGGGAAAATGTTTCACATCTGACCTGGAAGTAGTTCATTACTCATCTGGAAACAGCACAATTTGTAAAAGAAGGAACTCACACAGTAAGGATACTCATCGACAAGAGAGGAATTCACATGAGAGGGATCATACCTGCTAAAAGCTGTAATATCAAAATACAAAGCAGTGGGCATATTCAAATAAAAAACTGTTACAAACTTGCAAAACATATTCAAAAGGTGAGGAAATTGTAATCTGCAGCACAAAAGATGTAAAGAGACAGGGGGAAATATTGATTCCATAGCCACAACAAAATTGTAAGCTATGGTCAAAAATAAATAATAAGTAAAGTAAACTAAGCTACCGAATGTCACGAATTGGCATTAACAAGCCCAGAAAGTTGCTCATGACTGCAGAATTACACTGAGAATGAAGTAGTAAATAATTACACTGCGAGTAACAGAAAACTGTTTTAAATTAAGAGTAGGTATTGACTAGAACAAGGAGACAGTCCACAACAAACTACTTTCCTCTCCTCAAAATATATAACAAAACCATTAACAACACTTTGTACTGCAAATTTCTAAAATCACAAATTATTTTAAATAAATGTGATAACAGCAAAAATGAAACAGGGTGATCCTGCCAGATTCATTATTTAAAAAATAATTAAAATTCTGACATTTATGAGAAAAGCATCTGTTCAGAATAATTATTCTGCAAATGTTATATTTAAATCAGCTTCATTTACCCTAGCCACTAGTTTACAGCAGCATCAGACTCAAAGTGGAGGAGGGGAGGACTAAAAAGTTCCTACTATGACCACCTCACAGTTTACACTTTTGATTACCTACCTGTTATGATGCATATGATGCCACAGGCCTATATAGGTTTAAAAATTTTTTTTTAATGTACTATGATATATTTTAAACAGTTATGTATATCACTTGTCAACTTCTTTCAGAGCTAGCACTTTCACAAACAACAACACAATCAAGATGGGTAATGGTAGCTTGTTTCATGCCACAATACACATTATGGAAAAGATTTATATTGCTGTTTACTGTAATTGGACTCTAAAATTATTGAAAAATAATTTGTGGCATTATCGTCAACAAAAATACACGAACAGTGCTGCCCTTATTTGGGCTGACCAAAAATTAACCAACAAAAACAATGAGGGTTGTCATACAATCTCCCTCTCCTTTCTTCATGCCCACGCCCAACATACATGACACCACACATTTAAAACCTGATAACAGTACATGGATTCAAAATTACAAAAAAATAAATATTGTGAAAATTATCAACAAATTGGTGCATAACAGTGTAACCCAGATATGAGAATAAATATAAATGAACAAAACAATGTGTGTAAATATGGCTACTTTCCTGTCACAACATGTATGCACCATTGGTCTATATAAATACTTTTTTTAAATGGATTGAAAATTATTACATTTTTTTGTGAAATTATGTTTAAAACTACAAAGCATTAAGTCTTTTATGAGGTAAAAAAGGAGGGGCATAAATTTACCACTAAAACTAAAGGTCTAAGAAGTGCACTCTTCCTGACACAATAAATATGATTTCCCTCTATACGCCTATTGGACACAGCAATTATTATTTAAAAAATATGGGACTGTCTTTGACAGATATGAACACCACAGTGAAACAATTTTTAGTGATTACACTGGCAAAAATTAGCAGCTGCTAAGATTAGTTACTGTCGTATCACAACACAACACAATGCCATTAGTCAATATGCCTGTCAAAATCAAATGGGCAGCAAGATTATTAAAAAGATATTCAATGGCATTATCTTCAATAGGTATACAAATCACTGCAAGATAAGAAATCTCCTACCTTTTAAAAGTTGTTTTAGGGCTAATCATTTTATACTTAGGCATGACAATGATAGAATAACAGATTTAAGATAGATATACTTTTACAGGACACAGAAACATATTTATTTACAAAAGTAAAGTCAACATTATAAAATTTAGAGTGGGGAATTTACAAAGTGACATTTCTCAAGATTACTCTAACATATTTCAAATGTATATAGTTTCATTTTTCAACTGGAAGTTTACTTGATAAACATTCCACAATTTACAATTAAAAATATATTAAAATATTTAGTTAAATATTTAAAAGTGTTTATTTACATGAATATATACAACGGAGTTTGGCCAATGTGCTAAATAGTTATTTTAAAAATAGCTTGTGTACAGAAAATATATTACAGATACAACCTTCATATTTTAAAATCTTTATTACTTTTTTGAAAATGTTGTGAGAATTTCACATAAAGTAATAGAGCTCCATGTAAATCTGTACCAAAGAAAACAGACACTGCTCACCCCTCCACAAATTTGTACCCTCACCTGGTGCATTACTTCAATGGACATCCTAGTTTATCTTCCTCTACCATTCTTATTATAGTCATTCCCTGGTTTCTTCTTATAACAATACTGTTACTTCTAATTTGCTCTTTTTGGGTTGGAAATATAATATGAACGTCACAGAAATAAAAGCTTTGCACCAGAAAATATGTATCAGATGGCTTATTTTATTCAGCATCTATCTTGTTCACACCATGTCAAGATGATGTCTCTTTATTCTTTGACAAATCAGAGCACTCTCTTATAGTGACTTGTGTGTTACTGTTCTTCAGCTCACTATTTGAACTTCGAATTATACTCAAAGCTGATTCACCTCCAGAAGAACTGTGCACTCCTCTGCCATGACTGCCACCTGGGCACTTGAGAGAAGATACTACTTTACTGACACTTTCTTTTTCCTTACTGCTGCCTGTTGCTATATCATGTTGCATGCTTGATGGCTGAGTCTGTGCATTGTTTCCCCGTAATATCACCCCAATTGCAGGCACAGCCTGACGAGAAAAATCTGTTGATGTAGGTACACTGACATTACGTGTATTATGAAATGTTGTACCTCCTCCATATGCTTCATGGACAGAAATGTCAGACCCAGAGGCACTACAAGTTGTATGTAACTCCGAACACTCAGCAACTTTCGCCCGGCAGGTATCTTGTGGTGCAAGCTGTTTAGTCATCTCCAAATTTTTAGAAGCAGGATAGGTCTCACCTGCAGAAAGCATAAATTTTGACTTGCTTTCACATGCAGTGCTATCAATCTGACGTTTGCTGGCAACAATCTGAGCACCAGATACTTTATCCAGTTCAGAAGAAACAGGTGTCATACTTGTAACTCTGGTTTCAGATGTCGATATTTTATTCTGGGTTAATTTATCATCATGCAGAGTATCAGGCCTTTTACTGAAACTGATAGAGTGACTATCATGTGCTGCTCTCATGTCAACTTTCATGGCGTTATTTTTACCACCTGTTATTACATCACGTTCGGGTAAATGACTGGTTGACTCAGGAGAACTGTGTACAGAACATTTATTTTTGTTCTTAATAAGAGTTTCATTACCTTTATTACTGCAGATATCACTTAAAGGTTCTGAATCTGAAGAGATGAGATTTTCATTAGTTAACCCAGAACCAGATAGTGTTTCTTGATTTCGATCTTCATAGAGGCGACCCGGAGCAGACTTTCGAACAGACACATCAATGCGGCCATCACAATCTATTGTAGATTCTGAAAATGCTCCAAATGGTGGACTCTGTTCATCTTTGGAACCTGTAGGAGAATCTTTTTCTTCTGCTATGCGAGGCAAGTGTTGAGAGCCCCTATCACCAGATGCAGATGCTCTAAAGTCACTAGAACTGTGTTCCGAGCAAGGATTAGGATCAGATTTTCTTCTTTCGGGATCTGAAGGTGAGGGAACGGAAGCTGCAACTCCAGAAGTTAAGCGAGGTGATGCCGATGAAACTGTAACCTTGGGTGGTGATGGCTGACACAATGGTGACACAGATGGTGGTGCAGGCTTCTCTGCACTTCTCGGATGCAAGCGATCAGGTGAAAGGGCCCGTCTCAGCAGTGGTGAACCTGGTTCAGCTCCCTTTGGTCGACCAAATCCCTTTTTCGCTACTGCTCCTGTTGCGGGCACAAGAGGTTGTCCTGGACTGTATGACTGTGTTGTGTTTGAGCTACCTGGTTGGTGTCCAGCAACAGCAGGGAATGCCAAGGGGCTAGGTGAACGTGTGGGTGAAGAAGGCAACGGTCCTGGAGAAGGAGTTCTTGCCAGTGGACTGAGTGGAATATGACCCACAGACTTGCGTCTCCCAGGTGAGCGAACGCCTTTAGCTGATGTATGCAGCTTATGTTTTAGACCATGTAATGTTGAAGGCCTTTGGAAATGAGGTGCTGGTGGTTGTCCACTACCATCTGAACCAGAACCAGGTGAGCTCGACTGTGAAGAAGTTGCTGGTGACTCCACAGATGCTGAGCGATGTGGTGGTATAGGCACCGTAGGTGGTGAACGCAATGGTGAGGATGGCCCAAGCTCTGTAGGTGGTAGTGGTAGTGGTCGTGACATTGAAAGTGAAGTTAGGCTGCGACTTGGTGTCACACTTGTTTGTGCAGGTACACCTGCCGCCAGCTGCAAACAATAGAACAACACATTTATTTTTAATGAATCTTAATTTTATTCATTATGCTTTCAATAATACCATAACCAAATGTTTAAAAGTTGTTGCTGCACTACGCCACATATTAAGTGTTCACTTGCCCCCACCCTCTAACTCAAACTTGAGGAAACAAAACCTATAATTGTAAACACATGGCTGATAACATTTTTATTCTATTTTCTTTTAGGTCTGAAATAATATAATGTATTATAATCTAATTTTTCTTGTCCCTAAACAAATGAAACAAAAACCTTAAAAAAAATGGATAAGTTCTTAAAAACCACAACAATGTAGAAAAATGCTCAGGATTAATAAATGATAAATATTATACATGCTCCCTAATTAAATATTGTGATCAATTTATTGGTTTTTAAGACATTATGTTAATATTTTTTTTTTATCTGAATAAGAGTTCATCAAAGCTTGTAATATATTTCTTAGCTTTCTTTACTGTCCTCCAACGCAGGCACACTATTTACAAGTTTTTGTTAAAGATCTGTTTGTTGTCCATTTCAGTCCTAAAACAACTGTGTCACACAGAGCTATGTATCCTTTAGCCACAATGACAGTTTCACTGTACTGAACAAATGCAATTCTACAAAAAGTTAGTTAGTTCCAACCCTTTTCAAACATTCCTCCCACCTCCATTTCTAATGTTGTGTGAGATGGACAGTTAAATTTTACATGCAAAATAACTTTCATTATGAAATGCACTTAAATCTTGACAGCCAAATTGCCAGAAAACTAAAAATGGATTACCCAATACTTGAAACTTCCTTGCAGATTAAAACTGTGAGCCACACTGAGACTCAAACTTTGCCTTTCGTGGTCAAGTGATCTCATCTGTGTTTTAATCTGTCAGGAAATTTCATACCAGTGCACACTCCTCTGCAGAGTGAAAATATCTTTCTCTACCCAATATCTATATCATCATCGTTGTCATCGTGGTGACCACCAACACTATCAATGGCAGACAATTGGAACACTTACTTTTCATAGTACTAGTTTTCTTCTTGTGACAGTGGCATAAAATATTAAATTACATTTATTACAGTGTTTATTTCACAAATCCATAGTGCAGGGACCTTTGAGAATGGAGACCGTGTCGGCAAGTAGATTGGTTCAAGGCATGCTGATTGCTGGTAAATTTCGACAAGATACAATACAGACCACTATATTTCATAGAATTCCTGAAAAACCTACAACCCATTCAAACTATGAAATCTTGAATTTGAAAATCGACACACTTGACTTAATGAAGAGCCTCAGTCTAACTACACTTGCAACACATAAGATAACAACTATAGTTAACTTCAAATTTGCAAACTAGTTTATTCAGCATTTTTCCATTAAGCAATGAGTAACGGAATTTTTTTAGGTAACTCAGCTTTCAGAGATGACACTTTCAGAATAACAAAGTGAGTCACTAGAATCAAACCTGGTATCACTTCTAGAGTATCCCGTAGAGACCTCTTTAAGAAGTTTGGAGTTTTGACAACTTTTTCACTTTATGTACAGGGTTATTCATAAGTACCTTCAGAGTTTCAGATGACTGTAAAAACTAAAAAACTTATAGAAAAGACACTCATATTGGTAGATAGAGCATTTCTCCACGTTTTTAAGTCACTTTACAGGTGCTCCATACAGGCATCATTTCTAACACGGAAAACGTCAATATGGGTCGAACATTGTGTGTGCGTGCAATTCACTGAAGCCACAATAGCAGCCCACTTGTGACAATATGGATTTGTCTGCAGGTTCTGACACACCTTTGCCCTAACGGTGCACTACACAACACCACCACAGCACATATTACAAATCAAAACCTAGACACATGCTCTATCCATTGATAGGTGTCATTTTTTGTTTGTCTTGCAGTTTTCACACAATCATCTTATGAATATATTTGTTTACACCATAATTTCTCCTTGATTTGTCAGGCATACTGCTGGATATTGTCATCTTCTTTGCACAATATTATTGTGTCCTAACTCATTCCCTTCATCAGGTCTGAGACTGATCATCGGATAAAGTGTGCCCATAATTTGTACCACTCTACCTTCTCGCTACATTTGCAATCCACTCCCACAACCCCCACCCCCAGGTATCCATGCTGGGAAGGCAGAGGGTACAAATTATGGACTCAATCCATCCATCAATCAGTCTCATCATCAGAGTATGGGGAGAATATGTACAGTATTGTCAAGATGCCAGACAGACTTCTCCAAGGGAAAGGATAGATGCTCAGTTCTCTCACCTTTCAGTTGACATGTCCGGATAGGCAAATACAACAAAATTTTGCTAGGACCAAGTACCATATCAACTACAGATTGGCAAACAAGATCAACCATGAAACAAACATGGTAGGTACTTGTGAGGGAAAGTATCTGAGACATGAGCCAAAGACTACATGTAACTGATAGGGAACTGATAGGGAACTTTTAACCTGTATGCAGCAGACTCACTGACACAGAATGATCAGAACTTGGTAGAGAGTTCTCCTGGTCTATAAAAGAGTGCACACAGAAGAATGACACAGAAAACAGATGGCACACCCATTGTGATTAATTTAAGTGACAAGTAGTTTGATATCATCGCACTGAAGATATTCAGCCAAGGCTTCAACTGTGCACCAACACCCAGCAACATATGCCTATCTAAGTCTTTATTAGTGCAGCTACCAACAAGATTCCACCACTTTTTGTGGAGAAAGTTTGCTGTGGAACCTGCAAAGAGATTATAAACACAGAACCAGTGAAATCAAACATTTACTGAGACAAGAAGTTGGTGCTGAAGAAACTCCATAGAGACAGCAGCATTGTGACATTACCAGCAGATAAAAGAAACATTGCAGTCATTATGCAGAAAGTGGATTATAATGAGCGAATTCACCAACTTCTTGATAACCTGGCATGTAGACGACTGGAACATAATCACTTGTCTGGAGTGGATAGGAAGACAGGCATTTTATTGAAGGCAACCGGAATGCCAGACATTGTCATTAAAGGATTATGGTTAAAAATACCAGTACCACCAAGGCTGCATCTATTACCTAAAGTGAACAAAGAAGAGAGATCATCTGCATCCAATCGCCAGTAACACTGGGGTGGCAACATACCAAATGACTATGTACTTGAAGGTACAGCTGACAGCACATGTTTAGAAGTGCATTCACCACATCTGTAGCTCAGTGGGTTTCATAGAATGTCTTAAGAGCTTACGTTTCTCAGAAGTGGACATAACGGTCAGTTTTGATGTGGCCTCCCTGTTTACCAAGGTGCCACTCAATGAACTTTTGGAACTGATTGCTGAGAAGTTTGATGATATAGTGATGGGCCTATTCAGGCACATACTAACCTCTAGCACTTCTTATATGATAGCAAGTATTACGAACAGGCAGAGAGAGTAACCATGCACACTCGCCTCTCTCCGGAGGTTGCCAATCTACTCATGAAGGTCTTGAAGGAGGAAATATTAAAGACATCACTGGAGAAACTCCCACATGCTTCTTCAAGTATATGGCCGACACCTTTCTGATTTGGTCCCACAGTAGGAACAGACTCAATTAGTTTTTACAGTGCCTAAGTTCATATCATCTGAATATAACATTCAGCATGGAACTTGTAAAGGATAGTCAGCTACAATTTCTGGGTGTGCTTGTCAAATGAGGAGTGGGTGTTTTTTTTAGCCACAGTGTATATGGCAAACCAACATACACTGACATATATCCAAGTAGCTGCCATCATCCAGCACATAAGAATGGGGTCCTAAGACAGTGGTACACAGAACAAGCTCATTATCAGATGAAGACAGTTTGATGTTAGAGATGGAATATCTATGCATAGTGTTCTGAAGAAATGCATACACTGATGAACAGTCTAAGGAGGTCATTCACACAGTCACTCAACCATATGACAAGGGAGAAGAGCAAGATAACCCCAATGCCGTGGATTATCGCCCCTTTGCAGACTCGAACTTGGGACCTTAGCCTTCGTTGGCAAGTGCTCTACCATCTGAGCTACCAAAGCATGACTCACGACCCGTCCCCACATCTGCAATTCTGCCAGTAACTCATCTCTTCCAGAAGTGCTAGTTCTGCAAGGTTCGCAGGAGCTTTCCATGTGAGCTCCGATTTCTCTTATTTTATTACAATAATCATTTTTTCCTACGTAGGTGTGTGTCAACAAAATATTTCTGCATTCAGGCAGAAAGTTGAAGAATGAAATTTTGCGAAAACATCTCCCTGCAGTGAAATTTGCCCTCATTTTGACGATTTCCACTCCAAATCGCATATCATATTTATGACACACTCCCTCCACTTTGCGATAATACAAAACAATCTGATCCTATCTGATAAGGATCTCATACCGGACAGCAGTACTCTGGCAGGGGACGGACAAGTATAGTGTAGGCAGTCTCTTTACCTCTTACATCTTTTAAGTGTTCTGCCAATAAAACACAGTCTTTGCTTTGCCATTCCCACATCATCATTTATGTGATTGTTCCAATTTAAGTTACACATTATTATAAATACCAGGTAGTTAGCTGGACTGACAACCTTTAGATTTGTGCAATTTATAATGTAACCGAAACTTTCTTTTCGTAATCATGTGGATGACCTCACACTTTTTTTCATTCAGAGTCAGTTGCCATTTTTTGCACCATACAGATATCTTGTCTATATCAATTTTCAATTCATTTGTATCTTCCAATTACTTAAGAGACAGTGCTGGACAGTATCTGCAAAAAATCAAACATGGCTGCTGAGACTGTCTTCTAAATCGTTTATACAGATCAGGAACAACAGAGAGCCTGTAACAATTCCCTGGGGACTGTTTGAGTCAACGACTTTCTGTCAATTACTACAAACAATGATTCTAGTCACACAACTAAGATGATACTCCATAGGCACACAATTTGATTAGAAGCCACTTGTGAGTAATGGTATCAGAAGCCTTTCAGAAATCCAAAAATACGAAATCAATTTGAGATCTCCTTTCTATAGTACTCACTACTTTGTGAGAATAAAGAGCTGCTTGTGTTTCATACGAACGATACTTTCTGAATCCATATTATGAGTCACTAGACAGTTACCTTTGAAGTAATTCACAATGTTCAAACACAGTATATGCTCCAAAATCATACTGCAAATTGGTATCAGTGATATGGGTCTGTAATTCATTGCATTACTCGTATTTCCTTTCCTGAGTATTGGTGTGACCTATGCAACTTTCTAATCTTTCAGTGCAGATCTTTCATCAAGCGAGTGGTTGTATATGGTTGTTAAGTACCGAGTTATTATATCAGCATACTCTGAAAGAAATCTAGCTGGTATAAAATCTGGACTGGAGCACTTGCCTTAATTGAATGATTTAAGTTGCTTTGCTACACTGAAGATATATATATATATACTTCTAAGTTACTCATGTTATCAACAGTTCTCGATTTGAATTCTGTAATATTTACTTCATCTTCTTTAGTGAAGAAATTTCAAAAAACCATAATTAGTAACGCCACTTCAGTGGCACTGTCATTGGTAATGTTACCACGGCTATCGCAAAGCGAAGGTATTTATTACGTATTGCTGCTGGTGTAACTCACATATGACCAGAATCTCTTTTGATATTCCACCAGATTTGGAGACAAAGTTCCACTACGGAAACTAAAAAGCATCCCTCACTCAAGTTTGCACAAAATTTCAAACTTCTCTAAAACTTCGCCAGTCTTGGGGATCTTACATTTGTTTGAAGTTGGCATGCTTTTTTTGTTGCTCCTGCAATAGTGTTCTGATCAGTTTTGTGTACCATGGGAACCAGTTCCATCTCTTATTAACTTATTTGGTATAAATCCCCCATTGCTGTTGATACTATTTCTTTAAATCTAAGTCACATCTGGTCTACACTGACATAGTTAATTCAGAAGGAATGGAAGCTGTCTCTTAGAAAGATAAGCAAATTTTTATTTGCTCTCTCTCTTTTCTTTTTAAATGGATATATTTTGCATTTATTTTTGGTGGGTTTGGATGTTACAGTATTCTGTCTTGCTACAATGACCTTGTGGTCACTAATTCATGTATCTGTCACAATGTTACCTATTTGGTTGGGATTATTTGTTGCTAAGACATTGCATATGTTTTTGCAAAATTTACAGTTCAAGTGGGCTCATGAACTAATTGTTCAAAATAATTTTTGGAGAATGCATTTAGTATTATTTCAGGTGATTTTTTATGCCCACAACTGAGCTTAATGTGTATTTTCATCAACATATTGCAGTCACCAGCCATTATAATTCTATGAGTGGGGTACCTATTTCAAATGAGACTCAAGTCTTCTTTGATCTGTTCAGCAACAGAACCATTTGAGTTGGCGGTCAGTAACATGAAGCAACTATTAATTATTCCAGTGGCCAAGTACAACCTTTACCCATACTAACTCAGAGGAACTTTCCACTTTAATTTCACTGATAGATAATGTACTTTTAATAGCAACAAACACACCACCATCTACTGTATTTCATCTATCCTTTCTGAACACCATTACATCCTTTGTAGAAATTTCAGCTGAACTTATCTCCAGCTTTAGTAGCTTTCAGTACCTACAATGATTTGTGCTTCAGTGCTCTATGTTAGTGGCTGGAGCTCTAGATCTTTCCCAACACAACTAAAACGATTTACTACTATAATACCTATGGTTCCTAGGCCTACCCTTGTCTTCTGTTTGACCTGCACTCTTTGATATTGAAACCCCTTTTGTTCTTTCCTGAGACACACTAACCCAAAACACTGACCAGTCCATCTCTACACAGTCCCCACTACACACACAGCCTTCACCGGTGTATAGTTTACCCCTAAACTATTAACCAAGACCCAATACCTCACCACTATATAGTGTAAGTTGAGGAATCTGCAGCCTACACAGTCACAGAACAAACAGAGACTTCGATTCTGACACTCCACTCAAGCTCTGTACTAAAGGTCCGCAATTGGTTCTGCCGATGATGCTACAGATGGTGAGCTCTGCCTTCATCTCAGAAGCAAGACTGGCAGCCCTTACCAATTCAGATAGCCCCTAGAAACAAGAGAATCTCTTCCAAATCCAAAGCAGCACACATCATTAGTAGTGACATGCCACCACCTGCAGTTGACTGCACCCTGTACCCTTCATGGCATCCAGAAGGATCTATTCCACATCTCGGATCACTGACTCCCCCCACGCAGCAAGCACAAAGAGTGCACACTAGACTACTTCCTCTCCTCGACAGTCATGTCCCTCAGGGGCACCATTACAAGCCTAAAATGGCAGCTCTCAACTACCAATAATCCAAGCCTCTGTGACTGTCCGAATCTTGCAGGCTGAGAGGTTTCCTCAGAAACAGAACAAGCAGCTGCATCTGGTACAGTCTTTATCAGCCACAGACAGTGCCTTAATCCTGTTTGTCACACGAACTGTGGAAGCCTTTCAACACCCCCCCCCCCCTCCCCCCCCCCCCCCCAATCGCCCATGGGTGAGGGGTCGGTTTCAGTGTTGGCAGTAACTGGAGCAGCCACAGTAGTGAGTAGTGGACCAATCAGGAGACAAGGGGTACACGTTGGATGTCCTTCATATCCCCATATCTGGCCTCTTGACAGTTATGCCCACTGGCAACAACTCACACTGCGTGCCCAAAGCCAGCACCACATGGAGCTGCGAGCACAGTGTCTCCAACTCAGCCTTCAACTGAACACAGCATTCTCAGTCCCTGTTCCTACTCCCAGAGAGTTCATTTACACTAGAAATGAACTCCATGAACATGTTTTAAAAAAATGCACAAATGAACAAACACGAGTTCTGGATGAAATTTAATATTCAAAGCTGTGACCATTTTTAATTTTTTTTTAATAATGTAGTCCTTTCTGATGATCATTTTAAGTTTTTTGTAGGTTACAGCTCCCTTCTTTATATGTGTAGGAAGCAGTTTTTGAGTGGTAGAAATTGGGTCTGAAACAGCGTTCCGCCACTAATTTTCACTAAGTGAACACTGTTTTAGATTAATAACATATTATTCCTGATTATACAATGCATTGTTCAGCATAGTGCATACAGTGTGTAAATAATAACTGTTTACAATGTACACAGTGGTCCGGGTGAAGTTGAGATGAACAAACTGACATATTGGTCTATCAATCTGGTAAACAGCCTCAAAATAGTCTCAGAAAGCCAGCTATGCTACATGGTATGCGCACCGCAGGAGATTTTTACTAATTTGCCCTTGAATATTAAAAGCCCCTTGTTTTTGCACTTGCAAAAATGTAAAATTTGTTTATGAGAATTTTATCTTACAATACTGTTAATTTTAACAGCACAGTATTAACATTTTCTTGCTATGGAGCTACTGTGATTGTAAGGGATAATAAATTGAACTGTAAGCACAATTAGTTTTTGTATAACATTTACAAAATAGCTGATAAAGCTGCTGCCGAGAGAGAGAGAGAGAGAGAGAGAGAGAGAGAGAGAGAGAGAGAGAGAGAGGACATTTAAAATCTTGTGCAGTGTGTATACACTGTAGCTTATGTGGATTTTGTGAGGCAACAGAGGTTATTTCCTGAAATGTCCTGTATCATATTGTTCATCTTGATTTCCCATGCACCACTGTGGTACACGGTAAACAGTTATCGTTTGCATCCTGTACATTTGCGTGCCTATTTGGATGCAGTTCAGATTTATCTGTGATTTGTATGTATTCATGTAAAAAAAACGAAACTACATTCAGTATTAAGAATTGACTTTCATTTCCAGTCCTGCTCCTAAAATTGTTGCCTGAAAAAAGTGAATAGATGACAGACTGGTTAACATACCAAATGCTTCAGAATATTAAGAGCACTACATATGCAATTTAGCTATAAGACAGTTATTTCATGTAGAGTCAAGAACGTGAATATGAGCTGTATGTGGTTCCTACTATCTACCCACTTCCAAAAACAAATCATATCTATATAACTTTTCTGAAGAACTAGCTAAGGATTCTAGTAACTGTTTGAAGGCATTCCAGGGAAATAGATGAGATGATAAATGTGTATCACTTTACTTTGATAGCAAGCCTCACAGTGGTTTGCTCCTTCGAGAACAACAAAGATAATCTCAGTAACAATTTGACTTCAGAGGAGGACACAATTTACTCTTTTTTTGTGCAAGTGAGTTATGACTGTGGGTGTCTTATTTGATTTATCAAAAGCATTAAATTGTATGTACCATGCTGTACATTTGCTCAAATTAAAACATGGAAAACTAGCCATTTGTTCATTTTGTACTTGAAAAACAAGTGTCAACAACGAGAAAAAAAATCTGAACCTGACTGAGGATCTGAGGCTGCGAGACTGTTGAAGAGGTGGGGTGTTGGGGATGTGTTGCACGTGGTTTCAATCTGTCACTGAGAAAGATATTGAAAGGAACATGGCTGACTTAGTAAATAGGGTAGTGCACATGATCAGCTGGTGGTTTACACAAATGATCACTTAACTACAACAAAACAGTGTATAAAATTTCTGGCACACTACTCTTGTAAATGCACAATTTTATTACCAGTACATGATTAACTAATCAGTGAATCAAATATTTCATATTCTTAAGTGGATCTTCAGTTCTGGGTGTCAATGTCTTCCACAAAAAGCCATTGTGATGAATATTTATTCACAGAAAACTAGTTTTGGTCAAGAGATCATCTTCAAGCAATGGATTAACACTACATCTACTTGATTCCTTGGGTCAAATTCATAATTTTTTTAGCTGAAAAAGGTGTCACATACAGGTGTCTATCACCTCATATTTTTCATCAAGGTCAGCTTACTGTATGACTGTTGCCAGACAGTATGGTCACCACTGTAATGGACTTACGTTTTGCACTCAGTGACTGATGAACAATGTACAAGATATAAGATGCATGTGTGTGTAACAGATGCTGTAAATATAAACAATCATGTATGTGACACTAAGGAATCTTCCTTAAACTTGATGTAGGTTTATTTATCAGACTCAGGCTCTCTCTTACATTGAACCGAGGTAATCCATGACATGAAGATCTTTACTCGACTAGAATTAGTCATCTGTGCATAAATATTAATTACAACAGCTTTTTGTGGTCCCATGATGCTGTTCTTATTTTCACTCTATTGTATTCGATGGTATTGTGTTCCAAGTTATTAATGTGCATGAACAATGTTCTCTCCAAATAATTCTGTATACTTCCTTAAGGGACTTCTTTTGTTAATAACATGGGGCCATTTAAAACGGACTGCAGCATGTAGCACTATGCAGAGAAACAAACTTCACACCGGTAGTACTTCCTTAATCTCTTTATGGGGAGGTATACATTTCAGATTTCCAGTTGAGTTGAAAAACATGTGTGGAAAATAATATACTGGCAGTCCCAATTTAAAAGCTTAGATGTGAAACACTCGTTTTATTCTACACAGAGATGCCTCACTGTAAGCTGGAGCCTGTTGCTACTTTGTTTTACTTATTTGTATGTGCTTTTGCATAAATTTTGTTTCCATGTATTTTACTAGCATCCTATGAATTACATATGCACAATTCATTCTGTGACCAAGTGAATTTGGCGACAAAGGTCCCACAGTACATGAGGGAGAGGGGTGAAGGGTATCAGCTGGGATAAATTTGCGTGAAATTAAGGGAACTATTAGAGATCAACAGCAGCAAATCTGCTTGGTGGGAGAACAATTTAAGCATACCGTTCCACTTTAGTGGGAGAGCATGCAATCATAGACAATAAGTGTTTTGGTGTTATGTCACATAGTGAATCCGGACATGACATTAACTGGTCAAGTTTCCTATCTAATCAGTGTCTTACCAGAATGTGTGTTTCTAATACTACTCCTAAAATATATTACCTTGGTAGAGGACACATTCATACTGGTCCACAAAGCTAATGCACAGTAAAAATTGGATTAAAAGACTTCTTTCTCATTTTTGAATGTCATATCTAAAGCAGCTGAGTAAGATTATCAGGCTCCTCATCACTAATATGACAGTGACAAAACATATACACAGGCTTCTAACAGCTATAAATCCTGAACATGAATGGCGAGATATAGAAACAGTAAAAGTCGATGCCAGGCAGCAGACTGTAGCACTTCAAAGAATGGAATCAATCATGTCAATCCTGCCCAACAGCAGTTAGAGAATAGTTACATTATGCACTAACTCTTCTTAAACTAGTCCTTTTGCAAATTTGAACACTGCAGAAAATCAAACTTGAGAGGCTAATCCAGCACAGCCATTCAACAGTGTCTGCTGTGGGTAGTTCTTCATCATTGATGACGCTGTTACTGCACCATCATTTATGAGACAAGTTCCAGTCAACAATATCAGATGGCAAATTAAACTTTGAAGCTGCATGTAATTTAAAAATATATTCTGAGTCACATAGATAACTATCTCCATCATTGTGGAACAATGATTTCAACATGTAATGGGTTTATAGCAGATGTGGAACATAAGTAAATATGATGACATGACAAAAGATATATGAGAGTTAGATCAGTTACATAACAAGGAAGGTAGACCGTTGTATACACTCACTTTTTTTACTAAGCTGCTGTGGCAAGCAAACTACTCCTATATTTGCAATGGTTAAACAATACATAATTTCTGAGACCACCTCTAGAATTCCTCTAGAATTACGCAACAGGCAAGTGCAGTCCTGGTGATTGACAGGATACACTATATCCAATGGGAACTGGACTTGGTATCAAGGACATTACTATAATTACATCTGAAGGTACCCTGAAGGACACCATATACATTAGTAACAATATTCACAGTGTAATGACAATGCCTTGTAACATGTAAACATACAGTATCTTATTAACAGAGAGAAACTGTCAAAGATGATCTCAAACTTAGGAAACAAGGTGTGTATGAGATTCTATTTCAGTGTGGAATGTCCTATATTGGTCAGGCATGTTGTATGATGATCATCATACATGCCAAGGCCCAGCAGTAAATCTGAAATAGTAGATAATTCATTAACACAGCATGGTACCCTGATGTACAAGAAGAAAAAGGTTATATGTTCAGTCTCATCCCTCTGGGGCTGTGAAGAGCTCTGGACACTATTGCTGTCAGTCTGCATGCAACCTGTGGACATTTGTGCAACTTTTGGCTGATGCTTTCACAAGAAGACCATTACAGCATGGATACTGGCAGCTGCTATATGCTAGCAGTAATTAGCAGCAAACCCAGATGATGTCAAGCAACTGCCTTGAAAGATACTTTGGAATTTACACAACATGGACCAGTTGCAGTCCCAAGTGCCACATATTCAAGAAATCTACTTGGAATGCCTGAAGAGTCACATTTGAAGAGCTGTTAGTCCTGCCTTGGGGTACTAATTAAGAAAACAGATACACATGGTGTTTCTGCATCAATCATCATTAACTGATCAAAACCATGATATAAGGATTTTTACCCACTGGCAAGATCTATGACATTTCAGACTGTTTAAAAGTGTTATATGATTTCTACATTATGCAGAAGCTGACTGAGAATAGACTGCTTTGTAATACCTCATATCTCTCATACATTCAAAACTTTGTCTTTTGTTCTATAACACCTTCATGTCAACTTTAAATGCATAATGGAAAAACTGCTTCAAAGACTCAAATGAAGAAAGTGCCTTTGTATCTGGGCGACACTGTGGTGTGAATGTCATGTTTCTGTTAAGAATGTATTGAGTTACACTCAATATATCTGGCAGCACCAATGCATACTTGAGAAACACACTGTGCCCCTTTTCTCAGGATAACCACAGCTGATGTATCTGGCTGGTTCTTAATATCATTGAGAATGGTCTCTAAGGCAAAACCTAATGGTACAGTAATGCAAAAAAGTATCAATCTCTGATAAAAGCTTATATCTCATATGGGAGGATAACTTAAACCTTCAACAAGTTCGTAACAGATGTAGAACATAAGTAAACAAGCTAATTGAACACACTTATTTTACTTTTAACAGAATCATTGCCTAAGACAACACAGCTTAAGTTGATGAATTCTTACAGCGATTATATAAACAATAAGAATAATATGCAATACATGAGAACACACATCCTGTGGAAGCTTCTTCAGAAACCTTAGAAATAACATACTGTCTTCTCAATAACCTCTCAACTGTTTTTGTGACCAGAAATAAAAACTTATTTCAGATAAATGATGATACACAAAAACAACATAAGATACCAGGATGAAACAGTGTCACCTGACTACAGCTTCACATGACACGTCACTCATAATCATCTTGCATTTCCCCACATGCCAAAGACAGCATTGTTTACACAATGTGGCAATTTTATTCAGTGAAAATACATCTCTGATATTACTAAGATTCCCCCCACCCCCTCACCCCTCCCCTCCATACAAATTCCAAGCTTTCAAGAAATACTTCCTACTATTCTTTTTTAATTGTCACTTTGCCTTTTAGAAAAAAAAGTAGTTATATTAACTTAATTATGTTGTTAAATTAACTTAATTATGTATTCATGATCCATGGAACTAGTATTAATCTAATCTAATGTGTGTGTGTGTGTGTGTGTGTGTGTGTGTGTGTGTGTGTGTGTGTGTGTAATTGAAGGGATTTTTTTTAACTATCCAGGATATAATATTCAGCTGTAAGACTGCTATAAAATTATAGACAAAAATTAAAAATATTTTATAATATATATCATTTCTTCTTGGAATAAAACTATATTTGTAATCTACAGTATTTTCGCATTCTGTCTACATTACACTTTTGCCAAATTAATAATGAGGAAATTTAGCACTTTTCTGTATCACTAAACAAACTGACAATACTGTTATGCTCCTTCAATATGTTGTGAGAGTCAGAGAGGGAAAAAAGGTTACTGTGAAAATGCAAAATCTTCCCACACTAAATAAAATGTATACCGCGACAAAACTTTAAGAGAACACGAACAACTCTGAATGAATTTATATTCAGTGACTGAGCATTGAATAAAGATTAATGATAATAGTAAAATTATCAATTGTGTATTTTCAAATTATTTTTCCACGTACATAGTAATATAATATGTAAACTGGGTCAGGTTGAGCAATATGTGTCACAATGTCAATTATCAGTCCGAATTAATATAAAAGCGACACGATTATATGAGGACGACACTAAGGTACATAATTTGTTACAAATGACATTAAAATGTTTATGCAACTGTTTCAGTTTTTCTCGTCCACTAAAGTTACATTATTTGTATTTCCAACCTTATCGTTTTGATTGTGACCAAGCAATCATACTTCATAAGTGTCATTCACTGCAGATTTAATTTTTCATTGCTTCTGTCAATGTTTTAGTGTTCTTTAAAATTTGGATACATTTGTTAGCAACTTGTTTATTTCGAGTAGTATACTCCTTTTTTTTTCTGCCTCTTGCATCAGAGTAGCCTGTTTTTAGCTATGTAACTCTGTTTGTTGGACATTCAAAGAATGGACATTTATAACACCAAGTTAAAGAAATTAGGTTAACGATATGATTTTTATCCCAATTTACTGCATAACAGCATTACATACTTGGCAAATTTGTAATTACTAGTTGTTCTTTCAAGCAGACAGGCACTACAATTTAACAAAGAAAATTAATTATATCATGGGTCAGAACAGGAAATCATTATACCTTTTCAGATTGATCACCAAAATTTGTAAAACAATTTTTCTGTGCCACAATAAATTAACATTAGACAAGTTATGCCTGGGTAGGTTGTAAGTTCACAGAACTGGTGCTTTATAGCTTCAGTTATGTAACCCAGTCAGTTGTTTTTCCAGAAGTACTGAAAGAAGTTTGCCCATTAATTTCTTATTCAAATTGAGGTTAATTTCAGTAAGCCGCAGATGATGAGAATGTGCAGTATCTGTCAACCACTAACGGAGACTGGAGCAATATTTCACAGACAAATTTTTGAAGTGCTGCTTCATACTATTTGTTCTTCAAATTGAGTGTATTTTACTGTATTAATATTTTTCACCATCTTCATTTAGTATCAAATACTAAATAAGCAGCCATTGTGAGGTGTCAGTAATTACTAATATTTTTCCAGCAAGAACTGTGGACCATGTTTCAAGAAGGCTCTCACTACACTATTGTCATTGCTTACATGAAGCTTGACACAATGATAAAGTTGGCAACATGCTATTTTCAATTATGTAGACAGAATGGGTGAGGGCATAAGCCTGAAAACATCCATCTTTAATTGTGAGTGAATGATGAAATCATAATCACATGAAAATTTCCTTCCACAAATTCAATGCGTAAAATATTACGTATCTGGTATGATGAAAAGTTCTTTGATGCCCGCCAAACCAGGTTTGTATAAGAAGAGGGAGGGAAAGGGAGAGGGAGGTGTGTGTGTGGGGGGGGGGGGGGAGGGGGGGCGGAGGTGTATATATATATATATATATATATATATATATATATATATATATATATATATATATATATATATATATATATATATATGCTAGCCACAAATGAATATTAATTATTTTACTTTTGCCGTACGCACATTATAGCATTGGGCTCCAACAAACATCTGGAGTATATGTTTCAGATAACTTCTTGGAGTGTCCAATAAGATTTTTTAATAGTGGTGAATTTTCAGTTTCAAATCTCTACTGCACGTAATTTGTTAAAGTTTTCTGCATTACTGAAAAGATCTTTGATCAGAGCACTAGAAAAACATTAAAGCAACAATGAAAATTATTTTATATTATTTATAGTGACTTTGGATACAGCAATTCATTTAAAAATATTGCTAAAATGTTATTTTATAAAAATGTGAAGGCCATCTACTGATATTTATGAGGCTGCATTAAAAATCTGCACACAAGGTATCATTTATATATTCATACCAGCCAAGTGAAATTAACATATATCTGGAAAGTATACTAAACTACCTTTACATTACAGCTCAAAAACACATTGTATTTAGATTCAAGCTTAATTAGTAATTCATTTTAAAGCAAAATAATTTCATATTTGGTATGCAACACAGTTTGTTCCATCACTATCAGCTTTTCAAATATGTAAAACAACACTTTACAAAGATGCTCACGACTGAAAATGGAAGCAAAGAAGGCTATCGATGATAATGACATCAGACACTGATGATGGTGATCCCTAGTGCAATATTACCACCATATCAAGTTCTGGAAGCAGCAGGAAAGCAATAAATATGAAAGGATAGTATTTCATATTAGATCTATGTAATTTTCAATCCATGTGTCTAGTATGGAATTTTGTATCGAATAGTGGTAAATGTTAAAAGATAATAGTTTTATTATCACATTGCTGATAGCATGCTGGGAATTTATAAAACATCTTCACACACACTATGGCTAATTGACAAGCTGCATTGAATTACATGAATAAAGCAATTAGTGACCTCAGCTTGTAGATCACTCTACACCTACCCATCAGCATTATTACAAACATCAACAATGGAGAGACTGCACTCTCCAGAAGACAATATACCACTACCTGCTGCAGCAAGAGGATCGGAGAGTGTGTGGCTGCTAGACACATGTTACGAAAAATAACCAGTGTGATGATGATAACAGTATATTACATGATAATAGTTATTTATCTCATTGCTTTACACACCAGTTGTCCTATCTTTATGCGAAGTGTATCATTTGTTAAGTACCTACAATGTGGTGACCCCAATGAAAATTTCATGGAACAGTTACAACATACAACAGCAACAAGAGCAAACGGAACAACTCAAACGACGATAATAGCACCAGAAATAACTGACTTGGTAGTAACAGCAGTGGCTGTGTGATGTTCAGCAGCTGCAGCTGCAGCAGCACATGGAAAAATTGGCTGTGCTACAACAGCAACACCAGGAGTAGCGATGAACCCAGCCAAAAGCAGAGGAACCAACTATGGCGGAACCACAGAAGTTTCTGAATATGCATTGTCAAGAAAGCCTGTGTCCGTATGCCCTGACACTGCATGCCAGCTACCTGCCACTGAATAACACCAGTTCCACTAGCGCCCCACATGTGACTCTTCCTGTACCTGCTTGTAACTGCTAGTCTGGTAAGTCTTACTACCTGCTGCAGCCCTCTTAGACTTTCCCCAGTGCCGCAATCGAACCGCAAGGCATTTAGCGTACCAGGCCTCTGGATTGATTGTCTGTAACTCTGGTTTACACACATCAAAAGCCATTTCCTCACTGCCTGGACAATATAAGACTCCACCAAGTATGCAGACATGGTAGCACTATTAAACAGTCACTCCACTAGCAATGTTACTGCAAACCTGCCTGCCTCTAGAAACTACAAGTTACTAATAGTGAGCTCATTGGGTGGCTTTCCCACAACACACAATTCTTAGGACAATTGTTGCACAGGAAGGAAACTGGTAACAGGAAGCCCTCACAGTTCCTGTGGAACCTCTGCAACTTGACCAGACCACCTGGACCCATTCCTATAGTTCATACTGATGCCTTGCTTGCCAAAGATGCATTACACCCTGCTCTCAATTATGCAAGTTGAGATCCATTTGATAGCAACAGAGTAACTGAACATATGTAGCCAAGATGTAAACAGCTTAGATGTGTGATCCGTGAGTAGTATTGTTCATTCTTTCATATCACTATACATTCTGATATTTATATGACGATGTGTGTCTTGCTGTTTTGGTAGTTGGTGTTTCTTGTTGGGCTGCTACAGATACCAAGATGATGGTTTATGACAAACTGGTAGTAATCTGAATATAACTTCTTGTCATGCATTTTTCAAAAATAAATGTTATTACTCAGTTTACAACAGGCACTTGCCAAATAAATAATTCGAAAAAAAAAAAAAAAAAATCAACGCCAATACTTTGTCTACAGTGGAAAGCATTTTCACACCTGTGGATTCCACTGAGCTGACAGCACTGCAAAATGATGACAAGGGAGTTTAAGGACTCACTGAAAGGTGAGACAGTCCTGCACTATTGTCGTATGTCACAGTCAGGCACTTAGGAGCTGATATACTTTGACAACTCAGTAGGCTGACAGCAGCCACATGTGTGTGCCTTTTTAACGACAATAGCTTTTCTTCTCTAGACTGTCTCGACCATCCAGGAATCCATGCTACAAGGACACTAGTAACAAAGTTACATAAGTACTGCTCTAAATGGACTGAGACTTTCATTCCCTACCAGAAGTGTACATTAACAAGGCATAAATAAGCTATCCACTCTGAAGTTTCGACATTTTAGAGGCATGATTCTCAAACATCCACTTGAGCTTGATAGTACCACCACCAGTCACAAGTAACTCTTGGCACTGCCTTATGCTGCTCTTCACCGAAGAGTCAAGCAGTATATTGCTCCCTCCTACGTATATCTCGCGAAGAGACCATGAGGATAAAATCAGAGAGATTAGAGCCCACACAGAAGCATACCGACAGTCCTTCTTTCCACGTACAATACGAGACTGGAATAGAAGGGAGAACCGATAGAGGTACTCAGGGTACCCTCCGCCACACACCGTCAGGTGGCTTGCGGAGTACGGATGTAGATGTAGATGTAGAACAGATACACAGGGAAGCTGAAGATATTCCCACTGAAAACAAACTGCCAAGAATATGGCATGTGCACCTACCTGCAGTTGGATTTCACAGTTTGGTCATCACCAGCAAGTGACTTTCGACCAGGGCCAACAGAAATATTTTCATGCAGGGGCCTGGCTGTATAGTATACATGACAGGGAGGTCACCATATCATGCAGCTGCAAATGTCATTGTGCAGTGCCTACAGCATTCCTTGAAGGCTGTTATAATGTGCCACATGACGGCTTTGCAGAATGACCCCCCCCCCCCCAAGAGTGGTATTGGGATTGCACTGTGCATTTAAAGAAGACCTGCAGGCCTCCTCAGTGGAGCTTGTATATGGTGAACCTCTGCATCTATAAGGAGGTTTCTTCAAACAGCATGGCCCCCTGAGCTCTACTCAAAATTTCTTTGGGGATCCCTGGAAGCAGATGGAGGCCATGTGACCAAATCTAACTTCTTGACACAGAAAACAGGCTATTTTTGTTTTCAACAGGGTGTATCCGCAGAAGGTTAGAGAGGGGAGGAAAAAATCTGGATTTCCCAGTTAAAAACAGTTTTTTTTTCTATGTGGAAATGTACATTTCCAGATGAAAATGCACTATACCCCAGATAAATATTTTATACACCGGTGTAGAACTTCCTGGCACTCCTAGCAGAAAACAATACATTTTGTAAAGCTCTTTAATATGTGGAAACATATACAGTGTATTTTTTGGTATTATGAAAGTATAAATACCAGTTCACCAAATACAGTACATTAGTTTCTGAACACACAACACCAATACATAAGAAGAGCAACGCACATGCTATGATACGGAAACAGAGTCAGTGGTAGCATTCTGAGTTGCCTGGCAGTGAACTCTGAATTTGGGAAAATATGGCGTGATAATTTGTATTCTTACTTTACAAAATATGACTACTAGATGACTTTTTGCATCAAGAGAAACTAAACTTTCACATATAATACTGGTCATCAAAAACTTTTTCCTATTTCCCTGCCCCCCTCACCCTCACCCGAGCATGTGGTTAGGCAGGATCCTAACAGCACAGCTTAAACTGCAGCTGACAAGCATATTTGTGAATTTCACTGCTGCGCACCAAACATTTTGTTGGTTACCTGGCTGAATGACTGTATACATTTTCTGTCAAACACTTTGACTTTTTCATAGAAAGGCCGATTATGTGTGAAACTGCTCAAGAACTCACCTTGCACTTTTTTTTGTTGAAGGATAATTATACTTTTTGCCATTGTTATTGCATAATTTGTAATCTATGAAAGAACAAAAATAAATACGAAAAACTAACATCAAAGATTGGCCTTTTTTTAGCGTGGGTTACTCCTTATTTATACCAAGCATGAATGGGCCAGTAAAATTTTAAATGATGGCATAAATGGCTGGTCCTATAGGCCTGAAAATTTCCAAAGTGGCTTCTTCTCAAAAAGTTAAAGTTTTGAAAGACTCAAATGCTCCACCATTTAAGAAATCCATCGCACATCCTCACATGTAACATAATTTGCCTACATCTACATCTATACTCCGCAAGCCACCCAACGGTGGGTGACGGAGGGCACTTTACGTGCCACTGTCATTACCTCCCTTTCCTGTTCCAGTCGCGTATGGTTTGCGGGAAGAACGACTGCCGGAAAACCTCTGTGCATGCTCGAATCTCTCTAATTTTACATTTGTGATCTCCTCAGGAGGTATAAGTAGGGGGAAGCAATATATTCAATACCTCATCCACAAACGAAACCTCTCGAAACCTGGACAGCAAGCTACACCGCAATGCAGAGCACCTCTCTTGCAGAGTCTGCCACTTGAGTTTGTTAAACACCTCTGTAACACTATCACGCTTACCAAGTAACCCTGTGATGAAACACGCCGCTCTTCTTTGGATCTTCTCTATCTCCTCCGTCAACCCGACCTGGTACGGATCCCACACTGATGAGCAATTCTCAAGTGTAGGTCGAACGAGTGTTTTGTAAGCCATCTCCTTTGTTGATGGACTACATTTTCTAAGGACTCTCCCAACGAATCTCAACCTAGCACCCGCCTTACCACCAATTAATTTTATATGATCATTCCACTTCAAATCATTCTGTACGCATACTCCCAGATATTTTACAGAATTAACTGCTATCAGTGTTTGTTCTGCTATCATATAATCATACAATAAAGGATCCTTCTTTCTTTGTATTCGCAATACATTACATTTGTCTATGTTAAGGGTCAGTTGCCACTCCCTGCACCAAGTGCCTATCCGCTGCAGATCTTCCTGCATTTTGCTGCAATTTTCTAATGCTGTAACTTCTCTGTATACTACAGCATCATCCGCGAAAAGCCACATGGAACTTCCGACACTACCTACTAGGTCATTTAAATATATTGTGAAAAGCAATGGTCCCATAACAGTCCCCTGTCGCATGCCAGAGGTTACTTTAATGTCTGTAGACGTCTCTCCATTGAGAACAACATGCTGTATTCTGTTTGCTAAAAACTCTTCAATCCAGCCACACAGCTGGTCTGATGTTCCGTAGGTTCTTACTTTATTGCCTTGCATAAAAGGAAATTTACTTTGAAAGTAACACTTCTGAAGCCACCATTTGAAATATTTTCCCATAACCTGTAAGAAATGGAAACAGTTGTGATGCGCAATCATCGAAAACAGTTTGTTGTTACAAAGTATTGCACAGTCTTCATCCTAAAGCCTTTGATGCACTTTGCTGTCAGCTGACACTTGTATGCGCACTGTCTTTTGTTGTTGTAAATAGCGCATTTTCTTTGTAACTTAAGTTTCATTTTGGTTTTATTCTCTCGTTTATGTTTTATTGCTACAGTATTATTCTGGAATAGCACACTAAAGTCAAATTCTTTGTTAGAGTATCAGTTCTTACCAGCCAAAATTACAGAAATTTAATTGAAAACAAAAACAATGAATAATTCCTGGAATTCTGAAAAATTCCTGGATATTTCCTGGAATTTTTCCAGATGAAAAAATTCCCGGGGTTTTCCTGGACTTCCCAGGGCATATACACCATGTTCACACACCTGGCATGTATCCTCTGATGTGTGCCCACTGCACATGTCACTGGAGCCACATTACCAAGGCCCATACACAGTTACAGGGTGAAATGATAGAACACTCATTTGCCACATTAAATGGGTGGATACAATAGTATCCAGTGACCAAAGCAAGCCAGGCTACCTAAAGGCACAAGGTGCTGCTGAAATCCAGGCCACAAACAAATACAGAACACCTGCTAGGCTGGAACTGCTGGCACCGCAACATCATCCAGAGCAGTGCCGCCCACCTGGAAATTGACTGGCCACAGCCCACCCAGAGGCAACAGTACCTCGCAACATCAGCCAACCAATCAGCATCCAGCCACAATGGAAATTTGTTATGGATGAAAAGTGCAGTTCTGTTTCAAGCTGACAGGCATATCACAGGCAAAGTTAGTTACATTTCTATTCTTTTTCTTGTGGGTGGTATGTTGTCGTGACCTAAACTTTCAGGTCACCCCACATGGATCCTTTGGCAACACTGGGGCTGACCAACACCGGAAACACTACATTCTCTTGCAGGCCGTACATCACTACCTGTCACTGTGTGAGGATTGGAGTGTGTGTGGTTGTCAGACGCACGTTATGGAAAACAGCCAGTGAGACGATACTAGTATATTATGGGACAGTAAATATTTGCCTTTTTGTTGTACAGGCCAACAATGAGTCTTATATCTTTATATGGAGTGTACCACTTATTAAGTATCTACAAGCACAATTCTTTTTATGAAAACAATTAAAAGACTTTGTAAATACAAAATTGGATAATGAGAAAGTTGAACACACAAATTGTTAGCTGTAGAGTTTAATACCTGGAACAGTAAGTGAAATAAAGATTGTGGATCACCTTTAGTGATTCACTTTGTTCTAAGACAATCCCTCACATTGCACCATTATACTGTAGAATATTATTCAATAAAACAGCAATGGCTTGCATTTTTCAGTTAACCCATCATCCATCAGCAGAGCAATCTTTTGTCTCTTCAGTAATAAAATTGAACACGAAAAGCGAATAAATTTACTTGACAAATCTATGGTGCGCTACTGGACCTTTAGAACATTAAAATGCAGAACTGTTATTATTTGATTTTACTTACTGTTTGTTCTTATGCTGACTTTTCTTATGATTTCACATTCTGAGGTAACTGTCACTGAGGAACAAAATGTTGGTTATGCAGGATCTTATAATAAGGATAATATGTGGCGTTCACTATAGAACCTTTTGTAGCTAACTAACTACACTGCCTGACAAAAAAAGTGAAGCACCCAGAAGGGGAGGAGGAAATAAAATGAAGTTTGAGGACTTGGGAGGATATCTGATGTTATTTCAGTGATTACAAAGAACTTGGTAGTATGAGCCTACTCATCAGTATGATGTTGCAACCCCTCTGACCTGCAAAAATTCACCGATTCAGTTGGGAAAGGTGCCAAAGCCACTATATCCTCTCCTGAGGCTTGCTGTACACGAGAGTACCTAAAAAATACACAGACAGTTGCTAGAAACATATGCCATGCATGGCCACGAACTGTCCCATTGAAAAACACCCTCACAACACTTACCACTGACAATACAAATGCACTCAGGTAAACATTCTACCTGTCACAGAGAATTGTAGCTTTTTATCATTTACATACCCGCCAATGTTGTCTACGTCTATGAAGTTAGAGATTTGGCTATGAGCATAACAACCTAAATTATTTTAACAATTTTGGCAAAATGTGCACTGGTGGTGAAGACACCTTTGCATCATGCTGCATTTCGAAAGGATACAGAGCAAATGAAAACTGGAACAGTAACTGCAGGCTTTTACATTGTGGATTACTCACATATTTAGAGAAGGAATACACAATGAATGAAACTTCTTTGAATCTTGAATATATTGCACCTAATTTAATGTCAAAATGTGCCACTGTCCCTCCACGCGCACGCATTCCTTGGTGGGTTTATAATAATGCAACTGATGGCCTAATAATATAGTCTGTAATGAATGTTACTACATGAATCTGTGTTACACCACTCAGATATTTTAAAACTGTGTCTGTGAAATCTTCATAAGAAATACAAACAAGAGAATTAATGAATACCAACACAAAATCTGTGCACAGGAATTATTTTTAATACTCAACTGCTGTGAGTACTAATAATGAAGTGACAATAACAAATAGGTACCAACAATCCATTATTAAAATCCTGGAATCTAGAGATAAACTGATAGTTTACTACTTCTTCTAAACCTTTCCCTGTACTTTGTGCTTATCTAACTGAAGTCCATACTACATTTTCCTTCCCCTTTCTGTGACATTTTTTTTTCTGAAAGAAGGAATTTTCAAACAATTTCAAGAATACAGACTGACTTGATTTTCTTTCAATATTACTATAAGTTCATGCAACTGCCAGCCCACCTTTAGTTTTCCACTTTTATAAGGTAGAAAGAACAAGTTGTTCATTTGCTTCAAATGTTAACAACGATTTTAAATTTTCATTTTACTTTATGTAGAATGTAGTATAACGGGGCAACAATGGATTGCACATGAGGTATACTGAATCCTACAGCTATACTCTCCACAGACCTTTAGGCTTTATGACAGAAGATAGTCATCAAGGTGACAGTATTTTACAACTGTCTGGAACATTTTTATTGAGCACTTTTGTTGTATAAAAACTGATTTAAATGAAATGTGGTCAAATTCAGTTGACACTAATAATGGTATGACAATAAGTGAACTCAAGGTCAACCTTCATTCATTATATATTTGTGCTTTTGAGTGGAAGCAATGTCACATTTTACTAGCCAATTAATGAGCATACTTTCATACTAAAAAATACCAAACTGAAAAATAAAAAAGGAAATTTATTCTATTAGTAGTCTACAACGGAAATAGTCCATATTAACAATTATCTGAAAGCCATTAGAATTTTCCAGCATTTTTTGGCAGAATATTTTTTATGATTATAATTTTTGTGACTATTTCATAAATTTAATCAGATTATGGCAGCATATCTTCAAGGTTACAAAAGAACAGGAAATGAAATATTTATAGATTTCTCCATTATTGACTGTTTTATGGATACTTTCAATAAACAGAAATGTAGGGAGATAACTGAATTTAAAGAATTACTATACTTATTCTAGCTCACAATTACAGTTCCCTCAAATCATATTTCATGAAATGTTTTTAGCACTCAACAAAATGCCTCAAATTACATTAGTTTCTACTAAAACTACTGCAGAGGGCAGACAATATTTGAAAAGTTATATATGTCATGGAAAAAAGTCATCAATCAAGAGAAGAGTAATCTTGCACCCGAGTAAATGTTGATATGTTTCCTTAAGGGAAGTCACAGTCAATTGCTTCGTCTATTCTTGTCAATCTGCAAAATAGAATAGATAAAACTAAAAACCTAATCTTTCATGGATGTAGATAAGGGAATAAAAATGGACCGTTGTGGTGGAAAAGGTAACAGAGAGAATGATGAAGGAAGGAAGAAAGGAAATAAGGAGGAAGTGAATTCAGCATTTCAACTACTTCAGAGTAACTTGGGAGAAAGAACAACTTAACTGGTGAAAAACATGGAAAGAAATTCAATATGTACATTTCAAAATAACACTGAAAATCATACAGAATGAGCAACTCATTATATAATGAGAATCTGAAATACCTGCCAGGCATAAAAGCCAGAATATTTAATACAACAGAAATCAGTTCACTCACAAAACAGTTAAACGACAAACAGAACATACACAAATAATTCAAGATGTTGCTAAAAACACAAGCTAAATGAAAGAATACACTGATCAGCCAAAACATTAGGACCACTACCCACCACAACTTTGGATGTTGTCTGGTGGTAATGGGGCAAGCGACACGGTAACAAAAGTATGTAAACAGAGCAGATATGGATGGGAAATCACACTAACAAAGATATGGGCTGCAAATGGGGAAATCCACTGAGATGAGCGACTTTGATAAAGACAATATTATTATTACACAGAGCCTGTGAACCAGTACTGTATCTCAAAAATGGCGAAGCTGGTCAAACGTTTATGTGCTATTGTCATGTGCATCTACGGAAAGGGGTAGGACACTGAAACTACCAACAGGTGCTAAATGGTTGGACGTCCACGATTCTTCACAGAACAGTGGATTCGAATGCTTGTCTACTCTGTGGAGTAGAACTGATGGTAATCTGTGGCATCTCTCCCGAGGAGCACACTGCTGGTGCACATATAACTGTTTCAGAGCACACAATTCATTGCACATTGTTGAACATGGAGCTTCACAGTGGACCACCCATACGTAATCATATTTTGACCAAACGACAGTCAGTTACAACTGCAGTGGGCATGGGACCATTAGGGTTCAACCGTCGATCAATGTCAGCTCTTCAGGTGAATCACATTTTTGCTCACTAGATTGCTGGTCATCTTCACAAATGTCACTGAGGTGAACAGCAGCTTGAAACATGCAACACGCCACAGACGCAGGCTAGTGAGAGCAGTATTATGCAATGGGAAACATTCTCCTGCACTTGCATGCGAACTATGGTAGTAATAAAGAGACACGGTGACAGCTGAAAACCACCTGCATCCTTTCATGCTCGATGTCTTTCCCGACGGTGATGTCATCTTTCAGCAGTATAACTGTCCATGTCTTTGAGCTAGAACTGTGACACAGTGGTTCGAGGGGTATTATCGTAAACTCATGTTGATGTCTTGACAACCACATTCGCTTGATGTAAGTCCTATGGAACCCATATGGGTCATTATCAGGTGCCATCACCATGTATGCAAATCAGCAGTTGCGTATTTATGCAAATTACATGACCTGTGCATAAACATTTAATGCCACATACTCCAAAAAAAATATTTAAAAAATTAAAAATTAAAAAAATAAAAAATAAAATAAAAAATAAAAAAATTAAAAAATTAAACAAGATATGCTGAATCAGTTATGGATTTTGTTCCAAAGATGGACAAACAAGCTATTATGTTGTCAAAATGTTCTGGCTCATAAGTGTATATATCAGGAAGCGAGAAAAAGATGACAGTGTGTTGCCAGTTAAAGGAACACTTATAAATAGACAGATTGCAAGTGTAAGTAATGAACAGTGATGGAAAGAGGAGACCAACAATGCTATGAGAAAGATCTGATGATGAACGAAGATAAAAAACAAGCATATGACAGAAATAAAGGTAGTAAAAAATTATAAGTGAAACCAATGTTAATCAAAATTTTGGAATGTGCTGGAAATGAGAGTCAGCTGACCTAATTTTGAAGTATCAGTGAAGGAGGAAAAGTGGGCTGGGTGAAGTTTGTTGTGGTCATACAAATATAGAATGCTAAAGCGAAGTAGCTCATAGATGACACTGATGTTCTGGTGGGTAACTTGACTTAAATTTACATGTATAGATTATGGTTGAGCTTGAGCATACAGATCCACATTACACTGGTTGGAAAGTGATTGCCAAACACACAAAAATATATGGCTGTCAATTATTGGGCATCTGAGCCATGCTGGAAAAGTTATCAGCATAATCATTAATATAAAAGAGAGATTAATTTGATATAAAAAGGTCTGAGATTCATAATCTGACAACATAAAGATCATGTTTGCTCCCTCACACCACATCCACTCACTTGGAAGCAAACAAATACAAATTCTTATAATATCACTGTAGTTTGTGTTTAAAACATTCTTTATGAAAATATCACACAGATAAAAGGAAACTTCACTAATAAGTCAGGCTACTGCGTCTGGTTGACTATTTATCCAATGAAAGAATGACTTCCCTCTCCCTACAAAAAAGGTATTACCTTCAGCAGGAGGTGAAGTACTAAAACTTTCGAAACTCGTACAAAATGTCTCACCAACATGTAAGACAGAAGAAAGGTAGGCCGGTAAGTCATTCTGTAATTGCCATGACATAAAATACACTCCTGGAAATGGAAAAAAGAACACATTGACACTGGTGTGTCAGACCCACCATACTTGCTACAGACACTGCGAGAGGGCTGTACAGGCAATGATCACACGCACGGCACAGCGAACACACCAGGAACCGCAGTGTTGGCCGTCGAATGGCGCTAGCTGCGCAGCATTTGTGCACCGCCGCCGTCAGTGTCAGCCAGTTCGCCGTGGCATACGGAGCTCCATCGCAGTCTTTAACACTGGTAGCATGCCGCGACAGCGTAGACGTGAACCGTATGTGCAGTTGACGGACTTTGAGCGAGGGTGTATAGTGGGCATGCGGGAGGTCGGGTGGACGTACCGCTGAATTGCTCAACACGTGGGGCGGGAGGTCTCCACAGTACATCGATGTTGTCGCCAGTGGTCGGCGGAAGGTGCACGTGCCCGTCGACCTGGGACCAGACCACAGCGACGCACGGATGCACGCCAAGACCGTAGGATCCTACGCATTGCCGTAGGGGACCGCACCACCACTTCCCAGCAAATTAGGGACACTGTTGCTCCTGGGGTATCGGCGAGGACCATTCGCAACCGTCTCCATGAAGCTGGGTTACGGTCCCGCACACTGTTAGGCCGTCTTCCGCTCACGCCCCAACATCGTGCAGCCCGCCTCCAGTGGTGTCGCGACAGGCGTGAATGGAGGGACGAATGGAGACGTGTCGTCTTCAGCGATGAGAGTCGCTTCTGCCTTGGTGCCAATGATGGTCGTATGCGTGTTTGGCGCCGTGCAGGTGAGCGCCACAATCAGGGCTGCATACGACCGAGGCACACAGGGCCAACACCCGACATCATGGTGTGGGGAGCGATCTCCTACACTGGCCGTACACCTCTGGTGACCGTCGAGGGGACACTGAATAGTGCACGGTACATCCAAACTCTCATCGAACCCATCGTTCTACCATTCCTAGACCGGCAAGGGAACTTGCTGTTCCAACAGGACAATGCACGTCCGCATGTATCCCGTGCCACCCAACGTGCTCTAGAAGGTGTAAGTCAACTACCCTGGCCAGCAAGATCTCCGGATCTGTCCCCCATTGAGCATGTTTGGGACTGGATGAAGCGTCGTCTCACGCGGTCTGCACATCCAGCATGAACGCTGGTCCGACTGAGGCGCCAGGTGGAAATGGCATGGCAATCCGTTCCACAGGACTACATCCAGCATCTCTACGATCATCTCCATGGGAGAATAGCAGCCTGCATTGCTGCGAAAGGTGGATATACACTGTACTAGTGCCGACATTGTGCATGCTCTGTTGCCTGTGTCTATGTGCCTGTGGTTCTGTCAGTGTGATCATGTGATGTATCTGACCCCAGGAATGTGTCAATGAAGTTTCCCCTTCCTGGGACAATGAATTCACGGTGTTCTTATTTCAATTTCCAGGAGTGTATATTCTGGTAAATGTAGTGTACAGAAATCTAAATGCCGTAAGCCCACCCTCCCCCACATATTGGTGGGTGCTCTTACCTACATACATAAATGATTTATTAGATTGGATTAACAACATTCTCAGATTGTACACTACTGAACAGTGAAAATAAGTTTGCTTTATCATTGTATGGGAATGCAGATCGACTTAGATGGTATTCCCACGCAACATATTACATGGTTGCTTTTGTTAAATGTAAATACATATGAGCTAATGCCCATAACAAAGATAGAGAATCAAATGGTATGAGTACAGGAGTTGTCAAACTTCTGGACCAAGTCACATCAAATTTATTACTTTAATTTGAAACTTCCTCCCAGATTTAAACTGTGTGTTGGCTTGGATCCTTCCTCAAGCTTCACTTAATTTCTCCTTCATACATCGTGGGACTAGCACTTCCGGAAAAAAGGAGTGCAGTCCTGCAACATATTTGGCTGAAATTTTGTGAAGTTTAGAGACTGGGAGAGATGTGGTAGTGGGTGTAAAGCTGTAAAGGTGGATCATGAGTTGTGCTTTGATAACTCAGTCAGTAGAGCATCTGCCCTCAAAAGGTGTATGTTCATGGCTTGGATCCTGGTCCTGCCCATAATAGCTGCTGCCATTTTGACTCTGATTGCAGGTAGTATGCCTACCTACCTGACAGTGCACAATGCTGTTAAATGACAACTAGCGCTGAATGCTAAGGGATGTGGACACGAGTTGCTATGTGTAAGTTGCTTGTTATGAACTCCTCTGCCAGCCCTCTCGCTGTATAGGCATTACAAGTTTACAACAGTTCACTTTGTACACGCTTAGCTTCATCTGCAATCTTTCACCTCATATTCCTACTCACCCCAACACAAAGCAGAAGATCACCTCTTTTCACTATTTTTAAATAAAGTGCAACATATCTTTACTATGCTAATTGGCATATGATCACAACAATATGAATCCTTACACTTCATTGATTCAGTAATTTCCACAATTTCCTTGTTATTTGTCTTTAGTAGCTTGAACACTTATCATTCCCTTATAGCATCATGAAAGAAACCTATGTAACAGGAGTTATGCATGAAGTTTTAACTTATTTTACCCTAAGAAACAGAAAACTATCACTGAGCATAATGTTCATCTCATCAGAAACCTTCATTCCCCTATTTCAGTTAACTGATAACTGGACCCTTCTATTGCTTCCCTGACATGGTCTGCACCATATCACATATTGTTTTTATGTTATTTTTAGATTTATGTATGCCATTTGAAAGTTCACACTTTGTCCTCTCCACTGCTATGTCTGAAGCATGAAGTCTTAGTATTTTTTGTAATAAATTCCTGTAGATGGTTTGTGGTTGTGCTGTAAGTTTTGAACAATTCTCTCTTTGTTTTACATGAGATTCTAATGCTGTGTGTTTTCCACTTTCACTGTCTGTGTTTATTAGGGTTATGTGCTTTCTGCCCAAGAAGAATATAGTTTTCACAAAACATAACAAAAATCAATACAAATGAACTGAATTTATCAGACAACGGAACACCTCCTGTCACTGATGGTTCTTCAAGAGTTGATTGAACAAATATACAAGTTGGTAAACCATTCTGTTCCTTTGTTTTACATATCTAGGCATTTTTACTTTCTAATATTAATGTCTCATGGTCCAGTAACAATTTTGTAGCCACTCGTGTGTGTAACCCGTCAATTAATGAGACATCAATTAAGATATAATCACCGATTGCTGTAGTATATTGCTTCCCTGTGCTCACATTGAAAAAGTCAAATGCTGGAAAGTAAATGAGAGAAGAAATATATTACTTTCATCTCTTCTGTGCACAGTGCCTCATAAAGTCAATAGTAAAAACCTCATAGTATTATAGTAATGTTTATTTGGTAAACAATATTTAATACAGTTTAAAGATTGCTCAGAAATGTTTAGAAGCTAGAACTGAGAGATCTACAAATCCCTATCACTAAATGATGCTTTGTATTAAATCACTGAAAGCAAATAAAATTCGTGCACTTCAAAACGTGAGACATTAACCTGTTTGACTGTGATGCTATTTTTGTCACCAATGACAAATTTTTACATTCATAATGAACATGTAGAGAAAAAATTAGGTAACATGTATCATGGATCTTTGTACAAAGAGCTTCAGTATTGCTTCACTTTGAAGATAATGAACAGGAATGATATTTCCCAGAAGTCCCCTACTGTTTTGAGAAAATATGCAGTTCATTTCTTCCATAACTACTGGGTCATATTCTTTGATTACAGAAACTTCATGGAAGCATAGACATTCGTTAGGAAAATTCTCATTACAAATATCTGCTACCCATTAGAACAGAAATCTGGCTAGCTATGAACTTACATTCCACCTCAAATGAAACCATTATCTTGCACATATCTCTTTAACAGATTACAATTGACTTGACAATTAAGAAAATAATCTGGCCAGGAAGGGTTATATATGGGGCCAGCAAAATTTAACTAAAATACTAATACGAAAAATAACACAAAATTATCGGTTTTTAGCAAAATAACATAAAATCAGCAATTTTTATGACATATTGCAAAATTTGTAATTTTGCCATAATGAAATGTTATTATTCTGAGGATGCCAGTTTACTAATTATTCGAAGCTGATAATAGTAATCAAATATTAAAATCATATTCTGTCTTCTTATCTCCTCAAGGCTAAGATTCCTATATAATCTTAGAGTAACGGTTTTATTTCCTGTGTAACAAACTTTGATGCAATGATGAAAATAGCCACAAAATTGTTAAAAAAGCACTTATTTTCAAAAAATATTACATTGAATTTGGCAAGAAAAACCAAATTTGGCAAGATAAACAGGCAAAACAACAGAATTCAAGAAAAATGAAATAAAAAGTTAAAAAATAATAAATTCTTAAAAAAATCACTGAATTACACAAGAAAAGAACAGAAAATAATAATAATAATAATAATAATAATAATAATAATTCGACAATACAAAACATCGGATTTGGCAAAAAAAAAAAAAAAAACACCTACATCAAATTTGGAAAAAGTAATACTGAATTTGGAAATAAAATTACCAAATTTGGCAAAAAAACGAATTAGGCAAAAGAACACAGAATTGGCAAAAAAAAGTACATCGAATTTGGTCATAAAATAAAACAAGTTTTTCCTGTTTCTAGTTATATAAAGTCAGGAAATTGTTTTAGAGGCCACCTTTTGTTCCAAGAAATCACTGGATGTGTTGCTCACATGGGAAATCCTATTCTAAAGCACTCTCCAGGGAAGTAAGGTTATGCAGAATTGAGTGATACAGTACCTTCTGAACCAACATTGTATGCCAATCAGTAGTTGCTTGGATCCTACGAGCTATGTTCAGTTGATCATGTGCTGCAAGATTTTTCTTGTGCATCTTGTGAGGGTGACACTACACTAGGTAGTGGAAAATATATGGAGCTTCTGTGGTTTCATGAAGGAGCAATGATTATCTCCTCCAATTAGTTAGTAAGGTTTGCGATAGCTGGATTTATTTTTAAAAACCTGGACAGGTGTTAAAAGGACTTTAACTCTGATGGCTTCATACAAAGTAGTTATGTATACAGATTATGATGACGATGATGACGATGACGACAACAATTTTGTATGGCTCAATGGACTGGTGCACATCTTTCTAATGGGTACCACTTCAGTGACTTGCATGTTCCTAACCTACCCAGTAATCCAACCAAGGAAAGGGGACCTACAGTTTAATGTGGACTCTGAACCGCATGACTCATGTCTCCTCACATTGTTGAGAGGTGAAAGCTAGGTTAAAACGAAGACTGAAAAATTCCTGTTTCAACTGAGATTCAATCCCACAACCTCTGTTTCCAGGCAAGCACTTTAGTGCTAAATGACCAGACCTGTTATGTAAGTAGGTAGTTAATCTATACTATAGGTTTGGATTAGCGAGTTTGCAAGTGTCAAAATATGCGACATATACAGCTGTATCTATTGATCGCACTGACCTAGAAGGTTAAATTATATACACCTCCAAAGGACCACAGACCTTAGTATCTAACGAAATTTGAGGCAATGCAGAACACATCTCCAAAATAGACAAGACATAGTTATAGTCTTCTAATAGTCTTTTTTAACTGATCGCGTGGACTGGGACAAACAGATTTTTCATTCTTTCTCTGTTTGCTCGGTTCATTCATAGAATTCAGAGTGTCATAGATACTGGCGTCAAGGTTGATGCCTAGACTTCAGGAAGGCATTTGCTAGAGTTTCTCACTGACATTTAGTGAACAAAATACAAGCTTAGTGAGTATTGGACCTGATTTGTGATTGGCTTCACTACTGCCCTACAGACAGAACTCAACACTTTGCTCTTAATGAAATAAAGTCAGCAGGTGTAAACGTAAGCTCAAGAGTATCCCAACAAGTGTGACAGGATCGTTACTGCTCCAAATATATTTATACACAGATATATATATATATATATATATATATATATATATATATATATATATATATATATATATATATATATATATATATATACTCCAAAAAACAATTACTGTAATGCTGATTGTGATGACGGCAGAGTGTCGTCTGATGATATCCCACATGTGCTCCTCGACTGGAGACAGATCTGGTGACTGAGCAGGCCAAGGCAACATGTCGGCACACTGTAGGACATACTGTATTACTGCAGCAGTATGTGGGTGAGTATTATATTGTTGGAACCTTGCCTCCCCCCCCCCCCCCCCCAAATATGAAGTGTGGCTCGTAAAAAAAAAAGAGCATTAAACAATAACAGCAATGGTGACAAAGTATATCATTAAGTAGATGTCAGCATTTACGCTTATGGTTTAACCACATAGTTGATGTGATGTTTTTGGTGTAATTCAACACGTTAATCTATTTTTGCTTTTTCTGGGTGAGTACAAAGGATGATCTCAGAAAAACACGTGTTTTGAACGTATAATTTATGGTCCTAGCATGTTGGAAAACAGCTCAATTATCTTGTACCCAGATACCAATTTCGATTTTTTTATGAATTTGTACTTGATGTAACAAAGCTGTGAATTTTTAAGAACTGATTAAATTCATTACCACAAATTATTGTATAAGCATTGTATTGTACATTTAATTTCCTCCACTTAGACAGGTCTTATATGAAGTATTGGAGAGGAGTGTGATTTTTAATCATGTATGGCAATTAACTGTGTTTTTGCCCATATTTTGGCAGGTTAACATTTTCCTCAAATATGCATTTTCTTCAATTTCCCAGTTTTTAAGTCTGTACTGCACGAAAATGTACAACAGGGATTTCATGGTAGACAGACAAGGTCCAATGAAGAGTAGCATATTTTGTCATGGATTGTTTAGACAGTGCAAGAGTATTACAGAGATAGTTAACAAACTTCCATGGCTGATGCTACAGAAGATGTGTTGTACGTCACAGAGAGGTTTACTATAGAAATTCCAAGAGAATACACTCCATGACAAGTTTGGCATCATACTACTTCCTCCCATGAATGTGTCTCAAAATGATCACAATGAAAAATTCTGAGAAATTAGAGCTAATGTGGAGGTTTACCAACCATAGTTCTTCTGATCTGTGAATGGAATAGGGAGGGGCAAAAGATGGTACTGCCATTCTAAGTAACCTCTGCCCCATACTGTAAGGTGCCTTGCAGACTGTAGATGTAAATAAATGTAAACAGAACACGCATTTGTCTCCTCAGTTTCGTAGTCATGCACACTTCCTCAATGTTAAGCCTATGAGTCATGAAATTAAATAGAATGTTCTAAGATTCATCTGTTTCTGAGAATTCATGAGCACTCAAAACAAAACTGTTCTTAAAAAGTAAACATGGACACAGGCATGCCTTAAATGTTCTCATGTCACAAAAAACATGAACTATATTAAAAATAAATACTGTAATATTCTTTATATCAATATTAAACTGAAAGTATTATAAAAGAGTATGAAAGTACTGCAGTTTATCAAAATAACGGGTGCTGTTCCCAAAAACGACAAGCTACTTGAACCCGTATCACCAGAAATCATTACAATGATGAAGATCAGGGTGCAGTTCAGCAGCATGTGGTACTGCTTCAGTTATTTCTCTTTTGAAAACTACGATGATCTGATGGGTTGCCACAGCCCCCTCTTGTATTTAAAGCAATTATTTATATCCTTAGATACCTTCTCAAATGAACAGTCTTTCCTTTTAACTGGCATGAATACAATCTGACATGCTTAGTATGTTCTATTTCCAGTGTTTAACTAACTCCTGAAGACACCGAAGTTAAGTTGCTGGTCTGTGAGATCTCTGGGATATTTCCTTTGGGAGCATTCTTCACACTGCACAAAGTTGGAGAGGTAAATTTCAACTCTGGAACATCCTCACATATCTCATCAATTTTGATAGAGTTGGTATGTGCAAGATGAACCAAAAGTTGTCTGGTATAGACTGTTAAATGTCTATGGCTACCACACCCACTGACAGGCAGTAGACCTTTCGGTTGAGAGTTTTGTTTATTTTCTGTCATTCTGATCATCCAGACATTTCACCTAAGATCCCCTCACAGCTCCATTTAAGAAACAAAGTTCACTGCAACACTTAAATGTGATTGCTGAAAGACCCACAGAGCTTACAATTGTTGTTGACCAGGCTCTAGCTTGAGAACACTGGTTCCAGCAACCCCAGCATGAGCCATTTCTGTTGGGCTGTCTAAGATTCTTGCAAGTAAGCATCACTCAGGGCACTCGTGTAGCTTCAGAATGCCATGGATATAATGAGCATTACCACTCGAAACAGTTAAGTATGAATATTTAGTGAAATTACACAATCTGGCAATTACATTATGGAGTTTTTGTTTTGTTTGTGGTTTTATCATCTGCAGCCTTTATGGTTTTATCTACATGATACAACCAATAGTGTTTTGCTTAAGTTCTAACAGACATATCCGGTGAATTCCACCACTGTAGCTGAGTGGTCAGTGTGGCTGGCTGCCATGCAAAGGACATAGGTTCGATTCCCAGTACTGCCAGGGGTTTTTTCCTTGGTGGGAGGATTGGTACATGGTGCACTCGACCTTGCGAAGCCAACTGAGGAGCTACTTGACCACTTAACAGCTGTTTCAAGGTCAAGAAATTCACCAACGACAGAGAGGTATGTGCCGATCACATGTCCCTCCATTCCGCATCCAATGACACCACTGTAATAGGATGACATGGTGGTCAGTCGAGCCCGCTTGGTCCCTTTAGGGCCAAACGCTAAACTTATATTCAGTGAAGAGTTAAGAAATATTTACATTGCATATATAGTATTTTTATAATTATTTAGTATGTTACATCACTCAGTTGTTGTCCCCATAATTCCTTTTCAGGTGTTTATATAAAAAAACTCACTCAAAATGAAGACTGTTACACTATTTCATCTGATATCAATATTAACAAACTTTTAGTCATACTGCCATTCTTCTTGTTCAGTTCAAATCTGTTTGGTAATAGTTTCCTTCCATATTTTGTGGCATACTATCAAATATGTTTTCTTGCTCCTAGAGGTGATCTATCACAGACTTTTGCTGCACTTCACAATAACCAATAATTCCACTGTTATGATCGTTCAGTATTACATAACATTCTGAACAAATAAGTGAGTCTCTTGCAGAACATATTTCACTGTTATTGAAGTTTCGTGATCTCTTATCCAACATGCTCTTTCTCCCATCACACTCATAGCATTTTCCTATTGTGACGTCCCAGATGAAGGAGTCTCAACAGGTACAACTGCTTCTGTTGTCAAACTTAAGTGTCTGTTCTCATTTCTGTTTCTGGCAGATAAAAAATTGGGCCACAATACATGTAAGTCTTCTACAGCAGTGTTCATTTGATGAGACATAAAGTAACTCATCTCAGAACAACTTAGACATTGATCTGTGTTATACACTAAACTTGAAGAGAGTGCCATGAGGCTTGAGTAGTAGTGTGTGACATCTTTCCTGGAGACCACAATGTCACTACACGCGGCCTAGATCACCAGGCAACCAGGAAGGGGACTTACCCCGTCTCCACCATATGTAGGGACCTAAGTCCATGTGGAGCAAGGGAAGTTTTTTTTTTTTGTTTTCGAGTACACGACTGCTGTTCTGGTACACAGTGACATCCCAGCACCACAGTACTGTAGCATGCAGCTAGAAAGCCATGACAAAATACTGCAGCCCACTGATAAAGTGGACTATTTTGCCAGAATTTGCACTTCTTTTATCCACTGGACTGGCATGGCATAGCTGCAACATTTCTGTTGCTGACAAAAACAAATTACACCATGGTACTACACTTCAACTATGGGCAGCGTCGTTTTGTTTTGTCTCCTCTAAAGGTGTCCTATGTTATTGTGACACTGGGATTTCAATGATTACTATGACTGTCTTTTGAGACAGATGAGTGTCACTCTGCCAGCAGATCTTTGTATTTAAGTTATTGCTCAGTATTCACTTATAATCTACATTCCATGTCCACTTCTTGTGCGTGTCACGAGAGACCGAGATATTTCATATCTCTCTCTCTCTCTCTCTCTCTCTCTCTCTCTCTCTCTCTCTCTCTCTCTCTCTCTCTCTCTCTCTCCCCCCCTCTCCCCCACCCCCCACCCCCTTCCACTACACCCCTGCCTAAGCTTTTTCTTTTAATCTAGACAAACACAATTTCATAGCATATTTTCATATTTAGAAAAACACTTTTCACCTGTTGCTTACATTATCCAAATGTATGAGACAGCATCATGAGAAGTCCATTCCATAACGAACAACAGAAAATATTCAACTATTATTTTCATAAACAATACATGCAGGCAACACTCACAGGCATCTAAATAATTATTTCAAACACAAATACATGCGGTATTTTTACTATTGCAACACATCTTCAAGCTACTACACAAAAATTCTAGGTACAGTACTCAACCGAAACCCAGTTAACCAGAACCTGGGTTATCCATAATTACTCCAGGAGACAGAGGTGGGAGGAGGAGGAGGAGGAGGAGGAGGAGGAGGAGGAGGAGGAAGAAGAAGAAGAAGAAGAAGAAGAAGTTGTACTCTTGGAAAATATGTATTCAAGGAACAATTGGAAGCGAGTTTGTCCTGGGCTGCAGTTAACTGGACTGTAGTTGCTTTCTCACCCACCGATTCACCATTCTAAAGAAAGCTATACTGCCAACAATAGTGCATTCAAGTGATTGTTTCTTTCCATTGAAGGTGTATTTTTGTGCTGTGCTACAGACTATTACTTTTGAATTTACTGATCTTCAAAACTTTCAAAAAAATGTACAATACAAAACACTGTAGTAGACATTAGATGTCTATGGCTTAACCAAAGAAATCACCCTCCACCCCCTTGATGGGTTAACTGGGGTTGTAACATTCATTACAACTGTTGCTAACTGTCGGCTAAACTAAAGTGAAAAACTACCACACCATACACTACTCTCTGTCAGACACGTGTGTGTTATGTAAGACATATACATGCACTGGTAGCTGTTCACAGAAACCACAAGCAGCAAACTAGTTTAGAACAATTTATCTTCAGGTATGTTAATATCTTAAACTGTAAATCTGGGTAAATGGACATAACTGTTCAGGTTGTAAAATGTACAAGCATATTGACACTGAAGACATTTGGAAGCAATTTACAATTGGGCACAATACACATACGATCACTGTAGCCACAGGCGTTGATTTGGGCCTATATCTCACTGTGTGCACACAGGCATGCTTAAAGTAGGTAAGGCATGGTAGAAGCTATGAAATTTCCGTTTCTGTGAGGTTAGTACACACTCAGTACAGCAATAGATAAATGTATTTAAATAAATATATATTTTTGAATGTCTACACAACAACTTTGTCGTTATGATAGATGCCAATGATAAGTTACTGTTGTGCCATTGAGTGATAGATGCAACTGGCCTTCAGTTACAAGAGATAGTAACAGAACTTCAGTTCTATAGATGAAATTTGCCACATAGACCACAAGACTAAGGACAGCCCAGGGCATCAGCATCATTTAACATTAACATGATGAACAGTTGTGCCTGTAGATTTATACAAATATGATGAGTGGCTCAAGGTCAGACCACAACTTAACACAATCTTTGAATTTCTCCCAAATTACGACATGCAGTTCAAATGTAATTTCAAAACAGCTCACAGAAAAATTATGAAAGAATAAATTGGTAGCTCTTAGCCAAGTAAAAATCTCCCCACAGATAATAGTCATGAACAAATACTGAGGAAAAGGCTGTGGAAATCATGAAGATTACATGATGCAAATACTCTCATGGTTCCTAGTTGTGGGAAAGAGATGCCTCTAGATTACATCATCTAGAGTGAAAAACTCACTTCATTGAGAAAAGGATTTGTAGTAATTGAGGAGGGCACCACTGATGTCTTGGGAGGGTGGTATTACTCACTAACTGTTAATAACTAAAATACACTTTTAAATCCAATATGAATTTAAAAAAGACTGGAAGGAGAAATTTTAAACTGATCAACTGAATATAGAGGATTAGTTGTAAAATGTCACCCTTAATGTACACTGTGATAAATAAGAATGTAGTACTGACACGAATCCGATTGCAATTATTGTATGAAGTGCTTTGTCCTTTGATACACATGGCAAGGAACTCTGTTTTATTACGTATATACCATGAAACACAGAAATATTGTTGACACAAGGACAATATCCTCTTAAAAGGAGTGGACACACATTGATGCACTTCATACTTAGCTTATTTATTTATTGTATGATGATCAGTCCAGAGTTCATAGCTCTAAGTCCAGGTTTGAAATCCAATCAGAAGCTTTAGCAGACAAACTGCTAAGGTCTTCAATTGTCCCTCTAAATGCTCTGAGGGAACATTAAAGTGTTACGTGATTTACTGTGTGCTGCTCTTCACTGCAGTCACGTTCAGGGGAGGATTTCCATCCCCACTGATGTAACAATGCGCCACACGTGCCCTGGTCAGTTCTGATGTGAGTCAGTATGCCACAGTGTAGTCAGGATAGATGAAAACTTGCTAGTCACTCCTAGGTAGTTTTGATTAATTGGTGACATTTCAGGGAAGATTCCACCTGTCATCACTTCTTGCTTATTGAAGTTAGTGACCTGCAGGCTGACTGCCGCAATGCTTTTCTAGACCTGAGTCACTGAGGTCTGATGACGAAGTTTCTGAATGAACTGGTAATTCTCGTTAGCTTTTTTTATTCTTGTCCACACATTCAGCAAAGGCTGTGATCTTAGGGGTGGTGGTAATATATTACTAAGTACCAGTAGCCAATTTGTGTTTGTGGGACGAATACACCCTGTGATGAGGCAAATTCCTTGATTGAGCAGTGCATGTGTATTACTTTACTGTACGCACCGTTTATCCAGGTGCAACAGCAGTATTCTGTGATTGAGTATGAAAGAGCTAGAGCTGATGGCCTGAGGAATCAGGAAGGAAGAACAGCGATCAGTCGCAAATAATCTGAATTTTACTGCATACCAATTGCAATTACAGAGTAGCGCAAACTCCAACCAGCATATAGCTTCCTATATACAGTGTATTAACAAACAAGTAACACCAAGCCCAGACGATGACTATTCTAAAGCTAAAATCGATCTGCAATAAAATTCAGATAGTTACCGACTGATTTCTGTTCTTCTTCCTGAAAATCCAACAGCTGCTGTACAATCGGATTTAAGATTTCCCATATTAATAGATCTGAAGACTGTTGCAATGGCAGCCAGGCAGTTCCTGTTAACTACTGCAGTATGTCAAAGACCTGTCTAAGGTCACACTTAGGCAGTTTGGAGAGTTACAATATCAGAGAGTCTGATCTCTAAATGTGATGATAAGTTTGTAGTTGGTGTGTTTGTTTTATAAGTGGAAAGCTGATCCAACTGGTCACAGAGAGTTATGTTTGAAGTAGTAATACAACATCTTCAGGCTTGATGTTAGTGTTGTTTCTACTTCCCTAAAGCTTTGATCCTGAGCAATCAGAGCAATACCATCAGTATACACAACGTTCCAGATTTTATTTCTGAATGGTCGTATGTATACAAATGAAAAAGGAGTGGGGGCCAAAACAGAACCTTGGGGGTATACTATAATTTATTTTGTGACCTCTGTTTTTGGAGTTCCCTGGGAACACCTGAAAGTAGCTATTGTTTAGCATGTTACCAGTTAGAGTTGTTGGTTTCTGACATGGAATGACACTGATGAATTCAAGCAGGAGTTTGTCAGTCACACAGTTAAATCTAAGAAAAAACCCATGTTTGTCTTCTGTACAGCAATGATCCTAGTTTTCTTGAAGAGAGATGGTAGATGACCTGACTAAGATATCTGGAAACGTGTTTATCCATTTGACAGTAGCAAGACATCAGTGCAACAGAAACTCACGGTAAATCCCATCCATGCCTGCTGCCTTCATAGGTTTCATGTTCATTATAGCTTCTACGGTCTCTTCCAATTGAAATGAGGTGGAAAAATCAAATGTTTGTGTAGCCAACTGTATCATCACTTTTAAGAGATGTCTAACTTTTGGTGTGTTCATCTCTTGTTCACTGGGAGGTGAAGATCATGTATAATTAGTTGTAGCATTTAAATTTATGTTACATGCGGTTGTGTTTCTTGTGTGAAGGACCAGGCATTCCTGCTGGAGTATGATCCAAGGAAACTACTGTTTCTTTCCACCTGTTTTGTCTGCTCTCATTTAGCGAATGCAGGAGGTCGGAAACAGTAGCAGGGTCACCACAGTATTCGAATTCCTTGATAAGCTTTCCACTTTCTTCATTCCAGTCAGGGATTTATTCTCTACAATAACTTATTGGCATGTATCGTTCTGCTGCACTTTCAGTACACCAATGAATCTGTTGTTGTCGTTGTTGTTGTTGAAGGTGGGTTTATTCATCTTATGCTGCCATCTGTTTGTTTGTAAAATTCAGTCCAGCTGCCTTGAAGCTCCATCTCTGTTTTGCATAGGTGTGGATGATGGGTATGAAGAATGTTGTCTGGTGGATTATTGGACAATGCTGACTGGCAGGGAGGGTAGGTGGGGGGGGGGGGGCGGCATCTGGTTAGGAGTCTGCAGTGCACCTCATTGGGCACGTCTGGAGACAGACAATAGCACAATACCTGAAATTGTGATTGTTAATTAAATTGATTTACTCACAATCCAAGCAGAAAATGCCTTTCCTAAAATACTGAAGGACTGCTGATGCAAATAAACAGAAAATTCTTTAAGATGAATCTGCTAAGTAAACCTCATAAACAGGTGACCCATAAGGTCAGTCACCATTAGTTCTCACAATATCAGATTGCTACTGGGAGGCAGATATAAAAACAATAACTGTTAATGCAGTGGACAATCAAGTAGTTAAAGAGCTTCCACATACTGAAAAGCAAGGCACTATGTAAAGACAGCTTCCATACAACTATATTTAAAATCTTGAAAGCAGTCACTGTTTCCCCACAAAGCACTGAGCAAAGTGTGGTGGTGGTGAAGGCTCCACACTTGAAATCAAAACTACTGTGGTTCAGAACTATCTGATCATCCACATTTAAGTTTTCCATTAAGTTCTTGAATCACTTAAGGCTGATATAATTCCTGTAAAAAAAGGACATGGTTAATGTCCTTGGTCCATGCTGAGTGGGTGCTCCCAAACTTGCCATCTACAGGTCATTTAACCATGTTCTTGATTCCTTTTTATCAGCACTAGCAAATTGTTCAACAAATGCCTTGTCAAATGATAATTTTGAAACACGTGTGAATCTATGACATTAATATTCCTGATAATGGTGGAAAATAAAGATTCTATCCACTCAAAATCCTATACACCCATATGCCTTTCAAATTTTCTTATTAAACTATATGAGCAAATGTTAAACAAAAGAGTTTGTGTTAACATATGCAAAAATGATATGAAGGACACTCAGTATGGCATCAGAAATGACAAATATACACTGAATGCAAAATACCATGCTTCAGGAATAGTGCAATAAAAGGAGGCATAGAGTGTCATCACTGCTATGACTGACAAGTCTGGTGCCTCTGGCACTATGATTATTTGCACCACTCAACTGTCCATGTAACCTAAATGCCTTCAGTTTCACCTACGTATAGGGAGATAACTATTGAGCTCCAACCAGAAATGTTCACAAGAAATCACCAAAGACTGTTGGCAGAGCTTAGTCATTGGGCCTATATTCTGTGTCGAAGTTGTTTACATATGATGCTGTTGCATATAGGGAAGTTGCAAAGCCTAAAATTGAAACAAAATGCATGAAGACCTGCAGAGGATCAACACACCATGCAGAGGTTCGTAGCTGACAATCAACATAAAAAAATGTAACACACACAGAATAAATAAGTAGAAAGATCCATTATCACTTTTGGTGATAAATCACTGGAAACATTAACATCGGCAAAAATCTTTGAGTAGTCATTCATAGTGACTCAAAGTTGAAAACTAGTCATAGTAGAGAGAGTCTGTTTAGCAATGATTCACATTTACACTTGCATTTCCTATGCCCACAATGTTAAGTTGCACCTGATTTTGAGTCAACATGTTTAAAATTTTCTCGCGATTTACGCATTATGAAAATATGTTTGTGGAGAAGATATGATGCTGGCATAATGTTGGCCATCCAGTAGTGTTAACAAATATTAAGTGGTTAAGTTTCTTGACACCAGGGCACTCTATTCAGTAGATTTGAATGGGTAAACGAGTAAAAGTTGTCACAATTTGTGACATATCTCCCGCCACTGCCTAGCTCTACATGGCGTGGTGGCTGATGGGAGTAACTAGGTTTGTTCAAATGAAGATATCATGACCAATTACAACCATTTCCAAATTGTCTCTACTGTGCAAATGCAGTTTCGTGATTGTTGTGATCATCGTGACACTACTGTCGAACCATATTTAGCGTGTTTCGGCGTAAGGCCACGCAGAGCACTAGTTGACACCATCATTCACTTTGTGCTGCTCAAATGTTTTTAGTGTAAAACAGCACCTGTTAAGTATTGTATTCATGCTGAGCAAAACGTGTTTCAAGAATTTATTCTCGTTGTCAATTGCACTATTTACATATGTATTTGTTGTGATGTTACACAAACAAACAATGTGAGTGATAATTTGCATGTGTTTGTGTGTGTGTGTTGTTTTCTGAATAAGTGATGAGGCACAGTACCTGATAACCTCAAAAAGATGAGTACAGCATAACAGATGCAGAATAACACACATTCGAACACCATACAAAATACTTATGTACATATTTGAACTTGACAATGAGAAAAAGTCTCGAAACGCATCATGCTGATCATGAAAAAATACGTAACTAGTGCAGTATTTCATTATTTAAATAATGAATGACAGCTGCAGGCTTTTCAAAAACATCGATTATGATGTTTGGAATTAAGTCAAAAGTTTCAACTTCCCAAACAGTTATCAATTCCAGTTACATCACCGGTTTTTATTAGATAATAAATCATTATTGGATAATAAAAAAGTCCCAGACAGTTATGTACATACATAATACATAAAGTGCAAGGGGGCATCTTAATAACAATGTAGGTTTTCCCTGTAATGTCCATAACATGGACAAAGGATAATGGCTGTGTGTTACTAACATTAAAAGCTTCTGAACATTTAATGACATACTTTTTGAATCAAAATAATCTGTGCGCCAACAATTTACCGGAGTGACTTACTGCACAAATAAATATTCAATTTGCGCTTGATTTACTTTACAAATTACACAAAATTACACACACACACACACACACACACACACACACACACACACACACACACACACACACACTGTTCAGCAAAGCTGTCTTTATGGATTAAAAGCTAATTATTTCTATATTTGTTTCACTTATTATACTTGACGTCTCTTCTGCACTAATGAATTACCAACCACAACAGTTTAAAGGGGAATTCGATCCCTGTCAGTACCTCTGTATAAATCCTGTACACTGTGAAGCATAAGTGTGAACGACAGAACAGTTTTTATGAAGATTGGCTCTCTGTTCAGTACCTGTTGTCACTGGAAGCTATGATATAACACTTTGGAATACATTTTCCATACAACGACGTAATTTGAACCTCTCAGCATTGAATGACTGCACCAAAGTGAACCGAATAATAAACATAACAGGCTAATACTAGTACCACTGCAGAAGTAGACTGCTTTAACCGAAGTCCAAAGAAAGATTTCAAAATGTTTATTAATGTAATGAGCCTAAGCTCGAAATATGACATTTATTGTTAGAAGGAAGTAGAGAAAATTTCACTGAAATATATAGGAGAATATGTACCTTGAACTGAGGTTTACAGTCAACTGGAATGATCGGAGCTGACAGAGGGCTCGATATTTTCAATGGCTGTGAAGAAAAAGTGAAGAATGCATATAAAATACACAAATATTATTATGGTATTACAGCTTCTCTGACATGCAAATGTCATGCTAATGCACAGCTTACAATAAGCAGATCTATACTTACTTAAGTTAATGCTGCTGCCCCAATGTCGTTTCCCATACTGAGAGACAACTCAACACAAATAAAACTAAATATTATGAATAAACTTATCTGGTATTTGTGCTGACACAATTATGGAGCCTGTGGAAGCAAAACTTGTAGTAATACAGATATCTTAAATTGGATACTTTGGAACATTAAATGCATCTGCATGAACTGTGACAGTTCCTAACATGGTACCAATATAACACAATGAAGGAAGCTTATGACTTTAAAACTGGCATCAGATTACATTAAACTTTTCAATAAATTACTTTTTATGAGAATATCATTTAATTTTTATCAACATCTATAATACACCAAACAAACACTATATTTTATGATTTATCTTTGCAATGGCAATATTTGTTTCACCTCTTAATTCAGTACATGTCACTGAAGAATTGCCTAACTAACCCCCACTTTAAATGGTCCCAATAGCATTTCACTCTTCAGATGCTATGCAATTCTTACTAAGGTGAATTTAGAGAAGATAATGTTTCTCCAGCACCATATTATTGAAACATACCCTGAAAATTAGTACATTCATTTGTACAATTAAGGAACATAGTATTTCACTGTCAATGGTACATCTGCCTTCTCCAGGCGCACAACTAGTCAGCTGGTAACACCTTTAGAGAACCCCCAACTATTTGAAGCCATTGTCAAATTACATATAATAAGACAAATGATCAAATTTTTAAATGAAATAATTAATAAAACATTTATATAAATAGTGACTGTAGGGACACTTCACCTTTAAGAGCAAACCTTTATAAGCCTATCCCATTTTTTCATTAGCCCTGTAAATATTTACTCTTTAATGATGGAATCCTATCTTGCTACCATTAGTTTAAAATAGCTCAGAAAACTGGTCTGTAAAATTCTTTTACTAGCACTATTTTAAACTGTCTGTAGCAAACACCACATTTGTTAATAAAGAGCATATCTTATATATGAAAAGAGACAAGGAAGAAGCTAGCCACAGTATTTATTATGAACCAGCCATCCATTAGTATCAGTCTTTTAAAATTTTTTTGGGTGGGGATGATTAGGAAACAAGATCAGATCAGCATATCTTATACTAGTAATTACACCTGCACAACATAACCAGATCTACTTATGATTACTCCAGAATTTTAATACTTCAAGTAACATGTCTAAATGTGGGGAGGGGGGGGGGGGGGGTAAGCACGTTCCACTTTATGCCTTATGAACTGACAGTAAATTGTATGTCACCTGATGCAGTTCAGCAGAAGCACGCTTGCTGCTAATGCGGCGGAAGAGAGATGGTTTGCGACGTTTGTCAGGATGATCCCTCTTCTGGCGATGTCTCTGTTGACGATGGGGAGCAGCATGGCGTGCCAAGCGGCTCTGGCCAGGTTCTCTACGCCTACCACCAGTTCGAATTGAGGTATTTTCCAATGGAGTTGCACGCAGTGTCACATGGTCACCGCCAGATAATACGAGCTGCAGTACTTGGGTATGGTAAAGTCCTTGTACTGCTTCACCATTTATGTGCGTTATTAAGTCACCTGGGCGAACACCTGACTCGAATGCTGGGCTGCTGTCTTCCACAGCCTGTAACAAATCAATTTTGTTTTACAATAGTTTTCTTATCTGTTATAAGTAAAATTATTGATATACAGTCAATTCAGTTCAAAATTGTACCATAAAGAAAGATGCAACAGAATAATTATATTTATATGTACACACAAAACTATATGTGAGCTGCTGACATTAAAGCACTGAGACCAAAATCATTACATTTCAGCACCCTTCACACATTTCTCCATACTGTTTACAAACCCACTAATTACTCAATTTGTCTTCAATTTGGATTCCAACAACACTAGTCATGCTCAGATCTTACACATCACATGAATGGTCAATGTGTACAATTATTACAAACATCTGCACAAAAAGTATTGAGGCTACCCCATATAATTGTCTACCTTTAGAGATGATTTCAAACAATGGAAAATCCAGGTTTGAATATCGACAATATTATGACTCCTCCCCCAATAAACTCTGCAAGGTTGAGCCCATCCCAGAAGTCCAACAGACTCTCCAAACTCTGCTTAAAGCCTTTTGAACTTCAAGTAACACGTCTAAATAACCTTGCCGCTATTGAATACTACCTCTCCCACTGTCCTCCAGACTCCAAACTCTTTTCTCATTCCCTTACTAGCTTTATACCACTACTCCTTTGAACGGAAAGTATACACACAAATCTGTGGGACAGCCTTGGGCACCCAGTATGGCACTCTCCTATGCCAACTTGTTTATGAGTCATCTAGAGGAAACCTTCCTAGCCTTCCAAACCCCTGGTTTGGTTTACGTTCACTGATGATATCTTCATAATCTGGACTCACACAAAAACAACCTATCCTCATTTCTTCAAATCTCAACACCTTCTCTCCCATCCTTTTCACCTGGCCCTCCTCACCCACTGCACCACCTTCCTGAACATCGACCACCTCCTCTTTGATGACTCCATCCACTACTCTCTCCACATTAAACCCACCAACCACCAACAGTAGCTACATTTCAACAGCTGCCATTTCTTCCACACCAAAGAATCCCTCTCATACAGCCTGGCCACCTGGGGACAGCATGTCTGCAATGACAAGAACTTCCTTGCCCAGGCTGAAGTTCTCACAAAGGCAAGTCCTTTTCCTCATTTTCTGCACATTCACCTACTATATGATTACTAAAGTCCACAAATCAACCCATCTCAGGTGTCTTCATGGTAACTGGTCACTTCACCTCCAACCCCTGTACGAGGGGTGTTTTTGAAAAGTCCGTGTTCAGGGTAAACCTTTTTTATTTTTCGACGTAGTCTCATTTTAGACTTAAACACTTCATCCAATGCTGTTCTAATTTGTTGATCCCTTCTGAATAATAGCAATTGTCCAAGTCTGACAATAACTATTAGTTGCTGCAATCACCTCTTCATTTGAATAAAATCTTTGTACAGTCAGCCATTTCTTCAAATTGGGGAACAAATAGTATAGTCCAAGGAAGCCAAGTCTGGAGAATAGGGGGGATGTGAAATGAGTTGGAATCCTTTTTCCATTAATTTTGCGACCACAACTGCTGAAGTGTGTGTTGGTGCATTGTCGTGATGGAAAAGGACATTTTTTGCAGTCCAATCATCGGTGTTTTTCTTGCAGCTTGGTTTTCAAACGGTCCAATAACGATGAATAATATTCACCTGTAATAGTTTTACCCTTTTCCAGATAGTCGATGAGGATTATCCCTTGTGGACCCCAAAAGACAGTCGCAATAACCTTTCGAGCCGAAGGAATGGTCTTCGCCTTTTTTGGTGCAGATTCTCCCTTGGTAACCCATTGTTTAGATTGTTGTTTGGTCTCAGGAGTATAGTATTGTATCCGTGTTTCATCCACAGTGATGAAACGACACTTAAAGTCCTGCAGATTCTTCCTGAACAGCTACAAACCATCCTTGCAACAATTCACACGATTCCGTCTTTGGTCAAGCGTGAGCAATCGTGGAACCCATCTTGCAGATAGCTTTCTCATGTCCAAATGTTTACGCAAAATATTATGTACCCATTCATTCGAGATGCCCATAGCACTAGCAATCTCATGCACCTTAACTCTTCTGTCACCCATCACCATATCATGGATTTTATCAATGATTTCTGGAGTCGTGACATCCACAGGGCGTCCAGAAGGTTCACCATCACTTATGCCCATATGGCCACTCTGAAAATTTTGCAACCACTTATAAACTGTTCTAATCGAAGGTGCAGAGTCACCGTAATCTTTATCACACTTCTCTTTAGTTTCCTGAGGCGTTTTGCCTTTCATAAAGTAATGTTTAATCGCCACACAAAATTCTTTTTCATCCATTTTTTGACAATCACTCAACTTTCTCGATTCACATGAATGCCAAACACAAAGAAATAGACCAATATGGTTGAAACTTGGTGTGTGTTCTTTCCAAAGATGCTACTAACTAAATATGACCTCAATACGCGACAGTGGTGCCATCTCTCGGACTTTGCACAGAGTTTTCAAACGCCCCTCGTACTGAGCCTAAGTATACTGTCACAGACTGTTACACATTTCAGAGGAACATATGTAAACTGGCAGCACAGCCAAGGCACTCACTCATATGTCAAGCTGTCTATGGACCAGCTTGTGGAATCCACCCTAAAAACCCAAATTACACACTCCTCATCTGGTAAAAGTTGAGTAACAATATTTTCATTATGAGAATCTACGCCTAAACCACTCCATTCTTTTCCTTCTACAGCCTTACATCATTCTCGTGTATGTTTTACTTGGTCATCTTCAACTTAACAAGCTGTTTTCCTAGACATCTAATTTTGCTTTATGATGGCTCCATTAAAAGGTCTGCTCTTATCAAACCTGTGGACCTTGCCCCTACCCTCCCCCCTCCACCTCCGCTCCGTCACTGCCGCCACCACCATTATGTTGATAGCTTCTATCGCTTCCACATCAAAAAATCTCTACCACCACCTGCGCGTGGTACATACACAACTATGATCACTCCTTCGTCCAGTAAACTAAAGGACTTTCCCAGGTATTTAATAGTCAACCAAACCTTAAAACTGAAACACAATGAATCTCAGGGGCCATAATCTACCATATCACAAATCTTCCAATCATATCCATCAACGAGCTACAAGTAGGTAGCCTTCTCATTATCCAATATCAACAGTACTGGAACAGCTGGAAGACACTATTCATCACAGCTTAGACTGCCTTTTATTGTGTGATGAAATTAGGAATATCTCAGCAAAAATATCCTTCTCACCTCTCCCTCAGTGGTATTATCCAGTCACCTAATCTACAAGTATCAAATATGATGGTCCAGCCCTACGCCATTTGTACTTCCAGCACCTACCATATGCATCATAACTGTCCAAGTCCCATCTGCAAGACCTTGCTCATGCAAACTTCCAGGTCCATGTTATTTCAGTTCTTTGAAAAGTATCTCTTCAGATGCATGTGGCTATGAAATCAGATACACCACCTACCAGTTCCACTGGAGACTGTTATGTGGATACAACCATTAACCAGCTGTCCACCCAATATAAATGGCCGAAAATAAACTACTAAGGTTTACAATTTGTTGCAGATCATATTGCGAGGCACTACATGTCAACTTATATGGATGTTTCATAATAGTCTCTCATCCAACCCCCCCCCCCCCACACACACACTCATTCACACACATCAACAGAAAATTCTTTGAACTGAGTATGTGAAAATTATGCTTCTAACAGACCCTTTGATTTAGCAAGATCCAGGGCTACAATGATAATTAGTTATTGCTCTACATCTATCTCGATTCTCGGTCTACTACCTCCTTCCTAAGATCTTGGTAGGCACTGAAAGCAAAAGAGAAGCAATCGTTTCGAAAGAAAGAATTAAAATAGGGAAAGATGTGTATATGATTCAAGTAACCCTTAAAAAAATCACTTCATAAATATTGTAGAAAGTAATAGCAGTGAACTGGGATGGGTTTACAAGAGTTGTTTATTGTGCAGCCTGAAACATTAATTTAATAATAATTTTCTTCCTCATGTTTTCTCTCTCATTCAACATAGTAAAAAAAAATATTATTGCACTCCATTAGGTACCAAACTATACATACTGAAAGCACATAACCAAACATTTTACAGATTTTAAAATTCTCTCTCTTACTTGAATTACACTTACCATTACTAAATGGTGCATTGTATAAAAATCTGTGTCACCGTAGTACACTCTAATAGTATGCACAGTAAAACCAAATCCACGAGGACCACGCCGGATAATAATTGGTGGTTTCAGGCTTGTAACAAGAGGTGACAGTTCTCGGCAAGGAGATGTATCCCGTGAACTGGCAGTGCTTGATCCACCAGGGGACTGAATTGGTTGTGGGTGACATTCTTCTGGAAGCACAGACAATGGTGTTAAAACTAACTGGTAGTTGTTGTCAACTGGAAATGCTACAAGATGGCAAGTATTGGAAAAATGTGGTGAGGGTAGGCAGTGAGACCAACTTAAAAGCATGGAAAAGGAAACGTAGAAGAAGGGGTGAAGGCAGACGTAAGGGCACCAAGAGAGGCATAGGTGGAGAGTTAATTGATGGGAAGGTAGAGGAGGGAGCAGTACAGATGGGCACAGCAATGACAGGGACTGTGAGCACAGTCATGTATCCTGAATCCTGAATTGACCCTGGATCAAACTCACAGTTAAAAAAATTCTAGGTAACTGTGTGAAACACATAACACAAATATGCAATAAACATTTTGTTTCTGAAGGTTTTGGATGTCGAGGTAAAAGCATATTGAGGTGAAATTTATGGGACAGAAAGAGGAATGAAGAATGGGACAATGGAAAAAAGAATGGGAACAGTGACAGCAAATTGAGGAAGCCACTCAGAAACAAGATTATACTGCAATTTAATCTGGGTAGTGATCTACTTGCCACTTCACCTTGTTGTATTATATGTTTACACAGGGAGTAATAGAATGACGTTTTAAAAATTTGGATGATAGGAACCTATAGCTGGAAATGTGAAATTAAGTTTCTACAGCAATCACTGGGCTGTTGAGAATACACACAGTACCTGCAGAGAAGTTACCAGATGAGATTCTCAGTCAACACTTGGGCTGGAATTATTGGAGGTAACCTTACTGGACCACACATCTTATCATATCTTACAAATGGTATACAGTGTATGAATTTTCTGAGCAATGCCTGACCGTAACTTCTGCAACTGCACACTAGTTTGTGGTTTCAGAATGATAATGCTCCAAGGCACTTTGACTGTCGGTCCAGTGCATATATTGCAATTAGCTTCAGGCAGAGAGTAATTGGAAGGAGATGTCCGGTCAAATGGGCTGTGCGCTCCACTGACCTCACTGCTCCTGACTTTCTCCTCTGGGGGCTGTGTCAAGTACCTTGTGTACTCAACACTTCCAGGGACAGTACCTGAGCTTATTGAGTGCATCTTTAAAGCATTTAATACCACCAGATGAGAGCACACTATCTTACTGAAAATCAAACCAAACATGGTGCATTGTTGCACATTGTATAACAAAGCCAATGGTAGTCACATTGAACGCTTCCTCTACAGTAGTGAGGCCACAGATTCGGTTTACAGTATTTGACTGTACTGTACAGTCAATAAACATTATCTGAACCATAGTATTCTGGTGTTTCATTTAGCCTACCGAATGCATAGGAAGTTCATGGTGCTGCAGAAGCTGTATTTCACATTTCCAGCTATAGGTTCCTTGTATCAAAATGTTCAACATTTCATCCTCTACAATCCCCCAATCTTTTAAAACGCCATTCCGTTACAACCTGTATGCTGCATGCCAAATAGTTACATTATACTTTTATAATGAATAATTCCTGGTAAGCTGCAACAGTTTAATTATTAATGGCCCTATAGCCAAAATAAGCTTGTAGTAAAGAAGAAATATTACTAATTAAAGTATTGCACCTTACGTGGAATTATTCATTACAAAATGTCATACTATGACGTATTCTATGCGGCAGGCCTGGTCGAAAAGAAAACATTATAGTTTTGTAATATTTTTACAGCACGTATTCTAAAAGACAATCATCAGAGTAAAATATTAACAGCACAATATCTGACAGGCTAAAGTAGCAATAGAGAAGAGAAACTGATAAGGAAGAAAGATAAGAGATTAAAAAATAAAAAATGAAAGAAACAAATCTGGATTAATTTATCGTGAACATAGGGAGGAGGGAGTGAAGGAGGAAAGACAGCTCAGATAGAGTTACAGGAACAAACAGTTACAAACATACAAACTATGGCACTTCAAAGCCCCACTGCATGTAAAAATAGAAACTATGACACAAAATGTGCAACAAGTAAAGAAATCTTTCAATCCTGCCACTACTGATAGCCATAAGACCAAACACCCACCACACACCATGGCACACTTTCCTCTCACCTTCACTGGTCCCAATATGTGACCTCACTCAAAAACCGTTATGAACTGCAGTCCTCTCTGGTGTGACTGGCACGTCTCCAATGTTTACTAAACCAGCACAATGCTCAAAATGACAGACCAAACTTTGCGAAAGTTCAGTACAGATTGTATGAGATCTGTATGGTCAGAAACCCACCATACGTATTTCCCCTTCAAATAAAGGCGCATCGTGGATCACCAAATGTGGTGTCTTGCCCACTGTGCTTGAGCAAGGAAACAGTGGAGCAGTGTCATCTTCACCAGAGTATTACAGTTTAGATTAGGGTGCCCTGCTCCAACTGGCACTTCTGTAGCACATATTACAACCAAGTCAAAATTGTGAAATGTGGTAACTTTAGTAGTGTCACTGTTCTCAGCTGAGACAGAATCACATTAGAAGCATATATTCCTTTGAATGTGTTTATTGGAGGTGCTTGACAGCCACAGATGAGTGACATCCACTTGGTAAGTGTGTCCCACAGCCCACAATGTTATACCATGCATCACATCACTGTATTAACATTTAGGTAACAATTGCTCATCACATCTCATAATGCTTTGGGTTCTCTCTAAATCCCAACTTATTCAAAAGGCATCTCAGGCTGTGCTACAGAGTCCACAACTGATAGCCGCTCTTGCATACCGCAAACTGTACTAGAATACATCATGAAGGTGCGCAACAGAGTGGATGGGTTGAGCCTATTTATATTAGATGCTAGTTTTAACCCTTAACATAATGACAATTGTGTGCATTACATTATGTATGAATGCAAACACTGATAGAAGAACAAACCACTGACAATACTTATGTTGCCACCCTCCCCCCTCCTAGCCCTCCCCTCCCCTCCACTTCACTTCAGCCCCCCCTCCCCCCCCCCCCTCTCTCTCTCTCTCTCTCTCTCTCTCTAAAAACTGTAATCCTTGTTATGCTACACATTTTATGCATATTGGATTTTAATCAGTCATTTATGTCCATCGTTTTGATGAAGTTGCAGATCGAAGCAGACTATGATAGTGGCAGGTTCATTATTTCAAATGGATTGGAAGAGTTGGGCAAAAAGTGGAGCTGAACAACCTCATCAATATACTTTTGTGGTGCATGTGTGTTCACTACAAATACAGGGAGCAGTCCAGAGACCTAAATGATTGTGTCCTCTGCCATAGCGACTGGTAACTAACATGTCATTCACATATCACTGACAAGTTGCTATGCTGTCTGCTAAAGTGTCAGATCCTAATATGATAATCTGTACCAAGACTGGAGTATAATTTTGTATTGTTGTATCTTCATCTACATTTTTACTCCACAAGCCACTAGATGGCGGTAGGTACATGGTGCACCAGAATAATTTCCAATATTTCTTACTCAGCTCACATAGGTTGTTAATCTGTTTATGTTTGGTGTGCATCCCCTCGATTAATTACCACTCTGTTGTTACATACTTTTCTGTGTGGTAGTTGTTATCTTCCCCCCCCCCCCCCCCCCCCCCCCCCCCAAGTAACCGGAGAGAGAGAGAGAGAGAGAGAGAGAGAGAGAGAGAGAGAGAGAGTGTGTGTGTGTGTGTGTGTGTGTGTGTGTTCTTTTAAGATATTCACAACTGATTCATTTGATATAGAAAGTACCAGAAATGGGATATACCTCCTACATACCAGAATGATTTTTAACTATAATTCAGTTCCATTTCACAAAAAACCAACAGTTATGAACAGGTCTCAAAAGAAACAACGAAGTTAAAAATGTCTCTGTGAGACTATGACAAATACACTACAAAGGCAATAAATTTTATGACTGAAATATTTGTTGGTAATTTGATAATGTTGGTCACATAAGAAAGAATGTTTACCAGAAGGTATCATAAGAGAAAGCCCAGTCGCAGATGCACTCTTGATAACTGATCTGGAACGGTGCTTTCCACAAGGTGCAATTGGAGGAATTGCTGGTAATGACACTCTTGGAACACTGTCAGAGTTTCGCCAACCTTTCTCCTCCAAAGGATGAATGGGCAATGGCTGCAATTGGTTTGTATTTTGCTCTGGCTGAGAGCTGCAAAATACACAATATAATAAATAGAACAGAGATACAGAGAACAAGATGTAATCATTGACACAAATAAAAGCTAATTCAGTGTCTAAGAGTACACAGTATTTCATTTCATTTCATACAAACAAACCACTACATAGTAAATAACTATAAATACATAAGCTTATGTGGCAATTGTCAGCCTCAATAAAATCATGCAGGGTATACTGGTATACCATCTTATAAAATACTTAAAATGCTAAACTACTAAAGTGTCAAACATTTCAGCTATGCTGCAGTGGTTTAGACTAATTTAGCCAGGAAGAAGGTGCTTCAATATATTTTATTGTTGAAGGACTCTTAAGGCCACCAACATCTAATTTCTTATACATTATTGTCCTAAAACATCACTGGCCATTTCAGAAGAAAGGGAAGGGATGTATTATTGGGTTACTCAGCTTGTCGATAATTGGTAGCCTACTGTGAATAGGTGACAGGCTTATGGTGGCTGTGTTTTTCTTGCTTTTCATCAGAATAAAATCGGCCCCAATTCTGGATGGGCAGTTTGTGGCAGTGTCCAATCACACTTACCTCATAGCATCAGGATTGTTGCGTACTTTAGTTTTAAGAAACCTGATGTGCAGCGCACAGTCATGCAGTTGCTCTGCACGTGCCAATCTGTTGAGGTCATATTCTGCTATGAGGGTGCTAATCAGACTTAAAGTTTCTCATCTACCAAATCATGAATCCTGTAGCCACTCCAAAAAATTGGTTCTATGCCTCCTTAAAAAAACATTGCCTACAGAACTACACAAACGGAAGTTGTTCTTTCACCTCATTTTTTGTGCCTGGCTTACTGTTTAACACTGAACCTTTTTGTCCTGTCATATCCTTTGGCTCAGAAAGTTTTATTAAGCTCTCTCAGCTTTTGTTCAGTTCTGTCTGCATCACTAATTTGATGGGCTCAACTGGTTAGCATATGTACTAAAACTGAATATTTTTAAGCAAGCTGTTAATATGCAATTCTGATGCTCCATGTGACCAAATAACAAAAGTGTTCTCTACATATCACAGTGTGGGCAGAACTGCAACGGGCTTAATGCACTTTTGCACCAAGCTTGCATGAAGAGCTGCTTTGCTATTGGAGAGCTGGAAGATCCCTTTGACCCCCAATAGCTTTGTTCATGACATTTACCATGAAAGGTGAAATAGGTAGACTGCAATATTCATTCCTGAAGAATGCTAATAGTCTCTTTCTTCTATTGGTATGTTGGTGAAGAGAGACTTTCTGTCAAAGTTGACCATTATGTTAGTTATGTGCTAATCTTGTATAAGTTGGATGAAATGAGTTGAATCCTTCACATACAGTTCTTTGTGTACTTTTCTGCCCACATACTTTGCCAGATTGTAGGTGGATGAGTTAGTTCCATTAACCACAGGCCTGAAGAGGCAGCTTGCTTTATTTATATTAGGTACTACATAGTTTTGAGGGAGTTAATTACATTCTTTTTCGTTTGCCAGAACATGTAATATTTGTGATTTGCCTGTATGTACATTGCATAGCTTCTTGAATGTATTCTTTCAACAATTTACTATTTGGGCGTTTTCTTTAATAACAAAGCCCTCACACTCCTCAACTGAGTTTCATGTTCCTATCTTAATTATTGCTCCTGCAGATTTAATTTTATTATCTGGATTATTAATTATGACTTGTGGCGGGGGGGGGGGGGGGGGGGTCTTCAACTTTCATTTTTATTTTTGAAAGAATGAATCTCTAGTTCTGAAAGCTAAAGATACAGCATATATTTATGCATATGCACACATTGGTAACAATTTACACTAGGTGCTAACTATGGCCATGTTTTTGTCGTAATTTTTATAGTTTATTTCTTCTGAAATAAACTTAAAATTATGATAAAATTAACAAAATTCAAGACAGTGATTTCTAGCTTTTCTCCCTCTAATGTTGCTAAGGTTTCTGACATAGGAAGTGACATCATTCTTGATGTGTCATAGTTCTGGCATAAAGTTAGGTATGAGCTGCAGGAAATCAGCATTAAGATGTTACTTTACATACTTGATTGCTGATACCTTAAGGCAAAAATCTGTGAAACTACTAGCGCAAAAAGAGTTTCTCCTGCAATTCACTGATACACAATATTTTTAGTTGTTCTGAATTAAAACACATCTATCAAATCAATGTTTTCTATTTCGCAAAAATCTTGCTATACTGATATTAATGCAAACATTAAATCAGTAACCCCTCTAAAATGAAACTGAATAGTATTTTCAATAAATTGAAATTCTGTTTTCTAACGGGAATGACAAATTAAATGGCACTGTCAGTTTACAAATGGCACCATCCACCCACTAAATGAAGCTCATTTAGAGAGCAAAGAATACTTGATTATAAACAGACTATTAATATTAATAACACACTAATAAAACAAACACCATTTATCACAGACTTTCCTCCGTTTCTCCAAACAGTTATTGAGATATGACCTAGAAGAGGATGTTCCTTTATCTTCATAAGGAGATAACAGCACACAAGTGCCAGTCCTAAACTGCACAGAGCATTATTAAATATGATGAGTGTACATTGTCTTGATTCCCTGTTGACACGAAAATCTACTTTCTCATTTTTAAACATTAAGTAGCACTAATAAACTTGAGCCACATTCACAACATCTTTGATACAAACAGCAATGAATCCCCAATGAAATACACCAGAAACAAAATCTGTCTCACACTTTACAGTTTATGTGACCTGAAATTGCCATGTTCATTAGCACAGATTATTAAATAATGCTAATGTGTGTGTGTGTGTGTGTGTGTGTGTGTGTGTGTGTGTGTGTGTAACTCAAATGGCATTGGCCTCTACACCTTACTCAACACAGAAATTGAGTGAGAAATAGCACTGAAACCATTGTACATGTTTTATGAATGCTTGTTCTTTATTTTCTAAATAACTCTTATGCTAAAGCTATAGACTATGATAAGGCACAAAACTAAATACTACCTGGTACGATTATCTTCAACAGAAATTGAAAAACGAGGAAGAGTATCCTTTGAGTGAAGTCTCCTCTTCCTGTGGATCTGTGGTGAAACATCGTCACTCTCAGTTTGTGATGATTCAGGCGTACTAGGCTGTGCAGCTTTCTTCAACGATGATCGATCACCTGTCTCCATTATTTCCCGGTTTCCATCTGTTTCTGGTGTGTCCAAATTACTCCCAAGATTGGAAGGAGAAGACTCTGAATGGTCTGACTGCCCTGAATCGGCACGTGAGAATGACTTTTTGAAACTGCCATCATCCCCTTCTTCAAATAGACTTAGCCTGGTCTGTACCTTACGATAGTGTGGCGTACATGATGAGAATGAACTGAACAGAGGTGACTCATCTGTATCATCTGTATCTTCTCCAATGTCATGGTTGTAACGATCCATTCGAGCTGGAAGAGATGTAAGGGTTGAACAGTTAATGATATTGCTGTTATGATCATTCAAGTGATTAACACGGAGTGAGAGGAAAAAATCTTGCGAATGTTCAAAACTTTTATGATAAATTTCTTCTGCTAAAGTTCAAGGAAAAAAAGGGAAAAATAAAATAGTCTGCAACGCAGTAAAGATACTTAACACTAGATCAAGAATGGCAGCAGAAAAGAATATCTGTTAAGTTCTCATTTCCCACTTATCTCAATTGTGGAACAAGGGTCTTTCATTTGTTCCTGTACTATTTTCCGCCACCTTATACACCTTTCCATACCTATCTCCAGTGGGAAAAATTACTAAATGTGTATTGAGATCTTAACAACTTTTTTCCCTCTGTGCAGTAATCACCTATTTCATTTCAACAAGCAAGACTAGTTATATTTCACTCAGTTTACAGTAAGAAAAACAATATAACTAACTTATAAAGTTAGAAACTCCAATTTTTAATGTGTTGTAACACAATCCAGTTCACACAAATCTCAGTTCCTACTTATGAATGACATCAGATGCCAATACAATACAAAGCATAACAACAAAAAGCTAACAACAGTGTGTAGTTCTTAAAACCTGTCAAATTCGATCAAATTGCAGCTAAGTAGTATTACATTAGTAGTTCTTCCAATGAATATTTCAAAATATTTTATAGAGCTCCCAGAGTTATGAGAGGAGTCAAAAAGATGAAATTCCACCTGGGACTATATTTACTGTTTCTCTACTTAGTATTTCGGGCCCAAATGGGACACAATACATTACAGGTCAGAATATCGCACTATGCAGAATTACGTTGGTCAAACAGGATTTCTGTGGCAAAATTAAAATTGGACCAGATAGTTGACCCTTGAGCTTTCTTTCATGTGAGCTTCAGTATAAGAGTTAAACTTTGTGAAGTACCAAGGATCAATCACTACTATTCAACACTGTGATCTTCTTCCCCCCTTGAGCATTGCTTCTCTAAAACAGCAACAGATCCTCTGAGGAATTTGGAAGAGAAGAAGAATGGTAATGGTGTACTAACTCAGATATCACACTATAGTTTACTTGTAGCTCTAATTCCTGCTTACTATATAGTGTTGCATAATCTGTATTACTGTAGGTTACCTACGTACTACTGAGTGGATCCCTTGCATAGTGGATACAATTCGTAGATAAGAACCATAAGGAATGTCTGATTACATCATGAAATTTTTTTGTATGGTATGAGATTTACATGTATGTAAAGTTACATCATTTCGTGTTCTGTTAATACTATATTGTCATTTGTAAGTAGCTTGTCTGGCACAAAGTATTGCGAATACAAAAGAAATCATTGGAGCTCTTTTGTTTTGTTTGTTTGTGTGTGTGTGTGTGTGTGTGTGTGTGTGTGTGTGTGTGTGTGTGTGAGAGAGAGAGAGAGAGAGAGAGAGAGAGAGAGAGAGAGAGAAAGAGAGAGAGAGGGGGGGGGGTTATTAAGCATAGAGTTTAAAAGGAAACTCAAATAAAAAAGTAAGGCACATAATTATCATCAATATAATCTTCAGGGACGAAGTATATTTAAAACTTAAATCTGGTAAAGGATGAAGTACATTGAGTTATGATTATAAAGTGTTTCATGAAACCTTTAACCCAGTTCTTGGCAATTAAGTGATAATGCTCTTGTAACTATGTATTTCAGAGATAGGGGGTAGTGGGAGGAAAGGGGGTGGGGGCCAGCACAGAAGTTAGCAGTTACAGGATGTAATACATGGAGTATACACTACACACTTCAAACAGTATTTATAATACTTCTCTGCTTAAGCAATAACGTGAGGTCAGTCAAAATGGAAGCAAGGGCAGAGGAATGGTTTTTTCCACAAAAAATGGGAAGCTGAAGAACAAAAAGATGTATCTTTCCCACCCATTACAAGTATAGAAATCTATCTAAATTGTGATAAGAAATGCATATTAACACTTATAAGAAAATGGTATAAATCCAAACCAAGGATATATATGGATTAGAGAGGAGAGCTGCTAATTTACAAGGGGACAGAATAGCAAGACAGATATTACAGTCTTGAAGGCTCCTCACTAGGAGACTTTCTTGTATTACCTACAATTCCTTCAGCAATTTAAGCAGCAAATGCATATAGTGATCAACTTTTTTTTTTATATTTCTTTAAATGCAAGAAAATCAAGAACACCAATATTACATACATGTGACTATTGAATCAAGCATAAGTCAATGCTGCTGTTTTGGGTGTTCCAACTTGGTATGCAGTCATTCAGATTCGGACAGACTTATTAAAGATTGTATTATACTGGATACACATCACTAGCCAGATCTGTGCTGAAGCCCTCAGATTGAACAACTGATGTTCTCAAGACTGCTTAATGCAGAGAAATAATGCAGCTTGCTGGAGGTACCAAACCACAACGCAGTGCTTACCACACCATCTGTTTACTGGCCCACACTCTCTCATTCCTGTTGCATGGTCCCAGCTTTATAATGCTTTTCCATTCTGCTCCAAGCACTTCAAGCACCACAAAAGAGCATGTCTCACAGTGCTTGAGGTTATACTACACATATCATCAGACTGTTACATAAGAGATAGGAATGCTGCACAGATTTAAAGGATGCCAATTCAACAGGAAAACTCAGAGATATGTGACTGTACATCCAAGCTGATGCAAAATAAATAAAGAAAGTCTCTTTAATCTATTGGGGGAAACACCGTTATTACATGCTCCTTTTGCATTTCCTTGAACTCCAGATTGAAGGCTACATTTCCCTTCCAGCACAAAGTCCCTGGTAATGCTAGGGAATGCTTTTTCCTCTATGTTAATATATTGTCAGCTTTTGCTTATAATCACTTATTCTAGTTTTAGAAGCAAATTGCTCATCGGTATATTATTTACCGAGACAAATTCATGACCATCAGAGAGTACCAACTTCATCTACCAAAAGGCTTAAGAATATTGTCATCCTATGTGCTTGTCTGTTTCAGAAAAGTTGCATTTCTTGACACACATCATCATCCATCTTCTATTACTCAACACACTTTTTTTATTTTAATTCCTAAAATAGATGACTCCATTTTCCCTCTACTGGAGTGAAAAGTGTCTAAGATGTTACTCTTTCACAATTCTTCAGTCTTAATGCATAAAAAATTTAAAAAAATATAACACTATAAGGCATCTCACAAGTCAACTGCAATGCATCTTTGACTGCTGCATTTGCTAACAAGCTATGATCAATGCACAAAACCAATTTATCAATAAAACACCTGATCAAACAATCACAATTTTATCAAACACGTTCACTGTTGCACAAAACATGAAAATCTGTGACTGATTATATGTAACAATCAGCCTTATTAAGTGGATACTGATATCCATAAGATCACAGTACTTTCTGAGTAGCTATCAATAGTGAGTGTCAACCTCTCACTGAAACACATTGCACCTGTACGTAAGTCTAACTTCAACCCCACCTTAAACCTCTATTTTCTTAACAGAATTCAACTGCCAAGTGAGTGGTCTCTCTCTCTCTCTCTCTCTCTCTCTCTCTTTCTCTTTCTCTTTCTCCACTTACAATGCTCTACTTTTAAATGTCAAAATGGTGCAGGTTAGCCTGTGAACAAAAATATGCTCTTACTGTCAAAGTAACTGGTGTCCTCTTCATGATCAATCTGAGGAACAAATTCAGCTTTTTGCCTGAGTAATGAATTCCAGTCCACACCACTGAAATATGGATGCTCCTTTACTTCATGAGCACCCCCTGTTCCCAGTCGATCTCTTGGATTTTGTTGTAGTAGAGATGTGATGATGTCTTTGGCCTCGGGTTGCACTGGCCAGTCATCATCATCTGGCCATTCAATGTCATCTGTAAAACAATAAATTTACACAATTTATTTATAAATGCAATGTATAAAAGTACATATGCAGTATAATAAGACATAAATACACGAAAATAAACATAAGAAGTGCCCTTCGGAAGATGAGGCTTGAGGTCATCTCCCAAGGCTACTCTCCCACTTACAGTACAGTTAAGTGAAGGGAGCAATTGTAGTAATAAATAATACTGTCATACCTTATACACAAATCACAGAGTTAATATCACAACATATACATATAGCAGTAACTATAGTAGAGTAGAATATGGTAATTCAGGTGAGACAGGCTCTAAGCATTTACTGAAGCCCTCCCACTTGAAGTAGGTAGGTAAAGGGACCTCCTTTGCTATCTAAAGCTTTCCTTTCATATATTATTTTCTTCTTGAGAAAACAGAATTTTTTCCAATTTTACTTTTATGTATATTGTGTTATTTCTTTCGTTTTGTTTTATTTTTTTAATTAATTATTTAATTATATAAAAAACATGGAAAGTACTAACTTTCTGAAAATTGTCTAGTTTGTAGTAGCAAATGACCCACAATAGTTACCAAGGTGGTGTGTCACTCTGTAATGTTAATAAGTGAGTGAATAAATAAATAAATAAAGAATAATCCAATTTTAGAGACAACTGTTTGAAGTAAACTAATATTTTCCCAATTTTAAGTTGTGCTGCGACATAAAACACAAGAAATGTTAAAATACAAAATACATTATCAGTGGTAAACCAAGCAGAAGCAAGTAACTATTAATGTCCAATAAATGAAATTATTCTCTTTCTGTAATCAGTGGACGAAGATGCATATATAGTAGAGACCACACACCATGGTCATTGTACATTTAGCAACTCTGCCACAAGCAACAGTTGACCACCAGCCAAAATCACCAACTAGCTTACACTACACCTTTGTCTTGTAACCATCACTGCTGTTGGCCTCTGATAATGATATCTCTATGCTCTGCTGAATTTTGCCAAATTTGTCATCTCGCACTGCTATATTGTTACAAGCCTTTGATTCCATCAGCAGTGCTCAACTACAGGTGAGACATTTCCTCTGGATATCTGTGTTACCATGGGTTATGTCATGCAGAGTACTAGTTAGTATTGCTCACGGTATTATCAAACGTCACTCGACACTGCATTTCTGGAGCTTCAAGTGCTATTTCCTTCTATTTTACTTAGTTTCTTTAATTTTTTTCTGCATTAAAATATCTAGTGATTTAAGTTGTGTTAATGTATGATGTCCAGTAAATACTGTACCTGCAGAAGTATTAGTTTGTGGTGGTGAGGTATTTTTCTAATGTTTGCAAGGCATCTACAATAGCAGTAACATAATCATGTACAGATTAGTGTCTAGATTCAGTCAGCCAATTTGTAAGGACAAGAGCGCATGCAATTATAGGCATGCAGTTCTTTGAATTGTGGAAACAGCTTCAGCTGAGGCAACAACAACCACAGCAGCAGCTCCTTCAGCAGCAGTTATTGCTGCAGCAGGAACACTAACAGCAACAACAATAACACCACCAGCACCTTACAAAGCAGCTACTATCACCCTCCCAGCACATCCTATATTTGCCTCATTCCTTACATTCAACAACATCTGTAAGGAATGGTGTTAATATGCAGCACCCATGCACCATCATCTCAAGGGATCATTGATGCTGCTTGTCACAGGAACAGGATGAGCACAAAACTAGGACCACAAAGTGCATGTGGAATCAGAATGACTGTGTTTTATACAGTGTGTTAAACAACCAGCACAGACTTGCTTACAATGGGCTACTCACAATGTAAATTCACTTGCAGAACAGGTGGTTGAGCTGAATCTCATGCATACAGCCTCATAAAAATTAGACTGATACAAGATGTACATGCATATCAAATCCTTATCGACACTCTGTAGTTAACAGATCCTAGCTCAGAAGATCTCTTAGAAATCACATGGTCATTTTAAACAACATACGTAGCCCAGGGTCTGGCACCACACTTGACGGACATTGTCCCCAAGAAATGTTGTCTTCACAGCTTCAACCAACAGTTGGCATCACTGTCCACCTCATGCCAGCCCACCTCACAGCCACTGAAGGCTACCATTTCATTTGGGTTTTCAGCACATATCACTCTTTGTGACAACAAAATTCTATGGTTTGCACACATTTGTCCTATACCTTACATCATAAGGTATTCCACGGGGAATGAACTCAATCGACTTATGGCCCAGTACGTTCTGCACTGAATTCCAGGAAGTTTATTGTCATTTCCCACTGTAGTGGTCCATAACCAGGTCTCTCTCTCTCTGCATCTGTGTCAATTTCAAGGCCACAGTCAATTCCCACGCTGTCACAGACACTGTCTACAACTATAAATCAACGAATTTTTTTCTTGTCTAGCAAGTGGGCACTTATACTCAAAGACCGACTTCTCTAAAGCATACTTACAGCTTCCCCTTGATGCAGAGTCTCAAAAATTCATGGTCATCAATACACCATATGGATTAATCTGATACCATAGGCTGCCATTTGGCACAGCTAGTACTCCAGCAATTTTTCAAAGGCTACTGGAGCAATTGCTCCAGGACATTCCCCACTGCTCATTTATTTGGCCAACAACATATTAACCATAACCAATAAATATGACTTACACAACCTCAGGTGAGTTTTCATACTACTGGAGAAAACAGATCTCTTTTACAACCTGTAAAAGTGGTCATTTTTTAAAGCCATAATTAGAGTACTTAGGACATATTAAGGGAAAAGATGAAGTGAGACCAACAGAAACACAGCTACAAGTCATACAGAAACTGCCTAAACTGAACTCTCTGAAACAACTTCTGTTAGCACTTGGTAAAATAAATTATTACAGACAGCTCATTCCAAATGCTGCACTATTGAATAGACTCCAAAAACCTGACATCCCTTTCGAATGGGCTTCCAAATGTGAACAAGAGTGCTCTGCTTTCAAGCATTGTCTGATACATGCTCCACGATTCCCTAATTTTTCCCAGAGTACTCTCTCATCCCAATGCCTTCAATTAGGATTGAACGAATATTGTTAAATTGAACAACCTGTGGGTTTGAATGTCCAATCATGTATGTATCTAAAATGATGTCACCTGCCCAACAAAATTACTCACAGAGTGGAAAGAGCTCGCTCTCTCGCTCTCTCTCTCTCTCTCTCTCTATCTCTCTCTCTCTCTCTCACTCACTCACTCACATCTATGGCATACAAAAGGTCCATTAATATTTATTTGATAGAGTATTTGAGATGGTCACTGACTCTGAGGAATTTCAGATAATATTTGTACCCAACTGCTGCATCCCAGAACACAGACGAATGGCTACAGCTTTGGTGGCTGTTTCTTAGTAATTACCAATATGGGAGTACACACAAATCAACACTTGACTGTGCCAATGCAGATAGCTTACTCTGGTTACCAGCAGATTCTATGTCTCCCCACAGGTCTGCTAGCAAATAGATTAATAACCACCATCAACTCATACAAATCTTCCACTGACAGCCTCCCAAATAGCACATGTGATGGTTACAGACCGTCTTTTATGGAATGTTCCAGATTACACATGCAATGTGTGGCCACCAGGGTTTCAACCAAGACAGTAGGTGGCCAAAAGTCTTTTATCACTCTGCCACCAACTTTAAGCAATCCAAGGAGTACTCCTGCTATTGCCAGTGACAGAAGGTGTCACTGGGGAATACCCCATGAAAGTCACTGGGGAATATTCAAAGTCAAACAATTTTCATGCTGCACTGGCATGTTATAAATCAATTCATCACCAAGATGGTCATGGGCTGCCAGGCGTGTGCCACATCTCAGCCAGCACTGTATCAGCAGTTACATTCCTGGCCACTACCACAAGGTATCTGGGACCATCTCCAGATACACTTTCTAGGCCCATTTTAGATCATATTTTGGAAGTAGTAACATGCGCCCATTCACTTTTCCCCTACACAGTACAAAAGTCTTCCACCTAAGCAGAAGCCACCATTTGATAATTAACATATCTACCAAACAGCATCAAAAGCCTGACAGATAGCTAACTAATATTTAAAAATAAATTAAAAGAATTTCTAGATGACAACTCCTACTCATTGGCTGAATTTTTAGATATAAATTAAGGGGGGGGGGGGGGGGGGGGGAATAACAACTTCAACGTTAGTCTCATGCAATATTTTGTGTAATGTAATATCTCGTACAGACATCTTTTATTAACCTGACATGTTCCACATCATCACGAAGCGTCGTATTCATGATCTATGGAACAAGTATTAATCTAATCTAATCTAAGGGTGAGCTGAAAAGTAATATATCTCAATTTGTTACGCAAAAACTCATCTAGCATTTCAAACAAAACAAATGTTATTAACTTTTTAAATCTTTATTCTTCATGTCTACATACTTGCAGCCAACTGTCACTAGAGGGCTCGAAATTGTTGCACGTAATGGGGCAGTATGTAATGAAATGTGGTGGTACATAACGTAAGCATGTCAGTGCAGGAGAAACAGCAAACAGTACACAAGTTTCGAATTAAGAGAGTTCATCCACACATGGAGCATCCTCTCGTTCAGCACGGCTATGCCACAACACACACAAAAATGCTACAATATCTGTAACAATCCAACGCTTTGCATTCAAAGTCATCGACCGTCCTCCACAGAACCCTGACTTGGCCCCTTCTGATATTCACTTGTTTCCAAAACTTAATGAACACTTTTGAGGACTTTACTTTGATAGTGATGAAGCAGTGCAAGCAGAGGCGAGGTTATGGCTCCATCAACGAAGTCTGTCTACAGTGACGGTGTCAACAAACTGGTCTCTTGTTGGGAAAAATGTGTTCATTGATGGGGTGACTTTGTTGAGAAAGAAGAATAAAAATGTTTGTGTTATGTCAAAAGCTTTAAGAGTTTTCACATGAAAAAAGTCAGAGGTATTGCATTTCAGCACATACGCATATTTACTACGCAACTCTTCCGTAAAATCACTGTCTAGGACAAGACCCAAACGTTTTCAAACTTCTGCACCCTAAATATCATACATTATTTTCCATTCACTCCATTCTATCCCCCTTTCAATGGCCCAGCAGAATGTTACGTGCAGACATTGAAGACACAAATGCCCCATCCCGTGCAGGAGATGAAATTGGGCACAGCACTGACCACCGATGGCAAAAGCCTAGCAAAACTGCATAATGGTAGACAACTAAGAACACAACTTTGTTTCCTATGGTCAAACAAACATCAACCAAACATCAACCATCACAAAAAGTCTAGCTTACCTGGCCCCAGTCCTAATTCGTGGGTATGGGCATCAAGTTTGGTGTTTCCTGGACACCACCATAAAGCTTCAGGGTACAGACTCAGGCAGGTGTTATTTAGCAACTCGTCAACCACCTGTGCCATCAAAGGGTTTCCACACCTGACAAGTCACTGTTGCTGGCATTAACATCGTGACAACCAAAGCAGCACAATAAGACCCAGAAGCTGCTGCATTCGCTCCAGCACCATGCGAGTCTTTCATGCAACTAGACATAAAAATGCCAGATACAACCACACCATAAGCATCATCATCTCTGGCGAAAGATGAATCGACACTAGCACCAGTGGAAAAGACGAGTATGCAGCAATTACCAGCAGCCACAGCAATTCCAATAACTCCAAACTACACTGCCCACATGCAAGATGACAAGCAGTGTTCCCCAGCCAAACCTGCCATGTTCTGGGAAGAAGTATCTCATATATTTACCATGACTGCAGACAATTTTGGTTAGTGGCTCTGCAACATACAATGGTAACTACAGCTCATGACCATTGATTACACAGGGGTAGTACAAATATGGCAATATAGCCATCCACAGAGCGGGTTCTCTTTGCACAGCTGCCTCAGGCAGGCAATTGCCAACTACACCACATCACCATTTTATCACTGTCACAGCTGTTAAGTCTGAGTACCGTACTGCTCCACTCCACTGGTCTCTGCCAAATACATTGTCTTTTCCACTTTTACTGTCATGGGACTTTGACTGTCAGCAATGCTCAATGGCACATGATAAACTCGGAGACATTTCTATGCTACCATACCTATATCATGTCGAAAATTCTGAATTGGTTTGTGTCATTATCAAGTCTCATTGGCTGCATCCTTTGGTAGATGCTGAACTTCTGGAACTTCACGTGTCAGTTCCTTCTACTTTGTTTACTTTCTGATGGGCTTTAAACTATCCCATCTACGAGGATCCAGGGATTTAAATTTGATGGCCAGTAAATGCTGGAACTTCGTTGAATGTTACAGTAAAAACAATAGCAAAGGCAAACTACAGGACACTGGCATAATAATTTTCTTCTAGATTATGTGCCTGTTAAAAAGATGATGTTATAATTTATGTACACTGTTCACAGTGGTCAGTACCAAATGCATAGTACCACCAGACAGTGAAATGAACTTTTTTATTTACAAACTAATTATTACTTTTATGGTGATTGGTAACTAGGTTCTTTTGTCTTTGAAAATATATTATATGCTGGCTACCTTTCTCAATTATGCATTGACGTTTTAGTATCCCCACCAGCAGACATCGCAATTGAGACAGATAAGTTGGCATGCCTACCGTGTCAGAATTGTGCAGCAGCCTGCCACAGAGTACACATGTGGTACATAGTACGGGCACAGTCACTGACAGAGGTGTTTCCCTAAAGACTGTAGTAAGCTGGATGGGTCAGTTTTTACACTATGTCCAGTTCCAAGCGACTGGAAAAAAGCGCAGGTGACAACTGTATATAAGAAGGGTAGAAGGACGGATACTCAAAATTACAGACCAATACCATTAACATCGGTTTGTTGCAGGATTCTCGAACATATTCTCAGCTCGAAAATAAAGAATTTCCTCGAGACAGAGAAGTTGCTGTCCACACATCAGCATGGCTTTAGAAAGCATCACTCCTGCGAAACGCAACTCGCCCTTTTTTCACATGATATCTTGCGAACCATGGATGAAGGGTATCAGACGGATGCCATATTCCTTAACTTCCGGAAAGCGTTGACCCACTGCAGACTCCTAACTAAGGTACAAGCATATGGGATTGGTTCCCAATTATTTGAGTGGCTCAAAACTTCTTAGGTATTAGAACCCAGTACGTTGTCCTCAATGGTGAGTGTTTATCGGAGGTGAGGGTATCATCTAGAGTGCTCCAGGGAAGTGTGGTAGGTCCGCTGTTGTTTTCCATCAACATAAATGATCTTTTGGATAGGGTGGATAGCACTGTGCGGCTGTTTGCTGAAGATGCTGTGGTGTGCAGGAAGGTGTTGTCGTTGAGTGACTGTAGGAGGATACAAGATGACTTGGACAGGATTTGTGATTGGTGTAAAGAATGGCAGCTAACTCTAAATACAGATAAATGTAAATTAATGCAGATGAATAGAAAAAAGAATCACGTAATGTTTGAATACTCCATTAGTAGTGTAGCGCTTGACACAGTCACTTCGATTAAATATTTGGGCGTAACATTGCTAAGTGATATGAAGTACGACAAACATGTAATAGCAGTTGTGGGGAAGGCGGATAGTCGTCTTTGGTTCATTGGTAGAATTTTGGGAAGATGTGGTTCATCTGTAAAGGAGACCGCTTATAAAACACTAATACGACCTATTCTTGAGTACTGCTCTAGAAGTTGAGATCCCTATCAGGTTGGATTGAGGGAGGACATAGAAGCAATTCAGAGGTGGGCTGCTAGATTTGTTACTGGTAGGTTTGATCATCACATAAGTGTTACGGAAATGTTTCAGGAACTAGGGTGGAAATCTCTAGAGGAAAGAAGGCATTCTTTTCGTGAATCGCTCCTGAGGAAATTTAGAGAACAAGCATTTGAGGCTGACTGCAGTGCAGTTTTACTGCCGCCTTACATTTTGCAGAAAGACCACAAAGATAAGATAAGAGAGATTAGGGCTCGTACAGAAGCACAAAGGCACTCATTTTTCCCTCGTTTTGCTTGGGAGTGAAACAGGGAGAGAAGATGCTAGTTGTGGTATGAGATGCCCTCCACCACGCACCATATGGTGGATTGCAGAGTATGTATGTAGATGTAGATGTAGAATTGCTGCAGACCTGGTCTTCTGCTACATGCCGAGTACTCAGTCACCAGCCACCTGTGCCAGCCTAGTAGAGTTTATCCCCATGCAAGTCTCTGTGAGGTTTTGGACTTTCTGCTTCCTGCAGACTGACTCATATGGTGAGTTTTCACTTCCTCTTATGGGGTTCTGGTCCCTGGTTATTATCAAGCCACCTTTGGCCCATGAAGCACCCATGCTAATAGTGTAATGGTGTTGTTACGTCGGTGCAGATAATAAATGTTTTTTTTTTTTTTTTTTTTTTTTTTTTTTTTTTTTTTTTTTTTATCGTTTCGCTTAAAGAAAGAAACCCAGTCTTTTCAGGTTATGTAATCAATAAAAACATGGTCAACAACACTTTTAAGAGTACTTATCCATTATTTTGTCACAATGTGTTTAGTATGCAATGAGGTCATATAACTTTCAGCTGATGACCTTGTTTTTAAGCCCAGTTCATTGGTGCCCAGCTAAATTGTACGAGGTGTGGCCATAAAATAACGGGACTACAGCTGTCGCAGAGTAACTACACGTGCACCAAAGATGAATAACCAATAGCTGTGAAACGTGCAGTCGAATGTGGCACTTCTGGTGTCTGTAGACAAATCAGCATGGCTGTGGTCTTCATTTGTGTAAGATAAGACTAAAAATAGAGCAACAAGTTTACTAAGGGAAGTGTATAGCAAAGACTGTTTATTACGTGCGCAAGTCTTTAGGCAGTTAAAGCATTTGCAAGATGGCCGAGAAGACATTGAAGATGACTCATGACCACAACACTCTTCAACATCAAAAACAGATGAAAATATAAAAAGAGAAGGTAATCTGATTCAATTTGGCTGTTGGCTGAGTATTTGATTTGACAGAGTGTGCGGCAAATTTTAAATAACCAATTTAACATGAGAAAAATGTGTGTGAAATCTTTGCCAAAAACTCTCACGATCCAACAAATAGAGGCTTGTGAATATGTTTGTACTGACACTTTGAATACCACAGAAAATTATCCCAATTTCTTGGAAAGCGTGATTATGTGACAGATCTTGGTATTTCACTTATGATCAAGAAACCAGGAACAAATCCATAGACTGGAAGGGCCCGTCACTGAGAGCAAATAAAGCTTGAATGAGCAAGTGAGCAAATCAAGTTTCGAAGTGTTGATAATATTTTCAATATTCATGGAATTGTGTATCTTCACTTGGTTCATAAAGTGAAAACTATTAATCAATATTGCTACCCGAGGTTCCTGCTCAACTCCATGAGGAGGGAAGGGGAAAGAAGGAGGGGGGGGGGGGGGGGGGGGATGGACACGAATTGTGGAAGAAAACATCATGGGTTCTACATCAAGACAACGCATCAGCTCATACAACACTGTCTATTAACAGGTTTCCAGCCAAGTACAGCCTCCTGGTGTTAGACCACCCAATTTATTTGCCTGGCCTGGCACAATGTGACATTTATTTCACACGTCAAATCTCCATTGAAAGGAACAATATTTCAGTCCACTGAAGCAGTGAAAGAAAAAGTGGCACACATCTGCAAGGAACTCACAAAGGAAGACTTCCAGTCATTTAAATTAATGGAACATTCAAATGGAGCACTTTAGGGGTATAGAGGAGGGCAGTACATTGAAGTTGAGAATAACTAAATAAATATGTTTTGCAAATAAAAGGTTTTAGAAAATGTTTTACAACAATAATTCTGTTATTTGACAGCCACACTTTGTATATTGCTTTTTAGATATGATCTCTAATTACTTTTTTCACATGGGCCTTATTCATATGTAAGACATCAAGCAAATTACATAATTCTAATAAAATGTTGTGTTGTTTGAAAAGGACTAGAAGTGCACACAGTTTTCTCAATTACTGTACCAAGACACGATTGGCAAAATTTAAGCGAGATTCGTGCATCTGTAAAGAGATCGATGTGCAAAGCATTCAACAACTACTACCGTCACACCTTAGTAAAAGATCTTGCCAAGAACCAAGAAAATTCTGGTCCTACGTAAATTGCTAAGAAGGGTGACGGCTTCTATTCAATCAGCCATTGGCCACTCTAGTGTGGTGATAGAAGACAACAAAAAGAAAACTGAAGCTTCCAATTTCTCATTAAAGAAATCATCAGACAGGAAGAACATACAAACATACTGTTGTTTGATCATCACACAAACATACCATATGGAGGACACAGTAATAGGTTAAACTATTACACATTAGAAGAATATGTCATCCAGTGTCTACACAATCACAAAATGTAATTTAAATTCCATTTATTGTACAGATAAAAATTCAAAAGTTATATTCATATGCACAAAATTTTAGATATTTTACATCTACATATTCTACACTACTACTGTTCTTTCCTTCACGCCTAAAAATTTTATTTTCTTCATATTAATTTACTTTAATGTGTATTTTCGCCAGATAGGGCTTGACTGATTATAATTTCCATGGACTCCTCTGTAGCTTGTATTTTACATGCTTACATTCATCAGTTCTGTTATTCTTTTACTTTATATTTGTTTTATTAATGTTTTCACATAATATCAGTCAAGTGTAAAACTGTTAATACTTCAATTTTGTAATCTGATTAATACACAAGTGTTTTAATGGACTTGGTCAAGAGTGCCATCTGTGACTAAGTTCTTTGACTTGTGCTGTTATACATCACATGTGGTTGTTTTATCAATGCGCCATCGCATTACAATCTTGCTACAATTTTTCATTTTTATTGGCAATTATGGGTTTCAGTGGTAATATATGTCAAAGCTCATACGGCATGTGATACACCTGCGATAATTTTTTTTGAGTATTTCGATTGATATAATGGTTTTTCCTGTTTTGATCTTATTTTGTTTCATATTGTCACAGTGTCCACTTTTGTATGTCATACAGCTGCCACTGATGATGAATTGAGACCGAAACTAGTAGCGGAATAAATAACATTATCACAGACAACACAGTCTTATGCATTTTGTACAATTCATACACGCTGTTGACCACCACCAAGCAAGATGTTACTGGATGTTATAATTGTTTTAAACAATGGATATTTCCCTTTCCTCTGCTCCCTTATCTTAGCCTTACATAGGAAACTTTTACAAGATTCAAGTACGGTCAACAAATGAAATAAAATAATTTAAATTTTGCTACAAAAATAATACACTAATAAAAAATTATTCTACTACATGAAACCATGAGTCAAACACAGATATGACAGAAAGTGTGTGTGATACAATGTGGGTCTCATGCATTTAGTGTTAAGAGAGGAGGAGAGGGAGTGAAGAAGTGAGGAAAGGGGAAAAACCAAATACCAGCTATTAAACAGATGTGCAATTAAATTATTTTTTATTTTACATGCACGAAGATTGATTTCAGACCATATCTGTAGCTGAGCGTTTAAGCACATTTGATTGCAATGAGGAGGGCTCGTGTTCAATTTGCGGTGTTGCTACCATTTTGTCTTTGTGGAGGATTCAAACAAGGTGTACACCGCCTTATGAGGCCCATTGTGGAGCTTCTAGGATAAGAAATAGTGGCTCCAAGGTTTGAAATACCAACAATGACTAGGACAGTCGTGTGCTGATGTCATGCCCTTCCACACTGCTTCCTAATGACAGCCACAGGATGACAGAACAGGCGGTCATGATGCATGGTTTTCAGACCCGGATCAAAGTGTTCGTTTAAGATGCATTTTAAATTTTAAAAAATGTTTGTTAGTATGTCACTGAACAACACTGAATTTCAATAATGGTATAATTTTGTACATATTTCAGTGTTTTTTGTCTTCATCACTGTAGTGAGTCAGGGTTCAAAATTTCTTTTATTAAGCTTTTAATTAAAAGCCGTTTTGCAAGATCTCCGCCTCATTCATCTGCAACACCATTAATGAATAGCAACATAAATCTGAAATAATGCCAGAAAATAATTTCTCAGCTCATACTTTACCATTTACAGTGTGGGCAAACAATTCTTCTGGTGTATCACCAAAAAAGGGCACACAGCCAATGAGGAATTCATACAATATAATGCCCATAGACCACCAGTCTACAGGTTTGCCATATCCCTGTCTGCAAACAAGAATTTTTATGTCAGATCTCAGAAATATAAATGATTTGCTCTGTACAGATTTATAATTCATTTACAAAAATAGATGAAGTGCCAGAAAAGATAATAAAAAAGTAATATATAATGTAAGCAATTACAGGTCAAAACAAATGACACACTTGTTCACACACAATTAATTTCTGTTCTCAATTCTTGCCTGCTTCTTGCACACAGACCTTGGCTGGAAATATTAAAATAGGAAATGGTAATATCCCAGATGAACACTCAGAAAATGATGGAAAACAAACCCTATCAAGTGCTCTTTTATGTTCTGCTACACATGGGACAATTGTGTGGTCAGTCACATCTGATACATTGCTTTAGCCCACACATATTTTTCAAATTAGATGTTGGTTTACAACAATTTAACAGCTTTATTTTAAAATGTTCACAAAATCACATCATAATCTATTTATTGGTGTAAATGGGCAACTAATCCTCATGAAACTAGATAAAACTTAGTAGATATCATCCACATTCACTGGGTAACATTACACATTCTATAGCAAGAAGATATTTACAAGTATTGGGTGCACTGTCAATAAGCAAGCAAGGTGAAAAAGCTTTCTGTCTTACATAAAGATGGTATTTTGTTTATGATGAGTTGGCACATGTTACTCAGTAATTGAAGTGTCCACTACTTCTGCAAAATTCTTTTGTTTATTGGCTTTTTAAAGTAGTTTTATGTTTTGATCAAATTAATGAACTGGACTACAGTTCCAGTAAGAAATATTCTGTTTTGGACAGTGTACAACCAACAGTACTTCATCCAAGATTTATAAGGAGTCTGTTTCTTCATTTACAACATGTGACAAATCGATGGCTGAATTAAAATGTAGGCATAGTTCCCTGGAATGCAATACATGTGAAGGACAACACAGGACTGGAATCACAAATGAGAACAAGGTCACAGCTAGTGTTAACCGAGTAGCAAAAGGGATACTTTACACTGGCTACCTTGTGAAGGGTACAACATTACCTGGTGTACACTATTCAAGTGTTTCAGAGCAACTGAATGAAAAAAACAAAAATTGTCATCTTGTCAACAATATCTGAGTGGCAATACTACCACTAACATTAATATATTTTTTCTAGAATAGTTTATCGAAATCTTTGCATTAACAGAGATGGTATACATTTTCTGTATTCATATCGTAAGAGAGCACTACAAGCTTTTCATCAGGCAATACTTAGTTAATTATTTGTATGTTCCTTGGCTCATAATTGTGACCTCTCACTATGATGTGAAATGAGTCAATTTTATAAGTACAATACACTTTCTTCGTGATAAATACGGAAACATGCTGAACGTTTACACAATTTTCTTAATGTATGATGTGTTTTTCTTTTCTTTAGTAACTTATAATTAACAATGTTAAATTTCTCCATTACACACACACACACACACACACACACACACACACACACACACACAAGAATATTATTAAAGATCTATGGCTGAATACCTCACTCCTCTTAGTGGCCTCTAGTATTAGATTCATCAATGATGTTTTCCAACTGTGACTGATGGTTGACAACAAGCTTCATAAGAGAGTACAAATACAGTGAGGCTGTTGTCAGTGCACCCAACCACTTAAACAGCTGTGTATTAGAGGATGTAGAGTGGACACCACATATTAACCTTATTACATGCTTTTGTGCAAGTCCTTGCTTCTCAATGATGAATTAGCCCAATGTCAATGCAAATAGGAAAAATAAGTAACTTTTTGACAGTTTCATTTCCAAAATCTGATATTATCTGTAACCCGAAATTTGTAGAGCTTAGACATTTAAGAAGATCTGTAACAGGTGACTTCCAACTCAGACTTATCAATATAAAAACTTATGCATTTAGAATACTAGATTTCATTTAATGAATTTTATCTAAGCTCACTGACAGTCCATTTGCAGAGAACTACTTTTTAATTTTCAAGAAAATACTATTACATTTTCAAGTGTGAAAGTTTGTTCATTGTGCTTGAATTAAAATTCTTGCATTTTCAGCAAAGAGAACTATTTCTGTTTCTTGGATATATGCTGGCCAGTAATTTATATACCAGAAATAATAAGAGAATACTCAATATATATTAATGTGGTACACCTGTAGTGATTATGTACCATTATAAAGATGCTGTTTCATTGTGTACACACTCTGGGTTTCTTAATGTCACACACCGCATCCTCTTAGAAATAAACCAGTTACCATCTATATCTCTGGTACCACAATATTTGACATTATGTAGGAGACTACTGTGTCACCAAAAATACCAGTTCCCAATATTTTGTCACTTAAATTTTGTATAACTTTATTTGTGAATTGAACAATAACATATTATGTGACAAGACCCTTTTGGCAACCAAATTGAGACTGAGTAAGTAAAATATTTTTAGACGAGGTGTGCCATGGTTTTTTGTGTACATAATTTTTCCACTATCTTCAAGGAGGAAAGTAGTGAGACTGGCCAGTAATTATTACTATCTGTCTTACTACTTTTTTGTGAAGGAGTCTGACCATAGTAGATTTCAGTCTGTCCAGAAATTTCCTCTGTGATAGTGATGCATTACATACATGACTGAATACATCGCAAATATTTGAAGAACTGGATTTCAGTACCTCACTTGAGATATTATAAACCACTTGAGAGTTGTTGCTTTTGAGGTAGTTAAGTACATTCTTTTTGCTTTGGCAGAGCACAGACTAATTATGATTTGATTCTTCCACAAGACCCAAAAACCAGAGAAGATAGTGATGTTGGATTCTGGGTCTGGAGCAAAGCTGATGATCTAACTCATTCCAAAGGTGTTTCACTGGGTTCAGGTAGAACTTCAGGCAGACCACTATTTCAGCAATGTTATTGTATACAAACCATTGTTTCCCAGATGGAGCTTTATGGCAGGGTGGATTGTCATGCTGATGCAAACAAACTGAAGTCTCCTAACTGTTCCTCTACTGTACACTTCTTAAGTACAATAAGGAAACCATATCAAACTATGAAAAATATTCCATATTGTAACACCACCTAATCTGTACTTCACTGTTGGCACTACACATGTTGATAGGTAATGTTCTCAAGGTATCTGCCATACACAAATCTTCCATCAGATCCCCACATAGTATACTGGGATTTATCACCCCAAATCATTCATTTCCAGACTGTCCAGTGGCTTAATCAAACAAGTTTATTTCTTGTGCTACACTTAATTTATTTGAAACACTCTTAATCTGTCTCTCATAACCACATAAATTCTACCCCCCCTCCCCCCCCCCCCCCCCCCCATATTTTCAGCAATCAGTTCAGCTAATTTATCCATCTAGCTCCTGTTAAGGTGTAGGTCATGTCTTTTCTATTGCCATTTGCCAATAGCAGCAAGTGGTACAGCACCAATATAAGCTCACCCAAGAACAGTAGCAACAAGCTCACATTTGTGCCTGAGTTTCATGTCCAAGCTGTTGCCTGCTCCCCAGCTATTAATACCTGGTCCCATTTATTCAAATCACTAGCAAGTGCATCAATAGCCTCTATTACCTGGCCAAGGATGGCACTAGGTTTTACAATACTTGTGACCTGGTACTCTGATCCTAGGTTCTCCAGTGTATGTTGGCCAACACCCTGTTAATGACTGCTACCTGTGAGTGAGATCTTCCTTTTAACTCAATTCAGAATCTGACCCATCTTTCAAATTCTTAGTAATGCTCTGATACGCCCTACTCTCATCTACAGCTGAATGATTCTCTTACTGTTAAAGAGAAAAACTGTAAGTGGAAAACTGTATTCACATTGAAAGGCAAATTAATTATAAGAAACAGATGTGTGCACTCACACTAAGATTTGCTACATTAAGACAAACAAATACCTTTTGAGAGAAAGCTATGCCCCAGCTTATGTGTTACTTATTGTACACAACATAACTCGTGTACACCTGTTTAAGGCATTTAGCTCAAATTCATCCTGGAATGTAAGAAATGCGCCATCACAACATCAACACTACACATTTTAGGCACACATGACATGTGGATGTTCACAATACCTTGCTCACAAATGTACCACTTGCAAATGATGAAACAAAAACTAAGTATATCTGAATCCCAAAAAGTACCAGTCTTTGTGCATTTAACTGGTCACATAGGGCTCTAATGATCGTCAGATTTGGACAATTAGGGTCAATACTCGAGAAAATGTGGAGGGATTGGAGGTGACTGAAGATGTGAGTAAGAATCAGCCTTAGTGGATATATTTTGCAACGAAGTAATTCATCAATGCAAAGTAAGAATGGAGTTCAATTTCTAAATACATTTGCCCAGTTTATGAAAATTTGATGAATCAGAGATTATGAATAGCAAAGCTTTGATGGTGGTAACATTTAAAAGTCATAAAACACAAAAATGGATCATCTTGCTTTCGGACAATTCTCTCCTTGATTTTCCACCATGTTACAACAACAGTATTTCCAAATTAAACATAAAGTTATGAATACTGTTCGGCTACGTGTTTCACTGAAATTATACACCACCATAGATTTGGATATCTTGACTGCAAAGGAAGTTCCTAACTCGGGTTCTGAACACAGACACTAATGACTGCCTAACTGTGAAATATCATGTCTTGAAAACTGTCAAGTGGATCAGGAAATGCATTTAGCACAGGAGTAATATGTTTAAATCAAGTACTTGCGGCCCATTACATGACGCAATTCAACACCTCCCTTTAGTCACAGGGATATCTTACATTGCACCTAAAGTAAAGCAAGTTAACAAACAATAAACTGGAATTTTTTATGATTTTGTCTTCGCTTGATAAGCCAATCAAAGAAATCAGCCAGTTAATGGAAATGAAGAGGGTCTGGAGGAGGCAAGTCCAATAGTTACATAAGTGGTCCAAACTGCATACTTTTTTTCCCTTTTTTTTGCACGCAAATATTTATGTTAAAGTTAAAATCACATCAAAACTCAGAAAAATCATACTAGAACCAACAGAGGGATTTAAGTAGATTTTTCTGGACCAAAAAACCACCAAGCCTACAGCCAAATCAAGTTCATAGTAAAACAGAATTATACTTATTAAAAGGTCCTCACACTATAGTCTGATTAAAATTACTTGATAGCTGACACTTCAGGTGTTCGAGCTGGTTTCCTCCAATCAGAGTGCTCAATTTCACACCCAAACCATTCGCTGTTGCCCAGATGCCAGAACAATCTGCCCTTTCACTTTCAATTCCTTGTCTGGTATTCTTTTTTTGATGTGTTTTGATCCCAAATCATGGACCTGGCACTTTTATTTCGTGTTTCATCATACATGATAACCACACCACAAACAATACACACAAATAACTATGCGAATGAAATACAGACACTTTACACATAGCAGTAACTAAATACTATTCGATATCTCCGCACAAGGTGTGATTCAGGATCACATACGCGGTTATCATAATCACCGAGATCGGCTTACATTATATAAGCTTCACAAAACATTGCATGACACTGAGTTTTTGAGGCTACAATTCATCATTGTGACTGGGTGATCACAGTCAAATATACAATAACTTGCATCTGTGACTTAGTTTAGCACAATGGAGCATATTAACCTGCCATGTTGGAGGTTGTTTATCAACTGCCGTGAAACTTTAGTTCTGATTCTTTGTCATGTCATTTTTATCATCATACTGACTTTACCAAGTGCCAATGACGACTGCTTATCAGTTGTGGTAACATGGCAGCTCGTGCAGCCAGTTTGAGGACAGTCTGAGGTAAAAAACGATAGTGAGACATTAGAGTTTGCTTTTAACACTGAAACTGAACTTTCTCAGTCTTGAGTTTGCTTGTAATGGTTGCCGTGAACAAAGCAATTGTGATTTTTAACAAAACGCATCTCCTTCTGCAGTTCAGTCATTGGTAACTCAAAATCAGATGTCAACAAATCACCTCTCATTTTTGACATACCTTGCAGTCACCACATCCAACATTACTCTGTGTTACACATTAACAGCACTTGTGAAGTGACTTGTCTTGTCTGTGTGTTACATATAACTGAGCAGTAGTCAGTGGCCAATGTGGCAACACTGTAGCGGCAAGTTATAGATGTCAATTATCAAGTAATTTTAAATGGACTATAGTTGAAATCTAAGCAATGGAAGTTTACAAAATCCTACACAAGACTAACTCAGATTTCAAGATTGCCTGTCAGTCTACTCAGAATCTGGTTCCATTAGAGATGTAACTGCTGATCATCATTCATTTTAAAATCTGTGTCATCAAGCACATGTATTATACAGAAGAAGGCTGGACTATTCGGTGTGGAAATTACCTCAATATAACTTCTGGTGCAATGTATTCTGGTGTTCCATAAACTTGTTTGTCAGAAAACTGCTTGGTTTCCTTGTCAATGTAGCCTTCATACAAATTAGTAGCCACTGTAAAAAAAGAAACCAAGCATGAAATAAGTTTTTCTTCATAGACAACAACAACAACAACAACAACAACAACAATAATAACACATTAAAACATATGAAGGAGGTTAACAGCTTATGTGGTTGCACAGATTTTTTGCCAAGTGACATTCTTTAGAGTTTCTGTATAAGTAGTTTAGTTTCCACTGATTGAAATTGCTTCAATCAAGACTTAGGAGTAGTAGACAAACAACAAGATTCAAAAATATAAACAACAAAAATTACTGCTTTTAAAAAAACTGTTTTCGGCATCTTTTGATTGAGTGGTGCAATTATTGCAAATACGAGACCAATGTAAACTGCAAAAGAAATTGTTCTTTTCAAGTGGTTTTCCTCTTTTTGAGATACTTCTAAATTAGCACCCTTTTAGTCCAGTCCTTCACCACAGATTTCTTATGCATTACACTGTTGTGTTTTTATTGCCCCAGATGGAATACCTGGATTATTATCTGCCAGAAAATGACACAATAAGAAATAAGGGAACAGTTCAACATTCGTATATGCTATTTTGAAACTCTGCCCTATCTATCTGGCACACTGTACATCTATGCTGCAAAGGTTGCAAGCACAAAAAGCAGGTAACTGCAGTAAATCTACATAATGTTACGTGTTCGGATGAAAAACATGGATAAGGTCATATGAGCCTAGAAACAATTTTTGTACAAAGAATTAATTCCAAATTTTAATCAAATGCAAAGCAATTTGATCTCTAGACCACTGTTGCATTTTCTCAAACAGCTGAGAGCAGCACTATAATATGATCTGTGAATGCATTAGTAGATACTTTGTCAATCTCATTCAAGTCCAAATCCTAAAGCTGTGTCATCAAACTAAAACAATTAGCACTAAAAGCACATTTATTACAAACACAAACATACAGCCCAAACAGAATGTATAGTCAGAACAGAACTGAACTTCTGGATGGGGAGTGCTGCTACACAAGATATTTCAAGAACCATCTAGAAATGATAAATACCAAACAACAAGTAACTGATGGTGGTTGGGTTTCAGCTGGCGACCTGCAGCACATTAGCCACTGACCTTAACACTGAGCCAAATTTCATGCACCATAGCTCGCTACAGTGCTTCCTCTCCCAGAGAAACAGCAATCCACTGTTTCAAAACTTCTCAATGGAACTGACTTCTGCATCCTGGGTCTAGATCTTGTCAATGGTACTCTGCATGGCATACTCACAGATACTCACATTCTGTCCACGTTGTTAGCTCCTCTCCCTTGAGACATGCATCATCAAAGGTAGCCCCTCTCATTGGAGCTTCGCGATCTTTGAGTGGGTCTCCAATTCCTTGAACCTCTCTGCATTCTGGACCATAGTAGGGCTTCATACAAATAATACGGAGGATGTCTCTGTGCTTTTGTCTTTTCAATGAAGAGTCATACCCCTCGACTTTGTATGAGACTTTTGATGAATGAAGGATACAATATGGCCCAAGAAACATTTCAGTAACTTTTCCAGTACTCCCACTTTTTACACAGGCGTAAAAAGGCATAACAAGTCTCCTGGCCTGTATCGCACTGGCCAATGCATGGAGTTATCGCTCCCTCTGTCTTTCTCGCAGGGGTCCAGGTCCTGCAAGTGAGCCAGCCGTCTTGCTCTCTTGGTCCTGGTGATAAGATGTTCTGCACAGACACTGAGTATCATTTGGTTGAAACAGGAGCAATGCACTCATGTAGCCATTGTTGTTTTGACCACATGACCATCAAATAGAAAGAATGGTGTGAGCCTGTAGTGTGTTCCTCCACTGTATTGTATGTGAATGTCACAAGGAGCAGTATAGTATCCAAATCTTTCAGATTGACTTCAATGTAAATCAAGAGTGTATGTGCCAATTTCTTACTGAAGCATTATGTAAGACCATTCATCTGTGATGATAGGCAACTGTCAGCCTGTGGATGAAGGCTCATTGTGAAGTTACCTCCAATACTAGTCTGTGGGAAAATTTTGTCACAGACATCATCACACTGGGTGCTCCATGCTTTAAAATGATGTTTTCTATGTTAGTCTGTCACAATGGTGAATGGTTCTCCAAATAAATACAGCCAGAACTTACTGACGAATAAAACAAGTGCAACCATTCTTTCTCAATTGTAGAGTAGTTCATCTCGGACTTGGAGAGTACTCTGTAAGTGAATGATATCACTTTTCCAGCACCTTCCTGAATTTGCACTAGAACTGCACCTATCCCATAACCGCTAGCATCTATGTGAAGCCCTGTCTCAGCATTCTTGTCATACAATGCTTGTGCTGGAGAAGACATCCTCAATGACATGGAAAGGTCTTTCTTGTGCCTCATTCCAGGATAATTTACCATGCCTTGGTGCAGAAGTCCTTTACAAATTGCTAGTAGTACAAGCACAATCAAGAAAACTTCTCAAATCATGAATGTGTCCATGGCTGACAAAAACTTTGCTCCTTTTAAGCTGTGCAGGGTGTAATTAATACTCAGCAATGGACTGACATCTTTCTTTCCAATTTTTGTCAGTCATCGGTAGTTAACGCAGAAATGCCATGTGCCACCCTTCTTCACAAAAAGATACAGGAGAGGACAGAGGACCCTTTGTATGTTCAATGATGTCATTGGTGTCATCTTGCAACATGTTCCTCACTTCCTCCCAGATTATTCACCACTGAGCTTGCAACAACCGACATGAGAGCTGCCTAATTGGTTTATAACCACCGGTGTTGAGATAGTGTTTTAGCATGACACACTTCATTTGTCTTTTCTCCATGCCAGATTTGAAAGCATCTAAAAACTGACACAGAACAGCTATCTCCTGCCAATACTGTTCCATTGTCAGGCCAGATCCTATTGCCAGTTTGGTACTAGCTTCTTCCCCTTTATTGCGTTCACTTGTACCGGACGACAGTTTTTTATCTATAACAATAAGCTGCACTTCCTGGACTTGTTTGGCTGTCCCTACACATATACTTTTAGGGTCGAGTTGTGGCTGCTTGTGACAATTAGTGATCCAAAGCTCTCCTTGACCACATACAAAGCTTATGATCATTGCTGACATGTAGATTTCTTTTGTGAGCCTGAGTAGCATTTTGTAATATACGAAAGCTAAACAGTTGAACTGGGCATCTTGACTGATAACTGGAATTTGTCTTGTTGACGATGGTTTGGTGCTTACTGGCACTCAAGAGTGATGTTATCAGAATTCATTGATGATGGTGGGATAACAATGTCTTCAACAGCTAACAACTGATTGGAATGCGCACGGAGGCTTTCCGGCAGTCGATCTTCCCGCAAACCATACGCGACTGGAACAGGAAAGGGAGGTAATGACAGTGGCACGTAAAGTGCCCTCTGCCACACATCGTTGGGTGGCTTTTGGAGTATAAATGTAGATGTAGAACTATCTCTATCATGTGTGCTCATTGGAACAGCTTTATCAATCTGGAACTCTTATCTTCCTCATTCAATGCCTGCTTGTGATGCCTGCAAGAAGTCTCATACAAGAATAATCTAATGACTACATTCAAATGAAATGACAAATTCAAAGGCTGTATTTTGTCATAGATTCTTGTCATTCTTGCAAGATATGTTCCTGTCAGTTGGATGTATTTCCCACCTACGGCTTTCAGCAAAATCGCTTTCATATCACAGAATACGACTTCTTTAGCTGACGATGATATGCATCCGATATTCAGAAAAGGAGAACCTAAATCAACTAGTGCCTGGACAGGTTAGTCGTTGACAAGATTTCCTAACATCTTAGGGACTGTCATTCATTCAGAATTTTTATCTGCGGCAGCCTCACCTCCACAGATAGTCACCTCATTTAGTTTTCTTGAAGTCAGTGGCTATGTGAGCAGCTGGTACCTCTGTACAGCAATGATGAACGGCTGCAGTGTGTTGGAAAGCGACCTCGTCCAGGGTACGGTGATGGCCTTTGTCCCACAAAACAACTACAACTGTTCACAGCTGAAAGGCATGAACAGGACTGTTGTGACGATTCATGTCTGATGGCACATTAGTCACTGAAATCTCACATTCCTTCTCTGCAGTATCTTACCAGGGCATCCACAATGGAAACATATAGACTTCCAAATGTCTCTTCTTCTACAGAGCATTATACCTAATGTAGGTTGGGTTGAGTTGTTTGGGGGAGGAGACCAGACAGCGAGGTCATCGGTCTCATCACATTAGCAGGGTGTATACGCAGACAAGGGAAAAAAAATCCCGGATTTCCCGGTTAAAAATAAACTTTCTCCCGGGTAAAAACACATGTTTTCTGTCCTAAAGCAATAGTGTATTTTCCTTCAGAACTGCAAAAACTTATCAATCCTTTGAATGGTTATGGTTTTGGACACGGGCGTAGAATTTTCCGGCACTTTATAAAACGAAACTCAGGGAAAAAAGACACGTTTTGGAAATATCTTTGATGTGCAACAACATGCACGCTGCGTATTTTCGTATTACGGAAGTATACATCGGAATTCCACCAAACACTGCAAGTTACTTTCCAAATCACTGAAATCAAGATTGTGATGTGCTTTTGTAAGCCAGTCATAGCTCATGTCACATGATTTCGCCAGCTGATGACAGCGAATATTTAGAGCATATGGCGCGTGATGTAGTCAGCCAATAGCAACATCATTGTTAAGTAGTGGTAACACAAGTTAATGGTTTAAATTAATATACACTGTGTTGCTACAAGAAAAGAAAAGCTTTCACACATAATATTGGTCTCTAAGGTTAATAAACTGCGAGAGAATCTAATTCGCATATAATGTTGATTTTTTTTTTTTTGCGCATGTTATTCTTGAAGGTATATCACACAAATGTGGCAGTAAAATTTTTAATAATGACATAAATGTCTGATCTTCAGGGTTCGAAAATCTTCTAAATGGCTCGTCATTAAAGAGTTGATTTTTAGATGAGACTCAATTGCTCTGTAATTTAAGAAATTCATGGTACATTCTCGCGCATGATCCAACATACGTTACAGGATATTTACATTGAAAGTAACGCTTTTCAAACCAGCATTCCCAATATTTTTTCGTGACCTGTTAGAATTAGGTTCGTTTGAGCAGTTGCCATAGAGCGCCGCTCTATTTCTAACACGTCACGGAAAAATATTGGGAATGCAGGTGACACCGCGCTTGCGCAGCTACCATGACGTATGAAGCCTGTATGTACGTACATATAAAACATTAAAAGATCTTACATTCTGTTGTAAAAGTAGCAAGACATCACTGGGTACTCCAAGAGCATCAGAATTTCATGAACCATACTAAAATGTGCACATTTAAACTGCAACTTAAAGTACACATTTGTATGTCCATATTCCCAATGAAGTAGACCTCGACCTGATATTAAGCTTTTCAGTGTGGTTTTCACAGTGTAAAATTTCTTGGAGCACCAGTACTGTATTACATCATGTTTGGTTCTTTATTATGGCATAATGCCATACGTGCTAGAAGATGAAAACATGCACTTGAAACACAGTGAACAGTTGAAATTAGCCAGTACTGTGGAATTAAAAATTTCGTTCCAAATACATTGACTGCCTCTGCGGAAAAGGTTAATAAAAACCCAATTTCTTTAGCAAACAGACAAAAATAACTTCATTGTTCTGAAAGGTGATTAATGCTTGACTGTCCGAAAGGTGGAAATAAAATAAAAACTGAAACTAATTAAATATTTAAGCCTTTCGTAATTATGTGAATGTATTATAATTCACTTGATACCTCCTGGCCACAGATATCCGTTTTGTTTTCATTTGACGTGAGAGTAAAAGAAGGGGAAACAGCAAAATTACTAAACATAAACACGATGTAAAACATTAAGACAGAACACGTGCATCTCTAAGAGGTAATCCTGTGTGTGAACCTCAAAGGGCCTCACTGCCCGTTGCCAGTTATGGAAAAGCCCTTCCATTGGAGGCTGAGCAATGGAATGGTATGAAGGTGTGTGTGGTGTGGACAGTGTTTATATGCCTGGAACACTGTAAGTAGCAGTTGCCTTATGTAAAGTGGCGGTTCACCAGCCTCTGCACAGTGGTTTGGTATAAATCTTGTTCTGAACACTCCAGTGGCCAACCAAATCCCTTCATGGTGCAACAAGTCCAATATCTTTAAGTAAGAGGAGCACACCGTGACCCATAGCGTAGCCATGATTGCGCAAATGCCCAGTAAAACTGAAGTAGCCAAGTCTGTCTGCCCAGCATGTACTGTGGCTAAGACATTTTGCAATTTTAGAACCTTAAGGAACAGTTTCTTCAGGTCCTTAAGTAGTGGCAACCATGTAAGCTTAGAGTCAAATATGAGGCCCAGAACCCTCACTATATCTTTAAAATTAAGAACAGTGTCCCTCATCCTCAATTCTGGAAAGGTGAAAATGGAATGGAATGGTTAAAAAGAACACTCACAGTCCTCTCATTTGAAAACTTTAACAAGAGTTAGTTCCAAATGACGTGTTGACACTGTAAAACTTTAAGAAGAGCAAAATACATAGAAGTCACCCACAAACAAAAGTACAAGGATGATATCTTTATTTCGCCTTGTGAGGTATCGCAGCATACTGTAATGGACTCTGTCATGACCAGGGGACATGTCATGAGCTCCAGACAATGCAGAATCCATCTCCCACATAGAATATGGGCAGTAGTAATTTTCATCAGTCGTACTGCTCCTCTCAGCAACCACTCTATGGCACTGGAAACCTGAATCCTGACTGGCAGTTACAGTAACTGTGGCAAGATAGGCACCCATAGTTTGGGCAATGTCTCATGGATTGGTTTGGAGAGTACCGTTCCCCATTACAGCAGCCATCGCTCCTCTCCCAGAAATTCTCCTGATCATCTCCCATACAACAGAACACTTCGTGGAACAATTGATGGTGTTCAGGAACTGTTCCCATGACCTCTTCATGCTCTCTTGAACAATCTGGCAACATTTTGTTCTAACCACCCGAAAGGCTGCAAGATTCTCTGCAGTTGGCCGGTACTTGATCCAACACAGAGCCGCATGCCTACCTAGTCCCGATTGAACAGCGGCATTCGTCGCTCCACCAAAGGACAGACTGCCTCTTCAGCTGTCCTGCGAACTGTGGAATGGATGCATTGGCAGCGCGGTGAATCATTTTGGTAACATGATCCACCCATGCCTCGACATTGGCACAATGGTCAAACTGGGCTAGCTACTATATAGTGTCCAGTCCGCCCTACTGAGCACCCACGTGGCAGTTTCCTATTGGACTCCACTCCATCTGGCAGATGGATCCGCATCAGGAAGTAATCACTTCCGTCCAAGTCATCGAACAATTCCCACTGAGGAGTGTGATCTAGGGCTGGAGAACAAAGTGAGAGATCGATGGCAGAGAACAAGCCAGTTGCAATGCAGAAGTGTGCACTCTGACCCGTATTTAGCAAATATGCACAGTATGACACAAGAAGCTTCTCAATTGTTCAATTGTTCGGCCCCTGGGCCAGGTAGCTGCAGAGTCCTGAAGCACGTTGTGTGCATTAAAATCACCACAAATGATGAAGGGGTAGGGGAGCTAGGTAAGAAGGTAGTTGAGAGCCACTTCATCGAGTGCATCATGTGGCAGCAGGTAAAGGGAACATATTGTCAATGGATGATGCACATGCAGCAATGAGGCAACTGCTTGTAAATTCATTGTAAGGGAGAAAGGTTAGGAGTGGTAGTCAGTACTGACGAAAATACCTACGTCTCCTCTAGCTCTCTCTCCACTCAGGTCGTCTTTTTTTGTGGAGTGCATAGCCACGTAGCTCAGGGGTGTATGACTGATGGAAATTGGTGTCCTGGAGACAGAGACACAATGACCTACCCTGAGATAGAAGACAGAGTTCCTCTACATGCGACCTGAACCCCTGCAAGTTCCACTGAAGTGTGAGAGCCATTTACCTATGGGATAGCACCTTCATCCTGTCGCTCCACCGGGGTGGGGAGACTGCACTGGGTGGAGGTTCAGTCGTGGGGCGAGACGATTGTCTCACATGTACCTCATATTCCATTAGCTCTGGAGAAAAGTTAGATGAAGTATCAGGGACGACATGGTCCGGTGATTTACTACTAGAGTTTACCTGTTGTTGCAGTTTGACATTAGCTTTTCTCTGTTTTGTGGGCTTTGCTGGAGCTGGAGTAGGAGTGGTCATGGCCGTGCTAGGCTCTCCCAAGTTGGCCACTCCACCTTTGTCTGCTGTTCTTCGGGACGACTATGGGCTCTGAAACACTTGCTGCCTTGCAAGTGCACTGAACAAGCAGATGTTAGTGCAGACACTCACAACCTTCATTTGGGTAGAAGTATCAGCTTTTGGAGTAGGCTTCTGAAGGATTGTTGCAAATGATGTAGCAAATGTGGAAGGCTGCATGGATTTTTAAATCTTTTTGGCCTCTCCACAAGGGTACGCTTTGTTGTTCTTATTTACTGCGCTTTACGTTCCTGTAGAGGGATTCTGCAGTCCTTACTCCAAACAGGGTGGTTTCCAGAGCAGTTGATACATTTGGCAGGAAACTAACAACCAACTCTTTAATGCTTTACTGCAGTTGCCACACGTTGCTTCTCTCTTACACCCTAGGGTGGTAAGCCCAAAATGCTGGCATTTAAAACAGCACATCGGATTTGGGATATGCAGCTGTATGTACAGGTGAAGAAACCCCACCTTGACATGCTCAGGGAGTTTTTTGGTATTGAAGGTAAGAACGAAGGAGTAGGACTTCACCATTTCTCTACTCACTCTTCTCATAATGTTCTGAACATCAAAAATTCCCTTCAGAGCCCACTCATCCTTCATTTCTTCCATAGCATTAGTAACTAGGTCCCTATATGATACAACATCTTTCCTGAAGTTCAAGGTGCTATGGATCAATTGCATATTCACCCAGGCACTTAGCTTCTGTAGTTAACAGCTTCTTAGGAGCTGGATATTTCAACCAACAGTGTCCTATTTCGCAACTGCTTTACAGATTTGAGAGTCACGGCAATTCCTTCTAAGCCCTTCTGGATTCAGAAAGACCAGATTTTCTTGAAACTTCCATCTTTACTTTTTGTTACTAAAATCACATTTTGATTCCCAGCCTATGCTCTGTTACTCTTTATTGCATTGTTCTGATTTACTCCCGTAACTGGAGGACTGGCTACCCAAGCACTCTTGTTAGACTGGGTGTTGTTACCTCCTAAGTGACAGTGCAGCATACCTTGAGATTGATGTTTTTTTTGTACTTACAGTGACAGGGGACTAGAGGCACTAACCAGTCCCCAGCTCTGAAATCCTGGGTTCGCCAAGCCTGTACCCAGAAAATGAATGCTGGGCCCCCTACAACTCAGCATCTCCACTATATGATGAGTAGCAATGGTCTTTATCATAATACTGTTACATTTCATCCTGGATTTTCCAGTGTTTGATTTAATTACTAACTACTGGTAGATTCCATATTCCTAGATTTACGAAAATCATTTGACATGGTGCCCCACTGCAGACTGTTAACAAAGGTACAAGCATACGGGATAGGTAGCCAGATATGCGAGTTGCTCGAAAACGTTTTTAGTAACAGAACCCCGTACATCGTCCTTGATGGTGAATGTTCATAAGAGACAAGAGTATCATCAGGGGTGCTCCAAGGATGTGTGGTAGGACTGCCACTATTTTCTATGTACATAGATGATCTGGCAGACAAGGTTAACAGCAATCTGTGGTTGTTTGCTGATGATGCTGTGGTGTATGGGAAGGTGTCATCATTGAGTGACTGTAGGGGGATAAAAAATGACTTGAACGAAATTTCTAGTTCCAAATCCAGAAAAAGGTAAGTTAATGCAGATGAGTAGGTAAAAATTCCATAATGTTTGAATACAGGAATTGTAATGTGTTGCTTGTCATGCAAGTATTATGAAGACTCTTTGGAAACGCAAATGGGAATCCCTGGAGGGAAAGAGATGATGTAATTCTTGAGGAACACTATTGATAAAATTTGGAGAACCAGCATATGAAGCTGACTGGAGAATGATTCTTTTGACGCCGACATACATTTTGCATATGGAACATGAAGATAAGATGTGAGAAATTAGGGCTCTTGCACAGGCATATAGACAACTGTTTTCCCTTCGCTCTGTTTGCAAGTGGATGAGGAAAGGAAACTACTTGTGGTGGGACAGGACATTGTCCACCGCGCGCTGAACAGCAGCTTGTGGAGTATGTAGATGTAGATGCAGAACTGCAAGAATATGCCGAAAACTTCATTTTTCAAGGCAGCATTGCACTGGCATCTACATGTAAGAGCATTTCTTCAAATGACCTGCCTCAACAGTGAACTGTCACAAGAGCCAAACTGATCTAGCATTGCACAAGTCATTGGCCTCTATAATTGCATGATGTCTGTAGTCTAAGTACTCCCCATCACAACAAATTTGGATGAAACGCAAAGCAGCACAGCAAAAGCAACTCTAGATATTCTTGCAAAAACTGTGGGATGAGTGACACTCACATGGATTTTAGTCATGTACTCAATGGAGGGCAAACTGAACATTTGTGAAAGGTAAGTGAAAACTTTGATCCTATACTTAATTGTAAGAAGTTCCCTTTGAAACTGAAAAATTCTTTTGGAAATAAAAACTTTGTGGTCCCATGCACAAGCTGAAATTTACCCAAAACACAAGTTTCTATCTTTATTCATATAGAAGGTATAGTCTTGTGAAATCATATGAATCTTTGTGAAACATCCTATCTATAGATGCAATGATAGATCATATTTTTGTTCTACCCATTACTGAACAGCTTAAATCCAGTTCAAAAAAGTATGGCACTTCATTCAACAGCTGCATATGGAAGCTACTGGCATCCTCATTCAAAGAATTGCAGTGTGTTCTGGGAAAAATGTCAATTACTATACAAAACTTACAACCAACATAGCTTACTTATTAACCAGCAGCATAAGGAATCTACAACTACATCTACATCTACATCTACATCTACATCTGCAACTCCAACTCCAACTCCACTCTGCACAACACTGTTAAGTGCATGGCAGAGGATATGTCCCACTGCATCAGTATTTTTTTCTCCCCTGATCCATTCACATATGGAGTGCGGGAAAAATGATCCTTTAAATGCTTCTGTGTGGGCTGTAATTAAACTAATGTTATCATCACAATCCCTATGTGAGCAATATGTAGGGGTTGTAGTACATTTCTACAGTCATCATTTAAAGCTGGTTCTTTAAAAATTGTTAGTAGTTTCTGTATATCTTCAAGAGTCTGCCAGTTCAGTTCTTTCGACATCTCAGTGACTCTCCCGAGGTCAAACGAGCCTGTGCCCATTCATGCGATCCTTTGTATACATTTCATATCCCCTGCTAGCCCTATTTAGTACAGATCCTACACACTTGAGCAATATTCTAGGATTGGTCACACAAATGATTTGTATGCAACCTCTTTTGTAGACTGATTGCATTTCCCTAGTATTCTACCAATCAACCAAAGTCTGCTACCTGCTTCACGCACAACTAAGCCTATGTGACTGTTTCACTTCACGTCCCTAATAACTGTTGACCAAAAACTTTAGAGAAAACCTCACTTCACCTGTACATCAGTTCCTTAATCATACTGTAATCATTGCAGGAGACTTTAACCATTCAGCAATCAGTTGAGATAATTACAGATTTGTTAGTGGCAGTCATCACAAGACATAATTTGAAATGATACTCATGATAGATATCCATTAGATCTAATGGCAACAAACAAACCTGACCTCTTTGAAGAAGTCCATGTCGAAACTGGTATCAGTGACCATAAAGCAGTTGTACCAACAATGAATACCAAAACACAAAGGGCAACTAAAACAAGCAGAAAGGTTTATATTTTCAGCTAACTGGACAGAGAACTAACAGTGTCATACCTCAGTGAGGAGATTAAAACTTTCAGATCAGGACAGGAGCGTGTACAGCAACTATGGCTCAAGCTTAAAATAATAGTTGACCATGCACTGGGTAGATATACACCCAGCAGGACAATTCATAATGTGGGAGATCCTCCATGGTGTACAGTAACTGTAAATAAACTTCTAAAGAAACAAAGATTACTGCATAATAAGCACAAAACACAGTAAAGGGCTACCCCAATTGATTGCTGGATGGTTAAAGTCTCCTGCAACAATTACAGTATGATTAGTGAACTAATGTACAAGTGAACTGACATTTTCTCTAAGGTTTTGCAACACAGCATATGGCAGTATTTTCAGAAAAAGTGGCCAAATGGGTAACACATCCCATACTTATGTCCTGCCGATACATGGTCTGTGGCATAGCAAAATTATTCAAAAGATTATATATATATATATATATATATATATATATATAGAGAGAGAGAGAGAGAGAGAGAGAGAGAGAGAGAGAAAAAAAATCAGTGGTCAGATGTAATCAATTAATTACAGTGTTTAAGTGAATTACTATAATTTTTGTACCTGCCCATACAAATATTGACTATACAGATACAACAGCCTAACTTCCAACGGTCCCAGATCCAGTGATCAATACTTATGAAGTATCATGATTACAGGTAGATAGTAAACTGATCCATTTAGTCCAGTCATTCCCTGCTGCATGAATGATGCTATCTCCAAGTTGGCCATCCATCATAAAACACAGTTTTCCTTATGAAAGTATTCCAGCCCTACATTAGGTACTTATTTTACTGCACACTGCCACTTACTAATCACAGTAATAGTTCTGGTATTGAAAACAGATCAAAATGAGCAACAAGTAGGATTGCCATCACCTCTCCTGTGCAACTTTTAGAACTCTCACGATAATTATAAGGAAGTACATGATATGAAATCTTTCGCTTGCTGTCATGCTTACTGGAGCTTCTAATATTGAGAAACTGGTTTGTTTGTATTATGAATCCAACCAGCCACACCTCAATTTTTTTCCCATGAGAAAATCCAGAGGGAGTCTGGTGCCTTCTTTGTATACCCTTTCTTAAATAGTATGTTACTCATCGTTGTACACACATTTTCAAAATTCCCTTTTGTTATTCTAATGTTTAACAGAAAATTTGGTGCTACAATTTCAGCATTGTCACATTTGTAACTGTAGGGTTACCACAAACAATGCTTTGAGACAATGTACCACAATTTACAGCTCCAAAGTCAAAGGAATGTTATTTCAGAGAATTTGTCCTCACCACTCCCCTAGCAATGTTCAAGAGAACATTTAGAGCATTAAAGGAGCATATGAAAAAAGCAGTTATCATTATTTATGTGAGATCAAGTGTGACAGGCAATATGAGCTCTGGAGAGCTGTTTCACAGCAGGCAGTTCCACACCCTGCTCCATCTTCTGCAGGCACCATAGTAGAAAATAGAAGTGTTATTTGACACCAATTTTCAGAAGAGGTCTCTAGCCTGGGCTCATTCTTTCAGCAGCTATCTGGGTTGGACGGAGAGTGTCATCATTGGCATCCCTGAGTGCCACCCGCCTTTTGTGGACATCCCAGAAGGCCTCCTGTGACAACACCACGATAATCTAAGTCACTGCAGAAGCTATGCTAACATAAATGACTGATGTCTCACCCAACCCGTGCCAAAAATGCTATTTTTGTATTTATTTATTTTTTCCATCACTTGGCCATCTGGAGCATCCACTTCTGTCACTTTCATTTCTTGTCAAGTTTGATAGGCACTACATTTTTGGACAAAATGATGACAACACCGTTGAGCATATCTGGGATGTCTTGCAACACGCTCTTCAGAAGAGATCTCCACCACCTCATACTCTTACAGATTTATGGACAGCCCTACAGGATTCATGGTGTCTTCATACATTAGTTGAGTCCATGTCATGTCATGTCATGTCGCGGCACTTCTGTGCGCTCGTGGGACCTCTATATGATATTAGGCAAGTGTAACAGTTTCTTTGGCTCTTCAATGTATAATTTGATGCCAGGTTCACAGTTTGCCTTCAGGAAATGGAAATACAGTGAAAAATACTATTTATTGTTTTGTTTGTAAAGTACTAGGAAAGCTTAATGATAGGTTTAGCACAGTAGCTGTTGTCTTTCATTTAATAAAAGCATTTAATTATGTGGTCCATGCAATACTTTTGCGTAAGTTGGGAAATTATGAGATTACAGAAAATACTCAACAATGATTCACATCACATCTTGAATGTGGGAAGCAAAAATTTGTTCTCCAGTGTCAAACAGAGTGAGGTGGCGCAGCACTTAGCACAGTGGACTTGCATTTGTGAGGATGATGGTTCAAACCCAGGTCTGGCCATCCAGATTTAGGTTTTCTGTGATTTCCCTAAATTGTTCAAGGCAAATGCCAGGATGGTTTCTTTGAAAGCAAACGGCTAATTTCCCTCCCCATCATCTACACAATCCGAGCTTGTGCTCTGTCTCTAATGACCTCGATGTTGATGGGACATTAAACCCAATCTTCCTTCCTTCGTTCCTTCGTTCTTTCTTTCCTTCCTTCCTTCCTTCCCTTTCAGTGTCAACAAACTGGTAAGAGATCTGAAACTGACTGGGGTCATGTAAAGTATGTGTGCCACACAATTCTTCCCCGAGTCCAATGCTATTTTTGATGTACATCAAAGAGCTGCCACTAAATTTGACAGCTGATTGAAAAAATTCTCTTTTTCTTTGAATTCTTGGGAATGGGCATAGATTGAAAGATTCCTTTGAAGAACCACTTCCAAGATTGTGTGCATAAACCAAATACCCCTACCTTCACTACAAGAACAATCTATAGCGCCTCTGCCACTGAATCGTACAGTCTTGTTCACTTTGCTTACTTTCACTCTGTTAGCTGCTATTTTCTATTTTGGGGTATATCTGGGCACTCACCAGGCATATCCTTAGCCCAAAAAATGACAGTTGGGAAGACTTTAGGTGTCAGTTCGCAAGCTTCATGTATGTCTGACTGTTCAGGTGCCTCTGAATTCTAACTCTGCTGTCTCCTTACATACATGCCATCACAAAAAAAAATGTTGCTGAAAATACTGACTCATTCAGAACTAACTGCAACATTCATTTAACAAACACTACACAAAAAAACAATAGGCACTTAGTTAACATTTCCGTAATACTTTACACATGATCAACAGGTTTCATTTTCAACAGTCCTCTAGCAGAACTCGAAAAAATTGACTGATTAATCTCAAGTCTTTAAATCTAATTTCAAAAATTTTCTTGTGCCACGTTCCCTCTATTCTGTACACAAGTTCCTTGCAGTAGTCGAGAACTTCCCTCTGTAATACATTTTTTGTTTCTATACTTCCTCTTACCGTTACTTCTTGTTTGATTGATTCTTCAATTTATAAATTTTCTAATCAGTTTTCTGTAACCTATGTACTGACTTGGTTCATGACCATGTAGCTTTGGCTCGCATGGTCCTAGGAAACTTGATACATAAATAAGGAGAGGCTGCCGTCACCGGAGTCATAATCAACCCTCTTGCTCTGTCCCTCTTTGCAAAGGCTGGTATAAAGTCAGGCACTACCACCCATAATGTGCCCTATTTTGTGAAAGGAGGCTTTCCACTGGATCCATTGATGTTAAAGTGGAAGTAGTATCAAATCCTTTGCTCAGTAGCATTGCTACTAGACAAACAAGTGCAACACTACCTGCAAGAACACACATTCCACAGCAGTCAATCATTGAAATGTCAGCAAGTCATGCCATGCCATCTTTCCCTCATCTGTTTGTCATAGCAATTCACTCTCATAACAGTGTTACAGGATAGAGAAAAATGCATAACAAGAGTCAATAGCAGACTAGATTTCAAGACTTTTTAACAATACTTTACTTGAGAATCTATATTTCTCCTTACATAGGATGCAGATAGTTTTACAGGACATTCATTCTGTTCATTCATCAAGACTGCTGTGATTTAACAGCACTTTTTGAATTACACAATGCTGAGCTCACTACCCATCTTAGCTCTAGAACACTGAAGGGCATAAATGTTATTACTTCAAATTTTATTCAAAGCAAGTCATAATTTATAACTTATGCATTAGTTAATTACAATTATTAGATCTCCGATGGTGTTTTACATGCCAAGTTAAGTACCAAATATCATATTTTATACTCTACTGCAGTCTTAAATTTTACGAGTTTTTTGGAATCTAGGGTTAAGAGAAATGCAGATTAGAAGCTGCAGACCAACAGTTGTTCTGGTGTAACTGCCTCATACTCAAACATTACTTGTTAGATTTCATTTCCTCAGTCCCATAGTAAACGAGTTTCATAACTTCATATGCATCTTACCTGTCTCAGTAAGCTTAAAATTTTTCTTTCTCTTACTTAAGTATACAGCCATTGCGCTCTATGGGGTACAGCACTGGGCTCCAGCCCTGGGGTTCCCGAGTTCTAACCCAGGTTGGGATAGGGTTTTTTGCTCATTCCCATACCTCCAGGATGGCACCAGGTCCACTCAGCCTGTTCTCAAAATGAGTACATGGGATCTTTCCTCGGGGGTAACGGAAAGTCAGGGTGAGGGACTCATGGTCCCTTCCCTGCCAAATGCTGCTGCAGATAAAAGGGTTACACTCTGCCAGTAGTCAGGCACACAGTCTAGTCATGGGCTTGTGTCACAGATTTGACCTTTATCTATAACTCAGGCAAGGCAATTTTCTTCATTTCTGAGTAGGCAATACATTTTAATGAGAATAAACAATAGCCAAATTATTTTATTTATTATAGCTAGTTGGTCTCTCTGTATATCTACCACGTGAAGTGACATTATGGTTAAGGCATTAGATTCACATTTAGGAGACCCACAATTAAAGTCCCCATCCTGTCATCTGATTTTAGTTGTCTGTGATTTTATTGTCTCTTAACAATAATGATGAGAATGATTCCCTGAAAATGAATTTTACAGGTTTTCTTCTTCATATCTCCCAGCCCCATCTTGGTGTCTATGGCCAGCATCCTTGTCCTAAATGGGATGTAAACATGAACTTTCCTAATTTCTTCCATATGCTGCAGTTTTGTGACTAACATTGTCAGACACAAAATGCTGGACACAGCTTGAATGACACATTCATATCTTGGGATGAATCCATATTCTCTCAGGTAAACCAAGTAAATAAAATACTAATTAACATTTATACCAACTTATTATTCTCAGATTTCTCAAGTTCTTTAGCATCATGAAGCAATGTATTCAACATGCCACAGCTGCCCTGTCAATATCGAGTATCTACATCTACATGACTACTTTGCAGTTCACACTTAGGTTTCTGGCAGGGGATTCTTATAATCACTTTCAGATTATTTCTCTATCATTCCACTCTTTAGAAGTGCCTGAGAAAAACAAACACTTAAATCTTTCTGTGCGAGCTCTGATTTCTTTTATTTTATTACGATGTTCGTTTCTCCCTATGTAGGTTGACCACACTAAAATATTTTCACATTCAAAGAAGAAAGTTGGCGATGGAAATTTTGAGAAAAGATCTTGCCACAATGAAAAATGCCTTAGTTTTAATGATTGCATCCCAACTCACTTATTATAGCCGTGACACTCTCCCCCTATTTCTGGATAATACAAAATGAGCTGCCATTCCCTGAAATTTTTTGATGGTATCCATGAATCCTATATTGTTAGGATCCCAACAACATAACAATACTCTAGCAGAGGACAGACAAGTGTAATGTAGGCAGCCTCTTTAGTAGACATTTTGCATCTTCTAAATGATCTGCCAAGAAAATGTAGCCTTCGATTTGCCTTCCGGACAACATTATCTATCTGACTATTCCAATTTCAGTTGATCAAATCATAATTCCTAAGTATTTAGTTGAAAAGACAGCCTTTAAATTTGTAGGATTTATCATGTAATCAAAATTTAATGGATTTCTTTTTGTACCCATGTGGATGATTTCACACTTTTCCCTATCGAGAAACAATTGCCATTTTTTGCACCATTCAGCTATCATTCATGTCTAAGTCATTTTGCAACTGGTTTTGATTTTGTGATCCACAGTTTACATTTATCACATAATTTTGTTACAGTTTCAGAGGAGTAGTAGCCCAATGTTTTCTTTTGGCCTTCTTTATGAGGAGAGCATTATAAAGGCACTCACTAAATTTTGAAGTATGAGCTACACGTTCAGTTCATTGTGGATATAAAATGATGATAACCTTTGCAGGATGGTCATTCCCTCTTAATTACTGTGAACATATCCTTAACTGCACACATTAGAGAATGTAATCCAGGATATTGTCAGGAATTGGTTCCAAACCCTCTAGTTTGAGTAGTTCATTATCAAACAGCAAACTGGGATTTTTTGCCTGTGTTTGATGCATTTGTTCTGGTTCTGTAAATGTTGAAGGAAGGAAGTTAAATAGGGAAAAATCTATTTCCTGGCACTAAATGTTGTTTATAAATAAGATCTGGGAGGATACTAAAGAGTGTACACTATTGGCACCCAATCACTGCCAATACATTATTCCCCCTGAAGTTGCTTTTTCATTTCTCCAACTTGCCTTTACAAAAAGGATTTGCATCTTCTTTTGGACTCAAATATTAGAAGCAAGGGAGCTGCTCTTCCTGAAACTAGGTGTTGCATTCCATTTTTTGCCATCCAAATACACTTGTAGTTTGAAGTATTGAGTTACCAATAGCACTATACCCTGACCATCATAACACGCAACCAGGGTACTTCAATACTTCTACATACATCTAAGGAATGAGTCTAGTTTGTTTCAAATTAAATTTCTGATCACTAGAATACGGCATAATGTAATTACTGCCTTGATGAAACTGTATCAATATCAGCATCACACACATTCACGTGCTGCAAAAGTAAACAAAGAATCCATACATAATTGTTTCAGCAAATATGAATGTACGTACCCTATTCAACCTATACACATTTAAAATGAATGCACATTATATGCAAACCAAATGAGGTGTTCCATTTATACTCACATGACATTAGCCCCATTTTGCTCAAACCAAAGTCTGTAAGCTTGATATGGCCCAATGCTGTTATGAGCAAGCTGCAACAAAATGAATGTAATTAGGTAACAGACAAACTAACAATGTGTCTTATTTTTTTTAACACAAAGGTTTCCTCTATAAAAGGTAAAATTACCTTAAAAATCACACAAAGCTACCTACAGCTTTATTGCATTTCAAAGACAAATAGACAGCTATTCAAATATAAATGAAACAAACATCATGCATTCGGAATTGTTTCGTTGGAGCATTTTAGAATAGGTGTTAGAGAATTATATTTTTACATCCACATTTATGCATGAGGCATAGTGATTTGCATGTTTCATGGGCCTCAATTTCAATATCTTGCAGCGATTTGGAATGTGTTGATTAGTTTACAGGAATAACAGATTTTCTCAGTGAAAAAGTGGTTACATGATGATCATTTACGTGGTTGGATTTTACATTAACACACACACACACACACACACACACACACACACACACACACACACACACACACACACATCATTGTAGAGAACATGAGGATTTGTGTGGCTGATGTAATTTCAGCTTGCATGTCAAGCATATTACTGAGTTAGTGGTCGGTGTTATGGCCGAGTAGCACAATGAAACTGAGTGACAGATAGTGTACATAACTTCTCAATTCTACAATTATATTCATAAATGTTTCTACTGTTTTTGAATTGTGACAGATTGCTGACAAGAACCTTCATAAGCTGTGTTGTGAAGCACATGTCAAGATGCCTGATAAGGAGGTTCTAGAGTGAACACCACATTCATTCAAGTGATCAGCTAGTGGTGATCATGTCCACATTAAATGCTATGCAGAATTTAGAGCAGAGCTGGTATATGTTATATCTATTTCCACAGATGGCCCTGCTCCTGACAGGATATATGCCTGTGACAGGACTGGAGTAGATGTGCTGGATATCTGTACTGAACAGGTCTTGCATTTGCGCCTTCTGAAGGGATATGACCTATATGGAATGTGGCACATGTATGTTTCAAAGACTGGGTGGGTGACAGAATATCACACTAGGAGGGGTAGGAAAGATACGATGGTAACTTGTCAAAACCCTCGAGAACAGTACGATTGTGTTGTTCTAGTATGAGATGACATAAGGTGTCGAGGAAAGTCGCATCTTTGCAGTTGGTACCCAGGCATTGCCAGAAGATTAGGGGCAGTGAGAGCTGGTGGTGATTCAGTCGAAGAATAATGGCAGAGTGTCTTGGTCCTGGGTCCAGATCATATATGTATCATCAATGAACCTGAAACAGACCAGAGGCTTTAAATTTGGAGTCAGTGGGAATGTTTCCCCTATATGGCCCATAGGAGAGCCATGTGGGTACCCATAGTTATGCTGTGGATTTGTTTTTACATCTTCCCCTCAAAGATGAGGTAACTGAGTGTAAAGAGGTAGTTTGTCAGGTGTATAAGGAAAGAGGCGGTGAGTTCCGAGTTGGTAGGATATTGGAAAAGGTAGTGTTCAATTGTGGCTAGGTCATGGGAATGGAGGATGTATTGGGAAGTGACAATAACAGTAATGATTAGAGATCAATATTTTAATGTGAAACTTAGATCACCTATGTATTTTGTTTTCAGAGATGTTTGATACCTCATTCTTAACAGTTTCTTGTAACACATGAGAGAAGGGAGCAAGCAAGTCAATAATTATTCATATCTGTCTTATCACTCGATGTTACACAGGGTTCTGACAATAACATAGTTATGCCTGTCTGGAAATACACTGAGCAACAGAATTAAGTGATCACTTTTTCAAAACCCCATAATCCCAACCCATTGAGGTGCTCGAGTTTGAAATTTGGCTCAAAGCTGCATACAACCTTCCTCTGCAATGGTGCAAAAGTGTGGCACCCTGTAGCTCAATGAAGCTTTAAACAGGAAAGTGTTGACACATTAGAAGAAAAGGCCGCAGCTCAGAAGTTCCTGGATCATGTAAGGTGGGTTAATGAACTCTTATCAGCACTTAACTTCAGCACAATTCTGCCCAACGTCACCATGGATATGTCACACAAAGGGAAAGTCATCACAGTCACTCTTACACACATTTCATCCCTTCTTTTGATGCCTCTATGATGCAGGTTAGAAGCACAACACACATTGTTGAAGTCATACATTTTCTTATGAGTGGCCAAGGAAAACATTCCAGATACACCGACATTCAGAATCGGCACAAAATGGCCACAGAGAGTGAATAAAATCACCCCTTTTCCTGAGGTACTGATTCTCACACATTTCCCAGTAAAATGACAGTTAATAGTGCAATGAATGACAGGAAGATGTACTTGACAACTTTTGAAACTGGTGACACCCTCTGTTGTTTCAACTCTCCTTTAAGAACATTGTGCGGTTGCATCTGCATTAAATGTGATCTGACTCATTTGGAGAGCAGCAAGACCACAATCTTTGCTCTTGCGTACAGGTTGGAACCACTAGGGACCATTCAACGCCATTTGATGAAATTTGAATGTGACATGAAGCAGCAAAGGGTGTTTATATTTTCTTGGCCCTCCTATTTCATGTTGTCCACTGGTGTGATCAACCCTCAGTGCCACCGACCTGCATTTGTTGAGCACTTCAAACATGTACCAGTACGGGCAGAGCCCATGATGAGAGTCCCAGGCACTTGCAGGCAGGCTACGGTGTTGCTCTTTTGGCCACTACACTGCTGCTCTTGTACCTGATAGCAGGCCATCCAGAATTGGGGACAGTAGAAGGGGTTACCAATCTGCAAGTACCTAGCCATTTGTCATTGGTTCTGTCTGTACAGATACACTTTTAAAATTCTCAAGAGAGATGGGTGGGTTGGTTGGTTCTGACACATAAAGGATCTTAGAGAGACCCTTTGCCATTTTATTCATGCATGTGTCAATGTCTCATCCCCCTGTAACCACACCTTAGGAGGAGCGCCGAAAAAGTAAGCACCATTTGCTGTTTTGGATCACGTTAAAATTTCAAATGGTCTTTAACAGTCCCTAGTGGTTCCAACTTCTACACAAGAGTAAAAACTGTGTTCACACTGCATTCCAAATTGGTGTGATCACGTTCAGCCAACAATGTCCTTAGAGAAGGGTTGAAATGCCCAAGAGGTTGTCAAGAACATCTTCCTGTTGTTCTTCACACTGCAAACTGTCATTTTCGGCCACAAACTGTGTGGGAATCAATGCCCCAGGGAAAGGGGTGGTTTCACTGACACCCTTTATGCCACCCCCTCCAACATTTTCATGCCAATCCTGAGTGGCAGTGTGTCTGGAATGATTTCCCTGGCCACCCATAAGAAAACCACATAACTTCTATGTTGAATGTTATGGTTCTGACCTCCATTAATGAGGCATCAAAAGAAGGAGTTAAATGTAGGAGTGGGTATGACAACTTTCTAATCATGTAACACATCAAAAGTAGTGTTGGGCAGAATCGTGAAGAAATCTCATCTCATTAATCCACCCTAACTGTTACATGAACTTGTCAGCTATGGCCTTTCTCTCATATGTGTCAACACGTTGCTGTTTGAAGTGCTGCCAAGCCCAAGTATGATGTCACTGGGTGCCATGCTTTTGTACCATTACAGAGGAAGGTTGTAAACACTGTTGACCAAATTTCAAACTTGAGCATCACAATGGGTGGGAATTATGGGGTTTTGAAAGGGTCATTCTGTTGCGCAGTATATATGTTGCCTTAGTACTTTACATTCAAAACCAAATACACGGGGAGATCCATAACTGTGTAACCATCCTTCTAAAACAAAAACAATCACATAAACAGAAACACATGGGAGATGGATGGGGGTGGAGGGACAGGGGAGGGGGAAGGAAGCCTGTGAGGCTGTATTACCAACATGGTGCCCTGAAAACCATGATCTTGGATGGAAATTGCAGTTTGCAAATGATAAAGAAATCATAAGACATATAGAACAAACAGAGAATTACACAAGAAAAACATTGGTGTATTCCATTTGAGTTGTGGCTGAGGTCTCTTCCTTACATGACGAAACTTCTCATGAAATCCCATGAAACTGTCTCTCTCTTGCAGACAAACTGAAACCTGGACATTAGAAAACAGCTATGGATGAAGCACTGGTACTGTTGAGTAAGAGTTAAGAGTGCAGTACTTACTGCATCCCCCAGGAAACAAGGATCAGCCATTAAACAATAATGGCAGTTATGGTAGTGATTTTGATTAAAGACCATGAGAAATGGGTGCAACAACTGTACAATGTGCTTGACAACTTGAGCATTAATTAAAGCTATGGTCAAAAAACACCACTGTTTTTTTCATGTAAAACTCTATTTGTTTAATATGTCACACGAGCCCCTTTCCCCTTGAAAATTACTCGATGACATGAGTGTGAGTCTGTTAAGTAACTATATTAAAAAAAAAAAAAAAAAAAAAACAGAGTATTGAGTTGAGTGATATGCAGCTGTAAAGTTGCCATGTAGGGGCTACACCAGATAAGTCAGAGGGGCATTGGGCATTGTGTAGTGAATAGATGTGGGGAGCCACTTTGGCAGCTACAGAAGCCTAGCGACTAAGAGACTTGGAAAATTTTGAGGTGGTGGGGGAGATTTGACACCACATACTAGAGGAAGTGAAGCAAAATTGCCAGGAATTGACTATGTTAAAACTGAAATTCTTCCAAGCTGAAGTAGCCCCTTTTCACACCATGTCAATCACATTTACACGGACGACGACGTTGAAGTGACATTTCCAAAACTCTTTGAGAGTGAGATTGGTAGCTTCAGTCAATTCAAAACAACACTTTAAGAGTGCTTTAGTGTAAAGCTTCTTAAAATTAGAAATAATCTGCTGGTCCACAGGCTGGAGTAACAAAGTGGTGTTGGGAGGCAGAGGATCTGATGAATTGAAATTCTTCAAGGCCTGGAGAAAGGACAGGAGTGTTGTTCTTAAAAAGCAAGACATGGAGTGACAGATTCATCTCAAGCAAATATCACAAAAAAGATAATGTGTCACCCAAGTCTTACTGTTGGGCCTCCAAGTCACATTTAACCTGTGCTTCTGGACTTAACACTTCTTGAGGTTCATGATGTTTCTGGATGGTAAACAAGCAGCACTTTAATTTTCAAATTGCCACTTACATTGGCTCAGAATAGCAGTGCGAGATGGTCTTTAATTAGCGGCTGATAAGCAATACATTCTCCTCTGCTGTTATAATGGTACACTTCAGCATCTTTTTCCAGAATAGACCCATCTTGTCACAATTAAAAACCTGTTGCAGCACATAACCCTCAGAACCTATGAACAAACAGCTGATCAAGTTCTCTGCTGCCTTTGTGTCAGAGCTGGCTGCTTCATCATGCCTCACAATGCTGTGGATGCCAGTTCTTCTCTTAAACTTCTCAAATCAGCCACGGCTCACTTAAATAATTTTTCAGCCACTGATGATCCTTGTGTCTTCATAACGAGGTCGGCAAAAATCATTCTCACCTTCTCACTAATGATGTTCTCATGAATAGTGTCTCCTTACAATAGCTTTTTAAATAATACATACAAAGAGCAACCTTTTGACATCATCCAGAATACAAAACCATTGTTTAGCTACTCCTGTCACACCCTTTCAAGCATCTTTCTCCTTAATCTTGGTCTTGTTCTTGAAGATTGTGCAAATAATTGATGTAGATCGATTGTTACGTGCATGCTAAATCAGCAATGCTCACACCATGTTCACATTTTTCAATGATTTTACATTTCATTTCTAAGGTCATTTTCTTTCTCTCGTGACTGTCTTCTTGTGGCTTTATCTTTGGGGATATTCCTACAAAGGTTATTAAATGTGCTCAAAAGACACTGTGTGAACACAAGATTATAAAAATGTGTGATCAGTGATCACAAGCTGCACTAAGATGGTAGCAGAAAGAGTGCTAAACCCAGACTGCAGTACATACTAAAGACATTGTTCATCACTTGCCGCAGCCAACAATGAAAGGTGTTCGCACTGTTGAACGTTTACCCCCGCCATGTGAGAACATCTGGTAATGTCACACTAAATTGTCATCACTCATTATGTGAATCATTGCTCCTAAATAATGTCATTTTTTTACAATTCATTTTGCTTATTATGTGAACTGCGCATAATGTGAGATGTCATTAAGCAAGGTTCCACTCTATTACAATGTGTATAAAGTCATTACTAAAACAAAGTTACTAACATTATTATTAAATATTGTTTATAGAATCAGTAACAAATGACACACAGCTAGATTTTGATTTCAGCTAGAGAATGACCATGTTTCTATTATTGTTAAACAAATGCACAAACTGTTATAAATAATTTATTCAGTAATCCACAGTACAACACAAAAACAAATATTTCTCCATATCTACACTGTTGATTATCAGCTGCATGAGAGAACCCTCCCATTACCTCATTATTTTTGTGTTCATTTAATGATAATTTTAGCAGCTAAATGTTTGAAAGACTGTCATTTGAGTAATGTGGGACTATAGAGATGAGGTGTATAAAGCTGTCCACTTGACTAGGTTTCTGCACTTATGTTTGTAGTGTGTAAAATGTAAATACAGCAAGTTGTTTTGTTACACTTAAAATTGGATAATGTAATATCAGACTGTTAATCGACCAAAGGTGTGTGTCATATGTTTGAAATGTATAAAATGGTGGTCAAGTTATAAGTTGTTACACTGAGTGCAGCAGCTCGTCACATGACGAAGTTTTAAATAGACAATCAGCACAGGTTTTGAGGTCTTTTAGGTCTTCGTCTCTTGGTTCATAAGGTTCATTTTGGCTATATTTGTGAAGTCAGAGAGCCAAATATTTTGATCTGCACTAGTTCAGAACTTACAAATATTTTAGTGTATACCAGTTTGAGACTGACAAACATTTGGGACTCTGAGTGTTAGTAGGTACAGACTCATAGTAGGCCAACAGTCACAGAACATTTCAGCCGCAGTGAATTTGTTCCTGCACAAAGACTTGTAGGCACCAGTATGAACTTTACAATTTTGCTGCAGCTCAGAGCCTTTAGTTTACACTCATTGCTCCTCACAAATGCTCTCTGCTTGTAAAGAAAAAGTCAATAATTTTGGTTTACTGTATATATATATATATATATATATATATATATATTTTCAATAATAATGTGCACGAGAGCACAATTCCAAATAAATTTGTGTGTGAGTAAAACAAATACTCAGAATTAATATTTCTGTTGTAGCCTACGTCATTATCCGACATGATCATATTCTTAATGGTTTTCCTTTCATATACTCAATCCACTTATTAATTTATTTATTTCACTGATATGCGTATACTAGATTAAGGTGCCTCATTATTGATGTGTACGATTTTATAAGGGCTTAAAGTAACAGTGTGTGACCAAACACCTCTTGTTCAAATAAGCCATTTTGAAATTTAAGGCAGATTACTCAGTCTCTGGTGGTTAGATAGCAATGAGTTAATGCTGACAGACAATTAATTTATCATTTATTTGTTACCAAGCCCACAGTACAGCTGTATTCTATGTGGCATTGTTTCTAACACAAATTCCTTTGCTTTATCCATTAAACAACCAACATCAGGTTTCTTAACTGCTTCTAATACCTGATTATTGGACATGTTGGCTATCTGGCTGCTGTCACTTAATATGCCTGTTTTCATTGATGACTAGGACTTAACACACTTTGGTACAATTTTTTAGTGTTGCGACTTCTCTAAATACAATGGTACCATCCACAAAAAGCTTCCTGGAACTTCTGACATTATCCATACGGTCACATATATAATCTTTTAACACTTCCTTGGCAAACACCCAAAGTTGCTATTATGTTTTCAGATTTATCTTTATTAAGAACGGATGACATGTTTTTATTCTGTCTGTTAGAAACTCTTCCATCCAGTCACACAACAAGTCTAATATTCTGTACACTCATAGTTTGTTTAGCTTAAATCATCATCATCATCATCATCATCATCTTTTCCTCCTCCTCCTCCTCAGGCCTTGTCCTGCATAGACACAGGGTTGGGTTGGTTATGAACAGTTTTGGCATGCTTAATTTAAGGGGTTTCTGGATGCCCTTCCTGTTGCCACAGTCACCCTGGGAATGGAATATGTGTATCCTAACTGTGTGCATGTAGTGTTATCCATGAGAAAGTTAATTTAAATATGTGCAAATTTTGTATCTGAGGCTGGACTTCGGTACTAGCCTGCTATTCACCTAGTGGAATATGGGAAACCACCTAAAACCACATCCACGCTGGTCAGCACACCAACTCTCATCAACAATTTTCCTGGAGAATTCAATCCAGAGCTGATGCACCTCACTATTCTGGAAACAGCATTTTGACATGTACGGTTAACTTCGAGGATGTTCAGCACCCCAATGTACTCTATTAGCTGGCCATGGCAAGCACAAAGTCTCTTAATACTTGTGCCTCTGGTACCGTAATCCCAGTTATCCCCTACCGTTGTCCGACTACATCTAGTGAACATGGTGATAAATCATGTTTGTAATTATTATGTGGTGGCTCAGTGGTTGCATCCTGAAAATATAATCGAGAGGATACCAGATTCGATCCCACATCCATTCTTTGATTCCCCCCCCCCCCCCCCCCCCCCACCACCACCACCACCAACACCACCACCACCACCACCACTTGCTTTTTCTATCACCTATAGCAATGTTTGTTAGTGAGCAAAGTGCTGAATCGTTTAAATATAAGACTAGGAGTAAAAAGTTAATCACGTGGCAGTTATTATAGCTTTAGCATTTGACTTGCACAAAACACTACAGCTGTAAGTGCACTGGATAATGAGAATCAAACAGATGACACTATTTGCTAGGAGAAGACTTATGAAGAAACTCTAGTCCAAACAAAATGATGCTTAACAAACATTGAATAAAAACATTTACAAGATTGTAATAAATTCACAAGCGTCACTTTGGAAGCCTGATTTTTCCTTTCATTTCTTTTGGTTGCAGTTCTATAATTCCTCAATCTACTTTCAGTGTTACCATTCCTATGTCATGATTTCCAAGAAACACTGCTTTTATGTTCTGCTTGTGCTTGAGGCACTGCAATCTTCTTTCATAAAATAGGTATTTCACATTGAAAACATTTTCTGTTCTTGTTTCTTTTTGAACTGCAATTGTGACACTGTAGATTCTCTAACAGAATCTTTGTTTGCAAGTTGCACATCTGCATGCAATTACAGGTGTTTTTATTCAAAATCATTGTTCTACCAACTAAGCATAACTACACTCTCCCTTTGCCTCCATTGTTCTCCTCACCAATGAGCATAACAATATTTTCATTTAAATTACACTTGTCCACTCATTCCTTGATTATGTGAATGAATTGCAACCTTCAGAGGTATTTAAAACTGTACTAGAACAAGAAATGAACAAGAGCATAGCAAATGACATTAGAAACTACCTCTTACATTACCAACCTGGTTTCAAAAACGTTATCCAAGTTTATTAAAATGTATACAAACCAATGCATATAACGTCTTTGCTTCCAATGTGTCGACAGAATGCTGAAGATACATGTGCTGATATTTTTCTCACCTTCTGCACGGTGTCACTCCCTAGTGACATCAGTTAAGTGTAATACAAATATTAGATTGATAAACATTTTTCTACTAGTGGAACTGAAGAGGATAACTTCTGGATGAAAATCTGCATTGTCATCATAGGAGTTGAAACTAGGAATAAATTGTGGCTTCAGTTCTGCCATTAGCTTCTGCTCTTTTTCCTTAACAGTAAGCACAATGCAATTACCACTTTCAGTTTTATGCATTTCAACCTCGAAAAGTTCTGACACTAATGTTGCTCCTTTTTACACAATATATGTTGATACATAGAACTGAAATGTAATAATTGTGAAGTGTGTCTTAAAATTATGCTCGGTCATGTGCAAATGCTTTCTTGGTACTTTCCTTAATACTGTCACAACATATTGCTGAACATTTCTCGTCACAATTTGTCCCTTTGTTCTATAAATTAAAGTCAACAGCACCTTTTTTCATGCCCTTTTTTTGGCCATAGTAACTTTATCAGCTTTTTGCCAAAGAATCTTTGGAGAGACATTTGAAGATTGCACATTTTCTCTGTAACACAACACCTTTGATGATAAATACTGTGTATTGATGATGTATGATTAATATCTGCAATTGAAGCACAATAGTCATGTCAATAGATGGTTTAGCGGTGCTGCTAAGTATGTTTCACACTAATTTAGATAACCCTTGAACCTCCTTCAATGTATCCAAGTTTACTGTCCAATGATGGAGTCCTGGACAAAGTTCTGTCTGACATCTAGTCAGAGATGATCATTCAAACAGTCCTTTATGTGATACTTTAGCAGACAAGGATTTATTACCATATATTTTGTGTGGTTAATATCTTTAAAATTCCCAGGCTTTATAAGTATAAAATAGTTCATTTTTTATTAATACAGAATAAAAACATACTTACTTATCTGGCTTCAAATCTCTATGAACAATTCCATAACTGTGCAAATATTCAACAGCTAAAACAGTCTCTGCAAAGTAAAACCTTGCCATGTCTGGTGGGAGAGGTCCTATGTTTTTCACCAGTGTCGCACAATCTCCTCCTTCTACATACTCCATGACTATGCACAGATGTTTCTGCAAATACAATCGTGCATTCAGTTCATTAAACATAAAAATGCATATATAAAACTATGACTTACAAATAGAGCACAGCATATGTTATGATAATTTTATCTGCATATTAAAATAATTTTGAAAATTTAGGAACCAGGATGATTTGGGAAAAAAAAACCCAATTCTGGTCACATTAAACTGATACTTACAATTCTACCATATTCATACAGAACTGACATTTTTGAATCCCTGTTCTTGTTTATAAATGGTTCAATGTAGAATCAGAAATGTAACCAAAGTACTGTGTAAAATTTAAACTTTGGAAAATACTTATTTATCATTGTAAATATAGCAGGAAAGCTCTGGTAGAATGTAAATAATTTAAGAGCAAAGGAGGCCACTCACCGAACACTGAAAATGTTCAACATGCACCCACAAAAGAGAAAGAAGACTTTTGGAGTATATACTTTCCAGAGCTAGACTGCCTCCCCCCACCATCTCATCCTCTGCTTTCCTCGCCAGCAAACCAGCTGCCTCCTTCTGAGCTGCTGGTTACCCACCCCAACCCCTCTTCCTGCCTCCAACCTCTACCCTACTCTACACATCCCATACAACCACCATCCCACCCAAACTACCTGCAGAACTGCAATCTTTGCATAGTGCACAATATTAAATTTATCTCTGTATTAGTTGTGTTAAATATGACACAACATATATCTCTACACAATGTGGAACACTGAAAGAGGGTTTTACAAAATGGCAAGTAATGATACATGATGTAGCAGTTAAGAGTGGGTAGATTTGGTAGATGTCTGGCCAACAATATTTACAGAAGTGTGTTGTGGCAAAATTAATTCGATTAGATTAGTACTTGTTCCATAGATCATGAATACGACACTTCGTAATGATGTGGTACGTGTCAGGTTAATAAAAGGTGTCTATACAAGATATTATATGACCCTTAATATTTTTAATTTTTTGTGGGTGTTGGGGAAATTACCCACTTACTATATCCAAAAATTCATCTAATGAGTAGAAGGAGTTGCCACTAAGAAATTCTTTTAATTTCCTTTTTAATGCTATATGGCTCTCTGACAGACTTTTGATGCTAGTAAGTGACCTGAGACTTTTGTGGCAGCATAATTTACCCCCTTAGGAGTCAAAGTTAGATTTAACATTGAGTAGAGAAAATCATCCTTTCTCCTAGTGTTGTAGCCATGTATACTGCTATTACTTTTGAATTCATTCGGATTGTTAATATCAAATTTCATAAGTATAGTAAGGCTACAGTGAAGATCTCTAGCTCTTATAGATAAGTGTCTGCAGGATGATCTAGGATGAGCTCCAGCAATTATTCTGATTACACACTTTACTGCAATGAACACTCTTTTACTCAATGATGAGTTACCCCAGAATATGATGCCATACGAAAGCAGAGAATGAAAATAAGCATGGTAAGCCAAATTACTGAGATGTATATCGCCAAAATTTGCAATGACCCTAATAGCATAAGTAGCGGAACTCAAACATTTCAGCAGATCTTCCGTGTGTTTTTTCCAGTTCAACCCCCCATCAATGCATACAGCTAGAAATTTTGAATATTCTACCTTAGCTACCGATTTCTGATTAAAGTCTATGTTTATTAATGGCGTCATTCCATTTACTGTGTGGAACTATATGTACTGTATTTTGTCAAAGTTTAATGAGAGCCCATTTGCAGAGAACCACCTAATGATTTTCTGAAAAACAATGTTTACAATTTCACCAGTTAATTCTTGTCTGTTGAGTGTGATAGCTATACTTTTATCAGCGGAAAAAAGTACCAGCTTAGCATCTTCGTGAATATAGAATGGCAAGTCATTAATATATATTAAGAACAGCAGAGGACCCAAGACCGAATCTTGTGGCACCCCATTCTTGATTGTTCCCCAGTTTGAGAAATCACCAGTTTTTTTTTTTCATATTATGTGAACTGAACTCTTCCACTTAGGTATGATTTAAACCATTGGAGCACTGTCCCATTCATACCACAGTACTTGAGCTTATCTAGAAGTATCCCATGATTTACACAATCAAAAGCCTTTGAGAGATCACAAAAAATCCTAACGGGTGACTTCCGGTTACTCAGAGCATTTAATATTTCATTAATGAAACTATATATAGCATTTTCCATTGAAAAACCTTTCTGGAAACCAAACAGATTTTGTTAAAACTATTTTTACAGAGGTGTGAAGCTGCTCTACAATACACTACTTTATCAAGAATTTTAGATAAGGCAGTCAGAAGAGAGATTGGGCAGTAGTTGTTGACATCAGACATAGCCCCTTTTTTTTGTGCAGTGGTTTAACAATGGCATACTTCAGTCTATCTGAGAAAATACCCTGCTTCAGAGAGCTATTACATATGTGCCTCAGCATCCCACTTATCTCTTGGAAACAAGCTTTTATTATCCTGCTGGAAATGCCATCAATTCCATGTGAGCTTTTATCCTTGAGATAGTTTTTTGTCTTCCTAATTTCAGAAGTAGAGGTGGGTGGAATTTCAATTGTATCAAATGGTGCAGGTAAGGCCTCTTCCACGGACTGCCTTGCTTCTTCTAATGAACATTTAGATCCTATTTTCTCTACAACATTTGAAAAATTATTATTCAAAATGTTTTCGACTTCCGGCTTGTTGTTTGTCAAGTTTCCATTCACTTTTATGGTAATGCCATCATCCTGTACTCTTGGTTGCCCTGTCTCCCTTGTAATAATATTCCAAATTGTTTTGATTTTGTTATCAGAGGTATTAAGATCAGACATGATGCACATGTTTCTGGACTTTTTAATAACATTTCTTAATGTAGCACAGCAGGTTTTATAATATTTGGCTGTTTCTGGGTCATTACTCTTTCTTGTTGTCAGATATAGTTCCCTTTTGTGGTTACAAGATATTTTTATTCCTTTAGTAAGCCAAGTTTTTTTGCATGGTTTCTTATAATTAGATTTAACTACTTTCTTGAGGAAACAGTTTTCTAATTCTCTTACAAGTGTATCATGAAATAAGTTATATTTTAAATTAGCACCGGGTTCCTTGTACACCTCATCCCAGTCTAACTGCTGAAGATTTTCTCTGAATTTCTAATTGTTGAGTCATTAATTGAACACACAACTTTGGAGGGTAGTTTTGAATTACTGAACGGAGCTATGTCACATACTGTAACAAGCTGAGCACCATGATCAGAAAGGCCATTCTCAACAGGACAAGAATTTTTTAAATTTATCTTTGTCCATAAAAGTGTTATCTATCAATGCACTGCTGTCCTTTCGACCCGAGTAGGAAAATTAATGACAGACGTCAAATTGAAAGAACCGCGCAAGACTTCCAGATCATTCTTCCCATATATTTCAGTGAATCAGCACTGAAGTCCCCACAAATAATAATTCGTTTTTCCCTATCTGCAGGCAGCACAACATGGGATCCAAGTTTTCCAGGAATAAATGAAAGTTTCCTGAAAAAGGACCTATATACTGTTACAATTATAAAAGAGCTCTCCTTCAGTTTAAGTTGACAGGCACATGCTTCTATATGTTGCTCTAGACAAAACTTTTTTGTATCTAAGCTTTTTACACAGTGAACTTTTGACATATATGGCAACTCCTCCTCTCACCTTATTCTCTCTACTCATATTTGCAGTTAGTTTATAACCACTGATATTTACCTTTTCTATATCAGACACAATGTGATGCTCAGGTAGGCACAGCATATCTATTACATTATCAGATTCAGTGTCATCTAAACAAACAAGGAGCTCATCTAATTTATTCTTCAATCCCAGAATATTTTGGTGAAGAATGGTAACATTATGTGAAAATATTGTAGAAAACATTATCCTTCTCTGCAGCAATTTGTAATTAGACATTTTTTGTACCAGTGTGATAATGTACCAGTTGTGAAGGTAATAATTATGCCATCACAGATTGATGGAAATCAAATGGACTTGCTGGACTGCTCAAACTTAACGAAGTTTTCCTCAAAGAGTAATATTTACAAATGGAGGTTCCACACACAGGTTATTATGTAGATGTTAACTTAGCAACAATGACAAAAGTGAATAACTGGACAATTCTAATCACAAAGTGTACTTCTAAGCTGAAAGAGCATTCCACTATTCTCATTCCTATCACTTACAAAAAATTTACAAATGAAAGTAATATCAATGACAGTATTAAAAGAAGTTGATCTTTTTAGCCACACTGGGATAAAAATACAGAATATCAGAAAAAAATGCAGGATTAGATTTGAAAACAAACACAATATTTCACAAACACACCTAACAAAGAATTATTTAAATAGGTGGTATCATGGAAATCCGTCCACCCTACTGCCTACTAAATGTGTGTGTACACATCTGTATACACTCAATACATATACAGATTCTGCCTCACCATAAAAATGTATGTGATGTATCTGAGGCGGAAAGGAAAAAGGGGGGTTTCACTAACACTGATTGAATTTCATGTTTATCATCCCATTTAATGCAGAAAATAATCACTTAATAAACACTTTAATAATAAGTGACAATTTTTCTGATATCACAAACTCAAATGTAAGTGATATTCTACTTACACTTTCAAAGTCTAGCACAAACCCTACTGGTGCAAAATATATGATGCAATACACATATCAACTTAATTTCAGTAGATAAAATGAGGAAGTTTCTTTATGATAAAAAGCTTACCTTTGTTTCAAAGCTGCAATACATGCTCACTACAAATGGATTATCAGTAAAACTCATGATATCACGCTCAGCAAATACTTGATCGACCTGGTTTCTTAGCACAAGATTGTTTTTTGTAATTTTCTTCATTGCAAATCTCATACGTGTTTCCTTCGAACGAACGAGGTAGACGGCACCATACGCTCCATTCGAAATTAACTTCACTATTTCAAAGTCGTCCTCAGATGGCACCTACAATGAAAATACCTTTAACATTAACAATTCACAGCAATTCGTAACATGAGAATCTTTTATACCTGTTGTTAACATTACAGGGTAGTCCTGAAAATCATCACAAAACCTGCCATGACTAAGAGTGTTAATTACATAAAAAATTTGCTGAGTCAACAGATATATGAAATTAATACTTTCTCATACAACACTGGGCATTCTGGATTTCATTTCCATTACTGCTCGTATGTATCACATCTGTTAAAAACTAAATAAATAAATGTAACATGACAGTGCGCAAATTTCTGACAACTGAATAATTTCAGGGATATATATATACCCCCAAAAATCTGTGCGGGCACTGGTGTGTGTGTGTGTGTGTGTGTGTGTGTGTGTGTGTGTGTGTGTGTGTGTGTGTCAGTCAAACAGCTTTAAACTTTATCACAGTGTGAATCACCCAATGCAGTAAAACCTAAACACACAGTTCCAGAGAGTGAATTTATCTTCAAATATAGAGGATATGTGAATTGTAGAGACCAAATATGCCAGATTATTGCATGGCATCAGTTTCAAGGATGGTTACCTCAAGCAGCAATATAACAGTAACGGAAAGCAAATAAAACACTCTTATTCAATGCAGCTACAGGTCAATAAAAATGGTATGGAATGCTGTTCCACACCCACTTCCACCCCTGTCCCCATGCCCCATACTTTTGATAGCTAGGTTGTATGGAACATGTCTGAGAAAAAACCATGTCTCCAACGAACATCTCAAATATGCTCTGCAGGATTTCTCTGAGTACAGCATATAATTCATTATCAACCACTGGAGGGGCTTTCTATTCTAAAAAACATGTGCATGCCACACATTCATGCCTGATCTATTTACGGGGTCCTACAATTATCTGCCAGACAGCTGAGGTCAAGAAATCCATATCCAATAATGTCACCTACAATAATGTCACCTAATTGTCCGAGTATCTGGATTCTGAAAACCAAGATTGGTCCCAACAGTTTCTTATGCAAATAGTGAGTTGTGTTTCCAGTCTGTGTGCGAGTCTGTCTTTGTTTACCAATTCAAGTACCCATCTAACACCTGGTTGGCTACAGCAGGTCAAACTGCATGCGAGTATGATGCGAAGGCTGAGGTTTAGCCTGTCTCAACTTTGCTCAGAACTTGTCTGAAGTACTGGGTACAGTCCAACTTTTCATTTAGCTTTGCAGTGGGGCATTTTTCCGTCAGCACAACTTTCTTCAGTTTGGCGGAATCGTGGTGTCAGTGTTGTCTACCATTTGCTATTTGTTCATTGTATAAAAATAAGTTATCAGGTCCAATGGCTGTTTGCAGAAAATGAGGCAGTCTAGTATTCTACCATCACAAGTTTTAAAAATGAATAGGAATGACTGAAGAGCAGGATAATGGTTCTAAATGTATATTATGCAAGCTACAGTTACATATTTGACAAGTATTGCAAATTTGCTTTGGAAAGGCGTAACAACACCATGCAGAAAGAATTTAAAAGATTTAATTGATGATGAAAGAGTAAAAAATTACAACAATAAACAGAAAGGACTCATTGTTCTGTACATCAAGAAGTACTTAGTGTTAAATTTGCAGGTATGGAGCATGTGGTGAAACTGGTGGTATGAATAGTAAATTTTCAGAAGTTGCATGCATTATTCCACTGTCAGCTGCAACAGTTTTCAATGGAACTAAACAAAGGGCATTGAGACTTTACAGAGTACAGCAAAGTATGTTATTTAAGTCGAGAGGGCATGCCTGGATTATTTTTCGATTTAAAACTCATGACTGTTAAATTTAGGAAGGAAAAAGAAGAGCAGCAACAAAAATTAGAACATCCGGAATGGATTGCAGACGTCAAATTTTAAGTAGACTGGACTGCACACTGCCTATAGTAAGACACTGCAAAATAAGGAACTACTATTTCTCATTTGATGAGGACGCATTTAAATAGAAAATCACATTGCGGAAGGGGCTTATTGAAAAAAAAAAAAAGAAAAAGAGAGAGAGAGAGAGAGAGAGAGAGAGAGAGAGAGAGAGAGAGAGAGAGAGAACCACCGTCCATTTCCCTAAGCTCAATGGTGTTAAAGAAAATGCAAGGTTTGAACAAGTCATTGTGGCCTTGAAAGAATTACAAGGATAGTTTGCTAAAAGGAAGGAGAGGCACATAGCAATCAATCGCAATATTATTAGTTTTTATTACTCTCACATATCTAGATTTCGGCTATAAATAGTTATCTTCAGATCTTGGTGTTATCCTGTTTGAAATGCATAGTTGAACACAATATGCTGGATGGTTTTAGTACCTTATGGAATCAATCTTGGTAAGAGTCTGCCAAGCTGGGCAAGTTCAATGTATTATAAATATGAAAATCGAAGGATCATATGTGCTAAACCATCCAGCATATTGTGTTTAACAAAGCGTGTATTGCAAATACAATAACACCAAATGCTGAAGATGGCTATTTATAGGCGAAATCTATATATGCAAGAGTAACAAAAACTAATGGCACTGTGCCTGATTGCTGTGTGCCATTCCTCCCTTATAGTCTGTGGGCACTGGGCACAACAGTTTCTTATGGAATCAAAGTTAGTTTGTCCATGGTTTGAGTATACTGTGAATATCAGCTGTTTTTGAGATTCTTTGCCATTTCAGTAGAAAGTACCACAGTGTATATGCAGACAGAACTGACTGATCTGCAGTGTAATTCCCATTTGAAAAATAAATTCTTTTCTGTACTTTTTCTTACCCTGGAAGAGTTTCCCAGTCTCCATAATGATGCTGCAAACATCATAAAAATTTGCATCAACATGTGTGGGTGAAAGGCTTTGTCTGAATATGAAATTAAATAAGTCGCAATTACGTGGCAGACTGAGTGTGAACATCGGTGAAATTGTCAGTGTATGTCTGTATGCCGCCAGTTTGTACAAGATAAAAATTATATTATGTCTTCAGAATGCCAAAAACAATTGAATAATACTGAAAATTTGTTTTGTTTGTGATTATGTTGTTAAGACATATGAAACCAAGTCATACGCAATGCGACAGCATTGCCATTTAAATACAGCACATTCACATCCCCCTCTCTCACACACACACACACACACACACACACACACACACACACACACACACACTCAGACAGCAAGATGTGGCTGTGGCTGTGGTGATGTGTTCAGCCAGGCAAGAGAGAGGTTGCATGCAGACCATCTCTGATCTAACAGAACTAAGGGTGGTCCCAGAACCCAGGTGGCAAGCATCATTCATGCAAATACAAGTTACAATTTGCAGCCTGTGCTTTCAACAGGCCCTTGGATGAGACCTGCCAGCAAACATACCATGTGTAAACTGACCTACCTTCCAGATCTGTCTGCTACTTTCCTGAAGGTTTCATTAGCAACCTAATGTTGGAGATCCCAATGACCTACATACCCAACCACTACACTTGTCTGAACTTGACACAAAAATTAGCTACTGGCCTAGTTTCAGGCATCTCATGCTGGTTTAGATGTGCTGTCAACACTGGACAGCACCTCATCTCTCTTTACGAAAGCATAAGGAGTAGCCATGTAGCCAGTACCCACATTTGCCTTCAACACAAAGAGGAGCAAACACTTCACTGTCCAATTACCAATTACTCACTCTAGAGTGAGTGTGAACCACTCACATTATATGCATTAAAAGTTCGGTGACATCAGAATTTCCAGTGGATTTCAGAGGCACTACATATGCTGCAGCTTTTATCGGAGGTGTCCCAATGTTGATGCAACTACAAATCTACTGATCATGGCCAGCACAACTTTTTATGGACAGTAACCATTTCCCTCGTGTCCAAATACAATGTCCTACTTGCAAAACTATACAATAACACAAAAGACTGAAAGTGTTGGAGACAATGACAAACCAAAAACTGTTTCCAATAACAAGAGATCAAACTAAACAACTACTGCACTGTAGGTAATGAAAAACTGAGCTAAAAAAATTGTGATCTGCCCATAATAAACAAGAAAATAAAAAGTAGCTCTAGTGGTTAAACAGTAGTAAAAGTTATACTACTATTCACATTCAATGAAATCAAAAATGCAAGCTACTGCATGATCAATGTCTTTTTCAAGACTGCTACACAGCACATCAGCAGACATCAATCCACAATTACGGATGTCTGTCCAGAGTCATAACTTTATTTATGTGCAACATGTTTACACAAATGTGGTGGGCATTTTCCATATATGGTCCATGTTGGGACAATAACAATTGATGATGACCACAGAATAAACAAAAGATGATGATGACCACAGAATAAACAAAAGATGAACTATATTGGCATCTTAGCAAACACAGGTTCTACCTCTAGGGGACACAGCAATTGTTGTAATTAACTTATTCAGCTCACAATACCTAGTGTTGATGATGGTGTTGACCGGTGCTTTAAATCTCAATCATGTCGCCACCATGGCACTGAATATTTGAGGATGGTCCCAGTGGTGAGCTACTGGTCAATACACTGGTGTCCAAAATTAAAACAACAAACTGAAATTTTGCAAGGTTGCATTTATTTTGCCACAAAACAGAATAAGCAGATGATAAGTAGAAACAACGTAAAGAATACAGAACATAACAGCAACACACATAACAGTAGATTAAAATGTTCTTCGTTTTTTTTCCCAACTTAACAGATTTGCACACACATTCCTACAACTGGTTAATGTACTCACTATCAGGTGTGCCCACCTCTGGCAGCAATACAGGCCTGATAACAACTGAGCAAGCAGTGAATAATGTCTTCAGTGTCCTGTGAAACTGGTTGCAAGTGTTGGAGAATGGTTGGTGGATGCTGGCATGATGCAACATGTCTCACTGGCGCATCTCAAACACACACTATGGGATTCAAATCGAGAGAGTGAGCAAGCCACACCATGCATTCAGTATCTTCCATTTCCAACAGAACATCAACTATTCATGCTCTATGAAGGCATGCATCAGTAAGAAGTCTGGGCACACAGCACCTCGCAACAACCCTACTAGAGGTTCCACAACCTCGTCATGATACCTGACAGCAGTTAAACCTTCCCTATTCACCCATACAATTTCATGAAGAGCTGTTCGAGTGGTCAGTATAATCCCCGGCCACACCAGTAGTGAATCTCCTCAATATCCGTCTATTTCCACAATGTTCGGGGCTCAAAATAGTGTTCCACATCCTCTTCAGATGTGAATCCATTGAGAATCACTCTCCAGACCAAATCGGGACTCATCTGTGAAATGAACATTGGCCCACTGCTTGACTGTCCAGATGTCATATTGAAAACTCAACTCTAGATGTTTCCTTCTGTGAAGATGCATCAGAGGCACACATACAGCAGGTCTCTGACAAAGGCTACACTGTCGAAGCCTTCTCTACACAATTTTCCTTGATACAACATGTCCAGATGATGCTCCAAGGTCAGATGCCAGTTGCTGTGCAGTACTAAGGCAGAACTGTTGTGCCCTTAGAGCCAAATAATGGTCCTCTCTTTCTGATGTCACACATGGTTGGCCCTGGCGTGGTCTTCGGGATACAGTTTCGATCTCTATAAACTGTCACCACATCCAAGAAACAACAGAATGATTCAAGTTAAGCAATCAGCCCACAAGTTTGGAACTGTCCTGCTTCCATTCTTCCCATGGCCTTCCACCGAAGAGTGTCTGGTAGGCATCTTCTCTGTGCCATACTGCGACTGCGTACACAGAAATTGTGGATGTGGGATTATCCGGAAAACACCATTCCATTCGATAGGCGCCCTGTCATCATCATTGGCATTGTTTTCCATTGACCAAAATGCCACCTTCTATGCAGAACATGATCAGACAGGCATCTGTTGACAGTTTGTATGATCATATCATGAATTAGGCAAAGGATGAGGAAATAGCAGTTTGTTGCTTTAGTTTTGGACACCAGGGTAAATCAAATAATAAGTGAACTGTGGTGGTTTGTATGTAGTTATTGTCTTCTAGTGTTTCAACAATGCTTTTTATCTAGAAGTGTTTGTGTGAGGTTAGTAGCAGGTAAATATTGCCTCCCTTCAAATAACAGACTAATTGAAACATCCTGGCACATTAAAACTGTATGCAGGACTGAGACTCAAACTCGGGACCTTTGCATTTCGCGGTCAAGTGCTCTACCTGCTGGAGGACGGGTCGTGAGTCGTTCTTGGGTAGCTCGGTTGGTAGAGCACTTGCCCGAGAAAGGCAAAGGTCCTGAGTTCGAGTCTTGGTCCGGTATACAGTTTTAATCTGGCAGGAAGTTTCATATCAGCACACACTCCACTGCAGAGTGGAAATCTCATTCTGGAATAGACTAATTACTTTCAATACATAGCACCAGAAACTCCTGTCTATTTCAAAGAGGTGTTTCAAGAATTTCTTTGAACTTTCTCTTTGGTGCTTGACAACAGGCTTATTCACAGTGTTTCCATATGGCAAATTTTGTTCCCATTACAACCGCTTCCACCCCTTTGTACAGATTTTTTGTCCCCTCAACCTTCTGCTTTACACTCATCTCTCAAATCATGCAGTGTACCATCACACTTTTTTCACTCTTTAATGCCAGTATAAATGCTATCACAACATATTTAAAATAATTTTCTCAAAGTTATTTGTAACACTATTATGAACATATCTCAAGTGAATATTAATGCTTAAAAGAGCCCAGGTTTTAGGTTTTATTTAAACATATAAATCACCGAAAACCTCATTTCTCAAGTTGATCAACTATAAAGATCGACACCATTAGTTATTTTATTTTAATAGGTATCCAGACAAGTCTCCCTGTGACTCGACAAATAATTTTCTAGTTTTTAGGCTTCAACTGCAGTTGCCATTCATCATTTACACTAGGCTCTGTTCGCTGGGCTAGCTCATTTGACAATCTTTAGTGCAAGGTTGTGTCTCCATGGTACTGACTGAATGACATAAGCATCAGTTTCTATCAGTTAACTCATGAGTGGGCAGTGCTCTTGGTGGGGGAACTGGACTTTCTCACAAGAACCCTGCAGGTCCAACAGGTGCACCAAAAAATCTGTTGCACATTTCCTGCCTAGCAGTGTAGTGTAGGGTGCAGTGGTTTACATCGATCCTGTTTGTGTGCTTTTAGTTACCAGTGTCTGGCAGTTCAGTTTTTGTATTTAGTAATATACTTAGTTATTCAGAAGTGATGCATAAGCATTCTACATTGCAAAAAAAAAATACGCACAATCTGAAGAAGCAGTATGTGCAAAGTAAAGAGCATTTGGTCATCTCTAACATAATTACAGCTTGTATTAAAGAGTTAACAAGAAAGTAACTAATGGCTAATACTGCAACTTTCCAATCAAAGTGCTGCAAGCTATACAAATGTCAGACTTGGTGATCCAGAATGCTTCCACTCCACCAACTGAGCTTTAGTTTAGATGTCATATCTATAAAATCATGTTTCATTACCTGTTATGACCAATTTCAATAGTTCTGCACTATTGCCTTCATCTAGTGACTCCTGAGCAGCTTGCATTATCACTATTTTTGTTCAAAATTCAATAACTTTGGAACAAATTTACATCTGAAATAATTTCATTACATGAACCAATTGAAACATCAACATCATTAGTGACTTCTCTGATTGTGATTCAGTGATTATTCAGAATCAATTGTTTCACTTTTTCTACAATTTCATCAGTTGATGTGCTGGGGTGTCCTCGGCACATGTCTTCAACATCTCAACAACCTCATTTGAAATGTTTATATCATTGGTAAATCCTTACTCATAGCAGAATCATCAAAAGCAATAGATAACATTTCTGAAAAATTGATGTTCTTTATTCTGTTATTACAGCAAAATTCAATTCAAATTCTCTGATCAACTTGTATACAAAATAAATAATCACTGCTACCACCAAAACATGTGTAATATTCTTGACAGCTTGTTTTTATTGACTTTACGGTAGAAATCTGAAGACCAAGCTGCTTGCAGTTACTGTCAATCTATTGGATGTAACAGTATGTAGCTAATTCATATTCAATACTACAGATAAGTACAGCATTTGAACATAACATCGCTATAACGACCTTTCACTAAACCAGTTACTTCTGTGCATACTTTCTACCATAAAAAAAGTGATCAATACGAGGTTCTCGCCAGAGTTGCCTGCACTGAGCAAGATAGTGGAAAGTCTTCTCTCTGTTCCTCTACTGTCAAAGTTATTTTCATTCCCCACTTTCATTACAGCTCAAGGGCAAAGAAAATGTAATATCTAAAATGTGACCTCCAGTGATTGTGTTCCCTTGAACGTTCAAGTTGCTCCTGGATCTCAGTAAGAAAATATGAAAAAGTATTAGACAAAACTGATGCACAAAACAAATAAAATTCCAAAGAGAACTAAATGAAAAAGTTAAAGTTTTTGACAAGTAAGGGCTTACAGAAAAAAAGGACTTTGGTGACCAGTTTATCAGAAAAATGGGGCACATAACAAAAAAAGGGGGGGGGGGGGGGGGGGGGAGGTCCCACTGAAAATGATACATTTGATCACCCTAATCTATACTGTCAGACTAAAGAAGTGAAGCACCCAGAAGACATGGGCGGATGTTCACGTAACTTTGTACACACACACACACACACACACACACACACACACACTATTGGCAGGTATGTAAACAATTAGTGTTGCAATTCTCTGTGACACACAGAATGGTTACCAGACTGCACTGATGCTGTTCTTTGTGTCAGCCCACACCACTGGGTCAGAGACTAGCAGCATCCAGACTAGGGAATTATCACCCCATGCATAATATGCTGTTGTACAACAATATAAATAGCTGTGCTTGGATTGGTGCCATCACTGAGAAGTAAGAAATGCTGATAACTGGCAGTGCACCGTGTTGTCTTCAGCAATGACTCATGGTTCTGCACTACACAGATGACCACCCTCATTGAGTATACTGGCAACCTGGGGACAGGTTTCATTCTTACCATGTTTTGGAGAGACGCAGCAGTATTACCCTGATGTAGTGGTGTCTGGGGCCATCAGGTACAACTTGAGGTCACGGTTGCGTGTGACGGAGGGAACCCTGACAGCACAACCCTACGTCACTGACACCCCATCCTCATCAATCATCCTCATAGTTTATCTCTCATGCAATAATATCAAAGTTTCATTTTTTTTCAGGAGGACAATACTCATCCATACATGGTGTGTCTCTCTAGAAACTGTTTGTGAAATAAAGAGGTAGTCCTATGACCAGCTAGATCCCCAGATCTGTCCCTGATAGAATGTATGTGGGGCCAACTTGGATGTCAACTTCTTCCCAGTACTAGTATATGGGGTACCAAGAACCAGTTACAATAGTTGTGGACCAGCTCATGCCAGGATAGGATACAAATGTTTTACGAAATTCTTCTCAACTGGATCCAGGGCAGGAGGGGCGCTATGTTAAACTAATAATTCTTCGTAAATTGGACTCGACATTGCAATCACTGAAGTAAAATAAAAGGTTATCAGCAACACACAGAGCTCTCTATAAAACAGAAGGAACCAGTTGGGTTGAGATGTTTGGGGGGAGGAGCCCAGACAGCAAGGTCATCGATCTCATCAGATTAGGGAAGGACGGAGAAGGAAGTCAGTCGTGCCCTTTCAAAGGACCGTCCTGGAATTTGCCTGGAGCGATTTAGGGAAATCATGGAAAACCTAAATCAGGATAGCCAGACGCGGGAATGATCCACCATCCTCCCTAATGCGAGTACAGTGTGGTAGCCACTGCATAGAAACCAGATGATTTACACTTTGTTTAAAATCTTAATACTTGCCATCACTATCATCTGCAAAATCTCTTATTTTGAAGAAGGCTGGCACTCTTATGACAGGTAATTATTGACGAGATTGTCACCACCTTCTTCTTCTTCTTCTTCTTCTTCTAACCAGCAGTTTCATCCACAACTCATCTAGATACTCTTATTTCCTCTTGATAGCTTCTTACATAGGACAAGACCACTGACAGTTAAGGGCAGACAGAACTGGAAAATATGATCTTTGTGGAAGGATGCTTGGTAGGAGATATACTAATCATTATGGTAGGTCTATTAAGAGGGATACTGAGTGTGAGGCTTGATTTCAGAAAGATTCAGCTTTCATTAATTACTACTACCTTCTTAGCAGATAAGTTCTATATCTGCAACTATGTAAAAGGGTGTTTGAATGTAAAAGAAGCAAATGATGTCTGTCAGTCAAACAAAGTATCCTCAGTAGAGATTTTTTTGTCATCCTGTACAGTCTAGTATGCACTATTCTTGACATCTGCATGCACATTTCACTACATACCTCTTGCTTTTTCATAAAAGTATTTCTAAAAAAATTATTTACTATAATAAATACACGTGAGTGAAATTGCGAAGTTTCTTTAGTGAAATATGCACATAATAAACAGTGACTACCACTTAAAAGTATAAGACAAAATGTAGGGCTATAGATAGTGATATACTGAATTTAATATGTTTGGCTGTCAAGAAGGCAATGTGTGAAGCCTTCAGTGACTACCTTAGCAGAATCTTAGCAAAAGATCTCTCACAAAATCCTGAGAAATTCTGGTATTATGTACAGACTGCTCATGTTGTTTCCATTTTAAACATAATATAATGTAGATCCTCAAACAAACAAAACTATGCCTAGTGGTTGGTAGAAAGCATTAGTCACACCCATTTACAAGATGAGTGGTGAAAGTGCTCCACAAAACTACCATTCAATCTCCCTGACATCTGTCTTCTGTAGAAACCCAGAATATATTCCAATCTGAAATATAATGAGATATCTGAAACATAATAACCTCCTCCTTCGCAACCACTACTGATTCTGAAAACAATGATAATGCAAAACCCAAAATGCTCTTTTCTAACATGACACACTGAAAGGCTTGCATCAAGTCAATCAAATGTATGCATGACAATTTTTATAAACAAAAGTATGATTACATGGGGCATTAAACTAAATTTATTACTGGATTGAAGATCTCTTGCTAAGGAGGACGCAGTATGTTATCTTGGATGGAGAGTCGTTAACAGTAAGAGCAGTAACTTCAGGCATGTGCCTGGAAAGTGTACTGGGACCCTTGCTGAATTATGCTCTTTACACTATGCAGAAAAGTAGTATGCTAGGACTACAACATCACTAAATCACACCTGCAATCAGTCAACTCGTACCAGTACCTGGATGTAACAGTTTTAGGGATATGAAATGAAATGATCATATAAGCTCAGTTGCAGGAAATGTCAGTAAAACACTTTGGATCATTGGCAGAACATCTTCATGAGCTAACTATGCCTACTTTCATTCACTGCTTTCGTATGGTATCATATTCTGGGGTAATTCATCGTTGAGTAGAAAAGTATTCATTGCCCAAAAACGTGTAATCAGAATAATTGCTGGAGCCCACCCACGGTCATCCTGAAGACATCTATTTAAGGGTCTAGGGATCCTCACAGTATATATATTCACTTATGAAATTTGTTGTTAATAATCCAGCCCAGTTCAAAAGTAATAGCAGTGTGCATAGCTATAACACCAGGAGAAAGGATGATCTTCACTATGCGGTGTTAAATCTGACTTTGGTCACCTACCAAACAACATCAAAAGCCTGACAGATAGCCAACCAACATTTAAAAATAAATTAAAAGAATTTCTAGATGACAACTCCTTCTACTCATTGGCTGAATTTTTAGATATAAATTAAGGGAGGGGAAAAAAACTAACTTAAGCATTAGTATCATGCAATATTTTGTGTAATGTAACATCTTGTACAGACATCTTTCATTAACCTGACACATTTCACATCATTACGAAGTGTCGTATTCATGATCTATGGAACAAGTATTAATCTAATCTAATCTAATCTATTGCTTACAAATCACTTGTGCATTCCACACCAAACAGAAGTAACATGGCATATTGGGCATACACAAAGAAGAGTGGCACAATTGGTTACAAGTTCATTTGACTCACACAAGAGCACCCTGGATATGCTGCAAAACTTGAATTGACAGGCATGTGAAGATAGATGGCAATTACCCTGTGAAAGCCTGCTTAGAAAATTTCAAGAACCAGTATTAAATGGCACATGCTGTGATATTCTTCAGCCTCCTGGATATAACATACAAATCCCACAGTGATCAGGAAGACAAGATTAGACTAATTCCAGTGAGCATAGAGGCATTTAGTCAGTTTTTTTCCCATGCTACACCCACAACTGTAATGAGAATAAATCCTACCATGTGGTTGCATGCTAAGCACCCTCTGCCATGCACTTCACAAAGGTCTGTGGAGTGTATATAGGTGAAGATCATGTAATGTTAAATGAAACATTGACATCACAAGGTCAATGAAAGAGAATTTTCATATTAAATAAAAAATAAAGTCATAAAAAGACAGCTGCATACTTCCAGTTCGTTTTATAAATGTAAATGCTGAGAACAGATTACCTTTGACCATATGGGACAACCAAACACAGTTCCATTACAGCAAGTATGTGAAGAAAGGAGCACATAGATTGACTAAGGGAACTTTCAAAAATAAAAGAAGCAAAACTTATCTGCCAGACATCATTTTATTCCACCAACTAGATGAAACTTATACGCTCAGAAGATTCTAAGAGAGTCTCAATTAAGAAAAGACAGAAGGTACATAAAATGATAAAATCATAAATGCTGTACTGATATTCATTTAAAAAAAAAAGATGATGATTCCGCATATTTCCATTTCCATGACTAGTGGTACACTAAGGATTATTTGGAGTAAGTCGGTAATCAGCCTGTTACACTTCATTTTATGCACAATCACAACATGAAACCATACACCACACTTTCTATGCATAGAAAATACGCAACTTTGTATTGTTAAACTAAGGTTCACTGTCCAACAATTTCACCTATGCAACAAAGTTTACCTTTGATTCTTTAGAGTCCTTAGCAGCTGGTAAGGGACACACTGCTGTTGTGGAAACTCTTTCTTCTGTAACCGCAGCTCTGTTTTCCATCTTATTTAATCCTTCCTGTAATTCTGAGCAAAATTAAGAGAATTTCAGCACAAAAGTCATCAAATAAATACATTAACTGAAAAAGTTATTGCTAAACAACATATGGCCATGATGTCATTAATAAGAGAGAAGCAAATAAGAGAGTGAACAACATTAAATTATGTCTTTACTACATACTTTCAGTTTATTTTATAAAACTGCGAACTATGATATGTTTTAGATACATAAAGGACATTAGTACAAAATATAATCGGGACAAAAAGCAACTGTTAAAGGTCATCCAATATAAACCAAGCTTCCTAAGTTAACACATCTTTGAGATAAACAAAACATAAGAAATATTAAAAATGTGAGCACTAAAAAGATGGTAAGGCACAAGCAATGCAATCATATAAATACTAAGATACCAGATAAATAACCATGGGCAGTGAAAGTCATTTATCACAAACTGGAAATCAGACATCAGGCCATTCAGTATGGCTTGTGGTATTGCCTTTGTTTGCTTGACAAGTGTCTTCTGGAGGTCAACAATAGTCAACAGTCTGTGGTGATGGTATTAAGCCTGAAAACCTCCTGTCTCAAGCGTATAATACGTGTGGAATTAAATTTTAGTCTGGTACTTGAGCTGGCCACTCTAGGCATTTTATGTCCTTATATTGTAGGAACTCCTGTCACCTAGCCAGCCATGTGTGGTTACAAATTATCATCCAACACATGGACTGAAGCTTACACACACATCCCTAAGGACCAATGAAATCCACGAAACATGGGCACTTGCATACAGGCGTCTAACACAATGTATGAGAATACAGTTGTCACCACCAAATCAGTCCCTTTGCAAGATTTTGACAGTGTTGTAATGGGTCCCAGGTATACATTACATAATGACAGTCATTTAAGTAAACCACGACTCTTCCACATACAGGACAATATCTCACTGTTCCAGGGTTCACTCATGGTGTGAAAAATACCACATGTGTTTAGCCATATGGTGTGTTGTTTTGAGGGAAATGCATCAGGTGGTGTGCTATGCACACAGAGCATGAACTAAAAGCTGCCAATACACAATATGAAAGGAGATGTCTTACGCAGAGAGCTGTAAAGTGTCTAGCCACAACAAGTGTTGGGCTGGTTGGATGTCTTTGCCTATTTAACCCTGCACTGCTACTGGTGGGTCTTCCGAACCCTGACTTGTGTGAGTGATTCATTTTCATTAGGTTCACAACACTGCACACGAGCAGCGTTCTTTGTAGCTTCCTATCTTACACAGCTGTGTCATTTCCTCGTCAAGTGATGGCGAAAGTCCACTGTCTAGGAGTGCTTGTAGCATGTTTGTGTCTGCCAGACCGACCATAGCAAATAGGTAAGTACTTGTTGGGGCTATAGGACCCAGAGTAGCAATGTTGGTATCATTTGTCCCAACACAAATACGTTTGTAGCATACATTAAAATTGCTGAATCAGCCTATTTATTTCAGACAACGGCTATAATGGATGTAACAGAAGATCAGTGTAACGTTGCACAGCGAAATGAAATCTTTAGTGACGAATCAGGTACCGAAGGTGAAGACGTAGACGTTGAACTATATAGCGAACATGATACGGAAAGCAATGAAAATGGGGATGACAGTGATAGATATCAGAACAATAAGAGATAATTTGTTGGTAAGGACAAGCATACTAAATGGATGAAAGACTTCATTTTTTATTTTTATTTAGACACAAAGTTCTGTAGGACCAAACTGAGGAGCAAATCTCCAAGGTAATGGAATGTGTCAGTACATGAAATTACAACATAAAAGTAATAACAGATAAAAATAAATGTTTATGGACATGAAAAAAGTCAGTCCATAAGTTTAAGTAAACGCAATCAACAATACAATAAAAATCAGCTTAATTTTTCAAGGAACAGAAAAGAAGGAGTGACCCACGAGGAAACTCTTCAGTTTTGATTTGAAAGTGCGTGGATTACTGCTAAGATTTTTGAATTCGAGTGGTAGCTTATTGAAAATGGATGCAGCAGTATACTGCACACCTTTCTGCACAAGAGTTAAGGAAGTCTGATCCAAATGCAGGTTTGATTTCTGCCAAGCATTAACAGAGTGAAAGCTCCTTATTCTTGGCAATAAGCTGATATTGTTAACAAGAAATGGCACTAAGGAATATATATATATATATATATATATATATATATATATATATATATATATAGAGAGAGAGAGAGAGAGAGAGAGAGAGAGAGAGAGAGAGAGAGAGGCCAATGTCAAAATACCCAGACTCATGAACAGGGGTCGACAAGAGGTTCGTGAACTTGCACCACTTATTGCCCGAACTGCCAAAAATATCCTTTTAGAATGGGAAGAGTTACCCCAAAATATAATACCATATTACGTAAGCGAATGAAAACAAGCAAAAGAGACTAATTTCAATGTCGAACAAACACTCACTTCTGATACCGTTCAAGTAGTAAAAATGACAGTATTAAGTCTTTGAACAAGATCCTGAACTTGGACTTTCCACAACAGCTTATCATCTATCTGAACGCCTAGAAATTTGAACTGCTCAGTTTCACTAATCATACGCCCATTCGGTGAAATTAAAATGTCATGTTTTGTTGAATTGTGTGTTAGAAACTGTAAAAACTATGTCTTACAGTGATTTAGCGTTAGTTTATTTTCTATAAACCATGAATGCTCTTTCAAATTCTGAAAGTGGCAGGGGTAAAATACAGGGAGCGAAAGGCTATTTACAATTTGTACAGAAACCAGATGGCAGTTATAAGAGTCGAGGGGCATGAAAGGGAAGCAGTGGTTGGGAAGGGAGTGCGACAGGGTTGCAGTCTCTCCCTGATGTTATTCAATCTGTATATTGAGCAAGCAGTGAAGGAAACAAAAGAAAAATTCGGAGTACGTATTAAAATCCATGGAGAAGAAGTAAAAACTTTGAGGTTCGCCGATGGCATTGTAATTCTGTCAGAGACAGCAAAGGACTTGGAAGAGCAGTTGAATGGAATAGACAGTGTCTTGAAAGGAGGATATAAGATGAACATCAACAAAAGCAAAACGAGGATAATGGAATGTAGTCGAATTAAGTCGGGTGATGCTGAGGGAATTAGATTAGGAAATGAGACACTTAAAGTAGTAAAGGAGTTTTGCTATTTTGGGAGAAAAATAACTGATGATAGTCGAAGTAGAGAGGATATAAAATGTAGACTGGCAATGGCAAGGAAAGCGTTTCTGAAGAAGAGAAGTTTGTTAACATCGAGTATAAATTTAAGTGTCAGGAAGTCATTTCTGAGAGTATTTGTATGGAGTGTAGCCTTGTATGGAAGTGAAACATGGATGATAAATAGTTTGGACAAGAAGAGAATAGAAGCTTTTGAAATGTGGCGCTACAGAAGAATGCTGAAGATTAGATGGGTGGATCACATAACTAATGAGGAGGTATTGAATAGGATTGGGGAGAAGAGAACTTTGTGGCACAACTTGACAAAAGGAAGGAATCGGTTCGTAGGACATGTGTTGAGGCATCAAGGGATCACCAATTTAGTATTGGAGGGCAGCGTGGAGGGTAAAAATCGTAGAGGGAGACTAAGAGATGAATACACTACGCAGATTCAGAAGGATGTAGGTTGCAGTAAGTACTGGGAGACGAAGAAGCTTGTACAGGATAGAGTAGCATGGAGAGCTGCATCAAACCAGTCTCGGGACTGAAGAAGAAGAAGAAGAAGAAGAAGAAGAAGAAGAAGAAGACGACGACGACGACGACACGAAATTAGGTCATGTATTGCACTATTTGAAACCGAGCCAATGTTGCATCCAACATCCTTTACTACCAAGCTAGTGTCATCAGCAGACAGAAATATTTTAGTTACCTGTAATACTAGAGGGCATATCATTTATATAAATAAGGAATAGGAGTGGCCCCAACACTGATCCCTGGGGCACCCCCCACTTGACAGTATCCCACTCAGACCCCGCATCACAGCCATTATCAACATTGCTAATAATGACTTTTGCTGCCTGTTGCTAAAGTAAGAGGTGTTCCATAATGGTCCAGCTCCTGGAGCAATATTTTGTGATCAACAGAATCAAAATGCATTAGTTAAATCAAAAAATATGTCAAGCATTCGAAACCTTTTGTTTAGCCCATCCAGTACCTTACAGAGAAAGGATAATACAGCATTTTCAGTTGTTAAGTGACTTCTAAAGCTGAACTGTACCTTTGATAGCAAATCACGTGATATAAAATGACCAATTATACACAGCCTTTTCAATAACTTTTGCAAACACTGATGGCATAGAAATAGTTCTAAAATTATCTACATTATTCCTTTCACCCTTTTTTATAAAACAGCTTTACTACTGAGCACTTTAATCACTCAGGAAACTGACCATCCCTAATAGAAAAATTACAAATATGGCTAAATACAGGACTAACATGTACTTCACAGTACTTTCATATTCTGCTAGACACTCCATCATAACCATGAGAATACTTAGTCTTCAGTGATTTAATTATTGACTCAATCCCCCTCTTGTCTGTATCACAGGAGTAATTCAGACATCAATCTCAAAAAGGCATTTGCCAAGAAAGTTATATGATTTCCTGTAGAAACTAAATTTTTATTTAATTCACCAGCGATGCTCAGGAAATGATTTTTAAATACTGTGTATACATCTGATTTATCAGCAACAGAAATATTTTTACTACGAACTGACTTTATATCGTCGACCTTGTGCTGCTGACCAGACACTTCCTTCACAACTGACCATATGGTTTTAATTTTATACTGTGAATTAGCTATTCTATTTGCATACCACATACTCTTTGCCTTCCTAATAACATTTTTAAGCACCTTTATAACTTTACAATACTGTTTGTAATGGGCTACTGTAGCTTGATTGTGACTACTTATAACATTTTGATATAATTTCTGCTTTGTTCTACAAGATATCCATATCCCACTAGTCAGCCACCCGGGCTGCCTATTACTGCTAGTACCCCGTTTAGAATGTTCTAATGGAAAGCAACTCTCAAAGAGCATGAGAAATGTGTTACGGAAAGCATTGTATGTATCATCTATGTTATCGGCACTATAAACATCCTGCCACTATTGTTTCTTGACAAGGTTTAAAAAACACTCTATTGCTGTTGGATTAACTTTCCTACATAGTTTGTAATTAAATATGACATTAGTTTGAGTAGAAAAGCCTTTTCGTGTTAAAATTTGTCTGGGCCATTCATGCTTTTACTAACAGACTGCCCATCTAGTAACGAAGAATGAATAAAAACATCGTCTATGGCTGTGCTACAGTTCCCCTGCACCCTAGTTGGAAAAAAACACAGCCGTATCAGATCATATGAATTTAAGAAATCTACCAACATCTTTTTTCTTGCACCATCATATACAAAATTAATATTGAAGTCACCACATATAACTAATTTCTGTTACTTCCTACAAAGTGAATGTTCCCTACTCCTCGTATCGGAATGAGGTCACATAATATTGTGTCCTATGTTCCTGGTGTGAGGGGAATAGCAAAGAATAAAAGGACAGATGTAGAAATATGCCGGCTATTTTTCACGGATGAAATAATGGATGAAGTAGTGGTACATGCTGACCAATGTATTGAATCCGCTAAGTCGAGATACTCTTCATCTCAGACCTTCATTCACGAGACAGATAAAGATGAAATTGAAGCATTTCTTGGTCTGTTGTAGTTGGGTGGAATCTACAAGGTTGGTATGGTTATTTTAGAAGAATCTGGGACAGAGATGGAACAGGATTGGAATTATTCTACTCTACAATGACCCCACAGAGATTCAGGTTTCTGGCACAATGTCCGAGATCTGACGATAAGTCAATGAGGTCCGACGGGCAAAAAGAGGGTAAATTGGCTCCTATATGAAATATATTTGATTTGTTCACCAAAAACTGCATGGAGAATATGTCACTGTAGATGAAATGCTTGTCAAATTTCAAGGACAATGTAGTTTTCGAATGTACATTCCTTCCAAACCTGGAAAATATGGAATAAAAGTGTTCAATCCAGCTGATGCAAGAATGGTGTGCTTGTCAAATTTGGAAGTTTATTTAGGTGAGCAGCAAGATGGAGTGCATAAGTTGAGTAATCATGCAACTGATGTCATCAAAAGGTTGTGTAATCAAATTTCGAAAACATCAAGGAACATAATGATGGATAACTGGTTTACGAGACATGAACTGGTCCTGTCACTTCTGAAACACCGTAAATTAACACTTTTGGGAACTGTACGGAAGAACAAGATGGAAATTCTCCCAGAATTCATGAACACAAGAGGTAGAAATGTTTTTACAAGTATCTTTGGCTTTCAGAAGACATGCACATTAGTGAGTCACATACCAAAGAAAAACAGGTGCCTACTTCTAATGAGCACTATGCACCATGACAACAAAATAGATGCAACAACTGGGGAAGAAACAAAGCCGGAGATGATAACTCTGTATAATGCTACTAACGGTGGGGTAAATTTAGATCAGATGTGTACCACCTATGATGTAACAAGAACAACTAGAAGGTGGCCATTGACCTTATTCTTTTGCTAACTGGACGTAGCAGGCATAAACAGTCTCGTCATCTTCCAGAACTAACAACCAGGGGGAGACCACGAGGAGAGACTTTCTGAAATCGCTTGGGGAGGCTCCTGTCAGAGGCCAATTACTACAAAGGGCTGGCAGTAAGCATATCAACCAACCTCTCAAAAGATGTGTCAACAGACTGGCGGGGGTCGAATAGCAAGACGATGGGAGTGAGAACCAGAGTACGGTGCCTTAAAGGAGACGGTGCTATGGGTGCTAGATAGCACAACACAATATATTTGCTACAATTGCTGTAAGTTTGGGTGTCTCAAAAAACACTCACTTTTAATTTGTAAAGACTGCATGTAATGGCCTGCTGTGGTAAAATGACATGTGGAAACAGTATGTTCAAAAGACATTGTGGGGACTGAGTTTGGTTTTTGCAGCTTTCATTGTTCTACTTTGCATGCTATGACACACGACATTCACACTGTGTAACCATTTTTGTCCTGTACAGTATGTAAATGTTAGAATCACTGTCTAATTTGCTTATGTAGTAATAAAGGACAACAATGTACTCAAACCCAATGCAAAATGTGTTTGTTTACTTCATCTAGACAACATACATGGATGTTAAGCCCTTTTGTGCTCCCTATCCTTAACAAATCAGACTGATACATAGGTCAGGTCTGTTAGACCCCTCATACCAACGGTGGTACAAATGAACACAGTAGCAATGCAGGGTTAATTCCATGTGTAAAACCTAGCCCCCTAATGACATTGTCGGCTTCCTCCCTTCTGGAATATTCTCCTTCCACATCTGTGAAAACGACACAGTGGGCAACAGTCAGCTTCTGATGAAATTCTCACTAACTGGCCTCTAATCAGTCGATGATCCGACCAAACACAACGTAATTCAAATACATTGACAGTGTCCTCCCACTTCCACATAACTATAATATTGTGTGCCAAAAGCCCACAACATGCTGCCAACACAACTATCTTTGAGAACTGTTCTCAAGTGGAATGTTGCACACACAACAAGTGAACTCATACTGGTGTGACAGGTCACATGCTTCTATATTGTTAGATCTTAGTTTAGGCCACACAGTTTTGCCATCATAATTTTTTGACACAGTTCTAAAAAAATTAAAAGGGAAAAATTATTATTATGGCCATCTGACTAAAACCATGAAACAAAAGTTGGGGAGCAGGTAAAAATGTAGTATTGTTCTTATTAAATTAACACACTGTTCAGATCACCATGAAAAGGATAAACAAACTGATATAAAAATTTATAAGGAAGGAATGTCTGAATGGGATACCACACTGGTTTAAATCAAGTGATTCAATCAGAAGAATGAGGAGGATGTAGCTGACATCCTGAATCTTGCCCTACATCACCATAGTCAAAATGGTTAAGTTACTGTGCCTGCCTAAATTATTAACTTAACTGGAGAAACTGAAATACAGTTGTTTATCTTTCTTCAGCAGAGTGTCGAGTGCACACGTATTAGCTAAGTTATTTACATGTTCTTCCATGTATCACAAATGCGATCTCTCACTGTGACATAATTATTTCAGTCAGAATTAAGTAAATTTGTATTATATTAAAGTCTTTTGATCTCTGCATAAGTGGTCTAAGACTTTTATGGCTGAACAACTTCTTCCTCTCCATGCCACACTAACTCTTAGATGCTTCTGTACAAGCACCTTGTTCCTCAGAGATGAGTACCCCCAGAGTAGGCTGCCATGTGGCATTGGTGAATGTAAATAGGAAAGTAAGTCAAATTTTTGACAATTTCATCTCCTAAGTCTGGTACTACCCATAATGCAAAAACTGTAGAGCTTAAATGTTTAGGAAGATCTATAAAATGTGACTTCCAACTCAAGTTCTTATCAATATGAATGCCTAAGAATTTAGAATATTCTTTTTCATGCATTACTTTATCCTCATGGAATATTTCTGATAATGTGGTCAGGCTTTGGGCTGTACAGAACTGCATGTATTGAGTTTCAGTGACAGTCCATTGACAGAGAACCAGTTATTAATTTTCAAGAAAATGCTTTTTATAATGGATGATCAAAAAGTTTCCGTTAAATGGACAGACAGTGCATAATCAGTATGCCAATTAGCCAAAATCATTATGAGCATTAACGAAATCATCCCACCAATGCAGCAGATTGAAGATACACTGTGACCTGCTGTGTGAAGAAGTCTGTAACTGCCTGCTGTACAGGCTCATATGACAGCAATCGTCGACCCTTCAAGACTTCTTTCAAGGGACCAAAGACGTGATTATCACATGGGGACAGATGAGGGCTGTAGGGCAGGTGATCGAGTGTCTCCCACTTGACTTGGCATAACTTCTGCATTATGACATTTGCAATATGGGGATATGCGTTATAACAAACTTGATGCACCACTTCACAACAGTGGTTTTTGGCAGACATGCTGCCCCATGCACATTCTTCATTTTCTGATTGACATTAACCAACGTTTGTCCATTGGCAGCCAAGAAAAGACTAATGGCAAGTTGGTTCTGTTTGGATGCTGCTGTAATTAAATTCTGCATTCACTGCACACATGCAAGAAAGGCACAAATATCACAATAATATTGGTGCTTGCATATCTGCACTGGCATCACTCTATGTTTGCAATACACATTGCAGCAATGGCCTTAAAGGAAACTTTCTGATCACCTCTTTTATATTTCCAAGTATCAAAGTTTTTCGTTAGGATTTATTATAGTACTAGCTTTATCAGCAAAGACAACTATTTATGTTTCTTGCACATATGATGGCTGATCATTAATATATTACAAGAGTAATTGGAGACCTACTATCGATTCCTGTGATACACCTGTAATGATTATTCCCCACTCAAAAGGCACTCTTCTGCTGTGTACACTTCCTGTGTTTCTTAAAGTGATACACTGTGTCCTTTTACTTACATAGGATGAAACTCAGTATAACTAGCCAGATCTCTGATAGCATTATTTTACGTTTTTCTAAAAGACTACAGTGGACTCAGCAATCAAATGATTTCGGCACATCACAAAAAATACCAGTTGGCAATACTTAGTCATTTAACTGTATCCACTCCTACATCACGTGGTACTCAACATCGCAAATTCTGTTTTCCACTCTGATGTTGAGTCTCATAAGACAATTTTTCATAGTTCTCAATTGCTTCATTCTTGACTTTAACTGTACTAGGTATTAATGCTGCTTGGTACTGCCATCTAGGGCCACCTGTGTTCACTATGTCAAATTATAGCTATTGTGTTGACAGAAAGGTTGTAATTGTTAGGTTCAAACGGGTAAGTGTGAGAGGGCTAGTTCTTCACATACAGTCCTTTCTGACAAAGAGATTGTAGAGCTTTTAGAGGAATCTATAAGCGAAAACATGAATGACAATGATGTTGATGATGACAGTGATTCTTTTGTAAACAATTCGAGTCAAATGATGATGAAAACAGTCCGCCCTGAAGAGAGTTTCAAAAAATACCACACAATGAAGTGTTTTGTATTGTAATGCTTACATAAAAATAAATAAATGAAGAGCACTTTTTGTACCCTAACGGTTAGTTAGTGGTCTCGTCGTTTCCACGATGACACTCATGCAATTCTCTACGGCATGCTCACTAACCAGGTGACAGCAATTTATGTAAGAGTACACAGACATACCCAGAGACTGTGTTATGGGGTGCACAGTGTTAAATATTGTACAGTCTGATCTTCGAATTGAAAAATAACATGTTCTGTGGAGAGACTATTGGAATAGAAACTGAAACTGACTTACCAAGTGCACTACTTTTATCAAAGCATGTTAAGGTTCATGTGTACACAGTCTTTCCAGAACCTTCAAGAATTTTTAAATATAGTAACATACCCACATGTACTCATATTTTCTCATTTGCCAACATCCAGAGTATTAGTGTCCATGTCAGTTTCATTGTAATAGCTTGCATTTGTGATTTTATGAAGCCTGGTAGAGCAACAAGGTTTGTTTTCATTTGAATTTTAGTATTACTATGGATAGGGAGTGTGAACAGCTGAAGATGCTGTTGGTCACATTCAACCACCTGCCGGCTGCAGCCTTGGGGTGTAGCAGTGGCAGAGAAACTGGAGGAATGCATGGGGCCTCTCAAGAGTCACTTATTTTGTTCACAAGCTCTGCTGTGAAGGCACATTCCAGTGTATCTGACACAGAAGACCCATACTCTCCTCAGGGTGAATGGTAGGTTGTAGCCCATTCATAATGAATGAGGTGGAGTTGGAATGTTGGACTATCCGTCTGGTCTTGGCCAATCACCCTACGAATGGATTAGTGCTCCTCCTTGCGTAGGGTCTGCACAGACACATGGGAGGAGAGGGCTTGCTAGTTATTGAGAGCTCCACAATATTGATCTCTTATGAAACTAGCATCTACAGCTGGAAAGAAGTCAAAAATTCAGGAAAGAGAACAATGATTATGAGTCAGTCAAACAATGACAGACGAAAAATAATATGAAGAATTGAAAAATGTGGGGAGAGCAGGAGCCAGCCAGGTCCACCAAGCAAGGGCAGCCATGGGAGCCTGGGTATCAACAGGCGACAGTGCATCCCTACAATTCCTCAAGCAGCCGATGAAGCCAATGAGCACTACCTCAAGAGAGCAGTAGAAACCAACTTTATGCATGAAACATAAAACCAAATCAGTTGCTTTGGCATTGTCCACTAGCACTAGAGGTAGTGTATCACTAAGTTTACAGTTTCACCATAAGGTAGCCCAACTGGGGCAGTCCAGTAGGATGTGGGTCACCATTAGATGGGCACCACACCAGCAGTAGGACAGGTCCTCACACTAAGTCTCCCCAATGTGAAGCACACAGAACAGTATCCTCTCTGCTAAAAGCATGAAGGGAAGACTACCAGATAGTCGCAGTCCCCTTTATTCTCGCAATTTCTTTGAAGAACCCAGAGCATACCAATCCATGTTCCAAGCTTCCAGCAACTGACAGCACAGAGTTGACCAAAGGTATAGTTCCAGTAATCCCATCTCCAAAGCCAGCCTCATGGTAACCAACTTGGCCAATGTGTTCCTTTCCCGGGATCCAGGGGTCCAGACAAAGATGACTGACCATCAAGTTTGATGGACGTCAGTTGCACTGGTTGATAGCCTGAAGACTACTCAGGCAGTCAATGGCAACCAGTTCTTCAGTGAACATACTGCATCCATTCAGCAGGGAGAATAGTTCATGGCACCTTGCATGTGTGTAGACAAAACAGGTTTGCAGGTCATTCATAGAGCTGTCAGTGTATACCATTTCCAAACCTGGAAATAAATTAATTAAGGCCAGGAACATGTAGCAAAACACCATGGGATCAACAGAGTCTTTGATAGATTGGGATAGATCAGAGGATGGGGGACACACTATAGGGGTGAACACATGTTTACTGAGAGAAGGCCACATTGGGAGCAGTTGGAGTTCAGAGCAAAAACACTGTATATGAACAGTAATCATGACACCAGTACTGGACCACTGTTGGGGGGGGGGGGGTGGATTCCTTATAAGGAAAAATTACACAGTAGTTCAGATGCTCAGGAGAGCAGCAAATCTGTATCATGTAGTTGAGCAGCAGTTCTTGGCACCTGCTTTATAGTGCAGGGAGCAGGCTGTTCACAGGGCTGGTCCGAAAACCACTTGTCACAAGTTGGACCTATGGTGTACTAGGTCCAGCATCTGCAATGCTGATGGGGATGTCAAGGTATATGCGAGATTCCCAAAATCAAGACAAGACAGGATCAGAGCTTTGTAAATCCCCGAAAATGTAGAGCAATCTGCACCCCTGCTTATTTTACTGAGGCAACAAAGAGCACTGAGGTGCGAGCGCCACATTCGCTTACGTAGGTGAAGATCGGGAAATCACATGAAACAGGAATCAAAGACCACTCCTAAATAGTGATAAGACTCAAACAAACTGAGCAGCTGGTCATCAACATAGAGTTCTGGTTGTGGATGGATAGTACGATGATGACAGAAGTGCATGATGCATGTCTTGGAGGCTGCACCTTTCCTACGGCACCTTGAAGTTGGCATTCAGCAACATCCACAGTGCATGATGCATGTCTTGGTGGCTGAAAACTGGAAGCCATGGGCGAGAGCCCAGTACTGAACCTTTCCTATGGCATCTAGCAGTTGGCATTCAGCAACTGTGCACGAGAGGAGCAATAGAAAACGCAAAAATCATCAGCATACAGGGAGGGCGACACTGCCGACTCCACAACTGCTGCTTGACCATTGAAAGCCACGAGAAAAAGGGGCATATACAATACAGAGCCTTGCTGGACTTCATTCTACTGCACAAGAGGGGTATTGTGGGTAGCACCAACTTTAACTCAGAAAATATGGTGCGACAAGAAGTTCCAGACAAAAATTGGGAGCTAGGTCCAGAGAAACCACTCATGTAGGATAACGAAGGTGAGATGAGGCTGCGAGATCTCATAAGCCCTTTGCAATTCGAAAAAGACAGTGGAAACGTGTTGACGCTGGACAAAAGCTGACCAGATAGTGGACGCCAAGCAGACCAAATTGTTAGTAGTAGAATAGCGTTGGTGAAAACTGTGATGGAACAGAGCCAAAAAACCCTGAGACTTAAGGTACTAACACAACTGCCCACTCATGGTATGTTCTTGCAACTTGCAGAGAATATTAGTGAGACTGAGCGACAGCTATCCATCTTAAGGGAGCGTTTATCCAGCTTCAGTACCGGGATGATCACGCTTTGCAACAGTGTGATAGGAACTCATCTTCGCTCCAGGTATGGTTGAAAATGGCAACAACATGATGCTGATTATCCACTGATAGGTGTTTGAGCAGTTGGCTGTGGATACAGTCTGGCCCACGAGCTGAGTCTTCCGATTGGGGGAGGTGGGGGGCAGTGCGGGAAGGGGGGGGGGGGCACGGTCTTTAAGTCAGCTGCTGATAGAAAGACTCCGCTTCTGCTCTGGACAGTTACATTAACACCGCCATGTGGCAGGATGCTAAGGGTGATGGCAGACAAAGCATTGTTGAGAGCCCATCTGGGTGGACACCCAAGCAAGTGATGCTGAGGGAGCAACAGGACAGTTGACAAATCATCACTGTCATGCGTGTCATCATGGACTCTCCAATGGATGGAGGGTTTAAGACCAAGGCTGTAAATGGAAAGATCAATGGCTGAATAAGATCCACATGCTATACTAAACTGTGTGGGGCAAGGTATTCCAGAGTCAAAGATTGAGCCCTGTGAGCAAACTTTCAATAGCTTTACTGCAGCCAGTGGTTGTAGGACCAGCCCACAAATGGTTCGGGGCATTGAAATCACCCAAAATGAGAAAGGATGGGAGAGCCAAGAAACGACTGCAGACAATGTGTTCTGAGACACTTCACTGTCAGGAGGGAAATACACATTACAGACAGTAAAATACGGAGACATCCTAACATGAACAACCGTAACCTCCAAAGTCTTACCAAGTGGCATATGTTCGCTGCAGACAGAGTCCAAAACTTACATATAAACCCCAACCAACATTCTGTCAAAGTCAGTTCAATTCTTAAATTACCCCTGATAGCCGTGGAGGGTTGGGGATTGCAATGCTGGTAACCAAAAAACACATACTATCAGTATCCTGTTTGGAAGTGAAAGGACCAAGGAGAAAGTCCTGCCCAAGAGTTGTCTGCTGCCACTGGTTCTGAGGATACGGCATCAATATCTATAGGTTCTGAGGCAGGCTGTATGGGGATCCAGTGACACAAGGGCCACCAGGAACTCTGCGTCAGATACAGAAACGGAACATGTGGGGTCTTGTGGCACATGAACCACCAGAAGTTACTTCATCTCAGAGGTCTTCTTTTTGTCCCTCTTCTCCTTGACTGATTTTGATGTCTGCCCTAGTTTCAGGGACAGAGAAGGAATGTGAAATTGTATGACCAGCAACTTTTACATCTACATCTACATCGATACTCCGCAAGCCACCTTACGGAGTGTGGCGGAGGGTACTTTGAGTACCTCTATCGGTTCTCCCTTCTATTCCAGTCTCTTGCGGCTCTATCAGCTACTGGCTAGTATATGGCTGCAGATCATCAGAATCCTGGGAGGGGAGCATCCCAAGGAACCCCTCCCTGGTGAGAGAAGCCAGAGGAGGGTGCCGAGTGCTGTTCATGGGGGATGTCAAACTGATTCTGTATTTTTTGATTTCCAGTAGGCTTTTGACACCATATCTCATAAGACACTTCCAATCAAATTGTGTGCCTATGGAGTATCGTTTTAGTTGTATGACTGGATTCACAAGTTTATGTCAGAAAGACCACAGTTCACAGTAGTTGATAGAAAGCCATCAAGTGAAACAGAAGTAGAATCTGGTGTTCATCAAAAAGTGTTATACAACCTCTGCTGCTCCTTATCTACATAGACATAGGATTCAATCTGAGCAGCACTCCTAGATTGATTGCAGATGATGCTGTCATGTACAGTCTTGTAAAGTCATCAGATGATCAAAATTAATTGTACAATGATTTAAACAAGATATCTGTATGGTGCAAAAAGTGGCAACTGACACAAAATAATGAAAAGTCCCTCATGGGTACTAAAAGAAATCTGCCATGTTTAGTTACACAATAAATCACACAAATCTAAAGGCTGTAAATTCAACTAGATAGTTAGAGATTACAATTACAAATAACTTAAACTGGAACAACCACACAGAAAATGTTGTGGGGAAAGTAAACCAAAGACTGCAGTTTACTGGCAGAACATTTAGAAAATGCAACAGTTCTACTTAAACTGCCTACACTACACTGTCAGTCCTCTTCTGGACTATCACTGTGCAGTTTGATGTCCACATCACATAGGACAGATGGAAGACACCAAAAAAGTTCAAAGAAGGGCAGTTTGTTTTGTATTATCGTGAAATAGAGGGCACAGTGGCACGGACATGGTGTGTGAACTGGAGTTCAAATAATTAAAACGAAGGCGTTTTTTACTGTGGCAGGATCTTCTCATGATATTTCAATAAACAATTTTTTTGGCCCACCTACATAGGGAGAAGTGATCATTATAATAGAATAAAAGAAATCAGAGTTGATACAGAAAGATTTAAGTGCTAGTAATTCCAATGTGGTGTTCTGAGAGTGGAATGGTAGAGAAATAGCTTGAAGATGGTTCAATGAACCCTTTGCCAGGTGCTTAATTATGAATTGCACAGTAATCACGTAGATGCAGATCTAGGTGCAGATGTTGATGCTTCTCTGGCTGGGGGTTAGGATCAATGTCCCTGGTGGATGGGTACTCAATCCCAAAGCAGATGTAAGAGAAACAATAAGAAGAAGGATCCCCAAGCACAAGCAGAGAGGATGTTTGGGAGCCCCAAGGGCCGGAGTAGAAGGCATGAAGGGCGAGAGGATGTTGTCACTGCAGCTACAGCAATCATCATCATATGTGCAGGATGCAAACAATCATATTTCTTCTTGACCCCCAATATTTGAGTTGCTTGAGAGTCTTGCATTCTTAGATTAGGATGGTTTTCACATATGACGGAGATTGAGGAAGGGGGGGGGGGGGGGGGGGGGCGCAGCGGCACAAGGAACAACTGATGTTCACAGTCCCTAGAGACGCGGCTGGCATTATGGCACAAAGACATGTGCCTTAATCTCACACACTTTAAGTGCTGCATGGGAGGGTGAACATATGGTTTCATATCACATCAATACACTATCAGCTTGACATTTTTAGACAACGAGTCACCTTCTAAGGCCAAGATGATTGCCCAAGTATCAAAGCTATTGTCCTTTGTTCACACAGGGTCACAATTTACATGCAGTCAGTCCAAATTCGCACGTAACTTCTCATCGGAATGTAAATGGAAGTCGCAGTGAAAGATGATACCCTGTAACATATTGAGACTGGTATGCGGGTTGATCGTTAGAGAACTGTCCCCCAGCTTGCCACAAGCGAACACCACCCACAAGACAGAGAATGTTTCCATCAGAACTGAACCACTTCATTTTCGAAATTACTGCTACTTCCCAAAGAATAATGGTTTTTAATCACTGCATAATGCAATAAAGAGCTGTAACAGTATACTGCATTGCAGACAAATGATTTAGGTCTAGGATCAGATCACCAAGTCAAAAAAAACAAAAGCTTTGATTAAGTGCACAAGTATACAACACAATACACATATGCAGTTACATGGACATAATATTAATTAATTAATTAATAGGAAATTATGGGTAAGGGACTTAGGTAAAATGAAGGTACTATAGTTTGTTGAGAGCCTCAGGAAGAGCAACAGGCAATGTTGTACTGAAATGAGAGTAAGGAATATTGGAAAAGACAAATGGGTAGCTTGGAGACATGAAATAGGGAAGGCAGCAGGGGATCACATAGTTAGAAAGGCAAGAACTAGCAAAAATCCATGGATAAGATGGGAGAAGTTAATTGATGAAAAGGGGAAAACATAAAAATGCAGCAAATTAAGCCGGCAAAAGGCAATACATGCATCTAAAGAATGAGATTGGCAGAAAGTGCAGAACGACTAAGTTGGAGTGGCTAGAGGACAAATATAATGCTGCTGAAGTGTGCCTAACACAATAATTTTGTCAATAATAACAACACATGGTGGCTGAAAAACAGATGGTATAAAATGCAGACTGGCAATAGCAAGAAAAACATTTCAGAAAAAGAGGAATTTATTAATGTCTAAGATCAATCTAATTGTTAGGTAGTCTTTCCTGAAGGTATCTGTCTGGAGTGTACCCTTGTATCAGAGTGAAACATGGGCATTAAGCACTTCAGATAAGAAGAAAGTAGAAACTTTTGAAATTTTGTGTTATAGAAGAATGCTGAAGATTAGATGGGTACATCAAATAACATATGAGGAGGCACTGAATCAAAAAATAAATTTATGGCACAATTGACTAACAAAGAGATCGGTTGAGAGGAACACATTCTGCAGCATCACGGAATTGTCAATTTTTGGTAATGGAAGAAATGTTGTGGAGGGAGACAAAGGACTGAATACAGTAAGCAGGTTCAAGTGGACCTAGGCTGTGGTAGTTATGCCGTGATGATGTGGCTTGCAAAGGGTAGGTTAGTATGAAGAGCCGCATCAAACCAGTGTTCATACAGAATTCAACAACAACAGTTTTTATTTTTTTATATATAAAACAGCATCAAGTACCTTCAGTCATCTACTGAAAATTTTACATGTGTATACAGTCAATAAGTTTCCCATTGTCCACCAGACTGATAACATATTTTCTGCAACATGAGTATCACAACAAAATATGCCTATACATCCTGGGACACACTTGCTAACACATTTTTATGTTCCTGGATAAGTCATGTCATATTTTCATGCTGGCCTTCATGTTCCCACAACCAGTGATTTCACATTATACTATACAGTGAAGGAGCCTGTCTGTGGACATAAGGTTCACAATATCGATGAATTGAAGAACAAAATAAAGACTGCAACCCCATCGTTACTGAGTAACAAGTATGTTTGGGCTTTGAACAGTTCAAAACCATTGTAAAATATGCATTAGATGAGTATGTGCCAAGCACGATCACAAGAGATGGAAAAGAGCCACTGTGGTACAACAACAGAGTTAGAAAACTGCTGCGGAAGCAAAGGGAACTTTACAGCAAACATAAACATAGCCAAAGGCTTGCAGACAAACAAAAATTACACGAAGTGAAATGTAGTGTGAGGAGGGCTGTGCGAGAGGCGTTCAATGAATTTGAAAGTAAAGTTCTATGTAGTAACTTGGCAGAAAATACTAAGAAATTTTGGTCTTATGTCAAAGCGATAGGTGGATCAAAGCAAAATGTCTAGACACTCTGCGACCAAAATGGTACTAAACCAGAGGATGACAGACTAAAGGTCAAAATACTAAATGTCTTTTTCCAAAGCTGTTTCACAGAAGAACACTGCTCTGTAGTTCCTTCTCTAGATTGTCGCACAGATGACAAAATGGTAGATATCGAAACAGATGACAGAGGGATAGTAAAACGATTAAAATCGCTCAAAAGAGGAAAGGCTGCTGGACCTGATGGGATACCAGTTCGATTTTACACAGAGTATGCAAAGGAACTCGCCCCCCTTCTTGCAGCGGTGTACCGTAGGTCTCTAGAAGAGCGAAGTGTTCCAAAGGATTGGAAAAGGGCACAGGTCATCCCCGTTTTCAAGAAGGTACGTCGAACAGATGTACAGAACTATAGACCTATATCTCTAACGTCCATCAGTTGTAGAATTTTGGAACACGTATTATGTTCAAGTATAATGACCTTTCTGGAGACTAGAAATCTACTCTGTAGGAATCAGCATGGGTTTCGTAAAAGACGGTCGTGTGAAACCCAGCTCGCGCTATTCGTCCACGAGACTCAGAGGGCCATAGACATGGGTTCACAGGTAGATGCCATGTTTCTTGACTTCCGCAAGGCGTTTGACACAGTTCAACACAGTAGTTTAATGAACAAAGTAAGAGCATACGGACTATCAGACCAATTATGTGATTGGATTGAAGAGTTCCTAGATAACAAAACGTAGCATGTCATTCTCAATGGAGAGAAGTCTTCCGAAGTAAGAGTGATTTCAGGTGTGCCGCAGGTGAGTGTCGTGGGATTGTTGCTATTCACAATATACATAAATGACCTCGTGGATAATATCGGAAGTTCACTGAGGCTTTTTGTGGATGATGCCGTAGTATATTGAGAGGTTGTAACAATGGAAAATTGCACTGAAATGCAGGAGGATCTGCAACCAACTGACGCATGGTGCAAGGAATGGCAATTAAATCTCAATGTAGACAAGTGTAAGTGCTGCAAATACATAGAAAGAAAGATCCTTTATCATAGAGCTACAATACAGCAGGTCAGCGACTGGAAGCAGTTAACCCCATAAATTATCTGTGAGTACACATTAAGAGTGATTTTAAAAGGAATGATCATATGAAGTTGATCGTCGGTAAAGCAGATGCCAGACAGATTCATTAGAAAATCCTAAGGAAATGCAATCCGAAAACAAAGGAAGTAGGTTACAGTACACTTGTTCGCCAACTGCTTGAATACTGCTCGTGAGTGTGGGATCCGTACCAGATAGGGTTGATAAAAGAGATAGAGAAGATCCAACGGACAGCAGCATGCTTCGTTACAGGACCATTTAGTAATCATGAAAGCGTTATGCAGATTATAGATAAACTCCAGTGGAAGACTCTGCAGGAGAGACGCTCAGTAGCTTTTGTTGATGTTTCGAGAACATACGTTCACCTACGAGTCGAGCAGTATATTGCTCCCTCCTACGTATATCTTGCGAAAAGACCATGAGGATAAAATCAGAGAGATTAGAGCCCACACAGAGGCATACTGACAATCTTTCTTTCCACGAACAATACGAGACTGGAACAGAAGGGAGAACCGATAGAGGTACTCAAGGTACCCTCCGCCATGCACCATTAGGTGGCTTGCGGAGTATGGATGTAGATGTAAATGTAGATGTACTTCTGGTTTTCATGGGTAAAACATGATAGTAAATATGTTTGAGATCACTTGGTAATGTAACTGAACAAAATTAAGCACTACTGTCAAGAGTTATAAAATTTCTCATATTTACATATTTAATGTAATTTGCAATATACTAACAATACAAAATGTAGAAAAACTGTAACTGAAATTCACAATACCACAAACCTGCTATGGGATCTCTTGTTAAACCCAATTTGTTGATGACATACTGAGCTATTTCTGCCTTTATTCCATACGATGTTTTAGCTTGGCCTTCAGCTTGTTCCAGACGTAAATAGAATTCTTCAGGGTCAAACTCTAAGCACTCCAGTAAACGAGCAGGGCGAGAAATTATAAGAAGTAACTTTTTAATTATTCCACTTAACCAGGCTGCTGCATCAGGTGATTTATCTTTTGTCTGTAACAATTTATTAATGGCAATAAGTCACCAACTGACTGAGAACATCACCAAGAACAGAAACAACATTACATTATTCTTGAATCACAAATGCATGTCTTCCTAATGGTAACTGCTATTGTAGATTTGTCAATTTGTGTTCAGTCTATTGCAACAACTATGCTTTACAGAAAAATTAGTCTTTAATATATTCCTTTTAAATATCGAATAAATATGTTCACATTTACATATGTTAGTAAAATACAAATTATATTATAAAAAGTTCTTGGTTAACTTGTGTCACAAGAACAAACACCAACCACAGCTTTCACTCTGGATAGGTATCCCTTCATTGCACGACAAAAGAAGAGTGTTAAAAGAAAATTAACTATTTTGCCACAGAGGAGGATAGTTAGCCAGGTCACTACATCAATGGAGACATAAAACATTTGAAACGACATAATGCTCTATCTCCCTTCACTTGCTGTTCTACATGATCTTCCCTCTTGATATTCAAATGATCTTATTTTCAACCCTCTCCTCTCTATTCCTGGATGAATGAATATCTGTGTTAGAAAGTTGTCATCTGTGTCACATTTTGATTGTGTCTATGCTGACGCACATAACCTGACAAATAGATTTTTTATCTTCATTTGATTGTAGGTTTATTTTTTTCCCCTTGGCAATGCAAGTACTTCAAGATTATGAGTACATCTGGTTATATTTTGTTAAAAAATTTAAAACATTCAATATTACAATCCCTATACAAGATATGTGAAAAAGAAAATTTAAATATGGACCAGTTTAGCTATGTCATTTTTGACGTTTTAAATCATTCCCAAAAGAATACTCACCAGCTTCAGCAGGCGTCATTCATTACTGAAATGACAATTCAAATGCAGTTATGGGTTATCAAGTGAAAAATAAATTTGCTCTTCTCTACAAAACATGATAATTAGTTGAAATTTAGAATCATCTTTTGTGATTTATGAAATGAATTCGACTGTACAAACCATGGCTGTATCTGCTATAAAGAATTATAGACATAGCAGAGAAAAATCATCCAAATAAAATAGTCTACTTTTTCCCTTTACTATCACAAACTCTTCTAGCAGGTCATTAAATATCACAGTTGACTAAAATGTTCCCTAACTTTGTAGCAGAGCATTATATTTTCAGTGAAGGCATGGGACAGAAAACAGCAAAACAAAGGGGATAGATGTGACACGATTTAGGAAATACAGATTTTGTCACAATTTTAATACAACATATCACACCATAAATAACATTATTCTGTAACAAATCATTTCATCCACCAAGGAAATTTTTACAAAACATAGCCACGTGAGCCACTGTCATGTTGTTTGAAATATTAGTATCATGAATGTGACACTATGGTTGGTTGGTTGGTTGGTTGGTTGGTTGGTTGAGGGGGCACATGGGGGAGGAGCTGGTTACGAGACCAGCCAACTAGGTCATCAGTCCCTCGAACCAAAATGGGTGCATCCAGAAGTAAAGGCCTCCACTGAGAACATTTTCTGATCTATTAGGGACAGTCATAACAGTAAAAATGAGAAAGTAAGAAAAATAATGGACAGCTTTTGTTCCATCAATAATAGGAGCATGGTTAAGGAAAACGAAAAGTCGGAAGGTGGGTGCCCCAGGTCTCTGCATGTAACACGAAATACCCACCCACAGTTGTCCCATCCAATTCATTAGTCTAGTCTGCTCAGTATTCAACAGTGTGCTATATCTAGAATTTAAAATTACGTGTGGCAGAAAGGAGGCAAAGCAAATCTAAAAGTTATTAAAACAGAGTAAAAAAGGGACGAAAAGAGTAGCCTAGTCAAGGAGGTAGGATCAGGGATCAATCAGACCTTGCATGCAGTGGGAGGCATCCCATCCCCAACCACCTTGGCCCCTCTACAGAGCAAATTAAAACCTTATAACTGAGAATGAAAACCACTTCCACGAAGAAAACTTAGAACCATTTCAACCATCCGTGACCTGTCTGTCAATATTAGAGGCAACAAGTCTGGGAATCTACACTTACCATGGAGGGCCAAAACGAGAGGCCATTCCACCAAGATACAAGCTACTGTCTGTAAGGCTCCACCGCTGCAATCAGGAATGGCTTGTTACACAAACGAAAACTACAAGTCAACCTGTTATGACCAATTCGGAGACAGAACTGGACTGTGGATTCCTTCTAGGAAAAGTGAAGGAGGAGCACCATGCTGGAGTAGACTCCTTGACTGTGCAGAATTTTTTCAGATGGGGCAGAAGCCTACCACATGTCATTCCATTTCTAAGTGAGCGGAGGTCTCATGTGCAGTGAGAAATCTGCATCTGGCAACAGAAAAGTGCCAGGAGAGTGAGTAAGTGCTTCTCTAGCCAGATAGCCAACCAGTTCATTCCCTAGGATACTCATGTGACTTGGGACCCACAGAAAGGCAAATGAGCAGACAGCCTGATGAAGGTTAGCAAGAAACTCATGAATAGTGGAGACCAAAGGGTGGCAAGGGCAGCATCAGTCAACAGCCTGGAGACTAGTCACTGAGTCAGTAGATTTTAAAACACGGTCACAGGAGGCCACTTTAATAAAACTTAAGACTCTGCTAACAGCTGTCAGCTCTGCCATAAACACACTACATGTTCCCTGGACCAAACGGCATTCCATACCGGCAGGAGATGCAAAAGAATATCCCATCAGATCTACAGTTGTAGAGCTGTCAGTGTAAAAGATGGTAGCACCATGGAACTACTCAAAAACTAGGACATAACAGATGCCAAAAGGTCAAGCGGGTGACCAAAACTTTAGGGCCTTGGAAGATATCGACCCTAGTCCATGACCTGGGCACCATCCAAGGTGGAGTGCACGAGAAAACATGGGGAGCACAATCCAGGGACAGCAGCTTGAGATCTTTGTTGAGGGAAGCAACGAACATTCCAGCAGGTAATCCCACCTGATGGCGGGTATCAGGAGGATGGTACCCCATGTATACAAAGGGAATAGAATATGTGGGGAGATTGGGGAATTGTCAAATGATGACTGCATAGGAGACCATGAGCTGGTACTGTCGATTCTACAGAGGGAAGAACCCCACTTCGACACGGAGACTGTCTACAGGACTAGTCTGGAAGGAACCAGTGGCCTGATGCACACCATGATGGTGGACTGGTTATAACAGTTTTAAAGCTGAAGGAGCCACTGAGCCATCAACCTGGCAACCATAGCCCAGTTGGGACAAAATCAGGGCCTGTTAAACACAGGTAAGAGTAGCATGATCTGCACCCCAAGATTTGTGGGTGAGGAAGCAGAGAGCATTAAACTTTCACATGCAGCCAGTCTTCAGCTGACAAATATGAGGCAGCCAAGTCAGCTTTTTGTCAAAAAGGAGGCCCAAGGAATGGGACTGTGCTACATGTCCAGGTACTGGGTACCTAAGTCTAGTTCCAAGTCAGGAAGTGCTGTGTATGATGGCAGAAATGCATGACCCGCATTTTTAAAAGAGAGAATTGGAAATCGTGGAAAAGAGACCATGCAGAGGACCACTGCAATACACCTCAAACTGGCATTCCACAGCGGCTTCCTAGTGGGAGCTGTACCAAATGAAAAAAATTGTTAACGTACAACTCAGATGTGACCAATGGGTCAACAAAGGTCACTACCCCACTGATGGCAATGAGGAAGAGTGCAACACTCAACACAGAGCCCTGTGGGATATTGTTCACTTGGCCCCATTGTGACCTGAGTAAAATGCTGACTATAACCCAGAACAAACAGTGGGATAAGAACTGATGAATAAAAATCAGTAGAGAACCTCAAAGCCCCAGTCATGGAATGTAAGTAAAATGTGGTGGCACTAAGGGGTGACATTCGCCTTATGCAGGTAAAAAAAAAAGACTTGTGACAAGGTGTTGACATTTAGAAAAAGCCTGTCAGATTGCTCCTTCCACCCTAACCAGATAGACAGTTGTGGATCATCCCTCCCATAAACCACACTGAATGGGGGGGGGGGGGGGGGGGGGGAGGCTGTGAGATTCAAGAACACAGCATAATCTGCAGGTAACCATAGTTTCAAGCAACTTACAGAGTAATTTGGTCACACTAATCAGCTGGTAACTGTCAGGAGATGTTGGGTTCTTGTATGGCTTAAGGACTCTGACAATTATGCTATTTCCCCATTGAAAGGGGAAGGCTTCTTGGAGCCAAATATTGTTGAAGACCCTGAGCAGAGTCGCATTTGGGGAACATTCTGGTGTTGGATCATCTGACTGTGAATTGAATCAGGTCATGGAACAAGAGCCTGGAATGGTTCCCTGTCTGTGAATGGTTCATTATAGGACTCAGCTTGGTGGGGAGTGAAACACAAGGGGATGTCTTCAAATTGTTGTTTCTGCAGTAGAAAGGTAGCTGTACGAAGAAGACACCGATGCTGTCACGAAGTGAGTCACAAGGTGCTCTGCATGAACCAATTAATTGTTAAAAGACCACCCTGTTGAACAAGACCCAGAATGGCTACTGAGTGCTGGCAGCCCATAAAACCAAGGAGCTCGGCCCAAGAGGCATACATCCCTTTGAAGGAGCCATAGTGCACCCAGCATTTGATTAGATAACAAGCCTTAGTATGAAGTCACTTAACAGTGAGAAGGTTGGTCTTTGAAGGATGTTGTTTGAATTGTAGGAAGGCTTGTCACAGATCCTGAATAGCTACTGCAACGTCTTTGGTCCACCACGGCACCAGCCAATAGTGGCAGTGAACTTTACAAAGAGGAATAGCAGTTCTAGCAGTGTGAATGATCATGTCTGAGATGCTTTGCACATCATCAATATAATCAAACAGAGGGGCAGTGAACGTAACAGCACAGGCATACAAAGGCCAGCTGGCTCTGTGAAGCACCCAATGTGGTAACTGGTTTGTCTGTCGGTGGCAAGGAAACGACAGGATCAGCAGAAAGTGGTCACTGTCACAAAGGTCACTGTGCAGTGACCAATGTGGCAAAGCCACAAGATTAGGGGAGATCTTTATATCGAAAGCTGAAAAGGTGGCCCTGTAATGGGTAGGAAAACCATCATTAACGAGGTGCATCTGAAGCTGATCAATTAGAAGGCCCCTACCAGATGAACTGGTACTTTGCCACAGGGCTTGGTGCACATTCAAGCCCCCAGACAGAAGAAAAGAGTGGAAAGTTGTTGGAGCAATGTGGTCAAGTCAACATAAGTAAGAGGCCCACCGGGAGGTAGGTAAACATTCCAAGTGGTAATCACTGAGATCGTTTGCATCCATACAGCTACTGCCTCTAATGAGGTATGAATGGGAATCCATTCACTAACATCTGTACAAACCAAAGGACAGACCCTTCCAGATGCCCTCTTGCAACTAGCACAATCCCGAAAAAAAGAACGATAAACATGGAGCATTGGAGAATGGTTTTCAGAGAAGTGTGTTTCTTGGAGAGGTATGAAAACCGTCAAAAGAGGAGGAAATAAGGTATTGCTGTTCCAGTATGTGACAGTAGCACCCCTTACAATTCCACTGAGTGACCACATGACTGGTGGCCAGTTTAGGTATGAAGGGGCCAGGAGGACTGATCAATGTCAGTAACCAACTATTATTATTATTATTATTATTATTATTATTATAAATTCCTTTCTCAGACATTATGCCTGGTTAAAAATGGAAAGTGACGTGGACCTTGATCAAGCGTGACTTCCTTTTAACTGTATGGTATATGTTACATTGCATTTAGGAACTTTCGGGTAATTGAACATTTATCAATAATTACAGATTTCTGTAGTTGTATATATACGTTTGGATGTAGCTGTATTGTGTTGATGTACTGGTGGATATTGTGTGGTATGACTCCTGTAGTTGATAGTATAATTGGTATAATGTCAACTTTATCCTGATGCCACATGTCTTTGACTTCCTCAGCCAGTTGGATGTATTTTTCAATTTTTTCTCCTTTTTTCTGTATATTAGTTGTGTTGGGTATGGATATTTCGATTAGTTGTGTTAATTTCTTCTTTTTATAGGTGAGTATGATGTCAGGTTTGTTATGTGGTGGTGTTTTATCTGTTATAATGGTTCTGTTCCAGTATAATTTGTATTCATCATTCTCCAGTACATTTTGTGGTGCATACTTGTATTTGGGAACATGTTTTTTTATTAGTTTATGTTGTATGGCAAGTTGTTGATGTATTATTTTTGCTACACTGTCATGTCTTCTGGTGTACTCTGTAGTTGCTAGTATTGTACATCCGCTTGTGGTGTGATCTACTGTTTCTATTTGTTGTTCGCAAAGTCTGCATTTATCTGTTGTGGTATTGGGATCTTTAATAATATGCTTGCTGTAATATCTGGTGTTTATTGTTTGATCCTGTATTGCAATCATGAATTCTTCTGTCTCACTGTATATATTGCCTTTTCTTAGCCATGTGTTGGATGTGTCTTGATCGATGTGTGGCTGTGTTAGATGATACGGGTGCTTGCCATGTAGTGTTTTCCTTTTCCAATTTACTTTCTTCTTATCTGTTGATGTTATGTGATCTATAGGGTTGTAGAAGTGGTTATGAAATTGCAGTAGTGTAGCCGATGTATTTATATGAGTGATTGCTTTGTTTAGTTTGCTAGTTTCTGCTCATTCTATGAAGAATTTTCTTGAATTGTCTACCTGTCCATAATGTAGATTTTTTATGTTGATAAATCCCCTTCCTCCTTCCTTTCTGCTTAATGTGAATCTTTCTGTTGCTGAATGTATGTGATGTATTGTATATTTGTGGCAATGTGATCATGTAAGTGTATTGAGTGCTTCTAGGTCTGTGTTACTCCATTTCACTACTCCAAATGAATAGGCCAATATTGGTATAGCATAAGTATTTATAGCTTTTGTCTTGTTTCTTGCTGTCAATTCTGTTTTAAGTATTTTTGTTAGTCTTTGTCTATATTTTTCTTTTAGTTCTTCTTTAATATTTGTATTATCTATTCCTATTTTTTGTCTGTATCCTAGATATTTATAGGCATCTGTTTTTTCCTTCACTTCTATGCAGTCGCTGTGGTTATCCAATATGTAATCTTCTTGTTTAGTGTGTTTTCCCATGACTATGCTTTTTTTCTTACATTTGTCTGTTCCAAAAGCCATATTTATATCATTGCTGAATACTTCTGTTATCTTTAGTAATTGGTTGAGTTGTTGATTTGTTGCTGCCAGTAGTTTTACATCATCCATGTATAGCAAATGTGTGATTTTGTGTTGGTATGTTCCAGTTATACTGTATCCATAATTTGTATTATTTAGCATGTTGGATAGTGGGTTCAGAGAAAGGCAGAACCAGAAAGGACTTAATGAGTCTCCTTGGTATATTCTACACTTAATCTGTATTGGCTGTGATGTGATATTATTTGAATTTGTTTGGATATTAAGTGTGGTTTTCCAATTTTTCATTACTATGTTTAGGAATTGTATCAATTTAGGATCTACTTTGTATATTTCCAATATTTGTAGTAACCATGAGTGGGGTACACTATCAAAAGCTTTTTGGCAATCAATGTACGCACAGTGTAGCGACCTTTGTTTAGTTTTAGATTGAGATGTCACCTCTGCATCTTTTATCAGTTTCTCTTTACATCCTCGTGCTCCTTTGCAACAGCCTTTTTGCTCTTCATTTATAATTTTGTTCTGTGTTATATGTGTCATTAATTTCTGTGTTATGACTGAAGTTAATATTTTGTATATTGTTGGTAGGCATGTTATGGGGCGATATTTAGCTGGGTTTGCTGTGTCTGCTTGATCTTTAGGTTTCAGATAAGTTATTCCATGTGTCAGTTTATCAGGGAATGTAACTGTTAAATAATTTAGTTAGATGTGAATGTGTTGAGGTGAACTTCTTTAGCCAGAAATTTGCAATTTTATCTTTTCCAGGGGCTTTCCAATTGTGATATCATCTTGTATGTGTCTGCTTCTGCTTGTATCCACCATGCATGCCTGTTATGCTGTACTGGGTTTGACCATATGTTGCTCCAGAAGTGTTCCATGTCTTATTTTTCGTGGATTGTATATTTTAATGTGTGTGTTATCTATTGTCTGCTAAAATTTCTTTTGGTTTGTGTTGAATGTTTGGTTTTGTTTCCTTCTATTTTCACTTTTTTTTGTATCTTCTAAGTCGTTTGGCCAGTGCTTGTAATTTCTGCTTCTATTCATCTAATTGCTCTATCGCTTCTTCTTGTGAGATTTTACCTAACCTTTTTAGTTTTTTGTCTGATATTTCATTTCTTATAAATTGTGTTAGCTGTCCGATGTCTTTTCTCAGTTTTTCTATTCTGATCTGTAGCCTGTGTTGCCATGCTGGTTTTGTGGGTTTCTTATGTGTGTTGGTTGGTTCTGATCTCTGCATAGTGTGTATATTTAGTGTAATGAGTGCTCCTATATAACCCAGTAGTTGTAACTCTTCCATAGTTGTATTTTCATTTATTTTGTTGTGTATGATTGTGTTGATAGTTGTTATTGTTGTTTCGACTTGTGGGTTATTTGGTGGTCTATCCAAGAATGGTCTAATGTCTGTATTTGTGTCTTTGTATTCTATATATGTCAGCTGAAATTTTTCTTCTATATCCAACATGTGTGTCACTTCGTTTTCTATTTGTGCTTGTTCTGGTGGCTGTCTTAAGATTTCATTTTCCTCTGATTGTTTAATTGATTTTGTTTGTTTTCTCTGGGATGTTTGAGTCCATTACTGTATTTTCTTCTTCTTCTTCTTCTTCTTCTTATTGCACATTATTTTGTTCCAGTATTTGTTGTACTTGTTGTTTGATGTTTTCTAATTCTGACTGGGGTATCCTGTTATTTTTTATTACCACACGGATCTGATCAACTAGTCGTTGTTCTGTTAAAAATTTTAATTCTGAGTATCTGGTAATAAATGTTGTGTATACTTGTGATCTGTATCCAGTTGTGTTGGTTCCCAAGTTCGTTGCTTGGTAATAACAGAACATAAGGTGTCGGTTAACTTCATCTGCCCATCTCATCCTCTGTCTTTGTTTTCCTTCTAGAGTGGTTGCAGGAAGCATATCCTGCAAAACACCTCTATTTGGATTTAAATCATTTTCCGTGTGGCTAGCAGTGTCATTACCATTGTGGACGGGCATAGGGTTCAAGCGTCGTCAACGACCATGACAGCGCTTGTCCGAGGCTTCATCAGTTCTGTCCTGAACTAACTAATCACACTAAAAGGGGGGGGGGGGGGGGGGGGTTAGCCCCATTAGTGGTTTGTTCTTTTCATCACCTTTTACAACTGGCAGAACATACCGGAGGCCTATTCTTTTCCTGGGGCTCTACGGTTTTTTTTTTATATTATTATTTTTATTATTATTATTATTATTACACTGAACTGCCAAAGAAACTGGCATAGGTGTGCTTATTCAAATACAGAGATATGTAAATAGGCAGAATACGGCCCTGTGGTCGGCAACACCTATATACAACACAGCAACGCTTACATAAGACAACAAATGTCTCACAGTTGTTAGATCAGTTACTGCTCCTACAAATCAGGTTATCGAGATTTAAATGAATTTGAAAATGGTGTTATAGGAAGTGCATGGGTGATGGGACACAGCATCTCCATAGTGGCAATGGAGTGGGGATTTTCCCATACGAACCATTTCACAAACTTACTGTGAATGTCAGGAATCTGATAAAACATAAAATCTCTGACATTACTGTGGCCGGAAAAAGATCCTGCAAGAATGGAACCAACGATAACTGAAGAGAATCTTTCAAAGTGAGAAAAGTGCAACCTTTCCACAAATTGCTGCAGATTTCAATGCTGGGGCATCAGCAAGTGTCAGTGTACGAACCATTCAATGAAACATCATTGATATGAGCTTTTGGAGCCAAAGGGCCACTCGTGTACCCTTTATGACTGCAAGACACAAAGCTTTAAGCTTTAACACTGACATTGGACTGCTGATGACTGGAAACATGTTGGCCAGTCGGTCGAGTCTCGTTTAAAATTGTATCGAGCAGATGGATTTGTACGGATATGGAGACAACCTCATGAATCTATGGACCCTGCATGTCAGCAGGGGACTGTTCAAGCTGATGGAGGCTCTGTAGTGGTGTGGGGCAAATGCAGTTGCAGTTATATGGGGCCCCTGATATGTCTAGATACAACTCTGACAAGTGACACAAATGTAAGCATCCTGTCTGGTTACCTGCACCTACGCATGTCCACTGCTCATTCCGACAGACTTGGGCAAAATGGGTCAAATGGCTCTGAGCACTATGGGACTTAACATCTGTGGTCATCAGTCCACTAGAACGTAGAACTAATTAAAGCTAACTAACCTAAGAACATCACACACATCCATGCCCGAGGCAGGATTCGAACCTGCGACCGTAGCTGTCGCGCAGTTCCAGACTGAAGCGCCTAGAACCGCTTGGCCACACTGGACGGCAGACTTGGGCAATTCCAGCAGGACAATGTGATAAGCCACACATCCAGAATTGCTACAGAGTAGCTCCAGGAACACTCTTCTGAGTTAACACTTCCGCTGGCCACCATATTCCCCAGATATGAATATTATTGAGGATACGTGGAATGCCTTGCAATGTGCTGTTCAAAAAAGATCTCCACCCCCTCATACTCTCATGGATTTATGAACAGCTCTACAGGATTCATGGTTTCAGTTCCCTCCAGCAGTAATTCAGACATTAGTCGAGCCCACGCCACATCGTATTGCGACACTTATGCATTCTCCCGGAGGCCCTACATGATATTAGGCAGGTGTACCAGTTTCTCTGGCTTATCAGTGTATTTTTCTTGTAGACCTTTGGTGGGCAACATTCATCCAAGGGGGACAGGGACTCAAAGCGTAGGGTCTCAAGTCTGGGGGTTCTTGAGAGGAATCCCTGTCAGCAACAGACACCAAAGAAGGGTAACGCTTCTCTGGCTCATGTGCTGGAAGTGGTTTCCAAGGAGAGTACTGCGGGAACCATGGGAGAGTAGGGTGGTGGGAGATCTGGTTTGGGGAAGGTAGACGTAAGGGGATCGATAGTTGCGATGATAGCATAACTGATTGTCATATCCACAGATGTAGGCGTTCACATTTCTTCCATACCTTAGAATACAAAAGGTGGTCAATAGATTTGTATTCCTGTATCTTTTGTTCTTTCTTGAAAACTGGGCAAACTGGCGAATGTGGGCAGCTGATGTCCCGTGCAGTTGATACACAAAGGTAAATGTTCACAAGGAGTACCTACTCCAGGAGGACATTACCTCCAAAGGAGAAGATAAAGGCGCCTGTATCCATATGATTATCTTGGGCCCTTTTTGTACTAATCTGACAAAATATGCACCTTGCCAGAGGAGATTAGTATGAAGCTCCTCAACTGTTTGGAGCATAAGATCTCTGTGGAAGATGATTCCTTCGGCCATGTTCAAATTTTTGAATGGGGATGATCACAGGTATGAAGAGCTGTAGATTGGACAGAAGAGGAAGTTTTCATTAATAATAAACCATACTGCATTTTTCCTCTGCAAGAATGGACAGGTGCAACAAGAGAGAGGCACAAAAGGTGGAACATGTGCTGCACTGATAACCTTCCTTGCACTATCCACACTTCTGTAAAATTTGGAAAAGCAGTAACAAGTCAAACCCAACAACGAGACCAGATAGTTGAGAATGAAAAGTTGTAGAATGATAGAAGGGAAGAAAATGAGTGTCGAAAATCAAGCCAGATCCAAGCATAATCAGCACTATGAAGACAATCCAATGGACAGGCAGGGAGGAAAAAAAGAATAGTAATGCGTGTGCCAGCTATCTTTGCCTCTAGTTACCCAAATCAATCTTACTGCACATTACTGTCTGTTTCTTTTGATTTATTATGGTCTTTAGTTTCCTCTCCAGATGGTACCAAGGGCAAAAAGGTGTGCCATTTAGGCCTGTATGCAGTGAAGCCGGACATCAACCGGGTCATAGAGTGTCAGGAGACCAGTGTTTCTGGGGGTTAAAAAGCCTGAAGTCTGCTACAGTGGTCAAGTGGTCAGTACAGTTGGCCTGCTGTGTGTGTGTGTGTGTGTGTGTGTGTGTGTGTGTGTGCAGCTGGGTGGGTGTGTGGGCCCGCATGCGCACACACATGCGCTTGCATATCTCAGTAGTTGTTGTACTGAGGGCAGTCTTCACTCGTGCGCGTGTGGGTGTACTTTGCTGGTGACCTGTCAGTGCTGTGAGGTGAATTTGTGCACATCAGCCACCATTCTGGAATATGCATAATACACACTAAATTCTCAACATTATTGTGACACATCCTCAGCATTGTGATAAACTAATCATGGGAGTTATGGTCATATTTCCTGGCTCTAATAATCTGTAGCCCTGATGGTGTTACAGTTACAGTCAGGGGAACTATAATACTCTGTGTTCGGTAACATTTGGATCCAACAAATAGCAGTGAGAAATTGTTCTATATTGACAGACTAGTTCCTAGCACCCTAACTGAGGAGTGTTTATTTATGAGAAACCTCAGAAAGGTTTAGCAGTGTTCTAAGTAGTGCTTAAGCTTACAGTGACCTGGCTGCCAGTCAAGTTATTTGTTGTTCTGGTGTAACTTGAATTGTTATGAATATGGAATTATGGATAACTAAATATTACATTTTGAACTTGCAAGTGACATATCTAGTGTGTTTTTGTGCACATTTTGCTGCTTGTGGTAATTGTTTTATGTTACAGGAATTTCTTGTATACTTGTTTCACTTTGTTCAAAATCCCGGAAATTCAGCCTCAGCTATAGGAGGTGGCAGACTTTCTTGATGATGGCCACTTTGATAGAAGGCGACACACTATTAATTTCTGAATATGACACCGTCTGCATAAGTTGAGTGACTTCTTGTTAACTTCGTTTATGCTCTTGCTAGCTGTCTCACTTGTAATTACGCAATTCTGAACATTAACTATTTTCTGTTTGCCTAAATTTGAGTCTTGATGTTATATTTAAGCATTAAGATTAGGTTTCCAGAAGCAGACATTTGTTACAAGCTTTACAAGTTATTGTGAGCTACTCTCAGAATACCTTGCCGAGTTTTAAGCCAAGTGTGGAAATTTAAATTTGGAACAGTTAACAACACAGTCTTGTATTATTACCAGTTCATGATTTTATCAAAAATTGTAAGATCTACAAACTTTCTGTAACCACACTTCAGTTAACCAAGTTTGGCTTTATAGAATATATTTAAGTTTCAGGTTCTATTGATGGTTTATTTATTTTCCTTACTGTGGCCTAAGGTTCCACAATGCAGTTGGCCACATTAAGTTGGTGTATATAAAAGAGGTCAATGGTTGATCATTTTATGCAAATGTTTAAAGCTATCAACTTATCATGTCATTCTTCACTTTTCTTGGCATAAAGGGCATTCCATGAAGTTTCAGGATTGCAGCCATCGACTTCTAGCCATGACATTTCAGTTGATAACCATTCAGCCACCTTCAGACGAATGTTTTGCACTGGAAATTGCTAGTTCACATCGCTACCTTTACACAAAAAAGATCCCAGTATGACTGATATTCTCCAGATCAGATCAGCACAGCTTTAAGGAAGAAGAAACGTGATCACCCATGATATCAAGAAGAAAATGAGTGGATTAAACCCAGGGCGCTCCTCCCGTATGTCAGCAATATTTAATTGAAATTACGTAGAATCTTAAGAAAATATCAAGTCAAAGTAATCTTCCTCCCACCTACGAAGATGTGCGCTCTTCTCAGTTCGGCAAAGGACAATCTGGGACTATGGAAAGCCAGAATCTACAGAATGCCTTGCCAGTGTGGCAGAGTGTACATCAGTCAAACAATGCACACAGTGCGTAAAAGGTGCATTGAACACGATTGCCGCACTTGCCTTTAGCAGCCCAGTAAGTCAGTCATATCCAAGCATTGTACCTCCACAGGATATTCCATAGATTAGTCTGCCAAGGGAATCTTGGTTTCAACGAGATCCTTCTGGGATTCAATTATTAAGGAGTTTGTGGAAATATGTGTAACACAAGGTCTTATTAATCACAATAGTGACTTTCAACTGGATAAGGTATGGGACCCATTGGTATCTTTAATTTCTTAGAAAGAAAACATCCTCATGCAACCACTGTTCTTACATCACATTGCACGAGTACAAGAAGTACACCATTCCTCATATACATGACAGTGCATGTTGATACACAAACGAAATTGGTCACTTTCATTCACAATGCAGTCATGGGACATGCAAACAAAAGCTCCTTTCTGGCATCCTGACAGGTCTCGATGTTGACGCATCTTATTGTACTGATTCCATACAACCAGTAGTACACACCACTTCACTGTCACACCATATGTCAGCTGTGGGGTGTCACATGACACTCTGGTAAGAATTTTACACCAGTTACACAACACCTACATGACTAGTGAACCCTCTTAAGGGGATGACTAACATTCTGTCCAATAAGCTTACTTTTTCCATGGAAAAAAATATTGATTTCAGAAGTATCTGTAAAGGTAATAAAGGCGATTCAATGTTTACAGATTTTTGAAAATCTTATTCAGTACCACTCCAATGACTACCAAGGAAGACTGATTTGTCTGTGATATCTAACCAGGTTTGTGAATGGAGTGAAAATTTCTTGGTAAGAGGAATGTTGAAAGTTATCCTGGACAAATGTACAGATAGAAGTTTTACCTGGTGTGGTCCAGGGCAGTAAACTATGTCTGTTACTACTGATTTTATTCACCAATGACTTGGCAAATACTATTAGTTGTGATCTCTGACTTTTCACAGATGATTCAGTTATGTATTAGCAAATTTTATTAAATACAAATTTGAGTAACATCCAGTTACCTCTTGACAAAATATTGGCCTGACGCAATGACTGGCAGCATGCTCTTAACAAATGAAACTTAAGGATTTGCTCTTTACAAAACATAAAAAAATTAGTAACTTGACACAATAAGTCAGAACTACTCAGTCATGTTATAAAAATAGCTGGGGCTAAGAATGAGTAAAGACATGAAGTGGAACACCCAAGTAAGTTCAGCAAATGATACATTTTGTTGTACTGAAAGGATACTGAGAACATACAGTTTTCCTACTAAAGACATCACTTAACAAAACACTTATGAATGAGACTCAAATGAAAACCTGAAGAAAACAATAAAATTCCTAAAAGCTGTGCTATCTATTTTGCAGTTTGCAGAAGATGTCCTTGTGTTTCAAGGCAGCCTACTGCTGCAACACCCAGTCCCTAACAGTGGTGCTGTTTTCAAATACAGCGAGTTGGGTGTACAGGAACCAATTATACTAATCCACTTTGATGGCTTTTTCTGGGTGCTGCAATATACATCAGATATATTCAGATTGGGAAGTGGTCAATGGAAGGCAAATAATTATCATTTCTCAATGTGAAATGTATAGACATAAGGAGAACATATTAAGGATCCATGGTCGAGGCTGACAGCATAGCAGTGCTGATTTGCATGCTCAGCAATGTGGCTTCTATCTTTATGCTTCCAACCAAGAGAATGTGGTAGCTACATCCCCCCAACATTATGCACACATAAATCTCCACACAAATAGAATGGTTGGAGAAGTTTTGTGATAAGGTAGTAGACAGCCTCATAGTTTATAAAGATGGTATCATCATCTTAAGCATTTTCCGCACTGAAATCATTAGTTCAACATTACAACCTCTTATAACAGGAGTGTTAAAACCAACTGAAATTGGTCTCTGGTGTATGGAGACTCAAAGGACTGTACAGTGGTAAAGTCACAGTTCCTAAACATTAATACTGAATGATCAATGTTTCACTGATGTATAATACACATTTTAGTGCTGAAGTTTTCTGTGTGTTTTGTCTTCTGCCAATTTGGTGGGACTACAGAAAAAGGCTTTGGTTAGCAGTTTGTTGGTTCCCTTAGAGAGACCCTCGAACTCGCATGTATTGTCTCCAGAACATTGTCTTATATGTCAGACGGAATCAGTTCATTATGGCCCAATAGTTTTCACCCAAATTCACAATTATGTGTTTCAAGTTTGAAGTTGTCGACTCGGAAGCCCTAGCTAATAATTCAATATCTACCTGCACAGTTGATGTTAATTGCTATCAAGAGCACTAGGCAGTGAACTGGTATGTAAAATTGTCTTTACTGGGTATTTTTCTTTGTAAAACCACTTGCAAGTATGGGAGTTGGTTCCAGCTTCTACTGATGTCGTCAGAGTTGAGGAATATCTCTTATTCAAACCCTATTCAGTCACAGTTACACGTGGTAACAACAGCGACAGTTTTATGGTCCAATAGGGTTTTTCATTTCAGCATAAGTGATTTACTTCACAACATTGATTTCCTTAAGACCTGGACTAACAATCAATTCTCTCCAGCCATCTCTGACCACCCCTTACCCCAATCCAGCCTATCACTCGATGTCAATCTCCATCATGTCTCTCTCTGCAAAGCGTGCAACAATTTCCAGCAGCATTTCTCAGCAAAAGACCTTGCTGAGAATCCGAGAAAATTCTGGTCCGATGTAAAAACATTAAGTCTTCTTTGAGCAGTGATACGTGGAAATAGAAGACAAAAGGAAAGCTGAAGTTTCAGATTTCAGCTTTTAAGAAATCATTCCTGCAGGAGGATCATACTAATGCACAGATTCCCACATGGAGAAAATTCATAGGCATAACTGGTGAAGAGAAGCATCTGAAAGAGTTGAAAACAAATAAGTCACCAGGTCCAGATGAAATCCCAATTAGGTTCTACAAACCGTATTCTATCGCACTGGCCCCTTACTTAGCTTGCCTTTGTCATGAATCTCTTGCCCAGTGCCAAGTTCCAAGCGACAGGAAAAAAAGTGCAGATTGCTCCTGTACGTAAGAAGGATACAAGGATGGACTAGCGAAATTATAGACTGATATCCTTAACACCACTTTGCTGCAAAATTTTTGAACATACTCTAAGTTTGGGTCTAACAAATTTCCTTGAGATGTAAATCACGGCAGATTTATAAAGCACTCATACAGAAGCACATAGACAGTGATTTTTCCCCTCGCTCTATTTTCAAGTGGAACAGGAAAGGAAATTACTAATAGTGATGCAAAATACTCTTCACCATGCAAGAATTTACTGAAAAATTGCTCTTACTGAGGGTTGCATGTTTCTTTATGACAGATATTTCTACAAGAAGTGTTTCATTTCTAAGCTACTTTACAAGTTTAAGCATTACTGCAACACAATGCAATGCTAACAAATATATAAAACTTGAGATAATTTCCTAGGACCCCTCTTCTCATTTCACAATCAGGAAAAAAATTGCCATTTTCTGCAACACATCACCGATTTCTTCAGTGCTGTCACTCATAGAGGGCAACCTCCAACATCTTTTGGTTGGGATTTGTTGTTTTAGTACAGTACAGATATTCATTTTGGAATGTTTTTAGTGGGTGTGGTAAGAACCACTGAAATCCTATGAGCAGCATAACATGCCTAATACAACTAGGGCATGGCACATGTCGCAGAAATCGTCAGATAATGACCATTCAATTTCTATACCCGCACAACCCCTGAAGCTAGCTTTTCCCCCCTTCCCTTAGACAGATCTGTATCTTCTTCAAAACTAGACATTTAAGTGAAACATATTGCTTTTCGTGACACGTGATGTTCCTCTGTTACACCACATGGTGGTTGCTGAAGTATGTGTTGAAATTACAGTAACAGAGGAGTTACAGTGCTGACCAGCCTCCTGCTCTGAAACCTAGGATTTCAAATCTAAATTCAGCCACTGAATAGTAAAAACAGTCAGTCCATTTCATAAAAATTATTTATTTATTAATTCTGGTACCTGTTTACAGTCAAAAGTGAGCACCTTCAGACCAGTAGATCCTTGATGATGCATGAAACCTGTTCACAGAGTTGCTGTACATATCATTAAGAACCTGTCGACAACTGCAGTTGGACACTGGTACTTTTTGGTACATACAGCATCTCCGTGAACTGACTCCAAGGATCACCAAGGACCCACTGGACTGAAGAATGCCACTTTTGAGTGAAACCAGTTACCAGAATTAATAAATAAATAAGTGTTGTGATCTCAACTGACTTTTTATTATACTGTTAAAAAGGGTTGCTACTGTTCCATTACGACTTCAACAATTATCAGCTACTATATAACGCCATACAGGAGGCATGAGTAGTTTACAAAAAGCAATGGATGTGGTAAGTATTACAAATTCCACCTCTTGCTAATTTAAACAGACATATTAATGGAAGTATCGCACAGATCAAGTTGCCACTTAGCATAAGTTATCATATAACATGCAACAACACAATGAAAGCAAAATTGGATTCATCTTATCTCGGTGCCAGATCATGGAGTTCTCATCTTGCACTCTCTCGTGAGAACTGTTTCAGTTTTACAGAAAAGACCTGGCTCAATTTCAGATAAAATTCAAAAATGCAAAATTAATGTTTTACTATATAGAATATAGATGCCAAATCCAAATGCATACTGCCTGTCTGCTCTAATGTATTTGCCAGGCTGCTGCAAATGAATAGGTGATCTTATGGGCAACATATAATTCTGAAAGTGAATAATTAAAATCACAAGGAGTACAAGAAGACAATGGACTTCAGGTGAGGGATTTACCTCCGAAAGCAACTTTTCCAAATTTTCTGACATTTCATAGAAATATCTGCTGGTGACCAGTTTTTCTTCAGATTTTTGAAGGCAGTCTCTTGCCATCTCCACAATCTGATGGTGAACAAATCTCACTATGGGGACACAGTCTTTGGCAAGTATGCTGAACTTCTCATTTGAATCTAGTGATTTATTTTCATCAATAAAACTCTGCAATCTTTCCTCCATCTGCTTAGTGGCCTGAAAAAAATATTTCGCACATGTATTAAATACAAACACTGTTTTCTTCATTAAAACATCATAAATATGGCAGTGAAACAATATGAAAAGTGCTGTACCTATCAGCAGAAAGTCTTATAAATTAACATTAAAGTGCACACTCTCAACAACAGACAATAGCGTTGTGATGGTGGTTGTCCTCAGTGCAAAGAATGGATCATTGTAGCTCTCCGTGCTAGTATATCCTGTGCAAGTATCATCCTTCCAGCATAATTAATAGCTTTGGTCTCCTAAAATGTTTTCCCTGCTCCCCTGCCACTTTCCTTAATTACCAAGTTAGCGATTCCTCAATACTTTTGGACCAAATGGTCCCTCCTCCTAGTCAAGTTACACCATAAAATACTTTTCTCCCAGATTCAATTGCACCTCTTCATCAGTTATGTGATCTACCTGTCTAATCTTCCACATTTAACTGATCACCACATTTCAAAAGCTTCACTGCTTTTTTGTCTGTACTGTTTACCAGCCATGTTTCACTTTTGTATAAGGCTGCATCCTGGACAAGCACATTCAGAAAACACTTCCTACTGATTACATTTATATTAGATGTGAAGTTTCTCTTTTTCAGAAAAACTTTCTTGCTATTGCCAGTGTTTTTTATGCCCCCTCTACTCCTTCCATCACTAGTTACATTTTCAATGTCTAGCTTTATAACCTATTTTTCCTTAATATCACCTGATTTACTCTATGTTCCATTACCCTTGTCTTACTTTTGTTGTTGGTCATCTTATAACCTCTTTTCAAGAGAATGTTCATTTTATTCAACTGAACTTCCAGGCCCTTCGCTGTCTCTGGCAAATTACAATGTCACTGAACTTTAAACTCCCTTCCCAACTTTCTCCTTGGTTTCCTTTTCTGCTTGTTCTATGCACAGACTGAATAATGTGGAGGATAGACTACTACCTTGCCTCGCCATCTTCTCAATTCTTACCTCCCTTTTATGTCCTTCGATTCACAGAACTGCAGTTTGGTTTCTGTAAAATAAATAACCTTCTGCTCCCTTTATATTATACAAGCTGCCTTAAGAATTTCAAAGCGAGTATTCTAGCCAACACTGTCCAAAGATTTCTCTACAAATGGCGTAAATGTGGGTTCACAATTCTTTAACATATCCTACCTAATAGCATCAAAAGTCTGACAGATAGCCATATAGCATTTAAAAGGAAATTTGAAGAATTTCTTAATGGCAACTCCTTCCGCTCATTAGATGAATTTTTGGATATAGTAAGTGGGTAATTCCCCCAACCCCCACAAAAAAATTAAAAATGTTAAGTGTCATGTAATATTTTGTGTAATGTAATATCTTGTATAGACACCTTTTATTAACCTGACACATTCCACATCATTACGAAGTGTCGTATTGGTTGGTTTGTGGGATTAAAGGGACCAGACTACTATGGTCATCAGTCCCTTGTTCCATAAAAACTAAAACCACCTGAAGAGAATAAAAAACGAACAACAGGAAAGACAGCAGATGAAACAGGACATAAAATACTCTGACAGAGACCAGACAAAACAAATTAAAACACACAGTGTGACGGTGGTTGGCCGACCGTAGAGAAAAAGAGGAAAAGCCAACCACCAAGAACACTTTAAAAACTCAGTTTAAAATCAGAGGCCAAAAGCCAGAATCAACACTAAAAAACAAACACTCAGATTAAAGGATAAAAACCCCCTGCCCAAATAAAACACAAAACCAAGTCCACCATGGCAGAGTCATCTGATAAAAGAGCAGAGAGCGTGTCAGGAATTGCAAAACGACAAAGAGGGGGATCCTCATGACACAGTAAATAACTGTGCGTGAGTCAGGTGTGGCCAATGCGGAGCCGACAAAGGACAACTGAGTCCCTGTGGTTGGCTCGCATGGATGACCGCCACACAGTCGTCGTGTCCTTGACAGCACGGAGTTTGTTAGGGGTGGTCAGACTGCGCCATTCAGCATCCCAAAACGAGAGAACTTTGCGGCGTAAGACTGCCCGCAAATCAGCCGCCAGGAGGCCAATCTCCAGAGATGGCGCACTGGTGGCCTCTTTCGCCAGGCGGTCAACAGTTTCATTGCCGGGTATACCAACATGGCCTGGGGTCCAAACAAAGACCACAGACCTGCCGCTACGGGCGAGAGTATGCAGGGACTCCTGGATAGCCATCACCAGATGAGAACGAGGGAAACACTGGTCGAGAGCTCGTAAACCGCTCAGGGAATCGCTACAGATAACGAAGGACTCACCTGAGCAGGAGCGGATATACTCTAGGGCACGAAAGATGGCGACCAGCTCAGCAGTGTAAACACTGCAGCCAGCCGGCAATGAACGTTGTTCAGAATGGTCCCCTAGAGTTAGTGCATAACCGAGTAGACCAGCAACCATCGAACCGTCGGTGTAGACAATGCCAGAGCCCTGATACGTGGCCAGGATGAAATAAAAGCGGCGTCGGAAGGCCTCCGGAGGGACTGAGTCCTTCGGGCCCTGTGCCAAGTCGAGCCGAAGGCAAGGGCAAGGCACACACCACGGGGGTGTACGCAGAGGGGCTCGGAAAGGAGGTGTAACAGAGAAACACCCAAGCCAGGAAAGAAGCTGTTAGACACGTACGGCGATCGGACAACCCAACCGGGGCCGAAGTTGTGGCAGATGAACGACTGACTGCGGGAAGAGGACACGATAATTTGGATGCCCGGGCAAGCTAAAAACATGGGCAGCATAAGCAGCCAGTAATTGTTGGCGTCGTATCCACAGTGGAGGGACACCTGCCTCCACAAGTATGCTGTCCACAGGGCTGGTTCGGAAGGCACCAGTCGCAAGGCGTATCCCGCTGTGGAGGATTGGGTCCAGCACCCGCAATGCAGATGGGGATGCTGAGCCATAAGCCAGACTCCCGTAGTCCAGACGGGACTGGATTAACGCCTGGTAAAGCCGTAGGAGAGTAGATCGGTCGGCGCCCCACCTGGTGTGGCTCAGGCACCGCATAGCATTTAGATGCCGCCAACACGCCTGTTTAAGCTGCTGAATATGAGGCAGCCAAGTCAACCGGTCATCAAAAACCATCCCCAAAAACCTATGTGACTCCACCACTTTAAGAAGCTCGCCGTCAAGATAAAGCCGCGGCTCCGGGTGAACAGTGCGTCGCCGGCAGAAATGCATAACACAGGTCTTGGCTGCGGAAAACTGAAAACCATACGCTACAGCCCAAGACTGCGCCTTGCGGATTGCGTCCTGTAGCTGACGTTCAGCAGCTGCAATGCCAATAGAGCTGTAGTAAAGGCAGAAGTCGTCAGCATACAGGGAAGCGGAGACAGTATTTCCCACGGCCGCAGCGAGCCCGTTAATAGCTATTAAAAACAGACACACACTAAGAACAGAACCCTGTGGCACACCGTTCTCCTGGACTTGGGAGGAACTATATGACGCCGCGTCGTGCACGCGGAAGGTACGATACGACAGAAAATTGCGGATAAAGATCAGCAGAGGGCCCCGAAGACCCCATCCATGAAGTGTAGAAAGGATGTGATGACGCCATGTCGTATCATACGCCTTCCGCATGTCGAAAAAGACAGCAACCAGATGCTGACAGCGGGCAAAGGCAGTACGGATGACCGACTCCAGGCTCACCAGATTGTCGGTGGCGGAGCGGCCTTTACAGAACCCACCCTGAGACGGAGCCAGAAGGCCTCGAGACTCCAGTACCCAGTTCAAGCACCGGCTCACCGTCTGTTCAAGCAACTTGCAAAGAACGTTGGTGAGGCTAATAGGACGGTAGCTGTCCACCTCCAAAGGGTTCTTCCCTGGTTTCAGAATGGGGACAACAAGACTTTCCCGCCATTGCGACGGAAACTCACCCTCGACCCAAATGCGGTTGTAAAGATCGAGGAGGCATCGCTGGCAGTCCACTGAAAGGTGTTTCAGCATCTGAGAGTGGATGCTATCTGGCCCAGGAGCGGTATCAGGACAAGCGGCGAGGGCACTTCGAAATTCCCACTCACTGAATGGAACATTGTACAATTCAGGATGGTGAGTGCGAAAAGAAAGACTCCGACATTCTATCCGCTCCTTAATGGAGCGGAAGCCCAAGGGGTAGTTGGCAGAAGCGGAATTCATAGCAAAGTGCTCTGCCAAGCAGTTTGCAATGACATCAGAGTCAGTACAAACTGCTCCATTCAGTCAGAGCACAGGGACACTGACAGGGGTCTGATAGCCATAGAGGCGGCAAATCTTGGTCCAGACCTGCGATGGAGTGACACGGAGGCCAATGGTGGACACATACCGCTCCCAGCACTCCTGCTTGCGTTGACGGATAATGCAGCGGGCTCGCGCACGCAGCCGTTTGAAGGCGATAAGGTGGTAGATTGAGGGATGTCGCTTGTGACGCTGGAGCGCCCGCCGGCGAGCTTTAATCGCTTCAGCGATCTCAGGCGACCACCAAGGCACAGTCCGCCGGCGAGGGGACCCAGAAGAACAGGGAATGGCAGATTCGGCGGCAGTAACGATGCCGGTGGAGACCGATTGAACCACTGCATCAATGGCATCATTAGAGAGAGGCTCAATAGCGGCAGTGGAGGAGAACACGTCCCAGTCAGCCTGATTCATAGCCCATCTGCTAGGGCGCCCAGAAGACTGACGCTGTGGCAGTGACAGAAAGATCAGAAAGTGGTCACTACCACACAGGTCATCATGTAATCTCCATTGGACAGACGGTAAGAGGCTAGAGCTACAGATGGAAAGGTCAATGGCGGAGTATGTGCCATGCGCCACACTGAAGTGTGTGAAGGCACCATCATTTAAGATCGAGAGATCGAGCTGCGCCAATAAATGCTCAACGATGGCGCCTCGACCTGTTGCCACTGACCCACCCCACAGATGGTTATGGGCGTTAAAGTCTCCCAGTAACAGGAAAGGTGGAGGCAATTGAGCTATCAGAGCAGCCAGGACATGCTGCGCGACATCACCATCCGGTGGAAGGTAAGGACTGCAGACGGTAACAGCCTGTGGCATCCACACCCGAACAGCGACAGCCTCTAAAGGTGTGTGGAGAGGTACAGACTCGCTGTGAAGAGAGTTCAGGACATAGATGCAGACGCCACCAGACACCCTTTCATAAGCTGCCCGGTTCTTGTAATAACCCCGATAGCCACGGAGGGCGGGGGTTCGCATTGCCGGAAACCAAGTTTCCTGCAGAGCAATGAAGAGGAAAGGGTGAAGGCTGATAAGTTGGCGGAGCTCAGCTAGATGGTGGAAGAAACCGCTGCAGTTCCACTGGAGGATGGTGTTGTCCATGGCTGAGAAAGGCTTGGCGGGACTGGGAAGGGAGATTACACCGCTGGGTCACCTGCTACCTCCGATTTAGCACCTGTGATAGTGCTTTACATGGCGTCTGATGGACCGGCGAGATGGAGGTCCTCAGCGGACGCCAGAATCTCCACCGCATCCTCAGACGCAGAGCTGGAAGGTTGCGGTGGGATGGCTGCCACCGCGAGTTCCTTGGGCTGAGAGCTCTTCTTGGGTTTCTCACGCCGTTCCTTGGGTCGCACCGGCTGAGAGGGCTTCACTGATTCAGTCTCCGGAACGGAGGAGGATCGTGAAGCCCTACGACCAGCTGATTGCAGGCACTTACGCCATTGTCGGTCGTCAGGCTTCTCGCTGGCGGAAACCTGGGAAGGGAGGGACCCAAGGGACCCCTTGCGAGCGTCAGGAGCCGAAGAAGTTGGACACATCTCTGGCTTAGAAGTGGGGACGGACGTCCCCGATGGGTGGGATGGTGTTGCTCCTGAGGTAGGTGGCGCAGTAGCAACCCGGTGGGTAGAGCCCCCCACTGGTGAGGGGGCAGGAGGAGTTTTACTACTCGTCGATCCGGCCACAATTGGAGAAACAGACGGGGCTAGCACAGGTGTTGTAGCAGCAGCGTAGGAAGATGTCATTCTCACAGGATGGAGTCGGTCGTATTTCCTCTTGGCCTCAGTATAGGTTAGTCGGTCCAGGGTCTTGTATTCCATGATTTTACGCTCTTTCTGGAAAATTCGGCAGTCTGGCGAGCAAGGTGAATGGTGCTCCCCGCAGTTGACACAGATGGGAGGCGGGGCACATGGAGTATTGGGATGTGATGGGCGTCCGCAATCTCGACATGTGAGGCTGGAAGTGCAGCGAGAAGACATATGGCCGAACTTCCAGCACTTAAAGCACCGCATCAGGGGAGGGATATAGGGCTTAACGTCACATCAGTAGACCATCACCTTGACTTTTTCCGGTAATGTATCCCCTTCGAAGGCCAAGATGAAGGCACCGGTAGCAATCTGATTTTCCTTCGGACCCCGATGAACGCACCGGACAAAATGTACACCTCGGCGCTCTAAATTGGAGCGCAGCTCTTCATCAGACTGCAAAAGAAGATCCCTATGGTAAATAACTCCCTGGACCATATTTAAACTCTTATGGGGTGTTATCGTAACGGCAACATCCCCCAACTTGTCACAAGCGAGTAACCGTCATGACTGGGCAGAGGATGCCGTTTGTATCAGGACTGACCCAGAGCGCATTTTTGACAAGCCCTCCACCTCCCCAAACTTGTCCTCTAAATGCTCGACAAAGAACTGAGGCTTTATGGAGAGAAAAGACTCCCCATCAACCCTCGTACAAACTAAGAAGCGGGGCGAATAACTGCTACTGCCATCCTGAGACTTACGTTCCTCCCACGGTGTGGCAAGGGAGGGGAACGTTTTCGGATCGTGCTTCTGAGCGTTAAACTGAGCCTGAGAACGCTTAGAGACTGCTGGCGGCTGGCCACCAGTGAGAGACGATGTACCACGCTTCATTGCGGGTCATCCGCCCTGATGCCACCTACTCCGACCAAGGGCCCTCCCCACGGGCGCCACCCAGCCACGGCAAGAGCCACCTGGCAGGATGGCAGTTGCCGGGAGTCCCGATACCCCAGGAGGATAGGCATCTACTCCTTGGCATACGTGGGGAGTTAACGGCGTAGGCATCAGTAGAGCGATCCCTGTGTTGTCGGGGCTACAACCAACAGGGTACATGGCGGCCCCACCACAACGGACTGGCTACCGTGCTGGATGTTAGGTAACATGTGGTCCATGGTCGCCGTCGGTGCAGAAAGAGGCACTGCATAGTGCAAGGTGTTATCTGCACGCAGAAAAAGAGTCATGCCCAAGAGATGGAGAGCGGACAGGACTGCAGTTCAACGGTGTATAAGCTGGCAAAAGGTCTGATCGCAAGATGGACACAATGCACCAAGTAAGGCGCTCTTCCCCAATCGGCTCGCTCTTCAGAAAATTTTGAGAGATGGGAGGTCAAACCTAACAGGGGACCATCATATAAGGCCGAAAAGTTTGAGACTCCTTTTAGTCGCCTCTTACGACAGGCAGGAATACCGCGGGCCTATTCTAACCCCCGAACCCGCAGGAGGCGAAGTGTCGTATTCGTGATCTATGGAACAAGTACTAATCTAATCTAAATCTAATCTAATCTTCAAAGATAAATCATAGGATCAGTATTGCCTAACATGTTCCACATTTCTCTGAAGTCCAAACTGATCTTCACCAAGGTCATCTTCTAGCGGTCGTTCCATTATTTTGCAAATAACTCACATTGCTATTCTTCAGCTATATATTACTAAACTCACGGTTCCAATATTCACATACTCACAGTTTTTTCCATCTACTGTCTTTGGCACTGTTATACTACATTCTTCTTGAAAGTTTACGGTATTTTGCTTGCCTCATATATTGCATACCACATTAAAAAGTTTTGTAATGGTCGGTTCTTTCAGGATTCTCAAAAATTTTGATGTAATGTCTACTCCTTGCACCATGTTTCCTCTTAGCTCATTCATTGCCCCATCTAATTTTTTTCCCAGTATCAAGTTTTCCATCTCGTCTTCATCAATTTCATATTTTCTTTCCACAATGTAGTCTTCAAATCTGTTTGTTTTGTATAGCCCTTCTACATATCCCTTCCACATTTCAGCCTTCCCTTCTTTGCTTAGCATCAGCTTGCTGTCTGAGCTCTTGATATTCATACAGATGGTTGTTCTTTCTCCAAAAGTTTCTATAATTTTCCAATAGGTTGAATCTATCTTCCTCGTAATCATGACTGGCTCTATAGTTTTGCATTTCCCCCTCTAGCCATTCCTGGTTTGAGATTTTGCACTCCATGTCAATCACATTTTTTTACACATCTGCATTCCCATTTGCCAAATTTATTTTCCACATTGTTATATTTTCTTCCTTTGTCAGTTAAATTCAGTACCTCTTGTTATCTAAGGATGTATACTTCATCTTTTCCTAGTTGTTCATATGCTGCCTTAATTATTCCAGCTCCCACAGCTATCCATTTGGGATGAGCTGGTGCTGAAAAGTCTTAAGTGTGAAGGAATCAGATTATGTGTAAAAATGACAGAAAAGAATGAAGAAGTAGCCTAAAGGAAAGAAGTTTCCTGGATGTGGAGCAGAAGAGACGATAATTGTACTAATATTTCTGAATGAAATGGTACAAACAGAATGGAGAAAAATACTCACCTTTGGGAATCTTTCCTTGTATAATGTGTTCATAAGAACAATTTCATCATCTGTAACTGGGGAACGACTCGGACTACTGAAAGAAAAAAAATAATAATTCATGCAATATTTGCTAACTGTGAAGTATGAGAGAAATACAAATTGCCAATGAAAGACTTAGTTAACAATCAACAAAGAGGTGGAAGTGGAAATTTGTGCCTCACTGACCCTGGATGAACTCTGGAAAATTACACCATGGCATTTTATTTAGTAAAATAGTTCCTAAAATCATATTTTCAAATCTCCATGGATGCAACATCACAGACCCAACTTGTGCTAAATACACCATAGAGACTTCACCATTATAATCTCTTACCTTTTGAAATGACCATGATATCTGATGTGATTTTAGAGGCTCACCTTCACAATCTCTAGATTTTGTTCCAGAGGTTGGCAGAAAAAGGACCTACATGCATCTTGCAAATGTGTTCTTTCACATAACTATCCTTGACATATTTGGGGTTCGAACCTTAGACCAGTAGAGTTGCATCAACGAATTACTATGTTGTGGTCATCATCTGTGAAGAAATGATGTCTGACACTGCACCTAATGCCCTCTGAGGTTTTCTAGCAAATTACAGGGCCATCCCGACTGAAGGCCACAGCCCAATGCAGCACCCTTATGACCACCCATCGCCACACCTTTGTGGACATGTTCCATTTGCTGCTGGCATATGTAGATGTTGGGGCTTCTCACTTCTGGGTGGGATTCCAGTATGGGCCCATGAACTTCTATGCTACCCAGACTGGATCTGTGGGATGATCCCTGTCTGCCATGCGTCCATGAAGTAAGCTGTGGCCTCTGCTCGCCAACTTCAGCACTGTCACTGAAATCAGCTTCACCTCCACCATCCTCGTCAGCATTCACTTGTTTCTCCACCCCCAGAAGACCTTCTGATCCTGTGACAACACATGTAACTGCCATCCCACCTCATCCTGTTCAGGTCGTTCAGAGTGACACTTATGGTATTGATCCACCACAACTGCCAGGGTTGGCTCCTCCAGAACAGGCACTACCTTCCTTCTTCTGTGGTGGTCACTGCTGTGAGGAATTTAGTGGTACTGGCCAACATTACTATGGAAAACCATGGTGGCACTACCCAGAGGGCGCTGGTCATCTGAAGTGCCCTCTGACGGGACAATGCCAGATCGATCCTGGGCTGGGGCTTGAGTATGGCATGATGATGTGATGTGTGAAGTGCATGGCCAGTGGTTCAAGTGTTAATATTGTACACTCTGTTTGTCATAGGCTGAACTTGGATAGTGCGTGGGCAGGACTTTGCTTTGGACTAGGGACTTAAATTGGCTTGCTCTGTTTCTGAAGAATATCCTGAGTATATTTCTTGTTGTTAATATACCAGGATGAGTACCTACTAATCATGTGTAACTCACCTTTACAAGACTGGTAAACCTCACAGCTATGTTTTTGTGCCTATCAGTGTCTCGGCACCTCAGTTATTTTGATTCCTGTAATTCATAGCTGAAAACTCCACGAGATTGTCCGTTCATATGCTGATATTTATATCTACATGCATTGGTGGTTGCTCTGTAAGAGCACTAGAGCTCCCTAACTTTCGACATCTTGTGAATTTATTGGTTATTTTTCTTTGAATGTTGTTACATGTAGCACAGATGCTGCAATATGAAACATAAGACACTTATATCTACCACAATACTGCTCCAATAGACTCCGTGAAACTTGGCATCAGGATTGCGAGCCCACCTTCAAATGTGCACGCAACTGACGTGACATAATTGCTTGCGGCCAAATACATATGGATTTGATAAAAAATGTGCATGGTTCATGATGTGCACAGCTAGCCCTTGCCACTCAACTATAAATTTATGTCAGTGCCACCAGGTGGTAGCATGCTGCAGCAGACTTTTATCCCTGTTTGCTTGACATTAATCCCACTAGATGATAGCACACTCCTCATATATGCTGATTCACTCACTATATACTGTAGTAAAATTAGATCGGAAATCAATATATGTGAAAGTAGTACTGACAGTGAACCCATTTCATGGGTTTCCGAATGAGTATTAAGTTATAAAATTCATCATACAGTAATCCATTGGAGGTGCTGAGAAACAAAGGCCTAAAGCACATCACCGTTGATTGTGAGATTGTAGCATTTATTCATGCTTCTGAAATCTGTGAGTGAGGTTTATCTGTGCTGTTGGCCTGCACTGTATATATGAAAATTCAGGAAAAGGTGTACCACTGGTTTCTCTGATATTCACTTAAGTGTGGGGTTGATGGCTGTGGGCTTTAGGCTCTTGTCGATCTCAGCACCTCATTTGTATTCTAGTCAAGTAACCATGTTGGAAGACATTACTACTTGAGTTTAATTGTTTCCACAAACAGTGCTTTGTGTTTGGAGTTCGTTGTTTACTGTGCGGGAATCGGCTGTTGTGTGTAGTGTAAACATGAACTATGTTGAACCTATTTCAAATGCTGACAAATGTAAAGCTGTGAGACGGGTTGTGAGTTGTGCTTGGGTAGCTCACTTGGTAGAGCACTTGCGTGCGAAAGGCAAAGGTCTAGAGTTTGAGTTTACACACAGCTTTAATCTACCAAGAAGTTTCATATCAGCACATACTCCACTGCAGAGTGAAAATCTCATTCTGGGAGCAGAAAAGTAAATTACCAGGAAAAGTTAGCCACAAAAGAACTAGGGTCTCCGAGAACAGATGCTTTGATCAAGTGAGTGACAAAATTAAATAAGCGTGACTACTTCTGGGCTGAAAATCAGATATTCTTATGCTGCACCTTGTCAAATGTTCACTTGTAAATTCATGAAGTAATACATCTGTTAGGGATCTTTTACATTTGTCCCAAAAAAATGGATATCACGAAAACTCCCACTTACACAAAAACATCAAATGGAGAGTTGCAAAAGCTTACACATTATTTTGTTATTGACCTAAACTGTACTTAATTCTGTACAAAACAACTAAATTGCACAAAAACAATTCTTTCATTTGTCAGATAAGTTATGCATGTTAGCAGGGGCTGCAGTTGTATAAACTTGTTGATAAGCGTAACTGTTATTCAGTAGATACTATTAATTTCATACTCTCAAATTTATGTGAACCTAAAAATTTGTGAACGCCCAGAATGTATGCCCATGAGCTACCACTGTCTACATTTCTTTCATCACATTTCTTTCACTTATGTCGAAGTCTCTCATTTTGGTACTTTATTTTATCGGTATCAATTCAGACACCTTTGGAGTTGGTAAGTTCCAGTGTGTATAGTACTCACTCAAACATTTTTCACTAGGTTTTTCCATTCTTGATTCTATATTTTTGTCTTCTGCGTGTAACTGAAATTAACTCAATCTTCCATTGGCAATTTGTATTTACTTGGAAATCATCACTAAGTGTCAAGGTCCCATTGTGTTTGTGTAGTGTTACAAAGGGAGCGGCCCACTGCCTGTGGTGAATAGGCGTTACCAAGACTTTACGAGTCAAACTGCCCATAACTGTTCTGAGGGTGTCCTTTACAGAAAAGAACACAGGGGTGAGCTTTGAAGAATGCTTGCTTTAAGAGTAACATTATCTTCGAAATCCGCTGTCTTCCCTAACCCAGATGTGGTGATTTAAGCATATGTATCACAGAGAGCCTTTAAGGCAGCACAGAGTCCTTCTGACTGCATCGTTTGCACTGTTTCATGAACTGTAAACCTAAAAGCATGGAAAGGATATACTCCAAAACCATTGTCCACTTTGAAGTCTGTTACCACACGAAATGTACTCAATGAGTGATTTGATTGTGAGTGTGGGCAATTGAAAACCTTCCTAGCAAGGGCACATGATGTTCACAGCCCCACAGATTTGTCTCGTCTGCCTGCAAAATGGTGATCATATACTTAAGTAAGTAGTTCTATTGACCAAGAACACAGGAGTTAGACTACTTTGGATGCTTGGCACACCTTCAGATATAGTGATGTATATGCAACTGAACTGCTACAATATACCTCTTGCAAGTGTCTCCTTTTTCTGCACCTCTGGTATGTAACTTGCCAATGGGGGCACATGTGGCATGTGCGGCAAAGCAAGTCATGTGCGAGAAACATTCCTACTACAGCTGCTAATGCTTGTACAGCCTGTAACATAACTGTCATTAGCTCTTGATAACCCTATGTAATTTGTGTTAACAGTTGTTGTTAAGTGTTCTGTGGCTGAGAAACCCAAACTCTTGACTAATTACAAAAACATTCAAAGTCTGATTTGTATTCATCACAGGTCCTGAGCCTTACCCACTTTTGTAAAGGAGGCTCACACATGATATGGCGCAGACACTCAGAATGATTTACAAGAAGAGATATATACAGGATGCTCCTCAAAAACAGTGCAAGCTAACTGAATTCTGTATTCCAGAGCAAAGTTCAGTTCATGCTGTGTCCAAGTTCTGTCTATGAAAAACAGAATCCACAATATTAGAATTAGAGCCAAGCTGACAGCACAATCACAACACACTCCACAGATCATGTCACAACTGACTCGGGCAGTCTGGACCCCATGTTGGTTGGTGACTGCTACATCGGGCAGGGTTAGAGGTGGGTGTGGGGTATCGGTTGGCAACGATTGAAGCCAGGAAAATTATAGCATCGAAGCATATGTTGCAAGATTAACTCACACCTGTGTAATTGTGGGGATGGATACAGATGGCATAGATTGTAAAGCAGTTGTTGAAATTCAGCATGTTCTGCCCAGCCACTTTTTCTGACACTGTTTGGTCAACTCTGCTCTTGGCCACAGTTTGCCATTCATTCAGGCAGACACATCATTAGTGGTCATGCTGACATATAAAGCTGTGCAAAAGTTGCACCAGAGCTGGTATATGACATGTCCGCTCTCATAGGGCTTCCTGCTTATAAGAAAAGGGTAACCATGTGACTGAATTGGATTACATTTTTGGGTGGATGTATCAGAGAGGTCTTGCACCTGGATCTTTCAGAGAGGTATGGTCCATGTGGCACATGGTTAGGTTTAAGTGTGGCCTAACGATGGACTAGTATACTGTGTAGATTTGGTGAATTGTGAAACAGCTCTTGGGAAGCTGAGAGAACAATTGTCGTTAGGGTATTCTTCGTTTCTAGACATAATGATCTGTATTCGAAGCCATGGTGAAGAATCCACTTTAGTTGTTCCAGTCAGGGGTGATGGTGGATGATGATGATGATGATGATGATGATGAGTGTGCTCCTTTTGCAGCAATCAAGAGGATTATTGGTCTGTGTGGTTATGGCTTGGGAAATCTTGTCTGTGGACTACAATGGGTATTGCCAGTCACATGAGGAGTAATTCCTGTCAGTGGAAGCCTTAAGTAAAATTTTCAGCATACTGGGCGAGTGATTGCTTATCACCTCGGACAGAACCAAATGAACTACATCCTTTCCAAGGACTTCGATTGTTTATATCGCCCAGAAATGAGGAACATTCTACCAACAATATTTGCCACTGCTTCCAAAGTGTTATTCTGTCACCATCTCAATCTCTGCAACAGCCTAGTCCATCATTAAGGCACACTTACACCCAATCCTTTGTCACATGGGTAATACCTCTGTGGAAGACCCATGTGCAAGGCCTGTTCCCCCACCCACCTGGCACATCCTACACCAGTTTTGTCACAGGTTTATCTTATTCCTCCCAAAGCACAGCCACCTGTAAAAACAGTCATTGCTTACACCTGTTTTGCTGCAACTTTGGTCCAGCCACCCATACAGACCACCCATTACCCACAGTGCAGTGATGAAGATTCTTGCAAAATTCTGTGAAACTGGCTCAGTTGCAGACGAATTGAAAGTTTTATGGTTGAGAATGGTTACAGACGAAGCAACATCAGCTGCTATTCTGGCATCATTCACTCCAGAGTTAAGTACTCAACACATCTTCCAGCAAACTGGGGTCATCTGCACAACGATAATGGGACTTTTGTCACACACAAATGGTACCTTTACAAAATGCATACGTTACAATACCTTACCGAGGATGATACAGATTGTAGGGTTCAGTCTGCAGAATGGGTAACACACAAGATGTACGAAAACCATCATTTTCTCTATGATGTATTGTTTATGGCACCATGAGTAACTGGCATGTCAAAAGTCAGGGTTTGGTATGTAATGTGAAGTTCTTCCATTGTTGTCTAGTATTACCAACTGAAGGAGCACTGGTGTACGAGGGTCACTCCAAAACAAATGCACACTTTTTTTCGAGTCAATCTTTTATTCTACATGTTTGAAAGTTTTACAGAGTGTAGATACATCCTTTAGGAACAATATTTTCATTTCTCCACATAATTTCCATCCCTCTCAACTGCCTTATGCCATCTTGGAACCAGCGCCTGTATACCCGCATGGTAAAATTCTGGACCAACCTGTTGGAGCCACTGCTTGGCAGCGTGCACAAGGGAGTCATCATCTTCAAACCTTGATCCACGAAGAGTGTCTTTTAGTTTCCCAAAGAGATGATAGTCACATGGAGCAAGGTCAGGACTGTAAGGCGTTTGTTTCAGTGTTGTCCATCCAAGTTTTGTGATGACTTCCATGGTTTTTTGACTGACATGTGGCCACGCATTGTCGTGCAACAGCAAAACATCCTGCTTTTGCCGATGAGGTCGAACACAACTCAGTCGAGCTTTAAGTTTCTTCAGCGTTGTCACATATGCATCAGAATTTATGTTGGTTCCACTTGGCATGATGTCCACAAGCAAGAGTTCTTCGGTATCAAAAAACACCATAGCCATAACTTTTCCAGCAGATGGTTTGGTTTTGAATTTTTTTTTTTCTTGGGTGAATTTGTATGATGCCACTCCATTGATTACATCTTCGTCTATGGCGAAAAATGATGGAGCCATGTTTCATCACCTGTCACAATTCCTCCAAGAAATTCATCTTCACCATTCTCGTACTGTTCTAAAAGTTCACTGCATACCGTTTTTCTTGTTTCTTTGTGAGCCACTGTCAACATCCTGGGAACCCACCTGGCACAAACCTTTTTTAATGCCAACACTTTCAGTATTCTGCAAAAACTTCCTTCCCCTATCCCAACGTAACGTGACAATTCGTTCACTGTGATGCGTCTGTCAGCAATCACCAATTCGTTAACTCTCTGAACATTGTCTGGAGTGTGTGCAGTACAAGGCCTGCCACTGTGAGGACAACCCTCAACATTGCCGTGTCCACTTTCACCATGTAACCTGCTTGCCCACCAACTAACTGTAATGTGATCGACAGCAGCATCACCGCTTGTGGATGTTTCCCACTGTCTCATTTTCACAGCACAGGAACTCTATGACAGCACGTTGCTTCTGACGAACGTCAAGTGTAGCAGCCATCTTTAAGACATGCTGTGATGGCTTCACTCAGGGGAATAGGTTGAACTAAGTTTGAAAACCAGCGGGAAGGATGTATCTACACACCGTAAAACTTTCACACGCGCAGTATGAAAACTTTATTTTTACAAAAATAGTGGGCAAACTCCACAGCATTCAAATCAGTTGGCTACTGCACTGGATATTGGTTGCTTGTGTTGATCCATTTAGATGAGTGGTGTTTTTGGTTGTAACACAGAATGCTTGGGTTTTGTGTTGTGCGAGATGTCCCGCCCCAAATGGCCTAGGAAAAACGTGTCAAAAATAATAAATAAAGAGAACTGCACACGTTTCAAACTTTAAGGAGTTGGGGTGTTGGTGGAAGGACAACAGGAAATATGGTGGTGAGAATAGAAGACGTGTAAATGTAGGAGTGTGGATGGCAAAAGAAGTGCAGGGGTGAGCTGGAGGAGCAAGGGGGCTTGAGCATGTATGCACGTACACGCGCATGCACGCCACATTTGCATGCTGCACAGGTGAAGTGGGAGGGGGAGGGCGAGGGGGATGGAGAGAGAGATGGAGAGAGAGAGAGAGAGAGAGAGAGAGAGAGAGAGAGAGAGAGAGAGAGAGAGAGGGGGGGGGAGGGGGTTGGGGGGGGGGCTGACTGTGACCTTACCTTAGACTTCTCGATCTAGGTCTATAGAAAGGAGAACGTCGTCCATCATCATCTATGCTTGGATTGCTGTCATTTGATGAGAAATGTGATGTCAGCATCTGAAGTTCGTCTGAAGTAGGAAGATTTGGCAGCTGATGTAGTTTCTCCTGGCTAGAGCACTGTGACTGAAAAAAAGTTTCAAATCTCATTATTAATTATTTTAGTTATGACAGCAAATGGAAAAAAAAAACACAAAGTGAAGGTATTTGCAACCTTAAGGATGGTTTGACCACCACACAGTGACAATAGGCTTGGTTATGCTAATAGAAGCTTGCTCTGGCTTTCCTCTTACTTGTGAAGCTAATTTTCCCAGCCAGTTCTAGGGGACTTTAAGCCTTATACTCACACACTAATGTGCTCAGTCACCTCACATTAACCAATGAAAGATGAATTGGTAAAAAAAAAAGTTAAATATTACAGCAATGATAATGGAGTTAAGTGGGGAATATTTAAATACAGCTCAATCTGGAACTGGTATATGAAAGGAACTCAAAGTTTGGTTATCAGAAGCACAAAGCTTCACTAGGCATAGGCTTGTTGGAGGTCTCATTCCTTGCCTTCGCACAACCATTGAACCAACTTATCCAGCCATTTATAGGAAAACCCACAGTTTAACATAAACTCCACACAATAGTGCAGTAGGTAAAAGAAAAAATTCTAGGACCCACTGTGAAATAAAACCTGATTCCCTAGGTTTGTAGTCTGACATTTAACCACTGAGCCACACATCTGATATCTGATAATGAACTATCATGTAATTTATAAAAATTCATCCATAATAATATTATAACCTTCTGGAATATATTAGACTGTTGCAAGTTCATTGTCTTTTGCCAGGGAAATGTTATGTTTCAGTGTATTAGATAATTACATATTCATATTCACACACATTAGTAAGAAACCAGTAAGGTGATAATTTACTATGTAGGCCAGACAATGTTAACTCACAGTAAACGATCACGATATATGAGCACTGATAGTGAACTACACAACTTTACAACAGCCAGAAATGAAAATATTAAATTATGGCAACGATTCAAGGATGTTGCTTACCAAATTGTGAGATATTTTACACTGGAATTGCATTTCATGACTCTTTAAAGAACTATGAAGACTAACAAAGTCTGATAAATGCATGCTTCTGCCTTTTTGTGAAGAGTTTCTCTGGTTACTGCTAAACCTATTTGGTTATTCATGGTTTACTAAGCAAACAGAACTTTACAGTAGTGGTGAACTATTTTATCTATTAGAAGTTATTTATGAGAACAACTATTCACAAGTTAATAGAAAACATTAAATTTATAATGCACTGAAGCATAACAAAAATTAATGGCACAAAATGATCCTATAGCTCTAGCCCATTGTCAGAGGAAAAGAACTTTTGACAAAAACGAGCTCAAGCACCTCAGTCCCTGAAGCAACTAACCTAAGATCGCCATTACATAACATATGCATTAAAATTTACCAAAGGAGACACACGTGAAGAAGAGCTGTGGGATGTAGACAGAGAGATTCTTTTGGCCCAGTGGTTCATGAGGGGGAACCAAACACATTCAATTTCTACTCAATGACCTGCTTATATTATTTATGGTCTTGTTTGTGGCCACTTTACAAAGTATACCTGACAAAAGAAATGTCACAACCCCCCAGAAGCATTAACTAATGCACATTTACTTACCGACACATTAGAACTTCCAGGTGTTGTCCCATAGCCAGATGAAGGCAGAGATGCAACAGACCATCTTCTTCCATCACCTCTGAAACAATAATTTCTTCTCAGGTAATTGTGTGAATATAAGATTGCTGTGATATGAAAACAAATTAAAGCAACAAAGCAGTATTCAGCTAACTGCTTCTATAACTTCGCATACGAGTTCACCTGACAATCTGACAATTATTGTGCAATCACAGAATTTATGACTTTGTGTGTGTGTGTGTGTGTGTGTGTGTGTGTGTGTGTGTGTGTGTGTGTGTGTGTCTTACTTGTTTTTATATTCCTACCAAGACACTATATAGAAATGGAAACATCTGAACTCCAACCAATTTATTCTGCCTACTTATATTTATGTTCACCTTCTGGTGGAACATTCAGGAGCAACTTTTCTTCTATTTTTGTGCTTGATAACCCAAAATCTATTTTAAATCAATTCAAGCTCCTCACAGTTTACAGTGGAGGCAAAAATACATTAAGAGAAAAAAAAAAGGATTGCTACACCAAGAAGGAGTTGTAACATAAACAAAAGCTGGTAGGAGTGTTTTGCATCTCAAAGATAATGTCTATTCAAATTTCGTGCCAGTTACAGAAGATTGCCACTAGTAGCACTACTAAGAAAATACAAATCAGGTTTGCTTTGAATACAAGCTGCAACGATCATGGATGTTAGTTACCTTTGAGATTGGATGTGGTGAGACGATGTTAGTCAATAATACCTTTGAGGCAACACAGACACCTTTATCAACACCTCACCGAGTTTGAATGATGTCATGTAACAGAGCTACAAGAAGCTGGATGATCCTTCTGTGAAATTGCAGAAAGACTCAGCAGGAATGTAGTCACTGTACATGATTGCTGGCAGTGGTGGTCATGGAAATGTATGGTCACAAGAAGACTGGTCTCCATACGGTCACATAGAACTATCGATAGTGAAGACTATCTTGTTCAGCATATGGCTCTGGCACATCATACTGCATCTGCAGCAGGTGACACAATGAACTGTTACAAATCAGTACTTCAAGGACAGCACCAAGCCAGATGCCCTGTAGTGTGCATTCCATTGAGCCTGAAACACTAATTTGCACCTTCAGTGGTGTGGTGTGAAAGCTCATTGAAGGGCATGGTGGAGGTCTGTTGTGTTTTTTAGTGAAATCTCGTTCTGTCTCAGTGCCAGTGAGGTCGTATGTTGGTTAGGAGCAGGCCAACTGAGGACCTATAACCAACCTGTCTGTGTGCTAGACACACTGGACCTATGCATGGAGTTATGGTTTGCATAATAGCAGGAGCACTCTTGCAGTTATTTCATGCACCCTCCCTGAAAACTGTACGTCAGTCTGGTTATTCGACCCAGTGTGCTGCCACTCATGAACAGTCTTGGGGTTGGTGTTTTCCAACAGAATAACACTCACCTACATACCACTGTAGCAACAAAACATGCTCTACAGAGAGTTGACATGTTGCCATGGCCTGCTCAATCACCCAATCTGTCTCCAATCAAGCACATATGAGATGTCATTGGACAACAACTCCAGCATCATCCTCAAACAGCATAAGCTGTCCCTGTATTGGCCGACAAAGTGTAACAGGCATGGAACTCCACCCCACAAACTGACATCCGGGATCTCTAAAAAAACAATGCATTCATGTTTGCATGCTTACATTCAACATTATGGCAGTTACACCGGATATTAATGTACCTGTATTTCACATTTGCTATGGCTTTCTCGCACTTACATTCACCTGTGATTTTGCAATGTTAATCACTTGAATATGTTAACTAGACAAATGTATTCCCAAAATTTCATTACTCCACATTAATTATTTTTTGAAGTTGCAGTTTTTTCTATTAGTGTATTTGTATATGATATAGACAGTACATCGGAAAATATAGGCTGTTTACACTACAAGAACTACAATATAATACAATCAAACATATAATATGAGTAGAAAACGAAAAAAGGAGATAGAGGAAAAGAAAGCAAGGTGTTAAGTAGATTTTTATTAATAATATTTAGAATGGGGAACATGGTGCATATGAACTCAGGAGGAACAGAAAAGCTATTATACTTTGAAAAGACAGTCCATCAGTTTATGTTCGAAATAGCTAAAATTTATGAAACTTCCTGACAGATTAAATTTGAGTGCTAGATTGAGAGTAGAACTCGGGACCTTCACCTTTTGCGGGTAACTGCTCTACCAACTGAGCTATCCAGGCACAACTCGCAATCTGTCCTCACAGCTTTACTTCTGTCAGCACCTCGTCTCCTACCTTTCCAAACTTCACAGAAGCTCTCCTGTGAAACCTGCTAGACTAGCACTCATGGAAGAAAAGATATTGTGGAGAAAAGGTATAGCTGGGGGGATGTTTCCTGAAGGAAATTTGCACATTGCAGCCAAGTGTGCACCGATATGAAACTTCCTGGGAGATTAAAACTGTGTGCCAGAGTAATGCTTGGGTAGCTCAATCAGTAGAGCACTTGGCTGCGAAAGGCAAAGGTCCCTAGTTTGAGTCTTGGTCCAGCACACAGTTTTAATCTGCCAGAAAGTTTCATAGTAGTGCACACTCTGCTGCAGAGTGAAAATTTCATGCAGCTAAAATTTGTTTCTTTTTTGATCTTATAGGGCTGGTTATTCCATAATCAAGTGGCAGCAATACTGATGGACTTTACACAAACACTTGTGATGTGAGGAGTGACTGGGATTTAATCCGTTCTGTGAGGATCTGGCACTTTGCTAATTGTGTCACTGAAGGAATGATATACTTGAGGATAGATATTTGGGATTGTGATTATTAAGTAGTCGATAAAGCAAGCTAAATGTGTGATACTGAATGTAACCCAGGAAGTTCACTATAAGAAGGCATACTGTGATCATATAGTATGGTATACCTGTTATCAAGCTTCTAGTAACAGGACTGTGTTGTAACACACCACAATAATTGAAGAGGGTAAAACTTACTCTTACAAAATTTTCCATTCAATGTATGTGGAAAAATAACTGTGTGTTTTTGAAAAATGTGGAGTGACACATACACTTTCCATTGTACAGATAAAGAAATTTCATTCAAAAATTAAACATTCATTTAGTATTATAATTAGATTTCTCATTGAGGAATTAAAGGAGAATTCTTTATTATTTGGAACTGCATGTAGACAAGATTTGTGCACATATAAACTTATTGGTTGTTCATCCATGATATTATATAGGTTTTAGCACAGGTTCAGTTCCGTCAAACCAGTCAAGCAGCTTGGAGACCTTGATTAATGGAGTTTATATTTGACATAAGATTTTCTGGTTTGACAATCACATAATGTGTGAAAACACATTACAGTTACAATGAGAGTATCGTGAGAGAGAGAGAGAGAGAGAGAGAGAGAGAGAGAGAGAGAGAGAGAGAGAGAGAGAGCACAAAAGATCCCAAGCAAGATGCCAAGCAGTAGGTCTCTGTGAAGACACTATTTTATCATACCCAGTATAAGTAATACAGAAGTTATTCCATTTTTTGTGCCGATGTAAACTCTTATTTGGACTAAACGAGTTTCACATTATTTATAGTATCTTCAAAGTTGAGTTTTTTGGCTCCTACATTATTTCCATGCATTGTTCATTTGATTTTTGGCACACTGCACTGCATTGGTATACAATATTTACTCATTTCCATGTTCTTATACATTCACATTCCTCTTTGGTGTTTTGCATATGCACGAAAACTATCAAAGAGACAAAACTTTACCACTAAAGATGCTTTAAATAAAGCAAAATGCAGCTAGTCTAAATAAGACTTTATACAGTCACAAAAATGGATAAGTCCCAAATTACTTGTAAAACTACGGCACAAAAGCAAAGACATATCATGTCCCTAACATATACTGTTTGTACCCTATACAATTCTATTCAAAGGTTTCTTACATGTGACAACTGATACCAAGTTTTTCATTTTTGCAAATTCTGTGTAAAAATAGTGTCTTAAGCTTTGCTGGAATGAGGAAAACCGACAGAATAGCCAGTTATCGATTCACAGCCAGTTTAAAGTTGGTCACTTTGATAAAGTCAGCTGTGATTTTTCTAAATACCTGCTCAATGAGAGTCAAATTGTTTATTCATCCTTCATTATTCAGTTACCTAACTGTATTGGAGTTGTGGCGGTGGTTGAGGTGCAATGACTATTCACTGATGTCTCAAGGTGAAACCCATGAACTAACTTCTTTTAGTACAGTTGAGGCTTAGATTTCACTTCCCCCAGATTGAATTTGGTACCTATTTGTTAGTTATTCCAAGTAACATTTCAATCTTCAGAATTCTTCTGTAGAACCACATTTCTTTTTAAAACCTTCTATTCTCTTCGTGCCCAAAATGCTTACCGCCCACATTTCCCTTCCCTACAAGGCTACACTTCTAACAAATACTTTCAAAATAAAATAAAGACCTGCCGACACTTAAATTTATATTTAATGTTAGCAAATTTCTCTTCTTCAGAAACACTTCTTGTCACTGCCAGTCTACACTTTATATCCTCACTTCTTTGGCTATCATCAGTGATTTTGTTACACAAGTTGTGCATGTTGCTGGGTGCGATATGATCTTTATTGATAAACAAGATGTTTTGCAGCCAAAATCATACATTGAAATATTTTTATTTCCTCAATGACTACTTTCTACAGGTCTAGCTGTCATCTTTGGATCTACAGTATATCAGGAGAAGAACATTACTATGACAATCAGCACAAATGTGTATGAGCATACACATTCAAACAGCCACATAAAACCGAGATCACGATATTTTACATACCTTCTGGAATTAATACTACTCTGCATGAACTGTACAAGCATAATGAGAGCACACTCCATTTATAAAACACTGGTGTCACATTGGCTTGTCAAATACATAAAACAGAGTAATTAAAAAGTACATAGCACCAACAGTGTGCCCCAGAGTGGCGCCAAGTTTGTCTGTGGAGTTGTTATAGCTACAGCCTATCAGGAAAACTGGGCGGGCATGCACCAGAATCGCCTCGTCAATAAGTGGTGCAGGTGAGTCATTACATCTATTATTAAATATTCTATTAAGTACATGTGCTCACTGCGAACATTGACAAAGAAGTGGTTATTATATAATGGAAAAATTATCTATCAAGCTACTAGAAGACAGCTGAAAGGCTTTATGTATCACCTCACATAGGGTAAAGACTGTGTATTGATTATGCAGTCTAGTTTCCGTACAAGTAGTAAATATCCATTTGCTCCTTGCACTTTATCCCTCCTACTTTCAAAATTTCAAAGAGGGTATTCCACTCAATATCATTAAAAGCTTTTACCAAATCTACAAATGCTATAAATGTAAGTCTGCATTTCTTCAGGTAGTTTCACTTTCCTTCTAAGATATGTGGTAGGGTCAGTACTGTCTCACATGTTCCTACATTTCTCAAGAGCCCAAACCGATGTCCTCGGAGGCCGCCTTCTACCAGTCCTTCCATTCTCCTGTAAATAGCACGTCAGTATTTTGCAACCACACATGGTTCTGTAGTCAGCATATAGCTCCTATGGAATCGAGATTATTACATTCTTAATGGAGAACAAGGGTATTTAGCCTGCCTTGTGTCTTGCATACCAACAGTTTTGTCATGGTTGGTCCTCCCATGTCATCTACTCCAGATACATTGTTTAAACTTAAGATATTTCAGCCCTGTCATGATGTTCTTGCAGTGCTGTAACCTCATTCTGATCTTCATTCACATCCTATTCCTTTTCCACAATAATGTTTTCCAGTATTTTTCCTTTTTATAGCCTTTCTATATATTCCTTCCACATTTCAGTCTTCTCTTTTTTGCTTAGTAGTGGTTTTCCATCTGAGCTCTTGTTCCTGATCACTAGTCACCCAAATCCTATTTTCTTATTCATTCCTGTATTATCCCTAGTTGATTGTATGTTGGTAACATATACTTACTTTACCAGATAGTCTGTTCTTCCTGTCACCACACTTCATTAATTCCCACTATATCCAACTTCAACTTATCCATTTATATTTTCAAGTTGTCCAACTTACCAACCAGCTTAAGTGATCTAACATTCCATGCTCAAACCTGTAGAATGCCAAATTTGTTTTTTCTGATGACAACATCCCCCTCAGTAGTACTCATGTGGAGATCCAAATAGGGGACTATTTTACTTCAGGAATATTTTACCCAGAGAATGCTATCATCATTAAACCATGCAGTAGAGCTGCATGTCCTCATAAAATATGAAGGTTGTACTTTCCCCTTGCTTTCGGTCATTCGCAGTACCACATAGCAAGGTCACATTGGCTGATGTTGCACTGCCAGATCACTCACTCACCCAGACTACAGGTGGGCAAATGCACCCCGCAGGCATCAGCACCCACACTGCTTGCCCACAGAAGCCATTAGCCAGCAGTTAGTCTTCCACCTCTCTGCTAATATCGCTTGTTTGTTACCAACATGCATACAGCAAGACGGACCTGTTTACTTCAAGTCAGGTTGGTCTCTCAAACACCTTTGGCATTCATGACAGGACAAAATTCGTGAGAAGAAAACGGCTTAGGAGAAGTTAAGATCTTCAACACAAAAATCAGTCAAATCCCTACACTTTAACCCACAGAGGAGAAAAAAGATAACTTTTTTATTTAAACACAAACAAGCCCTCGGTGTCTGTTTTGCAATACTGTTTTATCAATGTGAAGTGATATTTTAAATTCCTACCAAAGTTCGAGCTAAAACAGAAAAGAGAGTATGAATGAAGTCCATATAAATATAAAAGGTATGGTCAAACTGAAATCAAACTTTTGCTATAACATCTTTACTGCTTATTGTTCAACATATTAACCCTGGAGTGAGCGCATCTGTTTATAAAGTCCGCCAACCAAAAATAAAATGATTTTCTGCAGTTCCATTGTTTCCAGAATGAGATTTTCACTCTGCAGCGGAGTGGGCGCTGATATGAAACTTCCTGGCAGATTAAAACTGTGTGCCCGACCGAGACTCGAACTCGGGCACACAGTTTTAATCTGCCAGGAAGTTTCAGTTCCATTGTTGTTTCACAACTGCAAACCCATACCTATTCCTTCATTATTGCTTCATGTAAAACAACGATAAATTGTGTTGTCATATGTCCAAGTGAGCAGCAGCAATATAAAATATGAAGTGAGCCAGGTGAGAAAAAATTTACGATCTATGGGAAAAAAAAGCAAAAAAAAGGGGGGGGGGGGGAGAAAAGACCGTGATTAGGAACTAGCAACATAATCCCACATTGACGCAGTTGTCTATGAGATAATTAGTGATTGAATAAGCAGCTGGCTGGGATCTGATGCAACTGCACTGCTTAATGCTTTGAGTGGGTCATTACTGTCACTAACACATGTCCTTGGTAAAAGAGGGTTATAGTGAAAGTTTATTTGATTATTGTTTAATAAAACAGTGGTTTAGCTCATATTGTGTAAGTTTATTTTCTCATTGTTTAAGTAAACTGAGATTAAACTGTGATGTTTTGATGATACATGTTTATCTTGGTAACATAAAAACAGCTATTCTACACATGTGTACAAAGTGCACAGCGTACGCGCCCACCCGTGTTTTGAAAAATGGCGCACCTGCTCGAGGGTTAAACATTGTCCCCCTATAAATACTCCCCTCAATTGGAAATACACCACTGCCATCATTTCTTCCATTTCTGGAAAGCCTCCTGGAATGCATTTTCTTCTTTTTCGCATGCAGGTCTCTTGTCATATTGTCCTGAATCTCCTTTATGATTTGGAAACAATGTCCTTTAAACAGGCTATTAAGTTTGGGAAACAAGGAAAAATGTGCTGGGGCTAGCTCCTGAGAAAAAGGTGTGGGGCACAACGGCAATGTGAATATTTGCTACACAGCTGTGGACAAGGAGTGACGTATGAGCTGGTGTGTTGTCATAATGCAACATCCAAGTCTGATTTTTCTACAAACCTTCTTGCATACAGCATACTTTGCATTGACACTAAATCAAAGAGTTCTCCCTCATGTTGAACTTGGTGTCAACACCTCTTGCAAATACAGCATTCTGAGCAACATCTGTTACATCCCTACCTTCATCCAAACATACAGAGAAGGAAACCCAAATGTTCAGTTCTATCTCTCAGTTGTATTTCCACATTGTTGACCATTTCTTCGGTGCATCTGCAAACTGTTCTCCATGAAGGATAGACTGCTTCAAAAACAGAAACAGTAGTGCACACTAGGTTGTGCATTACTGATGTCCATTAGGATTCCCTGGTAGAATTCCTTGTTTACTATATGACCATGTGGCACAAAATCCTGATGGAAAACGCCTTTGTAGTAAACAGTACTATCATCATCTTTATCTTTGACCAATTTGTGCGTTTTGTGCAGTTTGTAGTGTGCGTGCGTGCGTGCTAACCTAACCTAACCTAACCCAACCCCTGCACGCACACTCTCTCTCTCTCTCTCTCTCTCTCTCTCTCTCTCTCTCTCTCAAAGTGCTCATTGTCCCTTTGACACTAATCTGATGAACAGCTTGTGCACACGCTCACATCAGCGGCTGTAGCTCGCTTATTAAAAGGCAGAGCAAAATGCAGCAAATGGCAGCTTGTTATCTAAATCTACCACTAAACGTACTCAGTAGCTGCAGAATGCTCCTTCTGCCAGTTGGTGCCTTATTTCAAAAGTTCATTTCTTTTTTAAACACACCTCGCTTGCCATTTCTTGAAAATATTTGTGTTATTTGTAAAGCATTGTGTGATTTTGCCCTCGATTCTACCTCTTCTTTGTAATGTATTTACAGAAAGAGAACCATATCATCCACAATGATGGTGCAATGAGAGTGAGCTATCGCACAGATCTTAAAAACAGCCAAAACAGTGCATCCCTTCAGTGATAGAGAATTTGTTGAAGAGTGTTTTGCAACAACCTTGTGTGCACTACTGTTTTTGTTTTTGAAGTAGTCTGTCCTTCATGGAGAACAGTTTGCAGATGCACCGAAGAAATGGTCAACAATGTGGAAATACAACTGAGAGACAGAAATAAACATTTGGGTTTCCTTCTGTGTGTTTGGATGAAGGTAGGTATGTAACAGATGTTGCTCAGCATGCTGTATTTGCAAGAGGTGTTGATGCCGAGTTCAACATGAGGGAGAACTCTTTGATTTAGTGTCAATGCAACGTACAACTGTGGCTGACAACATATTTCCTTGCTTAGGAAACATTGTTGACAAAGCGGTCAAAAGTCTGGTGTTCTTGTTTTGATTTTATATATCAGTTGGTACCCAGTAGGGAATATCAGCAATACACTGTGCCCTATGTTGTATTAATCTGCCTAAATATTTCTATTATCTATCTCATTCCCTTAAATGGCACAAAATGCATACGTTAGATCTCCAGATTTATTTACTCATATTCAAGAATTCATCTATGGTATAGAAGGAGTTGTCAAGGAGGTACAATTTCAATTTGTTTTTGAAACTATTGCTGCTGTCGGACATTTTATTTCATCTGGTAATTTATCAAAAAGTTTTATAGCACCATATTTTACCCCTTTCTGTGCCAAAGATAGGTTAAGTAAAGGATAGTGTAGGTCTTTCTTTTTTCTGGTATTGTAATCATGAATGTCGCTGTTGATTTTAAACTGGTCAATGTTGTTGACAAAAAATTTCATTACTGAGTAAATGTACTGTGAAGCAATTTTAAGAATTCCTAACCTTTTAAACAGATGTCTACAAGATGTGCGACTATGAACCCCACACATTATTCTAACTACTTTCTTTTGAGCAGTGAATACCTTTTGCCTAAGTTGGTTGGTTGGTTTGGGGAAGGAGACCAGACAGCGTGGTCATCGGTCTCATCAGATTAGGGAAGGAAGTCGCCCGTGCCCTTTCAGAGGAACCATCCCGGCATTTGCCTGGAGTGATTTAGGGAAATCACGGAAAACCTAAATCAGGATGGCCGGACGCGGGATTGAAACGTCGTCCTCCCGAATGCGAGTCCAGTGTCTAACCACTGCGCCACCTCGCTCGGTTTTGCCTAAGTGTTGAGTTGCTCCAGAATATTATCCGTATGACACCAGAGAGTGGAAGTATGGAAAGTATTTTAGTTTACTAATTTCTACATCCTCAAAATTGGCAATTATTCTGACTGCAAAAGTTGCTGAACCTAGTTGCTTTACTAAATCCAAAATATGACTTTTCCAATTAAGATTCTCATCTATATGTACACCCAAAAACTTAGTATGCTCTACCCTGGTTACTGACTTATTTTGATGTGTTATGTTTATTGAAGGAATTATACTTTCTGCAGCAGAAAATTAGATGTACTGTGTTTTTTCAAAGTTCAGAGCAAGCCCATTTGCAGAAAACCAATTAATAACTATTCCAAAGACCTTATTTGTATCATTTTCTATCGGACTTTCTTTTACTGGATTAATAATTATGTTTGTATCATCAGCAAACAGTGTCAGTTCAGTATCTTGTTTCACTGAAGAAGGGAGGTCATTCACATATATCAAGAACAGGAGGAGACCCATGATTGAACCTTGTGGAACAACTAATGTAATTTCACACCAGTTAAATGAAGTGGCAAATTCCTTTGAATCACTTTAAGCATATAAAGAGACTTTTTGCTTCCTGCTCTGTAGATATGACTTAAACCACTCATATGCTGTCCCTTTTATACCATAGAATTGTAATTTCTCTAACATGATGTCATGGTTCACACAATCAAATGCTTTGGATAGGTCACAGAATATTCCCACAGATGACATTTTACTATTTAAAGACTCTTATGTGGACGGTGAAATTTTATATTGCTGTATCAGTGGAACAGCATTTCTGAAATCCGAACTATGATTTACTAAGTATCCCATTACTGATGAGATGGCTAACCACTCTTGAGTGCATTACTTTCTCAAAGATTTTTGAAAATGCTGTAAGCAAGGATACTGGCTGGTAATTATTGACATCTGTGGTTTCCCCCTTTTTGTAGAGAGGCCTGAAAATGACATATTTTAACTTGTCTGGAAAAATACCCTGAGTCAGTAATCCATTACATATGTGGCACAAAACATCAACTGTAATTGCTCCACATTGTTTTAATAACTTGTCAGAGATGTCATCTACTCCAACAGAACATTTATTTTTCAAAGATTTAATAATTTTCCTTATTTCACAAGAGGTTGTTAGTTGAAACTTAATCTGACTCTTCCATGTACTGCCTGGCTTTTTCTTTTGAACTATTTTCACCAATTTTTTATCCTACACTTAAGAAGTGATTGTTAAATACATTGGCAACCTGTGTACCATTGGTTAAGATGGTCTCATTCTCTTTAACAGTAATACTACATACCCCAGTGGTTACTTTTCCTGCCTCCCTTCTAACAACATTCCATATTGATTTGATTTTATTACTTGGGTTGTTAATTTCTTCTATAACATTTCCTTACAACTTTTCTCAGTATGTTACAATAATTTTTATAGTGTAAAACTGCTTCTGGATCTTTACAGTTCTTGCTGTCTCATACAGTTTTCTTTTTCTTTCTGAAGACACTTTAATACCTGTAGTAATCCAAGGTTCCTTTGAAAAGTTTGTGGTGTTACATTTAGCCATTTTCTTTGGAAAACAATGTTCAGAAAGGGATATAAATTTATCAAGAAATATGCTGCATTTATAATTAGCATTTGGCTCATTATATACATCTTTCCAGTTTACATTTCCTAAACTTTCTCTGAAGAGATCTATAGATACCGTGTTGAGCACCCTCACACTTTTACTTATTGGTTTCTGGTGTTATGGACGTAATTGTAAAAACAGTTAATAAAACTAGATCGTATGATTTGAGACATCAACTGTTTAAATCTTTCCTTGCAGAGCTACATTGTAATTATGGCAACATGCAGCATTTTTCTGAAGCACACTGGTCAAGTCAAGGCATTGTTTTAAAACAGTTTTTCAACTTCCAGAAAGGCATAGCATTATTCATGGACATGAAATGAATGTCAGTAAAAGAGTTTGCTGACCCCCATGGATACTAGAGCCTGCATTTCTAACTGACGTTACAATGCACCTGGATGTCTAGAGTACAGCTTTGCAAGGCAGACAAACTAATTACTGAAGTTTCTGACACCATTTTGGGTTTTCAAAAAAACTGTTGTTCCAGATATGACAGCAGCCAGGAAGGTCATTTGCACACTTTTTTAATGTTGCCCTACTTATAAATAAAAAACTTACAAAAATGTTCATTTAGTGTCTCCTTTTTAAGTCTGGTACAGTGCTACAGGCTTTGTTAGAAAACAAACAGCAGATTTAGTGTCATCAACCAATTTCAGCTTAATTTTAGTATTTCTGGAACTCCTTTTGCAGTGGACATTGAAAGTGCACCACTTGAAATTCAGTTGGAGCTCACTGAGTTTCAGTAGTGTCCTGCACTCAGGTGGTGGTTTCACACTGTAAGTGTTTTACAAAAACCTTCCTCGAGAACAGGTCCTGCAACTGTTCCAAATAGCTGCTTGAGTCTGCAGCATATTCAGGACCACACATTTGTGTGAAAGTTGTTTTTTAGCAATGAAATTAACAAAACTTGGGCCTAGGAGTGGTTTTATTAATGATCATCTGACTGGAGCAATGCATTTGACAACCAGTAACATTTAAAAACAATTGTAGAGGAATGACGATAAAGGTTTTGAACTTACTTTTTTCATACATAGCAGGTCAGCTCTGAACTTAACACTTCTGTTTAAGTATTAAGTTAATAGATTTTTAATAAATAATGCTTGTGTTCTTTTGTGATGTCTATTTTATTTGTGGCCACAGGAAATTAAATCAATAAGAGTGATACTTTATTCTCTTTTATTATGCCTGTACAACACCCCTTCCCATCTTATGCCATCCCACGCCCCCCCTATTTCCACCTATAGTTCTCCACTGAACTGAATTATGTAATGAAACAGTTATCTTTATTTGTTTATTTGTCACTGTGTTGTGCCTCTACTGAACTGTAGAAGGCCAACCGATTTTCTATTATCTGCTGGTGTCATCTGTACCTGCCTTTAGTATTTTCAAATGAAGTGAGAATGGTATCTGTAGCCAGAGGAAAGTGGAAAACCAAGTACAAACTTCTTGCAGATGCCTAAAATAAAACATAAAATTTCACTCACTGAAAAACGTAAGAAAACAACATGGCTGTTTTACAACATATTAACTGATGTTTGAAGCCTTGTGTGAGGAGATGACGCATAAAAGTATGCACACTAGCATACATTCATTTGCTTTTCTTCACAACATAATTGTAATAGGCTGACTGTCATTACTTTTTCATCTGATGGCACTTTTGTGTTACAAAAGTATGATCTTTCAGCCTACACTTCCACAAATTCTATGTAAACGTTATATTGCATTGTATGTATTTGTTGTACTGTCATACTGTAATAATTATGAAAACACAAAGAATAATTCTAATGTGGCTACAAACTCTAGCATCAGGTGTTGACTGTATTACCGGCAGTCTTTCATCCTGTGTATGAATAAGATAATACGAGCTGTTTGTGCACTGTGCCTGCAAGGCAATACACATGCAAACAGTGCCCATGGGCAGCCTTGCAGGGATCTCACGCAACCAGCTGTGATCCAGACTGTTACACAAAAAACATCTAAGATGCTGCCCCCGTTCAGGAATCATATGTTAGTCTGGTCTCTCTTAAGATAAACCTCCACTACTGTTACACCTATGGTATGGCTATCAATATAGTTAAGGCACCCAACCCACCCCACCACACCAAAGTCCATGGTTCACAGTGGGACTTTTTTGTAGGGGATTTTATTGAGGTATTCTTAAAATTATGCGGGAATGTAACGTCTTAAAGGCAAATATGCACACGTGTTATGGTGTGGACTACTGCAACAGAGAAATCTACCAGTCAATGAATGACTTGTTTCTCCTTTTGGACTTAACGACAACAAAATAGTTCACAGTCAATGTTTGGCGTGAAATATTGGAAACTTCTTTAATAAAACAATTAAGTACATTAATTTGCATAAAATTATGATCATAGACAAGCTTTGTTTTGTTGTTTTGGAAGCACATGGCTAAGTCCAAATAATTACATTGTGACCCGACTAGTCTATACCCCCACCGGCGAAACATTGCACTTGACAGTTCGCTTTTTGTCTAGTTAAGTTGGCTATACTGTAATAGCGATGTTGCAACAGCAGCCTCTATATACACAGCAGACGATACAGTTTTCCATCCCGTCTCGTAAATGCAAGCGATTGAGCAATTACAATGTATATAAAAACTCGTTTTTAGTTGTACTACAATGACAGGAAGTAAACAACCGTATAATAATGCATGTTAAAGCATAACAATGCGCACCCTTTCGATAACGGAGCAAAGAAAACAAGCATCTGACGACTGGTACTTTATTTATTTTAATGTACGTAGTTTACAAAATAAATAATAACCGAGATTGCAATAAATAATCAATATCAGAATTTTTTCACTCACCAATTTACAGCGATAATGGCGCAATTCCATCCAGCTCGCAATCGTCACTGTTGTCCGATTCATCGCTAAAACCGTCTTCATCGTCGTCATTGGCAAGACAAATCATTAATTGTTCATGGCCACTGATAATGCCTTCTATTGTCTATGCTGCTCGTATAAGCTTCTCGGCGTGCTCTACTTTTTTTCTCTCCATGAGGCTGCATCCACAGTCACAAGAGCTTCACGCAACAGCTTTTCCACCTCTGTTATTGTAAAGGACTTCTTGTTGTTCCTTACATACATTTTTACGTCACTCCATACTAACTTAATAGGGTTGAAATGGCAGTGATATGGTGGCAGCCTTATTACAGTATGACCCTGCTCCTTGGCAATTTCGTCTACTACGTATGTAGGTGTTGTAGGCTTATTTTCTTTAACAAGCGAATATAACAGAACCTTTGTCATACCCATATCTGCTGCAATATTTCGAGCCTGTAACCACTGCACCATAACTTCTTTCCGATCATTTGTAGTTGGGGCTTTGTTCTGTATCACCGAATGATATGGAGCATTGTCCATTACAATTGTTGTAGGGACAGGAAATTGTTTTAAAAGGTTCCTGAACCACTCAACAAATCGTGTGTGATCCATATCTTCATGGTAATCACCAGTCTTTTTTGATCTAAAAACTAAAAGTGCGTCAGGGACAAAACCACTGGAGGAGCATGCATGGACCACAATTAATCTAGCTCCTCTTCCCGTCGGCTGATGGCCGCTACTGCTGGGTGTGTTATCCATCCAACATTTACTGACAGCTTCCCCGGCATTAACCCACATTTCGTCTAGCCAAATTATGGAATGAATGTGTCTGCCCACAATTTTGTGCAAGAAAATGCTACGAGCGGTAACAATATGTGCCCTCTCCAACAGTACTTTGCGTCCGTCTAGCGTTTTTTAACAGAAACCCATATTTTTAGCCCAATTTTTAGTGATGTTTTACCACCCCTGAAGAGTTCACTTTCTTTTAAAGAGATTAATAACTTAGCTAAATTCGGATACTCTTTTCTGCCGTAGTAAGCATAAACATGCCTACGAACTGCATCAGTCTGGAAAGAATCTAAATCTGCGATAGGACTACGCCGCTTTTTCTTCTTTCCCGGGGTTGATAAAAATGTATTATTTGATCCAGACAGCTCGGAATCATTACGGCTCACTTCAGTATCTTCCAAGTTTTGTAGTTATACTCCCTTACTTACTACCGTTCTTGCACTAATACCAAGAGTTTCCGATGTACGTTCCACCACTTTGTCGGCAGGAATTGATGGCTGTCCATGAATGCTTACGTAGTTTTTCTCCTGCTCGTAAAACTCACGAGTTCTGCGTAGCAACTCCAGTGCCTGGCTGTTTAGCGGCACCCCTCGACGCAAAGGATTGTCACTAGGTGAACGAAGTCTTTTCGGTGGCATTTTCCAAGTAAATAAACTCACAACGTAACAAAAGTCACAACGATATAGCACACAGTACAACGAAAACAGGCGGTAAACAACACACAACTCACGTTGTATACACATTCACTAAACAAAGCCGGCAACGCAGGAACTTTGACGTCACAGCACGTGAGTAACAGCAGTGCTCACTGCGCTGTGATTGGCTGGCGCCCCACTCTGAACGCCTAGCGCCTATCATTCTTCACTTGTTACTCTGTTACGCTGCCAACTTCATACGCAAACGTCAAGTGCAATGTTTCAGCGGCCCGGGTATAGTGCAGAGAAATTTGGTCTTGTATTATGTCCCTTACAGGGAGACTATGCAAAAAAACAGCTCTAAGTGTGTCACTGGTATTAAACGAGTGGAAGTAATAACAATTTGCATAGGTGAATAAACATTTAAGGTTAAGCATACAAAGAATTGTCAAGGACATTTATAATCCTAACCCCAGTTGTGACACTGCATTCATGACTAGATTAGAGGTTTTTAGATAACATTAAAAAGAGGTAGGCTGCTCCAAATGTTTAATGTCTATGAACATTTACTGAGGTTACTTAATACAAATAACTCACTCAGTTATTAACACTATATATGGTCTGTAATGTCATTTGCCATTAATATCAAATCACACTAATCATAATTGTTAACACTACACAGCATGTATCCATAAAAAATCTGGAATAAATGTCTCATTTCTCAATTAACTACATGCAAAAATGAAAACTAATAAGCATTCCTACTTCTGCAGGTAATACCCTTAATTAAGCTAATCAACAACACATCACACCAATGTAAAAATCTGTCCTAAGAACTCTTTCAAATTTCAACTATGCTCTGCTCCCAACCATGCACGATTAGTATTACAAAACAAACTACTGTGTCAGTGAATAACTCAACCACAACCTAGAATTTGTTTAAAAACACTACTTATACAAAGGAAGAGTTTTTTTTTTTCCCTCCATGAGTGTATACAATTGCTGTTACTAACACTGTATTGCAATCAAAATGACAAAAATTACCTTTTAATTGGAGCAAAACCAAAATGTTGACTTGGAGACATCCGTGGACTTTCTAAGGGACTGCCTGTAATGAAACAATTAAAGAAACAGAATAAGAAATTGCATAATGACATAATAAAGAACACAATATCTGTTGCATTCTCTGTCATCTTAAAACTGCTTACAGTCTGAGCATATATCAGGACACCAAAAGGTGTGATGCTGACCAGTTATCTGATGCACAATTAAAGCACATCCCACTGTTTTGCAAGATAAGCTATTAAACCCTGTTGTGTTCTACAGCCAATGTTCCTTGTGCTACAAGGTGTGCGATACATGCGAACTGATGAAAACTGCCTAGGACACATTTCTTATACATATCTAATTAACTGTGGGGGAAGAACAGTATCACTGACAAACCTTGAAGAAGTAAGAAGCTTGGAATTACAAGTAACAGCTTCCACCACCATCAGAAAAAAAATTATTTCTGAGCAATGACTCAGAATGTATTATCGCTAGCATCTCAGTAGGCACAGAAGAGGGGAAACCAAAGGAATACACACACAAGATGTTACCTTATTTTCTGCCTCATGATGGTCATCGTTTATCTACTGAGTATGCCATCACCCAGTCATCTGAGATGTCTGGTCTTCACCTGCTAATTAACTTCCATCATTTGCCAGTAGTCACATAGCTCATCGAAACACTTGAGTGGTTATCAAGCCACAACTGGTGACTTATTATCACAGAGAACAGTCTAGCAAAGAGGAGAATGCCACATACTACATATTGACGGAGAAATTCTCACTTTTCAACTAAGTCGACCCTACTCCTCGCTCAGAATGTACACGCAGAACCACGTTCAGTGCACTCACATGACGTTAAATAACATACAATTCATTTTTCACTCAGGTCAAGCACTGTGAGAAGTTTGCAGCAACAGTTTAATATCCTCATTTAATTGAAAATCCAAGTTATTAAATTCATATGTTTCAATTAATGTGGTTCCATTTTAGCCGCTTTCCCTCTATGTAATTTCTTCCCAGATTTATAAATTAGATCATTTTTTGTTACCCTTCACCAACTAAAGCCCAGCACTTATAGGACAGCCCTTCATGTGGAAAACAATTTAACATTTGCTTTGTGCTTTAGCTGTTCATGTTGTCTTTCCCTGATGGGTTTACGCTATATGTGTTTTCACTTTTTATTTGCCTAAGTGGCATGTAATGCATTTGGTACATGACTGAGTGTGCAGCTTCCTCACTCAAATTTGAGTTTATATACAATGACTCTAATGGATTTATCTGATTTTTATTGATGCCCTTATGTGTGTTAACAGTTCTTTTCACAGGATAGAGCTGAACGGTTTCAGACATCTCGTTTGTTGATGTTAGTTACAAGCTGTCTTATTTGGTTGTTACTTGGTTAGCAATCATTTGCTTTTGGGATCAGGTAGAATCAAAGTCATGGAGGGATGTGATGCATATGGGGGACCAAGTGGACCGCCAACTTTCCATTGTGATGGAGAGACAGGATCAGGAACGAATGTAGGTAAGTGCAGTTGAACACAAAGTTTGAATACCAAAGAAAGTGTGCTGGTCTACAAGCATCTTCACCAGACAGGTACATGTCACTGTGAGTGAAATAAATGTGGGCATTCAATTGTCAAGATACGGGAAAAATTACAACTTACATTTTAAAGGAATGTTTTCGTGACTTTGTGAGATCCACAATTCCATTAATGTAGGATTTACTGTCAAACTTTTGCTCACGTGGAAAGTTCTGGACCAAAAAGACAGAGTTTTGTTTGCAGAATCTTGTGTGTGCACCATAAAATATGCCAATTCTTAACCACATATTGAGATACTGTGGCACAGACTTTAGTTAAAATATACTTGTTCTTAAAACCATATCCACAATCAATCAATTCTGTCGACAATAACATTATTGCAAATTTGGGTATTTTGGCACATGACGAATAAGGCAGAATAGTGTAGTGTGGTGGTGAACCATTTCTCCACTCTTCTACAAGGGTTCAATCGCAAAATAACAAAAGATATGTTCATTGAGATTATGATATTATTGGAAGCACACGGGAGTGACATACAAGTTATGCAGACCAACATCATAATTGAGAGGGTAGGCTGTTGCAATTGACAGCAGGAGTCCACAAGAAAAGAAGAAATGTAAAGTGGCTCATCTGTCAACCGGACAATGAAGGTGGTGTCTGTTACAGAAATGATAGTTTGCAAGAGTCAGACGGAGACAGATGCCAAATGGAAAAGCTGATATTCACAGAATGACAAGCAATTTCGGGAATGAATCTGCAAAGCAATTTCCAAATACACAATAGCAAGAGAGAGTGCAAAATGAATAAAAGTGTGCAGAGCACACTACCCAGATGATGAACAGAACACATACAACGAATGAAGTATGCAACAAGATCCATACAAACAATGATTAATATGTCTAAGTTACTAAGTAATGGCAGGGTTTCCTCAAAGTGAGGACAAAAGCTGACAATATTTAGACAAGTGCGTGTCATGACACTGGATTCAAAATGACTGCAGTGAACAGGAAGTTTGTAATACACATCCACATCACCACCATTATTGAACATAATTCAAGCTCAAGGAGTAGCATTAGTCCCAGCATTTACCAAAAAACTAAAGTAAATAGATAACCTGATGATTGTTCGACTAAATAAAGGAAGTAGTAATACTGAAGTAATAGCCTTTACCAGTGGTTTAAGTATTGTTCTCATTGTAGCCAGTGATGTACTAGCAGGAAGGGCTGTTATAACTTATGGGATCACATAAAAGTCAGGAAAAATTTGTTCACAAAACCAGTCATGTGAGTCACTGAATAAGTGAGATATAATGTCAGCACTGTAGAGAATGTTGATGTGTGTACTAAGAGTACTTACAGAAATGTTTTTGTTGGCTATATCTGCTGGAATTAGCACTGAAGATAGCAGATGGTACTGATGATCATTTGCCCAAATTGTGAGCTGCAGGGTAGTCTTTGCCACATCAAAATGCATAGATAAATGCTATCTTGTCAAAAATAAACATTATAAGAAATGAGGCTTTAGTAGAATTATAGCTTAAATTTGGCAACCAGCCACAAGTATGGTATAAAAAAACTTATTCACATTTACCCATCAATGGTTTTGCAGATGGTGCTTCCAAACTGGGACCTCAGTCTGTACTTGTTAGCTTTTTTGTGCTGTGGTGTATGTTCCTTAGTGATGCAGCTATCAAATATTTCTACTGTAGGCACATTTTTTTCAAAATTTTTGCTGATGTGTGAACATATGTACAAGTTCTACAATTCATTAATAATCAGTTTAATTACCATCATTCTAATTTTTAGAGATCCACATAGTACATTCAACACTCACCAACTGTGACTCATCTTTGGAAAAAGAAAACAAAAACATTACTTCTAAAGACTCTGTAGATACAAAATTGCTTGTGATAGTTTTAATATCTGAGCAGGAGACACACGTAGCACAGTTTTAATCTACCAAAAAGCTTCGCTTTTCTTATATGTCTCTTCGAACAGTTACAAATGCTTGATAAATTTGTACAAAACTTCACCATTGCATGAAGTGATGCCTTGTCTGACAGAAACATTATACTGTTGACAAATGAGACTACCTTAACATAAATGTTCTGTCAGTTCAATGGGTATGCATGTGCTGTTGCACATCCAACTTGCACCATGAAGAACATAAATTTATATGCAGACAGACCAGTGATTCATAAATGTCTGCAGTTCAGTGTACACTGGACAGTTTCTTCACAAGTGAAAAACTTCTAAAATGGGTCCTTTTAAGCAAATCCCACTGCAGATTTAAGTGATGGTCCTTGTTTAATGTCCATCACTCAATGAGCATATATGCAAATCTTCCAAAAGAATTCCCAAATGAACCATTAAACTTTACCAAATAAGAAATGAGTTATATAGTACGAGATGTTTCCTCACACTGTCAGCTGTAAAGTCACGTGCTCCTACGCACTAAGCACATGATACATGTCCTATGAATCACACTGAAAGATATCTATAAAATTAACTGAGTATGACATCTATTTCAGTGTGTCATAACTATTACTTGAATAAAGCTACATTTTAAGTATTTGTTACTTCAGTAATAAAAAAAGGTTTTATATTAACTGAGAATATTCACATGTAGATCCTATAAGAGACTTCAGTTGCATCACCCTTATTTTAAGAAGTCACAATAACTACATTCTATCACTAAGTACTCTACAAAACTGCCAGCAACAATGTTAATGCACGACATAGTCCAGATTAGACAGTTTACAGAGCTAGAAAAGTATGAAATACTACACACTGACAAACGAAAGTGTTAAAGATTTGTATTCTGCTGACATTCAACAAGCATTTTCCACATTTCCAACATTTTCATGCTACAATTACAGCTTCAATTTCATATATTAAAACAGTGTTCAACACTATAGCTTCCATATGCATCAAACATTCATTTTAACATTTTGCACCAGGAAAACATTCATCACCAATATTTATGCTAGTTAATACCTCATTATCAACTAGATTGTTCTCATTAAGCCTTTTATGGCCATGTTAAAAGTATAACTGATGAAAGAAAGTTCAGTGTTTTTCATTACACTACCATCTCACGGAGTACCACTCCAATCACCAAGGCACCCAGAATAATGACACAAATGTCATTAACTCTGATGAAAAATTTTAAGTCAAACAAATGCAACAGCTTATTTTCGAACAGACGGAAGTTAGTGACATCTTTAATGACTACTCACTTAGAACTGGTGAATGACACCTGGGTAATGTTGGAGAAGTTGCCGATATGAAGCTCTTCCTATGGGCAATACGACTACTTCTTCGAGGCAAACCCAGCTCTTTCTGCAAAAAGGAAATAGGTTAGTTCAGGCGAAGTAAAATAAAAATGTTCACTACTTAAAGTTCTGTGGTTAGTGTCTATTACAATGAGAAACTACTCTGAAGTATTTGAATGCTGAAACTATCAGTCAAAACAGACATCATAACATTACACACAGCCTCCAGAATTCATAATGCAGCTAAGTTAGTGGGCAAACCCCACAATATTACATGGGAAAGTGGGGGGGGGGGGGGGGGGGAAGGAAGGAAGGAAGGAAGGGAGGAGGAGGAGGAGGAGGAGGAAATATAGGACATTAAGAAATATAGGAGTAAAGATTTAACAAAATTAGAAGACTGCAGTTAAAGTACAAAAAAGGGAAACAAAACAGGATTTTCATAGTAATGCATTTTGGAGAATATATGACTGTGTAGAGGTTATAAAAGAAACGCTAATATGTAGAGAAGATGTATGGATGCTAGTTATCGGGATCTCCAACATTAGGCATGTTATGGAGCCCCTTAGGCAGACAGCGTTCAGGGCTGGAAGGTGAAGCCGTCTGCAAGTTGTGGCTCACATCAGCACCAACGATGGCTGTCGCTTGGGTTCTCAGGCATTCCGCAGTTCATACAAATGGCTGACGGAGGTAGTGAAGGCTGCTGGCCTCACACGCTGGGTTCAAGCAAAGCTCGCAATTTGCAGCATTGTGCCCAAAGTCAGTCAGGGCCCTCTGGTTTGGAGCCATGTCGACGGTCTCAACCATAGGCTTTGTCGACTCTGACAGCCTTGGCTGTAGATTTTTGGACCTGCATTATCAGCCAGGGAATTGTAGGACCCCCCTTGGTAAGTCAGGGGTGCACTACACAAAGAAAGCAGCTACTTGGGTAGCAGAGTACTTGTTGAGTGCACATGGAGTTTCTTTAGGCTAGGTAATAGGTTTAGGTTCTCTGATAAATACTCACAACACAACTCACAGTGAAATCGGACAGCATTCACAGTAGAGATGCTTCAACTGTCGAAATTTAATCAATAAATTTTTTAAGTATTTGTAACAAAGTTCCCAAATTTACTGCACTTAAATTATTCTCGGAAACAAGAGCTGGCTAAAACCCAGAGTAGAAATCTCCAACATATTTATTCACTTCATGGAATATATATCAAAAAAGACAGATTAGACATCATGGGGGGGGGGGGGGGCGGCATTCATTGCAGAGGACAAAAATATTGTCTCTACTGAGGTCGAATTTGAGTGTGACAGTGAAGTTACCTGGTTGGATGTTTTTAACCAGGCACCCAATTCCGCTGTGATGGTTTTAGAGTCACTGACAGAAAGTCTACGGTCAGCAGTGCAGAAATACCAAAATCATGTAATATTAGTTGGAGGCAATTTTAACCAGTGAAGTATAGACTGGGGCATCTTATTGCAGGAGGGTACAGACAGAAAGTCAGACGAAGTTCTTTCGAACACATCTTCCAAAAACTGTCTTGAGCAGCTAGTTCAACAGCCCACACGCAACAGAAATATTCTACAGCTCGTAGTTACGAACACACCTGACCTAGTCAACAGCGTAAGTAGAGAGAAAGGGATTACTTTGCTAAGTTAATAAACCAATCAAGAAGGCTAGGAAAGTATTTCTGGTAGAAAGAGGAGATATACAGTTGTTACCATCCTACTTAGTCGATGAACTTACATCATTTAGTTCCAGTACAATGCATGTAATTATGCACAAAGTTCAAACAGATTGTACATCATAATGTGGAGAAGTATGTGTGTAGTATGTGTATTAAGGACAGAAAAGACCCACAATACTTTAACAACAAAATTCAAAATATGTTGTTGAAGCAAAGCCTGTTGCAACATCAGTTCAAAAGAGAATGCACAAAGAATGACAGGCAAAAGTTAATAGAAATTAATGCATCTCTAAAAAGATCAATGCGCAATGCTTAAGGCAACTACCACAAACATACTTTAACAATATAACTAGCCAAGAACCTGAGAAAATTCTGGTCCTACATAAAATCGCTAACTGGGTCTAAGGTTTGTATCCAGTCACTTGATCAGTCGAGGGTGGCAGTAAAAGGAAGCAAAACTAAAACTGAAGTTTTAAATTTTGCATTTAAAAAATTGTTCAAGCAGAGAATCATACAAATATACCACTGTTTGACCATCCGTATGGAGGACAAAGTAATAAGCATCCCTGGCATGGAGAAAGAATTGAAAGCAAATGGAATTCCAATTTGATTTTACAAAGATTATTCCGCAGCACTGACTCCTTACTTAGCTTGCATTTATCACGAATCTCTTGCCTAGTGCAAAGCCCCAAGTGACTGGAAAACAACACACAGGTGACTCCTATATACATGAAGGGTAAAAGAACGGACCTGTAAAATTACAGACCAATATCTTTAGCATATGTTTGCTGCAGAATCCTTGAACATACTCTCAGTTCAAACATAATAAATTCCCTTGAGAGGGGAAAAGCGTCTGTTCACTAACCAGCACAGCTTTAGAACACATCACGTGTGTGAAACTCAGCTTGCCTGTATCTCGCACGAGATCCTGTGAACAATGGATGAAGGCCAACAGGCTGATTCCATATTCTTAGATTTACGTAAAGCATTTCACATGGTGTCACATTGCTGACTTAACAAAGGTACAAGCATATGGAACAGGTTCCACAATTATGTGAGTGGCTCAAACACTTGTTAAGTAACAGAACATAGTATGTTGTCCTCGACAGCAAATGTTCCTCAGAGACAACGGTATTGTCACGAGCCCACCATGGAAGTATGATAGAACCGCTGTTATTTTCTATATACACAAATGGTCTGGCGGATAGGGGAAGTAGCACTGCAGCTGTTTGCTGATGATGCTGTGATGTATGGGAAGATGTTGTCATTGAGTGACTGTAGGGGGATACAAAATGCCTTGGGCAAAATTTCTAGTTGGTGTAACAATGCTCTACATGCAGGAAAATGTAACTTGATGCTGACAAGTAGGAAAAACAAACCCATAATTTTTAAGTACAGCATTAGTAGTGCGCTTCTTGGCACAGTCATGAAAATTAAATATCTAGGCATAATGTTATGAAGCAATATAAAATAGTATGAGCACATAAGGATTGTGGCATGGAAAGCAAATGGTACACTTCGGTCTATTGGAAGATTTTTAGGAATGTAAAGAGCGCAAATAGGACACTAGTGTGACCCATTGTTGAGAATTGCTCGAGTGTTTGGGATTTGCACCAGATCAGATTAAAGGAAAACATTGAAGTAATTTAGAAGCAGGCTGTTAGACTTGTTTCTGGTAGGTTCAAACACTATGCACATATTACAGAAATGCTTCAGGAACTCAAATGAGAATCACTGGAGTGAAGGTGACCTTTTCAAGGAGCACTATTGAGAAAATTTAAAGAACTGGCATTTGAGGCCGACTGCAGACAATTTTACTGTTGCCAACATTTATTTCACATAAGGCCCATGAAGATAATATCAGACAGATTAGGGGTCGTACAGGGACATACAGACAGTTGTTTTCCCCTCACTCTTATTTGTGAGTGGAACAGGAAAGGAAATGACCAGTAGTGGCACAGGATACCCTCTGCCACATATCATGTGGTGGCTTGCAGAGCATGTATGTATGTATATAGATGTAAATGTGAGGCCTTTTGGCTGGGGGCAAAAAAACTGAAGGCATACAGAAAAAAGACAAGCATTGGAAAGAGGTAAACACACGAAAATTGGGAATATCCCATAGTTTACAAAATATTTTATTATAAAGTTGTTTGACACTTTTCCACACCAATCAAATTCTTGAAATAGGGGTCTAAAACTCTAATGTAAGAATTTTCAAATTGTGTGTTGCAGTTCCTAGTGGTGCTGCAGCGGTTTCATAAAAATAATAATTTGGTTTATTTTCTTTCTGAGTAAAGGAACAATGTGTGAGCTTGTAGTGATATCTAGTGGGCCAGCAAGTAAATTTTATTACTATGGCAGTGTGGTAGCCTGCAATCAAATCACAATGTATGACTCATTTGTTTTTATTCAGTAACAATCTGTTACGAGGTTAATTTTGTTGAACACAGATCACATTTGAATTTTGCTTGTCTTCGGCAACATTTGTTTCTATGCCAACATGTACAACTTTTTAAACACAATATTTCAAATTTGTCATGCATGTCTAAAGACACGAATAGATGAAAATGGAGGAAATATGACCAAGAATTACCTGAATTTCAGTTTAACATGTACTACTGTTGGAAATGAAGAATAACTATAGTGTGTCATTTGTTTCAAGTCCTAGCTGCTGGAACTGTACTCCCCAATGGAATGAAACGACATACGGAGTCGAATCATGATACTTTGGTAAACAAAACACATGAATACTTTCCCTCAAAAGTTAATGTGTTATGTCATCTGTTAATAAAGAATTAACTGCGCCTATTAATTTTTTTGAAACTTGAGTTAATTTATCGCACAGTTCGAGGCAGGTGTCTAGTGTGAAAAGGAGCTGCAAGGGTTTACGTTCAGATCAAGGGAGCCGTGAACTCAAAAGATTTGAAAACCACTGTTCTACAGCTGCCTTGTTCAAATAATCATTTAGCCACATTCTTATTTATGTATTTAAACTCATACCTACCCTTTTGCTTTACTACTAGATCCTTTTTCTTCCTTCTCTGCATTGTCTTCTCCAAATTTAACTCAAGTTTCAGCTGTTCTTCCTCCTATTAAAATACACCCTGCTTGTTTCCTTACTGTAATGTCTACCAGGCTTTTATACTATTCTCCTTATGCTTTCACATTAGAAATTCAAACTCCACAGATGTTTGTAAATGAAACCACCATATTACTTTACTGAGAAAACTGTAGCTTTACTACTGTATACAATAATCTCTTTTCCTCATTATCATACGCCGACTACCCCTACTGATCACCCTGGGATAATGGGTAAGATAAGCGGCAACCTCTCCTCACTTAAAATATGAATACTGTATAAACAACACCTTGCCTTATTAAATTACACCTTGCTTTTTTTATTTAAGTACCTTTTCATAACATTACACATCAGCTCCGTCATATTTGTAGTAGAGGAATCCTCACTTCTGCGAGGAAACTGTCAACAGGACTAGTGCGATAGGCACCAATAGCCAGGTGCAACCCACAATGGTATACAGGGTCAAGTATTTGCAGAGTGGAAGGACCCGCTGAGCTATAAACCTGAATACCATAATCTAGTCTGTACAAGACCAGAGCATGGTAAATATGGAGAATAGTGGCACGGTCTGCGCCCCAAGATGTGGACCAAGAGGCAGGGACTATTAACCTTCTACTTGCACATAGTCTCCAGGTAGTGAATATGGGGCAGTCATATCAGCTTTTTATCAAAAATAAGGCCTCAGAAACAGGACTGTGCTACAACATTGAGGAGCTGGTCGCCTATATAGGGTTCTGGTTTGAGACATACTGTGGGTCGATAACAAAAATGCAAAACCCGTGTTTTTGAGAGAGAAAATAAAAAGCCATGGGAGATGGCCCATGCACAGGCCCATCGGATAGCACCTTGGAACCAGCACTCAACAGATGCTATCAAGTGGGAGCTGCACCAGATGCAGAAATTGTCGACATACAACACCATGGTAACCACAGGCCCAACAGGGTTTACAAGTCCACTGATGGCTATAAGGAAGAGTGCGATACTTACCACATTACCCTGTGGGGTACCATTTTCCTGAATCCGAGGGGTGCTAAATGAAGTGCCAACTCAAACCCGTGAGAGCTGGTGAGATAAAAAAACTCTTGGATGAAAATCTGAAGGGGACCACGGAAACCACGGAGGGTAACTAAAATGTGATGGCGCCAAGCCGTGTCTTATGCCATCAGCGGTCCTGGATATTGACTGCTACATCCATCCTTGGTCCACCATAGTACTGGTCGGAGGTGGAGGTGGGGGGACCTGTGGATAGGGGACAGCAGTGCCAGAAGCATGAAGAATAGTGGCAGAGACATCTTGCATGATCACATCAATGCAATTCGAGACGGAGGTGTTTAAGTGCACATCAGACATATACAAAAGCCAACTGGCCCTGCGGAATGCCCAATGTGGGGGCCTGTCTGCCTGGCAGCAGCAGGGGAATGATAAAACCACCGGAAAGTGGTCACACTCACAAAGATAATCAAGGGACCAATGTATGGGAGTCATGAGAGCAGGGGAGGAGATCGTGAGATCAATAGCAGTGAAGGTGCCATGAGCAGCACTGAAGTGGGTAGGGAACTGTCACTGAGGAGATAAAAACTGAAGTCTTAGTAATTTGGTAAATTAGTAGACCCTAACCGTTGAAGTGGCACTCCAAGTAGGCATTGCAGTCCCTGAGGAGGAGAAACGGGGCAGGGGGGAGTTGCAGTATTAAGGTAGACAGTTCAACATAAGGAAGTGGCCAACCTGGAGGGATATTTACATTGCAAACAGTGATTGCCAGAGTTATTTGTACTGTAACCACTGATATACTCTTTCTACGGGGTCAATCAATAAACTATTCTCCCAACCAATTTCAATAACAAGTGACAAAAAATCAGTTATCTTTAAAGGTAATGATAAGGGAAAGAATTAATTCGTCCCAACACTTCACTTAAGATTTTTCATTTATTGTCACACCCTTCCGTGCAAACCACAGAACAAGCAAGTGTAACAATGAGAGAATATTTGCACTCTTAATGTTTGCTATATAACTTAAGAATTACTTAATAAACATTGGAATCTAAGATTATACCTTTTTAACAAACATATTTTTAAGACCATAAATGATAAAGATCAACGGTTAATAAGTCCCATAAACTTGAGCAAGGATCACCTTTTCAGTCTCTGAATGAAGTCAGTAGGTGACACAGGGGACAATCAGACGTACATTAAATGTTGCACCATTAAGGACGATCACCCATTAAGAATTATAACCACAAATTAAAGAAGACTCATTTAAGGCAATTAACATCAATAGCAAATAATAAGGTCACATCTCAGCAAATGTATCAAAACCAAATCTTTCAGTTCTATAACAATGTCGGGTTGTGGAATACGCCGGATTAACAACACAGAAAGCTACATTTACCAAATAGCAATTTCTTCGAACCTAGAAATATCTTAATAGTGTACAATACTTAGGTTATCCAGAACTACTCTAATTTGCGTTTCTTGGGCATAACGGTGGAGTAGATAATTAACCTCTTATTTCATTCTCCTGGAACATTGAGCGGCAATAGACATTCAAACAACTCTTACCCTAGCGTGGCTCGGGAAAGAGTATGGCTCCACCAGGACAAAGAAACATTTACCCGAACTGGAAAGGGAACTCGTCTAATACAAGCCACTAGTTTGGACAAAGACCAGTTGGCGATTTTTAATCATTAACCAAACCTTGCTGGCCAGCAGAAAAAAATTACAGAGGCAAAGGTAGCTTTATTTGTGCTCACAAGAATTGATAACTTCTGGAAATGAAATTCCAGCAGAACTACCGCCATAGTATCAATACGGGACTTCGGAGTTGAGGAGAGAAAGTCAACAATGGTCTCTACCCAATAGGCCCAACATTTCAAACACACCAAGCAACCGACATCAGTCGTGGCTAGGCGGATTACCAAATAGAAACTCTAGCACTACCTTAAATATAATTAAAAAGAGCACTTAAATGCCATAGGGACTAAACTCCTTAACACAAGAATATATACACAATAACGACGACTAAAGTTAAATGTGCCTACGTACTATAACACAACAGAGATTTGAGAACATTAACATAATCTCGCATTTCAGACATCCATAATATTGGCTACCGTCTGCTATCTCTCCGCCAGACAGTACACCGTCATTTTCCATTTTACAACGTGCTTATCCAAACAGTGACCTATGCCGTCCATAGAAAAACAACGGCTTGCAGAAGGTCCCCACCCAAAAATTCCCCCCCTCCCCCCCCTTTACTGCTGCAGAGAAACATTGCCACACAGTTATTGATTCCTCCCGCCAGACGACAACTGTTGCACTAACTAGATGAAAAATCTTACTTTCAGTGACACCACCACCTTCTGGAGGTTATTTGCAGCCGCAGACGGACTTCATAGCATCCCCAGCCCATGAACAGAAACCAAACGTTATCCACAGATTTATGGTCTCTTGTGTCCTCATGCCCCAGGTTTTTTGGACCCACCCAGACTTAGGATAGAGGGACCGAGCATCCTGCTGCAGACGGTCATCCAGGACACTCGTCTCAACTCCCTCGTCTGCCCTCGGCACGGCACACCGCATCTCCTCCCAGCAGGTGTGCTAGCAGCGCGCTCGCGTAGACTCCGCAACATCCTCTAGGAAAGCACAGAAACTCCAAAAAGGAGTAAACCAAGGGAAAAAACAGGAACCGTGGCAAACGACACGGTTCAACCAACATTGCTTCCGGGTTGGTACGAAGGAGGATCCAGTTACTAATGACATCGGAGCGAACAAAGTGCAGACCCCGTCAGATGTTACCCTGGGGCCAGCACGATTCCAGAGGAACACCCAGTCATCACGAAACGTTGTAGGTGGGCCATCACGGAAGAGCATTTCTTGAGCAGCATGACAGAACATAGAATAGGAGGAAACAAGCCGTTGTATTTCCAGTAGGTGACAATAGTGTCCATTGCAATTCTACTGGATGATCATGTGGCGAGAGTACAGGTTAGATATAACTAAGCCGAGAGGAGGTCATGCCACTCTGACAGTGGTCATCACCGACGAGGATGGGGTGACACCCATATATAAGATATCAGACTCAGGTGGCGCTTCTGAGGGCACCATGGGGCCTTGTCTTGGGACTTGAGTTTGTTATTCTTCTCATTCGGAGGTGGAGGAGGGGAACCAAAAGAGTGCGGGTGACCTTGAGGCACACAGATAGTGCACCTCGTGTCCGAGTTGTGGTAATAGGATTCCGGCCTCAGAGATGGCAGGAAGAGGGGTCCTGGTGGGGTGGGAAGGGGAGGGGGGGGGGGGGGGGTAGCCCCACCACTGGCAGGTGCTGAAGAAGGGGGGCACTTCTTTGGTCAGAAAGGGGGAGTGGTTCCCGGAGGGAAGGTAATGGGAACTACAGGGGAGGGGGAGGGGCAAGGGGTAAGGAATGGGTATGAGGGGGAAGTATGTAACGGAGGCAAAAATTGAAGAAAGTGACACTGGATGGAGTGACTCATATTTCTTTTGGCAAGCTTTAGCACAAGACAGGTGATCCAGGAACTTTTACTCATGGATCTTCTTTTCTCTCTTGTAAGCTGGGCAATCTGGCGAGCAAGGGGAGTGATAATCATGACAACAGACACACACAGGTGGGTGAACATGGGAGCTTTCCTCATGGAGTGGATGTTCACAGTCACCATATGGAGAGTCAGCCGTACAGCGGGAACACAGACACCCAAACACAAGCACCAAAAGCACCTCAGCGGTGATGGGATGAACAGCTTCATGTCACATCTGTAGCACATAACCTTGACCTCCTCTGGGAGGGTATCCCCCTCAAAAGCCAGAATGAAAGTGCCAGTATCGGTGCGGTTCTCTTTGTGGCCCTTCTGCACATATCAAATTAACGAATGCCACATTGCTCGAGATTATCCTGGAGTTCCTCAACAGTTTGCAGGATGAGGTCCCTATGCATAATCACTCCCTGGACCACAGTCAGATATTGTTAAGGGATAATAGACATTGGGACATTGAAAACACAATAACGAGCATGTAGAGCTGCAGATTGGGCAGCAGTAGCAGCTTTGACCAACAGGGAGCCCGACCACGTCACACTGAGAGACTTCACTACACCAAACTTGTCCTCGATATTCTCCACAAAAAACAATGCTCTGTAACGGTGATTGTGTCCCCATCCATCCTACTACAAAGTAACGGGTAAAGTGTTCCATCCTAAGACGGTTAGCCTGGTCCCCCTCCCATCGTGTAGCCAGGGAAGGGAATACTGCTCGGTCATACGAAGCAGCATTCAATGATCCTTCACCATTCGAAGAGACAGCAGTTTGAGTACAGCCAGATTTTTGCAGCTTGATACACTTCATATGCCAAGCATCCACCCTCGTACCATCCACTCTGATTAGGGATTCTCCCCATGGGCACCATACACAAGCACCCACTCCTTGGCATACAGTTGCCAGAGGGCTAAGCCAGATGGGTACATAAGAGCAATCACATGGACTGGCTATATGTGCTGGTGACCTAGCAGGGTGGAAGGGGTCTACGGCAGGGAAGGAAGAGGGAAAGGAAGACGGGAGAGGAATTCAAACCATAGGCACTGTGAAGGAAATTCTTCCCCGAATGCTTCACACTGAAAACAGAAAATTTAGAAGTGGTGGTCATACCTCAAGTGGGGACCTAAACGCCAAAACGGATGAAAGACAACAGGCAGAGGAACAAAATTGCAAGTAATACAGGGAACCAGTAGGATAGCTGGGTCAATATAAATCCGAACACCAAGAGAGAGGAAGGAGGGGGCAATGGGGAAGGAGTGAGGATAGGCATGGAGGGACAGGATGAAGGAAATGCAGCCAGGAAAGGAAGAATGCGCTGCAATAGCTCAGGGCCCCATGTGCACCACGCTGTGCATGCCTACACTGTTGCTGTCCATTGCCCACAGCACGCACATGCCACTGTCATTAGCTACATTAGAGGCCACAGTTTAACCCTACTCGCTCTGGTGGGCTATATGCTGTCACTACGGAAGCAGGCCAGCAGACCTGTGTTGACTGTCACCAGCTGCCACTGCTGTCTTGCATCAGCATTCTGTTGCTGAGCTGGGGTACCACATGCCACCATCATCCATCTGCTGCCTTCCAGGTGGCTAACTGCTGACGCCAGCCTTCTCCAGCTACTGTGGCCAACTATACCACAAGGACCCCCCTCAGTTTCGATTCTGTCACTTAATTGTCATGAATAAATGACTTTCCTACCCTGGGAGAATTTAACAATGAGCCACCTTTAGATTCCTGCAGCTGACCACCCTGTCAACCACACCCCTGGCTGCACACTGCACTCCATCGCTGCCTTATCGCAGATATCTGTCACCAAGCAGTATAGAGGTCAAGCAATTTCCCCCTACAGTTTGGTGTGGGAAGAACCTAGATGGTTGCTGTTCATGCAGATGGCTCAACTACTACAAATTCCTGGACCACTGACGTCATCGCCAGCTCCAGTTTGCAGCTTTGTCAACACGCAGCATGGTCAGTGAGCCACCCCTCTTTTTTTACTCTAAAATTGTATTAGTGTGTAAAGTAAACTAAGATGGTGTTCTGCTGACTGTAAAAATGTATACAAGTTTTCACTGTTTGGAAGAGGCAGTTTATTTTATTGTGAGCATGGAGTGTGGGTAATTGTTGTGGGGTATGTAAAACAATAGTCATTGGCAGCCAATCAAGTGGAAAGATTATGTTACAGTACGGATTGTTATGTTAGTGGTATACTCAAGAGTCCCCCTCATTGTTCTATTTTGCATTCTTGTTATTTCCTTGTTGAGTAATTCGCAGAGGGTCAACCAAATCTGAGTCGGAAACACATGGGGCTACCCTTGAAGAAGTCTTGTAAGCTTTGGCAGTCGAGTTAGTTTGGATGTGGCCAAATAACACACTTCTATTTATTGAGAGAAGGAACATAGCTTTGCATAGTTTGGATGCTGCTAACTATGCAGAGAAGAGGCAAAACAAATCTGATGATTGATATATGAAAAACAGGGACCAGTATGGCACTCCATTGATAAGTAACATATGGTTTCTGATGGGGCTTAAGCGATTTTTTTAAAAAAGTAATACTTGTTTAAATACAAATGATAAGGAAAAAGATTTTAACAGTGTGAATATAACTGATTAACAAAGTATTAACACTGTAGAACTAAAAGAGAATTATCAGCTCCAATATCATATGAAAATGTGGAGTCTGAAGCGAATGTATACTGTACTGAAGTAAATGAGAGGGTGATACTATTTAGGTGGATTAGTATCTACACTGGGTGATAATGGGTATTATCTAGAGGCCATAGAGCCTCGGAAAGATGTACACAGAAGTACAGAGGATGCACAAAAATATGGAAGCACCAAAAACACAACATATTACCGTGCCTAATATGGTGTATAAAATCTGTTGGCAATAAAAGAAGCTTCCACTCATCTCAGAATAGATAAATACAGGCCTGTATGGTTTTCAAGGGACTCTTATACCATTCTTCCTGCAAAACAGCCGCAAGTTCAGGTAACAATGATGAGGTAGATAGCAATCCCACACCCGTCTCTCCAAAGTAGACCACAGATGTCTGAACCTCCTCTATCATGAGGTTCATAAAGTTGATGATGCTCATAAGGGAAAACATCATGTGCAAATTATCTTTTGGAGTGCATAGACAAACTCGGGCAGACTATGTCAGAAGAGTGAGACAGCTGCCAATGATAAACTGCTGCGAGGTTCTCCTGTCATGAGAGCAACCCAACTGTATTGTACACAAAGTAATATTTAGCTCACACAATGAAGTACCACAGGGCACAGGGAAGTTCCTTTGGATGAGTGAAGGTACAGGGAAGCATACAGCTGCAAGGAGGATTGTCTTCAACTAGCTATAAAGTAAAGGGAATAATTGAACTACTGACCAATATCTTGTGAGCAGTAGCACTATATGAGGTTTCTTTGTTAGCACAGTTTTAAGGTTGCCTTTTCAGGGAAAAAACATGGGATTCTTTTCTTGCAAAGGCAAAGTTCTGGATGGTGTACCACAGCAGTGAGTTAAGAAACCACCTGATAAACATGGAGGCTGTCAAGAATGAGAAATCAACTGAATGGAGCCACCTGTTGAAAAATGAGTTGTTAAAGAATTTGTTAAAAAGAGAATATTTGGTAATATTATCTTACTTGTTTGATATGATGTCTGTGGGCAAGATACAAATGAAGTCAGGGAACTTAAGTTACACAAAAAGGATGCATTCCCACTGGACATAAGTTCCAGCATGTACAGCAATAACATGACGAACAGCACAGTATAATCATGACTGTGAGTGTCTTTGTTTCTGGTACTGTTATGTTCTAACTCCACATTGCATAACCTGTATGTACTTCAAGCGGTAAACCATCAGACCACTTTAACTCCCATAACACCAGTTAAAACAGGCCACGCTAACATTAGGAAATAGCTCTTAAATTAGTAGACAGCCAATAAACAATATGGTTTACGCTAAATTACAGTAAGGAAAAGCAGAGAATATTTTATTTTTTATATCAACACATCAAATATTTGTTGACATTCTTCTCCAGGGATGTAAACAGGTGGCAATCCGGAGACTGTTTTTATCAAAGGGAGAAGGAGTGTTGCACCATGGCTTAGCCCAGTGTGATGAACTACTCTGGTCTCAATTCAGCAGAACAAGGTCATGTGAAGAAATACACTCATCAGGCTCAATAATTATGTGCTATGGAGCACGAGTGCATATTCAGTATGCAAGAACACTCGTTCAGTGTGCTGACGATATGGAAGTCGCCAGCCAGCATCTCTGAAAGCTAAGTTAGGCCACCTTACAACACCAGCTTGAGATTTTGTTGAGGCTGTGCTTCTGCAAGGGCTACTTTCTCATGGGATCACAGATGTTGTTCATCCTGAACATTGGCTGGGGTTTTATATATTCTATGTATGGTACGACATGTGTTATTTTCTACATTTGATCTCTTGACATGTTCTTGGACATTCATTTTATACACGTGACATAAATACACCTAAATTCGGTTTTCAGCTTAACATTTTATAACTCTGATGTGACAAATAGTTATATTTTTTATTGTTATTTTGCTGTGTTAACTTATATTGACACTAAGATATTGTTGATGCTGTCCTTGTGCAAGGACTACTTACACATAGACACATATTTATTTAGTTTACTTATTTCTAAAACTGTATTTTCTTTCATAAATCTATCATTTTCTACAGTTATTTTGTAGATTAGTAGGTTATTTCAGGATTATGCCCTATAAATCATAGAATATTTAATTATTGATTTTATTAATAAATAGTACATTTGTACAACATATAGAGTGAAAATTCACTATAGTATACTGTATATAATTCTATTTTAGGTATGTGACAATGGATGTATCTGTTAGTTTTATCAAATGATTACTGTAAATTCACTTGTGTAGTATTGTCCTTGATTCTTATTCCATTTTTAATCTATCTTTACAATCGGACGGTTGGTAAGTTGTTAATGCTATCATTACTGTTTATGCATACCTGCTTGAAAATGGTGTATTGAATCACCAAAACTTGTAGCTATGTAATAAATAACATCGAAAGGGTAGCTGCAGGTGTTCCATTTTATTACAATAATATGTCTGGGGTTACCAATGACTGATTTGATAGTGAATTCATCCTGTGAGATCAAATTCACCCTTACATGATAAATTTCTTCCTAGAGAGTCTAGATTATTTCTACAAAATCCATCAAATAGCTAGGAGAGCACAACAAAGCCTAACCACTTCCTTCAATTTTCAATTCTCCAAGTTTTAACACAGTTCAACACATGTGGAACCACCTTAATCACTGTGCTTCATGTGTGAACTCTCCCTCGTGATCCTTCCAGTAACAGGAAGTATTGCAGACAGCATGGTTTCAAATACCAATGGAGGTCTAGGAACAACTGGTTGAATGACTGCCAACTTTATCAGCTGCAGCCTGTGCTGTAAACAGCTCTTCTAGATAGTAACATGTGGTCATAATTAAGTAATTCAAGAGTACATACAGCAAAAGAATAGGTTAAGAAAAAAATGTTTGACAGATGGGGAGGAAAAGAACTTACTTTAAAAAAAGGTATCATTAAACTATGAAAGTAAAAGTAATTTATAACTTACAATGCTCGAAGAGAGTGATGGTGCTGACTGACCCAGATTTGATTTTCTCATATGAATCAAGTTGGTTTTTTCTTCTGAACCTGAAATATACAATTGTGATACAATAAACTTTTTTTTTTCTTGATCGTTGGTGGTTGTTATCCATATTTCTATTGTTTCTTTGACTGTTATATAAATTACTTTCCCTACACTTCTTTAACATTGTAACATATGGAAATTTGTCTTCACCTACTGAACCATAGCATTCATAATGTTCCATGAAATATTTTTATTTTATACCAATGTTGTTCACAGTTCAGATGAGTAAAACAAAGATACAGTAATGTAAAATTTTCATTCTCTCCTGCTGCATACCAACAGACAAATTATTGCCCATTGTGAGAAATGTGGAAGACATTCTTCAAGCAGGATCTTTTTTAGGATTGCGTACCTCAATCAGCAAAAACATAGCCCTTATAGGACCACTCTGTTGTTGCTGAGGCTACAGCTCCCTTCCTGTCTCTCTGTCCTACTATTAAGATCCCTTTTTCTCAGTAACAGGTAGAGGTATCAAGTTGAAATTTATGTCAAATACGAAGATCGACAGTCCCTTGTCAGTGTAAATAATTTAAGATTCTATGTTAATACAATCAAAAGATGCTGCCATATATGTCACATATTTTGATACTCTCAAACTGACTAATCAAAGCCTATAAATGAACTATCTACATACATGTAAAAACTGGTGGGCTACCAGTAAAATGCATGCCTGGAAATAGAGAGATTGTGGGATCTAGTCTCATTTGGACCACAGATTTTTCAGCCTTCATTTTAACCTAGCCTTTGCCTCTCGACAATGTGAGGAGTCACCAAAAATGACACATGGTTTGGATTCTACATTAAAGTGTAGGTCCCCTTTCCCTTGTTGGATGACTGGAGTAGGTTAGGGACATGCAATTTGCCAAAGTGGCATCCAATAGAAAAATTTGCACCACAGCATCGAGCCACACAAAATAATAACAATAAGAAGAAGAAGAAAAATTACTATTATCAAATGACCCTGTTGGAGAATTAAAAGCAGGTGATTTTCAGTCTTTCTTAAGGTTCTTCTTATTGTCCCAATATTTCTTTATTTTCTCCCCAAAGGCATACTTTCTTTCTTACGTCCACTTTAGTCAGTATGGTTTTGGTTCCATCTTCAGAATAAACTTTCATGTGTTGATTTTGCTTCTGAATGTATCCCTATCTGATGTGTTTGTTATGTCAATTTTTGTTTTTATCAAATCTTTCTTAACTTCAGTTACCCAGGGTATTGATGCTTTAAGTGATGTCACATAGTCCAATAGACGTTTAGTTAGTCTGTTTCCAGGTAATCTGTCAGGGTGTGTCTAGAAATTCGTCTCTTTCTGATGTCAATTTCAATGTTTGATACTTTTTCTGTTGTCTTAATGGTTTGCAATCTAAATCCTTTTTGTGTGCATCATGGTCCCGGAATTTTTCTAATAATCTTTCTCTCTACTTTCTTCATTCCTTGTAAATCTGGTTTTCAACTCAATGAGGGTGTTTCACTTGCATATATGACTGTCAGTTTGATTACTGTATTGTAGCGAGTGATTTTTTTTTTTACAGGCATTTTTTATAATACAAATTTTGAACAAGTCCAGACACCTTCTTGATTTACAGCAATTTGTATTTTTTGATATTTTTTAAAGTGAAACTTCCTGGCGGATTAAAACTGTGTGCCCGGCCGAGACTCGAACTCGGGACCTTTGCCTTTCGCGAGCAAGTGCTCTACCATCTGAGCTACCAATGCACGATTCACGCCCGGTACTCACAGCTTTACTTCTGCCAGTATCTCATCTCCTACCTTCCTACCTGGCAGAAGTAAAGCTGTGAGTACCGGGCGCAAGTTGTGCTTCGGTAGCTCAGATGGTAGAGAACTTGCCTGCGAAAGGCAAAGGTCCCGAGTTCGAGTCTCGGTCGGGCACACAGTTTTAATCTGCTAGGAAGTTTCATATCAGCGCACACTCCGCTGCAGAGTGAAAATCTCATTCTGAGAATTTTTTAAGGTCTTGTTGCTTCAATAAATTCACTAAGATACTGAAAGTGTTTGGCTCTGTCTATTTCACCATAATTTAAAGTTTTGGAACATCTGACTTGGAACAGACGAATTCAGTCTTCTTAAAGAAGATTTACAGGTCAATCTTCTCTGCACATTCTTTGAGGGCCTCATTTTGTTTTATTATTATTATCATCTATATACATAATTAAGTTTATACGGTACACGTAATAGTGCAAGTCCTACTTGCAATTGTCCAGCTTTTTTTCCCCCTACCCAACAGCCGTACTGGTCATTCTCATACACACCGTCGCTTGCAGGCAGTTCTGTCAAGCAGTTACATAATTCGAGGTCTAGCCCTATATGAGCTACCTTCTGTACATCGCTACTTATGAGGTGCACTCAATCAGTAATGCAACACATTTTTCCTGAAAGCAGGTTGGTTTTATTCAGGATTCCAATACGCCATATTATTCCCCACTCTTATGGCTACAAAACCTCATTTTTCAACATAATCTCCATTCAATGCAATGGCCTTAAACCACCTCACTGGGATAGTCCATATGCCCGCGTGGTCCCACTCTACTGGTCGACGCCTGAGCCAATATCTTGCTGCAGCAGTAAACACCCCCCCCCCCCCCTCCAAATCATTCATTCATTTACTGCTTCCTTGATTGAGCCAAACAGATGGAAGTCAGAAGGTGCAAAATACAGGCTGTAGGGTGGATGAGGAAGAACAGTCCAATGAAGTTTTATCAGCTCCTCTCAGGTGCAGAGACTTATGTGAGGTCCTTGTCATGGAGAAGGAGAAGTTTGTTTCCACTTTTGTGGCAACAAATACACTGAAGTTGTCCCATCAAGTCCCTAAAGGTCATACAGTACACTTCACAGTTCATCATTGCACCATTATGGAGGACATCACAAAGAATAGCCAGAATAACCCGTTCAGAGTCCCCCAAGACCATCACCATGATTTTACCGGCTGATGGTGGAACTATGAACAATACACAGACAGAAATGGAAAGCCTTAAACCATGCCAGTCGGATATGCTTTGTTAAAATTTCATATGTACTCACTACTTTACAAAACAACTGGGTTACCCAAGGGGGATTATACTACAAGATCATAGCATTGTTCAACTGGCTAATGCCATAATGATGAATAAATGCATGACGACAGCCCCATAACTTTCCAACCCGTGCAATCATGGTGTGGGGTGCTCTTGGATACAGCAGGATTGATTTGGTAATTACTGAAAGAGAGGAGCTGAATGCTTGCCAGTATGGGGCAATGATGGTAAACCCTGTTGTATGCTTCATGACTAGGGTACCAATTGGCATATTTCAGCAGAATAATGCAAGACTCCACACTGCATTTCACACCACAAATGCCTGCAGGCTAACATACATATTCTCCTGATTTGTCACACATAGAGCACATCTGGTATGGTAGGAGGTATACTTTCATACCAGCCTCCTGGCAGCAGACTTAATGAACTAACACAGCATAGTCAGAAATTTCTGAAGGTGACATTTGGAGGCTGTCATCCCCCATGCCGTAACAAATACACTACCATACTTGTCCCTATGGTGCTCACATCTCATGCTGATGTTGCTGATAGACATCATGTATGAATGACATCATAGTTTAATACCCACATGTTATGAGTATCATCAGACTGATGCTGTATGGTGTAATGCTTTCTATTTCTATCGGTGCATTATTTAGCATTCATCTGTTGCTGTATGCCTATTATGATTACACATAACACCTGTCAACAGCAAGGTCTTGATCTGAATGCTTTATAAGCACAGCAGACAAAAAATTAAGCCACAAGCAACAGAAATCACACTAATATCAGGCACCACCACCTGTAGCCTTGATAATTACATTAATTTTATGAGGAAGTGTGTCCAAAAGTTTTCTCAGACATGCTGTATCTATCAGAAGTCACACATTTATTAAGATATCTTTTAGAGCTAACAAATTGCAGTGATGTTGACTGCTATGTTTCACCCACTGTACCAAATAGTCCCAAGACACGGGATTAAGATTGGGTGATTTGGTGGGCTAGTCGATGTGATACGACACCCGAGTGTCCGTCACACCAGCAAATGTACATGTGCAGCACTGTAAACATGCCTGTTGGCATATTGGAGTGTGCACAGTATACGCATCATGAAGATGGAGAAGAAAGGGCAATACTTCATCACTGAGAATGTTGAAATAAATAATGTGGTTCCTGTTCACACCAACCTTAATGAGTGGGCCCAAGTCATGGTCCAAAATGCACCCAAAACAAAACAGAACCAATTCTGGCCTAAACTAAATCCTCCACACACACATAAAGGCATCATTGGGCTGTCAGTGTACTCGGAGCCTTGCATCATTTGAAAAGAGGTGAAATCATGACTTGTTGGACCACACCACATGACTCCCGCGAGTTATTGTCCAGTTTTTGTGTTGTTTTGCCATACGAAGATGTGCTATTGTGAGGAATAAACTTTTATAATGTACTTTATTATTTCCATTGCATCTAGTTTCCTTCATAATGATCTCTCTGAATCCAGTTGATGTGAACCTGCATTCACTAGCAGTAGTTTCTGTTGGGTTTGAAACCAACTGTCACTGACCAGTACAACTCTATTCTCCATCGCTTGTTGATTAGGATATTTTTACGACCACTGTTCTTTTGCCATGTTATGTGGCTGCAAAGGGTTCAGTATTCCATGTAAATATGTTTGAAAGTTATAATGGACACACCATGAAATTGAAAAACTTCATTCACAGTGTGGTCATAGAATGGTAGGTTGGCTTAATGATTAAAGGGAACAAACTACGAGGTCTTCAGTCCGTCCTACCTGGAACACTCAAGTATAAGAAACTACACACAGAAGAAGGGCCTAGTGTGTGAAACATAAGGAAAGGAAACCCCCAAGGTCTACTGAAGGTCAACAAAGCCTACGATGATGGATTCCTTGTGAGAGGCCCACATGGAGAACATCCACAAATTCGTGGTCTTCTCTATTGCCCATAGTTAGTTTGGTAATATCAAAGTATGCCATTCCATATTCCAAATTCTCATAACTTAACAGCAATCAAAGGTCCAATTCTGGAATACCAATCTCAACAGGTGGCTTGCTAGTTGCCAATTTAGCCAGCCTGTGAGCAAGTTCATTTTCTGGGATGCTAATGTGACCATGATCCAGACAAAGACCACCAAGCATCCACATTGTTCAGGGGCAAAAATTGAAACCTGGATAGTCAGGAACAAGAGATGGCGAGGGTAACTCTGGTCAAAAGCTATCAAACTGCTCAAACAGTTACATGGAGAACATCCTTAAATTCATGGTCTCCTGTATTGCCCATACTCGCTGGAGCAGGAACAGATATGCTCAAGAGCACGAGAGATGGCTACCAACTCTGCAGTGAAAACACTACAGCCACCCAGAAGAAGAAGCTGGTGTTCAGAAAAAAGACCAGATGCAGATGGCAACCACAGCCCCAGACTTGGGCCACCATTGTGGGAAGTTGATAATTAGGAGACATTAATTTGAGTGCTCCAGGGAGTAGCAGATGCTTAATACATAAGCAATCAGTTGTTGCTTGCACAGAACCAGCAATGGTGGAACCCGTGCCTCTGCCAGGAACTTGATAATGTGGCTAGTCCAAAAGGCACCACTTGCCAGTCGCACCCCACAATGGTGTATCAGGTCCACCATCAATGACGAAGTTGATGCCGAGCCATATGCAAGACTTCAGTAATCAAGATGGGACTGGACGAAAGCTGTGTAGAGTTGTATTGGAGTAGAATTGTCCACATCCTAGTTGGTGTTGTCATGTCAACCCGGCATCAATGACCAGTCCCAAAAAACAACAAAAGTCCATCACACTGAAGGACTGGCCATCAAGTTAAAGATCCAGAAGGGAATGGACCACACAGCAATGACAGAAATGGGTAACAGGTCTTTAAGTCAACAAATGGAAGCCATGAGTGACAGCCCAAGATTGTGCTCAGCATACTGCTATCTGCAGTCTGTGTTCCGCAACACCCATTTCAGACAATCAAAAATAAAAGCAAAAATCAGCAGCACACAAAGAGGCCTTGCAGCCAACACAAGACGATTCACAGCCTCTAATAGGAGTGGAACACACAAAACAGAACACTACAGAACGCCATTCCCCTATTGATAGGAGCAGCTATGGGAGCTGCCAATCTTTGCCTGAGAAGTGCAACGTGGAGGAAAGTTCTGGATTAAAAAAATGGGAGTGAATCATAGAGGCCTCAATTATGTAAGGTGGGGAGGGTGTGGTGAGTGCTTGTAGTATCATACACTTTATGCAGAGCAAAGAAGACTGCAACAAGGCACTGATGCCGGACAAAAGCCATTCAGATAGCAGACTCAAAGTGGACTAAATTATATGCAGTAGAGCAGCTTTGACGAAAACCACCCTGGGTTGAAGGCAAAAGGTCCCAGGACACAGGGATCCAATAAAGCCTTTGACACACCATACATTCCAAATAAATTGCAGAGAACATTGGAGAAACTGCTCAGACAACAGCTGTCTATCTGAAGGGGCAGTTTACCCAATTTCAAAACTGGAATACTGGCACTTTCTTTCCATTGGGAAGGGAATTTCCTCTTGTTCAGGGACTGTTAAAAAGGGCAAGTATATGATATCAGCTAGCCATCAACAAGTGTTGATGCATATGGTTGTGCACCCACTCTTGTCCAGGAGCAGTGTTGGGGGAGAAAGCAAGGGTGCTCGTGAATTCCCACTCATAAAACAGGCACCAGGCAGCGGAGAACAAAAGATATAGGGAGTCAGTCCAGACAGTGTTTGAGAAGATGGAACACTGACGGATGCCGAGGCCTGGGCCAAATACCAAGCAAAATGCTCAATGATAAGAGCCTGGGCTGGTGAGTAAACACTGTTCAGGGAAATTCCTGGGGCAACTGCAGAAGTATGGCAACCAAAAATGCACCTGATCTTTGTCCACACCTGTGAAGATGGAATATGCAGCTCTATGGCAGCGACATAGCATTTCTAACAAATCCATATCTGGCATATAATAATGTAATGGAGCTGGGCAAAAACCCATTTAAAGGCCAGGAGGTGGAAGCCATTTGTAGGGTTGGAGGGTATGATGGCGGTCTGCAGCAATTTTGGGGGTCTACCAAAGAACAGTCTTCCGTTGAGAAGAACCCAAGTAAAAAGAAATCACCAAAGCAGCTGGTAAAAGTATGGCATCAGTCAAACTTGACATGGACTCATCAATGCCATTGTGTAGTGGAGCATATGGGACGGCAGCTGAGGAAAAGGCATACCAATCTGCATTACTAAAGGGCCTCCTGGGAAGGCATCCAGGCGAGTGACGCTGCAGGAAAGGTAAGACAGCGGAAAACAATCACTGTCACACAAATCGTCATGAACTCCCCAATGAATGGAGGGGAGAAATTCAGAGCTACAGATGGAAACATCAATGGTCGAGAAAGTGCTCTGAGGCACACTACAGTGCATGGGGGCTCCACTGTCGAGGAGGCAGTGATCTACGCCTGCCAGTAGGTCTTTTGTGGTTGGCCTATATGGGTCATCAAAAATGACCGATTCCAATTTTTGTAGTTTAGTCGTAAGTATTGGTGTTTTGGTCTTGTCATCTGTGGTTGACCTATATAGGTCAAGGGAAGAGTGCAATTCCTGTAGATCATGTTGGTGTAGAGGAATGTTGTAATTTTGATATTTTTGTCATTTTGTTTGTTTTGGCATTGTGATTTTTATTAACTATTGTATTTAGCTTGTCCCCAAATTAAAGCTCTCAATTTCTCACATTGTCCCGTTAGTTTGATTGTATTTTTAGAGGGAGATGATGATGTCTTATTTATATGTATTTTCGTGTTAGTTGCCATGTGTATGTAGTGACGTCATAGGCGCCATATTGGAGACACTTAGAATAGCCATTTCCGCCATACTGATGACGTCATGGGTCAAAGCAGGTGAGTGGAATCTAATACTTCCTTAACCCCTCTTCTTTTGACCACAAGAAATTGCTACATACAACCACCTGTGTAACTGAGGTAAAACCGCATACTCAGTGCAGGTCACTACAGTACATCACACTGTATCTGTAATTGTGAAAAGGAAAATGGCTTCAGTACACTGATCAGTCTGTGAACATGCCTCAAGGAGCATTTCAAGCTTACAATATGTGTACATTATTAATTTATGGCACGAAAGGTTGTCATCACAGAAAGTTATCTGCTAAATTGGCATTCATATCAATGATGTCATTTGCACATTCAAACACTTATCATGAAACATACAACACTGAAAATCTGTCTCTCGGTTATCACCGTTAGCTACAAGTTATGGCTCATAGGTACCACTCCCCTATAAATCACTGGCCTTGTAAGCACACTCCAGGGCATGTTCTTAAGCTACCATCACACAGTTCTCTACAAAATTGACACTTGGTTGTCACTGTACAAAAGTTTCCACTTACATGTCAGCAGCACTTTCAACCTCATACACAAGTTCAGCAGATGTTTTGGGTATCCTGCTTCATACACTTACTTCCAAGCCCAGTTTTGATACCTCATTAAAAGAACTTGTTCATATAAGTAAACAAAATAATAATTACAGTTATGCAACAGTAAAAAGATTGTCTTGGACAATAATTTTAGTACCTTGTACCATCTTCTCGACCTATGTTGCAGTCCTGCAAATGAATGTAACGATGGTGTTTGCTGCCATGACAAAAAATAATCTGCTACACTACTTACACCTGTTATTTTATCAGAGCTAATTCAGTATATGTTGCTTGTGAAGGAGGGCAGACCATATGCTGTCCTATCACATCCCACATTATGGTTCAAATGGCTCTGAGCACTATGGGACTCAACTGCTGTGGTCATCAGTCCCCTAGAACTTAGAACTACTTAAACCTAACTAACCTAAGGACATCACACACATCCATGCCCGAGACAGGATTCGAACCTGCGACCGTAGCAGTCGCACAGTTCCGGACTGCGCGCCTAGAACCGAAAGACCACCGCGGCCGGCATCCCACATTATGTTCAATGGGGGATAGGCCTTATGTAAATTTAAGGTGGAGGGAGTGGGGGGGGGGGGGGGGGGGGGAGGAAATGAAATGATATTATCACCTGGATTGGGACTTCATGTGGAATTGGCAAGTGAACAATGTATACTAGGTGGACTCAAACCCTGGATCTCCTGCTTATTAGGCAGGTGTGTTAACCATTGAGGATTCATAGCCCATCAAGGCGTATCAATTATATGAATGCGTGGTGCCTGTTTTTCAGACGTCTGTAACAGAACAGACACCATGCATTCATATAAGAGAATAAGTCTGATGATCATGCTGGAAAGAAACGAAAGGACGGAAGATTAGGAGTTAATGTTCCGTCGATAACAAGGCCATTACAGATGAAAGATATGCCGGGACTAGGCAACCATGGTGGAAACATTTTGCCATTTAGTAAGAATCTCACAGTTTGCCTTGGATAATGTAAGAAACCATAACAAATTAAAATCTGGAAGGTGTCAAAGGGATATAAGCCCAAGTCCTCCAATAATGATGTCCACTGCCTCAACCACTGCACCAGCTTGATTGGTAGTTCTGGTCAGGAGAGTTTTTAAAACTCTCGGGAGCCTACATTTGAAAACAAAAAAAGTACTTATAGTAATGATGGATTTACTACTTAGATTTTAGAATGAATTTCTAACTGGCAGCAATTTACACAAACATTTATAAGACAACAAAGATCACAGGCCTAAACGAAAAAGTGCCATATGAACTTTTCATTATATAGCAGTATATACTGGGTCAACGGAAGAGTCCGATCCCACATGTTGCCTTTAACCCGTGACATAAGGCTCTTGCGGTGTGCGACGTCATAACAGTGCGGAATTTAGTTTATGAGTGTGGCGTGTTTATAGGTGTCGTTTTGTTGCAGTCGGTGGTGTCTTCTGGTGGTGTGTTTATGGGTTGCGCGTTACGTGGTGTATCAGGATCATTTTCGTGTTACTGCTTGACCTGTGAGGTATTGTTTTTGACCGTGCTTCAACAGGAATTGGTTTCAGTGAGTTAACGATTTAGTTTGTGTTGTGTCTACGTTATTGTAGTACTGTTTGCTGTGTGTCGTGTGTGGATTTGTTTAAATTAATTTGTTGCTGCCTTTGTTAGGTATTGATATGGCAGATAACATCAACAGCGCACATTTGCGTGTGGAGATGGGGGACAATGCTTTGTCCCTCAACAAAATTTTGCAACTTTATGGGCTGTGTGTGATTGTGGTGGCTTACCTAGAGTGCAGCACCGGAACTTATTTTGTGGTAAGCAGTCATTCTTTTCAGTGTATTATTTGTGTGTTATGATGGTTGGCGGGGGTACTTATGAGTTGTTTGGTCAGTGATTTCATATCGCGAGTTGCTGTTATCCTACATAGGTGAAGTGAAGTGTTCAATTCAATGTGCGGTTGTAGCTATGGGTCTTTTGATACAGTGAGCTGCTGCTGCTGACCTATATAGGTCAAGGGAAGTGTGATTCCAATTTCGTTTGTCTAGGTGTTGTTTTTGTTGTACTAATAGTTGTGGCAGTGGTTTAATATTTGGAGTTTAGTAATGTGGTATCGACAATTGCGCTTGAGCTATGTAGGTGAAGGGAAGTGACCGATTCCAGAGGATATTGTATGCAGTGGAATTTGAGAATGTTCTGTTATTTTATTTTGTCGTTTTCTGTCGCTGGTACAGTGGTGTGTGTTTATATTTTTTGTACCCACCCCAAACCCCCAGTTTCCCATGCTTGTCGCATTAGTTTCACTTTATTTTTGGATGAAGAAGAAAGCGGTGGTTTTTCAATCTATTTTCATGTTCGTTGACATGTTTACGTACTGACATCATAGGTGCGATATTGGAGTCTTAGTGAACTGTTGTTTCCACCATATTGGTAACATGATGGGTCAAAGCAGACGGGTGGAATTGGACACTTCTGTATTGCCTATATACTATTTGTTGTATTAATAATATAATGCAGAACTATTTTATCGCCTGTTGAGAGTTTTAAGGCAGCAACTTGAAAACTGCTCAAAAGGTGACATTGTTTTCCACATGGATTCATAATGTGGACTTTGTTGTTCAGTTTGAATATTAATTACACCTGCCTAGAAACAAATGTAGAGAATGAGCAAACTCTTTTGTTGTTGATGCATAGCGTAGCAATCCCAATACATGAACCAATATCAGAAAAAAATAACCATATATAATTTGTCTACAGTTAGAAACATTCACTGAAATGCTGCTAATCAAAGCAGGGGGCAAAATAGAGCTACACAATGTGCACTACCTGCAAAGAAAAAGCCCAAAATATGCACTACACCAAAAGTAAAGTATTAAGTCCAAGTCACTTGATCACAGTTTTGTTATTTCACTAAACTCACTATTGAGCACCAGTTATTACTTATTTTGAAGCTGCTGTGACATTTGTATGTAATATATCCCTCATTTAGCCACAGCTTTCCCATCATACACATGTACAGACAATAGATATTCTCATAATGGTAAAAATTATACTAGCAATGACACACAGTCAAATCAACCGGACATAACAACAACAGAATGGCATCAACTGGTGTGGGTATTTACACAGCAAACAAAAAACAGGGCTCATTTTTAATACTGCACTAGCTTTGTAGTTTGTTATGAGAAAGTTTATTTAACCATTTAGAACACTGTCGTTCTACATCAAACTGCTAAAGTACTGTCATGGTATATGCAGATTCCTCAGGGTCACTATGTTTTTCATAGTTTATGTACACGTATACAATATGCTAAAAAATATAAGCCTGAGGTTTGCATTTTGGGTAGGACAGTTTTCTGAAGTCACCTTGGCATAAAAAACTTTATCCACATCAGTTCAGTATGAGATCAGCCTATCACCACAACCTTTAATTCATGTTCACATCACTGACACTGTCCAAACCTACCTAGACCTCTGGCTACACTATGGATCAGTATGTCATAACAAAGAATTTGGGATGATGGGAGATACATACTCTAGCCACTTCCCCCTTTAATCATACAACTTTAGATCAAGTTTATACTTTCTGTATTTCTCCATATCAAACAATACAACAGATGAGATACAAACACATACTGCTGCTGTAAACCATTTTGATTAATAAAGCTGAATTCAATATTACTTCAAAAAATCTAAAGTATGTCAAGCATTAACTGCCCTTGGCATGCTTCCAACTGACATTTGAACCACATGGAAAATATGACACAAATACCAAAACGATGAAAGCAACAATACTTACCAAATGTTCTAATTAGGGCAACTATCATGTTATTGATTTGTTCAAATGTAACAACGGCAGTAGCGTTAACACAGCACACTGGAATGGCCCATAGTAACGTAAAGGCGTAATGTTGAAGAGTATACATCGATGGCCGAAAGTCTTGTTTCCTAAACATTCATAGTATCAACTGATACAAGGTTTATGTAAGGTAATTAATTCTTGTTTCATACGAATCTGGAATACATTTTGATTGAAAACGACAGTGTTCTAATCAGTCTAATGCCTGCTGAGTAACTAATTTGTAAACAATATGTTTCTACTTAAATTTAACGAGTGAGTCACATTGTCAATAAAATGAAACAAACATCAATAGGAGTTTCCTAACAACAACAATGTTTTTGTTTAGTAAACAAAGTGACAAAAGTGCTAACAGTTCTCATGACTCCATAGTTTAAGTGCATGTGAAAAATTCGTCTGCTACAAGTTTGACAACCAAAGGGACTACGGTTAATAGTCATTAAGCTAATTCTATAGTGCTTACGTGATTTAACAGGAAATTTTCCATCTTCTGAATCAGAAAATCGTCGATGGCTGGGTTCATCAACGCTTCTCATATGAGTGACAGTTTTTTCGTCGAAAACCAACACTCTTGCAGATTGCGAGTGAGAGCGAACTCTCGTTCGACTTGGTCGATTGGCAGCGTTTTCCATTTTTCTCATGATAAACAATATCAAAAACCTTTGAATACCCTTAACTTACTTGTGAATTTGTGCTTGATAAGGAATTTTAACATAGCTATTCGGTATACATGACATTGTACTGTCTGTAACCTGGATAGTCTACGTTTTTGTAAAACTAAAGCTTAACTCCACTTCCACACTCATTTTAAAAAACGTGTGTGCTCCCATTCCCTCAACGTGCATCCTAATTACGCGAACTACATTTTAGCTGCTTCCACGCCACAAATGCACTGCCTTTACTAAATCTCTATTGATGTTTTGTGACGACAGTCGAACTGTTCAGAAACAAACACTAGTATCGATAGGCAACGACCTTCTTGAGTAAAATGTATTTGACAATTTCTGTGAACTTGAGGTATTCTTTTTTTTTTTTAAGCAAATATGAGAATATTACGCTATTTGCTTCTACATGCATATTCTGCAAACTACCGTGAAATACTTGTTAGACGGTACTAAGCATTGTTGAACATGTTACTGTTTCTTCCACGTCCCAAAGCGTATGGAAGCATATTCCTAGAATTCCCATTTTACTTGTTCCTGTAGGCCAGATAATAGGCGTATGTGCACAGCTTCTGTCAGTTCAGGTTTTTCTGCACTTCTGTGACGTTATCTTACGAGTCAAGCAAACCTTCGCTCATTCATGCTGGTCTTCTTCAGATACTTTTAATTTCTTCTGTTATTCCTGTCTGGTATGGGTTCCACACATATGAACTATATTGTAAAATGGAACATACATGCGTTCTGTAAGCAAACTTCTTTGTAGATTGATTGCGTTTTCCCTGTATTCTGCCATTTGAGTAAGTATCACTATCAATCAACTTAATTGCCCCTGTTAAGTTCCCAACCAGCGTGCCACCTGCTTGCCTACGACTAAACTTATGCAACAATTCCCTTTAATATCCATGCAAATTGCTACTCTCATGTAGTTGTACAAGTTGACGTATTCCAACAGCTTCTCGTTCATATTCTGATCATAGGGTACTACATATCTGTGTTTTGTGTACCACACAGTTTTAAATTGCTATACAATTTAAAGGAAGTTGCAAATCCTTATACCATTTTGAAATCTTACAAAAATCAATCTGTGGAGCTTTTTTTCAGATAGTGTGTCACAGATAACTCCATCATCTACGAAAGTCTGAGGTTAATGTTCATATTGTTTGCCTAGTCATTAACATGCAATATGAACAATAAGGGTGTTGACACACTTCCCTGGAGCACACCTGAAGTTGCATTGTATTTTATCTTTATTGATCCACTCAGTCATTCAATGTACATAAGTGTACAACATAATATGGGAGAGTGAAGCAGATGATGAAAAACCCGTACACATACGACATTGTTAAACATAGCATACATCACACAGAACATATATCAAATATGTATTCTTACTCGATCATTCAACATAAAGATGTGTACAACATGATATGGGAGAATTCAAGCAGATGATGAAAAACCCATACACATACAGCATTGCTACACATAGCATACATCACACAGAACGTACAGATTGACAGTTATTGAACTATATAAAATAAAATCATAACTTCTGAACGGTTTGCGTTAGGACGTTCAAATTGCACAGTTGGCCGCGGGCCATAATGGGAATTAGTTTGTGCTGTATGGTTTGGTTTAGCAACGAAGCCCACTTTTATTTGGATGAGTTCATCAATAAGCAAAATTGGCGCATTTAGGGGACTGATAATCCGCATTTCGCGATCGAGAAGTCTCGTCACCCTCAATGTGTGACTGTTTGGTGTGCAATGTCCAATAACGGAATAACTAGTATGATATTCCTTAATGGCATGGTGATTACCGAACAGTATATGAAGATTTTGGAAGATGATTTCATCCCCATTATCCAAAGTGACTCTGATGTGGTCCAAGATGTGGTCCACGCAAGGTGGAGCTCGCCCCATCGAAGCAGGAGAGTGTTTGATGTCCTGGAGGAACACTTTGGGGATCGCATTCTGGCTCTGGGTACGCAGAGGCCACTGGCATGGGCCTCGATAGGCCATCATATTATCCAGATCTGAACATATAGGACTCCTCTTTGTGGGGCTATATTAAAGACTAGTTGTACAGCAATAAGCCCAAAACCTTTGCTGAGCTGAAAACAGCCATTCAGGAGATCATTGACAACATTGATGTTACGACACTTCAGAGGGTCATGCAGAATTTCCCTATTCATCTGCACCACATCATCGCCAATGATGGCAGGCATATCTAACATGCCATACCCTAAATCCGAATATCTGTATGTGTTTATATGTTGAGTAAAGTGTGTGCACACTGTAGTTTGTAATTAATTTACGTTTTTTCCATAGAGTTCAATAGTTGTCAACCTGTATATCCGACATGTACTCTTACTCAATCATTCAAAATACATAAATTTCAACATAGTAAAGAACAGAAATACACATAACACAGATTCACTTAGTATACATCACATTGGCGTATATTTAACACTGAAAAAGTCTTGTATACTGTAGAAGCAATACTTTGTTAACAGTGCTCATTAAGTTTTTTTTTAATTTAGTTCATTCCTGAATAATTTCTATTTCTTCTAGAAGACAGTTAGATAAAGTTATGTTCCCATACACATAACACGGTTACTGTGGTGTTAGTTGAATGGGGAGCTGACCTTAACAATGTTTTCGACCTTGTGTCATGGAAGTGACTATCGAGGTTCTGGTCCAATCTACTAATGTTTTTTTTTTAACAAAGCAGAGCAGTTCAAAAATGTATTGACTAGGGAGAGGCAGCATGTTTAATTTTTTAAAAAGTGGTTTACAGGTTTGTCTTTAATGCCTGTACAGGATTGTTCTAATTGCCTTTTTTTGTCGTTTGAATAATTCACTATTCGGCACTATGACCGCAAAAATGATTCCATAACTTAGTACTAAATGGAAAAGAGCATGACACATATAAGTCAATGTGTTGATATTTAATTCATCCATCACTGTCTGGAGCATGTTAGTGTGTCCATAATGTCTCATTAGAAAATTCAACATAGCTTTCACTTAATGTTACTTTGGAACCTGGGGAGTTCTGTTCTGTATGGTGTGAAAGGTTACGCATGCTGCCTTTTTGTACCAAGAAGCGGTCTCTTTGATGCTAGCCATGAGTCTATTTGGTCTGCTTTTCTGTTGATTACTGGCTGGAGAGATTCAGCTGTATTTGAGATAAGGACATTAGTGTTGTCAGAGAACAAAAATGAGTTACTAGTGGGCAGGGTTGATGAGAGGTCATTTATATAAAGAAGAAACAACAAAGAACCTAAAACTGAGCCCTGTGGCACACTATATTTTATGACTTATGTAGATGAGTGCACCACACTGAGGATACCTAACTGATTTACTTTATTTACATGAACATAGTGTGCTCAGTCTTTAATACAACTACTGATACAGCCACAGCCAGTTCCTCTTATCACATATCAATTCAGCTTTTGCAAAGTATGACGTGATTCACCATGCCAAAGGCCTTTGTGAGGTCAAAAAGGACACCAGCAGCTCGGCATTTCTTGTCAACCAGGTGTAGGGTAGAATCAAGGAATCCATATATGGCATCAGTAGTGGCTTTATTTTCTTGGAAACCATATTGAAAAGAAGAATGAATGTTATTTTTTCTAATAAATGAATTTAGTGCGGCACGCAGTGCATACTCAAATATTTTACTGAATACTGACAGCACTGCAAATGTAAGGTAATTTTCCATGATCATCTACAGATTCCTTTTTATGTATGGGTATGATTTTTGCCATCTTAAGTTTTCTTGGAAATACTGGATCAGAAGATGAAGCATTTATTACAAGAGACAGTAGCTTAGTAATAAGTTTACTGCATATATTGAGAAGGAAGTAGGGGATCAAGTCTTCTCCTGCTGATTATTTTTTCGCCCTGCAGCCAGGCAACTAGCGCGAGTTTTTCAACAATCAGCCAAAATTTCAACTCTACCCAAGTTTAACTCAGTCAGTGTGAAATGTTAGTATCTTTATTGCATCAAAATATTCGAGGACTGAGAAATAAAATTAATGAATTAATTATCTGCATAGATGAATTAAAATCCTGAAACCCAGCTGACATAATCTGCCTCTCTGAACATCATGTGACCACTGGTATAGAACTTTTAAGTGTTACAGGATTTAGTTTAGCATCCTACTTTTGTAGAGCGGAAATGGAGAAAGGAGGAGTTGCCACATTTATCAGGAACTGTCATAAATTTAAGAACATTTACATTCATAAATTTTGCCTAGAACACGATATGGAAGCATGTGCAACAGAAGTAGAGTTTCATAAAAATTTTCTTCATAATAATAAGTGTATATTGAGCACCTGCAGGTAACTTTAATCTGTTCATAAACCACCTTGAAGCTGTACTGGCCCATTTAATAACGAAAAACAGACAAATAGTGGTTGCTGGTCAGTTCAATGTAGATTTCCTTAAAGACTCTCGCAATAAGTATTCATTTGAGTAAGTATCACTATCAATCAACTTAATTGCCACTGTTAAGTTCCCAACCAGGGTAGCCAATTGCTCACAAACAGTCATTGATAATATCTTTATAGAAAGGTCCAACTAACAAATTATATTACAAAACCAATAGTCAATGGCCTCTCAGACAATGACATGCAGTTTCTTCTGTTAAATGTTAATACTGAACAGGATATAAAAATCTGTTAAATCTGAACTGAAGAGGGTAATCAATAAGCCAAAAATTGATTATTTTAGGACACTCCTCAGAGATATTCATTGGAATGATGTTTACAGTGTTCATGGCATGAATGAAAAATATAACACTTTTGCTAATAAAGTGCTTACCTTATTTCAACACTGTTTTCCCCCAAAACTAACTAAGGCTAGAGCAAAGGCTAAAAAGTTGCCATGGATTACTCAAGGAATAGAGGGTTATCTTATAATAGAAAAAGAAAACTGTAATATCAATCCGAAAAAGTTCTGATGTTGATGCTACAGCATATTACAAGAAATACTGCAAAATATTAAAGACTGTAATATAGGCATCAAAGCAAATATATTACAAGGAAAAGGTAGTCATATCAGATAACAAAATAAAGACAATATGGGATATAGTGAAGGAGGAGACCAGTAGAACCAGATATGAAGAGGGGCAAATAGCATTAAGATTAAATGATACATTGGTGACAGATGTGTATAGTGTTGCAGAACTCTTTAACGAACATTTTATGTCTGTTAGTGAAAAGATGTGGTTGTCGGGATCTGTAGATGCTGTCATGGGATACTTCCATAATATGAATTTCACCCTCACTACCCAAGCAGAAGTAATGTCCATCATAAAATCTTTAAAATCAAAAACATCTAGTGGTTTATGATGGAATATCAACAAAGTTAATTAAAGAATGTGATTCTGAGTTAAGTAACATATTAAGCTATCTGTGTAACCAGTTGTTTATGAGTGGAATATTTTCTGTATTGTTGAAATATGCTGAAGTTAAGCCACTGTTTAAGAAGGGAGATAAAGAAATAGTGTTAAATTTCCATCCAATTTAACTTTTGACAGCATTCTCAAAAATTTTAGAAAAGGTAATGTACAATTGGCTTTATAACCATTCTGGCAAAATCACAGTTAGACCACCATTCCAGTGCGGCAATGTGTTCATTGTAAATGAGTATTATAGTAGTTCTATTATATGTTTATTACCTTTTAAATAAATAAAAACATTTTTTTAAATTTAAATTCAGTGCTTTAAGGCGATCATAGTAAATGAGTGTTGTAAAATGATCACATAGTGTTCATTAAAAACAAAAAGATCTTTCCACTTGGGACCTGTGGAAGTAAATATTTGTCATGCATTATTGTTTTTCTGAGATGTTCTAAATCTTGGAGGACTTCTTCACTACGGATCACTTGGAATTAAAGTAAATGTAACGTAATCTAATCTTTATTTTACTACTGTTTATCTTTTCTACCCCTGCTCCCAGTGTAGATAATTAAAAATTGTGTTAATGACGATAGTTTTTAGATATTCTGTTAGTTTTTCCACAGTTTCAATAAAGTATGAGTTAAACTCTTGAGCTACTTCCTCTTGGTCAGTAATTAATGTTGAATTTACTTTGAGTTTAGTCTACTTACATTTTTCCTACAGGTACCTGTTTTTGCATTGATTATTTGCGATAAGCATTTGATGTTATTATATGAAGACTTCAAAACGATGTCATTTTGTAGTTTATTAGCAGCACTCACCACATTTCTATGTATTGTTTTGTATGCAGTGAAGACTTCAAAACGATATCATTTTGTAGTTTTTTTTAGCAGCACTCACCACATTTTTCAGTATTGTTTTGTATGCAGTGAAATATTTCGTGAATTGTTCACTGTTGCCAAGGTTAGTCTTACTGAGGGAGAAAAGCTCTTTTTTTTTTACCTTCTGTGATGCAGTTGGAGGATGCTCTGTTGATACATATGGTTCTTGTTTTTAAATGGAAATTATAGTTGAAAATGTTTCATCTACTGTTTTATAGTGGTATACAGTCTCTCAGTTTTCTCTCTTCGTATAGCACAGAAAACTGAGTACATTGCCTTGACAGAAGCTTCTACTTTGTGTTATCATTTTTTTTGCGTTGACGTTTACATTCCAGAAATAATGTCTCTATAACCAGTGCATCATGGTAAGATAATCCCAGATTTAGAAATCTAATAAAACAATTCTTGTTGCTAACCACTTGGTTACAATTTGGCTTGTTACCCTAGTTGGGAATGTACCTTTCATATCAAGGTTGTAACAGTTCATAAAATTTTTAAAGTCAGACTGATCGTTGCCAAATGTTTTTTATTCCAGTCTTTGATCACAATAACAGTTCTTTTGATGACGACTGGTTTCGGTCCGTAATGACCATTCTCAGATCTGCAATATATAAAAATATATACACCTAGTGAGCGGTGTGTCTTTCAACACAATACAGCAGTATGTATCACAATATACAGGGTGTTTCAAAAATGACCGGTATATTTGAAACGGCAATACAAACTAAACGAGCAGCGATAGAAATACACCGTTTGTTGCAATATGCTTGGGACAACAGTACATTTTCAGGCAGACAAACTTTCGAAATTACAGTAGTTACAATTGTCAACAACAGATGGCGCTGCGGTCTGGGAAACTCTATAGTACGATATTTTCCACATATCCACCATGCGTAGCAATAATATGGCGTAGTCTCTGAATGAAATTACCCGTAACGTTTGAAAACGTGTCTGGCGGAATGGCTTCACATGCAGATGAGATGTACTGCTTCAGCTGTTCAATTGTTTCTGGATTCTGGCGGTACACCTGGTCTTTCAATTGTCCCCACAGAAAGAAGTCACAGGGGTTCATGTCTGGCGAATAGGGAGGCCAATCCACGCCGCCTCCTGTATGTTTCGGATAGCCCAAAGCAATCACACGATCATCGAAATACTCATTCAGGAAATTAAAGACATTGGCCGTGCAATGTGGCCGGGCACCATCTTGCATAAACCACGAAGTGTTCGCAGTGTCGTCTAAGGCAGTTTGTGCTGCCACAAATTCACTAAGAATGTCCAGATAGCGTGATGCAGTAATCGTTTCGGATCTGAAAAATGGGCCAATGATTCCTTTGGAAGAAATGGCGGCCCAGACCAGTACTTTTTGAGGATGCAGGGACGATGGGACTGCAACATGGGGCTTTTCCGTTCCCCATATGCGCCAGTTCTGTTTATTGACGAAGCCGTCCAGGTAAAAATAAGCTTCGTCAGTAAACCAAATGCTTCCCACACGCATATCGCCGTCATCAATCCTGTGCACTATATCGTTAGCGAATGTCTCTCGTGCAGCAATGGTAGCGGCGCTGAGGGGTTGCCGCGTTTGAATTTTGTATGGATAGAGGTGTAAACTCTGGTGCATGAGACGATACGTGGACATTGGCGTCATTTGGACCGCAGCTGCAACACGGCGAACGGAAACCCGAGGCCGCTGTTGGATCACCTGCTGCACTAGCTGCGCATTGCCCTCTGTGGTTGTCGTACGCGGTCGCCCTACCTTTCCAGCACGTTCATCCGTCACGTTCCCAGTCCATTGAAATTTTTCAAACAGATCCTTTATTGTATCGCTTTTCGGTCCTTTGGTTACATTAAACCTTCGTTGAAAACTTCGTCTTGTTGCAACAACACTGTGTTCTAGGCGGTGGAATTCCAACACTAGAAAAATCCTGTGTTCTAAGAAATAAACCATGTTGTCCACAGCACACTTGCACGTTATGAACAGCACACGCTTACAGCAGAAAGACAACGTACAGAATGGCGCACCCACAGATTGCGTTGTCTTCTATATCTTTCACATCACTTGCAGCGCCATCTGTTGTTGAAAATTGTAACTACTGTAATTTCGAAAGTTTGTCCGCCTGAAAATGTACTGTTGTCCCAAGCATATTGCAACAAACGGTGTATTTCTATCGCTGGTCGTTTAGTTTTTATTGCCGTTTCAAATATACTGGTCATTTTTGAAACACCCTGTATTATCATACAACCAGGGAAATGTACAGATAAAATACGGCGAAACGTACTTTTTATACACGATGTCCTAAAGTGATAAGGGCATAATGGCATCGTCAAAAATTATAACTATAATCAGCACAGAATCGTCACATAGATCTAAAATAAGGTGTAGAATTGGCCACATTGTCCACACAGTCATTATTGCAACTGGCTACTGAAGTACAGTAGCTACCAGAAATCTGTTTGCGTACATCCTACCTAGATGTCGCTACTGTGGGCTTAGATGTAGTCATCATTTACGCAAAAAACATAATCTGATAAAAACACATTAGGTAAAATACACGTAGCAGACTTCTAAATATTGATAAATATCATAGAAACCAATTGAGATACATTAAAAGACGAATACAGTTACCCATATAAAATTATTAAAAGGAAATATATGAAAAGTATATGTCCAACCCTTTTAGGGTGAATTTATGGTCAAAAATTAATATACATAATACATTTCCTGTTGCAACCTCTAAATTACCTACGAAAGACAAAATGGCTATATGACAGCTGAAAAAAGACAGATCAATGATCAGTGCCCTCTGTTGGTTCGGCCACCAGGATGTTATGTAGGCGCGCATCGATCGTAAGAACTTAACCACTAGAGGGCTTTCCAAACATCGTGATATGTCTCCCACAGAAAACGTTTAAATACCATATTAACAGTCAATAAATAAAATTATATAATCTGGCCATACATTCCATGAATAGGTAGGACATAATCAGTTACAGGATTAGAGTGACTGATGTATGAAAGTAAGGCAAATGCCTACTTTTCTTGACATAAATCATCAAGCAAGGCTAGGTATAAATATGTGAGGCATTATTTATTTATCGTTGTATGTTATCAAACAAAGCAAAGTAGGTGTTGGGCACAAAATCACTTTGTCGTTTGAGACCCTAGTGGGCTCATGCTTTTTGGCTTTGTAAATCTCCAACTCCTACAACAAGTCGAGAGCGTGACACTTCTCTGCTCTGTGTAGAATACGCATACAACTCTCAATATTGCCTACAGTGTAGCCGGTTTCTGCCAATTGCATTCCTGATGCAGTTTTGTTATGCGCCTTCAATTGCTCCCTAAATCTTATTTTAAAAGAACGGCCAGTTTGACCGATATAATATTTGTCACCCCAACTACAAATTATCTTGTAAACCCCAGAACCCTCATGTTTATCAGAATCTTTACTCAAACTATGTTTTACATGGAGTTTCAGAGTGTTGTTAACTTGAAAACCACATCTAACCTTAGATTACTCAAACACTTTTCTATTTGTTGGGACATTATTCCGTAAAATTTCATTAGAATAGTTTTCAGGTTTTATTTATTCTTTCTTTTTTCTAGATGATTGTGGGTCTGCCTACTATTTACTTTCTGTTTTTTTATCCTATTCATCATTGCCGCCTGTGAAGAAATTGATGCTAAAGTCACCATAGATTATGACCTTTGATGGTTTTATTTTCATCACTTTTTCTAATACTGGTGCGAAATTTCTATAAAAGGAGTGCAAGCGCCCAAGGGAGATCTGTAAACTGATATTAGATGAACATCAACATCTTTGATTTCAATACCAGACAATCCTATGGCTTTTTCAATAGAGTAGGAGTTGCATATGTCCAGTACTGTAGTGCAACACTGTCTTTTACAAATATACAGCTTCCTCCATCTCTGAAGTTTTCCTTGAAAATTGGTGCACAGTCCGAAGTGTAGTAACATAACGGATTCTATTTCAAGAGACATAATTAAGTGTTCAGTAATACACAGCATTTCGGAATTTAATAGTTCACTGTTGACTCTTGTTAAAAGTTCTAATTCATTTAGGACCTGCACATTACGGAAATACATTTTTGGGGCAGAGTAATATTTTATACTAGTCAATACATTTCCATAAGAAGATTTTGGTATTGCTTCAATAGTTACAATTGAATGACGTTCCCAGTACTTCTAATTCTGCTGATTGTTCCTCATCTGAGATAAAATGTTTCGTCCTTGCTGTCAATAAACCCTCAGTCTAGTCACAGAATTTGTTTGGTACCCCATATAGTAATAAGCATAGGTGTGGTACTGAGTAAAATGTTTTCACATATGAATAAATGTTGCATACGCGTGATTGCCTTGATCTATGGCTTTCGGGATGTCGCATGAGAAATGCGAGAGTTGGGCTTCTCATGATCAGTCTTTTAGAATGCATGCTGGTTGGCATGGAGGTATTTCTGTCCGAGATGCCTCATTACGTTTGAGCTCAGAATATGTAGAAGATTCTACAACAGATGGGTGTCAAAGAAAGTAGTCAGTAGTTCTGTGGCTCACTTTTGATACCCTTCCTGAAGATATATGTGGCACATAGTTTTGCCCAACCATTGGACATAGTATTCTGTTTGAGGGATCTATAGGGTACTATGGTTGAAACATGAACTAACTCAGTTGCAAATTTTGTATAGAATCTGACAGGGATGCCATTGGACCCTGAAAACTGGTTTAATTTTTCCATTTTCACTGTTTCTCAACGCCAGTGGCATTACTACCTATATCGCCCATTTTTGAGTGGTTAAACTGGGACAGTATTTCTGTTCCTTCTTTGAAAAGGAATATTTGAAAACGAAGTTCAACATTTATGTTTTTGCTTTGCTACCCACAATTTTGATCAGGGTGTTATCCATTGAGTGTGTGGACACTAACTTTGGTGCCAATGACAGCCTTTACATATGACCAGAATTCATTTGGGATTTTCTGAGAGAACTTTCAATAAGATTCAGGCCTTATGCATTATCCTTTAACAGCCAAACAGTAGTAGATTCCATGCAATCAGCCATGGGGGCAGCAACACATGCAGCAGCTCAAGTCTGTGCATTTCTTCTGGTTTAATATTTAAGTAAGCACAACCTCCTCTTGCACTTAATTCTTCTATTGAATGAACTAAGTTCAATTGTGACCATTGCGAGATGGTAATCAAGGAACTGGCAGCTGTTTCATGAACAAATGGAAGCTGCATCAGGTTGTCATTTGACCTTGGCTGGTGTGAAGTGCTAAAGTGTGGAACTGTTTTGCAAGGAAGGTTGTCTGTGACTATTGGCCAAAAGGCTAACCCCATGCATCCAAAAAATAGGTTTGAGGTATTGCTTCCTACTGATAATGAAACAGAGCACTGATAATGAAAGAGAGCTAGTGGGCTTTTACTCTCCTGCTCATGCAGGGGTATCTCCACTTTTGCGACCTGGGCATACACAGAGTGGAAAGGCGGGTGGCTGCTAATGATATACAGTTACATTGTTAGCTGCATGATCTTAGGATATGTTACATGAGATAAACAAACCAAATCTGTTCTTGGTGCTTATCCTTGTAGGAACTGAACACCAGATGGAAAAGGTCATCTCAAGACTAATTGAGAACACAGGTTGTAGTCATCTGTGTGTCATCACTCACTTTGGCACCAGCAATGTGTGTCACCAGTGTTATGAGACCATTCTCAGTTCTCTTTGGAGACTGGTGGGAGTAGCAATGACAGCTAGCTGCATTCTTGAGGTCTCTGCATAGCTGTCAGTTGCTGGGTCATTCTGAGGCCTGGATCCAGATATCTTGCAGGTTTTGTGATGAGATTGACTGTAGATTCATCAAACTACAATACACGGCAGAAACGTAGAAAGTCACCCTGGCTAGGCGAGGTGTGTACTATATGCAAGAAATAGTTACTCAGTTGTCTTCAAAAAGGGTGAAAGATCAGATGCACACAATTACAGACCAATATCGCTGACATCTTTCTGTAACAACAGGGCCCACTCTAGGGCCCTCTTTAGAGACGCCTTTTTGGCTGTAACTGTGAGAAAAATATTGACGTGTAAAATACTTAATAATAGGAAAGTATTAAAGCATGCAAACATAAAATATAAGTCGTAGTTGTGTGAGTGGTTCCTGTTGCATTGGTCACGACGTTGCTGTGCTGCCTGTTGCTGTGTGATGGAGAGCATCCATTTAGCCTTCGCCGCTCCCTGTGATGGTGATGATTCTCTGCATGCTCTGAGATAGCACTGTCGCGTTTGTGTGGTCTGTTATTATGTGGCTCATGGTAAAGCGAGCAGCAGCCATGCGCCATGTGCAATATAAAACCTTGATAGCGTGAGTACATCTGTAATTAAGCTCTTGTTTTGTTTGATGCATACTAGGTAATCGTAAATAAATTAATAATTGGTTCCTTTTAACGCCCCCTCCCCACCTCCCACTCAGATGATACAAACGGTCTATTAGTTCAAAGAAAACTTGAGCCTTGTTTCAAAGAGGTATCCCACTCACACAATTACACTTGGTAATGCCTTCCATCTACCCTCGATATGTTGGTGAAAACATTTGTTTAAAGTCGGTTGTAGACATAAATCGTCGTCCAAAATCATACTGAATTCCTTCTGAGTAAATTATTTTGAACTGTTAGTTCAGGAGCCCACTCGAAGTGTAGATGGTTGTACAAAAATACTTGATCTGATAGCAACAAATAATCCTGAGCATCATAATGGATATAGGAGCATTTGAAGCAAGACATAATATTGTAACATCAAAATGAACCAAAAATAAATGCAAAATGTATCTGCTTTAAAAAGCAGATAAAAAATTGCATTATTTATACCTAAGAAACAGAAGGCTTTTGATACCGTTCCTTATTACAGGCCTCTAAATAAACTGAGTGCCTACAGAGTATCATCTCAGCTGTGTGACTGGATTCATGATGTCCTTTCAGAAATATCACAGGTCGTAATAACTGTTGGAAAGTCATCGAGTAAATCAGAAGTAATATCTGGCGTTTTTCAAGAAAGGGTTGTAGACCATCTGGTGTTCTTGATCTATATAAACGATTTAGGAGTCAATCTGAGCAGTCCTCTGTATACAACAGTCTACTGTTTGCAGACATGCTGTCATTTACCATGTTGTGAACTCATCACATGACCAAAAGCAATTGCAAAATGAGTTAGATAAGATATCTGTGTGGTGTGAAATGTGGCAACTCATTCTAAACAATGAAAAGTGTGAAGTCATCCACAAGAGTACTACATGAAATCCATTAAATTTCGGTTACACGCTAAATCATGCAAATATGAAGGCTGTGAATTCAACTGAGCACATAGGTATTACAGTTACAAATAACTGAAATTAGAAGTAGCACACAGATAAATGTTATGAGGAAACCAAACCAAAGAGTGTGATTTATTGGCAGAACACTTATAAAATACAACAGGCCCACTAAATAGACTGCCTGCACCAAGCTTGTCCATCCTCTTCTGGAGTAGTGCTGCAAGGTGAGTGATCTCCATCAGATAAGATTGACGAAGGACATCGGAAAAGTTCAAAGAAGGCAGATTGTTTTGTATTATCACGAACTAGGGAAGAGCGTGACACAGATAATACATGCAGACTGGGATGGAAATCATTAAAACAAGGCTATTTTTCATTGTGGCATGATGATCATATGAAATTTCTATCACCAGCTTTCTCCTCTGAATGCGAACATATTTTGTGGCCGCCCACCTACATAACGAGGAATGATTATCATGTTAAAATAAGATAAATAAGAGCTCATTGTTGGTGAGTGGAAGAGTAGAGCTGCTTGGCACTTTATTGTGAACTGCAGGTACTCATGTAGATTTAGATGTACATGTAGAAACTGGTTACTGAATGAAAACAATGAAAGTGTTTTAAGATAAAGTAAACATTTAATTTACTCAAAAAAGCTGTTTATTAAATAAGTAAAATATTCTGTCGCATTTGAATGCATTCTATAGGTACAGAAATTTATATTTTCGTTTTATGAGAATAATTTGTAAATCAATAATATAAGACAGTTGTTAAGTACACGGATTTGATTAAACACATTTTGTAATAATATATTTTAGTAACTGAACTGTCTGAAATCTCAAAATCAAATTTTTTTAATAACTGTTTCTGATTTGCTGTAATATTTGTAATTATAAAACTTGTATATAATAACACTAGACTTTCATTACATTCACAAGATATGAAAAATATAATGTTAGCCCATTAATATTTTTGTCCATTGACTAAATATAATTTTGAAGTTATTTAGAACACAGATAAATCTTTGTGTTTTATATCTTTTATAGTTTAAATTGTTTAATTTTAGTTATGTGCATGCATTTTCCAGAATGTCTAGTGGTCAAAGGAAACTGCCTGGTTAGCTGTACAAAAAAGAAAGTTGGAAAGTGAAACCAAAAGACAAAAAAAGCTGACACATTAAAAAATTGCATCTATAGTTGTACCAAAACAAATGATGACACTGAGAATCCAACATCAAGTGCACTTAAAATAGAAAATAGAGAACTATCAAAGTATGATAATGAGAAACAAATCTACAAATTTTCTAAATGAACTGGAACTGATAACAGTCTGACTCTGTCATCATTAGATGAAAGCACTGAAAAAACTTGACACCAATGTGACACCCTCAGAAAGCATTCAACAAACTTTGAGTACAGATCGAATATTGTCATCAAGAATATTAGCAGATGCCAAAGTAATTTTTGTTTAGCTGAGTCAAGGTCCACCTAAACCACTGCATAATTACACGTTTCCTTCCAATGACAGTGGTCAACACTTCAGCACAAATAATTGTAGACGAATTTTAAGCAATGGATACGAAGTTTTTTGAGTCTGGGTAGTGTTCTCCCTCTGTAAAACTGCATTTGCTGTTTCTGTTGCAATGTTGTTGGTTGTATGGTTGGTTCTTTTTAAATGGGGATTTTAAAAGTAGAAATCATCTTGGCAAAACTTTAAACGCCCTTCATATTTAAACAAAACGTATCCAGGCCCCAAAATCATGGCTAGAAATGAACCTAGGGTTAAAGTGTTGTAAAACTATAGATGCAGCCACTCAAACAATTATTAATGCTGAAACATATCGTTGGAGCAAGCTTCTTCTAATAGTCGTAGAAGTTACTAAAATGCTTGGTAGAAGTGTCTGGCATCTCGAGGTACAAGCGACAAGTTGTTTGAATATAACAACCGTAAAAGAGTTAAATAGCTATCAGCGTTTGATTCTATTATGTAAGAACACATTTGCAGAGCGTTAAAGAAACAAGAGACTAGAGCTCACTACCTTGGAGAAAATATACAGAATGAGATAACAGATCAGCTGCATCAAAGTGTATAGGCTCATATACTGATGAAATAAAAAAATCCAAAGTGTTTTAGATAATTTTAGACTATACTGCTGACATTAGTAAGGCAGAGCAGAAGACTCCTGCAATCAGACATATTTCAATCAATAAATTTACACTGATTTTGAAATTAAAATTAATGAAAGTTGTAGGCCTTTTACGAGTCGAAAGATCCCCAGAAAAACAAATGTATGATGTTATAATTGGAGAACTTAATGACTTGGGTTTAAATTTTGGCGATATCAGAGGACAGTGATACGACTAGTCCAATACAAGGAGCGATAAAGCAGAAGTGCAATCTAGATTTAAACAATATAATTTGCGAGCACTCTATATCCCAGTAGTAGCCACTCTCTTAGACTTGATGTTAATGATATGGCAAAAGCATCCTTGGAAGCCACTAGTTTGTCCAACATTGTAGAAATTTTTTATTTTTTTCAGCATCTACTTTTCGATGGACAATACTTTTAAAACTGTTTAAGATTTGACTTTCAAACCACTGTGTGCCACTAAATGGGGAAGTAGGATAGAGGCTTTAAAAAATTTGAGATTCCAATTGGAAGATGTAGACCACACCTTGCTAAGCATTTATGAAAATCACAGAAATGGTAAATTAATAAGAGATGTAGCCTTGGGTTTATTAAATTATATTAAACAATTCAAGTTTTTATGTTCTTTAGTTATTTGCATAAAATACTAAATTTCATAAATCCAATAAGCCAGTTGATTCGAACAAAAGATTTAGTTCTAGCCTTTACACAAGATGTTTTACATAACTGCAATTTTTTTTGCATATGTTTGATCAGACTGGTCCTTCAGTGACAATATTATTGAGGCAAAACCAACTCACTACCGAAACTGATGTGGAGGCTACTTTTAGATAAACAATAACATGACTCTACCTTATATGAATAAAAAGAAACCTCTCATTTGAAACACAAGTTGAACCCATCTAAGATCCAAAATAACAATACAAACATTTTTTTAAATTTTACAATCAATAAAACATTAAATGCACTAGATGCTAGATTTGAACAACTTAGTAATTACAGTAACTATTTTCAGTTCTTATATAATATTTACAGCATTATTCAAAATTCCTGTTACAGGCTACTGGGGGTTGCAGAGGGGACTTATTATATGATGTTTTGATAAAGAACCTGTGTACAAAAATGTAAATTTTGTACATAAAGTAAGTTTGAAGATGGGATCATTTTCAAATCTCCCACATAATGATTTACACACAAGCTGAGAAGAGGATGCTGTCATCAATCCCTGTTGTAATTATGACATCACATAGCACTACAACAATGGCTTTAAGAATCTGGTACATTCGAAACTAGGAAGGTTGGCAGTGATGTTTTATGGACGTGCTACACTCATCAACTTTTAAGAGTATATCCTTTGTCGCATAGAAGAGAACCGAAGGGTAAGTACTCAAAACATTTCCCATGCCGTGTGCTCCTACAGCACACAGATCAGAGCTCTTTGTCGCTGTTGTGTGCATACTGTGAAGTGGGAGATTTGAAAGTGATCCAATCCTCAAGCTGGTTTTACATCCAAACAATACATTTCAGGACATGGGCTCCTTATCAAAACTTCGTCTACTAACTCGCCTCCACAGCTCCTATAATCCTGTAATAGCAATTTTGAATGAACCTGTCCGATTTAAACACCATGTCCAAAGAAATGCTACTAAAACACTGTAAGAATTTAGAATGTACTTTAACGTAAATCGGTTGGCATTAGCAGAGGAAATTCCAGCAGTATCCGCATGTTTTGAGAAAAAAGAAAGCCTAAGCAATGTGCTGACCTTAATTATAAAGTTAAATTTTTTACAAATATTACTATTGCTTTAAGAATATTGCTAATGACACCAAAAACTGTAGCAAATGGTGAAAGGACTTTGTTTAAGTTAAAATCAGCTAAGAAGTTTGGCTATTTTGGTAGTTGAGCATGAAGCTGCTGATCAAGTAAATTTGAAATATGTAATAGTAAACTTTACAGAACTGAAAGTAAGAAAATAAGTTTTTTTGGTGATTTGAGTGTAGTTTATGTACCCTTGTTTCATTTTCAAAATAATGACGTTTAAAAATATAAAATACTACATGCTTAAAAATTTGTTGCTAAGTACAGATGTTTCTCAATTAATGTCTACTGTTTTGTACTGCTTGGTTATCACTGTGGACTTGGATGAGGTAATGATAAGGTGGCAGGAAAAACTTGAGAAGACAAGATGAAAGCAATGGTGTTTCCAGATAATTTGATGATCTGAGGAAACAGGAAGGAGGAGATTCAGGAACAGCTGGATGCTTGGGAAGAAACTATAGGACTGTTTGGGATGGAATTTAATGTAAACAAATGCGAGACCCTCGTTACAATGAGAAACAAAGATAGACCAACTAGAGGAGTAAGGATTGGAGGTGAAGAATTGCAGAAGGTGGAAAGTGTCAATTACTTGAGATGTTTGATATACAGAAATGGAGGAACAAGCAAAGAGATTAGTGAATGTGGCAGACAGGCTGGAGCATTTCTTTAAAGTGACAGAGAACTGGTTTGAAACAAATATGTCCCACAAAAAAGCAAAGGAGTTATATATAAAATTTACTACATCCCAATATTAACCTATGCAGCTGAAATATGGGTAACGAAGAAAAGAGATGGAAGCAGATAACATGCATGTGAAATGATGTTCTCATAAGCAGGATAGGAGAAAAAACGAGATATAGGATGAGGACTGAAAGGATAAGGGAAATAGTGAAAGAGGAATCCTTGTGGAGCATGATAGAAGCATAAAGGCTAAGATCATATGGGTCCTTAAAAAGAATGGAAAACAAGAGAATTCCCAAGAAGATACATGAAATGGAGATGTGAAGGAAAACACCAAGAGGAAGACCAAGGGATAGATGGCTGAAAGATGTGGAGGAATGTGTTCGAAAAGAGGCGAGGACGGGATCAGAGTGAACACGGAAAGCTGGTGGGAAAACAGGACTAGATGGCGAGGCCTATGTTCCCAACAGACCGAGGCTGAGGCTGGAGACTGTTAAAGATTATGATGACGATGATGTTTACCAATGATACATTCTTCTTCTTTTCTTTTACCCTCTTTGGGGTACATTGGATCAATCAGTTTTTTGCACGTTGCTCGTTTCTCAGTGTCCAGTATTTCTTCATTCTTTATGATCCTCATTTCCTGTCTTCTTCCTAAATGAAGTGTTTGAGTTTTTGCGTAGATTTGTCTTGGAACCTTATATTTTGATGTTTAGTAATTAATTTAGCTGTTAGATCGATCAGTGATTTTTCTGAAATGTGTAGTTCTACTAGGTCTTTCTCAGTTTTTTTAAACCAGTTGGGCTTTGTTTTACAGTGATGGGAAAAGTCGAAGATTTGTTTAATTAATATGTTAGAATTCATTCTGAGAAGATGCCCATAAAAATTATCCTCCATTTTCGCATTGTATCTGAAAGTTTTTCGAATTTCATATAGAGAGTTCTATTTTTTATGTACACCATGTGATCAAAAGTATCTGGACACACCCAAAAACATACGTTTTTCATATTAGGTGCATTGTGCTGCCACCTACTGCCAGGTACTCCATATCAGCGACCTCAGTAGTCATTAGACATTGTGAGAGAGTACAATAGGGTGCTAAGTGGAACTCACGGACTTTGATCGGGGTCAGGTGATTGGGTGTCACTTGTGTCATACGTCTGTACGCGAGATATCCACACTCATAAACATCCCTAGGACCACCGTTTCCGATGTGATAGTGAAGTGCAAACATGAAGGGACACGTACAGCACAAAAGTGTACAGGGCGACCTCGTCTGTTGACTGACGGAGACCGCCGACAGTTGAAGAGGGTCGTAATGTGTAATAGGCAAACATCTATCCAGACCATCACACAGGAATTCCAAACTGCATCAGGATCCATTGCACTTACTATGATAGTTAGGCGGGAGGTGAGAAAATTTGGATTTCATGGTCGAGCGGGTGCTCATAAGCCACACATCATGCTGGTACATGTCAACTCCTTGATATAAGGAGTGTGAACATTGGACAACTGAACTGTGGAAAAACGATGTGTGGCGTGATAAATCACGGTACAGAGTGTGGCAATCCGATGGCAGGGTGTGGGTTTGGTGAATGCCCAGTGAACGTCATCTGCCAGCGTGTGTAGTGCCAACAGTAAAATTCGGAGGTGGTGGTGTTATGGTGTGGTTGTGTTTTTCATGGAGGGGGCTAAAACCCCTTGTTGTTTTGCGTGCCACTATCACAGAATAGGTCTATATTGATGTTTTAAGCAATTTCTTGCTTCCCACTAATTAAGAGCAATTCGGGGATTGTGATTGTATCTTTCGACACGATCGAGTACCTGTTCATAAAGCACGGCCTGTGACGGAGTGGTTACACGTCAATAACATCGCTGTAATGGACTGGCCTGCACAGGGTGCTGACCTGAATCCTACAGAACACCTCTGGGATGTTTTGGAACGCCGACTTCGTGCCAGGACTCACCGGCCAACATCGACACCTCTCCTCAGTGCAGCACTCCGTGAAGAATGGCTGCCATTCCCCAAGAAACCTTCCAGCACCTGACTGAATGTATGTCTGCGAGAGTGGAAGCTGTCACCAAGGCTAAGGGTGGGCCAACACCATACTGAACTCCAGCATTACCGATGGAGGGCACAACGGATTTTTAAGTCATTTTCAGCCAGTTGTCCGAATACTTTAGATCACATAGTGTACACTATCTTATTATCTTGGAATTTTGGTCCCATGAGTTTCCTTAAACTTTTTGTTTCCTTTATCTCAGGTTTCTCCATTTGGTCTTTGAAATTTATGTTTAGTGTTTCTGTTGCATACAACTCTTCTGATTAAATAAAATGATTTAGATTTTTTCAAAATAAAAAAATATGTACCTTTATTCTTATATGTATTCTTAAGGAGTGGCAATTTGCTTTTTTATTTGGGGCGACATCGCCACTAGAGTGGGACCTGGTGGCAGGATGTCAGAGCATACTCTATCCTCGACGGACTCCAAGATAATAAGATAGTATATGTAAAAATGAAACTCTCCATAAGAAAATCGAAAAACTTTCGGATACAATGCGAAAAATGAGGATAAATTTTTATGTGCTTCTTCTCAGAATGAACTATAACATATTAACCAAACAAAACGTTGACTTTTCCGTAACTGCAAAACAAAGTCCAAATGTTTCAAAGAAACTTAGAAAGACGTAGTAGAAGTAAGGATTTCAGAAAAATCACCAGCCGATCGAGCAGCAAAATTAATTACTAAAGATGAAAATAAGAGGTTCCAAGGCAAATCTATATAAAAACTCAAACACATAATTTCGGAAGAAGACAGAAAAAGAATATCACAAGCAAAGAAGAAATGCTGGGCACTGAGAAAAGAACTTACTTGCCGCCAACTGATTTGAGCATTAGGAATGGAGTACTGTATTGAATGGACTGTAGATGTACAACAGTATCTCATATATCACCGAGGCTGACAACAAACTGCATCTGGATATTAATGGCGTAAAAGACATTGTAGAAATTGAGACTGGTGCATACGATATAAACGATTTAAAAAAAGACTTAAAACAGTCTGGAAAAGGTATTGAGCTACGTGTAAGCATCATTACACTTAAATCTGAATAAGGACTGTGAATGCAACGATTGACTTTAACCAGAAACGTTTAATAGGGCACCTGCTGGGTTTCACAAAGGACGAGGTTTGAAGAAGGATCCTAGTAAACTTTATAAGTCAGGTCAGACTCTGGACATACCGCCTGTCAGCACAATCCGAGTCGAGTGTAACACTGCAACGAACTCCTATCTCAACGACAGTGTGATTAATGCAAATTTACGGATCCTTCCCCTCAGTTGCAACAAAGTGTAAGATTACTGAGACTCCCACCAATGCAATATACCTTCCAGTGACATTCAGACAGTGGACTATTTGGAGTTGCGTGTTGTGGACCAGAATAATCAACTTGTTAACTTTCGTGGTGAGGAAATCTAAGGCAGGATGGACGTACTGTATAAAGCCAGTGGACGCAGTCCAAAGCACGCCACTTCACTGTCGAACCACAAAGTGATAACAGATGCGCACTATGAGTCTCTTAAATCAGACGGCTTCAAACCTCGCAATGACGTCCTCACTCAGTACAACCAGTCCAGTAGAGTATGATGAGCGAATTATAAGCAGGCATACTTTTTGCATAAGCCTTTTGCTTCACCGGAATTAACAAGAATGATTAAATTAGGATTTTCATCCAGCACCAAGACGTGCTGACACTTCCATTCAAGCGTTTCACATATTTGGAGGAATAATTGAAGGAAACCGACGGTAGCTCTACAGTGGGATCCACGCTCACACATACCGCTTCAGCATTCCTGTTTCAAGAGATACGCTATGAACTCAATGGGTCTGACATTGATCATACACACAATGTTGACATAACATCAACCCTTAAAACATTCGTCTCTGCATCACCTACGGATTTGAATGGTTTAGAAAATGCGGAATAATTCATATACGACCCAGTGGATAGAGCAGTTGCAGAGTGCAAACGATTTACTGCATGCATACAACTAAAAATGCTTATGGACTACTTTGAGGACATGAAGCAGATTATTATCAATGCAAAACAGGAACTCAGTCAGGCATGGAATGGGACGGATAATAACTCATACATTCAAGGAGCTCAAAAGGAGAATATGATCACAATCAGCAATATAATGTGGAAAATGCCTCACGCCAGCATATCAGACGGGGAGCGTTTGAAGCTTTTAAAAGTTCTGAATTCTGGTACATATATATCACTAACACTCCACTCTTAAGAGGTTTTCTAGTACCCAGTGGTACCAACTGCAAGTATACAAACATGGACTATTAAAAACTTCGCAGCTAGAGACGCCTACGGTCATCATACTTGCTTTTCCGGCCGACGGAAAAGGGAATATAGCAAACGATTTCACTGTATTCGACAAGTGAAAGTTAACTATTGCCAGAGTCTACTTGAATTCAGACTTCTACGCATGTGACAATTTACATCTGCAGTGGGATGTAAATGTATACAGTCTACCACAGGACCTGTATGCAAGGTTTTGTGCTTCTTACTATTAAAGTGCAGAAGAAGAATGAGGAGCGTGTCTAATCAGTCCACGGAAATTCAAGGAGCTATTACCGATCATCGTAACAGACTGCTCAAAAGAGAAGAGGATAATTGAGTCTGGACCTATAGATGTACGAATTGGAGTTGGATGTTCAGCAAATTTCCTAGAACACACTGCAGCATATACTCTAGTTCTACATGACCACGTGATTAACTACTGCCCCCTCACCAGTGTTGTGCAACGAGCTGTGTAAATAAACAGGTGCTGCTACATACCCAGAGCATTCCTCAATGCCATCTCAAGTGTGAAGATCATTGCAGAGTCTCAGGGTTCCTATAATAATGAGAGTAGACAGTTCATATTCAGAGATGTTTTATTCATAACGTACACAGAAGATGCCTGACTAATAGAGACATTCTCAGCAAAAATTCCATCACTGAGGTCTTTCAAGGGTGTGAAGTGAGCTAAAACACGGAAGAGTGCAAAGTGGTTTAACACATTTCTACCATGGAATTCACTGGGATGATCCTCGCATACTCTGTAAAGGTATGGTAACGTTGCTTCGACTATTCGACCACACGATTACTATCAGCTATGTGAAGGGGAATCAGATCTCATGGATGTGTCAAATCTTCACATTTGCTGCTACTCAAGACCTGAAGTTCTTTGGGTGTCTTACTCTCCATCGACTCAAGAAGAAGAAGATGTATGAAAATAGTGCTGCTTTGTCTGCTTATGAAAATGTAATATTGTTTTTAAGGTAGGTGAGAAATAAACGAATTTTTACCTCATAATATGTGTATGATTTTGTCTTCACCCTGTTCCCATTTTGATAGTATACAGTTTCGTCCAAATACTATGTCTGTGGTTGTCTTCAAGCACAGGAGATTTAATTTTAGACATGTTTGCTATATGTCTTTGGAAGCGGACGTGGTCACATGCCTCCTGCTCCCTTAATCCAGTTCATGCTGCACAATAGCCGTAATTCCATGGAACAATTCTATATATTTTGTTATTCTCGGTCTTAGTCTTAAACTTCACTTCCTTCATAGCACTCTTCTTCAGAATAACTAATGTCACTTGTGTGCTGCACAGCCTATATATATGGGGAAGCTTTTTTGTAAATAACAACAACAAAGACGTATGGTAACGAATTCGTTTATTCAGTTCACACACATACAATATATATGAAGATAGTAACTGTTCTCGAAAGAACAGATACCACTGAAGACAGTGCAGCTTCTCTAGAATAAATGATAATCAATTGAAACCCTCAGCTACCGACAGCTGTTGTTGACATACATCGATGGGGATAGCAGAAAATGTGTACCCCGTGGGGGACTCGAACCCTGGATCTGACGCTTAAATGGCACACGCTCCATCCATCTGACCCACTGAGGACACAGATGAATATTTACTATCTTCATATATAGTTAAATGGCTACCTGGCCATTGACTTTCGTCTGTGCGAATGCGCACAGGTTGCCCGAACTCTTACGGGAATCGTCACCTTAGTGGGAACGAGTAATGAGTGGATGGGCAAAGTATCTATTAGGAACATTACATATGTAGGTTGTGGACAGTTGGGAATGTGGGTCTCACGGGAAGCGTACAAGGGATAAGTTTCTGCAGTCGCGCTATTCATCTGTGTCCTCGTTGGTTCAGATGGATAGAGTGTCTGCCATATAAGCAGGAGAGCCCGGTTTCGAGTGCCACTTGGGACACACATTTTGAGCTGTCGCCATCGAGGTATGTCAACAACACCTGTTGGCAGCTGAGGGTTTCAATTAATTATCACATATGATATAGTTTTTAAGATTACAATTCACTTCTTGAGGTACAGGTCAGTTTTTGAGGTACAATATAGTTTTTGAGGTAAAATTTGACTCTGATATTCCAATGCAGAGATATTTTTGAGTTATATGCCACAACAGTAACACTGGTTGAGAATATTTTTTACAGTTCTTTTTCCAGTAGCACTAGATGAGAATGTTTACAATTTTTCCAGATATATAAATGTACTCTAAAAGCTAATGCAGAGGTACTTGTTTTTCACTTCTACAAGTGAATTCCACACTCTGTAGCATAGCTTGTACAATAATTATGATGCATTGTGTACGCTTCGAAACCATTTTCCACAACCCCAATACCAAATATTTTTAGAGCAATAATTCTGACAGACTGTGAACTACGTGGATATATACACTTAAAAACTAATGATTTATTTAGAAGATGCACATCACATACACACACAATAAATAAATACACAGTTTTTTCTGTCTATGCTTTTTTTATCATCATCATCATCATCATCATTTAAGAGTGATTATGCCTTTCAGCGTTCAGTCTGGAGCATAGTCCCCTTATAAAATTCCTCCACGATCCCCTATTCAATGCTAACATTGGTGCCTCTTCTGATGTTAAACCTATTACTTCAAAATCATTCTTAACCGAATCCAGGTACCTTCTCCTTGGTCTGCCCCGACTCCTCCTACCCTCTGCTGCTGAACCCATGAGTATCTTAGGAGTCCCTGGTTTGTCAGTTAGAGGTGGGACTCCGTCACCTCCAAAGGTCCGGAGCATGCTTTTTTTTTAATAAATATAAATATACTTTTTGTTTACACTTCTTTTAAACTTACGAACGAAGTACCGGCAGACAGTCAATTTCTGAGGAGACAGTGCTGAAGGTTCAGCAAAGCATGCTTGAAGACCGGCGGATCACCCTGGGTGATCTCTGCACGTTGGTTCCTGAGGTTTCCCAAAGCACCGCTCACAGAATTTTAATGGAAACATTGAACTATCGGAAAGTGTGCACAAGATGGGTGCCACGCATGCTGACTAAGGACCACATGCAGCAACGAGTTGATGCTTCCCGCGCATTTCTTCACCGCATTTCAGCCGAACAGGACAAATTTCTGGACTCAATTGTCACAGGTGACGAAACCTGGGCATACAACTTTACACCAGAGACCAGACAACAATTACGCCAGTCCATAACTTTCTGAACAGCATGGCGGCGAGCTGATATGAAATGGCCATACAAAAACTGCCACAGCGTCTACAAAAATGCATCGACAGAAATAGTGATTATGTCGAAAAATAGCTAAATGTTCAAGCTGTAAACTGATGTAAACCATTGTAGAAATAAACAAGTCTATGTATTTATAAAAAAAGGAGATCTTACTTTTGGGATTATCCTCGTGTATCTCTAAACATTAAACGAAAAAAACTACAAAGATCGAAACTCGTCTGGCTCGAAGGGGGAAACCAGATGACGCTATGGTTGGCCCGCTAGATGGTGCTGTTATAGGTCAAACGGATATCAACTGCGTTTTTTAAAATAGGAACCACCATTTTTATTACATATTCGTGTAATACGTAAAGAAATATGAATGTTTTAGTTGGACCACTTTTTTCGCTAGTAGATGGCGCTGTAATAGCCGCAAAGGTATATGTACGTGGTATCACGTAACATTCCGCCAGTGCGGACGGTATTTGCTTCGTGATACATTACCCGTGTTAAAATGGAACGTTTACCAATTGCGGAAAAGATAGATATCGTGTTGATGTATAGCTATTGTGATCAAAATGCCCAATGGGCGTGTGCTATGTAGGCTGCTCGGTATCTGGACGACATAATCCAAATGTCCGGACCATTCGCCGGATAGTTACATTATTTAAGGAAACAGAAAGTGTTCAGCCACATGTGAAACGTCAACCACGACCTGCAACAAATGACGATGCCCAAGTAGGTGTTTTAGCTGCTGTCACGGCTAATCCGCACATCAGTAGCAGACAAATTGCGCGAGAATCGGGAATCTCAAAAACGTCGGTGTTGAGAATGCTACATCAACATCGATTGCACCAGTACCATATTTCTATGCACCAGGAATTGCATGGCGACGACTGTGAACGTCGTGTACATTTCTGCCACTGTGCACAAGAGAAATTACAGGACAACGACGAAGCGTCATTCACCAACAGCGGTAACGTAAACCAGCATAATATGCACTATTGGGCAACGGAAAATCCACGATGGCTGCGACAAGTGGAACATCAGCGACCTTGGCGGGTTAATGTATGGTGCTGCATTATGGGAGAAAGGATAATTGGCCCCCATTTTATCGATGGCAATCTAAATGGTGCAATGTATGCTGATTTCCTACGCAATGCTCTACCGATGTTACTACAAGATGTTTCACTGTATGACAGAATGGTGATGCACTTTCAACATCATGGATGTCCGGCACATACCTCGCGTGCAGTTGAAGCAGCATTGAATAGCATATTTCATGACAGGTGGATTGGTCATCGAAGCACCATACCATGGCCCGCGCGTTCACTGGATCTGGCGTCCCTGGATTTCTTTCTGTGGGGAAAGTTGAAGGATATTTGCTATCGTAACCCACCAACAACGCCTGACAACATGCGTCAGCGCATTGTCAATACATGTGCGAACATTACGGAAGGTGAACTACTCGCTGTTGAGAGGAATGTCATTACACATATTGCCAAATGCATTGAGGTTGATGGACATCATTTTGAGTATTTATTGCATTAATGTGGTATTTACAGGTATTCACGCTGTAACGGCATGCAGTTCTCAGAAATGATAAGTTCACAAATGTACATGTATCACATTGGAACAATTTGTTGAGAGGAATGTCATTACACATATTGCCAAATGCATTGAGGTTGACAGACATCATTTTGAGCATTTATTGCATTAATGTGGTATTTACAGGTAATCACACTGTAACAGCATGCGTTCTCAGAAATGATAAGTTCACAAAGGTACACGTATCACACTGGAACAATTTTAATTTAAAAAACCTATCTGTTACCAACTGTTCGTCTAAAATTGTGAGCTATATGTCTGTGACTATTACAGCGCCATCTATCACAAAGCGAAAAAAGTAGTCCAACTAAAACATTCATATTTATTTACGTACTACACGAATATGTAATAAAAAATGGGGGTTCCTATTTTTAAAGAAACGCAGTTGATATCCGTTTGACCTATGGCAGCGTCATCTAGCGGGCCAACCATAGCGCCATCTGGTTTCCCCCTTCATGCTAGACAAGTTTCGTTCTTCGTAGTGTTTTCGTTTGACGCTTATTTCGTGAGATATTTGGCCCGGTTACGATCAATGGACCACCCTATATATATATATATATATATATATATATATATATATATATATATATATATATATATACTCCTGGAAATTGAAATAAGAACACCGCGAATTCATTGTCCCAGGAAGGGGAAACTTTATTAACACATTCCTGGGGACACATACATCACATGATCACACTGACAGAACCACAGGCACATAGACACAGGCAACAGAGCATGCACAATGTCGGCACTAGTACAGTGTATATCCACCTCTCGCAGCAATGCAGGCTGCTATTCTCCCATGGAGACGATCGTAGAGATGCTGGATGTAGTCCTGTGGAACGGCTTGCCATGCCATTTCCACCTGGCGCCTCAGTTGGACCAGCGTTCGTGCTGGACGTGCAGACCGCGTGAGATGACGCTTCATCCAGTCCCAAACATGCTCAATGGGGGACAGATACGGAGATCTTGCTGGCCAGGGTAGTTGACTTACACCTTCTAGAGCACGTTGGGTGGCACGGGATACATGCGGACGTGCATTGTCCTGTTGGAACAGCAAGTTCCCTTGCCGGTCTAGGAATGGTAGAACGATGGGTTCGATGACGGTTTGGATGTACCGTGCACTATTCAGTGTCCCCTCGACAATCACCAGAGGTGTACGGCCAGTGTAGGAGATCGCTCCCCACACCATGATGCCGGGTGTTGGCCCTGTGTTCCTCAGTCGTATGCAGTCCTGATTGTGGCGCTCACCTGCACGGCGCCAAACACGCATACGACCATCATTGGCACCAAGGTTTAAGCGACTCTCATCGCTGAAGACGACACGTCTCCATTCGTCCCTCCATTCACGCTGTCTCGACAGCACTGGAGGCGGGCTGCACGATGTTGGGGCGTGAGAGGAAGACGGCCTAACGGTGTGCGGGACCGTAGCCCAGTTTCATGGGGACGGTTGCGAATGGTCCTCGCCGATATCCCAGGAGCAACAGTGTCCCTAATTTGCTGGGAAGTGGCGGTGCGGTCCCCTACGGCACTGCGTAGGATCCTACGGTCTTGGCGTGCATCCGTGCGTCGCTGCGGTCCGGTCCCAGGTCGACGGGCACGTGCACCTTCCGCCGACCACTGGCGACAACATCGATGTACTGTGGAGACCTCACGCCCCAAATGTTGAGCAATTCGGCGGTACGTCCACCCGGCCTCCCGCATGCCCACTATACGCCCTCGCTCAAAGTCCGTCAACTGCACATACGGTTCACGTCCACGCTGTCGTGGCATGCTACCAGTGTTAAAGACTGCGATGGAGCTCCGTACGCCACGGCAAACTGGCTGACACTGACGGCGGCGGTGCACAAATGCTGCGCAGCTAGCGCCATTCGACGGCCAACACCGCGGTTCCTGGTGTGTCCGCTGTGCCGTGCGTGTGATCATTGCTTTTACAGCCCTCTCGCAGTGTCCGGAGCAAGTATGGTGGGTCTGACACACCGGTGTCAATGTGTTCTTTTTTCCATTTCCAGGAATATATATATATATATATATATATATATATATATATATATATATATATATATGGTGTGTCTATATACATGTATATGTATATGTATAATGTTTACACAACACACAGACATACAAAATTACTTAGACTATGATAAAAAGGTCATACTACTACTACTCTGCAGACTCTCTTTGTCTCTCTCTCTTTCTCTCTCATTCTCTTATTCTCTCCCTCTCATTCAGAGTTCTCCACCCCCTTCTCTAGCTATATGTGAGTAGTGTGAGCACTGGAGAGTTTCAATCCTGTCATCACAAATAACTCTTTTATCGTCAGCAGCTCAGTGTACACCTCATGCCCTCTTGATCAAATACTTCATAGTTTGCCATACCAGACGCGGCGGCTGCAGTGGAGCACAGCGAACACCACTATACAGACACTTCAAAATAGTCTTCGATAGAGAGGGCTCTCGTACCATACGACACACACCCTTAGCCCACCTCTGAGTGGCCCTTTCCAATGTGCGAAACGCATACATTCTTGATCGCAGATCGGCAATCTGCAATCCATTTGCATCGTCTTTCATAAGGCTAATAATCCCCTATATTTCTTCAGGATAATGCACGACCGCACGTTGTAGTTCCTGTACGGGCATTTCTGGATACAGAAAATGTTCGACTGCTGCCCTGGCCAGCACATTCAACAGATCTCTCACCAATTGAAAACGTCTGGTCAATGGTGGCACCCAGGTTCGTCGTTGAGTACACCATCGCAGACGCTCCTGTCTGTGATGCAGCGTCAGGGGTAACCGCAGCCATGGTCTCCGAGCTGATAGTCCACGCTGCTGCAAACGTCGTCGAACTGTTCGTGCAGATGTCTGTCTTCTTGCAAACGTCCCCGTCTGTTGACTCAGGGATCGAGACGTGGCTGCACGATCCGTTACAGCCATGTGGATAAGATGCCTGTCATCTCGAGTGCTAGTGATACGAGGCCGTTGGGATCCAACACGGCGTTCAGTATTACCATCCTGAACCCATCGATTCCATATTCTTCTAACAGTCATTGGATCCCGACCAACGCGAGCAGCAATGTCGCGATACGATAGTCCACAATCGCGATAGGCTACAATCCGACCTTTATCAAAGTCGTAAACGTGGTGGTACGCATTCCTTCTCCTTACACGAGGCATCACAACAACGTTTCACCAGTCAACGCCGGTCAACTGGTGTTTGTGTATGAGAAATCGGTTGGAAACTTTCCTCATGTCAGCACATTGTAGGTATCGCCAACGGCGCCAACCTTGTGTGAATGCTCTGAGAAGCTAATCATTTGCGTATCACAGCATCTTCTTCCTGTCGGTTAAATTTCGCGTCTGTAGCACGTTATCTTCGTGGTGCAGCAATTTTAATGCCCAGTAGTGTATATCACATGTGTCCCGCGTTTTATCAAGCGTGTCACTGCCCAAGCTTTTTTTTTAAAAAAAAAAAGAAATGATGGATAATTTCAAGTGTTCTAATGACAAATTCAAAATTACTTAGTCCATCTACATTTATGCAGTCTATATTTACATTCCTGTCACAATCGGAAACTAAAGAGCCACATTATCTTACATCATTTTATTATTCTTCGAAAAATATCGAAATCAAAATGGAAACAACTTAGAGACAGTTGGAGAGAATAACCTTAAAACTTGTCAAACAGAAGTCACGTGATCCAGGGAAAAGTTCATCGAAATGCAGTTCCACTTGTCCTTTGTTTCATCACGTAAGTTTCTTAAAGGATATCTTAATTCCAAGAGATATGCACCGTACCAGTGATCGAAATGGCATTACCTCAAAAAATTTCACGTATCCCCATTTACACAGATAATCCGCAAGCCACAGTATGATACGTTGCAGAGGGTACCTTGTGCCACTATTTGTCATTTCCTTTCCTGTTCCACTCACAAACGGAACAAGGAAAAACGATTATCTATACGCCTTCGTATGAACCCTAATTTATCACATCTTCGTGGTCCTTACGTTAAATGTATGACTTCGCTATCAATCTTCCTCTGTCACAAGATGGAGAAGATTCCTCTGAGAGGTCGTCATTGGCTCCAGTCGAGGAACAGTCGCCACTGCCATGCACCGCATCATTGAGAATAAAGAAAAAACACTACTGGGAAAAATATTGAAGAATTTTTGATACTCGAAGAATTTTTGCAAGTTGAAAAGGAGTAAATACCTTTGATGAAGACACAACAATACTTTACAGATAATGACGACGATAATTGCTTCCTACTGTGTCTGAGGAGTCCAATGAACTCCCTTCTTCAGAAGCAAACATTTGTAAATCTTTAAATACGAGGTGCATTCAAGTTCTAAGGCCTCCGATTTTTTTTCTAATTAACTAGTCACCCGAAATCGATGAAACTGGCGTTACTTCTCGACGTAATCGCCCTGCAGACGTACACATTTTTTACATGCAATGATTCCATGGCATCGGCGAACGCTTCTTTAGGAGTCTGTTTTGACCACTGGAAGATCGCTGAGGCAATAGCAGCATGGATGGTGAATGTGCGGCCATGTTTCATTGTTGGAAAAAGCCAAAAGTAACTAGGAGCCAGGTCAGGTGAGTAGGGAGCATGAGGAATCACTTCAAAGTTGTTATCACAAAGAAACTGTTGTGTAACGTTAGCTCGATGTGCGGGTGCATTGTCTTTGTGAAACAGCACACGTGCAGCCCTTCCCGGACGTTTTTGTTGCAGTGCAGGAAGGAATTTGTTCTTCAAAACATTTTCGTAGGATGCACCTGTTACCGTAGTGCCCTTTGGAACGCAATGGGTAAGGATTACGCCCTCGCTGTCCCAGAACATGGACACCATCATTTTTTCAGCACTGGCGGTTACCCGAAATTTTTTTGGTGGCGGTGAATCTGTGTGCTTCCATTGAGCTGACTGGCGCTTTGTTTCTGGATTGAAAAATGGCATCCACGTCTCATCCATTGTCACAACCGACGAAAAGAAAGTCCCATTCATGCTGTCGTTGCGCGTCAACATTGCTTGGCAACATGCCACACGGGCAGCCATGTGGTCGTCCGTCAGCATTTGTGGCACACACTTGGATGACACTTTTCGCATTTTCAGGTCTCCATGCAGGACTGTGAGCACAGAACCCACAGAAATGCCAACTCTGGAGGCGATCTGTTTAACAGTCATTCGGCGATCCCCCAAACAATTCTCTCCACTTTCTCGATCATGTCGTCAGAATGGCTTGTGCGAGCCTGAGGTTGTTTCGGTTTGTTGTCACACGATGTTCTGCCTTCATTAAACTGTCGCACCCACGAACGCACATTCGACACATCCATTACTCCATCACCACATGTCTCCTTCAATTGTCGATGACTTTCAATTGGTTTCACACCACGCAAATTCAGAAAACGAATGATTGCACGCTGTTCAAGTAAGGAAAACGTCGTCATTTTAAGTATTTAAAACAGTTCTCATTCTCGCCGCTGGCGGTAAAATTCCATCTGCCGTACGGTGCTGCTATCCCTGTGACGTATTGACAATGAACGCGGCCTCATTTTAAAACAATACGCATGTTTCTATCTCTTTCCCGTCTGGAGAAAAAAAAAATCGGAGGCCTTAGAACTTGAATGCACCTCGTACAAGAGGTTGTCTACAATGATTTGGAGTCAGTGAGTTCTGTGCAAAGTTCTGCTTGAAAACAATGATTATGCACTAAATATCTTACCTTATTGCTATACACCATTATCCTTTTGCTGTTACATTCCTGCAAAAGTCTGTGTTGTATTTCCATATTTTGACTTGAATGTTCTGCAGCACGGACCGAAATGTGTTATAATTCATTCGTACGAATTAAATTTCTCAGGAAATTTTTTTAGTTCTTCATTTAAAGAAAATAAACTTCCTATGTGTTCGTCGCAATTTGAGAAGCTGATTTCCAAAAGGTACCAAACCCGAAAACTGAAAAATGTGATAACAGGGGGCAAGCACTACTTAGAACCATTAACAATGTAATAAGAACTGTTATGTACGCCAAAAATCACTATATCCGTTGTATATTTCCCCTTGAGGCCTGCGGTTCAAGGAGAAGAGTACCAAATTCAGTCTTACTTCGTTTCCAGGAAGTACCGAGTCCCGGCAGCCAATCGTTACCCTTCTTCGTAATGACGTTACACAGAACATGGTTGACATTCTAATTTTTACATGACACTGATGACATTGTTTGTTGTAAGGACGTGTCTGTTTTTTTTCTTTTTCTTGTTCATTCTTAGTTCTTAATTACATTATGGAATCTGATATATCAGATGAATACAGTGAATGACGACAAAGCTGAAAATTCAAGGAAAAGGGTATGTTCACCGAAAAGTGGAAGAAAAATGTCACGAAACACATTTTTTATAAAAAAAACTGTAAAATATGAGCACATTATGGGAGAGATTAGGGAACTTAATGCTAAAAGCCATGTGCAACCCGCAAAAAAGACCGACGTAATTAAACTTCTTGGAGACATGGGATCTTCAGTAGGGGATTTGTCCTTTTAGACTGGAACACTGAATGAAGATAACAGTACAGATTCTTCCAGTGATGTTAATGGCAATGGAGTGATTAATGAAGACAATCTGCACCAAAGTAATGCTGTTCTTTGTTTTGGAACATGTTTATTTTTATGTTTATAACGTCGATATTTTTAATTCACACAGGAACGAAAGTCATACATACAGGAAAAGGATGGCGATGTCAGTCTCCTGGATGTTCGTGGATTACCTTCTTGTCACGTGTAGACTTTGTTGTGCAGTAGGTCTTTAATATTGTTCTGCATGGTGATGACAGAACTGCAGAAAGTGTCACGGAATGCAATTTACACCTTTGTTCAGATTGTGTGAAAGTGAAAATAATGAGTAAAATATTTTGTAATATAAAACTAATCTTTCTAACTTTCTTTGCAATATTTCTAACCCTTTAAGCTAATAACAGATCAAAAATGCCTATGCAGAACGTAAACTGCAGTATAAAACACAACAGATGAAAGAGTCAACTATATTGTACTGCTTTTAGTTGTGTAATATAACTACATCACAACAGTTACCGAACTTAACATAGTTTTCTGCCAAAAGGTGTCAAATACATTTCGATTTATGCAATAACAATTAAACAAACTGACATTTAACAGAGGCACTGGGATTAATGTGTCTCAAAATGTGTCTGAATATAACAAAAAAGCTACAAAACATATTCTGATGCTACTGTGACTGTAAAACGTTTTTTTCTTTCTCCTGCTAAATTAGATTTTGTGGATTTGGTACCTTTTGGAAATAAGGTTCTAATTTATGGGTTGAGTTCATAACCTCCTGTTTGTTCTGTGCTTTGAAACTCGACGAGTCGCTTCAATATCAAAGTAATAACAGTAAAATAATGAAGCCATTGTTCTCTGTGATAACCCAGATAGGCTGATGGTGGGCAACTGATGACAAGTGACACGCACACCCGCATCGATCGATAGTAATTCGTTTACCTGCTCTGCAGTGTTTAAGGCCACACTGAACCTGCTCATCATTATTTCTGTTAAACACCACTAATGACATCAAAGTCAAGAGGACGTTAAACCCTATTGACCCTCCTTCCTTCTTTCTGGTAAAATAGAAAAACTAAAATCGAAACTCATATGAACAGATATTAGAATTTAAAAATTTGACAAGGTGAGCGCAAGCAACTCACGGAAACGTCTGTTAAAACACAGTTACATTTTCCGTAGGTTTCATAAAATGAATTTCCTAAAAGATTTATTATTCCTAAGAGCTTTCCATAGAACTCTGAAAATGGATATAGCGTCGACCTAAAGCACGTAATTATTTACAGCTTGTGGTACTGCACACTCACAGAAATACGAAACTGAAAATTTCAAAAAGGAACATATGAAGACTGGTTTGATGTAGCCCTCTGTTCTACTCTACCCTGTGCTACCTTCTTCATCTCCAAATAACTACTGCAACCTACATCCCTCTTAATCTGCTGTTTCTCAGAATGTCCTATAAACCAATCCCTTTTTCTAGTCAGGCTGTGCCACATTTTCGCCCCATTTCTATTCCGTACCTCCTCATAGTTACACAATGTACCCATCTAATTTTCAGCATTCTACTGTAGCGCCAAATTTCAAAAGCTTCTATTATCTTCTTGTCTAAACTGTTTGTCGTCCATGTTTCACTTCCATACATGGCTACACTCCAGACAAGTACCTCCAGAAAAGACTTCCTAACACTTAAATCTATATTCGACGTTAACAAATTTCTCTTCTTCAGAAACACTTTTCTTGCCATTGCCAGTGTAGGTTTTGTATCCTCTCTATTTTGGCCATCATCAGTTATTTTACTACCCAAATAACAAAACTCGTCTACTACTTTATGTGTCTCGTTTCCTAATCTAATGTCCTCAGCATCAGCTGATTTAATTCGACTACATTCCATTTTTCTTGTTTTGCTTTTGTTGCTGTTCATCCTTTCAACACACGGTCCCTTCCGTTCAACTGCTCTTCCAAGTCCTTTGATGTGTCTGACAGAATAACAATGTCGTGAACAAATCTCAAAGTTTATATTTCTTCTCCCTGAACTTTAATTCCTTCTCCAATTTTTTTTTGTTTTCCTTTATAGCTTGTTCAGTGTATAAACTGAATGATAGGCTATCACCCTGTCTCACGCCTTCCCGAGAAGTGGTGGGACAAAGACTGCATGACCCCATTCTGCATTGTTAAGAAATTTATTGAAGATGGTGGATCCAAGATGGCGGCCACAGATGTGGCAAAGTCACAGTGACATCATGGGGTAAGTTCAAATTTTGGCGGGAAAATAGGTCAACTCTACCTCCATCAACATAACCACACACACCCTCTCCTACCCCTCCTATCCCCCTCCCAAATGTCCCCTCTCCCTTCCCCCTCCTCTCTCCTGTCTGCAAACTGATAGGAAAATGACTTAGTCTGTGCCGGCCTGAGTGGCCCAGCGGTTCTAGGCGCTTCATTCTGGAACCGTGCGACCGCTACGGTCGCAGGTTCGAATCCTGCTTCGGGCATGGATGCGTGTGATGTCCTTAGGTTAGTTAGGTATAAGTAGTTCTAAGTTATAGGGGACTGATGACCTAAGATGTCAAGTCCCATAGTGCTCAGAGCCATTTGAACCATTTGAACTTAGTCTGTGCTGGACTGCTGGATAGGATCGATGTAAGTCTACATTTTGTATGCAATGTTTATTTAAACAGTTTGAGTTGTCATAGATAGTAGCTCCAAACAGTGTGTTCACCATGAGGTCCGGAGTCCAACTGACCTAGTTCACAACACCACCACCAGAGGGCCCTGTTGGCACTTCCCCTCCCATGATGTAATCTAATAGGGTGGTCAGGGAAAAGCGATGGGAAATTCGCTCATTCTGTGTGTAGCTGCTGGACTGGGAGGACAGATATAATTGTTTACTGTGTGTCCTATGTGTTCAATTGATGCGATGTCCGTGCTTGAGGTGGAGGGGTTAATGGGTATACGCAGGGTGAAAAGTATTTAAACCGACAAACTCTGGGAGGTTGTAGGGGACATAAAAATAAATATCTTTCCCAATGTCATTTTTTCCTATGAGGATTATTTAAACCGGTGGAAGCCGTATTATGCTCTTCAGTTGTTAGAGGGCGCATTACGCTCTTCAGTTGTAGGCAACTGCTGTCCACCAGTGTAGTAGTGCATCGTCTCTGTTTGCTAATGGAGCGATACATCTGGAGTGAGTACACTGATATGGTTGGTGCATACTACGTAGCGCACCACAATGTACGAGCTGCACAGCAGGTTTATCAACAACAATATACTAATAGCCGTATCCCGCATCATACGACCTTTGCTACTGTGTACCAATGTCTGGGTGAGACCGGGTCATTTAGAAGATTTTCTGGACAGGGAAGGGACCATACTGATGGCAGAAGAATATTTAAACAATATGCTATGTAAATACATGCCACACTTGACATGGACACTGAAAAAAGATAACAGGAGACTTTTGAAACCATCCCTGTCACACTTCTCCCGCTTTTGTGAAAAATACTCTTGTCTTTGAGCATGAGCTGCTTCAGGAGTTATTAAATCCAATGTCTCTAAATACAATTTCAAAAAGATCGCAGCACAATAGTTTGCTTCAGTTTTGCAGTGTATGCCACGACATTTGAACACAGACGCTAAAAAAGGATTGCAGCAAACTTGTGAAACCTCTCAGTCTTCCCCGACTACTCTGGAATATTTGCATGCATAGACAAATTAGGTAAAGTGTTTAACTCCTCAATACATTTGAAAATATTGCTTTAAACAATTTGTTTCAAGTACACTCGCACACAAAACATTGCACTGTCTTCCCAGAAGTAGCGTTCTCGCTTCCCGCGCCCGGGTTCCCGGGTTCGATTCCCGGCGGGGTTAGGGATTTTCCCTGCCTCGTGATGACTGGGTGTTGTGTGATGTCCTTAGGTTAGTTAGGTTTAAGTAGTTCTAAGTTCTAGGGGACTGATGACCACAGGAGTTGAGTCCCACAGTGCTCAGAGTCATTTGAACCATCTTCCCAGAAGACCGTGGAACGGAAATACATTACAACAAACACACTCGAAAATACTTCGCGTGGATTGTTCATAAATTGAAACTAAAATAAATAAGCGCAAATACACCGCCTCGAAACTCTGAAGACGATCCTACATCATGTAGAAAAATGTTGATAAATACAGTATCACAGTAGTTCGCTACACGAAGCACTGTCGTCACTTGGGACTCGCAAAGCTCGGCATAGAGTGAAGTGACGACTGCAAGCAGGGTTTCCCGGCTGGATCCACGAGCACGCGAAAGCCATGGCTGGCAGACCAGCCCCAAATTGTCCTGCATGCTCAGACCAGCACTCATCTGCACGTGGGGTAAACTGCTGCACTCATATTGGTTCCCTGGGTAAAATGGCGGCTGGATGGGGTAGTGGTTATATAAACCCTCGTCGTGGTGCAGTCGCTCTCATTCTGCCTTCTTAAGTTCGCCAGTATGGTTGATGGTGTGTTCTTGTGCCATTTTTTTTCCGGAAAAAGCTCTGTGCTGCACCTCACAGTGCATGCAATTTTACTTACCGGTTACTAAGGCACACATCCGTTTTCTTCCCCACCTGGGTGCACGAATGGCAAAACGTCATTTTTTCGGATGAATCCAGGTTATGTTTACAGCATCATGATGGTCGCATCCGTGTTTGGCGACATCGCGGTGAACGCACATTGGAAGCATGTATTCGTCATCGCCATACTGGCGTATCACCCAGCGTGATGGTATGGGGTGCCATTGGTTACACGTCTCGGTCACCTCTTGTTCGCATTGACGGCACTTTGAACAGTGGACGTTACATTTCAGATGTGTTACAACCCGTGGCTCTACCCTTCATTCGTCACAATACGCCAGTCACTACTCTTGATGAACTGTGGTATCGTGTTGAAGCTGCATGGGCAGCTGTACCTGTACACGCCATCCAAGCTCTGTTTGACTCATTGCTCAGGCGTATCAAGGCCGTTATTACGACCAGAGGTGGTTGTACTGGGTACTGATTTCTCAGGATCTATGCACCCAAATTGCGTGAAAATGTAATCACATGTCAATTCTAGTATATTGTATTTGTCCAATGAATACCCGTTTATCATCTGCATTTCTTCTTGGTGTAGCAATTTTAATGGCCAGTAGTGTATTTACTGCAGAAGCTGAAGTGTAGCTCCACTGGCTTGGGCCGACCACTGGTCCACAACGGAAATAGTAAACATTCTGAACGTCCTCAGCGCGGCCCGGCCGCCATTATGAACAAGGTAATGCAAAACAACGGGTCTGACAATATGACGCGTTGCGGTCTGGCCAGGCATTAATCGACCCAACGCGCTGTGTGAACACTCTGTAACTGTTCGGTATGGCCCATACATAAGTCTAACATAGATGCTCCGGTAATCTTTGGAAGAAAGACCACTTAATTCTCGCGAAATCCCACGCCACGCTCCTACCACCCCCGCCCCCTCTCCCCCTCCTCCCACTGTCGTACTCCATATTCGACGAGGGTCCGTCGCTTTTTTTTTTGGGGGGGGGGGGGGGGCGAGGAATGTTACAGTAAAGTCAAGCGCCGGCACGCTAGTCGCTAGATAAGAGAGAAGGCTGTGAGGAAAGGTCGGCCAATCGCATGCTGACCGACCCCTTTCCAGCAGTGGCCCCTAGGTGAAGAGGACATAAGCGCCGCGACTGGCTGGTGACGACCCATTTCAATTGCAGTTTCAAGATTAGACACTTGGATAGCACCATCAACGTTAGGCACTTCAATAGAAGTTCCGCAAAGACTTTGATCAGTTAGATATCAGGAGTCACTGCAAAAACTGATTATTTCGTATGTCGCCCTTTGCTTACGACACACCTGTGTAATTGCCAAAGTTAAGTATTGTAATATTCTCATTGTCATAAAACTCATCAATACGAGTTGTTTGCTTGTTTGTCTAGCGAACCGAGTAACCAGGATTCCTAGACACGACAAAAAGTTGTAAAATACCAAAACTATAGTACATCATTAAGCATTTACAAAGCGGTAATAATAGATATAGCATGTATAGCGTATCGTTCCTAAACTACAATGAAGAAATATTTACATTAAAAAATTCATCAAGAGAGTAAGAAGAGTTTTCCAATAGATATTCCTTCCATTTACTCTTTAAATGGTGGCATTCCACTGGTAAGATTTTTTTATGTTTGGTTCGAGTACGTTGAAGACCTTTATGCTTGAGTAATGAACTCCCTTTTGCGACAAGACAGATTTTTTTGTTGTCGATATGCAGGCCGTGTTCATATCTAGTAGAATGATCGTGATAGGCACTATCGATTTTGGACATGGAGAGGTTATTAATTAAAAAGCACATAAGGGATAGGATATAAGACGCCGTAATTGATAAAATGTTATGTCTTTTGAAAATATTTCTGCAAGAATTATTTCTATTGACCACTTACAATTTGTTTGGCTCTGTTTTGAGCTGCAAATATCTTCTTTGCCACTGTTTCGTTACCCCAAAATAGAATGCCATCAGACAATAATGAATAAAAATAACCACAATAATCAGGATTAGTATCAACCGTTGATCCTACAATACAGAGCACACAAGTTGCTGAATTAATGTTTTTGTCGAATCTGGAAATCCCAAGACCACTGTAATTGACTGTCAATGTGTAGGCAGAATATACAAGGTGCATGTCTTGATCATTGCATATTAATCTTATGTCCTCCAGAACTTCATGAGATCCATGAAACGGAATTATTATTGTTGTTGTTGTTGTCTTCAGTCCTGAGACTGGTTTGATGCAGCTCTCCATGCTACTCTATCCTGTGCAAGCTGCTTCATCTCCCAGTACCTACTGCAACCTACATCCTTCTGAATCTGCTTAGTGTACTCATCTCTCGGTCTCCCTCTACGATTTTTACCCTCCACGCTGCCCTCCAATGCTAAATTTGTGATCCCTTGATGCCTCAAAACATGTCCTACCAACATGTTATTATTATTATTATTATTATTATATTTATTTATTATATTTATTTTTTATTTATTTATTTTTAGATGAGCGAAAACATGGTTGGTAGATGTGGAAAGGTCGCTGTCAGGGGTTATTTCTCATCTAAAAGAGATGTATCAATGGCAAAGAGAGTAAATTTGCTTTTTGCTTTAGCTTTTGTCTATAGCAGAAGGTCATTAATAAAAACGGGAAACAGCAAGAGGCCCAGTACAGTTTTGTGAATGGCTTTAGCACCAAGTGGAAGATAACGAACATTTTATAAATAACGTGATATGGACTGACGGATCTAGCTTCAATCGTGAAAGTATTTTCCATTTCCACAATAGCCATTATTGGTCCGAACAAAGCTGGCATGTCAGCCGTGAACTTGGCTTTCAGTCATGTTTTAGCATGAACCTGTGGGTTGGAAACGTGAGAGAAGCGCTTTTGGGTTCTTACCTATTACTGTACAAGGTGAATTCACCCTTGTATCGTTTGTTTCTTTGCAATACTTTGCCTGACGCATTAGGGAACATTCCACTTGGGATTCGGCAATAGCTATGGTTTCAGCATGATCGTACGCAGCCACTCTTTGGAATGAATGTGCATAACTATTCGAATGAAGCGTTTCCAGGGAAATGGATGGAGATAGGAATAGGGGCGGGGTGACGGTGACCGTGGGGGGGGGGGGGGGTGACGGTGAGGGTGGTGGTGGGGTTATGATATCATCGATGACGCCAGAACTCTCCATACACACTTTCCAATGCAAATTTAAAGATGGATCCAACATGGCAGTTGCTCGCTTTTATCGCGTGTAAATTTCCTGTTCATGTTTTAGTATTAGGAGGCGATTTCAATTCACTAGATATGTACTGAGACAGTCGTTGGAGCTCTATTAGCGTATGTTTAATTTTGAAGAAACTTTGCAAAATATGCTTCCTGAGTACGCACTCTGTATTGACAACATTATGTTTTCTGCACACGCCTTTTTTAGCGGCTCTAGAATGATTAATGAGTGAACAACAGACTGTGATGTCGCTGCTAAGTTACCAGCGTGAACCACGGACTGAGCGGTGGGCTCTGTGTCTAAAACCTGGTGTCGTCTGAGATAAAGCCTCACTTGCTTCCCCACAACACATTTTTGTAATGAAATTACATATTATGTAATAGAAAATAGCTTCTTTTACCTAAATTATTGTATCACCGCCCCCTATCAGGCCTCACGAAGATTAATAGAAATTTGTTGAACGTTTTGTAGTCAGGTATGGGGGCATGACGATAGCTACTGCAGGTCAGTCCTGGATCTCCATTTCCCTATGCCCATGTAAATTTGGAAAACATTCGATAAAAATCGAAAAGAAGCAGAATTTCAGTTAGACACACAAGCGGCAATCATCTTACTCAACATGGAGATACACTGTGAGATTAAAAGTACCCGGACACCCCAAAAACATACGTTTTTCATATTAGATGCATTGTGCTGCCACCTACTGCTAGGTACTCCACATCAGCGACCTCAGTAGTCATTAGACATCGTGAGAGAGCAGAATGGGACGCTCCGCGGAACTCACGGACTTCGAACGTGGTCAAGTGATTGGGTGTCACTTGTGATATACGACTGTATGCGAGATTTCCACACTCCTAAACATCCCTAGGTCCACTGTTTCCGAAGTGATAGTGAAGTGGAAACATGAAGGGACATGTACAGCGCAAAGACGTACAGGCCTACCTCGTCTGTTGACTGACAGAGACCGTCGACAGTTGAGGAGGGTCGTAATGTGTAATAGGCAGATATCTATCCAGATCATCAAACAGGAATTCCAAACTGCGCCAGGATCCACTGCAAGTACTATGACAGTTAGGCGGGAGGTGAGAAAATTTGGATTTCATGGTTGAGCGGCTGCTCATAACCCACACATCACGCCGGTAAATTCCAAACGAAGCCTCACTTGGTGTAAAGAGCGTAAACATTGGGGGTGTGGGTATGGCGAATGTCCGGTGAACGTCATCTGCCTGCGTGTGTAGTGCCAACAGTAAAATTCGGAGGCGGTGGTGTTATTGTGTAGTCGTGTTTTTCATGGAGGGGGCTTGCAACCCTTGTTGTTTTGCGTGGCACTATCACAGCAGACGCCTACATTGATGTTTTAAGCATCTTCTTGTTTCCCACTGTTTCAGAGCAATTCAGGGACGGCGACTGCATCTTTCGACACGATCGAGCACCTGTTCATAATGAACGACCTGTGGCGGAGTGGTTACACGAAAATAACATCCCTGTAATGGACTGGCCTGCACAGAGTCATGACCTGAATTCTATAGAACACCTTTGGGTTGTTTTGGAACGCTGACTTCGTGCCAGGCCTTACCGTCCGACATCGATATCTCTTCTCAGTGCAGCACTCCGTGAAGAATGGTTGCCATTCCCCAAGAAACCTTCCAGCACATGACTGAACGTATGCCTCCAAGAGTGGAAGCTATCATCAAGGCTAAGGGTGGGCCAACACCATACTGCATTCCAGCATTACCGATGGAGGGTGCCACGAGTCATGTAAGTCATTTTCAACCTGGTGTCCATATATTTTTGATCATATAGTGTATATCACAAAAGTAAGATCATATACTGTATCAGTTAGCTAGCAGAGATTATCGGTCAAAGGCATCTTCGTTACTGAAGTAACGTACAAACATATTATGCACTATCACATTTTTAGTAGTGTTGCAACTAGCAGTACCAAATGCATTAGGATTTAGTGCAGTTTTCAAATCAGCCGTGTGTAAAGCCATCTGTTCCATAAAACTTGGGTTTTTCTAAGAGAGTAATATCATCTACATAATCAAACTCCTTGGAGAGATTACAAAAAATACCAACTGGAAATATATTATTATTTAAGGCTTGTACTATTTGATGAGTGAATGTATAAACAGCATTCTCAGTAGAGCAACCATTCTGAAATCCAAACTGTGATATACTAAGTAAATTGTTTCCACTTAAGTGTAGTGTGCGATTACTTTTTCGAATACTTTGGGAAAAAAGCTGCCAGTAAGGAAACTGGACGATAATCGTTTAAAGTTCTGCTCGTCACCTTTATTATGAAATGGTTTAACATTTATAAATTTTAACCTGTCTGATAAAATTGCCTGATTCAATTAACATTGCATATATCTCTAGGACATTAATTATTAAGCTAAAACAAGTTTTTCAGAATTCTGTTTGAAATTTCCTCAACACCACACGCGCTATTAAGTTTAGTGAAAGCTGTTGGTGCTACTTCTAGTTGCTTAAAGTTTTGTGGAATGAAGTTTTTAATACATTCGTTTGCTTCTCCATCTAAATCATTTAATCCTATATTTGCTGCTACGTTTAGAAAGTGATTGTTAAAAGTACTTGCAGCTTGTGAATTATCGGTCACAAGATTGTCATTTAGTTCAGTGTTATTGAACCTTGTGCACTGACTAGCTGTCCTGTCTACCGTTTGGCAACATCCCGTACAGTTTTATTATCTTATTATCTGCGTAGCTCAAACACTGCAACGACTTTTACTTATTGTTTGTATACAGTAGCATAGGAAGACTACATGATTAAATTTGCAGTGATTTCGGTGTATGCAGGATGCGAAATTAATTAAACAGAGCTCCGTCTGTAGCAGCAATAACGGCTCTAACCAGGCTGGGGATCAAATCGAACTGAGCTTGGATGATAGATCGTGTACGTCACTCCACACTGCTTCACCTCTATGCCCGAGTTCATCAATCGTAATGGCTGGCGAATGGCGATATGTCAACCTCTCGCCAACCTATGGCCGAATGTTTTCTACGGGCGAGAGATGTGGAGAACGCATTGGCCAGGGCAATAGTCGAACACCCTCTGTATCGACGTAGGTCACGATAGCGTGGGCAACGAGCGGGCTCGCGCTATCTTCTTAAAAGACAACGCTGTGGAGGCCTCGCAGATAGTACGAAGCCACCGGCCTTAACGCGTTAGAAATATTACGGCCGCTGTCCAAATTACTGGCTGTGTGAATCAGATGGGATCGTGTTGTATACCTAATTGCACCCCATACCGTGATGCCAGATTATGGACCCTTATGACGATGACGAATGCAACATGGCAACGTTTGTTATCCTCAGAGCCTTCACACGTGGGTAGGTCAGTCCTGATGTTATACGCAGAACCGGTTCTCGCCTGAAAAGACGACGTGCTGCCGCTAGTGTCTTCAGCGTTGTCGCTCGGCGCTCCAGTGTCGCACACCCCTCTCTGCTGCCGTGTCGAAGGCAGCCACAATAACTATGGCGGTGCAGACAGTCCGTGGTGCTCCAGAAGACGTGGCACAGGCCGCTAAAATGAAAATGGAATTACGGTGCGGATTCTGTTTTTGCAGCTGTGGCGGGTGTACAATTGAGACTGCCACTCCGGCATACGACTGAACTCCTTTATTCGTATTTTCGCCTCTGAGATTTTGATTTTCCCTTCCTAGCTCTGACGTACACAGAGGTCGTAAAAGTCATTGGATACATCCCAATAACGTGTCGGACTTCCTTTATCCCAACGCAGTGCAGTAACTCTTAGTGGCATGGGCTCCAGAAGTTGTTGGAAGTCCCCTGCACAAGTATTGAGCCATGCTGCCTCTTTAGCATTCCACAACTGCGAAAGTGTTGGCGGTGCAGGATTTTGTGCACGAACTGACCCCTCGATTATGTCCCATAAATGTTCGATGGGATTCATGTTGAGCGATCTGAGAGTGCAAATCATTCGCTCTAAGTGTCCAGAATGTTCTTCAAACCAATCGTGAACAATAGTGGCCCGGTGAAATGACGCATCTTTATCCATAAGAATCGGCGTTGTCGTTAGAATGAAGTCCACGAATGGCTCCAATGATCGGTTCAGTAGGACCAGGGGACCCAGTCCATTCCATATAAACGGAGCCAACACTGTTATGGAGTCACCACTAGTTTGCACAGTGCCTTGTTGGCAACTTGGGTGCATAGCTTCTTGGAATTTGTACCCCACTCGAACCCTGCCCTCAGCTCTTGCCATCTGAAATGGGGGCTCATCTAACCAGACCACGGTTTCCCAGTCGTCTGAGATCAAACAAAAATGGTCACGACTACAGGAGAGGCACTCCAGGCGATGCTGTGCTGTTAGCAAAGGCACTCGCTTGGTCGTCTGCTGCCATAGCGCATTAACGCCAAATTTCGCCGCACTTACCTAACGGATACGTTTGGTGTTAGTAAAGCCACTCGCGTTGGTCACTGCTGCCATAGCGCATTAACGCCAAAATTCGCCACCCTTTTCTAACCGATATGTTCGTCGTACGTCCCACGTTGATTTCTACGGTTATTTCACGCAGTGTTGCTTGTCTGTTAGCACTGACAACGCCGCTGCTCTCGGTCGTTAAGTGAAGACCGTAGACCAATGCGTTGTCCGTGGTGAGAGGGGATGCCTGAAATTTGGCATTTTCGGTGCACTCTTGATACTATAGATCTGGGAATATTGAATTCCCTAATGATTTCCTAAATGAAATGTCCCATGGGTCTAACACGAACTGCTATTCCGCATTCAGAGCCTGTTAATCCCCGTCGTGTGGCTATAATCACGTCATAAACTTTTTCACATGAATCACCTAAGTACAAATAACAGCTCCGCCAATGCACTGTTCTTTTATACCTTGTTACGCGACACCACCAACATCTGCATATGTGCACATCGCTATCCAATGACATTTGTCGTCTCAGTGTATTCTCTTTTTCTAACTTATCGATTTATCCTGTTAAGTTTTCTTCTTCAATTGCCGATAATGCTGCTTCACTCAGAAGCTCAGGTGCTATTCCTACATTTATCTTCTTAAATTGTTGTCTTTCGTCATTTACAAATTTTGTTGTTTCCGGCATGTCTGTTGCGAGAAACACAACAGTTTATTGATCGGGCATTGACAGTCAAACTTTTGAGTGTTGAATAAAAACTGCTGCAGCCGTTGTAAACCCTTTATTACAGGCACTGCCGGTTTCGTGATATAAATTACATAATCGGTTGCAAATCCGAATAAAAAGAAGAGACGGTAAACAATCGTACGCAAAGACGTTATTAAATAATAGGTAGTGTCAGAAAGACTGAATAAAACATTATAGTGTTCAAGCCACTTTTACAATCTGATTCTAAACCTTTCTTCAAAATTTGGGAAATTTTGCAAAAAGGCGATAATCATGAATTAAAACGAGTCACTGGCAAGAGGGGGAAAGGGGGGGGGGGGAGAGGAGGCGGGCAGTCGCAGGCTTTCGTCTTCGAGCGACTTTACCTGAGGTACTGTTCACTCTATACTTCGTCTTCTTTCTCTTTCTCTTCCCCCTTTCCCTCCATTTTACGATGCTTTTTATAATCTTTCCTCTCGTACCCATTTGTGCATAGGTTCCAGTTTTATTACCGTGTTTTAATCCATCATTATCGTTTTTTTTTAATTTCCCAAATTTTAAAGAGAGGGTTTGTATCGGACTGTAAAAGTGGCTTGACCACTACATTTATGTCCACAGCTGCATAAATACTTCGCAAGCCGCCGTATGGTGCGTGGCGGAGAATACCCCGTACCACAAAAAATGGCTCTGAGCACTATGGGACTTAACTTCAGAGGTCGTCACTACCCTAGAACTTAGAACTACTTAAACCTAACTAACCTAAGGACATCTCACACATCCATGCCCCAGGCAGGATTCGAACGTGGGACCGTAGCGGTCGAGTGGTTCCAGACTGTAGCGCCTAGAACCGCTCTGCCACTGCGGCCGGCCCCCGTACCACCACTAATCGTTTCCTTCCCTGTTCCACTCGTAAATAGAGCGAGGGAAAAACGACTGTCTGTATACCTCCATAAGAATCCTAATCTCTATAATATTCTGTTCATGGTACTTAAGCAAAATGTTCGTTGCCGGCAGTAGAATCGTTCTGCAGTCAGACACAAATGTCGGTTATCTACATTTTCTCAATAGTGCTCCTCGGAAAGAACGTCGATCCCAAATACACGAACAGTACTCAACAGTAAGGCACTAGTGTCCTATATGCTGTCTCTTTTACAGATGAACCACACTTTTCTAAAATTTTCCAATTATACCGAAGTTGACTATTAGCCTTTCTGACTAAAATTCTTACATGCTCATTCCATTTCATATTACTTTGAGAGATATTTAGTCGACATGACTATGTCAAGCAGCACACCAGTAATGCTGTACTCCAACATTATGGGTTTGCTTTTCCTACTCGTTTGCATCAAGTTATATTTCTCTACGTTTAGAGCTAGCTGTCATTCATCATCCTTACTATAAATATTGTTCAAGTCATCTTGTTTCTGCCAGACCGGTTAGCCGAGCGGTGTAACGCACGGCTTTCCGGAATGGGAAGGAGTGCCTGGTCCCCGGCACGAATCCGCCCAGCGGACTTGTGTCGCGGTCCGTTGAGCAGGCCAGTCTGTGGATGGTTTTTAGGCGGTTTTCCATCTGCCTCGGCGAATGCGGGCTGGTTCCCATTACTCCGCCTCAGCTACACTATGTCGGCGATTGCTGCGCAAGCAAGTTCTCCACGTACGCGTACACCATCACTACTCTACCGCGGAAACTCAGGGGTTACACTCGTCTGGTTCGAGACGTTCCCTGGGGGTCCACCGGGGGCCGAACCGCACAATAACCCTGGGTTCGGTGTGGGGCGGCGGAGGGGTGAAGTGGACTGCGGTAGTCGTCGTGGGGTTGTGGACCACTGCGGCTGAGGCGGGGACGGAGCCTCTCCGTCGTTTCTAGGTCCCTGGTTAACATTCAATACATACAATACATCTTGTATCCTCATACAGTGACTCAGTGACGATACCTTCCTACACACCACAGCATTTTCAGCAGCAGATTGCTGCTTACCCTGTCCGCCCTGTCATTTATGTATATACAAAAAAGCAGCGGTCCTATCACACTTCCCCGGGGATCCCTGACGACATCCTTGTCCCTGATTAACACTCCCAGTCGAGAACAACATACTCAATTCTGTCACTTAAGGAGTCTTCGAGCATCTCACATGCCTGGGGAACTATTCCGTATGCTTGTCCCTTCGTTAAAATTGGGCAGTGTGGCACCGTGTCAAACTCCTTACGAAAATCTAGGAAAATGGAATCTGCCTGTTGCCCTTCATCCATGGTTCGCAGGATCTCTTGTCAGAAAAGGGCAAGCTGAGTTTCGCACGAGCAACGTTTACTAAAACTATGCTGATTTGTAGACAGAAGCTTTTACAGCTCAAGGAAATTTTATTATATTCGAACTGAGAATGTGTTCAAGGATTCTGCAGAAAACCGAAGTTGAAGATATTGGTCTGTAATTTTGCGTGTCCGTTATTTTACCCTTCATGTATACAGGATTCACCTGCGTTTTGTTTTCCAGTCGCTTGGGACTTTGTGGTGGGCGAGAGGTCCGCGATAAATGCGAGCTAAGTAAGGGGTCACTGGTGCGGAGTACTCTTTGTAAAACCGAATTTGGATTACATCCGGATCTGGTGACTTGTCTGCTTTCAAGTCCCTCAGTTGTTTCTCTACACCAGGCATGCCCATTACTACGACCTCCACACGGTATGCATGCGGCCAACAAACAACAATATGTTTGCACTATTCTCCTGCGTGAACGAATTCTTAAACGCGAAATTTAAAACTTCGGCTTTACTTTCGCTATCTTCTACTGCCACACCAGACTAGTCAACGAGTAACTGGATAGGAGCCTTAGACCCACTTAGCGATTTCACGTAGGACCAGAACTTTCCACTACTAGTTGTAAGCTTCCCGTATTGATCTTTTTACAGACGTACGAATTACTGTAATGTAAGTACTCAGTCTTGCGGACACTGTTTATTACTGTGATACGGTCTTTGCGTAATATTGTTTACGGTCTCTTTCTTCATTTGATTCAGATGTGCAGCGGATGATGTAACTTAAGTTACGAAACCGGTCGTGCCTTTATTACAGGATTTACAACAGCTGCAAAGGTTTTTGTCCAATACGTTTGTTGTTTGTGACACTGTTATATTCGAATGTATCCTCCCCTCTCGAGATTTGCTACCAATAATGCTTCGAAAATTCCCTCCGCTTCCCCTACTTTCCGTGTTCATAGTTAACTCTAAGTAGGCATAATTGTGTAACAACGTAGTGACTCACAGTGAAAGGTGTCCGAAACGTCCCGGCTTGCCGCTGACGACGCCACCTCCGCTGCCGAAGCCGACTTACCGGTGGGAGGCGGTGTCAGCCGTGCTGCTGATGTAAGCTGCGCTCCACTCAGCCCGAACGCTGACGCTTCGCAAACTGACTCGACGCGACACGGCACCGACCGCGGACAACTCCACGCAGTCGACTTCGCGAAGAATACCTGCACGTCAACGATTATCACAAACCCTTCCCCCCAAGCAACACACTGTCTCACATCTGGTATTACAACTACCATGCGCAGTCACTAACGGAACAAGTGGATTCCGTTTTCCACAAAAATACGTAATGCAACAGGAGTGGACGTTAAGTCACAACTACAACGGCGGCCATCTTGACCGAGAATGTGGTACAAAAATGAGGTAAAAAGCCCTATGAAGAAATTTATAAAAATAAAGGACCCCAGAAGAGAAAAATGTGAAAGAAATACCTACGAACAGCAAACAACGGTTTAATTTATGTATACATATAGGTGGGGAAAGTCAGCTGCTAAATAATCGTTGAAATTCATGGTGAAAGCTTTTAGCTGTCTTTTATTTTGCACAGTGCTACTAGTTTCGGTCTCGGACCATTTTCAAGCTTAGCCTAATCGGCGAAATACAAAACGTTAGAGATCTCTAACGTTCGCAGAAGTGAAGCTGTGAGGAGGCGGCGGGCGTTGTGGTTGGGTAGCTCAGTTGGTAGGTCACTTGCCCCCGAACGGCAAAGGTTCCGAGTTCGAGTCCCGATCCGGCACACAGTTTTAATCTGCCAGGAAGTTTCATCTCAGAACACATTGTTATTTATTGGAACGGAAAACAGTCATTCGGTTGCTTTCCGAAGAAATATTGGCGAGAGGCGGAGTTAAAAACATGGGTATATACTGGACCGGAATATATACAGAGGAAGAACTATTTCGTGACGATCTATCGAAATATGCGTCGGAGATAGAGAAATGCGTTGAGTAGCGAGCAAATTGATAGGAAGATTTATATACCAGAATAGTCGGGACGTTTAGAAGAGATTTCAGAGGAAAGAGAAATTAAAGCTCATAGATCACGAGAGCTAGAATTGAGGTTGTTTAGTGCAGAAGACAGAGAGAGAGGGGGAGGCCATCATTAAGAACAGTTTATTGAATCAAGAGTGGAAGAAGGAGGCTGATGCTGTTCTACGGAGACACACACCGACTTTTTCCGTCGTTTCCAGAACATTTGAAAGTTTCAAGCATAGATTTTTAGTGAAATGCTTTATCCCATACGTAACCAATAAGCTGGAAGTATAGAGAGGTGTCGCGCAGGGCAATAGTTATCATGAAAAAGAATGACATCATCAAAAGAGTGACAAACTAATACTTCAGTCCACTGACAATTGCACTTATTACATTAATGGGCAAAAAGTTAACCCCTACTCACTACAAAAGCGGATGGATACGATCATTCCATTTGTTTCCTTTATTTGTCAAAATTAAAATAAATTTAGATATATTTTAAATACAAAAATAATATGGAGAAGCGTACCTTATGGGTGGGTGAAGAGAAACAGCTGAATCATTAGCCAAGGACAGAAAAAAACATGCAACATACACTACTGGCCATTAAAATTTTACACCAAGAAGAAATGCAGATGATAAACGGGTATTCATTGGACAAATATATTACACTAGAACTGACATGTGATTACATTTTCACGTAATTTGGGTGCATAGATCCTGAGAAATCAGTACCCAGAACGACCACCTCTGGCCGTAATAACGGCCCTGATACGGCTGGGCATTGAGTCAAACAGAGCTTAGATGTCGTGTACAGGTACAGCTGCCCACGCAGCTTCAACGCGATACCACAGTTCATCAAGAGTAGTGACTGGCGTATTGTGACGAGCAGGTTGCTCGGCCACCATTGACAAGACGTTTTCAATTGGTGAGAGATCTGGAGAATGTACTGGCAGGTCACGCAGTCGAACATTTTCTAAATCCAGAAAGGCCCATACAGGACCTGCAACACGCAGTTGTGCATTATCCTGCTTAAATGTAGGGTTTCGCAGGGATCGAATGAAGAGTAGAGCCACGGGTCGTAACACATCTGAAATGTAACGTCCACTGTTCAAAGTGCCGTCAATGCGAACAAGAGGTGACCGAGACCTGTGACCAATGGCACCCCATACCATCACGCCGGGTTATACGCCAGGGAAGTGTTATAGGACAATTAATGTTCACAAAAGATACACAGACCCAAAAACATGCAGGAGCAGCGCATATTAGACGCAGGGGGTCCGACAGTCGATCAGTTCCAGTCATTCCACCAGGAAGGAGGTACACGGCTCGTGTTGTCTGTATTTCAACCACACCTAGACGGTCAATACCGCGGTTCGATCGTGTCCGCATTGTTACTTTGTGCCAGGAAGGGCTCCCAATAAGGGAAGTGTCCAGGCGTCCAGAAGTGAACCAAAGCGATATTGTTCGGACATGGAGGAGATACAGAGAGACAGGGACTATCAATGAAATGCCTCGCTCAGGCCGCCCAAGGGCTACTACTGCAGTGGATGACAGCTACCTACGGATTATGTCTCGGAGAATCCCTGACAGCATCGCCACCACGTTGAATATTGCTTTTCTTGCAGTCACTGGACGTCGTGTTACGACTCAAACTGTGCGTAATAGGCTGTATGATGCGCAACTTCAGCCCCGTCCATGGCGAGGTCCATCTTTGCAGTGCGGTACAGACAACAACTTGCCGAATGGGCCACTCAGGATTGGCATCACGCTCTCTTCACCGATAAATGTCGCATATGCCTTCAACCAGACAATCGTCGGAGACATGTTTGGAGGCAACCCGGTCAGGTTGCACGCCTTGCAAGGGGAGGCTGCCAATTGTGAAATTCAGATTCGATTCATACTGCGCATAATAAAAGCTCAGGGCCAGAGGTGTAATGCGGCAAAGCACCAAGATGCACTTCTCAGCCGTTGTCGAGTAAATCGACAGTTAAAAGAAACCGTTGCGGTGAAATACTCTCTACGATTAAAAATTTACTACAGCGTAGTGGCGCAGCGGTAAGCGCTCGGGTTCGTAATCCGAAGGTCGCCGGATCGAATCTCGCCCCCATGCTACCTTTTTCTTTTTTTTAGTATTTGTTTTTTGTAATTCAAATGTGTATATACACACAAACACACACACACACACACTTCGAACATCATTATGTTTTCCGCAAACAAAGTTGTATTTCACAAATGTTATTAATTGTCTTCGTAATGTTTACCACGCATAGTTAACGGAAGACGTAGAAACGATATTCCTAAACGAATACGTATAGCGTAAGTCAAACGTTCGAATTAGAATAGAGACCCCACGAACTTAAATTTGCTGTGGCAGGTATGAAATATAAACTCCGTTACTCGCTCGTTAGACTTGAAGGACAGATGTTGAATGGGCCGAAACGAGCCTCCACATAACAGCGTAGTTGCCTGCTAACTTCGAAAGAAGGTAGATGCGGTCCCTAGCGCAACTTATAACATCGTCGAAAATCAGTGCGGACGTGAGAGCTTTGGTACACCCTGTTAAACAAACGGACAAATGGAGGCGGTACAATTGGAGAGCGATCCGCCTTCACCAACATGCATAAGCAATTCATAAATAGTTTATGTGTGTGTGTGTGTGTGTGTGTGTGTGTGTGTGTGTGTGTGTGTGTGTGTTTCATGTTCGTGTTCATTTAACAAGCGCTAAATCATGTTAGTAATGGGCCAGGGTGGGTTCAAGCGCCAAATTCGAGATCACATTGAAATACTCCACCCACGTCTCTCCGTGTGAGTGTGGTATATTCAAGGTCACCGTGTAACCTGACATATGTCACATGTCAAGATAACATTTTTCCCGTGCCTCTTGGGCAACTGTGTCCCCAAATTCAACGTCACAGTCCTTCCATTGATCGAGGCTAATTGTATGACTTAAAAAAGGCTGGAAATCAAGCCCCCCTCCCCCTACCCCTTTTTTCAATAGTCCAGTAGTGTGAGCATTATTATGCGAAGTCTGTGCACCGTAGTGAAAGGATCATCAGATAGATCAGCTAGAGTGTTATGCTACTTAAAAAAATGGTGGTAAATATTATGTTCATTTATGACCCCAAATTACATAAGACACCTTTGACATGACAGTGTGTGACAAAAAAGTTGCAGGAAATACGAAGGGGCGCAGTGTCCCATTGGGTGACTTGCTATAATTTAATGACATCATGACATTTTCTGTAAACATTCTAACGTATGGTAAACTCCAATAGGTTTTTCCATTTTTGCGTAACATTTTTGACTGATTTTCTCCGCCTTTCGAAGATCTTAATCCAAAAGTATGAGTCTTTTAATCCTTAACATCTATCACGGTGCTTTTTTGAACAAATAAACTATTGCTACATAACAAGTCTATGGGTATAATGTCCTTGCATTATTTATTTGTGACGTCATAGTTTCTTAAAAACAATGGCATTTTCTGTAAGCACTCAAACATATGACCAACTCCCAATGCTATTAACAATTTTAGGATAACTTGTTACATTTTGTGACCAATTTGCTCCCACATTTCAAGACTGTCACCTTGAGACACACATAAATACAAGACTTATGTGTTGAACAATTAGTGCGGTGTGATATTTTACAAAATACATTAAATAATTAGCACTGTGCGATATTTTAACAAGTACACCGATATCCCATGTCAAACACTGCAGCAAATATGCCCTTACTACTTACTAAGTCTACGTTACACTTTAAGGATCTTGTCCATGCATTATTAGTGTGTTAAAAGCGATGATGTCGCCATAAGTCTGCCTCAGAGATGTCTGACACTATAGGATTATAGCAGACTTGTAAATAACGGCGCAAAAAAGTCCAAGTGGGTACAGACACATTTGCCGCTAAATTTGCCTTGTAAATAATGAGTCCCAAATCCATTTCAATTAGTTTTTAAGAATAATATAACGTTTGCCACTGTAACAAATTCACTATAAACAAATACACTGATATCACAATGATTTAATGTTTGACAGTTTGCACAGTGCAACAAATACACTTTTGCTATGTAAAAAGTCTACGTTTCACTATAAAGAACCAGCCCTTGCAGTATTAGTGTGTGAAAGCACAGAGGGTTGTAACAATGACGTCACTATAGGACTGCTTTACAGGAAAAAATGGCTCTGAGCACTACGGGACTCAACTGCTGTGGTCATCAGTCCCTTGAACTTAGAACTACTTAAACCTAACTAACCTAAGGACATCACACACATCCATGCCCGAGGCAGGATTCGAACCTGCGACCGTAGCAGTCGCACGGCTCCGGTCTGCGCGCCTAGAACCGCGAGACCACCGCGGCCGGCTGCTTTACAGGAGTTTGACGCTATGAGATTACTGTGGACTTGTAAACAACGGTGGAAAAAATCGAAGTATGTACGCACAACACATCACTAAATTTACACTATAAACAATATCCGCAAACCCACCTCCACCACTGGCTCTGAATAGAGGAACACTTTTTATTTGAACGAACTAAAAATGCGAGGTGAAGACCCACGCGTCATCGTCGCAGTGGTCACGCGGAGTCTCCAGACGTCCGTGGAAAGGTCGGCTGCTACAGCCCCTGCCTCACGTCAGACCGTGGGACCTACCCCTGTCAAGATCGATCGCTGCCGCGAGATGCCTGTTACGTCAGAAGCGTCAGCCGTCACAGAACGTGGACATCACGCGCCTTAGCCGCCAGCAACAGTCAGAATCTCCAAGACACCTGATAGATAACGTTAATTTAGTGCAAATAAGATGGGCAACGAGAACCCACATAACTGGTAGAAAATGCTACTGGAGGGAGAGCAAGTGAGACTGATAATTGTTTTTGGGTGCTCTCTGTAGGACGTGCCAACAATGGTAACAAGTGCAATGTCGCGTATGACCATAGTGAAACGGTGCCAACAATCTGGCTAACGCTGCACGGACGTGGGTGATGCTGATCGGGAAGAAATTCTGTCGATATCGAAGCTGAAAGAACATCCGGAGAAAGAGATTTTACAACGAAAAGGACGTTCACAGAGCGGAATAGCACCGAGTCCAAGGAGCGCTTTTCCTAGAGTCGAAGAACTGAAAAATTGATGGAACGTTCTGATCGTTGTTTCAGAGACTTGTTGACGATGTCGATAATTGGTACTATATATATATGCGTCACTTTTATGCCATAATAACGCGTAACTTAGATTTTGAAGTCCCATCGTGATATTAACATTATAAAATGATCTACTTCTGTATGTAGAATGGCATAACTCATATACACTCCTGGAAATTGAAATAAGAACACCGTGAATTCATTGTCCCAGGAAGGGGAAACTTTATTGACACATTCCTGGGGTCAGATACATCACATGATCACACTGACAGAACCACAGGCACATAGACACAGGCAACAGAGCATGCACAATGTCGGCACTAGTACAGTGTATATCCACCTTTCGCAGCAATGCAGGCTGCTATTCTCCCATGGAGACGATCGTAGAGATGCTGGATGTAGTCCTGTGGAACGGCTTGCCATGCCATTTCCACCTGGCGCCTCAGTTGGACCAGCGTTCGTGCTGGACGTGCAGACCGCGTGAGACGACGCTTCATCCAGTCCCAAACATGCTCTATGGGGGACAGATCCGGAGATCTTGCTGGGCAGGGTAGTTGACTTACACCTTCTAGAGCACGTTGGGTGGCACGGGATACATGCGGACGTGCATTGTCCTGTTGGAACAGCAAGTTCCCTTGCCGGTCTAGGAATGGTAGAACGATGGGTTCGATGACGGTTTGGATGTACAGTGCACTATTCAGTGTCCCCTCGACGATCACCAGAGGTGTACGGCCAGTGTAGGAGATCGCTCCCCACACCATGATGCCGGGTGTTGGCCCTGTGTGCCTCGGTTGTATGCAGTCCTGATTGTGGCGCTGACCTGCACGGCGCCAAACACGCATACGACCATCATTGGCACCAAGGCAGAAGCGACTCTCATCGCTGAAGACGACACGTCTCCATTCGTCCCTCCATTCACGCCTGTCGCGACACCACTGGAGGCGGGCTGCACGATGTTGGGGCGTGAGCGGAAGACGGCCTAACGGTGTGCGGGACCGTAGCCCAGCTTCATGGAGACGGTTGCGAATGGTCCTCGCCGATACCCCAGGAGCAACAGTGTCCCTAATTTGCTGGGAAGTGGCGGTGCGGTCCCCTACGGCACTGCGTGGGATCCTACGGTCTTGGCGTGCATCCGTGCGTCGCTGCGGTCCGGTCCCAGGTCGACGGGCACGTGCACCTTCCGCCGACCACTGGCGACAACATCGATGTACTGTGGAGACCTCACGCCCCACGTGTTGAGCAATTCGGTGGTACGTCCACCCGGCCTCCCGCATGCCCACTATACGCCCTCGCTCAAAGTCCGTCAACTGCACATACGGTTCACGTCCATGCTGTCGCGGCATGCTACCAGTGTTAAAGACTGCGATGGAGCTCCGTATGCCACGGCAAACTGGCTGACACTGACGGCGGCGGTGCACAAATGCTGCGCAGCTAGTGCCATTCGACGGCCAACACCGCGGTTCCTGGTGTGTCCGCTGTGCCGTGCGTGTGATCACTGCTTGTACAGCCCTCTCGCAGTGTGGGTCTGACACACCGGTGTCAATGTGTTCTTTTTTCCATTTCCAGGAGTGTATTTTACACATGGTAATGATCAGTCTTTTGTAATGTAACAAATTTTGGGTGTCTTCTTGTAAAGAAATTGAAAATATGCAACTTAGATAAGAAGCGCAATATTTCAGTGTCTGTATTTTACAGAGCATGTTTAGTTCGATGCAATGTTCCTATGGACATGCATGCATGTCCGAAGGAACAGTCACAGTTGAGCTGAAGATTGACGACCGTATTAAATTATGATATGGATTCGCGAACTGCGAATACGACCTTGATTTCCCGCTTTACGCGAGCAGTTGCGTTAACTGTTTGTCTATCCGAACAGGCCTCCAGGACAAACCCAAACTTACATATGCTTTAGTGTTTAATTATTATACTCGTACATAATTCACGTGATTCCCGTATAAGGAGAGACATTGTCTTCTCGTCAGGGTGTCTTGCTTTGGCAGGAAGTACAGTAGTTCATGTCTGTATGTTAGTGTTAATTAGTTCGATGCAATGTTCCTTCGGACGTGTATGATGATCATTGACAGCCGTATTAAATTATGAAATGTATTCGCAATTTGCAAATATGGGTATACAACAACTATAAGATTTGGGTCGGTCCCGCTCGCTTAAAGCAGGAAATTCCAGTCCAGCACAAATTTTCTTATGTTTCTAGTAAGTCATATAACAGCGGTATAACTGTATTCGTAATTTGCGAATACATTTCATAATTAGATAGATTGGTCGCCGTGGTTGCTCTCATATCTACATCTACATCAATACTCCGCAAGCTACCTGACGGTGTGTGGCGGAGGGTACTTTGAGTACCTCTATCGGTTCTCCCTTCTATTCCAGTCTCGTATTGTTAGTGGAAAGAAAGATTGTCGGTATGCCTCTCTGTGGGCTCTAATCTCTCTGATTTTATCCTCATGGTCTCTTCGCGAGATATACTTAGGAGGGAGCAATATACTGCCTGACTTCTCGGTGAAGGTTCTCGAACCTTTAACAAAAGCCCGTACCGAGCTACTGAGCGTCTCTCCTGTAGAGTCTTCCACTGGAGTTTATCTATCATCTCCGTAACGTTTTCGCGATTACTAAATGATCCTGTAATGAAGCGCGCTGCTCTCCGTTGGATCTCTACTATCAACACTATCTGGTGTGGATCCCACACTGCTGAGCAATATTCAAGCAGTGGGCGAACAAGTGTACTGTAACCTACTTCCTTTGTTTTCGGATTTCATTTCCTTAGGATTCTTCCAATGAACCTCAGTCTGGGATCTGCTTTACCGACGATCAACGTTATATGATCATTCCATTTTAAATCACTCCTAATGCCTACTCCCAGATAATTTATGGAATTAACTGCTTCCAGTTGCTGACCTGCTATATTTTAACTAAATGATAAAGGATCTTTCTTTCTTTCTATGTATTCGCAACACATTACACTTGTCTACATTGAGATTCAGTTGCCATTCCCTGCACCATGCGTCAATTCGTTGCAGATCCTCCTGCATTTAGGTACAATTTTCCATTGTTACAACCTCTCGATATACCACAGCATCATCCGCAAAAAGCCTTAGCGAACTTCCGATGTTATCCACAAGGTCATTATGTATATTGTGAATAGCAACGGTCCTACGACACTCCCCTGAGGCACACCTGAAATCACTCTTACTTCGGAAGACTTCTCTCCATTGAGAATGACATGCTGCATTCTGTTATCTACGAACTCTTCAGTCCAATCACACAATTGGTCTGATATTCCATATGCTGTTACTTTGTTCATTAAACGACTGTGGGGAACCCTATCGAACACCTTGCGGAAGTCAAGAAACACGGCATCCCCCTGGGATAATTGTGTAATTGTTTAAATCACAGTATTTTACGAAATAATAGAATCATTGACGCAAAGGATTGCAGGTCGAGGAGATTTTAGTAGCCAGAGCAGGACGCTACAAGTAATCGTTGCAGCGACCGCAGCCAGCTTGAAGAGGCGGACAGCTGCAGATAGCCGACTCCTTTCTAACTTCATGGCGACGGCTGCGGAAGTCCAGCGTCCAAACAACACTGTAAAGTTCCAAGTTTCCCCAAAAACTGAGCCAGCGAATCGTAGCCCATCATTTAGCTTGCATATAACGTAATATTCAAAATATTGTTTGGGTCGATAAAAATATTTCCGTTTGAGGGCGTTGCTGCAGCATATATGCAACGTAGTGCGACCCCGATGCGGGTATATAAGCACCAACATGTAGGTAAAGAATTAGTGTGGCATTCGTGTCTTTCCGTTGTGCGTTCGGTAACTGCGGACACGTGAACTATGGCGACGTTATTGCCAAATGCGTCCAAACAGGACCAACATGCTGTTATTCATTTCTTGGCTACCGAAGTACAAACACCAGTAGACATTCATCGGAGAATGAAGAATGTGTTTGGGGCAGCATGTCTGTCGAAAACCATGTGGAATGGTGGGCCATGGGGTGCTGCTGCTTCATGATAACGCACGTTTCCATATTGCAACCATTGCAACACAGAAGATAGCCCAACTCAAGTAGGAGACACTCGGTTCTCCGCCATATAGTCATGCCCTCTCCGCATGCGATTTTGGCGCCTCCATTCCCTTGGAAAAGGCCTTGAAGGAACGACGAATCGTGTCGGGTGGAGATGTGCAGCAGACACTTACGCACTTCTTCACGCAATAGGAGACGGAATTTTACCAAATGGGTATCTTCAACCCGATGAGTCGGTGGGATGATTGCATCAATGCTCACGGCGATTTTGCCTAATTGGCTCACCGATTCTGGACTGTACAGCCTTCGAACGGAAACTTTTTCACCTTCCCTTGTACTTTAGTTCAAAGCAACGAAGCTGAGAGGCTGTCTCCAGCTCTGCCACCTTAGGATGTTATTGAGTTTGTGAACGGCTAAATTATATCAATGAAATTACTAGAATCAGGAATGATGTAGTGGTAGGTCTTGGCTCCTTATTGATGATGATAACATTTGTTATGCCATATGCTGAATGAAGAAGCTGCCCCCACGCGAAAACATATTTTTTCATGAGGAATCGCAGCCGACGGACACATCGTAAATTTGCCTCTGCTTAATTCATAAATATTAATATTGCATACTTACTAACATGTTGTGGTTCGTGAATATTACTCTTGTTATGTTAATCATTCCACCCTGTAAATAATTTGTGGTTTATTAGTTCTCCATTTAATGGTTAGTAGTGTAACGAAAGAATAATGTATGTGATAACGCCTGGAGCAAAGAGTTCTCAAATGTATCCCACAGACGTTATGTTTATAGAGTTTAAGAGGATAAAAGACAACAAATTCAGCACTATTTTCCCTTTTAACTAACCCTCCTCGGTTAGGTGCCCGATGGGTCGTTGGCGTGTTCCCCAGTCCCGTGCTGATTTTGCCAGTTGTGGTTACGTCTGCAGTGCGACGGCGCACGGATGTGAAGGCAGTGGTGGGTGTTGGTTGTGTCAGTGCAGTGTACAGTAGATCTCGGACAGCTCATTTCGTACATGTACAAGCGTAAGCAATAATTTGTCCCACAAAACAATCCGTGAAATTTAGTACTTGGATCGTGAAACATCTTCACAGACACCAATACAGATAAGCGAAGACTGGAAATTTTAGAATCTTATTCCCTCTCCATTGAATAGATTTCTGTGAATGCTCATGAAATGAAGGTCATAGGAGAAATAATTAACATTAAATACAATTTACCAGAAGTACATGTGTTAATATGCGCTGTGTAGATTTGCTAAGTGCAGAAGTTGCAGACGGTAGGGTGTGTTGAAAGGTCTTTTCTGAAGAAGAGCTGCCGGAAGCATGGTCGTAAAGAAGGAGGACGTTTAACTGAGAAAAGATAGTTCACTTATTTGTCCTGAGTGTGAGAATGTGCTGATTGAATTGAGTTCACAGAAGCTAGCAACAGGTGAATAGGACACCAAGGAAGCAGTAGTACCCATTGCTGGCCGGAGTGCCCGAGCGGTTCTAGGCGCTTCAGTCTGGAACCGAGCGACCGCTACGGTGGCAGGTTCGAATCCTGCCTCGGGCATGGATGTGTGTGATGTCCTCAGGTTAGTTAGGTTTAAGTAGTTCTAAGTTCTAGGGGACTGATGACCTCCGATGTTAAGTCCCATAGTGCTCAGAGCCATTTGAACCAAGTAGTACCCATTCATCGCCACATATGGCCGGTGTAACATGTTTAGTTGCCTGGAACAGGGACAGTACTTCGGGTTCTGAAATCATTCAGATGTAGCAGTTGTTGTTCATATTACACTCCGTAAGTAACAGAAGAGTTTAGGTCGCACGTTGTTTTTACTGGCACCATAAACCATCACAATGAGCGGAGTGGCGCAGTGGTGAGACACTGAACTCGCATTTTGAAGGACGACAGTCCAAATTAATTTAGGTTTTCCTACATTGCTTAAGGCAAATGCTGGAATGGCTCCTGCGAAAAGGAAACGGACGATTTCCCTCTCCATCCTTCCCTAATGCGAGCTTCTGTTTCAGCTCTTAATGACTTCGTCGTCGACGAGACGATAAACCCTAAACTTCCTTTTTCTTACAAATTATCACGTGTGTCGTTTCTCCACCGCGCCACTTAACATACCAGGCTATCAGTTTGCAGGGAGCATTTTACTATTTAACACGTATGTGGTCATTACTGTAGGACAGATTGAAGCGAAACTCGTCAAAATGCACTACGTTTTGTTCAATACGGCCGGTCACTGTGGCCGAGCGGTTCTAGGCGCTTCAGTCCGGAACCACGCTGCTCCTACGGTCGCAGGTTCGAATCCTGCCTCGGATATAGATGTGTGTGATGTCCTTGCGTTAGTTAGGTTTAAGTAATTCTAAGTCTAGGGGACTGATAACCTCAGATGTTAAGTCCCATAGTGCTTAGACCCATTTGAACCATTTTTTTTGGTTCAGTACGGCAGCTCAGCGCTCCAGTGATGGTGTTCACAAGGACGTCGAATTGTGAAGTGCTGTGGTTTGTGTAGTATCGAAGCAACGGCATTACGATCATGATAATTATAATCACTGTTATTATTGAATTGTTGCAACGATAGAACCCAGACCTCTGTGCGTTTAGAACAGGTCGTACAATAAATTCAGTGAGTGAGAAAACGTCCCACACTTCAGTAACCTGTTCATTTGTTACTTATACAGTGTGTCCATAAATGTTTACCCTAATTTCGAGATTGAATATTAATTATATTTATGATGATAACGTTTGTTTTTTGTTACAGGTTTGCTAGGACGGCTGTAAAACTGTGTTCTCATTCAACACGTATGCCACAAAAAGCGTTGTGTAAGCTATATTTCTCCCCTGGAGAAAGGTTAGTGTGTTGTGTGGCTAGCAGAAACCAACTCACCGATTACTGTGCAGTGAAAGTTTGTGTTCCATTATGGAAAGAAAGCATCTGATGTCTAGTTAATTAGAACATGGATGGAAACTTTTTTAGCAACGGGGTCATTTCAGAAACGGATATGCAGCTGCAGACCATCTGTTTCGAAGGAGACTTGTAGGCAGTTCAAACCGCATTCGCGGGGTCGCCACAGAAATCGATTACACACTCTTTGCGGGAGCTCCAAGTGCCAGAGAGTACAGTGCAGAAACTGGTTCGCAAACGCCTTTAATTGTATGTGTACAAGGTCCAAATTGTTCAGGCATTACAACTAAGTGATTGCACAAAACGTGACCAACTTGTAATCGACATGCTGAACCGTTCGGATGAGAATCTGGGTATCGCAAAATCCTCATATCGAGCAAGAACACGTTCAGGACAGTCCAGAGGTGTGGGTTAAGGTGTGATCGTGTGATTAGCCCATTTTTCTTCTATGAAAACAATGTAAGAGGATATTTTTAGCTAGAAATGTTAGTGAATAATGTCGTTCCCCAGCTACAGGATATTCAAGACGTTATCGTCCTTCAGAAAGCGGTGCTCCCCACCATTGGGCTCTAGAAGTCCGCGATTTCGTTAGACAAACCTTCCCTAACAGGTGCGTTGGCACAGACTACCCAGTTCCATGGCTCCCGAGATCATCTGATATACCCCCACAGATTTCCTTCTTTGGGGATGTGTGAAAGATATTGTGTGCCAAACAGCAGCTCCTGATATTATGACATTGCATACAGGGAAATTAAAGAGACCTTTGCGGAAAAGAGAACCGCCTCTATGAATATCAATAGCTCAGACGGACAACCAAAAAATGGTTCAAATGGCTCTGAGCACTATGGGACTTAACATCTGAGGTCATCAGTCCCCTAGAACTTAGAACTACTTAAACCTAACTAACCTAAGGACAGCACACACATCCATGCCCGAGGCACGATTCGAACCTGCGACCGCAGCAGCAGTACGGTTCCGGACTGAACCGCCTGGAACCGCTCGGCCACCGCGGCCGGTGACATGAAAGGGAAGCAGTGTTTGGGAAGGGAGTGAAACAGGGTTGTAGCCTATCTTCGATGTTATTCAATCTGTATATTGAGCAAGCAGTAAAGGAAACAAAAGACAAATTTGGAGTAGGAATCAAAATCCATAGAGAAGAAGTAAAAACTTTAAGGTGTGTCAACGACATTGTAATTCTGTCAGAGAAAGCAAATGATCTGGAAGAGCAGTTGAATGGAATGGACTGTGTCTTGAAAGGAGGATAAAATATGAACATCAACAAAAACAAAACGAGGATAATGGAATGTGGTCGAGGTAAATCAGATGATGCTGAAGGAATTAGATTAGGAAATGAGACACTTAAAGCAGTAGATAAGTTTTGGTATTCGGGAAGCAAAATAACTGATGATGGTCGAAGTAGAGAGGTTACAAAGTGTAGACAGGCAATGGCAAGAGAAGCGGTTTTGAAGAAGAGAAATTTGTTAACATCAAATATTGATTTAAGTGTCAGGAAGTCCCTTCTGAAGGTATTTGTATGGAGTGTAGCCATGTATGGAAGTGAAACATGGACGATAAACAGTTTATACAAGAAGAGAGTAGAAGCTTTCGAAATGTGATGGTACAGAAGAACGCTGAAGATTAGCTGGGTAGCTCACGTAACTTGTAAGGAAGTACTGAACAGAACTGCCGAGAAGAGTAACTTATGGTACAACCTGACTAAAATAAGGGACCGGTTAATAGGACACGTCCTGAGATATGAAGGGATCACAAATTTAGTACTGGAGGGAAGCGTGGGCGGTAAAAATCGTAGAGGGAGACCAAGAGATAAATACAGTATTCAGAGTCGGAGGGATGTAGGTTGCAATAGTTACTCGGAGATGAAGATGCCGGCTCAGAATGAAGTAGCATGGAGTGCTGCATCACTGAAGACAACAACAACAAACCACAGGCGAAGTAGCTATCAGGAGGAGATCTTTTCTTGTGAAGAAATCTTATTTTCCCAAATGCGCTGTACTGCTATGTAATATTTAAAAGCAATTGAGAAGGAAGTTCCAGAAGTTGTAGGTCTACAGCACAGCACTGGATGGAAGTAACAAACGAATCCCAAGACAACCAAAGAAGACACTGAAAGTATTTAAAATGAAATGACATGCTACATCATGGTTGTAAATGTTTGGTAAACGTATGAAAAAAGCGAGGTACACTCATCAGGAAAAGAGTTAGTGGGGCGTTGAAATTTGGTTAATGCAATATTATCCTCCAGAGGGAGAACATGATACGACCTGTTTACATGATTCATGAAGCCTTCTGGAATTTGTCGCGTCACGTAATTACCAAGAACAATTGTGAAAAAGGCGGACACTTGAAATTAGTAGCAGAAAAAGCGAACGGAAAACCTATATGTTTTCTAATGATTCAGTGAAGTTGCAGTGCACCTGATAAGGTAATCACATATATGATCTTAGTACGGCACATTTTGATTACTGCACCGGTGTCTTGGTAATATAATTTATGTTAATCAGACTTCTTAAACGTAAACAATGCACTTTCGGATGCCCTTTTCAATCAAGAAAACTAAGTAGGTTTGTGTGTGACAGAGATAGGAATTCAATTGCAGTATATCAATTACATTAATTGAAAATTCCGTCGTACTTGGAGGAACATAGACAAATTGTAAACTGAAGTACACGGTACATATGTCTCGCAATAATTATTGTTTCCCATACTATTGCTCATATTTTGCCAAAAAGACCTATGTTGAACTATCGCTAAACTGAAGTTAGTTACCCTATAATTATTCTACATACTTAATAAACTGTTTTAATCTAAAATTTAATATCTCTTCATCACGCATTGAGATTAAAAAGGAAACAACAAATACCCACTCCATTAGTAATAATATTAGAGTCGTTTACGTTTGACAAGCCAGCTAGGATCCTTTGTCTTGGTAAAAGAATGATTTGTAACAAATTATATTTGCTCTTGGGTATGTCTTCATTCTCATGCTGAAAAAAACAGCGGATACTTTGCAACATACGCTCCTTCTAAAACCATTTCCAAATAAATATTAGTGTGCTGATATATCTACCAGAATCTGTAAACTCCATGTTCTATTGAGTTTTAAATTTTCGTGCCCTCAAACTTTCCGTTGTCCACTATCGCTGAATCTGCAAGTCTAATAAGCACAAATGCCTTCCTGAAATACAATGGGGTTTGTGGACGTTCGCTGACACTGTCGTTTGGCGAGTTGCGTTCTCAGTAGTTAGTTGGTCAGTTTCATGTTCCATGGATCGTTTGGACGATAAATCGTAATATTATGAAAGGGGTCAGTTTACATTCATATTACAAATTAATTTGTAAATATGAATACATGCTGAACATTTACACTTTTTAATAAAAAATATACAGATGAGAGTTAGTAATTCCTGCCCACCACTTTTTACACATTACAATAATAGAAATTCTTCTACAGAGTAGAAGAAGTTATGAAGGAGGAACTTTTTCAGTTCTTTCTCAAATTGTAGTTTCCTGTCTGTCAGATATTTTATGTCACTGAGAAGTGATAAAATATCTTAGCTGCAGCATTGTGCACCCCGTTTCGTGCTAAAGACAACCGTAATGTGGAGTAATCAGTGTCATTTTTTCGTATGGTATTCTAATTATATACATCATTGCACGTTTTGAACTGCAATGGACTATTTACAACAAACTTCATGAATGAGTAAACATACTGTGAAAGAACAGTCAAAATACCCAACTCTTTAAACAGGTGTCTGCAAGAAGGTAGTAGATGAGCGCCGGACATTTTTCTTACACCACGTTTTTGTTCGATGAATACTTTCCTTCTTAACGATTACTCTATATGACGTTACTGAATGAAAAAATCAAAATATATCAACTGACTTATTTGTCTCTCCGCAAGATTTGTAACGATTTTAAGTGCAAACCTGGGTGAGCTAAGTTGCTTCAGGAGTTCCAAAATGTGCTTTTTCCAGTTTAGATTCTCATGGGTACGTGAAAAATTTGAAGTTTCCACGTTATTTATTATTTCCTTACTATGTGTTACACTCACCATTGGTGTAGTATATTTAGATGTGCAGAACTGAATAGTTTGTGTCTTTTGAAAACAGAGAGTAAGAGCATTCGCAGAAAACCAGTCAATGACACCTTTAAGAACAATTTTTCTCATTTCTTCTGTTGTTGTAATTCGCAAAAAGAACTAATTTTGCTTGTTGTGTGTTAGACATAAGATCGTTTACACATATGAGGAACAATGACGGACCTAGGATTGAGCCTTGGGAAACCCCATACGCGATTTCTTCCCAACTCAGAAGAATCTCCCCTAATTACATTGGTTCAGTTACTAAGTACAGATTTCTGTATTCTTCTTGTTAGATATGAGTGTGATTCACATAGTCAAATGCGTTACATAGGTCACAAAAAATACGAAGAGGAGCTTTTTGTTATTTTTGTGTCTTTAGATTTCTCTCATACAGACAAATCAAAATTGTGTGCATAAAAACCAGTCGTACGCAGTGCCATCGACAAAAAATTATTTCTTGTCATCAGTATAAACAACACTGCAGGAGAAGCTTAAAGAACGAGCGATGTCGATGAGTGTTAGGCAATGCCTTTGCTTTAAAACTGGGAACAAGGCATACTGAACTACCCAAGAGGAAACATCATATCGTCATGGGAATCATTAGTAAGTGCTCATACAGAATTATGTTATCTAAACAGTTGGCATTTTGGGAGGAAGTACAAGATCTGTGTGAGAAGACATCATTCAGCTATCACAGAACTCTTGAGCTACTTCCGTCATCTTTGTGAAGAAGAAGAATGATACATGTTGTTTCTGCATAAACTGAAAAATGTTAGCAAAAAAGGATGGCTAATCATCGTCAGGAATCGATGACTGGATGAAATGACAGACTGCCTGATGGCTTCTAACTCGGGTTCTTCGGCCGACGTGTGTTTGATTTGTTTGATAATTTTTCTGACGTTTCGTTAGCGCGAGTGGTTGGTATTGTCAAAGCTTCATCCTTCATCGATGGTAGTGGACTGGAGTCGAGCTCGGGGCTACAAATTATGTGCACTTGGCGCGCCAACGCCCAAGAGTTTTCCGTGGTCATTACCACTGCCGTTCTCCCCTTGCTACCTTCAAAGGTCTTCCTCTGCTGCCCGGGAATCCAGAAACCGTTCGCCTCGAGGCTCTCTTTTTCTTGTCGAAGCTATTCTCATGTTTGTGTATTTCTACAGCTCCCTTGAACAAGCAGGTGTAATAGCAGTTCTCCGCAGCAAGAACTTCCGTGTCGGCGAGTTTCACTGCGTTGTCAGTCTCATACAGCGCGTGCTCCGCCACGGCCAATTTCTCTACCTGCCCAACCGCTTATGTTCGGTGATCCTGCTACTGACTGGTAGTCCAGTTATTCCAACACAGACTTTTCCATTCGTTCTGACGAAACGTCAGAAAAATTATCAAACAAACGCCGGCCGAAGAACCCGAGACAAAATCCAACAAGTAATTTTGTCAGCAAGTGGCCAAGAAAGCCTTAACAACTTTGTACTGGATTGACTGTTTGGAACTAGCGAAATGTGGGAGTGTCCATAGAATGTGCTAATCCATTGTGTATTCACAGACAGAGCGAGGTTGGGGACTATATTCATGAAAATACTGCCCCAGTAAATTCAAAGTTATATTGTTTGATCTATGCATCGCTCCCTTCTCCTTAGAACCCATGATGGACACCTGCTTCGACACTTAGACTGGATAATGTAATTGCCATCTGGACGACATAGTCTTCTTTTTTCAGAAGATGTTTGAAGAATATTTAAGCTGATTAATAAGTGTACTGAAATTTGTTCATCCCACAGGCTTCTGCACATCTGGATAGTCAAAGGAATAAAATTGTAAGGGCGTCTTACTAACGGCGACGGAGGTAGGTCCAGTCCAGAAGAATACAAGAGCCGTAATAAATTTTTCAATTCCTCAGTACGTTTGCAACGTGGGAAGTTCCCCTACGATGAGCTCTCGCCACAAGTGCTTCACAAAAGACTGCATTCCCAAGACCAGACCACTGCAAGAAGTGCTACGTTGAGACACCAAATCTGAAAGATATTTTTCTGAACTTAAGGAACGGCTGAGGTATTCTCTGTTCGCTATGCAACAAAAATGTCGTTATGGAATTGCACGCTGAATCTAGCTGTTACAGAATAGATGCTGTTCTAGTGAAAATCCAGTAAGTCACTTAGAAAATATTGTTACTGCCATAAAAGTACTCTCTAAGTCCAAGGAGAATTGCACTACAAATGAAAAATACAGTTATCTGAGCAATCAGCAAATTTCGACTGTAATTATTTGGCTAATCGTCAGCGAAGGAGTAGATTCCTTGTGCTCACTGACAGTGCTGCATGGTTATTCAGGGTGACTGGAAAAGTGTGCTTTGAGGATTCAGGAGTATGACATCACAGTTATATCAAAAACCAACAAAAGTGAAGGACGTCAAGGGACTTTTGAGGAATGTTATGGATGAGAACCCCGTTATTGATATAATTCTAGCCAGCATTGCTTCATCAGACATCGCTCCTGAATAAAGACCAGCATTTGTGATTTATTATTAAAACCTTACCTTAGAGGAAAATCGTCAGAAAGGAATAATAAGTAATAGAAAAAGCACTGTATAACAGATTCACCCACCTGGACAGCCGCGTGTATTAGCACATCACTACCGGGTTTCGGGTAGGTGCGCCAGCGCCACATCGAAACCGCCCCACGAATTAACAACGAGAGCCGGTGTGCCAGCCAGCATGGATGTGGTTTTTAGGCGGTTTCCTACATCCGTCAAAGTGAATACAGGGATGGTACCTAAGCCCTGGCTCAGTTGCTCGACCCGCAATCATTTAGAAAAAACGTTCACAAACTTTCACTTGGACAACATACATGCAGATTTTTTGGGGTGCAAGTATTTTTCTCCAGGCCGTAACGGCGTAGTAGGGTGGCGATAAGGAGGGCATCCGGTCACCTCTTAAAATTAACCATGCTTCGTGTAGATGCAGGACAAAAGTAAAAGCAAAAAAAGAAAATTGTATAAAAGAATACACAATCAAACATGCTTCAAACGGTTACTTGTCATTTTTATGGCCATCTATCTTTTACGAAACAACTGAAATTAGATTGATGAAATAGAGTATTTGCCATTTTACGTCCTTTTGAAGCACAGTTTCACTTCCAGGGCTTCAGATGCCTTTGGAAGGATCGTCATTCGGAAGTCGTTGCGGAGGAAATGGGTATCCGTAGGAAGTTCTTCGGACATTTCTGAAAGAACAGACACAGCGCATTCATGCAATTTATTAGCCTCGATTGGCATAAATCCATAGCTTTCAGTGCGGATGCACAATATCGCTCGACCTTGGAACGGGAATCTAAAATTAGAGAGCATGGAGGACGTGGACGGGAACTGCGGGTAGGTGGTGCTAGGTGGCAGTGTGGGTCGTCTAGGGAGCGTGCCGAGACAGTACGTGCATTGGCGCTGAACACTGTGTCCGCATGGGGCAGTGGTTAAAGCAACTGTCTATTGAGCAGGAGATTCGCGGTTCAGGTCCTGGTGCGACGCACATTTTCACTTGTCGCCGAATCTGCTCAAAGTGCCGATTCAGCTAGCATCATCAGTTTCCTCCCTTTCCTTTCCCATCTCCGTAACTTATTGGAGGGATTAAGAGATCTGGTACAAACAAAAATATACACCATCTGTTTACATTTTCAGAATTGCCTGGTCTTGGGAAGGGACCAATAACTGCAAACGGACAAGATAAAAGTGGTAATTTATATTTTCCGAGGCCGACTGCGTGATCAGTAAAATTTGGAAGCCGTGTGGAAAAGTGATGAATCACGCATTGGCAAGGTGCGCGGATTTTGGCGACCACTGTGAATTCTGGGGTATAAGTGCAGCCCATTGTAAGATACCCTCGCTTCTGTTTTCCCAAGGATGCAAACCGTACAGCTATTCCCGGTATTCCCCAACGAACCTCATCCAGCGTTGTGGATAAGAAAATAAACTACCCACAATTGGATTATGCACAGATACGACAACTATGCTATCAGTCCAGAATCCTGGACCTGGCGTCAATTGGAACTAACTTCAGATAATTAATTACCTACAGACGTTAAGCAGCAGCACTGGTAGGAAGAGTAACAGCATGGGGCAGAAGCAGGAGTGTCAGGTGTTGCTATCAGGTATGAGGGACAAAAACGTCTTGCAGGCGAGCATCAACAGCGGTACCAGACAGCAGTTACGAACCTGCGACGAGAGAAGTGCAACAGCACTGCCCACTGACGTGTAAAAGCAATGTATTCCAGCAGGCAGACACTGTCACTGACCACGTAGCCACAGTCTATCATAAGACTCGTGACACTCGGCCTCGTTTTTGCCACCACTGCGATTGCAGTGCGCCAAGTGGTCAGCAAGCGACACTTCTGAGAGCGCCAATTCTATCGCTTATATTGATTCGTACCATATTTTTTACAGTAGGGAGCGTATCCAGCGCCATAAAAATCGACAATAACAAAAAAAAGTTTCCATATTTGTCGTTCTTTAGTTTTCTTAGGAACCTGGGAGATGTGAAGCGGTACATTATAGAACAGTTTATTTACGATTCTCTTGTAACGTACAGATATTTACCGAAGAATGTCATTTTCCTTAAGTAACAAAAAATTGCTAGGAAACACCAGAAGCCTTGACCCTTCACAGAAAGACGTCATTACCATACACATTTCCAGCCAAATCAGTAAATAGAATGTAATCCTGTATTATTTAACGTACCAAAGAATCCACAACGCCTGTAGTTGAAGGGAAAACCACACAGCTGTGATAAGAAAACGTGAAATGCAAAACAACTCTTTCCAACACAGAAGAAACCAATTCCACAATTGTTGCTACATCTGAGACACAAATGGCAAGAATCTTCCACACATTCATTTCGAAACAAAATTAATTACATTTACAAATTTAGAAAGTCGTGTGAAGTGTAATAGGGAGCGTATCCAGTGCCACAAAAATCGATAATAACAAAAATAATGTTTCCGCATTTGTCGTTCTTTAGTTTCCTAAGGACCCTGGGAAATGTGAAGCGGTACTTCATAGAACAGTTTATTTATGATTCTCTTGTGACGTACAGTTATTTACCGAAGAATGTCATTTTCCTTTAATAACAAAAAATTTGTAGTAGACACCAGATGCCTTGACCTCTCACAGAAAGACGTCATTAACATAAACATTTCCAGCAAAATCAGTGAATAGAATGTATCCTGTATTATTTAACGTACCAAAGAATCCGCAATGCCTACAGCTGAAGGGAAAACCACACAGCTGTGATAAGAAAACGTGAAATGAAAAACAACTCTTTCTCAACACAGAAGAAACCAATTCCACAATTGTTGCTACATCTGAGACACAAATGGCTAGAATCTTCCGTACATTTATTTCGAAACAAAATTAATTACATTTACATATTTAGAAAGTCGTGTGAAGTGTAAGAATAGACAACAATGGAAGCTTCTCGTGCATGAAATGTGTATTTACATTCTCTTGCGGAGTAATCTGCAATTATACACATATTCGTAGATATTCATTTATGAATAAGTTGTAGCTTATATGAGTCAGTGAGATTCGGCTGTTTTTAGAGTTTCTTCACGATAATTCATGTCTCTTCGTAATTTAGTAATGCATGTAACCTAAAAATTATTTCGTTAATTAAGGAGAAAAATAATTAAAAACATACATTATCCTTATAGCGCATGTGAGTGCCTGCTTTCTCACCGCTTGGAGTATTAGTGTCGCCCCAGCTGTCAAACGGCATCAACTTTCACACGACAGAGTGTCGCGACTGTGACGTAGCAGATTAGCAGATGCGGACGTCAGGCCGGCAACTACAGCGGCAGGTAGCTGCTAGCGCAAGCAACGCAAATTGCGTTGCAATGCACGATGTCAACATGACACCAGACGCCACTGGTGGAACTGCGCACCACTGCGGCATCTGTCGCCACAGACAGCTGTTCATGCTTTTACAGCCAGAACGCCGCATTCACACTCGAGCACTAAGCGGCCGTCCACAGCTAGAATCGACGGGAACAGCCTGTATTTGTAGGTTTGATTCATTTATCCGAAGCTGGTAGTCCCATAGAGAAGTCATCGTAAAGCTAATAACTTAGAATATTTTTAGCAAGAACTCCGCAAACAGCTGTACCTGCTTTCAAACCAATTTTATTAAGGCACTGCCGGTTTCGTGGCTTGTAAACACACCATCTGGTACAAATCTAAACAACAAAAAATACACAGTAATAACCATTAACCACTATAGATCAAAGCAATACCATAGCCAATGAGCACGTAATTATGAGAATAGATAAGAAAACGAATCAGTGTACTTACAAACATTGAAACATGGTACACGACATGAAGCATGTAGAAGGGCCAACCTTCTTCGTTGTTTTTTTTTTTTTTTAAGCATTGACTATCCGTCCTACTTTCACTATGGTTTCAACTGTAAAGGCGGGGCCTTCTACATTCTCCACCATGTTGGTTATTTTCTTTTAATGTCTGTAAATACACTTGTATTTTTATCTGTTCTGATAATTCGGTTTTTATAGCCCTGGGATTACTTAGACATGTAGAAGATCAATCACTATCATTGTTTATTTCTTGTTATTTAGATATGCAGAAGTATTCTCTCGTCCAACGTTTTATTTATTTATTTATTTAACCTGGTCAGATTAGGGCCGATCAGGCCCTCTCTTACATCGGACCAGTGTTTCACACATGCAGCATTTCACACATCAGAGTTAGATCATAACAATAGTTTAAATAAGAAAATTAGATTACTCTAGTGACAATATGAATAAAGAGTAATGACTAAGACCTAATAAAGTAAATGCTGGCAGTATTTTTACAGCAGGTGCTATACATACAAATTATGATAAAAGCAATAATAATAACAGTAAAAAATCAAATAATAATGATAAACATGAGAAAAATTGGCAACAGTAATGAAGAATTCTTCAGATGTACATTAATATCTTGGTGTGTAAAGTAGATGTTTACTAGTATAGCGAGTTCTGTGGAAGGGAGATTTAAGGAGGGGGAAAGAGGGAAGTAATGAGGTGAAGTGCATTCATGTACAAAGGAAGGCATTACTGTTGCTTAAGTAAATACGTCATTAACTGTTTTTTGAAGCCGGACATGTTTTTAAGTTCTCTAACATAACGGGGGAGGTTATTCCAGTCGGGTTCCCGCTATTGTAAAGGACTTGGAGAAGGTGACTGAGCGATGCAGCGGAACAGAGAGGATTTTATTATGACGGGAACGTGTTTCTGTCATGTTGTTCCGCCCTAGTGACATCATTATGGTTTTAACTAAGAAGGTTGGTTCTTCTACATTCTTCGACATGTTATGTATCATATTTTGATGATTGTAAGTTCATTCGTGTTTTTATCTAGTCTATAAGTAGGAGCTATGTCTCTTGTATTTTTCGATATATACATGTTTAGTCATAGTCATTCTTATCTTGTTGTTTAGATATCCATCTGATGATGTGACTAAAAGCCACGAAATCGGTGGTGCCTTAATAAAACTGGTTTGAATACAGCTGTTTGTGGAGCTCTTGCTGCAAAACGTACTACCACAGCTGCTGATGCCCAGACCACACAGTCGTTTGTAATAACTTACAAATTACCGTCGTGGAACTCGGTTTGATGTCAGTACCATATCATTGTTGGAAAAAAATAAAGTGAGACGAGCATTCTGTTCGTCAGTTGGCTGTGGTCACTCCGTTGCGAACGAGGTTGCAAGGATAAATTTGGTATCACAACGTAATGGGAATATAGATTCCATAATTGTAACGGAAACCAATATAGAGGTAGTAAAATCGGTAGATGATATTACGGCACTCATAATGAGATCAGATAGCGACAAGAAATCAGAAGACATCGATTCTGACCACGCTGAAACCAATGGCGGCCTGATTACATTTATTGAGATTGATTCTGAAACAGGGCCAGGGAAAGTGAAGAGTGAGACGTGAAACTAACACAAGTTTGTTAGCTATACAGGGTGATCAGAAATAGTCCGAAAATCTTGTAACGCCGTTGCAGGGTAAGTTGTGCGCCGTTTCCGAGTTAATTAGAATTGAAGTTAGCCAATCAAGGCATCGCGCGCGCAAATTCAATAGGTCCGCCAGATACAATTAGTGTCAGTTGTTCTCATAAGGTAAATGAAAGCGCACGAGACTGCACAGCTTGTGGTTCGGATTCGATCCTTATTATTTTCCCATGTACAATTTTTGTATCACTCTCTTGTTCGGTTTTAGGAAACCAAACAGAGCTCACATTTGTGGACACCGTCTCTGGCGGTCCCTTGTATTTGCTAGCGCAACGGCCTGATTAACTAACTTCATTGTTAATCAACTCGGAATCGGTGCAGCGTATCGAATTTTTTCGTTAACAGTTATTTCTCAGCACTAGCTACCCTGCAACACTCTTACAAGCTTTCAGAGTGTTTCTGTTCATCCTGAATAAAGAGGAAAAAGTCATGACAAACAGACGGCCGCGGTGGCAGAGCGGTTCTAGGCGCTTCAGTCTGGAACTGCGCGACTGCTACGGTAGCAGGTTAGAATCCTGCCACGGATATGGATGTGTGTGATGTCCTTACGTTAGTTAGGTTTAAGTAATTCTAAGTCTAGGGGACTGATAACCTCAGATGTAAAGTCCCATAGTGCTTAGACCCATTTGAACCATTTTTTTTTCATGATAAACTTGAAGAAAACTCGACAAACTGGGAAGATATGAATGAGAGCGTGGAAGGTCATGGATGACGGCAGGAAAAGGGTTGGCAGGACGAAGTTACTAAATTAGAATAATAGCTACAGCAATTGGACCACAATTTGGAAGAGCATTAGGCGAAAAATGCTGAGGTACTCGTAATGTACGGGACGAGGCAACAGGCGAGAGTGAGTTATCAACTCGCAAGCAAACTTCTAGTACAGACAAGAAAGTGTAGCGTTGAGAAGATGCATTTGCCCATTAAACTTCAGTTGCGTTACATGGAAGAGCAGTCAGATCATAAGTACTCGTAAAGGCGAGCCGAAACCTACCGTAAAAGCAGTCAAACCTGTATCATGACAGTGCAAAACATTAGAGACGGTTTGGAAACATACTAAAATAAGCGGAGCAGATGTAACATAGGTCGCTCTTGAATCAGCCAATGTAGGCATAAATTAAACGAATCCATCGATTTATATACTGGCGGCGTTTCGAACGGGCGACAGATCAAGTGTGATAGATCACTTTCTCTGTGGCCTAAGGTTTAGCTGTCCAGACAGTTAGTTATATGGAAACATTGATTTATTCATTTTAACGGTGGGTGAGCTCCGTGTGTACTAAATTACTTGAAAAAATACCGCAACCAGCTACATAAAAAAGTGGCTAGGGGCTTTATTTTTTTTAAGTAATTTAGTTTTGTGGTTTTGAGCTCCATCGATTTTTTCCCTGCCATGCCACAGTCAACTGGAATTCTTCTCTACACCTACTGATTCTCTTCATATGGACTGACTGTATTGATGACGCTGTTGGCTGTGCTCTATGGACTTTCTGGTGGCCTCATATGCGTATCATAGGTACCACTAACAAAAACTTTGCTCGGCACAGCCCTTTTTGATCTCGATAGTGACTGCGCCTATCATCGTGCTGTACAATGTTTACCATTTGCGCAGATTCTTCAGTGGTGTTGAAGTACGTGGAGTGTATAAAAATGTGGGAACGATAGATACAGCAAGCGCAACAACAACTTTCGAAACAGCAGCAGCAAATTGTACTGTTACGACACAGAATGGCAATTCTTGTACATACAACAACACAACCGCTAAGAGATGATGACGCACCTATCGCCGCCTACATTATTTTTCTCAGTAAGTGAAGATGAAGAGGATTGGCTCAGATGGCTCTGAGCACTACGGGACTTAACATCTGAGGTCATCAGTCCCCTAGAACTTAGAACGACTTAAACCTAAGTAACCTAAGGACATCACACACATCCATGCCAGACTGTAACGCCTAGAACCGCTCGGCCACGCCGGCCGGCCGAAGAGGACTGGCCAGCGTATCGTGAGGCCCTCACGAACACTTCGGAGCAGTCAATTATTTGAACCAAGAGAGTAGCGAACATTCTTTATCGCATTGTCGAGCTAAAACTGTTCCATTTGCTTAAAATCTGACTTCCTAGGAGACTCACTAGCATTACGAAGTTGTACTAGGGCGTGGTGAAAAGTAGTGCCTCCGACTTTCTTACTTGAAAACATTTAAAGCTATTTAAATAAAACAAACTTTATTAATATTCTGCATCCTTATTCTTCATCTCAAAATATTTGCAGCCCTTTGCGGCTAGAGACCTTCGATTTGTTGAGTGTAACATGGCGGTGTCTAACGTAACTACGTCGGTGGGTGAAAAAACAGCGTGCTGTAATCGAGTGTCAAATTTGAAGATGACATCGATACATGCAGCATTCTCTCCCTCAGCATGACATTGGCAGACCACACACGAGCGCTGCAACATCTTCAGCAATCCAATGCCCTGCATTCACTGTCATCGATCATCCTCCATGCAGTCTTAACTTGGCCGCATCCGACTTTCGCCTGTTTCCAAAACTTCAAGAACACTTTTCAGGACTTCACTTTGATAGTGATGATGCGTCGCAAGCAGAGGTGCAGTTGTGGTTCTGCCAGCAAAGTCAAACATTCCACAGTGACGGTATCAGCAAACGGGCCTCTCGTTGGCTGAAATGTGCTAGTTGCCAGGATGACTATGTTGTGAAATAAATATATAGACATGAAGAATGAATATGTAACATTTTAATAATGTTTCACGTAAAAAGTTCGGAGGCATTACTTTTCAGCTCGCCCTCGTATTGCTGTTTGTACGAATTTTAACAGAAAAAATGTCACGAAGTCTGTGAAAGACTCAAATTTATTGTCACAAGAAGCCCGAGCAATCTTAGGCTGCATAGATAGGACTAGGCAGAAGATAACGCGAGATCATAGAAAACAGGATCGCAGGCAGAGTCAATTATCATAGATGTTTTTATTCTATACATATCTGTCGAAAAAAATCCGCCAACAAGAGGCAACAGCACTAACTAGAACAAGTAACTGAAATCGTTCAAGCATTCGAAACTTCGAAGCAGCAAAAATGCAGCTTCCCGAACGGCAGATGCAGCGAACAAAGACCAACAGGACGTCTTAGCCCGGACAAGCTGCTAGGATCGCCTCAGAATAAATTATAAAGGAGCAGGGGCAGAATAATTCATGCAGTATCAAGAACACCTGACACTGACGTAACAGCTCCACAAACAGGCTTTGGGGGCACTGCTGAAACCGCAGTAACCGACCTGTCCTCAATATTTCCAAAGGACATGCGGGACGAACGTGCATCGAGCGGCTTCATTGGACACAAAAGTAGCGCATTTGAGCTAGATCAATTCCGCAGGAGTAAACAGTACTAGATTTGATCAGAATAGGTTAGCTTTACTTTTCCTTCCAATGGATCTGTAGTGAGGAGAACATCCAGAATGCAAAACATGTAGAAAAAATAAGAATACACAATAAATATTTATAAAGAAAAACAAATATGCCAATGTATGTTTCCTAGACCTCAAATGAAATGGTCTTCGTGGATGTGGAATAAGTCAAAAAATGTTAAACAAATTTTTGTTTCGAATGTAATAAATAACTTGTTGCAAAACATGTAAATGTTCAGTACACTGAGGTGAATAAGATAATTCTCAGGCTATTGTATCCATGAATCATAAATCAGAAAAACAATTTCAAAATGATCGCGTTACTGCTCTGAATTTGTAAAGAAGTCAGATTGTTTTAACACTCGCATTATTTGATATTATTAGTAACATATACACATCAGTTGGTTCTACTAAGAAATTCGTCAATGGATTAGAAGCAATTGGCCATCAATAAATTCTTTAGGCTCCCCTTAAACTGACCTTCATCAGAAGTTAAACTTTTTATAATTGCTGGAAAGCTATTGAAAATGTGTGTACCTGAATAATGAACACGTTTTTAGACCAAAGGAAGTAACTTTAAATATTTATAAAGATTATCCTTATTTCTAGTACTGACTTTATAAAGTAACCTATTGCTTTAAAAATGGTATATCTTTAATGACAAAGTTCAAAAAGGTGTAAATGTATTGAGGAGTTAGTATCCCTAGTTCTTTAAACAGAATTCTGCAGGATTTTCTTGAGTTCACACGACAAATAATTCTCATTACACGTTTTTGGACATGGGTATATTTAGTTTAGTTTGATGAGTTACCCCAAAAAATTATCCTGTACGACATTATGAGATGAAATCAAATATAGTATGCTAGATTTTTTTATTTTTATGTCACTTATGTCTGACAAAATACGCATTGCAAATAGAGATTTGTTTAGGCGCCTTAGCAAAAAATGTTCAAATGTGTGTGAAATCTTATGGGATTTAACTGCTAAGGCCGTCAGTCCCTAAGCTTACACACTATTTAACCTAAATTATCCTAAGGACAAACACACACACCCATGCCCGAGGCAGGACTCGAACCTCCGCTGGGACCAGCCACACAGTCCATGATTGCAGTGCTTAAGACCGCTCGGCTAATCCCGCGCAGTTGCCTTAGCAGTTCTGTGGTAAGCACCTCCTAGTTGAATTTGTTATCAACCTGTAATTCCAAGAACTTAACACTGTCAATTTCTTCTATCTGTTTGTCGTCATATTTTAGGCATATACTGATGGCAAACCTCTTACAAGTTCTGAACTGCATCTAGTGTTTTTTTTTTTTTTTTCAGACTTAAATGAGAAATGTCAAAGTAAATTTCATTAACAGATCTTTCTAAGACTATACTTGAATTACTCTTTATTGACATATTTGTATCATCTGTAAATTGGCATCTGATAATGTTACAAATGAACAGTCATTAATATACAGAAACAAAAGCAAAGACCCAAAAACGGAAACATATGGGACACCACATGGCATTAGTTCCCAGTTAGATGATGCCTGACTGCTTAACACACATCTTTCTCCTAATAACACCCTTAGTGTCCTGTCAGAGATATAGGATATGAACAGTTCTGCAGCCCTTCTAGGTACACTGTATTATTCTAATTTCCTTAAAATGATATTATGATTTAGTCAGTCAAATGCCTTTGGCAGATCACAAAATACACCAGTAGATTGTAATTTATTGTCTAATGAGATAAGCACTTTCAAACTGTACGTATAGATAGTCTTCTCAATATAAGAACCCTTTAGAAATTCAAACTGTGACCTTAAAGATATTGTTGTGACCTGGGCAGATGGGTCGCGTTAGACACAGAGTGTGGGTAAGTGGTAAAGATCACGCCCGGAGGCGTCAGTGACCAAGTGATATCTGCAACTATGTTTATTTATCGTTAAAGTGTACAGAATTATAAGTGTCTTCAGAGCGGTGGTCGGCGGCCGGGAGTGAATGAGTGCTGATGCCTTATCAGTGAGACACGATGTCGCCCTGCAGGTCAATGCCGCAGCCGCATGCTATGCTGGCGGCAGAGACGTCGGCTACCCAGAAGTTCCGCGACACCTCAGAGTTGTCAAAGACGGGTTGTCGCGCGCTCAGGTGGAGACTGCTGACTGTGGTCCAGAATGTTGGCTGTCATGAAGACTAGGCCCCGGTCATCCACCATCGATCGACCAAGATTACAGCAGACGTTCACGAGTCGGTCAGAAGGCTGCGCGAACACTAGCCATGTGGGTAGTGTGGGGATGATGGCCTGCAGATGTTCTGTGTTGACCCGTAGTGGAGGAGGGCTAGCTGCACTCCAGTCTTTTCATCTGCAATGACCCAGTGGGCAGCAACAGTAAACCGCAACTGTGGTATCCATTAGGTTGGCTGCGTCTCAGTGTTGAAGTCATCAAGCAGGTAGCAAGCAGGCCAGCATTAATCAGTTTGTTGTGATTTCACTGTAAATCAATAGACTGTCATTCTCTCTGGTTCAAGTGTCACAGACAGAATGGCAGCCCAACTGAATGTGTCTGAGCTCCGCAAGCCCTATTATTTAAAGGGCCGAGCCCATATCTGTGGCCGGCCGTGGTGGTCTCGCGGTTCTAGGCGCGCAGTCCGGAGCCGTGCGACTGCTACGGTCGCAGGTTCGAATCCTGCCTCGGGCATGGATGTGTGTGATGTCCTTCGGTTAGTTAGGTTTAAGTACTTCTAAGTTCTAGGGGACTGATGACGACAGCAGTTGAGTCCCATAGTGCTCAGAGCCATTTGAACCATGTCTGTGAAGCTATGGCTCTGGGGATATGATCGCATTTGTCGTCTTTTATCAGACCGATCAGTGTTCCTTGCGTGGCTATGGTAATTCAATAATTATTCTGGGTCACTGAGCTAGGATTCTTCTGCCTATGTTTGATTTTGCACTGTCACTCGAGCGTTAAAGTTACATAGTGTTATCTCGCAGTGCCTTGTTATGTAGCATGGCAACATATGCTTTTCTACCTGCCATACTCTGTAGCTGTGTGGCAATGCTCGTCTCCTGACCTGACGTCCGTTACATCGGCAGCACGCTTTGTTCATATTCCGAATGTCAAACTGGCCCAGAGCTATCCTCTGTTCGGAACACTCTTGGTAGAACTTCCAAAAATTTTTGAACATCTACAATAAAATTATACTGGTGTGTTACACTCCTCCCCTGATCCAAAATTTCTCCCAGAATTTTGCCTTTTGTAATCCTTTGCAACAATCTCATAGATCAAATTACATAACTGTACACTGATGAGCTAGAACGTTATAACCAGCCGTCCAGGCGATAGTAGCGTCACATGGCGAGGAATGACTGCATGGTGCATTTAGTGTCAGTGAGCGTGCTGCCAGTGTGTAAAATGGGGAAGGTGCGCAATCTATCTGAGTCTGACTGAAGGCAGATTGTGATGGCCCAGAGCCGACACGAGCATTTCAGAAACTGCACGATTATCCGGAGTTCGGGGAGTGCTGTGGTGAGTGTATTCAACGTGTGGCGAAACCAAGGTGACACCACGTGCAGATGTCATGGGGTTGGGCGGCCACCCCTCAATACAGATACGGACGTCGTAGACTGGTCAGATTGGTAAAACAGGACAGGTGGCGAACTGTGGCAGAACTAACATAAGGTTTTAATGCTGGGCAGAGTACAAGTGTGTCTGAACACACAGTACTCCTAGCGATGGGCCTCCACAGCCGATGACCCATGCGTATGACAATGTTAAGACCCCTACATGTGACAATGTGAACACCATGACATCGGTAGCTGCACGTGATCATCCGCAGTGCACCTTGGCATTGGCGTGGTGGAAGGGCGTTGTATGGTCTGATGAATCCCGATACCTTCTTCATCACGCTGACGAGAGGTGCGAACCTGTCGTCTTTCAGGGGAACAGCTCATTGACACCTGTACTGCAGGATGGAGACAATCTGGCGGCGTCTCCATTATGCTCTCGGAAACATTCGCGTGGGCATTCGTCGATTCAGTGGAGCTCGTGCAAGGCACCACGATAACCAAGGAGTATCGTACACTGGTTGCACGTAAACCCCTTCATGACGATCCTGTTTCCCGACGGCAATGGCATTTTTCAAAAAAATAATGCGATGTCTCACAAGGCCAGGAGTCTGATGGAGTGGTTCAAGGAACACAGTGGTGAGTTACAATTGATGTGCTGGATCCCTAACTCTTCAGCTCCGAGACCCATCGAACATATCTGAACTGTGACTGAACTTGGCGCCAGAGCTCATCTCCCCCCTGACCAGAATTTACGGGAGTTCTATATGACTTCTCTAGGTAGATGTGGTGTCAACTCTCTCTAGCGACCTACGCAGGCCTCATTGCTTCCATGCCATGACACGTCGCCGCTGTTATCCCTGCCAAAGATGGACCGGCTATTCGGTAGGTGGCCATAATGCTCTGGCTGATCAGTGCACATTGTGCCCACTGCACCAACTTTTTTGCTTACAGGAGGTGACTTACATGGATTGTTTTATTCCTGATTCTGTATCATTATTCTTAAGTTTTGGTTTGTTGAACCTTTTTTACAAATATACTACATACTAGTTTTACGGTTTTCTTAGTCTATGTTTCTTGTGTTACGTTAGATAACCACTCAACAGATATCTGATGTGTCGGTAGGTATGCAGAATGAATACTTCTATGTCTGATATAAAATTATAGTATGCAAATGGCTATGAGAAACATGGCAAGACTAGCAGTACTGCGTGTCCATTTCTACCATTGCTAGCTGGAACAATACGTTCAACTTTGTTTTCTCTGTACTCACTTCCAAGGTTACTATGTGGTAAAACATTGCTAAGTTCTTTACCGACACCTCTATCATGTGCCGTACCTCCGCTGGAAATTCATTTTCTGCTAGCTGCAGCCCTTTCAAGTCCTTTCAATGGAGAGAAGTCTTCCGAAGTAAGAGTGATTTCAGGTGTGCCGCAGGGGAGTGTCATAGGACCGTTGCTATTCATAATATACATAAATGACCTGGTGGATAACATCGGAAGTTCACCGAGGCTTTTTGCAGATGATGCTGTGGTGTATCGTGAGGTTGCAACGATGGAAAATTGTACTGAAATGCAGGAGGATCTGCAGCGAATTGACGCATGGTGCACGGAATGGCAATTGAACCTCAATGTAGACAAGTGTAATGTGCTGCGAATACATAGAAAGATAGATCCCTTATCATTTAGCTACAAAATAGCAGATCAGCAACTGGAAGCAGTTAATTACATAAATTATCTGGGAGTACGCATTAGGAGTGATTTAAAATGGAATGATCATATAAAGTTGATCGTCGATAAAGCAGATGCCAGACTGAGTTTCATTGGAAGAATCCTAAGGAAATGCAATCCGAAAACAAATGAAGTAGGTTACAGTAAGCTTGTTCGCCCACTGCTTGAATACTGCTCAGCAGTGTGGGATCCGTACCAGATAGGGTTGATAGAAGTGATAGAGAAGATCCAACGGAGAGCAGCGCGCTTCGTTACAGGATCATTTAGTAACCGCGAAAGCGTTACGGAGATGATAGATAAACTCCAGTGGAAGACTCTGCAGGGGAGACGATCAGTAGTTCGGTACGGGCTTTTGTAAAAGTTTCGAGAACATACCTTCATCGAAGAGTCAAGCAGTATATTGCTCCCCCCCTACGTATATCTCGCGAAGAGACAATGAGGATAAAATCAGAGAGCTTAGAGCCCACACAGAAGCATACCGACAATCCTTCTTTCCATGAACAATACGAGACTGGAATAGAAGGGAGAAACGATAGAGGTACTCAGGGTACCCTCCGCCACACACCGTCAGGTGGCTTGCTGAGTATGGATGTAGATGTAGATGTAGAAATGTGGTGGCAATAATACTGAATTCACTCGTTTGTTTGTTGCATGGTAGACTCCTTCCTGTAGCGACCCCACTCCAGTTCTCACATCATTGAGTCAATCTGGTAATGCTCGTAATAGTCTGGCTACTACTAGTTTGCAGTCCAGTAAACTCGGTCCTTTGTACACTACTGGCCATTAAAATTGCTACACCAAGAAGAAATGCAGATGATATACGAGTATTGGTTCAAATGGCTCTGAGCACTATGGGACTCAACTGCTGTGGTCATTAGACCCCTAGAACTTAGAACTACTTAAACCTAACTAACCTAAGGACACCACACACATCCATGCCCGAGGCAGGATTCGAACCTGCGACCGTAGCAGTCGCACGGTTCCGGACTGCGCGCCTTGAACCGCGAGACCACCGCGACCTTACGAGTATTCATTGGACAAATATATTATACTAGAACTGACATGTGATTACGTTTTCACGCAATTTGGGTGCACAGATCCTGGGAAATCAGTACTCAGAAATGTTGTGGTTGGCAGGAGAGCCAACACCGTTTTACTAGAGGAGGCCGAAAGGCACGCGTTTTAGCTCACGCAGGCTGGCGTGAGGTCTGGAACAGGACAAGGAAATTAGAATATAGAAAAAACGGACGTAGCTGGTGGAATACTTAACTTTAATCCATTAATGGCGATCGTCGCTCTTGACGGTACATGGTTCACAATATCAATAGTAACTGAATATGGCGCCTTGCTAGGTCGTAGCAAATGACGTGGCGGAAGGCTATGCTAAACTATCGTCTCGGCAAATAAGAGCGTATTTTGTCAGTGAACCATCGCTAGCAAAGTCGGTTGTACAAGTGGGGCGAGTGCTAGGAAGGCTCTCTAGACCTGCCGTGTGGCGGCACTCGGTCTGCAATCACTAATAGTGGCGACACGCGGGTCCGACGTATACTAACGGACCGCGGCCGATTTAAAGGCTACGACCTAGCAAGTACTAAAAGGTATCAGATAGATTTTATAATGGTAAGACAGAGATTTAGGAACCAGGATTTAAATTGTAAGACATTTCCAGGGGCAGATGTGGACTCTGACCACAATCTGTAGATTAAAACTGAAGAAACTGCAAAAAGGTGGGAATTTAAGGAGATGGGACCTGGATAAACTGACTAAACCAGAGGTTGTACAGAGTTTTAGGGACAGCATAAGGGAACAATTGACAGGAATGGGGGAAAGAAATACAGTAGAAGAAGAATGAGTAGCTTTGATGGATGAAGTAATGAAGGCAGCAGAGGATCAAGTAGGTAAAAAGACGAGGGCTAGTAGAAATCCTTGGGTAACAGAAGAAATATTGAATTTAATTGATGAAAGGAGAAAATATAAAAATGCAGTAAATGAAGCAGGCAAAAAGGAATACAAACGTCTCAAAAATGAGATCGACAGGAAGTGCAAAATGGCTAAGCAGGCATGGCTAGAGGACAAATGTAAGGATGTAGAGGCTTATCTCACTAGGGGTAAGATAGATACTGCCTATAGGAAAATTAAAGAGACCTTTGGAGATAAGGGAACCACTTGTATGAACATCAAGAGATCAGATGGAAACCCAGTTCTAAGCAAAGAAGGGAAAGCAGAAAGGTGGAAGGAGTATAGAGAGGGTCTACACAAGGGCTATGTACTTGAGGACAATATTATGGAAATGGAAGAGTATGTGGATGAAGATGAAATGGGAGATACGATACTGCGTGAAGTGTTTGACAGACCACTGGAAGACGTAAGTCAAAACAAGGCCCCGGGAGTAGACAACAGAAAGGCCCGTACAGGACCTGTAACACGCAGTCGTGCATTATCCTGCTGAAATGTAGGTTTTCGCAGGGATCAAATGAAGGGTAGAGCCACAGGTTGTAACACATCTGAAATGTAATGTCCACTGTTTAAAGTGCCGTCAACTGTCTTAAGATTTTTCGTCCTTTTCCAACCACTCTCTTTTCCTATGAACTGGATACAATGTCAGCGATTTGCGACAGCTAAGCTCTCAGTTTGTCATATGATATCCTCAATTACTAGTATTCACACTTCATCTCGGTGAGAATTTTCTTACTCCGCGTTTCCTTATGTAATTCCATGAATGTATCCTGCAATCTGTGAACTTCTTTTCTTGTCTCCCACATATTATTGGTCAACCTCAATGTCCACTGATGACTGGTAAGACGAGGTTTCGAGAAAATGGTTGAATGCAAACTTCGTACATTGCTCCTCCAGTCATGATGAGCAGCTACATCATCAATAACCACAACCCATCCAGATTTTCCTTGTGATCCGTCATCTGAGAAAAAGAGCTTTCATCATTCCCTCCCTCCTTCGGAAATATGTATACATAGCAAAACAACTAAGAAATAATGTGTAACTAGTGCAAATTCTGAATACACTCGAACAAGAATAGGAAAACCTATGCATTAAATAGCTGTTAGATGTAACACAACTAAACTTAAATACCACTACTTTTCATGTGGCTTCAATGTGTAGGGTAATCTATGTGCATGCTGCTTGTCCACGGGTGTACGCTTTTTGACTTTTTTTAGTTATTTTCTTGCACCCTGACTCAGTCATCGGAACTTGTGACAATGCACCCATAACACCTCTAATAGGATTAACCCTACTTACATGGAAATAAACATTACAGTCAGAAACTGCGCTTTAAGGTTTACTGGATAAGTCCTCTCGATGAGTTGATGAGGACCATGATACTTAGTCAAGAATTTTTGCCTTTTCTTTAGGTGTGTAGGGGTTAGTGACTAAAACTCACTGCCCACTCAGTACTGTGGCAATTTTCTCACACTTTGTGTAAACTGTTCCTGTCATTCCAAAGCTTTAGAATTGGCTCACTTCTCTTTCTGCCATACCACTTGTATTCTTTTTGCAAATTTGTTAACGGATTCACAGTTTGGTCCTAATTTAGGAATGATGCCAACAAAGGGGGATGACACTTTTCTTCCATACACCACTTCAAAATGTGAGAGACCTCTACTGGTATGTATCACAGTCCATATATGGCTATTAATGTAATAACCCAGAATGGGCTTGTCCATAACTTCCAGATATGAAGTACATGACACAACTACTTCATCAAATCTGATACAAAAATTGTACCCTTATTTACAACTAAAGTATCGTGCACCACAAATGTAAGTATACAGCTGTTAAATAGAGACAGGATTACTGCACTAGCCTGCTATTCAGGAATTGCCTCCACTGCCAAGAACCTCGAAAAATAATTAATTTATAATTGTCAGTACATATTTATTTCCTGCAGGTGTCCTATTAAACGGTCCTACAATATCAATTCCAAACACTTGAAATGGTTTAAACGCCTCTGGTAGTCTTTGAAAAGGGGTTTTTTGATGACAGAGTTCAGCTCTTTGTGCAGAAGGTTCACAGTCGTTCGCATATCGCTCGACATCATATTTTGTTGTTCTGAACCAGAACCTGCCCACGACTCGGCGTCCTTCATGGCCTGAGAACACATGCTCAAGTCAAAACACTTCCTTGAGTGAGGCGGAAACTCTATACTGCATTTCGTTGTTCTGTAAAGTAAGCCCTCATGCATCACGAACTGTGGTTGTGACCTGAATGCCTGACAGTCATTGTTAGCCACTTGCGCTCTCTGCCGCTCTGTTGTGCTTCTGCCTAGCGTGTTCAGCACTGCAACTTTCCTGCTCAGCGTATTTGCATTTTTGTTTTCTACCCAGTTTATGGATCGCCTCATAATCGAACTCGCTGAGTCTGAGTGTCCATCCTGTTAACCTACTTGATGGGTCTTTCAGACCCAACAGCCAGTTTGATGATATGTGGTTAATGACAACCTTAAACTTCCATCCAAATGAGAAACAACAAAAGTGTGCTATTTTGCTAATTACTGCCAACATTTCCTTTTCCATAGTGGAGTAGTTACACTCCACTTTGTCTAGTTTGCCTTGAAGCATAATATACTGGCTATTCCTGGGCATCGATATTTTGGCTCAAAATACAGCCAACCGCCCCCATACTGGCGTAATTTGAGAGGTCAATTTCCTTCACAAAATCAGGAAAGACTAGTACCTGATCAGACATTGATGCTGCCTTCAGTGCTTCAAATACCATCCGATACTCGGCTGAACACTGGAATTTCATGACCTTTCTCAACAATCAATTCAAAGGTTCTGTGATCTGCAGAAAGTTCTTTAATTATATGCAATAAAAATTGCATAAATCCAGGAATGACTGTAATTGTTTGGTGGTTTGTGGTGCTTTGAAATTCCGGATTGTCTCTGTTAGGTAAGGATCGGTTTGAACATCTGTCCTGATAATCACATTCTCAAGGTAATTTACCTATGTTTACCAAAAATGGAGCTTGCCTATGGTAAGCATAAGATGTTTAGAATGTAGATGGATGAATACATCTTCCAAATGTTTCACATGCTCTGGCATAACCTCCAAGAATATGATGATATAGTCCAAATATACCATGCAAGTTTTCAGCTTTAAGACCCCATTTAATAACATCTGGAATGTAGCTGTGTCGTTTTTCACCCCAAACAACAACATTTTATACTGCTAATGCACCCATGGACCCATAAAAGGGGTCTTTGGTCTGTCTTCTGGGACTACCTCTTGCTGGTGATACCCACTTTTTAGAGACATTGCTGTAAAGTACTGGTACTTTCCTAGAGTATCTAATGTTTCTGTAATACTGGAAACTGGATATGCACCTGTCACAGTCCTCACATTCAGGTGGTGGTTATCAGATAGAATCTGTACTTTTTAGTGCCCTCTGATGACTTTTTTGGCTGTACTCTGTTAAAATTTCAGGTAACTGCTGATGCGTTTGCGGTTTGCTTGAGGTTCTGGTCATCATATGACCTGTCAGTTTCTTCTTCACCTAATACCACTGATATGGCAGTCATTAAGCCTTTCAACAGAGTAACAATGCCCATGCCAAACGTATCCAATCTTACAGGAACCATAAATTCACCATTAATACAACTTACGTGCACTAAGTTTCTGCACACAAAACAATGCATTTTGTCTGATTCTTAGTTTTCCTTTAGTGGCTGTGGCATGTACAGTGTTCTATGTGGTAAATTGATATCAACGGAAATCCACACTACTTCCTCTTACCTGCTGGAATTTTATCATGGAAACCAGTCTATAACGTACATGTTCACAGTTTAGACGGCAACATCTTCATGAACAGTGTTCCACTGAGTTCTACTGTATATTGTGAGAGATCGATTCTTGCATGATGTTTGTCAAGAAAATCTGATCCAAGAATTGCTGAATAGCGTCACCCATATGGGGTAACACTTCAATGTGCTCATGAAAATCTGTAGTTCTTATAGTGAAGCTGAGCAATGTCGCATCCATCGCTTCCACATAATTATCACCCACTCTATGCAATTTGTAATGGGCGGGGGGGGGGGGGGGCAGTCTCGTCCTGCCTATGAGGTCCAGACTGACGACTGACACACGCACACCTATAACCACCAGAAATTTATGTCTCTTACGTCTCATACAGTCTGACAAGCAGCATTCCGTCTGTGCATCTATGCATCTATTTGAGCAGTGTTACATCCTATTGAAAATGCCCTCCGATAGTTGAAACAGCACCGTCTGCGTTTGATGCCTGCTTCTGTTGACGTTGCTTTCCCTGTCTGCGCATTTCACAATCCAGTGCTCGGCATCTACTTGGGCAGACTTATTACATACAGGTTGCTCACACTGATTTTGTACGTAACCTTCATGTCCATTTTTACAACACTTTACTTCTGCAGAAAAAAACATGGTAGCCCATACTTGTTCTAGTAGCAATGTCGGTCTCCTCTAATTGCGTCATGATCCTAAGAGGAACAGCTAAATCTCCAGGATTTTCCATCCTTACCCTAAGTGACATCTCAGCGGGGATACCACACAGAAACGCGTCCAGTGCCCTATTCTCTGCTTCCCACAGCACGACTCTCTCAGCTTCCACGTTTTGCGTCAACTGAAATGACTGCATTGGTTCTCCGGATCGCATCTGAAAAGGCTTCTGTGTTAAGGTATTCAGTTTTTCCCAGAAATACTTTTTTCTTTTTTTCTTCTGATAACGATGCAGTAAATAGTCAGCTAACTGCTGGAATGTTTCTTCTGTCTTACTGGGAACTTTGTGGTACGACACGTACATCTCCACTTCGCCTGTCAATCTTAAATTAGTCACACGGAGAGTGATCGCATCTGACCAACCACCCACTGAGGCACTATCCTTTAGATTGTCAGTTGTGTCCCCTGTTGACTTGTTAGAAACAGGTGTTATTAATGTAGCTGCTAATGGATCGAAGAAGGAAAGAGAGACTACAGCCACTGCTCCCTTTTCTTCCTCAGACCCTGATTGCAGCTGTTTAACCAAAGCTTGTAAAACGTCTACACACCTATGTAGTTCCTTTTTTCCCCAATGTTGGAGGAATTCAGCCCTGACAATACTTCAACGTGCTCCGTCAAAGCGGCAACACTCTCACCCGTGGTATCAGAATGTCTGTCTGGAATTCTGCGTAATTTACCACTACCGTTTACAATAACAACAAGAAATAGCGAAGCTGCACATCCAAAACATAAAAAGTAATTACACATAGTCTTTATGGCGTATCATCGCTTAGTGGGACTAAGAAAAAGCCTGTGCTAAATTCTGAAATCGTGTACAAGTACTAAACGTGAGTGGCACAGCCTTGGTATATGGCAATTTGTGGCCTGACAGGTCACAAAACTTACACCAAATTGGTGTCAAATAGCTTCCCTAAAATTCCGTCTAAACAATGAAAAATCCACAGACTCTTGTGGTTTAATAACTCAGTGATTTGACATGGCCTAAACCAAGTACTCATATACACTCAAAAGGCCTTCAATTAAGAAAAAGTTGACTCATGACACCGCATTGTGCTTGTACTGCCACATGATGGTCGATGCTGTAGACATAGCTTCATTGCCATTAAATTCTTCAGGTGATAGCCAATTCTGACACCAATGTTGCTACCTGGGGAGCTGGTATCCTTTTGTGAACAGGAGGCAAGGCATGGAGTGTGGGGGAGTGGTCCACTTAATGCCCAGAGGTGACAAATGAAGTCATGCCGCAGGATAGTGCTACTGCTGTGTGCTGTGTCGGAGGCAGCGGGGAGGACGACTCGCCGGCTCAGACATGGTGCGGCTTCCATTTCAGTGCTCTTGGATACAGCTTTTCGCGCTCTCTGGTGAAAACAGTCAACTCTTGTCTACTAGGAAGTAGGGTGCCGTGAAGACTAGGCCCTGATCAACCACAATGGATTGGTCAACACTAAAGCAGATGTCCATGAGTCAACCAAGAAGCTGCAAGTACATGTCACACTTGGTCAAAGTGGGAATAGACAACTTGCAGATCATACACGCTAAACCGTAGTGGAGGAGGGCTGGCCACACGCCATCTTCTCGTCTTTAGTGCCCCAGCAGGCAGCAACAGCAGACTGCAGCTGTGGTATCCGTCAGCTGCATCTCGGTGTTGAAGTCAGCAAGAAATGCATTGTTGCCACGCTAGATGGAGCTGACCACGTGCCGTGTGTTCTTGTGTGTTCCAGGCTGTGCGATTGACGCATCGTACTGTATGCAGCAGAATGGTCCTGTATTCATGTCGGGAACAAGCCGAAATAGTGTTTCTGTACGGCCAAGCAGACGGAAAGGGTCGAGAAGCAGCACGGCTATACCAGAACAAGTACCCTCACAGACACCAGTCGCATCACAAAACATTTAAAGCACTTTTTCAAAAAGCACTATGGGACATAACATCTGAGGTCATCAGTCCCCTAGACTTAGAACTACTCAAACCTAACTAACCTAAGGACATCACACACATCCATGCCCGAGGCAGGATTCGAACCTGCGACTGCAGCAGCTGCGAGGTTCTGGACTTAAGCGCCTAGAACCGCTCTGCCACAGCGGCCTGCTAAGCCCTTTTTGGATGTTTGTCATCATGGGTCCTTTCAGACAGACTAACTTGCAGGGAAGCGCCGGACTGTGCGTACACCAGATTTGGAGGACCGGATTCTGCCTCTCGACCGTTTACATTCGCTTGGCCGTACACAAACAACATCTCGGCTTGTTCCCGACATGAATACCGGACTATTCTGTTGCTTACAGTACGTTGCGTGAATCACACACCCTGTAACATACAAGGAACACACGGTTCATGGTCACAGGAAATGTCATTCGTCTGCGCCATCTACCATGGTAACAATGCATTTCCGGACACGCGTTCATAGGACATTTTTTCCTCAGTTTCCAGTCATGAATCAGTCGTTACAGTTTGGCAAAAATGGTTCAAATGGCTCTAAGCACTATGGGACTTAACATCTGAGGTCATCAGTCCCCCTAATCCAATCTTCTCTTCGCGATACCTGTGGGAACGATAGGTAAGGGATTATAAACTAAACTAAAATCCGTCCAAAAAGGCCTCGGAAGACCCAACGGTACCGACCGGCCGCCGTGTCATCCTCTGGTCACAGGCGTCACTGGATGCGGATATGGAGGGACATGTAGTCAGCACACTGCTCTCCCGGCCATATGTCAATTCCCGAGACCGGGACCGCTATCTCTCTATCAAGCAGCTCCTCAGTTTGCCTCACAAGGGCTGAGTGCAGCCCGCTTTCCAACAGCGCTCGGCAGACCGGATGGTCACCCATCCAAGTGCTAGCCCAGCCCAACAGCGCTTAACTTCGGTGATCTGACGGGAACCGGTGTTACCACTGCGGCAAGGCCGTTGGCAGTAAGAGATTATAGTACCGTATATTCCCAGATTCATCTTTAAAAGCTGGTCCCTGAAATTTTGTAACTAAGCTTTCTCTGGGTAGTTTGCGACTACCTCCAAGTGTCTGCATCTCCATGACACTATCCCATGGGTCAAATAAACCTGCGACTATTCTTGCTGCTCTTAGCTGTATCGGTCAATATCCCTTGTTAGTCCCATTTTGTAGGGTCCCACACACTTGAGCAGTATTCTAGGATGGGTCTCATGGGTGTTCTGTAAACAATTTCCTTTGTAAACTGATTGTATTTCCCTAGTATTCTACCAATGAAATAAAGTTTTCCAGCTGCTTTGTCTACGACTGATCCTGTGTGATAGTTCCATTTCATATCCCTACAAATTGCTACACATAGTCATCTGTATGAGTCGACCTATTTCAGTTGTGACGCGTTGATTTTTAATCACGGGATACTATATACTCTCGTTTTGTGAAGTGCACAGTCTTACGTTTCTAAACATTTAAAGCAAATTTCCAATCTTTGCACCACGCAGATAAGTTATCAAGATTCGACTGAATATTTGTGCAACTTCTGCAGATATATTATTGATTATAGATAACTGTATCAGTTGCAAAATTTTTAAGTTACTATTAACATTGTCTGCAAGGCTATTAATACATAATATGAATAGCAAGGGTCTCAACACACTTCCACGGACCACACTTGGAAGTTAAATCTGTCGATGGCTCGCCATCCAAGCTGCGTCCTCCCTATCAAGAAATCCTCAGTCCAGTCACAGATTTCCTATGGTACGCCATACCACCGTACTTTCGATAATAAGCTTGGGTGTGGTACTGAGTCAAATGCGTTTAGGAAATCAAGAAATACTCTGCTACCTGACCGCCTTGATCCATGGCTTTTGGGATGCCATGTGAGAAAAGCCGGAGTTCGGCACTTGGCTGTTTTCGGAATCCAGGCCGATTGGCCTGTTCGAAATACCTCATTACGTTCGATTTCAGAATATGTTATAAGATTCTACAACAAATGAATGTCAAGGATATTGGACGGTAACTTCGTAGATCACTTCTGCTGCACTTCCTGTAGACGGGGGTGACTTGCGTTTTCTTCCAACAACTGGGCAAAGTTTTTTTGTTAGAAGGATCGATGGTAGATTATGGTTAAATGAGAAGCTAACTCGACGGCAAATTCGGTATAGAATCTGATAGGATTCATCTGGGATCTGTAGCTTTGTTAAGCTTTGGCGATTTTATTTGACACTAATTTTATGTTACTCATTTTTGATGTAGTGTGTGAATTAAACCGAAGCAGCACATCTTTACTTTCTTTTGTAAAGGAAAAATTGAAAACAGGCTTCATTATTTCTGCTTTTACGTTGATACCCTCAGTTTCACTCCCTGTCTCGTCCGCGAGTATCTGAACACTAGCTTTGGCACCTCTAATAGCCTGTACATACGATAATATTCCGATACGGTAGTCGTTGAAGGCTTCATACACTGCTCTCTTGTCTTATGTTTACTGAATGTAATGTTGTCAACTGTCGCTCTGTGTTTTTCTTTCAGCTTCTGTTTGTGTTGTGGTGTCTGCATGCAACAGTTTGTAATTCTGTTGTATGTTATGTGTGTATGTTTTGTGTTATTATGCCGTCTGGTTATGTAGTGCATCTGTGATTGTTTTTGTTTTCGTGTCTAGGACGGCGTGAGGTCGATTAAGTTCTTTTATTTGTTCTTTCAGTGCTGATAGTTTTAGGATTATGTGGGTCGCAAAATCTGAGGCTTTGCAGAGCTCAAGTTGAAACATTTCGTTGTTGCGTCTCCCTATCTACCTACCTATGACACTGTTAGCCTAGTCAACAAAGACCAAAAAAAGTCGAATAGTGGCAAAAATTCGTGTAGTTGCAATTTTTTGTATGGTGGTAGGAGTGAATGTCATGAAAAGCATAGTAAAAATAATGACGGGTGGAATGTGAGCGTAAGGTTGGGGGTGGGAAGTGCGGTTAAAGGTAACTTTTTTTTTTTTGTTTTCTTGAATAACACGGAACCCGAGGCTTCTAGCGAAAAAGTTGCCCGATATAAAATTGAACTACATTAAATTTCCGACGAAATAAATCCTGTTTATTTTTATCTATAGCACTAATAGTTTCTATATTGCAGGGGATGGAAAAATCGTAGATTAATGCAAATAGTGGTATAAACTTAATGTATACTGTTAAAAGAAAGTGGGTTAAGAACAAATGTTCAATGTTCGTATCACATCTAGATGTAGTAGAGCCGCATTATTGGATAAATTGTGTTCTGGGGGTGTAACATGGTGAAAAAGGAGGGAGAGGGCGGGGGGGGGGGGGGGGGGGTGCGGCGGCAGAGAGGCCTGTGGGAAGTTACGGCAGGTCGTCGGATTGTGATCTTCCACTTCCCTCCATTACAGGTCTGCAAACTGAAGAGCGAGCAGGCTGTACCCAGTCACAAGAAGGAGCTCTAGAGTTTTTCACAAAGTTATACTGACTCAGTAGGGCATTTTATGAATCAGTGGCGACGCACTGCACAGACATGGTCGGTGGTGTTTTGTTTTCCGCAATGTGCGTTAACACTACTTGGAATAATATGAGTTACTAATAATACAAACGCAAGTAATGCATATGGACAGGTTGTACGTACATCTCTGCACGTTGTTCTACACACCTAGAGGGACAATACATTCTAAGTCATCCTCTACGGCAGTTGTAGCGTTGTTCCTGGAAAGGCGACTTTCCTCACGATGAGCGCTACTCTCCTTTCAGTTTACTAGTACATTCTACCTTCCCAGCATTTCTGTCCAGTTCTCTTACGTGAATCGACAAAATAAACTCATTGAGCTTGTTTATATATAGTGTAGTTATTTTAAGTTTATTGAATATTTATTTGCAGTTATTAAGTGGACTTTTATTTAAAATAAGCTCGTTTACATAACTGCTGAGAAGCGTTTAATTTGTAGGTGTGATGTTGTCAGTAACCTATATAGTATTTTGGGAAGGAGAGTGGATCGGTAAACATAGCACGCTGCTGCTGTTTACCGTTGGCAGCGTATTGTAAGGCATGTAACCTCGTTGTAGTCACTTGGTGGTGAATTAATGAACCACCAGAAAATTACTGCACTTCTCTCACCATTAACTGTATTAACTGGTAGACTGCATAAAACCCTTTCATTCAGCAATATTTGGCAATTTTAGAGCGGTCTGTACTGAGTGGAGCCGCTCACCACACTTCCACAGTATAGCTCCCGAGGTGTATTTGAATATGAAGGAATGGGATTGATCACGTGCAAGTCTGCAACAGTAATATGTTGCAATGTACTTCTTGATTTACGGTGATATACACTCCTGTAAATTGAAATAAGAACACCGTGAATTCATTGTCCCAGGAAGGGGAAACTCTATTGACACATTCCTGGGGTCAGATACATCACATGATCACACTGATAGAACCACAGGCACATAGACACAGGCAACAGAGCATGCACAATGTCGGCACTAGTACAGTGTATATCCACCTTTCGCAGCAATGCAGGCTGCTATTCTCCCATGGAGACGATCGTAGAGATGCTGGATGTAGTCCTGTGGAACGGCTTGCCATGCCATTTCCACCTGTCGCCTCAGTTGGACCAGCGTTCGTGCTGGACGTGCAGACCGCGTGAGACGACGCTTCATCCAGTCCCAAACATGCTCAATGGGGGACAGATACGGAGATCTTGCTGGCCAGGGTAGTTGACTTACACCTTCTAGAGCACGTTGGGTGGCACGGGATACATGCGGACGTGCATTGTCCTGTTGGAACAGCAAGTTCCCTTGCCGGTCTAGGAATGGTAGAACGATGGGTTCGATGACGGTTTGGATGTACCGTGCACTATTCAGTGTCCCCTCGACGATCACCAGAGGTGTACGGCCAGTGTAGGAAATCGCTCCCCACACCATGATGCCGGGTGTTGGCCCTGTGTGCCTCGGTCGTATGCAGTCCTGATTGTGGCGCTCACCTGCACGGCGCCAAACACGCATACGACCATCATTGGCACCAAGGCAGAAGCGACTCTCATCGCTGAAGACGACACGTCTCCATTCGTCCCTCCATTCACGCCTGTCGCGACACCACTGGAGGCGGGCTGCACGATGTTGGGGCGTGAGCGGAAGACGGCCTAACGGTGTGCGGGACCGTAGCCCAGTTTCATGGAGACGGTTGCGAATGGTCCTCGCCGATACCCCAGGAGCAATTTGCTGGGAAGTAGCGGTGCGGTCCCCTATGGCACTGCATAGGATCCTACGGTCTTAGCGTGCATCCGTGCGTCGCTGCGGTCCGGTCCCAGGTCGACGGGCACGTGCACCTTCCGCCGACCACTGGCGACAACATCGATGTACTGTGGAGACCTCACGCCCCAAATGTTGAGCAATTCGGCGGTACGTCCACCCGGCCTCCCGCATGCCCACTATACGCCCTCGCTCAAAGTCCGTCAACTGCACATACGGTTCACGTCCATGCTGTCGCGGCATGCTACCAGTGTTAAAGACTGCGATGGAGCTCCGTATGCCACGGCAAACTGGCTGACACTGACGGCGGCGGTGCACAAATGCTGCGCAGCTAGTGCCATTCGACGGCCAACACCGCGGTTCCTGGTGTGTCCGCTGTGCCGTGCGTGTGATCACTGCTTGTACAGCCCTCTCGCAGTGTGGGTCTGACACACCGGTGTCAATGTGTTCTTTTTTCCATTTCCAGGAGTGTATCTGAAGCTCCATAACAACTAAATGATCTACTTCTGTTATAGAAGGAACCAGTTTAAGATTCTGGGCCTCTTCCAAGTGTTGAGAGAGTTGAGGCTGCGGTACCGCATTTTATATCCTTCATGCTGTGAAAAGTATTCCGGATAATTATAGCATGGACAATGATATCGACGTTTTCGAATATACACACATCAAAAAAGTTTTGCATCACCCTGGTTCCCAAAACTCCTGAAGATAGCCGCTGCTGTGGATGTTGCATCGCGGACACAGTCTCTTTGACTCTTCAGAGATGTCACTAAATCCGCCCAACGATGTAAACAACCACGCATGAGCAGCGCCTATTAGACGGATGGGGTCTGACAGCCGATCAGTTCCAGGCATTCCACCAGGAAGGAGGAACACGACTCGTGTTGTCTGTAGTTCAATCATGCCTAGACGGTCAATACCGCGGATCGATCGCGTCCGCATTGTTATTTTGTGCCAGGAAGGGCTCTCAACAAGGAAAGTGTCCAAGTGTCCTGGAGCGACCCAAATCGATGTTGTTCGGACATGAAGGAGATACAGAGAGACAGAAACTGTCGATGCCATGCCTCGCTCACGCCGCCCATGGGCTACTACTGCAGTGGATGACCGCTTCCTACGGATTATAGCTCGGAGGAACCCTGACAGCAACGCCACCATGTTTTCTGCAGCCACAGGACGTCGTGTTACGACTCTAACTGTACGCAGTAGGCTGCATGATGCGCAACTTCACTCCCGACGTCCATGGCGAGGTTCATCTTTGCAACCACGACACCATGCAGCTCGGTACAAATGGGCCCAACAGCACGCAGAATGGACCGCTCAGGATTAGCATCACGTTCTCTTCACCGATGAGTGTTGCATATGCCTTCAATCAGACAATCGTCCGAGACGTGTTTGGAGGCAACCCGATCAGGCTGTACGCGTTAGACACACTGTCCAGCGAGTGCAGCAAAGTGGAGGTTCCCTGCTGTTTTGGGGTAGCATTACGTGGGGCCGACGTGCGCCTCTGGTGGTCATGGAAGGCGCCGTAACGGCTGTACGACACGTGAGTGCCATCCTCCAACCGATGGTGCAACAAGATTGGCAGCATATTGGCGAAGCATTCGTCTTCATGGTCGACAATTCGCACCCTCTTCGAGCACACCTTGTGAATGACTTCCTTCAGGATAACGACATCGCTCGACTAGAGTGGCCAGCATGTCCTCCAGACATAAACCCTATCGAACATGCCTGGGATAGATTGAAATGGGCTGTTTATTGACGACGTGACCTACCAACCACTCTGAGGGATTTACGTCGAATCGCCGTTGAGGAGTGGGACAATCTGGACCAACAGTGCCTTGATGAACTTGTGCATAGTATGCCACTATGAATACAGACATGCATCAATGCAAGAGTACGTGCTACTGGGTATTAGAGGTACCGGTGGGTACAGCAATTGGGCAGTGGACCTCTGAAGGTCTCGCTGTATGGTGGTACAACATGCAATGTGTGCTTTTCATGAGCAATAAAAAGGGCGTAAATGAGTTTTATGTTGATCTCTGTTCCAATTTTCTGTACGGGTTCCGAAACTCTCGGAACCGAAGTGATGGAAAACTTTTTTTGATGTGTGTACATATATTCTACATCTACATCTACATCCGTACTCCGCAAGCCACCTGACGGTGTGTGGCGGAGGGTACCCTGAGTACCTCTATCGGTTCTCCCTTCTATTCCAGTCTCGTATTGTACGTGGAAAGAAGGATTGTCGGTATGCTTCTGTGTGGGCTCTAATCTCTCTGATTTTATCCTCATGGTCTCTTCGCGAGATATACGTAGGAGGGAGCAATATACTGCTTGACTCTTCGGTGAAGGTATGTTCTCGAAACTTTAACAAAAGCCCGTACCGAGCTACTGAGCGTCTCTCCTGTAGAGTCTTCCACTGGAGTTTATCTATCATCTCCGTAACGCTTTCGCAATTACTAAATGATCCTGTAACGAAGCGCGCTGCTCTCCGTTGGATCTTCTCTATCTCTTCTATCAACCCTACCTGGTGCGGATCCCACACTGCTGAGCAGTATTCAATCATTGGGCGAACAAGCGTACTGTAACCTACTTCCTTTGTTGTCGGATTGCATTTCCTTAGGATTCTTCCAATGAATCTCAGTCTGGCATCTGCTTTACCGACGAAAACTTTATATGATCATTCCATTTTTAATCACTCCTAATGCGTACTCCCAGATAATTTATGGAATTAACTGCTTCCAGTTGCTGACCTGCTATTTTGTAGCTAAATGATAAGGGACCTATCTTTCTATGTATTCGCATCACATTACACGTCGCTACATTGAGATTCAATTGCCATTCCGTGCACCATGCGTCAATTCGCTGCAGATCCTCCTGCATTTCAGTACAATTTTCCATTGTTGCAACCTCTCGATACACCACAGCATCATCTGCAAAAAGCCTCAGTGAACTTCCGATGTCATCCACCAGGTTATTTATGTATATTGTGAATAGCAACGGTCCTATGACACTCCCCTGCGGCACACCTGAAATCACTCTTACTTCGGAAGACTTCTCTCCATTGAGAATGACGTGCTGCGTTCTGTTGTCTAGGAACTCCTCAATCCAATCACACAATTGATCTGATAGTCCGTATGCTCTTACTTTGTTCATTAAACGACTGTGGGGAACTGTGTCAAACGCCTTGCGGAAGTCAAGAAACACGGCATCTACCTGTGAACCTGTGTCTAAGGACCTCTGAGTCTCGTGGACGAATAGCGCGAGCTGGGTTTCACACGACCGTCTTTTTCGAAACCCATGCTGATTCCTACAGAGTAGATTTCTAGTCTCCAGAAAAGACATTATACTCGAACATAATACGTGTTCCAAAATTCTACAACTGATCGACGTTAGAGATATAGGTCTATAGTTCTGCACATCTGTTCGACGTCCCTTCTTGAGAACGGGGATGACCTGTGCCCTTTTCCAATCCTTTGGAACGCTTCGCTCTTCTAGAGACCTACGGTACACCGCTGCAAGAAGGGGGGCAAGTTCCTTCGCGTACTCTGTGTAAAATCGAACTGGTATCCCATCAGGACCAGCGGCCTTTCCTCTTTTGAGCTATTTTAATTGTTTCTCTATCCCTCTGTCGTCTACTTCTATATCTACCATTTTGTCAACTGTGCGACAATCTAGAGAAGGAAGCACAGTGCAGTATTCCTCTGTGAAACAGCTTTGGAAGAAGACATTTAGTAATTCGGCCTTTAGTCTGTCATCCTCTGTTTCAGTACCATTTTGGTCACAGAGTGTCTGGACATTTTATTTTGATCCACCTACCGCTTTGACATAGGACCAAAATTTCTTAGGATTTTCTGCCAAGTCAGTACATAGAACTTTACTTTCGAATTCATTGAAAGCCTCTCGCAAACCCTCCTCACACTACATTTCGCTTCGCGTAATTTTTGTTTGTCTGCAAGGTTTTGGCTATGTTTATGTTTGCTGTGAAGTTCCCTTTGCTTCCGCAGCAGTTTTCTAACTCGGTTGTTGTACCACGGTGGCTCTTTTCCATCTCTTACGATCTTGCTTGGCACATACTCATCTAACGCATATTGTACCATGGTTTTGAACTTTGTCCACTGATCCTCAACACTATCTGCACTTGAGACAAAACTTTTGTGTTGAGCCGTCAGGTACTCTGTAATCTGCTTTTTGTCACTTTTGCTAAACAGAAAAATCTTCCTACCTTTTTTAATATTTCTATTTACGGCTGAAATCATCGACGCAGTAACCGCTTTATGATCGCTGATTCCCTGTTCTGCATTAACTGATTCAAATAGTTCGGGTCTGTTTGTCATCAGAAGGTTTAATATATTATCGCCACGAGTCGGTTTTCTGTTTAACTGCTCAAGGTAGTTTTCAGATAAAGCACTTAAAAATATTTCACTGGATTCTTTGTCCCTGCCACCCGTTATGAACGTTTGAGTCTCCCAGTCTATATCCGGCAAATTAAAAACTCCACCCAGAACTATAACATGGTGGGGAAATCTACTCGAAATATTTTCCAAATTGTTCTTCAGGTGCTGAGCCACAACAGCTGCTGAGCCCGGGGGCCTATAGAGACATCCAATTACCATGTCTGAGCCTGCTTTAACCGTGACCTTCACCCAAATCATTTCACAATTCGAATCTCCGTCAATTTCCTTCGATACTATTGCACTTCTTATCGCTATAAACACGCCTCCCCCTTCACTGTCCAGCCTATCTCTGCAGTATACGTTCCAATAAGAGTTTAGGATTTCATTACTGTTTACGTCTGGTTTCAGCCAACTTTCTGTTCCTAGTACTATATGGGCGTTGTGACCGTTTATTAATGAGAGCAGTTCTGGGACCTTTCTATAGACGCTCCTGCAGTTTACTATTAGCACATTAATATTGTTATTCCTTGTTGCATTTTGCCTACTCCTGCCTTGCCGCGTCTCAGGAGGCGTCTTGTCGGGCCTAGGGAGGGAATTCTCTAACCTAAAAAAAACCCATATGCACTCCACACGTACTCCGCTACCCTCGTAGCCGCTTCCGGCGTGTAGTGCACGCCTGACCTATTCAGGGGGACCCTACATTTCTCCACCCGATAGCGGAGGTCGAGAAATTTGCACCCCAGCTCTCCGCAGAATCGTCTGAGCCTCTGGTTTAAGCCTTCCACTCGGCTCCAAACCAGAGGACCGCGATCGGTTCTCGGAACGATACTACAAATAGTTAGCTCTGATTCCACCCCGCGAGCGAGGCTTTCCACCTTCACCAACTCCGCCAACCGCCTGTACGAACTGAGGATGACCTCTGAACCCAGACGGCAAGAGTCATTGGTGCCGACATGAGCAACAATTTGCAGTCGGGTGCACCCAGTGCTCTCTATCGCCGCCGGTAGGGCCTCCTCCACATCTCGGATGAGACCCCCCGGCAAGCAGACAGAGTGAACACTGGCCTTCTTCCCCGACCTTTCCGCTATTTCCCTAAGGGGCTCCATCACCCGCCTAACGTTGGAGCTCCCAATAACTAATAAAATGACATCATGTTACACTTTGGGAGGGCTCCTTAGTGTGATAGACAGCTCCAGCTGTTGAGCTTTTTTGCATAATACCTCACTGGTTGTCCTTAGCACAAAAAGGAGTGCACAATATTGCAACAAAAATTTTTGGTAACTTACCCAGAGATAGAAAATGTCTGAAAAAGAGCGAAGTAATATTTGAAAACAAACTAAAGAAGTTTTTTCTTGACGACCCCTTCTGTTCCGTAGAAAAATTTTATTACTGTAATGTGTCAAAGATGGTGGATATTAATCACTAACTCACAAATGGAACCGTTATAAACGTTCATTGTGTAGCCATATTTAAAAATTAAGTTGTGATGTTTATGTAAAATAATTCGCTCCACATCATTGCGATTTATCATGCTGATGATCCATGGAATATGAAACTAACTAAGTAGCTAACCAACTTAACAAGTGCAAATAAGTACTCACTTAACAAACGTATTAACTCCACAATATAAACAAAAGCTCAGTGAATTTACATCGTCTACTCACACATCAGAACTGGACAGGAAATGCTGGAGAGGTATAGGACGTCTGCAACCTGGAAAGAGAACAGTACTCATGGAGAGAAGTCACCTTTCTAGGAACAACGCTGCTACTGCCAAGAGGATAACTAGGAATTAGTTTCCCCTCTAGCAGTACAGAACATTGTGCGGAGATATACGTAGAGTCCACCCATACACGTTCCTTGCACTGGTGTTTTAGTAGCTAATATCTCTATCCCATTAAGTGTTAACGCACTTTATAGAACAAACCCCTCTAGGCGTGTCTGTGTACTGCGTCGCCAGTGATTCATAAGGTGCACTGTGGAAGGGTCGGTATAACTTTGAGAAACGCCCTATAGTTGCGGCTTGTGATGTAGCTGGGTCAGGAGATTGGGGAATTGCCTCCTCAAATGGTTCAAATGGCTCTGAGCACTATGGGACTTCACTGTTGTGGTCATCAGTCCCCTAGAACTTAGAACTACTTAAACCTAACTAACCTAAGGACATCACACACATCCATGCCCGAGGCAGGATTCGAACCTGCGACCGTAGCGGTCGCGCGGTTCCAGACTGTAGCGCCTAGAACCGCTCGGCCACTCCGGCCGGCAATTGCCTCCTGGCTCTTCAGTCTACAGACCAGTTGTTGTGTTGTTGTGGTCTTCAGTCGAAAGACTGGTTTGATGCAGGTCTCCATGCTACTCTATTCTATGCAGGCCTCTTCATCTCCGAGGAACTGCTGCAACCAACATCCTTCTGAATCTGCTTACTACATTCCTCTCTTGGTCTCCTCTACGATTTTTACCTTCCACACTTCCCTCGTATGCTAAATTTGTGATCCCTTGATGCCTCAGAATGTGTCCTACCAACAAACCCCTCCTTCTAACACGTTTTTCCACAAATTCCTCTTTTCCCCAATTCTATTCATTACATCCTCATTAATGACGTGGACATACTTCCACAGCACCACATTTCAAAAACTTCTATTCTCTTTTTGTCTAAACGGTTTATCGTCCACGTTTCACTTCCATACATGGCTACACTCCATACACTTTCAGAAGGGACTTCTTGATACTTAAATCTAAACCTGATGTTAACAAATTTCTCTTCTTCAGAAACGCTTCTCTTGCCACTGCCAGTCTACATTTTATATCCTCTCCACTTCGACCATCATCAGTTACTTTTCTTCCCAAATACCAAAACTCTTCTACTACTTTATGTGTTTCATTTCCTAATCTAATTCCTTTAGCATCATCTGATTTACCTCGACAACATGCTATTAACCTTGTTTTGCTCTTGTTGATGTTAATTTTATATCTTCCTGTCAAGACAATGTCCGTTCTGTTCAATCGCTCTTCCAAGTCCTTTGCTGTCTCTGACAGAATTACAGTGTCGTTGACAAACCTCGAAGTTTTTATTTCTTCGCCATGGGACTTAACATCTATGGTCATTAGTCCCCTAGAACCTAGAACTGCTTAAACCTAACTAACCTAAGCACAACACAACACCCAGTCATCACGAGGCAGAGAAAATCCCTGACCCCGCCGGGAATCGAACCCGGGAACCCGGGCGCGGGAAATGAGAACGCTATCGCACGACCACGAGCTGCGGACGCGCTCCATGTGTTTTACCCCTGCTATCTTCAGAATTTGAATGAGAGTATTCTAGTCAACTCGGTCAAAGGCTTTCTCTTAATCTAGAAATGCGATAAACGTAGGTTTGCCTTTTTTAAACCTATATTCTATGAGAATATGTTCCTACATTTTCACGGAATCTAAACTGATCTTCCCCGAGGTCGGCTTCTACCAGTTTCTCCATTCTTCTGTAAAATGTTCGTGTTACTAATTTGCCACCGTGACTTGTTAAACTGATAGTTGGGTAATTTTCACACCTGTCAACACCTGCTTTCTTGATCACAATCTGCTGTCCTACCTGCGTCCAAGGCTCTATCCTCCACCCCAAACTTCCAGCCTGTTACACCTTCAGTACACAATTTACTCCTTAATACGGCTCTACTGCACCTTGTGGAACACACATTTATTATTTGTCCTCAGTCCACATCATTTAACAATAAACATTGCCTTCATACTATTAAAACACTGTCTTTAATAATTTGTGATTTTTCAATCCCCTGCAACGTGGAAACTACTAATGCTAGAGAAAAATGACTATGACAAATATGTGGTAAACTGAATTTAGTTTCTATTTGTCTTCGGGATCGTTTTCGCTAGAATCCACAGTTTTCGAGTTATTCAAGAAAAACAGATAAAGTTACCTTTAAATGCTCACACACACACACACACACACACACACACACACACACACACACACACACACTTCTTCGGTCCCACGCTCACACCCCACCGGTTATGATTTTTAGCACATTGTCATGGTGCTCCCTCCTACCACTGCTCAAAAATTTCCGACTGCACTAATTTTTCTCCTAATTTTCTTCCTTTGATTGGAATATGTGCTTTGTTTTACACCTATTATACAGTAGTCTCTATGTTTCTAACTTTCTTTACAGTAACTGTATGTCATGGACGGTCTCTCCCATCATGAACTGTTCTACTAGGTACATATATATTGAGTGCATGGTCAACTATTCTTCTACACCTGAGCCACAGTTATTTTACATGCTCCTATCCAGAGCTAGGTGTTTCAAGTTCCTTGTAGAGATATGGCACTACTGCCTCTCTATCTGGTTTGCTCAACACACAAAACCTTCTATTTGTTTAGGTGCTGTTTGCACTTTGGTAGTCCTCGTCGCCAGCACAGCCTCACAGTCACCGATAACAGTTTCCATGTGGACATCTCAAAACTCTTTACCAGACTCGAAGAAGCAGAAGGACACAGCATCCTGCAAAAGTTCTGACTATTCCCGATAAAAGTAGAATATCTGGGGTATATAGAAACACACAGCAAGAATCATGAAAGCTATTGACAGATGAAAGAAACCTACAGAATTAAATGTGTTACATGTTTTCTTAAAGCACACCATCTTCAGGCTACGAGTGGCCTACCGGGACCATCCGACCGCCGTGTCATCCTCAGAGGAGGATGCGGATAGGAGGGGCGTGGGGTCAGCACACCGCTCTCCCGGTCGTTGTGATGGTATTCTTGACCGAAGCCGCTACTATTCGGTCGAGAAGCTCCTCAATTGGCATCACGAGGCTGAGTGCCCCCCGAAAAATTGCAACAGCGCAAGGCGGCCTGGATGATCACCCATTCAAGTGCCGACCATGCCCGACAGCTCTTAACTTCGGTGATCTCACGGGAATTGCGCAGAAGAATTAAACTTTAATTCTTTTGAAACCTCATCATTTTCCTCAAAATGGCTCTGAGCACTATGGGACTTAATATATGAGGTCATCAGTCCCCTAGAACTTAGAACTACTTAAACCTAACTAACCTAAGGACATCACACACACCCATGCTCTAGGCAGGTTTCGAACCTGCGACCGTAGCGGTCGCGCAGTTCCAGACTGTAGCGCCTAGAACCGCTCGGCCACTCGACCGGCCATCATTTTCCTCCATTGGCTCAAAGGTGCCTTCAATCTTCCTCAGTAACGGTGCAAAAGTGTGGCGTCACCCGTCAGCTCGGCGACTCTTCAGACTGCAAGGAGGTGTCAACACATGCTAAACAAATGGCAGAGCTCGGAAGTACATGTGAGGTGTAAGGTGGCTTAATGAGGTCACATTGGCACCAAATTTCGCCGAAATTGTGACGAACGCAACAGTCGACATGTCACAAGAAGGGAATGTCGTCACACCGCCCCTTCACCACATCTCACCCCTTCTCTCAACGCCTATGTGATGGAAGTCAGAACCGCAAAGCCAAGCGTTGAAATCACGTTCTTTTCTTGCGGATGGCCGAGGAAAACATTTCTGACACACCGCCACTGACAATCGACACGAAAAGGCGCAATATGTGCATAAAGAGCGTTAATGAACCCATCGTTCCCTTGGAGCTTTCATTTACAAACTTCCACAGTCGAAAACGACAGCTACAGAGTAACGTTCTCGAAACCTTTCACACTGCCAACACGTCCCAGACCATTCACCTCTTCTCCAAGGACATCGAGGGGCTTGACGTGACCCCTCTGGACTGTAGCGCAACCACAGTTTTTGCTCTGGTATGCAGGTTGGGGCAAGTATGGACAGTTCAGAACTATTCGACGAAATTTGAACTTGATCTGAAGCAGCAAATACTTATTCCGCTCTTGTTTCACACCCTGCTGTGGCGTGATCACAGGGGATGTCGACACTGACACATGCATGAATAAAACGGCGAAGGATCCCTTTAAGATCCCCCGTTTCGCCAACACCGTCGATGTCATCCACGCACCTTTGTTGAGCATTTAAAAATGTAATTGTACAGAGACTGGCCAATTATCAGGGGCTGCAGGGGGCAACCCCTCAACACTCCTCGGGTTCTGCATGCATGCAAGTAGGCACTAGAGCGGCAGTGTAGGTACCACTCAACTGTAGATGTGCACCCTTTTGCACTTTTTACCTTCAGATTTATCAAATGGTTCAAATGGCTCTGAGCACTATGGACCTTAACTGCTCAGGTCATCAGTCCCCTAGAACTTAGAACTACTTAAACCTAACTAACCTAAGGACATCACACACATCAATGCCCGAGACAGGATTCGAACCTGCGACAGTAGCGGTTCCAGACTGTAGCGCCTAGAACCGCTCGACTACTCTGGCCGGCCCAGATTTATCATAGACAAATCAAACTAAATAGTCTGTTCACGATTTTCGTAATTTTTACTCCCGTGATTTGAGTGCAGCAGCCGCTTCGAAACTTTTCAGAACTTCGTTCATAATTAAACTATTTCAGTTTCCGCTGAAACCTATTACTATGCCAAAACTAAGGTTACTAGACGACTTATGTGTATTATTCAATATAATATGGTGCACAAAGAACTTACAGCTCATGCTTGAGAACTCTGGGATTCTGATGCCAAGATGATTGTATCCAAAAGCTGGTCAAGGCTGCCCATACATCTGATCCCTGAGATCACTGGCATTCCTCATTCAATATTTGGGTAACATTTTTTTTTTGGCCGGGGGGGGGGGGGGGGGGTGTCATCAGTCTACTGACTGGTTTGATGCGGCCGCCACGAATTCCTCCCCTGTGCTAACCTCTTCATCTCAGAGTAGCACTTGCAACCTACGTCCTCAATTATTTGCTTTTCTTCCTCTACAGTTTTTGTCCTCTACAGCTCCCTCTAGTACCATGGAAGTCATTCCCTCTTGTCTTAGCAGATGTCCTATCATCCTGTCCCTTCTCCTTATCAGTGTTTTCCACATATTCCTTTCCTCTCCGATTCTGCGTAGAACCTCCTCATTCCTTACCTTATCAGTCCACCTAATTTTCAACTTTCGTCTATAGCACCACATTTCAAATGCTTCGATTCTCTTCTGTTCCGGTTTTCCCACAGCCCATGTTTCACTACCATAGAATGCTGTACTCCAGACGTACATCCTCAGAAATTTCTTCCTCAAATTAAGGCCGGTATTTGATATTAGTAAACTTCTCTAGGCCAGAAATGCCTTTTTTGCCATAGCGAGTCTGCTTTTGACGTCCTCCTTGCTCCGTCCGTCATTGGTTATTTTACTGCCTAGGTAGCAGAATTCCTTAACATACTGTGAATTTAATTTATTTTTAATCTCCATGTTAAATTAGCAGAATTGTTTGCAGATCTATATCTGCATAGCTAGTTTCCATTAACAAATTACATAACAGATTTTTCTTCTATTCCCTTAAGATAATAGTTAAAGTTTAAGTGGATGTACCGTACGCCAAAACAACCGGTCATTCCATTCTTCCATATCCATAGTTTGTGTGCCTTGGTGAAAATGTCAGGTACAAAAACTCTTTCTGCGAAAATATAATAGTAATAACAATAATTGTTTCACAATCCATCAGAAGACTGACTATTATCAAAAGTCGATTATTCAGTCAGTACAACAGCAGCAGTAATAACGCCGAAGGTTTGTTATGATTTCGTAACTGAGTTTCGTTCTAGATATTTACAACTGGTTTAAAGAAGAAGAATAAAACTGACTTAAAGTATTTTGTATCGAGATTTAAATTGGAAATGAAGTAAATTAGACATTTCGAAACGGCCCTATATCCACCAAAGTAAAATTTTCAGGAAGAAGAGGAAACTGTTTGGATATCACAACCGAAGTGTAATATGTCTTCGTTTTTTATTTACGCTATAGTGTAGGACATTTTACATATTGTGGCCACAAAATTGTGTACCAACAGAATACGTGACCTACGTTTTGGTCGAGCAACCGATGTGGAGGTGTGGCCTTTATGAGTGAAATTATTTTTATGAAAAATTACATTCTACGAATCGTTGATACCTTCTAGATGTTTCAAGTATATAAGTGATAAAAATGTAAGTAGTAAAGAATGCAGTAGGGTGCTTATGTTGGTGTGCTTTTCACTACCCAATCTTTTATGTTTAGAGCAGTACAAAATAGAAAAACTGTTAATTATAAAAAGTCTTCTTCATATTCACTCAGGATGTTTGTAGGCCATTCAAAAAGTTCCTTGTAGCAGTCTAATTTATCTCCTGGTATGAACTAAACCAATTTCCTAATGTTTTAATTCTTTTCACATTGATAGGAAGTTTTCTTTTGTACGCAGAAGTGTTTGGTAGTTCAGGTGTGGGCCCCATAGACTTCCCTAACAAAAGATATTGTCGCTGCAAGCCATCGATCCACTGACATGCCGTCAACAAACCAGGTTCAATTGCACGTTGTTCAAACGTCATATAGCGCGACAGTTGCAAGTAATGGCTCGGAGCACTATGGGACTTAACTGCTGAGGTCATCAGTCCCCTAGAACTTAGAACTACTTAAACCTAACTAACCTAAGGATATCACACACATCCATGCCCGAGGCAGGATTCGAACCTGAGACCATAGCGGTCGCGCTGTTCCAGACTGTAGCGCCTAGAACCACTCGGCCACTCCGGCCGGTGCGACAGTTCAGGATCACTTTCTGTTCACTTGGAATTTTGGCCGTGCTTTCCATGATAGGGCAGACTTTTTATAATATTTGGGTCATCATGATTAAAATCAATGATGTCACTAATTTGTACTAGAAGAACTTCAAATTGGAACTTACTCTTTGTATTAGTGTGTTGATTTCGTCTGAAGCGTATGTTCCATCAGTCTTGCGAATACGTCTCTTTGATGTGGCAAAAGCTCTTTCACAAGGCAGGAAACAATGTCCTCTGACTGCAAAATAATAAATAATCTTTTAAAATAGTTCAGTCGATACTGCAGCTAACTAAATTCTGACCATGGCGGCTGGCTAAAAATGACTTACAAGTTCGTGGTGCCCTCCATCGGTAATGCTAGAATTCAATATGGTGTTGGCCCACCCTTAGCCTTGATGACAGCTTCCACTCTCGAAGGCATAGGTTCAGTCAGGTGCTGGAAGGTTTTTTGGGGAACGGCAGCCTATTCTTCACTGAGTGCTGCACTGAAGAGAGATATCGATGTCGGTCGGTGAGGCCTGGCACGAAGTCGGCATTCCAAAACATCCCAAAGGTGTTCTATAGAATCCAGGTCAGGACTCTGTGCAGGCCAGTCCATTACAGCGATGTTATCAGGCCGTGCATTACGAACAGGTGCTCGATCGTGTTGAAAGGTGCAATCGCCATCCCCAAATTGCTCTTCAACAGTGGAAAGCAAGAATGTGTAGGCCTGTGCTGTGATAGTGCCACGCAAAACAACAAGGGGCGCAAGCCCCTACATGAAAAACACGACCACACCATAACACCACCGCCTCCGAATTTTACTGTTGTTCCTTGCAGCGTCCCATTCTGCTCTGTCACGATGTCTAACGACTACTGAGGTCGCTGAAATGGATTACCTGGCAGTAGGTGGCAGCACAATGCACCTAATTTGAAAAACGTCTGTTTTTGGAGTGTCCGGGTACCTTTGATCACATAGTGTATATAGCTCTTTCACCTCTTTCGTAATATTTTCCTGAATATACTTGTTTAGCACTGAGCAGACGTCACTGGGTCCTTTATGAGCCGTCCCTTCATAGTATAAGAAAAATGTTGCCTTATGATCGCATGTTGAAATGCAAAAGTCAAAAACCCACAATTGTCTGTAATGAAACACTTTCTGCACTGGTGTTCCTGGCAGTGGGATGTTCTGCATGTAGTCGACAGTAATGCCACCTACACCATCATTTCCCTGGGCAGTCTTCTTGATAACTTTAATTTTCTTGTAAAATTTCTTGGCTCTGTTTTTATGTACTATGACTTCTGTCGTAACCACTCATTTCACTTTGCCATTCCAATGCGGGCTTTTAACGTTTTGATTCAGGTCCTCACAAATAGAGCACGTGTCAATATGTAGTTTTCCAAATTTGTAATCAAAATTTTCCTTGAAGTATTTAAAATAAAGTTTGTAGTTCACTTTAGCATCAGGATATTGGTGTTTAAATAACTCATGCATTTGCCTGACATCCCAACTGTGGTGATAAATATTTTCTTAGTGTGTTGTTCAAATAATGGACTTCACGTACAGGCAATGATTCAATATGGCCCTTAATCAGTGAACACACTTGTCCAGGTATTAAGTATGTCTATAATTCTGCGACTCTCCTCGCATGTCAACGAGTGAGCTGTCTAGCAGAAGGACATGATTTAAACGACGATCATATTTCTCATCTATTCCATGGAGACTCACTGCTCACGTGACAATGAAAACAGCCCTTTCGCACTTAGCGATTTGTATTATGTGACTTCCTTTCTCTTTTTACCGGATGCCCATTAGTTAGACCTTGTAAATAGCCATCCTGAGTATCTTTATCAGAAAAAGTGTTCAATATTTGCATTTGCGATTCCTCTGTCGTAATCTCGAAACACTTTCTTGGACACCTTAAAACACCAACACAATCAATCAACTCGTTATTAAACAGCCCATTTATCAAGGCACAGCTGCAGACTAATTAAGACAGGATTTTTAGGACTATTGACCAATACGGCAGTAAATTATCACGTAAGGTATAGTTGTTCTAGGCTCAAAATCAGTAACTACATCTGCAGTGAGGTCTCGTTTTGCTTGCTGGTACGACTTTTCCACCGCAGCTCACATGCTATTTCCCTCGGATCTCTGTTCTTTCTGTTCCATCACATTTACTCATACTACTCGCGATCACTGACATTATCACTTTCACTCATTGTACACAGAAATGTAACGTAACCCTACGAGGAAACACTGTTAATTGTGCACGAAAACACTCCTATGCTCGGCGCGCAGTGCTTGCCGTGGTCAACACGTGACCTAACAACTGGCGACTCCGAAAAGGCCATACCGCAAGAACTTGAAATACAACTCTTAATATCAGTCACATAGGAGTGAGTGGGATATGGGCTTTCTACAGGCGATGCGCGTTTCTTCGAGTACTTCCAGATTTTGAACTAAAATGGAAATTTGGCGGGCAATGAAATGGCTGATTCATGTCCTTCACATCGCTAGATGAATTCTACATCACAGGACTGGAAAGAAACTGACATCAGAAACACCTTTCAGTGCCACAACTTAAGGATAAGGTATATAGTTCACAAAGTAAATAAAAATAGATTTATTGGTGTCTTAAAAGCAGAACGACCTTCCTGTAATCTAAACATTAGTTTTATTTGCATAGTGTGACTTTTTACGTAACAATTGTCCAGAATATTTCATCAGTATGTCATGAAAGTGTGAAATGAATTTTAGCAGAAAATGCAGCGTTACACCAGTAACTCAGTGAATGATGTCATACTTACCAAACGTTTCTCACCATGTCCTGAAGTCTCAGGAAAAATCATATTTTCTTGAGCGTGTCTGAACTTATCGTGCAGCAAACCTTAGTCTGGGAGATGCAACATGGGACACTTCCTTGCGGTGTCCTGAGGAATAATTCCAGACTGAGTTATATTCCAACTTCTCTTGATAGGGTAGTGGCCTTAAGAATAGTTACGGACTAATCTTCAGCCATACGGACGGTAACATGCGTCATAAAATAAGAGAAAGAGATTTATCGACCGGAGCACAGCGCACTATAGTTGTCGCAGCATCCTCCTCATTTAGTGCCTAGCTTACCAACGATGCTTTGTAGGCTATGAGAATATTCGTAGGAGAATTAAGCAGATTTAATTGTTGAAAGTGCCTGCTAACATAACTAGCGCTCCATCTGTGGCTAACTAGTACCAAATTATTATTGATACTTTTCATTTCGTTGCATTACCTGACGAATACTAAGTCAATTACATAATGTTCCCGCTGTTTTTACCTCACTAATTTGTCTTATGTCAACTCACAACCGGAACTGAATAAAAGACAGTGATGAGTTCTTCACTGTTATCATCGAGATAATCTACTTTTCTTGGCTGCACATTACTCGATATACACTCCTGGAAATGGAAAAAAGAACACATTGACACCGGTGTGTCAGACCCACCATACTTGCTCCGGACACTGCGAGAGGGCTGTACAAGCAATGATCACACGCACGGCACAGCGGACACAACAGGAACCGCGGTGTTGGCCGTCGAATGGCGCTAGCTGCGCAGCATTTGTGCACCGCCGCCGTCAGTGTCAGCCAGTTTGCCGTGGCATACGGAGCTCCATCGCAGTCTTTAACACTGGTAGCATGCCGCGACAGCGTGGACGTGAACCGTATGTGCAGTTGACGGACTTTTGAGCGAGGGCGTATAGTGGGCATGCGGGAGGCCGGGTGGACGTACCGCCGAATTGCTCAACACGTGGGGCGTGAGGTCTCCACAGTACATCGATGTTGTCGCCAGTGGTCGGCGGAAGGTGCACCACGTGCCCGTCGACCTGGGACCGGACCGCAGCGACGCACGGATGCACGCCAAGACCGTAGGATCCTACGCAGTGCCGTAGGGGACCGCACCGCCACTTCCCAGCAAATTAGGGACACTGTTGCTCGTGGGGTATCGGCGAGGACCATTCGCAACCGTCTCCATGAAGCTGGACTACGGTCCCGCACACCGTTAGGCCGTCTTCCGCTCACGCCCCAACATCGTGCAGCCCGCCTCCAGTGGTGTCGCGACAGGCGTGAATGGAGGGACGAATGGAGACGTGTCGTCTTCACCGATGAGAGTCGCTTCTGCCTTGGTGCCAATGATGGTCGTATGCGTGTTTGGCGCCGTGCAGGTGAGCGCCACAATCAGAACTGCATACGACCGAGGCACACAGGGCCAACACCCGGCATCATGGTGTAGGGAGCGATTTCCTACACTGGCCGTACACCTCTGGTGATCGTCGAGAGGACACTGAATATTGCACGGTACATCCAAACCGTCATCGAACCCATCGTTCTACCATTCCTAGACCGGCAAGGGAACTTGCTGTTCCAACAGGACAATGCACGTCCGCATGTATCCCGTGCCACCCAACGTGCTCTAGAAGGTGTAAGTCAACTACCCTGGCCAGCAAGATTTCCGGATCTGTCCCCCATTGAGCATGTTTGGGACTGGATGAAGCGTCGTCTCACGCGGTCTGCACGTCCAGCACGAACGCTGGTCCAACTGAGGCGACAGGTGGAAATGGCATGGCAAGCCGTTCCACAGGACTACATCCAGCATCTCTACGATCGTCTCCATGGGAGAATAGCAGCCTGCATTGCTGCGAAAGGTGGATATACACTGTACTAGTGCCGACATTGTGCATGCTCTGTTGCCTGTGTCTATGTGCCTGTGGTTCTGTCAGTGTGATGTATCTGATGTATCTGACCCCAGGAATGTGTCCATGAAGTTTCCCCTTCCTGGGACAATGAATTCACGGTGTTCTTATTTCAATTTCCAGGAGTGTAGTAATTGGAAAAGACAAGTTATTTCACTTAAGATAAATGCACTATCTCCAGTCTTGTGCAGTAACCAATACCCTTGTAGCAGGTTGTGATCAACGCACGATTAGAAGCGGCCTTGGAAGCAAGTCCGAGAGAAACATTACTCGATTTAGCACGTCAGACTTGGGTGTCAATTAGCATATAATCAAAGTGTTGTGCACGCTGCGACTGTGACAGTATCACTAGATATAGAAACAATCCTAGATTTTCACTAGTTGCTAATTATCCGAAAAAAGGGTTGCACCTAAGGGCTGTTATGATTTGGTGGGAAGTATTGGTCCGGCAATTCGTGTTACGTTAATTCCGTACAACTCCTGTCTTCAATTTAAGCAGAAATTGATAAAATTAAGGACGACTGCAGAACTGAAACATCTTTTTTTCTGCGAGTTCACGTGCCGACAAATTTTAGGAGCATCCTCACCATCATGCTCAGATTGGAATACCCAGTTACATTAGCGACATCGAGCAACATTATATTAATTGATCAGTCAATGCACTACCGTTACCCTGGCAGGTTTGTTCACAACTCTGTCAGCAGGTGCTGCTGAGACACAAGGCTGAACTGTTAAATGGCGCAACTACACGGCGTGACAAATGAAAGCGAGAACCCAGGACAAGTGGGGGAAACTAAAGGAAACTTCGCAGGTTGAGACGGTATGTGATGTTATTTCAGTGATTACAAAATTACAAAGAACTTGGCAGTATGAGCTCACTGATCGGCATGATGCTGTACCCTGTCTGGCATGGAAGCATGCATTGATTCCGTCGGCAAAGGTGTCTTAAAGCCATTGCATATTCTCCTGAGGCAAGCTGGCCCACACCAATTGCAACTGGTCTTTGATATCCTGGATACTGGCAGTGGGACTGAGCTGACGTCCGAATTGGTCCCATTCATGTTCTATTGGGGACAGATATGGCGCTCTTGTTAGCTACAAGAGTATCTTAGTATCTCGCAGACAGTTCATAGAGACACGTACTACGTGTGGACGATAAATGTCCTGTAGAAAAGTGACACTACTATGCTGTCGCATGAGAGGCAACACATGAGGGAGCAGCATTTCATGACGTATCGTTGTGCACTTGAGTTCCCCAAATCACTACCATCAGTGACCTGAAGTCATATTCGATGGCTCCTCATACCATGATGCGAAGAATAACACCGCTGTGAATCTGCAAAACGTTGGAGGAATCGGAAATCTCGCCAGATCACCGCCTTACTCGCCTACGATGATCATCCGAGATCCGACAGAACCGCGACAGCATCAGCAATCCATACATCCTGGCCGCGACCCCACCCCAAACAGCCGTTTGCGTTGTGTTAACGGCTGCTTACGTAAGGGGCAGTAATTCCTAAGTCCGGCTACTGCTAGACACCGGCCAATGGTGCAGGATGACACAGAAGCACGGATTCCATTACTTTGTCTGAATGGCGGGTACAGCTGTGAAGGAGTTATAATGTCCTTGGGGCACAATATGGTGGCCAGCCCTTATCGTGGTCAGACGCGGCCGACCAGAATCTTACGAGTATTCCCATACAATCCAACATCGGACCCCTGTACCAGCCAAACGCCCGATAAATCTGAATATTGCACCGGTCGACCACCCGCACAACTGGAGACCCTTATGAGGCATCTGTCCAACTTTGTCAGGTGCTGATAACGCTGTTTCACGCGAGTTCGCGGCCACTCTGTGTGCTTCACAATGATCACTTAGCATTTGTCGCTGTTCACGGTCCTTCTAGACCATACCAGACCTTTGACAACACTAGACGCAGCATGAATGAACTCTGGTAGCCGTTCTGCCTGTCACAAAGAACTACAACTCTAATCATTTACATACTCGTCGATGTGTTACCGCCTACGAAGTCCGAACAATGGTAGGAGCATAGTATGGTAATCACAGCGTGCTGTCTGTCGAGGAAGGGGAGTACTGCTTCCTGCACAAAGCCAGAAACAGTGCTTGCATCGTATGTGAAACACCCTTCTATAGCACTCAATGAGACCACATTATTTATGGAAAACTGAGATCAGTAAGAAAGCTTTAATGAAAATAGGCTCTTAGTGACTGTTCGAGAAACTATTTGCTGTTTATATGTTACAGATGCAGTGTATAAATATCGGGTGTCACATTAAAACGGTGAATCCCACATTCATATCCATGAATTAAAGTATCTGTAACATTCATAAAATAACTTTATTTGTTGTGCAATGAAAGATGCCCTTTCAACAATGTTACATGCGACAAAGACTCACAGATAAAATATGTACCGAAAAATTTTAGCCAATGTGCTGTTTCTGGCAGTTACTGCTTGTCATGTCCATCTCCAGTAGCATACAGAACGTCAATATTTAGCTAGGCCTCCTGTTGCTAGAAAAATGCTCTTGGGAGGTCGATAACGTATCAGAGCTAAGTCGGTTCCACCTGATGTGCAAAATGTATGAGACAGGGGAAATACCTTCAGCCTACATGTGGGTCCCCATACTGTCCCTCCTCCTCACCCCTCCTCCTCCCTTCCCCTTCACCGCACTTCCCCTCCCTCAGCCTTCCCCACCTACCCTATTGGTGGGAATTTCTAATTTCAGCGGCATTTTCGTTGTACAGTTCAGTTGTCAATTCAGAGGAAATTGTTTATAAAATGAGAGTAGGTGGTGAAATCGAAAAACTAATTCAGAGGACGGGAAATCCTCTGAGAAGGAGATAATTTGCATTTCGTAATACAGGGATACTCTTGTTTAACTTCCGATCACTCCATTGCTTCGTATACTGCAACCGCAAAGTCATAGAGACCCTCCGTGCTGCGCTGCCGGGCGCGAATGCAATAGTGGTGTGCCAGTGTTCATCCCTTCACCGCCTTCTGCACCATACTACCACGCGTGACCTTGGGGGCACTCGATCCGCATTCATGGAGACACTCCTACTCCCGCCTTCTGGCTGCTCTGGTGGCTTCAGTTGAAAGGGCGCCGAGCCACAAGTGCCTATATCTCTCAGATGGTCTCAGATGACACAACGCGCGACATATGCCCTGCTTGGCTCGGTGTCCTGCGATATGCACGATGACCACGCCACATGGAGGGCCGCGTGGGGTAGCCGCGGGGTCTTAGGCGACTCGTCATGGTCTGTACAGCTCCTCCCGTCGGAGGTTCGAGTCCTCCTTCGGGCATGGGTGTGTGTGTTGTCCATAGCGTAAGTTAGTTTAAGTTAGATTAAGTAGTGTGTAGGCTTAGGGACCGATGATCTCAGCAGTTTGGTCCCATAAGATCTTACCACAAATTTCTAAAATTTCCACATGGGGGCTGCAGCCACTAGTTGGAAATCGGAAGATGATTGTAATATACAATGCACTCTCAAGGTGCGCTATGTTGAGCATCTACCATGAACAATACATTTGTTTCCGAAGGTTACCGGCTTTCCCCACAGCTCTGTCCTAACGAACCTATCAACAGACATTCAGAGGGATACAGCTGACATTGGTTGTGCCACACTATCTGCCTCAGAATGAATAAAGGGTGCTTTTCTAAATATAGCAGATGTGTCCAGTTTTCCAGCCACATGCCAGCAAACAAAGGATGTTTGTCTCAGAATTGTTTTTTCTCCCTCACAGCAGCCACCCACACCAAGCTTGCTTGAACAAGAAAAAGAAGGCGAAGTTAGTGACCTCATCACAAAGCTATACCCTGACTAACAGCAACATGTATTTCGTGGGATGCAGCTGATGTCAGAAGTATCAAGCTATCTGTTTGCCTCAGAAAAAACAAAATGTGTTTTTCTAAGGCTAGCAGCTGCAATTTTCCAGCCACTTGCCAGCAAACAAAGGATGTTTGTCTCAGAATTCTTTTCTCCTTTACAGGCGCGATCTGTCCTCAAACACCTGCACCAAGCTTGCTTCAAGAAAAGAGAAGGCAAGTTACAACTTGCCGGAATCGCACTCTGAGATCCTATTGGCCCTCTGCAAAATAGAGGGTGGCAAGGTATATAAAGCCCAACTCCTATCACAATCGTCATCAGTCTTTGACAGTGCTTAGTTGTGTCCACATGAGTCCTGCAATATGAAATGGTCAGTCAGCAGCCATGGCAGCGGTAGTGGTAGCGGGGGGAAATGCTCAAACTTGGCGCGATTGCCGTGTAAGTGTTTATAAAAAAAAAATATGAATTCAAATCACGACAGTTATAAAATTTCATAGCAAAGTATTCAAATTTTTCGTGATTTTGATATATTTTCATAACAAGTGGTTATAAAAGTTCTTTTTTCTTGCAGTTGCAGCATTCATTCCTGAAATGTTAGCAGAACTAGAATGGCAGGTGGAAGCTGAAAGTCACCTGCAAGCCGAAGAGGTTGTGCTATAATTATGTAAGTACATCTCAAAATTCTATGTGTTATGTTTACATGTTCATAAAATATCAATTAAAGTGCTCATATCGTAATACGTGCTTATAACATTTCTACTGTTGTTCTAGCACCAGAGCAGCACCAGCTGGAAGCTCAAAGTCGCCAGCAAACGGAAGAGCTTGTGCTCCCATTATGTAAATACATCTCCAAATTCTGTGTGATAGTTTACATGTTCAGAAAACAGCTCTTGATGTGCATCTTCAGGTTTTGGCGGCGCAAAGACTGTTCCATTAAGTTTCGGGTGTGCAGCCGCAAGAAATCTCCTTCTTCTTCTAATATTTCGGCTGTATAACGTCCAACCTTCTTCAGAGTGAGCAGCAAGACTGCCGCTCCAGTTTTTTAAAGGATGGGGCCCTTCCACGCCCGCACCAACGTGGTGACCAAACCAAAAGTTCTACTGTCACCTCCGTAAGCATGTTAGTTTTTGAATCAGGCGTCACAGGATGCAGATTGTGATGTTGTCCATGCATCTGGGTAAGACTACTCATTAACATGGTCCATCAGGAGATAGAAGTGGTCGAAATCGATCGAAGGGTAGCGGTTGTAAGGGCAGGGGAAAAAACCTCTGCGACAGTAGGACGGGTAGTAAGGGCAGTAGCGGCCTGCTAGCTGCGACAGAGCATGCAAGGTGAGGTCAGGTTAGCGTGAGGTATCGTGCATCGTTACCTATGTGATGCGTGTCCGTTAGCTGGGTCAGTCCGGGTGCTGCGGCTGGGCTCGCTTGTAGTCCCCTGGGCCGGCCGCAGTGGCTTCCTCCCTGTAACATAAGAGTTCGGCGCGGCAACTCGTGCGTTGCTGTTAGGCCCTCTGCTGCGCCTTGTCGTCGGTGACTTGGTGCAGCTTCATCAGGCTGGTGCAGAACGGCAGCGATCGACTACCATTCAGCGTCCTCCTCTACTGCACGCCGCAGCCCTTCCGTAATGTAGTTTCCATGATCTCCGATTGTTCGAAGAGCTGCGTCAGTTCAGCGTCCGAGGAAGTTTTACCGTTCGCTTTCGCTTGTGCGATGAAGGCTGCCCTTTTGGCTTCTCGATCCCTAGCGGGGCCCTGTCCCGTAGCGGTCGGCGTTGCCACCGGTTCAGCTGGGGCGGCGGTTTTCTTCTTTGCACCTTTCACCTGCGGTGCTGCTGGGGCAACCGCTGGGTCAGGCGCGCGGACGTCCTTCTGCGAGGTCGCAGGAGTGTTCGCAGGTACTACTGCGCTGGGGCCTTGGGCGAAGACTGCTCGCAGTTGCCTCAAGGCCTCTTCCTTCTCTGCAGCCACGGCGGCTGCGAAGGCAGCCCTCTCTGCCGCAATGACGGCTTTGAGGGCTGCAGTGGCCTCCTTCACGGCGGTGCCGAGTTCGAGGTCACGTATCTTCTCGGGAGCGCGGGCTGCGTCCTGGCTGCCCGTTTCCGAGCGGTCTTCCCTGCTCCTGGCAGGTGGAGCTGCTGCTGCGCCGTCCCTCTGCTGCGCCGGGCTGTTCTGCGCCCTACGCCGTTTCCGACGTCGTCTTCGCTTCTGCCGCTGCGTCGGTGCGGCCGCGGTCGCCTCGCCGCCCCGGCACGGCTGCGGCTTGCGAAAGCTGCACAACCGCGCCAACTGGCGACGTGCGGGCCGCCACACCGGACACAGGTCGGCAAAACGTTGCTGCCACGATCGCAGGCGCGGCTGTCGGGCTCCCCTTAGCACTTGACGCACCGCGCCGCGTTGCGGCAATACTTCGCAACATGGCCCTCGCCCTGGCACCTGAAGCACTGGGGCAGGGTTCCATGGCGGTCGGAACAGCCTCTGACGTCACCGGGAAGTCCAGGAGCTTCCGCAAGTCGAAGATGTCGCTCCCGCGGTCGACCGTTTGCACGGCCACGGCATAGAGCGGCGCCCTCTTCTTGTTGGTCCGGTTGTGCAACCTTGCGGTTGAATTACCAAACCCGGCTCGCAGCAGCCCTTCCCGGACCGCTGCCTCATCACAGCACCAAGGTAGCCCCCTGAGGAGTGCCTTGGTCATCTTCATCCTTCCTACGGAAGGTGCCTACTCACGCCTCGACGAAGTGGTCGGCCACTGCGACCTTGATCGCTCTGTGGTCGGCCACGTTTGCAGCTCGAACGCAGATCAGCGAGTGTGTATCGACAAACTCGTAGACCACTTCGTTCCGAGCGCAATTCGTAATGGTGTCGAACAGCGCTGTCCACTCGCCTTTGCACTTGATGTACAAAGGGGGGACAGGCCGCGACTCGTCTTCTCGGGAGTTCCTTGAATGGTCGGCAGACTCAGTGAGTTGCACAACCGAAGGACCCTTCGTAGCGGCAGGTTTCCTCTGCGCACCCTTCTTTCCCATGCTGCGAGGCGCGGAACACGACAATCTGCACGCGTTGTGAAAACAACGCACGACAATTTGCTCTCCGCGGCGCCCACAGCACAGAAACTTCTTCACGAGCTCTCAACGGCCGAGTTAGCGTAGCGCGCAACGGCAGCGATGCGCTCGCCTCGCCAGCTCAGGCCACTCTGGTAACCCGCTCCAGTGCTCGCTTCGTCCCTTTATACTCGTGTACCGCGCGACTGCACATGCGGCCACAGATGCAAATGCGCCAGAGACGTTGGTCGGCGGCAGAGACGTGCATAATGCGCGAGTTGTATCTACTGTGTGACTCCGCAGTTGATCTGTGTTGGCATATCGACATATCATTGTGAGCTGCACTGTGACGACGTCTTTGTGAGTTTATTACAGCAAGTGCCGGATTCCATAGTTGTTTCAATCTTGATAAATCATGGAATCCGGCACTTACTGTAATAAACTCACAAAGACGTCGTCACAGTGCAGCTCACAATGATATATTGATATGCCAACATAGATCAACTGCGGAGTCATAGATACAACTCGCGCATTATGCACGTCTCTGCCGCCGACCTACGTCTCTGGCGCATTTGCATCTGTGGCCGCATGCACAGTCGCGCGGTACACGAGTATAAAGGGACGAAGTGAGCACTGGAGTGGCTACGCCTCCCGTCCCCCACGCGGATCCTCTATGATCTCATCCCTTTCCCCCATCTGCTCCTTTTCCTCAAACATATCCGCATCCTCTACACCTCCCACCGCCTTGATCCCCCTCACCCCCTGGTTGCTCCTCTCCTCTCCCATCCCCGCCCCCTAACACGTCTTCACTGTTGTATTCCCCCTACCCTCCATCTCTACACTCTACATCTCCTTTCCCAAGGTGGCTTTCATCAACTCCCACTCCCAGATGATGCCATCTCTTCCTCCATTTATCGCTCCTATCAACTCTGATCCTCACTCCCCCTCCTGTTCTCTGTCCTATTCCTGGGCTCCCTCTCCCCCCTTTCCTTCCTCTTTTTTCCCCACCTCCCCTCTCGCTGCCCCCTTCTCTCCCCCGAGTCCTTTTGCATTTCCCTCCTCTGCCTCTTCTTATTCCCTCTCGCGTCTGCCCTGACCCTCTCCCCCCTTATGAGTCCTCTCCCTCCTTGGTTCCCCCCTTTCGTTTTCTGCTCTCCTCCCTCCTTGTTTTTTCCCCTCCTCCAGGTCCCGCCCCCCATCTGCCTTTGGCTCGGGAGTGTCATATTTCTGCCACCGTTTTTCGTGCAGTGTTTTGCAGTGTGTGTTTTCCAGTGAGTGTTCCGTGGTGTGTCTTTAGGGACGTGTAGCGAACAGCCATCATACTGTCGCTGGGTGTAATTTTTTTATCTCTTGCGAACAGAAACCAGACTGTTGCCATGTTTTTTTTAATTGTGTGTCTACTATGTTACTTGTCCGATTCCAATGTATTTTATCGACATTGCCAACCCCTTTTGCTTTCTGTTTTAATTTTACGCATTTTTCGCCGTTTTACACTTTAAGTCGTCATTTTATCGCCTGTTTTTCCTTGTTTTCTTTCTTCTTCATTTTCTTACCAAAAAGTCTGTAGGCTGTAGAGCAGCGTACTAAACTGCTGCCAGCCCGCCCTCCTTCAGGGGAATTGAAAATCAATAAAGAAAAAAAAACTGGAGCGGCAGTCTTGCTGCTCGCTCTGAAGATGGCTGAACGTTATACAGCCGAAATATTAGAAGAAGAAGGAGATTTCTTGCGGCTGCACACCCGAAACTTAATTTAACAGCTCTTGATGTATTCAGATCGTAACAGGTGTTTATAAAATGTTTGATCTCGCTTTTGCAGCATTAGACGAGCAGCTGACGGACATTGAGCTGCTTGCTGGAGGCCGAAATGAAGCAAGAACGTAAGTGCAGTTGTAATACATTTCCGTTAGGCTTTTTTCCATCATACACAGTTGTATGAGGTATATATTATTCATTGTTGTGGATGTTGCTATAGATCAAGAGAAGAATGAGATTCTAGTAGGGGTATTGCTTCGAGAATGATGTCCAGGAGTCAGCACTTCCATCTGTTACGAAATTGTTTATTTATTTACTTATTTTCACAGTACGTATAATCAGTATTTCGCTATAGGAAACTCAGCACAAATTTTGGTATTGTTGTTGTTACTGTTGTTTCGTACAACCAATATTTTGTTGTAGATGACTTCCGTGAGATCGTTCAGTGGCTCGATAACAACAACAATTCCAGCGAGGGTGAAATAGCGGAGTGGGAGCCTGAGATGTTGGCTTCTGGGAGGCAGTGTGAGCTCTCCCTTCTGGAACAGGAGATGGAGATATTTGATTGGGCGGGAGAACTAGCAGAAAGATCGACTGAACTGCTCAGTCCTGGGACCCAGAGTGTAAAAGGTGATTATAATGTGACTGTCATCATTGCAGCACATATTTATTATTCTGGAATGCTGATGTCTTAGTTGTTGTTATTTGTTTACACCATATATTTAAATAATCTTGAGCATTGTACTTAATTTTTTACGTTATTGTTATGTCACAGAGGTGCCACCAAAACCACTATGACAACAGCTTGCTGTGGCACGTGCACCTACTAGAGTGGTGGTTGTGGGGGCTGGTATCAAACACTCACCTGAGAGACATGCATCGCCATGCAAAGCACCGCTCATTGCCATGGCTGCTGCAGTGCCGGCCCCCGAACCACCGCATACCCTCTGCCGTCTGTGGGTGGTTCAGTCAGAGCAAGAATCTCACACCCCCACAGGCTGGCAACGGTGAAGGCTCCACTATGCAGCAGCATCGACGAGTGCCCTCTGCATAGCCTGGGTGCTCTCAGTGGAGCTCCTCGTCACCACATTCTCCTACTCCAGCCCTGGCATATCGCCCTCACCTGCAACGAAAGGTATGTGTGCCTCGGCACATACCCCTCCCACCTATAGGTGCCTCCTCCCCAGCGCCCTCATCCACCGGGTGGATGCAGTTGCTCCTAGTTGTAGTATTAATGATAATGAACCTATGGCTATCAGTAGTGCTCCATCCCTTCCTGATAGTGAAGGAAATCAGATTAGCGGCGTCATAACCTCTCTAGAATACTCGGTGGTTGCTAGGGCCATTGAGAGGTGTGTCTCTTTCACTAGCACTGAGCATCATGCTGGGAGGTATCGCGACCCAGTCAGGTATCTAGAAGCATGCCTCCCGGTACTGGAGTCAGAACTTCTCAAAGTCCTAGATAATCCGAGGTATAATGCCATTACATGTAACGCAGTACTCTGTTGCAAGTTGACTCACCCTCCCAAAAAGCAGGGTGCTGCTGAGGGAAAAGCCTGCACTGCATCTGGGGTGACAACGGCGCTATATCTCGGAGTACATCAATCGCCGAGTGGTATCACGAATCCACCTTGTGTGCTATAATGTCCCGGTTTTTCGAGATGGAAGAAGACGGTCAGCTAAAGTACTCAGCAAAATATGACACCTAGACATCCATATTCATGTCTATGACGCGTTAAACGGAGGGTCCAGTTATATCAAATTCCCTAAGAATGTAGCTGATAAGAAGGCATGTATTAGAGTTCAAAATGAACAGGATAACGCTTGTTTTGCATGGTCACTACTGGCTTGTGAAAGGAAAAGTAAACAGAATCCAGAGTGGACATGTCGACAGGGAATAGGTCTTAACATTAGTGGATGTTATAACTTTGGCAATACGTTGTTCCCCGTAAAGACATACCAAAATTTGAGACACAAAACCACGGAATATCAGTTCACGTTTATGACCCGAAGAAGAAGCATAAAAGCACGCCAGATGAGCAGAACAAACATACTATAGTTCGACCACTCCGTTTTTCGAAACATAGAGGTGAGCGTGATCTTCACGTAAACATGCTGCTTTTCTCTGAAGGCGATAATCAGCATTATGTATGGATCAAAGACATGTCCCGCCTCCTTTACAGCCAACTGTCGAAACATAAAGATAAGAAACACATTTGCTTCGGGTGTCTAAATACATTTAAAAAGACCTTTGGAGGACTGTGAATCCAAGGAACGGGTTCGTGTTGTTATGCCTACAGAAGAAAACAAGTTCATTAAATTGAAGAATGCTCACCATCAGGAACGATGTCCATTTGGCGTACATGCAGGCATTGAATGTCTCCTTGCCCGTATCGCCTGCAGTGAAGGGAACCCCTTAGCCTCACGTACCACCTTCATCCAAAAACACTACCGTACGCGGCGGCACACCAACTTGCATGTTCATATGATTGAACTCTTAGCTGTTATGAATCTTATGTCGGGGATAACCCTGCGTTTTGGCTGCTCACTGAGTTTGAAAACCTCCCATGGGATGTTGATAGGCTTTACAGCACCAACATGTCCATGGCCGAATCCGAGGAGGAAAAAAATTATACAATGATGCGGTTAATTGTCATATTTGTGGGTCGCCGTTAGATAGAAAATCTGAAACTCACCGTTGAGATCATTGTCATATTACGGGGAAGTTTCGTGGTGCGGCTCACAACGCATGCAATTTGTAGTATCAGTTATCATAAACATGTCCGTTTCCATCCGCTTCAGTCTGGAACCGCGCGACCGCTACAGTCGCAGGTTGGAATCCTGCCTCGGGCATGGTTTTGTGTGATGTCTTTAGGTTAGTTAGGTTTAAGTAGTTCTAAGTTCTAGGGGAATGATGACCTCAGATGTTAAGTCCCATACTGCTCAGAGCCATTTGAACCTTTTTTTTTTTTTTTTTACTTGTCGTTATACCCAAAGCAACAAGATCCGCGAGGAAGCACTATCCCTACACTGATGACCACAGTTCAACACAAGCAGAGGTATGTAATTCATTATCATAATCTCCAGAAGTGTCTCAGCTTAGGGGTGGAGCAGCTAGGTAGAATCACCTGAGCTATCTCCTTCAGTCAGTCCCCCTACCTGAATGGGTATATTGAATTACGTACCAAAAAGAAGCCGGGCACGACTAGTGATTTCGAAATTATTTTTTTTATAAATCAATGAATAATTCCATTTTCGATAAAACCATGCAGAATGTAAAAAGTTAACATGAAATTTTGATTAGGATCGAATGGGATGGGCCGTGGGGCGTAAGAAAGTGCATCGCCAGACCAAATTTTAAGCGGGTCATTATTTTCATTGAGATCCTGTTGCTGTGGAGATGTCGAAGGTTTCAGTAGGGTTTACAAAACCAATCTATTTGGGTATGTGTATATTGGACATTTCCAAACTCCACATGAACCGCTTCCAGTAAGACTTTGCTAAAATTCATTTCATGGAACCAAAGTTACTTTATATGGATATAGATAGCTTCATCTGCTGGATAAAGGACTGTGATCCGTATGAAGTAATTAGGTGTCATGGTAATGAATTCGACACATCAAGATACGTTGCCGATAGTCCTTACAGTATTGTTGTTCTCGGCTTAATGAAAGATGAGCCAGATGGATTGTAGGTTGTGGAGTTGGCGGGTCTAAGATCCAAAATCTATGCACATCGTTCAATAGACCGCGCCACCGAGAGGCGGGCTAAGAATGTGCGACGCGCGGCATCACGTGTCCTCATGGTCGAAGTACCGGTTCTAGGCGCTTCAGTCTGGAACCGCGTGACCGCTACGGTCCCGCAGGCTCCAATCCTGCCTCGGGCATCGATGTGTGTGATGTCCTTAGGTTAGTTAGGTTTAAGTAGTTCTAAGTTCTAGGGGACTGATGACCTCAGATGTTGAGTCCCATAGTGCTCAGAGCCATTTGAACCATTTTTGAACTACTTGCAGTACACCTGCACGGTGGAGTTCGTGGTGCTTCACCACAAACTCCACATTTGGTACAGCAAAGTAGTATGCAATCTCGAGGCGACGAGGCATACACTGTGCCGCAATCTAAAGTCGGACTGTCACCTCATGACGATAAAAGAGCCATTTGTGACGACGGGATCGAAACCCTCCTGTACTCACATTACTTACTTCAAGTGCGACAGGGGGTGGGGGACTATGAAGTTGTGAATGAGAGAGAGAGAGAGTGGGTGACTGGCTGAATGACAGCTTTTGCCGAATAGTATGGCTCATCATAGTGTAAATATTGTATGTGTGTGTATGGTGAGCCTGCATGTGTGAGTGCTTATGTGTGTTTGTGTCTATGCTTGTGAGTGCGTTTGAGTGTGGATGTCTGCGTAAATACACTCAAGAGACAAAGAGACTGATACACCTGTCTAATATCATGTAGGATCCCCGCGAGCACGAGCAAGTGCCGCAACACGACGTGACATGGGCTCATCTAATGCCGGAAGTAGTGCTGGAGGCAACTGACACCATGAATCCTGTAGGGCTATCCATAAACCCGAAAGCAATTTTAGAGGCATGCATGCAGGAAATCGGCGGAACTCTTCTGCTGTTCTGAATTTTCTGTACCATTCAAATCCGAGGCTGATGATGATGCATATGTTTTAGGAGTTGATGCTATGCCGACATTACGTATATGATTAATATCTACACCATTAAGTTCATATTCTACGTCCTGGAACTGGAATGCCAAAGCATTACATGTAAGCTTTGATCCCACTGTATGACTGACAGCCTTTTCCTTAAAATATCCATCGAAATATATGAAACTCTTGAATGGAAGAATTAAAGCGTATTGTTGTTGGATGACAATTCTAAATTCATCGTTCTTGTTAAGTGTCGTTGACGCATAAGATTTATGCGAGAAGTATTCCTGGCGTATGATTCGCTCATCATATTCCACTGGGTGAGATATATTGAGCGACGACGTTATTGCGAAGTTTCAAGCCTACTGATTTAAGAAACTCGTTGTTCACCCATGTTATCACGTCGCGGTTTTACTCCGAAGTGCTGTGCTACGTGCTGTGTGCGCTAGTTTTATACCTTAAGCCTATCTTGTCTTAGATGTAGTCGTACAATGATGTCCTCACCACGGAAGTCAAAAAGTTGATTATTCTGATCCACAATACGCAGCTAAGGGTAGTCCAATGTCTGAACTGTCAATGGAAGGTGGTAGGAGACTCAAGAATCTTATACACTGTTCCAACTGATGGCAAGAATCCGTAAATTGAATGAACCAATCTATCGTTGAGATATGAATTCGTTGTAGTGTTACACTTAACACGGATTGCACTGACAGGGAGAATATCCACTGTCTGATCATATTTGTAAAATTTACTAGCATCCGGCTTCAAAACTTGTCCCTTTGTGAAACCCAGTAGCGGGTGTACTGAACTTTTCTGCTTAAAGTCAGTCGATGCATTCACTAGTCTTATTTCAGATTTAAGTGTAGTGATGTTTGCACGGAGCTCAACCCCTTTTTGAAACTGTTTTAAAACTTGGTTTAAATGGTCAATTCCGTATGCACCAGGTTCAATTTCCAAAATTTCGTTTTTACCATCAATTTCCCTATGCAGTTTATTGTTAGCCTCTGTTATATGTGGGACGCTGTTGTATGTTTCCAGTCCAATCAGTGCGATACTCCAGTCTGCAATGCTTAAATCAGTTAGTGGGAAGTAATTCGAACGTGTAACAGACGATAATTCTTTTAAAGTCATAATGTAATACACTGCATCTATACATGAAATAATGAATGGATGCTTAATACCCGTCCTTATATATCATTCATAAATGTCAGGAGGAACATGATGCATAGATGACCACACAGGAATGTATTAAAGTCTTGGTAGCGTCGAAAATTGTAGAACGCATGCATCCTGCCTGTGAAATATCATTGTAATTCTACTGGGGTTGCAGGTCGCCGAATGAGTCGAGATAGTAGACATTACATGTGTTTCTTTTTTTTAAATATGCTACCCAGCGAGCTGCAGGTCTTCCTGCTGTATCCAGATTCACAATTCCGCATTCTCCTGATTTCCACATAGTCTTCGGTAATGTATTCCGCATAAACACACTTCGGAATCTCGGAATGCTGATTTTCTCAGTAACAAACTTAAGCAGATCTGAATTTGTAAGCGCCTTGTCTGGTAGGACTTCTAGGGGGCCTTTTTTGTTTATGAAGAGACCTAGTCATTTCTTGTATGATTCAAGTACAGCCTTTTTCCGATGGCTGCTACCTCTATCATGCGATTATGTCTTTGTGTCTCTCCAGTTGCTCCTGAGAGTTTTGTGCATTCTTGACTGTCCTGGCAAGAGCCGCAGCACTCCCAGCCAGTGAACCCACCGCTGAGAGACGGGCTAGGGCAGGAATGAGGAAGGGAATAATTCCAGCCGGCGTCTAGGGTACTGGTAGAATCCTGGGTGGTTCTATTGATCTTTATTTTCTCACTCCTTGCTGCTTCCAAGGCGCTTTTCGCTGCACACATTCCTGTCAGGGTACAGTTGTTCATGCACCCATTGGTTGTCATCTCCTTCCTTAGCGCCCTACGTGCGGCGCTCTTGACTTGGCTGAGCTTCTTCACAACCAAGCCCAACCTCAATTTACCAAGCATAGTTTTTACAACTCCAAATGCTGCAGTGCGTTGACCTAACCAGTATCCCTTCTCGACCGTATTGCCTTAGCTTTATCACCTAAAATTCGATGGGCTGTGCGACGATCTTTATTTGCTTCGTATGCGATGTCGTGTTCCATACACGCTTCAGCAAGCAGATTTATCCCCTGATCACCGCGAGCCATTCGTTTGTGAAGTTTTCTTCCAGGTCGACAGTAGTTATATCCAGGAATGTGTAATTCGACTGGTAGTTTGTCGAGAATACTGCCTCCTCCTCTAATCCGTCTCCTATCACACATGTTATGTTCCTGAGGTGGTTGCGGTCTGCGCACCCTGTTATATAGCAAATCATCACCGTCGATTCAGCTGTTTTGTCATGCGGGAAAACCAAGCCATTTAACTAACGCTCTATTCCGAGCTCTTCTGTAACTCTTCTGTGTAAAAGCATCCTGCAGTTCCAGTACCACTGCCGCCCTTTAATAGGTAGGTTCCAGGATTCGTTCTCTGCACTTTGGAAACTGTGAATATCTCGGTTGACCAGTTTGGTATGTATGACTTCTCAAACGCTGTCTTGTGTTTTGAAATTTGTACCAAATCACCTTCATTAAATTGCTGTTTGCGTGGATCTAACATTTTAATACGATTGTATACTGTATCTAGAAGTCTAATACCACGAACATCGATTGGTCTCATTTTTATTGTGCGACGTTTGGTTCGATTATGTTGGGCAATTATTTGCGGGAGGATATCGATCCATTTGTATGAGCCTCGAAGACTGAATCGCATCCACATTTGGGTTTTTACTGTTCTGTTCAGACGTTCCACGATTCTTGCCTTCAGGGGGTTAGCGTCGAGTAGTGATGTATTCCATACCGCTCCAGCGCCATCTTGAAATATCTACTGTAAAATTCGCCGCCGCGATCTGTTTGAAGGTTGTATGGACTTCGATTCGTTCCAATCTGTAGCAATTCCTCAAACACAAGAGTGACACCTTACCTGTTTTCGCTTCCACGGGTAATTCCCAGGCATATTTAGGATAAGTATCAATGACCATTAAAATATATCTGAATCCGTTAGTCACAATTGAATATTCCTTCATGTCGGTAAGATCTGCCTGCCACAGGTCGTCCAAACCCATAATCACAACATATCTTCGAGGGTGTGTTTTGCGTGCTGCTTTGTGGAGTTCTCTAACTACAGTCTCCATACTTATTCGATGATAGCTCTCACGCCTACATACGACAACAGGTGCCTGGCGCAATTGTCAGGTACGTTACTCCTGCTACAATGGCAGATTATCAAGATTTAAGTGAGTTTGAACGTGGTGTTATAGTCGGCGCACGAGTGATGGGACACAGCATCTCCGAGGTAGCAATGAAGAGAGGATTTTCCCGTACACCCAGTTCACGAGTGTGTCGTGAATATCAGCAATCCGGTAAAACATCAACTCTCCGACATCGCTGCGTCCGGAAAAAGATCTTGCAGGAACAGGACCAGGCAAGACTGAAGAGAATCGTTCAACACGACTCAAGTGCAACCCTTCCGAAAATTGCTGTAGATTTCAGTGCTAGGCCATCAACAAGTGTCAGTGGGCGCACCATTCAACGAAACATCGTCGATATTGGTTTTCGGAGCAGAAGACCCACTAATGTACCCTTGATGACTGCATGACACAAAGCTTTACGCCTCGCTTAGGCCCGTCAACACCGACATTGGACTGTTAATGACTGGGAACATCTTGCCTGGTCGAACGAGTCTCGTTTCAGATCGTATCTAGCGAATGGACGTGTACGAGTATGCAGACAACCTCATGAATCCATGGACCGCGCATATCAGAAGGAGACTGTTCAAACTGGTGGAGACTCTGTAAAGGTGTGCGGCGTATGCAGTTGGAGTGATACGGGATCCCTGATACGTCTAGATACGACTCGGACGGGTGACACGTACGTAAGCATTCTGTCTGATGACCTGCATCCATTCATGACCATTGTGCATGCCGACCAACTTGGCAATTCCAGCAGGACAATGCGCCAGCCCACACATCCAGAATTGCTAAAGAGTGGCTCCAGAAACACTCTTCTGAATTTAAACACTTCCTCCGGCCACCAAAATCCCCAGACATAAATATTACTGAGCATATCTGGGTTGCCTTGCAACGTGCTGTTCAGAAGAGATCTCCACTGAATGTCACTGAATGTCGTGTATGTCACACCATCTACACCCTGCAATATCTCCTGCAGTAGTTGGTATTTGGGCTTAAACAGTGTTTTTGAAAATACATATACATGTTCAAAGCGGACTCCATGTGGATTAGCAACGACATGAGAACATTTGCCTTGCCGCAGTTGGATAGACCCACAATTATTGCACGTATTTTGTCAGGAAGGAGTATGCTATTCTTCTTTCTGTCTTCTTGTACACCGTCACAGCTCCAGTCGCTTACAACAATAGTCTTAACGCTTCACCCACCCCACCATGATACCATGATGAAAACTATACCGCTCTATGATACCAACTAAGTCAGGTACTGGCGTGCAATGGGCTTTTGCAGAGAATTTAGTTAACTGAAATAATTTTCTGCTGTTGCATATTTGCAATGAAAATACTGGTGGCAATAGCTTTAGTGCTTGCAATATAATGAGAAGTAAGACGTAAAAAACACATGCATGGTTATATGCATTTTTATTCAGCTATTATTAACTGATCGATTTACTTAATTTGCATATCAATTTGTATCAAAATTGTATCAGTACCCCCATCTCCATACTACTGCTGACAGGTGTGTATGTTACCGAACTATCAGTGTAATAAGTTATGGCTGCAAAATACTAAAACGAATTATTTGCAGAAGAATAGAAACACTGGTAGAAGCCGACCACGGGGAAGATTAGTTTGGATTCCGGAGAAATTTAGGAACACGCGAGTCAGTACAAGTCCTACGATTTGGCAGTTGTAAAAGTCGGGGGCAGGGCAGGGAAGGGAAGCAATGGTTGACAAGACAGTAAGACAGGGTTGTAGCCTATCCCAGATGTCATTCAATATGTACATTGAAGAAGCAGTAAGTGAAACAAAAGCAAAATTTGAAGAAGAAATTAAAGTCCAAGGAGAAGAAATAAAAAGTTTGATGTTTGCTTATGACATTATAATCCTGTCAGAGACAGCAAAGGAGTTGCAGGAGCAGTTGAATGGAATGGGCGGTGTATTGAAAGGAGGATAGGACATGAACATCAACAAAAACAAAACAAGGATAATGGAACTTAGTCGAATTAAATCAGGCGATGCTGAGGGAATTAGATTAGGAAACGAGACACTAAAATTAGTAGATGAGTTCTGCTGTTTGACCAACAAAATAACTGATGGTGGCCGAAGGAGAGACGACAGAAAATGTAGACTAGCAATGGAAAGAACAGCCTTTCTGAGAAAGAGAAATTTATTACTATCATATACAGATTTAAGCGTTAGGAATTTTTTTCTGGAGGTATTTGTCTGGATTGTAGCCTTGTATGGAAGTAAAACGGGAACGATAAACTGTTCAGACAAGAAGATAATGGAAGCTTTTGAAATCTGGCGCTACAGAAAAATGCTGAAGATTAAGTGGCTGGGTCATGTAACCAACGAGGAGATACGGAATAGCATTGCGAAGGAAAGACATTTGTGACATAACTTTTCTAAAGAAAGGGATTATTTGATAGGACATGTTCTATGGCATCAAGGGATCATTAATTTAGTACTGGAATGAAATGTGGGTGGTGAAAATTACATGGGAAGACTAAGAAATGAATACAGTAAATAGGTTCAAAAGGATGTAGGTTGCAGTAGTTATTCGGAGATAAAGTGGCGTGCACGGGATAGAGCAGTGTGTAGAGCTACATCAAACCTGTCTTCGGACTGAAAACCACAACACAGTTAGGTCTGCTATCGTTTACCCTAGTGCCTCACATCCTTGTCCAATCTGTTTAAAGTCCACGGACGCGACTTGGGAACGGTAGACGCATGACGTTTTTATGTTGCAAATAATCGTCCACCAGACCAGCTCATTCTTGAGGAGCATTAGCATCTATCAGATGTATACAGGTCGATATGCAACATGAAAGAGATTTTCATATCTTATTTCCCACAGTAGCGGCAGTGACACCGTGCAGTTGCAGCACCATAAGAACACTTATGTTGCTCCCTTTTACAAAATTGGCTGGGTTGCAGCGTGACCCGACGGGCATCAAACGAACGGAATGCGATAATCACTCTCCAGACTAAACCTCAATACACCCATGAATATGATATGCCTCCCATTGTTCCTGGGCCCACTCATAGCAGTCTCAACGCCACATTCGCCGGGACATGCGGTACGTCACGTGCAATCACAAGAAAGATGGCTCTGAGCACTATGGGACTTAACATCTGAGGTCATCAGTGCCCTAGAACTTAGAACTACTTAAACCTAACTAACCTAAGGATATCACACACATCCATGCCCGAGACAGGATTCGAACTTACGACCGTAGCGGTCGCGCGGTTCCAGACTGAAACGTCTAGAACCGCTCGGCCACAGCGGCCGACCGTGCAATCACTCCTGAGATATATGATTCAGTGGTTTTCGATAGGCAAGACAATGGGCCCGTCTTTGGGCTTGTAGCTCTTGGTCGAACTTGTTTGTCCTTCTGCTGAATGTTTCCACCCCCTTGGAATCTTTCACAACTCCATAAAATGACGCTGTGGGTGGTATTTCGTCTAATTTATCAATGATACGACCACACGAAATGTTTACCCAAACGTGTTCGTTGCCACATCCAGCTTCCCTACGTGTCAAATACTGTATGTCAAGCGAATTGAGGAAGGAGTAAAACCATCTACATCCAAGAATCAATGAAACAATTCGTGTACTGTTGTTTTGGTTTTCTGCTGCGTGTCTCCGTGTTGCCCCGCTGCAGTTTCGATCGCACAGCGTCGCCATGACACAGTGCTTTTCAGTGGATCTTCAAGTTCCCTTGGTTTACGTTGGTGAATTTAAATTATTTATAACTGGCAGCTAGTGGTGAAGGAGGCTATTGTCATAAAAAATTGGTATTTGCCTTGAATGATCTTGGAAAGCGCTGGAAACCCCAAAGCATAGTTGCTGGACTACGTAACAGTCCTGAGTATGCTTTGTAAAAACAATTTTGCCTGGATCGAACTAGGTTTTTAAAAGTTTCAATAGAAACTATCGACATTAAATGTATCAAAGTGACATTTATAAGGATTGTAATAGGGAACGCGAATGGTCGACTTCGATTTATTAGGAGAATTCTGGAAAGAATGGTTCTTCTGTAAAGGAGACCGTATACAGGACACTAGTACAACCCATTGTTGAGTACTGTTCGAGTGTTTGTGATCCGCACCAAGTGGGATTAAAGGGACATATTTAAGCAATTCAGAGGCAGGCTGCTAGATTTGCTACCGGTAAGTTCGAACAACACGCAAGTATTGCGGAGATACTTCGGAAACTCGAATGAGAATCACTAGAGGGAAGGTGACGTTCTTTTCGAGGAGCACTATTGAGAAAATTGAGAGAACAGGCATTTTGAGCTGACTGCAGAACGATTCTTCTGCCATCAACGTACGTTTCGTGTAAGGACCACTAACATAAGATTAGAGAGGTCAGGGCTCCTACAGAGGTATACAGGCGGTCGTTTGCCTCACTCTATGTGCGAGTGGAACAGGAAAGTAAATGACTAGTCGTGGTACATAGTACCCACCGCCACGCACCATACGGTGGCTTGAAGAGTATATATGAAGATATAGATGTAGAAAGTTATTTTTGTAGAAAGTAAAAGAGAGAAGCTTTTACCTTGGCTTTAACAGCAAGTGGTATGGCAGTTACTGGCTTAAGGTCTTGCAAAAGGCTTTTGAAAATTTGTGCTGCAGGATGACACGCAATCATATTTGTTTTATGCTTCAAAACCTAGTAGCCGATGCTGGGCAGTTACTTGTTTGCCGTATTATTTACAACCTGGTCTTTGTTCGTTACTACAATCGATGAAACGTTTTCTGGAAAAAGACCACGGCGACAGTGGTTCATGTCCAGATCTCCTGGTTCTGCGGCGTTTTCTTTAGAGAGCGTTGTACAAGCGCCGGCACAAATTAAAATCCGAGGCCACTTTCGTGCCTCCGCCTTATAGCATACCCGCCTCGGATTGGAAAGCCGAAAGAGGGACAAGGTCACACGAAACTTATACTTATCCGGCAAGTCGCCTGCAGGCGCGCTTTTCGGAGCCTTGTTCGCCCTGCTACTAACGTACAATCCGTCTTGGAAACTAGGTGAACATAATATTTCTTATACATTTTTCTGTTGGGTTTGGTGTCTTCTTTCGACAGGACATCGGAGTTTCAAATATTTGGTTATATGACGTAAGTTGTTTATCATTAGTCAAACATTCTTACGTAGAAACGGAAGAGCTGTGGCGAAGAAGCAATTCTTCATAGTTTATAGATCTAGTTACCCGGCAATGTAGCTCAGTGGTTAAGACGTTGGCCTCGCACTCGCAAGGAGCGAGCAGAAAGTTCCGTTCGTTCATCTTAATTTCGGTTTCCCATGGTTTCACTGCATCATTTCAAGAAAATGTTATGAAGCCACCTGTGAGTCATGTAAGACTTCCTATCAAATTCTGTTTCAGCTGAGATAGTGTCGTAATTGGGTGGATGCAGTAGGTGCAATAAGACGAAACCAACATTGTGATAAAACTATTAGAATGAATGAAAACTCCAAATATCTTTATAAATTGGCCGTCATACCAAATACTATGACGATAGTGCATAATATCACAAAGGTGGAGGAAGATGTCCGAAATCAGTCACAATAAAAAAATGAAAGTGTTTTTATTTTATTCATTTGCTGGAAATTAGACGCAGTCTGCCGTTTGGACGCGAATACAACATCTAGTTGTTAACTATTTCCAAATGTACATTACGTAATAGCATCTAATAACAAATATTACATACCAAAGAAAACTCTACAACAGTACGGCAAGCTTAAACTGAGACCAAGCAAGAGCAAGGATTACTAGTTCAAACTTAACGGAATTAGATGTAAAATGTAAGGAAGGAACACATGAGCTCGGACTGCCGAAAGAAGTCGGGTACGTCACTTTAAAGGAATCGTGTAGTATTTATCTTAATCGATTTGGGGAAACCAGTGGAAACCTAGATGGGGATTTGAACCGCGGTCCTCCTGAGTGCTAATAAAGAATTAAAGCTGTATAGTTTCGTATCTTAAATGAACCAGCCAAAAATATGAACTTGTATGACATAGCGGGAGAATGAACGGTAAATGAATATATCTGTGAAATAAGTGTTCTGAGTGATATTACCAGGTATCCTTGCGTCACCTCTAAAGGACCTTAAGTGGGATATCTGTAGATAATGGTACACTGCCTGACAATACAGTGAAGCTCTCAGAAGGAGAGGAGGAGACGAACAGAAAATTCACGGTTTGGGAAGGTATGTGACGTGATTTTACTGATTACAAAATCGAGTCAAATTTGCAAAAGAAATGGCAGAATGAGCACAGTTATCAGTATGACGTTGCACCCCTTCTAGCCTGGTTGCATACACTAATCCGATTTGGAAGGTTGTCATAAATCCATGGCATCCTCTCCTGAAGCAAGCTGACCCACAACTGTTGTAACTGGTCCTTGACATCCTGGGACGGAGTGGTGCTGCACATGTTATACGGGGATCCTATGGCAGTCGTGCTGGCCACAGGATTACCTCAACATCACGCAGACAGTTCATACCGACACTGCTATGTATGGACCAGTATTGTTCTGTTGAAAAATGGCACTACGATACTGTCGCATGAGAGGTAACGCATGATGGCACAGGATGTCTGTGACGTGCCGTTATGCCCTCAAAGTTCCCACAATCATTACCATCCGCGATCTGAAGTCATTCTTAGTGAATTCCTATGCCATGACCCCAGGAGTAACACTGTTATGCCTCTCCAAAACATTGAAAGAGTGAGACGTCTCCCACGTCGCCTCCATATTCGCCCGACGACGGTCATTCGGGGCCCGGCAGAACAGCGATTCATCGTTGAACACAATGCGACGCCTTTCATCAGTAGTCTATGCTTCCTGGTCACGGCACAATTCCAAACACAGCCACGTGTACTGTTGTGTTAACGGCAGTCTACGCATGGGGCGGTATTTCCGTAGTTTATGACTAATAGTGCGGCATGACTCAGAATGATGCGGGGTGTCTGTTGCTTATTCTCGTGTGGCAGACGCAGATCTGAATGGGTCACTATGTGTTTCGTGCACAATACGGCGATCACCCTTTGTGGGGGGTTATAAGTAGTCGACCAGAACTTCGACGAAAAATATGCCTGCCCCCACGTTCCCATGCAGATCACCACCAAGCCACTGCCACATCCGAATGTCCCACAAATCTGGACACAGCACGATTCCCAAAGCTGACAAAATGGAGACCCATAATGAGGCGAGTTTGAAATTCTGTTAGGTGCTGATAACGCCGTCTCAGACGAGTATGCGGCACCTCTGTGTTCTTAACGGTGATCACTCAACATCTGAAGCTCTTCATACCCCTTATATACCCTACAAGGTCTAGTAACAACACAAAAAACGAATAACACTTATGCACTCTGGTGGCCGTTCTATCTGTCGTAGAGCATTGCAACTCTAATCATTTACATATTCACCGATTTATTTACACGCATGAAGTCACACTGACATCTGAACATGCGCCGTAGGAGCTCCACTATCTTTTGTCAGCCAGTGCAGATCAAAATGTGATGACTCGTGCTATGACGACTGTACTGTCAAATGGCACATATGCATACGTAGACATACACTGATCAGCCAGAACATTATGACCACCGACCTACTAGCGATATAGACCCGTCCAGGTGATAGCAGCGTCACCTGGCGTGGAATGACTGCCAGTCAGATCCACGCACGGTGCATGTATCACCAATGAGCGTGCTGTCTGTGTGCAGAATGAAGAAGGAGCGTGATCTATCTGAGTTTGACCGAGGGCAGATTGTGATGGCTCAGAGGTTCGGCACGAGCATTTCGGAAATTGCACGACTTGTCGGGTGTTCGAGGAGTGCTGTGGTGAGTGTCTTCAACACTTGGTGAAACCCAGGTGAAACCACGTACAGACGTCGTGGGGGTGGGCGGCCACCCGTCATTGCAGATGTCGGATGTTGTAGGCTGGGCAGACTGGTGAAACAGAACAAGTGGCGAACTGTGGCAGAACTGACATAAGACCTTAATGCTGGGCAGAGTACAAGTGTGTGTGAACACACAGTGCACCGAACACTCCGAACGATGTGACTTCCCAGCCGACGACCTATACATGTGACAATGTTAATTCCACAGCATCGGCAACTACAACTGAAACGGGGACATGACCATCGGCACTGGACGATGGTGCAGTGGCAGAGCGTTGCATGGTCTGATGAATCCCGATACCTTCTTCATCATGCCAACGGGAGGGAGCGAACCCGTCGTCTTCCAGGGAAATAGTTCCTTGACACCTGTATCGTGGGATAAAGACAAGCTGGCGCGGCTCCAGTATGATCTGGGAAACATTCATGTGGGCATCCATGGTCCAGTGGAGCTCGTGCAAGGCATCATAATGCCCATGGAATATAGAACACCACTTCATGACTATCATGTTTCCTGACGGTAGTGGCATTTTTCAGCAAGATAACGCGCCATGTCACAAATCCAGAAGTGTGATGGAGCGGTTTGAGGAACACAGTGGCGATTTCGAATTGATGTGCTGCCCCCCCCCCCCCCCCCCTCCAAAAAAAATCGCCAGATCTGGGGTGTGGATTGAACGTGGCGTCAGAGCTCATCGCCTCCCTTCCCGGAATTTACGGGAATTAGGTGACTTGTGTGTGCAGATGTGGTGCCAACTCCTAATGGTGAGATACGCAGGCCTCATTGCTTCTGTGCCACAACGCGTCGCCGCTATTGTATGTGGCAAAGGTGGACACACCAGCTAGTAGGTAGGTGGTCATAATGTTCTGGCTGATCAGTGTATGATCGTTTTGGTCGAATCGTCACACGACAGTACCACGATCGTAGCTGACGAAGATGTTGATAGCACCACATAGCATATTACTTAATATATTAAGATGCTACCGGTGACAAATCTTCAGGAAAAGACATATCTTTGTTTGTAAGTGTTAATTTATTCGAAATAACAAAAAAATACTAGTGCGAGTCGTGTATAGCACCGTCTCTCTTATCTGAGATGTAAACACACTGCGCCGTGGCTAGGTTTGCCTGATGCCTGCTTCTTGCTTGGTCGGCACGAATGACAGGAAACGCTCTCCGCCACGCCGGATGAGTCAGCTGGGCGCAGGGCTTTCCGGCGGCGCGCCGGTGTGTCCAGCACGCGGGAAACTGAATCATCGCCGTCTGCACGCCCGTACCCCGCTCCCGCGCGCTGCTTCCCAGAACAAGGCGGCAACGTGGATCGTTACTGGACGCTCCGCTATCACCTCTTGCAGAACTCTTCCCTTCCGTACAGGCAACTCGTGTTTATCGAATTCGTCACCTTTCGCTTCTTCCCTTGATTCTGTAGTTTCAGTGCTGTCATTACGTAAGATTTCATGATAAAGCTGTAGTTAAGTTCCTCTCCTTCACCTAGTTTTAATTTTTTTCACAACATAAGCATTATAAGACAGAGATTGTATCACCCTAAAACAGCTACAATTATTTTTATAATAATGTATCGTCATAACACATTTCGAAGAAGATTAGTGTCTTCGTCTTAGGACGGCGAATTTTTTGTCAATTTTCTTGAACGTGAATACGATGTTTTGCGTGCAAACTATTTATGGAACTCCATCACCTGTAAATCGATTTAAAATTGCCATTCGTAGGTGAAAAACATAATTTTTCCCAACGACTCAAGGCAATGAGTTTTTACACCAGTGACACGTAGCGGTTTTATCGTGATAAAACATGAAATGGTTTTCAGAAATTACTGCAACCAGTCACCTTTTATGTAGATGTATTTTATTTAACCATGACCGGTTTCGAGCTGCCTAGCAACTCATCATCAGATGGTATATACATTCAGTGCTTTTTTGTACCCATTGTGTGGGTGGTTGAGTATCTGTGGCTAGACAGAAACGAGAACAAATAATCGCTACATGTGGTACAGTAACACGAAATATTTACAGCAAAATTTATGTTTAACGTATAAGAGCAAATAATCACTAAATGTGGTACAGTTACACGAAATATTTACAGTTTAATTTACGTTTTGAGGTGTTACTTACAGTAACACTTACTGTAAGTAACACCTCAAAACGTAAATTAAACTGTAAATATTTACGTTTTGAGGTGTTACTTACAGTAACACTTACTGTAAGTAACACCTCAAAACGTAAATTAAACTGTAAATATTTCGTGTAACTGTACCACATTTAGTGATTATTTGCTCTTATACGTTAAACATAAATTTTGCTGTAAATATTTCGTGTTACTGTACCACATGTAGCGATTATTTGTTCTCGTTTCTGTCTAGCCACAGATACTCAACCACCCACACAATGGGTACAAAAAAGCACTGAATGTATATACCATCTGATGATGAGTTGCTAGGCAGCTCGAAACCGGTCATGGTTAAATAAAATACATCTACATAAAAGGTGACTGGTTGCAGTAATTTCTGAAAACCTTTTCACACCACAGTCGCAGTGTTCCACATCCACAATGGATAAAAGTCTTAAAACATGAAATCTATCTCTATCTCTCGGACTCCTGACTGAGAAATGGATATCAAAATGAAAATGAAAAGGCGATAGGTGACAATCTAACACGAGTCTTGAAAACAAGGCATGAAATTTATTGTAGTTCTGTCACAGACTTTGGGCGATGTGCATGTCATAACACACACACACACACACACACACACACACACACACACACACACACACACACAGGGTCACTCTTAAGATATGTCGGATAGTTGCCATTTCGCTTTTGCATTTTGCAGCTGGCGACAGCGCAAACAGAATACTGCTCATCACGTCTTTCCCGTCGACGGAAAGTGTCAATTGGTTTCCCATTCCAACCAGAAATGAATTTTGAACCAGAATCTTAAATGCCTATTCGGAAAAGCGGTCCCAGATTAGTCTCGTCCGATATTTGTTTTGTCAATATGTATTAGCAGGGACAGTAAAACACGAAGAGTAACCAGGAGTGACAGCACTGCCCTGGTCGGCGCTGACTGCTACAGCCAAGCATGCACCGCCACTGAGTCGCTGCTGATGTTGTTTATTCTTCTTAGTTTAATGTCCCTGTTAATACGTATCGATAACACGAATATCGGATAGACAAATTTGGGAGCCCTCTATCGAATGGGCATGCTAAATTCCGATTTAAAAATTTTTTTTGGTAGTAATGGGAGGCAAATGGACGCTTCATGTTGATCCTGGGCATCGCGTGAAAGACGTATTGTGGAAATGGATAGGGCTATAAGTGCGGTTTTCACATAATGGATTGGTAACCAGCGGCTTGTATTGTTAGCCAATAAACAGATTGTAATAATGCTTAGAAAGTGTATTTGTGTGCAAACATACACTTTTTAGATGTCACAATGCCTATTGACACTAACAAACTAAAAGTAGGGTAAGTGCGAGTCGGTTACGAGATATCGTATTTTGAAAACTTCCAACACCGAAACTTGTTTGTGGCATTCAATCTTCGTAGTTTCTAGGTACGGTGTTGTCATATTTGTTTACAGTGAGCTTGTGTGTCCCTTGAGTGCATTGCGACTTGCTAGTCAGTTAGTGTGTGACAATCCGAAAAGTAGGTCGTGAGTGGACGATGAAATTTACCAATGAAGAAAAGCCGAAATGTTCATGGTGTATCGAGTGTGTACGAAAAATTCAGGCCGGCCGCTGTGGCCGAGCGGTTCTAGGCGCTTCAGTCTGGAACCGAGCGACGTTCGCATGTTCGGATCCTGCCTCGGGCATGGATGTGTGTGATGTCCTTAGGTTAGTTAGGTTTAAGTAGTTCTAAGTTCTAGGGGGTTGATGATCTCAGATGTTAAGTCCCATAGTGGCTAAATGGTTCAAATAGCTCTGAGAACTATGGGACTTAACATCTTAGGTCATCAGTCCCCTAGAACTTAGAACTACTTAAACCTAACTAACCTAATGACATGACACACATCCATGCCCGAGGCAGGATTCGAAACTGCGACCGTAGCAGTCGTGCGATTCCGGACTGAAGCGCCTAGAACCGCTCGGCCACCAAGGCCGGCTAAGTCCCATAGTGCTCAGAGCCATTTGAACCATATGAAAAATGCAGTTCGCTTCTGTACGGTGTATGCGACAAGATATCCCAACAGAAGTCAACCATATCGGCAATTATTTATCAACCTTTTCAACCAATTACCTAGACAACGTAACAGAAGGAAACAAGTGATGACAGAAAAGGGGGAAATCAGTGTTCTTGTTGCTGTTGTAGTTCATTCGCACGTTAGGTCCCTCGCAATCGCACGAGGAAGTGGTATGAGTGAGGGCAAGTGCCCCACGCGTGTTCCATCGACACAGATCCCATCCCTATCACATCTCTCTCCATCTAGAGCTGCATGGAAACGATTATGAGAATCGTGTTAACTTCTGCATGTGGGCATTAAGACGGGATACTCCAGATGTATCATATATCTTGTTTAGAGATGAAGCCACGTTTGCCGAAACGTGCACTGTTGGTCTGTTGACAATCCCGTTGACTTCGTCAGGTGGAACGTCATCGTCCATAGAGTGTAAACGTGTGGTGCGGGATAGTGAACCATCAGCTCATAGGCCTGTTTTTCACGCACACAAATATCGCAGTCTCCTAACAGACCATCTACCACGGATGCTAGAAAATGTTCATATGAAGACTAGGAGGAACGTTTTGTACAAACATGATGGTGTCCATCCCATAGTGCTCGAAGTACTGCAGCATGTCTTCAAGAACTGTTTCCAAATCATTGGATTGGACGCAAAGGACCTGTACCTTGGCCGGCCCGTTTCCCGTATTTGACGCCTCTACACTTTTTTCTGTGGGGAAGGCTGAAAGATACTGCCTACAAGGACATACCAACTACATGTGATGATATGCAAGGACGTATTACTGCAGTCTGCTCGAACATCTCCGCTGAAATGCTGGCACGTATGCAGCAGTCGTTCTATCAAATCAAATCAAATGTGTGTGAAATCTTATGGGACTTAACTGCTAAGATCATCAGTCCCTAAGCTTACACACTACTTAACCTAAATTATCCTAAGGACAAACACGCACACCCATGCCCGAGGGAGGATTCGAACCTCCGCCGGGACCAGCCGCAGAGTCCATGACTGCAGCGCCACTGACCGCTCGGCTAATCCCGCGCGGCAGTCGTTCTATACCAGACTGTAAGCGTGTATTGCCGCTGTCGGTGGTGATTTTGAAAACAGCCGGAGGTTGTCTATTGTCTCGTTACTGGTAAGAATCCACATAACTATTGTATGCAGTTATGTTGTTCTTTAGCGTGTGCTCACAGGTATTGTACAAGTGTCGGCGCGTGAACTTTTCAAAATACATCTTGTAAACGAATCGTACTAGAATCCTGGAACAAACATTACAGACAACTTATTTACCCAACTTTTAGTTTGTTAACGTAAATAGGCATATTCCATTTTAAAAAGTGCATGTTTGCGCAAACAATTCTAATTATTGTTACAATCTGTTGATCCTCTAACAATACGAGCCAATGACTACCAGACAATTCTATGAAAATCGCCTATCACTAGCACTCTCCATTTCCGCAATATTTGCAATGGAAAATTTAGGTGATTCACCCTATATATAGGGAATAATAAGTCCACAATGTAATCATACAAACTGTCATCAGATGTTCGTATGATCGTGTTCTCCACGGAAGATGGCATTCCGGTCCACGGACAACCACGCCAACGATGACGTCATGGCCCCTATCAAACGGGGTGCTGTTTACCGTGTAGTGCCACATCCACAGTCGCTTTGTACACAGTCACAGATGGTGCACTGTGGCACAGAGAAGACGCATACCACTCTCTCTGTGGTGGAGGGCCATAGGAAGCTTGAACACCATTTCGGGACCCAAACGTTGTGGAAACAGACCAGTATCGAGGAGGATCCCTAATTGTACGGGCAGAGATTATGTTGACCACTCGAATACCTCTTCATGAAATTGTACGGTTGAATCGGCAAGTCTTAACTGCTGTTAGTTATCGTGACGAGATCTTGGGATCCCATCTGCGGTTGTTGATAGGTGCTGCGGATCCAGACTTCGTATTGAGTGTCGATAATGCTAGACCTCATAGATCACCGGTGGTTGACGTTTTCTTGGAAACGGAATATATTGCCCACATGGCGTTGCCTGCACGCTCTCCCGATTTGAATCCGATAGAGCGTGTCTGGGATGCACTAAGGAGACGGGCTGCATCACGTCAGCATCCATCAACCACATTCCAAGACTTACGAGCAGCTCTGCAGGAAGAATGGGCGTTATTGCCTTAACATGAGACTGATGACATCAGTCGCAGCATGCCCCATCGATATCATGCCTGTATTGCTGCCACAGGTGGTCACACCCAATACTGAGCACATTAACCAGTTGTCGGAATGTGTGTGCAAATCTATCAAGTTGGAAAAAACGAAGAACATTTTTGTCTACCGTTATGCATGTTGCAGTTGTTTACGTTCTGTATTCTTTACTTTGTTTCTACTTTACTATCACCCGTTTATACTGTTTTGTGGAAAAATAAACGCAACGTTGCGAAATTTCCGCTTGTTGCTTTAATTTTTGACGTGAGTCTATATATTTACGTTCAAAAATGAAGAAAATAAAGAAAAATATTCCGTGGACCAGCTATGCACAACAATTCATAAACTGTTGCGCAATTTCCGTTTGTTGCTTTAACTTTTGACACGAGTATATATATTTACGGTCAAAAATGAAGAAAATAAAGAAAAATATTCCGTGGACCAGGTATGCACAATTCATAAACTGTTGTTATTTCTTTCCTCCCTCACTTATTGTTCCCGAATACACAGTATATAAAAATGAAGAAAAATGCTCCGAGGATCAGCTATCCACAGCAATCGATAAGTCTCGTGAACTTACTGATCCCAAAATAAAGAAAAGAAGTTAACTATTTAACGAGACACTCAAGAACTTCAAGCTCTGGACATATTATTCTCCCGCAAAAATAGAAAATCATCTCGTCGTGGCGTATGAATAATCGCATAAGAACTTAGCAACCACTCGTTGCCGGCAGTGGCGGAATGTATAGTGGTGCGGGAAGTCCGAGCTGTAAATAGGAGAGACCCATATCTCAAGAGGAAGAATGCTGTTTACAACGCGACCAAGCTATGCTGTCTTGCCGCTCTTTCCACCTGGACTATGCAGGAGCTCACGAACGTTCAAAGGTTCCAGTCACATTTTATTTTTTCTCACTTACAACTCTCTCTCTCTCTCTCTCTCTCTCTCTCTCTCTCTCTCTCTCTCTCTCTCTCTCGGTTCTACCTATCGAAAGGAAGTTTTCAGAATGAGATTTTCACTCTGCAGCGGGGTGTGCGCTGATGTGAAACTTCCTGGCAGATTAAAACTGTGTGCCGGACTGAGACTCGAACTCGGGACCTTTGCCTTTCGCGGGCAAATGCTCTACCATCTCAGCTAACCAAGCATGGCTCACGCCCCGTCCTCACAGCTCCCGAGGTCCCGAGTTCGAGTCTCGGTCCGGCATACAGTTTTAATCTGCCAGGAAGTTTTCTATCGAAAAGAAGTTTATGGGAAATGGTAGCACACGAAGAGACGAATAATTCGTTGTATTAGTGGCCTTGGGTTCATTATCTACTGGGATACTAATGCAGCTATGACTTTTTAATAGAATACTGTACTTTTAATACAAGTGTGGGACTGATGACCGTAGCAGTCTGGTCCCTTTAACCCCCCCACAAACCAACCAATACAAGTGCCAAGGCAGGTGACAAGAAGAGAAGACTGGATCTAATTGATTGGGGATCACTATAACTATAATTAAAAACATGAATCTCACGCAGGTTTTTCTTAATGATATGAATAGCACTGCAAAACTCGACATATACAGCTCTTCGAGAGTAGTGTGTCCCATTTCTAAACAGGTATCGGAAATCTCTTGCGAGCCTTGCAAAACGATGTGATAATTTGCAGTAAATCTTTATTTCGATAAAATTATCGCCCTACTTGCCTTTATCAGGGTTCCCTAATTGCTGCTGCTACCATGAACTTTTCCGCTTGCACACGCTGGACATACTGGCGTGCTTCAACTACGCATTAAAGAAATTGAATGATTAAAGTCATTGTGGCGTAAGCCGCTGTTCTCCCATTCAGAGAAACTGGCGCTTTTATTGTGTTTATTAAAGTAATCTATACCAAATTATTTATTTACTGAGTAAAATAGAAGCTCATGTTTTATACAAAATGTTTTGAGGGAATAGTAAATATTTTAAGAAGTAGTATTATAGACAATGCTTCAGGAATGTCAGCTCACCCGGCAGGTCGTGGGAAAAAACATTAGAGGTAACAGATCAAGGGGAATATCACGGTTGAGATGGATTGACAAGATCAGAGAGGATATGAGCACAATGGCTAGGGGGCAAATCTAAGGATGTACAAGTATATATCACAAGAGGTAAGACAGATACTGCCTAAAGGAAAATTGAAGGGACCTTTGGAGAAAAAAAGAACCAACTGTATGAATATGGAAAACCAGTGCTAAGCAAAGAAGAGAAAGCAAACAGGTGGAAGGAGTATATTTAGCGTCTGTAACACGGAGATGTAATTGAGGACAATATTATAGAAATGGAAGAGGGCGTAGATGAAGATGAGAGGGGAGATATGACACTACGTGAAGAATTTGACAAAGCACTGAAAGAGATAAGTCGAAACAAAGCCCCGGGAGTTGACAACATTCTGTTAAGAGCTACTGATAGCTTGATTATTCCACCTGGTGAGCAAGATGTATGAGACATCTACATAGATGCTCCTTAAGCCACCGTAAGGAGCGTGGCGGAGGGTATCCTGTACTACTACTTGTCATTTCCTCTCCTCCTGTTCCACTCGCAAATAGAGCGAGGCAAAAACCATTATCTATACGCCGCCGTATGAGCCCTAATTTCTCATATCTTATCTTCGTGGTCCTTAAGCGCAATGCATGTGGGCGGCAGTAGAATCGTTCGACAGTCAGCTTCAAATGCTGGTTCTCTAAATTTTGCCAAGAGTGTTTCTCGAAAATAAGGTCGCCTTCCCTCCATAGATTCCCATTTTAGTTCCCGAAGCACCTCTGTAGTAATTAAAGTATTGTTCGAACCTACCAGTAACAAATCTAGCAGCCCACCTCTAAATTGCTTCGATGTCTTCCTTTAATCCGAGCTGGTACGGATTTCAAACACTTGAGCAGTACTCAAGAATAGGTCGCACCAGCGTCTCACGTGCGGTCTCCTTTACAGGTGAACCGCTCTTCCCTAAAATTCTCCCAATAAACCTAAGTCGACCGTTTGCATTCCCTACCACAGTTTTTACATGCTCGTTCCACCTCATATCGCCTTGCAACGTTACGCCTAGATATTTAAATGACTTGGCTGTGCTAAGCTGGACACTGGTAATATTGTATCAGAACATTACAGGTTTGTTCTTCGTATTCATCCGCATTAATTTACATTTTTCCATATTTAGGGCTAGCTGCCATCCATCACACTAACTGGAAATTTTGTGTAAGTCGCCTTGTACCTTCCTACAGTCACTCAACTTTGAAATCTCACCGTACACCACGGTATCATCAGCAAACATCGGCAGATTGCTGCCCACCCTGTTCGCCAAATCATTTATGTATATAGAGAACAACAGCGGTCCCATCACTCTTACCTGGGGCACTTCTGACAATACCTTTGTCTCTGATGAACACACGCCGTCGAGGACGACACACTGGGTTCCATTATTTAAGCAGTCTTCGAGTCACTCACATATCTATGAAGTTATTCCACATGCCCGTACCTTCGTTGACATCCTGTAAGGGGGCACCTTGTCAAACACTTTCCGGAAATCTGTCTGTTGCCCTTCATCCATAGCTCTCAGTGCCTCATGTAAGAAAAGGGCAAGCTGAATTTCGCCCGAGCGATGCTTTCTAAAACTATGCTGATTCATGGACATAAACTGCTTAGCCTCAACAAAGTTTATTATATTCGAACTGAGAATGTGTTCAAGGATTCAGCAGTAAACAGAAGTTAGGGATATTGGTCTGTAATTTTGCGGGTCCGTTCTTTTACCTTTCTTATATACTGGAGTCACCTGCACTTTTTTTCCAGTCACTTGGGGTTTTATTCTGGGCGAGAGATTCACGAGAAATGCAAGCTAGGTAAGGGGCCAATGCCGTAGAGTACTCTTTGTAAAATCGAACTCGGATTCCGTTCGGACCTGGTGATTTATTTGTTTTCAAATCTTTAAGCTGCTTCTCTACACCAGGTGTACTTATTTGTATGTCGTCCATACGGGAATCTGTCCGATGGTCAAATGAAGGTATGTTTGTACAGTTCCCATGCGTGAACGATTTCTTGAACGTGAAATTTAAATCTTCGGCTTTCATTTCTCTGTCTTCAACTGCCACATCAGACTGGTCAACAAGGGACTGAATGGAAGCCTTATACCCGCTTAGTGATTTTACATATGACCAGAATATTCTCGGGTTCTCTCCCAGATCTTTTGCTAAGGTGTGACGGTGGCAGTTGTATGCGTCGCGCATAGATCTGTTTACAGACGCACGAATCTCTACTAACCTTCGTTTGCCGTCGTTTGTGCATCCCATTTTGAACCTAGAGTGCAACAGCCTCTGCTTCCTCAACGTCTTACGAATTTCGTTATTAAACCATCTTTTCCAAAATGTGTGTGAATTCCTAAGGGACGAAACTGCTGAGGTCATAGGTCCCTACACTTACACACTTCTGAAACTAACGTACACTAAGAACAACAGACACACCCATGCCCGAGTGGGGATTCGAACCTCCGGCAGGAGGGGCCGCGCAATCCGTGACATTGCGCCTCAAAACGCTCGGCCACTCCGCGCAGCGATCTTTTCCATCCTTTATACGTAACTCTTCAGACCACGATTTACAATCTGCTTAAACTTTGCCCGTAACTCCTCTACATCCATCTTACTGATACTAAGTGATGTCAATTCAATCAGCTGGTTAAAGTCACTTCCAAGTAGTATTGCATGATCTGAGTATTTACGCGTTGTTGACCATAGACTTTGTTTGAATGACTAGAACTGCCACAGCGGAATCGAGTGGCCGGTAAAAACATTCAACAAATAACTTAGTATCACCTAAACCTGTTATACGCCTTCAGACGATTTCACTGCCACACTCAACTTCGACCTCAATAGGTACAATATTTTTGTGAATTGCAATGAAAGCTCCCCCTCCCATGTCCTCTAATCTGTCTTCCCGATATACGTTCCACGACTCGTTAAATATCTCAGAGCTTTCCACTTCGGGTTTCAGCCAGCTCTCAGTTCCAAGAATAATTTGAGCGCGAGAACTTTCCTGGAGGGCGCAATTTCGAGAACTTTATTACCAATACCTCAACAGTTTACTGATAAAATTGTGACAGTCAAAGTGTCTTTATCCTGAACACCGTTTGACTTCCCTTGCTGTGAATCGATTGGTGAATGTTCATCAGAGCACCTCAAACTACCGTCTAGACTAAAAAAAAGAAACCTCATGTGCACTCCTCAAGTTCTCTACTAGCCGAGTAGCTGTTTCCTTTGTGTAGTGCACCCCTGATATATCAAGGGGACTGCTACTCCTACAAATCCACACACGATAACGAAGGTCCATAAATCTGCACCGAAGACCGTCACAGAGTCGGAGAAGCCTCTGGTTGAGACCCTCCATTCGGCTCCAAACCAAAGGATCCCGATCACCTCTGGGAACGATGCAGCAAATTGCAAGCTCTGCTTGCACCCCGCGGGCGAGACCAGCAGTCTACACCACCTCCGCTAGCCGCCTGTACGAACTGAGGATCGCCTCAGAACCCACGCGACATCAGTCGTTGGTGCCGACGTGACCCACAAAAAAATGGTTCCAGTGGCTCTGAGCACTATGGGACTTAACTTCTGAGCTCATCAGTCCCCTAGAACTCAGAACTACTTAAACCTAACTAACCTAAGGACATCACACACTAACATGCCCGAGGCAGGATTCGAACCTGCGACCGTAGCGGTCGCGTGGTTCCAGACTGTAGCGCCTAGAACCGCTCGGCCACTCCAGCCGGCCGTGAGCCACAGTTTGCAGACGACTGCACCCTGCACTCTCGATAGCCACAGGCATGGCCGCCTCCACATCTGGGATGAGGCCGCCCAGCAGACATACTGAGTAAACATTGACTTTCTTTCCAGTCCTGAACGCTATCTGCCTAAAGGGCTCCATAACGCGCCTAACATTGGAACTTCCGACAACCAGTTAACCCCTGTCGCCGTGTGCGTGCTTGGACCCTGCTGAAGGAGCGACAACCTGTACACTCACAGGATGAATGGCCCTCCTCATCCGTCGACGCGAACGCGTCACCACCCGTCGATAATCCTGCTGTGAGAGCGGATCCATCGCGTCATGCGCACTAGGAGGTGCCTCGGAAGCACAGCCTGTGGGTAAAACAAGTGACGCCTGAGGTGTCCGATCCGACGCGCCAGATTCTCCGCCACAGCTACACCCCGAGGCAGCAGCCAGAAGGTGTCTGACCGTAGCCAACAGCACGTTCAACTGTTCGCGAACTGTGGCCAGCCCTTCCTGCGTCTGCAGATAGCATGCACACTTCCTATCCATCCTAGCAACACTAACTGAAGAAGTGCGTGATAAAAGCAGACAATCCTAGATATGCGGCTTGCTACCCTCCTGATGTTTCACCAATGGACGCCGATGCATTAAAGGGCAACTTAGCTGGCTGTTCAGTGAACTACTATTGCGCTAAAGACTGAATGAATTTACACCTACAAAAACGCGAGATTAACCCTCTTAACCGTAGAAAAACGCACGAAATTTAATAAATATACAAGGTGGCAAACACAGACAAGATAAACACAACTTGCTGCTCTGTAGACAATCGAGATACCCCAGACTTCAAGAAGAATATAATAATTTCAATTCCAAAGAAATCAGGTGCCGACAGATGTGAAAATTACCGAAATATCAGTTTAATAAGTCACGGTTGCGAAATACTAGCACGAATTATAGAAGAATGGAAAAACTGGTAGAAGCCGACCTCGGGAAAGATCAGTTTGGATTCCAGAGAAATGTAGGAACACGCGAGGCAATACTGACCCTACAACTTCTCATAGAAGATAGGTTAAGGAAAGGCAAACCTACGTTTATAGCATTTGTAAACCTAGAGAAAACTTTTGATAATGTTGACTAGAATACTCTCTTTCAAATTCTAAAGGTGGCAGGGGTAAAATAAAATGAGCGAAAGGCTATTTACAATTTGTACAGAAACCCGATGGCAGTTATAAAAGTCGAGGGGCACGAAAAGGAAGCGGTGGTTGAGAAGGGGGCGAGACAGGGTTGTAGCTTATCCCCGATGTTATTCAATCTGTATATTGAGCAAGCAGTGAAGGAAACAAAAGCCGGCCGCGGTGGTCTCGCGGTTCTAGGCGCGCAGTCCGGAACCGTGAGACTGCTACGGTCGCAGGTTCGAATCCTGCCTCGGGCATGGATGTGTGTGATGTCCTTAGGTTAGTTAGGTTTAAGTAGTTCTAAGTTCTAGGGGACTAATGACCACAGCAGTTGAGTCCCATAGTGCTCAGAGCCATTTGAAGGAAACAAAAGAAAAATTCGGAGTAGGTATTAAAGTCCATGGAGAAGAAATAAAAACTTTGAGGTTCGCCGATGACATTGTAATTCTGTCAGAGACAGCAAAGGACTCGGAAGAGCAGTTGAACGGAATGGACAGTGTCTTGAAAGGAGGATATAAGATGAACATCAGCAAAAACAAAACGAGGATAATGAAATGTAGTCGAGGTAAATCAGATGATGCTGAAGAAATTAGATTAGGAACTGAGACACCTAAAGTAGTAGATGAGTTTTGCTATTTGGGAAGCAAGATAACTGATGATGGTTGAAGTAGGGAGGATATAAAATGTAGACTGGCAATGGCAAGGAAAGTGTTTCTGAAGAAGAGAAATTTGTCAACACCGAGTATAGATTTACGTGTCAGGGAGTCCTTTCTGAAAGTATTTGTGTGGAGTGTAGCTATGTATGGAAGTGAAACGTGGACGATAAGTAGTTTAGACAAGAAGAGAATACAAGCTTTCGAGAGGTGGTGCTACAGAATAATGCTGAGTGGGTAGATCACCTAATTAATGAGGAGCTACTGAATAGAACTGGGGAGAAGGGGGATTTGTGGCACAGCTTGAGAAGAAGAAGGGATAGGTTGGTAGGACACATTCTGAGGCAGCAAGGGATCACCAATTTAGTATTGGAGGGTAGCGTGGAGGGTAAAAATCGTAGAGGGAGACCAAGAGATAAATGCAATAAACACATTCAGAAGGATGTAGGTTGCAGTAGTTACTCGGAGATGAAGAGGCCTGCGCAGGATAGTGTAGTATGGACAGTTGTATCAAACCAGTCGTTGGACTGAAGACCACAACAACAGCGAGACTAAAGAGGATATGAGTACGATGGAACTAGCTGGAGAAGTACGTGAGCTGAAGATGATGGAGGGGGTTGAGTAGCCAGGCGAAAGACAGACTGCTGTTTGTGTGGCCAACCTAGTAAATACTAAATAAATAAGTAATAGTAGAGGCTAATTCGAATAAAACATTCCATATAACGGGTGTCCAGTTTTAATTGGTTAATGAGATACAAAAAATAAACAATAAATTCCATTCAAGCAGACCTTGGAAGGTCCAACGGTACCGACCGACCTCTGTGTCTTCCTCAGCCGATAGGCGTCACTGGATGCGGATATGGAGAGGCATGTGGTCAGCACACAGCTCTCCAGGCCGTTGTCAGTTTTCGAGACCGACGCTGTTACTTGTCTGTCAAGTAGCTCCTGGCTGAGGGCTGAGGGCTGAGTGCGTCCACTTGCTAACAGCGCTTGGCAGCCCCGACGGACACCCATCCAAGTTCTAGCCAAGCCTGACAGAGCTTAACTTCGGTGATGTGACGGGAACCGGTGTTAGCACTGCTGCAAGGCCTTTGACCCTTACTGAGATATAGCTGTCATTATGTAACCCAAACATATACTCATAGAAGGTGTTAAGTAAAGGCAAACGATTAAGTCCAAAGCTGATTTTCCTAAATTCTACCTCCGACCTGAATGCACTGTTGCACCATCTTGTCAGCACCACTTGTAAATCTTCTGACGGCTTCTAGGCGTTCTTTTATGAGGGCAGTATTATTCAGAACCAAGACGATCAATTCTTCTCTTGGATTTACATTTTCTTTGTAGATTTCGCCTTTCAACCACAACACAAGCAAAAATCTAAATGAGTAATGTTCGCAGAGCATGGTAGTCAAGAAACATGATAGTTTCAGCCGATCCAACAACCGGGGAATGTTAGGTTTAGATGATGTGTCACCTGGCGAGTAGAATGTGCAGGGGTCCTGTACTGCTGGAAGAACATAGCCATCGTTGCAACCGAAGTAACCTCTTCCAGTAACGCCGGAAGCTCGTTTTCAAGTATGTCTAGATAACGGAGCCCTGTAGGTATAGTTATGCTCTACCAAAGGTACGTATCGCTAGTTCTGGTACAGTACATAACTGACGTATTGAATGGTAGGATTATCGGTAGAATTGGTAGGGAAAGAAACGTAAAAGACTTGTGAGAGTGAAACAGAGAACCGACGACTTCTCTTCGTTTTTTGTTTGTTTGCTTGTTTTGCACATAATTAGAACCGTACATCGCTCAGTATTAGCCCACTGTGTATTTCATACCCTTAAAAAGTATATTTTGCATTTTATAAGCGATAAAAATTAGTTGATCGCGTGACTTCGCCCTTTTATATTACTTCCGATACAAATACAGTTTACATCCACAAAAACGAACAAAATTCATATAATTATTGTTGTTATGTTGTGCTAAATGGAACGTTCTTCACCATAATCAAAGGCAAGACTTTCCTGTTATTATAGGTAAGTGTGTAGTCGTTTATGAATAACGGAAGCATGTTTCATACAAGTTCGGCGAAGTATCGAAGCGATGTTTGTTATGTTTCTGTTTCGCAGTGTCTTTTTTTTCCCTCTCTTTGAGGAAATTGCGTTTTTAGTGCTATATGATAAATCTGTATTGTTTTTTTTTATTTTTAGTACATTAATGGAATTACTCGACGATCTGAAGTTAGAAAACGGTGAAATAGCCCACTTTCATGTCCTTCTCGAACGAATCCGCTGTAAATGACAACGACAGAAGCCGTACATACGTTGTGTTCGACATATTCTTGTACGTGATACGTGTAGAAATTCTGCGAGCGATTTTCGAAGCTTTACGTTCTACCAGCTGAACAACATCTATTACTTCAACCCACTCCAGTCACTGCACCAGTCTAGAGACAGATACACTGAGGAGGCAAAAGTCATAGGATAGCGATATGCACATGACGACAGTATCGCGTACACAAGGTATAAAAAGGCAGTTCATTGGCGGAACCCTGTCGTACCCCTTTGTCAACCATTGCTTCCCTTTCGTGCTCTTCGTTTCTTACAACTGCCGTCTGCCTTCTGTACAAGTTGTATATAACATCCGCTCCCTGTATTTTACCCCTGATACCACCAGAATTTGCTGGGATGGTTCCTATGAAAGGGCAAGGCCGATTTCCTTCCCCATCCTTCCCTCACCCGAGCTTGCGCTCCCCCTCTAATGACCTCGTTGTCGACGGGACGTTAAACACTAATCTCCTTCCTTCCACCAGAATTTCGAAGAGTGTGTTCCATCGACACTGTCAACGTCTTCCTCCAAATTTACAAATGCTATAATGCTACAAACGTATGTTTGTCTTTCCTTAACCTATCTTCTAAGATAAGTCGTAGAGTCAATGTTGCCACACGTGCACCGTTGTTTCTTCAGAACCCAAACTGATCTCCCCTGAGGTCGGCTTCTACCAATCTTTCCATTCTTCTGCAAATTGCTCTAGTGAGCATTCTGCAACCATGATAGTTTGGTAATATACACACTACTTATTTTGCCTGTCTCGTAGATCTTGCACATCAGATGCAATATTTTTGTCATAGCTGGCTCTCCCAAGGATATCAGCAGTTCTATGGGAATGTCACCCACTCCAGGAGAATTGTTGCGCCTTATGTCATTCAGTGCTCTGTTAAATTCTTGTCACAGTGTCTTATATCATACACTTGTATTTATCCTCTATCCATTCGTGCTTATACATAATGCACTTGCTGTCAATCTCATTTTCCAGATGTTTGCATTCTTTTTTACCTTCTTCAGTTACAGCATTTTTATTTTTTTCCTTCCATCAGCTAAATCCCATCTTCATTTACTTCTTCTTTTCTTTCCATAATATTGCCTTTAAGTTAAATTCCCTGGTATGGCCCCTTATACATTCCCTTCACTTCTTTCCTAAGTACTAGTTTCCTATCTGAGCTCTTCATATTCGCACAGCTGCTTCTGTTTCCTCGAAAGGCCTCGTTAATTTTTCTGTTGGCGGTGTCTATATTTCTCCTAGTTATACGTCCTTCTATAGACCAGCATTTGTCCTCTAACCTTTCCTGCTTAGCTATAATGCACTTTCCGTCAATCTGATTTTTCAGATTTTCAGGCTAAATTCAACATATCTTGTGACATTCAAGGATTTCTAATAGGCTTTTTCTTTTTACCTATTTGACCCCCTGCTGCCTTCACTATTTCGTCTCTCAAAGCAACCCATTCGTTTCATTGTATTCCTTTGCCTCGTCTCTCTGAAACTCTCAACGACCTCTAGTCCATTCAGCTTTTCCAGGTCTCTTCTCAATTTAGTACATTTTTGCAATTTCTTCAGTTTTAACCTGCAGTTCATAACCAATAAATTGTGCTCAGTGTCCATCTTTTCCCCTGGAAATGTCTTATAATTTAAAATCTGTTTTCGAAAGCTCTGTCTTACCATTATATAATCAGACTGAAACCATCTGGTGTTCCCTTGTCTCTTACACGTATACAACCTTTCTTCATGATTCTTAAACCAACTGTTAGCGATAATTAAATTACGCTCTTCGCAAAATTTTCTCTTTAATTCCTTTCCCCCGGCCGATATTCACCTGCTATTTTTCCTTCTTTTCCATTTCCTACTCTTGATTTCCAGTCACCCTTCACAATTAAATTTCTCTCTCCTTTAACTATCTGAATACTTTCTTTTATGTCATCATACATGTTTCAAGTTCTTTATCATATGCGGAGCTGGATGGCATACAGATGTGTGTTGGCTTCGTGTCTATTTTGGCTACGATAATGCGTTCACTATGCTGTTCGTACTTGTTTACCCACATTTATATTTTCTTAGCCATTCTTAGGCTTACTCTTACATTACCTGTACTTGATTTTGTATTTATAATACTGTATTCTCCTGACCAGAAGTCCCGTTCATCCTGACACCGAAATCCATTAATCTTCACTATACCTAACTTCAACTTATCCATTTCCCTTTTTAAATTTTGTAACCTACCTACCCGATTAAGCGATCCGACAAATCACGCTCCGACCAGTAGACAGATAGTATTGTTTTTCATGATGACGATGTTCTCCTGCGTAGTCCCCGCTCGGAGATCGACATGCAATCTATCACACCAGAATATTTTACCCAAGAACATGCCATCGTCATTTAACCATACGCCAGAGCTGCATGCCACTGGGGAAAGTAACGGCTGTATTTTCCCCTTGCCTTTACTCCTTCACGGTTTCAATACAGCAAGAGCATGATGGCTGATGTTACAAGGTCAGATCCAGTCCTTTGTCGCTGCCACTACTGAAAAGGCTGGTGCCCCTCTTCAGGAACCACATGATTGTCTGACCTTTCCACAGATATCGTTCCGTTGTGGTTGCACCTACGATATAGCTATCTGTATCGCTGAGACACGCAAGCCACCCCAGTTTGGTGAGGTTCGCGGAAGTTTCACAAACTAGACAAATGTAATGACAAAATCATCAATTTCGAACGAACGTATTGAAAAGATAAGATGAATAAAAATGAGGAAAATATTAATTGCAGTACAAACTCAGTAATATCTGGTGAGATAGATACAGAGTCAGAATACGAGATATTGTTGGTGAAGAGAAGCGTCGAAGGTAGGACAAAAGATGCTGACCAGATATTTTATCGGCCACCAACTTCAGGTAGCGCAGTGGTGATAGCATGTAAATTCCTACCTCGTGTATTACTAATAAAGAGAGATTTAAATTTCAATTATGACATCCACAGACGCACGGGTTTAGGTCGGACGGCAAGGGCAAAGATTCTTGCGACATTGCACTGAACGTCTTTTCTGAAAATACCTTGAACAGTAAGTTAGACAACGCATTCGCGAGAGAAACATATTGGTCTTTTTGACAACAAACATGTCCTAACTATTCGATTGAGTGAATACAGGAATATGACGAAGCGACACAAAGGTAACATGACATCGGTAACCACTGATACTGAAAATAAACTAGCTCAAAATCAGGAATAATGGGGAGAGAAATTGGCCTTGTCCTTTCCAGAGGAACTATCCCAACATTTGCCTTAAGTGATTTAGTGAACCCACGGGGAAACTAAATCTGAGTGGCTTACGGGCATCTGAATGGCTATGTTCCCCAATGCTAGTTCAGTACTTAACACTGCCATCTCGTGCGCTAAGAAAGGTGGGAAAGGTGGACAGAGGAGGAAATGTGATGGATCTATCGAACAAACTCTGCAGTATTGCTGATCATGTGCTAGATAGGCTTATGTGTAGGTAGATGGTAATGGCTGTGAAGGATCCACCATCACTGAATAACAATATTAGAAAATTTTCACGAAATCAGAAGTCGTAATGCAGATAAAAAAAACGAAGCCGAATACTCGCTAACCATTATAAGCTAAAAAAAATCGAAACAGTTGTAAGGACAGCTGTTAGTCAAGCGTCCAACGAAATCGCAAGTATTATCTCCTCTGCCAAAAAGGTTTATTTCCTACGTAAAATCAAGCAATGAATCAGAGTCGTCTGTCTAGAATGCGCTCATTAAACATAATGGTGTCGATACCAAAGTTGATAAAATGGAGGTTCAAATACCCATTTCCGTCTTCTGAAATTGCTTTACCATTGAAGAATACAAATCTATTCTACTTTCGAGCGTCAGATAAGCAAAGCACTAAACACAAACACCCAAGGCAGAAGTCGTGGTGTTACTTGTGTCAGAGGGGCACATTTTTTTAAAGGTTATAGACAGGCAGACTTGAAAGAAATAAGAACAGAGCAGGTCTCCTATGTATCAATTGTTTTCCGGAAAACTCAAATTTGTGTGTTGCAACAAAAAATCAATAGGCTGAGAAACAAGGAAAATGATCTTTTGGTATATTTGGAAGATTTGGAGAATTCTCAAGAGATTTGCTCTGTATTGTCTGAACACCACGTAAGCACACAGGTAGATAAGATAAATGTGAGTTGTTATTAAGTAGCATAATTTTCATGTACAAAAAAATTTAAAAAGTAGGAATTTCAGCGTTTGTGAAAGCATCAGCACCTAGAAGCGTGTGTTTGTGTGATTTTACTGTAGAATACATCTCTTTCAGTGTAACAGTCTATAGATCTCCTTTACGAAACTTTTTGCTGTTTATGAAAACTCGGGATTCATTGTTGAGCAAACTATGAGACAAAAAGAAACAGCCAATAGTTTCATTTCAATGTAGATATCCCAAGATATTCTTACAGAAAAAAATGAGCTTGAAACTTGATTTAGCTGTCACAGTCCGATTCCCGGCTAGTGAGCAACAAGATAACATTTCCCTTGCTTTATCCTCGAGCTAGCCATGTCTCGTGTACTACCGAGAAGCCACGCTACCGGGAGGAAGGTCAAGCAATATTTTTCCCAGTATGGTCTCTATCAGGTTACCACTCGGATACTACTCTCCAATCTTTCTGCAATGGCTTCCATCCCACATCGTACACAGAAAGTACATTTAAACTGCATCTTTCCAATATGGAAGTTACCTGGTCATTCGGCACTTTGATTTCTTCCCATTATATTTTGCTTTAGCTGATCATATTTGCAATACTTTGGTTGCGCCTGCTATAATCGATCTCGATTAATCGATGTAAGCACTGTGTTAACCTCTTCGCATAGTCACAGAAGTAATTTTACATCTTTATGGAGTCAGTTTATTTTCGATCAATGGGAATCAATCGCAGTCCTTATTGTCTGAAAGGGTATTCGCCGTTGTAGTTTATGTTCTGTTTCGGGTTCTCTTGGATGCAAATGGTGGAGCTGTGTTTGGAGACAGTGAGGCGATTTCAGTTTATTTTCCGTGGCGAACATTAGTTAAACCGGTGAGTTTGTATTGGCGTCGATTGGTCACTCCACGAGCAGGAATGGGACCGTTTGGAAAGTCGTAGGTTACTCATACATAGTTGAATGGAAGCTGATTATGGCGTCACACATTAACTTTTCTCTTAGTCATGGTATAAATTCAAAGTTGTTATCCTCTCCTGCAATGTAAAATACTTTTTGGTTTTTTTCAAAAGTCCAGAAATGAGGACATGATGTTCCGATTGCTTGTCGTGAATCTGAATCTTGTGCTTGGAGACTGAAGCACTCGTGAGGGCTTCTAAAATCATTTATTTGTGTTCAGTTACAATATGATTTCTGTCTGCCTACGTTATTAACGTTATGCATCTTTATTCTTGATGTCTACATTTTTACAGCCCTCTACCTCTAGAGGGCTCCGAATTGTAGCGTGTAATAAGGTGGTATGTAACGTAACTACGTCGGTACGTGAGAGACAGTGTGCTGTATTTGAGTTTCGAATTCGAAGAGTTCGTCCACATATTGAGCATCCACTCCTTCATCATAATAGTGACAGACCACACACGAGCGCTGCGATACCTGCAAATACGACGCCTTGCGTTCAGTCATCGATCATCCACCATACACTCCCGACTGGTCCCCGTCAGATTTTCGTCCGTTTCCAAATCTTTAAGAACACCTTTGAGGACTTCACTTTGACAGCGATGAAGCGGTTGTGGCTCCATCAATAAAGTCAAACACTCTGCAGTGGTAGTATCAAAAAACTGGTTTCTAACTGAGAGAAATGTGTTCGTTGCCAGGATGACTATGTTCAGAAAATATGTGTAGACGAAGAATAAAGACGTAGAATGTTAATAATGTTTTTTTTAAATTTAAATAGCTTTAAGATGTTTCACATAAGAAATTCGGAGGCATTACTTTTCAGTACGCTTTCGTATTAAAGCATTAGATCGTGCCACGTTGCACGGCAGCCAGCTTGTGATGTGTTGTGGGTTCGTCTCACCACGCAAGTGTTTTCTGATGCACTGATACCCGTATACGTAAAAAGTTCCAGGTACGAGTCTTTAGTAATAAGTAATTCTTCTTTGTATGCTATCTGGTTTCATATACTGATAAGGTAGGTCGACGAGCGCTGTTTCATCGATTGCTATTTATCCGACACCGTACAGAGTGATCTAGCACTCTACTATGATGTTATATACAGATGGTGTTCATGAATTGCATTTTGGTTCCGATGGTTTCGTAGTCTTTCCTACTCCAACTCAACGATTACGTAACTGAAGAGACATCTTCATCGTACATATGGACGCTGTAAGGAGAAGTTAAGACTTGTTCTGTTTTGGATTACTGTTTAAGGAATTATTGTTCATGGTATAGTATTCAAGTTGTAACTATGTAATCCCATATTTTTCATACATTATGAAAGAACGCCTGTTTATGGGTGTGCTCCCCAGTTATCTGCATGTTTCTATATTCGTTTCCATACTTTATTGTTGTTGATGTGATCTTCAGCCCGAAGAACAGTTTGATGCAGCTCTCGATGCTACTCAATGTTATGAAAGCCCCTCCATTTCTGCATATCTACTAGTACCTATATCCAACTGAACCAGCTTGTTGTAGTGAGACTTTAGTCTTCCTGTACATGTAGATGTAGGCTATGCATCCTACCCCTCCTTCTAACACCCCCCCCCCCCCCCCCCACTGCCCCCTAGGTTAGGTCCCAGGTCCCAAACAGTCCTCCGTTGGCTATTCCTTGACAGCTCAGTATGTGCCCTATCAACGGACACTTCTTTTAATTAAGTTGTGCCATTAAACTCTTTTCTCGACAGTTTGATTCAATACCTTTCCATGAGTTATCCGATCTACCCCTCTACGAGTCTGGGGACACTGGAATGTTTCAGATAGGATATATAATAGTAAAACAGAGTTTTCTAAAGCAAATTTTGAGCTGCCAAATATTCGTAGTGGCAGATGCAGATTCTGATGGGTAACTTATTATTTTTGAACTGATAATTAAATTGAAGATATTCCAGAAACGAAGGAAATTATGGAGATGAGATCTCGATAAATTGAAAGATCCAGATGTTGCCGATTTATCTCTGTAGATGTCTCCCGCAAATGGAGACGAAACGTCAGTGAATAGTTTTATATAACAACCACGGTCTCTCAGCTCGGAGGTAGCATAAACTGAAAAATCGGAGGCTGTCGAGATTTTTGAAGGGAAGATTAGGCAACATTTGACTGGAACAGGGGAAAGGAATACAGTAGAAGACAAATGGGTAGCTTTGAGAGATGAAATAGTGAAGGCAGGAGAGGATCAAATAGACTAAAAGACAAGGCCCAGTAGAAGTCCATGGTTAACAGGCGAGATACTGAATTTAAATGACGAAAGGAGAAAATACAAAAATGCAGCAAATTAAACAGGTAAATGGAGATAGACACGTCTAAAAATGAGACCTATAGAAAGTGTAAAACGGCAAAGCAGGAGTGGCTGGAAGAGAAATACAAGGCTATGGGAAGAATAGGTGAAATCTACGCTAAAATTAGAGAGGCTTTTGGGGAAGAGGAAAGCAGCTGTATGAATATCAAACTCTCAGATGGCAAGAGAGTACTAAGCAAAGAGTGGAAATCTTGAGGGTCGAAGGAAGATATAGAAGAGCTATACAAGAGACATGAACTTGAAGACAGTTTATTTGTTTATTTGAATAACCCTTTGGTTTTTCTTGTTTGTTTAATTTACTCCCAGACTTCCTTCATCCTTCGAGAGTGTCGTTCCTTTTCTTCTTGGGTCTATTTCTGTCCTTTTGCAGCCCTCTTTCTTTCCTAAAGTCCTGCTGCTTTTGTTGCTTCTCTAAAAAGTATTCTGTTATCTATTATGCCCATTCTAATTCCAATGTTTAATGTATATTTGTCAATTTCAGCGAACCATGTGGGATTGAATACGTAGCTGTTTAGTAAGTTGAAGATCTTCTTGTTGAATATCTTCTTGTTCATTCGTAACATGTGTCCATAAAACTGTAGTTTTCTTTTCCTTATTATATCATTTAGCTTTTCCATTTTCGAATAGAGCTCTCTTTCTTAGAATTTTTCTTTCAGCTTTGCCCAGTTTTTTAAGATTCCCATATCTTTTTAGCTAAAGTGTTTCTGCAGCATACAGTGTTTCATCCCTTACCACTATATCATAGGGTCTTAGTTTTGTGTTCCAGGACAAAAAAATTTGTTATATATGTTTTTTGTTTTCTGGAATGCCCTTTCCATTTTATGTACTTTATTTTCTACCGGCTATCTTTTCTTTTGTATTGCTTGTTTTCCATTCTGCTATGTATTTAAAATAGCTTGTTTTAGATATTGTTTTTATGAACTTTATGGTTGTGAGGCAGCATCGAATTTTTTTTTTTCATTAAGTGTGTTTATTTCAACTGCTACTTTTAGCTCTATTTTCTCTGCTTGTTTCTGTAGTTCTGTGATTTGTTCCGTGGAACTATCCAGTGAGTCTACATCTGAGTCTACATTCATACTCCGCAAGCCACCCAACGGTGTGTGGCGGAGGGCACTTTACGTGCCACTGTCATTACCTCACTTTTCTGTTCCAGTCGCGTATGGGTCGCGGGAAGAACGACTGTCTGAAAGCCTCCGTGCGCGCATTGTGAAAATCAATGGTCCCACAACACTCCCCTGTGGCGCGCCAGAGGTTACTTTAACGTCTGTAGACGTCTCTGCATTGATAACAACATGCTGTGTTCTGTTTACTAAAAACTCTTGAATCCAGCCACACAGCTGGTCTGATATTCCGTAGGCTCTTACTGACTTTGAGTCAGTAATTAATGCCATGTCATATGAAAAAGCTAGACGATCTGTGGTGATTTTACATGAAACTTATTCGCAATTGCGCCGGCCGCTGTGGCCGAGCGGTTCTAGGCGCCTCTGTCGGGAACCGCGCTGCTACGGTCGCAGGTTCGAATCCTGCCTCGGGCATGGATGTGTGTGATGTCCTTAGGTTAGTTAGGTTTAAGTAGGCTAGGGGACTGATGACCTCAGATATTAAGTCCCATAGTGCTTAGAGCCATTTGAGCCATTCGCAGTTGCGAACGCAGACTACATTAAGCCGCATAATGGAATGACGACAATGAAAATCTGTGCCGGACCGGGACTCCAACCCAGATTTTCCGCTTTACGCGAGCAGTCGCCTTAATCGCTTCAGCTATCCGAGCGCGACTCACGGCCAGACCCAAACTTCCATATGTTGTCGTCCACAAGCTTACAACGTGCACTCGTACACATCATATAGTTCCCGTACGTGGGAGACATTTTAACTGTAGGTCGCTGGACTGGTATTGGCCCGTAAATACAATATTGCATGCCTGTGTTGGTAAGAAGTACGATGCAATGTTCAGCGTTCAGATGGAATATTGCATCGTACCCCTCACTAACACAGGTACTGCAGTATCGAACTGTGATTTTATTTGGGTTTCTTCCTAGTTGAACACCCTTAGTATTGATCGATTTCCTCAGTTCTCTCACTACATTTAATAACGCGCAGTTGAAAAGTAGAGGTGATAAACCAAGTGCTGTCTTGCTCCTGATATTATTTCATAATGTTTTGACAGTTCCTCCATAATTTTTACTTTGTATGTTGTGTTTGTTAAAGTTCCTTTAGTTACCAATATTTCCGTTGTTTTATTGTCGAGTCAGAGTTCCTTCATAATGTTGATTGTTGCATTTCTATCAGTTAAGTCATATACCTTTTTACAATATACAAAAGTCATCATATATTACAAGTTTCTCATTTTACTCGTCCATTTTTATTATGTTCTTCAGATTTATAATTTTCTCTGCACAAAACCTTCTCTTCCTAAATCCTTCTTGATATTTTGCTAGTTATAGGTAGAGTACCCTTTCAGCTGTCTCTAAAAGTGGCGTGGACAATACCTGATATGTTACTGGCAAGAGGGATATGATATTCCTCTATATTTGTTAGGATCAGTTTTTTCCTTTTTTATATAGTCGCAGTATTAATGCCAATGTCCAATCAATCTGCAAGCTGTTTGCTGTCCGATTCCCACTTGAAGACAATATTATAGAAAAGGAAGTAGATGATGATGAGATAGGATATATGACACTACCAGAAGAATTTGAAAGAGCATTGAAGTATTTAAGTCGAAAGAAAACCCCTGGTGTAGACAACATTCCCTCAGAGCTACTGAAATCCATGTGGGAGCCAGCCAGTATAGAAACATTCCACTTGGTGCGCAAGATATAGGAGACAGACGAAATATCCTCAGCATTCAGCAAGCGTGTAATAACTCCAATTACAAAAAAGGTAGATGGTGACAGGTGTAAATCTACAGAAATATCAGTTTAATTACTTATGCTTGCAAAATACTGACACGAATTATTTGCAGAAGAGAAGGAAAACTGATACATGTCTACCTTGGGTAAAATCAGTTTTGTTTTCACAAAACTGTAGGAATACATAAGCCTTAAGGCAAATTATCCCCAAGACGTATCTTATAAGACAGATTAAAGAAAGGCAAACATACGTTTATTGCATATGTAAATTTAGAGAAAGCTTTTAATAATGCTTAATGGACCAGGCTCTTCGAAATTCTAAAGGTATCGGTGATAAAATAGAGGGAGCGAAATGTTACATAGAACTTGTACAGAAATCAGACAGCAGTTATAAGAGTCTAGGAGCATGAAAAGGAGCAGTGGTTGAGAAGGGAGCGAGACAGATCCCCGATGTTACTTAATCTATACACAGTGCAAGAAGTAAAGAAAACAAAGGAGAAATTTGGAAAGGGCATTAAAATTCAAGGAGAAAAAACAAAAGCTTTGAGATTTGCCGATGCCATTGTAATTTTTCCAGAGATGGCAAACGATTTGGGAAAGCAGTTCAAAAGAATAGAGCTGAAAAGGTCTCTGGAAACATATAGTTTCATTTTGTTAAGGCCTGGATTTCAAGCAGGATTCCCTGTTTCGTTCTATGATGAGGTGCTATTGCAATACTGTTGGAGAGCCTATGCAAAGCTGTTCGAGTTTAGGGGAATACCAAATGGGCTGAGGCGTGCATAGGAATTTAAATTGAGGAGGAAGGTGTGCTAGGGTGGACTGTGCAGTTGTGCAAAGCCACTATGCCACCGTGGTGTAGTGGTTAGCTCATCTTTCCAGAGAACAGTAGACCCTAGTTCGAATCCTGGCCTAGGTAAAAATTTTCGTTCATCACTTCAGTTTGCATATATACATTTTGAAAAGAGGTTATGACATGGACACCACGAAAAGTAAAAAAGCGTAATGAATGTAGCTAATTAAACCAGTCGACGATGAGGTAATAAGACTGGGAAATAAGATATTAAAATTAGTAGAGTAATACAGTTATTTCGGTAGAAAAATAACTGATGATGGCTTATGGAGACTGGGAGTAGCAAGAAAGGCATTTTTAATATCTAATAAAAATTTAGCTGTTGGAAGTATTTGCTGAAGATATTTGTCTGGAAGTGTAATGTTGTACTGAAGTAGAACTTGAACGATGAACAGATCATTCAAGAAGATATAGAAGGTTTTAAAAATGTGGTGCTACAGAAGACTGCTGAAGATTACATGGGTGGATGAAATAACTATTGAGGAGGTACTCGATGGGGAAAACGCAGCCGTTATTTTTCTCGAGGGCTTGCCGCTCTGCTACATTGTTAAACGACGATAGCATCCTCTTGGGTAAAATATTGCGGAGGTAAAATAGTCCCCCGCTTGGATCTTGTGGACGGGATCTACTCGGGAGTATGTCGTAATCAGGAAAACAAAGCTAGCAATCTACCGGTCGGAAAGTGGAACGTTCGTTCCTGTAATCGTGTAGGTAGGTCACAAAACTTAAAAATAGAAATGACTAGGCTGAAGCACCAAAAGTTTATGTGCCAACTAGTTCCGCAGAAAATGACCAGAATGAAAAAAATGAAAGATACGATAAAAGAAATTATTTAGATAATTAAAAACTGTGATGGGCCTTGGAATCGACAGAAGGAAAAATAATAAGTGATACGAGGGTAAGGAATGAAAAGGAAATCGCCTGGTAGAGTTTTGCACAGAGCATAATTTAATCTCGCTAACACTTGGTTTAAGAACCACGAATGAAGGTTGTATGTTTGGAAGAGACCTGGAGATACCGGAATGTTTCGGATACATTATTTGACGCTACGACAGAGATTTCGAAACTAGATTTTAAACTACGTGACATTTCTAGGAGCAGATGTGGACTCTCACCACAATTTATTGGATGCGAACTGTAGATTAAAACTGAAGAAACTGCAAAATAGTAGGAAAGTAAGGAGATGGGACCTGGATAGGTTGAACGAACCAGAGAGGTTTTAGAGAGTTTTAGAGGGAGAATTAGGCAACAATTGGCTGAAACATGGGAACGAAATAGAGTAGAAGACGAACAGGTAGCTCTGAGAAGTGAAATAATGAAGACAATAGAGCACCAAATAGGTAAAAAGGTAAGAATAGGTACAAATCCTTGGAAGCCACTGGAGCTACTGAATTTAATTTATGGAAGGAGAAAACGTAAAAATGCAGCAAATGAAGCAGGTGAATGGGAATACAAAGCCTAAAAGATGAGACTGATAGGAAGAGCATAATGGCTAGCCAGGAATGGCTAGGCGACAAATGAAACGCAATAGAAGCGTATGTAACTAGGTGAAAGATAGATACCGCATACGGGAAAATTAAAGGGACGTTTGGAGAAAAGGAAAGCAGCTGTATGAATATCAAGACCTCCGCTGGGAAACCAGTACTAAGCAAAGAAGGGAAAACTGAAAGGTGGAAGAAGTATATACACAAGCTATACAAGGAAAATGAACTTAAATGCAATATTAACGGACGATAAGGGGAGGTAGATGAGGCTGAGATAGGAGTTATGTTACCGCGAGAATAATTCGATAGAGTACTGAAAGAAGTCCCTGGAGTAGATGACATTCCCTCAGAACAACTGATAACCTTGGGAGAGCCAACCTTAACAAAATTATTCCACCTGGTGTGCAAGATATATGAGAAAGAAAAGATACCTTCAGACTTCAAGAAGAATAACAATTTGTCCATTTTATTTGGACTGCTGAGCTCCGTGGCCGTGGATAATGATATTTTACTGTAAAAATACAGCTACCAGCTGGTCGCTGTATTTTTATAGTAAAATATTCAAGAAGAATGTTATAATTCCAATCTCAAAAAATGAAATTATCGAACATTCAGTCTAATAAGCAATAGTTGCTAAATTATTTACAGAAGACTGGGTAAACTGTAGAAGGCGACCCTGGGGAAGATCAATTTGCATTCCGGAGCAATTTAGGAATACGTGTGACAATATTGACCCTACGATTTATCTTAGAAGATAGGTAAAAGAAAGGCACATCTAAGTTTATAGCTTTTATAAATTTGGAGAAAGCTTTTGACAGTGTCGACTGGAATATATTCTTTGAAATTCTTAAAATTGCAGGGAAAAATACAGAGAGTGAAATGTTAGTTACAACTTGTACAAAAACCAGGTTGTTTAGTTGATTTGGGGGAGAGGACCAAACAGCAGTCCCATAAGATTAGGGAAGTTGGCCGTGCTCTTTCAAAGGAACTATACCGGCATTTTCTTGAAGCGATTTAGGGTAATTATGGAAAACCTAAATCAGGATGCCCGGACGCGGGTTTCAACCGTCGTCCTCCGAATGCGAGTCCAGTGTGCTGACCGTTCAAAAACCAGGCTGAAGTTGTAAGACCAGGACGTGAAAGGTAAGCTATAGGTGAGAAGAGAGTGCGACAAGGTTGTAACCTATCCTTGGTGTTATTCAGTCTGTATACTGAGCAAGTTGTAAAGGAAACGAAGGAAAATTTTGGAAAAGAAATTAAAGCCCAAAGAGAAGAAATGAAAATCTGCAGTTTTTCCGTTGACACTGCAATTCTGTCAGAGGTAGCTCATTACTTGGAAGAGCAGTTTGCATAAAGTGTACATTAGCAAAAGCCAAAACAAGGGTAATGGGATGTAGTCGAATCATATCAGGTGATGACGAGAGAATTAGATTAGGAAATGAAGCGCTAAAATAGTAGATGAGTTTTACTATTTGGGAAGTAAAATAACTGATGAAGATCGAAGCAGAAATGTAAACTGTTAACAACAAATACAAATTTAAGTGCTATAAAGGCTTTTCTGAAGATTTTGTCTGGAATGTAGCATTGTACGGAACTGATACGCAGAAAATAAGCTGTTCAGACAAGAAGGCAATAGAGCTTTTGAAATATGATGCTAGAGAAGAATGCTGAACGTTAGACGCGTAAATCATCTAACCAATGATGAAGTACTGAATAGAATTGGTAATAAAAGAAATTTGTGGCATAATCTGAATAACAGTATTGGCTCGGTTCGTACGACACAACGTGAGGAATCAGGCGATTGTCATTTTGGTAATGGATAAAGTGGGGGGGGGGGGGGTTGGAGGGTGAGAATAGAAGAGGGAGACGAAGGCCTGATTATAAATGCCTGTAGGTTGCAGCAATTATGCAGAGCATCACTAGTCCGAAACTCAGCTTGCCCTTTCCTCACATTACATCCTACGTACCATGGATGGACGGCAACAGGCAGATTCTATATTCCTAGATTTCCGGAAAGCATTTGACACGGTGTCCCACTACAGACTGTTGATGAAGGTCCGAGCATACAGAATAGGTTCCCAGATATGTGAGTGGCTTGAAGACTTCTTAAGTAATAGAACCCAGTACTTGTCCTCGACGGTGAGCATTCATCGGAGACAAGGGTATCGTCAGGAGTGCCCCAGGGAAGTGTGATAAGAACTCTGTTAGTCTCTATAAACATAAATGACCTGGCAGACAAGGTGAGCAGCAATTTACGGTTGTTTACTGATACGCTGTAGTGTTCGAGAAGGCGTCGTCCTTGAGCGACTGTAGGTGGATACAAGATGACTTAGACAGAATTTCTGGCTGGTTTGATGTGTGGCAGCTTGCTCTGAATGTAGAACAAATGTAAGTTAATGCGAATGAGTAATACTGTAACTTTCGAATATATCATTAGCAATGCGCTACTTGACAGAGGTACATTGATTAAATATCTAGGCGTAACGTTGCCAAGTGATACGAAATTGTTTGGAAGACGTTGTTTTCTTTTTGTGTTTTGTGCTTTGAATGGTTTGCACTATTGTTTTAGGACATCTACTATGGAGCTGTTATAACCATTTGCAATAGCTGTTTGTTTCATTATTTCAATTTCTTGTTCATATTTTCCATCAGTGAATGGTAGTTAGATAGCTCTGTTGATCATGTGCCGGTTCAAAATGGTTCAAATGGCTCTGAGCACTATGGGACTTAACTTCTGAGGTCATCAGTCCCCTAGAACTTAGAACTACTTAAACCTAACTAACCTAAGGACATCACACACATCCATGCCCGAGGCAGGATTCGAACCTGCGACCGTAGCGGTCGCGCGGTTCCAGACTGTAGCGCCTAGAACCGCTCGGCCACTTAGGCCGGCATGTACCGGAATACTGCCATTAAGAGGAGCTGTGGATTGTAGTACGTGTTGTGGTAGGCTTCCAATACATTTCAAACTAATGTGGTGGTGATTGTTGGGATGTTTAAGGGGGACTAAACAGCTAAGGTCATCAGTCCCCCTCAAACTAATGTCTGTTATTCTTTATTGTAATGGTAAAGTCTAAAAAATTTACACTGTCATCTGCTTGGTGTTCAGATATGAATTTTATGTTTTCATCGTAACTGTTGAATAACTGGTTCAACTCACTGATGTCATCTTTGTGCCACTGATTAAAATGACATTATCTACATACCTGTAGTAATAGATAATTTTTTTGATGAGGTGGTGATTAGAATTCAGAATTTTGTCTTCTAAATTGCTTATAAATATTTCAGCAAACAAGCCAGAAAGGTTTGATCCCATTGCCAGGCCATCTGTTTGTCTGTAGATTTTATTTTTAAATTTAAAATAGTTATGTGAAAGTGTCAATTTGAGCGTGTCCATTAGTTCAGTAATGTGAGTTGAGGGGATTTTTTTGTGCTTTTGTGTGCTGGCACTATCTATCTGTAGTGTGGGCTCTATTGGCACAGAGGAATAAAAGTTTTGTATGTCCAATGTGGCAAATGTGGCTCCATCAGGAACTTATGTTTTTGACATGTGCAAAATTCTGCAATGTTTTTAAGTGTGCTCTCATTATTGAATGTGTATGCTTCGTTGAGAATTTTGAATAGCATTTTGTTGGGTCTGAATGTTGGGCTGCTACTACAGTTCACTATAGGCCTGATGGGGATCCCATTTTTCTGTATCTTTGGTTGTGATCTAAGGCAAGGTGCTTGTGGTCTCACTGTTACAATGTTTCTTGCTTCTTGGATGGTGAGTAGGAATTTGATACTGTTTGAAATGTGATTAATCTCTTTTTGTATTCTGGCTGCTGGATCTTTATGTATTTCTGTTATGTTGTTGGTTTGGAAGAAGTCTAAAGTTTTTTCGATGTATGTTACTCTGTTCATTACAACAGTTGTATTACCCTTGTCAGCTCTGACAACTATTGCATTATTCATGTTTGATTTAGTCTTAATGGTACGTGTAAGGGCTTCTTCTCTTTTATTGTATGATGAGAATGGTTTTGCAATTTCGTTCTCAATAATTTCACTAATTTTGTGGCAGGCTGCTATTATGTCATTTTGCTTTTTTAAGGCGATGGTTGAAATCTGTGTGACACTAATAATAATCTTCTCTTGGTGGCCATCCTACACATCCAACCTAAAGGCAAAAAACTAGACATCCTCGAAGCACTCCCAATGTACAAACACCAAACAAAACAACCTGAATCCATCTTATATGACAAACACGACAATATTTACACTAGTATCATCTCTGTTTTCAGAAATTGCCTACGTTATTAAATTTGCAATGTACACACACACACACACACACACACACACACACACACACACACACACACACACACACACACACACACAGAAACACACATCTTAATATTTACCATAAATATTTAGATATGTTACCATGACATCCCCCAAATGGACAAGGTATTAACCTGCTTTACAAACATATCATCACAACACAAGCTTGTGCCTCCTGAACTACCTGTACATCAACTGATGGCACAAACTGTACATCCATCTGCATATTTAAAGCATTAACCAATGTATTACCCCAGCTTTTAGGCATTTAATACCTGTAACAGATATAATCCTAAGAACCTCTACTTTGAAAGTTTGCTCTCATCCAGTCGCTCCTTCCACCCTCTCTCCCCCTCTCACTTCCTCTTTCTCTTCCTCTTGCTCTGCATCCAGCCTTTCACTTCTGTCTGGACATCCCAATCAAAATTGTAATTTGTGTATAATTTTACCACTGTAGCCAAAATAATTCATAATTATTGTACTTAAAGGTTACAACATGTCACCTTATTATACAAAAGAATAGAAGGTTTACGCCACATTAACTTGACAAAACAGAATTTCTATATCACCTGAAGTATTTATTACAAAGACGTATTCAACACCTCAAAACAAAGATCTCCAAAATTCTTTAAAACTTATTCTCTAAAATCCTTTAAAAATTATTCAGTAATTATGTTGTTACGATGTATATTCTTTGTATTTTGTGATAATGTTCCTCTTCTGGTATATGATCCTTACACCTAATAGTTTCCCAACTCCATATTTGTTTACAAAATATGACAGTACAGACGTGATGTGTTACGGCAGTTACTTATTTTTACCATTAGATGTACGTTTAGTTTTTTGTCAAAGAAACCCAAAATCATGTTCTGAAATAGTGTTTTGTTTCTCCCAGTAGACAGTGCCACAAGTTCCTCCAAAAAATCGTAACACAACACACAGACACCTGTCATAATATCAAATGTAAATCCACCTGATGATGGGGGTTTAAACCTTTAACACCCGTCGTGGAGATAAATAAACAGTGGGCGGTAACAGTAAACTTATTGTTTCATTTAATGAAGAAATCTCTTCGGCGAAATGCCAAAAATTGTGGACCAATACGAAGAGGCCCTATTTAAATTCCCTTGATTCCTCCGTTGCCTCGTTTTGACGGAAAACATGTCAATGGGTCTGGCGCACCTATTCCTGCACTTACGTACCCATGGATACGAGCCTGAAGTCGCGCAGAACGTATTCATGTCCGTCAATATGCTACAGATCTCAGAGTGTATGTTAAAAATAAGTCGCAATATTTCAGAATCTAGTAGAATGATATGAGACGTGACATTATACTGAGTGCACTATCCGAAAATTACCTCGAGCAATTAAACAGAGAACCGATTCGTGGAGATAACATCTTGGACCTACTGATAACAAACAGACCCGAACTTTTCGACTCTGTAAGCACAGAACAGGGAATCAGCGATCATAAGGCCGTTGCAGCATCCCTGAATATGGAAGTAAATAGGAATATAAAAAAAGGGAGGAAGGTTTATTTGATTAGCAAGAGTAACAGAAGGCAGATTTCAGACTACCTAACAGATCAAAACGAAAATTTCTGTTCCGACATTGACAATGTTGAGTGTTTATGGTAAAAGATCAAAGCAATCGTAAAATGCGTTTTAGACAGGTACGTGCCGAGTAAAACTGTGAGGGACGGGAAAAACCCACCGTGGTTCAACAACAAAGTTAGGAAACTACTGCGAAAGCAAAGAGAGCTTCACCCCAAGTTTAAACGCAGCCAAAACCTCTCAGACAAACTGAAGCTAAACGATGTCAAAGGTAGCGTAAGGAGGGCTATGCGTGAAGCATTCAGTGAATTCGAAAGTAAAATTCTATGTACCGACTTGACAAAAAATCCTAGGAAGTTCTGGTCTTACGTTAAATCAGTAATTGGCTCGAAACAGCATATCCAGACACTCCGGGATGATGATGGCATTGAAACAGAGGGTGACACACGTAAAGCTGAAATACTAAACACCGTTTTCCAAAGCTGTTTCACAGAGGAAGACCGCACTGCAGTTCCTTCTCTAAATCCTCGCACAAACGAAAAAATGGCTGACATCGAAATAAGTGTCCAAGGAATATAAAAGCAACTGGAATCACTCATCAGAGGAAAGGCCACTGGACCTGACGGGATACCAATTCGATTCTACACAGAGTACGCGAAAGAACTTGCCCCCCTTCTAACAGCCGTGTACCGCAAGTCTCTAGAGGAATGGAAGGTTCCAAATGATTGGAAAAGAGCACAGGTAGTCCCAGTCTTCAGGAAGGGTCGTCAAGCAGATGCGCAAAACTATAGACCTATATCTCTGACGTCGATCTATTGTAGAATTTTAGAACTTGTTTTATGCTCGAGTATCATGTCGTTTTAGGAAACCCAGAATCTACTCTGTAGGAATCAACATGGATTCCGGAAACAGCGATCGTGTGAGACCCAACTCGCTTTATTTGTTCATGAGACCCAGGAAATATTAGATACAGGCTCCCAGGTAGATGCTATTTTTCTTGACTTCCGGAAGGCTTTCGATACAGGTCCGCACTGTCGCCTGATAAGCAAAGTAAGAGCCTACGGAATATCAGACCAGCTGTGTGACTGGATTGAAGAGTTTTTAGCAAACAGAACACAGCATGTTGTTATCAATGGAGAGACGTCTACAGACGTTAAAGTAACCTCTGGCGTGCCACAGGGGAGTGTTATGGGACCATTCCTTTTCACAATATATATAAATGACCAAGTAGATAGTGTCGGAAGTTCCATGCGGCTTTTCGCGGATGATGCTGTAGTATACAGAGAAGTTGCAGCATTAGAAAATTGTAGCAAAATGCAGGAAGATCTGCAGCGGATAGGCACTTGGTGCAGGGAGTGGCAACTGACCCTTAACATAGACAAATGTAATGTATTGCGAATACATAGAAAGAAGGATCCTTTATTGTATGATTATATGATAGCGGAACAAACACTGGTAGCAGTTACTTCTGTAAAATATCTGGGAGTATGCGTGCGGAACGATTTGAAGTGGAATGATCATATAAAATTAATTGTTGGTAAGGCGGGTACCAGGTTTAGATTCATTGGGAGAGTCCTTAGAAAATGTAGTCCATCAACAAAGGAGGTGGCTTACAAAACACTCGTTCGACCTATACTTGAGTATTGCTCATCAGTGTGGGATCCGTACCAGATCGGGTTGACGGAGGAGATAGAGAAGATCCAAAGAAGAGCGGCGCGTTTCGTCACAGGGTTGTTTGGAAACCGTGATAGCGTTACGGAGATGTTTAACAAACTCAAGTGGCAGACTCTGCAAGAGAGGCGCTCTGCATCGCTGTGTAGCTTGCTCGCCAGGTTTCGATAGGGTGCGTTTCTGGATGAGGTATCGAATATATTGCTTCCCCCTACTTATACCTCCCGAGGAGATCACGAATGTAAAATTAGAGAGATTAGAGCGCGCTCGGAGGCTTTCAGACAGTCGTTCTTCCCGCGAACCATACGCGACTGGAACAGGAAAGGGAGGTAATGACAGCGGCACGTAAAGTGTCCTCCGCCACACACCGTTGGGTGGCTTGCGGAGTATAAATGTAGATGTAGATGTAGATGGTAGCATTCTCGTTCACAGCGTTATGTCGAGACTTCCCCACCATTTTGAAACGAACACCAGAAGCTTCAGCAGAGTTCCTAAAGGTTCGCCTTGAGGAGAGATGCCAGCCTTTGTGACGTCAGTCTAGGGACTCGGGATCAGTTAGAAATCAGTTTAGGTGTCAGTTGAAGGAAAGCTCTAATGAAGGATTTTGGAAAGTCGACTGAGATACGTGATAAGTGGTAGAGAAGAATGAAGTCCTGATTTTGTGGGGAAAGAGCAAGCATATATAGAAGCATGATGTGCTAGAGAATAGTTAACTGTGTTCGGAAGAAACATTGAACAGAACACGGCTGTGAACAAACGTTTCGTGCTGTAGCATTAGAACTACGTCACGAACAAATGCACATAGTAAAATCGAAAAATTACAGTTTACATGTGTGTTTCCTTACTCACTGAAATATTTACATTTATCATTTTTCTCGCGCAACGTAAAGAAACACATGACTGAGAAAGAACCGTATGTTTTGCGCTCGTACTCCTGTGACGCATATTGAGTGTAGAGACCAGTGACGCTGCACGAATTAGTCCGTCTCAGGTACGGAACACAATGGGTCGAACATGTAAGGAGTAAAGCAATCAACACGCATCCAGCCACGATTTCGATGTGACAGAATACTAAGGAGAACTTAAAAACCAGTATTGATCTGTCACATGTTTTGTTTGTTTTCGTTGTTTGCATTTAGATAACTGAAGGCTGTAGCAGGGCTAGCTAAGGAATATTTTGGGACTGAGATGAGGGAAGCAGAATGCGGAAGTCATACACGACTGTACAAAAAGTACTGAAGAAGGTAGAAGATGAAAAAACAGATTAGATGAAGGGGGAAGAAGGGAAATTCCGGATAAGAAGAGAGAGAGTGTTGCAAATTGATAATAATGGTTGCGAAACCTGAAGAGGAACAGAATGAATAAAGGTATATTAGGATTTAATGTCCCATCGATCAGTAGACCATTCGAGAATATATGGAAGAGAAGAGTAATCATCCTCTGCTTCAAACTGCTCAGGAGACTGGTGGAAGTTATCAAAGAAAAACTTTTTTAAAAGATCATTAAGATGGAGTGAATAGCAGACTTTTAAACCCAGGAAAAGCTCACAGAAATCTGATGTGTAACAAGACTAACTCGGGCTGAAATGGAAGAAATACTGGAAATAGATGAAACACGATATAAATCCGTGTAAAGACAGTCGTAACTAAAGAGAGGAATTTAAAATTTAAATCGGTCTGACTAGAAAATTCGAACAATCGTATTTAGCGGTCTGTGATGATGAATTACATTCTGGTTAAAAGTTAAAGGACAGGACCCGTCGATACATATGATAAATTATAGTCCCCAGTCCGGTTTTGTGTCTGTTGTGAAGGCTAATCTCAGCAGCTACTGTAGAGATTTTGATACGGTTTTCACTTAAAGATGCACTGATCCACGAAGAAGGTTTATGTATTGACACAGCATGTACAAAGGTATCCAGACACTCTTACATAAACAGGAATTAACCAATAAGTTCCACGAGAGGCGGACCCGCCAGTGCAGAAGATAGGGGGCGAGGAGTAATGTGTTGTCTGTAGAGAAACAGTAACAGCAGGGTGGGTATCGGGAGAGCTCAGTTACTTCGAACGTGGACTAGTCATTGGTTGTCACCTGAGTTACAAATCCATATGGAAGATTTCAACCCTGCTGTAGCTGCTCGAGTCGACTTCAGGTGGAGTGACTGTGGAGTGGAAACGCGAAGAAACAACCACGGCAAAACCAACACCAAGAGGACCTCACTGCGAAGGATGGTTGTAAAAGTCGCATGAAATCAGCGAAAGAACTGACTCTTACTTTCCAAAGTCCTACCAGCAGTCCAGTTATCATGATACCTGTGCGTAGGGAGTTAAGAAGAACGGGGTACAATGGCCGAACAGCTCCTAATAAGTCACACATTTCTGTAGTAAATACTAAGTCACGCTTAATGTGGTGTAGACAGCGACGCCACAGGAACAGTGGACGACTGAAAACGAATGATATGGAATGATGAATCACGCTATGTTCTGTAACAAGCCCATGGAAGGGTTTGTGTTTGAGGAGTGCCTGGAGAACGTTACCTGCCATTAGCGTGTAGTGCCAATAGTGAAGTAAGCAGGAAGTAGCTTTCATTCTGTCGTTAGGTTGTGTCCCCTTATCGAGCTTAAGAAAGCGCTAAATGTGGAAGAATATTTTACAGCGTTGTGTACCACACACAGTGGAGCAACAGTTCGGACACGATGATGTTAGTATCAGAATGACAATGCTGTCATAAAGCATGATCTGTGAGGCATTGTGTACAATAACATTCCTGAAATGGACTGACTTGCCCATATTCCCATCCTCTTGAGGAAGAATGGGCTATCATTCCTCCCAGACATTCAAACATAGCATAAAAAGTGTCTCCAGTAAAATTAAAGCCGTCAGAAAGGCGAACGGTAGACTGACCCCATATTAATGTCCACTAATAGATCTCTGGATACTTTTGGTCAGGTAACGTAATTCATTTCCGCTACACCAGACAAATCATCGGGCGTGCATACTTTGTTATACGCGTGCAAAGCCACTAGAGGTCGCTAGTATATACCATGATTTTCGTTTAATTACGTTATTTCCGACGACTGAATCAAGTGACACCATAGGAAACAAGGAAATCTGGCAGTTCTTTGTTTCCTGAAAAAGTCTGCTTCTGTCGTTACCATATACCTGCAACCGCTTTACCTATACTTGTCGTATTGAGATCATATTTTTCAGTTAGTGCATTAAGCATGTTGGCAAGCACATCACTACCCATTAGCTATCTACGATTCACGACTTGTGAATTTTGTCTTACACTCAGCTAACGTACGTCAGTTCTTAATCACTTACTAGAGCATTCCATTAGAGCTACTGATAGTCTTGGTAGAGGCAGCCCTGACAAAACTCTACTGGTGAGCAAGATGTAAGAGACAGGTGAAATATCCTCAGACTTTAAGAAGAATATAATAATTCCAATCCATAAGGAAGCAAGTGTTGACAGGTGTGAAAATTACCGAACTATCAGTATAATAAGTCACAGTGTCAAAATTTTTTACAGACGAACGGAAAAAATGATAGAAGCCAATCTCGGGGAGTACCAGTTTGGATTCCGTAGAAATGTTAGAACACGTGAGGCAATACTGCCCCTACGACTTATTTTAGAAACCTACGTTTCTAGCATTTGTAGACCTAGAGAAGGCTTTTGACAATGTTGATTCGAACACTTTCTTTCAAATTCTGAAGGTGGATCAAATACAGGGAACGAAAGGCTGTTTACAATTTGCACAAAAACCAGATGGCAATTATAAAAGTCGAGGGGCATGAAAGGGAAGCAGTGGTTGGGAAGGTAGTGAGACAGGGTTGTAGCCTAACCTCGATGTTATTCAATCTGTATATTGAACAAGCAGTAAAGGAAACAAAAGAAAAATTTGGGGTAGGAATTAAAAATCCATGGAGAAGAAATAAAAACTTTTAGGTTTGCCGATGATATTGTAATTCTGTCAGAAACAGCAGAGGACCCGGAAGAGCAGTTGAACGGAATGGACAGTGTCTTGAAAGGAAGATCTAAGACGAACATCAACAAAAGCAAAACGAGTATAATGGAATGTAGTCGAATTAAATCAGGTGATGTTGGGGGAATTAGATTAGGAAATGATACACTTAAAGTAGTGGATGAGTTTTGCTGTTTGGCGAGCAAAATAACAGACGATGGTCGAAGTAGAGAGGATATAAAATGTAGACTGACAATGGCAAGGAAAGCGTTTTTGAAGAAGAAAAATGTGTTAACTTCAAGTATAGATGTAAGTGTCAGGAATTCTTTTCTGAAAGTATTTGTATCCAGTGTGGCCATGTATGGAAGTGAAACAGGGACGATAACTAGTTTAGACAAGAAGAGAATAGAAGCTTTCGAAATATAGTGCTAAAGAAGAATGCTGAAGGTTAGATGGGTAGATCACCTAACTAATGAGGAGGTACTGAACAGAATTGGGGAGAAGAGAAATTTGTGGTAGAACTTGACTAGAAGAAGGGATCGCTTCGTAGGACATATTCTGAGGCGTCAAGGGATCACCTATTTGGTATTGGGGGGAAGCGTGGAGGGTAAAAATCGTAGAGGGAGACCAAGAGATGAATACACTAAGCAGATGAAGAAGAATGTAGTTTCCAATAGTTACTTGGAGACGAAGAAGCTAGCGTAGGATAGAGTAGCATGAAGGGCTGCATCAAACCAGTCTCTGGACTGAAGACCACAACAATAACAACAAGAACATAGCATTTGACGGAGTCAATAACATTGAGAGTGCGTAAATGAAGTTAAGAACATGGACAACATATTAATGTCTACGGATGCAGACGTATGGCTTACGGATGTGGTTGCTGGCATGGGTCTGGGACTTGCGGATGCAATGCGGTCACGAATTTCCGCGATGTCTTGTACCCGTACACGGTTTACGTGCTAATTTGAGTGAAACCCAATATAGGAGGTGTTTTCCCGTCCAAAATAATTTATTAACCACCTGTGCAGATGGAAAAGTATCAAAGGCTGAAGACATGTACGTCCCCACTATTTCTGTTAAAAACATGTAGAACAAACTACGGACGTTACAGTGAAACAGGTTTCAAATGCGTGAAGTAATCGCCAAGAAACTGTATTAGTCCAGTCGAAGAAATCTACTCAGGGCAGGAATGATGCGCGGATCACGATAGTCATTCACTCTGGTGCTTATATAACTTACACGACAACTAGACGGACCAACTGGTTCAAATGGTAATTGAAAAACTTCCCATCCGCACACTTCCGTTGGTGGTTGTAACAAAAACAAACGCGATTGGAAGCTTATGTGGTGGTGGTGGTGGTTAGTATTTAACGTCTCGTCGACAACGAGGTCATTAGAGATGGAGCGCAAAGGAACCGTCCCGGCATTTGCCTGAAACGATTTAGGGAAATCACTGAAAACCTTAATCAGGATGGCCGGAGATGGGACTGAACCGTCGTCCTCCCGAACGCGAGTCCAGTGTGCTAACCACTGCGCCACCTCGCTCGGTTGGAAGCTTATGAGTTTTAGAAAGGTGTTGAGAATGTCTATGGATCGCAAACGAAAGAAGTATAGCATGCCATGGAATCAGATTAAGGTCATGCCGATGAGTCGAGAAAAACAATATAAACGAAAGGCATTAATATAATGTAATGCTACAGATGAATGTTGAGTATTAGATTGGTTTTGTTGTTGTGGTCTTCAGTCCGAAGATTGCTTTGATGCAGTCTCCACGTTAGTTTGTCCTGTGCAAGCCTCTTCATTTTCATTTACATAAATAGTCCGCAAGCCACCGTACGGTGCATGGTGGAGGGTACCATGTACTATTACAAGTCATTTCCTCTCCTGTTCATAGAGCTCGGGGAAAACAATGTCAATAACCCTCAGTATAAGCCTTGGTTTGTCTCATTTTATCTTCATACTCATTACGCGAAATGCACGTTGGCGGCGGTAGCATCGATCTCCAGTCGTCCTCAAATGCCGGTTCTCCAAACTGCCGCGATAGTGCCACTCTCCAGGGATTTCCATTTGAGTTCGGGAAACATTTTCGTACTACTTGCGTGCTGATCGAACCTACCAATAAAAAAAATCTAGCAGCATGCCTCTGAATTGCTGAAGTCTTCCTTTAATTCGACCTGATGGGTACCCTAAGTAATCGAGCAGTATTGTGTCGCACCAGCGTTCTATACGGAGTCTTCTTTATACGTAGATGAGCTACACATGCCCAAAAACTTTCCAATGAAGCGAAGTCGACTATTCGTCTCCCCAACTACCAACCTAACATGTTCATTCCATTTCTAGGAAACATTTCAAATCAGATTGCCAATGTCTTCAAACGAAAAGGCGTAAACATATTTTTTACCACAGAAAACAAACGAACTATATCAGCACACAAATCCCACTTCAACACACAGGTGTGTACAAAATTTAATGTTTGGACTGTGACTGCTTCTACATAGGCCGGACGGGCAGATCATTTGGGATTCGATTCAAAGAACACATGGCACCACTAAAAACAAAAAATACCACACATTAACAGTAGCCACCCTCCTGCATGAAACAAAACACCATGTCAAAAACACAAATATCAGCATTCCTAAAGGCTAAAAACTAGACATCCTCGAAACACACCAAATATACAAACATGAAACAAAACAACCTGAATCCATCTTAAATTACAATATTTACAATAGTGTCATCTCTGTTTTCAGCGACTGCCTAAGTTATTAAATTTCCAATGTGCAACACACACACACACACACACACACACGCGCGCGCGCGCGCGCGCGTGCGGACGCACGCACCTTAATAATCATAAATATTGAGTTATGTTAGCATGGCATCCCCCAAATGTAAAAAATGGTTCAAACGGCTATGAGCACTATGGGACTTAACATCTATGGTCATCAGTCCCCTAGAACTACTTAAACCTAACAAACCTAAGGACATCACACAACACCCAGTCATCACCACGAGGCAGAGAAAATCCCTGACCCCGCCGGGAATCGAACCCGGGAACCCGGGCGCGGGAAGCGAGAACCCCAAATGTACAAGCTATTAACCTCATTTAGAAATATATCATCACACCAACAGCTTGTATCCCCTGTCAGCTTGAAACTACATGTATATCAACTAACGGCAAAAACTGTGTATCCATCTGCGTATTTAAGGCGTTAACCAATGTATTACCCCAACCTTTAGGAATTTATTATATGTAACAGATATAATCCTAAGAACACCTTCTTTGAAAGTTTGCTCTTATCCAATCACGACTTCCACCTTCTCTCTCCCTCTCGTTTCCTCTTTCTCTTCCTCTCGCTTTGCATCCAGCCTTTCATTTCTGTCTGGGTATCCCAACCAAAATTGTTATTTGTGTATAATTTTACCACTGTAGTCAACAGAATTATTGCACTTAAATGTTACAACATGTCACCTTATTATATAAACGTGTATAAAGTTTAAGCTATATTTTGTTTACAAAATATGACAGTATACATGTGATGTGTTACGGCAGTGAAAGGAACCTGTGACCACTGGAAGTACTCTATTTTACTTATTTTATTTTTACCATTAGATATACGTTCAGTTTTTTGTCAAAAGAAACCCTAAACCATGTTCTGAAATTGTGTTTTGTTTCTCCTACTAGACAGTGCCACAAGTTCCTCCAAAAAATCGTAACGCAACACACAGACACATGTCATACTAACAAATGTAAATGATAGGTTTAAACCTTTGAAACGTGTCGTTGAGATAAATATACAGTGGCTGGTAACAGTAAACTTGTTGTTTCATTTAATGTCTATAACAGTAACGGTAAAGGTTAATCAAAAATGTCCGCATTTAAAGATTTCATCAGAGTTAGGTGTGCCTACGTCCATTGTTAGCAATGATAGTTAGCCAGTTGGTTAGTAGTTACATGTTCCATATATCATGTTTTAGTCCCGCTCATGCCACTAGACACAAAAACTAATCGATATTTTTCTTCTGTTTTATGGGCTACCCGTTTTAAATAGAAATTTGTCCGTGGAATGGGAGGACTTTTCCAGAAGAAATGATTTTACCTTAGACTTAAAAATTACTTTGCTACCTGTCAGGCATTTTATAACAGCATATTGGGCAAATGATCAAAAACGTTTTTTTGCTGCATACTGAACTCCTTCCTAAGCCACTGACAGCTCGATCCATTTTTCCAGATCAAGTTTCCGTCAATATGTACACCCACAAATCTGCAACATTCTATCCCACTTACTGACTCCTGTTCATGTGCTATTTGAATTGCTAATATGAATATATTTGTTGTACAGAAATGAATATAGTGTGTTTTCTCAAAATTCAGGGAGAGTGCATTTTCAGAGAACCACTTAATAATTATTTGCAAAACATCATTAACACTCTCCTCTGTGGCTTTCTCTCTAATGGGATTTATTGTAACATTAGTATCGTCTGATAAAAGTACCAGTTCTGCTTGTTGAATGTAAAGCGGAACGTCAACCACGTACAGGACGGGCTGTCAACAAGTAATGCAACACAATTTATTGTGAAAGCGGGTTGGTTTTATTCGGGATCCCAATACAGCATAGTATTCCTCACTGTTTTAGCAACAAAACCCTATTTTTCAACATAATCTCCGTTCAATGCGACGGCCCTAGGCCGTCTCACTGGGAGGGGCCGTATGCCCGCATGGTACCACTCAACTGGTCGACCTCGGAGCCAGTGTCATGCTGCATCAATAACCTCCCCATCATCCACGTAATGCTTCCCGCGGGGTACGGCCTTCATTGGACCATACATTGATCACGTCGACTGAGAGTGTTCGCATGTTCCAACATTGTAGGAGTCACAGCTGTGTACGACCGGTCGGAACACGGGAGATTGGACAGGTTTGCACGATTTTGTTGCGAAGATGACAGATGCCCCGCTCAACGACTCACCGTGCTTTTGTTCACTGTCAGGTCTCCGTAGACATTCTGCAAGCGCCTGCGAATATCTGCGGTGCTCTGGTTTTGGGCCAAAATAAATTCAATGACAGTTCTTTGACTGGAACACACCTACGTTACAGACACCAATTTGAAAGTTGCGTATAGCGCCGCCACCTATCGCAAATATTCCACGATGTTGCACAACAAATTGGCATTTTTTGAACCGAAATAGGCCGAGAAAAGTAAAGTGTTGCATTATTTATTGGACGCCCCTCGTACAAAGAATAGGAGTAGACCAAAAATTGAGCACTGTGAGATTCCCTTTGTGATTTCGCCACATACATTAAAATTTTCTACCTTTACAAAATTGTCTGAACAACTCGGCACAACTTTTTGTATTTTGTTTGTTAAGTGTGATTCAGACCAGTTGAATGTAAAGCCATCAGTTTCATAAAATATGAGTTTTTTCTAAGACCGTAACATGATCTACACAATTAAAAGTCACAGAAAGATCACAGAAATACCAACTGGCGATATTTTATTATTTATGGTTTAAAATATTTAGTGGGTGACTGTATAAATAGCATTCGCAGTTGAGTAACTCTTCTGGAGTCTAAACTGTGACATGCTAAGAAAATTGCTTGTACGTAATTGTAATACTACTCTTGAGTACATTACTTTTTCGAATGCTTTGGAAAAAGATGTCGGCAAGGAAACTGAGTTATGATTATTTAAGTTTTTCTTGTCACCTTTCTGTTAAAGAGTTTTAACAATTATATCTTTTAACCTGCCTCGAAAAATTCTCTGTGCAGCGATGCGTTACATATGTTACTAAGGACATTACTTATTAAGTTAGAACAATTTATCAGAATTCAGTTTTAAATTTTATCAATACCATATGAGCCTTCGATTTTTAGGTTTTTATGATAATATTAATATCAGTGGAGAATGTTACTGTGAAGTGAAAAAGTCAGAGAAGAACTAACCAAAGCATCACTCTCGCACGCCTAATAAATTAACTGATTGCGACTGCCGAATTATCAAGCACGTAGCACGAACCAGCAGTCAGAGAAGCTAGTCAGCTAAATCAGAGGACAAGAATAGGATTTTAAGGTCATTCTGCTGCCCAAAAGCCACTGATATCATGAAATAAGCTCGACGTTGCTGAGGTTGCAGCAAACATCATGATCGGTTGGCAAAAGAATGGAGTAATGTTGTAAAGAATGATGAGATTGGCACTGGATGTGGCAGTAAGATGGGTGTGTGTGGAGCTGCCAGATAAATGGCGAAATATATTTACTTGAGTGCACTGAAAGGACAGAAATTACTCCTCATTAATATACAACGCGCTAGCTTAACCGTCAGTGGCTGTGAACTACGGCCCAATTGAATCTGCGGGCCAGATTACATTTCTGGTGTGATACACCGGACAGCCCGAGCGTGATTTTTAGGCAATTTCTCTGACTCGTTTAGACATCTGCTGGGCTGGTTCCCAGGCTCCGTCTCAGAAAACACGATACCATAGAGAACGAAGTTCAAGCGATTCACAGACTCCTTCCCGTAGGTTAACTGGCGACCGTGGCGTCAGCAATGGTATCCGACCATAAACCTAAATAAATAAATAATTACCAAATCAAGAAAATAAATAAAAAGCGAACTCCATGACCACGGGGACAAACGAGAAGAAGGGAAACAAAGATTTGTTACGACAGGGAAATTCGGTGGAGATAATGTGATGATCTAGGGTTGTGTTTCCTGATTTTGTCCTAACCATATGCCTGAAAGAAAAATGAACGGCGGTGTTCATTAAAACATTGTAGGCAAAAGTATGTTTTCCACTTTTTTGGAATCCGACCTTTTCTGTATTATGGTCCTGTCCATAAAATAAGGATTACTGCTTTGTGAATATAGGGGAAAGAAGTGTATTTTATGGTTTTTCCTGCCCCCATTTAAAGTCCATCAAACATCTGTAGGCTGAACTAGAAAGTTAGTTCTGTTTTATCTTTTCCGAGTCTGTATTAGGGCTTTCATATGGGTAAAGTGAATCTTAATTCTCGGTACTGTTTTGCGTGAATTTAGTGTCACATCACGAGTGTATTTTCTTAACGTCAGGATGAGCGATAGATTTACGTTCAAGATGTACGCTGTCAGTTCGTCGGCGAAGGACATCTCTTTTATTGATACACCATTGGCAGACAAATGGATCTTCTCTAAGCTCCGTAGAGGTGGGAAGGATCCTACAGAGCCTACTTAAATTTCAAGGCAACTACTGTCTGACTGAGGGGGTTTAGTGTGTATGAGATTTCCACGTGTTACGAGACATATTCGCGTAGTAACGACGGTTCTACCATAATTTCATATGCAAGTCGTAACCGACAAGTCTTCACAACGTGGTGTAGTGGACGTCGAGACGAAACATTTGATATAAAGTAGTAAAAGGTACAGCACTCAGTCGCAAATGATGTTTATTGCATATCTAGGTTTCGGTCACTGTGTGGCCATCTTCAGTACAGTAAATGTAAGTTAAAACATTAAAACCACATGTATATGCACATAGTCCCAGCTGGACTCTTCATGTCAGGTCAGCCTCTAACATGAATAGTCCAGTTGGGACTATGCGCATATACAAGTAGTTTTAATGTTTTTACTCTCATTTACTGGACTGAAAGTGGCCACAGAGGTACCGAAATCTAGATATGCAATAACCTTCATTTGCAACTGATTACTGTTCCTTTTACTACTTGCAAGTAATACAGTCGCTGGGCACGACTGTTTCCTTATGGAATCAAACCTGATATTTGATGTAAGACACTTGTGGCGTATGAAGCAGGTAAAGAACCTGCATACAGAAGCCACCTGATTTACAGCGCATGCGCGTCGCGTGAGATATTTAGTTCCTCTCGCCCTCTTACGCCACCGTGTTGTAACATTAAAAATTGTAACATTGTCATTTACGTAAATTTTACCTCAGAATTTTGTGAATTTTAGCAGAAGAAAAATAACAATTAAATCGTTTTGTTTTTCTGGGATCCTTACTACGAAACAATTGTTCTTGTAAGGGTCAAGATTAAATCGAACTGGAACCGCAATTAGTTTTTACATTACGTCTTTAAAAGTCTTTTGCTTTCATGACCCTCACAGGGAAAGTTAACTTACTAGGGTTACCAAAAGCCGCTGGCATAAGAGGACGATATTCATATTCAAAAATCTCGCGCGGCGGGCATGCTAAATCGGTTTCGTCCAAACTTATGGGATATGCTTGGCTTAGCCTGAAAGTATGAGAAGTGGGAGCTCCAGACGGCCAAGCGTTTAGACCCAATAGTATTTTGACTCCGGTCGGTAGAGCCATGAGCCAATGAGCTCTTTATGTTAGCGTAGTTCCCAGCCAGTGGTTGCCTCAGAGGAAAGGGTACAGAGCAACACTCTGAGGGTCGTCGGTTTGAGTACATATGTACAAACGTTTTTTTCTTTATTATCAGTTTTTACGTTACTTACATTGCAAATAAACCGGAATAATGCTCAATATATTGTATTTATTATTGTTTTGATAAAACGCATGAAAAAGGCAAAAAATTTGAGATTGCAAATAAATTTCAAGAAAGGAGTTGTAAGACATACACGACAACTTCGTATACAGGGTGTCTCTCCTAAGAGTCGTCAAGCACATTTTCTCCGGTGTTTCGGGAGATACTTGCTATTTCGCTTTTGTACACTCCTGGAAATGGAAAAAAGAACACATTGACACCGGTGTGTCAGACCCACCATACTTGCTCCGGACACTGCGAGAGGGCTGTACAAGCAATGATCACACGCACGGCACAGCGGACACACCAGGAACCGCGGTGTTGGCCGTCGAATGGCGCTAGCTGCGCAGCATTTGTGCACCGCCGCCGTCAGTGTCAGCCAGTCTGCCGTGGCATACGGAGCTCCATCGCAGTCTTTAACACTGGTAGCATACCGCGACAGCGTGGAAGTGACCGTATGTGCAGTTGACAGACTTTGAGCGAGGGCGTATAGTGGGCATGCGGGAGGCCGGGTGGACGTACCGCCGAATTGCTCAACATGTGGGGCGTGAGGTCTCCACAGTACATCGATGTTGTCGCCAGTGGTCGGCGGAAGGTGCACGTGCCCGTCAACCTGGCACCGGACCGCAGCGACGCACGGATGCACGCCAAGACCGTAGGATCCTACGCAGTGCCGTAGGGGACCGCACCGCCACTTCCCAGCAAATTAGGGACACTGTTGCTCCTGGGGTATCGGCGAGGACCATTCGCAACCGTCTCCATGAAGCTGGGCTACGGTCCCGCACACCGTTAGGCCGTCTTCCGCTCACGCCCCAACATCGTGCAGCCCGCCTCCAGTGGTGTCGCGACAGGCGTGAATGGAGGGATGAATGGAGACGTGTCGTCTTCAGCGATGAGAGTCGCTTCTGCCTTGGTGCCAATGATGGTCGTATGCGTGTTTGGCGCCGTGCAGGTGAGCGCCACAATCAGGACTGCCTACGACCGAGGCACACAGGGCCAACACCCGGCATCATGGTGTGGGGAGCGATCTCCTACACTGGCCGTACACCTCTGGTGATCGTCGAGGGGACACTGAATAGTGCACGGTACATCCAAACCGTCATCGAACCCATCGTTCTACCATTCCTAGACCGGCAAGGGAACTTGCTGTTCCAACAGGACAATGCACGTCCGCATGTATCCTGTCCCACCCAACGTGCTCTAGAAGGTGTAAGTCAACTACCCTGGCCAGCAAGATCTCCGGATCTGTCCCCCATTGAGCATGTTTGGGACTGGATGAAGTGTCGTCTCACGCGGTCTGCACGTCCAGCACGAACGCTGGTCCAACTGAGGCGCCAGGTGGAAATGGCATGGCAAGCCGTTCCACAAGACTACATCCAGCATCTCTACGATCGTCTCCATGGGAGAATAGCAGCCTGCATTGTTGCGAAAGGTGGATATACACTGTACTAGTGCCGACATTGTGCATGCTCTGTTGCCTGTGTCTATGTGCCTGTGGTCCTGTCAGCGTGATCATGTGATGTATCTGACCCCAGGAATGTGTCAATAAAGTTTCCCCTTCCTGGGACAATGAATTCACGGTGTTCTTATTTCAATTTCCAGGAGTGTATTCTGTAGCTGGAGTCAGCCCAAACAAATACTGCTCGTCACGTCTTTCACGCGACGTCCAGTGTCAACAGAAAGGGTCGGTTTGTTTCCTATTACAAACAAAATTATATTTACATAGGAATTGATAGACGGCTCTCAAATTAGACTAGTGAGATATTCGTTTTATCGACATGTATGAACAGGAACAGTAAAACACGAAGAATAAAGAGCAGGGACAGTAAAACACGAAGAATAAAGAGAAGTCCAGCAGTGAATGATTGGCGGTAGTAGTCAGCATGGGCCAGGGCAGTGCTGTCGCTGCTGGAGTACTGGTTATTCTTCGGGTTTTACTGTCCCTTTTAATATATATCGATAAAACAAATATCGCACTAAGTAATCTAGGTCCGCTCTATCGAATGGGCACGTAAAACTCCTCATTAAAAATAATTTTGTTTGTAACGGAAACAACGACACCGTGCGTCACATTACAGACACGATGAGCACTCTGTTTACGGTGACACGAGCTACACAACACAAAAACTGAATTGGAAATATCTGCCGAACCACCAGTAAAATATGCCTGACGACTCTTAAGCGAGATACCTGTACAAAATTAGATACATTTATTACTTTGTAGTTGATGATTCACGTGTGTTAGGCTGATACTCATCGTAAAAACAGTGGAAGCTGTCATTGTCTCGGCATCTTGCACACGTCATACACGCCCAATTTTTGCAATTACGCGGTTGTTTTATTCTATAGAAAACAAACTTGGTTTATATTCATGAAAAGTTTTCTCTCATCGCACAGTTCGACAGAAAACCACGCATAAGAAATAATTTCGGCACATATTGACGAGGACAGTTGGTGATGTACGCGAGTGACCCAAAACATTATGACTACTTGTTTGATAGCTTGTTGCTCCACTTTTGAAACACAGTATAACAGAGATTCTGCTTGGCATGGATTCTACAAGTCCTTGACAGGATTCCAGAAGTATCTGGCACCGGATGTCTACGCACAGGTCAAGCAATTCACGCAGCTGTTCCAAAGGGTGGAGATCAGGCACTTTTATTGGCCAAGACATCAATGAGATTTCACCATAATGCCCCTGAAACCAATGCAGCACGATTCTGAACTGTCAATACGGGCGGTTATCATGCTGGAATATGACATCGCCGTAGGGGGAGACTTCAAGTTTGAAGGAATGCAGGTGGTCCACAATAATGTTCATATAGTTCACTGCTGCCATGATGCCTTCGATTGCCACCACAGACCCCGTGGAAGCCCAATCCTATGTACCGCATAGCACAGCTCTGCCCTTACCGGCATGCATCTGTGACGCAGTTCATGTTTTGTGGAGCCATTCGCCTGGGCCCTGGTGTAACTAACATTGAGATTCATTCGACAGGCCACACGTCTAATGACCCACGGTGACTGCTAAGTGATGCTGTGGCCACTGCAATCATTACTGACGATGTCGTTAGGTGAACACAGGAACTCGTAGGGGTCATGTCATGTGGAGCTCCATGTTCAACAACTGCCTTTGAACGGTGAGCTCTAAACCCCTTGTGCCTCCACTAACATTGTATTTTGTCGTCAGATCTGCCACAAATCGCTGCCAATCCTGGATTACACAGTGGGGGATCCTCCGATCTCTCCGTTTTGTGATGAGGCGTGGTGGTCTAATACAGGCGACCGTCTTCGCAGCTGCAGAGACTCTCGTTTCCAGCCGCACCGCCACAACAATGTACCCTTTGTCAAAACCTCTAATATATGTGTATTTCCGCATTTGCGGCCCTTGTGTTCGCTTTACGACTGCCCATTCGTATCTCTTCAGCTTACATTCTTCCCTTACTGTATCACGTAGCCGCAACACCACCAGGAGGCATTCAACATCGCGATGGACAGTGGAGATAATGCTCTAGCTCATCAGTGTACAATGGAGTGTACTTTGATTCAGTCTTCTAGGGACGTATTTCCTTTGTTTCCCACGATCAGATAAGAGCAGTTTCGAAGCTTTTTCATTAAATTCGTCACCTGAATATAAAAATCGGCTTCAAAGGGTTGCACTTTAATACAGCACGATGGCAATCCTTCTTCGTCTTGAAATATCTTATCGTATAATTGTTTGCCATCCCCACGAGTCAATTAACAGGAGAAATTTGGTGTCCTGCACTTAGGGCATTTGAAAGAAACTTTTATTAGACCATTGTAAGTTTCCCAGATTTTGATGAAGTAATGATGGCATTCCAATAGTTTTACGTGCACTCATCCATCGTTTCTTGACTCCCCGGTCCAAAAGAGCCAGCACACTCTTGTAGGCATACGAATCAACTCCGTAGCTGCAGGTGGCGTTTATTTCCAACGGCAAATGGTCCGATTTTACCTGCGCTGAGAACCTGTTGTTCGCGGACAGCTGACGAAAGATGCTCGAAGGTCAAAATGAAACTAACGAAATACAAAGCCCTCTTCGCTTTAACTACAATTCTTTCTTGGAAATTTATTTTTTAATCCTTTACCTTTCTTTTTCACGCGTTTTGTGAAAATATGAATAAACCTATACATATAAAAATGGATCTACGTACATAATTGCACTATGTGATCAAAAGTATCCGAACACCCCCAAAAACATACTTTTTCATAGTAGGTGAATTTTGTTGCACTTCCTGCCAAGTACTCCATATCAGTGACATGATCAGTCATAAACATCGTGACAGAGCAGAATAGGGCACTCCGCGAAACTCATAGACTTCGAATGTGGTCAGTTGATGGAGTGTCACTTGTGTCATACGTCTTTACGCGAGACTTTCAGACTCCAACATCCCTAGGTCCACTATTTCCGATATGACAGTGAAGTGGAAACGTGAAGGGATACGTATAGCACAAAAGCGTACAGACCGACCTCATCAGATGACAGAGATCGCCAACAGTTGAAGAGGATCGTAATGTATAATAGACAGACATCCATCAAAAATGGTTCAAATGGCTCGGAGCACTATGGGACTTAACTGCTGAGGTCATCAGTCCCCTAGAACGTAGAACTACTCAAACCTAACTAACCTAAAGACATCACACACATCCATCCCCGAGGAAGGATTAGAACGTGCGACTGTAGCGGTCGCGCGGTTCCAGAGTGTAGCCCATAGAACCGCTCGGCCACACCGGCCTGCAGACATCCACCCAGACCATCACACAGGAGTTCCAAATTGCATCAGGATCCATTGCAAGTACTATGACAGTTAGGCGGGAGGTGAGAAAACTTGGGTTTCGCGGTCGAGCGGCTGCTCGTAAGTCACCCATCACGTCGGTAAATGCCAAACGACGACTCTTTTGGTGTAAGGAGCGTAAACATTGGACGACTGAACAGTGGAAAAACGTTGTGTGGAGTGACGAATCACGGTACACAATGTGTCGATCCGATGGCAGGGTGTGGGTATGGCGAATGCCCGGTGAACGTCATCTGCCAGTGTGTGTAGTGCCAACGGTAAAATTCGGAGGCGGTGGTGTTATGGTGTGGTAGTGTTTTCCAGGGAGGGGGCTTGCACCCCTTGTTGTTTTGCGTGCCACTATCACAGAATAGGTCTATATTGATGTTTTAAGCAATTTCTTGCTTCCCACTGTTGAAGAGCAATTCGGGGATGGCCATTGCATCTATCAACACTATCGAGCACCTGTTCATAATGCACGGCCTGTGGAGGCGTGGTAACACGGCAATAACATTCCTGTAATTGACTGGCCTGCACAGAGTCCTGAATCCTATCGAACACCTCTGGGATTTTTTTTTAGGAACGCCGACTTTGTGCCAGGCCTCACCGACAGACGATACCTCTCCCCAGTGCAGCACTCCGTGAAGAATGGGCTGCCATTCCCCGAGAAACCTTCAAGCACCTGATTGAACGTATGCCTGCGAGAGCGAATGCTGTCATCAAGGCTAGGAGAGGGCCAACATGGTATTGAATTCCAGCATTAACGATGAAGGGCGCCACGAACTTGTAACTCAGTTTCAGCCAGGTGTCCGAATACTTTTGATCATATAGTGTATGTTCAAAGTATTTATGCAGTCTGTTGAAGAATTTAACAGTACTTATTTAATGTGATATCATTCCATCTGAAGACAGTGTGACCAGACATTTTGATTCGTATTCTGTCACAATACATGGCAATATACACTAATGGCCATTAAAATTGCTACACCACGAAGATGACGTGCTACAGACGCGAAATTTAACTGACAGGAAGAAGATTCTGTGATATGCAAACGATTAGCTTTTCAGAGCATTCACACAAGGTTGGCGCCGGTGGCGACACCTACAACGTGCTGACATGAGGAAAGTTTCCACCCGATTTCTCATACACAAACAGCAGTTAACCACCGTTGCCTGGTGAAACGTTGTTGTGATGCCTCGTGTATGGAGGAGAAATGCGTACCATCACGTTTCCGACTTTGATAAAGGTCGGATTGTAGCCTATCGTGATTGCGGTTTATCGTATCGCAAAATTGCTGCTCGCGTTGGTCGAGATCCAATGACTGTTACCACAATATGGAATCGGTGGGTTCAGGAGGGTAATACGGAACGCCGTGCTGGATCCCAATGGCCTCGTATCACTAGCATTCGAGATGAGAGGCATCTTATCCGCATGGCTGTAACGGACCGTGCAGCCACGTCTCGATCCCTGAGTCAACAGATGGGGACGTTTGCAACACAACAACCATCTGCACGAATAGTTCGACTGCGTTTGCAGCAGCATGGACTATTAGCACGGAGACCATGGCTGCGGCTACCTTTGACGCTGCATCACAGAGAGGAGCGCCTGCGATGGTGTACTCAACGACGAACCTGGGTACACGAATGGCCAAACGTCATTTTTTCCGATGTATCTAGGTTCTGTTTACAGCATCATGATGGTCGCATCCGTGTTTGGCGATATTGCGATGAACGCACATTACAAGCGTGTATTCGCCATCGCCATACTGGTGTATCACCCGGCGTGATGGTATGGGGTGCCATTGGCACACGTCTCGGTCACCTGTTGTTCGCATTGACGGAACTTCGAACAGTGGACGTTACATTTCAGATGTGTTACGACCCGTGGCTCTACCCTCCATTCGTTCCCTGCGAAACCCTACATTTCAGCAGGATAATGCACGACCGCATGTTGCAGGTCCTGTTCGGGCCCCTTTCTGGATACAGAAAGTGTTCGACTGCTGTCCTGGCCAGCACATTCTCCAGACCTCTCACCAATTGTAAACGTCTGGTCAATGGTTGCCGAGCAACTGGCTCGTCACAATACGCCAGTCACTACTCTTGATGAACTGTAGTATTGTGTTGAAGCTGCATACGCAGCTGTACCTGTTCACGCCATCCAAGCTCTGTTGGACTCAATGTCCGGTCGTATCAAGGTCGTTATTATGGCCAGAGGTGGTTGTTCTGGGTACTGATTTCTCAGGATCTACGCACCCAAATTGCGTGAAAATGTAATGACATGTCAGATCTAGTATAATATATTTGACCAATGAATACCCGTTTATCATCTGCATTTCTTCTTGGTGTAGCAACTTTAATGGCCAGTAGTGTACATGAACCTGACATACCAGATGTAGCTGTAGAATTGAGATTGTTTCTAAGCTTGGTTATTTATCGACTTATTTGTAAAAGATTATAAATAATAAATAAAGAATAAGTCATGAGTGGTTTTTATTACTATAAATCGCAACACATATTAATGTAGTTTCATATTCATCGACAAGTATGTATGGATGAAACAACCTCTTCACAACGACATGATAGTTGTCGACTGGCCATGCAATACTACAGAAAAAGACAATGATAGAAATGCCCATTTCTATCTGACATAGCCATGCACAAAATTATTATTGGTCCTTCACACTGCAGTAAAATCAATATACACTGAAGCGCCATAGAAACTGGTATAGGCATGCGTATTCAAATACAGAGATATTTAAACAGGCAGAATACGGCGCTGCCGCCGGTAACGTCTAAGAGTCACATTTGAATGAGGATGTATCTATAACGGGCTTACATGAAACTTTGTTACTTCCAAGCTACATCATAAAACGCAAGTTTATCACCTTTCGATAAACACTTGTTTCATCGCCATAAAAGTGCAATATCTGAGAAATGGCCAATTTTATGAAAAGGTTTCTAGGAGAAAAGTTGTAGAGCATTAAAATTTGTTCTCAGAAAGTCAAAGAAAATGTCGAGATATCTAGATGGTTAATAAATATCGCCATTTTTTCAGTTTTACGGAAAAAGCATGGTTAATGACTGTCAACTTTTTTCTTTCCATCCAATGTTTTTTTCCAGTATTCGTTCTTGTTGTATCATTCACTTATTCTCCGGATATTGTTGCTCCGCTGTGGAAGACAAGTGCTTTCCGACGGGTGTTTAATTGGCGACTGCTAAATCTGGCAGTGGAGGAGGCATCAGTCGACAACTGACCAGTGTTTAGTTACTTTGTCCGAGGAAGTTAGTGCGACGTCTGAATGTTTTATTTGTGGTGGAAGTGTCTGCCACAGTGCAGGATAAAAGCATTAAGACGAGAAACAGTGGTAAACATGTGGGTTTGGTGACCCGAATCGCTGTTTTTGTTCATGAAATGTGGAGGAAATCATATCAGAAGCCTCGTTGTATTAGAATAATTAGAGTGGAAAATGAGTTCCACATTCGTCGATCATCTGTTCAAAAATTTCACCTTTAAACACGCTGTTTATTTTGTCAGGAAGACATGTCACAGTATTATATGTAAAACAAGATGAATAAACAGTTTAAAAAATGATTTTTCATCACGTTACGAAAACATTTTTAAAATGTGGAAGTGGTGACAGAATACAATAATGACTGGGGAACTCAAGTAAAATTTCTAGTAGGACACAACAAAGATCTTGTTGTTGGAGGTAGAGAGGGTGGTAATTCTGCAAATGTGATGTTCCAATTTATAGTACCGATGGATAAACAAAAGCTGGCCTAGGCGAATTCCATTTGTGAGCGTTTGGAAGCAAATGTAGATGAATGACCGTTCGCACTCTGAAGAAAGAAAAACGGCTGTTTTAAAAGTTGTGTGAAGATTTGTTGGAAATATGAGTCAGTGTAAGAAAAACATGACATGCCTTCGAAACAAACGCTGTTTCATCTTATCTGACGTGTCCTATCTGGCCAGACGTCCGCCCCGATAGCTGAATGGTCAGCGTGACGGACTGCCGCCCTAAGAGGCCCGGGTTCGATTCCCAACGCACAGGAACTGGTTGTTGTGTTATCTCCATCATCATTTCATCCCCATCCGGCGCGCAGGTCACCCAATGTGGCGTTGAATGTAATAAGACCTGTTCCAAGGCGGCCGGACCTGCCCCGTTAGGGGCCTCCCGGGCAATGACGCCAAACTCTCATTTCCATCTGGCCAGACGCAAAGGCCAACAATAGGAGCTCATCCGAATTGTTAAAGCTGCTGCTTTAAACATCAGTTCACGAGTTTACGGAAAGGAGACGTATCTTCCATCAGACATGTTCGTGGATAAAGCTGAATGTGAAGTCAAGAGTCACTCAAATTACTTCTTAGAATGGTCATTTATCTGACAAAGAAGGGGGACCCTTCAAATTCTACTACTTCAGCTGCAAGAGTGAGATCCTTCGTTTCTAATACACTGCTAGGTTTTGAGAAAATGATATATAAAAAATGTGGATCAAGAGATCTTGCAGATGTGCTATTAGTTTTTGAATTAACCCTGTAATGACTGATAGCAGACAATTTGAAGTAACCAGTGTTGAAAATGCAGTAGAAATCTCCCAAGGTAAGTCTTTTACCCACTTTGTGTTCAACAAACTGGTGGGCATTCATTTGCGAGTAATTGACGACAAACATTTTGGATTTTTGTGTGTCTACATCTACATCTACATTTATACTGCGCAAGCCACCCAACGGTGTGTGGCGTTCAATAGCGTTAAAAAGGCTGTGTGATATAATCTGGTTACATGGTGTATTGGATAATTTCACATGCAGGAGGTTGTGGGTTTGAATCTTGTCAGGAGCAGTCAGTTTTTCTATTTTTATCGAAGTCACTTTGATCATTATTTTTGTTCAATTAATTGTTGTAAATGTAACTTTTTATTTCTATTCCTTTGTCACATCATTTTAATCACTGTATGAACTTTCTCATTGGTTTCATTCTTTTCTTTATATACTTATTTCTCCAATCAGAATTTTTGTGAATGTGAAGTTAATTATATTTATTGTCATAATATTGAATTATTTGAAAATGCCAGTCTATCAGTTAAAAGCAAAAGGTGAAATAGTCTATTTACATAGACTGTGTAACGATAGGAAAAATGTGTATTTCGCTACCAGAGGTACAGTTCTTTTGGAATGGAAGGCATCATACAAACATTTAAAACTTAAATTCCTGTTGCCCTGTCGACAAAATAACGCAAATAAAGACGTAAATGAAAGAGCAAAATGAGAAATAAATATAATGATTTGCAATAGCCTGTACTAAGAAACAGGATGGTAAAACAAAGGAAATTAAATCGAAATTAATACATAAAATTAGTTAAAAACACATGAACAAAGATTTCAAGTGGAAAAAAATGGTAAGGAGAAAAATATTATGATTAAAATGATGTGACCGGCCGCAGTGGCCGTGCGGTTCTAGGCGCTGCAGTGTGGAGCCGAGCGACCGCTATCCATGTTGATTCCTACAGAGTAGATTCTGGGTTTCCAGAAATGACACGATACACGAGCAAAAAACATGTGCTAAAATTCTACAACAGATCGATGTCAGAGATATAGGCCTATAGTTTTGTGCATCTGCTCGACGACCCTTCTTGAAAACTGGGATTACCTGTGCTCTTTTCCAATCATTTGGAACCTTCCGTTCTTCTAGAGACTTGTGGTACACGGCTGTTAGAAGGGGGGCAAGTTCTTTCGCGTGCTCTGTATAGAATCGAATTGGTACCCCGTCAGGTCCAGTGGACTTTCCTCTGGTGAGTGATTCCAGTTGATTTTCTATTCCTCGGACACTTCTTTCGATATCAGCCATTTTTTCGTACGTGCGAGGGTTTAGAGAAGGAACTGCAGTGCGGTCTTCCTCTGTGAAACAGCTTTGGAAAACGGTGTTTAGTATTTCAGCTTTACGCGTGTCATCCTCTGTTTCAATGCCATCATCATCCCAGAGTGTCTGGATATGCTGTTTCGATCCACGATTTAACGTAAGACCAGAACTTCCTAGGATTTTCTGTCAAGTCGGTACACAGAATTTTACTCTCGAATTTACTGAACGCTTCACGCATAGCCCTCCTTACGCTACCTTTGACATCGTTTAGCTTCAGTTTGTCTGAGAGGTTTTGGCTGCGTTTAAAGTTGCAGTGAAGCTCTCTTTGCTTTCGCAGTAGTTTCCTAACTTTGTTGTTGAACCACGATGGGTTTTTCCCGTCCCTCACAGTTTTCCTCGGCACGTATCTGTCTAAAACGCATTTTACGATTGCCTTGAACTTTTTCCATAAACACTCAACATTGTCAGTGTCGGAACAGAAATTTTCGTTTTGATCTGTTAGGTAGTCTGAAATCTGCCTTCTGTTACTCTTGCTAATCAAATAAACCTTCCTCCGTTTTTTTTTATATTCCTATTTACTTCCATATTCAGGTATGCTGCAACGGCCTTATGATCGCTGATTCCCTGTTCTGCGCTTACAGAGTCGAAAAGTTCGGGTCTGTTTGTTATCGGTAGGTCCAAGATGTTATCTCCACGAGTCGGTTCTCTGTTTAATTGCTCGAGGTAGTTTTCGGATAGTGCACCCAGTATAATGTCACTCGATGCTCTGTCCCTACCACCCGTCCTAAACATCGGAGTGTCTCAGTCTATATCTCTATATCCTCTATGGAGAATGATCGATGACAGGGAACCCCAGACATCGCACTGTGGCAGATGTCACAGTGCTCATGTGTGGTCAGGCAGCGTCATGCTGAAGGCGAGGGTTCTCCATGTGTGGACAAACTCTTCGTACTTGAAAACTCGATTACAGCACACTGTCTCTCATGCACCGACGTAGTTGGGTTGCACATCGCCATGTTACACGCTTCAATTCGCAGCCCTCTAGTGGCGGAGGACTGCAGATATGTACACATGAAGAAGATGTAGAATGTTAATAACGTTTTTTTTAAAAAAAGATTTAAGAATTCTCACACAAAAAAATTGTAGACATAACTTGTCACAGTCGCCTTGTATATACGTGTCTGAAAGAACAGACACAGTTGTTGACCCATAGTTATACAAAATTTAGAAAAATTGAAAATTTGTGCCACAGCAGGACTGGAACCCGGATTTGCCACTTATCGAAATGGCCGAGCGGTTCTAGGCGCTTCAGTCCGGAACTACGCGGCTGCTACGGTCGGAGGTTCGAATCCTGCCTCGGGCATGGATGTGTGTATTGTCCTTAGGTTAGTTAGGTTTACTTAGTTCTAAGTCTAGGGGACTGATGACATCAGATGTTAGGTCCCATAGTGCTTAGAGCCATTTGAACCCATTTATCGTGAGCATTCTGGCGCAAATTTTCATATGTTTATGTTGGGTAGTAAGTCTATACCTAATACAGATAACGACTAGGAATTCACAGTCGGCGAATAAATTTCTAAGTATGTCGTACAACAGTAGATTGTTATCAGTGTCCTTTCTTTTAGACATATGTGTAAGTATTTCAAGCCTAGGCAGGCGCACAACAGTAACAGCAATGGTCCGATTTCCGGTTGTTTCATTTTCTCTGTTGCGGGACTAGAAGTAATATTGCAAGCATTAGGTAATGAAATTAGACGACTACGATATACATGTGTAGACAGTGTGACATGTGAAAGTCCGGGTTGGTCCGGGGAGCGTGCATGGATAGCGAAAGTGGCAAAGCAAGAAAATGATCAAGGAATAGATAGATAGGACCATTAAAACAAGAGCTAAGGCGACCGTTCGCCATAAGCCAGATATTCGGGTTAAAGTACCAGTCTGGCACAAATTTTTACATGTCGCCAATGGGTAGCAGATGTATGCCTAATACAGCTAATGTCAAGGAATTCGCATTCAGAGAATAAATTTCGCAGTTATAATGTTTTTACAACGCAGAGCTCTCACATTGTTGGTAAGTTGCTCCACATTTACACAATGCTATCCCTGCAATGGAAGTTCATACTTGCAATATACAGGGTGTTACAAAAAGGTACGGCCAAACGTTCAGGAAACATTCCTCACACACAAATAAAGAAAAGATGTTATGTGGACATGTGTCCGGAAATGCTTAATTTCCATGTTAGAGCTTATTTTACTTTCGTCAGTATGTACTGTACTTCCTCGATTCACCGCCAGTTTGCCCAATTGAAGGAAGGTAATGTTGACTTCGGTGCTTGTGTTGACATGCAACTCATTGCTCTACAGTACTAGCATCAAGCACATGAGTACGTAGCATCAACAGGTTAGTGTTCATCACTTAAGTGGTTTTGCAGTCAGTGCAATGTTTACAAATGCGGAGTTGGCAGATGCCCATTTGATGTATGGATTAGCACGGGGCAATAGCCATGGCGCGTTCGTTTGTATCGAGACAGACTTCCAGAACGAAGGTGTCCCGACGGGAAGACGTTCGAAGCAATTGATCGGCGTCTTAGGGAGCACGGGACATTCCAGCCTATGACTCGCGACTGGGAAAGACCTAGAACGACGAGGACACCTGCAATGGGAGAGGCAATTCTTCGTGCAGTTGACGATAACCCTAATGTCAGCGTCAGAGAAGTTGCTGCTGTACAAGGTAACGTTGACCACGTCACTGTATGGATAGTGCTACGGGAGAACCAGTTGTTTCCGTACCATTTACAGCGTGTGCAGGTACTATCAGCAGCTGATTGGCCTCCACGGGTACACTTCTGCAAATGGTTCATCCAACAATGTGTCAATCCTCATTTCAGTGCAAATGTTCTCTTTACGGATGAGGCTTCATTCCAACGTGATCAAATTGTAAATTTTCACAATCAACATGTGTGGGCTGACGGGAATCCGCACGCAATTTTGCAATCACGCCATCACCACAGATTTTCTGTGAACGTTTGGGCAGGCATTGTTTGTGATGTCTTGATTGGGCCCCATGTTCTTCCATCTACGCTCAATGGAGCACGTTATCATGATTTCATACGGGATACTCTACCTGTGCTGCTAGAACATGTGCCTTTACAAGTACGACACAACATGTGGTTCATGCACGATGGGGCTCCTGCACATTTCAGTCTTAGTGTTCGTACGCTTCTCAACAACAGATTCGGTGACCGATGGATTGGTAGAGGCGGACCAATTCCATGGCCTCCACGCTCTCCTGATCTCAACCCTCTTGACTTTCATTTATGGGGGCATTTGAAAGCTCTTGTCTACGCAACCCCGGTAACAAATGTAGAGACTCTTCTTGCTTGTATTGTGGACGGCTGTGATACAATACGCCATTCTCCAGGACTGCATCAGCGCATATGGGATTCCATGCGACGGAGGGTGGATGCATGTATCCTCGCTAACGAAGGACATTTCCTGTAACAAAGTGTTTGAAGTCACGCTGGTACGTTCTGTTGCTGTGTGTTTCCATTCCATGATTAATGTGATTTGAAGATAAGTAACAAAATGAGCTCTAACATGGAAAGTAAGCGTTTCCGGACACATGTCCACATAACATATTTTCTTTCTTTGTGTGTGAGAAATGTTTCCTGAAAGTTTGGCCGTACCTTTTTGTAACACCCTGTATAAGGGGCGATGAAAAAGTTTGTTTGATGTCGTCGGTGCATGTAACATAGCGCGACTCCTATGCGTGTATACAAGGACCGATATGTAGCCAAGGAATTGGTGTGGCATTCGTGTCTTTCTGACATACATACGGTAAATGAGGTAATGTGAATGTTATTACCAAATGCGTCTAAACAGGACCAACGTACTGTTATTCTTCCCTTAGCTCCTGAAGGGCAAACACTGGTAGACATCCATCGCCAAACGAAGTATGCGTATGACACGGCGTGTCTGAAGAAACCCACCGTTGTGGAATGGCGTTCCAAGTTCCAGGCTGGTCACAATTCGACACATTGCACGTCCCCACATCGCAAATGTCGTAACACAGTGAAACGCCTCTGTCGGAAAAGTTTCGTATCTTCTTTCTGGATGTAATTTTATTTCAACTTAATACTGGCACCTGGAACTATCGATGCTTTTCTTGGCCCAACCCGCGAGAATGCTGAGCAGCGGGACATGTTTATCTCATGATAAATTAACGGAATGATGAAGAAAAAACTGTGTTCTGCATCTCTGTAACATATTTATGAATATGATTTATATTTTGTGCTTCCACATTTCCCTTCCTTTCTTATCCTTTGTTTGAAACAGTGAGTGAATGTATGTGTCCGCAGCTCGTGGTCGTGCGGTAGCATTATCGCTTCCCACGCCCGGGTTCCCGGGTTCGATTCTCGGCGGGGTCAGGGATATTCTCTGCCTCGTGATGACTGGGTGTTGTGTGATGTCCTTAGGTTAGTAAGGTTTAAGTAGTTCTAAGTTCTAGGGGACTGATGACCATAGATGTTAAGTCCCTTAGTGCTTTGAACCATTTGAATGTGTGTGTCTATTTATTTTTTCAATAGTAGTCAGTAGCGCAGCACTATGCTGCCTGCTGTAGATATAGGACGGCAAACGTAATAGGTTCAGGTACAGCTAAGAGGTTTGTGCCCTCTAACAAGCGAATGGTCCAATAAGACATGTCGATGCCTACGCTGAAATTTTTTACACAGGAAGAAGACCACGAAAGAACTGCACTGCCAAAATTTAACCTGCTAACAGGCACTGCAAGTACTTTGTAAAAAATGTCGAAGTTACACATTTTTGGCGCGCCAAGAACAGCTGATCACAGCTGTTTGTACAGCCTTGCCCCACCTAGCGAGCGACTCGGCGAATCACTCACGCTGCGTAGCCCAGGGCAATTACCCGGAGTTCCCACACACCAATTTAAGCACCTAAAGCCTGGTTTACAATGGAGCGAATGGTAGCTATATGGGTAGAATCGTTTGTACTGGAGGGAACGGAAGAGAACACGACGTAGCGAACATTTCCTATGAACGTCGTGTTATTAGTTTTTAGTTTTTGGAGCAAATATTCGACGTACAGGATACAGCCCTATCTTGTTTGAGCCACAATGCGAAACTTTGCTATTCAGTGAGGATTATTCTGCATCGCGAGCGCACTGTTCTTGACGGAGTATGCAAAATAGCGCAGGGAAGGAAGAATTTTAGTGTCTCACTTAGTATGGAAGCGTGACATGCGTGCACTATAAACAGAGTTACATCTCCATCTCTCCTTAGCACTGGTCCAAAATTCTCCTTGTATGTCGGTTGCCATTTTTCCCTGACTTCTCATTACCATTGAGGAGAATTTTATAAACAGAACACTAATTACTGACTTCGAGCATCATCTCAGGAGGTGACACAGCTCGAGTTTCCACTTCGTGTGTAAGGCCTAATGGTCATACTCTTTTTTTTGTGTTCTTTTTCGTCTGAAACAAAAATGGTCTAGTGGCAACGTGTGCACTTCGTGATCCAGAGAGCGCGGGATCAAATCCCGTTCAGACCACAAGTTTTTCACTATGATTTTAACCGAGCATTCACTTCTCACAGATGTTGGAGTGGCCACGAAAGACATGTGATTCGCATTCCACGTTAAACTGCAGGTCTCTGTTTTCCGATTAGGTAACTGGTGAATGTTAGGGATGCATAAGTAGCTGCAGTGGCGTCCAGTTGAAAGACCTGCAAGAGACCTGGCGGGTACACCAGACTGAAGCCCGCCCGGCTAGCCGCGCGATCTAACGCGCTGTTTCCCGAGCAGGAAGGCATGCCCGTCCCCAGCACGGATCCGCTCAGTGGATTAGAGTCGAGGTCCGGTGTGCTGGCCAGCCTGTGGATGGTTTTTAAGGCGGTTTTTCATCTGTCTCAGCGAATGCGGGCTGGTTCCCCTTATTCCGCCTCAGTTACACTATGTCGGCGATTACTGCACAAAGACTGTCTCCATGTATGCGTACACCATAATTGCAAACATTTGGGGTTACACTCATCTGATATGAGGCTTTCCCCAGGGTTTGGGGGGAGGGGGGGGGGGGAGGGGTTCACTAGGGGCCGAACTGCACAATAACCCTGGGTTCGGTGTAGGACGGCGGTGGGGTGCGGAGACTGCTGTGGCCTGTTGCGTTGTGAACCGACGAGGGTTATGGCAGGACGAAGCCTCTCCATCGTTTCTAGGTCACCAGTTCAATACCCAATACACACACACACACACCAGACTGAATTCTTTTTTGCTCCTGCTTGTTAGCTTTGGTGAAAACCTGGCTTAATCTATGCAAACATTTTTTTGAATACCCTCATATCAACAGTTCAATTCTCGCACATGTAATTCTGATAAAAGTGGCTAGCCGAGAAAATAAGATCATGACAGTGTTCGATGTCACAGGTTCATTTGTTGAAATGAAATGTGTCTTGCAGTACTACATTTTGTAATAATTCCTGTAGGCGATTTCTTATAATAATGCTTGAATGTTGTACATTTGAATCAGTGAAACAGTTCTTGGTTTATTCCCTATAGTCATCACAAAAATGCCAAGTGTCTATTGAATGACCAAAACAAACAGACAAAGGAAAAATTTATTCAGTTAGGCACTTCACAAGAGTCACTGGTTTTATTCAGATGTAACTGGGATGGAGTCAGAAATGGTCCAGCCATTATTCTGCACATTGCACTGCATACCAGGTATTGTGTATTGTGTGTATTGAACCAGGGACCTAGAAACGATGGAGAGACTTCCTCCTACCATAGCCCTCAGTGGTTCACAACCCCACAACAGGCCACAGTAGGCCACCCACCCCACCGCCGCCCCACACCGGACCCAGGGTTATTGTGCAGTTCAGCACTCAGTGTGGAATCCCCCCGCCCTGAGAACATCTCATACCCGACGAGTGTAACCCCAAATGTTTGAGTGGTAGAGTAATTATGGTGTACGCATATGTGGAGACAGTGTTTGCACAGCAATCGCCGACATAGTGTAACTAAGGCGGAATAAGGGGAACCAGCCCACATTCGCCGAGGCAGATGGAAAGCCGTCTTAAAAACCATCCACAGGCTGGCCAGCACACCGGACCTCGAAACTAATCTGCCCAGCGGATCCGTGCCGGAGACTGGCACGCCTTCCCGCTCGGGAAGCAGCGCGTTAGACCGCGCGGCTAGCCGGGCGAGCTATACCTGGCATACTTGATCTAATTCGTAAAGTATGGCGAAGAAAACTGGTAATGTACATATGACTGGAGCTTATGAATACTGTTCCGCTGATAAACCTGAAATGAGAGAGAGGTATCGGAAATTATGTTGTCTGATAATTTACTGGAAAATGTGTTCCACTATTGAAAAAATTCTTTACCGAGAGGTCGAATCGCACTATTAGTTCCAGGCGGAATCCCAATTACATTTACAAATCTGTCGTCAACCTCCACAAAAACAGATGTGTCGTTATGTCCAGACCATGAATCCAACAAAGGCTATGAATTACTTTCTGCAGCTGGTAGGAATAATTTTTGAACGAAATGTCGAAAATTATTCTTTCCCATTTTTCCAGATTTTGATATGTCGATTACAAGATTTTTGCAACTAAACAGTCCATTTTTTATTTTTGGTCCTAATTTGCCATGAGGTTCTTGAAGACAGATATACAGCTGCAGAAACATTAAAACACTCATAATTCTCAATGGCATTGTCGTCTATTAATGTGTCATTGCATTCATTGATTGGGCAACTGACTCCGTCTTTTTTTTCACCCCGAAATGATAAAGTGTGGTGTGCACGCAGTTGTTTCACGAAACCTGACTGATCCGCGCTATAAACAGCAGTTGCGGGGATGATAGCTAGTTTCTTTACATCAGGTACGAATTTCTCTGTAGCATGTCTTTCACTGGCAGCTTCTGTACACGTTTACGTGACGTAAACTTGGTAATTTTGCGACTTCCTATTCTGTACGATTCCTTGAACCTGTGTAGCCAGGTCGACGAAGCCTGGAAATTAGCAATGTTCATGTCAGATCCAATTCGGAGGGCCCAGTCTCGTAGATCTCCATCGGTAACAGTGCATAGCCTCTCACGAGCAGGTCTAAATCTTTCGAACAGTTTTTCATTCAGATGATTTCGGGTTTCCGTTTGGCGCATATTTCTTACTTCATGTTATTCATTCTTCCATTTTTACAGTTCACGCTCCGATTTTACGAAACGAAAACACCTTTGCACACTGCGTAACTTCAACCGTTTTTTCACTCCATTTAACCATTATTTCACTGCCTTTTCTTTGTAGTTGAAAGCTGTTGCAGCTCGGTTTTTTTTTCTTTTTTAAGGTATTCTTCTTCAGAACTGTAGAACTGTTACTGGCACAACTGACGTGGTCCGAACGACAATTAATGGAATCGTCACAGTTATTTCCTACTTCTTTTAACTTATCCACAATCACAATGTCAAACTAAATGCCGATATCATTGGAATGAATGTCACGGAAATCAACTAACAAATGACACATATGTAGGGGAAGGCGGGGCAAGACGGGGAGGTGGGGTAAGACGGGGAAGGGCTATAAGCTGCAGTTAGTGCTGCCATCTGTGGATAGCTACGTCAACATCATCAATACACAGGTCCCAGTGTGTTGACATTGCTGAACCTTAGTTTCGCGGCGGTTTCTGTGAGCTTTGCAAGGTACGTACAATTGTTATACTGATTTGTAATGTTTTACACCTTTCGAGGTCCTAAAACATGTGTTTCGTGAACATTTGTCCAGACTGTATATACAGCACTGAATAGTACGTCTTATTAACAGTAAACTGCTGTGTCAGTAGTCAATGTTCACTACATAGTGTTCATGTAGGCGTAACATAACCTGACAGCATAGTAGGGAGCAAGACGGGGTGGGGAAAGATGGGGAGCTTCCCCGTCTTGCCCCTACTATTTGTCCAACCATTACGTTCTTATCGTCTCGCTGCGGGTTTTGAACAAGTACATTATACGTTAAATACAATTGTAAATAGAATGGTATTCGTTATTCCAACGTTTCCTAATTAACTACACTCCTGGAAATGGAAAAAAGAACACATTGACACCGGTGTGTCAGACCCACCATACTTGCTCCGGACACTGCGAGAGCGCTGTACAAGCAATGATCACACGCACGGCACAGCGGACACACCAGGAACCGCGGTGTTAGCCGTCGAATGGCGCTAGCTGCGCAGCATTTGTGCACCGCCGCCGTCAGTGTCAGTCAGTTTGCCGTGGCATACGGACCTCCATCGCAGTCTTTAACACTGGTAGCATGCCGCGACAGCGTGGACGTGAACCGTATGTGCAGTTGACGGACTTTGAGCGAGGGTGTATAGTGGGCATGCGGGAGGCCGGGTGGTCGTACCGCCGAATTGCTCAACACGTGGGGCGTGAGGTCTCCACAGTACATCGATGTTGTCGCCAGTGGTCGGCGGAAGGTGCACGTGCCCGTCGACCTGGGACCGGACCGCAGCGACGCACGGATGCACGCCAAGACCGTAGGATCCTACGCAGTGCCATAGGGGACCGCACCGCCACTTCCCAGCAAATTAGGGACACTGTTGCTCCTGGGGTATCGGCGAGGACCATTCGCAACCGTCTCCATGAAGCTGGACTACGGTCCCGCACACCGTTAGGCCGTCTTCCGCTCACGCCCCAACATCGTGCAGCCCGCCTCCAGTGGTGTCGCGACAGGCGTGAATGGAGGGACGAATGGAGACGTGTCGTCTTCAGCGATGAGAGTTGCTTCTGCCTTGGTGCCAATGATGGTCGTATGCGTGTTTGGCGCCGTGCAGGTGAGCGCCACAATCAGGACTGCATACGACCGAGGCACACAGGGCCAACACCCGGCATCATGGTGTGGGGAGCGATCTCCTACACTGGCCGTACACCTCTGGTGATCGTCGAGGGGACACTGAATAGTGCACGGTACATCCAAACCGTCATCGAACCCATCGTTCTACCATTCCTAGACCGGCTAGGGAACTTGCTGTTCCAACAGGGCAATGCACGTCCGCATGTATACCGTGACACCCAACGTGCTGTAGAAGGTGTAAGTCAACTACCCTGGCCAGCAAGATCTCCGGATATGTCACCCATTGAGCATGTTTGGGACTGGATGAAGCGTCGTCTCACGCGGTCTGCACGTCCAGCACGAACGCTGGTCCAACTGAGGCGCCAGGTGGAAATGGCATGGCAAGCCGTTCCACAGGACTACATCCAGCATCTCTACGATCGTCTCCATGGGAGAATAGCAGCCTGCATTGCTGCGAAAGGTGGATATACACTGTACTAGTGCCGACATTGTGCATGTTCTGTTGCCTGTGTCTATGTGCCTGTGGTTCTGTCAATGTGATCATGTGATATATCTGACCCCAGGAATGTGTCAATAAAGTTTCCCTTCCTGGGACAATGAATTCACGGTGTTCTTATTTCAATTTCCAGGAGTGTACAAAGTATGCCTTAGGCTATATGGTGAATAAAAATACACAAAGTCAGTATTCTTGCTATGCTTTAACGACTGACTATTGGAAATATGGTATTTACTATATGATACAGATTACCAGGAATGATCTGACTCAATAGTACGTTCCACGTGTTTTGTTTCAGATGGTTCGCAAGTATCGGCGATAAACGTGTAGGCAAGATTGGTCATTGGAGTCAATGGAAGGCGCTGTTAATGCTGTTATAGAAGGTCATACGGGTTCTTTCATGGCTGCTCGACAGTTCAACGTGCCACAGAACTCTGTGTTTCAGCGTCGGGGTGCCCACGACACTTGTGCAGGGACAGAAAGTGATGATGACGAGGCTGTCCACACTTGTGTGCTATGTGAATGTAAGAGGCCTAAATAAAACGTAATACCTGATTCTACAATTAGCAGAACCATGTTTCGAAACCGTATCGTCACATGATTTCGTTATTCCAGTCCTTATTTAAGCTTTAGAGATAAATTCATGCTAGTTCCCCATCTTACCCCGCATATGGGGCAAGACGGGGAATTGGTAGTTTATGTTTCAAATCGAGATATTTCTAACTAAATGTAACAAGTTTGCAGGTTTCTTTGCATGCTATTGTAATTCAATGGTTACGTAAACAAATGATAATCAAACCTACTTGAATTTGTTTATTTTTGTCCCTTTTGTAAGGGTTTAAAGTTAGCTTCCCCATCTTGCGCCGCCTTCCCCTATGTCCTCAGGAGAAGTAGGTGATTGCGGCTGGAAACCACGTTCTTCATATTTCATCATTGCTAAATTGAAAACGTTAATAGGATTCCACATTACCGTGAATATGGAAGAAAAAAAGGTACTATTATCAGGAAAGCCTTACGAAAGTACGATAAAATTCATCTTCATCTGTATTGTCAATATTTGCCAATACTGCAAAAAGCAACTGATAACTTGTAATAGACGTTACTTGAGTGGCTAATTCGACAGAATAGTAACTGTATACCGTAGTGTCTGAGAAACTACCAACGAACGGTAACCTGCAACGTTCTTTACAAATTACGGTCGTGTTTACAGATGTAACTCCCGACCTTGGCTGTGTGTGAGTGTGTCTGTGTGCGTGTGCGTGTGTGTGTGTGTGCGCGTGTGCCTAGTTGCGCATGCACAGTTGCTCCAGTGCCAGGAGGCATGCACATTTCCACCCACTTTCAGTGCCTCTTAGAAGCTAAAATTTTGACAGTGCATTTCTTGCGTTGCTTTCGTTGTCTTCTCCCTGCGTAAAAAATTTCAAGGTAGGTTTCGACATGTCTTATTGGACTATTCCCTTGTAAGGCCTTTTCCAGAAATAAAAACGGCTATAGGTGGTGCTAAAGAGAGTGAAACTATAATTTATCTCAGGCAAGAATTCTCATAGAATGTTCATTTAATCTATAACAGTTAAATTTAGAATTCTGTTAAAACACGCCGTAGGTTCGAGTCCTCCCTCTGACATTGGTGTGTGTGTGTGTGTGTGTGTGTGTGTGTGTGTGTGTGTGTGTTGTTCTTAGCATAAGTTAGGTTTAAGTTGTGTGTAAGTCTAGGGACCGTTGACTTCAGCAGTTTGGTCCCTTAGGAATTCACACACATTTGAACATTTAAACCAGTGCCTAAAACGCTATACATATTGTGAAAGATCAATAAATGAGGCTGAGGTAGCATTTTTTTCCAGTATGTATACCGAAATATGGCAAAAACGGCGCAAGACACTTTATAACAAAGATATAATGCTTCATCGCGAGCCGCCTTACACGAGAGGGAAAATTTAAAACCGTGTTTTGAATAAAATCCTACACGAAGAATGTAAATCACGTCAGTGGCATATACATGTGGGGGGTGGGGGGGGGTGGGGAGGGGCTGAGAGTGTCCCCCCCCCCCCTCCTTGCCACCGCATTGTTCAAGTACCACGCTGAAACGTAAACATATGCAAAATTATTTCTGGCGACACGAGGCAACCGCGAACTTGAGGTCATAAACCAATTGTCAAGACAGAGAATGGAAAGCATTAGGGAAAACGGAGACCGTCTTGTACTCATAATAAAAACAATCATATTTTATGGAAAGCAAAATATTCCTCTGCGGAGGCATAGAGATGATAGGAGTCTATTAGAAAACGAAAATGATCGTGAAAGTACAGTGAGCGACGAGGGAAATTTTAGAGCTCTTCTAAGATTTAGAATTGACGCTGGAGACTTGCGACTAAAACATCATCTTGAGACCATTAAAGCGAACGCCACTTACATAAGTAAAACAATGTGTAACGAACTTATTTCATGCTGAAAAACAGTGATGTTATCGAGAATACTGGAGGAAATCAAAGATTCTCGTTATTAAAGCATAATCTTCGTTGAGACTACGGGCATAGCCCACATCGCCCAACTGAATCTAGCTGCAAGATATGTTGATGCTGATGGCAAATCACACGAAAGATTTTCGGGTTTCGTTGACATCCATAAAGACAATTATTATAGTGGAAACATTGGCGATGAACCTCCAGAGAGTCCAGATGAAGAGCGTTGCGTTAGTGGTGAAGTATTAGGTACTACGATTCTAAGGAGAATGGAAAGCCTTTCTCTGTCACTGGAGTACTGTGTGGGTACAGACTGTGATGGTTGCTCAGTTAATATGCCAGAATTGAAAGGAGCTGTGACTACAATAAAAAAGAAAGCTATCAAGGCGCAAGTAGCACCGTGTCGAAACATCAGCTCAACCTCGCTCTCTCTCGCAGCTGCAAAGTTACAAGTGTGAGAAACTTGGTACTACTGAAGAAATAGTATCGTTCTTTACAGCATCTAGCAAACGGTTCGCAACATCGAAGAGTCACCTAAAACACTCGCTGCAGTCACATTGTCAAACGAGACGGGTTGAGCCACATGATGCTGTTATTCAATTTGCAGCTGATCTCAGAACAGTTGGCAAAGTTCTTAAAGAAATACAGTTTTGGAGGGGTAGAACAACTGCTGCCAAAGCCAATATCCTACTTCGAGCTTCTCTAATTGCAAGTTTATTATCGCTCTGTTTATACTGAGTGACATTATGAGCATAACATATCCAGACAGCAAAATCTTACAAGACCCTAGCTTGGACGTCGCGGCGGCAAAAACAAAATTAGATTCGACGCTCAAGGTGTACGATGGTATGAGAGCTTATGCTGGTAGCCACTTTGCTGGTATTGTTGAAGAGGCGAAGGCAGTTATGGAAGAGTTAGACGTGGAGCTGAGTGTTCCTCGTCTTACAGGCAGACAAAGACACAGGGAAAGCAGCGTTCATAATGATGATGCTATGACACATTGGAAAGGAACTGCTTTTGTTCCAACACTGGACCAGGACTGACATGAGAGAACTTTTTCCTGAAGAAAATATTTATCATTTAAAATTCAACATACTTTTGCCCTCACAACTACTGAAACATTATGGTAATGATCTGGCACATCAATTGAATCAGTGCTTAACTGAGCTACTGTTGTTTGAAGAAGAATCGCTCTTTGTGATTAAAAAGAGATTCTTCAATACAAGCAGACGAGCATAAACGCCCTTAATGATCGTGATTCTGTTATGCAAGCGTTGTCTGTTTGTCCTAGATCTGACTATCCTGCTTTTCACACGCTGTACACAATATTTGCTTGTCTACCTGCATCTATTGTCACAGTAGAAAGACGTTTCTCAACATTGCGGCATACAAAGACATGGCTGAGGTCGCCAGTGAAGGATGATCGACTTAATGGCTTAGCTCTGTTGAACACTCACCCTGATATTGATTGTACTATTGACGGTGTAATTAACCGATTTGCCAGGAAGAAAAGGCGCATAGAATTCATCATTTAAGGAAGAGAACCACAATTTTAACTTTTTATATCATAAAGTGGCATTGTCTTGTATGTATGTATAATCAGTTTAAATAAAACTCTGTTAAACTTTGCATGGGACTTGACTATTTTTTATTACGGTAAAAGTAAAGGTAACTCAAGATATCTTTAGCGCCCCCTCCTTGTTTTCCTGTATCCGCCACTGAATCACGCTGCTTCATAAATGTGTTATATGTACTTATTTGTTATACCCATTATATCGGAAAGTGAGAGAAAACTTAAATTGTATTTTGATCTAAATCCTTTGTAAAGAAGGCAAACAACACAGCTTAATAACTCTGTGTTATATGTACTTACTTGTACAATCAGTTATTTGTCTCATCCTACAATACACAACGTTCTTGCACAGCACTGATCAAAATTTCTGCCATTTCACGTTGAAATATAGACCGCACTCCGCAAGAAAATATAAAAACCAACTGATCGCGTTCGCTTCGGCATATCGTGCGTCCCAGGCAGTGTGCGATTTGCTGGGGGATGGGGAGGATCCCCCCCCCCCCCCCCCCCCCCCTCTCTGCATCAGACCATCCCCTCCTCTGGTTTTAGTTTATGCAACCCAACCTAGGATGTTTATTTTCCACGCATTGGAGTAAAACTTTACATATAATTTATATTTGTGGAACCGGACATTGAAAGTTTTTAATACAGTCTTACTATTAATATGTTTGCTTATTAATTTTGAAAAAGTGTTATGTAGTAGTTCACCATTTCAAAACATTTAGAATTAAATCATCATTCTCATGTTGTCATTGTTGCTTTCGTCTAAGGTGCGTCATCCGTTTACTTGCGAGCTTGCGTGGTAAGTAGTGTGGCAGTCATACCGCAGCAGTCGTACCGCATAGTTGGGTGAGCTGGGGGCTGAAATTCCCACCCCGCGCCCTGACACAGGGTGGTGACCGGCCCAGTACCTGTGCGAACATTTACCGTTAGGCCACCTTCTGGCAATGGTGTGGCGCGGACTAACGCGCCTGGGACGAAAGCGCAAAGTAGCGCGAAGTGAGCAACGGTATCTGCCAGACGGGATCGGACAGCCTGACTTCGCTAGCCGCGGACCACGTGGATGGAGCTTAACACAGGCTCCCCAGCATCGCGTACTCCAAATTAATTGGTGCCGTTCGTTCGTTGCAAAAAAATGGTTCAAATGCCTCTGAGCACTATGGGACTCAACTTCTAAGGTCATTGTTGTTGTTGTTGTCTTCAGTCCTGAGACTGATTTGATGCAGCTCTCCATGCTACTCTATCCTGTGCAAGCTGCTTCATCTCCCAGTACCTACTGCAACCTACATCCTTCTGAATCTGCTTAGTGTACTCATCTCTCGGTCTCCCTCTACGATTTTTACCCTCCACGCTGCCCTCCAATGCTAAATTTGTGATCCCTTGATGCCTCAAAACATGTCCTACCAACCGATCCCTTCTTCTAGTCAAGTTGTGCCACAAACTTCTCTTCTCCCCAATCCTATTCAATACCTCCTCATTAGTTACGTGATCTATCCACCTTATCTTCAGTATTCTTCTGTAGCACCACATTTCGAAAGCTTCTATTCTCTTCTTGTCCAAACTAGTTATCGTCCATGTTTCACTTCCATACATGGCTACACTCCAAACAAATACTTTCAGAAACGACTTCCTGATACATAAATCTATATTCGATGTTAACAAATTTCTCTTCTTCAGAAACGCTTTCCTTGCCATTGCCAGTCTACATTTTATATCCTCTCTACTTCGACTATCATCAGTTATTTTACTTCCTAAATAGCAAAACTCCTTTACTACTTTAAGTGTCTCATTTCCTAATCTAATTCCCTCAGCATCACCCGATTTAATTTGACTACATTCCATTATCCTCGTTTTGCTTTTGTTAATGTTCATCTTATATCCTCCTTTCAAGACACTGTCCATTCCGTTCAACTGCTCTTCCAAGTCCTTTGCCGTCTCTGACAGAATTACCATGTCATCGGCGAACCTCAAAGTTTTTACTTCGTCTCCATGAATTTTAATACCTACTCCAAATTTTTCTTTTGTTTCCTTTACTGCTTGCTCAATATACAGATTGAATAACATCGGGGAGAGGCTACAACCCTGTCTCACTCCTTTCCCAACCACTGCTTCCCTTTCATGCCCCTCGACTCTTATAACTGCCATCTGGTTTCTGTACAAATTATAAATAGCCTTTCGCTCCCTGTATTTTACCCCTGCCACCTTTAGAATTTGAAAAAGAGTATTCCAGTCAACATTGTCAAAAGCTTTCTCTAAGTCTACAAATGCTAGAAACGTAGGTTTGCCTTTTCTTAATCTTGCTTCTAAGATAAGTCGTAAGGTCAGTATTGCCTCACATGTTCCAACATTTCGACGGAATCCAAACTGATCCTCCCCGAGGTCTGCATCTACCAGTTTTTCCATTCGTCTGTAAAGAATTCGCGTTAGTATTTTGCAGCCGTGGCTTATTAAACTGATAGTTCCGTAATTTTCACATCTGTCAGCACCTGCTTTCTTTGGGATTGGAATTATTATATTCTTCTTGAAGTCTGAGGGTATTTCGCCTGTCTCATACATCTTGCTCACCAGCTGGTAGAGTTTTGTCATGACTGGCTCTCCCAAGGCCGTCAGTAGTTCTAATGGAATGTTGTCTACTCCGGGGGCCTTGTTTCGACTCAGGTCTTTCAGTGCTCTGTCAAACTCTTCACGCAGTATCGTATCTCCCATTTCGTCTTCATCTACATCCTCTTCTATTTCCATAATATTGTCCTCAAGTACATCGCCCTTGTATAAACCTTCTATATACTCCTTCCACCTTTCTGCCTTCCCTTCTTTGCTTAGAACTGGGCTGCCATCTGAGCTCTTGATATTCATACACGTGGTTCTCTTCTCTCCAAAGGTCTCTTTAATTTTCCTGTAGGCAGTATCTATCTTACCCCTAGTGAGATAAGCTTCTACATCCTTACATTTGTCCTCTAGCCATCCCTGTTTAGCCATTTTGCACTTCCTGTCGATCTCATTTTTGAGACGTTTGTATTCCTTTTTGCGTGCTTCATTTACTGCATTTTTATATTTTCTCCTTTCATCAATTAAATTCAATATTTCTTCTGTTACCCAAGGATTTCTACTAGCCCTCGTCTTTGTACCTACTTTATCCTCTGCTGCCTTCACTACTACATCCCTCAGAGCTACCCATTCTTCTTCTACTGTATTTCTTTCCCCTATTCCTGTCAATTGTTCCCTTATGCTCTCCCTGAAACTCTGTACAACCTCTGGTTCTTTCAGTTTATCCAGGTCCCATCTCCTTAATTTCCCACATTTTTGCAGTTTCTTCAGTTTTAATCTACAGGTCATAACCAATAGATTGTGGTCAGAGATCACATCTGCCCCTGGAAATGTCTTACAACTTAAAACCTGGTTTCTAAATCTCTGTCTTACCATTATATAATCTATCTGATACCTTTTAGTATCTCCAGGGTTCTTCCACGTATACAACCTTCTTCATTAGTCCCCTAGAACTATAGTCAAACCTAACTAACCTAAGGACATCACACACATCCATGCCCGAGGCAGGAGTCGAATCTGCGACCGTAGCGGTCGCGCGGTTCCAGACTGCAGCGGCTAGAACCGCACGGCCACTTCGGCCGGCTCGTTCGTTGCCTTGAGTCCGCCAAACACACGGCGATCTTCACACTTTCCCGCTTCAGTAGCTTCATTAGTGAGTTGAGTGTGTCCGGGCCTGTAAGAACTACGGAATTTCAGGATGTCATTCAAACAAAGCAAAATTTCTGATTATCTTCAGAGCAGTGCATTACCTGACACGTGTACAAACTCTGACAGTCAGGATGCTAAAAGTGGTGCTAAAAGAGTTAAAATAGACAGTGAACGTAAAAAAGAAAACGGCATTGATGGTGCTAATACAGGGGAAGAGACTGAATCTCCGATGACTGAAAACTGTGACATGTCTCAAGGTAGGAATGGGAGTAACAGTACTCTTGAGATTATAGTAGGAAATTGTGTTACCTTATCACGTTTTCAAAACTGGCAAAAGACTAAACCGTGGCTGTCCGTAAATGACAAAAACTTAGTAATATGCACAGTGTGTTCACAAGTTCGTGAACTTAAAGTGGAAAGCAGTGAACGTGTGCGTATCGATAACGCGTTTTTAGCTGGTGTTTCTCCTAATAACGCCAAAAAACTAAATGATAAAATCGGGGATCATGCAAAGTGCAAATCACACATGAAAGAAAGAAAAGAAAAGTTTAGAAAAATGCGTGAGTGAAAGTGAAAAGTTGTGGGGAAAGCAGCATCAAGAAAAAGTAATCACAACTGCGTCGTTGTTCAGATCTGCATATGTAATATCTAAACAGAAATTATCATTAAAATCGTATCCTTCAGTAATCGAACTACAAAAGCTTATCAGTCGGTAATACGCTTCATTCTGACCATGCATGCCGAAATATAATTATGTTTGTAGGAGAAGAAATGAAAAAGAATCTTGCTCACTTCCTTGTAGAATCGGGTACAAACTTTAGTATCATGATGGACGAAAGTACAACGGTTCCCTATAAAACTTGTTTAATAATATATTTACGTTTGTCCTTTGAGGGAGTTGTTTGCAATTATTTTTTTGACATTGTTGAATTAGAAATTGGGACAGGAGAATGCATTTTCAGCACACTGTTAGCAGCTCTTGAAAAGTATGGCATTACAAATGATGTACGAAAAAACCACCTTGTAGGTATCGCAACAGATGGTGCCTCAACAATGCTTGCACCTCACAAAGGCGTAGCCGCTCTACTGCGTAGTCATTTACATAAGGATTTAACTGTCGTTCATTGTATGAACCGCAAAATGGAATTAGCTGTCCACGATGTTATCAATGATGTAGCAGATGTATACCATATACAGGTTTTTTTAGTTTCCTTATATTCTGTGTTTTTTGGAAGTCCCAAAAATCAGATACTACTACAAAGTCTTTCACAAGAATTATCCTCGCAGCTATTAAAACTAGGCATTTTTTTCTTTTTTTTTTTTGCGTACGTTGCGTTGCTTCCTCATTTAATGTTAGTCATGCTCTTCTTTAAAGTCACAGTTCTCTTGTCCATCTTTTTGAAAAACTGAGACATGATGGTTCCCGATCAACTCAGGAGAGATCTAAATTTGAAGGTTTACTAAAACATCTCACAAAGTGGTTGCTTGTAATGGAATTAGTTATACTTTATGAGGCCCTAGAAGTTTTGCAAGTATTATCATTCTTTATGTAGAACAGAAATTCTTCAGTCCTTAAAGCAAAACAGGAAACTGACGTGGCTATAAGAACTCTTGAAACACTGAAGACAAATGACTCGCCACGAACTAGGATGATAGTACAAGAGTTGGAGGAAAAGCGTACATTCAAAGGGGTATTAATTAAAGAACCATCTTGTCATGAATATAACAGATTTCAGACATTTCGGAAGAAATTTTTTCAGTCTTTGGTAGACAGTATAAAAAACCGCTTTGAAGACCTGGATTTCTTTTCGGACGTAGCAGTATTAAATTCAGATACATGGACTTCAGATGATTATGATCGTGCGTTTTATGATTACATGTCAATTTCTCACCTGTGTAATAAGGTGGATTTTAAATTACGTGAAAGCACGTGTGCGTCAGTAGTTATAAAGATTTTCGAATCTATAAAGAAAATCCTCAACACATGCCCAATTCTGTGAAGGAACTTGTGAAAGCAGTCGAGGTTATACCTGTATCTACGGCTGAATGTGAACGCGGATTGTGCCATGAATTTAACACTGACTGATCAAAGAAATCACTTACAAACTCCGACACTTTCAAATCTACTTTTCATTTCGATAAATGGACCTCCACTGCATTGCTTCGATGCAGAAAAATTTGTAGCAAGGTGGATCAAGTCTCAGTACCATGGCGCCCTTGACAAACCAACAGGCAAGCCCTCGAATCTTCAGGAGCAGTCTCATTCATCTCGTCTCTTCAACTAAACTCTGTAAGTTAAAATGACAATTATATACTGTAGTACTGGCTGAACCGGCCACACTTTGCTGTGGCTTTATCATAATACGATGATTTAACAAATTAACATTCACTTATAATTTCAGTGTTAAAATTAAGCACAAAAAACACAAAAATTTTAATTTTACATTTTATTCATCTCATATTTTAGTATAGTTTGAGTGTCGTATATTACATGAATCATTTACAAAGTTTTTAATTAGCCCTTTCTGCGTCTGCGATTACAAATGGCATCATTAAGTATTCCTGCCTTTTTTTAGCTTTCCAATGCTTCAATGATACCGTTTGGTATCGTTTCGCATAGTTTCAAGTTTGACCATCAGATTGTAGTGGCGTTTGGTTTCGTGACTCTATGTTTGTTTGAAGTGCAGAACAAAGAAGCGTAATGAGCTGTGCTACTGCATTTGTGAGTGCACAACGATTGTTTTGTTTAGTTTTATTGTGTGTATACTGAAATTCTTGGCTATGGAACCAACTTTACCTAGTTCCTCAAGGGCAAGGGAAAGAAATACGGTAAGTTTACAATAGTTATGCGTACATTTTTTGAGTAATTATTACGTAATTTCTAATGACACCATTTGGAGTCACTGATGCATTAGTATGTATGAGGTATGCAAAAATGAATTTGTATCATAAGAGTGAATTGTGTTTGTTCTTATATAATATTTCGTAGTTTTCATTCTTGCGTCATAGTTTCTTTATAGGTTAAGCGTGGAAAACATGAAGCTCTACAGCATGATGAAATTCTTCATCTTCTTCTGTGCGGCGATGACTCTGAAATATCAGATGATGAAATTGTTTTGGATGATGAAAGTGACTATGATCCATCAGTACAGCAAGTATTGCCTCTACAGACAGAACCTGAACTGGACAGTTTAGAAGAATCTCTTGCTGATGATGAAACTCCCCTATTTGTACGCCTTGAAACTTTAGGAGCACGAAATGCAAATTGCCTGAGCTATACGTTGATATTTAAGGATGTACAGGCCTTGGATCTTCAGTGTGCTGTGTAGTTTTCGGATCCACCAAGTGAAGAACATTCTCCCCTCCAATATTTTGAAAGTTTTATTGATGAGTGTATAATTCACAATTTAGTTACGCAGAAAAATCTATACTCTACTCAAGTGTTATGACAAAGTATAAACACTAGTGCCAATGAAATAAGGCAGTTCATTGGTATTTATTTACTAAGTGGTATTGTGAGTGTGCCGAGTTAGAAGATGTATTGGGCAAATGAGACAAGGTACAATCAGATAGCTGACATTTTGCCACTTCATCGATTTTACTATTCGAGGAGGTATTTGCATATGAACGACAATGCAAATATGTTACCTAGGGATGACCCTCAGCATGACAAGTTGTTCAAGGTCAGGTGCAGTCCCCGGTTAGCAAAGTTCTATTCTCGGAATAGCGTGAAAACGCGTTGTACGAACACGTTATAACGCCTAACTGGAGAATAAACGCGGAACAACTGAACAAATGGTTCTGGCAGGGTTAATGAAGTTAAACGGAGAATAAGTGTTGACAATGACAGGAATAGTTTAAGAATTAGTCATGACAAGACTGTTTGTCAGAATGAGAAAGGAGAAGAAAGGGGGACATCACACAAATCATATGGAAGAATATAACGATTCCAAATTTATATAAAAATTTCGTACTACTACTTTTCGATCTCATGCTTGAGAAACTGGAGTCTATGAGTGAAATTTGAAACTATTTCCTAGCATAAAACTTGTTGCTTTTAGTAAGCCTAACAGGTATATTTATTGGTACTTTGTGAATTATATTCTGTCGTGTTATTTATGCAAATGAAGCACATAAAAATTATCATTCGTGCCAAAACAGCCTCGCTTATTTGGTGTGCGTTACAATTGCTGCAATATTAGAAAGATCTATTTCGTTTTATCAAGCAGACAGGGACAAAATAGACGTAATCAAATCGAGAAACCACATCAGTCTTGAGTACTATTCGTATTAACAGCTTTTTCAATATTAGACAACGACGTTTTGATTTTTTATGTAGCAGAAAGCTTGACGAACTTTGATGAAGTAATAGATTCTTTCGCAGAAACGAAAGCACACCATGTAAAGATGCAGGAAGATAGAGAAAGAAGAATGCTATGACCTAAGGACTGAAGAAATGTGTACTGTCTTGCATGTCTCTTATCTTTACTGGTTTTATGTTTCCTGTATATAATTTTATGTCAAATAAAAGAGAAAGTTATTAACTAAGAGGCAATGAAGAGTGCAAATCTTCTGAAGAGTTCTTATACTTCCGGTCACAAATAATAATTTTAAAAAATGGTTCAAATTGTTCTGAGCACCATGGGACTCAACTTCTGAGGTCGTCAGTCCCCTAGAACTTAGAACTACTTAAACTTAACTAACCTAAGGACATCACAAGCATCCATGCCCGACGCAGGATTCGAACCTGCGACCGTAGCGGTCGCGCGGTTCCAGACTGTAGCGCCTAGAACCGCTCGGCCACAAATAATCCCACAAAGTATTAATCGCGAATTTTTTTAAAAAAGAGGGGTGGGGTTAGGGGCCGCACCACAGGACATTTTTATTTCCACTGCCCTAAATATAAATTTGATGGCTTCCCTTACTAAATATACACATTTGAATTCCAGAGAGCGAAATACAGTGACGTGCGATAAAAGAATGCTGTGTGGTGAGGCGTGGCACTTCACCTTGGCAGATTTAACACCACCTTACAGTTCCTCGATCATAACTCACCAGAAAGATGTGCGCTATAAAATGAACATATTTTTGAAAAATCGAGTAATTTTAAAATTTTTGACGTCCGATCTCAAACCCAAGAGAGGGGGGAGTGGGGAGGTTTGGAATCGTTACCATCAAGTTTTTGCCCCTGTTCGGAAATGTAGATCTGGGGCTGGGGTTCGTTATTCGGAGAGTGTACTAAAGCACTTGGCGCTGGAGTGTGGGTGTGGGTGAGGGTGAGGGCATAGGTTGGTTGGTTTCGGAGAGGGGCCAAGCAGCGGGGTAATTGGTCCTATCGGATTATGGAAGGATAGGGAAGGAAATCGGCCGTACCCTTTCAAAGGAACCATCCTGGCATTTGCCTGAAGCGATTTAGGGAAATCACAGAAAACCAAAATCAGGATGGCCGGACGCAGGTTTGAACCTTCGTCCTGATGAATGCGAGTCCAGGGTGAGGGCATATCGTAACTTTAAGAGCGAGACTAGGAACTTTGTCTTAGAATATGAAAGGTGTAAGTCTTCAGGATATCTGAAGTATACTGATTCAATTTATTTTACAGCGATATCCTCTGAATGATACAAAACATTTTATTCAGAGTAGAAAATGGTATATTTTTCAAGTTATGTGAAGTTGTTCTGAGACTTACTTTGCATTACCAGAACAGAAATGCATTCCACCGCGATATGCTGAGGCTTTCAGTGAGTGGTTTCATTTAAGTGAGAATGTGCGTGTTCTCTCACGTGGATATTTTTCCCTTTCTTGTGAATTTATGTTCGTTATAATTTTATGAGTAACTTCGCAGCTTTCTTTTTTATGTCACCACACTTGGTCATAAATTCTTTCCAACTATATTTTCTATGTGAACTCATGTGACACTAAATATTAAATGTAATTAAATGTTTTCTTGTAATTTTATTGTCTTAAACTCTGATTTTCATGTACTCACTTTGTTCGTATAGGCCAAACGCACAGAATAGACCTTTGAACTCTCAGCTTCTTATATCTATCATTGATAATTTCCTTTCCAATTCATTTGGATCTTTCTTACTGTGGCATGTATTTATCAATTTATACTATACATGGTAAGAAAATTTGAGAGCTTTACATTTTAATAGGTATTGCACCCACGTGGATTAGATTAGATTAGATTAGATTAATACTTGTTCCATAGATCATGAATACGACACTTCGTAATGATGTGGACCGTGTCAGGTTAATAAAAGATGTCTGTACAAGAAATTACATTACACAAAATATTGCATGACACTAATGATTAAGGGTTTTTTTTATACTTAGTTTATATCTAAAAATTCAGCCAATGAGTAGAAGGAGTTGTCATCTAGAAATTCTTTTAATTTATTTTTAAATGTTAGTTGGCTATCTGTCAGGCTTTTGATGCTGTTTGGTAGGTGCCCAAAGACTTTTGTGGCAGCATAATTTACCCCTTTCTGTGCCAAAGTCAGATTTAACCCTGCATAGTGAAGATCATCCTTTCTCCTGGTGTTATAGGTATGCACACTGCTATTACTTTTGAATTGGGTTGGATTATTATCAACAAATTTCATAAGGGAATATATATACTGTGAGGTTACTGTGAGGATCCCTAGATCCTTAAATAGATGTCTGCAGGATGACCGTGGGTGGGCTCCAGCAATTATGCTGATTACACGTTTTTGTGCAATGAACACTTTTCTACTCAACGATGAATTACCCCAGAATATGATGCCATACGAAAGCAGTGAATGAAAGTAGGCATAGTAAGCTAATTTACTGAGATTCTTATCACCAAAATTTGCAATAACCCTAATAGCATACGTAGCTGAACTCAGACGTTTCAGCAGACCATCAATGTGTTGCTTCCAGTTTAACCTCTCATCAATGGACACACCTAAAAATTTTGAAAATTCTACCTTAGCTACAGACTTCTGTTCAAATTCTATATTTATTACTGGAGTTGTGCCATTTACTGTACGGAACTGTATATACTGTGTTTTATCAAAATTTAAAGAGAGTCCGTTTGCTGAGAACCACTTAATAATTTTGTGAAAAACATCATTTACAATTACATCACTTAGTTATTGGTTTTTGGATGTTATTACTATACTTGTATCATCAGCAAAAAGAACTAACTTTGCATCATCATCAATGTGGAATGGTAAGTCATTAATGTATATCAAGAACAGTAAAGGACCTAAGACCGAACCCTGTGGGACCCCGTGCTTGATAGCACCCCAGTTTGAGGAATCAGCTGTTGTTTTAACATTACATGAACCACTTATTTCAACTTTCTGCATTCTTCCAGTTAAGTATGAATTAAACCATTTGTGCACTGCCCCACTCAAACCATAATGATTTAGCTTATCTAAAAGAATTCCATGATTTACACAATCAAAGGCCTTTGAGAGATCACAAAAAATACCAATGGGTGATGTCCGGTTATTCAGAGCATTTAATATTTGATCAGTGAAAGCATATATAGCATTTTCTGTTGAAAAGCCTTTCTGAAAACCAAACTGACATTTTGTTGGTACTTTATTTTTACAAATATGGGAGGCTACTCTTGAATACATTACTTTCTCAAAAATTTTTGATAGAGCTGTCAGAAGAGAGATTGGGCGGTAGTTGTTGACATCCGACGTATCCCCCTTTTTATGCAATGGTTTTACAATGGCATATTTCAGTCTATCAGGGAAAACACCCTGCTCCAAAGAGCTATTACATACGTGGCTGAGAATCCTACTTATCTGTGGGGAACAAGCTTTAAGTACTTTGCTGGAAATGCCATCAATTCCGTAAGAGCTTTTACTTTTCAGTGAGTTTATTATTTTACTGATTTCAGAGGGAGAGGTTGGTGGAATTACAGTTGTTTCAAACTGCGCAGGTATGGCCTCTTCTATTAATAGCCTTGCCTCTTCTAGTGAAGATCTAGATCCTATTTTCTCCACAACATTTAAAAAATGATTATTCAAAATATTTTCAATCTCTGATTGTTTGTTAGTGCACTTGTCATTCAGTTTTATTGCACTAAAGTCTTCCTGTGCTCTTGGTTGCCCTGTTTCCCTTTCAATAATATTCCAAATTGCTTTAATTTTATTATCAGAGTTACTGATCTCAGACATGATACACATGCTTCTGGACTTTTTAATAACTTTTCTTAGTACCGCACAATAGTTTTTATAATATTGAACAATTTTGGGGTCAGTACTCCCTCTTGCTGTTAGATACAGTTCTCTTTTACGGTTGCAAGATATTCTTATTCCTTTAGTTAGCCAAGGTTTTTTATATGTTTTCTTGGAATTATGTTTAACTATTTTCTTGGGAAAACAATTTTCAAATACCCTTAAAAATGTATTGTGAAATAAGTTATATTTCAAGTTTGCATCAGGTTCCTTATACACTTCATCCCAGTCTAGCTGCTGTAGGCTTTCCCTAAAGTTTGCAATATTTATATTGTTAATTGAATGCACTGCTTTGAAAGTCTGATTTATTATACTGCATGGAGCTATGTCATGTACTGTAACAAGCTGTGCACTATGATCTGAAAGACCATTCTCAACAGGATAAGCATTTATGTCCTTAAACTTATCTTGGTCTATAAAAAAGTTATCTATCAATGTATTGCTGTTCTTTGTTATCCGAGTAGGAAAATCAATGACGGAGCTCAAATTGAAAGAACTGAGTAATACTAAAAGGTCATTCTTCCTATTACACTCTTTCAGGGAATCAACATTGAAATCCCCACAAATGATAATTTGCTAATTTCTTTTGTGCATAGACTTGCTGTGTTTATGAACACTCGCTGCCCTTTCATTCTTACTGCAACCTTAACATGTTGGAAGGCACAAACATCGCGGTCTGTAGTTTCATGGTGAAGGTTTGACTTCCATTAACCTATACTCTTTTAGTGCAAACATAGTGTGGGGGTGAATTTATCCTATCCTTCCCCCAATTAAGTACGAATTGTATTCATGAAGTGCTTCAGTATCCAACATTGTGTTTCTTGCAATGATCAGTATCTAAATGCAAGCAGTGGCAACTTTAACTTAACTGAAATTCGTATGCAGTGCCTGAAATTGTTTCTTTATATGAAAAGTTGATGACTGTTTCTCAAGCAGCCCCTTCCTTGTTAGAAAAGCATAACACATCCAACAGAACATTTCCCTTAAGCGCAAAACAGTTCTTTTAGGGTAATTCTTTTCCTGTTCCTCAGTGAGAATTTAATACATTGTTTGGAGACAACCTCTTGCTACCTTTCACCCAGAAAGAATATGCTTCATGAACAGTTTGACTTTAAGTGATCACCAGATGAAAGCAATTAAGTACATACAATAAAAGTAGATCAAAGCAGTCATTAATTTCCTTGCTTATAATTGAATTTTCTTAACTTGGTTGGATGGTGACCCTAAACAATTAATTAAATGTAGAATCAGCCCTATCTCCCTCCTTCCAGTGCTGACAAAATTTTTCGAGAAAGTAGCTGCTATCCAAATCCAAAACTTTATTGTATCACAGGGGATTATTTTGTGCAATCAGTTTGGCTTCCCGCAAGAGAAAAGTACAGCAGATGCCATAAATAATTTCATAGAAAAAATTAGTACAGCTCTAGACAAAAACAGTAAAGTAGCTGGAATTTTCTGCGACCAGACAAAGGCTTCCGATTCCGTAAATCATTCCTTGCTAATCCACAAACTAGAAAAATATGGGATAAAGGGTGTAGTACTTCAATGGCTTACTTCTTACTTATCCAATAGAAAACAAAGAACAATCATCTCTTCAAATGGTGTAAACTACCATTCCGACTGGAAAACAATAACACAGGGTGTCCCGCAAGGTTCGATCCTCGGTCCAATTCTCTTTCTATTGTATGTCAATGACTTATCATTAAACATAAATTCACCATCCGTTCTGTTTGTTGATGACATTTCTGTCTTGATAAAAAGCAAAGAAACAGAAGTGATTCCTGATAGAATCACTGGTACATTAGACAGGCTAGAGTCATGGTTCCAGTTAAATGGTCTAAAGCTTAACATATCAAAAACAAACTTGATTTGATTCAGAAACAAACAGTCAAATTACCAGGAAATTAGTATAAAGCATAAAAGTGAAGAATTAACAGAAGTGCATTCTGCCAAATTTCTAGGTCTACACCTCAATAAGAATTTAAACTGGAACACACATATTGAGTACCTGTGCAGCAAACTGGGTAGCTTTGCATATGCCATGCACATATTATCATGTGCTACTAACATGTCCACACACAAAGTAGCCTATCTAAGTCACTTTGAATCAGTGATAAGATATGGGATTATTTTCTGGGGGAGCTCCAATAATGTAGTTCGTGTACTGAAGCTCCAGAAGAAAATTATCAGAAATATGTGCACTGCACAACAAAGAGAATCATGTCGTCCATTATTACAGAAACTAAAAATTTTTACTGTCCCCTTCCTACACATATACAAGCTAATGATTTTTTACACAACAAACCGGAATTGTTCATTAAAAACCAATTTGATGATCAATACAGTACAAGGAATAAAGATAATTTTATGCTTCCTGCCCAGAGATTGAAATTATATGCTCAGACCCCACAATATATGGACATGAAAGTCTACAACAAACTTAAAGGCAAAAACATTCTAAACATGGAACTAGGGATACTAGAAAAGAAGTTACATGAAATTATTATACACAAATGTTATAATTCATTAGAAGAGTTCATGGAAGATGAACTGATACTTTGAGCAGAATCCAACCGCAAATTATGGAAAAAAAACAAATTGTCCACTATCAAGAAAGATATTTACATATGCTGGAAAATAAGAAAATATAGATACTGCTACACAGACTAAATATAGTTTTAAAAATTAATATTAGATTCTGGTTTGTAATTTCTGACATGTCTCCTGTACCATAATCACATGATTTGTAAGTGTATGTTACGAGACTAATAAATCACAATTCACAAAAGACCTCAGAGTTCCCACTATACATTTCCATCTCCAACCTATTCTGATTATAAAACAAAAACCATTTAACAGAAGTTACACCAAGTCAGGTGGGAGACACTCAAGCACCTGCCCTACAATACTGATCTCTTCCCATGAGATTCTCTTATCATCGGTCCCTTAAAAAAGGTCTTGAAGGATTGAAGATTCCTGTTGGTTGAGGATGTGCAGAAGGTCGCAGTGTTTTGCCAAACAGGTGCCTTCAACCTGGTGCTTCGGTTGGATCATTACCTCAATGCTCATGACGAATTTGCCCAGTTGGCATACCTACTCTGGACTGTGCAGCCTCTGAACAGAAACTTTTTCATTATCCCTTATACAATAGTTACATGCTTGTGCTGAGGTCTGTGATTGTCACATGTTAACTACGAAACTGGTTCATCTTTATAGTTCTTAAAGACTTGTTAAAAATCATGAAGGCTGACTGACTCTGCTATCCATTAGTGATTATTTGCCTGTTAACAGCAGTGGACAGTATCGGTCCATTGTAGGAGTACGGCTACTTCATGTAGAAGACATCGTGTCTCGTCTCTTACATTGCCAACCACCTGGTTATAGATCACCTCTATTCAGAATACATCTCCTTCTGTGAAATACTTCATACACAGAATCCAACACATCTCCATGGCCAATCGACTTCAGGTGTATTCTATCAACTGCCTCCATCAACAGGAAGAAGATCTTTTTCCCACTTGGGTGCCCCATGTACACCAGTTTCCTCGCCCCACAGTCAATACTGCCGGATCCTTTAAAAAAGTCAGTTGCAGTTATGTGCTGACAGTCTTTATAGATCAGCTGAGGATATGGGAACACCCCTTTAGTAGGGTGAGCATCCTCAACAGTAGAGTCCGTCTGAGTAGCTCTCTCTAGCTTACTTGGCTGCCTGAAACCCCTCTTATTCTTTGGACTCTGATCACTTTTATCCTTTATTTACTGGGAGAGTTATGCTTTTTATTGTTCTCCCCTGCAATAGATTGTGTGTGAGCTCTGTTCCACAAGCAGAACAGCATGTGTTCAAACATTTTATAAGTTTTACAATCACAATCAGAAGCACTGCACAATTCCCATTGCCTTTTGCATGGTGTGCATGCTGTTCAGTTTGCTGCAGTCTTTCTTGTTACATTCCTCACTGCCACAGTGAGTGCACACTGCTGTCCTGTTGCCATACTTGGTTAAAATTATAAATTATCCCTCTGGTGTGGCAGCTGAAGGCTGCCTGGTCGCCTAAACCTGTATTAAAGACCCATTCATCAATATGCACTACCCCCAGCAGATGACACCTGTAATGTAGTGCAAAGATTTGTAAACACAAATTTTAATTGCCACCCTTGTGTACTATCCAGTGAGTTTGAAATATTTTGCATAACTTAATATAAATTAAACCTTCATTAACATCCCCCAAAATATATGATCTGAAATGGTTCAAGAATAAAATTTCACAATTGATTCCTAAAGACAACAGATATGTTGTTTTACAGTCACAATTGTGAACCGAGATCTAAACTACAAACATTAATTAGCTACAGACAAATCTGGGACTGGTCAGTTGGTGAGTTTGACCATAAACCTACCCAGCATGATATGAGGGGCAATAAAAATGATTAATGACTCAGAAAGTGCAAGAAAGTGATTAAGCCCTGGTGTGAGATATGTTTAGCATGCAATAGTGAAGCGTGATGTGTCAGTGCTACTGAAAACCCTGCTCCAGAGTTGCGTCGGAACAACTTCACATTCTCCTAACTGCTGGAGCTGTGTATATTACCGATTGATGTGTGTGTATTGTGTATTAAACCGGGGGCCTAGAAACGACAGAGAGGCTTCGTCCTGCCGTAGCCCGCAGTGGTTCACAACCACACAACAGGCCACTGCAGTCCACCCACCCCACCGCTGCCCCACACTGAACACAGGGTTACACCAACTGGTGTCGTCCTGTACGGCACCATCGGCTGCAGAGTGTGGCTGCCGATGTTGTAGATGAGATGACTCTGGGTGAAGCTGATCACCACCAACCTGATCAAGAAGTGCATTCACAAAAACTCAAAGTACTTCGACCATTGGGACAGTGCTGATAAAAGACTAGCGAACTTGCCAGCTGTCTGGCAGAGAATGCCTCTTCAGCACTCTCTGTAGTCACCAGGAAAAGCCTGTACTGTTAAATCTGCCAAAAACTACTATATGTCAATCATGGATGTATGGGAAGCTCTGCACCAATTGCATTTCAGAGAATCATGGCATTGTACTCCCACCAAGAACATAGTTTAACACCTCTGGCCAACGAATGTCCCTCACACTGTGAAAGCGGCTCTGTCACGTACACTCTGACGTCACAATGCGATCCTCCTACCACCAGTCTCGGTAATGACAACCATGGGAAGTACTTGGCTTGGAATCAAGGCAAAGACATATGTACAGCCACGGCCTATGTGAGGTTCCACTGTATTCCACTCCCTGCTGTACCAGATGAGCACTTTGGGAAAAGTTGGTGAACAAAAGCCAGCTGGTCCTGTGACCAGTGCTCCACCATGATGAGAACAAACAGTGTCTGGTTGGCAATGCACACTGCCCCCACAGTAAAGCTATTAGCATGGCATCAGGGCAGTCCAAGATGACATGAAAGCTCACCACCTGAATGGAGTTGGCTTACAGTGCCAGGCTCAGCAGATTTTAGCGACAGTCACAAGCCCTGTGGCCAATACTCTTGCTCACCACCTGCTTGTGATTGTGTCAGCCTTTAACGATACTATGTGCACAAAGTGTCTTCCTTGAACTGATCTGCCAAACATGCCAACCCTTTTGATGTCTGGCTGTGACATGGCCAACTTATTACTCTGTGGCAATGCTGCTAAGGGCTGGAAGGGAAACAGAACAGACAGGGCATTGGGAAGGAATTTCTGGCAGCCCAAGTAATTGTAATCCCAGAACATGCAAGTATGATGAGATCAATCACTGTGTGCATATGCCCAATCATTACACATACCATAGTTAAATTTGACACAGATAAAAATGAGAGATGGAGCAGCCTGGAGGGCCTTCCATCTGGGAAATGGATGTATTGAAAGGATTTGCCATCTCTCAAGAGCACTTGTAGCACCTTGGTACCACAATGTAATCCTTAGCTGTCATGGAGTTGTATCCCAGACCCACTCTGCCCTAGTTTAGTATAATGTTGCAGACTGTAGCAATAACCTCTACAACAACATGATGAACTACCATATCTTACCTTAGTGCCTCTCTTAAATATTAACTCGAACATTTTCTTAAATTCTTCTTCAGTATTATCATCAAAAGTCTGCTCCCTTGCATTGTATGATATTTCCTCCTCCACCATGGTGGGGGAACATCGCATAAGATCAGCAGCGAGTTCTGCTTCTTTGGGGCCAACATTTTCTCTTCTTATTTAGGATTTCAGTTTACATTATTTTGCTACCATACTCAGCAATAACATCAGCTATTAGTATATTCTTAGTTGTTGATACTTTGTGATTTTTATCTTTTTCTTAGTTGGGTTAATGGCCATGGAGAAAGTATGTGTATACAGAGTGAACATTAATAAAACCAACAAACTCCAGAGACAGACTCCTGGCTGGAATGGTGGACAAAATTTCCTATGAACATGTATCCAGAAATGTATTGTTGCCGTGGGGAAAGTATGTGTATACAGGGTGAACATTAATAAAACTGACAAACTGCAGGGACAGAGTCCTGGCTGGAATGGAGGACAAAAGTTCCTGTGAGCATGTATCCAGATATGTGTTGTTGGCACAGTAGATGGTGTTGATGAGGTCAGTTCCTCTGACCACGTGCCATGTGTGCTGCAGGATGTGCGATTGACGCAGCTTACTGTAAGCTACAGAATGGTCTGGCGTTCATGTCGGGAACAACCCAAGATGGTGTTTGTTTACGGCCAAGCAGATGGAAATGGTTGAGACAGCACAGCTATAACGAAACAAGTACCCTCACAGACACCAATCACATCACACAACATTTCAAGTGCTTTTTGGACATTTCCGTGATCATGGATCCCTTCAGGCAGACGAACATGTAGGGAAGTGGCAGACTGTGTATACCAGATTGGAAGGACCAGGTTCTATAAGATATTGAGACATGTCCAAAAGAACAGATACCATCTTCATATAGATAATGCTTACCAGCCAATGATCTTCTTCAGAGCGGATGCACTCACATTGCTCAAACTCTTACAGGAATCAGTACACTGACTGCCGTGAGTACTAAGTATAGTGGACAGGGGCACTGCAAATGTAGTGTGTGGACAGTAAACTTGAAATGTGGTCTCATGGGGAGCATGCCAGAGATAAGTCCCTGCAGTCGCACTAGCCTCGGTGTCCTCAATGGCTCAGTCGGATAGAGCAACTGCCATGTAAGCAGGAGATGCCAGGTTCGAGTCCCGGTCAGTGCACACATTTTCAACAGTCCCCATTGATATTTATCAATGCCTGCAGGTAATGGTCTGGATTTCATTGTAATTTCATTCTTCAAGAGCTGCAAATCCACCAATATTATCTGTTCTTTTGGACATGTCCGAAAGAACAGGCACCATCTTCATACATTTGAGTGAATGGTTTGGCCACCTAGATCGCCCAACGTGAATCCCATCAAACATTTATGGGACATAATCACGAGGGGAGTTCGTGCACAAAAACCTGCTCTGGCAACACTTTTGCAATTGTGGATGGCTACAGAGGAAGCAGGGGACTTCCAACAACTTGTTTAGTCTATGCCACATTGAGTTGCTGCACTATGCCAGGCAAAAGAAGGTCCCACGTGATAGTAGTAGTGGCTTGTCAACCCAGTGCATGTGAATGAAGTAAGTTTCTCAATATGACAGAGTAATTTTTTGGAAAATATTTTACTTTCAGCATACAAATAAAACACGGCATATTTAGGATTCCCACATTTTGTTACCAGACAACTGTTCTCAAATGATTGCAGGGAAGCTGTTGGTTAAAAATATATAATTATCTCAAATTATCTCTTCACAGATTGATGATAAGATAGTTATCTTTTTCTTATTTGTCATATTTATTTGTGTGCCCACATAAATCTCTTTTCCAGTACATATACTGTACACAACATATTGAAATCATCAAACATATGTCATTTAAAATTTTATAATTAGTTGGATTCATACAGTGAATAATTACAAATTTGACGAAAATACTGTAGGGCTACAAATTATTTTTATTTTAAATTATTTTTGTTTACTACAATACTTACAATACTATTTACATCCCATGCTGCATTTTACTCTAATCATAAATAATTCAGAACTTCAAGTTTTCAACATTCACGTTTTTCGCTATGCAGTTGCTCTTTAATGACTAATCAATTGAGTGTCACTTAGGCAACTGGCATGTCCCTAACCATTTATCTAACCATGGAAAGGGTGGCTATAGTGCACTGTGGAGTATAAGCCACATTTCATTTCTGGCGAATCCCCACTTCATTGACAGGTGAATGCTAGGTTAAAAGCCAGAGTGAAAGAAATTGACCCAGTAGGATTCGATCGCACAACCTTTCAGTTTTTAGTCAAATACTATACCACTAGACCAGCACACCTGTCACACTTTCTCCTAACTCAAGATACTGCTGCTCTCTCGAGTTACTGCAGCCATTCAGTAGGTGACAGTGGCATCATTTTCACAACTTAATTTTAATTCATTGTAATTCAGCCACGTTACATGAAATGTTTATAAATTATATACAAAAACCTTTCTCATATGTCAGAGTATCTATTACTGTAAAAAGAATCAAATTCTCTGCAGCAGCTCCTGAGATTTAGCCTGCAAACACGGAAGCTAGGAGGTGGCTTCAATTTTTATATATATACCAGGTGGTTACAATTAAACCTTCCCTATTTAACACTTTATAACATAGAAACTAATTACCGTATGAGTACCAAACTTGGTAGCATTAATGTCAAGGACAAGGGAAGAAAAATAATGCAAAATCAATTCAATTGAAACACTTTTAATGTGCTGCTACAGTGTATAGTACCATTACATACCAGTAGCATTACTGTTACAAAAGGTCCAGAAGAGTTGAAAGCGCAGAATTTAATTCAGCACAGAAAAACTAAGCATGTCCATAGATATGCTGGCTTCCTCTCCTGATACGCTGCACTTCAGATCAGCACATGTGTGAATGTTCACCTGGTAAACCCTGTCCTTCAGATAGCTCCACAACCAGAAATCACAGGGAGTGAGATCAAATGATCGTGCCAGCCAAGCATTTGCAAATGATCAGCTGATAATTCAATCCTTTCCATATCTGTTTTGGAAAAGCAGGTGAACTTCATTAGCAACGTGCAGTGAGGCCCCATCTTGCATGAAAACTGTTGAGTTCAATGTGTCTCTCTCCTGTAGGGCAGGTATGACATGCTGGCGAAGCATATCGCAGTAACGCTGGCCAGTCACAGTGAGCGTCTTTGGTCCTTGAGCGCCAACCTGTTAAAAAAAGAATGGGCCAATGATGAATGTAGCCATGAAGCCACACTTTATGGTGAAATTTATACCATACAGAGGAACTTCATGCACAGTGACTGGATGTGAAGATCCTCATACTTGGAAATTTTGGGTGTTCACCTCACCTGAAAGAGAAAAATGAGCTTTGTCTGTCCATAGGATGGTCCACGGCCAGCCCTTATCAGCTTCAATCCTTGTGAGAAAGTGAAGAGCAAAGTCAACATGCTGTTGGGCATCCTATGGTGCAAGCTGCTGTATGATATGGGTACTCCTTGAGAATGGTTTGAAGCACCTTCTGTACAGTGGACCACGGGATGGTCAACTGTTGTGAAACAGCACGCGCACTACCTGATGATAGGCAATTGCACGCAGAATTGTCTGCCATAGCAACAGTGATTTCATCAACCACCTGTAGTGCAACCGGCCGTTGGCCTCTTCTCGGAGCGACACCCAGTTCTCCAGTTGATTTGAACATCATGCTCCAAACAGTAAGTAGAGAAAGAGGACCCTTCCGTAATCCTTTCAGCCGGCAATATTCTCTAAGTGCAGCTGCAGAATTACTGTTGTTTTGATAATAGAGCTTCACCAATAATGCCCCTGCTCCTTTTGTCCAAGCTTATGTTGACACATCAACAAGTGCACTGTGACTGGTCAGGTGTGTGAGACTATGAATCACAATGACTGATCACGGCACCTGGTAGCCATAGTTGGAACTGGATGCTGATGCTGTGACACATGGAAATCGGGCACCCTATACTCTGGACATCTTTGGTGCTAATATGGTAATTAGTTTCTGTGTTATAACATGTCAAATATGGAAAGTTTAATTATAACCAGAAAGATGTATAGTCTCAATTCTAAAAGCAAGTCAGTGTTACTGTAAATGTGGTGGACACCCGTTATGGACAAAACCTCAGGCAGGTCTGACCTTGAGACAACCAGGAGCTGGTAATTCACTTTACAGCTAATTTCATTGCAGCATTTATCTTTGCCAGGATTAAGTGCTCATATGTTACTACAGGCATGGGTTTCAATTGGCATACTGTACGATGAACATTATGAATTAGTGCATAAAACTGACATTCATATCAAAACCAACCAGTCAGCATGCAAGTGTGGATGCACTATTGAACCATTCTATGGACCCTGAACCCACATTTGACCAGTACCATGCTGCAGCATTCTTTAGACAGTTTGCATGTCGTCGTGGCAAAGGCAGTATGGGCAACCGAGCATGGTCTCTCTTCTCCAAGATGTCCTGTAGTGCCTCCTTCAACATAGATGGTCAACACAGATGCCGCAGAGCCCCCAAGTCCCTGGTGAATGCTCTTAAGTGAGAAAACATCTCAGTATATGGTATAAGGGAGAGCAAGTTGCATTACATGACAAAAGTGTATGTAAAACATAGTTTTATATGATGGAGCACAAGCTTAAAAAAAATCATTGTGTTTTAAAATGTTAAAAATTTCCTTCATGACCACACAGCTAAAAAAATTCAGAAACTGACGGAAGATAAATAACACAAATAATTCAGTTTTTATAGGCCGCAAATAACAGAAGTTTGAAATTAAAACTTTATACCACACTTCCAGTTGCTTCAATAGCTTTCCTTCCTTATGTTGCACAGCTGATCAGCAAACTCCTAATCATTTATGAAATGCCATATCTCTTATGAGAAGAACGTGGCACCTGCCATAACTTCAATGTAATTTGGGTGGCTTTTAGTGCTCGCTAATGTCAGTCAAAATGGTGGCACAGTGGCTAGCATCACAGCTTCTCAATTCTGTGCCCCATGTTTGAAACCTAATTACTACTTTTATTTTTGTTTTTTATTAATCTATCCATGTCCGTAGAAGGTTACTCCATGAATGTTTCTTTATCAAGGTAAGGGATACAGGGATATTAACTGCAAAATTACAACTTGGTTTCAAACTAAGTATAATACAAAACTATATTATATATGTGTGTAAGGAATTTTCATGGGTTACAATCTTTTTAAATTCTCATATTCTTATACACTGAGCAGCCAGAACATTATAACCACTGACCTACTATCGATATAAACCCATCAAGGTGATAGCAGTGTCACCTGGTGAGCAATGGCTGCTAGTCAGACACACACAGTGAGCATGCTGCCCATGTATAGAATGGGGATGATGAGCAATCTATCTGAGTTTGACCGAGGGCAGATAGTGATGGCCCAGAGGCTCGGCATGAGAATTTTGGAAACTGCATGGCTTGTCGGATGTTCCATAAGTGCTGTTGTCAGTGTCTTCAACACATGTGAAACCAAGATGAAATCAATTCCAGACGTTATGGGGTTTGATGGACACCTCTATATTACTGATGGCAGACATTGCAGGCTGGGCAGACTGGTAAAACAGGACAGGCAGCGAACTGTGGTGGAACTAACATCAGACTAATGCTGGGCAGAGTACAAGTGTGTCTGAACATGCAGTGCACCAAACATTCATAACAATGGGCCTCTGCAGCCAACAACCCATACATGTGCCGATGTTAACACCACAACATCAGCAAGAAATTGGCAAAGAGACCATTGGCACTGGATGTTGGTGCAGTGGCAGAGTGTTACATAGTCTGATGAATACCGACACCTTCTTCACCATGTCGATGGGAGGATGCGAATCCATCGTCTTTCAGGGCGACAACTCCTTAACACGTGTGCTGTGGGATGGAGACAAGCTGCCAGCGGCTTCACTATGCTCTGGGGAACATTCATGTGGGCATCCATGGGTCCAGTGGGGCTCATGCAAGGTGACATAATGGACAAGAGTATCGCACACTGGTTGCAGACCATGTACACCAGGGGTCGGCAACACGTTGATTGCGATCTACTGGTAGATAGCGAGTGCTTATTTGGTAGATCACGTGAGTACTGAGAGTGCAAAAGAAAAATTGTTAAATAAAATCGTCAATTGTTTTCCGTAGCAGTAAAAATGCATTATTGTTCAACACAAGTTGTTTTGTTTGTTAATAACAGCGTAGAACTGGTACCAACATCTACCTTGAACCTCTAAAATTTTTTGCCGCATTAATTAAATCAGCTGCCACCTGCACGGCACTAGTTGCTGCATTGTTTCACTCATCTTTGTGAAATGTGTTTGATTTGCGTCAGGAGAAGGCGATGAGTTTTGTGCCATGTACTACCAACTTCTGCGATGTAGTAGAGTGTGGAAAGGACATAGGTAGAACTTTTTTGTGCCATCAGTACTCAGCACTGAGCATACCTTGTTGACAATTTCGTGAATGTACGAGTAGTGCAGCGACTTCATGCATAATGAGTTGTGTATCAAAAAAACATGAAATTTATCATTTTCATTCTGAATGGGAATTTGTCGTAACTGAAAGAAATGTCACATGCATTTGTTTATTGTGCACCCACATGTTAACACCGAGTTTCCTGTAAACTCCGAACTGAGAAAATCAAGAAACTTAAAAATCAATTAAGTGTTCAACAAAGCATGTTCACAAAACCAGTAGACAAAAGTGTTGCTGCCACTCTTGCTTCTTATTGTATTTCGAATGTATTGGTGAAAAGAAAGAAACCCTTTGAAGATGGTGAATTCGTAAAAGAAGCATTTTGAGAAGCTGTTAGCGAGTTGTTTCATAATTTCAAGAACAAGTCTGAAATAGCTGCTGCCATTAGATATCTTCAACATTCACCGAGAATGGTCACAAGGAGATTTAAAAATATGTCTAATGATGTTTTCTCTCAACTGAAAACAGATTTGGATGAGTCCATTGATGCAACAGGTACTGCTCAGATGCCAGTTTTTGCAAGGATGGTTTTTAATAACTTTACTGTCAAGGAAGAACTTTTGAAAGTAATTTCTTTGAAAGGCCATACAAAAGGAGAAGATATATTTTTTGCCATGAAGCAACTCATTCTATTGGAGAAAATACCTATCCACAAGCTTGTAAGCATTACCACAGATGGAGCCAGCATTGAGAGGTTCTAAAAGTGGTTTTATTGCTCTGTGCCAAAGAGATGAAAGTTTTCCACCGTTTCATGAAACTATGAATACTGTTGTAAAGATAGTCAACAAAATTAGGTCTCACTCTTTTCAAAGAAGACTTTTCACAGATTTGGCAAATGAACTAGAACTACAGTATGAAGATTTACTGCTCCACACTGAAGTGCATTGGCTCAGCAAGGGAAAAGTGCTGCAACATTTTCACAAGCTTTTACCAGCTATAAAACTATTTTTGCAAGAACAAGATGAGAATAATTTGTCAGCTTGTATTGATGATACTCTCTGGCTTATGAATTTTGCTTTCTTAATTGACCAAACAGAAAAGCTTAACCCTTAACTACTATGGCCATTCACAGGTACACAATTACTATGGAAGGGTTTCACAAACTGCATCTTTATATTTTATGAATCAAACCAGAATTTTGCTGATATATATAGTTTCTTGACTTCTTGTCATTCATTACACTTCTTAGAGGTGGTCTTTGTAGAAATTTGATTTTTGTTAAACAATGCAGTATTTTAAACACTTTGACAATTAAAACAAAGTGAAATTTGGAGCATATTTTTATTTTATGAGTTATGAAAATAACAGAAAATAGTTAGCTCTCTGCTCACACACAGATTTTCATCAGAGGGATTATATTACAAATTGGCAATATAACTAGAAGGAAAAATCGAACTTGACTTACGATAAATTGTGTGTGAAGTCAACTTTCAGTGTACAACTCATCTTTGCAATGTAGAGTGAATATTTCAATCCATAAGTCTATGAATGGAGAAACTTTGCCACATTTTACTTCTAAAATTACAAGTAAAAACTAAGTACGTGTTCTCATGTGCCACTGAAATATACTTTAGTCAATTTCCACCTGCACACACTTCACGTAGATCTTCCTGGAACACTCCAAACAAATCGGAATGCCACACTGTTGGCATAGATATCTTGTTTTCCTCTTCAGATGAGGAGCGCAAACGGCACACGTTTTCGGTTTTTGAATTCTTCTTTCTGTGTCTGAGGCTCGTCTTGTAAGTGAAGTATTTTTCTGATGGTGTCACTCAACTCTCGTGGCAAGCATCCAATAGAAATTATACGCTTCATATGAGGTTCAACTAGGTCTCTTGCTAGAGTCTTCATGAAGCTCAATCTCGTCATTACCTCTGTCTTTGGATAAGCTTGATGTACCACATAACAATTTACACCACAAGCAACATCCACTAATGTGAAGAAAATGGCCAAAGGCCACCTTCTCGTCCGGCGGCTTGACGAATAAGCTGCACACCTTTGGTCGAGACAGTACTCACCACCTTTTATTGTGTTATAAAACAGGATGATCTCAGGTTTTCCTGATTCAGGATCATTGTTTACTGAGTGGTGCATAGAAGATATCAGTATTGCAGCTTTGGACTTTTTGGGCACGAAGGAAACCAGAGTCACACCATAAACAGATGTCTTCACACCACATTTCTTATTAGGTAAGAAGTTCCGTGGGATCTCTTTTTCGTTCTTTTTCAGCGTACCAGTGTATGTGAGACCTTTTTTTGAAAGTTCATTGACTACTACTACTGATGAGTACCAGTTGTCACCTGTAACATTTCTCCTTGAGTTTTCAGAGGGTTTCACCAATCGAAGAACAGCCTGTGTGGGAAAACTGTGACCTTTCTCATGGCTGGGAGGGGCGTGACAGTCGCTGCCTTCTCCAGAATACTTGTATGCATTATACAAGTAATTTGTATGAGCGTAAGTCAAACACTGAACTTTCAGGCCATACTTTGCCAGTTTTGGCTGCCTCAGAGTGTAGCGGCAGTGGGGAGTGTGGCGCGTCGCACAGTACACCCCAGGTGTTACATGCTTCACCCACTGTCCCTGCCGTCGAGACATCTTTGCGGGTACCGGTCGCAGTTGGGCCACCCTCTCCCCAAGGGGACTGGCGGGTTCAGCGGTGTTCACGGTGCACGAGGTGGAGGGTAAATGTGGAGGCTGGCCGTGTGGCATCGCCCGCTCTGCCTGTGGGGAGCACATGTGGCCACTCGTTCAGCAAGGTCTGAGCAGGCACACGGGGGTAGAGGTTTATTAGTTATTGGGAGCTCCAACGTCAGGCGGGTGATGGAGCCCCTTAGGGAAATAGCGGAAAGGTCGAGGAAGAAGGCCAGTGTTCACTCTGTCTGCTTGCCGGGGGGTCTCATCCGAGATGTGGAGGAGGCCCTGCCAGCGGCGATAGAGAGCACTGGGTGCACCCAACTGCAAATTGTTGCTAATGTCGGCACCAATGACTCCTGCCATCTGGGTCCAGAGGTCATCCTCAGTTTGTACAGGCGGTTGGCGGAATTGGTGAAGGTGGAAAGCCTCGCTCGCGGGGTGGAATCAGAGCTAACTATTTTTAGTATCGTTCCCAGAACCGATCGCGGTCCTCTGGTTTGGAGCTGAGTGGAAGCCTTAAACCAGAGGCTCAGATGATTCTGCGGAGATCTGGGGTGCAAATTTCTCGACCTCTGCTATCGGGTGGAGAAATGTAGGGTCCCCCTGAATAGGTCAGGCGTGCATTACATGCCGGAAGCGGCTACAAGGGTAGCGGAGTACGTGTGGAGTGCACATGGGGGCTTTTTAGGTTAGAGAATTCCCTCCCTAGGCCCGACAAGACGCCTCCTGAGATGCGGCGAGGTAGGAGTAGGCTAAATGCAACAGGGAATAACAGTATTAATGTGCTAATAGTAAACAGCAGGAGCGTCTATAGAAAGGTCCCAGAACTGCTCTCATTAATAAACGGTCACAACGCCCATATAGTACTAGGGACAGAAACCAGACGTAAACAGTAATGAAATCTTAAACTCAGATTGGAATGTATACCGCAGAGACAGGCTGGACAGTGAAGGGGGAGGCCTGTTTATGGTGATAAGAAGCGCAATAGCATTGAAGGAAATTGACGGAGATCTGAAATGTGAAATGATTTTGGTGAAGGTCACAGTTAAAGCATGCTCAGACATGGTAATTGGATGTCTCTATACGCCCCCTGGCCCAGCAGCTATTGTGGCTGAACACCTGAAGCATAATTTGGAAAATATTTTGAGTAGATTTCCCCACCATGTTATAGTTCTGGGTGGAGATTTTAATTTGCCGGATATAGACTGGTAGAATCAAACATTCATAACGGGTGGCAGGGACAAAGAATCCAGTGAAATTTTTTAAAGTGCTTTATCTGAAAACTACCTTGAGCAGTTAAACAGAGAACCGATTCGTGGCGATAACGTATTAGACCTTCTGGTGACAAACAGACCCGAACTATTTGAAACAGTTAATGCAGAACTGGGAATCAGCGATCATAAAGCGGTTACTGCATCGATGATTTCAGCCATAAATAGAAATATTAAAAAAGGGAGGAAGATTTTTCTGTTTAGCAAAAGTGACAAAAAGCAGATTACAGAGTACCTGATGGCTCAACAAAAAAGTTTTGTCTCAAGTACAGATAGTGTTGAGGATCAGTGGACAAAGTTCAAAACCATCGTACAATATCCGTTAGATGAGTACGTGCCAAGCAAGATCGTGAGAGATGGAAAAGAGCCACCGTGGTGAACAACAGAGTTAGAAAACTGCTGCGGAAGCAAAGGGAACTTCACAGCAAACATAAACATAGCCAAAGCCTTGCAGACAAACAAAAATTCCGCGAAGAGAAATGGAGTGCGAGGAGGGCTATGCGAGAGGCGTTCAATGAATTCGAAAGTAAAGTTCTATGTACTGACTTGGCAGAAAATCCTAAGAAATTTTGGACTTCTGTCAAAGCGGTAGGGGCATCAAAACAAAATGTCCAGACACTCTGTGACCAAAATGGTACTGAAACAGAGGATGACAGACTAAAGGCCGAAATACTAAATGTCTTTTTCCAAAGCAGTTTCACAGAGGAAGACTGCACTGTAGTTCCTTCTCTAGATTGACGCACAGATGACAAAATGGTAGATATCGAAATAGACGACAAAGGGATAGAGAAACAATTAAAATCGCTCAAAAGAGGAAAGGTCGCTGGACCTGATGGGATACCAGTTCGATTTTACACAGAGTACGCGAAGGAACTTGCCCCCCTTCTTGCAGCGGTGTACCGTAGGTCTCTAGAAGAGCATAACGTTCCAAAGGAATGGAAAAGGGCACAGGTCATCCCCATTTTCAAGAAGGGACGTTGAACGGATGTGCAGAATTATAGACCTATATCTCTAACATCAATCAGTTGTAGAATTTTGGAACACGTATTATGTTCGAGTATAATGACTTTTCTGGAGACTAGGAATATACTCTGTAGGAATCAGCATGGGTTTCAAAAAAGACGGTTGTGTGAAACCCAGCTCGCGCTATTCGTCCACAAGACTCAGAGGGCCATAGACACGAGTTCACAGGTAGATGCCGTGTTTCTTGACTTCCGCAAAGCGTTCAATACAGTTCCCCACAGTCGTTTGATGAACAAAGTAACAGCATATGGACTATCAGAACAATTGTGTGATTGGATTGAAGAGTTCCTAGAAAACAGAACGCAGCATGTCATTCTCAATGGAGAGAAGTCTTCCAAAGTAAGAGTGATTTCAGGTGTGCCGCAGGGGAGTGCCATAGGACTGTTGCTATTGACAATATACATAAATGACCTTGTGGATGACATCGGAAGTTCACTGACGCTTTTTGCAGATAATGCTGTGGTGTATCGAGAGGGTGTAACAATGGAAAATTGTACTGAAATGCAGGAGGATCTGCACCGAATTGACGCATGGTGCAGGTAATGGCAATTCAATCTCAATGTAGAAAAGTGTAATGTGCTGCAAATACATAGAAAGATCATTTAGCTATAAAATAGCCGGTCAGCAACTGGAAGCAGTTAATTCCATAAATTATCTGGGAGTACGCATTAGGAGTGATTTAAAATGGAATGATCATATAAAGTTGATCGTCGGTAATCCAGATGCCAGACTGAGATTCATTGGAAGAATCCTAAGAAAATGCAATCCGAAAACAAAGGAAGTAGGTTACAGTACGCTTGTTCGCCCACTGCTTGAATACTGCGCAGCAGTGTGCGATCCGTACCAGACAGGGTTAATAGAAGAGATAGAGAGGATCCAACGGAGAGCAGCGCACTTCGTTACATGATCATTTAGTAATCGCGAAAGAATTACGGAGATGATAGATAAACTCCAGTGGAAGACTCTGCATGAGAGACGCTCAGTATCTCGGTGCAGGCTTTTGTTAAAGTTTCAAGAACATACCTTCACTGAAGAGTCCAGCACTATATTGCTCCCTCCTACGTATATCTCGCGAAGAGGATAAAATCAGAGAGATTAGAGCCCACACAGAAGCACACTGACAATCCTTCTTTCCACGAACAATATGAGACTGGAATAGAAGGGAGAACCGAGGTACTCAGGGTACCCTCCGCCACACACCGTCAGGTGGCTTGCAGTGTATGGATGTAGATGTAGATGCACGTTCTAAACCCAAACCTTCCACAAAAAGGAACAAGCATTTCATCGACACACACTGTTGCACCTACAGAGTAGCAAAGTTGACTGTTTTTGATGAAACGCAAAAAGATTTGTGAAATTGCTGCTGATTTGTCTATTTTCTTTCTTTCCTTCCGATCATCTGCTTTGTCAAATTGTAATGCAGACAATAAAGTAGAAATTTTTCTTTGGTAAAGTGCATCTGAAAACATCTCTGCCTGTTCCATCGGTTGCAAACAAGCTGTAAACAGACTCGTTCCCCGACTTGAAAATGGCTGAATACACTACTAGACCAATCAGAGCCTTCAATTCAATGACATCAACATCTTGTAGATAGGATAAGAGATTGTTAGCATACTGTGCTCTAAGCTTAGATATTTTTAGATTTGTCCTTTTAGATTTGTCCATCGAATGATTTAGTCTAGAATGTCTGGTGTAAAGAACAGTTTCCATACCTCCAAAACAGCAGCACCGTCTGTCGCAGTCCAGGGAGCTGCAAGATGATTATTTGTTTCCTTGTTCTTACGTTAGCTGATTGCTGCTTTCTTTCCCATAGAAAACATCTGTTCTTATCGAAGAAGTAAGCTCCATTGTCATCAGCTGTCACATCTTCAACACTTTCAGTTTCCTGCTCTGAATTAGTGTTGTGATCACTAAATATCTCAAAATCAGGGTCATTATTGCTGTCATCAAAAGTCTTCATCCGAAGATTCAACGTGGCAATCTTGAACATCCACATCTGTCTCACATAACACATGTTGCATAGAAGGCCCAGTTTTCTCCGCCATGGAGAAACAGTAGCATGGAACAAAAACACGGCACACTGTGGTACATCTGTGAGACCTCTCAAGGCTAATAATTATGAAACAAAGAGCAGCAAGAATGCTGGCATATGTAGCTTGACAGCCAATAGGAAGGTACACGGAAGAGTCCATTTGGCTTTGGCTTTGCAGTGTGTGAGTAATATCTCGACACAAAAATCAGTAGCGGTCTGAGAGACGGTCGTTTTAGTTAAGTGCTAATGAGCTGAATTTTAAATTTCAAAGCAATGACAAAGATATTGCTGATATGATATCTGAAGTAAATTCTTTTACTGAAAAATTGTTTTTGTTGGAGTGCTGCCTTGAGAGGGATGAATTAAGACATTTTCCAACTCTGAAGACACAAATAGAAGAAAGTGGGATACCTTACAATAGTAAATGTCATGCATAATGATCTCCAATTTGAGGGATGATTTCATTGATCAGTTTTCAGACTTCAAAAAGATTTCAGTCGTAATCCAGTTTGTAGCTTTTCCTTGGGCTAACAGAAGTAGTAAAGGCAGCAGAGGATCAAGTAGGTAAAAAGACGAGGGCTAGTAGAAATCCTTGGGTAACAGAAGAAATATTGAATTTAATTGATGAAAGGAGAAAATATAAAAATGCAGTAAATGAAGCACGCAAAAAGGAATACAAACGTCTCAAAAATGACATCGACAGGAAGTGCAAAATGGCTAAGCAGGGATGGCTAGAGGACATATGTAAGGATGTAGAGGCTTATCTCACTAGGGGTAAGATAGATACTGCCTACAGGAAAATTAAAGAGACCTTTGGAGAAAAGAGGACCACTTGTATGAATATTAAGAGCTCAGATGGAAACCCAGTTCTAACCAAAGAAGGGCAAGCAGAAAGGTGGAAGGAGTATATAGAGGGTCTATACAAGGGTGATGTGCTTGAGGACAATATTATGGAAATGGAAGAAGATGTAGATGAAGATGAAATGGGAGATACGATACTGCGTGAAGACTTTGACAGAGCACTGAAAGACCTGAGTCGAAACAAGGCCCCCGGAGTCGACAACATTCCATTGGAACTACTGACGGCCTTGGGAGAGCCAGTCCTGACAAAACTCTACTATCTGGTGAGCAAGATGTATGAGACAGGCGAAATACCCTCAGACTTCAAGAAGAATATAATAATTCCAATCCCAAAGAAAGCAGGTGTTGACAGATGTGAAAATTACCGAACTATCAGTTTAATAAGTCACAGCTGCAAAATACTAACGTGAGTTCTTTACAGACGAATGGAAAAACTAGTAGAAGCCGACCTCGGGGAAGATCAGTTTGGATTCCGTAGAAATGTTGGAATATGTGAGCCAATACTGACCCTACGACTTATCTTAGAAGCAAGATTAAGGAAGGGCAAACCTACATTTCTAGCATTTGTAGACTTAGAGAAAGCTTTTGACAATGTTGACTGGAATACTCTCTTTCAAATTCTGAAGGTGGCAGGGGTAAAATACAGGGAGCGAAAGGCTATTTACAATTTGTACAGAAACCAGATGGCAGTTATAATAGTCGAGGGACATGAAAGGGAAGCAGTGGTGGGGAAGGGAGTGAGACAGGGCTGTAGTCTATCCCCGATGTTATTCAATCTGTATATTGAGCAAGCAGTAAAGGAAACAAAAGAAAAATTCGGAGTAGGTATTAAAGTCCATGGAGAAGAAATAAAAACTTTGAGGTTCGCCGATGACATCATAATCTGTCAGAGACAGCAAAGGACTTGGAAGAGCAGTTGAACGGAATGGATAGAGTCTTGAAAGGAGGATATAAGATGACCATCAAAAAAACCAAAACGAGGATAATGGAATGTAGTCGAATTAATTCGGGTGATGCTGAGGGAATTAGATTAGGAAGTGAGACACTTAAAGTAGTAAAGGAGTTTTGCTATTTGGGGAGCAAAATAACTGATGATGGTTGAAGTAGAGAGGATATAAAATGTAGACTGGCAATGGCAAGGAAAACGTTTCTGAAGAAGAGAAATTTGTTAACATCGAGTATAGAATTAAGTGTCAGGAAGTCATTTCTGAAAGTATTTGTATGGAGTGTAGCCATGTACGGAAGTGAAACATGGACAATAAATAGTTTGGACAAGAAGAGAATAGAAGCTTTCGAAATGTGGTGCTACAGAAGAATGCTGAAGATTAGATGGGTGGATCACATAACTAATGAGGATTTATTGAATCGGATTGGGGAGAAGAGAAGTTTGTGGCACAACTTGACCAGAAGAAGGGATCGGTTGGTAGGACATGTTCTGAGGCATCAAGGGATCACAAATTTAGTATTGGAGGGCAGCGTGGAGGGTAAAAATCGTAGAGGGAGACCAAGAGATGGCTACACTAAGCAGATTCAGAAGGATGTAGGTTGCAGTAGGTACTGGGAGATGAAGAAGCTTGCACAGGATAGAGTAGCATGGAGAGCTGCATCAAACCAGTTTCAGGACTGAAGACCACAACAACAACAACAACAACAACAACAACAACAACAACATTGTGGACCATTGAATATATCTTCTTACATTGCAAAAGTTTTTGACATAGATAGGCCAGTTCTTGAACTTGAAATACTATCATTAAAAATGATTTGTTTCTCAAAAGTGTTGCAGAACCCAAAACCTTTTGGCCTCTAATCCCTCAGGGGAAACACCCTATCTTAGTCAATGTTGCTCTTATAATAAAGGCCTTGTTTGCTTCTACCAACCTGTGTGAATCACTGTTTTCAAATATGAACTTTATTAAAAATAAACACAAAACAAGGTTGACAAATGTTCATTTATTTTGACTCCTCTTTCACTGAGTGAAGTTTCTGGGAGATCGGGTTATGGCACTTGCCCTGTTCTCCTCATTAGATGCACACAGGAGAGCATCACAAGAAAACACTGTATGTGTCTGTGTACAGTACAGATAAAAATATTGTCCAATGGAGCAAAGAACTGGGTTTCACTTTAAATACTGGAGAGATCTGCAACCTGTTACTACAGGTCTGCTGTGCACCTCGAGGGCTAGTCACTTATCACGCACATTACTTTTCAGCATCAGTTTAGGAAGACATAACAAATACTCATTTCTTTATGACAAAGGTAAGATAAATAAGCCAAGAGCCACCAATATTTATTTGGCATTACATTAAGGCACAAATCACTTTTCCAGTTTATTTTTCTTCTTTCGCCTTTTCTTGACTTCCAGTGGCAGAGACTCCTGGTACTCCTTTGCTGTTCTTTGAATTACATAAAGACGAGCTGCCAGTCCACCAATATTAACTGTCAGTATTCTTATCATCTTAAAAAGCCCATGCGTTGTTGATACAGCCTGAAACAAATTACATTCCTGGTTATAAAAGCAATTATCACAGTTAAGGCTGATGTGTAAACGTAACATACAAGATTATCTCACACAAAACAGTATGGAATTTTCTTGTTTTCACATATGATATTAATGTCATTCATAATAAAATAACACACAAACACACACACAAAATTTCTAGCTTTCGCAACCAATGGTTGCTTCTTCAGGAAAGAGGGAAGGAGAGGGAAAGACGAAAGACATGATATGTCTGCTTGTGTCTGTGTATGTGCGGATGGATATGTGTGTGTGTGCGCGAGTGTACACCTGTCCTTTTTTCCCCCTACGGTAAGTCTTTCCATTCCCAGGATTGGAATGACTCCTTACCCTCTCCCTTAAAACCCACATCCTTTCGTCTTTCCCTCTCCTTCCCTCTTTCCTGAAGAAGCAACCATTGGTTGCGAAAGCTAGAAATTGTGTGTGTGTGTTTGTGTGTTATTTTATTGTGCCTGTCTACCGGCGCATTCTCGCTTGGTAAGTCTTGGCATCTTTGTTTTTAATATATTTTTCCCATGTGGAAGTTTCTTTCTATTTTAATGTCATTCATAAGATTACATGTGTCTTAATGTCACAGTAGTTTTGTGTAGGGAAGGACTACTTCTAAAAGATGTTCATATTTTCTACTAATATTTAGTATGCAGATAACCATTTTGTATAATAAAGATTCTAATTAGTTTACAGTAAGCAAGAAGACAGTTATTTGGATGTTTCAATGATGGTGTCTATGATTTCTTGAGGAATATTTCAATAGGATTACAGCCATAAACTCTTTCTCAGAAACATCATGCTAACCACTGTAAACCTAATATTCAAATTTGTTGACTAACACGCTCTCCCAGAGTGAGCCAGAAAAGCTCTAGCTAAGGGTGTTTCTGCGCAAGTTGAACGTCTTTGGGTATATAAAGGTAATGTAATGTAATGATCATGGTTTTAAATTGTAGCTTGTGTTCAACCTTGCACATACAATTCCAAATGTTTCCTGCTTCCTAGAATCTTCTCCACAGCTGTGAAGTGATACTATGGGTGATATTCAGCCACTGTCTAATACATATAGACTTCAACTGGTCAATAATCCAACGTGATGTGACTTTACATTATGTCAGTAAAATGTTTTGTTTTGTTTTGTTTTGGGGCACATAAACAACTAGGGTCATATGTGCCCAGGTCAAAACTGTACAACAAGAAGACAAAAAAGGATGATTACATGTCAATCCCAATCAACAGAAGCGAAGACAGCTAAAAATAGGGACGCGGAGAAAGGTCTGTAAAATATGCCACAGAGAAACGGGGGTCCAGAACTAAAATTTAAAGGGCCTTCGCCATATTACTATGATGAACAAAAAGTAAAACACTGTCGACAGCCCATGCATTGTTCACTAAAACCGCCGATAACTCAGACAGAAAACCGTCAGGAAATGGCAGACAGTCAAAAGTTGGGTGCAATGTGCACAAAGTGGTGAGAGAGCACCACTTAACAAATGGCAGTGGCTAAAGAGAGAGTGCCCTATACGCAACCTAATTATAATGATTTTCTCATAGCGAGAGGGCTGAGACGAGGTGGTCCAAGCTGCTGGGAGAGGATAACTCGGAGCTTGTTCCCATGAAAGGAGGACTAGTGGTAATGTCAAAGTGACACCACGTGCTGACAGATGGCAACAGAGAGAGAAAGTAAGAACTACCTGATTGAGGTACAAGGACTGCAGCCTTGGCAGCAGTGTCAGCAACCTCATTTCCTGTCAGACTGATGTGACCAGGAACCCACATAAACATCACAGTGGCTCCATCAACAGTAAGTTGGTGACAGCCTTCCTGGACCCGTTGCACTAAGGGATGGACAGTGGGCTGTACACAGAAGCTTTGAAGAGTGCTGAGTGTGTCTGGGCGGATGATGCAATAGAAAAGCCTGTGTTGCCGGATCTACTGTGTGGCCTGATACAGAGTGAAGAGCTCTGCTTTAAATACTGAGCAGTGTTCTGGAAGCCGATGCTGAAAAATGTGCTGACAATGACGAAAGCACACGACACCACAGTCAGTCCGAGAGCCAACAGTGTACACAAAGGTACTATCACGAAATTTCATGAGAAGATCGTGAAACTGAAGTCGATAGAACGAGGCTGGAGTAGTGTCCTAAGGAAGTGAACGAAGGTCAAGGTAAACACAGGCTGCCGCTCAAAGTTAAGGTGGTGAAGGGGTCTGCCCCCATGGGAAAGTTGCAGGTAGTGTGAATTTAAGCTGCTGGAGCAAGAGCTGAAACCAAACCCCAGGAGGTTACAGAGAGGAGGGACACACGCCATACTGGCAATCAAAGGAGTCATTGAAGAAGGAGGCATAGGATGGGTGACCACACATGGAAGACAAACACCATGCATATCCTCTGAAGAGAAAGTCATGGCAGTAGGACAGCCGTAGTTCAGCAGCTTCTGCATACAGACTCTCAACTGGGCTAGTGTAAAGGGTGCCAGTTGCCAAATGGATGCCACGGTGGTGGATAGCATTAAGACGGCATAAGAGGGACAGATGTGCAAATGCATAAATGAAACATCCATACTGTAATTTTGAATGGACAAGGGACCAGTACAAACGGAAGAGGGTGGTTTGATCTGCACCCACAAGAAGTATCATTGAGGACATTGAAGGACCGCATACAGCGTGCTGCCAGGTACGACACGTGGGACGACCAAGAGAGTTCCTATTGAGTATGAGCCCCAGGAACTTTGTAGTATCAACAAACGGAAGAGCAGCAGGCCCACAATGTGAAGACGGTGGAAGAAACCAATTGTGCTGCCAGAAATTCATACAAACGGTTTTGTCAGAGTAAAAACAAAAGCCATTGTTGATGCTCCATGAGTGAAGACGATCGAGACGTCACTGAAGACAAGTCCATGGAGAACTGCTATATATGGCAAAATCATCAACGAAAAGGGAGCCGGAGATGCCCGCCGGGAGACAGGCCATTATAGGGTTAATGATCAAGACGGAACCCTGAGGCACATCATTTTCCTGGATAAAGGTGTCCGACAAGGCAGAAACCATGCATATCATGAAAACTCAGTCTTTTAAAATTCCTCAAGCAAACAGGGCAGGCAGCCACAAGAGCCCCGTGTGTAGAGAGTACAAAGGATATCAGTCCTCCAGCAGGTGTTGTAGGCTTTCTCCAAATCGAAAAACAAGGCCACAGTCTGGGATTTCCACAGAAAACCATTCATGACATGGGTGGAGAGAGAGACGAGATGGTCAACTGGAGAACACTACGCTCGAAATCCACACTGTGCAGTGGTTAGTAAATTGCAAGACTCGAGCACCATACCATATGGGTATGAATCATACATTCCATCACCCTGCAAACATAGCTGGTGAGAGCAATGGGGCAGTAGCTAGAAGGAAGGTGTTTGTCCTTACTGGGCTTAGGTATGTGTATGACAGTGGCTTCACGCCAGTGTGTGGCAAACATTCCCTCTGCCCAGTTACGGTTGTATGTGTTAAGCAGAAAGTGCTTGACAGCAAGATAGGTGCTGCAACATCTGAATGTGAACGGTGTCTGGCCCTGGGGCAGAGGATCAGGATGAAGTGAGAGCATGGTCTAGCTCCCTCATAGTAAAAGCGGCATTGCAGCACTCACAATTCGGAGAAGAGAAGAGTATTGCCCGAGCCTCCTCTGCTCATTTTCAAAGGAGGAAGGCGGGCTGGTAGTGAGAGGAGCTTGAAATCTCTGCAGAATGATGGCCCAAGGTGTTGAAGATGGCAAGAGGATCTACAATGACACTGTCTGCTACTGTCAGGCCAGAAATTGGGGAATGGATCTTGGTCCCAGAGAGCCATTGGAGATTCGCCCACATGACAGAATACGGAGTCAAACTGTTGGAAGAACTAGTGAATGATATCCAGCTAGCTTTTTTGCTATCTTGAAGAACGCGATGACACGGTGCATTCATCTGTTTATAATGAATGCAGTTTGCCATCGTAGGATGACAGGTAAAAATGCGGAGAGGACGTCTCTATGTGCGAATTGCGTTGCAGCACGCCTCAGTCCACCAAGTGACCAGGACACGGCGTAGTAAAGAGGAGGTGCAGGGAATGGAACATTCTGCAGCAGTAAGGATAACGCCTGTAAGATATTCCACCAGGAAATCACAAATGGGGAAATAATGTTAGTCGCCAGGGAGGAGTATAGCCTCCAGTTGGCGTTAGTAGGTGCCATTTGGATGTGCAGGAAGGCGCAGTAGGAGTCAGCAAATGGATAACACATGGGAAATGGTTGCTCGAGTATGTGTCAGAGAGAATGGACCACTCGAGATGATGGCAAGTTGGACAGTGCAGGAGAATAGGTCCAAATGGGAATAGGTGTGCGTGGAGTTTGAAAGGAACGTATGTGCTCCTATGTTAAGGCAGAAGAGATAAAGTTGATTAAGAAGGTCAGCGAAGAGGGGATGGTGCACATTAAAGTGACCAAGCAGCACAAAGGTTTGAGGTAGCTGCCGAAAAAGCTTGAGGAAATCTGTCCTGGTGATATCATATGACGGAGGGATGTAAACGGGACAAAGGGAAAAAGTCAAGTGAGGAAGAAAAAGGCGAACTGTAACAGCTTGAAGGTGGGTAGTTGGGGAGATGGGTTGACTACGAACATCATCCCGAATGAGCACCATAACTCCCCCATGAGATGGAATGCTGACCTCAGGCGGAAGATCAAAATGGACCAGGAAGAAATGCGAGAGCTCAAAGGAGTCATGAGGACGCAATTTTCTTTCCTGAAGGCAGACAACAAGTGGATGCTGCAATTCTAAGAGCAGCCATAAATCCATTTTAATGGATCTATGTGACTTGCGAGTGACTGGGTAAGGCACTTTTTCCTTCAGCCAGATCTCCAAGATAGACCGCTCATCGAGATACACGGCATTATCACGGAAGAGAGGGGGGGGGACAGAATGGTCACCATTGCAGTTGTTGCAGCGGGTAGGAGGAGGTAGACAACGGCCCTCGTGAGCATCCCTACCACATGTTACACATTTGGCTGGATGTCGACAGGACTCTCGTGTGTGTGGTTGTAATGACGACACTGGTAGCAGCACATTGGGTTCAGAATATATGGTCTGACTGTGATAACTTCATAACCTGCTTTGATCACTGACAGAAGAACCACTCTACCAAAAGTGAGAAAGAGAGTGCATGTGGGCACTAAGGAGGCATCTACTTTTTTCATCACCTGATGGACAGTAATGACACCCTGATCAGAGATGTTCATTTGGATTTCTGCCTCAGTCAGTCCATCAAGCAGCCTAGTGTAAATAACACCACAGGAACAATTCAGTGCTCGATGGGCCTCGACACCAAACAGGATAGCCATGGAGGAGCTAAACTGCAAGCAGTTGTTGTGCTTGTGACTCAGTGAATCAGAAGTAGTCTCCAAAAGCAAATTCAATTGTGTAAACAAGAGCAGTATTTCACAGGGCCAGCAACTGCATCAATAGCTTTCTGAATAATAAGCGGCTTTACCGTAGAGAAGAACTGACCACCTTCAGTACGTAAAACCATGAGGAACCTTGGTGCAGCTGGGAGGGTTCTTGAATCATCAGCCTCATTCTGTTTACATTTCATAGCCACTGACTGTGAAGATGATTGGCTCATTTTGAGAAAATCCCCCATGATTGCCAGCATCTCAGATGGCATGCTACTTCCAACTGGGGGCCCCCTTCAGAAGAGGGTGCACCTCCCTCAGGTGATTGTTCACACCTCAGGCCACACCTCCCAAACACCTGACAGAGGGACCAATCAGCAATCTGGGAAGGTAGCAGTTCAGGTAACCACACCTCCCTGGGTCTGGCCTGTACCAAAGAGTATGTGCGAACCGTACATGTCACTTGTTACGCGTCGGACGCGTGGGCCGGCCTTCAGGAGCACACAGGGAGAAAGAAAAAGAAGAACTTCAAACGCCGAAGTGGAGGATGGGTAGGAGAAGGAGAACGACGAAAAAAGAAAGGAACAGTGGACAGTATTCTGATATTGACTACCACAAACGCAGAATACATTTCCAAAAACAACCCAGACATTTTCCCCAAGGGAGGGGAAAAAGAACAGCAAGAGGAGAGACATGCAGTGTGGAACGGAAAAGATGCTGCAAAGGCTGGGGCCATTTGGTAGCCAAGCATGAACCCACCAAAGAGCGGCGTGCCCTCTAGGGGGTCAGTCAAATGTATTCACTGTATTAACTTGCTTCTATATGACTCAGATACCATGTGCCAAGTCCCTACAAACACGATCTTCAGATGAACTATACCTACCACTTACACCAGTGGTGTTATCATATATGTCACATTTCCATGTTGACACACTACAGCAGGCTTGGCCAAACAGTGCTCCGCGAATGCAAATAATTGTGCTGCATGCCTGTCTATCTCCCTGAGCATAGCGATCAGGGGTGAGAAGGAAAAAGCAAAAGGAAGGCTGTGGCCAGGTGCAGCTAGAGTAAGGCAGTGGCCATATCACACGCCAAGCAGTTTGCTAGCAATACTAGTAGTGTTGAACTGGATATATATTCTGCATTAGTAATAATAATGCCTCTGCACTTGTCCAGAAAAAGAAAAAGTGAAGAACCCACACTGTGAAATGCAAAATGGGAACTGCTTTACTTTTTCATTTGTTTGAGGACCATGCAAAGAACTTAAAATGCCAATGCACTACTTTGGACTGGAGGAAAACACTCACTGGAGTGTCATTACAACACCAGACACAAAGAAAATATGATGCACTTGCTTTGACGAACAGGGGAGAATGCTGTCAGAAATGGTCACCCTTATGGGAAAACTGAGTGAAGAGTAAGTAAAGACGTGATGAAATCTTACAAGTGATATATCATGAAGGTTTAAAGAAAGAAGACCATAAAGACGTAACTAAATAAAAAAAGAGAGCTACCAATATCAATGAAAGAAAGTCATCATTTTGTGTGCAATTTGCAATTATAATTGATTAAATATATATATATATATATATATGGGAGGAAGCTGACATCAAAGGACCATTGACACAAATGAGTTACCAAACAGTTTTCAAAACTGCATGGACTGGAAGGCCATTTTGTGATGGAAAGAACTGTCAAGCTGGGTGAAGTTGCCTGAAAAGTTTAAAAAATTTTATATGTTAAATAATTACATATTAGTAATGAAAAATCTTTTATTTTAGTTAAATATATTTACTTTTTGAAAGTTATTAATTCATGGCAATGGCTAAATATACAGTTTTCTGAACCTCAATGTGAATACTGATCATTTTCAGAAGGAAAGATAGTATTAACTTTTTTTATACACTACGAATTTTATTCACTCAACTGGCATATAAAGGCTTCTATGTCTAGGTCTTATGTATGTCGTGCACTGACACCTCTTTACAATGATAACTAGAGCAATAACGAAAGTTTATTTATAATATATATCTATTCGTGGTTGCGGTCTTCAGTCCAAAGACTGGTTTGATACAGCTCTCCATACCACTCTATCTTGTGCAAGCCTCTTCATCTCCAAATAACTACTACAACCTACATCTTTCTGAATCCACTTACCATATTCATCTTTTAGTCCCCCCCCCCCCCCCCCCCCCCCCCGTCCTCCACCACACTCCCCACCAATACTAAATTCATGATCCCTTGATGTATCAAAATGTGTCCTATCAGCAAATCCCTTCTTCTAATCAGGTTGTGCCACAAATTATTTTTCTTATCAATTCCATTCAGTATCTCCTCATTAGTTACATGATCTATCCATCTAATCTTCAGCATTCTTCTGTAGCATCACATTTCAAAAGCTTCTATTCTCTTCTTGTTTAAACTGTTTATCATCCATATTTCAGTTCCATATGTGGCAACACTCCAGACAAATACCTTACAGAAGACTTCCAAACACAAATCTATATTTGATGTTAAAAAATTATCTTCTTCAGAAATGCTTTTCTACTACTTTCAGTCTCTCATTTCCTAATCTAATTCTCACAGCATTACCTAATTTAATTTGACAAGATTCCATTATTCTGCTTTTGCTTTTGTTGATGTTCATCTTATATCAACCTTTCAAGACACTGTCCATTCCATTTAACTGCTCTTCCAAGTCCTTTGCTGTCTTTGACAGAATTCAATGCCACTGGCAAACTACCAAGTTTTTATTTTTTCTCCCTGAACATTAACTCCTACTCCAAATTTTTGTTTGGTTTGCATAATTGCTTGCTCTATGCACAGATTGAATAACATCAGGGATAGGCTATAACCCTGTCTTACTGCTTTCTCAACCACTGCTTCCCTTTCATGTCCCTCGACTCGTAACTGCCATCTGGTTTCAGTACAAGCTGTAAATAACCTTTCCCACCCTGTAGTTTACTCTTGCTACCTTCAGAATTTCAGAGAGTGCATTCCAGTCAATATTGCTGAAAGCTTTCTCTAAGTCCACAAAAGCTATAAATGTAGGTTTTCCTTTCCTTAACCTATCCTCTAAAGTAAGTTGTATGGGAAGTATCGCTTAGCATGTTCCTACATTTCTCTGAAATCCAAACTGATCTCCCCAAAGATTGGCTTGTACCACATTTTCCATTCTTCTGTAAAGAACTTGTGTTACTATTTCACAGCAATGACTTATTAAACTGATAGTTTGTTAATTTTCACACCTATCAGTATTGGTTTTCTTTGAAACTGTAATTATTAAATTCTTCTTGAAGTCTGAGGGTATTTTGCCTGTCTGCTACATCTTGCACACCAGAGGGAATAATTTTGTAATGGTTGGCTCTCCCAAGGCTATCAGTAGTTCTGATGGAATATCGTCTACTCCCAGGACCTTGTTATGACTTAGGTCTTTTAGTGCTCAGTCAAATTCTTCTCAGACTTTCATATCTCCCATCTCATTCTCTTCTATGTCCTCTTCTCTTTCTATAATATTGTTTTCAAGTTCATCTCCATTGCGTAGACCCTCTATATACTCCTTTCATCTTTCAACTTTCCCTTCTTCGGTTAGGACTTGTTTTCTATCAGAGGTCTTGATATTGAAATAGCTGCTACTCTTTTCACCAACCTACTCATTTATAGAGGCATAAATAAAAATTTTGCAAATTCTTAGTGGAATCGTTTGTTCAGTATTTCTTTTATGAACAAACATTTGTAAACATGGCAGGAATGTGACCTAATGAATGCAGCAACAATGTGACAGTGTCAGGCAGCAACAACTGTCAATAACAGTCTAATGGTGGAGTGAAGAAATCATAGTCTGGATGTTTTAGAACTGTGTCTCAACAAAATTTTGACGGAAAAATAAGCATTAAAAAGGCTAGCCGACTGCATAAAATTCCCAAAGGAGGCCTGATAAACAACATTCAAGATGATCATGGTAAAACACAAGGTGGACAGCCAGTTCTTATTGCTAAGGTAAAGGGGTGTGTGAGTTTCTTTGGAATTTCACAAAATCAAATTCACGATCGCATTTTTTTTGTCCTTAAGCTTTCTTTGTACGTTAATCTGAATTCAGTATTAAAATTTAATTATTATGGCAGATTTATTTTTGAGGTATTGATACAGCATCAAAATAGTTAAAGTTGCCCCAAAGTCAAAAACAATCTACAATTGAGACCTTACTTTTCCCGGCAAATTGAATGCATTAGATGAGTATGTGCCAAGCAAGATCGTAAGAGATGGAAAAGAGCCACCGTGGTACAACAACCGAGATAGAAAACTGCTGTGGAAACAAAGGGAACTTCACAGCAAACATAAATATAGCCAAAGCCTTGAGGACAAACAAAAATGTAGTGTGAGGAGAGCTATGCGAGAGGCGTTTAATGAATTCAAAAGTAAAGTTCTATGTACTGACTTGGCAGAAAATCCTAAGATATTATGGTCTTATGTCAAAGCGGTAGGTGGATCAAAACAAAATGTCCAGACACTCTGTGACCAAAATGGCACTGAAACAGAGGATGACAGACTAAAGGCCGAAATACTAAATGTCTTTTTCCAAAGCTATTTCACAGAGGAAGACTGCACTGTAGTTCTTTCTCTAGATTGTCACACAGATGACAAAATAGTAGATATCAAGATAGACAACAGAGGGATAGAGAAACAATTAAAATCGCTCAAAAGACGAAAGGCCGCTGGACCTGATGGGATACCGGTTCGATTTTACACAGAGTACGCGAAGGAGCTTGCCCCCCTTCTTGTAGCAGTGTACCGTAGGTCTCTAGAAGAGCGTAGCGTTCCAAAGGATTGGAAAAGGGCACAGGTCATCCCTGCTTTCAAGAAGGGACGTTGAACGGATGTGCAGAACTATAGTCCTATATCTCTAACATCGACCAGTTGTAAAATTTTGGAACATGTATTATATTCGAGTTTGATGACTTTTCCGGAGGCTAGAAATCTACTCTGTAGGAATCAGCATGGGTTTCGAAAAAGACGGTCGTGTGAAACCCAGCTCGCGCAATTCGTCCACGAGACTCAGAGAGCCATAGACACGCGTTCCCAGGTACATGCTGTGTTTCTTGACTTCCGCAAGGTGTTCGATACAGTTCCCCACAGTCATTTAATGAACAAAGTAAGAGCATATGGACTATCAGACCAATTGTGTGATGGGATTGAAGAGTTTCTAGATAACAGAACGCAGCATGTCATTCTCAATGGAGAGAAGTCTTCCAAAGTAAGAGTGATTTCAGGTGTGCCGCAGGGGAGTGTCGTAGGACTGTTGCTATTCACAATATACATAAATGACCTTGTGGATAACATTGGAAGTTAACTGAGGCTTTTTGCGGATGATGCTGTGGTATATCGAGAGGTTGTAACAATGGAAAATTGTACTGAAATACAGGAGGATCTGCAGCGAATTGACACATGGTGCAGGGAATGGAAATTGAATCTCAATGTAGACAAGTGTAATGTGCTGCGAATACACAGAAAGAAATATCCCTTATCATTTACAATATAGCAGGTCAGCAACTGGAAGCAGTTAATTCCATAAATTATCCGGGAGTATGCATTAGGAGTGGTTTAAAATGGAATGATCATATAAAGTTGATCATCAGTAAAGCAGATGCCAGACTGAGATTCATTGGAAGAATCCTAAGGAAATGCAATCCGAAAACAAAGGAAGTAGGTTACAGTACGCTTGTTCACCCACTGCTTGAATACTGCTCACCAGTGTGGGATCCGTACCAGACAGGGTTGATAGAAGAGATAGAGAAGATCCAACGGAGAGCAGCGTACTTCGTTACAGGATCATTTAGTAATCGCGAAAGCGTTACTAAGATGATAGATAAACTGCAGGAGGGACGCTCAGTAGCTCGGTACGGGCTTTTGTTGAAGTTTCGAGAATATACCTTCATCGAGGAATCAAGCAGTATATTGCTCCCTCCTACGTATATCTCGCGAAGATACCATGAGGATAAAATCAGAGAGATTAGAGCCCACACACAGACATACCAACAATCCTTCTTTCCACGAACAATACGAGACTGGAATAGAAGGGAGAACCAATAGAGGTACTCAAGGTACCCTCCGCCACACACCGTCAGGTGGCTTGCGGAGTATGGATATAGATGGGTCGATGAATGTTCAAATAATTTATGGGTTTCCTGCTGGGTGAGGTCATTGACCACTTAGGCAGTGGTCGACGACGTCACACGGCAGCAAACCCGTAAATTCAGCAAACCCGTAAATTATTTGAACAATCTACAATTGTCTCATAACAATCAGTCAGCTTCACCTCCGAGTTTGGTGAAGTTGACCAACAGTTTTTTTTATAATATTATTATGTGTCAGAACAATAGGTAATAAAGACCAAAAATTTTACTAACACAGCTCAATATCCATGTTCTGAAAGGAAAACCAATATATTAATTTTATTGGTTTCAGAAATCCAGAAGTTGCACAGTTCAAGCATATTGTACTTTCTCGTCATGCCATGGAATCCCACATTGCTGACTGGCTGCAGATGCACAGCATCAGTTGACTCAAAGGGCACCCAGGCTCATTTTATTTTCCATCGCATGTGACAATTCCAGTGACATGTCAGCCACAGCACAGAGTTGCAATTTTTGTGCAGTTAGTAAACACCGTACTAGAAATGACAGAGGACTATGTGAATTTAATCTCACTCATGGAAATTGCTACTGGCACAAATAATTTTGATGCTGTGGAGAAGGTAACATATTCCTTTGGAATGGAATAAAAAAACTCATCAGCGTAACAAATGATGGCACACCAACAATGTGGGGAGAGTGAAGTGGTCCTGATAGTGTGATAAGGGATAAATTGGAATCTATTTGGGGCTTGTTGATACTTGCAGTTCATTGTCTGTTATATCAAGAGGCACTACGTGCTAGGTCAGTTGAAGTAAATGATATAATGAAGTTTTTTTTCCATATAGTGAACTACACTCTGTTACACAGATTGAACATTTAAGGAATTCTTGGCTGATGTCATAGCCGAATTCGAAGATGGTTAAGTAATCAATAAATCATGACAAGGTTCCTCAATTTGTGTGACAAGACTCCAACATTCCTAGAGAGAAGTGGAAAAGAAAGCAAGGATCTCCATGATTGTCCGATTTGGGCTTCACTTTTATGCCAAACATCACCAACTTATTTGAATTCATCAAGTCTCTCAATGCAAGGGGAGAATCATTTAGTAACAGGTATGACAGACAAGACTGATGCTTTCAAACCAACCTATGGACAAACTGGCTTCAAGTTTATGACATGTAATGTTTCCTGGAACTCAAGGAAGTCAGTTTTAGACCAGGCATGACTTCTTATGTTTCAGTAATTGAATTCAATGAATTCAAAAACTGTGTGACTGAAGACTTATTTCATTTTATTTGTCAGGTCATGCTCACCATTTTGGCTGCTGATGACCTCATATTTCCGATTTGAAATGATAGACCTACAGTGTAACACTTGATTGTCCAATCCAGGAATTTACAAGAATTTTATAAAATGTTACCTCATGAGCAATATTCTCGCCCGCACAGACAAACTGTTAAATTTATTTATTTCAGTGTATGGGTCAACATATGTGTGTGTGTGTGTGTGTGTGTGTGTGTGTGTGTGTGTGTGTGTGTGTGTGTGTGTGTAAACATTTTTTAAATTATGAAATTTGTAAAATACCACCTGTTTGGTTTTAGCAGATTTTAATTTGTGTAACACTATGCATTCAGATAGCTGCAGATATATTACAAATTGCAAAGCCAGGACATACAAATTTTTGAACATCAGGACTTAATTTTAAATTTCTACATGTAAAGTGTTTTGTTTAACCTTCCACTGGTGCGCATTTTGTAGCAACTCAGCTAAGTTAATTTTTTTTTCTATTGTATTAGAATTGTGATCAATTGACTATATTTTTTGGTAATTTTATTTTTGAGATTTAGGACTAAACAATATGGTAGTATGAGTATCTCCCACGGCCATTTTGTGACCTGTTATTTTGGTGGATGGTGTATTTTCCACTGCAGATATGAAGCAACTTTTTCAGACTTCCCAAGTGACAATATAAGTGATCTCACAACAAACATAAACTAACTGTTGTAACAGTTTTTATGTATTTGGTACAGTGTATCACATGATGTCAGAAGCATCCAGATGTGGCAAGACATATTCCCAATTTTGTAGTAAGTATCCTTCCCATGTCTGTTTGACAAAGTACTTTGTTGGCAATCATACTTCCCAATAACCTTTAGATCAATGATATTTGATAGGATGTGTACTTCCCACAGCCCTTAAAGGTTTATTTCACAACAAACAGAAACTACAGCCTGTGCAGCGGGGTATCACTAGATCCCAGGAGTGTACATAACAGAGACAATGTATTCATATAAATGCAGGAAAGAAATACAGTTACTGGTAACCCCGGACCTGTGAAAGGGTTAATAAAAATTACGTGTAATTCTGCTCACTATCTATGTTACTTATTTATGCAATAAAGTTATGGCTTTTGCACAAGGTTAAAACACTGAAAATAAACACTTGTGAAATGCTGCTTATAAAAGTAAGCTGCAATATTCGCCTTTTAGAAGTAGTTCTACCATGCTGCAAACATGCCTTTGTATGTTTTCCACTTGATCAGTCCTCCATATACAGCACTCTCTCTCATTATAGGTGAATAACAGCAATAAGATGAGGATTCAGTAACACATATCACAGAGTAACAGATTTTTTATATAAGTGGAGAAAATTGTAAGGGATGAACACAACTGAATTTTTGGTAACACACTATACCACCAACAGATGCATGCCACCTATATCTCAATCAATTTCACTTTCATCTAGGTGGTCACCAGAACTGCTGTCAGAATTTAATGAAATAATAAGTTGAGTTCAGTGTCATTTTTCACTACACACTGATTCTCCCATGCTTTTATCATCACTTCTTTAGTTTGTCTTACAACAATATGCCAATCTGATGATGAAGTCCGGTTAATAGCATCTTTTGTCAATCTTTCCACTTATGTTAACATGTAGTTTTTGTTGTTCCCTACCACATAACCTTTAACTTGAGGCCATTTGAGTTCAATAGAACTGAATTGGTAGTGGTGTGGTGGCAGTCTGAGGAGCTTATGATCATATTTGTTCATCATTTCATCTACAACACACAGAGGTCAAAGAAGTTTATTATGAGCCATGGGATCCAGTAATTCACTCTTCCTACAGCTGTCTTGTATGAGAATCTATTTTTTATTTGTTTATTTTAGCCAGTTGATAATTTTTGTTTTCTGGGAGCTATTGTAGGCACTTTCTCATGGATAGTCAAACAATACAAGGCATTGTCCATAACTATAACTGAAGGCTTGTCCAAGTTTTCCAGAAGTGAGTCCTTAAACCACTACTGAAATGTATCTCCATTTATTTTTTAAAGGTAATCACCAGTTTGCTTCTATCTAAATAACATACAGTTTTCTACAAACCCTGCTGATTTATCTGCTTGGAAAAGAATCAGTCTATTACCTTTGCCAGTGGATTGTGACATGGTGCCAGTTACTGTATCAACTATCAGGCTGTACTCATTGAATGACTTGCATTTATCCAAGTTGAGCCACACAATACAACCAAAGTTTTCCTGTGATACTACACTCAAAAATCGACACTGCCATGCTACAATATCACCTCTCTCCATTATGACCTTTCTTCCGTTAATTTTGTTTATACGTCAAGCCTAAGTAATGTACTACATTTCACAGAGACGATTTACTGCCTCCAAAATGTTTTGCTTCTTCTAAGAAAGCCTTCAGTTCTTCAAGGGTTGAGTGTTTGTTTCTCGAAGAGTAATTATAAATAGGACATCTAAATTAATCTCCCCTAAGATCACTGATATTTGTCACATGCTACTTGAATACTCTCTTCTTTCCTGTATGCTTAGATGAGATGTCCAGCCTCAGTTTCTTCTGCTCTTGCATAATTTTCTCTCTCTACTCTCACAATACTATTTCTGTTAATTTTTAATGCACCATGGTTCTGTTTATCACTTTAGTGAGAGGTAGCAAGGACCTACCATTGTCTTTATCTCACTCTGTGTATTTCCTAACATTGCTGCAGTCACACAGCAACCATCCTGAGATGTTCTGTCCCTCTCCTTCCTTCTTATATTAAAACACTGTCAATAACAATAAATAATCACACAACACAATTCACTGCACCACACTGTAGAACTGCTACATGATCAATGTAGTTTCAAGGGCAGAATGAAGCTGAGTTTGTTGCCACTTTCTTTCTTTTTTCTTCTCCCACCATGTTGCAGGGATTTGAAGGCCAGCCTTATCTCTGTTGCTATAATAGTCTGCATGCAGTTGATTTCCAAACAAAGTGCTGCTTCTCTTCCTTTTGCATAATTAGTCTATTACCATATTTGCTCTGAAAGTTTCGACTCTGTTATACAGGTCATCTAATTTATCAGCAGAAAGACGTTACATCAAATTCCTATTAAAATACTTATATGCTTTCTGATGACTCTGTGCCTAGATGACATTTCTGTGTTGTGGACATTACTCTAAAATTAAATGCATTTTCTTCTGATACCAGAAACAATTCACAGATTCCAGTTCTCTCCGCTTTTAGCCAACACATATCTCCATTGTGTTTTAATGCAATCAAACAACAACTAAAAGCAAGGAATAATGACTCGTGCAAATTACCAGTCTTTTACATCCATGCATGTAGAAATAAAGTAACAAAACAGTTTGTTCAACTAGTAAAAGGGTTAATAGCAACTAAAATGATAGCCATTAATTTTTGACTGCGTACTGTGAAAAAATAATTTTCTTAGAGAAAGATAGCAAGCAAGCTTAAAAGTATGAATGTGTATTTGAACTTGCAACTTTTAGATTACCAGTCCAGTGGCTTTACTCTTTCAGTAATATGTCACACAGATGATTTTTTTCCATTTAATTTTGTTACAGCACACTGTAACTGTAATGACAATTGAGATTGTGGATGTGACTGATGGGATAAACCACGTAAGAAACAGAAATGAAACATGAATTCGGCACAGTGCATGGGGCAACCTTGACTGTAATGCACAGTGGTTTATATATTTAGTCCACACTATAAGAAGATATGGCTCTCCTTCCACTCTTGAAATGATTTCAGTATGATGGCTGCAGTTCATGTACAGTAACATATGACAAAGTCCACTCAATGCAAAGCTACCTCATTTTTCACTGCCAGCTCTCCGAATTCACATTTATTTCAAATCATCACAATAACTGTGACCATTAAAGGCAAGTTATGATATGAGAATGTAGGATGAGAAAGACTAAGTTTTTAACCAAGTAGATTATTTATGACCTGTCAATTTGACATTGTATTTTCACAATTTTGTGTAGAAAATAAAACTTTTACCAAACTACAAACTTCAACACAAGATAAAGTTTTGCCTCAGTTGCATACAAATGTTTTTATAGTAGTGCAAGAGATATTGCAAAAATCAATGCATAGTGCACTCTGCTTCCAAACCCCTCCCACCCTTGCGGCCTGCTTGTCTGGCCTCCTCCCAAACCTTGCATGCAGCATCACCTGGCAAGGCTCTGCTGCTCATGCCTGCAGAACAGGCAACACAGCTGCAATTGGCTGACACTCAACCCCTACCACTCGACACACAGAAATGTCAATCACAAAGTAATTTTACTCAGAGTACAATCCCTATTCTACCTGACATGGTTCACTAATAAAAGCAAATAAATACACAGGTTTCATCAGAGTTATCAAAGGCAATTCAATGTACAGAAGATAGAATGTATGAACACTTTATTCTATCCTATATCACAAGCAGTTTGAAAACAATGTATACTTTACTCAAACTGAAACTCTTAATTGAGGTCCCCAGAAAGTAGAAACTTACTCTTACAAAATTTCCCTTGTCATATGTTAAAAACACAGCTCTTCCAGATGTCTTCATGACTCTTGCTAGTTCAAACAGCAGTCTTACATAAAGTGTGCTGTTATTCTTCTTTGATCCCATTCTTTTTCCAAAGGGCTGCAAAAAAATTTTTAATATTCAGATATGGGTAAAATGTATTAATGTTTTAATAATTAAAATATGTTAAAAGAAATTAAATAAAACTGTCCTTACCATGAAAAAATATGCAAATATAGTTTAAGCTACCACCAAAATACTTTTAAAAACATGAAATTCTGGTACCAAGGCTCCTTCGGCTGTTGTCTGTATTATTATTGTTCAGTTGTAGTAGTACTAGTAGTAACGCCCAGTTATTCCAGATGATTAAAACAAGGCAATACATAGCATTTTTTGTTATAATATTGCAGTTGAAGTGTGAAATTATATTTGGACAAAAGACAGGAGGCTACAACAAATATTTATCATAACACAGTCACAACTTCAAAGAAAACAATGTTACAGGTGAAGAACTGTGTGTCCACTACTGTTAGAGGTTTTTTAAGTGAGAACAAGAGTGCAAAGGCCTTCCTCAACACAACTCTTTGCTGTGACACTTTTGCAATTTCAGAATAAAATATGAGTACTACAGAGCTTGTGGTGTTTATGCTCCATCACTGCCAACATTTACTACATTTTTGTAACTATGTTTTAATGCACAGTACAGGAAGATTTTGTTATGGGAGGCTAGTGAGTAGGTAGGATCACAATGCAGACTCACCTAATGATACACCGTTCACATAACACGAGAACGGCTGGGCGAGTGAGAGCCATATCGTACTAGAGCACAGAGGGACAGTGGGGATTCACCTACCACGCTGGACACCAAGAAGCAAATCTTTCATTATTTATATTTGTTGTTTAAATATTAATATACAGCTCCAACCATGTTGATGAGGTTACTAGCTTTGACACCTTGTTAATAATAATATCAATATCAGTCAATTTATCAGGAAATATTAATTACAGATCAATGCTTATTGGTGGAGAGCATGGACCAGTCATAAGTGTGTCCTGAGAGGACAGGTGCCAAATTGCAAAGATAGCTCACTACTAGTCTATGATTGGTTCCTGATGAGATAATACATGAATCAATGTATAAAATTTGATCTCGTGTAGAGAAGGAAGAGTTAGATGAAAATTTGGCTCAATGACATTCTTGTGCCAGCTTGTGTTAATCTCTCGTGAATTCTAAGATCGAGTGGAGATTTTTACTGTGTCTTTTGCAGTGCTCTAGATATGATTATCATCTGCAAAATTTGCCATGAATGATGATAAGACTCACTCCCGTTTCTATAAATAGAAATAAAATCCAGTGGCATCCCAATACTACTCCTTAATATCAATTTTAATAGCACTAAATTCTTTCCCATATGCCACTTTGTTATGCACTGTTTACTGCAAGCATGTAAGAGCCTGTAGCCATCAGTGAAGAAACCAATTGGGATGACAGCTACATATTTACAAGAATAGTGAGTGTGGACATTATTTACTGAAATGCACAATTGCTCCTGACATACCCTCAAGAGTACTTTACACTTGGCATCCCTTGTGTGTGTACTGCACTGCACTGCAAATCTCTGGTTACATCTACCAGGAGGGAGACACCCTAAGTAGCGAAGCTGCTGTTCCTGTGTGGACCTCAAGAACTATTGTGGGGCCTCACGGTTAGGATTGGCCTATGGGAGCGGCCGTGTGGGGGCGGACGCTGCGTCAAATGCGTCATAGAGGCTGCGGAAGAAACTACTCCTGCAGCAGATCGGGCCAACGTGTGGTCGGCCTGCCCCTTGTGTGTGTGTTACTTTACAAGCTCTTAAGACACTGATGGTGGCCATAATTTGCATTTTCATAAAACTGTGTTTTGTTGCATTAGTTCTGGCTTTCTCCCTAAACCATAGATACTAAAAGACAGTAAAAGTGGTGACAGGTGCTCAGAAAGCCAATAAAAAAAAAAAAAGAAGCACTCCATCTTCAGGCCACGAGTGGCCCATCGGGACCATCTGACCGCCGTGTCATCCTCAGACGAGGATGCGGATAGGAGGTGCGTGTGGTAAGTACACCGTTCTGCCTGTCATTATGATGGTTTTCTTTGACCAGAGCCGCTGCTATTCGGTCGAGTAGTTCCTCAGTTAGCATCACGAGGCTGAGTGCACCCCGAAAAATGGCAACAGCACATGGTGGCCCGGATGGTCACCCACCAAAGTGCTGGCCACGCCCGACAGCGCTTAACTTTGGTGATCTGGGAACCAGTGTATCCACTGCAGCAAGGCCGTTGCCCAGAAAGCCAATGATGTGCTTAAATTTAATTCACATTGGTCTAGTACAATAGTACGAAGATCAAACAAGTGTGAAGTCCACACAATAATGATATACAACAGTTTACAGCTACATGTCGTCTCATATAGAGAAATCTATGCGTTGAACAACAGTCACTGAAGAAATGATTCAACATGTGTAGACAAATTTGTCATGACCTCCATGACTAGCTGTTTTAACCCTATGCAATCTTTTTTGTGTGGTGTACCGTGAAAGAATCACAGTCCGCACCACTTTTATCAGTAGAAATACCACAGCTATGAGCTCACATCAGCAAAGCTTTTGAACACACTGATGTTAAGATGTTACATTGTGTATCAGACAAACTTTATCAGTAACTCAATACTTGTAGTATCAGAATAGGGGAGCATATTGAGCACTTGTAAAAAAAAAATAAAGCTTTATGAGTACCTTTGTATGATTTGGTGGCAAAGCTCCTGCAATAATATGTCAAAAATTTAACTTTTGTAATCCTGCCAGATGTATCAATAGAGCAATCAATATGCTCATATGTGGTGAGGTCACCAAGTGTGGCACAGAGTGATAAATTCTCAGGCACCAGATCATGTGGACATACTTCTAATGACATTAAGATACTTGACTAGTTTTTGAACATTGAGTTGGACTTTGTTATTCCCTGCAGTTGATGTTTGGCTTGTACGCAGTTAGTAATGTGGTCCTGCCTCCATTCAGTCACAAGTTGTGCCTTCTGTGAGTGAACTGACAGTGTGTGTGGACACAGAGAGTGGTTCATAACTGAATGCTTCCACTCTGACAAATTTAGTGTTCATCATCATTAATGTTTGAGTTATTCAGGAAATAACAAGAGTACTTTTAAGATTTGTAAAGTCTTTATTTCTGTATAGTTGAAGTGTCAGGATCTACTATATTTTGCAATTTATTTGTACTTAATCGATGTCCAATAAAACTGTGTTGTTGTTGAAGACTTACCACAATAACAATAATACACTAGTGAAATTGTTTTTATGATTTGTATTAATAGTTGTTGTTAAAACTAATTGTGTGTGTTTATTCTGACATTTTTTCAACCTTGTCTTTTATAATATCCAGATACTTGAAGAGTCCTATAGCTGGTTAATATAGGGACTGAGATATGTTGTTACTTTCTGACAAGAAATACACTGCAATATTCTGGATGACAATAACCTTTAGGCTGCAGTCATGGTGGCACCAATATCGGCACACTCCATTGATGACCGACATCAGTTGCTGACAACTGATGTTTTTGTATCAGTGTGCCACTACATGTATGGTCATGATGTAGGCGATCTCATCATCCAAACATATAGACTTCAGACGACAATCAGTGAAATTCAAATCAATATGTTTTCTTCTGTCAAATTGGTTGACATTCTCACAAATGAAATATGGACTGTCAGAAGAAGCTGGTAAGTTTAGTCCAAGAAAGGAATCGTGGAATCCTGAGGAAGAAAAATTTTGTAAGTGGGATATAGTTCGGAATCTATGAAATGAAATTCCAGATTTACTGGAAATCGCAAGCAGGCAAAATCTTTATTGGAAATTTTAGGTGTAAATTATAACCTCAACAATAATTTGTTCAAGGAAGAAGGGTGGTGTATCTTACATTTAGACTCTCTGTAGTGTGTTTATTTTTTTTCCCCTGGTAGGTGGGCATTAGCTATCTACAAATTATTATTACTGCTTACTAGCATTTTTATGCCAGTAGCGTGGTGATTCTGTTCTATGGGGGTGGTCGCAAATGTGGAGTATGTTTTCCAACTATTCAGTGCTTCATGTGTTCAGAGCACCTTATTCTATCTTTCTCTTTCACACATATGCTGAATGATGTCATTGAAGGTCAACTTGCATAATATAATCTTATTTTCCAGTGGCATCACAAATCATCTCATAAAATCTCTCTCTTCAACTCACATATTCATAAAACATTGCTGGTTAATCCAATAACTGTGGAAAGAAAGTACAGTACTTGCATCTTTCTTTTCAAGACAGATATAACACACTCACATGCAGTCAGTATCTTTTTAATAGCAAAATCTGCAATGCAGCACTCACCTCCAATCACATAGGCTTTGTGGCACCCAGCACATACATGAACGGTAAAATATATTCTAACCTCCTTAACAGAATAGATTATAACCTAACCTTGATCTCCCCAAAAACTGATGCAGGAGATCAGACTTGCTGCGAGCAAGCTATCGCCTGACGTTATCAGGCAACCTCCAGTGATAGTACCTAGTGTTCACTGTCAGAGTCACTGTGAATGCAGCCTAAGATGGGTTACACAAGGCGAAGCTTGCACATGAGTAAGATTAAGAAGTGATGAGCTCTCTTGGACAAACTTCTGTAAGGAGGTCTGCGCTTTTTGGGGGGAAGGGTTCAATTATGTGGAGTATCTCCTCAAATATGTTACTGGCTCAGGAAAATTTTGAGTCCCAGATCCCATTATGTTATATGTTATGGTGTTGCAACCGCTCAACACGAATGGAAGTAACACTAGGTATGCCCCAAGAAAGTACAATTTTACAGCTAATATCTTCATTAAACATTAACAGTTTATTGGGTAAGTTCATCAGTATCTTCATACTGGTGCCTACAGAGAAGTAGCATCACAGTCTGGTGACTTCGAGGCTGCTTATATCCTCACCCCTACAGCCCTCCTCTGCCCAGTGTGCTGTTACACATCATCAAGTGCAGAAGTATGTTTGGTGACACTCTCATTAATTGTCCTAATAATACTCAATTTAGGGACCTAAACATTGTGGAGGTTGTAGCCAGCGATGCAATTTATTGGGTGGTCCCTGGTTTGCATCTCAATAGTTTTCTTGCTGACACAGTCCCAGTAATGTGACATTACAGCCAGCACTCTGGTGCAGTTGTACTCCATGTAATGTATTTCCAGAATACAACTGTCTGTGCTAGTGTTCTATAGATGGTTTCCTTTACAAATGAACAACACTTTCCTAAAATTTACCCAACAAACAGAAGCTTACCATCTGCCTTCCATACTAACGTCCTTACATGCTTGTTCCATTTCATATTGCTTTGCAAATGTTACACCTACATATTCCATCAACTTGACTATGTCAAGCAGCACACTACTAATACTGTATTGAACATTAGAGTTGTTTTTTCTACTCATCTGCACTAGCCTACACTTTCCTACGTTTAGAGCAAGCTTCCATTCATCCATCATTTTTATGTTCAGGTGATTGGAATTGATTTGAGTGAGAAATCTATTCAGTTCATCTCTTCGATGTGACCATGTAATGAAGGTATTGTTAACATACAGGAAGATGCTGGTTGATTCCATGGAGCAAGTTTTCACTCATACATCTTCAAAGTTTTCCTTATGCAAGTTAGCAACAGTCAGAGTGGGCTGCTGAATACAATCCTTTCCATATGCTCATATTATACCCCTCTAAAAAGAAGATCATGTGGAGATTAGCACATATTTGTAAAGGTTAGTGCTCTCTCAGTCCAATCTTTAACACTAAGCTCCAAAGTCTTTAACACTAAGCTCTAAAGCTCTTGCAAGGGACTCCTAGTAATGAGGGAGACAATGTCAAAACTTATGAGGATTTCAGATTCCCTAGGCCTGTAGGTGTTCAGCTATTTTATACTGCATTTAGGAAATACATGACATGGAGTACAACTGAATCAGAGACCTGGCTAAAACTGACATTTCTGGGACTGTCTCTTGGAGGACTCTATTGAGACAAGAAACAGAGATCTTATAATCAACTGGGTTTAACAAGGGCAAAGAATGAGACTAAGAGCAAACATAATACACTGATTCCTCATTTTGATGGAGTTGCTACAGCCACCAGGCCAATGCAAGCCCTGGAGAACAAACCAGCAGGTCAAAACGCAAAGCCCTGATGACTTAAAACAGGTTTTGGACAAAACAAATAATGCACAGCCAAGATGGCACTGACAAGCCAGTGCAGTGAGACCTCAATTTCCACTAAAAAACCTTACATATAGTGGTTCAGCATGCAAAATATGTGAAAATGGGTGTTAATAGGTGTATTATGTGTGAAGAGTAACTTCTGGTTTCATGAGAAGTGTGCAAAGTCAACTTAAAAATTTTTAAATCATGAGTTCCTTGACTGTGACATGTATGTGGACATGGTGAATGTAAGTAGTTGATAAACACAGTGAGCTCTAACAACAAAATTTTCAAGTTGTTGAAGAGAGACACTGAAGTTCTTAAAGACAAAATAATTTTTTTGAAAGAAGAAGACACAAGACTCAAAAATGAAAAAAAAGTTAAGAGCTGATGAAAATACCAACAAAGTGACAAAATATAACCACAACAACTCGTGCACATGATAAAACAGACTTCAATACTGTGACAGTCTGGCGTGAATGACAAAATTGCAAATAACAATCAGTGTACAAAACTAACAGAAACATATAAGTGGACCAACATAAAATATAAAAACAGTACACACAGTGTAGGACAAAGAGTCAAGAATGAATTTCTAATAATCAGAGATTCTATGCTTAAAAATGTTGTAGCTCCAAGCCGCACAACTGACCCAAGGATAAGTACTCATAATTAAATACGCATTTAAAGAATGTTCTTGAAGCAAAAAACAGACTAACAGAAAGTGTAAACTTTAATGCAAATTAAAAAGCAGTTTTTATCCATGTGGGGATGAATACCTTCGAAGCTACGGCAAAAATGATGTCATCAATGAAACAAGAAATGTGATCACAACATTGAAAAATGTATTTCCAGCATCAGGAGTGGCATTCTCTATAAAAGATCAGTGAGCAACAAATACATAGGCAAAATAATCAACAGCATCAGAGAACAGTGTAATAGCATAGGAACAATATTTGTAGAGAGCCAAGTATGTTTATAACCACACATTGCTTAGCACAGGATGGCCTACATTTAAACAGGTTATGGTTGGCAAAATTCAGAAAGATATTTAGTGATGTGTAAATATATAAATAACAAAAGAATCCCAATGTGAATGATGGAGGTTACAAGCTACCTAAAGGAACAAAATGTAAAAATACATCAAGGAAACCCATTCTTAAAACAATAGGTAACAGTAGTTCATTTTTGTTGCTGTCCTTAAGGTGAGATTCAACAGCTGTTTATTTTTCCCATTAGTCATTTACTGGTTTTGGTTATTAACCACCATCCAGCATGTAGGGTACAACAGATTAGTTAAATTGATTAGAGTAGTTGTTTGTCTTGTTTTTCCAGTGATGTTTGTCTATTTGATATGAGATATGACTGTCAGTATTCTAAGACAAATTATGTCACATATTTGTACAATTTCACTCAATAATTTCGATACTGTTTAACTAATCTGTTGTACTGTAAATCCTGGATGTTTAATAACTAAAGCCAGTAGACGACTAATGGGACAAATAAACAGCTGATAATTAAAATGCATTTTATTTTAAAAAATCATTTTTGATGCATTTAAACATAAATGGCTTACATACAAAACGTAGGACTGGCAAAGAAGCAAAATTTGACGATCTACAAATTTTCTTGGCAGGAGGGAGAAATATATCAGTCTTTGGCAAAACGAACAATCCTTAAAAATTAGAGAGCTATGTTATAGATGGTACCTTTTGTAAAAGTAATAAAATTCATGGAAGTTCCTGTATACTAACTAAAAATTCTTTAACACGTAAGGTAAGAGATGATAAGAGATGACTTTCATTTTCTAAATGATGATGACATATTTGAATGGGGCTGTACAGAATTAGATGGACAAAATATTGTAATAATTTTGAGATACAGAATCCCAGGAAAAGAAGCAACAAAAGTATTTCTGTTAAAGTAAGATGTCTCTTACAGAAATACAAAAGCAAAGAAGAGCATAAGAAAAGGACTATTATAGCTGTTGATTTAACATAAGTGTAATAAAGGAATCCAATGAATCAACAGAACTTATTGATCTTATTCAAGCATTTGGTTACAAGCTAAACTTCACTGAATTCACAAGACAGAGTAAACAAACTGCAAATTGAATAGATAACATTCTGACAAATTATTCATATGATCACATAAAAAATTCTGCATTGATTTAGGTATTTTTGATTGTTCTGCACTGTTTTTGGAGCTACCAAAAAGAAATGAAACAACCATTAGAAAAATGGCTGTAGGAAAATACAGACTTGTTTTACTTTAGGCTTAAAGAAGTAAACTGGCCAGTGGATCACTGTACTACAAGTTCTAAAGATTGTGGCAGATTTCTTGAGAAATTTTACTGAAATATTTCCTCCCACATTCTGCCACAGAAATATGACAAACTGAAATGGATAACTGCTGGTACAGAGGTGTCACATGCCAGAAAAAGACAGTTGTATAATCAACTGCAAAGTGATAAGAATGTAGAGTTTTAAACCATGCAAAAAAGTATAAAACTGTATTTTGAAGGGTGGCAAAGGCAGCAAACCAAATGGCACACAAAAAATTCATTCTGAATCATACAAAAAGATCAAAGCAAAATTTGACAATCTACAAATTTTCTTGGCAGGAGGGAGAAATATATCAGTCTTTGCCAAAACAAACAATCCTTAAAAATTAATGAGCTATGTTATAGATGGTACCTTTTGTACAGAAAGGTACAGAAAGAATGATAGTGCCTTTAAATGGTTTAAATTATATTTAACAGACAGAAAGCAAAGGGTAGTCGCAACTCCAGGTGTCAAATCCATTGTAAATACTTAAGAAACACCAGAATACGTCAATGAGTTTTTTTTAAATAAATGTATCAAAATCAGATGTTGATGTAAGTGGATATCTAGATTATATCCAACTCTTTGGTTTCAATCAAGATAACTGACAAGTTTATGTAGTAGTAAAGCCATTACTCAACAAAGGCTCAAGGGAAGATGCAGAAAACTACCAATCAGTAAGTCTTCTCCCCACATTTTCAAAAATATCACACAAATTTATTGCAATCCGGATCCAAAATTTCATGGCAAAATCTAATAGCATCAAATTAAATCACTTTGGCTTCAAGAAGAAGAAAAAAAAAAAAAACAGTTCAATATGTGCTATCAACAAATTTACTGAGAAAATTTGTTTATCTCTAGGCAAATCGCAAAATGTCACAAGAATTTTCTGTGATCTTATGAAGTTTTTTTATGATATAAACCACTCTCTACTCTAACATAAATTGGAAAGGTACAGAAAAAATGATAGTGCCTTTAAATGGTTTAAATTATATTTAACAGATAGAAAGCAAAGGGTAGTCGTAACTCGAGGTAAAAAAAAAATTGTTTCTCGGAAAGGAAAATTATTTCACAGGATATTTCACAAGCGTCCATCTTAAGCCCAATCCTGATTTACCTCTAAATACATCATCTCGCTCAGATGAGACCACAGAACAAATTCCTCACAAAGTCATTGACACCCTAAATAATTTAGAACACTGATTTGATGAAAATGGGCTGAAACTTAACATGAAAGAAACTGACCTTACACAGTTCAAAACTAAACGTTCAGAACCAAGTGATTTCCAACTTACACATAAAAATCAGGAACTTAAGGATGCAGAATTCGTCAATTACCTGGGGACATTTTTAGGAAAAAAAATCATCCTGGTCTTTGCATATAAGCTACTTGGTAAACAAACTAAACAGTCTTGCATTTGCAATGACATTACTGTCTTATGCAAGGGACACTGTCATTAAGAAAGTTGTTTTCGACAACTGTTTCGAAGCTGTTGTATGATACGGAATAATCCCTTGGGGGGCATACAAGTCATGTAAATAGATTATTATTAATTCAATAAACTATTATAAGAAATACGTGTAATATTAAGCCCAGAGAGTCATGTTGACTCTTATTCAGGGTCTAAAAATTCTAACTATTCCACATATGTTCATATATGAACTGTTTGTCTTTATCTCTACCAATCCAGAATTATTTATAATAAACCATTTTCAACATACGTATGACACCAGAAACGAAGAAAATTTCATGATGCCATTTCATAGATTAAAATTATCTCCCAGATTTCTCAATACATGGCTATGAAAATTTATAATAAGTTAAAAATGAAAAACTCACATTATGGAACTAGGTTTACTAAAGATAAAATTACGCACCACACTAGTCCAAAAATGTTGTTATCCACTCATGGAATTTCTAAATAATGATGAAGATTTCTTTGTAGAGTAATGTAGCATATGTGGAATGATTTTTGTAAATTAGGATTGTTTTTGTTCTTTGCTTGACACAATGTGTGTCTCTCTGGTATGTTATTTACAGGGTGTCCCATTTATCTTGACACCTAAATAACTGTTTGTTGAAATGCAAATTACAAAATGTTTCAAGCAAATGTTCTTTAGCTGTCAGTGGGACATCAATCAGCATGATTGCCTTTGTTGTAGATTTGTTTTTTTACAAAGATATGAACAGCAGTATGGCTTTTTTAAATGACACCTTGTATTTTTTATTCAGTAATTCATTTCCTCTCCTAAAGACCTATTCAAAAATGTATCACAGAGTACCATTCACTGAAACACAATGTTATTAATTACATAACACAACACAGACTTTGAGCCTAGGATCACAGACTCGTCCACTTGCTGGAGTTGTCAGAAAACAAATGAAAACCAAGTGAAAACATAACACAAAACTGACTTTGACTCTCCTGTACCACTGCCCAGGAGTAGAACATTCAAAGGTGCTCAAAGTGGTGACCCCGGACACTGATACACTGGTGCACTTGTTGAATGAAAGAATTATTTACTGCTTCCAGTGTTGCCTGCTGAAGAGAATTACAAGCAAGCACGATACATTCCTGCATGTCCTCTGGAGTTGTTGGAATAGCACGATAGACAACGTCTTTAATGCATCCCCAAAGAAAAAAGTCCAGGGGATTTAAATCAGAAGACCTAGCAGGCCAAGCAGCTGTTCCTCCTCTACCAATCCATCTGGCAGGATACCTACGGTTCAGAACACGATGTGCATGCAAGGCATTATGTGCTCGACATCCATCATGCTGATACCACATAAGCATTATGTTCTTAGCGGCACTTCATCAGAAGAGGAGGAAAAATGCGTGTGAGGAAGTTGGCATATGCTGTGCCGTTTAGACTACCATCGATGAAATAAGGGCCAATAATGGTAGTACCAAGCATCCCACATTAGACGTTAACTCTCCTTTGACGCTGATGTTAGACCAGTCTAAGCCATCGTGGGTTGTTGCTGGACCAATAATGCATGTTCCTCGTATTTACCTGTCCTTTGTTTGAGAAGGAACATTCATTGGTAAATAGAACATTGGAGGAGAAGCTCAGGTTGGCGAGGATTTGCTGCTGTGCCCACTGACAAAACTGTACATGATTCTAGAAATCATTCCCATGCAATTCTTGATGTAGGTGTACATGGTATGGATGGAACCAGTGACGTATAAGAATACGATGTACACTCGTTTCAGAAAAGCCAATCTCGTGTTCAAGCTGCCACATGCTCACATGTGGATTCATAGCAATGGAAGTGAGAACAGTAACTTCGGCAGCTTCGTCTGTGCGAGTGTTACGACGATTGCATTGTCATGGGTTGAAACTTCCCGTTTCCTGAATCGTCGCAACAAGACGAGAAAATATCCATTGGGAAGGTGGGTTCTTGTCAGGATATCGCTCTCTGTACAGTTCCACTGCCTGTGTAGCATTTTGCCCACTTTCAAGACAACAATAAAAGAAATTTTATGTCGTTGCGGACTGTAGGAAGAACAGCCTTTACTGTATGCCTGCTGTAATAAATGTAGCCATACATATGAAAAAAGTATTGCAATTACTGTTCTGCTAACTTACATTCCCCATAGATGAGTAGCATTTCTACCTTCTCTTTGTTGGTGCAGATTCTACTCACACAACTCTTCAACTGATGATGGTTGACGGAATGACGGGTGTGCATTCTGCTTATGTTTACATTTGTCCTCTGTCAACATCAGCACGTGGATGTGTTTAATTACCCTGAGTGCCTGCACTAAGCACTGGGAGTGTCAATGTCAAAGTTGTGTTATGTAATTAATAACGTCGTGATTCAGTGAATGGTACACTGTGATACATTTTTGAATAAGTCTTTAGGAGAGGAAATGAATTATCGAATAAAAATACAGGGTGCCATTTAAAAAAGTCATACCACTGTTCATATCTTTGTAAAAAACAAAGCTACAATAAAGTCAATCATGCTGATTGATGTCCCCCTGATGGCTAAATAACATTTGCTTGAAACATTTTGTAATTGGCATCTGGACAAAAAGTTATTTAAGGTGGTCAAGATAGATGGGACACCCTGTACATGGCCTAGTATCCTAGCCTTTAAATCATGATTTACATATGTATGTCATGAGACAATAAATCCTGATTCTGACATAATGGAAGAAGTGGAAATTTGTAAACTAGTCTGATAGGATTTTTAATCAGTAGAAAGAGTTACTGAATAAAAAATTTATCAAAAAACTTTGTGCCTGTCCTACGAATAATTTTATAGTCCATTAAAGAATGACTTTCCAATTAGAGTTTAGTAAAACAGCAGCATAGACAGAAAATATATCCATAGACTGTTCTCTAGTTGATTGGCATACTGTGAGAAAAATTAGTAACTGGCTGTCAGACCATGATTCACAGAAAGTATTACTGAAAGAAATCAAGGCAGAATCATATCCCGAAGTAGCAAAAGGGATAACCTGGTAGGAAGTCTACTATATAGTTGACTTGAATGACAAATATAATACATTTCTTCAAACCTTTATCACTTTCTTTAATAGCTATAGCCTATTAAAAAAGTGAAGGCACATATGCAGCATTAATATGCAACCAATGTGGATAACTAGGGGCATTAGAATGTTAGGCAGGAGGAAACAGGAACTGTATCATAATGTGAAGAGCAATTACAGGCAGTAACAGAATTTTACAACAGATAATACTGCAAAGTGCAGAGGAATGTTATCAGACAGGCTAAAGCAATGCACCACACCTAGAGAATAGGAAGCTCTCAGAACAAAATTAAAACTACGAGGTCAGTTGTAAGAGAGGTATCAGGGCACAAAATGAGTGATCAACACATTGCACCTCTCTTGTGTGAGAGTGAAACTGTTAGCAGCAGGAGGAGGAGATCAGTGATTAACGTCCACTGACAATGAGGTCATTAAAGATGGAGAACAAGCTCAGACTTGGGAAGGACAGAGGAGGAAATTGGTCGTGCCATTGCAAAGGAATCATCCCAGCATTTGCCTTAAGCGACTGGATGGCGGAACATGGGTTTGCACCATCGACCTCCCGAAACTGTTAGTGATCCACCATAATTATGCAAAACATTTAATAATCACATATTGTCAATAGTAGGCAAGATAAATCAAAATTTTACTGGTAAAGGTAAATACGTAGAACTCTTGAAAGCTGGTGTTTTGAAACAACTAATGCCACATGCAGCTACAGTAAACAAGCAAAAAGGGAACTGAACCATTTATAACTTCATTAAAGAGTATGGGTATGAGGGAATTTCAGGTAGAATTATGAAAACCAGTACAACATACATTAGTTTTGTATGTCATTAGTCACCCGTGCAATGAATCTTTCAGGTGTGGTAACGTACAAAATCACCAGTCAATTTCTTTACTACCTGTTCTTTCAGAAGTTTTTGAAACAGCAATGTATAAGAGAATAGTAGCACATCTCAGTGCACATAATTTGGTATCAGACTCTCCATTTGGTTTTAGAAAGGGAGTACCTGCAGAAAATACTAATTATTATTTTGTGTATGAGGCATTATCAAGATAGACAATAGATTGAGGAAGCAGCTATTCTATTCGATTTTACAAAAGTATTTGATTGCATGGACCATGTAATACCCCTGCATAAGTTGGAGTGTTACGCAATTAGGGGAAAATGCTCAACAGTGATTTACTTCATATCTGGAAAGTAGGAAGCAGATCGTTGACCTCCAGTGACCACAAATAGGAAGGGGTTTGAATCTGACTGGAGTCATGTAAAATGTGCAGAGCCATAGGTTATGTTCTGGCTCCACTGCTTTTCTTTAGCATCACATATGGTGTTATATTTTGGAGCAACTCTGTGCACTCGCCAAGAATATTCTTAGTACAGAAACAGGCATCAAAATGATCTGCAGCAGTAGTTTGTGAACTCTGTGTAGGCTGTTGTTAAGGTGTTTCTGAATTCTAACTCTGCTGTTCCTGTAAATATATTCCATCATTGGATAATGTTGACAAGAGTGACATTTTCAGAAGGAATAGCAAAATCCCTTCAGTGGACAGTGGATGGAAAAATAATACACACTTAGATAACACTTCCTTAAGGATTGTACAGAAAAGTCTACACTATTCAGCTAATTTCATTTTGAATAGGCTTCCAGGAGAACTGAAAAAAATTGAGTGCCCAAAGTATATAAGCTCATGATGCAGAAAGAAATGAAGCACACCATTTACGAATCATTTATTCATCTGCACCACAATCAGAAGATTGACATGCTGCAACAATCTAAAGAGAATATTTATGTGCTACCCAATCACAAGCAACATAATCAGAAGACCAAAATGCAGTCAGAATTTAAAGAGAACATTCATGAGCTACTCAATCTCAATGAACAGTACTTGTTGATTTGAATCTTGCTGTGTTTCAATTTAATGTTACCTATGATTACAGTTATTATCCCAGTGTAATAATCGACAAAATGGATAAGGTGTGTGGGCATTGTGGTTCACTTAAGTTCATAAATGGAACACTAGGAGTGTGCTGCACGAATGGCGAAATTAAATTGCCAACATTGCATCCACCACCTGACCCACTATCATCATTGCTTTCAGGTGACTCGCCTGCTTCTAAACACTTTTAGCAGAACATTTGCAAATATCATTCAGTGTTTCAAATGACATCTTTTGGAGCTGACAAAGTTTTCCAACATCAGTACACACCTACTTTCAAAATTCAAAGACAAATATCTCACCGTGTTGCATTGTGTTCTTCCACAATGCACTGATAAAATTATTCAAAACTTCAACTGACAACTTACACAATTCACATATGAGTGGACACAACACCACTTGGACAGCATGTTGGATGCTACAATGCACCTACCATCAATGAAGTTGCGACTGTCATAATTGATGAAGAATGTGATATGCATGATATACTTCTCAAGCGACAGAATAATACAATTCAATGTGTTGCTAAAACACACTGATCACACAATGCACTATAAATCCCAAAATTTTTTGTGAGGGTTAGGATGGATAACACTTCAATTTTATGCAAACTAATCCAATTACAGGTAAGTAAATATATTTTTATTTCATTTTATCAAATGAAAATAATATTTTCTCTTTAACTTAAAAACATTCATAAGTGTAATTTACATTTTCTCCTTATTTTTCTTTATTCTTACAGGTGAAGAACTCAATTTAAAAAAAGTATCAGTGCTGAATTATTATTCATACTGCATAATGACACCACAGAATGGAAGAAATCATATTCTGCAATGCGAACTATTTCATCAATACATGGTAGACATGTATGAAAAAACTGAATCTGAATGTTTGTTTCTCATTTGCTGAAATCAAACATCATTGGGTTCAGAAGAAGACATTCATTTACGAGATGCAGCTGTGAACACAGAAATGTTTCTGACACTAGCAAAATTGACATTATTCCAGCAATATTCAATGGCAGCCCACGGCATATGTGTGAGTATGCACAATATGCTACACCATAGACCATACCTCCGAGCCATATAAGATGACCGGAAGTATGAGCTGGCACCAGAGGAGAAGCTTGCACTGGATGGTTAACCCATGACCTTTCAGCAAGGGATATAACCTACAAAAGAGTGCACAGCCTTTGTTTGCTGCAGTGGTGAGGTGCCTGTTCCATTTTAGGTGTCAGTTTATTTCGAAGCCCAGGTAAATAACTTAATTTCTCCAGACCAAGTCTCTGCTGTCAATGGTGAGCTGATGGTCAGGGTGCTGGTTTTTAGGGGTGAAATAGATCACCTGGCACTTGGTGGGATTGATCTTTATATTCCGGCAGTTACCACTGTGTTACTTTATTGAAATGTTGGGTTGGGTTGATTTGGTGAAAGAGACCAAACAGCGAGGTCATCGGTCTCATTGGGTTAGGGAAGGATGGGGAAGGAAGTTGGCCGTGCTGCCCTTTCAAAGGAAGCATCCCAGCATTTGCCTGAAGCGATTTAGGGAAATCACGGAAAACCTAAATCAAGATGGCCGGATGCGAGATTGAACTGTAGTCCTCCCGAAATGTTGTTGGAGGCGACAATGTGTAAGGAGGAGGCTACAACTGCTTCTGCATATTGTGGTGCCATCTGCATAGAGAGCAATCTCTCAACCGATCTGCCTAGGGATTTCTTTCGTATATGTGGTGTAAAGAATGGGACCTAAAACCAATCCTTGAGGGACTCCTGCCATGTCTGGCTGGACTTGTCTCCCTTCCTTGCAAAAAACTGACATCCTGTAAGGAAAGACTCAATGATCCAGGTTATGTGTAGTGGGTACACTATCTTACCTAGCTTGTAGATTAGGCCATTGTGACAGATGTGATCAAATGCTTTTTCTATGTCCAGAAACATTGCTTCTGTTGCTTGTCTCCTTGCCTCGGACAGACAAATGCGTTCTACAACGCAAAAGGATTGTCGAATAGTGGAATGCTCAGCAGGGAATAAAAACTGTTCAGGCATAGGATATTGTTTTCAGTAAGGAATTGATGGAGGGGTGAAAGGATTATCAGTTCTAGGATTTGACTCAGGCCAGTTAGGAGAGAAATGGGTCTGTAGTTTTTGGGAAGGAGCAGGTTTTTATTAGGTTTGGGTAGGGTGATGACCTTCGCACTTTTCCACACTGAGGAAAAGAATGCGAGTTTCAGGCAGGTGTTATAAACACTTGCTAGGTAGGATATGGCAGAAGGAAGAAAGTGTTTTAGGAGCGGGGTGCGGACTTGATTGGGACCAGGGGCTTCGTGGTTTCCCTGGCACTTTATGAGTGCGCAGATTGTTGGTTCAATAAGGACATGAATTCTGTTATTGGGTGCATATTTCTTATTTGAGTTACCTGTCCGACAACTGTTCTCTCCTGCCTATAGCTCTCGTCATTGTGGATGTCATGTCTTCGGAATTGTGACTCCAATGATTTTGCCATTATTTCCGCCTTTTCTTGCTCGTCATATGCAAGACCATTCTCACTGTGGAGTGGCTTGTTTTCTCTGGTGGGAGCTTTCTGCTGCTGGCTTATTTTCCAGATTTTGCGTCTGGTAACGTCTGCTTCGGCGAACTTAGTTTCTCCTCCCAGCATCGGCTCCTGTGTTTTTGTAGTCTTTGTCTCACCTGGTCCTCTAGGCTCCACAACAGGTAGTGGTCAGATGGGTCGCAATAGCACTGCCACAGTTTACGCCTCCTGTGTTTGGCGACTATGAGGTCCCAGATATCAGAGGGCAGGTTCCTGGCATCAGGATCGGTAGTTATCCTGACGCTAGTTGCACAAGCACAGGCATGGAGGATGCCAGTGAATTTCTCAATGACTTCATCCACGTCTCCTTCTGTCTGAAGTGGGAGAATTTGCTCCATGCGCTCTCCCACCAAGTAGGTATACGTGTCCCAGTTTGTAATTACGTTTGTGTTTGCTATCCTCCTGGCATTGTCTTCGACACTGGCGACATCCAGCATGACAGGACTGTGGTCAGTGTCCAGCTCATAGTGCACTGTGCCTGACACATCGGATCCAAGTTTTTCATGACAAAAATATCTAAGATAACAGAATTTCTGTCCATGCTGCCAGGAATGTGCGTGGGCTCATCTGGGGTGATGACACTAATAGTGGCGTGCCCTTTGACAAACCCCTGCAAAGTCCTGCCACTTGCATTCTCGGCACGGCAGCCCCAGGCTCTATGTTTTGAATTTAGGTCCCCTCCCACCAATACACGATTGCCAGCCCTAAGCAGTACCTTAAGTACCTGTGCTGTTGTACATGAAGTTGGGGGGGGGGGGGGGGGGGGAGGTGGGGCAAAATAATTTTCCAAATGTTTTGGCCAATTTTGATTTATACACCATCAGTCTCAATAGTTTGAGTTCCAAGGGAAGAAAGCACCTTCTGCCCTTAACCAATACCGCTGTCCCGCAGCCAGGGTGGTCCACATGGTCATACCAGTGGATGGTGTAATTACTGACAGTGAATTGGTCATCTGGATTCAGGTGTGTTTCTGTCAGATGCATAACATCGATCTTCCAAAACAGTTTTTCTAGTTTTACTGCAGTCAGCATTCCAGGTTGCTATTTTTATTCTTCTGCACTTAACGTGATATATCAACACATGTCATCACTGTAGCTGTTCCTTTGGCAATAATCATAAATTTTGATAGGGCATCTGGCACAGCCTGGAGCTTTGCCAAGATGTCCTTAAAAGTGTTAAACAGGGCGATAAGACTAAATCCAAAAAACAGTTGGTGCAGCTCTTTCAGCTTGCTGAGAAACGTACCTGGTTGAATGCTGGGGGAAGATTGTGGCTGTGTGGCAGCAGTCTCTGTGCCCTGGGGTGGGGGGGTCGCACAGTGGCCAGGCGGCAGCGGCCGTCAGGGCACGTGGTGGGGGAAGCACAGAGTAGGATTCAGGCCCTGGCACCTTCAGTCTGTGGGTTTGACAACAGCAAAGTTTGTACCTGTGGCTGTGGCTGCGGAAGCAGAGCTCGTGGCTGTTGTCGCAGCTGTAGTTGCACTTCGTGGGGACAACTGCGGGGGACAGTTCGGTAGCAGTTTCAGTCTAGTATGGCAGCGGCTGTAGTTTGCTGGATGACTGCTGCCGCCAAGAGTGCATTTTGCCAGAGTGTCCCATTTATTGGTATACTTGTTAGTGGTGGGGGGGGGGGGGGCTGGTGCATTTGACACACTTCAGAGGGCGGTTGCAGTTCACGGTGCTACTTGAAGAGCTGCTGACACTGATGGCACTGTACAGGGACCCAGGTTGCCAATATTTTTCAATGGTTATGTTGCTATGCAGCATGTGTTTGATCATGTAAAGTTCGCAGTTCTTCTGGTCAGGGTCAATATGGCTTTGAAGGATGCACGCTTTTTATGAACTTCACCTGGTTTTGCCAGGTCAGATGCGCGTGTTTCTTGCATGACCTCTATGACTTTAAACTTGCGGAAGATGAGGTCCGCCTTAATTTCTGCTGGGTCGGTGTCACGGGGGAGCCCTTTAATTGCTGTCTTGAATGAGTCACATTCTATTGTTGGATAAGTGTGACGGGGATAGTTGTTCCTCTGGAAATAATATTTTACTGTCCTATAATTGGGAGGTGTGGAGGCCTGAAATTTTACCGTTGTGCCCCTACATGAGGCGTTGAGGCCACCTTTTAACATCTGCGCAAATTCTTTGATAATTTTCATGGTGCCATTTTGGATTGTGGAAATGATGGGGCTGGTATCCTGCTGTGGAGGTTTGATCCCTCTTCGCAACAATTTCATCCACTTCTAGGGATGAAATCGGGGCAAAGTTGTTGGAGGTATTGATGTTGGCGACTACAGTCTCCTCACCCAGCTCCATGTCATATCTGGTAGCGGAACACTCTAAAGTGAGCCAGCTAGGAGCCAGACACTTCATCACTGACATCTCATCTATGTCTGTTTGTTTGCGTGTTTTAGCTTTAGCGATGGTTGCGGGGGCCTAGAGACGGGGCGCCACTGCGGAGTAGGGATTTGGGTTTACGCAATGTGTTTGCAGTAGTGGTTTCCAAAGTCAGATACACCTGTTGTAAGAAAAAATATTCTTTTTCATATGAACAAGTCTATGTGGTGTTATCAACTACATTTGTATTTTAGATGTTATGAACACAATGTTGTAAAACATTTTCCAATACGTATGAGATATTAATTTGTGATACATCACACCAACAGAAGAAACAGAATTGGCTCAATCATAAAGTCCAAAATTTTAAATATGTTGATGCATTATCATGTAAAAGAATTTTCACTCTCAAACTTACCAAATCTGTTACACAAAGGTCTATACATGAGTCTTTCAAGGGTAATTTTTGAGCATCCCAATTGAAAACATCTATGTTTGACAATTGTTTTGCCGTCAACTCATTGATATTTAATTTGGTTCGTTCAATAGCTTTTGGGTGTATGTCTCCAGAAAGGAACAATGATCCAGGAAAAGAAAGTGCACCCTGAAACAAAATTCAGAATGTTGAGAGAGCACACAAATGATTACACACTTACACAAAACACTATACGGTATATGTTGTAATAATGATTTATATGTGTAGTGCAGAGGAAGTGTCCATTATTTCGGACCAAACAAAGTTAACAACAACAGGTATCAGTATGTTGGTATTCTATTCTATAGCTTCAACACAGTCAAGATGATCAGAGGAATATCTACTGCTTCATCAACATGGGTACAAAATAAAATAACTTACAACAATGCACACAATTTCTGATAGTGTTCTGTTGAAATTTTTCTACAAAAGTATTTTTTATGCGAATGACCAATGCATCACAGTCACTTTAGCATTTATGCACACTGTGTAAGTCATTATTCTTTTACAGTGAGCTTAAATATTTTTGCTTTACACAGCTACAAGTACCCACATAGGAGTTTTGAATTTATAACAAAGTAGAGAAGTAAATATTCTAGATGGTACAGCTTTCCTTGATGCCGCTATCTCTGAAGATACAATCAGTTTAGAGTGATAAATTAAAAATTTTGGTTAATGTATTCATACCAGTTATTTCACCAATGACTATCAGTAATAATATTGTCAGCTGCTGAAGCAGATGAATCACTATGAGAGGTGGTATATAATGTACCACTTGACTTACTATATCAGGTAACCAACAACAGCTGAATGTAATCTACAAAAATTTGTATCTTTAAATTAAATATTAACAACTGTCATTGAACGAATGTAATGTGACTAGTGCCTCCCATTGGGTAGACTGCTCGCCGGGTGCAAGTCTTTTGATTTGACAGCACTTCGGCGACTTGCACGTCGATAGGTCGATGGGGATGAAATGATGATGATTAGGACAACACAGCACCCAGTCCCTGAGAGGAGAAAATCTCCAACCCAGCTGGGAATCGAACCCAGGCCCTTAGGATTGACATTATGTGGCACTGACCACTCAGCTACCAGGGACGGACGACAATTGTCATTAACATGGCATGAAAGTTATAGTGATAAGGAAAATAACAGTGCAAGGGCAATTGCTGAAGGATGATCAGTGTGAGATAATTTACAACTATAAGTTATATTTTGAAAATTGTTTTATTTTAACTTGTGTGAAGAATACAATGCCATCCCATCAATTTTGAACTAATACAAAACAGTAAACACAATGACAAACAACAATGTATTCAATTAGGTGGAAAATGTTTTTGAGTTATTCCATTAGCCAATTCTTTAGTTCAAAAGTTACAAAGGCCCCACTGTGTCTACCTTGTACACTAGTAGCAACTGAAAATACAATATGTAATGGAAGTAACTCCAGCACCAGTGTTCACAACTAATAGTTTTTCCCACAGAGTTCACATAAAAGTAGCAACTACATCAAACTTTTATCAGACAGGTCAAGTCATGCTTGCAATTTAAATCTGCCATAGGGTATTATTTCTTACAGTTTACTCTCTCATTTCTTATGCCATAATGACAAACAGCAGTCACCTGCCAAATAACAGCTTGGCAGATTAGTAGTATCATTACCTACAAACTGTTCACAAACAAGTGTTTACCATCACAATAACATATTGTTGGCATTGACCTATACACTATCAATTATAAACTAATGGAATTATTTTAAATTACACTTTTTATTTTATACAATATGATTTTTAATGTTCTTATAATTGTTCTTAACTTCTTGCTGCAGGTAATAGCTTTGTCAAGTCTATCAAACCTATATGCACTACATGTACCTGGGCAATATCATTGGCAACTCTTAAACAACCTGCAGAATCTGTGTTATTCTTATAAGCAAAGCCTTGTGACTCCACTAGGTCATGCTTTTAATGGCTGCAGTCTCCAACACAAACAAGCCAACCAATGTCAAATAAGGTCCTCAGATAAATCATCAGCTTGAAACCTGAAAATTATTCCTAAGCCTCCGCAGGACTATTTGAGTCAATGCACCAACTTTTGTTTCCTTGCAAAACTCACAAGGTGAGATCAATTTCCTGGAAACTATGTAAACTATATATTCCCACAAACAACTTGAAAAATGTAAAATAATGTAATCAAATAAAGCATCCTAACAGTGGGCAAATGTAATAACAGTAACTGCTACGGTCGCAGGTTCGAATCCTGCCTCGGGCATGGATGTGTGTGATGTCCTTAGGTTAGTTAGGTTTAAGTAGTTCTAAGTTCTAGGGGACTGATGACCACAGCAGTTGAGTCCCATAGTGCTCAGAGCCATTTTTTAATATATTATATAATAATAATAATAATAATAATAATAATAATAATAATAATAATAATAATAATAATAATAATAATAATTATTATTATTATTATTATTATTATTATTATTATTATTAAATACAGTTGCACTTTGGAGTTGGACAGAGACTATAAGGACCGCTTTTCCTTATGGACACATTCAAAGTCTGTTTGAATGCCATTATGTGTAGAAGGTCCTATTTCATGGTAACTTGAGAATTATTGAATTTGAGTAGTTTTATTTTTCTACAAATTTCTTTCTTTGTATCAAATAAATGCAAAATTTTAATTATGACAACTACCACATAGTGCCAGAAATTTTACAACTTGCAGTGTGTTATTTCTGATCATTTCTCAGCCCTATACAGACTGTGATTACACAACTTCCTTTTTTCACTTTTTAGCCAGTATTCTTAATATTATGACACATTAACAAACTTTCTTCTACTGAGACTAGGATTATTCTGCTCTCTAAAAATACATATTTGTTACTGTCATTACTTGCATTCTGAAAGCATCACACTGTATATTTTTAATTGTATTATTAAGTTTTCTAGTCCATTCCAGATTTCTTTGACCAATAGATCCATGTCTTTCCTTTTTTCAGGAACCTGAAAAGGATATAATTTTTTTTGTTTGAGTCTGATCAAACTCACAACTCCCATACAGAATGTAAATTAATTTGATGCTTTTTTCTCCTCTTAATACCAAGATCTTCTGATTTATTTATATTATCAGGTTGCTTTCGATCTTCACAATGTGCATGGACTGTGAATGTGCATAACATGCATAGACTGTCAACCAGATTTCGCCGCAGAGGTTGTAAATTTCTATTGTGTTTCTGGTTATGCACTAAAAATCTTTGTGAGGGGTGGGGGAAAATCCACCACATTTTGATAGCCACATTAAAAAGTTGTTCTGAAATTCAAGTGAGCTTCATCACTTAAATGCAGCCAAAGTCTTGTCGACAAACACAACTTACCCAAATCAAATTAGTGTAAGGAAAACAAGACAATAAATGTTCAATGAATCTGAAAGTAAAATTATAGATGAAAGATCCTAATGGGGAGAAATTGTCAGATGTACAAGCAGTTTCAGACATGCCTCAAAGGAATATTAAAAAACAGTTACCACCAGTGAAAAGTCCGAAGATATGTGTAGGACCAACAACTGGTGCAAGGCAGACAGTTGAACCCAAACATAAACAAATATGATGCAGTGTGCCCAGTGGCAGCTTGTAGGCAGACATTCTTGGTCTTCATAAATTTTAAATTCAGAAACATGAGAGTGCGATATTAACAGCATCTCCTGAATAAAAGTTAGGCTTATCAATTTATTTGTACAACTTCAGCCACTGTCAATAATAATAATAATAATAATAATAATAATAATAATATGCATAACTTTTCTGAAATTTTGTGGAATTTTGTTGTTTTGTTCATAATTAAGTACAGTTTATAGTAAGAACGAAATAATGTTTAAGCTTTTCCTACTCTCCATTTCGCATTTTTGTGCTTTTCTTATTTTTTTGGACAAATGTACACAATCCCTAATTCACATGTGTGTCACATGCTGTGTCGGATCTGGCCTTAGTTTTCAGTATGTCGTTGGATCTAATGGGTCCCGGATCGTTTCCTCATAATCTTCGGTTAATCAAGGCATTTTCTCTGCCGGCGGACATACAGAGAAATCTGTGTAACATAGGAGCTCTACCACCTCAGCTGTATGGATTACCTATGATCAATAAGAACAACATTCCACTAAGACCAACTGTTAGTGCTCCTGGCTCACCGATGTATAAACTGGCAAAACGCTTGGTCTCTCAGCTCCAGCTGCACATAGGGAAGACTGTCACATACATAAAGGACTCAGGACATTTCATTGAGAAGCTGAAGAAACTAAAATTTGCACCAAATGACATCCTGGTCAGCTTTGATACTGTTTCTTTGTTTATGAAAGTGCCTTTCAGTGACTCTCTGGAGCACATGGGCTTCATTTTTCCGCAGGACATCACAAAGCTCTTTCATGCATGTCTCACAATGAGCTATTTCCCATGGAATGGCAACTTCTTAACAGCTGGAAGGCGTCACCATAGGTAGTCCTCTTAGTCCAGTAGTGGTTAACTTCTTTATGGGACATTTCAAAGTACAGGCTTGTAAACCTAAGGTATGGTACAGATACATTGATGATACTTTTATTGTGTCTGTTGCTTGAGTACTGATTGTGAGAGTGGGACTCATAATGGGCAGAATTAACATAGGAGATAGGCAGATGCTACTATGGAAGTGGTGTGCATCGTAGAAAGGTTTGAAGTTAAAATACCTAGAATGTATATTCAAAGAAGAGTCAAACAATGGAAAATGCAGAATGTAAAAATATTATGAAAAGGAAAGTTGCTACTCACCAAATAATGCAGATGCTGAGTCGACTCTCTCTCTCTCTCTCTCTCTCTCTCTCTCTCTCTCTCTCTGCAGTTTCTGGTGACTGAAGCCACACAGGCTTCAGTTGCCAGAGACTGCAGTCGTGTGTGTGTGTGTGTGTGTGTGTGTGTGTGTGTGTGTGTGTGTGTGTGTTTTGCATTCAAAGAAGAGTCAAGCAATTTATGAGGAGTGTTCAATAAATAATAAACACATTTTTTCTTGGCCAATTTTGGCTGAAAAAATACTGAATTTGTTGTGGGACATCATGGAATATTCTCACTTCAGCCCCTATAGTTTCATGAAGCTCTGATAGATGACAACACACGTAATTCAAAATGGCATCTGTAAAGGTGGTGCATTCCGAGTAGAGAGCGGCCATGGTGTTTCTTTCACCAGAAAACCAGAGCATCACAGATATTTATAGGTTCTTTTATAATGTCTACAAAGAACTGGCAGTGAACTAAAGCACAGTGAGTTGCTCTCATTCAAGGTGGTCCACAATTAAACACCTTGGTGCACAACTGGGTGCCCGTGCTGGAAGTGGTGACACACTTGTCCACCAGCTGGGGTACTCAAAGGTGCAATGATCAAATCTGAAGTGTACTTCAGCAGGACAACCCAAACCCTCACAAAAGTTTACACACCCGAGAGAAGCTCACAAAACTTCACTGGACTGCTCTTCATCATCCACCCAACAGCACGCATCTCAAGCCTTCCAACTTAAATTGGCTTGGCCCAATGGGAAGCAGTACATGGATGATGGGGAGATTATTGATGAGGCAAGATGTTGGCTCCAACATAACTAGCAGAGTCATACCATGTGGGCGTACAGCCCCTCCCAGTAATGTGGCATAAGACCATTGAATTGAACAGAAATTATGGTGAAAAATAAAGTTTGCAACCAAAAGAGTGGAGAATAATGTGGTGTATTAGATCTAGAATAAAATCAAATTTTAGGTTTCACCTCAATCAATTTAGGGCAGATTATTCCAACATTGCCCCATACAGCAAGGGCAATCCCAGGGCCCATCCATGCCTTCTTGCGCTCAGCCCATGCAGTACAGTCGCGTATGCTATGGTCCAACTGCCTGACACCCACACAGTCAGTTTTTTGCTCACCTGTGCACATGGGCACCAAGTTACTACTCATGTGTTGGCAATCGAGCTGGGACAGCCTGATTTGGAAAAACCACATAAACCAAAAATCTGGATGGCCAAATGGATATTCAACCTGATCCCCATCAAATTCAGATCCACTCTCCTAACCACTGCATGTTGCTCAGCAACTCCTGTTGCTCTTCATGTTTCAATGGCCTATTACTACAACATAACACCACACTGTCTACAGACATAAAACTGTTTTGATTCTGGATGTCAATAAAATATTGTTTTGGAAGCCTTAAAGTGCTGATTTATTACTTATGTCTTGTAGTTACTATTACATTTAATTATATTATTCTTTTGGAACAAAATTAAATCAAAAAAATTATCAAAAGGACATACTGATACATTGAAATGATAATTAAATCAAGACCCAAAGCTGTCAACAGGCATTGATATACATCCACGGGGAAAGTTGAAAATGTCTACCCCAACCAGGGCTCGAACCCGAGATCTCCTGCTTACATGGCAGACGCTCTAGCCATTTGAGCCACTGAGGGCACAAAGGATAGTGCGATTGCAGGGATTTTTCCCTTGCATGCTCCCCGTGAGACCCACTTTCCCAACTTAATATCCACACACTACATTCGTAGTGCCTCTGCCCATTACACTCATTACTTGCAGCAGACAAACTTACCGAGTCCCGTAAGAGTTCGAGCAATGCGTGTGCATCCAGCACAGAAGGAGGAGGTCAATGGCTGATTAGCCTTAACTATATGAAGATGGTATCTGCTCTTTCGGACATATCCAAAAGAACAGATACCATCTTCATACTGGTACATTTATCTCTGTTAATAGCATCATCTGACAGTCATAACAATACAGCTACACAATTAACAAGCTGTTGCAATTAATTCAATCACTTAACACACTATAAAAAAATTTGCTCTTCTCATTTGTTTAGTTTTCAACAATTATTCATTTCTGTTCCAAGAGGATTTTTATTTTACTGATGAACTTACCTCAATTGGTATGGAGCCTCCACCACATAATGGGTCAATAATTATGTCTCCAACTTCTGGAGATGCTATTGACAACATGCCATAGCATATTGTCGAACGAAGTGTTGTTGGTCCAAAATAGGTTATGCTTCTTCTGTGCAAAGACTCCTTTGTCAGAGGAACAGTTACGTAAACAAAATCTGCAATATTTCATGTGAAATTAATAAAAATAAACACAAGCTGTATTCAATTTAAAATATGTAACGGAAGTCCTTAACTTGCCAGTAAACAACTACAATGAGCAAAGAAAAGGAAAAGGGTAGGCATTGACAAGTTGGGTGTTTGGCTTCCAGGTAACATCGAAAAGAAAAGGAAGGAAGATTAGGGTCAACCACCACATTGACATCAAGGTCATTAGAGTCACAGCACAAGCTCTGAATACATCAAGGACTATTCCCTTTCGAAGGAACCATCCCTGCACTTGCCTGGAGCAATTTAGGAAAATCATAGAGAATCAAGATGGCCAGGTGTGCATCTGAACCACAGTCCTCCCAAATGCGAGTCAAAGGCAACATCTAAATACGGTATCTTTGTGTCATTATATTTCACATTTAGCATATTTTTCTTTATACTGGTTTCATTTAAACGCATGGAGTCCAGATTTGGTTATCTATTCAGCAAGTACCAAAAAGGAAGTTTCTTTGTACTGCCTAACACTGCTGTGTAGTGAATGCTCTCTAAAGCATAGGGTAGAAAATCAAAAATCCTGACCTCCACAGGAAATGTTCAAAGCATCAGATCAGCTCACCAACCTTAGGGAAAGCATACCCAGGTAAAGATCTTGGATATAAAGCCTCAGAAGTAATGCAGTAAACACATTATTTGGACACAAAAATGAAAACGGGCTTTCTTCATGGCTACCTGGAACAACAAAGACGTGTTCAAAGAACTACAAAAAATGAAAACAGATATTTGAGTAGTAACAGAGAAAAAGAAAAAATGTAAAAGAAGTAAGGAAGTGCAGTCATATGTTCAAGCCAGTAAAAGCAAGTGTGTCAGAAGATGAATATCTGTAGCTGTGTACAAAAAAATGGGAACATAAGGATAAAAACCATGGAGAAATTGACAGGAGATTTATCCAGATGTACATGGAAATTTTTAGCAGTAACATCATTGTTATACCAGAAGTGTATGTCCCAATGAATGACCAGATACATAAAAAAACATGATTTCTATAGTGTTGTGACATGTGTCTTACTGAACACATATCTTCAGAAGGAGGCAATTCTGAGTGACGCAAATAAATCTGTTGGTAAAGTGTAAGGCAGTACAAATCACTTTTTGGTCAGAGAAAAAGTTGTTTTAAAATATGGCTGGCAAAGTACCCAAAAGATGACAATACAGAGACAGCTGTAAACAACAGAGGCTATCATAAATATCAACATTTTAGTACAGAAATCTGTACATTACTGTCTGACAATGATCAGCCTGTTATGTAACATTAGATGTTAAATTAATTTAGTTTTTCTTCTCTGTATCATGTTAATGTTCTTTTATTGTTAATTTCTTTTAGTATTTGTTCATTAGATTTTCTTTCCACAAAGAATGTTTTTGTGACTCTTTTCCACAGCCACATCTTTATTGCTTCTAATGTTTTCTTTTCTTGTTTCCTTGTCATCCATGCTTTACAACTATAGCTTAACCCTTTCAGACCCTCTGGCTAAAATTATGTACATTAATATTTAGTGTGTATCAGCTGCAACAGAAATATTTTTCCCTCAATGGAAATCTCATGTACACATTTGCAAATGTTCAATCTTTTCATCATGTACTAGTGCTCCCACCTGTTGGGCGTCACTGTAAAAAATCAACATGTGAGTGTAGCAGTGTGCAGCAGCTTGTGATTGCCAGAATTCAAAGTAGTTATTTGTTAGTTATACTCCACTGTATAATTTATTATTATTATTATTATTATTATTATTATTATTTTGCATGTTAATCATTGAATTATCAGTTTATTAATCACAACAATGAATATTTCAAAATTATTTATTTTAGTCCTTAAAAAGAAGCCAAATATTTAATGTATGTATTGAAAACAGGTACATATATTTGTATAAATCTTGCATCTAAAATCACTGCAAAATCACCTAAGAGCATCAGAGCATAAGAAAAATCTTCCTTCCTCTCAAAAAAAATTCCAGTCTGAAAGGGTTAAAATGCTCCAAATAAATGCCTTGATGAATTTATTTCTTCCTTCTCTATTAAATTGGTTTTTTATTAACAAATTACCCTTTTTTCTGAAGGCTTTGTCAGCTGTTGCAATTCTTCTTCTACTATCCATTGTACTTCTGGTGTCATCTGTTACCGTACATCTCAAGTAGCACAATTCATTTAATTGCATTAGTACTTTATTTCAGATCTTAATGTTTGTCCTTACTTGTCAGTTCAATTTATTTATCACCATCATTTCAGCCTTGTTTATTTTCAGTTTGTGACTGTCCATGGAATCAGACAAAAAAATTAACATACAGTTCATGTACTTTTCAGAATCCGCTAAGACTACAATAATATCAGCATACCTAATACATTATACTTGTTTACTGTTAATTTTGATTTCTTTTGTGCCACTTTTCATAGTTCGTATTGCATTATTCTGACAGCATGCAGAAACATTAAAATGATAAATGGTAGAGTATTGGCTTGACTCAAGAGAGCGACAAGAAGTCTCAATTCTGAAGGTGAGGAAGAAAACAAAAATATCACTATATAAGGCCACAGTCAAACCAATTGCAACATTGGGTGCAGAATGATGGTACACTAAAAATATAACAAACTCTGCTTAAAACCCAATTGGGTCTCATGACAAGCATGTTTCATATCCAGGACATAATAGCTGACAGAACTTGGAATCGTCAGCTGCTGTGGTAGGCCCATGTTGGGAGAATTGAGTATGAAAGATCACCTAAGATGTTATTAGCATACAGTCCAGAAAGGTATGAAAGAGGAGATTACTATTTCAAGAAGTGAGAATATGCAAGAGGGGGTCTTGAAGCTCACAGGAAGGCGATTGGCAAAACAGCTAATTTGTGGGACATCCTTCTTCAACAAACAAAAGTGTGTGGATGTGTTTTGGGAGGCGGGAAGGGGGAAGGGGGGTAGGAGCAAGAGAGAGGTGCCTACTACAGCTTTCACTGCTAAAATCTAAAGACAGGACTCCGTAAGGATAATTTTCTATTTTTTGTATGAAAATAAAGCAGAACCAAAAATGACAATGTAAACATGAGGTGCTAGCCAAAAGTTCCTGGAATATACCAATAAATAAAATACAGTTTATCTGCCTTTATTGATCACCATCAGCCTCAAAGAAGTCCCATTGCGGGGAGGGTGGAGGTGGCGTCCACACTGTTCCCAGTGGTTCTTCCATGAACTGAGAGCTCTTTGGAATGAAATTTTAACGAGGCTGTTTAGTGACACGATCTACATCTACATCTACATCCGTACTCCGCAAGCCACCTGACGGTGTGTGGCGGAGGGTACCCTGAGTACCTCTATCGGTTCTCCCTTCTATTCCAGTCTCGTATTGTACGTGGAAAGAAGGATTGTCGGTATGCTTCTGTGTGGGCTCTAATCTCTTTGATTTTATCCTCATGGTCTCTTCGCGAGATATACGTAGGAGGGAGCAATATACTGCTTGACTCTTCGGTGAAGGTATGTTCTCGAAACTTCAACAAAAGCCCGTACCGAGCTACTGAGCGTCTCTTCTGCAGAGTCTTCCACTGGAGTTTATCTATCATCTCCGTAACGCTTTCGCAATTACTAAATGATCCTGTAACGAAGCGCGCTGCTCTCCGTTGGATCTTCTCTATCTCTTCTATCAACCCTACCTGGTGCGGATCCCACACTGCTGAGCAGTATTCAAGCAGTGGGCGAACAAGCGTACTGTAACCTACTTCCTTTGTTTTCGGATTGCATTTTCTTAGGATTCTTCCAATGAATCTCAGTCTGGCATCTGGATTACCGACGATCAACTTTATATGATCATTCCATTTTAAATCACTCCTAATGCGTACTCCCAGATAATTTATGGAATTAACTGCTTCCAGTTGCTGACCTGCTATTTTGTAGCTAAATGATAAGGGACCTATCTTTCTATGTATTCGCATCACATTACACTTCGCTACATTGAGATTCAATTGCCATTCCGTGCACCATGCGTCAATTCGCTGCAGATCCTCCTGCATTTCAGTACAATTTTCCATTGTTGCAACCTCTCGATACACCACAGCATCATCTGCAAAAAGCCTCAGTGAACTTCCGATGTCATCCACCAGGTCATTTATGTATATTGTGAATAGCAACGGTCCTATGACACTCCCCTGCGGCACACCTGAAATCACTCTTACTTCGGAAGACTTCTCTCCATTGAGAATGACGTGCTGCGTTCTGTTATCTAGGAACTCCTCAATCCAATCAGACAATTGATCTGGTAGTCCATATGCTCTTACTTTGTTCATTAAACGACTATGGGGAACTGTATCGAACGCCTTGCGGAAGTCAAGAAACACGGCATCTACCTGTGAACCCGTGTCTAAGGCCCTCTGACTCTCGTGGACGAATAGCGCGAGCTGGGTTTCACACGATCGTCTTTTTCGAAACCCATGCTGATTCCTACAGAGTAGATTTCTAGTCTCCAGAAAAGACATTATACTCGAATATAATACGTGTTCCAAAATTCTACAACTGATCGACGTTAGAGATATAGGTCTATAGTTCTGCACATCTGTTCGACGTCCCTTCTTGAGAACGGGGATGACCTGTGCCCTTTTCCAATCCTTTGGAACGCTTCGCTCTTCTAGAGACCTACGGTACACCGCTGCAAGAAGGGGGGCAAGTTCCTTCGCGTACTCTGTGTAAAATCGAACTGGTATCCCATCAGGACCAGCGGCCTTTCCTCTTTTGAGCGATTTTAATTGTTTCTCTATCCCTCTGTCGTCTACTTCGATATCTACCATTTTGTCAACTGTGCGACAATCTAGAGAAGGAAGCACAGTGCAGTCTTCCTCTGTGAAACAGCTTTGGAAGAAGACATTTAGTAATTCGGCCTTTAGTCTGTCATCCTCTGTTTCAGTACCATTTTGGTCACAGAGTGTCTGGACATTTTGTTTTGATCCACCTACCGCTTTGACATAGGACCAAAATTTCTTAGGATTTTCTGCCAAGTCAGTACATAGAACGTTACTTTCGAATTCATTGAAAGCCTCTCGCATAGCCCTCCTCACACTACATTTCGCTTCGCGTAATTTTTGTTTGTCTGCAAGGCTTTGGCTATGTTTATGTTTGCTGTGAAGTTCCCTTTGCTTCCGCAGCAGTTTTCTAACTCGGTTGTTGTACCACGGTGGCTCTTTTCCATCTCTTACGATCTTGCTTGGCACATACTCATCTAACGCATATTGTACCATGGTTTTGAACTTTGTCCACTGATCCTCAACACTATCTGCACTTGAGACAAAACTTTTGTGTTGAGCCGTCAGGTACTCTGTAATCTGCTTTTTGTCACTTTTGCTAAACAGAAAAATCTTCCTGCCTTTTTTAATATTTCTATTTACGGCTGAAATCATCGACGCAGTAACCGCTTTATGATCGCTGATTCCCTGTTCTGCATTAACTGATTCAAATAGTTCGGGTCTGATTGTCACCAGAAGGTCTAATATATTATCGCCACGAGTCGGTTTTCTGTTTAACTGCTCAAGGTAGTTTTCAGATAAAGCACTTAAAAATATTTCACTGGATTCTTTGTCCCTGCCACCCGTTATGAACGTTTGAGTCTCCCAGTCTATATCCGGCAAATTAAAATCTCCACCCAGAACTATAACATGGTGGGGAAATCTACTCGAAATATTTTCCAAATTATTCTTCAGGTGCTGAGCCACAACAGCTGCTGAGCCCGGGGGCCTATAGAGACATCCAATTACCATGTCTGAGCCTGCTTTAACCGTGACCTTCATCCTGTTTGATTCTCCTCAAATGAAGTAAGATTACTCAAAAGTGTAAAGTATCATTGTTCAGCAGACTCACAAAAGAACACCCTATGTAGTCAAAAGTTGCCTAGATTTTTTAAAATTTCCTTTTTAATTTCTGCTAGCCCAAAGGCACTGCTTGTAACTTCTATTAAACCAAAATATGAAGAAAATGAAACAAAACAAAACAAAATCAACTGTTGGTCTGGTTTTTTTACTTACCTTCCTGTTATCCTTCCACTGAAACATGATATATTCTTCTACACAAGTGTACAGAACTTGATACATATTGGTACCTTAACACTGTTCTTCGTATTTATCATGGTCATCTACACCCAACAATTATACATTAAATGCATCACTTCTAGCTGTGACCAATATCCGCACAGTCAAGGAGTTCTATGTAAAAACAGCATGCCATATAAGATAGTGTGCAACTGTCAGGATTTGGTTAGGTTTAACATCTTTTGGCAACTGTACAACAGTGAATCATTACACAAGAATATGGAGAATTTTATTAACCATCTGTGCATGGATCACCAGTTTCCATGCTTTTACTTTTCAGATGGGGAAACTTGATACCCTAAACTGAAGAAATATTGTGATGCTGTCTCTCCAGTTTCCACACCAATGAAAAACAATTGTTTTCTTCATCTATTATTATTATTATTATTATTATTATTATTATTATTATTATTATTGTTGTTGTTGTTATTATTATTACTATTATTGTTATTTCATTAATATTAACCTCTATTGTGAAGGATAAGTGAGGATAGCACAAGTTTAAAATGTTTAAACAACAATTAAAAAAGATTTGTTGGTAGCAAACAGTAATTTATCTTCTTTGTGCTGTTAGCTATCACAGTAAAGAGAAGAGATGATGCTATGTTCATATAAGACCTTTTTCATGAATGACTAGCCACTGCCCAATTCCCTTTGAAGGTGTCTTGTCTACACATGAGGCAAAGGAAAAATAGTGGCACATGAGAAATCCTTCGCATGAGTTGCCCAGTGGTGAATGTAGGTTAGTAATTTGTTCACTATAGCCAGCCGTGGTGGTCTAGCGGTTCTAGGCGCTCAGTCCGGAGCCGCGCGACTGCTACTGTCGCAGGTTCGAATCCTGCCTCGGACATGGATGTGTGTGATGTCCTTAGGTTAATTAGGTTTAAGTAGTTCTACGTTCTAGGGGACTGATGACCATAGATGTTAAGTCCCATAGTGCTCAGAGCCATTTCTACATTTGTTCACTATACATCCATAGTCCATGTTACATGGCAACACACTGAGAATAACCATCCTTGAAACAATACACGCAATCAAAATTAATAAACCAGGATACTATTGTATCTCTGCTTCAACAACACAGTTTTAACTGAACACCAGTTAAGTACAAATAAATCACAGAATATAACAGATCCTAGCTCTTCTTAAACTAAACTTCTGGGGGTGGATACTTTTTGGCCAAAAATATACTCTGTAGATTTACTGAATATCTGAAACATTAGTGCAAGAAAACACTAAGTTTGTCTGACTGGGAAGCACTCAAATATGAACCACTCTCTTGGTGCACATACATGCCGGAATTTGGTCATGGAAGGCACAACGTGGTCAAACACAACAGCAATGCCTTAGGAAAATAGTCTCAAACTCATGCAAGCCAAACATCAACTGCAGGGAATACAAGAGTCCAAATCATAGTGCACAAAATAGCCAAGTATCACAAAATTGCCATAAATAAGTCCACCAGAGAGCAGGTAGCTCACATTAGCGAGCTGAGACAAGTTAGGGTGAGATGTTCCATGGCAGTCTTTAAATCTGCTTCTGTTGTTCACTATGTGACCTGTTGCTAGCAGATGTATCACTCCACACTGTGTCTTGAGTTCTTGGCAGATGTATGTGTAATTATATTGACTGATCCAGCAATATGTCAAGTGGGATTACAAGAGATATGAATGTGGCGCATCGCCCTACCATATAGGAAATCATGCGGACATCTTTTACAAAGTCTTCTAACAGACCACTAAACTTTTGTACTCTCATTTACAACAACCAAAGTTTTCTTGTTAACTGCTCAAAAAAAATTATTACAGAAGACTTACAACAAAGGAGAAGGTCTCTTGCACAGTGACAGGAATCTATTATTTGACAAATATTCTGCAGATTCCAAAGCAGCTGTGGAAAGGTAACAGTAGAAACACTGGGGCCACACTATGTATGAGACAACACAGTAATGAAGAAGCAATACTGAAATATCACAAAAAAGACCAAAAACAATATAGCAGAGTACTCACCCTCTTTTATGTTCAGAACAATTTCCAGGTCATAGTATGTCAAGTCTACAACCCAATTAAAAATATCCTGTAGAGTCCCTCCAAAGGCAGTGGCAGCCTCCTGGGATCCAAACGCATGGCTGCCAGTATGGTAGCAAGTGACTCTGAACTTCAGGACTTTCTCAGACAATTTTCTAGAATCCAGCTGATTGTATAGTAAAATATTAGCTGCTTTCTTCTCTCTGCAAATGTTATTATTCAGAGACTGACTTTCTTCTTGTACTTCATGTTCTTTTTCCATATTCTGATCATTATCAATTTCAGAAACACTCTCTTGTAGTGAAGATTTCAGTTTAATTTTTAATTCTTTTTCTACAGCCAAAGAAGAAACATACTGGTCTCTTGTAGGATACAGAATTCCATGAAAATCTGTACTTTTCTTCCACAGCAAAAGTGTCTTGTCCCAGTGGATTGCATAAGCTAGCTTCTCCAATTTCTTGAGATCTTGTTCCTAATTAAATCAATGGCATTAGCAAGCCTAGTATCTTTATCAAGCTTTGTATCAAAACAATGGTATCTAATGGACTGAAATGTAAGTAATCTGATACTAATAATACACACAACTTTTTAAAGGTATCTTGAAACTGCTATTCAGTCTGAAGATTAAAGTCAATGTGTAAGACTGAGCATCTTTCAGCTAATATGGAACCTACTACTCTGAGAAACCTGTTTTTCTTTTCTTTCAGAAACAACAGAAGCAGATACACACTAGCAATTCAATTACACACAAATAGCAACAGATAAATCCATGACAATGACAGTCATGGTGACTAACTTACTATTAAGATAAAACATCCCTTCCATTATTGCATTTTTTGAGAGAAGTTAAACAGCAGCAACGAGAAAGATTTATTGGTATCAACATCTAACTTGCCCTTAGCAAACAGATACTAACAAGAGAAGAGAGATGGCTGTCTGCAAGGAGGGAAAAAGAAGAGGAAAAGTAAAGGGAGTACATCAACACATTAACAGCACACATCTGCCTTAAGACACATAGAAAGGAGAATAATAAAACAGAAAGTATTAATGGAAACAAAAACCCCTTTTCAGCACATCTTTGCTTTAAAATGTGCTTCTGAAACTACTGATGATGAGTATTATGGGTACTGGGGAACACAGAAGTCTACATCTATACTCCGCATGTCACCATATGGAGAATGGCAGAGGGTACCTAAAACAACTGCTAGGCATTTCATTTTCTTTTCCATTCGTAAATGGAGGGAAGGAAAAATGACTGTCTATATCTTTCCATATAAGAAATAATTTCTGTTACCTTGTCTTAACACTTTTTGCATGAGATGTATATCAGTGGCAGTAAGATCGTTCTACTGTTTCTCACAAATGCCAGTTCCCTGAACTTTCTCAATAGAATTTTGAGAAAAGAATGTCTTCTTCCCTCCAGGGATTTCCATTTGAGTTCATTTCCGTAATGCTCGTGTATAGACTGAACATACCAATAACAAATCTAGCAGCATGCCACTGAATTTCTTTGATGTCTTCCTTTAAACAGAGCTGATGAACATCCCAAATATTTTAGAAGTGCTCAAGAATGTTTGTTTGTTTCGTTTTAGGGCACAAAAACAAATAGGATCATACACGTTCATGTCAGAACTGCAGAACACAAAGACAAAGAGAGGAGTTAAAAACGATTACACGTTAATCCCAATCAACAGAAGAGAAGACAGCTAAAAACAGGGATGTGGAGAAAGTTCTATAAAATATGCTATGACGGATAAAAAGTAAAATACATTCAACTGTCCACGCATCATTCTTTAAAATGGCCAATAACTCAGATGGCAAACACAAAGAACATACGTGATTACAAAAAGGGCATTCCATTAGGAAATGACAGACCTTCAAAGGTTGAGTGCAGTTACCACAAATTGGTGGGGGAGCATCACTTAACAAATGGAGATGGCTAAAAAGACAGTGGTCAATACACAGCCTAACTGAAATGATCTCCTCATGGCAAGAGGGCTGAGAGGAGGTCATCCAAGCCACTGGGAGTGTCTTAATAACCCGGAGCTTCTTCCCACAAAGGGAGGACCAGCAGTGATGCCAAAGTGACACCACATGCTGACAGACAGCAATAGAGATCATTGCAGTGAAGGTAAGAACTGGCTGCCTGAAGAACGAGGACTGCAGCCTTTGCAGCAGCATCAGTGGCCTCATTTCGTGTCAGACCGACATGACCAGGAACCCACATAAACATCACAGTGGCTCCATCAAGAATGAGCAAGTGACAGCTTCCAGATGACACAATTGAAAAGACTGTGTTGCAGGATGTACTGTGTGGCCTGATATAGAGCGAAGAGCTCTGCAGTAAATATTAATCAGTGTGCCGGAAGCCAATACCGAAAAATGTCGGTGCTAATGACGAAGGCACACCTGCTCGAGAATGTGTCCCCCAGTACTCTGTACACTGTATTCTCTATTGATGAGCTATACTATCCTAGAATTCTTCCAATAAACCAAAATTGAACATTCACCTTCCCTACAACTTACCTCACATGCCCATAACATTCCGTGTCACTTTGGAACATTATGTATAGATATTTAATTGAAGTGGCTGTGTCAATCAGCACACCACTAATAATGTACACAAACATTATAGCATTTTTCCCTGCTCAACTGTATTAATTTACATCACACCTAATAGAAATTCTCTCCAACTCATCACATATCTTCGCACTGTTACTTGAAGATGAAAGTGTCCCATACACTACAGCACTGTTACCAAACATTCACAGGTTTTCTGCTCACCCTGTCAGATTATTTACATATATAGCAAACAAGAGCGAGCCAATTACACTTCCCTGGGGCACTCCAGACAAAACCTTTATCTCTGATGAACACATCTTCCAGGACAAATTACTGGGTTCAATTAACTTAAATTCTTTGAGTCACTCAGATATCTGAGAACCTACTCTGTATGTTTGGACCTTTGTTAACAGTCTGAAGTGTGGCACTATGACAAACGCTTTCTGTAAATCTTGTATATAGAATCTGCTTGTTGTCCTTCATCCATGGTTTGTACGATACTGTGCCAGAAAAGGACAAGCTGAGTTTCGCATGAGAATGCTATCAAAATCTGTGTTGATTTAGGGATAGAAGCTTTTCTCTCCCGACAAAATTTATTATATTCAAACTGAGAATATGTTCAAGCATTCTGGAGCAAACCAATGTTAAGGATATTCATCTCTAATTTTGCAGATCTATTCTTTGAAACCTTGTTATATACAGGACTCACTTGCAGTTTTTCCTAGTTGCGTAACACTTCCCACTTGGTGAGACATTCAGGATAAAGTAAGCCAAGTCTGGTCCAATGTTGAGGATTACTCTTGCTAAAACCAAACTTGGACTCCATCTGGAATGGCAACTTATTTCTTTCCAAATTTTTCAGCTGCTTTTCAACACCAGGGATGCCTATTTCTATATCCTCCATAAGGAAATTTGTATGATGCTCCTTTCTTAATGATTTTTTTCTACCCAAAATTTAGAACTTTGACTGGTCAATCTGATTAGCAAATTTACATAGTGTGGTATGTTTGCTGTGTATAAATTAACCACAGAAAGGGATGTAGAGTTGAGCATCATGTTGCTGGCAAGTTGCAGCGAGGCAGCAAAATAGGTATGAGATAAGGGTCGAGTGGCTGGTTATACCCACTTCTTGAAATTCCCATGACGTTTAGCACAGTCTGCTTCTTAGTGACATGCAAACACGATCAATGTTAGGCTGCGTCAATATCTTAAGGCTCAAATATTCACCAAAAACACTAAATTTGCTTCCAGACAAACTACAAATCTGAGTGCAACACTGAATTCACAACGAAGAGACAATTTCAATAAAATTATTACCACATTTGAACAACCAATATGAATGAAATTATTAGCGTTTGTGTACAAAAGCAGCAACAAAAGTTATGGACATACTACACTGCATATGATACACCATACGGTAGGTACTGAAGTCTGCTACAAAATGAGCATATTGAACACAATAGTAAACAAACCAACTATCTGTTATAAATAAATTACTACTTAGTGGTTTACTACGTGCTGAAATGAGGAGTTTTCCACAGTTACATCTCATCTATACTTAGCAAACCACTGAAGTGCATGGCAGACGGTTCATCCCATTGTATCAGTTATTAGTCTTTCGTACCGTTTCAATCACATATGGAATGTATGAAGAATGACTGTCTGAAAGTATCTGTATCTGCTGTAATTATTCTCATCTTGTCCTTGCAATCCCCATGAGAGTGATACGTATTGGTTTGTAGTATATTTCTACAGTCATCATTTAAAGCCAGTTCTTGAAACTCTGTGATTATATTTTCTCAGGGTTTTTACCTATCTTCAAGAGTCTACCAGTTTAGTTCTTTCACCATCTTAGTGACACTCTCCTGCAGGTCAAACAAATCTGTGACCATTCACACTGTCCTCCTCTGTATGCGTTCAATATCCCCCGGTAACTCTATTTGGTACGGGTCCCAAACACTTGAGAAGGATTCTAGGATGGGTCACACAAGGGCTTTTTACGCAAGCTCCTTTGTAAACTGATGGCATTTCCTTAGTACTGCAGCAATAAATCAATGTATGCCATCTGCTTTACTTATGACTGCGTATATGTCATCCTTCCATTTAATATCCCAACAAAATGTTATTCCCATGTAGTTGTATGAGTTGACTGATTCCAACTGTGGCTCCTTGATGTTACAGTCATATGACACTATGTTTTTTCATTTTTGAACATTTAAAGACACCTGCCAATCTTTGCACCACTCTGAAATCCTATCAATATCTGTCTTAAAATTAATGCAGCATTTTTCAGGCAGTACTTCATTACAGATAATTGCACCACCTGCAAGAAGTCTGAGTTAGTATTAATATTATAGTACAGTCATTAGTATACAACATGAGCAGTGAGGGCCCCAACACACTTCCCTGGGCACACCTGAAGTTACTTCTACATCTGTCAATGATTCTCCTTCTGGGGTTCTCTCTACCAAAATCTCCTTGATCAAACCACAAATTTTGCTTGATACCCAATACGACCATACTTTTGATAATAAACATAGCTGTGGTACTGAATGAAATGCTTATCAGAAATCAAGAAACACAGATTCATCCTAACTGCCTTGATCCATGGCTTGCAGGATGTTGTGTGAGAAAAGTGCAAGTTCGGTTTCAAATGATCCATATTTTCAGAATCTTTGCTGGTTAATGTGGAGGAGTTAATTCTGTTCCTATTAATTTTGAACTCAGAATAGGCTGTAATATTGTACAAGAAATGGATGTCAAGGATATTGGATAGTATTTTTGTGTATCGGTTCTGCTATCCTTTTTGTAGACGTCTGTGCTCCACACTTTCTACCAATCACTGGACACAGTTTTTTGTTCGAGGGATCTATGACATCAGGTTACCTTCCATTCAGAAAGTGGGTGCACTCACCGACTGTTATGTGGGCTTATAAATTACAAAGTGGAGCAATCAGTCATCTTTTTTTCAGATTTTATCATGCAAATCCAGATTTTGGCTGGTAGCTAGCCATTCTCAATGCACTATTTTCTATTCTCAATGCATATAAGTCCCTGTTGTTCAGGCATCAGTCACAGTTCTTTGAATACTATTCAAAGAACTGTGACTGACGCCCAAACAACAGGGACTTACATGCATTGAGAAGAACTGTGACTGACACCCGAACAACAGGGACTTACATGCCTTGAGAACAGAAAATAGTGCATTGAGAATGGCTAGCTATTAGCCGAAATCTGGATTTGCGTGATAAAATCCAAAACAATGGACGACTGATTGCTGCAATCTATAATTTATAAGGATCTATGACAGATTATAGCTAGAAGAGGGAATAACTCAACCACAAATTCAGTATAGAATCTGATAGCAATTCCATCAGGCCCTAGAGCTTTCTTTAATGTTAATGATTTCAGCTGTTTCTCAACACCAATGACACTAATACTTATTTCGCTAACTTTTCAGTGGTATGGGGATTAAATTGGAGCAATTCTCCTGCGTTTTCCTTTGTAAAGAAACATTTGAAAACAGAGTTAAGCATTTCAGCTTTTGCTTAACTACCCTCAATTTCAGTTCCTGTCTGATTCACTAGGGAACGGACACAAACTTTAGTGCCACTAACAGCCTTTATATACGACCAGAATTTCTTAGGGTTTTACGAAAGATCATCTGACAATATTCTGCTATGGTAGTCACTAAACACTTCATACATTGCTCTCTTGACAGCCAAATGTGTTTTATTCAGCAATCTATAGCCCTATGTTTCGTTTTACACCTATTATGCAGTAGACTCCATTTCTTTAGAAATTTCTTTACAATGACAGTATACCATGAAGGGTCCCTCCCATTATGAACTGTTCAACTGGGTTCAATCTATGCAGTACTTGGACAACTATTCTTTTAAAAGTGAGCCATAGTTACTCTAGATGCTCCTGCCTGTGGTGAAATTTTCAATTTCCTCATAGAGATATGACACTACTGATCTTTTATCTACTTTACTGAACACATTTACAGGGTGTTTCAAAAATGACCGGTATATTTGAAACGGGAATACAAACTAAACGAGCAGCAATAGAAATACACCGTTTGTTGCAATATGCTTGGGACAACAGTACATTTTCAGGCAGACAAACTTTCGAAATTACAGTAGTTACAATTGTCAACAACAGATGGCGCTGCGGTCTGGGAAACTCTATAGTACGATATTTTCCACATATCCACCATGCGTAGCAATAATATGGCGTAGTCTCTGAATGAAATTACCCGAAACCTTTGACAACGTGTCTGGCGGAATGGCTTCACATGCAGACGAGATGTACTGCTTCAGCTGTTCAATTGTTTCTGGATTCTGCCGGTACACCTGGTCTTTCAAGTGTCCCCACAGAAAGAAGTCACAGGGGTTCATGTCTGGCGAATAGGGAGGCCAATCCACGCCGCCTCCTGTATGTTTCGGATAGCCCAAAGCAATCACACGATCATCGAAATATTCATTCAGGAAATTAAAGACGTCGGCCGTGCGATGTGGCCGGGCACCATCTTGCATAAACCACGTCGTGTTCACAGTGTCGTCTAAGGCAGTTTGTACCGCCACAAATTCACGAAGAATGTCCAGATAGCGTGATGCAGTAATCGTTTCGGATCTGAAAAATGGGCAAATGATTCCTTTGGAAGAAATGGCGGTACAAACCAGTACTTTTTGAGGATGCAGGGATGATGGGACTGCAACATGGGGCTTTTCGGTTCCCCATAGGCGCCAGTTCTGTTTATTGACGAAGCCGTCCACGTAAAAATAAGCTTCGTCAGTAAACCAAATGCTGCCCGCATGCATATCGCCGTCATCAATCCTGTGCACTATATCGTTAACGAATGTCTCTCGTGCAGCAATGGTAGCGGCGCTGAGGGGTTGCCGCGTTTGAATTTTGTATGGATAGAGGTGTAAACTCTGGCGCATGAGACGATACATGGACGTTGGCGTCATTTGGACCGCAGCTGCAACATGGCGAACGGAAACCCGAGGGCGCTGTTGGATCACCTGCTGCACTAGCTGCGGGTTGCCCTCTGTGGTTGCCGTACGTGGTCGCCCTACCTTTCCAGCACGTTCCCAGTCCGTTGAAATTTTTCAAACAGATCCTTTATTGTATCGCTTTTCGGTCCTTTGGTTACATTAAACCTTCGTTGAAAACTTCGTCTTGTTGCAACAACACTGTGTTCTAGGCAGTGGAATTCCAACCCCAGAAAAATCCTCTGTTCTAAGGAATAAACCATGTTGTCCACAGCACACTTGCACGTTGTGAACAGCACACGCTTACAGCAGAAAGACGACGTACAGAATGGCGCACCCACAGACGGCGTTGTCTTCTATATCTTTCACGTCACTTGCAGCGCCATCTGTTGTTGAAAATTGTAACTACTGTAATTTCGAAAGTTTGTCCGCCTGAAAATGTACTGTTGTCCCAAGCATATCGCAACAAACAGTGTATTTCTATCGCTGCTCGTTTAGTTTTTATTGCCGTTCCAAATATACCGGTCATTTTTGAAACACCCTGTATATCTTTCTGCTTGCTTTAGTTGCCCTTTGTACTTTGATAATCATTCCTGCCACAACTGTATAATGGTCACTGATGCCAATGTCGATGTGGACACCCTCAAAGAGGTTAGATCTATTAGTTGCCATATTTCCATCATAAGTAGGGTTCCGAACTATCTATTCTAGGTAGTTTCCAGAGAAGGCATTTCGTAATGTTTCACAATATATCTTATCACATCCACCACTAACAAAACTGTAATTTTTCCAATTAATTGTTGGATGATTTAAGTCTCCACCTATGATAACAGAATCATAGGGAAACTTATGTACATGCGAACTGAGGTTTTTTAAACTTGCGTACATGCGAACTGAGGTTTTTTCTAAAGTTTTCAGTTACTTCAAAAGGTGAGTCTAACGAGTGATAGAAGCATCCAGACACCATTTCATGAGCACCACTGATACTAAGTGTTGCTCAAACAATCTCACATGCAGCTTCAATTTCTTCTTCTTCTTCTGTTTCACCCTCTTTGGGGTACACTGGATCAATCATTTCTTTGTGTGTTGTTCTTTTCTTAGGGCCCAGTATTTCTTCACTCTTTCTGACCTCCTCTCCTCCTCTTCTCTTCTTCCGAGATGAAGGATTTGGACTTTAGTGTAGACTTGTCGTTTCAATTTCGTTTGTGGTGGATTTGAGTTTTTTTTTTTTTTTTTTGTTTACTGTGAAAAATACACTGCCTCCAGTTCCCATTAGCCTATCCTTTCCATAGACACTTAAATTTTCCCCAAAAATCTCAATGCTATAAATTTCAGGTTTCAACCAGCTTTCTGTACCTAGTAGTATGCGAGCTTCACCACTTTTCAGCAGCACTTCAAACTCTGGCACTTTGTTGGAAATGTTTCGGCAGTACACCGCTATGATTTTAATACTATCATATGTGGGAGGCATTCCTTTTGATCTGAATACTGATACTTCTCGGTTTCCTACAGTTGTCATTATCAGGACTGGATGGAGAGTCACCAAATCTAAACACACCTTGCGTACACCCCACACGCAGTCAGCTACCTGGATAGCAGCCTCTGATGTTTGGTGCACACCTGACATATTTAGTGGGACCCTACAGTTCTCAACCCTATGGTGCAAGTCCAGGAAGTCACATCCTTGCTTGCCACAGAACCTTGTTAAGTCTCTGATTCAGTCCTTCCACCTGGCTCAGAACCAAGGAGCTGCAATTAGTTCTGGGGACAATGCTGAAAATTGTGGGCTTCACTGAAACTCCATGTGCAAGGCTGGCCTTCTCAACCTTCTCTGCCAGTCACTGGAATGATCCAGGTATGACCTCGGTGTCCACATCATAGGCATCATTTGTTCAAACGTGTGCCACAATCTGCAGTTTACTGCATCTTGCTCCGTCAATGGCTGTCAGAGAAGCATCTTCAACATGTTGAATGAGGCCCCCAGGTGTACACACTGAGTGCACCTTTTGTCCTTTCCTGTCTCTTGATGCCATTTCCCTAAGATGTACCATCATTTGCCGTATGTTTAAACCGCTGACAATGAACTCCTATCCTCTTGCGTCTGTCCCCTCTTGACACCGGATGAAACAGGTTTCCCCAAAACTGGTGAAGTGGGTACCACCAGCTCAATTTCAGTTTTAATGAAAGACAACACATCTGACTTATTGGTTAGGGGGATCGGTATAACACCCTGAGTTGTCCCTTGTCCCAATTTACCCTCTAGAGGATGCCTAGCTCTACCACTGAAGCACCACTTACTGTCAAATGGACAGGTAATGACAGATGCTGCACTATCCACAGAGGGGACAGGATTCACAGGCCCGAGGATAGTGCTAGATGTACCTTAGCACCATAGGTACATGATTCTCAGGAGCTCTTCTAACACACCGATTCACAGCAACTGTTAATCTTTTGCAGTAGTCATGGCGATTTCCAGCTGCTTACGAATGTCAATGAATTCATTCTGTGTTAGAGAACAGCAGTCACAACAGGGCTGCATTTTGGCTGGTGCAATGTATTACAGGACCGAGAACAAATAACTTTAAACTTGGCCTGCTGATAATCTTTTAAACTGTTGAGCTAAAGAAATTACTAATTCCCTTAAGAACTAAAACAAATACACAAAATGAGACTGCTATTAAGGCAACTGAAAAACCTGTAGAAACAAGATTTCTATTAAACATAAAAGCCTGTGGCAAAAATTACTAGATCCCTAAATCTTTTGGAGTTTTATTATATGAGGGTCATTTAGAAAGGAAAGAACGTTTTGGCTTTACATGTGACCACGTCCCCCACCACCACCGTCAACCGACCACTTCAGTTTGGCGGCAGCTGCAATCCAATACGGTTGCTTACTGCTTGCGACTTTAAAATGTTTGATTGACAATCCCGTCAAGTGTGAAGTGTCGTATTACCTGCTTTTTAAATGCACAGGTAATCAAACCCATCCAAATGTATACACACATTGCTGATGTTTACAGTAATGTGATAAATGAAGCGTCAGTTCATAAGTGGTGTATTACATTTAATGGGGGACAGAAGAACGTTCACAACGATGATTAAGGCTGGCCCTCTGGTAACTGATGTACTCTCCGCAAGGATTGAAACAAAAATTCAAGAAGACAGGCATTTCACAATTAGCCGACTGCACTCACTGTTTCCAAACATTTCAAGAATTGTGTTGTACGAGATTGGTAGTGCACATCTGGGCTATGAAAAACATGTGTGCCAGGTGGGTTCCTCGAATTTTGTCAGACAAGCACAAAACCAAACAAATGGCAGCTGTTTTTACATTTCTCAGTCCCTACGAAAAGGATGGTGGTGAATTTTTTAATCACATTGTGACTGGTGATGAGACTTTGATATTACATTTCACACCGGAAACAAAGCGTCGATCAATGGAATGGCATCATTTGCAACCCCAAAACAAATTTTGAGCCATCAGAAATATTATGGCTAAGGGGATTTTAAGGGTGTTCTGCTCATCGACTACATGCCTAAAGGTGAGACCATAAATGCAACAGCCTACTGTCACACGCGTCAATGGCTTTGTCGCACCATTAAAAACAAGCTGAGCAGAACACCTACCTGTGGAGTCATTGTACAGGAGTCATGGATACAGGATATGGTCTGTGATGTAGATGTTTCAAAAATTTCCTTTTAGAAGACTCTTCTCAACTACGTGCAGTTTTTGGACAGGTATTCTCATGCAATAAAGAAGTTTCGTGTTAATCACTCATCACTTCTTACCACGACGAGCCCAATGAATTTTATGTAACAATTCAAAGTATACATAGACACTGATGATGTCTCATCAAGACAATACTTCATTGAAAAATGGTCCTTTTCTGTCCAAGAAAGTGGTTGCCCTGATATGTTGGGTAAAGATGAAGTCTTGAATATTTCCTTTGACGATAAATAATATTTGAATGGCTTGACTGTTGATTGTTACTTACTCTTATGTGTATGGCAACATAATTCCAAGTGACTGCCCAAGTACTGCTACACAGCCACAACAATCCTAATTAAAATTAAAACTCTCTCATCCACATTTACACCAACCAAAAAATTATTCGGAAACTCGTAACTTTGCATTATTCCTTATGCTAAGTTTACTGGCTTATCTGTCTCAACAACTGTATTTACCATTTTAAGGAGTATTTTTGCTGTTTCTTTAAATCAAAATGTCTACTTTGCACAAATACCTGCGCCAGGAAATGTCTTCAATAGTCCATATGATGCTGTAAATCAACCTACAGTATCTCCAATAAGCCAGTTAATAAGCTTGTCAGGGTATTAAGATTATTACAACATACGAGAGAAACTCCTGTACAGTACAAAAAGAGAGTGAAACAAGGAAATTAAACAGGACTCCTTAAACTGTAATCTTAGCTGCCTTAAATGTCCTATAAATAGGAAAGAATGAACATCAGCACCAGCACTGATGAGGCCCACTTTTTCAATTCTTACTAAAACAATGAAAGACAAACTTTTCTGTATAAACTGTGTTATTGTTGCTAAAAATATTCTCCTTTAAAATTTACAGATTTTTGCATCTCTTCAAACAAATTCTGTGAACTTGTTTACTATTCTGATATTGGTACCACAAAAAAACATGGATTACAAAGGATTCAACAGCTTCTTGGGATGATTAAAACCTCTTCACTCATTTTTTGTTTGACAGGGAACAAAAAGAAGTCATTATGCAATTAATCAGATTAATATGGGGAAACTGACATTAATTATGTGTTTTCATTCATCAAGTAATAATTTTTTTTACAGCTGGCATTGTCATAATGAAGAACAATGCAACATTTTCAGGTTTTTCCAGATTTCATTAATGACTGTTGGCAAACAAATTTTTGTATACCATTCAACCTGAACTGTTCTTCAATTCTCTAAAGCAATGGTTACAATATGTTTACTGTTATCAAAGACACAAGAAATCAGTTTCTTGGAAGTGCTTCACAAGCAAACCACTGTGTTGATTTCAGAACACTCAAAAAGATGAATGTTGCAGTTTCTGGAAAGTCTGACTGTAGCGAAGATTTGTCTCATATTACAATGTACTACAAAGATTTTGCATTCCCTAGTCAAATTTTTTGACCATTTCTTTACACCAAACAGCACGAGCCTCTTTCTGAGGCTTGAACAAATTGTACTGAATCCATCACAAACAGATCATTTTCACAGAGAAATATTCATACAAAAGCTAATGTACAGCTATCTGCAATATGACTCAAGATAAACATCTCATCTTTATCAGAAACAAATATCATTTCCAATCATCGGAAGGGCAACCACAGAATTGTTACTATCCTGTGCAATGTTGGAATTTTGACTTTCTCACCGCAAGACAGAGCCAGCCATGCTTCAGTACTCTTACTCCTTACTTTTAATTGATGATATGTCCCTCTTAGTGTACTACAAAAATATTGGTGACACTGAAACTGACGTTTTGCTGTTAAGTGCAGTTTTCATTTGCTGGTGATTCCACATGTCTACAGTAATATAAACTTATGTACCTCTGTATCTTCAGACCTTGTATCACAATGACTTTTCAATTTGGACACCCATAACAAAACAAATTGAATTTTTGGAAACTTTCTCATGTCCCAGCATTCCTATTGCGTCTTTGAATGGTACTAAAAATTTCACGAGTTCTTTTGCAGTGTTTTTGTCATAACCAGTAAGTTTTTCAGAAACACATTTCTTGCTTCAAGCTTGCCTGCATCAAATTCCTTTGCCAGTTTTCTTCATGAAACAGACACTGTCTTTAGCAACATAAGTCATGGAACAAACCACTCCCTGCCCATTTATTAAATAATTGTCATCCAACATGTGCTTCAGCACTGCGTTCAAAACATGTGTAATGCATGCATAATGCTAAAAGGATTGCACGGTCTTGCATATATTAGTACCTTGGTCAGTGGCAAATGAAATCTTATTAAAAGGCTGTGGATTTACTCCTAACAATTTGACAATGTTTCCTCGGATGTAGTTCTTAATAAATTACTCAGATTATTTTTCCTTCTCACAAAATTGAGTTGTTGCCAACAGCATATTTCACAGTACCTAACCTTGACAAGCAAAGTTAGCAGTACTACATATGTAATACATTTTCTGATATCTATCAGTCCATCTATCCGCTGTATATACAAACGCATTCATGCCTATTATCTCGATAACGCTGGGCATTGTACCAGCTGGTATTTCATCAACTTGTCTTTCACTGTTTTGTGCTACAATCATATAGCATGAGGCAAAATGTTATAAACATCTACGTGTCCCATTTCTGAACTGACACTTACAAGCTACTGACAAAGTGCGAAATCCTACACCTAATGCTGATGTAAATGGACAAAGGTCTCCGACACACATTCCTATGCACCTTTTTAATTACTGCAACTTTCACTGAAACTGCTAATGCTTCAGAACTTACAACACTTTGCCACATTCTGCAGACATGTCCCTTCAGATCTGTGGTAGCAGATTTGTGAGATAGGAGAGCAGAGCGCTTGTCACAGTACATGTACCCAACATCCGTATCAGTCACTAATAAAAATCTCTCCCAAACATTGTTACGAGCACTGTATTTCCCATTCAGGATATATTTTTTAAAATCAAATTTCACTTTTGCACCCTCCATCTCATGTTGATGTGCCAGCAGGTGACTAAGAGGCACAAGGATAACTACAGTAGACAGCCGGGTAATTCGAGTGTGTGATGTGCTGTGGAAGTCAAGTGTGGCTGTCCCCTCAGACCACAGTGGCTGTACTGACACCAGACAGACTTAAGTGAAACTAAATGCATCAAGCAACATGAGTGAACATAAACGTCAGATGCAGATGTCTAATATGTACAAAACAGTTGTGTATTTCAATTCAAACAACAGATTACTTTGATTTTATCTGTACTCTTTATGTATTTGAAAACCGTCCTCTTGGGGCTGAAACCAATAACGCTCATCAAAATTATATTTTGTTGATGACTTGAATAAATAATCATCTTAGCTCATTGCCAGTTGCTGAGTGAATATCTCTAGGACAATATGTCTACACACACACACACACACACACACACACACACACACACACACACACACACACACACACACAGCAACTCCTCATATTATTGAAAGGTGAAAGACTAAATTAAAGGCAGACTGGAAATTTCCATGGGCCGACCAGGATTCTATCCCACAACCTCTTTATCATTAAACCACCAGGCCCAACATATGTCTGCCCTGACAAAGTTATATACAATAAACAATTTTATAAAATGGATTTATAACTACTGGAGAGTAGTTTTTTAGAGACAAATAGTAAAAAAATGTGTGTAAGTCACATATTTATGACAGATACTGAATAGGGCAAAAAAAGGTGAATGCCTTTAATTGCCTTAAAGTACTTAGTGGTGAAACCTTTTCATAAGCAATGTACAATAGAAAGAAGGAACAATGATTTGGTCTTAGTGCTGCCTAAATGATGAGTTTACTGGCGAAAGCACGGGGAAGGAAATCAGCAGCGCCCCTTTCAAAGAACCATCCTGACATTCATCTTAAACAATTTATGGAAATTTAAAAAAAAATAAAATAAAATCTGCAATCAGACCCAGAGGACAACACTACCAATTGGCCGCTGAATCACCCTATGCCACATGGTATCATTCAGATGTTGTATGGAGAGTATAACATACTCATTGGATATGTTACTAATACTTCATTCATGCATTTCTGTGAACATCACTATTTTTGTTATTTATATTTTGATGTACCATGAGAATAAGTTATATAATTACTTATGTTGTATGTGACATCAACATCTAGGGGTTGACATTTATTAATAATCTTGATTGAAGTATAAATCGTGCATGGTTTCTTTTATCATTACCGAAGTACAGGGTGATTATAATAAAAGCTAAACTTTCAAACCACTGTAGAAATAACACCACTGGTCAGAATGGAGTCAAAGTGCAATGGAATATTATAGGAGAAAGGGGGAAAACATTTGGAAGAAGGAAAATAAATAGTTACAAAATTTAGCAATAGACGGCACTGTAAGCATCATAATTTAATAGTGGTCGACTACCAATAACAAATGAATCATACAACAATGCGTTTGATGCTAAACGAACTGTATTACTCAGTGTGCATGGGTGTACAGGTGTGAAACTGTTAGTCACGTAAGCCCATCCACCACGACTAGGTTATATCACACTGGATGGGAAAAATCAGTTTTTAATTGTCCTGAGGCCAAAACCACATAAAAAGCATCATTCACATTGATTTTTAATTGCCCTGAAGCCAAAAACTGCATAAAAAGTATCAATCAAAATCATATTGTATTATTAATTTCCATGTAACTGGCACAAAACATGTTCAATATGCTGTCCACCGTTTTCAGTTGAAATTGAGAAACAGCATGTTCCACAAGTGTTTGAGGGGTCACGTTCAGAATGTGATGCACAAAATGGGCCTTCAATGCAGCTAAGTTTGCAATCAGAAGACTGAACACAACATCTTTCAGATAGCCCCACAGCCAAAAGTCACACGGATGAAGATCAGGTGATCAGAACGGCCAGGCTGTAGAGAATTGGCACCTGATAATTATAGCATTTCCAAAATGGTGATTCAGCAGCTGCTTAACTGGATTTGCAATGTGCAGAGATGCGCCATCTTGCATAAAAATGATCCCATCCACACATCCACCCTGTTGCACAGCTGGAATGACATTGTTGCGCAAAGGGCACTCATAGCGTTTACCAGTGACGGTACAGATAACAGGACCAGAAGCACCTGATTCTTTGAAAAAATATGGCCCTATGATAAATGATACCATAAACCTGAACCACACACACAGTGACCTTTTTTGGGATGAAGTGGTACTGGCTGATTTGCGTGTGGATTTTCCATTGCCCATATTCAACAATTCTGTCTACTGACATATCCTGTCAGATGGAACTGGGCTTCATCTGTCCACAAAATTGGATTTTACGCACCGTGCTCATGAGTATGTCCAATGTTCGAGCAATTCTCTGTGCACTGCACATTTGCACACTACCACTCATCTCCTACTGCATTGCTGTGGCCACTGCTTGCACTGACGTCGAATCAATTTGTTTCCTCCCTCTACCAGCTTGCACACCAAAAGAACTCGTCTTTTCGAATTTCTGGATCATTTTCTCCAGGCCCATGGTAGTCATCGGAACAATGCCTTTTTTCAAACCCTTCAGTGTCTGGAACTTCTGCAAAGCGACATGTGCACAGTCATCATTCTTGTAATACAGCTTTACAAGCAAAGCATGGTCCTGCATTGAGACAGTCATGACAAATTTCACAGACACGAAAGGAGTAAAAGCCATATAATCGGTGTGTTTATACCAACTTCAGTGGGTCGTGCACATGACAGGTGTTTTCATTTACGTATTCTGACACATACAGCGCCACCTACTGTTCAATTTTCACACTATTTTTTTCTTCTACCATACGCTTTCCCCCTTCTCCAATAATATTCCATTGCAATTTGACGTCATTCTGACCAGTGGTGTTATTTCTACTATGTTTTGAAAGTTTAACTTTAATTATATTCACCCTGTGCAATGCTGACTTTTAATTTTGACACTTACTTATTCTTATGTTCACTTATCACAAGACTGTTCACAAACACTGTATAACACCTCACATCATTAACAGTTTTTACATGAAAGAGAAGAATTTACATGCACACTTTCTCATAAAAATAAAACAATGATGATATCCACAGTACATAAGCAGTCTGACTAAGAGCTCACAAGAAGTGTCTACATTGAAGCAAGGAACTGAATGGTTGTGTTTAGGTGCGAATTTCAGGTATATATAATACACTGTTCCTTCCAGAAGCATATAGAAGCTTCTGTAAGTCAAATTGGTAGTTACCATTTCTGATTTTAAGACTAGAGAAACATTTTAATGAAAATATATTTTTTTGTATGCAAAATTTTCAGTTATATAAGATAAACAAAAGGTATTTAACTGTTATGAAAATAAATTCAATAATTTTCAAATATGCCTGTGTAGAGGACAGGGTATATTTAGCTTTTACAAAATATAGAATTATTTATGAAAAAGTTAAGTTGGTTTTTGAACATAATGACAGTTTTCCATTTGCTGAACAACAAATTTACATGTGAGGATTTGTTATGACTGGTATCAAGAAAAAATTATGTTTTGCATCAATACAAACTCTGTTTTGAATCTAGGTCATTATAAAAAGAAATTTGCAGGATAATTAATTTTCATAGCACAACATTATCTCACAGAAACATGTAAAGATATTATTTCGTCATGGACAAATTTGGAAGGGAATAAAACTTCTTAAATGTACCAATGTATTGCATAATTATGTAAGAAACATGAATCTCATACTTTGTAGCTGAAAATTGGAATAAGCATTACCAAAAAAGGATGTGGGGTCGCAAACTTCAGTTAACCCGAGAAGTTGCTGTAAATCTTGGTTTGTTGTGAGGGGCATTGGGTCAGCACACTGTTCTCCAGACCACTGTCACTTAATAGACCTTAGAGAAACCACACCATCCAATCAAAAGTATCTGGACACCCCCATGTAAGACAGAATTGATCATTACATGTCAGGACAGTCAGACTTGCCCATACAAAAGGAGGTGGGGAGTACTGTGTTATCAGTAGAGAAGCATTAACAGCAGAATGAGTTGGTCAGGAGAATGTGGACTAGTAATTGGATGTCACCTGTGTAACAAATCCATAGCAGACATTTCAATGTTGGTGATGTGACTGTGAAGTGGAAATGCAAAGGAACAGCCACAGTTAAACCAAGACCAGGCGGACCTCATTTGTTAATGGACAGGGACTGTCAAGCATTCCAGAGAGGAAGTAGTGTTAAGTTAAGGGGGTGTTTTTTGTGGTTATAATGTGGTCCCCTTATTGAACTTAAGAAAATGCAAACCACAGAAGGACAAGCACACATTTCACAACATTCAGTACTGTGTACAGCAGAGGAACAGTTCAAAGATGATGACTGTATCAACATGACAATGCACACTGTCATAAAACAGTATCTGTGAGGCAATGATCCGTGGACAATAACATTCAAGAAATTGACTGGCTTGTCCAGGACCTTGACCTGAACCCAATGGAATACCTTTGGAATGAGTTGGAACTTCGAGTCTGCTTCAGATCACAGCATTCATCATCACTACCTCTTCCGGCTTTGGCTCTTGAGGAAGAATGGGCTACCATTCCTCCACAGACATTCAGACACCTCACTGAAAGTGTCTCCAGCAAAGTTTCAAACTATCATAAGGATATCCAGATAATTTTGATCAGATAGTGTATTTTACATTAAGTAACTCCTCAATTAGCATCACGTGTCTGAGTGTACCCCAGGCCAACCTCTCAGCAAGAAAAATCCCCCACAGTATGGAAACTGAACCCAGGCCCCTCAAGGGACAGACGAGCTGACCACTCAGTTGTGGAGGTTGACATTTAGGGAAATAAGAGAAAACCTGAATCTGGATGGCTGGATGGCCATTTGAACCATACCCTCCTACATTCAAGTCCAATGGCTTACCACGGCATCACCTTGCTTTGTGTGTGTAATATAGTGGCTGCTTTTTAAATCACCACAACTTATTACTGGCCTCATATTTGATCTTCAGGACTAGTTCCTCAGTTATTAAGGCAATTTACTTACTTTTTAATGAAAATAATAGATTTTTTTGGACAGAAAACATATCTGGCTATGTTTTGTAAATTAGCAAACTCTTCAGAGTGTCTATAAAACTGCTAACTGATAAGTTAATGACAGAATAATGGAATTAAGAAATATTAATTTTTTAAAATCTTATTTATGGATTAGGCACCAATTATCAGATAGCAGAAAATTAACTTAAAGCTGATAAGGGCATCCTTCGGATTCAATTTTTCAAGAATATGTCTCCTAATAGACATCAATGACTTACAACACACCAGATTATTACAAAGTTCTTTGCTTAAAACACAAGCACAACTGTTACATATCCATGTCATGGACTGGTGATGGGGGTGATAGAGGTTGTCAATAATAGCAGAAATGATTACATTCAGCTTCTTATACATAATCTGTTAGGGTTACCTCTCTACACACAACTGTGTCAAAGTGTAGGGGTCAGATTTCTGAGATTCAGGGGTAATGGAAAGGGATCATGGAAAGCATGTGTTCAAAGTGACCTGTAAAAGCTGAACACAGTTGTCTTTATGATTAAAGTCTTCCCAAAGCAGCACCTGTGACAATTTCTTTAATTTGTTTACCATCATTCTTTGAGTCATCTCAGGCAGCTCACACAAGTTAGTCAAAAAATGTATCCTCAGGACTATATGCAGTGTTAATTCATGAAATCCATGTATTCCAACATTTAACAAGCTACGGATTCTTGCAGTGATGTTATAAGACATTTTCTCTCTCTCTTACCACATTTGTTGCTGGCAACATGCATTTTTTTAAAGAAGAACAGTTGCATTCGTTTAATGCACATGAGACAGAGAAATGATATGAATGTGGACAACAGACATGTATTCTATTACAAAAAAATGTGTATACTTTCTCAGCATCATAGATTTTTGACAGGATCGAGCAAGAGTAAGCTGTATCAGTGACTGAACAGGTTTTCAAGTTCAAGTTAAAGCAAACTACTACTCTTACAGTGAGAATTTAATTGTTGTTTTGTCTAGGGATATTGATTTGGATTTTCTGTGGCTTTTCCTAATCATCTCAGTGTTGGTTTCTTACAATAAGACCATGAGCATTACATTCTCCAAGTCTTGTTCACTATTGTAATTTGAAATTAATACTTTATTATTGTTATTTTTAAATAAGATCATTAACGACTATGTTAAACAACATTTGCAAATTACTGAATGTCTTCATTGCTGCAAAGAATCTCAACATTCTTTCCCTGGCCACTTGTTTTTGTTTTCTTTATTCTGTCGGTTCTTGGAAGTCTTCTCATTTTAATCCGTATTTGCCAAAGTCTTTTCTAAACTCTAAGAACTTATGTAATTCTTCACGCTTTCCCGGCGATCTGTTGACATCTTGGATATTCGGGAACCCAGCTGGATATTCGTGTCGTTCTCGCACAATATTTCAACAGCGTGCCTCGCTGTCTTCTTCATGTGCTACCTGAGACTGGTCCTTGGGTCGATCAAGTCCAGTATTTATGCCTGGGAAGAGCTGGGTGTTCCCTAATCGGTCCGTGCCGTGTCGAGTGTTCCATCAGGTGTAAAGAACAGCAGAGACATACCAGACTCAGGCAGGCAACTAAATCAGCCATAGCAGAGCATTGTCTGAAACTTGATCATTCAATGGATTACAATGACACCAAGATTGTGACACAGACCTCAAGATTTTGGGACAGTGTCATTAAAGAAGCCATTGAGATTAAGGTCACAGACAATCTAATCAATCGTGACTTGGGATACCAAATCAGCACTGCCTAGAATCCAGCGCTTGAGCTTGTGAAAACTCAACGCAGGACACTCCGGGATTCTACAAGAAATTGAAGTGGAGACCGAGCGAACAGCCGTGAGACAAGGTGTCGGACATTAGAGACCAGATCTGACACAACCCAGATCATGAACTCGACTTCAGAAGACGGCCAGGCCGGGCGCTGGCGGCGGAGGGAACACCGGTGACCAGAGAGGGACAATGTAGCCACGTCTGGCGGGCGCGGACCTCAGACAGAACACACGACATGGCGCGAATCGATTCGGGAGAGCCCAGCACAAAACAGAAGTGGAAATCATAGTAACAGTCAGGAGATAGAGTACCCAACATCTCAGATCGGGTCTGACACACATCGGATGACAACCACATTCGTTGAGGACGGCCAGAACGGGCGCTGACGGCAGCCAGAACAACCACGACTGGAGAGGTCCATTGAAGCCGAGTGCGGCGGGCGCGGACCACAGATGGAACACTCGACCCGCCGAGGACCGATTAGGGAACGCCCAGCTCCTCCCAGGCATAAATACTGGACTCGATTGACCCAAGGACCGGTCTCAGGTAGAACCTGAAGAAGGCAGCGAGGCACGCTGCTGAAATATCGTGCGAGAATGATGTAAACATCCAGCTGGATACCCGAATATCCAAGATGTCTAAGAACATATGTTCATATAAATTTCTCATTTGTTCTACAAAGACGTCCACAGAATGTAAGCCTTCATTTTCTGGTTAATCCCATCAGTTGTTCATTATTGTGGTACAACTCCTTTGTTACTCGTAATCTATGCAGAACGTGTACAGTATTCAGACTCCCTACCCCATGAAGGATTTCACTTCAAAACCTCACTGAATCTCTTACCTCTAGATTTCTAATTACTCAAAAAATTTCATTTTGGTACTGGGTGGGGGGGGGGGAGAGGGGGGGGGGAAAGGAGGAGGAGGTGATAAGTGTTTAACATACCGTCAACAACAAGGTCATTAGATACCGAGTACAAGCTCCAATTAGAGAAGGAAAGTGGCTGTGCCCTCTCAAAAGAACCATCCTGGCATTTGCCTGAAGCAATTTTAGGAAATCATAGAAAACCTAAATCAGGATGGCTGGATGCAAGTTTGAGCCATTGTCCTCCCGAATGTGAGTCCAGTGTGCTAACCACTGTGCTACCCTGCTCGATCATTTTGATACACGCATTCCTTTAATACACTACTGGAAATTGAAATAAGAACACCGTGAATTCATTGTCCCAGGAAGGGGAAACTTTATTGACACATTCCTGGGGTCAGATACATCACATGATCACACAGACAGAACCACAGGCACATAGACACAGGCAACAGAGCATGCACAATGTCGGCACTAGTACAGTGTATATCCACCTTTCGCAGCAATGCAGGCTGCTATTCTCCCATGGAGATGATAGTAGAGATGCTGGATGTAGTCCTGTGGAACAGCTTGCCATACCATTTCCACCTGGCGCCTAAGTTGGACCAGCGTTCGTGCTGGAGGTGCAGACCGCATGAGACGACGCTTCATCCAGTCCCAAACATGCTCAATGGGGGAAAGATCCGGAGATCTTGCTGGCCAGGGTAGTTGACTTACACCTTCTAGAGCACGTTGGGTGGCACGGGATACATGGGGACGTGCATTGTCCTGTTGGAACAGCAAGTTCCCTTGCCGGTCTAGGAATGGTAGAACGATGGGTTCGATGACGGTTTGCATGTACCGTGCACTATTCAGTGTCCCCTCGACGATCACCAGAGGTGTACGGCCAGTGTAGGAGATCGCTCCCCACACCATGATGCCGGGTGTTGGCCCTGTGTGCCTCGGTCGTATGCAGTCCTGATTGTGGCGTTCACCTGCACGGCACCAAACATGCATAAGACCATCATTGGCACCAAGGCAGAAGCGACTCTCATCGCTGAAGACGAGACGTCTCCATTCGTCCCTCCATTCACGCCTGTCGCGACACCACTGGAGGCGGGCTGCACGATGTTGGGGCGTGAGCGGAAGACGGCCTAACGGTGTGCGGGACCGTAGCCCAGCTTCATGGAGACGGTTGTGAATGGTCCTCGCCGATACCCCAGGAGCAACAGTGTCCCTAATTTGCTGGGAAGAGGCGGTGCGGTCCCCTACGGCACTGCGTAGGATCCTACGGTCTTGGCGTGCATCCGTGCGTCGCTGCGGTACGGTCCCAGGTCGACGGGTACGTGCACCTTCCGCCGACCACTGGCGACAACATCGATGTACTGTGGAGACTTCACACCCCACGTGTTGAGCAATTCGGCGGTACGTCCACCCGGCCTCCCGCATGCCCAGTATACGTCCTCGCTCAAAGTCCGTCAACTGCACATCCGGTTCACGTCCACGCTATCGCGGCATGCTACCAGTGTTAAAGACTGTGATGGAGCTCCGTATGCCACGGCAAACTGGCTGACACTGACGGCGGCGGTGCACAAATGCTGCGCAGCTAGCGCCATTCGACGGCCAACACCGTGGTTCCTGGTGTGTCCGCTGTGCTGTGCGTGTGATCATTGCTTGTACAGCCCTCTCGCAGTGTCCGGAGCAAGTATGGTGGGTCTGACACACCGGTGTCAATGTGTTCTTTTTTCCATTTCCAGGAGTGTAACTACTATATTGTAGTGTCCAAGTTTAGGCCATCTTGATATGGTCCTCTTGATGTAAAGGTTGTCATCCTGGCTGATGTCAGTTCTACTGGTTCATAGCCAAAGGTATTTAGAGCTGCCGCTTCTTTCCTTTCTACCAAAGTCTGACATCATTGTCACCATCACCATCATCAGTCATAATTTATTTACTTGGGCTGCTCATGCAGCGTAACATGAAGCACGCTATCTTCAAAGACAGGGAGGTGAGCCACATCTGGATCAAATGCATGTAGTAGATCAATGACTACTGACCTGATATATTGGTCAGCCTTGGTGTCATTTTTAGACTGTTTTCCTCACTAGTTTAGGCAAAAGCTGGTCTTCTCCTCAATCTGAACAGCAAAAGTGTGATACACAAACAGTTAAAATGCAATAACAAATGGAGTAAAAATTATGCAATTCACAGACACATTGGGCACACTTCTTCCCTCCCTTAAATTAACTGCCCACTGTGGCAACAGAAAGGATGTCTGCTCATAAAGTTTAACATAAATCACAATTTGCCAAATCATTAAAACAAAGGAGCCTGTATGATGGGGAAAATGCCAGGAATGAGACAAATTCCTAATTAATTACTTATTTAACAGTCATGTCATGCAAATCAAGACATAGAATAAAGAACATATAATTAAATGTCAAGGGAAAAAAGTCAAAACTAAAATAAAAAATTCAACTGCCTTTGGTGAAGATGTGAGGGGACCCTCTATAGCACACATGGGAGGACACAAACTTTAGTTTACTAGATGCTCTGTTTTTAAAGTAGTGACACATTCCATATCTATGTGACAAGAGACACATCCAGTTTTGATATCTTACTCATTTTTCTATAATCTGTTCACTAGCTTACATTCTTTGTGGGGATTCCAGCACTATGGCAAAGATCTTTCAGACTTATTGTACAATGTATCTCAAATGTCAGCCATGCTCCTACAGTTATTTGAAAATTCACGTTTTTTTCCTCTACTTGTAGCCTGCTTCTTGTTTTCTGCCATTTTGTTTCTGAAGTGTTAGCTGCTGGGGCATTCCTAATGGGGTACTTCTCTAAAAGTTGTGAGGGATGCAATACAAGACAAATATAAGATGTTTATATCTGACTAGCATCTATTATGTTGCATATGAGACATTCGGTACTTACTTGTCACATTATTGGAGATAACTAACTGTTTCAATATAAATACAGAGAGTTAGTTTGGCAGCAGGTGTGTACAATTAAAACCACCATCACCAGAATCATCCAAAAGAACAATTGGCTCATACTACAAGAGACAGAGTGCCTGGAATGGTAGTAATGCACTGATTCTATGTCATTTACAGGGTGCTTCAGTTTCTAATTCTGCGGGTTTATTTCAAACAATATGAAACTTGTCTGCCTTTAGCTGTTAATGTATGATGTGTTTAACATCCCTAGTTTCTGGATTTTCATTTGGGGCTACTACTAGGTCCATATGGTATGTCAGCCATCAGAAGCATGCAGTATACAATGGCATAAAAAAAGGACAACCACTATTCATACAGAGGAAGGAATGATCTATAGACAAGAACACAGGCCTGGCATTAAAAACTATAGCCCAACTTTTGAATATTCATTCTCCATCAAAATACCTATCCACAGACACAGCTTAAATGATGTGACTAGATACCTAGAAAGGAGTGAGTAAGATGAAAATGTAAGATGCAGACATGGGTAGTTGCATGTTGCACACAAGAATGAAGAGGAAATTTGGGTGGGGAAGAAAATTGCTAAGAAAACTTGACAGCTGAAACACGAACTAAGTGAGGAGGGGTTTAATGAGATTTGTAGATAAACCTATAACTATAATCTTGGAATGGATGAAAAATATCAGCCAACTAAATATATAACTGGTTGGCTGATATTTTTCATGCTTTCCGTGACTATCACCTTACAATCACCGTTTACAGTCATGGTCAAGATTAGATAAATAAAACAAATGAAAGAGAAATACAACAGTGGTGGTGGAACAGGAAATGAGATAGAAACAGGAGCAACAAATAAGGGAGGAGAGAAAGATGGAGGTGAAAGAGAAAGCAAAAATGAATGATGTATTGGTGGGACAGTACCCATACATGCATTTCAGAGAAGCTAGTGGAGAATGTTTTGCAGAAAAGCATACTCTGCTTTGTCCATCATCTTGTGCATCCCATTCATGCTCTGTGGATTGCAAACTGATGTTCGTGTATGCATACAAAGTAGTGCAGTGGTTACAGAATGGCTGCTTTCCTAGGTAGACCCACCTCTAATTAGATAAAACTACGCCAGTAACACTTATGGAATAGTCTTCACTGGATGAGTTCATGGAACAGGTCTTGCCCCTGAGTTTTTTGAAAGGATACGGCAAGGGATCAGGAACAGAAGAGGCATAAGAATGGACAAGTTACAATTATGGGAAAACTACGAAGCAGTTGAGGGAGTAGATTCTTCATTTTAAGGTAAGCTGAAAACCCCGGCAAAGGATGTGGTTCAGTCATTTCAATCCAGGATTGTATCATGTATAAAAGGATGTAGGAAGAGGATGCTCCTTGGTAGATGTTTAGCAGAGTTAAGGAGAATTTGGAAGGAATGATGGAAGATCTGTTTGTGAACAGGAGTTGACAGGCCTACATCATATTAGGAGAGGCCTTGGTTATCACTGTAGCTGAAATATCCAAAACAAGACTAGAGGCAGGATAGGAAGGGTGGAGGGCAGCTATGTTAGTGTGGAAGCAGCAGTAGCTATCAATGTGGAGATACTGTTATTGACTGGTTGCTTTAATGCAAACAGAAGAACTTAGAGGACCATAATAGACATGAGATGTACTAGGAGATTCTAGCTTTCAGTCCAGCTGAGAGTCACGTCCAGTAGCTCAGTCATTAAGAGCACTGTTCCTTATACAGGTATCCCTTGTTGTGAATGAACTCCATTGTCTGCATGAGTAGATCTCCTTTTTACAAAAGTGACAACAACTTGGGACCTGTTAAGCGTGGAAATCAGACTTTGAAAATTTTTGTACTTGAGCAAGAGTATGTGGGTTTCTCAACCATGGAGGAACTACAACTCCCCACACAAACCACACACCGTTATCTGGAGCTAACGACAGCTATATTATGGGCAGTGCAAATGTTAGCAATAGATCAAAAATGTCTCCCATGCCACCCGTGTTTATAGCATTTCTGCCTTTTAATGAACAGTGTGATGTTTAACAGCAACAATTGCAGTTATATTTTTTGGCTTATCAGATTTCTGATATGGAAAGGCAAAAGGCCATGTTCTTGTCAGCAAATCCCGTACTGTATCAACTAACAGAAAAACTGGAGTTCTTGACAAATTTGGCAGAATTTGAGCTACCTACAACATTTTCTTTATTGCAAGAACATTTTTCAACAAGTAAACACATTATTGCAACTAGGCTACAATTTTGGCTGTAAAAAAGTGTCCTAATGAATCTTACACAGGCTGGGCCCTCAACCTACAGAGATTAAGAACTGCAGGCAAAACTACACCAACTCTTTAATCAGTTACATTATTGGGGAAATCAGGTCCATCGCTGATAGAAGTAATGTGAATAGCTAAAGATTACAAAACAGCTTGCACAGATCAAAGTGTGTTTCAAATGGAAGAAGACATGGCAGTTGGCTTTCCGGTACAGGTCATGTGGGACGTCACTACACCTCCGGTGGGGCCTTCACCTGATCTGCAGCTAGTGCAGCCCTGTAAACAACTGTACTGGTGGCGACAAGGCACACTAACTGTTGTGCAATTGCCTAGCTGTAAATACTGTTTCCTGCACCACGCACACAGCCTGCAGTGCTGCTGCGAACACACCCCATCCTGTGGTAGTGAACCAACTGAGTTTGCAATTTATGGAAGGCCTGACTTCTCAAAACATGTCCCAGAAAAAGTAGTTGGAGCATTCATAACGAACATCCTGTGAGGTTACTCCTGAACACTGATGCATCTGTGTCACTGTTAGACCAATCGACTTACTTAACTTTAGGACTGCCACCACTGTAGGCAGCTGAGACAAATCTTTGGGTTGATGGACATCATCATGTGCCTATACATTTTACTTATAATGAAGTCAATTGTCCAGTAAGTTTTCTAGTGGCAGTTGACCCAAAAAGGGGTAATGTCTCTGGGATGGACACTTTCCAACATGTGGATTTATGATTCATGAAATAGTGCACATCATTCAGTCCAAAGAGCCTTGCACTGCCTTGAAGATTTTCTGTGACAAATATGAGCAAATGTTCTCATCTGACCTAGGCTGACAACTGATTTCAAAGTTCACATCTTTCTTTAAATAACGGCAGCTCCATGTTTTGAAGAAACCCTCCTGGTGCCCTAGCACTTAAGAACAGCCTCAAAATTGAAATTCTGTGGTGATTTCAAAGTAATGATAACACACATGCTGAAGGGGAAACTTATCCTCTACCTACCCCAGATGAACTATTTGCAAAATTAAGCTATGGCACTTTATTCAGTAAAATTGACGTTGCAAGGGCATATTTTCAAATCCTCTTGATGAAGCATCACAAACTTACCTTGTGCTAAACAAGTCACAAGGCCTTTACCATTACAATCGTTTACCTTTCAGAATCTCTTCAGTCACTCGTCATATTATTTCAACACTTCATGGATTAACAAGTACAGGAAATTCTCAACTGTACAGCTTACACTGACAACATTTTGGTCACAGGTATAATTTAAGAGGACCACCTTCACAACTCCGAGCTTTTGTTTCGAAGGCTGCCAGCAAGAGGTGTTCCACATTTGGGGTTTAAACTCTAAGTAAATGGACAGCTGGAAGCAACCAAGGATTATGTTGTGATGATTGATAAAATTCAGCCCCCATGAATGTCAAAGATTTAAAAATATTTCTAGGTAAGGACAACTATTATACCTGATTCATTACAAACCCAGCAGAATTCTCTTGGGCACTGGACCAGATACAACCTGAGATGAATGTTCCAAATTGTTCCCAAACTTTGAAAGATTGCCTTAAGCAGGGTGGTTGGTTGGTGCTTTAGGGTGCAAAACTGTTACGGTTATAAGTGCCCGTATCATAATGTAGGAAAAGACAAGTAACTGGGTGGCAAAAAAAAGCAAAAACTTAATCAAGCAACTTTAAAAGAGGAGTAGCTAAGAACAAGGACAACTCTAGCGAAAATTCCTTAAAACATCATTGAGATGACCCCTATGGGGGGGGGGGGGGGGGGGTCAAATTTGCTTTGCCATGCCGCTATGGCAAGTAAAAAGCAAGTTGCAATCGACAGAATGTGTGTCATCTGCTAAAACATCTGGCAAAGTAGATGGCAAACATGGATGTAAACATAAACAACTACAACATGGGCAATGGTCCAGAAAGTGGTGCACCGTCAAGGGTTGAGAGCAGCAGACACAGAGTGGGGCAGGGTCACCACTTAATAAATAGTGGTGACTAAAATGACAGTGTCCTATACACAGCCGGGCTAAAATGACTGCCTCGCAATGTGAGAGCCAATAGGAAGTCAATTATGGTTTAATGTCCTGGAGTTTGTACCCCTGGAGAGAAGACCATTGTGCACTCCAAAGTGATATTACTTGCCAACAGACAGTGACACTAGGATCATCCAAAGGAACAGAATGACTAGCAAGCTGGGGAGGAGAGCTGAAGTCTTTGCAGCAGCACCAGCAGCCTTGTTCCCTGGAACACCATGATCAGGAACTCATAGGCACACTGTTGGCTTCCCCTACAGTGAGTGAGTGGAGGCATTCTTAGGTCCATTATTCTAAAGGGTGGACTGCATACATACACGAAGGCTCTGAAGAGCAGTGAGTTACTCTGAGCAGATGATACAACTTGAAAGTTGGTGTGCCTCATAAAGAGCACAGAGCTCCACAGTAAAAATCGAGCACTGCTATAAAAGCCGACACTGAAAAGGATTGTCGTCAATTACAATAGCACATCTGACACAACAGTGATCTTGGTACCATCGGTGTAGATGACGACACTGTCCCAAACTGCATGCGAAGAGCAAGAAACTCACTGCAATAAACCAGGTCAGGAAGTCCGAAATGAACACGCACCTCAGCACAAAGCCAGGGTGATGAAATGCTTGCACCTGTGGGGAACATGATAGGTAGCATAAAGTAAAGCTCTCGAAGCAGCAAATGAAAGGGAACTCCAGGAGGCAACAGAAAAGATGGGTGCAGCTGATACTGGGGGTCAAGGGAATCATCAAAAAAGGGACCATAGCATGGATGACTGGGCACAGAAGACAGACAGCTCGTGTAATGACTGAGGAGAACATCCCACCAGTAGGACAACGGTAAGTCAGGAGCCTCAGCACAAAGACTTCCAATGGGAATAGTACAGATAGATGACTGTGTGGATGAATATATGATACATCCATAATCCAGTTTCAAATGGACAAGGGACCGGTATAAATGGAGGAGTATGGTCCAATCTGCTAGGTAAGAGACGTGGGAAGACCAACAGAGTTTCCAATCAAACATGAGTCCCAAGAATTTTGTTGTGTCAACGAATGGAAAAAGGAATGGGCTGAGACATAGGGATGAGGGAAGAAAGAATTTTGTTGTGTCAACGAATGGAAATAGGAATGGGCTGAGACATAGGGATGAGGGAAGAAACTCCCTATGTCACCAGTTCATACAGACAGTCCTGTCAGTGGAAAAGCAGAAGCCATATGCTCCAGGAGTAAAGATGATCAAGACATCACTGAAGACATCACTCAAGACCAGTGGCGAATACATATGGGGGTGCATGTGTAACACAAGTAGGCCGTGTGTTACAATTATGACAGTGTCTGTTCAATAGTGCCACACATACCGTATTATTCTGCAAGAACTGTGTGGTTAGGTTTTTACTGCTCACAGATGTTCAACGGTAAAGTATTGAAGCAGTATGCTGATGTTCACCTGGAAACTATTAATGAGGGTTCTCAAAATTTAACCAATAGTGAACTGGCCATATTAACTTTGTAACATTTGGGGGGGGGGGGGGGGGTTGAACAGTGAAAGTAAAGAACTGTGAAACACAACTGTCAGCTACACCATTTACAATAGTCAGTGTTGAACATCCAGCCCCCATTTTTGAGCCAGCATAACAATGCAGTATGTCAACACCGAGAACAATCAACAAAGAAATAAAGCAGGCGAAAATCACAGGTGCCTACAGAATCTACATTGGGCATTAGTGTGGAGATTCCAAGACTCAAGCCACCACACCAGCCCACCATTAATCATATGTTCCATCAAGCTGCAGATGCTACTGATGAGGTAAATTGAGCAGAAGCTGGAAGAAAGGTGCTTGTCCTTACCACGCTTAGGTATGGAAATAACAATGGCCTCATGCTGGCGACTGGGAAATGTGTGATCTGTCCAAATGTAGTTATATGTATGGAGGAGAAAGCGTAGGCACTGACGAGATAGGTGTAGCAACATCAGAATGTGAATGCTGCCCAGTTCTGGAGCGGATGCCTGGGACGAAGAGACTGCATGTTTAAGCTCCCTCACGGTAAAAGCAGTGCTGTAACATTCACAATTCTTGGAAGAGAAAGACAGCATCCTTGCCTCCGCTGCCAGTTTCAGAGGGAGGAAGGAAGGATGGTAGTGGGTGGCACCTTTACCACTCTGACTGACACTCTTTCCTATTCAATTCACAAATGGAGTCTGGAAGAAAAAGACAGTCTATATGCCTCCATGCAAGTCATAATCTCTTATCATGTCTTCACAGTCCTCCTACAAAATGTAGATTGGTGGCAGTGGAATTATTCTGCAGTCAGTTCCAAACATCAGTTATCTAATTTTTTTCAATAATGCTTTGTGAAATGATCATCTTCCCTCCAGAGATTCCCATTTAAGTTCATGAAGCACCTCTGCAATACTTGGGAGTTCATAGAACATACTAGTAGCAAATTGGTTCAATAGGCAAGCTGAGTTTCACAAGAACAGAGCTGTCCAAATGAATGCTAATTTGTTGACAGAAGTTTTCTGTTTCAAGGAAATTTACTACATTCTGACTTAGAATATGCTCAAGAATTCTGCAGCAAACTGATAAGGATAATGGTCAGTATATTCTTTTACCCTTCATATATACACGAGTCACTAGCACTTTTTCCATTCATTTAGGACTTCGTGGTGGGCAACAGATTTGCAATAAACTCAAGCTTGGTAAGGGGCCTGCTGAAAAACTGAATGCTGTAAAATCAAACTGGGATTCCATCTGGACCCGGCAACTTATTTGTTTTTAACACTTTCAGTTGCCTCTCAAAGTCAGGGATGCCTGTTTCTATTTCTTCCATACAGGAGTTTGTGCAATGGTCAAATGATGGTATGTATGTACAATCAAAATGCATGAATGATTTTTTTTAAATGTGAAATTTAAAACTTCAAGTTCCCTTTTGATGTCTCCTACTGCCACAGCAGACTGGTTGATGAGTGACTGGACAGAAGCCTTTGACCAGCTTAGTCTCAGTTAATGAATCAAAATTGCACATAAAAATGCTTAGTGATCATACTGACACTAAAGCATAAGATGATAGAGAGAAGGCAAAGATAATGGATTCAGTGCTTCAGAACTGTTTGACTACTTTAGACTGCAATACAATTCCCCCTTTCAAGCATAGCATCAACACTGAAATAGATTTTGAGATAATTGATTGTGCAACGAGATACCTATCACTACAGCAAAAAAGTATTTGAAGAGATTGAAAAAAGTTTTCAAGAAATGTCAATGAATAGACATGCACACAGATATGCACTACTTTAGAACTATATACAGGGTGTTACAAAAAGGTACGGCCAAACTTTCAGGAAACATTCTTCACACACAAAGAAAGAATATATGTTATGTGGACATGTGTCCGGAAACTCTTACTTTCCATGTTAGAGCTCATTTTATTACTTCTCTTCAAATCACATTGATCATGGAATGGAGACACACAGCGACAGAACATACCAGTGGACTTCAAACACTTTGTTACAGGAAATGTTCAAAATGTCCTCCGCTAGCGAGGATACATGCATCCACCCTCCGTTGCATGGAAACCCTGATGCGCTGATGCAGTCCTGGAGAATGGCGTATTATATCACAGCAGTCCACAATACGAGCACGAAGAGTCTCTACACTTGGTACCGGGCTTGCGTAGACAAGAGCTTTCAAATGCCCCCATAAATGAAAGTCAAGAGGGTTGAGGTCAGGAGAGCGTGGAGGCCATGAAATTGGTCCGCCTCTACCAATCATCGGTCACCGAGTCTGTTGTTGAGAAGCGTACGAACACTTCGACTGAAATGTGCAGGAGCTCCATCGCGCATGAACCACATGTTGTGTCGCACTTGTAAAGGCACATGTTCTAGCAGCACAGGTAGAGTATTCCGTATGAAATCATGATAACGTGCTCCATTGAGCGTAGGTGGAAGAACATGGGGCCCAATCAAGACATCACCAACAATGCCTGCCCAAACGTTCACAGAAAATCTGTGTTGATGGCGTGATTGCAAAATTGCGTGCGGATTCTCATCAGCCCACACATGTTGATTGTGAAAATTTACAATTTGATCACGTAGGAATGAAGCCTCATCCGTAAAGAGAACATTTGCACTGAAATGAGGATTGACACATTGTTGGATGAACCATTCGCAGAAGTGTACCCGTGGAGGCCAATCAGCTGCTGATAGTACCTGCACACGCTGTACATGGTACGGAAACAACTGGTTCTCCCGTAGCACTATCCATACAGTGACGTGGTCAACATTACCTTGTACAGCAGCAACTTCTCTGACGCTGACATTATGGTTATCATCAACTGCACAAAGAATTACCTCGTCCATTGCAGGTGTCCTCGTCATTCTAGGTCTTCCCTAGTTGCGAGTCGTAGGCTGGAATGTTCCGTGCTCTCTAAGACGCCGATCAATTGCTTCGAACGCCTTCCTGTCGGGACACCTTCATTCTGAAATCTGTCTCGATACAAACGTACCGCGCCACAGCTACTGCCTTGTGCTAATCCATACATCAAATGGGCATCTGCCAACTCCGCATTTGTAAACATTGACTGACTGCAAAACCACGTAAGTGATGAACACTAACCTGTTGATGCTACGTACTCATGTGCTTGATGCTAGTACTGTAGCACAATGAGTCGCATGTCAACACAAGCACCAAAGTCAACATTAGCTTCCTTCAATTGGGCCAACTGGCGGTGAATCGAGGTAGTACAGTACATACTGACGAAACTAAAATGAGCTCTAACATGGAAATTAAGTGTTTCCGGACACATGTCCACATAACATCTTTTCTTTATTTGTGTGTGAGGAATGTTTCCTGAAAGTTTGGCCGTACCTTTTTGTAACAACCTGTATATGACAATATGTTGCACAGTCACATAACATGTTTTACACTCATGTATTCCTCTGAAGAAATGAACAATGATGGTCTTGTAAAACTCAGCTTGCTCTGCTTATCCACGTGGACTACAAGGCAGTAGATAATGGCACCCAGGTATATCAAAAGCCTTCTGGAAGTCAAAGAAGAAAACCCTCACTCATCTAATACCTGAGTACTGTGTATGTGACCTTAACCAAGACAGAGCAGATCTGAGGAAGAGCAGCTCATTTAACTACTAGTTTGTTTAGTAAATGGAATAGTGTTATGGAATTGCTCATTGGACTCAAATGGTACATGCTAGAAGAGAGGTTTACTGTTAACTACACGGGCCAGCTGTTTTTTGAATTTACAAATAATGATTTTATAGGCAATTACAAAAGAAATTTAAGAGAAAAACACTCTGGAACAGCACGTATCATGGCACACAAAAGGGCAACTATAAGAGATGAAGAGATCAGATATGATTACTAAAATAACATTTGTGAGATACATATAAGATGGAGCACAGAGTACAGAAGAAAAATAAATTGGTATAATGTTTAATGTCACTACCAGAATTATCACATAAGAATAAAAACCAAAAGATAGGCATAATTATTTGAAAGGAGATACAGGGCTGTAATTAAGACCATAACAAAATAGTTAAATAATTTAGTAATTTAATTATAGCTATAGTTTCTAAAAATAAGACAACAACACCTATAAGAATAAGTGAAAAATATAAACACAATTAATATGAGTAACAGTATTAACAATGGAAAAGTATGTAAGCTAGAAGAATCAAACTGTTGCTTAATTTTGTTCAATGTTTTGCAGTGCAACAAAAATAGAAATGAAGTAATTTAATTATAGCTATAGTTTCTAAAAATAAGACAACACCTATAAGAATAAGTGAAAAATATAAACACAATTAATATGAGTAACAGTATTAACCATGGAAAAGTATGTAAGATAGAAGAATCAAACTGTTGCTTAATTTTGTTCAATGTTTTGCAGCCCTGTACTCATCAGTAGTGGCAAGTCATTTGCCCTCTTCACATATTTATAAAGAGAAACTTGACACAAAATTAATCTGTTCAATTACTTTACATGGCACTGCTGCTCTTACTACATTTGTGACTACATCTACATCCTCCACAAGCCTCCATATGGCGCATGGTGGAGAGTACGTCGTGCCAATACTAGCCATTTCCTTTCCTGCTCCACTCGCAAAGGGAACGGGAGGAAGATGATCATCTGCATGCTTACTTAGGAACCCTAATTTCTCTTACCTTCCGTCTATGGTCCTTATCCAAAATGTACATTGGCAGCAGTTGAATCATTCTGCAGTTAGCTTCAAATGTCGGTTCTCTAAATTTTCACAATAGTGCTTCACAGATAGAAAGTCGTCTTCCCTCCAGGAATTCCCATTTGAGTTCACAAAACATCTCTGTAATACTAGCATGCCAGTTGAACCAACTAGTAATAAATCTAGCAGTACATCTTCAATGTCTTTCTTAATCCAACTAGGTGGGATTCACAAATACCTGAGCAGTAGTGAAGACTGGGTCATATGAGTGTTCTATACACTATCCACTTTACAGATCAGCTACACTTTCCTAAAATTTTCCCAATAAATCAAAGTCTAGCATCCATCTTCCCTACTACCGTCCTTATGTGATCATTCCATTTTGTGTCATTCTGCAGTGTTACACTTAAATATTCAATCAATGTGACTGAGTCAGGCAACACACTACTAATGCTGTAAGCAAACATTATGAGATTGTTTTTCCTACTCATCTGTATTAATTTATGTTTTTCTACAGTTACAGCAAGCTGCCACTCACCATGCCAATTAGAACTTTCTGGAACCCTCCTCCAGTCACTCAACAACAATATCTTCCTCTACACCACACTAACATCAGCAAACAGCGGCAGATTGCTGCTCACCATATCCATCAGATCATTTACATATATAGAGAATAAGAGTGGCCCTATCACACTTCCCCTGAGCACTCCTTATCCCTTTGTCCCTGAGGAACACTCGCGGTCAAGGACAACATACTCGGTTCTATTGCTTAAGATGTCTTTGAGCCACTTACATATTGGGGAACCTATTTTGTTTGTCTGTATCTTCGTTAACAGTCTGCAGTGGAGCACCATGTAAAATGCTTTCCACAAGTCTAGGAATCTTCATCGATACTTTGTCAGACATCATGGGCAAAAAGTACAAGCTGAGTTTTGCATGAGCAATACATTCTAAATCTGTGCTGATTTGTAGACAGAAGCATTTCCTTCTCATGGAAATTTACAATATTCAAACTAGAATATGATAATGAATTCTGCTACAAACTAATGTTATGGACATTGGTCTGTAATTATGAGGGCCCTTTCTTTTACATTTATGTACAGTAATTACCTGCATTTATTTCCAGTCATTTTGGACTTTGCAATGAGTGAGCGATCCATAATAAATGCAAGCTAAGGGGCCAATGACACAGTGTACTCTCTAAAACTAAACTTGTGTTCCATCCAGAAACTTCTACCTATTTGTTTTAAACTATCTCAGTTGCTTCCCTTTGCCAAGGACTACTATGTCCTCCATACAGAAATTTGTGCAACAGTCAAACGATGGTAAGTTTGTATAATCTTCCTGCATGAATGATTCTCTTAATGTGAAATTTCCTCAGCTTCTTGGCAAGATCTTTGGTTAAGGTATGACAGTGGAAGTTGTATGCTTCATGCATCAATCTTCTAGTAGATGCACAAATTTCTACTCATTTTTACCTGACTTGATTTATACATTCTTTTTTGAACCAAGAGTGCAACAATCTCTGCTTCCTCAGCACTTTCTGAATTTTATTGTTAAATCATGGTGTGTCTTTTCTGTCCTTACCCATTTACCTGGCACATTCTCATCCAGTGTGTGATTTACAATCATTTTAAACTTTGGCCATAGTTCCTCTGCACCCTTCATAATGGAATTAAACAATGTCCATTGTCCATGTGGGATGCAAACGACTACTTATCTGTTCTTCCAAGCATAAGTGCTCAGCCGGCCTTCTTTGATGGATTTATTAACTTTAGTAGCGATCATTGTTATGATTACCAATTACTGTCTCTATAATGAGACTATTGATAAGGTGTCAGGCCTGTTTGCAGCTACAAGGTCTAAAATATTTACATTGCATGTGGGTTGTATAACTAGCTGTTCAAGACAGTTTTCAGACAACTTATTCATAAGTACTTCACAAAACTGTCTGTCCATATCACAAGCAATGAATGCATGGACGCCCCAGTCTATACTCAATAGATTACGCAACCAACTATATCTGCGTATCTATGTGCTAGTACGCATAAACTTTCTTTGAACGATTCTAAAACATTTATGACAGAAATGGCTAGTAAAATCATTCATCAATTAATTTTAGTCCACCTACACTTACTACTTGCATCTAGATAATTTCATTGTCACGCCAAATTTCAGCCTCGATAGACGCAATATTTCTGTTGACAGCAACAAACATTTCCACTCCTATGGTGTCAAACCTGTCCTTTTAATAAGCAATCCATAACTCATTAAATATTTTGGAGCTTTCTAATTCGGGTAGATCTCAGTTCCAAGAGTAATTGAGTATGACAACTTTCATGGAGGGTAGTAAACCTAGGAACTTTGTTACAAATACTTCAACAATTCACTGTTACAATTTTGACAGCTGAAGTGTTTTTACCTTGTAAGTAGTGTGATTTCACTCTTTGCATATTGACTGGTGAGCATTCTTCAGAGGTCCTCAAACTACCATCTAGTCTAAGAAACTGCATGTGCACTCCTGACCTATCAAACGTCCAACATGGTTTGTTAAACTGAATGCATGTTAACATCTATGTTCACCCTCCTCAATCGACATTGGCCAAGTTTACTGAAATCCACATCAATATCACAAAAACTCACTTCTTGCAACTTCTGCTGAACCTGGTTTTTGTTCTCATTATGACTGTGTGCAAGGGTAAAGCATTTGTGCATGATTGCCTAAGTTGGAAAATGCTTTGTCTTCTGCTAACTTTCTATTCATTTTTTACAAATTTTTGTGTGTCCTTGTAAGCACCAGAATAGTACTGATTATAATATAGGATGTACTTGCTATGAATAAGGTGCGTCTAGAATATTGACAACTATATTTTCTGCTAGTTATTTATCAATTATTTTGTATATCACTTGCAATAGTTACAGAGGCTGATTAAAATCTTGTCCAAATACCTCACAGATCACTTAGAGCTGACTGCAATGGATTTTGAAACCATTCATGTGGTGAATGCTCAATAAAGCCATTGGAGAAAAATTCAATAAGCATCTAAAGATACATTTCTGGTTAGACAACTCGGTATCCATTACCGTAGTATTAAAGAGACTTGCCTGAAATATTATAAAACCTGGGTATCAGAATACTCACTAGCATAGGTACTCCTAATATTAGGTTAGTGTCTAAGTTTGTAGAGATTTTCCATAATTCAATCAAAAAAACAGATAGACATAACAGAGACTTTAGTCATCAATAATATATTCTCCTTTGCTATTTATAAGTCTCCCAAAGCTGGGGTAACTTTTCAATTCCATGACTGTAGAAAACACATAGTTTTAAGGCAAAGAACTAGTTCAATCATGTTCGGAGTGGATTTTCATCTGGAAAGGAAGTCCCTTGAAGGTTGTTTGACAGTGAGCAGAAAAGGTGACAATCTGAGTGCGCAAGATCAAGTGAATATGGTGGATATGGAATGACTTCCCAACCCAACTACTGTATAGTATTTTTTGTCAGTCTAGCCCTTTTTTTCCACTCATGTTAGCATAAAGACCCCATTTCTTGTCACCAGTAGCAATACAGGATAGGAGTGGTTGGTGGTATTCACAAGCCAATTGATGACGGGCAAGCAGAGATGCACATATGGGCACCTGCTGAGTTTTGTTATTTTGGCTTAGAGCATATGGTACCCATACACCCACTGTTGGAACCTTTCCCATAGCATGCAAATGTTGCATAATGGTGGAATGCTCACAGTTCATCACATTTTCCAGTTCATGAGTACAATGACATGTCTCATTGTGGATCAATGTGTTTAAATAACCTTTGTAAAATTCCAAAAGTCTTCCTGAACATGGAGAGTCACTAATGTCAAAACAATCCTCCTTAAAACGAAAAATTCATTTTCTTGTCATGCTCTGTCCAATGGCATTACCCCATACATGGCAAAAATACTTCTGGTTGCCTCTGCTGCTATCAATAGACTTACAACTCAAACACAAGAATATGTTGGAAATACAGCCATTTCTCCATTTGGCACTCCATTTTCTAGTGCCCACATCTCCACTCACTATCTCAAAATGAGAGTTTGTACACTCAAATAGCAACAGTGAACTACATATAAAAAATGACATCGATAAATAAACCCATAGCAGCCGAAATACCAATGTGCAAAACACTATGAACTTGTGCATCAACCTAATACATCAATGAGTTTAAAATTAGTTTCAGCCTATGTTGAAGACAGATATGCAACTAATCCGGTGGTTGTTGAAATCACTCAATGAAATACTAGCTGCCACAGTTGCTGACAATGTGGATAAGAAAGTGCAGCACTGAGTTGAAACTTCAATAGACTTCTAACTGAAAATGACTAGTTCCACATCATTAAAATTTATCATGCAAAATGGCCCATGGAACAAGTAAGTAAGTAAGTAAGTAAGTAAGTAAGTAAGTAACTGATAATACAGCACTATATACACCCACATAAAACTTCTTGTATTTTCACAGAAACTATAAAAAAAATTAAACACCTATATATGATTAACAAATATGAAAATGCCCATACCTTATCAGCCGTGCTGAAAGTTATGTCCTTCGTTACTTCCGCAACTAATGAAAGATTGTCCACCGATCGCATCTGAAGTACCTACATGTAGGAAAACATTAATTTCATGCCAGTTCATCAAATCTCATGCTAATTAAGTACATGTTCTAAAAAATCTCAACCATAATAATCATCATGATCAGAAATATACAGTCACTGTTACACATGAAATTTATATATGGATGCATTTAAGCTATTTACCACCAGATAACCAACAAAAATAGTTCCACCTCATTCTTGATAACTAATAGTATCAACAGCTGATTTAAACTTTTCACTGACGAAACTAATTTAGTAAGAATATAGTTTGACTGTTCGGAACAATGTAAAATGGAACCATATGCTTCTTATTAATAAAGCAAAACAGCAAATGGCATATTGTGATACAAGGGTGTTCTGGAACCTTCTCTGGGAAAGCCCCCCCCCCCCCCTCCCCCCCAACACACACACAAAATAAAGTGAGGAGCTGTGCAGTTTTTTGACAGGTTTATTTGGTCACTTTGTCAATTTGCAGAGATACACAGTCAATTCTAATGGGATAAGCAACAAGAAAGGAGCTACATAGCACATGAAGAAGTGTTTACAAATTTTTGAAATTCTAGCTTCCCAGGGACCACTGTATTACACATAGCTTGGGTCTCATTACAAATTGGTATGGCAACATCTGTTTGGACAAATTCATCAACAGAACCTACATCATCAATAGAGCTTAGCATACTTACAAGTTCTGCAAAAGAAAAATCATGACCTCACAACTTCATTATATACCCTACTCTAATCACTCCAGTCTTATCATTCTGGAATGAAAGTTTCACTCTGCAGCAAAGTGTGTGCTGATGTGAAACTTCCTCGCAGATTAAAACTGTGTGCCGGACCAATATTCGAAGTCGAGACCTTTGTCTTTTGCAGGCAAGTGCTCCAGCAACTAAGCATCCAAGCATGACTCACGACCTGTCCTTACAGCTTTACTTCCACCAGTACCTCATCTACTGCCTTCCAAACTTCACAGAAGCTTTCCTGGCAAAAGTAGAGCTGTAAGGATGGGTCATGGGTCATGAGTCATGCTTGGATAGCACCATTGGTAAAGCACTTAGCTGCAAAAGGCAAATATCCCGAGTTTGAGTCTCATTCTGGCACACAGTTTTAATTTGCCACGAAGTTTCTTATCATTCTGGTTCATCTACCATATCTAGATAGGGCCCAATTAACAATACATACTTTAAAGCTTCTAATGGTGCAGACTCTGAAAATCTGAAGAGCAGTTCTAATGAAAATAATTTCCTTTCAGTGTCTCATCCCTTTCCGATTGCAGTTTCTTCAACCTTTTTACTGAAACAACCAGTCACAAGTAAACTGCCTTTCTTTGAATGTTTTCAGAGTCTTGTTAGTCTCTCTCGCTTAATAAAACGGAACTCAAGTAATGGTTTACATGAGGGTGTTTTAAATGCTCTCTTTCATGTATATACAGTACCTTCCACCCAATAGTCACAGCAAATCACTGTCACCTATTGAACTATGTACTTCTGGTACTACACTCAAGGAGTCAGAATCGTAGTTGAAAGCTGCAAAGCACAATTTCCTGTAGAGCTTATGACTATCTTTATTATATAACATAACCCATTTTGGCAATACTTTGTGTACATGTCAAATGTCAAGCCACACTTTTATCCAGAGCAGGCACTGCAGAGTATATATATTGAAATAACAGGGAGTATGTGCAATTTCTTAAGTTTCAGGAAGGCAAGAGCATCCCATCAAGCTTAGTGATGTTTCAGTTCACTTTACAGTACATCTACATCTACATCTACATGACTACTCTGCAATTCACATTTAAGTGCTTGGCAGAGGGTTCATCGAACCACAATCATACTATCTCTCTACTATTCCACTCCCGAACAGCGAGCGGGAAAAATGAACACCTAAACCTTTCTGTTCGAGCTCTGATTTCTGTTATTTTATTCTGATGATCATTCCTACCTATGTAGGTTGGGCTCAGCAAAATATTTTCGCATTCGGAAGAGAAAGTTGGTGACTGAAATTTCATAAGAAGGTCTCGCCGCGACGAAAAACGTCTATGCTGTAATGACTTCCATCCCAACTCGTGTATCATATCTGCCACACTCTCTCCCCTATAACATGATAATACAAAACGAGCTGCCCTTTTTTGCACCCTTTCGATGTCCTCCGTCAATCCCACCTGGTAAGGATCCCACACCGCGCAGCAATATTCTAACAGAGGACGAACGAGTGTAGTTTAAGCTGTCTCTTTAGTGGACTTGTTGCATCTTCTAAGTGTCCTGCCAATGAAACGCAATCTTTGGCTCGCCTTCCCGACAATATTATCTATGTGGTCCTTCCAACTGAAGTTGTTCGTATTTTTAACACCCAGGTACTTAGTTGAATTGACAGCCTTGAGAATTGTACTATTTATCGAGTAATCGAATTCCAGCGGGTTTCTTTTGGAACTCATGTGGATCATCTCACACTTTTCGTTATTTAGCGTCAACTGCCACCTGACACACCATACAGCAATCTTTTCTAAATCGCTTTGCAACTGATACTGGTCTTCGGATGACCTTACTAGACGGTAAATTACAGCATCATCTGCGAACAGTCTAAGAGAACTGCTCAGATTGTCACCCAGGTCATTTATATAGATCAGGAACAGTAGAGGTCCCAGGACGCTTCCCTGGGGAACACCTGATATCACTTCAGTTTTACTCGATGATTTGCCGTCTATTACTACGAACTGCGACCTTCCTGAAAGGAAATCACGAATCCAGTCGCACAACTGAGACGATACCCCATAGCTCCGCAGCTTGATTAGAAGTCGGTTATGAGGAACGGTGTCAAAAGCTTTCCGGAAATCTAGAAATACGGAATCAACTTGAGATCCCCTGTCGATAGCGGCCATTACTTTGTGCGAATAAAGAGCTAGCTGCGTTGCACAAGAGCGATGTTTTCTGAAGCCATGCTGATTACGTGTCAATAGATCGTTCCCTTCGACGTGATTCATAATGTTTGAATACAGTATATGCTCCAAAACCCTACTGCAAACCGACGTCAATGATATAGGTCTGTAGTTAAATGGATTACTCCTACTACCCTTCTTGAACACTGGTGCGACCTGCGCAATTTTCCAATCTGTAGGTACAGATCTATCGGTGAGCGAGCGGTTGTATATGAATGCTAAGTAGGGAGCTATAGTATCAGCGTAATCTGAAAGGAACCTAATCGGTATACAATCTGGACCTGAAGACTTGCCCGTATCAAGCGATTTGAGTTGCTTCGCAACCCCTAAGGTATCTACTTCTAAGAACCTCATGCTAGCAGATGTTCGTGTTTCAAATTCTGGAATATTCCATTCGTCTTCCCTGGTGAAGGAATTTCGGAAAACTGCGTTCAGTAACTCCGCTTTAGCGGCACAGTTGTCGATAACAGTACCATCGGCACTGCGCAGCGAAGGTATTGACTGCGTCTTGCCGCTTGTGTACTTTACATACGACCAGAATTTCTTCGGATTTTCTACCAAATTTCGAGACAATGTTTCGTTGTGGAACCTATTAAAGGCATCTCGCATCGAAGTACGTGCCAAATTTCGCGCGTCTGTAAATTTTAGCCCATCTACGGGATTTCGCGTTCTTCTGAACTTCGCATGCTTTTTCTGTTGCCTCTGCAACAGCGTTCGGACCTTTTTTGTGTACCACGGGGGATCCGTTCCATCTCTTACCAATTTATGAGGTATGAATATCTCAATTGCTGTTCCTACTATATCTTTGAATTTGAGCCACATCTCGTCTACATTCGCATAGTCAGTTCGGAAGGAATGGAAATTGTCTTTTAGGAAGGCTTCTAGTGGCACTTTATCCGCTTTTTTAAATAAAATTATTTTGCGTTTGTTTCTGATGGATTTGGAAGAAATGGTATTGAGCCTAGCTACAATGACCTTGTGATCACTAATTCCTGTATCAGTCATGATGCTCTCTATCAGCTCTGGATTGTTTGTGGCTAAGAGGTCAAGTGTGTTTTCGCAACCATTTACAATTCGCGTGGGTTCGTGGACTAACTGCTCGAAATAATTTTCGGAGAATGCATTTAGGACAATCTCGGAAGACGTTTTCTGCCTACCACCGGTTTTGAACAAGTATTTTTGCCAACATACCGAGGGTAGGTTGAAGTCCCCACCAACTATAACCGTATGAGTGGGGTATTTATTTGTTACGAGACTCAAACTTTCTCTGAACTGTTCCGCAACTGTATCGTCGGAGTCTGGGGGTCGGTAGAAGGAGCCAATTATTAACTTAATTCGGCTGTTAAGTATAACCTCCACCCATACCAATTCGCACGGAGTATCTACTTCGACTTCACTACAAGATAAACCACTACTGACAGACACAAACACTCCACCACCAATTCTGCCTAATCTATCTTTCCTGAACACCGTCTGAGACTTCGTAAAAATTTCTGCAGAGCTTATTTCAGGCTTTAGCCAGCTTTCTGTACCTATAACGATATCAGCTTCTATGCTTTCTATTAGCGCTTGAAGCTCAGGGACTTTTCCAGCGCAACTACAACAATTTACAACTATAATTCCGACTGTTCCTTGATCCAAGCACGTCCTGTAATTGCCAAGCACCCTTTGACATTGCAGCCCATCCCGCACTTTCCCGAGGCCTTCTAACCTAAAAAACCGCCCAGTCCACGCCACACAGCCTCCGCTACCCGTGTAGCCGCCAGCTGAGTGTAGTGAACTCCTGACCTATTCAGCGGAACCCGAAACCCCACCACCCTATGGCGCAAGTCAAGGAATCTGCAGCCAATACGGTCGCAAAACCGTCTGAGCCTCTGATTCAGACCCTCCACCCGGCTCTGCACCAAAGGTCCGCAGTCGGTTCTGTCAACAATGCTGCAGATGGTGAGCTCTGCCTTCATCTCGTAAGCAAGACCGGCAGCCTTCAATAATCAGATAGCCGCTGGAATCCAGAGAGAATTTCCTCAGATCCAAAGCGACACACATCATTAGTGCTGACATGTGCCACCACCTGCAGCTGGCTGCAACCTGTGCTCTTCATGGCATCCGGAAGGACCCTTTCCACATCAGGAATGACTCCTCCCGGAATGCACACAGAGTGCACACTGTATTTCTTCCCCTCCTTAGCCGCCGTATCCCTAAGGGGCCCCATTACACGCCTAACATTGGAGCCCCCAACTACCAGTAAGCCCACCCTCTGCGATTGCCCGGACCTTGAAGGCTGAGAATGATCCTCTGAAACAGGGCAGGCAGCTGCATCTGGCTCAGCCAGAGACAGTGCCTGAAACCGGTTTGTCAGATGCACCGGGGAGGCTTTCTGATCAGCCTCCGGGGACGCCTTTCGCTGCCTGCCACGCCTTGGAACAACCTCCCAATCAAGCACAGGCGAGGGCTCAGCCCCACTGCGGGCAGCAACCGGGGCAACCACAGCGGCAGACCGATCTGGGGACAGACGGGACGAGGTTGACAGTAGACGAGACCTTTAATAGTGCCACTCACTGAAATCAAAATACAACACTGTGTCTACTAAAGGCCAATACCATAAAACAGCTACATTGTTTGACCTATGCTCAAGAGAGAAAAGACTAATAACGTGATGATCTACTTAGCAAATCTCTCTGAGGTTTAAGGTAACGGAAAAATTGCCAAAAGTGGGACAACTCCAGGGGGGTTCAAAAAAGATGAGGAGCTTCATAGTAATTGCATTCAACTTTCTACAGCAGCTGGTATAGACATCACACTGTCATTTTAACTGCATCTAAAATTTGGAAACCAAACAAAGGGGGGGGGGGGCTATAAAATAATGACCAGACTGAACCTCTGCTGTAAATTTTGAGGGGAACAAACCAAAGGAAAATGTAGAATTACAATCCTACCCATTCTGCAACTTTTTTTCCACATCATGAACATAATTTTTGATTTACATCTTTGTGAAAAAACAATTTGATTGATTACTGTGTTGTATGAGATAATTTGTTAGCCTGGTTACTTAATACATCTACTTCATCGTAACATTTCTTCCTTTGTGTGGTAGTCATGGAATTATTTGTGTATGACTCAAGATCACAAATGGTCAGTCTCATGCAAAGCCACAAGTTTTTTTACTTATGGTGACAGATGATGTGCTTTACTGTTCCTTACAGTGTATCCTGCATCAGAAGTTTACTAAATTTGCCATTTCCTGTTGAAATTTCACGGTCCATGGAGTTAATAGAGAGCAAGTTCTGCAACTTTTCCGTATTATGTAGCTTCAAAAACTGACAATTCTGAATCATATCTTTTTGAATACCTGGCACACTGGTGTCCACATAGTTTGTGCATGTCTCCACAGAATGTGCACCGCATTGTGATCACTTGGTTTATTGTAGATATCTTCCATGGCAGACTGCACAATGATACAGCCCATTTAACAGCCAAAACGATGATCACACGACAACACCAGGGACCAGAAATAGTCATTACAATGTGACAAATCGGTCCGAGACAGGTTGCTGCTGTCAAAAGGGTAGGAAAAAACAGCTCTACAAAATGAGATGTTCAGAGGAAGAGAGCACATCAAAAACTCTCATGTGAAACTCTTTCTGGACGCAGCTGCTATCACTGGCATATCAGAAAGGGAGAGAAACTATGATAGTGCTTCAGTCTGGCACAAGTAAATATTGCACATATTAAATTCCATATTACAGAATTATAGAGCCAATGGACTTGAACAAGCAAATTAGGCTGTGTGTCAGTTACGGAGTAAATGTCAGTGAGTAGCTCTTGTGAGGCCTTCTAGCATGCACCTTACAAGCATACACAGAGCTAAGATTCAGAGGCAACAGAGGTATATCTGGTATCTGCACAAGAGTAAGCACAATTGACTCGAGTAGACAGGAAACAACTCCACTCTCAGAAAGTAGCTCAAATAACTTGCACATCGTTTGCATTGTGAGAGCAGCTCTCACATTTAAATCCCTTTCTAGCTACAATACCTTTGAAAATTTAGTCTATAGATGAAATGTTAAAGCTGATCAAACTGTACAAAGCAACAGAAATATTTTGGGATGTTCCCACTATAGGGACTAATTTTCATGGAAACAAGGGAAACTTTTGTTGTGGAGAGGAGATTCAAAGAAAGCTTTATCATTAACAAATCAACCAAGACTAATTTTTATGAAGTTTTTAATTTCATGGTTTTTTCTGTAACTGCGAAAATTACATCACATATTGCTTTGTGCCTTAAACAAACATTTGTTACCACAAAATTTTCAATTAGCTCACGAAAGTGGAAGCTGAGCTGAAGAAAGTTAAGATATGGAGTATCTTTCAAGCTTAAAAATGACATATACTCTTTTACTCCTTCACAAACTGTGAGACTTCCAGCTGCAGAGTGGTTTGCATTCCTCAATGATCCAGACACCCATACCAAACAAATAACTATATCAGATAGGTATCTGTGGAGAGAGCACACTATCATTTTGTTCCTGAAGATGTGCAGCAGCCTTTTCAGTAGTCATAAGTGCAAAAGTCTGAATGACTAGCTGATATGGACTAGTAACATTAGCAGACATAGACCTGCTATGGTGGTACTGTGATATGCTTGTAAGTAAGAGGTAAGTAGAACTGTTACATTTCCTAAAGACAGGCGGTTCTATTCTGTGAATCTGATAAGAGATATGGATAGACTGAAGTTAGATATAATGAGAATTAGGCCCAGTGAAATGCAATGCCAGAAAGAATAAGATTTCTGGTCATGTGAGTACAAGGTTATCATTACAAAATTAAATAGGAGCAATAAAAGAGTACGTCTAATAATGAACATGCTATTTGGGAGTATGAAGATAGAAATCATCCTCTGGCAGTGTTGATGTAGGTGATCTGTGGGTTCTCTAAATCAACTAAAGGGTAGTTCCTTTGAAAAATACAGAGCTCATTTCTTTCCCTGCCCTCGTTCAATTCAGCAACTAAATTCTAATCTTCCTTCCTTTTTCTTCAGTTAAGGGAGCCAACCTCGGATGCACTGACAGTCCTTCGAGCTCCTAGTCACCCCATCGCCTCTGTTTTCTGATTATGTAATTTACTGACATAATGACAGAGCCACAATAGCAAATGCTGGACCTATGTCCTTAACATTGGTTTGCTGCAGAATTCTTGTGCATATTCTAAGCTCGAATACAATAAATTTCCTTGAGACAAAAAAGCTTCTGTCCACAAATCAGCATGGATTTAAAAAGCATCACCTGTGTGAAACTCGGCATACCATTTTCTCACATAATATTCTGTGAACTACAAATGAAGGGCAACAAGCAGATTTCACATTCCTAGACTTCCATGTATTATGGAGATACTTCGTGAGTTCATATGGGACTCCCTTCTTTTCATGACACACTATTGGCAAAATTTAGAGACTCAGCATTTGCAGCTGACTGCAGTACGATTCTACTGCTGCCAATTTATATCTCACATAAAGACAGCAAAGACAAAACTACAGCTAGTACAGAGGCACATAGACAGTTATATTCCCCACACTTGATTTAAGGGTGGAACTGAAAAGGGAATAGCTATTAGTGGTACAAGGTACCACTCTGCTAGCACTCTAGAGTGACTTGCAGAGTATGTATGTAGATGCAATTTCTCAATTTGTTAGTCTATCAGGCTTATGAAATTTTCATTTTGGCAGTGTGAGTTCCAACTTTCAAAGAAATCTGTAGTATTCCCTCTTATCTATTCAACTGTACAATAATCATTCCTCAGTTTTGACTGATACCATCACTAAGGCGACACTTGTGGCCAAAGTTGTGACTGTAAGGTGTAATACTTCTTGATGGCAAGTCTTACAACTACAAGAACTACCCACCATTCTACAGATGGAAGAATTTGTGAAAGTTAATAAAGTGTCTTCCTTTATCTTCAGTTAGAACATAAGACAGTTAATGTGATAAGTCATACAATCTACTCATCATAGGACATACTACAATTGTGAATTTCTATGCACTGAAGATGGGTGAGGGGTTGTGTCAACTGACTTTGGTACATTGTCCTATAAGTATCTTTCAAAAAATTTACAAATGGTGGCCAGGGACATGCTGCAGCTAGGCTACCTATACAAATGTTCTCGCTCAATTAACTAGTTCTTGTTCTATACACAGCAAAATCTATTTTCTTCTTCTTCTTTTTCTTCTTCTTCTTCTTTTTCTTTCCTAGCAAATGAACAAACAGAAAATAATAGCATCTTCTATTTAGAGAAATGCTCCGTCTCTTTTAATTTTCTCCAATTCCACACAACAAGCTACTATGTTGCGTTTTATAGCGGTTAAACTGACCTGATCTGTATGGTAGACCATATTTCAATTTTATCACTGTCTTTCTACACAGCAAGATGCTATGTTGTAGTTTTGAAAGAAATCACATATGTAATTTACAGTTATTAGTTCAAACTGCTGCCATAGGTACAGTGTTGGCAGTGATTCTATACTAGGAATACAATCAGTCTCAGAACTTTTTGGATGGAAGGTATTCTGATGCCAAGTTGCCTTAGAGCAATTTGTGTATTTCCCATGAGTAATACTTTTCTCTACAACATCTTTTCAGCTTTTGCATGAACGGGTGCTTTTGATCCAGGAAAATGGTTGTACATATGTCCAGAGTTCCTTAGACTACACTGATGTAGTTCTGCTGGGATTTGATTGTGGAGCAGACAGAGGACTCTATACAGGATGTTACAAAAAGGTACGGCCAAACTTTCAGGAAACATTCCTCACACACAAAGAAAGAAAATATGTTATGTGGACATGTGTCCGGAAACTCTTACTTTCCATGTTAGAACTCATTTTATTACTTCTCTTCAAATCACATTAATCATGGAATGGAAACACACAGCAACAGAACGTACCAGCGTGACTTCAAACACTTTGTTACAGGAAATGTTCAAAATGTCATCCATTAGCGAGGATACATGCATCCACCCTCCGTCACATGGAACCCCTGATGCACTGATGCAGCCCTGGAGAACGATGTATTGTATCACAGCTGTCCACAATACGAGCACAAAGATTCTCTACATTTGGTACCGGGCTTGCGTAGACAAGAGCTTTCAAATGCCCCCATAAATGAAAATCAAGAGGGTTGAGGTCAGGAGAGCGTGGAGGCCATGGAATTGGTCCACCTCTACCAATCCATCGGTCACCGAATCTGTTGTTGAGAAGCACACGAACACTTTGACTGAAATGTGCAGGAGCTCCATCGCGCATGAACCACATGTTGTGTCATACTTGTAAAGGCACATGTTCTAGCAGCACAGGTAGAGTATCCCGTATGAAATCATGATAACGTGCTCCATTGAGCGTAGGTGGACGAAACTAAAATGAGTTCTAACACGGAAATTAAGCGTTTCCAAACACATGTCCATATAACATATTTTCTTTCTTTGTGTGTGAGGAATGTTTCCTGAAAGTTTGGCCGTACCTTTTTGTAACACCCTGTATGTACCATCCCTTACAGGAATGCAACTTTCTGTTGACCCATAACAACCCATCATTCACTTTTTTCTTATAAGCTAGAACCAGAACAACCACTGTTTCCTATAGATATTCATGATGAGCACACCATGAAAAAAATAGTCAGCCATGGGAGGCAGCACATTAATAGCATGAAACACCAGCTTTAGTCTTGATAATGGCCACAATTCGGCAAGGAAGAGAGCACAATAGTGTTTTTGTGTGTGTGTGTGTGTGTGTGTGTGTGTGTGTGTGTGTGTGTGTGTGTGTGTGTGTGTAACATATCCAGCGGAAGCTGCTCACTGATTATTAGAACTTGCAGAGCTACCAAATTATGGGGACACTGATTGGTACACTGAACCCACTGTTCCAAATAGTCACAGACATTTTCTGTGGGATAAAGATTGGGTTATTTAACAGGCCAGTCAAAATTGTCACAGAGTGCTTGAGTGTTCACAGCAAACACATCATGAAAATGTCACAAAAGTGCAACACTTGGTCACTGATAATATGCAAATAAATGTCCTGGTCCATGCTGATGGTAGCCTAAATGAGTGGGCTGAGTCGTGATATGAAACAAAACCCCAAAACATCATATAACCACTTCTGGCCTGAACTGCATGCTGCACAAACACACCGTGGGTTAAACACATCATTGGGCCATAGTACTACTTCATGCCTCACTGAATATGAAAAGAGGCAAAATTGTGGCTCATCAGACCATGCCATAAGTCACCTGTCAGCTACTGTTAAGTTTCTTTTTTATTTGGCCCAATGAAGATGTGTAGCTTTATGTGGTGCTGTGAGCAATGTCCTTTTGCAAGGCACCTTATTCCAAATGTCAATCACATGAACTTTCCTCTGCAGTGAATGCTTAGAAACCAGCTGAGGTGGACCTGCATACACTGGCAGCTGCAATTCCTGCCAGCTCTGAAACTGTTTGTTATTGACAAGGCATGATATTCTTCTCTGTACCTTGTCAGTCAGGACACTTTTATGAACACTGTTGTTATGGCATGTTATGCATCTGTGGGTAGTGCACCATTCCATGTACACACACACAGGAAAGTCCACACTGATACACCACAATAAATCAGCCAGTTTCATTCATGGTGTGTTCACGAACGCATCCAAACACAATAACTCCTTTCTGATATTCTGTCACACCTCCAAATTGATCCATCTTACTGTGATGATTTCATACAACTGACCTGCATATGCTCATCACTTCACTGCCACAAGTCATGTAAGAGATGGGGAGGGGGAGCGGGATGTCACATGACCATCTTGTATTAGTTCTACACCACCTATAGCACCCCAAAGTAACCAATGTACTCTTTTTAAGGGGTGGGGACTAATATTCAGTCAAGAGAGCTGATTATTACCAATACAATATATTTCTCTTGTCTTATCACAAAACAAAATGACGCATCAGGTAAGGTACATATGTCCTTGCAGTCTTTCATGGTGGCATAGTTCAATAAAATCTTCTCAGTTCACATGTCATATCATTTCAAATAAAACACTTGCGCGTATGACAGCTGTCTCTGTCATCATCATCAGGAGTTTAAATCACTGACTGCTGGGGCTGGCACAGTGTTTTTCTTATATAGATGTAACGGCAGTAAAAAGAACCTTCCGGAGAGGGCTGGAGTGGTGTCCATACAGAAGGAAAGTTGGATAGCTCCTAGCAGCTCTGTCCCGCTGTGGGACCAAGTGATTCCACATGGTGCGAGCGGCCAGTGTCATGTTTGAAACTGCCGCTCCTGAATCTCTACAAGCACAAGCCTACATCTTTGCTTTCGCTCAAGCCCAAAGCCTGTCCCCATGATCTACTGATGTTGTAACCAAAATACTCATTCTTTCAAATTTGTTTTTATGTGCAGTTTCTAGGCAATGTTCCACCATGGCCAACTTTTCAAGTTACCTTTGTTTGATGTGTCGTGAATGCTCTGCACAATGCTCGGCAACAGTGCGAATGGTTTGGCCTATGTACATACTACAGTATTCACAGGGTACACCATACACACCAGGAACTCTAAGACCTATGTTGCCTTTAACGGGGTGTAACGTATCTCTTATCTTGGGGATGGGCTGGAACACTGGTCTCAGTCCATGTTTATTCAGCATGCACCTTATCTTGCTACTAGTTGTTCTACAGTGTGGAAGGAATGCAGCTGCCTTGGCCTCTTCCACTGATTCATGAGGTGCCTTTGGTCGGTGGCACTCGAAAGCTTTAGCAGTTTCTTCCTTACTATAATCATTTTCTCTCAACACGGGCTTCAAATGCTGAAATTCACACTCTAAATGGACATTGCCAGATACAATCTTTGTCCTGTGTACTAATGTGTTCAGTGCTGCTTTCTTGTGTACAGGTTGGTGAAATCTGTTGGTGTTTAAGTACTCTTCAGTGAGCGTAGATTTCCTGTACACCAAATGACCAAACTGTGACAGATGCGTGCCATCCCTTTCCATAAAATTAATGTTGGACATTTTGGTGCAACAGTTTACACCTGAGATCGTAAAGCTGTACCGCCATGCCTTAATGACAACGTACTTCATGTACCTTAATGACTATTATGAGATGACATATGGCACAGCCATGGAATCCCCACTGTCTCCAGTGATCGCAATCTTTTTGATGGAGCAGTTTGAGGAGCAAGCTCTGAATTCTGCAACCATCTTGTTTCCTTTGATATGTTGATGCCACCTTCTTGATATGGCCTCATGGTGAAAATGCACAGCAGCAGTTCATCAACCACATGAACGGTGTCCATCCCAACATTAAATTTACTGTCAAATTGGAGAGGGATAGCAGGCTTCTGTTCTTGAATGTTTTAGTTCAATGGCAGGCAGGAGGATGGCTTGGTCGTTCAATGTACATATGTTACCAAAGTGTTAAAAAAATTTACAAGATATCATGGTCCTACATAATTTCTAGAGGAAAAACATATACAAATTTAGAAGGGAATAGAGTCATGAGGCAGGAATCAAAAAATGTAAATTATGAGAATTTCGGTAATAACATAACCAGGAAGTAAACTAGATTAAATCAAACAATAACTCCAGTATCTTAGAAAATTAGTATTCTACAGACTTAAGAGGGTAGGGGCAATTATTTAACAATAGTACTTGTTTTTACAGTATAAAATGTTGCAAGTATGGAGGGAGCAAAAGAATTTCAAGTGGATCAAGACAGCTACCGATGATAACATACAAGTTTCAAGCAAACCATACTACGAATGTAATAGAAAATGTTGAATTTAACAGAACTATTCACAAATGTCTTCAAGAGGATTTGAGAAGGTACATTGAAAATACAATTTGGAAACATAAGTGTAAAAAAACAAAACAAAAACTTTTGTTGGGTACACACCATATTTCATCAGTTAAGAAGGCAGATGGTACACTAACAACAGAGAGAAAAATGTCCAAACACACAAAGATTTCATGCAATATTTATACAGCTGAAGAGATGAACAAAAAAACACAAACAGATGACTATGAAAATAATGACATTCTAGAAGAAATGCCAAATGAAGGGTATAATAAAGTAATTCAAGATATAATAAAGCAAAAAGGTGTTTTAATAGTAATGGTTAAAGTTGGAGCACAAAATAATAAAGGAAACTGCAATACTGCTTACAGAATGTTTGCTAAAGAAGACATTTCCTCAAAACCAGGGCAGTGCTGCAGTTTTTCTACTTCATAAGAAAAGAAACAGGCAAGACAAGTAATAATAGAACTGTCAGCTTACTCTCTGTGATGTGCAAGATAGCCACTACAACTATCACCAATAGCATTGAAAACACATTGGATTTTAATCACGTAAATGATGGAACTGGTTTCAGAAGTAGATACAGAATTATGAGCCATTGGCAAGTAGTGAATGGGACAACAAAGCAAAGCAACAAGACAAACTGCCACTTTGTCTTGGATTATTAAAAATTGAGAGCTGTGAGTCAATGTCCCTGAAATCTGTATTTACAGACTTTGCAAAAGGATTCAAGCTCTATCAAGGATATTGATTAGACCTCTTCGTGATAGTGAAACATTCATAATTGTAAGAAGATTCTGGAACAGATGTCTACATGAGCAATCCTAATGGAAGTTTTCAAATTACTTGACAGTGAAAACGAAGAAGGAATGTGTGTTAACCACCTTCCTTCTATATTTTGTGGAGATAGTGACCCACAGCTTATACATATTTTAAAAAAGTCAATTTAGAATCAAGAGCAGATAATCACCACATAAATTGTTTGTATTATGATCAATTTCAGTTCTCAGACCATCGTCATCAGGTATCATAAGAAAATTAAAATATCTTATCTGGTGGTATAAAACCTATGGCGTCAATAAAGTAATACCTGGAAACATTTTAACGTATCTTAATAGAACAAGAAATTGAAACTTGAGTAGAAAACCACCATGTTGATGTAGCATGTTATACCATTAAAGAATGGGAGTGAAGGAATATCTTAGAAATGGAGGCAAGAGCTAAGGTATGATAAAAATAACAGGGTAACTAGAAAAGAATTGTGTGCATGATACAAAGAGATGAGAGGAGAATAAAAAGAAGGAGAAGAAGAAGAAGAAGAAATGAATCAAGAGAGACCACACAAAACTTACAATTTTGTCCTTGCAGGAGCCCCGTAATATCTGCTAATGCAGTTATGCAAATTTCTTCTTTTGGTAAGTTCAGCTAACAGCAACACTGAATTTTTGAGCTTAACCTTGAGAGCTACTAAATAAAATGTTCTGCACAACTGGGAATGGAAATAAATGAAAGCTAAACTGAACAGCTAGCTGGGGTCTCGAACTGCCATTCTTCCAAATGTGAGTACATTACATTAAGTGTATCAACTCGCTTGGTTCATGTTCAGTAATGCAGAATTTGATATTGAGGATTAAAGTTCCACATATGTGCAAATGATAAATTGAATTTTAATGCTGCAATTCAATACCTAATGAAAAACGTACAATTAAGACTTCATCATAATATCACAAACATTTATAGAAAATCTGAGTTGGCTGGGTCAAATTCTGGAGGCTGTAGGAAATAATAGAATAGTATTGTCACCAGATGAAGTTAAGTCCTGTGCCAAGAAATTGAAATTCTATGGATCGAAGTCCCACTGAGTTTGACTCATGAGTAAGAAATACCTTTCCACAAAGTGAATGAAATTTTCCAGATAGCTATGTTGTAATGAGTTTATACTGAGGGAGCTCCAGGAAGAGAGAAAGATTGTTACCACATTAGGCAAATTTCTGGGATGCTACACAAAATATCTAAGCTTTCATCTTCGTAAGTACAACATGAGAGTGCTGATACCTGAAAGGGAGAACTGAACATAGTTGGTGTTGAATCTGGACGAGACAACCCACACAGGACTAAATGGAGAAGTTGCACTGCAATGCAAAAATTGGGACAAGAGTACACAACTTGTACCTGTACAGATTAATTGTAAGAGCAATGCCTATGAAAGACAATGTACTGTGTTTGAATCCCCGTCTGGGCGGGATGGTTGCCATTAACCCGAAAAAAAAAAAAAAAAAAAAAAAAAAAAAATGCACAAATAAAATAAAACACTTGTCAACAGCAAAAACCAATGACATTTAATTACAAAAACTTAATTAATATACAAAATAATAGGTAACCTTACACAAAAGAGCCACCATATTTATTGAGGGCAACTATTTACTGCCATAAAACTTTATTTTATTATATAGTGTTTTAACTTTTCTTGCACTTTAATCTAGAATCATAGTGACTGTAAAGTTTATAAGGAGCAATCAAAAAGTTTCCATTTGAGGGTGTTGCTGCAGCATATATGGAACATGGCACAACTCCAATATGGGTACATAAGCAATGACTTGCAGGCATGGGAATAGTGTGGGATCTGTGTCTTTCTGATGTGCATGTGCTAAATGCAAAAATGCGAAGTACAACAATTTTATCACCAAATGCATACAAACAGGACCCACCCATTTTTATTCTTTTCTTGGCTGCCGAAGGACAAATACTGGCAGACACCTGTCAGAGAATGAAGAATGTGTAAGGGAGCAGCATATCTCTCGAAAACCACACTTATGGAATGGAGCTCCAAGTTATATGCCAGTTGCAATTCAACACATAATGCAGGTCAATCAGGGTGGTCAGTGTTTCATCCATTACGAACAACAATGTAAGTGGGAGACAGCCAAGCATCCCCCCCCCCCCCCCCCATGCAATTATCGTGCTTTCAGTCCCTTAATAAAAGCCTTGAAGTGTCAATGAGGATGTGAAGCAGGCAGTTACAGACTTATTCACACAGCAGACCATGGGTGTTTTGCCAAACAAATTCAATAATTTTTTTAAGCATGTCCTACATATCTACTTCTGAAGTCAATTGGTAAAAACTTTATTGGCCCAGAAGAATGGGTCATCCTATCATCAGGTTCTTATATGTTCAAATTCACACATTTTAATGAAGTTGTCTGATCTTGTTGATATTACAAACAATTTTAACAATTAATAATTCATATTTCTTTTTAAAAAAAAGGAACATTTACCTCCTAACTTTTTTCCGTCAGGGGTAAAATTAACATCCTAAATACTATCACTGAATTTCCATTAATCCACGTGTAATTGCCTAAATATAGTTTAAAACAAAAGTGCAGTGTTTCAAATGTTCTGTTTATTGCACAAGTTTTAGATTGAGATTCATGTTCTGTTTTAACTTTAAAGAATGGACACAATTCACTACAACTTTATTGCTCAGTGAAATTAAAGAATAAAGTGTCAGTTTGAACACAAAGTAAAGCCATAACTACATTAAAAACTGAACTGCAATGCCTAGAACTTAGTAAAGGTCTCCAGGTGCTAGATGGTACTTAGATGTGCGTAAGGAAACATTGGAAGAACTGAGTGATTGTCTAAATTAACAAGAGGCTGTACTCTAAACTCCCAGGCGAATAGGACATGGACAAGAAAAATAAAGCTCTAGCTTAATCTTTGGTTTCTTATTTAAAGTATCCATTCTTCTTTCCAAGAAGAAAAAAATAGCCTTTCAAATACAAAAAGAAAGAATAACTGTTCACTCAATGAATATTGGCCCAAAATCATTCAAAGGGCCATGAAATGAAAACATATCTGCACTACATAAAAAGTTCAAATTTTCTGCAGGTACAAATGATATAAGCTATCCTCAACCTAGTTGTTTCATGTCATCCACAGCTAGCGAAGAAGTCTCACAGGCCAACAAAAATCTTTTCCTAAAGTGTAATAATTTTTCATCGGAAGATGAGCTTGATGTAATGAAACTGCCAGAAACTGACGAACGTAATTTTGATCCTTCAGACGATACTGTTGTTGAAGATTTGCTGCTCACTAAATGTGTGTGTCAAGGTTTTTTTTCTTCTTTTTTCTTCCTCTGACAATGAAATTTGCTAAGGTGAAAGTAGTTGGGGGAAAAAGGGGAAAGCAAATTTTTCATTATGTTTGTATTATTCAAAACGTTGCAACAAAGGAAAAGGCAGTTGAAGTAATGGGGGTTTTACTCCACTGACTCAATGAAAACTGCATTTGATCCAAATGAACATGGTATTTTCACTGTCCCATTCAGTCACGTGATTGGCAAGCTGCCTCCAACACAGCTATAGGCTGATGTGATGGGCATAGAATTTTGCATAAATTTCTAGCAAGAATTTTAGGAAAAGAAGTTTAATGGTTTTGTCAGTAAAAGTTTTTTGTAGTGTATTTTAAATAAAGGTTTGGCAATTACATTCGTAGAAATGTGTGTTTCACCGATACCTAGCTTATCAACATTATACAAAACATCCAGTTTTCAATGGGGATCTTTGAGAGCCCTTTTCAGGGATCAAACTGATACCACACTACACTAACATTTATCCCAGGGCCATTCTGCACATATTTATAATAAAAAAAATTTAAGGGATCAATGTGACCCCACGTCACGGGATAACATTGACCCCTTTCAATTTTTTCCCCTATTAACCTATGAAAAACAGGGAATACAGAAGTGTCCCATTCCACTCGTCTGCTTTGACCCATGACGTCACCAATATGGCAGAAACGACCATTCACTACGACTCCAATATGGCATCTAAGATGTTATTACGTAAACATGACAACAAACATGAAAACAGATCCAAAAACCAACACACACATCTTCCTCCAAAATTATAATCAAACTAACGGGACAAGTGAGGGAAACTGGGGTTTTTTGGATGGGAACAAACTAAATATAAACACATAAACACCCACCACCACACCAAATCTCACAAAACGAGAAAATAAATCGACAACACAAAATTCCCATGGTCAATGGAGGCGTACGATCCCACCCATCGGCTTCGACCCGTGACGTGAGGGTGTTGTGGTGTGTGATGACACAACAGCATGGAGTTTAGTTTATGTGTGTGTTGTGTTTATAGATGTCATTTTGTTGTGGTCGGTGGTGCCCTCTGGTGGTGTGTTTATGGTTTGCATGTTATGTGGTGTATTGGGTTCATTGTGATTTTGCTGTCTGATCTGTTTAGGTGGTGTTTTTCATTGTGCTTTGACAGAAATTGGTTTCAGTGAGTTAACAATTAGGTTTCTGTTGCGTCTAAGTTATTGTAGTGCTGCTTTCTGTATGTCACGTGTTAATTTGTGGCTGCTTTTGTTAGGTATGGATAAATTTAACAGTGCTCGTTTGCATGCGGAAATTGGGGACAATATGTTGTCCCTCACAAAATTTCTACAACAATTTGGTTTGCTGGCCGAAGTTGTTAAGTGCAGTGTGTGTCAGCAGAAAATGCAGTTGGCAAAAGTTCCGGCGTCTCGTTTTGTAGCGAAGTTTGTTCGGAATACATTAAGTACAGGGGTAAGTTCGGTGGGCCTGGAGTTGTGGTGGAAGTTGATGAGTTGCAGTTTGGGAAGAGGAAGTATGAGAGGTGTAAGTCTCTGGTTGGTGTATGCGGGTGGGCGGGGGAAAGGGGGGGGGTGGGGGTGGGGGGAGCTATTGTATCTGGGGTTGGTTTTTCAGAATGTGTTTTAAGGGCTTTGGAAGGGTGCACAAAAAGTGAATTGGTGGGCTTAAATGAGGAGTGTATAGAGGATGGCGTGTACAAATACGATAGAGGGGTTTTGGGGACGGTTAAGTCAGTTATTGGGAAGGGGAAGAGGTGCCCATTTAGATGAGAGGTGTCATGAGGGTGGACAGCTGAAGCTCATGCGGGAAAGGGGGGGGGGGTGTAGTAGTTGGTAATCTTTGTGGAGGCAGGTGGGGGGGGGGGGCTGTTTTGTGATTATGTTGTGGAGGATCTATTTTGTTGCAGTTGTTTTTGAGTTGTAGTGTGTGACTGAGATTGGTTTATTTTTTGGTTTTGATTTGCTGATGAATCTTTGATTTTGGGGGGAGTGTGGAGGTTGGGGGCGGGGTGAGTGGCAGGTTGTGTGTGGGTTGGGAGTTTCTTTTGGTTGTGTCTTTTTTTTGTTGGTGTGTGTGTGTGTGTGTGTGTGTGTGTGTGTGTGTGTGTGGTGGCTGACCTAGAAGCACCAGAACTTTTTTGTGGTAAGTAGTCATTCTTTTGGGTGTATTTTTTGCGTGTTATGATGGTTGGTGGGGTACTTCTGTGTTGTTTGGTTGGTGGTATCGGTGGTTTGGTATCATGAGCTGCTGTTGACCTACATAGGTTACAGGAAATGTCTCAATTCCAATGTGCGGTCATAGCCGGGGTATCATGAGCTGCTGTTGTATCCGATTCTAATGCGCGGTTGTAGGTACTGGTGTTTTGGTATCGTGAGTTGTGGTTGACGTATATATGTCAAGGGAAGTGTCCAATTCCAATGCATAGTTGCAGCTAAGGGTTTTTTGGTATCGCGACTGACGTTGTGTTTGATTCCAATGTGTGATCGTAGCTATGGGTGTTTTGATATCGTGAGCTGCTGTTGAGCTACATAGGTTAAGGAAAGTGTTCAATTCCAATTTTGTTTGTCTAAGGTTTTGTAGTAACAATGTTTGCAGAGGTGGTGTAATTTTTGGTGTTTTACAATGTGGTAGCGACAGGTGCGGTTGAGCTATATATGTGAAGGGAAGTGACTGATTCCAGAGGATATTGTGTGTAATAGAATTTGGGAGTTGGTGTTGTGTACTGAATATGTTTTAATGTATGAAGGGATGTTTGACTTTTGAGTCTTTGAGGTGTTGTGGTTTTTGTTTTGTTTTTCGTAGTTGTAGGTGTTGAATTTTTCGTATCAATAGGTATGGTTGACCTATATAGGTCAAGGGAAATGAGCAATTAAAATTTTCGTAGTTTTGTATGTAGGTGTTGTTGTTTTGGTATCGTCAGCTGCGGTTGACCTATAAGGTCAAGGGAAGAGTCCAATTCCTGTAGATTTTGTAATTACAGTTTCTTGTTCATCGTGGTGTGTTTTTTGGGATCATGCTGTGTGTGTGTGTGTGTGTGTGTGTGTGTGTGTGTGTGTGTGTGGTTTTCTAAATGTTATATTTAGCTTGTTTCCTCCCTAAAACTCCCAATTTCCCACGGTTGCCCTGTTAGTTTGATTATATTTTTGGAGGGACACATTATTGTCTTATTTATAAGTACTTTCGTGTTTGTTGCCGTGTGTATGTAGTAACATCATAGGCGCCATATTGGAGACGCTCAGAATAGCCGTTTCCGCCATATTGATTACGTCATGGTCCAAAGCAGACGAGTGGAATCTGACACTTCCATAATCCTAAAAATCCTCAGAACACAATAAGACCCAAAAAATGATAATTTTACTTACTGGGTTGGTGTTTTTATTTTTTTAATACCCAGGTTTTTCTACCCTGAAGCTAGGACACAGTTTTAACCTACCACGAAGTATCAAAACAGCTCCCATATACCACTACACAGTAAAGACTCATTCTGGAAATATTACCTTTGGCTAGGCCACTTCTCTGCAATATAGCTTCATCAAGGTATATGGGTCCAGCACACAGGAGAGCTTCTGTGAAGCTTAGAAGGTAGGCAAGAAGTCCTGGCAGAAGTAAACGTTTGAGGAAGGGGCGTAAGTCATGTCTGAATAGTTGACTCAATAAGAGCATTATCACAAAAGGCAAGATTCCAGAGTAAAGTCCTGGTCCTGCACACAGTTTTAATCTGAAAGAAAGTTACTTAAAAGTGCACACTGCTGCAGACAAAAATTCAATCGGATGAGACTGTAACATTTTATAACTGTTGTGGCAAAGAACGGAGAAAGCTCCTGAATCTAGAAAGGATAAGGTACTTTATCAAACGCAACATGTAAAAAAAAAAGGAGGGGCGGGGGGGCAATGTTATAGCAATGAGTTATCAGTTTATAAAAGAAAAGGCCCTGTGTAATGATTTTTCAAAACAGACATTTCATCTGGCAAAAAGTTCTCATATGTTCCACATACTCAAAAATGTCCTTGCTATGATCTATGGGACAATGAGTATATCTAGTCTAATTAACATTTTGTAGACTACCACAGAGATAATGAACAGATGATGCCAGTTAGTGCACTTCTACTGTGGGAAGTGTTACAGCTGTACATTCTATTCTGAGAACATATGATGGGAGAACGATCACATCTGGATTATTAACTTCTAAGATTATTGGTGGGCCATTTGGTGCCAGACGCATCTATATACTGCTACATTTCTGTTAAGAATTTCAAACACTTCAAGTGGTTGTATTCTCAACCAGCAGCCACCATTCAACATATGGTAAACCCCTACAGCTGTGTACTACGTAGCCTGCAAAATTCCAAAATACATCACACAGCCAGGTAGAATTAATATAACTACAAAAAGTGCCCCACAAAAGTTCACACTATGAGCATTGTTACAGTAAGTCTCATTTTCCTTTGAATCTTCTGACATGTGATGTACTGTTGAATAGTGTGGCTCACAGTGCTAATGCCAGACTAAAAATCTATGGGTACAGGATTTGATTCCCAGGCAACCACTTACTGCTTCAGCTCACAAAACAGATCAATCCAGGGGGCATCAGTGGCTCATTCAATGCCATGGACATGGCCAGGATTGCCCCCCACCCCAGTGGGAAGTGAGAAATAATTCCCAAAAACCACACTCAATGGAGATGAATAGGAAGGCAGTTGCGCCACAATAAAGAGTCCATTGAAATTATGACCGATGATGGCTACCACCGGAGTTGTGATTGGGAGCCTAATACTCAACACATGCATTGATTACATCCTGGCAAGATACCTCGAGGTGGGGTACAAGTGTACCCTTCCCAGAATGAACTTCCATTTTGCAGCAGTGTGTATGAGGATTTGAAACTTCCCTGCTGATTAAAACTGTGTGAGGAACTAGAAAATGACCCTGGGACCTCGGCCTCTTGCAGGAAAGGCTCTATCGACTGAGCTATTCAAGCACAACTCACAACCTCTTCAAACTGCAACCTGTTTGATGACACTGGAACTTGAGCACATTCCCTCTCTCTCTCTCTCTCTCTCTCACACACACACCACCAATAGGAAAACTGTGTAAAAGCCCTCAATGTTCAAACAGAAAAAAAGGTACGACTCTAAAAATAAGGCCATGCCTGTTTTATGAGCTTACCTTTCTGGACACCTGAGAAACATATGTTAGTTGAAATTGGAAGGAAAGGCAGTAAAGAAACAGCCATAACTGCCGACAGCTGGTTGGAGAACTATATGCATATATACATTACCACCATCAGCAGACCAGTACCAGACAACGTGTTAGACAAGTGATGTAACAGTATTGTGGTACTGACACTATCCGTGTGTAAACAATGGGACAGTGAAAATACTGCAGTTAGTTCACTTCTGTGTTAGTTTTTTTGAGTTTAGGTTATGGAGACTTATCTGTATCATAATACGTGGTCTGGGTTGGGTCGGGTAGGAAAATGATAGTATGGTTTCGAGCTGGCAGAGCCAACAAATGTGATGATATGAGAATAACGATAACATTTGTTACAGCACAGTTTATGCATTTGAATGAGTGGTTTATGTCACGTTTTTCATGGTCCTATGATGCTATGTCACTTCTCTGATGATTCCATGGATCAGAGATGACAGGTGGTATCGGTATGTTCCATATTTAAAGATTATACGCGAAATAACAAACTGTTACTAAAACTGGCAACAAGCGTTTCGTATTTATTGTCCCACTTAGGATCAAAAACTTACTAGAACCATCATGGGTGCCCAAAACACCTTAGTACTGCAGGCGTTATGCACTAACAGATGCTTGTCATAGTGACTTTGTCACACTTACCGGCGATCTACTTCATGGAAAACTACAAAATCATTAACCACGCTGCTAAATCACATACGAATGAATCATATTTACCTCTGGAATTTGACTCGATAAGACGTTAGCAAATACTCTTCCTCGAGAAGTACAATGTTCTGCGAGAAAAACGTTCTTGAATTCACTTGCTGGTACTGATTCTAGACCACTAGCAACAGTTGCTTCCACAGTGTACCTGGTGGCTTGTGCTGCACTAATTTCCATTAATCTGAATATATTCATCGTCAAAGAAAATATAAAATCCACGTAGAAATATATTAGAAATCTACTATATTGCGGCTCAGCACAACAAGCACGCAGGCACACAGCTGTTGATGTTTACATCTAACCAAAGATCACCTGCGATCGCGTGGACGTTCAAACATTTCCACAAGGATATTCTGAACCAGGCAGACGGAATTTATGCCAGATTACAGAATGCATGCAAAAATGGCATGAACGCAAACTCGCCACTATAGCCTACCACGCAAGCCGGTGTTACGAGCCGTGGCATCTTCGTGGGGATAGTCTACCATCGATGCAGTACTGTGATCAGGCAAATCCAAATTCTGAATGGTCTGTCTTCAATCGTGAGATATACAACGTCTGATAAACTGTTTCCCTAGACCTCAAAAGACCGATGGTCTGTCTGAAAGGAAAGATCTCGAACTGAATTGATATTATATAAATGACATTTAAAGATGATGTGGAAGTGAACATCCACACACTTAATTGCATAGACGTAACATGTTAGTAAAAACTGGCCTTTAATGTTTCTCGGGATGTAGTTTTAATGATGTTGTCATCTATTAATGCTGGAAGTTAACCTATTTTCGCCACAATCACTGATGTTATTGTAGCGGATTTTCTGCTTTTGTCTCTCATTAATTTTTATTTTTATTATTTTGCTTTGTTTTCATGGTAAACTGGAAATGTTCCATGACGGCTTGGATATTTTTCTTCTTTAAGCAAGGTCATATATCTGGAAGCGAAAAAGATTTAGATTTTACAATAACAGATGAGAGCTGACACCTACACTGTTTATACATAAAACCACAAATTGATGAAGCAATTTTCATTACTAACAATTTTAACTCCTCATGAACCATGGATCTTGCAATTGGTGGGGAGGCTTGCGCGCCTTAATGATACAAATTGCTATACCACAGGTGCAATCACAATGGATGGGATTGAGAGGCCAGACAAACCTGCAGTTCTCGAAGAGGGGCAGTAGTCTTTTCAGTAGTCGCAGGGGCAACAGTCTGGATGATTGACTGATCTGGCCTAGTAATATCAACCAAAAGGGCCGTGCTGTGCTGGTACTGTGAATGGCTGACAGCAAGGGGAAACGATAGCTGCAATTTTTTCCCAAGGGCATGCAACTCTTACGTGTGGTAAAATGATGATGGTATCATCTTGGGTAAAATACTCTGGATGTAAAATAGTCTCTCATTCCAACCTCTGGTTGGGGAATATTCAGAAAGATGTCGTTATCAGGAGAAATAAGTTGTTGAAACGTTGCTGAAGAAAGACCGCATGATTCAGATGATAACCCAAGAAGACTTCATCATCAAGATAGACACAAAGCCCACACCCACAATAGTAGTACAATTTTATATGCCAACTAGTTCCACAGATGATCAAGAGATTGAAGAAATGTATGATGAGATAAAATAAATTATTCAGATAGTTAAGGAAGACGGAAATTTAATAGTGAAGGGGAACTGGAATTTGGTAGGAGGAAAAGAAAAGTAGTAGGTTAATGTCAAGTGGGGGAAAGGAATGGAAGAGGAAGCCACCTGGTAGAATTTTGCACAGAGCATAATTTAATCATCGCTAACACTTGATTCAGGAATCATGAAAGATGATTGTATGTTTGGAAGAAATCTGGAGACACTGGAAGAGTTCGGATTGATTATAGAGTGGTAAAAAAGAGATTTTGGAACCAGATTTTAAATTGTAATACAATTACAGGGGTAGATGTGGACTCTGACCACATTTTATTAGTTATGAATTGTAGATTAAAATTGAAGAAATTGCAAAAAGTTAGGAATTTGAGGAGAAGGTTTGCAAAATACTAACACGAATTCTTTGCAGAAAAATGGAAACGGTGGTAGATGCCGACCTTGGGGATGATCACTTTGGACACTAGAGAAATGTAGGAATATGTGAGGCAATAGCAACTCTATGACTTCTCCTAGAAGATAGGTCAACGAAAGCGAACACAAGTTTATAGCATTTGTAGATGTAGAGAAGGATTTTGACAATGTTGACTGTGTAAGGGTCTGTGAGTCGCCCGCAGCTGTACGTTGCGTAACACACAGTCGCCAACCGACCTGTCTGTAGTGCCGACAATTTGCTTGGTCAGTACACGTGTGTCCGGCCGCAGGGCGACGCAGCAGTAAGCGATTGGCCGCCGTCCGCAGCGCGCCGTATTAACTAGCGCGGCCTCAGGCGCGATTATGTCTCTTTTCTTAGCTCTCCATGGAGCCTTTCGATACAACCGTAAGTAGGATGACAGACATACCGATGATGGGTGCGCGTAGCTTGCGTGTTTTATAATACGCCTTTGTTGATAAAACTGTTTAAACTTAGTTCTCGGTTTTCGCGTATTGCTGTACCTCAAGGACCCACCACTTACAAATCCTGACAAAATATTCGTGTAATTATCATTCGGGGCAACAACATAAGCTATCCCCTTATAGAAGTGGTGTCAGCATGCGGATAATCATGGAAAATGTACAGTCCTGAAGAGGTACAGCACAACATGAACTTCGAGCAGCAGTAACAGTATGAACATCTTCCAACTACACGGGGACATCCAACACTGGAATTCAGGTTGGTCCACTCCAGTTTGGCTAGAATACGAAAGGCAGTGATGGATTTTTATTTTACATTTGAGTGACTCGTTGGTGTTAAATTAGACGAAGTGTCGCAATCCAGTCAAAGTAACGTTGTCGATATACAAACTGCAAGAAGAGATTAGGCAGTTAAAAGCAGAAAGAAGCGAGCGTAATATTCCGAAAGGCTTGGCAAATGTTAGTTCATGCAGTACAGATACAACTATAGTAAAGAATTTTTCATTATTGCCATTAGTACCAGCGGGAAACCCGAAGATGATGTGTAGGTGAGTTTCGTGAACTTGAAGGTGTCGCCCTGTTAGGATCATGGGCAGATTCTGATAAGCTAGTGGTTGCCAAATTAAGAATTCAGGGTGCACCACAAGATTTCATTAGCGCAGAGTCCACTTACGTGAAAACAGAAGAGTACAATGAGTTTAGAACGATTGTTGTTCAGAGATTTAAACGTAAAGACGCGATCTGATTTGATAGAGAGCAGCTTCACAGTTTCCGAATGCGACGAGACGAATCTATCGAGCAGTTTGTCGACAGAATTCCAAACATCAACGCTCAAACGTACGAATTAGTAGAAGATGAAAATGAAAATCACATTCAGTTTTTCGAAACCGACTAGAGAGCCCTGGACACATTCATTCATGGGTTGCATGGAGAGAAAGTAAGCAAAGCTGTTTGACTGGCACGATACAAAACGTTTCGAGAAGCAATAGAATCAGCTGTTGGTTTCGTTGAAACACTAAGACGACTGAATGAGATGCAGAAACAAGAACACAGAGTTTTCAACACAACAGAACAACTCTACAGATGCAATAAGCTGGGTGACAAGCATAAGGGTTGTAAAGAGAATCAAATCTGTTATCACTGCGGAATGAAACGCGTTACGACGGTGTACTTGGATCTGATTTGTTGTGCGCTAACGAGGCAGAGATCGCAGAAAGAAAGCTCAGACTAGGCTGTAGCAACTACAACCTTGGAAATCGTTCTTCAGATCGTACTCAAAAGAGCAGCAATACTGATGTCGTGCGAATGGACCGCCCAAACTATGCATCGGTTCAAACTGTCCGAGTCTATGTTCAAATTGATCAGCCTTAGCAAATTCCCAAAGGAGCAGGTAAGACAATCTACATTGAAGTTAAGTCACCACAATGCAAGGAAGGAACTTTGTTATTAATTGAGCAATCTGAGAAAAGTGAGTTACTGGATACAAGTCATTGTTATGTTGCTAGAAGTGTAGTTGTCGCTACAATGGTGAGACAGAACGTCGCAAAAGTCCCAGTTACAAAACGAATATGAGCAATTAGGATGTTGTTTTGCCACAAGGAGCGATAGTTGCTGAAGTGTCGAACGTAAGTAAAAGTGACGTAATACAGATTCCAGGTGAGGTAACAAATGCTGCAGTTATAAACACAGATTTTCGTAACAATACCGCAAAATTACGCGTAAACGAAGTTAATAATGATCTGAAGGGCAATATTTGGAAGAAGATAGAACATTTCACAACTGATGAACAGAAGATTTTAGGGCCTGTTTTGTTGGAGTATGCAGATTTATTCGGAGAACGTGCAAATATACCTGTCACTCATTTAGTTCAGCATCGTATTCATACAGGGAATGCAGCCCCAATCACACAGAAACCTTACCGAATACCATTTAGTCAAAGAGAGTTGCTAGAAGAAATAGTTAAAGAACAATTAGAAGCCAGAATTATAAAACCAAGAGATCCTTCAGACCCACTGTGGTGTTCGCCTGTTGTAATTTTAACGAAGAAATCAATTTCTGGACAACCACAGTTCCGTTTTTGTGTTGATTACCGATCTTTGAATGCTGTGACACACCCGACGTTTACCCCTTGGCAAATTTAGTGGAAACCTTGGATTACTTGGGCAGATGTCGAATTTTTTCAGTATATGATTTAACAAGCGGTTATCACCAGTTAACAGTGCATCTATATGGTCAAGCTCAAAACTTCGTTCGTAACAGCAACAGGAGTATGCAAGTATCTTTATATGCCATTTGGACTTCGTAATGCTCCAGCTAAATTTCAACGCCTGATGGATTCAGTTTTACGAGGGATCACCCCAACACAAGCATTTGTTTACCTTGACGATGTAATAATTTTTGGTGAAAACATGAAGCAGCATACTGAGAGACTACATGCTGTTTTTGAGCATATAAAAAGTGCAGACCTGTCTTTATCAAGAGATAAATTTTGCACAAAGTAAAGTTAACTATCTTGGTCATGTTATAACCAGTGAAGGTGTTCGACCTGATCCAAAATTATTTGAAGATGTAGAGAATTTTCCTAAACCACAGAATTTGAAAGAACCGCAATTATTCTTGGGATTGACAAACTTTACAGATGATTTATAGCCAGTTATACGAATATAGCACGTCCAATGACACAGCTACTGAAGAAAGGAGCCACAGTTAATTGGTCAATAGAGTGCAAAAAGTCAATGGTAGAACTTCAAACTGCTCTAACCACAGCCCCAGTGTTAGCCTATCTGGATTTCAGTAAACCTTTTATTCTTTCAATAGATGCATCCAATGTTGCCATAGGTGCAATCTTGTCTCAAGAAGTTGATGATCATGAACATCCAATCTCATTTGTTTCCAGTCAACTAAACAAAGCAGAATGTAATTATACTACTACTGAGAAGGAGCTTTGTGCTTTGGTTTTTGGTGTAACACATAACATATGTTTCTTATCAAGAAGAGAATTTACAGTTATTACAGATCATGCCGCACTTAAATGGTTATTGAGCTTGAAGGATCCAAGTTCCAGATTAACAAGATGGCCATTAAGACTGAGTGAGTACCAATTTAAGGTTATTCGCCGACCTGGTAAACAACACATGAATGCTGATTCAATCAGTCGAAAATTCAATGTTTGTGTTACAATAAGTCGAGAAGAAGAGTTAAAGACAGTTCAAGAAGAAGATCCACAATGCAAATTATGGAAAAACGATCTACGTTTTGTCGAAATAGATGGATTACTGTACAAAATCGCTAGTAAAGGAAACCGCCTAGTTATTCTAGAAAGCATGAAAAAGCAAATCATGAGAGAACATCACAATTCTTTATTATCAGGACAGCCGCAAAGTTGAAGTTTTCGAGTTTGTTTCACAATGTGATTCCTGTAACAGACGGAATAATGTAAGAAAAAGTAGAGTGCCATAGCAAGAATTGCCAGAGACAAGTAAACCATTTGAACGAGTAGGACGAGATGTCGTAGGAACATTGCCTAAGACTTAAGATGGAAATAAAAACATATTGACAATGTTAGATCATTTCTCTAGATACCTTCTCATCAAACCAATACCCGATCAGAGCGCTGAGACTATTCCTAATGTTTTCGTAAAAGAATAGATTCTTAAGTTAGTGATCAAGGAACAAATTTTTGTAAGCTCAAGCAAAAAACTCGGTTAAGGACTACACCAGCACACCCTGAAGGAAATGGAAGAGTCGAGCGAGCGAGTCCATAGAACAATTATTAAAACTGTTAGCCATTATGAGCAACAAACACGACAATTGGGATTCTGTTTACCAAACTTGGAAAGTTTTTACAATGCTAAAATGCACAGCTCAACTGGCCTAAGTCCATATGAGATCGTCTATGGAAGAAGAATGCATTCGCCCTTGGACTTTGCACAATCGACTTCCAGAATCAGCAATGAACACGTAAGGGATCTAGAACGCAAGCTAAAGGAAGCTTGGAGGGACGTGAAACAGCAAAATCATCAATCTTTTCTTCAGAAAGCAAGACAACACAACCATCGAGCAGCAGTGCCAAAGTATCAACTTGGAGATCTTGTGTAGCTGGGCAACGTGTTGTTAAAGAAGAGTCAAGTCAAAAGGTTTAAGAAGTTCTGGAAAAGACCATATCCAATCCTGGAGGTGTTGTCGCCATTCACTCTTAAGCTTCAACTGCCCTATGCTCCATTGTCGTTCATGTCAACCGCGTAAGCCATTTCTGGGTTGATTTCCTGTAGTATCGCAAGACAATGTGGACCAACCGAGAGGCAGACCTGCTGTTCTCAAACTCAGGAAGCGAGAATCGCGAGGTCGCAGTCCAGACTTCGAGGACGACCCTACAATCTGTGTAAACGTATGTAGTGTAAGTGCAATGCGTGTGTTTATTTCAGCCATGTGCTTATGTGAATGTGTTGTGAAAATTTAGTATTGAAGCTAATGCACGAGTGCACAAGTGAAAGTAAACCTTTTATTCCACACGTTACCACAAGAAATTCATTTATTTTATGTTTATTGTTAACTCTAGTATTTATAACTAATTAACCATGTTCATTTTTATTCTAATGTTTGCTATGATGGCGTATTCCACTATTGCTGTATTAATAGTACCACAAAGTACAGGTGTTTTGTTTGAACCATGACCAGACATGGTCGCTCTTGATTATTGTCGACAGCTTACTTGCCAGAATCCCAAACTCTGCAGCTGTGTCTTCCTTTTTCTTCGCTTCTGCTTTCACTTCTTCAGTTAACTTTTGACTTTCAGTACTTGTCAGACATTCCCGGTTAGAGCCCATGGTTGACATTTACAGCTCATGCTCAATCAAAACAAAAACTGACGAAAATCGCACCTGCACAGAAGGCGTGGGAACTAAAAGTGATACAGATCTCATTCACGCATCGACACTGGGAGAGGAGGGACTGGGATTCCCCTATCTGTGCACACTTCGATATACAGAACTACCATATGAAAGACTTCGATATATAGAGGTCACTTCGATATAAAGAGTTTTTGTTCACTGGAATTCGATGTATAGAGATAAAATCTGCCCTTCTTGAACCATCCGAAAACTTCAATATAACGGAGGGTTTTCCTCGAAATATCAAGGTTTTGGACTTTCGAGGGACGGAAGTAAAAAAATTAATTAATTGATTAATTATTTTGTGTAAATAAAACTTATGTTAAAGTGACACGTTCAACATCATTATGGAATTTAGTATTATGATCTACGGAACAAGGATTAATGTATGTACGTATGAAATGAAGAAAACAAATTCGATACATACAGGTCTTTGATACATCGAGGTTCACTGCATCGAGAGTTGACTGTTTGCTGAAGTCATAGAAAATCAGGGAGATACAAATCAACAAAGGATGAAGAGGAAGACTACATAAATGATTCTGACAGGAATTTGTTAGAATAGACTAAAGATGACAAAGAGATTTACCAATTAGCCACGAGATTTCTAGCAGCATGTCGAGGAAAAGAAAATAAGACAGAGCTACATCCAGAGAACAATGCAGCTGAAAGCAGTAGCGATGACGAGTTAATCTTTCTTCTCGAAGTAATAAATACTGTAAGTAGTAGTGACCTGTGTGAAACCAATAGAAGGAGTATAGCGATGCTGAAACACCACAGGACACAAAACTTATACTTAACGATGAGAGTGAAGAAGATAAGGAAGTGGACGAAGATATACATCAGAGGTAAATCATTGTAAATACAGTCCCGTTATTCTCATCGGGCTTTGGAGAGAGACCCAAGAGGAAAATAGCTGCCCATAATTAACAGTATTCAGTTAGGTTACACATGGTCAAATCAGTAATTAAGTTTGTTAGAATCAATAAAAATAGTAACAGTTATGTAGTGCAGATTAAATGCCAATATTCAACTGATTGAACAACAGACTTTTGTTTTGTGGGAAGAGAGAGGGAGAGAGGTGGACCAGTAGCGTGGATTTTTGTGACGATATGCGAGACAGCTGCTGGGTTGGGCGCTCTGCGGCCGTAGAACAGGACGATAAAGTGACTTGTGTTTTCCTAGCTTAATAACATTATTCTGTACCACATAAAACATCACAAAAAGCAAACACAGCTATTACAACAGCTAAAAATGGCTATTTTCCTGGGTAATAAGAGATACTATCCCTGCTACGAGGACATAAAAATTTAGATCACACGCGATTCCTGTCCTTTAAAAATAAAGGATGAATAGGTCGCACATGAAATCAGCTGGTTCGGTTACAATAGGCAAGCACAAACTTATTTCCATGATGGCATTAACCATCTAGTGTGACAGTAGGATGAATGTACTAACAGTTACGGTGATTACTTTTAAAATAGTAAGCGGTTTACTCGTTTTCATTTGACTACCTCTTATATCACCATCTTGAACTGAAAGTTGATTCATTCTCATATGTTACATAATGATACGAATCTTTTAACTGTCAGGTCGCCTCAAACTAGTAGCCAATCTAGAGTTACAACTTTTAAGGGGACAGTGGTTTAGCCGTTTTTCAATAATTTCTTCAGATTGGTCCTTCAGACATAATGAATGTTGACAAAACTGCCGTGACGACAATCCAAAGGCGTAACAAAGAAATCCTACAAAATTGTCAGCAGCACATGTGCAGAACCAGTGCTTGTAGTGGAAGTGTTTGTAAATGCCCCTGGAACCAGTATACACTTTTCAAGCTATTCTTCATTTGTGGTGGTGCTGTGAACTGGGAAGATCGTGCAATTTCCTGAGGATGAATGATGGAGGGAAAGATTTTAAAATTTGCTAAGCATGCTGTTCATAATGTTTGATGTTCCTTGGGAGGTTCTGTCTATTGGTACTCTAAAATCATGACTCCCATCTGTCAGTTGAGGGCCGTTTGGTTTTGTGCCGAGTCAAAAGCTTGAATCAGAGACTTCGAATGCTCTGTAACAATTTTAGCCCCCCTCCCCCCCCGCTACCGATAGGTCAAAGGTGTACTACGCATTGGAGACTGTTTTGCAGGTGGCTGGTCTGGCTCAGTGTGATGGGTCAAATATGTACTACACATCAGAGACTGTTACCCAGGTGGCTGGCTCAGTATGGAGTGTACACAAGTCTTTTTTTTTTTAGTTCAGATGTCTCTCCATCGAATGCAGGTAATATAAGCTGTAGCAGACCCTGAAGTAAGAGGGGACTTCAAAAAGTAAGTTATACATGCCGTCTCACACTAAGATCGTCATGCAACTACAGATGTGCACTGTCAAAAGAAGTAAACATTTTGGCTTTCTTGCAGACATTGTTCTGTGGTTCGTGGTAACGATAACGGGAGTGAAATGACACAGCACCTGGGAAAATCCTTGTGAGATGCAAAATATGGGCCACTATAAATCCTGTGAGTAAAACATACTCATATAAACTGCACACAGACTCACCAATAAATTCTAGCCGTATCTGGGCCAACTGCAATATTGCTTCCAGCCAGAGTGAAAAGGTGCCAACAATTTTACCAACGCCACACAGACATGGGTGATGCTCATTGGAAAGGAAAGCCTTGAAGTGCTGACCATAGACGACACAGTCCAGGCAGTTGAGGAACTAATTCGCAGCAACTGCAGATTTTCCGATTATGAGGACGTTCACATAGCTGTTCTCGTGTGGCTCCGTGACCAAGAAGTGGATTTCTGTCGTCGAGGAACTGAAAAATTGTAAATTCGTTCCAGCCACTTTATACAGGGACTCAGTGACTACGTTGAAAAATAGTGTCACCTATCTGTGTCATTTTGAATGAAGTGCAACATGCAATAAGAAATACTTAGCATACCGTAATAATATGTGACTCACATTTTGAACATTTTCCCTCACATTGTAAAAGACTCAAAGAAATTGCTCCCATAGATGAAACTACTACGGTACTAGTGATCAGGTGCCAAAACATTCGCAGCAAACTCCCAGACTTTGAAGCAGTCCCAAAACAGCAGTGGAGCTCATATAATACTTGTTACAGAAAGCTGGTTAAACTAAAAACTGGTAGCATTGAGATTTTTGTGGTAAATCTAAGTGTACATCCAAATTTTAACTAGAGGAAATGGAGGTGGTGTATTAGTCACAGAAGACAAGAAATTCAAATCAACAAGATAGAAACTGAAGCTTCATGAGAGACTGTTTGAGTAAGACTTAATATAAAGCATGTTCACAAACTTGTAGTTGGGGCTGTCACCAACCACCAAACCTACCTTTTGAAGATATCACTGAAGTATACGTATCAAAGAAAGTCTGCCTGTCTATGGAGTCACAGGCCTTCTTAAGGTCCACAAACATGACTATAGCGTTGTTCGTCTGTATGACCTTCAGGAGCATTTGCAGGTTTCAAATAAGTTTAATACAGGATTTTACTTTTCTGCAACCTGATTGGTATTCACCTGTCTTTGTATCAGTTTATGGTTTTATACCCAGCTCAGAATAACAAAGTGACTGACAGCGAAATACAGTTGAGCGTGGAAGGGGGCAAGTTGTCGGTTTGCCTGTGCGCACAAGCGCAGTGTGACTGCAGTAGCAACAGTTGTGCGCTTTCTTACTGGACTATCGTCTCATGCCACGTTTTAATGTGCGATATTGAGTTCGCTTTACAGGATCTTTGGATCTTTGTATCCTTGTGGCTTAGCAAATGCACTCTTGAGTATAAAATGATCCTGTGTTTCTATAAGTTTTATATCTCAACAAAGGCAACAGGAAGCACAGTCTTTTACAGTAATCAGAATGAATCACCTCAGTTGTAGTAAACAATACAAAAGGGGTGCTCAAATGGATCTGAATCGCTTATTAAATACAGTAACTAACAACATTAAAATAATATACACTGCTTAAGTACTAATAAATCAGTAGATTCTCATATTTGTTTGTGTAGAGGAGTATTCGTAAATAATGAGATGAGATTTATTGTGCAAATTCACTACACATCATTCAGTCAAAAATGCGAAACAGAAACATAAAAATAAAGACGAATTATGGTAAGGAGTGAATGCCAGATAGCTCAGAATCACTTTATTTCTCGCCACTGTCTTTATCTGAGCTCTGGTCCGTAGAAGAATCACTAGAATTGCCCAAGTATAGAATTATATTTTCAAGATTACTTTCTACACTCCCTTCATTTTTACATGCTTTCTCAACAGCCGTTTGTGTGTGTCATACAACACTACTTCAGCTATCTGGCATTATTTGTGCCACTGCTTCTTGTAACACTCTTTGATTTTCTGCCACACTGAAATTTCTATTATTTATGGACACATAATGTTTAATATGTGCACAAATCATTTCGATGACACTGAAGTGGCAGTTGTATAGTTGTTGCTTAAGAACCCTGTGGCCATGTTCTTTATGTACCTCGTACACGACATACTGTTGAAACATGCCTTTTTTTCATTATTTCCATGATATTCGTTTTACATGTACCATCCGTAATTTTCACATTGTAGCATTTCTACCATTGAACAATGTCGGTATATTCATTGCCATCGTTGGAGCTTTATCTTTAATAACTCTCTCCATTATAATTGTTCGTCCATTAGTGGTTTTGTATCGAAAACCGAGGGCTCTGACAACCATTCACAAAGAAGTCATGCTATCACTGAATAACTCTGCACGCAAAGAGTAATGCACAGATTTTTTTTATAGTTTGATGTTCTGTTCTCTCATTATATCCATATGTGTGGCGACGAACAGCATCTTGTTGAAAGGAGTCCAAGTTTGTTGCTAGTGGATCCGTCCTCTTTTTACCTGTTATCTGCAGTTTGGTTGAACCAGACTCTTCCCTTCTGCAGAGTACTTCTCTATATAAATTTTGAAGACAGTATTTTAATGTATCTTCAAAGCGTCTGCAGTTATGTCGACTACCTTCGTTAGAGGCAGTAGAATTGCTCCATTGTCTCTTTCCATCTTGAAATACTCGTGCACTGAGTAACCAAACTCACACAAAACATGATCAGATCACTGAACTTTCCGTTTATCAACTACACTTTTCTGCACATTTCCACTACAAGCTTCACATATTCCGTAGCGCAAAATAAACTCGCTTCGCAGAGAAACAACGCACACAAGAAAATGGCAACAATTGTTGACATTACCATTCGCGAGCGTCGTCTGCATCTGGTTACATTAGCTACTACCTACAGTAGCAGTAAGCTTTTAAAACGGCCGAAAGGAACAGAATGTGCAGGCAAGCGCGTCCTCTGATTGGCTGTTGCTACGGTAGCAGCCCTGTAAATTGTTAGGCGACAATCATTTCGTTATCCTGACCCAGTCATATGTTGAGTAATGTCTTAGAGAGAATTTGGTAAGTGATTGATAATAATGAGATATCTTAAAGTCTGTCTTGTCACTCTTTTTGTGGCGTCGGGGAATCAACACACACTTCCATTCCTGTGGAACTTTATCCACAGGCCATATTTCTGTGAGAATTTTCTGAATTTTCTTTGTGAAGATTTGGTCTTTGAGTTTCCAGACCTCTTCCCCTGACATCTTCCCCTGGAGCTCTGTTGTTGATTTTTAGTTTTTTCTACCTCTGTGATTGTATTTGATTTCGAATTTGGACTTGGTATTGTTTTAGTGAAGTGTGTTTTTTCTTAAATTTCTTGCAGTTGAGTGGTGAGTGGTTTACCAAAGAATTTTTAAGAATTTTGCATGTTTCTGTAGTATCTCTTTCCAGAAATCTGTCTGTTCTTTTGAAGCAGATGTTTGGAGGCTAATAACCCTTTATATTTTCCCTGGTTATTCTATAGAAATTTTTGTGTTTTTATCTATTAAAGTCTTCCCCAATTTTCATTTAGTCTACTTTTGTCATATGTTATTTTTACTCTATCAGTAACTGGACTTCATGCAAGTCCTGCCTCGTTTCTGTTGTTCTGTCACTGCTAAGTTTTTGCCACACCTGGATTCTACATAGTGACTTGATCACAAGTTGTGTTTCACCATCTATGTTTGCATTTTGTAGGAGATTGACCCCAACCCACTGCATTCTGGATTGTCTTTGTGAGGATGTCCTATTTTCTGTTGTATTTCGTTAAAGTTCTTCAATTATTTTGCCTCTGTTTATCTTAAAGTATTATGAGTCTTGTTTTATAATTTTGTTTTGCGCTGTCTTTCTGATTGTTGGAATTGGTCTAATCTTGTATCAAGGCGTAGTCAGACTTGAAGAATCCTTTACATGTTCTCACGTTCAGGATTTATCTTGCAGTTTTGTTTGTTATAGCTTTGTGATCTATTTGGAACCTCCTCATATTTGAGGGCGTTTTCTCTGTTGTGAATCTTTGTCTGGGCTTTTGCAATTGCACTGACATAATTTTCAAGTTAGACGATTTTGATAGTAATGTGTCAGATGTTCCCCATTCTTGTTTGTGTGCTTGTGCTTTGTGTAGAATCCTGTAATTTGCTTATACTTCTTTTCTTTTCCTAGTTGTGCACTAAAATCTGTTAATACAATTTTGACATGTGTTTTTGGTATTTTGTTTGTTATTTCTTCCACGTTCTTCCAAAACTCTTCGTTTTCATCTTGTTTCTTTCTGTTGTGATCATTTGCCAGTACATATGAATTGATGTTTGTGTATCCTTTGTTTCGTGATTTAAAGGTTATTGTGGAGATTCTTTCTGATGTTGAACTGAAATTCAGGACGTTGTCCATGACTGGTTTGTGCACTGCAGATCCTGTGTGAATTGTTGGTGCTCCTCTTCTGACAGAAGGTTTTACTTTGTTTAGCATGTAGTTTTCTGTGTTTCAGTGGTTTCGTTTATGAATCACATTTTTTATATTGTGAGTATTTTGTTGTGAAATCTTTCTAGAACATTTTTAAGCTGTTAAAGGTATCCTAGGTTGACCAGCGAACTGTGTTGATTGTGCCAATATAGTGTTAGTGAAGAGATTTCGAGAAGCTCCACTTTTTCTCTACGTTTCATGATGGTCCTGGTACCCCAGAATCTGGTGACCAGGAACGTCCAGTAAATTTACTGGGGCTTGGGGTAGTAGATGTTTTTCCTTTTGTTCCATCATGATTTTTTTCAAGCTAAATGTGGGTGTGATAATCTCTGATGGAGATCACAAGTATTAAAGAGTTGATTGTTGAGATCAAGACATGTATCTAGCAGTCTCACCAGCTTGATGAGCAGACATTAATAGGTTAAGGCCTATGGTAGTATATGTTTCACCATAGGTGTTCTATTTCTCCAGAATCCACCTGCTATCTGGGGAGGTGGGCAGACTTCTGTCGACACTGTGAGGAAAAATGATATTCATTTATCCACATTAAGATTTCTTTAGCACAAAAAGTGGTGCACAATGCTGCAAAAATAATTTCTGATCGTTGACCCAATGATATAAAGTGTCTGACAGATTTCAAAGTGCAATATGAAAAAAACTGAGAGAGTGTTTCTGTCATACTCCTTCTATTCTGAAGAATTCCCATTACTGTGATGTATAAAAGGTGGTAGGAATTACTAACACGCAGTCATATATCTTTTTTTGTTAAAAAAGAAACTTAGAAATGTTCCGAAAGCAACCAATGTACGAATTAATTGGCCATATGACTGTAAAATGAGTCATTCCACATCATTATGATATATCTTGGAAAATGATCCATGGAACATGGAACTAACTAAAAGAATGATAACAGATCATCATCTACTGTACATAATAAGGCCATTGAGGTACATGGGAGAAAACAAAAATGTACAAATACATAAACATAAAAAGTGTAGTAAAATGATCAACATATCAAGTACATGCATTGTAATATCACAAAAATTGGTGACATAAGTTTGTCTATTTACTTCTGTCTCAGGTATCCTCAGTGCCGGCTGTTGGATCTACTCCTTCAGGGTCACAAAAGTCCTGTCTTACCACTTCATTCATGGACGACCTCTTGGACTTCCACCAGTTGGTTGGTGTATTAATACTTTGTTAGGGAGACTACCTTCTGCTTGGAGAACATGTCCTGCCTACTGTAGTTTTCTTTTTACAATCAATCTCCCAATATCAAATTCCTTAAACCGCCAAAACAGATCTTCATTGTGCCTTCTTTCCCATCTTCAAGTTTTAGTATTGTATGCAGGGTCATAAATTTTCCTTAAAACTCGCCTGTCAAATGGATGGATGCACTCTTCCCAACTATTCAATACAGTAAGGTGACAAAAGTCATAGAATACTTCCTAATATCGTGTCGGACCTTCTTTTGCCTGGCATAATGCCACAACTCGATGTGGCATGAATTCAAGTCGTTAAAACTCTCCTGAAGAAATATTGAGCCATGCGGCTTCTATAGCCATCCATAATTGCTAGAGTGTTGCCAACACAAGATGTTGTGCACGAACTGATCTCTCAATTATGTCCCATAAATGTTCGATGGGAGTCATGTCGGGCGATGTGGGTGGCAAAATCATTCGCTCAAATTATCCAGAATGTACTTCAAACCAACCGTGAACAACTGTGGCCAAGTGACATGACTTAGATGTTTGGGAACATGAAGTACATGAATGGCTGCAATGGTCTCCAAGTAGCTGAACGTAATCGTTTCCAGTCAATGATCGGTTCAGCTGGACCAGATGACCCTGGCCATACCATGTAAACACAGCCCACAAAATTATGGAGCCACCACCAGCTTGCACAGTTTCTCGTTGACAACTTGGGACCATGGCTTCCAGGCGCCTGTGCCACACTCTACACCTACTATCATCTCTTACCAACTGAAATCGGGACTCACCTAACCAGGCCAAGGTTTTCTAGTCGTCTAGGGTCCAATCACTATGGTCAGGAGAGGCGCTACAGGCGATGTCGTGCTGCTAGCAAAGGCACTCGTGTCGCCCTTCTGCTACCACAAACGATTAACGCCAAATTTCACTGCACTGTCCTAACGGATACTTTCGTCGTATGTATCGCAGATTTCTATGGTTATTTCATGAGGTGTTGCTTATCTGTTAACACTGACAAATCTACACAAATACCTCTGCTCTCAGTCGTTAAGTAAAAGGTGTCGTATACTGCATTGTCGATGGCGAGAGGTAATGCCTAAAATTTTGTATTCTGGGCACACTATTGACATTATGGAAATCGGAATATTTAAATTCCCTAACGATTTCCAAAAGAGAATGTCCCATGCATCTAGCTCCAACTATCATTCCTCATTCAGAGACTGTTAAATCCCGTTGTGTGCCCATAACCATGTTGGAAAACCTTTTTACATGAAATATCAGAGTACAAATGACAACTCTGCCGATGCACTGCCCTTTTATACCATGTGTACGCAATACCGCTGCTATCTGTATATGTGTATATCGCCATTACTCAGTGTACACTGGCAGCACTAATGACATGTACAGCTATATCTTGCTTTCCTGGGATGCAATGCATGGCATGTATAGGTAGTTTAAACTGCAATACTCCCATATAGTATTTATTATTCGTTGACGAATTTTCTTCTCTATCTCACCTTTATTCGACAATATTGACCCCAGGTACTTGAAGGTTTCGACTCTTTCAAAATTGTGGCCGTCTGTACTCACGGCGTCTGCATAATTACCTCTTTAAGAGACTACCATACACTTACATTTAGAGGAGTACTGCACAGACAGAAAAACTAGGGACACTAATACAACATACATTTACAGACACGACATCCATAACGAATTTTGTGGGAAAAATTTCAGAACAATTTGAGGTATGTACATGCGTTAGGCGAGGATGTGATTTATCACCAATTTTATACAACTTGATCATGAAAAAAATTATCAAACATGGGATGAAAAAGTAAATGGGATTCAGTTAGGAAGAAGATGTGCAAACAAATTAATCATAAAGTCCCTGACATTTGTAGATGACCTAGCAATACTCAGCACTAACAGATAAGATGCACAAGAAGCACTGGAATACTTACGTGAAGTCTCAGTCAAAGCATATCAGAAAATATCATATGAATAAATGTAACACATGAAAACAAGGAACAAAACCACATAAGATACGCACACAGAATATGGAAAGTGAAAAGAGGGCAGAAATTGAAATATCTTGCGGAATATGCACAAATAGGACAATCAAACAAGGCATTCAACATAGAATGAACAGAAAGAAATCAGAAAGAACACAAACTTGCATTTAGGCATCACAATAAAAGAAATATTTAAGGACAGGCCAAACGCGCGCACTACAAAATAGTTGCACAACCACAAGCACTCTATGCATAAAAAACGACCACAATCGGAGCATCAGGCATCACAGAGACAGAAAAAAATAGAGCGCAAACTCCACAGCAAAATTTTTGGAGTCATAGAACAGAAATGCCATTTGTATGAAGAGACTAACTAAAGAATTATACAGACACAGTAATTTACTCACAGAGATGATAAGAAAACGCCAACTAACATTCTATAGACAGACACAGAATGACCAACAAGAGACTCACAAAAAGGATTTTTGCTACAGTAAATAGCTCAATGAAAAAAACCAGTTGGTTTCAAGAAACAGAGCAATGGCTAAAAGCAGGCAGAATCAAAAGGGCAATGATAAATGAAAGACACAAATTCAGAAACAAAATAGTCAACACGAAATCAGAAGTAAAAGAAAGGGAGAAAATAGGTACAATACAGACAGAATGAAGGAAACAGGAAAACAAGCTCAAACGAGGAGGTTTTGGTGTTTTTCGAACAGAAAGAGAAGGAAAGAAGTGAACAGTAGAAGAATCATCTAAAATTCAAAGTAAACATTGTCTTAATGACAAAGATGTGCAATAAATATATGGACACAAATAGTCAGAGTAGCTTGTAAAGGAGTAAGGCCACTGCATGTACAAATTCAAGTGGCCCACCGGTAGTATAATTCGGTAAGTGCTAGAACGATTTTCGTCAGTTAACTCACTCGTTTGTTTCGCTTACACATTCACTAACTCACATAAACTTACCTAGAACCTGCCAATTCATTTTACTACAGTCCTATTTTTCAGATGTAACTCACTTATTTGCATTAAAAAAGTATATTTTATAATAAATTACTTAGAAAACTTAGAAAAATGGATATTTTTCTTATCATATTCACTTCTTATAAGAAAAAAAATTTTTCCTAACAAAGGTAAATGTAAGAAAGTATGTCTGATGTTTTTTACAAAAGGTGCAGTTAAGGAAAAAATTTAATTCACTCTCAACAGAGTAAAATTCTAATTAAAATTTTACAGCCTCACTAGTTCAGTGTATTTTATTATAGAAAGTAAATCTAAGAAAATAAAACGGTTTCTATATGTTTTATTCTTTACCTAAATTTTTCCAATTCTTTCTTCTTTTACAACTATAAGATTTTTATAAACTGTTTACAGTTTTACCACATTCACAAGTAACTTTAATTTTCTGGTAATATTTCTTACATTCTTTACTTATCCAACAGTACCCATTTGTTATATTCATTTCTGTATGAAATTCATTATTATTCTTTATATTCAGACAGGCATCACACTGCTTTAGCTGTTTGATATTCTCAATCCAAAGATTATTAAATTTAATAGGAAAAAATAAAACCTTTATATAATTGACATAGTGAATTCCAGATCGTGAAATCATTTATTTTTGTTTCTAAGTTTTTTTCATTCCTTTATATTTCAGTTTCATCTGCCCTTCCTCAACTAACTGAAAATCCCTATCAGTAATTAATTTAAAGAATCTATCTGGTAGAATTATCTTAAACTCATTATTAAGCTGCATACAATTTTTTCTTCATGTCAAGTATTTAAATATTCACACCCAGAAATATTATAGAAAACATTTATCTATAACTGACTTATTTTTTCAAACTCTTTGGAGAGACTTGGATTGTTGAGCTTCCTGATTAAAGTCTACATTTATACAGAAAATTTTTTATTAGTTCTTTCTTACACTGTGTAATGTCCATATGACAATGCATATATTTTATTTTGTAAAACATATCTTTTATCATCATGTGGACTGAACGCTTTTCGTATATTTCATCAGTATAGATTTAATGTTTTTAATTTCGAATAATATTAACTTTTCTGTACTGTTCTCTTTTGTTAAACAAAGAATCTTTTTATAATCTTCTAAACTTCTTCTATATACATTTCTACTCTCAAACCACAAAATTCTTCCACTATTTTTCCATTACATTCATCTTTCATTTTTTCTAAAACTTTCTTATTTACTTATGGGAGTCCATAAATATTGTCTGTTGGATAATGACTTGTATCAAAGTAATCAATTAACGATTTCATATCTTTATAAAAATCTTCAGTTTTAATATTGTAAATGTAACTGCCTATACCTTGATAACATAACTCAATATTGTCTCCATATTTTGGTTCCATTATTCTATAGTGAAAATCATACATAAGTTCTTTAGCTAAATATACCAACATAGATTGGATTAATAAATGTAATTTGTTTTAGTCATATGAATAGCAACAAAATTTTTATTAAATATAGTTCTTCCTTTAAATAATTGTTTACCCATAAGTCTATCACAATTTTTTTGTCTGAAACTAATTTTATATCCACTTATTTCTGATATTTTCCATCGTTTTTCCAAACACTGAGTTGTACATTTAATTATCGAAATCTTTTTCAAAATCATTTTTGGCTTTACTTCTCATATCTGCATTAGAATCTATATATTTCTTCAACAAATCTTACTGCTTGAATTTTAAGACTATGTGTTTTTGTTATTTTCATTCCAAGAGACACATGCTGCATACGATTACTATAGTGAAATACATAGCTGTTTGTCTTATTTTTGTACAATCAAAATTATTTTGTTCATCCCATTCAAAACCAGAAAGTGGTAAATATTGTCTCATACCATATCCATATCAATTACTTGCATCATATTTTATCAACATTTTTCATATATTTATTACTTGCTTTAACATATCTATACAACACTGAGATATACTGAATCTTATTCGTATAATAATCGTTCAATAATTCTACTGGTTGATTAGTCATTTTATACATTGCATCCCATGATAAACCAGGTGCAGTAAAATACCTAGATGGATCTAAATCATAAGCTTTAATGCAAGTTTCCCCAAAATTTTCAAACACATCAGTGAACAACAGTACATTAATTTTAAGAAACAGATCATGATATTCAACAAGATTTTTCATATTAAATTTTTCCCAAATTAATTTCGCATTTTTAAATACAGATCACGGTATTCACGATGATTTTTTACATAAATTTTTTTAAAATTCTTATTTTGAATGTTCATAATGTTTATTGCCTATTTCATAGTCATTTAGATAATTGTAAATTTTTTATTTTGGTGGTAATTATGTATTTAAATGGATATACACCTTATCTGATCACTAGCTGGAATAATTCATTTGAGAAAAATTTTCTATTTTTTTCCGTTTGATGAAAATTTGTCAATTGAAGAAGCCATAAATTTAAATGTATCAATAAATCTCATTTTCAAACTTTCTGTCCTCTTACCAAAACTAATATGTCCGTCTTCATTTTTTGGCATTAAATATATTTCTTTTTTATCATAAGTCAGTTTTTTTACAAACAGATGTGTACTATAACCTGCTAAATTCTTTAAATAAACTCCTGAAATCTGTAAATTACAATTATCTCATAATGGATCAACATAATGACGAACATTTTTCATTGTTTATTCTATAATGACATATACACAATGTACAAATTGTAGATTTAGGATTTCTTGATTGTTGGTGTGCTGAGGAAGGATTCATTTATTCAGTATCAGAATGAATTATTCCAGTGTCTTCCTCTTCTTGTTTTATGCATTCAATAAATTCAATTAATCTGTATGTAAAATGATGCCCATTAATATGCTGTATATAACAATAAGAAACACTCAGTTCATGTATCTGATATTTCATTTTGTATGAATTTTCTGGATTTGGTTGACAGTTATACATCATCAAGTGTAAACTTTCAAAATCAGTATAAATAGCAAACGTATTTTCCTATTTATGTTTAAATTTTTTAAATTTACATAAAACCCTAACTCTGGCCTTTCCACTTTGAATGGTTTGTTAATTAAACAATTTTTATGAGATTATCTAATTTCTCTTTACTAGTGAAATAAATTTTACTTCTTCATGTTTCCTAATTTGACTTAAAACAAGTTGAGAGGAATTTTTTATATAACAATAGTGTGGATTGTTTTCATTCTGGAAATAAAGGTGATTTACATGTTTCTCTTTCTTACATTTCGTAATTTTTAACTTATAGATTTGACATTTTTCTTCGAACAAGTAAATATTGATAGATATGTTAATTCTGATCTGAATTTTTGGAACATTATCAACACTACATTAATTCAAAATACTCAAGTTTCTGATCAAGAACAAGACCTACAATACTATTTATTTTATTTATTTTATCTGGTAATTCGCTGTAAAATGATCCTCTAAATGGAAAATATCTGTTAATTCCTAATTGAAAACCAATGATTTCACTTAATAACCATCCTGATCCTTATGCATGATAATTAAGACATCTTTGTTAAATATTTTGCTTACAATTTTTAAATTTTTAAGTATCTTTCTTTCATTTGTGATCCTATACATTTCTGGTTGAAAATAAAATTCTAAAATATTTCTGCTAGTCTACATTAGGTGCTCATAAAAAGTTAATAATCTACTTTCAAATCATTACTTCTTCATGCATTATCTTTAACAATTTTTATAGTTTTTGTTTTACTGCAGTCAAGAAATGGTTCAGTTCAGTTGAGATTTTTTATTTTCAAAATTAAGTTTTGAAATCTGTTTGCAAATGTGTTATCATCTATATACTCTGTTCTCTACTTTCTTTCTCTTGATTTTTGAAAAAAATTGTATGAAAAGGAAATAAATTTTTTAACATCCATTCTTGCTTTTGTTTTGGAAACAAATTAATAGAAAATGGAAATATCTCTTTCAATGATTTAGTGTCATTTTCACGAAACATTTTATCATCACTGCCAATTTTATAATTAGTTAATTATTTCTAAATACTTCTGAATTGTGGTACATGATTTCTTATAATAAATCTAATTAAATTAGATTTATTTATTTACTATAACCTTATAAATTATTTCCTTCAAAATAATCACAATTTTGTACAATCGTGAATTTGGGATTCCTATATAGATAAAATAAAATTTATGAGATTTGTAAATATGAAATTTAAAAATTTAACACTTCACAGGTTTCTTATTTAATAGATATTTAAAAATTGTATATTGGATAACTGCAGTTTCTCATTATTCATTCAGTCTACAATAGATTTATACAATTGTTATTATGTTTATCTTTATGAGAAAGACTGTCGTAAAAACAACTTACATCTTTCATTTCTTTATGAGCTTTACATTAATGTATTTGCATAGTTCAGTTGTTTTTCACATCATTCATAGATAATTATATTTTCGAATATTTTTCACTTAGAATTCGTTCTAGTTTATTTTAAAAATAATATTTAGAAATATTTTTTCCACATACACAATTAATACATTTGCTGTTGTAATATCATACTCAAATTCATTTACACAATGTTAACACATTTTTCGATGAGGATCTTTTGTGTATTTTTGTGAAGTAATATTATCAACTGATGCCAAAGAGTTACAATATTTAGACAGTTCGGTTTTGAGTGCTGCCATTTATGTCGAAAAAAATTATTAGATTTGTGACAATGTAAAATCTTCTAATTTTTCTAATGTATCTTTGAATATATTTGTTACCTATATCGTAAATTAACTGTACTAGATTTAACTATTTTTTCGAATTCGTTATATTTATAGAAAGTATAATCCTTGAAAAACAGTCCATTAATGAATCTAAAGTTAGTTTTCATTCTTGTAGGGAACCATGGAAATTCTCTAGCTATAACTCCTGATGATTTACATGTAACATTACCTTCATATAATTGCAGATAGAAAAGTTCATTAAAGAATAAAATCTCCTACTTGAAAAATTCCGATTACTTTATTTGATAAATTGTTTTTATGTAATCATGTAGTAAATACTAACTTTTATATAATACAAAATTAATTGTGATGATTCTAAATATGTCATGAATATCATATTGTCAACAAATAATACAACTTTATCGTTTAGTATTTGATATAGTTCATCTATTTTTTAAGATCTTTTGGTAAAAATTGTTACCAATTACTTATTAATTGCTTATTCATAACATCATCTATCCATAACAACTTCAGCTAATAAATACATAACACTCCATTTACAGTTACTAAGTGATCAAATTTATTACTTTCATTTAGTGCTTTGACTAATTCATTTAAATTAAATGTTGGTGATACTGGTGAAGATTTCGGTATAGTTGATACTTTTTACCACATCATCTTTGAATAACTTTCGTATCATCTTGAAATAATTGTAAATGACAACAATTATAGTGTGGAAATATTATTCATTTATAAACACCTGAATGATATAATTGTAAGGAGTGACCAAATTCATGAAGTAAAGTTCAAATAAGTTTCTTTGATTATTAGGTGTATTTTTGTCAATTTCAGCATACCAAATATCATCTTTATCCAGATGTATTTCTACAGGAACATTATTCACAGATGGAAAAAATGCATGACCAAACACTTTGAACACTAGATCCTTTGAACACATGTATGTATGCTTCTTTGACATTTTAATTGAAATCCCAAAATTATTAACACAATGAACAAACTGAATAGAAATTTATTTTTGACGTAATTGAAATGACACTTCTATTACTTGTGACATATTGTATTTGCTCCTTTAGAATTCCATTTTACATATTTATTCCATTTACTGAAAGTAGTTCTAAAATTACTAAATGAATTTGTACACCACATCTTGGTCTGTTCACAAAATTTAAAGTTTATGTATTATTTCAACCAGTTATTTAAAGATTGTCTGTTAACTGAAATAACATTAACGAGTCTCATAATAAACCATCACTTGAGCTATTTTAGTTGTAACGGAATATTAAAATAACCAAAATAATAAATATTTTATTGCATATCTTTTTTATCATTCATTAATATTTTCAGAAACAAGAATAGTCGAACTAACATCATTTATATACACTCAGTACATTATAAGATTAATTTAAATCCAATTGTCAGCTATAATTATTAATGAATCTTTGACTGGTACAGGTACAATTTTAATTAGTAAAATTAAAAAATCTATGAAAAACTTTTGTATTATAAGAGTTGCTTGTAGACGTGATCAACAACGAACTTAGATATAGTAATAAGCAATTATTTTTGATAATTGATGAAAAATTAATACACTGTTTCATGTAAATCAAGTTGCTGACTTTCTTAGTATGTATTCGATTTGTGATAGAAATTCAAAACTTTGTTAAACATTAATATTGTAAATAAGTCTTGGTAGTCACATTTCAGGACAACCTAAATGTATACGAAATTCAACAAAATTTATCAATGAGGCTAATTTGTAACCTTCAGTTATGAGATCCAAAATGCTTTTTGTAGTAAATTTTTAAGATTGGGTTTATGAAGTAGTTAGAGCTATAGACAGTTTACATGAAAGATATGAAGAATCAAATTGTTTATTACCTCATGTTGTTCCACAATCAGTTAATGTATTATAAGGCCAGCTTTTATTCTTTCAAAATTATTTATTACAAAATGTGAACATGACTACTAAGTCATTAGAACACAGCGAAAAAATTTACAAAGAAAAATGTATAGAATTTAAGATCGATATTCAGATTGTGTAAAAATGATAAGAGTTAAATATAAGCCCAATTCAATAAATTTCTATCCAAAACTGAAGAAACTTAAAGAATTATTGGTTTTTTTAATTATTCCAATTTTTAAATGATTACATTCAAGAACTACTGAGTAATGATATAATGACACTTCATCAAAATTGAGTTTATATTCATTTAATTACTTTTCTACAATATGGATAAATTTATGTTTGTGCAAACTATTTGTTAACACAGTCTTCACGAAGAATATTATTACAGCTTGTTTTTGTATATTGGTAGTTTTCATTACTGAAGCATATAGAAAATTCGCAACCTTCAAACTGTTCCATATTTATAAGATTTAAGTACTTTTTGTATAGAGGATTCAGATATTTCCTTATTTTTGAAATATATTCCCTTTTAACCTTCCAATTAAATGCTATTGTAAGAACTTCAGACAATACTTAATCACGTGATATACAGTCCCAGTCTGACATTTCTGATAATATGTAATCTGAGCCCAATCACCTTTTCTTTGAAAATGTCTAATAAAATCTTCATGTAATTCTTGTTCAAATGAAATGTGTTACCTATTAAGTTTTTCTTGGTATTCTGTAATAAATTCACCATATAATTCTTGATACATAGAAATATTTTCACAATTAACTATATCTTGAAACACTCTAATTAATTCTTACTGACAATACTCAAATGTGTAATATTTGTTGTCAATTAAATTTATCTTGAAATATATCACTGAAATTTCAGATGATTTTTGAAACTGTGATATATATCCCCAATTCCGAATTTGCTTTGTCTTTAAAATCTCTTGTAAAATTTTCAGAACGATTATAATATTTGGAAGCAAAATGTTCCCATCCATATTCTGGAACTCTACCTTTTTCATTCAATCAACAGCTACATTTCTATACATTTCATTAGTTAAATTCAAGTCATAAAATTGTTGAAAATTGAAATTTTTACAAAGAAGAAGAATTGTCTGATTAAGCTGTTGTTCTCTAGCATTTAGTTCATTCAACTCACCGTTATTGTTGTTGTGATTGTTAATATTATTACTATTATTTTTAGTAACATCAATAAGTTGTTGTTCTTTCAGTTTAGAATACACTTTAAGAACTAATTCTTTTGCATTAATTTTTATTACTTTTTTAAAATTTCAAAAATGTCATTTTCCTTCACATAATTATTCCATTCTCTGAAGAGAGGCATGTGTTGATTCCAAAGGATAATTTAAGCTTTATTCACTATGGAATGTAGCCCACGTGGCTAACGGATTGAAAAATATTCCATTATAAAGAGAAAGTTAGTACAATCATTAAATAATTATAGTCTTGAATATAGAGAAATAAAACATAACAGTCAATTAGCTGTAAAATACACTATATTTATGTATGCATTTAGATTATATTCTTTAATATAAAAATAAAAATATAATAACAATTATTTTTAATAATGTGCGATCGTTGTAAGTACTTCTAATTCAGATACATCTATGATGAAAATTTTTGAAGTTTTGCAAAGAAAGAAATATTAAGTTGGTTTAAAGATATCCGGCTTCCATTTTTTGAAGAGAAAAATACATTAATTACAAATGATATTGTAACCTTTATACATTATGGTTTTTCAGTGAGTTGCATCCCACTCTCTGGAAAATTAAAGGATATAATCAGTAATTTAGTACAATCTTTAAAGAATTATGATCTTAAATATACAGAAATAAAAATTAACAATCCATTAGGTTTAGAATACGATTATATTCTAAATGAAATCGAAAACATAGCACCAAATAATTTATACAAAAAACTGGTTTTTGTTCTCCATTGAAAATAAATTGGCAATATGTTAATACTAATGTTTGCAATGAAATTAAACATTTTTACATTACTTTAGAGAAAAATCTTTTGATTATTTGAAATATACATCATCAGTTGAAAAAGATAAGTCTAAACAGTTAACAAATTGATTAAAAAATACAGTTAGTATTGCAGAATAACAAAAACAAAAATAACAGCAGGAAATAGAAGTAGCGAAAATTCAGAAAGGTTAAGTTAATACAAAGCAATAGGAAATTGTCGAAAATAGAAAAGAATGATATCATCTATGTAGTGAGTACAAAATGACAACATAAAGAATACTCCTATAAAACTGGAGTAACAACAGTCAAGTTAATCAAATCTAGATTACGTGTATACAATACTTCTGAACATCCAGATAATAAATTCGTAACTATTATTTTGGAGAGTGTCTTAATTATCACATTATTGAAGAACTGTTTAAATCAGCTTTTAAGTCACATAGAAAAGAAAAGGAATGAATTCTACAATATGAACTTCGCTGACATAAAATATTACTCAGTTATTTTTAGTGCTACAGAGAGTGTCTTCTACATTTATCTACATCTACATCCATACTCCGCAAGCCACCTGAAAGTGTGTGGTGGAGGGTACTTTGAGTACCACTATCTGTTCTCCCTTGTATACCAGTCTCGTATTGTTCATGGAAAGAAAGATTATCGGTATGCCTCTGTCGGGGGGTTTGATCTCTCTGATTTTATCCTCATGGTCCCTTCGGAAGATATACGTAGGAGGGAGCAATATACTGCTTGACTCCTCGGTGAAGGGATGTTCTCGAAACCTCAACAATAGCCCGTACAGAGCTACTGAGTGTCTCTCTTGCAGAATCTGCCACTCGAGTGGAATGCTTTCGTGATTATTAAATGATGCTGTAACGAAGTGCACTACTCTCTGTTGGATCTTCTCTATCTCTTCTATCAACCCTACCTGGTATGGATCCCACACTGGTGAGCATTATTCAAGCAGTGGTCGAACAAGTGTACTGTAACCTATTTCCTTTGTTTTTGGATTGCATTTCCTTAGGATTCTGCCAGTGAATCTCAATCTTTCGTCTGCTTTACCGACGATTAATATTATATGGCTATTCCATTTTATGTATTTTGTGAATAGCAACGGTCCTATGGCACTCCCCTGCGGCACACCTAAAATCACTCTTACTTCGGAAGACTTCTCTCCATTGCGAATGACATGCTGCATTCTGTTATATAGGAACGTTTCGATGAAATCACACAATTGGACTGATAGTCCATGTGCTCTTGCTTTGACTATGAGGAACTGTAACAAACGCCTTGCGGAAGTCAAGATACATGGCATGGACCTGGGAACCCATGTTTGTGGCCCTCTCAGTTCGTTGATGAATAGCGTGAGGTGGGTTTAACACGATCGTCATTTTCGAAACCCGTGCTGATTCCTACAGAGTATATTTCTAGTCTCCAGAAAAGTCTTTATACTCGAACATCATATGTGTTCCAAAATTCTACAACTGATCGGCATTAGAGCTATAGGTCTATAGTTCTGCACATCTGTTTGACGTCCCTTCTTCTTATTGTTGAATGAACTACAACTGAATGAATATGAAGTATTTAATAACATATAACTACCACTTTAAGAGACAAAACCATCAACCTATTCTCATAAAATTACACAACAAAATAATTGATTAAATTGTATTAGATGATCTCCAATCAAAAGGATAGCAAATTAATGTAAAAATAAATATATGGAAAGACTCATAGATTATTATAAAGGAATGTAATCCAAATATAGAAATAAATTTTAAGCACACTATAAGTAACTTACAGTTTCTTTTTAAAGTGTTTGTAAATATTCATATTTTAATCCATTAAATTTCGGGCATGCAGCCGAGCAAATAAAATTTCCTCTCCTGATATTTCGGCCGCGTATCATCCGGCCATCTTCAGAGCGAGTCACAAACAAGGTGCCAAGTGCGGCCTTATATGCTCCACTATGGTGGTACTGCGCTTGGGGGTCACAGATGCTGGTCGGCGGCAGAGACATACGCTTACACATGCGGCGCCTGTGGCGAAGGCGTACAACATTCGATTCGCTTATCGATGTTTGATCGGCGGCGGTGACACGATGACGACTTCTCTGCAGTTTAATTACTCCAAGGGCCGGATTCCATGCTTTGTCCAAATTAAAACCAGTATCTCTCTTTATTAAATTGTTGCCTAATCGAATTTCTATAGCTTCCTTGAATACACTTTCCCAAAAAGAAGAGGTGGATGCTAAAATCTTCACATCACTGTAATTCATGGAATGACGCGTATCAATACAATGTTCGGCCACATCTGACTTGTCTGGTTGTAATAAGCGCGTGTATCTTCGGTGCTCCACACACTCTCATGAACGGTGAGTGTTGTTTGACCTATGTATGAGTGCTCACAATTTCCGCAAGGAATCTGGTACACACCCGATTTATGAAGCAGTAAATCGTCCTTCACAGAGCCAAGTACAGCTACAATCTTCGTGGGGGGAAGAATACGGCCTATCTTTGAAGAAAGAGCATCCACATAGGGCAAAAACGCACTAGATCTGAAGATATTACTATCTTCTTCCACATCACATACCTGCTTTTTAGGTTTTGTATCGAATGCTCTACAAATTTGTTGCGGAGAATATCCATTCGATTTAAAAATGCTCTTGAGGTATGTTAGCTCTCCTTGCAAATTGTCTTTATCGGAGATACAGTGCGCCCGATGCACTAAGGTCTTAAGGACACCCATGGTCTGCGAAGGGTGATGGCAGCTACTGGCATGAAGATATAGATTTGTGTGCGGTGGTTTCCGATATACGGCATGTCCTAATGTGCCATCACTTTTACGGCGAACGACAACATCCAAAAAGGGGAGGCAGCCGCATTTTTCTATTTCCATAGTAAATTTAATGATAGCATGGATGGAATTCAAATGCTCAAGAAATCGATGTAATTCATCCATACCATGGGGCCACGAATGTGTCGTCCAGTGCCTTGTCCTCGAAGGGGAGAGGGGGCTTCCCATGGCAACACCGTCAATTTGCTCACAAAATTCACCATTAAACTGAAAACAAGATGATAAAAGCACATGTTAAAATAAGGCCGTAATGTTCTTATCAAAATGTTGGCTAATAAGAGATAGAGTCCTTTAAAGGTACCTTGGTGTATAATGATACCATGTCAAAACTAACAAGCACATCCATACTATTTAGCCTGACATTGCTAAGTCTCTGAATAAGCGTATGTCTCTGCCGCCGACCAGCATCTGTGACCCGCATGCACAGTACCGCCGCGGTGGAGCATATGAGGCAGCGCTTGGCACCTCCTCTTGTGACTCGCTCTGAAGATGGCTGGACGATATGCCGCCGAAATATCAGTAGAGGAAATTTTATTTGCGCAGCTGCATGCCCGAAATTTAATGGATTATTCACTACGCAGTGACAAATTGAAAATGCACAATTCATATTTTATCTCCATTGAGACTGCGTAAATAATTGACATTTCGATCAGTTATTTGATTTATGAATTTAGAAATTATATCTTCATTATCATCAGGACAAATACACACAGAAACTACGAAAGATCCATTTTTCTCATTTACACTGTCTGATACATTTATAAATTAAATCTTTATTGAATATTTAGATAATTATTTTATCTTTATTTACCCAATTAATATGAGAATTACCTAATCCTAACCATTTAACACATACTTTATCTCTTTTCGTCTTCAATACTTTTTCAACAAGATCTACATCAGGATATTTTGTTTTCTATAATTCATACTCCTAAAAACTTAATTTTACTTCTTGAGCATTTGAATCTCTAACTTAATATGTTATTGGATTAGAATCAATAACAGATTCAATTCCAAACAATTCTGTTAACAAAAATTGATTGTATATCCTTTTTCAAAAAGTCCTTTATGTTTTCTGATCTATGTTTCCCACCTTCTTTAAATCTCACATTTTCGTTAGGTACAGCAGTAGTTAGTTTATAATTCTTTTCATCAACTTGTTTAGGTTTCCTTTTTATAGTTGAATGTTTTGTGTTATTGTATTAATTTTGAGACTAGATCAATCTATTTAAAATTTCCTTGTAAGTAAAATCTTTTCCACTACTTTTAGTTATGTAAAACTTTAATAATGATTAATATTATACTTTTTCATTAATTCTTGAAAATATTTATTATAGAATCCTGTACCATTATCTGTTTGTCAATTTTTTGGATTTTTATCTCTAATTTTTTTCGTCACTGTTTTATCTTTAACTGGAATATCACAAGCAAACTTTGAAAAAAAGAAACAGGTCTGAGTTAATAAATATTTTTGAAGTTCCTTTGAAATTACCTGAATCCATTTCAACTAAATCAAATAGCGGTTTGCTTTCACCTGCAAATTTTTTTCTAATGAATATAACTTTTTAGATTTATTTACTGTACAAAGACCGTCGATTCTTTTTCTTTACAATAAATGTGATCCTCCATTTATACGGATGAAAAATTTAATAAGATTTAAATTGTTTCACCAAATATAGTGCAACAGTTTTTATATAAGCCTTTAATCTTACTGCTATAAAATTTGATTTGTGTAATATTTTTATTGATTGGCTAATATTAGTTATTTAATACTGATTAGCAGACACACTTAACAAAGTATGTAAATCATTAAATGTTAAATCATATTTTATGTCTCTCCCAATAATAATAACTTTTTAAAGGTAAATAGGAACTCAAAATTATATAAGTCTTATTCACTCCCAGCTTTAAAAATAAATTCAATTACCTGTTTATTAAACACTTTCTCTTTAAGATTGGGTAACTCATTTAAGTATCTAGTTAAATCTGTTTTTGAGAAATATTCTGATTACACTTTTGCAATTTCCTTATTTGTAAATTAATTAGTTTTATTAAGTTGATTACTTTTTGTTACAATAATCTTCATTGAAAAGATTTTTTGATTCTTCTTTATTGACATAATTAAAGAATTGTATTAAAATACCTGTGTGATGAGCTTTTGTTACAAGATTTGATAAATTCTTTTACTAGATATTGTTAATACACTACATGTTTCTTTTTTACTTCACCACTCACGGTTATTATTCTTTTAACACTAAAATTAACATAATTCTTACTGTAGCCTGCTTCACATAATATGACCTTTCCATGCATATTGGCGTGGCGACAGGCAAGTGTGGAGAGGATGAGGTTTGCACATGGATGGTGGCAGAGAGCGGCGAACAAAGTACTTGTTGGCGAACTGTGTTGCTGATGGCAACAGTGATGTTCAAAAATGGCTCTGAGCACTATGCGACTTAACTTCTGAGGTCATCAGTCGCCTAGAACTTAGAACTAATTACACCTAACTAACCTAAGGACATCACACACATTCATGCTCGAGGCAGGATTTGAAATTGCGACCGCAGCGGTTGCTCTGCTCCAGACTGTAGCGCCTAGAACCGCACGTCCACTCCGGCCGGCAACAGTGATGTTCATTTCCCTTCAGTACATCATATAAGCCATTCAAATCTATGACAGATTAATACATTTTAAAACCAATCATTCGTCTGCTTGATAGAAATTATACTTTTGAGTCTTGAGGTTGTGTCCACTGCTGCACAGCAATTGTCTGTAACGTCGAAAGGCGAGAGAGAAGACGTCAAGAGCAATTATTCTCAGAACAACCATTATCTAAAGACAAGATCATCGAAAATAGTTGGAAAAATTGCCATTTATTGCGATTTGGACTGTATTATAAGCAAAAATGTAATTATATTTGTACGACAACTGCTTCTACTCCATACAAATATGCATAATGAACATATGTGGGTGTGTTTCAGTGCTGTTCAGTGTAAACCACTATGTATAAAAAAGAATTACGCACTGTGTGACCACATTCACATCTAAGAAAATCAACTTTGTATATTCTGTCGTGTGTCTTTTATAAATTAACGAGCTGCAGGAGTTCAGCACTAGTCTGGCTTATATTGTCTGGAAAAATTTTATTTTTCAGCCAGATCATAATGTCCCCTTTCCTAGTGCTCATGCTTGCTCATTTTTCCGGTAACAGCAGAATGATAACTGGCACAGTAATTAGAAAGACCGACTTCGAAGATAGATATGGGAAGAACTGTTCAGTCAATCACTTTTTGAAAGTGACAGCGTTCATTTCTGAATGGTAGTCACTACTGTTTTTCTTACATCTAAATACATGTTTACTCTCAGGAACCAAATCAGAAGAAGAGCCAGCAGGCAGAATATGTATCCGAAAATCTTTACCTAAGGGAACTTTAGAACCAACAGTACCATCACATATTTTCCAGCAGGTATTCATGGAATGATTCTGATTCACAAATGTTTCATCAAAGCAGTATACTGTAGACCTACCTCCTCCTCTTGTATCATGCATCTTTGTAACAGATGTGCTTGGTGCTGCTTCCATGTCACTTCTTTCAATTAAAGACTCTCTTCATACCACGTTTAAAACCAATGTATTTTAAAATTCTTTACATTGATGTAGTGCTACCATTGAAGCCAATTTGGTCAGACATAACTGTAACAAGTTTTTCTGATGCTGGGTATTCCCTTCCTACATACATTTCAAACATAGAGCTCTTTAAAGCATCGTTGTTAAAACAATCTACTTGTGTTGTAGGTCTCTTGTGATTTCAATGATTTTTAGGCCACATGGAAACAAAATTTCCTGAGTTTTCTGCAGCTTTGACAATTTTGTATACTGTTCTCTGTACAGTTGTGAAAGTTTTGTTTACCATTCTCTGTACAGTTCTCTTGCTAACACATGCTACTGCAGTTCGTTCTTGAGTCTTGAAAATGTCAAAGATTCAATTTTCAAATTGAGATTCAAATTTGAAGAAGTTATAAATGCAGGACATAAACTTCCTCGACTGCTTGTGAAGCATCTACATCTACATGATTACCCTGCAGTTTACAATTAAGAGCCTGGCAGAGCGTTCAATGAACCACCTTCAACTGTTTCTCTACATTTTCCCTCTCTAACAGTGCGCAAGAAACATGAACACTGTTATCTTTCCTTGCGAACTCTAATTTCTCTTTTTTTATTATGACCAACATTTCTCCCTGTGTAGTGGACTCCAACAAAGTATTTTCAGGCACTAATTAGAAAGATGGTGATTGAAATTTTATGAGAAAATTCTGCCACAACGAAAAACGCTATTGCTTTGGTGATTGCTACCCCAATTCGCATATCACATCTGTGGCAGTCTCTCCCTTCTTTCGCGAAAATGCAAAACGAGTTGCCTTTCTTTTAACTTTTCGATCAATTCTATCTGGTTTGGATCCCACACCTGACAACAGTACTCCAGAAGAAGGCAGAGAAGCACAGTGTAATTAGTCTCTTTATAGGCCCTATTACATTTTCTAAGTGTTCTCCCCACAAATCGCAATCTTTGGCTTCCTATCCACACAGCGCTGTCCATGTGATAGTTTCGTTTTAAGTTATTCGTAATTGAAATCCCTAGGTGTTTAGTAGAATTTACAGCCTTTAGAATGTTGTGTTTTATCCTGTAAACCGAATTTAGCAGATTCCTTTCAGTAACCATGCAGGCGACTTTAGACAATTGCCACTTTTCTCACCATACAGATATCTTGTCTAAGTCGTTTTCTAATTAGTTCTAATCTCTGATGACTTTATAAGATGGTAAATCACATCATCATCTGCAAACATTCTAAAGGGCTGTTCAGATTGTTTCCTAAATCGTATATTAGATCAGGAACAGACGACCGCCTATAACACTTCCTTGCAAACGCCAGAATCACTTCTGTCACTACTGTTTTACTACATGATTTTCCATCGATTAATACATACATTGATCTAGCTGACAGGAAATCACAAAACCAGCTGCACGACTAATACTATGCTCCATAGGCACGCATTTTGTTTTAAGTTGCCTGTGAGGAACTCCACTTTCTTTGCCATCACATTACATTTTCATTTGGAAATCGCACTAAAACGTATGCAGATACACATTCGCAGCTATACTGCTACAAGAAAGTAACGTCGACATCTGAATGAATAATTCGGTCTCTCTGTGAATGAAACTGCATTGTCGCAAAATACGGCAACAGCGGAACATGTATGTTGGGCAGAGACTCCATCAGTCCAGTTTGTAACTCGCAGCTAGTCGCTCAGAAAGAGAATGAATCTTATTGGCTACCTGCAGTTAAAAGTGGGGGATGCAAGGAACAGCTGAAAATAGGGCTGCCTTCCAAGATGACGTGAGCTATGACATCAAAAATTTCTTTCAGTTCACAACGAATTTACTTGATTATGCCATTTATTTTTGGATATAGTGATGATTTTATTTCTGTAACTGTTTTAATAACATTACCTAACTCGTTATTAATATGGTTGGTTAACATATTTATTTTAAAAGTTAATACTCTTTTAATTTTTTGGGTTGTAATGTCTGAATATCATCAGATTGAGTATAATCTATAAAATTTAAGTTATATCCAAAAATATCCATTTATTCGATTCAAAATATCATTACATTTATATTTATCTGAACACAGTTTTAAAACAAACAGACACAAATGACTACATATTACTTCATCAAAGTTTTGTATTCTTTCAGTATTGTAATATAGGTCATTGTTTTCCCAAATAGTTAATTAGTTGTTTAGGTAAATTTCCTCCAAATGAATAAAAAAATTAACTTTTTCCATTTATAACAACAAATCCATTGAGTATCGACATGACAACATGTAACTAAATTAACTATCGCCAATTCAATTGATTTTGGTTCATTAGGTAATTCATCAACATATACAGGGTGTTACAAAAAAGGTACGGCCAAACTTTCAGGAAACATTCCTCACACACAAAGAAAGAAAATATGTTATGTGGACATGTATCTGGAAACGCTTACTTTCCATGTTAGAGCTCATTTTATTACTTCTCTTCAAATCACATTAATCATGGAATGGTAACACACAGCAACAGAACGTACCAGCGTGACTTCAAACACTTTGTTACAGGAAATGTCCAAAATGTCCTCCATCAGCGAGGATACATGCATCCACCCTCCATTCCATGGAGTCCCTGATGCGCTGATGCGCCCCTGGAGAATGGCGTATTGTATCACAGCCACCCACAATACGAGCATAAAGGGTCTCTACATTTGGTACCAGGGTTGCCTAGACAAGAGCTTTCAAATGCCCCCATAAATGAAAGTCAAGAGGGTTGAGGTCAGCAGAGCGTGGATGCCATGGAATTGGTCCGCTTCTACCAATCCATCGGTCAGCGAATCTGCACTCTCCATACAGTGACGTGGTCAACGTTACCTTGTACTGCAGTAACTTCTCTGACGCTGACATTACGGTTATCGTCAACTGCACGAAGAATTGCCTCGTCCGCTGCAGGTGTCCTCGTCGTTCTACGTCTTCCCCAGTTGCGAGTCACAGGCTGGAATGTTCCGTGCTCCCTAAGACGGCGATCAATTGCTTCGAACGTCTTCCTGTCAGGACACCTTCGTTCTGGAAATCTGTCTAAATACAAACGTACCACGCCACGGCTATTGCCCCGTGCTATTCCATACATCGAATGGGCATCTGCCAACTGCGTATTTGTAAACATTGCACTGACTGCATAACCACGTTCGTGATGAACACTAACCTGTTGCTGCTAAGTACTGATGTGCTTGATGCTAGTACTGTAGAGCAATGAGTCGCATGTCAACACAAACACTGAAGTAAACATTACCTTCCTTCAATTGGGCCAACTGGCGGTGAATCGAGGAAGTACAGTACATACTGACGAAACTAAAATGAGCTCTGATATGGAAATTAAGTGTTTCCGGACACATGTCCACATAACATCTTTTTTTAATTTGTGTGTGAGGAATGTTTCCTGAAAGTTTGGCTGTACCTTTTTCTAACACCCTGTATACTCGACTAAAGTGTTTAATTTTTCATTGTTTAGCAGTTGTTTGGATCAAAATTTTTTAAAGCTTTGGGATAAGTGTGGATTATTTTATACTTTTTTCTTACTCATCCTCCTTTCAGTGCCATTTCTAAATTACGTTTTTTTTTGTTCTCCTAAATCTTTGTCATACTTTCTAGCCTTTCTAGCCTTTGCAACACCAGCTGTCCCAACAGCGAGTGAATCAATAGTTGCCAGATATTTAATGCAGGTAATAGTAATGGAAGAAATCTTCATGTTCTATTAATCCTGAACCTTCTTTCTTTTTTTAACAGATTATGAAGGCTTTTTTTCAAAATGGGTGTTCTTAATGTTTTGAATAAATTACCATCTTCACTGTTGTTACTATACGTTTTTTCTCTTTTGTGCATCAGTTAAAAACTGAACAATACTATCTGATACAATATTAGCTTTAACTTTAATTCCTTTAGCTTTAGTTTTACCACTTGGTAGCAAAGTATAATCAAGTTATTCATTTATATGGATAAATTTTTTTATAAGGATTAGTATTTTATGACTTACAGTTCCCACCCATTATTATCTAATCCAATACCCATGCCTAGTTTCTGTTTAATCCTCTAACTGCAGTTGCTGCTAGTTTTCCTCCTAATAAAGCATCAAGAACATACATTCTTCCAAAGCTCTTTATAAGCTTCACATCTCTTGAATGAAATTTTCACTCTACAGTGGAGTGTGCGCTGATATGAAACTTCCTGGCACATTAAAACGGTGTGCCAGACCGAGACTCGAACTCGGGGCCTTTGCCTTTTGCGGGCAAGTGCTCTATGAACTGAGCTACCCAAGCACGACTCTCGCCCTGTCCTCACAGCTTCAATTCCGCCAGTACCTCGTCTCCTACCTTCCAAACTTCACAGAAGCTCTCCTGCGAACCTTGCAGAACTAGCACTCCTAGAAGAAAGGATATTGCGGAGACACGGCTTATCCACAGCCTGGGGGATGTTTCTAGAATGAAATTTTCACTCTACAGCGGAGTGTGCCTGATGTGAAACTTCTTGGCAGATTAAAACGGTGTGTCGGACCGAGACTCGAACTCAGGACCTCTGCCTTTCGCGGGAAAGTGCTCTAGCAACTGAGCTACCCAAGCACGACTCACACCCCATCCTCACAGCTTTAATTCCACCAGTACCTCGTCTCCTACCTTCCAAACTTCACAGAAGCTCTCTTGCGAACCTTGCAGAACTAGAAACATCCCCAGGCTGTGGCTAAGCCATGTCTCCACAATATCCTTTCTTCCAGGAGTGCTAGTTCTAAAAGGAATAAGTATGGATGGTCATACACTTAATTATGGAAAAATAAACAGCAAGAAAGATGAAGTGCTTTATCGATTAGTAATACTCAGTGTATTTTTAAAGATTATAAAGAAATTATGTGGGAAGGTGATTTAACTGTAACTTATACTAGGAATTCAATTGCTGGAGGTGCTATTCTTTGATAGCCTGATTATAATAACGCTGGAGTTGAAATTAAAGATACACTTCCTACAGAAGGAAAAATTGTAGTAGAATTGATGGAAATTCATTTACTAATTGTTAAATATGTACCAAATTGCAAGCTAGTACAACGAGAAAATATAGTGAAAACTCCAAAAATTCTGTTAACCTTTTATGCACTACAAACTTTATAAGTTGCAGGACTGAATGGTAAGAAAAATTTTGAAATCCCAAATTACTATAACTCTCAGAATTTCATATGCCACATTCTGTATATCTTACATTTCAGACATATCGTAAAAATAATTAGTTACTTCACTCTTCATCATTCGACCAAGTTAATTTTCATAATATATACATAAAATATGGAAGAAACGAAATTTTCCCATACGAGATGTGATATATTAATCCTGGAAATAATTTTCTCGAAGGATACGATGTATTTCTCGATTTTAAACAACTTACATTACTGAAAGGAGTTGTAGGTATTAGTCCATATAATTTCAGTCTAGATTATCATATCTATGTCATTAATATGACTCATAGAAAGAACATTGTAACTTCGCAGAAATCGCCTATGAAACTTTGAGCAACTTTTCAAGATAAAATTCCCTCAGACACTTTAGCGAATATAACAATGTATGCTGAGAAAAATTTAACTTACAATGCACAACACATAACACCTACTAAAAATTTTTAATTATATAAATAAATGAAATGAAATGTCCTGTGACGAGGGCCTCTCGTCGGGTAGACCGTTCGCCTGGTGCAAGTCTTTCAATTTGACGCCACTTCGGCGACTTGGCGCGTCGATGGGGATGAAATGATGATGATTAGGACAACACAACACCCAGTCCCTGAGCAGAGAAAATCTCTGACCCAGCCAGGAATCGAACCCGGGCCCTTTGGATTGACAGTCTGTCATGCTGACCACTCAGCTACCGGGGGCGGACATATAAATAAATGAAAAATTATGAAATATTGTAAAAGTGTTAACTTCATACTTATATAAATTTCTGAAATATTTTTCAAAAGATGGAATAAATAAAACCTGAAAGTATTAGTAGATCGATTAGAAGAGTATATACAATTTTTGATTATATTTTCTCCAGATAGCTCTTGATATGAACATTATGTCAGCAGTCTAAATTTTCAAAATCGGTTAATATCTGGATGAGAAATTAACGAAAAAGATTTTGCTCCTTGCCCTGCGCATTATACAACATAACTCATATCTGTATATTGTGGTTACTCGTTTTTGGGAGCAATGATCTTATCCACAAACACAATCAGAATTGAATTATCTCAGAAAATAAAAAAGTTAGAACAAAAACCAATATACTAGGTACATTTTGAATGTGTTAACTGTACAAGTGTTGCATACAATATACATCAAACTGTACAGTTAATTTAGTTTACACGTGTCAAGCTGTACATCAGTTAGAAAATCTGTGAATGGATGGCACTGACATTTGTTCCATTTAAATTAACAGGGGAACATTCTAGAATATAAATTTGAATTTTTTTCTAATCTTAACTTGAGTATTGTAATTATCATTACATGTTATTTACATTTCAGCCCAACAAATAAAATACAAAAACATGAAGACAATAATTTATTTTCATCAGAAATAAACTGCTATATGTGCATTAATCTGAATGAACATCGTCTGTTGAAAGAAGAGTATATATACGATTTTGGAACGCATCTGCATCACCCAAATTTCACATAAGCATTGAACAAAGGGAGTGTGTATCACCAGGGTCATTAAAACGCAAATGTATCAAGAGAGCTAGCCATTTGTCTAAAAGTCAACACTCTCACCTATGAACTTAATAACAGCCTGAATAAATGAAGTGGTTACGTTAATTCAAAATTTAGTCTTCATGTAGTACTGTGTTCATAGTCTGAAAAGAAAACAAGTTGTGTTAAGGACAATATGTGTTTGTCTTGCAGTTATTCATACTGAATTAATGTTATACTATGTTCACTTTTGATTATAAAATACACTGAACTAGTGAGCCAGTGACATTTTAATATTCATTATTATTTGTGAGAATGAATTAATTTTTTTTCTTACTTACACCTTTTATAAAAAATATTAAATTTTTTTTCTTATGTTCACCATGTGGGGAAAAAATATTTTTTTTATAATAAGAGAACATGCCAAGGGAAAACATTAATTTTTCTTAATTTTCTAAGTACTTTATTATAAAATATACATTTTAATGAAAATAAGTGAGTTAGACCTGAAAAATTGAACTATAGTAGCATAATTCGGTAGCTAATAGGTAAGTTTTTTTATAGTTAGTGAATGTTTCAAATGGCTTTGAGTACTATGGGACTTAAAATCTGCGTTCATCAGTGCCCTAGAACTTAGAACTACTTAAACCTAACTAACCTAAGAACATCGCACACATCCATGCCTGAGGCAGGATTCGAACCTGCGACCATAGTGTTCACGCGGTTCCAGACTGAAGCGCCTAGAAACACTCGTCCACAGCGGCCGGCTAGTTAGTGAATGAGTGAGTGAAACGAACAAGTGAGCTAGCTCACGAAAAGTGAGATAGGATCTATCGAATTATGCTACTTGTGGTGTCACCGCCAGACACCACACTTGCTAGGTGGTAGCCTTTAAATCGGCCGCGGTCCGGTAGTATACGTCGGACCCGCGTGTCGCCACTATCAATGATTGCATTCCACTCCACGCAGTGCCACTCTCTCTAACAGTGACTGTGTTCGTCCCAAAAACAGTGTGCGTCGACATCGTCGGAACTTCCGTCAAGTCGCAAGTTATTATGTACCAGTGTCAGTTCACGATGCACTAGACAGTCGCTCTTGTCGTCAGGAGGACAATAAACTTTTTGTGGACTTGGACATTAACGGCAAAGTGATACCATTCCAGCTCGATACCGGAGCTGCAGTTTCACTGATCAATCAAGACACTTACAAACTGCTGGGCACACCTCCGTTGCGTGCCGCAAATGTTAAGTTAAATAGCTATTCCGGTCATGCGATCCCTGTGTTAGGACAGTGCAGCCTTCTTGCAACATACAAGGGACAAACAAAACTTGTGTCATTTTACGTCCTTCGTTCTTCTTCTGCAGTGAACTTGTTTGGTTTCGATTTATTTCAGTTGTTTAACTTGTCTATCGTAAATAAGGTCCTATCAGTGAACCAGACGGTGCCTTCAGACAGTGTTTCTCGTCTCTGTGAAGAATTTGCAGACATTTTTGCACCGGGCCTCGGTTGCGCTAAGAACTATAAAGCACATTTGGCACTGAAAGTAAACGCGCAACCGAAATAGCGCGCAATGTTCCCCACGCATTGCGTGACGAGGTCGCAAAAACATTACACGATTTGGAATCACAAGGTGTAATTGAACGTGTGCAGGCTTCTCTCTGGGCATCACCCTTAGTAATTTTGCCAAAACCTTCCGGAAAATTAAGACTTTGTGTGGACTTCAAGGCAACAGTGAATCCACAACTAGTGATTGCAACTTTTCCTTTACCCCGCCCGGAAGATCTTTTTGACAAACTGAGCCCGGGTAAATATTTTTCGAAGTTGGACCTAGCAGATGCGTACTTGCAAATACCGGTGGACAAAGAATCCTAGAGCGTTTTGGTGGTTAACACGCATCTTGGTTTGTATCGATTCAAACGACTGCCATTCGGGTGTGCATTGTTTCAGCAATATCTACAAACTGTTTGTGCGTCGGTCCCTACTGCAGCAAATTATCTGGACGATATTGTGATCTCCGGAAAGACGGAAGAAGAACATTTGGCCAATCTCAGAACATTATTTCAGGTCTTGCGACAAAATGGTCTTCGCTTGCGAAAGGACAAATGTGTGTTTTTTGCACGGGACTTGCCATACCTGGGACATGTAATCAATGCTCAAGGCATACATCCCAGCCCCACGCACCTTCGGGCCATTCAAGACTTGTCTTCGCCGCAGAATTTGAAGCAGCTACACAGTGTGCTGGGAAAAATCAACTATTATCATAAATACATTGCGCATGCCTTTTCCATTTCAGCTCCTCTTCATCGCTTACGCCGTAAGTGTGTTCCGTTCGTCTGGACGACGGAATGCGAACGCGCCTTTCGTCAGTTGAAATCGGCGTTGCTTTCCCATACTTGCCTTACGTCATTCGATCCCCAGAAGCCCCTTTTGTTGATGGTGGATGCATCGGATTTCGGGATCGGTGCTGTGCTTGCGCACAAAGATGGATCGCACGATCGTCCTATTGACTTTGCGTCCAAATTGCTAATGTTTGCGCAAAGAAATTATTCACAGATCGAGAAAGAAGCATTGGCTCTCGTATTTGGTGTTACAAAGTTTCATGATTTCTTGTATGGTCGTCACTTTAGCATAATCACAGACCACAAACCTTTGACATCGCTTTTTCATCCGACTAAACCTGTACCTCCACGTACAGCGCAGAAATTCATTCGCTGGCCTATTTTCCTCTCGCAGTACCGCTACGATATCTTGTATCGGTCCACTGCTAAGCACGGAAACGCCGATGCGTTGTCCCGCTTGCCTGAGGATAGGGCATTCGATTCCTCCGAACTTGCTTGCATGTTCATTGATGCGGAAACCGATGACGTGGTTTAATCGTTTCCGATTGATTTTCGTCGTGTAGCTACACCCACAACTGCCGAGCCTGTCCTTGCTACCGTTCTGCGTTTTGTTGCTACGCAATGGCCCTTGTCAAAGTCACGGATCGGGGACCCGTTGGTTCGCCGATTTTTTCCTCACAAGGAGAGACTTTTTGTACGACGTGGTGTTTTGCTATTGCGTTCTGATAATGATCAGTCCAGGGTTGGTTGTGGTAGATTCCGGTAGTATAAGTCGGACCCGCGTGTCGCCACTATCAATGATTGCAGACCGAGCGCCGCCAGCTGTACAGCCGACTTTGCTAGCGATGGTTCACTGACAAATTACGCTCTCATTTGCCGAGACGATAGTTAGCATAGCTTTCAGCTACGTTATTTGCTACGACCTAGCAAGGCGCCAGTATCCGTACTATTGATGCTGTGAATCATGTACCATAAAGAGCGACGTTCTCCATTAATGGATTAAAGTTAAGTATTCCACCAGCTACGTCCGTTTTTCTCAATTCTAATTCCCTTGTCATGTTCCAGACCTCACGCCAGCCTGCGTGAGCTGAGACGCGTGCATTTCGGCCTCCTTTACAAACACGGTTGGCTCTCCTGCCAATCACAACACTACTCCCGCCAGGTACAGTTAGTGTCAGTTGTTCTTATAGCATAGATGATAGCACATGAGACTGGCTCGAGTGCAATCCTTACTAAAGTTCCATGGTCAATTTTTGTACTGCTCTCTCGTTCAGTTTTAGGAAACCAAATGAAGAACATGTTTGCCATCATCATTTGTCACAGGCCAGTAGAAATTGCGCACGCAATGGCCTGACTTTCTAACTTCAATGCTAATTAACTCAGAAATTGTACATGTACAAATTTTTTCCTTAACAATTATTTCTCAGAATTACCTACCCTGCGACATACTTACAAGCTTTTCAGACTATTTCGAACTATCCTACACACACACACACACACACACACACACACATATATATATATATATATATATATATATATATATATATATATATATATATATATATATACGAAGAATGTACAGCAGTCCAGCAGCGACTCAATAGCACTGCATGCTTAGTGGTAGCAGTCAGCGTGGGGAAGGCCAGTGCTCTGGAGTACTGGTTATTCTTCGAGTTGTAGTGTAGATGTTAATACAAATCGATACAAAAAAGAACACACTAGACCAGTCTGGGACCACTCTATCGAATGGTCATGTAAAATACGGCTTTAAAAATCGTTTTGTTTGTCACAGAAAACTAACTGACGCTTTCCATCAGCATTGGGCGTCGCATGAAACACATGATGTGCATTATTTGTTTGGACTGGCTCCAGCTACACAATGCAAAAACGGAAAATGCCAATATCTGAAGAAACACCTGAGAAAATGCGCCTGACGACTGTTGTAAGGAACGTCCCTCGGCTCGAACAGGAGTTTGTATTTAAACCCATCTCACATTTCTAACCACGCCTGCGGCGGTATGTGATTGTGTTGCTGTGGGTTTGTTCACAACAGCGCTTGCAGTCTTGGTGGAGGAGGGTGGATTAATACGCCAATGAGACAGTTACCTTCAATAACTAGTTGACACGTTTGATATACGTTTTTCAGCATTGTCATACATCTACAGCAAAAGTGAACGAAACCATTAATGTTTGGAAGATATTAAATTTTGTGGTATCCGAGTTAACATATATGCAAGAAGGATAACAGACTATAAGGACTCTCTGCAGTGACTCCACCACTAAATTAGGAAATAGAATAATCGTAATGAAAATGCATTTTATTATTCATAAACAGCTGTCTGCTCCAGTTTATCGAATGCTTTCACCATCCTAATCACAGTGGTACTAAAGCTTCTAATAGCAAATGGAACACCGAATTCTTGTTCGAGCTGAGAGATTTTCCTTGTTAGGACTTGTAGAGAGGTGTCAGTACATAATATTTGGAATAGGAACTCATGTACAGAAATGTACCATTTCTGTGCTACAGCCATCTGAAAACATGTTTGACAGGTAGGTATGCAACAGGGGTGGTTAAGTGGTTATGTAGGATCGGCTGATGTCATTTGACGTCTATCCTACCTCTCTGAGCGCGCTCGAGTCTGATTCATTTGTCTGTGAGTGCCACAGCACCATGGTTGAGTACATATTTGCAGAATACATCGACATGATCTTTCTGAATGGCGAAGAGCTCCTCGTCGCCTTATCGAGATCAGTATGCACAACGTCTGACTCCATCATATACTCTTTTCACCACAGTTATGCAACTGCTTCGAAAAAGGGTATCCTCACCACCAACAGGCAAACATTACATGAACAATTTATTTGGCTATTAATGAGTGGAATTGTAAAACAAGTGATGTACTAGGACATGCCTGATCAGTTATTTGGCAAAAGTGGTCGTGTTAGCAACATGTTTTCAAATGGTTGTAGCACAGAAATGGTATGCTTCCAGACATGGGCTATTGTTCAAAATATTATCTACTCACGCCCCTCTATAAGTCCTAGAAGTTTGTAAAGAGAATTTCCAAACATCCTATTTACAGGGTATAAAAACAAATACTTTGAGAGGTGATAGTAACCATCAAATCAAGAAAGAGTTCAACAAATATTGGCTCTAAAATGCTTACTTTAGGAGCTATGAGCACTTCGCTACTGTGAAACACATATTTTCAATAGAACAAATGCTCATACCTCTTAAGGTATGCATTTAGAGCCCATGTTTACCGATGTTTATCATGTTTTGGTCTATACTACCTCCTCCCAAAATATGGAAAGCAAAGGCAATAGAAGAGATATGCCTCACAGTATCAGAGATGAATAACTGCTCATAGCTCTTGAGTTATTCACTTTATTCCACCTGTTTACTGGACTTTCTTTCTTATTTTGATGGTTACTACCACACCTCAAAATATTCGACACTTCTTATTAACACACTGTACATATGATGGGGCAGATTAGAATGGCCACCCGAAATATGCCCTGAATGAATATATCTATCGAGGTGCGGTTTTTGCCAAGTTATAGCCGTCAATATCGCGAATTTTCTGATTTTCGTAAGTAATTTATATCGTTTATACTCGCCGAATCACGACACGGAATTTGTTTTTTTTCTGATGGAACTATATACTTTTTTATGGCATTTGGAAGAAACTTCTAAGATAACTTCAACGACATAACATGTCTGGGACTTGATCAAATAGTGTCAAGATTATAGGGCCGCAAAGCACTGTCACACTGTCAGGAGAACAGGTTCCACAAATGCCTGTCCTATAATACCAAATGTAAGCAAACACGTAACATAGTTATGGTTCGTGTGTTTATTATCACGGTTGTCATACCAAGTCCTCAAAATGTTGACCTTGAGCATTAAATGTAAATATCGTGTGACTAGAGTCTCTCATCGGGTAGACCATTCGCTGGGTGCAAATCTTTCGTTTTGACCCCATTTCGGGGACATGAGGGTCGATGGGAATGAAATGTTGATGATGAGGACAACACGACACCCAGTCCCTGAGCGGAGAAAATCTCCGGCCCAGCATGGAATCGAACCCAGGCCCTTAGGATTGACATTCTGTCGTGCTGACCACTCAGCTACCGGGGGCGGACCCCTTGAGCATTGTTATATGCTATAAATGATTCTGGAGAGACAATACTACACGTGAATTTCATCTGGAGTTAACAGCATCCCGTGTTGTGCGGCATTCCATGCCTTCAGAGTCGTCGATGTTTCCTGGTAACCACTTGTTTTACTTTTCGCCACGAATAAAAGTATAGAAGTGTTAAGTTTGGTAAGTATGCTGAGCATTTTGAGTTTTCAGAACGACTGTTCCAACGCTCTCCAAATGTTCTTTTCAGAAGGTCTGTCATTAATTCGTCACGATGGAACCACACTGATTGCCTTATGACGAGAGAGGTGTCTTCCTGTAACTGCAACGTCAGCATGTCTTAGAAACTCGAGATACCTGAATTTATTTGGATTACCATTAATAAAACAGGAATAATTGATGATGGTCTTGAAAATCACGCCCCAAATGTAGGTAGACCAATATTGTAGTTTTTACCCACTTTTTTGGATCAGTGTGGATTTTTAACTGATGGTTAATGCATATTGCGAAGATTGATTAGGCTATGGTTTCCGATGCTTCTTCCTTAAATAAAATTTTGCATAGACATGCAGCATCACTTTGGTTGATCGTTCCCCTACTTCCGAGATACCTCTTGGTGAAACTTGTTGCATCGTGTGTTAATGCTGCTGAAGTTTCATTTTTTTCGTGTGTTGCTCTTATTTTTCATTTCCATTATTTTATTCTCTACACTTCCAGCTTCTAGAACTTTTTTATATTATTTGAAAAGACAGCTCGTGAGTGCTTAGCACGACCTGAATACTATTCAGGATACAAATACGCCGGTGCTCGTAATAGTTTGGCGACGTTTGCCATAACGATATACAATTTTTTGACTTATTTACATTGCGATTGTCTCAACAGCTTTATGAGAAAGTTATCTGATCGCTACAACATCAGAACACAACCTGCTGAGCTTCATGCGCACAGATAAATACGAGATCCATACCCAAGGTACGTTTTGCTTACATTTCGTATAATAGGACAGACGTTTGTGAAACCTCTTCTACTGATGGTGAGAGAGTTGATAGCGATGATGTTATATTTATAATATTAGTTTAAGTCTCATACATGGTATGTCGTTGAAGTTATCTTAGAAGCTTCTTTAAGATACCACAGAAAAAGGTATATAGTTCCCTCAGAAAAATTACAGTCGGTGTCCTAATTCTACAAATATAAACGATAAAAATTACTTACAAAAGTCAGGAAATTGTCCCCTATAACTTGGACGAAAAAGTACGAAAATATATTTATTCAATTTGGTTATATTTATTATGGAATGTCTTAGCTGTCTCTGTTAATACAGAGCGGTAAAACAAACCCTGCAATTGACTAATTTGGGACCACTCTATAAAATGGGCATGTAAAATTCACCTTTAAAAATAATTTTGTTTGTAATGGGAAACAAACCGACACTTTCTGTTGTCAGTGGATATCATATGAAAGACACACCGAACAGTATTTGTTTGGGCTGACTCCATCTACACTTTGCAAAAAGGAAATTGCAAATATATGCTGAAACATTAGACAAAATACACCTCATTTATCTTTGAAGGCACAACATACAGTATATACAGGGTGAGTCACCTAACGTTACCGCTGGATATATTTCGTAAACCACATCAAATACTGACGAACCGATTCCACAGACCGAACGTGAGGAGAGGGGCTAGTGTAATCGTTTAATACAAACCATACACAAATGCACGGAAGTATGTTTTTTAACACAAACCTACGTTTTTTAAAATGGAATCAAGTTAGTTTTGTTAGCACATCTGAACATAGAAACAAATACGAAATCAGTGCCGTTTGTTGCATCGTAAAATGTTAATTACATCCGGAGATATTGTTACCTAAAGTTGACGCTTGAAACCTCCGACGTTCAGTTGCGTGTTGTGAGAAACACAGGCCACGTTCGATGAGCAGCATCTGCAGGGACATGTTTACGATGACGACCGTGTTTACGTGTGTGGCTGTAGTGCACTGTTGTAGTTTGGTCTAGCTGTCGCAGTGTCCGCATGTAGCGCTTGCTGCTATTGTTGTTCTGCAATCGTCTCCGCACGCAGGCCAACTGTAGTACACCGTGTTACCAGACGTCTGTGATAATGCAGTGTTGTAGGAACTGAGACCATGGTGTATTCGAACTCTGAAAAGGCGGAGATGACACTCATTTATGGCGAGTGTCGACGGAACGCAGCTGAAGCCTGCAGGGTGTATGCAGAACGGTACTCGGACAGAGAGCATCCAACGTGCCGCACATTGCAAAACAGCTATCGCCAACTGTATGCAACAGGTATGGTCGTAGCACGCAAACTGGTCGGTAACAGGCCCGTCACAGGAGAATCAGGTGCAGTTGGTGTGTTAGCTGCTGTTGCCATGAACCCACACATGAGTACACGGGAAATTGCGAGAGCCGGTGGACTGAGTCAAAGTAGTGTCATGCGCATACTGCATCGTCACCGCTTTCACCCGTTTCATGTGTCGCTACATCAGCAGTTACATGGTGATGACTTTAATCATCGAGTGCAATTCTGTCAATGGGCATTAACAGGGAATGCGTTGCAGTTCTACCCGTTTACCGATGAAGCGGGTTTCACAAACCACGGGGCAGTGAATCTACGGAACATGCATTACTGGTCCGTGGACAATCCTCGCTGGCTCAGACAGGTAGAGCGACAGCGACCTCGGACTGTAAATGTATGGTGCGGAATCATTGGCGACCACCTCATTGATCCTCACTTCATTGCAGGGGCCGAAACAGCTGCAACATACATCGCGTTTCTACAGAATGATCTGCTAACGTTGCTCGGAAATGTCCCACTGGAAACGCGTCGACGTATGTGGTATCAGCATGATGATGCACCTGCACAGTCCGCAATTAACACTAGGCTGACCCTTGACAGGATGTTCGACGGGCGTTTCATAGGACGTGGAGGACCCATAAATTGGCCAGCCCGTTCTCCTGACCTTACACTTCTGGACTTCTTTCTGTGGGGTACGTTAAAGGAGAATGTGTACAGTGATGTGCCTACAACCCCAGAGGATATGAAACAACGTATTGTGACAGCCTGCGGCGACATTACACCAGATGTACTGCGGCGTGTGCGACATTCATTACGCCAGAAATTGAAATTGAGTGCAGCAAATGATGGCCACCACATTGAACATCTATTGGCCTGACATGTCAGGACACACTCTATTCCACTCCGTAATTGAAAACGAAAACCACGTGTGAACGTGTACCTCGCCCCTCACGGTAATGTACATGTGCATCAGTGAAAAAGACCAATAAAAAGGTGTTAGCATGTGGACGTAATGTGCTGTTCCAGTCTCTTCCGTACCTAAGGTCCATCACCGTTCTCTTTGGATCCCTATGTAATTCGGTGCTCTCCGATACACACGATCGAACAGCGGAGGAGTGGTACTCAAGCGTCAACTTTAGGTTACAATATCTCCGGATGTAATTAACATTTTACAATGCAACAAACGGCACTGATTACGTATTTGTTTATATGTTCAGATGTGCTAACAACACTAACGTGGTTCCATTTTAAAAAAAACGTAGGTTTTTTTAAAAAACATACTTCCGTGCATTTTTTATGGTTTTATTAACCAATTACACTAGCCCCTCTCCTCACGTTCGGTCTGTGGAATCGGTTTGTCAATATTTGATGTGGTTTACGAAATATATCCAGTGGTAATGTTAGGTGACTCACCCTGTATATGGGAGCAAAATGGCGTGGTATTGCAGAGCGCCACACTCACTAAGTTGTTTCATAAAGTCACCTTGAGTGCTATATAGGCCAATATTTCCGAACTGGAAGTTAGAGGCTCAGGTAAAGCACTCATCTGAGTACAACTCGATAGACACACACCTCTTTGGTCTCATAAACGGAGGGTCCAGCTATACTCCACTTCCTCAGGATATCTCAGGATATAGTCGCCAAGAAGGCATGTATTAATGTCAATAGTGAAAACGATGAGTTTTGTTTTGTATGGCGAATCCTGGATTGTGGGAGAAACTGTAAGATAAATCTGGAGTGTACAACTCGATACAGAAGAGATATTGACATTCAAGGGTTTTATAACTTGCATGGTATCGAGTTCCCCGTTAAGATCCACAACATACTTAAATTTGGGGCTGAGAATAATGGGATATCGGGTCATGTTTATGGCCTGCAGAGAGAAAAACACAAGTCAGATGATCAGAACAAACTTCATTTCTCTGAACTTACTGACCAGAGTAATTTACATATAAACATTCTCTGACAGGGATGATAATAATGATAATCACTAGGTAAGTGGTGGGACTAGGAGAGAGCTGGCGCGTTTTGTTAGTGCAGGTTGCCTACATCAGTGGTAGGTATGTATTCAGGGACAAACCTATTGTTCTCCTCTGATTGGCAGGTACTTCACCTATTGTTCTCCTTTGATTGACAGGTCCTTAGCCTATTGTTCTGTTAAGTGCTTTTCCATGTCACCCCCATTTCCTTTTGATTGACAGACACTTAACCTGTTGTCTCCCCCACTCCCCTCCCTCACCCCATTCACACACTCATTTTCATTGTCTCTGTATCTCTCAAGCAGACCCCGCCACCCCTACTTTCCCTTCCAGTAAATACTGTGAGTATGGGAGGGTTTCCACCCCATCCTCACAAATGACTCTTTTATCGTCATGAGGAGACAATCCGACTTTAGATAGCAGTACAGTGTACACTTCATGACCTCGTGTTCAACCATACAAGCACTACAAATAGTGTTCAACCATAAGAGTTCGAGATGCCACACATCTAACACCCTTTGCCCACCTCTGGGTGCTCCCGTCTATTGCACGATATATATAAATTTTGGACTTAAATCCCACAACCTCTACAATCGGTAAACCAGTCACCTTGTCTTTTATGAGGCCTGTAACCTTCTTGTTCTTAGAAACAATACTGTAAGGATTATCGACCTCATAAGAAGACATATTGAATTCTTTACTGTGACACCTAATTAATTCGTATGGATCACAGTTCTTGATCGAGTAGACAAAGCTGTCTGTATCCATATAAAGCAACTTTGGTTCTACGAAATGAGGTCTCACAAACTCGTAGTGGAAGCGATACATGTAGAATTTGAAGCTATCCAGTATGCACATCCCCAAATAAATAGGTTTCATAAACTCTACTGCAGTCTTCGTCATCTCCACAGCAACAAAGTCTTCATTGAAGACGGTGGTGTGCTTAAAATTTCGCCTGGCGATACAGTTTCTCACGCCATAACGCCCTTTCCATGCGGTTCTAATCAAAATATCGCATTCTTTTCTTACATTCTGCATAGTTTTCCCGGAAATGGAATTGTTCATTAATTTATATACTCTTTCAACCAGGGGCATTGGTTGAAGGAGATAGCCTGGGTGATTCTAACAAGCTTCAGTCCTAAGCTGAGGCACTGCTGAGGGTTACGATAGTGAACAATATACCTCTGCTTATCTCCAATTGCGGAATTTGTTGCTCTTGGCATAACGGCAAGCGCTTGTCTCTCCATGCAAATTATTAGGATATGTGATGTCTGCCTCAAGCACATACCCTACATCAGAATCGGCCACAAGACCCATTATTTTTCCACCTAATCCCTTCAATTCGTTTTCGGGCACCCATCGAAACCCACCAACCGGCAGTGGCTGCATCATGGCGTGCCCATATACACTCCTGGAAATTGAAATAAGAACACCGTGAATTCATTGTCCCAGGAAGGGGAAACTTTATTGACACATTCCTGGGGTCAGATACATCACATGATCACACTGACAGAACCACAGGCACATAGACACAGGCAACAGAGCATGCATAATGTCGGCACTAGTACAGTGTATATCCACCTTTCGCAGCAATGCAGGCTGCTATTCTCCCATGGAGACGATCGTAGAGATGCTGTATGTAGTCCTGTGGAACGGCTTGCCATGCCATTTCCACCTGGCGCCTCAGTTGGACCAGCGTTCGTGCTGGACGTGCAGACCGCGTGAGACGACGCTTCATCCAGTCCCAAACATGCTCAATGGGGGACAGATCCGGAGATCTTGCTGGCCAGGGTAGTTGACTTACACCTTCTAGAGCACGTTGGGTGGCACGGGATACATGCGGACGTGCATTGTCCTGTTGGAACAGCAAGTTCCCTTGCCGGTCTAGGAATGGTAGAACGATGGGTTCGATGACGATTTAGATGTACCGTGCACTATTCAGTGTCCCCTCGACGATCACCAGAGGTGTACGGCCAGTGTAGCAGATCGCTCCCCACACCTTGATTCCGGGTGTTGGCCCTGTGTGCCTCGGTAGTATGCAGTCCTGATTGTGGCGCTCACCTGCACGGCGCCAAACATGCATACGACCATCATTGGCACCAAGGCAGAAGCGACTCTCATCGCTGAAGACGACACGTCTCCATTCGTCCCTCCATTCACGCCTGTCGCGACACCACTGGAGGCGGGCTGCACGATGTTGGGGCGTGATCGGAAGACGGCCTAACGGTGTGCGGGACCGTATCCCAGCTTCATGGAGACGGTTGCGAATGGTCCTCGGCGATACCCCAGGAGCATCAGTGTCCCTAAGTGGCGGTGCGGTCCCCTACGGCACTGCGTAGGATCCTACGGTCTTGGCGTGCATCCGTGCGTCGCTGCTGTCCGGTCCCAGGTCGACGGGCACGTGCACCTTCCGCCGACCACTGGCGACAACATCGATGTACTGTGGAGACCTCACGCCCCACGTGTTGAGCAATTCGGCGGTACGTCCACCCGGCCTCCCGCATGCCCACTATACGCCCTCGCTCAAAGTCCGTCAACTGCACATACGGTTCACGTCCACGCTGTCGCGGCATGCTGCCAGTGTTAAAGACTGCGATGGAGCTCCGTATGCCACGGCAAACTGGCTGACACTGACGGCGGCGGTGCACAAATGGTGCGCAGCTAGCGCCATTCGACGGCCAACACCGCGGTTCCTGGTGTGTCCGCTGTGCCGTGCTTGTGATCATTGCTTGTACAGCCCTCTCGCAGTGTCCGGAGCAAGTATGGTGGGTCTGACACACCGGTGTCAATGTGTTCTTTTTTCCATTTCCAGGAGTGTAAATTGTTCACATCTAAGCACATAATGTAACTCGAATCAAGGGATGCATTGAATCCGGCTCCCGTCTGTGGGTTATTCGCCTTGGCATACCTGTAAATGCTTTGACAAAGTCCCCCATGGATCCCACACTCAAAAAATAGGAGTATTGTAGCATCAGTCAAAAGTTTTATGCTGTGCCCCATTCTTTTGAGCATAGCGTCCCAGGACAGCCCAGGTGCCTTGTAATAAAAGGCGGGGTCCAGACAGTGCATGGCCAGACATAGACTCTGGAACTTTTCAAAAACATCTGCAAGCAGATGCACGTCTGTGTCCATGTATAGTCTTGCATATTCCCCCAAATTGGGGATGTTGAATTCCCGCCAGACATTCGTGGCATTCTCATAATGTGCTGTAGTTATGGTATCGCCTGTGAGAGTTCTGGTAAATGCAAATATGTGAGGAAGCCTGGTCTCATTGAGTTTTGCCATACTATCAACATACTCGTATGGGAAAACTCCTTTCCTAGTCGCAAGTTGCAATTTTTTCTCATCAGGAAATGCAGATAGAGTGATACGCATATCATTTTGAGGTAAAGTTTCAACGAGTTTCTGGAGTGAAGTCTGCATAAAGAGTAAGAGTCAAGGAAGCGGGGCGTAATTTTTGGCGTCATTCGTTTTGAGAAAGAAATGTACTTCTCAACACTTTCAGGGAGGACACTGACCCGATCATTCTTCATATCGAAATTAGCGAAGTGCTCAGTGAGAAAATGAGCTTCATACCCACTCAAATTATGAAAAAAGAAAGGTATGTGCAGTGGTAACTTGCGTTATGAGCTGCACTGCGGAACTTTCCCACAAGATGGCAATGATCTCTACGGGGGGTTTCCGCTTTTCTATCTAACGGTAGCCCACAAATGATAATTAACCACGTTTTCATACAATTCATCATCTTCCTTTGATTTGGTCATGGGAATGTTGGTGCTGTAGAGCTTATCATCTTCACAAGAAAGTTTCTCAAGCTCAGTGAGGAGTTAAACTGCAGGATCGTCCCCGACATAAGACTTATAGCGGTTAAGTTTAGAATCATATCCACATACAACTTGGAACGCTGCTGCATAAGGTATGTGTTTTTGTGTGAAGTTTGTATGTGAGGCTAAGGGGTTCCCTTCACAACGAGTAATAGGAGCCAGCAGGCATTCAAAGTCGGCGCACACTACAAAAGGACATCGCTGCAGGTGGTGAGCATTTCGAAATTTAACGAAGTTATTTTTCTCTGTAGGCATAATAACATGTACCGGGTCCTTGGAAGCACAATTTAATAGATGTATCACTAATAACTCTTTTGATGAAAAATAATTCATACACCTTAAACAAATACGTTTTGGATGGTGATTAGTTGATAGTTGGGAGGAACGTAGATGGGACATGTCTTTGATCCAAACATAGTGATAATTATCACCTTCAGAGAAGAGCAGCTTGTTTACATGCAGCTCCCGCTCACTTGAAAATTTTGAAAAATGGAGGGGACCGACGATTGTCTTGCTCATCTGACTTGTCGTTATTCTTCTCCAGGTCATAAACGTGAACCGATATCCGGTATTCTGCGCCTCAAATTTAAGTATGTCCTGAATATTGACGGGGAACACTATACCATCAAAGTTATAATAGGGCTAAATATCATGGACTTTGTAACTGTTCAGTGGCTCAGGATTATCTCTGTACTTGTACTTCCTCTCACAAGCCAGGATTTACCATGTAAGGATTTACAAGTATCATCGTTTGTATTTGCGACACTAATGCATGCCTTCTTGTTTGCTACATATTTAGGGAGCTTAATATAACTGGACCCTCCATTTACCGGATCATAGAATTGTATATTGATGTCAAGGTGTGGTGTATGGCTGAAAGCTTTAGCGGACCCACGTACTTCCATCTCGGAAAATCGGGCCATAACAGCACTCAAGGTGGATCACGATACCACTCAGCAAAGGATGTTCTCAAAGAAATAACGCCATTATCGCCCCATATATAGTGCAGAGTTGTAGCCTCTGCATCACCTGGATATTTAGGCAGGTTATTCAACCCGCAGCATAGTACTGCGCTGCATTTAATGGCGTTAAATCTAGGATCGTTTAGGACTCTGAGGAGCACGGTCTCCAAGACAGTGAGCCACACCTCTAAAAACCCGACCGGGTCGTGGTACCTCCCTCCCGGATTCTCAATCCTTGTGAATAAGATGCGTCCCTTAAAAGCCCTAGCAACTGTTGAGTATTTTAGAGGGGTCATTCTACCATTATTCTGGTGTCCTTCACTATCAATAGGATGGGGGAGAGCACTACTGCTAGCCATAGGACAATCAATATTGCTATTACTACTACTACAACTAGGATTGTAGCTTGTCGATGACGGGGCTGGTGAGGGTGCGTCAGCTGTAGGGAGGGGAATGTGCTTTGGTACACACACCTGTCATTAACAGTGGTGGAGAGCTGTCTGAGGAGGCGGAGGCAGTGATGCTTAGTGGGAACATCCGGGCTGTGGTGCTGGCCCCCGTGGCCTGATGTCCCCACTATCAACTGGTGAGCTGGGAGACAGATGCCCCTACTCATCTTCTTCTGCCGGCTGAGTTTCCCACGGGCGCCAGAGAGCTTGTGGCGCTGCGGGGGCAGGTGCTGCTGCCGCCTCTCGCGCAGCTGTCATCGACGCTATACACGGCGCAGCGTGTCTCTGTGGTGTGCAGCCGATTCCCGCCCCCGCAACCACTGCTCTAGGTACACGAAGTACTTCATGTTATATGCTTGTAACATAAATAAAAAAATAAGTTTAATGATCTAGATTTAAAACAATAAATAATAAGGCTAAATAATGGTAATTATTTGCTGTAATGATAAAGTTAAAAATATTCAACTTCTCCACTCTGTCTCCATGGCTTGAGCAACTCATCAGCACATTCAGTGACATCCCCCCCCCCCCCCCCCCCACTCAGGTATATCTGCCTCCTCATCTAAAAGGGCCATATGCTCACGCCTTCCGGTTTCTTCTTCTTCATCTGCAGCGGCCGCCATCGGGTGAACACAATCAGGAATTTCACTGCCGCGTTGCACGACACCCTCGGCAACCCGCTCTCTATGCACAGAATCATCTGAAAAGAAAAGAAAAGAGTATGTCTCAGACAACTCAAAATAGGCACTTGGAAAACATATATATATTACACGAAATTACTTTATCTAAGAACTATGTTTTACAAATGTACTTACATACGTGCTGTGCTCCAACCCTCTCAACCTCTAGCTGATGGGATAGCTCAGCCAACATGCGAGGGATGAGTTCTAGAAAGACGAAAAAGACTGAGTACAATATCCAGTATGGAAACAAAGACTCTCTGTAGCATGCATGCCTGTGCATACTGCAGTCCAAAACAGATATAACACACACACACACACACACACACACACACACACACACGCACACACGCACACACCATTCGTCAAAGGACGCAGCAGTCTGTGTAAACTGCGATCCAAAACATATATAACCCAGAACATAGAACACAGGCACACAATTTGTTAAAGGACGCAACAGTCTGCGTAGACTGTGGTCCAAAACAGATATAGCACAAACAGACATTGAATGCAGACACAGAATCTGTTAAAGGGGGAAGCAGTCTGTGGACTGCAGCTCAAACAGATATTTGCACACCGAAAAAGTACTTGCCAGGTAATTGATCTTCATCTCCCCGGCGGCGCTTGCCGCTGCTGCTGTCGCTGTTGGTGCTGCCTGTACGTTTCATGATGCGGATGAATGTACAACGATTGACCTCTGGGCGAAGTACAGAAGCAGACTGAGGGCGAGTTCGGTTGTGGTTTGGATTATATCCTATCTATGCGTCGAATCACGTCAATAATGTGGTAGCCAATAGGAGTGCAGCATTCTAGGGATGGGAGGTACTACGTCATGAAAGAATGAATTATGAGTGCGCTCCTAGTGGGAAAGTCTCGAAATTCTCAACTGATCATTGAATCTCCAAGTGATACATTCAGTTATCGAATACCATTAAAATCGGATTGGAATTAAGTACTTAGGTAATTCATATGTTACATGCACGATGTGCCACATGTGTTCCGTTACAATAGTTGGCATATTTGTAGAAGACGATGGTGTGAGTATGAGCGTGCGGTCTAGAGGCCATGATGTCAGCATTCGCGCACAGGAGGGCTATACACGCGGTGTATGCCACATTTGAAATGCAAGAGAGAGAAAGCATTGCAGCACCTCCTCTCAGTGCTTGACTACAGGTGGGGCGAGGAGTGACGCGTGTTTCACGTACTGCGAGCAATGATCTTGGATTACATAATGGGAGCGTGCTCTGCTGTGTCCTAGACCACATGGTGAACACAATGCTTGCCAACATCTTGGGTGACATCACGGAGGACAGCATCCTCTGGCGTCGGTGCTTTTTACCAAACCATGTGGCGAACACACTGTTTGCCACCATCTTGGGTAATGGCAGTCGCGTCATCAGCGGACCTCATGGTAGTGCTCTCTGGCGGTGCCAATATGTACTAGGGATCATGGTGAACACACTGTTTGCCACCATCTTGGATAATGGTACTTGCATCATCGCCTGACATCATGGCCGCTATCTTGGACGACAGCGCCCTCTGGTGGTGGCACTGTGTACTAAGTCAGCTGGAGTCTTGACTTCGTGGTGAACACACCAGATGGCTGCACTGCATTAAAGTGTTTAAATAAAGACTTATGTGCAGTACTGGTCGAGTCCTATGCCCACCAATCCATAGCAGGAGGTGTCGGTCGGGTGACTTAGGTTAGTGGAGGTGAGATTTCTTTCCCACCATTTTCTTAGGTTAGCAGAGATACCCCAATTCCGAGATTCCATCTGGGTGAGTCAGCATGACATGAGAACATTTGTCTTTCCACAGTTGGATGGACACAAAATTATCGCTCATATATTGTCAGGAAGGAGCATCCCATTTTTCTTCTTCTTCTGGTGTTCTAGACCATCACTGGACCAGTCGCTTCCAACAAAGTCCTTGTTATAAAGATGCTTCAGCCACCCTGCTGTGATACCAGCTACATCATGTATTGGAGTGCAATGGGCTTAGATAGAAAAAAAGTTGTAACAATAATAATACACTCCTGGAAATTGAAATAAGAACACCGTGAATTCATTGTCCCAGGAAGGGGAAACTTTATTGACACATTCCTGGGGTCAGATACATCACATGATCACACTGACAGAACCACAGGCACATAGACACAGGCAACAGAGCATGCACAATGTCGGCACTAGTACAGGGTATATCCACCTTTCGCAGCAGTGCAGGCTGCTATTCTCCCATGGAGACGATCGTAGAGATGCTGGATGTAGTCCTGTGGAACGGCTTGCCATGCCATTTCCACCTGGCGCCTCAGTTGGACCAGCGTTCGTGCTGGACGTGCAGACCGCGTGAGACGACGCTTCATCCAGTCCCAAACATGCTCAATGGGGGACAGATCCGGAGATCTTGCTGGCCAGGGTAGTTGACTTACACCTTCTAGAGCACGTTGGGTGGCACGGGATACATGCGGACGTGCATTGTCCTGTTTGAACAGCAAGTTCCCTTGCCGGTCTAGGAATGGTAGAACGATGGGTTCGATGACGGTTTGGATGTACCGTGCACTATTCAGTGTCCCCTCGACGATCACCAGAGGTGTACGGCCAGTGTAGGAGATCGCTCCCCACACCATGATGCCGGGGGTTGGCCCTGTGTGCCTCGGTCGTATGCAGTCCTGATTGTGGCGCTCACCTGCACGGCGCCAAACACGCATACGACCATCATTGGCACCAAGGCAGAAGCGATTCTCATCGCTGAAGACGACACGTCTCCATTCGTCCCTCCATTCACGCCTGTCGCGACACCACTGGAGGCGGGCTGCACGATGTTGGGGCGTGAGCGGAAGACGGCCTAACGGTGTGCGGGACCGTATCCCAGCTTCATGGAGACGGTTGCGAATGGTCCTCGCCGATACCCCAGGAGCAACAGTGTCCCTAATTTGCTGGGAAGTGGTGGTGCGGTCGCCTACGGCACTGCGTAGGATCCTACGGTCTTGGCGTGCATCCGTGCGTCGCTGCGGTCCGGTCCCAGGTCGACGGGCACGTGCACCTTCCACAGACCACTGGCGACAACATCGATGTACTGTGGAGACCTCACGCCCCACGTGTTGAGCAATTCGGCGGTACGTCCACCCGGCCTCCCACATGCCCACTATACGCCCTCGCTCGAAGTCCGTCAACTGCACATACGGTTCACGTCCACGCTGTCGCGGCATGCTACCAGTGTTAAAGACTGCGATGGAGCTCCGTATGCCACGGCAAACTGGCTGACACTGACGGCGGCGGTGCACAAATGCTGCGCAGCTAGCGCCATTCGACGGCCAACACCGCGGTTCCTGGTGTGTTCGCTGTGCCGTGCGTGTGATCATTGCTTGGTGGGTCTAACACACCGGTGTCAATGTGTTCTTTTTTCCATTTCCAGGAGTGTATGTGTAGCTACCATAGTGTATCACATTGCTGACTGAGCTACAATGGTTACAGTATAATTAGAGGGTTATGAAGTAAAAAAAATACATGATTGACGATAATACATTTTATTTACACATCACCAAATGGTACATAGGCTGCAATAGATCAGTAAAATCCACTGTTTCATTTTTATGACATTACAGTATTTCCCAAATAACTGTTTCTTGTATGCATTAAATTCTGCTCATATTTCGCTCAGACTGATAGGAGAGTCACAAAACTCTGGTATTCCGCCCATAAATTTAACGTAGATGGGCTCCAGGCCTATTGGAACAACAGTAGCCGACTTTGGCACTGCACTGATACATGAACTGAAGCACTGTTCTAAATCATTCAGATGTATACTATACATAAAAAAGATAGTTCACAATATCTTTGTATACAGCTTGAATACATGATTCTTTGACACACGAAATAGCGCCATCCTTAATCTAAATAAGTTCATAACGGTAGAGTGTTGTAAATAAATGGATGTGTTTCCATATTTCACCCTGAGTGCTGCGCCATCACACATTGATGTGACCGACAGCGTCAGACCAGCACAGTAAATGTCTGGGGGAGGAAGAGATGGGTTATAGTTGCTCTGTAGTCATTTGAGCATTGATGTATGGCTCTACACGACGTACTGCATCCCATTCCGACTCCATAAACTGGACTTTAAAACCCTTCATCATATTCTCAATCTCCATCATCACATGCCAGTCACTGTCTGCTGCTTCTATGCCTATATTCTGGCACTTTGACCCATCAGCAGTTAAAATGCATGTAGATGTGAACAGCAGTTGTCGTGCAGTAGGAGGAATTGGTATCTTCTCGTCCACTAAATTTACACTCTTCCCTTGCAGTGTCATGAAACGTCCCACTGTTCAATGGGTGGTGCGTATATTGGAGTCCAGTACTGACCCACATCAAGCTGTCTGAGACCCCCAGTGCGCTTCTGCGAGTCAGGGACAGGCTGGGTGTCTTTACTGATGAGTGGCACAGACAATAGCAGTTCCTTGTCCTGCTCAAACATGCTGACCAGAGACACCACAGGATACCGCATGCTGCCGCCGCTGGTTTAGGTCCTGACGTGTTGGAGTACACTGTCACTGGTGCAAGTCCTGACTAGCTGGAGGCCGCTGTTGCTGCAGGTCCCGACAATTTGGACATCATCTGAACTGTTGAAAAAAGAAGAAGAATCTTTACGTGTAGTAATAATGATAGCAACTATGGACACATATAAACAATGACATGTAATTGGTACTTACTCTTCCGCTTCTTCCTCCTCTGCTGGGGGATGCTAGACGATCGCAGCAGCTGCTGCTGCTGAACCTAATGATCCTCCCACTGACTGAAGTTAGTGAGCTACTGCACCGGCTACACAGGGTGAGTCACTAGCTATTGCCACCAAGAATAATTCCGAAAGTATGTCAGTAGCTGAAAGGTTTGTGGGACAAAAGTTGTATGGGACAACAGGGAGCATAATATGACGTTGGTTCCTTGTTGCTAGGTGAGGTCGCATCAGAGATATGAAGGTCAACTTTGATTTTTTAAATGGTATGCTATAGTTTGGTACTTATTTTCTGATTGTGGCTATCGAGATGAATCAAATGATGTGTAACAGTAAGGTCTTTGAAGGTCAACGAAAGTCACAAAGGTGGTATGAACGTCTATTTACAGAAGGTGTTCTAAGTGATGACCATTGGTATCAATTCAGTGCTGCAATATTCTTAACATGGATTGAGTGGTATTCCTTATTACTTCGGCACTTATCGAAGCACATGTTCTGATAATTGTCTCTCGTATATAGTGCAAATAGTAAATATTCGCCGAATACGGGGTATCTATCTAATGTGCCATTGACATGTAAACACCATTCGACGGTTTCGCAGTCCAACACTAATAGGAATAATAAAATAGAATCGTCGAATCGGGTGAATGTGAATGATGTATTCCTTTGAAGAACAAGTCAATATGCTTCTCATTTACAGAGAATGCCAACGAAAGTCAGTGGGAGCTAGAGACTTATATGATGGAAGATATCCTCAACGTACTCACCCCACATGTCGTACATTTAAATATGTGTATAATAAAATGAGAACAACTGGATCTTCAACGCATCGGAAAAATATCTGGCAAAATTAGTAACGAGGAAACGGAAATTGGTATTCTTGCCACTGTGGTTCGAGATCCTTGTATTAGTTCACTTCAAATCTGGCATGAGCCTGAGTGATGTTGTTCGCGTTCTGCATCGCCATAAATATCATCCTTACCAGATCGGTCTCCACCAAGAATTAACTGGTACGGACTGTATTCATCGCACTGAATTCTGCCAATGGACCCAACTTCAAATTCAGAGGGATGACATATTTATCAATTTGATTTTATTTACTGATGAGGTTACATTCACAAACCATGGCAATGTTAATTTGCATAACATACTGTTGTGGTTGGCAGGAGAGCCAACACAGGGTTACTAATGGAGGCCGAAATGCACGCGTTTCAGCTCACGCAGGCTGGCGTGAGGTCTGGAACATGGCAAGGGAATTAGAATTGAGAAAAACGGACGTAGCTGGTGGAATACTTGACTTTAATCCATTAATGACGAACGTCGCTCTTGACGATACATGATTCAATATCAATAATAACTGACTATGGCGCCTTGCTAGGTCGTAGCAAATAACGTAGCTGAAGGCTATGCTAACTATCGTCTCGGCAAATGAGAGCGTAGAAGTCAGTGAACCATCGCTAGCAAAGTCGGCCGTACAACTGGGGCGAGTGCTAGGAAGTCTCTCTAGACCTGCCGTGTGGCGGTGCTCGGTCTGCAATCACTGATAGTGGCGACACGCGGGTCCGACGTATACTAATGGACCGCGGCCGATTTAAAGGCTACCACCTAGCAAGTGTGGTGTCTGGCGGTGACACCACACATACATTACTGGGCAACTGAAAATCCATGTTGGCTGAGGCAAGTTGCATACCAAAAAGCGTGCTCAGTGAATGTGTGGTGTAGGATTCTGGAGGACAGAATTATAGGCCCTATTTCATGGAAGGAAATCTTAATGGTAGGAAGTACACCACATTGCTGCAAGAAACATTAGGTCTGTTATTGGAAGAAATACCTTTAGGAACAAGCAACAGAATGTGGTATCAACACGATGGGTGTCCGGCACATTTTTTGCTGATGGCCAGAAATGAGTTGCAGAGACTATTCCCAATTCGTTGTATTAGACGAGGAGGAGATGTGTCGTGGCCGGCTCGTTCGCCAGACTTGACGCCTCTACATTTTTCTTGTGAGGATTCGTAAAAGACACGTTTATGAAGATGTTGCAACTACACCTGAATATGTGCGAGACAGAATTTTCAGAGCATGTGCTTCGACAAGCGACAATGTGATAAGGAGTACCACTCAATCCATAATAAGAAGATTGCAACACTGCATTGTTACCAATGGTCATCACTTAGAACACCTTCTGTAAGTGGACGTTCATGTCACCTTTGTGACTTTCGTTGACCTTCGAAGACCTTACTGTTACACATAATTTGATTCGTCTCAATAGCCGCTATCAGAAAATAAGTACCAAAATATAGCATCCCATTTAAAAAGCTGGCCGGGGTGGCCGAGTGGTTCTAGGTGCTACCGTCTGGAACCGCGCGACTGCTACAGTCGCAGGTTCGAATACTGCCTCGGGCATGGATGTGTGTGATGTCCTTAGGTTAGTTAGGTTTAAGTAGTTCTAAGTTCTAGGGGACTACTGACCTCAGACGTTAAGTCTCATAGTACTCAGAGCCATTCGAACCATTTAAAAAAACAAAGTTGACCATCATATGTCTGAAGAGATCCCACCTAGCAACAAAAACCAACGTGATATTATGGTTCCCGTTGTCCCATGAAACTTTGGTCCCACAAACTTTTCAGCTCTTATCATACTTCCGGAGGTATTCTTGGTGGCAATAGTTAGTGAATCACCCTGTATGTGTCTGACATCATGATCACGTGACCTGATGCAGCGCTGTCATTGGTTCCTGCTAAATTCCAGGGGGGGGGGGGGACATAACATCACAATTTAGAGATCCCTCTCGTGGTGGTAATGCGAGCTAGGTCAATCATCAATCACTCTGCAGCTGTGGAAAGGGACACATTTACATCTTAGGCAGACTGACTGGGCATTTCAAAAAGTGTAGGCAGTTCCAGTACAAGCAACCATCTGTATGAGTTGGGAAATGTATCTTCAAGCTGTCCCACTGCATCACTGTTATTTGCTGAAAAGTATTATTCTTATACTCGTCTGTTATCATTTCTTTCCATTCCTCATGTAGGAAATTATGAATGCAGCCCTCAGTCACATACTTACAGGTAGTACAGTTATTAAAGTGCTCCATGTACGATACCAACATCTTATCAGTTGAACACATTGCACCAATAGCTGAGCTTGTCCCATAAATTTCTAACAGGACAAAACCCAAAACAAAGGTAAACAACTATCCTATGTCCTTCCACACCAACAGCTCAGCATTTTTCCAGGTTGTGGAGGGGAGTGGAGAGGAGGGTATGGGGAGGGTATGGAGAGGGGTGGGAATTGCAGGGCGAAAGGGAGGGCTGGGAGGAAGTTGGAGAAGGGGAGGGGAAAAGCCCATGATGTCATCAGTGTGATGTTGTCAGAGCAATGTTGCCACACCCACTGCCACCATCTTAAATAAATTTGGCAACAGAGCTGACTGTGCTAGCATTGGCTGTACTCCTCTTCTGTGGACATGTTGTTGAGTCTACAATTCAAGCTTCTCACTTCCACAAGGAGAGGCAATGATTCCTGGAAGTGTTCTGAATTCCGCAAAATAAGTTAATTGACTGTTTGTTATTTTGATTGCGACACAGGGCGTTGGACTCGCTTGGTGCTGGCTGGAGAGCACTTTGAGATGACTTTACATTTGTCCATAGTACATTCCTGTTGTGTAGCAGTCCTTTCACTTCCAAATATTCTACTATTTTATTTACTCTTGTATTTAATAATTTAATTATACTCTTTTGTTTTTACTTTTAAATAATATTTCGTACACATCTACGTTCCAGAGAGCCTGAAAAAGTTTAAAAAATGCAGCCTTGTTGATATATTGTGAGAGGGAATATAGTAAAAAGTCGATAGATAGCAATGCGAATCGAATAACAATGTGAGTACAGTGCTAGAGGAAGTTAGTAGTTGACAGCAAGAGAGGAAATGGTGTGTTTATAACAGCACCTTTGTAGACTGTTTCCAGTGTATAGCTCGGACGTTGAGCTGAATGGATGAATGGATCAAAGTGATTCTCTTTCCAAACTAATGTCTCAAAAATAATAATATGATAGTTATGATATTCAAACAGTAGAGAGATACATTTGCTAAATGGACTTTGGTCAATGTACAATGCAGACTGTGAAGTGAAGGTCTAAATTTATTAAAGTACTTTTTCTCATGGACTATCAACTCATGCAGTAATTTGAAAGCTATAATGTTGACGAGAGAGTAAAGAGGTCACTAAGTGTAGTGCTTCTGAATCTGAGCATGTGGTGTGAACTATAAACATCATTACCGTAACTAATATTTAGGAAAATAATAGAGCATATATAGTGTTTGAACAATAGTGAGAAACTTATATTGAGCACAGTGATGTTGGTAGACACTACATTTTTCTGTGTGAAGCATGTTTGTTCTTTGTCGCTGACAAAAGATACCAGTGTTTCTCCACCGGATATTCTCAGTCGTAAGAACCCTTTTAAATAAAAAAACTTAATTTACAAAGTTTTTTTTGCTCATCTTACACCCAGGGTGGACCATTTTAATCCGTAATGGGTGTTAACTTAGGCTAGAGATGAGATACAGCAAAATGTTTTAGGTGAAAGTAGTAGGTGGGAAGGAGGGCGACGCTTTGTTACTAACGGCCGTGGCCTTGAAGATAATTTTCAAGGTGATTTAGAGGTTAAAATTACCTTTTAAATGGGAACCGTAATATTTGATTTAAGATTTGAAAAGAGTGGCAAATTTTAAGTATAAAATGATACACTATTCAAGGACATGGCAAGGTTCAATGATGATCAGATAAGCAAATATGTTTGTAGTTCTAGTAGCGATCATCTCGGCATAGAGGAGGGGTACAGCAAATTAGAATGTTAGATGCAAAATGGAAGGGGCATTCCGAGGAATGAGAGAGGAGGGGACTCGCTCAACGACTTGTAAATCAATGATCTTCGTTTTAGTTATACTTGTTCTGTCTTGAAAATGTCAAAATACCATTTACACGTTGTGCTGTATATATTTTTGCCAATAAACACGTCAATTAAAATTAAAAGTTCAAATCTCTCTTCTCTTTTTTCAAACCCGACGTCACAAATACGGGCTTCCATGAAACAAAACTCAACCTTCATGGATTTTTGATAATTAATTTTAAGATCATGTTTATTTGTAATGATACATGACCCTTTATGCAATTTCCAATTTGTATCTAACAATGTATTTTGCTGTAGCCATCCTCTACTCCGAGTTAAACTTACTAGAACTAAAATTATACTTGGTTTTTTGACCTTCGTTGAATTTTGCCATGGCCTTGAATAATGTATCATTTTTTACTTAAAATTTGTCGCTCTTTTCAAATCTTAAATCAAATGTTAGGGTTTTCATTTTAAAAAATCATTTTAACCTCCAAATCCCCTTGAAAATCACCTTCAAAGTCGCGACCATTAGAAGCAATGAGTGACCCTCTTGACACCTACAACTTTTACCTAGAACATTTTGCTGTGTCTCATATCTATCCCGAGTTATTCCCCATTACAGATTAAAATGATCCACCCTGTATATGTCTTTTCATTGTTGTTATCTGTGTCATGTAACTTTGTTCCAAATCTTTTAACTCATTCTTTTAGTACATCAGCATACACACTCAGCAAGCCACCGTACGATCGATGGCATAATGTACCTTGTATCACCACTGGTCATTTCCTTTCCTCCTCTACTCGCAAAACAGAGCAAGTGAAAAAGCTGTTTACATGCCTCCACACGAGCCCTAATTTCTATTATCTTATCATCATGGTCCATAAACAAAATGTACGTTGACGTCAGTAGAATCGTTTTGGAGTAAGCTCCAAGGGCCAGTTCTCTAAATTTTCTCAGTAGTGTTATGCAAAACGAGCGTCGTCTTCTTTCCAGGGTTTCCAATTTAATACTCGAGTGTTGAACGAACCCACCGGTAACATATCTAGCGACTTGCATTTTAATTGCTTCAATGCCTTCCTTTAATCCGACCTCGTGTGGATCCCGAACATTCGAGCAGCAATCAAGAATGGTTTGCACTAGTGTTTTACAAGCGGTCTCCTTTATAGATGAGCCACAATTTCTTAAAATTCTCCCAATAAACCGAAGTCAATCGTTCACTTCCTCTACTACCGCCGCCCGCAGCTCGTGGCCGTGCGGTAGCGTTCTCGCTTCCCGCGCCCGGGTTCCCGGGTTCGATTCCCGGCGGTGTCAGGGATTTTCTCTGCCTCGTGATGGTTGAGTGTTGTGTGCTGTCATTAGGTTAGTAAGGTTTAAGTAGTTCTAAGTTCTAGGGGACTGATGACCATAGATGTTAAGTCCCATAGTGCTCAGAGCCATTTGAACCATTTTTCTACTACCGCCCTTCGAAAGATTAAACTGGAACTAATTTTGTCATTAAATGCTTTTATACTGTAATACAAAATCAATGCGCAACCATTCAAACGTTTTTTCCGCCTTTGCTTATATCCTTTTCATATTTGCTTGTGTTACATGTTCTTAAACTTTCTACGGTGAAACGAAGTTTTCGATTTCATGCGTTTTCATTTTTCTAACATATAAATAGTGTTTGCAGTGTTTGTGTTACTTCTTTTTTATATATTTACAAAAATTTCATGTCTGATTGTTTTTTGCTTTATGCAGCGTGCTGGTGAAACACATACGTCACCTAATGTCCATCATTAACTCAGTTGGCTAAGAATGTGAAAGTGGATTTTCACTGGTGAAGCGTTTAGACAACATGCAAACTTCTAAACTGACAGAAGCGTTCTGACTAGAGTTCGTTTACATCTTAGAACTCGTCATACTAGAGAATTCCAGGACCATTGTGGGAACTTGCTTACTTGTTTTGGTGGATACCATTAAGGGTTTCAGTACAAGTGAGTATAATATTCCATTAGTAATGCATCAGAGTTACATGTCATTTTAATGTTTTTGTCAAATTCTACGTCAAATAAAAGGGCAAATTATTTTTGTTGCTGTTTCTTGCTTGAATATGGCCGCTTCTGGTAAATTTGATATTAGAGAGGGTCTCGTTGTGTCACAAACTCCATATGGAGTTAAAAACTTTGTAGAAAACCTTTGTTCTCTAATTACTGCGTTTCTAAATCATACGAACATCACTGGAGGAGACGTTAATCATCCAACAAATGATTGTGATACTTAAAGTTTTGTAAGTGATCAACATGACAAGACAGCCTGCAAATCATTAATAAGTCGCTTCCCTGAAAACATCGTAGAACAGGTATGTTGGAAGGCAACTCATGATGCGATATATTATACCCAATGGCCACAAATAAATCTGACGTCTTTGAGAATGTCCATATTGGTATCAGTGACCGTGAAACAGATGCAACAACAATTAATACGAAAGTGCAAGGACACTAGAGTTACCAGACGTCCGGAAATTCTCGGTCATGCCCTAAATTTTAACCATTTGCCCTGCGTATGAGGGTAAATTTTGAAAAGTCTCTAATGTCCTACATTTTCAGAAACAAGCAGTGATCGTTAGAAAATGAGCTGGCACCTGGGAAAATAGAGATGAATAATTGCTTACTAGCCGCAACTGCAGTTCACTATGGTAACATACTTACACCAGCTTCAGTCAAATAGCATACTCAAGCATTAGTAACATCGGACGAGAGATGCTGGAACGCAGCGTTTGCGCTCCAAGGCAAAGCAAAGCGGTGCTTTACTCTCATTCTTCTATTTGCATTTTGATCATCGAAGAATAAGGAAGTGGAAAGTTAACAGTTAATTCACAGTGCTTTTCCTACAAGCCAGATTTTCAGCATCTCATTGACTTCTGTCAGTGGTTTTTGCAGAAGGGTGCCATTGAACCTGAATTCACACACTTTGTACTTTTTACGGACGATTACTAGGGAAGGTGTGTTCAAGAGCCAAAATGAACACGTGTGTAGACGGAAAAATCCGCACGTCGCTTTGTTCGTCGCCACCAAGAGCTCTTCGCCGTCAGGTTTGGGCTGGCTTAGTAGGCGGTAATGTGAGTGGTCCACACATACTTCCCCGACGACTGAACGCGAACAGATACTTAGTCTTCTTAAGGAAAACGCTGACAGAGTTATTGGAACATGTCCCACTCAACGTGCGACAGAGCACATGGCACCAAATGATGGTGCATCTGCACACTTTGCTCATGCACAGCGAAATAAGTTGGCTGGCACATTTGGTGAGAACTGGATATGGCGCGGTGAGTTGGTGGCATAGCCTACACGTTTCCCGGCCTTGACGAACCTCGATTTTTTTTAGGCTGGGGTCACCTGAAATCTATTGTTTGCGAACCGTCTATGGAGACGGATGAAAGCAAGAATTGTGGCAGCCTGTAATGCACTCTTCACCTTGCGAGGGGTGTTTGAAACAGTGTGACAATCACACAGGAGTCATTGCATGTAGTGCATTCAAGCAGGCGGGCGTAGTTTCGAGCAGTTTTTGTAACTGTTTCCAAGTAAAGGTCATGAAATGTCAACCTCACATCTCTTTTATCTTTATGTCACAAAGAAACTGATAATGTTCCCCTGCAGATTTGATACCATGTCGACTAGGATGGCGGAGTGCATGCCTGCCTACCCGGCAGCACTCGACGTGTTAAATGACACCTAACACCGATAGTTACGTTATGCGGACATGGGTTGCTATATGAAATTTGCTTGTTATGGCGCTCTCTACAAGCCTTATCATTTTTCTTACATTCATTTTAGAAACATCTTGTATATACAGCGGCAATAGAAAAATATGGAAACACAGCGCTAAATGCATGCTCGAACATAAATGCAGATGCTACCCAAGCCTGCAGGTTGTACTGTTGTACTTGACAACAAACGGCACCTGCGCATTGTCCTCAACTGTCAGACGTGGTCAGAACAGTGTTCTCTATAATTGTGAGCGCATTATGTTGGAGCTAAGCAAATTCGAATGTCCGTAACTTTGTCATGCTCGTATAGTGACTGATTCAGAAACCAAGGTAACCGGAGCGTTTTGTGTGTCAAGAAGCACTGCATCGAAAATTTATACCACGTACAGGAAAAGCGGAAAACCACCACCGATAAGTCACAACGGGACGAAAGCTTGTGCTGAGTGATCGTGACAGATAGTCATTGATGAGAATTGTGACGAAAAATAAGATGACAACAGCTGTAGAAGTCACTGCAGAATCAAATGTCGCACTTGCGAACCTCGTCAGCTCCTAAACAACATCAAGGGAGCTCCATAAGTAGAGACTTTAAGGGCGAGCTGGGATTCCAAATCTACTCATCAGTGATGCAGATAACCGTAATAGGAAAATGTTATGTCGAAACCATACAATCTGGACTACGGGACAATGAAAGAAAATAATTTGGTCAGCTGTGTCGTTTACCACACTGCTTGCAATTTCTGGCCCAGTCTAGATCCCACGAGTGAAACATGATGGGATGTCTGTTATGATTTGGGCAGCCATATGGCTCTGAGCGCAATGGGACTTAACATCTACGGTCACCAGTCCCTAGAACTTAGAACTACTTAAACCTAACTAACCTAAGGACATCACACAACACCCAGTCATCACGAGGCAGGAAAATCCCTGACCCCGCCGGGAATTGAACCCGGGAACCCCTGCAATGGGAAGCGAGAACGCTACCGCACGACCACGAGGGCAGCCATATCGTGGTCTTCCATGGACCCCATGGTTTTTCTCCAAGATAGCATTACCACCAAGGATTGTGTGACCATTTTGGCTGGTCAAGTCCACCCCGTGGTTGAGTGTCTGTTTCCCAATGGTAGCGCGGTGTTGCAAGATGATAGTGCGCCTGTTCACACGGCTCGTGCTGTCCAGGACTGGTTTTGTGGCCACGTAGTTGAATTGTCGCATCTCTGCTGGCCACCAAAGTCGGCAGATGTAAATATTATGGAGCATTTGTGGACTATTTTGGAGAGAAGAGTTATATCTGTACTTGTCACTATTTTGCAGGAATAGTGGTATAAGATTCCCCTGGAAACCATACAGGACCTGTAGTTATTTATTCCGAGACAACTGGAAGCTGCTTTGAATGCCGACGGGTTTCCTATGCCGTATTAAACATGGTAACGTGGTATGTTTTTGGTGTTCCATATTTTCGTCCACCGCCTGTATAGGGAAGGATTACACAGAGGCTTTCTTATTCAGATATCGTCCGCCCCCGGTAGCTGAGTGACGCCGACACGGTAGCTCAGCGTGTTCGGTGAGAGAGCTTCGTGCTCTCTGTAATAAAAAAAAACTATCAAGGAATCGACGATCAACTTGAACGGATGTCTTATGATGTCCGCCCAGACCAAACGCAACGAACGATATGGAACAAAATGAAAAAAAAGTGGTCAGCGCGACAGAATGTCAATCCTAAGGGACCCGGTTCGATTCCCGGCTGGGTCGGAGATTTTCTCTGCTCACGGACTTTGTGTTGTGTTATCCTTATCATCATCATCATCATTTCATCCCCCAGTAACGCGCAAGTCGCTGAAGTGGCGTCAATTCGAAAGACTTGCACCCGGCGAACGGTCTACCCGACGGGAGGCCCTAGTCACATGACATTTATTTATTTACTCAGATATCGCATGTGAATGTTGGTTTCTTTGTAAGAATATAGTGTTATGCTTCGTGTACGAAGAAGAAAAGTCTACCAGTACGAGTCGAAGTTTGGCAGTCCTCAGGATCGTGACCTATCGAGGCTGCGTTTTTTCATTCTGCTGTATTTCTGTTTGTATTGGTCGCGATCCCACGACTTCACGCGAATATGGAACTGACAGGTAGAAGAGGGCTACATACACTGCTACACAGAATCTCAGCGACCCTTTTCAAAAAATATTCTGGGGTCATCTGACGTGGTATTAGAAGCCTTTAGATACCAAAAGTAAAGTCATTTATCAAATTTTTCTACCTATCTCACAAAGATTAAATATGGACGCCCTTTGTGACACGGCAGATACGTAATAGGTAGTCCCTACTCGAATCAACATGTCTCTTGGAACAGCAGCAAAGTCTTTAGCGATTAGCGCTCATAGCACATGAGATCTCGAGGCGATGGTGAGACAAAGACACAATTCTTTGACAGTCCCATAAAAACAAGATGCATGGTGTCATGTCTGGAGACCCTGGGGGTCGTCTCAACGTGAGACCTATCCAGCGCTGTGGTAGATGTTCATTCAGATACACTTTCACATCATAGTGCAAGTCGGTCAAGTTCCATCCTAAACGAAAACGAAATCTCGCCAGTCCTCTTCAAGTTGTCGTACCAGCAACGTCTGAAACATGACAAGGTACGAGTGTCCTATTACAGTTCTTTCTAGAAAGAAAAAGGGCCTATATAGCTTCGTTATGCACATGGTAGCGAAGTCGTTCAATTTCCGAGAATCTCTGACATGCTCAATGGTCTCCCGAGGGTGTCCTGAGCCCCTGGTTCAAACATTATACCTGTTGACTTTCCCGTTGGAAGGGCATTTCATCACTGAAAAATATCATGTTATTAAATGATCATTTTGCAGGAATCTCCACACGTCCACACTGGAAATAGTGCGACGTGTTTTGTCATCTTCAGTGTGTGCCTGCACAAGTTGCAGCTTGTAAGGCTTGAAAGTCAAACATTTAGGAAGAACATGCCAGACTATTTTTCGGTCACCCTGTATTCTCCACTCGGCCTTGCAGGTTCGTACAGCTGTGCCACGTGCCATGAGTTAGCAAATAAGTTTGTTTATAGCAAAATATGTATCCATAGAGACAGTGCGACGTCGTCTGGAGCATTTTGGAGTGTCAGCATGGCGACCATTGTTGCGGCTTTCCTCGATGAGCTAGTAGGGAGAGACGTTCCGACGCTGGTGCACCAGTGGACACGGATTTGGCACCACATCATCTTTTCAGACTACTTTGGTTCAGTGTAAAGCATCACGAGGAATGCAGTCGCGTGTGGATGCTGCAGGGAGAAGAGTATTGCCAGAAAGCATTCGTCATGGTCATACAGGCTCAAGACCTGGTGCTGTGGTACGAGGTGCAATTGGATATGCAACATGACCATCTCTGGTTAGCATAGCCATTAATTTGGACAGTAACCGTTACATCTCTGACGTCGTAAAGCCAGTGGCTTTGCCTTGTGCTCGGCATTTCCGTGACCTTATCTTTCAACAAGATAATGCAAGACTGCATACTGCTCATTCCGCCCTGGTCTGCGTCGGTACAGACGCCAGCCACTACGGCTGATATATTCTGGCATAGTGATGAAAACGTAGACTGGCATTCCTGTATCTGTCAGCATAGCTCAGTTCCACTCCATGTGCAGCTGGGTCAGCGTCATTGGTGCTGTCAGAGGAGTCAGCTCTGTGTACTACAGTGTGTTTCAAAGAGAATGACCTGATTTTAAAACTCCATATTTATTGACAAAAACATACTAGAAACTTGGAATGAATTAAAAAATACTCACAAGATCTTAAAGTTTCAGCTGTGCTGTTACAGATGCCCTGCGTATCCACCAGCTGCAGCACGAACAATTTCTAGACGATACCTAAATTAGCCATAAAGTGTACAGAATGTATCTGCTGTTACACGAGTTATGACAGTTGTTATTCTGTTCTTTACTTCTTCTAGGTCACGAGGCAAAGGGGAGATTAACACACTTTCCTTCACATTTCCTCACAAGAAAAAATCGCATGTGGCCGATCGGTTCTAGGCGCTACAGTCTGGAGCCGCGTGACACCTACGGTCGCAGGTTCGAATCCTGCCTCGGGCATGGAAGTGTGTGATGTCCTTAGGTTAGTTAGGTTTAAGTAGTTCTAAGTTCTAGGGGACTGATGACTTCAGAAGTTAAGTCCCATAGTGCTCAGAGCCATTTGAACCATTAGAACCAAAATCTCATGGGAACATGTTTGGCGAAGTTGGAGGCCAGGATCCCGTGAAACCTGTCCAATACTGAGGCAGAGTGTAATTGAGAAACTGAATTACGTTGTAGTGCCACTGAGGTGGAGTTTCATCTTGTTGGAAAATGAAGTAATCGGAGTCCTTCTGGAGTTGTGGTAAAAGCCATTTCTGCAGAACACGAAGACTGAAACGAGCTGTGTTTTCCACAAAAAAGAAGGGACGGTGCACTTTTTCAAGAGAAATAGCACAAAATACGTTCTCCTTAATCGCGTCTCTTTCGTTCTCAGTAATGTCATCAGGGTTCTGAAGTCCATAAATGTGCACGTTTGTCGGATTACTTTACTGCTATCATGAAATGTTGCTGGTATATATTAACGACATAGGAGACAATTTGAGTAGCTGTCTTAGATTGTTTGCCGATGATGCTCTCATTTACCGTCTTGTAAAGTCATCAGATGATCAAACCGACTTGCAAAATGATTTAGATAAGATATCTGTATGATGCGAAAAGTGGCAATTGACCCTGAATAAAGAAAAGTGCGAAGTTATTCACATGAGTACCTAAAGAAATCAGTTAAATTTCGATTACGCAATAAGTCACACAAATCTGAGGGCTGTAAATTCAACTAAATACTTAGGGATTACAATTACAAATAACCTAAATTGGAACGATCACATAGATAATATTGTGGGTAGAGCAAACCAAAGACTGCGATTCATTGGCAGAACACTTAGCAAGTGCAACAGGTATACCTAAGAGACTGCTTACTCTACGCTTGTCCACCCTATTCTGGAGTACTGCTGTGCGATGTGGGATCAGCATCAGGTGGGACTGACGGATGACATCGAAAAAGTACAAAGAAGGGCAGTTCGTTTTGTGTTATCGGGAAATAGGGGAGATAGTGTCACAGACATGATACGTGAATTGGAGTGGCAATCATTAAAACAAAGGAGTTTTTCCTTGCGACGAGATCTTCTCATGAAATTTCAAACACCAGTTTTCTCCTCCGATTGCGAAAACATTCTGTTGGCACCCACCAACATAGGGAGAAATGATCATCACGATAACATAAGAGAAATCTGGGCTCGCACGGAAAAATTTAAGTGCTCGTTTTTCCCGCGTGCCGTTCGAGAGTGGAACAGTAGAGAGACAGCATGAAGATGGTTCATTGAACCCTCTGCCAGGCACTTTATTGTGAATAGCAGAGTAATCACGTAGATGTAGTTGTAGATAACTGAAAATTAACCATGCTAAAAATGTATCGTATTCTATGTCCTCTGGCAGAGAATTCCTGAAGTCAACCCATTTCTTTTTATCATCGACTCGCAGAGCTTGCATTAATTGTAGTCTTTATAGTTTATATACCAAACGACAACTTAACACTCGCCAGACAGACGTATGAGGCATTGCCAGTTCTCTTCTTGTGCGGCGAGTAGTCTTCCGTGGACTGCGCTTAAACGCTCTCCGAATTTTTTCCACCATGCTATCTCTTACCTTTGTACAAGCATCCTGCCTCTTCATATTGGCGATACCAACGACGAATGTTTTTGGGTGCAGTGCCAAAAAGCCGACGAAAAGCACGCTGGACCGTAATCTGTGACTCGCTCTTTGCAAAATGTTGAGCGGACGCCATCTTGCTTCTGACTGCGTGTAAAGTGAGGAGGCGTAATGACAGACATCTAACGGCGATTTTCTGAAACTATAGGCAACGGACATTCAAAAAACACACATTTCCTTGCCAGCACGTCCCATGTTTAGTAATTATTATTGTCCAAAATCAGACCATTCTTTCTGAAACACTCTGTATATTTCACACCCTATATAACCGCAAGTTACTTACAAAGTTAATACTGTATTCTTCCTACAACACTGTATATTCACGCAAGTAGAATTTTGTTATTTTCCGTCCTGTCTAGTGTTGAAATTTTGATCACGCTGAGCTTGGAACCGATTTTAATGGACTTTCCGTCGAGGCGGCTGTCCCTCATGCCGGCTAACCCTTGACGCGTGTTCAGTTAGAGTGGAGACGGGCGCTTAATGGTGCGCCTGCCGACCAGCAACCCATACGACGGCCGTGTAGGACTTGCCACCTAGCACAAGGGCGTTACCGGGGAAAACGTTCGCTTGTGTGGTACAGTGTCAAAGGCCTTCCGGAAATCCAGGAATACGGAAACAATCTGTAATCCCTTGTCAATAGTACTGAACACTTCATTTGAGTAAGAGATAGTTGTGTTTCACAAGAACGATGTTTTCTAAATCCATGTTGACTGTGTGTCAATAGACCGTTTTCTTCGAGATAATTCATAATGTTCGAACTCAATATATGTTCCAAAATCGTGCTGCATATCGACGTTAATGATATGGACCTGTAATTTAGTGGATTACTCCTAATGCCTTTCTTGAATATTGGTGTGACCTGTTCAACTTTCCAGTCTTTGGGTATGGATCTTCCGTAGAGCTAATGGTTGTATACGATTGTTAAGAATGGAGCTATTGCATCAGCATACTCTGAAAGAAACCTAATTGGTATACAGTTAGGGCCCAAAGACTTGCTTTTATTAAGTGATTAAAATTGTTTCACTACTCTGAGGATAGCTAGTTCTACATTACTCATGTTGGCAGCTGTTCTTGATTCGAATTCTGGACTATTTACTTCGTCTTCTTTTGTGAAGGCATTTCGGAAGGCTGTGTTTAGTAACTCTGCTTTGGCAGCACTGTCTTCGACAGTATCTCCATTGCTACCGCGCAGAGAAGCCATTGATTGTCTCTTGTCGCTAGCATACTTCACATACGACCAAAATTCCTTTGGATTTTCTGCCAGGTTTCAAGACAAAGCTTCGTCATGGAAACTATTATAAGAATCTTGCACTGAAGTCCGCGCTAAATTTCGAGCTTCTGTAAAATATCGCCAATCTTCGGGATTTTGCGTCTGTTTAAATTTATCATGTTTGCTTTCTTGTTTCTGCAACAGTTTTCTGACCCGTTATGTGTACCAAGGAGGATCAACTCCATCATTTGTGAATGTATATGGTATAAATCTCTCCACTGCTGATGATACTGTTCTTTGAATTCAAGCCACAGTTGGTCTACACTTGTATTGCTAATTTGGAAGGAGTGGAGATTGTGTCTCAAGAAGGCGTCAAGTGGATTTTTATCTCTCTTTTTTCAATACGTATATTATTTGTTTATTTTTGGAGTATTTGGGGGTTACAATATTCAATCTCAATATGAGAATCCTGTGTTCACTAATCCCTGTATCCGTTTTGATGTTAGTAATTAACTCTGGATTATTTGTTGCTAAGAGGTAAAGTGTGTTTTCACAACTCTTTATTATTCGCGTGGGCGCATGAACTAACTGCTCGAAATAATTTTCAGACTTTTTGTTTTGTGGTGTTATTCCAAAAGGATTATTTGCCACTTATTCAGGTGTGTCGAATGCTTCATGATTCTACCTAATTATTTCATGTCGATTGGAGCTTTTCACCAAGTGTAGATGAAACAATCTATATCCATATAAAGTTACTTACAATCAGCGAAGTTTGACTTCATAAACTCGTAGTGAAAGCGGCACATGTGGTGTTTAGAGAGGTCGAGAAAACTCATATCGGTACAGACAGAGTTTGTGAAGTGGACTGAAACCTTAGCCACCGCCATAATGACTACTCCTTCACTATAGATGGTGACCCATTTGAAATTTGGTCTGGCGAAATAATATCTTGCGGCATAAGGCCCATCCCATCGGCAAAATAAGTGAATTTCGTGGTATTCTCTAACATTCCCAAGGTTTTTTTACTGCTTAACTTGTCAAAATGTTTTCAAAGTCACTCGTCACGATAGCCATCGGTTCGGTGCTAACATCAGTGTACTCCTTCAACCAGCAACGCTGCATGAAGCAGATGCCGCAGGCGATACTAAGAAGTTCCATACTCAACCTGAGACATTTTTGGAGGTTTCTGTAGTACAGAATATAGCGCTATTTGTTCCTCAGCGTTATCAATAGCTTTAGGATGGGACTATTTTGTAGGACTAGACTGTGCACATCATGCAAATGAGTGGTATGTCCCAGTTCTACCTCCAGAAGATATCCCTCACCAGCATCCTCATCTACATCATGGATCTCCTTACTCTGTTTGGCGATTTCTTTCTCAGATAACCATCGCAACCCTCCAAATGGTAGACTTCGTTCCATGGCATACACGTAAAGGTTGTTTATCTTCAGGTTAAGGATGCAGCTTAAATCGTCTGATGGCCTGTATTTCCTCTCACTAACTAGCAGTTTCCTCACCTTAGCATACCTGAACATGCACTGGCAAAGTCCACCATGAATCCCATGTTCGAAGAAGAGTGGCTTGTCAAAATCAGTCAACAGTTCGATGCTGGCGTGTGTTCTTCTTAACATTGCATCCCGTGAAAGCGCTGGAGCGGTGAAATGGAAGGCAGGATCCAGAGTGTAAGTGTCCAGGCATATACTCCAGAACTTCTCGAAAATATGTATGAGCAGGTGTACATCGGTGTTCATGTACAATCTAGCATATTCACCTGAATCAGGGATGTCGAACTCGTGCGAAATCTGTATCATATGCTCATACCCCACATCTGTTATGGCAGTGTCTGTTAGTTCGCTGGACAATGCAGTTATAGCAGACATTGTGGTTTTATGGAATCTCCCTCTAATCCAGGTTTTCATATGGAAAGACTCCCTTCTTCATCACAGTATGAAACTTTGTATCATCAGGATATCCATCTCTGGTGGCATGTGTATATTCCTGATGCATGGTCTCAACAAGTTGTTGAAGAGATGTGTGCATGAAGTGAAGCAAATCCAGTAATTGGAGCATTATTCTTGGCATGATCCTCTTGGAAGAAGAAATGTACTTTTCAGTCATGTCATGGTCGGCACTGACCTTTTCACACTTCCACCTAAAAACATCCAAGCGTTGAACGAGAGAGTGGGCATCATATCCGCTGAAACTGTGAAAGAAGACCGATATATGCTATGACAATTGGAACTTGAAGTTGCATGCATTGAGAGCTGTGCCGTGTAACTTCCTCGATAGATGACAATGGTCTCTACAGTGAGTTTACACATCTCCATCGAATGACAACTCACAGATATGACAATTAACTGCCTACTCTCATAATGCATCATTCTCCTGCAAGTTGGTCATAAGGACATTGTCACGATAAATCCCACTAATTTACCGTACAAGTTTTTCACCCACAGAGAGAAACTATCAGGCAGGATTATCCCCAATTTATGATTCGAATTTGTTGTGATGCAGTCATATGAGCATACAACTTTACATGATGCGACATGTGGTATGCGTCATTTTGTGAGGGTAATGTGAGAGGTGGAAGGGTCACATTCACAGTGTGCCACATGAGCTAAGAGGCATTCAGAGTCAGCATATAATATGAAGGAGTATCATTCGTGGCAGTGAACATTCTCAAACATTAAGTACCTTTTATCATTAATAGGCATTTCCACACGTACCGGTTCCTCACTCAAGATATCACTGAGGTGATTTTCAAGATACTCTCTCAGTATAAATGAATTGAGACATCAATGGCAAGAACAGTGCGCTCGTTTGCTTCTACTCAACTCGGAGGAAAGTAGGTGGGAAACTCTTTTCATCCACAGGCAGAGTTGCTTGTTACACTTGGAGAATAGCAACAAATCAACATGTTTGGCACACTGACCCATTAATTTACAAAAGTAGAGGGGCTCAGTTACTTTATGCTGTACATCATTGTTCTGCACAGCGTGCTCATGGTCTTCACCTTGTGACCTCTCATCATCAAGGGTATAAACATGAATCGAAATATAAGGGCTTTGCCTCTCTAGTGCTGGCCGGTGTGGCCGAGCGGTTCTAGGCGCTTCAGTCTGGAACCGTGAGACCGCAACGGTCGCAAGTTCGAATCCTGCCTCGGGCATGGATGTGTGTGATGTCCTTAGGTTAGTTAGGTTTAAGTAGTTTTAAGTTATAGGTGACAGATGACCTCAGATGTTAAGTCCCATAGTGCTCAGAGCCACTTGAATCATTTTCTTTTGCCCATCGAGTTTTGGAGTGTAATGAGATACCTTGGAAGTTATAATGCTCACGAACATTAAATGTTTCATATTTTCTAGACACTGAACATCTTTTGTGTAATTATTATTGCTAACCAGAAGCGACCATGCAAAACAGTATACATGCCTCTCATGTAGACTCCTCATTTTAAAACATGCCTGCTTAGCGGCGACATCTTTCAGAAGAGGAATAAAAGCAGACTTCTCTTACATCTATCATAGACATATCATGGTGGGGTACATGGCTGAGTAATTTACCTGACCCTTTTCCATGCAAGCTGTAAAAATAACCGAGTATGACAGTCTTGATGAAAGTTCCATAGTACACTACGACTGAATAGCCCTGCGATATGACACTAGTTCTCCCCCAAATTTGGGCAATGCTCGCCAGCATTCCATCAAGTATATTCAATAAAAATAACTAAATGAAAAAAGAAAAAAACATGACAATTTTAAAAACAGAGAAAACTAACAGTATTGTTGGTTAGAAGTTGTTCTTCACTTGTTTCATACCGAATTTCAAAATATAAAGAGTCAGAATTTGTTTGTGATTTGTGTTAATTACATTTTAACAACTAGGAAAAATTAGATGACAACACAAAGTTGTTTAGTTAACAAACCACTAAAAATCGAATTACTACAGAAAAATTGCTGTATTAGTTTTAAAAATTATCGAAATGCAATGAAAGTTCCATTTGTTATTTTTGCTGATCTTGAAAGTTTCCTATCATACTTAATGAAATATACAAACATAAACTTAGTGGTTTTTGGTATAATGTTAAGATTATAAATCGACATTATAAAAATTCAGTTGCCTATACAAGATCAAACTATCAATATAAAGTTATAGAATACATGAAAAAAGAAGTTGAAGAAATTAAAAAAAAATTATTCTGAAATTGGTCAATGTAAAAATTAGAACCTAAAGAAGACCTAGTACATGCTAAACCTAAAACATGTTATTATGTAGATATCATTACTCACAAAAAAACAAAAAGTACATCATCATGAAAGCTTAACTGGGAAATACACTCCTGGAAATGGAAAAAAGAACACATTGACACCGGTGTGTCAGACCCACCATACTTGCTCCGGACACTGCGAGAGGGCTGTACAAGCAATGATCACACGCACGGCACAGCGGACACACCAGCAACCGCGGTGTTGGCCGTCGAATGGCGCTACCTGCGCAGCATTTGTGCACCGCCGCCGTCAATGTCAGCCAGTTTGCCGTGGCATACGGAGCTCCATCGCAGTCTTTGACACTGGTAGCATGCCGCGACAGCGTGGACGTGAACCGTATGTGCAGTTGACGGACTTTGAGCGAGGGCGTATAGTGGGCATGCAGGAGGCCGGGTGGACGTACCGCCGAATTGCTCAAAACGAGGGGCGTGAGGTCTCCACAGTACATCGGTGTTGTCGCCAGTGGTCGGCGGAAGGTGCACGTGCCCGTCGACCTGGGACCGGACCGCAGCGACGCACGGATGCACGCCAAGACCGTAGGATCCTACGCAGTGCCGTAGGGGACCGCACCGCCACGTCCCAGCAAATTAGGGACACTGTTGCTCCTGGGGTATCGGCGAGGACCATTCGCAACCGTCTCCATGAAGCTGGGCTACGGTCCCGCACACCGTTAGGCCGTCTTCCGCTCACGCCCCAACATCGTGCAGCCCGCCTCCAGTGGTGTCGCGACAGGCGTGAATGGAGGGACGAATGGAGACGTGTCGTCTTCAGCGATGAGAGGCGCTTCTGCCTTGGTGCCAATGATGGTCGTATGCGTGTTTGGCGCCGTGAAGGTGAGCGCCACAATCAAGACTGCATACGACCGAGGCACACAGGGCCAACCCCCGGCATCATGGTGTGGGGAGCGATCTCCTACACCGGCTGTACACCTCTGGTGATCGTCTAGGGGACACTGAATAGTGCACGGTACATCCAAACCGTCATCGAACCCATCGTTCTATCATTCCTAGACCGGCAAGGGAACTTGCTGTTCCAACAGGACAATGCACGTCCGCATGTATCCCGTGCCACCCAACGTGCTCTAGAAGGTGTAAGTCAACTACCCTGGCCAGCAAGATCTCCGGATCTGTCCCCCATTGAGCATGTTTGGGACTGGATGAAGCGTCGTCTCACGCGGTCTGCACGTCCAGGACGAACGCTGGTCCAACTGAGGCGCCAGGTGGAAATGGCATGGCAAGTCGTTCCACAGGACTACATCCAGCATCTCTACGATAGTCTCCATGGGAGAATAGCAGCCTGCATTGCTGCGAAAGGTGGATATACACTGTATTAGTGCCGACATTGTGCATGCTCTGTTGCCTGTGTCTATGTGCCTGTGGTTCTGTCAGTGTGATCATGTGATGTATCTGTCCCCAGGAATGTGTCAATAAAGTTTCCCCTTCCTGGGACAATGAATTCACGGTGTTCTTATTTCAATTTCCAGGAGTGTACATCCTTCAACAAAGGTTTTGAATGTCACCGAGTTTACTACAATGACTCTTTATACTACACCGATTAAGGTTTGTACAGTAACTTATAAAAAATAAACATAGCTCATTGTGAAAAAGTAAAGATTTTAATTGGTTAATAACATCCTTACAAAACCAAGCAGGCTCTCTGCTAAGTGTACTTCTTGAAAATAAAAACAGTGAAAATCTTTATCTCTTGATGGTGATTATCAGTCTTAAGTAATGAGTATGTCCTCCTCACAAATGTATAAGTTCTTCCATTCTGTTCACCTTGGTATATGAGGTCCTATACCTTGGTAGCAGCTTCAGTGAGGTCCTGAAGATTTTCAGGTGCTTTCGAATGCTGTGAAATGGCCACAGTTGATGTTGCATCACTGAACATACCAAGGCACTACTAAAGTACGGTGGAGTCTTGTGTTGTCATGGACCACGATGAAGTTTTCACCCATTTCCCGCCGTTAAGATTGTTGTAGGACCTTTTGGGGAGCAGTGAAATCGCTGTAGATAGGAATTAGAGTGGTCCACCGTCCCATTATTATTGCTGTCCAGAACATTACGCTGCGATATGCAAATGGATAGGCTTCCAGAATGTATCGGCGTTCCTGCTGTCATCTGGCGCTTCTCCAACCTCACATGTCTAGCACCTGATCACAAACCTATTCTCATCAGGTCAGAAAATATGACATTACTCCATTCTGCAATGGTCCAATGGTGATGTGCTATTGCAGTGGTTCCACTGGTTCAGTGTAAAATTTCTCATTGGTCTTCTGGAATAAAGACCACCGTGATGCAATTCTCTACTCACTGTTTTGTCTGAGATACGAATCCCTGTTGCCTGGGAGAAGTCATTCCCAATATTTTTGGCAGTTGTTGGGCATCTCTGACATTTGGAGGAAACTACATTGCATTGGTGCTGTCATATGAGAACAGCGACTGCAGCGTCTATCATTCACATTTCCTTTCTCCCTGTATGTTCTCAGCATCTTAGACATGGCACCTTGAGTGACATGTAACTGATCGGCAAAATCTTGCGATGACCAAGTGAAAGTAAAGCCACTATCCTGACTCTACCAAAGTGTTTTATGACTCTACATGGCATGTTACTACAGTGCTGACCACAAACTGAATGAAGCTGTTACTGATACTGGACTGTATACAGTGTGCCACTGCGGCAGCAGTATGTTTACATCACTATGAAATGGCCACAAGACATGACAGAAGTAAATTTCGTCCAATATATTCACTCTAACTGGATAATGCATGAAATGCCTATGTCAATGATGTATCGTAGACTACATTTAACGATACTATTCCAAACTTTTCTTGTACAGAGTGCATATGTTCATTAACTAATAATTGTAATTTTAAAAATCCAAGATTTGTTTGTATTTAGTTAGATAATATATCTAGCTGTGATTCACATTTGCTAATGTAAGAACTTCGTTAGGAAGAAAAAGAAAAAAAAGCAGAAAATCTGAAATTGAGATTTATTGATAGATTTAAATGTATAGCTTCAAATCTTGACACGTTTTACCAAATTTGGAAAAAAATCAAATGACAATCATTAGAAAATTTATCCATAACATTTAGTAAATTTGGTACAAAAAACTTGTTGATCCTTATCTAATTTTGATACATTATTGATAGAAAGAGATATAAGAGATGGCAATACACAATACTATAAAATCTATGTAAAAACAAATATATATTTAATGGCTTATGATGGAAATAAATATTTAGATGCAAATAATTTATATAGTTGTGCCACAAGTCACTATTTTGCATATAATGAGATTAAATGGGGAAATGCAAATTGCTTTGATTCTAAAAAATTAAGTGAAATCCCAAATACATGAGAATATGGGTATATCAAGAAAGTGGTTTAGAATATCCAAAGAGCTGCATTTATCTCTAGGAATGAAAGTAACAAAAATACATAGATTTCAAAATGTAAAAAACTATATTGGTTGAAAAAGTTTATAGATTTGAATACTGAAATGCAAACTTTAAGAAACAGATAATATTGAAAAAGATTAGAATAATGTATAATTCAGTACTTGGAACATCAATGGGAAAAATTAGAAATAATGCTGATATGATATTAGATTCAAATAGAAGGAAATGTGGAAGGCTTGTTGCAACCAAATGTTAAAGGAACAACGATGGAAGAAATGTAATGTTGACTTTGGTGCTTGTGTTGACATGCAACTCAAAAATGGTTCAAATGGCTCTGAGCACAATGGGACTTAACATCTGAGGTCATCAGTCCCCTAGAACTTAGAGCTACTTAAACCTAACGAACCTACACACACATCCATACCCGAGGCAGGATTATAACCTGCGACCATAGTAGTCGCGCAGTTCCAGACTGAAGCGCCTAGAACCGCTCGGCCACAATGGCCGCATGCGACTCATTTGCTCTACAGTACTAGCATCAAGCACATCAGTATGTAGCATCAACAGGTTAGTGTCCATCACGAACGTAGTTTTGCAGTCAGTGCAATGTTTACAAATGCGGAGTTGGCAGATGCCCATTTGATGTATGGATTAGCATGGGGCAATAGCCGTGGCGCGGTACGTTTGTATCGAGACAGATTTCTAGAACGAAGGTGTACCGACAGGAAGACGTTCGAAGCAATTGATCGGCGTCTTAGGGAGCACCGAACATTCCAGCCTATGACTCGAGACTGGGGAAGACCTAGAATGACGAGGACACCTGCAATGGACGAGGCAATTCTTCGTGCAGTTAACGATAGCCCTAATGTCAGCGTCAGAGAAGTTGCTGCTGTACAAGGTAACGTTGACCACATCCCTGTATGGAGAGTGCTACGGGAGAACCAATTGTTTCCGTACCATTTACAGCGTGCACAGGCACTATCAGCAGCTGATTGGCCTCCAGGGGTATACTTCTGCGAATGGTTCATCCAACAATGTGTCAATCCTCATTTCAGTGCAAATGTTCTCTTTACGGATGAGGCTTCATTCCAACGTGCTCAAATTATAAATTTTCACAATCAACACGTGTGGGCTGACGAGAATCCGCACGCAACTGTGCAATCACGTCATCAACACAGATTTTCTGTGGACGTTTGGGCAGGCATTGTTCGTGATGTCTTGATTGGGCCCCATGTTCTTCCACCTACGCTCAATGGAGCATGTTATCATGATTTCGTACGGAATACTCTACCTGTGCTGCTAGAACATGTGCCTTTACAAGTACGACACAACATGTGGTTCATGCACGATGGAGCTCAAAAATGGTTCAAATGGCTCTGAGCACTATGGAACTTAACATCTATGGTCATCAGTCCCCTAGAACTTACTACTACTTATACCTAACTAATCTAAGGACAGCACACAACACCCAACCATCACGAGGCAGAGAAAATCCCTGACCCCGCCGGGAATCTAACCCAGGAACCCGGGCGTGGGAAGCGAGAACGCTACCGCACGACCACAAGATGCGGGCACACGATGGAGCTCCTGCACATTTCAGTCGAAGTGTTCGTACGCTTCTCAACAACAGATTCAGTGATCGATGGATTGGTAGAGGCGGACCAGTTCCATGGCCTCCACGCTCTCCTGACCTCAACCCTCTTGACTTTCATTTATGGGGACATTTGAAAGCTCTTATCTACGCAAATCCAATACCAAATGTAGAGACTCTTTGTGCTCCTATTGTGGACGGTTGTGATACAATACGCCATTCTCCAGGGCTGCATCAGCGCATCAGGGATTCCATGCGACGGACGGTGGATGCATGTATCATCGCTAACAGAGGGCATTTTGAACATTTCCTGTAACAAAGTGTTTGAAGTCACGCTGGTGTGTTCTGTTGCTGTGTGTTTCCATTCCATGATTAATGTGATTTGAAGAGAAGTAATAAAATGAGCTCTAACATGGAAAGTAAGTGTTTCCCGACACATGTCCACATAACATATTTTCTTTCTTTGTGTGTGAGGAATGTTTCCTGAATGTTTGGTTGTACCTTTTTCTAACACCATGTATAGTTTTTATGATAACCATTTATACATTTTTACATGATGTTAAATAACCTCCTTTGTGTATTCCACAAAGCGAGAAATATTAACTCATTTCTCAATTTATTACTTTTTTTCAATTTTCAGATTTAATCCTTTCCATTTAGACAGCAAAAGTTAAATAAGAAAAGATTAAAATATGAAATATAAAATATCTTCCATAATTTAAATATATTTGTTATAAAGGATTATGTGTATAATTAGCATCAACAACAAACTTAAATTCAGTGTTAAAAAATACTAATGATTATGGATGAAAATAATAATTTATTTTTTAAGTTCAAAAACATAGCTGAAGTTTTAGAATTAAAAATACAAAAGATGCAACCTTATACCATGTAAGAAAAATTTGGAAAAAATTATGAAAAATAAAGACAGCTATTTGCCATTCATACATTCATGCATTAATTTTATTAATGAACTAGGTTTATATTCATTAATCATGAGTAAAAAGTTATATTAGCTGAAAATTTTCAAGATTAGGGTTGATGAAGGAGTTTTACCAATAATTACCAATCATGATGAATATAAATTTAGAAAACAAATAGCTCTTTATAAAAGTGAGATAAATGATAATGATTATTGTATATGAGAAATATCAACAATAAATAAATTACATAATGGCATAAACAAATTAAAAGGTATTAAAAAAATAATAATGACCATATAAAATATTTAAATAAATCAGTCAATGAAAACTTAAATAGGTTATTACCTCACATTTTACACCAAATAATTACTCATTAAGTTTTTTTTAAAACTATTTGAATAGTTTAATTTAAATATTATGTTATGACAAAACAAACACGATTACAAAATTAATATCAAAAATGGAAATCTAAATTACTTACAGATGTTAAGAATTATATATTATTCTAATTCAATAAATTTATTCCAAAGAATTAAAAAAATTAAAATGCTGTTTGACACCAAATTATTTTTATATTTTACAACAATACACACATAAAGAAATGATTGTTGATGTAACAAATACACATCAAATTGAACTGTTTACACTGAAATGTGAAAGCTGCATTGCATGATGAGTGGGATGGAAGTACTGACAGAGAAATAAGCCACAGAACTCTCTTAAAACAGTAATTGCTGAGGTTGTTGTCAGAACTACTGTTGTTTCTCAGGTACCCCTTTTCCCATTTTTCATGTTTTCAGGTAGCTTACTAACACTCTTCAGGAACTGCTCAGCATTATCGTGCTTGCCTTCGAAAACTTTACACACTGCATATTTTTATTCCTATAGGACATTAATTTAAAGCATACGAATATTACGTCTATATAATTTACTGCAGTAGAACCTTAAAGTATCTGCTGTACTACTGCGTACTTGACTGCTGCTGAAACACAATGATTTAAAAACGCTTAAGAGGAACCAACTTTCGTTTTATTGTTATGACCTGGTCTTATTACATTCCCTTGTACGTTTCAAGTACTATTAAACTTTTTCTTTTGGTCAAATCGTACACAGCTTTACAACAGGCTCAATGGAGCCAGCTGGAAGTAACAAACTATTGTCTTCAGCTACTTGTTTGGGAAGAATACTGTGGTCGCAAACTGTTGAATGGCTTCTCACACCCTTCGCAAAAAGATTTACATCAACCATTAAATACAGTTTCTTAACACCATCCTTTTGATTCATCTAAAATTGATTAGGTGTATAATGAAGCTCTTAAACGAAAATATGTATTAAAATGTAATATGATATACAATTTGCAGCTCTTACACAACTGTGCTATGAGTAAGTTAAACTTAAGAACAGGAAGAAGGAAAAAAATCTATGAATGAGAATCGAACTTCAGGCCATTACTTTAACAATCCAGCATGCTACCTATAATGCTAAAATCACCAACTTCTTTTTATAGCTAAGCTAGTTTACTTACATTAAAATGATCCTTACAGAAATGAAACACACACAGTCACCACTAACACATTTGTATCTCTACAAGCGAGTTACAACACATTTAACTTATCTTCTCGATCTTTGGGACACTCATAAACAATTTTTCACGAGTTTTTATACGTTATTTGTATAGTATGGTACTACACACTATTTGTAACCCATTTTGGAAACTTAAATACCAAAGCAAGGTGCACTGTGAATTAATTTTACGACAGTAGTAGCAGCATAATAGACAGTGATGTCACAGGCGTCACATGACTCAAATGGGGTGTTTCAGGTCGCTTTAAAATTATTTTAAACTTTTCTTTACATTTGTTTTTAAAAAATACCGAAATTCACGAGGAAAAAAACATGTTATGAGCATAAAACGACATAATTAACCATTCAAGACGATTTCCAGACAATAGTCAGATACCCTGTTGTGTTCCTGTTTATGTTTGCACATGATCCTTTCACAGAGGTAGATCTGTGTATCTGACATAACTCAGTTTGTATGTTTAATGCTGGGCATATTTTTCTCTGTGTACACATTGGTTATCATTTGCTTGACAGTCTCTTGTAACTCTGTCTCTAACCTGTCACGAATTAAAGTTTCTTTCTCTCATAAAAAATTATCAACTTATGTTTCATGTTTTGTTGCTATGACAGCTACTTGTCTTACTGCCTGTTGAACTTTGGACTGTAGTGTTTCGTTCTAAGCGTATTGTATAAATATCATTTGTCAATTTTTAAGCTCTTCTGGCATGTGTTTCATTGTAGTTCTCAGTGGGGAGATGTCACTAATTACTCATTCTAAGTCGCTACATATTACTTCAGTGACGTGATTCGCAAAATTTGTTTTCAAAGTATTCTACATCTGCGTAAGACTGCTAATATCTTTAGTCAAAGCCTTTTATCAAGTTTATTCTTGTTTTCATCAAACCTTTTGCCAAGTTTTTGACTGTTTTCATGAAGTTTTTGATCGAGTAAAGCTTCTATACTTTGATATAGTTGTACAAAGTGGTCAAGTGTGGGATTTGCTACTTTGGAACTACTATTGCTCACCAGCCGTTATGCTGCATCTCTTGGATGAGTGATGACAGGACTACCATTACCATGAACATTTTCAACATTAGCCTGAGGTGTAGTATCTTATGTGTTCTGTTCCTCTGAAATTTCTATCGGTTTTGTTTCAAACTTCATTTTAACCATACGTATGAATTTGTTAAATGAAATAACCTTCTCTTTTTTGTTTTGTGTGCACTACATAAACAGTTCACAGCTTAGCTGTAACTAACTTCTGCCACAAAAAAATATTTCTTTGCAAAACATTTGTGTATTGTGAAACATGTTCAACTGCAAGAATGTTTTCGCCATGTTGTGAAACATATATAGAATGACAATTTACCACAAAAATAACAAATTTTGAAACTACTAAAAATTAAACCAAATTCTATTCATAGCATACAGTGGTGCCTGTAAAAATCAGTTCTACTTCCACAGTTAACTTTAAGAAGCGCTGTGAATGAGTACCATTGTTCTTTATCCAACATGCTGTTTTGCTGCAGCCGGGAAAATATATCAGAAATAGTTTTTTTCTTATTTTTCAGTTCTGCTTTTACTTTGTCGAATTTTGGAAAACATTTCCTTATTACTGTAGGTTGCTCAGCATCATGAGCTCAGGTGTATATAGCATGAAACAGACAAATATTTATGTAACAGTAGTATTCTTTTTTTGTATACATAAATATGATGTATATGTATTTTTTTACAACTGCTTAAAATCTCCATCTGTGTGACTTGCGGTTCCTGATGGGAATAGAGAAATCCTTGATAATTTTGAAAGTCAGATATGTTCGCAATATGAGAATCATTCTCTATGGAATGGTTAGTCACAACACACAAACGAGGCTTACATTAGCGAGAGAGGTGTCAATAGGTTATTTCCTAGTGCCATATTTCATTATTACGGTTAGTTTTAGGTTACAGGAAAAAAATACTACCAGTCTCGCTTTAGATCGGTATGCAGGAGGCAGAGGGAATCTCTTATGAGCTGACCTGGAGAAAACAATTATTCTCTTTATATTTTGACCAAGAAATTGGAAAGTTAAAGACTGCAAGTTCTTGGAAAGCATGAGAATTTTTCCCTTAATTTTTATGTACCACAGAAGTAGCCACTTTGACACAGTGAAAGCCAGCCAGGAATTAATATAGTTAATCTCCTTCGCCTTCTCTACAGTAAAAGGTGCAACAGGACTATAATTATAATAATGTACACCAGTTTCTTCACATAAATGGTTACTATTAAATAACCATACTCCCATCTAGCCAAACTTTGTTCAACACTAAAAAGTAAAGATGCCAAAATGTGCCAAAGCAAGACCAACGTTAACATAGCCACTGTTTTCTACAGTGGTCATGATACTGCATCTGGCACCGAAATTATTTATTGTAACGTTTCAGACCATATGACATATGTTACACAGAGTAAATAATATCCCACTCAGCAAAGTAAACTATGAAAAAAATTACAAATATACAACTCATAGCCTCAATAATTGTAATGGCACGCATAGTACAAAGACAACAAAAAAATCAATATACAAGGAACGAAAACGAAAACCAGAACACAAACACCACAGACACTAAAGCACACACAGAAACACGAAACAGTAACACTCATTATATGACTAACAGAAACAAATTGTTCACTTTAACATACAAACACAAACCAAGACACAGAATAGCAAATACAACAAAGAAACAGAGATTACACATTGCTTACAGAACGAGAAACACATTCCAGCTACATTTATAAACAACAGTGTACAAACTAAATAAATTCCAGGGAGCAGGTATATACCAGTTAGAACACCAAGAATGTGAATCACTGTATCCAGGAATTACAGGGAGGAATATCAAAACTAGATCTAAACAACATTTAAGAAGCTGGAAGTACGGAAATAGCCATTCTAACTTTGCTCAACACCTGATAAACATGAACATGTACCATCCTGCATGGACAAGACTTGAAAATTATTTGAGTGAAAAATTTCAATAAAAAACTTCTGACATTACAGGAAAACTTTCTTATACAAAGCGTCCTTGCAAAGAGAAGGAGAGTAATTAATGATCAGATGAACATAAGCATTTACTTACTTATCATGTTAGAAACTAAAACAATAAAAAACCAGAAAAGTGAAATGTAACCAGGATAACTAATTTATGAATTTTTCTCCCCCCCCCCCCCCTCTCTCTCAACATAACTCATTGTAAATACACACATGGTGATCTCGCAATGAGAAGGGCAAGTCAAGTGTTGTAATAAATGCGGATCAAAAAACGCCAGAAATTGACCAGATGGCGTATGGGGACTGTATGAACACATCTACAGGACTACACACATGGACCTGCAATACTGGAAATCGTAAGTAACATCAAATGATAATTTAACTCCATGAAACTTGTTTCTGATCTGAAGCACGAGACAAAAAGATCAGAAAACTTAACATAGTAACATACTTGTAACTGCTACATAATGTAATTTATTATATGTATAAAAACAAACATGTACCGCAGGCCACTGTAGATCTTTCATAAATAAAAGCAGCAAAATGTGTATAGCAAAAACAAACTGCCTTTCACTTAGTTGTAAAGATGGAACATACCACCATGATGGTTGATCCTTTTTACACTGCTGGTCATTAAAATTGCTACACCACGAAGAGGACGTACTACAGACGTGAAATTTAGCTGACAGGTTGAAGATGCTGTGATATGCAAAAGATTAGCTTTTCAGAGCATTCACACAAGGTTGGCGCCGGTGGCGACATCTACAACGTGCTGACATGAGGAAAGTTTCCAACCGATTTCTCATACACAAACAGCAGTTGACAGGCATTGCCTGGTGAAACGATGTTGTGATGCCTCGTGTAAGGAGGAGAAATGCGTACCATCACGTTTCCGACTTTGACAGAAGTCGGATTGTGGCCTATCGCGAGTGCGGTTTTTCGTATCGTGACACTGCTGCTCGCGTTGGTCGAGATCCAACGACTGTTAGCAGAATACGGAATCGGTGGGTACAGGAGGGTAATACGGAATGCGATGCTGGATCCCAACGGCCTCGTATCACTAGCAGTCGAGATGACAGGCATCTTATCCGCATGGCTGTAATGGGTCGTATAGCCACGTCTCGATCCGAGTCAACAGATGGGAATGTTTGCAAGACAACAACCATCTGCATGAACAGTTCGATGACGTTTGCGGCAGCATGGACTATCAGCTCGCAGACCATGGCTGCGGTTACCCTTGACGCTGTATCTCAGACAGGAGCGCTTGCGATGGTGTACTCAATGACGAACCTGGGTGCACGAATGGCAAAACGTCATTTTTTTGGATGAATCCAGATTCTGCTTACAGCATCATGATGGTCGCATCCGTGTTTGGCGACATCGCGGTGAACGCACATTGGAAGCGTGTATTCGCCATCGCCATACTGGCGTATCACCCGGCGTGATGGTATGGGGTGCCCTTGATTAAATGTCTCGGTCACCTCCTGTTCGCATTGACGGCATTTTGAACAGTGGAAGTTACATTTCAGGTGTGTTACGACCCATGGCTCTACCCTTAATTCGATCCCTGTGAAACCCCACATTTCAGCAGGATAATGCACGACCGCATGTTGCAGGTCCTGTACAGGCCTTTCTGGATACAGAAAATGTTCGACTGCTGCCCTGGCCAGCACATTCTATAGATCTCTCACCAATTTAAAACATATGGTCAATGGTGGCCAAGCAACTGGCTCGTCACAATACGCCAGTCACTACTCTTGATGAACTGTGGTATTGTGTTGAAGCTGCATGGGCAGCTGTACCTGTACGGGCCATCCAAGCTCTGTTTGACTCAATGCCCAGGCGTATCAAGGCCGTTATTGTGGCCAGAGGTAGTTGTTCTGGGTACTGATTTCTCAGGATTTATGCACCCAAATTGTGTGAAAATGTAATCACATGTCAGTTTTACTATAATATATTTGTCCAATGAATACCTGTTTATCATCTGCATTTCTTCTTGGTGTAGCAATTTTAATGACCAGAAGTGTGTAATTTTCAGATTGAGTATTATGTTGTTTTTCCACTGCTCAAAAAACTTTTTACTTTTTGAACTTTTTATATTTTTGTTTAGGTTGTTCAACAGCATCTGAATCATATTTTGCGAATATCTAATTAGGACCAAAACCTAAGTAATTTAATTTTTAGACTTATGCTTAAAATCATGAATATGTTTACCAATTACATTTTAGTAGTAACCACAATGTTTATTTTTAATGTGTCTAATACTGGTTTTAAGTTGTTAGAAAATCAAGAGTAGCAAATCACTATGTGTATAAGTTAATTAGTTAATTAATAATATAAATTTTCATCTATTTTAAGCCTTATATATACATATATACATACATACATACATATATATATATATATATATATATATATATATATATATATATATATATATATATATATATATATATATATAATGTTGATTTTCCGTCATTAGATTTTTTCATATCTACTGTAAAAAGATCCAACATCATTCAAACTTTTACTACACATTTCTTTGGAATAATCGAAATTGAAACCACCAAAAGAAATTCATTATGAATTTGATACAACATTTATAACCCACTTAAATATATTTTAGGAATATGACAATGTGTGTCTTTTTTACGGCTTTTCCCCATTTTTCTATGCTTTTTCACGTTTTCCAATTTTTTCAATAATCCACATGTGAATTTACAACTGTGTACATGCTCCTATACATAAGCAGGTGTGGCTTGATAATTTTTATGCTATCCGACTCTGATACAGAGTTCCAACCCAAAAACCTATACTCATTCCTCTAAATGTCAATACTAAGCGCCAAAAAAAATGCTGAAAGACATGTATGTACATGGATTGATGTGACGGTAGAGAGTCGATTTCGTTCTGTTAGAAACTTACTTTCTCTACTCTCACCTCCTTCCCCCCCACCCCCAAACACATGCATGCATGCACAGCGCACTTAGACTATTTCGTGTGTTGGATTCCTCCACATGTCTCCTCTCCCTCCCATCAGTGATGCCACAAGCATTGTCAGGCAGTGGGCTGTGGCAGCGCCAGCATCCAGTGTGGTTTCAAAGTTGCATCCTGTGTTACGTGCGGGACATTGCTAATTGTGGACTCACAGTGCACTATATTGGGTGATACTGTTCTAGCAGACCCACCCGTGCAGAGTAACACTGGGGTGGGGCCAGCTGCAGAATAATTCTTGGATAATGTTTGGTATTTTTACTATGAACTGTGTGTAAGTTAATTAGTTAATTAATAATATAAATTTTCGTCTGTTTCCGTCTCTCTCCAAAGAGGCGCTCTGCATCGTGGTGTAGCTTCCTGTCCAGGTTTCGAGAGGGTGCGTTTCTGGACGAGGTATCGAATATATTGCTTCCCCCTAATTATACCGCCCGAGGAGACCACGAATATAAAATTAGAGCGATTCGAGCGCTCACGGAGGCTTTCTGTCAGTTGTTCTTCTCGCAAACCATAGCGACTGGAACAGGAAAGATAGATAATGACAGTGGCACGTTAAGTGCCCTCCGCCACACACCGTCTGGTGGCTTGCGGAGTATAAATGCAGATGTAGATGTAGAGCTTACTTTATATTGTTGACCTTGTGCTGCTGAGCAGACACTTCCTTCACAGCTGAACATATGGTTTTAATTTTATCCTGTGAATTAGCTATTCTATTTGTGTACCACATACTCTTTTCCTTCCTAATAACATTTGAAGCACCTTATAATACTGTTTGCAATGGGTCACTGAACTATGATTGTCACTACCTCTAACATTTTGATATAATTCCCACTTCGTTCTACATGATATCCTTATCGAACTAGTCAGCAAACCAGGCAGCCTTTTACTGCTAGTACCTTATTTAGAACATTCTAATAGAAAGTAATTCTCAAACAGAATGAGAAATGTGTTAAGGAAAGCTTTGTATTTGTCACCTATGTTATCAGCATTATAAACATCTGGCCACTCTTGTCCCATAATAAGGTTTAAAAACACTCTATTGCTGTTGGATAGGCTTTCCTACATACTTTGTAATTATATGTGACATTTGTTTGAGTATAAAAGTCTTTTAGTGTTAAAATTTGTGCATCATGGTTTGAAAGGCCATTCACCCTTTTACAAACAGACTGCCCATTTGTTAATGAAGAATGAATAAATATATTGTCTATGGCTGTACTACTGTTTCCTTTCATCTTAGTTGGAAAAAACAGTCTGCATCAGATCATATTAGTTTAGGAGATGTACCAACATCATTTTTCTGGCAAATTCATATACAAAATTAATATTGAAGTCAACACACATAAGTAATTTTTGTTACTTCTTATAAAATGAACCAAGAACCCTCTCTACCTTAAGCAGAAATGCTCTGAAGTCATAGTTAGGGGACCTATAAAAAAGAACAATTAGCAGTTTTGTTTCATTAAATTCAACTGCCCCTGCACAACATTCAAATATCTGTTCAGTGCAGTGCCGTGATATGTCTATGGAATCAAATGGAATACTGTTTTTAGGTACATAGGCACTCCCCCCACTCCCAAACGAACTCCTTGAAAGACAGCCAGCTAATCTGCATCCTGGTAAAGGAAGACTCTGAATTGTGAAATTATTTAAGTGGTGCTCCGATATACCAATAATGTCCAAGTCAACATCTATAAGCAGTTCACTAACCTTATCTCTAATACCTCTTATATTTTGATGAAATATGCTAATTCCTTCTCTACTTCGAAACCTGACGTCCTCTGAATGTGATTCCTTAGTTAGAGGGACTTCCTTTCAGCAGGCATACCTACCAGCTGACTTCAATCTAAAAAAGGTGCAGCTTTAACAACTATTACTACAGGAATTTTACCACGAGTGATCCCATCAACACCCACTACACTGTCACCTACAAGCTTTGCCAGCTACCCTGTCCATACATACTGTGGTGTAGGCCATGCCTAGTGAAACGCGACCTTTTAATAGACTCAACTGGCACCATTTCCATGTGACCCATGCCCACTGCCATCAGTGCATTCTCCAGTTCAGTATTAAGGCGCCTAACAGCCACATTAAGATGGGGCCAATAATGACGCTGAAACAGTTGCACAAATTGGATATTAGTGCCACCAGTTTGAGTAGCTGTCTTTACCAGATCACCCCCTACATCATATTCCCTGTCCCTATCAAGACTATTCCCTGCTCGATCCACTATCACTACCTGATCATCTTTTGTAAAATTCCTACATAACTCCCCTGTGCTGACAGTCACCTGAGCCAACCATGCACTAGGCTTCACAATGCCAGTGATCTGGTACCCACTCCCCAACACTTCCTGCAAGTGCTGGCCCACACTTCTACCATGTGAACTACCTAGACGCAGAACCTTCTTCTTTCTGTTACAATTTGCAACTGACTTCGGCCTCCTAACTGATGAGGACTGCTGCATGCTTCCTACACCTACAGCTACAAAAGGCTCCTCTCCACTCATCTCTGACAGTTGGTCTAATCTATTGTATATACACAAAGTACAACTATCTGAATACCTCCTCCCCCTAGTTGCCTTCTTGCCAACTGCCACCTCCCATTCTCTAACACCCCTCACCCTCCTCAACCTGTCTAGTTCCTCCTCTGCGTATTGAAACTGCACCCAAGGGCACAGATCTCACCGTCCTGTTCCTCTATCAACTTATATCTACTACAGATTCTGCTTTCCAAGGAGAGGATCTCGCTAGAACGACCACTGACGTCCCCAATACATCCCACCCCCCCCAGTGAAAATACTTTCAACAAATCCCACACCATAACCCACTACTCACAAACCTACAACAAAGCCCACACTTCTCACTCATGGTAAAATTTTGCAGCTACTAAAAAAAACTAAACGTCTACGTTACCTAAGTTCAATTACACTAGTAGAACTGTTTACAGAACCAACAATTGTGGTCTCGAAATTCTCTCTCTAGTAAGAAACCACCAACTTTTATTAATACTACTAAACCACAACTAATGCCAAACCAATAAAACTTTACAAAATTTATTAGCTAAAAACATAAATTCAAGCAGCCACTGGAACACACAACGAAGTTAAAACAGTGAATGAAAATTTTACCGAAATATTTCACTAGAAACAATAGGAAACGTCGGCTGAAAACCATCGAACATAATTTACCAAACGCACAGATATTTCTCAAAAACACAATGAGCGATCGTTTCTAAAAGTTTATTGAATCGTTGTTTCACCAAAAAGAGCACGAGACATCGTTGAAAACTATTAAATTTAATAACTATATAACAGAGCACAAACAACTTTGTCAGAACTTAAGAATCGCTACAATTGCAGCTGCACGCCACGAAATATAACCATACTGCTAATATTTGGATCAACGATTGAAAACTACTAAATTTAATATTCGAATACAGTGTACAAAACTCCGACAGTTCTTAGCTTTAGAACTGCTACAGCTCCAACTGCGCGCCGCGAAATGAAGACACTACTAAGTACCGAGATGTGAGACTTAAATGAACGATGTAAGCACACTCATGAATAACAGACCATTCGAGTCAATAACACAGACAGGAATACTGAGATTAATGAAAACAAACTTATAAGTTACTTTTACAGCAAATATTAACACAAATAAACTTTAAAGTAAGTAACTGAAGACTAAAACGGTATAAAATATTGACGGGTAATTTCAATAACAGTGTAGCACACGTGACGTCACACAAAATATCCTACTAGTGTAACAAATGTGTCTTTTACACATATTAAACGGATTTCCTTCATTATACCATCTTCTGTCTCCAGTAAACATAGCGACGATTTAATATTTTTTTGGAAGATCTTACTTTCATGTTCTCTTATACAGAATTTATTGATAAGGCCATTGTACTGTTATATTATAAGAAACACTTCATGTAATTCTAAATACACACATCAAAAAGAGTTCCCAGGACTACTGAAGATAGACGTTGACTGTGGATATTGTATCACATACACAGTCCCTTTGACTGTTCAGAGATGTCACTAAACCGGCCAAAGATGTAAACAAACCTGCATGAACAACGCCAACACGGAGGGGGCCCAACAGCCGATAAGTTCCTGTCATTCCAACAGGAAGGAGGTACACAGCTCGTGTTGTTTGTAGTTCAACCATGCCTAGACAGTCAATACCGCAGTTCGATAGCGTCCGCATTGTTATTTTGTGCCAGGGAGGGCTCTCAACAAAGGAAGTGTCCGCATTGTTATTTTGTGCCAGGGATGGCTCTCAACAAGGGAAATGTTCAGGGATCTCGCATTGAACCAAATCGATGTTGTTTGGACATGGAGGAGATGCAGAGAGACAGGAACTGTCGATGTTAGAGAGAGGGAGGGAGAGAAAGAGAGAGAGAGAGAGAGAGAGAGAGAGAGAGAGAGAGAGAGAGAGAGGTGCTGTCGATACGTGCCTCACTCAGGCCGCCCGAGGGCTACTGCTGCAGTGGATGACCGCTACCTACGGATTATGACTTGGAGGAACCCTGACAGCAAAGCCACCATGTTGAATATTGCTTTTCGTGCAGCCACAGGACGTCGTGTTACGACTCAAACTGTGCGCAATAGGCTGCATGATGCGCAACTCCACTCCTGACGTCCATTGAGAGGTTCATCTTCGCAACCACGACACCATGCAACGCAGTACAGACGGGCCCAATAACATACCGAGTGGACTGCTCAGGATTGGCGTCACATTCTCTTCACCGATGAGTGTCGCATATGCCTTCAACCAGACAAACATTGGAGACGTGTTTGGAGGTAACCCGGTTAGTCAGAACACCTTAGATACACGTCCAGAGAGTTCAGCAAGGGGGAGGTTCCCTGCTATTTTGGGGTGCGATTATGAGGGGCTGACGTACGGTAACGTCTGTATGATACATGAATGCCGTCCTCAGACCAATAGTGCAACCATATTGGCAGCAAATTGGCGAGGCATTCGTCTTCATGGACGACAATTCGCGCCCCCATCGTGCACATCTTGTGAATGACTTCCTACAGGATAACGACATTGCTCGACTAGAATGGCCAGCATGTTCTCCAACGTGAACCCTATCGTATATGCCCGGGATAGACTGAAAAGGGCTGTTTCTGGACAACGTGACCCACCAACCACTCTGAGAGATCTACGCCGAATCGCCATTGGGGAGAGGGACAATCTGGACAACAGTGCCTTGATGAACTTGTGGATAGTATGCCACAACGAATACAGGCATGCAGCAATACAAGACGGCGTGGTACTGGGTATTAGAGGTACTAGTGTGTACAGAAATCTGCAGCACCACATCTGAAGGCCTCGCTGCATGGTGGTACAACATGGAATGTGTGGTTTTCACGAGCAAGAAAAGGGTGGAAATGATGTTTATGTTGATCGCTATCCCAATTTTCTGTACAGGTTCCGGAACTCTCGGAACCGAGGTGATGCAAAAATTTTTTGATGTGTGTAGTATTTAGAGATTTTGAAGCCAGCACTTTTCAAAATTTTATAGCCAGGCTTTTGGGCTGAAGTGTACAGTCCTTGCAAGTGATCTCTTCATTTGGTTATGCTGACCACTGGACGCCGAACTGTGGCAGTCAGTTTCTTCGCTGGTATAGTCTATAAAAACTGAAACACAATGACTGACTTCCAAGCCATCAGAGAGCCGCCCCCTCCTCAGCATTCCATTCTCTGCCACAGTGTCTGTGGTAGGCCTCGTTCCAGCGTTACTATCGATACTGGCAAGCCATTGCTATGGTAACCAATACATCCATCTTTGATACTTCTACTTTCAATTAGTTCATACAAGTGACCACAGAGGGCAGTCTACACAGAGAACTACCAAATCATTTTTGCTATTGTGTTTCTTTATTTTAAATAGATCATGATAGCACAAAGTTTTGTAAACTATAAAGACAGCAGTTTTACTGCTGTCCTGAAAATTGTGTCTTAATCAAAATCAGTGTGATTGTGCACAATTGCCTGTAAGCTGTATCACTTACATTGACTCATACACTAAGAAAGAGACTTTCGTTATCGCACAGGTTGTATTGGTGACGCAACTGAGTGACTATTTCTCGAAAAGTAAGTATTGACAGGGACACAGCATAGCTTCTGTAAGGACCATAGCACTGTCACAGCAATTACAGGATTTATTCATGATGTGTATAGTATCACTGATCAAGGTACGTAAACAGCAGCCATATTTCTTACCTCACTAAAGCTTTTGACTCAGTAAACCATAAGCTACTCTTAAGTAAACTTGAGGCATACAGTATAACAGTCACAAACATGCAAATTCACCTGGTTAACAGTAATCAGTGCCCAAAGCTGACCTACGAAATCAATGATCAGGTCATAAATTTCCAGTCTAGATATCAAACAGTCACAAAAGGTGTACCCCAGAAGTAAGATTTGGACCTTTCCTCTACATTGTGTGCATAAATGATACAGAGCTATCTCTTAATTTGCAGTTGGTAATCTATGCAGATGACTATCATTTTTGTCAAACAAAATGATGAGTTAACACTGGTTGCATTGATTGTTTAGGTCAGGTAACTATATCTTCACACGTATTAGTAATTATTACTTAACTTGCAAACGGTGTCTGCAAACAGCGTCAGTGATAACTATGTAGCCTTAATACCATTTATTAGATCATGGGTTGTGGAAGTGACATGGGTGAAATGGAGTAACTCGTTTCAAATTTTGATGTTTTATTTCCAATCAGTATTAATTACCACAGGATGACAAACACTGTCAATTTTCACATGGAATTACAAATTAGTATAGAACAAACATGCTGTGAATCATACATTCTTTTCATACCCACAACTAAAAGACTTTCACGAACTATTTGTCATTACAGTCGCAACGCAAGTGATGCATTTGGCATAAAAAGGGTAATAACAATATTTTAAAAATAGTATAAATACTTCTAAAGTTACTGTCTCTATGTTACATTCATACCTTAGCCAGATATCGATCTTAAATCAATGAAATATAAATAGTGACATTTGTCTTGAATAATTTTAAAACACTTTGATAGATAAGACTAGGTGATAATGTGTTGTTTTTATTCTTTTATTGTTATTTATTGGAAAACTAATTTTCATAGTATAATATTATGACGATGATAAGGTCCCATACTCTTTGACAGAGTATAGGGGACGATGTGGGAGATCTGTACTGTTGTACTAGGCAAGGTCCTAGTGGAGGTGGATTGCCATTGCCTTCCCCTGACCATAATGGGGATGAATAATATTGTAGTATGTATAATTATAGATATATAAATGAGAAATAAATATGTGGCAAAGTGTCACATGAGAGCTAAGGCATCATAAGTTTCTGTAGTTGAGAGAATTTCCATCAGGTCTTGACTTATTACAATATCTTCCTCACACAATTACAGAAAAAGCATTTGTATGAGATTGCGTGACTTTATAAAGTGTACTTGAAAATTAGTTGCCCTATAAGAAATTTTAATTATTTTTTAACTTCCTGTATAGTGTTACAGCGCACAAGGTTCTTCTGTCATGACAACATGATAGAAATGGAAATATTTGATAGTGAAATACCACTTGTTGCATGAAAACCTTAAGAAAATGTAAAGAAAAATGGTATATTTTTAAGCAAATAGAATCTTCCTCTAAGTCTTGATTGATAGTATCAAGTGTAAAAATTATAAAATGACATTGTAATCAAAGTTTTGATTATCTAACATTAATTAAATTTTAAATTTTTTCTTTAATATTACATATGAAGTTACATGACCCTCTAATCATGTACTAGACAGATAATCGCAAGGTAAAAACACTTTCAAATATAAAAAAGTACACATCAAATAAAAATGAGTCTACTTTGTTACAAGTAACACTTTCTCAAATTTTTGATTGTGAATGAATTCTTTGGGTATATGTTAAGAATGTTCTTCATTTAATTAAACCTCAAGCACATTTTGGACAGCACTTGTATCATAGTTCTAAAATGTTGTTAATTAATCTGACAGTTAAATTGACTCTTTTTTCATATGAATGTTCTTTTGTAAGAAAAACATTGTATTTCTGCTGAAATCTGTTAACTGTCTGTATATGACGAGAGTTCATATGCAGAATTGTGAATTAGGAGACAAATAATTTGGTACTCATCATGGCTTCCTGACTTCATTGTTTTGCCTAAGAAACGTTTTTTCATTGCCCAAGATTGCCAATAGCATTATGGGTTCTCCCATGGTTTTCGTCTGGATCAGTCATTTAAAAGTCAAAGCGTGTCACATTTTTGTTTGTTAGGGCAAACGACTGGCTGACGACATTACATAAAATATACTAAACGTTTCCTAGGGACTCTCTGGGTATAGATGGTCTTACCAGGAAGAACAGAAAAGTTTACTTAGTATGTCTATCAGTATTCGATTAAGGACATGGCTGTATCTAGAATTTCAAGAATGAAAATCTGCATTTTAAATAATTATTTGATATTTAAATTCAAAGTTGTAGGTTTTAAAGTTCCAATAAATACTTAAAACTGCATTAAAATAAAGAGATCAATAAAATGGAAGGCACAACACGTGAAGCATGTGACATAGGAGATTTACATACACAGATTATGAAAGACTGGGAAAAAGCTGTATAATAAGTTATTTGGGACATAAGCTCCCTTGACTCAATTGTGCCATGACAAATGGCACAGTGTAGTTTCATAGAAACGTAAAATGCATTAGAGATTTCTCTTTATTTTCTGTGTCTCCTATTTCCATTGCGCCCAGTACCCGATTTCTTTCAGTTAAACACTGGTACACTGAACACTGTTAATGATAGTGTCAATAATGTCCTTATTTTCACTTGGAATGGAATCATAAAACCTTTCTTTTCTACAATAATACTTTTTCATTATGTTAGGTCTTGAACCTTTTTCTAGCAGTAACGGTTTGTTTGTGAACTAATATACTTATGTTCTAAATTTTTCTAAGATCATTATGTAAATGGCTGAGTAGGCTACTACTCACAGAAATTAAATTTCATGTGAGTGCAATGCCTGTTGGTACAATTGGGAGATGGGGGAATACTAGATATCCCCTACACCTGAATAGGAGATGATAGGAGGTAGATTGGCTGTGCTTCTTGTAGATAATATACTGGGACCCACCATCACACATAGCAAAATCGCTATGGTTACTGGTGTCAGAAAATCACCATTTTTAGGTTAGAGTCAGGAATCAGTACCCTATCTTGAAACAAGTCAAAATAACAGAAGAGTCCCATGAAATACGTAAGAATGCACAGAAAGGTAAGGTTAGCTTATTTCATCACAATATTAGAGGCTTCAGTAATAAGGCAGAAGAGCTTCTGGTCTCTTTGGAAAATGTAGTGTTCTCTGAACAGATAGACATCATGTGCCTTTCTGCACATCACATAACGACAGGGTTAGATTAGTTACATATAATAGTTTACACTCTAGTAGCTAACTCATGCAGAATTAATATGAGAAAAGGAGCAGTTGTTACTTAAATTAAGACAGAAGACAAATCCAAAAACATTGAGAAAAGTAGGTTTTGAAGTAATCACCACATAGAAATCTGTGCTGGTGAATTAATTACGAAAAATAGGTGACATTTAATTGTAATTGTATGTAGAATCCTACACGGAAATTTTGAACTGCTCATGAGGACTATTGATTTCTTACTGTGTTGTATATCAGACAGTAGAAAGCACTGGATAGTATGTGGTGACTTCAATGTAGATTTGCTAAACAATTCTGACAGGAAAAATGATTTGGAATCCTTATTTGGATCCTACAATTTGATGCCAGTAATTAACTTAATATGGGTGCATAAAGATGGTAGAGTCCTAATTGGTAATGTTCTCTTTGATGAAGCTCAGAGGAAGGAATAACTGTATGCCCAGTAACAAGTGGTCTCTCTGATCATGATGCACAGTTAGGATAGAAAAGATAGTGTCTTAAAGTATGGATACTCCTCAGTGGAAATTAGTTAGAATAATTAGTGAGTTCAGGACAAATGATTTTAAGAATAGCTTACAAAAGATGACCTGAGATGAAATTTATAATGAACCAAACGATAACATAAACTTTAATCTATTCAATGATATGCTTATTTGAAAATAGTTTTCCACATAAGGTAATCAGAAGGGATATTAAAGAGCCATATAAAATAAAACCATGGATCACTAGAGGGATTAAAGCAGCTTGTGAAAGGAAAATGGATTGCATCTGTTGGCAAGAGCGTGTAGAGATCCTGCAATAGTTGCACACTACAAGAACTACTCAGAATAATATTATCTTATTAAAAATTATGGAACATGTGCATAATGGCAGAAATCTGTAGTTCCAACAACAGACTTAAGGCTGTGTGGAATATAGTGAAACATAAGACACAACAACCAGACACATGACAGGACGTCATTATTGAACTGAATGGAAGGGCTATAAATGATGAATCACAATTAACAAGTATATTGAATAATCATTTCTTAAATATAGTGAAATCATAGACAAACTGTCCAAAAGGAAAATCACAGCAGTATTTTGATAAAGTAACTCTCATAAAAATCAGTGCTATAGATTTTTTACCAACTACTCCCTCTGAAATTACGAAAATTATACTTTCTCACAAATATAAAAGCTTATCCGGGTTTGATGGATTTTTCCAATAGTGTACAAAAGATTAGTTCCTACACAATTAGACCAGTATTATCTGAAATATGTAATGCAACACAAACTCAAGGCATTTTTTCAGAGAGACTAAAATATGCCATTGTTAAACCGTTCCTTAACAATGGTGACAAGAGAGATATGAATAACTACCGACCTGTTTCACTGCTGACATTAGTTTTCAAAATGTTTGAGAAAATGACATATTCTAAAATAGTGTCTCACCTCAGCAACGATAATATCCTCAGGAAATCAGGTTCTGTTTCAAAAGACCTGCTCTACTGAGAATGTCATCAAATTTGACAATTGTTAAATAATCAAACAGCACTGGTTGGTATTTTCTGTGGTCTGTCTAAGACATTTGACAGTGTGAATCACGATATTCTCCTAGATAAACTGAATTTTTATGGGACTGATGCTATAGTCAACAAATGGATAATGGCATATCCAACGAAAAGAATGCAGAAAATTGTATTTTGTAATTCAACCAATTTAGTCCAGGGACTTAATTCTGACTGGGGAGGAATCATGTATGGCGTCCCCAAGTCACAAACCTAGGTCCACATTGTTCCTTAAATATGTAAATGATCTTCTCTCTAATATACAACAAGCAGAATTAGTTATTTTGCAGATGATATTAATGTTGTATCAATCCAAGTATATGTACAGAAACAGAAGAAATGGAAAATGAAGTTCTTAAATATATCATTGACTGATTTTATGCAAGTGGTCTCGCAATCAGTACTAAAAAGACATATTAAACTCACTTCTGTAAATCTAGGGCTAATGCACCAATGATAAGTGTAGCTGATGGAGAGCAAATAATAAATAGGATGGAAACTTCAAAATTCGTAGGTGTCAATATCGATAAAAATTTAAACTGGAAAAATAACGTTTTGAAACTCCTGAAACAACTTAGCTCAGCCATATTTGCACTTAGAATTATTGCAAATCTTGAGGACAGACAAATCTGTAAGCTGACATATTTTGCATACTTTCATTCAATAATGTCACATCGAATAATGTTCTTGGGTAACTCATCTTTAACAAAGAAAATTTTTGTTGCTCAAAAATGTGTTGCAAGAATAATATGTGTGCTTACTCATGACCATCTTGTAGCCACCTGTCTAGAAGTTGAACATTCTGACTACAGCTTCATAGTATATTTATTCCCTCATGAAGTTTGTTGTAAGTAACCCACTACAGTTCAAAAGGAAAAATGATGTACATAATTATAATACCAAAAGGAAAACTGACATTCATTACTCTATATTAAGGATGTCTTTACCCAGTAATGTAAAATGTCTGACTGGCTGCAACATGAAATCTGAAAACAAACTGAGAACGTTTCTGCCTGACAAGTCATATTTTGTAGAACAATTCCTAATATTATAATGTGTAAAATGTGATAGTAAGGAATTACTAACTGACATCTGAACATCTTTTTACTTTAAAAAAATTTCCTGGGTAATATTCAGCAAGTAACCACATGTAAAATTTAATTTTACATTGTGAATTCAAAATGACTTGTTCCACATCATAAAGATTCATCATGCAAAATGATCCATGGAACATGAAACTATCTAACCAATTAACCAACTAAGGACAGGCAGTTGAAAATAAAAAGAGTGATTTAGGAAGAGGTACTATTCGCCAAATTGCAGAACCACAAAACAATAGTGATTCCCCTACATATTTTACCCTCTATTAGTGTGATTGCTAACTTTGCCTGTTTGGCATATATCAAAGGTGGTAAGTTTCTTTTTTCTCTTCTCCTAATGTTATAAAAACATAGTTTTTGTATCTTTTGTATACATTTTATTATACCACAATGTCCAAAAATTTCATATCCGTATGTGATTAAATAATCAATGTATTGTTCTAGCCAGCACAGTTTCCAGTTACTTAAATCTGATTTAGGTCTTCTAAATAATATATCTGACTTTGTGTGCTCACCATTAATTTACTTTAAATTTATTTTGCCTTCAAAATGTTTTTCTTCTTCACAAATTTATAAGTTCTTACAAAAATTATTTTCTGTAATAAGACAAAGTATTTAAGAAAACTTTCACCAATGCTTATATTTTTTCCTTCATATGTTACTTTTTGGCATGCTTTGTGCCTCGCATTTCCTTGTCATCATGTACCTTTTTTCTCAGTGCCATTAACTGCAGTTTTCAGGATTCTACAGAATGTTTCACTTAGGAATACCTCTGACATTCCTAGGTACCTCAAAATCCCATATGTTACAAAGTCATCAGGTTGTTAATGAATCTATAAATAGAGGAAAGTGTTAACATTCATTTATGCTGACTGATGATCTACACTCAGAATTGTTTCAGAATTTCAGGTATCTACATCCTTTAAACCAACCAAATGTCTACTTAAGAGACAACCTAGTTAAAGCTCACCTCACTGTCCTCTACAATGGCATCACTGTCTGCTATCCACTCCAGATGGTTTCAAGGTTCTTGCCTCAACCCACTCTGAATCTTCTATCCACTTTTATTACTTTCCTGCCAGTTTGCCCTTGTTTCGTATATTCTTCACTGTAAGCACAGCTACTTCACGCTCCCAGTGCATTTGTAATATTTAATGTTGATTATGAATTGCAGCAACCATATTGTTGCTGCCTCTATGCAGTGTGTACTGAGTTAACAGTTCCAATACATGGTCTTGGGATAGACGCAGGAAAAGCTAACCAAGGAATAGGCTAATCACACTATAACCTGACGTATATGTTGTACAACGCCATTTTATTCCCTCATTTCCCTGGTTAGTTGTCCCTGAAATAGTGATCCCATCCAGTCGAGTTGGCGACAAAAATATAGATTGGTATTTTACTGCACATCATTTCATATTTCTTTAGTCGTTGTCTTAAGAAATAACGTCTTTCTCAGAACACCAGGCATGTTGAAAGTGAGCGATACGTATTCCAGATCATAGAACAATTTGCATGAGGATACTTTGAGGCTGGTTGATGCAGTAAATTGATACCAGAGCGCAGTAGAAAACACGACAACTGATGCGATTTCATGCAATGACATTATTAGTGTAGAACATTTAACTAAGCTCATAAAGTTCTTGTGTGTACAGCATAACAATCTGTGCTGAAAGTAGTTGAAGGATCAGGTATTTGTTGCACGAACATGAAGAGTGTTTCTAAATTTCTTCCTAAAGAAGTGCGAGTTTTTAAAGGAAAGGAACACGTAAATATTATGTCCAGTAAATGTAGCACAGGTTACAGGCGGGTTGTAGGCTATACACAGAACATAAATTCCAAGTTCTCTCCAATAAAATTCATGATTTGATAAAGTTGTGAACGGAAGGACGCCACAGTCAGTACAATTCACACACAGCATTTCTAGGCAAGATAATGTTTCATCAAATCTCGCTTTATGATAGATGATGAATTGTAAGTTGACGCCTAATATAGTAGCAACTGTGAAATGCAGTTTAATTTCGGAAATAGTTGGCCTCTTCAAGGTCTCGAACAAACTGTGACAACACAGACATCATGGAGATTGATTTGACTGACAGTTGTGAGACATGTTATTCATTAGCTAGCCTGCTCTTATATTCATGTCTTAGAATAATTAATTCATTACAACAGCAATGAGTATTCTTCAGCAGTACCTTTACTGAATTATTGAACATTATCTGTGCATCCATGTTTGCAGTTCATGAGCATATACAGGGTGGACCATTGATCGTGACCAGGCCAAATATCTCACGAAATAAGCGTTAAACGAAAAAACTACAAAGAACGAAACTTGTCTTGCTTGAAGGGGGATACGAGATGGCGCTATGGTTGGCCCGCTAGATGGCGCTGCCATAGGTTAGACGGATATCAACTGCGTTTTTTAAAATAGGAACCCCCATTTTTTATTACATATTCGTGTAGTTGTGTAGCATGTAAAGAAATATGAATGTTTTAGTTGGACCTCTTTTTCGCTTTGTGATAGTCACAAACATATGGCTCACAATTTTAGACAACAGTTGGCAATAGGTAGGTTTTTTAAATTACAATACAGAACGTAGGTACAATTGAACATTTTACTTCGGTTGTTACAATGCAATACATGTACTTTTGTGAACTTATCATTTCTGAGAACGCATGCTGTTACAGCGTGATTACCTGTAAATACCACATTAATGCAATAAATGCTGAAAATGATGTCCGTCAACCTCACTGCATTTGGCAATATGAGTAACGACATTCCTCTCAACAGCGAGTAGTTCGCCTTCCGTAATGTTCGCACATGCTTTAACAATGTGCTGACGCATGTTGTCAGGCGTTGTCCGTGGATCATGATAACAAATATCCTTTAACTTTCCCCACAGAAAGAAATCCGGGGACGTCAAATCCGATGAACGAGCGGGTCATGGTATGGTGCTTGGAGGACCAATTCACCTCGCGTGAAATATGCTATTCAATACCGCTTCAACCGCACGCGAACTATGTGCCAGACATCCATCATGTCGGAAGTACATCGCCATTCTGTCATGCAGTGAAACATCTTGCAGTTACATCGGTAGAACATTACGTAGGAAATCAGCATACATTGCACTATTTAGATTGCCATCGATAAAATGGGGGCCAATTATCCTTCCTCCCATAATGCAGCACCATACACTAACCCACAAGGTCGCTGATGTTCTACTTGTCGTGGATTTTATGTTGCACAATAGTGCATGTTATGCCGGTTTACGTTACCCTGATGGTGAATGACGCTTCGTTGTTAAATAGAACGCTCGCAGAAAATCTGTCATCGTCCCGTGATTTCTCTTGTGCATTGTACTTGATGTAGCATTCTCAGCACCGACGTTTTTGAGATTCCCGATTCTCGCGCAGTTTGTCTGCTACTGATGTGCGGATTAGCCGCGACAGCAGCTAAAACACCTACTTGGGCATCATCATTTGTTGTAAGTATCCTTCAACTTTCCCCACTGAAAGAACACTGGGGACGTCAGATTCGGTGAATGTACGGGCCATGTTGAACACTTCCTGTTTCCTTAAATAACGTAACTATCCGGCGAACGGTCCGGACACTTGGATAATATCGTCCAGGATACCGAGCAGCATACATAGCACACGCCCGTTGGGCATTTTGATCACAATAGCCATACATCAACACGATATCGACCTATTCTGCAATTGGTAAACGGTCCATTTTAACACGGGTAATGTATCACGAAGCAAATACAGTCCGAACTGGCGGAATGTTACGTGATACCACGTACTTATACGTTTGTAAGTATTACAGCGCCATCTATCACAAAGCGAAAAAAGTGGTCCAACTAAAACATTTATATTTCTTTGTGTACAACGCGAATATGTAATAAAAATGGGAGTTCCTATTTTAAAAAACGCAGTTGATATCCGTTTGACCTATGGCAGCACCTTCTAGCTGGCCAACCATAGCGCCATCTGGTTTCCCCCTTTAAGCTAGACGAGTTTCGTTCTTTGTAGTTTTTTCGTTTGATACTTACTTCGTGAGATATTTTCCGTGGTCACTATCAATGGACCACCCTGTATAAATCCCATTTCTATGATGTGGTGATTATTAATAATTATAGTGGAACATGGAGAATAAGATGTCAAAATTTACAATGAACAACAATAATCTTCTCTACATTGCTGGAGTAAAAATGTACCTATGGCACATATCCATACTAGAGGAGTTATTATTGTATCTTACCTAAATGTTTGAGCAACAGTAACTATTTCATTCATTATTTTTGCTCTTGCTATCAGCTCTAGTAGCTATATGTAGTCAGGTAGGGAGGGGGAAGTAACTCTAGACAAGATATCCTCACTGTGTTCTTCCTTATTTTCTACAATCATCTGATCTTAAAATTGTCAATTTTGTTTCCAGAATAAAAATATCTGTTCTAAAATGTCAAACAATTAGAAGAGTTACAGATTGTGCTACTTCAAAAGTAGTATTACAAGCACCAGAGATGCAAGGAAGAACTGTATCCGTTAAAAAAACTGTATGAAGCTCAAACTTAGCATTAGAACAGAAAAATTATAAGAAATTATTTTAGAATATAAATACATTAATCAGTATACATTAAAAATATATTAATCCAATCACATTTGTTTATATTATTTTCATTTAATTACAACAGAGAACTGACATAGTTAAAACTGCCTCTTGTGCTTGTTATTCACTTCATACACATATTTTTAATAATCCTCCTAGGTGTCCCCTTGTCATTACCAATGAAGTCTACAATGGACAGAAAGGAATCACAAGTGGGAAAGTATCTGACTGTCAGCAATAGCTGTTTCATTGGTGGAACAGAGTCATTTCTTGATAGAAAGAGGAGAATTAGATGAGGTAATATGTGTGCCAATGCAAGAGATATTTAAAAACATAGCTTACCCACCACTCCTTCCTTATGTTGTGAGTATGTAGATTCAGTAACGAAAGATTCCCATTAGTTGAATGACAAGTACCGATACTCTTGTAACAAACAGGTAACAACTATTTTATGATAAATATGGGTATGCTTATGTGGATAATATTAATAACTGAGAACACAACAGCTACATTATATACCAAAGAAGCATCATATTTTCCCTTTTTTAAGTACTGACTTTCTTGTCACTGTTACTGTGTTATAAAGTACAGATAGTCTACATGTGTATGAGAATAATGCTAGGTGGGAGACAATTTTGCTGCTCTGAAGCATTAATGGGCCTGTGGTACCAATATTTTCACTAAAAAACAGGAAGTTGTTGTCTGAATAAGAGATAAAAGTGAACAACATTTTCTGCTGTAGAAGTAATGTGGCTGACTGAACTCAGAACATTAGTGTTCTATTAAACGTTTTGCTACATAAAAATTCACAATATTGTTGTCTAATGCTCAAACAGGTGTTAATACAAATAGTGCCACGAATGGTGTGGTTTTTCGATTTGATTACGTCTAGTTTGTCACTGTCTGCTATGTAAAATGAAGTAGTTCTTTCTGACAGTGTAGCAGTTGTAACATACGCCAGATAAACGAGTTTATTTTGGCCCAAATTATCATTTTATGTATCTGGTTTATATAAATAACAGGACAGTATATAATTTACAAAGTACTGATATCAAATGAAGAATACAGCAAATAAACAGAACATGTTAGGAAGCCCAGAAATAGTCTCATCTGAAAGTTAGATGCTGCAGATTACATTCGATGGGCGCCATACATTTACGTTATCATCCAAATGCTGCACTTCAGCAGCATGCTTCAGCAGAGTGCTGTGTTATTATGCTCAATACTGTGCACAAAATTTCGTATCATATCATATGCTCTTTTATGAATAAAGAAGCAACTATGTAGGTCCACTGGATTTCCCAGCCAGGCGTTGTCATCTTGGAAAATAGGGTTTTCTGCCAGTAATCCGTGTTGTAAGTGCACGCTATTTCAACTGCATAACCCAGCCTCAGGGAGCAGTTGATGAAGATTGCGAATTAATCGATCGAAATACCGTGCATGTACGAAGAGGATTACTGGCAGAAAACCCAGTTTTCCAAGATGAAAATGAAGGAATTATTTTTCAGTGAGATTGTATTTCTTTCAAGGTTAATTAAGACTGGGTTCGAAAGTTTACTATTGCTGATGATGAAGTCACTAGAAATAGGTCACTTAAATGGCATTGCAAATAAGAACACAATAATATGATATCTATTATAATTTGCAACAATAACTTTCGAGAAATGTTGACGAATGTTATAAATACAGAGGGCAAGAAACCTTAAACATGCAGATTCACTTGTCTTGCAAACATTAGGAGAGGTGCAGAACTGTGATGTCTGGCTCTCTTAGTTGAATTTTCAATGGGGCAATTCCAGCTACATTACAGAACTTGTTTATGTTTGGGGCTATATTCCAGACATCAGGTTGTAAGTCTGCACATTTTCTTGCAAGCACCATCATCTTGCTTAGCTTGGGCACATTTTTACCAGACTGCAGAAATATGTTCATTCTCACCAGCGCTTTTTTTCTGGGAGTATGCAACCAGGAAAAAGTACTCGCGACTTTTTTCTTGCATTTTAAAATCTATTATAAATGACCATATAGTTGACAATTTGTTTGTGGATGAAATTTCCAGATTTGTTCCTTACAAGCTGGCACCACATTTTTTGTTTCTTAAGTTGGTATTGGAAACACAAAGTTCCACTCAGTTCACTTTCTATATCAGTGCTTCTTGTTCCGTGGTGTTTTCACTATTGCAAGTAGTTCGCTGATCATGTCTATTTTGATTCAACCTAACTTAAATCAATGCAATCATTATTCAAGATGAACAAAACAAGTAGTTTATTCATGCTGATTAGTAAAAACAGGAAATGCCGAGAAAGCAGAAATTCTCGAATCTGTTCCTGGTTAAGACAAGAAAGATTGTGATTATGACAGACACTTGCCGAAAAATGACTTTTGCAAGAAAAAGGAGTGGTTGTATGTCATGAATAAAATGTTGAGATGTGAACTGTGTCGTGATGTCAGAAGTCTAACTATCGATAAATGGGTGTAAATTAAAATTTTGCTGAAGTAGGCCAATGGTAAAATCATAATTTTGAAGAATCCCAGAAACAACCGTTAATGTCACTAAGAAAATGCTACACGATCACAACTAGAATGTGAGGCACAAAAAATAACCATAAAATAACATCTGAAGGAAAAACTAAAAAATTATTAAAAGTTTTCTTAAAATATTTGTCTCTTAATAAAGAAGTAACATGAAATGTTTTTCGGTCACTTATCAACTTCGATGGGGAAATAAATTAAATAACTTAATGATGTGGCACAACTCTGAAGCCCTCGTCCATCAGTTCAGGAGGTAAAAGAAGGCAGTAAAAGAAGCAAAACAGATCGCTGCCTTCATGGGGTCTTATGTGAAAAATAGTGTCGTGGGACTTTCTTATTGATTTCGATCTGAAGCATGATGTTCTTGAAGAACTTAACAAACTAAGTATATATGTACAAGAGAAATATTGATTTGTACAAAGTACAATGCAGGATAATAAAAACAGTGCAATTTTTTAACACAAAGAATTGAAAATCCTGGTCCATAGTACAGTATATATCTTAGAAGTAAGGAGCCATGAAGTTCAAAAGGACTGAATTCCACAAAAATGAAAGACACAGTCCTCCAATTATTTCATCTGATTTTTATAAAAGTCGGAAAAAAGCTGTTGGAAAGTGTTTGCTTCAAGTGCTGCATGCTGATTTTCCTGAATGCGCCAAATTTTTAGATTCTAAGTATTCGTCAGAAAATCCTGGGAATCATCTGACATTTCGTGAAGCTGAAATTAGGAAGGTTGCCCGTTAATTTTGCTTAAACGAAAGAGAAGTAATTCGTAATTCCCGTGAATATCTCAAGAAAATAAATGCCCAGATATATTACTTTCTCTGAAGCACACTTTGGGCACAAATGCATTATTGTAGAGTGAATGGTGAAAGGGATTTTCTCTCAAATGAATTTTGTAGTTACTTCATCTAGGTCATCTACGTTTGTACAGACATATTCTGCAGTGCTGTTCGTCAGCATGGTAGGACCACCTCAGTTCAAACCTAACAAATATGTAGATTCATGGATACTCCAACATCGTCATTCTGCAGTTGGTATCTAAAACAAGAAGCTGTCTAGATGTTGTGGGTGTACATGGGAGGTTGTGGAAGTTGCAGGAATAATAGCTTCTCTGTGAGCGCCAGCACATTTTTTTAAAAGAATGAAGCATGGTTGTTACTAATACACCAACTAAGGAGACACAGCAAAAATGTCTGTGTCTGCAATCTGTAAGCTCTGATATGACAAGACATCACAATGTCAGTGTTTCTTGCAGATACCTATAGTACAGGATGTACAAAGATGTACTGATGGTTCAGAACACAATTGTGTTGTAGTATGATGAGTAAATAGAAAACAGCATCTATACACTACATATAATCAGAAAACAAGTTTCAGAATGAGGTAGTTAAACCAGTATGTTCCTACTATATTATCCAACCATACAATCTTACACAGTGACCGCAAATTTAATGAAACTGGTTTTTGACTATTATGGAAATATGTATGAAAATATTTATTGAAAACTCTATACTTTGCATGAAATGTGTCTTTGTTACGAACTGTATTACAGGGTTGAGTAGAAAAAGTGGTAATCTTATATAGACCTATCAGAAAAGACTTCATAGTAGCATTTTGTAAAAAAAATCGGCCGATCAGTTATCGTGATGTCACTAACCAAGCAGCCAAATTGCAGGTGAGAGATTTAACAGTTTGGAATTAAAACCATTACAAAAGAGAAGTGCTTAACCCATGAAATTGTGGGGTCTATGTTGAAGTCTATGAAAATTGTAGCCTTTTTCTCTGCAGCATCACTTCTAACTGAAAAGGGATATTTCAGTGGCAATTGGGAATTCAACGTGAAGAACAGTATCTGATGGCCATCTGAAAATCTGTGCAAAACATACAAACATGGGAAATATCAATGTGCAGGTATATCTTCTGGAGTACCACAGCATAAGAATAAAATGTTATGGAGGCATATTCGATCTTAAGGCTATGAAATTACGTACCTCACTGTGTGGCAGGGACTTCAAATCTCAACAGCTTTTTATACATCAGATTTCCCCATTATTTGTATTCCCACCAATTTGTTTATACATAAGACCGAAGAGTGATCTTTCCAATGTGTATATGAGGTGGTGGTGCAATCTGCTCATTCAACTGAAGAACAGCTCGTAAAACTTAAAACTGCACAGTTCAAATTATTATCATGGCTGAAAGTTATATCCCTCATTACTAAAACTAAGATAGCGATTTTCTTTTCTAAATGTTTCTTACTTATGGATAGATGACATTTCAGAGTTTCGGGCACCGTTAGAAATGGCATTCACCAAAGTGACACAGGCGTATTTTAAACCATTGCGTGTCCACACATGTTGTTGTTGTTGTTGTTGTTGTCTTCAGTCCTGATACTGGTTTGATGCAGCTCTCCATGCTACTCTATCCTGTGCAAGCTGCTTCATCTCCCAGTACCTACTGCAACCTACATCCTTCTGAATCTGCTTAGTGTATTCATCTCTTGGTCTCCCTCTTTGATTTTTACCCTCCACGCTGCCCTCCAATACTAAATTGGTGATCCCTTGATGCCTCAGAACATGTCCTACCAACCGATCCCTTCTCATAGTCAAGTTGTGCCACAAACTTCTCTTCTCCCCAATCCTATTAAATACTTCCTCATTAGTTATGTGATCTACCCATCTAATCTTCAGCATTCTTCTGTAGCACCACATTTCGAAAGCTTCTATTCTCATCTTGTCCAAACTATTTATCGCCCATGTTTCACTTCCATACATGGCTACACTCCATACAAATACTTTCAGAAATGACTTCCTGACACTTAAATCTATACTAGATGTTAACAAATTTCTCTTCTTCAGAAACGCTTTCCTTCCCATTGCCAGTCTACATTTTATATCCTCTCTACTTCGACCATCATCAGTTATTTTGCTCCCCAAATAGCAAAACTCCTTTACTACTTTAAGTGTCTCATTTCCTAATCTAATTCCCTCAGCATCACCCGACTTAATTCGACTACATTCCATTATTCTTGTTTTGCTTTTGTTGATGTTCATCTTACATCTTCCTTTCAAGACACTGTCCATTCCGTTCAACTGCTCTTCCAAGTCCTTTGCTGTATCTGACAGAATTACAATGTCATCGGCGAACCTCAAAGTTTTTATTTCTTCTCCATGGATTTTAATACCTACTCCGAATTTTTCTTTTGTTTCTTTTACTGCTTGCTCAATATACAGATTGAATAACATCGGGGAGAGGCTGCAACCCTGTCTTACTCCCTTTCCAACCACTGCTTCCCTTTCATGTCCCTCGACTCGTATAACTGCCATCTGGTTTCTGTACAAATTGTAAATAGCCTTTCGCTCGCTATATTTTACCCATGCCACCTTCAGAATTTGAAAGAGAGTATTCCAGTCAACATTGTCAAAAGCTTTCTCTAAGTGTACATATGCTAGAAACGTAGGTTTGCCTTTCCTTAATCTTACTTCTATGATAAGTCGTAAGGTCAGTATTGCCTCGTGTTCCAACATTTCTACGGAATCCAAACTGATCTTCCCCGAGGTCGGCTCTACTAGTTTTTCCATTCGTCTGTAAAGAATTCGCGTTAGTATTTTGCAGCTGTGGCTTATTAAACTGATTGTTTGGTAATTTTCACATCTGTCAACACCTGCTTTCTTTGGGATTGGAATTATTATATTCTTCTTGAAGTCTGAGGGTATTTCGCCTGTCTCATACATCTTGCTCACCAGATGGTACAGTTTTGTCAGGACTGGCTCTCCCAAGGCCGTCAGTAGTTCCAATGGAACGTTGTCTACTCCGGGGGCCTTGTTTTGACTCAGGTCTTTCAGTGCTCTGTCAAACTCTTCACGCAGTATCTTATCTCCCATTTAGTCTTCATCTACGTCATCTTCCATTTTCAGAATATTGTCCTCAAGTACATCGCCCTTGTATAAACCCTCTATATACTCCTTCCACCTTTCTGCCTTCCCTTCTTTGCTTAGAACTGGGTTGCCATCTGAGCTCTTGATATTCATACAAGTGGTTCTCTTCTCTCCAAAGGTCTCTTTAATTTTCCTGTAGGCAGTATCTATCTTACCCCTAGTGAGATAAACTTCTACATCCTTACATATGTCCTCTAGCCATCCCTGCTTAGCCATTTTGCACTTCCTGTCGATCTCATTTTTGAGACGTTTGTATTCCTTTTTGCCTGCTTCATTTACTGCATTTTTATATTTTCTCCTTTCATAAATTAAATTCAATATTTCTTCTGTTACCCAAGGATTTCTACTAGCCCTCGTCTTTTTATTTACTTGATCCTCTGCTGCCTTCACTACTTCATCCCTCAAAGCTACCCATTCTTCGTCTACTGTATTTCTTTCCCCCATTCCTGTCAATTGCTCCCTTATGCTCTCCCTGAAACTTTGTACAACCTCTGGTTCTTTTAGTTTATCCATGTCCCATGTCCTTAAATTCCCACCTTTTTGCAGTTTCTTCAGTTTTAATCTACAGTTCATAACCAATAGATTGTGGTCAGAGTCCACATCTGCCCCTGGAAATGTCTTACAGTTTAAAACCTGGTTCCTAAATCTCTGCCTTACCATTACATAATCTATCTGATACCTTTTAGTATGTCCAGGCTTCTTCCATGTATACAACCTTCTTTTATGATTCTTGAACCAAGTGTTAGCTATGATTAAGTTGTGCGCTGTGCAATATTCTACCAGGCGGCTTACTCTTTCATTTCTTTGCCCCAGTCTATATTCACCAACTACGTTTCCTTCTCTCCCTTTTCCTGCAACCGAATTCCAGTAACCCATGACTATTAAATTTTCATCTCCCTCACTATCTGAATAATTTATTTTATTTGATCATACATTTCTTCAATTTCTTCGTCATCTGCAGAGCTAGTTGGCATATAAACTTGTACTACTGTAGTAGGTGCGGACTTCGTATCTATCTTTGCCACAATAGTGCGTTCACTATGCTGTTTGTAGTAGCTTACCCTCATTCCTATTTTCCTATTCATTATTAAAGCTACTCCTGCATTACCCCTATTTGATTTTGTGTTTGTAACCCTGTAGTCACCTGACCAGAAGTCTTGTTCCTCCTGCCACCGAACTTCACTAATTCCCACTATATCTAACTTTAACCTATCCATTTCCCTTTTTAAATTTTCTAACCTACCTTCCTGATTAAGGGATCTGACATTCCACGCTCTGATCCGTAGAACGCCAGTTTTCTTTCTCTTGATAACGGCATCCTCTTTAGTAGTCCCCGCCCAGAGATCCGAATGGGGGACTATTTTACCTCCGGAATATTTTACCCAAGAGGACGCCATCATCATTTAATCATACAGTAAAGCTGCATGCCCTCGGGAAAAATTACGGCTATAGTTTCCCCCTGCTTTCAGCCGTTCGCAGTACCAGCACAGCAAGGCCGATTTGGTTATTGTTACAAGGCCACATCAGTCAATCATCCAGACTGTTGCCCCTGCAACTACTGAAAAGGCTGCTGCCACTCTTCAGGAACCACACGTTTGTCTGGCCTCTCAACAGATACCCCTCCGTTGTGGTTGCACCTACGGTACGGCTATCTGTATCGCTGAGGCACGCAAGCCTCTCCACCAATGGCAAGATCCATGGTTCATGGGGGGTGTCCACACATAGAAGGATGTTATCGAAACTGGTACTTGCCGCATAATTCTTCACACATACAACACATTCAATTCTTGTTTGTCTGGCACCAGTTGGTAGCATTATGACAAAAATACTTATATTGCAGCTAGTGTCACAAGATACCGTAATTATTTTTTGTTGTTTAGGTTCACACTGTCGTTATGACTCAAAACCAAACGCCATTTGTCTTCTAATTTCGTATTCTATTCGTATATTGTATAATTATCCAATGTGCATTATTTGCATTGCATTGTACAAGCACAGTTCCGTGTGAAGGCCTCAGGAGTTTCTTCGACATCTGAACTCTCTACACCTTAGCATCACATTCCTTATTGAGGTGGAAGAGAACTGTGAACTCTGCTTCTCTGACGTCCTAGTCAAGTGCAAAGTGAATGGCGCTATGGGACACCTCTATACAGGAAAGCCACCCACACTGATTTGTATCTCCAAATCTTCAGATACCATCATCCTTCACAGCATGAGGATATCTACGTACACCTGGTCCACAGCGCCCATGCCATATCTAAGGAAGAAAGTCGGTCAAGCAGGAGTAACTACTGTGAGGACGTATTCAAGAAGAGCAGATAAGGCGGAAGACAAATCCGACGTGCTTTCAGGTAGAAGGCACAGGGTCAGCAAATAGAACACGTTGAAGAGGACAAGACAATGGCGTGTATGCCATATGCAGGCAAAGTATCGTACAAAATCGTCAGAATCTTGCCTCGACGTAATATTAAGTGTATTTTCGTCTACCTCCGAAAACTCAGACACTATTAGGTACGGTGAGGGATAACGTGGGACTCCGAAAATCAGGTGTCTACCGTATTCCATGTAAATGCGGTAAGACATACAATGGACAGGCAGTGCGGACAATCGAAGAAAGGTGACAGGAGCACAAAAGACAAACACCGAACTCAAGTAACAAACAAAATCTGCGATTGCGATACATTGTATAGCTACAGGGGACTCAATGAAATAAGAACAAATGGTTGTGCTAAGACAAACTTTGTCGTTTTCTGGCTGTATTCTAGTGGAGGTTGTTGAAATACGAGTGGCCGACGACCTGATCGATAGATAAAGTAGCTTCACTCTCAGTAGTGTGAGACCAAGTGTTCAGGCAACTCAAGTCACAACGTCGGCTGAGAGTGTATTCCATGGGGCGGCAGGAGCACTGAGGGACCGGAGTTCGCACCACTCATCCGTCGATCATATTTCCCTACCACTTTACATGACACAGCGTGTGGTCGGGTAGTGAAAGAAGGGTGAGAAGCGATAAGAATATAAAGGAGAGGCGATGTAGTGAAGACGCTCATTGTTTCAGGTAAAAGACCTGTCTCCACACTCATCACACAATTTACGTTATAACAGCTTACAGACGAAAATCATTCACATATACAATCACTCAGGATCAATAAAAAAACCGCCATCTTCAGCATTAAACCAAGCTAGATGTCTGAGAGACAAATCCCTATGGTGCTTTTATAAAATAAAGTAAATTACTGGGATGCAAGACACTCATTCTACTGGTATCGCCGGAAGATGATGTCAAGGTAAGCTGTCGAAATATTGTGTTAGATAAACGACTACACCTGGCTGGACACCTGAGAGTAATGCGAACAGCTGATTCTCCAAGAAAGCTTATGATCTCAGAGGGTATACTGTTATTTATTTCTTAATAAACACTGCGCTTTCAAGAAGTTAAATTAATGGAAGATGAAGAATTTCATTCTTTTAAAGAGAGGTCTGCAGGGATTGGATTCATGCCATGATTTTTACCTTTCTTTTTTGGACCAAGGAGACTTTTAGGTATGATCATGAGTTGGCCCAGAAAGTTATCCCATACTTTAAGGCAGAGTGTACATTAGCGACAGAACACGGTCATCAGCTATTCATTATAGTAACAGTTTCCAACTACCCTCATTAAATAGCTCATGGTACTTAATCTTTCAACAATGCGTGTTTCCCATCTAAAGTTGTCAGGGAGCCAGGCCTCTGGAAATGTTGTAGTGACCACACTTACAATACCGTATCTGACATTTGGATTTTTATATCCTCTACACTTTTTCTTTTGAAATTATATAAATTTAGAACTAATGTTTTGTATTTATTTATTGCCAGCGTGTTGCACCTAGAACAGTTTGCAATACTTTGTAAACTCGTTCAGCCATAACAAACTGACAAAAACATAATAATACTTCCTGGCAGATTAAAACTGTATGCCGGACCGAGACTCGAACTCGGGACCTTTGTCTTTTGTGGGCAAGGGCTCTACCAACTGAGCTACCCAAGTACGACTCGCGCCCCGTCTTCACATCTTTAATTGCGCCAGTACCTCGTCTCCTACCTTCCAAACTTTACAGAAGGTCTCCTGCGACCTTGCAGAACTAGCACTCCTGGAAGAAACGATAGTGCGGAGACATGGCTTAGCCACAGTCCCAAACTGTGGGAAGGAAAGATCCCAATTGTAAACACACTGTTGGACTGGTGCAGCTCAAGTTTTCTCTTTAGTCAGTAATTTCATTTATCTGTGTTGTACAATTAATATTTTCTTCGGAACATATGTATACTTTACCTGCCCATTTGGTCAAACTGTGCCTTATTTCATTGAACAGTCTATTGTCAAACATCTGTTTCATTTGATGTATCACCTTTGTAACTCTTGCAGTTGCTTTTAGAACTTCGTGCAATATTCTCTCTTATAGTCACTGGAAACTCCTGATTGATTGATAAGGTTATAATGTTGTGATCATTAGCTATGCCTTTGGACCTTTGCACTTTCACTTAGCATTGTGGCCAATATCCCATCAAGATTTCGGAAGAACTGTCTATTCCTCAACATACTTGTATCTAGAAGGTGACATGAGTGATGTTAAACAAAAGTTGATAATATGTTTGAGAGATAATACATGCTGGAATTTACATTTATGCACATGAAGAAATTTAAACCACAGGAATATGGAGTGATGAATGAGTCAACTCCCAATCCTTTCTCTCTCGCCATCTCCCTCCCCTCCCCCCCTGCACATACACACACACTCACTCACACACAGGTGCACAGTATACGAGAGAAGTATGGAAAATTGTTATAAGTACATACCTCATGTTGCTCTGATGACTCAGTTTTGATCAATAAAAACATTCCTCCTACAATTTCACTTATCTCAAACTATTATCCTGTTCAACAGCATTAAATAGAAACATCTGAACTCTATATTTCTGAATTTCCTCTCGAATGTACACTTAATATTACAGAACTTATATACACTCCTGGAAATGGAAAAAAGAACACATTGACACCGGTGTGTCAGACCCACCATACTTGCTCCGGACACTGCGAGAGGGCTGTACAAGCAATGATCACACGCACGGCACAGCGGACACACCAGGAACCGCGGTGTTGGCCGTCGAATGGCGCTAGCTGCGCAGCATTTGTGCACCGCCGCCGTCAGTGTCAGCCAGTTTGCCGTGGCATACGGAGCTCCATCGCAGTTTTTAACACTGGTAGCATGCCGCGACAGCGTGGACGTGAACCGTATGTGCAGTTGACGGACTTTGAGCGAGGACGTATAGTGGGCATGCGGGAGGCCGGGTGGACGTACCGCCGAATTGCTCAACATGTGGGGCGTGAGGTCTCCACAGTACATCGATGTTGACGCCAGTGGTCGGCGGAAGGTGCACTTGCCCGTAGACCTGGGACCGGACCGCAGCGACGCACGGATGCACGCCAAGACCGTAGGATCCTACGCAGTGCCGTAGGGGACCGCACCGCCACTTCCCAGCAAATTAGGGACACTGTTGCCCCTGGGGTATCGGCGAGGACCATTCGCAAACGTCTCCATGAAGCTGGGCTACGGTCCCGCACACCGTTAGGCCGTCTTCCGCTCACGCCCCAACATCGTGCAGCCCGCCTCCAGTGGTGTCGCGACAGGCGTGAATGGAGGGACGAATGGAGATGTGTCGTCTTCAGCGATGAGAGTCGCTTCTGCCTTGGTGCCAGTGATGGTCGTATGCGTGTTTGGCGCCGTGCAGGTGAGCGCCACAATCAGGACTGCATACGACCGAGGCACACAGGGCCAACACCCGGCATCATGGTGTGGCGAGCAATCTCCTACACTGGCCGTACACCTCTGGTGATCGTCGAGGGGACACTGAATAGTGCACGGTACATCCAAACCGTCATCGAACCCATCGTTCTACCATTCCTAGACCGGCAAGGGAACTTGCTGTTCCAACAGGACAATGCACGTCCTCATGTATCCCGTGCCACCCAACGTGCTCTAGAAGGTGTAAGTCAACTACCCTGGCCAGCAAGATCTCCGGATCTGTCCCCCATTGAGCATGTTTGGGACTGGATGAAGCGTCGTCTCACGCGGTCTGCACGTCCAGCACGAACGCTGGTCCAACTGAGGCGCCAGGTGGAAATGGCATGGCAAGCCGTTCCACAGGACTACATCCAGCATCTCTACGATCGTCTCCATGGGAGAATAGCAGCCTGCATTGCTGCGAAAGGTGGATATACACTGTACTAGTGCCGACATTGTGCATGCTCTGTTGCCTGTGTCTATGTGCCTGTGGTTCTGTCAGTGTGATCATGTGATGTATCTGACCCCAGGAATGTGTCAATAAAGTTTCCTCTTCCTGGGACAATGAATTCACGGTGTTCTTATTTCAATTTCCAGGAGTGTAGTTGTTTAAGATTTAGAATTTCATTCTAAATATTAACCTATAAGAGCCCCAGAAAGTTAGAAGATTTGGCCCAATTTACTACCTCTTGATTACATATTAATTCCTCATGGGAGATGTGGCCACTCATGCACAGAAATAATACATTGTGCTTTCTCTAAATTACTGTATTAGAATTTTGTAAATATCCAGTGAATAATTCTACACCAACCAGTGTTTCTCATTTCGTCCATCATCATATGTCTATGAAGACTGTGCAGCCAGTCAAAAATAGTATCTCTGCATCTTTTACATTAATAAAAAACCCATTCACATGTGTGAGAAGCAATAGTGAACCTAATATTAAACCATATGGAACACAACTGACGATTTCTGTCCTTCGAGAAAACTCACTTGTGTTTCATAATATTTTGTATCTTTTAAGATAATAAAAATTAGCATTCACTTCCAGTGACTTAGTCACTCTATTTTTTCCCATTTTCAGGTTAGGACAGGAATTTATAGCTCAAATACGGCCGAATTTGTAGGGGAGTCTACATGGCAAGAATGCTGACAGTTACTGAGTTATTTGCCATTTTATTTTTGTTGTGCACAGTAAAACCGATAAATGGCATCTGTGTTCACAGCATATATGATGACAGTCATTTCATAAGGTTGGCAAAATCTGCTTGATCAGGAGTTCAACGTGCTGTCTTTACTCTTTTGTTTACTTTGGGTTTATGGTTAGAAAGTTGCCAAAGTTTATAGCTTGTGTTCTTGGTAGTAGTTTCTGTGGAAATGAGTGAATTAAGTGAGTCAAGTGTGGAGGAAGATTGTGAAAACGTCAATAAACCTAGCACAAAGGAGAGAAAATCCCATGGAAGGGTAAGAGATATAATGATAAAACTTAAAGCGTGTACTCACGAAACTGGGCCCGATTGCAGATGTAAAAGACTACAGTGTTTTGATAGAGTTTGTGAAGGTGAAAGAAAAAGATTAATTTCTCATTTTAATAGTTTAGAATCTAATGATGCTCAGTCCACATACTTGGCTGGACTTATCAATGTTGGGTAAATGAAATAAAGAATGCCAGAGTGAAGCCTTTGCTTTTCACTGTGATTGAAGCTGAGCAAAACCTATTTAGAAAATGGACTACTTTTTAAGGAAAATCACTATCACAAGAAACTCCCATTTGCTACACGAACAATTTGTGAAATAAAATGTTCAAAAGACCATTGCGGGTTAGTTGAACACAGATCATCATACACTGCGTACTTTCTTATGTCACTGATCCTACCACAACACCAACTTACCAAGCTTTCAAGAGAGACAGAAGACCCTGGTGATAATACGTCCTCTTTACCACCCATTTAGCGTGAACGTAAGAGAAACTGACTCAACACTTTACCTTTGCTTTCACATATCATGAGTTATAGAATAATACCTCATATCAATAGTGTAACCTTGAAAGTAATGAAAACGTATCAATACAGGAAATATTGCCGGCCGCGGTGGTCCCGCGGTTCTAGGCGCGCAGTCTGGAACCGTGCGACTGCTACGGTCGCAGGTTCGAATCCTGCCTCGGGCATGGATGTGTGTGATGTCCTTAGGTTAGTTAGGTTTAAGTAGTTCTAAGTTCTAGGGGACTGATGACCACAGCTGTTAAGTCCCATAGTGCTCAGAGCCATTTGAACCGTTTGAACCAGGAAATATTTTGGCCATTATTACAACAGATATTTAGTTAGGCTATTGGTTAAATTCATAGTATACTATGTAAGTAGGTAGGTTACTATTTTATGACAAAAACCACCAGCATGTTCCCTTGTTTTAGCCCAAAAGTTTGCTTACTTCCAGATCTGATTAAACTAAAACCTGGAAAATACCAAGACCTGCTGCACCTGAAGCAGTTTTGCAGTCCATCTGCTCAAAAGTACTTTGAAGTACTTCCTCATTGACAAAACATAAGTTGTAAGTAACAGTATTAAAATAAAATCTATATGGGCCTAATGTTTTAAAATCTAGAATATTATAAATTTTATTAAAGAAACAGTAAACAGAATCTGTTTACAAGATCCACTGAAGAAGCACAGAAAGATAGTGGACTTTCATCGTTTTTATAAAGTTTTTTATGACTACCATCACTTATCACTTTTACCATGTTTTTGTGTACCTATTTAAGTCATAATTAATAAAACACCTTAAAATTGAAAATGTGTTTATTGTATTACATTTATTACCTAAACAATTAGATATAGAACAATAAAAATGCTGTTATGATAATTATACGGTGAATGTTTACGATATACGAGAGACTGGAGCAGAAAATTCTTCGCCCTGCAAAGTTACAAAAAAAGTGACTATCATCATTTTTGCCTTGTGATCTTCAAATATTGTCGGTGCACATAAATAAATAACAATTAGTGTTATTTTGCTATTTAATCTATAAAGCATTTGAGCAGAGATAGTGTAAATACGTCTTTCAGTTTAGAAACTATTCTGATATCCCACTTCAGTTTATAAAGTAACCATTTCCATCAAAGCAGGGCCATTTTAAAGAGTACCTCATGATGTCAAATAACTTCGAAAATGATCTCAGTGGTGACGTAGTTTGGTCATTATTAACATCTGTCCTGTCATTTTACTCAGAAAGCTATTTAATACATGTTATTTCAGTATGTCTGGAAAACTGGGGCTTTATGTATACTATATAGATCAGTTAGGATACAACTCATTTGTATAAGTATTTGATGACTACTATATTCGCAATATCATCAAGAACACTTGAAGTTTTATTTGAAATGAATTGATGGTTTCATTGGTTTCAGAAAGAATAGTGCGTGAGGCAAACTGCTACTTCAGTACACAACTGTGCAATTACTCTTTGACAGTTTCAGAAAATTCGGTGTACCAAATATAAGAAATCGTTATTCAAAATCTAGAATCCATGATCTAATTCAGAATGTTGGTTGTACTTTCTTGTTCTGTGATTTAGTTCCCTGTAAGACATTACTATGGTTCATAAAGTTTTAACTGTAGCTGTTCGATGATTAATTTTTTCACATAAATGAAACTCCTGGATTTCCTAGCTGTCTTTCTTCCTTTACTGGAGTAGTTTTTGTAGTGTAGAGCTAAAAAGGGTTCCTTACTTCTTTTAGATATTGTATGATCCTTTCTTCAATGTTCACTGCATCCTTCAATCCACTGAGTTATCAAAGGTTTTCTAGGTATCTTTTTAATATATATAGAGTGAGTCACCTAACATTACCGCTGGATATATTTCGTAAACCACATCAAATACTGACGAATCGATTCCACAGACCGAATGTGAGGAGAGGGGCTAGTGTAATTGGTTAATACAAACCATAAAAAATGCACGGAAGTATGTTTTTTAACACAAACCTACGTTTTTTTAAGTGGAACCACGTTAGTTTTGTTAGCACATCTGAACATATAAACAAATACGTAATCAGTGCCGTTTGTTGCATTGTAAAATGTTAATTACATCCGGAGATATTGTAACCTAAAGTTGACACTTGAGTACCACTCCTCCGCTGTTCGATCGTGTGTATCGGAGAGCACCGAATTACATAGGGATCCAAGGAGAACGGTGATGGACCTTAGGTACAGAAGAGACTGGAACAGCACATTACGTCCACATGCTAACACCTTTTTATTGGTCTTTTTCACAGACGCACAAGTACATTATCGTGAGGGGCGAGGTACACGTAGACACGTGGTTTTCGTTTTCAATTATGGAGTGGAATAGAGTGTGTCCCGACATGTCATGCCAATAGATGTTCAATGTGGTGGCCATCATTTGCTGCACTCAATTGCAATCTCTGGCGTAATGAATGTCGCACACGCCGCAGTACATCTGGTGTAATGTCGCCGCAGGCTGCCACAATACGTTGTTTCATATCCTCTGGGGTTGTAGGCACATCACGGTACACATTCTCCTTTAACGTACCCCACAGAAGGAAGTCCAGAGGTGTAAGGTCAGGAGAACGGGCTGGCCAATTTATGGGTCCTACACGTCCTATGAAACGCCCGTCGAACATCCTGTCAAGGGTCAGCCTAGTGTTAATTGCGGACTGTGCAGGTGCACCATCATGCTGATACCACATACCTCGACGCGTTTCCAGTGGGACATTTCCGAGCAACGTTAGCAGATCATTCTGTAGAAACGCGATGTATGTTGCAGCTGTTTCGGCCCCTGCAATGAAGTGAAGACCAATGAGGTGGTCGTCAATGATTCCGCACCATACATTTACAGTCCACGGTCGCTGTCGCTCTACCTGTCTGAGCCAGCGAGGATTGTCCACGGACCAGTAATGCATGTTCCGTAGATTCACTGCCCCGTGGTTTGTGAAACTCGCTTCCTCGGTAAACAGGTAGAACTGCAACGCATTCCCTGTTAATTCCCATTGACAGAATTGCACTCGATGATTAAAGTCATCACCATGTAACTGCTGATGTAGCGACACATGAAACGGGTGAAAGCGATGACGATGCAGTATGCGCATGACACTACTTTGACTCAGTCCACCGGCTCTCGCAATTTCCCGTGTACTCATGTGTGGGTTCATGGCAACAGCAGCTAACTCACAAACTGCACCCGCTTCTCCCGTGACGGGCCTGTTACGGACCCGTTTGCGTGCTACGACCATACCTGTTGCATACAGTTGGCGGTAGATGTTTTGCAGTGTGCGGCACGTTGGATGCTCTCTGCCCGGGTACCGTTCTGCATACACCCTGCAGGCTTCAGCTGCATTTCGTCGACACTCGCCATAGATGAGTGTCATCTCCGCCTTTTCAGAGTTCGAATACACCATGGTCACAGTTCCTACAACACTGCACTATCACAGACGTCTGGTAACACGGTGTACTACAGTTGGTCTGCGTGCAGAGACAAATGCAGAATAACAATAGCAGCAAGCGCTACATGTGGACACTGCGACAGCTAGACCAAACTACAACAGTGCACTACAGCCACACTCGTAAACACGGCCGTCATCGTAAACATGTGCCTGCAGATGCTGCTCGCCGACCGTGGCCCGTGTTTGTTACAACACGCAACTGAACGTCGGAGGTTTAAAGCGTCAACTTTAGATTACAATATCTCCAGATGTAATAAACATTTTACAATGCGACAAACGGCATTGATTACGTATGTGTTTATATGTTCAGATGTGCTAACAAAACTAACGTGGATCCATTTAGAAAAAACTTAGGTTTGTGTTAAAAAACATTCTTCCGTGCATTTTTGTATGGTTTGTATTAAACAATTACACTAGCCCCTCTCCTCACGTTTGGTCTGAGGAATCGGTTCGTCAGTATTTGATTTGGTATATATCCAGCGGTAACGTTAGGTGACTCACCCTATATATATATATATATATATATATATATATATGTGTGTGTGTGTGTGTGTGTGTGTGTGTGTGTGTGTGTGTGTGTGTTCTTTTGGTTGTGTCTGCAAAATCAGATACAAACATCGTATCTGTAATTCCTTTGTGTCTTACTTCTGCGTTTTGCTCAAATGAGATTTAGAGTTATCCATCATATGCAGTGACATAGAGTGGTATTTTTTGCAGGGTACGCTGAGAATTACGAATTTCTATAAAAGAAAAACTCTCACATCAAAAACTTGTTAAACAGAGACACTGCAGGAGTAACTTAGTTACATCTTTCTACTAAAATTGACATTACTAGAGAAATTGTAATAAATAAATGCATAAATGCATAAAATAATAAAAACGTAACACATATAAATGCACCATTACATCTTTTTATAAATTAGTTCTGTCCTCCTGTCCCTTTTCTGGGTGTAAACACAAGATATGAACTCTTACCAACTGATTGAAGATTTCTCAGTTCCCTTCTCTATAGCCAAAATCGCCAAGTTTCACAGACCATCATTTGTGATTGTGTTGCGAAGGTAGGTTTTAACGCGTTTTAACGTACTCTTGCTTATTTTCAAGACACGGAAGTTGCTGGAATTGCAAGAACCAACGACAGTATTGTCACACATTCAAGAATGCGCTTTTTAATCCATTGTTAATAACAGATTTGAGGAGGTAAGGAGGCTGCAGACGCTTATCCTCCCTTCTGTAAATACATGTAAGTTCTCACTTCAGTTTTGCACTGTCAGTGAAAGGATACACTTTAAGTAGTTTTTCAACTTCATGTATAGGAAAATTATTTGTCCTTCTATAACCTAAGAGCTTTTTCTCATTGTCAAGTGCTGTAAAATTTATTTCATGAAAGTTCTGGAATCTAGTTTCCATGTTTACTATTAACATGTAAGTTATTTCTCAATTTCTGAATTCTCGCTTCTCTTTCTTTAAAATTAATTTCACATATTATTGCTGAATTTGTAAGGCTCAGCTCTTAGCTCTCACTTTGCGTTTCAGAATAGTTTCCTCACATTAGTGTTACAGCAGCCTCAATGCAGTTTTCAATTTTGAGCTTACTGCGTTTCTATGTCCACAGTTTTACTTTTCAAGCTGTTAAGCAAGGTACTTGTTGCTGGACAATCGAAATGCACAGCTCCAGTAGAAAAAGAAAAGTTTGATCATCTAGTATGTGCTTGATGTAAAGAATTATCATTCTACCCTACATTATTTATCACATTATTAAATGCTGATCTCAGGTCTGCATAGCGAAGAATAATGGTTTATACAGCACATGAATGAAAATTCCACCTTATTTCATAAAGACTTGGTAGTTTAAATCCCCTTCCCTCTGAAGTTCTCTTCTTTTATTCGAACGACTAAAAAATGTGTGAAATCCTGATAGATTTCCCATAAAAAATTTTAAGTGCATAATTTTTTTGCAAGCCTAGATAAGGACTAGGTTCAACTGATGTGCATATCAGTTGATAAGGGAAGCATGAGTATATGCTTGTTTCACAACAGAATGGACACTACAATTTTTCTTTGCTACTGCGCTGCAGCTGTCATATGCTTGCAATACTAATTTGTTTTATTCCAACTGCTTAGCTCTTGCACTCTGGTCTTTAGATATGTCATAATACTCCACGAACCTCTCTTGTATTTCTCCTGGTCCATTATTTGCGAAACGAAAAATTACATTCATTTGACTTCTAGTTAAGGCAGCCATTGTTTCGTCGGCTTGTACTGATATAAAAGGACTATTTTTAACTTCACTTGACATTTGTTCTTTAAAAACATCCGTAATACAAGTTATTACTTCATGATATAAGTCAGAGGAAGTGCCTTTAAATACTACATCGGATGCTAAGCGATTTTCATGCATGGTTCTTCTTCTGCCAAGAAATCCAAAAGTTATAAATAATTTCCTTTATTTACCGACACCTTGAAGAGCTAACTCTTGCCATGCTAAAAAGCAGGTAGTCGAAATAAGTCGAGTCATCATACCATTTCGATCAACCTTCTCATTATGTTTGAAAACTTCCAGGCATGTTGCATCCGAAAGGGCATGGTCAGTTCTTATAGTGCCTAGCTGATTGCATTTAATAGCTAGTGTGATATGTGAAATGGATCATTCATGCATTTTAGCTTTTGCAAGGAAATTTTGAAGACTCTCTTCGCCTACTATGCAATTAAGCCATTCAAAACCGTCATTACCCATTCGAAATAGCACTCAGTAAAAACAAAAAAGTTTGTCCCTTGCAACACTGTCACTTAATCACAGTTTTGGATTGCACCACTGTATTTGCAAATGTCGTACAAATTTCCCATAAGATTTTTTTAATAGACAGATTTGGCGTCGGCTTTCGTTGTTTCACTTGGATTTTACCTTCCAACAAAAGACGAGAACTAATGGCAGGTTTTCAGTTAAAAAATTTAGTGGATCTTGTGATTAAATAAACTCATCCCTGGCATTTTCAGGTGGTCAGCAACATCAAGTTAATGATTTAAATGTTAACACTTTCAGTTTTCCTTTCAACAACACAATAACAAGACAAATTGACGATGACACCTCACACATGCCAGGGCACACCGAAATATACTTCACTAATCAGTTAATCACTACCACAGCTTACTACTTTTTAGAAGCCCACCCAGTAGCCAAGCGGTCTAACAAGCTGCTTCCCGAGTGGGAAGGAGTGCCAGTCCCTGGCACGGATCTGCCTGATGAATTAACATCGAGGTCCGGTGTGCCAGCTGGCCAGTGGATGGTTTTTAAGGCGGTTTTCCATCTACCTCAGAGAATACGGGCTGGTTCCCCTTATTCTGCCTCAGTTACACTATGTCGGCGATTGCTGTGGAAACACTGTCTCCACATACATGTACACCGTAATTACTCTACCACTCACACATTTGGGGTTACACTTGTTTGGTATGAGACGATCACAGAGAGCGACAGTGGAGGGGGGGAGGGGAGGGGAGGGGAATCAAGTGAAAGCTGAAACACACAGTAAGCCTGGGTTCAGTGTGGAGCGGTAGTGGGGTGGGTGGACTGCTGCGGCCTGTTGTGGGTTTGCGAACCATTCAGGGATACAGCGAGACAAAGCCTCTCCTTCGTTTCCAGGTTCCCGGTTTAAATACACAATATACAATTCTTGTTTTTTGTTTTTTAAATGAACACTTAATGTAAGAGTTAGTAGTTTCTCATTCTGCCCTGCTTACTGCTAGCATATTAGACGATGTGAAGTAGCGCTGCCTGTTAGGGAACTGATAAATTACTTATCGTTCCATTTAGGCGGTATCCACCTGCTGGTGACAAATAGAAACAAATCAAACACCATCTCTTAGAAACCATATCCACGCTGTAGAAAACTTGAAAAAAAAAACGGGCTTATTGTACAAGCTTGTAACAAGCGCAGAATTCCGAGCTGCTATTGGTTGCAAAGCTAGAGGAGTGGTGTGTTATAGTGGCAGGTGCATATACGAAGTTCAGACGTTAAATATTTGAAAGCATTTATGAGGGTATGTGATCAGATCAGATTAAATTCAGTATGGATGAATTATTTTGAAATTTTTTTGGGTAGGCTCAGCCTTAGAGTCTTAATGGACACTTCGCCACTGATCATTTGTTTGATATGAGTTATTTCTATGTGAAGTGCAAACTACATCTTTAAAACACAAACTTCCATTTAAAAGTCAAGGGAATCTCTTAACTAATAACGTTTTTCATCACACCTCAGTTGAGAGAACTGGGGTAACAGCTGAGTTTATCCGTCATTTTGAGACATCATTCACATTCTGAAATGCCTATGTATGTGCACGATTTCATTTGATTCATGCATATGTAAAATTGGTCTGCATTTTATCTGGTAAATTGTTCTTTAGTATTTCTGGCAAATTTGGCAGCAAACACAAATATTCAAGTTCTACTATATTCCAGTAGTATAGTGCATGCAACGCCTAGTAATTTAGAAACAAAAAATCTACTACATAATGAAGACAGACATGTTCAAACAGGAATTCTGACAGACATTTACTATATCTCTAGTGCATGTTTATAGGCGTCAATGGAAAGGAGATACTGTTTCAGTCAACAAGGTCTGCATCTGCACTGAAGTTATTACTGTTGGCTGTAAACATAAATATTCAGATACTACCACATTCGAATAGCATAGTCTATGCAATGCCATGTAAGTTAGCAACGAAAATCTACTAGATAATGAGGACAGGCGGGTTAAATTGGGAACTCTGATGGCCAATTACTACATCACTAGTACATTCTTATAAGCGACAAATAAAAGGAGACATGGTGTTCAGCCAACAGGGCCTGCACCCTCATTGAAGTTATCAGTTCCATAACATGAAAGGCAACCTCATTTGAGATGTAACCTCAATTTGGATGCTATGGGCAGGTGAAAAGTACGATGGCATCCATGAAGCTGGCATCTATGATCTAGCAGGTGCAGCAAGTAAATGTTTTGTCTCAATTTGCCTAGTACAGTGAAGTTATCAGAAAATCCTTCAGTATTACACAGAGTGTATCATAACTCCACTGACAAACTTTCAGATGTTCTGGGATACCTTGTGAGTATTTTGATATCAGGAATCCACAGTCTGCAGTGGCTCATTTCAGAATAATACTGTAATTATGATTTGTCCGGTTTTATATGGCAATCACGTTGTTCACAACAGTGAAGAAGCCTGTAATATGCAATAACCAAAACGAACACTATGCAACACAGAGTAATGCAACAACTATCAGACAAAAAACATATATTTTTATCACTCTGTGTTCAATCTGTTCTACAATAGGTATGATAGCAAATGCAGAACTGTTCTCTTATAGGTACTGTTCAGAAATTTCCTCCACAGTGATCATGGTAGACTATATAGCGACGCACCATTGACTGTCTTAAACACGTTCTAGAAGAGGTTATTTTCCTGTGTTAAAAATAAGGTTCAGAGTATTGTTATTCTGATCGATTATAACATTTAAATTACATTTGTGGTCAGTATTCTCACGAAATATCTTATATTTTTATTTAATTGAAGTTCAAAAATCATTAATTACAAGATCTAATCAAGAAATCAAAAACTCTCTGATATTGGCTGATGCTCTGGTGACATCACAAATTAGGAGTTAGCCGAAGCTATATGTGTGTTATGGGAGTGTTAGCCAAAGTTACAAGGTTTTTACGTACTTTTTCTGCAAAAGTTTATCTATTTAGTGATGGAAAACGCACTTACAACATTTAAGTAACAATAGAAAGGATTATTGTTAGTGCTGAAAGTGGAAGCCTCGGAAAAGTTGACGCAATTATGCTCATTCCATTTAGGCGATATGTGCAATGATGGACATCCTTTTCCATGCTCCATGCAACATCATTAACCTTGCTCAAAACTAAGGAATTACACATATAACTTTTACAAATGGCCCATATATTACTATTAGATTGTTGACTGCCAGTCATGAGCTATAACCTACAGCGCAATAAAATTATTCTTGGCACAACTTAGTGCTGATTTCTTCCGTAGAAGACACTCAGTAGAACTATTGCTCAGAACAGTCATTTGATGGTGCAACGGATAGTGCATCGGTTGCAGACAGAGAGGTCACATGTTTTAAAAGTTTTACACGATATACAAAAATAACATTAGGAATAAAGAACTGATAGTAGCAGCACTTGTTTTGATTGTGATGTGTATTATATATAGCTTCACATTAGACTTAATCTGAGAAATGGAGAAGAGGATCAGTGCATTTACTTTGCAAACAAGCAATTCAATTTTTAGGAAAGTATTGATAGTAGTGAAGATATTTCCATATGTACACAGTACAACGGGGTGTAGGACGATGAGGTTAAACAGAACTGATAGTAGCAGCACTTGTTTTGATTGTGATGTGTATTATATATAGCTTCACATTAGACTTAATCTGAGAAATGGACAAGAGGATCAGTGCATTTACTTTGCAAACAAGCAATTCAATTTTTAGGAAAGTATTGATAGTAGTGAAGATATTTCCATATGTACACAGTACAACTGGGTGTAGGACGATGAGGTTAAACAGAGAGTTTTCATATGAGAGGGCTGTTGAGTCGTTTTACAAATAAGTTAAAATGTTCGTTCGGGCTAGATTCGAATCAGCGGTCTATGGACATCATCTTATAAAATTCGATGGTCTACTGCTGAGCTACCAGGTAATTGGGCTACTGGTGGGTGAAAAATAATTTGCACTCGCTGTGTAATTTCGTTGAATGGGCTATCCTTTGGTGTAACAGCGAGAGAGCATATCTCGGAGGGAAGTTAATGTTAACTTCACAGTCCAATAAATTTTTAGTTAAGCTAGTGAACTTGTGCGTCGACATGATGGTAATTTGCCGGTGCAGTGCAACCACATTTTATGCATCTTCTCATTCTCTGGAAAACTCAAAAACACCTTTCAGGAGTTTTTATAAATGTATTTGTATAGTATGGTGCTACACACCATTTGTAACCCATTTTCCGAAATGTAGATTTCAAAACAAGGCATCACTGTGAATTAGCATTATGAAAGTAGGAGCATCAAGCGAGCCAGTGAATTCACGGGTATCACATGACTTGAATGCAGTGTTTTAGCGGGTTATCATATTATTTGAATTTCATTTACGTTTTTATAAAAGAATACTGAAATTTAAGAGGAAAAAATCATGTTGTGAGCACAAATTGAGATAATTAATCATTTAACACAATTTCGAGCAAACAGTCAAATACCCTATCCCAAGAGTACAGTCGACATTTACATTGCTGTGAGCTATTTTCAGTGCACTATTGATGGAAAGCTAATTGGGGCAAGAAACCAAATGAAATGCAATAATTATCTAATGAGCTGCTGGAGACAAGGGGTCCCTTAATGCCAAAAGACTCAGAAGGTATCCCACAACAATCTCTGAAAGTTTGTCAGTGGCGTTCTGGTTCACTTTATATAGTTATGTACATGGACGGATTAATGAAATTTCTGGGTGGGGTCGCTTCAAAACTACTACTTTAAGCTGCTTTGAATAAAAAATATCAGACAACTGCTAAAATGTGTTTTGTTTTAAACAAACCAATTTTAAATTTCTTGACATGTGTAGCATTCACAACCTTTTTCTGAGTAATTTCTTTTTTATAGTTGTTAACACACAGCAACAAGCTCATAAGCCTTTATTGTAATACAGAGCTGAAAGCAAACTAACTGAAATTAGAAGAATGTACTCTTAAAACTATAGGTCTTAATTTGTTGACATTTATATTTTTGCCAGTTTATACACTCCTGGAAACTGAAATAAGAACATCGTGAATTCATTGTCCCAGGAAGGGGAAACTTTATTGACATATTCCTGGGGTCAGATACATCACTTGATCATACTGACAGAACCACAGGCACATAGACACAGGCAACAGAGCATGCACAATGTCGGCACTAGTACAGTGTATATCCACCTTTCGCAGCAATGCAGGCTGCTATTCTCCCATGGAGACGATCGTAGACATGCTGGATGTAGTCCTGTGGAATGGCTTGCCATGCCATTTCCACCTGGCGCCTCAGTTGGACCAGCGTTCGTGCTGGACGTGCAGACCGCGTGAGACGACGCTTAATCCAGTCCCAAACATGCTCAATGGGGGACAGATCCGGAGATCTTGCTGGCCAGGGTAGTTGACTTACACCTTCTAGAGCACGTTGGGTGGCACGGGATACATGAGGACGTGCATTGTCCTGTTGGAACAGCAAGTTCCCTTGCCAGTCTAGGAATGGTAGAACGATGGGTGCGATATACTGTGGAGACCTCACGCCCCACGTGTTGAGCAATTCGGCGGTACATCCACCCGGCCTCCCGCATGCCCACTATACGCCCTCGCTCGAAGTCCGTCAACTGCACATACGGTTCACGTCCACGCTGTCGCGGCATGCTACCAGTGTTAAAAACTGCGATGGAGCTCCGTATGCCACGGCAAACTGGCTGACACTGACGGCGGCGGTGCACAAATGCTGCGCAGCTAGCGCCATTCGACGGCCAACACCGCGGTTCCTGGTGTGTCCGCTGTGCCGTGCGTGTGATCATTGCTTGTACAGCCCTCTCGCAGTGTCCGGAGCAAGTATGGTGGGTCTGACACACCGGTGTCAATGTGTTCTTTTTTCCATTTCCAGGAGTGTATATATATATATATATATATATATATATATATATATATATATATATATATATATATATATATAGTCTTAAAAAGATACTCAAATATTTTCAATAAAATTCACGATGATACTCGTTTTCGGATTGCCACTTATGAAAAGTCGGCACCAGACGTCAACGTATGTTCTCAATGGAGGAGTACCTCGCCGCGCTCTGTGATATCTCGGGCGCTGCAGAGAAGCACTTCTCGATAGCATCATGTGAAGGCGCCCAAACTGTTTGGATATTCTCCTGAATTCTGTGCAAACATTCTAACAATAGTACCAATGACAACAATAGGTTGGTTGGTTGATTTTGGGAAGGGAACCAAACAGCGAGGTTATCTGTCCCGTCGGATTAGGGAAGGATGTCGGCTGTGCCCTTTCAAAGGAATCATTCCGTCATTTGCCTGAAGTGATTTAAGTAAATCACGGAAAACCTAAAACAGGATAGCCAGACGTGGGTTTGAATCGTCGTCCTCCCGAATGCGAGTCCAGAGTGTTAACCACTGTGCCACTTCGATCAGTGACAACAAGCAGAGCAAAACAGATAGTGCCCTAAGGCAAACGCGAAGATCGTGCTGCTGGGGCAGTTCGGGAAATCTTGTAAATGTTTGGCGCCCCCAATTGGAACAGGAGGGGAGCACTAATCACTGGACAGGTAGTACATTCTCTCGGGCATACAAAGTATGGTGGCTTTGGGAATACTGAATTAAATGAATAAATCCATCGACCAAAGCTCTAAATTCGCTTGCTTAACTTTGGCGCAGATTACAAAAATTACCATTTGATTTTAATTTAGTTTCAACTGTCGGTGGGGTAGGGTGGCGATCCCTCCCTCCGCCCCCGCCCCACATTTAATCCGCCCTTGTTTCTGTATATAAGGGTTTTTCCGAACAAATCTGTATGCATGGATTTATCCCACTAGACAGCTCAGTTGAGCATGACATGCGTCTAGTAATGTCTACAGAGAAGCAGCAGCTGTCGAGAGCTCGCAATATCTCTTATTTATCAGCAGTTTCAAAGTATAGTCAGAATCAACGAAGTAGCCTCATCAAGTAAACGCTAATATTATGTCCTCTGTAACGTCAAAATAAATCATGAAATCGAAAGAACCATTTATTAATGACTAACGAACTGATTGTGTTTTTTTAATACTTTTACTGTGTTTTGTTACATAATTCTTTCAATTACAGCTCGCCGGGGCTCTTCACATCCTAACTGTGTTAAATGGTAACGAAATAGATTTACTCCTTTCCGCCATTTGCTGTCAGCTCATTGTGAATGTGATTTCTTTTTCCCATTGTAATGTGTTTTAATTTATTTTTTTTCTTAATGTGACTGAAGTTCAAACATTAGTTTCCCATTCAGTGTCCTAAATATTTTTTAGATACCACACTCCATGACTGAGATACAATCGAAATTTACTGATAACAGAATTATCACTTCATGCAAATAAGACATATTCCGCACGAAATACGTAACTTACCCAGGTCTTCCGTATGTTTATGCTACTAGATTTGTACATGTTCTACCTGAGCTTCTTAGGTTCCTTGTTTTATTTATATATAAATGACAGCGTTTGTTTGAGGGATGTTTGCACATGGATAACTTGATAGCAATCATGTTGTTGCATTTATAGTACTTGAAGAAACCGCTAACACCTGCCATTAACGCAACAAGGGTCGTCATGAACTAATGTCGTTGCATTTCACTCACTACTCAGTATTCACAGGTGTAGTGGCAGGTGGTTGAGGGAAGTGGCGTGAAGCCGTGAAACGAAGTTGCTAATGTACAAGTAACAAACTATGTAATTTTTAAGTGAATAATTTGGTACTGTGCGGAGAACTGAAAGGTTATGTCATATAAAACGTTTGAAAATGTAGTGATGCGGACATTTGGAGACACTGAATAAGATTGAAAATGCCTCGAAAGAAGTGGAAAATGGGTTTCACCATCGTAACACTGTAAAAAATAGGTATGATTATTTTTGCAGCATGTACATGCATCGAAACACATTAGTAAATACGAGATTCTCACGATAGTTATGTTGTTTTTGAGATGGCAACAGTTACATGCATTAGAAAGTATCGCCACCGATGACTATCACCTCGATTTGATATCAATGGCTTTTAATTAACCGTGTATTGGCCTTGTGTTTAGTTACGTATTTCATAGTGTATTTTCATTTTATGTTGCTCACGCGCGACTGAAACCACGATATGGTACCGGTGACTCGCATACTGTGGTGTGTCAACACTTGCTGTTTTTATCTAAGCGTAACTCGGTATTCGTGTTTACACTTCGTCATGTATTGACTTGCAAAGCAAGTAATTAATCAGTGGACAAGAGTATTACTAACTTCGTTAGATTATGGGGAAGGCGAGTGGAGATTAAAATGTATGGGTTGCCAAATCATGTTTTTGCTTTATTTCCAGGTATATCGGAGCTTGCATAAAATTAGAGTTGAGGTGCGGAGACACAACAGCCGTTATAGTTTTCCTTCGTTTCTTTGGATAGATCTGAGCGCAGTTATGTTGCATATTCTTTTTCCAGAGAAAGTGAAAAGTTGTGCTGGGGCTAAGTACTTTCTTATATCCACTTCTGAGCTTGATAACTAAATTTCATCCACACATCATCAATTAGCAACACACTAAAGAGCTACATCCGTCAAGGAATAGGTAAATTGCCAGGATCTGCCAATTCTAGGCCAATGACACATCATATACTGGACAATTTTTGTCTGTTGACGTCAAAACTGAGTGAAATACATATTCATTCTTTAAATAGACTAAGATCACCAGAAAGCAGGTGCAAGTAACTTTTCAAGGAAAATGTATTATTTTGAACTGTGCTACATATCAACATAAGTGATAGGCAATACCACCATTCCTCACAGACACCTCAGAAAAGCAATTGAGGTGACACATTTGTCACCCCATATGGGAATATGGCTATTTGTATAGTAAAGGTAGGAGGAACACCTGAAATTATTTAGACTAACTACAGTGACAATGGTCCATATTTTATTCCTTTGCAGTGCTAGGATGAGAGTAGTGTAGCATGAATTATCCTGCCAAGCAGAAGCTTTGTTATTTACTGCAATTATAATACTGATGTGTTTGAAAACTAGTTTTGGGAAAGGGGGTGGGGCACAAAAAAGTAACAAAGCTGACAATCTTCACTAACATACTTTACAAAACAGATATGACCTGTCAAACCAAGTTATAGTTTAATTTCTCCAAATAAGTGACAAGCAGTGACTTAAGTTTTGAAGAGCTTGAATATTATGCAATTAAAACATCTCTCAGCTGCATAATAGTTTAAGGAAACTTAGTACCTGTGATGTTGAGATAACTTTTGTGAATGTGGTACTTACCCCATTAATGCTGAAGTGAAATTAGAAAATCAGTGTCCATTTATCTGGCTTGTTACCACAACTGAAGTTAACTATAACTAATGTGGATCTTCATTAATGAATTTGTTTTAATTTTTTACAGGTGGTGTACGCTTCAGTTTGCGTAACTATGAGCAATGGACAAAGAGCGTTTGTGAAAACATGGATTTCAGGGATGTGCACCTACGAGTCTTATATAGCTTTAATTATGAAACTAAGGGTGGTAGAAAAATATCAATTAATGAAGGGGAAAAGTTATTTTTGATTAGAAAAACCAATGCTGATTGGTGGCAGGTCATAAGAAATTCATCTGAAAGACCGTTTTTTGTTCCTGCTTCATATGTTGAGGAAATAAAATATGATGAGAACAAGAAAGACAGCAGTAAGTCACATGGATGTACAAGTAAGAAAAGAGGTGTTGGTCCTCACACTGTTTCAGACAATGCTGGTGTACTTAATGATATGGATATGTTGGAAGCAACAGTCTCTGTGGCACACACTAAAAAAACATTTGATAAGCCAATGAGCTACAAACAACAAGCAGTCCACAATGAACTATCATCACTGAATAAAAGAATCAGTTCAGAAAAATGGAGGCTTTGGGCTGCAGAAGAACTTGTTTCAGAGCTGGCAAGCACTGCTTCATTACACTCAGTGGAAAGCACTACATACAGCAATGAAACATTTCAAAGAATGACTTCAGAGCAGCCTAATCTACAGACTGAGCTAGATAGCTGTTCAGATCCCTTATCTCTCACAGATAAGGGGAGTGGTTGTGATCATAAAGCAAACATACCTGCTGCTTCTTGCTCAGAGCAATTATCAGTTCCTAACAAGAAAGGGAGTATTCAGAGCTTTTCCAGTGCTACAAGTGGTGGAAAATTGCAAGCTGAATTGCTACGGGCAACTACTGAAAAACCACTCTCAAATAAGCTAATTTGTGACACTAAAAAATTTGAAGATAGTTGTAAATCAAAAAATGCTGAGAAACGTGTAGCCCTTTGTAAGACTGATAGCAAGGATATTGCAGTGATCCCAGAAAAACAGGCAGCTGCTCTGTTATCTAGTACAAAAAGTTCTAGGTCCTTGGGAGAAAAGTTATGTGGCAGCTATGTAGAATTCGAAAATCATTCATACAACCCTGGAGATATTGTGGGAGGTTTCAAAGGCCCTGATCAGTGCAGTGTGCATACTGACATGTTCAGTAAAATGAAAAGTAAGTTGAAATATTCTGCTAGTTTTAAAACAAAAAGAGAGCTGCAGAAGCTTTCAGAAAAACGTGAGGGAAATTCTGTACTTTCTTCTTCATGGGACAAACTTGAGGCTGCTGGCCAATCGACTAATGATATTTTGACAAATGTTGATAATGGTATTAGTTCATCTGCAGGAAATCTGAAATGCTCTGTAGTTGAGAAAAAATCTTCAGTTAGTGAAGGAAGCCACAATAATTGTGCACCAATCCCAGACTTGCAGAATTCAGGGCAATGTAAGGCTGAAGAAAACTCTTTGCAACCTGTTAGTGAATGTGATTGGAATGCAAATTATACTGCAGTAGTGAAAGAAAAAGTGAGTACTGAAGAACACCAAGAATGTGAGCGGCAAGTGGACATTTTAACATCAGAGTCTCATAGTGTGAGCAAAGACAGCAGTGATAGTGAACAATCCAAAGTGTTGGTGGACTCCTCAGGTGGAACTTTAAAGTCACAAAAGATATCAAGCAGTTGCGAGTCCATTGAAGATTGGAGGGAAGAGGATACAGTACTTGAACCTGTGAGTAAAGATAATCCGTTTTGATCAGATTGTCCTAGAAACCTAAGAAATTCAATGATACATATTGCATTTCAAGTAGCACGCAACTAGTACGATCTCAAATTAAAACGATGAATGAAGTTTGAAATTACTCACAGCTTTGCGGACACTCTACATTTTCAGTATTTGTGGAGTGTTTAAACGATTGCAGATAATGGGAATGGTAATAATAGAGTAATTGCAGGGATTGTGTGCGCTCACTTTGCATAAGTAATTCCTGCATTGTAGTGAAGTGCTATTGCATCTTCTATTTTATGAACATGTATATGAGGTGAGAAGCTGTTTCTGTTTTATGCTATTTATTTATTTGTTCACAGGCCATTTTAACAACAGTATGAGACATATAAGATGTTTGCTACAAAAAGTATAGTTGCATGTAAGAGTTAAGAAAAAAGTAGCGGCATAAAAGTAAGAGGATGGAGCATGCACTACAGGGATGTTGAAATACAAGTCTGAACTGGCTTCTTCGAAGAAACCATCCTTACATTTGCCTCAGCGATCAGGGAAAACCACTATGAAACCAAATCAGCCTGTTTGGACAGATATAAAACTCACTCACTGTAACTGCATTTCATAGCCAGGCATTGCTTCACCAAAAGTTGCTTCTTATACCAATTATTACCATTAGTTGTTGAAATTTCAGTGGTAATCAACAGAACATTCAGTATTCCAGCACACAATGAAACCCCAGATATCACTTGACATTGGATTCAATCCACTATATCTTCCTCCATTGACAGGGCAAGTATGTGTTTAATAAAGTGTCTTCATTTACAGTACTAGGTGTTTTGCTCATAAGAAATATGTTTGAGTTTATTTTTGAACCGGTCTAATCTGTGTGATTTTTCCCAAGTCTTATAACTGTCCATTGCCACATCCAGGAATTAGTAACTGTTTCTCATGTAGGATTAAGTTTCCAAGGCTAAATCTAATGCTGTCAGTAATGACTACTCTGTTGGCGTGCACCTGCATTTACATCATTTTAATTCCATTTATAAACACATTGGCACTGTTTATATTCTAAGTGCTCAGCGTTGTTTTTGAAGCTCATTAACTGTCACAGTGAAATGTCATCAGCACACATAATTTTGCCACCCTTTACCTACCATATTTAGGTCATTTGTGTAAAGAATGAAAATTTATGGTTCAAGTGATGAATACTGAGATACTCTGTCCCTGACTTCAAGGAACTCAGAACCAGTATTGACAATATCACCATCCATTTTATATATATTACCTTGGTGCACTGGTCTCTCTGTTTCACAAAAGAATCTATAAGGTCAGCTGATTTCAGTCTTATGCAATGCTGGTGTAGTTTCTGTACTGATGTATCATGACATATTTATTTTTAGTTATTAATTAACCCAATGACCATTTGGCACAACAGTATAGGACATGTCAGATACATTGCAGAACTAATATATATGTATATAAACATGTACAAATTAGTATACGATTAGGTGAGACTAGGGCAGGAAGGTGGCCACGGCCTGATTAATCAAGAAACCACGCCATGCATCACTTACAATGTTGTACCTATCTGTGAACTTTGAGGAGAGATTCTCGAGAAGAATTGTTCCTCTCAAATATGCTAAACCTGCAGTTAATTTTTAAATAATTGGTTCAGTTATAAATGGTCTCCAGTGCTTGTGCAAAGTATCCTTCAATTTCTTTCAGGTCAGTTTGTTTCTGTACTGTTGTCTACTTTATGAAGTGTCATGTTTCAACACTGCCCGAAGTTACACTTTATCCATTTCTGCTAAACGTGACACCAGATCTCCCAGCAATCTCTAGTGAATTGCAGGTGTTTGAAAAGTCGAGGAATATCATTAAAATTGTGGTTACAAGCAATCATGTTTGCTGACAAGCTTTACCTTGGATTGGTAAAAATGTACTTGATTTATCAGTCTACCTTTTTGCTGCAACACACAACTCAAGGAAAACATTTTGTGCGATTTGGTCGTACATGACAGTTATTTTGTGTATGTGAGACTGCATGCTCTGTAATTTGTGGGTAATGGAGAAACTCATACAGGACAGTTGTTTCTTTCCACCATGGTGAGAAAATAAATAGGAATGGTATGGTATTTCAGGAGACATTGAAGTAGCACATAGGCTGCTACACTGCGACATCTGTGCACTGTTTTAATTGGGACTTACCAGTGGGAAGTCTTATCATCCACTTCCAAAAACTGACCATGGATACTCAGCCAGGCAAGCACAGGTCAAGGGAAGCGTCTGATTCCACCAACCCAATTTGAGTTGTGATGTGAGTGTGTTTGTGAGATGTCGTTTTGGTGCAGTGTTTTTGAGTTGGGTCATGTTTGTAGATGGTGTGTTGTAGTATTTGGTGGTGTTTTCTTGTTGTAGATGGTTCATATTTGAAGACGTTTGTGTTGTGTGGAATTTGGTTATTAGAATTTCCACAGTCATTCTGTGAAGCTGTTGTTGGAAGATTGTGCTTTGTCCCCAGTAAGTTTCGTTGTTTTATTATTTTAGAGGCTTATTCATTCATGGTTGTGTTGGGTATGATTAGTGTTATGTGTTTCTTATGGATCAAAATGTAGTAGTGTGTTTGTGTTTTTTTTTTTTTTTTTAAAAAAAGAAGATGGATATGGCATTAAAATTTATTAGTTATCACTTAAAGTTGTGCTGGATTGTGATATGACAAAAACAATAAGTTTTTTGCAGGATTTTGGCTTAATTATGACTACGTCAGGTTTTCTGTGTGCAATAAGACTATGAAGTTTATTAGAGTCCTGAATTCTTTGATCAGGAACCTGTGTATGCAGCAGTGTGTCTGATAAAATATTTGGTGATCTCTCCTACTTGGGAATTGGTTCGAGAGATGGAGGTTGGTCATGAGGGAGATGAGCATTCTTCAGGAACCATCTGAAGATGGCAGCATGTACATCTGCTGAAATATTGTGGAGAAATTACGACGCTACCCGGTCGGATACCCGAGAACTGTTCAAATTGGAAATACGCTGGGAAAACTTCAGGTTGCACTATGAATGTAGTTTTCCTTTCCAAGAAGCCAACAATTGAAATCGAAGTATCATGGCCGAAGAAGAGCTTCATTTAATGCTTTAGCTCTAATCGAGACACTTCAAGCAATACTACAAAATTCTTCTCTGTATCGTAAATGTAGAAAACCCTCCACTACACAAACAAAAATCAGATTTTTTAAAAAAAGTAAAGCAATATGAAGTATTGTTGGGTTTGAAACAGATTGACTCAATAAGATAAATAATGTTTAATTTCTTGATGGGACTAGTGGTTGGCCGGATGAAGATAAATTTAAAATGATTGTCATGTTATTCAATGAATTCCTTCTGAAAGTAGCTGAAACATAAGGGGGAAAATGTACCATTGAAAGCTGGTCCATTAGAATTAAGAATATAGTCATTGGATGCTTCATCAGCACACATCAGATTTGATGAATCAACTATTTGAAGAGATGGCAGAAATTATCGTCACTGTAAAGCAGTGAACGGATGTGATTATAATGGTATTTCATTAGTATTTTGTGCTTAGTTGATCATACCTCCACTGAATTGCCTTATTGTTGGCAAGTCTACACCTGTTTCCAGAAAGACTGAAATAACCGGTAGTAATACACTTTTATAAAAGAGGAGATCAGCAGGTGACATCTAATTGTAGACCCAACCCCTTCCTCCCATGTTCTCATTTTTATTATTTCTCTGCAAAGTTAATGACTAGATATTGTAGCACCTTCCCAGCAATATTTTAACAGCAGCTTATTTCGACACCCGTAAAGGCTTCTATACAGAGAAAGCATTATATGATCTCACCAGATCAGTTCAGATAGAACTACGCAAGAAAAATTGCCCTTTTTGCATTTGCTTTTATCTTTCCACAATCTCCAATTGTAGAGATTGATGAAATGACTGGAAAAAGTAGAGTCACTTAGATTCTTAGATATTACTGTGGATAGTGGGCTGAAATAGAATATTAATTCTGTCTGTAGGAAACTCAGCTCAGTGTTATTCATAATGAAGCAGCCAATGCAATGTGCAGGCAAACAGCTTCTGTACACAGATACCATATGTACACTTTAGAATGACAGTGTGAGGTAACCAACACTCAAACAAGAAAAAGTGTGTACATTACAAGAAAAGTAATTAATATCATTTTAAGGGTTTTTGAAACATGCTCAAATCTAGGCGTTAACTGTTATGTCTTTGTACATAAATAAAGTGATAATACACATCACAGAAGATAATGAAGAGGGAGGAGTAGATTTCAAATACACACATGAAGAATACCTCCACTGACTGAAAATGCTTGAAAAAGGACTTCAGTACTCGGCTACCAATTTACAAAGAAGTCTGCCACAATACCTGCATGATAGTATATATACTCCTAACTTTCCAAAGAAACTCTGAGACCATTTGGTGGAAAAGAATTTTACAGTAGAAAAGGGTGCTTATTGCGTTTAATTTTATATATTGTTCTCTATAATAATTGAGGTTATGTATGAGGGTCACCTAAAAATAATGGACCACATTGTTTTACTTTAATCAATGTTTATTGAATATAATGAGATGTACACACATGTTCTACACATCCTATTTTTCTGTGTAATCTCCTTCCCGTGCATTGGCCTCCCTTAGGTGAGACAAAAGGGTATGTATGCCCTGTCAGCACCACTCCTCATACTGGTCAAAGTGATGGACCAAGGTTTCATCATGTCACAGTCCAGGACAAGGCGGCTTCCACCTCAGCTTCAAAATGTTGTAGCAACTCAGAATAATCCCCCCCCCCCCCCTGCCCCCTCGAGATGTTCATGTTCCACTGTAAGAGAGTGCGGAACCCACTGTGCACACACTTTTGAGTAGTCAACAGCATGGATGATTGCATCCACACCCTCTTTGTTGATTGACAGCATCAGCGCCAACTGCCGAGTTGAGCATCGGTCCTTGTGAATGAGAACAACAGCAAAGTGTATCCTGTCTGGTGTTACAGCTGTGGACAGTCTCCTCACTCAGTGCAAATTATGGGGTTCTGCTGAACCACCTTCTGATGGTCTCATCCTCTGTGCCCAGTGACTAACCATACTTCAACTACAGGTGGTCTGTAAGCTACACACACAAATTTGTGAATGATCCCAACATCTTTTCTTTTCCCTGCAGTAAGAAATTCAGTGATGTCACGCTACTTGTAATGTATAAGGGGTTACCAAAAAATTATTTTTTTAAAACTATATATTTTCAAATTGTTAACAAAACAACCTTATCCACTTCAAAATACCCTCCATTACAACTAATATATTTGTCACACCAGTGCTTCCAGTGTTCGAAACATTTTTTGTCATCATCTTTAGAAATGACTGACAGCTCCTCCCTCGTTTTTCTCTTAGCTTCTTCAGTGTTGTCAAATATGTGTCCTTCCATTTGTGGAAATAAGAAAAAGTCTCCCAGAGCCAGGTCAGGTGAGTAAAGTGCGTGGGGCAGTGAAACCATGCCATTGTTAGCCAAAAACTGTCTAAAAGAGATGGGTGTGTGTGTGTGCGCAGGGTGGCGTTGTGGTGGAAGAAACAGTCTCCTGTCTGTCACAAATCGGATCTTTTCTGATGAATACTGTTGTGCCATCTTCTTAAAACTTCCAAATAAGATATTTGATTGCTGGTCTGACCTGGGGGGACACTCTCTGAATGAATGATGCCCTTGGCATCAGAAAAGCAAATCCAGAACGGGGATTGTCATCAGTTGACATGTCACCATTTTTAAATCTAACAAAACACTTGTAAACTTGAGTTTTTCACATAGTTTTGTTTTATCGTTATAAGCTGCTTTCAATATTAAAACAGTTTCAACAGCATTTTTAATGAGTAGAAAACAATTTCACAGCTGCACAGTATTCAGTTAAACATGCTACTTAAAAAAATGAAACAAGAACAAAACAGGACTAGCAAAAACAATCACTGGAGATAAACAGAACAAGCCAGGTCAGCAACACAGGTGGTACTGAACTGGCAATGAGTTGTGCTATACATGCCTAGTTGCATGAAAAATGTGAAGAAATTGAAAAAGAAATGTTTATCAGAAGGACTGACTCAGCATATAGGAAAGTAAAACAACCTTTAGTGAAATTAAAAGCGAGGGTAGTAACATTAAGAGTGCAATGGGAATACCACTGTTAAATGAAGAGGTAGAGCACAAAGGTGAAAAGAATACATAGTCAGTATAGAAGAGATAGGGGATCCAGTATTAGAATCATAATTTAAGAGAGCTTTGGAGGCATTAAGATCAAATAGGGCAGAAAGCATAGATAACAGTGTGCATCAGAATTTCTAAAATCATTTCCGGAAGTGGCAACAAAAAGACTATTCACATTGGCGTGTAGAATGTATGAGTCTGGTGACATACCGTCTGACTTTTGAAAGAATATCATCCACACAATTCTGAAGACTTCAAGAGCCAGCAAGTGTAAGAATTATCACACAGTCAGCTTTACAGCCCATGCATCCAAGTGGCTTACAAGAATAATATACAGAAGAATGGAAAAGAGAGTTGAGTGTGTGTTAGATGATGATCAGTTAGGCTTTGGGAAAGGTAAAGGCACCAGAGAGGCAATTCTGACATTGCAGGGAAGCAAGTCTAAGGAAAAAAAAAATCAAGACAGGTTTATAGGATTTGTAGACTTGGTAAAGAGGATAGACAGTGAAAAATGGTGCAAGGTGTTCAAAATTCCGAGAAAAGTATGGGTAAGCTATAGGGAGAGGTGGGTGATACGTAATATGTAAAAGAGCAAAGAGTGAATAATAAGATTGGATGACCAAGAATGAAATGCTCGGATTAAAAAGGATGGAAGATAGGGATTTAGTCTTTTGCCCCTACTGTTCAGTCTGTACATTGAAGAAACAATGATGGAAATAAAAGAAAGGTTCAGGAGTAGGATTGAAATTCAAGGTGAAAGAATATTGATGGTATGATTAACTGATGACATTGCTATCCTGAGTGGAAGTGAAGAAGAATGAGCTGCTGAGTGGAATGAACGGTCTAATGAGTACAGAATATGGTGAGAGGAAATCGAAGAAAGACTAAAGTAATGAGAAGTAGCAGAAACAAGAACAGCAAGAAACATAACAACATGATTGTAAATGAAGTTACAGAATTCTGCTACCTAGGCAGCAAAATCACTAATGATGAATGGAGCAAAGAGGACATCCAAAGCAGACTAGCACTGGAAAAAGGGAATTCCTGGCTAAGAGATGTCTGCTAGTATCAAACATGAGTTAATTTGAGGAAGAAATTTCTAAGGATGTAAGATTCGAGCACAGCATTGTGGGGTAATGAAACATTGACTGTGGAAACCGGAACAGAAGAGAATTGAAGTGTTTGAGATGTGGTGCTGTAAATGAATGTTGAGTATTAGATAGACAGATAAGGTGAGAAATGAGCAGTTTCTGCACAGAATCTGAGAGGAAAGGAATATGTGGAAAACTCTGACAAGGAGAAGGGACAGGACAATAGGACATCTGTTAAAGACATCGGAGTATATCTGCCTTGGTACTAGACGGAGCTGTAGAAGGCAAAAACTGTAGAGGAAGACAGACAGTGGAATTCACTCAGCAAATATGAGGCATGTTTTTTTTTTTTTTTAAGTAAGTACTGTTTTGAAATTTAAAAAAGACTTGCTAAGATATCTCATTAATTTTATTTTTACATGAAAGCCTGTACCTTAATCTACATTTCTACATAATTTCCGTCAATACTGAGGCACTTGTCATAATGTTGTACCAGTTTTTGAATACCCTCCTCATAGAAGTCTGCCACCTGAACTGTTAACCACTGCATCACCACTGTTTTGACTTCGTCATCATCTTGAAGACGCTGACCGCCCAGGTGTTTCTTCAAGTGCAGGAACAGATGGTAGTCACTGGGCGCAAGATCGGGGCTGTACGGAGGATGATCTCGAGTTTCCCATCGAAAAGATGTGATGAGATCTTCGGTCTGATTCACCACATGCGGACGGGCATTGTCTTACAGCAAAAACGATGCCCTTGCTCAACTTCCATGGACTGTTGCTTTGATTCTGGTGTGACGTAGGCCACCCAAGTTTCATCGCACAAAACAATTTGGCTTAAGGAATCATCACCGTCGTCGTGGTACTGCTCAAGGAAAGTCAATGCACTATCTAAAGTTTGGTTTTGTGCACATCCGTCAACATTTTCGGTACCCAATGTGCACACAATTTTCGATAATTCAAATGATCGGTCACAATGCCATACAAAATACTATGAGAAACATTAGGAAAGTCGTCCCGCAAGGAGGAAATCGTAAAGCGCCTGTTTTCTCTCACCTTATTGTCCACTTCCTGCACCAAAGTTTCATTAATGACTGAAGGACACCCATTCAGTTGTTCATCATGCACATTTGTGCTGTCATCTTTAAATGCTCTCACCGACTTTCTTACTATTCCATCACTCGTAATGTTTTCTCCATAAACTGCACAGATCTCACGATGAATATAGATCGGTTTTAGGGCTTTAGCACTATGAAATCTTATAACAGCCCATACTTCACAGTCTGCGGGACTCACGATTATCGGAGGCATATTTAACACTCAGTACACAATGTAAACAAGGAAGAATCAGATTGTAATGGCGTCAGTGCGTAGATTAAGGTACAGGCTTTCACGTAAAAATAAAATTATTGAGATTTCTTAGCATGTCTCTTTTAAATTTCAAAACGGTACTTTCTTAAAAAAACGCGCCTCGTAGTTGAGGACGTAGGTTGCAAGTGCTGCTCTGGAATGAAGAGGTTGGTACAGGAGAGGAATTCATCGCAGACTACATCAAACTAGTCAGAAGACTGATGACTCAAAAGTTTCGTTTCTCCAAAAGACTGCCGTTAAATTTTCTTTCTGATGTACTCTTGTTTGCCATTTATATTATTCATTGACAACATGTTTTGTGAAAAGGACATTCTTGGAACCCATTTCTGGCTAGCTGAAGATTCCTCTTTGTGGAAACTGCAAACTGTAGAGTACAGCAGTTTCTCCAGAATTGGATAGAACTTAGTCAAACTAGTCAGTTAGTGCCAACATTGAATTGATAAAATATTTGTAATAGTATTACGTATATGTACCTTTTTTGTTAACTATGCCAGCTTGGTCTTATAAAACCAAGTAATTACTAAGTCTGTACTATTGTGTATCATTTGGTCAGTTCTTCAAATTAAATCGTCCTGTTTATTGACAACATCCCTTTTTCCTTTAAAAGTATTTCTGATGTTGTTTTTATTTCTTCATTAGCGTTATTAACTCTGGTAACATATAGACACAACAGAACACTACTTCTCAAATAGCAAAAGTGCTGAGCATCAGTCAGGCATGTGAAAACAACGCTGATAGGACTGAAATTGTCAGCTTTTGGAAGTGTAATAATTAGAGAGAGAGAGAGAGAGAGAGAGAGAGAGAGAGAGAGAGAGAGAGAGAGAGAGAGCGCGAGCGCGTGCGCACACACACACACACACACACACACACACACACACACACACACACACACACACACAGAGAGAGAGAGAACTGAAGCTTCATTCACAAGCTATTTTTAATGTCAAGTATTGTGTTGAAAAAGATTATTTCTGCATATATTCATATCAGTCACTACACAAGAGTATAATATGCTTTAGACATTGGGTATTATAATTTTCATGGACCCAAGACATCAGAATTTGTAATTTAAAATTTTCCTCATTATAATTATTTAGTTTTTTTTTTCCAAATCCTGCTATGGCGTGATGTACTCTCTCTCTCTCTCTCTCTCTCTCTCTCTCTCTCTCTCTCTCTCTCTCTCTCTCTCTCTCTCTCTCGTCAGTCAGTGTCATTTGATCACCACAAATCAAACCCAAGACTTGGGCATAAATATTCACTAATGTTCACTAGTACACCAGGGAATCATTTGCTGATAATGGCGCAGATCTTTTATGTTTATTTTAGTTGCATGATTGAAGTAAATGACAGTTTTCCTTGTGCATTGTGTAGTGTGTACAGATAGTGGCAAATCTCAGATTGCAGTCTTTTGTCCTGTTTGGTAAAATGTCAGTATTATTAAAGTATGGGCCATGCAAGTGTTTTGTATGTAATTTCTTTTATATGCAAATCACGTTTCCGAGCATCCAACAAATGAATCATCGCCTGCCATTTACTTTACCTGCAGCTCAGACTTTGTGATCAGTTCATATCGCTACTAGATATTACTTCCAGGTATTTGTATGCCATGAAAAGGTCACTAATGTATATGATGAACAGCACTGGTTGTGATGCACAACAGATATTAACTTCAGTGTTTCTTTGATTCACTGTCCAAGATAATGTTCTGCAGTGTGCCTGCCTGGAAATGTTCGATCTAGTCAGAAATCTGGTTAGACATCGCATAGGGATGTACTTTCTGTAGATGTTGAAGTGTTAAATCAAAAACTTCTCGAAAGTCTAGACACACTCCCTCAGTTGGTTTTCTGTATCCCTGGGACTGAGGATATCATGTATGAAGAGCTTGAGTTTACTTTTACACAGCTGATGTTTTTAGAGCTCTTGCTGGTGTTCATTGATAAGGTTATTTTGCTCCAGGTAGGTCATAATGTTGGAATTTAGACTAAATTCTAGTATTTTGGTACAGGTACACTGCTGTCCATTAAAACTGAAGCACCATGTAGGTGTTGTCAATCTCAAATATCAAATTGGCATGAGGTGTACAACACGCTTGAACATACAAATGATTAGCATTTCAGCACCACCACACAAACTAGGTTGGGCTAATGCTATCTACATTCTCTGTATATAGAAAGATTAGGCAGCAGTTTCACTCCTCAGAAATCACATTTGTTGGATGTTTTTGAGAAGATATTGATATGCCTTTTGCAAGGGGGGGGGGGGGGGAGAGAGAGAGAGAGAGAGAGAGAGAGAGAGAGAGAGAGAGAGAGAGAGAGAGAGAGAGAGATCTACCAGAACGTGTCAGAATGTGACTGTTGCAGTATTGTGGTCAATGGAGACTGGTTTAGTGTTCTGCAGTATTGTTGCTCACAGTCAGGATTGCCCAACTGTCATATGCATTTGGAATCGGTGTGCCCAGGGAGGCCACTGAACACCATGCAGGATATCAAGAGCACCATGTGACTAGTACACTGGAGGACAAAGTATATTCTTCAGTTCGCTGCGCAGAATCATACAGCCATGTCAATGCAGGGAAGTCTTTGTTGCAGCTACAGAGCACAGCAGAGCATTGTCATGAAGAAGTACAATGCATGATGATAGCATTACTCATCAATAAAATCTCGGTTTTCAAGCTGCATCACATCGAATGAAACACACAAGCTTTCGGTTTTCTGCTTATTTAAATGCAATAACAGCATCTGGAACATTCCAGAGAGATCCCAGATGCGGATATTGCATTTATATGTGAGAATAATGTGGCAGCCCCAGCAGTATGTGATTTTTAACTCCTGACGACAATTTAAAAGACAACTGTTGAAAGCTCGAGTGTTTTAGCCAAATTACCGCAGCTTGTAAACAGAGAAGATTTTATTGAAGGATGCCTCTGTGAAAGACTCAGAGGAAAAATTCCTTTTAGTTTGTTCTGAAGTGCCTGTTGTAGATGATTTTCTAGAATCGCCTGATCCACTTGCTGAACAAAATCAGTGGCTGACACTCTTTTCCTTCTTTGATTGCTTGTATCATGAATGTCTGTACACCCAGCTTCAAAGTTTCAGCAACATTGTGGAGCTTTGCTATCATGCAATACAGTTACGTTATGTGGGCTGCGTGAAAGCAGGTGGCGTCACTCGGCATAAAGAAATTGAATGAGAGCACGCTCATCACGCTTAGCGGGAGACTCTATTGTTCTAGTCATCATTATGTGCTCACTGTGCACTTAGAACTGACAAGTTAGGTGTGACATGGTCATTGGGCATATTAGAGACACTGAGCAGCAAATCTGTGCAGACCTTCGTTGGACTATCACCTTAAGTCAGCAGCAAGACAGATATCCCCATGAGCAATGTCTGGAGAACCAGAGACTGCCAGCATGGGGACCATTGTTGTGGCTTACATATTCACCATTCAATGTAGTGCATTTTTCCATGCAGTAGATGAGTTAGCAGAGACCTTGGTTTTAGAAATCTGTGTGTTTTGCATGTTCAGGAAATGTTGCAGCTAAAAACCATCTATTTGTCATTTTGGAAATCCCTGTGACACAATGGTCTCTTCAGCCAAGGAAAGAGGTAGTAGTCAGTGAATGCCATGTCAGGAGAATAAGGAGGGATGGGGAGGGTTTATGCAAAAGAAGCAACATATGTGATTATGCAGAATGAGTTGGGGCATTCTTGTGGATAAAAGCTCCCCCTTAGGCAGCCACATTTAACTACATTAGGAGATTTCAGCAGTGTACTCCTGTTATGGTTAGCCCCTTATGGGAATTTAAATGTTAGCACCACTCGACGACAGTCTCAAAAAACACTCAGCATCACCTTACCCGATGAGGGTTTGGTGTATGCCCTTTTTGGTTGTGGTGAATCCACAAGTTTCCAATGCTTGCTCAGCTCCTTTTCTTGAAGTCATATGTACTTGGTGATTGCACAGTGTAAGAAGTCACCTGTTGGCATCTTGGATGGGCGTGAGCAGTTGCAGTTCTTCACGTTAAAAATGTCTTGCGAGATGTTGAAAACTGATCTGTGACTTGAGTTTCCCCCTTTTTCACTATTCCTTCTTCTGTGATATAAATATCTTCAAGCACCAAGCCTCCATTTATCTTGAGATTCTTCACAGAGAGATGATCTGCCAAATTTTTCACTGCCATTCAGACTTGATTTGACACACTGGAAGTGTCTGCATCACCCAACTACTTTGTTATATGATGGTACATTGTTGCATACTCCACCACCAATTCAGCATTAATTGTTGCAGAAAACTAATTACTCTACAATACCCCACTTCCTCAGTGGGATGAACTATTTTCTTGTGGTTCCTCTAGCAGTGTGCTATGGTTCTGTGGCAGGACTGCAGCTGTATATCTGCAAACAAATAAAAAAGATACATAATTTATTTTTTCGATGTGGTAATTGAAACTTTGTCCACTCCCCTTGTAGTGTCTTACCACTAACGACCTCACTCCATTCTGGTCCTTGAAAGGATGTTTCCAGGATGAATGAACAACAGAGCAAAATGGGCAGTTTTACAGCCAGTTAGCTGTCTTTCAACATCAAGGCAGGTTCCAGGCCAAAACTGACAGAAAGAATCATAAGGAATTGTAATTCTTAATGATGTGGTATCTTATAAAGCACTTACTCAACCAAATCTTGAATGTTGCCCATCAGTCCTGGGCCACCACAGAGTTGAATTAATGAAGTTGATGGAGAAGTTTCAGAGAAAAATTGCATTTTTAATCAAGGGTTGATTTAGTCTGCATAACTGAGATACTCTACCAACTCCAATCCAACTGTCAGTCAGCACAAGAGAGAATTCACCAGGAAGAAGTTTACAGTACAAATTTGGGGAGCACACGTTTCAAGAAGAGGGGTTCGAGAGGAGTAACAATGGATCTGGACTCTCAACTGTTCCATTAGCTCTTCACAAGTATGGGTAGTCATCAGAAACATTTAATACAGTAGACCACTGCTATCTCCAAAGGACAACTAGCAGACCTCAGTGGTTGCAAAGGAGCTTTTCAAGGAAGAACCCTGGAGTCAGCCACACAGAAACTCACTCACTTTGTCTCTTTTGTGGATGATAATTTTGTGATTGTCACATGGAAGGGGCAAACTTAACGACTGCTCACACACCTCAACTCCAGACATTCTATCATCAGAATTACAGTGGAGATAGAGGCTGATACCCTCTGGGGCTCACAACTCTTTTGTGAGTACATGCTAGGCTACCACGGGGCCCAGCAATTGCAGCGCAGCTCCTTGTTCTGTGCTGCAAGCCTATGCTTCCACTTACCGTGTTCCCTTCTGCCTGTCTATCAGATGGTCTTTCTGTTGCAGACATTGCTTGGACCTGGTACATGATGTAGGATCTTATGCTCTATTTCGGATGGTCGCAGCAGTAATACATAACTAGATAGCAGGAGACAGACCAGGATAGCTGGGCTCACTGTAGAATATCAATAGACGATGCTACAATCAAACATATTTACTGATCTTTTTGGAAGTAGTCATGTAGAACATAAAAGCATTTCCAATCTTTGCATGAAGTCTTTTGTCAACTCAACAGTAAGTTATCTTTCTAGCTGCACTGGTTCTCTATGACATAGCCAGCCGCTGGTCCTGTAGAGCTGAGCTTTTGAACTGAGAAGATGATCTGCGCTGATGAAGTGGTCCCTGAACACTGTTGTTGACGTCCTTTTGCCAATGCTGGAGAGGGCACTGGTGTTACATAGTCTTCCTGGAAAGGGCAGGTGCAGCACCTGGTTTGTGTATACTGCCACCCTGGCAACACTGCTCGGGGCCTGCAGATACTGACGTTTGCATTTATGGGCTTTTGGCAGCCAGCACACAAGTGATGTCTTATGATGACAGTATGCCTTAGTTTTCCATTTCACGTCTGGCACACTACACATTTTCATTAATAAATACAGTAATGTATACATGGTTCCCATTGTTGGGTTCGAGCTTCCACCACTTTTCTAAATTTTTGAGACATGCCCAGTATGGTGTTTGTTCCACCTTTGTGCTTTTCCACCTTAGCACCGTTCCTTTCCATTATGATAATACACACAAAACTCAGCATGGCAGTCATCCCATTGTTGGGGGATTGTCATGTATCTGCACAGTGGTAGCCCCGACCATGCATGTATCACACTGTTGGTGCCTGTGCTGAAACCTGCCCACGTATGCCAAGGATTATGTGCACATCATGGCTGGGGGACAGGGACTCTGAGCAATGGGTTACTAGCAAGGTAGCCGTTATTGATGTAGTGCCCATGGGGAGAGCCCCAATTGGAGTTGGTGGCACCGTGGCAGTTGACTTGCATATGAAGTGGATGAAGCTTCCTTCTGCTGGTGTTCATATGGCCCCATCAGTCTCTTCAGAAGGAAGGAACTAGTTCAGTGCAGAGAGATATGGCCACAAAATGTTTCCTTCCATGGTTATGCCATGGGAGGAACTTAGGGCTAAGCAACAAGCAGATAAATACTCCACCCCCCGATACGTGGTTTGTACAAGGACAGATGTGAATTATCTTTTGGCCAAAAAGCCTATGTTCTTTGTAGAGGCTATAGAGGACAAGTTTGGGGGGAGTTACAGCCATCTCCAAAGTGAATAGTGGGCCAATTTAGATTAAAACAGCATTATCTGCCTAGTCATGGGTATTGCTTGCTTGTAACAAGATGGATAGCAGTCTGGAGACTTATCACTCTTCATGACAATCTAGATAAGATTCAAGGCATCATTTTCCACCTCTTACTGTGTGATGGTGAGCTACACACCAACTTGGAGCAACAGGGTCTACACTCTATCTGCCCTCCCCAGGAGGCTTGCCAGTCTTTGGCGGGCTTATGCTTGGCTATATGAGGCCCCAGCCGCTGCATCTTTTCCCTTCTGTGTTGCATGTCTGTCCATTTGCTTTCCTTTCTCCTCTCCTTTGGAGAATATGTCTGCGTTTTTATTGGGAATGTTCTGCTTTGTCTGTTGCTGACATAAGAACTGTTTTTCATTCCCTTTTCCTTTCTTTGTTTCTCTTCTCCTCTCATTCCCCTGCTTTGGTGTTTGAGGTTCCTCTTTTTCTTCTTACTCCCTGTGAGCTTCTAAAGGCCAATCCTCGCGTGTGACGCATAACAGGTGACTGGGTAACATGTAATTTTCAGTCCCAGGTTGACAAGTAGGGTTCGCATGTCCTCCCTGGTACCCACCAGACCCAGGGGTGGTTGCCTGTGCTGGTATCTTCCCAAATTGCCGATTGGTCCCTTTGTCAGGTGTTCGTGAGGTGTGACCTGAGGTGTGAACAATCGCCTAAGGCGGGTGTGCCCCCTTGTGAAGGGGGCCCCCAGTTGGTAGGAGCTTGCCGTCAGACATTCTGGCAATCATGGGGGATTTTCTTGCAATGCGGCAGTCATCTTCACAGTCAATATCTACAAAACATAAATGGCCTGAGGGTAACAATTGAAAGATCCTTCCAGCTGCACCACGGTTCCTCATAGTCTCGCGTATTGAAGACGGTCAGTCCTTCGCAACGGTTAATCTGTTTATTATTTAGAAAGGCGTTGATGCATTGACGGCCCTGTGAAATCCTGCTCTCGTTTATGGAATGCCACTTTGCTTTTGGAGACTGCTTCTGATTCTCAAGCACAACACCTCCTTGGCACCTCGCTTCTTCACGGCTGTACTGTTCGTGTCGAGGCCCATAGAACTATGAATTCTTCCCATGATGTTACTTACACTAGGCTGTACAATGGTCTGACTGAGGCCGATCTTACTCTCTGATGAAGGTGTAATTACCGACCATTAGGTGATGGAAAAGGTAAATTCCTCCTTAGTGCCCACCTGCACTCTTTTTTCTCACCTTTGATAGAGTGGTGCTTGCGTGCAAGGTCAAAGCAGGCTATAAAATTATCACAGTCCGACCGTAAATTCTGAACCCGATGTGCTACTACGAAGGTCATCATTTCAACCACACCAGAATGTCTTGTCGACACCCAGCAAAATATGTAACCTGTGGTAGGGATGCACATGAGTGTGATTGTCCGTCTCCTTCTCCCCAATGTATCAACTGCAATGGCGGTTGTGCTGCCTCCTCTTGGGATTGTCCCATATCTTGATGAGTGAACTGTCCAGGAGATCCAAGTACAGGAGATCCAAGTAAAGGAAAAAGTGCCTTACCCAATCGCTCACAAGTTATTGGCTAGTCGCAAATCCTTCTTTCTCCTGTGTGGCACTTAGTTCTGTTCTTGTTACCGCTCGCTCCATGAAGGACATTGCCATGCAGATATGTGACCTCAAATTCAGCTCTGAGGTTGTGACATTACCCAGTGTCAAGGTAGCATCGACATTTCTCCATCCAGCTGTGTAGTAAGCCATCAAACTCTCACGTCAAGGAGCGAAGCCACCAGCTACACAATCGGTAGGGCAGAAAGTACAGATGGAGTACTCCTGTGTAGACTTCCTACATCCCTCCAGCCAAAACAACACCTGAGTCTTCCTGTGCTAACCTGAAAGGCTCAAAGAAGTCCAGTGAAGGCAAACGGTCTTCTCCTTCACCGACTCGAAGTTCCTCATCGATGGTGTTTCCACATGATACCCTCCATGCTGCCGATGCACATCATCAACCATTTTTCTGCGTTGGACTCCACAGACTGACAGCACAAGCAAGCTAATGCTTCTGCAGACCTCATGGACCAGGATCGTCCTGTTTCTGTGCCCTGTAGCAGAGTATCTTTGCAGGCTGGCACTCGGTAGCTACCAAGGTGACACCCCTTCATTTCTTCCTCATCATGACTCTCCTCCAATGGAACATTCGCGGCCTTCGACCCCACAAATAGGATTTACAGCTACTTTTAGCATTGCAATGTCCCCTTGCACTCTGCCTTCAGGAAACAAAATTACGTCCTCACGACCGCACTGAGCTTTCGCATTTCTTCCCAGTTCGTTTTGACCTTCCCCATGAGGTCGGCATTCCATCTCACAAAGGCATCATGCTGCTTATACAGGATGATGTTCGAAGACAACCCATCTCCCTGACTACGCGTGTTCAGGCTGTTGCAACTCGCCTTTTCCTTCTTCACCTGACTGTTTCCCTCTGTACCATTTACATTCCTCTGTCGTACAATATCACCAGAGCAGACGTCCTCCAACTCATTGGGTGGCTACTGAGCAAGGTGGTAAGGAACTGGACTCGCATTCGGGAGGACGACGGTTCAATCCCGCGTCTGGCCATCCTGATTTAGGTTTTCCGTGATTTCCCTAAATCACTGCAGGCAAATGCCGGGATGGTTCCTCTGAAAGGGCACGGCAGACTTCCTTCCCCATTCTTCTGTACACCGACGAGACCGATGACCATGCTCTCTGGTCTCCTTCCCCAAACAACCAACCAATCATTGGGTGGCTACCTTCACCATTACTGCTACTCAGTGACTTTAATGGGCATCATCCCCTTTGGGGTTCTCTCAGAACCTGCCAGAGCGGTGCCCTCTTGGCTGATCTTCTTGATCAGCTCAATCTCTTCTGCTTTAACACTAGAGTACCCACATTTCTTTCCAACACCTTGCACACCTATTCCCATTTGGACCTATCCTTCTGCACTGCCTAGGTTTCCTATCGTCTTCAGTGGTCCAATCTTTCTGACACATACTCGAGCAACCATTTCCCATGTTCTATCCATTTGCTGACTCCTACCCTATATGGGTGCACACCCAAATGGCAGCTTGCTAAGGCTGACTAGTGGCTTCACTCCTCCCTGGCGACCTTCGAAGAACAATCTTTCACCAGTTGTGATGCGCACGTGGAATATCTGAGAAACGTTATCCTTACTGCTGCAGAACATTCCACTCTTCGCACTTCCTCTTTACCACCCCATGTCCCAGTCCCTTGGTGAACTGAGGCATGCCGTGACACAGTTCGCGTGCGGAGATGTGCTCTCCATGTTTTTAACCTTTATTCTACGATGACACACTGCATTCATTATAAACAGGTGCATGCAAAGTGTTGTCACATTATTTGGGATAGCAAAAAAGCTAGCTGGATTTCAATCACTAGTTCTTTTAACAGTTCCACACCTTCCTTTGTCATTTGAGCCATCCTCCGACAGTTCTCTGGGACCAATATCCATTTGCCAATATCTGGCCTGACAGTAGCAGACAATGTCATTGTGGACACTATTGCTATCTCCAACATCTTGGCCACCATTTTGCAGAAATTTTGAGCTCTTCCCACTATCACCCTTCCTTCCTTCATTGGAAACAAGTGGAGGAGGCTCGGGTGGTACCCTTATCTTCTCAGAATTATGAGTGCTTCAATGCCGGCTTTACTATGAAGGAGCTAGATCATGCTCTCAGTTCATCTCGATCCGCCGCCCCAGGACCATACGATGTCCATATTCAGATGATGCAGCACCTTTCTCTTGCGGGCAAACACTTTCTGCTTAATATGTACAAGCGCATCTGGGCAGAGGGCACATTTCGTGGACATTGGTGTGAAGCCACTGCCATACCCATACCTAAACCAGGTAAGGCAAAGGGCCTTCCTTCTAACTACTGCCCCATCTCTCCCACCAGCTGTGGTTGCAAGGTGATGGAACATATGATTCATGCCTGGCTGATATGGTGGCTCAAGTCTCGCAATTTACTAATGACTGCACTGTGTGAATTTTGAGCGCGCTGTTCTGCAGTTGACCACTCGTTACTTTGTCATGAATGGTTTTCTGCAGAAATCCCAGACTGTAGCCATGTTTTTTGATTTGGAGAAGGCCTACGACATCTGCTGGAGAACTGGTCTCCTCCGTACTCTTTACACATGGGGCTTCCGTGGCCACCTGCCCGGTTTCCTTCAAGAATTTTTAAAAGACCTGGTTTTCAAGGTGCGTGTGGGTTCTGCCTTGTCAGACACCTGTACCCAGGAAACCGGTGTGCCTCAGTGTTCCGTCCTGAGCATTGTCCTACTGTCTATTGCCATTAACCCTGTAATGGCCTGTCTCCCGCTGGGCATCTCTGCTTCCCTTTTTGTTGACAATTTTGCCATCTGTTGCAGTTCTCCACAGACCATGGACCTGTCTCACTGAGTGACGTCTTCAGCGATGTCTTGATCATCTTTACTCCTGGAGCATTGACAATGGCTTTCATTTTTCCACTGACAAAACCGTCCGTATGAATTTCTGGTGGCTCGTGGTCCTCCCATTTGCCTTACCTGGCAGCCTGGTGCCTCAATGTCCTATGTGCCCTCAGTGGTACTTCAAGGAGTGCTGATCGAACCACCCTCCTCCATTTGTACCAGTCCCTTATCTCTTTGAAACTAGACTATGGGTGCTTTGTTTATGTGCATGCTCATCTATTCCTCATACACCATCTCAACAGTATCCACCATCATGGCATCTGTTTGGCCACTAGTGCCTTTTACACTAGCGCAGTTGAGAGACTGATGGCTCTCAGGCTGACCGTGGTGTCGGATGTCCCTTCGTCATTGGTGCCCATGTCTTTCGATATCTGCTTCTCGTTTACTGCTCAGTGTTTACAGCCAAGCTCTTTACCCTGTACCAGGCCATCGAGTACATCTGGCGACACAGACTTTTCAGTTGTGTCCTCTGCTCAGACTCTCTCAGCGCCTTTCAAAGTCTATGTGCGCTGTACACAGCCCATCCTGTAGTGCAACAGGTCAAGGAAAACGGTCACTTTCTCACTCTTGATGGAGCCACTGTGATGTTTATGTGGGTTCCTGGTCATGTCAGTGTGCCAGGAAACGAGGCTGCTGACATTGCTGGCAAAGCTGCAGTCCTCATACCTCAGCCCACTAGTTCCTATATTCCCTCCAATGATCTCTGTCTGTCAGGAGGTGGTGTCCCTTTGGCATTGCCATTGGTCCTCCCTTCATGAGAATAAGCTCAGGATTATTAAGCATCTCCCAGCAACTTGGACAACCTCCTCTTGGCCCTTCCGCTAGGAGGAGGTCATTTTAACTAGGTTGCAAATTAAATTGGGTACTGCCTTTTTAGCCATCGTCATTTGATAAGTGGCGCTCCCCCACCAGTTTGTACACATTGTGCTCAAGTTTTAACTGCCCACCACTTTCTGACGGAATGCCCATTTTTTAACCATTTATGTTCCCGCTTGGATTTGCTGTCTGAGTTATCGGCCATTTTAGCAAATGGTGCATGGTCTGTTGACCGCATTTTACTTTTTATCTGTTTAAGCAATATGGTGAAGGCCATTTAATTTTTACTTTTGGACCTTGCGTTTCTGTATGGTGTCTTTTGTAGCCCTTTCTTCATGTCCTTGTTTTTAGCTGTCTTTTCTTATGTCAATTGGGATTGACATATAGTCATTGTGAAACTTATTTCTGTCTTCATGTTCTATAGTTTTGACTCAGGCACGTATGACCCCAGTTGTTTTTGAACCCTAAAACGAAACAAACTAACTAACTTTGTCCGTTGTATCCATAGGGGGCCAAAGGACAATGGGTTGATACTGGTAGGATCTTCATCTTGATCTTTGAGGGCAATTTATTGCCTAAGCTGGTGGTATACCGATGTGACGTGACACCTCATGTCCCCCCCTCCCACATGCGGTGCTTCGAATGTATGAAATTTGGGCACGTCTTCACATTGCAACACCAGCCTAGTCTGTGGGAATTGTGGACAACCGTTGCACATGAACATTCCTTGCCGGCCGCGGTGGCCGTGCGGTTCTGGCGCTGCAGTCCGGAACCGCGGGACTGCTACGGTCGCAGGTTTGAATCCGGCCTCGGGCATGGGTGTGTGTGATGTCCTTAGGTTAGTTAGGTTTAAGTAGTTCTAAGTTCTAGGGGACTTATGACCTAAGATGTTGAGTCCCATAGTGCTCGGAGCCATTTTTTTAACATTCCTTGTGGTTCTCTCCCCTGTCTGCATCAGCTGTGGAGAGCACTATTCTCGCTGCTCACCAGACTGCACTGTCTTTCAGAGAGATAGAGAGAAAACTACAGGACACACTGACATACATAGAGGTCAAGAAAAAGTATGAGCATCTATTTCCTGCACGCTTGGAAATATATGCTATGGCTATGACTATGTTGCCCTCTCTGCTGATGGTACTTCTCCCCGTTATGCATCCTACAGCGAGCCCTCAGGGTCCCTTGACCATGTGTACCCCTCGATGGTTGGGGGCTCTCCTCCTGCTGCTTCCCCCACATTTACTTTGGGAGCAATGGCTCCCCACCCACTGGGGACGCTGACCCCCATCCCCCAACCAGAGACGCATCACCCTCGTCCAGCTTCTCACACTGGGAAGGGGTCCCTTGCTGTTTTCACTGAAGCAAAGCCATAGTCAAACATTTTGGTCTGCATTATGCTGGAGCCTCTGTGTCTGAGAACTGTCAACCTGTCTTTCATGGCCTTAAACAGCAGATGGAGCAATTTGCACTTATCTTTCACTATATGTTTCCTGGAGCCCTGTAATGATCCTTTCAGTGAGTGGGAATTATTTGGTGCCCTAAATCCTTGCCCTGATACTGCCCCAGGGCCAGGCCACATCCACAACCAAATGCTCAAACACAATTCAGTGGATTGTCAGTATCATCTCCTAACAATCTTCAACCATATCTGGAGTGAGTGAGAGTTCCCATCTCGGTGGCAAGAAAGCACCATCGCCCCAGTACTGAAACTGGGCAAGAAGCAGAGATATTACTGAATTAGTCTCACCAATGTTCTGCAAGTTGCTCGAATGTCTGGTGAGCCAGTGACTGTGATAGCTACTTGAGTCTCGGGGCCTTCTGGCCCCATCCTAGGGTGATTCTTACCAAGGCTGTTCCACTGCTGATAATTTGGTTTGTGTGGGATCTGCCATCCGGACAGCTTAGATTACCAACATATTGCTGTATTCTTCGATCTACAAAAGGCTTATGACATCACATGGTAACATTACATCCTCGCTACCTTACACGAGTAGAGTCTTGGGAGTCTGTGTCAGATTTTTGTCCAGAACTTCTCGCCACACCACACTTTCTGGGTTCCATTTGGTGCTTTCTACAGTGCCCCCCATATCCAAGAGAATCGGGTCCTGCAGGGCTCTGCATTAAGGATCCTCCTCTTTATACTGGCCATCAGTGATCTAGCAGCAGCTGTGCAATCTTCAGTATCACCCTCCTTGTAAACCAACAATTTTTTGATTTTATTATTGCTCCTCTAGTGTGGGTGTTGCTGGTTGCCGACTGCAGGGCACCATTTGAAAGGGCGCAGTTGTGGGCTCTCTCCTACGGCTTTCAGTTTTCAGCCACCAAGACTCACGTCATGCTCTTCTGTTGCTGTTGTACTGTTCATCCCCTATCAGAACTTTACCTCGACAACCAATTACTCAATGTGGTGGAGACATACTGTTTTTGGGACTGGTCTTCAATGCTTAGCTGATGTGGTTTCCCCATTTTGCCCATCTTCTCCAGCTTAAGCAAAGGCGCACAGAAGCCTTTCGAACTAGCACTGTGAACAGCCTACTTGCAGAGGCTGGGGTCCCTCCAGTATGCATCAGGCACCAACAACAGCTACTCTGTTTTGCTGTCCATGTTCACAGCTCCCCTAAGCATCCAAACAACTGTGTCCTTTTTCCTAGTAGAGAGATCCACCTCCCACTACAGAAACCCAGAACTGGGATCACAGTTGCTGTTACACTAGTGTCTCTGCTCTGAATTCAAACTTCCCTCAGTGTCGCCTCTAATCAGAGAGCAGTTGCATATGCCCCCATGTTGTGTACTCTGATCTTGGATCTGTCTCAATGTATCCTTTGGACCAAAAGATTCAGTTGAGTCCATGATGTTCACCTGTTCCTGGCTGTCTTTGAGGCTTTTCCGGGTTTGGAATTTGTATGCACTGACATCTCATTGGTTGATGGGTGAACCGATTTTCAGCACACATATGCAAGGTGCAATGAACTACGCTTTCTGTCAAATGGATGCAGTGTCTTCAGTGCTGTCTTAGTGACCATCAAATGAACCCTTAACTATGCTCGTTCTTGCACTGGCAAGATGCTTGTGATCTTCAGCAACTCACTGAACAGCCTTCAGGCTATAGACTAGTTCAACCTTTGTCACCCAATAGTCATGACTATCCAGGATCTTCTTTCTGACCTCCATCAAACTGGACATGTTGCGATATCAGAGAATCAACATTCCAAGCACTTGGCAAAGTTGGCCACCAGGATGCCGATTTTGTAAATGAGGGTCCCAGAACAGTCAACTCTGCGCCATAAAATTGTTGGCAGTCTGGAACTCATAATGATCCGCCTTGGACTTATCAAACAAACTGAGAGCTATAAAGGAGACCATGACCATGTGACAGTGTTCTCCTCGCACTTCTTGCTGAGAATCCACTGCTCTTCATTGGCTATATGTGGACCACACTTGGCTGACCCATGGTCAGTCTCTGACATGATAACCCACCTTATTGCCTATGTGGTGTCCACCTGAAGGTGACCCACATCCTACTAGGCTGTCCAGATCTGGCTGCTTTGCAGCGATGTCTTAACCTTCCTGACGCGCTACCTCTGGTGCTAGCAGACGACGCCAAGGCCACTGACCTGGTTTTACGTTTCACCTGTGAAAATGGTTTCTACTTCTCGCTGTGAGGAGGGGCACTTTGATCTCATTGACTACCTGAGGGGTTGGAGGGGTACACTTCGCCTGCTCTTGCTGAGGGGACCCATGCCACGGCGGCCCTTGCTGGCAGTCTCGCCTAGCCTCTACCCTACCCACCTCTTTATTCTCCTTATTCTTTTATGTTTACCATTTTTAATGTTTTATTGTTCTTCAAATTTTATCATTTTGTCTGTGCTTCTTATTTACTTGGGGTAACAGATGGTGAGAGGGTGCTGGTGGGATGCAGAGGGTGTCTCTCCCATTGCCTGCCATGCTCCAGGGCCTTCAGCTGCATTCTGGGCTGAGTGACTCGTCCACCTTACCCGCTCTCACTCCCATCCTACTTCTCCTTGATTTTATATGTCTTATTGTATCTTGTTTACAATTGGGCTTCCCAGGATTTGCCTTTTGTATCCTCCTCCTGAGGATTATTCCTGGTTTGATGCATATAGGATGAAGGTACTGATGACCTTGCAGTTTATTCCCTTTAACCCCAACAGCCAGCCAGCCAACCAACCAACCAACCCAACCAACCAATAGAGGCTGATGAAGCAGTTTATTTTGTGAATATTCTTGTTCCACTTACAGTCATGGATAACACAGAAATCAATTTTAACCCTCAGAAAGAGAGAGTTTTGTTCAATACTGAGTGACCACTTCAATTAAATGGAAAATAAGCTGTGTGTGCTGGAAGGTATTTGTGTTGCTTTGTATTTTACAAAAACACAGCAGAATTTTTCCCCTTCCAAAGATATTTAAAATAAAGTGGGTCAAAGCTTAGTTTTATCCCCCGTTGTGTGTGACACTCTTTGGTAAAATACGATCTATAACATTTCCTGGTTCTTCAACCATATGCCAAATTAATGTGAGAGATATATTACAAGTGTACTACTGCTACTCATTTCTACAGAGATACATTCTGGTTAACACAATAATCTTAACTCAAGATTACCACACATTGTTAGCTTTGTCAGGTCTCCACCCCACATCTTCCCTCAGATATATCTTTCTTACATCAACACCGCTTGTAATACCTAATTCTTTCATTATACACTACTTTTAGTCCCTCCTTACACCACAAGAGCTATTCTAAGTTCTTTGTTGCAGGCATTCAACTTTGAAATAACTTACAACTTGTTTACACAATTTCAAAATTAAGCTAATGTATTATTTCTTGGATAATGATAGTTCTCCATTGTCTACATTGAGCCTATTCAAACCACAATCTGCAGCATCAATTTTGGTACCCAAAATCTTATACACCCTGTAACTTCCTGCATATATATATCTCCCTCCCTACCTCTTTATTTTTTTATGGTAAAAATGTGTGTTTATGCTGCAAAAAGTAAAATAGTCAGGTCCAGTGTAAGAGATACCCTTGAATGCTCTCATCTAGCAAGGCTAAACAACCTAATAAAAAAATATCAAAAAAGTCAATGGAACAATTTCTTAAAGAAAATGAAATAGTAAGTTCTTTTCAGTGTGCTATCTACTGAAATTAGCCACATACTCATGAAAAGTGCTTGTTCACTGTTATAGTACTATTAGGAATACACACATCTGAAACTTTCTGCTATCTAAATTTTATGTTAGTAGACATTTCGTTGAGGTCTGATTTTAATAATCTACAAAATTACCATTTATCTATGGGGTTGTGTATTATAATTAAAATGTGTTTCTTTTGAATTTATTAATAAAATTTAGGGACTGTCATGTTTCTGGAAATATTCTGAGTTCATAGCTGACTCTGTGTGTTCTCTATTTGCAGGAGTGTGCATTAGATGTGGTGAACATTCCCCTCCCTGATGGCTGGATAGAAAGCTATGATGAGCAGCTGGATCTCCCGTGTTACATCCATGAGAAGTCAGGCGAGAAGGTATTTATGACAAATAACTTAAGAACGCCCTCTTTGATTTATGAGACATATTTCGTATTAATGTTTAGTTAAACTCTGATTCAGTGCTATGAAGTTTGTGTCTGTTGGATTGCTCTAAAATGTCTGGTTAGAGTCAAGCCGCAAAGCTTTTGTATTCAGTTCATAGAGAATGTGCTGAAGAGGCAAGAAAACCACCTTAATCTCTCCAGTTTGTTTGTGTGTGTGTGAGGAGGAAACAAAAACCTGTGTGTGCACTGTTTGGTTTGCGCGCAGTTGTTTTTCAGGTACATTTTTCTTTGAAAAGAGACTGCTTTAGGTTAGTTTTACTGTTACTGTGTGACAAAAGTATTAAATGCAAACTGATATCTGTAAACATTCATTTTATTAATACTGTGCTATGCATTCTGAGTTTTAAACCATTTTCTTCACATGGTAAATAGTATCTACAGCATTTATAATGGCATCTGGGTAATGTTTGTTTCGTGTCATAGCTGGACATGCTAAAATTATTTAGTAATTCTGTGAACTCATTGAAATTACTGTCAAAATGTTTTGCTTGTATCAGTATTAGTTATTACAATGGCGTAGGAGAACCTCAGGATGATAGGATACAGACACAAACGGTGATGAGCCTAGAGTAGTCCAATACCAGAATTACAGGTAAACAGTAGAGGAGCTGTCCAAAGGAAAAACGTCCATAACAAGGATCTGATAACTGCTGTACTGAGATGTAGATAGCATTTCCTTTAAACCCAAAACTGGCTGTTAGTTGCAAAGTACTCCCACCTCTTTGTATGCATATCACCAGTAGAGGCATTACCCACAAGACATGATGAGAGCAGCAGTTATGGTCACGTTCAGTTGTTGTGTGCAAACAGTTGCTAGATCTGTATTGCTATTTGACAGGAGTACCAATTTCATTTTCCTTTCGCTGTACCATAAGGATGGAAATAGTCAGAAATCATGACTGTCAATGACGATGAGGACGAGGACGAGGAGCAGCAGCAGCTGCTGCTGCTGCTGAGGTTCTCACCAGAGGGTCCTGCAGGGAAAGTAACCTGCAACAAATGTGAAGGGCACCAGAGCTACAGGCAGGGGTTGATGTAAAGGCAATGGCTCTGTTCCCATTGAGGTCTAAACCAGGTGTCATATGTCATTGTAGTAGAGAGGGTGTTGGTGGTTGGCAGTAGTAACTAAGTTCAAAGTCATACTTGTATTTTGTGGCAAATCTAGCAGTGGGATGATATAGCAAGTGTGTACCTGTAATTCTGACGTGCTGCTGGATGTGACACTAAGGCAACCTCTGATGGCTGCATGCTCTGTAGATTCCAGTGGTGCACTATGCTTTATCCTTGTTCATCTGGGTTTGGGTCTGGATGTCTGCACCCAGGCAAGGCTCCAGCTCTGGGGTAGGGGGGAAGGTGTTTCGTTGTGTGTCACTGTAGATGGTGGTCCAGCAGGGAGCAACAGCAGTGGCTGTGCAAAATCTCAACCAGACTGCACCCATTGATGGAGATGGACCTGTTGGTGGCTAAGAAGATTACTGAAGCTTCATCCTTTGTCGTCATCCATAGTCCTTTTTTCATTAGTGACTTAAGCATCCTTGTGAACTGTGTCACCTACAAGTTTAGCCAAGGGTAATAGATGCAGTTGTGTGGTATTGTATTCTGTTCCTGTAGCAGAAAGATGCAATCTGTATTGATGTAAATCGTGGACCATTTCCAGACGCAGTGGTGATAAAGGCACTGTCAATATGAAAATGGTCACCAGAGTGTAAATGGTCACTGCCTGTGTGGTGGATGCCATGCTGGTAGCCACGTATGAAAAACAGGACAAGGTATCTGCTTTCAGGACCCACTTGGAGCCGAAGAAGAGGTCTGTGAAATGTGTATGGACCCACTCCCCTGTTTTTTTTTATGCGCGGTCAGGCTCAATGAATAGTGGCACAGCTGTGAGAACTGGTCCTTTTCATAGGCTGCACAGGCATAGACTGTCTTACCAACTTTTGTGTGTGCCAAACAGGGCGATGAGAAGCTTGTGGACTGTTACCAGAAGGAATTTAGTGCCACATAAGCAGGTCTTTGACCTTATGATGACTAAGCCTGTCTTATTTTGAGAATAATTAATTTGTGATGCTGTTAATATTTTTTACGAATATACTGTCAGTTCTTTATGGCCTTCTTCATTTTTGTTGTCAAACCATTTTTTATATTATTATTATTATTATTATTATTATTATTATTATTATTATTATACAGTCGAATTTATGACTCCATGTCCTCTGTGTTGCGTTTTTTTTTTTTTTTAAGCAAGCTTTGATGATGGCTGTAATGCCAAAACCTGCTATTTGTGCAAATAAATTAAAATGTGACCTAGACTATGAATTCCACAGTTTCTTTGGGCTATATGGCTAGACAATGTGCTGATTTTAAATAATTTTTGGGGTAAGAAATGCCTGTTCTTGAAACTATGGAAATTTTACACTTTTATTTCTTAGAAAGTGTGAAATGTGAAAGATCTATGCAATTTTGGTTGCCTAAAAAGGATTGAAAATCTGTGATATTTAGGGGCTTGTGGTTTATTTATATTTCTGTGATATGTTATTGTGCTGGTCTCAACCACCCTTTCTTGCTTAGTGTGTAAGTAAGTACTCCACTGTGGGTAAAAAACAATAAAACCGCTTCTGGTTGCCTTACAGACCATTGTTTTTTGTGTGTGTAATAGAGAGGCAAGAGTTAGATGACTTTCTTGAGATGAACAGTTACGTGTTGGCATTGGGTAGTTACCATACTGAGCATGTTATGAATTAAGTACTTCAAATAGTGACAAAATATCTCTGGAGCACTGGCAATTCCAAATCAAATAAGCAGTTGTATTGACAATAAGTAATTGTTTATTGTAATCACAGTTGCAGTGTATCGTGATTACCAACTTCCACCATTGGTGGCCATTTTGAAACCATCTCAGCATGGTTACAGTGTGATATGTCATCTTTGACACCATGTATAGCTACCTCCACATTAAAATTTAAAAACCCAAAAAAAATGGTAGAGGTCAAAAGGCATGTAAGATACCATGATGTTCTAAGTTTATTCATTGGGAGGCAATTGTTGGTTGGTGTCTGCCAATATACATGGTGTGCATAATGACTTTCTCTGATTACAAAAAAAATATTTCTAAGGAATTGTTCTAGATACAACAATGTGGTTTGTTGCAAATAGTAGCTTAACTCGTAAAGTTTTTATTTTTATGGCTACCCTTCTACATGTATTCCATATGTTGCCCATAGAATATCTAGGCAATACTCACTTCCTCTCCATGTCTTTGCCGCCATTTCTTCCATCACCACCTCTTCAGCATCTCATGTTTGTGCCCTAAGAGTTCGCGTATCAGAAACTGATGAGCTGAATTATCCTTAACTTAACTCTACAAAACATCAAGAGGGGTTTGTCTAATGAATGTGTTGGCATGATGTTAGACCATCTCTACTGATCTACCTGTCCAGAAAGATTTCGTCCAAGAACTTCAAAACATAATATGTTAAGTATGGAGGCGCACTGTCTTGCTGAAACATCATCCATGGTCTGTAACTGAGGTGTAACATAACGCAGCATGTCCAGAAAAACTGTTGTAATGGTAGGCTCAATAAAAAAGAAAGATCCAAAATTGTATTATGCTTCAAGCCACATCCATCACATTCACTTTTGGGTTGCCCTTGATCTGCTGTACCATAATGCCATTTGTGGGTTCTCCGACGCCCAGATCTGAACATTATGACTGTTTATTTTCCCGCAGATGTGAAAAGTCGCTTCATCAGATAAAGCAACTTTATTGAGGTACTCATCCTTTTCACTGGTTCGTTTCATTGGATTTCTAGCAAACACTGCATATCTGGGTCTATCATGTGGCTGCAAAGCTGGAAGGAGCTGCACTTTGTAATCGTGGAAATGCAGCTGTTTGTGTAAAATACTCAACCACAGTGTTCTGTGGTATGCCTGTTTCTCTGGAAATGTGAAGGATCGATTTCCTACTACTGCATTTGAAATGCTGTACGTACGGTGTCAGCAGTATTGTCACTCAATCCAGGTCTGCTGCTTCCTACCTTGTCACCAGCACTGCTAGTCTCTTTAAACTCCTGATACTATCCTTTGACACTCTTCAGATGTGGCAGATCTTGACCTTCGGCACTTTGGAACTGCTTGTGATACGTAGTAGGTGACTGTGTTTCATGAAGCATGTTGTAATTTGTCCTGCATGGATGCCATAGTGACAGCAGCACTCCTAAATTTCACTGCCTGTAACAAGAAAGAACAAAAGAAATTAGATGCTATCAGAGCATGTGCAGAAGTATATCCATAAAAAGTGAGAGTTAAACTACCATTTGCAACGAACTGCATAGCTGTACCTAAAACAGTTCCTTAGAAAAAAATGTTTGTAATAAGGGAAGACCTTATGCTCATGCTATATTTTTGAGAAATATTGGCCTCTAGATAGTTTGGCCACTAATTTCTGTGGACAGGGAGCTGGGTAAGTGTCTGTCTAAGATGTATTGTTTACTATGGGTAGTAATCACCAAAATAATTATGATCCATTGGGTTTGCAAATTTAGACCAAGAGTGTAGTGATGACATGTTGTTCTTGCAGTCTGTCTACCTTCATCTGTAGCTAATCCTGTAAGATTATCAGAGTTGATACTAAGGTGTACAGGAATATGATAATGCAGAAGATTTCATTGTATCAGGGAGTACAACTTCTGAATCAACTTGCCATAGGTAAGAGAAATATGGTGTAGGAACATTCCCTAGTAAAAATTCCAATCCCAGAGGCAGGCAGGCACATGGCATATGCATGCACTTGCATGTCCATGTGCACATTAGTTTCATGTTTCATGAATCCTTTGTGTAATTGATTGTAATGCTATGGAGCAAGTCAGTTTACATTCTTATTACACCTTCATGTGTAAATATGGCTACATGCTGAACATTTACCTTTTTTTAAATACAGTTATTAGTTAGTAATTCATACCCGTCACCTTTTACACATTATAAAAATGGATAGTTTTCTAGAGAATAGAATTTGGTGGCAAGGAGAAACTTTTCAGTTTGTTTTCAAATTTAACTTTGCTGTTTGTCAGACATTTTATATCCTCGCTGTGTGTGTGTGTGTGTGTGTGTGTGTGTGTGTGTGTGTGTGTGTGTGTGTTTTAATGCCATTGTATGGTATTTTTTTATCATTGCTGACAATAGCCAGAATAACACAAAGTTAACGTTAATGCCCTATTTCTGCCTAGAACCAGAGTACAGGGAAACAACAGATGAAGGTCACTGATAGGTGGTGCAAAAGCACTGTGGTGTGGGGGACAACTGGCAGACTGCTGTTGTGAGTCATGATGGCATGAGTGTGAACCTTGTGCAGTTTATGAACAATGTGCATAGACTGAGTGAAGACTGCTGGCAGCTGGCACAAATAGTGATGCCAAATTGTTTGGAATGCAGGACATGACAGTGGTTTTATGTGATGCTAGTGAGAAATAAAAACTGGTAGTGTATATGATTGGTGGGTTAGAAAGACACACTGTATGGTGTTGGTGGTGATTGGTGATAAGTATGAGATTCATAGTGATGATGAAGCAAACGTCTTGTCCTAAGAACTGGCTGATCAATGGAGATGCATGTTTCGATATTGATCTTCCTCATGTCTGCAGCTTGTGAGGATGTTGCTGTATTTTCTAGTTGAACATGGCAGTGCCATTTGTTTTAAGACACACCAGTTAGAACTCAAACATTAATTTCTGGTGTAATGAGAAATATGGTGTTGTCAGCTTTAAGCGATACCAAATTCTTGGCCCTTAAGCTGGCCAATAAAAGTTGGAAACTGCCTGCTTTGTTTTTCGGTGAGTGAAGTATGGGTATCTTCAGATGTCAAGTGCCATCCTCATGTTTGAAATTTGGGATTGGGTTGAATTGTTTGGGGGAAGAGACCAAATAGCGAGGTCATTGGCCTCATTGGATTAGTGAAGGACGGGAAAGGAAGTCAGCAGTGCTCTTTCAAAGGAAACATCCAGGCATTTGCCTGGAGCTATTTAGGGAAATCATGGAAAGCCTAAATCAGGATGGCCAGATGCAGGATTGAACCGTCGCCCTCCCAAATGCTGAAATTTGGGGTCCCAATGCTTAGTTATCAGGTTTTTGACATCCAGGGGTGGTCCAAGTTTTCTACAATGAAATAATGGCATATAGCATTTTTCTGGCATTATTCTGCATTACATACTCTACTTCAGTCTACATATAAAGATGTACAAATGTACTGTTTGATCATGGTATAGGTCACCTGTGTTGTTGTTGGTTGGTTTCGGGCATGGATGCATTAACACATTGCAAGAGGCTCACTTGAAAATTTATGTTAGCCGAAATTGATCTGTAGGTCATAGCAATGTAGATTTTCCATTGAGATTCAGACAGCTTCTTCTTTTAAGGAGCACAAATGCTGAATGTTGATTGGAAGTTCTAAATGAAATAACACAGCTCCCTCTGTAGATGGCATGGACATGCTCTGCATTGTTGGGTTTGTTGAAATGATGCAGTGTTAATTCAGTGATAGGTGATGGTTTCCCATGATATCTAGACATCCATAATAATTTTGTTGCATGTTCTGGTGATGGTCCCCAGTGCCCATGTTCTTCAGATTTCTATGTATAAGTAGCATTAAGAAAGAAATGAGCCTGAGGCATAATTACAGAAACCAGTAACTGTATGTTAGATGTACTGACCCTGGCTATTGAGACACTTGTCCCACTGTGACACAAGACAGTGAATGGCTGTCTCATAAAATTCCCGGGGCTGCAATGATAACCAGTTCTGCATGTACAGCTGGACGTCGTCGTCCGAGGTGAATCGTTTGCCCCTCAGAGCCTTTTTAAGGGGACTAAAAATGGCGTAATTACAGGGAGAGAGGTCCAGACACTATGGAGGGTGACCGAGAACCTCCCATTTGAATTTCTGCAGGAGTGCTGCGACTGTGTTGACCGTATGAGGCTTTGCATTGTCGTGTAGCAGAGTGACCTCACAGGTGAGATTGCCTGGTTGTTTTGATTTGATCACTTGGTGAAGGGCGATCAAGGCTTACGAGTAACGTCGGACATTCACGGTTGTCCTGTGCTGCAGGAAGTGAATCAGAAGGGAGCCATCATGAACAAAGAAGAATGCCAGCATAACCTTTCTTGCACTCATGTGGACGGCAACGTCCAGCTGTATGTGCCAAACTGGTTAATATCACAGCCCTTGGAATTTTATGAGACAGCTATTCACCACCTTGTGTCACAGTGGGACAAGTGTCCAACAGCCATGGTCAATACTTCAAACATACATGTACTGCTTTCTGTAATTATGCCTCCAGCTCGTTTCTTCTTGAACACCCATTATACGAATCATTATTGAGTCTTAAATCAGGAACTCTCATTATGCAGTGCCCAACTGGACTCCATGAGACAGATTTATTGCAGTAACCTACATGGCTGATGACCTTGTACAAATTCTTACCATTTATTACAGTAGTTTGAGCTGTGCTAAAAAAATTGCAAACATACCATCTTTTGACTTTGCTGTGACTGTCCTTAACATGTGGTTTTTCTGTCCAAAACCTGAACATTCCATTATCTGTGACTAACAACTTTGTTGGTCTGTGTGTGAAAAGAACTTCTGATATTGGCCACAGGCTGCCATCCATTTGTGGTAAATGTCATGGAAAATGTCAGGAAAAATTTGAATCCATCAGGATTGTAGAAAAGGATCCGCAAATCCAGTTATTTATTTTTGATAGTGCCAAGAACAGTGGGACTGGACCAGTGAGGGGTGGGGCCATGTTTTCTTCTTGGATGGGAATAGAATAAAACTGAACAGTGTTTCTTGATGTACCCTCATATGGTGAGAGGTGGAAACACACAATGCTCCCATGGACGTGATTGTTTTTGAAGTCCAGGTGTTACGGTGCGGGGAGGCATAACATTGTGTAGTTGTACTGACCTCCAAATCTATGAACACAGTACTCTCACAGTCAATATTATTGTGACACTGTTCTCCTCCCCAATGTGCATTTGCCGTTGAATTCATTTTTTTGTGGAAACCTGTTGCTAAAGTAATAAAACCTGAACTGTGGAACAATGCAGGAAAGTCATTTGGTCAGATGAGTCCTGTTCTACACTTTTTCCAACTTCTAGCTTTGCTAGGCCACATTACTGCCAAAGGTTACATGAACATTTTAGCTGATCATATCCATCCCATGATACAGTGTTTGTTCCCCTGTGGTGGTGCTGTGTTCCAAGAATACAGGATCCCTGTGCACACCGCTTGCATCGCTCAGGGCTGGTTTTGTGAGCATGAGGATGAATTTTCGCATCTCCCCTGGCCACCACAATCACCAGATCTCAATATTATCGAGCCTTTGAGGTCTGCTTTGGGGAGAAAGGTGTGTGATCACTGTCCACCTAAATACTCGTCATCTGAACTTGCCATTATTGTGCACGAAGAGTGTTATAAGAGTCCCTTGAAACCATATATGGCCTGTATTTATCAGTTACGAGATGACTGGAAGTTGTTTCCAATGCCAACAGTTTTTGTGAACTCTATTAAGCATGGTTATGTGCTGTTTTTTGGTGTTTCCAAATTTTTGACCACCCCCGCAAGGGTACCAGATAACAAAAAAATTATTATTTTCTGTCTGCAGTATAATTAGAAGAACAAATTTTTTGGTAAATTTGGAATATACAGGTAATGAAATTCAGTACGCAGTGCTGTCACCACAAGTGGAAATAAAGATTCTAACCGAGCTAGGCATCTACCTGAACTTTGCTTGACTGACAGGTTCAGTTATGACATTCTCTGGTGCTTCAGCTCTATGCCAAAGTTCATCAATTGTAGTGGCTGGCAAGTGGTGATGTGCCAGTCTCTCAACAACCCATGACCAGATGTTTTCAGTAACATGGACAAGTTGCAATCTTCTGTCGTCTTTTTGAATGATAATGCCACAGACGTGCCAGACATAGGACTGTGTGAACCAGAGGTATTCGTGTTGCATACCCAGTGACACTCTGTACCATCACACCAAGTGCTGGGGACATATGGCAGTGATGAGTGTGATCTAGCAATGTTCATTCTCATCGGAGTCTCCACATGAAGGAACCTCCATTGCGATGCCATATGCAGAATCGGGACTCATTTGAAAAGACCACATGGTTCCCCCTGTGTGTGATGTTGCAGTTGGATACAATGTCAAGGGAAGTCGTAACAATTGTTGCTGTGCTGACAGTTCATGGTGCTTCTGATGGCATTGCACTGTCCATGTAAATAATTTCTTTGCTGCTAGCAAGCTTAATTCCTGACTCACGGTATGTGACATAGCTGTGAGATACTGCACAGGGGTGCGAATGGTGCCTGTCTTAAGGGGCACTAGTTGCAGGTTATTGTTAAGATCATGAATGATGTGGAGTATGGGTGTCCTGAACTCATTAATTCCATATATACACAATATTTGTGGGATCCCAACCAACAAGAGCAGCAATCTTGTGGGGCAATACTCATAAACCTCAGTCTCTATGGACTACAATCTTACTGCTGTTGAATTCGGATACATGCTGGTAGACATTTTTCCTGCATGCATGAGGCAGACACAATCATCTGACAATGTATGATTGACATTCCAATGTGATTTCTGAATAAGAAACCCACTGGCATAGTCCTTACTTATATTAATTGTAGATGGCATTAATCATACTTACTTTGTGGGGTTGTGCTGAAATGCTAATTACTCGTATATCAAGGTACGAACTGCACTATATCCAATTTGGTGTTTGTTGTATGCTGTCTTTAGACTACTGAAATTTTAATCATAAGTTTATAAAGAATTTTCAGTGGAAGAAAGAACAGTGTCCAAACAAACAAACAACAAAAACATGGCTGTTACAGTAACATGAAATATTTGTGCATCGAAGAAAATGTTCAGCATTTGTTCCTAAAAGTGACAAGAATCATCACATCTGTTTTTACATATCAATTTTTGTAACGGCAACAATGAATGTCACACTGTAAGCAATACCTGAAAAAGACAAATAATGAAATAAAAAAAATTAAATAAAAAAAATTAAAGACAAGTAACTGAAGCAAAATTAGTTTTATGTGAAAGCTGCACAAACACAGATTACTCATCACTAATGCCTGGTTTAACAATCATTAAAGGAGGTTCTGTATAAGGAAAAGACCAGGAGACATGAGAAAGTTTCAGATGGATTTATATAATGGTAAGATAAATATTTAAAAAGAAAAAAAACAGATTTTAACTGCAAAACACTGTGACCTTAATTTATGGGTTATGAACTGCAAATTAAAACTGAAGAAATTATGGAACGGTAGGAAAATAAGGAGACGGGACATGGATAACATAAAAAACCTGTGGTCACTGAGAGTTCAACGAGTGTGTTACCCAAATATTGACTGTAATCAGCAAAAGGAATACAATAGAATGGGTAGCTTTAATAGAGAAATAATCAGTGGAAAAAGATCAAATAGGTAGAAATCCTTGGATAACGTATGGAATATTGAATTTAATTGACAAAGGGAGAAACTTAAATGTGAAGAGGGTGGGATAAAGGGAGTAAATACGTTAAAAAACTTAACAAGACAACTGCAGTAGATGACGTCCCCTCAGAATTATTGAGAACCTTGGGAAGACCAACTAGGGCAGAACTTTCCACCTGGTATGCAAGATGTATGAGACAGGCAAAATACCCTCAGGCTTTGTGAATAACACAGGGTGTTCCTTTCAAACCTCAGACATTTCAAAGGCCCAGGGAAAAAAGTTCAGTAGATAATTTTATGATAATGAAATTGCACCATGTGCTAGACCACTGTTAGTCAACCTGGTCCCTGGCGCCCACTAGTGTGCATTCCAACTTTCACAGTGGGCTGGGCTGGGGTTAAAGATATTATCATTACATTTTCATAAAATTTTGATGTAACCTAAAGTTGCTTCCCTATTTTATAAATCTCTATTACTGTGGAGCTGATGAGTGCTTAGAAAATTTTGCTACGTAACTAAAAGAGATACAAAAATGTTTGATAGGTAGTAAAGGTTGACTACCCCTGTAATAGAGCATCTCAAAAAAATTGTATTCTCATGTCAGATGTGCCAAATGCTGTCACCATAGTGCAGCATGATTGTATGCAGTACAGATAGTACTCTTCGGCATTGGTTCCTTACTTAGTTTGTGTTTACCCCAAATCTCTCTCCCAGCACAAAGTCTCAAGCAACTGGAAAAAAAGTGCAGGTGACTCCTGTGTATAAGAAGGGTAAAAGAATGGACCTATAAAATTACAGACCAGTGTCCTTAACATCAGTTTGCTGCAGGATTCTTGAACATTATATCAGTTTGAATATAATAAATTTCCTTGACATGGAAAAGCATCCATCCACAAATCAGCACGGTTTCAGAAAGCATGGCTTGTGTGAAATTGAGCTTGCCCCTTTGTCACAATATATCCTGCAAACTATGAATGAATGGCAACAGGCAAATTCCGTATTCCTAGATTGCCAAAAAGCATTTGACATGGTGTTCCACTGAAGACTGGTAATGAAGGTATGAGTGTATGGAATAGGTGTCCAGATAAATGAGTGGCTTGAAGATTTGTCAAGCAACAGTAACAAATATGTTGTGCTCAATGGCGAGTGGTCATTAGAGAGAATGGTATCATCAGGAGTGCCCCAGGGAGGTGCGACAGGACTGCTGTTATTTTCTGTACGCAAAAGTGATCTGGTGGACAGGGTGAGCAGCAGTCTGCAACAGTTTGCTGACGGTGCTGTGGTGTATGGGAAGGTCTCATTTTTGAGTAATTGTAGGAGACTACAAGATAACTTAGACAAAATTTCTAGTTGGTGTGATGAATGGCAGTTAGTTCTGAATGTATAAAAATGTAAGTTAATGCAAATGAATAGAAAAAACAAACCCATAATGATCAAATACAGCATTGGTAGTGTGATGCTTGTCACATTCACATCGTTTAAATATGTAGACGTAACATTCCAAAGTGATATGAAGTGAAACGAGAATGTAAGTATTGTAATAGGGAAGGGAAATGGTCGACTTTGGTTCATTTGGAGAACTTTAGGAAAGTATGGTTCACCTGCAAAGAGGCCACATATAGGACACTACTGCGACCAAGTCTTGAATACTGCTCGAATGTTCCCTCATTTTTGAATAGTGCACGAGTGTTCATTATCTGCACCAGGTGATTAAAGGAAGCCATCAAAGCAATTCAAAGGCCGGCTGCTAGATATGTTACTGATGGATTCAAATGCAACACAAACATTAAGGAGATACTTCAGGGACTCAAATGGGAATGAAAGTCATTCTTTTCAAGGAACAATTTTGAGAAAATTTAGAGAACCGCTGTTTGAAGCTGATTGCAGACCAATTCTACTGCTTCCGACGTACATTTCGCGTAAGTACGACAAAGATAAGATAAATTAGGGCTTGTATGGAGGCATATAGATAGTTATTTCTTCCATGGTCCCTCTGCGAGTGGAACAGGAAAGGAAATGAACAGTGGTAGTATGGGTACCTTCCCATCACAGACCAAATGGTGGCTTGCAGAGCATGTATGTAAAGTAGAATATGGCGAGTACACAGCAGGATGTGTAAGTAGTAGTGTTATTTGCAGGAACAAAATCGCCAATCCTGTGGAAAGAAATTATTGTATGGTGTATGGATGTGATTCACCTCATGTGAAAACAATTAAGGAATGGTATCGTAAGTTCCTGGTAACTGCAAGTTTTCTGATACATCCTAGCAGTGCACATCATCGTGTTTTGGAAGAGACAGTGAAGGACGTCAGATGAGTGTTTCTCAAACGGCCACATAAGTCAGTTCTGAAGGCATCTAGGCAATTCAGTGTACCCTGAGCAACATTGCATCACTTAGTACACCAGCATCTTCATTTTTATGCTTACAATATCTGATGTCAAACTACAAACTGTGCCGACACCGATTTCCTACAGCATATTGATATGAATACCACCTACCTGGAAATACGTTTGTTCTTAGATGAGGCAACATTTCGAGTATCAGGAACAGTTAGTTGGCGTAGTGTTTGGATTTGGGATTGAGATGTCCACATAATTTTCTTGAACGTGTTCATGATAGCCCTAAACTGTACATCTGGTGTGGGTTAATGCGTGACACAATTGTTGGACTGTTCTCCTTTCCAGAAAATGGTGAATGAGCCAGTGTATCTGGACTGATGGGAGCAGTTTGCATACGTTCAGAGACAAGACTTGAATCCCAACATATTTCAATAAGATGTAACTCTGTCATGTTGGTCAAGTGTTGTTCTGGAGTTTCTGCATACGAAATTTCCCAGTCACTGGATTTGGCGAGAAACACCCATTAGTGGTCACCATGTGCCCTGGACATTACTCTACTGGGTTTACTCTTGTGGGTTTACTCTTGCATCAGTGACAGAGGACATATTACAAAGAACATGGCAAGAAATTTAATAAAGACTCGGTATTCTTTGTGCTACAAATGGTTCACATGTAGAAGTGTACCGAGGATTATCAAATAAACTCATTTAGATTCTCTAGCATATGGTGTAGTTTCATTATCATATTATCTATTGAAGTTGTGTTCCTGGGCCTTTGAAGTGCGGGAGGTTTGAAAATATACTATGTTTAATGGTTCTGTTTCGAAAGGAAGCAGGTGCCAACAATGTGACTACTGCTCATTCAGACCTACATTAATTGCATTTGTAGATTTATGAGGGCTTGCTGAAAAGTAATTCCTTTGAATTTTTCGTGTGAGGACTCTGAAAGCATTTTTAATAAAACAAACTTTATTAACATTCTACATCTTTATTCTTCATGCCTACCTATTTGCAGCTCCCTGCCACTAGAGGGCTCCAAGTTGTAGTGTGTAACATGGAAGTGTGTAATGTAATATCATCACTGCATGACAAACAGCGTGCTGTAATCGAGTTTCGAATTCGAAGAGTTCGTTCACACATGGAGCGCCCTCTCCTTCAGCATGACAATATCAGACCGCTTACGAGCACTATGACATCTGTAACAATCAGATGCCTTGGGTTCACTGTCATTGATACAGTCCCGACATGGCACCATCTGATTTTCATCTGTTTCCAAAACTTGAAAAACACCTTTGAGGACTTCACTTTGGTAGTGATGAAGCGGTGCAAGCAGAGGTAACATTGTGGCTCCATCAACAAAGTCAAATATTCTACAGTGATGGTCTTAGCAAACTGGTATCTCGTTGGGAGAAATGTGTTTCTCACCAGGGTGACTATGTTGAGAAATAAGTATGTAGACATGAAGAATAAAAATTTAGAATGTTAATAATGTCTGATTATTTAAAAGGCTTCATGGCTTTTCACATAAAAAATTCGGAGGATTACTTTGTAGCCTGCCTTCGTAGATAAAGCATTGGACAGTGTTGTTAGAAATTCTTAGGGTAACAAGGTTAAAATACAGGTAGTGTAAGATTATCTTACAACGCAAACTACAGTTACAAGAGTCAAAGAAGATAAAAGAGAGGCAGTAGTTGAGAAGGAGGAGGCAGTGAGGGAGACCAAAGAGCAATTTGGAAAGGGAATTAAGATTCAGACACAACAAACAGAAGTTTTGGGATTTGCCAATGCCGTAATTCTGTTAGCGAAGCCAAAGCACTGAGGAGAACTGAATGGATAGTGTCTTGGAAATAGGATTTTTGTGATAATCAACAAAAATAAAATGAGGATAATGACGTGCAGTCGAACTGGAAATGAAGAAATAATTCGCCAAAAGTATTAGAATATTTGCGCTGTTAGGATAGAAAAGTAGCTTTTTCTGTGACTGAAATTGAGAATGCGGACTGGCCATAGCATGGAAAGCGTTTATGAAGAGGAATTTGTTAATATCGAATAAGTCTCTGAAGACATTAGTCTGGAATATAATAGTTTCCTGTATGATTATTAGTTAAGACAAAAAGGGAGTGGAAGCTTTTGAAATGTGGTGCTATAGAAGAATACTGAAGATTAGTTGTATAGATCGAATAGCAAAAGAGAAGCGATCGGCTGGTAGGACACATCCAGAGGCACAGAACAATCGTCGCGTCGATTTCTTAACTGAGGGAAGTGTGTGTGGGTGTGTGGGTGGGAGGTGGGGGGATGGGGAGGGGTTAAATATTGCAGGTGGAGACAAAGGCTTAACTACAGTAAGCATTCTGAAATCTATGTTGACTGTAGTAATTACACAGAATGAAGAACCTGTGGTAATATGTATATTTTGATTTGGTACGACCAAGGCGGGCGTGTAATATTGAATTAATGTTACGCATCTACAAATATATATTTTAAAAGTGGCTGTGCCATGAGCGAGGGAGATGGCAGAGGAATATTTTGATTCGTCATCATAAAGCTGAACGTGTAATGTTGAGACAATGTGTTAAGGTATTTACAGATATATATTTTAAAAGTGTCGATGTCGTGAGCAAAGCAAATGGCAGGGGAACAACGTGGCGCGTGGCGCACATTTGCCAACGTGTGGCTTTTGGTTGCATGCTAGGACTTATGCACTGTGGCAGTTTCTGGGAACAGGAAGCGAGAGGGAGGCTGTGAAGTTCAAACTCGGTGTAGAAGACAGACAAATTGTCAGTAACAGGAAGCTTAAAGAAAACAAATTCGTTTCCCGTTCCTGTGGGAGGAGCGTGCCTATGGCACCTATTCGGTTGGCAACTTGGGAGAAGCCGGTGCAGGAGATTATCTTGAAGCCACTCCCCGAAGGAAGGTCAGTGGATTTCATGTTGGTACAAGAGGCCACTTTGAGAAGTACAGAGAAGATTCGACGTGGGACCATCTCCACTTACGATGAGCCTCTGTTTTTGACCAGTAACCGTGTGACACGTGAGCTAATTGTCGCTGCAGCAAACCACCTTGCGGTATGAAGACGAACCGTCCGTGCGTAGCAAAACCCTGGTGTAATTCCTCCTCTGTTTTCCCCCACGCATGTCAGATTTCTGAGCGGTTTTATCATTATAACTTGTGAATTGAAATTCATTAACAATATATGCAGTTTTTGCCAGGTTTACTGTCTGTATCAATTATTTCATACCCAGCCAAAATAATAGATTGTGTATTGCCCCCACCCATTTTTGCAGCTCTGGAATTGAGTCAGGAGTCACAATAGCGCGTGAAACCCTGCAAGTAGCATCGAACCGATGCTCTTTGTTCCACAGCATCTGTAATATGGCCACTGTATTGTATTCGGTTATTTCGGCTAGCCATTACAAGCACAGTCAGTCGAAGAAATTAGTCGTGAGCATTTAATTTATCTCATGCGCAGACCAACAGAGGCGTACTACAATAAGTTGTACGCAGGCTATTTTACCGTGGACAGCTGTATCTAACTAGTCTTGCGACGGAGAACAGCTGCTACAAATATCGAGGTGAAGTCTTACGAGCCTGTTGAATACCGTAAGAGAGCGCCATCTCCGAGCAGCGCTGTTAGCGCAACATGGTAAGACTAAAAATCTGCTCATACTATGTTCGAGTCTCGTCATCTTTTTCCTAAAATTGCACGAAAGACATGTCTCGACAATGAATCGAAGGAACAATGATAAAAATAATGGTAATTCGAGTAATTGAGTTACTAAAAGGAATCTTCTCGAAATGACAAATATATCGATAAACTCATGAGCTTATTGCAGTGAACTAACTACTTCAAATAATATACATTTTGATTGCTCTGGAGCATCAGTAGACAGCAGTTGTGTTCCCTATTCGTTGCAATGGACCGGGGTAGCCTGCTTACTTAACTGCTGTGTTGCAGACCGCTTAGTTTCGATACCAGAAGTTATCGAGTTATTCATCAACAGTTCGTAACTGCATCGGACACACGCTCGACCCCGTACATCGCAAAGATGCGTTTACTGTGATCTTGAAATGGGGTCGTTTCCAGAACTTCAGCAGATATTGAGAAAGCAATATACGAGTGTCTGTTGGACGATTAGGGGGGGGGGGGGGGGAGGGGAATGACGTGACTCGATCGCACTACGGGAACTTTTCGGCACTTATCGAGTTTAGGGGGGCCAAAATTTTCGAAAATACTTTTTCTCACTTTTTATCAGTTACACTATGTTGATCTCGAAGATGTTATCTATTTTCATCCCCGATAAAAACTTTTTAATGTATCGAAAGAAAAAATTTTTTAATGAAATTTTTTTCTCATTTTTTGACCGGACCACGTATATGTTATTTGCTAACATCATTCAAGCTAAATCGTAGCACATCAAAGCACTCGGATAAAATCGCCTCATTCAGTTCACACTAAAGTCAAATAATAGTGTAGTTAAGTGTTAGTTCGGTGTTAGTTCGGTGTTTGTTCTGTACGTTTGTTCTACTAACTCGTAATGACTAAAATTTTCCCTGATTTGACCGAATTTCGTATGGTAAATTTGTTATGATGTTGTTGTATTGTTACATTTTGATTAAATGACGATATGTTGTTTTACTGTTTCAAAACTGATGAAAAATGTCATTATCGTGATCAGCATAGTCAAATTGACGATAATCGGTAAAAAATTAAAGATTTCATGGGTGTCCCCACTGAATAAGTGCCAAATTTTCTAGTCTACCACCTTAGGCGGTTGTGTAATGCGTGTGCTCGATGGTTGGCATTTAAAAGCGATTTCTCGAAAGCATCTGAGAAACGTATACTAAAGCAGCATTTGTTACATCTAAGTATAAATTACAATCGTGCGAAACGTGAGCTAAACGGGTGACACAATGTGCGTATGCTTCCTTTGTGTCACAGTAGGCGAAGTTCGTAGCTCCTGGTCTAGTGGCTAGCGTTGTTGCCTCTGGATCACGGCGTTCTGGGTTCGATTCCCGGCCGGGTTGGGGATTTTATCCGCCCGGGGACTGGGTGTTTGTGTTGTTCTCATCATTTTATCATCATCATTTTATCATCAGCATCATCATCATCATCATCATCATCATCATCATCATCATCATTCGTGACAGTGGCTAGATTGGACTGTGTGAAAGTTGTGACTTTGTCTGGGCCCCGATGACCGTGCAGTTGAGCGCCCCACAAACCATTAATCATCGCGGTAGGCTAAAGAAACGAATATAGTATTTTTTATCAACACGCAGTAATTGCTAGCAGTTGTGTACAGATGACTGGTTCACTCCGCTTTGGCCCTCAGCAAGACCTTTGATTAACGGAAAACTCCAAGGACATAAATATTTGTATTGTGCGGAATAGTGAGAACTGCGAGTTGGCAACAAAAATCCTTGCACGCAACACAGTACTAAAAGTTTGTTTTTCGTGATTATTTGAGAAAACGCATCGGAACGATTTCATCCTTTTTTCCCCTTTGAGAACATGGCATTAAAGTATATCTTTGCTGAAATAGTGGCTCACAAATAAATGTGTCACGTAGCGGATACATAACATCCAGCGTCTTTCTGCCTCGTGCGAAATGGGATACGCAAACAGTCGGCTGGAGCATATGCGTTCAGTGTGTACTCGTGATGGAGCGAGATGTAAACAGTCAAAGCTGTAACCGTTCGCGCTCAACAGCGGAGCTACACATACGCCTGTTATATGCAGTTTTCTTGACAAGATTAGTCATCTGAGAGTTGTGGATTCTTCATGGAACTGCCTTGCTATTTATCTGAAGGAATTTACATTTACTATGTACTAGTTTCTGAATAAATTGGGATCTGAACTCCGCTTTCCCCGAATATGCAACCGTTATTCCAATATCTGTAACACATTGCATAGCAAGTTCAAGTACTGACCCAAAAGCAGACCAAGAGTTCTTGCGTTAACAGGCAACAGCGGTAAGTCCTCTTTATCGTGGGAGAGGTATAAAATTGGAGATTAGTTCTGGAAATCTGATGCGAAAACAAAGCTGCAATCCAGTCAGTGTTATTTGTCCTGTTGCCCTATAAATTCTGACCTGCCGAATGAACGTTGTTGACGCCGTTCTTTTACTCTCTTTACTGTTTCACACTCAGTTTTTATGGCAATTAATAACCGATTCTGTACATTAAATGTTTTGTGCTTTCATTATTACTCTTTTGGAATTTAAAAGTAATTCTGAACACAGGCGTGTGTTCAGGTATTTTACTGATGGCTTCATCGTCCATGATGTGTGTTCTCACAGGATTTCTATCCATGTTCCTGTGAGACTTCTCCATCACGCCCTTCTACATTTGTTGTTTCGCATCTTTCTGTGCATGCTGCGTCTTGCTGCTTCATCATCGGTTACTGCTGTATATTTCTCTCCGCGTTAAATATCCACAACATATGTTTACTGTCGTTCAAATTTTCTCGTAACACTGTCGGTGGTTGCTTTCGTTTCTGACAACCTCGGATTTTTCGACAATTGCTTAGTTCACGTACAGGCATTTATTATCACTCCTTGGTTGGTTTGTACAGGTATATTTGAATTCTGCCTGTGTTACATTTTATGTCCCAGCTGTCGAAAACCTTAACGTTCTTTTAGCTTGTGCGTGCTACCGTTCGTAGAAATGTAACTGTGTACAGTGTCGTGTTTACAGCACGTTCTTTGATGAAGTTAACGCAATTTCATCGTTTTCTAAACGTTGGTAGGCGACACTTCTTAAAGTTACCATTTCCTTCCGCCTGTACATTTACATCAATAGTCCGTAAGCCACCTGGCGGCGTGTTGCGGATGTTACTTGTGGTACCATTAACTGATCTCCCCCCCCCCCCCTTTTCCTTTTCTATTCACAAATGACGCGTGGGAACAGCAATTGTCGGTAAGTCTCTATAGTAGCTCTAATTTCACGAATTTTCTCGTTGTAGTTACTTCGTGAAACGTACAGCCATGTTCAAATTACTAAAGACATTTTTTTCCAAAATTTTGCATTTATTACACATCTACATCCACATATGTATGCATGCCTTTGTTCTTAATCAACACTTTTATCCTGTTTGAAATAGTTTTTTCACATGGCATTTTGATAGCATTGTTATGATACCAGATTTCCTCCAGTTTTTCCATGAGATCTTGTTTGGTGGTTATTGTAAATTTCCTTATCCTCTGTTTCACAATAGCCCATCCATTTTCAATTGGGTTCATGTCAGGGCTGTTCCCTGGCCAGGGCAACACTTTCAGTTGGTTTTCTTCCAAGTACTTGGGAACACTTCTGACTTTGTGGGAAGGTGCCCCATCATGCATAAAAATGGAATATCTATTAGGAAACCACTCGTTTATTTGGAGGAAAAGTTCCTGTTCCAGGTTTTTCTTTATATTGTTCTTGCCTCATTGTCCCTTCAACAATGTGTGATCTGCCAGGACCTTTCATGAACATCACACTCCAGACCATAACAGATGTTGGATGCTTCACAGATTGCTGCACACACTCAGCGTTGAACTGTTCTCCAGATCTGCAACGAACATACTGGCTGCTTTATTCCATCACAGTGAATACAGATTCATCACTGAACCATACTTGAAGCATGTGTACAAAATTGCAAGTTAGAGAAGTTGTGAATAGTAGCATAGGAGACCTCAACAGTCCCTAAATTCAAGCCAAAACTTTTAACTTTAGAGATCAGATCCACTTAATTTACCATATCATTGCACATACCTTAGTCCAGTCCTCACCTGTCCACTCCTGAAAATGTTTATCCCACTGCAATCTTTTGGCTTTCATGACAAGTGCGATTTCCTGTTTTTCCCGTGGTCGACATACCTTAAACCATATTCAAACAGCCTCCTCTTCACTGTCACAGGTGAAACTTCAACACCCAAACTTCTCAGCTGATGGTTCACGTCTGTAGAAGAAAGTTTATGGTTTATTGTTGACATGTTTGTAAGTTTTCTCATTGTTCTAGGACTGATTTTTCTTCTACATCTTCCATTCCTGTTTGTCTTGTATTCACCACCTTTATGCACTGAAAGTTTGATTCTGCTGACATTTTTCTGTGATATTCTCATTATGTCAGCAATTTCTTGCTGTGTATAACAATTTTTCAGCAAGAAGTGCTACCACAGCCGGAACTTTCCGAGTTGAAACATCTTTTGTTTTCCCCATAATCTCACTTTCTTTGGAAACTCCACGATTTATTCCTATACCCCTAAAACATGCAAGTTCACAAGCTGTATTATGTCTCGTTAATGTAGCAAGTAGTTGATAAAATAAATAACAAGTTGAAGTACACCACAGAAACATAAAACGTTACTGTAAACACAGTTTCAAAGCATGTAAACAGACAGCTAACACCAACACGATTTGGAGGGAAAATGTCGAATGTTACAAACTGTGAAAAATTCAGTGGTCTGTGAGTTGCATGGAAGGGAATTTTCGTGGAACCAATCAAACCATTAAAACAAATCAGTTATTACACTTTTCTCTCGTATTTTTACATCAGAAAGAGTGTATCAAAAATAATCGTTTAATCTAATAATTTGAAAACGTCTGTATGTGGGTATGTCCGACTCCTAACGGAAAGTAGTGTATTGAAATTTAAGATAATAAACCTCTCTGTGATGCACACCACCTCATTTAGTGTCTGCCACAGGAGTTCGTTGAGCATCTATGTACACTCTTGCGCCGACCAAACGATCCCATGACGAAACGTGCGCCTATTCATCGAATCTTCTATGTCTTCTCTACCAGTCCTACCTTATAAGGGTCCCAGAGTGATGAACAGTACTCAAGAATCGGTCGAACGAGTGCCTTGTAAGCCACTTCATTAGTCGATGAATTACATTTTCTTAAGATTCTTCCTCTCAGTCTTTGTCTCGCATCTGCTTTTCCTACTGTTTGTTTTATGTTGTCATTCCACGTAAGGTCGCCCTGGAGAGTTACTCCCAGATATTTTACGGTTGTTACTGTTTCCAGCAATTTGTCATCAAAAGTGCAGTTGTGCATTAGTGGATTTATTTTCATATGTATGCGCAGTATGTTACAAATATTTACGTGCTGGGTCAACTGCCAGTCGCTGCACCATTTATCAATACTCTGTAGGTCATTCTGCAGATCGTTTCTGTCTTCTGGCATTGCTAGCTTCTTATAGACAACCGCCTTATGGAACTCACGACGCATTCTACGAGATCATTTATATATACTGCAAATAGTACCGGCTCTGTCACGCTTCCTTGGCGTACCCTCGAAATTACCTTACAATCTGTCGATTTTGTTCTGTTAAGAGCGAATTGTTGGTTCCATCTGCAAGGAAGTCTTGAATCCAGTCGCACATCTGGTCCGTTATTCTGTAAGCTCCTATTTTTTTTACTAAGCGGCAGTGCAGAACAGTGTCAAATGTCCTCCTGAAGTCGAACACGGCATCAACGTGAACGCCGATGTCTACAGAACTGTGTATCTCATGGAGGAACATCGCGAATTGAGTTTTGCAAGATCTCTGTGGAATCCGTGTTGATTCTTTTGTAGAGGAGATTTTCGTTCTCCAAACACGTGATAATACATGAGCAGAAAACATGTTCCATAATTCAGCAACAAATTGACGTCAACAGTATAGGCCTATAATTATGAGCATCTGTCCTACGACCCTTCTTGAAAACGTGAAAGACTCGCGTGTTTTTTTTCCTCGGTCACTAATGCCATTCTTGCTGGTTCTGATGGCTTTCCACTACAAAACGATTGCAGCTATTTTTCTATTCGGCGATCAGTTATCTCAGTACATGTACAGACAGACAAGTGATTCCAATTTCAGAAAAAATGGATGATTTGGTCAAGAGAAACAGCATCACAAATTGGACAAGTTGATAACATTGTTTGCCTCTGTCCCTTATGCATGCTATTATTCGGCTTGGTATTGATTGAGTTGGTGATGTACTCCTGAGGGGTATCGTGTCGAATTCTGTCCAATTGTGCGTTAGATCGTCAAAATCCCGAGCTGGTTGGACAGCCAAGCCTATAACACTCCAAACGTTTCAATTGGGGAGAGATCCGGTGACTTACTGTCCAAGGTAGGGTTTAACAAGCACGAAGTCAAGCTGTGTGCGGACAGAGATTATCTTTCTGAAATGTAAGACCAAGATGACCTGCCATGAAGCGCAACAAAACGGGACGTAGAATATCGTCGACGAACAACTGTGCTGTAAGGGTACAGTGGATGAGAACCAAAGGGGTTCTGCTATGAAAAGAAATAGCACTCCAGACTTCACTTCTGGTTGTCGGGCCGTGTGGCAGGCGTATCCTACCCAGTGTAAAATCGTACGCAGTAATATACGTAGGTTCTGCTCATATGCATTACCTGCATTAGTATTATAACTCATATCTGTATTCCATGTAATGTTAATGCACCTTGTGGAGAATAAACACCTCCCGGGCATGTCGGCAGTGATTATCATAAGGTGCGCTGTGGAGGGTCCGCATAACTTTGTGAAACACCCTATAGTTGCTTCTTATGACGTAGTGGGGTATATAGTGTGGGGAATCATCTCATCGACCTTCAGTTTGTCGACCTATGGAGGAGGGAAGTGCATGAAACACAATACGGCGATTTGCCTACCCTCACGCTTCTACCCGTACATCTCCCCTCTCCACCCTGTTCAACCCCGGATCACATTTCATCCTTTAATACGGCTCTAGTGTAATTTAATAGTTGTTCGTAATCCACTTCATTCAAAGATAAATAATAATTTTATACCGTGAGAACAGTATTTTTAATAATCTGCAATTTTTTTCATCCACTGAACAAGGAAACTATTGATCGTAGACAAAAAGACCTTTCTTTGTAGAAAATTTAGTGTAGTTTAATTTTTAGTGGAAAACATTTCCGTTAGAGGCCGCAGTTTTCGAGTTATTCGAGAAAAACATAAAAAATTGACCTTTAAACCCATCCCCACTCCAAAACTGACATCCCACCGGTCAGTAGTTTTAGTATATTGTTCGGGACACTCCCTCCTATTACTGTGCAAAAAGTTGCGACTAGAAGATTTTTTTTGTCCCTAATTGACCTTCTTTGACTAGACTCAATTCTCTGAGGCGGAAGTTGCGGCACAGCCCAGCATTTGCTTAATGAGCATGCGAAACAGCTTAAAAACCGCACCAAGACTGGCCGACGTACCAGCCCTCGGTCGTTAATCCGCCGCGCGAATCCGATTCGGTCTGGCTCACCACCTGGTCTTGAAAGCTAGCGCGCTACGCGGTACGCTATACGAGCATGTCAGAGACACTGCTTTATACACTGCTGTATATTTTCTTAATTTATTTCCATATCTGTAGGAAATTAAAGGGAGCAAGAGGGTGCAGTGGTTAGCACGTAGGACTGACATTTTGGAGAACAGTTCAAATCCGCGCCGGGCCATCCAGATTAACGTTTTCCGTGATTTTCCGAAATCACTCCCGGCAAATGCCAGGATGATTCCTTTGAAAGGCCACGGCAGATTTCCTTCCTCATCCTTGAAACAAATAGAGTTAGTGCTCCTTCTCTAATGACTTGCCTGTCTACGAGACTTTAAACTCTAATGTTCTTATTTCTTCCTTCTTGGAAATTAATGGATCAATTAATTTTCTCTAATTACTCCCCTGTTTCGTAAAGGGTAATACAGATTATTGTAGGACTCAAAAACCGGCCAGTTACCACATGGTAACTCCCAACGCTGGTTGAAGCTGTGAGGTGCGCTACAGTTACGCTCTAAGAGAAATTAACGTTGCTTCTCGCTAACTGCTACCTGACCTGCTGCTTCCTCCCAACACCTCCAGGCCTCAGCGTTAGCTGTGTACACCAGATGTACCACCTGGGCAACTGAGATGGAAACCAACGATATGTGTCTGGACTGTGTAGTGAAGTACACAGTGTCTAAGCCTCAGCAGTACTAGAGTTCGTATATAGGCTTCTAAAGATCCTAATTTTTATTTGGTAAAATACTATTGCGTCATACTTATTTGCACATGGAATTACCTCTGTAACATAATTTGAAAAACGAAACGCATTCGTCGGTGACTCGTTGGATGCCGTTAGAGTACCTGTCATACAGGCAGACGAGTTTGCTGTTTTGGTGGTCCTCCGGCCTCGTATCACTAGCAGTCGAGATGACAAGCATCTTATCCGCATGGCTGTAACGGATCGTGCAGCCACATCTCGATCCCTGAGTCAACAGATAGGGACGTTTTCAAGAGAACAACCATCTGCACGAACAGTTCGACGACGTTTGCAGCAGCATGGACTATCAGCTCGGAGACCATGGCTGCGGTTACCCTTGACGCTGCATCACAGACAGGAGCGCCTGAGATGGTGTACTCAACGACGAACCTGGATGCACGAATGGCAAAACGTCATTTTTTTCGGATTAATCCAGATTCTGCTTACAGTATCACGATGGTCGCATCCGTGTTTAGAGACATCGCGGTGAACGCACATTGGAAGCGTGTATTCGTCATTGCCTTACTGGCGTATCACCCGGCGTGATGGTAGGGGGTGCCATTGGTTACACGTCTCGGTCACCTCTTGTTCGCATTGACGGCACTTTGAACAGTGGACGTTACATTTCAGATGTGTTACGACCCGTGGCTCTACCCTTCATTCGATCCATGGGAAACCCTACATTTCAGCAGGATAATGCACGACCGCATGTTGCAGGTCCTATACTGGCCTTTCTGGATTCAGAAAATATTCGACTGCTGCCCTGGCCTGCACATTCTCCAGATCTCTCACCAATTGAAAACGTCTGGTCAATGGTGGCCGAGCAACTGGCTCATCACAATACGCCAGTCACTACTCTTGAACTGTGGTATCGTGTTGAAGCTGCATGGGCAGCTGTACCTGTACGGGCCATCCAAGCTCTGTTCGACTCAATGCCCAGGCGTATCAAGGCCGTTATTACGGCCAGAGGTGGTTGTTCTGTGTACTGATTTCTCAGGATCTATGCACCCAAATCGCGTGAAAATGTAATCACATGTCAGTTCTAGTATAATATATTTGTCCAATGAATACCCGTTTATCATCTGCGTTTCTTCTTGGTGTAGCAATTTTAATCGCCAGTAGTGCATTAGCTTGGCAGGAACCGCACGCGCGCGTGTGCGCGTGTTAGTGTGTGTGTGTGTGTGTGTGTGTGTGTGTGTGTGTGTGTGTGAGAGAGAGAGAGAGAGAGAGAGAGAGAGAGAGAGAGAGAGAGAGAGATTTTTTGGTGATCTGTTTGCTACGTTAGCGCAGCACGCTGTTTAAGTTCGGGCATAAGACTTCCAAATAAATGTAAGATGTATTCACAGGTAAATACGTAAACATCATGTAGTTCAGAGCTGTAGTACCACGAAACATGTGAAAGTGCGTGAAACATATCATCAAGGAAATGAGGCTAGCCCAGTGCAGCTGCAGCTCGGGTGGTGTGGGGGTGGCTTCTCTGTAGGGTTCTATCACTTCCCTGTTCTAGTGGTAAATCAAGACGCACTTGTTCCAACGACACAGTGTACAGTTTAGCCTTAAACATAGGATGATGTGTGACATTAAGTGCTGACGAAACATAAACAACTGTTTAATCCTTGAGCAGGTGCGCCACATTTTCTAGTCGAGCAAGTGCGCCAGTTATTTCATACCCTGGGACATAATTTACATAACACAGTCTCATACTTCGGAAATTTTTTATTTTTGTGAATACTATTACTGAGCATGAACGTGATTGATTATTCGAACTTTTTCAGGATGAAAAAGCTCCCCCCCCCCCCTTTGTCATACTGTAGTCTATTACTATTCCAGGCATATTTACTTTGTCGTCAAGTTTTGATAGTTCGCACAACCAATAAGACATGAACAGTGAACGTCAACGAGAAGACAACCGGCACCACACTGAGCACTGACTGTTCTGTTCACAAGTAAAATGTTTCATATGTTAGACAAGCACCGGAATGTTCGTGTAGTGTCCCGCAAACCATCCTGACACAATTACGGTGCAATGTGGTGGTGAATTGTCTTGCTGAGGGTCGCTTGAGGGAGTTTTAGGTGCAAAATTATATAATTTTATTACCGTAATTCCGTTAAATTCGAATTTTGTTATGCTGGCGAGTTCGTTTTCAAGCCAGACCTATTAAAGCAGCACTGATTGTGCTTGCTTAGGTGACAGTCAATTCACACACGAGTAACATACACATGATATCAAGTCACATGGTATGTCAGGCCAATTTCACAGTGTAGGTGTGTTCATGTAGTCCAGTTGAAGTAGTTAAAGGTGTCAGATTATTACAGATGCCGCAGCACTCGTGTGTTTGGTCTGATATTCTCATGCTGGAGGAGAGGATGCTCCATGTGTGGATGAGTTTTTCGAATTCGTGCTTTCAGTTTTCAGAGGGTGTCTCACGCACCAGTATACACAATCCAGTCACATTATTGTGACCACCACCTATGTTCGACGTCTGCTTGGAGTAAGTACTCTCAGACGTCAGGTGGGAGCACTAAAGCGTGTAGAAGGGACGCGTAAAACATTGCAGTCGTTGTCGTTGGCTTTCGGGCCAATGATGGAAGCATTTCCCAAACAGCTGAGTTTCTAAACTGTTCGCATGCCGCCGCCGTTAAACAATATGGGAAACTGGCGCTCTCCAAAACCGGCGCCAAGGCAACATTTATGCACCACGGGCGATAGATGACACGGGTGAACGATGGCTACTGAAACGTGTACGGGCGAATAAACGTGCAACTGTTGAACAACTGACCGACAAGGTGAACCGAGGGTCTACCGTCAGTGTTTTCTCAATAGCTCTTCATCGAATGTTGCTGCTTAAGCAGGTTTCTGATTCATGCACCCATGCTGACTGTTGTTTACCAGCGAGAAGGATAGAATTTGTAGGCCAGTACCGCAATTGGACTGAGTGGTGATAGGTAAGCTCTGCAGATGAATCACATTTTATGCTCCATCGGACATATGGCCATTGGTGTGTATGGTGTGAAACGTCTGAAAGCAAAGGGTCCAGGCCAGAGGAGGGAATTTCATGGTCTGAGGAATGTTATCGTGGCATTCCGTGGGTGATCTCGTCATTCTTGATCAATACAGGTATGCATCAATCCTTGTCGACCATGTCCATCTCTACATTCAATTTATTTTTCCTTGACACGATGGCATCTACCAGCAGGACAATGCATCGTGTCACACAGCTCGCAGTGTACGTGCGTGTTTCGAAGAGCACCAGGATGAGTTTACCGTACTCCCCAGTTTAAAACCCAATCGAGAACCTGTGGGACCATCTCGATAGGGCTGTTGGAGTCGTGGATCCTCAAGCGAGGAGCCTAGTGCAGCTGACCACGACACTGTAGTCGGCATGGCTCCACATCCCTGTTCGTACCTCTCAGAACATCATTGACATCCTGCACGTCTCGCAACGGTCCGCGCTGCTAAAGGTGGTTATTCAGGCTTTTGGCAGATGGTCCCATTTACGTTACACACTGCCACACGTTACAGTTTGGAGCCCTTAGGCGTCAGAGGGTTGCAGTTTGCGTCACCGAAGCGGGGAAGTCGACATATTAATAGGCATGATGTGTAATACCTCAACCGATATTGAGAATTAAGTAAAAAATTCGGAGGCATTACTTTTCACCACGTCCTCGTACATTGTCGACTAACTCCACCTTTCTCTGTGTGTTTGGTTTCAGTTCATGTATGCTCTTTTTAAATAACAACGTTTGCGGAATGAGAATTGTGTTCAGTAATATATCAAACTTTTTATACTCTGCGGACTGTGCTCCAAAACAGTTCGGTCATAGGTGTGACTACTTAGTAAAGAAAGGCAGCTGTTAAAGAGTAGGCGACAGTTAAAAGCAAACGATGACAGAATCTTCGAGGGGATGTGCGAAAGTCCTATGAGAGTATCGTTAGAGGAACAATCGAAGACAGTAAGAGTATGAAGAAAACAAATTAGAAACTTACGTTTGGGTGACACCACATTACTTCCGTTAAGATGACAGATGACAGTATAAATGGGTAAAGCTGGATGCAAGATATGAAGGAAGATGTTGTAAAACGTTTCCAGAATGTCGACAGAGGAAAGAAATTCCCCAAAACTGGAACAGCGCTGTAATAATTCTACTTCACAAGAAAAGAGAAAGGTTAAGACAACGTCACTACAGATCTCTCAGCCTTGTCTGTGTGATGTCCAAGATATTCACTTATACACTGACGGAAAAAAATCGCAGCATTAAAAAATAATTAATATAGAGTAATGAAATTTTGGGATTACATTTGTAGGTTAATGTAATTGCTAGATAAACTATTGCAAATGTGAAATGCTGTTACATTAATAACAAGTGTAACCGCCTGAATGTTGAATGAAAACATGCAAAGTTGCATGTATTGTGTTGTACAGGTGATGGATGTCAGTTTGTGGGATAGAGTTCCATGCCTGTTGCACTTGATCGGTCAATATGGTTAATGCTTGTTGTTGGTGACGCTGGAGGTACCCTCCGATGATGTCCCATATGTGCGCGATTGGAGACATCTGGTGATCGAGCAGGTCAAGGCAACATGTCGATAGTCTGTAGAGCATGTTGGGTTACAACAGTGGTATGCAGGCGAGCGTTATCCTGTTGGAAAACACCCTCTCGAATACTGTTCATGAATGGCAGAACAACAGGTCGAATCACCAGACCGACGTACAATTTTCAATCAGGGCGCGTGGGATAACCACGAGAGTGTTCCAGCTATCGTACGAAATCTCACTCGAGACCATAACTCCACAGACAGGTTGGTTGCAAGCCCTGGACTGGCCTCCTCCTAACCAACACACAGCCATCACTGCCACTGAGGCAGAACTAGGTTTCACCAGAAAACACTACAGATTTCCACTATGCTCTTCAATGAGTTCTCACTGGACACCACTGAAGCGAGAAACTGCGGTGGTTTGGGGTCAGTGGAATGCACGTTACAGGGCGTGTGGTTCGGAGCTGCCCTTGAAGTAATCGATTTGTAACCGTTGGTTGTCATTGTGGTGCCAACTGCTGCTCTTATTGCTGAGGCAGATGCAATACGATGCGCCAGAGCCATACGCCTACAGGATGGTCTCCCCCTAGGTAGTGCCACGTGGCCGCCTGGAGCCCGGTCTTCTTGCGACCGTAGATTCCCGTGACCACCGCTACCAACAACCATGTACAATGGCTACATTCCTGCTGTATCGCAGAAGGAACATCCAGCTTCTGGTAGCCCTATTACACGACCTTGTTCTAACTCAGTGAGTTGTTTGTTGTTAACGGCGTCTTTGTCACCTTAAAGGCGTTCTGGACTAACATCAACTCACCACGTCCATTCCATAAGATAACTAGCGCTCACCACCGTTACAGAGTATATTTGAGGCAAACGTGATTTGCATTCTCATAGTGTCGCTACTAGCGCCACTCTTGTACAGCTGGTCCCAGCGGATGTTCGAGTACTCCCTCGGGCATGTGAACTTGTACAGCTGGCGAAATTTGAATAGACGTCATCTTTCAGATGTAGAAACACTCCTATCAACTTTCGCTTATGCCGTACAACTCCTCCTCGGTGTTGCGATCTTTTTGCGTCGGTGTATTGTCATCAATTAACAAGCTTATTTTATAAATGAGTATATCAGAATAAAAAATTTGCAGTTCGTGAGGTAATTATAAATGCAGTAATGAGTATGAGTTATCACGTTGTCTGGCATTCAGATGTTTTGAGAAAGCTTTTAAAGTGATTTCAAAGCTCTGCTTACTGCCAGCCGTCGAGAAGGGAGGCACTGATTCAGAATATGTTTAGTGAAGTGCTGCCGATTCCATTTAGACTTCATCAAGATACTCCTGAGGTTCTTAAAACTGAAAGAAAAGTCATGCATGGAGATCCCACAGCACAAAAACTGTTATCAGCAGTTCCACAGGAAGTTCTCAGGTCACAGAACTGAAAAAGAGGAAGATTAATTTGTGCTAATGGAGCATACGTAATCCACCTTCGTGTTGTGGATGAAATTGTACAGCTTGCGTCTAATGGTGAAAAACTCCAATAATTAAAGAAAAATTCATAGTTAAAAAGTATGACCGAATATGTTCTGTAACACTACAAAAAATTGTAATCTCCGAACCATGTGACTTTTTGTATGTATGGCTGATGAAGACGACTACTGCATGGGCAGTAAAAGGAATAAACCGAAGAGTAATTTTGGTGTAAGATTGTTATATTAAATGGAGTTTTCAAAACAAGCGTCAGGTGTTTGGGGAAAGGGAAAATTTGCAGTCAGTGTTAAGTTTTTTTTCTTATGGCAGTATGGTATGGACTGAGAGTTGTTCAGTGAGAAATGGAGATATGGTTTTTGGGAATAGCTAGGAAAAACAGAACAAAAAACAAATAGATCAGAAAACATACTTGGTGGAAGACATAATTCCAGGCGCACGGATTGTAGGTGTAATAGGAAAGTTATTTGCGAGATTCCAAAAGATTAGAAAAGACAGAGACGGTACCTAATGAAAGTGGGCAGATAACATTAGGAAAGTTGGAGGAACAACGTGAATGGTTATAGCTGAAGACCGTAATGATTTGAAAATCTTGAGGTGCTCTTTATCTTGCGTCGAACGTCAGGCGGCGGCGGCGGCGGCGGCGGCTGCTGCTGCTGCTGCTGCTGCTGCTGTCCCTAATTATTGTATTGGACCTGGAAGACGAGATGAAGGTTTTAATTCTAGTACCATCTGAGTTAGTTTTCGGGCTGCTTTGTGATATTATCAGTTGCACGCTACACATGTATTTTTACATCACTAATGTCTTTGCTGACATTTCCAGACTGCCGATAGTTTTTGTGTTCGTTCTCTCATTTCGCATAATCGGCAACGTACGTACCCATTAGCGCAGCAATCTTGCTGTGGACGAATGTACCAAACTGCCAAGTAACACAGTCTGTTCAGACTCGAGACCATTTGGAAGTAAGTTCAGTGACTTGGCAGCCAAAATCATCTAGTTCATCTCCACGACGCTACACTCTCTTTCTGTTGTTTGGTGGGGTCCCGATATTACTGGCAGCCAGCGAAATTGGCCCAGTACAAAAAGTGGAAGACAAGAAGAAAAACTTAGCTGTCGACCACCTGCAGTAGCAACCATTCACGCGTCCTGTTTCTTTGCAAAAATACCCTCAACAAATATGTTCATGTGTATGGTGAAAGGTCTGGCCCTAATGGCGGGAGTATTGAAGTTAAACCTCCTGTAATTTGGTCTGTTTGTATTGTTCTTTACGGCGTATGTGGCCACGCATTTCGAAACTGTTGAAGAATGTATCTCGGGTGCTGACCATTGGTAAGTTTTATTATTTGCTCAACTGCCTATTTATTGCGCTGCGAACCTTGATATGTGGTCACTTTAGGAAAAATTCGTTATCACTCTTTTCCAGCGGACAGCATGTTTGCAAGTGGGTACCAGTAAGTTTCTGTCAACTGGCTAGGGATTCCCCAAGTCAAGTTTGTCAGCACCATAGTGTTCAGTAGCTGAGGACAATGCAGAAACCCGTCATCACTGTCTTGGAAGAGGTCTTAGGACTGAGAAAGAGGTGGTGAGGGGGTTGGGGGCTCATTGTTATAAGTTATTTTGCAGTGCTGTGTAGAGTGTGTTTTTTGATTAAGAATAAAATGAAAGATAATAATATTTCAGAATTCAAAGCTGGCCTAGTCTAGAATATCATGGAAAGAGGAGGAGACTTGCCTGTTTGCATCCGATGGACGGATCACCATAAACAGTTTTACATTATCGCATGCCCTCCCTCCAAGAGACACTGTGCATATGTTTGGAATATACACTGCTGGAAATTGAAATAAGAACACCGTGAATTCATTGTCCCAGGAAGGGGAGACTTTATTGACACATTCCTAGGGTCAGATACATCACATGATCACACTGACAGAACCACAGGCACATAGACACAGGCAACAGACCATGCACAATGTCGGCACTAGTACAGTGTACATCCACCTTTCGCAGCAATGCAGGCTGCTATTCTCCCATGGAGACGATCGTAGAGATGCTGGATGTAGTCCTGTGGAACGATTGGCCATGCCATTTCCACCTGGCGCCTCAGTGGGACCAGCGTTCGTGCTGGACGTGCAGACCGCGTGAGACGACGCTTCATCCAGTCCCAAACATGCTCAATGGGGGACAGATCCGGAGATCTTGCTGGCCAGGGTAGTTGACTTACACCTTCTAGAGCACGGGAAGTGCATTGTCCTGTTGGAACAGCCAGTTCCCTTTCCGGTCTAGGAATGGTAGAACGATGGGTTCGATGACGGTTTGGATGTACCGTGCACTATTCAGTGTCCCCTCGACAATCACCAGAGGTGTACGGCCAGTGTAGGAGATCGCTCCCCACACCATGATGCCGGGTGTTGGCCCTGTGTGCCTCGGTCGTATGCAGTCCTGATTGTGGCGCTCACCTGCACGGCGCCAAACACGCATACGACCATCATTGGCACCAAGGCAGAAGCGACTCTCATCGCTGAAGACGACACGTCTCCATTCGTCCCTCCATTCACGCCTGTCGCGACACCACTGGAGGCGGGCTGCACGATGTTGGGGCGTGAGCGGAAGATGGCCTAACGGTGTGCGGGACCGTAGCCCAGCTTCATGGAGACGGTTGCGAATAGTCGTCGCCGATACCCCAGGAGCAACAGTGTCCCTAATTTGCTGGGAAGTGGCGGTGCGGTCCCCTACGGCACTGCGTAGGATCCTACGGTCTTGGCGTGCATCCGTGCGTCGCTGCCGTCCCGTCCCAGGTCGACGGGCACGTGCACCTTACGCCGACCACTGGCGACAACATCGATGTACTGTGGAGACCTCACGCCCCACATGTTGAGCAATTCGGCGGTACGTCAATGCGGCCTCCCGCATGCCCACTATACGCCCTCGCTCAAAGTCCGTCAACTGCACATATGGTTCACGTCCACGCTGTCGCGGCATGCTACCAGTGTTAAAGACTGCGATGGAGCTCCGTATGCCACGTCAAACTGGCTGACACTGACGGCGGCGGTGCACAAATGGTGCGCAGCTAGCGCCATTCGACGGCCAACACCGCGGTTCCTGGTGTGTCCGCTGTGCCGTGCGTGTGATCATTGCTTGTACAGCCCTCTCGCAGTGTCCGGATCAAGTATGGTGGGTCTGACACACGGGTGTCAATGTGTTCTGTTTTCCATTTCCAGGAGTGTATATTAGGACGTTAGGTGCACGCCCTTGGGGCAAGTATTAGTACGGTGCCGACCTTGAAGTCTCGCACTGGACTTACATTTGGAAGTACGATTCAAATCCCCATCCGATCATGCGGATAAAGGTTTCCCACGATTTCCCTAAGTCGGGTGATGCGAATTCTGGGATGGCTCCTTTGAAAACCTATAGCCGGATTCCTTCTCCATTCTTCCCTCGACCGAGCCTGTGCTGTCTCCAGTGACCTTGTTGTCGATAAGACAAACTGTAATCTTCCTTGCTTTCTGTGTGACGCCACAGCATCTTTACCTGGAGGAAACTTCTATCGATGTAAATGTTTTTCACCACCAGGATTCGAGCAAGCTGCCTCCTCAAGTCGAGCGCCCTCCACATTGTAAGCCGGTTAAATGTTACTGTGAAAGGAGATTGTCAGGTTGTAAGGTGCCCCATTGAGATAAAGGCCCTAACAACTGTTGAAGTAAGTTTTGAGATAGCTTCAGTATCACTCTTGGGACACTACATCATTTTTGTCGGAAAATTTTGTGCACTATTTCACCTAGCATAGAATATCTATTTCTGTAGGTTATCAGCGAAATTGTGTTGCGTTCTTCTCTGGGTATCAAAATTTCATTTGTAGCCTTATTGATATGTATAGCGTATGTATCGTAGATCTACACACGGAAAAAAAAGAAAAAAAAAGTTAGATCCGAATATTCGTGCAGGCCACGGGGACTGAACCTGAAAATGCCAGTTAACTGACCCAAAGCTACATACATGTGATTGTCCAGTGATTTCTGCAGTATTTTAATGTAACTGCTGAATACCCTAAATTTTCTTGCGTTGCAATTTTGTCATCTGATAGTTATGAATATATTAGTTGTAGGATTCTAAGACTGAGTTACAGGTACTGCTGTAAAAATGTCAGGATTTTCGAAACAAAATTTGGTGAGTTGTAGCAAAAGAAGCAACGCGAGTTATAGTCACGTAAACAACGAATGTGAAGACCTGTTCTTTAATGAAATACTGTATGTAACACTTCACGTAATCCAAATCGTTTTACTACAAGCTTATTTAACTAATTATTTAAGATGTATTTAGTTTCCGCCAGTTGTGTTGACCTCTGTGAACGTGTGAAAAAAAGAATGAATCTCGTAATTAAATGTGTCAGGTGACAGAATCAGTAATACTACCATCTGCAGGGGCAGCGAGAGGAAATTGGCGGGCATTGTAACTGCGGATTTTTTGTATGCAGTGTGACAAGCGTGTCGCGCGAACGGCGGACGTCGTGTTCCCTTGGCTGTTGTGGGCAGCCAGGAAGCATCCAATAACGCACCGAAAACACCCCATCCACCGGCTGCTCCACTAGCTCTCGTATCGCCAGAAATGAACTACGCCACACGTGCTGCATCAGTAAAGCGCTGTTGCGAATGGTCCTTCTGTCAGAACGCTTACCTCATAATACATGTAATTACGTTGTAATGAAAGTAACTACGTTTTTCCTAAAGATTTTGATGCACAGATTTTGTATTAGTCGGCACGAGACGGTCTCTGGCAATTAAAAATGGTTTTACCTCTAGACTAGTCACGTCGGGGTTCGGATTCCAATTTACATTTAGATACCCAAATAATTGGTTAACGAGCTGGTTCGCGGTTTGCAGGAAGAACAAGCAGTAGAACGTAACTGGAGTGAACGAAATGAAACAGAGAAATATCAAAACTATTTTACTGGTGACAGCTATTGTGTTTTTTCAAAATGTTTATAAAGGTAGATGTATTGGTATTTTTAATCTCAGCCGCAAAAATTGTTTACTTGGCCACTCATTTCAGTCTAGTTCATATCAACGAAATATTAAAATTATTATACTACAGGATGTTGTCAGTCCGTGCACATCTACGATCCGTCGAAGGCATTTGTCTGTTATCAGGCATGTATATTTAAAATTGAAGATCGTGTACGTGATGATAACGCTGTATATAACAACTGAGCTGGTTTTTACTTGAGAGAAACGACGCAAATTTGCGATTAAAGCCTTCAGTACAAAGTGAGAGTAAATTCCAAAGTCATAGTTAAAAATAATTATCTGCCGTTTTTATCAATAAAATTTATTTACCTAAGCAGATAATTAATTATATGTACAACCGAGGGCCGTAATATAAATTTTCGTAGCAGTTTGACGTGTAAGTAATATTTCTACAATTTTTCACATCTGCAGTTTTTCGCATAAATTAAGGAAAAAATTAAACAGCTACAAATTCCAGGGCGCATAATTTACTTATAGCCGAATTGACGTAATGGATGCAAGATAAGTGACGAAAACATTTTTCGTATAAAATGATGTGAGAATCAGACCTCATCAGCTCAGTATAATCATTTGATAGAAAATTGTGGTCACATGGAAATGAAAGTTTGGCGTCATTGGCCGGGAGTCCCCTTGCGTGGCAGGTCCGGCCGCCTTGGTGCAGGGCTTATTACGTTCGACGCCACATTGGGCGACCTACTCGCCTGATGGGGACGAAATGATGATTGAAAACAACTCAACACCCAGTCCCTGAGCGGAGAAAATCCCCGACCCAGTCGGGAATCGAACCCGGGCCCGTAGGACGGCAATCCGTCATGCTGACCACTCAGCTATAAGAAAATAAGGGATATTAGGAATATTATATTTCGAGAACGAATAGAAACTTCAACAGCGTTGTGTGTTATTACTAATCATATTGAACTTGGCATCTGTTACAAAACTCAGGAGGGGCACGAGATGAAACTACTCGTAATTAACGAACGTTAATGTCACTGGCCACTTTGTTCTTCATATATTGCATCTGCACCTCATACTGGCTGACTGCAGGTGTTATGTGAGATCAAGTGCCTTCATCGTTGAGAATAATTTTATTCTGTTTCTTGTTCGAGTAGTCGTTATTACTATTCCGGATACTTCACAACTGACACCGCGATGTCAGTTATAATGAATGCAAAACATCGTTTGGATCTAATGAAAAACATCGTTTGGATCTCTATTTCTTTATTTATGGTTACATGTTTCGATCTAGCAGATCATCTTCATATCTGGTGCTGCAAGGTGCAGTTCGTCAGCAGTGGTAAGAATGACACAAAACTTTCTTTAAAGTTTTTAACGTAAATGTTACGTAATTCTTACTACTACTACTACTACTACTACTACTACTACTGACAAACTGCACCTTGCAGCGCCAGACATGAGGACGATCTGCTAGTCAGATCGAAACTGGTCTTCATTAAGAAAAGAAATAGTGACCAAATGGTGTTACACGTTCATTCTAGATATTATAGCATGACTTTGCTCGTGCAGTCTTCATCTCTTTTCAGTCTTGGATTATGGCAAAAGCTCTTCTACAATCCGACATATCTGCTCACCCCACGGGTTCTTTCAGTCATTGTCGATGGATGGCAATGTTTCCGTGATTTTCTCTTGTTAACGGTGCAACTATAATCAATATATAAATGAAAATAACTGAGTACCCGGTGTTGCCCTGGTATGTACGAGAAGTGTTCAATAAGTAATGCCAATTTCTGTTGAAAAATTGCGGAATTTGTTTGGGACGTCGTGGGATATTCCCACTTCAGACCCAATATTTTCGTGAAGTTTCGATAGGTGGTGACGCTATAAGTAGCCTTCAAAATGACGTCTGTCACGGAGGTGCGTTCCAAGCAGGGAGCTTTCATTGAGTTTCTTCTGGCTGAAAACCAGAGCATCGCAGATATCCATAAGAGCTTGCAGAATGTCTACGGAGACCTAGCAGTGAACAAAAGCTCAGTGAGTCGTCGGAAAGGCGACTGTCAACACAACAAGGTCGTGCAATCCATGCAGTCGCGCCATACCACCTCTCCTCCGAAGGTATGGGTCTGCGAGGCCTTCTTACTTAAAGATGTTGGACGTTGTGCACCATGAAGGGCTTCGGTTGGCCACTGGGGCATTCAGTACTAGCCCCATACCAAGCCTCTGTGCAGAGGCTGGTGAACCGCCACTTCATATGCGGCGACAGCTGCTTACAGTGCGCCAGGCGTATAAAACTTTGTCCTGCCGGTGGCTCAGTCGGGAAGAAGTGACCCTCACACGTCTTCGGATCGGGCACTGTCCTCTCACAACATAGCTTTTTATTACGGCCGGAGGATCCTCCGTTTTGTGATGCTTGTGGTGTGCATATCTCTGTCCGGCACATTTTAACAGACTGCATTTTATACCGTGATGCAAGGGCAGAAGCACAAGTTGATGGGGATCTGCCCTGTGTTTTAGCAAACGATGAGACGTGTGTGTCTAGGGTTTTAAAGTTTTGTGATGTGTCTGGACTCTGGCCTAAACTTTTAGGCTGGAGGTTTTAGTGTATTGCAGAGTGGCTGACTCCTCCCTTTTTTCCTTGCGGTCAGCCAGCCACTTCCATCTGCTATATTTTAACTCCCACTACCACTTTCTTCGTGTGTTGTCCATGTTTTACTATTGATGAGGTGCTTCGTCCCACGCTTCGGTGTGGGTAGGCACACATTTTTCAAAGCTTGTTACCTCTGTTTTATGTTCTGTTTTCTCTTACTGTTCTGAGTCCTTTCTTGAAACCCGTCTCACCATGTTCCTGAGCGGGCGCTGAAGACCTTGCTGTCGTGTGCCCAAAAAAGCGTCTACTACTACTCTCCTCGGAAGAAAATGTTCAAAGCCGTACCCTCAGCCGGTAAAGTCATGGCGACGGTCATCTAGGACTCTGCAGGGGTTATTCTGTTTGATGTCCTCCCTCTTGGTGCAATGACCACCTGTGAGCCACATTGTGTTCCCTTCAGGAAATTGAAAAGAACTATTTCAGCGTGCTCATCGCCACAAAAATACAAACTAACTACTCGTTCTTCATGACAACGCAAGGCCTCACATAAGTCTGCGCACCCAAGAGAAGCTCACAAAACTTCATTGAACTGAACTGTTTTTCCTCGGCCACTCTAGAGTGTCGATCTTGCGCCTTCCGACTTCCATCTCTTTGGCCCAATGAAATATGCACTCCGCGGGAAGCAGTACGTGGATGATGGGGAGGTTATTGATGCAGCAGGACGTGGCTAGAACATCGACCTGAGGAGTGGTAACACGCGTTGAACGGTCATTATGTTGAAAACTAGGGTTTTGTAACCAAAAGAGTGGGAAATAATATGGTGTATTGGAATCCTGAATAAAACCAACCTCTTTCAGAAAAAAATGTGTTGCAGTATTTATTGAACTCCATTCGTTTTTATTCTAATTCTGTTAGTCCATCTCCTCCTTTCCCCTCTGTCTGCCCGTCTCTTGTATATCACCCCCTCCCTGTCCTTCTCCTTCCCCCCAGCCCATATCCTTCTGCCGTTGTCTCTGTCCATCTGAGACTCCCCCGTCTCTCTGTCCATCTCCTCCTGCTCCCTCTTTCTGCCCTCTCGCCACTCTTTATTTATTTCCTGCTCACCCCTTCTACTCCTCCTATCTCCGCTCTCTAGCTCCTCCTCAACCTCTTTTTCCATCTCCTCCTCTTTCCTTTCTCTGTCCAGTTCCCTCTCCCCCTCCCTCTCCCTCTGCCCATGTCCTCCTCCCCCATATCTGTGTCCGTGTCCTCCTGCATCTGTGTGTGTCCATGTCCTCCTCCTCCTCCTCCTCCTCCTCCCCCCCCCCCACCCCCGCCCCCGCCCCTCCTCCCCAGCCCGTTCTCACTCCACGTTATCGCCCTAACCGCAATAGGAGGTTGCTGATTCTTACCTCCACAGTTTTTATTTCCAGGCAGTAAATAATATGTGTACCAAGTTTGGTTGAAATCAATTCAGGGATTTTGGAGGTGTTTTTTAATCCATGCCTTTGCCCGCATACACCCATGACACACATTTAATGTATTTCACACATATTTGTACCCATATTTCACCTCTGTCTCTAGCGAATTTCGCACTGAAGTTAAGTTCTCACGCAACTCAATGTTCATGACGTCATATCTCCTGAACACTGTGTCGTACAATAATATATGTCAATACTGTCTGCAATGTGTATTGCGAATACAGTGAGTAGTAAAGAAGTGAGAAATTAGAAACCGTCATACCTGACGCTTCAGTTTTACTACATGAATAGCGAAAATTTAGTAAGATAGAAACTTTCTTAGTTTCATCATTTTGTGGGGGTTGTCAGCGAGAAAATGTTTCCTAAAGATTTGAAATTATGTGTAAAATTTGTTGCAAGTCATATAGCGCTCTCATTCTCAGCTACTGGATTAACAGATTTTAAGTATTTAATCGTCGAGAGCACATCATTTTCATCTCCAAGTGTCTGATAGGTAGGTGGTTCTTAGCAGCACAGCGATCCTTCCCAGACAGTAAGTTATATGTTACCAAGATTGGTTGAAATTGGTCCAGTGGTTTAGAAGGAGATGTGGTGCTTGCGTATGTATATGCATACATATATATGTACGTACATTTTTATAGTACGTATGGATTAAAACCACCGTGGAGTTGACGGCGACAGTCTGTGGCTGTGTGGTGGACCGAGGGGGGGGGGGGGGGGGTTGACACTATGAAGCACTTGAGCACTTTTCTGGGATGTCGGCTTATTGGTATACATGGTACTGATATATTGGACAGTTAACATCTCATTGGATTACCGTTCAAGAGGTAACCGGTACAAATTCCCCGCCCGCCATCCTGATCTACGTTTTGCATGGTTGCCCGAAACTGCTTTTATGTGAATGCGGGCTCGATTCCTGTGGAAAAGGAGGAGGCCCATTTATTTTATTCCCTACGGGTTTACAGGATTTGAAAATAAGTTCCGGATTATAAATTTCCGAAAGTAATAAGACACACTTTGTAAAAACACACCAAAAAATCGACTTCGAAGATTTGAAGATCCGAGCACCGTTAAGAAATAGAGCTTATGTTTAACAGCGTCGCTTGTGTCTCTTTTTGTAGCGTTCTAATCGTGTAATCACGAGGTTTGTATGGTTCATATGACTCTAAGCACTATGGAACTTAACATCTGAGGTCATCAGTCCCCTAGACTTAGAACCACTTAAACCTAACTAACCTAAGGACTTCACACACAACCATGCCCGAGGCAGGTTTCGAACCCGCGACCGTAGCGGCAACGCGGTTCCTGACTGAAGCGCCTAGAACCGCTCGGCCACAGCGGACGGGAATCACCAGGTCGCTGGTTCGATTCTCACTAGACCCATCTTATAATCTTGTATTGGAATTTAATATATCTTAAAAAATTAGAATATTAACAAATATTGACGTATAATTTTCTTATAAAACAGTATTTTTTTAATTCATGATAAATTAAAATTTGGTACAAAAATGCGAAACATCAAACAGAAAATAAAATATCTTTATTTCTAGAGACTGCGAATAAATAAAAACCCATTAGATCTACATCTTTGCTTCCGCCGTTTTGCAGTAAATGGCTGTAGCGGCAATTGCTGGTGCAGGTGGTAGGTCGTGTTATACAGTAAGCTGAGAAATTTGCAAATATAACGCCATCAAAATATTGGTCGATTTGTGATGGCATCATAAAGTTATTTTCGATTGAACATGTCAACTTACGAGGCCAGTTCTCGTCATTTGCGGGAAGTTATAATTTTCTGCTGTAAGATGAATAAATCTGCGACTGAGGCTCTTAACATTCTGGGTAAGACCCAAGTGAGGCACCTGTTAGTGAAAGAACGTGCAGAGTATGGTTTCAACGCTTCAAGAACGGTGATTTTGACGTCGAAGACAGGCATGGCGATGTAAGAGGTTTTCGAAGCTACTGAAACCGACAAACACAGGAGACCTTTATCGAAAGAAATTGACGTGATTGAGCCGAGCTGTGAAAGACATGCAGCCGCAGTAGAGCAACAGATATGAAAAAGCGATTTTGCAGCACGAAAGTGCTCGATCCCATGTCGCGAAACCGGTCAAAGCATACTTCCAGACGTTGAAATGGGAAGTTATACCCTAGCCGCCCTATTCGCCAGACATTGCTCCCTCTGCATTACCACCTTTGTCGATCAGCCTGGTTGACCAGCACTTCCGGTCATGTGAACAATTGCAAAATTGGATCGATTCATGGATCTCCTTAAAAGACGCCCATTTCTTCCGCCGTGGGATTCGTATGCTGTCCGAAAGATGGGAGAAAGTAGTGGTCAACGATGGCCAATACATTGAATGGTAAATTTTTTCATAAGTTTTTCACAGTAAAAGCCTCGAACTTCGAGAACAAAACGGTGGAAGCAAAGTTGTAGACCTAATAATATAAAAACAATATTGATATATCTTTTACATTTTGCAATAAGAAATTTCACTTTTTTCTCAAATTTTAATTTATCAGGACTAATGAATTTTCATGCGATTAGTAATTAAAACTGGAAAAATGTTGTTCTTATTAAAGCTTATGACGTAATATTTGTTAGTTAACATTCAATGTGATATATTTTGAATTAAAATAAAAGTAAAAAAAACGCTTAAGAATATCGAGAATTCAACCAGTGCCAATACTAGAACGCTATGCCCACAGCTACGAGCGGGTCTGTTAAACGGCAAGAAACGTTTTTTGTACGCCATTGCGCTCATAAATCTTGAAAGACCAATTTTTTTCGAGCATTTTTCAGAAGTTCATAGTTAGGGTTTAGGAAATTGATGGCCGAGCACTTACCTTCAGATCCTAGCAGTATGAAGAAAATCGAAGAGGGTCAGTCCGTAAGATTCCCTTGTTAGACGTCGTGTAAGGACCATCAGAACAAGAAGACAAAGTTTACTGCAACACCTATGGACGTTTCGCATCTATTCATCGAGGAACCCGAGTACTGTTCAAATGCTGCGCTAATTGACAGTATTTCAGAAACAAATGCACCTTGGCGTTGGTTATGAAAGTTGATACAAAACCATATTCTGCAGAGGAAGACAGACGGGATCGCAGGGCGGGACGTGGCTTCCGGCACGCGGCGGACGTGGACGTGACGCAGCGGCGGCGGCGCCCGCCGAATGCTAACGGCCGAGGGCGAGCCGCGCACCCCGCGCGTCTTCGCCACTGCTGGCCAATTACTTTAAGGCAGCGGGGACTCAAGCCTCGTAGAATGACCTTACGTTGCGGGTAGAGGCGCCAGTAATGCTTTACTGAGAACTGCTGGGCCAACTGAGCAAGTTGTTGTTTAGGTGTATCTGTTGACAGTCCTAAGGTGGTTGGTGTTAATATTGAGTTGGGTGGCATGCTCAAAAATTCTAAGGACTTCTGGTAACAATGTGCATCCCGGCCGAGATACAGACGCAGTTTGAGGGATTCATCTGCCGAAATCCGCGTGCGCCATTGACTCCTTCCTAGCCTCAGCACTCGAAGTACGTTGCTACTGACAGCACTCTTGTATAAGAGTTTCTAATAAACGTATTTCCTATTTACGTCTTGATATTCAGCCAGAGGCGGAAATATTGTCGCAATAAAAAACAAAGCATTTCATTTTGTATCAGCGTTTATATAAAATCAGGGATTGTTTCGTAACTCGAGTGCAGCAGATGCCCTCGTACTTCTTAAACCTTAGGTTGCGGTATCAACATTGGACGTCGCATTTGGAGGCTAATTTGTTCAGAGAGACAGTATTCATATTCTGTTGCAGGAGCTATAGCAGTTGCATATTCACGTTCTCTACCTTGAAGTGTCACTGAAGAGAACTTAGGTAGTCCAAGTTGTAGCCGATATAAAACTTTCCACTGACGTCAAGAGACAAAGAGAGAACGTTCGTATTCGTAAGTGCGGGACCTAAGTAATTGCACGTTAAGTCTGATTCCTTCCCTATCCTTGCTTTAAATGGTGCAACGTTCTCACGGCCACGGTGTAAATGGAACGAAGGCTCACTACTCTTCTGCGATTTCTTTCATTTACGGATCTACAACTTGCTACTGTTGATGGAAATAGTTTCTTATTTACAGCGATGTGACCTGCATTCGCAGGGTGCTGATAACAGCAATTACCGTCGGGTTTTAAACTGATTGTCATTAACGAGGCATGACACTCTTCACCGGTCCCAGTAGTTTAGCACCTTTTTAAGACCACTGTTTTTACGCCATGTTACATACACTGTGATCAAAAGTATCCGGACACCGCCAAAAAGCCGGCCGGAGTGGCCGTGCGGTTCTAGGCGCTACAGCCTGGAGTCAAGCGACCGCTACGGTTACAGGTTCGAATCCTGCCTCTGGCGTGGATGTGTGTGATGTCCTGAGGTTAGTTAGGTTTAATTAGTTTAAGTTCAAGGCGACTAACGACCTCAGAAGTTAAGTCGCATAGTGCTCAGAGCCAGTTGAACCCCCCAAAATGGTACGTTTTTCATATAAGGTGCATTGTGTTCCCACCTAATGCCACGTATTCCATAACAGCGACCGCAGTAGTCATTAGACATCGGGAGAGAGCAGAATGGGGCGCTCTGCGGAACTCACGTACTTAGAACGTGGTCAGGTGATTGGGTGTCACTTGTGTCATACGTCTGTACGCGAGTTTTCCACACTCCTATAAACATCCTTGGGTCCACTGTTTCCGACGTGATAGTGAAGTGAAAACGAGAAGGGACACGTACAGCACAAAAGCGTACAGGCCGACCTCGTTGACTGACAGAGACCGCCGACAGTTGAAGAGGGTCGTAATGTGTAATAGGCAGATATCTGTCCGGACCATCACACAGGAATTCCAAACTGCATCAGGATCCGCTGCAAGTACTATGGCAGTTAGGCGGGAGGTGAGAAAACTTGGATTTCACGGTCAGCGGCTACTCGTAAGCCACACGTCACGCCGGGAAATGCCAAACGAGCCTCGCTTGGTGTAAGGAGCTTAAACAATGGACGATTGAACAGTGGAAAAAGGTTGTGTGGAGTGACGAATCACAGTACACGATGTGGCGATCCGAGGGCAGGGCGTGAGTATGGCGAATGCCCTGTGAACGTCATCTGCCAGCGTGTGTTGTGCCAACAGTAAAATTCAGAGGCGGTGGTGTTATGGTGCGGTCGTGTTTTCCATGGGGGGGGGGGGGGGGGGGGGGCGCCTTGCACCCCTTGTTTTGCGTGACACCATCACAGCACAAGCTTACATTGATGTTTTAAGCACCTTCTTGCTTCCCACTGTTAACGAGCAATTCGGGGATGGCGATTGCATCTTTCAACACGATCGAACACCTGTTCATAATGCACAACTTGTGGCGGAGTGGTTACACGACAATAACATCGCTGTAGTGGACTGGCCTGCACGGAGTCCTGACTTGAATCCTATACAACACCTTTGGCATGTTTTGGAACGCCGACTTCGTGCCAGGCCTCACCGAACGACATCGGTACCTCTCCTCAGTGCAGCACTCCGTGGAGAATGGGCTGTCATTCCCCAAGAAACCTTCGTGCACCTGATTGAGCGGATGCCTGCGAGAGTGGTAGCTGTCATCAAGGCAAAGGGTGGGCCAACACCATATTGAATTCCAGCATTACCGATGGAGGGCGCCACGAACTTTTAAGTCATTTTCAGCCATGTGTCCGGATACTTTTGATAATATAGTGTACCTGCGAGTTATATACCATTCCTTAGAGACACGTTTGACAGTTCACTTTGATATGCCAACAAATCGGGCCGCTTCATTCACGGTGGCGTCAAGTGAACGTCCAAATGCCATTTTGTCGCGTTTTGATGCTGATCCGTCTTACTGCACTGATTCCATACAGCCAACTGGCACATAAACACTTCACTGCCATTATTTACGTTCGGTGGGGGGAGGGGACGATGGCACATGATCACGTGGTATCAGTTCTAGACCATCTATAGCACTCCAAAGTAACCATTGTGATCTTTTAAGGGGGCGACTAATCGTTTGCAATGTTATTTAAATTTTTTAAATCAGTGTGTATGGTGGATGTTCGTATTGTTCTGTCCAAGCGTCATGGGACTCGGAAAAGTATCGTCATGTAAATGTGTACTCGTACCGGCCTCTAGAACGTCAGATGACGTGAGTAACTAACGTAAAAATAATTAAGTTGAACAGAGTATTTGACCGGAAACACAAAAAGTGTTAATTCTTGTGAGTGCAAAGGATCCTATCTAAGTAATTACTAAATTGAAGCTCACCAGAGTGTTTAATTTTGTGTTAGCAGTAACAGTGGTGGATTAAGTGTGGGGAAACTTACGGATGAGAAAGTAGTTCAGTTTTGAAACGTGTGGCAAGAGGGTTATACTAGACGTTCCTTGAGTGCAGGATGTCGTTGACAGAACATAAATTATTCCGATCCGTAGTACATATGCGGAGGAGTCATTGGCTAGTAAATTTCCCTTTATACTTCCGTCCTCAATGCGCAGACTTGAGAGACGATTTGCTGGAAGCATTTAAGAGGTGATAACGAAAATTGGTCATGGGAAGTCATGAGTGGTTACAAATGTATTTTTTTGTTTTTTAGCGGAGTGGAAACCACTGCAACCGAAATATTCATCGTCAGTATTAGAGTTTTATGGTGATTAGTCCCATAAGATTTCACACATATTTGAACATTTTTGAGTTACGTATTTATGACAATTAGTTACGTATTGCCCTTCGGAAAATTTGACTAAAGTGGAGTAGAACTATTGTCCGTGTAGATAAAGTTCGCTGTAATCTACACTGAAATTCATTTACAATATGTTATCCACAAAATAACTACCTTACTAGGGAACCGATTTGTAGTACTCCAAACGACTAGAAAGTCAGCCCCAGGTAAGTCTTAATGTACAGATATATGAGATGTGTTGTACTGATGCAACTCAGCAATTGATATCAGTTAAAGAAGTGTCCTGCGTTTTTTTAATCTGCAAGAGCTACTGATTTTGCTACTATTTTGATAACTTTCATTCTTCAAATAATTTTTTTTTCAGGAATAAACACTCTTACGTAGCTCATTAACGGAATTGGTGTAAGTGGGACGAATTAAGACATTGTCCACCCTGTAACTTCTGTACATCGAATTCTGCTGCTCTTGATGCATTCGAAAGCCATCCGTTTTCGGTTTAAATCATGTGAACCAAGTGTGAATTTGTATACATAATTGTACACGCAGAAAAATTTACATGTTAATAGCGTTTCGACAGGAATGATTTGTGGAGAGCGTGTTGTAAATGACCGTCGTCATATCCGTTGTCATATTTCACTTTATTTGTTGTTGGCTATACTACTTTTTAAAGGGCAGAAAGGCATTGTCCACTCAGTAACCGCTGTGCATTGAACTCTGTTGCTCTTGATGTATTCGCAAGAAATCCGTTTCAGTTTAAATCATGTGAACCAAATCTGTATTTGTATATGTTTTTTATCCCGACTGCGCACATTTTCGTTGAGAGTGTTATAAACAGTCAGAAAGAATACTTGGCAAAGAATGCTTGGGATACGATTGACTCAGCAGACAAAACAGTGTTGTGACACAAGCTCCTAATATCTTAAGTAGCTTGGTCATTATAGGGTTATCTGGAAAGCCGCCTTGCTTTCGGTTAATCGTAACACGAATCGTCAAGCATTCAAGCTATCCGTTAACCACTTGTATTTCTTGGTCATATTGCGAGCAGTAGGTTTATAAAAAGTTACTTAAAGTTGCGAAGAATATAGAAAACTGAAGTTGTTAGCAGTAAAAATACATATATATCAAAATATTATGAAATCCTGCGTCAGTACCATATACGCTTGTTAGCAACATGTCAGCTGGAGTGACGTTAGTCCAGAATTTGCGTTTTCGGAATTCTTGCTAAATAAAAACGTTAACTGGGGCTATATCGTTATGAGAAGTCGAGTAAGCTAACGTTCTATTGCTGTAAACGTAAGTCTTTTGGTTAAGTGTGTTCCTCTTTTGGGAATAGTCATAGCTTTAACTAACATCGACGGAAGAGAAACATCAGAATTAAAGTAAATAGTGGAGGGTGTGATATTCTTAAAGCACTTGTGCTGCTGCCATTCCAGCTCTTAAACATGACATTTTAACTAAGAAAGACTTCGAAACGTGCACTGCCAGAGTTGTGTATATTGTATTTTCATAGTTATATTACACTAAATACATTTCAGCACTTCCCAGAGTGCCGGCCTTGGTGTCCGAGCGGTTCTAGGCGCTACAGTCTGGAACCGTGCGACCGCTACGGTCGCAGGTTCGAATCCTGCCTCGGGCATGGATGTGTGTGATGTCCTTAGGTTAGTTAGGTTTAAGTAGTTCTACGTTTAGGGGACTGATGACCTTAGAAGTTAAGTCCCATAGTGCTCAGAGACATTTCAACCTTCCCAGAGTTTCTTTAAGACTAACTACTCTTTTGATGCTGAACTGAAATACTTGACTGATTCTGAGAACAGGAAATTTGAAGTTATTTGGAATGATTCTGAATCGTTTGTGTGATGCCAGGAGCAGTGGATACTTAGATAATGCGTCTTGGTTTTGCTTCAGACGATAGGGAGAGGAAGAGCAAGAAGATGGGGTCGGAAAAATTCACACGGTTTCTGCCAGCTAAGTTTACCAGCCTTCAGAAAATTACCCGTCTTTGGGACAAATTGACACACAACCTTGCCGTTTCTCAGATTAACGTGTTGTTTAGGAGATTTTAATTATTTTAGTCCGAAAAAGTTGGTTCAAGATACCATCAAGTATCCATATTTAGGTCTTCAATTATTTTCCTGATCTGTTTCGGATTACTACCGGTTCGGTTTACACGTCTTCCTCCATTTCATGACTACTTCGTCTCTAATGACCTTTACATGGCGACGAGACTTTAAACTCCAGTCTTCTATTATTTCATAAATACAGATTGAAAATATTTTATTTGGCTCTTACATATTACATATGGTGATGAAACTAATGGTGAATTTTTATAACAGGTACCTTACCTATTGCCCCTACACACACACACACACACACACACACACACACACGTGCTCGAGGCCAAAGCTTTTGCGAGCGTAATAGAGCGCACAGACTGACTGCATAATGAAGTACACACATCAAAAAAAGTTTTGCATCACCCCGGTTCCCAGAACTTCTGAAGATACACGTTGGCTGTGGATATTGTATCACAGACACAGTCCCTTCGACTCTTCATAGATGTCACTGAACCCGTGCAAAGAGGTAAACATCCATGCACGAGTAGCCCTATTGGACGGAGGGTGTCCGACAGCCGATTAGTTCCAGTCATTCCACCAGGAAGGAGGTACAGGGCTCGTGTTGTCTGAAGTTCAATCATGCCTAGACGGTCAATACCGCGGTTCGATCGCGTAACCATTGTTACTTTGTGCCCTGGCGTCCAGGCGTCTCGAAGTGAACCAAAGCGACGTTGTTCGAACATGGAGGAGATAGAGAGAGAGAGAGAGAGAGAGAGAGAGAGAGAGAGAGAGAGAGAGACGCTGTCGATATGTGCCACGCTCAGAACGCCCAAGGGCTACTACTGCAGTGGATGAACACTACCTACGGGTTATGGCTTGGAGAAACCGTGACAGCAACTCCACCATGTTGAATAATGCTTTTCGTGTAGCCACAGGACGTCATGTTACGACGAAAACTGTGCGCAATGGGCAGCATGACGCGGAACTTCACTCCCGACGTCCATGGTGAGGTTCATCTTTGCAACCACGATACCATGCAGGTTCCGGAACTCTCGGAACCGAGGTGATGCAAAGCTTTTTTTGATGTGTTTATTCCATTTAATGTTTGAAAGTGACTTTCCGTGTACAGAGTTCATACTGATTTTATACCCAGATACGTAAAAGTACCTCTACCAGCAGACTGAATGGTGACCTGTTGATAGCACCACCACATTGTATGGTTTCCGACAGCATCGACGTGTACCAACGTCTACTGCGACTCGTCACTCAAGTCGACATTGTTCTGTTCCGTAAGCATCCAGTATGTCTGTTTCGGTAATCATGTTAATCTTTACATTCTGAAGATTTGAAGCGGTATGTCCCGTTTATCGGTTCTTACAATCCACGGTACCCGACAGGGACCGCTGTCGTTAATCCTTTATGGCTCACGGTAGTTGACTGTAACGGTAGTGACATTCCCCGAATCGTGGTATTCTCGGTAAACCGTTGCCACTGTATTATGGGGAGAGCCAAGTGCTTTCACGGCCTTTGATTTGAACTGCCCCATGCATTGGGCACTTACAGCCTGATCTTGATGAAATCGCTGAAGTCCCGCGTCTTCGCTCGTCTGCCACGTCGACGACAAGTAAACTGTTTGATCCCATTGAAGTTACGTGACATGCCTATTGATCCATTTTTTAGTGGCGAAAAAGGATCTCTCCCTCCACTATATCGTATAATAATTCATTATTAGTTTCTGATTTAGGTTTTCCGTACATTCACTAAATCGTCGAGAAAACTGCCTGTATAGTTTCTCCGATGTGGATACAGCCGGTTTACGCCCTCATAACTGCCTCATCCGAGCTTATGCTCTGTTCCTAATAAATCCATCGTCGACAGAACTTTAAACCCTATTCTTCATTCCTTTCTTACAGAGCGGGTGACTCCACTTTCCTGTCAATGTATTGGGAGTTTCTAAAATTACCACTGTAATAATGACATTACGAGGACAAGCCCACAATACATTTATCGAAGCGAAATCGTGAATATTCTTACGCATCTAAAAACACATTAATCCACAGCAATCTGTTCCATGCGCCACTACAGCAAAAATTTGATTTTGATTCGAGCACTCGTCTTATGCGAATAAGCTGTCTTCAGTTTCTGAATCTTTATTCATCCGTACTCTGCAAACCATTGAGAGGTGCAAGACTGAGCGTATTGCCCATTGTATCAGTATTATCGCTTTTAACCGTTCCATTCACTAATTGAGCACAAGAAGAATGACTGTTTAAATGCCTCTGTGTGCACTGTAATTAATCTAATCTTGTCCTCACGATCACTATGGAAGCGATAAGATTCGTCATTTAAAGCTGCTTCTTGAAGTTTGTGTGTTTTCTTGGTATAATTTGCATCTGTCTTCACGTGTCTGCCAGTTAAGTTTCATCAGCATGTCTGTGAACGCTCCCGCGGGTCAGTCAAATCTGTGACTATTCGTACTGTCCTTCTTTGTATATGTTAAATGGCCCTGTTAGCCCAATTTGGTGCGGCTCTCAAACGCTGGAGCAATATTTTAGGATTGGGGGCACGAGTGATTTGTTAGCAATCTCCTTGTAGACCGATTGCATTTCTCTAGTATCCTACCAGTTAATTAGTATATGTTGTTTGCTGCACCTAGTATTCTACCAGTTAACTAATATATGTTGTTTGCTGCACCCATCCTCTTTTAATGAGGATACTTTTTTCCTAACTATATCTTAGAGTTAGGCCCGTACAGTCCATTGTGCAGCTATTTCTGTCGGAATTCAGAAGTTTTCAATTTATAAACACTTATTTTAGTTCTTTTCAGATAGAAATTTCACTATATTTTGATCAGTAATTATTAGGGGGCGCAGTCATCGCGAGACCACGGAAATGACTTCCATGGTTACATCACGGGTGTAGACCAGCTCGTTGTAGGTAGATGGTAAAAAACAAAACAAGTAAAAATCCTCTGAGGTGCTAGCTTCTACCGTTTATAGAGTACTTTTTTATGTAGATATGTAATAACTTAGAAATAACTCTGTTGACCATAATGACGATCCAGAGTAGTTGCAACATTTTCAATATAATAATAGAAACCAAAGGGATAAAAAAAAAGAAACTGGAAAAAGTAAATTGAAGGAGGGGAAGCAGAAGAGGACATTAATCAGACGGTAGTGTTGCACACGCTGAATGAAAGAGAGAGAGAGAGAGAGAGAGAGAGAGAGAGAGAGAGAGAGAGTGGGGGGGAGGGGGGAGAGGGGGGCGAGGGAGAGGGAAGGGAGTTGTGGCCATCTTATCCATAGTAGCGGAAGCGTGCTACCGCTCCCACGGCAAAGCGAAAGGCAACACTAACACAGTATAAAAAGGAACTCTGCCATCAAGCCCAGAGGACCGCGAGGAACCGACTGACCGCCGTTTCATCCTCTGCCATATGACGTTATTCAGATGCGGTGTGAAGGGACATCGGGTCAGCACACTGCTCTCCCGGTCGTTGTCGGCGTTCCAGAACGTGGGGCCACTTTTTATTCTACATCTACATCCATACTCCGCAACCCACCTGACGGTGTGTGGCGGAGGGTACCCTGAGTACCTCTATCGGTTCTCCCTTCTATTCCAGTCTCGTATTGTACGTGGAAAGAAGGATTGTCGGTATGCTTCTGTGTGGGCTCTAATCTCTCTGATTTTATCCTCATGGTCTCTTCGCGAGATATACGTAGGAGGGAGCAATATACTGCTTGACTCTTCGGTAAAGGTATGTTCTCGAAACTTTAACAAAAGCCCGTACCGAGCTACTGAGCGTCTCTCCTGCAGAGTCTTCCACTGGAGTTTATCTATCATTTCCGTAACGCTTTCGCAATTACTAAATGATCCTGTAACGAAGCGCGCTGCTCTCCGTTGGATCTTCTCTATCTCTTCTATCAACCCTACCTGGTGCGGATCCCACACTGCTGAGCAGTATTCAAGCATTGGGCGAACAAGCGTACTGTAACCTACTTCCTTTGTTGTCGGATTGTATTTCCTTAGGATTCTTCCAATGAATCTCAGTCTGGTATCTGCTTTACCGACGATCAACTTTATATGATTATTCCATTTTAAATCACTCCTAATGCGTACTCCTAGATAATTTATGGAATTAACTGCTTCCAGTTGCTGACCTGCCATTTTATAGCTAAATGATAAGGGACCTATCTTTCTATGTATTCGCATCACATTACACTTGTCTACATTGAGATTCAATTACCATTCCGTGCACCATGCGTCAATTCGCTGCAGATCCTCCTGCATTTCAGTACAATTTTCCATTGTTGCAACCTCTCGATACACCACAGCATCATCTGCAAAAAGCCTCAGTGAACTTCGGATGTCATCCACCAGGTCATTCATGTATATTGTGAATAGCAACGGTCCTATGACACTCCCCTGCGGCACACCTGAAATCACTCTTACTTAGAGGGTGAATGGATCTCGTTCCAGTCCTTCCACCAACCAAAACTCCCTGGTGGCACTGAGAATTGCACCCTGGTCCTCCGCATAACAGTCAGGCATGCTGACCATTCAGCGACGGACGCGGGCAAATATAGTTGACACTCCTAGGCCTACTTTCATTCAGTTATTCATTTATGTTTTTGCATGGAAAATGAGAGATTATTTTGAAGTCAGAAATCTTGCACTTCCAATTCCTTTTCAAGCACACTGTGTACGTTAACTATTATTGTGATGAATATCGTGTACATTATGATAAGAGAGTAAATAAACCCAGTCCCCCGTTCCCCCCCCCCCCCCCCCCCCACACACACACACATACACATTTCCGACGGCTCAGTAATATTTTGCAGTGCGTAATACACGATCCGGTAATATTATTGTGACCACCGCCTATGTTTGACGTCAGCGTGCAGTAATCAGTCACTGACTGCAGGTGGCAGCACTAGCAGGGGATTGCCGTAATGCGGAAACGGGTCTATTTATCTGACGTCCAAAAGCGCATGATCATTGGATTTCGGGCGAAAGGGAGGAAGCATTTCCGAAACAGCTAAGTTTGTAAACTGTTCACGTGCCGCCGTTGACTACGGTATATCGTGCATGGAAAAATGGCGCTATCCAAAACCGGCGCCGAGGTAACTGTGATGCACCACGGGCCATAGATGACAGGGGTGACCGATGGCTACAGATACGTTTGCAGGCGAATAAACGATCAACTATTGAGCAACTGACCACCCAGATGAACCAAGGGGCTACCGACAGTGTTTCCTCATGTGCCTTCGCAGCAGGCGCCTGGTTCACGCACCCATGCTCACGAAGGTTGGAATTGGCAGGCCAGTACCGCAACTGGACGTCCACTGAGTGGCGACAGGTGGTCTTTCAGATTACTCACGTTTTATGCTCCATCGGACAAATGGTCGTTGGCGTGTATGGCGTGAAACGTCCGAAAGCAAAGGCTCCAAACCAGAAGAGGGAACGTTATGGTCTGAGGAATGTTATAGTGGCATTGCCTGGGTGATTTCGTTATTCTGTAAGGTACATTGAATCAACACCAGTATGCGTCTATCCTTGGGGACCATGCAGTTTGTTTTTCCTTGGCACGATTGCATCAACCACTAGGACAATGCAACCCATCACGCAGCTCACAGTGTTCGTGCGTCATTCGGAGTGCACCAGGATGAATTTATCGTAGCCCCTGCCCACAAAACTCCCCGGATTGAGACCCAATCCAGAGTCTGTGGGACCACCCCTATCGGACGCTGGAGTCGGCATGGCTCCCCATCCCTGTCGGTACCTTCCAGAACCTCACTGACACTCTTCCTCCATACCACGCAGCGGTCCGTGCTGCAGAAGGTGGTTTTCAGGCTTTTAACAGGTGGTGACTTTAATGTGACTGGATAGCGTATAAATTAGGCTCAACACACACTCTACCTTTACAGACGTGCTGTTACCAGATGACAAATGATTTCGTAGAACTGACTGAAAGATCATATGTCACTGAGAAATGTGACTATTTCTTGTTAGGTGTAAAGTGGTAGTCCCAAAATATGTAATTAACACAGTCAAACTGAAATTGAACTGTGCGGGCTAAAAAGGGACCGATACGTCGTCGTAAAATCGCTACCTTAAAAGACAATGAAGCATAAACAGGTCATCTACCAGCAGATTCGCACAGTGCGCGAACTAGAACTGGTTTCGATGATAGCCAGAACATAAACGATAAAAATTCCTTGTAATCCAAGTTCCTGACATTTTCATGTGTAGCGAGTCATTTAAACCCTCTCACACTACAAAGCTACGGTCTCAAAGTTTCACTGTAAATTTCAAACAAATTGGTGGATAACATTCAGTCATCACACCCATGCTATGTTACAGTTTACTTCACTCCACGAAAACTTGAAACTGTTGAGGCATTGTCATTTTTCGGAGTACTATAATTATGGTCAGTCTTAATGCCAGCAGTTGCTACTAGAGCATCGTGGAATTTTTTAATGACGTAAATGTAAATTTTTCAGAACAACGCTCTATAGGCTCTGGCAGTGCAAATGTGTAGTCGCTCACGTCGCTTTCTGCTGCGTACGTCTTTCATTCCTCTACTTCGCTCCCACATTGGAGACCGCTGACATTTTTAGGACACTTCATATCTCCTTCGCCACCTTGTCACCTATATAGCATCCAACAACGTGGTAACAGATTTATCTATTCTGTTCCCTCCTGTTGTTTCGTTAAGATAGCAGTCTTAATCTGTACATGAAATGTCACTTTATACAATACCTCGTTGCTATTACAGATTAAGCATTCGGTTTGATGTGAGAACATCAGTCTACAACAGTACCTTGTGAGTTGCTGCTGTTCATTTTCTTTCTCATGTTGTTGTTGTTCGTGCGTTTGCTACACTTCCGATTACTTTTCTCAATACTTTACTCTCATGTTGTCTATTTCCACCTCTAAGTTGCCATTTCTTCGCATTTGTTTTTCTTCTCGATTCCAGCACAGTAATTACTCGCACATGTATGTAATCAGATCTCTCTGCCCGTCATTGCCAACATATGTCCGGTCATTCTGTGTCCACAATAATCGTCCTCCGTGAAGTTCTATCTGGTAATTGTTGTCCGGTTAAGGGGTCATTGGTTAATACCCATCATTACTCGAAGAAATTACGTGCTAGCAAGCTGCGACCTCGCTACGATGCCCTCAGATATGCAAAGAACCTTCTGCAGCAATATAAGGGGCAGACAAAAAGTTTCCGTTCGAAAGCCGTTCAGTCCAGAACTGATATTCCAACTACGCAAAATCGATGTTAGTATTGAGGCAATCATCCCACCTGCGCACCAGGTTGTACCCGTTTGGTAGAACAACGTGCCCTGCTTTGTGAATAAGTCTGTGACTGCCTGCTGCCCATCCTCGCCCGACAGAAATCGTCAACACTTCAAGGCAATCTTTTAAGGGACCGAAGGCGTGATAATCGCATTGCGAGTGATGAGGACAATAAGGCGGATGCTCAAGTGTCTCCCACGCGAGTGAGGCTGGCCACCCAGATCGACCGGCGTCTTGTGTCGAACCGCGAACAGCACGGAACTCAGCGCGCGGTGGTTTTTGACACACATGCTTGCTCATACACGTTCTCCATTCTACAATGGATGTCTACCGGTGTTCGTTCTTCGGCAGCGAAGAAAAGAACAACAGCACGTTGGTCCTGTCTGGACGCATTTGGTTATAACGTCGCCGTAGTTCACGTTTTCGCATTTACCACACGCACGTTGGAAACACACAAATTCCACACTAATCCCGGAGCTTACATACCCGCATCTAGGGCGCTCTACGTTCCATATACGGCGCAGCATAGCCGTCAAACGGAAAATTTTTGTTCGCCTGTTATATTTTTCACACTTTAATTTATTATTCCCATATTACGCTTTTAAGCAGTTTTAGTTAGGATGTATCTGTGACAAAAGCAGGTTTCATATAAAGATGCCATCGTTATTTAAGTTTATTTTAAAAAAGAAGCAGTCACTACTTTGGTTTGTGCTCTATCTGACAAAAAAGTGAAGCACCATGAAGAGGAAACGAAATGAAACTTCACGGGCTGAGAGGGTTATTTCAGTGACTACGAAATCGAACAAGTTTACTAATACGTTGGCAGTGTAAGTCACTTTATCAATATGACGTTGCACCCTCTGTGGCCTGGATGCGTGCACTAATTCAGTTGGGTGGATGGGGGGTGTCATAAAGCCGTTGTATCATCTCTGAGACAAGCTGGCCAACTGTTCCAACTGGTCACTGATACCTTGGATACTGGCATTGGGACGGACTTGACGTCCGAGCTGGTCCCACGTATGGCCTATTCGGGAGATATCTGTGGATTTTGCTGATCACGGGAGTACTTCAGCATGACGCATATAGTTCATAGATAAACGATGCGATCAAAAGTATCCGGACACCCTAGAAACATACTTTTTTCATATTAGGTGTACTCTGCTGCCACCTACTGCTACGTACTGCATATCAGCGACCTCAGTAGTCACTAGATATCGTGAGAGAGCGGAATGAGTCGCTCCGCTGAACTCAGGTACTTCGAACGTGGTCAGGTGATTGGGCGTCACTCGTGTCATACGTCTGTACGCGAGATTTCCTCACTCCTAAACATCCCTAGGTCCTCTGTTTCTGATATAAGTGGAAACGTGAAGGGACACACGTGCAGCACAAAAGCGTACAGGCCGACCTCGTTGACTGACAGACTGCCGACAGTTGAAGAGGATCGTAGTGTGTAATAGGCAGATAGCTATCCAGACCATCACACAGGAATTCCAAACTGCATCAGGATCCAGTACAAGTACTAGGACAGTTAGGCACGAGGTGAGAAAACTTGGATTTCACCGTCGAGCGGCTGCTCATAAGCCACACATCACGCCGGTAAATGCCAAACGACGTCTCGCTTGGTGTAAGGAGCTTAAACAATGGACGATTGAATAGTGGAAAAAGTTTGTGTGGAGTGACGAATCACGGTACACAATGTAGCGATCCTATGGCACGGTGTCGATATGGCGATTGCCCTGTGCACATCATCTGCCGGCATGTGTCGTGCCAACAGTAAAATTCGGAGGCGGTGGCGTTATGGTGCGGTCGTGTTTTTCATGGAGGGGGCTTGCGCCCCTTGTTGTTCTGCGTGACACTATCACAGCACAATCCTACATTGATGTTTTAAGCAACTTCTTGCTTCCCACTGTTGAAGAGCAATTCGGAAACGGCGATTGCATGTTTCAACATGATCGAGCACCTGTTCATAATGCACGGCCTTTGGCGAAGAGGTTACACGACAGTAACATCCCTGTAATGGACTGGCCTGCACAGAGTCCTGACCTGACCTGAATCCTGTATAACACCTTTGGGATGTTTTGGAACGCCGACTTCTTGCCAGGCCTAACCGACCGACATCGGTACCTCTCCTCAGTGCAGCACTCCGTTACTACAGTATCCATATAGCAAAACGTTTTGTTTTGCTGTGGTAAATTAAAACGGTCATCACCCGGGGTTATGAACACCAGCTTTTTTTGAGACGTAGTCCTATTAATATTACCTTGTGTAAATACAGAAAGAAATACAATGTGAGCGTCTCGCTAATATCACAGTTATATCGCTTGTTCCGCTAACGAGCTTCTTGATAGGTACTGAGTGTTGCATTTGAGACTGCATTGTAGGGAAATTGGACGCCCATTTTTTGGGGATAAAATTAGTCGATCACTGAATACATTACTGTGAAATACAGCGGAGAAAATTATCACCATTCTCCAATACGAAACGCGTCTGTGTGTTGCGTGGAGATTTAGCCAACATATGGGAAACGTTGTATGTAAAATAAAAATGGCCATCTTCAGAAAACTGCTGAGTTGGATAGATCTAGTATGCTGTAAAAATGAAAGTCCGTTCTGTGAATGGGCACCTTTTCACCATTTTAATCGTGGACATGGTAACTGTCAAGTGGTGACACACACACACACACACACACACACACACACACACACACACACACACACACATATATATATATTTCAAAAATGACCGGTATATTTGAAATGGCAATACAAACTAAACGAGCAGCGATAGAAATACACCGTTTGTTGCAATATGCTTGGGACAACAGTACATTGTCAGGCAGACAAACTTTCGAAATTACAGTAGTTACAATTGTCAACAACAGATGGCGCTGCGGTCTGGGAAACTCTATAGTACGATATTTTCCACATATCCACCATGCGTAGCAATAATATGGCGTAGTCTCTGAATGAAATTACCCGAAACCTTTGACAACGTGTCTGGCGGAATGGCTTCACATGCAGATGAGATGTACTGCTTCAGCTGTTCAATTGTTTCTGGATTCTGGCGGTACACCTGGTCTTTCAAGTGTCCCCACAGAAAGAAGTCACAGGGGTTCATGCCTGGCGAATAGGGAGGCAAATCCACGCCACCTCCTGTATGTTTCGGACAGCCCAAAGCAATCACACGATTATCGAAATATTCATTCAGGAAACTAAAGACGTCGGCCGTGCGATGTGGCCGGGCACCATTTTGCATAAACCACGAGGTGTTCGCAGTGTCGTCTAAGGCAGTTTGTACCGCCACAAATTCACGAAGAATGTCCAGATAGCGTGATGAAGTAATCGTTTCGGATCTGAAAAATGGGCCAATGATTCCTTTGGAAGAAATGGCGGCCCAGACCAGTACTTTTTGAGGATGCAGGGACGATGGGAGCGCAACATGGGGCATTTCGGTTCCCCATATGCGCCAGTTCTGTTTATTGACGAAGCCGTCCAGGCAAACATAAGCTTCGTCAGTAAACCAAATGCTGCCCACATGCATATCACCGTCATCAATCCTGTGCACTATATCGTTAGCGAATGTCTCTCGTGCAGCAATGGTAGCGGCGCTGAGGGGTTGCCGCGTTTGAATTTTGTATGGATAGAGGTGAAACTCTGGCACATGAGACGATACGTGGACGTTGGCGTCATTTGGACCGCAGCTGCAACACGACGAACGGAAACCCGAGGCCGCTGTTGGATCACCTGCTGCACTAGCTGCGCGTTGCCCTCTGAGGTTGCCGTACGCGGTCGCCCTACCTTTCCAGCATGTTCATCCGTCACGTTCCCAGTCCGTTGAAATTTTTCAAACAGATCCTTTATTGTATCGCTTTTCGGTCCTTTGGTTACATTAAACCTCCGTTGAAAACTTCGTCTTGTTGCAACAACACTGTGTATAGGCGGTGGAATTCCAACACGAGAAAAATCCTCTGTTCTAAGGAATAAACCATGTTGTCCACAGCACACTTGCACGTTGTAAACAGCACACGCTTACAGCAGAAAGACGACGTACAGAATGGCGCACCCACAGACTGCGTTGTCTTCTATATCTTTCACATCACTTGCAGCGCCATCTGTTGTTGAAAATTGTAACTACTGTAATTTCGAAAGTTTGTCCGCCTGAAAATGTACTGTTGTCCCAAGCATATTGCAACAAACGGTGTGTTTCTATCGCTGCTCGTTTAGTTTTTATTGCCGTTTCAAATATACCGGTCATTTTAGAAACACTATATATATATAATTCGCTCTCATCCCACATCTGACGTGCCGCAGATGCGTGAAGACGTTACATCAGTGATTAGTATAGTGATTGCTTCTGGCATGGGGAGCGGATTGGGAGAGGGGTAATAGGACCCACTGCTCCTCCTCTTCCCCTTAGGGTCCACTATAGAGTTTATTTCGTTCTTACTGGTCGAATGTCATCGTAAACAAAGAAAAGTGCAGCTCACCAGCAGACGGCATGTCAACACCGCGTACTGTGTCTAGTGAGTGTAGTAATCGGAGGGTGGGTATAGGTGTCCGGACCCGGCTTGAATTAAAAAAAAAAAAAAAAAAAAAAAAGAAACGGACTCTATAAAACTGTGACTGTTTAGTTTATCGTTATACATTAAAGTCGACAACATGAATTAATATTGCAGTACATAGCTTTCGGCTGTAGTGATGTCTTTGTGAGCATGTTTGCTGCTACGTCCTCAATCGTACTCTAGTACTGAGCGAAGTTGCCACGTGTTTAGTTGAGACAGCGGACCCACACTGGCAAAGAACGGGGTTCTAATCTTTACCAGGCCACCCAGATTTAAATTTTCCTGATTTCCCTAAATTGCATTCGTGAGCGTGCCAGGTGGTTCACGAGGAAACGTCGCGAGAGACGTTTTCTTCCCTCATTGTTCCCCCAGTGTGAGATTTGTACACTCATTATCGAAAAGATCGTACCAAGCCAGCGGTGATACTGACGGTGATGCTGGATGTCAGAAATAGGCCCCTCCCCCATCTCTCTCTCTCTCTCTCTCTCTCTCTCTCTCTCTCTCTCTCTCTCTCTCTCTCTCTCTCACACACACACACACACACACAGAGAGAGAGAGAGAGAGAGAGAGAGAGAGAGAGAGAGAGAGAGAGAGAGAGAGAGGGGGGGGTGTATGTGGGGGGGGGGGCGGCAGTTGTACCCCCGGATCTCGATCTGCGGGAAATAAACATAGCCTAGGTGCAAAATTGTCTGTTAAGACATATTTGTCTGTGGAGAAAAAATAGAAACTTTTCTTACTTTTTTTTCCTTAAGTCAGATCAGAAAACCGCTGTCTCGCTTCTTTTAAAAAGATTAGGTCCGTTTGCTTTTACTCATTCTTTCCAAATTAAAAATTGGGTAAGACAAGAGTGATCTCGCTGTTGACAGAAAGTGAATGCTGAACGAAGAACAAAAAGCACACATCAGAAGCCAGGTGACATTAGGTTAATTAATTTATTTCAATGCGCCATATTTTATTCATCTAGTCTCAGACACGCCGTTTACAGTGATGCAGCACATGCCAAGCTACTTACTCACGTCAAGTAGCTCTTCCGTACTCCAGCAACTCTGTTGTCGCGTCGTGTGTGTGTGTGTGTGTGTGTGTGTGTGTGTGTGTGTGTGTGTTTTATACTGGCGTCGTTATCGGCCAAAGCCCGCTGTGGCTTCATTCACCGTCTCGTCACAAGTGTCTGCATTCAAGTGTAGGGAACACAGCGGCCGTTGTTGGTGGGCGCCCTCGCTGCCCTGGCTGCCTCGGCGCGTCGCTGCCACTAAATGTGGAAACTGCCGTCACCCGCGCAATTGCGGCAATTGACCGCTCGCAGCTGCCAGCTGCTCACACTGTCTAACCCGCAGGTAAACGACCGGTCCAGCTCCAAAATATCAGCTTGCTGCACCAGGAACGTCAGACTTCAGACTTCTGTGCTAATGAACCTTAATTACTCAATAAAATAGTCACAATTCGATGCTACGACTTCCAGCAAAGAGCTGTTAGTCTATTGCCTCCTTCGTGGTGGATAATCACTCAGGCCTGAACAAACTTCTCAAGTTCCGTTTTTACTCTCTCTCTCTCTCTTTATGGCTGAAACATTTACCCCCGGCAAATGCTTAAAATGTTTACTTTGTTGGAGAAAGTGCTGATGAATGTGGAGCACCAGGACGTCTGCAGGTTTTGTTGTTTCACTCTTTCATTCCTGCTTCACGCTGTAAATCAGTGAAACGTAAGTAATGTTGACCAAGCATTCAACTTAACAGGAATTTTTGTTTAATTCTGTGGGATCTATTAGTTCCAGACTTCGATTGTTACAGTAAATTAAGACGAATACTGAGAAAACATCATTATTCGTTGAAATCACAACATGATATGATAGGATCCTTTACCCATCGTCGCTTCGAATTACTTTTTTGCCCCCCCCCCCCCTCTCCTTCCCGTGAAATAGCACTTCGGCGAGCTTCGGAAAATGGTTCAAATGGCTCTAAGCACTATGGGACTTAACATCTGATCTCATCAGTCCCCTAGGCTTAGAACTACTTAAATCTAGCTTACCTAAGGACATCACACACATCCATGCCCGAGGCAGGATTCGAACCTGCGACCGTAACAGCAGCGCGGTTCCGGACTGAAGCGCCTACAACATCTTGGCCACAGCGACCGGCGGCGAGCTTCTACCAGAGTCCTTAATTCCAGTGTATTAGTTTACTGGACTGCCGGAACGTGCGAATGGCGACTGAAAAAATCCCAGACGTGTTCAGTAGGTAACTTGTGAGGTGAACGGACAGGCGGTTTTGAAGTTCTTTTCACCCGTTTGTTTGGATGAGTGTTGTTCTGTTGGAATAAAATTCCAGCCATGTTTTTTAATCCGCCTCTGTAGCCGAGGTCATTAACGCACACCTGTGCGGCGGCTGTCGACTCGGAATTGAGCCGTTTCGAATCCCGATGAAAAGTTTTCACTGCCACTATTTAACCGCCAACGCGAGGATGAGAGTGGTGGCGTAAAGTCTCTGCTAACCATTCTTCGCGCCAGTCTCCTGGATTAAATTCAGACCTCTCTGCAGTGTCTCATGAACTTAACGGGATATGATGCTGTTGATGGTGATCCGTCCGTCGGATGATGACGTTAAGCTCGGCGACCTGCTTGGTGCTATTCGAGAGGAGTAAGCCATGAGCCGGCACCAGATTTCACCCTCTTCTTTCGTTTTTCCATAATAACACAAACCCAACACTACACAGTACGAGCATCCATCCGTCATCCACACGACATAGATACACACTTGACAACAACTGCTCAGAGTAAGGTAATGGTGGACTATCTTCACTAGGACCGTGGCATTAGCTGTATCGGCGATTGATGATTTTGCATCTGCTCCACTACACTCATTCGCTGAGCATGGGACTACTTCGACTTTGACTGGAAAATTCCGAACACCATTACTTTCCACACACGCAGCCATGACTCCTTCATGCGTCACCGTAGCTTAGTCATTTAGTCTTTCACGTAACGACGACTCAACGTTCAGCGACTAATAGACTGCAACCGCGTTCGGATATCTAACTGGATTTTCAACGGTTTTCCTAAACTGTTTAATGCTAATGCGAGGATATTTCCTTTATCATGGGCACGTCCTATTTTCTTTTTTCCATCCTCCACCAATCCGAGCTTGTTCAGTCTCTAATGACCCCACCCCCTAAGATTCCTAGGACTTCAGAAAGTTACTTATACATTATTATGGCAGGCCAAGCAACTTTTATTGAATGCTCCACTCACTTCAGAGTCACACAGATACATGACGTTTTACCCATAGTTACCAGGTCTCTGTAAACAACTATCGGAATTTTATGCCACTAGTTCAGTTTTTCGACAATAGAAATCCGCTTCTTGGGTACGGAGCCATTTGAGAACCGCCGCGTTAACTTACTCATCGTCGGAAAATGTGCTATTGCTGGGAATCAGTTCGGAGATTGCTTGGACATAGTCGTCTGTTGTCGATGTCGACGGCCTTCCTTCTAGATCAGCATCGGCCACGTCTGTGCGATTGTGGTCAAATTATTGGCAGCATTTCACTAGGGCTGGACGAGACATTGCATTTTGTCTATATACCACCAGAATTTCTGAGCGAATCTGTGTATAGTTTAGCCGTTTCTCCCACGAGAATCTATCGTCTCGTGTACTACATCTTTGGAGTAGTTTCCAGTTATCGTACTATTTCACTCCCTTACTGTGATGCACCTTTTATCCGTACCGCAACAGATCTCTCTCTGCAGGAAACCCAGAACATGTACTCCCTTCTGACATGTGCCACTCTTGTTGCTCTGTGGCGTTAGTGTGGAACGACATGTAACGAACTTTATAAAGTCGATGTGTTTAAAAGTTTGCCAGAAACTTATTTATTCTAGTTTGCCAGAAACTTATTTATTCTTGACATCAAAAAATTACAGAAATCCATACGAAATTGGACCCGAAAATCCTTCGTTAGGGAGTTATGAAAGGATTTATTATTCATGGCACAAAAATTTTGCATTTAATAAACACAGTTGCGTTTACAAAAACTGCTGTAAGTGACCACCTTCTGCTTCCATGCATTCCCGGAACCTGCGTTGTTTCGTACTTTACAGTTCGTTGTGGAAAACTGATGTGTTTCGTATTTGGTCAAATCCGTTTCGGATGTGCTTCCTTAGAACATAGATATTGGGTACGGGAGTTGAATACACCAAGGATTTTAAATCTCCCAGAGGGGGAAAAAAAGACATTGATTCAAACCTGGCCACCGTACAATCCATGCAATGGATGCAGAATGTTCCAAATCGTCGCGTGATTAATGCCTTCTTCAAGATGCCCTCGTGATACCAAACCTTCATAAAAGTTTATCTGTTTAGCCACTAGGCCATAGAAAGCCGCCTAGGCGATTTACAGTACGGCTGGTCGTTCATTTCCACTCGAGACTGCAAAAGGTTAAGTTAACCCTGTTGTCTTTAGATCTCTCGTTGATGTTTAAAGCCGTTCTTGTAGCTCACTGGATTCATTTGGAGAGGAAACCATGCGACCTGCGTGGCGACGGTTTGGGAGTGCGGGTAGGTAATGTGAAATAATTCCCGAGATGCCATTACAGTGCATTTATTAACGAACACCGCAAAACAGTTTACAATCAAATAGTTGAAACAGTTCGTCACAAAAATTATCAAAAATCGAGAGCACGGTTAAGACGAAGAGTTAGAACAGCCGCGGATTGCAATCTATCGTCGATTGACTGGTTTGTCGTGCAGCAGAGATTTCGTGCATACTTTTTACAGCTTCATAACTATTCGTTTGTGATTAGTAGCTGAATGATTTTCATTTTTTTCAGATCTAACGGGTTTACTGCATAGTGTCAACTGTAGTATCAAAGCTTTATTGACACCTAGGCTGCCCCCTAGCATTTACTTTGTCAAAGGTGGACTCTAATAATTAATATTTATGAAAGTGAAGTTTTGGATTTAGCGCCCGAGTATTGGTTGTCGCCGCCGAATAGATCACCGGGCAAGATAGTGCCTCATAGCTCGCTTCCGCCTCCTCACTCCTCTGACTCACAACCGCGCCACATGGTAAATTCGTTACCGATGCCTGCGTGGGAAACAGCTTCTCATTCGGTGGCGTTGTATTCTGCAGTGTTGCTTAAGGGAGCGAATTACGTTTGCTAGCTGCAGCGTCCCAATAAAATGAAAACTTATTTTTAAAATGCTGTCCAAAATAGGAAGGACCTCACACTTCCCTTCTCGCAGTTCTCCTTGTTCAGCTGATGGTGTTTCATCCGCAGTACGAAGAACCCTTTATTCAACCTCAGGCTTTCGTACACCGCGTGGTGTCCCACTATCTGCATTTCTTTCTCAAAAGAGCCTGTATTTCGCAAACGTTAGTAAAGTCGTGCAAACGTTCTTCACAAGGTAACTGCCTCCCAGAGTAACGTTCAGCTTAAAGCAGACATGCTGCCTTAACATTCCCATCTGATAGGCCGTACGTGTAGTGCATATCTGCCACTTTAGATATTGATTACATCGTTGTGATGGAAATAACTCTAAAACAGAACCAACGAGAATCGACAAAGTGGAACAAGAGTAAAAATGCATATTTGAAGTTAATTATTAGCCACGAGTCGCTATAGCTAATTCCTTTCATCATAACCCCGCTCCAAGGAGGATTTTCGGACCCATGTTAATATGAACGTTTAGTAACGCTTTGATGTCAAGAATAAATCCCTAAAGTTTCTGACACGTGTCTATACTCCCTGTTTACGTAGGTACTGCAATGCTCGTTCACACGGCACAGGACATTTCACACAAGCTCTGCTGTTTAAATAATTTATATGTAATACTGCACTCTAAATTTTCTGTCAGTTTATAATTTCCGTGAGTTGTTATCATTATTTGCGCAATTAATGCTGTAAAAGTGCACTGAAACAGCTGCGCTCCAACAAATCTCCAGTGCAGCAAGCTCGATGTCAATTGAGTTTTCACTAATTATTCTCCGCAAAAACATTACACAAATTGCTGTTATAATGCTCGATCCCACCCCATCTGATTGGATATTGCAATTCATTACTTAGTATTGACTTCCACCCGCACGCCGTTATCTGTAGCTTTCCGAATATCTCCAGTGAAAGAAAAAACTGGATTGCCCCAATGTTATATAGCACTGAAAAGTACCTTAGACTAAAACTACATCCATATTCTGACAGAAGACATCATCGTAAAGAACACAGGCATACAGAGTGAGTGAAGGTGACATCGGATGAATAGCTGGGATCTACCTTTATGACTAAAAGTGTTCGAAATCCATTATTTTAGGTATATGGTCATTAGAACTACGGCAATCTAATGTAGGACACTTATTCCTTTCGTTTCCATCCCTGTAAATGATTTGCAGGAAGAGGTGCAGACGTTTAGTTTGTGATCTAGCATCAAGCGCGGTTTGACTCCAAGCACTCTCTCTAAGGTGCACTGCGAATGGATAAAAGCAGCAGGTGGTTTGCATCCTCTGGAACATGATAACCAACTACAGAGTTCGACCAGCGATAAGATAAATATCAAAATAAAACTTGATGAGTGTGGTGGTCCTTTTATACATTGTCACCTTTGCAAGATATCCGCCCCGGTAGCTGAGTGGTCAGCGTGACAGATTGTCAATCCAAAGCCCCGGGTTCGATTCCCGGCTGGGTCGGAGATTTTTTCCACTCAGGGACTGGGTGTTGTGTTGTCCTAATCATCATCATTTCATCCCCACCGACGGGCAAGTGGCCGAAGTGGCGTTAAATCGAAAGACTCGCACCAGGCGAACGGTCCTCGTCATACGACATTTCATTTCATTTACCTTTGCAAGATACTGTTTTGGCTCCTCTAGCGGCGTTCCACGATACTATGGCGAGGGGATTTGAATGCATATCAGGACTGCAGGCATCCACGTGCAGAAATAAATTATTTACATAACTTTATTTTTACGAGGTGAAAATTTAAACTTCACGACTACTACCGCTCGTATATTCGATTTGTGGGTAGGCCTATTTCTTCCGCACCTCAAAGTGTAATAATGGGAGACTATTATACTATTATATACGTTAAATAAGGAATTTTATCAAGGCGAGAACGTGGGTGTCCACAGAAATTTCTGCGGGGGGGGGGGGGGGGGGAGGAGGGCGGTGTGTGTGTGTGTGTGTGTAGGTCTATAAGCAAGACTCTAAAATTGCTATTTCTTATTCTTATGTAAAAAAAGTTGGTCAGTTTCGAGACGTGTCATGTCAGAAGAGAAGTGCATTTTATATGCGACTCAAAAAACTTATTATATCATAGAGAACTGACGGTTATCCATTTACTTCTGTCACTGAGAATTCTGTAACGAATAAAAACTCCGTACTCAGGAGGAGCTTAGCTTCTTAAACTCTTGCCACCAACGCTGTGGTTGGCCGATTCGTATGTGCTACACTTGGTGTAGTCTCATTTCAATGAAGTGCATCTACATAATGGGGGCGGTTGGTGTTCCGGTAACATTATCTTGCGACATGCGTCTGTAATTAATGCTGTGTGGAGGGGCATAAGTACACAAATTTATGTAGTACTAAACTAGCTGCGTATACCACTTACGTCACGTCAGTTCGCAAACTGAAAATGTACCCTAAGGAGGAACACGGCTGAACCTCGTAATGCGGATTTTACGATGTTTCCATAAATCCACTGTGATAACGGTCAGTGTCATAGCTCCAGTAGGCCACCACCTATTCTGTCATTTTATGGAAAATAGGCTACTGCTGTCTCTCGTCGTCTGTTCGAAGAGAAGTTAAAACAATACTGCTGCTCATCTGAAAGTTTAAGCAGCAAAATTCTGAATGAAAATAAGACATATTTCCATACATTTTGCCATTGTGGGAAGAAGCGTATCGAGCAAGGTGGCGCAGTGATAGATGCATTATAGCGAGGTTCAAATCCCCATCACTTAAGGTTAATGCCGGGATGAATTCTTTGAAAATGAGGGCATCGCCGACCATCAAGCCGCTGTAGTATCAGTGACTACAGCTGTTACGAAAAGTAGGGAAATAATTTTGCTTAGCAGTAGTCACAAGAAACAAATTTTAGAATGTCTTAGTAGTCAGCACCAAATTTTCAACCCCGAGTAAGGCGATTAGGAGCACAAATACAATTGTAAAGCTTAGTATAGTATACGCTAGACAGTATTTAGCGATCAAGGTAGTGAGGGATGAGAAGAGTGCACAACAGTTCTATAGCCGTGTTGGAAATTTGCTTCTAGGAAAGTAAAGATAACTGCCCCACACCTTTAGACGAAGTCAAATTGTAGTTGATTGTAGGTAAACGATCCCGAAATAAACATAAGGAAATGAAATTTAGCAACCAAGTATCAGCAGAAATACTAAATTCTATATCTACATGACAACTCAGCAGTTTTCATTTAAGTGCTTGGCATACCGTTCATTGAATCACCTTCAAACTCTTTCTCTACTAGAATGAGATTTTCACTCTGCAGCGGAGTGTGCGCTGATATGAAACTTTCTGGCAGATTAAAACTGTGTGCCCGACCGAGACTCGAACTCGGGACCTTTGCCTTTCGCGGGCAAGTGCTCTACCAACTGAGCTACCGAAGCACGACTCACGCCCGGTACTCACAGCTTTACTTCTGCCAGTATCCGTCTCCTACCTTCCAAACTTTACAGAAGCTCTTCTGCGAAACATGCAGAACTAGCACTCCTGAAAGAAAGGGTACTGTGGAGACATGGCTTAGCCACAGCCTGGGGGATGTTTCCAGAATGAGATTTTCACTCTGCAGCGGAGTGTGCGCTGATATGAAACTTCCTGGCAGATTAAAACTGTGTGCCCGACCGAGACTCGAACTCGGGACCTTTGCCTTTCGCGGGCAAGTGCTCTACCAACTGAGCTTCTGTAAAGTTTGGAAGGTAGGAGACGGATACTGGCAGAAGTAAAGCTGTGAGTACCGGGCGTGAGTCGTGCTTCGGTAGCTCAGTTGGTAGAGCACTTGCCCGCGAAAGGCAAAGGTCCCGAGTTCGAGTCTCGGTCGGGCACACAGTTTTAATCTGCCAGGAAGTTTCTTTCTCTACTGTTCCACTCTCTAATGGCGCCATCCCAGGTGGCCTCGCATCTCTTCTGTGATTACGTGCCTCAGCCCATGGATTGCTATTTCCTCCTCTGTGCAGTAAGTCTATCCTTCTACTACACTTTTTTCCCATGTGCCTTTCCATTGCATGTTTTTTTGTGTACCGATTATGCTTGGATTTGGTTTATGATTTTGGGACTCGGTGTTTTTATTTTTTTTATTTTTGTTTATTTTTTGTTTTTTGTTTTTTCTCTCTCTTCTGGCACTTTATACAATCTTTTATCCTTCATTACATAGTCCCCATTGTTGGGTTTGGCCTACCCACTCCTCTTCCACATTTCATAGAAGTGTGGTTCGTGTGGGGAAGGTCGCCTAATGTTGTGTACATTCTACCTTTTGTGCCTTTGTCTTTGCACCATTCCTTTATGGCAAACGCGCTACTCTCAGAATCTAACACGGTAGCCATTCTGTTGTTTGGGGGGGGGGGGGGTTCGTCAAGCACCTGAAGGGTGGTAGCCTCCTGACCACGCAGGGACCGCACTATTAGTGCCTGAGCAGGAAAATCCCCATTGGTGCCAAGGAAATGCGCTTGTCGTGGCAGGAACATGGGGACTCCAGGCAATGGTTAACCGGCCAAGTTGCCGTTGCCGTGGCTGGGTAGGGAGAACCTGCATTCGGAGTGGTTGGCACCAAGGCGGATGACTCACAAATGAAGTGGTTCCAACTTTGTTCTGCTGGTGGCCATACGACCCAAGCAGTCTCTTCTGATGCAAAGGAGTACTACAATTCAGAAAGATATTGCCCCACAATGTTTCCTTCTCTCCCCCCCCCCCCCCCCCCCCCAGCTACCGCTGTTGGAAGAACATAGGGCTAAGAAACAAGGGGCGAAATGCTATCGACAATACTTTGCTTGCTCTAGGTTCGGTAGGGACCAAAGGAAAATGGGACTGATACTGGGTCTTTCATCTTTACCTTTGAAGTTAGCTTGTTGCCTGAAAAGGTCAAGGTGATGGTAAATCGATGCATTGTGAACTGTATATTTCCCCTTCCCTTGTGGTTCTTCAAATACATAGATAAGGTCCCATCAATAGAGATTGTGGACATTAATTGCACATGAACACTCCTTGTGCCCTTCCTCTCCATCTGTGTCAGGTACAGGGAGCACCATTTCCCATCTTCACTGGACTGCTTGTCTTCCAAATAGAAAAGAAAACACTAAATACACGACTCTTAAACGACTCACATATTAGGTGGTCAAATAGAAATATAATTTGCATCCTGTACATACGACAATTACGCTTACTATGTCATGTTGTTTAGTGACAGTACCCTTGCCCTCCATGCCTTCCATGTCGGGCCCTTGGGGCTGCTCAACTATACCTCCTCGCCTTGTGCTTTGCGGCCCTCTTCCTACTGTTTCCCCGGCACCCAGTTTAGAAGCATTGACTCCTCACCCACCGGGGACGTCTATTCCCAACCCCCCACCTGTAGAAGCAACACCCTCCTCTTAACGTTTTTCACAAATAAGGGGTCCCTCGGTATGCTTCCGCCGGCCGTTGTGGCCGAGCGGTTCTAGGGGCTTCAGGTTGGAACCTCGCGACCGCTACGGTCGCAGGTTCGAATCCTGCCTCGGGCATGGATGTGTGTGATGTCCTCAGGTTAGTTAGGTTTAAGGAGTTCTAAGTTCTAGGGGACTGATGACCTCAGCTGTTAAGTCCCATAGTGCTCAGAGCCATTTGAACCATTTGGTATGCTTCCCTCCTAGGATTCTGATGATCTGCTACTGGATACCAGCCATTGGCCGAAGGAACCACAGGTTACTGGTCGTAGGGCTTGACATTCCTCCTCTGTCCCTGAAACTATGACAGAGAAGCCCTCGTGGGCATCAATATCATCCAACGAGAAGAGGGACGAAACTAAGACTACATTCGCTAGCAGGTTATGGACTTTGGAGGTTGGGGTAGCAGAAACAGACCTTTGGTTGACTCCATTCCATCAGTTGTTGTAGGCTTGGAACACGAATTGGTGTGCCCTGGTTTGTCGGAACAAACTGCGAGGAGTAATGGGGACGACGACCCTGTCTCAGTCTTCCCTTCGTGTTTCTCTCAGGGAATTTATCGTTTTCTGTCGTTTGCATTGACCACACTTGGCTGACTGATTGCAACATTCTACAACATGATGATCCACCCCACTGTCAGTGTGGTGCTTGTCTCATGGTGGCCCACATCCCACTGTACTGCTCCAATTTGGTCACCTTACGACGAAACCTTGCTGTCTCTGCTTCTGGTGCTAGCAGACGACGCCAAATCTGCTAATCTGGTTTTTAAGTTTTACGCATGACAATGACTTCTATTCATCTCTGTGAGGTAGGCACATAGCCTCATCGGCCACTTGATGCATTGGAATGGTGCCTCGCCGCCTGCTCCGACACGGGGGCCGTATGGCTGCTCTTGCTTGGTGGTCTAACTTGGATTCTGCCCTTCCCACCCTTTAATTCTTCTTATTCCTTTACATCTGTCGTCGCTGTTCTCTTTCCTGAGATTTTATCAACTTATCCGCCTTGTTTTCTTGTGGTAACGAAGCTTGAGGGAACACCTGTCGAATGCAGCGGATACGTCTCCCATTGCATGACATGTCCCTGGGGCCTCCAGCTGCTTTCTTGCCTGAGAAACTCACCCACCTTCACCCTCATATCTCTCTCACACACATGTACTTGCTTCTATCTCGTGCTTCAGCTACAGTCGGGTTCATCAGGATTTGTCTTCTTTGTCCTTTTTCTCTGAGGACTTTTCCCAGTGTGGCGCATATAGGATGGAGGTACTGATGACATTGTAGTTTGGTTCCTGTAACCCCATCAATCCTAGCACGCGGGAAAGACGAACACCCGAATCTCTCTAATTTCTCGTATTTTATTGCAATGATCATTTCTCCAATGTAGCCGGATTCAGCAACGTATTTTCGCTTTCAGAGGAAAAAGTTTGTGATCGTGATGTCATGAAGATATCTGGTCGCAACGAAAAACGTTTGGTTTAATGATTGCTACCCCAACTCGAATGTCATATCCATGAGACACTCTCCCCTGTTTCGCGATAATACAAAAACGAGCTGCTCTATTTTGAACTTTTTGGATGTCCTATGTCATTCCTATCTCTAAGGATCCAACATTGCAGAGCAATACTCCTGAAGGAGGACAGGAGTAGGGTAGTCAGTTACTTTAATAGATTCGTTGCATCTTTTTTAAGTGTTCTGCCAGTAAAATGTAGTCTTTTGTTCGTCTTCCCACAACATTTTCTATGTGATAGTCCAAATTTAAGTTGCTTGTAGTTGTAATCCGTAAGTACGTGAGCGTGCTGAACAGTAATATCTCCGAATTTTTGTATGTGAAAACTGTTAAAGCTTTTTAAATACAACAAACGGTACTAACGTTCTGCATATTTAGTTTTCGTGTCTAGTTACTTATTTCTCAACATCAGTCACTCTGACGACGAAGCCATTTTGCCCTAGGAAGATCATTTTACTGACACCATCAGTGTAAAATATTTGACTTTGTTGACGGAGCCACAAACGCTTCATCACTATCAAAGTGAAGTCCTCGAAGGTGTTCTCTAAGTTTCGGAAACAGATGAAATCGAATGGGGCCACGTCGGGACTGGACGTCTATCAGTCGCATACAGACAGAACCTACTCTCATGACTGACGACAACAGAGTGCCATTCCACTCTCCAGTCGACTCTTTCACGACACCAGAGTAGCCTTGCCTGGAGATGTCGTGGTGTCGGTGATAACCTCGCCAGGGGTACACGTGATCTTAGTCCTGCTGCAAGGAGACCGTTTCCTATTGTCCCTGGTCACACACAGATGCAGCATGTTGCCAGATTTCGTTCCTAGATGATGATGATGACGTGCGCTTGTACTACTTGGACGTACAGAACCTGATCTAGGGGTGTGGAGACCACTATTGGATGCAGCGACATACCACCGATACATTGTGTACAAAATGTACAGCAATCCGTTGACACATCTATCCAGCTTCCTGCAGGACCACTGTGTCACTCCATTAAAGTGACTGAAGCTGTTTAGCAGGAATACGTACTCGTCGTTGGGGCATAGTTGTACTGTAAAATGTATGTTACAAACACTATTCACTTCTAAACTCACAACTATTGATTCCTGCACAGTCAGAACAGAGGGTACACACAAGGCGTCCTGAGCGCCATCTGATCGCCGATGACTGTGACAAATGAATCACTAAAACTACAACCCATCGTCATGCACATATTACACCCAGATGCCACTGAACATAGTCCTTGAGGTTGGTTTTTTTTTTAATCGGCGGTGTACAAAGATGCTCAACAAACTCCAGTGACAAATACAATACGGAGAAATTTACTATTGAAGTTCCAAGAGCATACGATTCAAGAAGAGTCAGGCATCATGTTACTTCCTCACACGTACGTCTAGAAATGACCACGAAGAGGAAATCAGAGTAATTTGAGCACATAAGGTGGTTTATGGAAAGCTGTTCTTCCCATTCACTGTTCCCGAAAGGGAAGGCAGTAAATGGTAATTGTGCCAGAAATACCTTCCGCCACGCACTCCAAGGCAGCTTGTGGACCCTGCGCAACAGAATTAAAGGATCGCGGTTTCGAAACCCCTTAATTGTCTCACATTGCGACACGTAACTTTAAAATTTCACTTAAAAGTGCCTGCAACCTTCCTCTGTAACGGTGCAAAAGCATGGCGCCCTGTGATGTCACCCTCGGACTTGACGATTCAAACAGCAAGATGTCGACACGTGCGGAGAAAAAGGCCACAGCTCAGAAGTTCATGTGACGTGTAAGGTGGGTTAGTGATACCACAATGGCGCCAGATGTCACCACAGTTCTGGCCAACGCCACCGTGGACATGTCGCACGGTGAGACGGTCGTCACAAACCGTCTTATTTACACTTCGCCCCTTCTTTTGAAGTCTCTGCAATAGGTCAGAACCGCGACGCCCACCATTGAAATCAGTTTTCTTATGAGTGGCCGAGGAAAACATTCCAGACACATCACCTCTCAGAATGTGCACGAAAAGCCCCTTGGGATGGCATAAAGGACGTCAGTGAAACCACCCCTTTCCCTGGGGCGTTGATTCCCACACATTTCGCTATCGAAAACGACAGTTCGCAGTGCGATGAGCAACAGGACGACATTCTTGGCAACCTTTCACACTGATGACATCCCTGAACGTTTCAAACCACTTCTTGTGGAGTTACATCCCCATTAAACGTGATCACACCCCTTTGGAGTGCAGCGCGGCCGCAATTTTTAAACTCGTCTACAGGGACCGTTCAAAAAAATTATCCGACATTTGAACATGATCCGAAGAGCAAACGGTCCTAGCGCTTTTCCACCCCTCCTGTCTCGCTTCCTCCTTTGACATGATCACTGAGGGGTGGGACATTGACTCACGCCCAATAACACACAAATGGTCCCTCTAAGACCCTGCAGTTCGGCTAAACCCTCTGTGACACCAACCGATTTACCCACCTTTATTGAGAACTTTAAAAACGAACGTGTACAGAGGGAACCTATAAAGTACTCTAGAGTCGCTAGCAGGCAGGCAGCTGGAATCGCAGGGGTATCACAGGATTGCCTACCTGTAGCCGCCTGAGAATATTTTACAGGTTGTCTCTGTACATGTTCGGTTTTAAAATTCTCAATAAAGATGGGTGAGTGGGTGGGTGTCACAGAGGGTTTTCTACATCAACATCTACATCCATACTCCGCAAGCCACCTGACGGTGTGTGGCGGAGGGTACCCTGAGTACCTCTATCGGTTCTCCCTTCTATTCCAGTCTCGTATTGTACGTGGAAAGAAGGATTGTAGGTATGCTTCTGTGTGGGCTCTAATCTCTGGAGTTTATCTATCATCTTCGTAACGCTTTCGCGATTACTAAATGATTCTGTAACGAAGCGCGCTGCTCTCCGTTGGATCTGAGAATCTCTTCTATCAACCCTATCTGGTGCGGATCCCACACTGATGAGCAGTATTCAAGCAGTGGGCGAACAAGCTTACTGTAACCTACTTCCTTTGTTGTCGGATTGCAGGGTCTTAGAGGAAACCTTTGCCGTAATAAAGCTTATTTTATGTAAAAAGCTTTGAGTTTTCACATTAAAAATTCAGAGCCACTACGTTTCAGCGCGCGTCGTATGTCTGTGAGATGGTTTGGAAGCAAACGCTGTACATCAGTTTCTGCTTGAGCTGCATCCATATTCGTGTGCAATGTGTTTAGCCAAACTGGATTCTTTGAACGAGGTCATACAAGAACAGCAAGGAGACCTTACTTTGCGGGACTGGGAGGTGAACGACCCATGTGTCGCACTGATTTGATTGCATGAACTCATATTCCATACCCAAGCTACCAAGTGTCAGATGGTTTCCAGTTTCAAATAGTTACGAGATAAATACGAAAACACTTGGAAGAGAGTTAAGGAGAGTCACAGGACGGGTGACATAGAATCCTGTGTAGTATTACTTACGAGCCACGGGAATTTCACAAAGTGCTTGACACCGTTCGGGAAAGTGAGGCTTCATATAAAAGTGACGTTCTGCGGAGAAGGGCATTTGCCCACAGAAAGAAGTGTCTACTCCACGACAAGCGATCGCTTATTACATGAGACATCGATCAGAAGAGGGGTAATACTATGAACAGTATGTAACCAGAGACATAATTTTCTTCTTACGGGATTATATGCTTTTGTGAACAGATTTAATTGACCTTTTTTTGTAATTGGTATCAAAAGTGATCAAAATTTTGGCGAGCATTGCAGTCATTGTAACAATAGTATGTCGTGAATCGATTTGGCAGCTTGTGCATGAAGTTACAGAAACTTATCAGAGAGTATCAAAAACAGTAGCTGAAAAGTAAACTCAGTGAAAACTTACTTTCAAAGAAAACCCTCCAAACGTTTAATAAGAAAATCCACGTTGCCGAAAAAAAAAAAATTGGTACACCCTTTTAGAGATTTCCAAATCGTTCAAGATTTATTGTTGCAACAGTGCATGTGAATAACATGAAATGATTGAATTTACAGATCTGTAGCACAAGCGGTTCTGAAGTACCCCAGGTATCGACCCATGCTGAAACATCCATGGTAGTGCGTAGTGTACGCTCCATGGGCGGCTATCCAGGCGCTGACTCTGTCATCCAGACATTCGTACAGATGGCGAATACTGTCCTGGGATATGTTACGTGCCACGGCTGCTCGGTCTGTTCACGTAAATCTATAATTTTTGGTGGCTGACGAGTCGCTCAAATCACTCCTCGTCCCATTACATCCGACACCCGCTCGACTGGGGACAAGTCCAGAGATCGTACGGGCCAGGGAAGTTGCTGCATGTCTTGCAGAGCTCTTTGAGTTTCACGGGCAGTGTGAGGGCGAGCACTATCTTTTTGGAAGAACGTAATTAGCTTCCTGTTGCAAGAACGGTAAACAACGGGTCTACAAATATTCTGCACATACCAGGTACTGGTTAGCGTCCCCTCCAGAAACCCTAAAGGTGAACGAAAGTTGGTAGCTTATCGCGCCCCAGACAATAAAGCCGGGGTAGGGCCAGTGTATCTTGACGAATGCACTCGACGAGACAGCGCTCACCAGGTCTACGTCGTACGCGCAAACGACCATCACTTGCGTGCAGGCAGAATCTGCTTTTATAGCTGAATACCACAGCGTGCCATTCCATCTTCCAAGTGACCCTCTGACGGCACCAGTCGAGCCGTGCACGCCGATGCTGTGGTGTGAGTGGAAGACGGGCTAGAGCTGTGCGTGCCCATAGTCCCACTGCCAAATCCGAATAGCAACAGTTCGTGTTGACGCGTCTCGACTCACAAGTCCTCTTATCTGTGCTGTGGTAGCTGAATGATCTGTCACTACTGCCCTTACAATACGACGATCCTGGTGGGAGTCTGTGCTGTGTGGACGTCCTCAGCCTCTTCCGTAGGTGCAAGAATGTTCACGTGACCACTGATACCAGCATTGTTGCACACCTGACGCAACACGTTCAACTTGGCTAGCAATTCTCCGAAAGGACCATACTACCATTCGGAAGGCCACAATTTCACCCCCTTCAAACAGGCTCATTTAGCTGTGGGAAGCACGAGCGCATCCGCTTGTTGCCTGCTTGCTTCACACATTTGCACCGCACTGGGCCTTCTGGCTGTGAGCATTCCCTGTTAAAGCGCAGGTGGCGCTCTCGTAGCAATGCCACTACGTTATCCGTTGGTGGGCGACGTTAAAGCCATTATCCGTACATAAACTATCCCCCAGGGGGAACATGCAGTCATTGGATCAAAAAAAGACGTTGTGTTTCTAGGTGTACTAATTTTTTTTCCGGCAGTGTATTACGTTTCCGATTTTATGTAAGTGAGGTAATGTGCGTCCGCGAAACGAACTGAGAATCAGGCAGTTTTGTTATCCGGAGGGCATTGATCTCCACACGAGTTGTTTGTATGCATTACTTACGGCAACGAAGATTACGGCATTTAAGTCTTGATTAAGTTACTCAGTACTCTTCGTCAGTCGTTTGTGAAAGAATTACATCGTGATGGACCATAACTACTACTTTTACCACCTTAGATGTTTTGAAATTGGTATCCATTAATCATACTGGCTTTCTGTTTGATAGCATCACATAATGGTAGAAGATATTCCAGAACGAAGTTTTAATGAAAGATAGATAGAGCATCACCATGATATTCGATTAAAGTGTGCACTGACTGGAGGGAGCGACGATGTCCTATAGTGAAGAGAGACTGAATAAGTTGTCAGTTTTAACTGAAACAACAGAGAGATTAATAAAATAATTCTTCAGTGTAACGTCTCTTTATAAAAAGGTTTTACGGCAGCGCCTCCTGTATGTATACTTCCAAAAGCTGCCTTGCTGTCAGTAAAATGACTCTACATCCTGTCACGTGACTGGAGATTTTATTTGTGTATGTGATGTCCCTAAAACCTGTTGTATTATTTGACCAAAACGAATCGTTTAAATAAATGTGTTGTACGTGAAATCGAAATCACATCGCACACTTTTACGAAAAGCCTCAGAGCATCTCACTGCACATGCATTGTGTGGCATCAGACTGCGCATCCGATGGTAATTTAAGTACCGATACAACTCGTCAACATCATAGCCACGTTTTCTGTAGGCAACACAGAGAGTAGAGATAGAAACTGGCTCGACTACAGGAATCCACAAATGCGAACCCCCATCTAAAAAATTTCTGAGGTATCAAATGTTTCTGTGAAGTGAAAATTTCATAGCAGCAATATAACCCACTCAGGAGGACCAAAAGTTGGACTCATTGAAAAGGCTAAACTATGAAATGTATCAGAAAACTCAATCGTTGGATATTTCTCTCTCACCGACTACCTCACAGATCACAAAATCAGCAGAGCAATGTCGGGTTTCATGGAATTATATAGTAGCTTGTCACTAACAGTACTAGCTCAGATAACGATCTTATCTCAAGGTCACTGATAAGGACTTTCGGTGACAGGTTACACACTTGAACTAGTTTCCCCCAGGGGCTCAGCATTCACTTGCTGAGTACGGGCTTGGCGACCCCGGGGTCCTGAGCTGGGGACTGGTCTGCGCCGCCAGTGTCCTGTCACCGTAACCCCCGAACATGCTTCAGCGACCACCGTACGGCGCGGCGGTGAAATGTTGTGTGCTGCGGGGAATGGTAATCTTGGCTTGACCGCCTGGATTGCGAGGAAGGCCAACCTCTATAAAAAACCCTCAATCTTTCGGTGTGCTCCGCGCCTAGAAGATGCATGGCTGTTGGGATGGAACAGTCGCAAGCGGGCAACCTCTGGGGCACCTGCCGCACCCCAGTTGTATAAGGCTTACTCAGGCACGCGGGGCTCTGTCTGAGCGGACTTTTAGTTCCCTAGCTGCTCGTGGGACCGCAATGGACCCTTCGACCTCTACATTTCCCCCTACCAGTGGCTTGGGTGGGCCGCTGGTAGGAAAACACACCCCATCGAAAAAGCGGCTACGCGCTGTGAGTCCTCCAGCGCCTGGTGTTGCTAGAGATTTAACAGAATGTAGTAACGGAGCACATGCTGATAATCAGAATGTGTTTTTGATTATTAAAAGGAAGGAGGGTAGCTTTGAGAGGGTTTCTCCCTTTTACATCCACAAGGGTCTTGAGGGAATTGCAGGAACACTGAAATCTGTAAAGCGACTGCGCAATGGGACTCTGTTAGTTGAAACTTCTAGTTCCCGTCAAGTCGCTGCCCTTCGGAAAGCAAATTGTCTAGGAGAGTACGCTGTCGAGACCGAGCTCCACTCCACTTTGAATTATAGTAAGGGTGTTGTGACGTGTAGGGACTTGGTGGATATCCCCATAGACGTGCTAAAATCTGAGTGGGCTGACGAAGGAATTGTTGACGTGCAGCACATTATGAAACGAGTCAATGGGGACCTCGTCAAATCTGACTCGTTTATTCTCACATTCAGTTGCCCGAGACTCCCAGAGCATGTTAAAGCGGGGTTCTTACGTTTGCCCGTACGGCCATATTTCCCCAACCCAATGCGCTGTTTTAAATGTCAGCGCTTTGGGCATACTACGTTGGGGTGCAATGGGATAGCCACTTGTGGTAAATGTGGTCAGCCTGCCCATGACGGAGCCGATTGTTCATCGCCTGTGAAGTGCGTGAATTGCTCTGGGAGTCACCCTGTCTGGAGCCGGATCTGCCCCATCTATCTCGAAGAACGGAAGGTACAGGAGATTAAAACATCTAAGCGCATCCCCTATGGTGAGGCCAAGAAGCTCTTTAAGGCCATGCAACCTCCTGTGTTTTCCACATCTTTCGCTTCCGCTCTCAAAAAACCGGTACAACTGGCTACTGTTGCTACACAAACGGAGGTTGCTAGTGTTAGCACTAAAACCTGCGCTTGCCAGTGCACTTGTGCTGCTGCAGTTGGTTTGCAATCTGCGGCTCTCCCCGCTACATCGGACAAGGCCGTGGTTGCTGACATTGAGGTACTTCCAGCCTCCCCCCATATGGCGCCTTCTGCCCAGGCGAGTCAACCTCCAACTGTTGACAAGGATCTGCATTCCAAGCCCCCCAAGACAAAGCCTCAGAAGATGAAGGTTCTGCCACCTGAGGAGACTAGTCAGCGTCGGTCCGATGACGAGGCCATCGTACTGTCTGCCATCTCCCGTGGGTCGTCATGGGAGCTTATGGACATTGATGTCGACCGGGGGCGATCTTCTCTCCCCAGGAATAAATCTCCGGCCAGTACGGTCTCTCCTCCAAAGCACAGAGGCAGGGTGAAAGTTCAGCCACCCTGATCACTGGCTCCCATATTACAGTGGAACCTGAATGGGTTCAGGACGCATGTGGCCGAATTACAACTCCTTATACGAGAGTGCCCCTTGTGCTTATGTCTCCAAGAGACACATTTTCGGGCCACTGATTCTCCTTCTTTATGCGGCTATACCGTATATCGAAAAGATGATCTGACGGGGCAAAGGCCAAAGGGTGGTGTTGCGGTTTTTGTCCGTGACATGCACCCTTCATCTGAGCTCCCTCTCGTCACCGACTTGCAAGCAGTTGCAGTTGACATTCTTGTGGGTCGGAGGCTCACAGTCTGTTCAGTTTATTTACCACCTCCGGATGCGATAGACTCTGAGGCTCTCACGGACCTTATTAGCCAACTCCCCCGCCCAACGCTCATAATGTCTTATGGGGCTCTCCGACTACTTGCCCCAGGGGTCGCATTCTGGAAAGCGTCATGATGTCTGAAGAACTGTGCCTCCTCAACTCTGGTGCTCCCACTCATTTCTGTACTGCTTCCGGATCGTCATCGGCTATTGACCTTTCCTTTTGCTCTCCAGCACTCGCGGATTCTGCTCTGTGGGAGGCTGCAGCTGACCTCCATTCTAGTGACCACTTCCCCCTCTGGATTCGCCCCCTGGATGAGGCTGTGGCATTACCAGTGCCGCCCCGGTGGCACCTTTGCAGAGCTGACTGGACACTTTTCAGCCAACTGGCTGTTTTGGAACACCGTGCCAGCGTCCACGAATGGGTAGACCATGTTGCAGCCGTGATCTCACATGCTGCTGAATTGTCAATCCCACGGTCATCCGGTCATCCCAAGAGGCGTCCTGTCCCTTGGTGGACCACTGAGTGCCACTCAGCCATCCGCGCCCGCCGTGCAGCACTGCGCCGCTTCAAGTGCCGTCCCTCAGCTGACAATCTTGCGGCCTTTCGGGTGGCAAGGGCCAGAGCGCGGCGAGTGATTAAAGAGAGCAAACGACGGTCATGGCAATCGTTCTTGAATTCCATCTCTCGCTCCACTAGTTCTACGAAAGTATGGGAAGCCATCAGGAGGATTTCCGGGAAACTCAGCCAGCTCCCTGTCACGGCATTGCTGCATCAGGGATGTCTCCTCACGGCGCCGAGAGACATTGCCCAGACACTGGCCATGCATTTTGCGGACTCTTCCGCCACTATTAACTGTGATCCAGATTTCTGCCGCTACCGCACTGCCATCGAAAGGGGTCACTTGGACTTCCGGTCTCTAAATTCTGAACCCTATAACTGCCCCTTCACAATGTGGGAACTGGATTCTGCGCTGTCTGTGGCTCATGATACTGCGCCTGGTCATGATCAAATCCGGTACAGCATGCTGCGGCACCTGTTGCTGCCATCCAAGGAAGTTCTCCTGAACTGTTTCAATATGATATGGTTATCCGGCACGTACCCTGACTCGTGGAGAGAGGCGATTTTGATTCCCCTCCTCAAACCAGGGAAGGACCGAACGCATCCCTGTAGTTATCGGAGTATTGCTTTGACGAGCTGTGTTGGGAAGACGTTGGAACGCATGGTCAACCGCCGCCTAGTTTGGCTGCTTGAGACCAGGCAGCTCCTTAGCCCCTCTCAGTGTGGCTTTCGGAGATGTCGTTCCACTATAGACAACTTGACCCTGCTTGAGGCCGCCATCCAGCAGACCTTTCTACGTAACCAGCATTGTCTAGGGGTCTTCTTTGACATTAATAAGGCGTATGACACTACTTGGCGCCGCTTATCCTCAATCAACTCCATGAGTGGGGCTTTCGTGACCGTCTCCCCATCTTCATTCGGTCCTTTCTTTCTCACCGCCTCTTTCAGTATCGGGTTGGTAATGTGCTATCGGATTTGTACGTGCAGGAGAATGGTGTTCCTCAGGGCAGCGTTTTAAGTGTCACCCTCTTTGCCGTCGCTATTAACAGTATCACGTTTGTGGACGATTTTGCTGTTTTCTGTTCTTCCTCCAGTCTTGTCGCTGCTAGTCGGCAGTTGCAGCTTACGATAAAGCGCTTAGAGGCATGGACTGCAAAGACGGGTTTTACCTTTTCTGCAGACAAATCTGTGTGTGTTCATTTTAATCGTTCTCGGCGTCTTTTTACCTCCCCTGAATTGCGTCTGTGGGACACCGTTCTTCCTTTTAGAGACACTGTGAGGTTCCTGGGCCTCACTTTTGATTCCAAGTTGTCGTGGTTGCCTCACCTTAAAGACCTCAAAGTGCGGGCCCTGAAGGCACTGAATATTTTGAAGTGTCTGAGCCATCGGTCCTGGGGAGCAGATCGGGCGCGTCTGCTGCAGTTTTATAGGGCTTTCGTCCGATCGCGTCTTGACTATGCTTGCACCGTGTATGGGTCAGCAAGGCCTTCGTATCTGAAGATCCTTGACGCAGTACACCATGAGGGTATCAGGCTGGCCACTGGTGCCTTCCGTACCAGTCCCATCCCCAGCCTGTGTGCTGAGGCAGGGGAACCGCCGCTCGCCATCCGGCGGAAACTCCTCATGGTGCGACGGGTGTGTCATTTCCTTGCCTGTCCTACCTCCCCTGCGTACCCTACCGTTGCCCGACCGCCTATGGAACGTCTCTTTTCCAGTCGTCCCAGGGCAACAAGACCATTTGGGATTCGTGCCAAGCATTTGCTTGAGTCCCTTGGTGTGGAGCGTGTGGCCCCCCAACGACAAGGTTTTACTCGCCTGCCTCCCTGGTTGCTCCAGAGGCCCAGCATCCTTCTAGACTTGTCGGAGAACCGGAGGAACTGCACTCCGGCGTTTGTTTTTACCTCCTTATTTTACGATATTTTAAACCAGCATCCGGACCGTGTACCTGTATTCACAGATGGCTCTAAACAGGGGGACTCTGTTGGTTGTGCTGTTGTTTTCCCTGATCGAGTCGTCAAGTTACGGCTTCCTGCGGCGTTTACCATCCTCGATGCCGAATTGTTTGCAATCCTGCGGGCATTGGAGCAGATGAGATGTGTTACCAGTCTTAAGTTCCTCATCTTTTCTGACTCCCTGAGTGCCCTTCAGACCATGCAACACTTGTACCCAGCGGATACGGTCGTCCAGAACATCCATGATGCCCTACTCCACCTGCAACGGCAGGGGAAGGAGGTTTCTTTCTGCTGGGTGCCGGGGCACGTGGGTATTAGGGGAAACGAACTGGCGGATGTGGCTGCCAAAGATGCATGTTCCCTCCCTCACGTTGTTGAATGTGGCGTCCCCCTCCATGCTGTAACCTCCCTTTTGCGTTTTCGTGTTATGCATCAATGGGAAGAGGAGTGGTTGGCAGTTTCTGACAATAAGCTGCGTCTGGTAAAGGCCACTACGCGACCATGGCGTACGTCCTACCAGTCATACAGGCGGGATGAGGTTCTCCTCACTCGCCTCCGCATTGGACACAATCCCTTCACGCATGGTTTTTTACTCCGGTGGGAGGACCCCCCAATCTGCAGTGCTTGTGGCGTCCAGATTACTGTCCGCCACATTTTACTTGACTGTCTTTTATTCTCTGACCAGAGGGCGGTGGTTTCCTTGCCACCGGATTTGCCCTCTATTTTGCAAGACGACGCAGCGACTGTGGTTAAGGTCTTACGGTTTTGTGTCCTGTCCAATCTGTTGCCTCGGATTTTAGGGAGAAGGTTTTAATGTGCTGCTGGGTGACTGGCTCACCCAGGTTTTAGGTAAGAGGTCCGCCAGTCACGATTACCTCCTTGTTTCCCTTCGGTATCTGTTCTCTTTTCCTTTTGTTTCCTTTCCTTTTTTAGTGTGTTTCTTCTCCTCTTGTTTTGCCTCTGTATGTGCGCATTTGGAACTGCGTCAGGCCTGTGTCTTTTAGCCGTTCTTGTTCGGCGTCCGTCTTCGTCCCTTCACCGCTTGTGTTCCTGTTTCTATGCGTTTGGGCGCTGATGACCACGCTGTTTAGCGCCCGTAAACCTCAAACACACACACTTGAACTAGTTAATTTATATTCGTCGTCGTCGTCTTCCTCCACCATCACTCCCCTCGCCGCCGAAGAACTGGCCGGCAATTGATTGAAGCCATCTGGGGGACCCTCCGCACTGTGCACGCCGCTTAAGGAAGTGAACTTGGTCATGATGTAGCTCGATACCGGTCACGTGACGTAAAATTGGCGGGAGACCCTGGACCAGTAAGATGCGAGCTCCTCGTCTTCCCCTTATCATCCTTCACAGTTAATTCAATTTTGTAGACCTTTAATTTCATTAGAGTTCTGTGCATTGTGGGGAGAGGTACATGTTTGTTATAAACAGTAATTGTATAGTGGCAGGTTTTGGAAATAATATTTGATATTACAAATTAGCTATGGTGTATTATTAACAATTTTGCAATACATTTATTTACAGTTATTTTTATTTATTAAGAACATTTGCTTTTATTTGCATAGCTATTTGTTATACGCAGTTCTTATATACAGTTGTTTATTTTACAAAAATATTTTTTCTTATAAACGATAATTTAAACTTTTTGTTGAAGTATTTACACAGCCATTTTTCCTTACAAATATACATTGGTTTTATGAACAAAGTAATTTTTATGATAACATATGACTATCAGGTACAGTACACTAAAGTTAGAACGACGGAAATACAACGTTTACAATTATCGTTCTCTATACAGCATTCACATTTCAGTCATTTCTATCTGAACATTTCTTTAGATTTTAATCATTGCTTTCTGATAATTATATCGGGAGTAGTAGCATCAGGTGAAGGACGACCCCCCCCCCCCCCTCCCACACGCACACATGTATACAATATTTACATACGCCTATAGTGTGCAGTCGTGTACAATATACAGGGTGCTTCAGCACAGCGGTTAAATACTTTCAGGAGAGAGAGAGTACACCTACACGACGGAAATCACTTAGCAATGCATGATCGGAAACGCCTCCTGGTGCGGTAGTGACGGCACAACAAAGGAAGGACACGAACAGAGTGAGGAAACATGTTTGTTACGCCTAGTAGAGCAGAAACCAAGAAGTGGGAAGTTTTGGATCTATACACTGACTAATGCATAAAACTAAAACGTCGTAGAATTTTCTGAAAGAATTTTCTCAGAAATCTGGGATATGTAGACTTCGCACGTAGTTCTTTCTTTTTGATACAGGAGTTGCTAATAGGTTTTCTCTGTCAAAATCCTAATATTCTCTTCTGTAACGAGAGTGTATATCATCTGCTGCCGCACAGTTCTCCAAATGGCACCGTTAAGACAGTGAGTACATGACCCCATTTGTTTTACTTTATATGTATTCATTGACAGAGCGATGTGTGATGATTGAACTTCGGTCACAACTTCTCTAGGTGTGTCAGATTTGAAGTACACGCTCCCATTTGCTTTTTAAAGTTCGATTGTGCCTGAGTATCAGTTGTAAAAACTTATTTCGTCTGTAGGTTGCCTTCGTGGCAACCGAAGTCTTGAAGGTGTCGTGGCCACGAAACCTTGTCAGTTGGATGACAGTGTCAGAAAACTCTCTGCTTGTTACCAGGTGGTCTAAAATATTTTTTTTTGCGTGCTCTACAGGACAGGTTGTTCGAGGTACACTATGATCAGAAGTATCCGGACATCCTGTGTAATGTAGAATTGGTCACTAGATGTTACAAGAGATACTGTGTTGTCAGTAGATAAGCAGAAACAGCAGAATGGGTCGATCAAGAGAGCTCAGTGATTTAGAACGTGGAATTAACATTGCCACCCGAGTAACAAAACCGTCAGGGACTTTCAGCCCTTCTAATGCTGCCCAAGTCGACTGTTGGTGATGTGATTGTAAAGTGGGAACTGGAAGAAACAATCACAGCTAAACCAAGACCAAGCAGACCTCATGTTCTGACTGTGTATAGAGAGTTAAAAAAGAATGAGGTACGGTGGTCGAGCAGCTCCTCATAAGCCACACATTTCTGCAGCCTGTGCAAAGCGACGCTTGAAATGATGTAAAGAGCGACGCCACTGGACTTTGGATGGTTGGAAAAGGAGTAGAGTGATCAATCACGCTATAACCTGTGCAATGCGACGAAGGGTTTGGGTTTGACGAAGACCCATGGAACATTACTTGCCTTCATGTGTAATGCCAACACTGAAGTACGGAGGAGGTGATTTTATGGTGAGGGGTTTCTAGGGTGTGGTCCCTTATTGCGCGAGACTCTACCACACCTCCACGGCCATTCAGACTGCTCATTGAAAGTGTCGCCGAGTTCAAGCCGTCATAATAATACCCACTTCTTCTTCTTCGATTTCGGCTATCTACTGACGACGTGGAGTAATTCTCTCATCATGACTTAGTTATTTTAGGTCTTTCCAGTAGTTCTTCATTCTTCCACTGCTTTGTTTTCTTCTTTAATTTGTCCATACAGTGATGCGCTTTCTGACCTGAAAACCCCCAAATTTCCCAACCCTGTTTCGAAAATCTCGTCTGTCCAAAATTTGTTTTCATAACGTTGAGTTCAGCTAAATCCTTTTTCACTTCCCTGATTCAAATGATTTGCTTTTTGTGACTTTTGTCTTTCTAGGTTCATTCGAACCAAGTAACCATAAAACGAAATTCTCCTCCTCTTGAGACCATCACATATTTTTTTCAGTTTTTCTTCATAACTTCTCACCCGCGGAGACCCAACTTCCTTTCCGTGGAAAATTTCCCGTAGTGCGCTCTTAAGAGAAAAAAAAGAAAAACGAAAAAAACACGGCGCACCACGAAGTAATTAACCGAATGGGACGCAAATCGGTAGATGTGATGTACGTGTACGGACAGACAAATGATTACAGTATGAGAAAAACTGGATGATTTCATCTAAAGAAAAAGCTTCACAAATTAAGGAAGTCAGTTGCCGGTTGGTCCACCTCTGCCCCTCATGCAAACAGTTTTCGGCTTGGCATTGATTGATAGAGTTGTGGTTTGCCGTCCTGAGGGTTATCGTGCCAAATACCGTTTAATTGGCGCGTTAGGTCGTCAGAATCCCAATTGGTATGAGCGTCCTGCCCGTAATGCTCTAAACGTTCTCAGTTGGTGAGAGATCTGGAGACGTTGCTAGTCAAGGGGTTTGGCAAGCACGTAGACAACCAATACAAAATTTCGCCGTTTACAGGCGGCCATTGTCTTGCTGAAATGTAAGCCCAGAATGGCTTTCCATGGAGGGCAACAAAAAGAGACATAGAATATCGTCGACGTACCGCTATATTATAGGAGTGCCGCAGATGACAGCCAAAGGCTTTCTGCTCTGAAATGTAATGGCTTCCCAGACCATCACTCCTAGTTGTCGGGCCGTGGGGCGGGCGACAGTCAAGTTGATGTCCAACCCATTGCTGACCGGGGCTTTGCTGGACCGTCGGGGCTCAATTGGAAGTGGAATTAATAAGTAAAACCAATTCTACTCCATTCACTGAGAGTCCAGGCCGGGGACTTGTCCGGAGACGCCCCGGACAGCGGTAGAAACAAATTTCTAATCCCGTCTTTTCCACTGTCTCTTTCAACAAGCTGGTTTGCTCAATTGATGTATCGATGTTTTTGGTAAAATATTGGTAGATCATCTGCAAAGGGTAGATAACTGACTTCGACGCTTGCTTGAAGCCTAAGACTCAATTCCCATGTTACGTTTTCCAAAATGCAGTTGAAGAGCAATGGAGAGAGACCATCACCTTGCCTTTCATCAGTTTTTATTTCCAATGGTTCCACGGAAGTTTATTTTGAACTTTGTTTCTGTAAATGTTTCTTTAATTATTGCCAAAGTTATTTTGTGTGTGCCGAATTCCTTTAGTGTATTGCATAGCGTTTCTACACGGAGTCGTAAGCTTTTTTGAAGTCTACAAAGGTTACGACAAAATTTTGCTTCTTAGACAATATAATATCGTCTACGCAGGACCGGCCCTTTGTTAATCCCCTTTGGTATTCGCCGAGCTCACAGTTTATTGCTCTTGCAAACGATTTAGAAGGTATGGGATTTTTTACGTAACAGCCACCAAAGAGATTCCTCTGTAGGTGTTAACATCGACCTTATTTACTTTCTTGTGTCAAGGATGTGTGAGAACACATTTACAGTCTTCTTAAAATTTCCTCCAAAAGTGTTTAAGTTTTTCGGTCAAGTTGTAGCTGACATTTTTCCACATTTCGGCGACAGTTGTTGTATCCTCTCAAGGAACCGTATTTTTGGAATTCTTTAATTCTGAATTTGTTTTATCTGGTGCTACTGAATTTGGAAAACATTTTCAAGTTCTACATTTTCAGAAGGTAGCGCTAGTTTTTCAGCATTGAGGAGAGTATTATTAAAGCGCTCCTCTAATGATTCACAGTTTCCTTTATTAATATTTACCAATTCACCGTTTTATTTTTCTTTTAAAACATAGACTTGGTGGTTGATATGTCGTTAACTTTCTGAAGTCTTCTTCAACGTCATGTGGAAGAGACTTTTCAAAATTTCTTGCAGCGGATTTCAATTTTTTTGGAGTTAGCTTTCTTCAGTTTATGAATTCCAAATAATCGACTTCTTTCTTTGTAGAATACCATTTTTTCTTCAATCTTTATGTCAACATCCGTGTTTCTTGTTCTTTTTCAAGTGAGCTGTTTCCGTAGTAGGATCTATTTATTTTGATACTGATGCTTTTCCAGTAACTAGTTTCCTGGTTGTTTAATTTGTTCTGGAACATTTTTGTGTTGTCTTGTAGTTTCTCTGTATTAATCTTAAAGTTTTTATTCATCTGACTTCTAGTGTTGCCTTGTAGATTCAACTGACGTCAGTGGTCCGTTTCAATATTTGCTCCTTTCTTTACCTTGATGTACATTATTTCTTTAACGACTCTACTTGAAATCGCAACACGATAAATTTGGAACTCACTTAAATGTGGATTTGATGAGATCCAAGTTTTTTGTTTTCTGGGGAACTTTTTTAAAATATGTGGACGTCAGTTTTAAATTGAAAGTTTGCACAGACTGATGTTTCACAATTTCTGTTGGTAATTTTGTGTACCTGGTAGTGTCCTACGATTTTGCGAAAGGCTTGCTTTTTCCCAATTTGAGCTTTATGATCTCATTAGCAATAATGTGACATTTTCAATTGGAATTTTGGATACTTCATTTCTGAGGTTTTCCAAAAATATTCCACATTATCTGGGTTGTTCTTATTCGTTTCATTTATAGGAGCACGGCAGTTAATCAGTGTGTAGTTTTTGTGTGTACAACGCAGTGTTCGAAGGAACAGTTTTTCTGAGAATAAAAATTTGTCGCGGAGTCCATCACTTTACAATTGACGGCAAATGCACTTCCTGGATGTGGAATACCTTGTTTGTGACTGTCTTCCACTTTTCTTTTCAAGACGCGATAGTGCTCACATTCCATTATACTGTCGTCTGTGAACCGCGTACCCTGTAAAGCGAAAGAGAAATTGTGTGTTCATCTAAAGTTTTTCGTAGTTGTTTTAGTTTTCCTGTTTTTAAAAGGGACTTTATTTTTCAGTGTTCCAAGACCATATTTCTTTTTTGGTCTGAATTTTGACAGGGATTTTTTATTAGATGAATATCAACAAAAGTGAAACAAAGGTAATGACATATAAGTCGAATTAAATTATCCGACACTGCGGGTATTAGATTAGAATATTAAACGCTCAGATCAGCTCCGTAAGTGACGATGCCGTAGAAGGGAGATTTTTCGGAGTTACCTATAATGAAGTACAATGTCAAAAAACCTGCACAAATTTCAGTCAGATGTTAATAACATTTTAAAAGTGGTGCAGTTTTCTTTAAGTGGTCCGAAATGTGAACCTATGCATTTCGCTGAATGAAAAAAGCATGATATCCCAAGATTACAATAGCAGTGACCATAGTTGAAATCTGACAATGATCACAAGCATCTGGGTAGGGATATGAAAAGAAACTCTCACTATGGCTCAGTCGCAGGAAATCAGGCGGTAGAATCCTATAAAAATGCAATCAGTGTACTAAGGAGATTGCTTGAAAACACTGGTGTGACCCATCATAGAATACTGCTCAAGTGTGTGGGATCCATATGAAACAGGTCAAACGGGGGATATTGAACGTATGCAAATAAGGGCAACACTGATGGCAGTCGCTTCACTATTAATCCTGTGAAAACACTGCCATCTTTCAAGGACCAGCTTTAGAATGAGGAATCTTGGAAGTTACAACTACTCTGTACGTGGCTTTCACATAGCCATCGCGAAGACAAAACTAGACTAATTACAGCGTGTACAGGGGCATTTGAGGCCATGGTGGTCTAGCGGAGAGAGCTCTAAACTACGGCCCTGTAGGACCCGAGTTCATTCCCGGGCAGAAATGAGAATTTTTCTTCTCTCCTGTCCGTCTAGGCCGGTTTCAGGTCCACTAAGCCTGCTTTCATATTAAGTCCGGGGATATTTCTCGAGGGCTGAAAGCGGCTGGGGCAATGGTCCGCCACCCTCCCTCTCCTAGTGCCTTGGCAAACGAGAAGCTGGACTCTACCTGCAGTCACGCCAGAACCCGTTTGAGGGGGATGTGCGTCACAGACCTTACATTGCAGAGGCATTTGAACAACCATTCATTCCCAAAAAGGCACTAATGAATGGTATGGTGGGAGTATCCTCTGCCTTTTATTTCAGATGTTTTCAGAGTAAAGAATACATGTACGAAGAGCTTTCAATTAGTAATGGAACACAATTTTTTTTCTCGCTCAATTTCGGTTGTTTTGGTGGAAAACCAGAGCATCACAGATATTCTTAGGCGCTTGCGAAATGTGTACGGAGACCTGGCAGTGAACAACAGCACGGCGAGTCGTTCGGCGAAGCGTGTGCCATCATCGCAACAAGGTCACGCAAACCTGTCCAATCTCCCAAGTGCCGACCGACCTCACGCAGCTGTGACTCCTGCAATGTTTAAATGTTTGCAGGTGATCGACGGAGCCGGCCTTAGTGGCCGTGCGGTTCTAGGCGCTACAGTCTGGAACCGCGAGACCGCTACGGTCGCAGGTTCGAATCCTGCCTCGGGCATGGATGTATCTGATGTCCTTAGGTTAGTTAGTTTTAAGTAGTTGTAAGTTCTAGGGGACTGATGACCTCAGATGTTAAGTCCCATAGTGCTCAGAGCCATTTGAACCATTTGATCGACGGAGTACACACACCCCGCTGCTGAACTAGACGTCTCCGTTGGTATTGCTGATAACTCGTCCACTAGTTGGGTTACTCAGAGGTGTGTGTCCGCTGGGTTGCTTGCCCCCTAACAGAAGATCGTTAAGAGCAACGAAGGTCAATCTGTGCGAAATTGTTTGCTAGTAATTAGATGTCCTCGTGGTGCAACGACCCACTCCGAAGAATATTGTGCTACATTCAGAAAATTGAAGAAATGACTTCAGCGTGTTCGTCGCCACAAGACTGCAAATGAACTTCTCCTTCACCATGACTACGCAAGACCTCACTCAAGCCTGCACCCCTGAGAGGAGCTCACAAAACTTCATTGGACTGTTCTTCCTCATCCACCCAACAGCCCGGATGTCACATATTCCGAATTCCATCTGTTTGGCCCAATAAAGGATGCACTCTGCGGGATGCAGGATGGGGAGGTTATCGATGCAGCAAGACGTTGGATCCGACGTCGAGCAGTAGAGTAGTACCGTGCGGGCATACGGGCTCTCCCAGGAAGGTGGTGTAAGGCAATCGCATTGAACTGAGATTATATTGAAAAACGGTTTTGCAGCCAAACGAGTTGGAATAGGATGGTATGTTAGAAACCTGAATAAAACCAACCTGTTTTCAGAAGAAAAAAAACGTGTGTTGCGTTACTTATTGAGCGCTCCTCGTAGAAACAAAGTGCAGACTGGCAACGGCAAGAAAATGATTTCTCTAGAAGAGAAATTCTTTAACATCAAATATAAATTTAAATGGTAGGAAGTCTGTTTTGAAAGTATTTGTGTGGAGTGTAGATTTGTATGGAAATTGAACACAGAAGATAAACACCTCAGACAAGAAGAGAATAGAAGCCTTTGAAATATGGTGCAATAAAAGATTTGTGAAGATGAAATGTGTAGATCGGGTTAGTAGTAGGACACATACGGAGGCCGCATGGAATTGTCAATTTGGTAATAGGGGAAAGGGTGGCGGTTGAAAATTGTAAAGGTATATCAAGCAGTTTCAACTTATTACATACAATGATAAGGTAAAACGTTATGACCACTACCTACCGCAACGTTGGGTGCCGCCTAGTGGCGCTGCGGGCTCGTGACGCGGTAACAAAAGTATAAAAGCGGAGCAGACACGGACGGGGGGTCACCCTAGCGAAGATTTGGGCTGCAAATGGGGAATACCATTGAGATAAGCGACTTTGACAAATGGCAGATTATTATTGCGCAGAGCGTGTGAACGAGTATCCCGAAAACGGAGAAGCTTGTCGAATGTTCACGTGCTACTGTTGTGACCACCTACGGAAAGTGTATGACGACAGTTAAACCACCACCAGGCGCTAAGTGGTTGGAAGTCCACGACTCTTCACAGAACGTGGGGTTCGGAAGCTTGTCTGCTCTGTAAAGTTGGATAGATGATCTGTGGCATCTCTACCTAAAGTGCACAATTCTGATGCACGCACAAGTCTTTCGGAGGACACCGTTCATTGTACATTGCTGAACGTGGAGCTCCGCAGCAGACCACCTCTATGCGCTCAAATGTTGACCCAACGACATCGTCAGTTACGATTGCAGTGGGCATGGGACCATCGGGATTCTACCAACGATCCGTGGAAACGTGTCTGATTTTGGGTGAATCAAATTTTTGCTACACTAGGTCGATGGTCGTCTCCACAAACGCAGTTATCGAGGAGAACGGTGCCGGCCGCGGTGGTCTCGCGGTTCTAGGCGCGCAGTCCGGAACCGTGCGGCTGCTACGGTCGCAGGTTCGAATCCTGCCTCGGGCGTGGATGTGTGTGATGTCCTTAGGTTCGTTAGGTTTAAGTAGTTCTAAGTTCTAGGGGACTGATGACCACAGCAGTTGCTCAGAGCCATTTGAACCATTTGAGGAGGACGGCGGCTCGAAACGTCCAGCACGCCACGGCTGCAGGCTGGTGGGAGCAGTATTATGCTATGGGAGACATTCTCCTGCGGTGATATGGGACCTGTGGTAGTAATCGAAGACACACTGACAGCTGTGAACCAACTGCATCCCTTCATGCTTAATGCGATGTCATCTTTCAGCAGTACAGTTGTCTGTGTCTCAGAGCAAGAACTGTGCTGCTGTGGTTCGAGGAGCATCATAGTGATGTTCCGGCGACCAAACTCGCCTCATGTAAATCCTGTGGAACCCATGTGGGTCGCTATAGGGCGCTATCATTGCGTACGCAGATCAGCGGCTCGTTATTTACGCGAATTGCACGACCTGTGCGTAGACACGTAATGCCACATACCTCCACGAAACCACCAACAAACTGTCGGATCACTGATGCGCAGAATCTCTTGTGTATTTCTTGCCAAAGACTGACAAACAAGCTATTACGCAGGTGGTCACGATGTTTTGCGCATCAATATGTGTTGCAGTAGTTATGCAGAGAGGGTAAGACGTGCAGTGTTTAGACTAGCGTTGGAGAAGTGCATCAAATCGGTGTTCAGACTGAAGAAGTTGAGACAACTCAACCGAAAGTATTTTGATAGAACTCTGGCACTTCCTAGCAATGCTACACGCGCACGCGTCTGCGCACCCGATGTGCGCAGTTTAGCAGCGTGCGAGTAGAGTGATAGCGTCCCGCAGATGACGCTGCGGCGCGTTGGAGGGGGTAGCGGCCGCGGCGGCCTGCGCTGGGCGCGCCTCTGTCAGTGGGATGGACGTGGACGTGGACGGGCGCGCGTGGTGGGCACGCGCGCCGCCCGACGTGCTGCTCTGGCTGCGGGAGCTGCGCGCCGCGCCCGACGCCGACGACTCCGCGCCCGCACCCGCCCCCGTCTGCTGCCCACTGTGTGGCCCTCCGCCCGCGCCGCCGCGCACCGCTCTGCTCAAGCTCTGCCACACTTGCCTCAGATCACAGGTACCTCACACAGCCGCCCTGTCCTATCGCACTTCATTCAGTGGCGGGTTCGAGCACAGAATACGTCGTTTCCTGCTAAACAGATTTCTCCACTGTACCTTATCACAGGTGAAGAACAGTATGAGGCGAACATCCTGCTCACTTGGCCTAATCGTTTACAAAACCGTGACGTAGCTCCGCCGACATGTAATGACGTTAGCTTTCAATGCGGATAACGCTTCCGGTATGACGCCCGCTTGCCGGACGTCGAACGTCGTACGACACATCGGCGTCCTGCGTTCTGCAGCGGCCTGTCTAGCGACTGTTCACGAAAATATCGTGTAATTTGCCTTCAACAGTAGGAGCTGATAGAGAAATACGGTGATGACTGTGAGTAGTTTTTAGTTACGAGTCATTCTTTCCTTACGCTGTGGCCAGATGAAGCAGCGATGTTCGCATTGGTAAAGACTATGTGCATTATGTATATTCAAGTAAGAAATAGTCCTTTGTAATATAAATTAGAGGTGATGATTGGTGGAATTCACATCTTAGTACATTGGTAGGTATACAGTAAGAGAGCTTCAGTTCTTCGCTCAGTTTTACGATTGGGTGGGGCGCCTCTATAGCACGACTGATCAAGCTCTAAATGCCGAACTGCTGCTTCGAGTGACTGCTGAGTGCTATTTGTCACGATTATTGAAGGAAATTGAGTAATTGACTATTGGGAAGGGGGCAGGTAATGTTTCCATTTATTTTTGTGTAGGTCTAGATGCATATGATGTATCATAGTACTGCAAGTGCGTTACGGAAATTTATTTATACGTATTTTTGCAGATTTGATATTGAATTCTTCCTCTTGGATAACTATAGCTGGCCACTGTTAGCATGCAGTTGCAAGAATTTTGCACCATCGTCTGTATGTACAATTTGACGTAAATGTATCATGTACAATTTATACTTATCTACTATAATATGTATAATCAAACAATGATGAGATTTATTAAAGTAGAATATTTAATAGAATATAGCGATATGAGTAACAAGATCCTCTGTCATCGCGGTAAGATTTCTGTAGCCAAAACTATGCCACTTCGCGTGCTTGCTTTATGACAGCTTCAAACTACTCCCGCGCCACTGTCTCTGGCTGCCTGCAAAAGGACCAGAGCACTAGACACAGCATCGAGGGGCATCTCACCGCAGAAGAGGCTCGGCGTAGCCAGTCTTCTTCTCAGCCCATAAGGACCCTAGCGCCTCGCCTAGGTGCCGTAAGTGGGGGCGGATCAAGCATCAGTTCCGGAAGCTGCCGTCAGAATGCGCACGCCTCCATATAAAGCGTTAATGCCTCGCCTACATGTCAGTAGCGCAGGTATTCTCCATCCGGATCTGTACCTTATTCTATCGTGCAAAGTGTTTTCAGTTTATATTCCTTTTGAGAAAACCCTCAGATACAAATAACTTAATTTGAATGTAATAACTATGAAAAGTTTATACGGGGAAAAAATAAAGTGAAACTTTCGAACTTCGTTTGCTTGACTTCTCGGTAATATTCACCTTACGGGTGAGTTTCGTCTGAAAAGAGATCGCTTAATGGCGTGATATGATTTCTTGCCTGACCCCTCCCCCCTTACACACACACACACACACACACACACACACAGACAGACAGAGAGAGAGAGAGAGAGAGAGAGAGAGAGAGAGCTGTCCTCATCTAGCATACACCTATTTATAGCTTACGTAAGAAGTAATAGACCACTGCCGGGTTACTTACGTTCGGAAGTCGTTTTGTTAGGAGACAACCCTCCAACTTTATATACTGCATTCCCACTTCTCTTTTATTTTTTTACCCAGTACGGAAATGTGCAAATGGCAATTATCACCATGAAAATTTCCAACGGGAAATTCTGTTACTGTTGTATGTTAAAAATGGGTAAATCACGAAAAACGTTTCAGCTCCTATTAATACGGAAGACTACGTACCAGTACGTCCTGTAGCCACAACACTTGAAACGTTATCTTTGAAAGCCAGAACGATTCTTACGCCACTTAACGGGGTGTGCCCTGTTGTGAAACTTGCTGACTGTGCCGTGCGGGATCCGAATCCACGACCTTGCCTCTTGGTTTGTACCCCAGTCCAGCATACAGTTTAAGTCTGTCAAAAGTTTCGCAGCAACGTACATCTGTGCAAAGGTAAAGGGAAAAGATTCACTGTGGAATCAGACACTAGGCCGTGGCTGAAACGTACTCGCTAATCTTATTTCTCCACACTGTGTAAGTCCGTAGAAGTATTTATGGGAAGCTGTGAGGAACTTGGAACATAGGAGAAGGGGAAGCTGTGAGGCGGATTATGTTGCTTGTGACTAAGGGATTCGTATTCAACCTGTTTGTGATGCATTATTCTGCTTATTGGTGGTATTTAATTCGCACAAGAAGCAGGTAAAGTAATAATACGAGACAACATTAGTTTTCTTCTCCTTTTTCTGGTAAGTTTTGTTCTAGGTCCATATTAGTAAAATGACATGTGCTATGGGAATTCGCGAGAATTCGATGTCGAGCTAACTTTATCAGTAAAGGAAGGAATTTCGGTCCACGTTACTGACCCAAATCATTAGTGTATATTAGGCTTAAAAGCGCCACGTAGAAATGCTGAATAGCTACAATTATCGAAATGGACGTCAGTATACTTGTGTCCTAAAGGGGAAAGATGATCTGTTTACTCCTTTCCAATCATTATATCCGAGCTGATTCTGATATTAATGAAAGAAACTAAATACACGGTGGGGGGAATGGGAATTCCTGATATGTCGCCTTAATGTCAGCCAGGGAACGCATAAAAATTGTCATCCATGCCTACAACGCGCGGTGGAGTCATTCAGGTAATCTTGGTTAGAAATCATAACCACCAACTTGAAATTCGCATGTGCAGGTTATACCATTAGTCTTACCACTCTCGGAGACATGTTTACACTAGGATAGCACGGGCAAACTGCAGTACATAACCCTATAGTCACGAATGAGAGTAGTGTGCTCTCAGTGGATAGTAGAGCCGTGTAATTGCGCCATACGGAATCATGAGTCCCCTTTCACGTTGTAGCAATCCATTTGGCATGTACCACCGTGATAAATCCCACCTGTGCGTTGTTTACCTGCTGTAAACGCTAGGTGAAACTGCTTAATATTTTCAGCATTCGAAGCGGTGGTACACTGTGAGCTGACCGCGGCTAAAATGCGTCGGTTCTCAAACCTTCAGATGTAACGGAGACGACCTTCTGGTGTATGCGTATCTTTCTTGGCCCATCTATTTTCAGTTTCATCAAACACGAATTCTGAAGTCTGAGAGGCTCAACTGAACTATTAACAGCTACCCACACAATAATAGAAGTAGACCTTCTCCATTTTCTGCGCGACAGTGTTTCACTTTTACGTGAAAGCTAATTATGACAGACTGGTTTGATCAACGCAAACGAATGAAACAATGCATGGACCGACTGTGTTGACCCACTAGTTAAGAGATAGGCCTCATATTTGGGAGGAATATCTATAAATCCGCGCCCGACCATCCCAATTAGGTCCGCAAGGGCGACTCCGCCGTTGCTGGGTGGGATGATCCCTTCAGCAAAGCCTGAACCTATTTAGCTCCCCATACCTCAAAAAATAAAATTTTCAAATGTGTGTGAAATCTTATGGGACTAAACTGCTGCTGGCCGCGGTGGTCTCGCGGTTCTGGGCGCGCAGTCCGGAACCGTGCGACTGCTACGGTCGCAGGTTCGAATCCTGCCTCGGGCATCGATGTGTGTGATGTCCTTAGGTTAGTTAGGTTTAAGTAGTTCTAAATTCTAGGGGACTGATGGCCACAGCAGTTGATTCCCATAGTGCTCAGAGCCATTTGAACCATTTTGAACTATTCCATTTTCTTCAGATATGTTGGTTGAGATTACCATTGCAGTTGTCGTTCAGCGTTATGCTGATATTATACGAACAACATCCTATCCCTGACATGAAATGTATTGACAGTTACGGATATGGACAACCATCAGCTGTATAATGGAATGACAACAATGAACCCTGGTTTATCGCGAGCAGTCGTCTATGAGGCTGTCCCAGCACCCTTCACGGCCAGACCTAAACTTCCATACGTCGTCAACCATGTGTCTACAATCTGTAGTTCTACATCCATTATGTATATTCCCTTACAGGTGGGACGTTTGGGTGAAAGTCGCTTGCCCCATGTTGGCAGATAAATACGATATTGCATGTCCGAAGGAACATTGCATCGTACTTCTGAATATGCATACGAAGTATTAATTGGTCCAGAGTCACAGGCACCAGTTACGTGTACCTCTGAACAAACCTCTTTTCACAACGTAAAGATAACATCAGTGTGAAGACAGTAAATATGGTTAATTATTTTCAAATTTTGTTTCAATAGAAAATATTGAACTCGGTAAGCAATTCAGAGGACCTCCTGCTCCTTCCACATCATAGAATTGCCAATGATTTCTGAAGTGTGGTATAATTTTCTGACGCCGAAATAATATCGCATGACTCACATATTTGGATTTCCTTTCGTATCCAAATTGCAGGTTAACAACCAATGTGGTGTGCGATTCCGTAACACTACACTTTGATTTGAAATACACAAACATTATCAAACAAATCAAAACATAGTGCCAGAGCTGTAACTGTTAACAACCTATCCCAAATAATTGTCGCTGTTGCATATTCTTACGTGGTATCTCAGCATTTCACCTCATGAAATACCTATTCAGAGAGAAAAAAAAAACTCTTAACTGTAAGCTAAAAGGGAGCCCAAATGCCACAAGCTATGTCGTTTTCGGCGAAATTTCCGGGCAGCCAGCAGGATGAAGACCGCGACTGGAAAAAATAGTCTAATAATATATTTCAGGATGACAAATACACCACAGTCGTCAGCTTTCTTGCACAGGGGAAGGAAACTCTTGTTCGAAGAGGTAACTAAGCACATCAGTCAGGAATTTGAGGAGTTTGTTGTTTTCCATCTGGCTTCCGTTTTCCTTTAGTGTACGAAACTACCTGCAAGCATACATACGGCCGTAGCAAAATAATCGTCGTATTATTCCTGAAACTATCTTCATATACTCTTTGATTTCACTATTATTACGCCTCAAGGACATGTGTTCACCTTTTATATACCAAGTAAACTTTTTTTACTAAATATGACGTGTTCCAGCCATTATTTATTGAGCGTTTTACAATATGATGACTTTACATCTGGCATTTCGTGGGGAGCCACTTGAAAATGGCCATAAAAGACCGAAACGTAGGTCGTAATTAAATAAACAGCAATACAGTCAAATGGCGGTCTGATCATCAAAAAATTATTGTATGACAGATGCTCAGCAAAATCAAAAACTGTTTTATCTTCTTAGTATTCAACTTAGTAAAAAAATAAGAAAATGTGTAATTTTTTGTAGCAACGTTCTGAATGTATGTTTGCACATGTTTGAAAATCTGTAAGCGTAGCTCCGAATATTTTATGTCCAGTGTGACGTGTTTGAAGTTCCTGGACACTATAGACGATAGCAAGATTGCTGGAAGGGAACGGAATCCTTCCGGAGCGGAAGGTTTGTTTCGCAATACGGTTTGATACTTAGTTCCGGGACTGACGCAGTATCCGCTTTGGACAGTGATGCAGCCTTGAATAAAGAAAACTCCGTGCAACATCTCGACATGAGCTCGTTGCTGTTTATGTACAAGTGTTAAATTATTGCTACTGTTAGTTCCCCTACAAAGTAAGAGCCTTTCCAAGAGATAAAAGTTATAGCTTCACTAGCTGTTCTGTTTTTATGATTTTTATTTGTATTTGAAAACTAACAGGGAGAGAGAACGATGGTTAAGGCACTGGACTCGCATTCAGGAGGAGCTGAGTTCAAATTCCGCTCCATCCATTCATATTCCGATTTTCTTTGCGCCCCCCCCCCCCCCCCCCAGTAGCTTAACGGAAATCTCGGAATAGTTTGTTTCAGAAGGAATTTCTCAGTTTTCATCCTAAACCTTTCCCAGTCCAGGCTTGTGCTCCGTCTCGGAATGTCTTTTGTTTCTTAAAAAACGAAGTTTCAAATGTCTTGTTGTTAGTGGTTATGTTGATATTGAGTTCTTTCGTTTCGAAAAAATACACTGTTTTGTTTAAGTCCAAGTCGAAATTGTATTTTGTTACCTAGTTATCCTCTAGAGGAGAATTAATAGAACTGGACTGACAGAAAAGCGAGTAAGATGATTCTACAGAAAATAGGAAAGAACAAAGAACTACTGAAAGTTTTGGACACTTAATCAGTCATGATACTTTATTACCAAACACTTTCGAAGGCAAAATCGTAGGGAAGAAAACAAGGAGACGGCCGAGAACAACCTATTATAAAAATTATCAGTGAGCTACGTTTGTATATGGAGATGTAGAGGAGTGCTGAGTAGAGGAAGCTGTTGTGGCAGAGACAAACAAGGCTTTGCCTTTTGAAAGGAGGAGGTCATCATTAATTGGCTATTGCTGAGGATCAATATACTTGTTTCTGTGGTCTGTAGAGCTTCTCCAGATGGTCAGATACTTACGAATGTACGGAGTCCGATGAAAAGTAAAAACATGCAGCTATACGAACGAGTGCTGGGGAGTTTGAGGCAGACAGATGCTTGGGTGCTTATGTTAATGCACAATGTGGAAATGCAGGTGGGGCAGGGGGCACAAGGAAGACTTGATATGTTAAATTGTACCAGAAATGTCATGTGAAGACCAGAATTATTAACCACGCGGGGCTGTGGCAATTCCTCTCCACCTTCGTCAGTGTGAGAGGGTTATTCAGGTTAAATTGTTCAGACCGTTGATGGTACAGTAACCCACATAAAATCAAGGTATTACTATTGCCCCCATCTTTTCATAAATTCGTAAACTTGTACCAAACTGTCGTCTTCATGAGATATACGTAATCAGAGAGGCTCGTCTGCGGACGCTGATAACCTCGGTGTTGAGCGCCCGTGAGCTCCTCCGTCTGGAGTAGCATATTTATTGTAACTGTACCGTCACTTTCCCGACTAGAGAATATTCTAGTGTTTGGCGGGCCGCGGAATTCTTCGTGTCTAGTACATAGCATGCGAACCCGATGTCCTATATCAGCAAATAGTTCATTGGCTGATGACCATGCTATTTGAATTATACACGAAATTTATCACAAACTATGATGTGGCAGATCACATGCATATGAATAAGAATTATACCTTTTAGTATCTCTCGAAACCCGAAACGGTCCGCCGCTATGAACGAAAACCTCGCTTTCCTCGAATAATACGAGGTGGAACTTTCATGTTTGATTTTCTTATCGTTTGGTAGAACTGAGTAATCGTTCCAAAGAGAATAAAAGCCTGACAGATACGTGTCTGAACTTAAAATAATTGCCATTAGTGGATATAGTAGGAGTTTCTTGATGGTTCTGAACTGTCGTAGATGCATGATCTATCAAGACCATTCCGCTAACAGTTCCGTGACTGAGCAAAGGCCTATGTCACTTAACACATTTTACCACACTTTGTCACATTCGGCACGAGCTTCCAGTCTTTTTCAACATTGCAGGTTAGGCATCGACGCGCGTCCCGACTACACTATATCTGGTTCCCATTCTGTGATCTTCCCCCGGGTGATGGTTAATGAATGTTAGACAGTTCCTGACTTTAAAAGACATACTAACCATACGAGATTGACGACACCAGTTAGATTATGGATGTAATATGCGCTTCTCGAGCATTTATTTATTTAAATTTGAAAATCCACGTCTGCACTCTTCGCATTTCTCTTTTGAAAATAGTTCAAATGGCTCTGAGCACTATGAGACTTAACTTCTGATGTCATTAGTCCCCTAGAACTTAGAACCACTTAAACCTAACTTACCTAAGGACATCACACACATCCATGCCCAAGGCAGGATTCGAACCTGCGACCGTAGCGGTCGCGCGGTTCCGGACTGTAGCGCCTAGAACCGCTCGGCCACTCTGGCCGGCTTCTCTTTTAAAATGCTGTCAGTGCGAAGGTCTTTATTTTTGCCAACAGATGTGGCGGTTTATGTTTTGAGAAGTTGATAAGCCTCGAGATAATTACATTGCTCCGAAGATAGATTCAGCTTCGCAGAAACTGCAGAAGATAACTTTTGTGTGTGTGTGTGTGTGTGTGTGTGTGTGTGTGTGTGTGTGTGTGTGTGTGTGAGAGAGAGAGAGAGAGAGAGAGAGAGAGAGAGAGAGAGAGAGAGAGAGAGAGAGACTCCCTTCTGCCCATCGATTACTGAGATTCTGTCTTACGAAACCGAATAAATTTTTGAAGGCATTGTATTGTTGTGTTTCATTCATTACCTTACTTCGATGTTTTAACGTAAAACTCAAATCCTCCACCAATACCTCTTACATGCTTATTTCACCCTCGGACACAGTAAAGTTTTATATTGCCAAAGCGAAATTCATTCGTGGGCGTGTTTGACCGAAATAATCCAGCGTTACCTTTCAAATATGTTTCCTTAACTTATTTTTCCAGGCCGATTTCTTCATGTCTCTTGAGATACCTATCTATATTCGTGTCTCCCGCAAAAAAAGGGGGGGGGGGGGAGACTGTAGTTGCCTAGCATGACATTTGCATGGACTGCCCAGTTGTATAGACCGAAATGTTTGTGCTTGCATTCCAAGGAACTTTATTTCCATGCATATTCCGCCGACCGGTTGATCATTAAGAATCATCATTCCCCACCAGAAATGTACGTGTGTTGTGGTTTACTTTTAATTACACTAACGTTGCCATTTTCTGCTTCACAGATGGTCATTTTTGGTAACTGATTCATTTATACCTTCACCTAGGCAATACTTTCGCACCTTCTTTCCTCTGCACTACAGTACAGCTCCCCTTTTACTGATGTCTATTCTACACACGAAAACGAGATTTGCATTTTAAATCTCTGAGCGATCGGGAGGTCTCATTATTCAGCACGACTGTTTCTGTTGCGCGTTTAAAATAATTTCACCAATTTTTAAGTAATCTACAGTCGGGTCTTTCATGATTGTGCTTGAAATATTTTTAAACCATATACGGTAATTAAGATAAAGTATTGTTCCTGAGGGCAAAATGTGTTTTTCCGAAACATGTAGGCATTATTGTGGGTTCACACATATACGTTAGCTGCGTTTCTCAAGGGAATGCAAAATGTTTACCGTGTAAGTGTTTTGCATGACGAATTGTATCTGCTTTATTTTTGGTTCTCTCTACAAAAAATATACATCGTTTTCACTTCTTTGCCTTTTATTGTAATTTGTGTGGTTTTTCTTTTCTTTTGTTTCAGATTTCCGTGACAAAGGTTGTCTCACATTTTTCTAGTTGCATAACTTAAGCTCTCATTCTTTGTCTTCGTTAAATATGTGTTAAACGGACTGTAAATTGGAATTTCATTTCCCTCAGATTTTCGACGCGAACCACAAAATGTGGTGACACTCTACTCTGCTTTTTTATCATGTAGGTTGCACGTGATGATGCGACTTTAGGCCGCGAAACCGGTTGTCAATCATTCTTTCCACGCCCCGTACATGAATGGAACAGGAAGAAACCCCAATAACTGGTTTAATGAGACGTACACTCTGCCATGCACCTCACCGTGGTTTGCAGAGATAGATGGAGAACTCTTCTTGGTGCTACCGAGCTTTTCTTTGACACGGGTGGACAGATCACTTTCATCAGCAGTGCCGCCAATGCTTTGTCACCTCTAAAAATTTAGCGGCTGGTTAGACGCCAAGCGATTTGTTTACAGCTACGTGTATCTTCGAGAGGGCAGTTTTCGATTGGTGGTGGTGGTGGTGGGCGGTGGTGGTGGTGGTTGTTAGTGTTTAACTTCCCGTCGACAACTAGGTCATTAGAGACGGAGCGCAAGCTCGGGTTATTGAAGGATTGGGAAGGAAATTGGCCGTGCCCTTTCAAAGGAACCATCCCGGCATTTGCCTAAAACGGTTTAGGGAAATCACGGAAAACCTAAATCAGGATGGCCGGAAACGGGATTGAACCGTCGTCCTCCCGAACGCGAGTCCAGTGTGCTAACCACTGCGCCACCTCGCTCGGTTTCGTTTGGTGTATATCAGGGTTCACCAGGACGGCTGTCGTCATTCATGGACGAAAAGCTTCAAAATAAGTGAAATTAATTTGATTTCGGGGACTGGATTACTGTGCACTGAAATTCTTTGCGTGTAATCTCGGCTCGCGAAATATTTGGAAAATCGCCCCTCACGACACTGAAGATCGTTATTTCGAACGTAGATGGTAACTGCCTAATACGTATTAACTATGGTAATAACAAAGCATCTATTATCATCTGATAAGTTATAAAACTGCCGTTTTTATGTAGTTAATTCCATGAGTTTGAAAACGCATCGTGCCCCAAATATTAATTCTGGCAGGAATTTAAAAACACCAATTATATCTCAAATGACTGGTAATTGTTCACTTAGTATTTTTTTATTTATCGTATGGCATACATAGCTGTTGTACACTTTATATACAATTTAATTACAAATTCTCGTCCAGACATTGAATATAATCGATGCCTCCTCTTTTGCAGCAAGGAAGTCTATGAAGGTTCCCTTGTAAGCTCGAACTGGGCATTCTTCCACTATGTGCTGGAATGTTTGTCCTTCAGGACCGCTGCCCCTGTTTGGAGTTTGTATCTTTCCCTATTTGCAGAGGGCGTCAGTACGTCTTCCGTGGCCAATGTGTATGCGGTTCAAAGTTGTCCACACTTTGCGCGACTGACTGAAGCCGGGCGGTTTCTTATTTATCTTGAAGCTTTGGCATTTTGGTGGGCAGTATTCTCGACATTGTTGTTTCCAGAGATTGTGGATGTCAGAGTTGGAGGTCGTCATCTCTTTAGCAGTGAGTAGTGGTGGTCATCTCGATTTAAGCCCTCTGCACTCCAGGTCGGCTGTATAATTATGTATGGGCAGCTGAGGGTTACTAATAGCGTGTTGTATTCTCTGAGGAGAGTATTTTTCGCCGTATCTCTGGTGGTGGTATATTTCTCAGTGTTTTCAGCCATACTGTAGTGGTAGATTTTATTGTGCCACTGATGATGTGCAGCCGGCCGCGGTGGTCTCGCGGTTCTAGGCGCGCAGTCCGGAACCGTGAGACTGCTACGGCCGCAGGTTCGAATCCTGCCTCGGGCATGGATGCGTGTGATGTCCTTGGGTTAGTTAGGTTTAAGTAGTTTTAAGTTCTAGGGGACTGATGACCACAGCAGTTGAGTCCCATAGTGCTCAGAGCCATTTGAACCAGTTTTTGATTATGTGCATGGTGTCGTTTAATACATCGATCCCGTTTGTGTACGGGCTATTAATCCATACTGGAGCGCAGTATTCTGCCACTGACCAGACAAGCCCAATTACTGATGTGCGGAGGGTGTTTGCTGTGGAGCCCCAAGTAGTGCCCCATAATGTATGGATGATGTACCTGTATTTTGTCCTCATTTTGCCTGCAGTCTTTGTCAGGTGCTCCTTGTAAGAGAGCGTCCTGTCTAGTGCAGCTCCTAGATATTTGGGGTAATTGTTATGGTTAAGGCGTTTACCTTCGACTGGTTGCGAAGGCGGAAGCGTGATACTTCAGTCTTGTTTGGGTTCGGTTGTGGTCTCCATTTGCGAAAGCAGTCACTCAGGGATTTCAGATCGGAGCACAGGATGTCTTCAGTGGTCATTTGTGAACGATCTGTGTTGTGCAGCGAGGGCCCAGTCGTCTGCGTAGCCAAACTTCCTAGATTGTGTGTTTGGAATGTCGGGCATGTAAAGATTGGAGAAGGTAGGGCAAGGGCTGAGCCCTGTGGTAGCGGGTCGGGTCGGGTCAGTCTCTCAGTGCCCTTTAAACAATCAGTCCACATACCTGGGTAGGTTTCAGGTTGTCTGTTGCCTGCCCCTTCACTCTGTGATGGTAGATACTGGTTTAGCCGATAAAAGCAGCATTGACGAAAAGTCAGCTAAATACCTACCACGCAAAGGCCGCATAACACCAGCCCATCGACAGCAACTAACAGTTAGTTACACTTTCGGGTCTTCGGGATTCTTGCGTGACTTGTTTGAAAAATGTGTAAAGTTTCCTGTAAGCTGGGTTATTGCCGTTAGAACACAGAAAATAGCTATCAAGTCCTTACTTACTATCCCTACACTAATTATACAGTGTTACTGTCTCTGAAACAATTTCACACCCAAAAGCAGCCAGAAGATGTTTAGCCCGACCCTATATTATAAACGTCCTAAACAATCACTGACCCATGGCTACTTGCGAGTTAATACGTAGTCCTTCTTCTTCTTCTTCTTCTTCTTCTTCTTCTTCTTCTTCTTCCTCCTTTGGCACTCCATCCCGGGATGGGACTAGACCGCCTCAATAATTTTCTGCCATTCCTCTCTGGACTCCGCCGTGAACCTCCAGTTACGGCGACCGACTCTGGCAGCGTCCTCTCCAACCTCGTCGCTCCATCTCAACCTAGGTCGTCCTCTTGCTCGTCTTCCTCCAGGTTCACTACAGAAGGATTTCTTTGCGGGATCTGTCTCATTGAGTCGCATTACATGTCCAGCCCATCTCAGTCTACACAGCTTTATGAACTTTACCACATCATCCTCCTTATAGCAGTCATAAAGTTCGTCATTTCTTCGCCTTCTCCAGGTCCCATTTTCATACGCAGGTCCAAAAGTCCTCCTCAGTATATTTCTTTCATGTGATCTCAGTTTGTTTTCACGCTGCTTCGTAATTGTCCATGTTTCTGAGCCATACGTAAGTACTGGGCTTATCAGCGTTTTGTAAAGTCGGCACTTAGTCCATCATGATATAACCTTGGATTTAAAACGTCGCAACATTCCAAAGTAGTATCGGTTAGAAGCACTTATGCGAGCTTCTATCTTTAAGCCCAGATATGTTAAAAATTCCACTCGCTCAAATATTATTCCATCAACGGTTATTGTGGACTGTAAGGGTTGGTTAGTGCCATTATACATATACTTCGTCTTTCCTTCATTAATTCTCAGGCCCATATTCTCTGCACTCAGTTTTACAGCGGAAAATGCACTTTGTAGATCTCTAAGTGTTCCGCTCATTAAATCCAAGTCATCTGCATATCCCAGCAATTGTACAGACTTATAGTAGATAGTTCCTCTTGTCTGAATACCCGATTCGCGTACCACTTTTTCAAGCGTCAGGTTGAAAAGTAGGCAGGAAATCCCATCTCCTTACCTTAGCCCAGTTCGAGTGGAAAACTGAGACGGTAGCCTTGACTGCACTCGCGCGGTACACTGGGAACACTTTAGGGTGACCTCTATTACATACACCAGTTTTCCAGGCACTCGATATTCCCGCATTGCCTCGTAAAGTTTGACCCGGTTTATTGTGTCATATGCAGATTTTAAGTCAATGAAAAGGTGGTGCACACCAACATTGAAATAATCCGTCTTTTGTACTATTTGTCGGAGAGTAAATACCTGGTTTACAGTAACATTTGACTTTCCAGGTCTGAACCCGCATTGATAGCTTCCAATAATTTCTTCTCCTGTAGGTGAAGTTTACTGAACAGGATGTTTGGTAGTCCTTTATATATAACATTTAAAAGTGTTATGCCTCTGTAGTTGCTGCATTCAAATAGATCTCCATTCTTATGCATCAGACACACTATCCCTATATTCCATTCTTATGGTAAGTCATTCACTAGTGTTATTGTACAGAAATGCTGGCTGTAATGTCTCGTAATTTGCGCGAAACACGCCATGTGGAGTCCATGTATGACTCGAAAGGTTCACATGCGAAATCTCCTAAAATAAATCACCCACAAAGCTCAAACTTCCTCGAAATACCCAACACTGTAGTTGCTTTTTATCTACACAGGAACCGATCAAACGCACGGATTTCTTCATTTTGGTACAAATTTGATCAGTGCAATTTAACATAGGTGTTTAGTAGAAGGAGGCTCCAGATTGACTATCTCGACTCGCACATTTGAGGCACAAAGCCCTACTCAAACGCGCGGGAAACGCTGAATTCCTGTTGGTTAGTATGTTAAGCAGCCAATCAGACCAAATGGTTCAAATGGCTCTGAGCACTATGGGACTCAACTGCTGTGGTCATCAGTCCCCTAGAACTTAGAACTACTTAAACCTAACTAACCTAAGGACATCACACACATCCATGCCTGAGGCAGGATTCAAACCTGCGACCGTAGCAGTCTCACGGTTCCGGACTGCGCGCCTAGAACCACGAGACCACCTTGGCCGGCCAATCAGACCATCAAGAGCACTACTACACTCGCGGAATTTCTAATGTCAGCTACAAGCAATTTAGACTAGAAATCTCGTAATTACGAAACTAGATAAAACTGAATGAAAACAAAATACAATTCCTTTCTACAAAATAAATTGCTAATAAATTTGTGAGGTGTGCTTTACAAAATCAAGCTCAATTGGACATGTGACACAAATTCCCCTTTTACACAACTACTTTCTCTTGCATACATTTACATAGTTATAGTACAATATCACATTTTCCTGTATGTACGTCATCCATTCACTCTCTTGTCTCTCCTAAAACGCAAACCAAAATATGGTGAATTAATAATTTTCCAAAGTACTTTTAATAATGTTAGAAATGTAATGAAACTAAAGAAAACTTCAGAAAATTAGATTGTATGAACCTATCCTCTTAGTTGTAGTTTCAGTTGATACTAGAGACGAATACCTTACAGTGCCTCACTCAGTTTCACAATGCCAGCAAGGTTATTACGTGTTTAGGTAAAAATTTATATCTTCGAAAGTATGGAAGTTATTGATGTAAAATTTGAATAGCATGGTTGTGCTATGCATAGAATTTGGTATACGAAGTATGAAAAAGATTGATTTATATTTAAATGGTATTTATCCAGATTGATAGAGATTATCCGTAACGCATTGCACGCAGCATTAGTCAAGTAAACCACTCGCATGGCCCAATAGGAAGTGTCAGCTGTGCGTGCGTGAAAACCATCTCCTCTCTTCCCGCCTCCACGGCAAACTACGTTTTGATGCAAGGTAACAACTCGTAATAATTTGCTACATTACGTTAGCCCGTTGTTGAGTATTTTCGCGGAGCTCTTTCTTTTTCCAGTAAACACTTTAAAAGCTCTCCCTAAATGTGTGTTATCAATCAGTCTTACAGTACAGCTGCGTGGAATTATTTGAATTAGTTTGTGCAACAGCTCTTGTCTTCAGACAGCGTCATAAGCTGCTCTCAGATCTGTGAAAGCAGTTGATGTTTTTTACTTTTTCTGATAGCCTGCCTCTGTATAGGTTGTCAGGGAAAGCACTTGGTCATTGCGCTCGTTCGCCTGGTATTGATTCCAGTATTTTTGGGCTCAGTCTGTTATATAGGAGTCTCTCGAGCAGCGTATATACACTATGTGATCAAAAGTATCCGGACACCTGGCTGAAAATGACTTAAAAGTTCGTGGTGCCCTCCATTGCTAATGCTGGAATTCAGTATGGTGTTCGCCCAGCCTTAGTCTTGATGACAGGTTACACTCTCGCAGGCATATGTTCAGTGCGGTGCTGGAAGGTTTCTTGGGGAATGGCGACCCATTCTTCACGGAGTGCTGCACTGAGAAGGGGTATCGATGTCAGTCGGTGAGGCCTGGCACAAAGTCCATGTTCCAAAACATCCCAAAAGTGTTCTGTAGGATTCAGGTCAGGACGCGACACTCTGGCAACACCTCTTCATAGCTCTAGAGATAGCCATTATTTTCACTTACATCCTTGTGCACCTCACAGTTGAAAGCTATCAAAAATGCTGCCAGGTGTCAGGAACTTGACTTGATTGTAGGAGCTTCATAGTAGTAAAGAATAATAGTTTATTAAAAATTCATGTGTAATGTGGCATTTTTTCACCCTCTCATTGTTTATAATGCCATATCTCCTGATCTCTGTCATACAATTATATAATTTTGTAGGTACATTCAGTGGCTTATGTGGGTACTGTCTGCAAAATATTTCATGTATAGACGTAGTAGCAAAGAGTTAATAAATTGAAAGATGCACAATGCGGCAATTTTTCACACATCTCGTTTATGACATCATGTCTCCTGACTGTGTGTAGTGCCATGATATAATGTTGTAGATGCATTTTGTGGCATATGTGGATACTGTTTGTGAAATTTATTGCAAATAGAGTTAGTAGCATAGAAGTAATAAATTTAAACGTCATCCATGACGCAGCAGTTTTTCACATATGTCATTGTGTATGATGTCATATCTAGTGAACCATGATCACTATGTGATCAAAAGTATCTGGAAACTTGGCTGAAAATACTTAAAAGTTGGTGGCGCCATCCATCGGTAAAACTGGAATTCAATATGGTTTCAGCCCACCTAATCCTTGATGACAGCTTCCACTCTCTCTCAGGCATACGTTCACTCAGGTGCTGGAAGGTTTCTTGGGGAATGGCAGCCCATTCTTCACCGAGTGCTGCACTGAGGAGAGGTATCAACGTCAGTCTGTGAGGCCTGCCACGAAGTCAGTGTTCCAACTCATCCTAAAGGTGTTCTGTAAGATTCAGGTCAGGACTCCGTGCAGGCCAGTCCATTACAGCGATGTTATTGTCATGTAACCACTCCGCCACAGGCCGTGCATTATGAACAGGTGCTCGATCGTGTTGAAAGATGCAATCGCCATCACCGAATTGCTTCTCAACAGTGGGAAGCAAGAATGTGCTTAAAACATCAATGTAGGCCTGTGCTGTGATAGTGCTATGCAAAACAAAACAACAAGGGGTTCAAGCCCCCTCCATGAAAAACACAACCACATACCACCACCACCACCACCACCACCACCACCACCTTCGAATTTTACTGTTGGCACTACACACACTGGCAGATTACGTTCACCGGGCATTCGCCATACCCATGTAATGCCTCCAAAATTTTTTATGTGAAATCTCTTTAAAGATTTTAAAATAAAGCATATGTTATTGACATTCTACGTCTTTATTCTTCATGTTTACATATTTATTTCCCAAAATAGTCACCCGGGCGACGAAAACATTTCTCCCAATGAGAGACCAGTTTTGTTGATACCGGCATTGAAGAATGTTTGACTTGTTGAAGGAGCCACAATCTTACCCGAGCTTGCACTGCTTCATCACTAGCAAGTTGAAGTCCCCAAAGGTGTTCTTAAAGTTTTGGAAACAGATGAAAGTTGCATGGAGCCAAGTCGGGACAGGATGGAGAACGATCGGTGACAGTGAGTCCAATGTGTGGTATTGATAGAGATGTCACAGTGCTTGTGTCATGCTGAAGGAAAGGGTGATCTGTAAGTGGATAAACTCCTGGAATTTGACACTCGAGTACAGCATTCTATTTCGATATAGTTACGTAACACACCACCATGTTACATTCTTATTTTCGGAGTTTCAAGTGGCAGAGAACAGCAAATATGTAGACATGAAGAATAAATATGTAGAATGTTAATTATGCATTTTATTTAAAAACCTTTAAGAGTTTTCACATATAAAATTGGGAGGCATTACTTTGCAGCACGCCCTCATATATTCAGCATGTTATCTTGGATCTTCTTCGTTCACAGATAACGGCTGTATGAAAAAGTGACCAAGAGAAGATTGATGACACTATTTCAGCACATTTCTGAGATGTATTGCTTCCATCATAACTGGAAAATAGTGCCAAAATCATCGCTGCTTCTAGGAATTGGCATGATTTCTCATGAATAGCATGACCACCAAAAAAGTCTGAGATATATAGTGATAACTAAAGTTCCAGCATTTTCAATCGTGCTCATCATTGTTAAACCTGCTGATCACTACAGTAGCTGATATAGATATGAGAGTATTATGTAATGACTATAAACTCAGTACCCAGATTCCAGGACAGGGCAAGTGCTTCTTCTCCCTGCCCCCTCCCCCCTCCCCCTCTTTCCCATCCCCTCGCATCTTAAAATTTTCCTCAGTAGTGCCACTTAGTAATCTCCCATTCATAATCTAGTGGGAAATACAATGTTTGGTGGAAAAATCTGATCTTGCAGCTTAAGCCAGTATACCAACTTCTCTTCTGTTCTATTTCCATGAAACATCTTCAGCATGTTTTTATACATCTGTTGACTCTGATTACATCACAATTCTAGATTTCATAAGGTTGCTTGTTAGTTTTAAAGCCTTATAGCTCGAAAATATCTGACGATTTGGAGCTGCTTGTGACTACTCGATTCCGGAGCTCACAGGCGGCAATTGTTTTGCTTTTTCATGAAACCACAGGAAGAGTTTGTACCAGATGTGTGGTTCTCCCAACAGAATTGCTGCAGGGTTTTCAATGTCTCAGGTGCTTGGGAAACTGTAGATAAATGGAAAGATCATTTACTAACCTGCTTCCAAACAATCTGATTAATAGAATTCGGTGGTGGAATTCTGCTAGAAATGTCGCATTTTGCTGCTGAAACATCATCAAAGTGCTCTAGGTAGATGTACTTCTGTAGAATGTGGAGCTTAAATCAGATATTGTGCAGACATATGGGATCCAAATTTGTCTGAGCTGTGCAACTGGATTTGTGATTCCCTGTCAGAAAGGTCACAACCATAATAATTGATAGAAAGTGAAACCAGAGTTGTATCTGGGATTCCCCAAGGAAATGCTATTAGCCCTCTCGGTTATTCATCATAATTATCATCATAATTATCATCATAATTTTCTTTGGGCCTTTGTCCCACTTCATCGCGGGATTGGTCGAGTTACTAGCGACTTGGTGATTTTAGTGTTACAGGGTGGGCAGATGCCTTTCCTGTCACCACCCTGTCCCCCTCCCCCCCCCCCTCCCCCCCCCCCCCCCCGACTGAAATGCCTAGAACCGCTCAGCCACACCGGCCGGCTCTATTAAGTTTCTGGTAAATCGCATAAATGTAAAGCTAAACACCTATGGATTACAACTATGAACAACTGAAGTTGGATTCGTCACACAGAAGATGTTGTGTGGAAGATGAGCCAAAGATTGCATTTTTTCGGCATAACACTTAGAATGTGTAAAATATCTACTAAAGAGACTGCTTACTTTAGGCTTGTCCATCTCCTTCTCGAGTATTAATGCACAATATGGGACCCTTACCAGGTAGGATTAATGGAGAATGACTAAAAAGTTAAAAATGATCGGCTCATTTTATATTATCATGAGATACGGAAGAGCTTCATGGTTATGACAAGCAAGTTAGGGTGTTAATAATTAAACCAAAGGCATTTTTCATTGCTGTGATATCTTATCAGAAAATTTCATTCAGACTTTCTATTCTTAATGTTTAAATGTTTTGTTTACCATCATAATAAAATAAGAGAGGTCAGAGCTAGCTCAGAAAGATTTAGGTGTTCACTTTTCCCATGTGGTATTCACATGTTGAATGGTAGAGAAATATTTTGAAAATGTTTCTTTCAGTTAATTACATGTGAATTGCAGAGTAATGATGTATATGTAGAACACTGCCTAAGTCATGGGGAATGTTGCAAGTATCAACTTCCCTACGTGCTACAAAATTTAGATGGAAAATTTAACTACTAATATTATTTATAATTGTCTAATTTACTAGGTGTCTTTGAGCATAATATGTTGCTCTGAACTTACTGCCTTCATTGTAAATGAATTTAGCATATATAATTACCGAGGAAAGTATTAAAAAAGGACTATTCATGTTGTTCACGAATGTGTTGGAAGATCAGGTTATTAGCCTTCAGAACTTGTTCTCAGACTATGCACTTCCATGAGAAGTCAGTTCTGTGAGAATTGTTGTGCAATTCAGGGAGCTTTGTAAGAAATTTGGTGCATGGTGCAGTGTCCAGTGTTTGGCAGCTGGCTCTAAACATGAGTAAATGTTCACATATGAACGAAAATTGTCAATATTGTTTAAGTTTATGATCAGTGCTAAATCCCTACCATTAGCAACATTGCCAGGTTTTTTGATATAAAGTGGCACAAGCAAGGAAATACTGTGTGAAGAAGGAAAAGGTAGTCAACGTTTGGTGGAAAGGATTCTGTAAACCTGTTTCGATCAACAAAAAATGTCTGGTTAGATTCTAAGAATAGTTATAATATTTCAAAATCATGTTTTAATTGGTGTCAGTATGGCGAACTGATCTTCAGACATCTCTGACGGTTTATGCAGAGAAACCCAGGTTGAACCACGTGTACAGTGATCAGTGACAAGCCAGTCCATAAATTTTCCTGCTCTGCTGATACACAGGTTCCATTAGACTGGTAGGATGAACAGATACCTGGCATCACTTAGTTGCTGACAATGCCAGCATTCAATGGTGGAGCAGTGAAATACTTATGTATGTGGACTTACATGGAAGCTAGGAAAATGATCTGTCCATTAATGTATTCTTATGATGATGATGTTTGGTGGAAGTGATGATGTGGTCTGTAGCTATTTTTCCTGATATTCTCTGGGCTAACACAGATATTTTGAGAGATGTTTTAGACACCAGCATGTATCCTCACTCTATGACAATCATTATGAACGCTCTTTTTTTTCATATGTATCATAGTGTTCTCACCTACAATGGAAGGACCTATATACACTCCTGGAAATGGAAAAAAGAACACATTGACACCGGTGTGTCAGACCCACCATACTTGCTCCAGACACTGCGAGAGGGCTGTACAAGCAGTGATCACACACACGGCACAGCAGGAACCGCGGTGTTGGCCGTCGAATGGCGCTAGCTGCGCAGTATTTGTGCACCGCTGCTGTCAGTGTCAGCCAGTTTGCTGTGGCATACAGAGCTCCGTCGCAGTCTTTAACACTGGCAGCATGCCGCGCCAACGTGGACGTGAACCGTATGTGCAGTTGACGGACTTTAAGCGAGGGTGTATAGTGGGCATGCGGGAGGCCGGATGGACGTACCACCGAATTGCTCAACACGTGGGGTGTGAGGTCTCCACAGTACATCGATGTTGTCGCCAGTGGTCGGCGGAAGGTGCACGTGCCCGTCGACCTGGGACCGGACCGCAGCGACGCACGGATGCACGCCAAGACCGTAGGATCCTACGCAGTGCTGTAGTGGACCGCACCGCCACTTCCCAGCAAATTAGGAACACTGTTGCTCCTGGGGTATCGGCGAGGACCATTCGCAACCGTCTCCATGAAGCTGGGCTACGGTCCCGCACACCGTTAGGCCGTCTTCCGCTTACACTCCAACATTGTGCAGCCCGCCTCCAGTGGTGTCGCGACAGGCGTGAAAGGAGGGACGAATGGAGATGTGTCGTCTTCAGCGATGAGAGTCGCTTCTACCTTGGTGCCAATGATGGTCGTATGCGTGTTTGGCGCCGTGCAGGTGAGCGCCTCAATCAGGACTGCATACGACCGAGGCACACAGGGCCAACACCTGGCATCATGGTGTGAGGAGCAATCTCCTACACTGGCCGTACACCTCTGGTGATCGTCGAGGGGACACTGAATAGTGCACGGTACATCCAAACTGTCATCGAACCCATCGTTCTACCATTCCTAGACCGGCAAGGGAACTTGCTGTTCCAACAGGACAATGCACGTCCGCATGTATCCCGTGCCACCCAACGTGCTCTAGAAGGTGTAAGTCAACTACCCTGGCCAGCAAGATCTCCGGATCTGTCCCCCATTGAGCATGTTTGGGACTGGATGAAGCGTCGTCTCACGCAGTCTGCACGTCCAGCACGAACGCTGGTCCAAATGAGGCGCCAGGTGGAAATGGCATGGCAAGTCGTTCCACAGGACTACATCCAGCATCTCTACGATCGTCTCCATGGGAGAATAGCAGCCTGCATTGCTGCGAAAGGTGGATATACACTGTACTAGTGCCGACATTGTGCATGCTCTGTTGCCTGTGTCTATGTGCCTGTGGTTCTGTCAGTGTGATCATGTGATGTATCTGACCCCAGGAATGTGTCAATAAAGTTTCCCCTTCCTGGGACAATGAAATCACGGTGTTCTTATTTCAATTTCCAGGAGTGTATTTTGTTTAAAAGATAATCAAGTGGATTTCCTGGACTGGCCTGCCAAGTCTTGACCTAATGTTTTTAACATCTTTTACATGATATTGAAGATGTATTTGCTTATCACTTCACTTTGTCCAAAAACCCTGCAACAAGTATTGACCACATTTCGTAAAGAATGAAAAACTAGCTCTGCCTTCTTTGTATCTGAACCGAGTAGAAAAATCTTTAAGCAAGATGTCACACTCTAGTATTAGTGCCACAATGACAATGAGAGAGGTTAGGGCAAAGTCAGAAGTGTGCAGGCAACAGTTTTTTTCCTTCTCGCCATCTGTAAACAATACTCGAAGGAGTATGGTAGTTAACATTGGCAACAGTTAGTCTTCCATATAGTGTACTTATACCTGTCATCTGTAAAAAGATGTATTGAAGAAACCAGTGTAACAAGCTGCAGACCTGGTGTCAGAACAGCTAGAGCTCTGTCTTCAGAATGATGTAAATTATTTAGTTTGAGACCAGTGAATATCTGTTATAACTATAAAGTGAACTGTGTCTTGTGGCACTAAATAACTGTCATGGTGTACTGCTATGGAAAATTTTAGATTAAATGCAGTTCAAAAACTTCGTAATTACATTGTTTAGATACCACTCTTTTAAGTCAACACATTTTGTACATTTCATGCATGAGTAGATGCCACTGCTGAAATGTAAACTGTGATGCTCTGTAAAATACCCTTTACATATTAGTAATTCTTCATGAACCCAAATTGTTACAGACCCGCAGATTTCTTTAGCTGGAGGAATAAGTGGAAGTTAGTGGGTACCAAATCTATTAAATATGATGGATGATCCAATACTTGAGAGCCTCCTGTTTTCCTATTGCCAAATTACTTTTGTGGACAAGTGTATTGTCCTGATAAATGATAGAAGTTGCAGTCCAGGACTCTTCTCATGTAATTTATTTTCAATTAATTGGCGCAGAAGAGAAGGACCAGACCAATTACTGTTCTCATCCTTGTCAAATAAAACCTTGTGCACTCCCCCTTTTTTACTTGACATGCATTATTGCAGAATGTATACAAACATAACAAAATCAAAGCTTTGTGAACATCAGTGTCGTTCTGTGACAGACCAAGCAGCCTTCTTTACCCTCATAAAAGAAAATTGTAAAGTTTTTTGTTATTTGCATTAATAATTAATGATTCAGGACAAGAATCTGTCTATGTACCAAGTAAAACACATAGAAAGGGAACAGCAAAGATAACTTGATTGTTAATTACTGTGTGGCTCAAAATACATATTACTGTGTTAATTGTTGTGTGGCTCGGTGTATTCAATACTTGTTTTATGGATATAATTCTCCTTGCATTCAGTGGAGAGAAAAAAAATGTGAATGTGAGGAAATAAGGTCTCTTAGGCTGATAATTAATGTATAACAAGTTCACATGAAAGCCTCACATTTAGCACTTTTGTAGAAACTGAATACATCAGGCATGTAGAGCATGTTTGATAAAGACTCTTAGTCTGTAAACTTGTATTTATTGATATGTCATTGGTTAGTCTTGATTTCTATGTGCAAAACTGAAAGAGTGTTGAAAAATAGTGAGCAGAACTTTTAATACTGAATTATTGTATTCAAATTACATTGCGCTACTGAGGCATGTCCGTAAGGGAAGTACCATTTTGGGGGAAAAAAAAAACTAATGACAAATGTTTTTTCAAACCAAAATTTCTTTTTAGTATAAAGAACATTTCTTAAACTACCTGTGTACAAAGTTGCCACCATTGTTCAGACATTTGTCATAGTGGGAAACAAGCTTTACTATACTGTCTATGTAGGAAGATACTGCCAGTGAGGATATCCACATCTGAACTCCATTTTTTGTGTCATTTTCTGCTTGTTGTGAGTTGCTTCACAGAGGCGAAAGCATCAGTTTGGTATTTTACTGTGAAATCTTTTGTGTGCAGTTGAAAACAAGAGACGTGGAATGCTCAGTCAAAGTACTGTGTTGCTTCATGACAATGCTCATCCCCATTCTGCTGGCGTCACTGAAAATCTTATTCAACAATTTGTATGTAGTTTAATTGCTCAATGTACAGCCTCAGTCTTGCATCTTCTGACTAGCATTTGTTCTTGAACTTGAAGCGTGGTTTGGGAGGAAGACCTTTTCACCATGATGACTATGGAAACAAATGATGTTTAGCAGTGACTGTCTTTACTAGCTGCATCTTTCCATAAGAGGGCACAGAAAGTTGATTCCCTGCCATGACAAATGCCTGAAAAATGGTGGCAACTGCGTAGAAAAATAGTTTCAGAAATTCTCTTTCTTGCAAAAATAAATTTTTGTTTGAAAAAATGTTTGATCAGTTTTTTTTGCAAAATGATACTTATTTTCCAAACTCACCTTATAATTTCACTAAATTCAGATATTAAATGTACTATAACTTTTTGATGCAGCATCTCACTTCAAGCACTAAGAATATTCATGATGCAAAAAAAAGCCCCAATAAACTATGAATTGTTGCATTAATAGTAAACAGATTTATTGTCACTAATTTGCATTGTTGTGGCAAATAAAAGAAAGGCATGTCTTTGACAAATGTTCAGGAAAGGATGCAATGCCCTACAACATCCTTTCTCAGTTGTGTTGTTGTGGTCTTCAGTCCTGAGACTGGTTTGATGCAGCTCTCCATGCTAATCTATCCTGTGCAAGCTCCTTCATCTCCCAGTACCTACTGCAACCTATGTCCTTCTGAATCTGCGTAGTGTATTCATCTTTTGGTCTCCCTCTACGATTTTTACCCTCCACACTGCCCTCCAATGGTAATTTGTGATACCTTGGTGCCTCAGGACATGTCCTACCAACCGATCCCTTCTTCTAGTCAAGTTGTGCCACAAACTTCTCTTCTCTCCAATTCTATTCAATACCTCTTCATTAGTTTCGTGATCTACTCACCTAATCTTCAACATTCTTCTGTAGCACCACATTTCAAAAGCTTATATTCTCTTCTTGTCCAAACTATTTATTGTCCATGTTTCACTTCTATACATGGCTACACTCCATACAAATACTTTCAGAAACGACTTCCTGACACTTAAATCTATACTCAATGTTAACAAATTTCTCTTCTTCAGAAACGCATTCCCTGCCATTGCAAGTCTACATTTTATATCCTCTCTACTTCAATCACCATCAGTTATTTTTCTCCCCAAATAGCAAAACTCATTTACTACTTTAAGCGTCTCATTTCCTAATCTAATTCCCTCAGATCACCCGATTTAATTCGAATACATTCCATTATCCTCGTTTTGCTTTTGTTGATGTTAATCTTATATTCTCCTTTCAAGACACTGTCCATTCCATTCAACTGCTCTTCCAAGTCCTTTGCTGTCTCTGACACAATTACAATGTCATCGGCAAACCTCAAAGTTTTTATTTCCTCTCACTGAATTTTAATACCTACTCCGAATTTTTCTTTTGTTTCCTTTACTGCTTGCTCAATATACAGATTGAATAACATCGGGGACAGGCTACAACCCTGTCTCACTCCCTTCCCAACCACTGCTACCCTTTCATTTCCCTCGACTCTTACAACTGCCATCTGGTTTCTGTACAAATTGTAAATAGCCTTTCGCTCCCTGTATTTTACCCCTGCCACCTTCAGAATTTGAAAGAGAGTATTCCAATCAACATTGTTTAAAGCTTTCTCTAAGTCTACAAATGCTAGAAAAGTAGGTTTGCCTTTCTTTAGTCTAGCTTCTAAGATAAGTCGTAGGGTCAGTATTACCTCACGTGTTTCAATATTTATATTTCTACGGAATCCAAACTGATCTTCCCTGAGGCCGGCTTCTACTAGTTTTTCCATTCGTCTGTAAAGAATTCGCGTTAATATTTTGCAGCTGTGACTTATTAAACTGATAGTTCGGTAATTTTCACACCTGTCAGCACCTGCTTTCTTTGGGATTGGAATTATTATATTCTTCTTGAAGTCTGAGGGTATTTCGCCTGTCTCATACATCTTGCTCACCAGCTGGTAGAGTTTTGTCATGACTGGCTCACCCAAGGCCATCAGTAGTTCTAATGGAATGTTGTCTACTCCCGGGGCGTTGTTTCGACTCGGGTCTTTCAGTGTTCTGTCAAACTTTTCACGCAGTATCATATCTCTCATTTCGTCTTCATCTACATCCTCTTCCATTTCCATAATATTGTCCTCAAGTACATCGCCTTTGTATAGACCCTCTATATACTCCTTCTACCTTTCTGCTTTTCCTTCTTTGCTTAGAACTGGGTTTCCATCTGAGCTCTTGATATTCATACAAATGGTTCTCTTTTCTCCAAAGGTCTCTTTAATTTTCCTGTAGGCTGTATGTATCTTACCCCTAGTGAGATAAACCTCTATATCCTTACATTTGTCCTCTAGCCATCCCTGCTTAGCCATTTTGCACTTCCTGTCGATCTCATTTTTGAGACATTTGTATTCCTTTTTGCCTGCTTCATTTACTGCATTTTTATATTTTCTCCTTTCATCAATTAAATTCAATATTTCTTCTGTTACCCAACGATTTCTACTAGCCCTTGTCTTTTTACCTACTTGATCCTCTGCTGCCTTCACTACTTCATCCCTCAGAGCTACCCATTCGTCTTCTACTGTATTTCTTTCCCTCATTCCTATCAATTGTTCCCTTATGCTCTCCTTGAAACTCTGTACAACCTCTGGTTCTTTCACCGTATCCAGATTTTATGTACTTAAATTCCCACCTTAAATTGTAATAATTAAATTATGCTCTGTGCAAAATTCTAACAGGCGGCTTCCTCTTTCATCTCTTAGCCCTAATCCATATTCACCCACTATGTTTCCTTCTCTCCCTTTTCCTACTGACGAATTGCAGTCACCCATGACTATTAAATTTTCGTCTCACTTCACTACCTGAATAATTTCTTTTATCTCATCATACATTTCTTCAATTTCTGCGTCATCTGCAGAGCTAGTTGGCATATAAGCTTGTACTACTGTAGTGTGCATGGGCTTCGTGTCTATCTTGGCCACTATAATACGTTCACTATGCTGTTTGTAGCAACTTACCTGCACTCCTATTTTTTTATTCATTATTAAACCTACTCCTGCATTACCCCTATTTGATTTTGTGTTTATAATCCTGTATTCACCTGACAAGAAGTCTTGTTCCTCCTGCCACCAGACTTCACTAATTCACACTATATCTAACTTTAACCTATCCATTTCCCTTTTTAAATTTTCTAACCTACCTGCCCGATTAAGGGATCTGACATTCTACGCTCCGATCCATAGAATGCCAGTTTTCTTTCTCCTGATAATGACGTCCTCTTGAGTAGTTCCCGCCCAGAGATCCGAATGGGGGACTATTTTACCTCCGGAATATTTTACCCAAGAGGACGCCATCATTATTTAACCGTACAGTAAAGCTGCATGCCCTCGGGAAAAGTTACGGCTGTAGTTTCCCCTTGCCTTCAGCCGTTCACAGTACCACAACAGCAAGGCCATTTTGATTAATGTTACAAGGCCAGATCAGTCAATCATTCAGACTGTTCAGATCAGTCAATCATTCAGACTGTTGCCCCTGCAACTACTGAAAAGGCTGCTGCCCCTCTTCAGGAACCACACGTTTGTCTGGCCTCTCAACAGATACCCCTCCGTTGTGGTTGCGCCTACGGTACGGCTATCTGTATAGTTGACGCACACAAGTCTCTCGACAAACGGCAAGGTCCATGGTTCATTGGGGGGGGGGGGGGGGGGCGCCTTTCTCAGTAGTCTTCATTATTATCATTACTTTTGTAGTTATTTATGCAATTAATTTATAGTGAAAGCAACAGGTTGTTGTAAAAGACTGTATTGTCATTAGCCACTGATATGATACCTCAATGACAACATTGGTAACAAATTATAATACTACTGCTGCTGCTAGTGGTAATATAATAATAATAATAATAATAATAATAATAATAATAATAATAATAATAATAATAATAATAATAATACATTAACAACGACAACAGTAACTTGGTATGAATTAGTGTGTGTCGATAAGAGAATACAATACAAGACTTGAAGATCACAAACAGTTTTGTTTTTCTAGAAATAAATCCTGCAAACAAGATGTTGTGACATGCTTGCTTGCAAATGTAAAACACAAGAATAAAGGCATGGTTTTTGCTTTCTTTCAGTGGTTTTCCTCAAATGATGCGGAAGGTAGAGTGTACTTCTACCAAGAGAACAGCAGTGAATCATCGTGGAGATTGCCAGAAGTACCATCTACAATGTTGGAAGTATGTGTATTTGATTCATTAATTGTTATTATCTATGACAAATTGTATGCTTGTTTAGTGACAATTCAAAGTGGCACTTTTCTTTTCATGTATTAATATTTGTTTGAGGAATTTTTCATGATACTGCAGAATGTTTTATTACAAAACACCATGCTTTTCAATCATGGGTGCTGCAATCACAATTTCCACCAGCAAATGCAGTGGCACCTTGAAGCATTTCCAGTCTCAGTCTTCAAATAAAAAGGATGTACTTTTTGACATGTTACAAATCATTATTCAATATTAAAAGCATGTCACATATTTAGATTTGTGCTGCAGTGTGTGCTGATACAGATGGCAGACTAAATGAGAACTGGATAACCAAAGTAACTCTGCATTTGTGAAAGTGCTAGATCATGACTTGAACACAGAAATCCTAACCATCTCCGGTAAAGCAGGTCCCCAGGTTGAGCCACTTGAGCACATCTCTTGGTCATATGCCAACTGGTGACCTGTCGTTAGCTCTCCCCTTACAGCTTTCCACGGAGGATCTACTGCCCTTCAGTTTATCTTGTCCTCCTATAGCTTCTACTTCTGTGTAGTTCACTTAAGACGTTTGAAAGACTCTTTTTGAATCCGGCTGCAAAATTGTTTTATCAGCTGCCCAAATGAGAATGTTTAGTCAGACAGTGGTTCCCATAGGGATTTAGGGCATTTGATAGTGACAGGGGATATTTAATTTGCTAAGCAGATTCAGAAGGATGTAGGTTGCAGTAGGTACTGGGAGATGAAGAAGCTTGCACATGATAGAGTAGCATGGAGAGCTGCATCAAACCAGTCTCAGGACTGAAGACAACAACAACAACCATCATTTAGAATTTCTGTAGGAATTGAATGCCCAGTACTGTTGTACAAGATACATGTTAAGCCACTTCAGAATTTCAGGTGGTTATAGACTTGTAAGATACAGATTAAAAATAGATACAAAGCTAGGGAAAAAACTGAATAATCAGGCAGGAAGACAGAAATGTAGAATATGATAACCTATTTAAGAATAAGGTTGATCGGTTTGTTGTTGTTGTTGTTGTTGTCGTCGTCGTCTTCAGTATGAAGACTGTTGGTGCAATTCTCCATACTACTCTACCCTGAGCAAGTCTCTTCATTTCCAAATAGTTGCTGTAACCTACATCCTTTTGGGCCTGCTTACTGTTTTTACCTCTTTTATTTAGTACCTCCTCATTGGTTACATCATCTACCCGTCAACTCTTCAGATTTTTTCTACACTGTCACGTTTCAAAAGCTGCTATTGTCTTGTTGCCTGAACTATGTATTGTCCACATTTCACTTCCATACAAAGCTACACTCCAGAGAAATACCTTCAGAAAAGACTTCCTAACACTTAAAACTATATTTGATGTTAACTAATTTCTCTTCTTTAGAAACATTTTTCTTTCCATTGCCATTCTAAATTTTCTATTCTCTTTGTCATCTTCAGGTATTTTACTATGCACATAGCAAAATTCTTCTACTACTTTTATTGTCTCACTTCCTAATCCGATACCAGTAACGTTGCCTGATTTAATTTGACTACATTCAATTAGTCTTGTTTTGCTTTTGTTGGTGATCATGTTTTATGTTCCTTTCAAGACATTGTCAATTATATTCAACAGATATTCCAAGTCCTTTGCTATCTGTGACAGAAATACAGGATGTACATAAAGTCCAGGAACACTTTCAATTATTTATTGCACAAGAACTAAACATTGTAAGAATGTCATACATATTGCATTTTAAAGAGAAACTCTAAAAGTTTTTTTACAAACATTCGATATGTGAACCATGAGTGACCCAGGAGACGTAATATGGTAATTTAATTCTTGCCATAACCGTCCCAGCATGGACTGCATGACTGTGGCAGTAGCTTCCTGTATTCTCTCCCAGAGCTCTGCTACATCAAGTGGTAGAGGCAGTACATACACCAGATCTTTAATGTGCCCTGACAGAAGAAAGTCATACGGAGTGAGATCTGGCCAACGGGGAGGCCATTTGTTGAATTCCAACACACAGAAAGCACGTCCCACACCTGAAGTCGCCAGGTTTGTGACTAGTGCTGACTATCGGCAAATTACCAAGTTAGGCTGTGTAGGTATACATGGGAAAAAAAACTTTCAGGATTTCTCTTCAAAATTACATATGTATGATATCTGTACAATGTTTGGTTCTTGTGCAATAAATAATTGAAAGTGTCCCGTACTTAATGTACACCCAGTATAATGTCATTGGCAAATGTCAAAGTTCTCATTTCTTCTCCCGGACATTAATTACTGCTCCAAATTTTTTCTTCAGTTTCCTTTTGTGCTTGCTCAAGGTACAGACTGAACAACATCGGTAATAAGCTAAAACCCTGTTCACTCCCCTCTCAAGCACTGTTTCTTTTTCATGCCCCTCAGCTGGTGCTGCTTTTATATCCACTATTATCTGACCCCAGTTGATCCCCTCTCAATTGGCAGTAGCTACACTGTATGTGTTCATTAATTTGCTTAAAGCACAATTATTGAATGAAGCACAAAACTGTCGTGGTGATGGGTTGCTACAAAAACCATCTTTATGCCTTATCACTGAGAAAACGTTTTCCAGTGGCTCTTTATTAATTTTGCGTGTTAATGAATATAACTTGGTTCCATCCAAAACATCATCAACAAACATGTTCAAAGCACTTACGTTACCCAGAAGTCCTTTAACACACTTAATCCTAGATGAAAAATCTTTCCCATTAACATCTACAAATTTCCGTGACTGTATCCATGCCTTCAGTGTCTTAAATATTTCCAAATGTCTGGAGGCACTTTTAATGCAGTTCCTTAAGGATACAGGCCCCTTAACACCATATGCATTAAATATGTCAAAAATATCATTTACTTTTTGCCAAAAATCTGCAGTAGCAGTAGTAGATGATGATATGGTACCACAAGTAACACGTGTCTCAGTACCTGCTGCTACTGTATGACTCAACACACGAACTGCAGTTCTTACCTTCATTTTTGAAAATGCTAGCATTTGGACAGCTCTTTTAGTGAGCTTGGGGGGCAACTTGTACTTCCTTTCCCAATCACTTGAGTACAACTGAGAAATGTCCTTCTGTGAAGCAGTGCCAATCCATCCTTCATCTGTTGTGTGGTTAATGTTATACCTGAATAAATTGTTGCATGTGCTTTTTATGAAGTGGGGGGGGGGGGGGGGGGTCATAAAAAAATTAGATCTTACTCCCTTCGTGTACTAAGCATGGATTAACTGTTGTGATACCCAGTCTGTGCCTCCACTAAACAAAATTCGAGCCTTGGTCAGTCACTCATGTTTTTACAGCAAAACCAATCTCTGTGAGTTTTTTGACATCTTCAAAAAATATGTGTGTCAGATGGGTGGCTCCTACTGGTCCTTTGGAGAAATAATATACTAATGGCTGTTTAAAATTTGAGAAGATGCCGTTAATCATTATAACTCGTGCAGTATTGGCAGCCACAGATGTACATATGAAACCCCTATCTTCAAACCCAATAACACAATTCCTAGAGCTGTCATATATCAAATTTTCCATTAGTGACATCTCATCCATAGACAAATTAAAAATTATATCAGTTTCTGGTAACTGCTGTACTTTCTGCTTCAAAAGATGAAATATGTTGTTATTTATCCCACAGTTTAACTGTATATCTTCCACATACCTTTGTAAGGTACGTACTGATGGAAGGCTAAAACAGAGTGATCAAAAACTGTATGCCTGAGTACTATAATACAAAAAAATAAGTGCAAATAATTTAGTTTCATCTTTCCATCTCAGACCACGTTTTCCATTCAATGGTATACTGATTTGGCTTATCAGTAAATAGAGAGCATCTTTTTTTAAGTACTTGGAACCAATACATTTTAAAACGAGCTTGTCCTTTAGTATTTGTGTGCTGTGACGTTGTGGTTACAGTTTATTCATACGATGGGCACTTTCCTTGTCATGTAGTAATTTTGTAGGAAGTCTAATGATTGGCACATTTTTACATTTCACCCGATTTTCCAACACGCGAATAATTTCACGTAATTGAAGCATTTCATCTTCAAAAGATGTCTGTGTTTCAGACTCTGTTGTTAGTGATTTTATATGTCTCTCGTGTAGGAACACTTGCGGTAGCTGTTTCTTCTGTGTCAGTAGACAGTTTTTTTTGTTTTTGCAGTAACACTTTCACATTTATATGGCAATTTTTTTCTTCATAATCACTGTTGTTGTTGTTGTTGTTGTTGTTGTTGTTGTGGTCTTCAGTCCTGAGACTGGTCTGATGCAGCTCTCCATGCTACTCTATCCTGTGCAAGCTTCATCATCTCCCAGTACCTACTGCAACCTACCTCCTTCTGAATCTGTTTAGTGTATTCGTCTCTTGGTCTTCCTCTACGATTTTTACCCTCTACGCTCCCTCCAATACTAAATTTGTGATCCCTTGATGCCTTAGAACATGTTCTACCAACCGATCCCTTCTTCTAGTCAAGTTGTGCCACAAACTTCTTCTCCCCAATCCTGCTCAGTACCTCCTCATTAGTTATATAATCTACCCATCTAACCTTCAGCATTCTTCTGTTGCACCACATTTCGAAAGCTTCTATTCTCTTCTTGTGGTGGTTGTGGTTAGTGTTTAACGTCCCGTTGACAACGAGGTCATTAGAGACGGAGCGCAAGCTCGGGTTAGGGAAGCATTGGGAAGGAAATCGGCCGTGCTCTTTCAAAGGAACCATCCCGGCATTTGCCTGAAACGATTTAGGGAAATCACGGAAAACCTAAATCAGGATGGCCGGAGACGGGATTGAACGTCGTCCTCCCGAATGCGAGTCCAGTGTGCTAACCACTGCGCCACCTCACTCGGTATTCTCTTCTTGTCCAAACTATTTATCGTCCATGTTTCACTTCCATACATGGCTACACTCCATACAAATACTTTCACAAATGACTTCCTGACACGTACATCTATACTCGATGTTAACAAATTTCTCTTCTTCAGAAGCGCTTTCCTTGCCATTGACAGTCTACATTTTATATCCTCTCTACTTCGACCATCATCAGTTATTTTGCTCCCCAAATAGCAAAACTCCTTTACTACTTTGTGTCTCATTTCCTAATCGAATTCCCTCAGCATCACCGGACTTATCCTCGTTTTGCTTTTGTTGATGTTCATCTTATATCTTCCTTTCAAGACACTATCCATTCCGTTCAAATGCTCTTCTAAGTCCTTTGCTGTCTCTGACAGAATTACAATGTCATCAGCGAACCTCAAAGTTTTTATTTCTTCTCCATGCATTTTAATACCTACTATGAATTTTTCTTTTGTTTCCTTCACAGCTTGCATAATACACAGATAGAATAACATCGGGGACAGGCTACAACCCTGTCTCACTCCCTTCCCAACCACTGCTTCCCTTTCATGTCCCTAGACTCATATGACTGCCATCTGTTTTCGCTCCCTGTGTTTTACCCCTGTCACCTTCAGAATTTGAAAGAGAGTATTCCAATCAACATTGTTTAAAGCTTTCTCTAAGTCTACAAATGCTAGAAAAGTAGGTTTGCCTTTCCTTAGTCTAGCTTCTAAGATAAGTCGTAGGGTCAGTATTACCTCACGTGTTTCAATATTTATATTTCTACGGAATCCAAACTGATCTTCCCCGAGGTCCGCTTCTACTTGTTTTTCCATTCGTCTGTAAAGAATTCGTGTTAGTATTTTGCAGCTGTGACTTATTAAACTGATAGATCGGTAATTTTCACGTCTGTCAACACCTGCTTTCTTTGGGATTGGAATTATTACATTCTTCTTGAAGTCTGAGGTTATTTCGCCTGTCTCATACATCTTGCTCACCAGATGGTAGAGTTTTGTCAGGACTGGCTCTCCCAAGGCCATCAGTAGTTCTAATGGAATGTTGTCTACTCCCGGGGCGTTGTTTCGACTCGGGTCTTTCAGTGTTCTGTCAAACTTTTCACGCAGTATCATATCTCTCATTTCATCTTCATCTACATCCGCTTCCATTTCCGTAATATTGTCCTCAAGTACATCGCCTTTGTATAGACCCTCTATACACTCCTTCCACCTTTCTGCTTTCCCTTCTTTGCTTAGAACTGGGTTTCCATCTGAGCTCTTGATATTCATACAAATGGTTCTCTTTTCTCCAAAGGTCTCTTTAATTTTCCTTTAGGCAGTATCTATCTTACCCCTAGTGAGATAAACTTCTACATCCTTACATATGTCCTCTAGCCATCCCTGCTTAGCCATTTTGCACTTCCTGTCGATCTCATTTTTGAGACATTTGTATTCCTTTTTGCCTGCTTCATTTACTGCATTTTTATATTTTCTCCTTTCCTCAATTAAATTCAATATTTCTTCTATAACCCAAGGATTTCTACTAGCCCTTGTCTTTTTACCTACTTGATCCTCTGCTGCCTTCACTACTTCATCTCTCAAAGCTACCCATTCTTCTTCTACTGTGTTTCTTTCCCCCATTCCTGTCAATTGTTCCCTTATGCTCTCCCTGAAACTGTGTACAACCTCTGGTTTAGTCAGTTTATCCAGGTCCCATCTCCTTCAATTCCCACCTTTTTGCAGTTTCTTCAGTTTTTGTCTACAGTTCATAACCAATATATTGTGGTCAGAATCCACATCTGCTCCTGGAAATGTTTTACAATTTAAAACCCGGTTCCTAAATCTCTGTCTTACCATTATATAATCTATCTGATACCTTTTAGTACCTCCAGGATTCTTCCTTGTATACAACCTTCTTTTATGGTTCTTGAACCAAGTTTTAGCTATGATTAAGTTGTCCTCTGTGCAAAATTCTACCAGGCAGCTTCCGCTTCCTATTTTGTTATTCATTATTAAACTGACTCCTGCATTACCCCTATTTCATTTTGTATTTATAACCCTGTATTCGCCTGACCAAAGGTCTTGTTCCTCCTGCCAGCGAACTTCACTAATGCCTACTATATCTAACTTTAACCTATCCATTTCCCTTTTTAAATTTTATAACCTACCTGCTCGATTAAGGGATCTGACATTCCACACTCTGATCCATAGAACGCCAGTTTTCTTTCTCCCTATAACGAGGTGGACTATTTTACCTCCGGAATATTTTACCCAAGAGAACGCCATCATCATTTAACCATACAGTAAAGCTGCATGCTCTGGGGAAAAAATTACCGCTGTAGTTTCCCCTTGCTTTCAGCTGTTCGCAGTACCAGCATAGCAAGGCCGTTTTGGTTAGTGTTACAAGTCCAGAACAGTCAATCATCCAGACTGTTGCCCCTTCAACTACTGAAAAGGCTGCTGCCCCTCCTCAGGAACCACACGCTTGTCTGGCCTCTGAACAGATACCCTCCATTATGGTTGCACCTACGGTACGGCTATCTGTATCGCTGTGGCACGCAAGCCTCCCCACCAACTGCAAGGTACATTGTTCTTGGGGGGGGGGGGTGATGATCACTTGCTGTAGCTTATTCTGCACGTCAAATAATGTAGGAACTGCATTCCATACCAATGTCTTCTTTACCGCGCTCATGAACTGGTTTGACTCAAAATGTAACGCACAAAACTTCACATTATTGTGCAAATAAAGGACATCTTTTTGCAGCAGGTCCTGTCTTCTGCTATTTACTAACCATTTATTGCTCCTAAAAAAGAAAAACAAGTTCATTAATTCAATACAGTTTAGAAAAAAATCGTAAATAAAGAGCACTCTAATGTGATGTTTCATACCTCTCTGTGTCCTTAGGGAACCTGAAGAATGACAAATGTGGAATGTTCTTCCTATTATTACTGCAATTGATTGCGCTACACACGCTGCCTTTCGTAAAAACCATGTTAAAAATGAATATAAACGATACTGTTTACATTTACTGAATACCGTATTCAGTAGCGTAGCTTCTCCACCGCTTGGGGCGCTGTTGTCGCGGTGTATAACAAAAATCAGCAAGAGTGTCGCGACTGTATATATTAGACTGTAGTTGTTTGCTGTTGATGCTGTGGTGTACAGAAATGTGTTGAAGTTGAGTGACTATTGAAAGATACAAGACAACTTGAACAAAATTTCTAGTTGGTGTTATGAATAGCGGCCAGCTCTAAAGGTGGAAAAATCTAAGTTAATCCTGATGAGTAGGAAGAACAAACCTGTAATGTTCGGATACAGTTTTACTATTGTCCTGCTTGACACAGTCAAGTCATTTAAATATCTAGGCATAATGCTCAAATGGAATGAGCACGTGAGAACTGTGGTAGAGAAGGTGAATGGTCAACTTCGGTTTATTGGGAGAATTTTAGGAAAGAATAGTTCACATGTAAAGGAGACCACATGTAGGACACTGGTTTGACCTGTTCGTGAGAAGTGTTTGTGATCTGTAGCAGGTTGGATTAAAGGAAAGTATCGAAGCAATTCAGTTGCGGGCTGCTAGATTTGTTGCCCATAGGTTTGAGCAACATGTGAATGTTATGGAGATGCTTCTGGAATTCATATGAGAATCCCTGGAGGGAAAACTACATTCTTTTTGAGAAAATTTAGAGAATTTACATTTGATTCTGTCTGCCAAAGATTCTACTGCTGCCAACATACATTGTGCGCAAGAACTGCGAAGATGAGAGACGAGAAATTAGGGATGATATAGATGCATAGAGATAGTTGTTTTTCCATCGCTCTAATTATGAGTAGAACAGGAAAGGAGTTGACTAGTAGTGGTACAGGATACCCTCCACCACACACTGTATGTTGACTTGGGGAATATCTATATAAATGTACATTTTATGCTGTTAAAAATTCACAAAATTGTTAGGTAAAGTTTACACAAATGTCAGTTTTACAATTTGCAAGTGCTCAACTAAACTGGAACACTAATAAGGTCAGTCAGTGTCAAATGTGGGAAATAATTCATGCAGTCACAAATTTTTGTGCAGTGGTAGAAGGGAGTGCCAAGAACAACATACTAGAAATCCTGATTCCAAATGAACTGAACATTAATCATGAAACTTGTCACCTGGTATTGACTGAAAATCTGGGAATGAGAAAACTTTGTGCCAAAATAGTACCCAAAAATCTTATACAGCAACAATAAGATCAATGGAGGGCTGTGGCTGCTGACATACTGGAACAAGTAGAACTGAACCCAGAACTGCTGAACTGAGTTACCACTGGTCTTGACGCTGGAGTGTGGGAGTCAGCGTGCCTTTGAAGATGACTTATTTAGACACGCAATAGAGCCCTGGTAATTTGAGCCAAGTATTTTGAGGTTTGTGTAATTTGGATTAGTTTAAGAAAATAAAAATTTTACATGAAACTTGAGTAAAGACTCATTTTCATACGTTGTCAGCATGTATGTTTTACACACTTCTGAATATGTTATATTCTGTTTACAATACAGGTAAAACTGCCCCACTATGTCTTCAATTTTCTGTTTACAGTACAGGTAAAACTGTCCCACTTAGAAGTGGATATAGCGCACTGGACCATTTGGAAGTCTTCAACAAAATTATAGCAAGGAGCAATACTAAATATGAACCACCTACTTAATCTGGGATTCAGAGATTTTGAGAGAACTTTTTACTTGGTCTTAGTAGCCTAGAAACAGCTATGTTTAGCACATTGAAGAACATGTAAGCAAGATAGTGGGAAATTCAGAATTGAATGAATAGTCAGGCAAAAATATTCCATATCAGTTAAACTATTCTCAGCAGTCATATCCTTAAACTGAGGAAATGAAGGAGGAATGTGCATTAAAAGAGCATGTCTGAACCAACTTCATTTTGTGGATAACTTTGCTTTCTTTTCCTCCAATGCAGACAAGCTTCAATGAAACAGAATAACAACTGAGTAAGTTTGAAAGTAAGCTGGAAAATTGATTACTTCAAGGTGTGACAACAAAGTAACGAGACTGGTTAGAAAGAAAACTTTTACTTACAGTTTTAACCAACTACACTGGTACCACCTTCAGAGTAACTCCAATGTCACTGCACACACTTAGTCCATCACTGTTTCTATTGTTGGTAGTCTCTGTAGAACCTATCTTCTCATATACCAGCAAAAGCCTTTGGTACAGCTGTTTGGATCTCTTGTACTGTTGCAATCTGGTGTCTTTTAATAGCTGACTATAGTTTTGGAAATAAAAAAATCACTTGGGGCCATGTTGGGTGAAAAAGGAGGTTGTGGGGACATTTCACTAGACTTTGATGTCAAAAACTGTCCAACAGACAATGCAGTATTGTAGGGTGCATTATTGTGTTGCAGGATCAAGTTTTTAGCAATCTGGATGAACATGGTGGACCCATTTTTTTTTTAAAGTCTTTTGAGAATTTCGTGGTAGTAATGTTACTTTACTGTCTGGCCAGGAGGTAACCACTCTTTCTGCACAATACCCATAGAGTCGAACAAACACGAAAGCACTCATTTAACCTTTGACTTTCACATGCCCACTTTTTTTGGCCTAAGATATTCCTTCAAACAAGTTGCAAACTTCGATGTTTCAGTTTGCTTCATAGTGGAAAACACCATTTTGTTTTCATGGCCAGTGGGAACTCAGTTCAGCAATTCCATGTTCAGTTATAAGTGTTCCAGTATATCAGCAGTCACAGTCCTCCGTTGATCTTATTGTTGCTGTATAAGCATTTGGGTACAAAGTTTTCTCATTCCCAGATTTTCAGTCAATACCAGATGACGAGTTTCATGATTAATGTTCAGTTCATTCGCAATAATTTTCATGGTTACTCTTCTATCAACTGGCCCAAGTTCACTCACTCTGGTGTGTTGCTGCCATGTGTTCATGTTGGTGATGTTTTCCAACTGCAGTGTTCATTTTTGGCTTAGTTCTGGCTTCAGAAAATATTTTGTTCAAGCAAAACACTTATGTCCTTGATAGAACACATTTCCAAAAAGCCTTCTGAAGCTTCCCCTCATGTTACTGCAGCTTCCTCACCTCCACATCGGCATCATATTCTGCAAGCCACCTAATGGTGTGTGGTGGAGGGTAATTTCAGTACCACTATCTGATCCTTCCAACCCTGTTCCACACGTAAATAGTGTGTGGAAAGAATGATTGTCAGTAAGCCTCTGCATTGGCTCTTAATTTCTCAAATTTTCTCCTCGTGGTCAATGCGCGAAATGTATGTGGGGGGAAGTAATATGTAGTCAGACTCCTCCTGAAAAATGCTGTCACAAAATTTCAATAGTAAATCTCTCCATGATGCATAATACCTCTCTTGTAATGTCTGCCAGTGGAGTTTGTTTAGCATCTCCAGAACGTTCTCTCGCCAGCTAAATGATCCCATGACGTATTGCACCGCTCTTCGTTAGGTCTTCTATACCTCCTCTATCAGTCCTACTCGATAGGGATCCCCGATAGATGAACAATACTTAAGAATCGGACAAACAAGTGCGTTATAAGGCACTTCTTTCATGCGTGAGTTAAATTTCCTTAAGATTCTTCCAATGAATCTTAGTCTTGTCTACTTTTCCCACTTTCTGTTTTATATGGTCTTAAGATCACTGTTCATAGTTACGCCTAGATATTTTACAGCAGATACTGTCTCCAGTTGTTTGGCATCAATAGTGTAGCAGTACAGTAGTGGATTTCTTTTCCTATGTATGCACAATATGTTACATTTATTTACGTTCAGCATCAACTGCCGGAGCCTGCACCATTCGTCAATTCTCTGCAGGTCATTCTGCAAATTCTTACTATCTTCTGGTGTTGCTACTTTGGTATAGACATCTGCATCATCTGCGAATAGCTTTAAAGAGCATCCATAGCTTTCTACTAGATCATTTATACATATTGTAAACAGCAACAGTCCTACGACATTTCCCTGTGATACTCTGGATATTACCTTTACATCTGTCAATTTAGCTCCGTTAAGAGTGACATGTTGAATTCTGTCTGCAAGAAAGTCTTGAATCCAATCACAAGTCTGCTTCGATATTCCGTAAGCTCATTTTTTTCCCCCCCATTAAATGGCAATGCACAACAGTGTCAAATGCCTTACTGAAATCAAGGAACATGGCATCAACCTGAGCTCCACAGTCCACTGAGCTGTGGGTCTCATGGAGGAACAGCGAGCTGAGTTTCGTAGGATCTGTTTGCAGAATCCATGTTGGTGTTTATAGAGAAGATGTTCATTTTCCAAAAACGTCATAATTCTTGAGCATAAAACATGTTCCATATTTCTACAACAAATTGACATCAATGATATAGGCCTATAATTGTGTGGATCTGTCTTACGGCCTTTTTTAAAAATGGAAATAACCTGTCCTTTTTTTCCAGTTGTTAGGTGTCTCTTGTTGCTCAAGTGATTATGATAAATTACTGCTAGAAGGGGAGTAAGTTCATTAGCATAATCTTTATAGAATCTTATAGGTATCTCATCTGGTCCTGACGCCTTTCCATTACTAAGCGACTGTAGCTGCTTTTCAGTTCCGTGATCAGTGATTTCGACGTTTGTACGACAATTGAAAGGAGGGACAGTGTTAAGATCTGTGGCGAAACAACTTCGGAAGACCGAATTCAGTATTTCGGCCTTCTCTCTGTTATTTTCTGTTTCGGTGCCAGTGTGGTCACTGAGAGAATGAAAAGATGATTTTGACCCACTTACTGATTTTACATATGACCAAAACCTCTTAGCGTTTTTACTCAGGATGGTTGACAACGTCTTACTTTCAAAATCATTGAACACTTCTCTCATTGTTCTCCTTACATTCATTTTTGCTTTGTTCAGCTTTTTTTGTCAGTTAGGTTTTTACTTAATTTGAATCTGAAAAGAAGTGCGCTCTCTTTTCGTAGCGCTTTTCTGATACAGCTATTAAACCGAAGGTGGATTTCTCCCATCCCTTAAAATCTTACTCAGAACATACTTGTCTTGGGCATATTGAGTGATGCCTTTGAATTTTTTCCACTTGTTCTCCACACCTTCTTCCTCATCATCGAATATTTGTTTGCTGACTGTTGAGATATTCTGAAATTTGTATCCTGTGACCCTTGCTGAGCAAATATATCTTCCTATCTTTCTTAACATTCCTTGTTGAACCCGTCGTCATAGATACTGTCACAGCCTTACGATCACTGATATCTTCCTCTGTGTTAACTGATTTGATATGTTTAGGTCTGTTTGTTGCCAGGAGGTCTAAGACATCCCTGGCGATTTGGTTCTCTAGCTATTCTCACCAAGTTTTGTACAGAAAGAGATGGCATACCATCGCACAATATTTCAAAATTACATTGTTGTGATGAGGAGCAAACACAAGACTTCCTTCTTCAAGCTGCGATTCCTGATTGAAACATTGTAAGTGCACACCACTTGCAGTTCTGATGGGTGAAGACTAAGGCCACACACAGCCAAAAGTAGCAGGCTACAGAGTTGCCACCCCATGGAGGAAAAAAAATTAGAAATGTAAAATGTGTTTTATTCATCTCATATCGTACACATTTTCAGAACATATGTCTGATGTACGGGAGACATGTCAAGGTTACAGTTTGCTTATTTGAAATTTTGTTGCACTTACAATAAAACTTTGTGAAGAATTTACTTATTTAAAATTTGTCAAACTTACAATATTTACATCCACTATAACTATCATAAATTTTTATTCCATTTTGGGGATCCAGCTCAAAGTATCACTTCGTCCTTAATGAAATCTTCCACAGAATAGTAGCATCTTTCAATTAGAAAATAACATAACTTGCTTTTTAAAATATTTATCTTCATATTATATCACACCCTTTCATTGTGTTGTGAATTTTCGTGGCTATATACTGAGGAGTCTGAGCACACTGTTTTAAGCGCTGTGAGGTGAGCCTAAAGTTTTCTTTATGTCTTGTGTTGTATGAATGTTCAAAATGATTTTTTTTTAATAAATTAGCTCTGCTGCGTAGGAAAGGCACCACCTCAAAGATGTATGAAGAGGGGACAGTTAATATTTTTAGGTCTTTAAATAATGGTTGACATGATGCTGTTGACTGTGCAGTGCACATGTTGTGAATGATTCTTTTTTGCAACTTTAAAATTCGTGTAACATTTCCCGAGTTTTCCCAAAAAATTATGCCATATGTAATAACAGATTCAAAGTAGCTATAGTATGCTATTTTCTTGGTGCCCATATGAGTGGCACAGTCTAAAATTACCATTCATACTGTAAGGCCATCTAATTTATTTGCTAGATATTCTATATGAGAATTCCAACTCATAGTTCTAAGTTTATTCCCAGGAATCTTACAGAGTCAGGGTCTTCCATTTTTGATTATTGTGAGTGATGCAGATTTCTTCAGTTTTTTACTGTTTGCTTTCAAAACTCATGTGGGTTTTTGAAATGTTTTGTCGTAAGCCATTTAGATTGAACCATGTTTCCAAGTTAACGTATTCATGACACTCTGTGGTATATTGTCAAAATTTTCATTTTGAATAAGGGCAGCAGTATAATCTGCAAACAAGGTTAAATGAGTATGAAATTTCCTGGCAGATTAAAACTGTGTGCCGGACCGAGACTCGAACTCGGGACCTTTGCCTTTCGCGGGCAAGCGCTCTACCAACTGAGCTACCCAACCACGACTCAGGCCCCGTCCTCACAGCTTTACTTCCGCCAATACCTCGTCTCCTACCTTCCAAACTTTACAGAAGCTCTCCTGCGAACTGTGCAGGACTTTTGAGTGCTAGTCCTGCATGGTTCGCAGGAGAGCTTCTGTAAAGTTTGGAAGGTAGGAGACGAGGTACTGGCGAAAGTGAAGCTGTGAGGATGGCAACTGAGTCGTGCTTGGGTAGCTCAGTTGGTAGAGCGCTTGCCCGCGAAAGGCAAAGGTCCCGAGTTTGTGTCTCGGTCCAGCACACAGTTTTAATCTGCCAGGAAGTTTCATATCAGCGCACACTCCGCTGCAGAGTGAAAATCTCATTCTGGAAGGTTAAATGAGTATTTATATTGAGAGGCAAGTCATTAACATAAACAGGAATAAAATTTATCCAAGGATTGAGTCTTGAGAAATGTCTTCTGACACAGCTTTCCACTCTGAGAGATAATCCGATCTATTTGATGTGATTATTATCCTTTGTTTCCTCGCCGTGAGGTATGATTCATACCATTTCAAAGCAATATCCCTTATTCCATATCTGTTGAGTTTGAAAAGCATCAGGGCGTGGTTTACAGAGTTGAATGCTTTTGTAACATGTGAAAAGGAAAATAATATAATTTAATAACAAATTTATTATTTTGCTTGATCAGATTTTATATTTAGAGCAGTTAAAGACTATGAGTGAATGTAAAGCAAAATAAATAAAATTATCTAGAGTACATATGGTAAACTAAATAGGTTGTCGCTATTTAGCTTCTGATGTGTCTGAAACAGCAAGTTTACTCCATGATGACAAATTTGATGATTGAGCAGCTAAGAAATAGCATAATTTTCTGAAGACTTGATGTGCTGTCTTCCATTTTCTGTGTTCTCCCACCTGCTCGTATCACATACCACGGCTTGACTTTTGCTGTTTTGTACTTCATTGACCATGGCTGTGCATTCAGTTTTGACATAATGAAATGTTCACTCTGCAATGGATTGTGCACAGATGTCACACTCCCTGGCAAAGTAAAACTATGTGCTGAACCGAAATGCAAACTCAGGACCTTCACCTTTTGTGGACAAGTGCTCTACCAATTGAACTGCCCAAGCATGACTCTCAACCAGTCCTCAGAGACCTGCAATTTTAGGAGGAGAGCTTCTGAGAAATTTGGAAGGTAGGAGATGAGGCATTGGCGGAACTAAAGCTGGGTCGTGGATTGTGCATGGGTAGCTCAGTTTGTAGAGCACTTGCTGTGAAAGGCAAAGGTCCCAAGTTAAAGTTTCAGTCCAGCACACAGTTTTAATCTGCCAGGAAGTTCCAGTATTGGCATATTTACTGGTGGAGGCTGACTGCCGTCCTTACTGAAACTTGACGTTTCTATTATTGTGTGCAAGTGATGGTTTTTGTATATAAAAAATTCTCATTTGCAGGTTGTACCACCAGCCACGCCAAGCTCTAAGGAAACTTCTAAGGAAAAAGAGAAACCAACTGTAATAATATCTTCCGATGATTCTCAGATACGACACCAAATTGAGGATGAAATCAGGCCAACATTTCGAATGACCAAGGCACGTTCCATGCTTCTCACAGACACAAAGTAAGTAACTGTTATTAAAACATCTCAGAAGTTACTCTACGTAATTCTTAGGATGACCATAATTGTTTATTAACGCATTGCTGTTTTTCATAGTATCCATAATGACTATTCTTGAAAAATCGAGACAGTGAAACAAAAATGCTTTAAAGGCGGAAGATGTAATTTATTATTAAGTTTTTCATTGCTATTATTCCAATTGACATGTGGACTTCCACGGATGTACTTGAGTGGTTAATACAGAACTTGTACCCATATTTTATCAAGCAGGTAAAAGCAAGATCACATGCAAATTTGACTCTCACATTCCATGTGATTATTGATTATGTGAATCTTGGATTTCAGCAGCAATTGAATGCATGAAAGTCCCACTGAAGTATTCCATACATTTAATAATGTGACACTACAAGAAGTCTGAGAATAATATCATTCGATCTGGCCTAAAGAAGATTCATTTGATTACAATGCTTATCCTTGAATTACTGTCAGGCCTTCATGTTTGGACATAAACTCATATAAAAAAAATCACCATCCAGCCGTCCTATCTCATTATTTGATGGTTGTGCAAATCTGATAACCACATACTTTTTTTTGGTTTGAACAGACCCAGGTCCACTCAAAGACACTGACAATGAAGGGACATTTTTGTCCCCTGTGGGATTGAAAATAAGAAATATTGGGGAATACAACTAGTCATCCACTGCAGATAGCATTTCGAATGTAAAAAAAGTGGTGATCATTGTAGCTGAGGTATCAAACACGTCTTCAGCTGAGCACAAATGTGATAATATGCACACATCCACATCCTTGTCTGCGGCTCAATGCTTTATAGGTATAACAACATTAACTGCCCCATTTAGAGGGATGAAATTTTGACACTGTTGAAACACCATATTATTTCCACATTTTCTCCTTCTGTGATGAAGCAATCATTGTCAAACCCCAACAATTTATGATACAGTATTGGAGACCTAAATTCACTCTCCTGCAAGATAAATTAGTATGAAGGAGCTTAAAAGGTTATATTACTTGCTTAAATTAGATGTTTTCTGTTGTCAGCTTAACATACCACAGTTTTTTTCCAGTTAAGACAGTACAATCTGAACTTAATTTTATTGGGAGGATAACATTGCATCGAGAGATTTTAAAGCGGTAGAGTGTTTCCTGTTAAACAAAACAACAAAAGAAAGAGAGAGGGGGGTCGGAGGGAGGGAAGGGGGTGAGAGGGAGGGAAAGAGGGGGAGGGAGAGGGAGAGAGAGGGAGAGGGAGAGATAGAGAGATAGAGAGAGAGAGAGAGAGAGAGAGGGGGGGGGGGAGGAGGGGGAGAGCAGTGATGAAGTTTCAAATTCCTTCCACCTCTTCACATTTCCAGATCATCATTGGAGTGGAGGCCCACACCCAACCTACCGAGAGTAACTTTGTTCTGTAATTTTAATTTACTATCATGTATGTATGATTTATTATAATTTGCAGATTTTTTTTTTCTTTTTATTTGTTTCATTTTACAGGAGTAGGGAGACTACAACCAAATCATCATCTGTCCCGAGAAATTATCTACCCATTTGGGATGGAGTAGTTGTGAGTTGGTTATTTGAACACTAAATATTAAAAAATTATAATTCCAAACAGACTATATCATAGAACTTACAAGAAATTTGTGTGTGTTTCAGCATACTTTGAAGGAAGGAACATTGAACAAAACAAAAATGTGGGAAATTGGAGGGAAGAAAGTCCGAAAGAACTGGTCCCCCTCTTATGTTGTCCTCAGTAAATTTCATCTTCTCTTCTTCAAGGACATTAAGGCGTACAATGCTGTTGTTAGTATAGTGTTTACTTTTTATATATTTAAAAGAGTCGTGTGAGATATTAAATTATGTTAAGCATTTGTACTATTTTTAGTTACAGTATCTTTTTTATGCTTACATTTGAGTGATGTCTTGAACTGGGTTATTGTTGGTCGATTGCTAAATGATGAAAGGCAGAAATGAATTTCCAGACCCCTCTATGAACTGTAATCTTCACACAGTTGCAGATGGAGGCAAACAAGTAGTTTATAAGTTTCTAGATGGTAGGATTTCCAAAATTTGTATGTGATCCTTCATTGGAGACTGTTTGTCTGGTAATTGCTAGTCAGCATCTTGGTGGCCCTCTGGTATTTATAGGACTGCCTTACAGAAATGTAGCAACACATAATTTTGTACAAATCCCATGTAATAAAGTAGTATCAACTAATTAGTGGCACAGCTAGGTTCACTTACATCCACAGTGATCGAGCATTCCTTTTATGGGCAAGTGGGAGCAACTCATTCTTCCTGCAGCTTGTTTTGTGTATTAATTCCCTTCATACAGCTGTACTTAGTCACACTTAAGTGTAGGCTGGTGAGGCTACATCAAGAGGCTCATATCAGAGGCTAGGTTTTGAAAAAGTATGGAGCTTTTCTTGTCATTCTGAATATAATTATCTTCTTGCGGTGACTCTCCTACTTAGAATATCATGAGTTGCTAATCTGAGATTTCCAAAAGTACTCAGATTAAAAGTCTTCACATGTTATTTATATAGGTGGCGATTATGAGGACTTTTGTTAAATTTGATTGACATACATCCAATGGCATGTGCACATCCTTCGAGTAATTACGATGTGGGGAAGCCTATTGGAATTTAACAGTGAAAATGTTTCTCATCAAAGTCATTATCGGACATAGTTTTATCAGGGCTGAGCATATGCGAGAATACAGGTTTCCACATTGCTAGTGCCTGCTCACAGCTCTCTACACATCTCCAACCCCACACATATTCTGACAGTAGGAGTCACCTGCTCACTACTTTTACCCATTTGTAAAAGCTCATTTCAAATCCACACATTTGGGGCAAATCAGCGTGTTGACATTTTATCGCTAGAATTGTGTATGTCAAGGTCTCGTGTGTAGTAAGGTGTAATGACTTAGAAGAAATTGGCCAACAAATGAAAATCTAATGAATCCCTATGTTTCAGTCCACAGTAGGAAGAAGAGTACATTTTTTATTGAAAATCAAAGTGGCTCTCATTCTTTGTTTTATGATATAGAATTATAGACATGAACAGTATAATGTGAAAAGACAGTTTCTAACTGTTTCATGAGAAATTAACTGTCGGTTTGAATACTGAAGAAAAAGCCAAACTTTCCAAGATAACACAAATAGAACAGAGAGAGGGGAGAGAACAAAATAAATGTTCAAGTAGTTAGGAATGTCATTTTTTGAAACTTTTCTATTATTGTAATTCATTATGTGGTTTTGTCCTCAATTTTACCTCCTCCTTGCAACATACTTGTTGGACAAAAATCAGAGTTGTTGATACTGAGTTTAGTGTGATGGAGACCTCCTTGATTTATCCTAAGATCATGACACAACTACAGCTAATTCGATATTTCTTGTTTAGAAAACATAATTCTTAAGTATGTCCTTTTTTGGGGAAATCATTCATCAATTGTAATAGAATGGAGCTCATGTAGTGGCTGATCAGAACACTGATGCTGTTGATTTGGTGAGAGAAAAATACTGAAATTAATTGTTATGAAGTTTCAAATACCAACAATACACTGTGTCATACACCACATTCATCTGCCAGCCAAATATGCAGTTGTAAACTACAAATAATACTCTCATATCGCACATTTGGGGCTTCAGCAGTTTGCGTCTTGCCTGGGACAACTTGACTGTGACTATGGCAGTGTGCTATATTTTTGTGAAGTACACTGATCAAGCAGAGCAGAAGTGTTGTTTTTGAACATAGTTTCAATGTGTATAAAGACTTGGTGCTGTTCATGGATATATAATTTAATAAAAGATGGTACTGATCTCCCATGGTACAAAAAACAGGTCAGAACACTATTGCAGAAGCAACACAAAAGCTTGCTAAATTTAAAAGTACACAAAATCTCCAGGACTGGCGATATTTCCTGAAGCTTGAAACATAGTGCGGACTTCAATGCTTTTAATAGTTTTGACTATGAAGCTCTGCCCTGAAATATGACAGAAAATGCAAAGAGATTCTGATCATATGTGAAGTACACAAGTGGCACGACACAATCAGTACCATCACTGCGAGATACCAATGGTCATATTACCGATGACAGCATCACTAAAATGGAGCCATTAAACTTGCATAATAAAATGAAACTCATACAGCCATCCTTTTGATGTTATTTATTGTATGGCAACCAGTTTCGGTAACTCAGTACACCATCTTCAGGGCTTAACTGATGCTGAGGGGCTTCTGTAGAATACTGTAGCAGTGATGATGTGGCTGCAACCATCAACTACCAACTGTTGCAGTACTCTACAGAAGCCAGTTCGTAGATTGTGGCCACTAATGGGATTGTGTGTACAACTGGAGTTCCCCTCAGTGTCAGTTAAGGCCTGAAGATGGTGTACTGAGTGAACAAAACTGGTTGCCATATAATAAACAACATCGAAAGGATGGCTGTAGGTGTTTAATTTTATTACATAAGTGACTGGCTGAAGTCCCATAAACCTTCAGTCAGAAGGATGGAGATTCGGAAACTTATTATTAAACATAGTTTTATGAAATTCTCTAACCGAAGAAGACAAAGTTAACATTCTGAATTTGAATCAAGAACAGCTGCCAACATGAGTAACTTACAGTAGATGTCAAGACGTAGCAAAGCAACTTAAATCATTTAATGAAGGCAAATCTTCCAGTCCAGATAGTATACCAGTTAGGTTTGTTCTAGGATACGCTGGTACAAAGCCCCATCTTAACAATCATATACAGCTGCTTGCTCCTCGGAAGATCAGTACCAAAAAACTGGAAAAGTTGCACAGATCATCAATACTTGAGAAAGAAAGTGGGATTTTGTAACATATACTGTGTTCAAACATTATGTATTGCGTCAAAAGTAATTGACACACAGTCAGCACGGATTCAGTAAATAACGTTCTTCTGAAATACAACAAGCTCTTTATTCTCATGAAGAAATGAGTGCTATCAGGAAGGAATCTCCAGTTGAGTCCATATTTTTAGGTTTCCAGAAGGGTTTTGAACCATTCCTCACAAGAGACTTTTGACAAAATTGCAATCTGATCAAGTACCTCATCAGTTGTGCAACTGGATTCATGATTTCCAGTTGGAAAGGTCTTAGTATGTAGTAATCGATGGAAAATCGAGTAAAAGAGAAGTGGTATACCATGTTCCCCAAACAAGTGTTATAGGTCCTCTGCTGTTATTGATGTATACAAATCGTTTAGGAGGCAATTTCAGCAGCCCTCTTAGATTGTTTTCAGATGTGATGCTGTCATTTTCCATACAGTAACATCATTAGAAGTTCAAAATGAATTGCAAAATGATTTAGAGATGATATCTGTATGGTGCGAATGGTGATAATTGTCCATAATAAGGAAAAGTGTGAAGTCATCCACATAAGTATGAAAATAAATAAATTAAATTTTGGTTACACAATAAATCACACAAATTTAAAAACTGTCAATTCGACTAAATACCTAGGAATTACGATTGAAAACACCTTAAATTGGATTGATCACATAGATAATGTTGTGGGGAAGGCAAACCAAAGACTGCATTTTATTGTCAGAACAATTAGAAGATGCAACAGGTCTACTAAATAGGCTGCCTACACCCTACACTTGTCTGTCCTCTGCCAAGAGCATTGCTGCATGGTATGGGATCCACCCTTACCTGAGAGGCTTGATGGAGGACATCAAAAAACTCCAAAGAAGGACAGATCATTCTATATTATCCCGAATTACGGGGGAGAGTTTCACATATATGATAAGTAAGTTGGGGTAGTAATCATTAAAACAAAGGCATCTTTTGTTGTGGCGAGATCTTTTTGTGAATGAAAATATTTTATTGTCACCAGCTTAGAAAGGAGAAATGATCATTGTAATAAAATAAGAGAAATCATAGCTTATACACAAAGATTTAAGTTCTGATTTTTACCACACGATGTGACGGAATGTGAAGGGATCAACTGCCCCTTATGCCTTAAGAACAGTATGTCTTTGTGTTATGCAGATCGCAGTAGGTACTATTGATACTCGAGTGCCCAGTGCGCCAGAGAGTAGTCAGTGTTGAGACTCTGAGCAAGTAAGTTGTTGGCTGCTAAGCGAGCAGGGCAGATTTTGGCAGGACAGCTGACCACGTTTACAGTTGTTTTAACGGCTGTGTGTGTCTCGCCCAAAGACGTGGGCCTGACCCCCAGCAAATATGGAAATGGTGTTAATTGAGTGATTTGTTTGATGTGTTTTGAGTGTTCATTTGTGCACTGTCATTACAACCACTCTGGACATTCCTGATTTTTATTGCAGTGAGGATTGTGTATTCAGTGCCACATGAAGAATATTGGCGTGTGACAATAATAGGCGACCTGTGAATAGTTAGTCAGACAAAGGGAGTAACTGCCTCATTCATGCTGTTTAGACAAAAGATATAGAACATTAGCAACAAAGTATGTACCGATTATTGATACCTGACATCCTAATTAGCTTTGTTGGATTTGACACAAAACAACTCCCATGCAAATACTAACTGATCAGCCTATATCAGTTGCACACACCTCCATCTACATGATAACTCCACAATTCACACTCAAGTGCCTGGTAGGTTCTTCAAACCATCTTCAAACTACTTCTCTACCATTTGAAACCCTCCCTATTAAACCCACCATTATTGACTAGTGGATTATAGCCTAACAGTTTATCATAATGATAAACAAAAAACAGAACACATGTGCTGGTCGTTCTTTGATGATCTACTTCATTATCACATTCCAGGTGTTGCCTAAATCTTTAAATTGTAAAATCCATGTAGCCCTTTTGCAGAACACATTTGATTTTCAGGGTTCATAAGGCTGTCAGTGGACTGTGTGTTTGTAGTCACATAGTGTTATATTTGCAATGCAGCAGATATCACCAATCAGCACACCTTCTCATTTATTTATAACTTCTGTGAAAGAAACATCTGCATATGAATATTAACACACATTAATCAAATATTAACATGCATTAATCTGAGAAAAAGAAATTAGTTGAGAACGGTAGATCTCTTCATAACACTTATTATATTTGTTTTTACTAGTCATAAGGCTGTAATGTAAATGACCTTTTTTCTCCTCCACAGAAGCTTGCTGTTTCTCCAGGAAGTGCTTCCAGTTCGCCTGACTTGTGCATAGATTTAAAAGGGGCTCTTGTGGAAGAAGCTGAAAAATTGTCAAGTCGTAAATATGTGTTTGCTATTACCACTGTGCAAGGACTGAAAGTTTTGCTGCAATGTGATGACAAATCACTGTACACAGACTGGTACCATGCTGTTAGAAATGCTATTAGAAGTATAGTAAGTGTTACTGCTCTCACAGAATTGTATGTGCATGTGTGACATTAATTATGCTTCATGCTTTTTTTGCATAATATCTATTAAGCACTTAAATGAAATCATCATATTTGATAACATATAGTTCATTAATGGTGCAGGACGATATGAATTAGGAAAATCACCTGGCACTTAGTCTAATCTCAGTAATGATGCTTCTTGGTTTGATGATTCCAATCTCACATGTGATACAAAGTATTAAAAGCATCTGTGCTTCAGGTAGCAAGTGAAGTTAGATTTGTAATACAACCTTAAGAGTTACGTTTGAATATACTGTAGTAATTGAATAAGTGTTAAGTTGTAGGCTGGGGATGGTTGACTAAAAAAAGAAATTGGCAGCCTTCATTTGAATGATTTAAAACTAAGGTAATGCTCTTCTGCCGAATACACTGATGGAAAAAATCTCAACACAAAAAATAATTAATACAGAGTAACGAAATTTCAGGAGTACATTTGTCTAGGTAACATATTTAAGTGAAACACATTGGAAGATGACAGGTTAATGTAAGTGCGAGAAAGTCATTGCAAATGTGAAATGCTGGTACATTAATAACTGGTGTAACCATCAGAATGTTGAAGCATGCAAAGGTGCATGCATTTTGTTGTACAGGTTTTGGATGTCACTTTGTGGGGTGGAGTTCCATCCAATCCATCAGCCACTATGTGGATGATTAATGCTGGTTGTGGTTGACACTGGAGTTGTCCAATGATATTGCATATGTGCTCTACTGGAGACAGATTGGTGATTGAACAGACCAAGGCAACATGTCGACAGTTTGTGGAGCATGTTAGGTTACAACAGCGATGTGTGAGTGAGCATTATACTGATGGAAAACACCCCCTGGAATGTTGTTCTTGAATTGCAGCACAGCAGGTTGAATCACCAGACTGACATACAAATTTGTCATCAGGGTGCATGAGATAACAACAAGTGTGCCCTTGCTGTCATACAAAATTGCACCCCAGACTGTAACTCCAGATGTAGGTCAAGTGTATCTAGTACACAGACAGGTTAGTTGCAGGCCCTCAACTGGTCTTGTCCTAACCAACACTCATCCATCATTGGCATGGAGACAGAAACAGCTTTCATCAGAAAGCACAACAGAGCTCCACCATGCCCTCCAATGAGCTCTCGCTTGACACCACTGAAATCACAAATGGCGGTGATTTGGAGTCAGTGGAATGCATTCTACAGGATAACTGGCTCAGAACTGCCCTTGAAGCTTCCAGTTTGTAACAGTTGGTTGTGTCACTGTGGTACCAACTGTTGCTCAAATTGCTGCCGCAGCTGCAGTATGATACGCCAGAGCCATCTGCTGAACATAGTGGTCTTCTCTCTCAGTAGTGCCATGTGGCCATTCAGATCCCAGTCTTCTTGCAGTCGTACGTTACCATGACCACTGCTGCCAGCAGTCATCTACAGTGGCAACATTTCTACCCAGTCTTTATGCAGTATCGCAGAAGGAAGAGCTAACTTCTCATTGCCCTACTACAGGACCTCATTCAAACTCGGTGGGTGTTGATAATGGCATCTTTGTCGTCTTAAAGGCATAACTATCACCATCAACTCACCACATTCAATCTCAGAGGCAACTAAAGCTTATGACTAGTACAGTATTTATTGAAAACAAACTTAATTTGCATACCAATAGTGGTGATACTAGTGCCACTACTAGGTGAGTGGTGTGAAATTTGAATAGACACCATGTTTCAGATGTAGAAACACACCTACCAACTTCCATTTATGTCCCACAACTCCTCGGTGTTGTGATTTTTTTTTTTCCTGTCAGTGTATATGACTGTTAAACACCCACATCTGTTGTATCTTGTTATTAAAGAGTACACAATTTATGTAAGTCGGGAAATTGAAGGTAAGCCTAAATTGGCAGTTGAAGCATACTGTTAGGAAGATGCTGAGTTCGAAATGAATGGGATTTCCAATGTATTTTGGTCTTTCTAAAGTTCTGTTGATGCATTTTCATAGTCAATTGTATACTAAAGTTGGTAAGCAGATCTTGTTACCAGTGAGTAAGTCAGAGTTTCTGACTAGTGTGCTCTCTCCAGTTACTAGCAGTACTTTCATAGGTGCTGACAAGCAAGTCAGAGGCTGGCTGGAGCAAAATAAGTAGGCACTTCTTTGACCAGAACAGAGCTGGCTTATTTCAGCTCTAGCAATGATTTTTTTTTACTGTGAAAAACAGCAAGCTGCATCATGATAAGCCTACGGTAAACTGCAGGTCCTCTTACAACTGGCTGGGTGAGTCAGTTCTGAGAGTAGAAAAAGGAAAGGTCATTGCATCTCCAACTGGAAAAAGCCTAGTAAAGCACTGTGGTGTTTAAACTTCAGGATTCTTTTCCTTGTGTGGAAATGGCTATTATTTATGATTTACTACAAGTTAAATGTCACTAAAATATTTGCCTTTACTATAATAGGATAGAGTCAATAATTTTCTATCTTGATAAGGAAAAGACATGTATTTCATAGTTTATTATTCATTTTTTCTTCTTTCCACCTCAAAACTAACAAAACTTCTGTTACTGTAAATTTTCTCATGATCTTCAAAACATTTCAGACTCTTCTAACAGTTTCATCCTCTTAGGAAACCAAATCTAGTCTGTGACCAGCATTATTCTATACCTTTTCTAGTCGGACAACTTTTGTTATGCATTGTGTTTACAAAAAAAAAAAGGTGGTGATATAATTTTTCATAATTTCTGTAATCGCTCTCACCCCCCTCCAACCCCCATTACAGCTACAGTCTGTCACAAAGTACAAAAAAGACTAACTAACAATGATGACACATTTTTTAAGAAGTATGTACCCACCCTAATGTCACCTGTTGAGGCTGCTATTAAGTCTGGTCAGAGATTGAGGCTTGGCTTTAGTTCCCTCTTACAGTGCTGGCGTAGAATTGCAGTTACTTTCTATATGAGTCCAGAATATGACCTAGATTTCGGGTGAATAATTGGTAATGTGTCTTACTGATTTGCTTAGCTATTTTGAACCATTAAGTTTATTTTGTTAATTACGTCTGTTTAAGGAGTCACAGAAAGATTGACTTTTGCCTTCTCTTTGTTTTGGTTGTTACTTCATGTTAAATAGTGTGTGTGTGTGCGTGTGTGTGTGTGTGTGTGTGTGTGTGTGTGTGTGTGTGTGTCTGGATAACAGTATTCATCTAGATGGAACAGAAATGTAGAAGAGAAATATTTTAAATGTAAAACTCTATCCTCCAACAAACTACAGACCTTGTGACGGTTGGTTGACTTGTATGCCTCAGTGATACAGATAGCCATACCATAGGTGCAACCACATTAGAGAAGTGTGTGGAGGGAGGCACAACTTGATTAGAAGAAGGAATAAGTTGATAGGACACATCTTGAGACATCAAGGAATAGTTAACCTAATAATGGAGGGAAATGTGGTGGCCGAAAATTGTATAGGGAGGACAAGGCGTGACTGTAGTGAGTAGGTTCAAGTGGATGCAGGCTGCAATAGTTATACAGAAATGAAAAGACTTTCACTGAACAGACAGCATGGAGAAGTGCATCAACCCAGTCTTTGGACTGAGTACCACCACCACCACCAACAACAACAACAACAACAACAACAACAACAACTACTACTACTACTGTTGTAATTCACAAAAAAAGAAATAACCATGAGACAACACCTCCAGAACAAGTATATTTAATGATCTCACAGTATAATAGTAGACAACAGCTATAATGTATGACATGGCTGTATGACACGACAGGAACAGTACAGTTGTAGATAGTGTAGTAAATAGCACAGTGAGCTAGATCAGACTGAGGGTGATCACTGGATGATAATCACATACATAGATAGTGTGTTGCAAGTGGCACTAGGAGGCCTCTGAGCAGCCATTGAGCTTGGTCGCTTGGCTGATGTCACTGGTGGAGCCAGTACTGCAGCCTGGTCTTCTTCCGACATCTGGTCTTTCAGGCAGCCTATAAACAGAGGGAGATGGGAGTGTGACCAGGATAGGCAAACAGGTGGTAGCCCAGTGGGTTACCACATCCCTTCTTCCATGGGAACAAGAGGGGAGATTGAAGAGAGCCTGGTGAAAGAGAAACGAAAGCTGGCATTGCTACAATGTGTTTCAACTGAAGGGCTCGAGGTGGTGGCAACTGGGTCCCCTTCCACAGGTGGCACTGATTTTGATGGCTTGTCACCGTCCAGTCCCCCATGACTAGAATGAACATGCCCCGTGCCCATACAGCCAGAAGCACGGAGACCATGCTGTGGATAGACCCACAGATGGTAGTAGCATGAAGTAGAGGAGTGTGCAGAATTGGCAGCCATGGAGGAGCTCTGCCGGACTTTTCCCCACTATTGGAATCAACCTGTAGGGGGAGGGGGGGGGGGCAAAAAAAAATATGTTGGTGCCTCACTCACAGGAGTGTCGGCCATATATTTCTTTATCTATGTTTTAAAAGTTCACGAGTCTTTTGGCCTTGCCATTTGCTTGGGGATGGAAAGGCAGAGAGAGCAGGTATTGAATGCCATTTCTGCAGCAGAACTTGCTGAAAACCTGGAAACGAAATTGTTGTCCATTGTCCAATGTCAGTGCAAGAGGAGGTCCTTGAGTACTGAAAATTCTGCTGAGAGCTTGATCACAGCCTCCACACTCGTGGACCAACAGTTGATGATGTACAGAAAGTCGGAGTACACATCGAGGACAATAAGCTGTGTTGTAGTCAGTAAGGGACCCATGAAGTTCACATGAACCCACTCCCACAGATGTGAGGGCATCAGCCAGGTTAATGTTTGGCGGGGAGCCACTTATTGTTATTCGCACTGATGACTGTTGTTGAGAAGACGTTCCCCATGCCAGTCTGTGCCCAGGTGAGCAGTTTAGTTTGTAAGTTGCCTCTGTGACCTTGGTGCAAAAGCCGTAAGATTATTGGACACAGAGTTTCTGAAAGGACTACCTTGGGAGACCGTACATTCATGGTTAGTAGGATAACTAATGGCAGAGGTGGAAGTTATGTTGCAAGAGGTTGGAGACTCTACCGGTAATGTGCTGTGGCCAACACTGTCGTATGTATTGCCATAGGCAATATCTGTGGTAAGTTGGTGTCCTTGGCCATGGCTGCTGCCACACAGATCTCTGTGATGAGTAAAGAAGGTGAAGTGGTGTACAACAATTTTGTATGTCACCATGATTGTGAGTTGTCTTTTGAGTGGAATGTATTATTTCTTACATGTCACCAAGCAGTGAGCTGTGGATTGAAGGGGTGCCACTTCCAGCTGGATATGTGTTTGAGAGTTTAAGTGGGATACAGAGGTACCGGTGTCATTCTTTAGCTGAACTTGTTTATTGTACAAAGTGAGCATGATGAAGAGTTTCATAGGTGACACCACTGAGGTTTGAGACTCCAGTGAATATCAATTAGGTCCTGTTGAGTCTAGCGTTTTCGTCCAGAGTGCGGCAGACAGACACAGTATGCCCTGCTCTTCCTTCCAGCATGCCTTGCACTATACCCACCTGTCAGGCAGTCTTCTATGTCATGTTTTCGAAACCTGTCCAGTCACAAAGGAAATGAGTGCTAGAAGGGGAGGCCGAGACTTTTTTCTTTGTTTACAAGATGGAGTTGGAACATGGCAGTGTAAGTGCTGTATTGTTGCCACATTTGTTGTGTCGGCAAAGTTTCCCTCTACTGGGTCTGAAGCAATGGAAACCACCTCTCTCCAGAGTTTTAATCAATGGCCTACGACCTGGGAAACTTCTAAGAATTGGGCAATTTTTAAAACATTCTCCAAAGTAGGGTCCTCAAGTTGTAGGACTCCTCCTTATTAGAACTGTTGATATTTTTAAAAATATCAGAAATCTGATTTACTGAAATTTAAAAAAGCCCTCAATATATCAAAAAGAAAAGTATCAGTATTTCGACGGAAAAAATATCGATGTGCCGGCCTATAAAAGTCTCGGCTGCACATTGTAAATATACTGCCGGTTTTAGAGCTGTATGTGTAAGTATCAATTTATTATTAGATATTCTGTACATCAACAAGCTAGCAGCCTGCTTGTCTCCCATAGAGCAAGAAGTGATAGGAAAATGAAGCACATTTGTGCTTGGTGATAACCTCTAACTGCATTTAAGTGGCACAATAAAAGGTGTCTGATGGGTCCATTGTTTGGTTTAGTCACATATTGGATTTGTCCAGAACACTTCATCTCTACTTCAGTTTTCTCATTTCTGTAAATGCCAGTGAACTAGCAGTTGTAGTGCCAAAATTGCATGGTGAAGTTAAAATGTTCCAGTTTCTGCTGGTAGCACCGTGTGCCATTTAAGTCAGCATTTCCCCTCACATTTCTCAGCCCACTACAGAGACTAGTCTTGTCATTTAGAAATTTGTTCATAATTTTCAGCAACTGTTTTTGAAGAATGCTGATGTGCAGAAATAGCACACTAGCTGTGTTAAAAATTGTTGTTTTTTAATGCAGCTGATGTGGTATGTCTTAACATCTGAAATCATGTTACTCCATTCTCCACCCCCCCCCACCTCCACCCCCCCCCCCCCCCCATGCATTCAGACTTCTTCTTTGTGCCACCTAACTTGCTTCACGTGGTCAAAGAGAGAGACTGGACGTGATGCAAGCTCAAATAGTAGTAGGATTCCTTCATACAATCAAAGTAAAATTACGTTTTACTACATTTTCAAAAGAAAAATTTCAAATGTTTACTGAAAATTGTCAAAAAGCTCAATATTGGCATTTCGATATTGATATATTGTGGGAAAAAAAATCGATATTTTATCAACAGCCCTACTACTTATCAAGAGCCACCCAAATAATTGCATCCCTAATCGTCACCTCTGCATACACTTAGTAAAAAATGCTGTTTGTGACTCCAGTAACTGAGTCCCTGCACACGCAGTATGACTGATTATGCTGTTTGTGACACTGATAAAATTCCACATGGAATGCAATGACATGGTAGTGTCAGTGAAAGTAGGTAGTTAATAGAGCACACATTTCGCCAAGCATCACATGTGCCAATTCCATTTACACAAAAGCTGGTATGTACTGGGTGAGATCCATTACAGAAAAAGCGATCTTATCGCAGCTAGAGCCGTTACCTGGAATGCGGCGAAGTGCTGCCGGAGGCACTTCTCATATGCTTGCCGCTCTACCGCCTTCTCATCGTAAGGTGGGAATGATGGTGAATTTGCACCCAATGGCTGGGACAGCAATGAGGACAACAAGGCCTCCAGATATTACTGTCATCCTAACTGGTGTCGCATAAATTGCTGTAGTGACTTCCATCGACACTTCTGGTGAAGCAGCTTGTTGCACACAGTAAATGGTTACGTAACAAACACGAAAAATGACTGTGATCGTCTCCAATTATACTGTAACTTGAAAAGAAAAGAAAAGGAAAGGAAAGAAAACCCTCAAAATGACACTTCCTGAACAAGTGTGTTTAATTATCTCGCATGACGATAGTTCACAACAGATTCAATCTATGGCATAGTACAGTTCTAGCTAGTGTACTACATAGCACGATGAGTGAGAGCAGACTGAGGGCAGTTGTCATGCGGCAGTTGCATATGTAGATAGCTTGCCACAGGTGGTGCTGGGAGGCACTTGTGCATACCTCACGCACGGTTACTCTGCCGCAATGTCTCCCCTGGAGGCCAAGCTTGTGGATCAACTCTGACTGTGTGTGTGTGTGTGCGCGCGTGTGTGTGTGTGTGTGTGTGTGTGTGTGTGTGTGTGTGTGTGTGTGTGTGTGTGTGTGTGTGTTTTATAGGGGGCTCTTTCATTCACTTCCTGTTAAATAGTGAGTGTGATGTAACTGACTTTCAAAAAAAGTGTAGTGTACAAAAATTTGTCTAAGCTGTCACACTATCTTAGGTTAAAGTACAAAACATCACTTCACAGCAGTGCAGGAGAAAAGTTCGGCCAACTGTGGATCCTACATTTGATTCAACACCACAGACAGTTGAGGAGGAACAACAACATCCTGAAACAGTGCCTGAAATTTTGGATGTTGTAAGCAGTGTAACCAACCACAATCCTATGGAAAACATGTCTTAAGAGTAACTTGCGGAGTGGATTCAAATATACAACAGTGAACCTGTCAAGCAGGAACCAACTGATGATGAGGACACTATCCAAAGTGTAGTAAACCCCCAACCTATATACTATCTTGGAGAGCGAGACTCAAATTAGGAAACAGAAGAAAAGGAGGGAATCGGCTGCCCAGAAGCCACAGAGTCCCTAAATAAATTCATCATTTTTGCTGAGTGTAATGCTAATTATAGTGCCTCTTTTTTTAATTGATATACACATCATTAGAAATAGCCTTTATGCCAAGCAACAACGATCTCAAAAAGAAAAATTTATTAGAGATTTTTTTGAAAGTCAAACTACAATATTGTACAGTACATTTGAGTAAACAAAATGTGTTCAATAAAAATTTGGTACTGCCCTAATTTTGAACTAAAGTCAATTAACTTAATGATTCTGCTAATCAACATTTTATCGCAAAACATCGTGTTACAGCTGTTTTCACTGTATGGCTAAGCCTATACCGGTAGTAAGATAGTCCGGCATTTTCGAGACTTCGGCACCGGGGATCCTGATTGAGCCAGATTATCAGACTTCTATTGATGTTTAGCAATATAAGTACATTTATTAGAATTCTGATACACATTTGGTTATGATTTCCAACTATGAAGAGTTACTCTGTGGTGTAAGAAATGAGTTTCTGGATATGTAAACTACTTCTCTGTTCTGAAGAAAAACATAAATTTGTTATGTCAATAAAATTTTTCTGGGTTAGAGACCGCATTGTCATTTATAAAATTCCAACGTTTCGGCGTCTGTTGCAAGACGCCTTCCTCAGGGTGTGTTGCTAACTGCTGAATGCGCGCAAGTGTGGGTACATATATACTATGGAAGAGTGTTGTGATTGGATGTGAGGATGAGGAGGAAGGGTACTAGGAGTTCATTTTATTGGCGTTTGCATTGCGTCTTGTTATTGGCGGAAATAGGCGTTTTCCATTGGAGTTTCCTTTACTGCCTGCCATTGGTGGAAATCGGTGAATAGGAGACTTAGCGGCGACTGCAGTGTAGCGTTGTTTACTAACTGCCTAGTATCGACTAGGCCGCGTCAGCGCTCTGTGTACCATCCTCCGCTGTGGCCTACCGCACGCCTGTTGCTTTGCGCGAGCTGTCCTTCCGCAAAGCTGTTACAGCAGGCAGCCAAGACGCTGGAAGTCTGTACCCGTCTTCTCTGTTCATATTATCGGGTCGCTTGGCTATTTCTATAGCCTCTCTAATCTTCCTCCTCAAACTAAACGGCTGTTTCACCAGTACTCGGGCCTCTCGAAATTCGATGTTCATCCTGCACTGCTCATGATGTTCTGACACCGCTGATTTGCTATATTGTTTGAGGCGGATATATCTCTCATGTTCAGTTAGCCTCATGCTTATTGGACGCCCAGTCTCACCTACATACACCAGTCCACATTCACACTCGATTTCATAAACTCCAGCGGCATGAAACTTGTCAATTGTATCTTTTGTCGAGCCCAGAATGTCTTTTATTTTGTTGTTGCTATGAAAAATCGGCTTAATACCTGCCCGACGGAGAATTTTGCCCAGAAGTTCAGTAACCCCTTGTACATACGGTAGCACGGCGGTGTTCTGTGCTTCATTCTGTATTTCCCTGTTGCCCTCCTCCTTCGGCACCATGGTTTTGCGTATCAGCCTCATGTCGTAGCCATTAGCTCCAAAAATGGTCCTGAGGTTCTGCAGTTCAGCTTGCAGGTTGTATTCATCGCTGATCCTGTAGGCTCTCTTAGTTAAAGTTCGCAGGGCCGAATTCTTTTGCATAGGATGGTGGTGGGAGGATGCATGCAGGTACCTGTCCGTGTTGGTGGGCTAACTGTAAACTCTGTGTCCAAGCTTCCCGTCTGGCTTACGATAAACTTCTACGTCGAGAAAAGGCAATACCCCGTTCTTTTCAATCTCCATGGTAAAATGAATTTTGCTGTGCTGCTGGTCAAGATGTTCGTGGAAGTTCTGAAGCTCTTCTTCTCCGTGTGGCCAGATAACAAAGGTGTCATCCACGTATCGTAGACAGCATTCCGGGCGTAATGGCGCGGACAGGAGTGCTGTTTCCTCGAATGCTTGCATAAAAATGTCTGCTGCAACACCGTCCATCTGCTCGTAAAAATCCCCTTTCCACCTAAAATAGTTTGAGGAGGAAGATTAGAGAGGCTATAGAAATAGCCAAGCGACCCGATAATATGAACAGAGAAGACGGGTACAGACTTCCAGCGTCTTGGCTGCCTGCTGTGACAGCTTTGCGGAAGGACAGCTCGCGCAAAGCAACAGGCGTGCGGTAGGCCACAGCGGAGGATGGTAGACAGAGCGCTGACGCGGCCTAGTCGATACTAGGCAGTTAGTAAACAACGCTACGCTGCAGTCGCCGCTAAGTCTCCTATTCGCCGATTTCCACCAATGGCAGGCAGTAAAGGAAACTCCAATGGAAAACGTCTATTTCCGCCAATAACAAGACACAATGCAAACGCCAATAAAATGAACTCCTAGTACCCTTCCTCCTCATCCTCACATCCAGTCACAACACTCTTCCATAGTATATATGTACCCACACTTGCGCGCATTCAGCAGTTAGCAACACACTCTGAGGAAGGCGTATTGCAACAGACGCCAAAACGTTGGAATTTTACAAATGACAATGCGTTCTCTAACCCAGAAAATTTTTATTGACATTGACAACGGCCACGGAAGCCTACGGTTACATAAATTTGTTATGTTATTAGTAATTGGGTACTTTCTGTATGCCTGTCAGCAACCAATCACTTTATGTTAAAGGTGAATCTTGGTTTGCTCCTATTATTTTTTATCAAAAAAAAGTAGCATTTGGAAAAAGGAAAGGATAGAACATATAAATGCTGAGTGACTCACTCACTCCAAACTATGAATTAGCAAAGACACAAATACGGGGAACTATTTTTACTATTTCATACAAAACATTAAGGAGCAGTGGGCAACAGAGTGCTGCATCAGCTGTCATCAGGATCAAACCCTCTGCTGTTAAATTAATTCTGATCTGTAAGTAAGAGAATTAAGTTGCACTGAACCAAATTCAATATCAGTTATGAGGAAATCTTACAAAGCCTTTGGTGCATTCCAAACACAGTCACCTACAATTGTAAATTCCTCATGTGGAATGTACCCCTGAGCTATATGTGCAAGTCTTAACATTGTGATCCAAGTCTGAAAGGGCATAATTCAGCTTGTTACAAGTGCTCATGATCAGTTCCAGGAAGAGTGCTGCCGATTAACCAGAAGGAACCAAATATGAAAGGGTTAACCAAGTGTGAACATTGTGTTCTAATGTGTATCATGATCTGTAATTAGTTGCATTTTGTGCCCTCAGACACTGGTGAGATCTTTCACATGTTAAACAATTCATCGAGGCATATATTTTGTGCACATATTGTAGTCTCCTAATCTGTTGCTGCTCCTTCTGTAAGTAACTGGTTTTCCTATTATTCAGGCTGTAATAAGTTTCTCAGTAGGAGAATTAAGTTGCACTGAACCAAATTCAGTATCAGTTACGAGGAAATTCAAACTCGCTGTTAAGGATCAGGAATGTTTTGGACAAAGTAGAGAGAATCTAGACCTCTTCCTTGCACAGTGCTCACTGTCAAATAGAATGCAGAAGAGTGGTTGAGAGATAAAAACAATATCTGTGAGAGAGGATAGCCTTATTCAGGAGATAGTTTTGTCCAGTTTGTTCATTTACACCAGTTTGTAATTGATCAGTTGCAGTTATGGCAGCATTCAGTTGTAAATGATTGGTAATCAACTGATTCTGCAGTTGGAAATTGAATTCATTAAGGGATGTGTTTTTACCAAGGTTTTTGCTATTTCATTAGCCTTTTTTGAACATTTCTGCCTACTGTGGAAAATCTTAGATTCATTATCAGTCATGAATAAGTTTTAAGATGACCTTACCAGAGATGACTCCTTGTCATTTGTAATTTGTTACTGTCATCATGTGTAAACTGATAATGTTTTGTTTTCAGACAAAGGAGTCAGGACTCAGAAATTCCTCTTCTACAAAAGATGTGGGAAGTTTTCTGAATCAAGCCGTTTCTCCCAATCAAAACAGAAAAGTTCCAAGGATTGACAGATCACGCTCTGTGAAAAGTATGTTTCTATTAATGTTGTATTGTCCTGTGTGTATATGCTGATTCCACTATGTACTTGAAATCATGATCACTATCTATAACCATGAGTGCATTTAAATGGTGTTTTAACTAATCAGTGACATAGAAATACTGAAACTTTGGATCATGCACCTGAGAAAACTACATTTCCCACAAACATGTCCTTTGTTCATTTGGAAGGCTTTCATCTTTTTATTGGTATGAGTTTTCTTTGTTATATGTCTGTCCCCCCCCCCCCCCCCCTCTCTCTCTCTCTCTCTCTCTTTCTATCTTTTCCTCTGTGTGTGTTTGTGCATGTGTGTATGTGGGGGGATGCTTGTTTCAATGAAATCTGTATGTCTGTTATAATTCAGTAATTCATCTCGCTTCAAGTGCTGTAATAGGTAAAAAAAAGTGATTAATTGGGAAGGCAAAGAGTAAAAGTGGAAAGAAAAAGGAGAATTATCTGAGCTCTAAAATTTCTGTGGGGAGTAAGACTCCAGTAGAGCAACAGAAAAGAGAATTATCTTTTAGTAATTGTTCATTTGTATCATTATCTTAGTCCAGTGAAGTTGTGTATTTGGCTTCCAGGCTCCTGTGATGTATTCCATTTCTATTTTCTCTGATTTTTAAGTGTGTCCCTCTCCATCAGTGTGCATGCAAATTCACTTGAACTGTAATGTCTTTAACAGTATTTCACTTCACCTTCTATAATAATTTTTCTGAAGCTTCATTTATTCTTATTTGCTCAAAGATTATGGACATTACTTGTAATTTTCACATCCCTATTCCCATCTCTCTTTCATGTAAACTCAATACACCAAATACAGTCTCATTTAAGAGGAGTTTGATCTCTCACAAAAATGTTACTAGTAGGTTAAATGGTGCCATAAGGGTACATATGCCTGAAATAGAATTTGAAGACACCGACAAAATGTTAGACTTTGTAAATTGCACATACTGTAGTTTAACATATGACAATGCATCAAATAATAACATTCCAGTAATCACTCAAAATTTCAGTAATGTTTAGCAGTTTGTGGTGGTAAGAATCATCAATAACTGTTCTATAATGTTCTTAATATATATACATTTAATGAGAAATTTTCAAACGTGGAAATCTGTTGGAGTCCCTTTCTCAGTGAGGGGAAAAATTACAGAAATACCCAAGGTTCTGTATGTGGGTGGTCAAAAAGGGAAACACTTGCAAAATATACTAACACATGCTCATTTCACTGTTTGCGATGAACCTCTATATGACTGTGCCAAGATGTGGATAGATGAGATTGAAATCAAATCTGAATCGGCCACAGCAATGAAACATATGGCATTTTCATTTGTTGTTGTTCGATCTTAAATGGAACAAATACTTTCTTCAAAAAACTAGATTTAATTCAGTTCTTAATGGAATATACTATTTGTTTAGTTTCATGGAACACTTTTGAGTATCATAAAAATATTACCACATAAAGTCTGCAATTTCTTGTTTTTAATGGTATTTCCTACTTATTACTGATGCCAGTAGACTGATATTTTAGTACAAGCATCATATACACAAGTCTGTAGGATATTAATCGAAAGAAGTTGGTTGCTTTTACTGGAAAAAGAATGTGTGATATGCTGTATTATTTAAAATTATAATGTGAAAACTAAACTCAGAATGTTGAGCATTTACCAATGGTAAAATGAAGTAAGAGATATAATGGCTCTATTGCCTTAGATTATAGGGGAACCTGAAAATGGATTTAAGTAACAGCTTAGAGGTGTTGATACAGGCTTTGCTTTTAATTTGAAGATAATCTGTCAATCCCTTACCCCCACCCTCCAGCTCCAATTCTTAACTGTTGCAGCCAACAATGATCTGGGCATTGCCAAATTAGTTCTCTTTTTGTTCCAAAACTTCAAAATGCAGTAATTTTCTTGTAATTTTGAACACATGCCCTATTTTGCCACATTTGATGAAAACATTTTCTATTTCTTTTCTCATATTTTGCCAACATTTATTTCTGTGGTATGATGAGTGTTTTTTTGACAATAAGGTTGTATATGTCACTTCATAGAGTAGGCCTACTTTTTGTATTCCAACTTAAAAGTTGTGTACATGCATACACTGTTTACACACATTTTATTTACTCTAAGTGGTGAATGTGGAGAACAATAGGGCTGTTGGAGGCAGCAGTGGATTACAGTCTTTTGGTCCACAGTTACTGCACAACAGTTTTATTGTACAGTGAGGATATGTTTTGTGACCTCACAGTAATTTTCCAAATATTTCATACGTAGGTGATAGTAAAACTACATTCCAGTCAGTAGAATAATCATAGTGCAGTAATTTTTTCTGTGTTTTTGAAACATCGTCATTTAAATCAAAAGAAAATTTGATGAAACAGCTTCTCTTAAAAAGTTCCAGTGATTGTGTTTCTCATAAGTTGAGAATTGTATGTGTTGTGTATTAAACCGGGGACCTAGAAATGATGGACAGGCTTCATGTCGCCGTAGCACTCAGTGGTACACAACCCCACAACAGGCCACAGCAGTCGACCCACCCCACAGCTGCCCCACATCGAACCCAGCATTATTGTGCAGTTTGGCCCCCAGTGGAGCCCCCTCCCCCCCACATCCCTCAGGAATGTCTCTCATACCAGACAAGTGTAATGCCAAATGTTTGCATGGAAGAGTAATTATGGTGTACGCGTATGTGGAGACAGTGTTTGTGAAGGAATCGCCGACATTGTGTAACTAAGGCAGAATAAGGAGAGCCATCCCACATTCACCGAGGTAGATGGAAAACCGCCTTAAGAGCCATCCCCAGGCTGGCTGGCACACCAGACCTCGACACTAATCTGCCAGGCAGATTTGCCAGGCACCGGCATGCTTTCCCGCTTGGGAAGCAGTGCATTAGACCATGTGGTTAGCCGCGTGAGCTAAGTTGAAGATAGTTTTTTTTACAATCTAGATGTTTCTAAAAGATCCGTTTTTAATCATCACAAATAACAGTTTTTAACTGTGAAGCTTCTGTAATGTTTTCCTTGGAATGTACACATATTTATTGAAAATGACATATTGAATATATTGGGCATGCCTTGAGTGAAATTTGTTGCCCTGTCTTTCAAAAATGAAAATATTTTCTCAAAATTCAGTGAGCAGCTCGTGAGAAGATTGTACACCACTTGCCAAAGACAGTCATGATTGCTGAATAGAACTTAGTGACTGGAGTGAACATTTGCTTCAGTTTATTAGTACAACAGTAATCAGAAACTTAGATGGTTATCTCTTTAATTCAGTACCACTCATTCATTTCTTACAGCGTCCTCTGCTCTGTGAACAATAATTTTTCACCTTTTGAGTACACTTAACTTGTCTAAAATCTTCTTTTACTGTTTAAAAGGATGTACTGTGAAGTAATGCCTCCAGATTTTTTTGTGTGGAAACTTTTATAGGTTTTTAAATAAAACCAACTTTATTAACACTCTTTATCTTTATTGTTCGTATCTACATATTTATTTTTCAACATAGCCACCCTGGTGAGAAAAACACTTTACCCAACAAGAGACAAGTTTGATGGTACTGTCATGGAAGAATGTTTCACTTTGTTGAGGGAGTCACAACCTCACATCTGTTTGTAACACTTCATCGCAAACAAATCGAAGTCCCCAAAGGGGTTCCCTAAGTTTTGGAATCAGGTGAAAATCGATTGTATAGAGGATGCTCAGTGACTTTGGACCCAAGGCTTTGGATTGTTGCAGATGTCGCAGCACTCGTGTGTGGTCTGGCATTGTCATGCTGAAGGAGAGGCTGCTCCATGTGTGGCTGAACTATTTGAATTTGTGAAATTCAGTTATAGCGTGCTGTTTCACATACACCAATATAGATACATTACACACCACCATATAACATGCTACAGTTCAAAGCCCTCTAATGGCAGAGGGTTGCAACTTGTGTCAGAGAAGTGGGAAAGTTAACCGAGTGCATGACATACAATACCTCAACCAATATTGAGAACAGAATAAAAAATTTGGTGGCATTACTTTTCAGTATACCCTTTTGATTACTATTAGTTATTGTATCACACTCTCCTGATGCAAAATACAATAAAATTTGCAATTATCTTTCATTGCATGGTGAATGATTATTATCTATGTGTTTCTCATTATTTATGAAAATAAATTATTCTTTATTTCTTCAGATAAAAATAAAGAGGGCAGCTTGGAGGATTTAGCGTCGAGTCCAGAGGACCAACAAATTGGCATACATACTCGCCTGAAGAACTTTTTTCTGCGAAGGCCACTGAAAGAAGCCTTAGAACAGAGAGGAATTTTAAAAAGTAAGAGTTACGGAAACTTCTTCAATCTCACCAGTGAAGTAAAATTTCAAAACATTATATGATAATGATAATTCAGTATGGCACACTTGTGTAAAAAGAAGTCAAGATCCATGTGATAGGCAGAACCAATACTTATGGTGTTTATAAAAGAGAAATTAAAGAGTATCTAAACTTTCACCTGATGAATGTTTCTATACATGACTGGTGGAAGACTGATCACAAAAGGGAATTGTTTCACAATCTAATAACTTGCATTAAATCATAGGCTTATTTTACTGTAATAGGGGGATTGAGGATACCAAGTGCAGCTCTTTATGATCATTTGTCTGCTGTATTAGAATGTTAAGTTCTACAGGAATCTTTTTTAAAAAGGAAAAAGGGGAGCCATTATGTGTTCCAAGTGCAGTGTTAACCCGTTTTTCCTCTTTGGTTTTTTACATGTGTACATGTATATGGAATGCAGATGTATAGAGAACAGGGAGCTCTCATGGTATACCAGTACCTAAAGTATGCCCATACAAAAATAACCCATTTACACATTTAAATATTACAATAAAACACAAAACTATATTATACTACTTTTGACTCGTAATTGGCAACAGTGTATTCTGCCAGCCGGAGTGGTCGTGCGGTTCTAGGCGCTACAGTCTGGAGCCGAGCGACTGCTAAGGTCACAGGTTCAAATCCTGCCTCGGACATGGATGTGTGTGATGTCCTTAGGTTAGTTAGGTTTAATTAGTTCTAAGTTCAAGGTGACTGATGACATCAGAAGTCGCATAGTGCTCAGAGCCATTTGAACCATTCTTGAACAGAGTGTTCTGCATTGCCAGAAACAGTTTTATAGAGGAAGAGGATCATGCTGAACATTTCCATAAATATGTCATGGGATGGTTTTCACCACATTTACACTTGATGATGTTAGGCGCCTCACTGAAGATTGTGACCTGGCATCAATTTCATAACCAGTTCAGTAATCCTTGGATGGTGTAATGCTGTTGAAGCTTTCTATTAAGAAGTCAACATTTATTGCCTACTAAGTGGTTTAAAAATTTCAGGATGTTATTCACATGGATCCCTTTAAATGCTTCAAGTGGTATGGCATGATAAAAAACTTGTTATTAAGTATTATTCATTTGACTTTATTTGTTAGACGTTCAACTGAAAACAGATATGCACTGTTTGAGGGGGATATTCTATAATTCAGTGAATGGTACCAAAGTGATTTTGCAGTTTAAAAGCTCAAAATATTTGTTGTGGCACTCAGGGCTGTGACTTTCTGTAGAGGATGATTAAGGTACAAACTTGTAAATACTTGATTCTACCCTACCCTAGTTCATTGATATAAGTTGTAACATGATGGTCTATGTTATAGAAAAGACATAAACCAATTTCTTGAGCTCTTCCACCAGATTTGCCTTCTGGTCAGACTTAATAGTATCCTTTTATATGTATAAAATAGAAAGAAACTTCCACATGGGAAAAATATATTAAAAACAAAGATTCCAAGACTTACCAAGCGGGAAAGTGCCGGCAGACAGGCACAATGAACAAAACACACAAACACACACACAGAATTACTAGCTTTCGCAACAGATGGTTGCTTCTTCAGGAATGAGAGGGAAAGACGAAAGGGTGTGGGTTTTAAGGGAGGGGGTAAGGAGTCATTCCAATCCCGGGAGCGGAAAGACTTCCCTTAGGGGAAAAAAAGGACAGGTGTACACTCGCGCGCGCGCGCCCACACACACACACACACACACACACACACACACACACACACACACACACACACACATCAGCACATACACAGACACAAGCAGATATATATATATACCTGCATGGATGCCACAGTTACCCAATCAAAATCATTGTTTATTAAACAATCTTTAAGATTCTGTCCAAGTCAAATGTTAGGCAGGAATCTTCTTCAGTTTTCTTTATTATTGCCTTTCACAAGTCTTGGGCTTTTTGTGAGGTGTCAGCTTTACTGTTATGTTCCATGTGCAAGTTTTGTTTATCTGCTTCCATAATGATACTTTGAACCGTCAGTGCACACATTTCATATTTCATTCATGTATCTTTTTCGCAGATCCTTGAATTTCATATTAGTGTGTTAAAAATATTCTCCTGTAATAAGTTTACAGGTAAAGTAACTTACTTTTTGTATGCTCTGTTCGATCCTGTAATATCAGATCCAGAGGAAGATATTCAGTATCACAACATTCACTTGGGTAATCTCTCCTCCTCTCAAATAAAGATTGTTATAACCACCTTATTTGTCCTCTTTATGATTGGCAAAGCAGTATGATCGCATCTTCTTCATTTAGTATCTCCATGTTTATCTGATTTTACCAAGGTGCAACACAATATTTCTCAGCAAATTAAGTCAAAACTGAATTAGATAACCCAGAAACAAACCAATACTTAACTATGTGATATGCTCAAATATTACTTGTATTTTAGTCAAGTAATTAGATGTAGCCATAGGTAACATTCAACTGTTTCGAAATGGCGTCCGAGAATTTCAGATCAGCATTCAGTAAAGTAATCAGAATAATCTTTGCTACTTTGTACAAATCTCATTTTCAGTTTTAATATATGTTGCACTCGCTTCCATAGAACTTTGTTTGGGTCTCCTAGTACCATTGTGTGTAAAACAAAGAACTCAAACCCTATAAGCTTAACATTTTAGCATAGGAAATTGTCAGGATTTTTGATAAAAAAAAAGACTTGGTAATAAAGGTAATAAAATATGTTAACCTTTGTTTCATTATCTGCACTGCTGCTTGTCCTAGGTCCCTAAATAAATAAGTTTATGCTGAAATCGATATCAATAGTACTACTTTTTCCACAAAAGAAAGAAGACTGTTCATATTACTAGGGAACTATTTAATATGGCTGTTACTGCAAAACAGTTTTTTGACCTTTACCAGTACTGCTTCTCCACAAAAGAAATGTCTGCTGAAATTACTCGTTGTTGTTGTTGTTGTTGTTGTTGTTGTTGTTGTTGTGGTCTTCACTCCTGAGACTGGTTTGATGCAGCTCTCCATGCTACTTTGTCCTGTGCAAGCTTCTTCATCTCCCAGTACCTACTGAAACCTACATCCTTCTAAATCTGCTTAGTGTATTCATCTCTTGGTCTCCCTCTACGATTTTTACCCTCCACACTGCCCTCCAATGGTAATTTGTGATACCTTGGTGCCTCAGGACATGTCCTACCAACCGATCCCTTCTTCTAGTCAAGTTGTACCACAAACTTCTCTTTTCCTCAATCCTATTCAATACCTCCTCATTAGTTATGTGATGTACCCACCTTATCTTCAGCAGTCTTCTGTAGCACCACATTTCGAAAGCTTCTATTCTCTTCTTGTCCATGTTTCACTTCCATACATGGCTACACTCCATACAAATACTTTCAGAAATGACTTCCTGACACTTAAATCTATATTCGATGTTAACAAATTTCTCTTCTTCAGAAACGCTTTCCTTGCCATTGCCAGTCTACATTTTATATCCTCTCTACTTCGACCATCATCAGTTATTTTACTTCCTAAATAGCAAAACTCCTTTACTACTTGAAGTGTCTCATTTCCTAATCTAATTCCCTCAGCATCACCCGATTTAATTGGACTACATTCCATTATCCTCGTTTTGCTTTTGTTGATGTTCATCTTATATCCTCCTTTCAAAACACTGTCCATTCCGTTCAACTGCTCTTCCAAGTCCTTTGCCGTCTCTGCCAGAATTACAATGTCATCGGCGAACCTCAAAGTTTTTACTTCGTCTCCATGAATTTTAATACCTACTCCAAATTTTTCTTTTGTTTCCTTTACTGCTTGCTCAATATACAGATTGAATAACATCGGGGAGAGGCTACAACCCTGTCTCACTCCTTTCCCAACCACTGCTTCCCTTTCATGCCCTCGACTCTTATGACTGCCATCTGGTTTCTGTACAAATTGTAAATAGCCTTTCACTCCCTGTATTTTACCCCTGCCACCTTCAGAATTTGAAAGAGAGTATTCCAATCAACATTGTTTAAAGCTTTCTCTAAGTCTACAAATGCTAGAAAAGTAGGTTTGCCTTTCCTTAGTCTAGCTTCTAAGATAAGTCGTAGGGTCAGTATTACCTCACGTGTTTCAATATTTATATTTCTACGGAATCCAAACTGATCTTCCCTGAGGCCGGCTTCTACTAGTTTTTCCATTCGTCTGTAAAGAATTCGCGTTAATATTTTGCAGCTGTGACTTATTAAACTGATAGTTCGGTAATTTTCACACCTGTCAGCACCTGCTTTCTTTGGGATTGGAATTATTATATTCTTCTTGAAGTCTGAGGGTATTTCGCCTGTCTCATACATCTTGCTCACCAGCTGGTAGAGTTTTGTCATGACTGGCTCACCCAAGGCCATCAGTAGTTCTAATGGAATGTTGTCTACTCCCGGGGCGTTGTTTCGACTCGGGTCTTTCAGTGTTCTGTCAAACTTTTCACGCAGTATCATATCTCTCATTTCGTCTTCATCTACATCCTCTTCCATTTCCATAATATTGTCCTCAAGTACATCGCCCTTGTATAAACCCTCTATATACTCCTTCCACCTTTCTGCCTTCCCTTCTTTGCTTAGAACTGGGTTGCCATCTGAGCTCTTGATATTCATACAAGTGGTTCTCTTCTCTCCAAAGGTCTCTTTAATTTTCCTGTAGGCAGTATCTATCTTACCCCTAGTGAGATAAACTTCTACATCCTTACATATGTCCTCTAGCCATCCCTGCTTAGCCATTTTGCACTTCCTGTCGGTCTCATTTTTGAGACGTATGTATTCCTTTTTGCCTGCTTCATTTACTGCATTTTTATATTTCCTTCTTTCCTCAATTAAATTCAGTATTTCTTCTGTAACCCAAGGATTTCTACTAGCCCTTGTCTTTTTACCTACTTGATCCTCTGCTGCCTTCACTACTTCATCTCTCAAAGCTACCCATTCTTCTTCTACTGTGTTTCTTTCCCCCATTCCTGTCAATTGTTCCCTTATGCTCTCCTTGAAACTCTGTACAACCTCTGATTCTTTCAGCTTATCCAGATCCCATCTCCTTAAATTCCCAACTTTTTGCAGTTTCTTCAGTTTTAATCTACAGGTCATATTAATCTACAGGTTATATTGTGGTCAGAGTCCACATCTGCCCCTGGAAATGTCCTACAATTTAAAACCTAATTCCTAAATCTCTGTCTTACCATTATATAATCTATCTGATACCTTTTAGTACCTCCAGGATTCCTCCATGTATACAACCTTCTTTTATGATTCTTGAACCAAGTGTTAGCTATGATTAAGTTATGCTCTGTGCAAAATTCTACCAGACGGCTTTCTCTTTCATTTCTTAGTCCCAATCCATATTCACCCACTATGTTTCCTTCTCTCCCTTTTCCTACTGACGAATTCCAGTCACCCATGACTATTAAATTTTCGTCTCCCTTCACTACCTGAATAATTTCTTTTATCTCATCATACATTTCATCAATTTCTTCATCATCTGCAGAGCTAGTTGGCATATAAACTTGTACTACTTACTCAGGAAATATTTATTGTGGCATAGTAGTGCATGACGGTGTTCAGCTCTGTATTTAGACTGTGAAAAGTAGACTAAAGAGAAAGGTTTGCATGTGGAGTATGTATATAGTTGTTGATGTAGATTTGAACATGAAATGAAATAAAGATAAAAAAATGTTGTAACTTTTGAAATTAATGTCTTTGCAGATGAAGCAGTATTTGGCTGTCACCTACCAGATGTTTGTAATGAAGAACCATTCATTCCTTTGTTTGTTCGAAAATGTGTGGAAGTCATAGAAAGCAAGGATGAGAACATGAAAACTGTAGGTTTATACCGTGCTTCAGGAAATCTATCCCAGGTGCAGAAGATACGGCTTCAGGTGACATAATACCTAAATTTTTATATTGATATAAAGTATTATATTTTAAAGAAATTAATTTTGAAGCATAATTATTCCTGTCCCCTCCCCTTCCTTTTTTTTTTTAAGGAGTTTATGTTGATGTGAAATTGATAAGTAAATACTGTTGTCAAATAGCTAGTAACACCCAAGTACCATGTTTTTGATGGAGGTGTGTTTTGTGTTCATAATTGAGCTGCTTTGAAAGAAATTATAACAGAACACTCCTATTGAAAGTAAAACTTCAGGAGAGTGGCAAAGATTATGTGCGAGGAGCTGCAGATGTGTGAGAACATGGATGCTTAGTGTCTGTCTGAAGCCCATATAACTAGGGAAACAGAGGTAAAATAAAAGTAGTTAGAAACCTACATACTTATGTACTTCACAAACCAGCTTACAGTGTGTCGTGGAGGATAGTGTACCAGAATAATGTTTCCTCTTTGCCTTTCCATTCTTGAGTGGTATGTAGGGAGTAGGATTACTGTTACCCCTCTGTATAAGGTGTAATTCCTCCAATTTTATTGTCGTTGTCATCATTAAGTGAGACATAAATTGTAAGATATTGAATTATTGTGATGTTTGTTGCTTGATTATGAATTTTTTACTGTAAATGCATTTCCCATTGTAAGGTTGTTAGCACTACAGAGGACATGAGACTTTGTCATGTAGTTAAGAGTTCATTTGCTCAAAAGCAAAGGTGGAATTTTTTGTCAGACAATATAAATATAGATCATTGTTTGAACATGCATTTATTGTAGATCAGTGTTGAATGTTTAAACTTCAGTTCTTTTATTCCAATTCCAATTTCAATGCAAAGCAGTACTTTACTGACTTTCATGCAGTGTAATGCTTCAAGTTAACAGTAACCATAGCGTGAAGACAACCCGTTACCGTTATCAAAGTCCATTGATGTTACATTCCAGTGACAACATTTTGAAGAATGTACCTGTGAGGATATCTCATTTACATGAGGTTATCACACAATGGCACAACAATAGTAATGATGGTATCTGTAGGAACGTTAAAAGCTTATAACATAGAATTGTGTTTGAAATTGTATACAAACTATTGCTTTTACTTTTTTGGTGACTAGCTGTGATTTAACCATAAATGTCTACATCAGTATATTCAGAAACCGTTAAGTAATAGGATTTTCTGTAATGTTGTTTGTTTTGTCTTTCCAACTGAGAAAGCCCTACAACATAATTGGAAGCAGCTGCTGTGTTATTAAAATAAAAGTATTGTGCACTCTATTATTTCAGATTTAGAAGAGCTTACTCTTAGCATGACACACTTCCTATATGGTGGCATAAAAGAGACACTGAGGTGTATAAAACTCCAATGCATTTTGATTTAAAGGAAAAAACTGTATTTATGTTTTTTGTAGTTTGTTCCACAGACCCATAGCAATGAGATTCTTAACTATGTGGACCATGTCAGAAAAAAAGTGTCACACACATTTACAAAATAACTGATGGCTAATTAAGTAAACTACAATAAAATATTGATCATTTTTGAGTGAAAGTGATCAATAAATGTTTAAAATTATCATTAATAAAAAGTAGTAACTATTTTCACATTTGCTTCATTGGAAACAATGCCAAGCAAGGCTATTGGAAGAAAAATGTGTCTGTTACAACATTGGAGCTGATTTAAGATAATCTGCCACTGCATTAGCAAAGCCTTTCAGCTGTTCTGTTTATGTATTAGATAACTTCCAGAAGATGAGAACTGAATTTTGGAAACCACATCCACTGCCATGTTTATATGTTACAGCCTGAAGTTTTTTACTAGACCAGTCAAATATCAGTTAACCAATCAATTGGTTTACACACATGTGCCTGGAAATCAGCTTTCTGAGTTTGGATGTAGTCAGCACTATAGCTGCTTCTCTTCAGTTAAATATCACAGGTAGACAACTTCATGCTCAGTCTAATTTTCTACTTCCCCTTCACTGCAGAAAGAGTCACTTTGTCCAGATTAGGTAAAAATCTTTAAAAATGACATGGAACATGACAACCCAAGCGCATTTCGAAAGTGACTGCATTTACATGGGAGCAAGAATCGGCTATGGAAGAGAAAATCCGGCAGCTAGAACTGCGTTATTGGAGCATTTACGTGACCAACCAGGTGTAAACAGAGTGATTATAAACTCTGGGAGATGCCATATCACCAAACTCATCTTTTTCAAGACCTTTAGAATGTCATTTATATGTGTTGTTACATTTAAAGCATAAATGAAAGAAAATGGACAGATGCGTATCATTGTTTTAATGTCGTCTGCTATCTCTCCTAGACTAAACACTTTGTAACCAAGGCTATTTTCCTTTACAAATAGCTCCAAGTATTTCTCATCACCCCCTTTTTTATTTTTCACAGACTGCCTAGATCATATGTTCAAGGTATCTTCCAGGAATTATGGTGCAGTAAAGTTGAAATAGGGATTCATTGCAGCATGTCAAGTGAAAGCCCAAACAAGCCAGCTGCACTTTCTGCTGTTCTTCTTTCTTCTTGAGAAACATGGGGAGACGAGCTCTTGTCAGCTACAGTAGAGGAAATAAACACTCTTGCCTTGCTAGTAACAGGAAAAGTTATTATAGTTTAAAAGCATTTTGCAGTCCCTTATTGTCTGTCCCTCTTTTACACAAACTGCTTGAGTCGTTGGCACAGTGTTTCATAGTCAGCTCCTTGGGGTCTTTGGGAATTATTATTAGGATATGATAATATCTGGGGTAAGTGCTAAAGTGTATGGAAGCTTGTATGAGACTGAGATCTTTGTATGGTGCAGAAAATCACATGGAAGTTTAAGTGAGAATGTACAGAGAGAGTGAGGTCAAAAAAAAATTAAACCAAAAAGAGAGAGATTTGGCTATGTGGTTAAGTAAGGGGTTGCACCTTAATTTTGTAAATAGATTACGGAATTGAGAAACATCCCCCCTCATAGTGGGCTTCAACAAATCTTGAAATGAAGTGGCTAAACAACAACAGATGCATATAAATATAATGTGCTTTTGTTAAACCCCTTCAAAAGAATGATGACAGAAAAGGTTTTTAGTTATTAGTGACCTATTTCATTGTTGTCATAATTTTGTAAAGTTTCTGATAAGGTAATTTAATCTGTAATCATGTTTACATTTTGTAAATCACAGGTTGTGTTATAGTAGAGTTGAAATTTCACTCACTTAGTAGATTAGTTAGGTATTGTCTTATGAAATGGTAACATAGCTATTTGTAAAGAAGTGCTGTGACAAAACTTTCAATATTTTTGTGTGTTAGGTTGAAATGTTATTTCAAATTTTTAAGGACATCCTCCTTTGTCATTGGAAGGCTGCAGATCATCATAACTAATGATGTGTTGCTCTTTTAACTAATGCTTTGGAGATATTTTATATTTAGCAATTGGTTGAGTTAATTGTGGTTACATCATGTAAAGGGGGAATGCTAGCAGAGCGTAGAATTATATTTGGTGATCCAAAAATATTTTTGTAATCATCAACTTAGTGTTATAAAGGTAGCCATTGACACAAGATTATGCAACTACTTTAATTGGAACAGCAGCTTTGCCCTTAGTGGTGCATAAATATACAAAGCTAGTTGCTTTCCAAGGAGATTGGAAGCTCTTCTAACATCCCTACATTCAGACATCAACATAGCCTCTGGTAGTACCTGTAAATTCCATGGTTCTGGCAAGATGTCACCAGGATGTAATTCAGCTGACTATTACAAATAAATTATGAAGTACCATGTAAACCTAATGGTTCAAGAAAACGGAGATAATTTTATCCAATAACTGTTGCCCCCCCCACCCCCCCACCCCCCACCCCACACACACACACACACACACACACACACACACACACACACAGGGACATAATTTGACATTCTGTTCTGGAAGTTGACAGCATTCACCAGCTTGCTACAAAAGTGTCTATATTAAAATAGCATCATGGTCTGTAAGAATGTCTGTTGAATGATGCTTGCAGAAGCCCACTGATTGTAGAGCCTGGTACTTTAAAAAAAATTGACATTAGTAGTAGGGTTTTGGCTGTTTAAGTGTGGCAACTAGAGGTCTTTTGGACATTTGCTTGCTCATACTTGCTCAAGTGTGCCACACTCACGCACAGCATAAGCGTGTGTCTATGCTCGGAATGGATGTCTAGTGGTCAAATGAAGCACTGTGTGGAGGGAAGAGACTGCCCTCTCTGGTGTGCACACCATGTGTGTATGCAGGCTGTTATTGCTTCTTTACTCCCATCACCTGATGGAACTACACTCACATAAATTTAGTTATATTTTAGACGAATATTCCTGAATGGTAATGTTTAATCGCAAGATCACTGTGATTCATAAGAGAAAATAATGTGCTTTATACAATAACAAAAATTTGAAAACAGTTTGACAAAAAACTAAGTAACTACCAGCTTTTGTTGTTATCCTCAGTCTCAGACTGAATAATCACATTACTGTGTTTTATAGGACTATCTGCTTTAGTGATTAAAATTCACATACATGAATTTTACCACCTAACAAATTATAAATGTAAGAGGAAAAAATTGTCTCCAAATTTTTCTCTGTTAGTGCTGTAATTACAAAGAATTTTCATGATATTGTTGGCTGGTTTCAGATGTATTCTGCTTTATTTGTCTGAAATAAGGTTACTTGCTGACTGAAGGTCTTTCCCAACTGATTGTGAGGTTAAAACAAAAACAGTTATCTCACAAAATTAGCTTAATTGGGAAAAGACTATTGTTATGCTCCCACCTCTCAAGTGGATCATCTTTGTCAGTGCCATCCATTTGGTTTAAATACGAGTCAAGTTCATGGATAGATTGAGCCTGATGTGGTACACAGTCTGCTCACTATAAAAAACAGAGACTACATTTTACTATTATTATTATTTTATTATATTTTTTGCTGGTGAACCGGGCCGACTCGTTTGGTGGCAAAAAAAAAAAAAAAAAAAAGAAAAAGAAGAAGTAGTTATTGTCATATTAGATTCTTTTTTAGGTTGCCTGGAATTGGTATTTCATCACAGATTTGATGCACAGTATTTAATGTATTGTGTCTGTGAGAAACAGCAACCTCCAAATTTTGACTTTCTCTAGACAGCACTCTTTCATCACCCATAGTATTTACAGTTACAAGAAGATAGTATGACAGTTCTACTGTACTGCCAACATACCAGTGTCACTGAAACTGGTATTCTGAAATTTGGTTCAATTTTCTTTTGCTGGTGATGTAGCGTGTATTAAACAGAAAAACTGGATCGGCAATAATTTAAATGTACATCTGTATTTTCAGGCCCTGCGTTAAATGACTTCCCTAACAGTACAAACTGTTATAGGATAGTTCTCGCCTTCGACCACTTCTGTTGCATTTTTGTATTGGCCTGAAATGTCATGAGCTTCTTTTGCAGTGTTGCTGTTGTAACCAGTAATCTTTTTCAGAGATGTCTTTCTCCAACAGTGTTTCCAAGATTTTATCAAACTACCACACTACAGACTGCACTATTCTAAACAAGCTGTTCCACCTAGTCTGTTTCTTGCTTCAAGCTTATCTGTACTGAATTTGTGTCATAAGTCATCCGATAAAGCACTGCAACTTCATTTTTCAAATAATCATAATTGAAAATATGTCTCAGGGCTGTGTTCAAAATGTGCAGTACGTGCATAACGCTGAAAGAATTGCGATGCCTTGCATGTATTAGTGCCTCAGTATAAGACAAATGATATCTTCATAATATGTTGGGGATTCACTGTTAAGTTTAATTATGTGTTCTCAGTGTAGTTCTCAATAAATTCCACCATTTTTTTCATATGAGAGAAGTACATGTTTTGTGATGTATATCAATCCACATATCCACTGTACGTGCACTTACTTCTACGCATATGGCCTGGCCAATGCTGGGCATCATAGTTGCCTATATTTCATTGGCTTGCCTTTCAGTGCTTCGTGCTACTGTCAAAGGATGAAGCAAAATGTTGGAGACAGTTCACAAGTCCCAAGTATGAACTGAAATATACAAGTTCCTAACATAAAGCATAAAATACTTTATCTGATATTAATGAAATGGCGGAAGATCCATAGCACACATTTCTATTCTCTCTTTTAGATCCCATACCTTTTACTGAAACCGGTAATGCTTTAGAACTTACACTTCTTCTCGTTCTACAGACAAATGCCTTCAGATGTGTAGTGGTGGATCTTCGCATCAGGAGGGCCATAGAGATGTAGCTGGTGTGATTTCCATCCATGTTTTGCTAGTGAGAATCTATCTCAAATGGGTATTAACACCATCTTTCACACTCAGAGTATGTTCTTTTGAATCAAGATTCAATTTCACACAGTCATTTGGACCAAATTTCGTGTCATTATTCTCCAGGGCCAACTGAATGGCAGTCTAAAAAGATGGTCAGGCCATTCCAGCATGCAGTACTCAAATGAGTGCGAAGAAGCTAAGTGCAGTTACTCCCTTCATGCAAAGCGGCTGTATTGCTATCTGTTGGACTTTTGCAAAACTACATGGGCTGAGCAAAAATCAAGTGAGCATGAATGCCAGATGCAGACCTCTAGTGACAGCTAACAAAGTTGACTCCTAACATAATGTTACACAGTAAATTTACTATGGTGACATAATTGCTTGCAGAATAGCATGAAGTTCATGTATTTTGTTCCCAACTCTCCCCTCACCCCCTCCAACTATGCCTTGTAATTTTCAGCAGATTATGTCGCATGTCTTCAGTTTTGAGTTACGCGACTCTTTCCTCTGTATATTATATTCTCATTTGGAGATTACATCTGAAGGAGAGAATGTTTTCATACCTAATGATGTAATGTTTACATTATCTGTTCTACTTGACAGGTCAATCAAGATAACTACAAAGCTTTGGAGGAAGAGGAAGATGTGCATGTTCTCACAGGAGCACTGAAACTCTTTTTTCGAGAACTGAAGGAACCACTTATACCTTGCAAAATGTTCAGCAAGGCACTAGATGCCAGTTGTAAGTTTGTACTTGCATCTATATGTCAGTGTAATATATAATCATAATATCTTGCAATAATAAGGAAATAAGAAACATAACTTTACTCCAAGCAGTGTAAAATATGTTACGTTGGACATAAATTGCTTCCATTCATGGCATTATTCCATTGGCCCCAAATGTCCATTATGTAGTTTCAGTATTATTATTGTAGATTCCATAGAAGACGCAATTTTTTGGGCTTCTGTTGATCTCTTTAGGATACTGCCTGAATGTTTACTTGTATATAGGGAGTAACATTTTATATTGGTTTTATGTCCATATGTGTTGCTTTTAACATGAAATAAATAAATAAATAAATAATAGCATTCTAAACTGTGTCTTGCACAATTATCTGTCATTAAAATTAAAATTCAAACTCTGTAAAAGATGAATAGTCCCTGATATTCGTGTTAGAGATAATTATAAAACTTCTTGTTTATGTGAGATATTCTTAGCAAAAATCCTTCCTAAAATGATTTACTATCCAATACTTTCCTTATATGTTAGGGTGTTGTCTACCCTCATTATCCTGACCAGTGATTTATTTTTGCTGTTTGAATAGAGAGAGAAGTAGAAATTAATTTTGAACTGTGAAATATTAAGAAATTTGGAACACTTACTGTCTAACCAGATGTTTCCACTCGGCACAGTAGTATCATGTTATGGTCTGCTAGTTATTACTTTTTGACATTGTTTATTGTGTGAAATACTGCTTTCCAGAATAATGTGAATATGTAATTCTTGACATATGTCAGACTGATGGAAAACTTGATAAGCATTCAGATATTTACAGTGCTTCTGCTTCATACTTTATGATGGAGATATCAGTCACGGTGTAAGAGGTAATTACTGAAATGGGGTATGTGAAATACAGTAAATATAAAAAGGAATATCTGTGGCTATGGTTATTACAAATCACTGCGAAGCTTAGTTCTTGTGACTTGACAATAATACTGGGAAAATACTTGAATGCAAGTTAAGATTTACATTACCCGTTTTATTGTTATTTTACCATTATATTAATGGCAGATGAAAGTGTATGACAGAAAAATAATAGTTTCATGTTTTAACCAAAAAATACTTCCTAAAGGGATTACAATATTTATTTACACAATTTCAGTGAAATCGAGGAATTATTCAAAATTTTCAGATTATTTTTATTATGTCACATCTTAAACATGTTTGCTTTATGTGATCTTTATTTTGCTTTATATTTAGGTGTATCAGTAGTGTGATTTCTGGTTCCTTAGGTATTATTAAATCATGTATGTCAATGTGCTAATTGTCACGAGCCACACAGCTTCCTTGCTGTTTGTCTGTGTACAAAAAAACTGTAAATTTGGAGCACTGATATTCAAATTTGTCAGCTGTGTAGAAGCCCACCCTTTCTCTCTCTCTCTCTCTCTCTCTCTCTCTCTCTCTCTCTCTCTCTCTCAGTGTGTCGTGTCCTTAGCTAAAAGACTAGTCCTGTGAACAGTATTTAGAATTAGGTAGAGTAAAGATGAAACTTTGGGTGTGCCACAAGAATCCACAAAGGCCACACTTGTTGGGCCACTGGAGCCAACTTGGGCAACCAATTGTGAAAAAAGTCATGTGCCTGGACTACAGGAGCCCAGTAGAGTAACTCAGGAGACCTATAGAGATAAGGGAGAGAAATAATGGGGCAAAGACCTTAGACAGTTAAGATAAATTACTCGCTTGCTCATCCCTCTGCTCTACAACCCTTGAGGGGCCCTGGCCTGCATCACAATATCCTGCCATTCTTTCCAGCCCATGGCTTTCTGCCTCCATCCTCTGACACCTAGCTCTTTCATGTCTTCTTCAATTCTGTCCACCCATCTCTTTCTGGGATGCCCCGTCAATCGTCTGCCTCCAGCCGTGCCATAAAAAAATCCTCTTACATATTCTGTCTTCCTCCATTCTAACCACTTGTCCTGCCCATTGCAGTCTTCTTATTTTAATGGTGGTGACAATGTCAGGTTCTTCAAAAAGTTGTTCTAGTTCCACATTCAGACAGGTGCGCCAACCTTTGTAATCGTATATTGGGCCATATAGCTGAAACAGAACTTTCTTTCCCAAATGTTAAGGATATTGTCCTCATTTGCAGTCATGATCCATACCTCAGCACTGTATTTATCAACTGATCTTATTGTACTGTAAATGAGAATTTTAAATTTTTGTGATAGAAGTGAGCTCATAAGCGTGGGTAGTACAGCGGAGTAGCACCTGTTTGGTCCTACTATTTTAGCTTCTACCTTGCTGCCAATGCCATTTCTCTTTGTGATAGTCAATCCAAGGTGCTTGAAATCTCTCAACCTTTCAAACTCCTTGTCGTCTATCCTGAGATTTGTTAGGTATTGGCCGAGCGGTTCTAGGTGCTACAGTCTGGAACTGAGCGACCGCTATGGTCGTAGGTTCAAATCCTGCCTCGGGTGTGGATGTGTGTGATGTCCTTAGGTTAGTTAGGTTTAAGTAGTTCTACGTTATAGGGGACTGATGACCTCAGAAGTTAAGTCCCATAGTGCTCAGAGCCATTTGAACTATTTGTTAGGTTTCATTGGTTGGTCATTGCCATGTACTTGATCTTTTCAACTTTCACTACCAGGCCAAGTTCCCATGTACCTCTTTCTAGTTGTTGATAGGCATCGGCCAGCACGGTAATGTTTTGTGTGAGTAATACCACATTGTCTGTGTATGCTAGCTACTGCAGTGAATAATTAAAAATGGTTCCTCCTCTGTTTAGCTCTATGTAACTTATGACTTTTTCTAGGCAGAGGTTGAATAGTTGTGAGGAGATATTGTTATCCTGTCGTAGCTCCTTTGCTTCATTTCTATGGAGATTTCGCCTTGTATTTTTACTTTACAGTTGGCTTCGCTTAGGGTCATCACAGTAAGTTTAACAAACTTCTTAGCTGTTCCAGCCTCTTTCATTACATTCCACAATGCCACGCTTGAGATGCTGTCATAGGCTTGTTTAAAATACCTATTTCTTCTAAAGCCACTCTGATAGCCACAGTTCTCTCCACCACATAGGGGGAGTAAGCTGCCTAGTTAGTATCTTGAACACTTTATATGTAGTATTTAGCAGGGAGATTGCTTGATAGTTCTGCCAGTTTAATTTATCTCTTTTTTGTGTTTGGAGTACATTATAGCTGTTTCCCACTCCATTGGCATGCTCTCTTCTTGCCAGGTGCTCAGTATTACTTTATGTATTGCTTTCTACAGTGTTTCCCCACCATATTTGAGAAGTTCTGCATGGATCTGATCTCCAGGTGCCTTATTGTTTTTCAGGGTCTTAATAGCTTGTATCACTTCCTCCAGTGTGGATTCTAGTGTTAAGACCTTTGACCCATAATAAGTTATTTCCACCAGTTCTTCTCATTATAATCCTTCTGCATCTTGGTTCAGCAACTCTTGAAAATATTCTGCCCATGTGTCAAGTATTATATTACTCTCCCATATCAAATCCCCTTCTTTGCTCCTACACATATTTGTTCTGGCTTGAAACTTGGCCTTTCCTTGTTTAATCTTTTGGTACATTTCACATATTAGCTTCTCTTCTCCTATCTCTTCAGTTTCTTCAAATTTGTTTCTTTTCTAGTGCTCTTTTCTTCTGTTGGCAAATCCTCTTAGCTATGTGGTGCTTCTCGTTATATTCATTCAGATTTGTTCTAGTTGTTCTTTGAAATAATTTCATTCGTGCCATGTTATGCTCTTCAGTTCCTCTCATACATTCTTTATCAATTCAATTGAATTTATTGCTCGTAGCACGTAATTTTACATGCATGTGCATTTTCAACTAAGTATAACATTTTTACAATTACATTTTTAGTTTACATTATTTCTTATTACATTGTAATTCATGATAAATTCAAGTTATAAGGGCGTTTTTGGACAAGCCACTGCTTGACTCACTTTTTAAAAGTGTCCCCTGTCAATATCTTAACTTCATTTGGTAACAAGTTATTATAAGTAGCTCCTTTGACATAGGGGCCCTTCCCTGTTAAAGTTAATCATGTGTTAATCATATGAAAATCTTTTCTATGCCTTGTTTCATAGTTGTGAATATCCATGTTTCTTCTTGTGATCTTGGTGTCTTCTTTCACTAGCATTATAGTTTCTAGTATATTCACGGTATAAACTGTGAGAATATTGTGTCTAATGAATAGGAGTTTGCAAGAAGTTCATGGTTTTACCATGAAACGAATACGCCATCCTTTGAGCCTGAACATATCCCAGAACGTCTCCAGCTGCTTTGAGAGTTGCAGTCTTAAGTTTCCACATTATTTCTATATATTCTTTTGAAGTGTTGGTGTTGTCCTTAGCCCCCTCTTCTATTTTCGTCTGATATATTCTCCGCATTCCTTCGAGCTTCAGTTTCTTAATGCCAAACTTTTTTTGTTTGTGGCCTTTTTGTTTACTGAATAGTGAGATCCTTTGCCAATACTTCATTCTCACTCTATGATGATCTGAATTGCAGTCAGTGCCTTGTTGGCTCCTAACATCCATTACGTCCAATCTGCATCTCCCAACCCATGTTTCTTTGTGTATCTTTTTGTGTGGGAAATGTACTGCTGACAAGTATATTTTTCTTAAATTAAATTTCCGCTGAGACATTTAAGTCTCTAATTTATCTACGGTAACGTTGGAAGCTGAACAAGTGAATTAAAATTTTTGCTACAACCAGGACTCAAACCCAGGTCTTCCTGCTTACTAGGCAGATATACTGACCATTACACCACCATAGTATTATGGTCAACATAGCTGCACAAACTACCCAAGTCAAATACCCCCCAATACAAACCACAATTCACACCTCCCTTTATATTGTAACTATCACCAGGGCTCTCCGACATTGGAATAGCACCCCAGCATTTGCGTAATGGGGAAGTGCTGTTCCACAGCATTATGGTCAGCATATCTGCATAGTAAGCAAGAAGACCCGGGTTCGAGTCCCGGCCGGAGCACAAATTTTAATTCACTTCTTCAGCTTCCAACGTTATCTTAGATAAATTAGAGACTTAAATGTCTCAGGGAAAATTTAATTTAAGATCTATACAATCACATGTAGTACAGCACTGCCCCATTACGTCCAATGCTGGTGTGCTATTTTAATGTGAGAGTGCCCTGGTAATAGTGACAATATAAGGGGAGATGTGAATTGGAGTTTGTGTTGTGGAGGGTATTTGACTTAGGTAGTTCGTGCAGCTATGTTGACCATAATGCTGTGGTGGTGTAATGGTCAGAATATCTGCCTAGTAATGGACAGAGAGAGGCAGAGGAGGAGGACAGAGTGAGGAGACAGACAGAGTGGGGGGGGGGGGGAGGAGGAGGAGGAGGACAGAGAGAAGAGGAAGAAGGAGATTAGGATAAATATCAAATTTCCATACATATTGAGCAATACTGAAGCGTTGCCAGGTTTGCTAGTTCTTGTATAATTTGGTCTGTACTTACAAACATTGACCAAGAAAAAACTTCTTGAATAGATAATCCAGTATCATGAGCTAGTGCACCTGGCACTGATTTATTTGTGCTCCATTTTCCAGTCAATCAATGTTAATGGCCACATCATTGCATTTTTTTAGTGTCCAAAGTAACAGCATTGCCTATAATTGTAGTTTGTTCCATCGCCAAAAATTCATTCAAGATTTTAATGTGGTAAGATGATTTTCAAAATCATTTTTGGAGCCTGCAGATACTGTTGAGCAAAATCTATTTTCTTCAGTATCTTCTGCTGACAGTTGATGTCGGGCAGAAAGGTAAAATTGCATGTAGCTGGAAAGAGCAAGCTTTCTGCAGATCCAATGTCGAGGCTTGACATGGGTCATGCATATCTTCCAAAGTGCTCACAGTTGTTTTCAGATTTTATTTTGTGACTTTAACTAAATTGTAATGAGTGTTCCAGTGAGTATCAGATAATCATTTCAAACTTGTTATTGTTTTTTCTACAAGTAATTCCCATCTGCATGTAGAAAATGAGAAGAATGAATCTAACTTCTCTACAGCTTCAAAGAGGTGGTGCTAGAGGGAATGCATGAACTCCCCAAACATTTGGGAGAGGGGAGGGGGGGGGGGGGGGGCAAAATTGAGAAGGGATCTCGAACTCCCACAATGTTACTTTCCATGTGGACATCTGTAATTGTTGTGCTCATTTGATTAGTTCTACTACTTTCATGTAGACTGCTGTCAAAAATTATTCTGTATTATAAAGTCTTCTTTTATATCTGCAATAAATTTTCCCTCAACATATTAACCCAAATAAAAATAAATTCTTTTGTATACCTTTTGAGGAATAAGAAGGTAATCTCTTTGTCCCACCAGCAGACTCCTCAAGTTTTAAACAATGCGTTTTCAATACTAGATCATCTTTTGCCAACACAGGCACCAGTTCTAAGAAATTTTCTCTATTTTCCAATGAAATATCTTCATAACTGCAGAACGCAAGGTATTTCTGGTCTAAAAATATTGTAATATGTAAAAGGCAATATAAAATCCTTCATCATTTCTTGGTCTTGTCAATAACTTATGCATGTATTTTTAAGCTGTACTCATAGTACACTTGCGTACATCATCAAGAAACATTTCATGTAGAGTAATTGACCCAGCAGACAACTGGTTATCATTCTACAGTTTTTAAGTTCTGTGCAGTGTTTTATCAAGATTATAAAAATTTTGAACACACCCAGTAACAATTGTCACAGTGTGATCATAAGTAAGTAGGAACCTATTTTTCTATTCTGCATGTATATATATTACTGAACAGATTTTGGCCTTGTTTGGGATTTGATTAAAAATTGTCTAGTGCTAGGGGGGGGGGGGGGGGGGCACGAGATTTGGAGGCCCCCTAGGGTCAGAGGCCTGGGGCGCATCCCCCCCGCCCTCTCTCCTCCTCCCGTTAGTCTGCCACTGTTAAGAAGTCTTTTCTGAAGGTATTTCTTTAGAGTGTAGCCTTGTACAGAAGTGACACTTGGAGAATGAGTAGTTGAGAAGAGAAGAGAATAGAATAGAGGCTTTTGAAATGTGATGCATAGAAGAATGCTGAAAATTAGATGGGTAGAATGAATAACTAATTATGAGGTACTGAATTGAATTGGGGAGAAAAGAAATGTATTTGGACTCGACTAAAAGAGTGGTTCAGTCGCTAGGACACTTCCTGAGGCATTCAGTTTGGTAAAGGAGAGAAGTTTGGGAGGGGGTTGGGGGAGGGGGAGTGATAATTGTAGAGGGACACAAAGGTTAGTCTGCAGTAAGCAGGTTGAAATAGATGTAGGTTGCAGCAGTTACACAGAGATGCAGAGACATGCATAGGGTAGAATCATGTGGAGAGTTCAGTGAAACAAGTTTTCATGTTAACAACCACAACAACAATGTGCTTTTTTGAAGGTATGTTTTCTCATCCAAATGAGATGATTCACTCATTCTGGCACATTTTAAAATCAAATCCCTTAGGTAGAACAGTTTTTCTCAAGTTTCTGTGCTAGCCTGGAAGCCCAGTTAAGTGAAAAAGCTGTAAATTTTTTGCCAAGATGGTGTTTCCATGTAATGTTCATAATTTCACAGAAATTTCCGTATCAAACACATTTACCTCTGACATCAATGAAATGTTTACTGTGTGCATTTTACTTTGTTTTTGGGCATATACTTGACTCCTGCTCCACTTGGCATTGTGTACTTGCTTACATAATTGGCACGCCATTATCTTTTAACTTCTGCTTGTCAGTGTTTGCTTGCGTCTCCTGTTGACTTCTCTATTGGAGTTATAACACTTTCCTTGTTCTTATTGCCACTAAATTTAATTGCATTAATGCAAATTCTTGTGGCTTCCCACAAAGGTATTTTCTGTGATTACTCTTCATGATCAGTTTTTGTGGTCACACTGCAAGGGAACAATTTGCACTACTAGAATTGGGTCGTGACTGTACCTTGTCAGTTGACAAGTTAGATCCTAGTACAGCTATAGAACCAGTGTGTCTTGCTGATCGTAATTGCCACCTGGCTACTTATTTACGTATTTATTTTAATTTTCCTTCAGTTGAATACTGACAAGACATCTAAGTAAATCTGTGAGTCATTATTTTGCCTTTGATGGATTGTAGAGGAAGGGAGAGAACCACTATATCGGTATGTACATCTATACTTTGCAATCCAGCTTATGGTCTGTGGCAGAGGGTACTGTGTGTCACATGGTCAGTTACCTCCTTTCTTATTCCAGTCACATCTAGTCTGCAGGATGAGAGATTTGGTAAGCCTCTGTGTGAGCTGGTCTCTCTCTAATTTTACCGCCAAGGTCTTCTTATCATGTGATGTATGTAGGGAATAATATATTCATATGCATCTACATTTGTACTCACTCACTCTCTGCAAACTCCCAAATGTCATGTGGTCGATGGTACCGTGTACCACTGCCTGTCATTCCCCTTCCTGTTCTGCAGCCTGTTGCAGATGACAGTTCTCTAAACTTTCTTAATAGTGTTTCATGAAAAGGACGCTGTCCTTCCTCCAGGGATTCCCATTTGAGTTCATGGAGAATCTCCATAACATTCACGTGTTGATCAAATCTACTAGTAACAACTTTAGCTGCACACCTCTGAATTGCTTCAATGTCTTCCTGTGATACGACATTGTGGTGATCACAAACAGTGAAGCACTACTCAAGAATTGGTTGCATTAGTGTTCTATATGTGGTTTCCTTTGTAGATGAGCTGCACTTTCGCAAAACTCTCCCAGTAGACCAACGTTGACCTTTCACCTTCCCTACTACCGCCCTTTGCAACAATGTGCCTGGGTATTTAATCAATGTGACCATGTCGAGCAGCTCAACACTAATACTGTATTTGAACATTACAGAGTTTATTTTCCTACTCATCTGAATTAACTTATGTTTCTACTCATCTGCATTAACTTACATTTTTGTACATTCAGAGCAAGCTGCCATTCATCATGCCAAATAGACCTTCTATGTATGTCCTCCAGTATTCTTCTGCCATCACTCAATGATGATACTTTCCTGTGCATAACATCAACATCAGCAAACATTCACAGATTGCTGCTTACCCTATCTGTCAGATCTTTTATGTTTATAGTGAACAACGTGGTCCTCCCACACTTCAATGAGGAACTCTTGGTGATACCCTTGCCTCTTATGAACATCTGCTGTCAAGAATAATGTACTGGGTTATATTACTTAAGAAGCCTCTGAGACACTCACATACCTGGGAACTTATTAGGTATACTTGGAACTTTAACATTTTGCAGAGAGGCACAGTGTCAAACACTAAGCAGAAATCTAGAAATGTGGAATGTGTCTTTCTGCTCTTCCTCTCGCAGGATATTGTGTGAGGAAATGGCAAGCTGAGTTTCACGTGAGCAATATTTCCTAGATCTGTGGTGATTTGTTTGATAGAGGCTTTACAGACCTGAGGAAATTTATTACATTTGAACTTAAAATATGTTCAAGAGTTCTGCAACAAACAGATGGTAAGGCAGGGTCTATACAACCCGGGATAACCAGGAGATCTGGGAAAAACATGGGAATTTTTAGAATTCTGGGAATTTTCCATTGTTTTAGTTATCAGTTAAATTTTTGCTGGTAAGAACCAATACTCTAACAAAGGACATTACTGTATCCCGTTACTGCAGCAATAAAACATGAGAGAGAAATTATGAAAATAAAACTTAAGCTGCAAAGGAAATGCACCACATACAAAAGCAAAACACAGAGCTCATACAAGTGTCTGCCACCAGCAAAATGTGTCAAAGGCTTTAGGAATACTATGCAATGCTTCATAACAACAAATTGCCTCCGATGAGCGTGACATCGCAGCTGTTTACCTTAAATTCTTTCTAGCAGTTGCAAGCAGGCTCATGCACATGTGCAGTTGAGTATCATACGAGTAGTACCTTCATCTGCTTCTGGTTACAGAAGTATGGCTGTTAGCTGTACAAGCAATAGCAGCAAGCAGCCAGGCACTACTCAGAAAAATTTTACTGTCGCGTCCAAGTTGCCAGATTCACACATGCGCAGCAGGTCTGGATGTAGGGGTCTTTTAGGGGGCGGAGGGACAAACTGGGATGTCTGCCCCAGGTGCCAATTTCAGTATGTGTTTGTGTGTGTGTGTGGGGGGGGGGGGGGGGCGCACAAATTCGTATTCTTGAGGGGGGGAAAAAAGCTTGTTTCACAAAGTGCCTAGCATCCAGCACACGTTGGTCTATCGATTATTCATATAATTTTGAAACACATCCCTGCTGATTTCTTAACATTTTTTAACACATTCCAAGTTGATTTCTGAATGAAACATAAGTTGAGTTTTTTAATGCATGCATAGTGTATGTGATGTCTCTGCCAGAGCAATCTTGGTTGCATCTAAAAATAAACTTTCCTGCATACAAAAGGGAATGGGGAATGGGGAAATAAAGCCAAACAGATGAACGCCAATTGCTGTTTGTTATGTGGTTGACTGTGTTTGCGAATGATCTGCTTTATTATAATTACTAGCAAAATTCATAGATTCGGAGTACCAGAGTGCAAATAAATGACAAACTCTAATAAGAGTTTAGAAAAATTACATATTATCTTCTTGGTGTACCCAAGAAAATGAAATTTTGACTGAAAAGTTTTGGGCAGATTGCTACACTTACTAGCGTACAGCTCCCGGCTAGCAGCCACTTAAGTTCAATTCTGGGAATAGTGCAGAAAATGCATTATATAGACACATAATAATGCCTAACCGGAGAATAAATGTGGGGTAACTAAACTGGTGATTGTGGCAGGATTAGTGAAGCTAACCAGAGAATGAGTCTTAACACTGGCAGAAATAATTAAAAAATTATTGATGACAAGATTCTTTGTTGAAATGAGGAAGGAGAACAAATGGGGACATTACACAAATTATGGAAGAATATGACGATTCCAAATTTACACAAAAATTTCATACTACTACTTTTTGATCTCATCCTTGAGAAGCTGGAGCATATGAATGATATGTGAAACTATTACCTAACATAAAGCTTTTTGCTGTTATTAGGCCTAATAGGCATTTGATATTGGTACTTCATGAATTACATTACGTCGTGCTATAAAAATGACCATTTGTGCCAAAACAGTCTCATTTATTTGGTGTGTGTTACAATTGCTGCAATATTAGACAGGCCTATTTCATTTCATCTAGCAGACAGTGACAAAATATACGTAATCAGATCAAGAAATCACACCAGTCTTCGGTACTATTTGTTTTTTATTTATTTATTTATTTATTTATGTATGTATTTTTTTTTTTTTTTTTTAAAAAAGGAAGAGGGACCGGTCGACTGGTAGCAGGAGAGGCACCACGGAGGACATTTTATTTCCCACTGTTGTGAATATAGTTTGATGACATCCATTACAAAATATACACCTTTGAATTCCACAGAGCGAAATACAGTGATGCATGGTAGAAGAATGCTGTGTGAAATGGTGTGGCAGTGCACTTTGGCATGCAGAAGACCAAATATCATGTCTTAACATTTCCTCAAACGTGTGTGTTATGTATCAGACTGTTCAGAAAGGCTCTACAAAATGAACATTTTTTTGAAAAGTTGATTTTTTAAATTTTTGGCATCTTACCTCAAACGCTTGGGGGTGGGGGGGGGGGGGGGGTGTTCGGAAATATCATAGATCCAGGGCAGATGTGCAGAGCAGTTTGAGTTGTAGTGGGGAGGTGGGTAGTCTCCACATGACCCGTGTTTACATTCAGTGATTTGGCTGTTTTGTAGTGCTCTCACGTCAAACGGATTTATGCGGCCAGGAGCTATCAAGTGAGTTGAAATACATTCACCTAATTACAGAGGGCTAAAATTTTATTAGTTTCAGATCTTATTTTATTTCCACCTTTCTGACAGTCAAGCATTCCTTGCAGAACAATGAAGTCACTTTTGTCGGTTTGCTAGAGAACTGGACTTTTGTTAATCTTTTCCGCTGAGACAGTCAATTTATTTGAAACGAAGTGTTTAATTCCATGCTACTGGCTAGTTTCAACTGTTCGCTGCATTTCAAGTGCACATTTTCATCTTCTAGCATGTATAGCATTATGCCATAATAAAAAACCAAATGAGAGATAATTCAGTATTGGTACTCCAAGAAAATTAACATTGAAAATTTTAATGTCAGGTCGAGGCCTACTTCATTGGCAATCTGGACATGCAAATATGCACTATAAGCCAGATTACGGATTGTAATATGGTTCATGAATATCTGATGCTCTTGGCATATCCTCTGGCGTCTTTCTTCTTTTATGACACAATGTAAGATCTTTAAATGTCTTACACGTACGAACATGGGGGCCGAAGCGCACAATAACCCTGAAAGAGTGGTTTGTTGTGGGGTGGCGGAGGGGTGAAGTGGACTGCAGTAGTCGTTGTGGGGTTGTGGACCACTGCGGCGGAGTGGAGCCTCTCCGGCATCTCTAGGCCCACGGTTAACATACAATACAATACAATCCTCCACCCAATAGCGAAAATCAATAGAGTTGGATCCAGGTCATTACAGAATCATCTGAGCCTCTGATTTAAGCCTTATACTCAGCTCCAAACCAGAGGGTCATGATCAGTTCTGGGAACAACGCTGCATGCCGCAAAACGCTAGCTCTGCTTCCAAACTGCAAGTGAGCGAGAGCGAGAGAGGAGAAATCATAATTATACAGTTTAATAAATTATGTTAGACTCAGTATTTTTCAAAGCTCCTGCAAGGAGAGAATTCTGCTTCCCTGTTGAAGAGCTGGGGAAGCCTGTGTCATTTTGCGAGGTGGTAGTGCAGGGCCCATGAAGCTTTTACAAAGAATTCTGTGGGCCATTGCGCCATCCCCTACATGTTGTCACTGCACTATTGACACATGGTATCATGATCCATTGAAAGGACCAACCCATGTGCAGTGTTTGTTTGTGTACAGATCTCAGTGGTCTAAATTGTAACTAATTATGTTATTAAGGTTGGTGGCTCATCCCAATTTTTTATATTATTTAATCAGTCAGTCCCCCCTCTAATAAGTAAAGTGATTGTTTCTGTTATGTGGTGTTGTTAAGATAGTGAATTTTTTCCAGCATTATGATTAATAGTAGCTATTTTCTGTTACAGCGAAGTCTCAGGAAGAGGAAAAACTCAAAGACTTTCAAGATATTGTGAAATCTCTTCCAAAACCTAATAGATGTACTTTGAAATTTCTCCTGCAACATCTACTGAGGTAAGTGTAGCAAATCAACCTTCTTTTATATTGTACTAGCTGACAAACCTGGCATTGCATGGGTATTCATTTTGCCAATTTTCTATTAGAAACAAAACCTTATATGTGCTCCTGCAGTAGACTCAATGTGAGATGATCCCAGACAGTTTCTGTACCCTGGGTGTAGCTGCTTCCCGCATCTACAATGCGATTTTGTAAACTACTCTCTGGCAACACCTCTTCATAGCTCTAGAGATAGCCATTATTTTCACCTACATCCTTGTGCACCTCACAGTTGAAAGCTATCAAAAATGCTGCCAGGTGTCAGGAACTTGACTTGATTGTAGGAGCTTCATAGTAGTAAAGAATAATAGTTCATTATAAATTCATATGTAATGAGGCATTTTTTCACCCTCTCATTGTTTATGATGCCATATCTCCTGATCTCTGTCATACATTATATAATTTTGTAGGTACATTCAGTGGCTTATGTGGGTACTGTCTGCAAAATATTTCACGTATAGACTTAGTAGCAAAGAGTTAATAAATTGAAACATCATGCACAATGCGGCAATTTTTCACACATCTCGTTGTTTATGACATCATATCTCCTGACTGTGTGTAGCGCCATGATATAATGTTGTAGATGCATTTTGTGGCATATGTGGATACTGTTTGTGAAATTTATTGCAAATAGAGTTAGTAGCACAGAAGTAATAAATTTAAACGTCATGCATGATGCAGCAGTTTTTCACATATGTCATTGTGTAGGATGTCATATCTAGTGAACCATGATCACTATGTGATCAAAACTATCTGGAAACTTGCTGAAAATACTTAAAAGTTGGTGGCGCCCTCCATCGGTAAAACTGGAATTCAATATGGTTTCAGCCCACCTAAGCCTTGATGACAGCTTCCACTCTCTCTCAGGCATACGTTCACTCAGGTGCTGGAAAGTTGCTGGAAAGTTTCTTGGGGAATGGCAGCCCATTCTTCACCAAGTGCTGCACTGAGGAGAGGTATCAACGTCAGTCTGTGAGGCCTGGCATGAAGTCAGTGTTCCAAAACATCCCAAAGGTGTTCTCTAAGATTCAGGTCAGGACTCCGTGCAGGCCAGTCCATTACAGCGATGTTATTGTCATGTAACCACTCTGCCACAGGCTGTGCATTATGAACAGGTGCTCGATCATGTTGGAAGATGCAGTTGCCATCCCTGAATTGCTCTTAAACAGTGGGAAGCAAGAAGGTGCTTAGAACATCAATGTAGGTCTGTGCTGCCATAGCGTCATGCAAAACAAGGGGTGCCAGCCCCCTCCATGAGAAACACGACCACGATATAACACCATCGCCTCTGAATTTTACTGCTGGCACTACACAAGTTGGCGGATGACTATCACTGGGCATTTGCCATACCCATACCCTGCCATCGGATCGCCACATTGTGTAGCATGATTCGTCTTTCCACACGACATTTTGCCACTGTTCAATTGTCCATTGTTTATGCTCTTCTCACCAAGCGAGGCATCATCTGACATTTACCAGTGTGACGTATGGCTTATGAGCAGCCGCTCGACCATGAAATCCAAGTTTTCTCACCTCACGCCTAACTGTTATAATATTGCAGTGGATCGTGTTGCAGTTTGGAATTCCAGTGTGATGGTCTGTATAGATGTCTGCCTATTAGACATTATGACCCTCTTCAACTGTCAGCGGTCTCTGTCAGTCAGTATACGAGGTTGACCTGTACCCTTTTGTGCTGTACATGTCTCTTCATGTTTCCATTTCACTGTCACATCAGAAACAGTTGATCTAGAGATGTTTAAAAATGTGGAAATCTCACATACAGACGTATGACACAAGTGACATCCAATCATCTGACCATGTTCCAAGTCCGTGAGTTCCGTGGAGTGCCTCATTCTGCTCTCTCATGATGCCTAATTACTACTGAGGTTTCCGATATGTGGTACCTGGCAGTAGATGGCAGCACAATGCACCTAAAATGAAAAACGTATGTTTTTGGAGTGTCCAGATACTGTTGATCACATAATGTACTTAGGAAGAGAGAACAATTTATATATCTATTATATGAGTAGTTATGCAAATTGGCAAGTTATCAAATTTGACTCACTAGAAGTGGCATGCCAAGGAGTTTAACTGCAAGTGCAATATAAAGGCACTGGTGGTAGGCAAAGACAGCTACATAGCAGAATGGTCTTAAAGAGCAAGAGGGGAATGAAAGTAAAACTGTGAAAGTTACAGAATTTCGCCATTTAATAATGGGTGTTGCGGGGGTACAATACAGTTAAGAGATGATGAAAAAGTACTTTTGAAAGTGAATGAAACCTAAAAAGCTGTACTCTGCTGATGTATAAATTAATTTTCTAATTTTGAAATGAGAAAATTGCAGGTAAGCCTTACAAAACACACTTGAGCTCATCCTGATGGCTCTGTCGCAACCACAAAAACTTGATATAGGTGTTGTACATGACAAAGCAGTAAGAAACTATAAAGATAAAGATAAAGGTCAAGTGGAAGACTTTTGTTGGAAATTAGTTCCGTGGTGACATTTGTAGACCTCAGCAGTTATTTATTCTTTAAGTATTGACTTTCCACACACCTGTACAGCCTTTTGAATGGTATAATATCTGAATTAATAACAATTTAGAGGGCATATCACAGAAATATCAACAGCGGATAAATTGAAGCTGGAATTGGCTTCTCTGTAAATAAGCAGCTAATGACTTCATTCCATTGCATTGGACGGTATTAATACCTAGTTTTGTAGCATTTTGTTTTAGCATTTATACAACAGACATATTTTACTTAGCCCTATGTCAAAACACAATTTTTTAATAATATTTGCTTCCCATTAGGTGCAGTCTTAGATATATAAAATCTAGTCACTGGCTAACTGCTGCTGACACTAAGTCAGAGTCATTCATCTTAGATGTAGAGGTTTCCAGAGGAATTGTTGTCTTCCATTTGAGCTGTTGTAGTGCCATATTTTTTAAAGGTCTAGTGCTAAACTTTGCACAATGTGGGTGCAAAATCACCACTTCTAGTCGAGTCCTTTTTTTTAAACTACATTTTATCTTACTGCTAAAAGTATTAGTATGATGGAACCTCAAAGATAGTTTGTTTCACTTTCTGCTATAAACCTGTACGCAGCACCGGGATATGTGCCGTGGCTCCTGGCCTCTGGCATGCTTCAAATAGTCTGCAAATGCATGGGCTGGCCATCAAAGGCTTCCTGTGGTGGGTCACTAGACCAGTGTGCACAATACGACATCTGCCATGCTGTCTACCAGAGACCACCTCTGTATAAAGACAGTGTAGCCGGTGCGTCTTCACGTTGTGTGTTCTACTGCTTATTGTACTATTTCTGTGTTTGTTGTTCACTTAAGTGTGGGTAAATAAACTTCTATTCTTAATGGCCCCATTACTGGTAGTGTCCAGCATTATGACACTTTCTAACACACCAGTAATAGCAAAAGCATTCTGCGAAAGGGTTTGTGGCTGCGTCAGGATCAGAACTGTTTATGCCTTAGGGCAACATTTGGCCTGAATAAAGTGTTTGTGTGGCCCGTGGTTCTCAGCCATATTTTATGATGATATGCATCTAGCAACTGAGAGCAGAATCCACAAACGTCAAATATTGTTGAGTTTTTTGGAGCCCACAGTGCAAAATGTGTCTCGTAGCGACATGATTGCAGTTACACTGCTCACTATATGACGTTTGCTGAGTAAATCACGATGAGCTCATTTGAGCATATTGCCATCATCAGATCTTCTGTAAATACATTTATAGGTGATAGCCTTGATATTGTAAACTGTAACTATGATTTGAAAGTTGTTATGTACAATTGGTGTTCGTACCTTACACGTAATGTTGATGCTGCCATATGCTGTCTTTGTTGGAATTTGTATTTAAACATTACTTGGATGTTCATTGTAGGTGTAAAGTTACACCTGACTTCTAGACATAGATTAGTCAGTTTTTGTATGTTCGTAGTGATGTGTGGAAATTGAGTTAAGTTTTGATCATTTTCTTAAGTTTGGATCTAATAATGTTTTTTTTACCTGAAATTTCATTTGGTTTTTGTAGAGATTTTTATGTTTAATTTTTTAATTTTCACATAATAATTTTGTTACTGACAGGTTTCAGATAGATTATATAATGGTAAGACAGAGATTTAGGAACCAGGTTTTAAATTGTAAGACAATAATTTTGTTATAGTCCATGATTTGCAATGTTTTCTTGGTGTTATATCTTCGCTGTTTTGTTTATGCTGTTACTATGGATATGTGTTACTTAGTATCTGTGGTTTGTTTATTTTATCCATTTTCCTGCTTGTTGTTGTTGTTGTTGTTGTTGTTGTTGTTGTGGTCTTCATTCCAGAGACTGGTTTGATGCAGCTCTCCATTCCACTCTATCCTCCTTCATCTCCCAGTACGTACTACAACCTACATCCTTCTGAATCTGCTTAGTGTATTCATCTCTTGGTCTCCCTCTACAATTTTTACCCTCTACACTTCCCTCCAATACTAAATTGGTGATCCCTTGATGATGCCTCAGAACATGTCTTACCAACCGGTCCCTTCTTCTTGTCAAGTTGAGCCACAAATTTTTCTTCTCCCCAATTCTATGCAATTCCTCCTCATTAGTTACGTGATCTACCCAGATAATCTTCAGCATTCTTCTGTAGCACCACATTTCGAAAGCTTCTATTCTCTTCTTGTCCAAACTAGTTATCGTCCATGTTTCACTTCCATACATGGCCACACTCCATACAAATACTTTCAGAAATGACTTCCTTGCACTTAAATCTATATTCGATGTTAACAAATTTCTCTTCTTCAGATACACTTTCCTTGCCATTGCCAGTCTACATTTTATATCCTCTCTACTTCGACCATCATCAGTTATTTTACTTCCTAAATAGCAAAACTCCTTTACTACTTGAAGTGTCTCATTTCCTAATCTAATTCCCTCAGCATCACCCGATTTAATTTGACTACATTCCATTATCCTCGTTTTGCTTTTGTTGATGTTCATCTTATATCCTCCTTTCAAGACACTGTCCATTCCATTCAACTGCTCTTCCAAGTACTTTGCTGTCTCTGACAGCATTACAATGTCATCGGCAAACCTCAAAGTTTTTATTACTTCTCCATGGATTTTAATACCTACTCCGAACTTTTCTTTTGCTTCCTTCACTGCTTGCTCAATATACAGATTGAATAACATCGGGGATAGGCTACAACGCTGTCTCACTCCCTTCCCAACCACTGCTTCCCTTTCATGTCCCACGACTCTTATAACTGCCATCTGGTTTCTGTATAAATTGTAAATAGCCTTTCGCTCCCTGTATTTTACCCCTGCCACCTTCAGAATTTGAAAGAGCATATTCCAGTCAACATTGTCAAACGCTTTCTCTAAGTCTACACATGCTAGAAACGTAGGTTTGACTTTCTTTAAGCTAGCTTCTAAGATAAGTCGTAAGGTCAGTATTGCCTCACATGTTCCAACATTTCTACGGAATGCAAACTGATCTTCCCAGAGGTCGACTTCTACTAGTTTTCCATTCGTCTGTAAAGAATTCACATTAGTATTTTGCAGCTGTGGCTTATTAAACTGATTGTTCGGTAATTTTCACATCTGTCAACACCTGCTTTCTTTGGGATTGGAATTATTATGTTCTTCTAGAAAAGGATATCATACATAAAATAAAAATTTAAAATATAAAACAAGTATAAGTAAAAAAAATGACTATACTAATAATGAATGTTTAGAAATTTTAATTATGTGTGTTGAAAATACTCTGTCAGCACACTATGTGTGGTGTATTTTAAAAAAAACGATATATCATTGTTTCAAAGATATTCCTTCCAAACCTAAAATGCCAAATGACCTTTTGGGGTGTCTCTTACCCCCTAAAAGCAAAATTGGGCAAAAAAAAAAAAAAAAAAAAAAAAACTCGGGACCTTTGCCTTTCGCGGGCAAGTGCTCAACCAAATGAGCTACCCAAGCACAACTCACACCCTGCGCTCACAGCTTTACTTCTGCCAGCACTTCGTCTCCTACCTTCCAAACTTTACAGAAGCTCTCCTGCGAACCTTGCAGAACTAGCACTCCTGAAAGAAAGGATATTGCGGAGACATGGCTTAGCCACAGCCTGGGGGATGTTTCCAGAATGAGATTTTCACTCTGCTGCAGAGTGAAATCTTATTCCATATTGCACTATTTTGCCCCCTCTGCACACATGCCAAGTTTCATCGTTTATTGATGTTCGGGAATGTACCCTTGTGAGCCCTGGCGAAAGACAAATCCTCGAGCAAATGGCTGTGTGGAAAGATATTTTGAATATGGTGGTGCAAAAAGCATGTTATTGCACTACAAACCGGTCCCCAGGGGTCCGTCCATCGTAGCTGGCATTTGTTGCCAGCAACTAAGATGCCTTTCAGTAGCATTCTAAGACAAATAATGAACATAATTGCATCAAGTGTTGCTACTGCACAGTCATGCCCATGTCCACTCTGCTGATTTCACAAGAAAAGCTTTCCGCTAGTTTGCTGGGAAGTCATCTGTCATGCACTTACTCTTCTCACCTTGCAGCCTCAAATGTTAATCTTTCTAATTCCCTATCGAACAACTGGCATGGAAATTAGTTTCCATAGGAAAATGCACTACAAACGTGGCTTTAAGACATCTGTAACTGTGAAACAGTATGTTTCTACGGGTGTGGAATTGGTACCCTCAGTGACCATTTGTAGACTGTTTTAGATAATGAGAGACAATATGTTGTTGTTCATTAATTTGCCTCTTATGTTTTGTTGTGTTCAAGACACTAATGGAAAAACTTTATTAAAATATACTCTGTACTAATACAAATGAATTAGATTGCAACTCACCATAAGTATGACATGTTAAGTTGCAGACAAGCACAATGAAGACACTTACACATTAGGTTTCAGCCACATCCTTTGTCAGAAGTAGAATGAGAAACCACACACATTCATTCACATGAGGAAGCAGACCGCACACATTCATTCATATGAGCAAGCACACCTTACAGACACGACCTCCATCTCTGGCAGCTTGGACCATAATGCAACTTTCAACTGAAATGGAAACAGCAGTCTGGAATGGGTGGGGAAGGAGAAGAGATAGCAGTGCACAGGTGTGGAGAGAGAACAACACTGTCTGACAGTGTGTGCACAGACATATGCCAACAGGGGTCATTGGCAGAGGGTGGCACAAAAAGAGAGTGAGGTATGAGAATAGGGAGAAAGTGATAGGATAGGTAAACTTTTGGGTGCAGGGTGTGGGGACATTGTTACCATAGGATGAGGCTGGGATAATTTTGGGACTGGAGGATGTGTTATATGCACAACTTGTGTATGTGCAGTTCAGAAAAGCTGGTGGCTTTGAAATCGAGCATGACATGCTTCAGGATGGTCCTTGGCTAAAGTTTGGCATTGGCTGGTCATCCTAATGGACAGCTGGTTGGTAGTCATACCAATATAAATAGCTGTGCAATGATTGCAGCAGAGTTGATATATCACATGGCAGTTTTCACAGGTGGCCTGGCCTCTAATGGGGTAGCATAAACCTGTGACAGGACTGGAGAAAGAAAAGTGCTGAGTGGGTGGATTGAGCAGGTCGTGCACTTGGGTCTTCCTCAGGGATATGATCCTTGTGGCAAACGATTGGGAATGAGTGTGGCCTAGGGATGGCTTAGGATGTTCTGGATGTTGGGTGGGTGACGGAACTCCACTTTAGGAGGAGTGTGAAGCATCTCGGGTAGGATGTCCCTCACTTCAAGGCATGATGATAGGTCACCATCAGCACTTTGATTACCTATAATTATGCCCTGAAAAGAGTGGCGTCCTGCTCATATTGGAGCCAAGAGCCAATACAGTCATCACTGGACAGTGTAACCCTATTACCTCGGAGCTAGCGAACAGATGTAGCACTCATCTCTCTCTTATTGCCCCAGTGGTGGCTAGGACACATCAATCAAAACGTAAAAGACAAGATTAGTTGCAGTTTCTGCGTAGAACTAACATACTTGATTCAAAACTGTAGACAGACATTTGTATGTCGCACCTTAAGTTAAAATCACTGAGATTACTTGGGTGGAAATGAAAAGAAAATATTATATAACTTTTATAGGATAATTCTGTCCCAAGTAGCTCAACACTCACAGAGTTCCCAAATATGTTCTCAGTTGTTGCCAAGTTTCATTTATGCAACCAACAGGGAGAGTATGTTTCTGCAGTCGATGTGTTCCTTGAGCAGTCTTGGAAGGGAGTACAGCCCAGTCTCAAAGACACTGCCTCTGAAGGCTGGAATAACAAAAGTATAAGCTAATGAGTTTTATTCCTATTGCTGTAATCAGGTTTAGAACCTAGTGACCAACTGCAGACTAAACATCATAAATCAATAATTGTCACAGTTAATTTTGTTTATCTGTCTTAATCCTACTGAACGCTGAAAAGCTCATTCACCAGGTTTGATCCACTTAAAATAAGAATCTCCAGTGGTTTTACTGGAAACATTGAGTAGACAACACCTTTTCTGATCATTATAAGCTTAGAATAGTTTTTATTGAGAATGCTGTCATTGGGTTATTACCCAAAATGGAGGAACACAAATGAAAAGAGAACAACACAGGATTGATTGCAAAATGTGGTTATAAACAGAGATTTATGAATAACATAAAGTTCCAAATAAAGAAATTTTGCTGTACAAGGAAACCATGCATAATGACCAAAAAATTGAGCTCAAAAAACTGCAAAGAAAATTAAACCAATGAATGTATGAAGTGCAAATTTAGTTTCAGCTTATGCTAACACAAAAGGAGAATCTGTTATCATCAGATTGTGGGCCAAGGAATGCAAAACACTGACAGTGATGTCTAGAATAAGTCAGCTTTAAGCAAAAAGGTCAGTTGGCTTATAAATACTGAAAGAAAGACACGTATCATTTGCTCATAATGATTATTGTATAACCCCTGCTGATGCTAAGTCAATCAAAATGAAAAGTGCTTATGTTGAACAGCTTTTGAACTTGCTGTATCCTTAGGACAGAGAGAACCATAACTAACAATAGGTTCACCCTGATGTGTGTGTAGTTTTTTTTCCAGCACTTCATAGTCAACACAGAGTACTGTTGATGTCATCTTTGATGGTTTTATATCCAGGCTACCAGAATATTACATTGTTATGTTGTTGTTGATGATGATGTGACAACACAAGTGATTTGTGAACACTTGTCTTGCTGTTTGTGTTATAGGACCTTAACTCTATCCTCTCCTAAGTTGTTGTTGTCAATGACAAATACATGTACATCAGACTGTAATGCCTATTTGTCAAAATACTCGATAGTCTGTATATTTTATAATTGTAGAAATTGGATGGTAGTGAGTTGATTACTTAAGTAACTGTAGCATTGATCTGGAGTATCTTGTGGAAGCGGAGAGGTAGGAATGCTTTTGTGTTGGTGTTAAGGGTTACATCTCAGATCAGGAAGCAGGGCCACTGTGGAAAATTAAGGGTATCTTCATTGGATGAAATGAAGTTGTGCTCAACCTATGTCTTACTTGTTGCATTAAATAAATATTTGACGTGTTAAGCCCATAATATGTCTAGCATGGACAATGTGCTCTTGAGGCCCTGACTCGTGAAAAGTGAAGAAATGACCCATGTGCACTGCCAGTGTGTAAATGGAGAAATCTCATTTTGGCTCTGAATGGAGTGTGTAGACATCATCATGTGTGTCAAGCAGCCAAACTGGTGGAACAAGTGGAACCAGTATCATCTCATTAATTATCAGAATATTAACTGGGCATAGACTATCCACTTTATTTTGCAATGAAAAGCAACTTTCTCTCAAAGTAGTATAAGGGGATGCCAAAATTTACACAACTCACAAAAAAGAACTAAGGAGCTTTCCTGCACTCTCAAGTACTACACAAGTTAGTTTTCTGAGAATCACATAATTCATTTCCTCCTCTTATGGGATAGTGCTTGTTATAGTACGGGGTGTGAAAATAAACATTTTAGTATTCTGAAACATAATGTGATACAAGATTCTTACAGCTCACATTGGAAATGTGAAAATCAGGAGGCTCTCCATGCTTCTGTGCATTCCTACTGTTTAAAGATTCTTATTTGAGAATTTTGCCACTGAGTTTTTCCACAGAATGAGTCCTATGTTATTTTATTAATTACAGTTTCTGGAAAATGCAGTTAAGAAGAGTTACTCCCTACAAGAGTGAAGATATTCTAAAAGAGACTTTGCCCTTTGCTCAAGTTGGTGAACTTCTTATTGCTATTTTGGATTGTCTCAGCGTTATGTGCATTGCAAATAAATCATCTCATTCATTGAGAGCACTTTGCTTTTCTTGGCAAAGCATCAGTAGCAGTTACATTGTAATAATTGCGATAGATGATACTAACAACTGCATGATCAGAATGGTATGGGTGCTCAGTGAACAATATTAGTGGTGGTGCTCTAAATCTAGTGCTGACTACCAAAGTAAAGATAGAGTTGTGGTTTTGTCACTTCTTGTGAGCAACAGCTCTGATTAAGCTCTACCTATTTCATTCTGTGCCCCAAGGTAGCATCCTCTATGTACTGATGTTTGAATAGGAATACAGTATGCACCCTGCTACTCTGTCTCACATTCCTAACAAGGACAAGCAGAAAATGGAGTGAAAAACTGCTGCCCAGTATTTGAATTTTACTAAACATAATAAGCAAAGGGAAAAAGTATGAGTAGTGAGTAAAGCTGCAAATAACTTTTTGCCCAATATGAACTATGTTGTGAACTGAACATAAGCTGTGGAGTACCATGACACACTTCTTTTCAAATGAAGGCACTGTTTCTCTAGTTTCACAGTTAGTGAGTGTAATCCGATATTGATTGACAGTTATATTCACCATCAGTATTAATGAATTCTCCTCAGTTATCATTTTACGATTATTTTGGTGGTGTTAATGCAATGCGTACTGTTGATATGAATAATTAAATGCAAGCTTCTGTGTATGAGAGCAGTGATAAATTTTGGCTGCAAGCCTCAGCTATGTATCACTTCTGGCAAATTGACTTGACAGTTATCACTACTGTTATCTGACTTCATCCACAGTTGATGAGAAGGCTGGGGGAGGGCTTTGGAATGAATGAGGGTGTGATAGACTGGAACTCTTTGATAATCAGCTTGCTTACCAGGACTGGAGCTGAAATATACGACTAAGGTCACTAGATATTTGCTTATAATTTTGATGAAATATTCTGATCAGTTCTTACATAATAAATGACAGTGAGTCAAAAATTTTAATTTTTTGACTCTATGAAGGTTATTTTAAGTGTAAATTACATTCTCTCTTATCTCTTACCTTGTGAGAAATCTGCCTCTTTCTGCCCTAGCCATTACTACAGCAATGAGAAAATGTTTACATTATCAGTGCCTCACTAGCTGTGTGCTACTGCAACAGGAACCATAGATTCAAATCTAGCTCAAAAGAATATTTAAAGTCACATGTTCTCTTATGTATTTGAAAATGACCACAATGAAATTAAGTTACAGTTTCATGAATTTCTTGAATTTTTGTTGCATTGCAGTGTAAACTTAAAAAAAAAAGCAGCTTTACATAATCGTCAGACAACTGATGGAATTCTCCAAACTTCACTAATTATCACACTATTATTATTTATTAGTTCATAGGAACTTTGTCATTTTCTCTACTTTTTGAATGGTGGAGCTTAAAGAATGGAAACGTCAGATGCTTGCCACACAGACTACTGATATTTCACTTTAGTATTCATTTTCAGAGCAACAGCAGAATATTCAGTCAGTAAATCTGACAACAAAAAGTTTGTTATGCAGGTATAAATGTGTCCAGTGTTATAACTTAAGAGATGTCCACAGTGGATGAGAAGGCTGGGGGAGGGCTTTGGAATGAATGAGGGTGTGATAGACTGGAACTCTTGTTTATGGCCTCTACAGAGAGCTAACTGTCTGCTTGAAAGAAATTAGGTCATTAGCAAGAAATTGCAAATATAGTGTAATTTGCTGTGATTAACTGGCATGCAACAGTTTCACGTTATATGTAGGGTGCAGCAGTCCTTATGTGATTCACACACTGTTGAACAAGTCACTCACAAATTAAACAGCAGCAGAGTGGTATAATGTTTCAGCAGCATGCAGATAGTCTTTGCAAATTCCAAAACCGTGTCTGTCCATCTGTGCCATTGCATTACAGCTCAATAATTTTTATGTGAATATTGTAGAAATATAGAAGTGTCTTTTGTATGAAACCATCAGGAACTGAATTAATAAAACTCTGTGCCAACTGTGAGGTGCTGAACAGAAAATCTGCATCACACACGGCTTGGTGAACCTTTTGTTATTTTTGTTTCTCTCTTTCTTAAGACTATTGCAGGTCAAAAGCTCTTCAACATAGGCACTCTTTGCTATTATTGACAAAGCATTAGCAGCAGTTACATTGTATATTGTTATAATTATGAGTATATGATACTTTTCATTCTTTCATTATTTATAGACTGAATGATAGTTTCACTTAGGAGTGACATATTTGGGAATCTAGAAATTACTGTCAGCATTTTGTGTTCCTTGTTTGACAGTCTGATGACAATGGATTCTTCTTTTGTGTAACTTATCTAAGCGTATAATGATTGAAAGCTATGTTACCTAGTCAATGTTTACAATATAACCACTGGAGATGCTCTAAAAAAGTGAATTGTATCTGATGAATGAGATTTATAGTATTCATTTTGTTTAACACAGGAAAACAAAAAATGTTCTTGACAGTTATTAATTTATGATATTTAGTTTGCACTTGGTGCATCTGAGTATTATTAGTCAATGTTCTAGTCACTAAACCTAGTTACAGGAATGGAAATAAAACTCATTGGCTTATATTTTTAATATTCCGGCCCTCGGCAGCCGTGTCTTTGAGACCCAAGCTATACTCACTTCGGAGACTGTTCAAGAAACATTAATTGTGCGAACACGTCCTTTCCACTGGTACTCTGTGAGCATCAGGTTACTTTCTGGGTGGCACAGAATTATCCTACTAAATTCACTTGATTTTTTTTTTTGGTATCATTTCCATTGAATAATCTGAGTGATTTTCAGTTAAAGTAGAGTCCAGGGAGGTAGTTATACACAGAAACAGCAACTAATTTTGTCTTGTATGTTGTGATTTATCTGTGCTAGCCACAATTGTGGGCGATAATGTAGATTTGAGTGCTGCAGCTGTTTGCTAGCTCTGAAGTAATGGAGTTGTTTTGTAAACTGAAGGCTGCATTGGCTCCTGTGTCTGATCTCACTGGAGGCCTGCTTTTTGCCTATTTGTTTCACAGATCAATAATCAATAAGCACATCACAAGTCTTCTCGCTACTTTTAGCACCACATAGTCTAAGGGTGAAAAACTAATGATGCTGCACACTTGACAATGCCTTTTTCTGCTTCTGCCAACATGATCTTCTTTGCTTTTGTGAACACAAAATTTTATTTATAAAACTGTGGTACTGAATAATTTATTAATCATGTTTCTTTATGCATCTACTCCCAGCTGCCACTTATCCATACTGTTTGATTATGACACGGACTGTGTAATGTGTAACATCGTTGTAATTTATTTTGATTTAGTCATGCTTATGTGGCAGATACTTTGTTCTGCTAAAAATCTACTGTCCTTGAAGGCTACTGTGGTAAGCTGTAGTTCATTTATATTAGTACAAAGTGTATTTTAATTAAGGTTTCCAGTGGTTTATTGAACACAGCAGTAAACATAAGACAATTTGAGTAAGGGTTTTACAAATGTCAACTACAAATTTTTGCTCTAAGGCAAATTTGCAGGGCAAATTTGTGGAACAACTGATGCCATTTGGACAGCCCTTGCAATAATGTGCTGAAATCTTCTTTTTATTGCTTAAAAATGATTGAAAATATCTCTCAAGCAAGTTAGACATTTTTGAAAGTGTAGGTATCAGTGCCTTATATTAGTAATTCCTTCCATAAATATGAAAGCAAGAGAGCTAAAGAATTTGCATCATCATCCCCCAGTGTGAAGGTGATTTGACATGGCCTGTTGCAAAACTAGCAATTACTGACCTGCGAGTATGTAATGCACATGCAACGACAACAGCTATGTTCAAATTAGTGTTTTCCTTTTCTTTGTTTACAGTCTTTGTAAAGGCTTAATATGATATTCGGAGTTATAAAAAAAGATATGGCCTTCACCTACTCAGAAAACAAGAGAGGGAGAAAAAAAGGAATGTAAAGTTTAATATTCCATTGAGACCAAGACTGTTGGAGACAAAGCACAAGTTCAAATTTGGGAAGGAAATGAACTGCACCCTTTCAAAGGAATAATCCTGGCCTACACCTTAAGTGATGTAGGGAAATTTGACAAGTGTCAAATCTAACCTTAAATCATTTCTTCTGGACAGTCCTCCTATCCCTTTGATGAATTTTTATTTGAAAACTGAAAAACTAGTTTTTTAGTCTACTTTCATGAGTGCGACAAAAAAATACGTTTAATAAATATAACCTAATCTCATATGAAAAATGTAACTAACTAAACCTACATCTGGATAACTGGACTGGGATTTGAACTGCTGTCCTCTCAAATACAAGTCCAGTGTATTATCACTGTGTGAACTCGTATGGTTTTTCGTATTTACTTATTACATTTAGTGTTCTGCACAAAGCATGATCACATTGAACTGTACATCTCATAACTAACCTTAAGTAAAGTTCCAGGGTAGATGTAGCTCTAACTTTATTATTCAAGAAGCAGAAAACAAATGTAGCTTTAGTTGTTTACACAATATATCTGTCAGTATGAGAACAATAAAGAGTGGTGGGGAGATTGATAGAGCGCTCATTAATGCCTGTCAGTCTTTAGCCAGTAATCATATGGTTTTCTGTTGGAGCTGTACTGAATGCCACATGATGCCAACAAAGGTGTGTTGTGGATAGATCAAAGAAATTTTTGTTTATAAAATTAGCACATATGCAGAATATAGATTGTATTCTTGTTTTGATAGGTTCATTAAAGGTGGCTATAATTATGTGAGGCGTTTTGTTAGAAATGCGTTATGAATGAAGTCGTGAAGTATTAACTTTTCTGCTGAAAAGACTGCTATAGTCAATACTTTGAGATAGTAAAGGATGCCCACAAGATTCAGTTTGTGACCCAATGCTTTTCCTTGTTGACATTACTCCTACTGCTGGAAAAGGTAGGATATATGAGAAAAGCCAGAGGCTGTGTTGCCTGTGAAGAGGACTGACCTTACTGCTGGCAGTAACTGGAGATTCAAAAACCAAAGCAGAAGACAACTCCAGTTGCATGCTACGTACATAGGAAGAATGGCGTACAGAACACAAATTCCAGATGGTTTCACCTAACGTTTGAGGGGAAGATCTCAAAAAAAAGTTAAAATTGTAAGATGCCACCTGATATCTGGTGTTGCTATTCCATGCTTTGTTGGAATTAATAAGAGGAAACAGTAATGTCAAAGCTTGAGTCAGACCAGGAGGCATGCTAAAATATCATAATGATTATGGTGTTTGCTTGCAATAAGTGACAATCTTGGTCCTAGTCTGTCTGGCACAGATTTTTATTAGTCACAACATATTCATTACATTTGGAATTAATTTCTGAGTGAGCTTCAGTGGTATCAATTCATGTCATTAAGTTTAATTCAGTTAAAGATGAAAAATTTAACACAGTTAGAAGAATTATGACTAAAATTCATCCTGACAGATAAAAACTTATCTTACTTTGAAATGAGGAACAACAATCAGTATGCCCATCTGCAGAGGCTTAATATAACAAATATGGCCTTCGCCCATACACAGTTTCTTAAGCCACACGTATCTGACATTCACATAGTACATATTTGAAAATTGTTTGCAAAGCATGTTGCTAGCCTTACTGGTGACATAATGCCATAACAAAATGTGATGGAGCTGAATGTGGCAAGAATAGTGGTTGGTATTAATCGGTGGGACCAATGGTAGAGGGTACACAGAAAACAGGTTAGATTAGATTAATACTTGTTCCATAGATCATGAATACGACACTTCGTAATGATGTGGAATGTGTCAGGTTAATAAAAGGTGCCTGTACAAGATGTTACTGTACACAAAATATTTCATGACACTAATGTTTAAGTTGTTGTTTTTTTCCCCCTTAATTTATATCTAAAAATTCAGCCAATGAGTAGAAGGAGTTGTCATCCAGAAATTCTTTTAATTTATTTTTAAATGTTGGTTGGCTATCTGTCAGGCTTTTGATGCTGTTTGGTAGCTGACCAAAGACTTGTGGCAGCCTAATTTACCCCTTTCTGTGTCAGTCAGATTTAACCCTGCATAGTGAAGATCATCCTTTCTCCTGGTGTTATAGCTATGCACACTGCTATTACTTTTGAACTGGGTTAGATTATTAACAACAAATTTCATAAGTGAATATATATACTGTGAGGTTACGGTGAGGATCCCTAGATTCTTAAATAGATGTCTGCAGGATGACCTTGGGTGGGCTCCAGCAATTATTCTGATTACACGTTTTTGAGCAATGAATACTTTTCTACTCAATGATGAATTACCCCAGAATATGATGCCATATGAAAGCAGTGAATGAAAGTAGGCATAGTAAGCTAATTTACTGATATTCTTATCACCAAAATTTGCAATAACCCTAATAGCATACGTAGCTGAACTCAGACGTTTCAGCAGATCATCAATGTGTTGCTTCCAGTTTAACCTCTCATCAATGGACACACCTAAAAATTTGGAAAATTCTACCTTAGCTACAGACTTCTGTTCAAAGTCTATATTTATTGCTGGAGTTGTGCCATTTACTGTACAGAACTGTATATACTGTGTTTTATCAAAATTTAAAGAGTCCGTTTGCTGAGAACCACTTAATAATTTTATGAAAAACATTATTTACAATTAAATCACTTAGTTCTTGGATGTTATTACTATACTTGTATCATCAGCAAGTTTGGAATTAAGAAGATGCACTGGTGTGAAACAATTTGCATCCACAATGTGCAAAAGGCTTCTTTAAAAGCAGACCAGTGAAAACGATTATACTGCCATTTGTGTTTGTAGTATGTAAGTACTTTTGCAGAAGACCCACTATAATGATTGTATGACAGTTAAGACATTAGATACCACATCATGCAGACTACACTTAGCAAATGAAAACAAATACACCTCGACCTAGAATCGAACCCTTGACATCCTGCATGCTAACCCTGATCATTAGCCACTGCACCAATTGCACAGCACTTCACACATGCTGACAGTGGTGGTTACCACACATGTGATTACAGTGTTGAAAGATTGCCAATCTTTAACATCCATTTATTGTTGGAAATATGTGTAGGACTAAGTCTTCTCTCTCTCTCTCTCTCTCTCTCTCTCTCTCTCTCTCTCTCTGTCTCTGTGTGTGTGTGTGTGTGTGTGTGTGTGTGTGTGTGTGTGTGTGTGTGTGTGTGTGATGTTATTTGTTTTACATGGAAGTGTTACACTTAGTTCTACAGCTCACTTAATTTTGTTTATATTGTACTCTTGAGTTGTCAAATGTACATAATTAGTTATTTTAGTGTGGTGACCCAGTTTCTTACTGTAAGTACAGAACAAAGAAAATAAACCTCTATATCAGAAGTAACTCAATTTGTTCTTTTGCAGAGTGACTGAGTATAAGGCTGATAATCAGATGTCTATTCACACCTTAGCTATAGTGTTTGGGCCATCATTAATGTGGCCAGAAGAAGAATCTCAGAACATTGCATTTGACTTTATGATGCAAAATGTTGTGATTGAATTCCTGTTGAAAGCATTCCACAACATATTTGGTGATAGTTGTAATGTAAGTGCCTGAATGTTGTTAAATGTATTTATAAAGTTGGAAAACATACCCTACACATCTATTTTGAGATTATTATCCACTTGCAGTGACTGTAAAATCCCTGTAATATAATTTTGTGCCTTATCATTGTGATACCATTTTACCTTGTTGAATCTGTGGATAGAAAATGTAAATAAATACAGAACCAAGTGTATAAGATTCAAAGACTTAAACAGATGCAAAGCAATTTTGAAAATAGTATTATATCTTCAGTATTAGATGTTATTGTATATACCTTGTGAATATTGTGTAAATTTATGATTGTTAATGAAAACAATATGAAATCATTACCTATATTTATCTTCTCAACTATCAAATCCATCCTCACATCAATTAAAGACAGAACCATCCTTAATTCCTACTTGCCTATGTTGTGCAATCACTGTTACTTAAATTAATTATTTAAGGATACACACACAATACCAGGAGAAATGAGAAATTGTCACTATTTTCCTGATGATGAACCAATAAGACAGACCTGAATGACACTGGTAAAGTAAAACTGTCAATAACCCGAAGGTGCTTTACTAGGCATGATCCTATTAGAGATGGTATGTCACTGCTGCTGCTCCTTTTAAGTGATTTACCCAGAGTAGAGGAACATACAGTTCAATATGAATTCCGATCTACAGTGCAACTCGGCATTTTCCTAGTTAACACTAGGAGGATTGCTACCGGTCATTTCGACTGGTGAAGTTTTTCTTCTTTGTTTCTAGTTTTGATTCTTAAGTTACTTCAGTACAGTGTCTTCATAGATCCATTGTACATTATGCTTATTGTACAAATGCATTAGGCTTAAAAATTTCTATTGTAAGTATATTTAATTAAATAAAAAGTATCAAGAGTAAAGAACACATTGAAATATAAAATGAATTTAAACTTACAAATGCAAATAAATATATAATTATACAATAACATTTTTTATCTGTATTACTTGTACTCAGTCAAAGCCCCAAAACAGGTTATAAACATATATGGACACAAATTGCTACATGAATAACATTATTTTCTCTGTATAAAATCTTTTCAGTTATAACCACCATCTTTGTCAAAACGCTTGGCACCCATGTACTGAACACTTAAAGTGTGTGGACCAGTATGAATTTCTTGCACTGCACACACTGTTTCAGTTTGATAAAACTTGCATCCACCCATCTGGCAGGTCTTCTGTACTGGTACATTATGTATCTCAGTGCCCGCAATGAATGTATGAGCAGTTCTTTTCCTTGATTGTGTGTACACAGAGGAGAGTTCTTCTGCTAATTTGAAAAGAAACGTTAACCACCTAATTTTCTCTCCTGTTGTCTCTCTGTAAAGGATCCAAACATTGATTCCACCAAGGTCTATGATCTTGAAAAACACGCGCATAGGCCACCTGTGGCAGCCAACTTGACAGTGTACAGGCAAGACATCTGGTCCAGAATATCAACTCCAAAGAAAGAGAATTGTAGAAGTTGACAGTTTAAGGGGGTTTCTTCTGTGTTTTTTCGTCTACTGCAACTGACTGCTGCACTGTGCTCAATAGAACAACAGTCTTCTCAGTCTTCCCCTAAGAGGAAGTAATTGTTGTGACACCAGATTTGTATAAAATATGAGTAGTACTGTACAAATATCTGGCAGTAGATTTCACTGACGGAGGAACTTCTCTTCTGGGTTTCTTTAGTGTACCCATCATGGCTGTGTTCTCCCGCTTCAGTTGTTCTCCAAGATGTTTGGCTGTGAAGAAATTGTCACATACTACATTACTTTCTTTCGAAGTATAACTCTGCACAGGACATGTAACAACATGCTCAGCAACAGGTACGTTAATGGGTCTTTCACTTTGTTTATCCAATTAAGGGGATCATTTCTCCCTTTATTTACTACTGGCATCTGCTGCAAACCAGAACTTCAAACCAAATTTTTCTGGTTTTTTACCCATGTATTGCACATAGCAGCACTGAGGTTCACATGTATAGAGCTGCTCATCTACAGTTATAAATGCATCTGGTTTGTAGTTCTGGATACAGTTAGCTACAAATGAATTCCAGACTGGGGTAGATGCTGTGAAGCCATCTGTCTTGAGTCTTTTGGCACGAGTGTGCTTGTCATCAGATCTTAAAAACTGCGTGACTTGTATTCCATAGTGCGAGGAAGTGCCGGCCCACGCACTTGGGACCACAGAAGTTTTGGGGGAAATTCTTTCCTCCATACACTCCTCGTGCTTACATTATAGCTATGGCAGCTTCTAATTGGGCAATAAATATAAAGTACCCAAGTGTAATCCTGAAGGAGTTCTCAGGCTCTAAATTCTGTAAAGTTTTTTATGTTCTGTAGAATATTATTGACTATCAACACCTGCTGTGCGCTCAAGTAACTGCCTGCGACTATAAGTTTCTTAGCATTACACGTTGACCCAGGAGTTTTTAGCAACATGTTGTGATGCCCTAATCTCTCCAGGTGCATGCCCTGGTGCAATTCAAGTCCACATTGTTCCGTCAGCTGCTGTCTCTGCACTTCCAACTTCCGGATGCTGATATGGATGCGATTTTTTCCTCTCGCGCCCCCCCCCCCCCCACCCCCACCCCTTGGCTGTGAATAGAAATTTGTAGTGATAATGGAATCTTAACATTTAAATGCTGGGTTATTCATATGTTGTTTTACAGGTTCTTAATATTCGTCTTCAGACTCTGATGATTCGCCTTGTTCTTTTTCATGGGGCTGATTTCCCATGTCCTGTTTATAATCTTTGTCATCCAACTCATCACATTCAAAAATATCTTCTCCTTCAGAATCTTGTTACAAAAATGCTGGTGTGCCATAAGAAAACAAGATTACAACAATGAAACAAAATAAGCTAATTGGATGAAAAAAATCCATTGTGCCTTTACAGACATGAACTGTAGAAATTATCTCACAGGTCAGAATTAAAGTAAAAATGTTTATAATTTGTCCAGTTTTTGTAATTGGCCATTTGTCTTTTACAGAAATTATAAACCACCAAGGTACATTAAAATTCATGAAGAATGAGTCCCATAAATTAAAATGTACCTATTTATTTAAATGTTGGTCACTGGTCAGATGACTGGTACAGTGCTTCTGGTGTTGACAAATATTGCCAGATGTGATAACTAACAGATGAAAATCCTGGAAGTGACCAAGGATCAGACCAGTGACCTTTGGATGTGTGATATGACATATTACCATTGATCCACTACGACAGGAACAGCCAAACATTTTCTTTGCGTGGGCTATCACAGCTATATATTTGTTGAAAAACATTTTAAAGATTTCCACCACATTGGTCATTGACAAGCATTTACTTTATTAAAGCGTGTATGAACGACCAGTTTCAGAACTTTGGGGGTGGGGGTGGTTTGGCGTACTGACACATAAACAAATATTTTACAACAGACAGCCTAAAATTGTACTTCCAGGTGTTAGTATATTCTAAAATTATTCAATTATTAATTTAATGTCATGTTATAGATCACTGTTTGTGCTCACTTCTGTCCATGTCAGGAAAACAATAGAGATTTTAAATCAGAGTGTAAGTAGATCAATGAATGTGTCAGAGACATAATATACTACGAGGGTGAGTCAAATGAAAACCTTAAATATTTTTTTAAAATACTATTTATTGTGCAGAAGTTTTACAAAGCTGTATCACTTTTCAACATAATCTCCCCCACACTCAATGTAAGTCCTCCATTGCTTACAAAGTGCATAAATTCCCTTAGATAAAAATTCTTTTGGTAGTCCGCACTACCACTTGTGCCACCCTGTATATTCCTCTGTACTTTATTGACACAGATAATTCTTATTTGAAATGAAATTATGCTGTGTAATTATTATCTACGCAACTCATTCATATTTGGGTGTATAGTTCTCTGCCATTGAAAACTACATATTAATATGCTAATTATCACAATCATATAATCACACAATTATATGAATATTATCAGAAAATATGTTTAGCATGTACTAAGAAACCATTATATACAATATAAGGCAAGTGAAATTATTATATGTGAAAAAAAAATAGCAAACATACTAAGTAATACACACTAGAGACAAGCCTATGTGTCTTCTGTAATGCAGATTCTACTGATGTTGAGCATGTACACCCAATACTGATCCACCAATAAATTTAGAAAAAGCACACACTATTGGATGGCTAAGGTCAGCTTCAGTATATCTGTACAGTGAAACAATTTTGTAAAGGTGAACTATACAAGCACATTTTATCAGAGAAATCAACATGAGTGTTTATTTTATCGCAATTGATTAGAGCCACAGGTTTGGTTACCATTCAGCCCTTCATCCTCACCTGCACCGTTTAATCTCCTAACTTGATGGAGAGTAAAAGCATATCATCACTGTCCTTCAACTTCAGGAAAACTATTTCTGCCTGGTTCTCTTCTGCAGTCATGGTCCCTTTCTGGAACTTTTCACATACTTCATCTCACCATAAATCCTGCGTCTCATACCAGAAGAGTGTGAACCCAAATGTTTGCGTGGTAGAGTAATTGTGGTGTATGCGTACATGGAGAAAGTATTTGCACAGCAATCGCTGACATAGTTTAACTGAGACAGAATAAGTGGAACCAGCCTGCATTCGCCGAAGTTGATCAAAAACTGCCTTAAAAACCATCCACAGGCTGGCCGGCACACCGGACCTAGACACTAATTCGCCAGACAGATCCGTGCCAGGTACTGGCATGCCTTCCCGCTCAGGAAGCAGCAATTAGATGGCGTGGCTAGCTGGGCGGGCTCTATGTACCTTAGTCATTGTCTTCCTGTAGGTCTCTCCATTAATGTACTCCAGTATTATTTTGGTCAGTCCTTTGTGTCAATAGATGGCCAATAACTTGCATTTTTATTTTAACAACTGATTTCCACAGGCTTTTCTTCTCACTCACTATTTTAAGGACCTCTTACTTTGTAACCGTGTCAGTCCACTTTACTTTGAGCAAGTAACTATAACGCCATCTCTTGAAAGAATTTAGTTTCTTCTCTTACTCAGTTCCACAGGTTTCACAGACACAACTTGCTACACTCCAAACATAGGCTTTGAGAAACTATTTCCTCATTTCAAGGCTGGCGATTTTTAAACTTACTCAATTGTTACATACCCCATGTCTATGTGCCACCTGGCAGTCATGTATTGCAATAACTATTTAGACTCTGAACGAAAGTTGTCTTCAGTTATAAAATGCCGACTTCTAGTTAATGTAACCTTCATTTGCATATACATGTAGTCACATAGTTGCTAATTCAGGTTTCTAATGTTGGCAGTAAAGACTTCCTTTCTCTTTTTCCTGTATTTCACCCCACTCTGCACACACTTAAGATGCTTTGGCACACTATTCTGGTATTTAGAATTTCGACCTAATATATATGATTATGATAACATACGAGAGTGCGTCAAATGAAAACCTTAAATTTGTAATAACAAATAGAAATTTCGCACTGTTATCCTGTAAGTTGATAAGTGTGCTACAAACAGTGTGCAGAATGGCCTGTAGGTGGCAGCATAGTGCAGATGCACACATACCGTCACAGTATCAGTATAAAGATGGCCTCCCCATTTGCGACTTGCACCAGGGAAGAACAGCGTGCTGTTATTTGATTTTTGCGTAGTGAAGGTGTGAAACCTACTGAAATTCATTGGCGAATGAAGGTTCAGTACAGTGATACATGTTTGTCACAGCAGCAAGTCTACAAATAGAGTAGGAAGTTTGCAAATGGTGTGACTTCAGTGGAAGATGCTCCTCGTCCAGGTCAGGCACAATGAGTTGTGACTCCACAGAACATTGCAGCATGTTTACAGATTAGTCGTTGGTCAGCACACAACATTGTGCGTGATGTGCTCCAGTTTTACAAAGTGTCTGAGATGGGTGCCACGGCAGCAGACTCCTGAAATGAGAGAGTGGCGTGTTGATGCTTGTGAAGAACTTCTTCGGCACTTTGAACGAGAAGGGGATGGCTTCCTTGCACGAATCATTGCTGGGGACGAAACCTGCGTTCACTTCCCCCCAACCGGAAACGAAGAGAGCAAGCAAGGAATGGCGCCATTCCTCATCACCAAAACCAAATATGTTTCGAAGAGAACCATCAGCAGGGAAGGTTATGCTGACACTCTTTTGGGACGAAAAAGGTGTCATTTTGGAGCATTACATGCCTTCAATCAAATCAAAGTGACATGGATTGCTGTCAGCAGGTGTCCTTTTGCAACATGACAATGCAATGACCCACACTGCCCGTACAACAGTTGCAACAATCACAGACCTGCATTGTGAGTGTCTTCCTCATCCACCATACTCACCAGACCTTGCCCCAAGTGATTTCCATATGTTTGGACCACTCAAAGACGCAATGGGAGGAATAAAGTTCCGTTCTGGTGAAGTAATATGCCATGCAGTCCATTGATCATGACCGGGCCAAATATCTCACAAAATAAGCGTCAAACGAAAAAACTACAAAGAACGAAACTTGTCGAGCTTGAAGCGGGAAACCAGATGGCGCTATGGTTGGCCCACTAGATGGTGATGCCATAGGTCAAACGGATATCAACTGGGTATTTTTAAATAGGAACCTCCATTTTTTTATTACATATTCGTGTAGTACGTAAAGAAATATGAATGTTTTAGTTGGACCACATTTTTTGCTTTGTGATAGATGGCGCTGTAATAATCACAAACATGTGGCTCACAATTTTAGAGTAACAGTTGGTAACAGGTAGGTTTTTTAAATTAAAATACAGAACGTAAGTACGTTTGAACATTTTATTCCGGTTGTTCCAGTGTGATACATGTACCTTTGTGAACTTATCATTTCTGAGAACACATGCTGTTACAGTGTGATTACCTGTAAATACCACATTAATGCAATAAATGCTCAAAATGATGTCCATCAACCTCAATGCATTTGGCAATACATGTAACGACATTCCTCTCAACAGCGAGTAGTTTGCGTTCCGTAATGTTCGCAGATGCACTGACAATGCGCTGACACATGTTGTCAGGCGTTGTCGGTGGATCACGATAGCAAATATCCTTCAACTTTCCCCACAGAAAGAAGTCTAGGGATGTCAGATGCGGTGAACGTGCGGGCCATGGTATGGAACTTCGACGACCAGTCCACCTGTCGTGAAATGTGCTATTCAATACCGCTTCAGCCGCACACGAGCTATGTGCCGGACATCCATCATGTCGAAAGTACGTTGCCATTCTGTCATGCAGTGAAACATCTTGTAGTAACATCGGCAGAACATTACATAGGAAATTAGCATACACTGCACCATTTAGATTGCCATCGATAAAATGGGAGCCAATTATCCTTCCTCCCATAATGCCGCACCATTCATTAACCAGCCAAGGTCACTGAAGTTCCACTTGCCACAGCTGGCATGGATTTTCCGTTGCCTAACAGTGCATATTATGCTGGTTTACGTTACCGCTGTTGGTGACTGAAACTTTGTTGCTAAATAGAATGCATGCAAAAAATCTGTCATCGTCCTGTAATTTCTCTTGTGCCCAGTGGCAGAACTGTACACGATGTACAGTCATCGTCTTGCAATTCCTGGTGCATAGAAATATGGTACGGGTGCAATCGATGTTGATGTAACATTCTCAACACCAACGTTTTGAGATTCCAGATTCTCACGCAATTTGTCTGCTACTGATGTGCAGATTAGCTGCGACAGCAGCTGAAACACCTACTTGGGCATCCTCATTTGTTGCAGGTTGTGGTTGACGTTTCACATGTGGCTGAGCAGTTCCTGTTCCCTTAAATAACGTAACTATCCAGCGACCGGTCCGGACACTTGGATGATGTCGTCCAGGATACCAAGCATCATACATAGCACACGCCAATTGGGCAATTTGATCACAATAGCCATACATCAACACGATATCGACGTTTCCCAGAATTGGTAAATGGCCCACTTTATCACGGGTAATGTATCACGAAGCAAATACTGTCCACACTGGCAGAATGTTACGTGATACCACGTACTTATACATTTGCGACTATTACAGCGCCATCAATCACAAAGCAAAAAAAGTGGTCCAACTAAAACATTCATATTTCTTTCGTACTACACGAATATGTAATAAAAAATGGGGGTTCCTATTTTTAAAAAATGCAGTTGATATCCGTCTCGCCTATTGCAGCGCCATCTGGTTTCCCCCTTCAAGCTAGACAAGTTTCGTTCTTTAGTTTTTTCCTTTGATGCTTATTTTGTGAGATATTTGGCCCGGTCACTATCAATGGACTACCCTGTATGTCATTACTGAAGGTTTACAAGAAAACTTTATTGGTTATCTTCTGCTCACAGTGCGCTGGACATCCACTTTATTATGCATCATGTTCTGATGTGTAACAAATTGTCAGTGTAGGGGCAGCAATGATAGTAGTCAATCAAGTAATACACTATTATTTCCAATGAATTATTTTATAAATAAATGCATACATTATTTATGACAATGTCCAGGAAACACTGCATTCTGTGTTATCATTATGAGATTTAGGATCTTCTTCAAAGTGCCATTTCAAGTGCAAATGGTACACTACAAGGTGTAACAGAAAAACACACAACATGTTACATATGAAATTTTATTTTCTAATTAACTTAATTTATTTAAATTACATTCACTTGAAGTGCTGTTTCATAACGGGTGTGTGAGCATTACCGGGTCGTTTTATTGATTTGCATATCACACAGTTTCCCTGAAAATTAAAACAGAATGAATAACACACATTAATAAGCTAGTCTAAAGCAAGTTAAACAAGAAAGAAGATTGGTTTGAATCCCGCAGTGCTTTACAAGGCATTGTCCTGTTGGATGTGGTATACCCTTGCCTTCCTTCAACCTTACCTTACATAGCAAGTTTAGGGGGGAGGGTCTACAGTGTAATGTAGCTTGTTGATCACAGTGCAACTGTGCATTTTTCACATTAACAAATGTTGTTACCAGAAGTGAAATGTAACAGATAAAAATGCTAGGAATGACTGTGAATTGAATTTTGGATCTGTAGTATGGCATTGAATAACTGAGCCATTACCATTCATATTTTGCATGCGCCCTGAGAGAAAATAAAACCTGTTATCAGGTAATCATTTAGGAATTAGTTCTTGCAAGCTTTTTAAAGTCATGTACAGAAAATTTTTCACTAACATGTATGTTGATAAAAATTGGTCTACAGATGGACTTCTTGCGTATCTATCAATCATTGAATGCACAGAAAATGAAAACTCTGGCATCCGAGTCCTCTGTCCCCTTAAGAGACAGAATTGCAAAGGGCACATGAAGAAGAGTATATATCTATTTTATACCTAATAGTGGTGTTGAAAATTATATGATGATCTGGAAGGCCAAAATAATGATCCATAAACCATTACATAAGCAGTTACTTACAAAAATATTATGTCCATTTCATTGTGTTGTAGTTATAACTCACTGAAACTAATGACAAAATAGGATCAACTGATTCAGCAATGATGTCATCATATTAGTAAGGGAGACACTATTCAAGACCAGTATTTCCCAGGCATGGAATACACACTTCCAGAGGTATCTTTTTTCATGGGAAGTGATGTGGTCCACCTTTGTACAGTTCACAGCAATAGCTTTTCAGTTTTAGAATGCCAGATAAGGATTTATGTAGAATCATAACCATGGACACTAGGACTGCATCTGGTTCTCGCTGCATATATATTTAATTATAATCACTGTGGAATGACTGGGTAAAAGCACTGCCTTAAACTGTATAGTCAACTTGAAATGAGATTCTTCTCTTCTTATTTGCAAGTAAAGACCAATGAATCCAAGCGTGAATAATTTTCTCTCTGCTTATAAAATATTATTTTAAAATTTCTATTGTACAGATATGAATCTTAAAGCACAATATACCATCAGATATTCATGTCCTAAGCATCCAGCGATTACACTATGACCATGCGGTGGTATGTATGTGATTATGAGTAATTAATTATATTTTACTAAATTAACAAAATATTTTCTACTATATAATAATGATATTTTGAGATTATTTTGAAATCTTACCACAGAATCTAACGTGGGCAAGCACTCTTCATGGAAAAGATGTTTGCAGAAGAACACAATGATGTTAGTTGCATGACTTATATCTGAAAATAATATAAAACATAATGATGTTCAAATAAATTTCAGTTAAAGAATGTTTTCATTTATATTTCTGCTATTGAATAAATGACCACTAATGTACAAATAAAGTGAAAACGGATAAAACTGACTGTCAGTTGTAAAACAGCATCTATTACCTCTGACAATAATTTTTCCATGACAAGCACCACACACCTGTTCATCTGTAAAGGAAATAAGAAACAGTGAAACTCTTGATCAATTTAACATGCTTTCAAGGAAAATTATGCAAATACTTTACCATCTACACTGATTCCTTTGTCCTGACTCCTGACCAGTTTCTTGTGTAGACTGAAGTAATCTGAAACTATTATTTTCTTACATCCCTCCTGTACAGATACCTATGGACAGAAATTTTTTTGGGAATGTTATTTCCCCAAACAAATATAAGCCCTGGCACATAAAAATAAAATAAATTATCTTGTATCTGGCACCTTTTGTTGGTGTGAATAATAAAATTACATAACAAATTACTAAAATCATTGTAACATTAAATTCAAAATTATAAAACCATCAATGAAATAATTTGCAAATATTTTGTTTTTATGGTTATTTCAAAATCATTATAGAATCCCCCCCTCGCCCGATAAATAAGACATTCCTGCTTCTTGCAATATTATCTGAGTTGTGTACATAATCTTTTGACCTTTTTACCAGCACACAGTGCTATTTTTCTCACAGACTACTTCATTTCTGCTGGCCCTCCGTGCTCTGCTGAAAGATTTTTCATCCTGCCATACAATACGCAGGGTGTTTTAAAATGAGTACATCAGTTTTAATGCTTTGTAGCATTTATTATATTCATGGTGCAATTATAAATAATACATGAAATGAAAGAGCAACGCAAACAATTTTGTTTGTAATGCTGTTATAAGATCTAAATTCTACAGATCATGGTTTACAAGCCATCTTTACAACAACAACAACAACAACAACAACAACAAAAAAAATACTGCTGGATGACGATAAAGATTGTCTGGATCATGTCGCTTTCAGTGTTGAATCGAAATTTCACGTAAGTGGAAATGTGAACACACACAATGTGTGCAGCTAGGTGTCAGTAAATCCCTATGAAATGGGAGAGCTGTAAGAAGATTCCCCTAAATTGAATGTTTTATTGCACCATATGCCAGTGGAAAGTTTATGGACCTTTCTTTTTTGATGAAGCAACTGTAACTGGTGTTTCTTAACTTGATGCAATAGAACTATTGCTCTTTCTTCAACTGGAAGAAGTGGAACCAAGAAACTTTATTTGGCAGCAAGATGGTGCCTCACTGGCATAATTCAGTATGCGATTGGTTAAATGACATAGTACCCAACCACTGGATTGGCTGCAAGGTGCAGGATGACACAGCTTGTTTTGCATGGCCTAATTGTAAGGCGAACACAATAAAGGCTACAAAGCCTTAAAACCAGTACATTCATTTTTGATCACCTTGTATATCCTCATTAATTATCCATCTAGTTTTCTATTCTATATTTGTGTTTATTCCAGATTTTACTGAGAAAGCTGATTTCAAAGTGTTAGAAAAATAACCAAGAAACTGATTATCATGCACACACACTTTAAGTGCAAAAATGGAAACTTCCTCCTACTGCTATCATTGAAGACTGTTTAAGAATGTTCGAATGGTTTCTTCATTTCTGCATCTAAAACAAGGCGATTTAAAAGGCTATTTATTATGTTGAATTGGTGACAGATAAAGTTCTTTACTGTGTCATAATTATTATGGATAAAAATGTTATCAAGCTATGAGAACTGATAAAGCATGTTGTATAAGAGTCAAGGATGACTGCAGAAGTTTACCAAACTGGGATTTTTGACAAAGTAGAATGAACCTCCTGTCACCAACATACATCTTGCACAAGAACTGCGATGACAAGGTAAGTGAAATCAGGGCCCCTATTGAAGATGGGGCATGGTGGAGTGTCCTTGTACCATTGCTAGTCATTTGCTTTTGTGTTCCTCTTGCAAATGAAAAATTACTGTGTTTAAGCCTCCTTATGAGCATACGCTGGTGGCAGTAGAATCATCCTACAGCTAGCATCATATGCCATTTCTTTAAATTTTCTCAACATGTTTTGTGAAAAGAAAATCTTGTTTATTCCAAGGATCCTTATATGAGTTCACAGAGCATCTCCAAAATACATGTTGGTCAGACATACCGCTAACAAATCTAGCATCTTGCCTTTGAATTGCTTCAATGACATCCTGTAATCTGACCTGGTTAGGATCCAAAACACTTGAGCAGTACTGAAGAATGGGTGGCACAGTGTTCTATATGCCATCCCCTTTATAGATGAGCTATAAGTTGCTAAGATTCTTTCAATAAACTGAAGTCAAACAAATTCGCCTTCCCTTCTACTGTCCTTATATGCTTGTTCTATTTCATATTGCTTTGCAGTGTTATGCTTAGATATTAATTGAGATGACTGTGTCAAGCAGCACACTATTAAAAGTGTATCTGACATTATGGGACTGTTTCCCCCCTCCTCCCCCCCCCCCTCCCCCCCATCTGCACTAACTTACATTTTTCTACTTTCAGAGCAAGTTGTCATTCATCAAACCACCTAGAAACTTTCTCTAAGTCACCATGCATTTTCTTGCAGTCACTCAATGATGACCCCTTCCTGTACACCAAACAGCGCAGATTCTTGCTCAACTGATCTGTCAAATCATTTATGTATATAGAGAGTAAGAGCAGTCCTATCACATTTCCCTGGGCACTCCTGACAAAATCCTTGCCTCTGACGAACACTCGCCATTGAGGACAACATACTGGCCTTTATTGCTTAAGAAGTCATCGAGTCACTTACCTATGTGGGAACCTAATCTGTATGCTCGTATCTTCATTAACGGTCAGAATTGCAGCAGCACCATGTCACATGCTTTCTGGAAATGAAGGAATATGGAATCTGCCTGTTGCCTTTCGTTCATGGTCCACAGGATATCATGTGAGAAAAGGACAAGAGCGATGCTGTCTAAATCCGCACAGATTAGTGGTCAGAAGGTTTTCTGTCTAAGGAAATTTATTATATTCAACCCCTCATAATATGTTCAAGAATTCTGCAGCAAACCGATGTTTAGGTTATTGGTCTGTAATTTTGTGCATCTGTTCTTCTACCCTTCTTATACACAGGAGTCACCTGTGATTTTTTTACTGTTGCTTGTGATTTTTCTGGATGAGAGATTTGAGATAAATGCAATAAGTGAGGCTACAGTGCTGTAGAGTACTCTTAAACTGAATTGGGATTCCACCCAGACCTGGCAACATTTGTTTTCAAATCTTTCCATTGTTTCTCTACCTCAGGGATGCCTATTAGTGTGTCCTCCATACAGGAGTCTATGCGACATTTAAATAATGCTGTGTTGGTATTATCCTCCTACACGAATGATTTCTTAAGGGGGTAGATACAGTTATTGCATAGTAAAACTATGGTACATTGTAATTTCTGCTCCTCTATAATTCCATGCAATTTATTGTGCAAAGAAATATGCATGTAAGCAATGATAAAGGTAGATGCTCTGGTAAATGACTAGTTTGCAAATTAAGATTTAACCTTGCAACAGTGACATTGTGCATCTTGTCGCAGCTTGCTCTCAGAGGGCAGTGCTACATGTGGTGCCATGGGTGACACACTCTCCACGGCCTGCACCGCAGCATCCATGGGAATATGTTGATGTTGAATTAACAGTACCTCTCCTCAATTCTTACTAGTTATTGGTTACTGATGCTTTCTCTAAATTTCCATATGTTATCCACTGTCCTTCCACATCAGCTGTGGCTTCGGTTCAGGCCCTCTCAAAAAATTTTGCTATTGAAGGATTACTTATACACTTGTGATGGATAATGGTCCACAGTTTGTCTCAGCCTTTGCACAATTTCTACACCTATAAAGACATTTGCCACATAATGACTGTTCCTTTCCATCCCCAATCTAATGGCATGGGAGAATGACTCAACCATACATTCAAGGTTCAAATGAAGAAGTTGTTTCTGACTCTTCCACGGGTGACATCTTGATGCAGTTCTTAAGTTCCTAAAAGTTTATGACAGTGGGGGATTGGAGTCCAACTGAGATGGTTCATGGTTACCAGCCATATATCCTCCTGCAACTGCTCGTGCCACCCCGGCCTGTTGGCATGGCCCTTGTCATAGTTCAATCCTGGCTCTGTGGTCTGGGCTTGGTGGTTTGGCCGCCAGCTGAAGTGGATTCTGTGACTGTGACCAGCTGTGTCCTCGTGCCACAGCAAGGGCCACGCGTCTGCCACCACCACCATCACTTTCACCTCCTCTCTTAGTACTTGTCATGGCCTCGTGGCGTGTCCCTGCTACAGAGGCAGACCTGCCCTCATTGTGAATGTCATTGTCTCCTACATCCCTTCTGGAGTCCAGTGTCACAACACATGATGCCAGCCGTTCTGATAATGCTTTGCTGCCACCTGCACTTCTGCTGCCATCTGGACCGATGCTGTTGGGTCCTTCACCAAAAATATTACCAGTGCCCCTCCTGAGTAGCTAGTACTTTCACCATTGGTGCAGTTCCACCACATCGTGGGTCCAGACTTTGAGATGCTGCCAGTCCTACCCTTCCTTATGCTACTGTGTGTGTGTGTGTGTGTGTGTGTGTGTGTAGGGGGAGTGGGAGCAGCCACCATGCACGTCTGTGGTTACGCCGCTTCCTCCCCTACTCACCAGTCCTACCATGGAATCTCCATCTCCCACCCATGGACGTGTCATCAGTCACTCCCATGCCTGCATCAGAGGAGGCACCCTTCCCCAAATGGGAAGGGGCGCTATAACCCTGTACATCATTCCTGGCCACCGGCGAGCTACACTCAAATACTCCACCAAGAATCTGCATGGGCTGGCCACCAGAGACCACCTGCAACTTGTGCACAAGGCACGGCATGGTGCTGGCCGTGCCTTCTATGGGAGCTCTCTTCTATATAAGGACAGCGAGGCAGGGACCTGTTTGCAGATCATGTTCTACTGCTTTGTTCTAATGCTTATTGTTCAGTTTCTATGTTTGTCGTTTACCTGAATGTGGATCAATAAACTCTTATTCTTAGTGGCCACACTATTGGTTGTGTCTAGCATTACGACATCCTGAATGCTACAGACCATGATAAAATAAACTGTGGGCTGGTTCTATACATATCTAAGCCCTTGGATGTGATCAATCATGATCTTCTGCTTAGCAAATTATACAAATACAGTATTCATGGTGTTACCTACAACTGGTTTAAGTTGTACCTTCCCAGTAGGCAAGAGATGCCAGAAATATGCCATGAAAATGAAAGTTGCTTTTCAGGATACAGAAGAATTAGTTATGGTGTACCTCAAGACTCTGTGTCAGGTTGTCTGTTTCTGTTGATTTTCATAAATGACTGACCAACCACTTGTCAGCAGCAGAGCTGATGTTCTTTGCAGATTATACTAGCATTTTTATAAGAGGACATAATGAAACTAATTTAAAGAGAAGGTCTCAAGTGAGAACACAAGAAGCAGGAAGATGGTTTAGAAACAATTGCATTGTGGTAAATGTGAAGAACATGGGATGTGTGAGCTTTAGTGAGATGAGAGCAAACGGAAGGAGCAATATACACCCACAATTAGGGGACTGTAGCATTGAACGAACATTATAATCGAAATTTTTAGGAGTTTATCATTTAAAATGAGAAAAAATGTGTTTAACTACTGAACAAAAGGTTGGGTACACACTGTTACATCTTCAGAATGCTTAGGATATGCTGTTGCATAGCAAACAAAACTACACAAATATGCACAGCCTGTGAAAATGCAAGTTTCACAAAATAATTATTTTAATTTCAGAGATAAGCAATAAGATTAATGAAAGGGGTTACCAGTAGGGATTAATGTGGAAACAATTTTTGAATAATTAAAAATTCTGACTCTTCCACACTTTTACATATATGAATGTGTGTGTGTAACCTGAAATTGTACAGTGAGTGTTCAGTATCAAACGACCAAGTTCGTAATTATAAAATTAGAAGTTGGAATGACTTCCATACATAAGTACATGTTGATTTTTTAGTAAAGTAATTGTGAGATAAACACAAGTGGGGGCCAACTGTGTGTGTGTGTGTGTGTGTGTGTGTGTGTGTGTGTGTGTGTGTACCATGTGGAATCACTGACTTTCCAGACGATATAAAACATGCTGATTATAGATCATAGTCACTGATAAACCACCAGAACTGCTATATGAGAAAGCTAATGAAACTCTCAAGGATGTCTGCAAATGGGCAGTATGGAATAAATGAACACTAAACATAGAGAAAACAAACAGCATTCACTTCAGCATACAGAGCGAGCACAATTCTGTACATCAGACATAGGTGATAACTTCATGGATTGTTTATCAAACAGCAAGATTTTAGGTACGAATATTAACTGTAAATTAACATGGAATGAACACACAAATACTTTGGGGAGAAGAATGTCATCATCATGTTTTGCTCTTAGGGTTTTAGCATCAGTTTATAACTGATAATGTCTTGTAGTGACATTATTCTTATGAACAATCAATTCTTACTTATGGGATTCTTTTCTGAGGACTGAAGGCACAAAACTTGGACACAGTTTTTAAACTGCAGAAAAGAGACACATGAATAACAACTACTAGTAGTAATCAGTATCATTGTGAAGAACTGTTTAAAGAACTAGGTAGCCTTACTGCATCAAGTGAGTACATCTACCAATATGTTGCAAGCATCAGGGAAAACATTACTTATTTCACTGACAGTTCTATACATAATCATGGAACAATAGTCAGTTTGAACTTACATTTACTTATTTCACTGACAGTTCTATACATAATCATGGAACAATAGTCAGTTTGAACTTACATTTACCATGGAGGGGGGGGGGGGGGGGGGGAGCTCAAAACAGCATTTTCTGTAAGGGAATAAAGTTGTATAATAAATTACCCAAGCAGATGAAAAAGATTACTAAAATACATCTGCTAAAATGTTCTTCATTAGTAATATGTACTACACAATCAAAGATTATGCAGACTCACAGCAGCAGTTAGTAATGAAATAAGTACACATATTGTCACATTACACTACTGTAACGCTTTTATCAGAAAATCGTGTGCCACGATCAACAGTGCATGACAGTAACGTCTTGGCATTGTCCTGAGTTTAACACCTCACTCATCACGATGGGATGCTGGTTTAGTTTCCCAGGTAGACTAAAGGGAGACCACAGAGATGTTCATGGGGTCTGGTAGCATGTCTGTCGTCCTGGAGTCAGTTGTCTAGACGGACTGACAGGAGTGCAAGGGGCTCCAGCAGCGTGTTTGTAGACCTGGAGACACCAGTGAGTGTCCATAGTGTGTGTATTGATAGTGTACAGAGATGCAAAGAAACGCTACAAAACCATTTGTGTATCACATTTTATCTTGTCCAAATTCTGTATGAACAAAAGAATATTATACAACAGGGACCAATTGAATGAGGTAGTGGTGTTAAGACACTGACCCAACATTTGGGAGGATGGAGTTTTTTCTCTATCCAGCTCCATTTTGCTTTAGGTTTCCCATGGCTTTCCTAAATCATTTCACGCAAATGTGGGGGTGGTTCCATTATGCAGGCCGCAGCCGACCACCTCTCCTATCCTCATAAAGCATACTTATATTTTCTATGTGTATGTGTATTTTTGAGGCATTTACTTTCATTGTGTTTTGATGACAAATCCTATATCATTGTAAGATGATCCTTGGATGAATTATTTGAAGAAAAACATCTTATAACATCCATATTCTGCTGTAGAGTGAAAGAATCACTCTGGAAATAGGGAGGAAACAGGAATTGGTCTGGACAAGTTGGATATTTGTGTGTGAGGGAGGGGGGAGGGGGCAGCGGAGGAGGAAGGAAAACAAAATGAAGGAAAAGGCATCAGAGAAAGTGACAGGTTACAGGTAGAAGTAGCACAGAGAACATAAGGATGTACAAAGAGGGTAACAGCTAATGAAATGTGGAAGTATTAATTCAATTAAAAATAATACACAAAAAATGGTAAAAAAAGGGAAGGAGAGCAATACGGGGTGAAGGGTCAGATGCAGAGCAACTGGGTGCTCAACATCACCAATGTGCACAAATCTCCTATGTGTAGTCATACAGCCTACCACTCTGGAGGTGGCCATCCCAATATCAAATGCCAAGCAGTTAACAAGTCAGCTGGTAAATAACTTGGTGAGATTCACATGTTGCCCTGCCTGCAGGCAGACTGTATTATGGATCAGTGGGTGGGTGCATGAAACAGCTGGAGTAGAGATGGTGGCCTGGGAGTGTCACATAGTTTGACAAGGAAGTTGCAAAGCTTAGGAAGGTAACAGAAGATGACAGTAGATGACACGAACAGAGTACTGGTGAGATGTGTTCTCATTTCAAGGACTGTCTTGGGAAAGTTGTAGATCTTGTGAAGTAATCTGTAGAGGTATTTAAGGCCTGAGTGCTACTGCAAAACAAGGAGGGTGCTCCTGACTCTTTTGGAAGTAGGAACAATGCCAGTCAGGGAAGACTGTAAGGGAAATCTGTTTGTGGACAAAGTCATTGACTTTGTTGTAAGAGAAAAATCATGGAAAAAGATTATCAGTGCAGGCTTTGAGGGATATGGATACCATTTACCATGGATACTTATGCTGTAGGGAAGGGACCGGATTGTAAAGCAGGTCTGCTGCTGTCCTGACCCCATGTTCAGTGTGGATAACATAAGGCAGAAAGGGATGTAAGTGGTTATCAGTCAATGATACTGGCACAGACCACAACTTTCATGGTGGTTTCTATGAAAATCTGGGTTGCAAGGAGGTCCATGTGACTGTCCTTCACAGTATAATAATGCCACCACAAGCCTGTGTCTCTTCTTTATTGCACATATGTTGCAAGGGCATTCTCTCGTGATCTTGTTTATGAAATTATTTACCAAGAGTCACAAATCTCCAGTAACACTGCTGATTTACCTCCAAAACTGGACAATTTTAATCAATCTCATGAAATGCCAGGTTATAAAAGTGCACTGTATTGAGGGAGGAGGGGAACTTAATCTTATTCATTGAAAACCACCAAACTAGAGAAACATCAGTGGGCATGGAATGAGTCAAGAGGAAATAAACAGACATATCATCATGATGTATTACGCAACACTACATACAAAAATTTATCATTCAGACATGCAAGAGGCAATGTGTCAGGAAGAGGTAATGCCATAGATAGAGGAAATGCCTTTGAAACATGCAATGTTTCATATAATCACTGAAACTATTCTCTTTCAGAATGCTGCTGTTTAAGTGTATTACAAGTACAGACGCAAATAAGTTTTCATGGTACACCATTTGTTTCCTATAAACCATATTTATTAATAAAGGTTTCATCTTTATCACTGTGTTTTTAAACCTATCACAACCTCCTCCTACTAACCACAGAGGCATTATAAAATACTTGGAAGAACTATACAATAGGAAAAGCATCAACTGAGCATATGGTAGCAGACATCCGCCTCCCTTTCTCGGAGAGTAATTTCATAGAAATTTGAGGTGAACTTTGTCTACCATTTAATGTCCTTTGTGAAATGTTTTGCTAATTTGTAATTCAGTTTGACAACACAGATATATAAGAGTGAAATGATAACAAATAAGAACGACACAACATAAGGACAAGCAACATTAACATGTAGAAGATAAAAACGTTGGAGTAAAGTGCGCCTAGAAGTAGCACAGAAATTAATTTAACCACAATACCCCACAAAAAATCATTTTATCTGACAAAGGAGGAAACAATACCAAAGACAGAATACAATCACATGAGAAAAAAAGACAAATAATGAAGCAAATGCAAATTTAGACTTTTTCAGTGAATCTCAATGATGAAATCATCTTGGATTATCATCCGAGTCAAGGTGTTATTTTGCAGCAATGTTTCAACAAATTTCCTACTTGACATCTACAGGTGAAGTGTTGGGCTCGTGTCCTGTCTGGTTCTTTATAGATGCTGGACTGCCTTGAGTCCGCTGACATCTCGAGAAGACTCCATCATCGAGATTCACTGAGAAAGTATCAATTTACATATAGCACACTTCTATGGGGAGGAGATACAACACTGCTTGAAGATGCTGCAGAAACTTTGTAACAAGAAGGCAAAGCTGCTCAGCAGACTAGCCTTCCTGCAACGATGTCGGGACAAGGAAAAAACACATTTTACAGCATGCTAGCTCGGCCTTGGTGCATGAACGCATATGCATCTCAAGGCTTGAACTAGACAAAACAGGTCACACACTACTTGCATGCCACTTTGTACTGGCATCCAAACTCTCAACTTGCTCATGAGAGTGGGTACATGGTAACACATTCGCAACCAGTGAACTCTGCAAACGCAAAGCCACTGTAAACGTCGGGTGACTAGGGCCTCCCGTTGGGTAGATCGTTTGCCGGGTGCAAGTCTTTCGACCTGACGCCACTTGAGCAGAGAAAATCTCCGAACCAGCCGGGAATTGAACCCAGGCTCTTAGAATTGATATTCTGTCACATTGATCACTCACATACCGGGGGCGGACAAAGCCACTGTGAAACAACAAGACAAATTCCACCAACTGCTGGGGGCACAAGTGCAGAGTATCGAAACAAAAATTTCAAAGACCATTATCAATTTAAGTGGAAAGGAACTGGATGAGGCAACAACATCAGTGCTGTCAAGAGGATTAAATTTTGCACCAGTTCCAGCCACACTACATAAACAGGTCATCAGTAGTGTCAAGCAGGCCATCAGAGGGCTTCTCTCTGACACGGCCAAAGAGGTCAGAAGGGAGACTTGCAGGGTCTTAGAAAATGTAAAAACGCCAAAAACCAGCATCTCCACAGCTGAACGCAGGGCGATATGTGACCTACGAGAAGACAAAGATATGGTCATCCTAGTGGCAGACAAAGGAAATGCTAACAAGATCCAGCTAACAAACAAGTGAACAAGGAACCTACATCAGTGGTGACAAGGAAGACAATCACACTGCAAAAGAAATCTGGTATGGCAAGGGTATGGTTAGAAGGATGTACCCCACAGCACCAATACCATCACACCTGTACAGAAATACACAAACACAAACACAAACACACACACACACACACACACACACACACACACACACACACACACACACAATCTTCCATATAGTATTATTTAATGGTAACATGCCCAGTCATAAAATTTCAAAGTAAATAACTGTTCTGCATTAAGTTTTATATAGTTGCAGATGACAAACTGCGAAACAAAATAACTGCATTAAATGACGCAAAACCCTGGGAATCCACAGCATGTGATAATAAGGTATACATGCAAAACTTTATCCGTCAGATATGTATATACTATTGTAAAAAGTCAAACTTATGTGTGTACAAGTAGTAAAGTGCATTTTTCTGGTTTTATCGAAAGATGATTAAAAAAACCCACTGATGGTGCTGAAACTTCAACAAAACATGTCTGGGAAATGAAAAGAAACAGGAAAAATTGTGTTTTGTTCATGGTGGACCCTCTCCAAAAAGAGCACTTTTAAAAAACAAACATGGACAGAAGAGCTTCAACCTAAGCATAATTATTTAATAGCTTGATTCATTGCTGCTTGAATAAAGGGTGGTGTTATGATTATTATTATTTTATATTAATATACAAAGAATTGTTGATTTATGTAACTACAGAATGACCATGACAGAGTCTTACAATTGACAACAAAGCATTGATAGTAAAATAATCTGCAGAAAAATTATGATGAATCCGAGTTTTAACTTATTGAATGAATAAATTATTTTGAATAGATGGCTTTGGCTTGATTGACCTAGATATGTATCCTAAACTCAAGTAAAAAATTTTGCAAAATGTTACATTATCTGATGATGAAGTCTTCTCGAGTTATCAGCCGAGTCAAGGCATCATTCCATGGCAAAGTTTCAACAAGGTTCCTACTTGTCATCTTCAGGCAAAGTGTCAGGTTCATGTCCTGTCTGGTTCTTTATAGCTGCTGAACCACAGGTTCCTCTGCCTCATCTGCATTGGCAGTGCCAGTTGCAAGCCTCAGGAAGGGGTGTCGCAACCCGTGGTGTGGTGGTGGTGGGGGCTCCCTGCGTGCTGGCAGGTGTGAGCATCGCATCCTGCCGGGGTCTGTCCATTCTGTCTGCTGCCTGCACTGTTTTCACACTGTAGCATAGTTGTGTTTTTGTTGTCACAGCATCCCATGCGGTGCTAAGTTGAAAAGCACTATCTCGGTTGACAAGGTCATCATGGAGTCGTATATCCATAGCCTCTTTAAAGATAGAATCCCAGAACCTGTTCACCCTGTACAGCAGCTTTGTTCGAAATGAAACAAACACACACACACACACACACACACACACACACAGCTACATGGTACTAGTAATTGGTAAGCATAACCATAATATGCCAGTTGTAATTTTTCAAAGTAAATAACTGTTCTATATGGTAGCAGAAGACAAACTGTAAAACCCAGAAAATCCACAGTTTGTGGTAACAAGGTATATTTACAAAACTTTGTCTGTTTTTTCTTCTTTTTTTTCAAATATGTGGGTACAAGCAGTAAATACTATTTATCCTTTTTCATAGACAGATAATTTAAAACCTACTGATGATGTTGAAACTTCAGTGAAACATGTCAGGGAAATAAAAATGAAAATAAAAAATTGTGTTTTGCTCTTCATTGAGAAGCAGTTAAACAAACAGTTTGCTACAGCCAGTCAACTTCTTCAATAACAGAACAAAATAGGGAAAAAAAAGATTTCCAGGAGTTTTCTAAATTGATAATGAACACTAGGAATCAATAATTTAGATACAATAATAATAAGTTGTCATCATCTTCTTCATTGTCATCATCATCTACAAATGCTTCTCTTCACCAGCAAGACAAATAGCCAGAAGGGCAAGACCATGTGAAAACATTTCATGAAATTCCTCACTCTGTTCATGAAAACTACTAGTAAAAATAAAATTAAATTCTGTCCCTCTATTTTTTAACAAGAGATCCCCTGCATAATTTAAGCAAAACCCTCATCCCTATCTATAAGGTAACTTCCTAACTTAATTTCATTTGCATGGTTAATAACATTGTCCCAATAGCTGGAAGTGCATGCCAGAAACTCCATGTTGTTATATTCCACAGGGTGACTGGTACAAAAGCAATGTTCTGCAAAAGTAGAGTTGCTCAACTATTATAATTTTGTGTGTGTGTGTGTGTGTGTGTGTGTGTGTGAACTTTATGCTCAGTACACCACTTCTCCACAATCCTATAGTCTGATCAATATACAACACACCACAATTGCTAGGAATACGGTTGAAGCCTGCCTTATTAAAACCAAGGTCATCCTTTATGGATCCTAAAAGGACCCTAATCTTGGATGGTGGTCCAAACACACATTTCATATCATATTTTGACAAAATGTCACCAATCCTGTTGGAAATGCTTCCTGCATAAAGCAAAACGACTGTGAAAGTGCCACCTCGATATTAGCATCACTCACTTGGCGTGCAGTTGGTTCAGCCATTTGAACCATGATACACAGTACCCCTTCATGGTGAGCCAGGTGGTACCAATTATCAGCCTGTAGATACAAGTCAGTGTGAGTTGACTTCCTATAAATGGCATGTCCCAATGTACCATAAACCTTCCTCCTGATCAAAACCAAGGACAGGGAAGGGAAAGGAAAGGAAGGGAAGGGAAGGGAAGGGAAGGCAAGGGAAGGCAGCGATCGTTGTCCACCTTTTTCGTGAGACGAATATTTAGGTGGACTGAATTCAGCGAAACCACACAACGAAAGTATTGTCTACACATTTGAAAAACATGCATGTTTCAGTGCTGCTGACTCCAAGCACGTTCCTCAGAGTCTTCCCTAAACAAATTGGCAATAACAGGTGACAATGGACTTTCCATTGCAACCCCCTATGTCTGCCTGTAGCACTGGTCATTGAATAAAAAGTAAGTGGAAGTCACCACATGTCAAAATACATTCATTAATTTAACACCAAACCTAAACCCAATTAACTGTAACAAATGAGACAAAGGAACATGAGTGAAGAGAGAGACAACATCAAAACTTACTAAAATATCATAACCATAAACAACAAAAATGATCAGTTTTTGACAATATGATGTAATTGGATAGATAAAAAATCTACTTACCAAGTATCGGCAGAACATGCACATAAAAGGAGGTCACACTTATGCAAGCTTTTGGAGCCAGTGGCTCATTTTTCCAGCAGAATGGGAAAGAACAGGGGTGAAGGAAAAGGGTCAGATTTAGGAAAAGTCACCCAGAACCTCATGTCAGGGGGGGACTTACTGAACGGGATGAGAAGCAAAGACTGATTGTTGGTGACTGCTCTGCATGAGATTTGAAAACCTGGTGAGAACCAAGGACATGTAGCATTAATTACCACCTGCAGACTTCTGAGGAAAGTGCTGCAACATGTCCTTGGTTCTGGCCACCCACACCTGGTCAAAATTTCAGGGTCTCAGCATGTCTTCACAGTAAGTACTCCTTTCTTCACTCTGTTTTAGTTTTCTACATCTATCATTTTCTGACCCGTCTATTTTTTTGCTGTCCCCCTCCCATCACTGATACATACAATACACTGAGCATTTCACTCTTATTAACTCAGGCACAATGTTTTAGCAGTAATCTCTTCTTGCATATCATCCTGTCGTCCACCTTTAAGCTTTCAAGTTTTCAAATCTCATGCAGTGCAGTCCCCAACAATCAGTCTTTCCTTCTCATCCCATTCAATAATTGTCCAATGACCTGTGGTTGTCTATTCAGTTACATCATACAATCATAAAAAAATGTTAACCTCTATGGAGAGGAAATGTATCATTTCTTGCAGAGGTCAGATGAACTCCACAGCAGTGGAGAGAGACTGCAGTCTGCATTGTCATTTTTGGTGAGGTTTCAAAATCATAATATTGTCCCAATGTTTGCCAAAGTTGTGCATCGTATTAATTCCAGTCACATCGAGCAACATGCTGGTTTAGCTGTTGTTTATGTAAGGATCGATTACATTTGTTGACAGATGGATTTTGTTTCCAAGGAATGTTTCAGCTTGATTTATGATAAATTACAGAATTTTGTGCTTTTATTAGAACTGGCTGGATGTTACTTCCTCATCACAGTTTGATAGGGAAATTCATTCTGTAACTGCCTGGCATATGGCAAAGTCTGAATGTTTCCATGGCTAAGAGTTTAGTACTATACCTCACCATTCTGGGGCCAATCTCACAAAGAAAGCTTTTGATGCTGCAGCTTCATCTGTGATAGGGAAAGGTTTAAATTTTGCACCACTGCCTAAGTGTTTACCAACTGAATTTATAAATTCTGTTGAACATGCTGTTTTGAAGCTACCTCCTGATGCTGCAGAGGAGTTTAGGAGGGAAGCATGTCATGTGTTGATTGAGGCATGTCAACTCAATAGGAGTATAACAGCAGCTTAGATGGCTGCTTTACATTCACTTAGAGCGAACATGGATATTGTTATTTTACTTGGGGACAAGAGCAATGCTGCAGTTGAATTGTATGAGTGAGGTTATTTTCAAAAGAGGCAATGTTTACTATCTGATCTGATTCAACATACTGCAGGATCGGTGCTGAGAGAAAGACTAACAACCGCCAGAAGAAAAGTTCCTTGCTTCAGGAGAGTATCAAGAACTGTTGGCCCCCCCCCCCCCCCCCCCCCAGATTATATTACATCCTGAAGATTCACAAGGAAGGGATTCCTCTTAGGTTGATTGTGAGTAACATTGATGCTCTGACATACCATATAGCAAAACACCTTGCTACCCTGTAGCACCCACTAGCTGGGTGGTGTGAGCATCATATTAAGAACTTGGCAGATTTCTTATGTCAATTAGAGGGAATGTGTTTGAATGACTCTGATCTCTTACTAAGTTTTTGTGCTCATTCTCTCTCTCTCTCTCTCTCTCTCTCTCTCTCTCTCTCTCTCTCTCTCTCTCTCTCTCTCTCTCCACTCGTGTTCCTCTGTTGATTCGTTACAGTTAACTGAGGTTAGGTTTGATGTTCATTGATGAATTTATTTTGATATGTGTTGATTTCGATTTACTTTATATTAAATGAATAGTACTATGAACTGACAGATGAGGTTGCAAAGGGAAGCCTGTTGACACCTATTATTGCCAATTTGTTTGTGGAAGACCTCAAGGAAAGTGCCTTGGAGTCAGTGGTATTCAAATCTGTATGTTTTTTCAAATATGTAGACAATACTTTCGCTGTGTGGCCTCACAGTTGTGAGAATTTACATGACTGCTTAGGACATCTGAATTCAATCTACCCAAACATTCATTTCACAATGGATGTGGGAAAGGATAGCTGCCTTCCCTTCATTGATGTGTTCATCAGGGGGAAGGATAATGGTACGTCAGGACCACTGACTTGTATTTACAGCCCGATAGTTTTCACCATCTGGCTCACATTGAACGCGTACTTTGAACATTGGTTCATGGGGTCATTCATTTCAGACCCTGAGAGTTAGTCACCTTTAGCAAGAATGGTTTTAGCAAAAGAGAGATCAGACATGCATTGTACTATCAACCAATAACGTGCCGGATGAGGATGATAATATGTAGGTGGCACTGAAATCTACAGCCTATTTGCCTTACACAGGAAGCATTTACAACAGGATTAGTAACATTAAGTGGAAATATGATGTGAAATGTATTCGACCACCAACCAAGATTAGGGTGCTTTTAGGATCCATAAAGGATCATCTTAGTTTGCGTAAGGCAGGTGTCTGTAGTATTTTTTGCAGTTGGGGGCTGTCATACATTGATCAGACCATCAGAACTTGGATGACTGGTATGCTGGGCATACATGTCAAACACAATTACAACAGTCAAGAAGTTCTGCTATTGCAGAACATTGCCTTGGCACTGGTCAACCTGTGTAATATAACAAAGAGATTCTGGCGTACACTTCCAGCTATTGGGATGGTGTTATTAAACAAGCAGGTGAAATTAAATAATGAAGTTACCTTAGAACTAGAGATGGAGGTTTGTACTTAAATTCTGCATGGTATCCCTTGTCAAAAGACAGAGGCACTGAGTTAGTGCTACCTCACCAGTTGATTATTAATTTTCACTATAGATAACTTTTGACCTTCGTCTTCTTTGGTTGTGTGATGGTGCTAGTGTTTACTGTGTGTGTGTGTGTGTGTGTGTGTGTGTGTGTGTGTGTGTGTGTGAGAGAGAGAGAGAGAGAGAGAGAGAGAGAGAGAGAGAGAGAGAGAGAGAGAGAGAGATTCCTTGCTGCAATTGTGTCTTCAAATTAAATGACAGAGTGTGCACCTGTCAAAACATCGGTCGAAGACAACACCTGGGTGAATTTCCCGTAAGTTATCTGAACACTGTATACTACCAGAGAGACTCAGCTTTCACAAGATTAAAATGCTTAACACATTTCCTGAAGCAGTCAACATGCAAAGAACAAAACAAAAATACACTAAAATCATGTAAATGCAGAGGGCATCAAAATCTTATTCCTTTTTGATGACCTTATGATAATTACACCTTTACTGTAGTTTCTGTACTCAACAGCATATTAATGGAAAATAAATCTGATGGGGAGTCTAAATTTCAGAAAGATTAGGTGTACTCTGATTTTAACACCCGGTTTCTGAGAAGTAGAAACTATATAGAAGCTGGCATACAATGCGTGCTTTCACATAATTTTAGAAACATTTCAGTGCACATTTTCATTTCAAACTGTTACATACAATGCTTGAGGTGTGCATAAATAATGCAACATACTAATTATAAGTGAATAAATAGTACAGTACCTGTAAGTTATAGTCTTTCATCATTTTAACAAGAGAGTTTTTCAGACCAGGTATTTCCATTCCAGTTTTAATTCTCTGTACCAGTTTTCTTGGATCAATGTAAGTTCCAATTTTCTGTAGGAGGAATGTTATGAATTCTGAAATAAAACCTCTTTGTTACTACTAGCATGTGAATTACATTAACCATGTGCTTTACGATATCATAATATACCATAATTACACCACTTTTAACAAATTTATACAGAATGTATACAAATATGGACGAGCCTGTGAACCATATTCAAAAGCTTAAATAAAATTCTTAGCAGCAGTCAATGAAGTAATAATGTGGTGTATGAATATCATTCGTCCCCCTCATTCTGTTTGTGAATAATGTTTTAAGAATAACTGCTAGTACAGCTCCATATCAGCACATATTTCTCAATTTTTAATTGTTGTGTTGATTAAGTGATGAATACTGGCAGATAGTGAAATGGTTCTTGATTCCTAATGAAAATGGAGAATGAGGAACTGGACAAAGCACAGTGTTGTACACACCATAATGTATTGAGTGTGCAAAAGGTTGGTTGGTTGGTTGGTTGGTTGATTTGGGGCATAAAGGGACCAAACTATAGGGTCGTCAGTTCCTTTTTCCTGACGCAAGCAAGGCTCAAGGTACAGAAACACTCAAAGTACGCTTGAGAAAGCGAAAGGGTGCAAAGGAAGGGGGAACCTCACCTAAAAAGAAGATGAATGGAACAAGCAAAAAACAAGGAAAACATAAACCACATGGAAAAGTAGAAGGTATTAAAACCATAGCGCAGATGGTTTGGGCTGGATGATCACAAGAATAAAAGAGGATGAGCCAGCTACTGCAACACATGTAGGGAAAAGACGACCACCAATAAAAACAAATGCAAAGAAAGTGCGACAGAGTTAAAATGGAGTGTGTGTGGTGGCTTCAGAGAGAAGGCTAAATGCCCACCCTTAGATGGTATGATAAAAAAAACCTCATGAATAAAACGTAAAACTAAATCTGCTGTTGAGGCATTATCGCCCAACACCAGAGGCAGGGTGCAGGGAAGGTTAAAAGTCTGCTGCAGAGGGGGGGCTAAAAGTAGGCAGTCCAGCAAGATGTGGACAACAGTCAAATGTGAGCCACAGTGACACGGAGGTGGGTCCTCGTGACAGAGGAGGTAGCCATGTGTTAGCCATGTATGGCCAATGCAGAGCCAGCAGAGAACCACAGAGTCCCTGCAAGAGGCCCGCATGGAAGACTTCCACATATTCATAGTCTCCTTAATGGCATGCTGTTTGTTGTGCGTACTGAGATTATGCCATGCCATCTCCCAAAGCCGAAAAACCTTGGGCGTACGAATGATCACAGATCAGTTATGGGGATGCTGATCTCCGGAAGCAGTTTCTGTGTAGTCTGTTTGGCCAGCCTGTCAGCAAGTTCGTTTTCCGGGATTAAGACGTGGCCTGCAGCCCACACAAACATCACAGAACGTCTGGACCATTCCACGGCATAGATGGACCCCTGAATGGTCGCTACCAAGGGATGGCAGGGGTAGCACTGGTTGATAGCTTGTAGGCTGCTCAAGGAGTCAGTACAGAGAAGAAACAACTTGCCAGGGCATGAGCGGATGTGCTCAAGAGCACGAGAAATGGGCCTCCAATGTGGGAGATGAACCGCTGTGGGTGGGAAAAGGAGACGGTAATTCGGATGCTCAGGAGATCTACAAATGTGTGCAACGTAACTGGTGAGCAGTTGTGCATGCCTAATCTTCAATGGAGGGACTCCAGCCTCCACCAGGATGCTGGTCACCGGACTCATCCTATAAGCTCCTGTTGGCAGTTGAATGCCACAGTGGTGCACTGGGTCAAGTAAACCAAATGCTGAGGGTGCCACCGAACCATATACCAGACCGTTTGAGGGTGCAAAATGCTGGGAAATAATTCTTCGGCGCGGAGGCTCAAGCACAGTACTCAGCAATTCGTTTCCATTGGTAGATAAGATGCCATTGAATTTAATGCCAGTGACACCTGTTGGGGTCTGGCACCCACAAACACATCTGATCTTTGTCCAGACTTGGAGAGGTGATGTATGGCACCCAGTGCTCAAAACATACCTCTCCCAACATTCCTGTTTCCAACTTTTTAGAATCTGGCCTACGCGAGCCATTTAAAAGCTATTAGGTGCGCTAGGGAAGTGTGCTGCTTATGTCGCTGTAGAGCTCACTGATGCTCTTTAATGGCCTCAGCAATTTCCGGAGACCAACAAGGTACTGACTTTCACCAGGGGCATCCTAAAGAACAAGGGATCATGTTTTCTGCTGCAGAAACAATTGCTCTAGTGACCTGCTCAACTACCACATCTATGGTACCATGTGGGGGAGATTCAATGGTGACAGCAGAGGTGAAAGCTTCCCAGTCTGCCTTGTTTAAGGCCCATCTTGGTAAATGTCTGGAGGAAAGGCACTGGGGGAGTGACAGGGAGATGGGGAAGTGGTCACTACCACACAAGTCATTGTGGGCTCTCCAGTGGACAGATGGGAGAAGTCCTGGGCTGCAGAGGGATAAATCAATGGCCGAGTAAGTACCATGAACCACACTGAAATGTGTGGGGGCACCAGTATTTAAGAGGCACAGGTGGAGACAGTAAATTTTTGACAACTCTACCTTGGCCAATAAGCACGATGCTACCCCACAAGAGGTTATGGGCATTAAAATCTCTCAAAAGTAGGAAAGGTTTAGGGAGTTGATGAATCAGTGCAGCCAATGCATTCAGCGGTACTGCACTATCTGGAGGAAGATATACATTGCAAACAGTTATTTCCTGTGTCATCCTTATGCTGACAGCCACAGCTTCAAGAGGGGTTTGAAGGGGCACAGGTTAACTGCATACTGAGTTCAGGGCATAGACACAAACTCCACCTGACGCTCTATTATAGTTGATGTGGTTCTTGTAATATCCCCTGTAGCTGCGGAAGGTAGGGGTCCGATTTGCCGGGAACCAGTTTTCCTGGAGGGCAATGCAGAAATCAGGTGTAAAGTTTAACAGTTGCCGTAGCTCAGTCAGGTGGTGGAAAAAACCACAGTAATTCCACTGGAGGATGACCTTATTGTGAGGATGGGAAGGCATGAAGCACACAAGGAGGCAGGTTACGCCTCAGTGGCACCTGCTGGCACTGATAGAGTATTTGTATCCATTTCTATTGTGGATGAGGCATCAGTGAGATCCAAAGCCTCCGAGGGAAGTTGAGTTCTCCACCTCATCTGTAGATGCAGAATTGGTATGGAGTGGTGGTGTTGGGGCCACCTGAGGGTCCTGTTTCTTAGTATTTTTCTTTGTTTGCTCACCTTCTCACTTCTCTTTAGGGGCTTGCTGGGAAGACTTCTCAGAAGTAGCTTCAGACACGGAGGAAGAGGAGGACGCTCTTTTAGCCAATGGCAAGTGTCCGCTGTGGCATTAGTGGAGACCTTGGGAGAGAGGGTCACAATGGACCCCTTCAGCATGAGAGGAGCCAGAGGAAGCTGTTGCTTCTCTGGCTGAGGGGAGGGGACCAATGTCCCCTGTGTTTGTTGGGGGGCCTTGCTTCCGAAGAAGGTACTTTGGGAGCAACAGAAGGAGACTTTTCCGTACCACCAAGGGGGTGGACGTATTCTGTAGGCCCGGAGGGGCCACTGTTTGTGGCACGGAGCGTGGTATGGCTGGTATTTGTGACAGTGATGGTAACACAGTTGCAGCATATGTGGACATTAACCAAATGGGGTGTAATCTTTCAAATTTACGTTTAGCCTCTTGGTAAGTCAACCAGTTGAGGGTCTTGTACTCCATGATTTTCCACTCCTTTTGGAGTACTGTGCAGTCTGGTGAGCATGGGGAGTGCTGCTCTCCACAGATGATACAAGTGGGAGGAGGTACACATGGAGTATCTGAATGCAGTGGATTTCCCCAGTCTCGACAGGTGGCACTGGAAGTGCAGTGGGAAGACATGTGCCCGAATTTCCAGCACTTAAAGCACCACATAGGGGGAGGGATGTATGGTTTAACGTCACAGCAGTAAACCATCACCTTGAACTTTTCAGGCAATGAATCATCCTCAGAGGCAAAGATGAAGGCACCAGTAGCAACCCTGTTGTCTTTGGGTCCCCTGTAAACATGCCAGATGAACACCCCGTCATTCTAGATTGGCGTGGAGCTCATTGTAAGACTGCAAGAGGTCACAATGGAAAATAATCCCTTGGACCATGTTGAGGCTTTTATGGGGAGTGATGAAAACAGGAATATCTTCCAGCCAGTCACAAGCAATTAACAGCTGGGATTGGGCGGGGGATGCTGTCTGAATCAAGGCTGCACCGCTTCTCATCTTGGACAGTGCTGTCACTTCCCCCAACTTATCCTCAAGATATTCAACAAAAAACTGAGGCTTCATAGGTAGAAAGGAGTCCCTGTCCATTCTGCTACAGACTAAATACCTAGGTGAATATGGCTCTCTGCTTTCTGTAGCTCTACATTCCTCCCATGGTGTAGCGAGGGAGGGAAACGATTTATTGTTATATCTGTCAGCATTGTACTCGATCTTGACCTCCTTAGAAACTGCTGGTGCCGCACGGTCAACAGCAAGAGATGACAGTCCACTTCATTGTGGGTCATCCACCCTGATGCCACCCACTACAATCAGGGGCTCTCTCCACAGGTGCCACCCAGCCACAGCGAAGGCCACCTGACATGATGGCCATTGCTGGGAGTCCTGATGCCCCAGGAAGACAGGCATCTACTCCTTGGCATACATGAGGAGTTTACAGCTCAGGCATCAGCAGTGCCATCCCTGTGTTGTCAGGGGGCTTCCACCAAATGGGTACACGATGGCCCCACCACAACGGACTGGCTACCATGCTGGATATTGGGTGCAGAGAAATCCAATATTGTCATGGGGGCAAAGAAAGACAGGAGGCAAGGAAAAATGCCCTCACCCAAATAGTTGAATTCTAGGTGGAGATGCAAAGCCATGACAAGAGGTTCAGGAGATCGAATATAAGGCCACTATGGAAACTTGTGCACCACGTAAGGTGTCCTCCTCTATATGGCCAGCACTTCTGTAGAATTTGGAAAGTGGTAGGTCAGACCAAAAAATGGGACCTGAACTTAAAGGGCCAAAAAATGTGAGATTCCTTTTAGTCACCTCTTACGACAGGCAGGGCTAACTCGGGCCTATTCTAACCCCTGGATTCATTGGGGAGGGGGGGGGGGGGGCAAAAGGTGGATGGGAGCCTGTTGGCATGAGTAAATTGATTCAGTAGAGGAAGAGCTATCACAAGGTGCACTGATAGCACACTTAGATGTACTGGAAGGGGATGATTTCGATAAGAGTTACTCCTAGAGCACTCTAAGCTGGGGCAGTACATCAATTTAGCCACATTCAAACAATGCAAAATCCAGGATGGAATGTAACAATATTATCAAAAGAATAGTTGCTACTCACCATATAGCACTGATGATAAGTCACAGATAGGCACAACAAAAACTCTATCACACAATAAACTTTTGGCCAACAAGGCCTTTGTCAAAAATACACACACACACACACACACACACCACACACACACACACACACACACACACACACGACCACAGTCTCTGCCAGCTGAAGTCAGTCTGCCTGTGTGTGTGTGTGTGTGTGTGTGTGTGTGTGTGTGTGTGTACAGTCTTTCTGTTGTGCTTATCTGTGTCTCAGCATCTCTGCTATGTCGTGAGTAGCATTACAGGGAAGTGATATGGGGAAAGTGGAATATTATTTAGAAGAATAAGCAGAATTGCTTATCCCTACTGGACTATTGCCAGCAGCTCTGATAACACAGGATAGGACTTCCACTGAAAATGAACTTTGTTGTATAAGAAACAATATCGAGTTCTGCATCACCTTCAATCAGGAATGGGAGAGTTTACAACTCAGCAGCTCTGTGATGGGATTATAAAATAAATTACCAGCCCTTGCGAGGTATCTATGGTAAATGTACACAAGAAAAGCACACATGGGAATAAGGTATGTGCCAAATATTAAGGAAATTTTGTATAACCTAAGGCAATACCATTATTTCACAACTACTATCTACGAAGCAGGTATCATCAGTTGAATGTATGATCAAAGGATCGACCAAGACCACATTTATGATTCAATTCAGCCATTAGCGATACCATCAAATTTCACTCGAATTTAATAAATGTGCCAGTAACATTCCAGTAAATGTTACAGGGGGTGCATGAAACCCAGGAAGTGCATGGTGTACTTTGATCATGGTATTGTGTTTTTCAAGGATAGCGATGAACAAGTAGTGTGGTTACAGAAAGTGTTTAGTCAGCTATGAGCACCACAGATAACACTGAATTTGGGGAAATGTCATTCTGATCTCTGGAAAGTTTGCGATTTAGACCATATTATCAGTCAAGATAGTGTACAAACAGATCTTGGCTCTTACTAGCTGTGCAGGAATTTTCTAATACTAATACAGTAAATGAGCTGCGGTCCATTTTAACTTGTGCTGAAAATTACAGAAATAGCAAGACATCTCACGCAACCCTTAGAGAAGGAGTACATTCCATTGCACAATGGGTAGCAAAGAAACTTTTGTGGAGTTGAAAGACGACCACTCATCCTTTCTTTGATTTCTGGATTAGTGGTAGTAGTTTACGCTGTCATGCCATGGTAGCATCCACATCTTAGGGTGTGTGTTAAGGATTCAAAACCTTAATGAATTGCCCATCATCAAAATGGCTTATGGGACTGAAGGTGGTTACTACAAGAAGACAGAAGGGGTGGCCATGGTGAGTCCTCTTTCACCAGTTGTCAACAATCTGAACATGGAATATTTTGAGGTGGAAGTCGTGGAATTAACCCAATGGAAATTTACCACATGGAAGAGACCAGCCGAATGTCTTCCTCATACACCTCATTTCTAAACACCAGAACATCAATTTTACCATGAAAGTTGAAGTGGATACAGTGCTCCCCTTTCTCAATGTCCAAGTAAAAATAAGAGTGGACACAGTACATACCATACTGACCTATACACACATGCAATCCTCAAAACAATAGAACATAGGGCTTACACTCCCTCCGGTAATGACAATCTCAACAAAGAAATTGAAAATTTTAGGATTGTGTTCTGGAAGAATAGCTACACGGAGTGGGAAATTTGCAGAGCCCTACATCCTACACCAGCCATTAGACCAACAGAAATAGAAGACGAACCTCATTTTGTGGTGGATTGTTTGGAAAGATGGGAAAAATTCTCCATAAGAACAGATGGTCTTCCAACCACCAGCTAAAACATGGGCACTGCTTGGTAATGTCATGGACTACCTTGGGCACTGGATTTCTGGGGCCTATCAGATACCCCGCCAATATCGCATGACACATAGGTCATACACAGCGTACTTACAAAGATTGTTGTCAAGAACACCAATGGCACACCAGACTGCAACAGCCTAACATGTCAATAGTCACAGAATATTGCCTGTAGGAATTACACAGAATGGATTATGACCACATTAAGTTTCTGACACAGATGTCTAACTTCTGGGACTGTGTCATTAAAGAATCTATCAAAATTCGAGTAAGGGAACAGCTAATCATGATAGGGACTATATCCTTAGTAAGGCCTGTGAATGTGCAGTTAATCAGATTAAGAAGAGGAAGGAGATATGCCACAATGAACTGACTTTGGGGGCAGTGAGGGCTACAGGAGAGAGGCTGTTAGCATGTGTCCTTGGGCAAGAAGAAGAGGAAAGAGCAACATGTCGGTGGGTAGAGGAGGAGGGGAAATGCTGCAAGTGTCACCACCCCTGGCTGCAGACAGAGTAGCAGGTCGGAGGGTGCGAGGGAAGAACATTCACTTGTGAACTGTATCATCATGAATTATGCTAGGAGAAGCTGTAGAATCACATTGCACACTTGTAGTATGATTGGAATCTCCATTGAACATTTTATCAAGTGTATATTTATAAACACTATCTGCTTTATGGTAGATATCCCCACAAAGAAGACAATGCTGTGAACACGTCAGTCGGTATATGATGTGAGGTACATCATATAAGAGTCTGCCCTTAACTTTCTTCTTCTTCTTCTTCTTCTATGGCTCCACAGTTAATTGTGAACCTTGGCCTCGTCAAATTAATAAAAGTAGGTTTTCTTAATAGTTAGGTTAGAGTGAATGCTTGAAAGTGGATGTATGGGAAAGATTTTTCAGTAGGACAGATCGCAATGATAGGCTCCTTGATACAAGGCTGGTGATTTTGTAATTCAGTACAAGTTGACTAGATGCTGCAAATTATTGGTGGACAACAGAGGAAAGTTTGGATATTTCAGAAGATACACATTTAATTTATTTTAAAGAGCTCATAAGTAAGTTGTAATAATGATGGTGATGCAAATTTACAGTGATTCCAGAGGCTATTACCTGGTTTTTCAAGAGAATACTGGATCAAATCTTCCCATAGTTCATTGTCATTGTGTTCTTTACAGAAATTAATTGCACGATCTATATCATTCAGCTGTTGCATAATTATGTTAAGAGCCTGTTTAGGTCTTCCAATTCGTCCTTGAAAACAAATAAAAATTGACAGTGTTTAAAGCTTTAACATGAGAATAACAAAAAATAAATTATTTGCAGAATAATAAGTTCAAACTAAATTATTTATTCACACAAAAGATTGAAGTCAAAAATGTCTTATACTAGCACCATCAAGTATATGCTCAGATTGTCATCTGACAGTGTACCTTCATCCTCCCTTTTACATCACATTTTGCTTCACAAAGCACAATCTAACTTAATAGTTTATTGAACAGATATAATTAAATATTTACCTAGGATGAAAACGAGCTCTGGATAGAAGGACCTTTCTTCACAAACCTGAAGAGATTCCACAATAGGGTACTGGTCACTACGTCGAAGGAAAGGAAGAAGTTTCTCTCTAGCAAAATCTGCATATAATCTGACAAGCAAGCCATGGTACTTCCGACTTACTTCTTTTGTATCTCTTTTATCGAGAGCATCTAAATACTGAAAATACAATAATTTATTATTGATGTTTGAACAACTCTTTACACAAGATAAAACTATGCTCATCTCCAAATCAATGTTGCTACAATGATAGTTTTATTGTTGTTTGAAATATGGAAAATCACCATAACTGGTACAATTTATAATAATGAAGTCCAATTTCCACATGCCCAAAGTTAAAATCAGACTGCAATTTAGAAGCACTGTTGCACAGGTAATGGAAGAGCAATTCTTGTATTCCTTTGTGAATTAGTTTCTCAAAATTCTGAATGCTGTCCACATTATAAATACTGTCCTCCTCGTTCTCTCACACATAGGAACAATTCTTCCCCTTTAAAACATCTACATACCAGACTCTTCTTGATGAAACAGATTTGAACAAATTACACAACCCTTTCTACACTGATCAGCCAGAACATTACCACAGCCTACCAAATAGCCAGGACACCAACCTTTGGCATGGAAAACAGTGGTGACACATCATTGCGCGGAAGCCACTACCTGGCTTGGCTCAGCAGGTTGCTAGTGGGAGTTGACACACATTTGCACAAACAAGTCACCTAATTCCCCCAAATTCCAGGGAGGGGGTGATGAGCTCTGATGTCCAGTCACATCCCAGATGTGTTCAGCTGGGTTTAGATCTGGTGAGTAGGGGAGCCAGCACATCAAATGGAACTCGCGACTGTGTTCCTAAGACCACTCCATCACTCTCCTGTCCTTGTGACATTATGCATTACCATGTCGAAAAATGCCACTGCCGTCGGGAAACATGATCATGCTGAAGGGATGTATGTGGTCTTCAACCAGTGTACGATACTCCTTGGTCATCATAGTGCATTGCACAAGCTCCACTGGACCTATGGATGACCATGTGAATGTTCCCCAGAGCATAATGGAGCCTCCACCAGCTCATCTCCGTCCTGCAGTACATGAGTCAAGGAGCTGTTCCCCTAGAAGACGATGGATTTGCACCCTCCCATCAGCATGATGAAGAAGGTATTGGGATTCATCAGACCATGCAATGCTCTGCCACTGCACCAACATCCAGTGCTGATAGTCATGTGCCCATTTCAGTCATAGCTGTTGATGTCATGGTGTTAACATTGGCACATGCATGGGTTGTCAGCTGTGGAGGCACATCGTTAGGAGTGTTCAGTGCACTGTGAGTTCAGACAAACTTGTAATCTGTCCAGCATTAAAGTCTGATGTCAGTTCTGCTACAGTTTGCTGCCTGTCCTGTTTTACCAGTCTGCCCAGCCTAAGGTGTCCGAGATCTGTAATGAAGGGTAGCCGCCAATATCACTCAGTCTGGACATACTTTCACCTTGGTTTTGCCACGTGTCGAAGACACTCACCACAGTACTCCTCGAACACCTGACAGGTTGTGCCATTTCCCAAATGCTCATGCCTAGCCTCAGGGCCATCAAAATCTGCCCTTGGTCAAAGTCAGAGAGATTGTGTGCCTTCACCATTCTTCACATGGACAACATGCTCACTGGTAAGACAGGCATCGTGCCTGTGTCTGACTACCACTCATTCTTTGCCAGGTAACACTGCTACTGCCTGGACAGATTTATATCAATAACAGGTCAGTGGCCATAATGCTCTGGCTGATCTGCATAAATTTGCTATATGCTGACTTTATACAGATGTGTTGCAACGTATCATTCCTAGGCACATCACAGGGATGTCCTCTTGGTTTTTGGGGATGACAGAGCTCATTTTCAGCATCCACTGATAGACGGGCTTTGTTCAACCTGGAGTTAACAGGTTGGTCTTTCTGTAATCTGTTTAAAGTGGTTTGTGGTCAGAATCTATTAGACTGGCTTCCCAAAGAAGACATGTTTTCCAGCACTGGTCAGAAATGTGAAAAGTCCTCTCAGGAAAAATCACTTTCCACAGGAGTGCTTCTAAGGCAGCAAGAAATTAGCAATGGAATGCCTGCGTTCTGCTCCTGAGGTTAACTAGCTGAAACACCTGAATGTAAAAACAGTTTCAAGAAGCTGCTTGGAGCTGGTAATGTGGAACTGGCCAACACCACTCCTGGCAGTATGCGACATATCGCGAGACCTGTGGGGTGAAGGTAGAGTAATTTTTGAGAGAGTCAGAACTGAGTGATCTTTGTTGATTGATAAAGCTATTATGACAGTATAAAAAGCTTAAATAAGTTCACATGTGCATTCCGATGTGGGGGCATGGAATTCTCATTGTCATTTCCAGTTTTACAGATCAGTATTCTAGTTTGGTGCATTTGCACGTAATCGGTTGGAAAAAATGTTTTGTACAAAAAATTCAACCATTTAGCTAGCTGGAAGTGGTGGTTATTGAAAGAGACAGACTTCGCCATGTTTAACTAAAGGCCAGTACATTAAATTTCTTACAGTGGAAACTTATAAGTATGGTGTTTGCTTGGGACTTTTAATTTATTGGATTTGAGCCGTTATATGGTTTTGTCTTTGTGAAGTTTATCATCAAAAGTGGAGGTAGTGCACTGACTGTTACCTGTGCACACTTTCCAGTCCAATGGTCAGGTCTCTTGCTGAACGCAGGGCAGCACATTAATAATAGGCTTCGGAGCACTGACCAGTTTACCCCCACCTCACATGTCAAAGCAAGGATTCTGTAAGTGTGGTACTGTAGAGTATAGATCCAGGTCGCAATAAATGTTTCCTAATTTATCTTTAGATTAGATTAGATTTACTTTCATTCCAATTTATCCATAGTGAGGAGGTCCTCCAGGATTTAGAGCAGGTCAGATGAAATACTGTATGTACATTGTTTCACATGCCAGGAGCATGTGGCTTCCAGTTGCAGTTGCAAGATTTCTTGCAATACCTCTGAAGCTCTGAGAACGAAATAGTCCATGACTAACATAACCAGCTAAATAATTTACTTATAATTGCAGTCAACAGCAATAATCCACACCCTGAGGTATTTCTGCAGTTACATTCATTTCTGATAATGACTCTTCATCTATAATGACACACTGAACTATACATGTCGACAATTCTCAGTCTATACAAGTCTGGTCAGGCATCATATAAATATATATTTTGTTTATGAAACTAAAGGCTTTCAAAATCCATTTCAACACCACTGTCCATATTCTTCTAAATTTTGTTAATGAAGTCACAGAGACAGGTTTCCTATGACAACTATTTCAACCAGTTAGGCCCAGGAAAAGTCATTACATCTTTAATCCAGCTGTGAATCAAAATCCTACACCAAACTAGTGTCTGTTATTCAAGTTAGATACCCTGCATATTGATCATCTTAAAAATGGAAGTGACTTTTAACTTATTTCAGTCATGTGAGATGCACTGTATTTCTGATAACCTACCATTAAAGAAGTTATAAAAGAGAACTGTTCCCCTGCTTATCTAATAAAGAACAAGAAATACACTGGATTTGTTGAAACTTAGAGGGATTAAAACTATGTGCCCCACAGGGGGGAAAACGCGAAACCTTGCCTTTCACAAGACAGTGCTTTTACCGACAGTTATCCAAGCAGTAATTGCAACCTACCCTCATGGGATCCCTTCCACTTCAAAAAGTTTTCCTGCGTAGCTTGTGGGCCTAACACTCCTGGAAGAAAAGATACTGTAAAGAAATGGCTGAGCCACAGTCTTGGAGACTTATTCTGCATTGGAATGTGTGCTCTTTGAAACTGCCTGGCAGACTAAAATTGTGTGCTGGACTGGGGCTCAAACATAATGCTTTGCCTTTCATTGGGGAATGTACTAATTCACTGAGCAATCCAGGCACAACTCATGACCTGCCCCTAACTGCTTCTCTTCCACTAGTAACTGTCTCCTAACTTCAAAACTTTACAGACACTCTCCTGCAGAATAAATGTTTTATGGATGCACTGCTTTAGTTTAAACAACGGGAAGACAGAGATTTCAAAACAAGATCTTAAACTGCAAAACATTGCCACAAGCGTTGAACATGCTGACTATAGTCTATTGTGTATGAATTGCAGATTAAAACTGAAGAAAAGTGGAAAATTAATGAGACTTAGTTCAGGTGAATTGAAACAGACAGAGATTGTAAAGAGTTTCAAAGGAAGAATTAGGCAACAACTGACAGAAGCATACGAAAGAAATACAAGGTAGGACAAATGGATAACTCTGAGAAATGAAATAATAAACACAGCGGTGGAACAACTAGGCAAAAAGACAATTCCTAATAGAAAACCTTAGATAACACAAGAGATTTTAAGTTTCATTGATGGAGGTAAAATAATCCATCATTCAGATCCCTGGACTGGGAAAATATACAAATGAAGTAGACAAAAATGAATAGAAATGTCTACAAAAAAAAAAAAATGCCACCTACAGGGAAACTAAGTTCACTTCCATAGCTCAGTGGTCACTGTAGATGGCTGCAATGTGGAGGGTCTGGTTTCGACTCTTAGTACTGCTATGGATTTTCCCTTGGTGGAGGACTGGTATGGGATGCAGTGAACTTCATGATGCGAACTGAGGAGCTACCTGACTGAATATTAGTGGCTCCACAGTCTGGAAAGTCTGCAAAATGGCCAGGACAGCAGTGTGCTAATCACATGTCCCTCTATACTGCATCCATATGAGACGCAAGGCACAGGACGACATGGTGGCTGGCAGACATCCCTTGACCTTAATGACCTGGACGAGGAGCTCATCTTTTATAGGAAGATTAAACACACATTTGCAGGAAAGAGAAGCGTCTGTATGAATATCAAGAGCTCAGATGGAAAGTCCGTACCAGGCAAAGAAAGGAAGGTTGTAAGTTGGAAGGAACATACAGAAATGCCATACAATGTAATTGAACTCCAAGAGAGTATTATGAGAAGGAAGAGGAAGTAGATGATGATGAAATGGAAACTGTGATAAAGTGGGGAGGAATTTGACCTGTGTGGAAAGTGTAATTGGAGTAGATAATGTTTCCTTAGAATTATTATGATCTTTGAGAGGACCAACCATGACAAAACTATTCCAATTTGTACGCAAGATATACGAGACAGGACTGTAGAATAAGACCAAGGATGGTGGTTTCAAGTGGATGGAGGTTGCAATAGTCATGCAGAGAAGATGAGAACTGGACAACTGGTATGAAGAACTGAATCAAACCAGACCTCAGACTGAACACCACAACAGCAACAACATTTTAGTACAAGAAATATCAGTTTGTGGACACTACAAAATTGGAGAACTGAACAAAATGCTGTCATATCAAAGTGGAGGTAAAAATCAGATGCCCATCAGTGATACATTAAGCTACTAAAAACAAGCAACAGTATCCAATGGAACTAAAAAGAGGTTAAGTGGCGAACGGATTAAAAAAAATTAGGAATATCGGTAACATGGGAACTCGCAGCTAGAGACCTCATTGGCTGATACTGCAGGGAGTCTTTCACTCCATGCCCACCACACCCAGTCATCAAAGTACATAGTTAATAGCTTACCACAAAATCCTAATTCCTTCAGAAATCTCTGGGTTCATACAACAGCTGTTTTGCTGTCTTCAACTATGAGGGATGGATATGAGCTTAAACATCACAGTTCTCTCCTTACGTTGGCCAAGATGGCACACATGATGAGAATATGAGTCAAAGACAGAGGGGACAACAATCATACCAAGGTGGGTGCTCTTGTAATACTGATAGACATATTGATGGATCAACTGGTACGATTACACGTATGTGGCATGGTGTGGAGTGGTATATCTGCCAGTAGTAGGTCATGTGGGTAAACAACGCTGGGAGATTTAAGGACAGCTATGGGTCACCTCAGCATCACTTGTCTCAACTCACTGATGTGTACTACATGCTCTCCAGTGAACTACTTTATGACAACCTTGTGATACTTGCCTAATTTCTGGATATTGATTTGGACTCTGTTATACTTGGGCATCAAAGTTTGGCTTGTAGATCTATTTTCCTAACGTGGTGTGGTCTCTGTTGTTCTCCATTTGACAACCTGCTGTGCCTACCGTGAGTGCACTGATGGTGTGTGTGTGTGTGTGTGTGTGTGTGTGTGTGTGTGTGTGTGTGTGTGTGTGTGTGTGTGCGCGCGCACCAAGGGAGTGTTTTGTCCTAGAGTGCTTCACAGCCTGACAAAGTTACAGCATTCTCCAGCAATAATGTTTGAGCACAATTCAGTAAATCTCCAGAATACTTTAACTGTCAATAAGTTTTCTTCCTGTTTAGTTCAACAAGAGTTGAGATCTATTATTTTCTGTGATTTAGTGGTAAGTAATTGATGTTCAATAAAACCTGCGTTGAAGAAGCAGATATACAAAAGTGGAGGTTATTTAGAACTATAACCCATCCCATGCCAGAATAAAACTTATCACACCACTTTGCTAAGTGTTAAAACCAAGATGGACGAGCTGTTTTTTGAGCTCTGGAAACAACATTTCAATCAGCAGCATGAGCTCTTTCATAAGTTTGCAGATCCAGCATGTCTACAGTTGCTTCCAGCAAACCCTGCTTTTCAGCTCAAGATGACTTTTAAGTGTACTAAAAACATTTAGTATTTCATTTACAGGCAAGTGACATTAAGAGACCTGAGAGACTGACTTTTTTTATTATTTCCAAACCCACAGCTCAGTTATCTTGTGCAAAAAACTGTCTGCATCTATCCACTGTTAACTCACTTGTAAGTGAACATTTTCCAACAAAATTGCATGTGATGGCTGCTTGTTTAAAGTCCTTCCAATACTATACAGCAAAATCAGACAGAGATGCCTCTTGGACTGCACATATGTAGGGCCTGAGTAGAAAATGCAAGTCAACATGTACACATGGAAAATAATATGCATAATCACTAAATTGTTACATGGTGATCAGAATAAGCACCAGACAGTGAAGTTCATGGTCAAGCCTTAAGACTATCAGATCCTTCTTAATTGAAGTTTTGCATATTGCCATAGCTTTTGGGAGTTCAGAATCACCTCAGGCTGTACTTTCTACAAAATAAGATTTATCAGCGTCATCATCTTGATCATCAAATGTGGCATGACCTAGTCAGACAGATGATGAAATTTCAAAAATGTTATACAGTCTGGGTGGAAGTGGAGTGCCCACCATTGACCACAAGGGCATCAGACTCTGTGCCATCACTGTTTTTCACCTTGGTCTTGCCAAAATTTTCATAAACTGCCAATTTGTCATTATTATTGTTCTTTATATGCTAGACAAAGTTGCTCACATTAAAGGGATGTCTGCTAACAGTGTTTCTCTAGGGTCATATAGTAGATGTTTGTCAGAACTGACTGTGCTATCACTGGACAATTGTGGCAATGCAAATAACTAGCATCACAGATTCAAGGGTAGCACATTTTTATACAATGACCTCAATTCCAATTAAGCGTTCCCTGGAAATGTGACATCCATTAAGTCCTTTTTTATTTCCAGCAATAATTGCATCTGTACGAACAAGTCTTTGTGTTCACAAATTATTATTACACTCCAACATATGCAACACCCTATAGAAACATCTGATGGCTGTGTTGCTCCAAGTTGTCGTTCCACCAACTGCGGCAGCCAATAGACAACTTCCACGCCGCTCCTAACAGCACTGTGTGTGCACTGTGCTGACATGTGTTTGTCAGAGATGGGATATCTGCACTGTGAAACTTATGTTTGCCAACATCACATAGGAAGTAAATAGTGGCTGCAAACAAAATATGGGAAGTGATAGTGATAGTATATCCAGTACAGAGTATGATTATGTGACCACCTAATTGGAAGGAAACATAAAATTCAGAAACAAAAGTGGAGAAAGAGGTTGCGAAGAAAAAAAAGAGACATTCAGGATGGTGTTATATTTCAACGAAAATTGGTAAGAAAGTCTGTTCTAAGAAATTTGCAGTCACTAAGAAATGTTGCACAAAGGATGCTAGCTAAAAAGATGCCCAACAGATCAGTAACAAATCCATGAATGATTTTGGGCTTTCGGTGACGAGAACACACAAGATACAATGATGTTAAGTCTGACTCAAAAGAAAACACAATCTAGAACATCTAATGCACCTAGGTCTGGCCGGAATTCTAGCTCCACCTATATATACCATCTCAAATGCACAATAATAAGACAGTAGTCTGTAAATCCCTGTTCCAAAGTACCTTGGAGTTACCAAGAGTAATCTGAAAACAATTTTAAAGGCACAATGCTACTGCTCTTACAGTAGAAGACAAAAGAGGGAAACAGCAACAGACTGTATAAAATTGCATCAGAAATTTAGGACATGGTCTGCTCTCACTGAGACCAGTTTCCTTCTGAACCATTGCATTAATGTCAAGGCAAGTCAGAAACAAAATATTTTGTCAACCCTGACCTTAGTGTTGCAAAATTATTCACATCACTCGGAGATCTTTTCTCCATTAAATGAATATGGTACTCCAGATGAAGTATAAAACTTATCAAGTGTTCTTTAGGGTAAATAGTCCATATTCATTTCGAAAACCAAGAAGTGATACCTGTTGTGTGAAGTTATATTGAGTGTCAGTCCAAATAATATTCGTAAAGACAAACATGAAGAGCACAAACTGAAGGTTGTGGAGTGCAATAAACTCAGGGACAAGTATTTGAGGTCAACCAAACTCGACAACACAGATAGCTAAGTAATCGAGTTTGATTACATACAGAACCTGCCTCTGCCTAAACTGAGCATTACTGCACAATTCTATGAGAGGCTATTGTGGCTCTATGTATTTAATGTTCACTGTCACAATGACCAATCAAGTACATTTTATTGGTTTCTTGATGGTTCAGCAAAACAAGATTCAAATTCTGTTTGTTCCTTTTTATTTGACTTCATAAGTAGGAAACTCCAGAGGCCCAACAATATTAAGACTATTATATTTCTATCAGATTCACTCAGAAGCCAAAATAAAACTATGAGTGTGGTATGATTTTGTACTTGGCTTTCAGAATAAAACAATGTAACCATACAACACATATTTCCAGTTCGTGGGCACTCGTACACACAATGCGATCGTAACTAACGCCTATATGGAAAAATACTAAGGAATATTGAAAACATTGAGAATATGTGCCAATATGTTTCAGTGCTTCAGAGCTGCAGAAAAAATCCAGTACCCTTTGGGGTGGTGAAAGGAGTGGATATTATTGAGGACCGGGCATCAGCTTTATCACCATACTATGTCACAAAACCCAAAGGAAAGACACTCTTTGGAATACAGAAATACATCATTTTGTATTACAACAGGAATGCATTTTCTGTCTCATCTACTTATGCAGGAATAGTCAGTCCTTACCAAATAAAGAAACGAGGATGTACATTGCCAATGCGCAAGACAGACATAGTGATGGCAAAGATGTCTTCTCCTGGAATTACGGATGCAAAGAAGAAAGATATTTCACACTACTTAAGTTCTTTCAGGATAACAATGCAGGAATTCTGAAGAATATTGTCAATAGTTATGCATCTGCAACAGACAATGCTCAGGATGCGAAACAGATACAATTGGTAGTAACCATGCATATACTGTTGCATATCAGTGTTGAGGACACTGTTGTGTCCAATATATGTATGTAATTGAATCAATGCATTTCTTGTACTACGTGAATGGTTATGTTAATACTAGTTTTTTAGAGATGATTATCGTGTGTTATGTTCGTTGGCATATATAATGTCATCAGGAACAACTTTACAGTGTAGTTTTACTTTGAAAGCTAATTATGTGTGTTGAATAAAAATATATTTTGTTGCTTCACAGTGTGAGTATGCTACTTTTAAATTTAATGACTTTAACAGTCAAATATATAAAATGTCATCATCTTGTATGTGTTATACAGTGATCTATGAAAGAACAACTTAAGTGTGGTACTGTATTATCAGTTCAAATCAGTATGTATGAGGGTGGTTTGAAATATTCATGGAATCACCATGAGAGGTCAGCGCCAGCACAATGAGTTGTTCACATGATATTCATTGGACTGCTGCCTGTAAACATGTGCCACGTCGGTGCTCTTGGAAGAGAGGACTCTGCTCCTTCATATTCAATTGTTGCCAAGTGGACAAATGAAATGAAATTTGGTTGGGAGAGCTTAGATGATGATCCGTGCAGTGGTTGTGCAAAATGTGTCACTACTCCAGAAATCATTGCAAAAGTGCACAAAATGGTCATGGAGGATCACCGATTGAAAGTGTGTGAAATTAATCACACTTGCCAGATGTCATCTGAGAGGGTAACTGAATAATGAAATGAAATGAAAACAAATGAAAAAATTATCTGCAAGATAGGTACTGCAACTAATGACGCATGCCCGCCCACGTGTGCCGTTGCCATGGCAAAATTACATTAACTAAGGTTGGGTGGTTGGTTGGCTGATTTACAAGAGGGGGAGAAGGGACCAAACAGCTAGGTCATCAGTCTCTTGTTCCTATTAAACAATTTCACAATAATAAGAATAAAACAAACAACACTCACAGCACAAACTGGGATAAAGGAAAACATCACAAGAACGACAGAAGGGCAACAAACACTACAATGAACAAAAGATTACAAGAAAACCAGAGAAATATGCAAAAAACAGGTAGAAGGGACTAAATCAACAGAGCAGATGACCACGGCTGCCTGACCACAACAATAAAAAGGATAAGCCAGTCTCTCTGGAACACATTAAAATCTCCAGCCTAAAAGCACTAGGGTGGAGGACACATAGGGACAAACGACAAGCGCTAAAACTTATGTAGAAGGGTAAATCCCCCCCTCACACATAAAATATAAAACTAAATCAGCCAATGAGGTGTTGTCTGCTAAAATTAATGGTAACGAGTCTGGTAACTGAAGATTATGGCTCAGGGCAGCCAAAGTAGGACAGTGCAACCGGGCGCCACACTAACACTGAGGTGGGTTTTCACGGCATATGAGATAGCCATGGGTCACACCTCGTCACTCTAAGTTGGTGTGCATCTACATCTACATCCATACTCCGCAAGCCACCTGACGGTGTGTGGCGGAGGGTACCCTGAGTACCTCTATCGGTTCTCATCATCTCCTCATCAGACTGCAAAAGAAGGTCCCTATGGAATATAATATCCTGGACCATATCTAAGCTCTTATGGGGTGTAATGGAAACAGAAACTTCCCCAGCTTGTCACAGGTGAGTAATGCCCGTGACTGGGCTGAGGATGCTGTTTGTATAAAGACTGACTCAAATCACATTTTGGACAATCCCTCCACCTCCCCAAACTTGTCCTCTAAATGCTCCACAATAAACTGAGGCTTCATTGAGATGAAAGATTCCCCATCAGCTCTTGAACATACGAGGTACTGGGGTGAATAAGGTTTGCTGCCACCCTTAGCCTGGTGTTCCTCCCATTGTGTGGCCAGGAAGGGGAATGACTTGGGATCATACTTCTTCGCATTAAAGTTAGACCTTGACCGCTTACAGACTGCTGGTGTTGGACCACCAGCATGAGATGATGTAGTACGCTTCATGGCATGTCATCCAACCTGATACCACCCACTCCAACCTGGAGCCCTCCCCGCAGGCACCACCCAGCCACAGCAAAGGCCACCTGGCACAATGGCCATTGCCGGGAGTCCTGATGCAACAGGGAGATGAGCATCTACTCCTTGGCATAAGTGGGGAGTTAACAGTGCAGGCATCAGCAGAGCGATCCCTGTTTAGACAGGGGGCTACAAACAATAGGATACATGGCAGCCCCACCACAACGGATATGAGGTGCAAAGAAGTCCACGATCATCATTGGTGCAGAACACAACACTGCACAGCGGATGGAGGAAAATGCTCCCAGAAAGATTTCCTTGCCTGACAGATGGAGAATGAGTGGAACTGCAAATCCACGATGATAAAGTAGGCTAAAGATCTCAGTGCATGATGGACATGACGCACCATGTAAGGAGGACGTCATGCAAGTGGTTATTCGGGCAGTTAATTACACTCCTGGAAATGGAAAAAAGAACACATTGACACCGGTGTGTCAGACCCACCATACTTGCTCCGGACACTGCGAGAGGGCTGTACAAGCAATGATCACACGCACGGCACAGTGGACACACCAGGAACCGCGGTGTTGGCCGTCGAATGGCGTTAGCTGTGCAGCATTTGTGCACCGCCGCCGTCAGTGTCAGCCAGTTTGCCGTAGCATACCGAGCTCCATCGGCAGTCTTTAACACTGGTAGCATGCCGCGACAGCACGGACGTGAACCGTATGTGCAGTTGACGGACTTTGACCGAGAGCGTTTAGTGGGCATGCGGGAGGCCGGGTGGACGTACCGCCGAATTTATCAACACGTGGGGTGTGAGGTCTCCACAGTACATCGATGTTGTCGCCAGTGGTCGGCGGAAGATGCACGTGCCCGTCGTCCTGGGACCGGACCGCAGTGACGCACGGATGCACGCCAAGACCGTAGGATCCTACGCAGTGCCATAGGGGACCGCACTGCCACTTCCCAGCAAATTAGGGACACTATTGCTCCTGGGGTATCGGCGAGGACCATTCGCAACAGTCTCCATGAAGCTGGGCTACGGTCCTACACACTGTTAGGCCGTCTTCCGCTCATGCCCCAACATCGTGCACCCCGCCTCCAGTGGTGTCGCGACAGGCGTGAATGGAGGGACGAATGGAGACGTGTCGTCTTCAGCAATGAGAGTCGCTTTTGCCTTGGTGCCAACGATGGTCGTATGCGTGTTTGGTGCCGTGCAGGTGAGCGCCACAATCAGGACTGCATACGACCGAGGCACACAGGGCCAACACCCGGCATCATGGTGTGGGGAGCGATCTCCTACACTGGCCATACACCTCTGGTGATCGTCGAGGGGACACTGAATAGTGCACGGTACATCCAAACTGTCATCGAACCCATCGTTCTACCATTCCTAGACCGGCAAGGGAACTTGCTGTTCCAACAGGACAATGCACGTCCGCATGTATCCCGTGCCACCCAACGTGCTCTAGAAGGTGTAAGTCAACTACCCTGGCCAGCAAGATCTCCGGATCTGTCCCCCATTGAGCACGTTTGGGACTGGATGAAGCGTCGTCTCACGCGGTTTGCACGTCCAGCACGAATGCTGGTCCAACTGAGGCGCCAGGTGGAAATGGCATGGCAAGCCGTTCCACAGGACTACATACAGCATCTCTACGATCGTCTCCAAGGGAGAATAGCAGCCTGCATTGCTGCGAAAGGTGGATATACACTGTACTAGTGCCGACATTGTGCATGCTCTGTTGCCTGTGTCTATGTGCCTGTGGTTCTGTCAGTGTGATCATGTGATGTATCTGATCCTAGGAATGTGTCAATAAAGTTTCCCCTTCCTGGGACAATGAATTCACGGTGTTCTTATTTCAATTTCCAGGAGTGTAGATCTACCTTAGATTGGCAAAAATAGTGAAGAATTCAACAGAACCGTATCATAATACTCAAAGTGTTACGCGTTCCGCAGGCGCTGTTTGCGAATCCATCTTACACCACGTACTAATGGACTGCATAACTTATAAGAATAACGAAAATACTCTTAAGAAATTTTGTAGCCACCATTCTCAGATTTCAATCCGTTACACAGTCAAAAAAGTTGCCTGAATGGAAATCTCAGAAGTTACAACGGTGACCTCTTTTCTCATCAAATTTCCAACATTCCATTTATTATCGTATGTCAGCTCAACACGCAAATGCCGATGTGCTGAAAAGATATCCTATGGGTCCAGATGAGGAATATGGAGAAAAAAAATGTTCTCACACTGTCACAGAACAGTCAGTGGAAGAGTTTCCCATCACTTAGAGAGATGTCTCAGCAGTCACACATAAGATTCTACTATAGAGACAGGTTTGCCAGTTCATACAAACTGGCTGGGCTCATGCACTTCCTTCAGCAGCATACACAGAACTACATTGCTTTTCTATGACGATGGTATGTCCTTCACTTTTTCAGAGGTCTTCTATTGTTCAATCAGAATGACTGCCAGTGTTGAGTATTGATTCTGGAGATTTTTTGCACTCCCATGTAATTCAGCTCTTACGTTAGTCCCACTGGGGCATATCTAGAATGAAGAATCTTGCCTGGTAATACATGTATTGACCATATGTAGACGAGAATGTCACACAAGTGGTTCAGATATGTCAGGTTTGTCAGTCACAGTAAGCAGCACTGCCATCAGCTGTCTACTATCCAGGACATAGGGCGCATGCAGATTTTTACAGACCTATTACATGTGGCCATGTGTTTGATTTTGTTAGATGCATATTTTCACTACCCATATGCACTAAACAACAATTTTTTTCTATTTAAACAGCCCCGTGTACCATTATCAAAATAAAGTTTTGCAGTTTACTTCTGCGGGTTTGCAGTGGTTTTGTACCCAGAAAGGAATTACACATGTTTCCACATGTCTGTTTCACCCTGTGTCCAATGGCATGAAAGATGGTTTTGTAAGAACATTTAAGACAGTGATCAGAAAAATCTTGACATCCACCCCTACTGTTTCTACACTGATCTCAGTTTTATCCCCATACTAGACAACACTGTTTTGAGATCTAACCCCCTCAGAACTTTTGCTTCTACGCCCTCATTGTTACTTGTTACACAGATAAAAAAAAAAAAGTTTTGTATCACCCTGGTTCCCAAAACTCTTGGAGATAGACGTTGACTGTGGATATTGTATCACAGACACAGTCCCTCTGACTGTTCAGAGATGTCACTAAATTTGCCAAAAGATGTAAACAACCATGCATGAGCAGTGCCTATTAGAAAGGGGGGGTCTGACTGCTGACCAGTTTTAGACATTCCATCAGGAAGGAGGCACACAGCTCATGTCTACTGAGCGTCTCTCCTGCAGAGTCTTCCACTGGAGTTTATCTATCATCTTCGTAACGCTTTCGCGATTACTAAATGATCCTGTAACGAAGCGTGCTGCTCTCCGTTGGATCTTCTCTATCTCTTCTATCAACCTTATCTGGTACGGATTCCACACTGCTGAGCAGTATTCAAGCAGTGGGCGAACAAGCATACTGTAACCTACTTCCTTTGTTTTCGGATTGCATTTCCTTAGGATTCTTCCAATGAATCTCAGTCTGGTATCTGCTTTACCGACGATCAACTTTATATGATCATTCCATTTTAAATCACTCCTAATGCGTACTCCCAGATAATTTATGTAATTAACTGCTTCCAGTTGCTGATCTGCTATTTTGTAGCTAAATGATAAGGGATCTATCTTTCTATGTATTCACTGCACATTACACTTGCCTGCATTGAGATTCAATTGCCATTCCCTGCACCATGCGTCAATTCGCTGCAGATCCTCCTGCATTTCAGTACAATTTTCCATTGTTACAACCTCTCGATACACCACAGCACCACCTGCAAAAAGCCTCGGTGAACTTCTGATGTCATCCACAAGGTCATTTATGTATATTGTGAATAGCAACGGTCCTATGACACTCCCCTGCGGCACACCTAAAATCACTCATACTTCGGAAGACTTCTCTCCATTGAGAATGACATGCTGCGTTCTGTTATCTAGGACCTCCTCAATCCAATCACACAATTGATCTGATAGTCCATATGCTTTTACTTTGTTCATTAAGTGACTGTGGGGAACTGTATCGAACGCCTTGCGGAAGTCAAGAAACACGGCGTCTACCTGGGAACCCATGTCTATGGCCCTCTGAGTCTCGTGGACGAATAGCGCGAGCTGGGTTTCACACGACCGTCTTTTTCTAAGCCCATGCTGATTCCTACAGAGTAGATTTCTAGTCTCCAGAAAGGTCATTATACTTTAACATAATACGTGTTCCAAAATTCTACAACTGATCGATGTTAGAAATATAGGTTTGTAGTTCTGCAGATCTGTTCGACGTCCCTTCTTGAAAACGGGGATGACCTGTGCCCTTTTCCAATCCTTTGGAACTCTACACTCTTCTAGAGACCTACGGTACACCGCTGCAAGGAGGAGGACAAGTTGCTTCGCGTACTCTGTGTAAAATCGAACTGGTATCCCATCAGGTCCAGCGGCCTTTCCTCTTTTGAGCGATTTTAATTGTTAATCTGTCGTCTATTTCGATATCTACAATTTTGTCATCTGTGCGACAATCTAGAGAAGGAACTACAGTGCACTCTTCCTCTGTGAAACAGCTTTGGAAAAAGACATTTAGTATTTCGGCCTTTAGTCTGTCATTCTCTGTTTCAGTACCATTTTGGCCACAGTGTGTCTGGACATTTTGTTTTGATCCACCAACCGCTTTGACATAAGACCAAAATTTCTTAGGATTTTCTGCCAAGTCAGAACATAGAACTTTACTTTCGAATTCATTGAACGCCTCACACATAGCCCTCCTCACACTACATTTCGCTTCGCGTAATTTTGTTTGTCTGAAAGGCTTTGGATATGTTTATGTTTGCTGTGAAGTTCCCTTTGCTTCTGCAGCTGTTTTCTAACTCAGTTGTTGTCCTACATTGGCTCTTTTCCATCTCTTACGATCTTGCTTGGCACATACTCATCTAATGCATATTGTACGATGGTTCTGAACTTTGTCCACTGATCCTCAACACTATCTGTATTTGAGAGAAAACTTTTGTGTTGAGCCATCAGGTACTCTGTAACCTGCTTTTTGTCACTTTTGCTAAACAGAAAAATCTTCCTACCTTTTTTAATATTTCTATTTACGGCTGAAATCATCGATGCAGTAACCACTTTATGATTGCTGATTCCCTGTTCTGCATTAACTGTTTCAAATACTTCGGGTCTGTTTATCACCAGAAGGTCTAATATGTTATCGCCACGAGTCGGTTCTCAGTTTAACTGCTCAAGGTAGTTTTTAGATAAAGCACTTTAAAAAATTTCACTGGATTCTTTGTCCCTGCCACCCGTTATGAACGTTTGAGTCTCCCAGTCTATATCCGGCAAATTAAAATCTCCACCAAGAACTATAACATGGTGGGGAAATCTACTCGAAATATTTTCCAAATTATCCTTCAGGTGCTCAGCCACAACAGCTGCTGAGAGACATCCAATTACCATGTCTGAGCCTGCTTTAACCGTGACCTTCACCAAAATCATTTCACATTTCGGATCTCCGTCAATTTCCTTCGATACTATTGCACTTCTTGTCGCTATAAACATGCCTCCCCCTTCACTGTCCAGCCTGTCTCCGTGGTATACATTCCAATCTGAGTTTAGCATTTCATTACTGTTTACATCTGGTTTGAGCCAACTTTCTGTCCCCAGTACTATATGGGTGTTGTGACCGTTTATTAATGAGAGCAGTTCTGGGACCTTTCTATAGACGCTCCTGCAGTTTACTATTAGTACATTAATATTGTTATTCCCTGTTGCATTTTGCCTACTCCTACCTTGCCGTGTCTCAGGAGGCATCTTGTCGGGCCTAGGGAGGGAATTCTCTAACCTAAAAAACCCCCATGTGCACTCCACACGTACTCCGCTACCCTTGTGGCCGCTTCCGGCGTGTAGTGCACACCTGACCTATTCAGAGGGACCCTACATTTCTCCACCCGATAGCGAAGGTCAAGAAATTTGCACCCCAGATCTCCGCAGAATCGTCTGAGCCTCTGGTTTAAGCCTTCCACTCGGCTCCAAAACAGAGGACCGTGATCGGTTCTGGGAACGATACTACAAATAGTTAGTTCAGATTCCACCCTGCGAGCGAGGCTTTCCGCCTTCACCAATTCCGCCAACCACCTGTATGAACTGAGGATGACCTCTGAACCCAGTCGGCAGGAGTCATTGGTGCCAACATGAGCAACAATTTGCAGTCGGGTGCACCCAGTGCTCTCTATCGCCGCCGGTAGGGCCTCCTCCACATCTCAGATGAGACCCCCCGGCAAGCAAACAGAGTGAACACTGGCCTTCTTCCCCGACCTTTCCGCTATTTCCCTAAGGGGATCGATCACCCGCCTAACGTTGGAGCTCCCAATAACTAATAAACCCCTCCCCCCGTGTGCCTGCTCGGACCTTGCTGAAGGAGCAGCCACATGTCCACTCACAGGCAGAGCGGGTGATGCCACACAGACAGCCTCCACATTTACCCTCCGCCTCGTGCACGGCGAACGCCGCTGAACCCAGCACTTCCCTTGGGGAGAGGGTGGCCCAACCGCGCCCGGTACCCACGAAGATGTCTCGACAGCAGGGACAGTAGGTGAAGCATGTAACACCTGGGGTGTACCTTGCGACGCACCAGACTCCCCACTGCCGCTACACTCTGAGGCAGCAGCCTGAAGACGGCTGACCGCGGCCATCAACACGCTCAGCTGTTCGCGAAGAGTGGCCAGCTCCTCCTGCGTCCATACACAGCAGTCACACATCCTATCCATCCTAAGGAATCAATTTACTGGAGAGAGTTAATCAACTCTGCTAGACTGCTAATTCACTAAAGGCGGCTGATTATTGACTAAACTGTGATTGCTAGCCACTTCTTGTAGAAAACAATGAAAATAGCACTACCTGTCTTTGGAGTGTATTGAAAACAAACACTAGCACTACTGGCACTATGGTTGACTAAAGGGACTCTCTCTCACTGTATTCAAAACAAACACGAAATCTATGAAACACTATTAATAGCACTCGACAATTAAAGCTTCCTCAAAGCAAAAACACACGGAAGAAGAAGTGACAAGTAAGAAAAATACAGTTAATACTTAAATTAAAGTAGCTCGCTGCACAGCAGACGTGAAGCAGACGGCGGTTAGGATGACACTTCTACCACCAACAGCATCACAAACCATAGCCCCTACCTTTGGAGCAGGATACGCTGCACCCACCTTTTCCTGCCCTGCACCAGCCAGGAAGGCTTCAGCCCTATGGGCTTCTTCGGAGAGGGGAGGGGGGGGGGGGGGGACAATCTTGTAAATATTTTGATAGATCAATTGATATCATTATGCATATATCTAGTGAGGTTGCTAGGAGTGGAATGATACATCTATCGGAACCACTTGGGTACACAAAAGTGGCTGATTTAAGGACTGTCACAATGGACTTATTTACGATGACCTTCTGATACAATGCTATTTTCTGGAGATTGATTTGGACTGAATTATCTCCAGCTGTTGGCTTGCACACGGTCATGTCTATTTTCCTCATGTGGTGGTGTCTCCATTCGACCTCATGTCATACCTACTGTGACTCTACTGACAGCATATGCGTCCACCGAGACAGTAGTTTGTATTAGAGTGTTTCCCAGCCTGATCAAGCTTCAGTGTCCTCCAGCACTAATGTTTGAGTTACTCAGTAAATCTCTACAGCACTTTAACTGTCAAGAGATATTCACATCTAGAAGTCTTTCTTTCTGTTTGGTTCATGAAGAGTCATGATCCATTATTTTCTATGATTTATTTGTACTTAACTTGTGTTCAATAAAACTTGTATTGCTGAAGGAGCACATGTAGAACAAGTCCACACATCACAATGTAAAACTGTGAGTAAGCCTGGTGTCTCAAGCTTTCAGTTTGCATACTGTAATACACTGATGAGCCCAAATATTATGACAAATGTCCACCACAAAATTAAATAGTCTGGTGACACTGTGGGAACATAACGTGGTAACGAAAGTATGTAAGCAGAGTAGAGACAAACAGGGAATCATCCTAAAGCCAATACAGGCTGTCAATGGGGAAATTTACTAACATAAGCTACTCTGACAAAGGAGGAGGTTGTTATAGACCAACACTTGGGAACGAGCTTCTTGGAAATGGCAAAACTGGTCAGCTGTTCACATGTTGCTGTTGTGGACATCTAGGGAAAGTGCATGAAGGTTAGTGAAATCACATGAAGGTGGCAGTATGTTGGATGTCTATACCTCATTATAGAATGTGGAAATCTGAAGCTTGCTTACTCTGTAAAGCAGGATAGGTGGTGATCTGTGGCATATCTGATAAAAAAGCAAAATTCTGGTGCAGCACAAGTGTTCTGGAGTACACCATTCAGTGCTTCCTGCTGGCCATGGGGTTTCGCAGCAGACAACCCTTACATGTCCCATGTTGACCCAATGACATCACCAGTGGCCACTGGATCGTCAAGACTGGACTATGGATCAATGGAAATGAGTACCTGGTTGGATGATTCACATTTCTTGTTACACTAGCTCAATGGTCATGTTCAGATACACCATCATCCAGGTGAATGGATGCTTGGAAAACGCACTATGCAACAAACACAAGCTGGTGGAGGTTGCATTGTCTTATTAAGGACATTCGCCTTAGCTTCCATGGGACCTGTGGTAGTAATCAAAGACACCATGATAGCTGTGCACTACATGAATACTATTGCATACCACCTGCATCCCTACATGCGTGGTGTCTTCCCTGACAATGATAGCATCTTCCACTAAGATAACTGTTTGTGTCACAAGGCCAGAGCTGTGCTACAGTGGTTTGACAAACATATAGTGAACTTAAGGAGATGTATTGATCATCAAATTTGTCTGATCTGATCCCAATGGAACACATCTGGGATGCTACCAGGTGCCAGCTCTACACCTGCAGACCAACAGAGTGTAATTTATGGGAACTGCTTGATCTGTGCATAGATATCAGGTGCCACATATTTCCAGAAACCTACCAAGGACCTGTCAAACACAAGCCATGCAAAATCACTGCTGTATTTATTCCAAAGCTAGAAAAACACTATTAAGATGGTGGCCATAACATTTTTGCTTTGTATGTGTATGGGGGTGAAGGTGGGGGGGGGGGGGGGGGGTGTTGGTTTGCAATGGCCCCAAAATTTTGTGACTAAGTATCTTAGTTTTAATGAGAAAGTGCCAGGCTTTCCAAGATTTAGTAATTCTCCTGTAGTAAATCTCCCTTATTTTGATCAGCAAGCTAATTTCATAGAATGTCAATGTGACCTGCAGCCCAAATGAACCTGAGGAATTGCCAGAGCCATTAATCTCAGCCAGCAGATCTTAGATGTTTGATACCAGTATGTTCAGTGGCTACTACTGATCAGTAGCTTGTAGGTGACATAGTACAATAGTAAATTTTTGTTTTCCCAACTTCTGATGTGTTTGTATCAAAGCCCAGGTGCTGGCTATCATCTCAGCACGGAACACACTGCATGCTCTTAGTACATAAATGATGACTAACTGAAAACCTCAGCTGCCGACAGGTGTTGATATACCTTGATGTGGACAGCTGAAAATGCATGCCCCGACCGGGAAGAGCTGCATGGTCATCAACAGTAACTGTTCTTTCGAGAACAAGTTACTGTCTTCATATACTCTTAGTATATGACATTGTTCATAGGCACCACTGTACACAATGCAATCTGTCTGTATACAGGGCAGGACAGGACACCCCAGATACAAGGGTACTTCATAAAGGAAGTTATACCTTATTATGGCAGACCAAATAAATTTTCTTGAATGCTGCATTGTGCTTCAAAGTGGCAAAGATACATGACACTATTTTTCAATATATTCAACAAGTCATGGTCAGAATGGTCCACGAATCATTCAGTTTCTGGATGACAGAAACCCACTCTTTGGTCACAGAGTCACTTGAGAACCACTTTGTAACCATCCTTATTGTCAGAGAATTTAAGACTATTGCGAGTCAGTTCCTAGATATCCTGGACATTGTCATCTGTTGTCATGTCAATGGCCTTCCTTCCTGGTCAGTGTTGCCCATATCTGTGGGGCTTTAGTCAAATTGCTGACACCATTTCACTATGGCTAGACACAACATTGCATTTGGTCTGTACACTGCCAGAATTTCATGGTGAATGTATGTGAAATTTAGATGTTTTGCCCATAAGAATCATACTGTCCTGTGTATTTCAACTTTGGTGTACATTTCCAGTTGCCGTGTCACTTCAGCCCTACACTGTGATGCACCTGTTACCGATATCACAGCATATCTGTGTCTGCAGGAGTGCCACAACATGTACTCTCCTCCGGCAATGTGCCACTCTTGTTCTGCAATGATCTTTGTGTGGGACAACATCTATAACCTATGTTCTGAAGTTCTCTCGTATATCCAGGATAAGTAAATATATTGATTGGCGACTCCATGGCGTCGTGTGTGCATCATGACCAAAAAGTGGATAGAATTGGAAGGAAAATCAGCATTGGCCGTTGTTTTTTTTTTTTTTTTTGTCATCCTCAGTGCTGTAACATACAATTAAAATTGGTAGGCACTGGTATCAAGCTATAACCACAGCCATCACATAATAAAGTAAATATATCGAGGTGCTGTTTTTGCTAGTTATAGCAACAGTATGGCAAATTTTCTGACCTTTCTTCTTTTTAGGAGAACTACATTTTTTTCCATGGCATTGAAATGAGCCTTTAGAGGCCTTAAGAAATATAACATGTGGATGTGTGGCACTTAATTGAATAGTGACAAGGTATGCAGCACCACAAGCAACATTCCTGCAGTCAGATGTTACACAAACATCTGCCTTACAGCACTAAATGCAAGCAAACACATACTGCAGATACAGTTCATATGTTTAACTGCACTCTTGAATTTCCTCAGTCTGGGTTCTGCTGATGCAGTAATCAGTCAACTTCCTCATGAAGCTATTCAGAGATTCATGATGTATACAACAGTTATAGTTTTTGCTTGTGGTGAATGTCACCAAACTATTACAGCAGCAGTGCAGTTGTGTGCTGAAACCTATCCTTATTGGGCTCAGTCAATGCAATCTGTCTTTGCATACATAATACAAAATTTCAACAAACTGGAAGTGTGGAGAATGAAATATGCCAACGAAAAAGATCAGCAATTGCCGAGAGAAATACAAATAACATTTTAGCATCTGTAACATACAACCTACACATCACTATGAGGCAGCTTGAAAAATGCTCTGAATACTATGCTCAACACATTTCATCATTTTTACATTTCACTCCATCAACAGATTCATGGCAATGACTTTGAAAATCAATTACAGAGCTGCAAGGTGTTTATAGAAACTGCAGAGTGAAACAGCATTTCCATTTGAGATTTTGTACACAGATAAGTGTCACCTGCAAACTATATACAAATCAATCTTCGCAATATGCACTACTGGTCAGTCCAAAATCCACACTGGCTAAGAGAAGTGGATAAACAACCACCTTGTTTTGTCAACATGCAGTGCCGGTTTTGAAGAATTGCTTCATTGGATCATTTTATTAATGAGACGCTGACAACCACAAGTAGCTTCTGTTCCTAACAGATATGTTGCTGAAATTACTGTAAGACTTCTCACTTTACACCAGCCCATGTGGTAGCAGTGTGATGGCTGTACCACCCACTCCACCCAAATTATTACAGATTAACAGAACATTGAGTTTACTGGATTTGTCATTTGGGGAACACAAAATGGCTGCACAACCACCGGACTAACATCTTTGTACCTTTATCTGTGGGGAGAATTGAAACAAGAGTTCTGCAACGACACACTTGCAACTGCCAAATATGTGAAGTACTGTACTGTACTGCGAAATTCATTAGGCAGTAACATCTGTCCTACATCATTGTATAGCCTGCATCAATGTTCAAGATTAACATTTTGGGCACTTGAAATGATAATCACAACCCTAAACACAGAAACTGTAACTGAGTTTGCTTGTACTTGGTACTGTAAGGCATATATTTGTGGGACCTCTTCTTCAGATGGTAGGCGAGTGGTGTTAAGTACTGTTACCTTGTTATATCTGAACAAGTTCCACACATGTTATGTCATTGACTTCCTCTTCGAACTCTTTTCAAGGTCACAAAAAAGTATGTTGTTCTATTAAAAAAAAAAGTTGGTGTCATGAGGCAACTATAAACAATAAAAATTACCTGTGAGTGTCTGAAAATTTAATATATTGTCCACTATAGCTTAGTGAAAATCACACCTTGTTATTTTCACTCATTTTGGATAAATTTTGGGTGATTTCTCTTAGCTGGCTCATTCTATATACAGGGTGATTTTTTCCACTGTGGACAAACTCTTGGGACTGATCGATCAGAGGATACGGAACAAAAAAGTTCTAATGAACTTATGTCCAGAAATGCATGGTTTCGATGCTAGAGACCATTTATTAAATCATACATTGTTACAGAGACTGTGGTCTAATGTGCATTGTACCATGCAGCCACAGTCACAATATGCGTTGAAAATGGTTTCCATGTGCCTCAACGCATGCGTGTACGCGCTGTAGCATGTTCTGTCTCACATGTTCGCATTGGCCTGGCAGCATCCAAACAGTGTCAAAGGCAGCACGAATATGATGCTCCGGTGTCCCCTTATCTGGAATAGGCTCCACACACATGATACTTTTGAGATGGCCCCATAACCACAAATTGCACAGGTTGAGATCCAGGGAATGAGCAGGCCACGCAACTGGACCGCCTCGTCCAATCCATCGAGCAGGGAAGACACAACTGACATGCGTATGGACGTTAATGGCATAGTGGGCTGGAGCACCATCATGTAGCAGCCACACCATTCTTCAAGTCATCAACGACACTTATTCCAGTAGGGGGGGAGGCAAAGTCACCCGCTAGAAATGCCGATAGTTCTGACCTGTTAGATGGCTTGGAAGGAAGACTGGTCCCTTAAATATGGTTGCCAATTATGCCGGCCCACACATGACGGCTGCACTGACGCTGATGATTTGCTGTCACCATACCATGGGGGTTCTGCATACTATCCCACAGATAACCATTATGAAAGTTGAAGATACCACTCCACATAATGGTGGCTCATCTGTAAATAGGATGCATGACATAAAACCCAGAATTGTGGTTGTCTGGTGAAGCAACCAGTGACAAAACTGTTCGCAATTTGGAAAGTCTGTTGCTAGTAATCCCTGCACACACTTCAAGTAATGAAGGTAGAAACAACTGTCATGGAGAATGTTCCCCACGGTTGCCTGGCTTACCCTGTACTGGCACGCCAACTGTCTGATACTGACATGGTGGTCACCTTCCACAGTGTTAATCACATTTTCCTCCATGTCTGGGTACGTCATTCATGGCTTTCTGCTTCCTGGAACGACCCTGTCTCAGACAAATGGTGGAACACTGTTGCAAATACTGAATGCTGAGGTGCCCGTTGCCCATTGGTGTTTGCCTTTCTGTAAGTACACACATGGATCATTCGGCAAGCTCTTGATTTGAATAGGGGACCAATGTGACAACACTGTATCACGTCCACTACAAGGTGAGTCAGCAAGAGAAGTGAATCAGACAAAACATTACCAATTACTATGGCAAGAGCGGGTGCTAGGGCATGACGTATGAGGAGCAGTACTATCCTCTAGGAGGAAACCAGACATAATGTAACTGTGGCTGGATGGTACAGTACATATTAGACCACAGTCTCTGTAACAAAGTATGATCCAATAAGTGGTCTCCAACATGGAAACCATGCATTTCAGCACGTAAGTCAATTGGACCTTTTTTTGTTCCGTGTCCTCTCATCGATCAATCCGTAGACTTAAACACAGTGGAAAAATCATCCTGTATAATTTCTGCACCGAGGTATTTGTGGAGGACAGAAAGTAGTAGCTGCAGGAAGATGGTAAAACCTGCATGCTCCTGTGGTCTATGGAACAGGTTAAGATGTAACTCAAAACTAAGTATACTTTATCGTTATACCTGAGGAGGATGTCTTTGGATGTAGTTTACTAAAAGGAGCAGGAAGGAATTTCTTAAAACCTCCACTCACTCACCAGTTATCCTGTCAACTGTGAAGCAGTGCATAAAAAGCCTATAGTGTAGGTTATACAAGATTAATGGGTAGTGGCTGGGTATTTGACAGATGATTACCGCACAGTTCACTAGTACAACTAGTGTCAGACTCTTGGCAGCAGCATGCCAACCTCTTCTAGAAGCCCACTGATGGAACTTGTCAGACACTGTCCATATTTTTGCTATATTGTTTGTTTTCAGCTGGGATTTGTGTAGCAGCCACATAAGTTTGTTACCAAAGAAACAACTCAGGAATTGGAATAGCTCAGCCAAATTTAAGAAATCATTATTTATGGAGACGTCAAGGTGGGGATGTACTGCGCGGAGACGGTGAAACTACATGACATGTTTCTAGAGAAGGGGACAGGGGGTGGCTGAAAATCAAGCATTAGCTATGCAATTGGCTTCCTACAACTGGTGTTCAGCAGCACCCATTGATGTAGTGCTGTGTAGATAGAAATCACTCACATATAGTGACTGTGAAACAAAGGACCTGACCACAATAGCAAAAAGGATGACACTTAGGACAAATCTCTGGAGTATTCTATTCTTTTGTATGTGTTAATTGCTGAACAAAAGTCAAGGAGACAAGAAATTCTGGATAAAAGCCGAATTCCCCATTTACCACAACAACGGTAGTGCCAAGCAGTGTCGTAAACTTTCTAAAAATCAAAGAAAACAGAAATTAAGTGATGAAGGTGCACAAAGGCATTTCTGGAAGTGGATTACAGGCACAGCAGATGATAGGTAGTGGATCACAAGCCACAAATGGCCATTTGTACTGGGACAGAAATTCACAGAATTTGAGGCACCATAGTAGACGCTGATTCACCATCCTTTCAACTGTGTTGCACAGTTCATCAGACAGATTGACCTATAATAGTTCTGAAAACATGGGTCCTTCTCAGGTTTCAATAGTGTAATGACAATACTGTCTCTTCAGTGGAAAGGAAATTCACCTCTCTGCCCTACATGATTGAAAATCCTAAGAATATGAATCTTACTCTTGAATTTTAAAATGTTCCCAGCAGCATTGATATTCAAAGGTTCGTGCTTGGAGCCAGTGGTCATTTACTACACTCCACAATATTTTGACTGGGCATCTTCCAGAAAATCATCAAAAACAGAAGTAGACTAACCTCACCCCTCAATTTTTTAGCATGCTGTGTGTATTCTGTGCATGCTATAAGATTGTGGTGACAGGCCGATAACACTACTTGGCAGGCTATGTCCTTGCTGGTGGAATTAGGTAACTCACCTATCATCACGATTATTGCTCCATAAAGTGTGTCACACCATCACTTCTGTGATTTGCTTCAAATGAAGATGACAGAGCATGCCAATGACAACAGCAAGTGACAGCCACAAGGACAGCTGAGCTCCGTAATTTCACCAGTGAGAGCACTGCCTGCCAGATAGAATGGTCAGCCTGTCACCACAATCTCACACATATGCAGAACAAACACAGCTCACTAATAAACTGTGGGATTGGGAGGTCATCTTCAATGTTCCACAGATCACTTGAAGGTGACTGGCTAGTGCCCAGTCAAAATATCATGGAGTGTAGTAAACGACCACTTGTCTGCATGCCTAAAACTGTTCCAAATATTTTACTTTTGATGCTAAGGTCTTTAATCATCTGAATATGAATTTTGTCAGGATCTAGAGGTGTGTCTTGAAACAATGTTTGTTAACTGTGAATCTTTCAGTCAGAAAATGGGTCACTATCTAGCACTGGTCATTGCGTACAGAAAGACAAGCTGACATACTGCTACCTGCTTATGGAAACAAATACAGTGTGATACTTTTTGCTCAAGGAGTATGGAACAAAGTGTTGACAATACCAAAAGGGTTCACAATAATACCACCATTAAATTCAGTTCTGGTCACTGATACAAAAATATAATGGTCACAGAAATGACAACGGTTACACCACACTTATGAATATGGGATATGTCCGCTCATGGATAACATCCAGCTTCCTTTTCTCCTTTTTTATGAAATAGCATGCCTTCATGTACAATATTTTAAATGTGATCAAGCTGGTCATGGAGGATGGTTTTATACCACTGAAATAGCTGTTAGCACTCTCTGGTGGCTGCTGCATTCTCCTCAGACCACCAAAGTACATTTTTTTGATGGAAAAGAGTCAAGATACAAGAACTTGTCTTTTCAGCAACATGCAAAAGTTTCCAACATAACCCTGCAGCTAAAAGCTGACAAATCAGCTCTTTGGAAAGCAAAGTAAATCTACTGGTTTCTGGTTTGGAGAAGAGAAGATAACTAGATAATGGTCACTGTCACACAGCTGATCATGAATGTTCAATTGAAACATGGTTTAAACTAAACTACTAATTGCAAGGTCAACACTGGTGTAGATACTGTGTCTTCTAGTCAAGTGTGTTGTTTCTCAAGGATTAAGTACACATAAGTAAATCCCAATAGTTATTTTCTCAGCTATATTATGTTTTCTGGACTTACTTCTAAAGCTCTACAATGGGTTGAGTGTGTTGAAGTCTCCCAATTACAGAAACAACTGTAGCAGCTGTTCTAGTAGGTCATCAATGTATTTATATTTAATCTCACTGTCTGATGAGCAGAAATTGTTGCTTGCCATTAGACTTTCATATACCTTAACATTAACAACAACTGCTTCTAGTTCAGTGTCTAGCAGTGCACACACACACACACACACACACACACACACACACACACACACACACACACACACACACACACACAGAGAGAGAGAGAGAGAGAGAGAGAGAGAGAGAGAGAGAGAGAGAGAGAGAAATCATTCTTCTGCTATTCATACGTTGCCCACTGCCTACACAAGAGGCATGTCTGTATTTATTTTCTTTCCTACTGTTGTTCTGGCACCCAGTGAAGTGCTCAAAGTAAGAGTGTTGCCTCAGGAACAGGAGATTAGCACACTCATTTCATCTTCTTCCCCTGTAATTCTAGAGGAGACTGGGGTTTATCTGGCTCTGTCACTGAAGTAGCAATGAAGAAAAATGTATTCTCTTGACGGTCAGTGTCTGTATGAATACAAGACTAGAGTCTGGAGTTAAAAGTTTTGACAATCTTAGTGCAGTTGTGCTGCATGCAAGTTTCCTCACAGAAATGACAGAGGTCAACAGCAGACTAACATGGTGATGTATCTTATATCTTTAGATTTCATTCTTCTTAAACTTGGGGCATATTCTTGATTGGGGAAAGTGCTGTCCAGGCAAATTTACACATACCAGAGTTCATTCAGAATGTGCCCTCTCGTGCATTGTCTCCTGCAGCCTCCACAGGTGTGTAGGCATGTGTAGGGTGTGGGAGGAAGAGGGAGAGGGGGGGGGGGCTGTATAGTGAGAAGACATATGCCCAAAACTCAGACACTTGAAATAACTCACAATCTCTGTCCCTGCAGAGTGAGTTGCATTATTTCTCAAAATATTCACCAAGAAACTCTTGCCCAATACGAAAATTTCATCATCAATTCACCAGACAAGACTACAGCTGTAAAGCACAAAAGTAACATCTACACCAGATAGGATTTTTGGAAAATCTCCAAGATCAGTGTAATGACTATCGAAAAAAGGTAAAAACAAATAGAATTTTAATTTCCATTGCAACTTAAATAGCTTAAGTACTTAACAAGGTATATAAGTGAAATAAACATACCAAATACAGATAACGATGGTTGTTTTCCAAGGCCTTTACAACAACATCAACAGGAACTCTATCTTTCTCCAGAAACATATTAATAGCCTGTTCAGAATCTAGATCCATCAATTCTTCTATTGTGTCATAGATTGAACTGTACAGATTGTGTTCCTGGATCAACTGGAAGGCATCCTTATGATGCAGCCTACAATGGAAAGGTATTTTTTTAAACAGAAAAAGAAAAATAACCAAAAAGAAACAATTATTTGTTACTTTAGGAACTTACTTAAGGTACATAGCTAGAGCCTTATCGTGTTTGTGCTCGTGGGAATATAAGATGGCCAATGCTTCCAACAGTAGTGTCTTATCTGTATCATTTACCAGCAGATGTTCCAGGACAGCATTCACAACAGCAGGAACATTGTAAAGTGTTGGTGACCATTCCTTCACTGTTTTCAGAAAGCCCTGAAAAATAAAATACAGTTCATTAATTACAAAAAATATGCTGTATTTCATAACAACTTCATAAAATGAAAAGTAAAATGCAAAAATTAATTGATCACTATTAAGACACACACATTAACAACATGCATTGACAAAAGAATTAGCTCTGTTTTTTATAATCATTATGTAAATAGGTAAATTTTATTCCCTACAGTCCTGTAATACTATGGAGAGATTACGACACAACACAAGATATCTGAGAGGGAGAAAGAGAAAGAGAGAAAGAGAGAAAGAGAGAAAGAGAGAGAGAGAGAGAGACAGGGTGATACCAAGCGTGTTAGAGGGAGAGGGAGAGGGAGAGGGAGAGGGAGAGGGAGAGGGAGAGGGAGAGGGAGAGGGAGAGGGAGAGGGAGAGGGAGAGGGAGAGGGAGAGGGAGAGGGAGAGGGAGAGGGAGAGGGAGAGGGAGAGGGAGAGGGAGAGGGAGAGGGAGAGGGAGAGGGAGAGGGAGAGGGAGAGGGAGAGGGAGAGGGAGAGGGAGGAGAGGGAGAGGGGGCGCACTGCATATAAGGCACTGGTGCCCAGTAACTTCTGTTCTTGCAAGATCTGCAGCCTGAGCAGATGACAATTTAAATCAACATGGGGAATATGGTAAATAGACCTTTTCTTACAGAACCATTCCAATCTCTAAAAATTTGCGCAATACACATTACGGTGGAAAAAAAAAAAGAAATATTGGAAGTCACAACTTTCAAAGTATAATTAGTTTTGGTAAAATATTTGTAAGCAAAGAGCAGTCTGATCCATTCCAGTGCTCCATGAACACTACCTTAAAATCCAAGTTATACAGTGCACCCACGCTCCATGACTGCCATGACACATGTCAAAAGTTACAGTACTTTTTGTGTCTCCCAATAAAAAACTCCCAACTGAATGCTTTTAAAGCAGTGTAAATTTTGCACTTAACACTTGGTGGATCAGTTTATTGTTTTCCACTTGAGACTTTTGAATTGTAACTGGTCAGTAGTAGAAATGTTACTTTTGGGATACTGAAACTTTGCTGACATCCAAAGTTTTTAAGATATTTACTTCAATGAGAAAAATCCACTAAACTACATACATTCCAGATAACCAAAATTTTACCCTTTCACCTATGTCCTCTTGGCTACAAAATAATATTCACAAAGGAAAGAATGGCTAATTCAGTTCCAGAAAGTTTCCATGCTATCACAGGTGGACAACGGGCATCAGTAATATGAGGCAAGAATACCAAAGTGTTTGAAGATTATCTATGCCTTCCATCACAAAGGGCTTCAGCTGCCTGCACACACTTACAAGACAGCTTCTTTGCTCAGGCTGGTGAGCTCCCAGCACCAATCTACTGACATTTCCTCAAGGTATGTCACACATACAGATTCTTGTTTAATCAGCACTCACTGGTATCCCATGTAGTTCTCTAAGCTATCACAAATACAGGATTTCTGCAAAAGTAGACCTCGTGACCCTTGGCATCGGCCAGATTGTGGTCTTTACCGTAAGAGTTTAGGTTGGTTGGGCAGTTGATTTATGGGAGCAGATCAAACAGTGAGATCATCGGTCCCATCGGATTACAGAAGGAAGTCAGCTTTGCCCTTTCAAAGGAACCATCCCAGCAGTCACCTGAAGGAATTTAGCGAAATCGTTGAAAACCTAAATCAGGATGACTAGACGCATGTTTGAACCATCGTCCTCCCAAATGCAATCGTGCTAACCACTGCACCACCTTGCTTGCTAAGAGTGTAGGCTACTGCCAACCTGAAGATCAAAAATTTTAAGATTTATTTTAGATTTCCTTGACTTCCTATGGGACAGTTCAACAGATTAAGATTCTTAATTAAAATTTGCATTGTTTTATATTGGCACTACAGTGGTGTACCTGTCAACAACTTTGGTTGCTGTGTAATTTACCCAAAAACATGACCTCAGAATCAGCTTACTGGATAAATTTGTCATCTATGAAACACAGATATATGTGTGCAAGATCCTTAAGGCACTGCTGCAGATTAGATGTAGATGAGGTAAAAATCCTGATCTACTCTGACTCCCTCAGTCACGTCATGCTAATCATTACACGAGGACATGCTGAAAAGTAATGCTTCCGAATTTTTTATGTGAAAACTCTTAAAGCTTTTTAAATAAAACATGTGTTACTAGCATACTGCATCTTTATCCTTCATGTCTACATACTTATTTCTCAACATAGTCACCTTGATGAGAAACAGATTTCTTGCTATGAGAGACCAGTTTGTTGGTACTGTCACTGTAGAATGTTTGACTTAATTGACAGAGCCACAACCTCACCTCTGCTTGCACCACTTCATTACTATCAAAATGCAGTCCTCGAAGGTGTTCTGTAAGTTTTGGAAACAAATGAAAATTGGATGGGGCCATGTTGCGACCTTATGGAGGCTGATCAATGACAGTTAACCCGAGGCACTGAATTGTTGCAGATGTTGCAGTACTCACGTGTGCTCTGGCACTGTCATGATGAAGAAGAGGGTGTTCCATGTGTGGACAAACCCTTCAAATTCAAAACTCGGTTATAGCACACTGTTTCTCAGGCACTGATGTAGTTTCATTAACACTGCCATGTTACATGCTACAATGAGGAGCCCTCTAATGGTAAATGTCTAGAAATAAGTAGACATGAAGAATGAAGAAGCAGAATATTAGTAATTTTTGTTGTATTTAAAAAGGTTTTAAGAGCTTTTACTTAAGAAATTCAAAGGCGTTACTTTTCAGCATGTCCTCATAGGTACCCAGCAGACAAGGCAGTTTACAGCATTCACAGTTACCTCCTCTATCTCTACTTTAGTAACTATGAAGTTACATGATCTGTTGCTGCCATTTTGATGAGACAGTTGTAATTCTGTGCTATGGCCAGTTTTGTTGTCACTAAATATGACCATTTTCTAGCCCCCCCCCCCCCCCACCCACACCCACACTGCAGCAGCAGACCCTCTACAGACTAATTGCTGTTACCATTTATCTTTCCAGTCACACATAACAGCACACTATTGCTTTCACGTGTGCACAAGTGCGTGTACACACACACACACACACACACACACACACACACACACACACACACACACAATCTCTCTCTCTCTCTCTCTCTCTCTCTCTCTCTAGTGGCTAGCATTGCTGCCTCTGGATCACGGGGTCCCAGGTTTGATTCCCAGCCGGGTTGGGGATTTTCTCTGCCCGGTGATGCTCATCATCATTTCATCATCAGCATCATCATTATCATCATCATCATCATCATCATCATCACCATCATTCGTGACAGTAGCTAGATTGGATTCTGTACAAAGTTGGACTGTGTAAAAATTGGGTCTTTGTATGGGTGCTGATGACTGCACAGTTGAGGGCCCCACAAACCAAACATCATCATCATTGCCGCCACCACACACACACACACACACACACACACACACTCTCTCTCTCTCTCTCTCTCTCTCTCTCTCTCTCTCTCTCTCAATGAAAACAACTCTATTACCTTTGGGTCCATTTTCAAGTACTCATACAAAACCATTTCATATATGTGAGGGTCCAGAGAAGGTTCTCCTCTTGGCAAGTATGGACTCACAGCTCTTAGTTGATGCAGCCGAACAAATTTAAACACTTCTTCTTCCCAGAGCCTCTTGTCTCTCCCTGAATAAAAGGAACAGAAAAAAACATAACTGTTGTCTAATTAAGAACAGAAATCATCCACTACCAAAGTAAAGACACTGGACTTACCGAGTATTTTAACACAAAGCTCTGCTGCTTCTTGATACCTTTGAACTGACAGCAGGTGATCAAGATACGCTCTCCCAACATTCAACAAATCATGCTTTTTGAGATCACGTCCTTCAAACTGGATAACAGCCTCCATTGCAGCCTCATACTTCCTGAAAATTTTCCAGAACATGGGTACAGGAGAAAAATTAACACAGTGTAATTTCAAAATGAGACAACATACAAATTCATGTGGATTGCCACATTCAGTGACTTGCATTATCTAGGGCCTACTGTATATTCATTTGGGAATTAACTAGATTGAAAACTTATCCAGCATGAAATATAAATGTGACATACAGCTGCCTTTGAATGAAAGACATTTTACATGAAAAAAACGTAGGTTTAAATCATAATATGAGCTATTGGTTCACCAATAAAATTCTCTCTTTCTCTCTCAAGAGAGAGACAATTGATTTTAACAGTAATCCATGTTTTATTATGTACAGAAAGACAGAAAAATGTCAAGACAGATTCAAACCCTTGCATATTTAGCAGTGCATCATGGATACAACATTTCTGGAAATATGGCAGCAGCAACTGCAACTGCAAAAACAGCGTATGATAAACAGCAATGCCAGTTTGTGAACCTACTGAAACTGCAGAATAATTTAGTTAGGTACACACTGGAGTGCGATATGGTTACATTAGCATCAACATTACTGGTTACTACAATGATGTTGACACCACACGTGTTTCCAGCTTCTGATAAGATGAAGGAAGTTTCAAATACTTTTCTGCAATGTTTTCTCATGTTTTTCAGGCCAGAGATATTTCCATTACTGGCAACCATTCAGCATGCAGTCTTTAATTTTTTATGTAATTGTGTATCTAGTTCCCAACCTGGATGTTTAAGCTAGCACACTGAGAAAGTCGGATCATTGTCTATGTTCTCAAGACACCAGTGTTCAAAATTTTTTCATCTAAACAATGTATGCTTGACAGTGACTTACATGTAGTAGGACTGTATCCTTTACAATATTGATCTCAAAGTTAAATCTGCTCTATCCATGAGTAGCTGGATATCAGCACATGTCAAAACCCAGGAGAGAAATGGGAGAAGTCACAAGGCAGAAGGGCTGCCTGTGGAAGAGAACACAATACCAAATGATAGTTGAACTAAACACGGCTGGCAGATGGTGGACAAGACAGGCTAGGACAAGCCCAAAGCAACCTACGTAATAACGAAGTGCAAAACAAAAACCTTCATGACAACAATGTCAACAGGTCAAGAATAAAGAGAGAGACAGAGACAATCTGATATGTGAACAGAAATAACAAGGTAAGCTAGGTCATCATCGAATACTCTGAAAGTACAGCAATGACTGCAACTGAGAAAATCACACGCAAGTGCAGAACTGACTGACCATTTGCTGGCTGGTCACATTTATACTGGTCACGAAGAAATCTACTGGCATTGTATTCACATGGCAAGGTGGATGGCGAACGATAACCTGATCAGCCTGTAGACAATCTAGTTTCTGCTTCACAGCAGCACATAAGGTAACTAGAATTGGTCTGGCACAGTAAAAACAAAATGTGGTATCCGGCTGAAATAGAGGTGCAAGCACAGTGCAAAGATTTTCCAGTCCCTGGAAAGGAACTGCAGTTGATAAGACCTTGACTTCACCAGAGGTAGAAAATCCACGCCACATAAAGGCATCAAGGGCAAAATTGTTGACAACAGATGGGTTTCATTGACAAATAATGTAATGAGCCACATAACATGTCTGTAGGCCGCAATGATTGAGAAATGCCAACAGAGAGGAATAGAACCATTCCGACAGACCACCAAATGCGATGAGGGTGGAACAACACAGTCTAGTCCAGATCTGCACGTTACCTGATTCATAAAAGATACAGTGACTCCTGGGTCAACCTCGATACAGACTTCCTGGTGAGAAATGTGAAGTGTGAAAAGCAATTTCTACATGAAGGCATCACCAGCAGTGACTACTGAATGCAGGGCATGTAAGGTGTCACGGTCACTAATGAGGTGGTATGAGAAAGAGTTGCCCAGCTTTGACACACTGAGCGGAGATGCCCCTGTTTGCCACAGTGTGTGCAAGACCCCCAGTGATCTGGACAGTGTGCTTGGAAGTAGGTGGAAAAACACTACAGGCATGAAGGATGTGGTCTCCAAAACCATCAACGAAGGGGCAGTTGGAGGCTAAGATACCACAGAAATGTCGGACAATGATGAATCACAATGTTGCTGCAACCTGGGTGTCATCCGATGCCTGTGACATGGAGGTGGAACTCATGGTGGTGCCTTAACTGCCACAACTTGTGGCCTCACCAAAAGTTGTTTGTCAGCAGCCCGCAAAATTTTGACAAGGAATGCGATGCACAAGATGTCCTCCTACAACTGGTTATCCAGTTTCAATGGCACTGTGCAACTCTCCGGATTGGGTGCCAGCTGAACTGTGATTATGAATCGAGGCGTCTGTGTACGAAGCCTTGCAGCATTGACCAGTGCAAGTGAAATCGTTTACGGCACTGACGAAAATAAAGCCTGGAGGCAACCACATGATGATAACCACATGGAAATAATAACTAGTCAACAGAATGAATATCTACTGCAAGGAGAGCATGATGGGATCAGACAGAGGTCTAATTTTCGGAGCAGAAAAAACATATCTGGTGATGCCCATGACAGATATTACGATTGCTGCAATGAATCATCTGTGACATGAAATACCTTGAAATGTTGCTTCAGATGATGCAAATATGTGTGTCAGCCCTCTGTAGTGTCAGTAAAAGGCAGAAATGATAGAGGATGGAAGGGGTTGTCAATAGCTCAGGGTGCTGAGGACTGGAGCAAATGGTCTCACATGCTCGGAGTTTGTCCACCTGAAGCTGAAGCTACTTCTGTATCAAGCCTATCTGTAGCTTTTTCTGCTGCATTAGTTGTTGCTCCAGCAAGCAAATCAATTTAGTGTCCATGCTACTAATCAACTGCCTCTTCACCAATGCTATATCCACAAGTAGCTGGATATCAGTGCATGTCAGAACCCAGAAGAGAAACTGGCGAAGCTGCAAGGCAGAAGGATCGCCTACAGAAGAGAACATGATACCAAGTAATAGCCAAGTTAAACACGGCTGACAGACAGTGGACAAGACACAAACTAGGACAATCCCAAAGCAGCCTACACAACAACGAAGTACAAAGTGAAAACATTTGCCACAATTATGTCAACAGGCCTAGAAAAAAAAAGAGAGAGAATCCAAAATGTGACCAGAGAGAAGAACCCAGTGCTTAGCAAGGCTATTATCAAATAGAGCATAGTACAATGATGATAGTAACTGACAATATCAGATGTAAGTACAGAACTGACTATTAACTGGCTATGCTATGCCCACTATGAGCCCTCTAGGTCCATGTCCTCTGATAGGCGTTGAACTCCTGTACAGCCCGATAACAGAAAATTGATACAGCACATCATCATCACCATCATTAGATCCTGTGTCACCCTCACAAAAGATGCATCTAACTCATTTAGGAACATAGTTAATAACACCGAAACTAAAGTCTGAAATCACATTTGCTCAAGAATATAGCATACAAAAGACACGCTTCCACAACATTGTGTGTAAAAAAAATTCAAGTGGAAGTAGCGGTGGTGGTGGTGGTGGTGGTGGTGGTCATCGTCGTCGTCATCGTCGTAGTGGTAGTAGTTGTTGTTGTTCACAATATGAATAAGAAATTGAGAAATCCTCTGTCATGTGTTTATGTAGTCACAGCTGCCATTAATGCCCACACCACAATGCCACGTACTACGCTTGAAACAAGCTTGGATATGTAGCAGCTGCCTGTAACTAAGTGACACTGGTGTCTCCATAACCTTAACTAAACTACAGTGAGCCAACCATTACCATGATTGAAAGAATCATTAATGTCAATACTAAAATTAAGTCAGAAAAAACAAGGTCCATCAATGAGAGCGTGGGCAGCAGCACTCTTCACTGGAATACTATTCTTCTTGTCCCCAGCTGTTGTAGCGAACTCTATGTTCTCGATGGTTTTATACATTGTCTGTTTAGAACGGTGACGAATTCTCCTGTAAGGCATTGTGGTGGCGTTCAATGCAGTTGCCTGTGCAGCAGCAGCAGCAGCAGCAGCAGCAGCAGCAGCGCGAATGAGCCTCTGCGAGGCTTTCGTTCACTTATATAGTATATGCGGTAGCTTGGACTTAGAATATTTTCACAGTGCCAGCGGAACGTTATCCCGGACGCGCACACTGGGTGTTCTAGAGTGTGCACATCCGCTGGTGCGCCACCACGATTGCGTCAGCCGGCCGCAGCTGCGAGAGGTCAACAAGGTCAAGCGATAAGTCTATTAATAGAACAAAGCTGTTGCATCCTTGAGCCCCCCGGTTTGTGATGTACCCATGTCCAGGTACCCATCTCTGGATATAAAAAACAAAGTGTGGTAACTTACAGTAAATGGCCTATTGCTTTAAAAGGTCAAATCACAGTTGAAGTAAGCCACAATGAAATGTGAGGATCCTTGTCTCAGACAATGAACCACAATTCATGTCATCTGATTTTCTACAGCTTTGTACTGCCAGCGGAATACACCATGCAACTACCACTCCTTTTCACTGTCAAGTCTAACAGTGAAGCAAACGGTTCATTTGAACATTCAAAAGTCACATGGAGAAACTCCACTCCTCTCACACATGGGAGAACGCCATAAACGATTTTTCTTTCCTCATACCATTCTTTGGGAAGTCACTGGCAGAATTATTTCACAGTTGTTGTCACTATACTCTATTGCATCTTTTGCAACTGCCACAGAAAGAGCTCATTCTGCCACAGAATGAGCTCATTCTGCCAAGTCAGACAAAGTTTCAGCCACAAGAAATAGTTGTTGGAACATAATGTCATCAAAAGTCTTGGGTTGTTTGTTTTACGATGTTCAAGGTTCCTCTGGACTGCATAAGTGTGACCAGAGATTGAAAATCATGCAGTTGCTGACAGTCCTGCAACCTGAGCCAATGTCTATTGAGGCATCATCCCAGACATCCATCATGACAATCTTGGAGTTCTGCTTGCAGTCAACCCGCAGTCACTGCATGCGAGTGTGCAGCCTGTGGCCGGTTTTTCAGCCGGTGTTCCCGGTCACTCACGAGCCGCATACTGGGGGCGGAAAGACAGCTGCCATCAGCTGTAGTTACACTTCCTGTCTCCTCATCCTCATCTGCATTCAGGCCTCCCTCCACCATAATCACGACACAACACTGCATGACGATGGTCTAGAGGTTTTCTGGGTGGGAGATGGGGGTGGGGGATGGATGTTGTGTGTTCCAAAGAACAAGATCGTGTGTCCTACACATCCTTTGTCAAAGATGGTATCTCATGACAGAACCACAAATAAGGGCAGTCGCTGCCTGATGTAGTAATGAATGAAAGACATCTCAAGAGGTTCCATAGGCCACTGCTGTTGGAAGAGTACTTATGTTGCAGTGCAGTGCCACTCAGGCTACTCTGCAATCATTGCTTATGACGACAGCATTGTCTTACTTCAGATCCACCAATGTATGTTGTATTAGAAGTCAGAACAGTATCAAAGTTTATCGACAATTGTACATGGAAAAGAGACTATCATTCTGTATTGTACAAGTGACTGAATTCACTGAAAATAACAAACAGATGGTCACTCCTGTGTACATTAATTGCTCCATGTTAAGTATTTCAGATCGTTCAAGTTTTGATAAAGTGATCTGACATTTTGTGTGTATTTTTGTGTGCATTTGACCTCTTCCAGAAGTAAATGTAGGCTGGCTAGAAGCCACTACAGTGATCAAGAATGTCTCAAGATGTTTTCATATGGCACTCCATCCATAATATAATTAAAGGACCCAAATTAGCACCATGAAATGAATGAAACAAAATACCCCTCAGTTATATACATTACATTTTTATTTTAAAACAGGAAAACTAAGCAACATACCCATGTTCAATGAGCCACTGAATGCGATCATCTGCATCATAAGGGCTTGCCACAACAATATCTTTGGGGCTGACAATAAAGAACCGATTCTCTTCAATAAGACACTCTGAAAGGAAAATAATATTTATCTGTTGTTAATCAGTATTCTCAGAAAGATTAAATACTACTCATTCTATAATTAACACAGCAAAATAAGAATAAGAAGACTATTTCAAATGTGAACAACAATGGAAGGGAAACAGATACCATGAAAGAGCAGTTGACAGTATCAAATGTTAATACATGGAAACACCGCTCAGAGATCAGAAATGAATCTTCCAATTTTTCGCATGGGAAAACGTTGTATGAAAAGAGAATAGATATAGACCTACAGGTTGAAAAAAGCAAAGGTATGACAGCAACACATGATGGTACCACATGCGTAATAAGCTGTATAGTTAATCAGCACATTCAAATCACCATCCATTAAACTTAATTTAGGTTTTCCACAGTTTATTTTTTATTACTGCAGGCAAATGCCAGAATAGTTCCATGTGAAAGGCCACACTTGATTCTGCTCCCCCTCCCCCCTTTCTTTGAGCTACTAAGTCTGTGGTCAATCTCAAATCATCTTAATACTGAATGGACATTGAACACTAACATTCCTACCTTCAATGGCAACATAGTGGATGGGAGGATTCATCACATTTCCATTTCTTATGGAACTTTTTTATTATAAGCTTGAGTTCAGACAATATTTTGAACACAATTCTCATTAAGTAATGTGTCTTTTTTATTTTCTCTCTCTCTCTCTCTCTCTCTCTCTCTCTCTCTCTCTCTCTCTCTCTCTCTCTCTCTCTCTGCGGTCATCATGTATCTAGTTGAATCATAGTTGTTGAACAATGGCTGGCAATTTAATGCCAATATTAGAGTGTAGTCGACACAGATGAACTCTGCACGGCAGGACTACTACACTTTCATGTAAAAGATGCAAGCAACATTTTCTGCACTTCACGCACAGCAATACAAGTACAATACACTGTGGAAAACAAATTTACACTGAGAAGATGGGGATTTTCAGTGGATAATGGTGTCCATGCAATGCCGTGTTCCTGGACTTCCAGAAAGCATATTACACAATTTTTCACAGCCATCTAGTGAACAAAATATGAGATTGCATAACACCATACCAGCTCTGTCATTAACAGGGTGAAATCATCAGATGCAAAAGCAAACGTGGGCACACCACCAAGAAGTATTGTAGGCCATTCCCATTCACAATAAACAGGGTGATTCAGCTGCCCCAATTGATAGGTTTTATGCAACTGGCAATGCCTTCAAATACCATGTGTGAGATTTTCATATTCTCTTGCCCATTGCTCACAAACTATTAGTCCTACAGAAAAAAATGAATAGGACCATTTTCTAGGAAATTGAATGTAGTTAAATGTACTGCAACACATTTGTTGGATTGTAACTCAAAATGCAATGAATATGGCTGTTTACAGCTGAACTTTAGATTGCAAAAATAACAAAAACTAATGGTATTGCAACTGATTGCTGTGTGCCTCTCCTTTCTTATAGTTTACATTTGCTGCACGCAACAGTTCCTTATGGAATAAAAGTTGGTACTCGATATGTTTTTGCTAGAGTCCATAGTTTTCAAGCTATTTAAGAAAAATGTAGAAAAGTGGCCTTCAAACACAACGCTCGCTCCCAGACTCAGCCCCCACTGGTCAGAATTTCTAGTATGTTGTTCATGGGACTCCCTCCTACCACTGTACAAAAATTTATGATAGCAAGAATTATTTAGCACATTCCACCTTTGTTGGTCTTCATTGAATGGCCTTATTACACCACCAGCTTAGTCAAGCAGTTACAAACTATAAAACTGACATTTGTGTAAATTTTACCTAACCATTTTATAGATTTTAGCAGCATAAAATAAACAATTACATTGCTGTATTTCTCAGGCCTTCTCACTATGAAACTACTGTGCTTGTAAGAGCTAAGTTAGAATCGGATTGTCAATGTAATTATTTTTGGCATGATGTTTTTCAAAGTCAGTTTTCTTGTATTGCCCTCATAGGGACATTTAAATCAATAATGTTAACAAAATAGATGACTGTGCTGGTGGTGTAATACCCCAATTAATAGAGACCAAAAAAAGTTGAATATTGGGAATGGTCTGCACTGTCGAAAATTTTTGTACAGTGTTAGGATGGAGCACCACGAACAACATAATAGAAACCCTGACTAGTAAGGGATGAGTGTGGGGAGATGGAGCTGCTTTTTGAAGGTAACTTTTGTACACTGGATAACTCAAAAATCATGGTCTCTAGTGAAAATTTATCCCAGTACAAAATTAGCTACATTAAATTCCCTACAAAAAGGTCCTGTTAAACCTTTCTGTATGACTAATAGTTTGCATGTAGCGTGCTAGAGAACATGAAAATCTAACGCATATTTTTTGAAGGCATTGCAGGTTGTATAAAACCCACCAGTAGGGACAGCTGAATAACCCTGTATGTAAATGATTGGATGGACAATGTCGAAAGCTCTCTGATGGTGTTTGTACATGGTGATGATATAAAGTTGCAATGCTGGAGACTTCTAGAAAAAGGAAGGAAGATCTACAAAGGATCAGCTATTGATGTAAGGCTTAGTATCTGACTGTGTACAAACAAAATGTGCAAAAATTGGCAGTAAGAACCATTACTGTTGAATTACATGACAGATGATCAATTACTACGAACAGTAACAGCCATAAAATATCGAGGCATATGTGCCCTGAGTGGCATAAAGTATAAGGACCTCATTAAATTAAAAAATTGGAAGACAGGATTCATTGGAAGAATCATAAGGAAATGTAATTCATAGACAAATGGAGTAACCTACAGAATTTTTGCTCAAGTGATACTGCCCATCAGTCTGAGACACTTCAATGCTTTAATAGATGAGATAGAGATGATCTGGTTGTCTGCTCATAATGTTAATAGTACAATCAGTAGAGGTGCTCTAAGAAAGTGAATTACATCTGACGAATGAGCTTTTCAGGTTTCAGTATGCTTCAGACAGGAAAACAAAAATAGCTGTGACAGTTATTGACTTATGATGTTTAGTTTGCAGTTGGTAAATCTGAGTACTATTAGTAACTACATTCTAATACTTAAACCTAGTTACAGAAATGGGAATAAAACTCACTGGCTTCTACTTCTCGTATTCTGGCCCATGCCAACATCTGCATCTTTGAGATGCAAACTGTAATTATTTCTCAGCTCACTTAAGACAAACAGCGGCTGTGGAAACATAGTCTTCCTGCTGTTAGTATTCCTGAAACTTGGCAATAATGGGGAATACGTTTGGCAACTCTGTGATTGCAGCATTACTTCCTGCATAGCACAGTATTATCCTGTTAAATTCACTTGATATTTCTTTGTCATTTCCATAGAATAACCTGAGTGATTTTCACTTAAAATGTGACACTGGGCAATCAGTTTTTGGTTTTGAGTACAGGAATGCCATTCCACATGAGACCTGGAACTAACCTTGTCTTTTACAATGAGTCAGTAAATCACTCACACTGGCAAAAATAAGGGAGAGACAACTGCCACAGCTGTTTTCCTGCTCTGAGATAACAAGGTCATGCTGTAAAATGATGGCTGCAGGAAATTTTCCACCTCAAAAGTCACCTTCTTGTCATTCTGAAAATGCTAACCAAGGAATGTTTTCTTCAGGTTTAAAAAAAAGAGGGATACTAATTCACTGGGCAACATGTAAGGAGAATATACAGCATGAGGCAAAATTTTATAATCCAAAGAAACAGGAACTGTAAATATGTCCTGTGCAGAATGAGTTGAGGTGTTGTCATGGAACAGAGTCTCCTTCTTGGACAGTGCCTCATAACACTTTTCGATTTTGATAGCATGCTCCTGTGTAAGTGTGCCCTTTACAAGCATAATTTTTTAGCATCACACCATGTCAGTCCTAAAAACACTAATCATCATCCTCACACTTTTAAGTGGTAATAAAGCCACATGTTTCAACTACTTGGTTTGCTCCTTTGTCTTGAGATCATAGAAGTTCACCCAGCACTTGTCCACTGAACATGTGGCTAAAGAAATCAAATGTATTGACCTGACACAGGTGAAACATTTTGGCCAGATGTGCTTTCTGAAAAGTGTGAGCAGTCATGGAGCCCAGTGGGCAGTAACTTTTGTCATGTTCAAAATGTAGTGCAAAACACTGAAACTCATTGATGACTGCAATGTGCTAAACTAGGAAACACACTTTGACTTTCTGGCAGGATGTGGTTGTTCTTATTATTCTTCCTCTTTTTCAGTGTGAAGATAAGGCCAAGTTTGCCTCTTTAAAGCAAACTTGCTGTGAGTATAGGTTTAGCCATCTTGTTCTGAACAGAAATATCATTGTCTTCATTTCCACCACCAGTGCCAATGCCAAAACAGATCTGGAACTTGGTTCACTATACTCCCTCCCAGTATCTGTTAATGTTGACTTTAATTTCCACCATGATTGATGCTCATTCTTTTTTCACATTTGCAAACACTGCCACTTTTCCATCTTTCTTCTGCCCCTCCTCCAGCTTCCCTTCTCCCATCACATTCCATGAGATCATTTGAACCAAATCTATTCAGTCACAGACCAAGTACTACAAATAATTCACAGAAAGTTCATGAGAAATAAGTAGAAAATATACACATGAATGACTTAGCACCATAAAATGAAAGATTTTGAAGTGGAAAGAATTCCTGTGCATAATAAATATCTGGGCTTCATCGCTCACCTTTCTGCAACTGAACTGCCAGTCTGTGGGAAATGGACCATTTAGAATAGTGCAAAGCTTTATGGGCAACAGTTAAGAAAGTGCCCACGTAGCAAATGCTGCAGTTCATGCTGAATGTGTCTCATTATTAACCACAAATCCCATGAACTGACACCATATATTACTCTGATGACCCTTTGCTGGGGTAAGAGTATCCTTCATGAGTGCACAGAGTTGCCTTATATCATCATACAACAGTGCACAATAGTGAGAACATAAGAATAGGGCAAAAAAGTTCTGATGTTTCAGTGCCTCTGAGAAAGAAGACTATTGTTACACTTAAGACAGGAACTTCTACTTCCTCAAATCCTAACTGTGATTACTCCAAGGAAACACTTCATCTATTTTTAGTCTTAAGAGCTTGAAGTGTTTGACCACTCTCATTAAGCTGAAACTTCCTGGCAGATTAAAACCATTTGTCAAGCCAGGACAGAATCTGAAATCTTGCCTTTCTTACTGACAGAGCATCTGGGTATGACTCATGACCCACCCTCACAGCTCTACTTCCACCAGTATTTTTATCTTATCTTCCAAACTTCACAGAAGTTCTTCTGTATACCTTGCTGTACTAGCACACCTGGAAGAAATATTACAGAGAAGTGGCTTAGCCACAATCTAGGGCATTGTTTCCAGAATGAAATCATTTCTTTACAATATGTTTATTCTACCTGTTCAGACAGTCAAGCGCATTAATATGCCCACTTCTGGGACACAGGAAGACTTGCCAGATCTGGATCAAATCCACCTGGATGATTAACGGCAGCGGCCAGTGTGTCAGCCAGGCTGCATGTGGAATTTCATCACAGGGGGAGGGGGACAGTGGGGAGGGGGGGGGGCAGGAGGGGGGTAGTGGTAGTGTCAGGAAGGGCATCAGGCCACCAACTACCACTAGCTTTACCACATCTCACATAGCAATGTTTACCCTGTAGAGAAGCAGGAAAGGGTGAAGAAGAAGAGGAGGAGGAGGAGGAAGCAGAAGGACGAGGAGGAGGAAGCAGGAGGAGGAGGAGGAGGAGGAGGAGGAGGAGGAGGAGGAAGCAGGAGGACGAGGAGGAGGAGGAGGAGGAGGAGGAAGCAGGAGGACGAGAAGGAGAAGGAGGAGAAAAAGAGATCCTTAATTCCAGAATTGCTAGTCCATCATTATATGAAAGAAATCTTCTCTAAAGTTTGAAAATTAGAAGAGGTAGTTTGAAAATTAAAAGAGGTACTGAGAGAAGTTAATACATGAGAGTGAGTCAAAAGCCTTGCCTGGGTAGCTCAGTCACTAAGAACACTGCCTGGGAAGGTCAAGATTCAGGTTTCGAGTCGCAGTCCAGTGCACAGTTTTAATTAGGCAGCAAGTTCCAAAACAGCTCACATACTGCTGCAGAGTGAAAGGACACTCTGGAAGTGACAAGCTGTTTTGTGTAATCTACATGTTGATGTAACTCACAATCACATTAGTTGTATCGCTCCATGCTTTTCACAATGACATTACTGTAACTTAAAAAAAAAAAAAAAAAAAAAAGCAGAAGAAGAAGAAACACTGTAACAGCCCCTATTCTGCAGCACTACAGATTCAAATTTGTTCCCCATTTGTGTGCACTGGAATACAACCTTTGCCCTCATATCTGCAGTTCCATAATATTATATCTTATCCAAAATGATAAATAAAAAATTTAATATTTCAAAGATTTTGGTGAAATCAAATTAAAAATATCTACAGTGTTCAACTTAGCATGCCCTACAAGTACATGACACACAAAATAATAAACAAAATGCATTTAAAAAAATTTATAACACTTAGTGATTTAAGAAGAACCCTGTGCATTAATTTCGCACAGTCACTGCTCAAGGAGGCTCATGCTCAAAAATTTCTAAATATTTTCCTTCAAGTTGCTACCAAGGTTTAGTTTTTGTTAATTGCCTTTGAATTTCCTTAGACCCCACCACTGAACCACTGCATAGTAAAATGCTGCACAAGAAATTTAATAAATATTTCCAGTTTCTATCCATCTTACTTTTCATAAATTTACTGAATTCTCTGCTGATTATTTCGAGTATCAGCTAGAAAATTTCACATTAAAACTTTGGGATGCAAAACTGTGCAACAACATTAAAACGAAAACTGGGATTCTCAGAAAGTTCAGATGTTCTTGGCAGCCAAATGAGACAAAGAATTTCAAAGTGCATATCTCTCTTTGAGCTGACTCTATCTTGTGTTTATCCAGCATGCACAGCACTCCAAATGCCTACTGTGTGGTAAGTTACGATGACGGTAATCACTTGGCAAAAGTAGGAGTTCTGAAGTACATTCTCCCCAGACCTGAGCAGCCCTATCATTACAGTTCAAAAGTCAGTCAGTGTCCTGGAAATTTGTGGTCATTTCAAACTTTACCATATGCTACTATTGCTGTACAATGGTCATTTTTAAGTAGCTTTTAGAATATCTTCTACAATTCCATAAACTAATCTGACATGTCCATGAGCACCAACAATTTTTTAGTAGTTTCTAAACAGATCTATCCTTGCCATGAGACACCATGAAGACACGTTTACTTGGAGCAACAGAGCTGACTATCAGTGGAATCTGTGACAGGTTTTCTCACTACAATGGCAGATAGGTCTGTACTGGTACCTACTGAACTGTTAAGTTATCCCAGTCAGATGCTTTACTACTTATGATACATTCTAAGAAATATGGTGGGGCCTATGAAATCTCTAGAAGAACCATGGCACTCAGCACTCAATAAGTTAACCAAATTATAATCAGTGTTTGGAAAACATAACAATTCTCTGTCTTTCATTCTGGACACCATCAAACTTGTAGCACCATTAAATGGACTCTAAAAAAGCCAAAATCCTATTCATTGTGTTTACACAATGTGACCAGCTACTCAAGTAGTTGAAACATCTACATCTGGCCAGTGCCATATGATATGCACTTCACATCAGGTCTTGCAACAGAAGCATCAATGTAAAGTGCTGTTGCGCGGCTGGTGCAATACCAGTACCTCAAGGCAACCTCTGCAGTTTCCTTCAGATTATGTCCATCTCGATTTTGTTAGCTCCTGTCTCCATTTCATGTGAAAAATACTGTGATAGCTCTACTGTATTTCCTCTACACTGGGTACATATCTTTGATGTCAGGACAAATGCTGTGGCATATTGTATCATAGCCAATACTAAACTCCATCAAAGCAAAATGTGACACTCGGGCCTGATCTGTGACAGGGTTGGCAAGTAGAGGGCAACTGAGACTCTCCCCTGCACCATCGCATCCACACACATGGGGTAGGGCTGGCGAAGCCTGAACTCTGGACAGGCAGGTATAAATATCTTGAGCCCACAGCAGACAATTCCTTCCTTCAGCACTATGCGATTACAGCAGAACAGTTCTCCACAGCAATATCATGTATCTTAGACAATAGGATCTGGCCAGTACACCTGTGAAGCATGGAACCAATAACAACTTCTGTTTTGCAGCATTAAAACTGACATTGTACGAAGTATATGATTCTTTTGTAACATAGGTCTCAATTATAAAACTACTGTAGTTAACAAACTGTTCACTATGTAAAAATTCTGGTGCATAATTGCAAGTTATAAATAAAGTGAATGCACACCAACTAGAGAGGTCTTTTGTTTCATAGCTTTCTGACGTGTAAACTGTGTAGAAGTCAGACATTAGGTACACACAAAATGCACTTGGATGTAAATATTGTGACTTTTTGTATGCAGTGTGAAAATTAAGGAGATGAAGATAAAAAAAAAGAATGATTACAGGGGCAATATCTCAATCTTCTCTTTAAAAGCCCGCCTCTTGAAAGTATGAGGTAATTTCATCACCTGCAGGCATTCAAGTAAAATTACTCATTCTTCATAACGTTACAATAAAATGAACTTTGCAACATACAGGTATATGAATGAAGTTATGTTATTTACAAATGAGTTGGTTGGCTTGAGGTATAAAGGGACCATACTACAGGATCATCAATCCCTTTTTCCTGACACAGACAAGGCTCAGTGTAAAACAACACCCAAAGTACATCTGGGAAAGCAAAAGGGTGGAAAAGGAATGTGGAAAAACACATAAAAAGAAAATAAATGGAATGATAAAAGAACAGGGAAAATGTACACCACAAGAAAAAGTAGAAGAAGGTATTAAAACCACAGAGCAGAAGATCTGGGCAGGCTCATCACAAGAATAAAAAGAGGATGACCCAGCCACTCTGCAATACACTAAAATATCCACCTCAAAAGACAAGGCAAGATGGACACATGAAGGGAAAAGGTGAACACCAGGAAAAACAAATGCAAAGAAAGGGTGACAGAGTTAAAATGGAGAGAGGGTGAAGGCCCCGGAGAGAAGGCTAAACACACCACCTTACACAGTATGATAAAAAAAACCTTACAAATAAAACGTAAAACTAAATCTGCTGTTGAGCCATTGTCGCCCAACACCGAAGGTAGGGTGCCAGAAAGTACGTCTCAGATCGGCTAAAATTGGGCAGTCCAGCAAGATGTGTATGACTTTCACAGGGGAGCCACAGCGACACCGAGGTGGATCTTCGCGACGGAGGAGGTAACCATGCGTTAGCCACGTATGGCCAATGCAGAGCTGGCAGAGAACCATAGAGTCCCTGCGAGAGGCTTGCATGGCAGACTTCCACACATCTGTAGTCTCCTTAATGACACACAGTTTGTTGTGCACACTGAGACTACGCCATTCCATCTCAAAAGCCGAAAAACCTGGCGGTGTTATAATAAACACATGTAAAAGTGACAGGGATTCTGATCTCCAGAAGCGGTTTCCGTGTAGTCTGTTTGACCAGCCTGTCGGCAAGTTCATTTCCTGGGATTCCGACATGACCCGGGGCCCAGACAAATACCACTGAATGACTGGACTGTTCCAGGGCATAAATGGACTCCTGGATGGACACTATCAAAGGATGATGAGGATAGCACTGGTCGATAGCTTTTAAGCTGCTCAGGGAGTCAGTATAGAGAAGAAACGGCTCTCCAGAGCGTGAATGGATGTACTCAAGTGCACGAGATATGGCCACCAGTTTTCCAGTGAATACACTGCAGTCTTTGGGTAAGGAATGCTGTTCAATATGGCCTCTGTGGACGTAAGCGAAGTCAACATGACTACCAGCCATTGAGGCATCAGTGTAAACCACTTCAGAGCTCTGGAAGATGTCAAGAATCGAGAGGAAGTGACAGTGCACAGTGGCGGGGTTAACTGAGTCCTTAGGGCCACACGAAAGGTCCAGGTGAAGCTTTGGCCTAGGTTTACACCATGGAGGTGTATGTGAATGGACCTCGAGCAGAGATGGTAAAGGGAAGGACTCCAGTTTGGACAGAAGGGATAGGACACGAACCGCAATCATAAGCCCTGACCTGGGCCACTGATGCGGGAAATAAACCGCAATTGTTGGGAAAATGAGTCAGTAATTTGGATGATCAGGGGAACTACGAATGTGTGCAATGTAACTGGTGAGCAGTTGTATCCACCTAACCTTCAATGGAGGGACACCGGCCTCCATTAGTACGCTGGTCACCAGACTTGTCCTATAAGCTCCCGTCGATAGTTGAACGCCACAGTGGTGCATAGGTTTGAGTAAACACAATGCTGAGGGCGCTGCCGAAACATAAACCAGACTCCCATAGTCAAGGTGGGATTGAACAGGGCCTCTGTAGAGCTGCAGCAGTGTAGAGTGATCTGCACCCCAGTTGGTGTTTCTCAGGCAGCAGAAGGCATTGAGGTGCTGCCAAAGCTTCCCCTTAAGCTGACGAAGGTGAGGAATCCAAGTCAATCGGGCATTGAAAACCAGTCCTAAGAATCAATATGTCTCCACTACAGTGAGTGGATCGTCATTAAGGTAAAGTTCTGGTTCCAGATGAATGGTATGATGCTGACAGAAGTGCACGACACACAATTTTGCAGCTGAAAACTAGAAGTTGTGGGCTAGAGCCCATGACTGCGCCTTGTGGATGGCTCCCTGTAGGTGCTGCTCAGCAACACCAGTACTGGAGCAGCAGTACAAAATGCAGAAGACATCCGTATAAAGAGAAGGTGAGATGGATGGCTCTACAGCTGCTGCTAGACTGTTAATGGCCACTAAAAATAGAGATACACTCAATACGGAGCCCTGCGGGACCCCATTCTGCTGGATATGGGGGGAACTATGGGAGGCAAGAACTTGGACATGGAAAGTATGGAGCACCAAAAATTTTGATAAAATTTGGGAGCGGACCCCAGAGACCACACTCATACAATGTGGCAAGGATGCGATGTCGCCAGGTCGTGTTGTAAGCTTTTCGTAAATCAAAAAAGAGGGCAACAAAGTGTTGGCATCTGGAAAAGGCTGTTCAGATGGCAGACTCGAGGGACACAAGTTTATCATTGGTATAGCGATTCTGACGGAAACCGCCCTGACATGCAGCTAGTAGGCCATGTGACTCCAGGACCCAACCCAACTGCCGACTCACCAAAAGTTCTAGCAGCTTACAAACAACGTTGGTGAGGCTGATGAGTTAATAGCTATCCACATCAAGCGGGTTTTTACCATGTTTGAGCACTGGTATGATGGTGCTCTCCCACCATTGCGATGGAAAGACACCATCACAAGAGCTCAAGTTGAAGATGATGAGATGTCACTTGTAGTTGGACGAGATATCTTTAATCATTCGACTATGGATCCGATCCGGCCCAGGAGCTGTGTCAGGGCAATGTGCAAGGTCGCTAAGGAGCTCCCACTCTGTAAATGGGGTGTTTTAGGGTTCACTGTGGTGTGTAGTGAACGAGAGAGCTTTGTCTTCCATTCGTCGTTTGATAGTGAGAAAGACTGGGGGATAACTCTCCAACGTGGAGGTTCGAGCATAGTGCTCAGCAATGCATTTGCGTCGGTAAATAACATGCCATTTAAGTTAACGCCAGGGACACCTGTAGGGTTCACTGTGGCGTGTAGTGAACGAGAGGGCTTTCCCTTACATCTGTCGTTTGATAGTGAGAAAGACTGGAGAATAATTCTGCAACGCAGAGGCTCAAGCATAGTGCTCAGCAATCGCATTTGCGTTGGTAGATAATATGCCATTTTAGTTAATGCCAGAGGCACCTGTTTGGGTCTGGTACCCAAAAATGCGTCTGATCTTCATCCAGACTTGGCAAGGTGATGTATGGCACCCAGTGGTTGGGACGTACCTCTCCCAACACTCCTATTTCTGTCTTTTTATAAGCTGGCGAACATGGGCACAGAGCCCTTTCAAAGCTATTAGGTGTTCCAGAGAAAGGTGCCACTTATGCCACTCTTTAGTAGCCTCAGCAATTTCCAGTGACCACCAAGGTACTGTCTTTTGCAAGAACAAAGGATCATGTTTTCCGCAACAGAAACAATTGTTCTAGTGACCCCCTCAACCATCACATCGATGGTACCTTATGGGGGAGATCAAACGCTGACAGCAGAGGCGAAAGCTTCCAGTCTGCCTTGTTTAAAGCCCATCTGGGTGCCGTCCATTGGCATGATGCCAGGGGAGTGACAGAAAGATGGGGAAGTGGTCACTACCACACAAGTCATCATGGGCTCTCCAGTGGGCAAATGAGACAAGTCCTGGGCCGCAAAGTGATAAATCAATGGCCGATTAAGTACCATGAGCCACACTGAAATGTCTGGGGCTCCCAGTATTTAGGAGGCAGAGGTTGAGCTGAGACAGTAAGTTTTCGACATCTCTACATCGGCCAGTAAGCATGATGCTACCCAACAAGGGGTTATGGGCGTTAAAATCTCCCAGAAGTAGGAAAAGTTTAGGGGGTTGTTGACTCAGTGCAGCCAAGAGGTTCAGGGGTACCGCACCATCTGGAGTAAGATATACGTTGCAGACAGTTATTTCCTGCATCGTCCTTATCCTGACAGCCACAGCTTCAAGAGGAGTGTAAGGGTTCACTACACACCGCATTCAGGACGTAGACGCAAACTCCACATGACACTCTATGATATTTACTACGGTTCTTGTAATAACCTCTACAGCTGTGGAGGGCAGGGGTTCCCATTGCTAGAAACCAGGTTTCCTGGAGGGAATGTAGAAAGCAGGTGTAAAGCTTAACAGTTGCCGTAGCTCAGCCAGGTGGTGAAAAAACACCCACGCAGCAATTCCACTGGAGGGTGAAATTATCATGAGGCTGGGAAGGCATGAAGCATGCAAGGAGGCAGGTTACACCTCAGGGTCACCTGCTGCCACCAATTGAGTATTTATATCCATTCCCATTGCAGATGAGGCATGAGTGAGATCCAAGGCCTCAGAGGGAAGTTGAGTTCTCCACCTCATCTGCAGATGCAGAATTGGTAGGGAGTGGTGGTGTTGGGGCTACCTGAGGGTCCTGTTTCTTAGTCTTCTTCTTCTTCTTCTTCTTCTTCTTCTTCTCTGGCTGGGAGAGGGGACTGATGTCCTCTGGGTTTGGGGGGGCCTTGCTCCCAAAGTAGATACTTTGGGAGCAACGGAAGAAGACGTGCCCCCAGCCAACTGGAGGCCCACTGGAGTAACCTTAGATGATGAGCATAACGGCATCATCAATGGCGACACCGTCATGGAGGCAGCATAAGAAGATAGCATGGGAACAGGGTTTAGTCTTCATATTTGAGTTTAACCTCGTGGTAAGACAGCCTGTCCAGGGTCTTGTACTCCATAATTTTGCGCTCCTTTTGGAGTACCGGGCAGTCTGTCGAGAAGAAGGAGTGATGCTGTCCACAGATCACACAGGTTGGAGGAGGCATACATGGAGTATTCAGATGCAGCAATCGTCCGCAGTCTCTACACATGGCGCTGGAAGGGCACCAGGAAGACATGCGCCCAAATTTCCCCCCACATAGAGGGAGGGACATAGGGTTTGACGTTACATCAGTACACCATCACCTTGACCTTTTCAAGTAATCAATCACCCTCAAAAGCCAAGATGAAGCCCACCAGTGGCAACCCTATTGTCTTTGGATCTCCTATAAATGCTCTGGACGAAATGAACACTCTGCTATCCTAAATTGGCATGTAGATCGTCATCCGACTGTAACAGGAGGTCGCTATGAAAAATAATTCCCTAGACCGTATTGAGGCTTTTGTGGGTAGTGACTGAAACAAGAATATCACCCAGCCTGTCACAGCCGAGTAACGCCTGGGACTGGGTTGGGGATGCCATCTGAATCAAAACCATCCCACTGTGCATTTTGGACAGAGCTGTCAGTTCCCTGAACTCATCCTCCAGGTGCTCAGCAAAATACAGAGGCTTTGTTTCCAGAAAGGAGTACCCATCAGTTCTGCTGCACACTAAGTAATGGGGCAAATATGAATTCTGTCATTCTGAAGCCCTACGTTCCTCCCAAGGCGTTGCAAGGGAGGGGAACAATTTTGGGTCATATCTGTCAGCAATGAAATCAACCTTTCTTTTATTAGACTGTCGGGGCCATTTGGTCCCCAGAGAATGACGACTTAGTCTGCTTCATCACGAGTCATCCACCCTGATGCCATCCACTCTGATCAGCGGCTCTCCCCACAGGCACCACCCAGCCACAGCAAAGGCCACCTGACATGATGGCCATTTCCGGGAGTCCTGATGCCCCAGGAAGACAGACATGTACTCCTTGGCATACATGGGGAGTTTACAGCTCAGGCATCAGCAGTGCCATCCCTGTGTTGTCAGGGGGCTTCCACCAAATGGGTACATGATGGGACCCCACCACAACGGACTGGCTACCATGCTGGATATTGGGCGCAGAGAAATCCAATCTTGTCATGGGGGCGAAAGGGGACAGGAGACAACGGAAGAAGATGACATACCCCGGAAAGTGTCCTCGCCCAAATAGTTGAATTGCAGCAGGTGGAGATGTGAAGCCATTATGACATGAGGTTCAGGAGATCGAATCTAAGGACGCTATGGATAACTCATGCACCAGGTAAGGCATCCTTCCCCATACGGCTTGCACTTCTATAGAATTTGGAAAGTGGCAGGTCAAACCATAAAATGGGACCTGAACTTATAGGGCTAAAAAGAGACCCCTTTTAGTTACCTCATACGACAGGGAGGAATACTTCAGGCCTACACTAACCGCTGGACCCACAGGGGAGACAAATGAGTTGGACATAGTTGCAGTATTTCACTACAAAGCATAATTTGGATATATGAACTTTGTACCAGGTTACAGCAGACCTGTGGCATTGTCACATTTTTTCCTCTTATCCATACACTAAACATGCACATGGTCATATATTTTACTTTAAATTATGGCACCAGATTGTGCATTTCCAATCAATGATGAAGAAGCAATTTTTGCTTTTGTTACAGTTCAATCCAATATTCTATAAACTATTCATACATTTAATGAAAATATATATGAATACTAACCCAGATGATACTCATTACATTTGTACTCCTGGTAACCTCTCATTGAAAGGCTATCCGTACATATTTCAGTATAATCATCAGTTCCTGGTTCCACTACATATAATTGTGGCCGTTGTGCTTTGCCTTTAGAATCTGGCTCTTTTGAATATCCCAGTAACACCAAATTACTGTTTAATGGTCCAATTCCACATATGTAAAATTCTGTGGTGAAAGTAGACACTGTAACAAGAAATTGATGTATTCAGCACTAATGATGGTATACACTGAATAGAAGGAAACCATCTCAATAGTATCATTGTACAATATATTTTGACAATTTTCAATGGAAATTTTGAGTTATGTATGAGTGTTTGTCTGGAAATAGAATTTCCACAGCTACACATTATTTTTTATTTATTTTTGTTTCTATGCTACTAATTTTTGGATCAAAGCCCCATTATCAAGCATACCTGCATATAAATAACAAATAAAAATTGAGTGTCAGCATAAAGATAATAAATGTTGGTAAATTACATTATGAATCAAAAACGTGACACTTGCATAATATTCTAAAATATTTATTATTTAACTAGATGATTTACGGCTGTTAATCCATTATCAGGTACAAAAATTAATATATGTAGAAGAGAATTGTGTGAGCTCAAACTAAATTCAATGAGTCTCTCAATTGGCTGTAAATGATGAAAATTATTAACATGCAACATAGACTAAAGTCAACAGAATCATTTCAATAAAAATGTGAAGTAAAACTACTTAGCTTAGATAGAATGTAAGGTAAGTTGAGTTAACAAACTATTGGTGAATTACTAGCAGTATACTGCTGCTATAATCTAATTTATGTAATGCTCGATGGGACAGTAATCCTAATTTTTTGTAATACTAAGTGATAATCCCAGAATCCAGAACACAAAATCAGTTGCAAGTTGCCTATCTAAAAGCTTCCACGAGGCAAACAAAATTTTATTTTCAATATTTTGCCTATTTACTGACCGAATTAAAAAATTTAAACTATTGTCATAACCTTGTCATTAAGGGGCATAATCTTATGTTAAATGTTTTACACAATAGGACAGGTATTGCTGTTAAGAGACTGTGTGTTTGTCTTGAGGCAGCATAACTGATGGGGCACAAATAACGGGACTTTTATTCACTGCATATTTAAGGAGGAGGGCACCTGGCAATTTCCAAGAAAATTTACACACAATTTCAAATCTTTGCGAAACTTTTTATCGCCAACACCCCTCACAAAATGATAAAAGGAAAAAGCTTTTATCACTTATTACATTTTCATTGTTCATGCAGTAAAACTTCAGCATCAGACATAATGTTCGCACCACACTTTGCAGACAATATCTACATGTATCACTGAAAGTACCTGAAAAATTATAACACATAGTTTAGAAGATTTGACATCATTAACATTGATATGCCTGAAAACTTCTTTTTGCTTAAAATGGAGATAAAGTTACCGAGACTATATTCATCCAGTGTTACTGACTTCCAACAAAATTTAAGCATAATTTCAAACCTTTTCTACAGTTTTTCTCACTTACATGCTTAACATAAAATATCTAGCACATTAACTCATTTCTAAAGAATAGACATTTAAGCTGTAGCTTACTGGTAGCTACATTATATGCTAAGCAAATAGCAATACACTTCATCATTAGAATAAAACAGGTATGACATACTTGAAGGCAGTACAACTGCCAAGAAGGAATAATGATTACAATATAATACAACTGAAATGAAACAGACTATCAACATACATTTTTCAGAGCAGAATTTACCCCATAGGCATATATTTGATGTGTGTGTAAAAAATTACAAAGTACATCATCTGCTCATGCTTTATACCAAATGTAAGACAGGATAGTATGGAAAGTGGCACAGTTAAAACATTAGAAAGTGTAACATCCTGGTCTACACAGCACAGAGAGTGAGATGTTTATGCAGAAAAACACTGCAAAGCACTGAAATAAATGAAAAATCTGTCAGTACAATGTCAGGCACTTGGTTATGCCAGATGGCTGTCCACCATTTACTAAAATCAGTGAAAATGCATCTCGATCTCATTTATTTTAATGCAAATGTAAAGGGTTCTCTTCTTTCATTCTGTTTGATCCAATAACAGATGTTCTTGACAAAGGTGCTGCGACCACAAAACTAGTAGCAATAAATAAATAAGTAAATAAATAAAAATAGAAAAAAACAAAAATTAAAATGTAGCTATAGAGTTGGTATACTTAAAAAAAAATAAAAAAAATTGTCAGCTAAGGAACCGACACACAAAAATTCTTCTCCTTAAATAATGGAGAAGATCATAAGACATAAGTGTATACAAGAAATTTAGAGTGGGAAGATATGACAACAGTGACATATTGCAAAACGGTTGGCTCTTTTATACTTAATGGAAATAGGACACATTGCATGTATTTTCAAAATACTGTCAAGTACTCAGAAAGAGTGTCATAGAGGAGGAGGAGAAGAGGAAGGCAAAATCAAGATCACACGTAAAAAGTGATGAAGGAAACAAAAATGAGAGAATATACTGAATAGGAAAACAAATGAAAAAACCGACACAGAGGACAGACACAATGGTGCTTGGATTTCTGACGCAGTTTCCCTTATACAAAGATAGAAATCATTGGAAGGAAAGACGAAAGATAATAGTTTAACAACAAGATCATTAAAGATGAAGCACAAGCTTGGACTGGAGAAGAAAAATGACCATGTCCCTGTCAGAGGAACCACTTGTGCATTTGACTTACATGATTAAGATAGATGGATTGATGGGGTTGAAGGAACCAAATTAAGAGGTTATCAGTCCCTAAATCCTTTGTGTGTCAAGGTGGAAATAGTCCCCAGAGAGGATGGATATGGAATACAAATCCAATGAAACCGACTGTATCCAAGAATCAGAAAAACAAAGAGACAGAAGCAAGTAGAAGTGAGAGAGGGATAAAAGGATGAAGGTGAGTGAGTTGCCCAGCCCAGAAAGCGGCTGGATGTCCCCAGGACACGACATGCAACAGGAGACACACCACCTGCACCCAACCAGTGATTCCACACCCTCCATTACCACAGAAAATGGACAAGTTGATAAAATCTCAAGAAAGAGAATAATACTGATGAGACACTAAAAAAACAAAAGATGTAAATGAATAAGTAGAATAAAAAAGGTGGGAAGTGTCGGAGCCAGGCCACACCATCGTGCAAGGGCAGCCAAGGGGCCCCTGGGTTGGAGCAGGTGATGGGGCACCCTTCCAATCCCTCAAGCAGCCGACGAGGCTAATGTGACTTAAGTCACATTGAGGAGTAGAAATTTCATTTGTAAAATGGAAAACCAGATCAGCTGTTTTGAAGTCATTTGCTAGCACCAGAGGCAATGTGTCAGCTAATATTTTGGTGTAAGGTGGCCAAATTAGGGCAGTTCAGTAGAATGTGGGCCACCATCAGATGGGCACCACACTGATAGTGTTGTGGATCTTCATGTTGGAGAATGTGGACAGGGGTCAGCCACGAATCGCCAGTGTGAAGCCAACAGAGAACAGTAGATAACCTACCATGAGCACAAAGGCAAGACTGAAACTTGGCAATGGTGCACTTTATGGTTTGCAGTTTTTTCTGAGAAACTAGGGCACACCAATACACGTTCTAAGCCTCCAAAAATTGATGGCGCACTGTAGACCGAAGGTCCGGTTCCAGTACCCCCATCTTCAGATTCCAACTTGGCCAACGGGCCAGTGCGTTCGTTCCCTGGGATCCCAACATGACCTGAGTCCATACAAAGGTGGTCGACCATTAAGCTTGGTACAGATTACAAAGGAGATCCTCGATAGTCACAATCGATGGATGTCAACAGTAGCACTGCTTGATAGCTCAAAGACTACTCACGGGGTCACTGTCGATTAATAATGTCTTGCTAGTGCAAGAACAAACATGGTGTTCATCAACATCCATAGTTGACAAGCAATAATAAATGCAAAAATTGTCAACATACAGGAAGGGTGACACTATAGAACCTACAGCTGCAGCTAGACCACTGATAGCAACTAGAAAAAGGGGCACACTTAATAAGGAGCCCTGCACAACCCCACAACCCCATTCTCTTGTATATGTGGGAAGCACCAACTTGAACCCAGAATATATGGTGTGACAAGAAGACGGGAGCAGGCACCGGGGACCAAACTCATGTAGGGTAACAAGGATGTGGTGATGTTATGTGGTGTCATAAGCCTTTTGTAAGTCAAAAAAGAATAGGTGTTGGTGCTGGGCAAAAACGCCCTGACTCCAGGCAGACCAAACTGTAAGCAGTAGAATGGCCTTGGCAAAAACCACCCTGGGACGGGGCCAGAAGACTCCAAGACTCAAGGTACGAACACTGCTGCCAGCTCATCATATGTTTGAGCAGCTTGCAGAGAACATAAGTGAGACCAGCTGAATGAAAGCTGTCCATCTCAAGATGGTGGTTACCCGGTTTCAGTAGTGGGACAATAACACTTCCTCACCAATGAGACAGGAACTCACACTTGCTCCAGATCCAGTTGAAAATGGCAAAGACATGCCACTGGCTACCTACCGATAAGTGTTTGAGCCTTTGTCTGTGGATGCACTCTGTATCTGGAGCCAGGGGTGCCAATTTATAAAAAATATTGGGGGGCCTCTACTGGGTGTCTGGCCCTGGGAAATTTTCTAAATTTTAGATGAAAAATAGTGAGTTTTAAAGTTTTTTTAGCATTTTAGAGTCATATGATCAACATTAGAACACCAAAAACTGGACTCTCAATAACTTGACACTCTGGGAAACTCGACAAGCTTTTTTTGGCTTTGAAAACAGAAACGAAACACAAAAATGCACGGGATTTTCATAAAAAGCTAATATAATTTACAGTAATAATCATGCTTGTAGATTACAGAGCAGTGAATATATAGCTCTGAAAAGACTGAAATTATATTTAATAAATCCTAAACTATCATTAAAAGAATAAAACATGAAATATTGCTGTCGCACAGTAATAGCACTTTGATTAATAAGTGAAACACCTAATTTAAGATTACTTTGAATAAGGCTCAGGGTTCATTAAATAAAAACAATATCACAAAGTTAATGCTTTAATAGAGTTAATAAAGTTAATACAGTATGCCTAATACTTTCAGTCAAAAAGTATGTAAATAGTGGGTTTCAATCGGGTCTTACACTCTAAAAGTATTTAAGTATTTGAAAATAGCTAATACAGTACTATAGTAATATAATAATACAGTACTGAACTAGTACTAATATTTTGAAACTGAGGGCTCCAGGTGATTCTACTCCAGTCCTTTTGATGTCGCTCCAGCCGCAGCGCTGGCCTGCCAGCGCTAGACTTTACCCGAAGCTTCACGCACCAGGACATATTCTGGCTATGCCACAGCACCATAACACTATTATGATTCACACCACTCATTTTCAGTTGACCTGCTTACTACCATAATAATTATTTGCTTCTACTCATTACTGAATGTATTTTAAAAGTTAACTATCATCAAACAAGGGAAATAAAATATTCCACCATAATTTTGTGATTTACAGACCATTATATAACTAATAATTTTCTTAAATTATTGGGGGGGGGGGGGGGGGGCTAGGGCCCCCTCGGGCCCCATGGAGTCGGCACCTGTGCCTGGAGCTGTGTCAGAGCGAAGGACAAGGACACTGAGGAATTCCCGCTCACTGTGTGAGCATTGTGTGTCTCCAGGTGCTGTGTAATGAAAGGTAAGTGAATTCGCTACACCCACTGTTTGAGGGAATGAAATGCAGACTGATAATTCTCATCAGACACAGAGGCTTCAGCATAATGCAAAGTAAAATGTTTAGCGACAGTGCCTGGATCAACTTGGCCAACACCATTCACAGAGACGTTAGGTACACACGTGAAGGACTGGCGTCCATAAACACATTGAAGCTCTGTCCAAACATTTGAGGGAGAGATACAAAGTCCAATGATAGCAACAAACCGTTCCCAGAATTCTAGTTTCTGTCAGTTTATCAGGTGGTGCGTCCAGGCATGTACGCATTTAGAGGCAATAAGGTGCTCCATCAATGGATGTCACTTATGGCATTGGAAAGCACATCTGCCATCCCCAGCCACAGTGATTTCGGGGGTCCACCAAGGTACTGTCTTCCAATGGGAGGTCCTGAGGGATAGGGGATCACTAAGACAGTTGCCAATAGGATGGTTGCACGTAAGCTCTTGAGAGTCGCATTAATACCTCCATATGGCAGGGTGCTAAGGGAGATGACACAGGTGAAGGCATCTCAGTCAGCTGTGTTGAGAGCCCGTCTGGGTGGATGCCCAAAGTGATGTTGCGGGAGGATCCAGACGATCAGAAAATGATCACTGTCACACTATCATGGGCACCCCGGTGGAAGGAGATGAGAAGACCTGGGCTACAAATGGAAAGATCAATGGCTGAATAAGACCTATATGCCACACTGAACTGTGTGGGAACACCAGGATTCAAGAGGCAAAGATTGAGCTCTGTGAGCAAGTTTTCGACAGCTTTACTGTGGCCAGTGGTCGTAGTTCCACCCCACAATAAGTTGTGGGCATTGAAGTCATCCAGAATAAGGAAATGTAGGATAAGCTAGAAATCAATGTGGACAATGCGGCCTCAGATACTTCATGATCAAGAGGGAGATACACATTACAGGTGGTGAACTCCACCCAATGCTCTGTTGTAGTCAGTTACATTCTTAAAATAGCCCCTACAGTCACAAGGGGTAGGGGTTTGCAATGCTGTGAATCCTATTTCCTAGAGAACAATGCAGAAAGTAGAGGAAATGTGTAAGAGATATTGTAGCTAAGCCAGATGATGGAATAAACCACTACAGTTCCACTAGAGGACCTCGCTGGCAGTATACCAAGGAGGCATGAAGAGACTATAGGGACAGGTCATGCCTCAGGGTAACCTGCTTCCATTGGTTGTGAGGATATGGCATAAATACACATCGTTTCCTGAGCCATTTCTGTGGGGAATCAGGTGCCACAGGGACCACTAGGAACTCCGCCTCAGGTACAGAGTCATCAAAACACATGGGGTCTGATAGCATGGGGACCACTGGAACCTCCTTTGTCTTGGAGGTCTTCTTTTTGTACCTCTTCTCCTTGGACAATTTCAATGTCCACAAGGGTTTTCTGCCCTAGTTTCAGGAGGAGAGTAGAAATGCAAATCTCTATGATCTGCAACTTGTGACTCCTTCAGCCACCGGCTGGAATCAGGTTGCAGATTAGCAGAATCCTGGTGGCCCATTTACTGGTGGGAAACGCTAGAATAGGGTGTTGCTTTTCCAGTGGAAGCTGGGAATCAATATCTCCAGTCAGTGGAGAGTCAATGCTCCGAAAGTGGGTATGGGGGAAGCAGTTGGAGGCGGCTGCCAAACCCCCGGGAAAACGTGTAGTCAAGCAGCCCAAACAAACTGACACAGAAGGCATGAAGAATGAGGGAACTGTTGCTTGAGAGGACAATGTTGTTGTAGCCATATCAACTGTCATCATGTACATAAAGGATGCAAATGATCATACTCCTTCTTGGCCACTTAATATGTAGTTGGTCATGAGTCTTTTATTCTTTGATTTTATTTCCTTTGGAAGCCTGTGCAGTCTGGTGAACAGGGAGAATGGTTCTTCCTGCAGTTTACACAGATGGGATTGGGGGGGGGGGGGGGGGGGGCACAAGGAATGTTCATGTGCATGAATCTCATGCATTTTTATCACTACATAGAACATGGGAGGAGGAACACATGGCTTCACACTGCGTCAATACACCATCACCTTGACCTTTTCAGCAAAAAGCCACCTTCAAGACAAAGATGAAGGGTCCATTGTTCTTTGGTCCCCACTGGACAAAACAGACAAAATGCACACTCCATCACTCCAATTTGGCACACAACTATCACAGGTTTGTACAAGGAGATCATGGTGCCACACTCAGACTGTTATGGTGAGTTATTGTTACAGGAATGACACCCAACTTGCCACAGGTGAGCAGCACCCATGACCGAGCAGGGAGGGGTGCTTCAATCAGAATGAAGTCACTTTGCATTTTTTGAAATCACTGTTAATTCCCCAAACCTGTTCTCCAGGTGTTCAACAAAGAACAGTGACATCCTATCGGTCCTAGAACAAACTAAGTTTTGGGGGGAGTATTTTTTCTCTTGCCTCTGAGCCTTATGTTCCTCCCACAATGTAGCCAGGGAAGCATGCATTTTGGGAGCATCTCTCTCTGTGTTGTGCCATTAGAAGAGACTGCTGAGGCCATACGACCACCAGCAGAAGACAGCTGAATTCGCTTCATGTGCCAGTCTTCTGCCAGGTAGCCACTCACTCTCAATGAGGGCTCACTCCATGAGCGCCAACCAGCTGTAGCCAATAAATCATTGCCCGGAGGCCCCGTGCCCCAGCCAGGATAGGCACATATGCCTTGGCATGTAGGGGGAGTTTCCAGCTCAGGCACCAACAGTGCAATCCTTGCATGCTCAAGTTGCTACCACCATGCATGATCCCCCACACAATAGAATAGCTACCGTGCTGGATTTTTGGTGTAATATCTTTGCAAGAAAGGAAGGATGCTAAGATCTGTGCTTCTGTAAAATTTGTAAAAGAAACAGCAGGTCGATCCCAGCAATGGGGACCATATAATGAAGAATGAAAAGTTGTAAAATGCTACAAAAACTAAATCCAAGAACGGTCGGCACCTAGAAGAACATCTAATGGAAAGACAGAGGGGAAAAAAGAATAGTAGTATCATAGACATGCCACCTCTCATGGTGGCCAAGCAGATACCCACAAAAAGAGATGCAAATTATTAAGTGCAAATTGTTAAGTGCTGTGTAGAAAGGTGCAAAAAGCAATGGGGCATTGCAAAAATTGACTGTTGAAGCTAAATTTTTTTGGTCACAGAGGATCACAGATGACTGCCCATAGAATACTGATGAATAGTGAACAACCAATGGAATACAAAAAACAATATGAAAAATGATAACTACTCACAGTATAAACAAATTACAGTATTGACCTGTGGATAGCTACATAAACAGTGATAATGAGGACAGTTTATCTTATGAACTTGTGTTCCCAGGTTTATCTCTTCTTTCCTACTTTTTGAGACACTAATGCACGTGGGTTTTTATTTGTCTCAATACCTTCATTCCTTGTAAACTGTGCCTTAACAGTCCACTGGCACCAATGTGTAAATATTCCGTGAATTATAAAGGCTCAGTCACTGATCACATATAAGATATAGTTTGCAAACAGGTCTACAGGAGGTAGAACAGTCATCAAATACATTTGAAACTTCATTGTTTTGGAGTATGTGCAAATGTACTAGCACAAGATTGCCATCCTTACATGAATGACTTCTTATAATTTTACTGTGCTTGTGTTCCACTTCATTCTGGAGAAGCAGTCATGAACTGCAAATAAACAATCTGTATGACTGCGTACTGAGAAAAGGGGGGGGAGGGGAGAAAGGAAGATAGAACTCAATCTGTATACACAAGTTTCATGAATCGGTGGATACGTTTTGTTGCAAACATTAATACACACTTCATATAAACATATACAATGGAAGACGCAGTTAAATAATGAATGAAATGCAACTTCTCAGTGACAGGTCACTGGAAGCCATGGGTTTTTTTATACCAGATCTCTCGGCAAAACTACTTTATGAGGATCCAGATGTTTGCCAACAGAGTTCTATACACCTGTTACACATTTATAGGACAAAACCCACCAGCATAAAACATTAATGTGTATTGTGAAGACAAATATACATCCTGATCATGTGCTTTAGATTTAGGGAAGGCAGATCAAACTGGCTGTGTAAAGAAGATAGTAACTACCTGAATGTGTATGAAACACATTAGTGAATGCCAACCAGAAGGAATATTCTCTCTCTAATTTGTATTCACTGTATTGCTATTCACCAAGGAGAATGTCAAAAGCAAGTAACAACTCATTTGTCTAACATGACAGAATAGGGTCTGCAATATGAATGTACTCTACAACTTATTGCTAAAAAAATTGTGGAGAGTTAAAAGAAGTTTTACATAAAATGAATGAAATTTGGTAGGAGGCACAGTTCATCAGTTCACAGAAAGGAGCATTGTGTTGTTTTTGTGGCATTCTTTTAGATGTCTCTCTGTCATCCTAATGTCGAATTTTTCAACTTTCTAGAATTACAGATTTTTCTGTCAGTTGTGTCTGGACCACACTGAGTCTCTGTATATAATGGACAGCAACTAACATTTAGTTCTTCAGTACCTTGAAAATACCACTTGATGCTTCTGTAACTTTCCTTTTGACATGGAATTGCCCTTCATTCATTCGAAACACAGGCCTTCTAAGAATAATATACAATTTTAGATGCATTCTGTATTCTTATAATACAATCAAACAACTTGGAAATTTGCAATATCTTCAAGAAACATGATAGTATACTTTCCAGATCATTCACATTTACAGATTTCTATTGCTACATTTTTTTAGTAGCTAGACAAAGAGCATGAGGGAGGGCTGTGATATCAGCTGTATATTAATTGTGAATACATTTTAAATTACACACACTATGTTATTTACTGATCTCACAGCTTATGATTACATTTGATGGAACACTGATGAAGCAGTTTAACTGTAGTACCAAAAAGGTACTATACCCAGAACTTTTTAAGTGAATTAACATCATTGTTAGTAATAGATTAAAACTGTGTGCCCGACCGAGACTCGAACTCGGGATCTTTGCCTTTCGCGGGCAAGTGCTCTACCATCTGAGCTACCGAAGCACAACTCACGCCCGGTACTCACAGCTTTACTTCTGCCAGTATCTCGTCTCCTACCTTCCAAACTTTACAGAAGCTCTCCTGCATATCAGCGCACACTCCGCTGCAGAGTGAAAATCTCATTCTGGAAACATCCCCCAGGCTGTGGCTAAGCCATGTCTCCGCTATAGCCTTTCTTTCAGGAGTGCTAGCTCTGCAAGGTTCGCAGGAGAGCTTCTGTAAAGTTTGGAAGGTAGGAGATGAGATACTGGCAGAAGTAAAGCTGTGAGTACCGGGCATGAGTCGTGCTTCGGTAGCTCAGATGGTAGAGCACTTGCCCGCGAAAGGCAAAGGTCCCGAGTTCGAGTCTCGGTCGGGCACACAGTTTTAATCTGCCAGGAAGTTTCATATCAGCGCACACTCCGCTGCAGAGTGAAAATCTCATTCTGGAATTGTTAATAATAATTCAGTGTCAATCCCTTGAGCAGAGAACATTTTCACTGATTATAAAAGAGCACATGTCACAGTTGCCTACAAGAAAAGGCAGAACTATTATTCTTCACCACTCTACCTGTAAGAAACTTTTAGATCACAATAAAGATCAAATACATGTGCCCTATCTGGTCAAAACTTACCTCTTCAAGGTAACATAGGTACTTTCTCATAATACTTAATATTCAAAACACATCTTGTATTGTTCAAGGATCACAATTTGAGAATCATAAAAAGTTGTAACTAAAATGATTAAGTGTTGCCACACTTTCAAGAAACTTTCAGTATTACTCAGATGCCCACTAAGAAAATATGTTTATATATCAACCTGTTGCAAAGGTTAGAAATTACAACTTACAGTACAGAAACCAAAAGTGATGTAGTTCAAAAATGTAAACATATGGTGGTTGTTGGGAACTTGATTAATGGTTTACAACTGAGTCAATTATGTTATACAAACACTTTAAAGTAAAAATGTCTGGAATGTTGACATAAATTCAGTTACAGATGACTTCACTTATTGATAAGATAGTGGGAAACAACAATTTCTCTATGAAAGAGCCAGCTTACAAATTCAACAGCCACCACCTGATGATGTGGAACAGTTACCTTGAGAAAATATTGAGGGATACAGAAAATATATGATCCGGTGGCTGACACAATGGTATACTGCTAATGGCACGATATACGTCAATGAGGGAAACGTGAAATACGACTTACAAAATATGTAAATAGTAAGTAAAAACCACAAGAAATTATTATATATTTACAATATTAAGGAACATATCACCTGGTTCAACAACAAACTCTGGAAGGTCTCCTGCAACCATTTCTATAGGAGTTCTTTTCCTGATGATACATACACGCACTGTGTCAACCCATCCAACCAGAAGTGTAGTTGCAGTCTTCCAACACAGATTACAGCGATAGCATTCGGGCAATGCTCTACAGAAACAAATTAATATTTTAATATTTTGTTTTTAATTACAAATAAAAGTTTTCAGTTAACTGTAACCCACTGACAGGTAATGGTTCAAATGGCTCTAAGCACTGAGCTAAGCATCTAAGCTAATCAGTCCCCTAGTACTTAGAACTACTTAAATCTAACTAATCCAAGGACATCACATACATCCATGCCTTACGCATGATTCGAACCTCCGACCATAGCAGTCGCGCGGTTCCAGACTGAAGTGCCTAGAACTGCTCGGCCACTGCGGCCAGCACTAACAGGTAAGAAAAACTGGAAACACACATTTAACATTCACATATTATGAAAGTCACCACTTATGAAAAACTTGAGAGACTAACTAATGGAAAGGCAGACACACTTCAATACCTGTTGCTTATCAGTTGCAGCCCCTCACATGACCCAGTGATGTGATGAAAAGAAAGCTAGAAATGATGATGGCATGTAGGAAAATTGTATGCTGGGGAGGATGGAATAAATATAAACTGGGAAGAAAGAGGGTATGTGAGAGTCATGAAGAAGATGAACTGGTGGTGGTGGTGATAACATTACTGATAACAACAGTTTTCAAAATAATAATAATAATAATAATAATAATAATAATAATAATGTTTAACCAATTCTTGCATACAGACTGTGCATTTCTGACATGTTACTTTCACCAGCCTTGTTGGCCCGTCAACTGTGTTCAATATCATCCTGCAATTTTTCCTTGAATCTCTTCATCTACATGGTTACTCTGCAATTCACACTTAAGGGCCTGGCAGAGGGTTCACTGAACTATTTTCATACTACTTCTCTACCATTCCACTCTCCAATGGCACATGGGGAAAAAGGAACACCTAAATCTTTCTGTTCAAGCTCTGATTTTTCTTATTTTATTATGATGATCATTTCTCCCTACATAGGTGGGTGTCAACAAAATATTTTCTCATTCAGAAGAGAAAGTTGGTGATTGAAATTTCGTAAATAGATCTGGCCGCAAAGAAAACCGCCTTTGCTTCAGTGACTGCCACCCCAACTCGCGTATCATTCCAGTGACACTCTCACCCCAATTGCATGATAACATGAAATGAGCTGCCCTTCTTTACACTTTTTCGATGTCCTCCGTCAATCTCACCTGGTAAGGATCCCACACCGCACAGCAATATTCCGAGGATGGACAAGTGTAATATAGGCTGTCTCTCTTGTGGGTTTGTCGCATCTTCTAAGTTTTCTGCTAACAAAGCGCAGTCTTTGTTTCACCTTCCCCACAATATTATCTATGTGGTCTTTCCAATTTAAGTTGCCCGTAATTGTAATTCCTAGGTATTTGGTGAAATTGACAGCCCTTAGATTTGTGCAATTTATCATATACCCAAAATTTATCGGATTTCTTTTAGTACCTAAGTGGATGACCTCGTACTTTTCTTTGTTTTGTGCCAATTGCCACTCTTTGCACCATACAGAAATTCTCTCTAGATCATTTTGTAACTGGAATTGATTGTCTGATGATTTTACTTGTTGGTAAATTACAGCATCATCTGCAAACAATCTAAGGGGGCTGCTCAGATTATCACCTAGATCATTTATGTAAATCAGGAACAGCAGGGGGCCTATGACACTACCTTGCGGGATGCCAGATCTCACTTCTGTTCTACTCGATGATTTACCGCCTATCACTATGAACTGTGACCTCTCTGAGAAGAAATCATGAATACAATCACACAACTGAGACGATATTCCATATGCATGCATTCTGATTAATAGTCACTTGTGAGGAATGGTATCAAAAGCCTTCTGGAAATCTAGGAATATGGAATCGATCTGAGATCCCTTGGTGACAGCACTCATTACTTCGTGGGAATAAAGAGCTAGCTGTATTTCACAAGAATGATATTTTCTGAATCCGTGTTGGTTATGTATCAATAAGTCATTTTCTTCAAGATGATTCATGATGCTCAAGTACAGTATATGCTCCAAAAACCTACTGCAAATTAAGGTCAGTGATATGGGTCTGTATTTCAATGGGTTACTCCTATTTCCTTTCTTGAATATTGGTGTCACTTGTGCTACTTTCCAGCATGATGGCCCTCCCTGCTCTTTTTCTTCCTACAATTTCCAACTTAATTGCTTCCTTTACCAATTACCCACCACCTCTTTGTACTATTAGAGTCCTACAACCTGTATTTTTAAATTTAACTTGCACATTTCCATTTTAATGGCTGCACTAGTACATCTATTACCAATCTAGTACAGCCTTGTCCTTATACAACCCATCTTAACATTTATGTTGAACTATTTTGTTCCCTCGCTCCATGCATGTGAACCTTCATTCATTATTTTTTCCCCACCATAAGTAGACATATTCTTTTGCTTATAAGACCAATGGTCCACGAGTGTGGACCTTCTAGACCTTAGTTTTATAACCATGGAGCACCTTCCAAGCAATGATTCATCTGTTAGTTTACAGATGGTTGTATGCACAAAATGGTTACTTCTACAATTTGAAAAGGTGTGCAAATAATTATTATGCCTAAATATTAGACAAATGAGAGTCTCTGTTTCTTATCTAACATTTGCTACCTATTCTAGATGATGATGATGATGATGATGATGATGATGATGGGTTTGTGGGGCACTCAACTGTGCGGTTATCAGCACCCGTACAAATTCCCAACCTTTTCTCAGTCCAATCTCGCCACTTCCATAAACGATGATGAAATGATTAGTACAACACAAACCTATTCTAGAGCATGGGAATTAGTTCAGATTTGAATATTGTTTGTTACTGTCAAATAACCCATTTTCTGAATGTCCTCATATGTGGACCTCAAGTCATAATGCATACCTGCTAATTTCTATTTGGTCTTCAATAATGAAATACTGAAATAACTGTTATTTCTACACTCTATAGCAATGCAAGAAATAGAAGCTCATCTTAACGACAGCAATGCAAACTTATCTGATGGGGAAGGTGATGATTTTTTGTTTTTGACAAGATTGTCATGCTGAGCTTGATGAGACTGACTGGTAAAAACAACAACGATGTTAACATGTTGTGCCAGAAGCTAGGAAAGGAGGACGCCCTTGTACAGTGAATTCCTCTGACACTGAAGCTGCAGATTGTGTAGAAAATGTGAATAAAAAGCCAAGGGAAGCTGTGTTACAACCAATTTCAGAAGCTAGGATTTACAACATTGGCCAACTACCATAATTTGTTGAGGCCAGGAATGTTTCAAAATGCAGGAAACCTGGCTGCAATTCCAAGGTAAGAGACATATGCATCAAATGTGGACTGTATTTGTGTGTTGCGAAAAAATTCTTTTGAAGCTTATAGTAAAATGCACAGCAAAGATTTATTTACTGGCAGTAGAAAATTATTACTTTTCATAAATGTGTGTGATTATTATTTTCTTTCATTTATGAAGTTGTTTGGTAGCATCAGCAAAAACCTATATTGGAAATCATATATTTAAAAAATATTAACATTAAGAATCCCATTTTCTGTGCATTTGTGTCATGTTTTTTTTATTAGTTTGCTGGAAAATATGGAAAGAAAAATGTTCTGTGGTTTTCCCCCCTCTGGAATGAAGAGGTTAAAGGTTCACTGGATACCCAGTCACCCCCAGGAGTCACCTCACTAAGGACACCTATTCTAATCTTGATAATGATTTCACTTCAGTGAGGAAGAGCGTCCACAAGTTTCCTCATGGATGATACATTTAGCTGAAGTCATTCATTGATGATTAGACCTTCTAGAGCTACCAAACTGTGGTGATCTTGACTGCTTTGTTTTCTCCACTGTTCCAAATAGTGCAGGACATTTTCTATGGCATTAGCATTGGGATATTTACTGTATCAGTTGAGGTGATATGCTGCTGAATGTTCATCAAAGAGGGAATGTGTGTGAGCAGCCCTATGAACATGGCTGTTTTTAACTTTGAAGATGTGAGCATTGACAACACACACATCATGAAAATATAGAGGAAAGGGCAACACTTGGTCACTGATAGTACTTAAACAAACATTCTGGGCGATGTTCATGATAATCTTGATGAGAGTGTCCAAGGTACAGTATGAAAAACCTCCCCCAAATATCACAGAACCACTTCCAACCTGATCTACACTCCCCATACACTGTGGCTTAAACACCTCACTGGATCATTGGTGCACTCAGTGCCTTTCAGTGTTTGAAAGGAGGCAAAATCATGACTCATTGGATGACAGGAAATACCTCCAGCCAGCTACCATCCAGTTTCCGTGCTGTTTGGGCCACTGAAGAAATGCAGATCATGTGCCACTGTTAGCAACATCCTTTAGTGAGGTTTGTGACTACAAATGTCACTGCATGCAATTCCCTTCACAATATTCACTCAGGAACTTGTTCAGATGGACCATCTCTTCACTGACAGTAGTAGTTCCTGTTGGGCAGAAATTGTCACTGACAAGGCGTGACCCTTGTCTCTGGCATCCTGTTACAATAATCAAGGTTTGATTTTAGAAATGTAGTTCCAGTGGTACCACTCTGACAAGCCTTCTTAGTTGTGTAAGTGTCTCTGATCTCTAACAGTAAACACATACTGTTGAGACATTTGTTTTTGTTTCAATTAAGGAATGGGAAATAGTGCTGCAAAGGCTCAGAGCCCAATGTTTGTCAATTGTACCCTCACAAAAGACTTGTTAGATCACCGGGGCCAGGTTAACATTGCATATTATTCTTATTATATGGTTTCAAGTATTATGACATTATTTCTTAAATACTGATTATTCAAAATATATTTCCATAGGACATTACTGAATGTAAAAATATTGAAATTTATAATTGGATGATTTGCTTCTCTCTGTAGCTTGCAATGACATAAAATGCAAGTGGATGAACCAAACTGTTTAACAATTTCTATAATATAATATTTTTCCCATTTTACAGCATGCACTCGCAATTTATCATTGCTGGTGTAAGTGCAAAGTGTAGAACTGATAATCTATACTATTATACACCCCCCCCCCCTTACCCTTGCTCACTTTTTTTTGTAAATTAGGAGAGAGTATTTGCAGAAAATACATCAATAATTTACTTAAATTTTGTTCTATCAGTGAATATCTATTGCAATTCAGTTAGTTGCAAATTAAGTAGAAAGTTATTTACATACATATATGAGAAACTGTAGTGGACTGAAGAAGGAATCTTTTGTAATTCCATTAACAACTTCTCCTCAGGCAGAAAAATTTACGCAATCTACATTTGTACAATGATATGCTACAACTTTCTGCATTCTTTTCATTAATAACAATGTGACAAATCTGTGAATTAACTGCACAAATCATGTTTTTGAAACAAAATTTACTCCTACTGGAATTTATTAAGTATATTACCATTGCTTTGATATGATACCATTCTAGGTTACACCAATTTCTCATGAATTTTACAAAATAATGCTAACAATAAAACACCTGTGTAAATATTGTCATTTCTCCTACCATCTTGTTTACAGAGGATTAAACTTTTTCACAAGTGTGGAAATGATTCTTATGTTGGCTGAACATGTTGCACATACTTGCATTAGCAGCTCTCAGATTTAGCTATTAAGTGTTTACAATGTCGATATCAGTCACAAAATAAGCATTACATTATAATACATGCATTTTATTATCTTAGCCTTAGTTGGATGTTTGGCAATAATTTGGAATATATTATACACTAAACTTAACCTTAATTCCAACACATTAGAGATATTACATTCTGCAGGTAACCATAGACTGCCACCTTTCTAACACAATGGAATTTACGTTAATCTTAGTATGGTAGTGTAACATACAGGGTGATTTTTTCCACCATGTACAAACTCTAGGGATTGATCAGTGAGAGAATATGGAACAAAAAAGGTCTAATTGACCTTAGACTGTGGTCTAATATGTGCTGTACCATCCAGCCACAGTTAATGTCTGGTTTCCTCATAGAGGATAGTACTGCTCCTCATACATCATGCCCTAGCACCTGCTCTTGCCATAGTAATTGGTAATGTAGTGTCCTATTCACTTCTCTTCCTGTTTCACCATGTAGTGGATGTGATACACTGTTGGCACACTGGTTCCCTATTCAAATTGGGAGCTGGCCAACACAGTGCCTACTTATGGAAAGGCAAATGGCAATGGGTGCCAGGCAGCAAGGTTGTATCAGGAGACCTATCCCCACCGACAACAATCACAGCATACAATGTTTGCAAGAGTGCTTCACTGTTCGTCTGAGACAATTTCGTTTCGGGAAGCAGGAAATCATGAAGGGTGTACCCGAAATGTTTGGACACTAAATTTAGAGGAAAATGTGATTACCACTGTGCAAGGTGACCGCTGTGTCAGTATCAGGCATTTGGCCTGCCAGTACAGGGTAAGCTAGATGACAGTGTGGAACATTCTCCATGACAATTGTTACTATTTTAACACTTGCAGCGTATGTAGGGGTTACAAGCAATGGACTCTCCACATTGTGAGCAGTTCTGTCACTGGTTTCTTCATCAGGCAACCATGATTCCAGGATTTGTGTCAGCCATCCTATTCACAGACGAGGCCACATTTATATGGAGTGGTATCTTCAACTTTCATAACAGTCATCTGTGGGACAGTATGCAGAACCCCCATGGTTGGTGACAGCGAATCATCAGCATTGGTGCAGCTGGAATGTTTGGGTTGGGATAACTGGCAGATATACCTAAGGAACCAACCTTTCTTTCAAGTCACCTAGCATGCCAGAATTATCAGCATTTCTTGTGGGTGCCTTTGCCTCCCCTGCTGGAAGAAGCACCATTTATGATTCAAAGGGTTACGTGGCTGCTACATGATGGTGCTTCAGGCCACTTTGCAATTAATGTCTGGACACATCTCATTTGTGTCTTCCCGGGTAGATGGATTGGACGAGGGGGTCCTGTTGCATGGCTGCTCATTCACCAGATCTCCACCAGTGTGATTTATGGTTATGGGGCCATCTCAAAAGTACCATATATGCAGAGCCCATTCCAGATGTGGAGACACTGGAGCTGTGCATTCATGCTGTCTTTGACACTGTTCGGACGAAGCCTGGTCGATGTGAATGTGCGAAACAGAACGTGCTATGGCTCTTACATGCCTGCATTGCGACACGTGGAAACCATTTTCAATATATACTGTAACTGTGGCTGCATGGCATAGCATGTATTAGACCGCAGTCTCTGTAACAATGTATGACTGAATAAATGGTCTCTAGCATGGAAACCATGCATTTCCAGACATAAGTTCATTAGAACTGATAAAATGACCTGACCTGATAAAATGATTTGTTTGCCTGAAGTTTTGGGACACTAGCGTTATACTTCATTTGCACACAAAAAAGTAAACTGTATTATTTGTCAAGTGGGTAATAATATATCAGCTCTTTTAGAAACTTTGCTGTACCATGATCTTGTGTACAATTGCACGTTTTTTAATTTTAATATGCCTTACTGTCGTATAGTAGTCTAACATTTCCAGTGTCTGTAGCAGTGACTTTCATAAACTCTTTTCATCACAGAAAAATGCAAGTGCAAACTAAACAGTAAGATGCTACAAGAATTTTCATTCATTAAAAGATGGGGTGAGAATGCTGAGTATAAAGCGGTGTGAAAATCAGCATTGGACAAGGAGGATGCACTGACATAGTAACTCACATGAAGTCAAACAAACATGAAGCTGCACTTCAGGTTAACTCTTCAAGATCAAAAACTGATAACTATGTATCAGTGTAGACATCTTCAGACATGGCTAAGGAACTTTTGGTGCAAGAAGCCATATTTGCACTCAACACAGTGATCTACAACCACAATTTCAAGTCCACGGACTGTACCACTGACATAATTAACTCACTGTGCAGCAACAAGTTCTTGTGATTGCAGATGAAAGTCAAATCAGTTATCATGAATGTGATTGCACCATTTGCTGTGGAATAAATGATAACAGAAGCACAGTTTATTTCAGGGATGAGAGATTCTTCCCACCACATGGACTTCAAGATGATTTCCTCCCACATTTATGCAGTATGTGTTGAACAAAAAAATCTTTCTACGAGTTCCTTGAAGAATACATTTTACAAGTGTTAAAATACCGATTGCTGTCCCTAGACAAGTGTCTTATCATCCTGATGATTTTTTTCAAACATTCGATCTCATTCACCAGTTTTCAGTTCCTTTCAAGGTAGTTAAGTATTTACTCCAACAATACTTAATCAATGGAAAAGAAAATGCAACTATAACTGAAGTTGCAGACAAAATAAATGTACTCAACAAATTAAATGCAAGACAATCCTAAAGACTTTTGTCATCTGTGGTAAAACAGCAGTTATGTGAGTTAGGAACAGAGGGACTAGTGATACCTGATAAGTTTACAGATACCACCCTAGCTTTCTACGATACCTGCACTGAATTTATTCATGAATGGTGGAACCATTTCTGGAAGCTCTTCAGTCAATGGAATGGATCATCCTAAATAAAACCATCTGCTGGATTAGTGTGCAAGAATTCTACATTTTTGTAAATACTAGTGCCTTGTACTTCAATGTTGTTGATGCTGAACTTTTTCATGAGTACTGCTGTGTAAGTACATACCTGTGAAGGTAAATTGTTGGACTAGAATATGAAATCAAATGTTAGTGTCAGTGAAAGAGGCAGAAAATTTGTACTTTTTTTTCACAATGAGTGAGTGTATCTAAACCATATTAGAAGCTTGATTGAATTTTCACAAGCTGTTCCAGGTTATAATGAAACTACTGTAAGATGTTTTCAGTAATTAAAGTGATAGAAATCACTTTTGTTACAGGCACTTGTATGGGCTTGTACAATAAACTTCTGCAGCAAATACACACTATTAAGAATACTACTCGAGTACCGGTGAGTCTAAGTCTGTACCTTCATCTTCAATGCAAAAATATGTAAAATTTGTGTTTATATTTACACTCACATTGTAAATGCAACACCACTGTTAACTTCACATCCATAGTATGGCAGATAATGTGAAAATAAATTATTATTATTAAGCCTATATTGACGTCATTTCTATCATGTCCTCATCTTTACTTATTTTTCCTTAATTTCTGCCCTTTATTTTGAAAAAGTCCTTAATCTGGTTCTGGTTTTGTGTAACTGAAGGAAACTTGTTATCATTATGAAAAGAATATGACAGGTGGCTATAACAACAGGTATCAAAAACACTCTTGATTTAACAAAAAAATGGGGGGGTTGGGGGGGAGATTCAGCTGCAAATGAAAATGCAGCATAGTAATAGTTTATCTGCTTTTTTTCCTAGCACACAATTTCTCCTTTATGAAGACAACACTTACAGAAACAACAAAAATTAGAGACAGAAAAAAATTCTTACTCTGGGTTCCTTGTCCACTTAATCAAGCCAAGTGAACATTGTCCATACATGTCATACACTCTGACCCCTATATTACTAGCCCAGGCAACAAACTGGCCATTCCACTTTATATTTTGCACTGTTCCTTCAGCTTCATACAAGACTGTTGTCCTGATACGAGACAGGAATGTTTTTTCATGAAATACTAATCGTTCATCACCTGGAAAGCAAATAATAATACATACATGACAATGTGAAGATTACATAAGAAACTAGAAAAGCTTGTCAGCATCGTCCAATATATATATATATATATTTTCAAATTAATTTAAATTACACATAACATAAATTTAAATGGTCATAATTCTATCATAACCACAAAATGAGGTTGTTCGTCAAGCACTTCCTACACCTCTTAAATACTAATACCCTACGAAAGACTAGTTGAGTACGGCAATGAATTTCAGCTAACAATAGTGAATACTCCGGTGAAGAATCACAAGAGGAGGGGGAAAAATTGGAAAAGGGCATGAAGTACAGGAAGATTCCAGTTAGAGTACATTGTGCTTGGGCAGAGATTCCAAAACCAAATATTGGACTGTAAGGCCTACCCAGGAGCAGATACAGATTCAGATCACAATTTAGGTAGGAATGATGAAGTGTAGGCTGAAGTTTAAGAGACTAATCAGGAAGAATCAATGCACAAAGAAGTGGGAGATACACTTATAGTTCTCTGAGGCTACAGATACTGCGATGATTAATAGCTCAGTAGGCAGCTCTGTTGAAAAGGAATGGACACCCCTAAAAAGGGCAATAACAGGAGATAGAAAGAAAAACATAGGTACACAGAAGGTAACTGCAAAGAAACCATTGGTAACAGAAGAAATCATGCAGTTGATCGACAAAAGAAGGAAGTACAGAAATGATCAGGGAAATACAAGTCACTTAGGAATGAAGTAAATAGTAAGTGCTGGGAAACTAAGCTGAAATTGCTGCATTAAAAACATCAAGAAACTGAAAAATAAATGATTGTTGGAAGGACTGATTCAGCATATAGAAAAGTCACAACAACCTTTGGTGAAATTAAAAGCAAGAGTTGTAACATTAAGAGTGCAATGGAAACTCTACATCTGCATCTACAAAGATATTCCGCAAGCCACTGCATGGTGTGTGGCGGAGGGTATTGTGTACCACTACTTGTCATTTCCTTCCTGTTGCATTCGCAAAAAGGGTGAGGGAAGAATGACCGCCTATATGCCTCTGTATGAGCCCTAATTTCTCATATCTTTTCTTCATGGTCCTTACGCACAATGTGTGGTGGCAGCAGTAGAATCGTTTGGCAGTCAGCTTCAAATGCTGGTTCTCTAAATTTTCTCAATAGTGTTTCTCAAAAAGAACGTCACCTTTCCTCTGGGGATTCCCATTTGAATTCCACTGTTAAACACAGAGGAGAGAGCAGAAGTTTTAAACAATACACTGAAGGCATCTATGAGGGGGAGGACGTGTCTGACAACATGATAGAAGAACAAACAGGAGCTGACAGGGAAGAAAGAGGGGATCCAGTACTTGAATCAGAATTTAAACAAGCTTTGGATGACTTAAGATCAAATAAGGGAGAATATACAGATAACATTCCACTGGAATTTTTTATATCGTTAGGAGAAGTATTAAGGAAATGACTATTTTGGCTGGTGTAGAATGTATGAGATTGGCAACATACCATCAGATTTTCAGAAAAATATCATCCACAGAATTCCAAAGATAGGAAGGGCAGATAACTGTGAGAACTATTGCACAATCAGCTTAACAACTCATGCACCCAAGCTGCTGATAAGAATATACAGAAGAATGGAAAAGAAAACTGAGGAACACTATTGAGAAAATTTAGAGAACCAGCATTTGAAGCTGACTGCCAAACGATTCTACTGAGGATTGGTTAGGTGGTGATAAGTTTGGCTTTAGCAAAGCTAAAAACACCACAGAGGCAGTTCTGACATTGCACCTGATAATGGAAGCAAGACTGACAAAAAGTCAAGATAAGTTTATAAGATTTGTTAACCAAGGAAAAGCATTCGACAATGGAAAATGGTGCAAGATGTTTGACATTCTGAGAAAAATAGGGATAAGTTGTATGGAATGTGGGTAATATACAAATGTAGATGAACCAAGAAGGAACAGTAAGACTGGAAGAGACAGAGCAAAGGCTGTAAGACACGGATGTAGTCTTTCGCCACTACTGTTCAATAGACACATCAAAGAAGCAGTGATGGAGAGAAAGGTTCAAGAGTGGGATTAAAAGTGAAAGGACATCATTGATAAGATTTGCTGATGGCATTGCTATCCTCAGTCAAAGTGAATAACAATTACCGGATCTGTTAAATGGAACGAACAGACCAAAAAGTACAGAATATGGATTGAGAGTAAATCAAAGGAAGACAAAAATAATGAGAAGTAGCAGAAATGAGGATAGTGAGAAACAAAGTCAGAACTGGGGCTCGAGAAGTAGACAAAGTTAAGGAATTCTGTTACCTAGCAGCAAAATAACTCTTGATGGATGGAGCAAGGAGGGCATAATATGCAGACTAGTACTGGCAAAAAGGGTGTTCCTGGACAAGAGAAGTCTACTAGTACCAAACATAGGCCTTAATTTGTTGAAGAAATTTCTGAGAATGAAAGTTTGGAGCACAGCTTTCTACAGTAGTGAAACATGGACTGTGGGAAAACTGGAACAGAAGAGAATTGAAGCATTTGAGGTATAGTGCTACAGAAGAATGCTGAAAATTAGGTGTCTGATAAGGTAAGGAGTGAGAGGGTTATTTGCAGAATCAGCAAGGAAAACAATATATGGAAAACACTGACAAGAAGGAGAAGGAGATTCGTGTTTAATATCCTGTTGACAGTGAGGTCATTAGAGAGGGAGCCAAGCTCAGATTAGGGAACATGGAGAAGGAACTCAGATGTACCATTTCAAAGGAAACTTACCGGCATTTGCCTTAAGTGATTTAGGGAACTCACAGAATACCTAAATCAGGATGACTGGACACAGGTTTGAATCGGCAACTTCCCAAATGGAAGTCCAGTGTGCTAACCAGTGCAGTAGCTCACTTGGTGATAAGAAGGGACAGGATGATATGACATCTGTCGAGATATAACGGAAAACTACCATGGGACTAGAGGGAGCTGCTGAAGGCAAAAACTGTAGAGGAAGATAGGGACTGGAATACATCCAGCAAATAATTGAGGACATACGTTGCAATTGCTACTCTGAGATGAAAAGGTTGGCACAGGAGAGGATTCAGGCAGGCCACATCAGACTAGTCAGAAGACTGGAGCCTCTAAAGCATTGGAACACTTCACTGATGAAAGAACACACTACCATGTCTAGAGCAAAGGTGGATGATTATAATTGATTCTATGACCAACTCTGCATTGTTAACCATACACGCTTATTAGTAGTTCCTGAAGTCAGGAAAAAGCTACCATTTTCTTTTTGACAGACTAAAATTTTCAGGTTGTAACTAGTGCAGACCCATCTGCAGACAATAACTTCTTGTTTTGTGACTCAGTTCAAATAGTGCAGTAATAAATCCAAAGTTTTATTTTCTGTAATAATGTAATTTGCATACATGTTTAAAACATTTTTGAGCATTTTCTTCAATGAAGGGAGAAGATGTACCACATGGTTCTCTGCGATGTCAGTTACCTACTATAAGGAAAGCTTCCTATGTTCTAAATGTCTTAAAAATTTCTGTGAACTGTAACTGCTAATGGGCACAGAACTCTCTAGTGAAGTACAATGTGTCTGACATGATGAAATCATTTGGTTGCCAAATTACTGCTTTATTGAGCGATCGCTGCCAAAGAAATCTTGTAAATCGTGACACGGGATTTATTTTGAGTGGAAAGGAATAAAGGTAATGTTTTGAGCTGTTTGGAGTTGTGGAAGGCAAGGGAGCAACTGCTAACATAGTGCACTTAATAGAAATCACATATGAACTGTAACATTACAGCCCCCCTCCCCCTCCCAAACCTGTAGTTCCCACATTTGCTATCAAATCACATTGTGAAAATCTCTCACTATTTCCTTGAGGCAATTACCTAACATCTTCAGGATCATAGATGCTGGAGACTGTTGGAAAGTAGCAACTACTGGTATCTGTATTGGAAAACTCTTCTTGTGGTGACTGCAACTAGGATCTGTGTGTGTTCCCAAAAGCTGACCAGTAGCCTCATCCCTTCCCCTTTTTAGAACCAAAACAAGGCCTTTCACATAGATGTGGTAATAAAAACTGTAAAAATTAGTTACATCCAATAAAATGTTTTATTTAGATTAAGAATCACAATAATTTTTATAAAAATCTGTACAAAAAATTCAGAATTTCAAGGTAACTAATTTACACTCTTTGGTGCTTGGAACGGCATATTTTAAACCCTCTGCCAGCTTTTCCATAGTAGCTTCTAAAAACTAAAAAAATGTTAATCTTGAAAAATGATATTATTCAAATCTTTGTATCTCATGATCTGTTTCATACAATGAAAAAATTTTTAGTCAAGTTACTGAAAGTTTAATTTGGTTTCAAAATGTTATTTCATAGGCTTTTACTATACAACCCGCCTTTTAACAGGACTTGCAATACTTTGACAATAGACATGAACAATGTGAGGTGATGAGTACGGAATTTTCAAGGTGGTGAAAAGGATGTGCATGACAAGCCACGGGCCGGTCGATTCTGCACAGCTGTCATGCCTCGCAATCAAGAGTGGCTTCCTCATCTCATCTGTGCTGATCGGCGGATAACGACCAGAGAATTGTGTACAAAGCTGAATGCCGGCTGTAATTCCTTGGAAACAATGTTGGAACATCTTGGATATCGCAAAGTCTGTGCGAGATGGGTCCCGCAGATACACCGCTGGTGATTAAAATTTCTACACCGAGAAGAAATGCAGATAATAAATGGGTATTCATTGGACAAGTATATTATACTAGAACTGACATGTGATTACATTATCATGCAATTTGGGTGTATAGATCCTGAGAAATCACCACCCAGAACAACCACCTCTGGCCGTAATAACCGCCTAGATATGCCTGGGCATTGAGGCAAACACATCTTTGATGGTGTGTACAGGTACAGCTGCCCATGCAGCTTCAACACGATACCACAGTTCATCAAGAGTAGTGACTGGAGTATTGTGACGAGTCAGTTGCTCGGCCACCATTGACCAGACGTTTATAATTGGTGAGAGATCTGGAGAATGTGCTGGCCAGGGCAGCAGTCAAACATTTTCTGTATCCAGAAAGGCCAGTCCAGGACATGTAACATGCAGTTGTGCATTATCCTGCTGGAATGTAGGGTTTCGCGGGATCGAATGAGGGGTAGAGCCATGGGTCATAACACATCTGAAATGTAACGTCCACTGTTCAAAGTGCCGTCAATGTGAACAAGAGGTGACCGAGATGTGTAACCAATGGCACCCCATACGATCATGCCGGGTGATACGCCAGTATGGCGATGACGAATACACGCTTCCAATATGCATTCACTGCGATGTCACCAAACACTGATGCGACCATCATGATACTGTAAACAAAAACTGGATTCATCCAAAAAGATGACGTTTTACCATTCATGCACCCTGGTTTGTCGTTGAGTACACCATCACAGGCACTCCTGTCTGTGATGCAGCATCAATGGTAACCGCAACCATGGTCTCCAAGCTGATAGTCCATGCTGCTGCATCCCCATCTGTTGACTCAGAGATTGAGACGTGGCTGCACAACCTGTTACAGCCATGCGGATAAGATGCCTGTCATCTCGACTGCTAGTGATACAAGGCCGTTGGGATCCAACACAGCTTTTCGTATTATCCTCCTGAACCCACCGATTCCATATTCGGCTAACAGTCATTGGATCTCGACCAACGCGAGCAGCAATGTTGCGATATGATTAACCGCAATCACGATAGGCTACAATCCGAGCTTTATCAAAGTCGGAAATGTGATGGTACGCATTTCTCCTCCTTACACAAGGCATCACAACAGCATTTCACCAGGCAATACCGGTCGATTGCTGTTAGTGTATGAGAAATCGGTTGGAAACTTTCCTCATGTCAGCATGTTGTAGGTGTCGCCACCGGCGCTAACCTTGTGTGAATGCTCTGAAAAGCTAATTATTTGCATATCACAGCATCTTCCTCCTGTCAGTTAAATCTCATCTCTGTAGCATGTCATCTTCATGGTGTAGCAATTTTAATGGCCAGTAGTGTAAATTCACACTTAACACCCAGAAGTTAATACATACTTTGATTTAAAATACAAATACAGCTTACATGGCACAGAAAAAAATTAACAAAATACAAGATGTTTAACTTTTTCCCCAAATATTTGGCAAACCAAGTATAGGCCTATGCTTAAAAGAATCATCCCACAAGCAGAACAAATCTGCGTAGAAGCCAGTTTTTCCACTTCCAGTAATATTATAGCTATAAAGCTTCAGCTATAAAGCTGTGTTCTGGGGTCTATAGTAAGGATACCTCTGTGACATGATTGCTCACAGTTGCAATATGATCAGCTCAGTCCTGAATGCTTGTCTATGTTCAAATATCACTAATTTGCTATACAACATTTAATTTGCTCTGCTCAGAATCCTTCTGACAGCTTCCTTTCAGAGTCTCTTCTGCATAGAATGTGCATCCACGTAGGGAAGTGGTAGATTAAAGAAAGATCAATTTCCACTTCCCAGTCTGCAATACTTGCGTGTGCAGATGAACAGAATGCCAGGTCAGTATTTGAGAACAACCTTGTGGCTAAGCTGAAACGTATTGTTTGGCCTCTTTCTGTTGCTTGAGCTCCAAGGCCATGATGTGGATTAAAGTTCACAAAAATCTTTATGAAGGTAGAAAGGAAATATTTTTTGTAATGGGCTCCTCGTCTCTCTCAACAACTACAAATGTTTTTTGACACACTTGTGCTTTGTTACTCTCTTTACAATAATTCCTGTGATTTTCTTCTAAGGAGGACTGTGCACCTGAGCTTTCAATGTCAGCTGTTTGTTAGTACCCCTGGAACAGTCCACCCTTTCCACTGGGAGTTTCAGTTTGAGCAGAAAGAGCCATTTTGTTGCCGCAAAGCACAATGGTAAGAAAGTTAGGTGTGTGTGTGTGTGTGTGTGTGTGTGTGTGTGTGTGTGTGTGTGTGTGTTTTTTTTTTTTTTTTTCTAGCTCATCAAAGGATAACTCTGAAAGCTACCAAGTTTTCCTTCTTTTGACTCAATGCTTTGCCTTTTTTTATGGCCTCCATTAGGTTTGGAAAGCATGGACCAATTAATGAACAATAAAAGATCGAGTGATTGCATATGCTTTTCAGCAAAGAATAGTAGAATAAAAGGAAATAAACAGCATTCCCTTGCCAGATTTCACTCAAAATTTGTGTTCCTTGGCAAAACACAGTTTTTAGGTAAATTCTCACTCAATATTTTTCTGGCACTCTTAATCGAGTTTTGTGACTAGAATGAGACATATATTAAATGCATGCAGAAGCCATTTACACAACAAATGGGTCTAATTTTACAGGACTGGCAGTGTGATCACTCATAACTGTCTTGACTGAAATTTAATTAATAGGTAAATAAAAAGTTAAAAGTCTACAAAGACAGCACTTGAACCAGTTCCACAGTTTTAAGAAGTGGAAAAGAATTTGTGGGTGCAATAATTGGTATTGGAAGAAAGGAATGAAGGAAAATGAGGGTACTCTTCAGATATGGAGCACAAGCTCAGACTGCAGAAGGATGGGGAAGGAAGCTGCCCAAGCTCTTTCAAAGGAACCATGCCACCATCTGCCTTAAGCAATTTAAGAAAATTATTCAAAACCTTAATCTAGATGGCCAGATGGGGATTTGAATCACCATCCTCCTGAATATGCGTTCCGTGTCTTATCACTGGACCAACTCACTCTGTGTTTGAATGGAATAGTACTTCCATACACACTGCAGGTATTGCAATATTTAAAATTTTTAACTAGAATATGATTGTCACAACAGTCTCCTATTAAAGAAATCTATTTTATTCTCATACAGCAGAACAAACTGTTTTAAGGATTACATTGTCACTCAGATTATTTAGTGTCTGCAATGAAAATCAGTCTCCTGTAGTAAAACTTCATAAAAAATTGATGCCTTCTACCATACCACAGAAAAAATTGTTTTACCACATAGCTATTATTGCTTCAATATTTTTATTTCTATGGCTGTGAAGAATTGAGGTGACAATCCATACGTAATTAAATACTACATTAATACAAAAATTTACATGTGTCCTTAATTCCATTTAGATGACATTGCATTTTGTGTCTCTTAAGAGTAAAAATAATAATTCTATGGCCAAAGGAAATACAAGGATTTTTATTATGATTTCTACAAAACATAGCCAGACACTTCTTAACCATTTTAAGATTAACTGGCAATTAGATGGGCAGCAAGCATTTCCTAATAAATCACACTAGTGCCAACTAAACAAAAAGAGAACTGTGGGATCTAAGACATACACCACCTTGTGATACAGCGTCATAACACCTGTGAAAGTGCACAACTATTGCAATCGAACAAAACTGAAAACTGTGAGACCTATATGCTTATCACAGACAACTCCTATTTCACCAGGTCTTTAGGATACAAAGAGAAAAGAACACACACACACACACACACACACACACGCACACACACACACACACACACACACACACACACACACACACAGAGAGAGAGAGAGAGAGAGAGAGAGAGAGAGAGAGAGAGAGAGATGCAAAATCATGTAGTTGGCCTTTTTTTAACACCTTAAATAAAGAGAATAGTTGACAAAGAGCAGACTATAATTCCAAAGAAAGCAAATAAATGAGACTGACCCAGTCAGTTTTAATTTAATGGTATGACAGTCCCTAAGTTTAGGCTATAATCCAAACTATACACAGGGGGAAAAAAAAACCACTCCACTTTGCATTCGGCAAGTGATTCCTCATCCAAATTCAAGACAAAAGTGTATCTTAGCAAAACCCTGTCCCACCAACAGGTTTAATAGAAATGCAATTTAAAAAACAAGGCTCTGGCAATGCATTCAGTGTGGCCATGAACAGGTAGCAACAGGTCTGTGCTATGCCGGAGCTGTCCCATTAGCTCAGTGAAATGAAGGAATGCTGCAGGGAACGATATGCAGATTCTCTGATGTTTGAGTTGTGTTCAAGTAAAACAGTTTTTTTTTCTTTTTTTCAATTAAAGTATCAAATTGTATCCAATTTACACCTCCAAAATGCAGTATCTTATGGACTTCTTTCTTTTACTGTTACATTTACTTAAACACAAAGAAATAAAATGAACATCTTACAGCTGTAAACTACCACTTCATTTCATCCATGACACACATAAAGACAATAGAAAATAATAGTGGATACAGTAACATTGCATGTATTCAATGAGGTATGAAAAGCACAATGGGTAGGCTACACCAGCTCGTATATTATGCTACACACAATAATTTCATTCTATAAGTCTGACATCCAGGCTTATCTTCACAGAGCTGGTACGTATACATACAAGCAATTTTTGCTTTAGAAAAAATGTTCAAAGTGACCACCTGGCATTTGCAAACACTTCATCACTCATTGGACCATGCAACACACCTGCAACCACCATTGCCAAAGCAGCACGAGCTATTAGGTCATGTACATCCATGGGTTGAGGTACTATAAACTTGTTCCTTTAAGTGTCCCCACAAATAAAAATTCAGTGAATTAAGGTCCACAGTATATGGCGGCCAGAACATTGGACCCTTACAACCAATCCATTACTCTGGAAACACTTCATTTAAATAGTTATGCACATTCATTCCAAAGTGTAGCAGTGCACTATCATGCTGAAACAATAGCTGTTGCTGAACATCATGTGGAACATTTTCTAATGCATCAGGCAAAGTAGTACAAAGAAACATACAATACAGGGGTGCATACAACTTGTCCAGCAATAGGTAAAGGCCCAAAAGTACTCCTCCCATGTTTCCAGCCCACAGGTTTATGTCAAACTATGCGTGAAAGTCACATTAACAGATGATATGTAGGTTGTGTTCCAACCAATAATGATGCTGTGGTGATTGATAATACCTTCATGAGTGAAGCTAGATTTGTCAGTCCCTATCACATTATTTATAAAATGTTCATTATCCTCCACTTGGTGCAAAAGCCACTCACATAGCTGTAGTTGTCAAATGTTGTCTTCTGGCTGCTGATGTTGAGTTAATGTATAATGATACGGATGCAGTTCTTCATCATACGAAACTTCAACAATCAGTCTTTGACATATCTGGAAGTGCCTTGTAGTATCACAGGTACTTTGCCGAGATGATTGGTGAATAGTTTTAAGAATCATGTCCTCGTGTTTGTGGAGTATGTCTAGTCCTTCGATGACATCTGTCCATAACTTGTGGACAACTATTACCGGTTTCCCTAAGGTGTCGCTCCTGGTGATGAAAAACATTATTATCGGGATGGTTCCTTTGAGGATATTGTACAGCATATGCAAGAGCAGCAGCTGCAGCTTGGTTATCAGATGCACCCAGCACCAAAAGCATATCAAAGTGTTCATCATTTGTGAACTCCTCTGGGAAGCTGTTCTACATGTACTTGACAGGACCAGTTATGGTTGTGCGCTGCACGGTTAGTAGATACATGCATGAAGTTTAGTGGATCACTCTGTCATGTGATACACTATTGTCATGTGACAAGACCATTTCCAGCTTATAACTGATGAGAACTAGGGAATGGACATCTAAAAGATAAGAAAGGAACCTGACACGGATTCAAACCATAGCTCCATGGCGGGCATGCATTTGATGTGCCAGCAGTCTACTCAGTGAGCTATGATGGCTGTTACAGTAGTGTGGGGTGATACATGTTTTTTTGTACGGTTCGAAGCACTGCATGATATGACGGTCTCACCATCTCTTCGTTTTCATACTTTCGTTTTCAAAATGCACCCAATGTGATTTCGCTAGATAAATCTTGATGAGGAATCACATGCTGACCTCCAAGTATGGCACTTTTTCTTCACCCTGTATAATATTTACACACAAGTCTTGCACTTATTTCAGCAACAACAAAAACAGAGAGCAAGTCCACACTTACATTTATTGCTGAATTCTTATCAAAATAAGAAAAGCACATGCTACACAGTGATGTGCTGAAGTGTGTATACCATAAGAATATAAAAAAACCAAAGATTTTCCTGCCAGAGTACACACTCATGGTTCACAGGATAATGTTCCATTTGGAGATGAAGAAAAGTAATAGCACTTTACCCTATATTTGTTATGAGGTGAAAAAATGTCGAGGGAAGACACTTGGTTTCACTGGCTACAGTTTATTATTCCATCACTATCAGTCACTCTTCCTGCTACTGACTCAGGAATCTCAGACTTATCAGGGAGGTAACATAGGGGGCAGCATATGTGTGCTTGGAAAACTATACATTTCTTCATCTATCGCTACATATTATTCATCTGCTTCTCATACTCTTTCTCTACTACTGTTTAAAACTGATCTTACTTTATGCAACTTCTTATCAGTCATACAAACACTGAGCTTGTTACAGTTCTCTGAATCTGTTACTTGTTTTGTAACCAGTAGTATATTTTAAGGACTTTAATGCATGTAGGCATTTTTTTTTTTTTTTTCAGGAAACCCAATGGATTATCAATGAATTTGAGAATCCTATCCAGCTTGGTTCTAAATGTGGCCCCTTAACATGAATTATCTGGACAGTGGCTACCACAGAAAATATGTAGATAAATGCGGACAGAAAGGAGGCAGATACTGTTTTGTTTGAAACTTCCTGGCAGATTAAAACTGTTTGCCAGGCTGGAACTTGGACCTTGGCTTGGTCCTTTGCCTTTTGGGGGCAAGTGCTCTACTGACTAGGCTATCCAAGCACAAGTCACACGAACAGATTTACTTCCACCAGAACCTCATATGCCAGGAAGTTTCAAATCAGCACACATTCCCCTGCAGAGTGAAAATTCATTCTGGAAACAATTTTGTTTGTAATGCAACTTCGCTGCCTTTCTGGCATTATTCTCGGCTTTACTTTTGTAAGAGTGCAACAATACTGTCATTTTCATAGTTTTCAATTTTATGCATCACAATCAGTATTTATTTTCACCAGGTGCATTACAAAATATCATACTTGGGGCAAAGAGGAAAAGTTGCAGGGTTGGGGGAGGTGGTGCACCGAGGGGAATGCCTATGTTTCCTGTGAAACTTTTTAAACTTCTTAAAAAGAGAAATAAGTTCCCTTCCTCTCTTTATTGTGTATTGTCATGTCCAGATAGAAACAACTGTATGGTACATTACATTTGTATGAGCAATTGTGTCACCACTTTTAATTTACTGATTTTTTAATATAGCTGCTAGATGTGTACAGTAATATCCTACACTTGCCAGCTGGATACAGTGAAAATTTCTAAACAAGACAATGAACTGTACAGTAGTAAAAATACTTAGTAATTTATATCACAGGCAAATACAAGGCAATCTCATAAATACTATCTAAACAGGAAATTTACAAAATTGGGAAAAAAGAGAGCAAAAGCTCAACTCACCAGTAATAAACCTTCGTCCTGAACCTGGTTTTGAATAATATGGATCAATTGCTACACATCTGACCAGTCTTCCAATCACCACCTCTTGATTATGCTCACTTGAGCAGAGCCCACTAATAAAAATCTGGTCCAATAACAAACTTCTGAATTATTATACAGATACATACAAAATATACACACAAATAGAAAATAATATAAAGTTTTAAATACCCATAAATACTAACACAATGACTCCTGCCAAATACTTAAAAAGAACACATTGGTTATACACATAACACCTACCTCTCTAAGACTTCTCCCTGTGTTTTTCATTCTATTGGAATTCAAAGTCACTAACTGCTTGACCTGTCTTTGTATTTAAGATTATTTTCAGTTTAATTTGGTTAAAATATGCTTCTCTGCTGAGTTCAATACTCTTAGATGATAATTCTTACAATTCAACAGTTTTGTAGGCCTTACTTTTGTTCAATTCAATTGTTATGAAATCAGCTCCTAGTCTATACGTACTTACAAATTCCAAAACAAAACAACAAAAGTAAATAAACACAACAAACTAACATGGTGCTATAATGGCCTAGATGTGATGCAAACAACAGAACATATGAAAACAAAGACTCATTGTATAGCTGATGGATCATGCAAGTTAGCAGGAACGCAAGGAAGACTGAAAACACTGCTGAGTTTTCAGACAGTGTCCATCTTCATACTAACTGAAAAAAACCATACATGCACAGTTACTGTATCCTGGCCAACTATACTGTCCTAGTGCTGCAGCCAGTGCAGCCAGGAGAGAAGGTTCAGATGGCACAAGTTGTGAAGTGGCTATTGAGATCAAGCATATAGCACTCAGCAACATGTTCTGCCACTGGGTGTTCAACTTTGCTCATGTTCGAAGTTTAGAGGAGGCCACTCATTCAGGTGGACAGCTAGTTGGTGGTCATGCCCACATATTGGATGTACAGAAGCTACAGCAGGGTTTTTATGTGACAAGACTAACTTCACAGGTGGCCCTGGCTATGATAGAGTTGGAAACACCAATTATGGGGCTCGAATATGATGTGTTGTGTGGGTACACAGGACAGGTCTTGATATTATGTCTTCCGCAGGCCTATAAACCACATGGCAATGGGCTAGGTGCAGGTGTGGCATAAGGATGGACCAAGCTCCACATCTACATCACTACTCTGAAAATCACACTTAAGAACTTGGAAGAGGGTTCAGCAAATCAACTTCAAACCAATTCTCTATTATTCCATTTTCGAACAGCATGAGGAAAAACTGGCAGCTATGTCTTCCCATGGGAGCTCTGATTTCTCTTATTTTATTATGATAATCATTTCTCCCTATGTAGGTCAACATTTTGCATTCACAGGAGAAAGCTGGAGACAGAACTTTCATGAGAATATCCTGTCACAATGAAAAATGTTTTTGTTTCAATGAGTTCCACCCCAAACCCTGTATCATGTCTGTGACAGTCTCTCCCCTACTTCTTGATAATCCAAAACATGCTGCCCTTCTTGGAACTTTCTCAATGTACTCCGGCAACCCTATCTGCTAAGGATCCCACACTGTGCAGCAGTACTTCAAAAGAGGATGGGCAAGCATTGTGTAGACAGCCTCTCAAGTAGATCTGTTGTATGTTCTAAGTGTTCCGCCTATAAAATGCATTCTTTGGTTTGCTTTCCCCACAACATTTTCAACGTGTTCTGTCCAAGTTGTCTGAACTGTAATTCCTAGGTATTTAGTTGAATTAATAGCCTTCAGATTTGACTGACTTATTGTATGAAGCCCCCCCCACACATGAACCATGGACCTTGCCATTGCTGGGGAGGCTTGCGTGCCTCAGCGATACAGATGGCCGTACCATAGGTGCAACCACAACGGAGGGGTATCTGTTGAGAGGCCAGACAAACGTGTGGTTCCTGAAGAGGGGCAGCAGCCTTTTCAGTAGTTGCAGGGGCAACAGTCAGGATGATTGACTGATCTGGCCTTGCAACATTAACCAAAACGGCCTTGCTGTGCTGGTACTGCGAACGGCTGAAAGCAAGGGGAAACTACAGCCGTAATTTTTCCCAAGGACATGCAGCTTTACTGTATGATTAAATGATGATGGCATCCTCTTGGGTAAAATATTCCGGAGGTAAAATAGTTCCCCATTCGGATCTCCGGGCGGGGACTACTCAGGAGGATGTCATTATCAGGAGGAAGAAAACTGGCGTTCTACGGATCGGAGCGTGGAATGTCAGATCCCTTAATCGGGCAGGTAGGTTAGAAAATTTAAAAAGGGAAATGCATAGGTTAAAGTTAGATATAGTGGGAATTAGTGAAGTTCAGTGGCAGGAGGAACAAGACTTCTGGTCAGGTGACTACAGGATTATAAACACAAAATCAAATAGGGGTAATGCAGGAGTAGGTTTAATAATGAATAGGAAAATAGGAATGCGGGTAAGCTACTACAAACAGCATAGTGAACGCATTATTGTGGCCAAGATAGATACGAAGCCCACACCTACTACAGTAGTACAAGTTTATATGCCAACTAGCTCTGCAGATGATGAAGAAATTGAAGAAATGTATGATGGAATAAAAGAAATTATTCAGATAGTGAAGGGAGATGAAAATTTAATAGTCATGGGTGACTGGAATTCGAGTGTAGGAAAGGGGAGAGAAGGAAATGTAGGTGAATATGGATTGCGGCTAAGAAATGAAAGAGGAAGCCGCCTAGCAGAATTTTGCACAGAGCACAACTTAATCATAGCTAACACTTGGTTTAAGAATCATGAAACAAGGTTGTATACGTGGAAGAACCCTAGAGATACTAAAAGGTATCAAATAGATTATATAATGGTAAGACAGAGATTTAGGAACCAGGTTTTAAGTTGTAAGACATTTCCAGGGGCAGATGTGCACTCAGACCACAATCTATTGGTTATGACCTGTAGATTAAAACTGAAGAAACTGCAAAAATGTGGGAAATTAAGGAGATGGGACCTGGATAAACTGAAAGAACCAGAGGTTGTACAGAGTTTCAGGGAGAGCATAAGGGAACAATTGACAGGAATAGGGGAAAGAAATACAGTAGAAGAAGAATGGGTAGCTCTGAGGGATGAAGTAGTGAAGGCAGCAGAGGATAAAGTAGGTAAAAAGATGAGGGCTGCTAGAAATCCTTGGGTAACAGAAGAAATATTGAATTTAATTGATGAAAGGAGAAAATATAAAAATGCAGTAAATGAAGCAGGCAAAAAGGAATACAAACGTCTCAAAAATGAGATCGACAGGAAGTGCAAAATGGCTAAACAGGGATGGCTAGAGGACAAATTTAAGGATGTAGAAGCTTATCTCACTAGGGGTAAGATAGATACTGCCTACAGGAAAATTAAAGAGACCTTTGGAGAGAAGAGAACCACGTGTATGAATATCAAGAGCTCAGATGGCAGCCCAGTTCTAAGCAAAGAAGGGAAGGCAGAAAGGTGGAAGGAGTATATAGAAGGTTTATACAAGGGTGATGTACTTGAGGACAATATTATGGAAATAGAAGAGGATGTAGATGAAGACGAAATGGGAGATACGATACTGCGTGAAGAGTTTGACAGAGCACTGAAAGACCTGAGTCGAAACAAGGCCCCCGGAGTAGACAACATTCCATTAGAACTACTGACGGCCTTGGGAGAGCCAGTCATGACAAAACTCTACCAGCTGGTGAGCAAGATGTATGAGACAGGCGAAATACCCTCAGACTTCAAGAAGAATATAATAATTCCAATCCCAAAGAAGGCAGGTGCTGACAGATGTGAAAATTACCGAACTATCAGTTTAATAAGTCACAGCTGAAAAATACTAACGCGAATTCTTTACTGACGAATGGAAAAACTGGTAGATGCGGACCTCGGGGAGGATAAGTTTGGATTCCGTCGAATTGTTGGAACACGTGAGGCAATACTGACCTTACGACTTATCTTAGAAGAAAGATTAAGAAAAGGCAAACCTACGTTTCTAGCATTTGTAGACTTAGAGAAAGCTTTTGACAATGTTGACTGGAATACTCTTTTTCAAATTCTAAAGGTGGCAGGGGTAAAATACAGGGAGCGAAAGGCTATTTACAATTTGTACAGAAACCAGATGGCAGTCATAAGAGTCGAGGGGCATGAAAGGGAAGCAGTGGTTGGGAAAGGAGTGAGACAGGGTTGTAGCCTCTCCCCGATGTTATTCAATCTGTATATTGAGCAAGCAGTAAAGGAAACAAAAGAAAAATTTGGAGTAGGTATTAAAATTCATGGAGACGAAGTAAAAACTTTGAGGTTCGCCGATGACATTGTAATTCTGTCAGAGACGACAAAGGACTTGGAAGAGCAGTTGAACGGAATGGACAGTGTCTTGAAAGGAGGATATAAGATGAACATCAACAAAAGCAAAATGAGGATAATGGAATGTAGTCAAATTAAATCAGGTGATGCTGAGGGAATTAGATTAGGAAATGAGACGCTTAAAGTAGTAAATGAGTTTTGCTATTTAGGAAGTAAAATAACTGATGATGGTCGAAGTAGAGAGGATATAAAATGTAGACTGGCAATGGGAAGGAAAGCGTTTCTGAAGAAGAGAAATTTGTTAACATCGAATATAGATTTATGTATCAGGAAGTCATTTCTGAAAGTATTTGTTTGGAGTGTAGCCATGTATGGAAGTTAAACATGGACGATAACTAGTTTGGACAAGAAGAGAATAGAAGCTTTCGAAATGTGGTGCTACAGAAGAATACTGAAGATAAGGTGGATAGATCACGTAGCTAATGAGGAGGTATTGAATAGGATTGGGGAGAAGAGAAGTTTGTGGCACAACTTGACTATGAGAAGGGATCGGTTGGTAGGACATGTTTTGAGGCATCAAGGGATCACAAATTTAGCGTTGGAGGGCAGCGTGGAGGGTAAAAATCGTAGAGGGAGACCGAGAGATGAGTACACTAAGCAGATTCAGAAGGATGTAGGTTGCAGTAGGTACTGGGAGATGAAGCAGCTTGCACAGGATAGAGTAGCATGGAGAGCTGCATCAAACCAGTCTCAGGACTGAAGACAACAACAACAACAACAACAACAACAACAACAACAACATTGTATGAAGTTTAGCGGACTACTTTTAGCACTCATGTGGATAACCTCACACTTTTTATTATTTAGGGTCAATTGCTAATTTTCACACCATAGAGATAGCTGATCTATATTATTTTGCAATTGGTTTTGATCTTCTGATGACTTTACTAGACAAGAAATGACAGCATCATCTGCTAACAACCTAAGATGGCAGCTCAGATTGTCTCCTAAGTCATTTATATAGATAATGAACAGCAGAGGACTTATATAACACTACCTTGGGGTATTCCACAAATCATTTTTGTTTTATTCAATGACTTTCTATCAATTACTACGAACTGTGACTTCTCTGACAGGAAGTCATGAATGCAGTTACATAACTGACACGATATTCCATAAGCACACTGTTTGACAACAAGCTGCTTGTGAGGTATGCTGTCAAAAGCCTTCTGGGAATCTAAAAATATGGAATCAATTTGAAATCCCATATCAATAGCACTCAACACTTCATGGGAGTAAAGAGCTATCTGTGTTTAACAAGAACAGTGTTTTCTAAATCTGTGTTGACTGTGTGTCAAAAGACAGTTCACTTCGAGGTAATTCATAATGTTTGAATACAATATATGCTCACCTCGAGGCAATTCATAATGTTTGAATACAATATATGCTCCAAAATCTTGCTGCATATCAACATTAATTATATGGACTTGTAGTTTAGTGGATTACTCCGATTACTCCAATTGCTTTTCTTGAATAATGGTGTGACCTGTGCAACTTTCTGGTCTTTAGGTATGGATCTTTTGTCAAAGCAAGCTGTTGTATGTGATTGTTAAGTATGGAGCTACATTTAAGGTGTTTCACTACTCCAAGGATATCTACACACATTAAAAAAAAAAGTTTTTGCATCACTTCGGTTGCGAGAGTTCCAGAACCTGTACAGAAAATTGGAATAAAGATCAACATAACCATCATTTCCGCCATTTTTATTGCTCATGAAAATCACACATTTCATATTGTACCACCATACAATGAGACCTTCAGAGGTGGTGGTTCAGATTGCTGTACACACCAGTACCTCTAAAACCCAGTAGCATGTCCTCTTGCACTGATGAATGCCTATATGCATCATGGCACACTATTCACAAGCTCATCAAGGCACAGTTGGTCCAGATTGTCCCACTCCTCAATGTCGATTTGATGTAGATCCCTCAGAGTGGTTGGTGGGTCACGTCATCCATAAACAGCCCTTTTCAATCTATCCCAGGCATGTTCAACAGGGTTCATGTCTGGAGAACATGCTGCCCACCCTAGTCGAGCCATGCTATTATCCTGAAGGAAGTCATTCACAAGAAGTGAATGATGGGGGCACGAATTGTCATCCATGCAGACGAATGCCTCGCCAATATGCTGTCATATGGTTGCACTATCGGTTGGAGGGTGGCATTCACGTATCGCACAGCCGTTATGGCGCCTTCCATGACATCCAGAGGCGTATGTCGGTGCCACATAATGCCACCCCAAAACAGCAGAGAACCTCCACTGCGCTGCACTTGCTGGACAGTGTGTCTAAGGTATTCAGACTGACTGGGTTGCCACAAAACACGTCTCCGACAATTGTCTGGTTGAAGGCCTATGCGACACTCATCTGTGAAGAGAATGCGATGCCAATCCTGACCAGTCCATTTGGCATGTTGTTGGGCCCATCTGCCACACACTGCATAGTGTCGTGGGTGCAAAGATGGATCTCACCATCGATGTCGGGGGTGAACCTGCATATCATGCAGCCTTCTGCACAGCCATAATCTGCTGGTAGCGGTCATCCACTCCAGTAAAAGCCCTTGGACAGCCTCAGCGAGGCATCCTGTATCTCTGTATCTCCTTTATATCTGAACAACATCGCATTGGTTCACTCTGAGACGCCTGGGCACTTCCCTTGTTGAGAGTGCTTCCTGGCACAAAGTAACAATGCGGACACAATTGAACCATGGTATTGACTGTCTACGCGTGGTTGAAGTACAGACAACACGAGCCGTGCACCTCCTTCCTCACTGGAACCCCCTCCGTCTAATAGGTGCTGCTCATGCATGGTTGTTTACATCTTTGGGTGGGTTTAATGACATCTTTGAACAGTCAAAGGGCCTGTATCTGTGACACAATATCCACAGCCAATGTCTATCTTCAGTTCTGGGAACCGGGGTGCTGTAAAACTTTTTTTTGTGTGTATACTTTTAAGTTACTCATGTTGAGAGCTGTTCTTGATATGAATTCTGAAATATTTACTGTGTCTTCTTTGGTGAAGGAATTTTGGAAAGCTGTTTTTAGTAAGTCTGCTTTAGCAATACTGTTATCAATAGTATTGCCATTGCTATCACAAAGAGAAGGCGCTGACTGTGTCTTGCTTCTAGTATACTGTACATGTGACCAGTTTTCAAGACATAGTTTCATTGTGAAAACTATTATAAGCATCTCACATTGTAGTTTGCACTAAATTTTGAGTTTCTGTAAAAGATTGTCAATTTTGGGGATTTTGTGTTCATTTGAATTTGGCATGATTTTTTTTGTTGTTTCTGCAACAGTGTCTGACCTGTTTTGTGTCACCGTGGGGTATCAGCTCCATCTTTTGTTAACTTATTTGGTATAAATCTCTTAACTGTTGTTGATACTACTTCTTGAATTCAGGCCATTTCTGACCTACACTAACATTGTTTGTATCCCAGTGGCCAATCTGCAACAGTGATGCCCATCCACTGCAGCCTCAAGCTGTGTAACTGAAGCCAACACAGCCTGGAGATGAGAGCAAAGTATCATCAACTCCACTTGCATCTGCACACAGCAATCACTGTCCCTAACCAGACTAAAGATAGTGGTAAACTACACTATACAGACAAACAAACATCGACACACACTGTAGAACTCCAGTGTAGGCACTAAAGAAACTGCAAGAACTGTGTCTAGTAAATTAGATTAACATTTAGAGATTCATAAACTTAACTACCAACACATACAGTTGAGGCTAAATAATTTGCTCCTGGTTAGGAACTATTAAAATGTCATAAAATTGGTTACTTTCTGACAAAAATGAAAACGCAAGAACTGTGTCTAGTAAATATTAAATAAACACACAGAAATTCGAAAACTACACTGCTAAAGCACACAAATGAAACTACATAATTTGCTCCCAGTCAGGAACTTGTAAAATGTCACAAAATCAGTTACTTATTTGTTGCTGCTGCTTGGCCAGTGGCTGCTGCCTGACTTACCAGACTATTGCCTATGAGCAACCACTAGCTTTACAAACAAACTAAAAAACCAATATCAACACACACTGTGAAACTCTATTGTAGACAATGACGAAAATGCAAGAACTGTGTCTAGTAAATTAGAGTAACATGCCGAGATTCAAAAAATTGAACTGCCAAAGTAAACAGGAGAGATAATTTGGAGATTTGGTGACTGGCAAAATACCAGTTTGTGATAGATGGAGGGGATGTTCCTAATTTCAGGACATGATGGAAGTTAGTTTAAGCACTAGCAAGGGATATTTTTTAAGTTGTTCCAATTCAGTGTGACACTGGGTAATGATAGGTGTGTTCCTTTCCAGCTGATTCATGAGGGGTGGTTGGACAATTAAAGGCACATGTGGATATGGCATCTGTTTGTTGACTAGGTATGGAGAGTAATGCCTGACCGTGAAAAGGGTAATAATGGACATGGGACTGTTCATCACTGCAGATACTTTGTCCATGGGAGGTGAGACTGTATTGGACGGTTTTTTTAGTGATAAAGAGATGGCAGCTACTGACTGCTGGAGGGCTTGACTAGGCAGCATGCTAGGCTTCAGGGTGATTAAATGAAGCAGATATGAGACAAGGTGTTGAGGCAGTCGAGGAATAAGGATACAGTGTCTTGATCGTGGGCCTAGATGAAGAAGATATCATCAATGAAACTCATCAGGCAAAGGGTTTAGTTTAGGTTGGCAAGGAAGGTTAACTCCAAATGGCCCATAAACTAGTTGGCATATGAGGATACCTTGCAGATGCTTATATTGTGCTGTGGATTTGTACGAACAAATAAATTGTTACCAGTAAAGATATAGCTGGTCTAGTGAATAAGGAAACAAGTGATGAGTTTGGGGTCAGCAGGACATTGGGAGAGGTCATGCTTGATGGTGGCAATGCCATGGGCATGGGAGACATTGGTGTATAGGGAAGTGCTATCAACAACCACAACCACGGATCAAGGAAGTAATATGAAGGGGATGGTTGAGAGGCACTGAAACTGGTTTGTGCCCTTGATACAGGAAACTAGGCTGCAGGCAATGGGTTGGATGTGTTGATTTTTCCATGAGAGAACAATAATCAGCTGTGTGGAGGTCCAAATTGTAGAAGCAAGGTGTGTGAGCAGTAGTTGAGATGAGGAGGGAGATGGACTGGGGAGGAGGGATTCTGCAGTGGGTCTAGGGATTTGAGTAGCAACTGGAGGTTATGCTGGACTTCTAGGATGGGAAAAGAAGCATGCTGAACTTTAGGATTAGGTGAAGCAGATATGAGAGAAGGTGTTGAGGCAGTAAAGGAATGAGGATAGAGTTATACCAAATTCTGTACAGACTGCCAGAACCTAAATACTCTACACAATAAAGGTGCAAAATATGAATGGTCAGAACAGTGTAATGTAATATCTTGTACAGACATCTTTCATTAACCTGACACGTTCCACATCATTACAAAGTGTCGTATTCATGATCTATGGAACAAGTATTAATCTAATCTAATCTAGGAGGTATTTCTTATGTTAAAACATTATCTAAAGTCTATTCCTTGAGTGGAGACCCATGACCCATCAAAATGCCTTAGCCTGGCCACCAACGTGTTTCAACATGACATCGGAGCTGTTCTTTCTCACAAAATTGATGATGGGCAATAGAAAACTGATAATACATGCTTCTAAAATGGGAAAGAAGCACTGGGAATCATATTGCAGTAAGAAATTACACACAGTTTCTCCTCATAACAGACAATCAGCCAATAATTTCCTTATTCAGTCCTAAGACCCACCTAACATAAAATACATTCACCAACATTGGCCACAACAACTCCCACCTCACTCCCTTCTAGGACACCACACATATTTTGTACTAAGAAACAGGATCCAGACAGTACAGAGGGTACTGAGGCTAATATCAGATGATAATGACAATGACTGCCAAGTGGTCATCTTGCTGCAATTGTGCCAGTGTGCCATAAGTCTCCTGCACATTTATCACTAGGGTGTGGTACACATGAAGGCGCTTAAGACGTGGCACGCCTACTGGGTTGGCATCATGCAGGACATCATGAGGACAGCCCACTATAGCAAGACTTGTGTGTCAACGGCGAGTAGCCCACAAAGGTTCAATGCATGGTCAATGCCACAGTGTCCATGAGAGTGTGTCCATCCTCAGAGAGATGTGGTCATCATCATAGGATTCATTTTCAAAGTTTCCTTTTGTAGTCCAAATGTCAAATACCACAGTAGCGTAGACAACTGAAGGGGCCTCAGAAACAATTGTTTCAGATAATGGATTTTCACCCAGTATGTTTTGGGATTTCTGCTCTCAGATCAGCATAGTGTATTTGACAACGGTGATGTTCCACTCAGCCTCTAATGGTGAAGCCAAACCATTCATTAAAACATACTATCAGCTGCATTTAAGGCCGAAGTCCTAACTCAGTTTCTGGTCCCTACAAGACCACACTGATACAGGGCTGCCAAAAATGCTTCACAGGTGCTCACACTGGACCCTATCGGATATCCTGAGGCCTAAAACACCCCACACCAGTCCAACCATTACTCCCACTACACGGTGGCCACAGAGGTTTGGGATCACACCTTCGGGACAGTTCCAGAATGGATACTTGGTGGTGTCAGAGCTGCCTGGGCATAAAACGGTCCACAGTGGACACCAATGGCGCCATGCAGATATGATAAGCCAACTAACTGCACCCATGCTTACCAGCTTCAATCTTGAGGCAACCTCCACCACTCCTGAAGCTAGCTCAATACAACTTCAGATGCCTGGCAGACCCATATTCCAATGTCCATTGCTGTTGTAGTTGGTCCCCTATGGAATGGGACCTTCTCCCACCTCCAATCTCCAGCACCAGTGACTTCCAGCATGGACCTAGAGACAGGAACACCAGCTCTGGCTGACTCCAGCACCAGCATCACACCCCCCTCCCCCTTCAGGTTAAGCAATCAAGATACGAACAAGGATACTTCTGGCCCTGTGTGTCAAGTAAGATGCTTCCAGCAGCTATATCTATCATCCCACAGCAATGATGATACTCTGAGATGTCTGCTTTCAATGATTCCTCAGGTGACCAGTAAGAGGTACAAGTCACGGGGGCCTCACCACTGACATCAAGCTGCAGATCAAACTTTGCTGCCAGGCTGCTGCTAGACACTTCAAATCATACTGTGCTCTCTTACACGATGCTCGCTGAATTTCAACTACACTGATTTTACAATTTTGTCAAATTTGCTTGACCTAAACTATCAGTATTCTTCACTTTGTGTGTTCTATATGTTATGATCCAGTGTGAACTCTAATTTTGAACTATCAAGCAATTAAAGTGTATCCATATTTTCTGTGTAATAAATAGTGTGTTGCATCATAGTGAGTGTCATACTATAGTAAGGGATTTCACTCAATGGAATTCTGGATCTGTGGTTTTATCATAGCAGTCCATACAACACTGTGGTCCTTTACACTGTGAGAGAAATTTAGTAACTTGTTATGGTTCTTGAATCTGGAGAATGTAACCTAAGAAAGGTAACATGCACACATGTGGTCCAAAATAGTGAAATGTGGTGCACTGTAGAGAGTAGTAGTCACATTCAACACAATGAAACAAAACACCTGCAGAAGTTATAATCAGATGCACCCAGCAAAGTAATATCTTAAGTATGAAAAGGAAATTTCCTTACCCTGCCATCATCTGAACAGCTTGCAACAAAATCCCCATTTTGATCAATGCTTATCTGGTTCACTGATACTGTATGTGAACGCAAGGCTTTACTTTTAATATTGTTGCCTTGATGATCCAGAAGATGAACGGTTCCCCAATGGGTGCCAAGGCATACAAACTGAAAAAAAATATCAATGACGAAAAAATTAATATTGAAACTGAAATCAAAGATTTAAAATACCTAGTGTTTTCAGAAGGAGTAAAATAAAATAAAATTTACGGAATCGGAAAGAGTAAATCAATACACCTAAACTGACAGTGAAAGACCTTCCTTACAGTAGATTCTCAGATGAGATGGTGTTAAAATAAGTTAAAAACAGCACAATTTTTTGTGAGGAATTCTCTTACCAAATGAGCTATTTGGGCATACCTCATTGCTAAATTCAAAGCTTTAATCTTCAAGGATCTCATGTCCACGTGCTAGTCCATGACATATGTCTCAGTGAAAATTTGAAAACAAGAGAGAAGCACTGACACATCTAACATTCAAATCAAATCAAATAGTATGGATACAAAGAGTACTGCCCGCAAAAGGCAAGGGTATAGATATGAATCCCAGTCGAGCACACAGTTTTAACCTGTCAGGAAGTTTCAGCATAATGGATCATTTTGTGAGTGACATAAGGATTTCTTCTAGTATCAATCACTTTATGCTTTATGAGACCCATCAAATCAAGATCATATCATCCATCAGCCAGAAATGCCTCTATTACGAACAGGAATGAATGGCCTAAATAGAGCCAAGAAATGAATGACACCGAAAGGTCTTAGTAATCAATTCCACAACAATAAAGGGTGAGGGTAATATTGTTGACTCAGTTCAAAATGTGTTCTGGATTAGCACTAGACTTGCAGCTACAATGATTTTCCAGCAACACTAATTCAGCATCAAATCTACATTTTATAGTTTGCAGCTTCCTAAATGTGAGGGACTGATAACCTTGCAGTTTAGTCCCTTTTAATCTACAAACCAACCAACCAACCTAAATGTGACTTTTTCTAAGTGAATTGGATATAATAATGAAGTGGATTGACCATTACATTCACAGTATCCCTTGTCCTTTTTTTCCCCACTAGGGGTACAAGGAAGAAAGGTAGGTTAACAGCTTCAATTTCTTATTGATTGCATCATCTTTATAGATAGAGCACAATCTCAGTTGCACACTGACAGTAAAGTAAATTGAAAATGGGCCTTCTGAAGAAACCATCCCAGCAGTCACGAGAAGTGTTTTAGGGAAATTATGGACAACCTGAATTGAAATGCTCAGGCACTGATTAGAAAATTTGGTCATTTTCAATATGAGGCCGGTGTCTAACCACTGTGCTATTTTACTTAGAGGGGAGCACAGCATGGACACAGTACATAATCACATTGTCACATTGAAAATAATGATAAATGTCAGTGTCACTCATTTCAGATGTGAGATAATTAATAAAATTAGTACTGAAATGAGTACGACTTGGATATTCTGTGGGTCACCCATGTGGAATATTATATACATTGCCATTAACCACATATCAGCAACAGAAAAATTTTTTCTTTTTTTTAAAAAGAGAAATGAAAAAAGATGCATCAGTGTAAGGACTTCCTGAGTGTAAAATATAATCTAAAACACAAAATTATGTCTACTACAAGAATGATCACTAATGCTCATTGGAACAGATTTTTTAACTGTAACTGGTTATCTTCTTCCAGACCTCCTGTATGCACCGATAAAGAAGTCTTCAATGCTATTAATAAAGGAGAGACATTAATACCACAAAGAAATGGCTATTGTAATAGAAGCACAAGGATATTTACAATAAATAAGAAAGTGATGAGTGAATATATCAAGGACCAAGTTGGTCATTACAGTATACAACTGACTTCCCTCTTTCTCAGTTGTTAAAGTAGCGCTTATGACAATATAGGCACAGCTACTTTTTAGGTTGGCTAAATATGTTTGTCACAAACTGAAGTTAAGTGTGTGCTGCAACAGATGCTCTTTCAAGTTTGTTACATATAGATTCTTATATCATATGAGTGATGCACCTGTACTCATAATTAATTTTTTTTTATAAATTCAAGATTATAGCACATCTCACATGTAGTTATAACAAATGAGTGCTATGAGTTAATTAATCCATCAACTCTTTATCACCTAATCTAATATTGCCCACATTACCCTTCCTCCTTTCAACCACTCTGATCACCCCCGATTTTACAACTAGAAGGCTATGGCAGCCTCTTGTGATATGATCTACAGCTTTGCAAAATATAAAAATGTCCTCACATGTGGCAAGAGACTTACTTTTGGATGAACAGCCATGCAACTTGCAGCATCCTTATTTAATATTTTCAGTACATCATTAGTCATCCTCACATACTTCAGTCTTGGTTCAATTTCATCTGATGATGAACTATTCATGTCATCATCGCTAGGCATGTCGCCATTCTGTAAAGAAGCAAGTACACTATTTAAAAAAAGTTAATTATATTTCAAGTACTCTAATGAAAACAAAAGATTTAATAGGAATACAAAATTACAAGTCCTGAGTCATCGCACCAAACATTTGCTGGCCCATTACAAATACCTGGATTTTATGACTGGCACAGACAAAGATTTATGTCAGTGTAATTACTGGATTCCTACAAATATATAAATTCAGTTATGGCAAATTCAGACTGAAATATAAATAAATATCTATATGAGGACAGATCACTTCCCACCAAAAAGAGGAGACCTTGAGCAGAAAACAGGCATGTGAATAAAGTCTGATTAGTAGCTGATCTTTCAGAGAAAGTCCTTTGTTAAATAGCCATAAGACTATCTCTACTTCCCCTCTCTCTATGAAGAACAATTATCTTGGTTGAGGTGGGTGTTGGGATAAATGAAGAGTTGATGGTTGAGGAGTGGAGGGACAGAAGTTGAGGAGATTAGGGAAGACTGTAAAGGTATGGAACATATAAGTACATGAAGAAGAAGCATCTAGCAAATAATATACCACTCAACTTGTGAAGCATGCTGCTGAGAATAATTTATTCAACTTTAACAACTGTTTCAAACCCATTCCATGTGAATCCTTCCCCGAATACTAGCATTTCCCTTTGGCCCAAACGAGAAATATCCCTCGAACATACTGTCCATTCTTGCAGACCCCTGGCCTCAATTCACACTCCTTAGTGCTCTACTTGACTCTACACCTTTCCCTTTCATCCCTTCAAGCAACCATGGTATGTTTTTATTCCCCCTCAACTCAGCAGTATCATCATTTATATAGTTCTGTTACATTCTGGTTTCCTCAGCTTATCTCTGCACTACTTTCCCAATTTTTCCCTTAGCAGTCTCTACCTTCTTGTATTTCACCAATGCAATGTGGCGCAGCACTGCACACTCGCTTGGGAGAACTGCTGTTCGGAATGGACCCCCCCCCCCCCCCCCCCCCAGCCCTCTTCTCAGCATAAGCACCATGATACAGGTTTTATACAGTTTCCCTAAATCGCTTAAATCAAATAGTGTGATGCTTTGTTTAGAAAAGAAAACTGAAAAGAAAACTGCCAATTTCCTTACCCATCCTCACCACCTAGGCATTGACTGAATGCTAAATACTAATCTTCCATCCAACCATTTCTCCTGAATCTACCTGTACATTACCAATCCAAATAGCCTTTCCTAACCATTCTACCCCACCCACACACCCCAGCTGAAGGATAGTGAGCACTTTTTCTCTGACAAAGGACTTTTGTATGAAACCTTAGCAGTTAGCCTCTTCAGCATGCCTGCTACTACACAGTATACACACTCAAATGTTCTCTGTTTCCCAAAGATAGTAATTAACGACAGGGATTCAACAAATTAGCATTAACAGTTTGCTATAAAGAACTATTTCTGGAGCATGTTTTCTGACTACTCTCTCAGGCACTGACATTGTATTTTGATTCTCACTTGTATCAACACTTCTCCGAAACTGTGTTTCAAGGAACACTATTCCAAAAATTTAATGAACTCGCAATAGAAGCTGACTGCTGAACGATCCTACCGCCACCAACATAAATTTTGCGTAAGGCCCATGAAGATAAGATATGAGATATTAGAGCTCATACAGAGTCATATAGACAATCGTTTTTTCCTCTGTCTACCTGTGAGTGGAACAGAAGACGAACTGTCTAGTAATGGTACAGGATACCCTCCATCACGTACCGTAAGGTGGCTTGTGCATGTAGATGTACATATTACTATGATCAACCAATATAGACTTCCAATGAGGCCTAATTGTTGGGGACAGTTCAATTCATGCATTCCATTAACCTGATTATGTCATTAAACATACCTCAGGCAACACAGACCTGCACACATACGACATACAAAATTACAGACATGTCTAATAAACACATAGCTGTCTAAGGAAATTGTGAGAGTCAGGCATGAAGGCTTTTCTAACTTTTATAGAAAAAAATGAATAGTTGAAAAAGTTTCAAATGAATTCTGTAAAACCAAAATCAATTGAAAAAAAACTGTCTATGTCTGTTGTATAATCTCCTCAATCATGTCCTTAATGCCATAGATTGGGATGAATTAAACTGTGGACTAATTACTACTTGACTTCCTGAATCTGTCGCTCATAGTGTTGCCTAATAGCAGTTTAAGTCTCATCTTTCAGGTAGATGACAGAGAGTATAAATTTTGCTTGAAAATAGAGAATACAAAAGAGACATTAGTTGGGGTGTACCTGAAACCTTTGTATGGGCCTTTTGTTATTCTTGATATGTATTAATTATTTACCACATTAGCAACAAGGATGGTGATGTTTGCAGATGGTGAGAGAGCTATTTCCACTAATGGATGCATTGGATCTCATTTACAGTGAAAAGTCTCTGAGCTATCAGAAAAGTCATGAAGATAGTTTAGAGAGAATTATATTGTTGTATAACAAGAATTAGTACAGATTACCTTTGAAGGTATAACAACAAAAACAAGAACCAATACAATATTGCAGCTGAGGAGATGTAGCAATAAGCAAATGTCTTCTGCAAAATCTGTGGACTGATCATTAAACATAGTAAAAAACTGGGAATTATTTAGCAAAGGCATGAGTGACTGTTAAAGTTTGAAGAACTTTTGGGACTGCTGCAATAATGAAACAGTAGTATTTGGTTATCATTCAGATACATGTGGCTACAACATGGAAAGAGCATCTGGGAAATAAAATTTTAGCAAAATAGTAATTTACACTTCAAAAAAGAATAATTCAAAAATGAAAGGAGGGAATCATACAGGAGAATTTTTAAAGAAGTTAAAATTGCGATTCTTCTTGGACTGTAAAAATAGAGTAAATTCCATTCACCAGTTCAAAGCATAAAACAAAAGTAATGGAACACAACATTTTATTGTAAAGTGAAATTCAGGCCTTGCAATACATTACCTATGTTGACAGCCCTGTCTTATGAATATACCCCATCAAACTACAATGCCACGAGTAAATCAAATGGTGGGATGCTTTGTTGAAAAAAGAAAATTGCCAATGTCTTTACCCATCCTCACCTCCTAGGCATTGATTGAAGGCTAAATGTTAATCTTCCATCTAACCATTTCTCCTAGTGTCTTCAGAGTTTCTATTTATATGTTCCAGTAGTAGATGTCGTTTGTGTGCCTTTCTGACAATATGTCACTTAGTTCTTGTGGTTGGTTACTTATATTGTGTTGTTTAATAGATCTGGACCACATTCCAGTTTTTCCAGTTTTCTTTACAGACTGAACTGTAGAGTAGCTCAAGATTAGTTTGGAAGGTGATTGATTGGTTGTAATGTGCCATGACAGAAAGAAATTATTGTAAGTTTATATTTTTACTTTTTTATAATAAAACAGTCCTAACCACTTGTAGATGTTTGTTTATATACTGGTGACTGGTTTCAGCCACTATCCTGGTCATCATCAGATCGCTTACTCCATGGAAGTCTGCTGAAGCTGGTGATGAGCAGGCACCACTCTAAGGGGAATATAACCAATGCTCAGCAGTTGGGACTGTTTTATTATAAAAAAATTAACAACTGTTATAATTATCGATTTTCCAGTAGAAACAAGATAAAATGACTCAAAATTTTTTTAAAAAAGAAATTCTTTTAAATGTGTATTTAAAATGTGGGTATTGCTGACTGACTGATCTGTAACGTAGCCCAAGGTCTACATTAGGTTGTAAGATGACAGATTGGTTTTAAGATGTCAAAGTCAAAAATGATGTCATGCACAAAAAGGCTTTACAAAAAAATTTAGGTACCTGATGCAAACCCCTAACCTGTCCTCCCATTTGATATTTTTAAATATATTTGAAGACCTTATGAACAACAACATCCCCACCTAAAATATTGCTATCCCCATTCAGATTTTATTAATTAATTTTTTGTTTGTTTTTTTTTGTTTTGCTATAGCTTTTGTGTTGTTAGTGACATATACTGCTCATTTCTTGACTTATGAATGTTCAGTGTGTCAATGCCATTCATCTGTAGGCACAACATTGCATTGTTTAATTGAAATCTATAACCAGAAAGGAATTTTTTTCCAGCGTTAAGAGGGGATGAAGATACATACATTTTTCATATTAGGTGCATTGTGCTGCCACCTACTACCAGGTACTCCATATCAGCGACCTCAGTAGTCATTAGATACCATGAGAGAGCAGAATGGGGCACTCTGCAGAACTCACAGACTTCGAACGTGGTCAGGTGATTGGATGTCACTTGTGTTATACGTCTGTACCCGAGATTTCCACACTCCTAAACATCCCTAGGTCAACTGTTTCTGATGTGACAGTGAAATGGAAATGTGAAGGGATACGTACAGCACAAAAGCATACAGGCCAATCTTGTCTGTTGACTGGCAGAGACCGCCGACAGTTGAAAAGGGCGTAATGTGTAATAGGCACACATCTATCCAGACCATCACACAGGAATTCCAAAGTGCATCAGGATCCACTGCAAGTACTGTGAAATTTAGGTGAGAGGTGAGAAAACTTGGATTTCATGGTCAAGCGGCTGATTGTAAGCCACACATCATGCCAGTAAAAGCAAAACGATGCCTCACTTGGTGTAAGGAGCGTAAACATTGCACGACTGAACAGTGGGAAAATGTTGTGTGGAGTGACGAATCACCGTACACTATGTGTTGATCTGATGGCAGGGTGTGGGTATGGCGAATGCCTGTTAAACGTCATCTGCCAGTGTGTGTAGTGACAACAGTAAAATTCGGAGGCGGTGGTGTTATGGTGTGGACGTGTTTTTCATGGATGGGGGTTGCACCCCTTGTGGTTTTGCATGGCACAATCACAGAACAGGCCTACATTAATGTTTTAAGCACCTTCTTGCTTCCCACTGTTGAAGAGCAATTCAGGGATGGCAATTGCATCTTTCAACATGATCAAGCACCTGTTCATAATGCATAGGCTATGGAGGTATGGTTACACAACAATAACATCCCTGTAATGGACTGGTCTGCACAGAGTCCTGACCTGAATCCTATAGAACACCTTTGGGATGTTTTGGAACGCCTACTTCTTGCCAGGCGTCACCGACCGACATCGGTACCTCTCCTCAGTGCAGCACTCTGTGGAGAATGGGCTGCCATTCCCCAAGAAATCTTCCAGCACCTGATTGAACATATGCCTACGAGAGTGGAAGCTGTCATCAAGGCTAAGGGTGGGCCAACACCATATTGAATTTCAGCATTATCAATGGACAGCACCAGGAACTTGTGAGCCATTTTCACCCAGGTGTCCAGATACTTTTGATCACATAGTGTAGAACATGGCCTGGTTGAGGCAATGTAAGAATTAGGAGAGTTCTTTCATCCAAAGAGTGTAATGAATCTTCATATTTCAGCAACTGTATGAGGCTGAAATTGTTGTGAACCATGACATTGCTGAAATTGTTGTGAACCATGACATTGCTATTTGAAACTGCATGCTTTGGATCACACAATTCAGTTTAAATAATGTGTTCCAAAATTTGTTGATGTTGAGTAGTCACACTGTGGTCTAAACTGGCAATACACTTTGTCTGTACCACGCTCCATGAACTGGAATAGCTTTAGTATTTTATGTAACAACATGTGCCTTGATTCTGTCAACTACCAATCTGTTGCCAGCATCTTGTGTAACAATTATTTATTGCCTTCAGTCATGTTGTGGTTTAAAACAAGGTGTACTCTCATCACAATATTATATAAAAATAGTAATTCTCTCCTAATTCACAATCATAGGAGACTATCTGTCAGTAAATGCGGGATCCGACAGGCATGTGATTTACATAGCTTCAAAAAAGTTCTTGTAGCAGTGACCAGGAAATTAATGGAAAATACACAGAAAGGGTTATCATGTGAAACCATCTATTCTCTCCCACCTACGTTTCCATGGCAGTTTCTCAAGAGATTGTGACTTACTGTATTCCTCACCACAAATGCACCTGTATTCACATATCACTTACACCTTACAGAACTTACAGTGACTCCAGAACTGGCAGATTCTATGCATTTAGCAATCACATGACTAAGCATAGTTTGCACATGGTGGGCATTTCAATTTTCTTGGACATTATTATATTCCAATGAAATGTTGACCAAGCTTCATTCATACTCTCTGTGTCTTAATAATGGGTCCCTCTAAAGGGAAGGTAAGCAATTCTGCAATTGTAATTCAACCATGGCATACATAGTGAATAAAACTTAGTTTCTAATGGTAGTGTGACAAATGAAGACTAGTGATATGGTAGAGTGGAAGAGGGTTTGATCTGATTGAGGATGAAAACCTAGCCTTAACAAATGCAGGATACACACTCTAAAGGGAAAAGAAAAATGCATCAAAAAGGAATTATCCGAATGGGTCGCAAATTGGTATTTGTGATGTACATGTACAGACAAACAAAAATTGGATGATTTATGAAACAGAAAGAGCTTCACAAACTGAGTAAGTCATAATGCGTTGCTCCACGTCTGTCCCTTATGCAATCTGTTATTCGGCCTAGCACTGATTGACAGAATTCTTGGATGTCTCCTGAAGGATATCATGCCAAATTCTGTCTACCTTGTGCATGAGATGACAAAAATCCTGAGCTCGTTGGATGGCCCTGCCCAAAATACTCTAAACATTCTAAATTGGGGAGAGATCTGGCAGCCTTGCTCGCCACGGTAAGGTTCAGCAAGCAGGAAGACAAGCACAGAGACCCTTGTCGTGTGTGGACAGGCATGATCTTGCTGAAATGTAACCCCAGGGTGTCCTGACATGAAGGGCACAATTGACTTGCTCAGTTTGTGAAGCCCTTCCTCTTGAATAAATCATCCATTTTTCTGAAATTGTAACCACTTATTTGTCTGTACATGTACATCACATTTACTGGTTTTCAAATAATTCCTTAATGGTGTGGTTTTTTATGTATTGTCAACATAATGAGGTATTTATTAGAAATATAATTATGGGCCTATTATACAAGAAACTGGAGGAATTTCTTTGAAATGATTGGTATAAAACCAAACTAATCACCAAAGGATAGCTATGAACTGATTTCCAGGAAGTTTCAAGCTTTTATGGGTCCCAAAGATGGTCTTACACCACATTAGGTGCAGGTTCAACCTAAGGGAACATTTGTTAGTAGGACCTACTGTCTTTTTATAAAGCCTACTGTGCAAAAAATAAACCCTTAACAGAAACTTGAATACCCCTCCCCCCCGGGTCTAATTTGTTTAGGCACACCGAGTTTCACAAGAATTTAACACACTCTATTGCATCATCATCATCATCTCCATGACATCCACTGCTTGGATAAAGGTCTCCTCTAGACTTTAAGGCATTATAGTCTTCAGTTATCAACGTACATGGGTTGGCCAAAAATATGTAAAAGCCAAAAACACAACACATTACCACATCTAATACGGTGTAGAAAACCTGATAGCATTCAAAACAACGTCCAGTAGTCTTGAAATTGATAAATACGAGTCCTTCATGATTTTCAGAGGAATCTTATACCATAGTGGCAAGTTCAGGTAAAGATTATGGAAATGAATAGCAATCACGCACCCTTCTTTCCAAAGTAAACCACAAAGGCTCAATAATATTGACGTGTGTTGGCGGAGGTGGCTAGGGGAGATGCGACAGTTCATCCTCATGCTCACAAAACCAGTCCTCGACGAGCAAGCTGTGTGAACAGGGGCCATGTCATCTTGGAACTCACCATCGGGGAACAAATACCGTACCAGATAGATCTGATAAGCCTAAATGGTGACATAATCCTTGGCAGTAATTTGGCCTTAAAGAATAACCATGGGGCCAATGGCATAAGTTAATTGCATGCTCCATGAATAGTTTGCACAATGAATTGTAATGATATGGAACAAGTCATTTTACATCCACATAAGAAATTAATTTGTAAATATGGCCACACGCTGAACATTTATAAGTTTAATGAATGTGACTTTGTAATTCCTGTCCACCACCTCATATTTATTACAACAACAGAAATTCTTCAACAGAATAGGGGTGTCAAGGTGAAACTTTTTCAGTTTTTTTGTTGTTTTTTTTCACATTTGTCTTTCCTGTCTATCAGATATTTTATATAACTGGGTAAGTGATCACAAATGTTAGTTGCATCATTGTGCACCTCTTTTTGTGCCAAAGACACCCTGCTTGTGAAGTAATGAATGTATTTTTTCTTCTAGAGTTGTATTTATGTACATCATTGCTCCTTGTAAATGGCAGTGGATTATTTGCAACAAACTTCACAAGGGAATAAATTTCTGTGAAGTAGTAGTCAAAAGGCCAATACCTTAAGCAGAGGTCTACAAGATGGTCATGGGTGAGTACCACATATTATTCTTGCAGCAGGTTTTTGAGCAATGAAGACATTCCTTCTCAAACATGAGCTGCCCCAGAACATTATTCCATATTATATTCTTGAATGAAAATGTGCAAAGTATCTCTCTCCCAAAGGCCTGCAGTAACTTGAAGTCCAAATGGTTTTGTGTGTGTGTGTGTGTGTGTGTGTGTGTGTGTGTGTGTGTGTGTGTGTGTGTGTGTGTGTTTTGGTCAACGTAGGGGGTATTGCTGGAGGCTTTTGTTAGTAAGTAATTTTTGATTTGGTTTTATTCTATAGTAACTGTGACATTCTGGGTGTTGCATATTTATGGTAGATCAGTTATGTTTTAATTGGTGAAGTTAATATGGGGTATTTGGGTTTATCAGTTCTTGGGCAAACTTTTTGGAGCTGTTGGTGGTTGGTTTTGATAGCTGTAGTGGAGTTACATAGATCAATGGAAATCTCCAATTTCACTTTTTGGGTTTGTAGATGTTGTTTCTCTTGTATCTCTAGCTGCGATTGAGCTAATGGACAACGGAAATGTCCAATTCCTGTGGTTTTGTTGGTGTAGTAGAATACTGTAAATTAATTTTTTAATATTTTTTGTTTTGGAATGGCGCTGTATTCTTTTATTGTTTTATATTTAGCTTGTGCCTGCCCTGAGCCCCCAATTTTCCGCGGTTGTCCCATTAGTTTCATTTTATTTTTGGAGTGAGACATTATTGTGTCATTTTTATTTTTGCTCACATTTGTTGGCACATGTATGTAGTGCATCATTTTGTGTACAATGAAAGTAGCTGTTTCTGCCATGTTGATGCGGACACTTCTGTAAAGCCTTCTCATCAATATGGATGCCTAAAAATTTGCTGGCCAAATCATCACCAACCCCCGTCCAAAGTTTCACTTTTGGGGCATAAACTGGGCCAGAAGTTGTAAATAGTATGAAACAAGACACACAAAACCAAATGACTTTCTTCCATTCTGGTATAGTCCAGGTTTTATGGCTTTGCCATCACATTTTCCTGTGAAGGTCATCTGCACCACCAACGAGTAATTTCGCAATTCCTACTCGATCTGCAGTTCCCCGCTTAAGGAGCTCACTTCATATTGTTTTGGTGCCGACAGGGTTTGCATTGTTACTTATTGGATGGCATTTGTCCACTTTCCCTGCATGCAGCATAAATCCTCAATAAATCTTCCGCTACCTTTTTTACAAAAAGACAAGTACCAACTATTTTCCCATGTTCAAATTCACTTAGCTCTGACATAATGCACTCACAACCACACCGGTTGCTGTTCTGACCACCACTGAAGTTACACATACAAAGGACATTGCACAGTTGTCCCTCATGGTCAAATGCAACAGTGGAACCTACTGTTCAAGCATGCATTTATCGTGATGTTTCCATAGTTTTGTCTAAACTCTGTACATATTTTTCACACATGCTTTCTAATGTCACCTAACCACTACATATTTGGTCACTCTCTTGGTCTTTCCATACCTACAGAACCCAGAAATAAATTCCTCATTCTGCCTATCATCCACTCACCTTTTTCATAGGCTGTCCACCGTTTTTGAGTTGCGGTCATAATTACATCTTCCATTACAATCCATTCACTGAGCTATCTGTGTGTTTTCCTGCATCTCATAGCAAATTTCAACACCTACCTCTCCATTCTTAATGCTTCTCAATTTAAAAATCCATCTCTCATTGTTATTAAGACAAAACTGATACAAATATGTCATTTGAAAAATAAAGGAGCCGCTTCATTTAGCCAGTTTTAGGAGGTGGAAAATATTTCCAATATTGCTGTTATTAGTTTTGGTGATAAGGAATCCCTGATAAACTTCTCTTTTACATTGGAAGTGCTCCCTATCCTGACAAAGTTTAATGAAAGTTATAGCACTGGAATATATGTTGTCCTTTACACTACCAGATGTTTCTCACACGATGTTCTGGATTTTATTCAAATTTCGTCAAAGATATGTCGTGAAAAGTGGCAATTGCAAATCAATTCGCCATTTCACTATTCCGTGCACAGCTTGTAAATGTTCCAATGTTCTACATGCACCTCTAAAGTCAGCGTGTTTCTTTGTCTGGCTGAAATCTAGTGTAATTTCTTGTATGGGGTTGCTGACTCTTTTGTGAATCTCTCACACATTATGGTAATGGGTCTGATATGCTCAATGTTGTTTATTTTTTGTCTTGTGTGCCCGTTTTCCTGTGAAATACAATAATTGCAGGAAAAGTTCTGTGAACAGTTTCTCAAGTATTTTTTACTACTCAATCTCCTGTTTCAGGTATTTAATCTGGAATACGTATAATCTACATTTTTATGCTCCATTATTTTGTTTCTTTCTGCCTGTGTATCTACTTCAACTCTTTATCTAAGCATTCTATGATAAAAAGCAACTCGAAAATCTCTTAAAGCTGTTATCTGCTGACTATTTCTTTACGTCATTTACACGAAATATTAAAAGCGAATGACAGTACTGCACACTAGTAACGTTCATTATTAATCGATTGCATTACTTCCTCTATTCAATTTTTGCGACTGCTATGCAAAAGAGCAAATAATACTGTTAGCAACTGAAGACCATGGAGATGTTTGCTACGATAGGGTAAAGGTTATAAAATGCTACGTATAGTTGAGTTAGTTGCAACCACAGAACCCCTGGTGAAATATGCAATTCCATTGTATCTAATTACAGATTGAAGGTTGACATTCTACGCTGAAACTGAGTCATGGTGTTACTAATAGTGTACAGCTCCTATAAAATACATTAACGTCTTAATAAAACATTTATACAGAAGGTTATGACAATAAACAAACACTGTTGACATTTGAGCGTCACGGCATACAGATCAACATGAAAGTGTTCACATAAGACTCAAAATTAGGGTCAGTATTATCTTTTGTACTACAAAATGAAAGTAGATTCTTCATACGAACACATACATCCGCTTCCATTGTTTTGGTCGTAGATCTACTGTCCACTACGAAGTAAACACACACCCCCACCACTTTATGAAGTGACAGATGAAGGGCTTTACACTTCACCAAAGTTCCTCATACCATGTTGACATTTGTATCTATTTGTTCCAAGGAGCTTAGAATCACATGTGTTTAGCCACTGCCGCGCAACTACGGCTCCACGAGACCCGATGTCTCAAGCGAAGATTCGAGCTCTATGTGATAGCAGACGAAAAACGCGCTTGTTCAGTAGGTGGATATTTGATGTTTCAGAGTGTGGAAGAAGCTCTGATTACAACAATAATTTAAGAAAAACATTGTTACAAGCACACCGAAAAAACCTTAGTGCATCGCTCTGCACATAAGGGTGGAAATATTTCACATATACCGTTTTTGTTCGGGTTATGTGGCAAACAGTTCAGCCAGCATCGTCATTTAATGTTCTGCACAACAAATGCATGTGCATTAGCGAATGGTGTTAGTATGTAAATAAAATGTCCGCTATGTAATGTGTCAGTCGTTTCTAGGAAGTGCTATTATAGTCATCTGGAGTTGAAACATGATGTACCGACCGTGACATAAAAGACTGCATTTGAATTTTTCTAGTTCAGCGGCTACAAACAGCATCGTGAAATAAACATTTTGTCACTTAACGTAGAAAATCGCGAATCGTATTATACTTCAGATAATGTCACATAAAAAGTAATTAAAAACAAAAGAAATTCACTGTAAAAATTTTAGCTACTAAGACCCACGACAAATTTTTTATATTAAATTTGCTCATTTTTGCTTCACGAAAGACCGCCTATAATAGCGGTTTGTACAGCCCTTCCTGCCTAGCGTATGAGTCGACGAATAAGCAGGTGCAGCCGTGGCAAAAGAACGTAGTGCCGTGTAGCGCGAAGTCCAATGTGTACACTCGCGAATTTTAAGCACTCAAACCACACTAAAAATGTCTCAAATCGTAAATTTTTTGAATACCTTGCAGTACATATCGACTGTTGCAGATGTAATTGTGACACAAGCGACTAGCAGAGAAAAGAAAATCAAATCAGTGCATGATGTTACGCTACAGACGACTTCCATCAATCTGGACTTTAATTTGTTGACATGAGATATTTTATAACACTTCCTGTAGCATGTTTCCTATGAGAATTTTTGAATAATGTATTTTTTATTAACCCTGGAATGCTACACTTATTTGCATCAATGGGTGTGTACCGCAAAAAAAACGGACTTTTAAAATATTTAATTTTTTTATTTCACAATAATACAATAAACACATAAATTATAATTAAGAAAAAATTCACATAGGGGAAAAAATACATTACTGAAGACATGGTCCAAACAAATATTTTTTTTTTACAAATAGCGCATTTCGCTCTGGATATTAGGTCTCAACGCCTGGGTCAGAAAAGACACCGCCGTGTTGTGGATTCTGGAACCCCTGAGCTTCTTCTTCGTTTAGCAGATCTAAAATGCAGCTGATGGTTTGAAGGAGTTCTCTTGTTAATATTGGTTTTCCAAACTCTTTCTTTTTGCTCAAAAAGATAATGTGCAATTTCCATCCAGTTCTTGTGTGAAACCTGAGTGATTGACTTTGCATAACATTTTAGTGGATAACAAGAAACATTGTATTCACGTTAGCTACGAATTTCTCTGTAATGTTTCCTATTAATGACATGTCCTCTACACATATACTTGATGTTAACTCCACAATTTTGTGACTTTCTTTCCCATATAATTTCCTGAATCTCTTTAACCAACTCAAAAAAATCTGAAAGTCAGTCATTTTCATCTCACTTGAATTTCAGATGCCACAGTCTCGAAGATTTACCTTTGCACTGATTCTCATAAGCAGCTCTAAATCTTTCAATTAGTTTTTATTTCACTCTTTTACTAGTACTGTTTTGGTGCATATTTCATAATTTATGCTGATGTTTCTTCCATTTTTACAATTCACGTTCGCATTTTATGAAAAAAGAACAGTCTTTGCACATTTCTTTTGCTGTACATGTTTTCTTTTGGCTAGGAAGATACTGTAGTTTTCTTCTAGACTTTAATTACTACAACATTCATCGTTCGAACCACAATTCATGGAATCGTCAGAGTAATGTACTGTTTCTCCTAATGTTTCCACAATTTCTAACGAAATGACAACATCATTAAAATGAATGTCCAACAAATTAACTAATAAATAACACATATGCAGAACTTCTGGTAAGTATGTGATTTCGACTGCATACCAAGTTCTTCATATTTTATCTTTGCAATGTTGAAAACATAAATTAGATTGCACGTTACAGTGAAGCTCTCACCCAAAGACAGACGATATTAGCATGAATTTATAAAGAAACTACAGAAAATTAATTTAGTTTTATATCCATTGTTAACACTTAGCGATACACCAAAGGTAGCTATTGATTTATTATGTACATTAAATGAGATACATGTTTGACTGAAGAGTAACTGTGAACAACTGTGTCAGAGAAGCTGTCAACAGAAACTGAAATTTGCTTTACAAATGACGATCATGCTGTATTACCTGTTTACTAATGCGCCGTCAACCAAGGATATGTGGTTGCCATGGTCTCATGCGTTGTCTGCTACAGCTACTGTAGAGTGTGTACATTTCTCCATCGGCCTGTCCAAATACAAAATTAGCAATTTTCAACAATTTTTATAAGATAATTGCAGAATGTCTTAGCAGCTAAAATTTTGACATTGTGTATTCTCCCAGTATAAAAATTTGAGGGCAGATTTCGACATGGCGTATTCGGACCATCCTCTTGTAAGACTGGAAATAGCAGCTACAAGATCAAATATGTGTTTTTTCATATGGGTCATCAGAATGTTATAATTCATTTCAGCTGGCCAAAAGCAATAAAACTGACATTGGTTATGTAATTCAGTTCCATGAAACATATGACAAAATAAGATAACATCTGAAACTTCTTGGAAGATTAAAACTGTGTGCCAGACTGAGACTCGTACTCACGACCTCTGCCTTTTGCGGGCAAGTCCTCTACCACCTGAGCTACCCAAGCACGACTCACGCCCCGTCCTCACAGCCTTACTTCTGCCAGTACCTCGTCTCCTACCTTCTCAGGAGAGGTTCTGTAAAGTTTGGAAGGTAGAAGACAAGGTACTGGCAGAAGTAAGGTTGTGAGGACGGGGCGTGAGTCGTGCTTGGGTAGCTCAGATGGTAGAGCACTTGCCTGCGAAAGGCAGAGGTCCTGAGTTCGAGTCTCGGTCTGGCACACAGTTTTAATCTGCCAGGAAGTTTCACATCAGTGCACACTCCGCTGCAGAGTGGAAATCTCATTCTGGAAACATCCCCCATGCTGTGGCTAAGCCATGTCTCCGCAATATCCTTTCTTTCAGGAGTGCTAGTTCTGCAAGGTTCGCAGGAGAGCTTCTGTAAAGTTTGGAAGGTAGGAGACGAGGTACTGGTAGAAGTAAGGTTCTGAGGACGGGGCGTGAGTCATGCTTGCGTAGCTCAGATGGTAGAGCACTTGCCCGCGAAAGGCAGAGGTCCCGAGTTGAAGTCTCAGTCCAGCACACAGTTTTAATCTGCCAGGAAGTTTCATATCAGCGCACAATTCACTGCAGAGGGGAAATCTCATTCAAGATAACATCTATCTATTTCTAAATTAGAACGTATTCATCCTGAAATAGAAAAGATTTATGTGACATTGAGGAATACAATAATTTACGTTAAAAAGTCACAAGACATGAAGACATACCTATCACTGTGTAAACGTGGGTTAACAAGATAGACATTGGCTATTCCCCTGTGTTATCCTACAAGCTACTAGACATAAGCAGCCTATGATATTCAGTCCTGAGAAAAGAGAACTTTGTGCTCATAATTATGAACGGTGCTCAAGGTGAAATCCTGAAAAAGTAGCTCATGGCCTGTATTTGGGACCATTTTCCTCGTTGTGAACAGTTCAGTTCATGATGTTCTGTTCTTTGATGAAATAAGGACTGAAGTAGATGAAGTATGGTCTCAGATGTGTGTAGCAGATTTAGCTGATTTTTTTTAAATTCTAGCTTTCACATATTTATTTTACTTTTATTTATTTATTTATCTGAAATTCTGTAGATCCAAATTGTGATGAATCACAAGAATGTGGAATTCAAAATAGTTCATATGGCTCTGAGTACTATGGGACTTACCGAGCGAGGTGGCGCAGTGGTTAGCACACTGGACTCGCATTCGGGAGAACGTCGGTTCAATCCCATCTCCTGCCATCCTGATTTAGGTTTTCCGTGATTTCCCTAAATCGTTTCAGGCCAATGCCGGGATGGTTCCTTTGAAAGGGCACAGCCGATTTCCTTCCCAATCCTTCCCTAACCCGAGCTTGCACTCTGTCTCTAATGACCTCGTTGTCGACGGGACGTTAAACACTAATCACCACCACCACCACTATGGGACTTAACATCTGTGGTCATGAGTCTCCCAGAACTTAGAACTACTTAAACCTAACTAACCTAAGGACATCACACACATCGATGCCCGAGGCAGGATTCGTACCTGCAACCGTAGTGGTCACGCGGCTCCAGACTGAGGTGCCTAGAACCGCACAGCCACACAGGCCGGCAATGTGGAATTAAGTAGGTTTATATCAATATAGAGATGCCATAAACAAATGCACAATAACGAAGGTGTAGAAAATTGGTGAGAAAGCTAAAGGTTGATTATGCAAAAAATTACGCCATGTGACATGATAGAGTGAAAACAACGAGCATTATCAGCTTTAATAGTATTCACATGACTGACAGGGGTATTTAAACATAGGACATAAATTGCACACTGAGTCTTTTTTGAGACTCGTCAATTAGAATGCTGAGGATTCACAATGCAGTATATTTTGGTTATCAGAGTACAAGCGAATTACTTCATTTTGTGTTGAGATGCATTAAATTGCATATATTGAGTTTTTTCAGTATATAGTGTTAATCTATTAAGTTTAGACAATGTAAGATGTCTACAAGCACAGCATTAGATTTATTTTCTAGTTCAGTGATTATTCGACTTTTAAGCAGGATATAGTCTCACCAGCAAAAAGTGTAAATTTGGTCAAAATTTTTTGTACAAAGTAGAAAATCGTTGATGAAGATCCCAAAATGGATCCTTGCGACATTCCACATTTAGATGTGCCCCTTTTAAATGAAACAGGACTGCCATCAGTACTATTAAGTATCACTTTCTGCTTTCTATGTGTAGATACGTTTCAACTCGCCATACAGTGCTAGTGTTAAAACCATAAAAAAATCAAGTTTCCTTAAGAGAGCATTGTGGTCTGCACAGCCAAAGGACTTTGACAAGACACAGAAAATCCCAGTAGGTGACATTTTGTTAGTCATTAAGTCAAGAATCTTTATTGTGAGAGAGAAAACAGCTTGCTCTGATGATACGTTTTTCTTTTTTTCCTCAAACTAAACTGGTTTTCGTTGTGGATCGTGTGAATGTTGAGCTGGGTTAAAATTCTTTTATATATCAGTTTCTCTAATATTTTCTAGAAGCTACTTAGGAAAGATATTGGACAGTAGTTGGATAAATTAGATTCATCACCCTTCATAAACTGTGATTTTGCTACAGTAAACTTTAATCTTCCTGGGACAGTACCTTGCTGCAAGGATTCACTGAAAGCATGACACAGGACTTGACACATATAATAACTACAGTGCTTTATAACTTTAGATGAAATGTTGTCCAGACATGTGTTATTTTTGTTTTTTAATGCATTAATTATATTTTCAGCTTCACTAATAGTTACTGGAGCTATGTAAATTGGGTCATATAATTAGTGCTCCACTTCTCGTAATAAATTTATGTCCATATTTAATGAGCCCTTACTACTGTAGTGGCAACTTCTGTCACCAAATGTAACAGCAACCCCAAATGTAGCAGGAACAGATACAAGGCACAGTATTAAGACTCGTCCAAGCTTTCCAAGTGATTTATTGTTTTCAACTACAGTACCGCATTCCCCTTGGCCTGTGTCATCAGGAGGACACCACCTCAATGAACTGCACAGAGCTCTGCTAATGTGTCGACCCTATACAGCCACGGTGATATGACGACGACAAGACTGCGCCGGCAGCTGACTCAGCAGCCTTCATCCTGCACTGCCTCAGTGCCGCCCACTGACAACTGCAAGGTGCCCTGTACCATGTGTCCCTGCCGGTGTGGCTTGGGTCACAGCGACAACAAGTGCCTGCGATCCGGAATCTGAATCTTCGGACCTCGCCCTGGATGTCTCTGGTGAGTGTTGGGAGGCAAGACAGCTGCCCGTGGTAGCGAACCATGGGGTGGCCCATCACTGGCTGGCTACAGACACCGCGTCAGCCTCACAGCGTCGAGCCAGCGACCTGCCATGGACTGGAACGCTGGCGCCCCATCTGCTACCGTGTGTAGCTGGTGGTGTGACACGGCCCGCCATCCAGGAGAGCTGCCACACTTGAATACTTTGTTAGTGTACTGGTACCCATTTATATGCAGCCTCTGTTTCGCTAAACGCGCCACTCCATGTCATGTACTCATAACATTTAGGTTCGCCAGTGGGCCCCTTCTGTCTGTGACTTGCAAACCACTGTGTGTACTTTTCCTGATGGTTCTATGCCTCTGTGGCCTCTATTTTCTTTGTAACTGCTGGTGAGTGTAACTCACTGTAAACAGGCCCGTGCCTGGCTGTAACTTGAATGTTCCGAAATATTGCACCAAAACTGACTTTTCCTATATAGAACGATAGTGCTGCTACAGTACCTACATGTTGTGCTGCATTTAAGAAGTGATTGTTAAGTATGTTATAAATTGTGACAAGATCATGTACCACCTTGTTATTATAGCATATATTTATGGTATTATCATTGTTACAGCTCTTGACACTCTCTCTCTCTCTCTCTCTCTCTCTCTCTCTCTCTCTCTCTCTCTCTCTCTGTCTCTCTCTCTCTCTCTCTCTCTCTCTCTCTCTCTCTCTCTCACACACACACACACACACACACACACACACACACACACACACATACACACACACACACACACACACACTTTGTGATATTTCAAATTATTTCCTTTTGTTCCTAGATTTATCAGTTTCAGATTCAATATATAAGCTTCTAGATTTAATTATCACCCTTTTAAAACATCACAGTACAATTTATAATTCAAGGGGAACATTTGATACTCTTAACGAAGCACATAATTCACTCTTATTCCTACAAGAAATTTTACTTTCTACAGTAATCCTTGGTTTACTGTGCCAAACCTCAATGTTCTTCCTCACAATTCTTTTTGGAAAATTCATTTCAAATAGAGAGATGGATTTATTTACGAAACTACAAAAATTATCATTTACGTTAGTTACACTCAGGCTGGCTCCCAATCAATCTGTGACAAACATTATTTAAAGGCTGAAAGAATTTCAATGTTTATATATCTAATGGATTGATAGGTGTGGAAAGAGTAGATGAGAAAACAATGTTGTTCATGGCACAGACATACTGGTACACGAGAAAAATATAGTGCGAAAATTGAATCATAAGAAAGAACAGCTGAGGTTTATAAAATTGTGAGAAACCTGATGTTTTGCTGCCTGAACCACAGTACTGTGTTATTTCTGTTGTGGAAAAGTTGTGTTTTCTGCTACTGTTACAATTAAAACAGTATAAATGATCTTAAGTGGCTTGAGTGCCAGAGATAGGCAACAAGAAGCAAGTAGTACTATTTTCGAATCAGATCCTGTCGCCAACAGAGAACACCTATCAATGCCTAGCAGAGGAATCAAAAATTATTCAAGGAAATTGATATCAAGAAAGCTCAGTGGTTGCTTAGTGAAGGTGCTGATATCTCTAAGCCTTTGCATCGACGTTTAATTTCAGTGAGTTTATAAATTCTTTCTATGATAATAGAGTGTACCTGTTGGCTGTGCAGATCCACACAGAAATCACTGAAATTCCTATTTGCCGACCTAATGCGGCTCACTTCGTAAGCCTGGAGCTGTGATTGCACTTCAATAGCAAGTGCTAGAATCTTCATCCACCTTCAATCTTTCCCTTGATCACAATGTTGTCATGAGTAATGTTAAAATAGTTTTTATACAGTGGGCTTAACGTGTTAGAAAACTTGAATAGATTCTTAGTAGTACTACACACTAGTAAGAATAATATAAATTATTCTCTAGATGTCAGCCAAATAAACTGGTCAGTATCTCAAGGCTATATTGTTGTTAGCAGAAAACTTGAAAAAATACTAGTGATGTAATTTTTATCTAAGATTGTCTGAAATTCACAGACGTTAATGTAAGCATTTTTTGTTCTAAACTGGCTTGTGAGTTCAACTGCATAAACCTGAAAGACCAAAAATTATAGTTGTAATTCTTTATAGGATTCCAAATGGAGCTGTAGAAATAATTTTCTAAAATTTTGAACTGTCAGTGAAATAAATGTCAAAGACAAAAGAAATTAACAATATTTGCAGTGACCTTCATACAGAAATGTCACAGTCTCACAAGGAATTTTCAAGATCTAAGGTTACACAATTTTTTCTGCATGAACAAAGTGCTAATCATAAAGAAGGCTGCTTGGACAGTATTATTGTTAACTTCTCTATTGATACATTTTATTATTACCCCTGTATGTGAATGTTTTTGGAAACTATGTACTGCAGGGGTTGCACAAAAACATGGAAACACCATAAACACGACAATCACCATGCCTAATACACTGTGCAAAAAACGTTGGCATTAAAAACAGCTTCCAGTCCTCTCAGAATGGATAAATACAGGTTCTGTGAGGTTTTCAAGGAAATCTCATATGATTTTTCCTGCAAAATATTGGCAAGTTCGGGTAATTATAATGGTGGTGCGTAGTGATCATACACCCTTCTCTTCAAAGTAGACCACAAAGACTTAATATTCAGATTTACTGACTGTGGTAGCCACAGAGACGCAACAATTCATCCTTGTGCTCACAAAAGCAGTCCTGGACAAAGCGAGCTGTGTGAAAAGGTTCCCTGTCATCTTACAAAACACTGAGGAACAAACATGATACCATGGGATGGATCTGGTCAGCCAAACTGGAAACATCCTCCTTGGTAGTCATGTAGCTTACAGAGTAAGCATGAGGCCCATGGAATACCGTGATATGGCTGCTGTCATGACCAAAGCCCCATAATATTGCACTGTTAGTATGCAAACTCGGTCAGCAGTTTGAAGCAGTGTGAAACAAGACTGAATAAAACAAATTACATTCTTTCTGTTGCTCCACAGCCCAGATTTTATGGCTTTGACACAACGTTTTCCTGATATGGATATTTTGCATTACTGATGAATGATTTTGGAATTCCAGCTGTCCACCCAATTCCTTGCTCTGGAGCTCGCTCAGTGTAGTTTTGGTGCTGACGGGATTCTTGAGTGTGACATTCAGTTCAACAGTGACTTTTGCTGCTGACGTCCTCTTATTTTTCGTCACATTCCTTTCAGTAGCTACCTGTCACGACTACTCAGCACACAGTTTCAACTGTGTTGCTATGTAATAGTTGATGTTTTCAATGGAAAAGCTAATGCACTAATTGTGGGTAGGCTTACCTTATATGTTTCTATACAGGAGATCCAAACGTCAGTTCTTATTGCTAACAAATTTGTGAATGACATTATCTTTAAATTTATGATCACTTGTAAGTGGTCTAACCAGATTTTTTTTATATGGAAATTGTTCAAAGAGAACTTGAACCATCATTTTTCATTGAATTGTGAAGGCATTTTAAATTCTTCTAAGGGTGCTCATACTTCTTCAGAAGAAGCTGTAATGACAGGGAATGTAAGAATCAATTTGATAAGCTTTGTTATTTTGTTTTAAACATTTTGAATATCGTTGTCAATTATGAATTTAACAAGGTCTGCAGGTGGTAAATATTTATGTTTGTCAATATAAATGTTTGCTAACTCAGTTCCAGTCATTCTTTGTTGTATAAATGATATATTGAACATACAAAAGGAAAGTCATATGAGAAATTAATAAGGTTGGTGCTAGCGCTCACTCTCAAGGTAGAAGCAGAGCAGTGTTTGGTACACTGGACTCACATTTGAGCAGATGACAGTTCAAATTCTGGCTGAGCCATTCAGATTTAGGTTTTTTGTGACTTCCCTAAATTACTTAAGGCAAATGCCTGGATGGTTCCTTTGAAAGGGCATAGCGAATTTCCTTGAAATCACTTGTAAGTGTTTATTTGTCAATGTCCATATATGTCTCAACACTATATGATAACTGAATGTAAGAGAATTTCATGTAAGAGGCGATGTTCACCAGCACAATGTTAGAGACAAGATGATAATTGATATTCTAAAATCAAAGCTGGTAAAAGCAGCCCATTCACCCAGCTGCTGTTTGCTCTGCCACAAGCAGTTTAAGTAAATCACACATTGGTGTTTCATAAGAAATGCATGATCCTACTTCTCACTGAAGTATAAAGGGAAAGATTAAAGTAGCAGAAAGAACCTGTGCTCATGTGATATGTATTATTTATAGCAGAGATACACAGTTTAAGAATAAGGGAAAAGACTGGATATGTATAAGAAATTCATTATAGTCATATATACATTGCTTGTCACTTAAGTGTATAAGACATGATTAAAATAACACGAAGTTGTACTTGTGTCTGCTGTAGTCACATTAAGCTTAAGTGATATGGTGATATATATAATATTTTTGTGTTAACACCATCTGCTTTAGCTCACAATTTTGTTGTATTTCTTAAACCATCATAAAAAGCATTTCTTGCATTTAGTGGTTCGACAACTTCAGGTAACTGTTTTAATTGCCGGCCGGTGTGGCCGTGCGGTTCTAGGCGCTTCAGTCTGGAACCACGTGACGGCTGCGGTGGCAGGTTCGAATACTGCCTCGGGCATGGATGTGTGTGACGTCCTTAGGTTAGTTAGGTTTAAGTAGATCTAAATTCTAGGGGAATGATGACCACAGATGTTAAGTCCCATAGTGCTCAGAGCCATTTGAACTGTTTTAATTTCATAAGTTTTTTATTAACTGCTGAGCTAATCCAGTTACATTCCCACATATATGCTAAATTATATCCTGAATTTCGTATTTCTGTTCTTCTTGTTAACGTATTTTGATATAAATCAACCACTGATTCTCGATTTTTACTTTTAATCGTTTCAGTTTCAAAACATTTTTTGCAACTATGCCAAAATCAATCATTGTACTGATAAACAGTATTGGTTTCTTTATCAATCTTTAGCTCCAGTTATATTTACCTTACCTTCATTAACAGCATATTGAATATTATTGTTGCTTGAAATATATATCCAAGCTATAGATTTTTTACTATGATGTTCCTTTTGCTCTGTATCCAATACAGTAATAATTGTATTAAGTAAGTATTTAGATCTGTATATAGCCATACAAACTCTAGTAATCGTTAAATAACAGAATGGTTCGTCGTTAGCTATTTATAGCAATTGTTTTGTTAGTTCTAATCAGACTCTTCGTGGTATATTTACATCAGAGTTACACTATTAGTCAATTTCTTTTTTCATATCGAACTTTAGGTGTCATATTATCAGCACAATAATATTTGATATCAGGGAACAGTCCTATGTAATTTTCATTTCTTTGTCTGTTGATTTCTTTTTCTATTTTTTCTTTAATTCTTTCTAATGTTTCTGGAAATGTACTTAGTTTCCTTGTATAAAATTGCTGCTATCTATAATTTTCATACATAATTGTTTTATCTCCAGTAACATTAATGTAGATCTAGTGTAGATAGTATATGGCATTACTGTGTTTCCAACATAGTACTTCAGAATGAATTGTAAATCAATCTTAGTATAATGAGCTATAAATGTATAATCATTATATTTATTAGGTATCATCCAGCTGAAGAATTCATCATTTGTTTTCAATTTATAAACAATATCACCTTTAAAATTGTGAAATATCATGAGATTTGGAATATGTATTTCTGTTTCTTGTTGAGCTTCAAAATGAGGCCATGTGGAATTCTTTCTGGGAATCCTTTCCTACAACACTTAAACTGTTTTCCTGAAACTATATTATTGCATTTCGACCATTCAAAAATATACTAATTTTTAAATTATATAATAATTTTTAAATTATCCATCAATACAACCATTTTTACTCCATATTTGACAACCTTTGACTTTGTATTCTTCACTGACTTTTCTTTCACATACACCACCTATTAGTATTGTCTATTTCATGTGACACTTTTCATTTTCAATTTCTACTTGTAGATCACAGTTTCTATATTTTTTGAAGCCATATTTATGTACGTTAGATCTCAAACAACTCCTTATACGTTGTTCACATTAATAAGCTATATCCCAGACCCCTTGGTGATCGTTTAGGCATTTTTCATTATAACAGAATGTTGTGCAGTTTTCACACTACATCTTATTTTCCACAGTATTGTGTTCCATGTCTTGCATAATATACATAATTTACTTTCTGTTTTACATTTATGCATGTTTTGTCATCATACATTTTGCTACATTTATAACAGAGATATGAATATCCTCAGAATGCTGACATAGAGAGAATTATGTCTAAATGGTTGCAATTTTTATACAGATATGTTTTTATTGCTTTCTTAGGGTCATGATAGGTGCATATAATATTTGTTTGAGTAACCAATAGTTGCTCAACATTTTTAATATCGTCATGAATTAATCCGTCTTCTTTGTATTAGCCAAAGTGACTAAATTATATCCTGGTTAACACCTTTTGTAATTTGTATTTATCTCTTTCTCTGATTTGATTAAATTTTACCAATACTAGGTTCTATGTCTAAGATACAGTCTGTTTGATATGTTAAGGCAAGTATTGTTGCTCTAGAAGCATACAAGTTAGCACTATTCTTAATTATAGTAATAAATATTTTAGTCCTTTTATCGTTGCCTAATTTTTTATATTAATACATTTGTTGCCTCCTGTAATCACTAAAATTTGAATATTAAATGTAGTATTCGCTGTATCAATAAACTCATCAAATGTTAATATGTCACTTATTATATTGCACAAAACTAGAACATTATTTGATGCTTTATATTGTGTAGAAATTGGATATAACATTTTTGAATTTGCTGTTGTTATGTTCAACTTATCTCCTTTTCTAAAATTGTACTTTCCTTATATAATCTGTTTTATTACTAACAGTATTGGGTTTACTAATCGTTAAAGAGAATATTACAGTCAACAGACCAGGCTTTAAATTTTCACATGCCTTACATTTTATTTTGTTAATCTCAAATAAATGGTTTTTAGTCAGTTTCTTCTCGTTTTCTTACTCAAATAGTTTACTAATGAATGTATAAATTTGATCTAGTCTCACTATTTTTTCTTTTCTCACTGGACAAGTTTTTTCAAAGACATCATCGACAAATCCTGTAAAAATAATTTATATTAGGCACACATTTTGGTCTTGTTAGGAATAATACTTGATGAAATGGAAAATCTTGTAAAAGAACTGAATCAATTATTTCTGATTTCTGTAACTGGTTGTAACCCCTATTACCAAAAGTTTTAGCTCTATCTCTCAGATCAACTACTCTCATATTATTGAGAACCCTTGTAGGAATACCTAAATTATTTGATGTAATTAAATCAGTTAATTCATCTTTACTTAATCTGCTCTAATTAGTTTCATTATTTCTTCTACAATAATCATGAAGTTAGGCAATCATGAATTGATCAATTTTAGTCTCTTATATATTATAAAAAATTTTATTAAGGATTTTAAAAAAGACTCACTCAGATTCCTTGTTTTTTATATATTTCTTACACCTATTTGTATGTTTTGTCTTTATACATTGGATTTGAATAAAACATTTTATTTTTTTTAATCTCGGGACAATCAACACATTTTGTGTGTGTTCTTGGTCTCAGTCTGTTGCTCATCATTTTTCAACAACAAAATTTTCGAATGGTCTTCACCCAGAATTTGTTTGCATGCGATTTTTATAATAGTATAGAAACATTTTTCCCATACACCCGAGGAATTCATTTACTGTTCTATGCTCTTACATGATATTCATTTATATACATTCTCTACACATTGTGCTATAACCATATTTTGTTTATTTGTATGAAGTAAATTTATCAATTGACTTCCTAGTTTTAAAATACTTTCACAGTTTAGATTGGGTGGCCTCTATTTATAAAGAAAATATTTTATTAGGGAGAAGTAAAATTTTCTAATGTTTGTAATGTGTCTTGTAATTTATGTATTATCTGAGAAACTAATGCTGATGATTTATTACAATCAATATCAAATGATGATAGATCAATTTTACCTGCTCTATCTTTTTTGTGAATTTATTATGTTCATAAAAAATATCTTCCTTGAAAAATTTATAATTCATTAATATACCTGCAGGCAATATTGGAAACCATCTGCTTATAGCTCCATGACCTTTATATTTTAAATTACATTCATGCAGTTGGCTCAGAAAAATTCACTAGGGAATAAAAACGTTCTACCTGAGAAATTGTTGACTACACTATTCAGTGTCTGTGATTTTGTATCACTGCCTATCAACACCCACTTCTGATAAAAAATACACAAAATCCCATTCATAGATAAGAAGGAATCGAACTTCTTAATTTACATAGTGATACAGGTGGTTCAGATGAAACAATTCAAATTCTTTTTGGAGTAGTTTTTATTTTTTTACCATATGAGCTATGAATAGCATAGATATCATCTTGAGATAATTCTAAATTTGAACCATTATATTAAGAATGCATTATTGCTCCCTAAACATCAATCTGATATAGACAAAATGCGTGACCAATTTCATGAATTAGAACTTCAGTTAGATTTGTTTTATGTTCTGGTGTATTCCCATCACGCTTCAAGTATTACAACTCTTCCTCACCCAGACTCCGATGATACAGTTAAGGAAGAGTTCAGACAAAGTTTGAGTCTCGTAGCAAATAAATACCCCACTCATACGGTTATAGCTGGTGGGGACTTCAACCTTCCCTCGATATGTTGGCAAAAATACTTGTTCAAAACCGGTGGTAGGCAGAAAACATCTTCCGAAATTGTCCTAAATGGTTTCTCCGAAAATTATTTCGAACAGTTAGTCCACGAACCCACGACAATTGTAAATGGTTGCGAAAACACACTTGACCTCTTATCCACAAACAATCCAGAGCTGATAGAGAGCATCATGACTGATACAGGGATTAGTGATCACAAGGTCGTTGTAGCTAGGTTCAATACCGTTTCTTCCGAATCCATCAGAAACAAACGCAAAATAATTTTATTTAAAAAAGAGGATAAAGTGTCACTACAAGCCTTCCTAAAAGACATTCTCCATTCCTTCCAAAATGACTATGCAAATGTAGACGGGATGTGGCTCAAATTAAAAGATATAGTAGCAACAGCAATTGAGAGATTCATACCTCATAAATTGGTAAGAGATGGAACGGATCCCCTGTGGTACACAAAACAGGTCCAAACGCTGTTACAGAGGCAACGGAAAAAGCATGCGAAGTTCAGAAGAACGCGAAATCCAGAAGATTGGCTAAAATTTACAGACGCACGAAATTTGGCACGGACTTCGATGCGAGATGCCTTTAATAGGTTCCACAACGAAACTTGTCTCGAAATTTGGTAGAAAATCCGAAGAAATTCTGGTCGTATGTAAAGTACACAAGCGGCAAGACGCAGTCAATACCTTCGCTGCGGAGTGCCGATGGTACTGTACCGACGACTGTGCCGCTAAAGCGGAGTTATTGAACGCAGTTTTCCGAAATTCCTTCACCAGGGAAAACGAATGGAATATTCCAGAATTTGAAAAACGAACATCTGCTAGCATGAGGTTCTTAGAAGTAGATACCTTAGGGGTTGCGAAGCAACTCAAATCGCTTGATACGGGCAAGTCTTCAGTTCCAGATTGTATACCGATTAGGTTCCTTTCAGATTACGCTGATACAATAGCTCCCTACTTAGCACTCATATACAACCGCTCGCTCACCGATAGATCTGTACCTACAGATTGGAAAATTGCGCAGGTCGCACCAGTGTTTAAGAAGGGTAGTAGGAGTAATCCATCGAACTACAGACCTATATCATTGAAGTCGGTTTGCAGTAGGGTTTTGGAGCATATACTGTATTCAAACATTATGAATCACCTCGGAGGGAACGATCTATTGATACGTAATCAGCATGGCTTCAGAAAACATCGCTCTTGGGCAACGCAACAAGCTCTTTATTCACACGAAGTAATGGCCGCTATCGACAGGGGACCTCAAGTTGATTCCGTATTTCTAGATTTCTGGAAAGCTTTTGACACCGTTCCTCACACGCGACTTCTAATCAAGCTGCTAGCCTATGGGGTATCGTCTCAGTTGTGCGACTGGATTTGTGATTTCCTCTCAGGAAGGTCACAGTTCGTAGTAATAGACGGCAAATCATCGAGTAAAACTGAAGTGATATCAGGTGTTCCCCAGGAAAGCGTCCTGGGACATCTACTGTTCCTGATCTATGTAAATGACCTGGGTGACAATTTGAGCAGTTCTCTTAGGTTGTTCGCAAATGATGCTGTAATTTACCGTCTAGTAAGGTCATCTGAAGACCAGTATCAGTTGCAAAGCGATTTAGAAATGATTGCCGTATGGTGTGGCAGGTGGCAGTTGTCGCTAAATAATGAATTATCACGTAATAGGGGAGAGAGTGTGGCAGATATGATATGCGAATTGGGATGGAAGTCATTACAGCAAAGACGTTCATATTCACAATTTAATTCAAGAATTTGCGTTAAATGAAGTAACATTAATCATTCACAATTACATCATCACTCACTGGAGTAAGTTTAGCATCATACTGCTTATCTAAGCATAATCAGTCAAATACATTATTGCTTTACACCTATCATCTGCAACTGTTTTTCTCACAACAACAATAGTAAAAGTACCTAAATTTGTATACACTTATAATATTATAAGATTTGATTAAAATAGTTCAAGAGTAACAAAATGGTACTACCTAAATATGTACAAAAATGAACAAAATTCATCAGAGAACCCATATTTTAATTATGAAAAATTCGAATAAAAATTAGTTTTGCGACCTGGAATTAGTTATCGACCTTGTCAACAACAGTTTTACAAATAATTATAACCAAGTGTTTATGAATATTGATTAAAAGAATAAACCATCGTTTAAAGCTATGGATGAACTTTTAGGATTTACAAATATGAGAAACACAATATCAAGTCATCTCAGAGAAAATGCAGATAACAGTATAAAGATATGAAGGCCAAATATTAGTTACTTTGCCTCCAGACAAAAATTTTGTTAATGAACTTTGTCGATGTTCGCTTGAAATTCTCTTAGGTAAGCATGCAATAGTTACTTCTATGTCTAAGATTTTTGTTCGAGTCTTGGTCCGGCACACAGTTTTAATCTTCCAGGAAATTTCATATCAGCACACACTCTGCTGCAGAATGACGACCACGTTCTGGAAACATCCCCCAGGCTGTGGCTAAGCCATGTCTCCGCAATATCCTTTCTTTCAGGAGTGCTAGTTCTGCAAGGTTCGCAGGAGAGCTTCTGTAAAGTTTGGAAGGTAGGAGACGTGGTGCTGGCAGAAGTGAAGCCGTTAGGACAGTGAGTGAGTCGCGCTTCGATAGCTCTGTTTGTAGAGCACTTGCCTGCAAAAGGCACAGGTCATAAGTTCGAGTCTCGGTCTGGCACACAGTTTTAATCTGCCAGAAAGTTGTAACATTTATAGATTTTAAAAAGGCACTTCACTCAGTTGATAGGGAAACACTAGATAAAGTGATCAGAAAATTTGGCAACAAATCTAATCTAGCAAACCTTATTAGTGAAATGCTCACAGACACCAAATAAAAAGTAAAGTTTCAGGGTGAAATGTCGAAGGCATTCAACATAAAAACAGGTGTAAGGCAAGGCGATAGGCTGTCTCCACTCCGCTTCAACTGTGTACTAGAGAAAATAGTAAGAGAATGGAAACAAAAGCTAAAAGAAGAGAAGCTGTCACCAATCATACTGGGAACTAAAAAGAAAGGTATTGAGATTCAGCTTTTAGCATTTGCAGACGATTTTACCATTCTTTTTGAAAACCTAACAAATGCTGGAATACAGATGAATCTCTTACTAGAAATAGCCAACAAATCAGGTTTAAGAATATCTGTACAAAAACATTTATGACAAATATAAAAAATGCTCCAGACTCCCTAGTAACAGATATTGGCCAGATAAAGAGGGTAAATAAATTGAAATATTTGTTAGAAATTATCCAAAAAAATGGCTTAGAATAATTCGCTATAGAAGAAAGAGAAGATAAAAAGGAGGGAGCTTATAGAATAACTAGTAACTGTTCTCGAAAGAGTAGATGGTATCATCAATGGTATCTATCATACTGTGTTTAGCTGTTTTTTTTGTTGTGTTTCAGACTAATTGAAAAAGTAACCAATTGTCTGATTCATCGAAACATGATCACATAAAGCTACAAAATCTACATTTGGTAAACAGAAGAAACGAAATATTTCCTTAAAAAGCATGCAATTTAGTATCACCAGATAATTATTTGAAAGCTTATAATGCTTTTCTCGATTTTAAATGAGTTATTCAACTGAAAAGCGATATTGATATAAATTCGTATAATTTCATGACAAATTACCCTATACATGTGACTGACATGACACACAGAAAAAATATTGTTACAGGGCAAAAGGCAACGATGAAATTAGTGGGTCCATGCTCAGACACCAAAGGACACACTTCTCTATATAGTCATGTTTGGCAAAAAAATTGACGTGGGGTTCTCAACACAGAATGCTTACTGAACATTATTAATTAGTAGATGATATTTCATTTTATTCATTATATTTTTTCTGGATAGCCCTTTTCATGTAAATTATGTTAGCATTTTAAATTTTTTAAATCGGTTGGTACTTGGCTGTGAAATAAACAACAATCGATCTATATAACTGACCAGGTAGCAGCTGTTGCATATACGTCTCATGTCTCAGCTATGTGAGCTAGGCATGGATGATTTGAGTACACCTTCCACTTGCTCCGCCCCCTTATCACCATCTCTCTCGCACAGTAGCTCTTGCTTGACATGCAGTTATATTCACAATATTGGCACACAAGGAAGTCTCAGATTCTGATTACTAGATGTCACCAGAATAGGGAGGTTAAATACGAAGTTTTCAATCATATTTTGCCTATTATATTATAACTCAAAGTTTAAACCACTAATATTGACTAAAATTACGGTTATTTCTTAACTGATATGGCTAAAATTCATTTCAAAAAGTTAACATGTACCACATATTTCCAATGGCACAACCTTAACAGTTGAAAATTCAGCTTATACTATTTAAATGAGGTATTACCGTTTACAATGTGTGCAGTTTGAGCTACAAATGAAATTAAAGTAACGTTTTTCACCTTGAGTGGATAGCTCAGCATGAAGGTAGGGGGATTCAAACCATGAAATGTTTACTAGTGACACTTCATGGTTTAAATCCTGCTCATATACTGGATATTTTTAAGAAATCCTGGGTAATATTGCCCATGATTTCCCCATACGAAACAGGGACTTTTGGTGAAAAAAACGGTGGTTTGAGTAGTAAATTTTCATTTTTTTATTCATTATAGTAATATTCTTTCTAAAGATCTTAATTATTTTGAAGATGATATCCTTAGGAATGCAAAAACTTTAAAAAATGATACTGAATTTCATGACTTGTAATTTAAAAAAATTTATTCTAATGTGCTCAAAATTGATGTGAATATAGAAATATAAGTTGTAAGTGGGTTCATTCAGTGCAGTTGGTATATATTTATTGCTTACACTTTTTACCAATTAATTACATTAATTATATTGTGTATATATGATATAATTAATTTAATTAAATCATAAAAAAGTGTGTGCAATAAAAACATACCAATTGTGTTCAATGTATCCACTTACTACTCCCAGTGGCACACTTTGGGATGAGTTAACAATGTCGATTTCATTACAGATGCCTGAGTCCAACATCACTGTAAGTAGCATGTGCTCACCAGTACTGATGTAGCCACCCCCTGACCTACTTCAATTCCATTTTACGTCAGTGTTTGGCTCCATCAGAACCAGTGGGCGCCATGGCCTCCCTATTAAAAAACAGGACCTACTTATTTCCCAGAAAATATCTGGGTTTAAATTTTTAGTCTATCAGTTACTTATTTCTTGGGACACTCTATTTTCAGCTGATGTCCTACTTTTTCACAAATTGGTGGGAAAAAGGCAGATGCAGACTATGACAATTGGCAGCCACCACTCCAGACTGATGTGCCCTACCATAGTTGCAGACAATACCACAGTAGCGGTTTTTACAAGTGCATATAAGCCCCATAGGCCATCAATCTACTTAGTCTTCAAACAATGATTCTGTTTATGAGTATATTTTATTTGACTGCTCATGGGTCAAAATGTGTTATTGTGGGAATAGCATCAAACAAAGAGTTTACTGTCATCATTGAACTGGAAAATGTGCAACAGTGTAGAAATGCTCAATTGAATCAAGTAGAATGGCAACACTTACATGAGAATCTGACATACACTGAAAGCCAGCTTACCACAGAATATAACCCATATGACGTATATATCAATGTTCTCTTCAACAGTGGTATCAACACCAGAAACATCAGGAGCACCAGAGGTCGTGTCATCACTTTAATAGCAACAGTGTGGTACGGTACTTAAAATACAGCTTTGTGATACAATATGTTGTATATCTTTTGAAAAAAAGTGTTTAGAATGTACAAAATGTGTATGACGCTGTATACTATGCTTTAGACAGGTTATGGTAAGTGGCAGACAATATAAGAAATGTGTACAGCAGGGCCAGCCACGATGTACCAAACTTCACATGTGCAGCTGTGAACGCCATGTGCATACCAAGGCCCAACCTAATACTCGGCTTTGTTCGGTCATTCTCGGAAGTACACTGAACAGCTCCACATTTCATTTACATTTTCGATGGGGCATTTTGCGGTCGGTACAACTCAGCACAATCGTGATTTGAGCGCTGTTTATCTTTAGCTATTTGTTTGTGGTGTAAAGGATGTTGACAGCCCCAGTGGCTGCTTGCACAAAATGAGACAGTCTCGTGATCTATCATCACAATCCTTTAAAATGAATGGAAATGACCAAAGAGAGGGATGAGGAATCCCATTTCGCATAATCGATGGGTACTGCGTACTTGCTACAAAACGAAGTTATATTACCATGCAAAAAGAATAGAAAATTTTAAATAACAACCACACAATAAAAAATTACATCGATCGACAGACGGGATTCATTGTTCTGCATAGCTATTTGTGGTAAATTTTCAGGTATGGAGCACTTGAAGAAATTGATGGTCAGAATAGTAAAATTTCTGAAGTTGCACACCTTATTTCACTTTCAGTTGCAACAGATTGCAATGGGAGTGAACAAAGAGCATGGAGACTTTATGTATTAATGCAAAGTGCGCTGGTTAAGGCGAAGGGCATGCCTGGAACCATTGTTTGATTTAAATCTCACTAGTGTTGAATTTATGAAGGAAAAAGAAGTGCAGCAACGAAAATTAGAACATCTGGAATGTATTGCAGACTACACATTTTAAATGGATTTGACAACACATTGCCCACAATAAGACATTACAAGTTAATGTCCTTCTGATCTGAAGGGGATTCATTTCAAAACAAAATCTCCATGTCCAAGGTACACATTCTGACAAAGTCAGTCCCATTTCCTAATCTGACTGGCGTTAAGGAAAGCGAGAAATTTGAAGTATCCATTGTGACCTTGCAAGAACTACAACGGTAGTTTTATAAAAAGTTTGATAGTACTGTCATCTTACATCTGTTTTCAAGCTGATTTCGAGACCGTTTGCCGTTTCAGTTGAAAGCATCTCTGTGGATGTGCAGGTGTAACTAGCTGACTGAAAGGTGATTCCAGCTTTAGTTACAAATATTTTTACGTTAAAAATGTCGAGGACGTTTACATCGTTTTTCTCAGGTAGATTTTCCAAGTCTGGATAATGAGGTTGCAAAAGTGCTACAATATATTTGTGTGAGAGACATTTTTTCGGTTATGATACTAAATAAGTCGCGATTACGTAGCAACTTGAGTGCGAAATTCTGTGATTGTCTGCGGCAGTTTGTACCATAAAAAATTAAGTCTTCAGTGTTCCAGAAATAATTAATTAATAGTGAATACTTGTTTTATTTGCGATCTGTGTTGTGAGAAATGTGAAATATAAAACCATGACAATGCATTACGACTGTACTGGCATTTAAATGCGGCACATTCTCTGTTTTCACCTCCTCCTTCTCCTCCTCCTCATGCTCAGATAAGTGGGTTTGTGGTTTGTTGAAATGGACAACTGCTTAGATGCATGTGAACAAAATCACATGCACATCGAATTTAAAGTATACAAATGTCAGTTATTCACTTAATATTGATCTACAGCAAACCAATGTGACAAAATATGAATGATTCCACTTAATAACGATTTGTATCTATAAAATAAATAAAATTAATATTCATTGTTTTAAATAGTTGCTGTGTATATTCAGCTCACAGTCTTATACTTTGCATCTTACTTTTTTGTGTAAGCTGTATTCCACATTATTACAGTGTTATGTGAGAGAGATGCATAAAATGGTATCTTAAGGTACGAAACTCTGTGAACAGTTGTACTGAGCTTTGTGGCACACTAATACACTCCTGGAAATGGAAAAAAGAACACATTGACACCGGTGTGTCAGACCCACCATACTTGCTCCGGACACTGCGAGGGCTGTACAAGCAATGATCACACGCACGGCACAGCGGACACACCAGGAACCGCGGTGTTGGCCGTCGAATGGCGCTAGCTGCGCAGCATTTGTGCACCGCCGCCGTCAGTGTCAGCCAGTTTGCCGTGGCATACGGACCTCCATCGCAGTCTTTAACACTGGTAGCATGCCGCGACAGCGTGGACGTGAACCGTATGTGCAGTTGACAGACTTTGAGCGAGGGCGTATAGTGGGCAAGCGGGGGGCCGGGTGGACGTACCGCCGAATTGCTCAACACGTGGGGCGTGAGGTCTCCACAGTACATCGATGTTGTCGCCAGTGGTCGGCGGAAGGTGCACGTGCCCGTCGACCTGGGACCGGACCGCAGTGACGCACGGATGCCCGCCAAGACCGTAGGATCCTATGCAGTGCCATAGGGGGCCGCACTGCCACTTCCCAGCAAATTAGGGACACTGTTGCTCCTGGGGTATCGGCGAGGACCATTCGCAACAGTCTCCATGAAGCTGGGCTACGGTCCTGCACACTGTTAGGCCGTCTTCCGCTCATGCCCCAACATCGTGCAGCCCGCCTCCAGTGGTGTCGCGACAGGCGTGAATGGAGGGACGAATGGAGACGTGTCGTCTTCAGCGATGAGAGTCGCTTTTGCCTTGGTGCCAACGATGGTCGTATGCGTGTTTGGCGCCGTGCAGGTGAGCGCCACAATCAGGACTGCATACGACCGAGGCACACATGGCCAACACCCGGCATCATGGTGTGGGGAGCGATCTCCTACACTGGCCATACACCTCTGGTGATCGTCGAGGGGACACTGAATAGTGCACGGTACATCCAAACCGTCATCGAACCCATCGTTCTACCATTCCTAGACCGGCAAGGGAACTTGCTGTTCCAACAGGACAATGCACGTCCGCATGTATCCCGTGCCACCCAACGTGCTCTAGAAGGTGTAAGTCAACTACCCTGGCCAGCAAGATCTCTGGATCTGTCCCCCATTGAGCATGTTTGGGACTGGATGAAGCGTCGTCTCACGCGGTCTGCACGTCCAGCACGAATGCTGGTCCAACTGAGGCGCCAGGTGGAAATGGCATGGCAAGCCGTTCCACAGGACTACATACAGCATCTCTACGATCGTCTCCAAGGGAGAATAGCAGCCTGCATTGCTGCGAAAGGTGGATATACACTGTACTAGTGCCGACATTGTGCATGCTCTGTTGCCTGTGTCTATGTGCCTGTGGTTCTGTCAGTGTGATCATGTGATGTATCTGACCCCAGGAATGTGTCAATATAGTTTCCCCTTCCTGGGACAATGAATTCACGGTGTTCTTATTTCAATTTCCAGGAGTGTACTTTTGACCTGTAAAGAAAAAATTGATTCAGTGCAATGAACCTCTGTACTCATATAGAAGTGGAATGAATACATGTGATGTTAGAAAATTGGGATATTCAGTTCATGTATTTTTTTCTGATACACTTGTATCTGTGACCCATAAAAAAATTCGTTCAGCGCAATGCACATAGCTGATGCTCATATAAAAGTAGAAGGAATATACATGTGACATGGAAAATAGGTATATTTACTTTGACTTAGTGACACACACTGATTTCTCTGCTTCATTGCAATATTAACTAAGTGAGAGAGGTGACAACACTGCAGTTTACATGTGTTACTGCAATACATATGTACAACTTACCTCCATACATATAAAGAACATTATTTTATTAAAGATGTGCTCATGTAAAAGTGAGGAATAGGTGTAATTTACCACAGCATTACCATACAAGCTTTGTATTTAAAATACACGAGCAAATGATTGCAATGCACATAGCTGTGCAAATATATTTGCCATTTTTTCCCTACACACTCTCTCTCTCACACACACACACACACACACACACACACACACACACACACACACACACACACACACATAAGCACACATGCAGAGGCACATAAATGGCAAATGTGGGAAAAATATATGAACAGAGATAGAAATAGTTTAACAATGCAGATATACTATGTTGTCAATGTATGTTGCATATCTGCATTTTTACAAATGAACTGTTTGCAATAAATGTTCAGTGGAATGTGTAACCATATTCTGCATTTGCAAATATCAGAGAGAGTTATTACTGAAAAAGTGAAATATCTATAGATGTACACTCTAAGAAAAAAAGGAGAGGCAACGTTGAAGGAATTTTCCGAATGGGACAGAAATCAGTAGATCTGATGTTTGTGTACAGAGAAAGAAATCATTACAATATCAGTAAAATTGGACGATCTATTCAACAGAAATAGCTTCACAAATCGAGCAAGTAAATAACTCACTGGTCCACCTCTGGCCCACACAAAAACAGTTATTCGGCTTGACATTGGCTGACAGAGTTGCTGACTGGAGGATCTTTCCCATAACACTCCAAAAATTCTCAATTGGGGAGAGATGTAGCGACGTTGAAGACCAAAGAAAGGTTTAGTAAGCACAAAGACAATTAGTGGAAACTGCAGGCAGGGATTATCTTGCTGAAATGTAAGCCCATGAAGAGCAACAAACCAATGCGCTGAATATATTCGACATACCGTTGTAAGGGTGCCACTGGTGACAACCAAAGTGGTCATGGATATGAAAAGAATTGCCACCCCCGACCATTACTCCTGGCTGTCGGGCCATATGGCAGGCAACAGTCACATCAGTTTCACACTGCTGACTGGTGCATTTCCAGACACGTCTTCGGCCTGGAATCTCATTGACTAGAATAGAACTGTCCTCAGTGATGAATCCCACTTCGAACTGCAACCCAATGACCAGCGAAAACGTATCTGGAGATACAATGGACAGTGGTAGGCCACCAACCGGACTCTCATCACCATACGACCTGGCAACCAGGAATGGTAGTTTGCAACGCAACTTCTTTTCGCAGCAGGACCCCTTTTCTTGTCATCCGCAGCAACCTTACAGCGCAGCGGTATGTCCACGAAATTCTATGCCTCGTTTTGTTGCCGTTCATGGCAAATCATCCTTGACTTACATTTCAGCAAGGTAATGCCTGCCAGCACACAACGAGAATTTTAACTGATTGTCTTCGTGGTTGTCAAATCCTAACTCAGCCAGCTAGGTCGCCAGATCTCTCCCCAATTATGGAAGTTTGGAGCATAATGAGCACGGCGCTCCAACCAGCTCGGGATTTTGAAGATCTAATTCGTCAACTGGACAGAATTAGTCTCGATATCCTTCAGGAGGACATCCAACTACTCTATCAGTCAACGTTGAGGTAAATAACTGATTGCATAAGGGCCAGAGGTGGACCAACATGTTACTGACTTGCTCAATTTGTGAGGTCTTTCTCTTGCATAAATTATCCAACTTATCTGAAATTGTAATAATTTGTTTGTCTGTACATATACACCAAATTTACTGCTTTTCGTCCCAATCAGATAATTCCTTGGTGGTGCTGTTTTTTTTTCTTTTTGTGTGTTAGAGTTCATGCCAATTCATGAAACCGGTATACAAATATGAAGACGTGCTTTTATACTATAGCTTTATAAAAAAAAACAATCATTCACATACCATACATTTATCGATACACAGATATTTCTATAACTAAGCATATGTAGCATTATACATTAAGATCACACAACATTAGACTGTCGAAATGGTAAATGTATACTCTGCATCTAAGTAACTATTACATATACTGATATAATACTATATCTATGTATGAAGTATCAAAAATTAAATTACATTAGAAAAATGCCATTATGGTATCAGGTTTTCTTTAGATGATGCTTAGAAAGTACTCGAACTGGGCGACCTGCAGTAGGAAACTTAATCTCACTCATCAGTAGATGCTATTAATGAAAGATGTCATTACACAATTACTCCCAGTAATTGTCAGTTGAAAGACTCAGAGCCTTAGCCCATCACAGAGTGTGACTTTCTTGGGCACAGTGTGCGTGTAATTTGGACCATATGTCCAGAAAATTCACAATCTGCTGTCTGTTCGCACTGTCTTTCATCAAGCCAACATCCTTATTGTTTGCTGGCACTACCATAAGGATTATCAACTGCATATCCAGATGTGTCAGATGTACTTTATCACTTCTTATGGATTGCAACCTCCACCTGTAAATGAAATTGTCTGTATCCATATAAAATAACTTTAGTAAGTTTTCATAAACTCCTAATGAAAGTGGTATATGTGGAATTTTGCTGCATCTAATACACACATACTACCATAAATAGGTTTTATAAACAGTATCAAAACCTTAGCCATCTTCAGAGTCAGAAATTCATCGTTGAAGATAGTTGCCCATTCAGAAGTTGGTATGGTGATGTAATCTCTAGCACCAAACGGCCCATCCCATTTTCTGATTAAATGAATTGTACGATAACTTTGAATGCTCTCCATTACTTTTCTGGAAATCGCTTTGATCATTGGTTTTATAAACAGCTTTTTCAAACTTACATGATGTAGAAGCCCTCTTTTCAGTGTTCACATCAATATACAATTCCAGCTAGGGATTCTGCTTGAAGATGATGCCGCAAGTGATTCTACTAACATCCATTCCTAATCTGGAATATTGCTTCCGGATTTTTTAATAATGCATTATATGTCTAAATTTATTCCCTAGTGTTGTCAACTGCTTGGATTTGGAACTGTTTCGTAGTATTTGCGCTCTGGACATGGCAGCTAATCTCTGCGTACGTCATGCGAACTAACAGACTAAGTTAGTTCTACCTCCAAGACATTTTTTTCAGCATCGTTATTCGGTAGATTTGAGATATTATCAGTTAACTTGGCGATTCCGTCATCGGCCAGGCAATTGGTTACATTGTTGCATGGTGAGTCAGTGTAAACTGCTAATACCCAAGCACAGAATGTAAATTGATTCGTCAGAAGTTTCACCATACGATTCACCCATACATGGATTATTTGCTTTGGCATGTCTATATACTCATTGGCAAAGTCCCCGAAGAACCAGCACTTGAAGAACAGCAGTATGTCGACATTGGCCAAAAGTTTGGGTTCGACCTCTGTGGCTTTAATCATTCAAATTTTTCAAAAACGTCTCCTATGAGGCATAGGTCTGTGCCCATGTTTGGCATAGAAAATACTACATCTACATCAACATGGATACTCTGCAAATCACATTTAAGTGCCTGGCAGAGGGTTCATCGAACCACTTTTCGCGCGGAAAGAATGAACACCTATATCTTTCAGTACGAGCTCTGATTTCCCTTATTTTATTGTGGTGATCGTTCCGTTCTATGTAAGTCGGTGTCAACAAAATATTTTCGTATTCGGAGGGGAGAAAGTAAGTTGGCGATTGGAATTTCGTGAGAAGATTCCGTCGCAACGAAAAACGCTATTCTTTCAATGGTTTCCAGCCCAAATCCTGTATCATTTCTGTGACACTCTCCCATATTTCGCTATAATACAGAACGTGCTGCCTTTCTTTGAACTTTTTCGATGTTCTCGGTCGGTCCTACCTGGTAAGGATCCCACACCGCGCAGAAGTATTCTAAAAGAGGACAAGCGTAGTGTAGGCAGTCTCCTTAGTAGGTCTGTTACATTTCCTAAGTGTCCTACCAATAAAACGCAGCCTCTGGTTAGCCTTCCCCACAACATTTTCTAACTGTTCTTTCCAATTTAAGTTGTTCGTAATTGTAATACCTAGGTATTTAGTTGAATTTACGGCTTTTAGATTAGGCTGATTTATCGTGTAACCGAAGTTTAACGAGATCCTTTTATGACTCATGTGGATGACCTAACACTTTTCGTTATTTAGGGTCAACTACCACTTTTCGCACCATTCAGATATTTTTTCTAAATAGTTTTGCAGTTTTTTTTTACTTCTGATGACTTTATTAGTCGATAAACGACAGCGTCATCTGCAAACAACCGAAGACGGCTGCTCAGATTGTCTCCTAAATCGTTTATATAGATAAGGAACAGCAAAGGGCCTATAACACTGTCTTGGGGAACGCCTGAAATCACTTCTATTTTATTGGATGAATTACCGTCAGTTACTACGAACTGTGACCTCTCTGACAGGAAATCGCAAATCCAGTCACGTAACTGGGACGATATTCCATAAGCACGCAATTTTACTACGAGCCGCTTGTGTGGTACAGTGTCAAAAGCCTTCCGGAAATCCAGGAGTACGAAATTGATCTGAAACCCCTTGTCAATAGCTCTCAGCACTTCATGCAAATAAAGAGCTAGTTGTGTTTCACAGAAACGATGTTTTCTAAACCCATGTTGACGGTGTGTCGCCGGCCGGTGTGGCCAAGCGGTTCTAGGCGCTTCAGTCTGGAACCGCGCGACCGCTACCGTCGCAGGTTCGAATCCTGCCTCGGGCATGGATGTGTGTGATGCCCTTAGGTTGGTTAGGTTTAAGTAGTTCTAAGTTCTAGGGTACTGATGACCTCAGATGTTAAGTCCCATAGTGCTCAGAGCGATTTGCACCATCTGACTGTGTGTCAATAGACCGTTTCCTTCGAGGTAATTCATAATGTCCGAACACAATATATGTTCTAAAATCCTGCTGTATATCGACGTTAACGATATGGGCCTGTAATTTAGTGGATTACTCCTACTACCTTTCTTGAATATTGGTGTGACATGCGCAACTTTCCAGATCTTGGGTACTGATCTTTCTTCGAGCGAACGGTTGTAAATGACTGTTAAGTATGGAGCTAATGCTACAGCATACTCCGAAAGGAACCTAATTGGTATACAGTCTGGACTAGAAGACTTGCTTTTATTAAGTGATCTGAGTCGCTTCACTACTCCGAGCATATTTACTTTTACGTTACTCATGTTCGCAGCTGTTGTCGATTCGAATTCTGGAATATTTACTTCGTCTTCTTTTGTAATATCAATTCGGAAGGCTGTGTTTAGTAAATCTGCTTTGGCAGCACTGTCTTCGATAGTATCTCCATTGTTATCGCGCAGAGAAGGCATTGATTGTTTCTTGCCGCTAACATACACTCCTGGAAATTGAAATAAGAACACCGTGAATTCATTGTCCCAGGAAGGGGAAACTTTATTGACACATTCCTGGGGTCAGATACATCACATGATCACACTGACAGAACCACAGGCACATAGACACAGGCAACAGAACATGCACAATGTTGGCACTAGTACAGTGTATATCCACCTTTCGCAGCAATGCAGGCTGCTATTCTCCCATGGAGACGATCGTAGAGATGCTGGATGTCGTCCTGTGGAACGGCTTGCCATGACATTTCCACCTGGCGCCTCAGTTGGACCAGCGTTCGTGCTTGACGTGCAGACCGCGTGAGACGACGCTTCATCCAGTCCCAAACATGCTCAATGGGGGACAGATCCGGAGATCTTGCTGGCCAGGGTAGTTGACTTACACCTTCTAGAGCACGTTGGGTGGCACGGGATACATGCGGACGTGCATTGTTCTGTTGGAACAGCAAGTTCCCTTGAGGTCTAGGAATGGTAGAACGATGGGTTCGATGACGGTTTGGATGTACCGTGCACTATTCAGTGTCCCCTCGACGATCACCAGAGGTGTACGGCCAGTGTAGGAGATTGCTCCCCACACCATGATGCCGGGTGTTGGCCCTGTGTGCCTTGGTCGTAAGCAGTCCTGATTGTGGCGCTCTCCTGCACGGCGCCAAACACTCATACGACCATCATTGGCACCAAGGCAGAAGCGACTCTCATCGCTGAAGACGACACGTCTCCATTCGTCCCTCCATTCACGCCTGTCGCGACACCACTGGAGGCGGGCTGCACGATGTTGGGGCGTGAGCGGAAGACGGCCTAACGGTGTGCGGGACCGTAGCCCAGCTTCATGGAGACGGTTGCGAATGGTCCTCGCCGATACCCCAGGAGCAACAGTGTCCCTAATTTGCTGGGAAGTGGCGGCGCGGTCCCCTACGGCACTGCGTAGGATCTTACGGTCTTGGCGTGCATCCGTGCGTCGCTGCGGTCCGGACCCAGGTCGACGAGCACGTGCACCTTCCGCCGACCACTGGCGACAACAGCGATGTACTGTGGAGACCTCACGCTCCACGTGTTGAGCAATTCGGCGGTACGTCCACCCGGCCTCCCGCATGCCCACTATACGCCCTCGCTCAAAGTCCGTCAACTGCACATACGGTTCACGTCCACGCTGTCGCGGCATGCTACCAGTGTTAAAGACTGCGATGGAGCTCCGTATGCCACGGCAAACTGGCTGACACTGACGGCGGCGGTGCACAAATGCTGCGCAGCTAGCGCCATTCGACGGCCAACACCGCGGTTCCTGGTGTGTCTGCTGTGCCGTGCGTGTGATCATTGCTTGTACAGCCCTCTCGCAGTGTCCGGAGCAAGTATGGTGGGTCTGACACACCGGTGTCAATGTGTTCTTTTTTCCATTTCCAGGAGTGTATTTCGTTCCAAAGACGGACAAACAAGCTTTTGAGCAGGTGGTCATAATGTTTTGGTTGATCAGTGTATTTATTCCTTAATGAAATTTGCCATTAGAAAGCCAACAGCTCAGTTCATGGAATCAATACTAGAAATAAGAATAGCGTTATCAAAGATTCAACGTCACTAACTGTGGTTCAGAAAGGTGTCCACTATTCATCAACTCAGATTTTCAATAACACGCCAGCAGCCGTAAAAAGCTTAACTAATAATAAAGTTCAGCTTGAGAGGAGTCTGAAAGACTTATTGGTGGCAAACTCCTTCTACTCCACTGATGAATTTGTTAGCAAAATCACTCGATGCAGGCCGGCCGCGGTGGCCTTGCGGTTCTAGGCACTGCAGTCCGGAACTGCAGGACTGCTACGGTCTTCTGTACTAATTTTTTGCAGTATTGCGACCGTTGGAAATAAGCATTTGATGACGCGTAGATATAATAGCCTAAGAATAATCATATGCACTTAAATGTACTGAACATTTGTTATTTGGTGATAAGTTTTATATCCTTTTAAATGTAAATATACCTACGGATTCTTTTTTCCAAATACATTCCACATTCACAAGGGCAGTTTCATTTAGGATCTGTGGAAGCTGCATTAGCATATCTGTTCTTATTTTGTAATTATTTATTGTGTATTCTTGTTTTATGAAATGTTCCACATAACAGAGGATCTCCTCACTATGGATCAATTGGAACGAAAGTTACATCTAATCTAATATAATCTGTTCAGTAAAATCATTTCATGTAAATACACGTGAGCGATCTTACGTTCATCCGAGGAAACAAAAACCATAATAAAATCAAGTAGTAATCAGAGTTATCTGGGCGATTAAAAAAGAAAGGGCGTACATCAGTCGTATATTACAAACTATAAAAAATAAGAGATTGGGGGTATCACTGGATAAAGGAGGGTTCAAAGTTTTGACACAGCTGCGCTGTCGTTTTTGCTGCAACATGGCGACTACACCACTGAGAAATCATTATGTGTGTTGGAATTTGCGGCGAAGTCAATCCATTGTTCAAGTGCAACGTGCATTCCGCCGTCGATTCAGCAAGAAGCCGCCTCTGCACTAGCAGATTTATACTGGCATACAAAATTCTTGGAAGTTGGTTGCATATGCAAAGGCAAGAGCACAGGTTGGCTACGCATGTCTGATGAAAATGTCGAGCGTGTCCGAGATATCTTGACACAGAGGCCTCGGAAGTCCACAATACGGGCAAGCGAAGTACTTCAACTTCCTCATACAACGGTGTGGGGTGTGCTGTGTTGTAAAACGACTCCTGCTTATGAAGCGTTACACGATGTAGTCACTGCAGTAATGATGACCCGGAGACGGTAACAGAAGGTACGAATTCTGCATTTCAGTCCGCCATAATATGGCAGCGGACACTTTTTCCAGACTACTCATTCTTTCGGACGAATCGACGTGTCATCTGTCGGGTACACTAAACAGCCATAATGTTGATTGCGGAGGAAACTATGATAGGAATGTCATACCTGAACATGTTGCAAAACTGGTTGTTTCCTCAATCCACGAAGATTACAATTATTTCATTTTTATGCATGACGGCGCCCTGTCTCACGTTAACCTTGAGTTTCAGCATTAACAACATCATCTCACAACGTTGGATTGAAAGAGGTGGACAAGAAGATCTTTCACCAGACCTCAAACACAGTGATTTTTATCTGTGAGGCTATACAAAAGACAGACTCTTTATCCCGCCTATGGCAGCTACTCTTCAAAAGATGAGAACAGGAATCTGTTGATTCGTGTGTCTAATGAAATGGGCTACCGTTTCAATGTTTCTCGAGCAAAGCATGGTGCTCGTGTTGACTGTATGCTATAGTGTCTCTGCGAATATAAAACTTTGAACCTTCCTCTGTCCAGTGACATGCGAAATGCTTCTCTCTCTTTCGTAGTTTGTCCTTAATAAACAACAGAAGCTTATTCTTTCTTTTTGAATCATCCTGTACATAAACACATGCAGAAGTTAAAGTTGTTAAGAAACAAGAGAGATGCTACAAAGAGAGCAAACTGCAAGGGATACTACAGCAGAAGGGTGGTGATTTCAAATGCTGAAGACGGCTAAACACATTTTATGGGAACAGGCAATGTGTGACAGACGGAAAATAATTGGAGTAACAGAGAAATCTCAGTAATGAACGCCCGAACGTACAGTAGAGCTCTAATGGCTGAAGTTTTCAAATGGAGGAACTGAAATTCCTGACACAGCTAAGACCACTTCGCGTCTGCCCCAAGGGAAAAATTGCAGATCCCATGCCGCATTCATCAGTGATAAGGGTTAGGTTCTTTGGGGAAGGAGCCCTGACAGCGAGGTCATCGGTCTCATCGCATTAGGGAAGGACAGGGAAGGAAGTCGGCCGTGCCCTTTCAAAGGAACCATCCCGGAATTTGCCTAGATCGATTTAGGGAAATCATGGAAAACCTAAATCAGGATGACCGGACGCGGAATTCAACCCTCCGGCTCTGAGCACTATGGGACTTAACATCTGAGGTCATCAGTCCCCTAGAACTTAGAACTACTTAAACCTAACTAACCTAAGGACATCACACACATCTATGCCCGAGGCAGGATTCGAACCTGCGATCGTAGCAGTCGCGCTGTTCCGGACTGAAGCGCCTAGAACCGCTCGGCCACCACGGCCAGCGGGATTGAACCGTCGTCCTCCCGAATGTTCAGTGATGAGTGTCACGTTTCACCTGTCGTCGCCGGCTGCTGTGGCCGAGCGGTTCTAAAAGCTTCAGTCCGGAACCGCGTAGTTGCTACGGTCACAGGTTCGAATCCTGCCTCGGGCATGGATGTGTGTTATGTCCTTAGGTTAGTTAGGTTGAAGTAGTTCTAAGTCTAGGGGACTGATGACCTCAGATGTTAAGTCCCATAGTGCTTAGAGCCATTTGAGCCATTTAAATCTGTCGTCTCATCACAGACATGCATGTGGTTGCAGTCACAGTATCTGCTCAGATGACGGTTAACAGTGTGCTCGCTGAATTTTCTACAATATGAAATTGTCCTTGATCAATTTCCCCAGCCGCTCCTGATTCTGGGGGAAATTGATGCTTAAAATGTGACACCGAACTCCTCCTCTATCTTTTACAGGGAAAACTGTTTAGTCTCATCAGTTCTCAGTACTTATACCGGCAAATAGTGGTCCAATGACACACTACAGCAAAGCTTCGTGGCTCTTCTGAAGCGGCATGCTACCAGTGTTAAAGACTGCGATGGAGCTCCGTATGCCACGGCAAACTGGCTGACACTGACGGCGGCGGTGCACAAATGCTGCGCAGCTAGCGCCATTCGACGGCCAACACACGGTTCCTGGTGTGTCCGCTGTGCCGTGCATGTGATCATTGCTTGTACAGCCCTCTCGCAGTGTCCGGAGCAAGTATGGTGGGTCTGACACACCGGTGTCAATGTGTTCGTTTTCCCATTTCCAGGAGTGTACTTCACACAAGGCCAGAGTCTCTTTGGATTTTCTGCCAGGTTTCAAGACAAAATTTCGTTGTGGAAACTGTTATAGGCTTCTCGCATTGAACTCTGCGCTAAAGTTTCGAGCTTCTGTAAAGGATCGCCAATCTTGGGATTTTGCGTCTGTTTAAATTTAGCATGTTTGTTTCGTTGTTTCTGCAACAGTCTTCTAACCCGTTTTGTGTACCAAGGAGGATCAGCTCCTTCGTTTGTTAGTTTATTTGGTGTAAACCTCTCAATTGCTGCTGATACTATTTCTTTGAATTTAAGCCACATCTGTTCTACACTTATATTATTAATTTGGAATGAGTGGAGATTGTCTCTCAGGAAGGCGTCAAGTGAATTTTTAAGTGAATTTTTATCTGCTTTTTTGAATAGATATATTTTTCGCTTATCTATCGAGGATTTGGGGATTACAATATTCAGTCTCTTTACGACAACCCTGTGTTCACTAATCCCTATGTCGGTTTTGATGCTGGTTTTTAATTCAGGATTATTTGTTGTTAAAAGCTCAAGTGTGTTTTCACAACCGTTTACTATTCGCGTGGGCTCATGAACTAACTGCTCGAAATAATTTTCAGAGAATGCGTTTAGCACAATTTCGGATGATATTTTATGCCTAATCCCGGAATTAAACATGTATTTTCGCCAACATATTGAGGGTAAATTAAAGTGACCACTAACTATTATCGTATGAGTCGGGTACGTGTTTGAAATCAAAGTCAAGCTTTCTTTGAACCTTTCAGCAACTGCATCATCTGAACTGGGAGGTCGGTAAAAGGATCCAAATATTATTTTATTTCGGTTGCCAACAATGACCTCTGCCCATACTGTCTCACAGGAAGTATCTACTTCAACTGCGAGTCTAGTTAAACTACTTCTAACAGCAACAAACACGCCACCGCCAACCGTATTTAGCCTGTCTTTAGGTTCTTCGAAAGAAAACTGGCGTTCTACGGATCGGAGCGTGGAATGTCAGATCCCTTAATCGGGCAGGTAGGTTAGAAAATTTAAAAAGGGAAATGCATAGGTTAAAGTTAGATATAGTGGGAATTAGTGAAGTTCGGTGGCAGGAGGAACAAGACTTCTGGTCAGGTGACTACAGGGTTATAAACAGAAAATCAAATAGGGGTAATGCAGGAGTAGGTTTAATAATGAATAGGAAAATAGGAATGCGGATAAGCTACTACAAACAGCATAGTGAACGCATTATTGTGGCCAAGATAGATACGAAGCCCACACCTACTACAGTAGTACAAGTTTATATGCCAACTAGCTCTGCAGATGATGAAGAAATTGAAGAAATGTACGATGAAATAAAAGAAATTATTCAGATAGTGAAGGGAGACGAAAATTTAATAGTAATGGGTGACTGGAATTCGAGTGTAGGAAAAGGGAGAGAAGGAAACATAGTAGGTGAATATGGATTGGGGCTAAGAAATGAAAGAGGAAGCCGCCTAGTAGAATTTTGTACAGAGCACAACTTAGTCATAGGTAACACTTGGTTTAAGAATCATGAAAGAAGGTTGTATACGTGGAAGAACCCTGGAGATACTAAAAGGTATCAGATAGACTATATAATGGTAAGACAGAGATTTAGGAACCAGGTTTTAAGTTGTAAGACATTTCCAGGGGCAGATGTGGACTCTGACCACAATCTATTGGTTATGACCTATAGATTAAAACTGAAGAAACTGCAAAAATGTGAGAAATTAAGGAGATGGGACCTGGATAAACTGAAAGAACCAGAGGTTGTACAGAGTTTCAGAGAGAGCATAAGGGAACAATTGACTGGAATAGGGGAAAGAAATACAGTAGAAGAAGAATGGGTAGCTCTGAGGGATGTAGTAGTGAAGGCAGCAGAGGATAAAGTAGGTACAAAGACGAGGGCTGCTAGAAATCCTTGGGTAACAGAAGAAATATTGAATTTAATTGATGAAAGGAGAAAATATAAAAATGCAGTAAATGAAGCAGGCAAAAAGGAATACAAACGTCTCAAAAATGAGATCGACAGGAAGTGCAAAATGGCTAAACAGGGATGGCTAGAGGACAAATGTAAGGATGTAGAAGCTTATCTCACTAGGGGTAAGATAGATACTGCCTACAGGAAAATTAAAGAGACCTTTGGAGAGAAGAGAACCACGTGTATGAATATCAAGAGCTCAGATGGCAGCCCAGTTCTAAGCAAAGAAGGGAAGGCAGAAAGGTGGAAGGAGTATATAGAAGGTTTATACAAGGGCGATGTACTTGAGGACAATATTATGGAAATGGAGGAGGATGTAGATGAGGACGAAATGGGAGATACGATACTGCGTGAAGAGTTTGACAGAGCACTGAAAGACCTGAGTCGAAACAAGGCCCCCGGAGTAGACAACATTCCATTAGAACTACTGACGGCCTTGGGAGAGCCAGTCATGACAAAACTCTACCAGCTGGTGAGCAAGATGTATGAGACAGGCGAAATACCCTCAGACTTCAAGAAGAATATAATAATTCCAATCCCAAAGAAAGCAGGTGCTGACAGATGTGAAAATTACCGAACTATCAGTTTAATAAGCCACGGCTGCAAAATACTAACGCGAATTCTTTACAGACGAATGGAAAAACTGGTAGATGCAGACCTCGGGGAGGATCAGTTTGGATTCCGTCGAAATGTTGGAACACGTGAGGCAATACTGACCTTACGACTTATCTTAGAAGAAAGATTAAGAAAAGGCAAACCCACGTTTCTAGCATTTGTAGACTTAGAGAAAGCTTTTTACAATGTTGACTGGAATACTCTTTTTCAAATTCTAAAGGTGGCAGGGGTAAAATACAGGGAGCGAAAGGCTATTTATAATTTGTACAGAAACCAGATGGCAGTCATAAGAGTCGAGGGGCATGAAAGGGAAGCAGTGGTTGGGAAAGGAGTGAGACAGGGTTGTAGCCTCTCCCCGATGTTATTCAATCTGTATATTGAGCAAGCAGTAAAGGAAACAAAAGAAAAATTTGGAGTAGGTATTAAAATTCATGGAGACGAAGTAAAAACTTTGAGGTTCGCCGATGACATTGTAATTCTGTCAGAGACGGCAAAGGACCTGGAAGAGCAGTTGAACGGAATGGACAGTGTCTTGAAAGGAGGATATAAGATGAACATCAACAAAAGCAAAACGAGGATAATGGAATGTAGTCAAATTAAATCGGGTGATGCTGAGGGAATTAGATTAGGAAATGAGACACTTAAAGTAGTAAAGGAGTTTTGCTATTTAGGAAGTAAAATAACTGATGATGGTCGAAGTAGAGAGGATATAAAATGTAGACTGGCAATGGGAAGGAAAGCGTTTCTGAAGAAGAGAAATTTGTTAACATCGAATATAGATTTATGTATCAGGAAGTCGTTTCTGAAAGTATTTGTTTGGAGTGTAGCCATGTATGGAAGTGAAACATGGACGATTACTAGTTTGGACAAGAAGAGAATAGAAGCTTTCGAAATGTGGTGCTACAGAAGAATACTGAAGATAAGGTGGATAGATCACGTAACTAATGAGGAGGTATTGAATAGGATTGGGGAGAAGAGAAGTTTGTGGCACAACTTGACTAGAAGAAGGGATCGGTTGGTAGGACATGTTTTGAGGCATCAAGGGATCACAAATTTAGCGTTGGAGGGCAGCGTGGAGGGTAAAAATCGTAGAGGGAGACCGAGAGATGAGTACACTAAGCAGATTCAGAAGGATGTAGGTTGCAGTAGGTACTGGGAGATGAAGCAGCTTGCACAGGATAGAGTAGCATGGAGAGCTGCATCAAACCAGTCTCAGGACTGAAGACAACAACAACATAGGTTCTTCAAAAAAATTTCGACTGAGCTTATATCCGGTTTTAGCCAGCTTTCAGTGCCCATAACGATTTGAGCATCAGTGCTTTCTATTAGCGCTTGGGGCTCTGGTACTTTCCCAACACAGCTACACCAATTTACAACTGTTGTACCAATGGTTCCTGTATCTATGTTCTTCCTGTGTTCAGCCTGCAGCCTTTGTGACTGAAGCCCATCTTGTGTTTTCTTGAGACCTTATAATCTAAAAATAGCCCAGTCCACGCCACACACCCCATGCTACCCGTGTAGCTGCCTCCTGCCTCTAGTGGACACCTGGCCTATTCAGCAGAACCCGAAACCCAACCACCCTTTGGTGCAAGTCGAGGAATCTGCAGCCTACACAGTCGCAGAACCGTCTGAGCCTCTGATTCAGACCCACCACTCAGCTATGTACCAGAGGTCCGCAATCGGTCATGTCGGCTATGCTGTAAATGGTCAGCTCTGCTTTCATCTTGCAAGCAAGACTGGCAGCCTTTACCACTTCTGTTAACCGCTCGAAACCAGAGAGAATCTCTTGTGACCCAAAGCGACACACATCATTGGTACCGACGTGAGCAACCACCTGCAGTTGGCTGCACTCTGTGCTCTTCATGGCACCCGGGAGGACCCTTTCCACATCTGGAATGACTCCACCCAAAATGCACACGGAGTGCACATTGGTTTTCTTACCCTGCTTGTCAGCCAAGTCTCTAAGAGGCCCCTATAACGCGCCTAGCGTTCGGGCTCCCAACTCCTAATAGTCCCACCCTCTGCGATTGCACGGTTCTTGTAGGCTGAGTGGTTTCCTCTGAAACAGGCCAGGCAACAGCATCCGGCTCAGCAACAGTGTCAGCCACAGACAGAACTTGGAACCTGTTTGTCATACAAACCGGGGAGGCCTTACGTGCAGCCACCTGGGAAGTCTTTCGCCGCCTGCTTTGCCCAGGGCGACCTCCCATTCGACCACAGGTGAGGGGTGTCACCCTCAATGCGAGCAGTAACTGGGTTGGCCTCCAGTGAGGACCGATCGGAGGACTCTGACACGCTGGACGCCCGTTGGATCCCCACGGCCGGCTCACAACAGCGGTGCCCATCTACTTCAGCCTCATGCTGTGTAACCGAAGCCAGCACAGCCTGAAGCTGAGGGCGAAGTGTCACCAACTCGGCTCGCATCTGCACACAACAATCACAGTCCCTGTCCATACCAAAGACTGTGGAAAACTAAACTATGCAGATAAACGGACTATCGCACATGCTGCGCAACTCTAATGTGGACCCTGACAAAAACACACTGTGTCTAGTAATACACAGATATTCAAGAACCTAACTACCGAAGCACTCAGGTGAAACTAAACAATTTGCCCCTGATAAGGAACTTGTAATATATCACAAAATCGGTTTACTTTCTGACGCAAACGAAAACGCGAGAACTGTTGCTATTTACATGCAGAAACTCAAGAAACTAAACTATTAAAGCACTCAGATGATATAATGAAATTCGCTCCTGGTTAGGAACTCGTAAATGTTACAAAAGCGGTTTACTTATCTGTTGTTGCGACTGTCGCGGTAGGCTACTGCTGCCTGACTCCTAACCCAAGGAAGGAAGGAAGGAAGAGTGGGTTTAACGTCCCATCGACATCTAGATCATTAGAGATGGAGCACAAACTCGGATTGTGTGAAGGATGATAAAGGAAGTCGATCGTGTCCTTTCAAAGGAACCATCCTGGCATTTGACTGGGCCGATTTAGGGAGATTATGGGAAACCTAAATCTGGATGAGAGGACGCGGATTTGAACCATTGTCCTCCTGAATGCGAGTCCAATGTGCTAACACTGCACCACCAAACTTGGTATATTGACTTAAGTCTGGGGTACTAAATTCCCTTCAAACGCTCACCATATGCCTATATTTTCCATCTCTTGCGGTATCACTTTTTAACTTCACCAGAGAGTGCAATATATTAGGCAGTGTGGTTTCGTTGAGTTTCTCCATCTAATCCAGATACTGATATGGGAATACGCACTTCTAATGAGCTGAAACTTTACATCATCGGGATATGTAGCTTGTGTGAGATACATGTCTACCTGATGAAAATATTCAGCAAGTTTCTGAAGCAGTGCATGCATAAATACTAACAAATTCAGGAATTACAACGTGACATAATCCTCTTATAAAACTAAATTTAATTCTCCATGTTCATCTGTGCATTTACGCGGTACTAAATCTACCATTTCTTAATGATGAAATGAACATCATATCCGCTCAAATAATGTAAGGAAATTCGTATGTAATGAAGGAGTTGATATTTGAGGTTGCGTGAGTTGTATACCGCCCCATAAAAATTTCCGGTCAAATGGCAGTGATCAAACTCCCTTTTTCGTTGAGATTTGATAAAATAAAAAAGTTAACAGCATTCTTAAACTGTTTTCAAGCTGTCTGCGTTTTAATTAGAGAAACCTCAGTGTGACAAATCACATCAATATTCTGTGACAGAGAGAAACCATTTCGTAGGCTCTTCTCCGATATATGATCAATGAAAACTAAGACTCGAATGATATATGCAAACTACCTGATGTGCTGCGATGAATGGTGTGTGTGATTCTGTACGAAATGTTTGAGTAGTGGTGTGCTTATTCACACAGCCCACCACAGAACTAGACGACATTTGGAAATTGCATGAACAGTAAAGGGTGCTAATCTTTGTGTTTGAAGTTCTCAGATTGTAAGAACTTGTTAGTAATCCTGGGCAGAGTAATCTCTCAAAGGCTAAATCAATTGGCTCCTGCTACAAATACATCACTTATGGTCATAGTTAGTCAATTGGGAGGAAATTCTTTGAATATGTTTTTGATTAAGCAGTAATACTGTTGCAAACAGTCAGATATGAGTAGCAAATCAACATTTTTGATGCTGATTTCCATGTGGGGAGTGGTATGGAGTAGATTGAAAGATTTACGATTATTCACATTAGTAGACTCGTCTTTTTGTAGTGCATATTCATGAACTGAAAATTTGGTGTTTTGCCTCTCAAAATCTGAAACGTCCTGAAGCGTTAGGGGAACTCAATACCAGCAGAATTATAATACATGTAAACCTGACAACCACACAAAATACAGATGGGCCAAGCAAAGCATGCGATGTCCTTATTCCTCACATTACTAATACCCCTTCTTTTAGTTTCATCTTTTTCAAGCTCAAAGTGTGAAGAACCTCCTTACACAAGATCAAAACTACATGAGTGAACCTTGAGTCATAGCGTGCGAACTAGCGTTTTTCTGGACTTCCCTCCCTAGAATTCAGAAAGACGAACCCAGATCAAGTTTAATTTTCACTTCTCACACCATGCAGTACTCAGTATGCCCCGCATTATCATCTCTCTTAGATGGTACTGATCTCAATTTCCCTGCTTACCGAATTAAATTCCCAGAAAGGGAATTATGCCACATAGTGGTGAAATATCGTAAATCATTAATAATTTTGGAAATCTCATGTTCCCAAACAATTTGAAACGCATATAGGAACATGAAAGAATCTAAATAAGCAATCTCGTTCGTGATAAATACATCCCAGATCCTACCACCAAATGCCCTTCTGGCTACAGAAAGTGGTATCGGTGTGGTATCATGCTAATGGCCTTGCTGCAGTGGTAACACCAGTTCCCATCAGATCACCGAAGTTAAGCTTTGTTCGATTTGGCTAGCATTCGGATGAGTTCTCTATCTGGATCTGCCGAGTACTTTCTGCAAGCGAGGTGCATTCAGCTCTTGTGAGGCCAATTGAGGAGCTACTTCTTTGAGAAGTAGCGGCACCAGTCATGAAAACTAACAACGCCCAGGAGAGAGGTGTGCTGACCACTTGGTCGTCCATATCTGCAACCAATTATGCCTAAGGGTTTAGGATGACATGGTGGCCAGTCGCTACCATTTGGCCCTGAAGGCCTCTTTGGATGATGTTTTTGTGGCATCATGCTAGTGTGCTGAGTTGTCATCATTGTTTATAACAAGGGGACTGAGAATCTTCTGCTGGTCAATTTACATGCTAAATCACTACTGCAACATTGGCAGGGGCTTGCTGCCCAGAGCAAACATGTGAGTATCTGACTAGGCTTCATTGTTGTGAGGAACTGGCAGGTGTCTGTGTTGGTCTTAGCCATTGGGCGACTCTGGTAGGTGGTGGCAGGTAGAAAGACTAACTCAGCTGTGGTGTCTCTGGAAAAAAGAAAACAAATTATAGTTAGCATCATTTAAAGAAAGTCGATGACAATCATATATATATATATATATATATATATATATATATATATATATATATATATATAAAAGCACACACACACACACACACACACACACACACACACACACACACACACACACACACACGTGTGGGTGGGTGTGTGGGTGGGTGGGTGGGTGGGTGGGTGTGTGTGCACCGTGTTTACTTTCAGACCTTTCACGCCAATGTAACATGAAACGTGACTCATATTCAAAGACTACCTGTCGCCAGTTAGTAGATGTCCAGATGAAGTATTGGTGTACAAATTTCAGCCCTCGTCAATGAAGAACAGCAGTTAGTATGGATGCATGAAACAGGAGCTTGTTGTGGAAACCTATACACAACAAAGCTCCCTGAACAGTCGTTGTGGAGACGTTGTTGGTATCCACTTGCTTCATCTGGGTGATCAGTTGCTCAACAGTTGCATATCTATTAGCCCGTGCATATCTCCACAACTGTTGTCACCCCTGCAATCTATGGTCTATGGAGCACCACTATTACCTTGGCATAGTGCAGTGAACGAATAAAAATCCTTAAATAGTGAATAAAGAAGAAGACGAAGTGGAAAAAGATTTTTGTTTTTTACTGATTGCACCTTGCACCATTTTTACCTGTTGCATCCACTCTAATGTCATGTTCGTCAACTCCTTTTTTGTGATATTCTTCAAATGTTATAGCACGGTCTCAGTGTGTTTCTCGCCCATCACTGTGCTGGGGTAGGCCTCATTTGCCTCAAAATATTGCTCCTGATTAATTTTATGAGCTGTCTCTTGATTATCAACAACGCAGCATGCGACATAAAACTGACAATTAGATAATGTATAAATGTAAAATATACACCCAAATCTAAAAAAAAAAGTACTTACATGGCTGATCGTCTGCCTAGATCTCAGTCTGTACAGCAACATTATGCTGCTGTGGCATATGTTGATGTGTGTGTACCATAGCAACATTATACATATGGTGCTACTGCTCACCCTTTAGCTGTTGATGCAGCTCATCCAACATTTTAGGGACGTGTGCTGAACATATAGAATGAATTCTTAAAATGGCGATATACATACATAATTTTACACGCACAAGAGCTGATGGGAAAAAAGTTATTAGTACTTACATGGAACATTACACTTCACAACACCTGTCACAACTTATGGTGAGTCAGTCCCAACAAAATACTCATCCCGATTTTCTTTTGGCATTCCATCTGTAGCATATGTGGAATGAATCATTAGACACACACACACACACACACACACACACACACACACAGAGAGAGAGAGAGAGAGAGAGAGAGAGAGAGAGAGAGAGAGAGAGAGTGTTACCAGTAGTTATCATGATTCACACCCACAATGGGGACAGGGTGGGTATCCTCATCATAAATAGCTGTAACGATAAAATATAAAATAAAACTCTTAAAAAATTGTAAACACGCTTTAAAAAACCACAATATTTCCGATAAGAGAGTTATTACTTACATGGAATGGGGATGTCAGTCTCAACCATTGCTGGCTCTTGCAGCAACAAAACATTCCAAAGTGCATAATACCAATACTCTCCAGTGCCCATTAATATATCGACTGTAAAATACCAGGGAAAGAATAGATAGATGATGGGAAAAAATTCACATGTGCACATAATATATAAAATTTATACGTCAAATACTTACAATTCAGACCCTTACACGACATCTTAGGCTTGCTGTCACTACCACTTGCTAAATGTTTGATTTTTAACTTGGGGCCTGGTTAGATAGCTGGCAGACAGGTATGAGATCACTACCACCTCCAGTAGCTTCCTAGTATAGTTTAATCTGACATCAATCACTTTTTCTGAGACTGTTACTGGGGAAAATGGTTTCAAGAGGGAATGGATGTGTAAGTTGTGTAACACTGAAAAAAGAACACATACGAGGGGCATTCAGTAAGCAAAGCCACACATTTTTTTCCGAAAGCAGGTTGATTTTATTCAGGATTCCAATGCACCACTTTATCCGCCACTGTTTTGGTTATAAAACCGTATTTTTGAGCATAACCTCCGTTCAGTGCTACGGCCTTACGCTACCTTACTGGGACGATTTATATGCCTGCATGGTACCACTATACTGGTCGACGTATATGCTATATGAGTAATCTCCCCACTATCCACGCACAGCTTCCCGCAGAATGCATCCTTTGTTGGGCCATACAGATGAAATTTGGAACGTGCGAGATCCTAGCTGTAGGGTGGATGAGGAAGAGCAGTTTTCTGGGATCCTCTCGGACGCACAAGGTCAAATGGATCAAATGGCTGTGAGCTCTATGGGACTTAACTTCTGAGGTCTCATCATCCCCTAGAACTTGGAACTACTTAAACCTAACTAACCTAAGGACATCACATACATCCATGCCTGAGGCAGGATTCGAACCTGCGACCATAGCGGTTCCACTCTGTAGCGCCTGTAACCGCTCGGCCGGGCTGGCCGCACATGTTCCTGTGAGGCCTTGCGTTGTCATGGAGAACGGGAAGTTCGTTTACATTTTTTGCGACGAAAACGCTGAGCTGTCCGTAGTGGCCGAGTGGTTCTAGGCGCTACAGTCCGGAACCGCGCTACTGTTTCGGTCGCAGGTTCGAATCCTGTCTCGGACTTGGAATGTGTGATGTCCTTAGGTTAGTTCGGTTTAAGTAGTTCTAAGTCTAGGGGACTGATGACCTCCGTTGTTGCGTCCCATAGTGCTCAGAGCCACTTTGAAAACGCTGAAGTCGTTTCTTCAGTTTCCTGACGGGAGTACAGTTCACTTCCGAGTTGATCGTTGCACCATGAGGAGGACATCAAACACAATAACCTCCTCAGAGTCCTAGAAGACCGTTGCCATGACTTCATCGGCTGAGGGCGATGCTTTAGACTTTTTCTCAAGTGATCAACTCATGCTTCATCGTCTGTGACGATGTTCGACAAAAAATTGTCACGATCATCCTCGTAATGTGCAAGCAACTCCTCACAGATGGTCCTTTGTTGTTTCGTATGGTGTTAGATGGCGAGGAACCCAGCGGACAAAAAAATGGCTCTGAGCACTGTGGGACTTAACTTCTGAGGTCATCATTCCCTAGAGCTTAGAACTACTTAAACCTAACTAACCTAAGGACATCACACACATCCATGCCCGAGGCAGAATTCGAACCTGCGACCGTAGCGGTCGAGCGGTTCCAGACTGAAGCGCCTAGAACCCTTCGTCCACTTCGGCAGGCTCCAGCGGACACACATCTTTGACTATCCCAACTGGTGGACGAATGTGTCAGCCCTACCATCAGAGACGTCCAGTTACGCTGTGTGGTGTTTGATTGTCACCAGTCGATCACCTTGAATGAGAGTGTCCGCACGTTCCAACATTGCAGGAGTCACAGCTGTGTGTGGGCAGTCGGCACGCGGGAGATCGGACAAGTTTGTACGACCTTGTTGTGATGATGACAAACGCCTCGGTCAACGGCTCATTGTGCTTCACTGCCTGGTCTCCGCAGACATTCAGCAAGCGCCTGAGAATATCTGCGAATCTCTGGTTTTCCGCCAAAGAAACTCAATGACAGTTCACTGCTTGCAATGCACTTCCGCTACTGACGTCATTTTTAAGTCTATGTACAGCGCCGCTACATATCGGAACTTCATGAAACTGTAAGGCATGAAGCAGGAATATTTCACTAAGTCCCACAACAAACACCGCATTTTTTTCAACCGAAATTTGTCGGGAAATAATGTGTTATATTACTTACTGAATTCCCTTCATATGTTATTAAAATCATTTATTCACCAGTAATGACTATATCTTTTCATTTGCATTAATAAATTACGCGTAAAATAATGCCATTAGTCATTTATTCACCACCCAGCTGAATAATAACAGCACATTTTCGTACGAATTAATCAAGCTAGTCTTCTTTTCATTCTTCAAACCGCGAATTTGTTGGACAGTTGAAGTCTTCAAGGACTGATATTGACTCGGTTTTGTAGATGACTCTCATCCAAACAGTTTTTCACGATCTTCGAAATATAAAATCGTGTTTGTATGATCAAAAGTTCTAAGCGTTTGTAACAAGCCAGTGCAAGCGATGATAGTGTTTCGTCAGTCATATGGTGCTACTGGAAGTTTTGGGGCACTTGAAATCTCTTAACAACTTTTTTGGGGCAACAGTTGTATTAAAAGTCATAAGTCTGAATGCTATTAAACCAATGATTTTAATGGCGAGTTCACCATCTTTTCGCTAAACCTTTTGTGTGTCTGCCACGATGATTATTCTCTAACGTTCCACTGTGAAGTGGTTTAGAAGTCCTTCCTATATTACCCTTTGTCTTATGTCAGTGATTGGTTAGTAATTAATGACTCTGTCACACAAGGTTAGTGCATATGCAGCTGTGTTATTGGGGAAATTCTCTTTGGATTCAAATTGAACTTGCACATCAAATGAACATAGTTTCACAGTCTCTTTTTGCTTTGAACGGTTGATTATGACAATGGTTGCAATTTTCTTAAATTCACTCGTACCCATCATCTTTATTAGCTTCACAATGAGATTTATGAAATCACTAACACATATCAGACATCAGATTTATGGAGGTTCAGATCATAATTTTGTTGTAAATTGCCATACATATATAATACAGAATTTAGGTACACTTTCACTTTTACAAGTGTTGAATACGCTAGAAAAAGTTTTCATATTTTTTTTACTATCAAATTCTCAACAAGGCACTGCGGAAGCTGGTGACGGCTCTGTAATGTTGTGGGCTGTGTTTACGTGGAATGGAATGGGGCCTCTGTTTCATTTGGACCGGTCATTGAATGGAAATAGCTATGTTCTGCTACTTGGAGACCATTTGCAGCCAATATTCCGGGATTGGTGACCTGAGTATTTCGCAAACGATCTCCCTTGTAGACTGCTTACATTTTTGTAGTATCCTGCCAATGAAGTCTGGCACCTCCTTTACCTGCAGATGACTCTTTCATTTCATATCTCTACAGATTGTTACACTCAGGTATTTGTTTGACTTGACCATTTCCAATTGTCATTCACTGATAATGTAGTCATAGAACACTGTATTTTCTATTTCATTTTGTGAAGAGCACAATTTTACATTTCTGAACATTTAATGCTAAGATGCCACTATTAGCACCGTTTTAAAATCTTAACAAGATCTGACAGAATAACAGCGCATCATTTTTCAGAGAATTTTATTGTAGATCAGCAAAAAGTCCCAATTTGATTAATTCAGTTGCTTCCACCTATTCACTAAATCATATATTGTATGGTAAAATTTATAAAATTAAATAATGAACCTTAAATGCTGCATGATAGCATTTAATTCGAAAAGTCTACTAAAACTCTATTTTTGCGTGTTAGCTATCACAAAATTCCGGCTAGTGCTGCCCACACCACAGATTCAGCCTTTTGAATAGAGAAGGTCGACAGAAATGTCAAAACATGTGGAGACCAGCCTTTGCCTCACATTTCTACAGGAGCAATTGAAAAGTGTCAATCAATCCGCCTCTCATATCATTTGGTTGTTTTGTTTTATCAAGTTAAGCGGAGTATCTTTTCTCTGCCTGTATTTGCTCATATTTTCCATGGCAGGGAGGAAGATCACGCTGAGCACCTAAATTGTAAATGTTGATTCCCATCTTAATTACAACTGATAATCAGTAACTATATCGCTTGTTTTGAATGAATATGGGTGTAATTACAAACGCATGGAACTATCCAAATCCATGTGGGAGTTCATGGTTTAATTTTGCAGTAGCAGCCTGGGATGGCAGTTGAATGTAATGTTCGCAGCCAGCTCTGACGACGACAGTCTGTCGTGACACTCTGTCACCACACACGGCTCTGCGTCTCTAATTTTGCAGCCATATGGTTGGCCCTTTCGAATTCAAACAGTCGTCTCCGTCTTCAAAATTTCAACCACTGAAACGAGTGGAAAATTGTAGGACAGCAGAATTAGTCGTTCCTATCCTGACTTCTGACTAGAAGAGACACCTGCTTTTACTGGTAAACTCACTTTTGAGATTGATCAGTGCGCTCCCATCAAGTTTGTCGCTCTCTGTACAGTAGGACCCCTATAATCCGACCTTGGATGGTCCGCCACTTCGGTTAGTCCGACCATGCTCAGATTCGCGAGCCTGTGCCGACTTGTCAGTGACTGGACGCATGTCGGGCCATTGTTGCGGTGTCTATCGCTGCGCATATTGTTGTACTGTACGTTATTGTGCAGTTTTATCCTTTGTTGGGATTAAAAAACATCATTGTTTGCTTTATTCCGTGTTCTCTACAGTACTTATCACTGTAGATTCATTGCGTGTACAGTTGTCTGTTTTTCAACATGTGTGGATTCAAATGTAAACAAGTAACTCTTTCACTACATGGCAAATTAGCAGTGTTACAAAGACTGGACGAAGGAGAATAGCTCCAAAAAATTGCAAAGGAACTGAATGTAGGTGTTACGATAATTAAGGATTGGAGGAAGAATAGGAAAGACATTAAATCCTATACAGTTACGATTGATGGTGAAAACATTCTGAAGAGTCGCAAAACATTAAAAAAGCCTAAACTTGAACTGCTTGATAATTCACTGTGGGTGTGGTTTTCTCAAGAAAGAAGGAAAGTAACTCCAATATTCGGGCCAATTCTCAAAGAAAAAGCGATAGTTTTGCACAAAAAACTGGAAGTCGAAAGTAAATTTGCTGCCAGTGAAGGCTGGATTGATCGGTGGAAAACTCGTCATGGTGTCCGATTTGTTTCTATTTCCGGTGAAAAACTACCTGCCGATGCCGCAGCTGCTAAGGAGTTTTCTGTTAAGTTTCAAGAAATTGTAGAAGAAAATGAACTGTTATCCTGCCAACATCGACGAGACAGGGTTGACCTTCAAAATGTTGCCAACAAAAACGATCGCAGCTTCAAACGAATCTGCAGTAGGCACGAAACTTATAAAAGATAGAATAACAGTCATTCCTTGTAACAACTGAGATGGTAGCCACAAGCTCCCCTTGTTCATCACTGCCAAATTTAAGAAGCCAACGCCATTCAAAAATATAAACTTATCTGCCTTGCCGGTTTATTACCGCAATTAAAATCTGCATGTATGGACTGCAACCTTTTTAAATCCTGGTTTTCGACGAGTTTGTGCCATCGGTTGAAAAAGACTATAACCAAAAAAATCTGCCTGTTCGTGCTCTACTGCTGTTGGATAACGCACCATCACATCCATCTGAGAAAGATTTGGTGAAAGGGGACATAAAAGTTCTCTTTCTGCCTCCTAATGTGACCTCACTCAACCAACCGATGGATCAGGGAGTTCTCGAATGGTTAAAAAGGTGATGTCGCAGAAAGTATATCAGCTCAATCTTGGAAAAATCTGAAGGTCGTAACTCATTTGAGGCAATGAAATCTCTGAACATCAAAGATGCTATCTACACAATCATTGCAGCATTGGATGAACTGAAACCTGACACACTGCGGAAATCGTGGCGTAAGCTTTGGCCACACGTTATGACTGAAAATGAGCAGACCGAAGATGAGCAAAACAACGGCGCACTGGAAATCGTTAAAGATCTACAAACTTTGGAGCCGAACGTCCCTGCCAATGAAGTTCAATAGTGGATCAACGAATGTGACAAAGACTGTGACACTTGAAGAGCTCAATGGCGACCAGATTGTTGCCGCTGTTAGCCAGGAAACTGTGAATGAGGACTCGGATGGGGAAGACAAACCTCCCACCCGATTTTCACACAACGATGCAAAAAACGCTTTTGACATCGCCCTTCAACAAATCGAGCAGAATCCAACTTCAACTCCATTGGACATTTTGTGGATTAAAAAATGTAGGGACACTGTAACTAAATCTAGAATAATATCTGCTAAACAGATATGTATCACTGACTTTTTTTACAAAGTAGTTTGTTTTCGTTTTTACTGTGAAAACAATGCATACAGTACAATCATTTCTTAGTTTGTACATACAGTAGTTTATTTCTTTGTAAAAATTTCTATTTTATATACAGTGCTATAAAAATTTTTTAGTTTATGGTATACATCGTATATACATTATTAAGTACAGTACAGTACTGTAATTTGTTTGTCGTTTTTCCTTTTAAAACCAATACTATAGTGTGCGTAGACGTTTTGTAGTTAATATATTGATCAACACTGTGTAAAAAACATTTTTTTATATTACTGTAGACGTCTTTTAGTTCTTACATTGTTTAATTTTTCTGTACTAAATGTCTTTTTATTTTTTTTTTGCAATAAATATTAGATTTGTCAGATAATCCGACCTATTTTCGTTCCGACCATTCTCCCGGCCCGAAGGTGACGGATTAGAGAGGTTCTACTGTATGCATTTTGGTTAGAAGTTGCTGGCGCACGGTTGAGTCGAATCACAACAGTTACTTGCTGATCCATGATCAAGTATGACACGCTGTTTCTGTGCACATTTGAACAGCGATCTTTGGATGGGAGCTAGTTCAATTTTTAGATAGAAATCTCTATAACGATTATACTCCATCGTTAGGAGCATTGTGGAATTTTCACTAGTGATGATTTCAGTATCATTTTACGTAAATTCAAATGGAAACGAATTCGGTCGTTAGCTGGATATGACTCACTTCATGAATCGTTGGTCCAGTTAACTTTCATGATTCTTTTTCTGCGAGTTATGATCTGGCTCTGATGGTTCATTTGCTGATGAAAAGTGGGGAACTTTCCTTACAATTAGGCGGTGAGTTTGAATCTTTGTGTGTGTACAGTTACATGTCCATGTTGCTTTTCCATAGTTCACAAAACCTTGCCAACTAATAATGTACGTTATTATGGTTTGCTCATATGGAACCGTAGGCTTAGTATTTTTATGTGTGTTCCATGTAAATGCAGTTTCAGGATTACGCTCCATCTCTTAAATGTTCAATATGCAGCTACTTACCTCGTTAAAATTCACCCCAGCGTGCATACCAGCTTGCTTTCCCTATTGCTGTAGTCTGTAACCTTATGCACTTTGTGAGAAAAATTACTTGAAATGTTTACTAAAGTGTAAACGGTGATCGGTATTTCTGGAGTTCACTAGTTAAATTTCCGTTGTGCAGTTTTCTCATTAACATAGAGAATAGGACTAACAATCAATTAATATTTATAGAATTCCAGACGATTTGGTACTCTCTGCGGGTTAGGTATTGCTAAGCACAGTGTTTACAAAATAAAGGAGACTACATTCATCTGGCGAAGGCTGGCAGGATATTTTAGACGTCAAAGTTCCTTTGGGAAGCGTTAAATGCTAGGAAATATTTAATACGTAATTTTCTCTTACAGGTATCTTGCGACTTCAGTGTTGCAAAGATAACCAGCGTTGTTTTTCCCTACATTGATTATCTGCGTTGCTAAAATGTGATGAATTCATTGGCTGATTGGTTTATAGATAAATTTGATGAGGTTTTATGCTTTGTGTAAGAATTTGAATCTTGTTTTGCATTGAAATTTTGTTTATATGTGTAAAGTAAGTCAGCTTGTGGAATAACTTGTTGATAACTTTGATCGGGGTAACTGATTTGCATCAGTAAATATGTAGGATTGTAGAATATTTAAGGTCAACTTTGTATCAAATAGTACTGTGCCTAATTTAAGGAAATTTCGTGGCAACAGTAGCGAAATGGATGGGTTATCAAATCCAATCATTCGTGTAGAATGTAACTTAATTGGACACCAAGCACCGTATGATTCGGATTACCCATGACTTTTGGAATTTCTGGGCGGTATGGTCACTTAGAGAAGGACTGCAAAAAATGTGTGGTTAGTTTTGGAGAGTCACTGGTTAATAACGATTGTAGCCTGTAAAATTCAATGTTTTTGCTTGGAACGTATGTGTGAATTCTCTTACAGTACAAAATTATTTGGTGACATATAGATTTCTCCTGTTAAAACTGATGCTGTTTATTCTAATTTCGGAATTTTCTTTTATAATACGTTCCCAATAGGATGAAATTTGAGTCAAAACTCTCGTCTTCTCAGATTGTATTTTGTGTCCATTTTCTAGGCAATGTCAAGCCACGGTCGAGTTCTCAAGTTCCCTTCTTCTAACACATTGTGAGTACTCTACATAATGCTCATCAATAGGGTGAGTAGTCTGTCCTGCGTAAAGGAGCTGAAGTTTACGCAAGGAGGGTGAAAGAGGAAAACTGCGAAAGCACCACTTTTAAATGGCAGTGTAGTCACACTGCATACGATTTGGTTTCATATTTCACATTTAGCAACAACATTGATCACAAACAAAACAAATCTACAGTATTATTTAATTGTTTTTGGAGCACCAAAGACATAATATAATTTTTATATGGTACAGATCATCGGAATAGGGCAGACACAGACAATTTTATAGAGTTTCGCACTCAAGTTGCCACATATTCGTGAGTTATTTAGTTTCATAATTGAGAAAAGGTCTTTCACACAAATTTGTCGAGCGAAATATTGTACCATTTATGCATCCTCATTATGGGAACTTGGAAACTCTACCTGAGAAAAGCAATGTAGACGTTCTGGACGGTTTTAGCTAAAACAGATTCGTCATTAAACCTGGAATTACCTTGCAGGTCAATCAGTTTCATCTGCACATGCATATGGATTCTTCAAATCTTGCAGTTTCTTTGACGCCAGTGAACTTAGGGAACTGGAATGTCTTTGTCAGAATGTGTCACTTCCACAACGCGAGTTTCTGTTTAATGCATCCCCATTAAATCAGAAAGAAGTTATCTCGCAACGCCTTACTGTGGACAGTGTGTAGTCAAGTTCCCTTAAAATGGGAAGTCTGCAATACATTCCAGGTGTTTCAGTTTTCGTTGCTGTACTCATTTTTCCTTCATAAATTCGACAATAGCGAGTTTTAAATAGAAAAATCTTCCAGGCATGACCCTTGACTTAACCGACGCACTTTGCAGTAATGTACGAAGTCTCTATACTATTTATTCAGTTACATTGAAAACTGTTGCAAATGACAATGGAATAGGGCGTTCAACTTCAGAATTTTACTATCCTACCATCAATTTCTTCACATGTACCACGCCTGCAAATTTAGCACAAAGTGCTTCTTGATGTGCAGAACAATGAATCCCGTCTGTCGATCGTTGTAACTTTTTGCGCTTTTACTGTCAGCTAAATCGTTATATTCTTTCTGCATGGTATGTTAATGTCGTTTCATAGGAAATAGGCAATACTCATGGCTTATGCGAATTGAGAAGTGTCATCTCTCTCTTCTGTCTTTCTCATTAATTAAAAAAAGTGAGATAGATCGCTAGACTGCCTCCCTCATATAAAAAAAAAGCGAAGGTTAAGCAGCGATAACACTACGATTCTGCCTAACTCAGAGAGTTGTGCCGACCGAAAAATGCCGCATTGCAATGCCAAATGAAATGTCGCGCTGTTCCGGGTGATTACTCGAAGGACCAAGTGAAGTCGAGTGACAGGCCATGCCTTGATCCACACCCGGTTCACACGTGCAGCACGGCTGCAGTTTGGCACGCCATGGCCGGCCTTGATCTAGAGTTTCGATTAAGCATTGGAAAGACCTAATACTTTTGTCAGTTCTCTTTAACAAAGATAATGTCACGTCTTCTGTGATCGAGTAGCTTCGTAGCATAAATTGTGATAGGATATTGTTTATGTAGGACTGATCTGAAAAGTGATTTCGCTTGACAGACTCACGGAAGTACTGTACCAAGCCGTGTCTCCTTTGGTCATTAAATCCTCTCATACTTAATATTCCCTGTTTCATGTTCTCTTGTGTTGACTGCACTCAGTACTCGTTCAAAGAGACAGCCGTAAATTGCACAAAAGTTGTACATGCCTTTGTATAACGACACATTTCTCCCGTGGCCTCACTACACATGTGTCTGCAAGGAAATGGTATTTTCAATTAGTCACATCAGTAGGGTAGTAACATCTCTTGGAACTGAGAGCCGGCCGCAGTGGTCGTGCGGTTCTAGGCGCTCCAGTCTGGAGCCGCGCTGCTGCTACGGTCGCAGGTTCGAATCCTGCCTCGGGCATGGGTGTGTGTGATGTCCTTAGGTTAGTTAGGTTTAGGTAGTTCTAAGTTCTAGGGGACTGATGACCACAGCAGTTGAGTCCCATAGTGCTCAGAGCCATCTAGGAACTGAGGTATGCAGAATTTTGAATGTAAATTTCCTGCGGAATATGCATACACCAAAAACTTCTTTGGGAACACATATAGCTTGCAGCATTCATCTTCCTTCTTTAATGTCACACTCCCTTTAGTGGCAAGCGAAATGAACTGCTTCTTTCCTGTTCAGTAAGACTGCATAGACTCTTCCGCACATGAAGTCAGTAACCTGATTCGATCTACTAATCTGTTGGTTTCAATCTGCTCCTCTGATAAATATTCCTCCAGTGCATCTATTCTCTGAGCGAGTTACTCATTTGGTACAGCTTACCATTCATTGTTAACTTTGCTCCTTTCTCTGAATTCAGTCTGTGTTGTCTCAACGTTTTCTGCCCTCATCTGAAGTTCAGCTTTCCGCCTTTACTTCTTTTATCGTCCTGTTCTGATTTGCTATGGCTTCTAGTATCTGATTCACGAATTGTCCATACTCTTACAGCAGCCTCGTCAACCACTCACGAACTCTGAAACTCGTATTTTTAGTCACTCTCTAAATATGTGTACTCGAAGTCTTTCACAGTGACATTCTTTAATAAAATCTGCTCGTTTTACGAACCATGTCATATCGAGTGAAACCCTCGAGCTTTTGAGCTCATAAGGAGTTAAAATCACTGACTGCTGGGGCTTCCACAGTATTCTGCTTGTATAGACGCAATAGAAGTCTCTGTAACCTTCCAGAGAGGGCCAAAGTGAGGCATGCGCGGAAGCATGTTGAGCAGTTCATAGCAGCTCCATCCCACTGAGGAACCGAGGCCTCAAACAGGATAGAGTGACGTCAGGTGGCATGAGGCAGCGACGTAGAGCTCGTTTATCAGGGCCAGTCACGGAATGCCGCAATTCATCTCCATATACTGTGTTTTTTATGTCCTCCCTTTTTATCCAAGAGTCCCCCTCCTATATTTTTGTAAAGTCATTTGGCTGAAGAGCGGTCGACTGTGCCGCTGCCAGCCCTCGGGGCAGGGGAATGAAATTACAATAAAGAAAAAACAGAAAATGCCACATTTCATTCATGCAGGTTGTTCGGGCCACGAGTGGGCCAAGGCACAATCTGTCTCGACTTTGCTCGTTCCTTCCAGGAAGTAGCCAGTACAGTGTGACATTTTATTTGGTACTGTGGTGTGGCATTTTCTGGTCGTTGCAACTCACTTCAGTTCTGCAGAATCGTGGTGTCAGCACTGTTTACCCTTCGCTACGTGTTCATGAAATGGGGGACGTTCACAGGTCCAGTGGCTGTTTGCACAAAAAGAGACAGTCTAGCCATTTATGGTCGGAAGCATTTAAAATGAATGGGGGTGACAGAAAGAGAGGGATGTGAATTCTCGATAAATGTTATGCACTCGCATAAGCGATGGATGATCCAAATTTGCTATGAAACGACATTACAGTACCACCCAGAACGAATTTAAAAATTTAGTTGGCAGTGAAAGGGCAGAAAATTACTATGATCAATAGATGGGATTCATTGTTCTGTACATCAAAAGCACTTTTGCTAAATAAGCAGGCAAGGAGCACGTGAAGAAATTGGTGGCACGAATAGTAAAATTTCTGAAGTCAAACTCGGTGTTTCAATTACAAGAGTTTCCAATGGAAATGAACGATGTGTATGGAAACTATGTATTCCTGCAAAGTACGTTGATTAAGACGAGGTTCATGCATGCAGCAATTTTTCGATTTCAAACTTGCTATTGTTGAATTTATGAAGGAAGAAGGAGTGCAGGAACGAAAATTGGGACATATGGAATGGATTGCAGACCTCGTATTATAAGTGGACTTGACTGCACACTACCCACACTAAGACAATGCAAGGTGTTCAACACTACTTTCCTCGGGTGCCTTCCGCATCTACATAATTAGTTTGCAAAAGCAGTAGACTATTTCGACCATCATGTTTTTGGGAAAGACTTTTTTTTAGATTGTCAAACAAAATAAGTTACGATTACTGGCAACCTGAGTGTGAAAACCGTCTACATCTTTTCGTATGCCGACAGTATGTACCAGATAAAAATTGCATGTCTTCGGGGCTCCAAAAATACATCAGTAATACTGAAAATTTGTTTCGTTTTTGATGTATGTTGCTGAGAAATGTGAAATATGAAACCAAGTCGTATGCAGCGTGGCGTGTTCACAGATTCCTCCTCCTCATGGTGAGACAACGTGAGCAGGCGGTGCGTGAAATGTGGCAACCAGGCTGAGCACTACGGCACTCGTGCCACGGCACGGCCTACAAGCTGAATTCTTGATCACCCCTGTCCTATGAAATAGGCTGAATCGTCCGCCATGTTTACCCCAACACTGAGGATTCGGCAATGTTTACCTTGTGGGTGGTTAGCCTATTCACGCAAAATTTCTTATAAAATATTTGATACTGCGTGTATGAAACGTACCAAAAAATAGTTACTGTGTAATGAAATATTGAGAATGCCCTTTCCAACAGCAAAACTGAAATACAGGGCTATTCAAAAAGAAGGAACAGATTTGAAACATTTATTGCTTCAAAACTACAAAAGATAGATACACAATTCCATTTTTCTGGAAAGAGAAAAGTTCAAGTTTTTGAGAATTCAGTGGGAGTATCAAAACGGTGACTCATTCCTTGCCACACACGAAGCAGCTAGTCTCTCGTTATCGAATTCACAGCTTCAACAATGCGGTGTCGTCCATTTTCAACATTGTCTGGCGTAGGGGAGATAAAAACGCGGTTTTAAGGTAACTCCACAGATAAAAGTCACAAGGTATGAGGTCTGGAGACCTGGGAGGCGACCGGCGATGAAGTTCGTCTTCTGCTCCCCCTCTTCCGATCCAACGTCCTGGAATGGTGTCATGCAGGTACGTCGGACGTGCTCAGAGAATTTCTCAGAGCATGTCAGAAGAGGAAGAGCAGAAGATGAACTTCATCGCCAGTGGCCTCCCAGGTCTCCAGACCTCACACCGTGTGATTTTCACATGTGGTGTTACGTAAAAGACCACATTTTTATCCCCCCTCTGCCTGACATTCTTGAAAGTCTGCGACATCATATTCTTGAAGCTGTGAATTCGATAATGAGAGACCAACTGCATCATGTGTGGTAGGAAATGAGCCACCGTTTTGATATTTGTAGTGTAACTCATGGTGCTCACATTGAATGCATAAAAATTTGAACTTTTCTCTTTCCAGGAACGTTGGGATCGTGTTTCTACCTTTTGTAGTTTGAAAGCAATAAATGTTTGAAATCTGTTCCTTCTTTTTGAATTGCCCTGTATAATATTACAAGGCTATAGAAATGTAGGCTCAGAACTTGAGTGTTAGTTTGTAGATATTAAATGTGATGAGTCATGAACTCGGTTCCAATGTCTTCAAATATGGTTGTTATACAGTTACCCACTGTGCCTATTTATTAGTTTTTGCCCTTATATAGGCACTTGTAGAAGTGGTCTTTATACTTTTTCCCCCTCTGTGCTATAAAAATTCCGCATTTCTTAAAGAACTTTCTTATGATTAAAAATAGTATCATGTTACAGTGAAGTGAAAATTTATTAATAGTTTCGTCTATTATTTATCCAGTATTCATTTGTACTTTATGATAGATTTGTTGTTTGTTGAGTTGTATAAAAATTGAATATTATATTACCTGTAATGTTTCCCTCACTATGACCATTCCTTTATAAACATGTCTTAAGTATCACTTGTCCTACTGTACCCATATAAGATATGGGGTTAAATAGTGTTCAGTTTTTGTACGTATGTTTATGATAACGATGTATAAAATCTCAAATATTGCTCTCCATTTTGTCAATTACGAAAATATCTCAAGAATCGAAAAATTTTGAGACGAAGTACTTCAGTATAGTTTTCGACTTGGGGAAGAAATGTAATTGTATACTATTTGTTTCATGTTTATAACTACTACTTTTACTAACGTATACTTGCAATACACAATTTGGTGCCAGGTCCTCATTCCTAGTTGTCTCTCCCGCAATTTATGCCCTATCTTTTTCTTCGTTCAGGATCACTTGGAAATCTGATCATGCGAAAAACATTTTTGTTGTAGTTAGTGCATTTCACAGCTAAGCAGACACTCACATTTACGACTCACTTGTCCTCCCGATGGTGGACTCCGGACATAGAACACGTCTTCGGACGTAATGCGTGATTGGTCCACTTACGAGCCCTATCCCAGATGTGACGTCTGGTGGATCCGCCTCTGAACATCGGTCTGGATATAGTGCGCTGCAGATCAGCTCTCGAACACTAACTCGGATGTGATATATTGTAGATCTGCATCCCACCATCGCTCCGTACATTATGCGTGGCAGATCCCCCTTCAAACCCTATTCCGGGCACGACATATTGCGGATCCGCATCCCAACATCGCTCTGTATATAACGGGGGCGGATCCACACTCGAACGCTAATTCGGGTCTACTGGGGGTCCTGGGAGCAATCCGCAATACATGCACATACACAGACATACAGAGAACAGAGCAAACACGGCAAATGTGAAATATGTGGGTGGAGGTGACTGGATGCAATCGAGTACAGTGTTGTACTATGCTTCCCGATCAAAAAATAGCGCATTTGCACTAGGTGTTGGCAGCTGTACTACATTTACAAGCAATTTTCGAACACGGATCGAGTGGTTACGTCATGATCGCATGGATAGAACTGACATAAAATCGATACAATTGCGTAAATGACGGGAAAATACATATAAATTGAGGGAACATACACCGAAATGCTGGGGGAAATTGAGGAAGTACTTGCGTGTCTTCGGGTTGGCGCAGAGCAGTTTGTACATGGAAACAAGTATGGCAACCGCAAGAGGAATCCAAGAAAACGTCGACATGGAAGAGAAGGGAACCAAGGAAACAGTCCCTTTTTTCCGTCGAGGCAGCATTCTACTATATGTCTATTGAGGTAACAGTGATACACGAGAGTTGACTACTGTATTTGACGCTTTTCAGGAAAACAGAGAACCATCTGCCTCTAAACTTACATGAATCTGCGTTAAAGTATAACAGAGAGTGGACGAAGTGATCGACTGAGATGAAGCTGTAACGAGCTACGATTTAATGGCAGACTGATGATGCATTCTAGAGAGGGAGATGCTGCTGCAGGTCATTTGACCATTTTTTCCGCTGTTCTCTCAGGGTGCATCAGTCGCGTGACATAGCCTGCGCTCGACTCGTATACAACCACGTGTTCTGTATGTGACTTAGCAAACCTCTCCGTCATCAGAGGACTTCCATCTTATGTGTGATGAAACGTGACCATCCTGTTCCGACACATTCCTCTAAACGAACGAAGATTTATGTGATGTACTCCATTCCCCTGTCGCATCTTGGGTATAAAATTGGGACTTCAGTTTCATAACTAAGATGACTGTAAGTTAACGATAGGTGCTTGTGAGACACTGCAGTCCCCGTGTATACATCTGCCTGACAGATGTGCTGTTTACAGAGTTAGTGGCGGCATGACGTGTAATTTCACATGTCGGACGCCACTGCTATGCATCAATTTGTTTCTTTGTAAGAGGTATTCTCCATTACTAACGATCATTTTATATAGAAGTGATGTGTGCATAGTATAATTTCTGAACCATGATCGGATGTGAACAGTGGACACTGTACATCTCTGGAAAGCTATATTGTGCATGTATCACACAGAGCTGAAGTTTTAAGGAAGTAGTTTTTTCATTTTACAGTTTCTTACCATAATTTATAGTAGAGAAACATGCAAGAAGGATGTATGTCATGCTCTGGAAATATATTTCTTATATTGGAATATCAACGGCGCTGCGTTCCACACGACTGATAGGTCGGAAACTCAAGCGAGCTAACATTATAACCTGTTTTAAGTGCAGAACCGTGTGGCCTTAGCACTGCGTGTGTTTATGTTCTTTCTTACCAATACCCTCTTGGTATGATCCCAGACACTTGAACAATACTTTAAAATTGATAGCGCAGTTGATTTACGTAAAATGCGTCAAACTCCATCTGTATGGAGATCCATTATGCATAATCACCCGTTTCTTGTTCTTCTTAACCGTCCGCTATTACATCACAACACTTTCAAATCTGTTACTATAGAAAGATAAGGAGTGCTAACATCCCCGACATGGGCGCATCTGGATAAATCTTGTGCACTTGGATGGGCGAAGACTTGGCAAGCTCAATTCATTCATAAGACGCGGAAATTAATGGTCTACTTCTAGTCAGTTGCAGATTAAATCGGTAAAGGTGCTGTAGGGCATGTTGGTTAAAGACAGTGCGACGGGCTCTTTCAGTCTCTAATTTTATCCTAAGACTGCGCGAATGCTCTGCGACTACCATCCGCAAAGAGATCGTATATTAAGCACTATGCTTGAGATGCTAGAAATATGTAGAGCGCTGTCTGGTAATTTTGATGACGTATATGTTCGAGAATTAACAATGAATGGGCGTACTGCACAGTTATCTATCTACATCCGCAATGGTACTCGCAAAGCAGAGAAGGGGGGGGGGGGGGCGGGGTTAGCGATGGTACTGCAATTGGGAAAAATGCTGTTGTATCATTGGTTGGTGTTAGAATTACTGTAAAATTGTTCGCACTATCAACAGTGATGCTTTTTATTACAGTACATCGACGGTGTTTTTCCATCCCATCCGTCCACTGGTACGCTGTTGGTTACCACATAATCATTGACCGACATTACTTGTTTGAGATGGGGAAAGAGTTTTGGTGGAGGGGCAACACCTACTGGGGATGGCTAGCACTGAAACAGTGATCGCGTATATGACTGCAATATGACGAATCAGTAGAAACGGAACACAGAGCCATCAGCCACTCCATCACTATGACAGATGAGTTTAAATGTAGAGCTCGTCAATCACCTTTGGACAGCAGTTTGGAAACGCTCCACAACGCCACCAAACTTTTCCAGTTTCCTTATGTTGTAACTGTCTTTTATTTAAAATCTTCCAGTGTGTGTGGTCTGTTATGGTAGCAGCAGTAACAGCACGATTTACGGCATGTAATATCTAGTCTTCCGTGAGAAACAACGGATTAGAACGTGTTAATGTCAGGTAAGACCTTGAAGTCGTGGTGGAAGAAACAAAATGTACAAAGCGTCTTACAGCAGAAAAAAATGTTTCAAACAATGACACAGGATCACATGGAGCGTCTCTTGCGACTTATAGTATAGTTTGTGGGATATGGCCATCCTGCTACGGTACAGATGAGCAACTTTACACTGGTCTGTGCAATGGATCAATACCTGTATATTTAATAGGATCATCACATGTGTTTGATGCAGGCATGCAGACAGTATTTGTTTATGATATATGGGAGGAGAGAGATACAGCAAAAATCTTAAGGAGTTCTCTATCGGATGAAGTTAGTGGAGATTTTATAGTTCATAAATTTTCTCTGTTGGATGGTACAGAATAACGATGATAGCATGTTGGTGTGATAGACGTGAATGGGCCTGAGGGACACGGATCTGGTTCTGATTGCAGTATCTGCATGTAGTTTGGGGACATACCACAATGCAGTAGCAAAATCCTCATCCTTCTCCCAGTTCCCATACTGTCTTTTATACTACCTCGTGTTGGCGCTGACCTTACACATCGTACATTGCTGGCGGAGTTGCAACAACTTGTTCCCATTTCCACCAAATGGTCAAAACACGGTCTTATCACACTCACTCGGGTCAGTCTGTTTCTATTTGGGTTGCAGAAGGTGGTGGATATAGCTCTCCGACTTCTGCTCAGTTTCGACTTAAATTGGAACAGTTCAAATGTCTGTGAAATCTTATGGGACTTAACTGCTAAGGTTATCAGTCTCTAAGCTTACACACTACTTAACCTAAATTATCCTAAGGACTAACACACACACCGATGTCCGAGGGAGGACTCGAACCTCCGCCGGGACCATGACTGCAGGCCCATACACTGCTCGGATAATCCCATGCAGCCTGGAACAGTCACATGCGCAAATCTGCTGGGTGGCAGCGCAGAGTCTGAGGGGGCAGTTGCAAGATGCATAACGACTATCTAAAATTTTGCTGTAGCAGATAGGTTCGAAAAAGGTAACTCGCTTTGAGATATGAGAGTGCCAGAAATATGATTCACTAGTGGCTGTAATCATTGAAAGACTTCTACATCGGATGCAACGCAGATATGTGGTTGAATGGAAAGACTTGATTCCAAATAATAGACATCATTTCTACTGAAAAGCGTAGCCCTAGATATCTGAAAAGCTAGTGTACATTTCTAATGACCTCAATCAGCAAACTATCTACTGTTTGTGATCCTTCTCAATCAACCATCACCTATAACCCAACTGATATATCACCAAGCCTCTGACATGACATAAAGGCAGAATGCATTACAATGACTGGAGAAATATCTAGCAGTGAAATGAGGGAGTTGCAAATACTGGTTTCATATCACGTTCCTTAGCCGAATCTCTTTCTAAATTAGGTAATTTTATAATTTTATTACGAGGTTGCACCATCGGCGACGCGTAACCCCACTGTTGGTTTGATAATACACACACCAGCGATCACCATCTATATTCAGTGTTACGGTATTTGTGTTAATCATAGGTAACACTTAGTTCAAGAATCATAAAAGAAGGCTGTATACATGGAAGAAGCCTGGAGATACTAAAAGGTATCAAATAGATTATATAATGGTAAGACAGAGATTTAGGAACCATGTTTTAAATTGTAAGACATTTCCAGGGCCAGATATGGACTCTGATCACAATATATTGCTTATGACCTGTAGATTAAAACTGAAGAAACTGCAAAAAGTTGGGAATTTAAGGAGATGGGACATGGATAAACTAAAAGAACCAGAGGTTGTACAGAGTTTCAGAGAGAGCATAAGGGAGCAATTGACAGGAATGGGGGAAAGAAATACAGTAGAAGAAGAATGGGTAGCTTTGAGGGATGAAGTAGTGAAGGCAGCAGAGGATCAAGTAGGTAAAAAGACGAGGGCTAGTAGAAATCCTTGGGTAACAGAAGAAATATTGAATTTAATTGATGAAAGGAGAAAATATAAAAATGCAGTAAATGATGCTGGCAAAAAGGAATACAAACGTCTCAAAAATGAGATCGACAGGAAGTGCAAAATGGTTAAGCAGGGATGGCTAGAGGACAAATGTAAGGATGTAGAGGCTTATCTCACTAGGGGTAAGATAGATACTGCCTACAGGAAAATTAAAGAGACCTTTGGGGATAAGAGAACCACTTGTATGAACATCAAGAGCTCAGATGGAAACCCAGTTCTAAGCAAAGAAGGAAAAGCAGAAAGGTGGAAGGAGTATATAGAGGGTCTATACAAGGGCGATGTCCTTGAGGACAATATTATGGAAATGGAAGAGGATGTAGATGAAGACGAAATGGGAGATACGATACTGCGTGTAGAGTTTGACAAAGCACTGAAAGACCTGAGTCGAAACAAGGCCCCCGGAGTAGACAACATTCCATTGGAAGTACTGACGGCCTTGGGAGAGCCAGTCCTGACAAAACTCTACCATCTGGTGAGCAAGATGTATGAAACAGGCGAAATACCCTCAGACTTCAAGAAGAATATAATAATTCCAATCCCAAAGAAAGCAGGTGTTGACAGATGTGAAAATTACCGAACTATCAGTTTAATAAGTCACAGCTGCAAAATACTAACGCGAATTCTTTACAGACGAATGGAAAAACTAGTAGAAGCCGACCTGGGGAGAGATCAGTTTGGATTCCGTAGAAATGTTGGAACACGTGAGACTATACTGACCCTACGACTTATCTTAGAAGCTAGATTAAGGAAGGGAAACCTACGTTTCTAGCATTTGTAGACTTAGAGAAAGCTTTTGACAATGTTGACTGGAATACTCTCTTTCAAATTCTGAAGCTGGCAGGGGTAAAATATAGGGAGCGAAAGGCTATTTCCAATTTGTACAGAAACCAGATGGCAGTTATAAGAGTCCAGGGACATGAAAGGGAAGCAGTGGTTGGGAAGAGAGTGAGACAGGGTTGTAGTCTCTCCCCGATGTTATTCAATCTGTATATTGAGCAAGCAGTAAAGGAAACAAAAGAAAAATTTGGAGTGGGTATTAAAATCTATGGAGAAGAAATAAAAACTTTGAGGTTCGTCGATGACATCGTAATTCTGTCAGAGACAGCAAAGGACTTGGAAGAGCAATTGAACGGAATGGATAGTGTCTTGAAAGGAGGATATAAGATGAACATCAACAAAAGCAAAACGAGGATAATGGAATGTAGTCGAACTAAGTCCGGCGATGCTGAGGGAATTAGATTAGGAAATGAGACACTTAAAGTAGTAAATGAGTTTTGCTATTTGGGCAGCAAAATAACTGATGATGGTCGAAGTAGAGAGGATATAAAACATAGACTGGCAATGGCAAGGAAAGCGTTTCTGAAGAAGAGAAATTTGTTAACATCGAGTATAGATTTAAGTGTCAGGAAGTCATTTCTGAAAGTATTTGTATCGAGTGTAGCCATGTATGGAAGTGAAACATGGACGATAAATAGTTTGGACAAAAAGAGAATAGAAGCTTTCGAAATGTGGTGCTACAGAAGAATGCTGAAGATTAGAGGGGTAGATCACATAACTAATGAGGAAGTATTGAATAGTATTGGGGAGAAGAGAAGTTTGTGGCACAACTTGACCAGAAGAAGGGATCGGTTGGTAGGACATGTTCTGAGGCATCAAGGGATCACCAATTTAGTATTGGAGGGGAGCGTAGAGGGTAAAAATCGTAGAGGGAGACCAAGAGATGACTACGCTAAGCAGATTCAGAAGGATGTGGGTTGCAGTGGGTTCTGGGAGATGAGGAAGCTTGCAGAGGATAGAGTAGCATGGAGAGCTGCATCAAACCAGGCTCAGGACTGAAGACCACAACAACAACAACAGTACTTGTCTTGAAAAAACCACTTGATTTGGAGGTAGTGCCATACCTCGATTTATAAAGCCAGTATAGCTTTTAACATGGATACTTGTACGCCCCTGTAGAACGAAGACCGCTTGTGACAGTAACATACAGTAGTTGTTGCGAACGCGTTTTTTTTTTTTTTTTTTTAATTTGGCGGTTTGTAAGATGATTACGCCTCACTTTATAAGGCACAGTGGTACCAGTCGTAAGAAAAACTTATGAGACACATCCACCCATCGCTGATTTTGGGTCAGTATTATTTCGTATCGCTACCAATCAGTTATTGGTGAAGTATTATACTTAGTAGTAGGAAGTGCGTGATAGGTTCACCTTGAGCATGAGGCTTGTGAAGTATGTGTTTGTGGTCTGACACGTACAAAGGAAATGACTATGTCCATTCGTAAGGAAGGTATGGATTTGATGTGGAAGTGTATTATATTGTATTGTATTGAACCAAGGACCTAAAAACGATGGAGAGGCTTTTTAAAGCTCTGAGATGTTCTGAAGATCTCCTTTTGAAGTATCTGCATGTTTGTCCTATGTACACTGACAGGAAAGTGTTGCATGTGAGTTCATATATTCCTGATCTGTTAAATTTATCCATGGGTGTTTCTTGTGCCCTGATTTTTTTCTGTGTTGTGTTCTTGGTCCTGTATCCTATTTGGAGTCCCTGTTTCTTTAATGTGTTGCCTATTCTGTGAAAAATCTTGTTATTGTAGTTGAGTATGTTCCATTTAGTTTTTTGTGTGTGTTGTTGCTCTGTTGTGTCTTGGGTGTGGTCATTGTTTGTGTTTTGTGTTGTTCTGTGCTGGGTGAGGATTTGTGTGCGTGTGGTATGTTCATTTTGGTACTGCTTGCATATTTTTTTATTTAACTTGTCCAACATATGGGTAGTACAATCATTTTCTACTGCTATTTCTTTTAATTGTGTTTAGTTCTTGAGTGCAGTTCTGTTTGTTCGTGGGTGTTCTATTTAATCTGTGGAACATTAATCTGAAGTTTGCATGCTTATGTGTCAATGGGTGGTTTGATAGGTCGTGAATGGTGGTGCTTGTAAATTGTCGGTTTCCTGAATATTGTGAAGTTGTGTGTGTTGTTAGTTTTATGTATGGTGAGATCTAGAGAGTGTAGTGTGTTGTTAGTTTCTGTTTCTAATGTGAAGTTACTTTTTGGGTATAAGTTGTTTATCTCATTATGTAGCTGCTCTATGTGTGTATGTCGTTCATCAATCAGGCATATTGTGTCATCGACATAATGGTAGCTGTATATAACTTTCTAGTTTTTTGGTTTTATTATGTGTCTGAAGATCATGTTCTCCAGGTTGTTCATGAATATGTTAGATAGGAGGCCACTGATTGGTAATCCCATTAGCAGTCCTTCATGTTGAGAATAAAAATCTTTGTTGAATACAAAATAATTTTGTGATGTTATGGTCTTGAGTATGGTTGTTATTTCATTGTTGTGTGTGTCTGGCATGTTTCTTTGCTGTTTTAATTTTTGTGTGATGATGTTGATTGTTTCATTTATTAGAATGCAAGTGCACATTGATGTGACATCGGGGGTTGCTGTGTCCAGTATGTCTATGTTCTTGATTCTGTCGATTAACTTCTTTGAGTTTTCGAAATTCCTGTTGTTATCAAACGTGTACAGTTTTTTCAGTAGTGTGTTCGTGTTTCTTTGGCTAGGTGGTAGGATGGAGCATTCCGGAAGTTAATAACGGGTCTTAATGGGATATTATCCTTTTGAACCTTTAGTAGGGAATTTAGGGTGGGTGGTTTTGGATTTTTCTGTGCCATCCTCTTTACCTGGCTTTTTGAGAATGTATTATTGATGTTTTTCAGTGTCTGTTGAATGTTTGTCTGGTATCTTGCTGTTGGGTCACGGATTAGTTCTGTGATGTTGTCTTTGATAAAATGTAGTGTTTTCTCTATGTATTCTTTTTCAACCATAATTACAGTAATATTCCCTTTGTCTGCTCTTGTTACTACGGCATTGTTCTGTTTGAATTTTTGTTTTAGTTTGCTGGCTGCGATTTCCTCTGATGTTTTGTGATTAGAAATAATTGTGGATTTGTGTGTTCTGGTTATCTGTGTTATTTCTGCAGCTACTAATTCTCTTGTCAAGTTTGCATTAAAATTTGGTGTGCTCAGACTTTCTTGTTCCTGTATAATGTGTTCTGATTCCGTTATGAAGTTGTCTATTGAATTGTTTTAAATGTTTGTGTTAATGTTGTGTTTTGGCATGATGCAGAGAATGGAGGTTCTTGCCACACGAAAACGTAACTAAAAACGAATATAGGCGCGAAAACATCGCGACAAACTAAATTAAATTCTAGAAGATAGGTTAACTCCCAGCAAAAAACTATCTCATCAACATCGTTCGGTTGCAGATGACAAGCTACCTGCAGTAATTAACACACAAGTGATCCAGAAAATTCATGCACACCAAATGCAAAGGTATTTACAAAAAGAAACGATCTGTTGTTTGAACTAAAGATGAACATAATTTTTTAATCATTTAACAAAAGTGTTCACATTGCAGAATAAATAAAAACGAAAACCCACTGATGAAGGCACAGTGGTGCCGAAACATGTTTGGCTACTGAGAAAAATCGGTGTTTTGCATAACTGGCGGACCTCACATCCAACAATTTTAACTGTAAACACGACCAATACAAGGAGCTGTAAAACAAACGATGAACATATTTTGTTAATTACCTAATAACCTGAAACATCAAAGGAAATATGTGTGTTTGAAATAGATATGTAATTAACATTCAAGAAAATTAGTAAGATGCAATGCTTGAAAGGGTATCTTCTGAGACTTTTCTTCAACATAAATTTCAGTATTAACGTTACATGAATTGGTACTTCCTACTGTAAAATAATTCAATAATGAAGTGTCAAAAGTGGGATTATAAGGGCTACCTTCATTTTCTGAGACAAATTTGCCAAAGACGTCCAGAAATGTATAGGTAGTTTTATAGGGCTTTTCACAGATTCAGCCATAGATGAGAAGATAGTGAAATGATGAAAGACAAATAAATGGAAAGTGTACCAGTCGTAAAATTAGGTACCGAGCAATCTGGCGCAGTGGTGGCACACTGGACTAACATTCGGGAGGACAACGGCTCAAACTCGCATCCGGCCATCTAGATTAGATTTTCCGTGGTCTCCCTAAATCACTCCAGGCAAATGCTGAGATGATTCCTTTGAAAGGACACGAGTGATTTTCTTCCCCATCCTTCTGTAATCTAAGCTTGTGCTCCGTCTTTAATGATCTCGTAAATTTTTTTGATCATAAAACTGAAATACAAGAAAAAGTAATGCTGTAATAATTTCCTGTAACGTAACTTTCTAAATCTGCATATGCGGACACATTACTTCTTCAGTGTAGGAGATTCATGGAAACAGAATGAATGATCAGCGTTGTTCAACACAGAAAAGGAATGGATTAATAAAATTCTTTTCACAGTGCAGAATCATCAGGTGCCCCAGTGACAAATACAGTCCGATATGTAAGAGAGTCAGTCATAAAGTTTTAATTATCATCTCACATAGCAAGCCACTAGAGGAGTCAAAACAAAATGTCACAGCCCACTGATAAAGTAGAGTACCGTAAACTATGATAATTAATTTTGTGCATTTGAAGGGGAACAATGCTGCAACAATCCATGTTGAGTCAGTAGTAGAATACACAGTGCTTACATACCACAGCTGCTTATGTTGTGATCTAACAAGCCTGAAAGACAAAAAGCAAAGTGGCAGATCGTCCCTCTATGAAAAACTGAGAATCACAAGAGAAGTAAAAGGTCTTATGTTCGAAAACAGGTGTATTGCAATAGAGGAGATACTGGAAAATCTGAAAAATCAGTCATCGTTGAGTTTTCAACATTTTGCGTGGTATTTTGAACAACACATAGGTCATCACTTGCTGAGATCTACGACTGTTCACACCCACTCAAAAGCCCACAGAACCAACGCAGCACCGGAAATGTTACAGCTGTGCCAGGGCAATGCAGGTGATTTCTTTAGTCTCCTAATCATGATAGTGCTCGGTTCACCTCTCTGACCCTGAGACGAAGGGGAAAACCAAAGAGTGGAAATGTGAGGTTTCACCACAGCTGAAGAAGGCAAAAAACCAACCATCATTGAGCAAGGTGATGCTGAGTGATTTTTGAGACTGCCATGGTTCAGTTAGGGGCAAACAATCAGAGGAACATACTACCAAAACCCCTGACCAAGTTACAGGAGCCTATCAAGAAGGGGTGTCGCGGAAATCTGTCCAATTTTGTATTTTTGTTCCATGACAGCACTCCAGCTCACCCTGCAAAGAGATGCAGTCATACATGCTACTTATTTGGCTTATAAAACTTACCCTAATCCTTAGATTCTCCTGATATGGCACCTAGTGACTTTCATCTCTTTCTTCAGATGAAGAACCATAGCATAGCATGCATTTCGATGTTGATGAAAAGGTGATGTTTGAAGTGCAATATTTCCTGAAGGGCCAATATGCAAACTCCTGCAACCAAGGTCACTGACGAATCAGCCATCATAGGGAAAAATATGTTACACTGAAGAGTGAATTCTTCGAGGCCTAACACCATCACCAAATTGGCAGCTTAATCTGTTCAATGTGACAACAAAAACTTTATGAATAAGCGTGATATGGTGCGGATGTACCCAGTACTGTTCCTTTATGTATTTTAGAGAATATGTTGCACTGAAGGGTGAATACTTTGAGGACTAACCCCATCACCAAATTTGCAGCTTCATCTTGTCAATAGTAAAAACTTCATAATTAGCCACAGTATGCTGTGGATGTACTCAGTACTGCTTCTCCATGTAGCTTAGATTTTATGTTTTATACTAAGAAATGTAATACAGGCTTTGGAATTTGTAATACTTCCAGAAACTATACCTTTTTAAGCTCATTCATTATGCAGTAACTGTAAGAATGTCTATGAGTGCATGGATACGACTATTTATAACTGAGGAGTGGAACTTTCTATGGAAATTAATACTGTGACTGCAACTCGCTTTTTGGTGGTGGACTGCTCAAGGTAGAAGCTTATTACCACGATTATATATTTCAGTGGATAATTGTTCCCTGTAATAAAAATGGCCAATTTTGTCACAGTCCATCTATTCATACACCGTAAGAATTTGTTTTTGATTCTTGCCTTAACTGGTAACAGACACAAATATTTGATCAATCACGCCAAAATATTTACAAGTTGCACAATATTATTTACTGAAACATTGCATACTAGTGTGAAATGCTTCAATATAGAGATGAAGCAGATATGACATACATATGAATCACAAACGCCACATACTTTTCATTGGATCATTTATAATATGATTTTTACCATTCTCAACACAACAAATCTATTGTGATATCACAGACAATGAAAAGGTCTTATTGTCTATGATGTAACAAATAATATTATCACAAGCAAGACTATTTCTCTACATCTACATCTACATCCATACTCCGCAAGCCACCTGATGGTGTGTGGCGGAGGGTACCCTGAGTACCTCTATCGGTTCCCCCCCTCTATTCCAGTCTCGTATTGCTCGTGGAAAGAATGACTGTCGGTATGCTTCTGTGTGGGCTCTAATCTCTCTGATTTTATCCTCATCGTCTCTTCGCGAGATATACGTAGGAGGGAGCAATATACTGCTTGAGTCTTCGGTGGAGGTATGTTCTCGAAACTTTAACAAAAGCCTGTACTGACCTACTGAGCGTCTCTCCTGCTATTTATGTTTAAGAGACAAATAGCAAAGAAATGAGAACATTTGCTTATTACTTCTGCAACACTTAAGTACCTTCTGAGAGGTAATATATATACAGATGAAGTACAAAATGCCAGCTGGCTGGTGTGGCCGAGCGGTTCTAGGCACTTCAGTCTGGGACCATGCGACAGCTACGGTCGCAAGTTCGAATCCTGCCTTGGGCATGGATGTGTGTGATGTCCTTAGGTTAGTTAAGTTTAAGTAGTTCTAAGTTCTAGGGAAGTGATGACCTCAGGTGTTAAGTCCCATAGTGCTCAGATCCATTTCAATACAAAATACCATTCTTGGACTAATGTAGCCTTGTGTCATCATACAGAAGCAGTTTATCACACTTATTCATGTACACTGATCATATTACTCACTGATGATGTGAAGAAATCAGACTCTACATAAGAAATGGATTATTTGATGCCATTAACAACATATATGTCAGTTGGTTCTACTAATAAATTTGTCAGTGGAGTACAAAGAGTTGACTACCAATAAAGTCCTTAGGCTTTCCTAAAACTGAACTTATTATTTATGCAAATTTCTTTAAGGAATAAATTCAGAGCGATTATAATTAAAGTTCTACTTTCAAAACGCTGTAAAAAAAAAGAACCACTTCTCAGAATGACATGAAGATTGAACAGAGTATTATCAAAGAAAGGTGAAACGTAATGGAAACAAAAGAAAATATAAATTGAAGGAAAATTTTCCCACTAGTTGGCACTGTAAGCGTCATAACGTAAATGTGTTCCACTATAAACGACAGATGAAGCGCAATACGGCGGCTTTGGTGTGAGCTGAACATTGAACCATCCGTACTATACAATGTGCATGACTACTCAAGTATGGCATTCAACAGTTGTGGCGCTGTTAAGGAAGCCCATCCGCCATGGCAAAAAAAAAAAATGGTTCAAATGGCTCTGAGCACTATGGGACTCAATATCTTAGGTCATAAGTCCCCTAGAACTTAGAACTACTTAAACCTAACTAACCTAAGGACAGCACACACACCCATGCCCGAGGCAGGATTCGAACCTGCGACCGTAGCAGCTCCGCGGTTCCGGACTGCAGCGCCAGAACCGCACGGCCACCGCGGCCGGCCTCCATGACAAGGTCGCACCACATCCGATGGGAAAAGTCGGTTTTAATTGTCCTGAGGCCAACATCTGCAACAGCAACAATGACAACGGCTTTTAATTGAGCTGATTTCAAAGAAATGCATAAAAAGCAACAATGAAATCGGCTTTTAGCTACCGTGGGACTGTTCCAAGATATGTTCAATATTGTGTCGACTGTTTTGAAGACACAAGTTGAAATCGAGAAACAGCATTTTCCACAACAGGTCAGAGTGCCGAGGGCTCATGTTCGGAACGCGTTGCATAATTTGTACCTTCATTTCTGCTATGTTACTTTCTTTCAGATAAATCCAGTCATAAGTCACATGGATTAAGATCAGGTGATTTGGATTGCCAGGCTGTAGGGAAATGACGGTTGGTAATTGTAGTATTTCCAAAATGCCTCTGCAACGGCTGGTGCTCTGGCTGTGCAGTATGTTCAGGAACACCATCTTGCGCATAAATAATCCTACTCATACATCCACGCTGTTGAAGGATAGGAATGACAGTGCACAAAAGACTCTCACAGCGTTTTACAGTGACGGCACAGGTAACAGGACTCAAAGCACCCATCTTGAGAAAATATGGCCCTGTGATTAATGATGCCGTCAACCCACGCAACAAAGTTACCTTTTACCTTCGCAGAATGAAGCAGTATTGGTTAGTGTGTGAGAGAATTTTCCACTGCCCATATTCTGCATATTAACACGAACATGGAGATGAAAATGGGCTTCTGTCCATAGAATGACATTCATTGCCCACTTCCATACGAGAAAGAAATTGTAAAGCAAACATGTCTTACTGGCAGATCATGAAGCACCTTTTATCACGGATAATTTCGTAGGGATGGCAATACAGGCTGTTTCATAGAACTCTGTGCTCCGTGAGCACAGGCATATCCGAACTTCACGCAATTCCCCGTGCGCTCCATGTTTGTACATCATCACTCAACCCCACCTTACTATGTTGTGCCCACATATTCTAATGACTTCGGATCAATGTTTTCCTTCTTCTGCGACATTGCACTTCAAAGGAACCTGTCTTTTAGAATTTCGTAATCATTTTCTCCAGACCATAGGCACACATCGAACCAACGCCTTTTATTCATACCATTGAGTGTCCGGAACTTCTACAGAGCTACTGGCGCAGTCACCGTTCTTTAAAAAAAGCTTTATCAGCAGTGTGCGATCCTGCGTGGAGACAGACATTGCCAATCACCATAAACGCATATTCCACCGCTTACAGCGCTATGGCATAATTTTCGTAATTCTGTTTGTTTCTCATAACGTTTCCTCCTTCTTCGATGATATTCCGTTCAAATTTGACGTTATTCTGAGAATTGGTTCGTTTTTATAACCTTTGGAACTGGAAAATTAATTATAAACACCCTTTATATTGGGAAGCAGTAGTTATTACCCCCAAATTTTTGAATAAGCCTCTGCATTATGTTCTTGAGTCCATACCACAAATAATTCATATTACATCCTTCTGGTCTCGGAGAACTTTAGCTCGAAATGGACCTGGAATAAGTGTAACCAAATTATGTCAGTCAAAGTTTTGGATGTTACGTTATTTAACATGACAACATCCACATTACAAATTACTATTCGTCTATATGCTTTAACAGTTGTGTGGTTTGCAATGACCAGTTGAATTAACTATAAAGTTTAATGTCATGAATTTAACAGTCATCCTCTAGCATCTACTTATCATATTGTAGACATATGCTTGCAGGACTCTTCTTATAAGGTCTGAACTGTGGACAGGGTGTCATTTTCAAGTTTAGGGACAAAGAACCGACAGAAACCATTTAGTAATGTGCACGAAAATTTCATTACTTAGTGTTTTCAAAAACAAAACTTCATTTGCTCTTTATTGCAATATTTATGTCATGTACACAAACAAAGAACAAGAAAAGATAAAGGTCCTAAGGCAGATTCTTGTGGGATATCACATGTAATTAGTTCTCACTTGAATGACAACTGATACCACAATAAAGACTCTTTCCTACTGTAACCTTGTGTTTCCTGTCGGAGAAGTGAACTATTTTAATGCAGCTCCCATTGCACGGTAATGACTCAAGTTACTTAAAAGAGTACTGTGATTAGTACAGTCAAACACCTTTGACAGATCACAGAATATACTGGTAGCCTGTTTTTTACTGTCTAACAAATTCAGTAGATTCTAGCTGTTTGTAAATGGCAATTACAGTATTGGAGCTATACAGAAATACACAATGTGACTTTGACAATATACACTCATGCTCATACATGGTGAAACAACGCTCCGGTGGGCGGTTTGTGGGTTTAAATCACCTCGGAATATGACCATTCGGTGCATTTGAAAGGCAGTCGTCACACAGTGACGCTGGCAGCAGTCCACATATGCAGAGGTGTGTTGTGCATTTCAGAGTACGGTGCAGCGAGTAATTGTGCAGACGTTTTCAGACATGCTAATGGTGACTGTGCGTTAAAAATAACGTTGATAACGTTATGATGGGTAGAATACTAGGGCGATTGGAGGCTGGTCAAACACAGCAGATCATAGCACGGGCCCCCGTGTGCCACAAAGTGTGATCTCAAGATTATGGCAACCATTCCAGCAGACAGGAAACGTGACCAGGCGCTGCAGTACGAGACGTCCACAGTGTACAAACCACAAGAAGACCGATATCTCACCATCAGTGCCCGCAGACGGCCACGGAGTACTGCAGATTATGGCAACCATTCCAGAAGACAATGCAGTTCAATTGCAGTACGAGACGTCCACAGTGTACAAACCACAAGAAGACCGATATCTCACCATCAGTGCCCGCCTTGCTCTGGACCTTACCACAGCCACTGGAACAGTTGTTTCCAGACACACAGTCTACAGACGACTTAACAGACATGGTTTATTCGCCTGGAGACCTGCAAGGTGCATTCCACTGACCCCTGGTCACAGGAGAGCCCTAAAGCCTGGTGACAAGAACACAATACATGGTCATGGAACAGTGGTGCCAGATTATGTTCACAGGTGAGTCCAGGTATAACCTGAACACTGATTCTCTCTGGGTTTTCATCTGGTGTGAACCAGGAACCAGATACCACCTCTTAATGTCCTTGAAAGGGACCTGTATGGAGGTCGTGGTTTGGTGGTGTGGGATTATGATTGGCGCACGTACACCCTTGCATGTCTTTGACAGAGGAACTGTAGCAGGTCAGGTGTATCAGGACGTAATTTTGCAGTAGTATTTCCACCTTTTCAGAGGTGCAGTGGGTCCTACATTCCTCCTGATGGATTATAACGCATGGCCCCATCACGTTGTCATCGTGGAGGAGTACCTTGTAGCAGAAGATATCAGGCGAATGGAGTGGCCTGACTGTTCTCCAGACCTAAACCCCATCGAGCACGTCTGGGATGCTCTCGGTCGAAGTACAGCTGCACATCTTCAAACTCCTAGGAGACTTGAGCAGCTCCGACAGGCACTGGTGCAAGAATGGGAGACTATACACCAGCAACTGCACGACAACCTGATCCAGAGTATGCCAACTCGTTGTGCGGCCTGTGCACATGTGCATGGTGATCATATGCCATATTGATGTCGAGGTAAATGGGCAGGAAACAGTGGCGTTTTGTAGCACATGTGTTTCGAGACGGTTTACTCAACTTATCACCAATACCGTGGACTTACAAATCTGTGTCATGTGTGTTCCCTATGTGCCTATGCTATTAGCGCCAGTTTTGTGTAGTGCAACGTTGCTTGGCACCACATTCTGCAATTATCCTTAATTTATGAGCGTGAGTGTATTTTTTGTAATCGCAAGGTTAAGAAGTTGCTTGGATGTTATATTTTATAAAATGTTTGAGAATGCTGGTAAAACTGAAATAAGATATAATTTTGGTTCTCTTTTCCTGCACAGTAGGCTTAATTTCTCATATTTTACCCAACTGGGAAATGATCCAGTGATAAATAATTGTTTGTACAAATAACTTTAACATATTTATCAACTCAGAACACCACTTTAATTAAGTTAATTGATATTTTATCATAACCATTTTTTTTATTTTAATGAGTTTATGATTGAATTACTTCTTCTGATGCAGCGAGGCTCATATTCACACAACTGAAATTTTTTATAATAGCTAGTTAGAGAAACTCAGTCCTAGCATTTACTGAGCCAGGTAATTCATCATTTCTGTGATAGTTACGGAATATTTGTTAAAATCTATTGAAACAGTTCTCAAAACTGTTGCTAAAGTATCATTTATTCTTAACACTAGAACACCAAGTTTCGAACTACCCTCTAGAATGTCCAATGGAGGTCAATACTGACTGCTAAGATTTTCATTTCATTTTAAGTTTTCTTTTTTTACAAACTGTAACGATATTTCGTATTATATTCTTTAATAATGCCTTTATTATTTTTCATATATAATAATTTTGTGGGCACATTTTTATTTGAACATGATAAATTTTTTTTATGTTACACCATACAGAACTAAGTGACAATGCAGTAGTGGTATAAAAAATTACTTACAGTTTCAGTGTGTGTGTTTTAAATCATGTAAGAGTGGTGGCAAATGCTATTACCATAGAATTAATTACCTACTCACTAATTACACCTTTATTATCTAATAAATTAATAGTGTTTTATTAGACAAAACTATATAGACAACTCTGTATATTTAGAGAACTACAGTCGCAATTTTTTGCATATCCATTTGCCTAGACATGACCTGCTAGTTTCTTTTTCTTGCACAATCCAACTTGGCAAGTTTCAGTTAAAATGGGCGAAATCTGTAATTTGTGAGGACAAAAATTCCTGATTAGTGCTACTAATTTCTCTACAACTTCATTATAAAATACAGTTATAGATGACAGAGTCAGTTATTAACTTGTAAGAATGTAAGAATGTTACAGAAAACATCTATGGGCCAGCACTTTGTCATGTCTCTTATGAACATTTGACCTGCAACATCTATGCATAATTGTGTATTATTGTAAACACTGACTGTTACTGCTGTTTTCCTTACTGCAGCCTCATTGACTACTACAATAAAGCGCACAGAACTAAGAATTAACAAATTTTTCTTAGTTTTCACTTGGTAAGAGGGCAGATTAATGTCATCACCCTTGTATATAACGGTTGAATTAAGTATATCTTAACCTTTTCTCACAGATGGTGGCACTTACCCTCTAATCCTGGTCCAAATGCCAACGACACTTCTACCCATCTTTTTCAGCTCTTTTCCCAGTTTGAGAGAAGTGAAGAAGCTGTATGATGTAACATATTTTCCGTTTTGTAAATATCGTGCCTTGAGACATAGCGTAGTACGATGTCTCATGCTAATATCCACAGGCCCCATTCCATCTTTTCCCAGGTAAGAAAAACCATTGAGAAAATATCTAACTTTAACGTCTGTGAGCAGCCAATACTTTGTTCTCAGCATGAGAAAGGCCACAACTGCGATAGCAATCCATTATACTTACCAGTCAAACAATTAGTCACAACAAACTGAATTTCAAAAACTGTTACTCGCAACACTATATTAAGTTAATCATTGCAAATAAATTGGGTAAACTGTGTTTCTATGAGAAGTGGTCCGCCAGTCACCATCAAGAACCAATAGTGAATGTGTAATTATCATAGAAATTAGTAATTAAAAGCAAAACAATTAAGGCAACTTAAGCCTCCTCTAAAACCATTAAAAGTCATAAAATCAAGGAACAGACTATTTTAAACAAAAAAGAAATGGAAATGTCGGAATAAAAAAATGTTAAAGCTGTCTACACCTCATCTTGGTCTTATCAGTCTCATACTTCACTGTATTCCACATTGTCTTTATTTTGTTACCTGTGGTAACTACTTTTTTATTGTTTAGCTTTTGCTTCAATGCCCATATTGCTTTCTTCAGTATCAATATGCCTTGTAATGAGCTATAGAATCAACATCAGAATGATATCTGTCTAACAGATATTTTTCTTTGTTGTCCTACAAGATACATTTATTCCTTGATTAATCCATGGAGTTTTTGTAGACTTTGATCTAAATAGGGATACTTTTGGAGGGAACAGATTTCAAATAAGTTAAGAACTTTATTAATAAATATATTGTATTTGTCTTTCATGTCATGTGTACTGTATACACCACTGTAGTTGATGTTATTGATGTTTTACTAAAATAATCAATTTGTGACATACTGACTATCCTTCTGAATCCAGATTCAATAGATTTTTGGTCCTGATCAATCTTAACAATAGTCTACAACACAATAAATTGTATGTTATGATATTTGGAGCCACATACTACTCTTTTTATAATATAATGTTCATTAGACCATTCTATAAAAATTTTTATCGATGGTTCTTTTAAGGAATTATCTACTGAATTTCGTAAATTCTCATTAGGAATTAATTTACAATGATAATGTTAGTGTAGCAGTTTTTAAGAAAATCTATGTTAAAATCACCAACAACTGCTATTTGATTTTCTGTTAAATAGGCTCACACAGCATCTGGGTGATTTATGAACAGATTAAAATTTTCTGCAGGTAGGTTAGTTTCATGTCCTGTAGATTATTTAATGATTAACATCCTAATGTGGAATGTGTTAGTAGAACAAAAGATTGCAAAGACAAGTACTTATAATATTATTATAAATGTGTGACATCATCTGATTTCTCCTTTATTCATTTCTACTCAACAGAACTGAGATTCTAAACTAATTCTGAAACACTTAAAATATCTATACCACTGGCCCCATAACGTTCTGAGAAGCAGATTATGTCAACCAGCTTTGATGACTCTGATTTACCAATGCAAATAAATAGTTCATTAATTTTATTCCTCAGTCCTTGAATATTTTGACACAATATGGATTGCTGGCATTTTACACAGACTGAACTATAACTGAGTGGAAATAAAATTTCTAGTGATTGCAAAAAATTGCCAACTAAGGTTGCTTGTATGAGTGTAGTGTGCTATAATTTTTCTATCTAATTTCTTTCTCAAACTGAATGTTTGTTTCAGCCCTAACAGCTCTTAATACTTTCTGTCCTTCCAAGGTTAGAAAAGCTGTTGGTATGATACCTGTAATCACTGATATTTTACTACAAATCCCTTAGGTTTTCTACTATCAGCCCTGCTAGTTAAATATTACAATTCACAGAAAAATTTACAATATTTTTCAGAGTTTCTGACTTACTATTTTTCTTCTCTTGCATTTTATAATGATAACTATTGCATCAACAGGGACAACAAAAAAAATTGTTCAAATGGCTCTGAGCACTATGGGACTTAACATCTATGGTCATCAGTCCCCTAGAACTTAGAACTACTTAAACCTAACTAACCTAAGGAGAACAAACAACACCCAGCCATCATGAGGCACAGAAAATCCCTGACCCCGCCGGGAATTGGACCCGGGAACCTGGACGCGGGAAGCAAGAACACTACCGCACGACCATGAGATGCGGGCAACAGGGACAACATCATGAAGCATCACTGTCAAGTAATAAGAGGGCAAGGTTTTAATCTGATTACTTTTTCATATTAAAATCTCACAAATTTTGTATAAATATGTGTCACAATATGAAAACTGCCTGTGTACTGCAGTTAAGCAGCTTGAAGTTTCCGAAACCAGCTGTCAAACTGACTTCACAATATCACATATGCCCGTCTTCAGTGCATCGCATCAGGAGAAATGTAGACTCCCCACTCAATCATCACTTATAATTTGTGCTGCTCTCCACATGTAGCAAATAAATCCTGTGCTTAAACGTTTAGGCTACACTTAAATCTGACTAAGGTTATGTATTCATGACAGGAGCAGAAAATTGTTCTTTATTTCAACAGACAATTTCACAATGAAGACAGTCACAATATATATGTACTACAAACTATCAATGCATATACAACTACCAACTTAGACTAGTTCCATCCAGCAACTTTGCTTCTATTTTTCCATAAGAACTCTGGTGATCTTTATTGTCCTTACTGCCTGAGCCATGTTGATCCAATGTAGTGAGGTTAAGGAACTCCGCAACCGTTGGCAAAAGTTTATAGTTGCACGCCAACGGTGGTGGAGTTACCATTCCTCACTACACATTTAATTGTGAAGATATGTCTCTCCAGTCCTCATCTGCAATAAAGATACAGAGTCATGAACCACAATAACTATTTATAAATAAATGGCGAGTTTGAAATTACAGTAAGCAATATATATTGGTGTCCTTAAATAAATAAAGCTCAATAGTTTTCTAGCTTAAAAAGAGCAATTTGAAAGCTACTGGAAGACCATCCAACTGTATACATTAACCCCAGCCCGTTATCAACATTTCAAAACAGTATACATGGCATCATAATTTTAAAGAGGTTGATTTACAAAACCTTTTGGTACAGTGTATTATAGTTCAGACACTGAATGTATTGTGGAATTGTATGTATAACATCTCTGGTTATTTCCGTCACTAAACTGTGTTGACATTCAAAGTAAAAATGTTTCATGCACTATTTTTCAGAAGATTTTCTACAAAAATAAAACTTAAAAATGCGTCATGCAAGGAATTACCATAAATGAACAAGAAAGAGTAATAAATATTTGAATATGCTTTTTATGGGTATATTATACACATTTAACAGTTTATCAATGATACATTCAAAAATAATTTGAGATATCACTTGTAATACTAATTTATTCACTTGTAACAGGAAGGATCTGATAGCTCTGTGTGAAACTGTCGTAGTAACTCTGAGTTCAAGCTATTAAGCAACAAGGAATGTGTTAAACAAAAATATTGTAAGAATAATGCAAGGAAGGAGGAGAGCATTTCTGTACAATCTCAGCTTGGCCATAGTTCTCTTCAGTAGCAAATACTTATTGTATTTCATATATCGGAAGGTTTACTATATATTCATTTTCTTTTTTAAATATTATGTACAGAATTAAATGGATAGCCGATCTTTCCCAGTTTTAAGAAAATATAATTGCCATTGATTTCTTTCTTCTTCAGTTGCTATTGGTATTGGGAAACACTGGTAAAAATAATCAATTGCAGTTGTTGTACATAGTCCACACTTTACTGAATTCAAAAAAATTCTATTCATCTGAAGGTGCTTATGAAGTAAGCTCTATCATCTATAATAGTTAGAAAAGTACTTTGTCAACTTTATAAGAAGTAAATACAATACACATTCTCAGTATTTTCTAGATAATACAGCGCAGAATAGAAATTTCATAGGAAGTGTTTGCCTATAATAGATTATGTCAAATATTGGATCAAGACCACATTGCTTTGATATGGAAAAATCCGAACAAAACAAGTGAAAATAATATTTCATATACTGTGGACACTTGTTATTTGTAGAGCCAAATAAGCATATCAGTGATACTTCACTTGCATTCAGTAATTCTATTTTGGGTAAATGGAAAAGAGTTAATGTGCATCGACTACCTATGTCTACATCAAACACTACTTCTGGTTTATATAATGCACTATATTTCCTTTTCTTATGTTTCTGAGTCTCTTATACACTCTTCTGATATTTGCTTGGAATTTTCTGGAAGTGTCGATTAAACAAAAATATTACAGATATTATGATCTTAGTTACGCTTGCAAAAGAATATTATGAATATTGAATTTAAAAACTTTAACCATGTGTGAAAATGAAGAATGGAAAACCTCGACTTTAGCACACTTTTGTTTTTTCCAGGAATGCCTTGTGGTGTGGTAAGAATCAGTTTCAAATGTGAATGTTATCAGTCAAATGCATCTGGGTTATTCAATGGGCAAGCATCTGGTTAGTTTAGGAGGTGGATGAGTCACAAAAGTTTTCTGGCAATTAATGTGACTTTTGTCTCTGGTAATGCTTTGTGTCTATACAAAAGCCCATATACAGCATGGTTCAGACACTATGTTAGTCAGTAGTACCTTCCAATACCTGTCTGAATAAGCTGTCACAGGCCGGTGGAAGAGAGGGGCATACCATCTCCTGTAAGACCATGACTGATAAAGTACTGTGGTAACTAAACAAACCTTCAGGTTGATATGATACCTATGTATAATGGTATTATAAAATCACATATTGTGAATCACACATTCCTTAGATCCCTAATCAGGTCATATGCCCTATTAACCTCTAATGATGAATACCTGTATATACAGTAATTTCTTCTTGAGGTGACAGCATTGTAACTACATTACTAGTTAACACAGTATAATGCAGTCAAAGCCCTGTTTGTTATATTTTATGTTCGTGTTATACAAGACAACTGTAAAAGTAAGTTTCAAAAGAAAATTAATAATACTTTATCCATACTCATTAACTGCCATCAACATCTATACTGCTATAATAGAGATGATGTGGAACAAGGTGAACCTATTGTGAGATAAATAAACACTTATTATAAATTGTGGAGAGTATGAATAATGTTTTCCTAATTAATATTATACTAACTGTGAATGGTTTAAAAACTTGCCTAAATGTGGCATGTCTCAGAATGTTGAGCATTTCCTTCAGGAATACCACCTCATGAACTAATGTAGCTGAGAATGTGTATGGGTGAGGTTATGTGTTCTGTATCAGTTATCTCTGAACAAGAACACTGCACAAAACCTTGGCTAAATTTTCAGTCTCGCCTGTGGGCCTATTGATCACTCAGTACATCAGCTATGGAGAGTTATTACATTCATTCATGCCATTATGTGTACACCAGTCAAAGAATAGTGCAGTTGACAATGACAAGTTCAGAGTTACTATGCTGAAAGTAAAAATTTGGAGAAGGTAAATCCAAGCATTTATTTTTATAGTATTATAAAATAATTGTGAAGCTGTTACAGGTTGTCCATTAACTGAGTTTGGTGAGTATACAGAGAATAAAACAGTTACATCGTTTTTCAAGCAACCATACCAGTATTTACTTGAAACGACTAAGTAAAACTATTAGAAAAATGAACTTTCAGTCCACTTCTAAATTTAAGTGCTTTGTTACTTTGCTATGTTACATGATCTGAGGTTTCAGAAAAACTGACAATGAAGCCACAACGAATCGGAAATAGAAGTTTCATCCCATCTGTAATGAGTACACACAGATTTCACTTCACTGAGGATTGTGTTCAGCATACTCCCTATTTGTGTAGTCACTGTAATCTAAGGGGTAGTCAAATGAAAACGAGGCAGGTGGAAGAAAGTAAACTGTTTATTACTTCAAAAGTAATCGCCATAACTGTAAACACATTTATCCCATAGTGAGAAAAGATGGTCAGCACCTCCATGGAAAAATGTTTGCAACTGCCTCCTGAACCGTGATTGTAGCCACGTATGCAACTCTTCATCCGATGCAAATTGACGCTCACAAATATCTTTCTTCAGAGTTCCAAAAATATGGAAATGACATGCAGAGAGATAGGAACTGTATGGAAGATGTGTAGGGGCTTCCCAGCGAAACTTGTGCAGCACAGTCGAAACAACCTTGGCAGGATGTGGGTGGGCATGACCCTGCAACAGAATCATGCCGTCCGTCAACATTCCTGGGCGTCTGGACTTGATGGCGCGTTTCAGTTATTGCATAGTGTCTATGTACTGCTCTTCATCCGATGCAAATTGACGCTCACAAATATCTTTCTTCAGAGTTCCAAAAATATGGAAATGACATGCAGAGAGATAGGAACTGTATGGAAGATGTGTAGGGGCTTCCCAACGAAACTTGTGCAGCACAGTCGAAACAACCTTGGCAGGATGTGGGTGGGCATGACCCTGCAACAGAATCATGCCGTCCGTCAACATTCCTGGGCGTCTGGACTTCATGGCGCGTTTCAGTTATTGCATAGTGTCTATGTACCGCTGTGCATTAATTGTGGCGGCGTGTTCCAGAAAGTCAGTGAGCAGCGGGCCCTTGCAGTCAAAGAAGAAGTCCAGCGTGGCTTTCCCGAAGCTGGCACACCTATTGTTTTGACTATGCTGCAATAGTTTTACTCTGAAACCCTTAGACACCATTCACTCTTACTAACTTTTTATATTCGTTCTGCAGTATTTCATAAATACTCCAAAATTGGGTTTGTTAGCTGGTTTTGTGAAATATTTGTTGGTGTTCGTTGTGACAACAACAGAAAACAGCTACACCTGCACATCACAGAAGTGAAATGTTCCCAGCATTTTGTAAATACACAGGTCTGCAAAACTTAAGGACAAAACTAGCTTTCGCATGATGTGTGACTATCAAGTAATGAAGCTCGGTGAAACTTGGAACACATGTATTAGGTTGGTGGATAAGTTCGTGTTGTTTTTCCGTAGGTTTAATAAACACGGCAGAGGCTTTAGTCATCAATATTATAGTCTCCTTCAACGCCAACGTTGGGGTAACTTTTTCGATTTCGCGACTGTAGAAATCACTCACAACCATAGGTGGAAGCACAAGCGGCCAAAGACACTACTAGCTAGGGCATAGCCACCTAAGGGAAACTAACATACACCAACAAGTGACAAACGTCGGCAAGCCCCTGCATGTCAGCAACACTGACTGGTAATTACCAGCTGCTATCAGAGTCGACCAACAGGCCACAGCAGGGACACCGACGAGCTCGCCCACTGACGCACAAACAATTCGCCAACATCACCCTACACTGTGCATCCGATATATGACCTATCTGACACAAAAACGATGATAAACCTAACTGTTGCAGGTTGGTGACGCTGATCGAGATCTCAACAACGGCACCCAGTGGCAGCCGCCGAGCAACACCACCGCACAACGTCAAAGGTATCGACGTGCATGATACCCACTACTAACAAAGCCTACCCTTGCATGACCTATCGTAGGCAGCAAGACAGCCGCTACTGCTATTACCACCCGACCTAACTATCGCAGAGGTTTTTTTTCCCTTGGCTCCTGCCTTGGTACTTTTTTTCCTCTGCCCTTCAAACCGCTACCCTACGTTAAACTTCGACCCAATCTATCTCCAGATGAGCGTGTATTAATGGTTAACCTTAACTAGACGTATGCAAACATCGCAGCACCCACATCCTGCGACACCTCACTTTAGTGAAAACTAACCCTTATACAGAGATGGCAGTAGACCTTTTGAGTTGGCCATCAAGCCGGTGTGGGCGTGGAGCGGCTCCACCTCTGTTTTGTAGAAATCACATTCTTTTGAGGCGAAGAACTCGGCGATCCACGTTCGGAGCGAATTTTCATTCGGAAAGTGCGCTCCATGAAGGTTGTTCTATAGACAGCGGAAAAGGTGGAAATCATCTGAGGGTACAAGATCAGCTGAATAATATGGGTGCGGAGTGACCTCCCATTCCAACTCCTGTATAGTGTTTTTTGTCAGTCTAGCAGAATGCGGGCGGCCGTTGTCGTGGAGTAGCATCACTTCACGCAATCTTCCTGGTCGTTGTTCTAGGACTGCCTCTGCAAGACGTGTCAGTAGCTGATAACAAATGTCAGAGGTGATGGTTACACCTCGGGGAAGCAATCCTTAGTATACCACACCGTCGCTGTTCCACCAGATGCATAACATTATCTTTTGTGGACGTGCGCAAGTCTTTGTACAGGGAGTAGCTACTTTGTTTGGGGTGAACCATTCCTTTCTTTTCGCAGTCTTCCTGGGCGTTGTTCTAGGGCTGCGCCTACAAGTCGTCTCAGCTGTCGACATTAATGTCAGCAGTGACGCTTACACCTCGAGGAAATAGTTCGTGGTACACCACACCGTCGCTGTTCTACCAAATGCATAACATTATCTTTTGCTGATGCGCACAGGTCTTTGCACGGGGAACTGCTACTTTATATGGGCTCAAACAACTCCTTTCTTTTCGTTATGTTAGCATAAAGACATCATTTCTCATCTCTAGTAACGATACTGGATAGGAATGGTCGGTGTTGTTCGCGAGCCAACTGATGACAAGCAAGCAGAGATGCACATTTGGCTACCCGCTGATTTTGGTGATTTTGACTTAGAATATACGGTTTGATACACCCGATTTTTGGTCCTTTACCGTTGCACGCAACTGTCGCACGGTGGCGGAACGATCACAGTTCATTACACTTGCCAGTTCTCGCGTACAGTCGCGTGTATCACTGTGGATTAACGCGTTCAAACGATTTTCATCAAATCTTCCTGAACGTGTAGGGTCACAAATGTCAAAATGATACTCCTTAAAACGAGAAAACCGTTTCCTTGTCGTGCTCTGTGCACTGGTATTACCCGCTTACAGAGTGTGAATGTTTCTGACTGCCTCCGCCGTTGTCAACTCTCTATTGAACTCAAATAGAAGAATATGAGGTGTGTTAAAAAATTCCGGAACATTCGTAATTTCGCTCCAATGGCACGTTGGAGCGAAATGAGGTTGGCATCTCTGCACTCGCCTGTGTTTAATGTATAACTGCCGAAGTTTGATTGTTGTATGTCTGTAGTTATTGTTCAGTGCTGTATTGTGTCACACAGTTTGCGAATTTCGAGACTGCAGATTGAGAGGAGCAATGTGTCTGCTCTAAATTGTGCCTGAAACACAAGAAAATGCTTCACAGAGACACACCAAATGATGCAGGAAGCCTACAGTGACGAGTGCTTACACTGTACTCAGTGTTGAGGAATGGTTCACACGATTTAAAAATGACTGGATGGAGGTTAAAAATGACCCTCGTTCAGGACGCCCTTCAACGTCTACCGACGACGCTCATGTCAGGGACGTCAACGAGGCTGTGTGTGACACTCGAAGACTGGTCGTCCGGGGGATAGCAGAAGAATGTAACATATCAGCTGGATCACGTCATGAAATCCTGACACAGCATCGTATTGCAGCCAAGTTCATCCCACGGCTCATGAGTCAGGTGCAGAAAGACCTTCGCTTCGTAGTCTGTGAAGAGCTTTAGGACCGCGCAAATGAGAATTGGTGATGAGACGTAGGTCTACGGTTATAGGTTATAATGTTGAGACCAAGGTTCAATCTTTGAAATGGGTCGGGGATGGTTATCCAAGAGCAAAAAAAGCTCGTCACGTTAGGTCAAATGTCTAAGCCATGCTCATAGTATGCTTTGACTTTGCAGGATTAGTTCATCATGAATTCGTGCCATAGCGACACACTGTTAATCGATCGTACTATCGGGACGTGTTGCGATGCCTATGAGAAAATACGAGGAGGAAGTGGTCTGAAATGTGGCGAGACAAGTCATGGCCCTTGCATCGCGATAACGCACCCGCACATTCATCCCTGTTGATGCCTGACTTGCGCAAAAAACGAAATCACCGTGCTGCCTCATCCTCTGTGCTCTCCAGACCTGACCCCGTGAACTTTTTTTATTTCCAAGGTTGAAAACCCCGTTGAAAGGAAGAGGTATGGCAATGACAGACGAGATAAAAGAAAATCCACAGACGGTGCTCCGCGTAATCCAGCAAGACTGCTTCCGGGAGTGGAAATGGCGTTTAGAGCTGTGTACCAATTCTGGTGGAGAGTATTTCGAAGGAGGCCGCGCACAATTAAGTAAAAGGTAAGCTTAGAAAAATTTTGTGGACAAAGTTCCGGAATTTTTTGAACAGACCTCGTACGTCGGAAATGTTCCGATATCTCCACTTGACACTCCATTTACTAGCGTCTGCAGCTCCACTCACTATATTCAAATGGCAAAATGACAATATGCGAACAGAAGTAGCGACAGTGAACTACAAATAGAAAATGACAATCGATAAATAAACCACTATCAACTGGGATACCAACACGCAAAACAAAAACGCTACTAACTTATGTACCAACCAAACAGAAAGAGCTTCTACATTATAGTACAGAAGTTGATTGAAAGAAATACACAATGATACCAACAGAAATGACTCTTTTATTGAAAGACAATGATTAGGCTGAAGTCCCTACTATTTATGGGCATTACAAAAGCTGGGACATGGTTCTTAATAAGGAGTTTGATCGCCAAGGATTGCAATGCATCTTCTGCAATGTGCTCTCATGCTGGCAGCGAGGTTGGTAAGGGGTTCTTCTGGTAGGGCGTACCATTCCTCCAGCAGCACAGCTGACAACTCCTGGGTGGTTGTGGTGCATGGGGACAAGTTGCAATACGTCTCCCCACACAAGCTCAATGGAAGTTACTTTGGGGGAATAGGCAGGTAAGTCGAATATCCTCTCGTTCCAAGAGCTCCTACACCTGTGCTGTTCAATGCAATGTCATCCACAAAAATAAACTCAGGGTCAAATGTTCTTCTGAAAAGAAGCACAATGAAAGGAGAACAGTGTAACAATAACACTGATTGGTGAATGTACAATGTTCAAAGATTTGGAGGTCCGTACACCCATGGCTCCCTACACCATAACACACGGACCACCGAAACGATAGCGTTTGACACTGCTGGACAGCCCCAGTATGGCGAGAGGTGGGAACACATATGCACTCTGGAACAATCGCCCTTAAGTTACGCACACCAGTGTATAAACGAGGGTGAGTCAAATGAAAACCTTAAATTTGTAATAACAAATCGAAATTTCGCGCCGTTATCCGGTGAGTTGGTAAGCGTGCTACAAACAGTGTGCAGAATGTCCTGTAGGTGGCAGCATAGTGCAGATGCACACATACCGTCGCAGGAACAGCATAAAGACGGCCGCCCCACTTGCGACTTGCACCAGGGAAGAACAGCGTTCTGTTATTCGGTTTTTGCGTAGTGAAGGTGTGAAACCTATTGAAATGCATCGACGAATGAAGGTTCAGTACGGTGATGCAAGTTTGTCACAGCAGCATGTCTACGAATGGAGTAGGAAGTTCGCAAATGGTGTGACTTCAGTGGAAGATGCTCCTCGTCCAGGTCAGGCACAACGAGTTGTGACTCCACAGAACATTGCAGGAGTTGAAGCCATAGTGAAGGAAAACCGCCGAGTGACACTGAATGACATTGCAGCATATTTACAGATTAGTCATGGGTCGGCACACCGCATTAGGTATGATGTGCTCCAGTTTCACAAAGTGTCTGCAAGATGGGTGCCACGGCATCTGACTCCTGAAATGAGAGAACGACGTGTTGATGCATGTGAAGAATTTCGGTGCTTTGAACGAGAAGGTGATGGCTTCCTTGCAAGAATCGTTACTGGGGACGAAACCTGGGTTCACTTCCACCAACTGGAAACGAAGAGAGCGAGTGGGGAATGGTGGCATTCCTGATCACCAAAACCAAAGATGTTTCGAACAGAACCATCAGCAGGGAAGGTTATGCTGACTCTCTTTTGGGAAGAAAAAGGCGTCATTTTGGAGCATTACATGCCCACTGTCACCAATGCATCATACACAGGTCTCCTAAAAATCATCTGCGGCCAGCAATCAAATCAAAGTGACGTGGATTGATGTCAGCAGGTGTCCTTTTTTAACATGACAATACAAGGCCCCACACTGCCCGTACAACAGTTGCAACAATCACAGACCTTGCCCCAAGTGATTTCCATATGTTTGAACCACTCAAACACGCAATGGGAGGAAAGAAGTTCCGTTCTGATGAAGAGGTGCGCCACGCTGTGCATGAGTGGTTGTGCAGACTAGGAAAAGAATTTTCTTCTAATGGAATTTGTGCACTTTGTAAGAGCTGGAGGACTTGCAATGAGCGTGGAAAACATTATGCTGAAAAGTGATGCAGCTTTGTACTACTTCTGCACAATAAGTAATATTTAAAAAAATATTAAGTTTTTCACTTGACTCACCCTCATAACCTCTTAATGAAATACGGCACTTTCTGTAAAACGAGTCATAATGATAAAGATGACTTGTGGAAATGTCTAAATGCATTTTATAAGCACAACAGAATGAAAATTTCATTTTCAGGAAAGAGGAAAGTTAGACAATTATAACAAATATCGGAAACCTAAAGAAAGATTAATTAATGATGAATGTAAAATACGTGAAGTTTAGCTATATGGATAACAATTTGAATAATTTAGTGCACAACAGAATATGGTAATATGATGAATACTAAATTATGTGTTTTCAGTAGCAATCCAAAACAGAACTGACATAAACATGACAACAACTGTAAATCTAAACAAGTACAAATTGATGTTACAATATTAGTTTAGGAAGAAACAGTATTTTACCAAAGGGATTGGGCAACAAAACGATAATTCATATTCGTGTGCAATATGGCACCTATGTATTTCGTGAGGGCTGCATTATATTGTTGAACGACATAAGTATTTGGCAGATGGTGTTTGGTGAATCTTAAGCCCTCTTATTTGGTTTATAACAGTAATACTGTCGAAGTTTTTCAAGTATATGGCATATTGCTAGGAATACATTTTGATACACAACACAAGCTTCTACCTCTGAGTTATCTGGTTAGAAGAAAAGGCTTTTACTAAATAACGTATTTCCCATGTGGTTACACTAATATCCAAGATGACTAACAAGGGCTAAGCCCGTCCGGTTAGCCGTGTGGTCTAACACATGGCTTTCGGGCGGGAAGGAGCGCCTGGTCCCCACCACAAATCCGCCTGGCGGACTTGGGTCGAGGTCTGGTGAGCCGGCCAGTCTCTGGATGGTTTTTAGGCGGTTTTCCATCTGCCACAGTGAATGCGGGCTGCGGTAGTCATCGTGGGGTTGTGGACCACTGCAGCTGAGCGTATTTTTAATTAGACTCAATACTGGTTCCCATGCCTTGCTGAGGTTATAGCCGCAATCTCGGTTGATGAGTCCGTCCCTGGTACGAATTCCGATACTCTCTCTAACGACGCTGTCCCAATATTTAGATGTCTATGATAAGACCCTGGTATGTTGGAAGTCCATTTCGTGATTTTCGGACAAGGATTGCTCTGCTACAGCCGACTTGTTGGGGTATCTAAGTCGAGTGTGTCTCTGATGTTCTCAGCAACGATCTTCGATGGTGCACACTGTCTGTCTAACATAAGTCTTCGCACACTGACACGGAATCTGGTATATGCCGGATCTGTACAAACTGAGATCGTCTTTGACACTTCCCAATAATGCTCATGTTTTATTGGGTGGGAACATTCTTTTGTCCAAAAATATGTTTGAGAAAAGATGTACAACATTTCAACTTCCCTTCAACATCTGTATATAGGTGACATGTGAAAAGTAAAGATTGTCCTTTAACTTTGACTATAGTGATGGGAACAATGGCATTCAAGTCACAAACTTCCAAAAGAATAGTATTTTCTTAGAAAACTTTTAGGTACATTATTTTTTCTGATCCTCTAGGAATTACTTGTAATCCTCTTACTTCTGTTATAAGGAGTGCCTCTGTGTAGCACTGAAGTACCCTATGAATTATCACAATGACTATTTGAGATTGAGTTATACTCTCTGTGGTTCTCAAAATCCCTCAACTTATATGATACTGAATTAATGTCACAGTTCTTTATTTTTCTAATTTTTGGCACTTTCATTCAAGATACTGATCCTTCCAGCGTAAAGTTTAAATATCTAAAAAGAATTTTTCTGCGTTAAGCTCATCTAAATGAGCACCTTTTTCATTTCTTTTTAATTTCATTTATTTTCGTTTCTTTTTCAGTCAATATGTCAACTAAACTCTTACTTAACTTCCTTTCTATATTCTTCTGATGAAGCATTTTTATCTCACTTTGTAAAATACATCCACCAGTAAGCCAAAGCATTGTGACAAGTGTCCACTGTGAGATTGCTGATTAGTGGCATTGTGAACAAATGACAAGGTAAGGACAGTATATAACTGAAGCAAAGGCAAATGGGGAATCATTCCAGTGATGATATGGCCCATAAATGAGAAATTCCACTAACATATGTGACTTCAACAAAGGCCAATTTATTGTGGTGTGGCACCTGGAAATGGCGAAGCTGGTCAGATGTTTGCATAATACTGTCATGAACACCTATGAAAAGTGGTTGAAAAATAATGAAACCATGGACAGGCAATGACCAGATGGTGGACATCCACACCTCTCCTTAGAGTGTGGAGGTAGGAGTTCTGCCCTCTCTATAAGGCAAGAAAGGCAGTAATTTGTGGCAAGTCTGATGACAAAGTACAGCGGTGTTGGAGGTACAGTAACTTTAGAGTTCAATGTTTAGTGCACACTTTTGAACATGGGAATCCTCAGCAGATGGTCCCTACATATTCACATGCTGACCCAATGACATCATCAATTATGACTGCAGTGGGCAAGGGATGATCAAGATTGGACCACAGATCGATGGAAACATGCCTGGTCAGAAAAATCTTGTACGTTTTACACTACATCAATGACTGCAACCAGATATGCTATCATTCAGGAGAATGTATGCTTGAAACATGCACCTCATCATGGATGCAGGATGGTGGTGGCAGTATTTTGCTATGGGAGGCATTCACCAGTGCTTCCATGACAACAGAGGTAGTAATCCAAGACACCATGATATCTGTGACTACATAAACCTTATTGTGGACGACCTGCATGTCTTCATGCTTGATCTCTTCCCTGATAGTGATGGTATTTTCCAGAAGGATAATTGTTTGTGTCACAAGGCCAGAACCATGTTACAGTAGTTTAAGGAGCATAACAGTGAACTCACATTGATGTATTGGTTACCAAATTCTCCTGATCTGGACATGATGGACACAATTGGGACACTATTGAGCACCAACTCCATGCCCACAAATCCTGGGCTATAGTTTAGTAGAACTGCATGACTTATGCATAGATACATGGTGCCATGTACCTCGAGAAATGTACCAAAACCTTGCGAAATTGATACCACACAGGTTCACTGCTGTACTGCCCACCAAAGATGAACTAACGTGCTACTAAGTAGATGGTCATGAAGTTCTGTATCATTAACATATCCCATCTCAAAGCTCGGAAATTTTAAACTGTGGAAACCTTCTATGTCCACTGTAACATATATATTAGATATACACTTGTAATATAGTAATTCCATGTTTTATGTAAGATTTCTGTTATAGATTACAGAAATGTTTCCTACTACCATCACTGGGTTTGCAATAATATCATCGTGTAACTTAGTCAATGGCCAGGCAGTGCAATACAGTTATCAAATAATTGCTCTGAATTACTTACAATAAGACATGTTTTCACGTTTCTATTAAATATAAATTTCAAAGAATAATAATGTGCTTAGATGGATCTGCTCAGTTGTGGCAATAAATAAAAGCAGTTTTTGTTACTGTAGTTCCAGATTTCACTAAGCATGTTACTTGTTCATTGTTTAAAGACTACAACAACCTATTGGCACCCAAGTAAAAATGGGAAATCCCTTTTTACTGTTCAAAAAACTGTAAAGAAGCAGACTGAAATGACCAGGTGTTGGTGATATAAATATCAAAATTTGTCAAATGGGGGTTATGCATACATTTTCATCTACTCTCAGCAAACTGCTGCAAGCTGAATTGCAGGGGAGTTTTCAATCAAATATCTACCATTTTAATTAAAAAATGTTATACATGGCAGGCTTTTAGATTGTCCATATTTAACTGCATGAGTTTCCAGCAGATTTTTTAAAATGAATGTTGTTCATTGGAATAAATTTTAAAGTATAGTAGTCATCATTTGAATGATTCTCTAATCCTGTTGAAGCAGACTTACAAGTACACAATGTTTTTGAATCCTGAACAGTTTTTACAATGATATAATGAATATGTTGTTATATACAGTGGATACTGAAGAATGCTTCAGTAACAATACTGTACAGTTATGTTCGAGCTCTGATAGAAGGAAGGAATGGGTAGTGGAGTAATCAGTGTCTGCTTCACACAAAGATTGCTGTTGATAGAGGGGAAGCACAGAGGAAGTAAACTTCACCTCCCTCACAAAGGGTGCCTTGAGATATATGGCATTAATGCTTGTTTCTATTGAACACCTGTGAAGCTATTTAACAAAATTTACCCCAACTGTCAATGAATGGTTAAATGTGTCATGCGATTCAAATATCCTATTAATTAATATGTTCAATAATAGTGAATTTGTGTTTCAGTCCTACTTTATTGCAGTATTGTTTGCCTTAGTAAGTATGCAGCTGCTAGAAAAATAACACAACTACGCCAAAGTTTACTGATCTGTGGGTCAGTCCATACAATATTAAATCAAACAATTTTGGTTATTTTTGGACCTTAATCTCGCCAATTTCTCTGATGTGTTCTCTGATGAGTTTCTTACATATATCCATTTGTTTCTGATCAAATATGGAGATGGCGGAAGGATGGGTTGATAGGAAAATAAATTTTGAAATATTTTACAGAAACACATTAATTTTCCTCAGAGTTCATGTTTCAAAGAATTGACAAGAATTATTACATATAGAATTTTATTGTAGCTTTTGTTAAAGTGTTAGATGATATTTTGTCCATTCTCGTGTTTGTGGATATGACTGCATGTACCATCTATGATAAATATTCTTATCAGGTGTGAGTTAATTTGTTAGGTACTTACTGGAGACACGAAATTAGTCATCAGTGGAGCTGCTTTGAAGATATGTGACCTCAGATTCTACTTCAGGTTTGGTGTACAAAGTGAAGTAAATCAGTTTTCTGGTTATACCGAATAATTTGCAGGGAGTACAGGTTGTTATAGCCTGTGATATTGTTCAAAATTCTTCATTTCTCCTTCAAGATAAAATACAGTCCTGCAACTGGTTCACCAGCCAAGCCACACTGAATCATTTTGTTGTTTACTATAATGAGGCTAATACTGAGTTCAGAGATGAGAAATATATCCATTTCTGACAGCTTACAATGCAATACAGTGATATTTAAATGTTATTCAGTCAGTCTTGCGCTCAGCATCAAAGGAGAAGTTGCTTAGCATGGAGTGTATGAAACATGTTTTAATGTTCAGATGGAAGTGGTGAAAAATATCTTGACATATATCTTCAGAAGAGTGGTAAAAATATTGGTGCAGAATGGCACTTTTTGCCACACCACATGTTGAAAGATTTTGTGATAGACATGGCAGACAATTTCAAAAGACTTGCTGCTAAAGTAAGTTTAAAAAAGACACTTGGAAATAAAATCCTGAGATCCAAGCACAAGTTTACTCAAGAAACCATTCCAGGTACCCATCATGCATTATGTATAACAGAAGAATATGTATGCAATGAAATATTATTACTATCCCAATTCAGCAATTTAAAAATCATCCAAGGGAGTCATACACACTTTATCATACCAGTGCGTGAATTTCACACTGCACTTAACCCATACTACTTGAATAGTAAATTAAGCATGCAGCAAACCATCCCTAAACAGCATAATTCCTCACAAGATTTGAGCATAACTGAAGCTGGATTAGTTACCGGTCTCTTAACCAATAATATCAGTTCTTAAAGTTGGTGGCAGATTGATTACAATTTTTGAAAAGACCAATCAGTCTAAGAAATTGAAAGTTAATGTTGTTTGTCTGAAGGTATGTACTGCATTACTTGTGTTTCTCTTATCAAAACCCTAAAAACTTAGATGTGCTATTTAATTGCATTGTTACAAAGATTGAGTCTAGGACACCTACTGGAGGAGTTTATAGATTGACCTTAAGTGAGATATTGTAATTAACACTCCTTTTTTCAAGTCATTTTTTTCATTTAACGTATCATGTAAGTGCAACACCAAGTATCACAGTTCAAGTGTTTGCCTTTTGCAGCTTTTATTTTCATTTATTTTTATCCTCTGTCAGAAAACCTCATTTAAAGCTCCTCTCACAAAAATGCAAATTATGTTAATTAAAGTCATTCTTATCCACTGTTTCTATTTGAAATAATTCTTATTATGAAATATTTTATATTTTACTATATTATTAATAAATATGTAATGTAATTCCTAGTGAGCTACTTTCTCAGTTAGGTTTTGCCAGAAAGGACTTACTCCACAGTTTGTTACTACAATATCTTAGTTTTTCATATGATAAAATATTCATAATTTTGTATCTTAAGAATTCATTCTCTCTTCAGTTTGAATTTTAAACCATTATTTGTAAACATACATGTGAAAAAACATTTTTTTCAAAAAATTCAAAATGGGTGTTTCAGATTTTCCACAATATGTTTTTGGATTTTAGTAAAATCAAGCAAATGTTACAGAATTACTGTGTTACACATTAATATAAGATTAAAACCAGACTTTTAGAATGAAATCAGTTTTTCAGCTGTCTAGCATCAATAGTTTTGAAGTTATGGGCTTTTCTGTTTCATGGAACGTCCAGAAAAATGAGCAATTTTCATTCATTTCAATTTGAAGTACAACTGATCTGTGAATGAAAGGAATGTGAAATTTTATAGTCTTCTTCTTTACTCTATGAGTACACATAACAAACAAATAATAATATGTATCTGACACTATAAGGGCTAAGCCTTTGTTCATGTTGATATTTTCTGACCCTTTTACCAATTAAGGATTAGCAAGCTAAAGGCTCAAGGAAAATTGTGAAGTTCTTGGCTAGATGGAATTTAGTATAAACACTCAGTTTCCATTCTTCTTTCTCCTCATAAGAAAATACCTCATCATTGGTATCCAGTGCTAAAGGAAGTGTGGAGGGGAGGAGAAAAAAAACTGCATATTATGGAGCCAAGAAATATATACAGCGAATTCATTTAATATGTATAACACATATAGCCTTATTAATAAGATAAAGCGGAATTTATTGGAATTAATTGGTGAATATTACCATGCTTAATAAGTAGTGGGTCATCATACCCTTAATACGGTTGTGAGTGAACACCTTTAAGAAAATTCGGTTTTATGCACTTGTCAGCATACATCAGGTAGTTAATATTATGTCAAAATCATGTTTAAAATAGAAAAGTGGTACATACTACAAAGCCATAACTTTGAAAACAAAGTTCATAATGTAACCTTCCAGATTCATTAATGCTATAAGAACATCAGAATGTTCAAACCAACCAAAAACTATTATAACATAGTGGTGGCTGTGTCATGATGATATTTTGCTACCACAAAATCCATATGCAACATTTTTTATAATCGGATTTACTTAGGTGATACATGAAGAAAATTACTGCAAACTTGCCTGAGTTTCTAGAAATGGCCAGAAACAAGTATAAAATCTTGTTACAGTATATAATAAGTAAAGACGAATTTCATTACTGGTAAACATGTACTGGTGGTAATCTTTGGTCACAGAAAGCTATTTTTTAAACAGAAATAAACAGCAATTTTCATTTAGTATCTTACTGGTCTTCGAAATACAGTTGTTTGTGGAATGTTGTGTTAGTGATGGGATGTTAAACTTGTATCTTCCTTCTTTTTTGTGTTAGCCCACAAAGGAATAGTTTCTAGAAATTGTTACCATCAGCTGTCATACATAAACATTTAGCTAGTACTTGAGCCTAATATTAGAACTGTTGTTAAAATTAACGCGATCCTCCCTCTAAAGGAGGGTCTGGCTAAACTAATGTAATTACCTGAAAATGCATCTTTCGGACCCTTTTGGTACAAGTAGCAGGGACCATTTGCCACTATAATTCCACTGTCAGTGCGATAATCACTTTTTTTTACAGTACAAAATGTCGACAAGCTTTGGGTTTTTTTCAGTATTTTCAAAAGTCCGTGTGTTCCAATATATATTGTCTTTTAAGTAAGTATTTGCTATCCGTTTCAGCTGTTGATATCTACTTGTTTCGACAGTAGACATTTTTTCCCTTTTATGTGTATAATAAAGCGCGTTTCAAAATAATTACGTTACTACTATTGATCAGTTTTTAAAACGTATAGGATGTAAGTTGCAACTGGTCTGAGTGAAGTGGCAGCTACAGGTGCTTAGGCTGTGCACCGTTCCACGTGTGGATGATCGAAAGAGACCTTGATCTCGCAGCGTGAAGGGAATAATGCCTAGTTCACGAGCGAGGAGCCGACTTTCCATGTGCAAGGTTACCGGCAACTCTTCTCTCTCACTCGTTCTCTTGCACAGCACAGCCTCGCTAAGCGCGCAACAAAATTTGTTGTTTCTTACGACCAGAAAGTTGTGCAGTTACAAATAAACTGCCAACATTTTGTCTATAGGTCAAGATGTAGGTATTTAACAAGGTACGGATCAGCTGTCTATTGCTTAAGAGATATAGAACTTAGCAGGCTACCATAACGAGTTCATTTTATGCGCCAGATTTTTTTTTAGTGCTAAACTTTTCTTTACTCGTAGTTTATCACCTGTGCGACGTCTTTGCACAACAAATCCGCCTCACAGGCAGAAGGTAATCGCCCACTGATGAATTCACCTCTTAAAATACTTCGCGACGCGACCTCCTGCATTTCATTTGATTTCCATGGTCAAGGTGATGTAGTGACGTATTGTAAAACACCGTTCACACCACAACCTAAGCAACGACCGCCAGAGACGAGCGTTAAGCAGCTGCTGGGAGCGCAGCAGTTACGTTGGCAGAACTGATGGGCATCTTTCCCACAAAGAGGCCGCCAAAGGGTCTCTCAGCCGCCTACCTAGTCGAAGCGTGGAATGTTGCTTTCTGCGAGAACGAGGATGTGGAGTCTGCTGCGACTGAAACCTGAAACTCTTGCTTGTTTCCTGTTACCTAGTATCAAAATGGATCATATTACTCAGCAGCTTCCGACTATGCTTTTCAGAAATGTACTTGAGCTTTCTTCCCTACAGTAGATCTTGCTAAAACAAAAATTCTACAGGCTTGTACTAATGCTGAACTAATCTCCCTCACAACATTTTCTGATCGTCATTTTAAGCTGTGCCCCCATTTTGTACAAAAACTAATAAAAACTCGCAGTTTTTAATATGACTGACAACAGAGACGTGCCAATATCTGTACTTACGATAAGGTAACATGACTGGAAAGTTTCCAAGACCTTACTGATCAGATATAGCTATATGTATGTACCTGAAAATTTCTCACTAAACAGAAAATGCTCTCTATGTAGTACCCGAAATTAAGTCTTCCCTCGAAAATAATGTGTTCTTATTTTATTAAAGTTAAGTCTATAATCTGGTCAAATGTAAGAGAAAATCTAATTTTGTTCTTTCATTAATATTACAGTGCAGTTGTGCCAATAATTGTTTCTTACAACACACTGTGCAATGAATAAACCGACAAATATTTTCATTACAGTATTCTGAAAAGCAGACGCCTGGTTAAATTTAAGGACATGCCATGAAATACGTCATGCAGCTTTAAACAAAAGCGCTTTAAATTTCTTTTTAATTTCATTAAAACATTTTTAGATTTTTAGTTTAATACTGTATTTGGATAGACAAATAATTACTGAAACGGGTTTTATTTCTAAGTGAAGTTCAGTAATTGTTAGCATTTCTTCTACAAGTCAATAAAGTTTTGGACATTTTGCTGTTAAATCTACGATGGTGGAAATACGTTATCATATCCTAGTGTTAAAACTACGGCTTGGACGCCCACACCATTTTAAAATAGTGCCGACCAGAATCGCAATAATTAAACATTTGAACTCAGTGGCTACTTATTCCGTGTTAACTTCGTTGTTATTCTCTCTACTTATTAGTTTTGAGAAGTTAGATATCAATAGTTGTATAAATGGCGTAGTGTTTAATGTGAACAAAAAAAATGTTTCACAGGCGGAGCTCAAACAGAAACATGAACAGAAAGGGTGTTTGTCGAGTAAGTTAAAATCAGGACGGTGTTCACGAATGTGCACCGTTTTTCACTTTAAGAGCATGTATTAACTATGGTACACACACTTTCATGTATTTACAGTACAATATCTTGAAGTTACTTACCAACACAAGATTCCTGTCTTTTGGTTTCTATTCGTGGTATTGTCGTTCGAAGCCCCATACCTGCAACAAAGAAGAACCGTGGTCAAGCGTTTACTGCAAACATTCATAATTTACTGCGATACAAACTAAAGAGAATTATTCTCCTGTCCAACGAGAACTGAAACATATCTATGAAACACAAGAACTTCTTCAGCTCAGTATTCAATTTTTCTAGATTGCCTTCTGTGGAACCTTAGGCTGTCATGAAAGCGTTCATTACATCCCGTGAACAAATGAGTTCAGATTTAAAAATGAGTTATTTCAATAAAACAGAGTAATAAAAGAAGACCTGTCTGATACTGGGAAACCAGCTGTTCATTTTAGCATAAGAAGAAATGTTCAGCGAACGTTCTGAGTCTTCTTAATAATTAAAACTGTACGCTGCATGAGGGCAAGGAAAAAATTCTAAGCCTGACAGTAAAATACAATATTTTGGGTAATAATGCATTTTTTCCGAACTAGTCTGTAGCCCAAAGTTTTTTTCCAGTTGGCGTATTCCTGAAGGGCGTTTTTAGATCCTCAATATATTCATCAGCTCTAGATTCTTCGTCGGACCCATAGCTGTCCCAGCCACCAGCCATACGCTTCATTAAGTACGAAACACGTAGACGTCAGATGTTGCCAAATCTGGAGAATAGCGAGAATATCCCACAATTCGTACCTTACATCCCTCAGTTTTCGGATTTCCAACGCACCTTTACATCTACATACTCGTACATACGCCGAAAGCCCAAATGCGATGAATGATCGAGGCTACCCTAACCAGTACTAGCCAGTCCGTTTCCTGTTCCACTCACAAATGGAGCGAGGGGAAAACGAGCCCAAATTTCATTATGCGAAACGCACGTTGGCAGCAGCAGAATCGTTTTGCAGTCTTCAGGCGCAAATGCCGGTTCTTTAATTTTTCTCAATAGTGTTTCTCGAAAAGAATGTCATCTTCCCTCCAGAGATTATTCCAATTTCAGTTTACGAAATACTCACGTATTGATCGAAACCCCCGGTAGCAAATCTAGCAGCACGCCTCTGAATTGCTTCGATGAATTGCTTTAATCCGACCTGTTGGGGAACGCAAATACTCGAGCCGTACTCAAGAATGGGTCGTACTACTGTTATTTGCGCTATATCCTTTGTAGGTAAGCCACACGCTCCTAGAATTCTCCCAATAAACCGAAGTGGACCATTCGCCCGCTGCACAACCGACTTTGCGTGCTCGTTCCATCTCGTATCGGTTTGCAACCTTACGTCCAGATATGTAATCAACGGATCAACTGCCTCGTGCAGCTTTAATCTCCGATCGCCCGGTAGCACTATGCACGTTTTCTCAGTGTTTTCATCTGTAGTTACAGTTTCTGGGCTTTGTCTTCCTCGTAAATGCGATCACTTACGAATTCAGCCGCCTATATCTTCATTGACGAAAATGAAGAAGCAGATGCCTCATAAACCATCACCAACGTTGAATTGGTTACTGTCGACAATAAAAGCGTCAAATAAGAATAATTTCATGACAGCACAGGATTCCAGTTTATCCACTTAACGGAACAGACACAATAAATCTACCTTACAATGCCGCAGTATCCGAAATTATTCCACAGATACTGGTGACACTTATTCTACGTTATTGCCCAACATGAACCAACACAGCGAAGATCGGATTTTGTTGGTGCAACACCGTCTCAGTGTCACTCTAAGAAATTCTCGCAGTGTCACAGCCACGGTTCTCTCAGGACAGAGAGAATTCTTGAATGTGGCACGATCGAAAGAACTTCGGGACACGTTTCATGAACAGTGGTTGTCATCTGGATGTGACCATGCTACAAAATTCGAATGCATGCTCTATTTTTTTCCATTATTTTGTTGGTGCTTGACGTTCCACCTACAGATATAAGAAAAAAGAAAGGGAGTACATGCTACGACTACACGTTCGCAGGAGGGAACAAAAGCACGCATCGCTGATGGGAAAGTAAATTAAGAGAATATTGCAGAGATTCTCATTCAGAATGAGAACTACGATGATGTCAGATAACAGAGCAGTAACGAAAGCTACGCCATAGTTGGGGATATATAGATATTTTCCCTTACAAGGGCGGGCTAAAAAGTAGTCCTCCGAATTTTTTTATGTGAAAACGCTTTTTAAATAAAACAAGCTTTATTAGCATTGTGTATCTTTATTCTTTGCTAGCTGTTACCTCGGCTGCGGTCACATATCGGAGGTTTTGTTATGGTGAGTAGTGATCCAATAATGTCAGGTGCCCTTACATGCCTGCCTGTACCAGTAAGCGTGCCCCAGCCGCCCCCCCCCCCCCCCGCCCCTCCCCCCCTCCTCGCGTGCGTCTATGCATCATGCTCCTGAAGTAACTGTACACCACACAGGGTGGACATTATGTACAAGATTTAATAATTTTAATAGTTTATGTTCACTGGTGTAAAGAAAGATGTTGTATCCCCTACTTCACACTTTTTATTATTATTTTCCTCCTTTTATTTCCTAAATTAGTCTATGTTCTTTCCCAAGAGTTCAAGCTATCGCCATATAAAATTTAATCGCGATTTCAGCAGTTTAGTCATGAAAACGTTACACAGAGAATTACTTTGGCATTTAATAATATTAGTTTGTAATTATGGATTAAATGGTTCAAATGGCTCTGAGCACTATGTGACTTAACTTCTGAGGTCATCAGTCCCCTAGAACTTAGAACTACTTAAACCTAACTAACCTAAAGACATCACACACATCCATGCCCGAGGCAGTATTCGAACCTGCGACCGTAGCGGTCGCACGGTTCCAGGCTGTAGCGCCTAGAACCGCTCGGCTTCTCCGGCCGGTGTATGGATTAAACACTTTGAGGATTGTATAAGCATTGTATTCATTATGTTGAATCGTATTACATGGAACATATCAAACAATAAAAGCATTTTCTCAAATATGATACAGTTCAAACGTCAAAGAGTAAATAGCTTTTTTCAAAGAGGAAATGTGATTCCTTATGTCGCAATAAATCTTTAAAACACGATATATTTTTTCACGCAATCGGATTTTTACGAAATAAAGCGTATGTGTTGCCCCAAGCTACATCTAGATCTACATGGATACTCTGCAAATCACATTTAAGTGCCTGGCAGAGGGTTCATCGAACCACCTTCACAATTCTCTATTATTCCAATCTCGCATAGCGCGTGGAAAGAACGAACATCTATGTCTTTCCATACGAGCTCTGATTTCCCTTATTTTATCATGGTGATCGTCTCTCCCTATGGCGGTCGGTGTCAACAAAATATTTTCGTATTCGGAGGAGAAAGTTGGTGATTGGAATTTCGTGAGAAGTTTCCTGTGAAAGCCTGATGAAAATTCGTCAAAGACGTTTTGGAGATTTGCGTGTCCAAACAGACGAACAGAGACATAACGATTTTGAATAAAACTTTAAATCGCGATATCATTTTTTCCGTCATTCGATTTTGATGAAATAAAGCTTATATGTTGATCCAAGATACGCTCAAGTTACCTGTGAAAACCCCACAAAAATCATCTAGTAGTTTAGGAAATTACCATCTTCGAACAGACAAATGAGAAATGTTTACAGTTTATTATTAGTATAGATGTTTACATATGTCTACACATTTATTTCTCAATATATTTACCCTGACGACGAACACATTTCTCCCAACGAGAGACCAGTTTATTCACACTGTCGCTGTAAAATGTTTGACTTTATTGTCAGAGCAACAACCTTACATCTGCTTGCACCGCTTCATAACTATCAAAGTGAAGTCTTCGAATGTGTTCTTTAAGTTTTGGTAACATGAAAATCGGATGGGACCAAGTCTGGACTGTATGGAGGATGATCGATGACAGTGAACACAAGGCGTCGGATTGTTGCAGATGTCACAGCGCTTCTGCGTGGTCTGGCATTGTTTTGCTAAAGAAGAGGGTGCCCCATGTGTGGACAAAACCTTAGAATTCGAAAGTCGATTACAGCACTCGGTTTCTCACACACTGTCGTAGTTACGTTACACACCTCCATGTTACACGCTACAATGCGGAGTCCTCTAACGGCAGAGAGCTGCAACTTGCGTCAACGAAGCGGGAATGTCGACTGAGTAATGTGCGTGGCATATAATACCTGAACAGATATTGAGAACAGAATAAAAAATTAGGAGCCATTACTTTTCAGCACGCCCTCATACCAAGGCTATCATGATGTAACCTGCCATTTTCTGGGAGCAGAGGAATCAGTTGAAGTCGGATGACTTCGCGCCAGTACTGATTATTTTTGGTCATCGCCAACCTTAGCTAGGAAACAACGCAAAGAATGGCTCTGAGCACTATGGGACTTAACTTCTGAGGGCATCAGTCCCCTAGAACTAAGAAATACTTAAACCTAACTAACCCAAGAACATCACACACATCCATGCCCGAGGCAGGATTCGAACCTGCGACCGTAGTAGTCGCGCGGCTCCGGACTGAAGCGCCTAGAACCAATCGGCCACACCGGCCGGCGAAACAACGCAGAGCGATTTAGCAATACAGCCTTTTGGTAAGCATTGCAGACGCGATGTTTATTCCATAGTGTTACCTGGCTTGCGAGGAAGAAGCGGGGCTTGGTATCGCCACACCCCACCAACCCACACAGCACCAGTTGTGCTAAACGGCGGTCGCGTCCTTAGGCCCTTCGCTCCCAGCATGCCCCACAAAAGTGCCAAGTTACATTGAGCGAATAGTAAAAGAATTACGAAAATGATGATCAGATTCTCCGCTGTCACCTAGATCTTTCGTTCAATAAGGCCACGCGAAAGTTCCTTCTGGATCCTGATGAAATCGTGAAGTACTCCATGCCGTGATGTTGTTGAATCGCTAATGAGTAATGGAACAAAAAAATTAAGAAAAGGAGATTCTACTTCTTAGGCGCAGAACGATTTCTCACGGTTATGAATAAGTAAAGATGCCTCTTGGATGGGCTTTAGAACGTTGAGTGAACTTTAAACAAGATGACCATATTGGATTTCCAACGCAGTTGCTGCCGAGCGGAAGTCTTACGTTAACAACGATCCACTTGCGACGCGTTACGTCATGTAAACGGGTGTGCATGTTGAACAACTGTTCCAAAGATCTCTTTTACCTGTCAAAATGATAAATAGCTGCATTAGATTAGGGGGCAAATATTCATTTCATTTTACTTATTTTCATGCTCCAGTCTCTGTTTTTTAAAAATAAGATAACTGATGCACACCGGCTAATAATTACCTATGCTCCAGAACTATCAACTGTTAAAAGTGCAAATGACACTCTTGACACGCTCCATTTGCAGATAGTAGTAGTGGCAAGGCCGACGGGAAGCCTAGGTCTTTGCCGAGTCTTTCATATCTTTGAACTCCGTGTCATGTTTATCTGCTGAGAGAATCTTTCCTGTGACGTATAGCTCGCTGACAGCCCTGTGCGGAGCTAGTAGAGCAGTGGCGTAGCAGTTTCATCTGTTTTTCAGATTACTCTGACCCGAAGAGAAACGACTGCAGATTCCTTGTACAAGCAACTATATAATATTTAGAAATGCTAATGAACTAACAAAAAAGGATTCCCGGCAGACAGGACTGATAAATTCCTCGAAATTATAGCTGATTATATGAACGGCGGTGTGACATTTGAGAAAAACGCGAAAGGTATTACGAACATTTTGCAGTAAGCCCAGTTACTTTAACTTTTCAAAATTTTGCAGTAAGCCCAGTTACTTTAACTTTTCAAAATACTGTTCGCTACACTTCTTGCATTTCTTCGTGTTATTGCACCTTAACTAATTCATTTCCATCTTCAAGAGCTCTACGCTCGCAGAAAATTGCTTTTCTTTCAGAAGCTTCGCTATTTACAGAAACAAGAAAAATGAGATGAGCTGCAGACGAAGGCTATAAGGGACGGGGAGAGGGTGCTCAAAACCTTCAAAATTTTCTGAAACGCAATAATACGATGATTTGGTGCTGAATGGGTTGGTTTAAGCTTCTCTTTGTTTAGAGGAGGCATTTACTCGCTTGTCACTTGAAACGATTGTTTCATGAAACTGAAGAACATCACTAGTATTCTCTTTCTGAATGACTGGTATTTTCGTACTTTTATAGGTAGATATTTCTTGTCATACACCCTCTTTTTGTTTCACGAACTGATTGTCATACTGTCGCTTGTAATAAAGCTATTCAAATAGCGCTACTTGCCATCATGAAACTTTCTGAGCAGTTTTTCGCGCCACGAGACAAGGTGTGCCTACGTTTCAACGAAGGAAGGAGGGAAGGAAGGAAGACTTACAGTTTAACAGAATGAGACCAAACATTTATTTAGACAGGGGACGAAAGCTTACATGCGAATAGTCAAACGGGGATTTGATCCACGCACCACAGCAATATCAGCCATTATGTTAACCACTTCGCTATCTCGGTCGGCGACTAGCTTCAGTGTTCAAGGTCCAGGCCCAAGAAATCCTGTTTGGTGATGTGAGAAACAAACAAACCAATACCCACACACACACAGACACACGCACACACACAAGCACGCATCTGCGCGTCAGTCTTCTCCTACCAGTTTCCGTGCTCCAGCAGCAGTGACCGAAAATGACGGTTGGCTTCACTTGAGACCATCCTGAAAGCTGATGTTACACCTGTAAAACACTCTTCCGAACAAGAAAAGTAGTCCTCTCTAAACATCTAAGGCACAGAACCGAAGGTCTGCAAGGAAAATTATTCTGAAAACGAACTACCACTCTTTCTTTCGCTGCAATTTCTTTTGCCAATTAATCAAAAAAAGATGCTAAAGCTGATAGACGAAGTTCAAGATCTCTGTTTCAGTGGGGTAAGGGCAGGTCACCCGGAACCACATAGTGCAAAATTTTCATAGTACCCATTGGCTACTAAACCGGCAGCCTCTGGAAGACAAAAGGCGCCACGTTTGTTGACGACATATTTCACTACATACACCAAAACGTAGCATTACTGCAACACTAAGGAAGAAGCAGGAAGTAGTGGACATGAAGGTCGTGGGCGGAACTTAAGGAAATAAACACTGCAGGCAAGATGGAACCCGAAATGTTACTGTTTCCAAAAATGGCTCTGAACACTATGGGACTTAACTTCTGAGGTCATCAGTCCTCTAGAACTTAGAACTACTTAAACCTATCTAACCTAAGGACATCACACACATCCATGCCCGAGGCAGGATTCAAAGCTGCGACCGTAGCGTCGCGCGTTTCCAGACTGTAGCGCGTAGAACCGCTCGGCCACCACGACCGGCTACTGTTTTGAAAATGAATCCGAGAATACGATGGTTCTTCGATTTTTAATTTTCCCGGAGACTTTTTTCAGCTTTATTTTATATAGATGGATTGTACGTGAGAAAGAATTTCATCGAATTACCCAACAACTAAATTTACTGCTCCATTAAACGACGCACTTTGCGTCGGGAATGGCAATGGCTCGTACCTTTTATCACAAATAGTCGAGATCAGGATTTACACGTTTCTCGCTTCTTAGTTGCAGATATGGGTAGGAATCGAAACAAGTTCTACTACGTTATTCAGCACAGACAATATATATGGCCCCGAGAATTCTAACACGGTGGCTGCATTTACTACCTTTTCAAAGTAGCTCGTTAATTTGTCGTCAGATATTTGTCACTGAGGCAGACGTTTTTACTGCCTCAAAATAAGGGTAACGCTTTTTATTAGAACCTTATTAGTGATGTTACAGTACAATTCTTTTTTAAATTGATTTTATGTTCTGTTTTACTGATTATAGTAAACCTTAAAGCATATTTTTTCTGATTGTGTAACACATTTTTACCGTTCTGTTGTCTTAAATAGGAAACACTGATACATTGTCAGTGCACTAAAGAGACGTTTAAATAAACCCTCTGCTACTTCCTGAAGGTTTCTCTCTGTCACGCTATCATCTTAAAGCGGAGTCAGTACATCTTTTTCACTTCTTTAGAGGCTTCAGGTCTCGTTGACGGTTAGAAGGCTAGCCAAGGTGGACCTCCTCAGTTTAGGCATAGGGGTAGGGAGACGGGGGTGAGGGAGGTGGACAACAGTGCCATTTCTTCTGTAAGCCACTGATGCCTGATCCAAATACCGAATATGGCGCCGGCCCTGGTGGCCGAGCGGTTCTAGGCGCTTCAGTCTGGAACCGCGCGACCGCTACGGTCGCAGGTTCGAATCCTGCCTCGGGCATGGATGTGTGTGATGTCCTTAGGTTAGTAAGGTTTAAGTAGTTCTAAGTTCTAGGGGACTGATGACCTGAGATGTTAAGTCCCATAGTGCTCAGAGCCATTTTGAACCGAACATGGCAAAGCTGAAGGAACCTCCTGACATTCGCGTAGATAGAGTAAATGGAACTGCGGGGAGCCTAAGTCAGGGCAGCCAGTGAGAACTGGAAGCCTGAGCCTCCCATACGCGTGTGACTTCATTTTACTAGGACAATATCTTGCTTTTTAAAACAAGGACGGTCATGCTGATATTAGGTCAGACTAAAAACAGAAGAGGAAGTCAAAGAGGGTCAAGAGATCGTTTTAAAATACGTTTAAGTTCATACAATGATCAAAATAAATCATTAGATGCAGAAATATAAATGCAGTTGTCAGGCGAGTGAATATTCAATACTGAAACATCTGACGTTGAAAAGTCCAGAAGATAACATTTCAGAATTCGCTACAGTGTTCAGTTTCCGACGCAGATCATGGATTATCACATACACTGGTCAGCAACTGAATTAGAACTGTGTTGATGGCGGGGAGCGCTGCCGATTTCTGACAGCAGATATATGGACCGCAGTGCAACCAATCGCTGGCCAGCTCAGTGCTGCAGGATGACAGCAAGTTAATAGTTACAGCACGTAAAAAGACGTCTTCAGTATGGGATGCGTACACCACCGCCCCACAAGTGCACTGCTTTAACACAAATGGATCAAGAGTAATCGCTTTGCTGAAGAACTATTTGTCGTAGCGTATTAGTGAGTGACGTTCTTTTGGCGTTAGATGTTTCCTTACGCTAATTCAGGTTTAACTGAAATCAATCGACTCTGTGGCTGACCAGTCAGGATAGCCGCGCGCTTTCGTGTTTGGAGCGGTGCGCCGGTCCAGGATCGAATCCGCCAGGCGGATTAACGACAAATGTCGGAGTATCGGCCAGTCTGGATTTGGTTTTTAGGTTGTTTCCCACATTCTACTAGGTGAACATCGGGCTCATACTGGTACCCACGACCCTCTCCCCATTTACACGATTCGCCAACATTTCATAAGCGTTCTCACTCTTCCGCATGGCTAAGACTAGACGCAGACAGATAGGATACACAAATTCCATCCCGCGTAAGTGGGGGAGGGGGGGGGGGGGAGGATGAGAGAGGAGGGGCACCCAGCCAACTTTTACCACTAAAACTGCTAAATCCATATTAACATGCCGGTCCCGTGACGATACAGAATAAGGCCAGGGGGGAGAATGTCACGAATACGATATGAGAGTTGCCGCGAGATCTTTTCACGAAATTTCTATCACCACCTCTCTCCTCAGAGTGCAAAAATATTTTGTTGACTCCAACGTACATAGGGAGAAATTATCGTCTTTTTAAAATAAGAGAAATCAGAGTCCGCAAGGAATGACTTAGTTGTTTATTTTTCCCACGTGTTATTCTAGAGAGGCGGTAGGTCAGCACGGCAATGGCAACGTGTTATTGGAAGATAACGTCAGAGAGGTCTCGAAGATAGGGTTTTTCCACCGAACTTAATAAGTATGTTCTCGAATTGTGCTGCTGTGTTCCAAGATGACAGGCCCCCCTGTTCACATAGCTCGCATCGTCCAGAACTGGTCTTGCGAGCATGAGGGTTAACTGTCGCACCCCCCTGGCCACCAGTCATTAGATTTAAATGTTATTGTGCCTTTGTGATCTGCTTTGGAGAGAAGGGAGCGTGATCGGTATTCACCGTCATCATCGTTACGTGAACTTACCACTATTTTGCGGGAAGAATGGTTTACGATTCCCCTGAAAACGATAAAGGATCTGTATTTATCAGTAATGAGACGGCTGGAAGCTGTCTTGGATGCCAACTAATTTCCTCCATGGCTTTAAACATGGTAACGAGTATTTTTGGTGTTTCCATATTTTTACTCACCCCCTACACATATTGCGCCCCTTCGGAAGGCAAAATCGCTGGATTTCCAGCGTAGCGTCACAGTAAACGACAGGCAGAAACGTTTTGAGCCGTTTTGAGTCTCGTGAAGACGCGTGTATAGTCAAGTGGGCCCCTAATTTGAGGACGGCCACCACTGAGTAAAGATACCCCTCCTAAATGAAGATACGTCGTGGTCTTCCGTCTGAAGACTGCTTTGATGCAGCTCTACTCTATCCTGTGCAAGTCTCTTCATCTCTTCGCAACTACTGTAACTTATATCCATTTGAACTGCTTCGCAGGCTAAGTAACCTCAAGTGTATGAAACATGTCTCGGACGCCAATGAAGGAGACTTGTAGGAACTGGATCGTGTTTTGTGGTGGTGGTTGAGCATTCGTGGATCAGGGTGGCTGCCCAACCATTTTGGTGTCTCGTGGAGCAGCGTGGTCGCTATCATCATTCCGATCATGAGTGATACACGCGACTACTCAGGTGTTCCTAATGCCATAGTGCGTGAATGTACTTGGTAAATGGAAGCAACTAGAAGTTTCAAAATCTGCTTCACCTTGAACGTCGCAGTTGTTGATGCAGTCTTAATGTGGTAATCAATTCCTAGCTGCTTGAGTTCTGGTTGGTGGTGGAACGAAGTAATCATCACCACTATTTGAACGGCATGGGGAGCAAATATAACGACTTGCCTTTTCCAGTAACCAGAATGTGTATAAATGTGCTGGTTAAATCCTAAACTTTTTCGCAGTGCCCCACGGAGTGAGGCCATGTGACACAGTTTACCGTTTCCTGCTCACCCAAAGGGTCTCGAAGCTTTGCGATAACTTGGTGCTACAGGAGTGATGATGGCTATATCTCGACACTGGATTTCGACGCCTCCCTTCCATTCATTACCATAATCATTCATAGCAACTAAAACACAGCAGCACAGTGTGCACGCCACCTCCTCCACCCACCCACATGCACTCGCCCACCCTGTCACCCATACTATCATACTTATTTTCTGAAGACCCCGCTGTTGGGCGGCTTGATAACCTTTTCGTCATCAACATTACAATGGACAAGCTTCAGTCACAGAAACACATACGGCACAGTTACAAGTCTGAAATCGTCCACAAGTCGGAGGAAGGCAATGGAAAACTACTTTCATAAGGTCGTTCTCCACAGAACAGAGCAGAATATCCCACAGTATCTCCACGTATAGTACATAAGTACAATAATTCAGTCAATTATGCTGGTAATCTCTGTATTCTCTCTCTATCATTTGACTGGTCTCAACATTTTATAGTAATGGAGGGCGTGTAACAACATACATAATTATAGCAGAATATTTTAATTAAGAACGATAGTTTCTCAATTAATGAGCACTTTTAGAAAGCTATGAGTGTCGACATTGACAAGAACCTAAACACCTTCAGCAATTTTTGGCGTTCGTGCTATTTCCAGTTCTGCAGACAGGAAAGATTAGTTTCATCACATACTGATGTCATAACATATCCGTCAGTGTTCCGCGCGCGCGCGCTCGTGTGTGTGTGTGTGTGTGTGTGTGTGTGTGGGAAGCATGTCGTAAGATGTATGAACGCACAATCAACCTGCAGCAGTCACTCGAGCAGTCAAAGTTATTAAAATTGATTAACACGGGAATAGTTATCTGATAAAATATCTCATTTTAACCTACTCTATTTCTGCAATGACAGTAAATAAATAGGCCAAAACAGGACCAAAGCAAGTTTGACTGACCGTCACTGAATCTGTCCTCGACTGACCAATGAGTGCAGTGTGCTACTGAGGAAAGACCAGTCCTTTTTGTGTTATATCTGACAGATACATTAAAACTATGTGTCATAATATATCAATTTAGCTTCTAGCTGTTGAACCCTACTTCACACAGCGATTTTAAACTGTTAATTCTTAGCATATTAAACGAAGACAGCTATATTTAAGTTTATCTACAAACGTAGCAAGATGTATATGGTTGAATGTAGTCATATACACCTCCGCGTGAGGTACAGATAGTTTTCGAACCACGAGACTTCAAATATTTCATTGAGCATGTACATGTTCTACAGCAAACCTCATCCCACTGCTGCAGCTAAGGAGCGAAGACGACATGTAATACTTGTTCATTTTTGTCGTCCGATGTCTAAGACACTACTGCGTAGTGCTTAGAAGGAATTTCGTATGCTGCATTGTGAAGAAGTACACTTCCTCTGTACAGCAGGAAGGAAGCTTAGGACTTTAACTCCCATCGTCGACGAGGTTATCGGAGGTGCAGCATCAGCTCTGACTGGACAAGGGTGAGGAAGAAACCGGGAGCGTCATTTTAAAATTAATCGTACTGGTACTGGACTGAAGTCATTTAGGGAAATAATGAAAATAATGTCTTATGTGGAATTTCAGGCCGCACTTTCCTTGAATGCGAGTGCAGAGCGGTAACCAATGCACTGTCTTAGTCGGTTTCACTGAATGAGAAATTGTATTCTATACTCTTAAGAAATGCATGCCGTCATATGTACGAATCGTTCATACGACGAAATTTTCATTAGTTGCAGTGTTTCTCTCATCACTGTACTTATAAACATTTGTGGGGTTTCAAGTTCTCATAAATGAAATAAATTTTGAGTAGGGCCGAGAGACATTGTGTAGAGAGAGAGTATCTGCAGAGTGAGGCGAGGTTATGGGAGAGCGGGCAGGCGTTGGCAGGCGCGTACCTTGCGCTGCGCGGCTTGCGGCGACGGGGGACGCGGTCGACCGTTACGGCGCGGGATGAGAACCTTGAACCGCCAGCCTCAGTCAACAACCCGCGGTCGCCACCAGTCATGTTCCCAGAAAATCCCGCGACGAGCCTTCACACATACTGACACGCTGCTTTAGCAGCCAGCATTTCTAAAGTCAAGGCAACGGTTCCCAAAAGGGTTAAACAGTAATACAGTAACCGGTAATCGAAAAGGATGTAGCTCCCATTTTTGTTAATAACGTAGTTTGTGGATCCACAAATGTTTTTATAGTGCAGCTGAATCGTGGGTGAGACTGAGTGGAGCGCGACAGGGCGCTAACTTATGCCACGGAATATAGAATTCGACACTTAACGCAAAGCACAAAGAACTACAGATTTGTTCTCTATACACCAGTTTGTAATACTTAATCTTAACAATGTCTGAAGTAACAGACATTGGTGACGATCTTGCAGCTGTACTTAATTTATGAAATTTGTTCGCAACTGCGGAATCTTTTTGTCATTAGCTGCATTAGATATGAAGATATTGCCTATTGGTGACATAAAAGTTTGCGCTGATCCGGGACTCGAACCCCAATTTCTCGCTTATCGCAAGCGGTCGGGTTAACCTTTTTTTGTTGTTGCTGATCTCATTTTATTCGTTATTGTTCGTTCTGTTTGTTCAGGGCGGACGTCCCACGTCGCTTGTCAAGTTCATCGTTCATCCATTAACTCAGTTTTTTTTTTAATTACCGAGGTTAGCTAACCCTCTGACCGAACACGCTGAGCACCTGTGCCGAATTAAAAAAAAATGGAAATGGAAATCAGCGTGTGGTATCGTTGGCCGGGAGGCCCCATCTGGGGAAGTTCGGCCAAGTGCAAGTCATATTTCACTCGACGCCAAATGATGATGATCACAACACAACACCCAGTCCACAAGCGGAGAAAATCTTCAATCGAACCCGGGCCCACTGCACGGGAGGCAAGAAGCACGTAACCAGCTTTTATTTTTTTTTAAAAAGTCTCATTTAGTTCGTTTTTGTTCGTTCCATCTGCTCGGGACGGGCGTCGTAAGACATCCGTTTAAGTTCGATGTTGATCGCTTAACTCAGTTTCTTTATTACAGAGGGCATCTATCCCTCTGACCGAACACACTGAGCTACCGTGCCGGCTTTTTCGTACGTTTCATCTGCTCGTGGCAGACGTCTCAAGACACCCGTTTCAGTTCGTCCTTGATCCGTTAACTCAGTTTTTTTTTATTACGGAGGGGAACTAACCCTCTGACTGAACACGTTGAGCTACCACCCAGCTAAGCAAGCGGACAGGCATTTCCGCTATCCGAGCGTGTTTGCAGGACGGACCATAACATGCACATGTCATACCATCTACAACCCCATACCGAATGCAGCTAATATCACAAAGATTCTGCAATTGCGAATAAATGGCATACGCTTGTTCGTGGTGTCGTCCGAAGAACAAGGTCCCATGTCAAAGTTGGTACCTCACGACAGAAACACAAGTAAGGACAGTCACTGCCTGACGCAGCAACGAAGGAGAGACTTCGGCGTATACACGCCCTCATTCCATACGCCGCCACAGCCGGAAGATTACTTAGCCAGAGTGCAGCGCCGCGCACCCCACTCGTTAATCATCGCCTACGACGATAGGATCGCCTTAGCTCATCAGATCCAGCTGCGACCGAAGAGAACTATTTGTCAGAACTGAATATCAAAGTTTATAGTAAATTGTGCAGAGAGATGAGACCATCGTTCTGTATTGCGTCAATAATAACAGTCAGTGTTCGGCGACAGTATCAAATACGTATCGTCATTTCTGTGCACAGGGATTGTTTCCAAACTAGGTATTTTACATCTTTAGTTCATATTTATATTTCAAATAATAATAAAATGATCTCATATTTTGTACGTGTCGTAATACCAACCGACCTCTTCCAGAAGCAAATCTAGGCTCGTTGTAACACGCTACAATGTCGACGAGAATGTCTCAAGCTGTTTTTTCCCCGTCTCTACACTATTACTCTGGTATTTATGAAAATCAGAGATCAACCAGAATATTAACTTTAACAGCGCAATGCTTTATTAGACGTGGTCCTATTGAAAGTGATAAGTTCATCATTGCCTCCACTATGAGAAACTATTCAGCCAACCAGTTACACTTCAGTGCATAAGCAAAGCAACGATGTTACTTCTTTTCCATACACACAAAACTTTATCAGAGAGAAAAGGCATCTTAACTTCCAGAAAACAATTCTAAGACCGAATAGGGACCAAACTTAGGTCCTTTGAGTTTATAATGCAAGATCTGAGCAAACTCGATGCTGTGACGGTGCAACTAAACTTCAACTATTAACGCATCTGTCATGCGCGGCAGAGAAGAGAACACTTCAGAAACAATCTACGCGGTTGTCAGAAACAGTCTGAAAAGCTTGTAGGAGCGTTGCAGGCTAGGTTGTACTGAGAAATAACTCTTAAGAAAAAATTCAGTACGTTGCCCCCTTTCCAAATTAATTAGGATTGAAGTTAGCCAATCAGGCCGTTGCTCCCGAATATTCAAGCGGCCCGCTGGTGAAGGTGTTGCCAAAGGTGTTCTTCGTTTGGTTTTCTAAAACCTAACAAGAGAGCGATATAAAAACTGGGCATGGAACGATAGTAAGGATCGAACCCCAGCCAAAGGCTGAGCAATCTCGTGCGCTATCATCTACACTATGAGAGCAACTGACACTAATTATATCAGACAGGCCGCTCGAATTTGCGCGAGTAACGGCCTTATTGGCTAATTTCCGTGGTAATTTACTTGGAAACGTCGCGACGTATTTCTCAGCACAGCCTACACACTTACAAGCTTTCCCCCGTGTATTTGCCTATGCGAATTGTTGCTGACCATTAACATAGTACCGCTAGACGGAGTCATATAGCCCATCTGGAGAAAGGATTTTTTGAACTGCCATATGTCAAGAACCTTCCTAATCTTTCATTAGTTTAACAAATAAAGGAAGACTTCTCTCTAAATACAATGAAGAGTATAAATGGGGCCGGCCGGAGTGGTCGAACGGTTCTAGGCGCTGCAGTCTGGAACCGCGCGACCACTACGGTTGCAGGTTCGAATCCTGCCTCGGGCATGGATATGTGTGATGTCCTTAGGTTAGATAGGTTTAAGTAGTTCTAGGTTCTAGGGGGCTGATGACCTCAGAAGTTAAGTACCATAGTACTTAGAGCCATTTTTAGTATGAATGGGGGGGACCGAGAAAGCACTCAGTGTTGGTTAATCACATAATAACATTGTCAGGTAAATATTCACTTTTTACTAGCTGTCCATCTCAGGTTTTGCCCCTCTGTCAACTTTTATTTATTCAGTAACATAATCTGTACATTCTCCGGCTTATCTCTTTGACTGTGCCCTGGAAGACCAAGCTTTACTCTATGATGATTACACTTTTCTGCCTGAAATTCTGTTTCCAGCACGACAAGTAACTTTTATTGAATGATGCACTACACATCAAGTGTCACAGATACAAGACACTATTTTTCGACATTGTCACTAACGACGGTCGGAAAGTTCTACCAATCGTTTTGGTCTTCGAAGATAGAAATCCTCTCCTTGGTCACGCAGCCATTTGAGAACAACTGTGTGAACGTCCTAATCTGCGAATGCTGCGAATTAGTTCCCCGATTGCTTAGGTATTGCTGTCTGTGGTCGATGCCGATGGCCTTCCTTCCCGATCAGTATTCCCACGTCTGTGCGATCCTGGTCAAACTGTTGCTACGGTTGGAGGCGAGATTGCATTTGATACATGTAAAACGTCCACAGGCCATGGCGGGCCCATCGGCACCGACCGACCGCCGTGTCCTGTGCCAATTTGCGCCATTGGATGTGGTATGGAAGAGCGTGGGGTCAGCACGCAGCTTGTAACGGGGAGCAGCAACTACTTGGCCAAGTAGCTCCTCGACTGGCACCACGTTAATGTAAGAGTTAGAATCAATGGGGGTGGAAATTATGGATACTTAAGAATCCTCATGACCAAGATGCGAAAGGAAGACAAGGGGCTAAGAGACCGAGCAAGACACTGATATTTATAGGCAAGCACTTTCAGTATAAAAAAGCCTTTCCGACATGTCTTTAAAAACAGATGATTATTTAAGAAAAATTATATACTCGTATATGCAACTGCATATAAGAATTTTTTGGCCAGGAATAATTACTTCCGAATAACTATCTGATTTGTTAGCCACCTTTGACCTTGCATGAGCCGTTATAAAAATCAACATTACTTTCAAAAAATTAATATAGCTTTTGCGAATGGATGGCTATGACATGAGGTAGTTCGAGAATGATTCCAGATGAGCGTGTCGTCTCCCTTCAGCCGTTATAGCCAACAAATCAATCACGATGCGGCTGATTTTTTATTCAAACAGCTACTCAGCTGTCCTTCGAATTTAAAGCGTCCCCGTTGAAGATGCTTGTATCTTTGGAGAACTGAAAACAGATAGTAAAAGTGACCTAGGTCTTCTGCCTCCTTCTCAACGGTGTTAAAATAGGGCTGGCCGTCTCTATGGTGTAGCTAGTGTTGCTGACCACTGGTACGGACTTTTTTATGTTTCTTTCACTGAAAATATCTCAAAGTTTTGTGGTCTCGAATGGGGTCAATTCAACCGTTCCAACGCAGCTGATGGTCTGCTGAAATAAGGGAGCAGGTAATTTCAAACGTAGTTGTATAATGATTGGGGCGTCAAACTGTGAGAGCTTGGTGACAGTTTCTTCCTTTAAAAAAAAATACCGCTAAACCAAGGAGCCTAATGATGGGTGTGTTCAACGAAAATCGGTTTCATTTGCTCCACCAGAGACTTATGACACAGGTTCCTGCTGGATCTCATGGGGTTGCTCAGTGCCTCACTCTAGTTCATTTCTTCCTTCGATCGCATCGCCGCCCATACTTCGCGATCCACACACTTGTTAGCATGAGCTGCAGTAGCTGCCGAATATGAACACCGATATCCCGATACCGCAAGCCTGAGTGCTACCACCTTGACCTGTAAATATGCCTTGTGTCAAACTTACGACAGATACACTGTCAGACAGCAGTTTTAAAGAAAGAACTAATGCTAAACAGTAGTGTACAACTAATTCTATTACCGTACACAATTACGTCATTCCTGGCGAGTATTTGGTATTATAGTTTTACTGTCGGCCGGAGTGGCCGAGCGGTTCTAGCCGCTCCAGTCTGGAACCGCGCGACCGCTACGGTCGCAGGTTCGAATCCTGCCTCGAGCATGGATGTGTGTTATGTCCTTAGGTTAGTTGGGTTTAAGTAGTTCTAAGTTCTAGGGGACTGATGACCTCAGATGTTAAGTCCCATAGTTCTCAGAGCTATTTGAACCATAGTTATATTAATTACGTTTCATGGTAAAGGTAATGAATAACAGGTTACAAAGAAATATAAATCGGTGCCCACTTGTTATGATTCAGGAAAATAGAGTTACTACAGTAGTGATAAAAATATCATTGTTTCGTTGCAGTAAAATACCAAACCAAAATCACCGAATAACCGGTTTGTCAACTGAGTTGGCTTCCGAACCGTCTAGTAGTTTCAATGACTCATTTCCAGTGCCTGGATGTCTTTCTTCGCATCTATACTTTAAGTGAACTGACCGCGACTTAAAATTTCCAGAGACTTCAACGCCATTTTGGAAGGATTTCAGCCATCGCCCATAACACAATCCGAATCAGACAGTAAAATGAAGACTTCTTTGTACTGAATTTTTCTTTCTTTAGTCTATGTGAGAAACCCCCCAGAGCTCGCTGTGTACACGTGGGCAACAGAAGCGGTACGATTACGAACACGTGTCGAGGCCTTTCCCCGGCGCGTGGGCCCGTCTATTGGAGCTGTTCCCGGGCCTGTCCTTGGGCGCAGGTACAGTCTCCTCTCCGGTGAGCGGCTCGAATTTCGGGATGAAGGATGCAACACCAGAAACGCTGCGCTACGGGTTGCAATCCATCGTTTCATCTATGACCTCTGAGCCAAATTCGTAACAGTTCAAGATCCAGCTCTCGTCGTCTTTGTACCCGACTTTTTTTTGTTGAAGTTGGCTCGTTTCAAACACCAACAGCAGGTAAAAAAAAAACAGTTTATATACATTATTTCAATCCTTAAGCGAAACATACATAAACCCAGACCATTATGCGGTGCATGGCGGAGGATGCCTTGTACCACTGCAAGTCGTTTCCTTTCCTGTTCCACTCTCACTTTCCTGGTTCTTACTTGAAACGTTACGATGGCGGCAGTAGAATCGTTCTGCAGTCAGCTTCAACTGCCTGTTCTCTAAATTTTGTCAGCAGTGTTTAGCACAAAGAATGTCGTCCGCTCTCCAGAGATTGCCATTTGAGTTCACGAAACATCTCCATAATACACAGGTGTTGATAAAGCTTGCAGGTAACAACTTCATTGTCTTCCTTTAATCAGACTTGGTGCGGATCCCAAACACTTGAGAAGTACTCAAAACTGGGTTTCACTAGTGTTCTATATGTGATCACCTTTATAGATGAGCTACTTTTTCCAAGAGTCCTCGCAATAAATCTATGCTGACCATTCGCCTTCCCTACAACCGACACTACTTCTTTGTTACATCTCACATCGTTTTGTGACCTTAAGCGTATATATTAATCGATGTGGCTGTGACAATCAACACACCACTAATGCTGAATTTTGCTGTTCTGCAGTAGACGGCAGTAGCACCAAGTGGCGATACAGTGGCATGCAATAAGCTTACGCATTTTTAAATATAACACCATCAAACTATTAGTCGATTTGTGATTGCATCATGAAGTTATTCTCGATTGAATTTGTCAGCTTACGAGTCGGGGACATGGTGGGCACTGGGCTGCTTTTGGGCAAAATAGAGGTAAAAAAGTGTTTGTGACACACCCATAAAAGCGAAAATTGGAATAACAGCAAGCAAAGTAGAAAGGCAGGTGCAGCGTACAATTTCCTATCAATGTTGTAACTATGAACTGACTAAAGACTCAAATATATATTACGCTGGTTGAAGATAGGTAAAAGCCCGAAACGCATATTAGCTTAACTTAAGTTACATAATAAAGTGGCTGGTTCCTGTATTTATTAAAATAATATAATGCACAGCCACGGAGCTCAACAGTCAGTAAGTGGATAAATTATTGGGCAGAAAAACATTCACCGCAATAACAGACAAATGTATACATGTGCGAAGCATTCACAGAAGAGTAGCTGTGAGGACAGCCAAGTGAGGAGAAATATATGTAGGAAAGGTTCGTGTTGACATCTAAGTTCATGAGAGTTCGTTGAAGGGCTGTACGAATGGCAGTGGCTCTTTTCGAATGATAATCCTCGCATCGTGTAGTGGGATTTAGAAAAAAGCTTAGAAAGTCTAAACTATGAGGCACAAGTAACACTGAAATAACCGTTTATTTAAAGCTGTAATGTCGTAATTTCGGTGCTAATTACGTAATCCTTTAACTGACTTGCTCAAATGTAGTTGGACCAGCGACACATACATGCAAGCATTGTACGTAAAACTTGGGGAAAGTACGTAAAGATGTGGCTCCAGAGCTCGGAAAATATCATGCAGCGTCAGTAAACTAACAAATGTGACTGAAGGCAGACTTTAATTCAGTATTTTACTGGGTCTTTACTTATTGTTTTTTATATTCGCGTTTGGACCGTATGGTTATGAACTTGGAGTGTTCTCTTGTCCCAAGTACACTGCAACTATAAACGTCTTCAATTTTTGCCGGCCGCTGTGGCCGAGCGGTTCTAGGCGCTTCAGTCAGGAACCGCGTTGCTGCTACTGTCGCAGGTTCGAATCCTGCCTCGGGCATGGATGTGTGATGTCCTTAGGTTAGTTAGGTATAAGTAGTTCTAAGTCTAGGGGACTGATGACCCCAGATGTTCAGTCCCACAGCGATTAGAGCCATTTGAACTTTCTTTTTTTGGTCTTCCATTTCTCGGATCGATTTCGTTTCTTTAGCAAGACGTAGTATTTTAGCTGTTGGTGGCTGGAGGGAGACGAATGTTCTGATCATTGTTTCGTACTTAGCTGACTATAGATATCACTGCAGTCGAAGTTTAAATGTTACGGGTTTCTAACAATTCTTTTTGCTCATTTAGCAATAGTTGCTTTCCATTTGGAGTCAGCGCTGAAGGTCATTTAACATGAGTTTAAGACAGGCAATTGTAACTAGATAACCACAGAACATAGGTTGGTTACTTTATCTTGGCTGTTCCGAACCCGATGAACAGTTTTGTTTTAATTTGTGCAGATAGAAAATCTGAGAATAACATGTAGGCTTGTTATAGTGTGAGACGGAAATTTTATCTGGCCCTCCTTTGATCCTATGATTGTGACGATTCAGTATTTTGAAGATTCAGTATTCTTTCTGACCATTAGCGTTCCTTAGTGAGTGAAATCTTTCCCACCAAATATGCCTTTCTTCCCGCAACAAAACTGCTCCCTAAACACTATCACAATCGAGCTGCAGTGGTGCAAAGATAACAATTAAACATGAGTTACTGTCCAAGATCCTAAATTCTCAGAGTATCAGCTCTGCGAATACTTCTGCAAAACCATTGAGCGCTAAATGAGTTCATAAACTGACTCTTCGAAATATACAGAAATTAACTGATCTCTGTGCGGCACCTGTTCCTAACCACTACCAGACGCCTATCAAAAACTTGTAGAAGCGACAGTGATGTATGTAGGGCTGCTGTCTGTCTAGTAGTGACCGAAAACCGAAATGAAATTGTATATAACTATTTTCATAGGATGAAGTTATACAGAAAAAGTAAAATTTCCAAGCAGTCAGAGGCGACGCAAGTTGCAAAACGAGATAACTATGTAGTTTCCACTGAACGACAGAAAATTCGCTGTCCGTTCTGTGAAGAAATATGAAGAATAAGGCTCTGCAGGCCGAGAGAAGAAGTGTAAGCCGGTTGGCACCAGCGGCAAAGACAGGTACGTTACGTTGTGATCCGTTACCAACCCATAACTCCTTCACTTAAAATCAGAAACGGAGCTGAAGCAGTTGTAGATGCGGTACGACAATCACTCTTAATATACACTTCATACATTCGTACAGCGTCTCGCTTTTGAACGATTTTTTTTTAGATATTATAGTTGTTTTAAGACTTCATTTCTGTAGGAATGAACTGTATTAAGGAGAAATATTTTTGTAATCATACCGTGACAATTATTATGTTTTGTGAAAGAGAATCATCACATACTTTTACGTAGTGTTAGTATCATTTACTATGTGGATCTCGTTCTTATGATTCTCAAGAATTAAGTCGCTATAGCCTTCTTCCGATATTAAGTCTTTGTCTTCTGGTTTCTGCAGTGATGCAGCATGTCTGAAAGGGGCCTTTGGCTTCAGTCTTCCTTTGTTTTTCGAAGTAAGTTTCCGCTGTACTGTTGTCTTCCATGAAAAGGGCAAGTACTAGCCATGATAAGAATGTCACACACGGACGTGAATACAAACTTGCACAATAGCGTCGTCAAATGCACAGCTGTCTGAATAGCGCTTGACTGGCGAGCGCATACTTACTAGTAACTGTGCAAAGCAAAGCCGTTGAGATCCTCGTCAGTGAATGTGATAACGACCTGAAAATTCTTTACAGCGGTCAACGAAAAAACCATTTCTGTATAGTTTCTCTTTGTCCAATGTTTCATTTAGAACCAAATAGAAACGTTAATTAACTCCAAAAAGTACTTGAGAAATGGAAGTGAATGGTCTTCGGTTAACAGTTCTCGAAGTGACAGTTTTTAACATCCTAAGAAAATGTTGTTCGTTAGTAGGCATAGACTAATATCAGTCGATAACGTAGTTCTTGCTCTCACGATTACAAACGAGATGCTGAAGATTTGTGACAGTAGCGGGCCACGACTTTAACCCAGACACGTGCCTTTCGCAGACAGCAGGATTCCATTTGGTTATGTATGGAAATGAAACACATACAGCCATCCTTGTAATGTCATTTATTGTATTACTACCAGTTTCGGTGTTTCAGTGCAGCACCTTCAGGCCTTGGCTGATGCTGAGGGGGTTAACACCATCCGTATACACAATGCGTCAGTGGTCAACACCTATAACTGGTTTTCGCAGACAACTGTAACCGGGATGTTGTCTCTCCAACCATAAACTATTGGTTCATCCGAGTGCACGTCATAGTTTCACGTCTCTGGCAGTTCCTCCCACTGATGTTAGTATAACAGAATGACAGGAGTCTTCACGGAGTTTGGAAGGAGCTGAGAGAAGGCTACTGAGGAAGGCGTTACTGAGGCATGATGTAGCACTCTTTTATGGAGTGTTCGCTACGTTTAGCATATCTGACAAACTGAAATTTAAGGGAGAGTAGAGTGTTAAGAGCTGCATAACTGGAAGTGCAATGCACGTTAATGTCGGTAGCTGTCTAGTTTGTTTAGCACCCGGTGGTTCTATTTATTGCGTAAATTGTTTTTTTTTCGTTAAACTTCAGCGCAGTGACTCAGATAGTCACAAATATTTGGTGCAGATAATACTCTGCTTAAAGGAAGAAATAAAATTTAACACAAGATTCTGTTGTGCCAGAATACTGACTGAGTTTCACTTCACAAAAGTTTAGGTTTGTGGTTAAAAACGACGGAGGCAATAGCAAAAGACTGATTTTAACAGTACACTAGACGACAGTGTATCATTGTCTGCTTTGCAGAAATGAGATATGTGCTTAAGTAGCATATAAGGGACTCAACTGCAAATCTGTTTCTTTCGCTAGCGTGACTGCAGAGCTGTATATGTTTCGCACAGCAGAAGTGGCGAGAGGTGTGACCAAAGTTTTAAAACACCATTTCTCTAGTTTTCGTCCAGGCAAACGTGGGGTACGCATGTATGTGTTTGGTGTGTGTGCGTGTGACGTAACTACTAATCGACCTTTCAGTGTCTGCACTTGTACATAGACTTAAGAATATATACAGAATTAGGATACTAGGCATCTATCATTATTTTTGTGATCTCCAAGAAACTGCGAAAAATTACTATTACAAAAAATTAGAAGAACTTTACCCGCGAGAAGGATCGTTCCAATAACTACCTATAATTCGAAATTTGCCATGTTCATGCGGTTTTTTTTACTGCGTCTCGTTCCGAAATCTCGAAGCTGCATATCCGATAGTGCATGGAGAACCGAAAATAGAAACTGTCTGCAAAATTTCGCAAGTGATGGAAGTTAAAAGGGTAAATGAAAGAAGATGAAAGAGACAGCCTCATTAAAAAGTCTGTCCAAAGAAAACGCTTACATCGGGAACATTATTGTATACTACCGGAACAAAACTTCTAGCAAACATTAGTGTATGCGTTGCACCAGGATCTGCGATACTACAGACTGACAGAAACTAGATTACAGTGTTTAAAAAAATATATGCTTAAGTGGGCCTAAGAAGAATAAGAAGAAACGACGGAACATTCGCGGAAAGTGGAGCAACACTCTACTTCATTTTTCAGCCGTTTATCATTTTTTTTCTTTTGAATCCCTCATAGTGCGGAAACATAATCTTTTTTGTCTAAATCTGACGGTCACTGTGAAAAATTATAAAAGGATGGTCCCCGCCTTTCTCACTTTCGGCGAAGGGTGAATCTATTAGTCATAAGTAACAGAACAGTTTTCGTGAAAAGAGAGTAAGAAATCACCACAGAAAACTTACCGTAATGTCTTCTCCTCTTATGCAGCTGCGTGCAACTGACGCTGCATGCACCGAAATAAAACAACTCCATAATCAGAAACTTGCGGTACCGGTTTCTGATTACGATCCTTTCATCACTGAAGTCTTTTTTCCTTTGTAAAACGCAAAAGTTCTATATTCGTGCTAACTACTCCGTACCTAGTGGCGAACATAAAGATAAATACTCCGTGATCTGTTAGCAGGCCCGCAGGATAACTCTGGTGCGTTTTGCCATTTCGCACATTTTACCTTGCGGCTAAGGATGCTGTCTTTGTCGATAAATAGAAAGCAATAACGTCAGCATCGGCTAGATGTTTCCGACACTAGTTCCACATCTTCGTGCAACACTGAAGAGTCGGGACAGCGTCCGTAACGCTAGCTTTCTTGTAACTCCTGGTCTGTTAATCAATAATGATGCAGACTTGCTTCTGCTTTATTGCACAAGCTGTTACAGCTTTGGTATAACGCTAATGCTCTGAATGTCTAACACACTAAAGACTCGCTCCGCAAAATGTAGCTAAAGACGAAATATTCTCATTTCGCGGTAAATGATTAGAGGAGTTATTCTCAGATAAAGGACGGTAAACAGGCATTTGGGCATTAGGAATAACGACCCGGAGATCTCCCTCAGAACTCCAAGAATATCTCTTTCTTAAATTCGGATTCAAAAGTCTATTTATTCATAGCACATGTTTTGTGCCATCAATGCTGTTGACAGAACTTCATCAAAAGTGATGATTGAAAGAAATTTTTTTTTATCCCAAGCTATGTGTGATATTATTCCTGGTCCTTTCACTTGGTGGAAATCTTTGTGCTGCATCTACAAGACATGGAAAATCAGCTCAACCAATCGTTTAAGTGGAGCATTACTGTCAACATGGACAGCTGTGAACTTGCAGAACAAAAAGTAAGCAAGACCGCTGTCTACCAAGAACATATTAGTTTTCACTTTTAATACTGAAGCCAATTTCGACACTATTTTATCATTTTTTGGTGTTTCGTTTATGTAGTATATCACACATATGATCTACAATTGTTCGTTGCAAAACGATTGGCTTTGCTCTTGCCACCACGGCGATCAGACGCTCTATATTCTTCGTATCTAATTGCAGTGAGGAAAGAATAAGGGGAAGAACATGTCATTTAGTTGTAATGAAAACTGTTGCCTTTCACAATTGCGACTGTTATGAGAAGTTTTGTTTTATTCGGCCTACTTTTCATAAAATAGGTTTACGGTAGACTCGTAGGTTTTTCTGTCTGTAGATTAATGACACCACCTAAACGTTTCTGACGTCAGTAACAACGCAGCAGAAATTAATTTCACTGTCTTCATCAACAAGTCTTACAGTTCTTACCTGACATTCGCGCGAATGTTTTTTCTTGTCCTGAAAAGCACGGAGCAGTCCCACACGTGATTACATCTCGGAAGTTGTCTTCGATGAAACAGTGACTACGTTTTAGAGCCAAGTGAACAGTCGGAGAAAGTCATCGTTTTATGTGGCTTGGAATTAAGAAAGCCTGGGATACGACTTGCGGCATCTTACGATCCCCATTAGAGGTAGAAACTGATTACTTTGGTTGTCAGTATAATGATGTCGGCTCTTAGCACCTAAGGCTAAGCAAATGTCCCTTTTTGTCGCGACCTTATCATCACCTCCTCTGCTGGCCGCTACAAATAAAATATTAAAAAAATACTATAATGAAACCACTGATCTTCCATTACAGTTTCATCCTGACCAGCATCAGCAATATTACCTAGAAATTTGGAGCTCATTTCTTTCATAGTGTATTAATCAGCTTTATTGCATACCAGCAGAGTCCCCACTTGCGAGAGGCACTCGGCGACTGACCCAAGCAGATATCGAAATGTCAGCCAAGTAAACGTACGATTGATGAAACGCAGTCATAATTGCATCAGCGGCAAGATATCTTAGCTGTATGCTGTACTCACTGAGTAAACCGGCCAGTGAGCACACGACTCTTCCTCGCCTGTGTGTATTCTGGTTAGCTCACATATTGCTACGAGGACCGGAAGATCGCTCCATTATTCCTGCGTCTCGTAAATAGACTATTCTATGCGATTTTAGGCGTTTCCTCATTATGCGAGGATGCACGTTCCACACATTCTCAGGCATACCGTTTCCAAACGCACATAACACTGCGATGTGCTTTATGATTTAATGAACATGAAAAAAGAGGCGGTATCACACCTTTCTTAGTCATTTAAAGCAATATGGATTACACGAGATGCAAATTCGTTCAATTCGCATGCTATGCGGTTTTGAGCTTGTGCGTAAACCACCGCGCCACCTCACTCGATCATCCGTTAGTACGTTTCTTCGGTACTTCACATGGTGAATAAAACCTTCCGCACTGGCTGGTAAAATACTTTTATTAAAAGGCACTACCGGTTTTGCATCAATAGAGCTGCATCTTTAGGTGACAGATTTTTAAAAAGTCATGGCGCGGCAAAATGATTGCTTAGAGCCAAGTCCCATTCTTCATCGTCTAGATACAGTTTACACTAGCGCCGTGCACACTTCTATGATGTCTACGGCATGGTCCCTCGCGATACCAGTCAATTTAATCACAGACAACCGTTTTTAACGTGCTAATGGTTTTATCTAGGCAATGAACGATGGGACTTGGTTCTAAGCAATCACTTCACCGCGCTATGACTTTTTAAAAATCTATCACCTGAAGATGCGTCTCTACCGATGCGAATTCGACAGTGACTTCTTAATAAAAGTATTTTAACAGCAAGAGTGGAAGGTTTTATTGACCATGCGGAATTTTGGCTGCGGTTGCCAGACCTCTTACATAACACGTCCCTCTTCAATGGAACATGCACTGGTCTCAGTTTGAAGCCCAGCTGCGACATTACTCGTTGAGACTGAGTGCAGGTAAGGCACTAATCTAGTTTTCGGCAGCAACGGGATTCAAATCACCGTTTAGTCTCCTTATTTCGGATTTGAGGGATTTCCCCGAATCATTAAAGGTGATGATAATGATGGAACCTACTAGCAGAATAAAACTGTGCGCCCTACCGGGACTCGAGATCCGGACCTTTGCCTGTCGCGGGCAACTGCTCTACCGACTGAGTTGCCTTTCTTCCAGGAGTACTAGCGCCGATAGTCAGGCAGGAGAATTTCTGTAAGTTCGGAAGGTAGGAGATGAGGTACTGGCGCCAGTGGAGTTGTGAAGAGAGGTCGTGAGTCTTACTTGGGCAGCTCAGTCGGTAGAAGGACGGAAGGAAGATAAGGGTTTACGTCCCGTCGAAAACGAGTCATTATAGGCAGATTGATTAAGGATGGGGAGGGAAGCTGGCCGCGCCCTTTCACAGGAACCATCCGCGCATTTTCCGTAAGTGAAATCACGGTAAACCTAAATCCAGAGGGTCAAACACGGATTTGAGCCGCAGTCCTCCCGAATGCGAGTCCAATTCAGTGGACAGAGCATTTGCCCGCGAAAGTCAAAGGTCCCGGGCTCGAGACCCGATCCGGCACTCAGTTTTAATCTGACACTATATCTCGTATCAGAGCACACTCCACTGCATAGCAAAAATTAGTTATGAATGATGTTAAACGGTTATGTACATTTTCTGAACGTAAAAAGAATACACTACTAAAGGCGAATGGCATGATGGGTTACTAATATAGTCATAGCTTCTTGTTTCTCCCATTCTTGTCAGCTGAATTGGTGCTCCGTCTAAAATGATCTCAAAGTCAACGGGTCGTTAAACACCAACCTATCTTTCTTCAGTCACCAGGATGGGACGAAACCTAAAGAAATGCAATCCGAAAACAAAGGAATTAGGTTACAGTACACTTGTTCGCCCACTGCTTGAATACTGCTCACCAGTGTGGGATCCGTACCAGATAGGGTTGATAGAAGAGATAGAGAAGATCCAACTGAGAGCAGCGCACTTCGTTACAGGATCATTTAGTAATCGCGAAAGCGTTACGGAGATGATAAATAAACTCCAGTGGAAGACTCTGCAGGAAAGACGCTCAGTAGCTCGTTACGGGCTTTTGTTGAAGTTTCGAGAACATACCTTCACCGAGGAGTCAAGCAGTATATTGCTCCCTCCTGCGTATATCTCGCGAAGAGACCATGAGGATAAAATCAGAGAGATTAGAATCCACACAGAGGCATACCGACAGTCCTTCTTTCCACGAACAATACGAGACTGGAATAGAAGTGAGAACCTATAGAGGTACTCAAGGTACCCTCCGCCACACACCGTCAGTTGGCTTGCGGAGTATGGATGTAGATTGGATGAGGATCAAAAGGAAATTTTACACCTCGTCGACATCTTTAAGACATGGAACACGAGCTGAGGTGTAAAAGAATGGGACAATGTGTGGTCGTGGCATATAGAAGGACCACGAGCGTATCCAGGTTTTCCTTCCACGCTTCCTAGAAACAAGTTGATCTTCCCACACAAAGCTCGCATACCGCCCAACACACAGGCAGACGTGCGAATGCAGTGCCCGTTTGAAGAAAGCCGGAACATTTAACTAAAACTGACAAGCAGCAAGTGACCCACAATATTTTGTCGTGAAACCTCAAAACTATTTCGCCTTACATCGCGAAACTAAAAGAGTACCCCCCCCCTCCTCCTCCGTCCCAGATCCTGGCGACGCTCTTGGTAATGATCACGGTGACGAGTAGGCATTAACAGAGATGAACATACAGTAGAAGGCAAGGACTGGCTGGAATCACGTATAGCCATGTTTCTGTGGCGTGTTTTCGCTACGAAGAATTTAGCCGCATAAGACGCTAACAATGATCGTCAAATACGTAAGCTAAACGGGTACCGGCGCTGGTGTGCCCGCGCCAACCGCCGAGCTGCGAGGCGCGCTCGTTACGGAGGCAGCAATCCGTTGGCCGGCGCGCAACCGAGCTGCGGAAACTTCGCAACGCAGCGCAGTGCCGTGCGACCCTGAGGCGCAGGTATAAGGGCCGCACTTATTTTGCTCCCCGTGGCGCTTCCCGCCCTGTCTGCGGCAACATCTGGCGCTTGTTACCCACCTCCGTATCGACAACTCGTCTCTCAAATCGCCGACCATCAAACCGACTCCGTTTTCAACTAATACGAAAAAGCGAAACAGATTTTGCAGGTTTCAAACAGTTCTATCACGAGAAACACGGAGTTGGGGTTACGCCAACCCGTTGAGAACAGTCGCTATCAGACATTATTGTTGATTTTCTTTGTTAATGAAAGTCACTTCCTCTCTAGGATGATTCCAAAATTGCGACAGCCGAGGTCATTCTAGAGAGAATATGTCGTGTGTGATAAAGACGGGAGTAAATTGTAATCTGTACCCTGCAAGTCACTGTTTGTTGTGAGGCAGATGCTACCTTGTATACAATTACCGCCCTTCCCTTCGTCAGTCGCGGATCCTGTACGAAAAAGGTACACCTTCCTCTAAAACAACATGTCTATAGCTGTAGTCGTTCGATATAGAATGGGTCCACAGCCTTCGTGTGATTATTAAACATTGCTGTTTCCGTTTACAAATATGAGGAATGTGTTACAGTCCTGATTCTTACAGTGTTTTGGGTTTATTCGTGTTCTCTATGATATAGTTCAAATGGCTCTTAACACTATGGGACTTAACTTCTGAGGTCATCAGTCCCCTAGAACTTAGAAGTACTTAAACCTAACTAACCTAAGGACAACACACACATCCATGCCCGAGGCAGGATTCGAACCTGCGTCCGTAGCGGTCGCGCGGTTCCAGACTGTAGCGCCTAGAACCGCTCGGCCACTCCAGCCGGCTCTATGACATGAGCACAGATCGTATTCGCTTGATGTTTTGGCGGTATCTCTATCTGTGTGCAGAGTTCCGTTTTAGGTTGTACCTGAAGTTGAGTGTACCCGAAATTTCAGTAGCAATACGTAAAAAACAAAATAATTTTTAGCATCCGTAAGTGGTTGTGAATACATTTTATAATTTTGTCCACCGTCATTAGGCGAGACTTACAAGAAGTTCACTGTTTTCGGTAAACGCTGTTTCGTAATTTTAAGACTGGAGCCATTCTACGATGCCCAAAACTCTCCCAGTGAAACTCTTGCTGACACTACCTGACATTTTCGCACTGGCTACAAAAAAATCCTTAAAAATTCCGTGGCACTTCTGATTTTTCTCTTAAACTTTTGCTGAGCGAGACGAATCAATGATTAAGAGAGTGAAGTCGTATTCATGAGGAAAGTTGTCAGAAATCTTCGTCTCGCCATCCATATTTACGTGCTCCAAGGTTACCTAAATCACTTGATGCGAGTACCGACATGGCTCATTCGATAAAGCGGCAGATAATTCTTCCTCCCTTTCTTCTCTTTTCTGAGCTTAAGGAAGGACATTAATAAGCTCGACATCGGCAAGATATTCAACTCTGACTTCCTTACATCCTATTCTTTGTCAGCCTTTTCAAACTTCGTAAGGGTGTCAGATGGACGATCTGATCTTCCAAGAATTTTTAGAGCTATTTCCTCAGTTGATGATTACACTGCTTTACATTTCTCATAGTTACATGAAACATGTTTCATTTTTTTCTCATTCATTTTGAGTTAGCTGCCATTTTATGCAGCGACTGCCGATCAACTGCAGGTCTTATTGTTAAACTGTTGCTACTCTAAAGGAGAGAGAAGTTAAACTAATACTCCGTCGACATCATCAGTGATTGTACACTAGTTCTGAATAAAAAAAAGAATGTGTTACGAAATAGTACAGCTTTGTTAGAAAAAAGCTGCCCCAGTGTTTGCCTGAAGAGGCACTGGGAAACAATGGAAAACCTAGGTCACGTTTTCCCGACGGATTTTTGAAACTTGTATTACCGAGTGAAAATCTAACTACGTTTGATGCCTCGCTGAAGAAACTGCCCCGATAATTATGTGTATTGATCTGGGAAAACCATGAAGAACCAGCATCTAAAAGGTCAGCTTGGTTTTGTTCCTCAAAAGATTTAACGCTGCATTTATGTCCAGCCGCATATAATTATTAACACTACGTAGACACAATGATAACCAGACATCATCAAAATTGTCACTATATCTGATTCTGTCTTAATTTAGTCATCCTACAGATATCGACGGAAAGTTTTCAGTAAATGTTTCCATATAAGTTTCGCCAATACATTTTCAGAAATATACATACATTTTTGCTGTAGGTGTGGACTGGGCGTGGAGGCGCTATAGTTGCCATTATATTTTTTTCGGTTCAAATGGCTCTGAGCGCTATGGGACTTAACATCTGAGGTCATCAGCCCCCTAGAACTTGGAACTACTTAAACCTAACTACTCTAAGGACATCACACACATCCATGCCCGAGGCAGGATTCGAACCTGCGACCGTAGCATTCGCGCGGTTCCAGACTGAAGCGCCTAGAACCGTTCAGCCGCAACGGCCGGCTTTTCTGTTTGGAAAAAGTGTAGTTCACGTATTATTATATGGCCCTCCTGGTGTTGTTGTTTTCATGATTTCGTAGAAACCGTCAGAGGTGAATACTGGAATGATGTTTCTAATTGGGCTACAGTCGACGCATACGCTCCTTCCTTCACAAATGCATCAGTAATTTGTTTAGCAACCTCGTAGTAGGCGAGGCCAAGTTTAATCCTTTCAATTCCTGCGGGAAGCAGCGTATAACCCAAGCTGATAACAAATTAGGAAACCCTTCAATGTAAGGATGACCTCCTATTGTGCCCAGTAGAACAGCTACACTACAGTAAGGAATGTAGTGCCTTACATGTCGAGTTGATGTAATTAAACAGCGGGAGACGAAATGTGGTTGTAATAAATAAAGTAGAAGTTGTAATAAGAACCTCGTATTATTTTTATCACTGTATTAATTTTACATTATGTTTATCACTGTCTTAATTTTATGAGATATTTTCATGGAGTTTTTCACCCTGGAAAAATCGCGAGAACGAATGGATGGAGTAGAAATCACTCAGCTCGAAATTGAAATTCAAATTAAAAAATTTCTAACAGTTTTGCGAAATGTTTTGTCAATTTTGAAAACCTTAAATAATCGTAGGACACTTTTTGTTACTGCCATATATTAATAAAAGCTTCCATAGAAACGCTTGTAACCTCAAGAATTATGTGACCCCCAAGTACAGTAAATCCATGTTCAGATACAGATATGCAACGCTCTTCCACTTCTGTGTAAAGTGATATAACCGATATAAAATTCTTTGGCCAATGTTGACACAACAGAGCTAAAATGATCACTCGGTATTCCAAAATCCTAAAACATACATTTCCATTTGTGTGGGTGTTTACGTCCGAACGACAGCGCTACATCACGCTTCTCAAAGAGACGCGTCGTCCTGTTTGGTCATCCGTTGCCTATACAGGTTGATGGACACGACTTTTCTTGCCACTAGCACTTCACGTGGAAAGCTCACACAGCAAAGCCCCGTTTACATATTAGCGAGTCCATAACGGTGAAGAGCGCAATGCTGCTGACACATCCTTGATGCGGAGGCCGTTTAGAGAACAGCTTGTCGACGTCCAAGACAAATCTTCTTCGTCGGAGCCAAGCTTGAAACTTGTGGCATCACCAGGCCTCTTCAAAAACGTTGAACTGCTTTAACCCAGGACATAATTTTCATTGGAACACACATTGTCTCATTCGCACGGCTTAGTGAGCAAATCAGACTAAGAGTATTGTTAGTGTAGACTTTTCTGTTACGTGCGCGACCAAGTTTTAGAAAGTATTATGGTCTCATTGAGCCAATGTATAGGCATACAAAGCAATTGCAGAATGTTCCCCTATTTGGATAAATCAGGCCAATTATGAAGCAGTACATAAGCTCTTGGACGATAAAAAAAAAGCCGCTGTGATGAATAATCGAATGTTAGACTATTTACGAGATACAAACATTTATTTGTGTGAACACTGTATTACGTGTTTCGACAGTGCGCTTTTGTTGTCAGTTTCCTTTAAGTTAAATAGAAGTTTATATGACATTTCATGTTATTCCACATCATCAGGAGACGGAGAAAATTAATCTTACTGTTTTATTCATATTCTATATTATACTGCTCTCATGCCATTTATGAAATACATACGCAATGTAGCTTGTTACTTTCTGTCATCTTTCCAAAATTAACACCCAATGCGCTAATGCTTCAAATTAGTATCTTTCTTTGAGCAGGGATTGTCACTGCTGAGTATTTCTGCTTAACGTGACTGATAACAACTGCAAGTTACTCGTATAGTGCCTGCCTAACCCATAGTTAATCCTTTTTAGTTTTGCTTTACATTCTGTTGCTAAAAGTGAATTTAGGGTAGCTGATGAATTGGAACTGATGACCAACAGAAAACCTCTAATCTGTGGCCATGACACCCTTTCTTGTCTTACGGCGTATTTCTTTGCGGCAGTAAATGAATTTCCTACGGGTATATCCATATATAATTAGCAATTACACAAGAACATATTTTGACAGTTAAAGGAATAATTTTTCATTGGAATTATTGCTTTTCAAAGGAAAAACAGCGTATACTGTTTTTTTGTCTAGAAACACACCAGTGAAACATTGGAATGAAAACTAAAGATAGAATGTTAATGCGTCGTTACACTTCAGATCTAAGTTCCTAGGTAACTTTATATTCTAGAAAACTACGTCATTGTGCATTAGAGTATACATCTAAAGTAATGTTCGCAAATGATCACCGAAACAAACGAAATGACAGTGCCACAGTGGTCCCATGTAATATGACTTTTGTGTTCGCGTGACCAATAAATTGCTGCTTGACACTCTAATACCTGCAACATTTTTATTTCGCAACGGGTGGTTCGATTTAATTAAGTCTGTTTTATAGCCTAGAAACATGGTGCAAAGTAGCAGGTAGACATTTCTTGCCGGTGACGTACACACGTATTACCCAAATTACCTTAAGATGACGACAGCGACGTTACGCTGTGTAGACCGCCCGGAGTTAATGGGCAACGATGTTCTTTGCGAGGTGTGAAAGTGAACTTCGAATGATGTGTGCAATTTCGGCATGTTTCATTTTCTCTCTCTCTCTCTCTCTCCATCCCGCATACACACACATCAAAATTTGATTTGATTGTTATGCTAATCAACGCGCGTAGCCGGTCTTTAGTCTTTATACAGAATCTAAATTGTATAGTTTCCCTTTGCAGGCTACCCTGGGAAGGGTGCGTGATGGCCATGTAAGTTTCTCGTTACTTATTTCTATATAGGATGTGTTCCTAGGAGCGTACATTGGTTCATGAACCACAAAAGCTCCGTGTACAAATGGCACACACAATACATCTGGTCCTATCGCATGCGGTAACTAGAAGCTGTTTCTTGCGATAATTTGATAACTGCAGACATTTGAGTTCATCATTCAGTGGTCCATAACAAAAGCCCACAAAACGAGCTGAACAGACCGCATCTATAGCCTTTTAGCACTCCTGAATTGATTTGTTCCAAAAGGGTGCTGTAGTTAAGACACTGGGCTCGCATTCGGGAGGACAGCGACTCAAGTTTCAATCCTGTCATTCTCTTTTACGTTTTCCGTGGCTTCCCTAAACCGTATAAGACAGGTGCCAGGATGGTGCCTTTGGAAAGGACACGGCCGACTTCCTTTCCCAATCATAGCTTACTTTCCGATTCTAATGACTTCGTTGTCGACAGGACGTTAAACTATACTTTCTTCCATTTTTCCACAAAAAGAAACAGGTTCTGAGTAGCGTTTTTCATGATTATTTCTGCAGTGTAGCACAATGTCAATTTTCGCCTGCATCAAAATTGATCTCGCATGTACTGTACATGCAGAGAAAAGCAGTCACTAATGTTAACGAAGTGTTAGTCTCGTTATTACGAATGTTACTATAAATTACTTGCAAAGATATTTATGAGAGATACATCATTTAAAGCGTATCTGTGGGAAGTTTACAGCTGTTTGCAACAGATGAAAGATATAATTTTTGTGCAGCAACATTTCGCTGCTTATCTGGCTACTACAGCTAAGCGTTATATACAAAAAGCTAAGCGTTAAATAAAAAAAGAAAAACAAAAAGGAAATGTGACATTGACAGTAAAAACATTGCAGAATTTTCAGATAAATGGAAGCAGCAAAATAGTGAAAAACATGCTTATCTCTTTTGCAGACTCGTTACAAATTCCATAAACTTCACAGAATTATACTTCAAGAGCCAAGACTTCTTATCAATAAATCTACAGACATTTTGGAGTATAAGTAAGGCATTTACTGTGACACTGTATGTTATGGTAGTGTAATAAAGTTTACTTAGTATAAAAAAGCATTTCAAAAATAACCTGTCGCTCTTAAAAATGGCATTAAGGCTCGTGACGCCTTTTAGATATGGCTGTCATATAGCAGTACATTACAGAAATTGCATTCTCTTACATGTAAAACGCATATCTGACATTCATTTGTGCCCGAACTGAATTCCCATATATGAGATCATCGATACCGTTCCATAAGAAAAGCGAATGCTGTCTTCATTGCATCTTTGCAATCCGGGACTTAGTGTATCAGGCAGCCCACGTTATGTTTACGTACATTGTTCTAAACGTACAACGAAAGTGTCACTAACAATTTCGGCCGATGTAGTTTCACGAACGCGTACTAGAAATTCTGTTTAAAATTTCTGTCTCGTCAAAACTAGCTGAACCTCTGAGAATATGCCTTTATAGAATGTTTTTCTTAGGTAGCTTGCGAATTAGTGGCGACAGCGCACAGTTCATACATAAGTGGCATTGAAGACTGACAGGCGTAATAATTAATTCCACTCGGCTGAAGAACTCTGACAACCTCCTTAGAAAGGGAAAAGTAAACATAGGCCTGCATACAAAAGAAATAATAACTATATATTTACCGAGGTATTAAGTACTGGAAATGACTCAGGTACGCAACACACTTCTGGTAGAATCTAGAAACTTCTACAAAATTTCTGCTCATAATTGCTATAGTATACTGACAAGAACTCCAAAATTTTGCTCGCGAAATTTCTTTACAAAAGTTACATTAACTTCACTGTCGAACATCGTCAATGTAGAACCGCGAAAAATTACAATGTCGTTAAAACAATGGACAGTAATTTTTTTTTACTTGACAGTAACGTGTCACTGTAACCGGTAGCGGATAAACCTTAGTAGACATATGGCCGATAAAGAGTAACAGCGAGAGGTTGCAGAATCGGCTACAACTATACCGACGTACTGGTGACAGAATGTTTGACAGGACCTGTTGCATCAAATCTCCCGCCATCACTGCTTCACCACTCACAGTTACGGGCACGTACCGCTCAAATTTGGAAGTATTTCTATAAAACATAAGAACTGGCAAAGATGTCGGCGAAGACGAGATCGAATCGAAAGAGATAAAGAGTGCAAGTTGGACTTACGAGGAGACGACGAGTCGGCGAGGCAGCAGCAGCAGCAGCGGAAGGCGCAGGGGAGGAAGAGCCATCCCAGAAGAACGGCTGTGCGCCCGCTGCTGGCTACACGGCAGAAAGGAAGGGAGAGAATGGCGATGCAAGCCAGGGAAGGAGACAGGGCTGGTGACCTTGTAGGCTCGAATGGTCGCCGGCCGGCTCTGTTGCCAGGCAGCCTACCAGGATACCAGCTGGACGGGCACGGTCGAGCGCGGCCCAAATCACAGCCCGGCTGGACCACTATCCTCCGCCGCGGGACGTCGCTTACAATACTGCCGACATATGTTCCCCAACATTTGGACGACAGCCGACGTCCCGCTACCGTACTCGCGTCCCCAGCGCTACAGTGGGTGGGGGTGACGTCGCTTTGCTAGCAGACCCGAGAGGCGTGCGTCATCGCAGACCGCGGCTGATTTTGATAATTTTCGGCAGTTCGGTGAGAGAGCCCTCGCACGACTGCACTAGAACAGATGTAAGAGTCGGAAACGGTGCGCGAGGAACAACGAGCGCGAGAAATCGTGCTTCGTGACAATAACTGGAGAAATAAAGAGATTTTCGTAAACCACTTGCGTGAAGCAGCAAATAGCGCTCTGCAACTCGCGTTCACTTTAGTTTCGAAACGACACAATAACGCTAAACAAAGACGGACACGGCGTCTCTCGACGGCAGATAAGCGAGAGTGAGGAGGAGGGTGTGCGAGACGGCAGAGTAGCGGTTACTTACTGGTGGCGCGTCGGCGCGGCGGAAGGCTGTGGAGCGTGGCGCGCACAGGCGGCGAGTGGCGGCGGTCCGCCTGCGTGCGGCGCGCTGGGAGGGCCCCGCGCGAGAGGAAGCTGCCACCTGCCCGCCGCGGCCGCCACGGCCACGCTGAGATGGCCGCAGCTACCACAACCGGTTTCCCCGGCTGGCCTCGGGCTGCGCTGCCCGGCCGCCGCAGCGCTGCTCGGCAACAGACGCACGCCTGCCGCGCCGCGCCGCGCCGCGCCGTGCCGCAACAAAAACACACACAGCTGCCGCGGCCCGGTCACTCCGCTCCGAACAAAGGAGACGTCTCCTAGCGCACCACTTTCTTCTGCTTCAAAAACCGGATACGCCGGCCTCCGCCACCGCCGCGCTCCTCTACGCGTGTCGACGGGCGCAACGTGCGACGATCGACCGCTCGAAAAGCCCGCCTTTCGGTCCTGCGACCGTTCCCGCCGTCGGAAACTGCTCTCGAAAACGACGAAAAAATCATCCTCTACGCCGGAGAACCGTTAAATATTTAGGCTCTCGTCGATGGGGACGCGAATAGAAGGTTCTCCGACACAATTCGAAGAAACTAAAGCGATGCCCGGTACTGTGTGAACTACAACAATGCTAGCGTCTACGAACCGGCAGGGTCTTTTCTAGCGAGTATCTCTCGACACTTACATCGGACTCGCCAGTCTGACGGGAATACACCTTAAACTAGCACAACTTTTATTTTATGGACATTTCGAACTATGGGAACGATATGAAACTTCCTGGCAGATTAAGGTGCTCTACCAGTTGAGCTACCCAAAGACGACTCATGCCCCGTCCTCACAGCTTTACTTCTGTCAGAAACTCGTCTCCTACCTTCCAAACTTTACAGAAGCTCTCCTGCGAAGTTTGGAAGGTAGGAGGCGAGTTTCTGGCAGAAGTAAAGCTGTGAGGACGCGGCGTGAGTCGTGCCTGGGTAGCTCAGTTGCTAGAGCACTTCCCCTCGAAAGGCAAAGGTCCCGAGTTCGAGTCTCGGTCCGGCACACAGTTTTAGTCTGCCAGGAAGTTTCATATCAGCGCACACTCCGCTGCAGAGTGAAAATCTCACTCTGGAAACATCCCCCAGGCTGTGGCTAAGCCATGTATCCGCAATATCCTTTCTTTCAGGAGTGCTAGTTCTGCAAGGTTCGCAAGAGAGCTTCTGTAAAGTTTGGAAGGTAGGTGCCGAGGTTCTGGCAGAAGTAAGGCTGTGATGACGGGGCGTGAGTCGTTCTTGGGTAGCTCAGCTGGTAGAGCACTTGCCCGCGAAAGGCAAAGGTCCAGAGTTCGAGTCTCGGTCCGGCACACAGTTTTAATCTGCCAGGAGGTTTCATATCAGCGCACACTCCACTGCAGAGTAAAAATCTCAGTATGGGAACGATATTTTCGCAGCGGGACACGTAATTTTTTCATCTACATCTAAATCTAAATGGCTACTTTGCAAATCACACTTAAGTGTTCTGGCACAGGGTTCATCGAACAACCTCACACTAATCCTCTATTATTCCACTCTCGAATAGCACGAGGAAAAAAAGGAACACATATATCTTTCTGTGCGAACTCTGATTTCCCTTATTTTATTATGATGATCGTTTCCCCCTACGTAGTTCGGCGTCAACAAATTATTTTCGCATTCGGAAGAGAAAGCTTGTGATTGAAATTTCACCAGAAGATCCCACCGCAACGAAAAACGCCTTTATTTTAATGATTTCTACCCCAAATCCTGTGCCGGGTCACGTCCGTGACACTCTCTCTTCTGTTTCTTGATAGTACAAAATGTGCTGCCATTCTTTGAACTTTAATGGTGTATTCCGTTAATTCTATCTCGTCAGAATCCCACAACGCGCAGCAGTACTCTAAAACAGGACGCATAAACATAGTGTAGGCATTCTCTTTAGTAGATCTGTTGGGTCTTCTAAGAGCTCTGCCAATAAAACGCAGTCTTTGGTTCGCCTTGGCCGTAACATTTTCTTTGCGTTTTCACTCTTTCATAATTGTAATTCTTAGGTATTTAGTTAAATTTACGGTATTTAGGTTCGATTGATTTATCGTGTAATCGAAGTTTAACGGATTCAATTTGGCACTCGTGTGGACAACACCACACTTTTCATTATTTAGAGTCAACTGCCGATTTTCGCGCCATACATGTCTATCTGAATCTTTTTGCAATGGCTGTGATCTTCTGATGACTTTACTAGATGATAAACGAAAGCATCATCTACAAACAACCTAAAACGGCTGCTCACATTGTATGGTTAATCCACCTAACACGTGTATATTATTATTATTATTATTATTATTATTATTTTACGGGAAAATGTGGGGAGTGATTCCAAGAAACGGGATATTTTGAAGTTTGTGTTGGTGGCCCTGGACCACTGTTAACACTGATTAACATATAGAAACAAGTTTACACCATCTTGCCATTTAGTTAAAACGAACATTTCGAGTGGTGGACAACTTGCTTTTGCCATCGAATACGGGGCGGGGGGCGCACGTAGATAATTTCGCCGTCAATTCAATTTAAGATACCACGATCACCTTCCATCTGCACAACCATTTTGACGTCGATACGCGATTTTGAGGAACAGGTTCAGCAATGAGAAAGAAACCGACAGGCTGTGTGCGAAGCGTTCACACACCAGACGATATTGAAGTTGCTTGGAGTGCTGTTATAACGTCCACATCGTTCAGTCGACATCTACATACATACTCCACAAACCACCGTACGATGCACGGCGGAGGGTATCCTGTACCACTACTAGTTATTTCTCTTCCTGTTCCACTCGCAAATAGAGAGAAGGAAAAATGACTGTCTAAATACCTCCGGATGAGCCCTAACTGCTCGTATCTTAGTTGAAACGCGACATGCCGCTAGGTTGTCTTGGGTATGGAAGGACTGTGCAAGCATGGATTGAACACCATCCGTGACAAATTGTAAATACATCTTATTACAATCATCATGCCAATGTAAAAATTAACAGTCCAACACAAAAGTTAGCTGAAGCTCAAAAGAATAAGTTTCAACTCCGACGCCACCGGTAAATCAGGACGGTTCACATGCTAGACCTGTCAAGAAACTCAGACACCATCTCACTTTAAAACGCAGACGTAAAACTACCTTGAAATGCATGCAATAACAACAGATTAAATTAACGTTTTACATACAAACTCAATTATGCCTGACTGCAATCAATCTCAAGTAAAATTTTTATACAACACACAAGCGTTCAAATGGTGAGCAAACTACGCACCTTAACCAATTATCAATCAGTCCAGTAGGCAAATTAAATACGCTCACAGATTAGCAACTTTGTGAAAATTTGGGGGAATGCTCCAATACGAATTAGAAACCTAGCTTCAAATCACTCACCAAGTTTGACATGCAAGAAATATTACACGACATGCACGTTGGCGGCAGTAGAATCGTTCTACAGCTAGCTTCAAATGCAGGTTCTATAAATTTTCTCAATAACGAACCTCGAAAAGAACGTCGTGGGTTGGCCGAGCGGTTCGAATCCTGCCTCGGGCATGGATGCATGTGACGTCCTTAAGTTAGTTAGGTCTAAATAGTTCTAGGTTCTAGCGGTCTGATGACCTTAGAAGTTAAGTCCCATCCATAGTGCTCAGAGGCATTTGAACCAAGAACGTCGTCATCCCTCCAGGGATTCCCATTTGAATTCAAGAAGCATTTCCGTAATATTTAGCGCGTTGTTCGAACCTGCCAGTAACAAATCTAGCAGCCCACCTGTGAACTGCTTCGAAGTTGTCCTTTAATCCGACCTCGTGGGGATCCCAAACAGCCGGCCGCGGTGGCCGTGCGGTTCTGGCGCTGCAGTCCGGAACCGCGGGGCTGCTACGGTCGCAGGTTCGAATCCTGCCTCCGGCATGGGTGTGTGTGATGTCCTTAGGTTAGTTAGGTTTAAGTAGTTCTAAGTTCTAGGGGACTTATGACCTAAGATGTTGAGTCCCATAGTGCTCAGAGCCATTTGAACCATTTGATCCCAAACACTCGAGCAGTACTCAAGAATGGGTCGTGCTAGCGTCCTGTATGCGTTCTCCTTTGCAAATCATCCACAATTTCCCAGAGTTTTCCCAATAAACCGAAGTAGACCATTCGCCTTCCCTTCCAAAATCCTCACATGCAAGTTGTATTTCATAACGCTTTGCACCGCTACGCCCAGATATTTCAATGACGTGATTGTGAAAGGCAGCACACTACTAATGCTCTATTCGAATGTTACGGGTTTGTTTTTCCTATTTGTTAATGATGGCGTCCTCTTGGGTAAAATATTCCGGAGGTAAAATAGTCCCCCATTCGGATCTCCGGGCGGGGACTACTTAAGAGGACATCGTTATCAGGAGAAAGAAAACTGGCGTTCTACGGATCGGAGCGTGGAATGTCAGATACCTTAATCGGGCAGGTAGGTTAGAAAATTTAAAAAGGGAAATGGATAGGTTAAAGTTAGATATAGTGGGAATTAGTGAAGTTCGGTGACAGGAGGAACAAGACTTCTGGTCAGGTGACTACAGGGTTATAAACACAAAATCAAATAAGGGTAATGCAGGAGTAGGTTTAATAATGAATAGGAAAATAGGAATGCGGGTAAGCTACTACAAACAGTATAGTGAACGCATTATTGTGGCCAAGATAGATACGAAGCCCACACCTACTACAGTAGTACAAGTTTATATGCCAACAAGCTCTGCAGATGACGAAGAAATTGAAGAAATGTATGATCAAATAAAAGAAATTATTCAGATAGTGAAGGGAGATGAAAATTTAATAGTCATGGGTGACTGGAATTCGGTAGTAGGAAAAGGGAGAGAAGGAAACGTAGTAGGTGATTATGGACTGGGCCAAAGGAATGAAAGAGGAAGCCGCCTGGTAGAATTTTGCACAGAGCATAACTTAATCATCGGCAACACTTGGTTAAGAATCATAAAAGAAGGCTGTATACATGGAAGAAGTCTGGAGATACTAAAAGGTATCAGATAGATTATATAATGGTAAGACAGAGATTTAGGAACCAGGTTTTAAATTGTAAGACATTTCCAGGGGCAGATGTGGACTCTGACCACAATCTATTGGTTATGACCTGTAGATTAAAACTGAAGAAACTGCAAAAAGGTGGGAATTTAAGGACATGGGACATGGATAAACTAAAAGAACCAGAGGTTGTACAAAGTTTCAGGGAGAGCATAAGGGAGCAATTGACAGGAATGGGGGAAAGAAATACAGTAGAAGAAGAATGGGTACCTTTGAGGGATGAAGTAGTGAAGGCAGCAGAGGATCAAGAAGGTAAAAAGACGAGGACTAGTAGAAATCCTTGGGTAACAGAAGAAATATTGAATTTAATTGATGAAAGGAGAAAATATAAAAATGCAGTAAATGAAGCAGGCAAAAAGGAATACAGACGTCTCAAAAATGAGATCGACAGGAAGTGCAAAATGGCTAAGCAGGGATGGCTAGAGGACAAATGTAAGGATGTAGAGGCTTATCTCACTAGGGGTAAGATATATACTGCCTACAGGAAAATTAAAGAGACCTTTGGAGATAAGAGAACCACTTGTATGAACATCAAGAGCTCAGATGGAAACCCAGTTCTAAGCAAAGAAGGAAAAGCAGAAAGGTGGAAGGAGTATATAGAGGGTCTATACAAGGGCGATGTACTTGAGGACAATATTATGGAAATGGAAGAGGATGTAGATGAAGACGAAATGGGAGATACGATACTGCGTGTAGAGTTTGACAGAGCACTGAAAGACCTGAGTCGCAACAAAGCTCCGGGAGTAGACAACATTCCATTAGAACTACTGACAGCCTTGGGAGAGCCAGTCCTGAAAAAACTCTACCACCTGGTGAGCAAGATGTATGAGACAGGCGAAATACCCTCAGACTTCAAGAAGAATATAATAATTCCAATCCCAAAGAAAGCAGGTGTTGACAGATGTGAAAATTACCGAACTATCAGTTTAATAAGTCACAGCTGCAAAATACCAACGCGAATTCTTTACAGACGAATGGCAAAACTAGTAGAAGCCGACCTCTGGGAAGATCAGTTTGGATTCCGTAGAATTGTTGGAACACGTGAGGCAATACTGACCTTACGACTTATCTTAGAAGAAAGATTAAGAAAAGGCAAACCTACGTTTCTAGCATTTGTAGACTTAGAGAAAGCTTTTGACAATGTTGACTGGAATACTCTTTTTCAAATTCTAAAGGTGGCAGGGGTAAAATACAGGGAGCGAAAGGCTATTTACAATTTGTACAGAAACCAGATGGCAGTCATAAGAGTCGAGGGGCGTGAAAGGGAAGCAGTGGTTGGGAAAGGAGTGAGACAGGGTTGTAGCCTCTCCCCGATGTTATTCAATCTGTATATTGAGCTAGCAGTAAAGGAAACAAAAGAAAAATTTGGAGTAGGTATTAAAATTCATGGAGACGAAGTAAAAACTTTGAGGTTCGCCGATGACATTGTAATTCTGTCAGAGACGACAAAGGACTTGGAAGAGCAGTTGAACGGAATGGACAGTGTCTTGAAAGGAGGAGAAAGGAGGATATAAGATGAACATCAACAAAAGCAAAACGAGGATAATGGAATGTAGTCAAATTAAATCGGGTGATGCTGAGGGAATTAGATTAGGAAATGAGACGCTTAAAGTAGTAAATGAGTTTTGCTATTTAGGAAGTAAAATAACTGATGATGGTCGAAGTAGAGAGGATATAAAATGTAGACTGGCAATGGGAAAGAAAGCGTTTCTGAAGAAGAGAAATTTGTTAACATCGAATATAGATTTATGTATCAGGAAGTCATTTCTGAAAGTATTTGTTTGGAGTGTAGCCATGTATGGAAGTGAAACATGGACGATAAATAGTTTGGACAAGAAGAGAATAGAAGCTTTCGAAATGTGGTGCTACAGAAGAATGTTGAAGATTAGATGGGTAGATCACATAACTAATGAGGAAGTATTGAATAGTATTGGGGAGAAGAGAAGTTTGTGGCACAACTTGACCAGAAGAAGGGATCGGTTGGTAGGACATGTTCTGAGGGATCAAGGGATCACCAATTTAGTATTGGAGGGCAGCGTAGAGGGTAAAAATCGTAGAGGGAGACCAAGAGATGACTACACTAAGCAGATTCAGAAGGATGTGGGTTGCAGTGGGTTCTGGGAGATGAAGAATCTTGCACAGGATAGAGTAGCATGGAGAGTTGCATCAAACCAATCTCAGGACTGAAGACCACAACAACAACAACAACATTTGTTTTTCCTACTCATTCGCATTAACTTATATTTTTCAAGATTTAGGGCTAGCTGCCATTCATCATGCCAATTAGAAATTTGGTCTAAGTCATCTTGTATGCTTCTACGGTCATTCAACGTCGTTATCTTCTCGCGCACTACATCATCTGCAAAGAATCATAGATTGCGACCTACTACCACATCTGCAAACAACCATTGATTGCTGCCTACCCTGTGCACCAGATCATTTGTGTATATAGAAAATAATAGCGATCCTGTCACACTTCGCTGTGGCACCCCTGACGATACCCTTGTCTCTGATGAACTCTCGTAATCGAGGACAATGTACTGGGTTCTTTTATTTAAGAATTCTTCGAGCTACTCACCTATCTGGGAACCTATTTCATCTGCTAGTACCTTCGCTAACAGTCTGCTGCTGAGTACCGTGCTAAATGATTCGGAAATCTAGAAGTATGGACTCAGCCTGTTGCCCTTCGTCTATAGCTCGCAGTATCATGTGAGAAAAGGGCAAGCACAATTTCGTACGACTGATGCTTTCTAAAACCGTGTTGATTCGTGAACACAAGCGTTTCAAAAATGGTTGAAATGGCTCTGAGCACTATGGGATTTAAATTTGAGGCCATCAGTCCCCTAGAACGTAGAACTACTTAAACCTAACTACTCTAAAGACATCACACACATCCATGCCCGAGGCAGGATTCGAACCTGCGACCGTAGCGGTCGCGCGGTTCCAGACTGAAGCGCCTAGAACCGCTCGGTCACAACGGCCGACAGAATCTTTTCAGTCTCAATGAAATTCATTATATCTGAACTGAAAATATGTTCAAGAATTCTGCGGCCAATCAATGTTAATTATATTGATCTGTTATTTTGCGGGTCCGTTCTTTTACCCTTCTTACATAGAGGTATCACCTGCACTTTTTTCCATTCTCATGGCACTTTGTGCTGGACGAGAGATTTGGGAGAACTGTAAGTTAAGTATGAGGCCAGTGTCGTAGAGTACTCTCTGTAAAACCGAATTGGGATTTCATCCGGATCTGACGACTTATTTGTTTTCAAATCTTTAGTTGTTTCCGTTGTCATGCTTCGGCCTTACAGTTGCATAGTTCAAATGTTCGACGAATATTGGTACATAACGTACATTTCCATCCACACAAGTTGAAGACTGGTTGGGAACTCAAACTACTATGACGTAAATTCTGTGAACGGATGAGTCTGTCGACAATCTGTAGATTTCGGACGAAGACTATTTCAGTTTTAATGGATCTGTTAAAAGGAAAATTTTCGTTGTTGGGAACAAAAAAAGCCCTATCAGGTACACCAACGTCCACAGTACAGGTATAAAGTTACTGTGTGGTGTGTTGTGTCATCATACGACAAAAAGGTTCTTATTTTTTTGTGGTCGAGAATAGTCTTGCGACTACAGTGACATCTAATAGACAAGTCACCTTGCCTGAATCCTTTGTTGTGTAAAAACTGCAGACATTGAAACAAATTATTAACAACGGCTAGTTCGAACAAGACGTTCCGAAGCCACACACAGCACGAATATTGATGGCTGCTGTGCACCATGTTTTTGGCAACCGTATAATTTCTGGACATGGTGACATTCTATGGTCTCCTATACCCTCTGATCAGTCAGCGTGTGTTTTTTCTTGAGTGGTCACCCTAAAAGTAAAGTGCATTATAGTCGACCTGCTACAGTGAAAGAACTGAAAGTTAAGATCGGATAAGCAGTTTCCCAAATTCCTGTTCAAATGTTGCTTCGAACCATTCGCACTTTGTCTAAGATACCGGAGGAATGTTTGCACAAAAATGGATCTCACCTGCAGGATGTCACGTTCAAAAAGTAAATTTACTTTGTGTGTTCTTAAATTGCATTATTTTTTGCTATTAAATGAGATACACTGGTGTGCAAAACTTAACGACGAAAAATAAATTTTGCATGATATGTCACTGCCAAGTAACACAGCTCGGTGAAACTTGGACCATACATAGAAAGAACTGCTACAGTATGGTGCAGACGGTAACTGAAAGTAATACGCAATGAGACGAACAGAAATAACGCTTTTATTCAAATCGAGTAATTACACAAAAGTTACTGCCATCATTGTCCTCCTGACAACGAGAAAGGCGGGGTACAGTTATTAATAGTGTGTGTCATCAACGCGGAGGGCAACGCCTGCTCCCACTCAGGCCACAATGTTGGTATGGAGTTCCTGTGGTAGGGTGTCCCAATCCTCCACTAACGCAGATGGAAACTAATGGATGGTCGCTGACGCACGTGGGCTGCGGTCGCGCTGAAATACATCTCCCTAGAGCATCCCACACGCGCTAGATGGGATTTAAAACGGGGCCAGTCCCTTCGGAGAATACCATCTCGTTCCAAGGGCTGAATATACCCCTGAAAATTCGCACAACGGGAAGGAGTACAGTGTTACAGTATCGTTCAGTGTGAGTACTGTGTTCAGCCATGAAGTCGTATTTTTACATATCAGAGTTACTCATACATCTTTCGGACGTGGATGCGTCTAGAAGACCAGAGCCAGGAACGGGGTACCATTCAGTGAAGCAGAAGTGAAACGTTTACAGTGTAATATAGTTTGAATTATAGCTCCAAAATTAGTTATGTCAACAAAAATAAAGTCACTCTCAGAGTAATATTACTGTAATCTGTTCACTTTTTCTCGTTCCCTGAGCAGAAGGGAACGTGTGGTGCGGAGGGAGAAATACCACAACCGCCTAATCGGCGTGGGGAGACTAACAAGAGCGTTTTTACATGGACATTTATCTTCGCATTTGGTACATATTCATAGCACGCCATTAAGACAAAGAAACAAACGCACTACTGTTCACGACAACCCTTAAGATTCGTAGATCGCATACGTTAGCAAAATTTGCAAAAGGCACGAAACGTCCTTAATTACGTCAACTAGTTCTGAGATGAATTATGAGGCTCAGCGAAAAAGGAAAATTAAGCAGACTATAGTAGGTAAAATAGCTGCTCCAGCACTGAGTTTGCATCGGCGGGTGACATTTGGCAACCTATTTCGCCGTTATGTAGGTCTGCCTTACAATAAATGTGTATTAAGTAAGTGAATGAAAATATTCGTCGTACATAAATAAAACTAAAATCAATGATCAAAACTAAAATCAATGATAAATATATGTTTACACACTTATATTACTGATATTTTTCTTGCTTTGGTATAAAAAAAACTCCTTTATGATTATGTACAAAGCCAAACATTCGGCAAGCTTATGTTCAACACACGCCGTTGATAGCCCATAGAGCTGTAACTGGTCTATTGTTGACTTCAGGTACATTATAATAATGTTAAGCTCAGAAAATGATATTTTTCCACTCGCCACCGTCACCGGCTGTGCTTCCAAAATTCGTAAGCTAATACTTACGTTGCGTGAAAAGCCACATTCTTTGTATGAGTTTCAAAGTTTCACTTTGCGTGCTACAAGGCTTTACCAACGCTCAGACTAGTTTTAGGTTCGTATTGAAAATTGTCAAGAGTGCTGTCCTTAGTCTGTCCATGACTAGAACTGTCGCACGGTTTAGGAACACTTTTCACGTAGAACTTCAGGTGATATGTCTTTAATTTTACTGATGTCGTACAACCTATAAAAGCTGACAGTGGCTTTTAAGCTGTTTAAATGTCTCACTGGCAGCACATATCATAACATCCATTACTTTAAAGCATATTTCTATTTGGTACTGCGATTCTGAATCTTCATTTTTCTCATATTCTTCTACATAGTGGAACTACACTCCTGGAAATTGAAATAAGAACACCGTGAATTCATTGTCTCAGGAAGGGGAAACTTTATTGACACATTCCTGGGGTCAGATACATCACATGATCACACTGACAGAACCACAGGCACATAGACACAGGCAACAGAGCATGCACAATGTCGGCACTAGTACAGTGTATATCCACCTTTCGCAGCAATGCAGGCTGCTATTCCCCCATGGAGACGATCGTAGAGATGCTGGATGTAGTCCTGTGGAACGGCTTGCCATGCCATTTCCACCTGGCGCCTCAGTTGGACCAGCGTTCGTGCTGGACGTGCAGACCGCGTGAGACGACGCTTCATCCAGTCCCAAACATGCTCAATGGGGGACAGATCCGGAGATCTTGCTGGCCAGGGTAGTTGACTTACACCTTCTAGAGCACATTTGGTGGCACGGGATACATGCGGACGTGCATTGTCCTGTTGGAACAGCAAGTTCCCTTGCCGGTCTAGGAATGGTAGAACGATGGGTTCGATGACGGTTTGGATGTACCGTGCACTATTCAGTGTCCCCTCGACGATCACCAGAGATGTACGGCCAGTGTAGGAGATCGCTCCCCACACCATGATGCCGGGTGTTGGCCCTGTGTGCCTCGGTCGTATGCAGTTCTGATTGTGGCGCTCACCTGCACGGCGCCAAACACGCATACGACCATCATTGGCACCAAGGCAGAAGCGACTCTCATCGCTGAAGACGACACGTCTCCATTCGTCCCTCCATTCACGCCTGTCGCGACACCACTGGAGGCGGGCTGCACGATGTTGGGGCGTGAGCGGAAGACGGCCTAACGGTGGCGGGACCGTAGCCCAGCTTCATGGAGACGGTTGCGAATGGTCCTCGCCGATACCCCAGGAGCAACAGTGTCCCTAATTTGCTGGGAAGTGGCGGTGCGGTCCCCTACGGCACTGCGTAGGATCCTACGGTCTTGGCGTGCATCCGTGCGTCGCTGCTGTCCGGTCCCAGGTCGACGGGCACGTGCACCTTCCGCCGACCACTGGCGACAACATCGATGTACTGTGGAGACCTCACGCCCCACGTGTTGAGCAATTCGGCGGTACGTCTACCCGGCATCCCGCATGCCCACTGTACGCCCTCGCTCAAAGTCCGTCAACTGCACATACGGTTCACGTCCACGCTGTCGCGGCATGCTACCAGTGTTAAAGACTGCGGTGGAGCTCCGTATGCCACGGCAAACTGGCTGACACTGACGGCGGCGGTGCACAAATGCAGCGCAGCTAGCGCCATTCGACGGCCAACACCGCGGTTCCTGGTGTGTCCGCTGTGCCGTGCGTGTGATCATTGCTTGTACAGCCCTCTCGCAGTGTCCGGAGAAAGTATGGTGGGTCTGACACACCGGTGTCAATGTGTTCTTTTTTCCATTTCCAGGAGTGTATTTCTTCTCCGGCCTTTCGTATCTGCTATGTATCATCTACAGTCGGTTCTTTTTTAAATCGGGCTGCCCTGCGAGGTGTTATTTAAATAATTTTGCCAAGTCTCGAGCTGGTTTGCCAGTTACTTAGCGTGTAGTGGGTAATCTAGGAATATGAAGTCCTCCCGGTAGTTTGTGAAATGCTCTTTTGTCTTTCCGAGTAAGTCAATGACTTTCGATATTTCTGTGTAATACTTCGTGTGTTTTTGTGGAATAATATTCCATAACTGAACACCACTGAAGAAAGTAACGTCACATTAGGTTTGCCAAAATGCCAGCAAATTGCCCGTATTTTCGTCTTCGCTTATTTCAGCCAGTGTGTTAGAGACCTCTCCTCTTCTATACTTAAGAGAGCCGACTGCATCACCCACCTTGTTGTACTCAATATCTTCAACGTTAGGGCAGATAAATGGCTGCGTATTCTGATGTCTTTAGTTGGTTGCTTAGCTGAGTGCTTGATTTGGTGATTTGGGGGAGGGGACCAAACAGAGAGGTCATCGGTCCCATCGGATTAGGGAAGGAAGGGGAAGGAATTCGGCCGTGCCCTTTCAAAGGAATCATCCCGGAATTTGCCAGAGCAATTGAGGGAAATCACGGAAAACCTAAACCAGGATGGCCGGACGAGGCTTTGAAACGTCATCCTCCCGAATGCGTGATGTCTTAGCAGCATCATTCTATTGATTATGATTTTAACACTGAAAAAAAAAGAAATGAGAGAGAACTAAAAGAAGTTTCAAACAATGGAGAAAAAATTAATTTAGAGGAGCGTGGCAAGAAGAAGATGGTAATGACAGAAAGTAGTGGAGGAAGGACGTCGTGCATATTTCCACGCGTAAGCGCCTCTTAATCAAAATATGTGGCTTCAAATACGAGGGTTGAATGAAAAGTAATGCCTCCACCTTCGTTATCTGGATTTGGATGGGAATATTTTAATAAGTCAAAGGCAGAAATAATCCTTAGAATGTGATCTTTAATTACAAATATTCGCTTTTCCACATAATCCACAGCCAATTGGACACATTTCTGCCAATGATGGCAGGTTTTCTGAAGCCGTCATGGGGGAAGTCGACACCCTGTTTCCGCAACCACAGTCTCACAGTTCTCTCAACGTCTTCATCAGAAGCATACCGATGTCCCCGGAGATCATCTTTCATTATCGGGAACAGATGGAAGTCAGACAGCGCTAAATCTGGACTTTATGGAGGATGCCGTACGGTGGTGAGACTCAGTCTCTGAAGTTCTGCCGTGGTGGCGCGTGAAGTGTGTGAATTGGCATTGTCATGCTGCAGGAAAACATTTCCCTTTTCCTTTCGGTCCCTTGTTAGCCATCGTTTCAGAGTTCACAGTGTTGTGATGTGACGCTCTGAATTTATTTTTGTTCCACCATCAAGGAAATCAACATCGATAACATCATCTGCGTCCCAAAACACTGTGGCCATGATTTTTTCAGCTGAGGGCTGCGCCTTGAATTTCTTTTTCTGGGGCGCGTCTTTGTGTCGATATTCCATATACTGACGTTTTGTCTCTGGGTCGTAATGGTGTACCCACGTTTCGTCTCCTGTCACAATTGATGGAGAAAGGTGTAATCTTCATTCTCATAACGCGAGAGGAGCTCCTGGCAAATTTCAAGACTGCGCGCTTTCATTTCAGGAGTCAACATCCGGGGTACCCATTCTACACAGATCTTCCGATAGCCAAGCAAAGCAATAATTCAACCTACACGTTCTTGTGAAATGTCGATTGTGCTTAAAATATCCATCTGAGTGATATGACGACCGTCCTGAATCAATATGTCAACATTTTACTTGTGAAAATAGGTGGTGGCCGCGCGGTTTACGACACCATGTCGCGGAGCGCGCGGCCACTCTCGCCGGAGATTCGAGTCCTCCCTCGGGCATGGGTGTGTGAATTGTTCTTAGAATAAGTTAGTTTAAGTAGTGTGTAAGTCCAGGGATCGATGACCGCAACAGTTTGGTTCCTTAGAAATTCACACACATTTGAACATTTAAATTCGGTTGTTGCTGTCACAGGACGTCCAACTCTTTGCCACGAAGGTCAGATGTTCCCGGCTCAACATCTTTAAACTTACTCACCCAATGACGCACAGTACTCATATCAACACAATCATCATAAACTGCTTTCATTCTCTGATGAATCTCCTTTAGGATGACACCTTCTGCTGTCAAGATTTCGGCCGGCCGGTGTGGCCGTGCGGTCGGCAAGTTACAGGCGGCGGTAGGTAATACCTGCTGTTCTTTTCGACATATCTCTTACTCTTTCTTTAGGCATAAGACGAGTTACATCAAATGCGGTAGGCTTTAACGGTGTATTGTGAAAATATATATTTATATTACGTTCTATTGCTATGAACTTTGTTTTTCACAAATAATTAAATGAGAAATATTGTTGCACTCATTTTGTTTCTCGATTAAAAACCGGGAATATTATGTGTCCTGAATAATTTTCACGCGAAACCATGTCATTTATGTGAAAATCGGGACTGTCGCGGCAAAATCGAGACGTCTGGTCAACCGAACTACAGGTGTTCAAGGCTGCTGTAAAGGAACTGTCAGGCCATCATATGCCGACATTTATCTTTATTTCTCTACTATAAACTTTTTCTTTTCTGTAGGAGTTTTCATACTGATGTTGGTATATTTCAAGTGTTGTGTAGGCTTACGGTATATATTGAGGTTCCAACCCGAAACTAGGGAGCTTTGCAATTTTGAAAGAGGCAGCAATAGTGACCACCCTTGGTGCTTCATTTGTCATCTGTTTCTCAACGTCGTATTATTTCCAGTGGTATTAGATTTTATGAATGATTTGTATCTTCAACTCATTCTCATACTTCTTCATTTACGTAAAACTTTCATTGCCTTGTTTAAGTCATCCTTTTTGAACCAATCAAATTTTACTACACTACTGGCCATTAAAATTGCTACACCAAGAAGAAATGCAGATGATAAACGCGTATTCATTGGACAAATATATTATACTATAACTGACATGTGATTATATTTTCACGCAATTTGGGTGCTTAGATCTTGAGAAATCAGTACCCAGAACAACCACCTCTGACCGTAATAACTGTCTTGATACGCCTGGGCATTGAGTCAAACAGAGCTTGGATGGCGTGTACAGGTACAGCTGCCCATGCAGCTTCAACAAGATACCACAGTTCATCAAGACTAGTGAGTGGCGTATTGTGATGAGCCAGTTGGTCGGCCACCATTGACCAGTCGTTTTCAATTAGTGAGAGATCTGGAGAATATTGCTGGCCTGGGCAGCAGTCGAACATTTTCTGTATCCAGAAAGGCCCGTACACAAACTGCAACATGCGATCGTGCATTATCCTGCTGAAATGTAGGGATTCGTAGGGATCGAATGAAGGTTAGAGCCACGGGTCGTAACACATCTGAAATTTAACGTCCACTGTTCAAAGTGCCGTCAATGCGAACAAGAGGTGACCGAGACGTGTAACCAATGGCACCCCATACCATCACGCCGGGTGATACGCCAGTATGGCGATGACGAATACACGCTTCCAATGAGAGTTCACCGCGATTTCGCCAAACGCGATTGCGACCATCAAGATGATGTAAACAGAACCTTGATTCACCCGAAAAAATGACGTTTTGCCATACGTGCACCCAGGTTCGTCGTTGAGTACACCATCGCAGGCGCTCCTGTCTGTGATGCAGCGTCAAGGGTAACAGCACCCATGGTCTCCTAGCTGGTAGTCCATGCTGCTGCAAACGTCGTCGAACTGTTCGTGCAGATGGTTGTTGTCTTGCAAACATCCCCATCTGCTGACTCAGGGATCGAGACGTGGCTGCACGATCCGTTACAGCCATGCGGATAACATGCCTGTCGTCTCGACTGCTAGTGATACGAGGCCGTTGGGATCCAGCACGGCGTTCCGTATTACCCTCCTGAATCCACCGATTTCATACTCTGCTAACAGTCATTGCATCTCGACCAACGCGAGTAGCAATGTCGCGATACGATAAACCGCAATCTCGATAAGCTACAATCCGACCTTTATCAATGTCGGAAACGTGATGGTACGCATTTCTCCTCCTTACACGAGACATCACAACAACGTTTCACCAGGCAACGCCGGTCAACTGGCGTTTGCGTATGAGAAATCGGTTGGAAAATTTCCTCATGTCAGCACGTTGTAGGTCGATGAACAGTCAATATGGCTTTAAGCTCCTTACCAGCCTTGTGGCCAGCACGGGAGCACGTTGTAGGGCATGCACTGCCGTCCTTGTGGATCACACACCCTGTTAACAATCATGTCCCGCAGTTTGTAATGTCCAGTGGACCCTCATAAGTAGCTGGGATTTCACTTGAGTATTGTCTTTGAGTAAAAGAGTCATTTCTTTTCGCCTCACTACGTATTTACGTATTTCTCACTGTTGCCTTCTGTACTGTACTGTAGCAGCTATTTCCATGTGTGGTCCAAGTTTCATCGAGCTATGGTACTTGGCAGAGACACGTTGTGCAAAAGCTTCTTTCGTCCTTTAGATTTGTGCAACAGCGTAAATAAATTTATTTAAAAATATCTTTTCGTAACAATATTTATTTTTTTCGGTTTTCTCCTTTCTCTGGATCACCCTGTACTTTTTTTTAACGACGTTGCACTGTGATCTCTGCGAAGGCTTCGTCGTTGTATGTCTCTCCACTGTTTACTTGTTTACATGAAAGCTGTTCGCTTAGACGGAGTACGTATAGTCTTCCTAAGCCTCTTCTGATGCTAGAAGTTAGCGTATAGTTCCAGGTACGACACTGATTTCTGACCTTGTATCTTTATCGTATTAAGTAGGGCCAAGACCAACTACTGTTAATCCCAGTGGCGTTGACCTCTTTATAAGTAGCATACCGAGCGACGTAGCTCAAATGGTTCAAATGGCTCTGAGCACTATGGGACTTAAATACTGTGGTCATCAGTCCCCTAGAACTTAGAACTTCTTAAACCTAAGTAACCTAAAGGCATCACACACATCCATGCCCGAGACAGGATTCGAACGTGCGACCGTAGCAGTCGCGCGGTTCCGGACTGCGCGCCTAGAACCGCGAGACCACCGCGGCCGGCAGCGACGTAGCGCAGTAGTTAGCACAATGGTCTCGCATTCGGGAGTCGATGGTTCATATCTACGCCCGGCCATCCGGGTTTAAGTTTCCGTGATTTCCCTAAATCGCTCCTGGCAAATGTCGGGATGAGGTACAGCTGACTTCCATTTTTAACCCTGAGAAATTCCGAGCTTGTGCTCCGACTCTAAAGGCCTCGATGACGACGGCATGTTAAACACTTATCTTTCTTCCTTTTTTAGTTTTCCTAAGCCTCTTGTGATACACACGAAGTGAGCACATAGTTTCCTTTAAAACAATGGTAGCTGAGCCTGTATCTACTTCGTATGAAATAGGTGAAGAGGATATTCGTTTCATCACTAGGATAGACTTGTCTTCCTGATGTATATAACGACGGAGCCTCACATGAGAGCCCTATTTGGCACTGCGCCCTTTCAAATTTAGCTCCCCCACTGTGTCATATCGTATGGAGAAATCTCGATTCGATATCTTGAAAAATTCACGAAATAAAAGGAGTGCAAGTCTTTGGTGATTCGATCAGTATATAATGATATGAAAAATTTCTGACATCCTCTTGCTGTTCTGATTCACCGACGACGCTTCCATTATTTCTGAAATCTGGTGAACTTTTGGTGCTAGATTTTGGGAGAATTCGACTGGCGAGCAACCAGACGATCTATATAGTTTTCAATACGCTCAACGTGATTCAGGCCTAGACTTTCACCAGGCCAGCCCAGCAGATCCAGCTGGTTTTCTTCGAACCACGGTGCAACAATCCTCATTTGACGGGCAGTAGCATTATCGCGCAGATTCAGGAAGAATCTGGCACATAAATCTTTCGCAGTGTGGGAAATATGTTATTATCTGCTTCTTAAACATATGCGTTAATTTTGCCTTCTACAAAAACTATCGCTGTGAGCTCTGTGCAATAGAAATAATCCCAGATCATCAAAATACCTTAACCAAATATCATTGTCGCCACACCACACACAGGTAAATGGCGTTAACCAGGCATTCGGGAGGTCCACACAATCCCAAGTCACTATCACATCATGTACTGTAACAATCAGATATCTTTCACAAACCAATGGCGGCATAGTTTGTGCCAATTTCAATGACATTGCACGTTTTTTCCTCTGATCAGTGACCAGTGCTCATCAGTACAACGATGAAAAGTGAGTTTTATTACGGGTGTCAATAAGCTCTACACCTTATATATGAGTACAACGAATGTCCTATGTATTGGCTAAGGTTTATGTGTAACTGTTCGTCACTGGCCTTTAGGTCTTAACAGCTGCTTCTTGTCACTGCAGACTGGTAAATTCTTCAGTTGGACTACGATGGATGAAATAATATGTGGCGATCTTACTGTAGGCAGCAAAATATCTCTTAAAACAGTGAGATGTGAATTTAAACTACTCTTTTCTGCAAATAGTAGAAGTTAGAATTTAGAGCCTCGTCTGGATGACTGAAATGGTGTATTAGCTGAAATGGACAGCGGTAAAATAAGACTGTCTGCATGCTTCAGGGAGGTACCACTGCAAACTCCGTCTGAAGTGATAAAGGGAGACTACAGAAATCCTAAGTCGGGACAGCCACACAGAGTTTCTAGTCCAACCGAATAAGTGTCTAATGTTACAAGAAACACCAAGGGGTCATAACATTAAACTTCCACTACTTGGGCCACCGCAGACGGGAAACTATTTACCCTATGGGTACCCAACTTTATAGGAGCGATGTTCAGACTGTGCGCTGCCGGATTTGCTTTCTTAGTAGTATTAATGTCTTGACTTGGCGTTAGGTTTCGGTACTGGTACGTCGACGTAGGGTTGAAACTCAAGCATCAGTGTGCATTACGGTTGCAAACAGTTAACGTGGCTCTGGACAAGGTGAGCAGGACTTTACTCGTAAAACTGTTTTATCAAAACAACAGCAATAGTGCTGCTGCTCTTCGCAAAAATCGACGCATTTGAGGAATGTGGAGAGGTCGTCTTTCCGCACCATGGTGGAAAAACATAATGCGGAATCTCTAGTACCGTTCCAGACTGTCGTAGAGGCAAATGGTCGCCACATTGATCAACATTTGTAAGCAGGAACGTAAATATGGTACGCAATTAACAAATGTTACCTTCTCGTGTGTAAATAAAAATGTGTCGTAAACGTTTGCATCATCGTAATGGTGGATATGAATGCAGTGGTAAGAGAGGGAAAAGAAGAATGAATGGCTGGAAGATCTAAGTTTGGAAATAGGAACGACAGGGATGAAAGGCTAGCTGCTTTCTGCAGACAAAATACCCTTTTGATTGGAAACATATTGTTTAAACATCCCAGAAGACGAAGATACAGAAGGATATCTATGTTGAATGATGACAGGTACTACATTGATTATATCATAATTCAGAACAGGTACAAAAACTGCCTAAAAATGGCAGAGCATACCCTGGAGCAGACACGAATTTGGACTACACGTTATTTGTGGCGCACTTGCAAATAAGTTTGAAGAGAGTGAGAGGAAGAAAAGTAAGAGAGAAATTTGACCTAGAAAGACTAAAAGAAGAAGATAAGGTTTCTGAGTTGGAAAACATATTTATGTCAAATGAGATGGAGAGCCCAATGAAGAGAGTGAAAACGAGAAACGGAAGAGGATGACACAAAATCTTAAGGAATATGCGGAAGAAGGCCGGCAGAGGTGGTCGTGCGGTTCTAGGCGCTACAGTCTAGAACCGCGAGACCGCTACGGTCGCAGGTTCGAATCCTACCTCGGGCATGGATGTGTGTGATGTCCTTAGGTTAGTTAGGTTTAAGTAGTTCTAAGTTCTAGAGGACTGATGACCTCAGAAGTTAAGTCCCATAGTGCTCAGAGCCATTTGAACCATTTTTTTGCAGAAGAAGTTGTAGGGGTGAGGAAGGTCGAAAGAATCAGGGAAGAATGGGTAATAAAGACAGTGCTGGGTAAGATGAAAGAAAGGAGACAATTGACGACAGTAGGAATTTAGAAGGGAGAAGAGTGTACAGAAAGCTCAATAATAGATTCAAGAGAGAAACAGAACAGGCGAGGAAGACATGGATGAAAGGGAGAAACTAGAAAACGAAGGAAAATATAAAATGATGTATAAATTAGGTGCTGACATAGTCTTTGAAGCAAATAAAAGTAGGATAAGTATGGGAATAGGAACAAGTGATGATACTATGGTTCATAAACCGGAGAAAGTGTTGATTCAAATGGCTCTAAGCACAATGGGACTTAATATATGAGGTCATCAGTCCCCTAGACTTAGAAATACTTAAACCTAACAAACCTAAGGACATCACACACATCCATGCCCGAGGCAGGATTCGATCCTGCGACCGTAGCAGCAGCGCGGTTCCAGATTGAAGCGCCTACAACCACTCGGTCATAGCGGCCGGTGGAGGAAGCGTTGGGAAGGTGGCATGGATATGTAGATTGCCGATAGGAGGCTGATCAAAAACAGAGCGATTGTGAATTAAAAGAGGAGACGAGATTTATAGAAGAGGACAAAGGATGCTGCATCTTGGAAGGAGAAGTAGAAAGGGCTTTAAGAGAGATGAAGAATTGTAAAGAAAGCGAAATTGATGGATTGCCATCAGAGTTATATTAATCTTGGGAATGGTGGTGTGAAAGAGTTAACTTATTTATCTAATAAGATGTACGAAAAAGGTGAATAGACAGAAGAATTTCTCTCAGCAATAACGATACCGATTGAAAAGAAAAGCTATGCCAAGAAAGCTTAGGATTTTAGATCATAAGTTTGATTTCTTATGCAGCGAAATTTTTACTAGAGGTCATAAATAGAAGACTTCTCGGAAAACTGGAAAAAAAGTATTGCAGAGGAACAGAATGGATTTAAATGAGGGAAAGACAGAAGAGATTCAACTGGACTGCTGAGAATTATAAGTGAGAGATACATTGAGAGAGGAAGAGACGTTTATACTGTTTTCATTGACTTGGAGAAAGCCTTTGACAGAGTACAGTGGAATAAATTAATTGACATTCTAAGGAAGAATGGTGTCGACTGAAGGGATAGAAGGCTGATTAAGAACCTACACTTAAAACAGAAGATACGACTACAAACTGGGAATGAGATGACAGAGGAAAGTTTGGAAAGAGAGTGAGGCAAGAGGCTGTGTCCCCAATACTGTTTGTCAGATGTTTGGAGCATGTTATTCAGAAATGTTTGAAACGAAAAAGAGAACTGGTGGTTGATGGTAGGAGGACAGAATATATTCGATTTTCGGACGATATGGTGTTATGGTTCAAATGGCTTTGAGCACTGTGGCACTTAACATCTGAGGTCATCAGTCCGCTAGACTTAGAACTACTTAAACCTAACTAACATAAGGACATCACACACATCCATGCCTGAGACAGGATTCGAACCTGCGACCGTAGCAGCAGCGCGGTTCCGGACTGAAGCGCCTAGAACCGCTCGGTCACAGCGGCCGGCGATATAGTGTTAGAGCAGAGTGCGAAAAAAACGATGACTGGAATATTAAAAGAATTAAATAATACCTGTGAGATATTCGGAATGAGAGTTGGAAAAAGACAAAAGTTTATGGTGACACGTAATATCAACTGTAAAGTTAAGACAGGAAGTATAGAACAAGTACTGCTTTCAAATATCTGGGAAGCATAATTACGGACGCCACGAGATGTAAAGGAGATGAAGACACGTACAGCAATTGCCAAAGAGGCATCTAGTAAGAAAAGGAGGCTTCACTGTGGGTTCTTGGACAGGGAACTGAGGAAGAGAATCGCGAAATGCTTTGTATGGAGCGTGTCATTATACGGATCTGAGACACAAACACCGAGGAAAGAGGAAGAAAGAAGAATAGAAGCGTTTTAGATGTAGATCTGGAGGAGGACGGAAGGGATAAAATGGGTAGACAAAGTGAGAAATGAGGTTTTGAGAAGTGTGGGAGAAGAGAGAGAAATTTTAAAGGTAATCAGTAAGAGGAAACATAATTGGCTTGGACACTGTGTGACAAAAGATTGTTTGCTAATGGATGCTATGGAAGGAAAGGTGGATGGCAGAAGGAGAAGAGGACGCAGAAGATACCAGATGGTGGATAGTATAAAGATAGAAAACAATTACGACAAAACGAAGAGGGTAGCAAATCAGAGGACTGCATGGAGCGCTACGTGTGAACACCTAACCCAGGGCAGAACACGTATGATGATGAGTACACCATGTGCGAATTTGGAAGAAAGGTCCGGTGTGTTAAAGACTATGCCATGTTATTCTGATCTGTTAGAACTACATGTACGCAGCATAGATCAATATCGAGGTAGGAGGCGCTGTTGTTAAAATACCGGACTAAGGTAATGGAAGTGTGGGTTCCAAATACGCGTTTTATTGGCTTGATTTACTATTTACATGGTTTCCGTTAATTACACCAGATGAATCCCGAATATTTTTCTCCAACGCGGTCACGTTCTTCCTTTTCTTCAATTAGTTGGCTTTGGGACGTGCCTATTTAGCCATCTCAATAGTAATGTCAATTACGACGATACAAAAGTAAATATAACACAACATCCGATCCCAGATGGGAGAAAATCTCGGACCCGGCCGGTAATCGAATTAAGGTCCCTTCGCTTAGCAATCTTCCGCCCTGACCTCGCAGCTACCAAGGCGGACAGATTACAGTCATTGTCCTCCTTCATCCCGTTCAACTCGGATACAGTTCTTTTCAAGTGACCTTTACTGTTTAGGATAGCATAGATCTCACACCAGCTCCCGTTTTCAGCCATTTGGACCACAAGTGATCATTAGATTCCACCGGAGGGTGTCAGTAATCTGTTATTGTATTTCAGTCCGCAACACAAATACTCATTTCAGTTTTCTGTTGAGGCCCACTAGTAAAAGAACTCGCTAGTGACTGATAGCCTAATTCACACACAGTAGGACAACAGTGCAATTCCACTGCTCTGTATCATGCGTAACTATCAGGAACTATTCCCAAGGTACATTCTGAACTCCCCCCCCCCCCCCCTCTAACACCTCCCTACCTCCCTACACCAGCCATGAACCGAGGCTCTTGCCAAGGTGGGGTGACTTGCACGCCTCAGCGATATAGATTTAGATTACCGTACCGTACATGCAGCCATCATAGAGAAGTATCTATGGAGAGGCCAGACAACGTTGTGGTTCCTGAAACGGGGCAGCAGACTTTCCTTAGTTGCAAGTGCAACAGTCTGGACGACTGGGTGATGTGGTATTGTATCAGTAGCCAACATGGTCTTGGTATATTGGTAGTACGAACAGCTGAAAGCAGAGAGGAAGTACAGTCACAATTTTTCCAGGGGCATGTAGCTGTACTGTATAGCTGAATGATGATGGAATTCTCTTGGGTAACACACTTTGGAGGTAAAATAGACCCCCATTCGTATCTCCGGACAGGGACTACTCAGATGGATTTCGTCATCAGGAACAACAAAACTGGCATTGTACGGGGCGGAAGGTGAAATATTATTCCCTTACTCGGCTAGGTAGGTTAGAGAGAGGGGTATGTTGAAACTAGATGTAGTAGGAATTAGGGCAGTGCGGCGGCAGGAACAAAACTATTGCTGCTCACGTGAATACCGGCTTATAAACACAAAAAACAAGTAGAGGTAAAGCAGAAGTAGGTCTAATAATGATTAAGAGAATAAAAATGCAACTACGAACAACATAGTGATTGCATTATAGTAGTCAAGGCAGCAACGATGGCAACTGCCTACCGCAACAGTACGAGTTCATATGCCTACTACCTCAGCAATTGATGATGAGATTGGAAGAATGTCTGATGAGATAAAAGAAATTATTCGAATAGTTAAGGGAGACGAAAATCTAATTGTGATGCAAGATTTGATAGAAGGGAAAGGAAGAGAACGAAAAAATGTGGAATAATATAACCTGGAGCAAAGGAATGAAAGAGGAAGCCACCTGAATTCTGCACAGAGCTTAATTTAATAATTGCAATCACTTAGTTTAACACTCACAATGGAAGATACTTCATGTGGAAGACACCTAGACTCGCTGGAAGTTTCAGTTTGATTACAGAACAGTAAAACGGAAAGTTCGAAACCAGATTTTAAACTGCAAAATGTTTCCAGGGGCAGATGTACATTCCTACCATAATTCACAGGTGATGAACTACATATTAAAACTGGGGAAATTTCGAAAAGGTAAGAAACTAAGGAGGCTGAACTTAAATAAACTGATAGAACCAGAGGTCGTTGAGAGCTTCAAATGGAGCATTAGGCAATGATTGACAGAAATAAAGCAAGAAAGACGACAGGAGAGGAATGAGTAGTGTTGAGTTATAAAGTAGTGAAGACAGCAGAGGATCAAATAGGTAAACAGACAAAGCCCAGTAGTAATTCTTAGGGGACCAAATAGGTAAATAGACAAAGCCCAGTAGGAATTCTCGGTTAACACACGAGATAATGAATTTATTTGACGAATGCCGAACTTATGAAATGCAGTAAAAGAAGCAGGCAACTTGGAATTTAGACGGTTAAAAAATAAAACTGACAGAAAGTTCAAAATAGCTAAGCAAGTACGGCTAGAGGACAAACTTAATGCTGTAGAGACAAGCCCGACTGCGGGAACAAACCTAAATTTATGGTCTTTGTAAATTTAGAGAAAGCTTTTGATAATGTTTACTAGAATAATTAAAATGCTGAAGTTAACGGGGATAAAACGCAGGGAGTGAAATGTTCTCTATAATTCGAACGGAAATCAACTTCAGTGGTAGGAATCGAAGGACATGAAAGGGAAGCAACAGTTGAGAAGGGAGTGAGACTAGGTGGTAGCCTACCCCTGTGTTGTTCAGTATGTACATTGAGCAAGCTGTGGAGGACACCAGGGAGACGTTTGGAAAGGGTATCAAACTTCAGGCAGAGGAAATAAAAACGTTGAGGTTCGCTGATGATGTAATCCTGTCAGAGACGGAAAGGGCATGGAGGAGCAGTTGAACAGAATGGATATCGTTTTGAAAACTGTTGTAAGATGAATGTGAACAAAAGTATAACAAGGGCAACAGAACGTGGTAGAATTAAATTAGACGATGCTGAGGGAGGTTAGGAAATGAGACACTAAAAGTATCAGTAAAATAATTGGTCACTGCTAAAGTAGAGAAAATGTACAAAATGAAATAGCAATAGCTAGAAAGGACTTTCTTGAAATGAGAAATATGCTACCACTGAATATAAATTGAAACATTAGGAAGTCTATGCTGAAAGTATTTCTGTCATGTGTATCCCTGTACGGAAGCGAAACTTAGAAAATAAGTAGTTAACGCAAGAAGGAAATAGAAGTTTCTGCTGTGCCTCTGTAGAAGAATGCTGAAGTTTAGATTGGTAGATCTAATAACTGTTAAGGAGGTATTGAAACGAACAGGGGAAACGAAATTCATTGCACAACCTGACTAAAAGAAGGGTTTGATTGATGCGGCAGATCTTGAGGTACCAAGGTATCATCAGTTTGGTAATGGAAAGAAGTACGGAGAGTAAAAAGTGTAGAATGAGCCAAATGCTCGAATGTACCAACCAGGGTCACATTGGTGTAGGGTGCAGTAGTTACACAGAGCTGAAGTGACTTGCACAGGGGAGACAAGTGTGGAAAAGTACTTGAAACTAGTCTTCGCGCTGAAGGCCACAATGACAACAACAACAGCAGCAACAACAACAACAACATTTTCAATCTGATATAATGACCTATTTTGAGCAAAACGTTGTCGTCGTTGTATCCGGTATGGGTTTGGAAAACTTTAATGTATTTACTATTCGTATAAGATATAAGGAGTCATGGAACTACGTAACCTGGTCGCTTCTACTGTTTCTTTCTTCCTTTTGACTGCTGCGAAGGAGAATAAATTCTCATATTACCGATTTCTCACTCAATTGATGAACTCTTTACAGGCAGAAAGCATCATGTCATCGGGATAGCTATTCATCAATAACTTTGAGTATTTTCTAGAGAAGTTGGATACGTCCAGCGTTCTTCACATTTTACACTAGTGAACCCGGCAGTTCGTCGCAACTGTTAAATATGTATGAGAGTTGGATACACACTGACAAAAATCATGGGATACCTTCTACTGTCATATGGAGTTCGTTTTGCTCGGTGTAATGCAGCAACTCAACGTAGCACGGACTCAACAAGTCATTGAAATTCCTCTGCAGAAATATTGAGCCATGCTTCCTCTGTAGCCGTCCAACAGTGTGAAAATGTTGTAGCTGCAGGACGTTGTGCACGAACTGACCTCTCGTTTATGTCTCATAAAGTTCGATGGGATTCACGTCGGGCGTCCGAATTAACCAGAACGTATTTCACACCAATCGCGAACCATTATGGCCCGGTGACATGCCGTATTGTCATCCATAAAAATTCCATCGTTGTTTGGGAACATTGAGTCCTTGAATGGCTGCAAATACTGTCAAATTAGACGAACATAATCATTTCCAGTCAATGATCGGTTCAGTTGGACAAGAGGCCCCAGCCCATTCCATGTAAACACAACCCATATCATAAAATGGTTCAAATGGCTCTAAGCACTATGAGACTTAACATCTATGGTCATCAGTCCCCTAGAACTTAGAACTACTTAAACCTAACTAACCTAAGGACAGCACACAACACCCAGTCATCACGAGGCAGAGAAAATCCCTGACCCCGGCGGGAATCGAACCCGGGAACCTGTGCGTGGGAAGCGAGAACGCTACCGCACGACCACGAGCTGCGGACCCCATATCATAATGGAACCACCACCAGCTTGCACAGTGCGTTGTTGACAATTCGGGTCCGTGGTTTCGGGGAGTCTGCGCTACACTTGAATCCTACCATCACCTCTAACCAACCGAAGTGAGGACTCATCTGACCAGGTCACGGTTCGCCAGCCGACTAGGGTCCAACCAATACTGTCACGAGCCCAGGAGAGGCGCTGCAGGCCACGTCGTACTGTTAGCAAAGGCACTCATGTCGATCGTCAGCTGTCGTAGTCCATTAACACCAAATTTTGCCACACTGTCCTAACGGACACATACGTCGTCCGTCCCACATTGATTTCTGCAGTTATTTCACGCGGTGTTACTTGTGTATTAGCACTGACAACTCTACGCAAACGCCGCTGGCCTCGGTCGATAAGTGAAGGCTGTCGGCCACTGCTCTGCACTGCTTCTACCCCCCTCTCTTTGTTTATCTTCTCGTCCGCCTCCTATCTCTGCCAGTCCCCTCCATTCCGTTCTCTATTTTAGTTTCCTCCCCTTCCCTCTCTGTCCATCTCCTGTTCCCCATCCTCAAGTTACAGCATTGTTTACTGATATTGCAAACAAAACCTCGACTGGGAACTGAAGCCGCTTAAAATCAATAGGTAAATCGGCTGGCATTGTTGGTATACTGGGTAAGAGAGAGATTCCTCCCGCTGTTTGATATGTGAGGATAGTAGCTTCAATGACAGTATTTCATGTAAATTCAATCAGCGAACACATAGGGATACAAAGATTCGAACAATTCAGATTCCATAGTAGTATTCTAACCTTAAGCTGTTAAGCCACAAATACGGCTTTCCTGCATTGTGTTAAAACCGATGAAGAGGAAGAAAACATAAAAGCACATTGTTGTCTGTACAATTTTTGTTTAAAATTGCATATTATGAAAAAGAATATATATGTGGGAGGAACAATTTGTCCAACTGTTTAAACGTCCTGCGGTCGCAGCTGAAACCGATCGCGACAATGACAACGAAATCACACATTTTCACAATACTCCAGTTTCTTTCTAGCACTTGGTTTTAACAGGAAACCTGTATGTACATTGTTTCTTAAAAATGATGTAGCCTATGTTCGTCTGAATATTTATTAGAGAATCATGTTAAAATTTGAAGTAAATCTGTCAAGAACTTTTCGAGATTTTTGCTAAAACTTTTCTCCTTTGTGATATACCTGTAACGGATATAAGGCAGAGGCTTTTATTGGTTACTGAGGAGAGTGTACTGAACAACAATACGTCAGTACTTACTTCATTTTCAGACTATTTTTTTGGTTGGTTAGTACCTCCAAATACATGTGACAAAAGCAAGTCACTAATGCTTATGTTCCCTGGTCAGCAGGTCAGGGTTTAAAGCATGGACGTGTGGACGCAAAACGGTTAGTTTGCGTAGGCCACTTACTGTCAGTGACGCAGTTACGACAGTATAGAAAATATCAGGGAGTAAATTATAGGGTGTGTTTATGGGAAGACTGTTTGATGCAGAGAAAAAAAACAGCCACACTGATGTGTGTACGTATTAAGTTACCACATATAAAAATACCTGCACTTATACCCGTTACCCCCTGTACATACATAATTTCCGTCCGAACAGACCTCGGAAGGCCCACCGATACCGACCGACCGCTGTGTCATCCTCAATCGATAGGCATCACTGGAGGGGTATGTGATCAGCACACCGCTCTCCTGGTCGTTGTCAGCTTTCGTGACCGCATCCACTACTTCTTAATCAAGTAGCTCCTCAGTTGGCCTCATAAAGACAGTGCATCCCGCTTGGCAACAGAGCGGCAGACCCGAACGGTCACTATCCGAGAGTTAGCCACAGTGCTTAACTTCGGTGATCTGACAGGAACCGGTGTTACCACTGCGACAAGGCCGTTGGCGCCATCTTAAGCAGCGAAAGTTTCATTATAACCACGTTGTTATAATGGAACTTCTACTACGTGAGAGGGCTCATGAAAAATGAGTGATCATAGGACAATGAAACTTCGTGGAAACATTTATAACGAAATGCAGAAAAGAAATAACGAATAAACCATTGAAAGAATCATATTTTAGTTTTTTCATAGAAAGCAAAATTTGTTAACTGTGTGCCACGTTGGAGTTCGAGGTTACAAAAATTTCTTATATGACGACGATCTGCATGCTCGACAGCCTGGAACCCCTTAGTGATTCCATTTCGCAATTGTCCCCATCACTTTTCGAGCGGTGTATCATGGAATGTTCAGCTGTTTTTCAAATGGCTCTAAGCACTATGGGACTTAACATCTGAGGTCATCAGTCCCCTAGACTTAGAACTACTTAAATCTAACTAACCTCAGGACATCACACAAAGCAGTCCGTATGCGCGCTGCTGTTACGGTCGCAGGTTCGAATCCTGCCTCGGACATGGAAGTGTGTGATGTCCTTAGGTTAGTTAGGTTGAAGTAGTTCTAAGTCTAGGGGACTGGTGAACTCAGATGTAAAGTCCCATAGTGCTTATAGCCATTTGAACCATTTGAACATCATACACATCCATGCCCAAGGCAGGATTCGAACCTGCGACCGTAACAGCAACGCGGATACGGACTGAAGCGCCTAGAACCGCTCGGTCACAACGGCCGGCACAGCTGTTGTAACACAGCTTGTGCACTGCTTGGAGATCACATAGTGGGTTCACCATTCTCAACCATATCAACAGTTACTTCTTCAACAATTCGTTTCGCAATTTGTCATCCACCTCTCCAAGGAGTAATTCCCATTTGACCAGTCAATTCGAACTTTAGAATTATGTTTTTCCATCACGATGTAGAAAGAGGACCTCTCCGTATTCCTTTAATGCGTTGATACTTGTGAAGAGCAGCAAATCTGTTGCTGTTGTTTCTATAAAACAGCTTTAGAGTAAAGTCCTAGTCACTTTCTCTAGACACATGTCGATTGTCCGAAACTGTAATGCACGCTGATGCTTCTGTTGTACCCAAACGTCTTGTAGCAGCTCATATCGGCAAGTCATGACACTAACGTTACTAATAATAAATCCTGCAGTGCACATCTGAACATCATTCCTATATAGTTGGGTTCTCGTAGGGTAAATAGTTTTACTGCTACACTGGCTCAAGCAGCAAAAGTTTGATTATAACGACTATGAAGGATGATGCAGCTGCCCATACCGCTTTCGTTCGATGCAACCCGTAATGTTAAAGCTGGCTTTCATAAAGCGCACGAGATTTTCATTTTCTCTCGCTCGCTACACGAAACTGTTAGCGCTACGGAAAAAATGAGCAGCATCTTAGTGTAGGAAATTTAATGAAGTTAAGTTTGCACTGGAATATGTTTTCGACAGAGTCGACGGTTCGGGAGTTATTCAAGGAAACGTACAAAAGTGTCCAACAAACGCAGCTCCACCCACACTCATCCTTCACCAGTCAGGATTTCTAGTAAGTTGTTCGAGATATTCCCTCCTACCACTGTACAAAAATTTCCGACTACACGAACTATTCCCTATGTCCGATTTTTTTTTGTCTCTATTGATTGGACGATTGTGCCTCAAGCATAGTCAGCTATTTCGTTAACATATTGGTTTAAACTTTCCCGTAACGAGGGGGAAACGATTTTTGTAAACGTTTCGATGAAACTAATTACGTTTGTAGTCACAAGCTCTGACGAAAACAACAATGCAATTGTTTACTTTATACTGTTAAAATTCACAAAAATATTAGGTAAAATTTACACAAACGTCAATTTTTACAATCTGCAACTGCTCGACTAAGCCGGTGGTATAATAAAGTTAGTCAATGAAAGTCAGAAAAGGTTGAATGTGCGGAGTAGTCCTTGATTTCGCAACATTTGTGCAGTGGTAGGAGGGAGTGCCGAAACTCTGACTAGCGGGAGCTGAGTATGGGAGTGTGGGATGCATTAAATGGTTACTTTTGCACGTTTTGCTCGAATGACTTGCAAACTACTGCCTCTAACGAAAACGTGTCCCAGAACAAAATTTAGCTACATGAAATTTCCTACAAACAGGTCCTGTTTATTTTTACTGTAGGACTAACAGTTTGCACCTAGCGAGCGGGGGAGTGTGAAAATCTCACATGTGGTTTTGAAGGCCAGCTGTAACACTGCGGGTTGCACAAAAGGTCAGTGGTAGAGACAGCTGAATCATCTTTCACGCCAGTCGCTTAAGAGTGGCGCTATGAGGACGCAAATCAGGTTTGCTTTAAATACACGCTCTAACGGTCGTGAATATTAGTTACCTTTGAGACTGGACGAGGTGAGTTGATGGTAGTCAGATTCCATTATAATTATCCGGGCTGTTACGCCGTGGTCGGTTGATGAATTCTGTGTCAATTACCAACGTTTCGTCCCCGTCTGCGGGGGACATCTTCAAGGGGGTCTGTAGCTCAGCGGAAGGTCCAACACACCCTCTGGCTCGCTACCGAGCCAGAGGGTGTGTTGGACCTTCCATCGAGCTACAGACCCCCTTGAAGATGTTCCCCGCACACGGGGACGAAACGTTGGGAATTGACACAGAATTCGTCAACCGACCACGGCGTAACAGCCCGGATAATTATAATGGACATGACATTTCCGGCCGTAAAAGTCTACATTTTAGTATTGTGGTCAGACTGCCTTTAAGGCGACAAAGACGCCATTATCAACACTTCACTGAGTTTGACAGAGTTCGTGTACTAGGGCTACGAGAAGCTGCATATTTCTTCTGCGATATTGCAGAAACACTTGGGAGGAATGTAGCCACTGTACATAATTGCTAGCAGTGGTGGTCATGAGAATGTACGGTCGCCAGAAGATAGGGCTTCGGACAGCCACGTGGCACTACCGAGAGGGAAAACCATATTAATCGGCGTATAACTCTGGCGAATTGTACTGCATCTGCAGCAGCAATCTGAACACAGTTGATAGCATAGTGACACAACGAGCTGCTACAAATCCGTTACTTAAGGACAGTTCCGAGCCAGACGCTCTGTAGCGCGCATTCCACTGACCTCAAAGCACGGTCATTTGCGACTTCAGTGGTATCAAGTGAGAACTGAATGGAGGGCAGTGTGGACGTCTGTTGTGCTCTCTGATGAAAGATGGTTCTGCCTCAGTGCCAGTGATGGCCGTGTGTTGGTTAGAAGAAGGCCAGTTGAGGACCTGCAACCAACCTTCTGCGTGCTAGACACACTGGACCTACACCTGGACTTATGGTCTGGTGCGCCATTTAGTATGACAGCAGGAGCACCCTCGTGGCTAACCCACTGACTGTAAATTTGTATGTCAGTGTGGTGGGTCGACCTGTTGTGCTGCCATTCACGAACGGCAGTCCAGGGGTTTTTATCCATCACGATAACGCTCGCCTACTGCGCCGGCCCCAGATCGAATCCGCCCGGCAGATTAACGAAGATGGCAGATGTGCCGGCCAGCCTGGATGTGGTTTTTAGGCGGTTTTCCACATCCTACTAGGTGAATACCGGGCTGGTCCCCACGTCCCGCCTCAGTTACACGACTCGCAGACATTTGAAACACATTCACGAAATTTCACGATTTACACTAGACGCAGACAGGTGGGGTACACTACTTCCTTCCCGGGGGGTTTGGGTGGCGGCAGGAAGGGCATTCGCCCACCCCTTACATTAACATGCCAAGTCCGGTTAAACATGGCCGACCCTGCGTCACCGCGGGACAAGCCGCAAGCGATAGAATAGAATAACGCTCGCCTACATGCCCACATGCCGCTGTTCTGAGTCAATATACTCTACAGACTGTTGACATGTTGCCTTGGGTCCGTGATCTGCAGATCAATCTCCAATCGAGCACATATGGGAAATCATCGGACAACAACTCCAGCGTCATCCACAAACGGCATTAATCGTCCCTGTATCGATCGACCAAGTGCAACAGACATGGACTCCATCCCACAAACTGACACCTGTCATCTGTACACTACAATGTACACACTTTTGCATACTTGCTTTCAACATTCGTGTGGCTACAGCCGTTATTAATGTGCCAGCATTTCATATTTGCAATGGCTTATCTCACGCTTACATTAACTTGTGATCTTCCAATTCTAATCACTTAAATATGTTATCTAGACAAATGTATTACCAAAATTTCGTCATTCTGTATCACTTATTATTTTTTGTTGCAATTTTTTTCCATCAATGTAGTTGTCATGTAATTCAGAAATCTATAGCCTGTATAATGGCGAAAAGTTGTTAGAAAAAAATCTCGAAAAGTTCTTGACCAATTTACTACAAGTGTTTGCACGATACTTTAATAAACGTTACGGCAAATTTGACTGTTTGTTTCAACTTAGGACAACTAAACGTCTCGAAAACGACGCGTTGTACGAAAAAAATGTTCCAGGTGAAAAGGTGATATCAATAAAGGAGACATCTGTCTGCGCTACAACTGGCCACTTTCTAACCACCAATCCTGCGTGAGCGGGGTCAAGTTTGTATTTTCAAACAGGACCCCCCCCCCCAAAATTTTTATTACATATTAGAATTCTACGCCCAAAAATAAGTATGTTTAATCAAACTACCGTTTCCCATTCGTGGTAGATGGCGCTGTTATCGACAACAATCAAGTGTTCCTGTTTTTGCAATTAATAACAGACGTATTTGATTCTATGTTTCATTTAAAACCTTTATGCCCTAATAATTGATACTGAAGTTCAGACTGATATGATTGAACAGTACAAGTAATATGGACAGACATTGACATTTAAGGCAAATAACCTACTTGTTTGGTAATGTAGGTTTCTGTTCCCTACGGGGTTGATAGTGGCAAGCCCCCAAACGATCGGAATGCTTGATTTCGGTGGCACCGCCATCAGGGTGACTGATTTTGGTGTGTACTTTCATCCAACCGTCGTAACTCTCGCGCTTGCCGCTACGCGGCTACGTGGGAATCCAAACCACAAATATTTTAATAATGTGAAATGTCCAGAAAGTGATAGTGACAGGAGCACGTGCTATGGCTACTAGAAGAAAACAAGTACCTCAATGGTGAGAGGCTAGAGGATTCACCAAAATCTGGCAACCCAATGGTGAGAGGCAAGGGGATTCACCGAAATCAAGTGTCCCGATGGGAACGGAAAACTATTACCTTCAGGTCGTTTTCCCTGGATCGCGCTAAACGTAGTTTCTAACCAGACACTGAAATGCCTGAGCTTACTGTACTTACATTCTAATCTGCAACGCTAAAGTTAATTTCAAACATAAATATCAACAGTTAGAACACAAAGATTTATATTTACATTGTAAATCACCGAAATCAAGTGTCCCGATGGGAACGGAAAACTATTACCTTCAGGTCGTTTTCCCTGGATCGCGCTAAACGTAGTTTCCAACCAGACACTGAAATGCCTGAGTTTACTGTACTTACATTCTAATCTGCAACGCTAAAGTTAATTTCAAACATAAATATCAACAGTTAGAACACAAAGATTTATATTTACATTGTAAACGAAAGGTAAAATGAAATGCGTCGATTCTTAATTGCGAACGGCAGACAATGGTTTGAGTAAATCCTACGTACGTTTCGAGATAGAAACTAAATATGAAATAAAAACAGCAGGTTCTCATCTGAAAATTCAAAACTGACCCTGCCCACGCAGTGGGGGTGGTTAGGAGGTGGCCAGTTTTTGCACAGAGGGATGTTCCTTTTATTAATACTAACTTTACACCAGTAGTATAACAGGTATTATCGTGAGAACAGTTCACACAATGGTTCCAAAAACTGTCAGCTGTTCCATAGCCTGGCTTATACAAGAATGATCCTGCTTGGTGAATAATTTAGTCATCTTTATGAAATGTGTACAAACTGAAGGATAGTACGAGAACGCTGCACGCCCAGCAGTCTGACATCACACGTGACATCACACGTCAAAACGACGTAGACTGTTTTTATTAGACGTACCTGGGGTCAGTGGCTTAGGTGATCATGACACTGACGGTCCCAATGGGGGTGATTGTGACGTCGATGGTCTCAGCTGGGATGATCGTGATGTCTAACGCCGGCCGGTGTGGCCGAGGTGCTTCAGTCTGGAACCGCGCGACCGCAATGTTCTCATGTTCGAATCCTGCCTCGGGCATGGACGTATGAGATGTCCTTAGGTTAGTTAGGTTTAGTTCTAGGTTCTAGGGGACTGATGACCTCAGATGTTAAGTCCAATAGCGCTCAGAGCCATTTGAACCACCTGATGTCTAGCGCCTCAGCTGGGGTGTTGAAGCAAGGCCTCCTCCAGAAGGGTCCAGCAGTCCTGGAAAAAACACCCACACACTAGACAAGTATTGGCTGATAAGTGTACTATGCATTTGTTAATTATTTTTTACATTTACTGTTACCTACATGAATCTCCATCCATATCTGTATCAAATCATATAGATATCATCTCAATAGGTATTTGCACCACTAACAGTGTGAGGTCATCAAATACCATTTCAATCCATCTCAGTCTATTTGTGTCGTAAGGCTGCTGTAATTTGCTTGCCTCATCTTCATCTTCATCAGAGATGTACCGATGTACCATTTCAATATATACACTCCTGGAAATGGAAAAAAGAACACATTGACACCGGTGGGTCAGACCCACCATACTTGCTCCGGACACTGCGAGAGGGCTGTACAAGCAATGATCGCACGCACGGCACAGCGGACACACCAGGAACCGCGGTGTTGGCCGTCGAATGGCGCTAGCTGCGCAGCATTTGTGCACCGCCGCCGTCAGTGTCAGCCAGTTTGCCGTGGCATACGGAGCTCCATCGCAGTCTTTAACACTGGTAGCATGCCGCGACAGCGTGGACGTGAACCGAATGTGCAGTTGACGGACTTTGAGCGAGGGCGTATAGTGGGCATGCGGGAGGCCGGGTGGACGTACCGCCGAATCGCTAAACACGTGGGGCGTGAGGTCTCCACAGTACATCGATGTTGTCGCCAGTGGTCGGCGGAAGGTGCACGTGCCCGTCGACCTGGGACCGGACCGCAGAGCCGCACGGATGCACGCCAAGACCGTAGGATCCTACGCAGTGCCATAGGGGACCGCACCGCCACTTCCCAGCAAATTTGGGACACTGTTGCTCCTGGGGTATCGGCGAGGACCATTCGCAACCGTCTCCATGAAGCTGGGCTACGGTCCCGCACACCGTTAGGCCGTCTTCCGCTCACGCCCCAACATCGTGCAGCCCGCCTCCAGTGGTGTCGCGACAGGCGTGAATGGAGGGACGAATGGAGACGTGTCGTCTTCAGCGATGAGAGTCGCTTCTGCCTTGGTGCCAATGATGGTCGTATGCGTGTTTGGCGCCGTGCAGGTGAGCGCTACAATCAGGACTGCATACGACCGAGGCACACAGGGCCAACACCCGGCATCATGGTGTGGGGAGCGATCTCCTACACTGGCCGTACACCTCTGGTGATCGTCGAGGGGACACTGAATAGTGCACGGTACATCCAAACCGTCATCGAACCCATCGTTCTACCATTCCTAGACCGGCAAGGGAACTTGCTGTTCCAACAGAACAATGCACGTCCGCATGTATCCCGTGCCACCCAACGTGCTCTAGAAGGTGTAAGTCAACTACCCTGGCCAGCAAGATCTCCGGATGTGTCCCCCATTGAGCATGTTTGGGACTGGATGAAGCGTCGTCTCAATGAATTCACGGTGTTCTTATTTCAATTTCCAGTAGTGTACATCTAACCCTGTGATGTTTCAGCAGATTGACTTTATATTTCTGAAAGAATATGATGACATGTAGCAAGTGTAAACACACATGCATACACATGCTAATATATATGTTATTGACCTATATCATCATCTGGAGCCTGTGTGCTATGCATAGCGCTTTCAGTCTGGGAGCTAACAGTAGTAGCTTCCAATCGACTCACATTATTTGTGTTAGGTATAGAGCTTTCACCCTAGCAGCTGACAGTAGGAGCAACCAATGGACTGACATCATTCAGAAGTTCTCGGAAAAAAATCAGCTTCAGATAACTACACTACTGGCCATTAAAATATCTACACCACGAAGATGACGAGCTATAGAGGCGAAATTTAACCTACAGTAAGAAGATGCTGTGATATGCAAATGATTAGCTTTTCAGAGCATTCACACAAGGTTGGTGGCGACACCTACAACGTGCTGACATGAGGAAAGTTTCCAACCGATTTCTCATACACAAACAGCAGCTGACCGGCGTTGCCTGGTGAAACGTTGTTGTGATGTCTCGTATAAGGAGGTGAAATGCGTACCATCACGTTTCCGACTCTGATGAAGGTCGGATTGTAGCCTATCGCGATTGCGGTTTATCGTATCGCGACATTGCTGCTCACGTTGATCGAGATCCATTGACTGTTAGCAGAATATGGAACCGGTGGGTTCTGGAGGGTAATACGGAACGCCGTGCTGGATCCCAACGGCCTCTATCACTAGCAGTCGAGACGACAGGCATGTTATCCGCATGGCTATAACGGATCGTGCAGCCACGTCTCGATCCCTGAGTCAGCAGATGGGGACGTTTGCAAGACAACAACCATCTGCACGAACAGTTCGACGACGTTTGCAGCAGCATGGATTATCAGCTCAGAGACCATGGCTGCTGTAACCCTTGACGCTGCATCACAGACAGGAGCGCCTGCGATGGTGTACTCAACGACGAACCTGGGTGCACGAATGGTAAAACGTCATTTATGTTTACAGCATCATGATGGTCGCATCCGTGTTTGGCGATATCACTGTGAACGCTCATTGGAAGAGTGTATTCGTCATCGCTATACAGGCGTGTCACCTGGCGTGATGGTATCGAGTGCCATTGGTTACACGTCTCGGTCACCTCTTGTTCGCATTGACGGCACTTTGAACAGTGGACGTAACATTTCAGATGTGTTACGACCAGTGGCTCTACCCTTCATTCGATCCCTACGAATCCCTACATTTCAGCAGGATAATGCACGATCGCATGTTGCAGTTCGTGTACGGGCCTTTCTGGATACAGAAAATGTTCGACTGTTGCCCACGCCAGCAATATTCTCCAGATCTCTCACTAATTGAAAACGTCTGGCCAATGGTGGCCGACCAACTGGCTCATCACAATACGCCACTCACTAGTCTTGATGAACTGTAGTATAGTGTTGAAGCTGCATGGGCAGCTGTACCTGTACACGCCATCCAAGCTCTGTTTGACTCAATGCCCAGGCGTATCAAGGCCGTTATTACGGCCAGAGGTGGTTGTTCTGGGTACTGATTTCTCAGAATCTATGCGTCCAAATTGCTTGAAAATGTAATCACATGTCAGTTCTAGTATAATATATTTGTCCAATGAATACCCGTTTATCATCTGCATTTTTTCTTGGTGTAGCAATTTTAATGGCCGGTAGTGTGTTTCATGGAAGTGTGATCATACACCTTATGAAGAAACATGTCCTGCCCTTTGTAATATCCTGGGGCCCACCATAAATCATGTTGACTTCAGAGTAATTATCGTTTTTGAATAAAAGTGTCATTTCTGTTCGTCTCATTGCGTACTCCTGTCAGTTACATTCTGTACTGTTCTGTGGCAATTATTTCTATGTATGGTCCAAGTTTCACTAAATAATGATGTTAGCAGCGACACATCACACAGAAGTCACTTTCATCCTAATATATTACATATCAGTATATATAGATTGGTACTTATAGGTGCAATACAGCCAGTATTTGCTCCAAAAAAGACAAGGGGATTGTCACCCAGAAGTGGGGGCATCAGGGCATACATGTTGTCGTCAGCATCTGTAGCACAAAAAAAATCATTAAATCATGCCTATATACAAACACATACGAAAACACACATATGAAATGTTTTCGTTACATACTTAGGTGTCAGCATCAGGATGGCCTTTATCACCCTCTCGAAACTAGTAGTATTGCACAAATGTTTCACTGTTGAAGCCAAATGAATACTGATGCAGGTTCTGCTTCGGATGTGTGCAGGGGAGAGGGTGGTTCAAAATGCTTCAAATGGCTCTGAGTACTATGGGACTTAACTTCTGAGGTCATCAGTCCCCTAGAACTTAGAACTACATAAACCTAACTAGCCTAAGGACATCAGACACATCCATGCCCGAGGCAGGAGTCGAACCTGCGACCGTAGCGATCACGCGGTTCCAGACTGTAGCGCCTAGAACCGCTCGGCCAACTCCGGCCGGCGGAGAGGGTGGAGTGGAGGCTGAGAGTGAGTGAACACGTGCACAAAGAATTCCTGATAGTATCCAGGCTTCAATTGTAGGGGTGTTGTGACGGTTGTGGCCTTGAGGCCTTCTTGATCGCCAACTTTGGTTGTGATGTCGTAGATGAGCTATCTTTGGTATAACATCTTAGTGATCTTTTGACCTTGGGTGAGTGGAACTGGGGGTCTAAAATTCATTGTTTCAACCAGCCTTAGTGATCCAACCTATACTTAATCTGACAGGGTTAACTGCTATGGTGTATGAAATGTTGCAGCTCCCTGCTTCAAGTGCTTGTTTCAAATCCAATGGTTCTAGTAGGAGTTTGGTCATCAGTTCACTGAGACAGGTCTGCAGTGAGCTTAGGGGGTCTCTTGACAGGGGCGTTGGGATATGTAAGGAATGCCTGCATAAATTCTCAGGTTATATTAGTCTGAGATGTCTGGAGGCAATGCAATTAATTCCAAAATTTCCCAAGTGGTCCCACAGATTTAATTGCCGAGGCTTATCAAATATCTCTATTCCACTCCCAAGAGAATATCAGTGTGGCATGTAAGAAAGAGTAGGGCTGGCACTATCACTGGCCATGTGGAGGTGAAGCATGATGAAACACGCCAAACTATTTTGGTCCACATGGGTCCATGTGTGATGCTGCCACATACATCGTCTCTCATAGCGTGGGGCGCATGCTGCCACCGACTTTCGTTCTGCCACACACGAGACGATTCTCTCGGCTGTTTGCGTGAGTGGAGGGACACAACATGTGCACCTGACAGCGGGCAGTGCTCGTTCCATGGGGACCACAGCACTCTCATCAAGTATATCCTCACGGCAGAGACATAAAGTCGAGGTACAGTATTACTGCATAATAAAGTTGTAATAACGTAATTGTAAAAACTCCTGCAACCTGTACTGTGTTTGTGATGTCCCTACTGTTAAATACTGCTACCCTCGTGTCATGCAATGTGTTACAAACGTTCCTAAGAGCTTAAATAATGGACCATGCAATATGTAACTGTTTAATACAAACTATCTTATTTGTGTCCTTCCTACTCCTTGCAGTACAGAGCGACCGCTTGAATATCTTACTTATATTTCCCGCCATTTTCACACTGGACTGACCTCATAGTGGTGGACTTACATGACAATTTATGGAGGTAGCTATCTTGGGCAGCCATCTTGGATTCTGACTTCATGGAAGCAACCATTTTGACCTTGAGGGAACCAACGAGATAACTGCCTTTGAATGGGGTGGAGGGGTGAGGATGGCATAAATCAAGGGAGGGTGAAGGGTTAGGGGATGGGGAATTGAAGGGGAGGGGGGCGAGTTTCATAATTCATTCCGAAAAAGGAGTAGTGGAGGTGATGTCAGGTTACAAATCACTGGGTCACTGTGCCCATATCCTCAAAACTTATGGCTTATGTGTGCTTGTCTTAAGTATTACGCCGCACATTAGAGAAGTGTTGTGCGACTGCCACATGACTTTCTCACATTTCAGCAGTAGGCACAGTCAGAAGAAATTTACTATTTCAAATGTTTATGAATGATTATGTTGTAAAGAACATTAAGAGACATTGTATCACTTCACATACTTCAGTTACTCCAAATAGACACGTCAGTCCAACTGAGTTTCTTTTAAATGTGTCTCTATTAGTGGCAGCTTCACCTATACTGTGCACTCTACTGCAACTCCCATCTCAATGTTGTCTCTAGAATTAACTAATAGAAACTTTTCATTCTCATACAGAAATATTTTTTTAACTGAAACTTATCTCAAGTTATTGGTTAGAAAAACAATTGGTGGAATGACTTTTAGACTGCTGTTTCAAGGTGAATTCGAAGTTCCTTCTGAAATTTAATCTCCCTTATAGACATTCTGGACTGTCCTCCCTGATATGTCTATTATTTGCATTGTCCTAATATGTAAAATGTATTTCACTACACCAACAAATCAGAGTAATAGCTGGTTTTCTTATTTACTTCAAGACAACTGCAGCACATAAAACACTGTACAAATAGCGGTGATTTTCGGAGCAAAAGCCTATTTAAATTGGACCCTCAATTTCTCTCACTATTGCGAATTACTGAACAGTCATGTAGTAAAATCAATCATAGATCGCCTATAATTGGAAACGATAAACTATTAATAATTTTGGGATGTACGCAAACCTGTAATCTCCACACAGAGAATAAAAACAGCCATCATCAACATTAATAACATTTATTTCACTAATTCCATACTGTTTTTTTCTGCATAAATTCCGAAATGTAATCTGAAGCCTGAAATAATTATAACAAACCAAAAAAATTCATATACATCCCCAAAATACATATAGACTGCGTTAAACTTGAACCAAACAAATAGCTTGCATTTTTCACAAAGTCTATAAAATTTTTAGAGGGCAAGAACATTATAACGATGAATGTTTTCTCACACTTGCATACCATCACAATAAAGAAATCATCCACAAGTTAAATCAGAATCAGTCTTGTGCATGAAGCACAGAGGCTGCAGAATAATTTGGTCAATATTCAGCTGAAATTAAAAGAAAATTGGAAATGCTGCAGCTGGTATTCTTTATAGTTTGCACTTCAGATTCTTCAGTTAACAACATCAGATGTGGGATTCGTGAATTAATTTTCACCCCTGAGCACCTGATGACACACACAAAGGCGATATGCTACACAGCTCGTTTCTAAGTTACACATTCATATTCAAATGATTTTTGGCTATCCCGTTTCATTGCTAAGGTAGCATATCATCTGTGGTTTTTTCACACTCTGTTGAATCCATCCCATGGTGATCAGGGTGCATCAAATCCTTCTTGTGTTCTGAGCGTCTGCCACTGCAGAGGTGGTTTGGAGACCCTCATCTCATTCCATCTACTTACCATATTGAAGATGTTTGCAGACTCAATGAGCTCTTTAGATAGTTTAGGATTTTTTTATTGTTTGTGAATGTGCGGCTTCATGAACAGTATAAGTATGTTCGTTAGATTGTATTTTTCAATATTATCGTATGGTGTCGTTTGCCTTCTGAGATTTGGTGTTGGCGGTTAATGGAGTTGAGTAGTCTTGATAGGTCCTCAGTCTCATCATATGGGTTAGTTACACGGTAATCTTCTCTAAATAGCCTCTGTTAAGGAAAGTGGCTGCAAGTGTTCTGCTGCAGAGTAAACCAAGCCCAGTGCAGCTGTAAGCAGTGTGCTCCCTACGAGGTGGCGTGTTATCAATTCTTTTTTCCCTCCGGTTTTAGCTTCAGCATGTGAAAGGCACTTGCAATATGTTAGGTCTCTGTCCAGCTCTTCTTCTTCTCATTTTGCCTTATCTCATATTGTCACAGAGTTGGCTTGCTAAATATGGATTTGGCATTATTAGCGGAATAGAGTGGTTGGATGCCATTCCTGTCGCCACCCTTTCCAGTCTGGGATTTAATTGGCGTCTGTGTGTAGTGTTATCCAAGTGAAAGTGTGAGAATGTTTTCGACATGTTTGTGAATCGCGTAACTGAGCTGGGGTGTGGGTCTGAGTCCACTGTTCACCTACTCGGATGTGGCTGACCGCCTAAGAACCAGTCCAGGCTGGTTGGCACAACACCGTTCACCACTAACCCTCTGGGTGGATTTGATCTAGGGCTGATGTACCTACCCGAATCTGAAAAACAGTGTGCTAACGCTCACTGCTAATCAGGTGGGTCCGCTATCTGTCCAGTGTGACACTTAAAGGTATCCTCTACAATCAGCCATCGTACCTATGTTCCATTTACATACATGTGTATAAGTTTTTGGATAGGGTCCGCCTTTAGCAAAACACAGTTTTGTTTTTTAACCCAGACATGTTTCACTGCAGTTGCAGCATCCTCAGTGGGCTTTTATTTTCCATCTGTTAAAGATAAAGAACGTTCTTAGTTGTTTTGTATACATGTAGCTATTAGTTTTAAAAAAATGTAATTATAGATATTTGAAAAAACACATAAATTATGAAAATCCATACCTTTTTACCACATGGTGTGGTTTTTCTGACGTCTTGTGTTTCTACAATGACTGACAGTTTGTCATCTGCAACCACTTATACCTTAAAGTGGATAAATCGTTTAAGCCAAAATTACGATTTGAAGAACTATGTTATTATTATGCCTGAAATTATTTAATTCTATGTGTGTGTGTGTGTGTGTGTGTGTGTGTGTGTGTGAGTGTCTATTTACATGGTGTTTCACTTACTCTTTTTTCGTCTTCATCACTGTCAAACACTGAATATTGAGTTGCCGCTGCCACTGTCACTGTCACTCATTGTTTCACTGTTTATCAGCTATAAAAACAAAACATGGCTGGCAGTGGAACAGCTGGAGGTGTAAAAACAAGATGGCTGACAGTGGAACAGTTGAAGGTGTTCCTGGCGGCTGTTTTGAACCTTTCAGAGGTGACTGAAATATTTTCACTTTTTTTTTTAAGTGTGTGTTTGTGTGTGTGTGTGTGTGTGTGTGTGTGTGTGTGTGTGTGTGTGTGTGTGTGTGTGAGTGTGTATGTGTGTGTAAAAGGGGGAGACAGAGAGAGAAAGAGAGGGAGAGAGAAAGGGAGGGAGAGAGAGATTTTAGGTTTTAGGATCTTTTTTTTTTCCTGGTGGGTGGGGGAGGGGGGTTAAGATCTCTATAGGTTGGTTTTGTCTGTTAATTCTCTATAGGTTGGTTTTGTCTGTTAATTAACAGACAAAACCAACCTATAGAGATCTTAACCCCCCTCCCCCACCCACCAGGAAAAAAAAAGATCTTGAAACCTAAAATCTCTCTCTCCCTCCCTTTCTCTCTCCCTCTCTTTCTCTCTCTGTCTCCCCCTTTTACACACACACACACACACACACACACACACACACACACACACATACAAACACACACTTAAAAAAAAGTGAAAATATCTCAGTCACCTCTGAAAGGTTCAAAACAGCCGCCAGGAACACCTTCAACTGTTCCACTGTCAGCCATCTTGTTTTTACACCTCCAGCTGTTCCACTGCCAGCCATGTTTTGTTTTTATAGCTGATAAACAGTGAAACAGTGAGTGACAGTGACAGTGGCAGCGGCAACTCAATATTCAGTGTTTGACAGTGATGAAGACGAAAAAAGAGTAAGTGAAACACCATGTAAATAGACACTCACACACACACACACACACACACACACACACACACACACACACACATAGAATTAAATAATTTCAGGCATAATAATAACATAGTTCTTCAAATCGTAATTTTGGCTTAAACAATTTATCTACTTTAAGGTATAAGTGGTTGCAGATGACAAACTGTCGGTCGTTGTAGAAATACAAGACGTCAGAAAAACCACACCATGTGGTAAAAAGGTATGGATTTTCATAATTTATGTGTTTTTTCAAATATCTATAATTACATTTTTTAAAAACTAATAGCTACATGTATACAAAACAACTAAGAACGTTCTTTATCTTTAACAGATGGAAAATAAAAGCCCACTGAGGATGCTGCAACTGCAGTGAAACATGTCTGGGTTAAAAAACAAAACTGTGTTTTGCTAAAGGCGGACCCTATCCAAAAACATATATATTGTAAAAGCAAACACGGAAAAAAAAGAGCTTCAATACCAAGATGATTACATACATGTGGATTAGTAGCATGCACTTTTGCTTCTGTATCGGCAACACACTTATCGATTTCCTCATTTCCTCTGCTACATCGACTATACTTAGGTCTTTGTTCGTGGTCTATCGAGCGAGTTTGACTCAGCCAATGAATAGTGAGGGCTTGATCGCCTTAATTCCGCAGGCTAGTTTCCGAATCGAAGTGGCAATTGAAGTGCAACAGGCAGTTAGAGTGGGTTTATTGTTGTGGTTGTGGACAGTCAGACAGTGCTGGCCAGTAGTTGGTCACTAGAAGTTGTATGTGATGGTCAGACAGTTATTTGTGATATTGCAGTGCAGAAGAACTATGGAATGTTCCTTCAAACACGGATGCGTGTTAGAAGGACCAGGCATCTACATCTACATCTACATATATACTCCGCTAGCCAACAAGCACTCGCCGATCGCGCGAGGGAAAAACGACTCTGAACGCCTCAGTACGAGCTCTTATTTCCCTTATCTTTGAATGATGATCATTACGCCATTTGAAAGTTGGTGGTAATAATATATGCTCTAAATCCTCGATGAAGATTGGATTTCGGGATTTAGTGAGCAGCCCCTTCTGTTTAGCGCATTGTCTATCTGCAAGTGTGTCCCACTTCAAACTTTCTATGAGATTTGTCACGCTATCGCGATGGCTAAATGTACCAGTCACGAATCTTGCCGCTCTTCTTTGGACCTTCTCAATCTCTTGAATCAGACCCAACTGGTAAGGGTCCCATTCAGACGAACAATACTCTAAGACTGGACGAACAAACGTATTGTAGGCTATTTCCTTTGTTGAAGGACTGCATCGCTTCAGGATTCAACCAATAAACCGCAATCTAGAGTTCGCCTTACCCGTTACTTGTGTAATATGAGCATTCCATTTAAGATCATTTCGAATAGTTACACCCAGGTACTTGACTGATGTTACCGCTTACAAAGACTCATCATTTATTTTGTACTCATGCAATAACGGGGATTTTCGCCTTGTTATGAACAGTGGGTTACACTTACTAATATTGAGAGATAACTGCCAGTCATTACACCACGCATTTATTTTCTGCAAATCCACATTGATTTGTTTACAACTTTCGTGTGATACTACTTTGCTGTAGACTACAGCATCATCGGCAAACAGTCTAAGGCCGCTGTCTATACCATCAACCAGATCATTTAAGTAAATCGTAAAAAGCAGCTGACCTATTAGGCTGCCCTGGGGCACACCTGAAGTCACTCTTGTTTCTGTTGAAGTTACCCCGTTCAGGACGATATACTGCACCCTGTCTGTTAGAAAACTTTCTATTCAACCGCATATGTAATTGGATAGACCGTAAGCGTGCACTTTTTGTAGCAAGACACAGTGCGGAACTGAGCTGAATGCCTTTCGACAGTCCAGAAATATGGCATCAACCTGGGAGCCGGTATCGAGAGCCTGTTGTATATCATGCACAAAGGTGGCTAGCTGTGTCTCGCATGACGACAGAATAGAAGGAGTGAGCCATGAGGAAACTCTTCAGTTCAGACTTAAAAGAGTTTGGGCTACTGCTAAGATTTTTGAGTTCTTGTGGTAGCTTATTGAAAATGGATGCAGCACAATACTGCACTCCTTTCTGCACAAGAGTCAAGGAAGTGCATACCACATGCAGATTGGATTTCTGCCTAGTATTAACTGAGTGAAAGCTGCTAACTCTTGGGAATAGGCTAATATTGATAACAACAAACGACATTAAAGAAAATATATACTGTGAGGACAATGTCAGATTTCCCAGACTATTGAATAGGGGTCGACAAGAGGTTCTCGAACTTACACCACATATAGCTCGAACAGCCCGTTTTTGAGCCAAAAATACCCTTTTTGAATCAGACGAAATACCCCAAAAAGTAATACCATACGACATAAGCTTCTGAAAACATGCGAAGTAGACTACTTTTCGTGTTGAAGTGTCACTTATTTCAGATACTGTTCTAATGGTAAATAAAGCAGCATTTAGTTTCTGAACAAGATCCTGGACGTGGGCTTTCCACAACAGCTTACTATCTATCCGAACGCCTAGGAACTTGAACTGTTCCGTCTCGCTTATAATATGCCCATTCTGTCGGATAAAAATATCGGTTCTTGTTGAATTGTGAGTTAGAAACTGTAAAAACTGAGTCTTACTGTGATTTAGCATCAAATTATTTTCCACAAACCACGAACTTATTTCACGAACTACATTATTTGATACTATTTCAATATTACACAAGATCCGTCACTACCAAGCTGGTGTCATCAGCAAACAGAAATATTTTTGAATCACCTGTAATACTAGAAGGCATATCATTTATATAAATAAGAAACAGCAGTGGCCCCAGCACCGACCCTTGGGGAACGCCCCACTTAACAGTGCCCCATTGGGACTGAACATCATTACCACTCTCAATATTGCGGAGAATTACCTTCTGCTTTCTGTTCTTAAAGTAAGAGGCGAACCAATTGTAAGCTATTCCCCTTACTCCATAATGGTCCAACTTCTGCAGTAATATTTTGTGTTTCGACACAGTCAAAACCCTTCGCTAAATCAAAGAAAACACCTAGTGTTCGCAATCTTTTATTTAATCCGTCCAAAATCTCCCAGAGAAAAGAGAATATAACATTTTCAGTTGTTAAACCATTTCTAAAACCAAACTGAACATTTGACAGCAAATTATATGAATTTAAATGCTCCAGTTCTCGATAACTTTAGCAAGTACCTATGGCAGAGAAATAGGTCTAAAATTGTCGACATTATCAGTGTCTCCCTTTTTATAAAGTGGTTTCACTACCGAGTACTTTAATCGGTCAGGAAACCGACCACTCCTAAAGGAAAAATTACAGATATGGCTAAGTGCTGGGCTAACATACATAGAACAAAACTTCATTATACTGCTAGATACCCCGTCTTTAGTGATTTAATTATTAACTCAATCTCCGTCTTGTCAGTATCATGGAGGAGCATTTTAGGTAACAGTCTCGGAACACTTTTTTATAAGAGCGCTATATGATTCCCTGTTGGGACTAGGTTTCTATTTAGTTCACCTGCTATATTCAGAAAGTGATTATTAAATACTGTACATATATGCGACTTATCAGTAACACGGACATTCCCACTACGCACTGATTCTATATCCTCGACCTGTCTCTGCAGACCAGCCACTTCCTTTACGACTGGCCATATGGTTTTAACTTTATCCTTAGACTTAGCTATTCTATCTGCATACCAAATACTTTTTGCCTTCCTAATAACATTTTTAAGCACCTTACAATACTGTTTGTAATGGGCTGCTGCATTTAGATTTTGACTGTTTCTAACGTTTTGATATAATTGCCACTTTGTTCTACTAGATATTCTTACCCCTCTAGTCAGCCACCCAGGCTGCCTGTTTGTGCTAGTACCCTGTTTTGAACGTTCTGACGGAAAGCAACTTTCAAAGAGCACGAGAAATATCTTGAGAAAAGCATTATATTTATCGTCTACTGTATCAGCGCTATAAACATCTTGCCACTCTTGTTCGTTGATAAGGTTTACAAAGGTCTCTACAGCAACTGGATCAGCTTTCCTAAACAGCTGATGACTATATTTAACACGTGTTGCAGCACAAAAATCTTTTAGAGTTAAAATTTGTGCATCATGATCTGAAAGGCCATTCACCTTTTTGCTAACAGAATGCCCTTCTAGTAATGACGAATGAACAAAAATGTTGTCTATGGTTGTTCTACTGTTCCCTTGCACTCTCGTTGGAAAGAATACGGTTTGCATAAGATTATATGAATTAAGGAGGTCTACCAGCATCCTCTTCCTTGCACAATCACTTATACAATTAATATTGAAGTCACCACATATAACTAACTTTTTGTATTTCCTATAAAGTGAACCAAGAAGCTCCTCTAGCTTTAGCAAAAATGTTGTGAAATCGGAGTCTGGGGATCTATAAATAACAACAGTTAGAAGTTTAGCTCCATTAAATTTAACCACACCTGCACAACATTCAAACACTTTTTCAGTGCAGTACTTTGAAACATCAATTGACTCAAATGGGATGCCGTTTTTCACACACATGGCTACTCACCCACACCGCAAAGAGCTCCTCGAAAAGCTGCCAGCCAACCTGTATCCTGGTAAAGGAAGCCTCTGAATTATCTCCTTATTTAAGAAGTGTTCAGATATACCAATAATTTCAGAGTTAACATCTATAAGCAGTTCACTAACTTTATCTCTAATACCTTGCATATTTTGATGAAATATACTAATTCCCTCATTACTCGGATACCTAAGCTTTTTCAAAAGTGGTTCCTTTGTTAGAGAGACTTCCCTTAAGCAGGAATGCCTATCAGTTGACTTCAATCTAAAAAAGGTGCAGCTCTAACACCTACTACCGCATGAGTGATCCCACCAACCCCACCTATGCTGTCAACTATAATCTTTGCCAACCTCCCATTCCCATACCTGTTGAGGTGCAGGCCATGTCTAGTGAAACCCGTCCTGCTGATAGACTCCACTGACACCACTGAAATGTTACCACTGAAATGTCACGCCATACCATCACGCTGGGTGATACGCCAGTATGGCGATGACGAATACACGCTTCCAATGTGTGTTCACCACGATGTCGCCAAACACGGATGCGACCATCACGATGCTGTAAACGGAGCCTGGATTCATCCGAAAAAAATGACGTTTTGCCATTCGTGCACCCAGGTTCGACGTTGAGTACACCATCGCAGGCGCTCCTGTCTGTGATGCAGCGTCAAGGGTAACCGCAGCCATGGTCTCCAGGCTGATAGTCCATGCTGCTGCAAACGTCGTCGAACTGTTCGTACAGATGGTTGTTGTCTTGCGAACGTTGCCATCTGCTGACTCAGGCATCAAGACGTGGCTGCACGATCCGTTACAGCCATGCGGATAAGATGCCTGTCATCTCGACTGCTAGTTATACGAGGCCATTGGGACCCAGGCACGGCGTTCCGTATTACCCTCCTGAACCCACGGATTCCATATTTTGCTAACAGTCATTGGATCTCGACCAATGCGAGCAGCAATGTCGCGACAGGAAAACCGCAATCGCGATAGGCTACAATCCGACCTTTATCAAAGTCGGAAACGTGATGGTACGCATTTCTCCTCCTTACACGAGGAATCACGACAACGTTTCACCAGGCAACGCCGGTCAACTGCTGTTTGTGTATGAGAAATCGGTTGGAAACTTTCCTCATGTCAGCACGTTGTATGTGTCGCCACCGGCGCCAACCTTGTGTGTATGCTCTGAAAACCTAATCATTTGCATATCACAGCAACGTCTTCCTGTCGGTTAAATTTCGCGTCTGTAGCACGCTATCTTCGTGGTGTAGCAATTTTAATGGCCAGTAGTGTATTTATCTGCCGATACCAGGCAGCGACTTTCAATCAAAATGTTCTCCCATGTACAGGAATTACATAATGAATTCGCGGGTATAGATTGTAACACAGGAAAGATGACATATGGGTCTAGCCATGAGTCATTTACTGATAGTCAAAGTTGTTAAGGCGACCTCTCACGTAAAGCGGGGAATGAAGGTTTTAGTCCCGGTCCGGCACAAATTTTCACTGTCGTCGTTCCCATATACAGCTGATGAGTGTTTGTATTCGCAATGTCGTATACATTGCATGTAAGTCTTGCACTGCTGTGGATCGAAGGCGTGACACTGATACGATGTGGTAATGGACGTCGTAACAACAAGAAGTACTGAAATGGAAAGAGCAAGAGTTGTTCATGATTTCAGAAATAAGTTCATTTTGAGGTTGTGAGAACAACAAGCATATACTGCTCCTCTCTATTTGTCTGCTCAGTAACATAAGATAATGTATATTTTTTATTAATGGCTTGATGTGTTACATGTAGCATTGTGGTTGCTAAGGTCTTCTTGTTCAATGTGTGGCAGACGACACTAACGGCCACAATTAATACCGGGCGGATCTATCTTTGTGTATGAACTGAATTTAACTCGTGATCGGGTGCACTAAGATGGTACTTCGTTTACCAAATGGATGCACTACTCATATCATTTTCAAACGTGTATTTAGGAATCGATCCTTGTATGGCTGAGTGCAGCAGGTGTTTGTACATTAATCAGTTGAAGTGTGTAAGGCTTTTGTAATTTTGGAAACACAATAATGATTTTAAAATTAGTCTAGATATCATATCTTTATTTCAGTTGCTCATATTTCGTAGATTTTATTAACTGAAGCATCAATTTTATCAGACAGAAGAGAACAAGCGTGAGGCGTAACCCAATGCCTATGTGGAAGTACTTAAACTAAATAGACGAGTTCCGAAATGAAGTCAGTTTTTTCCATCAGAAACTATATTTGCTCACGTAGAACAATTTTTAGGAGTAGTAAATTATTTTCAGGTCAGGGAACATAAGTTACTTCGATAGCTTCGAGACGACAGATATTCGTCATTTTACTAATTTCGTTTATGGTGTTGTGGCGTTGCGAGGTCATTTTCACGAAATATAGTAAATTTTTATATACGAATACGGGATTTTGGCCTTGGGGAGGGGGACTGAGCTCATAGCAGTTTTATATCACCATGCCCCGCACCCCCCCCCCCCCCTTTTTCTCCATAGGTGACACCCTATAACATCCAGACATTTAGGATTGCTGTAATGGCGGAGCTATAGACCGTTGAACTAGACTGGAAGTTTTCGTTACGTAAGTACAGTCATTTCTCTAAGTACTCTCCAAGACCAGCCAGATCGTTTGTCATTGGCGGCTATGGAATGATGTAACGTATCTAGGCTCCAGTCATGTTCTACCCAAATTTCGAATTGACTGTTTTTTGCTATTTCCGGGAGGTCAGAAATATGCTGATTAAGGATAGTTGGATCAAAACAAGTTCGTCGTGCTTGAGCCTTACTTAGTTTGGATTCCTTGATGGTTTTGTCACTCAAGTGCACTGTGGAGCATCTGTTACTTAGAAAATTGTTTATTATGTATGAGAGTTTGTTGCATGATCTTAATTTGAACAGTTTATATACAAGCCGTTCCCTCCAAACACTATAAATTTAAAGGGAATTTTGTAGTTATCAGAGAAAAATAAGAGTACAAGCAAAATATCTCTCAATATTTAGAAAATTACCTAACTCATAACCTTACATGTTAACAAAAATCCACAAAGCTAATGTCTGCGTTAGACCAGTTTTCAGTGAATATTGGTATTCATGAGAAATTCATTTCCATAACGCACATTTACATTTTGACCACCTTACACACACACACACACACACACACACACACACACACACACACACACACACACACACGAACTCAGTTCTATCAAAGACGTTGCCTGTAACAACGGTCATTCTCCCGAGTAAATTGCTGAGGTGTCAGAACAAACAACATCGTCAGCAAATCCATACAAACACCAAAAGCTGACATTAATCAGGATTGTGTCACTTATGATTTCCAACCATATATCATGGACGTTAATATTATTTGAAAAAGATTATACAAAAATTCATTTGGAAGCAATAATAATCCTGTAAAAAAAGTAATATATTAATAGGGCAGTGCTGGAGGAAAATGCCATAAATCGGGATTGTTCAAAATGAAATGCAAAGTCTCCTTATAAATTTAACGTAGGTATTCTGAAACATCATTCAGGAAGCACACGAATTGTACCAGGTTTAACATAACTTTTCCTTAGAAACACGTATAAGTGAGACGTCCCTCCGGCTCAACTTGCAAAAAATAAAAGTGTATATCCTGAATGTGACGGGGAAACAAAAGAACTGCAGCGTAAGTCGATTTGAACCTGTTTACTATAGTCATGAACTCCATTATCAGTTTTTATCTTCCACACTTCCCCTCAGTATCAAGTTGATGATTCTTTGATGACTAAGTACGTGTCCTACACTCAGTAAGTCTGTCAGCAGTGTTCTCTCGTTTTTCTTCACACAGCTGATGCTTGTAGTGTTTATAACACATTTATATTCTCAGTCACAGACTTCTATCTGGTCTCTGTCTTTTTCAGAACCTTCGGTTGCGTATTTCCGTACAGAGTCTTTCATGCCAAGGCTCCATCTATCTACATGTCTCTCAATGCGCACAAACATACACACACACACACACACACACACACACACACACACACACACACACACACACACACACACTGAAAACATCATTTGCTAACTGTGCAGATGAGTAAAAAGAACATCACAGATTACACGAAGAAGATACTCTCTTTACGTTAAAGGCCAACAACAGGTTAAACCTGATAGAAAATATAGAAAAAAACACCCTGTATGTCAGAAAGATCGGGGTGCACTCTAATCTTGGACTGCTCACTGTACAATTTCAAGTCATCTATACTCTGTAATAACTACCTGCTCGTATAGCTTAACGCGCAACATGCTAACAAGTGAGTCAGGAAAATGTGCCAGTCTCTGTGCTGAAGCGATACATACAGAGTACAGAAACTCTCTTACAAGAAGTGATAAATGAGTCATTCACTTCGGCCAACTTTCCAGATTATTTAAAACAGGTAAATTTTGTGCCTTTGTGAAAGAAACAAAAATTTAGAAAACAGTCAACATTTTAGTCCAATTTCCCTGTTGTCATCATTGTGAAAAATAATACTACGAGGGTCGTTCCGAAAGTAATGCCTCCTATTTCTTTGTGGTGATTTTGGATGTCCGCACCAAGTGTCGTTGGTGTAGTTCTCATGCTTGAATCTTCATATTTCATTTGCAGATGATTCCGTTGTTCAGCGGTAGCTGGCGTCAGCAGAGGAGTGTTCCAAAATGGAGTCTGATATGGACGCGAGCATAAAACAGCGATGTGTGACTGAATCCCTCTCTGCAGAAGAAATTGCGCCGATTGAAATCCATCGACGCTTGCTAAAGGTGTATGGAGACGATACAATAGACATGAACAATGTGAGGTGATGAGGGTGTGCATGACAAGCCACGGGCCGGTCGATTCTGCACAGCTGTCATGCCTCGCAATCAAGAGCGGCTTCCTCAACTCATCCGTGCTGATCGGCGGATAACGACCAGAGAATTGTGTACAAAGCTGAATGCCGGCTGTAATTCCTTGGAAACAATGTTGGAACATCTTGGATATCGCAAAGTCTGTGCGAGATGGGTCCCGCAGATACACCACTGGCGATTAAAATTGCTACACCAAGGAGAAATGCAGATTATAAACGGGTATTCATTGGACAAATATATTATACTAGAACTGACATGCGATTACATTTTCACGCAATTTGGGTGCATAAGATCCTGAGAAATTAGTACCCAGAACAACCACCTCTGGCCGTAATAACGGCCTTGATACGCCTGGGCATTGAGTCAAACAGAGTTTGGATGGTGTGTACAGGTACAGCTGCCCATGCAGCTTCAACACGATATCACAGTTCATCAAGAGTAGTGACTGGCGTATTGTGACGAGCCAGTTGCTCGGCCACCACTGACCAGACGTTTTCCATTGGTGAGAGATGTGGAGAATGTGAAGGCCAGGGCAGCAGTCGAACATTGTCTGTATCCAGAAAGGCCCCGTACAGGACCTGCAACATGCGGTCGCGCATTATCCTGCTGAAACGTAGGGTTCGCAGGGATCTAATGAAGAGCAGACCCACGGGTCGTAGAACATCTGAAATGTTACGTCCACTGTTCAAAGTGCCGTCAATGCGAACAAGAGGTGACCGAGACGTGTAACCAATGGCACCCCATACCATCACGCCGGGTGATACGCCAGTATGGCGATGACGAATACACGCTTCCAATGTGCGTTCACCGCGATGTCGCCAAACACGGATGCGACCATCATAATGCTGTAAACAGAACCTGGATTCATCCGAAAGAATGACGTTTTGTCATTCGTACAACCAGGTTCGTCGTTGAGTACACCATCGTAGGCAATCCTATCTGTGATGCAGCGACAAGGGTAACCACAGCCATGGTCTCCGAGCTGATAGTCAATGCTGCTCCAAACGTCGTGGAACTGTTCGTGCAGATTGCTGTTGTCTTGCAAATGTCCCCATCTGTTGACTCAGGGATCGAAACGTGGCTGCACCTTCCGTTACAGCCATGCGGATAAGATGCCTATCATCTCGACTGCTAGTGATACGAGGCCATTGGGATCCAGCACGGCGTTCAGTGTTACCCTCCTGACCCCACCGATTCCATATTCTGCTAACAGTCATTGGATCTCGACCAACGCGAGCAGCAATGTCGCGATACGATAAACCGCAATCGCGATAGGATACAATCCGACCTTTATCGAAGTCGGAAACGTGATGGTACACGAGGCATCACAACAATGTTTCACCAGGCAGCGCCGGGCAACTGCTGTTTGTGTATAAAAAATCGGTTAGAAACTTTCCTCATTTCAGCACGTTGTAAGTGTCGCCACCTGTGCGTACCTTGTGTGAATGCTCTGAAAAGCTAATCACAGCATCTTCTTACTGTCGGTTAAATTTCGCGTCTGTAGCTCGTCATCTTCGTGGTGTAGCAATTTTAATGGCCAGTAGTGTACTTAAAGAAGAACCAAAAACCAATATGAAGCTGAAGGTGACAATTTTCTGAATAGCATCGTCACCGGAGATGAGACGTGGTGGCACCACTACGAGCCAGAATCCAAAAGACAGTCCATGGAATGGCAACAAGCGAATTCTCCGCCAAAGAAAAGGTTCAAGACACAGCCGTCTGCAGGCAAAGTGATGTGTACAATCTTCTGGGAGAGCCAGGATGTAGTTATTTTGGATGTCCTGGAGCCTGGAGAAACTGTCAATTCACCGCGCTACAAGACGACACTGACTAAGCTGAAAGCCTGAATCTACGGGGTAAGGCCAGAGAGGAAGACCAACTTTGACCTGCAGCATGATAAAGTCAGGCCCCACAGCGGTTTTGCGTCCACGCAACTCATTGCAAGATTCAGCTGGACTGTCTTACCACATCCAATGTACAGTCCCGATTTAGCGCTTTCACACTTCCATTGGATGCTATTCTCAAAGCCGTAAGGAAGTGGTTAGCCTCAGTTGGTTCCGAGTTCACAAGGGCGGCATACGGGCTCTGGTTCATCGCTGGTAAAAGTACATAACGAATGGTGGTGACTATGTGGAAAAATGACAGTCTGATGATGAACTATTGCTCTATTTAGCTGTGCTGTTGTGATTTCTGAATCTCCTGTAGTTCCACGAATAAAAATAGGCTTTAAGATTCTATAATCATTAGAAGAAGCTAGAATAATTATGAACAAGAGATGTAGCTAATGACTGGTTCCGATCATACCTAGCACATAGAGTACAAAGTGTAGAAATAGCAAAAACTTGAAAGAAACCTAAACGATGAAACTCTTATTAGAACCAAAATATGTTTACATGGGAGTTCCTCAGCACGGAATATTGGGGGTTAATACTGTTCCCCATATACATCAATGATTCTCCAATAATGTTAGTCATGGCGAAGAAATCCTCTTAGCTGGTGACAGCAATATTGTAATCAAAATATCCACGGGTGTACTGCCGGTCTATAGTGTCCAACGGGCACAATATTTCGGCGATCAAACATGTCGCCATCATCAGGTGAACTGACGGACTGAGCTCCTGTGAACGTGCCGGCACGGAGATCCGTACGCTATGGCTGCTCAGAGGGAACTGGGTTCGGTCGCGGCGCGCTCCCTCCGCCGTCCGCGCCCCGCGCCACGGTCGCGCGGTGGAACAGATTGCGACGGCGTCTGAGATGACGTCGGTGTGATGGCTCTGTCCGCCGTGATCGTCACAACTATACCTTTGCTCGATTTACTCTTGATTAACCCAATCGCTTATTCCCAAGCCTTGCTAAGATCATAGCTACAGTCACGGTTTATGAGGTCGCCATTGGTGCGAATTTCGATGGCCTCTCTAACAACGCTGTCCCAGTATCTCGACGTCTGCACCAGAATCCTCGTGCGGTCATACTGCATACCGTGGTTTTCCGACAAACAATGTTCAGCGACCGCCGACTTGCTCGGATACATCAGTCGAGTGTGCCTCTGGTGTTCACGGCATCGATCCTCGACGGTACGCATCGTCTGACCAATATACGACTTGCCACATTGACACGGAATCTGGTACACGCCGGCCTTCCTCAAACCGAGGTCATCTTTGGCGCTCCCCACCAGTGCATGAGTTTTATTCGGAGGACAAAACACAGTTCCGACCCGGTGTTTTTTCAGAATGCTAGCGCAACGAGTTGTTCACATGATATTCATTGGACTGTTGCCTGTATACACGTGCCACGTCAATGCTCTTGGAAGAGAGCTGTGGCGGTGACGTGGCACTGTTGTATGGAAAAAATCGAGATTCGAGCAGTGATTAAGTACTTCGTAAAGAAAGGTATGAAAGCAAAGGATATTCATGGCGATTTACCGAATACACTGGGGGACTCAGCTCCTTCATATTCAACTGTTGCCAAGTGGACAAATGAATTTGGTTGGGAGAGCTTAGATGATGTTCCTCGCAGTGGTCAGCCAAGATGTGTCACTACTCCAGAAATCATTGCAAAAGTGCACAAAATGGTCATGGATGATCGCCGATTGAAAGTGCGTGAAATTGCTCACGCTTGCTAGATGTCATATGAAAGGGTGTATCACGTTTTACCTAAGGCATTAGAAATGAAAAAAAAAAATATTTGCAAGATGGGTGCCGCGACTCTTGACGTTGGATCAAAAACATGTGCCGTCGTCATGGAAAAATTACACGAACTGAGGTATGAATTGTTGCCACACCCGCCTTATTCACCTGATATGGATCCATCAGACTTCCATCTCTTTCCAAAAACTGAAAACGTTTCTTGGTGGACGAAGATTCACTTCAGACGAAGAATTGATAGCCGGAGTTGACAACTATTTTGCAGATCTGGAGGAAATTCATTTTCGAGATGGGATCAAGGTACTGGAACATCGTTGGGCCAAGTGCATTAATCTACAAGGAGACTACATTGAAAAAAAAAAAGTTTCAGTGATGTAAGCACTTTATTTCTATTCCGTTCCGAGAACTTTTCAAACCACTCTCATAAATTTACATGGTGCTTCTATAGACCGAGTAACAAACACAAATTTCTTGGAAACAAATATTGATTCTCAGTAGAAGTGGAAATGTCGTCAGTGTGCTGTGCAATTAGAGTCCTGTCATCAGACTGTAACAGCAAGGGTCTTTTAGTTACATACTACTCAAATGTTCATTCTATTCGTAGCTGTGGAATTTTTTTCTGGCGAACAAATGCAGAAAATTAGAACACTGTTTTAAAACTACAAAAATGCAGTAAGAATAATAACCAAAAATAGTAATCAGGCTCATTGTAAAGACGTGATCCGACTATCTGAGATTTTAATCACACTGTGTTAGTACATTTACCAATTGTTTATACACATCAAAAATAGCCTTTATAACTAGTGCATAAAGAGCTCTGCCTTTGGACATGGCACAAGATCTAGGCTGACCTTACGAAGGAAGTATAAATATAAGACTCCAAACAGTATTTTCTGTCAAGGAATAAACCTGTAAAACAAATCTTTCAAGGATGTTGAAGAGTAACACACAGCAACGAATTTCCAAAATCTAAACGGTTCATCCGATTTCTTCGATCTACGTGTCTTTAGAAAGCTATTAGTGTATACCTAAGTTGGTATGAATTACAGGCATGTTACTTGAATAGTAAATGAGTTATTGGAGGTCAAAGTGGTCAATAACTATTGCTCACGTCAGGCCATAAGTACTCCACAGTTACACGAAACAACGGTAGCAGCATGCTTATAAATATATTTATTCATCAATATATTTATTTATAGCCGATATATACTATTCATGAAGAAATTGGTTAAATATTTACTGTGTTTCAAAAAGCAAAGAGACATTAGGCCACTGGTCTACCTTTTGTTCTATTCTTTTGATATATGTTTATTAAATTTGTTTATATACCTAATAATGTGTGTTAGAGCGTGTTTATTGTCCAGCCATACGAATATTTATTTAATTTCAAGTTATTTAAATGTAATTTCAGTACTTCGTATGTGTTTCGATATATTTGTGAGTGTACATTGGCTTTGAGACATGGGGAGAGCGCTCTAGCCAATCACAGCTCTCGTAACTAAGAGAACCGTATGCAGGTTGGGGAGGAGCATCGTTTCCGGAGAGCACACGAGGTAGTTCGGCAGTGCGATGGGGAGTACAGCACAGGACACGGGGAGTGCTGGATGCCACAGCGCGGCGGACGCACGGTCGCAGGAAGACTTGGAGAGTGTGGAGCGGTTTGCGCGTGGTCGCGGCAGATAGAAATACTTTGAAGTGCCGACTTGTGCACTTGTGAGATTTCCGTGGATTCTACAGTGAAGACGTAGTGCGCGTTTAGAAGTGAATATCTCGCGAGCTGTGTTGTTTATAACTAATTACGTGAAGTAGGAATCTATTGTTTCCCCGTTATTCAACTTATATTTTATTTAATTGCTGGACCATGGACACCAATAAGTGTTATGCAGAAATATACCGCATTCTCAAAAGTACTTCTACTATCGTACTCATCATTTAAAGTCGTTAAAATAGTACCTGCAGATTCTATTCAATTGCCATCTTTCATTTATAAATTTATATGTTACATTCATAATTCGCAATTGCCGAGTGATAGAAACTTTCGGCCATTCGATTCATGTGTGTATTCTTATCGTATAATTTAGACTCAGCAGTATTTGACCTGTAATGCGGCAACTACGTATCTCAGCTCTTAGACAACTAAACCAGCCAAAACTTTTAATATTTTAACGTTGAGTCGGAGGGTACGTAGTTAAGGGCCGCTACACCACATCCTTTCATCATTTATTGTTTTGAAAGCCCGCATGCTAGAATACTAAATACCTTGGCGATGGGGACTCTTCTTCATTCAAAGCCATAACAGATAAAAATTCATACAATACAACAATAGAAAAGTTGGAGCGTGTAGGCCTCATCCAAAAGAGGCTTGGTGGTAGGCTTGACCCCTGCTGAAAGAGCATAAAGGTAAAGCACTTGTGGATGGAAAACCACTAGGAGGAAAATGCAGGATTACTCTGAAAGAAATTGATTCTCTTCAGTTATTTTATGGGAGAGTTATCAGGAAAACCACACATAACTTAGAGGCAAAGAGGCGTGCTGTGTGGGCAGTATTTTCCAAAAACTGTCCATTGACCAAACACCAATGCACAATCTGTGTCCGAAAGATGATTGATGTAAATTCAACAACAGAAATGAGACGTATTCACATAAGCACTCATTATCAGAACCTGCTATGAATGCAATTAAGCTCACATTCAGGTTTCCTGCAAACCCTGATTTATTGAGGAAGTGTCTTCACGGAAAGACGCAAAATGCAAATGAAAGCTTCAATAATTTAATTTGGATTAGATGCTCAAAAAGGACATTCTGTGGACTTGATGTACTCAAAATAGGTGTCTACGATGGAGTTTAATGTAACAATAACGGAAATAATGGCAGGACTGAAGTGCTGAAAGGAATTGGTATAGATCCTGGTGTGTTTACAACAAAAGCATTTTACACCATTGACGAGAGCAGGGTCAAGAAAGCTAACAGATCAGTGTGTTACCTGCAAATACAGGCAAGGCAGATTCGAAGAGGAAAGAAGAGAAACCTGGATAATGAGGAGTATCAGTGTGGAGGATTTTAAAATTGAAGTAAGCGTATTACATGTAGAAGTACGAGAAGAAAATTTTTGAACTTCATTTTCTGTTTCACATTTTGTACGGTTTACATTTTTTCTCAAAAAGGATGTGCGCTAATGCTATGAAATTTTCAGGAACTGTTCACAATGTGTTGCTGTCTCGCTGGAACTAAAAAGTTCGAGATAATGCAATTACATTCCGATTTTTAGATGATTGTATGTAGAAAAAAAGTTAATTTTGGATGTGCTAAATTAAAAACTCTGTTAATGATACAATTTGTACCATAAAATAATAACTGTAGTTCAGTGGTCTTATAACTTTCTCAGAACACTACCATAAAATTTTCAGATTAGGTACGTGATTAAAATTTGAGTTAGGGCTTTTTATAAAAAGGACAATAAAAATTAAGAAACAAAAATCTGGCAAAATATTAATCCTGCATACTTTATTATATTTTCCCGTTAAAACACAGCTCTTTTGCTTGACACATGCAAAATTTTAGATTTTTACATTAATAAATATGGCAGGACCTTGCCGTTGGTGGGGAGGCTTGCGTGCCTCAGCGATACAGATGGCCGTACCGTAGGTGCAACCACAACGGAGGGGTATCTGTTGAGAGGCCAGACAAACGTGTGGTTCCTGAAGAGGGGCAGCAGCCTTTTCAGCAGTTGCAGGGGCAACAGTCTGGATGATTGACTGATCTGGCCTTGCAACATTAACCAAAACGGCCTTGCTGTGCTGGTACTGCGAACGGCTGAAAGCAAGGGGAAACTACAGCCGTAATTTTTCCCGAGGACATGCAGCTTTACTGTATGATTAAATGATGATGGCATCCTCTTGGGTAAAATATTCCGGAGGTAAAATAGTTCCCCATTCGGATCTCCGGGCGGGGACTACTCAGGAGGATGTCGTTATCAGGAGAAAGAAAACTGGCGTTCTACGGATCGGAGCGTGGAATGTCAGATCCCTTAATCGGGCAGGTAGGTTAGAAAATTTAAAAAGGGAAATGGATAGGTTAAAGTTAGATATAGTGGGAATTAGTGAAGTTCGGTGGCAGGAGGAACAAGACTTCTGGTCAGGTGACTACAGGGTTATAAACACAAAATCAAATAGGGGTAATGCAGGAGTAGGTTTAATAATGAATAGGAAAATAGGAATGCGGGTAAGCTACTACAAACAGCATAGTGAACGCATTATTGTGGCCAAGATAGATACGAAGCCCACACCTACTACAGTAGTACAAGTTTATATGCCAACTAGCTCTGCAGATGATGAAGAAATTGAAGAAATGTACGATGAAATAAAAGAAATTATTCAGATAGTGAAGGGAGACGAAAATTTAATAGTAATGGGTGACTGGAATTCGAGTGTAGGAAAAGGGAGAGAAGGAAACATAGTAGGTGAATATGGATTGGGGCTAAGAAATGAAAGAGGAAGCCGCCTAGTAGAATTTTGCACAGAGCACAACTTAATCATAGCTAACACTTGGTTTAAGAATCATGAAAGAAGGTTGTATACGTGGAAGAACCCTGGAGATACTAAAAGGTATCAGATAGATTATATAATGGTAAGACAGAGATTTAGGAACCAGGTTTTAAGTTGTAAGACATTTCCAGGGGCAGATGTGGACTCTGACCACAATCTATTGGTTATGACCTGTAGATTAAAACTGAAGAAATTGCAAAAATGTGGGAAATCAAGGAGATGGGACCTGGATAAACTGAAAGAACCAGAGGTTGTACAGAGTTTCAGAGAGAGCATAAGGGAACAATTGACAGGAATAGGGGAAAGAAATACAGTAGAAGAAGAATGGGTAGCTCTGAGGGATGTAGTAGTGAAGGCAGCAGAGGATAAAGTAGGTACAAAGACGAGGGCTGCTAGAAATCCTTGGGTAACAGAAGAAATATTGAATTTAATTGATGAAAGGAGAAAATATAAAAATGCAGTAAATGAAGCAGGCAAAAAGGAATACAAACGTCTCAAAAATGAGATCGACAGGAAGTGCAAAATGGCTAAACAGGGATGGCTAGAGGACAAATGTAAGGATGTAGAAGCTTATCTCACTAGGGGTAAGATAGATACTGCCTACAGGAAAATTAAAGAGACCTTTGGAGAGAAGAGAACCACATGTATGAATATCAAGAGCTCAGATGGCAGCCCAGTTCTAAGCAAAGAAGGGAAGGCAGAAAGGTGGAAGGAGTATATAGAAGGTTTATACAAGGGCGATGTACTTGAGGACAATATTATGGAAATAGAAGAGGATGTAGATGAAGACGAAATGGGAGATACGATACTGCGTGAAGAGTTTGACAGAGCACTGAAAGACCTGAGTCGAAACAAGGCCCCCGGAGTAGACAACATTCCATTAGAACTACTGACGGCCTTGGGAGAGCCAGTCATGACAAAACTCTACCAGCTGGTGAGCAAGATGTATGAGACAGGCGAAGTACCCTCAGACTTCAAGAAGAATATAATAATTCCAATCCCAAAGAAAGCAGGTGCTGACAGATGTGAAAATTACCGAACTATCAGTTTAATAAGCCACGGCTGCAAAATACTAACGCGAATTCTTTACAGACGAATGGAAAAACTGGTAGATGCAGACCTCGGGGAGGATCAGTTTGGATTCCGTCGAAATGTTGGAACACGTGAGGCAATACTGACCTTACGACGTATCTTAGAAGAAAGATTAAGAAAAGGCAAACCTACGTTTGTAGCATTTGTAGACTTAGAGAAAGCTTTTGACAATGTTGACTGGAATACTCTTTTTCAAATTCTAAAGGTGGCAGGGGTAAAATACAGGGAGCGAAAGGCTATTTATAATTTGTACAGAAACCAGATGGCAGTAATAAGAGTCGAGGGGCATGAAAGGGAAGCAGTGGTTGGGAAAGGAGTTAGACAGGGTTGTAGCCTCTCCCCGATGTTATTCAATCTGTATATTGAGCAAGCAGTAAAGGAAACAAAAGAAAAATTTGGAGTAGGTATTAAAATTCATGGAGACGAAGTAAAAACTTTGAGGTTCGCCGACGACATTGTAATTCTGTCAGAGACGGCAAAGGACTTGGAAGAGCAGTTGAACGGAATGGACAGTGTCTTGAAAGGAGGGTATAAGATGAACATTAACAAAAGCAAAACGAGGATAATGGAATGTAGTCAAATTAAATCGGGTGATGCTGAGGGAATTAGATTAGGAAATGAGACACTTAAAGTAGTAAATGAGTTTTGCTATTTGGGGAGCAAAATAACTGATGATGGTCGAAGTAGAGAGGATATAAAATGTAGACTGGCAATGGCAAGGAAAGCGTTTCTGAAGAAGAGAAATTTGTTAACATCGAATATAGATTTATGTGTCAGGAAGTCGTTTCTGAAAGTATTTGTTTGGAGTGTAGCCATGTATGGAAGTGAAACATGGACGATAACTAGTTTGGACAAGAAGAGAATAGAAGCTTTCGAAATGTGGTGCTACAGAAGAATACTGAAGATAAGGTGGATAGATCACGTAACTAATGAGGAGGTATTGAATAGGATTGGGGAGAAGAGAAGTTTGTGGCACAACTTGACTAGAAGAAGGGATCGGTTGGTAGGACATGTTTTGAGGCATCAAGGGATCACAAATTTAGCATTGGAGGGCAGCGTGGAGGGTAAAAATCGTAGAGGGAGACCGAGAGATGAGTACACTAAGCAGATTCAGAAGGATGTAGGTTGCAGTAGGTACTGGGAGATGAAGCAGCTTGCACAGGATAGAGTAGCGTGGAGAGCTGCATCAAACCAGTCTCAGGACTGAAGACAACAACAACAATTATTTTTAAATAAATATTTATATTTTCCGTTAAATCCCCCCTTAATGTTGCATAGGTGTTGTGATCTCCAAACCTTTGAGGACGGTGCACTCAACGGTCAACGTTATGAATTACAAAACAGTGTGGAAGAATAGATGGGGCATGCGCTGTAGGTTCACTGTCAGAACTTTAGTTATCGACACATGTACTTTGGGAGTAAATTCGTCCTCCAAAACAGGCTACTTAAGAATACCGATGCCCAATTTTACAACCAGCCAGACTACAGCAAGTGATAACAAACTATACATTAATAAATAGTACGGGCGCAGCTTACAAACTGCGTGACCTTATCGAACTGCACAGGTGGAGGACGTCTTGGAACGAGGGGGTATTCGCCAGATGGACTGGACTGCCTGATCCTCGACTTAATTTCCATCGAGCATGTGTGGGATGTTCTGGGGAGAGGTATTGGAGAACCTACACAAGTAAGAAGGGCCACCCAGCACTTGTCAACCGCGCTGGCGAGAATGGAGCGCCCTACGATAAGAACTTCTTACTGACCTTGTGGCCAATTTGGTAGGACGTTGGAGAGTATTGATTGCCGTTTGTGGTGATCACACACACTGTTTAAGTACCATGCCCCGCCTTTTGTAATGTCCAGGGGACCATCATAAATCTAGGTGACTTTCCTGTAATATTGTCTTCGAATAAAAGTGTCATTTCTGTTCATCTCACTAAGTATTTCTTTCTATTGCATTTTGTACTATACTGTAGCAGTTCTTTCTATATGTGGTCCAAGTTTCATCGAGCTATGTTACTTGACAGCGACACATCATGTGGAAATGAGTTTTGTCATTAAGTTTTTCGCACCAGTGCACAATGCTGGATCGAATCTGAGCATCGAGCGAACGAGCGCTGGTCTGATACACAGCCCAGTCACACTGTAAAGAAAGAAAAAAGAAGTTGCTTTCCAACTAGAGTTCCTCACTATACAATTTCACCCACAAAATCGCACTAGCTCAACGCTCTCAAAGAGCTCTCAACGGTCTCTAATACGCGGAGTATCACACATACAAACACACAAAACCTACGTTAAAAGGTTCACACTCTTGTACAGATTTCAATTCCACACGCGCTAGCGCTATAAGGGGCGATATAAGCCTGCAGGCTCAAAACTGAGCATACGATAAGGAATTATATGTATCATACAGATCAGGAAAATTTTGTGTTTTAAAAATAAGTTTTTTTTATTTTTTTGTAATCAAACATGTTTTGTATGTTCCAAACTTCACAGAAGCTCTCTTGCATACTTTGCAGAACCAGGACGCCTGGATGAAAGGATATTGCGGAAATAAGGTAGGAGACGAGGTACTGGCGGGATTAGAGGACAAGTTGCGAGTCGCGCTTGGGTAGCTCAAATGGTCGGTCAGAGGGTTAGCTACCCTCCGTAACAAAAAAACTGAGTGAACGGATCAACGAAGAACAGAAACGGATGTCATCGGACGTCCTCCCCGAAAAAAATTCAACGATCAATATAGAACAAAATGAGATTTACAAAAAAAAAAAAAAAAAAAAAAAAAGAGTAATGGTAGAGCACTTGCCCGCGAAAGGCAAAGGTCCCGAGTTCGAGTCTTGGTCCGGCACACAGTTTTAATCTCTCAGGAAGTTTCATATGAGCCCACACTCCGCTGCAGAGTGAAAATTTCGTTCCGGAATAATATTTTTATTGTTTCCAACAATTCTTCCTCATTTACTACTTCAGTCATGTTTATCATGTAGATAAGAAAAAATCCACTCCTTGCAACTGAATGTTGTAGAAACTGAGGAAGAATAGCTACAGATACTAACAAAATTATGAACATTTTGTAATTAAGGCAGTAAGAGCCCAAAATGAAGAACTCAGTCATACATTTGTTCACAGTCCACATATGTTCCATAATGAACAAAACGTTGGTGACATTACGTTGAAAGACAATACACAACTGCCTGTGATGAGTCCATGATGGAATGAACCACTGTTTACTGTTTATGACTGGTTGCGGAATATATTGTAGCCTTACTGTTTGCAGGAACTTGCAGACATTGATGCAATGTATGGCGCACCATGATGTAATGCCCGAAGAGCTCCGGAATGTGTAGAGAGAAGTTTCTGGACGAAATTTAGCACCGTGGGCAAAAATTTACGAGAAACTGGTTTGTCAACTTGCAGAAAGCTGACTAAGATTCTCAGCAAAGAATTATAGCCACAAAATATTCGAACTGACAATGTTGGAGTGCGTGAGAGAAGACTCAGAAATAAGTTGCCAGTGAAATACAGAATTTGAAGAATACAGTGTGGAAAATACTGGCCGAAGAGCAATTCTAGCACTGTCATAAACAGCGTATGTAAGATAAGGGGGCTTTTTTTAATTTTGAATCCAGGGACACTGAATTATGTGGTAATGCACGTGTTGAGTCCGATGGTTGTCACTGGTATGAGTTAAAAGTCGTGTGGTATGTGTTGGAACGTCACGTTAATAAAAAATTAAGTCTTCACTTCTGACTATTAGTTCCTTATAATAAAGCATTCAGGTTAACAGCCTGTAGCATCCACATAATTTTGACCCTAAGGATTTGGGACATCCGCAGATATTATAAAAGCATATGTATGTATGTACGTGTGTGTCAATATATATATGTTCCACATCTCCTCCTAAACCACTTGACAGATTTCATCCAAACGTGGTACACATATCACTTACTGCCTGAAAAGAATCACTGTGGGGGTGAGAACCACCGACCTCCCAATGGGGTGTGGGATGAAAAGGTTCGTAGCACACGGCGCGCAAACAGCCAGATTATATTCATCCAGTATTTGATAGTGAAAGCACTTAGTGACTTGCAACCAACTTTACACATGATTTCAAACCTTCACGGGGCTTTTTCACCCCGATTTCGCTTACAACATTTTCTCTGTTCGTGCAGAAAACTGACGCATCATGTGTGTCGTTCCACCTTATTACTTCTTTACTACTTATGGCACTTGCAACATATTTTGCAGACAGGATTCAGTATACCACTGAATATACTTGCAAAAATATATCACTGTATGATACATAGTTCAGTAGAAATGATGTCACAAACACTGAGCTGCGTGGAAATGTAAACGCAGGGCGAAATTCGCTAGAAATAAAGGTGGGATGTGTATACACATATGTGTGAAATATGTTAAAAGTATGTGAGCTACACACAACAAGTGGGTACATGGACAAAGTCACAGATAAAAAGGTTCTCCTAGACCCCTGGCTGGATTTTAACCAAATTTGGTACACATATTACTTACTATCTGGAAAGAAATTCTGTGGCAGCAAGAACCAGCAACGTCCTATTTTGATGGGGTAATAACATGTAGAGTCAAGGGGAGAGGAGAAGATGGAAAAGGAGAAGGAGGAGATGGACTCAGATAGAGGGGAGGAGCCAATGGACAGAGTAGGGGAAAGGGGACAATGTGGAAAATGAAGAGGAGTAGATGGACACAGAGAGAGAGCAGACTAGGATATGACCAGAGAAAGAGGAGAATTGAACAGAGAGGGGGGGGGGGGGGAAGAGATGGACCGAGAGAGGGTGAGGAGAAGAAGGACAGAGAGAGGGGAGGGGGAGATGGACTTAAATGGGGAGAAGGAGATGGGCGAAGGGCGAAGGAACAGGTGGACAGAGAGGGGACGAGGAAATGGACAGAGAAAGGAAAAAAAGGAGGACATGGATAGAGACAAGCGACGGAAGAGATGGACACAGATAGGAGGAGGAGGAGGAGATGGACAGCGAGAGAGGAGAGGAAGAGATTGATAGAAAAAAGGGGGAGGAAGGTAATGGATAAAGAGAGGGGGAGGAGATGGGCTGAGAGGGGGTCAGGAGGAGAAGGGGAGGAGGAGGATATGGACTGAGAGGGAAGAGGAGGAGATGGACAGACGGAGAAGGAGCAGATGCACACAGGGTTAGGAGCAGATAGACAGAGGGAGGAGGACCATATGGACAGAGAAGGGCAGAAGGAGATGGGCAGAGAATGGGGGGTGGAGGTGTTGAGCTGGTGGACAAAGAGAGTGGGAGGAGGAAGTGGGAAGAAGAGAAGGACGAAGAGAGGAGGAAGAAAGAGATGGACTAATAGAAGATTGGAGTAAATACTGTAAATACCTGGGCAACACTTTGTAGTCAACTAGCCCTGTATAAAACGAAGACATACGCACTTAAATGCACGCTATGAGGGCAGTGAACTGTGAGACCATGGAATAATTCTAATTTCATTTTCGTAAATGAACTAAGAGTCTCAGTGTGTCACTTGACTCTGTGTAGTGAATTTACGTTTAGGCCTTTGTCTTCCAAACTCCACAATCAGCGACCTATTAGCCTCGACTTTCATTAGTTCTATACCTTGGTTAGGCAGGTGGTAGGCCACACTTCATCGTGGGCACGTATCCCGACGTGTGAAATGTGTGCTGAGGCACCTCGTCGGTTTATTCACGTGGCATTTCTTTGCCCAAATTGAATCAACTGTTAACGACAATGAAATTGTGGCAGACAAACTTACACTCACGCTTAATAAAAAAGGGAAATCATATACAAAAACATTTAAAAAGTAACAATAGTATCAAAAATTATGATCATTAAATGTACTGGTTGATGACATGCATGGCACTTATTTGTTAGCTAATGATTAAGTTGTTTCTTGCATTATTAGCTTTAGTTGGTGAATGAGATTTAAGGATACCTTTAAAAATCACCAATAAAACAACAGCAGCTTCTTAACAGAAAATTAATTTGTTGCTGAACATTCGCACAATCTGATACACTGATCCTCTTGCATGAGTTAAATATGTAGTGACATGAAGTGAAAGGTGAGTTGAGTCTATTAGCACAAAATTTATAGACACTGTTAATGTCATATTGTTCGTGGATCGATCTGATTAAGTCTGCTATGGAACGACTTGGCACGCCTACTATCTGCACTACTGACATCTAAATCTACACTCCCAAACCCATCTTACGGTATTTGTAGGGGGTAGCCACAGCCCACCCCCCCCTCCTTTGCCTGTTCGTAAGCCTCCATACGAACTCGGATCTCCATAATTTTACTTTTAAGAACTTTTCGAGAAGTGTATGTAGAAGGAAGCAGTGTGCTAGTCGACTCTTCTATGAAAGTGTGTTCTTTGAGTTTTAGCAGTAAACCACACTATGATGCAGAACACATCTCTTGTAGCATCTGACGTTGGAGATGCTGAGAATCTCCGCGATGCTTTCGCACTTACTGAGCGAACCAGTGATGAAGTAGGCTGCTCTTCTTAGGGTATTCTCTATTTCTGCTAACAAACCTACTTTGTAAAGAAACCGAGTAGAGGAGCAATACTCAAGTATCGCTGGGACGAGAGTTTTGTAACTTTGGAGAAGAAAATCGGCTATACCTCTTCAAACGAACAATTCCAGTATTCACCTTCAACAATTTACAGAAATTACGGTAAACCTAAACTTGAATGGTCTTCCCAAGTATGCGCACAGTGTCACATCACCATATTACTTGGTATACTGAACATAGTCAACATTTTGGATACATAGACAATAAGTTCTTATAATCATTCAGAGATTTTTAGGTAATAAGATAACTTTGATGCCACAGGGAGAGGAGTCAGTAGGTAGTATCAGTTCATGATCAAGCCAAAATGTTATTAGGTACAGATCTGTTCGCATGTAAATTTTTTGTTTGGATGTAAGCTTCGTCACATGCTGTTGTCCACTTGAATTGCACACCTTTCTTACGAAGATCTTTCGAGGTGTGTACAGTGGAGGCTGTGTGTGGAATCAATTTTTGTAATACTTGATCTTCTCCAAGAATGTCTGCAATTGTTTTAAGTTGTTGGATATTAGCAGCCTCCCCGCTGCCGTTAAGCACTTTTCTTTTGGCCTCATACCATGTTTACGTAGGACGTGGCTCAAGTATTGACTGATAGAATTTACTTTTGTTGAGAATGAAGCGTAAGTATAGTGTTTTTAATTTCGACTTTAATGTTTTCAAGTTCACTAGATGTTCCTGTTGTACAGCGCCTGTCTGCATGATAAAATGTTGATAATTTATGCATAGAGGAATGTTTCACTTGTTGAAATAAAGCTGGTCAACTCCACAAGGTAAGCATCTATAGTGTCAGACGTCGAATTGTGCGTTAATCAGTGTTATTTCCCCTGACTTCATCCAGGAGGATCTGCAACGAAGCATCTGGGAAATCTTATCCTTTAATTAACTTATGCTTTGAAGCATGGGGTCAGATCCATGCAGTACAAGGCTGCTATTATTTTTCTAAATCACTTTTACCTACACATGGATGATTAGGCGAATGCAGAGCGGTTTGTTGGGTCACCTTCCCCGTGGCCAAATTGGCCATCATACCCAAGTGTTCGGAGTTTGGACAAGGCATTTCCTCATTACGCATTTAGATTTCCATTCAAATATCCATTTCTCAGGTGGCTGACTGCAGTGATTTCCCACTGGGAAATGAGATCATCTCATCCCTATGCTCATCAGCGACATCAGTTCTGGGAAAACATTCATCACCTGAAATTTTTTGCTAGCAGTTCATCCAGGCTTGGAATGGGATAGATGTCGATTACTACTTGAGCATTAACTGTCACTTTAAATCACTACAGACGTGAAGGTTTCCGTTAGTTTTCTCTTTAATCACAAGAAATGGAGCTCTTTGATTTGACAGGAATTGATCCAGAACGCCTTATTTTTCCAATTTATACGGAACTGTCTATAAAGTTTCCAAGAGTGTGAACGGAACAGATTGTGGCCGAAAGACAAGTGGAACTTTTGCCAGTTTCGAGGTAACGTGAGCGGCATGGTTTGCCATACAGCAGAATTTTGTTGAGAATATAGTGGTAGATTCCTTGAATAAAGAGTCCAGTGAAAGAAAAAGAGTGGCTTCTGAGATTAACAGGACGGCATCTGTCTCAGTGAAACCGAAAGCTGTGGATGAAGGTGGAGTAAAGTGACCACACTAAGGGAAACTGAATTCTCATCAAACCATGGCTGTTGATAGAAGCTTACCACCTACGCATTTTGGATCTGCATATTATAAGGTATCACACAAAACATTTTTAAGTGAAAAAGAAAATAATGTATAGGAACTATATGTATTTTTCTGAAGACTTACGTAGTGGACACTTTTACCTGTCGAGGGGGGTAATGGGGGCAGCACCATTGAATCAGAATCCATATTTATTGTTCTGCTTTCCAGACACATTTTCTAGGCATCTAATGTCTGAAACAAGCGGTTGCAGCAGAACGTTTTCAATCGTATCTTTGTATTAGTATAAATATAGTTGCGCAGATGTGGTTTTAAATTATATAAATTAAGTAATTCAGAATCATAAAAAGGGACTGAATGACAGATGATAGCTTTAAAGGTTTAGAAGTAAATCTGATCCGTAGTACTGTGCGTGATACATGGCACCGCTATTGCGGTGTACATCTTGGCCGCTTTTCCTGACGAGTTGAGTGGCCACCACCGTCAGATGCGTGTATGTTGATAACCGTCTCTGTATCGCCGAAAGGTAGTAAAGCGAGCTACATAATACTACAGAGCCCTACCAGGTTGCAGCAGTCTCTACAAAACATGTGATTTGATGAAAACAACAGTCGAGATCGCAATAACATATGTTCATTATGACCGGTTTTGGCTTATGTTAAAGCCATCCTCAGATTTTTTGGGCACCCTGAGGCTGGTGTTGGCGGCACCTCGGTTTTTCACGTACACTGTCAAAATATATAATGTAGGAACATCGCTAAGTTATGTACAAAGTACATTAATTTGTTTACATCATCATAAAGCTCACACAATTACTTTAAAATTATAGAGCATGCAGTAATTTTTGCTGCGGTAAAATAGGATGTATCTCGTAAAATTCTTAAGCAGGCTATTTTACTGTGCGAATTTACCTAAAATACTGAGTATAAACCGGTTATTACTCTTCATAAAATTAATTTCAAATTTCTCAGTGTTACGCATTCGAGTATAATAAATAGAAAATCGACTAAAAAGTAGAAGAAAGGAGGGTGAAGTACTTAACCAAGGCAATAATAAAACATTATGTTCGTGAGATACATCCTGTTTTACGTTATAATTATGTTGACAGCCTTAATACTTTGTTAACAATCCTTTCACATTGTGTAGCGTTGGTTTGTCGTCACTATTAATATCTTCCTGCTTCTGGAATGAAGTGTTGACGACTGATGATCATGGCTCTAACCTCTGGGGATATTGTCAGTATTGTAATATAAACGGTTATACTCATCATATTGTGCTGCTATCATCTAGAAGACTTTGTAGTTGTATGACGTCGTATATCTTAACATGCTTTATTTTTGTATTTTATATATAAAATATATATAAAATTGTGAATAAAAGGGTATATATTTATATTGCTATCACTCTATTCAATCTTCAAATTGTAAACTGTTTTCTCTAAATATTTTTCGATAAGTACGATCGCAAAAATTACTGCATGCCCTATAATTGCTTTGTTTTAATGTAAATAAATTGATATACTTTGTACATAGTTTAACGTGGTACCCACAGTATACGTTTTTTACAGACTGCTGCCGCCTGGTGGGGCTCTGTAGTATTATGTAGTTTGATAAATTTTCGGCAGTGCGGAGTCGGTCAACAACATACACAAACCTCACAGCAGTGTTGTGTGTTCTATTTGATGTATTTGACGCCTCATTGTCTTGCTGGCTTTTATTTTAGTATGCTTGGTGTTTCACTGGAATGTCTTTTCTGTGAGTTGAACATTATTTTAGTCTATGACGTTGGAGTCACCATAATTTTTTGGCTCTTTCTTTTACGTAATACTTCACACATTAACTCATTGTTTTCAATGGTCAGATGACAGTGTGCCATATGTAGTGGTATTATAATTCGCGTATCCGATGGTATTTAAAACTGAATTAACGTTTTTTTAGAAATTATGTATGATAATTATAAACTTTTTAACTTATTCGTAACACTTACAGGCGTGAATTTGGCAATATAACTTTGCCGAAACTAGTAATCAGGACATGTGTCAACTACGATCTGGGCAATAAAACTTCTGTTTTGGAATTTTTTTTACATTGACGCCTTAGACAACGCAAGTAATTATAGAAAAATTTTTACTAAAAAATAATGGAATTAGCTTCCTACGTCAAACCCACTGACAACAATGATGTTTTACACTGAAATTACCGGGTGGAGACAACAATATGGGAACACCAAAAAAGCAAGTCATAATCGTACTCTAATACGGTTTAGGAAACCTGTCGGGTTTCAAAACACCTTTCAGTAATCTCGGAATTGATAAATAAAGATCCTGCATGGTTTTCAAAGGAGTCTTATACCATTCTTGCTACAAAATAGTGGGAAATGCAGGTAACAATGATGATGGTGGATAGCGATCACACACCCTTCTCTCCAAAGCAGACCACAAAGGCTCAATAATGATGAGAACTGCTGACTGATGGCCAAGGGAGATGCGAAATTCCATCTACGTGCTCACAGAACCAGTCCTGGGCGAAGCGAGGTGTGTGAACAGATGTCTTGTCATCTTAGACAAAGCATCAACTTTGGGGGACAAACATTCTACCACGAAATGAACCTGATCAGCCAAAATGGTAACATAATCCTTGACAGCAATTAGAGCTTGCACAGTAACCACGGGGCCCATGGAATACTAAGATATGGCCGTCAAAATCATTAGTTAATCCCCAGTCACGTATCACTCTCAGGAGGTAAACTCGGCCATACGTTCGAAACAGTCTGACGGAAGATTTGCCTGACTAAAAAATGACTTTCATCCATTTCTCCGTTGTCCAGGTTTTATGGCTTGAGCACCACGTTTTCCTGTTTCGGGGATGTGCATGCTGAGGAGTAGTTCTCGAATTCCAGCTCCACATGCAAATCCTAGCTTATGGAGTTCCTTTCGTGTCGTTTTGGTGCTTACACGATTTGCGAGTGGGACATTCAGTTCTGCAATCTCTTTGGCTACTGTCATCTTCTTATTTTTCGTCTCCGTCCTCTTCAATGACCGTCTGTCGCGATCAGTCAACACATACTTTCGTCCGCGTTGTGATGACTTTTTTCCACTTTCCCCGTATGCCATATAAATCTTCTATACGGTGTCTCTTGAAACAGCACACACACACTTCGCCTAACTTGGTTTCGGAAGCATCCATCATATGAGAACCAACAATTTGCCCACGGCCGAATCCACTGACAACTACACAGAACAGCGTGCTGTCGACGACTGACACTGGCACTGTTCTGAGGACATAGCACAGGTGCTGTTCGTGGTCAAATGCAACAGCGCAATGTGCAGGATTGGACGGTATCTGCATTTATGCTGATGCTTGCATTTCTCGCGGTGTTACAATATTTTTGTTCAACCCATGTAGTGTGACCACCTCTCGACACGCACTATTACTGCGCCGGAAAAGAAAATGTGCAAAGAACGCTTTTCCTCATTGACTCCACCTACCCCTAAAAATTGTCTAATTCAAGATAATTTCCACACCCCGGCGACCTACTACCATCACTTGTAAACGGCATGTAGCACGCTTGCAGCTGACAGAAGCTGAAATGGTTTCCTTGTGTGGAATGTAGTGGTTGTATACAGGAATAGTTTCCGTGCGACTGTGACAAGGCTGGATACCCCAACTACTTATGAGTCACGAGGTTAATTAGTATGGCTGATGAACCTGTGCTGATGTGGAATCGACTTAATTGCACCCCTATGGTGAAGTCTATGAATAATCGCAGCTGTGATTAGAAAATATGCGATTGCTGTTGTCATTTGCTGTTTATGTATATATTTTCATGTTGTCGATTTGATGATCTAAAGGGGCAGCAACCGAACAGCTAGACGAAGTCAAGGTCTCCGACTGTTCTACATTTTGTACAAGTTTCTTGTAGATAGAAGCAGATGAATCACTTACGCAACTTGAAACAATCTTTACGCGATGGCAGAGGTGGGCTTTAAAATTTTCGTGGCAAGCATATGAGACAGATAATGTTGCCGGAGACAGATCCCCACATAGTTGTTGAGGTTCGACACGTGCCGCGTTAGTTTCTGCCTGAGAAATTTAAAAAAAGGGGAGATACACAGTATTTCATCTGGAGTAGGTTCTGGAAGTCTTAGTTCTTATTTTCAGATCTGATAGTCTGGTGAAAACCGAATCATGAGTCGTAGAATCTATGTACTCCTTCTACACGTGAGGGTTTTGTCCATAAATTTACATCTGCTACTAAGGCCTTGCAGCTTCGGGAATTATATAAGTTTGATGTGATGAAATATTAGTCGAGCAGGTGCTACGTGAGTTTTGTAGCTACAGTATGCTTCTAACATGTTACAAAATTCCTCGAATGTTAACAAAACTGGGTATTTCTATTTTAGTAGGAAAACTTTTTCAGGCTTAGGTCAAGATAAGAAAAAAGTTCGATGGAGCTCTTGTTCGCATACCTTGGATGCTGTAAAATGTGGTCTTAGGCGCTGGATACATGCGCCCAAGACTTCTTTCGTGTCATCGAATAACTGGAGCACAGAAGGCTTTAACGAGACCTAGATGATTTTCTGGAGCTTCTACTGTGACGATTGCTGTTCCAGTTGTTGCAGCAGTAAGCTGATCTTTCCCTCGACCTGTGCCCATTGCTCCACCAGTTACTTGTGTCGTCGTTGTTTGAGCCACATTTTCATAATTTCCATACACATTGCCTCTCGTATTTCTCCAGGTCGTTCGATGTGAAACGCTTTTACTTTTTTTAGATTCACAATGAAATTAATCAACAGAGTGATTGCAAGGTACAGACACGACCACAATACGAATCCAGAGCCAAGGAGATAAATTGTAGCACTCTGTCCAAGAATTTAAAAGAAGAGTCCAGCCAAAGTCTATGAATAATGCTAAGGTCGTAGTATCCAGAAGAAATGCAGAATCCAAGTCCAGTCTGATTGGTGTAGCAATCCAAGCGACGTAATGAACTGCAGTCAGAGTAGTTGATATTAAAACGACTAAGAACAGCATCATGAACTTTAATATCGCTTTACGTGTGACCCTCTGGTCAGGGCCTGTGACGTGCCAGGGTGCGTAGCAGTGGCATGACGTGGAAAGTGGAAGAATCATCAACACCCTCAGTGTTATGGTCGTTGATAACTGAAACTATGGGCATGTTTACGTGTGGCGGCAGTAGCACACTCGTTTTTTTCCGAACCTTGTTTGAATCACTGGATAGTTTACTTCTTCTGCAGTGCAGTAGATGAGCTTGGAAACCACTGATCGCGACCAACCCGAGCAGCAATGTCGCGATACGATAAACGGCAATCGCGATAGGCTACAATCCGACTTTTATCAAAGTCGGAAACATGATGGTACGCATTTATCCTCCTTGCACGAGGCATCACAACAAGGTTTCACCAGGCAACGCCGGTCAACTGCTGTTTGTGTATGAGAAATCGGTTGGAAACTTTCCTCATGTCAGCACGTTGTAGGTGTCGGCACCGGCGCCAGACTTGTGTGAATGCTCTGAAAAGCTAATAATTTGCATGTCTCAGCATTTTTTTCCTGTCGGTTAAATTTCGCGTCTGTAGCACGTCATCTTCGTGGTGTAGAAATTTTAATGGCCAGTAGTGTACTTACATAGGATGTTGTGATGCAACCAACAGTTTAAAGTTGTGACATGCTGGAACATAGTTTCCAGCAGTGTAAGAGCAAATACATGTGGTGGTGTGAATCGATCCACTGTTCCATACATCATGCGAGCACATGTTAGAATGAAGAAGATATAGTGGCTAAAAGCAGACATTATAATAAAAACAATAGCCACTATAAATACTTAAGTCAGAGTCTCACGTAGCAGATGTAGTAAATGGATGACAATGGCAGCAAAGTGATGAAGATGAAAATATATGAAGAGGATTAGCCTGAGAATGCTAGTATATAGAGTCGCTATTATGTGTTTTGTAAAAGGTGTGCACAGAAAGAACAAAAGTGAAAAAATAAAAAAGAAATCAATATATGATAATGTGGATGTAAATTAAAAGTAGGTAGACCTAAAAACATATGCACAAGTCCGTCTAGCCGTAATTGATACATCAAATGGTCAAATTACAGTTACTTGTCTAGTCAAAAGAAGTAAAACACGAAAATAACAATCAGGAATCCAGCATATGCAAATTAAGATACACAGATGCAAAGTATGTGCACACAAGAAAATATGCTGTGTAAGGTGAAACATGGTGTATGGAACAGTGGATAGATTTATACCACCGCATGTGCTGGAAAGTATGTTGTTGTTTGGGTTACAACGTCCCACTAAGTAGCTTTGAATTTTCATTTTTCAACGTCTATCATTTTGTAACCATGTATATTTTATTTGGTGACTGATTGCTTTCAGAGTGCTTGACAATGACCATATACTAAAACTGCAGTCACAATAAATAATATTTTAACATTGTAACGCAGAATAACTTCATTTAGAACGATGAGATAGCTCACTTTTGGGAGCCTCCTTCATACAATCCCCCTACCTTGCTGCCTCTGCCGTCCACCTCCCCCAATCCTCCACAAATCAAGTTTAGCACACAAGAGCCCACATGTGCTACGTTTGAAATGGTGGGAAAATCACAAAACCAAGGTGGGCAATTGCTCTATTGGTGGGAAAATCAAACATTTCTATGTTAACTCCTGGGTCACCTAAGTCAAGCCTGTGCAGTAATAATCTGTGGGCACAGAGTCCCAAGATTAGATTCGAACAGCCCACTTGTCCTAAGTTAAACATTACAGGAAAATCAAAATCTAAGATGGAAGAACTAGCTAAATAGTCCTCCTCCTCTGCACTGCTATCTGAATGACCTCCACCGCCTCTGCAGACAACAGGCACCAAGTCTCACAACCAGTCAGTGTCACTGTGTTTGTAGTGGGACAGGAATGGTTTCGCTTATTTGTGTAAGCAAACTGGGACGTTGCCAGGTGGCAGTAGCTCATGCTAAGTGCCACACTGGGTCACAATGACGCATGTGGGTAAGTTAGCTCGTATCAGCTTAGGCCACTGTGAGACCTAGTAACACTAGGTGTCGGTTGCTCTTTGTATAGGTTGCCACTGAGATGAGTCTGAACATTTCTACACAAGTACTACTTGATCTCGCCAATGTGGGCTACTAATACCGTTCTATCAAGTTTAAAATTTGGATTTCCCCGACCATCTTTCACCATAGCCAGCTCCACTGGGATTTTGTGGGCGCCTTTCTCGGAGCCAATTAGCTCTTCATAGGTCAGGTGGTAAGTTCCTATGGGACCAAACTGCTCAGGTCATCGGTCTCTAGGCTTACACATTACTTCATATAACTTTAACTAACTTACGCTAAGGACAACAGACACGTCCATGTCCAGGGGAGGACTCGAACCTCTGACAGGGGGAGCCGTGTTAACTGTGGCAAGGCGTCTCAGACCATGCAGCTACCTTGCACAGCAACTCTTCATAGTAAATGCTTTCTCAGTTTACCCCTTTGTGACCAGCGTGCACAATATGGATGGCTCTTGCACATTATGTGTACTGCAGCAGCTTTGTTTTGATGGAAGGCCTTCCCATTACATTTATTATAGACAGTGACATGCAATATATCAGCCGTGATTTGGCTTCTTTTTGTGCCCACTGTGGCATTCAGCACCTGTGCCGTGCATGTTCCCATCCTGTGTCGAGTGCATTGAGCGATTGTAATGCATGCTAAAGGACCACATGTTCAAGCTGGTACCCACCCATAGCCTGTATGATGCCTTCCTCCTCTTTCATACTTCTTACAAGAACGTACCCTCACAGAGAGGTTTTGCCAGTGGAGATCTTGCATGGCTGGTTTGATGAGGCCACTACTTTCTGTCAAGGCACTGAGTGTGGGACACCTTCACAGTGGCTGAGCCACTTCCAGGATATGTCAGTCTGCCATCGATTCCAAGATTTGGTGCATCGACTTCTGTTTTGGGAAACAACATTGGTTTCCCGAGATGGTCATATATTGGATGGAATGCCATATATACGATCATCTCTCTTGACGGCTTGACATAGCAGAGACACGCGGCCCAACTCTGCACATGGCTAGACCTGCCACTTTCCTTCCCGTTTGGTAGCCTCTTATCCATAACAGGTCTAACTCCTTTTAGAGAGTTGTATGGCAGTGCCCCTCCAACATGATAGCTGGTCCGAAGCACAGACCGCCCCTGAGCGAAAGCACACAGACTCTGTTGCCACCACCACGGGGGCCAGAGTTGCAGTGGACAGCAGAGGGGCTATCACTAATTTCTCCAGCAAGGGGAAGGATGTTAAATTCCACAGGACCTGCTAGACGACGTCCCCTCATGACACCATCAGCATGTCTAACTGGCATGGCTGATTAACATGGCAGACATTAAAGGCTGCCTCCAGAAGGCATTCCAGATGGTGGAAACTTCTTTGCCACTTTTTCCTCAGATGCCAATCAAATGTCAGATTACATCATCTCACCCAGCGAGCCAACTAGGATGGAACAGGATATGCGTTTCAACATCATGCATCGCTAGTCACTCTTGCATTCTGTCCTTCAGGTTTTCTGTGAGATACACATCCGTCGATGGATAGGTGTCATTGATCTGCAATATGCTAATTAACTCACTGCATGTCTTCTGTGATGTTTTATGAAGTGCCCTGATACACATCTTGTTTGACTAAAGAACACGGTATTATCAGATTGGAAGCTACAATGTTTACAAGTCAGTGGATATAAAACCTGTTCTTGGCTCGTCACATTTTGTCATTTTTCATCTATTTCTCCAGGACTTCCATCGAAAAAACATTAAGAAGCAGTTATATCACTGCACTCTTTTCAAATTGTACCAGAGTCATAGCTACTATAAACTTTTGTGTAACAAATAAAGAGGCATGGCATGTTTGGGTGACTTAAGGTTCAAATGGTTCAAATGGCTCTGATCACTATGGGACTTAAGATCTGTGGTCATCAGTCCCCTAGAACTTAGAACTACTTAAACCTAACTAACCTAAGGACATCACACACATCCATGCCCGACCGTAACAGTCACGCGGTTCCGGACTGAGCGCCTTAACCGCGAGACCACCGCGGCCGGCGTGACTTACTGGATGCAGACGTCCTAGTAAGTAATAACGTTATAGCATGTGCACCTAGAGATCACTAACTCCAAGTCTCATCACCACCTCACCAGGATGAGATTTATGAGCTGGCATATAGTTACAGTACTTAGCCACTTGAGTCATTGGACTGCTGCTCCTCTCATCCGACAGAGGATCTAGGAACTGGTGCCCAGAATTGATGAAAGTTTTTTGTCGCAAAATGCTGTGCACATCTAGAATGTTGACTGCTACTCTCATGCCATATAGTTCTGTTTCATCATCTGTGTTTGCAACGTATTTGATGGTTGCAATTCGATTTGTCACTTCATATAAACGTATGTGGCTCTCAATTTCAGACGGTACGTAACTGATACACGTAAGTTTCACCCGTTTTGGCTGATGGGTTCTCACACAAACACACCATTCTACCATTCGTACCCCTTGTGATGGTGTTACAGCATTACATCATGTATGTAAACATCTGATCCCGACCTACTAACAAGCATGTTTTAATGCTTATCTTGTCCCAATACAATGTCCATATCTTCATCCTTAATGAAACTTTTCTCCAACCCTATCACATAATCTGAAACTCTCTCTATATCGTTCACCATACGGATAATCCTCTTCCCTTGGCCAGTGGTAGAGTTGCACTTGACCACAATTAAAACACTCCTGTGCAGCCACAACCCTTATACAATACTCCCACCAAACATCTTATCCTTACCCAGTTCTGCAACATCCTGTGCCGCTATCAACATCTGGCATAATCACACCATCCCCTACAACTTCCTGACCCACATTGACCATACCTGTTCCACTTATATTATTGCCACTGACCTCAATTTCATAGTACACTGTCCAGTCACATTAAGGTGACTACCTGTCTGAATAGCCATCTTTTACAGCCCACAACAATGCAAGGCAACGACAGGGTTTTGGAACCATGCCGACTCTAATACTACGGCCAGCTATGCTTGCTTTCGCGGTTGAGGATTCTTGGGGCAAAATGCCAGACTGAGGTGGTCCCACAGATTCTCCTTTGGGTTTAATTCCGGGGAGCTTGGTGGCCAGTGGAGTACGATAAACTCATCCACATCTCACTTTAGAACCGCATGTGTACACTGTGAGCAGTATGACACGTTGCATTATCCTGCTGATAACTGCCATCGTGCTGAGGAAAAACAACCAGCATGAAGGCGGTGAGCACGGTCCTCAAGGATAGATGCATACTTGTATTGATCTATTGTGTCTTCCAGATTGACAAGATCACGCAGGGAATGCCTCCGGCCTGGACCCTCCGACAATTGTTGCAGGGTGTTTGCTTGCAGATATTTTACGCCATACATGCCAACGGTCATCTGACCAATGCAGCATGAAACATGATTCATCGGAAAACGCCACCCATTGTCACTCACTGGACGTCCAGTTTTGGTCCTGGCGCGCAAATTCTAGGATTCAACTCTGATGAACATCAATCAGAATTTGTGCGAGAACCAATGCATAGAGCGAAGGCCAATACTCGAATTACCGTTGAGGAGACACCATTGGTGGAGCCTTGGTTCATCTGCGCAGTCACGCCTATTCGCCTGCACACTCCTTTCAAAGAATTTTTTAAACATCGTAAGATGATTCTGTGACGTAAATTTATCTGCTAATTAAGGGTATTCAGGGGTTTTTCTGGAATATTTAGAATCTTACCCTTTCCATCCCGGTGAAATATTAGGAAATTAGTAGCAGTATTGGATATTGTGTGTCCTGTCTCCTGCAAGTGAGCGCTCAAAGCTGACTTTGCACAGTCATTACCAGTATGTTCCTTAAATCTTATTTCGAAGCTTCTTCCTCTTTGGCCAATGTATTTTGAAGGACAGTTGTTGCAAAACATCTTTATCTGAGTAAATATTTATTACCTGTAACGGAATCGCAGTGGGTACTAAGGCGTTATAGGGACTTCAATAGTATTTGAGAGCGTTTCGAAGTTAATTATAATAGTACTTTGCACATAAGTGACTCAAAACAGAATTTATTGTTTCTGATTATTATAGATTGTTTTTAAAAATGGACAGCCAGTCCCTAAAATTTCAGTGAGGGTTCCTGCTTGCACACTGTCTGTGACGCTGCGCAAGTACGGCTTTCCGCATAGGCCACGCTGCAGAATACGGTTGGTTTAATATCGGCAACAGCAATGCTTCCTCCCCAGGCTAAATTGGAGGTAAAATGTGACATTATTCTGACAGTTGTTCTCCATCAACGTTTCAAACGTTTGGAGACTATCTTTATAAATTATTAATTTAATATCCACTTCGTTCCCGCTTTCATGTTTCTACCGGCTCATTTTTTAGGTTTCGGGCTAGCCGTAGCCCCCTTTTTCTATCGGTGTGACATTTGCGAGTTAGTTAGTTCAAATTCCTTGATGAGAATGTTAGGGAATGTGCTTTTTTCTGGATTTTAAACTGACTGCAAATAGACACAAACTTAATTGCTTTTATTTTCCATTCCTAGCCGCTGTCAAAATGCTAATAAGATGTTTTATACATTTGTGTACAGATAAACAACCGATGATACAAATAATGTTTGTGAAACTGTTCGTGTCTCTGAATAAAGATTTTGATAGTCGCAGTGCTTCTTCTTATTCAACATGGAATATTTCGCCTGTGGCTGCCGTACATATAAATCATTAGTATCATATATAGTGTGAAGGTTGCAAAGTAGTGATTAGTACATTAACATCTATTCGAAAACGATATAAGCTTGTCACACACGGCTCAAGGGACGTATCACATTAGGCAAATATAACAGAATAACGTCTAATTAAACTACAACAATTCAGAGACCATAGATTCGGTGAATATCCCTCACCAGCTACTGAAACTTGGAGGATAAGTACCTTTCTAAAATTTACTACAACTTGGAGGCTGAGTACCTTTCTAAAATTTACTGAAACTTGGAAGATGAGCACCTTTCTAAAATTGCGGTGAAACTCGCCAGGATCCGCCCTGCTTTAGATTCCGTTTAGAAGTCCACGTATGTAGCAAACTGATGAATCTTTAACGCATTGAATTTGTTATCGGGAGCACTTCAAGTCAAATTTGCACATATTTCACTTGTTTTTCGTATTTCATGACAGTCCTACATCACGTGTGCCCGAGTTTGTGCACATCGAAATTGAATTAATTTCCTAACGCTGAGAACTTTGCTCTTGAACGACTTCACCTGCACTATAGTAAAAGAAAGATAATACTCTGTCAATTCGTAGAAGTTGGTGAGAAGCTACCTGTGTGTACATTCTATAACAGCACTCAGGTTTAGTCCCAATTCAAATAAACTTACGGTCTCGACAGGGAAAAAGCTTCCAAACATCCCTGTTTATGTTTAGCAGTCTGGCAATGTACTATTTGGAACACATCATTTAAATTTGTGACGTCGTGTGACTTAAGTAATTGACCTAATGACATCATCGTCCTTATTAGTTCCATCATCAATGATGACATCGCTTCCTCACCGTTGGGAAGCCACAACTCTCCTCATCTAAAGTCTATCATAGTGCAGTATTAAATGTGAAAGATCTAATGAAAAATCCAAGAAGACGGAAATAGTCCAAGAGTGATAGAAGAGGGAGGAGCAGGGTGACAGAGGAGGGAGGAACAGAGTGACAGAGGAGAGAGGTGCAGAGTGACAGATGAGGGAGTAGTAGAGTGACAGAAGAGGAGGAAGAAGCAGAATGACAGAGGAGGGAGGCGCAGAGTGATAGCTAAATGGGTATCACAGTACTTGTGGCGTGCACATGGGTTTTTTTTTTTGTTAGTTTAGGTTCCTCTCCACGAGAAACAAACCGTCGGCCTACAAAATTACCAATTATTAGTTCGCCTAAATAGGTCATTCTAAAGCATTTAAATATGCTAAATCTCATGTTAGTAAATTGTCGAAGTGTCTGTAGCAAGATCCCCGAATTATTCTCCGAAATAAACAGTAGTAATGCCAATATTGTATTAGGTATCGAAAGCTGGTTGAAACCAGACATAAATAGCAGTGACATTTTGAACTCGGATTGGACACTGTTTAGGAAGGATGGGACTGATGCCTTGGGAGGTGGTGTGTTCATTGCAGTTAAAAGCTGTTTAAACGCATTTGAGATCGCTACTGGGTTGGATCGTGAAATAGTCGGGGTAAAGCTGTCAATCAGAAAACGAGTGATATCTTGGCAACAAACAGACCTGATCTTTTTGAGGAAGCTACTCTGGAAGAAGGTATTAGCGATCATAATGTCGTTGTGGCTTCTATGTCAGTGGAGGCTGCTGAAAAACCAAAGAAACAGCGTAGGGTTTTCTTGTTTGTGAAAGTAATGAATACCTTCATAGTCAGCTCGAAGCATTCACCGCGGGACACAAAGATATTGAGCATGTTTGGTCGTAATTTGAAGGTTTTGTCCATCACGTGTTAAGAGAATTATGTGCCTAGCAGAAATATAAGGGAGGGAAAGGATCCACCTTGGTTCAACAAACATATTAGGAAGTTGCTGCGAAAGCAGAGAATTTAGCACAGTCATTTTAAACGTAGTCACTGCCCCGCTGTCAAACATAAATTATGCGAAATGAAAGCAGCTGTCAAAAGATCAATGAGACATTATTTTAACGAATTTGAAAGCAGTATTTTGTCTGCAGATTCTAAAAATAACCCCCAAAAATTCTGGTCGTACACAAAATCTATGAACGCTACGAGTAATTCAATACCTTCTCTTGCTGACAGTACGGGTAATGCAACGGATGATGATAAACAGAAAGCCGAAATTCTAATCCTAGCTTTCAAAAACTCGTTTACGGTAGAGGACTGCAGCACCATTCACACTTTCAGTTATCGAACAAACACAAGGGTGGCTGGCATAGCGTTTAGTGCATCTGGGTTGTAAAACAGTTAAGATCCTTAAACGCCAGGAAGGCATCTGGCCCAGACGGTATCCCTGTAAGATTTTATGTTGACTATGCTACAAATGTGGCACCATTTTTATCCATCATCTATCGGAGATCATTAGAACAGCGGAAAGTTTCACAGGACTGGAAGAACGCCCAGGTCATAGCAATCTTTAAAAAGGGTAGAAAACCGCATGCACATAATTACTGGCCAATTTCACTGACATCGATTTGTTGTAGAATTATGGAACATATTTTGTGTTCAGGCATAATGACCTTTCTAGACTCTGAGGAGCTCATCTGCAGAAACCAGCACGGTTTTAGGAAAAAGCGGTCATGCGAGACACAGCTGGCCCTCTTTGTGCATGATATACAACAGGCTCTCGATACCGTCTCCCAGGTCGATGCCATATTCCTCGACTTTCGAAAGGCATTCGACTCAAAGCTCCGAAAAGTGCGCGCTTACGGACATATGCGGTTGAATAGAAAGTTTTCTAACAGACAGAGAGCAGTACGTCGTCTTGAATGGGGAGACTTCAACAGCAACAGGTGTACCCCAGGGTAGCGTAATGGGTCCGCTGCTTTTTACGATTTACATAAACGATCTGATTGATGGTATTGACAGCGGCATTACACTGTTTGCCAATAATGCTGCAGTCTACAAGAAAGTAGTATCACACAAAAGTTGTGAACAAATCAATGAGGATTTGCAGAAAATAAATGCTTGGTGTAATGACTGGCAGTTTTCTCTCAATATTAATTCAAAAAATGTTCAAATGTGTGTGAAATCTTATGAGACTTAACTGCTAAGGTCATCAGTCCCATAGCTTACACACTACTTAACCTAAATTATCCTAAGGACGAACACACATACCCATGCCCGAGGGAGGACTCGAACCTCCGCGAGGATCAGTCGCACAGTCCATGACTGCAGCGCCTCAGACCGCTCGGCTAATCCTGTGCGGCTCAATGTTAGTAATTGTAACCCAGTGCGAATAACAAAACTAGAACCCCTATTAATGTACGAGTACAAAATGAATGCCCAGTCTTTGGAAGCGGTAACATCCGTCAAGTATCTGGGTGCGACTATTCGAAATATTCTCAAATGGAACGGTCAGATTGCACAAGTAACGGTTAAGGCGAACTCTAGATTGCGGTTTTATGGTAGAATCCTGAAGCGATGCAGTCCTTTAACACAGAAAATTGCTTACAATTCGTTAGTTCGTCCAGTCTTAGAGTATTGTTCGTCTGTATGGGGCCCTTACCAGTTGGGTCTGACTCAAGAGATTCAGAAGGTCCGAAGAAGAGCGGGAAGATTCGTGACTGGTACAATCCCTCGCGCGATCCGCGAGTGGAACAGAGTGGGGTAATATGACTTTGGCGCGAATAGTGCCCTCCGTCATACACCTCTTGGTGGCTAGCGGAGTATATTTGTAGATGTAGATATGTAGATATCCAAAGACAATGTCAGAGTCGATATCTCGAAAATAAATAAAATTATCTATCATTTATGATGTTATACGTGTGATTTGAAACACTTTACAGTGAAACTTAAAATTAAATGTTTCAGCATTTAATTGCCTGTACTAAATATTAAAAAACCTGAAGTTTGCATATTTACTTTACTGATACAAATGTTTAGGTTAAGTCACACTCGTTTACAATGAAACATCAGTAGGTGTACCACACTTTTGAATCTCTATGGACCTTTAAACTAAGTATTTCTGCTTCTAATATGTCTGTATAACTTACTAAAATTTACACACCTTGTGTGGAAGACGTCTACGAAAAGTCGAGCAAAAATAAAATTGTATTATAAATAAAATTTCATGCACTTTTCAACCAAGATGAAGCTTCAAATTAAATATTTCTTCACCTAAATTGTCTGTATTAGTTATTAAAATAGTAACAATGTGCTTATTGGCATTACTGAAAAGAACATTAGGTTAAGCAGCATTCTGAAGAGTTACACAAGTGTGTTATACCTGAGTCAGATACCATAAAAAATAAAATTACACTCTTTAAACAACTGTGATTTATTTCTCGCAGTTATAAAACTACAGAAATGTATTTATGAGCAATGCACTTTGTACGTCAAAATTGTTCGTTGATACTGAGTTTATCACGATAAATATATTCTTACTGTAGATGAAACAGGATTCTGAGGCACAGTACCTGACTAAAGAGAAGGCGCACGAATTGAGAAGGCGTACGAATTAGATGTTTCCACAATCATCCTACCGAGTCTACGTTCTCATATGCAACTTTATTTTTTTCTTCAACTTCAGGCAATAATTGATGCTTCTCGAACGTCCTCTTCAATAGATACGATTTCATTATCTTGTGAATTATCCCCGCCCCCCCCCCCCCCCACGCCGTCGTCCCCCCCCCCCCCCCTCCAGCAAGTATACTAATTTCTCCACGAGATCATATCTGCCAGTGTTTGGTTGGAGACTGTCTTCAAATCGTGAATTTCGTAATCCTTTTCTTCTCCGCCGTAATCTTCCTCATAGTAATCATCCTCTTCTTCTTCCTCTTCTCCACATTCTGCTTTCATAAATAAACAGCTTTCAGCACCTTTATCTGTCTCCTTTCGACACAGTTTCCCAGTCTCCCAGAAGTGGATGTAATGGGAAGTTAAAGAGCATGCTTGTTGAACTTAATCTTGTTCCCATCCTCTGACAAAACTTGGTGGGATTTTTTAGGCACCGTTGGAATTTCATTCTCTCCTATGATGATATGTACAGTATGTCATTATTATTTTCGAATAATGAGCCACTAATTTTATCGAATGCAGCTTTAACCATACGCATATATTTGTGACCTCTGTTGAAATTTACATGCCTTTAGACAGGATATCTTTGCTTATGAGCACTGGTAGCCTTGAGGACTTTACCTTAATTTTGAACATCTTATCATGTGTATCTCTTTTCAAAAGTTTTAATTTTAAACAATAGATTATATAACCCTAACGTTCACAGGTATCTGACATTGTGAACAGTCAGATCATCTCCATTGACATCTAACAGTGAATCAGCTGGTTCAAATTTAACGCCGTATGCAGTATCACACATCTTGTCTGCTGGTTCAACAAAAATAGATGCAGCTTCCATCATCATCATATTCATCTTCTTCTTCTGCTTTCATAAATACAGTGTTTTTAATGTCCTCATTTGTCTTCTTTCGGAGTAGTTGTCCGAAACCCTGAGAATCCGGTGTGACGGGAATTTGGGGTACATACTTCTTCTTGAACCACATCTTCCTCTCCTCTGCCCAAACCTGACAAGAGTTTTTAACCACAACTGGACTGTGGTCTCAAATGGAGAAGAATGTCTCATGATAAGCGACAATATAAATGCCGTCATCTTACATTCTGGTCACTGAGTCTGATGGGATGTTGAAGTGCTCACATATTCTCCTGTGCCACAACTTGGTGATATATTTTGCACCCAGTATTAGGCAAAGTTGGATTAGGATCTGAAATTCAGAGCAATATCTGATCAACATCTCTATTAAGCAATGATAAGAGAATACATAAAAATTGTTACTTTACATTTTTACACACTGAGTCTGATGGGAAGTTGAAGATTTCGCACCTTCTTCTTCTCTTCTGGCAAAACCTGGTGAAGTTTTTCGCATCCAGCATTAGATACATCTGAAAATTGAGATTAATTTATCTTCATTGTGTCATGGTATAAAACTCTACAAATATTATACTTAACTTACTGACTCACTTTGTTTCTTGTGTATGACTGAAAATTTAAATTTAAAGTTACTTTATATAAAATGTTGTTACAAGCAGAATCGCTGAAATGTCATGAAATGTATTCTATATTTATTAGCTGTTTTCTTCAGTGATAAATCACCCATCACCTCTTTTGCTGCTTCCCTATATATCTCTTTTGGTGTTGTGCCTCTATTTGTCTTCTTTCTGTAGTTTCTCACATTGACTTCACAACAAATTGCGACAAAACGAAACAAACTGCTCAACCCTTGACTTTTTTAAAGTGCTTGGCAACTGAGTCAATGTGCATATGAAGACTTCAGAATTATGCTGACCACACAAGCTGAAACGAGTTAGCTCAAGTTACGCCAAGGGAAAGCAATTTGAGACTTACCAAGTCAAGACACTGTAGTTCGTCACCTCATTAAAACAAGCATTATAAAGAGAGAGAGGAAATTAACTGTGATATATAAAACAGAGGGATAATTCTGAGGCAGATGTGCAAATATTGTAGGTAGTGTTCTGATGCTGTGTGCACTAATAAACTCTATAAAATTAGTCACAGCTGTATCAAATTACCGCTCATACTGTATCAAGTTGCCCTAAAAGTTTATCAGCTTGGTTCAAAAGTGTATTAAATTAACCCTCTAACTGTATCAAATGGTCTCAGAGTGTATCAACTTGCAACAAAAGTGTATCAAATTACCCCAGAACTGTATCAAGTTTACCAGCTAGCCACAAAAATGTATCATATCACCCCTCAAACAGTATCAACTGGTCAAAAAGTATCAAATTGGCCCCTCAAACTGTATCAAATTGCCCTATAATTTCTGTTGGATCCTCATAGCTGTAAACATCAGGAACTCCTGTGCAATCAAGTTCCAGACGTTTGTACCCTGTGAAACCAAGTTCCAAATCTCCCTATGTCAGAAAAATCTGAGTAGCTGCCAGGAATCAAATCCATGTCCTTTAGCACCAAAGCCAGTGATGCTAGCCATGATGAGGGAAACATGTACCTCTGACCATAAAATGATGATAGCTTCCAGCGAGGGTCACTTGTGCAATATTTGTTCCTAAGAAAAAAATGGAATACTACTCTTTCCGTACAGACAGCTTGATGTTTCCATTAAAAATTTTCTTTCCTCGTGTACTTAAAGTCAGAATCCGGTTTCAGCTACAGAAAGAGCATAGTTTTCGTAATAAATTCAGTATCAATGAACAGTTTGGACCTACAAAATGAATTGTTACTACATTTTATGTACTTTGTTAACTGTGAAAAATAAATCGCTATTGTTAAAAGAATGTAATTGGATTTTTTATAATAGCAGACTCAGGTGTAGCATACTTTTGAAACTCTTAAGAGTGCTGCTTAACCTAAAATTCATATCAATAGGGCCAATCAGTGAGCTGTGAGTATTTTAATAATTAACAGAGACTATTTAAGCGCTGCAGTATATAATTTGAGCGTTCATTGTGTTTGCAAAGTGTGTGAAACCTAACATATAGTACAACTTTATTTTTGCTCAGGTTTTCATAGAGTTCTTGCATATTAAAGTAAGCATGGTTGTTGTGTGTATGTTATCCAGACAATTTAGAAGTGAAAATGTTTAGTTTAAAGGCAACAGAACTTGCAGTGGTGGTATACCTATCGAAGTTTCGTCGTAAATGAGTGCAGCTTATCCTAAAAGTACCCTAAAACAATAGTGCCATATGTGAGCTTCTAGTATTTTAATAAGTAATACAGAAAATTTATATACAGCAGTATTTAATTAGAAGTCCCATTGTCCTTGCAAAGTGTGTGAAGTCTCACATATGATACCATAAATCATGAATAATTTTATATATTTCCGAGATATCGACTCTTAATTGTCTTTGGAGATGTTACTGTCATTAGTCGTTTCTCCTTCCCCCCCAAAAAATCGTGTTGTGCGTACTGTGGTACTTTCATTACATGTTTTTGTAGTTGATTACATGCATTTTAGCAATACATAGTTTTTAATGCAGTAGCAGTTTGTTTGTTATACTTGTCATAGGTTGTATTTTTTATGGTGGTACATTTTCTACACTCCCCTCCTAACCTGGTGACGAAAAAAAAATTAGCGATGGCAGTACACATATTAGGCGACTGAATCCATTTTACATATTTAGATACTGTTGAATCGCGAACATAAGATTGCCTCACACATTGTAGAATATTGTGACATTTTTGACAAGCGTTGTAGATGAGGAACGTAATGAATTTGAGCCCTACACCGTTTTTCTTGTAATTAACCTCAACTAGGCCCCAATCATTTGTAATGATTGTTATCGATTATTTTCTTCTGGTGACAGATTATTTTCGCTCTCCCCTCCCCCTGCTCCCCCTCCCCACACACACATATACACTGATTTAGAGTTCACAATTGTATTTTATAAGTGTGGAAAATAACTTGATGAAATAGCTATAACAATCGATGTAAATATCACACTTTTTGTGTTGCCAACGTATTTTGCAGACATTTTAGAATATTCTGACGAAAATGAGAGTATTGTGACGAAAATGATATGGGAAATAATTTTATCAAGGCTCTGTTATGTCTTAAATTAGTTTCGGAGCATAGCTCGAATTTCGAACGTTTTTACCAGTGTAGACACTGTTGATAACAGTCGTGATACAGAGATCGAACTTGTGAGAATTTTTAACAGTGGAAACATCTGTTGGTGCCATTGTGCAACTGTCATGTAAAATAACAGTTAATTTTATTTCGCTTTTTCATTGTTTACAGAATAGTGCTATGGCTAAAATATTTGACAACTACATATTCCTAATTCGATATTTATATTTTAGAAACAAACGTTACCTTTTAATTATTTATAGCGAATGTGTTATATACTCATTCCAATATTCCATAGTAAATGATATATTTCTTCACATGAAGTATACCAGTGTGACAGGAAGAGGCCAGTTAATAAACGATTTTTTGTAAGACAATATTGTAAACATAATTGACAATGAATATTTAATCTGAGAGCTATTTAATTTTTACTGAATATTTAGCATTATTTTCAACACTATGTTCTGCTTGGTTGGAGATAAAGGAAGGGTACGTTTCGAAATAATGTAATTTGACACAATTGTGACACCTCATTTAAATAAGAAGCATTAATTGATCGGAAAGAGCAGGAGGCATGAGGTATATTGCACACAGTTGGTCTATTTCGTCCAACTTAAACTTTTTATGCTGCTCTATGATTGGCGGCAAATAAGGAATACTGTACTGTGTGACTGGTTGGAGATAGGGGAAGGCGAGGGGTGTTTCAGTTATCTGTTAACGCAGTTGCACTACTTTCGCCATCTTGGGTTTTCCATGGGCTCTTTCATGTTTAATACTGCACTAGGACTGCCTACAGATGTGGAGGGGCGTGGCTTCCCTGCGATAGGAATGATGATATACTGATAACAGCTACGGCGCCACTGATCATGTGAATGATAAGAATGATTATGTCACTAGGTCAATCACCCAGGGCATGTGACATCACACAAGTAAACAAAGTGTGCCACATAGTGTATTGCTGTAGTAGTATGCTTCAATTTCGCTTTTGGTTTTCCGTTTATTTACATTGAAGACAGGTCTTAAAATTTAGAGTAGAGACTGATGTAAGTCGAAAATTCTTTTTCATATCGCAATACAGTCGAGCCTGCCACGAAAACTCAATGTGACCCATAAAGGTACCGTCCGAGAATTTTTTGCTTTTGACTTGGCATGGGTATTAAAACATGGGCTGTAGGAGAATCGGAATGGTGTCGCAGAGATGCTTCTCTGAATCCTCTCCATGGGCTGGATATGGTTTTTCTTTTCCATACTATAAAACTCACAACAAATTTCAGTTGCTGCTCGTTATACTGTACTGTTCTGTATAATCAAGGTACTTGATCTATGTTAAGGACCCGGAAGATTAACTATTGATGTCAAACGTAAATTATACCCATTCCTTTGTGTTAATGTGTGACCACTGCATCGAATTTAATTGTATTTAATGCCACAATTCAAACTGATAATAGCCGTTATGACGGTTTATTGTTACTTTGCTATCCATCGAAATTAGTTATATGACTTTTGAGGTTGTGTTATCGTGTTCCTCCTGCTGAAGAAAGCAAGAAGATTAGAATTTAATGCCTCGTCAAGTTCGAGATCAATAGAGATGATCTAACAAAAATTCGCCCCAGAGTTCGATGTGGCTTTGTGGTTACAGACTGCGTTTTGTAAGAATACGAAGGTTGTGAGATACGTGATGCATAAAGGTTTCAAAAAAGCTGAAGTTACGTGAGTAACGTTATAGTAATTATTGTATTTGTCTTAGATATTATAGTTGGAGCATCGAAATCTGCGCCATAGGGGCAAAACAAACGCAATAAGTTGTGTATTAATTAAGTAAACAGAAACAACAATGCACGATCTATGTACCAACGGAATAGTAGTCGTTATAAACTAGAAAATTCAACTAGAACACGTGCTACACCTACGGCCAATGAAACGTTTCCGGCTAATAGAAAACATGCTAGCACGGGTCCATGCACTACCTCTACTGCGGGGAAATAATGAAGTGGGAAAGCTTCATCTAATGAGATTTTTTAAAAGCATTAAAGATATGAACTTAATAATGCACATTTGGCACGAGAAATACACTCCTGGAAATTGAAATAAGAACACTGTGAATTCATTGTCCCAGGAAGGGGAAACTTTATTGACACATTCCTGGGGTCAGATACATCACATGATCACACTGACAGAACCACAGGCACATAGACACAGGCAACAGAGCATGCACAATGTCGGCACTAGTACAGTGTATATCCACCTTTCGCAGCAATGCAGGCTGCTATTCTCCCATGGAGATGATCGTTGAGATGCTGGATGTAGTCCTGTGGAACGGCTTGCCATGCCATTTCCACCTGGCGCCTCAGTTGGACCAGCGTTCGTGCTGGACGTGCAGACCACGTGAGACGACGCATCATCCAGTCCCAAACATGCTCAATGGGGGACAGATCCGGAGATCTTGCTGGCCAGGGTAGTTGATTTACACCTTCTAGAGCACGTTGGGTGGCACGGGATACATGCGGACGTGCATTGTCCTGTTGGAACATCAAGTTCCCTTGCCGGTCTAGGAATGGTAGAACGATGGGTTCGATGACGGTTTGGATGTACCGTGCACTATTCAGTGTCCCCTCGACGATCACCAGAGGTGTACGGCCAGTGTAGGAGATCGCTCCCACACCATGATGACGGGTGTTGGCCCTGTGTGCCTCGGTCGTATGCAGTACTGATTGTGGCGCTCACCTGCACGGCGCCAAACACGCATACGACCATCATTGGCACCAAGGCAGAAGCGACTCTCATCGCTGAAGACGACACGTCTCCATTCGTCCCTCCATTCACGCCTGTCGCGACACCACTGGAGGCGGGCTGCACGATGTTGGGGCGTGAGCGGAAGACGGCCTAACGGTGTGCGGGACCGTAGCCCAGCTTCATGGAGACGGTTGCGAATGGTCCTCGCCGATACCCCAGGAGCAACAGTATCCCTAATTTGCTGGGAAGTGGCGGTGCGGTCCCCTACGGCACTGCGTAGGATCCTACGGTCTTGGCGTGCATCCGTGCGTCGCTGCGGTCCGGTCCCAGGTCGACGGGCACGTGCACCTTCCGCCGACCACTGGCGACAACATCGATGTACTGTGGAGACCTCACGCCCCACGTGTTGAGCAATTCGGCGGTACGTCCACCCGGCCTCCCACGTGCCCACTATACGCCCTCGCTCAAAGTCCGTCAACTGCACATACGGTTCACGTCCACGCTGTCGCGGCATGTTACCAGTGTTGAAGACTGCGATGGAGCTCCATATGCCACGGCAAACTGGCTGACACTGACGGCGGCGGTGCACAAATGCTGCGCAGTTAGCGCATTCGACGGCCAACACCGCGGTTCCTGGTGTGTCGGCTGTGCCGTGCGTGTGATCATTGCTTGTACAGCCCTCTCGCAGTGTCCGGAGCAAATATGGTGGGTCTGACTCACCGGTGTCAATGTGTTCTTTTTTCCATTTCCAGGAGTGTAGATACAAAACTACAACCAAATCTGGATATCTAGTTAATAGGTCAGTAGTGCTTTAGTTCTTTTCGCAGATGAACACAATTGTTTAACAAAGAACAAAGAGTTATTTACAATTTGATCCGACTTTTTCCAAAGAAGAAATAGAGCTGGAATGTTTAGTAATTAACTCAAGGCGATTCAAAAAGTAAGTCACTGAAAATGAAATGAAAGCTTCGGTAATTGTCATCAAGTGTTGAAGCATAAAAAAACTGGAAATTCCACAATTTGTTCACTTGTTTGGGATGTGTTGTCGGGTTGTTTTCAAAAGGTTGGGTTGTTTGGGGTAGGAGACCAGACAGCGAGGTCATCGGTCTCAGCGGATGAGGGAAGGAAGGGGAAGGAATTCGGCCGTGCCTTTTGAAAGGAACCATCCCAGAATTTGCCTGGAGCAATTTAAAGAAATCACGGAAAACCTAAATCAGGATGGCCGGAAGCGGGATTGAACCGTCGTCCTCCCGCAAGTGTTTTTAAAAGCCGTAACTGTTTTTCACTTTATTATGTAAGTATATAATGTTGCAGTAACGTTCATTACGCGAACAGTTTAAGAGGATCTGCATGTTTTCATTGCGACGGATATAATGCCGTCACCGATTTCACTTACCTAGTCATAAAATAGTTTGAGGCGGTCAAGTATAGTGAAACCTGCAGTACTTATTTACCCAGAAAAGCATTCACTGCTGCTGACTGGCCCAGAGTAAATCAGAAATATGGTATAAAATAAATGATAGTGTACAGCAACCAGCCACACATTTGTTTTAGGTCACTTTATTCAAAAAGTACCTTTACTGGTTTCGAATTTTTCACAATTCAGCATCAGACGTTTTTTTATGCTTTCATCAAAACAAATGATACATTGATTTCCTGTGAGCTGCCTTGAAATGGTCCATCTGGTGCATTTGTTTTAGCAGTTTTCTTCCAATGAAATATGTTCGTTTTTTCACAATCACGTATACTGGTTTGTATAGTAAAACACTTTCATTTGGTCACAACACGAATTTTCAATGTGTATCACGTGTTTTGATTCACAGTGGGTTCGACGCGATGTCTTCCATTGAAACTTTGAGACTGAAACTGAGCTAGTGAGAGTCGCTTCATCTGTTGGGAAACTCGCTGTTTCCTGTGTCATGGGGCAGTGAAACAAAGGGGTAGACGTCTATTAATCGACAACTGTTCAAACGTACAATGAATAATGGTACCCCTTCGGGAAATGGCAGCAAGGAATGGCAAGGAACATTGGGTACACTCAATAGTATGCCTGGAAGGCCCATTCAGCATGCTGAAGAGGCTATCCTGGCAGTCATTGACGGGACAGGATGCTGCAAGATACAGATTGTGGCGCACGTTGGAACAAACGATGCCTGTCGTCTGGGCTCTGAGGTCATACTTGCATCATTCCAGGGACTAGCAGAGAGAGTTGAGAATACCAGATTTTCTCACAGAATTTGGTCGAACTTCACAATCTGCAGCATTATCTCCAGAAACGGGAGTGGTCCCCTGGGACTGAGCCGAGTGGGAGGCTTGTACCAAAGATTCCGAAGATTCTGTGACAAGCTGGGCTGTGACTTCCTAGACTTGAGTCTGCATCTACATCTACACGGATACTCTGCAAATCACACTGAAGTGCCTGGCAGAGGGTTCATCGAATCACCTTCACAATTTTCTATTATTCCGATCTCGTATAGCGCGCGGCAAGAATGAACACCTATATCTTTCCGTACGAGCTCTGATTTCCCTTATTTTATCGTGGTGATCGTTCCTCCCTATGTAGGTCGGTGTCCACAAAATATTTTCGCATTCGGAGGAGAAAGTTGGTGATTGGAATTTCGTGAGGAGATTCCTCGCAATGAAAAACGCCTTTCTTTTAATGATTTCCAGCCCAAATCCTGTATCATTTCTGTGACACTTTCCCCCATATTTCGCGATAGTAAAAAACGTGCTGCATTTCTTTGAAATTTTTCAATTTACTCCGTCAGTCCTACCTGGTAAGGATCCCACATCGCGCAGCAGTATTCTAAAAGAGGACGGACAAGCGCAGTGTAGGCAGTCTCCTTAGTAGTTCTGTTACATTTGCTAAGTGTCCTGCCAATAAAACACAGCCTTTGGTTAGCCTTCCCCGCAACATTTTCTATGTGTTCTTTCCAGTTTAAGTTGTTCGTGATTGTAATACCTAGGTATTTAGTTGAATTTACGGCTTTTAGATTAGACTGATTTATCGTGTAGCCGAAGTTTAACTAGTTCCTTTTCGCACTGATGTGAATGACCTCACACCTTTCGTTATTTGGGGTAAAAAAAAAATGGCTCTGAGCACTATGGGACTTGACTGCTGTGGTCATCAGTCCCCTAGAACTTAGAACTACTTAAACCTAACTAACCTAAGGACATCACACAAACCCTGCCCGAGGCAGGAATCGAACCTGCGACCGTAGCAGTCGCGCAGTTCCAGACTGTAGCGCCTAGAACCGCTCGACCACCCCGGCCGGCTGACTTCCTCTTTCTCATGAATATATCATTAAGTTTTTCTGAAATTGTGATAATTTGTTTGTTTGTGCATATACATCCGTCCCATTTAGGTAAATCTTTTGTGGTGCGTAATTTTGTTTTTGCGGTGGAGCTAAGTAAAAGCGGCAGGTTAAGTCTTTGAGTTGGATTTCTCCATGCAGATGGTCACTACAAGAGCAAAATACGGAATATCATGCCGGACGTATGACTGAATTGAAGAAGAACTTAAATTGAAATGATCACATAGCACATATTAAAACAAAGGCGTTTTTCTTTCTGTGGATCTTTTCACGAATTTTCAGTCCAAATATCTGCTCCAAATGCGAAAATACTGTGTTGAATTCCACCTTCTGCGCCTGCCTGTTGGGTTGAGACCACATGAAGTCACACGGAGCATGGTGTAGGTTTAATGTCACAGTTGCTCTGAGTTGAATTGAGCCAGTTGATGTGAGCTGGTGCATCCCCATTGCAATGATATGGCAGAGCAGGCACTCTCAGATCACCTGTCACTGCACATGGGTTGACTGGCGATTGATGTGTCCTGAGACTGTGGGGAGTAGGCTCTCCTCGATGTTGATTTGAATATAGATGTGGGTGGGTAGCTCTCGTATTCCTGTTACACATACAACAGTCACGAGTGTCTGCCAGCCATACATGTCGCTTCAGTGGGCTATACAGTTAAACTTTGGATACGCTGTCTATTTCTGACAACCAGAAGGTTTCCCATCATTTTAAACTTAGGGTAAGAAAATTCTCTGAATTTTAAACTTAAAACAAGTTAATTTTGAATTTTCTCACTGTTTATAACTTAGGAGAATTTAACTCTAGGGTTTCGAACTTAAGGGAAATAGGGCGGGCTATACTGCTTAAATTGTAAACCAGAGGGTCAATGGCTTAAACTTTGGACAGCTGTGTTTGCAATATTTTTAAATTTAGAGCTTGTGGGCTTGCAATTGTTGAATTGAATAGAAGAGATCCAAACTTACAGGATTTGGCCTTTAACTAAGGGCAAGCAGTGTGTGTGCTACATCAGGGATACACCCAGGGGTCATCTGGAATTCTATAAGTGACCCGACTTCTATAAAAATAACCATACACGTTCAGCAGATAACAGCTTCTTGGAAACACGTTAACTTGTTTTTCATGTCGCTAAAAGTAGGTCAGCAGGCAAGTCCAGACTAGTTGCTACCTGTAGGATGAAAAACATGTTTACAGATGCACACGATCAGACTGGCATCTTTCGTTTAACAGCAGACTTGCAATTGCAGGGAAAGAAACACCTTTTGTCTCTGGTGAGTGTTGTCAGCAGAAAACACAGGAAATCTGGCAACAGTGCAGACTGTCCTAGTATGCTCAGGTTGCCATCTTTTGTCTCAGTATGCAAAGATCACCATCTTGGTTTCCGATATCATAGGGCTGGGGAAAACCCAGGAAATCTGCAATAGTGCACTCTGTCCCAGAACTGGTACTGCATACCCTCTGTCTGATCCTCTTCAGTTTTAAAATGTATACCACTTCTGATGTAAATACATGATACCCCATGGATTAGGACAGTTCTACAGTTGCAACTTGCATGTCCATATCATTGATGGCACTATTTGCTGTATGTCAGTGTACCTACACCACTGCTCTGCAATGCTTACCACTGTGCCGCCCGAAGACTTTATTTTAACTTCAAACTGATGTACTTTATTTAGAACAGACTGCATGTTTTCCTGAAGTACAGATAATTCTGAGCAAGTATCTGTGACATTTAAGTTTGATTTCCTTTTTCTCCCTGAAAATTGGTGATTGTGCACCCAGATGTGGTTGATTGTATCTTCCAAGCACTCTCTAAACAGTTTGAAATGAGATATTTTCATGGAAGAGGCGCGCGTAGTCATGATTCTAAGAAATGTCTGTCCTTATGCTGATGACAAGAGGGATTTCAGCATGTGTGGCCTCATACCCTTCCCCTATACTCTCACTTATTAGCTCCACTAGCCCCCCTTTCGCAGTTTTGTTGACATGCATGTATTTTTCACTTATTTCTATAATAGTTCCGATCTCACAGAATATGTAATAATAGTATTCTACGCAAAATGCTGTAATATTATTTATATTTCACTAATTAAAAGTGTAACTATATAATAAACTTCATGGGACATTGGGCCCAAAATTTGTAGTACAAGTACTTGGTATCTGCAACAGTTTGTGAATTGTGATAACCTTTCTGCACCCTAAATTGTATTTACCAGTTTCTAGAAATATTATTTTACTTTATTTACAGAAACATCGAACTTGTGATGTCTAGTAGTACGTAAGATAGAAACTGTTAAGTGTATGTCATGCAATAATAACGCTTACATAATTGTCTGTTATTTAAAAATGACGTAGACTGGATGCAGCGCCACTTGATCTCATTTTGTAGTTTTGTACGTTACTACTGTGGAAACAACATAATTACATTTCGTGTCAATTGTTCTTCGTTTTTGCTGATTTACGAAAACTAATACATTTTGCGATGTAATTCAGGTAGATGTACACATTATAATTGTTTCATTCATAAACTACTATCTAGAGGAAATGTTTGCGTGATCCACCTAATTTTCACGTTTCAGTACAAAACGTGGAAACTGATTAACGGTGGAGTTTCTGATAATTCACCTGAGCGAATAACATAGCTCAAGAATCTTGATCTGATCATGCAAGAGTAGATAAGAGGAAATGACTATGTGAAATTTGTAGTGGTTGGTGAAATAGAGATAATGAATATCGCATTGCGGGTTCAGTAAAATGTTTGTACGACCCGTCGGTATGTTGGACATGTAAGATCTTTAGCAAGTCAAAATAGCCAACACTTTTAATAACAGAATTGTTTAATGCAGTTGACCTGAGGAATAAATAACTTCAATCTTGCGAAAACATTTTTTGTTGTCCGAGATAGACTGACAGATTTGATTTTGGCGTATTAATTATATCTACGCAACCAATAAAGAACAAAATTATTTCATATTATGCAAAATATGAAAAAAATGCCATTATGTGCGCTTCAGGTAATAGATCTGTTGTTCTTATCCAATGGCGACTCAAAATACGATTTATTAATCTTGCCTTCGTGCGCTGATTTTTAAGGAGCTGGAAGAGACACAGGATGTCTGGTTTAACTGAGCAAATATGCTTTCCTAAAAAGCCGATGACTACTTTGTAGCTCAAAGTAACGACGGACCTTTTTCTATAATAAATGTTTAAAACTGTTTCCGTCCGAAAATCTTGATGTTCACAGAAAAAAAAAAATTACGTTCTCTTACTGTAGACCGCTAACTTGCCATTACGCTAGTCTGTTTCTCTATTCTTTTGTTTTCTAAAACATGCTTTCTCATTAAATTATTAATGTTCTCTTATTTTCAGACAGCTTGTGAGCTGTTCTTTTTGTCCAATTTTGGGTTTCATTTTCTCCAACGTCTGTTCCATGGTAAATTCAGTCTCTCGATAAAAAGACGTTTCAACAGAGTCCAATATTACAGTGAGAGACCACATTTATAATCCACTGAACAAGCAAACAATTAACCATCATCTGCGAACAACTCCAGGGAATTTGACCGATAACATCGAAAATCACCGATATCTCGACAAGTAACAGTTACTGTCATTTTAGGGCCTTATCCAAATCGTGCCTTGAAAATGACAAAGGTTTACAACATGTTGGGTGTAGCTTAACTTCTCCTTCGACAATATGTTGAACATTATAGTCTGCATAATTAGAAGGATACAAAGTCCTAATCAAAAGGCTACGAAGTTTCCATTATTATGTATGCAACTGATATGTTGACAAACACATTTTTTAAACCAAGAGTCTTTAAAACGAAGAAATATTATTACTCTGTTGCAAAGTCTACATCGTAGTACCATCGTCACTTCTATATGAGTCTGTTTCCGAACAATCTGATTTTAAATTTACGATGATAGGTTCAAGGCTTATATCTATTATCACTTCCCTGTCAGATTCTTCTTTCTGAAGTTTTTCATCGTGCCACACAGACTGTGCCCACGCTAGAGGTGCGATGTTGTCTGTTGCGTCAGTCTCTATTGCCTCATGAACAAGCGATTCGTTGTATATTATCTTGAAGTTTTATTCCTCCCAAAATCCCTTACCCAAATTAACTCCATGGGGCGACAATGGCAGTAAAATGTGGGTAAACGCAGAACTGTGTGATCGGATTCGTGTGCAAGGAAGTCAAGTTTGTACATTCTGTCACGCGACTTGTACAGTATAAATCAACGAGCTGCAGGAGATCGGCATGAGTCTGGTGCTCAATATTTTTATTTTTAAGCAGGGGAAAAATATCCGCTTTTCTGGTGTTTGTACTTGATGTTTTCTCTATTACAGCTGAATTATGACTGGCAGTGACCTACTTCGAGGCAAGGTATGACAAGAATTCTGAATCACGTCACGAAACTGACAATGTTCATTGGCGAATGGTAATCATTGCTGTTTTTCTTGCACGTAAATACAAGTTTATTCTCAGAAATAAAACCAGACGAAGAGTCAACATGCAGAATAATTATCCGAGAACCTACCCTATGAGAACTTTAAAATCGCCAGTACCATCACTCATTTTCCAGCAGATCTTCTTGGGCTGATTCTAATTGACTCATGTTTCATCAAGGGTGAACTACCTCCTTCTCTCGTATCGTGAATCTTTATATGGGATATAGTTCATGTTGCACCTAGGTCACTTCTTTGAACTAAAAACTCTCTTCTTAACAAATCTGGAACCAACAGCTTTAAAAATTCTTTGCCTTGACGAAGCGCTTACCATTGAAGCCAGTATAACTGTAACGCGTTTTTATTATGTTGGGCATTCATAGTTTACATGGAGCACTTTAAAACATAGTTGTTAAAACTATCCATGTGTGTTACCGGTTCCTCGCGATTTCGATCCGTTCCAGGCGACACAAAACGAACTGTTTCTACGGTTACTACAGCTCTGAACTTTCCTTTACATCTCTTCTTTACAGTTCTCTTGCCGGCACCACATGGTTCTGGTGTCCGTTCTTGTGTTTTCCAATGTCAACAGTAGGAGACCTGCTTTTAAATTTACGTTTGTAAAAGTTCTAAATGCGGTAAATAATCCGCCTTGCCTGCTTGTGAAGTAGTTCACGTTCATTGCCGTCACCTGACTTTTTTTTAATTGCACTTAAACATTTACAAGATACACTTTCACAGTTATACTGCTGCAAGAAAAAAAAGTGTACAAAAAATTGAGATAGTTGAATGAATAACTTGGTTTTCACGAAGTGCGGCGACGGTGCACCATGTAGGAACGAGATTCTCGCTCTCTAGCTGTTACACTCTTGCTAGCCGCTCGGAAAGAAAATGAATATTATTGGCTACCAGTGGCTAATGGAGGGGGATGTGCAGAACGGCTGAAAATTGGGCACCTTCTTACATGGCGCGAAGAATAGTTAACAGGAGCTCCAATGTTTGGCATGTTATGGAGCCCATTCGGATAATAGCGTCGATGGGTGGAAAGAAACCCTGTGTGTACACGGTATGTCATCCGAGATGTGGAGGACGTCCATCCTGCGGCCATCAGGATGCAGGGTGCACTCGACTACAGGCTGTTGCTCATATCGGCACCAATGATGTATGTCACATGACTTCTGAGTCATGTTCGGTCCATACTGGCAGTTGTCAATATCGTATCCAGAACAGACTGGGTCCCTTTGGTATAAAGCCATAGGCTCAATCAGTTTTGTAATGGGTTTGGATGATGATTTCTGGATCTGCTTGATGGGGTAGAGAATTATAGGATTCCTCTTGATAGATCAGGAGTGCACTAAACACAGGAAGCAGCTATTCAGGTAGTAGAGTACTTTTGGAATGTGTAGGGGAGTTTTTAGCGTAGGCGGTGTTTCGTGGTCCTCTGATGAACACTCGCAAGTCATATTGAGAGCAAAATCAGATCGCGTGCAAAGTGAAGGTACTATGGGTGTCAATATTTGAACTGTTAATTATCAAAGTATTCGTAACGAAGTTCCTAAATTTACTGCCATCTAGGAAAGTTGTCGCATCCAAATTATTGTGGAAACTGCGAGCTGAATGAAACCCAACGTAGAAAGCTCCGAAATGTTTAACGTGGCGTGAAACGTATATCGGACACACAGGCTAGTCGGCGTAGGAACGGGAGTGTTCATTGCAGCCGACAAAAGTATAGAGGTTGAAATAGAGTGTAGCTGTGAAGTTATCTGGACACGAGTAAACGGCCTAAATGAACACAAGTTAATCAGCAGATGTTTTTACCAGCAACCTGATTCCGCAATAGCAGTTCTACCACGTGGTTGTAATTAAATTGCAGCTACTCACCGAGGCCAAGTGTTGGCTATAATTATCGTGTGGCAGTGAAACTTGATAAACATGCAGTTGCACTAGTGCGGACCAATTTAAGCTGGAAAAGGTGCAAATCTGGCGCTGAACAGCATCTCTTCATCGTCGTATCTACATCTACATCTACATTTATACTCCGCACGCCACCCAACGGCGGGATCGAATCTCTCTAATTTTACGTTCGTGATCTCCTCAGGAGGTATAAGTAAAGGGAAGCAATATATGCGATACCTCATCCAGAAACACACCCTCTCGAAACTTGGCGAGCAAGCTGCACAGCGATGCAGAGCGCCTGTCTTGCAGAGTCTGCCACTTGAGTTTTCTAAACATCTGCGTAACGCTATCACGGTTACCAAATAACGCTATGACGAAACGCGCCGCTCTTCTTTGGATCTTCTCTATCTCCTCCGTCAACCAGACCTGGTACGGATCCCACACTCACGAGCAATACTCAAGTATAGGTCGAACGAGTGTTTTGTAAGCCACCTCCTTTGTTGAAGGACTGCATTTTCCAAGGACTCTCCCAATGAATCTCAACCTGGTACCCGCCTTACCAACAATTCATTTTATATGATCATTCCACTTCAAATCGATCCGCACGCATACTCCCAGATATCTTACAGAAGTAACTGCTACCAGTGTTTGTTCCGCTATCATATAATCATACAATAAAGGATCCTTCCTTCTATGTATTCGCAATACATTACATTTGTCTATGTTAAGGGTCAGTTGCCACTCCCTGCACCAAGTGCCTATCCGCTGCAGATCTTCCTGCATTTCACTACAATTTTCTAATTGCTGTATACTACAGCATCATCCGCGAAAAGCCGCAAGGAACTTCCGACACTATCTACTAGGTCATTTATACATATTGTGAAATCTTGTGCTGATATTGTGAAAGTGGCTGTTAATGATGAAATAAACATTATGCCTGTCTCACTTGTTTGGCATTTTCTGCCCATATCCCGTTTATAATACATTACAAATGAAAACATTTTTATACATCTTTCTTGCATTCATAGCGCCAGATTTGCAACTTGTGGTCAAAATGGGAAGCAACTTTATCCAGGTTAAACTGTTGGGAAACTCGCTGTTTCCTGTGTCATGGGGCAGTGAAACAAAGGGGTAGACGTCTATTAATCGACAACTGTTCAAACGTACAATGAATAATGGTACCCCTTCGGGAAATGGCAGCAAGGAATGGCAAGGAACATTGGGTACACTCAATAGTATGCCTGGAAGGCCCATTCAGCATGCTGAAGAGGCTATCCTGGCAGTCATTGACGGGACAGGATGCTGCAAGATACAGATTGTGGCGCACGTTGGAACAAACGATGCCTGTCGTCTGGGCTTGCATCATTCCAGGGACTAGCAGAGAGAGTTGAGAATACCAGATTTTCTCACAGAATTTGGTCGAACTTCACAATCTGCAGCATTATCTCCAGAAACGGGAGTGGTCCCCTGGGACTGAGCCGAGTGGGAGGCTTGTACCAAAGATTCCGAAGATTCTGTGACAAGCTGGGCTGTGACTTCCTAGACTTGAGTCTGCATCTACATCTACACGGATACTCTGCAAATCACACTGAAGTGCCTGGCAGAGGGTTCATCGAATCACCTTCACAATTTTCTATTATTCCGATCTCGTATAGCGCGCGGCAAGAATGAACACCTATATCTTTCCGTACGAGCTCTGATTTCCCTTATTTTATCGTGGTGATCGTTCCTCCCTATGTAGGTCGGTGTCCACAAAATATTTTCGCATTCGGAGGAGAAAGTTGGTGATTGGAATTTCGTGAGGAGATTCCTCGCAATGAAAAACGCCTTTCTTTTAATGATTTCCAGCCCAAATCCTGTATCATTTCTGTGACACTTTCCCCCATATTTCGCGATAGTAAAAAACGTGCTGCATTTCTTTGAAATTTTTCAATTTACTCCGTCAGTCCTACCTGGTAAGGATCCCACATCGCGCAGCAGTATTCTAAAAGAGGACGGACAAGCGCAGTGTAGGCAGTCTCCTTAGTAGTTCTGTTACATTTGCTAAGTGTCCTGCCAATAAAACACAGCCTTTGGTTAGCCTTCCCCGCAACATTTTCTATGTGTTCTTTCCAGTTTAAGTTGTTCGTGATTGTAATACCTAGGTATTTAGTTGAATTTACGGCTTTTAGATTAGACTGATTTATCGTGTAGCCGAAGTTTAACTAGTTCCTTTTCGCACTGATGTGAATGACCTCACACCTTTCGTTATTTGGGGTAAAAAAAAAATGGCTCTGAGCACTATGGGACTTGACTGCTGTGGTCATCAGTCCCCTAGAACTTAGAACTACTTAAACCTAACTAACCTACGGACATCACACACATCCATGCCCGAGGCAGGATTTGAACCTGCGACAGCAGCGGTAGCGCGGTTCCAGGCTGTAGCGCCTAGAACCGCTCGGCCACTCCGGCCGGCGGATTTGGGGTCAACTGCCACTTTTCGCACCATTCAGATAGTTTTTCTAAATCGTTTTGCAGTTTGTTTTTATCTTCTGATGACTTTATTAGTCGATAAACGACAGCGTCATCAGCAAACAACCGAAGACAGCTGCTCAGATTGTCTCCCAAATCGTTTATATAGATAAGGAACAGCAAAGGGCCTATAACACTACCTTGGGAACGCCTGAAATCACTTCTGTTTTAGTCGATGACTTTCTTTTAATTACTACGAACTGTGACCTCTCTGACAGGAAATCGCAAATCCAGTCACATAACGGAGACGATATTCCATAAGCACGCAATTTTACTACGAGCCGCTTGTGTGGTACAGTGTCAAAAGCCTTCCGGAAATCCATGAATACGGAATCGATCTGAAATCCCTAGTCAATAGCACTCAGCACTTCATGTGAATAAAGAGTTAGTTGTGTTTCACAGGAACGAAGTTTTCTAAACCCATGTTGACTCTGTGTCAATAGACCGTTTCCTTCGAGGTAATTCATAATGTCCGAACACAATATATGTTCTAAAATCCTGCTGCATATCGTCGTTAACGATATTGGTCTGTAATTTAGTGGATTACTCCTACTACCTTTCGTGAACATTAGTGTGGCCTGTGCAACTGTCCATTCTTTGGGTACGGATCTTTCGTCGAGCGAACAGTTGAATATGATTGTTAAGTATGGAGCTAATGCATCAGCATACTCTGAAAGGAACCTAATTGGAATACAGTCTGAACCAGACTACTTCTTTCATTAAGTGCTTTAAGTTGCTTCACTACCTCGAGGATATTCACTTCTACGTTACTCATGTTGGCTACTGTTCTCGATTCGAATTCTGGAATATTACTTCGTCTTCTTTTGTGAGTCAAAGAGTTGAGAGTTGTAGGGACCAACTGAATAGGTCAGGTGTGCACTACACATCGAAGGAAGCTACCCAAGCTGACTGTATGTGGGGTGTACACAACGTTCTTTCCTTTTTTTTTAGATTAGGCGACTCTCCATCCAATCCAGAAAATATGATCCGCAGGAAATCCAGAACTATCAGTGTAAGATCCAGAGGAACGCCTCTCGCAGGTGAGTGGTTAACTGTCGAAGCATTTGCAACAAGGTGCCAGAGTTTGAAGTGCTCGTAGAAAAAACCGAAGTTCAATGCAGTGCTACAATATTTCAGTCAACATACGTGGGAAATACTTATTTGATTTGTGAAACTAAATAAGTCACTTTTATATGGCAGCCTGGGTGTGAAAACATGTAAAATTGTCTGCGTCTGTTTCTAAGCCGACATTTTGTATCAGATAAAAAGTATACAATGTCTTCAGTGCACCAAAAGTAAAGAAATAACAGTGGAACTTTGTTTTGTTTGGTGACCTATTTAGTTGAGAAATATGAAATCTAAAACCAAGTCATATGCCGTGCGACTGCATTCCCATATCAACGCGGCGATTTCGCAGTTTCCCGCTCCTTCCTCTCCTCATTCTAAGACAACATGGTGTGGTAGTGGGGGAAGTGAGCAGATGGGTGATAGAGCTATGACATGTGAGCCAGCGAATGGCCTGCGAGCCACTTTCTTGGCTACTCCTGATCTAAGTGAATAGCTGTAATGGATATTTAACAATTGTGACCGACAGAGATCATGATAAAGGTGGTGTAACCATATGAATTACAGACCCAATTTGGTTTAATTAATATAATGTCACTAGTAGCCTGGCAAAATACTAGTAGGAGGCTACTGCATATGATTCTGTAATAGGTTGCTATACCTTTTTTATCATTTGCAAATCTCCTAACAGTAGCCTGCAAATGTTCGTATTCAATTAGGCAATTTTTTAGCTTCAAGAGGCATTTCTTGCATGCACCTACTTTGTCTCACCTCGCTCAGGAAACGGTGTCTAGAGGATGATCCTCAATCCACTACATCTGGGATAGGGTCCGAAGGTGGATCCACTAGCGGGAAGACTGAGTCTAATATAGGGAAGCCATCCATGACATACGCATGGACACAGAAATACATAAAACAGAGCAAATGCACTGCACCTGTAGGTTGTATGGTTGTAAGTAACTGAGTGCATTCGAGTAACGCGCATGCAGTGGTACTTGTTTTCAATGTATCGGCAGAATCTTACAGGGTTCTCTACTGGGTGACATTAGGATGTTATATTACATGCCATACTCTCACGATTTGTTATTTACGTTTCGTAAATGGCAGCACAATATACCATTGCGCTGGTAAAACGGCAGCTGTCATACTGTACAAAACAACAAGATCCTCTTGAGTTATACCTTGTTCTCGTCGAACATAAAATGCTTGTGTTTTTTTCTGACGTCTGAGCAGATAGCGTGAAATGTTGTGTTCTGTAACGTTATTTCACGTATCTGAAATGTTTGTAATACCCTCATGCATGAAAATTTATTTATAGACATTGATTTGAACGCCAAGATTGTTCTCGAACCATGTAATTTTGTCCATGAGACAAAAAAAAATCGCTTAACACAGACTTTTGTTAGACTGTATGGTTTTTTTTATTATTTGGAGTTTAAATTCTCGGTTTTTCTTTACTTCGATGAAAGTATCAAAATAACGAGGACATTCTGCAGAGATCGGTAGTTTTCGCAGCAAAATATCGGATTTTTTTTCGGTTTTACACAGGGTGGACATGAATAGTAGATGCGAGCTAAATACATCTACCAGATGCATCACTACAGAGCTCGGACCTCTGCAGTTTGTTCATCTGTAATCGACAATAGTGCTATACACTTTTTTTCACGTTATTAGATGTCACAAAACAACGGGAGGTGGAGAGCGAGATGTGAACAGTATCCTGCAGTCAAATGTAAAAGAATGACTGTATAGATGCCGTTCTTTATTGATAATTCAGTGGTCTGAACAGACTGTATTGCCCTCGTAAAGAACAATTTACAATTTGAACTCAATGAATCCCCTCAAACTATACCTATTTTTCAGGAAAGTTGTTTACATTCGAATTGAGAATATCTTCTAGAATTCTGCAGCGAACCGATGTGAAGGGAATTGTCTGTAATTTTGCGGGTCAGTTCTTTTATCCTTCACACATACAGTAGTTATCTGCTCTTTCTCCCAATCGCTTGGGACTTTGCGCTGGCCGAGAGATTCACGACAAATGCAAACTAAGTAAAGGGACAATGCTGTTCAATACTCTTTGTAAAACCGAACTGGGATTCCATCTGGATCTGGCGACTTACTTTTCCGACTCTTCCACTTGCTTCTCTACATAATGCTTCTTACTGTGTCCTCCTTAGGGAAGTCTGCTATGTTTCTACAGTCTTTCTGTGCGGACGATTTTTTAAACGTGTAATTTGAAGCATGAGCTCTCCTTTTGCTCTCTTCTGTTTTCACACCAGACTAGTGAAGGGGTCTTTAGATAGAAGCCTTCGATGCGCTGAGGGATTTTACATTTTTGTCGGGCTATCGGCAAGATCTTTCCCTAAGGTATGATGATAGTAGTCATTGCATGTTTCGCGTATTGGTCTTATTACATACGCACGAGTCTCTGCTTACTTTTGCATGTCGTAGTTTGCCCATTCTACCAAATTTCCGTATTAAATCATGGTAGATCTATTCTGTCGTTAATCCACTATCTCCGTACATACACTATGTGATCAAAAGTATGCGGACATCCCCCAAAACATACGTTTTTCATATTAGGTGCATTGTGCTGCCACCTACTGTCAGGTGCTCCATATGGTTCAAATGGCTCTGAGCACTATGGCACTTAACATCTTAGGTCATCAGTCCCCTAGAACTTAGAACAACTTAAACCTAACTAACCTAAGGACATCACACACATCCATGCCCGAGGCAGGATTCGAACCTGCGATCGCAGCAGTCCCGCGGTTCTGGACTGCAGCGCCCAGAACCGCACGGCCACCGCGGCCGGCGTACTCCATATCAGCGACCTCAGTAGTCATTTGACATCGTGAGAGAGCAGAATGCGGCGGTCCGCGAAACTCACGGAATTCGAACGTGGTCAGGTGATTGGGTGTCACTTGTGTCATACGTCTGTACGCGAGATTTACACACTCATAAACATCCATAGGTCCACTGTTTCCGATGTGATTTCCCTAAATCGCTTCAGGCAAATGCCGGGATGGTTCCTTTGAAAGGCCACGGCCGATTTCCTTCCCCATCCTTCCATCACCCGAGCTTGCGCTCCGTCTCTAATGACCTCGTTGTCGACGGGACGTTAAACACTAATGTCCTCCTCCTCCTCTTACTTCCCGTAACACAAGTAACGCGCTTTCGAGTGTCTACCGAACTGTACCCTATTAGTTTCCGCAATTTTCCACTTACAGTTAACGTTACATATTTATGTAGTACCAATATTTACATTAATGTGGAGTTCTATTGGGAGATGATTGGATCCCACAGAATCCGTATTGACGGGCCACTTGGAAAGTTCATTACAATAGGGAGTACAAACTGTTAGTATATTGCAGAGCGTCTACTGAAAGGTGAATATACCGTGATAGGAGCTCCATCGTTGGCAGCCACTAGGTTATTATCTTCAATAGCATTCATCAGAGCCCTGCCGTTTCTGTCTGCCATATCTTCTCCGCACACTACATGATGGGAACTGGAGTAATAAACCGAAGACGACTTATTGTCTTCAGACGTCTTCCACGATAATACAGTGGGAAACTTTATACACCGAGACAACTCTTGAGGTTTTGTGAGCAGATTGTTTCGGCACAGCAAGTAATTTGATTTCGTTGTTTCTTATAATCAGCGGGTACGGATGATGCGACAGTGAATGTTCTACCAGTGTAGCAACATCACCCTTCCCACCGAGACAGTCCGTCCTTATTACGAAATAATTTCGACAACTAACCGTTTCCTGAGACTTGAATCACGTTTCGCATAAGGCTGATTAATAATTCTCTTTGAAAGAGTCTTTTTTTTTAATTAGCTCATCTGGTTTCCGCTGCAGTACTTTTATAGGCTTCACAATGTAGGCAGAAAGAGAGTGAAATATGCCTGATACGAGGTGCTGGATTTCGGTATAGTTCATAACATTATTTCGTCGCATATTCTGAATGACAGTGCCAGTAATATAATTATCTTATCGATGAGTAAATTGTGGTTGGTTTTGTACTTGTGTAGTTGCTAACCTGTGAGCAGCAGGTTGAGAGGGATTCCAATTTATTTCGAAGTTAATGACTTAAATAATGAAAATTCCACCTGTTACTTACTTTTTCATGCTTAGCACCATCCGTATCGAGAATTGATTCATATTGTCAAGTGAATTTGTCTACATAAACATTTTTTTATGTTTCTGTTTATGATTTCCGGAAAATTGGACAAATGTACCTTTGATGTTTTCTAAATGCTATTGTTAGAGATACTCTATGTGATCAAAAGTATCCGGACAACCCCAAAAACATACCTATTTCATATTAGGTGCATTATGCTGCCACCTACTGCCAGGTACTCCAAATCAGCGACCCCAGTAGTCATTAGACATCGTGAGAGAGCAGAATGGGGCGCTTCGCGGAATTCACGGACTTTGAACGTGCTCAGGTGTTCGGGTGTCACTTGTGTCATACGTCTGTACGCGAGATTTCCACACTCCTAAACATCCCTAGGTACACTGTTTCCCATGTGATAGTGACGTGGAAACGTCAAGGGACACGTACAGCACAGAAGTGTACAGGCCAACCTCATCTGTTGACTGACAGAGGCCGCCGACAGTTGAAGAGACCCGTAATGTGTAATAGGCAGATGTCTATCCACACCATCACACAGAAATTCCAGACTGCATCAAGATTTACTGCAAGTACTATGACAGTTAGACTGGAGGTGAGAAAACTTGGATTTCATGGTCGAGCGGATGCACATAAGCCACACATCACGCTGGTAAATGCCAAACGACGCCTCACTTGGTGTAAGGAGCGTAAACATTGGACAATAGAGCAGTAAAAACGTTGTGTGGAATGATGAATCACGGTACACAATGTGGCGATGCGATGGCAGGATGTGGGTATAGCGCATGGCCGGTGAACGTCATCTGTCAGCGTGTACAATGCTAACAGTAAAATTCGGAGGCGGTAGTTTTATGGTGTGGTCGTGTTTTTCACGGAGGGGCTTGCACCCCTTGTTGTTTCGCGTGGCACTATCACAGCACAGGCCTACATTGATGTTTTAAGTTCCTCCTTGCTTCCCATGTTGAAGAGGAATTCGCGGAAAGCGACTGCATCTTTGGACACTATAGAGCATCTGTTCATAATGCACGGCTTGTGGCGGAATGGTTACAAGACAATAACATCCCTGTAATGGACTGGCCTGCACAAAGTCCTGACCTGAATCCTACAGAACACCTTTGGGATGTTTTGGAATGCCTACTTCGTGCCAGATCTCACCGACCGACATCGATACCTCTCCTCAGTGCAGCACTCCGTGAAGAATGGGCTGCCATTCCCCAAGAAACCTTCCAGCACCTGATTGAACGTATGCCTGCGGGAACGCAAGCTGTCATCAAGGCTAAGGGTGGGCCAACACCATATTGAATTCCAGCATTATCGATGTAGGGCACCACGAACTTGTGAGTCATTTTCAGCCAGGTGTCCGAATAGTTTTGATCATTTGATCACATAGCGTACATCTCCACAACGCATTTTACAATCCTTTTAAACTTTGTCCATAATTCCTCTACGTCCATCATACGGGAACTAAATTACGTCAATTAAATGTCTAAGTGGGATACTAACAGCTGCTTGTCTCGCGTTTATAGTGAAAATACACTCCTTAGTAACCAACGCCGCCATCATATGATGATCCTTATACGGACGCCGTCGATAATGTCAAGCCTGTTGTAGCTACAAGATGTAAAACATTTCTATACACGTGGGCTCTGGAACTAGCTGCTAGCTGTTCGAGAGAGTTTTCGGAAACCGTGTTCAAAAGTATTTCACAAGTCTGTCTTTCCATACCCCATACAATGAATCCATAGACGTTCCAGTCTATACTCGGTAGGTCGAAACAGCCTCTAATCAATACTTCATGACCTGGGTATTTCAGCGCTCCTTACCGTAGACTTCTTTTGAATGGCTGTAAAACTTTCACGGCGGAATCGGGTGACCGGTAAAAACATCCAACAATTAACCTGATTCCACCTACATCTGTTATACTCTTCTACGAGGGTCTGTCAATAAGTAATGTCTCACATTCTTTTTCTCAGAACACATTTATTGTTAAGTCAGAATTTGCTGACAATATACATCAATATGTCTTGTCCAGACACGATCCTTGACAGAAAAGGCCTCTCCGTCGGGGTCAAAACGCTCTGACAATTCAGATGAAATGGCCTTTCTGTGAATCTTGTGGTCCGCTGTGAGCATTCGTGGAACCCATCGTTAGCACCCCTTTGAATATCCGAGAGTCTCGATCACTGCAGACGCACTTCCAACGCTGAGCGACAACTGTATAGCCAATTGTCGAGTTGTGATGCGTCGGTCGGCACGAGTAATGGCATCCGCACGATTCAGCATGTCTGGAGCAGTGGCTGTGACAGGACGTCCCGTGCGTGGCTAATCATGGAGCTCTGTTTCTGCATTTACTAAGGCTATGACATTCTTTACCCACCACCCAACTGTACTCCTATCAACTGCAGCATCGTAATACATTGTACACAAAGGTTTATGGATGTTCACCACGGTTTCTTTATCTGCACACAAAAATTCAAAAACAGCACGCTGCTTGTAACGTGAGTCGTATGTAGATGCCATTTTGACGCTGTACTATGGCTCTAACTTCACCAGCGCAGAGAACAAGCATTAAATGTGAAGTACCAACCAGGAAGTTTGTTTATGTATATTAATGGCTTTTTAAAGATATGTGGGCATTACTTATTGAACGACCCTCGTAGCAACTTCAGTTTTCACCTAGACCTGTTATGCACTTCTAGATAACTTCAGTTAAACTCAAATTCGACCCCAAAAGAGACAATATGTTTACCGACTGCAATGAACACTGGCCCGCCAGAGTGGCGCTGCTGTCTGGAACCACGTGACCTCTACGGTCGCAGGTTCGAATCCTGCCTCAGGCATGGATGTGTGTGATGTCCTTAGGTTAGGTTTAAGTAGTTCTACGTTCTAGGTGACTGATGACCTCAGCAGTTAAGTCCCATAGTGCTCAGAGCCATTTTTTGCACGAACACTCATTCTCCTATGGCATTTAATCTGAAATCTGTGGCCACAATCATCACAGAGTCGACGAAGCCTTTAGTTGAGACCGTCCACTCAGCTCCAGACCAAAGGAGCAACTCTGGCAACAGTGCTGCAAATTGTGAGTTCTGTTTGTACCCCGTGTATGGGTCTGGAGTCATCACCACCTCCACCAGCTGCTCGGATAAACCGAGGATGGCCTCAGAATCCATGCAACACACGTCATTGGTGCCAACATGAGCCACAGCTTGCAGACGACTGCACCAACTCATTATCACTAGGTGAGCGGTACATGAACAGAATGAATATCTTAAGGGATTTCTATCTTTGTGATTTCTATGGCAGCGAATCCAAAATGTTCATCGAGAGTAATTGTGATCAGAAGTAGGTCGGCTGTACCAGATCTGGGACAGTGTGCATTGTTGCCAGATTCCCCACTCCCACTATAATGCTATGCACTGTTGCCAGGGTCCCCCTCCCCAACCCCTATGACATAGGCCAATTTTCCTTTGTGTAAAATGTCGGGAAATTTTAAAAAAATGAATATTAATTAAAAATATGTGAATTTAAGAAAATTCGGCAGGATATTCAAAATTAGCCCATTGTGGCATTGGGTTGTCCCCTACTTCTATGGCGTCACTGCACAAGTAGGGATGATTTTCTAAATATAAAGTAGTGGGAAATCCATGATGATGCAGTCAGCATAAGGAATCAAGATGGTGAGCTTTGCATATTAGGTTACGCAATGGCGATCTGGGTGTACTAGGGCATTTTGGATTGTTGCCAGATTTCTCAGGTTTTTTCCTGATGTCACTGACCTCAGACAAAAGATGCGAGTCTGAGCCTGTGGATATGTAAACATGGTTTTCAGCTTACAGGTAGTAACCAGCCTGGACATCCCTTCTTATCTACGCTGAGGTGAAAAAAATCATGGCATACCTCCTAATATCGTTTCAGACATCTGTAAGCCAGGCATAGTGCACCAGCTTGACATGACATGGACTCAATGAGAAGGTAGTACACCCCTGCAGAAATACTGAGTCAAACTGCCTTTGTAGCTGTCCATATCTGAGAAAGTGTTACCAGTGCAGGATTTTGTGCTCATACTGACCTCTCGATTATGTCCCATTAACGTTTGATGGAAATCATGTTGGGTGATCTGGCTGGCCAAATTATTCGCTCGAATTGTCCAGTGTTCTTCAAACCAATCATGAGCAACTGTGGCCCAGTGACATGGTGCATCACTGGCAGTGTGAACTCAATGAATGACTGCAAATGGTCTCCAAGTAGCTGAGTATAAATATTTCCAGTCCATTCCATGTAAACACTTCCCACACCATTATAGAACCACCACCATCTTACACAGTGTCCTGTTGACAACATGGGTCCGTAGCTTCATGACGTCTGCAACCCTACCATCAGGTCTTCGCAACTCGTGTAGCCATAGATGTAGGTAACTTGCAGCAGCCCTCAGCAATTAGGAGGCCTAGGTTAGTTGCAAAGTCTAGCAGAAAGAAGGTTCTGCTGCTAGGTAGTTCCCACGGTAGAGGTGTGGGCCAGCTGTTGCAGGAAGTGTTTGGGAGTGAGTACCAGGTCACCAGCATTGTGAAGCCTAATGCAGGATTGGCTCAGGTGACTGAAAGCATAGGGGAGTTATGTAAGAATTTTAAGAAAGAGGATCAGGTAGTGGTAGTGGGTGGAGCAGGGAACAGTCTCGATAGGGACGGGGAATATGATGTCAGTGGTGACTTGGTTAAGATAGCTACTCAAACTGGTGGCACTAATGTGCATTTCGTGCAACTGTTTCAGCGTCATGATCGGCCTCACCTTAATGCGGCTGTTAGGCGTGTTAATGTGGGGCTGGGGAGGGCACTGATGGCGGAGGGCATGGATCACGTCTCAGTGGTGCCAGTTTGTTCTATCAGTAGATGGTGTTTCACTAGGCATGGCCTGCACCTCAATAGGTATGGGAAGGGGAGGCTGGCTAAGCTTATGCGTGACAGTGTAGTGGGTGGTGGTGGTGGTGGTGGTTGTGGTATCACTCATGGAAAAATTCCTGTAGTAGTTGGTGTTAGAGCTGCACCTTTTTTAGACTGAAGTCAGCTGATAGGTATACCTGCTTAAAGGAAGTGCCTCTAGCTAAGGGCTCACCTCCAGAGGATGTAATGTTTCCAAGTAGAGAAGGAATTAGCATATTTCATCAAAATATAAGAGGTATTAGAGATAAAGTTAGTGAACTGCTAATAGATGTTAACTCTGAAATTATTGGTATATCAGAGCACCACTTAAACAATTTGATAATTCAGTGTCTTCCTTTAACAGGCTACAGATCAGCTGACTGTCTCTCAAGGAGTTCCTTGTGGGGTGGGGGAGTGGCTCTGTACGTAAAAAACAGTATTTCATTTGAGTAAAGAGACGTATCACGACACTGCACTGAACAGATATTTGAAAGTTGCGCAGCATTAGTTGAATTTAGTGAAACTAAACTTTTAATTGCTGTTGTTTATAGGTCCCCTAACTCCGACTTCAGAGCATTTTTGCTTAAGCTAGAGAGGGTTCTTGATTCACTTTGTAGGAAGTACCAGAAAGTAGTTACAGGTGATGACTTCAATATTAATTTTGTACATGATTGTGCAAGGAAAAGGATGTTGGTAGGTCTCCTAAATTCATATGATCTGATGCAAACTGTGTTTTTTCCAACTAGGGTGCATGGGAATAGTAGCACAGTCATAGACAATATTTTTATTCATTCTTCATTACTAGATGGGCATTCTGTAAGTAAAAGGGTCAATGGCCTTTCAGACCATGATGCACAAATTTTAACATTAAAAGGTTTTTGTACTCAAACCAACGTCGTATTTAATTACAAACTACGTAGGAAAGTTAATCCAACAGCAATATTGAGTTTTTCAAAACTTGTCAAGGAACAAGAGCGACAAGATGTTTATAGTGCCGATAATATAGATGATAAATACAACGCTTTCCATAACACATTTCTCGTGTTGTTTGAGAGTTTCTTTCCATTAGAACATTCTAAACGTGGTACTAGCAGTAATGGACAGCCCGGTTGGCTGACTAGTGGGTTAGGATATCATGTAGAACAAAGCGGGAATTATATCAAAATGTTAGAAGTAGTCACAATCAAGCTACAGTGGCCCATTACAAACAGTACTGTAAGGTGCTTAAAAATGTTATTAGCAAGGCAAAAAGTATGCGGTATGCAAATAGAATAGCTAATTCACATGATAAAATTAAAGCCATATGGTCAGTTGTGAAGGAAGTGTCTGGTCAGCACCACAAGGTTGATAATATAAAGTCAGTTCGCAGTAATAATATTTCTGTTACTGATAAATCAGATATATATACACTATTTAACAACCATTTTCTGAGCATTGCTGGTGAAATAAATAAAAATTTAGTTTCTACAGGAAATCATATAAATTTCTTAGCAAATGCCTTTCCGAGATTGACGTCTGAAATACTCCTCTGTGATACAGACAAGAGGGAGATTGAGTCAATAATTAAATCACTGAAGACTAAGGACTATCATGGTTATGATGGAGTGTCTAGTAGAATATTAAAGTACTGTGCTGCACAGGTTAGCCCTGTATTTAGCCATATTTGTATTTTTTCCTTTGGGGATGGTCAGTTTCCTAAGCGATTAAAGTACTCAGTAATAAAGCCGCTTTATAAAAAGGGAGAAAGGGATAATGTAGATAATTTTAGACCTATTTCTATGCCATCAGTGTTTGCAAAACCTATCGAAAAGGCTGTGTATGTAAGGTTAATTGATCATTTTAAATCACAAGATTTGCTATCAAATGTACAGTTCGGCTTTAGAAGCCGTTTCACAACTGAAAATGCTATATTCTATTTTCTCTGTGAGGTTCTGGATGGGCTAAACAAAAAGTTTAGAACGCTTGTCGTATTTTTTGATTTAACAAAGGCATTTGACTGTGTTGATCTAACAATATTGCTACAGAAGTTGGATCATTATGGAATAAGGGGAGTAAGTCACAATTGGTTCACCTCTTACTTTAGCAACAGGCAGCAAAAGGTCATTATTCACAATGTTGATAACGGTTGTGATGTGGGATCTGAATGGGCTACTGTCGAGTGCGGGGTGCCCCAGGGATCAGTGTTGGGGCCGCTCCTGTTCCTTATTTATATAAATGATATGCCCTCTAGTATTATGGGTAACTCTAAAATATTTCTGTTTGCTGATGACACTAGCTTGATAGTAAAGGATGTTGTGTGCAACACTGACTCGGTTTGAAGTAGTGCACTACATGACCTCAGTTCATGGCTTGTAGAAATTAACTAACATTAAATCACAGTAAGACTCAGTTTTTACGGTTTCTAACACATAATTCAACAAAACCCGACGTTTTAGTCTCACAGAACGGGTATATGATTAGTGAAACTGAACAGTTCAAATTCCTAGGTGTTCAGATAGATAGTAAGCTGTCGTGGAAAGCCCACGTTCAGGATCTTGTTCAAAGACTTAATACTGCCATTTTCACTATTCGAACGGTATCGAAAGTGAGTTGTACTTCGACACGTAAATTAGTCTACTTTGCATATTTTCATTCACTTATGTCGTATGGTATTATGTTTTGGGGTAACTCTTCCCATTCTAGAAGGATATTTTTGGCTCAGAAACGGGTGGTTCGGGCAATAAGTGGTGTGAGTTCACGAACCTCTTGTCGACCTCTGTTCACGACTCTGCGTATTTTGACATTGGCCTCTCAATATGTATATTCCTTATTTTCGTTTCTTGTTACCAATATTAGTTTATTTCCAACAATAAGCAGCGTTCACTCGGTTAATACTCGGCAGAAACCAAACCTCCATTTGGATCGGACTTCCTTAACTCTTGTGCAAAAAGGTGTGCAGTATACTGCTGCATCCATTTTCAATAAGCTGCCACTCTAATTCAAAAATCTTAGCAGTAATCCACGCGCTTTCAAATCGAAACTGAAGAGTTTCCTCATGGGTCACTCCTTCTACTCTGTCGAGGAGTTCCTTGAAAAATTAAGCTGATTCTCATTGTAATGCTGATAGCGTTTGCTTAAACTTATGGACTGATTTTCATTCAGGTTCATGAACATTTATTTTTATCTGTTATTACTTTTATGTTGTAAGTTCATGTACTGACACGTTCCATGACCTTGGAGATTTTCTCCTCAATTTGATCCTACGGAACTTGACATCTAAATAAATAAATAAAAGAAATCAGGACTCATCTGACCAGGACATGGTTATCCACTTGTCTAGGGTCCAACCGATATGGTCATGAGCCCAGGACAGATGCTGCACATGATGTGCTGTTAGCAAAGGCACTCATGTCAATAGTGTATTGACATAGTCCATTAACGCCAAATGTCGCTGCACTGTCGTCACACATATGTTTGTTCAAATGGTTCAAATGGCTCTGAGCACTATGCGACTTAACTTCTGAGGTCATCAGTCCCCTAGAACTTGGAACTAATTAAACCTAACTAACCTAAGGACATCACACACATCCATGCCCGAGGCAGCATTCGAACCTGCGACCGTAGCGGTCGCTCGGCTCCAGACTGTAGCGTCTAGAACCGCCCGGCCACTCCGGCCGGCCATATGTTTGTCTTAACCGCACATTGATTTCTGCAGTTCTTTCACACAGTGTTAATTGTCTGTTAGCATTGAAAACTCTACGCAAACGCCGCTACTGTTGACCGTTAAGTGAAGGCCATCTGTCACTGTGTTGCCATGGTGAGAGGTAATCACTGAGATTTGGTATTCTCAGCACACTCTTGACACTGTGGATCTCGGAATATTGAGCTCCCTAACGATTTTCAAACTGGAATGTCCTAAGCATCTGGCTACAATTACAATTCCGTGTTTAAAGACTGCTAATTTCTGTCGCGTGGTCATAATCACACAGGAAGCCTTTCCACATGAATAACCTGAGTACAAATGACAGCTCCGCCAATGCACTGCCCTTTTATACCTTGCATACATGATACTACCGTCATCTGTACATGTGCATATCGCTGTCCCATGACTGTTGTTACGTCAGTGTACTATCAGAGACATGGAAAATTACGTAACATGTTTCGGCCAAGCTATTATTCACTGGACATTTATTTTTACAGCATTCAGATTACTTATAAAATCCCAGATAACCAATGGGTGTTTCCTTGATATCACACACATACTGGTTGTCGTAAGTTAAAGATCAATTTCCCTATGTTTGGATCTATTCAATTCAGTTCAGCATCTGGGAGCCTGCAAGCCCTAAGTTTAAAAATGTTGGAAGCTCAGTTGTCCTAACTTAAACCAATTCCCCCTCTGGACACTACACTTTCAACGATTTAACCCACCCCTTTTACCTTAAATTTGAAACCCAAGAGCTCATTTCTCCTAAGGTTTAAGAGATGGGAAAATTCAAAATTCACTCGTTCTAAGTTTCTCTCCACAGTCTCAGGACATAGCGATTGTCAGCAACCCACATGCGGTGCTGAACCCGGTAGGGTTCCTCTTCTTCCTCTCTGTGAGACTGCTAATGTGTTAGGACCTTCAGAACTGTCAGCCATCAAGCCAGTGTTCTCAGGAGAACAGCCTCCATTCAACTCAGAACAAATGTCACATGGCACCTCTGCTGTGCTCTGTGCAATGTCATTCTGCCTCCTTGCCGACAGGTGGGCAGGAGTCCTGTGCTAAGGCGTATATAGCTGCTGTTTGGAATGAAAATATACATTTATTGTTCAGTGATGATTGAATAGCCTGCCACAGTAGACCACACAACTCCCCACTAAGGCTAATTTTAGAACTAGATGGTTTCTGGCCTGTTTCTCCTCTGGAATGCATCGCTTTCAAATGTGTTTCTAAAGCCTTAACCATGCCTCAGTTTTAGAAGTACAGCATGAAATGAGACATCTATTATGGTTGTGCATCACAGTGCTGCAGCTGTGCTCAGGTGGATTACCATGCACAGCTAACCTCCTGTCATAGCATCACCATATTCAAAACTGAGTATGGTGGATTCCCACTGACTACACCCACCACAGACTCTTGTGCAGCATTGGTGGTCCATTGCATTTCATGTCAGGGCCTACAGAGAGTTTGTGTTGCTATACCACGACACCATTTGGGAATGCAAACAGTTGTTTGTCAGCTGCGTATTGTACTCTACCAGCAATGCACTCCTACCACAGCCGGATAGATTATTTCTCACATCTATTGTGCTGTCCACTACTGTGACTGCTGCCTGAGGTCCATGCCCCTATCTCCCCCCCTCCCCCCCACCCCACGTTCCCCCAGCATGACGAAACTGCAGTTTCTGCCCTGAGACAGGAGTAATTACAATGCCAATGGTGTAAAGTTCAAACCTCAAATGCTGCTCACATTGATGTCTTAGCTGTCAAATTCATTGAAGCGAATGCATCTGGGACGCTATTGGAAGTCAGCTCTGTATCTCTTTCCCTCATGCAAGTAATTATTCGGCTTGGCATTTATTGATAGAGTTGTTGGATGCCCTCCTCGGGGATATCACGCAAAATTCATTCCAGGTATATTGCCATAATCGCGAGCTGGTTGGAAGGTCATAACCATAATGCTCCAAACGTTTTCAGCTGGAGAGAGATCCGGCGACCTTGCTGGCCAAGACATGTTTCGGCAAGAACGAAGACAAGGAGTAGAAACTGCCATGTGCAGGTGGGCATCATTTTGCTGAAATGTAAGCCCAGGTTGACTCGCCACAAAGGGCAACAAAACGAGACGCAGAATGTCATCGACGTACCACTGTGCTATATGGGTGCCGTGGATGACAACCACAGGGCTCCTTCTATGAAATGAAATGGCATACTAACCATCTCTCCTGGTTGTCAGGGTGTATGGCGGGAGACAGCAAGGCTGGAATCCAACCACTGTCTGGGGCGTCTCCAGACATGTCTTTGCTGGTGTTTGATACTCAGTTCGAAGTGTGAATCGTCGCAGAAGACAATTACACTCCAGTCAATGTGATACCAGGCTTAACACACGTCTGGAGATTCTGTGGACAGCAGTGGGATAGCAACCTCACTGTCATCAGCCATATGGCCTGAGAACCAGGAGTGACGGTCTGGGGTGCCATTTCTTTTTATAGCAGGACCAATTTGGTTGTCACATGCGGCACGCTTACAGCATATCGGTACATCGGCGATATTCTACGCCCTGTTTTGTTGCCGTTCATAGCAAGCCATTAAGCACTTAAATTTCAGCAAGATAATGTGCACTTACTCAAGGTGAAAGTTTCTCTTCGTTCTTGCAAATCCTACACTGGCCAGCAAGGCAGCCGGATCTTTCGCCAATTGACAATGTTTGGAGCATTATTGGCAGGGACCTCCAACCATCTCGTAATCTTGACAATCTAAAGCGTCAGTTGGACAGAATTTGGCATGATATCCTTGAGGAGGACATCCAGTAAATTTAATAATCAATGTCAGACCGAATAAGTGCCAGAGGTGTGCCAACGTGTTCCTCAAAAATGATTCAAATGGCTCTGAGCACTATGGAATTTAACTTCTGAGGTCATCAGTCCCTAGAACTTAGAACTACTTAAACCTAACTAACCTAAGGACATCACACAAACCCATGCCCGAGGCAGGATTCGAACCTGCGACCGTAGCAGTCGCGCAGTTCCAGACTGTAGCGCCTAGAACCGCTCGACCACCCCGGCCGGCTGACTTCCTCTTTCTCATGAATATATCATTAAGTTTTTCTGAAATTGTGATAATTTGTTTGTTTGTGCATATACATCCGTCCCATTTAGGTAAATCTTTTGTGGTGCGTAATTTTGTTTTTGCGGTGGAGCTAAGTAACAGCGGCAGGTTAAGTCTTTGAGTTGGATTTCTCCATGCAGATGGTCACTACAAGAGCAAAATACGGAATATCATGCCGGACGTATGACTGAATTGAAGAAGAACTTAAATTGAAATGATCACATAGCACATATTAAAACAAAGGCGTTTTTCTTTCTGTGGATCTTTTCACGAATTTTCAGTCCAAATATCTGCTCCAAATGCGAAAATACTGTGTTGAATTCCACCTTCTGCGCCTGCCTGTTGGGTTGAGACCACATGAAGTCACACGGAGCATGGTGTAGGTTTAATGTCACAGTTGCTCTGAGTTGAATTGAGCCAGTTGATGTGAGCTGGTGCATCCCCATTGCAATGATATGGCAGAGCAGGCACTCTCAGATCACCTGTCACTGCACATGGGTTGACTGGCGATTGATGTGTCCTGAGACTGTGGGGAGTAGGCTCTCCTCGATGTTGATTTGAATAAAGATGTGGGTGGGTAGCTCTCGTATTCCTGTTACACATACAACAGTCACGAGTGTCTGCCAGCCATACATGTCGCTTCAGTGGGCTATACAGTTAAACTTTGGATACGCTGTCTATTTCTGACAACCAGAAGGTTTCCCATCATTTTAAACTTAGGGTAAGAAAATTCTCTGAATTTTAAACTTAAAACAAGTTAATTTTGAATTTTCTCACTGTTTATAACTTAGGAGAATTTAACTCTAGGGTTTCGAACTTAAGGGAAATAGGGCGGGCTATACTGCTTAAATTGTAAACCAGAGGGTCAATGGCTTAAACTTTGGACAGCTGTGTTTGCAATATTTTTAAATTTAGAGCTTGTGGGCTTGCAATTTTTGAATTGAATAGAAGAGATCCAAACTTACAGGATTTGGCCTTTAACTAAGGGCAAGCAGTGTGTGTGCTACATCAGGGATACACCCAGGGGTCATCTGGAATTCTATAAGTGACCCGACTTCTATAAAAATAACCATACACGTTCAGCAGATAACAGCTTCTTGGAAACACGTTAACTTGTTTTTCATGTCGCTAAAAGTAGGTCAGCAGGCAAGTCCAGACTAGTTGCTACCTGTAGGATGAAAAACATGTTTACAGATGCACACGATCAGACTGGCATCTTTCGTTTAACAGCAGACTTGCAATTGCAGGGAAAGAAACACCTTTTGTCTCTGGTGAGTGTTGTCAGCAGAAAACACAGGAAATCTGGCAACAGTGCAGACTGTCCTAGTATGCTCAGGTTGCCATCTTTTGTCTCAGTATGCAAAGATCACCATCTTGGTTTCCGATATCATAGGGCTGGGGAAAACCCAGGAAATCTGCAATAGTGCACTCTGTCCCAGAACTGGTACTGCATACCCTCTGTCTGATCCTCTTCAGTTTTAAAATGTATACCACTTCTGATGTAAATACATGATACCCCATGGATTAGGACAGTTCTACAGTTGCAACTTGCATGTCCATATCATTGATGGCACTATTTGCTGTATGTCAGTGTACCTACACCACTGCTCTGCAATGCTTACCACTGTGCCGCCCGAAGACTTTATTTTAACTTCAAACTGATGTACTTTATTTAGAACAGACTGCATGTTTTCCTGAAGTACAGATAATTCTGAGCAAGTATCTGTGACATTTAAGTTTGATTTCCTTTTTCTCTCTGAAAATTGGTGATTGTGCACCCAGATGTGGTTGATTGTATCTTCCAAGCACTCTCTAAACAGTTTGAAATGAGATATTTTCATGGAAGAGGCGCGCGTAGTCATGATTCTAAGAAATGTCTGTCCTTATGCTGATGACAAGAGGGATTTCAGCATGTGTGGCCTCATACCCTTCCCCTATACTCTCACTTATTAGCTCCACTAGCCCCCCTTTCGCAGTTTTGTTGACATGCATGTATTTTTCACTTATTTCTATAATAGTTCCGATCTCACAGAATATGTAATAATAGTATTCTACGCAAAATGCTGTAATATTATTTATATTTCACTAATTAAAAGTGTAACTATATAATAAACTTCATGGGACATTGGGCCCAAAATTTGTAGTACAAGTACTTGGTATCTGCAACAGTTTGTGAATTGTGATAACCTTTCTGCACCCTAAATTGTATTTACCAGTTTCTAGAAATATTATTTTACTTTATTTACAGAAACATCGAACTTGTGATGTCTAGTAGTACGTAAGATAGAAACTGTTAAGTGTATGTCATGCAATAATAACGCTTACATAATTGTCTGTTATTTAAAAATGACGTAGACTGGATGCAGCGCCACTTGATCTCATTTTGTAGTTTTGTACGTTACTACTGTGGAAACAACATAATTACATTTCGTGTCAATTGTTCTTCGTTTTTGCTGATTTACGAAAACTAATACATTTTGCGATGTAATTCAGGTAGATGTACACATTATAATTGTTTCATTCATAAACTACTATCTAGAGGAAATGTTTGCGTGATCCACCTAATTTTCACGTTTCAGTACAAAACGTGGAAACTGATTAACGGTGGAGTTTCTGATAATTCACCTGAGCGAATAACATAGCTCAAGAATCTTGATCTGATCATGCAAGAGTAGATAAGAGGAAATGACTATGTGAAATTTGTAGTGGTTGGTGAAATAGAGATAATGAATATCGCATTGCGGGTTCAGTAAAATGTTTGTACGACCCGTCGGTATGTTGGACATGTAAGATCTTTAGCAAGTCAAAATAGCCAACACTTTTAATAACAGAATTGTTTAATGCAGTTGACCTGAGGAATAAATAACTTCAATCTTGCGAAAACATTTTTTGTTGTCCGAGATAGACTGACAGATTTGATTTTGGCGTATTAATTATATCTACGCAACCAATAAAGAACAAAATTATTTCATATTATGCAAAATATGAAAAAAATGCCATTATGTGCGCTTCAGGTAATAGATCTGTTGTTCTTATCCAATGGCGACTCAAAATACGATTTATTAATCTTGCCTTCGTGCGCTGATTTTTAAGGAGCTGGAAGAGACACAGGATGTCTGGTTTAACTGAGCAAATATGCTTTCCTAAAAAGCCGATGACTACTTTGTAGCTCAAAGTAACGACGGACCTTTTTCTATAATAAATGTTTAAAACTGTTTCCGTCCGAAAATCTTGATGTTCACAGAAAAAAAAATATTACGTTCTCTTACTGTAGACCGCTAACTTGCCATTACGCTAGTCTGTTTCTCTATTCTTTTGTTTTCTAAAACATGCTTTCTCATTAAATTATTAATGTTCTCTTATTTTCAGACAGCTTGTGAGCTGTTCTTTTTGTCCAATTTTGGGTTTCATTTTCTCCAACGTCTGTTCCATGGTAAATTCAGTCTCTCGATAAAAAGACGTTTCAACAGAGTCCAATATTACAGTGAGAGACCACATTTATAATCCACTGAACAAGCAAACAATTAACCATCATCTGCGAACAACTCCAGGGAATTTGACCGATAACATCGAAAATCACCGATATCTCGACAAGTAACAGTTACTGTCATTTTAGGGCCTTATCCAAATCGTGCCTTGAAAATGACAAAGGTTTACAACATGTTGGGTGTAGCTTAACTTCTCCTTCGACAATATGTTGAACATTATAGTCTGCATAATTAGAAGGATACAAAGTCCTAATCAAAAGGCTACGAAGTTTCCATTATTATGTATGCAACTGATATGTTGACAAACACATTTTTTAAACCAAGAGTCTTTAAAACGAAGAAATATTATTACTCTGTTGCAAAGTCTACATCGTAGTACCATCGTCACTTCTATATGAGTCTGTTTCCGAACAATCTGATTTTAAATTTACGATGATAGGTTCAAGGCTTATATCTATTATCACTTCCCTGTCAGATTCTTCTTTCTGAAGTTTTTCATCGTGCCACACAGACTGTGCCCACGCTAGAGGTGCGATGTTGTCTGTTGCGTCAGTCTCTATTGCCTCATGAACAAGCGATTCGTTGTATATTATCTTGAAGTTTTATTCCTCCCAAAATCCCTTACCCAAATTAACTCCATGGGGCGACAATGGCAGTAAAATGTGGGTAAACGCAGAACTGTGTGATCGGATTCGTGTGCAAGGAAGTCAAGTTTGTACATTCTGTCACGCGACTTGTACAGTATAAATCAACGAGCTGCAGGAGATCGGCATGAGTCTGGTGCTCAATATTTTTATTTTTAAGCAGGGGAAAAATATCCGCTTTTCTGGTGTTTGTACTTGATGTTTTCTCTATTACAGCTGAATTATGACTGGCAGTGACCTACTTCGAGGCAAGGTATGACAAGAATTCTGAATCACGTCACGAAACTGACAATGTTCATTGGCGAATGGTAATCATTGCTGTTTTTCTTGCACGTAAATACAAGTTTATTCTCAGAAATAAAACCAGACGAAGAGTCAACATGCAGAATAATTATCCGAGAACCTACCCTATGAGAACTTTAAAATCGCCAGTACCATCACTCATTTTCCAGCAGATCTTCTTGGGCTGATTCTAATTGACTCATGTTTCATCAAGGGTGAACTACCTCCTTCTCTCGTATCGTGAATCTTTATATGGGATATAGTTCATGTTGCACCTAGGTCACTTCTTTGAACTAAAAACTCTCTTCTTAACAAATCTGGAACCAACAGCTTTAAAAATTCTTTGCCTTGACGAAGCGCTTACCATTGAAGCCAGTATAACTGTAACGCGTTTTTATTATGTTGGGCATTCATAGTTTACATGGAGCACTTTAAAACATAGTTGTTAAAACTATCCATGTGTGTTACCGGTTCCTCGCGATTTCGATCCGTTCCAGGCGACACAAAACGAACTGTTTCTACGGTTACTACAGCTCTGAACTTTCCTTTACATCTCTTCTTTACAGTTCTCTTGCCGGCACCACATGGTTCTGGTGTCCGTTCTTGTGTTTTCCAATGTCAACAGTAGGAGACCTGCTTTTAAATTTACGTTTGTAAAAGTTCTAAATGCGGTAAATAATCCGCCTTGCCTGCTTGTGAAGTAGTTCACGTTCATTGCCGTCACCTGACTTTTTTTTAATTGCACTTAAACATTTACAAGATACACTTTCACAGTTATACTGCTGCAAGAAAAAAAAGTGTACAAAAAATTGAGATAGTTGAATGAATAACTTGGTTTTCACGAAGTGCGGCGACGGTGCACCATGTAGGAACGAGATTCTCGCTCTCTAGCTGTTACACTCTTGCTAGCCGCTCGGAAAGAAAATGAATATTATTGGCTACCAGTGGCTAATGGAGGGGGATGTGCAGAACGGCTGAAAATTGGGCACCTTCTTACATGGCGCGAAGAATAGTTAACAGGAGCTCCAATGTTTGGCATGTTATGGAGCCCATTCGGATAATAGCGTCGATGGGTGGAAAGAAACCCTGTGTGTACACGGTATGTCATCCGAGATGTGGAGGACGTCCATCCTGCGGCCATCAGGATGCAGGGTGCACTCGACTACAGGCTGTTGCTCATATCGGCACCAATGATGTATGTCACATGACTTCTGAGTCATGTTCGGTCCATACTGGCAGTTGTCAATATCGTATCCAGAACAGACTGGGTCCCTTTGGTATAAAGCCATAGGCTCAATCAGTTTTGTAATGGGTTTGGATGATGATTTCTGGATCTGCTTGATGGGGTAGAGAATTATAGGATTCCTCTTGATAGATCAGGAGTGCACTAAACACAGGAAGCAGCTATTCAGGTAGTAGAGTACTTTTGGAATGTGTAGGGGAGTTTTTAGCGTAGGCGGTGTTTCGTGGTCCTCTGATGAACACTCGCAAGTCATATTGAGAGCAAAATCAGATCGCGTGCAAAGTGAAGGTACTATGGGTGTCAATATTTGAACTGTTAATTATCAAAGTATTCGTAACGAAGTTCCTAAATTTACTGCCATCTAGGAAAGTTGTCGCATCCAAATTATTGTGGAAACTGCGAGCTGAATGAAACCCAACGTAGAAAGCTCCGAAATGTTTAACGTGGCGTGAAACGTATATCGGACACACAGGCTAGTCGGCGTAGGAACGGGAGTGTTCATTGCAGCCGACAAAAGTATAGAGGTTGAAATAGAGTGTAGCTGTGAAGTTATCTGGACACGAGTAAACGGCCTAAATGAACACAAGTTAATCAGCAGATGTTTTTACCAGCAACCTGATTCCGCAATAGCAGTTCTACCACGTGGTTGTAATTAAATTGCAGCTACTCACCGAGGCCAAGTGTTGGCTATAATTATCGTGTGGCAGTGAAACTTGATAAACATGCAGTTGCACTAGTGCGGACCAATTTAAGCTGGAAAAGGTGCAAATCTGGCGCTGAACAGCATCTCTTCATCGTCGTATCTACATCTACATCTACATTTATACTCCGCACGCCACCCAACGGCGGGATCGAATCTCTCTAATTTTACGTTCGTGATCTCCTCAGGAGGTATAAGTAAAGGGAAGCAATATATGCGATACCTCATCCAGAAACACACCCTCTCGAAACTTGGCGAGCAAGCTGCACAGCGATGCAGAGCGCCTGTCTTGCAGAGTCTGCCACTTGAGTTTTCTAAACATCTGCGTAACGCTATCACGGTTACCAAATAACGCTATGACGAAACGCGCCGCTCTTCTTTGGATCTTCTCTATCTCCTCCGTCAACCAGACCTGGTACGGATCCCACACTCACGAGCAATACTCAAGTATAGGTCGAACGAGTGTTTTGTAAGCCACCTCCTTTGTTGAAGGACTGCATTTTCCAAGGACTCTCCCAATGAATCTCAACCTGGTACCCGCCTTACCAACAATTCATTTTATATGATCATTCCACTTCAAATCGATCCGCACGCATACTCCCAGATATCTTACAGAAGTAACTGCTACCAGTGTTTGTTCCGCTATCATATAATCATACAATAAAGGATCCTTCCTTCTATGTATTCGCAATACATTACATTTGTCTATGTTAAGGGTCAGTTGCCACTCCCTGCACCAAGTGCCTATCCGCTGCAGATCTTCCTGCATTTCACTACAATTTTCTAATTGCTGTATACTACAGCATCATCCGCGAAAAGCCGCAAGGAACTTCCGACACTATCTACTAGGTCATTTATACATATTGTGAAATCTTGTGCTGATATTGTGAAAGTGGCTGTTAATGATGAAATAAACATTATGCCTGTCTCACTTGTTTGGCATTTTCTGCCCATATCCCGTTTATAATACATTACAAATGAAAACATTTTTATACATCTTTCTTGCATTCATAGCGCCAGATTTGCAACTTGTGGTCAAAATGGGAAGCAACTTTATCCAGGTTAAACTGTTGGGAAACTCGCTGTTTCCTGTGTCATGGGGCAGTGAAACAATGGGGTAGACGTCTATTAATCGACAACTGTTCAAACGTACAATGAATAATGGTACCCCTTCGGGAAATGGCAGCAAGGAATGGCAAGGAACATTGGGTACACTCAATAGTATGCCTGGAAGGCCCATTCAGCATGCTGAAGAGGCTATCCTGGCAGTCATTGACGGGACAGGATGCTGCAAGATACAGATTGTGGCGCACGTTGGAACAAACGATGCCTGTCGTCTGGGCTTGCATCATTCCAGGGACTAGCAGAGAGAGTTGAGAATACCAGATTTTCTCACAGAATTTGGTCGAACTTCACAATCTGCAGCATTATCTCCAGAAACGGGAGTGGTCCCCTGGGACTGAGCCGAGTGGGAGGCTTGTACCAAAGATTCCGAAGATTCTGTGACAAGCTGGGCTCTGATTTCCTAGACTTGAGTCTGCATCTACATCTACACGGATACTCTGCAAATCACACTGAAGTGCCTGGCAGAGGGTTCATCGAATCACCTTCACAATTTTCTATTATTCCGATCTCGTATAGCGCGCGGCAAGAATGAACACCTATATCTTTCCGTACGAGCTCTGATTTCCCTTATTTTATCGTGGTGATCGTTCCTCCCTATGTAGGTCTGTGTCCACAAAATATTTTCGCATTCGGAGGAGAAAGTTGGTGATTGGAATTTCGTGAGGAGATGCCTCGCAACTAAAAACGCCTTTCTTTTAATGATTTCCAGCCCAAATCCTGTATCATTTCTGTGACACTTTCCCCCATATTTCGCGATAGTAAAAAACGTGCTGCATTTCTTTGAAATTTTTCGATTTACTCCGACAGTCCTACCTGGTAAGGATCCTACATCGCGCAGCAGTATTCTAAAAGAGGACGGACAAGCGCAGTGTAGGCAGTCTCCTTAGTAGGTCTGTTACATTTGCTAAGTGTCCTGCCAATAAAACACAGCCTTTGGTTAGCCTTCCCCGCAACATTTTCTATGTGTTCTTTCCAGTTTAAGTTGTTCGTGATTGTAATACCTAGGTATTTAGTTGAATTTACGGCTTTTAGATTAGACTGATTTATCGTGTAGCCGAAGTTTAACTAGTTCCTTTTCGCACTGATGTGAATGACCTCACACCTTTCGTTATTTGGGGTAAAAAAAAATGGCTCTGAGCACTATGGGACTTGACTGCTGTGGTCATCAGTCCCCTAGAACTTAGAACTACTTAAACCTAACTAACCTACGGACATCACACACATCCATGCCTGAGGCAGGATTTGAACCTGCGACCGCAGCGGTAGCGCGGTTCCAGGCTGTAGCGCCTAGAACCGCTCGGCCACTCCGGCCGGCGGATTTGGGGTCAACTGCCACTTTTCGCACCATTCAGATAGTTTTTCTAAATCGTTTTGCAGTTTCTTTTGATCTTCTGATGACTTTATTAGTCGATAAACGACAGCGTCATCAGCAAACAACCGAAGACAGCTGCTCAGATTGTCTCCCAAATCGTTTATATAGATAAGGAACAGCAAAGGGCCTATAACACTACCTTGGGAACGCCTGAAATCACTTCTGTTTTAGTCGATGACTTTCTTTTAATTACTACGAACTGTGACCTCTCTGACAGGAAATCGCAAATCCAGTCACATAACGGAGACGATATTCCATAAGCACGTAATTTTACTACGAGCCGCTTGTGTGGTACAGTGTCAAAAGCCTTCCGGAAATCCATGAATACGGAATCGATCTGAAATCCCTAGTCAATAGCACTCAGCAGTTCATGTGAATAAAGAGCTATTTGTGTTTCACAGGAACGAAGTTTTCTAAACCCATGTTGACTCTGTGTCAATAGACCGTTTCCTTCGAGGTAATTCATAATGTCCGAACACAATATATGTTCTAAAATCCTGCTGCATATCGACGTTAACGATATTGGTCTGTAATTTAGTGGATTACTCCTACTACCTTTCTTGAACATTAGTGTGGCCTGTGCAACTGTCCATTCTTTGGGTACGGATCTTTCGTCGAGCGAACAGTTGAATATGATTGTCAAGTATGGAGCTAATGCATCAGCATACTCTGAAAGGAACCTAATTGGCATACAGTCTGAACCAGACTACTTCTTTTATTAAGTGCTTTAAGTTGCTTCACTACCTCGAGGATATTCACTTCTACGTTACTCATGTTGGCTACTGTTCTCGATTCGAATTCTGGAATATTACTTCGTCTTCTTTTGTGAGTCAAAGAGTTGAGAGTTGTAGGGACCAACTGAATAGGTCAGGTGTGCACTACACATCGAAGGAAGCTACCCAAGCTGACTGTATGTGGGGTGTACACAACGTTCTTTCCTTTTTTTTTAGATTAGGCGACTCTCCATCCAATCCAGAAAATATGATCCGCAGGAAATCCAGAACTATCAGTGTAAGATCCAGAGGAACGCCTCTCGCAGGTGAGTGGTTAACTGTCGAAGCATTTGCAACAAGGTGCCAGAGTTTGAAGCGCTCGTAGAAAAAACTGAAGTTCAATGCAGTGCTACAATATTTCAGTCAACATACGTGGGAAATACTTATTTGATTTGTGAAACTAAATAAGTCACTTTTATATGGCAGCCTGGGTGTGAAAACATGTAAAATTGTCTGCGTCTGTTTCTAAGCCGACATTTTGTATCAGATAAAAAGTACACAATGTCTTCAGTGCACCAAAAGTAAAGAAATAATAGTGGAACTTTGTTTTGTTTGGTGACCTATTTAGTTGAGAAATATGAAATCTAAAACCAAGTCATATGCCGTGCGACTGCATTCCCATATCAACGCGGCGATTTCGCAGTTTCCCGCTCCTTCCTCTCCTCATTCTAAGACAACATGGTGTGGTAGTGGGAGAGGTGTGCAGATGGGTGATAGAGCTATGACATGTGAGCCAGCGAATGGCCTGCGAGCCACTTTCTTGGCTACTCCTGATCTAAGTGAATAGCTGTAATGGATATTTAACAATTGTGACTGACAGAGATCATGGTAAATGTGGTGTAACCATATGAATTACAGGCGCAATTTGGTTTAATTAATATATTGTCACTAGTAGCCTGGCAAAATACTGCATATGAGTCTTTAATAAGTCGCTATACCTTTTTTATCATTTGCAAATCTCCTAACAGTAGCTTGCAAATGTTCGTATTCAATTAAGCAATTTTTTAGCTTCAAGAGGCATTTCTTGCATGCACCTACTTTGTCTCACGTCGCTTAGGAAACGGTGTCTAGAGGATGATCCTCAATCCACTACATCTGGGATAGGGTCCGAAGGTGGATCCACTAGCGGGAAGACTGAGTCTAATATAGGGAAACCATCCATGACATACGCATGGACACAGAAATACATAAAACAGAGCAAATGCACTGCACCTGTAGGTTGTATGGTTGTAAGTAACTGAGTGCATTCGAGTAACGCGCATGCAGTGGTACTTGTTTTCAATATATCGGCAGAATCTTACAGGGTTCTCTACTGGGTGACATTAGGATGTTATATTACATGCCATACTCTCACGATTTGTTTTTTACGTTTCGTAAATGGCAGCACAATATACCATTGCGCTGGTAAAACGTCAGCTGTCATACTGTACAAAACAACAAGATCCTCTTGAGTTATACCTTGTTCTCGTCGAACATAAAATGCTTGTGTTTTTTTCTGACGTTTGAGCAGATAGCGTGAAAGGTTGTGTTCTGTAACGTTATTTCACGTATCTGAAATGTTTGTAATACCCTCATGCATGAAAATTTATTTATAGACATTGATTTGAACGCCAAGATTGTTCTCGAACCATGTAATTTTGTCCATGAGACAAAAAAAAATCGCTTAACACAGACTTTTGTTAGACTGTATGGTTTTTTTATTATTTGGAGTTTAAATTCTCGGTTTTTCTTTACTTCGATGAAAGTATCAAAATAACGAGGACATTCTGCAGAGATCGGTAGTTTTCGCAGCAAAATATCGGATTTTTTTTTCGATTTTACACAGGGTGGACATGAATAGTAGATGCGAGCTAAATACATCTACCAGATGCATCACTACAGAGCTCGGACCTCTGCAGTTTGTTCATCTGTAATCGACAATAGTGCTATACACTTTTTTTCACGTTATTAGATGTCACAAAACAACGGGAGCTGGAGAGCGAGATGTGAACAGTATCCTGCAGTCAAATGTAAAAGAATGACTGTATAGATGCCGTTCTTTATTGATAATTCAGTGGTCTGAACAGATTGTAATGCCCTCGTAAAGAACAATTTACAATTTGAACTCAATGAATCCCCTCAAACTATACCTATTTTTCAGCAAAGTTGTTTAAATTCGAACTGAGAATACCTTCTAGAATTCTGCAGCGAACCTATGTGAAGGGAATTGTCTGTAATTTTGCGGGTCAGTTCTTTTATCCTTCACACATACAGTAGTTATCTGCTCTTTCTCCCAATCGCTTGGGACTTTGCGCTGGCCGAGAGATTCACGACAAATGCAAACTAAGTAAAGGGACAATGCTGTTCAATATTTTTTGTAAAACCGAACTGGGATTCCATCTGGATCTGGCGACTTACTTTTCCGACTCTTCCACTTGCTTCTCTACGTAATGCTTCTTACTGTGTCCTCCTTAAGGAAGTCTGCTATGTTTCTACAGTCTTTCGGTACGGACGATTTTTTAAACGCGAAATTTGAAGCATGAGCTCTCCTTTTGCTCTCTTCTGTTTTCACACCAGACTAGTGAACGGGTCTTTAGATAGAAGCCTTCTATGCGCTGAGGGATTTTACATAGGACTAGAATTTTGTCGGGCTATCGGCAAGATCTTTCCCTAAGGTATGATGATAGTAGTCATTGCATGTTTCGCGTATTGGTCTTATTACATACGCACGAGTCTCTGCTTACTTTTGCATGTCGTAGTTTGCCCATTCTACCAAATTTCCGTATTAAATCATGGTAGATCTATTCTGTCGTTAATCCACTCTCTCCGTACATACACTATGTGATCAAAAGTATGCGGACATCCCCCAAAACATACGTTTTTCATATTAGGTGCATTGTGCTGCCACCTACTGTCAGGTGCTCCATATGGTTCAAATGGCTCTGAGCACTATGGCACTTAACATCTTAGGTCATCAGTCCCCTAGAACTTAGCACAACATAAACCTAACTAACCTAAGGACATCACACACATCCATGCCCGAGGCAGGATTCGAACCTGCGATCGCAGCAGTCCCGCGGTTCTGGACTGCAGCGCCCAGAACCGCACGGCCACCGCGGCCGGCGTACTCCATATCAGCGACCTCAGTAGTCATTTGACATCGTGAGAGAGCAGAATGCAGCGGTCCGCGAAACTCACGGAATTCGAACGTGGTCAGGTGATTGGGCGTCACTTGTGTCATACGTCTGTACGCGAGATTTACACACTCATAAACATCCATAGGTCAACTGTTTCCCATGTGATTTCCCTAAATCGCTTCAGGCAAATGCCGGGATGGTTCCTTTGAAAGGCCACGGCCGATTTCCTTCCCCATCCTTCCATCACCCGAGCTTGCGCTCCGTCTCTAATGACCTCGTTGTCGACGGGACGTTAAACACTAATGTCCTCCTCCTCCTGTTACTTCCCGTAACACAAGTCACGCGCTTTCGAGTGTCTACCGAACTGTACCCTATTAGTTTCCGCAATTTTCCACTTACAGTTAACGTTACATATTTATGTAGTACCAATATTTACATTAATGTGGAGTTCTATTGGGAGATGATTGGATCCCATAGAATCCGTATTGACGGGCCACTTGGAAAGTTCATTACAATAGGGAGTACAAACTGTTAGTATATTGCAGAGCGTCTACTGAAAGGTGAATATACCGTGATAGGAGCTCCATCGTTGGCAGCCACTAGGTTATTATCTTCAATAGCATTCATCAGAGCCCTGCCGTTTCTGTCTGCCATATCTTCTCCGCACACTACATGATGGGAACTGGAGTAATAAACCGAAGACGACTTATTGTCTTCAGACGTCTTCCACGATAATACAGTGGGAAACTTTATACACCGAGACAACTCTTGAGGTTTTGTGAGCAGATTGTTTCGGCACAGCAAGTAATTTGATTTCGTTGTTTCTTATAATCAGCGGGTACGGATGATGCAACAGTGAATGTTCTACCAGTGTAGCAACATCACCCTTCCCATCGAGACAGTCCGTCCTTATTACGAAATAATTTCGACAACGAACCGTTTCCTGAGACTTGAATCACGTTTCGCATAAGGCTGATTAATAATTCTCTTTGAAAGAGTCTTTTTTTTTTTAATTAGCTCATCTGGTTTCCGCTGCAGTACTTTTATAGGCTTCATAATGTAGGCAGAAAGAGAGTGAAATATGCCTGATACGAGGTGCTGGATTTCGGTATAGTTCATAACATTATTTCGTCGCATATTCTGAATGACAGTGCCAGTAATATAATTATCCTATCGATGAGTAAATTGTGGTTGGTTTTGTTCTTGTGTAGTTGCTAACCTGTGAGCAGCAGGTTGAGAGGGATTCCAATTTATTTCGAAGTTAATGACTTAAATAATGAAAACTCCACCTGTTACTTACTTTTTCATGCTTAGCACCATCCGTATCGAGAATTGATTCATATTGTCAAGTGAATTTGCCTACATAAACATTTTTTTGTGTTTCTGTTTATGATTTCCGGAAAATTGGACAAATGAACCTTTGATGTTTTCTAAATGCTATTGTTAGAGATACTCTATGTGATCAAAAGTATCCGGACAACCCCAAAAACATACCTATTTCATATTAGGTGCATTATGCTGCCACCTACTGCCAGGTACTGCAAATCAGCGACCCTAGTAGTCATTAGACATCGTGAGAGAGCAGAATGGGGCGCTTCGCGGAATTCACGGACTTTGAACGTGCTCAGGTGTTCGGGTGTCACTTGTGTCATACGTCTGTACGCGAGATTTCCACACTCCTAAACATCCCTAGGTCCACTGTTTCCCATGTGATAGTGACGTGGAAACGTCAAGGGACACGTACAGCACAGAAGTGTACAGGCCAACCTCATCTGTTGACTGACAGAGGCCGCCGACAGTTGAAGAGACCCGTAATGTGTAATAGGCAGATGTCTATCCACACCATCACACAGAAATTCCAGACTGCATCAAGATTTACTGCAAGTACTATGACAGTTAGACTGGAGGTGAGAAAACTTGGATTTCATGGTCGAGCGGCTGTACATAAGCCACACATCACGCCGGTAAATGCCAAACGACGCCTCACTTGGTGTAAGGAGCGTAAACATTGGACAATAGAGCAGTAAAAACGTTGTGTGGAATGATGAATCACGGTACACAATGTGGCGATGCGATGGCAGGATGTGGGTATAGCGCATGGCCGGTGAACGTCACCTGTCAGCGTGTACAATGCTAACAGTAAAATTCGGAGGCGGTAGTTTTATGGTGTGGTCGTGTTTTTCACGGAGGGGCTTGCACCCCTTGTTGTTTCGCGTGGCACTATCACAGCACAGGCCTACATTGATGTTTTAAGCTCCTCCTTGCTTCCCATGTTGAAGAGGAATTCGCGGAAAGCGACTGCATCTTTGGACACTATAGAGCATCTGTTCATAATGCACGGCTTGTGGCGGAATGGTTACAAGACAATAACATCCCTGTAATGGACTAGCCTGCACAATGTCCTGACCTGAATCCTACAGAACACCTCTGGGATGTTTTGGAACGCCTACTTCGTGCCAGATCTCACCGACCGACATCGATACCTCTCCTCAGTGCAGCACTCCGTGAAGAATGGGCTGCCATTCCCCAAGAAACCTTCCAGCACCTGATTGAACGTATGCCTGCGGGAACGCAAGCTGTCATCAAGGCTACGGGTGGGCCAACACCATATTGAATTCCAGCATTATCGATGTAGGGCACCACGAACTTGTGAGTCATTTTCAGCCAGGTGTCCGAATAGTTTTGATCATTTGATCACATAGCGTACATCTCCACAACGCATTTTACAATCCTTTTAAACTTTGTCCATAATTCCTCTACGTCCATCATACGGGAACTAAATTACGTCAATTAAATGTCTAAGTGGGATACTAACAGCTGCTTGTCTCGCGTTTATAGTGAAAATACACTCCTTAGTAACCAACGCCGCCATCATATGATGATCCTTATACTGACGCCGTCGATAATGTCAAGCCTGTTGTAGCTACAAGATGTAAAACATTTCTATACACGTGGGCTCTGGAACTAGCTGCTAGCTGTTCGAGAGAGTTTTCGGAAACCGTGTTCAAAAGTATTTCACAAGTCTGTCTTTCCATACCCCATACAATGAATCCATAGACGTTCCAGTCTATACTCGGTAGGTCGAAACAGCCTCTAATCAATACTTCATGACCTGGGTATTTTAGCGCTCCTTACCGTAGACTTCTTTTGAATGGCTGTAAAACTTTCACGGCGGAATCGGGTGACCGGTAAAAACATCCAACAATTAACCTGATTCCACCTACATCTGTTATACTCTTCTACGAGGGTCTGTCAATAAGTAATGTCTCACATTCTTTTTCTCAGAACACATTTATTGTTAAGTCAGAATTTGCTGACAATATACATCAATATGTCTTGTCCAGACACGATCCTTGACAGAAAAGGCCTCTCCGTCGGGGTCAAAACGCTCTGAAAATTCAGATGAAATTGCCTTTCTGTGAATCTTGTGGTCCGCTGTGAGCATTCGTGGAACCCATCGTTAGCACCCCTTTGAATATCCGAGAGTCTCGAACACTGCAGACGCACTTCCAACGCTGAGCGACAACTTTATAGCCAATTGTCGAGTTGTGATGCGTCGGTCAGCACGAGTAATGGCATCCGCACGATTCAGCGTGTCTGGAGCAGTGGCTGTGACAGGACGTCCCGTGCGTGGCTAATCATGGAGCTCTGTTTCTGCATTTACTAAGGCTATGACATTCTTTACCCACCACCCAACTGTACTCCTATCAACTGCAGCATCGTAATACATTGTACACAAAGGTTTATGGATGTTCACCACGGTTTCTTTATCTGCACACAAGAATTCAAAAACAGCACGCTGCTTGTAACGTGAGTCGTATGTAGATGCCATTTTGACGCTGTACTATGGCTCTAACTTCACCAGCGCAGAGAACAAGCGTGAAGTACCAACCAGGAAGTTTGTTTATGTATATTAATGGCTTTTTAAAGATATGTGGGCATTACTTATTGAACGACCCTCGTAGCAACTTCAGTTTTCACCTAGACCTGTTATGCACTTCTAGATAACTTCAGTTAAACTCAAATTCGACCCCAAAAGAGACAATATGTTTACCGACTGCAATGAACACTGGCCCGCCAGAGTGGCGCTGCTGTCTGGAACCACGCGACCTCTACGGTCGCAGGTTCGAATCCGGCCTCGGGCATGGATGTGTGTGATGTCCTTAGGTTAGGTTTAAGTAGTTCTACGTTCTAGGTGACTGATGACCTCAGCAGTTAAGTCCCATAGTGCTCAGAGCCATTTTTTGCACGAACACTCATTCTCCTATGGCATTTAATCTGAAATCTGTGGCCACAATCATCACAGAGTCGACGAAGCCTTTAGTTGAGACCGTCCACTCAGCTCCAGACCAAAGGAGCAACTCTGGCAACAGTGCTGCAAATTGTGAGTTCTGTTTGTACCCCGTGTATGGGCCTGGAGTCATCACCACCTCCACCAGCTGCTCGTATAAACCGAGGATGGCCTCAGAATCCATGCAACACACGTCATTGGTGTCAACATGAGCCACAGCTTGCAGACGACTGCACCAACTCATTATCACTAGGTGAGCGGTACATGAACAGAATGAATATCTTAAGGGATTTCTATCTTTGTGTGTTCTATGGCAGCGAATCCAAAATGTTCATCGAGAGTAATTGTGATCAGAACTAGGTCGGCTGTACCAGATCTGGGACAGTGTGCATTTTCCCAACCCCTATGACATAGGCCAATTTTCCTTTGTGTAAAACGGCGGGAAATTAAAAAAAAAGATTATTAATTAAAAATATGTGAAATTAAGAAAATTCGGCAGGATATTCAAAATTAGCCCATTGTGACATTGGGTTGTTCCCTACTCCTATGGCGTCACTGCAGCAGTAGGGATGATTTTCTAAATATAAAGTAGTGGGAAATCCATGATGATGCAGCCAGCATCAGGAATCAAGATGGTGAGCTTTGCATATTAGGTTACGCAATGGCGATCTGGGTGTATTAGGGCATTTTGAATTGTTGCCAGATTTCTCAGGTTTTTTCCTGATGTCACTGACCTCAGACAAAAGATGCGAGTCTGAGCCTGTGGATATGTAAACATGGTTTTCAGCTTACAGGTAGTAACCAGCCTGGACATGCCTTCTGATCTACGCTGAGGTGAAAAAAATCATGGCATACCTACTAATAACGTTTCAGACATCTGTAAGCCAGGCATAGTACAGCAGCTTGACATGGCATGAACTCAATGAGAAGTTAGTACACCCCTGCAGAAATACTGAGTCAAACTGCCTTTGTAGCTGTCCATATCTGAGAAAGTGTTACCAGTGCAGGATTTTGTACTCAAACTGACCTCTCAATTATGTCCCATTATGTCTTCGCAACTCGTGTAGCCGTAGATGTAGGTAACTTGCAGCAGTCCTCAGCAATTAGGAGGCCTAGGTTAGTTGCAAAGTCTAGCAGAAAGAAGGTTCTGCTGCTAGGTAGTTCCCACGGTAGAGGTGTGGGCCAACAGTTGCAGGAAGTGTTGGGGAGTGAGTACCAGGTCACCAGCATTGTGAAGCCTAGTGCAGGATTGGCTCAGGTGACTGAAAGCATAGGGGAGTTATGTAAGAATTTTAAGAAAGAGGATCAGGTAGTGGTAGTGGGTGGAGCAGGGAACAGTCTCGATAGAGACGGGGAATATGATGTCAGTGGTGACTTGGTTAAGATAGCTACTCAAACTGGTGGCACTAATGTGCATTTCGTGCAACTGTTTCAGCGTCATGATCGGCCTCACCTTAATGCAGCTGTTAGGCGTGTTAATGTGGGGCTGGGGAGGGCACTGATGGCGGAGGGCATGGATCACATCTCAGTGGTGCCAGTTTGTTCTATCAGTAGATGGTGTTTCACTAGGCGTGGCCTGCACCTCAATAGGTATGGGAAGGGGAGGCTGGCTAAGCTTATATGTGACAGTGTAGTGGGTGGTGGTGGTGGTGGTGGTGGTGGTAGTGGTATCACTCATAGAAAAATTCATGTAGTAGTTGGTGTTAGAGCTGCACCTTTTTTAGACTAAAGTCAGCTGATAGGTATACCTGCTTACAGGAAGTGCCTCTAACTAAGGGCTCACCTCCAGAGGATGTAATGTTTCCAAGTAGAGAAGGAATTAGCATATTTCATCAAAATATAAGAGGTATTAGAGATAAAGTTAGTGAACTGCTAATAGATGTTAACTCTGAAATTATTGGTATATCAGAGCACCACTTAAACAATTTGATAATTCAGAGTCTTCCTTTAACAGGCTACAGATTAGCTGGCTGTTTCTCAAGGAATTCCTTGTGGGGTGGGGGAGTGGCTCTGTACGAAAAAAACAGTATTTCATTTGAGTACATAGACGTATCACGACACTGCACTGAACAGTTATTTGAAAGTTGCGCAGCATTAGTTGAATTTAGTGAAACTAAACTTTTAATTGCTGTTGTTTATAGGTCCCCTAACTCCGACTTCAGAGCATTTTTGCTTAAGCTAGAGAGGGTTCTTGATTCACTTTGTAGGAAGTACCAGAAAGTAGTTACAGGTGATGACTTCAATATTAATTTTGTACATGATTGTGCAAGGAAAAGGATGTTGGTAGGTCTCCTAAATTCATATGATCTGATGCAAACTGTGTTTTTTCCAACTAGGGTGCATGGGAATAGTAGCACAGTCATAGACAATATTTTTATTCATTCTTCATTACTAGATGGGCATACTGTAAGTAAAAGGGTCAATGGCCTTTCAGACCATGATGCACAAATTTTAACATTAAAAGGTTTTCATACTCAAACCAACGTCGTATTTAGTTACAAACTACGTAGGAAAGTTAATCCAACAGCAATACTGAATTTCTCAAAACTTGTCAAGGAACAAGAACGGCAAGATGTTTATAGTGCCGATAATATAGATGATAAATACAACGCTTTCCATAACACATTTCTCGTGCTCTTTGAGAGTTGCTTTCCATTAGAACATTCTAAACGTGGTACTAACAGTAATGGACAGCCCGGTTGGCTGACTAGTGGGTTAGGATATCATGTAGAACAAAGCGGGAATTATATCAAAATGTTAGAAGTAGTCACAATCAAGCTACAGTGGCCCATTACAAACAGTATTGTAAGGTGCTTAAAAATGTTATTAGCAAGGCATTAAAGTATGGGGTATGCAAATAGAATAGCTAATTCACATGATAAAATTAAAGCCATATGGTTAGTTGTGAAGGAAGTGTCTGGTCAGCAGCACAAGGTTGATGATATAAAGTCAGTTCGCAGTAATAATATTTCTGTTACTGATAAATCAGATATATATACACTATTTAACAACCATTTTCTGAGCATTGCTGGTGAATTAAATAAAAATTTAGTTTCTACAGGAAATCATATAAATTTCTTAGCAAATGCCTTTCCAAGATTGACGTCTGAAATACTGCTCTGTGATACAGACAAGAGGGAGATTGAGTCAATAATTAAATCACTGAAGACTAAGGACTATCATGGTTATGATGGAGTGTCTAGTAGAATATTAAAGTACTGTGCTGCACAGGTTAGCCCTGTATTTAGCCATATTTGTAATTTTTTCTTTAGGAATGGTCAGTTTCCTAAGCAATTAAAGTACTCAGTAGTGAAGCCGCTTTATAAAAAGGGAGAAAGGGAAAATGTAGATAATTTTAGACCTATTTCTATGCCATCAGTGTTTGCAAAAGTTATCGAAAAGGCTGTGTATGTAATGTTAATTGATCATTTTATATCACACGATTTGCTATCAAATGTACAGTTCGGCTTTAGAAGTCGTTTGACAACTGAAAATGCTATATTCTATTTTCTCTGTGAGGTACTGGATGGGCTAAACAAAAAGTTTAGAACGCTTGTCGTATTTTTTGATTTAACAAAGGCATTTGACTGTGTTGATCTCACAATATTGCTACAGAAGTTGGATCATTATGGAATAAGGGGAGTAGGTCACAATTGGTTCACCTCTTACTTTAGCAACAGGCAGCAAAAGGTCATTATTCACAATGTTGATAACGGCTGTGATGTGGGATCTGAGTAGGGTACTGTTGAGTGGGGGGTGCCCCAGGGATCAGTGTTGGGGCCGCTCCTGTTCCTTATTTATATAAATGATATGCCCTCTAGTATTATGGGTAACTCTAAAATATTTCTGTTTGCTGATGACACTAGCTTGATAGTAAAGGATGTTGTGTGCAACACTGACTCGGTTTGAAGTAGTGCACTACATGACCTCAGTTCATGGCTTGTAGAAATTAACTAACATTAAATCACAGTAAGACTCAGTTTTTACAGTTTCTAACACACAATTCAACAAAACCCGACGTTTTAGTCTGACAGAACGGGTATATGATTAGTGAAACTGAACAGTTCAAATTCCTAGACGTTCAGATAGGTAGTAAGCTGTCGTGGAAAGCCCACGTTCAGGATCTTGTTCAAAGACTTAATATTGCCATTTTCACTATTCGAACGGTATCGAAAGTGAGTTATACTTCGACACGTAAATTAGTCTACTTTGCATATTTTCATTCACTCATGTCGTATGGTATTATGTTTTGGGGTAACTCTTCCCATTCTAGAAGGATATTTTTGGCTCAGAAACGGGTGGTTCGGGCAATAAGTGGTGTGAGTTCACGAACCTCTTGTCGACCTCTGTTCACGACTCTGCGTATTTTGACATTGGCCTCTCAATATGTATATTCCTTATTTTCGTTTCTTGTTACCAATATTAGTTTATTTCCAACAATAAGCAGCGTTCACTCGGTTAATACTCGGCAGAATTCAAACCTCCATTTGGATCGGACTTCCTTGACTCTTGTGAAAAAGGTGTGCAGTATACTGCTGCATCCATTTTCAATAAGCTGCCACTCGAATTCAAAAATCTTAGCAGTAATCCACGCGCTTTCAAATCGAAACTGAAGAGTTTCCTCATGGGTCACTCCTTCTACTCTGTCGAGGAGTTCCTTGAAAAATTAAGCTGATTCTCATTGTAATGCTGATAGCGTTTGCTTAAACTTATAAACTGATTTTCTTTCAGGTTCATGAACATTTATTTTTATCTGTTATTACTTTTATGTTGTAAGTTCATGTACTGACACGTTCCATGACCTTGGAGATTTTCTCCTCAATTTGATCCTACGGAACTTGACATCTAAATAAATAAATAAAAGAAATCAGGACTCATCTGAACAGGACATCCACTTGTCTAGGGTCCAACCGATATGGTCATGAGCCCAGGACAGATTCTGCACATGATGTGCTGTTAGCAAAGGCACTCATGTCAATAGTGTATTGACATAGTCCATTAACGCCAAATGTCGCTGCACTGTCGTCACACATATGTTTGTTCAAATGGTTCAAATGGCTCTGAGCACTATGCGACTTAACTTCTGAGGTCATCAGTCCCCTAGAACTTGGAACTAATTAAACCTAACTAACCTAAGGACATCACAAACATCCATGCCCGAGGCAGCATTCGAACCTGCGACCGTAGCGGTCGCTCGGCTCCAGACTGTAGCGTCTAGAACCGCCCGGCCACTCCGGCCGGCCATATGTTTGTCTTAACCCCACATTGATTTCTGCAGTTCTTTCACACAGTGTTAATTGTCTGTTAGCATTGAAAAATCTACGCAAACGCCGCTACTGTTGACCGTTAAGTGAAGGCCATCTGTCACTGTGTTGCCATGGTGAGAGGTAATCACTGAGATTTGGTATTCTCAGCACACTCTTGACACTGTGGATCTCGGAATATTGAGCTCCCTAACGATTTTCAAACTGAAATGTCCTAAGCATCTGGCTACAATTACAATTCCGTGTTTAAAGACTGCTAATTTCTGTCGCCTGGTCATAATCACACAGGAAGCCTTTCCACATGAATAACCTGAGTACAAATGACAGCTCCGCCAATGCACTGCCGTTTTATACCTTGCATACATGATACTACCGTCATCTGTACATGTGCATATCGCTGTCCCATGACTGTTGTTACGTCAGTGTACTATCAGAGACATGGAAAATTACGTAACATGTTTCGGCCAAGCTATTATTCACTGGACATTTATTTTTACAGCATTCAGATTACTTATAAAATCCCAGATAACCAATGGGTGTTTCCTTGATATCACACACATACTGGTTGTCGTAAGTTAAAGATCAATTTCCCTATGTTTGGATCTATTCAATTCAGTTCAGCATCTGGGAGCCTGCAAGCCCTAAGTTTAAAAATGTTGCAAGCTCAGTTGTCCTAAGTTAAACCAATTCCCTCTCTGGACACTACACTTTCAACGATTTAACCCACCCCTTTTACCTTAAATTTGAAACCCAAGAGCTCATTTCTCCTAAGGTTTAAGAGATGGGAAAATTCAAAATTCACTTGTTCTAAGTTTAAACTGGGTGAAATTCTCTTACCACAAGTTTAAAAATAAGAGAAGCCCTTAGAGACAGCATTCTCTCCACAGTCTCAGGACATAGCGATTGTCAGCAACCCACATGCGGTGCTGAACCCGGTAGGGTTCCTCTTCTTCCTCTCTGTGAGACTGCTAACGTGTTAGGACCTTCAGAACTGTCAGCTATCAACCCACTGTTCTCAGGAGAACAGCCTCCATTCAACTCAGAACAAATGTCACATGGCACCTCTGCTGTGCTCTGTGCAATGTCATTCTGCCTCCTGGCCGACAGGTGGGCAGGAGTCCTGTGCTAAGGCGTATATAGCTGCTGTTTGGAATGTAAATATACATTTATTGTTCCGTGATGACTGAATAGCCTGCCACAGTAGACCACACAACTCCCCACTAAGGCTAATTTTAGAACTAGATGGTTTCTGGCCTGTTTCTCCTCTGGAATGCATCGCTTTCAAATGTGTTTCTAAAGCCTTAACCATGCCTCAGTTTTAGAAGTACAGCATGAAATGAGACATCTATTATGGTTGTGCATCACAGTGCTGCAGCTGTGCTCAGGTGGATTACCATGCACAGCTAACCTCCTGTCATAGCATCACCATATTCAAAACTGAGTATGGTGGATTCCCACTGACTACACCCACCACAGACTCTTGTGCAGCATTGGTGGTCCATTGCATTTCATGTCAGGGCCTACAGAGAGTTTGTGTTGCTATACCACGACACCATTTGGGAATGCAGACAGTTGTTTGTCAGCTGCCTATTGTACTCTACCAGCAATGCACTCCTACCACAGCCGGATAGATTATTTGTCACATCTATTGTGCTTCCCACTACTGTGACTGCTGCCTGAGGTCCATGCCCCTATCTCCCCCCCTCCCCACCCCCACCCCACGTTCCCCCAGCATGACGAAACTGCAGTTTCTGCCCTGAGACAGGAGCCAACACCATCATACTCACTGAACTGAAAGTGTCGCCGAACCTGACGTGAAATTTCGTATTTTTCCTCATGTGATGACATCGTGGAACTGTTCTGAACACTGACTGGAAGTCGAAGAACATGGTATCAACTGTCTTTCCAACAAATGATGGTGCTGATGTGGTGAACTGCTAAGACCTTAATTAGACCTAAATTCGAACTGGACAGAAGCTTTCTATGTCCATGAATGCCCGATCGAGCTCTGAGGCAGGAGCCAACGTCATCCCACATGGAAAGCACTGATGTTAGAAGCTATAAAAATACTCCATAAAGGAAAGTATGTTAACTACTTTAAAGCACGAATTTCCTTCTACCTTAAGAACAACACACTATTAGCAAAGAATCCATCCATGAAACTACTTTTATGTTCTGTATTTTATACATATGGTGATAGTGCAGATTGGTAATGAACATAGTAACGTGTTTGAATCTATAACGTAAGTCTAATCCTGTTACTTCACTGAATTCGCCAAGAGACCTATTGTTTGAAACTATGGAATGAATGTACTACCAGTACGCTACTATGACACATCTACCACACGACTTTGTGAAGTGTAATAGCTCATTTTGCTGCACAAACACCCTGAAATTCACTGATGTTTGAGAAGCACTCACGTTGATGTCTTAGGCATCAAATTTTCCTGATCTGATGGCATGTGGGGCGCTATTCCAAGCCAGTTCTATACCTTTAATTTACAATTGCCATGTGTAAACACGTAATGCCAGATATGTCTGGAGAAAACCACTGTGGAGATGATTCTTCTGCATGCTCGATCTTCTGGCAATGTAAGGTTACATGTGTAATGTACCATAACTCGCAGTATTAGAATTCGTTATCATGGCCATCTGCAACCTTGACCAGCAAAAGACTTCTAATGCAAGTGTGTTGTTTAGAAATTCTGTGAAAACATTTGATTTCTGTGTCTGTTGTTTATGCTAGTTTGAGATGTGGAACATTCTCAGTCCACTATAACAAATTGTGTTTTGCTCCCAGCAGGAAGCATGTCTGTGGAGCAAGAGCCAAATCATGCTATATTGGTTCAGGGGTGCTATACACACGTTACTCTAACCATGTGCATGACAAAGTGAGAGAGAGAGGTGGGTGAGCTAGTGTTCTGTTTCTTTCTCCATGTAATTACAATGCCAATGGTGTAAAGTTCAAACCTCAAATGCTGCTCACATTGATGTCTTAGCCATCAAATTCATTGATGCGAATGCATCTGGGACGCTATTGGAAGTCAGCTCTGTATTTCTGTCCCTTATGCAAGTAATTATTCGGCTTGGCATTTATTGAAAGAGTTGTTGGATGCCCTCCTCGGGGATATCACGCAAAATTCATTCCAGGTATATTGCCATAATCGCGAGCTGGTTGGAAGTTCATAACCATAATGCTCCAAACGTTTTCAGCTGGGGAGAGATCCGGCGACCTTGCTGGCCAAGACATGTTTCGGCAAGAACGAAGACAAGGAGTAGAAACTGCCATGTGCAGGTGGGCATCATTTTGCTGAAATGTAAGCCCAGGTTGACTCGCCACAAAGGGCAACAAAACGAGACGCAGAATGTCATCGACGTACCACTGTGCTATATGGGTGCCGTGGATGACAACCACAGGGCTCCTTCTATGAAATGAAATGGCATACTAACCATCTCTCCTGGTTGTCAGGGTGTATGGCGGGAGACAGCAAGGCTGGAATCCAACCACTGTCTGGGGCGTCTCCAGACATGTCTTTGCTGGTGTTTGATACTCAGTTCGAAGTGTGAATCGTCGCAGAAGACAATTACACTCCAGTCAATGTGATACCAGGCTTAACACACGTCTGGAGATTCTGTGGACAGCAGTGGGATAGCAACCTCACTGTCATCAGCCATATGGCCTGAGAACCAGGAGTGACGGTCTGGGGTGCCATTTCTTTTTATAGCAGGACCAATTTGGTTGTCACATGCGGCACGCTTACAGCATATCGGTACGTCGGCGATATTCTACGCCCTGTTTTGTTGCCGTTCATAGCAAGCCATTAAGCACTTAAATTTCAGCAAGATAATGTGCACTTACTCAAGGTGAAAGTTTCTTTTCGTTCTTGCAAATCCTACACTGGCCAGCAAGGCAGCCGGATCTTTCGCCAATTGACAATGTTTGGAGCATTATTGGCAGGGATCTCCAACCATCTCGTAATCTTGACAATCTAAAGCGTCAGTTGGACAGAATTTGGCATGATATCCTTGAGGAGGACATCCAGCAAATTTGACAATCAATGTCAGACCGAATAAGCACTATGCGACTTAACTTCTGAGGTCATCAGTCCCTAGAACTTAGAACTACTTAAACCTAACTAACCTAAGGACATCACACAAACCCTGCCCGAGGCAGGAATCGAACCTGCGACCGTAGCAGTCGCGCAGTTCCAGACTGTAGCGCCTAGAACCGCTCGACCACCCCGGCCGGCTGACTTCCTCAATTTGTGAAGCTCTTTCTCTTGAATATATCATTCAGTTTTTCTGAAATTGTGATAATTTGTTTGTTTGTGCATATACATCACATTTACCGATTTCCGTCCCATTTAGGTAAATCTTTTGTAATGTGTAATTTTGTTTTTGCGGTGGAGCTAAGTAACAGAGGCAGGTTAAGTCTTTGAGGTGGATTTCTCCATGTAGATGGTCACTACAAGAGCAAAATACGGAATATCATGCCGGACGTATGACTGAATTGAAGAAGAACTTAAATTGAAATGATCACATAGCACATATTAAAACAAAGGCGTTTTTCTTTCTGTGGGATCTTTCCACGAATTTTCAGTCTCAAATATCTGCTCCAAATGCGAAAATACTGTGTTGAATTCCACCTTCTGCGCCTGCCTGTTGGGTTGAGACCACATGAAGTCACACGGAGCATGGTGTAGGTTTAATGTCACAGTTGCTCTGAGATGAATTGAGCCAGTTGATGTGAGCTGGTGCATCCCCATTGCAATGATATGGCAGAGCAGGCACTCTCAGATCACCTGTCACTGCACATGGGTTGACTGGCGATTGATGTGTCCTGAGACTGTGGGGAGTAGGCTCTCCTTGATGTTGATTTGAATAAAGATGTGGGTGGGTAGCTCTCGTATTCCTGTTACACATACAACAGTCACGAGTGTCTGCCAGCCATGCATGTCGCTTCAGTGGGCTATACAGTTAAACTTTAGATACGCTGTCTAGTTCTGACAACCAGAAGGTTTCCCATCATTTTAAACTTAGGGTAAGAAAATTCTCTGAATTTTAAACTTAAAACAAGTTAATTTTGAATTTTCTCACTGTTTATTACTTAGGAGAATTTAACTCTAGGGTTTCGAACTTAAGGGAAATAGGGCGGGCTATACTGCTTAAATTGTGGTGCCAGAGGGTCAATGGCTTAAACTTTGGACAGCTGTGTTTGCAATATTTTTAAATTTAGAGCTTGTGGGCTTGCAATTGTTGAATTGAATAGAAGAGATCCAAACTTATAGGATTTGGCCTTTAACTAAGGGCAAGCAGTGTGTGTGCTACATCAGGGAAACACCCAGGGGTCATCTGGAATTCTATAAGTGACCCGACTTCTATAAAAATAACCATACACATTCAGCAGATAACAGCTTCGTGGAAACACGTTAACTTGGTTTTCATGTCGCTAAAAGTAGGTCAGCAGGCAAGTCCAGACTAGTTTCTAGCTGTAGGATGAAAAACATGTTTACAGATGCACACGATCAGACTGGCATCTTTCGTTTAACAGCAGCCTTGCAATTGCAGGGGAAAGAAACACCTTTTGTCTCTGGTGAGTGTTGTCAGCAGAAAACACAGGAAATCTGGCAACAATGCAGACTGTCCTAGTATGCTCAGGTTGCCATCTTTTGTATCAGTATGCAAAGATCACCATCCTGGTTTCCGATATCATAGGGCTGGGGAAAACCCAGGAAATCTGCAATAGTGCACTCTGTCCCAGAACTGGTACTGCATACCCTCTGTCTGATCCTCTTCAGTTTTAAAATGTATACCACTTCTGATGTAAATACATGATACCCCATGGATTAGGACAGTTCTACAGTTGCAACTTGCATGTCCACATGATTGATGGCACTATATGCTGTATGTCAGTGTACCTACACCACTGCTCTGCAATGCTTACCACTGTGCCGCCCGAAGACTTTAATTTAACTTCAAACTGATGTACTTTATTTAGAACAGACTGCATGTTTTCCTGAAGTACAGATAATTCTGAGCAAGTATCTGTGACATTTGAGTTTGATTTCCTTTTTCTCTCTGATAACTGGTGATTGTGCACCCAGGTGTGGTTGATTGTATCTTCCAAGGACTCTCTAAACAGTTTGAAATGAGATATTTTCATGGAAGAGGCGCGCGTAGTCATGATTCTAAGAAATGTCTGTCCTTATGCTGATGACAAGAGGGATTTCAGCATGTGTGGCCTCATACCCTTCCCCTATACTCTCACTTATTAGCTCCACTAGCCCCCCTTTCGCAGTTTTGTTGACATGCATGTATTTTTCACTTATTTCTGTAATAGTTCCGATCTCACAGAATATGTAATAATAGTATTCTACGCAAAATGCTTTAATATTATTTATATTTCACTAATTAAAAGTGTAACTATATAATAAACTTCATGGGACATTGGGCCCAAAATTTGTAGTACAAGTACTTGGTATCTGCAACAGTTTGTGAATTGTGATAACCTTTCTGTACCCTAAATTGTATTTACCAGTTTCTAGAAATATTATTTTACTTTATTTACAGAAACATCGAACTTGTGATGTCTAGTAGTACGTAAGATAGAAACTGTTAAGTGTATGTTATGCAATAATAACGTTTACACAATTGTCTGTTATTTAACAATGACGTAGACTGGATGCAGCGCCACCTGATCTCATTTTGTAGTTTTGTACGTTACTACTGTGGAAACAACATAATTACATTTCGTGTCAATTGTTCTTTGTTTTTGCTGATTTACGAAAACTAATACAGTTTGCGATGTAATTCAGGTAGATGTACACATTATCATTGTTTCATTCATAAACTACTATCTAGAGGAAATGTTTGCGTGATCCACCTAATTTTCACGTTTCAGTACAAAACGTGGAAACTGATTAACGGTGGAGATTCTGATAATTCACCTGAGCGAATAACATAGCTCAAGAATCTTGATCTGATCATGCAAGAGTAGATAAGAGGAAATGACTATGTGAAATTGGTAGTGGTTGGTGAAATAGAGATAATGAATATCGCATTGCGGGTTCAGTAAAATGTTTGTACGACCTGTCGGTATGTTGGACATGTAAGATCTTTAGCAAGTCAAAATAGCCAACACTTTTAATAACAGAATTGTTTAATGCAGTTGACCTGAGGAATAAATAACTTCAATCTTGCGAAAACATTTTTTGTTGTCCGAGATAGACTGACAGATTTGATTTTGGAGTATTAATTATATCTACGCAACCAATAAAGAACAAAATTATTTCATATTATGCAAAATATGAAAAAAATGCCATTATGTGCGCTTCAGGTAATAGATCTGTTGTTCTTATCCAATGGCGACTCAAAATACGATTTATTAATCTTGCCTTCGTGCGCTGATTTTTAAGGAGCTGGAAGAGACACAGGATGTCTGGTTTAACTGAGCAAATATGCTTTCCTAAAAAGCCGATGACTACTTTGTAGCTCAAAGTAACGACGGACCTTTTTCTATAATAAATGTTTAAAACTGTTTCCGTCCGAAAATCTTGATGTTCACAGAAAAAAAATATTACGTGCTCTTACTGTCGACCGCTACGTTGCCATTACGCTAGTCTGTTTCTCTATTCTTTTGTTTTCTAAAACATGTTTTCTCATTAAATTATTAATGTTCTCTTATTTTCAGACAGCTTGTGAGCTGTTCTTTTTGTCCAATTTGGGGTTTCATTTGCTCCAACGTCTGTTCCATGGTAAATTCAGTCTCTCGATAAAAAGACATTTCAACAGAGTTCAATATTACAGTGAGAGACCACATTTATAATCCACTGAACAAGCATACAATTAACCATCATCTGGGAATAACTCCAGGGAATCTGACCGATAACATCGAAAATCACAGATATCTCGACAAGTAACAGTTACTGTCATTTTAGGGCCTTATCCAAATCGTGCCTTGAAAATGACAAAGGTTTACAACATGTTGGGTGAAGCTTAACTTCTCCTTCGACAATATGTTGAACATTATAGTCTGCATAATTAGAAGGATACAAAGTCCTAATCAAAAGGCTACGAAGTTCCCATTATTATGTATGCAACTGAAATGTTGACAAACACATTTTTTAAACCAAGAGTCTTTAAAACGAAAAAATATTATTACTCTGTTGCAAAGTCTACATCGTAGTACCATCGTCACTTCTATATGAGTCTGTTTCCGAACAATCTGATTTTAAATTTACGATGATAGGTTCAAGGCGTATATCTATTATCACTTCCCTGTCAGATTCTTCTTTCTGAAGTTTTTCATCGTGCCACACAGACTGTGCCCACGCTAGAGGTGCGATGTTGTCTGTTGCGTCAGTGTCTATTGCCTCATGAACAAGCGATTCATTGTATATTATCTTGAAGTTTTATTCCTCCCAAAATCCCTTACCCAAATTAACTCCATGGGGCGACAATGGCAGTAAAATGTGGGTAAACGCAGAACTGTGTGATCGAATTCGTGTACAAGGAAGTCAAGTTTGTACATTCTGTCACGCGACTTGTACAGTATAAATCAACGAGCTGCAGGAGATCGGCATGAGTCTGGTGCTCAATATTTTTATTTTTAAGCAGGGGAAAAATATCCGCTTTTCTGGTGTTTGTACTTGATGTTTTCTCTATTACAGTTGAATTATGGCTGGCAATGACCTACTTCGAGGCAAGGTATGACAAGAATTGTGAATCACGTCACGAAACTGACAATGTTCATTGGCGAATGGTAATCATTGCTGTTTTTCTTGCACGTAAATACAAGTTTATTCTCAGAAATAAAACCAGACGAAGAGTCAACATGCAGAATAATTATCCGAGAACCTACCCTATGAGAACTTTAAAATCGCCAGTATCATCACTCATTTTCCAGCAAATCTTCTTGGGCTGATTCTAATTGACTCATGTTTCATCAAGGGTGAACTACCTCCTTCTCTCGTATCGTGAATCTTTATATGGGATATAGTTCATGTTGCACCTAGATCACTTCTTTGAACTAAAAACTCTCTTCTTAACAAATCTGGAACCAACAGCTTTAAAAATTCTTTGCCTTGACGAAGCGCTTACCATTGAAGCCAGTATAACTGTAACGCGTTTTTATTATGTTGGGCATTTATAGTTTACATGGAGCACTTTAAAACATAGTTGTTAAAACTATCCATGTGTGTTACCGGTTCCTTGCGATTTCGATGCGTTCCAGGCGACACAAAACGAACTGTTTCTACGGTTACTACAGCTCTGAACTTTCCTTTACATCTCTTCTTTACAGTTCTCTTGCCGGCACCACAGGGTTCTGGTGTCCGTTCTTGTGTTTTCCAATATCAACAGTAGGAGACCCGCTTTTAAATTACGTTTGTAAAAGTTCTAAATGCGGTAAATAATCCGCCTTGCCTGCTTGTGAAGTAGTTCACGTTCATTGCCGTCACCTGACTTTTTTTTAATTGCACTTAAACATTTACAAGATACACTTTCACAGTTATACTGCTGCAAGAAAAAAAAGTGTACAAATAAATTGAGATAGTTGAATGAATAAAGTTGTCGCATCCTAATTATTCTGGAAACTGCGAGCTGAATGAAACCCAACGTAGAAAGCTCCGAAATGTTTAACGTGGCGTGAAACGTATATCGGACACACAGGCTAGTCGGCGTAGGAACGGGAGTGTTCATTGCAGCCGACAAAAGTATAGAGGTTGAAATAGAGTGTAGCTGTGAAGTTATCTGGACACGAGTAAACGGCCTAAATGAACACAAGTTAATCAGCAGATGTTTTTACCAGCAACCTGATTCCGCAATAGCAGTTCTACCACGTGGTTGTAATTAAATTGCAGCTACTCACCGAGGCCAAGTGTTGGCTATAATTATCGTGTGGCAGTGAAACTTGATAAACATGCAGTTGCACTAGTGCGGACCAATTTAAGCTGGAAAAGGTGCAAATCTGGCGCTGAACAGCATCTCGTCATCGTCGTATCTACATCTACATCTACATTTATACTCCGCAAGCCACCCAACGGTGTGTGGTGGAGGTCACTTTACGTGCCACTGTCATTACCTCCCTTTTCTGTTCCAGTCGCGTATGGTTCGTGGGTAGAACGACTGTCTGAAAGCCTCCGTGCGCGCTCGAATCTCTCTAATTTTACATTCGTGAACTCCTCGGGAGGTATAAGTAGGGGGAAGCAATACATTCGATACCTCATCCAGAAACACAGCCTCTCGAAACCTGGCGAGCAAGCTGCACCGCGATGCAGAGCGCCTCTCTTGCAGAGTCTGCTACTTGAGTTTTCTAAACATCTCCGTAACGCTATCACGGTTACCAAATAACGCTATGACGAAACGCGCCGCTCTTCTTTGGATCTTCTCTATCTCCTCCGTCAACCCGATCTGGTACGGATCCCACACTGATGAGCAATATTCAAGTATAGGTCTAACGAGTGTTTTGTAAGCCACCTCCTTTGTTGATGGACTACATTTTCTAAGGAGTCTCCCAATGAATCACAACCTGATACCCGCCTTACCAACAATTAATTTCATAGGATCATTCCACTTCAAATCGTTCCGCACGCATACTCCCAGATATTTTACAGAAATAACTGCTACCAGTGTTTGTTCCGCTATCATATAATCATACAATAAAGGATCCTTCTTTCTATGTATTCGCAATACATTACATTTGTGTATGTTAAGGGTCAGCTGCCACCCCCTGCACCAAGTGCCTATCCGCTGCAGATCTTCCTGCATTTCACTACAATTTTCTAATGCTGCAACTTCTCTGTATACTACAGCATCATCCGCGAAAAGCCGCAAGGGACTTCCGACACTATCTACTAGGTCATTTATACATATTGTGAAATCCTGTGCTGATATTGTGAAAGCGGCTGTTAATGATGAAATAAACATTATGCCTGTCTCACTTGTTTAACATTTTCTGCCCATATCCCGTTTATAATACATTACAAATGAAAACATTTAATACATCTTTCTTGCATTCATAGCGCCAGATTTGCACCTTGTGGTCAAAATGGGAACCAATTTTTTCCAGCTTAAATCGCTTCCACATTTACGCAACAGAATATGTACGAAGCTTCGCTGCCATACGGTAATTACAGCCTACACTGGACCTCTACGAGTAGCTGGACTTAAATTATAACTACCCAGTAGAATCAATCAAATACAGTGAATGGTCAGTAGCTCGGAAATACCCCGATCCTGCTGTATTGATTGGAGGGAACTTCAGCCTACCAGTTATACACTGCCGGCCGGTGTGGCCGAGCGGTTCTAGGCGCTACAGTCTGGAACCGCGCGACCGCTACGGTCACAGGTTCGAATCCTGCCTCGGGCATTGATGTGTGTGATGCCCTTAGGTTTAAATAGTTCTAAGTTCTAGGGGACTGATTACCTCAGCAGTAAGTCCCATAGTGCTCAGAGCCATTTGAGTTTTAGTTATACACTGGGGCGTCTGTGGATTCGTTGCAGGTGGTAGGGACAGAGAGGCTTATGAAACAGTTCGGAGCACGTTTTCCGAAAACTGTCCTGTGTAGTTAGTTCGACAAACCATACGAAATGTAAATATTTTAGAACTCGTAGCTACAAAAGACTTGATCTTGTCGACAGTGTCAGTATACATGCAGGGATTAGTGATCATCACCAACCGAGTCGAAGTCCAGTCACTCGTCGACCAGTCTGGTGTGACAATGCAACATAGAAAAAGTAAAAACGAAGTGTTCAATAAATTATTCACCCAGGATTGTACAGAGATATTGTTGTTTGAACGACACTTAGACTCTTGTATGGAGGACGTAGAAATAGGCATCCTTGGCGTTGAGAAGCAACTGAAAGAGTTGAAACAAGTAAGTCGCCAGGTTCGCACGGATTCCCTTTTCGGTTTAACAGTGAGTACTCTACAGCATTGACCCTTTACTTAGCTTGCAAAATGGTTCAAATGGCTTTGAGAACTATGGGACTTAACTTCTGAGGTCATCAGTCCCCTAGAACTTAGAACTACTTAAACCTAAGGACATCACACACATCCATGCCCGAGGCAGGATTCGAACCTACGACTGTTGAGCCTAGAACCGGTCGGCACCCCAGGCGGCTAGCTTGCATTTATCGCGAATATCTAGTCTTGCGCAAAGTCCAAACCGACTGGACAAAACTGCAGGTGACTCTTGTACATAATAATGGTAAAAGAACGGTCTCGAATAACTAATTTCCTTGAGAAGGAACAGCTTCTGTCTACAGATCAGCACGGATTTATAAAGCATCGCTCGTGCATAACTAAAACAGCTTTCCTTTCTATCGCACGATATCTTGCGAACTATGGATGAACGGCAACATGCAGATTCCCTGTTTCTAGATTTCGGAGAAGCATTTGACACGGTGCCCCACTGCAGACTATTATCGAAGATACTAGCATATGGAACAAGTTCCCAGATGAGTGGCTTCTTAAGTAATAGAAGCCAAAAAGTTATCCTCGAAGTTGAGTGTTCATTAGAGACAAGGGTATCGTCAGGAGTGCCCCAGGGATGTGTGGTCGTGTTCTCTGCATACATAAATGATCTAACAGATGGAGTGAGTAGCAATACGCTGCTGATTTCTGATGGTCCGTTAGTATATGAGAAGGTCTTGTTTTTGACTGAATGTAGGAGGATATAAGATGACTTAGACAAAATGTCTAGTTGGTGTCATGAATGGCACCTTGCTCTGAAAAAAAAGAAAAAGTTAATGCAGATGAGTAGGAAGAAGAGCCTGGATCAAAGGAAAGTAGCAAAATAAAGACAATGTCAAATCTGGGATCGCTCGTTCCGTTGGGTGCATCGATACGCGATCCACGTTTCTGCGGAAGAAGTTTCTTATATGGGCGTCGCAACGAAGAAGTAAAATCTGTTGAGGGCTCGGCTGATGAACTGGATGTAACAAACCAAAGCTCTCTTCAACAAAACTCCCAAGACCACTAATCTCGCATCGATACATATTACAAGAGACACACACGAAAAAGCGATAATAATAATTTCTTCTGAGGTGCTGGAAAATGATCGTCTCAGGATAACCATGATCAGGGATATCACCAAAAGCATAATATCACTTCTAAAGTTAATATATGCTAGAAAGAAAAGCAGGTGCTGACAGATGTGAAAATTACCGAACTGTCAGTTTAATAAGTGACAGCTGCAAAATACTGACGCGAATTCTTTACAGACGAATGGAAAAACTGGTAGATGCGGACCTCGGGGAGGATCAGTTTGGATTCCGTAGAAATGTTGGAACACGTGAGGCGATACTGACCTTACGACTTATCTTAGAAGAAAGATTAAGAAAAGGCAAACCTACGTTTCTAACATTTGTAGACTTAGAGAAAGCTTTTGACAATGTTGACTGGAATACTCTCTTTCAAATTCTGAAGGTGGCAGGGGCAAAATACAGGAAGCGAAAGGCTATTTACAATTTGTACAGAAACCAGATGGCAGTTATTAGAGTGGAGGGGCATGAATGGGAAGCAGTGGTTGGGAAAGGAGTGACACAGGGTTGTAGCCTCTCCCCGATGTTATTCAATCTGTATATTGAGCAAGCAGTAAAGGAAACAAAATAAAAATTTGGAGTAGGTATTAAAATTCATGGAGAAGAAGTAAAAACTTTGAGGTTCGCCGATGACATTGTAATTCTGTCAGAGACGGCAAAGGACTTGGAAGAGCAGTTGAATGGAATGGACAGTGTCTTGAAAGGAGGATATAAGATGAACATCAACAAAAGCAAAACGAGCATAATGGAATGTAGTCAAATTAAATCGGGTGATGCTGAGGGAATTAGATTAGGAAATGAGACACTTAAAGTAGTAAAGGAGTTTTGCTATTTAGGAAGTAAAATATCTGATGATGGTCGAAGTAGAGAGGATATAAAATGTAGACTGGCAATGGCAAGGAAAGCGTTTCTGAAGAAGAGAAATTTGTTAACATCGAATATAGATTTATGTATCAGGAAGTCGTTTCTGAAAGTATTTGTTTGGAGTGAAACATGGACGATAACTAATTTGGACAAGAAGAGAATAGAAGCTTTCGAAATGTGGTGCTACAGAAGAATGCTGAAGATTAGATGGGTAGGTCACATAACTAATGAGGAGGTATTGTATAGAATTGGGGAGAAGAGGAGTTTGTGGCACAACTTGACTAGAAGAAGGGATCGGTTGGTAGACATGTTCTGAGGCATCAACGGATCACCAGTTTAGGCAGCGTGGAGGGCAGCGTGGAGGGTAAAAATCGTAGAGGGAGACCAAGAGATGAATACACTAAGCAGATTCAGAAGGATGTAGGTTGCAGTAGGTACTGGGAGATGAAGCAGCTTGCACAGGATAGAGTAGCATGGAGAGCTGCATCAAACCAGTCTCAGGACTGAAGACAACAACAACAGAAAGAGCAGTTAGAGAGTTATTGGCATCCCACATAGACAATGAACTAACATCATTTAGTTCCAGTGCGATGGACGTAGAGGAATTATGGGCAAATTTTAAACGGATTGTAGATCATACGTTGGAGAAAGCGTAAGTTAAGTAAGTGGATTAAGGAAGGAAAGGACACACTGTGGTTTAAGAACGATATTCGGAAAATGCTGAGAAAGCAAAGGCTGTTGCACTCTCGGTTCAAAAGAGAATGTGCAGATGACGACAGGCGAAAGTTAATAGACATTCGTGCGTTTGTAAAATGGTAGTTGAGCGAAGCTTGCAACAATTGCCATCGTCATACCTTAGCAAAAGATATTGCCGAATAGCCGAGACAATTCTGGTCCTACGTAAAATCGCTAAGTAGGTCTAAGCCATCTATCAGTCCACTCGTTGACCAGCCTGGTGTGACAGTAGAAGACAGCAAAAGTAAAGTCGAAGTTTTCATTTTCGCATTTTAAAAATGGTTTACGCAGGAGGATCGTAAAAACATACCGTCGTTTGACCATCGCACTCACTCCCGTATGGAGGACACAGTAAGTAGCAGCCCTGGTGTAGAGAAACAACTGAAAGAGCTGAAACCAAGTAAGTCAACAGGTCCTGATGGAATCCCAATTCCCGGCCGGAGTGGCCGAGTGGTTAGGTTAGTTAGTTGTAAGTAGTTTTAAGTTCTAGGGGACTGATGACCTCAGAAGTTAAGTCCCACAGTGCTCAGAGACATTAGTGGTTCGGTTAGTTAGTTTTAAGTAGTTCTAAGTTCTAGGGGACTGATGACCTCAGAAGTTAAGTATCATAGTGTTCAGAGCCATTTTCTTGAATCTCAATTCTGTTTTACAAAGAATACTCTACAGCGTTGGTCCCTTACTTACCTCGCATTTATTGCGACTCTCTCGTCTATTGGTTTGCTGCAGAATCCTTGAACATATTCTTACTTCGAATATAATCAATTTCATTGAGACTGAAGTAGCTTCTTCGCACGAGACACCCGGTTCAAGAAAGATCGCTCTTGCGAAACTCAGCTTACCCTTTTCTCACATGATATACTGCTAACTATGGATAAAGGGCAACAGGTGGGATCCATATTCCTAGATTTCCGTAAGGCATTTCACACGGTGTCACACTCCCGATTGCTAACAAAGGTACAAGCATACAGAATAGGTTCCTAGATATGTGTGCAGCTGGAAGCCTTCTTAAGTGAAAAAGCCCAGTGTATTGTTTCTATGGAGAATGTTCATGAGAGACAAGAGTATCAGTATCGTCAGGAGTGCCCAGGGACGTGTGATAGGACAGCTGTTATCTGATACATACATAAATGATCTGGCGGTCAGTGTAAGTAACTGCCTACAGCTGTTTGCTGATGATACTGAGATATATGAGCAGGTGTCGTCGTTGAGTGACTGTAGGAGGATGCAAGACAACTTGACAAAATTTCTTGTTGGTACGATGAGTGGCAGCTAGCCCTAAATGTAAATTAATGGGGATGAGTACGAAAAACGAACCCATAATGTTTGAGTACAGCATTAGTAGTGTACTGCTTTGAGTCACATCGATTAAATATCCAGGCGGAGCGCTGCAGAGCAATGTGAACTGGAATGAGCATGAAAGGATTGTAGTAGGGAAGACAAATGGTAGACTTCTGTTTGTTGGTGGAATTTTTGGAAATTGTGGTTCACCTGTAATGGAGAGCCCATCTAGTACGCTAGTGAGACAAATTGTTGAATACTGTTCGAATGTTTGGTATCTGCACCAGGTTGGATTAAAGGAAGACATTGTAGCAATTCAGATGTCGGCTGCTAGATTTGTTACCGGTAGGTTCGAACAACACGAAAGTATGACGGAGATACTTCGAAGACTCATATGGAAATTACTGGAAGGTAGGTGATGTTCTTTTCGAGGAGCACGATTGAGAAAATTTAGAGAACCGGCATTTGAAGCTGATTGCAGAACTTTCTACTGACGCTATATACATTACGTCTAAGGACCACGAAGATAAGTTTAGAGAGATTAGGGCTCGTATGGTGGCATATACGCAGTCGTGTTTCCCTCGCTCTATTGGCGAGAAGGCGAGTGGACCGAGAAAGCAAATGACTAGTAGTGGTACAGGGTATCCCAGGTCACGCACCATACGGTGGCTTGTTGATGTAAATGTAGATGTAGATAAGTCCTGACAGGCTTATATATCACTGGATACAAAAGACTAGTCCAAATTATCCCTAAAATGAAAATCTACAATGACCTTGTGATACGATTGTACTTTCATTTTTCCTTTCTATCCGAAGTCTTGGATATGCAATCCATAATTAATTTAACATATGATTCATTATAATTAAGCGCTGCACTAAGTACTCGAAGTGATAAGGTGAAATACGCCGTGACGTCGCGATATTGACATTATTGCACTTTTAAATAGCATTTGATATTGTTAAATTTCACCCACCAAAAGATAGTGCAAAATTTTCGAGGTATGGTACTGAAATCACATGAAGGGTGCTTGTAGAGTGAACAGCGGCGTGGTGTCAGTAGATATGAAAAATATTTCTGGAAGCTATTTCATTGCGGAGTGCTGCAGGGCTCATTCTTAATGCCACTATGGTTCTTCCAACATATCATTCATAAGTCATCAGTACAGTCTTGTAAATGCCGTCCCTGTGCGAATGAGGTAATGCTTTACATAAATAACAAAGCAGAGAATATAAATATTCATACCGACTCGAATAATTCCAGCTTGTGTTCAGGGTAAATATGTGTTGCTCACTTTTGAACGTAAATTGAATTCGAAGAGGTCTCGGGTAATTTAATTCTCTCTTATGAAGGTAAGCATTTATGGATTTCACGGACACTTCCTTCCTATTGTCCTTGCGGGCAATCCAGAAGTTCATGAGGCAAAGATGATGGGTTTAGCCACGGGTGACCATCTTAACTGGGCAATAAACACTGTCATCACCTCCAGGAAGACTTCCGCTTGCCTTTATGGCCTGAAAAGCGTCAGTCTGTTCTGGATTAACTCATTTAATTTTTACAACATTACTGTATTAATTTTCATATCTCAGGCATTCATGTGCCTATTAAATGTATCAATGCTAATTAGGAGTACCGTCAGAGACTGCAATGATTAAGCTGTCTATACACATATTAATATTCTCTCCACACTGGACTGGGTAGCTATGGCACGTCAAATCTTCCTGTAGGTGTTTGTCTGGGTCGTGTAATGAGCCAAGGAAGGTACAGGCAAGGTTCTGTTACTCCAGGTTAGTCCCCGAGGAGTCTGTTCCATTTCTAAGAGAAGTGCCACCTAAGGCTGATTGGCGTCATGCAGAGCAGGTAAGAAACAAAAATGGTTCAAATGGCTCTGAGCGCTATGTGACTTAACATTTGAGGTCATCAGACCCCTATAAGTTAGAACTACTTAAACCTAACTAACCTAAGGACACCACACACATCCATGTCCGAACCGTAGCGGTCGCGCGGTTCCAGACTGAAGCGCCTAGAACCGCTCGGCCGCTGCGGCCGGCGCAGAGCAGGTAGACTTCCGTCTGTTTTGTTTATGCCGGGTGCCGACCGCCAGCGCCCACAGAAGTTTTCCCTGAATGGGGTGGTCAGCACATCATGAGAGTTCATCGACTCCACCTTTAAATGCCGGTATAAAGAATCGTTACGAGAACTTGGCCCTACCGGGCGTTGTCGGCTACAGACGCCTATTCAGTTGCCTCCAGGTCCGTGCCGACACGCATCCTTATGCGTAGAGAACGCTTCGTGTGGGCAGGGGATATAGGTCGGCAGTGCTCCCCCACGAGTTATGAAATTCACGACAAGACAGATAGCTGCTGCAGGCACGAAGTTGGCGTCGAATATCTTGACTCTGATGACACGATCGAGCTGCAAGCAGCGAACATGGCCGACTACAGGGCACTCAAGAGCGCTGTAATCGCCCACATTGTAGAGGTGCCCGAGAAAAAGAAGACGCCACTACAACAGATGACCGAGGCACTTCTCCGTGGGCTATCTGGGATCTGCGATGAGGTTCAAATGGCTCCAAGCACTATGGGACTTAACATCTGAGGCCATCAGTCCCCTAGACTTAGAACTACTTAAATCTAACTAACCTAAGGATAGCACACACATCCATGCTTGAGGCAGGATTCGAACTTGCAACCGGATCTGCGATGAGTTGGCAGTCAAAGGAAGGCTTTTGCATGCTGCTGTCGGGGATGTGACAGTCGAACTGCATAACTGAACAAACAGAAAGAAGCTACTGTTTGTCGTAGCCGTGCAAACGACGGGCGACAGCTTCGCGCTGTGAAAGCTCATAGGCTTCTCGATCTAAGTAGAAGCTATCCCTCCAGGCCTGGATCCTAAGCTCAAGTGTATCAGGTGCCAGGAAGAGGGCCACGTGGGAAAGTCCTGTAGCAATGCCACGACCTGCGTCAAGTGTTCTGGCGGACACTATAGCCGCGCCTGTGACAGAAGAAAAGAAGAAGCTCCGACATGTGCTCGCTTTGATGTGTCACATGTCGAAAACTGTCCGGTATCCTCTGGCCACAGACAAGCCGCAGACGAGAAGACCACGACCAAGAAGAAAAGCCGCCGAAGGGGAAGAAGGCGACAGACGGTGGCTCTCAAGACAGCACAACCAAGAAGCGAGCGGACGACACCTGCTTCCGCCGACTGCGAACGGCCGGAATATCCCGCCAGTGTCGGTAGGGGGGGGGGGGGGGGGGAGGGGGAGACCGGTCGTTAGCGGAAAGGACATTGCTGCCAGTACCTGAGAAGACGAAGCAGGGAAGCTATGAGAAGCGAATCTCGCTGCACAAGCCGCCGAGATGACAGTGACGGCCTTCCACGCCACCTTATACAGAAGGAGAGGAAACCTCTCATAGCTGACATGGAGGCAGCGAAGGAAGCGTACAAGGCCGTCTTAATGGCACACGATGACGCAGCCATCGAAAAACTGCTGTAACAATTTGAGGAAGCCTACAGACAGCTACAGCCGCAACAGGCATTGATTATAGAAGACTGGACTGTCTTCATGGATGACACATGGAAACGCTTGCAAGGGTAGCGAAGTTGAGTCAGCTGATCTTCCTCAGTAGTGTTCAGCAAGATGGGAGGAGGGGGGGGGGGGGGGGGGCAATCTCAGCTTCCTACACTGTCTAATGGGACGACACATGAAATGAGCACCAACCACTCCAAATTGCTGTAAGTCCCAGCCGACAGAGAAGCTGCGCTGGTGGAGCTCACCCACCTGCAAAACCCTGGACGTTGAGGGGTCGGCCGCGGCTCTTGACACGGGTGACGGTTCGACGCTGTGGAACAACCTGCAATCAAACTGGGCCTGCTGCTGCGCACAGTCGCCACTGACAGAGAGCACCAGGGAGGGCCACACAGCAGTACATGGCGCTGTCGCACTGATTCTGGCTGACCTCTTTAGGACGAACAGAAGACTATGACACTGGTATCGAACTGCACGAAATCCGCTACTGGCATAACTTACTCTTGCATCATCTGTCGCAGAGAGCAAGAAAACTGCTACTGCCCTTACTACCCGTCCAGATTATCGCAGTGGTTTTCTTCCCATGGTGCTTGCCATGAAACTTCTTTCCCTGTGCCCTGAAATGCGCTATGCTTCGAACGTTTTCCTGATAGGGGCTCATATTCGTGGGCAATCCTACCCAAAGTTACGGACAACATCCTGTTATAAGCTCGATTCAAATAACTAACCAACTTAAAGGCGACAGTAGAACTTTTGTGATGGTCGCAATGAACAGGCAGTACACTCGTAAGCTGTTCGCTCAACAAATATGCTAGGTGAAACTGAAGAATCACGACAGAAAAACTGGCTTCTCGAACATAGGCAAAAATGACTGAAACAGACAGCATTACCTTCCTTTGTACGCTGTCGTAACCGTAGTCAGCAGATCTGTGTTTACGATAGCAGTGGTGTTCACTATCGTAGTGGTGAGTGAACTACAAAAAATGGTGACTTCACACTTTGCTATTACACTGTGTAAATTATGACGTCAAAGTTTAGAGAGTTTATTGCTGTTATAGTTCTTAAATCAAGTGTAATTCAGATGTACCTTTAAATTTTCTGATGAATTATTGTCATTGAGCTATGATACGTTGAAGCGATCTACTAAGACTGATAAAAACAAATTATTATCACTGGCAATATTCTTCCCCTTCTTCTTCTTCTTATAATAACAATAATTACTGTTATTATTATTATTCACGTATATGCCGCCAGTAGTCACGCAGAGTGTCTACTTGGTGTGAGATTTTCTCAGGCGCAACACTTCTTTCATCTTCGCACTATGAATTTTCTTTCTTTCTTCTGGCCAACTTGTTCCTTTTGCCTCGTTTTCCACTTGGGTACTTCGTGGCTGAATGTATGTTTGTCTTGTATATGTGAGTCTGCAACGTCGGTATCATGTCTTTTCTCGCCTCGGTGCCATGCTTCATGTTCTTAATGCTTTCTGTGTACCCCTTTATCGGTTTCTTATAACTTATTGGACCGTACGACTTTTCTGATGATTCTTCTCTTGAGTTCCATACTATTTTCTAGCTTACCTTCCCGATCCTTGACCTTCCGACGAGTATAAGGTTTTTTATTTGACGTCATAGTGGAAATGTCCCACTTTTACGTTAAGCAACAAATATGGTTTATTGCAGCTGTTTCCACTATTCAAGAAAGGTTTTGTCATCTTCTGATTTATCTGTTCTTCAGCTTCCTTCTGTATTCCATTTGCCTGTAAAAGCTCCCCAAGATTACTTGAATTTGAGAAATCAATTGATCTTGTTATATTTTGTGGTAATATATTTTTGGTGTATCAGTTTGGTTTGACATGCATTTTGCTTTCTCGGACGGGATATGAAAGCCAAACATTCCAGCCTTCACTTTCGATTTGCTTTACTGTGGTCTCTGTGTTATCTGTGAGTATTGCGAGATCATCAGAAAATGACAAAGTCCTCTGGCTTTACTTCCTAGCCTGATTCGTTTATAAAGACCCTGCACCTTCATTTCTCTTTCCCATTCAACTTTGTCTAATAGTAAGTCGAACAGTAGTGGTGAAATATCATCTGAGTGTATCAATTCTGTCATAGTTTCGAAGAGCTCTGATAACTTTCCCATGAATTTCATTTCATGTTTGGAGTTCGGTTACTGACTGGTTGATGACGTTCATCGTCTTCTCAGCAACACCTCTCCCTTTCCAGTTACAGGATCAGCGATGGTCCATCTACAGAGTCGTAAGCCTGTGTGAAATATGAGTATATAGAGGAACAGATAGTCTCCCTGATACTCTTTGCTTGGTGATTCGGGACTGTCTTTAAATTGAGTATCTATTCAGTACGTAATCTTTCCAAGGCTGCTTGGTATTCTCCAATCTTCTTCTATCTTGTTTTCCAGTTGGTACTGTTTCCTATGTTGCAGGCTCAGATCTTACTGTTATTATTGTTATTATTATTATTATTATTAGATTAAAACATTTTATATTTTTATTGTTGTTACTATTTAAATCATAGGAACTTTAAAAAAAGTGGGGGTGACGGCAAGTACTATTTCGGGGGGAGGGGGGCAGTAGCCACCCCCCCCCCCTCCCCCCAGAAACGAAACCTGGATCTGCGCCTGCAAATCTTTCTCATGTTTTAAATCAGACTACGGATATCCTTGGCCAATTAAAAACTGATCACGAAGGTATTCCAATAACAATAAATGAGGTGAACAACTGTATGATCAATAAAATTGATGCTGCTAAGGAAAAAATTGTTACTTGTAATGCAGTTCTGAGGGGAGAGCTTTGGTAGCAAGTTGATACTTGCTAACAAAGTGCAGAAGTTATAGAACTGGATTTTGAGGCGTAAACATGTTTAACATATAGCGACATTGATGCTTTAAAAGTAGAATGCTTTCCTGTTTAGTGCAAAAATGAACAGAATTTAAAGTAGTTCACTATATTATCGCCAGGTGAAATAAATCAATAAATAAATGAGTGAAAAATATCACTAAGTTAAAAGTCAAGCAATTAAAATCAGTAGTCTCTACTCTAGCGTCAGATTTAGAGAGTCACATACTGCCAGTCAGTGACGGTACACAACACAAAATGGTGATGTACTTCATAATGAGTAATTCTGTGGTATGATACGCAAGTAAATTAACCAGAATAGAATCATGAGAATGACATCACAAGCCACTATTACGAAAGTTGCTGCCTCAGCTGAAGGTGAGCCGAGTTTGGCGGAACACCGAGAGAGTATCGGCAGCGGCGGGTGGCAGGAATTGGTCTGACGGCAAGAGTGTCATTTCAGATGACACTGTATTTTAGTTTTGAGTAACTATAAAGGTGGCGACACTGTTGACATCCATAATGGAGTGCGTCAGATACATATTTTTGTTCATGCTGGAAGTTGATAATAAAGAAATTTTCTGTAAAGACTTTTTCTCTTATTAAGACCTCACTTTTCCTGAGATTGCAAATGAGGACGTGAACCTGCAATTCTGAAAATAACGACATCAACTGAGATTAGCAAATGTATGGGAGATGGGTATATATTTATATTCAGAATACATACTTTCTATCTGAATAGCATTGATTAATATACAGTGTGTAATTAGTATAAGTGCAGATATTCCTATTGGTTACAGAGGTCGGTGTACTGGACAACATTACATCAATATTCACATCGTCTACAGACTAATAATTATAGCGACTACAATCCATATGTATCTAGGTTGAGTAGTACCTCGAAGTTACATGGGGAAAGAGCAAGCTTTCAATGCTTATTTTCCTCTGGGCAGCATGTGAGGTATTGAAATGTGGATGCGTGGACACAAAACAGTCTATACTGACAGGCGTAGCACCCTTAGTGGTGCAGTTACGGCCATACAAAAAACATCAGGTAGTACATTATGTGACATATTTGTGGGAAGACCGTTAGATGCAGAGAAAAAATAAAACATGAAAAAGTATTCCTGTTTGATACAGTCTCTTTAGCTAAGGTAGGCCAAAAAAGGAAATCTGCTTGATGGTTTCAGTCATTATCGGTTTCACTAAGAAACATTCTCTTATTTCACGAAAAATTCTTAGGTCACAGTTACGACTAAAAAACTGCATGGTGTTTATGACTGAGAACAAACTCGACATAATTTCTTCATTTTAATGTTGAGTTATAGTTCCTAACCAGGATCATATTTTCTGTATTAGCATCGCTTCCGAAAAGACTGCACAGCTTCTAAACATTCATGGTGGTGTCTGATTGTTCTATATCGTGTCTCCCTACCACTTTCGCGCAACGACGCTCTGAGCGTGTTTTTTAGGGAATTAACTAGTTTGAACCTGGGACCTGTTGCTGGTAAGGAGACGCCAGACCACACATGATATGTAGAATTCAGAAGAGTTCAGTGAGACTAGCGATGATATAACCAAATACTAAATGATCTCAGCGTCAGCTCCACTGCACTCCCTGTAAAGGAATCTTAATACTAACTAAATTTAGTGGAAAGGGTTCAAGGCTTTCCTATTTTTAGTTAGCTGGTAAAATAACGTCGAAAAAGCAGTTAAGTTTACCATTGGAAACTTTATTCTACTCACAAAACATCGTTTATAAATTACACTATTGATAAAAGGAAATGTTTTAATACAGGATGGTAAAAATCAACTGCGTTCAACAAAAATGTGAACGAATATTCCCTGAGTGGTTTTCCAAGTTCTACAATGAATCGAAGGATGACCTATGCCATATCACATCTATAATCTAGGTTCAAATTAAGTTTCACAAAAGAGAAAACTATCAAAATGGTCTACAGTGACCCTCAATTATCTTTAATTACTTATCTAACCTGTCGTAAATTACAGTGGCTGATGTGGCTTCTCAATAACTATAAAATAGAAAAATCATCGCGTTTCAGATCTTTACTTCAAGTGGCAAATGTGAACACCATGAGTTTTAATTAACGATCGACACTAGTATTACGCAAAAAAGGGGGTGTAACAGATGAGAGTTCTGAGTGAAGCCTTATGCGCTCAAAAATGCGGCATCGCGTGCGTTCATTACCTTGTCGGTGTTTAGGCAGCGTCAGGGCGCACCAGCCATCCAGCTCGCCGTCCCGGAACTAACCCTCTTAACTTCTTACTACAATTCACCGAAGTACGTTTAAAAAAACTATCTGGCTATGTTTTCATCTGACCAATCAGGGTCTCAATGTTAACCTTAAGCTCCGCCTACAAAAATCCTGTCTATCCAATGAGAAACGTTATACTTTTCGTGGTGGGGCAATGTTTTTAAAGTTCGCAACGTAACAGAAACGCTAAAAAGTCTCACGCTAAAGCCTGCAGCTAGTGTGGTCCTTTTAGTGTTATCGTGAGATCTATACTGTTCTTCTGGAGGGCTCTATCTTTTAACATGGGCTGGGGGGGTGGTCCTTGACGTACCTGAGACGCGAAAAAGTCTCACGCTAAAACTTGCTGGTGGTAGTGGCCCTTTTTGTGTTATCGTAAGATCTATACTGTTTTTCTGGAGGGCTCTAGCCTTTAACATGGGCTGGGGGGTGGTCCTTGACGTAACAGAGACGCGAAAAAGCCTCACGCTAAAACGTGCGGGTTGTGTAGTCGTACAGGTAGGCTGGCGGCGTGGGTGTCCAGCCCCTCCCTTATCGTAGGGCCTTCTAGCTTAACACGGTTCTGCTCTCGGCTTCTGTTCTCGTTTCTCCCCTCGGAACTGCGTCTGCCTCACGGTGGGAAGGTACGACATGCATTTAGGCATTCTTGTGTTAGTCTGTGGCATTCCATTTGCTCACTCGTTACTTGTATTACTTTGGTTAATTTAATGTCACGATTTATTCGGAGCTATGTGACATACTACTGGATTTGCTTATCATGTCAGGGTTTTCATGGAAGGTGTTGGATTTACCTGACACCTTACAAGCTAGTTAACGTGCCTAGTTTATACCAATAAAAACAATGAACATCGCTTTCACTCTGATTAAAAAAAAACGCTACAAATACCTTCGCTACATGAGCTTCATGTGTTCTGTAGTGTTTGTTCCTCATTTCTTGCTTTTCTGCCACTCCAGATGGTGCATGACACCCGTTATTCTACACGACCTACAAAGCATCCTGTTACTACAGATTTCGATGTATAGTTACATGAAACATTTCAATAACACGAATTAAGTAACATTTATAAAAACATGCGACAAAAATGCAAATGAAACAGGGCAAAGGAATCAACTTAATGATATCGAGTGCAATGAGTGGTGTAGTTGCTGCACGCTAGTGATACCCACATTTTTTGCGCCCTTAACAAATTGAATTCATACATGGGTATTAATCTATGGGGGCGAAGAGGAGGGAATGGGAAGGATGGAGCAATATTGGTGGTGGCTGAAATACAAGTAATGAAGAAAGAAGACAGATCGAGGTAAGAGAGTGCCTCAGAAAGGAATAGTAGCGTACTGCAAAAGAGCGTTGGTTACAATGTTGGACAAAATGGTCGATACTTTAATTTTTTGGTGAGAAATTACGAATATGACGAGAGGAATTCCTTCAGGTTTATTTTAAATGTAATTATTCATTTTATTTTGTGGCACAAATTCAAAGATATAGTAGCAACAGCAATTGAGAGATTCATACCTCATAAATTGGTAAGAGATGGAACGGATCCCCCATGGTACACAAAACAGGTCCGAACGCTGCTGCAGAGGCAAAGGAAAAAGCATGCGAAGTTCAGAAGAACGCGAAATCCCGAAGATTGGCTAAAATTTACAGACACGCGAAATGTGGCACGGACTTCAATGCGAGATGCCTTTAATAGGTTCCACAACGAAACATTGTCTCGAAATTTGGCAGAAAATCCGAAGAAATTCTGGTCGTATGTAAAGTACACAAGCGGCAAGACGCAGTCAATACCTTCGCTGCGGAGTGCCGATGGTACTGTACCGACGACTGTGCCGCTAAAGCGGAGTTATTGAACGCAGTTTTCCGAAATTCCTTCACCAAGGAAGACGAATGGAATATTCCAGAATTTGAAACACGAACAGCTGCTAGCATGAGTTTCTTAGAAGTAGATACCTTAGGGGTTGCGAAGCAACTCAAATCGCTTGATACGGGCAAGTCTTCAGGTCCAGATTGTATACCGATTAGGTTCCTTACAGATTACACTGATACAATAGCTCCCTACTTAGCACTCATATACAACCGCTCACTCACCGATAGATCTGTACCTACAGATTGGAAAATTGCGCAGGTCGCACCAGTGTTTAAGAATGGTAGTAGGAGTAATCCATCGAACTACAGACCTATATCATTGACGTCGGTTTGCAGTAGGGTTTTGGAGCGTATACTGTATTCAAACATTATGAATCACCTCGAAGGAAACGATCTATTGATTCGTAATCAGCATGGTTTCAGAAAACATCGCTCTTGTGCAACGCAGCTAGCTCTTTATTCGCATGAAGTAATGACCGCTATCGACAGGGGATCTCAAGTTGATTCCGTATTTCTAGATTTCCGGAAAGCTTTTGACACCGTTCCTCACAAGCAACTTCTAATCAAGCTGCGGGCCTATGCGGTATCGTCTCAGTTGTGCGACTGGATTCGTGATTTCCTGTCGGGAAGGTCGCAGTTTGTAGTAATAGACGGAAAATCATCGAGTAAAACTGAAGTGATATCAGGTGTTCCCCAGGGAAGCGTCCTGGGACCTCTGCTGTTCCTGATCTATATAAATGACCTGGGTGACAATCTGAGCAGTTATCTTAGGTTGTTCGCAGATGATGCTGTAATTTACCGTCTAGTAAGGTCATACGAAGACCAGTATCAGTTGCAAAGCGATTTAGAAAAGATTGCTGTATGGTGTGGCAGGTGGCAGTTAACGCTAAATAACGAAAAGTGTGAGGTGATCCACATGAGTTCCAAAAGAAATCCGTTGGAATTCGATTACTCGATAAATAGTACAATTCTCAAGGCTGTCAATTCAACTAAGTACCTGAGTGTTAAAATTACGAACAGCTTCAGTTGGAAAGACCACATAGATAATATTGTGGGGAAGGCGAGCCAAAGGTTGCGTTTATTGGCAGGACACTTAGAAGATGCAACAAGTCCACTAAAGAGACAGCTTACACTACACTCGTTCGTCCTCTGTTAGAATATTGCTGCGCGGTGTGGGATCCTTACCAGGTGGGATTGACGGAGGACATCGAAAGGGTGCAAAAAATGGCAGCTAGTTTTGTATTATCACGTAATAGGGGAGAGATTGTGGCAGATATGATACGCGATTTGGGATGGAAATCGTTACAGCAAAGACGTTTTTGGTCCCGGCGAGATCTTTTTGCGAAATTTCAGTCACCAATTTTCTCTTCCGAATGCGAAAATATTTTGTTGAGCCCAACCTACATAGGTAGGAATGATCATCAAAATAAAATACGAGAAATCAGAGCTCGAACAGAAAGGTTTAGGTGTTCGTTTTTTCCGCGCGCTGTTAGGGAGTGGAATGGTAGAGAGATAGTATGATTGTGATTCGATGAAACCTCTGCCAAGCACTTAAATGTGAATTGCAGAGTAGTCATGTAGATGTAGATGTAGATGTAAACTGTGGGATAACTTGTTACAGATAAGAAGGAATGTTTTTTTTGTGACTGTATAGAACCACTAGGTTAAATTAGTCAGATCCTCTGTTACTACAGTGGTTATATGTGCGGTATTAGTTTTGTAAACAGAGGTGATGAGGGGTGGGCACGAACATTCTGCTTGGGCGTATGAGAGATACTTTGAATTCATGGTTAGTTCCATCATTACAGAGTTTTTACTATTCGTTCCGTGTTAAATTACAGTGCCATAGAGTAAATAATTCAAGCCTATGCCACAAAGTGTTCATATTTTCATGAGAAGGTAGAAAACGTCTACTAGGCGTTTAAAGAGTGTTGAAGAACAGAAGAACTCGTTACACGATGATAATAGGGGATTTTAAAGTGTATGTAGGAAAAAAAACTGAAGAAAGAAGCTTCAGTGGCAAACGTCCAGTGTGATATCAGATATAATAGAGGTCTGTCCATCGAAAAAGTTCAGAGACTGATTTTATTCCTGGCGTACAAGCGACGTCAGCTTTGTAACTACGGTGGCAGCTTGAACTGCCGACTATAAACTAAAGATGTGCATTTGAGCAGTTGTGTACAACCAGTGTTAAGTAGTGGACTTGCAGCCGTAGTGTGTCAACGTTGTATCGTCACAAACCGCAATGGAGCAACATCTCTAAATCAAGTGTTCAAGACAGTCTCCAGAATGTTTTCATGAAGAGAAAAGTACGTGCAAAGTTTGAACCCAGACTTTGACTCCTGAACAAAAATGATGCATGGACGCCTGTTGCGACTTGATTAAAATGCAAAACGCGGACAAATATTTTCTGGAAGAAATCATCTCAGGTGATGAGACTTATTGTTATCAATACGAAACTACAAAGTGAAGAAATTCACATGTTGGTTCAACGCTTTGACATTACCGAAATTCAGTCCAATGGGACGCGCGAGTTGAACAACATTCCAAAGAGTTTCCAAAGAGTTTCACATGGTTGTAGAAATGTTCTCTGCTTTCTATTCAAATGGGGGAGCCTATGTACGACACCTGAAGCATTAAAACCATCATCTCAATTTCTCTCTATTTTTGAAGCCAGTCTGAAACATTTCGAACGTTGTAAGATCGAAAAGAAAACATGTTTGTCCTTAATGCACTTTTCAGAACAAATCAGATGTAAAATAGACTTCGTAAGAACTAAACTGAACAAAAAATGTAGTTCAGAAATCCTATAGAGTGCGACAGCATTAAATGACTTTAGAATTTCAGGTGATAATGGGAACATAAGAACCAGGAAAGAATCTATTAAAGGATAGTTAAGATATGACAGATTCAGTTAAACAATAAGTTAAACATCTGACAAAAGGAAAATTATATACCCAAAGCTGAAACAGGTAGTTGTTTTACAAACGCACTTAACAAACTGTAAAAAGTACGACGAAACCAAAGGAAAAGGAGTATCTGACGGTACAAGCTAAATGATAAAGAGACGGCTGAAGTAAAGCAAACTATTTATTTGGAAATGCCTCCATGAAGATATGAGGAGAAAAAAATGGAATTATCGTAAAAGAAATAACTTAAATAAATAAAAATATGTAGAAGACTAAACAGAAATTATAATTTTCCTTGTGTTTGAGGACATAGCCTCTATATATTTTATGAAGGGAAGCATGATCCGTAATATGCTGTACTATTTTTATTTTTTATTAGCTGTGCTATCGACTAATTTATCAAGCACTTCTGGATGCGCATAATATGATGCAAAACTGTCAGTTTACTTATAGAGTGGCTGCAGCCTTACACGTACTGTCATATGTTCATGCAGATACAATGACGTGCTTTCATTGACGTGTATTGTTGGATATGGGCTATGTAAAAGGTATAGAATTTTTAATTGCGTACCACATCTTACGAGAGGCATCATGTAATGCTCATCGACATGTGCTTGACAACGACGTAATTGTCGAAATCGGTCAATATAAAAGCTAATAAAAAATGCTTCCCTTCACAAAGCAGAAATTCATCTTAAACAGATCCCACATTTCAGGATTAAGATGGCAGATGCCAACACAACGACAGAGAGAACGTTGTACAGCTACTCCAACATTTCTTCAAATGTTTATGTGGCTCACGAGACGAATTAGAAACAGGGGTAGTCGATAATGAAAACAACGACATCTCAGAAGTAATGCCAGATGACGCGTACAAAGTCATTCAAATACGAAAAAAGGAAAGGCGACGGAAAGCGACGTGTTTAAAGAGTAATGGTTAAATCCGGAGGCTATGTAACACAAAAGTAACTTGCAAGCCTATTTATGTACCAGTAATTTCTACGGAGATATAAAATTTCCCAGAATTGGCGTAAAGTCATTTTCAAGCAACGACAATTTAGAGGAAACAAGTTTAGAAAGCTTTCTGTACAAGAGGTTATGTCGCCTGGCAACGATGTTTCTAATAGTAATTCTTCAAAAAGTGCATCATCAAAGAAGCTCTCACTATTTCAACAGAGTTACAAAGTGACAAGGGGTGCAGGAGCATTATTATAAATTTGAGAATATTGTTGTTGTGGTCTTCAGTCCTGAGACTGGTGTGATGCAGCTCTCCATGCTACTCTATCCTGTGTAAGCTTCTTCATCGCCCAGTACCTACTGCAACCTACATCCACCTGAATCTGCTTAGTGTATTCATCTCTTGGTCTCCCTACGATTTTTACCCTCCACGCTGCCTAAACTGGTGATCCGTTGATGCCTCAGAACATGCCCTACCAACCGATCCCCTCTTCTAGTCAAGTTGTGCCACAAACTCCTCTTCTCCCCAATACTATTCAATACCTCCTCATTAGTTATGTGACCTACCCATCTAATCTTCAGCATTCTTCTGTAGCACCACATTTCCAAAGCTTCTATTGTCTTCTTGTCCAAACTATCTATCGTCCACGTTTCACTTCCACACATGGCTATACTCCATACAAATACTACTTGAAACGACTTCCTGACACTTAAATCTATACTCGATGTTAACAAACTTCTCTTCTTCAGAAACGCTTTCCTTGCCACTGCCAGTCTACATTTTATATTCTCTCTACTTCGACCATCATCAGTTATTTTGCTCCCCAAATAGCAAAACTCCTTTACCACATTAAGTGTCTCATTTCCTAATCCAATTCCCTCAGCATCACCAGACTTAATTCGACTACATTCCGTTATCCTCGTTTTGCTTTTGTTGATGTTCATGACTCTGTCCATTCCGTTCAACTGCTCTTGCAAGTCCTTTGCTATCTCTGACAGAATTACAATGTCATCGGTGAACCTCAAAGTTTTTATTTCTTCTGTACGTCCTGTATGGATTTTAATACCTACTTCGAATTTTTCTTTTGTTTCCTTTACTTCTTGCTCAATATACAAATTGAATAACATTGGGGAGAGGCTACAACCCTGTCTCACTGCCTTCCCAACTACTGCTTCCCTTTCATGCCTCTCAACTGCCATCTGGTTTCTGTACATATTGTAAATAGCCTTTCGCTCCCTGTATTTTACCCCTGCCACCTTCAGAATTTGAAAGAGTATTCCAGTCAACATTGTCAAAAGCTTTCTCTAAGTCTACAAATGCTAGAAACGTAGGTTTGCTTTTCCTTAATCTATTTTCTAAGATAAGTCGTAATGTCAGTTTTGCCTCACGTGTTCCAACAATTTTACGGAATCCAAACTGATCTTCCCCGAGGTCTGCTTCTACCAGTTTTTCCACTCGTCTGTAAAGAATTCGCGTTAGTATTTTGCAGCCGCGACGTATTAAACTGATAGTTCGGTAATTTTCACATATTTCAACACTTGCTTTATTTGGGATTGGAATTCTAAATTTGTACAATGTAGACAGTATGGTGAGTCATAGAGAGTGAAAATTTGTGAGAGTGCCAGTGGGAGGAAAGGCCTATCAATTGCTTTGGATTTAATATGCTCTAAATGCTCAGCTGTGATTACATTTATGAGTTCTTCAAAACCAGATGCAAGTGGCCCTTATGAAATCAATACTAGATTAGTTTATGCCTTACGATCCATTGACAAGGGCAAGGCTGCAGGGAGAACATTTTCTTCAGTGATGAACTTACGTCAACCACCAAATAAATTTGAAAAACTGACTGCAATATTAGAGAAAGCTGTATATGAGGTCAGTGAGGAAAGCATGAAACTGGCTGCTAGGGAAGCAGTGGAAGAAAATGGTGGATGCTCGGATATGCAATTGCACTTGATGGAAGTAGGCAGAAAGGAGGACATACTTCTCTGAATGGAGTAGTGACTGCCACGAGTGTAGACATCGGTAAAGTGTTAGATGTGGAGATAATGTCTAAATAATGCAAATGTTGCAAAGTCAATGAACATAAAGAACACAACTGTATGGCTAAATTTAGAGGAACAAGTGGTGGTATGGAAGTTCATGGAGCACAACAAATATTTCGTCGCTCCATAGAAACAAGAGGCGTACGGTACACCAAATATTTGGGCGATGGTGATAGTAAGGCATACAACAATGTGGTGAAGTCTAAGCCATATGGAGATGCCATTATTAACAAAATCAATGTGTAGGCCATGTTAAAAAACGTTTGGGATCAATGATGAGAAAACTGTTGATATGAGAAAAAAAATTAGAAGATGGGAAATTGTTGACCGGACAGGGTCGGTTAACTAAAACTGAAACAGAAAACTTGCAGCCTGCTGCTGTTATTACAGCAATTAAACCTATTTTCAGAGACTTGGTTCATACTGATCTTCTACGGAAATGTCTGTATGGGCAGACACAGAAGCCAAATGAATGTTTCAACAGCATAACTGGAACAGCCTTCCTAAAACTGTGTTTGTAGGCATGCAGACAATGAAACTAGGAGTTCATGGTGCTGTTATTACAATCAATTGTGGTAATATTGTAAAGTCTTGGGTACTGAAAAAACTGGGAATTAATCCTGGTGAAAATATGATCACTGGACTGCAATATTGCGATAAAATGAGGATAGCCGATGTAGACAGGTCTGCATCTAAGATGGCCAAGAAAGCAAGACAAACATCCAGGAAGGTGAAAAAGAAGCTGGAAGACCTGCTAGAGGCCAAAGAAGGGCCATCATATGCAGCAGGACAGTTTTAATTAACCGTAAGTAACAAATTTCAAAAGTTTTTTCTTTAAAGTCAATTTCCTGCAAACTAAAATTTTCGGTACATATGCCCATTTATATCAGAAACTATCATAGATAAATAAATGAAATTTTCAGAGACTCTGCATAACATAAAAAGCCACCTATGGTACTACATTAATTAATATTTCCCCATTAGGAAGATCACAAAAATATATTTTCTGCAGAAAAAAATTAATATTTTTTGTTGATAAATTTAGAAAAGTGTTTCTTAAAAACCACAAAATGGATAAAGTAGATTTTAGTACAGTTGACTCTATTAGCATCATGTAACGCACATTAAAAATATTAAGGTCCTGCGTGAAATAGATTTTTCAGAAATGGGTCAAATACTTGCCTAAATTAACATGGATTAGATAGGCAGGGTGTGGTCCCCTTAAGTGAATTCGAACTTGGGCAAACTGTTCGTGCTCTTATGGTGGGTGATTTGTAATCAAGGTACCCGGAGCAGTTTGGTGTTTCAATAAGTAGCATATCGAAGATTTATACCGCATACAGGACAAGCATGATAACGTCATCCTCTAACTCGTATCGCGGACGAAAGTGTGTGTTGAGTGATCGTGACAGACGCTCATTGAAGAGGACTGTAAAGAAAAGTAAGAGGATGGCAGCTGCAAAAGCCACTGCAGAACTTTACGTCGAACTCAGTCAGTACCAAAACAACACGAAGGGCCATACAACCTGGACTATGGAACAGCGGAAAAAGGCATTTGGCCGCATGAGTCGTGTTTGACGCTCTTTCCAATATCTGGCCGAGTTTATGAGCCAAGAATGCTACATGGGAGGGCTGCGGTGATAATTTGGGCAGCCATGTCATGATATTCAGTGGGACCCATAGTTACTTTGCAAGATGACATTACTCCAAAGGCTTAAGTGAGAATTCTGGCGCATCTGGTCCATCCCATGGTTCAAAAGTCGTTCGCAACTGGTGATGCTGTTATCTCAGGCAACTGAGCCCTTGTTCACACAGTTCACAACGTCTAGGACTGATTTTATGAGCACAAGGATGAACTGTCGTGTCTCTCCACAGCCACCAGTCACCAATTCTCAATATTACTGAGCTTTGCGTTCTACTTTGGAAAAAAGGGTGCGTGATCGCTATCCACCTCTATAATCGTTACCTGAACTTGCGACTATTGGGCAGGAAGGTCGGTACAAGGTTCTCTTGATAACCAGACACAACCTGTATTTATCCGACCCGTGATTACTGGAAACTGTTTTGCATGCCAACCTTTTCGCACTGCTCATTACATATAGTAATGTGTTGTGTTTTTGGTGTTTCTATATTTCTGTCCACTACACCTGCCAACCCCCCCCCCCCCCCCCTCCTCAGGACAAGATATTCACTATAATTATCACCAACCAAATAAAAGAACAAGTAACTTAAATAATGCAAAGAAAGGAGCGGCTGCACAGTGGACTTATCGCAGTTGACAATTTGGTAGTCGAGAACGAAACTGTAGAACGGAACAATAATTACGAATTCATTTGCTTTGGAGTCATAATGCTGAAAAGCTTTTGTCTCCGTTGCAATAAAACTTATACTAACAGCTACTGCGACACAACGCATTCATGAAATTTATTGAAGAATTCGTACGTCAATATTATGGCTTCCATTACACTTCGCCAGCGTAGTGGGAAATTCAGAACTGAAAGACGGGTCAGGCAAAGAAATTTCATACAACTGAAGTAGCTCCAACAGTTATGTAGGAAGTTTCCAGGTGTTCAAATGTGAGAACATACGTGTTAATGGAACACAACTGAATAAACGCCTTTTGCCGATGAAACTGTACTGTTTGCGTCACGTGTACATAAACTTCAACGAACGAAGTAGAGTAATTTTGAAAGAAGCCTAATAATTGACTAGAATAGGACTAGATAAACACAATAATAACACCTCTTCCTCTTTCTGAGCTCAACATCTCACTCATTATGAAGGGATGCTGACTCAGTTTTTCAGGATAGCAAATGGGAACTTGCAGTACAGAAAATGGCCCAAGGATCACCTGTGTGTGTGTGTGTGTGTGTGTGTGTGTGTGTGTGTGTGTGTGTGTGTAGTGAGTGAAGTGTTATGAAACAATGTGTATATAGTGTGTGCAGTGACTGATAGTGAAATATGAGTGAATAGTGTGGCATTACATTATTTAATGAGTTATTTGTAAATAAATTATTGTATACCAGGAGTAAAATCTAATGATTGTCTCTAACTAGAAGTCTGTAAATATATGTGTATACGAATTAGCTTATTGTAAATTGATCTAAGCTTGTAAATACTTTGACATGTCCTATATCCTTGTAAAAAGAGATCTACGGATGAATAAAACTACTACTACTACTACTACTACTACTACTACACATAATTACCGTAACGATGGAACTCTGTGATCAGTCCTAGTGGCCCACACACGATACTGAGCGGCTGCTGTATGTGCTTGCATGTGATATTTTCTGCTTTTCTTGCACTGTGTTAGTCTTTTTGACGTTATACTACAATCGAAAACTCGTACAAATGAATGTTCAAATATTAATATTAAAGATGGTATTTTTTTTCTACTTACAAGTATTATCCCTCCTCCATTATGCTGAATATCACACACGAGCAAATCTTATATTGTTTGTTTCTGTAATCAGAACATGCTACAGAGACACTACGTCAGTATGTTTTTAACAAAGAGTTTATATACACTCAGAAGTGTTGCATTTTTTTAGTTTACACTATATACATAAAGTTGCCAATTACGAAATTTATTTTAACATTGTTGACTATTGAATTACCGATTACGTTTCTATTTTGTTGTAGATGTTGAGTAGAGCATGTAAGGTAATGTGCGTATTCATGGAAATTACTATAGTTATCATTTGTAGGAGAAACATTTACAAAAAATAAATTGATTCACTGTCTAGTTTGTCACTAAGAATCTTTTCTCATAGTCTTTTTTGATGCATAAAAATTACCAGCTCTTCTCTTAAATCCATTGTATGTGGTTTTTGGAAGTGATTATCTGAAGATCTTATGTTTTTGAGTGAGTGGCCAGTGTTTTTTATGTGTTTTGCTGTTGCTGATTTTGTAATTTGGTTATGTGTGCAACAGTTGATGTGTTCTATGTATCTAATTTTAAAGTTCCTGCCTGTTTGTCCTATGTAGTAGCTTGAGCAAGCTTTATATCTGACTTTGTATATTCCTGAGTCTAACAATTTATCTTTTTTATTGTTTAAGGTGTGGACTATTTTATGTTGTAGTTTGCTGTTTGTGGAAAAAGGTCCTTTCACTTTATATGACCTAAATAGGTTTGCTATTTTTTGATGAATGTTAGCTACAAAAAATCTGCCATATGTCACAAATTACTGCAAACAAACTGTTAGAGAAGGAGTAGTGAGATATAAAGGAAATCATAGACACATAAAAAATGATTCAAAAACAATAAGCAGTATAAATAAAAAAAATTAGAGAAAATCAGGCTATAACCACAAAAGCAGATAAAAGCCACACAAATAAATGTATGCTGGCCATACATTTGATTGTGTTACTGGCTCCTTTTAAAGTGCCAGGAATTTATTTCTCTACTAGGGGCATAATAGCTGTAAGTAGAAAAATCAAAATGCCACTCTAACATTAGTATACAAAAAACATTGGAAGGCTCATTTGTCTGATTTTATGATTGCAGTATAACCTCAAAAACATAACTGCACTCATAAAGAAGTAGAAAATCTCACATGCAAAAAAAACACAAAATGTATTTACGTACATAAGTGCCCTTGAAAATGAGAGTAAATTCTCAAAACGTGCTGTGCTAAGCATGAAAAAAATAAGTGATGTAGTTTTCATTGTTTAAATAATGAAGAATACAATTGCAGGCTTTCCAAAAACATCGACTGTGAAGAACGAAATTAAGTTATTAATCCTTAACCAGGCAATGAAAGTAATGTAGAAGTTAAAAACCACTGATATGAAAGTTTTCGTAACGATTGCACACAAAAAATTCAACAAAAAGTTTTGGCACCTATGTCTGACCCCGAACTACATTAACGTTAAACTAGGCTACAGAAGCCACTGTACAAAGACTGTGAAGCAATAAACGGAAGTAAAATGTTTAAAGACAGAAATATATTTAAAGACAGAAATAAAATTGTTGTAAAATGAGAAAGACATTCTAAACAGACAGGTTTTCATCATACCTTTACAAATAGCTAACAGCACGGAGGTTTATATGTGAAACATATTACGCATATACGTCTGCAATGGGGGCAAGAGGGGAATTTGGTCCCTTCTGGAATCTGGACACAGGAGTTTAATTTATTACAGAATTTTCGAGAATTTATAGCACTAATTATTCGTTACTCTACTAAACTGCAGATTACAGAACCCGTTCTCTCCTCTCCATGAATTTAGACCCCAAACTCCGCTGAGTGCAACTCATCACCACATGCAGTCCGACGAATTCTGCAGTTCAATTCACATGGCTGTAAAAGGACTGCGTTGCTTCAGGTACTGACAGTCAGTTCTATAGGCCAATCTGAGGATCATTTTGGGAAATTTCCCATGTCCATGTAGTGAACCAACACAAGAAATATATATTCCGTAGTACATGTTGTTGACTGTAGCTACATCAATCAACATTAAAAAAAAAAACTACGGAAAGTTTGAAAGCAAGTGAAAGAATCCTTTAAAGTGACACATATGAAGTTTTGTAAGCAAAGTGTTGTAGATGCCATTAAAATTGAATAAGCCTTTTATAAAGTTTATTCCTTGATTCTACACTTCGAGAAGTAGTAAATTCCCATTTTTTACTGGTTATTCTTGTCGATGACCAACAACATTTGCTCAATCACCCTGAATATTTTCTGTAGCTGATTTTTAATTTTCAGTTTTCAACTTCTTTTTTCAACTTCTTTTACAGGAATTTTAATGCAGTTTTGTAAATTTTTTAACCTTATTTTACAACTTTTCGGATGCGAAGGACGTAATCGTAGGAAGATGTGATTTCAGATTGTTGGATCAAAATAGTGTCAACCATATTAATATTCGTTTCATAAAAAGATGTACTTTGCATATAATATTCATGCATACTTACTGTCTACGTATCAGTGCATTCTGCCTTGAAATACTAAGTAGATAACTATTAGTCAGTTGATGTAATTACAGTCTTGCGTATTTATTCTCGTATTTAGTTACTGGGGAATGAAACGTTTTTAAACACACTGTATCAGTTATATCAAAATTAGCCATTTTATAATTTTGCCCCCTCTTGTAAAAATTTCTGCGGACGCCATGCTTTTATAGGGGAAAATTCATGACATAATTTGTAAAGAGTGCCTTAAAGTGTGTGTACATACAGTAATAAACTGAACAGTTTGAATCCCAAACAATATCAGATTAATAACGAAGGGAACAATGTTGAAAACACACACACATTCTACAATGGGGTATTGAACAACATGGATATAGTATTCAATAACAGAGAGTTAAACCTCTTAAACAAAATTTTAAAATATAATGCAAAAGAAAACCTGTCAGACAAAACACTGAAACAACTCATAATGGCAACGAAGAATGCAACAGACATTGCAAAACTAGGCAGCATGAAAAACTGCGATAGGTCACAAACTAAATGAATTCCTAGAGGTAGAAGTAGTAAGATATGAAGATAACCACAGTCACATATAAAAGCATTAAAAACAAAAAATTTACATTAAGTTAGGCAAAAACCACAAAAGCAGATAAAAGCCACACAATTGTCATTATGAAAGAAAGTGAGTACATCGAAAAAACTATTGAATTAGCCACAGAAAACAACACAGTACAACCAAACGGGAATCCAACAAAAGAATTCTACAACTTTGCATACAAACTATCTCACAAACTGAATCCATTCCTCAAATTGTATTCCACATATGAAACAACATATACTGTTAAAACAGTACCACACTAGTCTGTGAAATAAAAGGAGTAAACATTCTGGATGGTGCTCATTTTAGATCACCAGACATTAAGAACCTATATTCCAATATCCCTCAGAATGATGCAATTTGCAAGAATAAAAAACAACTTACTAAAGCACAAAAAGTGTTCAAAAGCTGAAATTATCGAATTGATGGGGTTACTAGAACTGATTCTCCATATCTGCCACAATAGCAGACATTTTCAGAAACCACCTAGAACAGAAAATATTCAGCAGCCAGGAAACCTGCCTACAAAACATAGGATGCAACAAGAGATTTGGAGATGATACACTGATTTCAGTGAAACATCTTAATTTGTTTAATAATGTAGACAAGAAAATAAATTTCAGAACTTAATACCAAATAGATAATAGCATCGGTTTTCTACATTTCTGCATAGAAAATCAAAACAACAAGCACAATTTCGAGCTATCCAGAAAACAGACAACATCCAGCAACACAAGCCCTGTCACATCCTACCACCCAGGTGCTCGCAAGAAAGCTGTATATAAAACCATGGTACACACAGCAAACAAAATCCGATTGAACAAAGAGGACAGGGAGAAAAAATTATACATCAGTAAGCAAACTACAGTGGGTAATGACTTCCACGGCTCAGTGATACATAAAATGCAGAAACAAATGACAAGAAAGAAATGATATCCTGACTCTTTATAAGGGACCAAAAATACAATCAAATGTATGGCGAGTATACCTTGCGCAGGTAACATATCTCAAAAACAACAAACCTACTTAAGTCACATAAAGTGAAAGCGGCTTTCTCCACAAAAAGGAAACTACAATAGAAATTAGTCCACACCTCAAACAATAAAAAAATATATAATTATCAGACTCAGGACTATATAAAATCACACATAAAACCTGCTCAAGCTACTATATAGGACAAACTGGCAGAAACTTTCAAATTAGATACACAGAACACGTAAACTGTTACACGTATAACCAAATTACAAAACCAGCAACAGCAAAACACATAAAAAACACTGGCTCAGGAACATAGAGAAGATCTTAAGATACTCAGTTCCAAAAATCACATACAGTGGATTTAATGGAGGAGTTGGGAATTTTTGTACACTACAAAAAGCAAGGAGAAAAAGTTCTTGGTGTCAAAGTAGACAGTGAATCAATTAATTTTTTCAAATATTTCTCCTACAAATGATAACTCCAGTAATTATCATGAATGCATACAATACATTAAGGGCTTTACTCAATATCTACAACAAAATAGAAATGTAATCTGCGTTCAGTAGTCAATAATGATTAAATAAAGTTTATATTTGGCAACTTCATGTATATAATGTAATACTTAAAAGATGAAACACCTCTGACTATACAAATTCTTTGTTAAACCATACTGTCGTAATATCTCAGTAGGATGTTCTAATTACAAAAACAAAGAATGAAAGATTTTCTTGTGTGAGATATTCTGCATAATGGAGGTGGTATAATACATGTTAGTAGAAAAACACAAGTACTACTTTATATGACCAAAAGTATCCGGACACCTAGCTGAAAATGACTTACAAGTTCGTGGCACCCTCCATTGGTAATGCAGGAATTCAATACGGTGTTGGCCCACATTAAGCTTCGATGACAGTTTCCACTCCCGCAGGCATACGTTCAGTCTGGTGCTGGAAGGTTTCTTGGGCAATGACAGCCCGTTCTTTACTGAGTGCTGCACTCAGATGTCGGTCGGTGAGGCATGGCAGGAAGTCGGCGTTGTAAAACATCCGAAAGGTGTTCTATAGTATTCAGGTCAGGACTCTGTGCAGGCCAGTCTATTACAGGGATGTTATTGTCATGTAACTACTCTGCCACAGTCCGTGCATTATGAACAGGTGCTCGATCGTGTTGAAAGGTGTATTCGACGTCACCGAATTGCTTTTCAACAGTTCGAAGCAAGAAGATGCTTAAAACATCAATTTATGCCTGTGCTGTGATAGTGCTACGCAAAACAACAACGGGTGCAAGCCCCCTCCGTAAAAAACACGACAACACCATAACACCCCTCCACTGAATTTTACTGTTGGCTATGCACACGCTGGCAGATGACGTTCTCCTGGCATTCGCCATACCCACACCCTGCCATCGGATCGCCACGTTGTGTACCGTGATTCGTCAGTTCACACAACGTTTTTCCACTGTTCAGTCGTCCAATGTTTACGCTCCTTACACTAAGCGAGGCGTTGTGTGGCATTTATCGGCGTGAAATGTGACTTATGAGCAGCGGTTCGACCAATAAATCCAAGTTTTCTTGCCTCCCGCCTAACTGTCATAGTACTTGCAGTGGATCCTGATGCAGTTTGGAATTCCTGTGTGATGTTCTGGATGGATGTCTGCCTCTTCAACTGTCGGTGGCCTCTGTCAGTCAACAGATGAGATAGGCCTGTACGCTTTTGTGCTGTATGTGTCCCTTCTCGTTTCGACTTCACTATCACATCGGAAACAGTGGACCTAGGGATGTTTAGGGCTTCCTCCCCTTGTTGTTTTGCATAGCACTATCACAGCACAGGCCTACATTGATGTTTTAAGCACCTTCTTGCTTCCCACAGTTGAAAAACAATTCGGGGATGTTTAGGAGTGTGGAAATCTTGCATACAGACGTATGAGATGTGTGACACCCAATCACCCGACCACGTTCGAAGTCCGCGATTTCCGCGGAGCGCCCCATTCTGCTCCCTCACGATGTCAAGTGACTACTGAGATCACTGATATGGAGTACCTGGCAGTAGGTGGCAGCACAGTGCACCTAATATGAAAGACGTATGTTTTTGGGTGTGTCCGGATACTTTTGATCATATAGTGTATCTCTAACAATAGCATATGGAAAACATCCAAGGTTCATTTGTCCAATTTACCGGAAATCAAAAATGAAAACATAAAAAAATCTTTATGTAGACAAATTCACTTGACAATGGAATCTGTTCTCGATACCGGTTGTGCTAAGCATGAAAAAGTAAGTAACAGGTGGAGTTTTCATTATTTAAATCATTAACTTCGAAATGAAAACTTTAGACAACGTTGAGTTCTTAGTCAACAGTAAATATTGAAGTCTACAAATACAGAAGCCTGGATTCCTTATTTCATTGTTCACAAACTGGGGGTAATAAGAAAAGTAGATACAGGTCTTGAAGAGCTGGAGATTTTAGAAGACGTGCAATTTGCAATCCCCTTTATGGATGTTCGGGAATCTACAGAGAGGTGTGCTAAAGAAGAAATGTTCAGTTTGCAGACCTGCTTGCTTAACCTTTGGCTCTAAAACTTTACCAGATTCTGTGTATAATCATGGTACTAGATGTCCTGAAGATCCTAATATGCTGTCAGAAAATGCCTTCGTCACTGGTACATCAATAAACAGTGTCGGTCCCAGATGACATGTGTCAAATGTAGGGGGTCTCACTTTATTGAATCTTGTACCTCTTTTATTGCTATTTGTGCAGGCTAAGGGGTACAACACCCGTCCACGGAACAGTCCTGCCCCGAACATCATACATGGCAACGAGCTCAAGGACTAACTACGTTCAATAACATTGACTTCAGGGATGCACTGACTATTGGTCGTATGTCAACCTACGCGTCCTTCACTGGGGGCAATAAAATTTTTTGCCTGCGCCGATAACTGATGCTCCAGATTTTGAAAACAAACAACTTTTGCTGCCGACGCCCGCCACAAGCATGCACGATCAATAGCACGGCACGAGGCCCAAGAGAAAGACAGGCTGTTTTGCATACACCACAGCAGCTCTTGCGAGTGTCAGCAGCTAAACGGTAGTTTGTAGAGAGGGGACGGGGGAGGGGAGGGGGCTGGGTGAATAGAGTATTTTTGACATTCTTGAAGACGAATGGCGATTTATAAGTAGACATAAAAAAGTTTCAGGTCAGAGCTTGTTAAATACATGCATAATACAGACCTAACACATTCTCGTGAAAGAAAAACACCAGACTATATTATATTGTTTCCTTTCCCTGAGAAATGGGAACGCGACTCCCCTTTGCCAGTCGATGTGGGCGCCTTTTCCAGCAGACGGTCCGGCGGGTAGCGAGTAACTATTTCAGATGAGTTTAATAAATCTTGATTGCGCGTTTAAATGCATGTAAGGTCTCGATAGCCATCAGTACACGACAAAGTTAAGACATTTAGATTACATATTGATTTCCCATGGGTCCTGGACAGAGCCGAGCGTTCGCGAAGTTTGGTGGACAAGCTGACAAGTGTGACGTCACGAGGTCGTTGCGGGGCCTTTATTTCTCGTGGGCCCTGCCCAGGAGTAGTGAAGGAACTCAAATATATGGATGAACCACAGCAGACAAATGCTGTTCACAGACGTTACCGGCGGCAGGCGGAAGCAAGCAAACACAGTAATATACGTGTGTGGTCTTAGTACCACACCTTGATATGCCCCACGTAACATTCAGCCACACGTATAAGCTAGACTCCCTATCAGCCTGCTGCTCACAGGTTAGCAACTACACAAGTACAAAACCAACGACAATTTAGCCGGACGGGGTGGCCGAGCGGATCTAGGCGCTACAGTCTGGAACCGCGCGACCGCTACGGTCGCAGGTTCGAATCCTGCCTCGGGCATGGATGTGTGTGATGTCCTTAGGTTAGTTAGGTTTAAGTAGGGGCACTGGGGATTGATGACATCAGATGTTAAGTTCCATAGTGCTCAGAGCCATTTGAACCATTTGAACGAAATTTACTCATCGATAAGATAATGATATTACTGGCGTTGCGACATTGGCATTCAGAATATGCGACGAAACAATGTTATGAACGATACCGATATCCAGCCCCTCGTAACAGGCATATTTCACTCTCTTTTTGGCTGAATTATGAAGCCTATAAAAGTACTGCAGTGGAAGCTAGATCAGCTAAGTCCAATAAAAAAGCTTGCAAAGAGAATTATTAATCAGCCTTAAATAGTCCTGTTATGCGAAACGTGATTCAAGTCTCATTACACTGTTCGTTTTCGAAATTAATTCGTAATAAGGACGGACTGTCTCGATGGGAAGGGTGATGTTGCTACATTAATACCACATTCGCTGTCGCATCAACTGTACCCGCTCAATGTAAGAAACAACGAAATCAAATTAGTTGCTGTGCCGATGCAATATGCTCTCAAAGCCTCTACAGTTGTGTCAGTGTTTAAAGCTTCCCACTGCAGTATCTTGGAAGACGACTGGAGGCAATAAGTCGTCTTCGGCTTATGACTTGAGTTCCCATCATGTAGCGTGCGGAGAAGATATGGCAGATAGAAATGGCAGAGCTCTGATGAAGGATACTGAAGATAATAACCTAATGCTTGCCAACGATGCAGCTCCTATCACGGTATATTCACCTTTCAGTAGTCGCTCTGCAGTAGACTAACAGTTTGTACTCCCTATTGTAATGAATTTTCTAAGTGGCTCATCAATACGGATTCTATGGGATTCGGTCATCTCCCAATAGAACTCCACATTAATATAAATATTAGTACTGCATAAATGTGTAACGTTAACTGTAAGTGGAAAATTGCGGAAAAGAAACTGGCACAGTTCGGTAGACATCCGAAAATGTGGGACGTGACTTAAGGGAAGTAAGTATCAAGTTTTAATAAACGCTGAAATTCACATCTATCTTGATCTACATGATTACTCTGCTTTTCACAATAAAGTGCCTGGCAGAGGGTTTAATGAACCACCTTCAAGTTGTCTCTCTACCGCTCCAATCTCGAAGGGCGCGAGGGAATAACGAGCACTTATTTTTTTCTGTGCGAGCCCTCATTTCTCTTATTTTATCGTGATGATCATTTCTCCCTATGTAGGTGGGTGCCAACAGAATGTTTTCGTAATCGGAGGAGAAAACAGGTGATTGAAATTTCATGAGACGGTCCCGTCGCAACGAAAAACGCATTTGTTTTAATGATTGCCACTCCAATTCACCTATCGTGTCTGTGGCACTATCTCCAACATTTCACGATAATACGAAACGAGCCGCCCTTCTTTGTACTCTTTCGATGTCATCCGCCTGTCCCACCTGATGCGGATCACACAGCCCACATCAATACTCAAGAATAGGGCGGATAAGCGTTGTGTAAGCAGTCTCTTCAGTAGTCCTGTTGCACCATCTAAGTGCTCTGTCAATGAATCGCAGTCTTTGGTTTGCTCTGCTCACAACATAATCTACGTGATAGTTCCAATTTAGTATTTGTAATTGTAGTCCTTAAGTATATAGTCGAATTTGCACCTTTCAGATTTGTGTGAATTATCACGTAATCGAAATTTAGTGGATTTCTTTTAGTACTCATGTGAATAACTTCACACTTTTCTTTATTCAGGGCCAATTGCCACTTTTCGCACCATACAGATAGCTTATCTAAATCATTTTGCAATTCGTTTTGGTTATTTGATGACTTTACAAGACGGTTGATGAGAGCATCATCTGCAAATAATCTAAGAGGGCTGCTAAGATTGTCTCCTGTTTCGTTAATATAGACCAGGAACAATAGAGGGCCTTTAACACTTCCTTGGGGAACGGCGGATATTACTTCTGTTCTAGTCGATGACTTTCCGTCTCTTACTACGAACTGTGAGCTATCTGACAAGAAATCACGAATCCAGTCGCACACCTGAGGCGATATTCCATAGGCACGGAATTTGGTTAGAGGACGCTTGTGAGGGACGGTGTCGAAAGCCTTCTGGAAATCTGGAAATATGGAATCAATTTGACTTCCCCTGTCCATAGCACTCGTTATTTCATGAGTATAAAGAGCTAGTTGTATTTCGCAACAACGATATTTTCTGAATCCGTGCTGACTATGTGTCAATAAATCGTTTTTTTCGATGTACTTCATAATGTTCGAATACAGTAAATGTTACAAAACCCTACTACAAATCGACGTTAGTGACATGGACCTGTAATTCAGCGAATTACTTCTATTTACCTTTTTGGGTATTGGTGTGACTTGAGCAATTTTTCAGTCCTAAGGTTGTATATAATTGATAAATACGGAGCTATTCTATCAACATACGCTGAAAGGAACCTGACTGGTGTACAATCTGGACCGGAGGCCTGCCTTTATTAAGAGATTTAAGGTGCTTTGCTACACCAAAGATATCTACTTCTATGTTTCTCATCTTGTCAGTTGTTCTGGACTGGAATTCAGGAATATTTACTTCGTCTTCTTTGGTGAAGGAGTTTAATAACTCTGCTTTAGTGGCACTGTCATCAGTGACTTCACCGTTGTTACCGCGCAGTGAAGGTATTGATTGCGTCTTGCCGCTGGTGTGCTTTATGTATGACCAGAATCTCTTTGGGTTTTCTGCCAGACTCCGACACAGAGTTTCGTTGTGGAAATTATTAAAAGCATCCGGCATTGAAGTACCGCTATATTTCGAACTACTGCAAAACATTGCCAGTCTTGGGGATTTTGTGTTCTTTTAAATTTGGTATGTTTTTTTCGTTGCTCTTCCGCAACACGTTTTGTGTACCACGGGGATCATTACTATCACTTATTAATTTATGTGGTACATATCTCTCCATTGTCGTCGATACTATCTCTCTGAAATCATTCCACATCTTTTCTACGCCTACACGATCAAATCGGAAGGAGTGTCAGAAAGACTGTCTCTTAAAAAGGCATTACGAGCATTTTTATCAGCTTTTTTTAAAAATAGATATATTGTGCGTTTCTTTTGGAGGGTTGTAGGTGTTACGCTATTCAGCCTAGCAGCAATTGGTTTGTGATCGCTAATCTCCGTATTCGTCACGATACTCCCTGTTTGTCCAGGATGATTTGTTGCTATGAGGTCAAGTATGCTTTCGCAACCATTTACGCTTGGAGTGGGCTCATGAACTAATTGCTCAAAATAATTTTCAGAGAAAGCATTCAGTATAATTTCGAATGACGTTTTAAGCCTTCCAGCATATCGAAGATTGAAGTCACCACCGACTATAATTGTATGAGTGGGGTACCTATTTGAAATGGGACTCAAGTTCTCTTTGCACTGTGCAACAACTATATCTTCTGAGTCGGGGATGGGGGGGGGGGGGGTCGGTAAAACGATCCAATTAATAGTTTAGTCCGATTGTCAAGTTTAACCTAAATTAAACTAAAGTTTAAACTAATTCTGAGAGCAATAAATACTCCACTACCAACTGTACTTAATCTATCCTTTCTGAACACTGTTAGATTGTTGAAAAAATTTCGGCTGAACTTCTTTCCGGCTTTAGCCAACTTTCTCTACCTATAACTATTTGAGCTCCAGTGCTTTCTATGAGGGCTTGGAGCTCTGGTTCTTTTCCAACACAGCTATGACAGTTTACAACTGCAATACCGATTGTTACTACAACTACCTTACTGTGTTTCACCTGTCCCCTTTTAGACGGACGCCCTTTCTGTGGTTTTCTGAGACCCTCTAACCTAAAAAGCGCCCAGTCCCTTCCACACAGCCCACGCTACCCGTATAGCTGCGTCCTGTGTGCAGTGGACTCCTGACCTATTAAGCGGAACGCGGGAACCCACCACCCGATGGCGGAAGTCAAGGAATCTGCAGCCTACACGGTCACAGAACCGCCTGAGCCTCTGATTTAGACCCTCTACTCGGCTCTGCACCAAAGGGTCACAGTCGGTTCTATCGACGATGCTGCAGACGGTAAGCTCCGCCTTAATCTCGCAAGACTTTACCAGCTCCGCTAGCCGCCCGAAACCAAAGAGTATTTCCTCCTTTCCAAAGCGACACGCGTCATTAGCACCAACATGAGCCACCACCTGGAGTTGGCTGCACCCTGTACTTTCCATGGCATCCAGAAGCACCCTTTCCACTTTCGGAATGACTCCCCCTGATATGCATATGGAGTGGCTTCCTTCCCCTCCTTGGTAGCCATTTTCCTAAAGGGCCCCATTACGCGCCCAACTACGAGCAAACCCACCCTCTGTGAATGCCCAGATCTTGCGGGCTGAGGAGCTTCCTCTGGAACGGGGTGGATGTCTGCATCCGGCTCAGAGACTTCGTCAACCACAGATAACGCCCGGAACCTGTTCTTCAAACGAACCGAGGAGGACTTACGATCGGCCCCTCGGAAAGTCTTTCGCTGGCTGCTAGAGTTTGGAATGCTCTCCCACCCGACCACAGGTGAAGCGTCAACCTCAGTGCAGGCAGTACCGGGGGCGGCGAAAGCAGTGGACCGGTCGGGGGACACATGGGACGGGCTCGACGTCCTTCCGCATCCCCGCGTCCGACCCCCACCGTGATGCCCCTTGGCAGCAGCCTCAAGCTGTGTGACGGAAGGAAACACAGCCTGGAGCTGTGGGCGAAGGGTCACCAACCCAGGTCACGCCTGCACGCAGCAATCACAGTTTCTATCCATTACTGAAGTCGCTCGCGTTGGAAGCTCGTAAAAATATGTGGCTTATTAGCAGCAGGAACCAGAGTTGCTCTCGCACTGACGATCTATCAGAACGTGAAACGAGTACAGTGTAGCCAATGATTTTGATTTTTCTCCAATTTTCTATACAGAGATAAAAACACACAATTTGATTTACAATTTCGAGGTGATATGAGTGAACCTTTGTGGTGAAAGTTATGCAATTATTTTATGTCATTTATTTGTCATAAATCTCCTAGCTCAATATGGATTGTTCTTAGTAGTTCTCTGAAGAACGTAATTACAATCGTATTCCCACACTTCTCAGTGAGACTGTTATGGGAAAGGCGGGGAGAGGGGGGTGGGGTGGGGGAGCTGTGACATACCCGAACGTATCTGCAAAAAGATGTCAGTGATTTTCGGTACAGGAGAAATGTTTTTGAGTTAAAAGGAGCGCCAATTCTCATTGAAAAAGCTACAAAACAGTGCCTGGATCTACACCGAATACTCAGAGCTCGCTCGACTATCTGTATCAGTGGTAAACAGGTCAGCCACAGGGATTCAAGCAGGAAAAAGCGAAGGAATGTTCCAGAAATAATTAACAACGGTCGGTGAATAAGTATTCGCTACCACTGCAACAAAGCAAGTACAGTTTCAATCAACAAAGGTGTCGATAACCACTATGTCACAATATAAGTTAAACTCTCACAGAAAGGCACAAACTACGTACCTATAACATCGTATCGAGAAGTAAGATGTAATAATTTTTGTAAGTTGCAAGGAAACAAGTATTTGGACGCATGTGTTTGAGACAGGTGTAGTATTGCAAGCAAATCCCTCCATAGCCTATTTCAGCTTGTCCTGTCATGTGTACTCAGAGCATCCTTCTATTCCAAAGCAAGAGAAAGTCCACTGCTGTTGCAGGATCAGAAAAGTGAGATGTATGTTGGGATACATTACTATATAGCAATTTGTCATGAAGTTCATAGTCCATGACACGCACTACATTCACGTTTCAGTATGAAAATTTTAATTAATTTGACTAGTTACAAATAACACCATTTATGTCTTATAGGAATACATAATACATTCATGTTTTGACACTCTGCCTTGTTTAGGGGCCCCATTTCTCATAGTCAGCCCTGAGATAGTAGTTAAGCAATGCACTCAATCATTCGTGCCAATTATTGCTTAGATAATGTTTTTCATGCTAAAAACAGCCCTCAGTTTACTAAGGCAATATAAATAATTTTATCCAGACTTATTGCCGTAATTCGTTATATCTGGATCATAGACGCGGTATTATTTTTGCGGACTGTTTGTGGAAAATTCTTTCTCCCCCTGCAACACAAAAAACCGAAGCGGTAACAGAATTTTCAGTCATATAGATCATAGTCTTATATAAATGAGACAAGGCTACATCGTTTTCTGAAATTAGTTTGTTCGGGAAACGTTTTACTATGTGCACACAAAAATTAAGAAAATACTGTTTTTGGATTTGCGTGGGGTTTTTCTTTCCGCTATGCAACGTTTCTCATGTGATACCATAAAAAATTGATATACACTCCTGGAAATGGAAAAAAGAACACATTGACACCGGTGTGTCACACCCACCATACTTGCTCCCGACACTGCGAGAGGGCTGTACAAGCAATGATCACACGTACGGCACAACGGACACACCAGGAACCGCGGTGATGGCCGTCGAATGGCGCTAGCTGCGCAGCACTTGTGCACCGCCGCCGTCAGTGTCATCCAGTTTGCCGTGGCATACGGAGCTCCATCGCAGTCTTTAACACTGGTAGCATGCCGCGACAGCGTGGACGTGAACCGTATGTGCAGTTGACGGACTTTGAGCGAGGGCGTATAGTGGGCATGCGGGAGGCCGGGTAGACGTACCGCCGAATTGCTCAACACGTGGGGCGTGAGGTCTCCACAGTACATCGATGTTGTCGCCAGTGGTCGGCGGAAGGTGCACGTGCCCGTCGACCTGGGACCGGACCGCAGCGACGCACGGATGCACGCCAAGACCGTAGGATCCTACGCAGTGCCGTAGGGGACCGCACCGCCACTTCCCAGCAAATTAGGGACACTGTTGCTCCGGGGGTATCGGCGAGGACCATTCGCAACTGTCTCCATAAAGCTGGGCTACGGTCCCGCACACCGTTAGGCCGTCTTCCGCTCACGCCCCAACATCGTGCAGCCCGCCTCCAGTGGTGTCGCGACAGGCGTGAATGGAGGGACGAATGGAGACGTGTCGTCTTCAGCGATGAGAGTCGCTTCTGCATTGGTACCAATGATGGTCGTATGCATGTTTGGCGCCGTGCAGGTGAGCGCCACAATCAGGACTGCATACGACCGAGGCACACAGGGCCAACACCCGGCATCATGGTGTGGGGAGCGATCTCCTACACTGGCCGTACACCTCTGGTGATCGTCGAGGGGACACTGAATAGTGCACGGTACATCCAAACCGTCATCGAACCCATCGTTCTACCATTCCTAGACCGGCAAGGGAACTTGCTGTTCCAACAGGACAATGCACGTCCGCATGTATCCCGTGCCACCCAACGTGCTCTAGAAGGTGTAAGTCAACTACCCTGGCCGGCAAGATCTCCGGATCTGTCCCCCATTGAGCATGTTTGGGATTGGATGAAGCGTCGTCTCACGCGGTCTGCACGTCCAGCACGAACGCTGGTCCAACTGAGGCGCCAGGTGGAAATGGCATGGCAAGCTGTTCCACAGGACTACATCCAGCATCTCTACGATCGTCTCCATGGGAGAATAGCAGCCTGCATTGCTGCGAAAGGTGGATATACACTGTACTAGTGCCGACATTGGGCATGCTCTGTTGCCTGTGTCTATGTGCCTGGTGTTCTATCAGTGTGATCATGTGATGTATCTGACCCCAGGAATGTGTCAATAAAGTTTCCCCTTCCTGGGACAATGAATTCACGGTGTTCTTATTTCAATTTCCAGGAGTGTATTATGGCCAAACATTCGTGCTTGGCAGTGAAGTGGCTATCTGTTCGTTATTCGTCGCAGTTTTTATGATGGTTACAAATTAAGTATCATAACTAATTGAACCTAATTTGAAGAATTTGCAGTGAAGAATGACATCACTGACTATTTCACGTTTTGTGCACTTTAGGTCATGTGTTGCATCCTACCAACTAAAGCTAACTCACGGAAGTAATTTGTTTATCATGGTAGGAAACCTCTAACTTTGCAGTGACGAGTAAATGGATTGTATGTGTTGGTGATACACCGCAGATGATAAGTTTCTGCAAACCATGCAAAGTGCAGCGTGACAAGTCACTACACATAAATAGTTCAAGATACTGAAACAAGTTGCTCAGCAAATAATAGTAAGCAAAGAGATGAGTAGTCCTCTGTAAATTAAATACTGACACGTTTTTATCTGTCATAATGTGGAATTATATTAATGCCATTCGTTAGCTTAAGAAAGGAATAGTACAATGTTATAACGCAAGACAATGTTAACAATAAAACTTGTCGCAAAAACAGCAGCAAGGAAAAATATACAGTCACTTCTGGCAAGAAGTTTTAATGTACTGCGAGTGCGGCTTCGTGCTTGCCTGTTACACAGCCGTTGATAAAACATTCGTACACGGGAAACAAGATTTGAGTTCTCTGTATTTCACACCAATTTCCTCGCAAGTGTTACATGTAAAGGAAAAACATTGTACTTAAACGGTTTAACAACTGAAAGTTGAATGTCAAATAAACACAAAAATACAGTGCTTTACACGGTAGTTCCTCACTGAACAAATATGGTAGAACACGTTATCTTTTCAGCTGAAAATATTGTATTTATCATGTAAGTCTCTTTCTAATAAATCATGGGTAGCAATCGATTTTGTATAAATTGTGCAAGTTTGTTTGTTATGTCTGATGTTAATGTTCATCCATGTGCACCGCAGTATTGCTATAAGGTCTGATTTGCACCCTCTTTCGTAATTCACTATTTAGATGTTCAATACTGTTTACAGTGATTCCTCTTACTTGCGACACATACAATTAGTGGTTTATGGCACCATTTTTAAATTTCAGTATCTAACTTTTCGCTCCATTTTTATGTGTTCATCGATCCTTGGGTCATGGTGGCTGATATTTATATAGGGTGAGTGACTAACTATTGCCACCTAGAATAACTCCGAACGTATGATAGTAGCTGAAAACTTTGTGGGACAAATGTTGCATAGGACAACGGGGCCATAACATGACGTTGGTTTCTTGTTGCTAGGTGGGGTCGCGTCAGAGATATGACGGTCAACTTTTTTTTTTTATGTGATGCTATATTTGGTACTTATTTTCTGGTAGCAGCTATCGACACGAATCCAATGATGTGTAACAGTAAGGTTTTGAAGGTAAACGTAGGTAAAAAAAGTGGTATGAACGTCCACTTACAGAAGGTATTCGAAGTGATGACCATTGGTATCAATGCAGTGCTGCAATCTTCTTATCATGGATTGAGTGGTATTCCTTATGACTTCGGCATTTATCGAAGCACATGGTCGAGGAAAAATGTGTTGTATTACTTACTGAACTTATGTAATACTACTGTCACAAAAAAGAAAACTGCAATACTATTATAATGTTTTTCCAAAATGTACTTCAGATGTATGAAATGGCAGATCAAATTAAATGTATCTGAACTCAAAAAAGAAAATTTCGGAGTAAAGTTCTAGAACCAAAATGTTAAAATGGAATTTAGAGGAAAGACGGTCGTGTGAAACCCAGCTCGCGCTATTCGTCCACGAGACTCAGAGGGCCATAGACACGGGTTCACAGGTAGATGCCGTGTTTCTTGACTTCCGCAAGGCGTTTGACACAGTTCCCCACAGTCGTTTAATGAACAAAGTAAGAGCATACGGACTATCAAACCAATTGTGTGATTGGTTGAGGAGTTCCTAGATAACAGAACGCAGCATGTCATTCTCAATGGAGAGAAGTCTTCCGAAGTAAGAGTGATTTCAGGTGTGCCACAGGGGAGTGTCACAGGACCGTTGCTATTCACAATATACATAAATGACCTGGTGGATGACATCGGAAGTTCATTGAGGCTTTTTGCAGATGATGCTGTGGTGTATAGAGAGGTTGCAACAATGAAAAATTGTACTGAAATGCAGGAGGATCTGCAGCGAATTGAGGCATGGTGCAGGGAATGGCAATTGAATCTCAATGTGGACAAGTGTAATGTGCTGCGAATACATAGACAGATAGATCCCTTATCATTTAGCTAAAAAATAGCAGGTCAGCAACTGGAAGCAGTTAATTCCATAAATTATCTGGGAGTACGCATTAGGAGTGATTTAAAATGGAATGATCATATAAAGTGGATTGTCGGTAAAGCAGATGCCAGATTGAGATTCATTGGAAGAATCCTAAGGAAACGCAATCCGAAAACAAAGGAAGTAGGTTACAGTAAGCTTGTTCGCCCACTGCTTGAATACTGCTCAACAGTGTGGGATCCGTACCCGATAGGGTTGATAGAAGAGATAGAGAAGATCCAACGGAGAGCAGCGCGCTTCGTTACAGGATCACTTAGTAATCGCGAAAGCGTTACGGAGATGATAGATAAACTCCAGTGGAAGACTCTGCAGGAGAGACGCTCAGCAGCTCGGTACGGGCTTTTGTTAAAGTTTCGAGAACATACCTTCACCGAAGAGTCAAGCAGTAAAAATTGCTCCCTCCTACGTATATCTCGCGAAGAGACCATGAGGATAAAATCAGAGAGATTAGAGCCCACACAGAAGCATACCGACAATCCTTCTTTCCACGAACAATACGAGACTGGAATAGAAGGGAGAACCGATAGAGGTATTCAGGGTACCCTCCGCCACACACCGTCAGTTGGGTTGCGGAGTATGGATGTAGATGTAGAAGAAATAAAAGGAAATATGTGTAGCTACGGAAAACATCACAGACACAACCTGGAAATTGCAGTTAAAATTTTGGTTGCTTACGTTGACTGAATAACAACATACTCACAAAGAAAATTCTCTGATTAGCCTTATCAGTGAAGAGATCAGACGACTGGCTAATATAAATTTACGACAACCTAAATAAAATTGGCGTGAACGAAGAACTCTTTCGAGAGAGAACAAAATTTCTCATATCGAGCAATTAAAAATTTACTGAAAGGGCCCCTCGATAAGCTATGGGACAGACAAAAGAATATTAGAAATGAACAGTGAGTGGATGAAGTCATATCTAGAGAAAAAGAAGAAAAGAAATGCTACATAAATTCAAATGCAGTCTCTATTTGGTCGCAGAGAATTAAAAAGAAAAGCGGTTGAATTTATATGCATTCTATTTATTTCCTGCCCCATAAATGAATAAACGGAATCAACAGTTTGTACATGCAAATAACACAACCTCTGTCCTTCACCGAAAATATTCATTTTTCTTTACTTTCGAAATGTTTATGTTGCTTACTTTTACTGTGGCCACATACTCAGGTGTATAATTTCTGTCCAGTGTTTATCTGTACACACCTTTGGAACTTAAGGTTCACATCCTCTTTTCACATCGTTGCTGAGTGTCTCCCTTTCACAACTTCAGATTAACATCTTGTGTCAATGTCTCTAGCAAGAAGATTGTGTTTCTCTTTCTTACACGCACTCAGATAAAAAATATGTACATTGTGGAGGGTATAAACTGGTCATTTTTGAAGTGAAAACCTCTGTCTGAAATTAAATAATTTTGACTGTGTAACGGATCGAAATCTGAGAATGGTGACGACAAAATTTCTTAAGAGTATTTTCGTCATTCTTGTAAGTTATGCGGTCCATTAGTGCATGGTGTAAGATGGATTCGCAAACAGCGCCTGCGGAACGCATAACACTTTGAGTATTATGATACAGTTCTGTTGAATTCTTCGCTCTTTTTGCCAATCTAAGGTCGATCTAGATTTAATCGACACTTAATCATAACATAAATTTACACATAATAAAATTTGACCTCCTTTAACTTGTAATAACGCTATCATCTCTCATTTAGCCATTCAACTTATCGCTTTTGATTTCCTTTTTACTGTTCAAAAAATGTTCAAATGTGTGTGAATTCCTAAGGGACCAAACTGCTGGCGTCATCGGTCCCTAGACTTGTACACTAAGTGGCTGAAGTGGTATCGAGAGGAAAAGAAGAAAGGAATGCTAGATAAATTCAAATGTAATCTCTATTTGGTCACAGAGAATTAAAAAGAAAAGCAGTTGAATTCATATGCAATTCTATTTATTTCCTGCCCCCAAAAATGAACAAACAGAATCAATTGTTTGTGCATAAAAATAATATTACCTGTGTCCTTCACCAAAAATATTTATTGTTCTTTACTTTCGAAATGTTTATGTTGCATACTTTTACTGTGGCCACATACTCAGATGTATGTTTTATGTCCAGTGTTTATCTGTTCATACCTTTGCAATTAGTCACCTGCTTAATGTTCACATCCTCTTTTCACATTTTTGCTGACTGAAAGAACCTTTCCTTGGTTTATATAGTTCGCTCGACTCCAAGGCGCAGCTGCTGGCAACTACCGTTAAAGAAGGAAATCCTTCTTCAAGACCAGGCAGACAGTTGTTACATCCACTGCAGCAAACATTGTATGTATCTGGCACTACAAGAAGTTTCAAGAAGCTGTGATCCATTGTGCGATGTACTGGTAACTGTAAAAGACGTCTCAAATATAATTCTAGGATCCGCATAATGGAAAAAAAAGTGTATGCAGATGTTGTGCTACCATCTGGCGTCGATGAGACGAATCCAAACCCAAAAGGTCACCGGCTGATTCTAATGTGTCCCACCCGATGGGGTGTAAGAGTAAAATATGTGACACGTTTCAAGGCAAACTATGAGCGGGTGCAGAAAACTGTGACCGAAATATTGAATGTACCGAGCTCAGTCAGAGACGAAAGTAGGTCAGTCCTGCGGAGCTATGCAAAGCGGCTCGAAAGTTTGAAAGTATTTTTTACATAACAGTAGCAACTGAAGTGTTTAGACTGTGTGAGACACTGGCCAAATCACTACGGAATTCAAATTTTAGTGCTGCCGGAGTGAAACATTCTGTAGAGGTTCTAAAAGTATCTCTTGTAAATCTTAAGACTAAGGAAGCATTTGATATGCTGTTAGAGAAATACAACGATTATTCTACAAATCTGAATATGAAATATCCAAATATCTCACGACCAAGATAAAAACCAGCGAAATTGCAACACACAGAAACACCGCCTGTTCCCAAAGAATTGTCTCCAGAACGAAAATTTAGGAGAGATTTGTCTGAAATTATTGATCTCCTTCTGAATGAACTTGATCGAAGATCATGAGGATCTAAAGCGACTATCCCATATCTAAGAGATACTTTTCACGTCATACCAAACACATCCTCCATCTATACGATATTTGGAAGAATTGCTTGGAGTATGTACAACAGATTTTAACCTGGACAGCTTCGTGCGAAGCTCGAAATGCTGCGAACCATTACGACTGGTATACAACCATGAAATGTTCCTCTATTGGAGAAAACTCATTGCTGAACCTGGTAGTGTTAAACAACTCTTTCAGGAAGTTATTCGCCTCATCATTCTGATTCTGACAGATCCAGTATCGTCAGCATCATCTGAGATGTCATTCAGTGACTTGAGACGACGTAAAACTTGCCTCAGAACAGCATGACTCAGTCGAGACTGACCCATCCACTCCTCCTTCATGTTCATCAAGACAGGTATGGAAAATTTACTTTTGGATTTCATGAAAGAATTTCATTCGCGAACTGTTGAAAGGAAAACTACATTTGGAAACTGTACGTATAATTTTTTTGTCTAAATAAAAATGAAATAAATGCCCTTTTCTTTTTCAAACAAATTATGTTTTTCTTTTTTCACTAAAATGTGATGCACAGTGTTTTTAAAATAGAAATAAAAACAAAAGGCTTCTCTCTGGATGATTGATACTGGAGTCTACGGTAAATATGAACTCCTTTTCGTGAATGGTCTTAAAACAAAGTAGGACCAATGTCATCCCAGATAAAAGGCGTTTTTTAAAATTAAAGCAACGAAATTGTTTTCAAGAACATGACCTTTAGAATTGAGTCCGTATTAGTATTAATGAGTTGTTGCTCTCTATAGAACAACATAGCACTGATTCCCGAAATTCCTAACTAAATATCGACATCATTCAAATTAATGTCTAAGAAATTCGCTAATAAATAACATACATGTACGTCTTTAGGAGAAGTAGATGATTTCGATTGCATACCACATTCCTCACATTTCATCGTTGCAAGGTTGAAAATATTAATTAGATTCCACATTACTGTGAAACTCTGAAACCTGCGCAGAGACAAGTGCTGTTAGCTACCATATACGAAGAAAACACAAAGAAAATTAATTCAGTTTTATCTGCATTGTTAACACTTAGCGATACCGCAAAGACAACTGCTAATTATTAAGGATGTTAAATAATTTGCAATATAAATAAGTGGTGACTGTGAACAACTACGTCAGAGAAACTATCAGCGTAAACTGAAATTTATTTTACAAATTACAATCGCGTTGTGCTGTGTTATCTGTTTACCGATTTGCCGTCAACCAAGGCTAAGATCCGCCGTGTTGCGTAAGCACTGTCTGCCGCAGCTATGGCAGGGGTGTACAGTCCTACAGCTAACTGGCGAGCTACGAATTTGGAAATTTTCAACATTTTTTAAAATACTTGAAGTGAGCTTTAGCAGCTAAAATATCGACATTGTGTTCCTTCAGGTGTATTCTTCCTCTATACAAAATTTCAGCATAGGTTTCGACCTGTCTGAGTGGATAGTGCCCTTATTTAATTTCGTAGATAACGAATTCCTTGCTCTTTGTTTTGGATGGCAACGGTTTAATTATATCAGATCAATAGAACCACTTCGTATGTCTCTAATGCACATTCTCCCTCACACATCATCTTACAAATCTCGGGTAAAAAGAAACGGTCGTGGTGTCTGCACAACGGTTTCTCCGAACTTGTCACAGGCCATAGAATGCCACATGGAACTGCCATAACTAACTGGGTTCTTAACCAGCGTTGGAACATCGATTTAAAAGTATCGCGATTCTGGGATCTACCTTAGCCAAAATCACGCTCCTATCGAACGACTGTAAGTCTCTTTCCTGGCTGCCTGTGCTGGGGATTTTCACGATGATTTAAGCTCTAGGATGGAGTAGTGTGGACGGCTTCCAACGGACTGACCGTTGGATACTCTGTCCTCCCTCAGAAGCAACCATGTCTTCATCCTTGGCAGTTTTGTATCCTTTTTGCTCTCCCCGAAGTTCACATAAACTATCTCACACCAATGTCAAGGCTCCGTTAAATTCTGGCCAACGAAAATGTTTCTAACAAACCTGCTAAACTTTCTTCCTACGAAATTTTTTATCAGCCTACCAATGGCTTGTGTTTCCGGGAACACAACTTCTGAAAGACAAGCTCCAAATTCCCAGTCCTGACAGAGCATAGCACTCCGTCTTTAGGCTACAAGTGGCCCATCGGGACCATACGACAGGCGTGTCATCCTCAGATGAGGATGCGGATAGGAGGGGCGTGTGGTCAGCACACCGCTCTCCCGGTCGTTATGATGGTTTTCTGTGTCCAGAGCCGCTATTATTCGGTCGAGTAGCTCCTCAATTGGCATCACGAGGCTGAGTGCACCCCGAGAAACGGCAACAGCGCATGGCGGCCTGGATGGTCACCTATACAAGTGCCGGCCACATCCGACAGCGCTTAACTCCGGTGATCTAACGGGAACCGGTGTATCCACTGCGGCAAGGCCGTTGCTAGTCTTGACAGATATTTTCTCTTAAGCCAGTACTCGGTTCTCCTGTGTCTGTAATTCTTAGAAAGCGGTCGGCTGTCTCCCCCTGTCTGTTAATTTTTAGGGACAGCCAATGGCGCTTTTTCCCACGTTTCCTACGACATGAGACGCAGAAAGTGTCTGGCTGACAGCAACTCACCTCCACAAAAGGAGAAAAAAATTCCAGGGCGACCTCAGCCATTTCTCTTCCTACGAAAAGGACAGAGATGATCAAACAGACCATGGGTGTGTTACTGTTTCATAGTGTTCAACGAACATAATATTTCTGCTATCAGACATATTGCCATCGTCAGGGGCACTGATGTCAATCTGTGTAGTTTCTCCATCCGCACTAGGCGCTAGAACGTTGTGTTTGCTGGGTGTATTCTTAATTAGATCCAGTGCTGGTTCCCAAATCTTCCAGAGATTATAGCCATTGGATGTTACCATCTGGCAGTACACCCATGGACTGTTTGATCAACAAATACGCAGGAAGAAACTAAACTGTCATATCACATACCTTTGGGGGGAGAAGATGTATCACAGCCTGAAGAAATTCCACAAGTTCGCCACCGAAGACGCCATTTTCTGACTGCTCGTACATTTCTGAACAAATGTCGTGCCTGTTGTGCCAAACTTTGCTAAGGTGACGCATCACATCGATTCGTTGGCAACCACGAGAATCAACAAGTGGGCTAGCCTCTCCGTGGTTCTCTCACAGTACCAGTGATGGCTGTGTGTTAGTTAGAGACCAGGTGAACGCCTTCGACCAGCCTGTTTGTATGGTAGACGCTTTGGACCTACACCTGGAGTCATGGACTAGGGTACGATTTCGTATGACAACAGGAGCACTCTTGAGGTTATGACGTGCACCCTGACTGCAAATCTAGCCGTCATTCTGGTGATTCTACCTTTTGTGCTGCCGTTCATGAACAACATTCAAGGGGGTGTTTTCCAACAGATTATCGCTCGCCCAAATACTTCTGTTGCAACCCAACATGCTCTACAGAGTGTCGACTTGTTGCCTTGGCCTGCTCAATAACCAGATCTGTCTCCAAAGAAGCCTGCATGGGACATCATTGGACGACAAATCCAGTGTCATCCGCAACCAGCAATAACTGTTCCTAAATTGACAGACTAAGTGCAACAGGAGCTCCATCTCATAAACAAAACTTTTGTATGCTTGGATTCAACATTCTAGCGGCTATACCGGTTATTAATGTACTAGCATTTCAGAACTGCAACGACTTTTCTCTCGCGCTTACATTAACCTGTAATCTTGCTACGTTAATCACATAAATATCTTACGTATACAAATGTATTTCCGAAATTTCATTACTCTGCAGTCATTATTTCTTGGTGCTGCGACTTCTTTTAGCTGGTGTATTATGCCTGTTGGGCATTGTGAACCAGCAGTACACCTGTGGACTGTTCGATAGGACTACCTACTCTTTTTCTTTCCAAGGGACGGCGTTCTCTTTTCTGCCTCCCATCGCTGAGCTTCCTTTGGTTTCCAGGTTCTGTTCATGGCTCACCTCACGAACCATATCGGATTTGTTGTTGGCAGCAGATTCAGTCAGTTCTTGAATGTGTACCTTTCCAGTCTGAAGTGTTATAAGAAGGCAGTTAAATCGCAGTCAGGGACTGGTGACCCTGTAGTTTGGTCCCTTTCTCTCCAAACCAACCAACCTATCAACCAAATAACAGTCCACGTAGGAAGGTCCTAGTGCAAACAAATGAAATAATTACTTAAATAAAAATATTTTTTAATATACCACGGTTTTAAATCGAAGTAAAAAGTATACAATAATTCCTCCTAGCAACACACACAGAAAATCATGAAAATATGGAATTGTGAATTTTTAATAGCTATGAAAACACTTGTAAGATTTAAAGCGAGAAACATGGGGCTCCTGCAATAGGAGATGAATTAGTCATGCGTCAATTATGTACGGCATGCGCCTCCAGTTTTTCATTTTAAATCTTACGTGTATTTTCATAGCTATTAAAAATTTCCAATCGCATATTTTCATCTTACGGGTTAGGAATTTGTAGGGACAAGGAGAAATTGTTTTATACTTTTCAGTAAGATTTAAAAGCATGGTATACTGAAACTTAATTTTATTTAAACAGTTATTTTCTGCTTTTTAGTCTTGTGTGTGTGTGAAATTTTTAATAGATTTTAAACTTATTGATGAAGTTGTAAGACAGACATATGTTAAATTTCAGGTTTAATCAGTGTCTTTTCACGTCATAATGCCTGCAATAGAATAGTGTTTACCCAGCTATTAATAATGTATCAATATGTTTGAGAGCTATTTTCCTAAAAAATAAAATAAAGAAACATGCATAATTAGTTTTATATGATAATTTATAAGATTTTAAGCCAATACTAGCTTTATGCAAGCAGCTTCACTCTTGGATGTGTACTCTGTATGTCGCACATATTGCATACATCTCCTCGTTGCCCTTTCGCTGTCCATCTCCTCCTCACCCCTCTGTCTGCCCATCTCATGCTCCCTCTCTCTCTAGCTATCTACTCCTTCCCCCTCTCACTGTCCATCTCTTTCTACCCGCTCCCTCTCTCCACCGCTTCCTCCACGCTCTCTCTGACCATCTCCTCCTTCGCCCTCTCTCTGTCCATTTCCTCCTCCCTCTCTCTCTTTCTGTCCATCTCCTCCTCCCCTCTCTCTCTGTCAGTTTGTATATGTAAAAATATAAACACTTTTTTAATGTTGTGTGTGAGGAGGTCATGATTCCCACTATATCCCTCCCACCTTTGTTCCACATCTATAGGTTTGGTGGTGTTGCATGTACAATAGGAATTTGTCCAATTCAGCTTACACAACTCTTGTTCTTCCCAACTAGCCTCAAGATAAGCATTTACTTAAACTCTAGCCATTGGGTCAGTCTCTATTTCAGATAATAAACACTTTACTTAAAAACAACAAAATAATAACAATAAAAACCCGAAAGAATGAACAAATTCTTAATTTATGTATGTCCTGCACGAGAGAAGTTGTTGTTGTGGTCTTCAGTCCAAAGACTGGTTTGATGCAGCTCTCCATACTACTTTATACTGTGCGAGCCTCTTCATCTCCAAATAACTACTGCAACCTCATCTTTCCGTACTTCTTACTGTATTCATCTCTTGGTCTAACCCCTGCGATTCTTACCCCCCCCCCCCCCCCCCCCACACACACACACACTTCATTCCAATACTAAATTGGCGATCCCTTGATGTCTCAGAATCTTTCCTATCAACCGATCCCTTCTTTTGGTTAGGCTCTGCCACAAATTTGTTGTCTCCTCAGTTCTGTTTAATACTTTCTCATTAGTTACGTCATGGACCCATCTAATCTTCAGCACTCTTCTGTAGCACCACATTTCAAAAGTGTCAATTTTCATTTTATCTAAACATTTTATCGTCCTTGTTTCAGTTCCATACATTGCTACACTCCAGACGAATACTTTCAAAAAAGAGTGCCTGACACTTATATCTACACTCGATGATAACAAATTTCTCTTCTTCCGAAATGGTTTTCTTGTCATTGCCGATCTAGTTTATATCCTCCCTACATCGGCCATCATCAGCATTTTGCTGCCAAAATAGCAAAACTCATACATTACTTTAAGTGTCTCGTTTCCTAATCTGATTCGCTTAGCACCACCTGATTTAATTGAGCTACATTCCATTATCCTTGTTTTACTTTTGTTGATGTTCATCTGATACCCCCTTTCAAAACACTGTCCATTCCGTTCAACTGTTCTTCCAAGTCCTTTGCTGTCTCTGATAGAATTACAATGTCAATGGCAATCCTCAAAACTTTTATTTCTTCTCCTTGAACTTTAATTCCTATACAAAATTTTTCTTTGGTTTTCTTTACTGCTTGTTCAGTGTACATATTCAATAACATTGGGGATAGGCTACAACCCTGTCTCACTCCATTTTCAATCACTGCCTCCCTTTCATGCCCCTGCCTTCTGTACAATGTGTAAATAGCCTTTCACTCCCTGTATTTTACCCCCGCTACCTTCACAATTTGAAGAGGGTATTCCAGTCAACATTGTCAAACGCTTTCTCTTAGTCTACAAAGGTTTGTCTTTCCTTCATCTATCTTCTAAGGTAAGTCGTATGTCAATATTGCTTAGCGTGTTACTGCATTTCTCCAGAAATCCAAACTGATTTTTTCCGATGTCTGTTTCTGCCAGTTTTTCCATTTTTAAGGAAACAATTCGTGTTAGTATTTTGCAAGCATGACTCATCACTTACTACATTCTTCTTGAAGTCTGAAAATATTTCGCCTGTCTCATACAGCGTGCACACCAGATGGAAGAATTTTGTCATGATTGGCCCACCCGGAGCTATCTGTAGTTCTGACGGAATATTGTCTACCCCAGGGGCCTCGTTTCGACTTAGATCTTTCAGAGCTCTGTCAAATTCTTCTCGAAGCATCACATTTCCCATCTCCTCTACGTCCTCATCTATTTCTATGATATTACCGTCAAGCACGTCTCCCTTGTAATGGCCGTCTACATACTGCTTCCACTTCTCAGCTTTCTCTCCTTTGCTTAAGACAGGTTTTCCATCTGAGCTCATGGTATTCATACAGCTGCTTCCCTTTTCTCCAAAGGCCTCTTTTATTTTCCTGCAGACAGTATCTCTCTTTCTCCTAGTGATATGCGCTTCTAAATACTTACGTTTGTACTGTTATTTCTGCTAAGCCATTCTGCACTAGAGGGACACCTTGCCCTTGGTGTTTTATTCATACAGGTGTCAATGTTGTACTCTTCTCCCCCCCCCCCTCCCCCCTACTCCTCCCACGTTCCCCTGTGACCCGTGACCACGCCACAGGAGGGCGTGAAACAGGATGGCTGAAAAGCATAAACGGCCTCTTCTGTTTCGGAACTATGGTGTTGGCCGAAAAACGAGATCCCGTGGCCAGATTGGTACATCATGATGGATCCACAGGTAAGGACAGTCGCTGAATGATGCAATGATGCCGCAACGAATGTGAGATCTCGGCGTAAACACGCCCTTCTGACGTCCTGTAGTATGCCGCTGCCGGAAGAGTATTTACGTCAGAACGCACTGGCACTCAGCCCACTCTCAAGTCATGTCTTACAGTGACGACACCGTGTAACTTCAGATCCAGCAGCGCGAGTTGTATTAGCAGCCAGAACAGTCTATCATCGTTGATAGTCAGTTGTGCATTGAGAAGATACTATCATTCAGTATTGTATCAAGTGATATGTTGCATGTCCAGTGACAGTAACAAACATATAGACATTCCTTTGGACACGGATTATTTCCAAGTTAGGTATTCGATCTGGTTCGAACCTTAATAAAGTGATCTAATATTTTCCTTGTGTTGTAGTGTCCACTCGACCTCCTTCAGAAGTAAATCTGGGCTTGCTAGAACCCACTACAGTGTCGAAGCGAATGTTGCAAGCGTTTATCCGTTTGGTACCACAGTATCACGTTCGAACTTCGTCGAATGGTTTTGAACGGTCCCTAGTAGTTCCATCCCGCGTACAAGAGGAAAAATTGCGATCGGCTACACTCCAAAGTGGTGGGATCACGTTTAGTGAGATTGCAGGCTCACGATCTCCTTAGAGAAAGGTTGAATCGACCGGAGTGAGAGGTAGGGGTTGTCAGTAGTGTCAAATGTTATCAAGAACGTCGTCCTGATGCACATCGCACTGCAAATTGTAGTTTCAGACGGCAAAATGTGAGGGAATCAACGCCCCAAATAAAGGGTTTGTTTCATGATTCTATTTATGCCAACCCCTGTGTCCCCTTCTTGTCAGTACTAACCGGCGGTGTGCCTGAAATGTTTTTCTTGGCTTCCATCGCAGAATCGTCAAAAGGAGTGGTGAAATGCGGGTAGGAAGGGGCGCGACGCCTTTCCCATCGTGTGACACGTCCACGGTGGCGTTGGGCAGAATTTTGGTGAATCTGATGCCATTGTGGCATCATTAACCTACCTTACACATTGCATGAACTTCTGAGATGTTATCTTTTTATCGCACGTGTCGACGCCTTGCTGCCTGAAGCGTTGTCGAGCCCTATGGTGTTTTAGCAGGACGTAACGCTTTTCCACAATTACAGAGGAATGTAATCCTTGAATTGTGTTGCGGAGTGTAACTATCCGAATTCCAGTATTGTAACCTCATACTTTCACTGATATAGCCCTGACTAATTCAAAGTTATTTTTCGAAGAATTGTCCCAAAATTAAGGTGTGCAATGCTCTCGTATCTGGCCTGGTGGGATTCGTTAATGGAAGCTACTCTCCCTCCCAGCACAAAACCTCTTCTATCCCGGTGAATAAAAGGTAGTTCAGTCTTTCAATAAAAATTAGTAACGTTAGGCATAGTCAGTAAAAAGGAGCCGCGCGGAGTAAAAAGGAAATCAAAAGCGATAAGTTGAATGGCAAAATGAGAGATGATAGCGTTATTACAAGTTAAAGGAGGTCAAATTTTATTATGTGCAAATTTATGTTATGATGAAGTATCGATTAAATCTAGATCGACCTTAGATTGGCAAAAAGAGCGAAGAATTCAACAGAACCGTATCATAATACTCAAAGTGTTTCGCGTTGCGCAGGCGCTGTTTGCGAATCCATCTTACACAATGTACTAATGGACTGCATAACTTACAAGAATAACGAAAATACTCTTAAGAAATTTTGTCGTCACCATTCTCAGATTACGATCCGTTACACAGTCAAAATTATTTAATTTCAGACAGAGGTTTTCGCTTCAAAAATGACCAGTTTATACCCTCCACAATGTACATATTTTTTATCTGAGTGCGTGTAAGAAAGAGAAACACAATCTTCTTGCTAGAGACATTGAGACAAGATACTAATCTGAAGTTGTGAAAGGGAGACAGTCAGTAACGATGTGAAAAGAGGATGTGAACCTTAAGCAAGTGACTAATTCCAAAGGTGTGAACAGATAAACACTGGACAGAAAATATACACCTGAGTATGTGGTCATAGTAAATGTAAGCAACATAAACATTTCGAAAGTAAAGAAAAATGAATATTTTTGGTGAAGGACAGAGGTTGTGTTATTTGCTTGTACAAACTGTTGATTCCGTTTATTCATTTATGGGGCAGGAAATAAATTAGAATTGCATATAAATTGAACCGCTTTTCTTTTTAATTCTCTGTGACCAAATAGAGACTGCATTTGAGTTTATGTAGCATTTCTTTTCTTCTTTTCCTCTCGATATGACTTCATCCACTCACTGTGCATTTCTAATATTCTTTTGTCCATGCCATAGCTTATCGAGAGGCCCTTTCAGTAAATTTTTAATTGCTCGATATGGGAAATTTTTTTCTCTCTCGAAAGATTTCTTTGTTTACGTCAATTTTCTTTAGGTTGTCCTAAATTTCTGTTAGCCAGTCGTCTGATCTCTTCACTAATAAGGCTAAGTCGAGAATTTTTTTTGTGAGCATATTGTTATTCATTCAACGTAAGCCATCAAAAATTTTAACCACAATTTCCGGTTTGTGGCTGTGATGTTTTCCATAGCTACACATATTTCCTCTTATTTCTTCTTCCTCTAAATTCCGTTTTAACATTTTGGTTCTAGAACTTTACTTCGAAATTTTCTTTTCTGCTTTCAGATACATTTTATTTGATCTGCCATATAATACATCTGAAGTTCATTTTGGGAAAACAGTATTATAATATTGCAGTTTTGCTTTTTGTGACAGTAGTATGACAGACGTTCAATAAGGAATACAACACATTTTTCCTCGGCCAACTGCGGTTGAAAAAGTGCGGAATTTGTTGTCAGACATCGTGGAATATCTCCCCTTCAGCCCCTATAGACACTTGAAATTCCGATAAGTAACCTTCAAAACGACACCTCTAACAGAGTTGCGTTCCAAGTAGAAAGTTGTCACTGAGTTTGTTTTGACGGAGAACCAGAGCATTGCAGATATTCATAGGTGTTTGCGGAATGTCTACGGAGACGAAGCAGTGAACAAAACGACGGCGAGTCGTTGGGCGAGGTGTCTGTAATCATCGCAATGAGGCCGCGCAAACCTGTCCTATCTCCCGTGTGCCTCCAGGACGTACACAGCTGTGACTCCTGCAATGTTTGGACGTGACGACACACATTAGAGGTGATCGACAGACCACCGTCAAACACCTCGCTGCACAACTTGACGTCTTTGTTGGCTGTGTTGACACACTCGTCCACCAGTTCGGGTGCTCAGATGTTCGCCGGCCGTGGTGGCCGAGCGGTTCTAGGCGCTACAGTCTGGAACCACCCGATCGCTGCGGTCGCAGGTTCGAATTCTGCCTCGGGCATGGATGTGTGTGATGTCCTTAGGTTAGTTAGGTTTAAGTAGTTCTAAGTTCTAGGGGACTGATGACCTTAGAAGTTAAGTCCCATAGTGCTCAGAGCCATTTGAACCATTTTGCTCAGATGTTCATATCCTCTGTGTTCCTCGCCCCCTAAGAGAAGGCCATAAAAATCGCCGAAAGACCTTCCGTGCGGAGTCACTTTCGCCTTACGAGGCTGATCGATCCAAGTTTTTATCGAACTTTGTCACAGGCGATGGAACATGGGTTCGTCACTTCGAACCGGAAACAAAACGGTAGTCCATGCAGTGGCGCCACACGTGCTCTCCTTCTCAGAAAAACGTCAAAGCCATACCCTCAGCCGGTAAAGTCATGGCGATGGCCTTCTGGAACTCTGAAGGGGTTGTTCTGTTTGATGTCTTCCCTCATTGTGCAAGGATCAACTTGTAAGTATATTTTGCTACCCTTAGAACATTGAAGAAACGACTTCAGCGTGTTCATCGCCACAAAAATGCAAACGAACTTCCCCTTCTCCATGACAACACAAGGCCTCACACAGGTCTGCACACCCGAGAGAAGGTCACAAAATTTCACTGGACTGTTCTTCCTCATTCACTCTACAGCTCGTGTCTCACAACTTTCGACTTCCATCTGTTTGGCCCAATGAAGGATACACTCCATGGGAAGCAGTACGTGGAGACGGCGAGGTTATTGGTGCAGCACAGACGTTGTCTCAGACGTCTACCAATAGAGTAGTAACTTACTGGAATATAGTAAGCTGGTGTAAGGCCGCCGCATTGAACGGAGATGGTAATGAAAAATAGGGTTCTGTAGCCAAAAGAGTATGGAATAATATGTCGTATTGGTAGGTCTACTATAGCCAACCTGCCTTCAGAAAAAAATGTGTTGCTTACTTATTGAACGCCTCTTGTACAAGTTCCAAGTGATTTCATGTGCTCATTGTAGTTTTGCAATTCTTTCTTTGTTCATTTCTTGATTTTTGTCGGGCTGGTTCAATAACCTTACCTGTTTCTTTTTGAATTTGTCCATATGGAAGGTTTTTCCGAATATGGTGATTAAATACTGTTTGATGGATCCTGAACTAGTTCCTTCCATTTAATTCGTGTTCGTGTATGAAACTGAGAGTCCATTTTTAATTCAGTATTAACTGTTGGATACTAAATAAAATGTTTAATGCTCTGTTTCTGTGTCTTTACATAAAATTAAGAAAGGCGTACTCTGAATATTAGGCATCCACACACCAGTAGCCTTACTGACAAAGAATTAAAAAATGTTTTGCCACTTAATGACTAAATAAATGTGAGATGAAAGCTGTCGTGTTTCCGTGCAACTAATGGGAGGCAGAGAATCACTTGTTGTCTATTGTGGGGAAAGACTGGTAGATTATCGGCGAAGGTCAAACGCCACAAATAAACTGACATACATTATAAAATTTTGTTATTGTACTTCCACATGCGCATGGATTTATCTGAAATTAACATGTAAGTATATGACAGAGGGTTCATACAACTAGTTGAAGAATATTTTCGTACTGCTCCACTCTCGACTAGCAATTGCGAAGAAATGAACACAAAAATCTTTCGTTCAAGCTCTGATACTTGTTATTTTATTATGGTGGTTATTTCTGCTTTTGTATTTCTGAGGAGAAAGTTGGTGAGTGAAATTTCGTGAAAACATCGTGACGCAAAGCAAAAGGCAATTGTTCTCATGACTGTAACTTAAACTCGTTTAGCATATCCGTGACACTCTCTCATTCTTTCTCCTACATTGCGATAATACACTCTGAGCTGCTTCCCTTTGAATTTTATCGATTACCTCCGACAGTAATAAGTGGTAAAATCCCAGCAATAGAAATCAAGAAATGATGTTCGACTTCAAGAATCATTTAATTGACAAAGTTACGGTATTTTCATGTACAATTAGAGCATAACAGGTTTTTTCACTTCGGTTCCACTAAGAACTGAGTCACTTTTCTTTCCCTACAACATAAAAATTGAACCAACTGTTTTAGAGAAACAGGCGGTTTTGGAAGGAACTGTTAATACCTGGTTAAATCTTGGTATGTCTCAGTGCAGAGGGAGAGGCTCAGAACATAAAGACACACCCATCTCGTTTGATAATGACGTCTCGAGTACGCCTTAATAACAAGAAACATCCAGGATGAGATTTTCACTCTGCAGTGGAGTGTGCAATGATATGAAACTTCCTGGCAGACTAAAACTGTGTGCCGGACCGAGACTCGAACTCGGAACCTTTGCCTTTCGCGGACAAGTGCTCTGCTGACTGAACTACCCAAGCTCGACTGACAACCCGCAATCAAAGCCTTAATTCCGCTAGTACCTCGTTTCCTACCTTCCAAACTTCGCAGAATCTCTTCTGCGAACCTTGCGGAACTAGCACTCCTGGAACAAAGGATATTGCGGAGACATGGCCTAGCCACAGCCTGTGGGATGTATCCAGAATGAGATTTTCATTCTGCAGCGGAGTGTGCGCTGATATGAAACGTCCTGGAGATTAAAACTGTGTGCAGGACCGAGACTCGAACTCGCGACCTTTGGGAAGTTTGGAAGATAGGAGACGAGGTACTGGCGGAATTAAAACTGTGAGAAGTTGTGAGTCGTGCTTGGGTAGCTCAATCAGTAGAGCACTTGCCTGTGAAAGACAAAGGTCCCGAGTTCGAATCTCGGCCCAGCACACAGTTTTAATCTGCCAGGAAGTTTCAACAACAAATATCCTGCTCGCGAACTTTATAACCCCAAGGACTGAATAGATATTTTGCTATAAGACGTATTCATGGACCTGGAAGTGCTGGGGTGGCTTGCGTGCCTCAGCGATACAAATAACTGTACAGTAAGTGTAATCACATCACAGGAGTATCTGTGGTGATGCCAGACTAACATATGGTTACTAAAGTGGGACAGCAGCGTTTTCAATAGTTCCGATGGCAGCAGTCTGGGTGATTGCAGATCTGGCCTTGTAATATTGGTTAGCATGGCCTTAATTAGTACCGCGAACAGCTGAAAAGAAGGTGAAACTACAGCCGTTGTATTTCCCGACGACATGCATTTCACCATTGATCAGAAAGTAATGCACCGCATTTTTTTCTTCAACAATTCTTTGTGTAACATAATGAGAATTACACACACGAAAGAATGGTGTTTTATCTACATACCCTATTTTTCCACGTAATCTCCATCCCGTTCTATGGCCTTCCTCCTGCGCGAACCAACGGCGTGAATGTCCTGTCGGTACCAATCCTGTCCTGGTGGCGGAGCCAGTGCTTCACTGTGTGAATCACCTCCTCTTCGTCTTCCAACTTCCGAGTTGTAATGCGTTTCTCCTCGCGAATGACAACATCGGCTCGCTGCAACATGTCAGGTGTGACAGCCGTGAATGGTCTCCCCGACCGCGGCAAATCGTGGAGCTCCGGCGAACCGCCTTCTGCTGACCTCACCCTCCGTGCCCAGCGAGTAACTGTGCTTCTGTCGACAGCAGGTGCTCGCCGACATTGTACAAGTATTTGTGGATACTCCCCACAGTTTCCTTCTCTGCAGTGATAAATTCAATGACGGCACGTTGCTTGTAACGTACATGACCTACAAGCGCCATTTTGAAACTGTCCTGCAGCTACGCTATCTGTCGGAAGTGACGGAAACGTGGGCCGTTCACTCAGGAGACTTCAAATAATACATACGTAGCGTTTCACATTCGTCGCATTGTTTTCAACTAAGAAAAAAATGCAGTGCGTTACTTTCTGGGCAATCCTCGTAGTCCCCCATTCGGATCTCCAGGCTGGGACTGCTGAGTAGGGTGTCGTCATCAGAAAAAACAAAACTGGGGTGAGATCGTGGAATGTTGGATCCCTTAATTTGATAGGTAAGTCACATAATTTAAAATGAAGAATGGATAAAATGAAGTTACATATTGGGAAATAGTAAAGTGGAGTGGCAGGAAGAAGAAAACGTCTACTCAGGCAAGTATAGGGTTATAAGTAGAAAAATCTAATAATAGTAGCCGCGTAGAATTAGCCGAGCGGTCTCAAGCGCTGCAGCCATGGACTGTGCGGCTGGTCCCGGAGGAGGTTCGAGCCCTCCCTCTGGCATGTGTGTGTGTGTTTGTCCTTAGGATAATTTAGGTTATGTAGTGTGTAAGCTCAGGGGCTGATGACCTTACCAGTTAAGTCCCATAAGATTTCACACACATTTGAACATTTCAAATAGCAGTACTGCAGGAGGATGTTTGTTAATGAATTACAAAATAATAATGAAGCCAAACTACTACGAACATCATAGTGAATGAATTATTGCAGCCAAGGTAGTGGCGAAATCAGTACCTACCACAATAGTAAAAATTTATATGCTGCAGCTGATGGAGAGGTTGAAGAATGTCTTCTGACATTAAAAAAATTTCTAGATAGTTAACGGAAACAAAAAATCTAATTTTGAAAATAAGCGTAATATTTGATGGTAGGACAACATGGACTGACGGGAAGAAATGAATGGGGAAGTCATCTAAAAGAAGTTTGCTCAGAGCGCAAAAGAAAAAAAAAAGATTGAATACTTGGAAGAGACTTTAAGATACGGGAATGTTTGAGATAGCTTACATAATAGTATATGAACAGCAGATTAAAACTGAAGAAATAGCATAAAATTCACAAAATATAGGGAGGGGAACTGAATAAATCGAAAGGACAGAGACTGTTGAAGCTTCAAAGGCAGCGTTAGGCAACGATAAACGGAAAAAGAGGACAAGAACACAAAAGAGGGCAAATTGATAGCTGTGAAAGTGGGATGGTGAAGGCAACAGAGTATGAAATAGACAAAAAGACAAGGCAGAGTAGAAATCCTCAGATACTGAATTTAATAGATGAAAGTAAAAGATATAAAAGTGCAGCAGATAAAGTGGGCAAAAGGGAACACAGGCATTTCGAAATGAAAAGTGGAAAATAGCAAAGCAGAAATATCAAGACGAGAAATGCAAAATCGTTGAAACTTGCATGACTATATGAAACATAGACACCGCCTTTAGGACAATAGGGGATCACTGGACATTCTGGCAGAATTCCTTGGCTCATTATATATAAAAAAAACATGTTCAAATGTGTGTGAAATCTTATGGGACTTAACTGCTAAGGTCATCAGTCCCTAAGCTTACACACTACTTAACCTAAATCATCCTAAGGACATACACACACACCCATGCCCGAGGGAGGACTCGAACTTCCGCCGGGACCAGCCGCACAGGCCATGACTGCAGCGCCTCAGACCGCTCGGCTAATGGCTCAATATCCAGCAGCGCTTTTTTTTAATCTGTGGTGTCATATTGCAGCCGAGGCAACTGCACTTGTAGGCAAAAGGGAAAACAGACATCTCGCAATGAGACAGACAGAAAGTGCAAAATGGCAAAACAGATATATCTCGACGAGAAATGCAAAGTTGTTGAAACGTGCATGACTATATGAAACATAGACACCGCCTTTAGGACAATAGGGGACCACTGGGCATTCTGGCAGAATTCCTTTGCTCAATATCCATCAGTGCTTTTTTATCTGTGGTGCTATATTCCAGCCGAGGCTACTAAACTTTTTATGCTCTGCTAACATCTTCATCAGCACTTCGTTATCTCCAAGGCCATAACGGGAATCATGACATCAGCATCATTGTCTCCAGCCATGTACCAAGGCCATGAAACGGAGGGCACGCCTCCAGTATACCCCACCACCCCTGTGCCCACTCACCGGCGCTCGAGGTTTGCATATACACTCCTGGAAATTGAAATAAGAACACCGTGAATTCATTGTCCCAGGAAGGGGAAACTTTATTGACACATTCCTGGGGTCAGATACATCACATGATCACACTGACAGAACCACAGGCACATAGACACAGGCAACAGAGCATGCACAATGTCGGCACTAGTACAGTGTATAACCACCTTTCGCAGCAATGCAGGCTGCTATTCTCCCATGGAGACGATCGTAGAGATGCTGGATGTAGTCCTGTGGAACGGCTTGCCACGCCATTTCCACCTGGCGCCTCAGTTGGACCAGCGTTCGTGCTGGACGTGCAGACCGCGTGAGACGACGCTTCATCCAGTCCCAAACATGCTCAATGGGGGACAGATCCGGACATCTTGCTGGCCAGGGTAGTTGACTTAGACCTTCTAGAGCACGCTGGGTGGCACGGGAGACATGCGGACGTGCATTGTCCTGTTGGAACAGCAAGTTCCCTTGCCGGTCTAGGAATATAGAACGATGACGGTTTGGATGTACCGTGCACTATTCAGTGTCCCCTCGACGATCACCAGAGGTGTACGGCCAGTGTAGGAGATCGCTCCCCGCACCATGATGCCGGGTGCTGGCCCTGTGTGCCTCGGTCGTATGCAGTCCTGATTGTGGCGCTCACCTGCACGGCGCCAAACACGCGTACGACCATAATTGGCACCAAGGCAGAAGCGACTCTCATCGCTGAAGACGACACGTCTCCATTCGTCCCTCCATTCACGCCTGTCGCGACACCACTGGAGGCGGGCATCACGATGTTGGGGCGTGAGCGGAAGACGGCCTAACGGTGTGCGGGACCGTAGCCCAGCTTCATGGAGACGGTTGCGAATGGTCCTCGCCGATACCCCAGGAGCAACAGTGTCCCTAATTTGCTGGGAAGTGGCGGTGTGGTCCCCTACGGCACTGCGTAGGATCCTACGGTCTTGGCGTGCATCCGTGCGTCGCTGCGGTCCGGTCCCAGGTCGACGGGCACGTGCACCTTCCGCCGACCACTGGCGACAACATCGATGTACTGTGGAGACCTCACACCCCACGTGTTGAGCAATTCGGCGGTACGTCCACCCGGCCTCCCGCATGCCCACTATACGCCCTCGCTCAAAGTCCGTCAACTGCACATACGGTTCACGTCCACGCTGTCGCGGCATGCTACCAGTGTTAAAGACTGCGATGGAGCTCCGTATGCCACGGCAAACTGGCTGACACTGATGGCGGCGGTGCACAAATGCTGCGCAGCTAGCGCCATTCGACGGCCACCACCGCGGTTCCTGGTGTGTCCGCTGTGCCGTGCGTGTGATCATTGCTTGTACAGCCCTCTCGCAGTGTCCGGAGCAAGTATGGTGGGTCTGACACATCGGTGTCAATGTGTTCTTTTTTCCATTTCCAGGAGTGTATGTTGTAAGCATGAAGCACAGCAGTGACGTAGTTGCTGCGTTCGCTCTTTTCCTAGGCGCGAAAGTCAGCCGTCCATACGAACGTGCAACACACATCCTGCCGTGTACTCATAATCCAACGCGTCTACGCACTCACCTGCACATACTACGGAATACATGTAATCCAACGAGCCTGCATGAGCGCCTGCTGAGTATCTGGAACCTGATGCGCCCCTACGCCCCTGTGGCCTGGCACCCGCGCTTGGTAGATAATCTGTGACATCTCGATTTTATAACTAATATGTATAACAAATTACTTTTTTCTAAACATCTAACAATGCTATACACGTACCGCCATCTGTATATCATGTTCTCAATTGATGAGATGCCTGTGTTGACCGAAGAATAATTTGACATGTCTCTTAGCAGAGAAGTGTACTCACAGCTTTCTACACCAAGAGTGGAGAAGCAAGATGGCAGAGAACCGTATCACTGTTTACAGGAGGAATATAGTTCAACAAATAACGGCTACGGAGCACAATGACAACAAGATGCATTACGTGACTCAGTCCACCGACACAACACGCTGCATGTGTTGGAATTGTTTACCAGTTTTAAAATTACTATCCTGTCTTCCACCACACAAGAAGCGTAAGCAATTGCAGTTAGTATAGCTGTTATTATGTTGCTATACTGTTACGATTAGGTTTTTTTTTGTTTTGTTGATATTATAGCGCTAGTGGAGGTGTTCACAGCAGCAGCAGGTCGTGGGCTTTAAATATAGCGGGTGATCAAAAAGTCAGTATAATATTGAAAACTGAATAAATCACGGAATAATGTAGAGAGAGAGGTACAAATTGACATACATGCTTGGAATGACATGGGGTTTTATTAGCCCCCAAAAAATACAAACGTTAAAAAATGTCCAACAAATGGCGCTTAATCTGATCAGAATAGCAATAATTAGCGTAACAAAGTAAGACAAAGCAAAGATGGTGTTCTTTACAGGAAATACTCAATATGTCCACCATCATTCCTCAACAATAGCTGTAGTCTAGGAATAATGTTGTGAACAGCACTGTAAAGCATGTCCGGAGTTATGGTGAGGCATTGGCGTCGGATGTTGTCTTTCAGCATCCCTAGAGATGTGGGTCGATCACGATACACTTGCGACTTCAGGTAACCCCAAAGCCAATAATCGCACGAACTGAGGTCTGGGGTCCTGGGAGGCCAAGCATGACGAAAGTGGCGGCTGAGCACACGATCATCACCAAACGACGCGCGCAAGAGATCTTTCACGCGTCTAGCAATATGGGGTAGTTTTTTTTTGTTCTAATAAAACCCCATGTCATTCCAAGCATGTGTGTCAATTTTTACCTCTCTGTCTACATTACTCCGTGGTTTATTAAGTTTTCAAATTTGCACTGACTTTTTGATCACCTGGTACATGCCTAGCGTTCTCTCGCTGCATTTCAGTCTTGACAATGACGATGATTATTGAAGATACCATCTGCACATATTTGAGACAAAAAGTCCGACATTCTTACACCAAGCTGCTATGTATCGTATTTTCTGTATTTACTTATTTTTTCCACAGCCCATTGTGATGATGTGCAGGCGAGTTCTGTTTGCACAGCTGAGGATGTGATTGAAGCATCTCGCTGCTGTTGTGGTATTCTAAAACTTGTAAAAAGGATACTTTTAGCAATTAAGTCGTAAATAATTAGTGCTTAAATAAGTGTGCATAATTTCGTGGAGAACATCGGTGCTCATAGCAGTCAGGAGGAATATTGTAAATAAATAAGCTGATAAGCCAAAACATTATGACTACTGCCCGTCTGTCCACCCCCAGTAGCTGAGTGGTCAGCGCGACGGAATGTCGAATCCTACGGGCCCGGGTTCGATTCCCGGCGGGGTCGGAGATCTTCTCCGCCCAGGGACTGGGTGATGTGTTGTCCTAATCATCATCATTTCATCCCCATCGACGCGCAAGTCGCCGAAGTGGCATCAAATCGAAAGACTTATACCCGTCTAGCCGACGGAACGCCCTAGTCACACGGCATTTCATTTTCACTACCCATGTCGACGTTGGTTGCAGACTGGTGGCGTTGCGGGCACGCAACGCGGTAACAAAAGTCTGTAAGCGGAGCAGACACGGACGGAGCATCACCCTAGTGAAGATACGGGCTGCAAATATGGAAATCCATGGAGATAAGCGACTTTGAAAAAGGACAGATTATAGTTACGCAGAGCCTCTCAAAACAGCGAAGCCTGTCGCATGTTCACGTGCTACTGCTGTGAACATTTACGGAAGGAAATAGGACAGTGAAACTACCACTTGGCGCTAAATGACTGGACGTCCACGACCCTTCACAGAATGTGGGGTTCGGAGGCTTGTCTGCTCTGCAAAGTTGGATAGATGATGATCTGTGGCATCCGTCTCTATTCTACAAAATGTAAGACATAGAAAAAAAAGAGAAAAATACACGAAACTCTATCGTCGGTTTGAGGCACAAAAATAGTTCAACACATGATATTGACATCGTCACTGCTTTTGATACTAGAGGTGCAGAATTGGTTTCTGAGGCCAAAGTCCACAGTTACAAGCACAGATTGTCATGGCACTTCAACACTTGTTTGAGAAGAATGTGAAATCGTTGAAATGCAAGACAGTCCTCAACACAGAGTTCCTCCGTAATGTCTCTGTTGCACACATGTATGAAATCATTAGTTCAAATGGGCACAGTACTGATGACCATAATCTTTCTTAAAAGAGTTCATGTCCGTGACATGATTAGCCGGCCGGAGTTGCCGAGCGGTTCTAGGCGCTTCAGTCTGGAACCGCGCGACTGCTACGGTCGCAGGTTCGAATCCAGCCTCGGGCATGGATGTGTGTAATGTCCTTAGGTTAGTTAGGTTTAAGTAGTTCTAAGTTCTAGGGGACTGATGACCTCAGATGTTAAGTCCTGTAGTGCTCAGAGCCATTTGAACCATTTTTTTATATGATTACTGCTGTTCATGTTTGTTTTGGGTACAGGTATGACGTCGTAATAAAGTCCCTTCCTTAACAGCGTCACAAGAATAACCGAAATGAGTGATTTAGCGTCTTTTCAATCACCCAGCATTCTGAACCATGACTAGTGTTCATTTGAGAAATGGTTGGCGACCTCATTTCACTCGACAATATGTTTCACTCTATCCACAAGTCTCTATATTAAAGTCAAAAATATGTGTCCTTCACACACATCATTTTGGGAACTGTAAGTATATTTCTGATTGTCTAAGTGGTCATTATGTATAAAACAAGTTCATTCAACACATGGGCTGCTTCACTGACAGTTTCTACTTGCAGACGCATATGACATCATCATTTGGCATTGCTGCAGAACTCTTGTGCTGTGGTTGTTACGGACTAGGTAAACTTACTCACAGGGTGAGGCGACCTATGGTTTCCACAACTTCACTGACGGGTTGCGTAAGGGGATCAGTCAGCAGGGAGCAGGCAGCATTGTCCTGACAGTTCCTTGTCTGGTTAGTGGACAGTGACCAGTGCCATGGCACATGCCACAGCTGAGTGACCCGCAGACTCGTCCTTTGTGTAAAAGGGAGTGTGTGAGATCAAAACTGCAGGGCCACAGTGCACTGGTTACTCGTTCCTTGTACCTTCCGTCTTGTTCATTCTGCAGCTGTCTCGTGCTTTGCGCCACCATGTAACTGGTGTGACATCAAACAGTTTGACAGTTCATACATTAATATTACAGCCTTAATACAAACACATTTCCGCTCCTATTACTCTTCAGTTAACAACATTATAAATAAAAAATCTGAATACCTTTACAGTTAACATCATTACAAATGACCCTCAAAGACTCATCATAAGGCATTTGATTTATATCATGACAATTAAGTCGTAATTACAATCCTCTGACTTAAAATTTTCAAGCCCATGTTTTTATTTTAATAAGGACAGTTTGTTAAACTTATATTTCTGTTGGGATTTTTGGTGAGATTTATGTTATTGGTTGATTATTTCCATGTATTTATCGAGATTCATACGTACTACTGATTATCCCAAGGAAATCTACCGATACTTAGTAAACAATTCGCAATTACTTGCATGCTTGCAGTAGTTTACCTATAAACCCAATTCTATTGTGGCCACCCTACACAATAACCCATCTTATCCATCTACTTTTGCTACTTTTCATCCAATAATTTTGTCATCACCTTCCATTTGATTTTCTACCTCCCACTATGGGCTCTCTAAATTGTGGAGATCATTTACCTGAAACGTTAGTACAAACATAATATGGTTCTCTACTTGTAGCTGAAAATTACGGCGCAAAGTTCTCTTACATTATAAGTCATTTGTTTTGGTGGTTCGCTCTTACATTATCTTCACTTATCCTTACCGTTGGTTGTATTGTTTCACATTCACAATGGTTCTTGGTCTTTCCATCTCTGATTGTAAGCCCATGATTATCTTACTCTTTCTTTCCTCTTTGGTAGTGCCAGGTTCACTCTTTTATCGTCTCTTATTCCTTTTCTTTCGTCATGGTCTTCCTCCAAAAGTTTAAATATCTGTCCTGTCAACAGTACATGCAATATACAGAAATTACCACATGATACTCTCATCAAACTAGCAAATACTATGTAAATCTGCGCATTCTTTCACTCATCAGCTATATCCTTAAAGGACTGCGTTCCTTCACATCTGCTATTCTCGCCCTCAGGTGATCTTAATGCTACATAATGTAACAAACATAAATACAAATCGTCAATCTCAGTGGCTTCTTGACCAGCGCTCCTTCGCACTGACGAACATATATAAAAAAAAGTGGCTTCAGCTAGTATGCACATCTTAGTGGACAGCCACAGCCAATGATCTGTGTAGTGTTTCTTATCACATTATCTCCTACACCATTTTCCTGACTTCTCCTGATGACAAATGGACTTGTTACATGGGCAAAGTCTGTTTCACAACTACATCGCTCTCTTAATTTTTTCAATGATTATTTCATGATTTCTTACAACAGACCTGAGACTGAATTTCGTGTCTCTGCTTCTACAAAAGTCTTATTCCTTAAACATATTGACATGCAAAATATGGTGTTTTCCAAATGATTTGTTGCTTCTATGACATTGTTATGAACTATTTTCTGCACACATTAAGGCCCATACAATACATAAAAGAATTAGCTGCTTAGATATCGCCTCTTTTTGGATCGCTTCCATGGTAATAATAAAACTTTTTTGCCCATAGCAAACTTAATTTCTCTTCTCAATCCTCTCTGATTTCCCTCCCTCTTCTCAGCTTTCACAATTATTCTCTCCAATGCTAATTTTACGATTTCCTGTGGCATTTACGTCTAACAGGTGGGTAGTCTACAATTCCTTATATTCTATTTAGAGGCAGTTGGTTTGTCATAACTAATCTTGGTGCCATTCCAGTAGCCTCATGTGAGAAGTCATTGATAACATCTTGAAATACTGCAAGATATATGTTCCATGATCAGTGTAGATTATGGTAGTATAAACAGCAGATTTTAACAATGTCTCTCATTACCCTCCCTGTGGGTTTGAAGCTCGGTGGTATCGTGAGATCTAGATTAATAAAGTCCTTCCAGTACTTTGATCCAAAATACAGTCCATTGTCTGACAAATCCCTCCTCACTTTTTTAACTCCATGAATAAAATAGTTGTTGAAACCTCTCATTTCTGCTCTACTGGTGATGTTCTTCAGTTTTGCAAACGTTACATATTTCGAGGTAAGTTCAGTGGTCGCTAATAGGTATTGATATCCCCTATGAGAGATCAGTATTGGCCCAAAAAGTCTGTGGTCATGATGCTTCTTAGTGAGATTGGGAACATAGGTGGCTCATATGTGGCAGTTGTAGGTTTTGCCTTTCGACATAGTGGACATTTACTTAGTACCTTCTATACCCTCCTCTTACTATTATTAAAGAGCAATGGCCCTCTAACTTGACATAAAAGTTTTGGGATCCAAAATGAAAATGACAGATGCATATACCAAATTGGTTTGTTGATAAATTCCTCTGAGACATATAGTAATCAATTTGTCTCAGTTGGTTTGGTACATCTAAACAGAACGTTATTCCTAATCAAATAATACTGCGTAATGTCCGCCACTGTCCTTTCTCGCCATTGCTTCTTAACCTCCTTTAACAATGGAAACCTGTTCGGCTCTCTGCCAATGTTATTAAGCAATGAAACCACAAAATTTTCAAATGTTGTCTTCTTGCGGTGTAATGCATCAAAGTTATATCTTTGATCCTATTATTAGTATTGCATGTACACCCCTTAGGTGCTGTGATACTGCTTCCATGGCTATGTTTTCTTTTTCTATAATGTGTATTACATAACATTTAAACTCTTACAGATAAGCTGGTCAACGTGAAAGTCGTCCATATGTCAGTTTTACCGTCATCAGGAACTCCAAGGCTTCGTGATCACTGTATTCCTTCATTCCTCGTCCTGTCAAGAAATATCTATATTTACTGAATCCCCATTCAACAGGTAAGGCTTCTAATTCTGTCACTGAACAGCTTTTTTCTGCTTTACTCAAAACACAACTGCCAAAGGCTACGGTTTTCTTCATTATGTCTCCATCCAGTTCGAATTATTGAATGAAGTAAATGAGAAGACTGGTCCATGTGTGTCTGTGCCTTTGCAAAATTCCTTACTCATGTCTAGGTGAAACAAAAGTGACGATCTAAGTAGTGCTCCTTTCAGTTCTTCAAATTTGCTTTTTTCTGCCTCGGTCCACTTCCAGGTTACATTTTTGCCTTCAAACGACACGTGTTAGGTGTAGTAAGCATTTCTCTTACAAACCGCTTGTATGAATTAGCTAATCCCAAAAATGCATGCACTTGTCACTTAGTTCTTTATTTATTTATATATTTAACCTGATCTGACTAGGGCCATCATGCTCTCTCTTACATTGGACAAGGGTTTCACACATACAGTACTTTTTTACATCATAATTACCTAAGTAATAACACTGTGAATATGACAAATAGTATTAACATGATCTGAGTGTCTATATTGTCACTGTGAGTAAGCAAGCACTTACCGTCAGCTAATAAAGTTAATACTGGCAGTACTTGTGTTACTATTGATGCTGCTCTTAACAGTGATAGTAGTAATAATAATAAATATGACAACAATAACAGTGTGATAGTGGCATATATAAAAAGAATTTAAAGGTGTACAAAATAGATGTTTGTTGGCATGGAGAATCTTGGGGTGAGGAAATTTAAGGTGATTGCACCAGCTAATAAGACTGGGAAATGAGAAAGATCTATTTGGAAAGAATGATGTACAAGGATCACGAGTAGGTACAGGGAGAACGGTAATCATTATTGTTGCTTTAATAGACGTATCATAAACTGTCTTCATAAGCTGGAGATGTTATTCAGTCCTCTAATATACAGCAGGAGGTTATTCCAGAGTGGGGTTCATGCAACTGAAAAGGACTTCGAGAAAGTGACTCAACGATGGAGTAGGACAGAAACGATTTTGCTCTGAATTGAACAGGTGTTTCAGCCATTTTGTTTAGACAAGAGCATTAAGGTTCAGGAGCTATATGAGAGACAGCATACGTTGAATGACAGTACAAAATACACTGGATATGCAAATTTTCGTGCTTGTCTGTACGCTGTCAGGATAGCTGTGCCAATGATGGTGAAATATGATCAAAGTGTCGAACGTCGCAGATAAATGGTTTCTCACTTTCCTAGATCTGTCCGGATTCCATCGGCACGCATCACATGTCTTAAGAAACAACATTTTTGCGCCAAAAACTCTTATTTTTCCAAATTAATAGTTACCCTTTTTTCTTTGGAAGCTTTAAGTAATTGATGTAGGATCCTGTCGTTCTCTTCCAATATATTTCCTGCTATAAGTATGTCTTCAACATACAGTGTAACTGTATCCTTTAATGCCTCATTGATCATGGATTCTAGTCCTCTAATGAAACCAGATGGTGAAACATTTAATTCAAAAAGTAACAAAAAATGCTGTACACTGGTGACAGTCCAAGTGCACCTCTACTTGCCAATAGACGAATAGCTAACCAATAAATCGAATGATGTGAAGACACATACTCCATGAATAGTTCTTGAGGCGCCTCTGGTCTAGCTGTCTCCATCTCAATTACGGTAGTTACATATCACACTTGGTTATTATACGAACTAGTTGCTTCTTCTATCACGCCTTCTCTCAACATTCCAAGACCATCTCATACATATACAAAAAGGTCGAGTCCCAATATTGCTTCAGCTGTTAAACCTTTTATGAACATAAAGTTCGCGTAGAAGCTATGCATTCGGCCTGTAAAGCCTACCCTCAGTGTTCTTTAACATCGGCACTCATGCCACTCACAACACCTTGTATCTTCATGTTTAGTGTTTTAAATTCTAGTATCCTCCTTATCGCCAAAATCACACATACATTCACCTAAAGCTGACACTTGGCTAGTTACATCTAGCATACAATGGTCGATTCATCCATTTAAAGCTACGTTAAGGATGGGACACTTAGTCTCGTCGTCCTCTCTTAATAATGCGATCCCAAGCTTTGTAAAATCCATGTAGAACGCTCCTGCCGTCCTAGCATCTAGAACGGTCCTCCCAGGAGCGGTTGTGACTCGTCAACTGCAGGAATCATTCATTTGTTCTTCGTTCCTTTGGTTATTTCTTGGGTCAGGTCCACGTACTTCCATTAATGTGACTCTTCCTTTTCACTGATCGTTACATCTCCACGAGTTCCTCTGTCATCTGGTCGATATTGTGATCACTACCGTCTGTAATCATTCCGCCAATTCCATCCATTTCCATTTCTTGGCAGTGGATGTCTCGCTCACTAATTTAGGTTATTTGTGGCTGGTTTTCCCGTAGAAAATGCGTCTGTATAAAGTTCACAGATTCCCTTTCTTCTGTACTACGACTGTATCCGAACTCTTGCATTAGTTGTTGGAATCTCCATACATCTTGCGTGCACCTTCCGGCTGTTACAATTTCTCTCTGTATTTGACACTGCAGTTTCGTCAAACAAATGAAGATTAGCTCTGCTGGCTCATAAGGCACATCTAGGAATTGATTTCTGTCGAGCATACCCATGAAATACTGTATGGGTCCCACCAGCTCGATTTTACATAATGTTCCATCGTCAATATCTCCAGTTTAGTTTGATCTTGCTTTACTTTTGACTAGTACTAGTGAAGAAAAGCCTGTTTGAACTTTTCGTGCGTCTTACACTCTTCTGCAATCACTCTCATTGTCGCTGCTGCCTCCCCTTTGAGGTGTACACAGACAAAGTTAATATTCAAAACTTGCGGTCACGATATAGACGAAGACTCCGGGAACTGCTCAGTCCAAATCTTTGGGTGTAACCTGTTCGATGCATTCGGAAACAACGAATATTTTTGGACTGACACTAACTGCTCTGTCATCTGTTCTTCATCTACACCGTACGATGAAGTTGGGAGCTGAATGTGTTGGTATTGCCCTGATGTGACGTGACCTGTCCGTGAGTTCTCTTAATTCCTCTTCCTCCCGAGTTTTCTCTTCTTCACTTTGGTTCATCTCATTTCCTCTTCCTTCTCTTTCAGTAGCACAGCTAACGTTTCTCTGTTCCTTTGATTAATGTGGGTCTACGTCTTCTTCAATTGTCTTAAATCTCTAATCTCTTCATCCTCACGTAGGATTGCTGGTAGGGCCCTACCGGATGTGGTTTCATTATACGTTGACAGCTGCTCGATGGTGGTGGTTAATAACTACGTCTTGCTCTATGACTTTGCCTGACGTATTCTTCTGTGATTCGTTGTTCTAAGGATTGTTTTCAGTGTTTTGTGCGTTGGTGTCAACAGTTTTCTTTAATCCGCCAGGATCCCTTTTGTATCTTGCATCAGTGTCTCTACATTCATATTTTAATCTTGAGTTTGCTGTCCTACTTTCTTCGTGGTCTGTTTCTGTGCCTCTGTAACCTGATCATCAATGTTTTTGTGTGATAATTTAATCTGATCTTCCGGTTTCTTTATAGGATCGTTGAGTTTCTTATTTCCAATCACGACTTGTTCGCCTATTGTTTTGTTTAGATTCTCAATCTGTTGCGTCCCTCTTTTTCTCGCATTTCTTAGATCGCTCGTCATTCGCTTCCTCACTATTCTTAAATGTTTCCCAACTTTTCTTGTATAAATCTTCACTTTTTTTGAACTTTTCAATCAGGAAATTCTGCAGGTCGAATCCGCCGGTTGTTGAGGTATGAGCTCATGAGCTACGTCAGTCTACGCTGTGTTTTCATGGCCTATTACCCAGAAAATCTTCGCTACACTTCATATTTCACTGTTGTCTTCTCTCCTATATTCAACTTCCGACATATACTCATTAACTTGTTCCTGACTTTGCCTGTTCTCAACATTCGTTTCACTTTACGATTGTTCACCCCACAGCGAACAAAAATGTACAAATTGAACATTGCTTCTAAAGCAATTGAAAGTTCTCTCTCTACCTCTTTCATTCTCTCTGAACTTGTGCACTTGTGAATTTCGGTATGCGCTAACAGAAATCTCTTAACTTCGACACTCCTAATGTTTGAATAAGACTTACTAACCTTCAGTAAAATGCTCAAGTACCACACCACAATTGCAATTTATTGCCATCATAACACAAAACGTACAAAGTACTCAGAAAATAGAAAAACAATTAAAATCCCCTTCAAAAGTTTGACAATGACCTTCAGCTGGACAAACATGGACGTATACCAGCCTTCACTTTTTCCGAAATAAAACCTAGAAGGTCACAAGCCAACAACTGAAAAAAAGCTTATTTTAGTCAATTTGATGATTAATGAGATGAGAAACGCAAATACTTCTTCAAAATAAGTTTTAACCGGAAAAAAAGTTTCGCACAGATATAACTGCTGTGTCAGGAGTTTGCAAGTAAACGTATCCTGAGCAGAGTCTCAAATTTCTAAGATTACGTTGTTCCATGTGCCGTGTGGGTCGAATACCTTAATTTGAATCTTTAATTAAATATCTTGATTTGGTCCTGTATATCTGATATAAGTAAATCACCACCCATCAAAACAATAATAAAGGAATACACTGACTACGAAATTAAATAAAGATGTCAGTGAATCCAGTTTATTACACATATTTAATTATATTGAAAAGAAAACGTTTAACAATCACTGAAAGTAATGAGGTAAAGCTTTGGCAAAACTGGATATGAGATGCGTTTCAAGTGAACGCTAATATGGACAGTCGTACCTTGATTGCCATAGCTTAGAGCACAGGGATAGAAAACACTACAAAAGGGTATTTGTGTGCACATAATGCCAGAGTTGAAAGTATGTTGAACCTCTAATTGCAAACAAGCCTTCAGAATAAAGATTTAAATTACTCAACGTCGTTATAAATGATTCGCCTTGCCCTACAGTTTGCTTCACTGTTCTCACCGGGGGTCACTCATAATCTGCAAGTGGCGGTTAACGTGGCTGCAAAATCAGTTTTTGGCTCTGTACCGACAACTCCTTTTAATATCCATCTAAGTTCACCTCATCTGGATGAGAACCACTTACCCCATACGAGTCTGGAAAAGCCGTCTAGAAGTGAAGTTTGCCCTAGAAGGAGCCTGCCCGAGAGGTTACTACTTGCAGAGTGCTTCCGAAAAGGAAAACTCTGTGTTCTGTATTTTTCGGCGTCGCGTGATTTTGACTGGCTAGATAACAATTCTTGTGGGTGCCGACCAGTAAGACGTTATCTTACAAGACCCTGGTCTCCCTCTTACCAGCATTTCAAGTGGTTAACCAGTTACGGAACTTGTTAGTGTTGGTGCTCCAAAAGTGTCCGACATACTCCCTTTCTCTCTATATCCGTGTGCTGATCAGTTAGGAAAGAGCTGTGCCAGCACAGTCGCACTTCTTACTCCCACCTCTAAACTATTTACGTGTATCAATGGTAGACGTTTTAATATTTCCTTAAACATTCTGTCTTGGAGGCACCTGGGAAAAGTCTAGGCCTCTCACGATGTTCAGAGATTTCCATGACCACACAACTTGGGAAAAGCAGACTCTGTTGGCCGGCGCACCCTATATGACTTCGTACACTCGGCAGCAGAGCGACTTTCTTCAACTTCCGTTGTTCCACAAAACACGGACTGGCCTGAAACTATACCTGTGTGGCGTTTCCTGACACACGATGGGCGAGTGGTAATTCTTTGAATAGAGCTCTTCCCTCATTCTCCGCGGAGTGCAGCCTGCTTTCTCAGTAGCTTCTCATTTAGCTGTGTATGCTGTTTAATATAGGAAATCATAATGTAGATAGTTAAGTGCTGGCAGTCACTGATGCTGTTTCACATTTAATTAACCCGCGGGGTTTCATTTATTTAAATTTCATTTGGTGGTTTCTTACGTGTCTTACGTTAGTTATGGGACAGTTTAGAAAGAAACGGTCATGTGGCGGTATATGCATAGGAAAAGTCAAGCCAGTCCAGGGAGGAGTGCTTAGTGCCATAGACGAAGAATCGTGTTCCTTTACCGCTTAAGTCAATGCAGTGGAGGAAGGTACTGCCGAACTTCCAATCCGGATTTTGAAAATGAAAATCGCAAAAATAAAAATCGTAAAATACCAAATCAAGACTGGAAATCATGCACCAATTACATAGCGCTCATATAGGATGTCGCCAAATGAACGACAGACGATCAGGGAGTAGATGGAGAAGATGCTGCAGGGTGACATCATTGAACCTTCAGAGTGTTCTTGGTCCTCTTCTGCTGTCCTTCTGAAGAAGAAGGATGACGGATGGTGTTTCTGCATTGATAACCGACGACTGAACAAAATCAGTAAAAAAGATGACTACTCGCTGCCGTGCACTGATGATAGTGAGAATGATATGAGGATTCTGGCTCTCTTTGCATTTCAAGGGTCTGCTGAAGGTCATTATATGTCCATCAAAGGAACACGTGATGTCATAAACGACTTTGGCACATCTCCATATGGCATCATCAATGACACTGACTGTATGACATCACAAGATGGCGGGGAATATAAAAACTAAAGATGGTAGATGGTAGGAAATATAGTTAAACATGGTGGATGATGATAAATTTAAAATTTAAAATTGGTGGAAGATAGGGAATTATAAAAATTGAATTTAGTAGATATTAGCAAATTTAAAAACAATGCAAAATGGCACTGGCAGAAAAGTTTTTACAGCCAGTCACACTTCAGCACACACGCTTTTGACAAAGCTCTCCAGTTCAAAAAACCCTACAGCGATTCCACTCACCATTATTTATGAAATAAATTTCATAAGCGTGCACACACTCTCTCACACACACACACACAAAGAGAGAGAAGAGAGAGAGAGAAAGAGAGAGAGAGAGAGAGAGAGAGAGAGAGAGACAGAGAGAGACATAGAGATACACACAACCATACTTCAGTTTTATGTGAAATACTGTATGGTCTTTTCAGTAAATATCGTCTCTCTGACAAAATACTGTGCTGTCTCATCATCAGTATATTTTATGTCTCTCATTTTATTTCACGTGCTGCACTGCCTAATCACCAGTAATTTTCATCATACTCTTTCTAATATATTGCAGAGGAAACGGGAAAGGAAAGAAAAACTCAAACAAAAAATACTCTATAAAATTTAATATAAAAAAAGATTATATTACAAAGAAAGTATGTTGTAACAGATCGAGTAAATATTTGAGATGTCTCCATCAGTTAACCAAGTCTTCACAGCTGTTTTTGTCGTAATAAAGTTGAAATGATACTGAATTGCATTTTGTGGGCAAATGGTATGTAATATTAACAATATATCATTAATGTAGCAATCAACCAGTCTGTTATATTGAAACAAATCATTTAACTGTAATAATTACAAATACACTCATACGTATCATACACTTTAGAAGCAAGAAAGTGTCCGGAATTTATAAAGCATTCCTTCTTGAGCAACTGCGTTATCTTCTTACTCACTTCTGAAAAAGAGTTGGATTAGAACCAAATCCAGCGACTTTGTCTGTGAGAAACAAACACTCCTTCAAATCAAACACAGAATCACAACAATCTTCTTTTTGACAGCGAACATTAATTTCTCTTACTGTTTCAGTGCATGATACCTTATGAACAGGAACTAGTATTTTCTGTACTTGGCACATCTGAAAAAAAGTTTATGTGTATTACTGTTTTCAGACTCATTCTTCCATGATAAATCATGCAGACAGTACCACTGTTGAGCAACACTAGTTCAGCTTTGCTGTTGGCAGAGAATTTAGATGGTAGATATATTTTGCAGTCCTTCAGATAAATCAACACTTCTGCTCCAAATGTGGTTGTCAACGCGTCTTGCTCTCAAAATTGGGCACCACTCATTCTTCTCCAGTACATTCCAGAAGCTTGAAGTTTGATAACACAGAAGCAGAATAATCTCTGCTTTTTTGAATTACAACAAGTAACTGGTAAGCAAAATAGAAATTTTGTTAGTATCACAGTGCATATTAGACTTAAATGTTTTCTAGTTTGATGACATACGCTCAAGTTTCATGACATAGTCTCAGAGATCAGTAGCAGCAGTATCAGTAGCACATGTAGCGAATGTGCCAATTACTTCTGCTAATAGTTCAAATGGTTCAAATGGCTCTGAGCACTATGTGACTTAACATCTGTGGTCATCAGTCCCCTAGAACTTAGAACTACTTAAACGTAACTAACCTAACGACATCACACACACCCATGCCCGAGGCAGCGGTCGCGTGGTTCCAGACTGAAGCGCCTAGAACCGCTCGGCCGCTTCGACCGGCTGCTAATAGTTATTTCGTACTTACACGCAATGCTCTGCTGAAGCAGCAGTTACTGATTTGTTCTGACAAACAAGGCAGGAAGATTGGGTTTAACGTCTCGTCGACATCGGAGTCATTAGAGACGGAGGACAAACTCAGATTACGTCAAGGATTGGGAAGGAAATCGGCTGTGTCCTTTCAAAGGAACCATCCCTGCGTTTGACAGGAGAGATTTAGAGAAATCACGAAACCTAAGCCTGGATGGCTGGACGTGGGTTTGAACCGACGTCCTTCCGCATGGAAGTCCTGTGAGCTAACCGCTGAGCCACCTCGCTCGGTTTCTGACAACATCTAACATGCAACAGTGCTTAGACACCAGGTCAGTACGTTTCGAAATCTCCAAGCATTTCATAAACAGGTCAGGATAAGTTGAGGCATGCAAAATGCATGGTCAGCGACTTCAGACTCGCTGATGCCTGACTTCATCATCAGCGTGCAATCGCCGTTGTGAAGCAGTTACATATTTTATGTTACATTTCTAACAGTATTCATTTTCCTTTCGAAAGACATCGTAAATTGCAAGCAACAATCGATGTATCTCATAGTTTCACTTCAATGTATAGTATATCATTATCATGTGAGTTATTGCCTAATACATTCAATACTAATAAGAAAACTAATCGCTCTACCTATTCATTCAGGTCACTGCATAGGATATAGTCGATACCTACCAGTGATTTATTGAATCAGAACGTTGTCATCCTCATCTTAATCATCCCCTTCTACTCCTCCTCCAGTATCTCTACCTTCTGTTTTCATATATGCACTTTTCTTTACTTTGTCTTTGTGTTCTTCATCGTTGTGCGTCTTCTTCTTTCTGAATAACTGTCCTTCTTGAATCAGTCTCTGAGGAATGCGTCTGATAGGAAGTAGACGTGCGTGCTTCTTGAACCGCATCTTCTCCTCTGACAAAACCTGGCGAGATTTTTTACATCCAACTTTAGGCAGAGCTGGGTTTGGGTCTGAAATAGCATTTTCTCCCATAAGGATATGTATGTCATTATTTGTCAGTAATAATGCACCAATTTCGATAATGCAGGCCTGTAATTACAACCTCTGTTGGAATTGATATATCTGCAGGATAGATAACTTTGCTTATGGGCACGCATAGCCTTGAGAATTTTACCGTAATTTTGAAGATCTTGTGTTGTGTAATCCTTTTCAGGAAATTTAACTTTAAACAATAGGTTAAATAACCTTACTTTGTGAATTATCAAATCATGTCCATTGATATTTACTGGAAAATGACAAAGTCTGATGCCGTATATAGTATCATGCGTTTTCTCTATTGGTTCAACAAAAATGATGCTGAAAGGTTACCCTCTGTCTCTGCTACAATTTTCTTTCATGACTGTTTTTCATCACCACTACCATCTTAGACATAGTAATCATATTTTCCTCCTACAAAAACCCTTTCCTCCTCCTCCTCCTCCTCCTCCAATACTTCCACTTTCTGCTTTCAGAAATTCATTGTTTTCTTCCCCTTCATCTTAGTCTTCGTCTGTCTTCTCTTTGCAGAACAGCTACCTCAATGCCTATAGTTGTTGAGTATCAGGTTTAAATACGTTTATCAGTACATAGTCAGCCTCATCTTGTCTATTTTGCAGCAATGCGTGTTTTCTGCTGCTATGTCGTCGACATATTAACATTCTGCTATTAAGATTACACTTTCTACCAGTGTAATTGATAGGCATGTTGACGACTAGCTCAAACGGCAACTGAATGGACTGTAAGTAAACGTATCATTTTATAACACTGTTTGCATGGGTAAATTGTTAACAGGTTAAATAATAGTTGCACCCATTACCCATTACCCATTACTCATTATCCGTTACATAGTGCTTATTACCTGGTACCATTACTCATTTACCATTATTCACTTACCATTTACTGTTTACAGTTTACCCAATACCCATTTACCATTATCCATTGCACATTACCTATTATCTGCTGCCTGTTTACCCATTATATGTTTACCGTTTAGTCATTTGCCCCTGTTTACCATTGATGACAAACAACGAGAGCATAAAACAGCAGTTGATTTTATTTTGCAGATTGAATTTTAGCGGAACATTAGACGAAGTAAAACTCATCTTAAGTAACTCCATCCTCGTATTTCTAATTTGTTAATCACATTGCAAAAGCAAACGTTGGTTTTTAACTATTTATGGAGGGTCCAAATTATACTCGTCATATAAGAAAAAGACAAATATCACAAATTATACTGTATGCTTGTGGCGACAATGGAAATTAATAAGTGATCTTGTAAGTTTTCAAGCAATAAATAGCTTTTGTTATCTACCTCGCAAGATGGATAGCCCCTAGAGCACGAAATTGTGCTTCAACGAGAGGGTTCTCACTTAATTCTGAAAATTCAATATAACTCTCTCCAGACCACTGTTCTCTCAAAGTATCTGGAATAAAACGGAGGTATCAAGACAAAGCAACTTGACCCATAAGTTCCTTCACGTTTCTGCACTGAATTTATTTTAAAATTTATTGACATCTATTCCAGACCAAGTGTTTTTAATGTTATTTGGGTTTGGTATAGACAGACCTGTCATTCTAAAATTCAACTTTTTCGGAAAAAGAAACCTTAAAGTAAAAGGCGCGAATTGCCTGGAATAAATAAAATACACTGAAGTAAGAGAAGGCAGTATTTATTTAGAAAACAGCTATTTCTGTAGTTGCTGCGCATGATGGCCACGTAAACAAACTTATTACTTCTGAGTTTGATTTCATAGGTCTAATGTCTGCAAGGTAAGTATAAGAGATCTTTTTCCAAAACTTTTTCAGGCAAAACACACGCACCGTAAATAGTATCTGTGCTCAATGCTGTTGTATCAAAAACTCATGCATTAATATAGGACTGAAAACTCAATTTCACAAGAATTTTGTAGTCAACTTTTGCCTGTTCTTTTCCATAGTAAGTTCAATGTCTGAAACATGTGTAAAATTGTGAGTGCTGAAAGAGTAATGGGAGACAAGTTTCTGGTGTGGAAATAACATTGTTTATGTGGATAACTCTCAACGACAAGTGCACTTTAAGCGGTAAATTGGATCAGCGGTGGTGCCCATGTGTGTTTTGCAGTGTGGCATGTCTATTACGCAGAGCAAAGAGTCAAATCCAATGAATGTAGTCAAGTACGGGTTTTAAGAAAAAGTAAAACGCTTCGCCAGCGATTCCAGTCTTGCCAATGCCTGCTCACCTGCCTTGCGACACTTTACGATCATTACAGAACAATTTATATGTGGAATTTAATTAATTAGAGCCTCGATTGTGATGAGATTAGATTAGATTAGATGGAGTAAAGTAATCGAATTTTGCACATGTGCAAGTGCTACTTTATGGAATTGGATAAATACTTATCAGTATGGCACAAAATCAAAAAAATTCAGAGTGTTTGGATACTTTTGTCTATTCCGTAAAGTACTTTATGAGTGTGTCTTATAAACAGCATAGTGAAACTTTTGGACGTGGTGGGCTTTGGCAACAATATATATACTGCACTGCGACTGGCAGTAAAAATTTTCTCACCAATACCATCTAGCACTGTGATTGGTTGAAAAATATTTCCCACCAACACCATATTGCAATTTTTAAATTTGCTGCCCATCAACATAATTAATTTTTAAAATTTCTTTCCTTCTGTCATCTTGAATTTTTAAATCTTGTTAAAATCATGTGTTCAAAGTCATTGATGATGTTTACTGACATGTGTCAAGTCCATTCATTATGTCATGTGTGCATGTGACAAACACATGTTGACTTTCAGGAGACACTTGAACGTCAAAGTGAGCTAGAATTCTCAAAGCATTGTTACTGACGACATTCTACACTGTACAAAACGAGCGAAGTATTTCTCACCTTGTACATGCAGACAGTCTGCTGGAAAATTGAGGCTGATGAGGTTGACTGGGAAATTAATGTCCTCGTAACTCTTTATGGCCCTAATGTGTTCAAACTTACGCCGTTCTGGCTATGTAACACTCTATTTATCTTTTAACATATGATGCACGATCTTCTTCAACACCTTAATGGGTGATGTGTCTTAGCTATTTACATGATATTGTCGTTTAGTCGAACACATTTAAAGAACATCTAAGCCGCCTGACAACTGTGTTCAATTGTATTTGGACTGTAGGTCCTGCTTGAATCCAAAGAAGAGCCTCGTCGTTGCCCAAGAAATAAAAAACTTGGGACGCCTAGTTAATGGTGATGGTGTCCACTCGCATCCAGAGAAATACGAGCAGTCACAGATTTTCTCACTCCTCAACACACTGGTAATGTGAGAAGTTTTCTCTGAATGTACTACCGGCGAGTCATCAAGGAATTTTGTATCATAGCACGTCCCTTGCAACAGCTACTGCAGGGAGACATCAAATCATGTTGGAACGAGGCGCAAAACAGATTTTTACTGGTTATTAACGAGACAATAACATCTTTTCCAGTTCTATCAATCTATAACGAGAATGTCTGAACACAGTATCATACCAACGCTAGCGGTTATGGGATGTAGGTGCAGTTCTTGTACAAGTTAAGGAATGTGAAATAAGGAGTTACTTGGATAAAGAAGCAACGGCACAACGAGGATTCATCTACTGGCAATAACGGCTGTAGGGATTCGTCACTTGCTGATTACGTGTTCAACGACTGTAGATCACTCTTCATACTGCAGCTGACCAGTTGCAACAGTTATAAGGCCTCATCTGTGAGTGCCATTCACTTTTGGGCAGTGCCATTCACTTTTGGGCTGAAAAATGTGGCAGCGTGAGCTTCCACAGCGCTCTCCAAGTTCGAGGTGAACAACTTTAGAGTCGAAATGGAGTGCCTGCTGTTGTTTTTGTCCATAAAAATGGGCCCTCAGATTTATTTGGCAAACCATTCACCACTGTGACGGACCACCATTCTCTACATTGGCTAACTACCGAGATGGGCACTGACAATTCAGAAGTATGACGTCGCAGTCGAATAAAAAACGAGATGGAAACACTTGGACGCCAGCTGACTTAAGAGGAATTCCTATGGTAGTCGCAGCAGCATGGATCAAATCCCGATCCTCACTGTGTTAAATATCGCTGCTCATGAACAGAGGAGAAAACCAGCATTGCTGAAAACCATAAAAGCCTTGAAGGAGGGGAACCGAACAAGGGTGAATTCCAATTACTAAACGGAACATTGTACAAGAGAAACTATGATCCGATGGGGCGAAAATTGTTTTCATCATCTCAGCTACAACGTATGACCATACGGAATGAGATTTTCCATAATGAGGTTTTCACTCTGCAGCGGAGTGTGCGCTGATGTGGCAGATTAAAACTGTGCGCCGGACCGAGACATGAACTCGGGATCTGTCTTTCGCGGGCAAGTGCTCTACCTTCCAAACTTCACAGTAGCTCTTCTGCAAACCTTGCAGAACTAGCACTGCTGTGCCTCAGCCACAGTCTACGGGATGTTTCCAGAATTAGATTTTCACTCTGCAGCGGAGTGTGCGCTGATATGAAACTTTCTGGCACATTAAAACTGTGTGCCGGATCGAGACTCGAACTCGGGAAATTGTGAGGACGGTTCGTGAGTCGATGTTGAACAGAGAGACTGGGATACAATACTGTCTCTCGTGACATTCGCACAGAACACCCCGATCATGACACTACAGGCTTTACATCATTCTTTCTATTCTGCGTCGTGAGTTCGAAACGACAGCAGATAAACTGTTCCTGTTCCAGCCGGACGATATTCAGGGTGACTACGTGGAAAGCTTCATCATCAGGACCGAAGAGGCAAGAGAGGTGGCTTGCAAACAAATGTCGAATACCCACGAGAAGGATCGAGAGTGTTGTATTGTGCGAGCTACAATGCCATCCCAAAGATGTTCGGGCTCACATACTGTTCCTCTTCGTCGGAATGTCTTGGGTCAAACTCGTCTAGGGGTTGAACCGCGCCGGCCGGAGTGGCCGAGCGGTTCTAGGCGCTACAGTCTGGAACCGTGCGACAGCTACGATCGCAGGTTCGAATCCTGCCTCGGGCATGGGTGTGTGTGGTGTCCTTAGGTTAGTTAGGTTTAAGTAGTTTTAAGTTCTAGGGGACTGATGACCTCAGAAGTTAAGTCTCATAGTACTCAGAGCATTTGAACCATTATTGGTTGAACCGCACATGCCGCATTACACACTCTAAATTAGACACTTGTGACCCTTTGGTTAAATTATCTGGCTGATGGCAACTTTGCGAAATACAAAGTTAATAAACATATAATAATAGTAATAATAATACACTCCTGGAAATGGAAAAAAGAACACATTGACACGGGTGTGTCAGACCCACTATATTTGCTCCGGACACTGCGAGAGGGCTGTACAAGCAATGATCACACGCACGGCACAGCGGACACACCACGAACCGCGGTGTTGGCCGTCGAATGGCGCTAGCTGCGCAGCATTTGTGCACCGCCGCCGTCAGTGTCAGCCAGTTTGCCGTGGCATACGGAACTCCATTGCAGTCTCTTGCACTGGTAGCATGCCGCGACAGCGTGGACGTGAACCGTATGTGCAGATGACGGACTTTGAGCGAGGGCGTATAGTGGGCATGCGGGAGGCCGGGTGGACGTACCGCCGAATTGCTCAACACGTGGGGCGTGAGGTCTCCACAGTACATCGATGTTGTCGCCAGCGGTCGGCGGAAGGTGCACGTGCCCGTCGACCTGGGACTGGACCGCAGCGACGCACGGATGCACGCCAAGACCGTAGGATCCTACGCAGTGCCGTAGGGGACCGCACCGCCACTTCCCAGCAAATTAGGGACACTGTTGCTCCTGGGGTATCGGCGAGGACCATTCGCAACCGTCTCCATAAAGCTGGGCTACGGTCCCGCACACCGTTAGGCCGTCTTCCGCTCACGCCCCAACATCGTGCAGCCCGCCTCCAGTGGTGTCGCGACAGGCGTGAATGGAGGGACGAATGGAGACGTGTCGTCTTCAGCGATGAGAGTCGCTTCTGCCTTGGTGCCAATGATGGTCGTATGAGTGTTTGGCGCCGTGCAGGTGAGCGCCACAATCAGGACTGCATACGACCGAGGCACACAGGGCCAACACCCGGCATCATGGTGTGGGGAGCGATCTCCTACACTGGCCGTACACCTCTGGTGATCGTCGAGGGGACACTGAATAGTGCACGGTACATCCAAATCGTCATCGAACCCATCGTTCTACCATTCCTAGACCGGCAAGGGAACTTGCTGTTCCAACAGGACAATACACGTCCGCATGTATCCCGTGCCATCCAATGTGCTCTAGAAGGTGTAAGTCAACTACCATGGCCAGCAAGATCTCCGGATCTGTCCCTCATTGAGCATGTTTGGGACTGGACGAAGCGTCATCTCACGCGGTCTGCACGTCCAGCACGAACGCTGGTCCAACTGAGGCGCCAGGTGGAAATGGCATGGTAAGCCGTTCCACAGGACTACATCCAGCATCTCTACGATCGTCTCCATGGGAGAATACCAGCCTGCATTGCTGTGAAAGGTGGATATACACTGTACTAGTACCGACATTGTGCATGCTCTGTTGCCTGTGACTATGTGCCTGTGGTTCTGTCAGTGTGATCATGTGATGTATCTGACCCCAGGAATGTGTCAATAAAGTTTCCCCTTCCTGGGACAATGAATTCACGGTGTTCTTATTTCAATTTCCAGGAGTGTATCACGAACTAAATTAACGACCCATAAATGATGTAAGCCACACAGTTGCGATTGGGTTAGAATAATATTTATTCAGAAAGCAAACTAATAGCGAAAGTGGTCGTATTTAGAGTTACTGTTACACTCGAGTTCATATCCATTTGATATATTTCTATCATTCACAATCTCATCGCGAAACACAAGTCCAATACTCCCCTTCTTGGGTACGCGAAAAGTTAGTGTTCACACCAGGCGCGCCGCTGTTCACTGTTCAGAGACTAAGTCCCGCGATACTACACAGCGCGAAATTTTCTAAGTAGTTTCACTTCATAGCAACCTAAAGACCTACCGTCCGCTTTCGCGTCTCCACCAGCACTGTCCAGTTTGGTGTCTCCAGCCACACTGTCCGTCTGCCCGCCCCAGCCTCGTTCCCCGCGCGCCGAACATCGTCGCTCAACTGACTAGGGCAGTTCCCTTTCCTGAAGCCGTCCATCTGATTGGCTACAGCTTATTCTACATTATTTTACATTTTAACATATTTAAATAATCAAAGCTTGACCACTTTCACGTTCTAAATAAAGTAACAATAATGTCCATTACATAAAAAACGTTAAATTCTTTTACATAAAACCAATACAATTTCCTTCTTAACTTTGGATGTCACAGCAAATTGCCTTGGACCAATGTGCTTTCTGGTAAATAAATAAAGAACGAAAGTAAATATTATGCACTAAACTTCACAACAAATATTCTATTACCTAATGATTTAATAAGGTATCATGCTTTATCGTTCAATGCGTTTTGTGCAGAGGAAATGATGATCTGATGCTTAACTGAAAATGATGATAATTGAAATTTGCTATATCTTTTAAACAAATAAAGTTACAGAGTTGATATTTACAACGTTTGTCAGTTTAGTGATGCACTTTTATATGAAATGTCGATCTTAAAGATCGACCAAAGCACTCAGATTTTATCGTTCAAGTCTTTGTTACAAAACTTGTTAAATTTACTTTAACAGTAAATCCTGAACTATTATAGACATGATCAATATTCAACTTTTATTGGGATCACCATGAAAATTGATGGAGGATTGCAGATTAAAATTACTGTAACTTGATAGTTACAGTAATAGTTTTCACAAATGTTTCCCTTTATGGCCGATATTAGGTCCACCGTATTTGACACTGCAACGTCTTCTTGACCATAAGAGGCTTCTACTGGGTCTCCCTATGACGTAGGTTCATGTCTGTCTCACTCGCACACTACAGCGCTTAGGCCTCAATAGACAATAGAAGCCTGTGAGTCTCCCCATCTCGTGGTGAATCTGCGCCCTTTGTGGTACGCTGTCCTGGACGACAGAGTTCGTTTCAAAATTCCTGTAGGCTGACTCTTTCGGCCATATATTTTAATACGAGCGCAATGCTCGTTAACTCACAAACGCCAAGCACTAGCCAATGACATACAACGTGGGAAACTTGGTATGGGTTTTTACGCCTGTGAGGAAAGGAGAACTATCGCAAAAGTACTAAAGCAGTGCTTTCGATCGTATCGTAGACTTCGTCGCTTGTTTCTCATCTATGGAAAATTGTCGATATTTCTTAAGTTTTTAATGGCTGCATATTCTAGAATAATCGATATTTGAATAAGTAGCATTATCTGCCGCACAGGAGTTCGGTTCCGTTCTTGTCTGTCTGTACGTTGTTTCCCATAATAAACGGTCTTTCAATGCTAAGTGCTGTGCTTCATTGGCGAAACTGCTTTCGGATCTGGACTTGATTCTCGTTACGACATTACAGTAAAGTTCAGTACTGTTTCGACAATTACAAAGAGGGACGAGGCTATGGTGGTTGTTGTTGCGTATAAAGTACCACTGGGCTGTGCCAGGGGGAATTCATGAAGGTGAGGGATTGGGGCTTTGTGCGTGTTTCCAGGTGTAAGCTTGTATTTGGTATTTTACGTGTGTGATATTGGTCCCTAAAGTGGCGTGTTAGGGTTACTTTTAGGCGTTTGTGAGAAGCTTCTGGTGGTTCGTGTGCTAAATTTTGAATAAGACAGTGGGGCGAAGTTTGTGCTATTTCATAGAATTCTGAGGATTTTTCCTGATTAAATGTGTAAATGGTGGGTTGGCCAAAAAAGTCTCTTACGTGTGTGGGTGTGAGGGGGAGGGGTGGGAGGGGGAGGGGGGTGTATATGCCGGGGCCTGAGATGAGACGGAAAAGTTTGTTCTGGAAACGTTGCAATTGGGTTACTGCGGTGTCTGACACCATAGACCATACTTCTGAGCCATACAAGATGATAGGAAGTATGAGCTGGCGCCCGAGGAGAAGTTTGCACTGTATGGTTAATCCGTCATCTTTCAGCAGCTGGATATAACCTACAGATGGGTGCGCAGCCTTTATTTGCTGCGGTGGTGAGGTACCTGTTCCATTTTAGGCGTCGGTATATTTCATGGCCCAGATAAATAACTGAATTCCTCCAGATCAATTCTCTGCCGTCAATGGTGAGTTGATGGACAGGGAGTTTGATTTTAGGGGTGAAATCGATCGCCTGGCACTTGGTGGGATTTATCTTTATTTTCCAGCGATTACACCACTGTGTTATCTTATCGGGATGCTGTTTGAGGTGGCGGTGTATGAGGAGGAGGCTACGACTGCTTCTGTATATGGCGGCGTTATCCGCATAGAGAGCAATCTCTCCGCCGATCTGCCTAGGAGTGTCATTCGTGTATATGGTTTAAAGCATAGGATCTAAAACCGAGCCTTGGGGGACTCATTCCGCAATCTGCTGCGTCTGGCTGGATTTGTCTCCGTTCCTTAAGAGGTGCTGACGTCCTGTAAGGAAGGAGTCAATGATCCAGGTTATGTGAGCTGGGTACCCTATTTGATCTAGCTTATAGATTAAGTCATCGTGCCAGAAGCGGTCAAATGCTTTTTCTATGTACAAGAACACTGCTCATGTTACTTCTCTCCTTACCCTAGCCAGACAATTGTGTTCTACCAAGCGAAGGGATTGATGGATAGCGGGATGCTCAGCACAGAATCCAAACTCTTCAGGAATAAGTATATTGTTTTCAGTCAGGAATTGACGGAGGTATGAAAGGAATATCAGTTACAGGGTTTTACTCAGACCAGTTAGGAGAGAAATGGGCCTGTAGCTTTCGGGACGGAGCAGGTTTTTATTAGGTTTCCAAGCTGAGAGTAAGTATGTAAGTTTCAGGCTGGCGTTTTAAACGCTTGCTAGGTAGGAAGGTGTTTTAGGAGTAGGGTGCGGACTCGGTAGGGACCAGGAGCCTTGTGCTTACCCTGACGCTTGATGAGTGCGCATTTTGTCTGGTCGTTGACGAGCACGAATTCTGTCACTGGGCGCGTATTCCTTGTCTGAGTTACTCGTCCGATAACTGTTCTCTCCTGCCTGTCGTTCTTGTCATTGTGGATTATGTGAGCTCGGAATTGTGACTCTAATGATTTTGCCATTATTTTCGCCTTTCCTTGCTCGTCATATGCAAAACCGTTTTCGCCGTGGAGTGGCTTGTTTTCTCTGGTGGGATCCTTCCGCTGCCGGGTTATTTTCCAGATTTTGCGTCTGGATATGTCTGCTTTCGCAAGGAGGGAAATAAAGCATACAGTTAGGTAATAAGAGAAAGCTAATCCAGTTTCCAACAAAATAAACTTCCAGTTTCAAATAACATTTCAGAGGCTTAATGGTACTACAAAAATACAAACATGACAGTTTCTGGAAAAAAAAAGAAATACTGGAGATAACAGTGAAGTTACTGAGGGACCCAGATGGGGTCAGTAATACTAACAGTCAAGTTTATCTTGATAAAGCGTCGAAACTCAAAAATGGAAACTATAAACAAATAGATGAAGTGTGACACAATAATTGTCCATGTTGCTAACAAATAAATTAGAAGTGTCAAAAATTAATAAGCCCTCTAAAAGTAAAAAATACTCATGGTCCAGAGAATAAATTTAGCAAGGATAAAAATGGTTTACATTGCTTTTTGATATCACTGGCAGTAATGATAAATTTAATAATCGAATGAGAAATATTTCTAAAAACCAATGATGTGCTCATATAGGAAGGCGAAAGTGTTGACCATTAAATGAGTCATATCTAAGTGATGAATAAACTAGACATGACTTACACTTGGAGAGGAGAGGGAAAGATAAGTTGGTTGAGCTCTCTGCAGATAGCAAAAAATGGGAGGACACCATCCCACAAAGCAAGATCCCTGTGGTGACTTCTATCAGAGAGCTAGCTTTCTTAGTTTAGAATCAGGATTCAGCTAATCTCTTTTGAAACAAGTAAAGAAACGATAGAGCCCCACTTAAGAATAGCTTAAGAATACACAGGAAAGTAAGGTTACCTTATTTCATCAAAATACTAGAGGACCGAGTAGTAAAGTAGAAGACTTCTTGTCTGTTTGGAAAATTTAGAGAGCTCTGAAAAGATAGAAATCGTGTGCCTACCCAATCACCACATAACCTTAGGGTTAGATAAGTTAGATGTAAGACATTACACTGTAGCGGCCTACTCATGTAGAACTAATATATGAAAAAGAGGAGTCGTTACATATATTAAGGTAGACTACAAGTTAAAAACACCGAAACAAGTAGATTTTCTAGCGATCAGCATATAGAAGTGTGTGCTTGTGAAGAAATACTGAAAAACAGTTTGCTTTTAATTGTAACTGTATATAGATCCCCAATCGGAAAATTTGAACTGTCTATGAGGAATCCCCCCCCATGAACCATGGACCTTGCCGTTGGTGGGGAGGCTTGCGTGCCTCAGCGATACAGATGGCCGTACCGTAGGTGCAACCACAACGGAGGGGTATCTGTTGAGAGGCATGACAAACGTGTGGTTCCTGAAGAGGGGCAGCAGCCTTTTCAGTAGTTGCAGGGGCAACAGTCTGGATGATTGACTGATCTGGCATTGCAACATTAACCAAAACGGCGTTGCTGTGCTAGTACTGCGAACGGCTGAAAGCAAGGGGAAACTACAGCCGTAATTTTTCCCGAGGACATGCAGCTTTACTGTATGATTAAATGATGATGGCATCCTCTTGGGTAAAATATTCCGGAGGTAAAATAGTCCCCCATTCGGATCTCCGGGCGGGGACTACTCAGGAGGATGTCGTTATCAGGAGAAAGAAAACTGGCGTTCTACGGATCGGAGCGTGGAATGTCAGATCCCTTAATCGGGCAGGTAGGTTAGAAAATTTCAAAAGGGAAATGGATAGGTTAAAGTTAGATATAGTGGGAATTAGTGAAGTTCGGTGGCAGCAGGAACAAGACTTCTGGTCAGGTGATTACAGGGTTATAAACACAAAATCAAATAGGGGTAATGCAGGAGTAGGTTTAATAATGAATAGGAAAATAGGAATGCGGGTAAGCTACTACAAACAGCATAGTGAACGCATTATTGTGGCCAAGATAGATACGAAGCCCATACCTACTACAGTAGTACAAGTTTATATGCCAACTAGCTCTGCAGATGACGAAGAAATTGAAGAAATGTACGATGAAATAAAAGAAATTATTCAGATAGTGAAGGGAGACGAAAATTTAATAGTAATGGGTGACTGGAATTCGAGTGTAGGAAAAGGGAGAGAAGGAAACATAGTAGGTGAATATGGATTGGGGCTAAGAAATGACAGAGGAAGCCGCCTAGTAGAATTTTGTACAGAGCACAACTTAGTCATAGGTAACACTTGGTTTAAGAATCATGAAAGAAGGTTGTATACGTGGAAGAACCCTGGAGATACTAAAAGGTATCAGATAGATTATATAATGGTAATACAGAGATTTAGGAACCAGGTTTTAAGTTGTAAGACATTTCCAGGGGCAGATGTGGACTCTGACCACAATCTATTGGTTATGACCTGTAGATTAAAACTGAAGAAACTGCAAAAATGTGTGAAATTAAGGAGATGGGACCTGGATAAACTGAAAGAACCAGAGGTTGTACAGAGTTTCAGGGAGAGCATAAGGGGACAATTGACAGGAATAGGGGAAAGAAATACCGTAGAAGAAGAATGGGTAGCTCTGAGGGGTGAAGTAGTGAAGGCAGCAGAGGATAAAGTAGGTAAAAAGACGAGGGCTGCTAGAAATCCTTGGGTAACAGAAGAAATATTGAATTTAATTGATGAAAGGAGAAAATATAAAAATGCAGTAAATGAAGCAGGCAAAAAGGAATACAGACGTCTCAAAAAAGAGATCGACAGGAAGTGCAAAATGGCTAAGCAGGGATGGCTAGAGGACAAATGTAAGGATGTAGAGGCTTATCTCACTAGGGGTAAGATAGATACTGCCTACAGGAAAATTAAAGAGACTTTTGGAGAAAGGAGAACCACTTGCATGAATATCAAGTGCTTTCATGGCAACCCAGTTCTAAGCAAAGAAGGGAAAGCAGAAAGGTGGAAGCAGTATACAGAAGGCCTATACAAGAGCGATGTACTTGAGGACAATATTATGGAAATGGAAGAGGATGTAGATGAAGATCAAATTGGAGATATGATATTGCGTGAAGAGTTTGACAGAGCACTGAAAGACCTGAGTCGAAACAAGGCCCCCGGAGTAGACAACATTCCATTAGAACTACTGACGGCCTTGGGAGAGCCAGTCATGACAAAACTCTACGAGCTGGTGAGCAAGATGTATGAGACAGGCGAAATACCCTCAGACTTCAAGAAGAATATAATAATTCCAATCCCAAAGAAGGCAGGTGCTGACAGATGTGAAAATTACCGAACTATCAGTTTAATAAGTCACAGCTGCAAAATACTAACGCGAATTCTTTACAGACGAATGGAAAAACTGGTAGATGCGGACCTCGGGGAGGATCAGTTTGGATTCCGTCGAAATGTTGGAACACGTGAGGCAATACTGACCTTACGACTTATCTTAGAAGAAAGATTAAGAAAAGGCAAACCTACGTTTCTAGTATTTGTAGACTTATAGAAAGCTTTTGACAATGTTGACTGGAATACTCTTTTTCAAATTCTAAAGGTGGCAGGGGTAAAATACAGGGAGCGAAAGGCTATTTACAATTTGTACAGAAACCAGATGGCAGTCATAAGAGTGGAGGGGCATGAAAGGGAAGCAGTGGTTGGGAAAGGAGTGAGACAGGGTTGTAGCCTCTCCCCGATGTTATTCAATCTGTATATTGAGCAAGCAGTAAAGGAAACAGAAGAAAAATTTGGAGTAGGTATTAAAATTCATAGAGACGAAGTAAAAACTTTGAGGTTCGCCGATGACATTGTAATTCTGTCAGAGACGGCAAAGGACTTGGAAGAGCAGTTGAACGGAATGGACAGTGTCTTGAAAGGAGGATATAAGATGAACATCAACAAAAGCAAAACGAGGATAATGGAATGTAGTCCAATTAAATCGGGTGATGCTGAGGGAATTAGATTAGGAAATAAGACGCTTAAAGTAGTAAAGGAGTTTTGCTATTTAGGAAGTAAAATAACTGATGATGGTCGAAGTAGAGAGGATATAAAATGTAGACTGGCAATGGCAAGGAAAGCGTTTCTGAAGAAGAGAAATTTGTTAACATCGAATATAGATTTAAGTGTCAGGAAGTCATTTCTGAAAATATTTGTTTGGAGTGTAGCCATGTATGGAAGTGAAACATGGACGATAACTAGTTTGGACAAGAAGAGAATAGAAGCTTTCGAAATGTGGTGCTACAGAAGAATACTGAAGATAAGGTGGATAGATCACGTAACTAATGAGGAGGTACTGAATAGGATTGGGGAGAAGAGAAGTTTGTGGCACAACTTGACTAGAAGAAGGGATCGGTTGGTAGGACATGTTTTGAGGCATCAAGGGATCACAAATTTAGCATTGGAGGGCAGTGTGGAGGGTAAAAATCGTAGAGGGAGACCGAGAGATGAGTACACTAAGCAGATTCAGAAGGATGTAGGTTGCAGTAGGTACTGGGAGATGAAGAAGCTTGCACAGGATAGAGTAGCATGGAGAGCTGCATCAGACCAGTCTCAGGACTGAAGACCACAACAACAACAACAACATGAGGAATCTAGATTACTTACTGTGGTATTTGTCAGACTGCAGCAAACAGTTAATAATCTGTGGTGATTTCAATGTAAATTTTCAAAAGGGTTCTGATAGGAAAAAATATCTGAAAACCTTATTTGGTTCCTACTATTTGATATCACTAACAAACTTTCCAATGGAGGTGGTTAAAGTCAGTGGGATCCTAATAGACAATATTGCTTGGATGAAACTCAGAGTAAGAACATAACTGTTTACCCAGCAACAAATGCTCTCTCTGATCATGATGTCAGTTTTTAGCATAAATAACTTAGTTCCTTGCGGTTTGGATACTCTTAAGTGGAAAGCTGAAGGAATAATTAATGACTCCAGGACAAATGTTTTTAAGAATTGTTTACAAAAGATGATAGTATGAAATTCATAATGAAGCAAATTCTAACATAAAGCTTAATATATTCTATGAGAAATTGATATTATTATTTGAAAATAGCTTTCCACATACGCTAATTAGAAAGGACATAACACATCTATGTAAAAGACCATGAATCACTAGAGGGATTAAAATGTCATGTAAAAGGAAAAGGGAAATGTATCAGTTGGCTATAACAAGTACAGACACTGCAGTAATTGCAAATTACAAAAGATACTCACAATTTCTATGAGTGGTTATTAAAAGGTCAAGAAAAATGTACATTATGTGAGAAATCAGTAATTCTGACTGCAGACTTAAAGTTACATGGAATGTAGTCAAACAAGAGCCAGGACAACCAGCCAAAGAACAGGACATCACTACTGAACCGCTTCGAAGAGCTATAAATGATTAATCACAATAGCAAGTATATTTAATAATAACTTTTTTAATATAGTAGAAAATATTGGAACAAGCATTTCAACAGAAAAATCATGAAAGTTTGTTGAAAACGTACCTCTTGTATAAAATTCAATCATTCTAATGTATAACCTAATTCTACTTCTGAAATCAAGAAAAATATACATTCCTCCAGAATAAAAGCTCATCTAGATTTTTCAATATAGCACCACAGATTTGTTTCCATATAATAAGCACAGTCGTATCTGAAACATGTAATGCTCACGAACTTAAGGCATTTCTCCAGTGAGACTGGAATATGCCATTGTTAGACCTTTCTTTAAGACAGTTGGTAAGAGAGATATCAATAACCATCAGCCTGTTTCACTGCTGATATCACTTTCCAAAATTTTTGAGAAGGTTATGTATTGTAGACTAGTATCACACCATAGCAACCATAATATCCTCTGCAAGACACAGTATGGGCTTCAGAAGAGTGGCTCTACTGAGGATGCCATTTATATGTTCACTCGCCAAATTTTACAAGTATTAAACAATAAAATAGCGACGTATGTAAGGTATTTTACTGTGTAAATCACAATGTTCTCCTATATACATTGACGTTTTATGGCATTGATGCTACTGTCAACCAAAGGATATTGTCATATCTGACCAAAACGATACAGAAAGCTCTACTTAGTAGTTCAAACAGTACAGTCTGGGCGTGTAATTGTGACTGGGGAGAAATCACATATGAGGTTTTCCAAGGCTCAATCTTAGGTCCACTGTTGTTCCTAATATATGTAAACGCTTTTCCGTCTGATATACAAGAAGCAGGATAAGTACGTTTTGCAGATGAAACTTGTATTGTAATCGACCCAACTACATATCCAGAAACAGAATAAATGGTAAACAATGGTCTTAAAAGCATTATGGACTGGTTTTGTGTGAATGATCTCACTTTGAATTTCAAAAAGACAAAATACATCTTCTGCTCATGTAGGGCTACTACACCAATGAAAAGTGTAACACATGAGGACGAAACAATAAATAGGGTGGAAAATTTAAAAGCCGTAGGTGTATATGTTGATGATAATTTGAACTGGAAAAGGCACAGTTCGGAACTCCTAAAACAACTTAGTTCAGCCACATTTCCACTTATAATAGTTGCAAAACTTGGAGAGAGACAAATCAGTAAGCTGACATATTTTACATATTTTTATTCAATAATGTCATATGAAATAATGTTCTGGGCTAACTCGTCTTCAAGAAAGGAAGTCTTCATGCTCAAAAACGTCGTGTTATAATAATACGTGCTGCTCACCCATGATTATCTTGTAGACACCTGGTTAAAGAGTTGGGTATTCTGACTAATGCTTCATTGTATACTTTTTTCTCGTGAAATTCGTTGTAAATAATTCACTACTGTTCAAAAGGAGCAATGGTTTTCATAATTACAATACCAGAAAGAATATTGCACAGGTTGAAAAGTGTTGTTCTTCCATCACAGACACACAGAACTTCGTGGTCTATGACATACACGCAATAGATGAGCAAAGAAGAGTCTGTAGTTTGTTCTTTCATTAACTCTTTAAAAATCAACTGACTGTGTTTGCAGAACAGACTAATACAAAACCTAGTTGCTATCGTATAGGGGGCTAAATACAGATATCAGTGAAAAACCGAAATCAATGTTTGGGAAAAATAGCACAGAATAGGCAGCACTAACGCACTTGTCTTCTTCACAATTTTAGCAGGTATGTGTCCTACAGGGACAACACTATTCTTAATTCGGTACGTGTATGACATACCTCCAATAGTATGTGATGACGATACATCACTCGCAGCAAGCAGATGCAAAAAAAAATAAAATATCTTATCCACATTTCACCCCTTCTTTTGACGCCATTGCAATGGAAGTCAGAACCGCGACATCCGGCGTTGAAATCATTGCCACTCAGTATCTCAGTATCGGAAAGAAAAGGTGACAGGGGATGATATAAAGGGCGCCAATGAAACCACCCCTTACCTCGGGACATTGATTCGCAAACGTTTCGCGATCGAAAACGACAGTTCGCAGTGCGGTGAGTAACAGGAAAACATTCTTCACAACCTTCGACACTGTTGACACCTTCTCTAAGGACATAGTCGGGCTGCAGCTGCATCGAACGTGATCCGACCCGTTTGGAGCGCAGCGCGAACGCAATTTTTGATTTTGTGTACAATTTGGAACCAATAGGAACCGTCCAGAATCATTCGACGAAACTGTGGTTGGTTGTGAAGCACGTCTTCCTGTTGCTCATCGAAAAACTGTCGTTTTCAACCGCGAAATGTGTGGGAACCAACGCGCCACGGAAAGAGATGGTTTCATAGACACCCTTCATGCCGCCATCTGCGGCCCTTTCCTGCCGATTCTGAGCGGCTGTGTGTCTAGAATGTTTTCGTCGGTCACTCATAAGAAAACCGAATGATTTCAACGCTGGGTTCCAGGGCTCTGGCCTCCATCGTATTCCCCCCAAAGGAAGGTGTGAATTGTGGGTAAGAGAAAGTGTGACACGTTCGCGGAGGCGTTAGGCAGAATTATGGTGCAATTTGGTGGCTATGTGACATCAGTAACCCACCTTACAAGCCACATGTACTTTGTGAGATGGAACCTTATTTTCGCATGTGCTGACACCTTGCTGTTTAAAGCGTCGTCGAGCCAGAGGGTGACGTCGCAGGGCGCCACGTATTTGTACCATTACATACGAAGGTTGTAGGCACCCTCGAGCCAAATTTAAAACTTAAACGTCGCAGTGGGTAGGAATTACAGGGTTTCGAAAAAATGATTGTCTAGTTCTGTTGCGCAATATAGAAAGCTATACTGTCTACTTTTGGCAAAACCGAGAAATGAGAAGTGCGGCTGCCCCCGTCGGTGGTTCGAGTTCTCCCTCGGGCATGGGTGTGTGTGTTGTCCATAGCGTAAGTTAGTTTAAGTTAGATTAAGTAGTGTGTATGCTTAGGAACCGATGACCTCAGAAGTTTGGTTTCATAACACCTTACCACATTTTTTCTTTTTTTTTTAAAAAAAGAAGAGTGCGACATTTGATAATAAAGTCAGTCTGTTTTCATTTCTATAGTATATTTCATTAGCCGTTGCCCTTTGGAAGCACTGCTTATCCTCAATGTTTCAGTTAATTATCGAAGGGCATTCACTGTTATGTCAGCGGTACAGAAACATGTATCTAATATATCTACTGATTTATGGTGCATATGACTTCGCAGGGAAGTATTTTCCACGTATCTTTACACTCGTGTATTTACATATGTATAGGGGGTGCACAAAAATATAGAATTACAATGAAATGAATACCCCTAGGTGGATACAGGCGTTGATATAAGTCCACAGGGACAGTTGAAAATGTGTGCCCCAACCGGGAATCGAACCGGGATCTCCTGCTTATATGGCAGACACTCTATACATCTGAGCCACCGAGGACACAGGGAATAGTGCGACTAACGGGACTTACCTCTGGCACGCCTCCCGTGAGACCCACATTCCCAACTTATTGTCCCGCACTATATTCATAGCGCCCCTGCCCATTATGCTCATTACTCGCGGCTTTTTGCCGATTCCAGTAAGAGTTCGGGCACTGTTTGTGCATCCGCACAGAAGAAGATGGTCAAATGGCCGCTGAGCCTTAACTAGATACATATAATGCCTAAAACAGTGTGGGAATACCGTTGGCATTCAAAACAGCCTCTAGTGGTCTCGAAGTAGATAAATGCAGGTTCTAAATGGTTTTCAAGGGAATCGTACACCATCCTTCCAGCAAAATAATGGCAAGCCCAGGCAACAATGATGGAGGTGGGTAGCAGTCACGCACTCTTTACTCCAATGGCTTAATAATATTGAGATCTAGTGTCTATGATGGCCAGGGAAGATGCGACCATTTATCCTCGTGCTCATAAATATATTTCTGGACCATGAGAGCTGTGTGGACATGGGCCCTGTCGTCTTGGAACTCAGAATCACCCTTGACGAACAAACACTGCATGGTGATGATGACGAAGATGTTTGGTTTGTGTGGCGCTCAACTACGAGGTCGGCAGCACCCGTACACGTTCCCAATATGTACACACTCCAATCTAGCCATTTTCATGAATGATGGCGGAGTGATGAGGCCAACACCCAGTCCCAGGGCACAGAAAATCCCCAACCCGATCGGGAATAGAACCTGGTACCCCGTGATCCAGAGGTATCAAAGCTAGCCACTAGACCACGAGCAGCGGACCATTGCTTCATGAGATGGATGTGATCAGCCAAAATGGGCACATAATCCTTGGCAGTAATACGACCTTGGAGAGTAACTACAGGTACCATGGAATACCAGGATATGGCTGCATCACCGAACGCATATCATGTTTCACCCTTGAGCCGCAATCTCGGCCAGAAGTTGAGAACAATGTGAAACAAGATTTATCCGACCTAATGACTTTCTTCCATTGCTCCATAATCCAAGTTTTATGCCTTCCACATCACGTTATCCTACTACGGAAATTTGCGTCACTGATGAATGGTTTTGGAATTCCAGCTCGCCGTGAAATTCCCTGCTTATGACGCTCCCTTGTTTTGGTGCTGACAGGGTTCGCGAGTGCGACTTTCACTTTTTCAGTGACTTTTGTAGCTGTCGTCTTCTTATTTGTCGCTACACTCCTCTTCAGTGACCGACTGTCACGATCAGTCAATACACAATCCGATCACGTTGTGACTTAGCCGATGATGTTATTCCGCTTTACTCGTATGCAGTATAAATCTTCGATACGGTGCCTCTTGAAACACCAACTACTTTGATTACCTTGGTTACAGGAGCACCCACCATATGAGCGCCAGCAATTTGCTCATGTTCGAATTCACTTAGCTGCGACATAATGCTCTTACAACTATATAGAACGCTGTTCTGACCACGATTGACACTTGCAACGTATTGACGACATTGCACAGGTGCCGTTCGTAGTCAAATAAAACAACGCAACCTGCAGGCTTGAGTCTTGGGCAGCATCTGCATTTATATCCAAGCATGCATTTATCGCGGTGTTTCCATATTTTTGCCCACACCTTGTAGATCCATACAGACAAACCTGTACACCCAAAGGATATCTGTATTAAACTTGGAGATTAATTTTTAAGGCTGTAGAGAATATTACCTGGCTGCTACAGAGGAAGATCAGCTTTTAATGTACTATAGATGGCAAGCTATTAGAAACGGTATACATCCTCGAATATAACAAGGTCGAGAAAGGAAATTGGTCTCTCTTTGTCAAAGACATCACCACAGCAATCGTCTTAATCGATTTAGGGAACCATCTACGATTATAAATCTGGATGGATGGATGAGAATTTGATTCCACTCCACCCACGAGGAGGAGGAGATAAGTGTTTACGTCCCATCGACAACGAGGTCGTTAGAGACGGAGCGCAAGCTCGGGTTAGGAAAGAATGGGGAAGGAAATAGGCTGTGCCCTTTCAAAGGAACCATCCCGGCATTTAGGGAAATCACGGAAAACCTAAATCAGGATGGCCGGACGCGCGTTTGAACCGTCGTCCTTCCGAATGCGAGTCCAGTGTGCTAACCACTGGGCCACCTCGCTCGGTCCACCCAAACACCAGTAATATAACAGGTCTAGCCAGACTACAGCGTAACGATGTCACCTGTGAATAGTATCACTGATTATATATTTACGTTACGACTCGAGCTAAGGTCACGCAACTATAATGTACTGTAAAGTAAACTGAAATACGTTGTTATCAAACAGAGAAACTGATGTTATTTAATTTTCTTATCTGTATAAACGCACACTCGGATCCAAGCCCATGTTAACGTTTCCACAGTAACGTGAATTCTGTTGTGTGCTTACTCGCTTATGATTGGCTCTCGCCCTTTTTGTGGGGACAGAAGGTCCAGTAGTTCATAACGGAGCTAGTCTGAAGTCTAGGTACAGCTCATAACGCATGAAACTGTACTAAGGCAAACTGTACATGGAATTAGAAGAAAAATGTTGGGAACGATATAGTGGTTGCAATTTGGCAAGTCCAAAAACAAGAATCAGTAAATGTTATATAATTAAGTGGATAATGGATAAGATTTTTGTGCCGTACACGCAGTTTTTAGAAAACGTTTTGTTATTACAATGATTAGTACGGCGAAACAAAATAGAATCGTCTTTGTTCCATAAGACTGCTTGCTTTTATTCTGAATCATAATTTCCGCATTAACTCAATTTGTGTGTTTCTTTTTTAATAACTTTGCCTTTTTTCTTAGTATCACAAGACAAAGTGTCTGCACTATGAAGCAGGTGAGTCATATCTGCTCATTACGGCAGCAAGAAGAAGAGAGTACCTCCATGTGCCAGCTACGACGTCTTGTGAAATGAATTCTGCTGCCTGCCAGCCGGCCGCTGTGACCGAGAGCTTCTAGGCGCTTCAAAAAATGGTTCAAATGGCTCTGAGCACTATGGGACTCTACATCTGTGGTCATCAGTCCCCTAGAACCTAGAATTATTTAAACCTAACTAACCTAAGGACATCACACACATCCATGCCCGAGGCAGGATTCGAACCTGCGACCGTAGCGGTCACGCGGTTCCAGACTGAAGCGCCTAGATCCGCAAGGCCACACCGGCCGGCCTAGGCGCTTCAGTCCGAAACCGCACTGCTGCTACGTTCGCAGGTTCGAATCCTGCCTCGGGCATGGATGTGTGTGATGTCCTTAGCTTAGTTAGTTTTAAGTACTTCTAAGTCTAGGGGACTGATGACCACAAATGTAAAGTCCCATAGTGCTCAGAGCCATTTGAACGATTTTGCTGCCTGCCTTTCCTATTGGCTGGCTGCTGTTAAAGCTCGCATGACCCATAAAGGTAAACATTTCAGTTCCCACTCAGACATGTGCTACCACACCAGACAGAAAGCTGACTATAGACCTTACAGGCAGGCAAGTGCCTACCGTCGCACGCATGAGTACATGGCATGACTGGTGTTTCTCTTCACAGCACATGTCTTCTTAACCTCTGCGTCATGACATGTTTTCCCAGTGTTGCGTTTAATAAATGCATAGGCGACCGGAGTGGCCGTGCGGTTCTAGGCGCTACAGTTTGGAACCGAGCGACCGCTACGGTCGCAGGTTCGAATCCTGCCTCGGGCATGGATGTGTGTGATGTCGTTAAGTTAGTTAGCTTTAATTAGTTGGAAGTTCTAGGCGACTGACGACCTCAGCAGTTAAATCGCATAGTGCTCAGAGCCATTTGAACAATAAATGCATAATATTGGAAAACAATAGCAAGAAAATTTTATTCGAAATACGCACCAACATATTCACAACGATAAAAGTGTTTGAGACAGAGCGAATTCCGAAACACTTTCTGTCTTTGCGTAATTTCACCACTTCTGAAAAGTCAAATCTCCTCTGCAGAAATCACCGTGGATTCTGCAAACAGTGATCTTAGATACAGAAGGCAGTAAGTAGAAGTGCCTAGACTAATGCAGTGTTCCTTGATCTTCGATAGGTGTTTGTTATAGTTTCACACTTGTGTCTAGTGAACAACCTGCAAGGTTTTTGAACACTGGACAATTTTTGTGCTCAAGTTCTAGACTTCTTAGCAGACTTAACTCATCACGGCGTTCTTGAATGTTTAGGTGTGATATTAACTTCGGACGTAAAACAAGAAATTGTTATACGGATATTACTGCTCATGACACATGTGTTGCAGCCAAAACTACATTTTAGTTAGAAGGCCTATTCTCCAGATAAAACTAGTTTATACTGAGTGCCTCAGTTCCAGCTAGAATTTCCTAGCTATAACTAGAATTTAATGATATACGTGTTTGAATTTTAGATGAAACTAGTTTTAGATTGAGATACTTGTTTGCGGGAATAATTCAATCGAGTGCTGAATAGGATTAAAAATATTTGTATTGTTTAATACAATATAATTACACACTAAAGGAATATTTTAAGGAACACTACAGAGCCATGTCGACAGTATTAATTTAAAAAAGTGAAATGAAAATAGTCATAGACTAAAAATATAGTAATTAGTCTGATACGTTTAATGAAAGCAATCTGAGTCTTGCTCAAAGGCAAGCATAATATAAAAAAATAGAAAGTAAAACAGGTAAGTCTACACTGCTCGTCATTGCAAGGCAAACTGTTGTAGCATTTCCAGTTACACGGGTTTCCTTTTGCTTACAAAAGCATCTTTTTGTCATACACACCTTATTAAACACACAGTGAAAAACTCCTTCTGCTCCTAAGGCTCATTGAGTGTGCACAGGTGTGGCGCGTGTGACGATCGATGCACCCCGCCCTAGTCGGGCGACGCTGCTCAACCAATCACAACCGTTCTAGTGCTTCAAGTGTAAGCTCAATGAACTGAACCTTGACTTAGTCGAAACACTTTTAGCTCAGTCATTTTGTCAAGAATCATTTGTTTTAACTGGCATTCATTTTAGATCAACAGGAAATTTTAGTTGTAACAAAGGTATTCAGAATAATCAAGTTATAACTAGTAAGAACGAGCCCTAACCAAAAACGGGTTTTGGCTGTAACATATGAAAATGAACTTGAACTGTTGGATAACGTCGAAGATATACAGGGAAGTCTCAACGTCAGAAAATTGTGTTGAGTTGTAAGAAGAGCTGCGGGGCTTAGACGTTTGGGACAGTGACAAGCTGCTGACCTTCATCATTAACGAATGTGAAGTATAGTGCATAAACAAGCGGAAAAACCCATTACTGTTTGATTGTACGACTAGTGATTGATCACTGGAAAGGTAAAAAACGTATAATATGTAGAACTGCTGTGATACTGGGCAATTTCAGACTGAGGCATAACTCTGTGACAATAGCGTGGCCTAGCTTTTTATCCTTACACGCTGTAACTCGTGTCAACATTAAACATATAGCTTTTTTACAGTGTATTCTCGCACAGTGCTTCCATTAGAGATGGAAGCTACAAGAACGGGCATTATACTTGAGCTGGCCACTAAGCCATTTTGCATGCAGATGGAAACACGTGTTTGTAGACTTCTTGAAAACTTTCTGATACTGTCAATAAGTTTGAAGAGCTGACTAACTGAATATAAGTCGATATAAATTTAAGTTACGTGTGAGGACCATACTGTATAAGAGTTAAATTTTTTAAAAAAAGAAAGATTCTTTCAGCCATTGGAAAGCAAATAAAGTCAGTTCCCTAGATTATAGGGGTAACTTTTTGACAGCACACGTATCTTCAGAAACATGTGTAACATTTAATTTAGTAAAAAAAAAAGTCTCGTTTATGAAATTAGGGACATTTGTGAATAGTTTTGTATAAAAACCAAAGTTTTGTACTTCATTATAACTTTATTTCTAAATCCAACCGACAGTTACTCAGAACATTGTATTAAACGTGTAATGGCTTGGCTTTTCTCATACCACTGAACTAAGAGTTTCAGCAAATTGCCTTGCTTAAGCTATACTGTGTTAAATGTGGTGTTGTGACCTGCTTTTTTCTGTAGTACGGTTCTGCTGAATAGATGCATAAATACGTGTGCAAAAAATTTTCTATATTACTTTCCCTAATGCAGTTTAGTTTCATTCTTTTTTGTTTTGCATTTTTAAAAAAATGGTTCTGAGCACTATGGGACCCAACATCTATGGTCATCAGTCCCCTAGAACTACTTAAACGTACCTAACATAAGGGCAGCACACAACACCCAACCATCACGAGGCAGAGAAAATCCCTGACCCCGCCGGGAATCGAACCCGTGAACCCGGGCGTGGGAAGCGAGAACGCTACAGCACGACCACGAGATGCGGGCTTGCATTTTTATTTTGTTTCAGTGTTGGTGGCCAAATCATTCTCTCGAATTTTCCTAAATGTTCACAAGCCAAACGTGAACATCTGTGGCCTAGTGACATTGCTCTTAGTCATCCATAAAAACTCCTTTGTAGTTTGAGAACATGATGTCCATGAATGGATACAAATGATCTCCAAGTAGCGGAATAAAACTAGAACCCAGTACATTCCATGTAAACACAGCCCACACCATTATGGAGCCACCACTAGCATGCACAGTGCCTCGTTGACAACTTGGATCCATGGCTTCGTGGGGTCTGTGCCACACTCGAACCCTATCATCAGCTCCTACCAAAGGAAATTGGGACTCATCTGACCAATCCACAGTTTTCGAGTCGTGTAGTATCCAATCGATATGGGGACGAGCCCAGGAGACGTGCTGCAGGCGATGCCTTGCTCTTAGCAAAGTCACTCACGTCGGTCGGCTGCTACCGTAGCGCATAAATGCCAAATTTCGCTGTAAAGTCCTAACGGATGCGCTCTACGTATGTCCCACATTGATTTCTGCGGTTATTTCACGTAGTGTTGCATGTCTGCGAGCACTGACAACTACTGCGCTGCTGCTACGGTCGTTTGTGTTGTCCTTAGGTTAGTAAGGTTTAAGTAGTTCTAAGTCTACGGGACTGATGACCCCAGATGTGCTCAGAGCCATAGTGTAGAATTTTAGAACATGTTTTTTGCTCGAGTATCATGTCGATTTTGGAAACCCAAAATCTACTCTGTAGGAATCAACATGGATTCTGGAAACAGCGATCGTGTGAGACCCAACTAGCTTTATTTGTTCATGAGACCCAGAAAATATTAGATACAGGCTACCAGGTAGATGCTATTTTCCTTGACTTCCGGAAGGCGTTCGATACAGTTCCGCACTGTCGCCTGATAAACAAAGTAAGAGCCTACGGAATATCAGACCAGCTGTGTGGCTGGATTGAAGAGATTTTAGCAAATAGAACTCAGCATGTTGTGATCAACGGAGAGACGTCTACAGACGTTAAAGTAACCTCTGGCGTGCCACAGGGGAGTGTTATGGGACCATTGCTTTTCACAAGATATATAAATGACCTAGTAGATAGTGTCGGAAGTTCCATGCGGCTTTTCGCGGATAATGCTGTAGTATACAGAGAAGTTGCAGAATTAGAAAATTGTAGCGAAATGCAGGAAGATCTGCAGCGGATAGGCACTTGGTGCAGGGAGTGGCAACTGACCCTTGACATAGACAAATGTAATGTATTGCGAATACATAGAAAGAAGGATCCTTTATTGTATGATTATATGATAGCGGAACAAACACTGGTAGCAGTTATTTCTGTAAAATATCTGGGAGTATGCGTGCGGAACGATTTCAAGTGGAATGATCAAATAAAATTAATTGTTGGTAAGGTGGGTACCAGGTTGAGGTTCATTGGGAGAGTCCTTATAAAATGTAGTCCATCAACAAAGGAGGTGGCTTACAAAACACTCGTTCGACCTATACTTGAGTATTGCTCATCAGTGTGGGATCCGTACCAGATCGGCTTGACGGAGGAGATAGAGAAGATCCAAAGAAGAGCGGCGCGTTTCGTCACAGGGTTATTTGGTAACCGTGATAGCGTTACGGAGATGTTTAGCAAACTCAAGTGGCAGACTCTGTAAGAGAGGCGCTCTGCATCGCGGTGTAGATTGCTCGCCAGGTTTCGAGAGGGTGCGTTTCTGGATGAGGTATCGCATATATTGCTTCCCCTTACTTATACCTCCCGAGGAGATCACGAATGTAAAATCAGAGAGATTCGAGCGCGCACGGAGGCTTTCAGACAGTCGTTCTTCCCGCGAACCATACGCGACTCCGGGTTCTCGGGTTCGATTCCCGGCGGGGTCTTAATTTTCCACTTGGTGGAAAAGCCATTCAGAAAACTGTACACGTCGAATGCGGTCTTTCAGCCGCTGGTGATGCAGTTCTTCATAGTGCAACACTTCAACAACCAGTCTTTGAGATATCTGAAAACTGCCTTGCAATATCATGGGTACATCGCTGAGGTGACTGGTGAACGGTTTCAGGAATCGCGTCCTCTGTGGAATGCGTCTAGTCCTTGGACGACCTCTGTCCATTACTTGTGGACGGAGATTACCGGTTTTCCGAAGGCTTTGCTCCAGGTGACGAAAAACGTTCTTATCGGGATGAAATCTTTGAGGTTACCGTGCATCATATGCACGAGTAGCAGCAGCAGCTTGGTTATCTTCAGATGCACTCAGCGCTAAAAGCATATCGATGTATTCATCGTCTGTGTACTCCATCGGGAAGCCACTCTACATGAACTTGACATGACTACTGAAGGTTGTGAATTGCGTGGTTGATACACACATGCAAGCAGTTTAATGGGTCCCACTGTCATTTGATGGGCTATCATCATGTAACAAAATAATGACCTGCTTATAAACGACGTGAAGTAAGGAGCAGACGTCTAAAAAATAAAAAAGGTACTTAACGAAGATTCGTACCATAGCTCGATGGTGGATGTGTGTTTGATGTTATAGCAGTCTACTCAGTTTTTCTCTTCTTCTTTAAATTTAACTAAAAACGTAAATTTCATAAACCAAAACCTTCTCCCTAAGGGCGTTGCGGTATCGACCATTATACGGTCAGCCGCACTTTCATATACGCGGGCCGCCAGTTACGCCCTGCGTTTCCTACAGTAGTTACCGAGCGAGGTGACGCAATGGTCAGCACACTGGTCCCACATTCGGGAGGACGACGGTTCAAGCCCGCACCCAGCCATCCTAATTTAGGTTTTGCGTGCATTCCCTAAATCACTCCAGGCAAACGCAGGGATGGTTCCTTTGAAAGGGCATGGCCGATTTCCTTTCCCATCCTAGACTCAAACCGAGCTTGCTCTCCATCTCTAATGACCTCGATATCGACGGGACATTATATCAAATCTTCCTTCCTACAACCGTCAACGCTGCACGAGGACGCTGCCAAGAACGTTTCTCCGCTGCCAATGAGATGCAATCATCTCCTCTCTGGAGCTCCAACAGTGGGTTTGCTTAAGTTCGAATATTTATGCGCTGATCCCACTTTTTGCAGGCGTTTATAGCGGCTAGGGCTCGATATCTTCTGAATAAACATTGTACTGAAGAGTGACAGATTTATAAATCTTTGTATCTGTATATATTTCTACATTCAAATCTACTGTTAGTAACTGACAATGCAAACATAGCAACAACGTTATGAGTCAGTCAGCAACAGCCGACCGCTGCCACAACCGATTTTGTGACATTTTACGAGCTACTAGCCAGGAGCGAATTGTATAGTTTCTTCTGTGTGTCTTGGTAGTTTAGTTTCTTGAGTTTCTGTGTGTTAATTTAATGTTTAATAGACACAGATCTCACACTTTCGTTTGCGTCGGAAAGTAAATCGATTTTGTGACATATTACAAGTTCCCAATCCGGAGCAAATTATTTAGTCTCACTTGTGTGCTCTGGTAGATCAATTTTTGAATCTCTGCGTGTTAATCTAATTTATTGGACACCGTTTTCCTCCGTGTCCACAGTAGAGTTCCGTAGCGCGTGTCGATTGTCCTTTTTTGTCTTTAGTGTAGTTTTCCGTGGTATTTAGTATGGAGAGGGTCTGTGATGGCTTTGTGCGGATGCAAGCCAAGTTGGTGGCATTTCGCTCTCAGCTCTAGGCTATGATGGCTTCGGTTACACAGCTTGAAGCTGCAGTGGATTGGTATCACTGTTGTGGACCGGCCGTGCGGATCCAACGGACGTCCAGCACGCCTGAGTCTGCCGATAGGCCCTCACCAGCGACCAGCCCAGTTACTGCTCGCACTGAGGTTGACCACTCATCTGTGGTCGAGTGGGAGATCGCCTAAGGGCTTGGCAGGTGGCGAAAGACTTCCCTGGGAGCCGCACGTAAGGCCTCCCCAGTTAGTTAGACAAACAGGTTCCTTTGATATCTGTGGCTGACACTGTCACTCAGCCAGATGCAGTGGTTTGTCCTGTTACACAGAAACCCTCTCAGCCTGCAAGATCTGGGCAATGACAGAGGGTGGGATTATTGGCAGCTAGGAGCTCCAATGTTAGGCGTGTTATGGGGCCCCTTAGGGACATGGCTGCCAGGGGAAGAAAGCCATGTGCGTACCGGGTGCAGTCATTCCAGATGTGGAAAGGGTCCAACAGAAGCCACCACATGCCAACAGCATGTGTCTCATGTTGGTACCAATGATGTGTGTCACCTGGGATCGGAAGCGATTCTCTCTGTTTTCAAGAGGCTAACAGAAGTAGTAAAGGCTGCAGTGTTGCTTGCGAGAGGAAAGCAGAGCTCAACATTTGCAGCATAGTCAACAGGACCAATTGCGGACCTTTGGAACAGAGCCGAATGGAGGGTCTGAATCAGAGGCTCAGACGGTTCTGCGACTGTTTGCTGCAGATTCCTTGCGCCACAGGGTGGCTGGGTTTCGGGTTCTGTTGAATGGGTCAGGAGTCCACCACACGCAGGAGGTGCCTACACTGGTAGCAGAGGTTGTGTGGTGTGGACTGGGCGGTTTTTTTAGGTTAGATGGTCTCGGGGAAAAACGAAAAGGGCTTCAGTCTCAAAGGGTGCAGATCTAACATAGGAAGAACGTAGATACAGGAGCCATCGATATAACAGTTGTAAATTGTCGTAGTTATGTGGGAAAATACCAAAGCTCCCAGCGCTAATAGTAAACACTGATGCTCAACTCGTTATAGTCTTAGGTTGTTTGCAGATGAAACTCTCGTTTATCGTCTAGTAGACTCATCAGAAGATCAAAACAAATAGCAAACGATTTAGAAAAGATATCTGAATGGCGTGAAAATTGGCAATTGACTCTAAATGTTGAAAAGTGTGAAGTCATCCACATGAGTGCTAAATGGAATACGTTAAACTTCGGTTACACGAAAAATCAGTCAAATCTAAAGGCCGTAAATTCAACTAAATACCTAGAAATTACAATTACGAACAATTTAAATTGGAAAGAACAGATGGAAAATGTTGTGGGGAAGGCAAACCAAAGACTACGTTTCACTGGCAGAACACTTAGAAAATGTAACAGATCTACGAAAAAGACTGCCTACACTACACTTTTGGGTCCTCTTTCGGAGTACTGCTGCAGCGGTTTGGGATCCCTACCAGACAGGATTAACGGAGCGTATTGGGAAAGTTCGAAGAAGGGCAGCACGTTTCGTATTATCCGAAATAGAGGAGAGAGTGCCACGGACTTGATACAGGATTTGGGATGGACAAAATTAAAAAAAGACGTTTTTCGTTGTGGCAGAATCTTCTCATGAAATTTCAATCACCAACTTTCTCCTCCGAATGCGAAAGTATTTTGTTGACGCCAAACTACATAGGAATAAATGATCATCATAATGAAATAACGAAAATAAGAGTTCGCACGGAAATACGTAGGTGTTCGTTTTTTCCACGCGCTATTCGAGATTGCAATAATAGAGAATTTTTGTAAAGGTGGTTCGATGAATCCTCTGCCAGGCACTTAAGTTTGATTTGCAGAGAACCCATGTATATGTAGATACATCTATTATTTTTACTATTTGATGTTATATGTAGAATAAATTAATATTTGAATTCTCTGTTCATGAACGCCATCTGTTCCTCGTTCCAGTATCCACTAACGAACCACAGTGTGCAAGGGAGACATAACGGATATGTTATTGCTTAATTTCTGACTTTTAGAAGAATTAAAGCTATGTTCTGACTGTATTTGAAATAAGAGAACAAAGCTATACTTCTACAGACATTCGAGACATTCTTTGAAAAGTAATTGTTTGGTGTTTTTCTCTTAGAACAACCTCGTTTTTATAAAAAGCTTAGGAATGGGTCAGATTTTTCCTTTTTCCGTTTGTTTCTGACAATAATGTCCATTTCTTGGTGCAAGTGGTATTTAAATTGAGTTACAGATTCATCTCAATCGTTGATGATATAGATTATATGGGAATATATAAGCCCGGTGACTGTTCTCGTCTTTGAAGCCGTAAACGTTTTGAAATCAGTGTACATTATCTTCTTGGTGTTAATTTCAGTTTTTATTGTCGTTAATAGCAAAGCACATTTAAGTTTTATCCACTTCCTTAAGCCTAGGGTTCGTGAGCAGCCATCTGTTCGGCGCAGCGATGTGTCAGTCAAGCCAAAATGTACACATTTAATGTTTCCTGTGACTCTCAAGTGGTGTCGCCGTGATGGTGTCGGAAACAGATAGGTTAAGAACATGTAAGCGGCCGGGCGCAGCTCTGAACTTACAGTCGCATCCGAAACATCACACCACACTAGCTTCCAGTTAAAATCCTCATGTTTTATTTGGCTTACTGTTGTGTGGACTGTTTCATTCTGTAGTTCTCGCATAATTTTTCTTGCGCTGTATGGGTATTATTTGAGCTGTATACCACATTTTTGATAGAGCCAGCATACTGACGTATTGTACCCTTTGAAAAAGATGTAAGTCATAGTGCTGTTCGCTATTAAGGAGCCTCTTACTTTCTCCTCCATTGATTGGCAATTACCCTCAACTAATTCGTTCAGTCTAACGCCGAACATTTCCATTTCTTCCTATTCTGTGAAAGGATGTGTCGTGAGTTACGAAGTTTTGTCCAAACGTAGGAGCCGTTTTGTTGTTGTTGTTGTTGTTTACTGTTGTTCCTGCTGCTTCCTTATAAGAATCCATTATTTCTAATATTTGCGCAGTGTCTCGATGCTGGGTGAGTACAATTGTTGTATCGTCGGCGTAAGCGTTAACAGCGAACCTTTGTATACCAACATTTGTTCCAGAGATTTGGTTGGTGTTTGAGCGGATCAACTGGTTCCAAGGAAATTATAAATAAATAATATCATGTATAACGGGGATTTGTACCGAACTGAGCGCTGAATTGAGAGTTCTCCGGTGAAGTGGCCGTTTATTTTGTATCTTGAAGTTCATTGGATTCCGGTCTGGTAGTAGCAGATCTGTTGTGGCCTGTGGGAAGTTATAGTGTTGCAACACATTCCATAGATATTGGTAGCTGTCTTTGTCAAAGGTATTTTCTAGGTCGATGTTCAACAGTCTTTTTGTTCCGATATGGTACAGCCATGACTAGAACGTCGTGTGTCTCAGAGAGCAAGGTCCATCAATGATATTCCTTTTGGGAACACTACATGTTTGTGCAGGCTCGATTATGTCTGGAAGAGGCTCTCTTAGTCTTGCGGCTATTATGCGCGCCGTTATTTTTAAGTCAGCACATAACGAAATTATTGGCCCATAATCAGTTATTCTTCTTGGTTTCGAAGTTGTGGGTACAAGGACTATAATTTCTGGTTCATTTTCTGAATATATTTGACCCACTCTTTGTTTCTCTTTCATGAGATCCGTGAATTTCTCTTTGATAACTGGCCAGAATATTTTGTAAAATTTATACGATATGCCGTCAATGACTGGATTTCTATTTCGTGATAAGTACTGTATAATGTCTTTAATATCCTCTTCGTATATGGGCTCTAACAACACAGTGACATTTTCGTTGGTTAGGGAAACCGTTCAGTATTGTAGCAAACTTGGTAGGATTAGATGATTGTTCTCCGTACAGTCTCCGGGAATAGTCCTAAATACACTCCTGGAAATTGAAATAAGAACACCGTGAATTCATTGTCCCAGGAAGGGGAAACTTTATTGACACATTCCTGGGGTCAGATACATCACATGATCACACTGACAGAACCACAGGCACATAGACACAGGCAACAGAGCATGCACAATGTCGGCACTAGTACAGTGTATATCCATCTTTCGCAGCAATGCAGGCTGCTATTCTCCCATGTAGACGTTCGTAGAGATGCTGGATGTAGTCCTGTGGACCGGCTTGCCTTGCCATTTCCACCTGGCGCCTTAGTTGGACCAGCGTTCGTGCTGGACGTGCAGACCGCGTGAGACGACGCTTTATCCAGTCCCAAACATGCTCAATGGGGGACAGATCCGGAGATCTTGCTGGCCAGGGTAGTTGACTTACACCTTCTAGTGCACGTTGGGTGGCACGGGATACATGCGGACGTACATTGTCCTGTTGGAACAGCAAGTTCCCTTGCCGGTCTAGGAATGGTAGAACGATGGGTTCGATGACGGTTTGGATGTACCGTGCACTATTCAGTGTCCCCTCGACGATCACCAGAAGTGTACGGCCAGTGTAGGAGATCGCTCCCCACACCATGATGCCGGGCGTTGGCCCTGTGTGCCTCGGTCGTATGCAGTCCTGATTGTGGCGCTCACTTGCACGGCGCCAAACACGCATACGACCATCATTGGCACCAAGGCAGAAGCGACTCTCATCGCTGAAGACGACACGTCTCCTTCGTCCCTCCATTCACGCCTGTCGCGACACCACTGGAGGCGGGCTGCACGATGTTGGGGCGTGAGCGGAAGACGGCCTAACGGTGTGCGGGACCGTAGCCCAGCTTAATGGAGACGGTTGCGAATGGTCCTCGCCGATACCCCAGGAGCAACAGTGTCCCTAATTTGCTGGGAAGTGGCGGTGCGGTCCCCTACGCCCTCGCTCAAAGTCCGTCAACTGCACATACGGTTCACGTCCACGCTGTCGCGGCATGCTACCAGTGTCAAAGACTGCGATGGAGCTCCGTATGCCACGGCAAACTGGCTGACACTGACGGCGGCGGTGCACAAATGCTGCGCAGCTAGCGCCATTCGACGGCCAACACCGCGGTTCCTGGTGTGTCCGCTGTGCCGTGCGTGTGATCATTGCTTGTACAGCCCTCTCGCAGTGTCCGGAGCAAGTATGGTGGATCTCACACACCGGTGTCAATGTGTTCTTTTTTCCATTTCCTGGAGTGTATCATCCATATTAGCTGTGCTCTTCCCGTTGGTAGACGTGTCCACGTGAGTTGCCATACCAACTTCGGGTCCACGCCGTACTGCTGGAACGTTATCAGACTTCTATTTCGTTGCTATATGTTTTGATATTTCTTCAGGGTCTTCATCGGAGCTCGTACTTCCCTCTTCTAATGCCATTTCTTGTTGTTCTGATTTCGATGAGAACAACAAGGACTTCCATTTTTCCTCACGGTTTTTTTTTTGCCCTTGAATTTAAATCTATGTAGTTATTTCACTGAACAATAGTTGTAGACTAGTCTTTATCGATTTCATACTTTGGTTCGTTGTCTGATTTCTTGTGTACTTCGTTTGTTGCTGGTTCTTCTTCAAGAGTGGGAATTTCTCTTCAAAGAAAATAGGGGTTTGGTCAGTGGTTTCCACGCGAGTATTCTCGGTATTTACCGTTGCGGTACTTGAAGAAATCAGTTCTTGTGTGTCCAGACTTGTCCGCTGTTGCAGGTTATTTCGTAGAATAAACACCCGCCGTGGGCAGTTTTCTGTGCATGGTTCACTTCACACATGACGTGCGGGACTTTGCCTGACATACATTATGTGTGTCTTGCAACTGCCTACATGAACGTGAGATGGGATATCGTACGTAACAAACATTCGTACAGATCTAATCTCGTTGTAGCATTGGATCTTATCTGTAGTAAACCACTTTTCGAATTCTGTGCATTTTACCTGTTCGTAATCAGAATGTACCTGTATCAAGTTCTTGTTGCCTAGCTCTGGGGGAAGATTTAGCACCCTGACAGTTTTCAGTTAGCTGTAAGCGTTACTTATATCAGCGGTACTGACAGAATCATCACGAGGACGGAATTCAAATTTGCCGTGGGTTTTCAGTAATATTCTATCTAACATATGAGAACTATGCGATTTAGAAAAAAACATCCTCATTATCCATTTGAATGAACTCAGAATTATTACCAGAAATACCGCCAGTCATGAATTTCCAAAGCTGTAGGCGGAACATGTCTTGTATTCTTCTCAAAGGCGAACCTCATAGTTTTTTTACTGTCAAATCCATGGTCATTACTTACGGGTACGAAGCGGAATCTCCGCTTCACGAACAATACACAAAGAAGATGAAGACGATGAACAAGAACTATCACTACTTACAAGTTCGCTGCCTGCACAAGGAACGCAAAAGTACACGTACAGTATCACTTGTTTACGTTAATAGTCAGCTACAACACGGAGCACTGCATCGCACGTCCACACAGGCTGAACGCTCGACCGCGACTTGACTCTTTAAATTCAAGTGGCTCTGAGCAATACGGGACTTCAGTTCTGGGGTCATCAGTCCCCTGGAACTTAGAACTACTTAAACATAACTAACCTAACGACATCACACACATCCATGCCCGAGGCAGGATTCGAACCTGCGACCGTAGCAGCAGCGCGGTTCGAAACTGAAGCGCCTAGAACCGCTCGGCCACAGCGGCCGGTCGACTTGACTCTTGTCGTGTGACAAACTGATGTCCTGATTATAAATGACAAGAATTAGGGAACAGACATTTAAAAAATAAAAATGATACCTGACGAGAATCAGAGCACACATGGCACCAAGGACGGAAATTCAATTACACAGGCAATTTTCTCTTCTGTGACGCCAAATCCATTTAAGTCCAGATCATTTACACTTCGCTCCATGGTGTATGGGGGGTTTAATGTTCTAAAAAAATTTTTTTTAAAGAAATCTCATTTTTGTCGTTACATTCGTTTGGGACGGACGTCCCATGACCCCCGTTTAAGTTCATTTTTGATCTGTCCACTTTTTTTTACAACAGAGGGCAGCTAACGCTCTGACCGAACATGCTGAGTTACCGTGCCGCCTTCAGTGAGCTACGACGGCTTGCAAGGTAGTGCGGCCTGATATACATACCTCTGTACATTCCGATGACAGTGTTGTCGTCTTCTCTTTTCCATACATTTGTCAAAATGTACCCGATGTGATTTTGCTGCATAAGCTTTTGTCTTGCATCTGGATGAAGAATCGCATGCAGACGTCCAAGTACGTCATTTTTTCTTCGCTCTATATACTCGTATATATTTTGTATCCACTGAGACGGGCCGCAACTGAACACACAGGGGTTACCGTCCTGGTCCGGCGGACGGGCTGGCGAAGACACTTTTGCTTGTTTGTAAGCGGGGAGCAGCACCACTTACACGTGTCCTTTGTTGTCGCCACAGTGTCACGTTCCTTGCTGCAGCTCCTTCCACACAAGGCACCAAGGACGGAAATTCAATTACACAGGCACTTTGCTCTTCTGTGACGCCACATCCATTTACGTCCAGATCATTCACGCTTCGCTTTACAATAGCTTCTCTCCAGCATGCACACTGTCACACGTTACAGTTAATCCCTTAGTTATTGATATTTATTAATTGCTGTATCGGAAATAAAGAGCAGATTCCAGTTTGTTTCAGATTCTTGCGTATTTTGGTTTCAGAAGATTAGCATGACAGAACTGGGATCATACGACTTTGGACTCACAGACAAGAGTAGCGGAATTCAGACCGGACCGGAGAGCCGAGTGCTGTTTTCGGTGGCTTCCCTACATCAATTGAAGCAAATGCCGGAATGATTACTTTGTAAAGGGCACTCCCGACATTCTCCCTCATCCTCAAGTGAATTTGGTGGCCAAGACATCAACGTGCGTTCACTGTCATGCTCCAAAAACAACTACAACACGATTCAGGCCTCGTGACATGCACATTTATCTTGCTAGAAGATGCCACCTCGGTAGGACACGACAGAAAGCACGAAGGGATACAGACAGGTTAGCAATAATGTTTACGTAGTCCACAACTGTCATGGTGCCTTCGATTACTACCATAGATTTCCGTGGAAGCCCCCCATAGCATAACACTGCATTCAACGGAGAGCGTCAGTAGCGCGTTGCAAGTTTCGTACAGCCGTTTCCTGGATGATGGCTTATCCAGACACGTTACGATTGATCCAAGGTCCAGTCTCGATCACATGTGCCCATTGCGATCGCAACTGTTGATGTCGCTGGGTCAACATGGGAACACTTACGGGTCGTCTGTTGCGGAAGCCAGTGTTCAACCATGTGCGCTGAGGTGTGCTCCGATTGCCTGTACCAGCATTTTACTCTGTGGGCAGATCTGCTACAGAGCGAAGCCTATCCTACTTTTAAGAGCAGGCCATCTTCCGACCTCCACGTTTTGTGATGAACCGTGTACTTCCAAAAACTTACCACCTATTCGTGGCTTTACTGTCCTTCATCCACATTCCATAGGTTGTCACGACAATAGCACGTGAACACCCGACCAGTTTCACCATTTTCAAGATTCTTGCTCCCAGGCACCAGACCAGGACAGTTTGCACTTTGTTAAATTCACTTATGTCAGTGGATTTCTCTTATCTGCAGTTCGTATCGCCGTTAGAACGATTTCCCATTCGTCTTTGTTTCGTTTATATAATTTCCTTACCGGATCATGAGACCGCAACGCCACCAGATGGCATTTACTCCCACTGTGGGCAGTGGTCATAATAATTTGGCTAATCAGTGCATATAGAATATGTTTTTGATCACTGCCTGAATGAGCAGACTTGTTGACGTGCACATACTTGTCCCAACAAGTGTAATATGCAATTGTTCAGTGGGCTTGGGTGTCAAATGCTACAAAGAACGTTGTTGTGTGACACACATGTATGTTCGTGGTATGGCTGTCAAGTATGTGGAACAGAGGATACTTCGTTGTTGTATAAGTTAGTGGCTCTTCCCCTTCCATTAATGGACGGAGTGTGTAAGTTTTTTAAAAAAAAAAAACTGGAAAAGAGTGAGTCGGACTCGCGGTCTGAGGGTTCCGTACAAACTTAATTATGTATACAGATAGTGCATCTACAGGTTTTGATGGGTGAGTTTGCGGATATAAAATGTGTGAGGTAAACGGCCGTATCTTTTGATTGCATTGACTCAAAATTTTTAGGTTTTTACAACTCAAATGACCGTAGACCTTAGTATTTGACATAACTTTCAACTTGATACCTCCAATGCTTCCTAAGGAAAAGGAGTCTTAACAGACGGTCACGTAGACGGAGAGGCGGGAAACAAATGTAAAATAAAATATTTTTCCGTTATATAATTACAAATTAACAATATTCAGATTTCTTTCTTTACTTGTACTCTGAAAACTCATTTGTTGCTAAATTTTGTGATTTGAGGTTAATGTAGCTTTTGATGAGTGAGTTTGGGAGTATCAAAATACGACGGTAATCCCAAAAGTAAGGTCTCCTACTTTTTTTATGTAAGTACAGAACTCTGTTTGTGTTGCAGTTGGTCACACTGTTATGAAGAGTCCTTTACGCGCTGTGAGTAAACATGCGCACGCCGCGCTGAGGCGCTGTCTTGGCTTGACAGCCGTTGAGAATGGAGCTCCCGTTGGATATTACCGCCAAGTGCGAATGCGCACAGTTATTCGGTTTTTGGACGCAAAGGGCACTGCGCCGATTGAAATCCATCGCCAATTGACGGAAGTGTATGGTGAGTCTTGCATGGATGTCAAAAATGTTCGCAAGTGGTGTAGAGGGTTTGAAGCTGGTCGGACCGAAATTCACGACGAACAAAGGAGCGGGAGACCGTCAGTTTCTGAGGAGACAGTGTTGAAGGTTGAGCAAAGCATGCGTGAAGATCGGCGGATCACCCTGGATGATGCCCACTGGGACCACAATTAACGCTGACAGGTACTGTGAGACTCTGAAAAATCTCAAACGGGCAATTCAGAACCGGAGACGTGAAATGTTGACCAAGGGCGTACACATTCTCCATGACAACGCTCGCCCACACATCGCTCGGCAAACCGTTGCTCTCCTGCAACTGTTTCAGTGGAACATAATCACCCACCCACCCTATAGTCCTGACTTGGCGCCCAGTGACTGTCACCTGTTCCATAAGTTAAAAGAACATTTGGCCGGAAAGCGATTCAGCTCCGACGACGAGTAGAAATAAGAGGTTCATGCAGTATATCAAATCAGAATTTCAAAGCAGTGCGTTCAATTAACAATATAAATACTGCAAACTTTAGGGAAAGACTAAAGGAGCTAGACTGGGATGAAGTGTATATCGAACCCGATGCAAACTTCAAATATAACTTATTTCACGATACATTTTTAAGGATATTTGAAAATTGTTTTCCCAAGAAAACAGTGAAACATAATTCCAAGAAAACATATAAAAAACCTTGGCTAACTAAAGGAATAAGAATATCTTGCAACCGTAAAAGAGAACTGTATCTAACAGCAAGAGGGAGTACTGACCCCGAAATTGTTCAATATTATAAAAACTATTGTGCGGTACTAAGAAAAGTTATTAAAAAGTCCAGAAGCATGTGTATCATGTCTGAGATCAGTAACTCTGATAATAAAATTAAAGCAATTTGGAATATTATTGAAAGGGAAACAGGGCAACCAAGAGCACGGGAAGACTTTAGTGCCATAAAACTGAATGACAAGTGTACAACAAACAATCTGAAATTGGAAATATTTTCAATAATCATTTTTTAAATGTTGTGGAGAAAGTAGGATCTAGATCTTCACTAGAAGAGGCAAGACTTCTAATAGAAGAGGCCATACCTGTGCAGTTTGAAACAACTGTATTTCCACGAACTTCTCCCTCTGAAATCAGTAAAATAATGAACTCATTGAAATGTAAAAGCTGTTACGGAATTGATGGCATTTCCAGCAAGATACTTAAAGCTTGTTCCCCACAGATAAGTAGGATTCTCAGCCACGTATGTAATACCTCTCTGGAGCAGGGTGTTTTCCCCGATAGATTGAAATATGCCATTGTAAAACCATTGCATAAAAAGGGGGATACGTCGGATGTCAACAACTATCGCCCAATCACTCTTCTGACAGCTCTATCAAAAATTTTTGAGAAAGTAATGTATTCAAGAGTAGCCTCCCATATATGTAAAAATAAAGTACTAACAAAATGTCAGTTTGGTTTTCAGAAAGGCTTTTCAACAGAAAATGCTATATACGCTTTCACTGATTAAATATTAAATGCTCTGAATAACCGGACATCACCCATTGGTATCTTTTGTGATCTCTCAAAGGCCTTTGACTGTGTAAATCATGGAATTCTTTTAGATAAGCTAAATCATTATGGTTTGAGGGGGGCAGTGCACAAATGGTTTAATTCATACTTCACTGGAAGAATGCAGAAAGTTGAAATAAGTGGTTCATGTAATGTTAATAGAACAGCTGATTCCTCAAACTGGGGGGCTATCAAGCACGGGGTCCCACAGGGTTCGGTCTTAGGTCCTTTACTGTTCTTGATATACATTAATGACTTACCATTCCATATTGATGAGGATGCAAAGTTAGTTCTTTTTGCTGATGATACAAGTATAGTAATAACATCCAAAAACCAAGAACTAAGTGATGTAATTGTAAATGATATTTTTCACAAAATTAATAAGTGGTTCTCAGCAAACGGACTCTCTTTAAATTTTGATAAAACACAGTGTATACAGTTCCATACAGTAAATGGCACAACTCCAGTAATAAATATAGACTTTGAACAGAAGTCTGTAGCTAAGGTAGAATTTTCAGAATTTTTAGGTGTGTCCATTGATGAGAGGTTAAACTGGAAGCAACACATTGATGGTCTGCTGAAACGTCTGAGTTCGGCTACGTATGCTATTAGGGTTATTGCAAATTTTGGTGATAAGAATCTCAGTAAATTAGCTTACTATGCCTACTTTCATTCACTGCTTTCGTATGGTATCATATTCTGGGGTAATTCATCGTTGAATAGAAAAGTATTCATTGCTCAAAAACGTATAATCAGAATAATTGCTGGAGCCCACCCACGGTCATCTTGCAGACATCTATTTAAGGATCTAGGGATCCCCACAGTAACCTCACAGTATATATATTCACTTATGAAATTTGTTGTTAATAATCCAGCCCAGTTCAAAATTAATAGCAGTGTGCATAGGTATAACACCAGGAGAAAGGATGATCTTCACTATGCAGGGTTAAATCTGACTTTGGCACAGAAGGGGTAAATTACGCTGCCACAAGTCTTTGGTCACCTACCAAACAGCATCAAAAGCCTGACAGATAGTCAACCAACATTTAAAAATAAATTAAAAGAATTTCTAGATGATAACTCCTTCTACTCATTGGCTGAATTTTTAGATATAAATTAAGGGAGGAAAAAAACTAACTTAAGCATTAGTGTCATGCAATATTTTGTGTGTAATATATTGTACAGGCATCTTTCATTAACCTGACACGTTCCACATCATTACGAAGTATCGTATTCATGATCTATGGAACAAGTATTAATCTAATCTAATCTCTAATCTAATCTGAACACCATGACGACGAGCTGGTAAGACATGGGCACACAAAAACTGCCACAGCATCTACGAAAATGCATCGACGGAAATGGTGATTATGTCGAAAAATCGCTAAATATTAAAGCTGTAAACTGATGTAAACCATTGTAGAAATAAATAGGTCCATCTACTTATAAAAAAAACAGGAGACCTTACTTTTGGGATTACCCTCGTATACGACATAAATGGCCGTATCTTTTGACTGCATTGACATAGAACCGTAACGTTTTTTTACACTGCCAAGGGACTGTAGACCTTAAAACTCCGTTCGAACGGACCTCGGAAGGCCCAACGGTACCGATCGACCGCCGTGTCATCTTCAGCCGCTAGGCATTACTGGATGCAGGTTGAAAGGACATGTTCAGCACACCGCTCTCCCGGCTGTTGTCAGTTATCTGAACCAGAGCCGCTACTTCTCAGTCAAGTAGCTCCTTAGTTGGCCTCACAAGTGCTGAGTACACCTCGCTTGCCAAGAGCGCTCACCAGACCTGGACGGTCATCCATCCAATTGCTAGCCAAGCCTGACAGCCCTGAACTTCAGTGATACGGCGGGAACCGGTGTTACCACTGCGGCAAGGTCGTTGCCGTAGGCCTTAGTGTTTGTCACAAATTTGAACTTGATACTTCTACCAGTTTCTGAGAAAAGAAGTGTCTTAATAGACGGACAACAAAGTGATTCTATTAGGATTCCGTTTTTACAAATTTAGGTACTGAACCCTAAAAAGAAGTACATACACATTATGCCAACCTCAACTGTATGTGCAGTGGGTCTTGTACCTACAAGGACACACATACTTTGGTTTATATGTTTGTTGTGGAAGAATCACTCATCTAGTAGAGTGGAAATTTCGAACGCAGGATAGTTTTAATGTTTATATTTGGTGTCAACAAAATTCTTTTCACATGCTGCATTGAAGTATAACGCGTTGATAGCTCAAATATGTATCGTTTTCTGTTATAAAAGTAACTATAATGGTCTTACCGTAATGTTAAGTTTCGTTCTTGGTTTCTGTATAAAATAAATAATTGATGAAAGTGCTCAGGGTTACCTAACAAAACACGCCGGTTGGCTGTGCGGTCTAACGCACGGCTTTCCTGGTTCAAAAATGGTTCAAATGGCTCTGAGCACTATGGGACTTAACTTCTGAGGTCATCAGTCCCCTAGAACTTATAACTACTTAAACCTAACTAACCTAAGGACAGCACACACTTCCATGCCCGAGGCAGGATTCGAACCAGCGACAGTAGCGGTCGCGTGGTTTCAGACTGTAGCGCCTAGAACCACTCGGCCACGATGGCCGGCGAAGCGCCTGGTATCCGGCAAGAATCCGCCCGGCGGTTTTGTGCCGTGGTCCGGTGAACCGGCCAGTCTGTGGATGGTTTTTAGGCGGTTTTCCATCTGCCTCGGCGAATGCGGGCTGGTTCCCCTTATTCCGCTTCAGTTATACTACACTCCTGGAAATTGAAATAAGAACACCGTGAATTCATTGTCCCAGGAAAGGGAAACTTTATTGACACATTCCTGGGGTCAGATACATATCATGATCACACTGACAGAACCACAGGCACATAGACGCAGGCAACAGAGCATGCACAATGTCGGCACTAGTACAGTGTATATCCACCTTTCGCAGCAATGCAGGCTGCTATTCTCCCATGGAGATGATCGTAGAGATGCTGGATGTAGTCCTGTGGAACGGCTTGCCATGCCATTTCCACCTGGCGCCTCAGTTGGACCAGCGTTCGTGCTGGACGTGCAGACCGCGTGAGACGACGCTTCATCCAGTCCCAAACATGCTCAATGGGGGACAGATCCGGAGATCTTGCTGTCCAGGGTAGTTGACTTACACCTTCTAGAGCACGTTCGGTGGCACAGGATACATGCGGACGTGCACTGTCCTGTTGGAACAGCAAGTTCCCTTGTCGGTCTAGGAATGGTAGAACGATGGGTTCGATGACGGTTTGGATGTACCGTGCACTATTCAGTGTCCCCTCGACGATCACCAGAGGTGTACGGCCAGTGTAGGAGATCGCTCCCCACACCATGATGCCGGGTGTTGGCCCTGTGTGCCTCGGTCGTATACAGTCCTGATTATGGCGCTCACCTGCACGGCGCCAAACACGCATACGACCATCATTGGCACCAAGGCAGAAGCGACTCTCATCGCTGAAGACGACACGTCTCCATTCGTCCCTCCATTTACGCCTGTCGCGACACCACTGGAGGCGGGCATCACGATGTTGGGGCGTGAGCGGAAGACGGCCTAACGGTGTGCGGGACCGTAGCCCAGCTTCATGGAGACGGTTGCGAATGGTCCTCGCCGATACCCCAGGAGCAACAGTGTCCCTAATTTGCTGGGAAGTGGCGGTGCGGTCCCCTACGGCACTGCGTAGGATCCTACGGTCTTGGCGTGCATCCGTGCGTCGCTGCGGGCCGGTCCCAGGTCGATGGGCACGTGCACCTTCCGCGGACCACTGGCGACAACATCGATGTACTGTGGAGACCTCACGCCCCACGTGTTGAGCAATTCGGCGGTACGTCCACCCGGCCTCCCGCATGCCCACTATACGCCCTCGCTGAAAGTCCGTCAACTGCACATACGGTTCACGTCCACGCTGTCGCGGCATGCTACCAGTGTTAAAGACTGCGATGGAGCTCCGTATGCCACGGCAAACTGGCTGACACTGACGGCGGCGGTGCACAAATGCTGCGCAGCTAGCGCCATTCGACGGCCAACACCGCGGTTCCTGGTGTGTCCGCTGTGCCGTGCGTGTGATCATTGCTTGTACAGCCCTCTCGCAGTGTCCGGAGCAAGTATGGTGGATCTGACACACCGGTGTCAATGTGTTCTTTTTTCCATTTCCAGGAGTGTATGTCGGCGATTGCTACACAAACAATTTCTGCACGTACATGTACAGCACCATTACTCTACCACGCAAACATAGTGGTTACACTCGTTTGGTGTGAGACGTTCCCCGGGGGGGGGGGGGGGGGGGGGTTCCACCGGTAGCCGAACCGCACAATAACCCTGGGTTCGGTGTGGGGCGGCGGAGGGGAGAAGTGGACTGCGGTAGTCGTCGTGGGGTTGTGGTCAACTGAGCTGCGGCGGGGACGGAGCCTCTCCATCGTTTCTAGGTCCCCGGCTAATATACAATACCTAACAAATGTTACTTTCAAACCACCAGTTAGCATCCGGAAAAACCAAGAGAACCATTTTACAGTAGTAAAGACTGTTTCCATAACTCTAAGAAACGTTCAACTTTTCTCCCCGTCCATAGAAGATGCTTTCGAAACAAAAGTGAAAAGGTCTACTATTCTACACAAAATATTTTTTTTAAAAAAATTGAAAACCTACACAGTCCACAATTACAGCGATAATCGGCCATTACAATAAACTTTCTAAACACATTATATCCATCTCAAGTAAAGTATTATTGTAATTAAACTTTCGCTACTTGAGAGCGCCTCCACGAAAAACGAGTGATCTTAGAACAACAAATCTTTGTGAAGTCATTTGTAGGGACAATATTTGTCAATTGTGTTGCATGTTTACGTTTCAGGTTACAAACGTTGCTCAACGTGACGACCGTCTGCATCCACGACAGACTGGAATAGCACTAGAGATACCATTTCACAATAGTTCGCAGCACTTTTCGAAAGGTGGACCATGGAATGTTCAGCTACGCGTATCTTGACACAGCTCATACACTGCTTGAAGGTCGCACATTGCGTCCAACATTTTCAACCATGGCATCCATAACTTCTTCAACAATTTGTGGTGCAATTGGTCGTTGGACTCTCCCAGGAGCAGTTGCGAAATGGCCAGTTAATTCCAACTTCCGAATCGTGTTCGTCAATCCTGGTGCAGAATGAGAACCTCTCCGTATTCCTTCAACGTGTCGATAATCGCGAAGAGGAGCAACGCTACTGATGTTGTTTTCATTAAACAGCTTAACAGTAAGTCATGACACTAACACTACTAACAACGCAAATCCTTCAGCGCACAGCCTGAGCATCAGTCCTATAAAGTGGAGTACCCACGTGGTAAATATCTCTCCGTCTACACTGGCCTAAGCAGAGGAAGTGTAATTGTAACAATCCTGCACATTGTACCAAATGAAAGTTCGTCGATAAGTGTCCATGATATCACCACAAAACATAATTTGGAAGGCGCATTGCATTACCCAGTTCTGGATTTGTTTCACTGGAAAAGTTGAAACTAGCGTGTTCTCTGAAGGAGATCTGCACTCTTTTCACGAATTCCTTTGATGAGTTGTCTTCCCTTGGTACTAATGACGTACGGCCAGTGGACCATGCTGCTCCTCCTCGAGAAGCGTTCTCTTTCTATTTATACAATATTATAATGCCTGTGTTATTCTGAATCACGATGCAAAGTTCTTTGGGACATGCATGCATGCATACGAGTGTGGACAACCGTCAGCTGTAGAATGTAATGACGACAATGAACATTTGTTTCGGATCGGGAATCGAACGCGGATTTCTCGCGAGCGGTCGCCTTACCATTTGGCTATTCGTGCACGACTCGCAGCCAGATCAAAACTTTCATATGTTGTCAACCATGTGTTTACAGCCTGCACTCGTACATCCATTAAGCAAAATTCCCGTACAGGGGTGACATTTTGATAAAAAGTCGCCTGTCTGGTGTTGCGCATAAATACGATATTGCATGTCCGAAGGGACATCATATCGGGCCGGCCGCTGTGACCGAGCGGCCCTAGGCGCTTCAGTGCGGAACGGTGCTGGTGCTACGGCCGCAAGTTCGAATCCTGCCTCGGGCATGGATGTGTGTGATGTCCTTAGGTTAGTTAGGTTTAAGTAGTTCTAAATCTATGGGACTGATGACCTCAGATGTTGCGTCCCATAGTGCTTAGAGCCATTTGAACCATTTGAACATCACATATGAACAGCAGTGGACTCCACTGTCGTATTTAGCAGCCGACACCGGGCTAGAGGTGGTGGTGGTGGTTGTCGGGATGTTTAAGGGGGACTAAACAGCTAAGGTCATCATTCCCCACCGGGCTAGTGACTTTCAAGTAAAATGTTTCACCTGTACAGAAATATACATAACGGATATACGAGTACTGGTTGTGGACTCATAGTTGACGATATACGGAACTTTGGGTCTGACCATGATTCGTCCACGGATAGCCAAATTGTAAGGCGACCGCTCGTGATAAGCGGGAAAGCGGGGTTCGAGTCCCTGTGAGGCACAAATTTCCACTGTCGCCATTCCATTCTACAGCTGATGGTGGTCCATATCCGCAGTTGCTTTCAGTGTCTTTCTGGCTAGTCCCACGACTGCCGAGGAGAAAGAGGGAGTTGTAGTCAGTTACAACGCTACACATGTGGTGGCCCTTCGCAAAATACTAGTGACGTAGGAAAGAATCTAATGTATACTCTGGCTGTATTCCTCCACACAAGCTGCGGCGTTTCTTATCCTTTGGTTTACTCTGTATATTCTGGTATTCAGCATCCTCTAAATTTCCCACAGAATAAAATTGAGTGGTTTAGGTTTGGGTATCAGGTTATACACCTTGCAAGGCCTTTTCTCTCAGTTTAGGATTGGAGAAACATTACCTCATGACAGGCTGTAGGACGTCCTGCACTATGAAGAGTACAGCCATAATTCTGTTACACCTTCCTCCTAGCCGTACAACGAGTTTCCCTTTCACTGATGGAACACGCTATTAGAATGTTGCCTTCCGTGAACAGTCTCTAAAAAGATGGTTATAAGATATGATCGTTTGCTGTTCCACTCCATTTATTTATACTACATGGACACTGACACTCATCTTGTCGAAATTTGTGGGAATTGTTTCCCAACAGTCACTGATACTGTTCTAGCAGTGATTCTAGCGTAGTTGAAATGTTCTTTCGTCCGTCCTCGGTGTCTCCTTGGCGTCGCCCAAATTACTTTTTACAGCCGCGACCAGAATCCACGCAGTGTACGTGTAATTTGTCTAGTGCGCCGCACATAGTAACTTCGCACTACGTAAATTCAAAGGAAACCATTACTGGCTTTTCCCGATAAATTCTCTGCGTTACTGCACTGATAAAATCAGTGACACAACTACCGACAGCCGTGCTTTGACCAATGAGGCAGGGTTAAACCTATCACTACTCTAAAGTCAATAATCAAACGTCAATACCTATCAAACTTCTTGCAGAAACCTTCCGAGATGCGACAAATGAACTGAAAAATACACATCGCTAGCAGTTCATACCTGACCTCCAGACAGCTCAAAGTAACTTCTGCCATTAAGCGCCCAAGTATCAAAATAGGAATACAGTTCAAAATCAAATAGTGTAAGGAGACATTTTCGTTGCGGCGGAATCCTCTCACGACATTTCAATCACCAACTTTCTCCTCCGGCTGCGAAAATATTTTGTTGACGCCGACCTACATAGGGAGAAACGATCAACATAAGAAAATAAGGGAAATCAGAGCTCGCACCGAGACATAGAGGTGTTCGTTTTCTCCGCGCGCTCTACCAGATTGGAATATTATAGAATTATTGTGAAGGTGGTTCGATGAACCCTCTGTCAGGCACTTAAATGTGATTTGCAGAGTATCCATGCAGATGTATATGTAGAAAAATATCATAATTCAGATATCCAAAGAAGTTATGGCTTCAGTTAAACCTCGTCAGTAGTACAGCCACAGCGCCTCAAGGCCACTTTTAGAAGCGTATGTACACATCAAGCAGCACTTAGTAGCGCACCTATGACGTCAGACGCACATTACCCACGTGGGCAGTAAAGTGGCGAGATAAGATAGCAAAGCCAAGAGAGCTGGTGAGATCAGACGTGTCAACCCGAACTGTTGCGAACTGGTTATTAGCAGTTGGACTATGGGCAGGCACACCCCTAGACCGTCTTTCACTCATGCTACATCATCGATGTGCATGGCTCGATTGGTGCCAACAGAGGATCACTTAGAAGGTGGACAGGCGCGGCGTGGTCTTCAGCGATGAAAGCAGATTCTGCCAGTAGTGGGGCAAAGACATTTCTGGAACACTTTTGACATCAAATAGATATCAAACTAATTACCCAAAATAATTAATTGCTCAATTAATTACCCCCACACCCTGACAACGTCATGACACGTAGGTCACGCTCAGGGAAATCCAAGCCCCGTCCCTACCCCCTCCACCTCTCCTCCTCTGACATAATCTAAGATAGTTGTCCAGGGAAAAATGGTGGGAAATTCGCTCAGTCTGTGTCGAGCTGCTGGACTGGGAGGACCTCATGACGATAGGCTAAAACAGTGTGCATAAGGCATTTTTTAAAATATTTGTTTAAGAATACTATTTACGTGTTTCTGAAATCGCAATATACCTCGAAATTGGCGCTGATGTTCAACAATTTAATCGATGTTAGACAATTAAGGTACTTTTTTCTTACTCCAATAGCGAAAGGAACCACATTATTATACTATCACAGATAGTGGTAAACATGTTTGAAAAGCTTTCTTGCACATATCCCGTCCACTGAGCCATACTCCAGGCTCACGATACAATCACGTGGCAGCCACAGCGCTGTGCTAAGCACTTCCTGTCATGAGGGGAAATACCTCAGCCTTCCGTCTCCCTGGCGCACTTTCTTTGTATGCGGCACATGGATACCACTTTTCATTGAAAACTAACTGCTTCAGGAGTTGTTAAATCTGGTGTTTAAGCAATAGGAGGAATATTGTAACCCATGTATCACACAGGTGTCACAAAACCCTGTGAATGCTGTCGCTTCATAAGATGAGCCACAGAAAATATATTAAACAATTCGCTTCACAAATTGAATGTATCACAAAGCTACTACTCGAAACACACTTGCACAAAAAGCACTGTGAGGGCTGTAGTTAGAGCTGTGAGCATCTCCACCCTGGAATTACATGAATATTTGCTTTCTGACGTAATTGAAAGAGAAATGATTCATCAGTCGTGAATTAATTTTCCGATCCCGAAACTGACATCAGCTGCGGTATCCGATTTTACACACCAAAATAACAATATTTGGAAGTGAAATAAATATCTCTGTACCTCCAAATAGGACGCTCACCACTTTTCGAATTTTTCCTGCTTGTTTGAAGACACTTCCAGACACAGCTGCTGTGGTGCTCATTATTTTTCTGAAATACTGTTAGGGGTAAGTTTATATTTTCTGCTGAAGTCAGGATTGTTAATGCTCTTATTATTTATTTTCCTCACTATTCGAAGTAAAATAGTGTCTAAGCACAGATGGGAACGTCAGAACAATTGGATATCTAAAAGTTTATGACATATTTCGAATCGCACAACACATAGTAAAGAAGAACACAAACAGAATTCGTAGCACTGTTTTACAGAAGAGAAAAATGGCTGGAATTTTCGGTGAAATGTCGATGTTCTGCAACTGTTGATCTGGGAATGCTCTAAAGCCACAATGGTAGGTGGTGACAGCATCCTGCCTGTCCAAACCAGAGGAAGATGGTCTATTAGGTCTTGTCTCTGAACACTCGAACAAAGAATGGAGCATTTTGATTGGTTCTTATTGAATTTAGGTGGGAAATTGCTGCCAGTGTGGGACACTGTCTGCCACTTTCTGCACTTCGGAAAATTATGAGAATTTCAACGGCAAACGATTTTTTACACATTGAAATAGATACAGCAGTAATATTTGCACTGACAGTTCAACTCTGCAAAAGTGGTCTACAAATCAAGAAATACGGAAACTATCGCCAAAGACACTTCCTCAGTTGCACTTCTCTGCTACTGTCGAGGAAAGATTGAATTTTTCACCGTGAAACTGCTGTCCAACCAGGCTATATCACCACAAATTATTGCACCACCATACCATACCGTGGTAGGAAACACAACTCGTACCCTGCACCATACAAAATCATCACTTCTTCATCCTGAATGTTGATATCGACCATCAGACACTCATACATAAACCGCGAAGACAGATAGATCCCAAAAAACATAAGCACATGCGCTATAGATAGTCACAGCACTAGATGTTTCCAATGAGGTTGGTCGGCCATCCACTGCAGCCAACAGTACGAGGCAACTGCCCCTACACATGCGTGCCTGATGAGCAATCAGAGAACCCGCCGTGGACAGTGGTCACTCTCCAAAATGGTGTACAAGGAATGTTATAGTTCCCCCACCACAAAAGCGTCCACTAACGGCACTTTTTCCGAACTGGCTTGTTTGCTGTCATGGTCTTTGCAACGAGTTGCGGTCATCTTCAGACTTTGTAATTACCAGAACATTTAGTTTCTGAGCACTGACGATAAGAAAATCTTTGTCAGTCGCGAATTAATTTACTGCAGTCGAAACCAATATCAACTGCAATATCCGATTTTACACGCTAAAAAACGACACATTTATGACACTGTTATGGTGAAATGATCGAGTAGCAGAAGAAAATTTTTGGAGTTTCATGTATTTTTACATGGTTTGCCAGATTGTTTTCGATATCAAACACATGGCAGTGTACTAACGATCGCTCGCTGAGTATAATTCCGAAGATAAAGAGTGGAAATTATATCTCTAGAAACCTGAAAACCTGAAACTTTGTTGAGGTCATTATGTGGGATGTGCTACAAACCTCTGAGTAACTAGAAACTTACCTAATCCCTGAAGATGTTTCAATGAAAACTGGAAAATAGAGGAAACTGTTAGTTCCACTCGTATTTTTTAATGAATATCGATGTCAATAATACAACGGATTTCAGATCATCCTCGTACTTCACAAAATCGAATAAGGTTTTAATACTTATAATAATATGTGTTTTTCATGTCTACAGAACCAATAAATATCTATACCACATGTTTTTCACCATCTAGATGCAAACAACACGCCGGCCGCGGTGGTCTCGCGGTTCTAGGCGCGCAGTCCGGAACCGCGCGACTGCTACGGTCGCAGGTTCGAATCCTGCCTCGGGTATGGATGTGTGTGATGTCCTTAGGTTAGTTAGGTTTAAGTAGTTCTAAGTTCTAGGGGACTGATGACCACAGATGTTAAGTCCCATAGTGCTCAGAGCCAGTCTAACCATTTCTTTTTCTTTTTTTTTTTTTTTTTTTTTTGCGAACAACACACACATCACAATCGATGTTCTCTGAACCAAATAAAGATGAGAAATACACAGAATGGCAGTACAAGCAGTCAACCATTCCAGTTACATGAGAGGGTGTAATTTTCCAGCGCAAACATTCACCGTGTTGAATCTGCTGAAATTTCCACATTAAAATCGGAAAATACTCTCAACATCTTCGATCACGAAGGCTGCTCGACAAAAACTGAGTATTAGTTGGCTATTCATTCGCCTAGAGGGTGACTCTGTTAGGTCATCTGCAGGTTTGTACCCCAGGCTGTCCAGTTTGGGCGGCTCAGTGACAGTTCATAACTTAAGCCAGAAATGTCAATTCGTTCCAGCTGGCTACCTCAACCATGCACCCGGCACACCAAACGATGTCGTGCTAGGAAAACAGACACATATCTATCACCGTAATTAAAATTGTATACTATGAATGCAGCCCCAATCTGACGACATTCGTCAATGAGCAAAGTATTGGAAATACCTCCTCCTGGGGGCTGTGGCTCTGGAAATAGCAATATCTATGTTCTACGTATGACTGGACATAATTTTCTATGTAAAATCTTTCACCCCCCTTATGGCTAGCGATACATTGCAATCGCAATTCTCCACATCAGATCTATACTTCTCTTATGATCGGACATAGTCACTTTCTTTGCACATGTCGGAATAGTGCCCACAGTAACTTTAGAACCCAACACATTCTTTATTAGCTTGCTGATCGCAGCCAATGTATCACCCATCCCCTAATAAGTAAAATACTTTTCCAGTAATTCAATGCTGGTGACACCAAACAATATTGAGCGAAAAATCCGGAATGGATGGACAATCCTCATTTGTTTTTCTTGTGAATGGTACCAGTGTGTCTTAGGAAGAGAGACATAACTGTTTTATAAGCAACCAGCTTCTAAAAACATGATTGCAATGACTGTGTAACTGTCACCCTGAACAAAATGTGGTCTTGGTTTTACAGCTGCACACAAGTGTTGTTAACGATATCCATGTTTAAAAGTATACAAGCTTTGTAAATCAAGGTATGGTATTGCTTCGGAATGAAGTGGTGTTCCAAACAAATACCACGACATTCAATATAAAGGGTGTACATTTTAAGTTGACAAACCAGAATAACTCGAAAAACAAGCTTAACACGAAAAAATGTGTAGAATCCAAATTTGATTATTTTCGAGGGGGGCACATGCTGGTGCTAAAATTAGCCAGCCACCCCAGCCCCCTGGGGGGTGGAGCGGGAGGAAACTTTAAAATTTCAAATGGGAACTCCCATTTTTTATTTCAGAATCAGATTCTACATAAAAAACTACTTACACTTTCTCATAAACATTTGTTTTGATTCTTGGTAGTTGGCGCTGTAATTCAAGAAAATCCATGTTCTCGTTTTTGCGTGGAAAATGGTTACGGATAAATAAAAAATGCTTATTTACTTCTTAAATATTGATTCGCTAAAACTAAAACTCTCCCTCTCTCCCCATAGGGTGGGGTTTGAGAGAGAGGAATTAGAGTTTTACAAATGTTGACCCAAATATTAATTTTTTCTGCAGATTCGGATAAGTTTTGTTTGTTTTGTGGTCATGAGGCCACACAACTTTTAATTTTCTCTTACAAGAAAACAAACACATGGCAGTGGTGTTTGGCATGACTGCGTAATCAGGACAACTGTCGAGCAAATGTATACATATGGATTGCAGTACCCTACAAAAACATGCCATTAACTTTGAATTATTACAGTTATGAAACTGAAAGCTTGATTTATGTTCAGGGTATGCAAGAAAAATGTATTTCTTCGCATACATCTTTGTTTGTCTATAGGAGGGTACTGAAATAGTTTGTCTCTCAATAGACATGTTTCATCACACATGTGTTGAAGCCTGCTGCTCACTGTGGTTAGGAGACGTTTGCTGTTAACTATTGCAGGTACGTAGTGCTCTAAGTCACACACAGGACACGAAATTGTATGTAAGTTACACCACACAACCGATACATCCCAAGAGAACAATCGAAAAAAATGGTTAAATGCACAATAAATCACCTACAACAACATCTCCCTCTCTCTAGAATGCATCGTCAGTCTACCATTAAACCATACCTCATTACAACCCAATCTCAACCGATCACTCCATCTACTTTCTATCATCCCTTAACGCAGATGCAAGTCAGTTTAGAGACAGATGTTTCTCTTTCTCAGGAAATCATCAAAGACAGCAGTCAGCTTGAATGTATCACTATTACCTCAATAGACATACAGTAGAATGTTGTTAAAAAACCATAAAGCAGATGTTCTGTAAGGTATTTGTCAGCTGACGCCACATGGTTGTGACTGGTTGGGAGTACAAAGAAGTGCATTTTAAATACTGTTTGTTAAGGTTTAAAACACCATAACAGTCCTGCACAGAGGAAACATGCAATCCATTCTGTAGTTGTATATTGCAGTCCCCCAGCTGGTAATACAAAGTTCTTTAGCTAAGGACACTTTGCAAAAACCTATAACGTGGTTGCTGATATCTTTAGGTTCACACCGGGGCTTGTGATTTGACATCTACAAATTTATTACTTTACATTTAGTGGTCATAAACGTTAAACATTCCATTCCAGCCGTGTTATCACTGTCGAGGAAAAGAGACTGTTCCCCTGGATCCCAATGTTTCCATGTCAACTTTTTCTCATGTTCTTCTCGCTGCCACATACTCATCCCTATGTACAATAATTACGGAAAAACTGGTAAAGTTATTAAAATTGATTGCACTGTCAACTGTGGTATTTATTACAGTAAATCATCCCATATTGATTGTGTATTTTCCACCCCTTATGTTACTGAAATGCTGTTGATTACCACATAATGATTGACTGGTACCATCTATCTACAACTACATTTATACTCCGCAAGCCACCCAACGGTGTGTGGTGGAGGGCACTTTACGTGCCACTGTCATTACCTCCCTTTTCTGTTCCAGTCGCGTATGGTTCGCGGAAAGGATGACTGCAGGAAAGTCTCCGTGCGCGCTCGAATCTCTCTAATTTTACATTCGTGATCTCCTCGGGAGGTATAAGTAGGGGGAAGCAATATATTCGATACCTCATCCAGAAACGCACCCTCTCGAAACCTGGCGAGCAATCTATACCGCGATGCAGAGCGCCTCTCTTGCAGAGTCTGCCACTTGAGTTTGCTAAACATCTCCGTAACGCTCTCACGGTTACCAAATAACCCTGTGACGAAACGCGCCGCTCTTCTTTGGATCTTCTCTATCTCCTCTGTCAACCCGATCTGGTACGGATCCCACATTGATGAGCAATACTCAAGTATAGGTCGAACGAGTGTTTTGTCAGCCACCTCCTTTGTTGATGGACTACATTTTCTAAGGACTCTCCCAATGAATCTCAACCTGGTACCCGCCTTACCAACAATTAATTTTATATGGTCATTCCACTTCAAATCGTTCTTCACGCATACTCCCAGATATTTTACAGAAGTAACTGCTACCAGTGTTTGTTCCGCTTTCATATAATCATACAATAAAGGATCCTTCTTTCTACGTATTCGCAATGCATTACATTTGTCTATGTTAAGGGTCAGTTGCCACTCCCTGCTCCAAGTGCCTATCCGCTGCAGATCTTCCTGCATTTCGCTACAATTTTCTAATGCTGCAACTTCTCTGTATACTACAGCATCATCCGCGAAAATCCGCATGGAACTTCCGACACTATCTACTAGGTCATTTATATATATTGTGAAAAGCAATGGTCCCATAACACTCCCCTGTGGCACGCCAGAGGTTACTTTAACGTCTGTAGACGTCTCTCCATTGATAGCAACATGCTGTGTTCTGTTTGCTAAAAACTCTTCAATCCAGCCACACAGCTGGTCTGATATTCCGTAGGCTCTTACTTTGTTTATCAGGCGACAGTGCGGAACTGTATCGAATGCCTTCCGGAAGTCAAGGAAAATAGCATCTACCTGGGAGCCTGTATCTAATATTTTCTGAGTCTCATGAACAAATAAAGCGAGTCGGGTCTCACACGATCGCTGTTTCCGGAATCCATGTTGATTCCTACAGAATAGATTCTGGGTTTCCAAAAACGACATGATACTCGAGCAAAAAACATGTTCTAAAATTCTACAACAGATCGACGTCAGAGATATAGGTCTATAGTTTTGCGCATCTGCTCGACGACCCTTCTTGAAGACTGGGACTACCTGTGCTCTTTTCCAATCATTTGGAACCTTCCGTTCCTCTAGAGACTTGCGGTACACGGCTGTTAGAAGGGGGGCAAGTTCTTTCGCGTACTCTGTGTAGAAACGAATTGGTATCCCGTCAGGTCCAGTGGACATTCGTCTGTTGAGTGAATCCAGTTCCTTTTCTATTCCTTGGACACTTATTTCGATGTCAGCCATTTTTTCGTTCGTGTGAGGATTTAGAGAAGGAACTGTAGTGCGGTTTTCCTCTGTGAAACTGCTTTGGAAAAAGGTGTTTAGTATTTCAGCTTTACGAGTGTCATCATCTGTTTCAATGCCATCATCATCCCGGAGTGTCTGGATATGCAGTTTCGAGCCACTTACTGATTTAACGTAAGACCAGAACTTCCTACGATTTTCTCTCAAGTCGGTACATGGAATTTTACTTTCGAATTCACTGAACGCTTCACGCATAGCCCTCCTTACGTTAACTTTGACATCGTTTAGCTCCTGTTTGTCTGAGAGGTTTCGGCTGCTTTTAAACTTGGAGTGAAGCTCTCTTTGCTTTCGCAGTAGTTTCCTAACTTTGTTTTTAAACCACGCTGGGTTTTTCCCGTCTCTCACAGGTTTACTCGGCACGTACCTGTCTAAAACGCATTTTGAAATTGCCTTAAACGTTTTCCATAAACACTCAACATTGTCAGTGTCAGAACAGAAATTTGCGTTTTGATCTGTTAGGTAGTCTGAAATCTGCCTTCTATTACTCTTGCTAAACAGATAAACCTTCCTCCCTTTTTTTAATATTCCTATTAACTTCCATATTCAGGGATGCTGCAACGGCCTTATGATCACTGATTCCCTGTTCTGCACTTACAGAGTCGAAAAGTTCGGGTCTGTTTGTTATCAGTAGGTCCAAGATGTTATCTCCACGAGTCGGTTCTCTGTTTAATTATTCGAGGTAATTTTCGGATAGTGCACTCAATATAATGTCACTCGATGCTCTGTCCCTACCACCCGACCTTAACATCTGAGTGTCCCAGTCTAAATCTGGTAAATTGAAATCTCCACCTAAGACTATAATATGCTGAGAAATTTGATGTGAAATGTATTCCAAATTTTCTCTCAGTTGTTCTGCCACTGATGCTGCAGAGTTGGGAGGTCGGTAGAAGGAGCCAATTATTAACCTAGCTCGGTTGTTGAGTGTAACCTTCACCCATAATATTTCACAAGTACTATTCACTTCTACTTCACTACAGGATAAACTACTACTAACAGCGACAAACACGCCACCACCGGTTGCATGCAATCTATCCTATCTACACACCGTCTGTGCCTTTGTAAAAATTTCGGCTGAATTTATCTCTGGCTTCAGCCAGCTTTCTGTACCTATAACGATTTCAGCTTCGGTACTTTCTATCAGCGCTTGAAGTTCCGGTACTTTATCAATGCAGCTGCTACAGTTTACAATTACAATACCGATTGCTGCTTGGTCCCCGCATGTCCTGACTTTGCTCCGCACCCTTTGAGGCTGTTGACCTTTCTGTACTTGTCCAATGCCATCTAAACTGAAAAACCGCCCAGTCTACGCCACACAACCCCTGTTACCCGTGTAGCCGCTTGCTGCGTGTAGTGGACTCCTGACCTATACAGCGGAACTCGGAACCCCACCACCCTATGGCGCAAGTCGAGGAATCTGCAGCCCACACGGTCGCAGAACCGTCTCAGCCTCTGCTTCAGACCATCCACTCGGCTCTGTACCAAAGGTCCGCAGTCAGTCCTGTCGACGATGCTGCAGATGGTGAGCTCTGCTTTCATCCCGCTAGCGAGACTGGCAGTCTTCACCAAATCAGATAGCCGCCGGAAGCCAGAGAGGATTTCCTCCGATCCATAGCGACACACATCATTGGTGCCGACATGAGCGACCACCTGCAGATGGGTGCACCCTGTACCCTTCATGGCATCCGGAAGGAACCTTTCCACATCTGGAATGACTCCCCCCGGTATGCACACAGAGTGCACATTGGTTTTCTTCCGCTCTCTTGCTGCCATATCTATGAGGGGCCCCATTACGCGCCTGACGTTGGAGCTCCCAACTACCAGTAAGCAAACCCTCCGCGACTGCCCGGATCTTGCAGACTGAGGGGCAACCTCTGGAACAGGACAAGCAGCCATCTCCGACCGAAGATCAGCATCAGCCGAAGACAGAGCCTGAAACCAGTTCGTCAGACAAATTGGAGAGGCCTTCTGTTCAGCCCTCCAGATTGTCTTTCGCCCCCTGCCACACCTCGTGACGACCTCCCACTCTACCCAGGTGAGGGATCAGCCTCAATGTGGGCAGTATCCCGGGCAGCCATAGTCGTAGTCCGATTGGGGGATGCGTGGGACGAGCTGGCCGTCCCCGACAAGCCCCCATCCGGACCCCCACAGTGATGCCGATCGGCAACAGCCTCAAGCTGTGTAACCGAAGCCAACACTGCCTGAAGCTGTGACCACTTGTCTGACATGGAGAGAATCTTGGTGGCAACAACAGATTCTGGGGATGGCCAGCACCGAAACAGTGTTCGCATACATGGATGCAATTTAAGGAATCAATGCTCTTGGTCTCTTTGAAATGGAACACCAAGACGTCTGCGACCCTATCACTGTGGAAGATGATTAACTGTAGAAGCCATCACCTGCGGGCAGCTGTTTGGAAACGCTCCACAATGCTGTTTCCATATGTTGCAATGTCCTACACATTTTTGTCAATAAGAAACACTACCTGTATCTTTTGTTTCAATCATCCTGTGTGTTGTGAGAGGAGCATAGTTTATGAAATGCGACGTCCAGCTTTCTGTGAGAGCTAATGGCTCAAAATGTGTTAATATCAGTTTAGCACCTGACACAGACCTTGAAGTCATGGTAGAAAAACAGAAGGTAAGGTGGTGTACAAAACTATAGTCATACAATGCCTGGATGTGTTACAGTAGAAAAACAATGTATAAAACTGCTTATGAAAAATCAACACAGGGCCCTCTCTTGCGAGTGATAGTGTGTGGCGTGTGATCCTCCTACAGTACAGGCAATGAAACTTTACATTCGTCTGTGCAGGCGACTTCGATCACTGCCCACATGCTCCAATGGACCAATACCACCTGTAAATCGACACATATGCTCGATATCAGCACACAGACGGTATTTTTTCTCGATATATCAGAAGAGAGGGACTCGGTGATATCCCATAGATTCTGCAAACCATGACAAATTCATGAAACTCCCAATATTTTCATATGCTACTCAATGATTTCATAAAAGTGTCATAAATAAGTCGTTTTTTGGCGTGTAAAATCAGATATTGCAGCTGATATCGGTTTTTGAGTTCGGTAAATTAATTCGCGACTGACAAGGCATCACTCGTCAACAGTACTCAGAAAGTTCTTGTAATGTCAGAGTCTGGAGATGATCTCAACTCGTTGCAGAAACCACGGCTCCAAGCAGCCAGACCAGAAACAGAACCGTTAGCGACGCCTTTGTGCCGGGGCAACCAAAAAAGCCTTTCCACACCAGTTTGAAGAATGACCACTGTCTCTGGAGGGTGCTCTGATTGTGCATCAGGCCAGCATGTGCTCGGCACTGGCCTCGTGACCACCGGCTACAGTGGATAACCGACTGACCTTGTGGGAAGTATCTAGTGCTGCGACTATATACAGTACATGTTTTTCAGGATCTGTCTTTCTTCACAGTATATGTATGAGTGTGTGATGGTCAATAGCTGTATGCAGGATGCAGACGTGATGATTTTGTATGGTGGAGGATAAGAATCGTGTTCGCTACAACTGTATGGTATAGTGGTGAAATAATTTGTGGTGATTTTGCCTGGTTGCAGATCGGTTTCACAGTGAAAAATTCTAGGTTTTCCTTGATAGTGGCAGAGAGAGTAATTGAGCAAGTGTCTTTGGCGATAGTTTCCCTATTTCATGATTTGTAGACCATTTTTGGTCCACCACTCGCTGTCTCGCGGTAGTTCTCGCTTTCCGAGCATGGGATCCCGGGTTAGATTCCCGGCGGGGTCAGGGATTTTCACCTGACTCTAGATGACTGGGTGTTGTTGTGTCGTCTTCATCTTCGTCATTCATCCCCATTACGGTCGGAGGAAGGCAACGGCAAACCACCTCCATTAGGACCTTGCCTAGTACGGCGGTGCGGGTCTCCCGCATGGTCCTCCTACGCACTGTCAAGTAGCATGAGGCTTCACTTCCATTTTTAGCAATAAAAACTTTGAGGTTCGCCGATGACATTGTAATTTTGTCAGAGACATCAAAGGACTTGGAAGAGCAGTTGAGCGGAATGGACAGTGTCTTGAAAGGAGGGTATAACATGAACATCAACAAAAGCAAAACGAGGATAATGGAATGTAGTAGAATTAAGTCGGGTGATGCTGACGGAATTAGATTAGCAAATGAGACACTTAATGTGGTAAAGGAGTTTTGCTATTTGGGGAGCAAAATAACTGATGATGGTCGAAGTAGAGAGGATATAAGATGTAGACTGGCAATGGCAAGGAAAGCGTTTCTGAAGAAGAGAAATTTGTTAACATCGTGTATAGATTTAAGTGTCAGGAAGTCATTTCTTAAAGTATTTGTATGGAGTGTAGCCATGTATGGAAGTGAAACATGGACGATAAATAGTTTAGACCAGAAGAGAATAGAAGCTTTCGAAATGTGGTGCTACAGAAGAATGCTGAAGATTAGATGGGTAGACCATATCACTAATGAAGAGGTATTGAATAGAATTGGGGAGAAGAGGAGTTTGTGGCACAACTTGACTAGAAGAAGGGATCGGTTGGTAGGACATGTTCTGAGGCATCAAGGGATCACCAATTTAGTACTGGAGGGCAGCGTGGAGGGTAAAAATTCTAGAGGGAGACCAAGAGATGAATACACTAGGCAGATTCAGAAGGATGTAGGCTGCAGTAGGTACTGGGAGATGAAGAAGCTTGCACAGGATAGAGTAGCATGGAGAGCTGCATCAAACCAGTCTCAGGACTGATGACCGCAACAACAACAGACCACTTTTGCAAGGTTTAACTGTCAGTGCGATATGACTGCTGTATCTACTTCGATGTGTACAAAATAGTTTGTCGCTGAAATTCTCATACTTTTCCATTCTGCATACAATGCTCCTACACATGGCAGCAATTTCGCTGGTAAATTCAGAATGCCCCATTCATCGGAAGTTACATGATGTCAGAGCATCGCAAGGCATCCTTTGTGCAGGACGTAGGAGCCTCTACAGGCTGGAGTATGGGATATCTATGGAAAGTTCCGTGACATCTGAGAGTCTCGTGATGCCTTCTTGGTTCTAGTGCTCAGAGACAAGTCCAAGCAGACCATCCACCTCTGGTTCAGACAGGTGAGATGCTGTCCCCCAACTGACATTTGGCTTTTGAGCATCTCCAAACCTGCAGTTGTAGGATATCGAAAATTCACTGAAAATTCTACCCATCTTTCTCGTCTGTGGGACAGTGATTCGAAATCTGTATGTGTGTTTTTTTTTCACTATGTCTTATGAGATTATAAATATGTCATGAATATTTAGATGTGTAATTGTTCTGATTTTCCAGTCTGTGCTTAAGCACTACTGTAGTTCGAAAAGGGAGGAAAATAAAAAGTAAGAACCTTAACACTCTTGACTACAACAGAATTTATCAGCTAACTGCACTCAGCGTTTGAGAAATGTGATGAACACAACAACATCAGCAGGATTCAGAAATGTTTCTCTCTCTGGCAGTGCCTTGAGACAAGAAGCTAAAACACAAAAAGTGGCGAATGTCCTATTTAGAGTTACAAAGATATTTATTTATTTCGACTTCCAGATATTGTCCTTTTGGCGTGTAAAATCGCATATTGCAACTATCGGTTTTGGGGTTAGTAAATTAATTCGCTAATAATGAATCATTTCTCATCGATGTAGCTTAGAAAGTAAATATTTACGTTATTCCAGAGTGGAGATGGTCATAGGTCAAACTACAGCTATCTCTGTGCTTTGTGTGTTTCGAGTAGTAGTTTAGTGATATACTCAACTTGTGAAGAGAATTGTTTAATTAATATTTGCTGTGGCACATCGTCTCAGGCAAGAGCATTCACAGAGTGTGGTGACATCTTCATGATATGTGTGACAATATTCCACACATTGCTTAAACACCATATTTAATAACTCTTGAAGCAGTTTGTGTTCAATAACAGGTGGTATCTATGTGCCACAAAGAAAGAAAGTGCGCAAGGGAGGTGGAAGGCTGAGATAATTCCCTGTGCGATGTTATGATGGTTTTGCAAGCGTGGTGCACAGCTCGGTGGACAGGGGGCACGCGAGAAAGTTTTTCAGATATGTTTAACGCAATCTGTGACAGTGTAATTACGTGGTAGCTTTCGATACTGGAATAAAAAGAAAGATACTGCTATTTTTTGAACATCGTCTAAATTGTTTAAATACCAACATCAATTTCAATGTGTGTTGCGATTTTAGAAATAAATAAACAATATTTTTAAACAAGTTGTTTAAACATTGTCTTATGTGTGCTATATTAGCCTACCATTGTGAGGTACTCCCAGTCCAGAGGCTCGACACTGACTGAACGAATTTTCCACCACTTTTTCCCTATATTGCCCTCTTGGATTACGTCATGGGAGGGAAAGGGGAGGGTGTTGCTAGTTCCCTGAGGCTGCTCACCCGCGAGCTGGGGGAAAAACGGATGATATCATCAGGGCATGTGGGTAATTAACTGATCAATTAATTAATTTGGATAATTATTTTGATATCACTCAGAACCGTTTGTGTCCCACTGCTTCTGCCTACATGCTAGTAATGTTCATTTCACGTATGATGTAGACCTGGGGAGTACTGTCTCTTAAAGTGCATCCATGCAAGACATACTAGCCCCATCCCAGGCCTCATGGTCTGGGGTGTGATAAGCTACAAATCTTATTCACCATTGGTATTTCTAGAGCAAACACTAATCAGCATTCAGTACATGCAGAATGTTGTTAGACCCGTTCTTCGCTGTTGTTGCAAGAGGAAGGTGATGTGTGTTCCAGCAGGATAATGCTCACCCGCACACTGCCCATGAAACTCAATATGCTCTGCAAAATGTGCATCAACTTTCCTGACCAGCATGATATTCAGATTTCTATCGAATGAAGGACGTCTGGGAGAAGATGAGAGGAGAAGTGACTCATGCAACTCGTCAACCTACTGCTCTTACTGAACTACGTGAACAGATCCAGCAGGCATGGAATAACATATCCACAGGACAGTATCCTCCATCTGTGCTATTGACTGGATGCCAGTGGCAGCGCTTGCATTGCTGCTTCTGGAGCCTACACCAATTCAATCATTAGAATGAATCATCAACTTCTCCTCCTGAAATTAAGAAAACTGTGTTTCCTCTCAAGAAGAAAAGGTCATCTGGATCTGATTGTGTTTCCGATACAATACTAAAAATCTATTCTAATATAATAAGGCCAGTCTTGTCTGAAATATGTAATGCATCACAAATTCAACGCATTTTGCCAGAGAGACAGATATAAGCCATTGTCACACTCATGTTGTAGGCGTATAATCAGAGACACATCAATAACTTGTTTCCCTACTGATATCACTTCCCAAAATTTCTGGGAAAAAATGAAGTATTATATAATATGTAACAGGATCTCACCTCAGCAAAAATAATATCCTCAGCGAATAATAGTACGAGTATCAGAAGAGTTGCTTTACTGGAATGCCATTTACATGCTCAATCTCCAAATTTTACAAGCATTTATTGTTAAAAGAGCGCAGGCTGGTATTTTCTTGACATCTCTAAGGTACTTGATTGTGTGAATCACAGTTTTGACCTAAATAAACTGACGTTTTATGGGATTGATCATATAGCCAACCAACAGAAACTGTCATATCTTACGAAAAGCATGAAGAAAGTTGTACTTAGTAATTCAATCAATCTAGTCAGGGAAAATTATTCTGACTGGGGGTAAATGATGTGTGGGCTTACCCAGCATTCAATCTTAGGTTTATTATTATTCCTCAATATTCTGTCTAATACACAAGCAGAATTAATTTTATTACACGTGACACTAGTATTGTAATCAATCCAAGTATATATGCACCAACAGAAGAAATGGTAAACGATGTTCTTAAAAGTATCATTAACTGATTTTCTGTAAATAGTCTCACCCACAATTTCAAAGAGACCCAACCATGGTGCACAGATAATAAACAGGGTGGAAATTTTTAAAATCTTCGGTTTCCATATTGACGAAATTTTTAACTGGAAAAGCATATTATAGAACTTCTAAAACAAGTTAGATTAGTCACATTTGCACTTAGAATCACTGAAAATCTTGAGGAAAGACAAATCAGTAAGTTGACATATTTTGCATATTGTCATTCAATAATGTCACATGGAATAATGCCCTGGGATTAATCATCTTCACGGAGGAAAACTTCATTGCTCAAAAACATGCTGTAAGAATTATATATGATACTTACCAATAATCATCTTGTAGTCATACGTTTAAGGAGCTAGACTTGTTGTAAATTATCGATCACAGTTCAAAAGGAAAAATGATTTATATAAGTACAATACCAGAAGAGACACCGAGCGAGGTGGCGCAGTGGTTAGCACACTGGACTCGCATTCGGGAGGACGACGGTTCAATCCCGTCTCCAGCCATCCTGATTTAGGTTTTCCGTGATTTCCCTAAATCGTTTCAGGCAAATGCCGGGATGGTTCCTATGAAAGGGCACGGCCGATTTCCTTCCCAATCCTTCCCTAACCCGAGCTTGCGCTCCGTCTCTAATGACCTCGCTGTCGACGGGACGTTAAACACTAACCACCACCACCACCACCACCAGAAGAGACAGTGACATCCATTGCACCATGCTGAGGTTGTCTCCAGCTCAAAAAAGGGGGCACAATGCTGCTACCAACATTTTTGATCACAATGATATAAAATGCTGAGACACAGAAAAATTAAATTTTTAAAATGAACCGAATAAGATTTCCTTGACAACTCTTTCCATTCCATAAAATAATTTCTATTATTGTAATGTGTAAATGGAGATGAGTAGAAATTACTAACTTATATCTGTACGTCTTTTTTTAAAAAAAAAGGTATGCACAATTAGCATTTAGTTGTATTCCACATCAGATTTATCATGCAAATGCACATGGAACTAACAAACTAACTAGCCAATGTCTAATATGTCTAAATAACACCCTGCCCCACAGCGCAGAAAGTGTATTAAATTTAGATATTAAAACTACTGTTCAGTTTGCTGTTCACTGACGTGTCATGTAGTCTCTCCACTGTGCAACAGTATAAGTTAGCATCGTCAGCAGAATATGATAAAGGTTGTGTACTATAAGATAAAGTTTTTACCCTAGCTTTGAGTCACTATAATGGTAACTAACTTTGAAAAGTTGTTGAAAGAGGGTAGTTGAAAGTATAGTACTACAAAAAAATCGTGGCACCACTATAATGTTTGGGTGACTTTGAAAATTAGTTGAAAGAGGGTGGTTGAGAGCATAGCAACTGTCGTTTCTTACCTTTACGACTGTGATTTAAATTCAGGTGTTAAAACTACTGTCGACATATTATTTCATAGAAATGTTGTACAGCCTCCACTGAGTCACAACGTGAGTCAGTCCTCCCCACAAGTACCTTAAACTGTAAGTTACACCAGTAGTGCCATATGCGTTTTTACTGTCACAGAACATATCTCCATGTATTTTGACAAATAGCACAGTCATTTTTTAAAGTGGGTGCAAAGATCGAAGTACTGTCACTGACAAGTGCACTTGTAAGTTGTATCAGCAGTACCAATGAGTGACCCACCTGTTTTTTGTACTGTTATAGAAGAGATCTTACTGTACATTGCTGAATAACACAGACAGTTTTATTTTGGTGCAAAGATAAAGTTTTCGTTGTGATCAGGGATCTGTATGGAACCTTATCCATCATTGTCTTTGACATATTCAAACCAAGCAGTGTTTATCAAGCTAGCCAAAACCCAATATTCTTAGCATGCTGGGTTGTGCTGAAGTGTCGGAAAACGTGACGTCAGTGGATAAATGCGCTGTAGATTATGGTAATATTTAACAGGTGATTGCGGCGATAAAGTCCATAACCCTTATAGTGAAGCCTGGCACCATACTTCTGATCATAAATGTTGCAGCCTTCTTTGAAAGTTCACTCACGTAAACCTCACGTTTGATGTGTGAACAGTTAAGGTGGCCAATAAAGACTATCAGACATTTACAAAAGGATAACACACTAATATGTTTATTTAAAATATATATGCTCAATAAGTGAGATACACATAACCGTGAAGTGCTGTAGGTTCCTCTGTGGTGATGACTTATATGCAATGAGACTAATGTTACTGATGTAAGTAAATAGTCTTGAATGCTGATACAATCAGATAAGTCCCTAGTAAATAATAGCAATGTCGTCCTGTGTCATTGTATTTTTCTCATTCAGTCTTCCATACTAAGGTTGATATGAATTTCAAATTTCATTGAGTGTTGGCTGAAGCCCTGAGTGCTTAAAAACAAGCGCTGGTCTATCACAGCCACAGGCAGTGGTGTCATTTTAACTCAGCGTTCTCTGGTGTGTATTTATGGCACCCTCCATCAGAGACAGTGAGTGATAAACGCCTGAAGCTACTTTGCTCCTCCATTGCTACTCTGTGGTCGCAGACACGAGCATCGCTGACGTGGCATCACGTACGAGCGAAACTACTGCACTGCACTTGGATAGATGTTTATACTCGTAAAAAATGGTTAAAATGGCTCTGAGCACTATAAGACTTAACGTCTGTGGTCATCAGTCCCCTAGAACTTAGAACTACTTAAACCTAACTAACCTAAGGACATCACACACATCCATGCCCGAGGCAGGGTTCGAACCTGCGACCGTAGCGGTCGCCCGGTTCCAGACTGTACCGTCTAGAATCGCTCGGCCACTCCGGCCGACTAGACTCGTAAATTTGGCAAGTAAAATATCAAAGTCAACAGTGTCAAATGCTTCGTCAATTTTTTTTTTAAAAAAGCGCGTATTTATCTGATATGAATAATAAGTTCTTTGTAACTTGTTTAGGACAGAAGTTTTTGTGGCTACTATTATCTGTCCTTACGGTGTGGCCGAGTGGTTCTAGGCGCTACAGTCTCGAACCGCGCGACCGCTACCGTCGCAGGTTCGAATCTTGCCTCATTCATGGCTGTGTGTGATGTCCTTAGGTTAGTTAGTTTTAAGTAGTTCTAGGGGACTGATGACCTCAGAAGTTAAGTCCTATAGTGCTCTGAGCCATTTGGACCTCATGAAATAACCACTAAATCTCTGTTTTGCTTGTGACTCAGTTGCGGTGATTAATAAAGTGTAGTACCGTTTCAGTTCCCCCAACCAGGACAATGGGATCGGCTACAACATTTACTTTGCCTATAGCAAGACCACGCAGGTTTTTCTGTACAAAAACCGGTCTGCCTCTGCTGTTGGTTAATGTATAGGAATGCCTCAGTATAGCATTTCTCACAAACTGACTGACTCTATTCTGCTTCTGATTGTAAGCAATACGGTTTTCAAAGGTAGGGTGCAGTTTCTCTCGGGGAAATGAAGCATCTCTGATACCCATGCTACCAACCACAGCCTACAACGCTCCATCCTACTTATATCCTTATGCATCTTATTGTTTCTCTTTCATTATCAATAGTATATGCCTTCCATTCTTTATGGTCAGTATTCTGTTTAAGACTCCAGGGCCAACTCTGGGCGCCAAAATATAACGACTGGCACATGTTCTACACTAAATGTTATGTCTGCATACAGAAAGGTATATTCTGATTTTATAAAAAAGGAAATTGAGAAATGAAAATATCCCAGAATTAGTATCGGTTATTGAAGGTTGTTATGGTCAGATAGTATTAGGAACAGAAAGTTGGTAAAAACCGGAAATGAATAGCAACGAAATTCTAAGTTCAGATTGGAATATTCATCGTAAGGATAGGTTAGTCGCCAATGATGGAAGCGCTCTTATTGCAGCAAAGAGTTCATTAATATCCAGAGAGATTATCACGGATTATAAAAGTGAGTTTCATTTGGGTGAAGCTAAGCATCAAAGGTTGGTCAAAAATTGGTAATTGGGTGCCTTTTAGGTCGCCTGGGTTAGGAGTTACGGTGGTAGAGCGCTTCAGACAGAACCTGCAGAATGTCGTTAGTAATTTTCCCGGTCATGCCGTTGTAATAGTGGGTGTCTTCAACTAGCCACGTATAGATTGGGAGACTCACGCCATCAAAACTGGTGCGAGAGACAGGGATTCGTGTTTACATTATTCTGAATGTGTTGTCCGAAAATTAGTTCTCACAGATAATTACAGAAGCAAGTCGTGAAGGTAACGTCTTACACCTCCTAGCAACAAGCATACCTAAACTTATTGGATCAGTTACCATAGTGGAAGGTATCAGCGATAATAACGCTGCGATAGCAACCATGACTACGGGTCTTACAAATAATTTTAAGAAAGGTAGGAAACATCTTTGATTTTGAAGATTGACAGGATACAAACCGCAGAGTATATGAGTAGTCAGCATCAAATATTCAGTGATGAGGACGAAGGTTCGAAATCCTTTGTTTGTTCACTGAGTGACCATACTGGCACCGAAACGGAAGGTAACAGAAACGCTAATATTAAAACCATATGGTCAGTCATGAAGGAAGTGTGTGGTCAGAAGCACAAGGTCGAGATATAAAGTCAGTATATAGTAAAAACTTTTCTGTTACTTATAAGTCAGATGTATGCACAGCATTTAACAATCCCTTTCTCAACATAGCTGGTGAATTAAATTAAAACTTGTTTTCCACTGGGAATCATATAACTATCTTGGAAAACGACTTTCGGCGAATGATAGCTGATATACTCCTACATGATACTGACAAGGGAGATGATTGAGTCAATAGTTAGTTACATGTTCCATGGATCATTTTGCGCGATAGATCGTAATGACGTGGAACGAGACATTTTACATTCAAATCCCAAATTAACTTGTACATACAATTACACTCTGCAAGTTTTTTGATATAAAAAGGAGAAAGGAAATACAGATTTGAGTTAGTAGTCCCTATCCACTATCTTTTACATATTACAGTAATATAAATTGTTCTACGGAATAGAAGGAGTTGTCAAGGAGAAAATTTCTCAGTCTGTTATCAAATTTTGCTTTGCTGTCTGTCAGACATTTTACATCACTCAAAGATTTATGTTTCAGCATTGTGCGCCAGCTTTTGTACGAAAGACAACTTTAACGTGGAGTAATGAACGTTACTTTTCCTTCTGGTACTTTAATTATGTATATCATTGTTCCTTTTGAACTGTAGTGGATTATTTACAACAAACGTCATGAGGGAATAAATCTAGAGTAAAGCAGTAGTCATAATGTGTAACTCATTAAACAAATGCCTACAAGGTGATTGTGTGCGAGCACATTTTATTCACATAGCACGTTTCTGCGCAATGAAAACTTCCTTTCTCGAAGATAAGTTACCCCAAAACATTATTCCATATGACACTGCTGAATGGAAATATGTAAAACACGTCAGTCAACTTACTGATTTGTCTCTCTCCAAGATTTGCAATCACTCTAAGCGCAAATCCGGCTGAACTACGTTGTTCCAAAATATGTCTTTCCCAATTTAATTCTCATCATTATGGAACTCTAAGAATTTTGAAGTTTCCACCATGTTTATTATTTCCCCACCATGTGTTACACTTATCATTGATGTGCAGAACTGAATACGTTGTGTCTTTTCAAAACTGAAAAAGGAATTCGTAGAAACCAGTCACTCATACTTTTAAGAATTTGTTTACCATTTTTTCTGTTTCTGTATGTCTGATTGCATTGATTACATACTAGTGTTTTCTGCAAAAAGAACTAATTCTGCTTGTTGTGGACTAGACGGAAGATCGTTTACACATATGAGGAGCAGAAGTGGACCTAAGATTGAATCTTGGGGCATCCCGTACGTGATTTATCCTCAGTCAGAATTATGTACGTGGACAACATTTCTTGAGTTACTAACTACAAGTTTCTGCGTTCTTTTGGTTACAAGTGATATTATCCATTGGTTGGCTATACAATCAGTCCCATAAAACGTCAATTTACCTGGGATAATACTGTGTTTCACACAATCAAATGCCTTAGAGAGGTTGCAGAAAAAAACCAACCGGCACTATTTTATTATTTAATACTCGTAAAATCTTGTGAGTGAACGTACAAATGGCATTCTCAGTAGAGCAACCCTTCTGAAATCCAAACTGTGATTTTATAGAGATATTATTGTTGCTAATATGAGATAATATTCTAGAATTAATCAGCTTCCCACAAATTTTGGGGAATAATGTCAGAAGTGAAACAGGTCGGTACTTATTGACGTCTCTCTTATCACTTCTCTTAAAGAAGGGTTTAACAACCCATATTGCAATCCCTCTGGGAAAATACCTTGAGTTAGTGATTGATTACATATTTCAGACAAGAGTGGGCTTATTATATGGGAACAAATTTTTAGTAGTCTATTGGAAACACCGTCAAAACTAGATTTAAGAATTAACTTGCAGACAGAACTCAACATGTCGCTCTTAAAGGGACAAAATCGATAAATGTGAATGTAATATTCGGAGTACCATAAGAAAGTTTAATAGGACCGTTATTGTTTACGATGTATGTAAATGATCTCTCGCTCCGCATGAACCAAGGACCTTGCCGTTGGTGGATAGGCTTACGTGCCCTCAGCGACACAGACAACCGTACCGTAGGTACAACCACCACTGAGGGATATCTGTTGAGAGGCCATCAGCCTGTTCAGTAGTTCTACCTCTACATTTACATCTACATCCATACTCTGCAAGCCACCTGACGGTGTGTGGCGGAGGGTACCTTGAGTACATCTATCGGTTCTCCCTTCTGTTCAGGGGCAACAGTTGGATGACTGACTGGTCTGGCCTTGTAACATCAACCATAACGGCCTTGCTGTGCAGGTACTGCGAACGACTGAAAGCAAGGGGAAACTACTGCCGTAACTTTTCCCGAGGGCATGCAGCTATACTGTATGGTTAAATGATGACAGTTTCCTCTAGGGTAAAATATTCAGAAGGTAAAACAGTCCTCTATTCGGATCTCCGGACGGGGACCACTCAGGAGGACGTCGTTATCAGGGGAAACAAAACTGGTGTTCTACGGATTGGAGCGTGGAATGTGAGACCGTTTAATCTAGCAGGCAGGTTAGAAAATTTAAAAAGGGAAATGGGTAGGTTAAAGTTAGATATAGCGGGAACTAGCGAAGTTCGGTGGCAGGAGGAAAAGGACTTCTGGTCAGGTGAATACAGGATTAGAAATACAAAATCAAATAGGGGCAATGTAGTTTGATAATGAATAAGAAAATACGAACGTTGGTTAGCTACTATGAACAGCATAGTGAATGCATTATTGTAGCCAAGACAGACACGAAGCCCACATCCACCGCAGTAGTACAAGTTTATATGCCAACTAGCTCCGCAGATGAGGAGGAGATTGAGGAAATGTATGATGGGTTAATGAATAGTTAATGGAGACGAAAATTTAATAGTTATGGGGAATTTAATTCGATAGTAGGAAAAGGACGAGAAGGGAAAATAGTAGGTGAATATGAACTGGGGGGAAAAGAATAAAGAGGAGGCCGCCTAGTGGTATTTTGCACAGAGCATAATTTAATCACCGCTAAAACCTGGTTTAGGAATCACGAGCCCTCTTTCGCAGCAACTATTACAATCAGTTATTATTGATTTTCCCGTCTTAAGCTTGTTGCAATGAAAGAGCCTGTAGTTTTAAGTATTCTCGGACGGAAAATCAAGCAGAACGTCAGTGCGAAGGAAGCTCATGGAGGTAAAGGTAGATGTCATTTGTGTGTTAGTGAAAGCCGTTTAAAAGTAGAACAGTACAACAAAGTAAAAAAAAACGACAATAATATGCAACAATTGTAAGAGATACACCTGTGGTAAGCACAGCAATAAAACTGTTGTATGTTCCAAATGTGAAGTAGATTCCGAAGAAAGTGGTGAATAATTATTCCCACAAAACTATGTTATGGATCTAAGCTACTTGTATACTATCTCATGTTTTTGTAATATTTTTTAATTATAGTAAGTGTACTTCAGTATTACTACAACGACTTTTACTACTAATTTTTTTCAAGATAATTAGACTTAGTAAACTTAAATGAAGAAGTAAGTGAAAGATAGGCTATAAAATGCATTTTTGAAAACAGTTTTAAAAGAAATATTCAGGTTCTGGATCCTGATTATACATCAATAGCTCTTTCTAACGGATGTGATTAAAATTCAGGAACAATTGATGAATTTTATTTACATTTTTAAAAAAAATTTATGGTGGTCACAAAGCTACACCCCTCCCCCTCCCCCACCTTGGTAATACACGTTACTGAAAATGGCTTGGTATTGCGGGGGTTAAACCAGGAGAACATTTGACACCAGATATAAAGAGTATCTAGAAGCATGAAATTATAGGGAAACTCATTCAACTTTTGCAGAACAGTTGTGTATGAATCAACATAAACGTACCACCAGAAACACGGACGTGGAAAGCATAAGAACAAATGACAAGAAACACTTCCTCACCCTACAAGAAAATTATCAGATTCATAAAGCCGTAACAGAAAAGCAACAACACTTACTGTAGATGATCAGAGCGATATCGCAAACCACTTGATTTTTAAGTTAATAGATCACTAAGTATAACATTAAATACAAAACAGGTGACGACAGTTCTTCGTATGTCACACGCGCACAACCGCCACCCCCTCTCCCCCCTCTGTCAGTTCGCATTCATCACTACCATCTCATCCCAGGACATCTCTGCTGAACATCTAACACATCTCTACTAATTTACACAAACTCTCTCTCTCTCTCTCTCTCTCTCTCTCTCTCTCTCTCTCTCACACACACACACACACACACATACATGAAAAAGATCATTCACAGGTTGGCAACACTTACAAGGTACACAGAAAACAAATGAGTAAACATAAACACTGTACTGAATGCGGGATACGTGAAATTTAAGTATTATTTCTCTTAGAGGATTTTAAAAAAATGAAGCGAAGCGGGAGAAAACATCAGTACAGCGTAAGAAGAAGTGTGTTCATAAAAGAAGAAAGCTACCGAAAGCGGATGTGCAACCAAGTTTATTTCGACCTCAAACTCCCTAAAAAGGATTGAAAAAGCAATTATCTGTAGCATATGTAAACAAAGTGCAAAAACACGTAAGTAAAATGTGCGCCAATTTTACAAGGAAACACTGTTCAATCTATAAATAACAAATTGCAGAGACGTATTACGTATCTATATTTACATAATGACCTCAGAAGATGCTTCATAAGTAAAAGCGAAAAGCGTCTGCTGGAAAATAATCTTTAATTGCAGTAAACGTAAAACGTAAAAACCTACAATAATCGACTAATAAAATTTGTCAGTGTCCAGGTAAAGACCAGACCCAAGTTAATATATGATAATAATTTTTTATTCAAAATGTAAGATTTTGTGTGCATAAGAAATGACGTAACACTGATGAATAGCAAAATAGAGAAGTTGTGAGAAAGGAAGGAACCGTACTAACTAAACAAAAAAAATTTCGCCTTTTTTCGCAAAACATTATTATTTCGGTACGGCCTAGGTTTCCGGTTATAAGCTCACATTCTAGTACACAACTGATTCTAAAGTTGTGTACTAGAGTATGGAATTACAACCCGGCACCTAGATAGTACAAAAATAATAATTTTTTATGAAACATGATAAAAGTATTTCATTTAATTAATACCATATACAATGCTTCACAATGAACCCACACTTCAATCAATTAAAAGCAAAGAAATGTCATGTATTCCACAAAAGAGTTTAGAGGTACCACTCATAGAAAAAATGTAGAGCATCTCTTGTCTTCTATTTATAGTGTTAGGAGCACCACATCTGAAATCACTGCAAGGCCCAAAACTGATAATGTACTTGATGAAAATTCTGATCCTGAAACTTACAGCATTTCTGAGGCTCAACATTTACCAACCATTAGCATAAATAATGACTATCCAGAATAATGATCGTACTGCGTCACCAACTGTTCATCATATATTCGTAGTGCAGAACATTCCATTGCTTTGCTGCAGCTCTAGTTTCATTACAAAATCAGAGCGACTTAATTTCAAGTTGACGCTGTTTTAGATAGTGGAGTTGTTACAGCTGTTGGTGGCAGTGATACCTTACTTTAACGTCTTACACTGCACACTTGCTGTGCTATTATTATCTATATTGTAGTCTTTGTGTGTACAAGCGTATGGATGGCGGAATGAAGTGTATTATTATTCTATCCGTGAAGTACTCAGCAATGCAGTAAAAAACTGAACATGGGGCATCTTGACTCTCCAGAGACGGACTGTGGTGCTACAAATTTCTGTGTTCATGCTGGCCTTTTTTTCATTACCAAATTCCACCAGAACGACAATGAGATCGAAATTTTCTTGTTTGGTTACCCAGTGCTTCTGGCCACATGACTGTTCCTTCTACTATGGCCAGCTTTGCACCAGTTCGCTATTTTCTAGCAGCATCTTTAGTGTAGAGATCCACCTCTTTGCGCCGAGCGAACTGTAGTCGTGAAGACTGGACTCCTATTCGGAACGACAGTGGTTCATGTTCACATCTGGCCATCCATATTTAGGTTTTCCGCGATTATACTAAATCGCTTAAGGAAAATTCCAAGTTGGATCCTTCGAAACGGCACGGCTGATTTTCTTATCCGTTCGTCCCTCATTCATACTTTAACTACATCTCTAATTTCCTCGTCGTCGGCTTCGATCTTCCTTCCTTTTCTTTCTGCTCCACTGCAGCTGTTCTCCAAGGACGGACGTTCCCTGTGGACAAGTGGACGGCCTAGGGTTTATAGAGGTATGCCAAGCAGTCTGTCGACAACAGCTAACGGGAAGTTTCCAGGAAAACCTCTTCGTGTCGTGGCGGCAGGCTTTCCTCTCTCACTAACTATAGTTGTGGGCAGAATCGCACATTTCCAAGAGTATGGAATCAAGCCACACGTAAATAGAATCACTGGTATATTAAATCAATAAATTCACACGTTGACCACCAGCTACACGCATTTCTGTTTGTAGGTGCAGATAAAAGCTGCAACACATTAGTAAATATCTCAAGTATTTTGTCTTTCTCTTCTTCTTATCTTGTTCTTCTTCTTTCTTGCAGTTTCCCGTTTCTCTACGGGATCGCATTGTTTTGGCAATGTTGATGACAGTTTGTGGCTGGATGTCCTTCCTCACACCAATTTCAAGTATTCTGTCTTGTGTGCAATAAATTCTGTAACGCAGACACCACTGTAACAGTATTTCCTTGCTTTTCCCCAACCTTCGAACTAACTTACCCTCGAGGTACAGGGGACCAACAGTTTAACGTGCACTGCGAATCATGGTGCAACTCGTCGTTTTTTCACATTAACGAAGTATTGAAATTAGCTACTGAAATTAAAAATACAGCTAACCAGTTAATTAAATTTCCGATAAGCCCAATGAGTTTGTTGTGTTTCTTAAAATGTGTCTAGTATTGTGAAGAAGGCTTAAAAGAACCTGTTTGATATGGTTTCAGAGCAACTATACCCCTACTTTCTTTTTCTAGATGCAAGTTCTTCATACAGATTTAATCTTTACCCTTTTGTTTTAATTATGTAATACCTTTAGGCCACTAAGTATGTTCTCACTGATGTGACATGTTCTCACTGCTGTGACCTGTATCGTTCATATGTGAAGTAACTATAGACATTTTTGGTGCGTCATATGGGAATGTTTTATTTATTTCTTGCATCTACTGCGAAAGTTATGGACAGCTTAAGTCATATATTAAACAGAACATTCATTGCAGGTGCTTTTGTAAACGCCAGCAATGGAAAATTATCATCATTATTTTTAATATTGTGGGGTGCTCTGTGACATCATGCTATACTAATTAACGAGTGAGGTGGTGCAGTGGTTAGCACACTGGACTCGCATTCGGGGGGACGACGGTTCAAATTCGCATCCGGCCATCCAGATTTAGGTTTTCCGTGATTTCCATAAATCACTCCTGGCAAATACCGGGATGGTTTCTTTTGAAAGGACAGGCGCGATTTCCTTCCCCATTCTTGACACATTCCGAGCTTGTGCTCCGTCTCTAATGACTTCGCTGTCTTCCTTCCTTCCTTCCCATACTAGTTCTCCGATACTGTAATGTTTTCATTTGGATTAGAAGTCAGAGGCCAGACAACACAGTCCATAGTAAATAACATATAACGTAGCCTTAAAATGTTAGATGTGGTCATACACATACAGTTTTCATAAGTAATAGAAAACAGTTTAACTGAGATGTGAAAGCGTTATAATTTAGTAGAAGTATTACCTCAACTCGAAGATTTTCTTAATTATGAATGCTGAATTTTAAATGTGCGCACCATTTTCAACGCATGTGAAGGTTTATTTATGTTTGCTGTTCAGGTAATTGCTGATTTGTTTCTTGCTAAGGACACACATTTTTTGGTTTTTCTTAACATCCAATCCAGAAATCATAGTCTCTGATGCTGTAACAGTCTTCTGATAACTGATTCACTCCTCTGTGTTAACTGAAACGAAACGTTTGCGTTTGTTTCCCACAAGGAGACAAAAGCTAATTCTCTAATCCACTGGCCAAAATAAAATTCGTATAAGACACTTAGTACAATATTACACGAACCCAGGTTCATGCCGTCTGTTCTCATAGGCTGAATCTCCCAGTCTGACATGTTGGAGTATTCCACTATTACCGTGATCATGATCGAGAAATTTACGTTTCACATTCTCTAACTTTTCCCTGAGGCGTTTTCCTACTGCGACACCTGAAGTACATGAACTATAAAACTAACTATTAGCAGCCTTTGAGCTACCTTCGGCATTTATGACGAGACATACTATTTTATATCTGAAATGAGTAAAAGCCTGACTACATGTGATCAGTTTCTTTACAGCAAAAATACACGGCAGTCATTGTCGTTCGACGTATTTTGCAATATACATTCCACTCGAAATTATTTCTTTATTATAGACTTTTGCTTCCAGCCATTTTTTTGTCTCTGCGTGGCCGTATTACCGTATCTGAAACGTTACGCTCTGTAGTTTACTACTATAATATTGCGAACTTCTTTTTATGCCTTGAAAGGACAAATGTGTATATGTGTTTTATTGTGGGTGATCGATTCATCTCTCCGAGTATAGCTCTTAACTGGTCGTCATGCTTCTGCAATGAGAATTTTTATTAAATATAAGCAATAGACAGTTAAAAAGAGACCATCTAACATCAATCAAAGTGAAATGAAAATCAATTGCGTATTTTTCATATTCAGAGGGAGAATTCTTTTGTTAAGAATGACAATCAAACATAATTCATTCGAAGCAGTTTTTGGAACTACTTTCATATTCTAGCGGTTAGTCCCATTAGGAATGGGCAGAAACCGTCTTCAACAGCATTTAATTATTACATACCGGAGCTTCAGGGCCTCAGTCAACGATTGTTACTCATCTGAATTTTACCTAATTTCATGGATATTGTTTCAGTTTATTCATACAAGTTACTTGCAGATGTTTATAAGCTAGTTATAAACCTAATATTAATATTCAAATTGAATCATAGCTCTTGAATAATCAGGGATGATGTAATGCATGTTCTCACAGGAGGATACGGTAGAAATACTATCATCCACAACTGTAGGAGCTGGAGTATCTTCAAGTGGACACCGTTCGCTGTTATCAACAGGTTGGTGACATGTATCTAACGGCCTCCATAGTCTATCCAGTTAAATTTCTTTCAGTCAGTGGTGCCGTTACAAATGTGTCCTTACTGTCGGCTGACGGGTCGATGGGTTTCGACCCATCTTCCCTCCTCGTGACTACGCAGTCCGTCAAAAGCGACGGTTTTACGATACCAGAACAGGTTGATGACGCAATCAAAATACATGAATATTTTGATTGTACAAACTCGTGCAAAATAATCGGTATTAGGATTTTCGCACCCACTTCTTATAATCATCTAGTAGGCTGCAGAATGGTATATTCGAAATTCTTTGATCATGCTCTAACAGCAGACATGTCGAGAAGTGATAAAACTCTCTTAACTGTCTATAGCCCTAGCGATTCAGGTATAGCTTTTCTGAGCTGAATTGAATCATGCTTCAGTGTAAGCTGTGGAATCTGTGACCCAGTAAGAGGTGCGTCATGACATTTGGTATGCATCTCATCTCCAACGAACAGCTGAGTATATAAAAGCTCTTCGCTTCTTACTTCCGAAGGTTTCAGGTTTGCTTTCTACTTACGCATTACCAATCCTATTATTTGCGTAACACATCTGCCACATGTTTTAGCCAGGTTAAGCATGTGGTGCATCCTCTGGATACGTATCAGTGTGTTTGTTTGTAAGGATACGATCATTTTGTGGTAGAACCTATGGCGAGCTATCCACTTGCTTTAATTACTATCATTATCAACTACCTGCTTTCAGGCTTAGGGATTAAAAGTTTTTAGTGTGTCTATTCTTGTCCCATGTCTTGATGAAAGAATATTCTGCTGATTCTATCACTAAAATATGAAATTTAGGTTTTAGTTTAGTTTGTTGTGAACTCTACTATTCAGAATTACTAAATTACCGGAATGGGCCACAGTCAGTCATCAAGAGCTTAGTTAGGAATGAAATATATCATCTACCTTCACCTTCTAAGCGAGCGAGCCAACGACAGGAGAAGCGGTTCAAGCGTAATGACGTATTAAAGGCTTCGGATACCTGACAGTAAGACACTACATGCATTATAAGCTCTCTGTGAATCACAGAACTATCTACAATGTAGCGCTCTCAGTAAACAAAGGGTGACAAACAGTGTTCAGATCCGTTTCCATCAGGCATAAATTTTAAGTCAATTGCAAAAGTTTACTAAAGAAGGTTCCAGGGGTGCAGACTCGCTGCTTTCCGTACGACTATTTTCACTTCAGTGAGAACCACTCAGACTATGCAAGGCACTTAAAATTGGCCTTTCGGGCACCACTAAATCATCCACGAGCATTACGTGCGGAACTTTAAGTCGTTAATGTCTTTCGAAGACACCTTCTTCAAATGGCTCTAAGCAATATGAGACTTAGCATCTGAGGTCATCAGTCCGCTAGATCTTAGAACTACTTAAACCTAACTAACCTAAGGACATTACACACATCCATGCCCGAGGCAGTATGTAAGGTGTCAGGCAAATCCAACACCTTCCATGAAAACCCTGACATGATAAGCCAATCCAGTAGTATGTCACATAGCTCCGAATAAATCGTGACATTAAATTAACCAAAGTAATACGAGTAACGAGTGAGCAAATGGAATACCACAGACTGACACAAGAATGCCTAAATGCATATCATATCTTCCCACCGTGAGACAGACGCAGTTCCGAGGGGAGAAATGAGAACAGAAGCTGAGAGCAGAACCGTGTTAAGCTGGAAGGCCCTACGATAAGGGATGGACGGACACCCACGTCGCCATCTAACCGCTAAGACCACACCACCCGCAAGTTTTAGCGTGAGACTTTTTCGCGTCTCTGTTACGTTAGGACCACCCCCAGCCCATGTTAAAAGATAGAGCCCTCCAGAAGAACAGTGTACATCTTACGATAACGCTAAAAGGACCACACCAGCTGCAAGTTTTAGCGTGAGACTTTTTCGCGTCTCTGTTACGTTGCAAACCTTAAAAACATTGCCCCACCACGAAAAGTATAACGTTTCTCATTGGATAGACAGAATTTTTGTACGCGGAGCTTAAGGTTAACATTGAGACCCTGATTGGTCAGATTAAAACACAGCTAGATAGTTTTTTTTTAAACCAACTTCGGTAAATGGTAGTAAGGAGAAGTGAGGAGAGGAGTTACTTCCGTGATGGCGAGGTGACCGGAGCTGTGCTGCCCTCCGCGGCCCTGACGCTGCCTTAACACCGACAAGGTAATGAACGCACGCGATACCGCATTTTTGAGCGCATAAGGCTCCACTCAGAACTGCAGAAGTCTCATCTGCTACACCCCCTTTTTGCGTAATACTAGTGTCGATCGTCAATTAAAGCTCATGGTGTTCACATTTGCCACTTGAAGTAAAAATCTGAAACGCAATGATTTGATGATTTTTCTGTTATATAGTTATTGAGAAGCCACATCAGCCACTGTAATTTACGACAACTTAGATAAGTAATTAAAGATAATTGAGGGTCACTGTAGACTATTTTGATAGTTTGCTCTTTTGTGAACTTAATTTAAACCTAGATTATAGATGTGATATGGCATAGGTCATCCTTAGATCCATTGTAGAACTTGGAACCCCATTCAGGGAATATTCGTTCACATTTTTGTTGAACGCAGTTGGTTTTTACCATCCTGTATTAAAACATTTCCTTTTATCAATAGTGCAATTTATAAACGATGTTTTGTGAGTAGAATAAAATTTCCAGTGGTAAACTTAAGTGCTTTTTCGGCGTTATTTTACCAGCTAACTAAAAATAGGAAAGCCTTGAACCCCTTCCACTAAATTTAGTTAGTATTAAGATTCTTTTACAGGGAGTGCAGTGGAGCTGACGCTGATTTCATTAAGTATTTGGTTATATCATCGCTAGTCTCACTGAACTCTTCTGTATTCTACATGTCATGTGTGGTCTGGCGTCTCCTTATCAGCAAGAGGTCCCAGGTTCAAACTAGTCCATTCCCTAAAAAAAACACGCTCAGAGCGTCGTTGCGCGAAAGTGGTAGGGAGACACGATATAGAACAAACAGACACCACCATGAATGTTTAGAGACACCTTCTTCAAATGGCTCTAAGCAATATGCGACTTAGCATCTGAGGTCATCAGTCCGCTAGAACTTAGAAATACTTAAACCTAACTAACCTAAGGACATCACACACATCCATGCCCGAGGCAGGATTCGAACCTGCGACCTTCGCGGTCGCGTGGTACCGGACTGAAGCGCCTAGAACCGCTCGGTTACAACGGCCCGCTACAGCTTCTTCCGAAGACAGTAAAAGATGGTGAAAGCGAGCCTAAACTACCTTAAAAGCTCAATATTGTTGTGTAAAAACAAACAGTCACCACCAGGACCCAAAAAGGTGTAATGGTGCCGACGATTGTCATCAAGAACTGCAAGACCGAGACAACGTCGCCAGATTCTGGAGAGGTCATGAATTAAAACTGCGGTATTGGTCAACCACGCCTAACACGTCGGTGAAGCAACATAAGTCGTCAGTTGTCATTATCCACTTTTTGCTTATCTGTTGATCATCTATCAGCCACACGCACTCTCACTCATTTTGCCCCATCCCTTCACTCACTGTATATAGCTATTACTCAGTAGAAGTCCATGGTTTTGCTGCCTACTGTGTCCCTAACATCTACGTCTATACTCCGCAAGACACCTTACGGTGTGTGGCCGAGGGTGGTTTGTGTACCTCTGCCACTTCCCACTTTCGTGTTCCAGTTACGAATGGTTCGCGGGAAGAATAATTGCTGATAAGCCTCCGTGCGAACCCGAATTCCTTTAATTTCGTTTCCATGGCCGTATCTCGAGGTATACGTAAGAGTAAGCAATATACTGGTTGACTCTTCTAGGAGGTACAGTCTCGAAATTTTGACAGCCAAAAACAGCCTGTTGCTGAAAGTCTCTCTTGCAGTGTCTGCTACTGAGGTTGGCTGATCCGCGTTACTTAAAAGCGCAATCGAAAGATGATTTAACGTACAGTTAGCTTGGAAGAGGATAAGGAAAATATGTTGTTTACCATCGACCAGAAGCAGTAGAAGTTACGATATATCTTCCATAACTGTGACTACTACGATAGGAGAAGAAAAAGGTATTCGATTGCTTGTGCACGTTGCTTGTGCATGAATTATCTACCACCTGGCAGCAAATGGAACGCTCCTTAGTTTAGACGACGTGAGAAGACACATGGCGTATTTTTATGTTCTCAAGCAGGCAGGACGGAAGCCAAGGTTTTCCACAACAGACTTTGAGCTTATAACAACTGCAACTCCACTTTGGAGAAGTAATGGAGGCATTTACCAGGCACTGAGCAGGAAGCATCACCGTAATTAGGAAATTATCCTATTTGTGTTCATACATTGGATTGCACTTGAACACATTCAGATAATCATCCAATTGGAGACCAGGCAGTCAATGAACTAATCAAGGCAAAACGAACTGTGGACCCGATAGTAAGGTGAGTTTCGAAAACTGACCAACCCCAGAGATTCTCTATCCGGTTACATGCATGCAATGTAACTCGTAAGATCAAACTTCTTTGTACTTTTCTTTAGGCAGTAGTGAATAGCTGAGTCTTGTAAAGAAGCAAAACGTAAGGACTTAGTAACATTACAGCACAGGAAAAAATTAACGTATAAAACGAATTTGATGTGACGTGCTGTCAAAGCAAGAAATATTCGAGGTACGCCTACGAGTCAACAACCGTACCCTACCATAGTACTCCTTCCATACTGAAGGACAGGACGACAACGAAAAATAGAACAAGATGTCCTCGTACATGATCGTGGAATAATTGACTATACCCATGAAATGTTCCTTATGGGGAATATAACCAGTCAATACTTGCAGAAAGCAGGATATCACAGATGTCTGGTGTAAAATCGCTTCCACAAACAACACAGTAACAATTTTTTCAGATACTGTGGGAAAATATCGGGACGCACTACAAACGATAAAGCTGAAAGCACAGACTGATGCAAGCTGAAAGAGTTGCAGTCATAGGGCTTCAACTGAAGCTACATGAGATAAATTGGTACGAAATACAAAGAAGACAGATCCGAGTGCCAAACAGAGCCTATGACTGTCGGCAAATCGGGACGCGCTCTACTAGCAAAAGCAAGCAGAGCAGCATCCGACACAATAACGATGTGATTGCGTGAGGAAAAGCTCTTGAGGATCAGGGACACTAATGCCACCTGCACAGAAGCTGCAGTCTCGAAAGCACATATTACACTCAAAAGAGTGCTCGTCAAAAGGAACACTACAAGTTTATGACATGATGTGTATCTCTCATCGACATAAACGAGCCGCCAGTAGAATCGAAGATGAGAAAGAGATTATAAAACTAGAAGCAACAGATACGGATCGTGTCAACCATACGAAAGACGTGATATTAAGCATAGCCCGTATCAAGGAAGTTATAGGCGTGAGCCATATGAACGCAGGAGATAGACCGGCGATTGTCGATTTGTGCGCACTTCCCATACACGCGATCTGTGACATCACTGTTGCCAAAAAAGATAATGAATATAAAATCCTACCCTACGTCCTAGTTAGATAGGGGGATTTACGACAAGAAATTCAAAAACTTCTGGACGGTGACATCACAGTGCCGAGTCAGAATGCACTGAACTCTTCAGCATCGGTGTTTCTAAAGATCGATATGTGGATACCAGTGACATACAAAATAGAAATTGGTAACAGATTACCATATTTGTAATGACTGTAGTGTTGATATGTAGTCCCCTTACAAAGAAATGTGAATTTCTCGACTGAAAGACAAATCGTATTGTTTCTCCACCTTACATCTAACAGATGAATTTTACTTGATTCTAGTACAAGAAAAGGCGATAAGACAACGTTCGGTATCGTTGACGAACTAACACTGCTGGTATAAAACAGCCCAATGGGAGTGGAAACACCATAAGCACATTTCAGAATATTCTGACAGGTCTGTAAGGAGAGAAGTTGTTCACCTCTCTAAGCGACTATGCCATATGAGGAGCTTCACTGTAGAAATGCAACTGCCTGTACTTCGGCGCAATTGAGCATGGTCGGCATCGTAATTTAAAGCTGTTAATAAACAAATGCAGATCCTTGAGGGCTATACCGAACTGTGTGTCTTACGTTGTCGGTCCATCTCGACTTCAGCAAGAGCCCTCTAAAGTACGAGCTGCAGTACATCACCTTAATCTGAAGATCACAAACCAATGAAATCACCTTTTAGGGTTAACAGACATTGCCACCAATTCATCAGTGTTCTCATCCGAATCATAAGAAAGATACATACAATTCTTACCTATCATTCTACATCTACATCTACATTTATACTCCGCAAGCCACCCAACGGTGTGTGGCGGAGGGCACTTTACGTCCCACTGTCATTACCTCCCTTTCCTGTTCCAGTCGCGTATCGTTCGCGGAAAGAACAACTGCCGGAAAGCCTCCGTGTGCGCTCGAATCTCTCTAATTTTTCATTCGTGATCTCCTCGGAAGGTATAAGTAAGGAGAAGCAATATATTCGATACCTCATACAGAAACGCACCCTCTCGAAACCTGGACAGCAAGCTACAACGCGGTGCAGAGCGCCTCTCTTGCAGAGTCTGCCACTTGAGTTTGCTAAACATCTCCGTAACGCCACCACGCTTACCAAATAACCCTGTGAGGAAACGCGCCGCTCTTCTTTGGATCATCTCTATCTCCTCTGTCAACCCGACCTGGTACGGATCCCACAATGATGAGCAATACTCAAGTATAGGTCGAACGAGTGTTTTGTAAGCCACCTCCTTTGTTGATGGACTACATTTTCTAAGGAGTCTCCAATGAATCCCAACCTGGCACCCGCCTTACCAACAATTAATTTTATATGATCATTCCACTTCAAATCGTTCCGTACGCATACTCCCAGATATTTTACAGAAGTATCTGCAACCAGTGTTTGTTCCGCTATCATATAAGCGTATAATAAAGGATCCTTTTGTCTATGTATTCGCAATGCATTACATTTGTCTATTTTAAGGGTCAGTTGCCACTCCCTGCACAAAGTGCCTATCCGGTGCAGATGTTCCCGCATTTCGCTGCAATTTTCTAATGCTGCAACTCCTCTGTATACTACAGCATCATCCGCGAAAAGGCGCATCATTCGCGGTATGAATTGAGTATAGTGCGAGAAAAGGCATTCCAAGAATTTAAAATCAAGCTAGTCACACCACCGGTTTCAACTGATCAAAATTTCAGTCACCTGTTCGTTCTTACGATAGACGACCACAAAGAAATACAAGGAGCTGAGCTAAATCTATGAAAGGGTAACAGAGATCTCACTATCTCCTCTCCGTCTAAAAGGTTAACATACATAGACAGTAGTTAAAATATTACTGAGAAACAGCTGTTAGCTATTTTGTGGGCTGCAAGTACCTGACACCGTTGTTAACACTGAATACTGATCACTGAGGTTTATTATAATTAAAAAGTATCAACGATTCCTTGACACGATTAATAAAGATGACACTCAAGTTTGAAGAATACTAATTCCAAATGGGTACCACAATGGAAAGCGAACCCATGTCACAGTCTGCTCACTAGTTGCAAGAGCAACAATCTAGATCACTGGATTATCTGGTCTTTTAAAATAAGCAACAGTGGCCTTGGTAATTTGGTACTGCGAACGGCTTTAGGCAAAGGGAAACTTAAATCATTATAGTTCCCGAGAACATGCAGCCAGACCGTATGGCTTGATGACGATGTCATTCTCGTAGGTAAAATATTTTAGAGGCAAAATAGTCCCGGGGGCGGAGAGAACTCGTAATCAGTGTGGTGTATCTTGCAATGCTAACTCTCATTAAGCGTTGATCCGCATGTGATGGTGGAGCAGTCGGTACATTACTTTATATTCTTGATAGCTGCTGTAAGCGGTAGCTTTGGGTCGATCAGCGATGGAACGTGTGTGGCATTCCCAGGACTGATGCCATCTGCACCATATCTTTTGAGCATGTCATTATAATGTAAGGAAAGGTGAAATTTTTGATCAAGTCCATAAAACACTATATTTCTAATCACACATGTTAATATTACATAAGTCAGGTCAGTGATGGACTTGCTGACAAATACGATGTAATGATAGATTGTGATATAATTGGAAATGATGTGATTACTGAACAAGATCTCGTTTCCTCGCCGCACCTGCTGCGGTTTCACATTCCCTCACTCTCATCCCTTGGCATCTGTCGTAGGATGGTTGCTTCGCAGGTCCTGGGGGCATTGCTTTGCGTGCGTTTATTTGTGTTGTCCTCTCTCACGTCAGTGCCGCACATCTTACGGTGCGCAGTTTACTCTGGCGCTGCTACGAAACAACTGGTGTTGTTGAAATAATACACTACCGGACAACTGCTAAGGAACAGAGATACTGCTGGACAGGAATAAGCACAGGAAGTGACGGACGACTCTAATACACATTTTGCACCTGTTATTCATGCTAGCTAGCATACTGTTGAGGAGTCCTTCGGGGATACTGTCCCACTCTTCTCTCAAGGCGGTTTCCAGTTCTTGCACAATTCGGGGAGGAGGTGTTCGTTAGGAAACACGTCTGCCTAGAGCATCCCAGGTATGCTCTATGGAATGCAGGTCCGGGGAGTATGCAGGCCATTCCATAGGTTCAATATCCTCACTTTCCAGTGCGTCTGGCACCGCAAAAGTCCTGTGGAGGCGGCCATTATCGTCCATAAACAGGAAGTCGGGATCTAATACCCTAGGCAGACGAACATGATGTAGAATAGTCTCCCTGCAATAGCGTTGTGCTACAAAGGTACCTCGCGCAAAAATATGCAGCTGTGTTCGCCCATTGTGGATAATGCCTGCCCACATCATTACGCCTAGGCGATACCGATGACGTTCGTGAACTGTCTGTGTGTGTAACGTGTTCTCCTCTCTCTCTACACTAACTGGTGGCCGCTATAGTGAAGCGGAATTCGTGGAGAACATCACTGTGGACATTGTTGCTGACCCTAACCAACATTCTCCCCATGCCAACGAACTCTTTCTCGACGTTGGCGTGCATGAAGTGGGATGTATTTCACTGGCTTCCGAACATACAAGCCAGCCTGACGTAATCGCTGTGAAAGTCCTTATTTTCTTTTACTTTCCCCACCCCCGGGTTCCCGGGTTCGATTCCCCGCGGGGTCAGGGATTTTCTCTGCCTCGTGATGGCTGGGTGTTGTGTGATGTCCTTAGGTTAGTTAGGTTTAAGTAGTTCTAAGTTCAAGGGACTGATGACCTAAGATGTTAAGTCCCATAGTGCTCAGAGCCATTTTTTTTTTCTTTTACTTTCATTGGTCGAATGTTCCATAGCAGCCATCAGTTCTTCCGTAGCAATTGTGTTCCTTAGCAAGTGTCAGTTGTTCCTTAACAATTGTCATGCAGTGTACAACGACATTAATTACTCTACGGAAGAATTGCCAATAGGCTCTATTACCTAGAAAATTCTGAAAAACGCTGGAATTGCTTTCATGGTTAAGTGTTAATTGTGAAGCCACACTTTATTTCGAACGACAGTTTGATGGGCACAATGATTACTAAATGCATTTATTCCAATAAGATCGGTGCACATTCAGATACACTATAAATAATGAAACAGATATAAAGGTACTATAAACAAATCTACATACAGTTAAGTCTAACTATGAGTCCATGGGTGTCACCGCACTTCGTGGAATCTAATACCTGGTAAAAGTCATGGTCCTCCTGAGGCACTTCCGTAGTGTCTCCCAGCTACTCGTAAAGTGAGCCACTCACTCTCCGTTTTTTGAATACCCTGGCAGTCCATCCCCTCTAACTCTTAGATTCGAATTAAACCAGTGGAATGCTACTTGGTCCCCTATACCTGTCAGTCCTCTTTCACTTATACAATACTTAATATTAATTTAACTTTTTTCAGCCGTAACATATGTCTCTCTTAATTATCCTTGTATTTTTAGCTGTTTATGTTGTTAATTACTAAGTTAGATCGCAAATTGTGGGCACGACTTCAATATTTACTAATTAGAGATCTTCACACTCCCGCTGGGGCAGTATGCAACTTTTCACCCTTAAAAAATGTCCGTTTAAGTTTCTCCGGGGGCGTTGTAGGGGATGCTTGCTAGGAAGCAGGCTTCAGGAGAAAACGCACGGACAAAGGCGCCTGCTTGCCGCCCCCAGTGTACTGCGTTTCCACCAAGTCCCGCTGGTTACGTACGCTTCTCAAAACCTTTCCTGTATGTCACTTTACAGTAGGTAATCGGTTTTGAAGCTATTGTGCTTGCACAAGTGCATTTTCAAGTAGATGTTCGTTTCTTTTCATTACTACCCTCGCTTCTTTCCTTTCATTAGTACCCTCGGCGTGCATCTATATGCTAAATTCTGCGCTTGCTTTGTCACATAAACTACAAATATGTGGAAAGCATAGATGACCGTTGGGTCTAATACATTTTTTTCTGTGCAGTGTATCGTTCTCACTTGGTCAGTTTACTTTTCTTCTCCCCCAAGTAAACAGAACAATCTCGACTCCAGACTGGGTGACTTTCAGCTCAGTTATCATACAATGGACATGTGGGGCCCAGGTTCATGACCGACTTATGCAAATGCTGGCATTTACAGTACATTAATGGACTTGGTATGTAGCGCCGGACTAAGGTGAATAAACCATGCTGACATATATTCTGGAGTAACAGACGTATTGAAGGTCAAAACAAAGGCAGCTGTTTATTGAGTTCCGCATTGACTTTTTTACGTAGGTATGTCACTGTCAGCTTACCACTGTTTATTGATTTCATTTCTATCTAGGTATTTCATGTATCCAAAAGTCACTACACTTTCCCTAAAATTTCGGTGATTTGCAGCTGTGCCGCGACTGAGTACACGGAGGTGACGAAAGTCGTGAGATAGCGATATGCACATCGCGATATGCAGATCGCGGTAGTATCTCGTCTCTTACACCAGGTATAAAAGGGCAGTGCGGATTGTCATTTGTACCCACGTGATTCATGTGAACAGATATCGGACATGACTATTGCTGCACGATGGTAATTAACAGAGCTAGACGCATGGGATATTCAGTTTCGAAAATCATTAGGGAATTCAGTATTCCGTGATCCATAATTTCAAGAGTGGTCCGAGAATACCAACTTTCAGGCATTACCTCTCACCACGGACAACGCAGTGGCCATGAATTAACGACCGAGAACAGCGACGTTTGCGTAGAGTTGTCAGTGCTAATAGACATGAAATAATTGCAGCAGTCAATGTGGGACGTACGACGAACGTTTCCGAAGGGACACTGCAGCGAAATTTGGCGTTAATGGCCTATGGTAGCAGATGAACAAAGCGAGTGCCTTTGCTAACAGCACGCATCGCCTGCAGCGCCTCTGCTGGACTCGTGACCATATCGGTTGGACACTAGACTGAAAATCAGTGGCCTGGTCAGATGTGTCCGTATTTCAGTTGGTAAGAGCTTTTGGTTGGGTTCGAGTGTGGTGCAGACCGCGCTAACCAATGGACCGAAGTTGTCAACAAGGCAGTGGGCAAGCTGAGGTGGCTCCATATTGGAGTGGGCTGCATTTACAAGGGATGTATTGGGTCCTCTGCTCCAGCTGAACCCATCACTGACTCGATAAGGTTGAGTTCGGCTAGTTGGAGACATTTTCAGCCATTCATGGACTTTATATTCCCAAACAACGATGCAATTTTTATGGACTGCAGTGCTCCATGTCACTGGGCCACAACTGTTTGTGATTGGCTCCTTCTACCAAACCCCAGACTCCGATGATATAGTTGCTGAACAGTTCAGAGAAAATTTGAGTCTCGTAACAAATAAATACCCCATTCATACGGTTATAGTTGGTGGGGACTTCAACCTTCCCTCGATGTGTTGGCAAAAATACTTGTTCAAAACCGGTAGTAGGCAGAAAACATCTTCCGAGATTGTCCTAAATGCTTTCTCCGAAAATTATTTCGAGCAGTTAGTCCACGAACCCACGCGAATTGTAAATGGTTGCGAAAACACACTTGATCTCTTAGCCGCAAACAATCCAGAGCTGATAGAGAGCATCATGACTGATACAGGGATTAGTGATCACAAGGTCGTTGCAGCTAGGCTCAATACCGTTTCTTCAAAATCCACCAGAAACAAACGCAAAATAATGTTCTTTAAAAAAGCGGATAACGTGTCACTAGAAGCCTTTCTAAGAGACAATCTCCATTCCTTCCGAACTGACTATGCAAATGTAGACGAGATGTGGCTCAAATTCAAAGATATAGTAGCAACAGCAATTGAGAGATTTATACCTCATAAATTGGTAAGAGATGGAACTGATCCCCCATGGTACACAAAGCAGGTCCGAACGCTGTTGCAGAGGCAACGGAAAAAAGCATGCGAAGTTCAGAAGAACGCAAAATCCCGAAGATTGGCTAAAATTTACAGACGCGCGAAATTTGGCACGGACTTCAATGCGAGATGCGTTTAATAGGTTCCACAACGAAACATTGTCTCGACATTTGATAGAAAATCCGAAGAAATTCTGGTCGTATGTAAAGTACACAAGCTGCAAGACGCAGTCAATACCTTCGCTGCGCAGTGCCGATAGTACTGTTACCGACGACTGTGCCGCTAAAGCGGGGTTATTGAACGCAGTTTTCCGAAATTCCTTCACCAGGGAAGACAAATGGAATATTCCAGAATTTGAAACACGAACAGCTGCTAGCACGAGTTTCTTAGAAGTAGATACCTTAGGGGTTGCGAAGCAACTCAAATCGCTTGCTACGGGCAAGTCTTCAGGTCCAGATTATATACCGATTAGGTTCCTTTCAGATTATGCTGATGCAATAGCTCCCTACTTAGCAATCATATATAACCGCTCGCTCACCGATAGATTTGTACCAGTGTTTAAGAAGGGTAGTAGGAGTAATTCATCGAACTACAGACCTATATTATTGACGTCGGTTTGCAGTAGGCTTATGGAGCATATACTGTATTCAAACATTATGAATCACCTCGAAGGGAACGATCTATTGATACGTAATCAGCATGGTTTCAGAAAACATCGTTCTTGTGCAACGTAGGTAGGTCTTTATTCGCACGAAGTAATGGCCGCTATCGACAGGGGATCTCAAGTTGATTCCGTATTTCTAGATTTCCGGAAAGCTTTTGACACCGTTCATCACAAGCGACTTCTAATCAAGCTGCGTGCCTATGGCGTATCGTCTCAGTTGTGTGACTGGATCCGTGATTTACTGTCAGGAAGTTCGCAGTTCGTAATAATAGACGGCAAATCATCGAGTAAAACTGAAGTGATATCAGGTGTTCCCCAGGGAAGCGTCCTGGGTCCTCTACTGCTCCTGATCTATATAAATGACCTGGGTGACAATCTGAGCAGTTCTCTTAGGTAGTTCACAGATGATGCTGTAATTTACCGTCTAGTAAGGTCATCCGAAGACCAGTATCAGTTGCAAAGCGATTTAGGAAAGATTGCTGTATGGTTTGGCAGGTGGCAGTTGACGCTAAATAACGAAAAGTGTGAGGTGATCCACATGAGTTCCAAAAGAAATGCGTTGGAATTCGATTACTCGATAAATAGTAAAATTATCAAGGCTGTCAGTTCAACTAAGTACCTGGGTGTAAAAATTACGAACAACTTCAGTTAGAAAGATCACATAGATAATATTGTGGGGAAGACGAGCCAAAGGTTGCGTTTCATTGGCAGGACACTTAGAAGATGCAACAAGTCCACTAAAGAGACAGCTTACACTACACTCGTTCGTCCTCTGTTAGAATATTGCTGCGCGGTGTGGGATCCTTACCAGGTGGGATTGACGGAGGACATCGAAAGGGTGCAAAAAAGGGCAGCTCGTTTTGTATTACGCTGATACAAATAGGGGAGAGACTGTGGCAGATATGATACGCGAGTTGGGATGGAAGTCATTAAAGCAAAGACGTTTTTCGTCGCGGCGATATCTATTTATGAAATTTCAGTCACCAACTTTCTCTTCCGAACACGAAAATATTTTGTTGAGCCCAACCTACATAGGTAGGAATGATCATCAAAATAGAGAAATCAGAGCTCGAACAGAAAGGTTTAGGTGTTCGTTTTTCCCGCGCGCTGTTCGGGAGTGCAATGGTAGGGAGATAGAATGATTGCGGTTCGATGAACCCTCTGCCAAGCACTTAAATGTGAATTGCAGAGTAATCATGTAGATGTAGATGTAGCTGTAGATGAATAACATTCTCGACAATTTGAGTGAATGATCTGTCCACCTAGATCGCCCTACATGAATCCCATAGAACTTTTATGGGACACAATCGAGAGGTCATTTCGTGCACAAAATCCTGCACCGGCAACAATTTCTGAGTTATGGACGGCTATAAAAATGGAAATGATCGTATGCGTCAGTGGCCGGGAGCTTCCAGTCCAGAAGTTCGGCCGCCTAGTACAACAAGTCTTATTGAGTGTGACGCCACATTGGGCGACTTGCGCGTCGACAATGGGGATAAATTGATGATGAGGATAGCATAACACCCAGTCCCTAAGGGGAGAAGATATCCCGGTCCAGCCGGGAATCGAACTCGGGCCTCCGTGGGTGGCATTCCAACGGGCTGACCACTCAGCTAAAGGGGCAGACTGGACGACTGTCGAGATAGCATGGCTCAGTATTTCTGCAGGGGTCTTCCAAGGACTTATTGAGTGCATACCATGTCGAGATGCAGCACTACGCCCGCCGGAAGGAGGTGCGACACTATGTTAAGAGGCATCCTATGACGTTTGTCACATTAGTATATACACCGACAAGACAAAACATTATGACCACCTGCTTGATAGCATGTTGGCCCATTTTTCGAACGCCATACCACAGCGCTTAACCGTGGAATGGCTTCAACAAGTCCTTGGAGGAACATGGCAGAAGGAGTCTATACAGAAGTCACTCAGTTCCCGTACATTACGAAACTGGCACTTCCTAGTGCCGTGGATGTATTCCATAGGTTTCACATCAAGTTAATTTCGCAATCAAAGTATCACCGTGAACTATCGTTCTCTTCATAGCACTGTAGCACGATTCTGGTCTTCTGGCATGGGAAATTATTATGTTGGAAGATGCAATCACAGTCAGGAAACACATCAAGCATGAAGGGATGCAGGTGGCCCGCAGTGATAGTTATGAAGTCCACAGTGGTCATAGTAACTTCGAATACTGCCACAGATCTTACGGAATCCCAGGTGAATTTCTCCCATGGCATATTGCTGCAACAGCCGACCTTGGATGACAGCGTACCCGACTTCGACCATCGACCTGGTGTGTCAAGAAACGTGATTCATAGGACCAGGTGCCACGTATCCATTGATCTAAAGTCCAATTCTGATACAGTAGTGCCGGCCGCGCTGGCTGAGCGGTTCTAGGCGCTTCAGTCCGGAAGCATGCGACTGCTACGGTCGCAGGTTTGAATCCTGCCTCGGGCATGGCTGTGTGTGACGTCCTTAGTTTATTTAAGTTTAAGTATTTCTAAGTTCTAGGGGACTGATGACGTCAGATGTTAAGTCCCATAGTGGTCAGAGCCATTTCATACAGTCGTAACTGACGATACCGCTATGTCAACATGGGAACACGTAGGGGTCTATTGCTCCATGTTCAATGTGCGATGAATTTTGTGCTCCGAAGCACTTGTGGCTACTTCTTTATGGCACTCTGCTGTCAGATCTGCCAGACATCGCTTTATACCCTGATTTACAAAGCGGTGAAGCTACCAACCACTACTTTCCGTGCTGAGGCATGGTCGTCCAACACCTTGTCGCATCCTCGTGATTTCACCGTCCTACAAGCACTTTCCATAGTTTCGCACGGCAATAGCACACGAACTGCTGACCAGTTTCGCCTATATGTTTTTTCCCAGGCTCAGGGTCATAACAATCGACCCTTTGTCAAAATCGCTTATGTCAGTGGATTTCGTTTGCGAGAATGATTTCCCATGTGTCCCTGCTCCACATATACAGGGTAGCCAGAAACGGTCTGAAAAGCTTGCGAGGGTCTTGCAGGACCCGCTGTGAAGAGAGATGATGGTTAAGTGAAAAAATTCTATACTTCAGGCCGTCTCAGAGTTAATTAGCGTTGCGCGCCCACATTCAAGCGGCGTGCCAGAGACGGTATTGCCAAACCTGTTTCTTCATTTGGTTTCATAAAACCGAACAACGGCTCAAATTTGCGTGCGCAATGACCTGATTGGCTGGCTTCGGTGCTAATTAACACGGAAACGACACAACGTATGGAATTAGTCTTAGCAGTTACAAAAATGGTTCAAATGGCTCTGAGCAGTATGGGACTTAACATCTGAGGTCATCAGTCCCCTAGGACTTAGACCTACTTAAACATAACTAACCTAACGACATCACACACATCCATGCCCAAGGCAGGATTCGAACCTGCGACCGTAGCGGTCGCGCGGTTCCATACTGAAGCGCCTAGAACCACTCGGCCACACTGGCCTGCTTAACAATTACACTCTGCGGGGAGGGGGGGGGGGGGGAGGAGGGGGGACGAAGTTCCACGAAGAAATTATCCGAATAGGACTGAACTCTGTAGCTTTGATGCACATGTACATTTAAACAAATTACTACAATTTTAGAAAAATTGGATGATTTATTCGACAGAAAGAGCTTCACAAATTGAGCCAGTCAGTAACGAGTTGGTCCACCTGTGGCCTTTATGTGGGCAGTTATTCGACTTGGCATTGACTGGTAGAATTGTTGTATGTCCTCCTGAGGGGTATCGCGCCAAATTCTGTCCAACTGACGCGTTAGATCGTCAGAATGGATGAAAGCCAACATGAATTCACGCCGAAGGGAGTTTTAAAACGACCTACAATCAAACAAGTGCGTCATTGGATAAAACAGCCGTGGTCTAGACTGAAAGAACACATTATTGCTAAACTTTTCAAGAAGTGCAGCGTAAGTAGCACTCTCTATGGCAGTGGTGACCATTTATACATGAAGAGGACAACGACGGCGACGAAGAGGATGAAGAAAAAGAAGAAGAAGAAATTTCAGACACGATTTTCAGAGATTTTAAAGATAAGTTCGGTTTTACAAAGTAATATTTTTTGAAGTCTGGCTTTGTAATCTAATAATAAAAATGGTGAAAATATTATTTGTTTAAATTGCTTAAAAATTAAGATGAGTCTTATAGTCTGTAAAATACGGTAGTCTGCTCAAGTAAAAAGACTACCTGCTTTCGAAACTGTGGATTCCATGAAAATCATCCAGTTCACATACGTCGTCAACGGTGGTACTATTCATATTCATCAAACTGACGAGAAGGTTGCCTTTTCGTGTTCTGGGTTTTCTATAGCTTCTCCTGTAAGTGTGATCTGATTATGAACCCAACCAAACTAAGGCTCTGACTAACGGAGCAATGCTAGCTATTATCTAATGCTGCGTTTGTCTGCTATTATTAGTGGCTGCTTCCGAGTCAGCTTGGAAGGTAAGGGCGTGGTTCCCTAAAGTGAAATATGGTTTCAAAGGAAGAGGGTGCTGTGCTAGTGGCAGTCCCTTGCTGACTGGTGTTATTAATCTCCATATCCTCTGCACAACGAGAATACAGTAGTTTTCCTTTGTATTTGCAGCAGAGGTCCCACCAATGGGCAGGAAACTATATCGTAATCCTAGAAACAGTTTGGGCTGGATGACAAGGATTCACGTCTGCAATCGGGTGCTATTTCTAACAAGGTACAAAATGAGGACGGCTATGTGTACAGGAATTACTACAGCCCAAAAACGAGATCCGCAGTTAGCTGTGTAATGCTGTTTATAATGAAATCTATGATGTAGATGACAAGGAACAGCAGGAAATACGGAATTGAAATTACGAACTTCAGCGACTGTCGCGAATGTAAGGCTCCGTGTAACTTAAAATGCCTGAATGATCGATAGTACTAAGGCTAGCCATACAGTTTTAATGATCACCAAGAAGAAATCAAGTTAAGATGAGGATACTTGGTGATGGTGTTAGTCCTTCTTATAAGGGGGTTATGAGGTTTTTATCCTCGGCTGACGGTCTCTCTTGGTATTTGTCAGAATTTTTGCCGACATTGGGTCCATGAGGTACAGAAATGCGCGAACTCGGACTTATTAGCCATCACCACTTTATTTCTATGAAGACATTTATAACATCGTGCTCTCTACGCCCATCCGTCATAAATGTGTCTGACGTCCTACCACGGACAAATACTAATTCGTCAATACTCCATTGTGAGTTAAAAAGACATAATTCCGCGTCTGAACCACGCGCGTTGGAAACTGTTTCGCCATTGCAGGCGGCCAGCGCCTCGAAGCGACTACTACTGTGTGTGTGAGGCACTCCGCAGCCGGCGTTGGCGTATACTGACACTGCAGTTCGTCAGCATTCCACGATAACGCCAGCTCGCACTCGTGCCCGTACGAGCGGCTGCGTCCAAGCCTGTGACCTTTATAACTCCACCCCCCAAAGGATTATGAGCTACCGAATGTGGCTCATGACGACCACCTGAGAGTTGTGAATCACAAGGCATTGCAACATTTATCTCATTTGCAGACACTGGTACTGATGAACGGGCCTCCAAAGTCACAGCTTGGTACATGATAGGGTAAGTATGAATTTTATACATTTCAAAATTATGCTTTGATGTAGCAATGGGTATAGTAACAATAACAGGTAATTCATCTTCACTCATTAAAGAGTGTGCTGTAGTTAACTTGAAGTAGGCATATAAATCCTTATAATTAACAGGGTAAATCATAGTAAATGGTGCATCTAACATACGTTCAATTAATAGCAATATATGTAATAATTGGTCTGGATGCAACAGTACACTGCTTAAGCAGCTTTTCTGAAATTAAGAGCATCAATTCTAGAATTCGATAGACTGTCAGTAATTCTTAGAAGCAGAGTGTTTAAATCTAACAGTAAGTGAGCACTCACAGCATTTAATCCTGCAAAGAGCTCACGTATGGTTGCATTCATCACACCATGAATCATGCTGTAATATGTAAGAAATTGCTTTACAATTTCTCCAATGAAAACTGTGTGATTAGTAATAGTTCTTTGCATATTCCTTAATACAATTATTTCATTAGGCAGGTTAATTGAATTTCTACTAGACTGTTGTTCAAGGCTACAATTTTGTCTTTAACGTCCAACAGATCTCGGCTTCTTAAAGTGCCAAATACAGTACGAAGGACACTTCCTCCAAAATCAAACCAGGTACGTTTGCGCCTAATCAGGATAAAGGTTTAAGGAACGAATCACCTCTTTTCATAATTAGGAAATGTAGACTTCACCTGCATTTTGGTGGCAAACCAACTGGTATACCAAGACGTTCCCATTTCCAAAACTGTGTCATTATCTTTGACTGAACGAATCAAATCAATTTGCTTCTTAACAGAATTGAATTGTTGTTGAATCTCACTCAAATTGTATTTAAGTACAAGCTTAGCAATATTTGTTGAAACTGTAAAACCCCACCTGTTATTTAGCTGGTTTTGGCGTGTGTTCACCTCAACTAATTGACTAACAGATCAACACAGAGTGCAAAACTGCCACAATATCGGATAACGCAAAAAAGTAATATGCCCCTGTGACTCCTGATTGAACTGCGGTGGCAGTGTTGACATTAATTTATTCAGAATTAATCACATTTAATTAAAAAGGGGTGCACATTGATGTTATATTCAGCTATTGAACACCAGATGCAAATGTTGAACATAAATTAATTAATAAAGTGACGTTAGATTTCAGCTACTTGATTGAAAGCAGATGCATTCGTTTACCCAATTTTTTTTTTTACTTAAGACCTTCAATCATGACATTACAAGACTCTCCTATCAGGCAGTAGTAATAAATTGCGTTTGCGTGGAGTAAAGCGCGATACTCAAAAGTAATTCCTATCGACTGACCCAGGCATAATGCGAAGTGCGAGAACAATTCTACAATACATGGCCCATGAAACCCTCGTGGAAAATTTTGCCGACGACGTGATCCAACAAATTAATCAGTGGCCGGAGCAGGCGCAATATCACCGAATACAGTGTGGCGGAGCGGCGTCGTTGTGTGGACATCGGCCGACCTCGTGGTGCTGCAAGACTGCACTCCTCTATTCACTTCTAGCTATCTTGCTCAGTACATAGCTGAACCAAAACTTCCTGTCTCCAAGCTCAATCGTTCCCTTTGCTAAGTCCTAAACTGCAGAGATGATCACTCTTTCTCAGGCAAGCTGAGTGAAGAATGCCACATCTGCACTCTAGGCAAGCTGGGAATGGAAGACCTCTACTGAGACTTCTGCCAGTCCGCTCTTCGCCTCGGTTTCCCCTCCAGCAAACTCACTTACACCAATTGCAGCGCAAGTCGCTTTAATTATGCATCGCTTCCCAGCGCCGACCAATGCCTGCCCTGGGAAGTGAACAAATTCCCACAAAATTTCCCTTCCTCTCAACCTCTTCTATTTAGCTCCCCCCAGGCCACCCATCAAGGTTAGCGTCTGCACAAACACCAAGTTTTCCGGAATTATGACTCCCAGGAGAGTGCTTCAAATTCCTTGGTCCTATGTTCCCATTGGAGGCCAGCGTATTTCATGCTGTCGCTCTTCACCTGATTTACTTCAGGCTCTGCGGACCGTGAATTCAGTGTGAAGTTGCTATAGTCACGAACATGCATATTTTGACCTCTGTTGACTGCTCCACCATAGCTCTGCGCAGCTTTGTCGCATGTTTCACAGAAAATGGGACGACGGACATTTATCAACAGGCGTACAAGTTCTCCGTCTGTTTCCCGGTACACCAGCGTGGAGTTGGGGTCAACCACCCACTCACTGTCACTCATCTTAATGCAGCTGGAGGCCGCGCCGCGTTACCGCTTTCTCAGAGCTTGAGCCGCCCTAAGCTGCCTATTGTCACTTCCCTTCGCCGTTCCCCAGCTGGCCACTGTCAACTCTAAATGTTTCCCTGGGGTAAAGTAGCGTCCAGTAAATCGACTCGTTTCCACAAAGTTTTCATGTCGTGTGAATTACTTTAAAACCATCACCTGACATTAATTATTCCAATACGTCCATACTATACCCTCTACAAGATGCATTGTGCCTTATCAGTCATTTTTGTTCAGCCCTACTGTTCGCTCAACGTGAGTTAGGTGATCTTTAATGACTTCATGTAAGGGGCAAAGTTCTTGCCATCTTACAAAACTACCATGTCTCATCGTGGTTCTAAAAAAACACATGTTGTCAGTGGTACTACTACTATAGCAGTAATTTAACACATTGTCATAGTAAAAATTAGAATTACAGTACAAATGGTTAATTATTTCTAAATATTAGAGTTAAACAATGAATATAATACAAATTCATCTCTTGTGATAACCTGTGGAATAATATTTAGTTACACTTGCGCACTTTATGTAATACCTGCAATCTATATTTGTACAACACATTTTAGACTCATTCACACTACGTACGTCTATGAAGATTGTAGGGGTGCCTGGGACTGGATCACTCGGTGTATAGCGACGCCTTGGCCTCGAAGTCTGGACTTCCACCCCGCGCTGCTCGTGTCTGGTATTTAGTAACAGCTGGCGGCCCTTACGTCGATCCTCGTCGTCGTCTCTCGCTGCTACAGTTACTCACCCAGAAATGGCTTTACACGACTGACATGAACGACAGTAAAACGAAAAGGCAGTTGGAGCGTAAGAGCGACTGGCGATAACATCTCCAAGATCGGATACGGTCCTTTCCAGAACTTCTTAAACTTTTTGACCTGACTCTTCTTTAATACTACGTTGCTCAGGTATACAAAATTTCCGACTCGGTACTGTGGCGCAATCACTTGGCGTTCGTGTTGTTTCCCTTACGGCAGAAAACATAGATAATTCCGCCGTTTCACTTCCTTCCATGTCTCATTTAACTTGGGCGCAAATTCCTTCACGTGTTCATTGCTGATTCCAGCGGTCGATCATGCAAAGTCCAAGGGAGAATGCATCCTTCTTCCATATACAATTTCGTATGGACTTACGCCAGTTGAAGTATGCATTTTTGCATTGTAAGCGCTCACGACGTACGGAAGACACACGTCCCAGTTGTCATACTTGGCACTTACGTAGTGGCTAACCATTATAATGATTGTTCTGTGAACTCGCCCATCGCGTCCATTTACTTTTGGGTGTGCTGGTGTAGTTCTTATTTGCATTATTTGCATCATCTTATAAGTCGCTCTAAGCAAATCGCTCATGAAATTTGATCCTTGGCGACTCTTTATGCTTAATGGTGATCCAAACTTTAGAATCCAGTCTTTTACAAACACCTTAGCCACGATCTCGGCACTCTGATTAGTATTGGTATCATGAAAAGATATCTGGAGAAATACAGTAACATGGTCAATTTGTATTTATTCCCACCTTTAGTATTAGGCTAAGGTCCAACGTCATCAAGTCCAACTCTTTCGAATGGTTCACTAGTCCTTGGTAGTTCTTGTAATGGTGCCTTTGTTTTCCCGAGTTACTCCATCTGATGCAGGAATAACACTGTGAAACAAACTCAGAAATGTCAGCTTTACGTCTTGACCACCAAAATACCTCAGCTATTTTAATGTTTGTTGCTTTCTTACCACAGTGTCCGGATTATAAAGAATCATGTTGTTCCGTCATGATTTGCTCTCTCATGCTTCCCGGAATGACTAAGCGGTTTCCTTTACTAGTGATCTTGCACAGTACTCCATCTATTTCGACAAAACGCTGATCATTTTTCAATATTTTTCATTGTGGATCCTCTTCCTGAACTGCTTTTAGCTCTTTCATGCAACTTATTATAACACAAACACGCACCTTTCATCTCATCGCCCCAGAATTTACTTGTAGTTTGCTAGGTCAATGAATAACTTTAAACTGAAATTCACTCAGCATCAAAGACCACCTTGTTAGTCTGCGACTTGGGTCCTTTAAGCTCAATAGCTGTTTAAGCGCGACATGGTCTGTAATCACTGTGAATCCTCTTCCGGTTAAAAACCATCTGTTATACCAAAAACCAAAACACAAAGCTCCTTTTCTGTTGTATTATAATTACATTCTGTTTTGTTTAATTTTCTGGAAGCAAATGATGTTGGGTGTTTATGGCCATCAATTTCTTGAGACAAAATAACACCCTCAGCGAAACTTGAAGCATCTGTTGATAGAATGAAGGGCTTGCTGAAATCTGGATAGTCTAACACTGGAGTTGTGTTTAGAGCAGTTTTAAGTTCTTCCATTGCCTTCGTGCATGCTGTTGACCAATTGAATGTTGCTCAGTTTTACAGTAACTGTATCATTTGACGTGTTATATTTGCATAACCGACTATGAAACGCCTATAGAAATTTGCTAATCGCAAGAATGATTGTAATCCCTTTAAGTTCTGTGGTCCCGGAAAATTCTTGACAGCTTCAATTAATTTTGGATCAGGACAGACGCCTCCACTAGTAATAACATCTCCAAGGTAGTTCACTTGATTTTGTGCAAAGTGACATATATCTCAGTATGCTGCTTCACGTTTTCACCGAAAATCATTGAGTCAGCGAGGCATACAAAAGCTTACGTTGGTGTGAGTCCTCGTAAAATGGAATCCATCAGGCGTTGAAAGGTAGGTGGCGCATTGCGAAGTCCAAATGGCATATGCAAGTATTTATACACTCCTGTAGTTGTGAAAAACGAAGTTTTCGCTCGATCATCTGGATACAGTGTCAGCTGATAATATCGGCTTTTTACACCACAAGCCGAAATAATTCGACATCAGCCCAAGTAATCCAGAGTTTCTATCACGTTAGGTAAGGGGTAAATGTCTGGTGTGGTTAATGCATTCAGAGCACTATAATCCACGCAAAAACGGAACTGAGGTTCTCTGGAAACAGATTTCTTCTTAACAATGGCAACCAGTGAACACCATAGTGCATCTTCTATAATTACGGCTTCCAGTTGTTCTTTAATCATTTATTCTACCAGTTCTCTCTGACTGAACGGTATTCTGTAAGGTCTCTGAGTGATGGGAGCTGCATTTCCAGTATGTATACGATGCTGAACCAGATGAGTGACAGGTAAATTTGAACGTTCTCGGAAAAGATCTACATACTCCAACAAAAAACGAGCTAAAACCTTCTGCTCTTCAACTGTCAAATATTCTGTCTTCTGCCAAATCTTTATTTCATTATTAATTTCGATTCCTGGCTGTAACTTTTGGGAACTACTAGAAAAATCGGTCTTTGTAACTGCAACATTTCAAACTCCATTGGAATGTGTACATCACTTTTACTTATGCTCGACTCTTCAGCAACTTTTGTTCCTCGTGGCAATACATCTTCGTTGCTCACGTTCGTTATTGTTATTGGGATTCTAGCTACACTCTGTCTCACCTTCGTAGCTGCGCCAACGCCTATGGCAACATAACAGTGCATTTTACCCAGTAACTAACATTTATGCATCCGCTCGGTCAGTAACAAGGTTTCTTCTTTGCATCGGGGTGACTTGACTTCGACGTAGATTGTTTTTCCTGTTCCCTGGTGAATTTTCTGATGCTGATCAATCTGTACATCGACTCGGAGGGTTTGAACTGATGCTTCGGTCGAGTTGATGGGTCCCACGACGTCAGTGTTGCTGAGTCGTGTTGAGTACGATCTGAAGACTGATTTCCTAGGTCGTAGTTTCTACGGTGTAGTCTGATCTTTCTATCGGCAACAAATATCTCCGCCCCATTAGCGGATACGAAATCAAATCCAGGTACACCGCCGTAGCGCGTTTCATTATTTGTAACTACTTGCACCCTTGTCGTTTTTTTCGTGGCATAAACATAATTCTACCTCAACCTCTCCGTCGATACGTAAATTCTTACCATTTAACCCGCGCACCTTTATCTGTGGCGGTCTTAAATTATCCCTTTTGTCAATGTAACACCACATTAGTGAGGTCTGCGCTCCTGTGTCAATAAGTATCTTGATCTGTCGTCCACGATATACAGCACCTATCACAAAATGATTGTCGATCTGATTTTCAGTGGAGCTAACAGGAATCACTGCCTCGGGCAGGGGGAGGACTATGTGGTGGCCTGTACGTCCCCCCACTCGTTTAACGATCTGCCAAGTTGTCTGTTGCTCGCAACATTATTTCTTTTATTGCGGCAATCTTTAGATATGTGGCCCTGTATGCCACAGTTGTAGTGAAGTCGTTTTTCGTTACAGTCTTTACGTTTATGACCAGCCTTGTTACATCTGTAACATTCTGCATTTATGTTGAATACACGACGTTCTTCTTTTCGTATATCATTCGGCAGTCTTAATGCTTCCACGAAGCTAACAGCTGCTTCTACTGCTTCGTCAAAGGTCTTACATCTCTCCACTCTGACTGCTTTGCATACTTCCTCGACATACGACGCTTGAATGAGTGTGTCTAAAGCTTTCTGATCAGCTTCGAACAGCTGAATGCGATTTTCATTCTCGTCTTCGAGCGGCCCTTATGTTTGAGTGTTAATGTTTCGAATACTGTCAGTAAACTGCTCAGTAGATTCATACGGTCGCGTCCGCAGGCTATGGAGTTGCTCTCTGAAGAATCTGATAACATTTTTCCGTGTGAATCTCTGAACAACTAGCGCTTTGAATTCATTGCAATCTTCTGATTTCACACAAGTGAGCTCCGCGCTGATAAAATCTTGTGCGGGCCCCTGAGTTCTTAATTTAGTAACTGCTAATTTATCTGAATCAGTCCACGAACCCACGTTGCAGCTCCTTCGAGTTTACGGAAGAATACTTTTATGTTTTTCTCGGGTTTACCGCTGAACTCTGGTACTGATGGCAATAATGAGAAATTCTTTATCAGGTCAACACTGCAAGAGCTATCATTTGACAAGTCAGGTGAAAGGCTACGCTCATTGCTGTCTGCTTTTGCCAGTCGAATCTCTTTCCGTAAAACGTTTACAACGGTTTAGAGATCTGCCTTGTCACCCGGGTTAGATTCTGCCATACTGATTTATGTACGCCAGAAAAATCACTCTATTACAGCAGAAGTTTTACGAATCCATCACTGCCTTTCGTATTGGAGCCAAATTTGAGTGGACTAATCTAAATTCGAACGTTGGATGACCCCGTGTTGTCGGATGACGTCCATGCTGCTGTTGCTGCTATTGATTCCCTGTGGAGATATACCAGGAACTCGGAAATTTGTATATCGCTGCACCTCCTCAAGCCTGTGGGAGTTCCATAATTGATCCCACTCCTGACACCACTTCTATAAGGCATTTATGAAGTTTGTATCCTGTGCTGAGCCGGGCGGAGTGGCTGTGCGGTTCTGGGCGCTACAGTCTGGAGCCGAGCGACCACTATGGTCGCAGGTTCTAATCCTGCCTCGGGCATGGATATGTGTGATGTCCTTAGGTTAGTTAGGTTTAATTAGTTCTAAGTTAAGTTCTAGGCGACTGATGACCTCAGAAGTTAAGTCGCATAGTGCTCAGAGCCATTTGAACCAATCCTGTGCTGAGGGTCTAGCTTGGTATTTGTCAGGAATGTTGCGGACATTGGGTCCACAAGGTACAGAAATACGCGAACTCCGAGTTTACTAGCCATCACCACTTTATTTTTATGAAGCATTTATAATAACTTGCTCTCTATGCCGAGCCGTTATAACTGTGTCTAAAGTCTTACCACTAATACGGATTTGTCAATACTCCATTGTGAGTCGAAAATGACATAATTCCGCGTCGAAACCACGCGCGTTGTGAAACTGTTCTGCCCGTGCAGGCGGCCAGCGGCGCCACGCGACTACTGCGTGTGTGAGGCGCTCTGCGGTGGCGTGTGCTGACACCGCACTTCGTCAGCATTCCACGATAACGCCAGCTTGCACTTGTACCCACACGTGGCACCTGCGTCCAAGTCTTGGACCCTTACATTATATACATATTTACCATTCAGTAGTGTTGTACGGGACGAAAGTGCACTTGTCAGTGCAATGATGGGTTATTTTATTTTTCTCCAGAAGGAGAACACATTAAATATTAGTTGACTGTATATTAAAATAGGTAAGAAGAATTATGTAACTTTGTACAATCCATTTCCAGAGGGATACCATGAGTATTTACAACTGTCTCTGAACATTAATGTGTCACTTGACACAGATAATATACAAGCCTCTTACTCACAATACATTTAACAATAACTTTCGCGTAGAATTCTACCTAATAAACTGATCACACAGCTGGCCTATTAGAAGGTGATGCTGTCGTTCTATTGACTTATCGTGGACTGGCTGAGCGATGCTGTGCTCTGCCGTAAGTAGAAGAGAGATTGCGGCGACATAGCGAAATTCTTAAGGGGTGTGGCTATGCTCGAGTAGCTCATTTCTCCCTGTGGCTTGCAGCTACTGTCTTCTCGTCTGTTTGCGTTGTAAGCTGACAACGTTGCTTTGGGGCCTCACTCTTTGGACGCCACCACAAACGGGTCATATGTTTCCCAACGACGATGAATTAACAGAGGCCTTAGCTGTAGAAATCTGCATTTTTGCTGTTAATGGAAACGTTCCACTTCGAAAACCACTTTGCTGCTTTCTGGAAATGCTTGCGATGCAGTGGTTACTTCGTCAAAGTAAAGACGAGTAAGTCACTGGATGCCATGTCAGGAGAATGTAGGGGAGTTGGTCTGATAGCCCAAAGAAACTTTATGTGTGACTATGTCTTGTGCATAACGAATTGGACCACTTCTTTCGACAGCTTCCCGCGATGCTTTTCATTGACGGGTCTCCTGAAGGCTACTCAAGAGATTTCAGCAGTATAAATCCGTGGCAGTTTGCCTCTCATAATCATAATCTCTTAGCACCATACCATGACAGTCCCATAAACAACAGCATGATGGTTGGGTCTTCGCCACTTTCAGTGGTGGTAAATCAACGTGTTTCAACTGCTTGCTGTGCTCCTTTGACTCGAGGTGATAAGATGGTTAAGCAAGTCAGCTGGATAGTCCTGACACAGTTGCAATATTTTTGCTACTGCCTCAGTTCGGCATGCTGTTTGAGTGCATATGAGGTGTCGCCAAACCTGCAAGCGCGGATCTATGCCATGTTCAAAATGAGGTACAAGATGTTGAAAGGTGATCCTTGACTGAACTGGCCTTATTTCATTATCATCTTATAACACAGTCCTTGGGATTTGCTGTAAAAGGTGTTAATTTATTGGAAGTATTACCGTGAAGGCATCATACCACTCAAAGCAATGTTATAACGAAATTTCAGTATGCATCTTAATAATATTCCACTTTTGTGTTTATGTAGTGAAAATTTGCAATTAAAATGAAAAAAAACGCCTATGACAAATGGAAGGTCGACATGGACCATAAAGCGATGAGTTACATCGCATCAGTGAATCACATAATAATTTAGTAATGTCATAACTAGTGGAGACCGGGTCTAGTTGATACACTTTTTACTTTCTGGTTTTTGTATTTTTTCTCTATAACTGTACTGCAACAAATGCAAAGTAATAAGGTACTATAACTATTTGGCTATCAGTTGGTACCTTTCAAAGCTTTATGAAAATAAATTTGTGGTGTCTAAAATATATATTGTAAACTTTACCAGATGTATCAATTTAACCCAGTCTGCGTCAAATTAATACAGTTATGGGTCAAGTTGAGAAGCCTTTGAGCATCAGGTACAGTGCCAGAATTGAGGATAATAGTAATGAAAACATGTATTTTAAAACGGTTTTATTGTTCTAAAATGTACAAACATATTACAACCAAAAACTAATAGTCTAAAGATAAATTTAAAAATGAATATAATGGAGTTTTACACTGTTGTAATAAATTTCTTTGTTTACTAAACAACGTTTAAACATACGATTATAAGAAAGTTTTAGATAACCTCACAGGCCTTTAGCTGCGGCAAGTCATTCAAATTCTGAAGAGAAACATAGGTCTGATAGCAGTTAACACAAGTTAAAAGGACTACCCTCTGCATGATCTGTGTGTGCACACTTCTTGCAGGAAACACATTGGATCCAATCTTGACCCGGTATGGATGAAGAATAAGTTTTAAGACACACCAAACAAAAAGCGTCTTCGTCAGAGTGGGATGCATGTTTTTTTTTTTTTTTTTGCTTCACCCTTTCTTTATCTTGTCCCCTTGGTTTGTCGAGCTGTTTGTTTTGTTCGCAACCAAATAACGTCATTAGTTTTTGTTTGCCTTTCTCTGTCTTAGTGGACTTATTTCTCTGCCTCTCCTTTGTGTCTTGCTCTATTTTATTTTTTATAGGAATATCTGTAAGAATGCAAGACTTTCAGAGTTTCTTTCCTTTACCGCTTGTTTTACGTTCTTCTGCTTTTGGCAGAGGGCGAATTTGTTCTGGCATAACAATGGGAGAGATAGCTCCAAGGCCAGCACTGACAAGTGAGGACTCCTTTTCAGTGATTTTGGCTTATACCAGTGTAGAAAGATGTTGAGCGCCGCCTGATGTAGAAGGCTGATTATTTTCTGCGGATGTAGAAGGCTGATGGAATTCTGCAGATGGAGAAGGCTGTTGGTCTTCTGCTAACGTAGAAGGCTGTTGGTCTTCTAGTGTTGCAGAAAGTTGACGATCAGTTACAAAGCTTGACAAAAAATCTTCTTCCCTAAAAATATCTGGATTATGCGGCATGATCCCTGAAGCTTGGAATCCTGCCACAATATTATTTGGTTTCATGGCATTTCCAAAGGCACTATCTACAAGATTAGGAATGTCATAAATTGCTACAGTTTTTCCAGGGTTGCTAATTAGTCAGTAGTCTACAGCTGTAAAGTAGTATTTCTTGATAGTCCATAATGAGATACATGAAGAGGCTGGTGGCGGTGAGAGGTATGGGGAGGACAAGACAGCAAAACAACTCCATTTTCTTCACAGAAGATAACACCTGTATTGACAAGTGTGAATCGTGACTGTCAACCAACAAAAGGCAAGAATGTTCGGGTGTTGACTTTAAGTGGTTGTCTCTTATAAAAGTTAGGGACCATGACCCATTCACCCAACCATATGGATGTGCAGTACTAATACACCCTGGCGGTCCTCCCTTTATGAAATGTTCTTTAAAGAACATTCTAGGGCAAATGAAGAGTGAGGGGATAGCATTGCCAAGAGCACTGACAGCAGTTGCAATTGTAACTGTTCACCCTCGCACAGCAGAAGTGACTTTTGCTGAACAGTCTGCAGCCCAGTTTCCACACATCTTTGCTCTGAAATTTATGTTTTTCATAAACATGTCTCAAACTTTCAAGATCACTTCCAACGTTGTGCCGATTAAAACTAGTTTCCTGACTAAGGCTTGTCGCTTCTGGCTCTCTTAAAGATTGATTGGGATGCCTTTCTAAAAACCTATAAAACCATTCTGAAGTTGCCATTTTAGCATCTATCCAGGTATCTGGCACTTTTACTTGATTCGCTAGTACTAATTCATAGGCCAGTTCCTGAACATTTTTAGGAGTTAATCCACTTCTTAAAATATAGTTACTAAGCTCGTTTTCCAAATCATCATTTAATATTTGTCGATGTTTAGCATATCCCATTTTTACGCCTCCAACTGCTTCTGGTGTTTCTAGATGCTTTTCCTTTTTAACTTTATAACAATAAAGCGTCATTTTGTCTATTGCAAATCTTTTCGCTCCTTCCCTGATAGGAATCCGGACATTCTTAATTTCCTTAAATGGCCTCTTAAATATATCAATGGATACTTCGCTTCTTTCAGTTTTCTTATTATAATTCCTTGGCATTTCTGAAAACAAGAATACCACGTGAGAAAATACATGTGGGTTACGTTGATACACCATATGAACTTGACCCGATAGAAGCGTATCAACTTGACCCAAAAGACGGCATTACACTAAATTAAAACAGGTAGCAGTCAAAATTACTGTTTGAAGTTAATATTCTTACTTTCAAACCTTGAAACAATATGATGTGTTCGATTGTTCAACTAGCTCACGAATAACTGTAAAACAAAATGTGAAAGTGTGTAGTAAAACTTTACTTTCAGTTGAAAAAAAAACGTTTTTATTCACAAAACACAGCGGCAAGCAACCTTTTCCTCCGGTACACGCGTGGTTACTGAGTCTCGATCTGTTCCCCCTCCACTCCTATTCCCGCTTGCAAGCGTCTTCACGTTTGGAAGTTACTGGGCCTGTATTAACTTGATCCTCTATCAACTAGACCCGATCTCCTCTACAGAAATCATTTACGCAATCATACATGCACATTAAAATAACATTCCTGTGCTAATCAATATAGTTATTTAACCCTTTATTACCTGAACTATCAAAAACTCATGATTTTTTCAGTTTTTTATGGAAGACAGCAGTAAATGTTAACAAAGTAACTGTTGTTGACGGGGGCGGGGGGAACACTTAGATGAAAATATCGCAGTTTCAGAAAGAACTAATAAAGGTGTCCTGGTAGGACGAATGCGTGGTTTCTAGGGCAACACATACACAATAAATGTAACACAGAATAGTGAATAGTAAAATATATTACACAACACTGATTACAACACTTGTAGAATGAAGGTATAGCGCCGGCCTGAATGGCCGAGCGGTTGTAGGCGCTACAGTCTGGAACCGCGCGACGGCTACGGTCACAGGTTCAAATCCTGCCTGTTATGTTATGAAGGGTTGTGAAAATAGTTAATAAAAGAAATCAGTTCTCTACACTGTCTTTATTCTTGAATTTCAGAGTGTGAATGAAAACCATTAGTGAGAAACTGAACTTTACATGTAATTATCACTTAGTTGAATTGTTGCTGTGACGTTGAGGTTCGGAGGCAGATAAATAATTTCCATATCCTTCCTTGTTCCTCTTACTGCCAAGTTACGTTAATTATTGCACCGTGGCACATCGCCCCTTTGTAAGATTTACATATATAGCAAAGTTATAAATATTTCTCAATATGTATTCCATCGATTATCACAGAATACGGAGTATACGCTATTACCATGACCCAACTGCTACAGAGTATTACTCTCGAAGTTATTACGATAAAGAAAGTCTCTGCCAAACCATTGTAGTTCTCGTACAAGAAAAATCAATGTTTTCCATACTTTGTTTCTTTTTAACTCATACTTTACTTTTAAGTATAGCTTAACTTTTGAAACAATTGATTACGAAAATACTACCGTGCTCAAATAAAAATGAGAATATTTATGCAGTTACTTACGTTACTAAGATGTGGCGTTACTGGATATAGTCTCAGGGAAGTGGTGTGTACTTTGAAATATTCCATATCGTATTATGAATTGAAATTAATAAACTCACAAACAAAATTCATGATTTGCTTCTATGCTTTGCAAGTGAGTGATTTTAAGTATATGTTACTGTCTTGACACAACTATATCGTTACAGTTTCGACTGTGATACTGTGGTCTTCGAGCACCCAAGGTCTCAACTTCTCTTGCCATTATACTAGTATACATTTTAAAACTTCTTGTCAGATGACTTTTTGAAAGCAGGTGTTATTGAATCAATTTTTTATGCTGATTCTAGAAATAACTACCGTTTTTGTTTATCACGTCAGGTTTTTACACAAAATAAGTAGTAATATTTGGATGTTTTTTCACTTCTGAGCCCAGTATATACTAACACCGTTTCAGAAAAGGTGAATTTTTAATCAAAACACATTTACAAAATAAAATATATTGAAAAAATACTCATGAAAACTCCCCTGATTTGTTTCTTGACTTCGTATAAAAACAAGAAGTCAACAGTGTTCTATAAATTTTGAAGCTTTCTCTTCTTTGACTTCCTTGCAGATCCTTGTATATGATGACTGTCCCTCTTCAACATCCAACAGTAGTCGGCCAACTTAGCTGCTTTCCAGTGCCGCTGGCACCTCCTCTTAACATCTCGGTGAAAACGTTCACTCTGCTCTTCAATATGAAGTCAAGTGGACTTTCAAATTCGTTTAACAACCCATCATCTTGAAATTTTGCAACTTTTTTCAACACTGGCCTTGTAATTGGGATCTTTGTTATTCAATAGAAAGTACTCAATAACTGATCGGAAGCCTGTCATGCACCTTTTTCTCTATTCTTCATTGTCTTCTCAGAATGTTTATCTTTCGTCAGTTTCTTTATTTGATGACTAGAAAAGATTCCCGCTTTCAATTCGTCTTTTGTGGTGAAGGGAAATTTCTTGGAAAGGTACTTGATGCAGGAACCATCCCTTCTTTTGTCCACAGTCTAAACCTTTCCACACAATAGCGGCAAACTGTCTCTTGCGCCCATCCCTTGTACTGGTCACCAAATTTCATTTTAAAATAAGGATGGTAAGATTTTACAAAGTCTGTTTAGCCACTGTATAATTTCCAAAATCTAGCAGAAAATATTTATGTTCTTCGCACAATTGCGTGTTGACATGGGCCTTAACATCTGAGGTCATCAGCCCCCTAGATTGAGAACTACTTAAACCTAACTAACCTAAGGACATCACACACATCCATGCCCGAGGCAGGATTCGAACCTGCGACAGTAGCAGCAGCGCGGTACCGGACTGAAGCGCCTAGAACCGATCGGCCTCAACGGCCGGCAATTAGACGATAGGAAAAGCTCGAATGGGAAAAGTAGATTGCTGATTCCATGACAGACTATATTCAGAGTTGCTATCCCCTAGCAATCAGGCAGAATATAAACAATCCTGAAGAGATAGGAAAAGCTATATGGGCTTTGTATTTGCACACCGTATGCAAAGGCGAGAATCTGAAACTCTGTGTGTGCCCCAAAGGTGAAATGAGCTAGTGTAAACAGAATAGGGGACTAATAACTGGGGAGAAACACAGTCATCACTACAGTCTACCAGTAGCCACCATAGAAGAAAGAGACCCATCTTCAGAGATCTGGCTGACAGAAGTATTCTGACGAAATGTCTTCATGGAAGAACGTAGAATCCCAGCGAGTGCTTGAATAGTGTGGTACCGTATCGCCTCCCAAAAACCGTGTTTGTTGGAATTAATACACTGCATTTCTAAGTGTATGATGCTGTGGAAACCTTCATTCTTCACAATATTATTAAATGCCATGTCCTTGAACAGTTGGGTTTACGTGTTGGTTTCCGCAAAGTACGTGCCATGTTGACTTTGGATCGGTACAGACCAAAGCGTGCAGACAATAAGGTGCAAAGGTGTGCCGAAAGAAGACGTGAAGATGGTTATGAAGACTGTGAAGGGGATATTAACTATGGATCAGGTATGTTTTAATCCTCCTTGTTCGTTTCGCGTGAGTTTACTTCTTCTAGGAACATTATCTCAGTTACTGCTGAGCCTAGAATTCTGAAATTTTTATGGCATAGTCACATGGGTTTCTTGTACATACAGATACAATGATTTTCGAATTACTTAATTTACAAAAGATTTAGAAGCGGTAATGCAGTGAAACGTGATGAAAAAAATTACTCTATGGTAAATATAAAATATCTTTGTAAGTAATTACTTTGACAAAAACTGTTGTTTCAATATTTCTACAACATGTCAGTACACATACAGTGAAAATTTTATCTCTTTAGCTTCAGTAGTTTGTTAGAAAATGTTCCCTATAGTAGGCATAATTTAACATTGCGAGGATAGGCGATTCCGCATCCCTTTAAAGCACCTATGCGTGGGTTTCAAGCAGGATCCCTCGTTTCGTTCGACGTTCAGGTGCTGCTCCAATGCAGTTGGAGAGCGTCTGCAATGCTGTTCGAGTTTAAGAGTAATACTAAAAATGGGCTGAGCCGCGAGGGGAATCTCGTTTGAATATGGAGGCATTCTACAGTAGTCCATGCGGTTGTTCGATCCCATCGTACCTGGGCGGCGTAATGGTCAGCGCACCTGCCTTCTCAGCAGGAGACCTGGGTTGGAATTGTTAGGCGCTGTTCCTCTTTAAACGCAGGAGACGAATTACTGCACGTTATTCAACCTTATCAGTGGAGTGCGTTATTTTGTTTTGGATCCTCTAATGTGCTTTGGCACTGTGGTGTCGTGGTTTCAGTGGATACCAAGACTGAACACACGTACAAATAAACAAACAAATTAATCACGTAACTTCAAGTGGATAATTAAAACCATATGACTATCCCTCTCACTTACTCAAAAAATGGATCTATGAGCTTCAGTGCCACCCTATGGGCTACTTCGTCGATAAAGAACGTTACTAAAATATCATGGATGAGGGTATTTATGTACACCTTTTTACAATCAGAGTTTTCACATTTGAAACCACGTTTTCTAATAAGGCCACGTAAGGTAGTTAAAGTGAGGTGGGAATGTGTATCTGATTTCTGACGTTGGTGGGTCAGAAGGTGAACTCAAACCAAATGGAATTCTGTCAGCAATAAATTTCAAACAAGCAATAGATACGACGGAACGACAAACTAACCACGTCCAGTAACTGAGAACGTTTATGAAGCAAATGGGTCAGTTTCAGGTGTAACTAAGCCAAAAAGAACGCTCTTTGAAGATCAGAATCAGTTACCCGAAAACATAAAACATCAAGTGCTCAAAACGTTGACCTTGAGCATTGCTATATGCTATAAAATGATTCTGGGGAAAGAATACTGCACGCTAAAATTCATCCAGCAACAACAGAAACCCGTGTTGTAAGACATTTCATGCCTTAGGGAATCGTTGTTGTTTCCTAATTGATGTGTTGTTTTGTTTTTGGCAACAGATAAAAGTGTAGACGTGTTAACTTCAGTGAGACTGCAGACCATTCTGCGTTTGCTGAACCACTTTTGTGTCATCGCAAGCGCGAAATGAGAGGTATATCCGTTATATTGGTAGAACACTGATTGCCGTATCTCCAGTGGGATGTCTTCCAATAACTACACCAGCAGCATACCTTAGAAACTCGAGATACTTGAGCGTATTCAGGTTCCAATCATTAAAACAGAGACCAGTGATGCGGGTCTTGAATAACAAGCGCCAGTCGTTGATAGACCAAGAGCGTTGTTTTTATCCACTTCTGTAAGTCAGCGTTGGTTTTCCACTGGTGATTAATGCAAATTGCGAAGACCGACTTGCCCATGGTTTCTAACGATGCTTCTTTCTTACACAAAATTTTGCACAGATATACAGCATCGCTCTGCGCTTTTCGAAGGTAATATTCGGAGAACCGTAAAAATTTTTGGAAGATTTTACCTTGTAGCTGCAGATTCAGCGAAATGTGGAGTGGGTGGATGCACAGGAAGGTAACGTTCCTAGAACGCTCATTTGGTTGATCCCTCTCGTACTTCCGAGATGCATCTTACAGACATTTGCATCGTATGTTAGTGTTGCTAAGACGTTAATTTAATTTCTTTAATCGTTTAATCTTCTTTTTTTCTTGGCGTAGGTTATTCTCTACACTTTAAGTTTCTAGAATTTTTTTTATAATGTTTGCACATACCGATCGTGAGTACTTGGCGCGGTATGGATATTCTTTACCATACACTCATGGAAATGGAAAAAAGAACACATTGACAACAGTGTGTCAGACCCACTATACTTGCTCCGGACACTGCGAGAGGGCTGTACAAGCAATGATTACACGCACGGGACAGCGGACACACCAGGAACCGCGGTGTTGGCCGTCGAATGGCGCTAGCTGCGCAGCATTTGTTCACCGCCGCCGTCAGTGTCAGCCAGTTTTCCGTGGCATACGGAGCTCCATCGCAGTCTTTAACACTGGTAGCATGCCGCGACAACGTGGACGTGAACCGTATGTGCAGTTGACGGACTTTGAGCGAGGGCGTAGGGGACCGCACCGCCACTTCCCAGCAAATTAGGGACACTGTTGCTCCTGGGGTATCGGCGAGGACCATTCGCAACCGTCTCCATGAAGCTGGGCTACGGTCCCGCACACCGTTAACCGTCTTCCGCTCACGCCCCAACATCGTGCAGCCCGCCTCCAGTGGTGTCGCGACAGGCGTGAATGGAGGGACGAATGGAGACGTGTCGTCTTCAGCGATGAGAGTCGCTTCTGCCTTGGTGCCAATGATGGTCGTATGCGTGTTTGGCGCCGTGCAGGTGAGCGCCACAATCAGGACTACATACGACCGAGGCACACAGGGCCAACACCCGGCATCATGGTGTGGGGAGCGATCTCCTACACTGGCCGTACACTTCTGGTGATCGTCGAGGGGACACTGAATAGTGCACGGTACATCCAAACCGTCATCGAACCCATCGTTCTCCCATTCCTAGACCGGCAAGGGAACTTGCTGTTCCAACAGGACAATGCACGTCCGCATGTATCCCGTGCCACCCAATGTGCACTAGAAGGTGTAAGTCAACTACTCTGTCCAGCAAGATCTCCGGATCTGTCCCCCATTGAGCATATTTGGGACTGGATGAAGCGTCGTCTCACGCGGTCTGCACGTCCAGCACGAACGCTGTTCCAACTGAGGCGCCAGGTGGAAATGGCATGGCAAGCCGTTCCACAGGACTACATCCAGCATCTCTACGATCGTCTCCATGGGAGAATATCAGCCTGGATTGCTGCGAAAGGTGGATATACACTTTACTAGTGCCGACATTGTGCATGCTCTGTTGCCAGTGTCTATGTGCCTGTGGTTCTGTCAGTGTGATCATGTGATGTATCTGACCCCAGGAATGTGTCAATAAAGTTTCCCCTTCCTGGGACAATGAATTCACGGTGTTCTTATTTCAATTTCCAGAAGTGTACAATCGAACCTCTGTTCTAATATTTCTAATCCACATATATACTCCACTAGCCACCAAGCGGTGTGTGGCGGAGGGCACTATTAGCGCCAAAGTCATATTTCCCTCCCTTTGTTCCAGTCGCGGATCGCGCCAGGGAAAAACGACTGTCTGAACGCCTCAGTACGAGCTCTGATTTCCCTTATCTTTGAATGGTGATCAGTGTGGGATTAATAGTATATGCTCTGCATCCTCGGCGGAGATCAGATTTTGGAATTTAGTGAGCAGCCCCTACCGTTTAGCGCGTCGTCTATCTGCAAGTGTGTCCCACTTCAAACTTTCTATGAGATCTGTAACGCTCTCGCGTTGGCTAAATGTACCAGTCACGAATACTGTCGCTCTTACTTGGACCTTCTCAATCTCTTGAATCAGACCCAACTGGTATGGGTCCCAAACAGACGAACAATACACTAGCACTGGACGAACTAAAGTATTGTAAGCAATTTCCTTTGTTGAAAGACTGAATCGCTTCAGGATTCTACGAATAAACCGCAATCTGGAGTTCGCCTTACCCGTTACTTGTGCAATCTAACCCTTCCATTTGAGATCATTTCGAATAGTCACACCCAGATACTTGACGGATGTTACCGCTCCCAAAGACTGGGCATTTATTTTGTTCTCGTACATTAATGGGGATTTTCGTCTTGTTATACGCACTAGGTTACACTTACTAACATTGAGAGATAACTGCCAGTCATTACACCACGCATTTATTTTCTGCAAATCCTCATTTATTTGTCACAACTTTAGTGTGATACTACTTTCCTGTAGACTACAGCATCATTGGCAAACAGTCTAATGCCGCTGTCAGTACCATCAACCCGATCGTTTATGTAAATCGTTAAAAGCAGCGGACCTATTACGCTGCCCTGGAGCACACCTGATGTTACGCTTGTTTCTGTCACCCCGTTCTGGACGACATACTGTTCTCTGTCTGTTAGAAAACATTCTATCCAACCGCATATGTCATCGGATAGACCGTAAGCGTGCACTTTTTGGAGCCAGCGACAGTACTTTGAGACGAACGACTTTCGAAAGTCGAGGAATATGGCATCGACCTGGGAGCCGGTATCTAGAGTCTGTTGTATGTCTTGCACAAAGAGGGCCAGCTGTGTCTCGCATGACCGCTGGTTCGTGAAACCGTACTAGTTTCTGCAGATGAGCTTCTAAAAGTCTACAAATGTCATTATGTCTGAACACAAAATATGTTCCATGATTCTACAACAAACAGATGTCAGTGAAATTGGCCGGTTGTTATGTGTATCCAAATTTCTACCTTTTTTAAAGATTGCTATGACCTGGGCCTTCTTCCAGGTTTAATCCAGGTTTAAAACGACTGTAAGAAATTCTCTGCAACTTCCTAATATGTTTGTTGAACCAAGGTGGATCCTATCCCTCCCCTATATTTTTGCTAGGCACTTATTTCTCTAGCACATCTCGGACAATGACTTTAAATTCTGACCAAATATGCTTAATTTCTTTGTGTCTTGCGGTGAATGCTTAGAGCAAGTTTTTTTTTTTTTTGCGACTTCCAGAGACATAGAAGCCACAGGTCGCTAACACCTTCTTCTGAGCTGTTGTTGTGGTCTTCAGTCCAGGTTTGATGCAGCTCTCCATGCTACTCTATCCTGTGCAAGCTGCTTCATCTCCCAGTACGTACTGCAGCCTACATCCTTCTGAATCTGCTTAGTGTATTCATCTCTAGGTCTCCCTCTACGATTTTTACCCTCCACACTGCTCACCAATACTAAATTGGTGATCCCTTGATGCCTCAGAACATGTCCTACCAACCGATCCCTTCGCGTACTCAAGTTGTGCCACAAACTCCTCTTCTCCCTAATTCTAGACAATACCTCTTCGTTAGTTATGTGATCTACCCATCTAATCTTTAGCATTCTTCTGTAGCACTACATTTCGAAAGCTTCTATTCTCTTCTTGTCCAAACTATTTACCGTCCATGTTTCACTTCCATACATGGCTACACTCCATACAAATACTTTCAGAAACGACTTCCTGACACTTAAATCTGTACTCGATGTTAACAAATTTCTTTTCTTCAGAAACGCTTTCCTTGCCATTGCCAGTTGGCACTCTATTTCCTCTCTACTTCGGCCATCATCAGTTATTTTGCTCCCCAAATGACAAAACTCCTTTACTACTTTAAGTGTCTCCTTTCCTAATATAATTCCCTCAGCATCACACGATTTAATTCGACTAAATTCCATTATCCTCTTTTTGCTTTTGTTGATGTTTATCTTATACCCTCCTCTCATGACACTGTCCATTCCGTTCAACTGCTCTTCCAAGTCTTTTGCTGTCTCTGACAGAATCACAATGGCATTACAATGTCATCGGCGAACCTCAAAGTTTTTATTTCTTCTCCATGGATTTTAATACCTACTCCGAATTATTCCTTTGTTTACTTTACTGCTTGCTCCATATACAGATTGAATAACATAGGGGAGAGGCAACAACCCTGTCTCACTCCCTTCACAACCACTGCTTCCCTTTAATGTCCCTCGACTCTTATAACTGCCACCTGGTTTCTGTACAAATTGTAAATAGCCTTTCGCTCCCTGTATTTTACTCCTGCGACCTTCAGAATTTGAAAGAGAGTATTCCAGTCAACATTGTGAAAAGCTTTCTCTAAGTCTACAAATGCTATCAATGTAGGTTTGCCTTTCCTTAATCTTTCTTCTAAGATACGTCGTAGGATCAATATTGCCTCACGTGCTCCAATATTTCTACGGAATCCAAACTGATCTTCCACGAGGTCGGCTTCTACCCGTTTTTCCATTCGTCTGTAAAGAATTCGCGTTAGTATTTTGCAGCTGTGACTTATTAAACTCATAGTTCGGTAATTTTCACATCTGTCAACACCTGCTTTCTTTGGGATTGGTATTATTATACTCTTCTTGAAGTCTGAGGGTATTTCGCCTGTCTCATACATTTTGCTCACTAGATGGTAGAGGTTTGTCAGGGCTGGCTTTCCCAAGGCTGTCAGTAGTTCTAATGGAATATTGTCTACTCCCGGGGCCTTGTTTCGACTTAGGTCTTTCAGTGCTCTGTCGAAGTCTTCATGAAGTACCATATCTCCCATTTCAGCTCCATCTACCTCCTCTTCCATTTCCATAAAATTGTCCTCAAGAACATCGCCACTGTATAGACCCTCTATATACTCCTTCCACCTTCCTGCTTTCCCTTCTTTACTTAGAACTGGGTTTCCTTCTGAGCTCTTGATATTCATGCAAGTGGTTCTCTTTTCTCCAAAGGTCTCTTTAATTTTCCTGTAGGCAGTATCTATCTTACCCTAGTGAGATAAGCCTCTACATCCTTACATTTGTCTTCTAGCCATTCCTGCTTAGCCATTTTGCACTTCCTGTCGATCTCATTTTTGAGTCGTTTTTATTCCTATTTGCCTGCTTTATTTACTGCATTTTTATATTTTCTTCTTTCATCAATTAAATTCAATATTTCTTCTGTCACCCAAGGTTTCTGCTAGCCCTCGTCTTTTTACCGACTTGATCCTTTGCTGCCTTCACTACTTCATCCCTCAAAGCTACCCATTCTTCTTCTACTGTATTTCTTTCCCCCATTCTTGTCAATCGTTCCTTGATGCTCTCTCTGAAACTCTCTACAACCTCTGGTTCTTTCAGTTTATCCAGGTCCCCTCTCCTTAAATTACCACCTTTCTGCAGTTTCTTCAGTTTTAATCTACAGTTCATAACCAATAGATTGTGGTCAGAGTCTACATCTGCCCCTGTAAATGTCTTACAATTTAAAACTTGATTCCTAAATCTCTGTCTTACCATTAAATAATCTATCTGAAACCTGTCAGTATCTCCAGGCTTCTTCCATGTTTACAATCTTCTTTTATGATTCTTGAACCAAGTGTTACCTGTGATTAAGTTATACTCTGTGCAAAATTCTCTTTCATTTCTTCCCCCCAATCCATATTCACATACTACGTTTCCTTCTCTTCCTTTTCCTACTATCGAATTCCAGTCACCCATGACTATTAAATTTTCGTCTCCCTTCACTACCTGAATAATTTCTTTTATCTCTTCGTCATCTGCAGAGCTAGTTGGCATATAAACTTGTACTACTCTAGTAGGCGTGGGCTGCGAGTCTATCTTGGCCACATTAATGCGTTCAACATGCTGTTTGTAGTTGCTTACCCACATTCCTATTTTCCTATTCATTATTAAACCTACTCCTGCATTACCCCTATTTGATTTTGTATTTATAACCCTGTATTCACCTGACCAAAAGTCTTGTTCCTCCTGCCACCGAACTTCGCTAATTCCCACTATATCTATCTTTAACGTATCCATTTCCCTTTTTAAATTTTCTAACCTACCTGCCCGATTAAGGGATCTGACATCCCACGCTCCGATCCGTAGAACGCCAGTTTTCTTTCTCCTGATAACGACGTCCTCTTGAGTAGTCCCCGCCCGGAGATCCGAATGGGGGACTATTTTATATCCGGAATATTTTACCCAAGAGCACACCATCATCATTCAACCATACAGTAAAGCTGCATGCCCTCAGGAAAAATTACGGCTGTACATCCCCTTGCTTTCAGCCGTTCGCAGTACCAGCACAGCAAGGCCGTTTTGGTTAGTGTTACAAGGCCAGATCAGTCAATCATCCAGACTGTTGCCCCTGCAACTACTGAAAAGGCTGCTGCACCCTCTTCAGGAACCACACTTAAGTCTGGCCTCTCAACATATACCCCTCCGTTGTGGTTGCACCTACGGTACGGCTATCTGTATCGCTGAGGCACGCAAGCCTCCCACCAACGGCAAGGTCTATGGTTCAGGAACGGGGGGGGGGGGGGGGGGTGGTCTGTTTGTCGCCAAGATATCTGATATGTTCCCATCTCTAGTTGGTTTTTTAACCAGTTTCTGAAGGTTGTAAGTCGAGAACGCTCCTAGAATAACTTCACACGAGGCTTTGTTTCTGCCTCCTGTGATGAACGTGTAATTTCCAGTCAATGGACGCCAGATTAAAGTCTCCACCTATCACTAATCGATAATTTGGATATTTATTTCCTGTGTACTCAAGACTTTCCCTGAGACGTTCTGCGACGTTTGTTGCGGATGCTCGTGATCTATAAAAACATCCTAATACTATGGTCACTCCTTGTCTGATTTACAGCTTTATCCAGACTATTTCACAGTCCGACCCATTATCGATATCAATTGCGTTCAAACAGCTTTTAACTGAAATGAACAAACCACCTCCCATAGAGTCAGTCCTATCCTTCCTAAACATTGTCCAATCCGAGTTCAAAATTTCACTGATATTTATGTCTGGTTTCAACCACCTTTCCGTACCTAATACAATATTGACATTACTACTGTTTATTTCGACGAGTAACTCGGGGATCTTGCTACAGACACTTCGACAATTTACTAATATGAGATTCAGCATATTTAAATCCTTTGGAATGACCTGTTTAGGCGACATTCGTCCCAAGCAATAGTCACCTTTTCTACTGACGTATAGATTGTGAGTGTCTCAATAGCCTTACGAGCAAGTTATCTGATTGCTACAACAGCAGAATACAGGCTGACGGGCTTCAAGCGCACAGGTAGGCACGGGAACTATGCCTTACTTGCGTATTTGCTTACATTTGGTATAATAGGGCATACGTTTGTGGAACTACTTCTCCTGAAGGCGGGACAGTGATTTGCGCGCTTTTATAGTGGTACTATTTGATAGAGTCCCATAGATGTTATGCCTTTGAAGTTCCCTTAGAAGTTTCTTTAAAATGCCACATGAAAAAGTACATAGTTTCATTAGAAAGAAACAAATTCGTTGTCGAAATTCGACAACTAAAAACGATAAAAGTTACTTGAGAACACCAGGAAATTCGCCATATTGTCCGCTATAACTTGGCGGAAACCGGACATCTACATTAATTCATTCTGTACATATTAGACGTTATCTATCTCACACTGTATACGAAAGAGAGACAATCAGACTCAGATGTGACATTAAGCGCGTATCAAAAGAATACGAGAAGTAAACGACGCACAAGTGCAAGAATCGCGAACAAGAACTTCGGTAGCGTGAAACAGAAGCCAAATCAGAGTTCACTCCAAGCAGATTCACTCACACTCGAGCCCAAGTAGATTTTAGTGCTATGGCGGAGCAATAAAAGTGGCCAGCATGGAGATTTGGCTCACTAAATGAGACTGATGTCTTCCAGCTTTTTTGGCCACCATAGACGGTGATGGCGTCACCAGTTATGAGCGTGCACTTTTAGAACCGAAGAGGTTTCCATTTCTTCCAGCGAACTGTCCAAATGTTCTACCTCTGGCTGGGACATCTGAGTTGCTCCATACAGTGCAACCTCCTTTGTTGCTTGTTTTAGATAATGGTAAACATCTCTCACAGGTAGTTAATTAACAGTAAATGATTCATCTGCATTATTTGCACTTCCTTTCCGGCCCCTCGGAAGCTCAATATCTGTAATTTCTCATAGACTACCAGCAGCGGCAATTCACGAGTCTGCGGGTAATTTCGCTTTCTTGATAGTTTTAGTTTGCCAAGTCCTTCAAGTGAAGCATGGTGGCACAGAGGTTAGATACTGTTCCTACTTTCCGCCAGAACTGTGCTTAGGTTTCCCATATTTTCCCAGATGAACTTGAGATCAGTGATGCAATGATTCCAACAACAAGCCATGGACACTTTTTTGTTATCTTTGTGTAATTGAGCTATCGACCTTTCTCTAATGACGTTTGTCCTAAACATTCCGTCTTTGCTTTCATAATGTACTTTACTACTGAAGTCAGCAATGTCATTCTTCGTTCTTAAAAACAGTCACATTGGCCTTCGCAGTAGTCGTTTACTTTCAGGCTCGTTGTCTCAAGTAAGCAGGGATGAAGACAATAACGTCTCTTCTTAGACATAGTAAAAAGCGAAATCAGTTTCTGGTTTACCTCAAATTAATGTCACAAGACCGGGACTGCTCACGCTATATACAATGCTCGAAAAAATGCAAACACCCTCAAGGAGTGTTTTCATTACACCAAGGTATAATATATGCTGCAACATTCATTTTAGGATACCGTCCACCCACAAGTACACACTCCTGTAGAACATCTTCAGCCACATGAATGGGGTAGCATTGTGAGCCGGCGGTATGCTGGATATGTATCGATTTCATGCTGCGGATGTTGAGCACAATGTGTTGATAGTGTGTCGTTGGTTTCAACAGTGGTCTGCGGAAAATGCCCATACTCGTAAACCAGGTTCTGGACGTCCGTGTAGGACACACACACCTCAACATGGACGCACTCGTTATGTCATGAAGGACCACTGGGAACTGTCTGCAGCAGGATTAAGATCATACGTGCCTCTAGCTAGGCTGCCACCGACACCGCAAAACCGCCAAACGTGGCTACTCTGGTATCGCGAAAGAGTTGACTGGAGAGTGGGATGAGAGTAGGTTCTGTCTTCATGCGAAAGATGTAAGTACACGTATGCAGCGTAGACATGGTGAGCTGCCTATTCCAGCGTACACTCGCCCACAAAATACGGGTCTCATCCCAGGTTTCATTGTGTGAGAGAAAAGTTACAACTCGCGGCCACATTTCCTTCCTACAGGATAAAGTTAGCACTGCCCGCTGCATTGCGTAGGCTGTTATCCCGGTGCCACTGCCATTTCTCCGATAGGAAGGTGATGGGCTTTTTCAGCAGGAAATAGCACGTCTACACACGACTACTGCGGCACAACATGCTCTTCGTGGTGTACAACTATTGACCCGACCAGCAAGAACATCCTATCTCTCACAAATTGAACGTTTATGGGACCTGATAAAGCGGGAACCTCCTCGTTCTCCAGTGTCTGCAAGAGCTATTGCCGAAATACAACAAAATGCGCAAGACGCTTAGGGAAATCTGTCACAGGATGCCAGTCAGCACCTTTATGATCGTTTGTATGCGAGAATATACGCCTCCTTTGCGGATTACACTGTGTGCTGATGCGACTTTTTAGGCGCCCTCTACTATGACATGAAGTCTGGTGAAATCTATTCGCGGACATTCACAACAGGTGAATATTCCCAGAATCAGCATTCAACGAATCTTGAAGGAAGTCTGCACCATACGACTGACACGAGAACTGAAGCCAAACGACCACGAAAAGCGCCGAGAATTGATACATTGGGTGTTTGTGAAACAAGGAGCAGAAGAAATTTCATGAAGAAATTAATGTTAGCTGATGAGGCGCACTTTCTGATGAATGGCTTCTTCAAAGAACAAAATTTCAGGGTTTGGGCACAGAAAACCCTCGAGTAATTGTGGAGAAACTGTTACATCCATGACGGGTGACTGTGTAATGTGGGATTTGGACTGAGGGTGTGTTTCTACCGTACTTCTTCGAAGATGGCGCCAGGAACGTATTGACAGTGATGACGGACGCAACCGCAAAGTATTACGAGAGTTTTTAAGGTTTGACGTGAATCGTGGGTGCTGAAGAGATTTGTTTCTACGCCATTACGCAGTCTGTCACACATTCATTGCAACAATGGACTAGTAACGAGAGACGTTCCCTGGCCGGATGATTTCTCTCAACGGTGTTGTGAATTTACATCCCTGCTCAAGGCCCAGGAAAGTAAAATTAGACAGCTTCGCATATGAGCACAGGGCTACCGGCAATTATTATTCCCGTCAGCCATTTACGAATGTAGTATGACAGCGAGAAATTATTGTGGTACGCTATGTACCTTCGCTCCACACGATTCGGTGGCTTGCGAAGTACAGAGATAAGTATAAAATAAGAAGGAATGTGAAGGACTATACCAAGCTAAATCGAGAGGCTGATGACATTCAAAGCAGACTGCTTCCTACTGCTAATGCGATTCTGATTGTATGCTGACGCGATGAGCGTAATGTGAAGATCGTGCGCTCTGAACGGAAGTGGCGTAGAACAATAAAGAAGCATACAAAAACTTTGTGTTGTTCTAAGGTTTCACACTAAACACATACAGTGATTCAATGGGAGTGAACAGAGTGTGCCTTCATACTATACTCCAGTCACATCTTCTCTACTTTTTATGCGGAGATTAGTATTAACACAAACAGATCATAGGTATTTTGGTTCTGATTTGGTTGCCTTAGTATATTTCTACCACGCCTGATACCGAAGTCATCTCCACCCAATACAGGTATAACACCATTAAAACGCGAGAATTTTGGAGAACCGTATCGAAGTCTAACAAATTTTAAGAGCTTGTGGGATGTTAAACTTCTGTTCAAGACTACGAGAAGCGTGAAAGGCGCCGGAAGGCACCTAGACTGGAAAAGATACTATCTTAGCTGAAAAAAAAAAGAACAGAAGTTCAAATTACACCATGCTACAGAATTCACTGACACGAAACAGATCATTGAACCCTTACCTTTCTAATATCATTCATCAATCAAGTTGCCGGAAGCGAACCCTGATCTGTCAGTGTAGGAACTAACGACACGATAGGCAAGACTTGCGCAAGAGTTGAAAGGACGCACAAAGGAAAACTTTGGAAGTATTCTACATTAGAAGCCACAGCTGCTGCGGATTTTTCCAGCAAAATCAGTGTGTATCCTCTCATGGAACACAAAGAAAACCAAAACATTATACCTCATAATACAGTTTCAACACATTAAAGGAAAATAAGCGTATTATATCAACAAGCATAAAAGATATGGTCAGAAGTGCTTCATACTAGGCAACAGTGCTCTTTCTACCGCTTCATAAGACGAGATTCCCAAGCACCACTTGCGTGAGGAAATTGAGTAGTCCCGAAGCAGTTTTTTTCTGTTAGACTGATCTACAGAATTTCGTGACGCACATTGTGTGGAATGCTGACGTTGTAAACCAAATATTGTAGTTTCTAACCATCTAAACGTCATGTCGGACGACCGCTTAGCGATACCCCAAATCAACGAAACTATTTCTTCGGTTTTAGAAACAAGATATAGTGATTGTGGAAGATAATTCGCCCTTGAAACCAAATTTAATTTCAGAATTTCTGCACCAGCCTCACTTTTTTTACGTAATACTGCCTTTTGTAAATGCTTGTGGCAACCTACGAGTATGTATTATATATATCTCGACAAATGTCACGCTCTTTCAATATTACTTCCAAGTGCAGACAGCAAAAAGATCTGCCAGTACACCAAAAATCAAAGAAATGGGGAAAGTAAGAGCAAAAAAATTTATAAATATAACTAAAGATATTTTCCTTTCTGGTTTCCTGCGATACTTCGTCTCAGGACCATCGCTTATTAAGGGCTAATATTAGTCACAGAACATCGGGTACTCCATTTGCCTTGATACGTTTTTCCATTTCAGAAATAACCTTGTGGAACCGTTTTCCGTGTTCGTCACTAGCGGAGTCAGTGTTATCCGGGAAGAAGTCGAAAAGATGAGTCAAGAAATACGGTCTAGGTGATATGCCACTTCCCGTAAGATCATAAAATCACAGAGATTCACGAGCAATATCACGATATTTCTCTCCCCTAAAAAGTTCTTTAAGACACTTGTCAAAGACGGCAGTGCCATTCATTCAGTATCCCTGAGCAAATCAATTCCTCAATGTGCGATCCCAAAGGAATTCCTTCCTTTATCTTTGCTTTGTTGATGCATTGAAACTGCTCTCGAAAATTCATGAATCCTCATGAAGTTTCGTCCATAGATTTCACAAATGTTTTGACGAAACACAATTTAGTGTGTAGTGGAGGTATATACAAGATTTTTGGGGTCAACATGAGAAGTGTTCGCCACAGTCTTCTCTCTAGGTAGTAGTTCATTCTAAGCAGGCCATTTTTACCACTATAGTGGATTGTGCTCTCACTGATATCCCACCCGTAGAGAATCAGCAGTGTTTTCTCTACCCAATATGCATACCAAGAAGAACTGCAGTTATCTTGAGATCTCTACATATACGCCTTTTGTATTTCTCATCCTGAATAAGTATGAGCAGCAGTTTAAAGTACTCATAAACTCCGTCAGGTAAATTTCATGAGTATTCGAAACAGAAGGATATTTCCAGAATGAGATTTTCACTCTGCAGCGGAGTGTGCGCTGATATTAAACTTCCTGGCAGATTAAAACTGTGTGCCCGACCGAGACTCGAACTCGGGACCTTTGTCTTTGGCGGGCAAGTGCTCTACCATCTGAGCTACCGAAGCACGACTCACCCCCGGTACTCACAGCTTTACTTCTGCCAGTACCTCGTCTCCTACCTTCCAAACTTTACAGAAGCTCTCCTGCGAACCTTGCAGAACTAGCACTCCTGAAAGAAAGGATATTGCTGAGACATGGCTTAGCCACAGCCTGGGGGATGTTTCCAGAATGAGATTTTCACTCTGCAGCGGAGTGTGCGCTGATATGAAACTTCTTGGCAGATTAAAACTGTGTGCCCGACCGAGACTCGAACTCGGGACCTTTGCCTTTCGCGGGCTAGTACCATCTGAGCTACCGAAGCACTTGCCCGCATGGCTATTAGGGCATGTCTGTAATGGACTCGTCCTTATTACAAAATATAGTCACCTTCTTTTGAGCAATATTCAGATATACACTGTGGCGATCACAATAAGCACTTTTCCCTACCGTTAGATTAGTTTAGTTTTTCGTTCCATAGATCCGTGCTGAGGAGATCCTCGTGGATGTGGAACACGTAAATTTTTTTAAGCTGAAATAACAGTACTAATAGTTTGAATATATCCAATACATCATTCGTTTCTATTAGAAAATTCGTCAATGGAGTAGAAGGAATTGGCCACTAGTGAGGCTTTCAGGCTCCTTTTAAACTGATCTTTATTTGTAACTAAACTTTTTTATGTTTGCTGGCAAATTATTGAAGATGAGTGTTCCTCAGTAGTGGACCCCTTTTTGAACTAAAGTAAGTACTTTTAAGTTCTTGTGCAGATAATTTTTGTTCCTGGTATTGTATGTATGAACTGAGCCGTTTGTTGGAACAAGAGATATATTATTTAGGACAAATTTCATTAAGGAGTAAATATACTGAGAGGCAGTAGTTAGTATATCCAGTTCTTTGAAGAGGTTTCTACAGGACGTCCGTGAATTTGCTCCACAAATAATACGTATTACACGCTTTTGTTTGACTTGAAGAGTTACCCTAAAATATTATACCATATGACATTATGGAATGAAAGTAGGCAAAGTATGCAAGCAATTTCATTTTTATCTCGTCTGCGTCAGCTAACACTCCAATGGAAAATAAAGATTTGTTAAGGCGTTTCTGCTGCTCTGTGGTGTGCTCCTCCCAACTGAATTTATTATCAAGTTGTAATCCCAGGAATTTAAGACTGTCAACCTCTTCTATCTGCTCTTCCTCATACTTTATGCAAATGCTGGTTGGAAACCTCTTACAGGTTGTGAATTGCATATAGTGAGTCTTTTCGAAGTTTAATGTCAGTGAGTTGGCTTTAAACCATTTATTAATATCCATGAAAATATCATTAGCAGATCTTTCTAGAACTACACTCGACATACTATTTATTGCAATTCTTGCTTCATTTGCAAACAAAATGAACTCTGCTTCTGGCAGTGTAACTGATGAGAGATCATTAATGTACACAAGAAGAAGCAATGGCCCTAAGATGGATCCTTGAGGGACACCACAAGTAATTTCTTTCCATACTGATGATAACTGATGACTTAATTCACTAGTCCCTTGCACTGACCCCCTTTGTTTCCTGTTAGCAAGGTATGACTTGAACAATTTTGCAGCACTTCCCATAACACCATTGAATTCTAATTTATTTAAAAGGATTTTGTGGTTCACACAATCAAATGACTTTTTACAAATTCACAGAAAATGCCTGCTGCTTGTAATTTGTTATTTAATGAATTAAGTACATTTTCACTATAGGCGTAAATAGCCTTCTCGATATCAGAACCCTTCAGAAATCCAAACTGTGTTCTTGATAATATATTATTTGTGGTCAGATGGTTGAGAAGCTGCCTGTACATTACTTTTTCTAAAATTTTTGAGAATGCTGGCAAAAGTGAAATCGATCTGTAGTTTGATGGTATCTCTTTATCCCATGTCTTGAATAGAGGCTTAACATCTGCATATTTTAACCAGTCAGGAAATGTCCCAGTTATAATTGATTAATTACACAAGTAGCTGAGAATTGTACGAAACTGACAAGAACATGCCTTAGTTAACTTTGTTGATATTTCATTGTAACCACTAGAATGCTTTGTTTTTAAAGATTTTATTGTGGAAGTTATTTCTTTTGGTGAAGTGAGTGACATATTCATGTACCTGAAGCTATTTGTAAAGGCTAGTTTCAGGTATTCAAGGGCATTATTTACTGATCCTGACAATCCCATTTTATCAGTAACGGATATAAAGTACTTGTTAAATAGATTTGCCACACTATGCCCATCGGTTACTAATGTGTCATCTACCCTTAATGCTATTTGCTCCTGTTTCCTTCTGGTTCTACCAGTTTACTCTTTCACTATCCCATATTGTTTTTATTTTGTTCCATGACATTGCTATTTTCTTCTCGTATTGCATTTGTTTAGCTGTCTCAAATACTTTTTTAAACATAGTTTACAGTACCCCTTGTATTTAGCTAAATCATCAGCATTGGAGCTATTCCTGCTCGACAGATACATTTTTCCTTTTTGACTTACAGGAAAATTTTATTCCTTGTGTAATCCATGGTTTCATTATAGACTTCTGTTTAATTTGAGTAATTTTTAGAGGAAGACAGTTTTCAAACATGTTACTGACATTGTTCATGAATTGATATATTTTTCATTCCAGTCATGAGCACTATAAACATATTTCCAGTTCATATCTTTGAGCAGTTTTCTAAATCACTCAATTTTTGGTTGACTGACTACTCTCCTGAACTCAGATTTAGCAGTCTTGATAATCTGCTTAGATTTTACATCTAAAACAAGGAGCTGCATGTCATGATCTAATAGTCCATTTATTACAGGTTTTATGATATGTGTTTGTTCCTTTCATTTGTCTATAAAAATGTTATCAATGGTTGTCCTTGAGGATTTAGTGATCCTAGTTGGAAAGTTTACAATGTGAGTTAGATTGAAAGACAACATTACTAACTGCAATAAATGTTTACTGGAAGATTGCATTAGAAAATCTGTATTAAAGTTACCAGCAATCAAAATTTCTTTGTTTCTTCCTGTTAAATAACCCAAAAGAGCTTCTAGATGATTTATGAATAGATTATACACTCCTGGAAATTGAAATAAGAACACCGTGAATTCATTGTCCCAGGAAGGGGAAACTTTATTGACACATTCCTGGGGTCAGATACATCACATGATCACACTGACAGAACCACAGGCACATAGACACAGGCAACAGAGCATGCACAATGTCGGCACTAGTAAAGTGTATATCCACCTTTCGCAGCAATGCAGGCTGCTATTCTCCCATGGAGACGATCGTAGAGATGTTGGATGTAGTCCTGTGGAACGGCTTGCCATGCCATTTCCACCTGGCGCCTCAGTTGGACCAGCGTTCGTGCTGGACGTGCAAACCGCGTGTGATGACGCTTCATCCAGTCCCAAACATGCTCAATGGGGGACAGATCCGGAGATCTTGCTGGCCAGGGTAGTTGACTTACAGCTTCTAGAGTACGTTGGGTGGCACGGGATACATGCGGACGTGCATTGTCCTGTTGGAACAGCAAGTTCCCTTGCCTGTCTAGGAATGGTAGAACGATGGGTTCGATGACGGTTTGGATGTACCGTACACTATTCAGTGACCCCTCGACGATCACCAGAGGTGTACGGCCAGTGTAGGAGATTGCTCCCCACACCAAGATGCCGGGTGTTGGCCCTGTGTGCCTCGGTCGTATGCAGTCCTGATTGTGGCGCTTACCTGGACGGCGCCAAACACGCATACGACCATCATTGGCACCAAAGCAGAAGCGAATCTCATCGCTGAAGACGACACATCTCCATTCGTCCCTCCATTCACGCCTGTCGCGACACCACTGGAGGCGGGCTGCACGATGTTGGGGCGTGAGCGGAAGACGGCCTAACGGTGTGCGGGACCGTAGCCCAGCTTCATGGAGACGGTTGCGAATGGTCCTCGTCGATACCCCAAGAGCAACAGTGTCCCTAATTTGCTGGGAAGTGGCGGTGCGGTCCCCTACGGCACTGCGTAGGATCCTACGGTCTTGGCGTGCATCCGTGCGTCGCTGCGGTCCGGTCCCAGGTCGACGGGCACGTGCACCTTCCGCCGACCACTGGCAACAACATCGATGTACTGTGGAGACCTCACGCCCCACGTGTTGAGCAATTCGGCGGTACGTCCACCCGGCCTCCCGCATGCCCACTATACGCCCTCGCTCAAAGTCCGTCAACTGCACATACCGTTCACGTCTACGCTGTCGCGGCATTCTACCAGTGTTAAAGACTGCGATGGAGCTCCGTATGCCACGGCAAACTGGCTGACACTGACGGCGGCAGTGCATAAATGCTGCGCAGCTAGCGCCATTCGACGGCCAACACCGCGGTTCCTGGTGTGTCCGCTGTGCCGTGCGTGTGATCATTGCTTGTACAGCCCTCTCGCAGTGTCCGGAGCAAGTATGGTGGGTCTGACACACCGGTGTCAATGTGTTCTTTTTTCCATTTCCAGGAGTGTAATTTCCTGCAGGTGCTCGGTAAATAGTTACTATTATATAGGATCTGTTATGGAACTCTGCTTCTGTTGCACATGCTTCTAGATGCTGCTCTAAACAGAATTTATTAATGTCAATGTCCTTGAATTTATGGTAGTTTTTAATAAATTTGGCAACTCCTCCTCCATCCATATCTACTCTGCAGAAGTAGGAAGCTAGCTTAAATCCTGAAATGTCGACCATCTCTATACCGTAAAGTAGGAGATTTCATCCACATACCCTAACCTGGATATTTTTAGACGTGCTTCGAGGCCGCTCTTCTTTGTGACGCCGAGTTTTCTTTATAGTGTGTGAATATTTGTTTTACCTTTGGTATGGTTATTTGCAGCAAACTACATCATTAGAATTTTCTCTTTGTGAAGTCAAGCCCTAAACTATACAACGACTACCTCAAGATACAGTTCATTTCCAAGCTTTGCCAGGAATAACGATGGACAACACAATGGATACTATCAGCCACTACCCCGTGTTCAGCAGGGGTGAATATACTCTCAAAAGAAAGAGGTGGAGATCTCAACACAGAAGCCCTCCAGCTCCCCTAACACCCAAAATTATCGGCAAAGTGAGGTTAGTCTAGAACTAAGGAATTTAAACACCTTCGTCGAGGAATCTAACCAAGTATAATCTGCTCCCAATGTTTCAAATGTAACCGATCCCTTGTCAAATGTAACTACTGCAACCAAATGTTGTAAGCACTCTTTCCACGGAGTTGTAAGTACTCAGAGGTCGACTAACTTCTACAAATGTACAAACAGTGGTCTATATGTAGATTTATGGAAAGTTTGTATAAAAACACAGGCCATCTCTATCCTATGGCTTCAGGAATGTTGTAATTAACATATATTGGTTAAAATGGCTCTGAGCGCTGTGGTCATCAGTCCCCTAGAACTTAGAACTACTTAAACCTAACTGACTTAAGGACATCACACACATCCATGCCCGAGGCAGGATTCTAACCTACGACCGTAGCGGTCACGCGTTATCAGATTGAAGCTCCCAGAACCGCACGGCCACACCGGCGGGCTAACATATTTTCCGCCTGAAAAACTAAAGTGCAGATTTAATTAAAAACCCAGTTAAGGGCTATTTCATGGTAAACAGTGAGCTATTAATATGTAAAAATATAGAAGATTACATATGTTCTTTCGTTGTCCAGAAGAAGGGAGTAAAGTTAATACAGAACTTGAAGAAACGGAGGTTTTGGAATTCATGCAAGCCGTATAGGTGTTACTGAGCAATATATAAGGGATGGCAAAGAACAAATTATCAAATTGCAGACCTGCTTGCTAACCTTCGATTCACAAGCTTTACTGGACATTGTGTCTATTCTTAGAACTAGCTGTCCCATAGCTTCTTATGTATCAGCTGTCAGGCATTGCTTTAATTGTCTTCGATATAGGCACATGAGCAAACGATGTCTGTTACAAATGAGATGCATCAAATGTTGTGGGCCTCATTCTGTCAAATATTGTGACTCATCTGTTGCTACTTATGCAAAAGAACTAGCTAAGTATAATAACACTGATTTCGTTAATGCGCTGAACATTACTTGTATGCCAACCTATGCGTCCACCACTGAGGCCATTGATATTCGAACAAACTACAGCGCTCCACATTTCCAAAAACATAACTACTACCGTCGCTGCTCCCCACAAGCATACAGAGCCAAGAGCAAGCAACTGTATGTCTACCAGTTCTATCAAATTATGAGATAATCTGTTGGAGATGGCACATGAAACTTGTTCACTATTAGAAGAAACCCTCTTTCAATTCCACAATTCATGTTGTGTATCAATACAAGTGGAAATCTATGAAGCCACTGTGCAGGATATAGGAACAGAACTGCGGTCATACTTAAATATTTTCCTAGACTCTGCCATATGTGATAACTTATAACTTAAAAAATGTATAAGAGCTATGTGAGTGTTTTTTATTTCTCTATAAAACCCCTTATATACACTCATAAATGAACAGTCATCACCATAACTGAGTGGATGAAACACTCTCATCACGAGGGTCTTGTAGTAAGTGACTTGTCCTGCAATTGCACCATAAACCAAGAGAAGAAGCGGAATGGTTCACTACTCCCTGACAATAAACAAGAATCATTGTCAGGCCATCTGATTGTGGGTAGACTAATCTTGTTTTGACACAATTAACAAATCTTCAGGGGATGATCTATCCACATATCAAACATCATGGGGATATATATATGAATGTTTTAGTTGGACCACTTTTTTCGCTTTATGACAGATGGCGCTGTAATAGTCACAAATATATGGCTCAAAATTTTAGACGAGCAGTAAACGCTCAAAATGATGTCCGTCACCTCAAGGGTTCAAATGGCTCTGAGCACTATGGGACTTAACATCTGAGGTGATCAGTTCCCAGGAACCTAGAACTACTTAAACCTAACTAACCTAAGAATATCATACACATCCATGCCCGAGGCACAATTGGAACCTGCGACCATAGCAGTCGAGCGGTTCCAGACTGAAGTGCCTAGAACCGCTCGGCCGCACCGGCCGGCCAGTGTCAATGCATTTGGCAATACGTGTAACAACATTCGTCTCAACAGCGAGTAGTTCGCCTTCCCCTTTCAAGCTAAACGAGTTTCGTTCTTTGTAGTTTTTTCGTTTGATGCTTCTTATTTCTTATGCTTCTTATATATATAGGGTGGTCCATTGATAGTGGCCGCTACAGTCGCAGGTTCCAATTCTGCCTCGGGCATGGATGTGTATGATATCCTTAGGTTAGTTAGGTTTAAGTAGTTCTTAGTTCTAGGGGACTGATGACCTCAGATGTTAAGTCCCATAGTGCTCAGAGCCATTTGAACCATTGAGGTTGGCAGACATCATTTTGAGCATTTACTGCTCGTCTAAAACTGTGAGCCATATGTTTGTGACTATTACAGCGCCATCTATCATAAAGCGAAAAAAGTGGTCCAACTAAAACATTCATATTTCTTTAGGTACTATACGAATATGTAACAAAAATGGCGTTCCTATTTAAAATAACGCAGTTGATATGGCAGCGCCATCTAGCGGGCCAACCATAGCGCCATCCGGTTTTCCCCCCTTTGGCCGATCATGATGTGTGTATTCAAATATCAATCATTATGTCGAAATTTTGCATGAAAATTATGGAGTACACTACGAAACATCCAGGGAAAGAGCGATGTTCCACCATACGAGAAAGTGAAACCAAACAGTTTATTAATATTTGACAAGCTCGTAGTGGAAACTAGGATCTGATATGCAAATATCTAATTTTGGCCAGCATATGAAAGTCAGTGTTCTTTATTTGAGCCAGACACATTAAAGGCTTACAACGCAACTGGTAAGGGGAAGTGCGAACAGTATTACTTCATTCAAACAGGACAATGTAACTTTAAAACATATTTATGAAGTGTATGTTGGACTTCCTCCCCCCATGAACCATGGACCTTGCCGTTGGTGGGGAGGCTTGCGTGCCTCAGCGATACAGATGGCCGTATCGTAGGTGCAACCACAACGGAGGGGTATCTGTTGAGAGGCCAGACAAACGTGTGGTTCCTGAAGAGGGGCAGCAGCCTTTTCAGTAGTTGCAGGGGCAACAGTCTGGATGATTGACTGATCTAGCCTTGCAACATTAACCAAAACAGCCTTGCTGTGCTGGTACTGCGAACGGCTGAAAGCAAGGGGAAACTACAGCCGCAATTTTTCCCGAGGACATGCAGCTTTACTGTATGATTAAATGATGATGGCATCCTCTTGGGTAAAATATTCCGGAGGTAAAATAGTCCCCCATTCGGATCTCCGGGCAGGGACTACTCAGGAGGATGTCGTTATCAGGAGGAAGAAAACTAGCGTTCTACGGATCGGAGCGTGGAATGTCAGATCCCTTAATCGGGCAGGTAGGTTAGAAAATTTAAAAAGGGAAATGGATAGGTTAAAGTTAGATATAGTGGGAATTAGTGAAGTTCGGTGGCAGGAGGAACAAGACTTCTGGTCAGGTGACTACAGGGTTATAAACACAAAATCAAATAGGGGTAATGCAGGAGTAGGTTTAATAATGAATAGGAAAATAGGAATGCGGGTAAGCTACTACAAACAGTATAGTGAACGCATTATTGTGGCCAAGATAGATACGAAGCCCACACCTACTACAGTAGTACAAGTTTATATGCCAACTAGCTCTGCAGATGATGAAGAAATTGAAGAAATGTACGATGAAATAAAAGAAATTATTCAGATAGTGAAGGGAGACGAAAATTTAATAGTAATGGGTGACTGGAATTCGAGTGTAGGAAAAGGGAGAGAAGGAAACATAGTAGGTGAATATGGATTGGGGCTAAGAAATGAAAGAGGAAGCCGCCTAGTAGAATTTTGTACAGAGCACAACTTAGTCATAGCTAACACTTGGTTTAAGAATCATGAAAGAAGGTTGTATACGTGGAAGAACCCTGGAGATACTAAAAGGTATCAGATAGACTATATAATGGTAAGACAGAGATTTAGGAACCAGGTTGTAAGTTGTAAGACATTTCCAGGGGCAGATGTGGACTCTGACCACAATCTATTGGTTATGACCTGTAGATTAAAACTGAAGAAACTGCAAAAATGTGAGAAATTAAGGAGATGGGACCTGGATAAACTGAAAGAACCAGAGGTTGTACAGAGTTTCAGAGAGAGCATAAGGGAACAATTGACAGGAATAGGGGAAAGAAATACAGTAGAAGAAGAATGGGTAGCTCTGAGGGATGTAGTAGTGAAGGCAGCAGAGGATAAAGTAGGTACAGAGACGAGGGCTGCTAGAAATCCTTGGGTAACAGAAGAAATATTGAATTTAATTGATGAAAGGAGAAAATATAAAAATGCAGTAAATGAAGCAGGCAAAAAGGAATACAAACGTCTCAAAAATGAGATCTACAGGAAGTGCAAAATGGCTAAACAGGGATGGCTAGAGGACAAATGTAAGGATGTAGAAGCTTATCTCACTAGGGGTAAGATAGATACTGCCTACAGGAAAATTAAAGAGACCTTTGGAGAGAAGAGAACCACGTGTATGAATATCAAGAGCTCAGATGGCAGCCCGGTTCTAAGCAAAGAAGGGAAGGCAGAAAGGTGGAAGGAGTATATAGAAGGTTTATACAAGGGCGATGTACTTGAGGACAATATTATGGAAATAGAAGAGGATGTAGATGAAGACGAAATGGGAGATACGATACTGCGTGAAGAGTTTGACAGAGCACTGAAAGACCTGAGTCGAAACAAGGCCCCCGGAGTAGACAACATTCCATTAGAACTACTGACGGCCTTGGGAGAGCCAGTCATGACAAAACTCTACCAGCTGGCGAGCAATATGTATGAGACAGGCGAAATACCCTCAGACTTCAAGAAGAATATAATAATTCCAATCCCAAAGAAAGCACGTGCTGACAGATGTGAAAATTACCGAGCTATCAGTTTAATAAGCCACGGCTGCAAAATACTAACGCGAATTCTTTACAGACGAATGGAAAAACTGGTAGATGCAGACCTCGGGGAGGATCAGTTTGGATTCCGTCGAAATGTTGGAACACGTGAGGCAATACTGACCTTACGACTTATCTTAGAAGAAAGATTAAGAAAAGGCAAACCTACGTTTCTATCATTTGTAGACTTAGAGAAAGCTTTTGACAATGTTGACTGGAATTCTCTTTTTCAAATTCTAAAGGTGGCAGGGGTAAAATACAGGGAGCGAAAGGCTATTTATAATTTGTACAGAAACCAGATGGCAGTAATAAGAGTCGAGGGGCATGAATGGGAAGCAGTGGTTGGGAAAGGAGTGAGACAGGGTTGTAGCCTCTCCCCGATGTTATTCAATCTGTATATTGAGCAAGCAGTAAAGGAAACAAAAGAAAAATTTGGAGTAGGTATTAAAATTCATGGAGACGAAGTAAAAACTTTGAGGTTCGCCGATGACATTGTAATTCTGTCAGAGACGGCAAAGGACTTGGAAGAGCAGTTGAACGGAATGGACAGTGTCTTGAAAGGAGGATATAAGATGAACATTAACAAAAGCAAAACGAGGATAATGGAATGTAGTCGAATTAAATCGGGTGATGCTGAGGGAATTAGATTAGGAAATGAGACACTTAAAGTAGTAAAGGAGTTTTGCTATTTAGGAAGTAAAATAACTGATGATGGTCGAAGTAGAGAGGATATAAAATGTAGACTGGCAATGGCAAGGAAAGCGTTTCTGAAGAAGAGAAATTTGTTAACATCGAATATAGATTTATGTATAAGGAAGTCGTTTCTGAAAGTATTTGCATGGAGTGTAGCCATGTATGGAAGTGAAACATGGACGATTACTAGTTTGGACAAGAAGAGAATAGAAGCTTTCGAAATGTGGTGCTACAGAAGAATACTGAAGATAAGGTGGATAGATCACGTAACTAATGAGGAGGTATTGAACAGGATTGGGGAGAAGAGAAGTTTGTGGCACAACTTGACTAGAAGAAGGGATCGGTTGGTAGGACATGTTTTGAGGCATCAAGGGATCACAAATTTAGCATTGGAGGGCAGCGTGGAGGGTAAAAATCGTAGAGGGAGACCGAGAGATGAGTACACTAAGCAGATTCAGAAGGATGTAGGTTGCAGTAGGTACTGGGAGATGAAGCAGCTTGCACAGGATAGAGTAGCATGGAGAGCTGCATCAAACCAGTCTCAGGACTGAAGACAACAACAAACATGTTGGACTTCAAGATGTTCGATGCATTTGTTAGCACATGCACTAATTGCTGGAATCACATTCAGTATGGCTTGCTGATTATTGATAAAATGAGGAACCTGAATGACAGTCGATATAAACAAAACTTCGCTGACTTCGTGCTTAAAAGGTTCTTTATGAATACGTAACTGTATCAGTGTACTGAAACTATGGAAAAATTTGCATGTTTGTCATACACCCATTCTCAGGGTGTGAAGCACAAGTATTTATTTGTCGATAGAAAAACAAAGGCAATCTACGAAAAGTTAATGAAATTGGAAAGTCTAGGCAGTAGAAAGAAAAGGTGAGATTAGGAATGAAAGAATTGATTAAGGTAATGCAATACGAATTGATACACTTAGTTGTCTGTATGACGTCCTTAGGTTAGTTAGGTTTAAGCAGTTCTAAGTCTAGGGGACTGATGACCTCAGATGTTAAGTGTCATAGTGCTTAGAGCCATTTGAACCATTTGAACCACGAAAGTGTAGAAGGCTATTTGGCAAAAATTGCAATTGTTAAAATTGGGACAGTTACAATAACAGTCTCTCAGAGAAATGCTTAAACCAGTAACAGAAAGGCGTAAACGTAGGCTTTCCCGGCCGTTGTCACAGTCAATTGTTTATTGACAGTAACAGGAAGTTTGAAATGGCTCTCACAGTCCATGGATGGAGGCAGACAAGTAGAAGAAGACGAGGAAGAAGAAGAATAAGAAGAAGAAGAGGAAGAAGGAGGCTACTCTATTACCAATTACATTAGCCATCACACTGATACTGAGTTAGAACACAACTGCAGTCATAATAAAATATATAGGCTAGGTCAGCGCCTTTCTGGGTAACGAACCTCCGAATTCACAACTGATTGATTGTTGCTGTGTCATACAGTTAACACACCTATTTTATGTACGTACGACTTACTCTTCATATGCAGTGATATTAACGGTTTTAACAAATGATGGGAACAATGTTGTGGTTATAAATTCTAAATACACACTCACACTGAGTACAATGATTACAGTGAACCCACATTTACGTTGTCCATACCGTTAACACGAAAGTTGAGCAAGCTATTTAGATTCGGGGCATTGTGTGCGTGTGTGTGCTTGTATTGTAAAAGCATGCATCTGTAATTGTGAATGCAATTTGACAGCATAGCGATACAACCTTTGCGCCCCCGTATTCCTAGGAATACAGAGCTCAAAATGGCATCTGACATGTTGAGGTGGAGAGACAGAACAACGGCAAGAAATACCTTGACGTTAACATGATTAGCGTAATATCATGAGATTGCTGTAAACTATATGAAGGACAGAGTTACATGGTATCAAAGAGGTGGGTGAGTCCATTAGATTTCTGTGTTCGAATACGTTTTACCAAATTTTTCTTGACTTACAGTTTTAATTTATTTCATTTGTAAACAATGTGAAATTAACACAACGAAAAGATTACGTTTGGTATTATAATCATAGCCCAGGGACCTCTGAATAGCTTTATCCAGACTGATAACACTGAGTATTTGCACTTTGCTGCGAATAAGGCTAGTTCTGCGAAACACTGAATGGAGATTTCTAGAAGACTAATGAACTGCATTACAAATCCTTCGTCATGAAAAAAATCCAACCTTTGTAACTCTGTGATTCCTATCCCAATTTAGATGTCCAGCCAAAGATAAAGAAAAATCTTGTGATATGCCAATTCATCAGAATCATAATGCCAACTGTGGTCTTCCATTTCAATAATGTTGTACAGTCAGTACCGGAGCTAGCTATAAACCATGCTAATCCGATCAAGGCCACCTATTACGCATTTGAAAGCTTGGCAACATACTGAAATGAATCGAGTCTGTGTTTGTCGTCACTGTAGAAAATCAACAGAGATTGTTGTTGATATATGTCTGCATTAATTACTTCTCGATATCAGAATTTCCGACTAACATTTTTCTACAACTCCGAAGGTAATACGGAAGGAAAGAGATAAATGCTAAATTCTGTACAGTGAGGCATCCAATACATCCATTCTTCTAGATCGCAGATTCACGTACATAATGACTGTAAATGTGGGGCACAAAATAAGTTATTACGAATTATTATTATTATTACGAGTATTAGCTGAATAATGTACTAAGAATGAATTCAGTTCACTAACAGATTCACAGTTATCAACTGCTAATTATTTAGACTTTATAACAAATAGCTCTAAGAAAGCAAATGTTTTCCTATGATTTTGTTTATGAACTTCGTTCTGGCTGTACCCAGCTTGATTAAAACTAGAGAAATCAGAATGAAACTTAACCCTTGAGATATTTTCCGACTTGTTCAGTTCAGGGCCCGGCAGTTACAAATTTCTGAAAACTGGACAATGCAGACTGAGCTGTTCTGAGCCATTCAAGGAACAGGGTTGCTATGCAAGCCCATTCTTTATGCTACTAATGTAATTAACTCCTCGGAATACCCTATAAAATGCTTGACAACTCTTTTATTCTCCAGTTGGGCCCTGAATTGTCTTGCTAAATGTACTAAGTATTCCCTTATCACATCACTGAAATATTCGACATAATTTTCAGTTAAGATGTGACTTGGATAATGATTGGACAGCGATGAAGTGGTGAAGCAAATGGCCATGGTCTTTCGAAAGGAACTATCCCATTATTCACCTTAATATATTTAGAGCAATCACGAAAATCCTAAATCTGGATGGGCGGGTGGGGATTTCACTTTGTCCTCATGAATGGACATCTGATGCTTTAACTACTATGTTACCTCGCTCGGTATTATCTTCTAGATGGATTACCAATAAAGTTGTAACACAAGGAAGGATAGCAAGTAATGAAATTTTATTTTTTGTTTGTATACAGTTTAATGAGAAGAATACGTGATTAAATGTGTAGATCATTTGGTGGCGTACAACGTATGAAATCTAGTACACAGAGTTGCCACCTTTGGCAGCAATAACAGCCGTAGCCCAGTTGGGCATGTAGATGAACTGAGCTTGAATTGCAGATAGGAATACGTCATTCCATGCTGCTTCAGCCCTATGCCACAATTCAACAACCGTAATAGCTGGAGAGTTATGGCGTGTCAATCTCTCGCAACCGGTAGAAGACGTTTTCAATGGGTGAGAGATATAGGAGAACTTGCTGGTAAGGGCAAGAGTCGAACATCTGTCGAAGTAGAGCAAGGCAACACGGGTAGTATTTGGTCTTATGTTACCTTGTTGGAAGGTAATGTGACAGACACCTCGAAGATAGGGCAAAGCCATCGGAAATTTAACGGCCTCTGCCCAATTACCGGCTACGCAAGCCAGAGGTGATCGCAGTGTGTACCCAGTGGCACATGATACCACTACACCAGGTGCTCGGCCCGTATGGCGACGATGAGATCAAGCTTGCAACAGTTGTTGTCCTCAGCACCTCCACACACAGATAAGACCATCATGATGGTGTGCTCAGAACCGAGATTCGTCTGCAAAGACGACTTGGTGCCCCTCCTGAGTCCAGTTTTGTCTGTGCTTCTCTCTCTGTTGCCTTTCCCTGCTGCCCCGTCTAGGAAAGCTACAACGCTGTTGGACGTGCTGACAGTCCATGCTGCTCCAGAAGTCGTCACTCTTTGCATGTGAGTGCTTCTTTCCTGCCAGACAACTCCATTTCCCCATTTCCTGACTCAAGGTACGTAACTGGGGCGTTCGATCCCCCATGGAGGAACGAGTGGTACGTATGTTTTCGTGGGCGCTGGTTGCGCGGGGCAGCTAATAGATGGCATTGCGTATGGTATCCAGCGATTCCATATTAGCACGAGGGTCGTGGGATCGGACTAACGAGAGTGCTAGTATCGCGGAACGATAAACTGCAGTCTCAACAGACCACGATCCTGCAACTGTCGAATTCTAACACGAGTTTAAACAATCTCCTCACGAAAAATCAAGATTAAAATGCGATTTCTGAATGAGAAACCCACTGCGTAATGTTTCCGTATACAGGGTGAGGCAACTGAGACAGGTCACCATAAATATACCCATAATGAATAAATGTACCGCGGTGCTGTTTACGCCAAGTTATAGCGGAAAATATGACGAATTTCCTGACTTTCACTAATGATATTTACCTTTAGAGTCGCCGAGTTACGACACTGGCATTGCTGTTTTTGTAATGGAACTATATACATTTCTGTGGTATTTGCAAGGAGCTTCTAAGGGAACTTCAGCAAAATAGCATATATGGGACATGATCAAATAGTATCGGGATAACAGCTCCGCAAACCACTGTCCTTCCGTCAGAAGGAGTTACACAATTGTCAGTCCTATTATACCAAATGTAAGCAAACAAGTAAATCAGATACGGTCCGTGTGTTCATTATCACGGATGTCATATCAAGTGCTCCAAAATTTCTCCTTGAGCTTTGCTAAACCGTTTAGAGTAATTCTGGAGAAGCAGTACTGCATGTTGAATTTCATCTGAAGTTGGGCAGCAACAGCCCGTGTCATAAGGCATTTCATGCTTTTGGGAGTCGTCGGTGTTTCCAAATAAACCTCTTGTTTTAATTTTCGCCTAACATAGAAGTATAGACGTGTTAAGTTTGGTGAGTGTGCAGACCATTTCCGTTCCCTGAACGACCGGTCTAGTGCTCTCCAAATGTTCTCTTAAGAGTGTCTCTTATAACGTTTGGAGTAGGGAGTGACAACCGTCATGTTGGTACTACACCGATTACCTTACGACCTGCGGGATGTCTTCTAAAGACTACGGCAGCAGCATATTTGATGAACACAGGGTAACTGAGTGAATTCAGATTCCCATCAATAGAACAGGGACCAATGATGTGGGTCTTGAAAAACACTCACCAGAAGTTGATGGACGAAGAGCGTTATTTTTATCCAGTTCTTTGAGTCACTGTGGATTTTCATCTGACGGTTAGTGCTTATTGCGAAGATTGACATTTTCATGGTTTGCAAACGATACTACTACTTCTTTATACAAAATCCTGCATAGATATGTCGCATCACTTTTACTTTTCATAGATAACATTTTACCGGATCCTGGTATCCACGGTACAATCGTGAAATGGTCGCACGGGAAAATGCCCGTTGCATCGCTGCCTCTGAGATGCTGTGTCCCATCGCTCATGGGCCCACCATAACACCAGGTTCAAACTCACATAACTCTTGATAACCTGACATTGTAGCAGCAGTAATCGATCTAACAACTGCGCCAGACATTTTTTGTCTTATATAGGCGTTGCCGACCGCAGCGCCGTATTCTGCCTGTTTACATATATCTGTATTTCAATACTCATGCCTGTATAAGTTTCTTTGGCGCTTCCGTGTAGAATTCTCATACACCTGTAGAAGTGAGTCGAAAACCACAGTTTCCTGGGATATAACAAGATTTTCGAGTCACCTATAAGATATAGTTCTTGTGCCATGAAATGCTTCGAAACCGACCAACTCATTTATGTTAAAAATCATAATTTTAGATTCTTGCCATCCCCCCCCCCCCCCCTCCACTGGTAAGAGTTCTCTCGGACGAAAATATCTTCCTGGAATTGGAGAGCATTGTGGATGATAAAACAAGTTAAATGACTGAAAAGACAATATTCAATAAAAATATGAACTACTCAAATAAATACAATTTCAGAGCTATTATACTATGTCGACAGAGCAATGGAGGCACACCTGCACCTTTGCTCTGGATTTACATATGATATTTCACAGCTATTTTTACGATAAGTTTCTCTGAGAGAATTGGCATACGTTATATCACTAGACTCCAATTTCTACAAGATACCGTTAAAAAGTACAGTGTTCTGATGTTAAAAGTCGTTATTTTTCAGTGTTTTGGTAGATAAGTTAGGAATATTAATAATACACCAGAGCGTACTTGATGAAATTCTAGTGCCGATATGTGTAACTCTGTGTGAAATATATATGCAGGCTATTTGCAGTTATGAAACCTGCTGTGTTTCTTTTTTTTTTTTTTTTCCAAGAGCTCATCTACGATGCACAAGTAGTTGTCAAGGACAAACGACTTTCATTTGCATTAAAACTTATCTTTGATCTCCGCAAAACTTTTCATGTCTGTGAGCAGATTATCAATGACTTTTATAGCTGTGTACAACACTCCTTTCTGTGCCTGTGTGAGATTCGCTTTGAGAGCTAATTTTTAGCTGTATTTAGTATTCCTTCACAAGTTTACTTTATACTCACCGACTTTGTAGTATCCATCATAAAATCACGATTTAATAGATAAATTATGTTGCTAATTTACTTTCACTTTTTTGTATTTCACTCGTCTCTTCTTGTCTCTGAGTTAGTGTATAACATATGCAATTATTTTAATCTAAATTTATGAAACATGCATGTTCTACTTTAACGTTTATGTGTGACTTACTAGTACAAAAATTACTTTTCACTGATGTAGCAAACGAGTTTTCTAAACTCAACAGAATGTTGTTCAGCTACAGAAATATATGTGAACAGCTGTAAGACAAAACTGTCTGCGTTTGAAATAAAATACCCATTTCAGTGATATGAAGGATATGTCAGATCGTATCCACTTTATTACATTTCCCTCGAACTCTTAAGTGTGTATGCGCTGCAGAATGTAAACAGTAAAAGTATCAAGCGATTTATTTATTGCCAAATTATATACCTGTTACCTGATGTTTAAAACAGGCCGTACATCTTACAATTTTCGTTTTTTATCTTTTTACAGTTTTCTTTCCTTTTGTTTTATCTACAACATTTACACAGAATGATACTTTTCAAAATAACAACAATTTAAGGTTGAAATATAAATAAAATTTTGTTGTTTTTTAAGAAGAATGTAAAAGGAAGATAGGATAGATGAGAGATTTGTTAGTACCATCACCGAATGTGACTGACGGTGAATACCTCGGAATGGTTTCTTCGAGCTGTTGACGTCCAGTCACACACACACACACACACACACACACACACACACACACACACACAAATGGTTATTAGTCGAGAAATTATGTTGCTTATCCTATTTATTACTAATCCTATGTATTAACTACTTTAGGTGCCCATCCATGTACACCATTTGGTGTTTTCTTGGCTAGATTGCCAGCACTCTTGCTTATTTACTGTCACATCTCGGCTTCCTCCTCCTGTTCCTCCTCATTGTCACTATTTTCGCTGTCACTATGGTTATCGCTGTCCACCCTCTGGAGATTGCTGTTACGCTGCACATAGGCATGTCCGTAATGTCGTGTCCGCATATACTCTTCATGTGTTGTTTTTGAAATACTGTTTGTCAGTGCGTTTAATTGTGCCCATTGTTCTTCGTCTCTTATTGCTGTGTATATATCTATGTCTGTATCTGTGTAATCTAAGTATAGTGTATGTCTATTGTTCGGGTACTGCCCGCAGAAAAAGAAACTGTGTTCTGGGGACCTTCTTGCCCGCATGTGCATGTAGGTGTCTGCCTCAGACTCACGCGGTTTAAGAGCGTGGGATAAGGTCCGTGTCCGGTTAAGAAATGTACCATACCGCGGCTGGGATCGATATGTTTCATTCTCAACCGCTCTCTTATGTCAGGGAGGAAGTCGGGCAGTCTACGTCCCTTATCACTTACATCCTACTGACGTTGCCAGGTATCCTAATCCCAACTTTTAGGGTGACGTATCGGCACACCAGTTATTGTGTGTACCTTACTTCACCTTCCCATCTGTAACCAGTATCTTGCAGCTTTGTATTTGATCGTGATATCTATGGGGCATATTCCGAGCACCACACACAGTGCATCCGCTGAGGTGGTACCGAAGGCTCCAGATAGCCTAAGTAGGACACTTCTCTGCCCTCGTCTGACGGATGCTTTGTTGGTGACCACGTTCAGTCCATGTGCCCACGTGCTAGCTGCGAAGCTGAGTACTGTTTCGAAGAGCGCACAATGGTACGTACGTATGACTGGTACAGGTAGTCTGTACTGTTTTGAATTTAGCCTCACCAGTTTGTGCAGAATTTTTTCTGCTTTGTCTGTTGTTAGCCTTATGTGTCCGTGAAATTCAATTTTTCATCTACGTGTACCCCAAGATAGCGCGTAATGCGTGTTCGCTTGATGTTTGTGTCGCCAATTTTAACCGAAGGATTCCTTTGGAGTGATCCTTTCAGTAAAGTGTATGTTGTTTTGTTTTCGGCTATCCTGAGTTTGTTGTTGTGACACCACTGAGTAATTGTTTGTAGTATTCCACTGGCTTTCTGTTCTGACTGGGCTCTGTTGTTTGCAGTGGGTGCAACTAATAGGTCATCTGCGTAGGCGACAATTCCGTCTGACCTGTCATCCTCATCCAGAAGTTGTAGGTGGGGTTCGATTGTTATGTCCCAGAAGATGGGTCCGCAGATCGACCCTTGAGGACAGCCTTTGGTAATTCTTTTAATTACTTTCTGGCTGTCCATCTGCCATTCGACTACTCGGTCTTTACAGTAGTCTAGCGATTCCTATAAAGCAGCGTTTGAGTGACGTTTGTGGGTAGCAAGGGAGGATAGTTTAAGGACACAATAGTGCAGCCTGGTGAAATGTTCGCCGTTGAACGGTTCACAGTTGATGATGCTGCTCTTATTTTCTGTTTTTTCTCCTTTTCGTTGTTTCTTTATTTTTTGACCTCCTTCCTCTATATATGTTTTTACGTAGTGTAACCAGTCTGTAAGCAGAAATTTTATTTTGTGTTAAAGCTATAGGGAAGATCTGTTACTGTTAGCAAACAACTCGAATTTTAACTCCAGCATATGTCTTTAAAACAAGTTCTATACAAACACAGGCCAAAGTCACTGGAGTCTGCATTATTTTTAATTAATTTGAGTAACTGTGTCTACGATAGCCAGAACATCATAGCAATGGGTACATGAAGAACTTTGTAATTTGTATCTCTTCTAGTAAAACATAGAACAGAGAGATCTTGACGTATGACCTGGTCTCATAAGTTCATTAATATTATTTTTTAGTGTATATAGTTTATCTAGAATTGCACTCCTTGTAATTATAGAAATTACTCAAACCAAGTAAGAGTATAATCTCTTACATTACTTTTACAGGTCTGTATGTACTGCATTTATTCAACTCATCACACGATGTTCATAACTGCAGAAATAAATAAAATTAATGTTGGTGAAAGTTCACAAATCTACAAGATGTATCAACGAAGTGAACAAATACATCACTTATCTGGAAAAAAGGACAAGCAGAATATAGGATACAAGCTACGACGGCGTATAGACTTACATTAACGCGGTTCATTCTTTTTAGTGATTTGTGCAAAACCTGTAAATTGAGAAAGCGCTATGGAATATTACCACAAAAGTAATCACGCGCAAGTGGTGTAATAAGTATTCAGGAATCGTAGGTATAGCGCAACCACATTCATAGTTTTGCTGACCTATCATACAGCAGAGGTCAGTATCACCGTAGAGAGAAGGGACTGCCATTACAGTTGCTGAATAGCAGTTATTGCTTCGCCGTGTGAACTAATTTCTTGAGAGTGTGGTGGCCCATTAATAGAGCTGGTACCTCAAGTGCAGCTGTTTGCTGCCAGCCGCCTTGGGACTATCTGTGCTATACACTTTCTGTCTTGGTGCACACTTGCGTGAAGTGGCAAACGGCATAATTTCGAAATTGCTGCTGTGCTTGCGGAACGCTGTTTCCCTTTATTTACCCACGCACGTAACCCGTCCTCTCGGCGTACTGCACATTCCCCCGCCCTTCCTCTCCTCCACCCGCACAACACAACTCACTCTTTCTCCCCCACACATCTCCCTCTCTACACGTCTCTCTTCCCTTATTTGGGTATCTACGACACACACAAAGCCACAACCCACCACATTAGTACAGTACATATCTCTACTAGCACTGCAGATGATGAAGAGACTGAAAAAGATATGATGAAATAAAAGAAATTATCCATTACGTTAAATGCAACGCAAATTTTATTGTGGTTAGCGTCCGAAATTCAGTAGTAAGAACAGGAAGGGTAGGAAAAATTGCAGGAGGACGTTGACTTGAGGAACAGAACAGGACAGAAATGCGCCTGGTAGAACGTGGAACAATGTACAATTTAATCATTGCTAGCACTTGGTTTGAGACTCATCAGATAAGGTTGTACAGGTGTAAGACATCTAGAGACATCGAAAAGTTCCAGAAGTATAGGAAACACATTTTAAACTGTCACACGTTACCAGAAGCCAATTGTGGAGATTCTATAATAATCTACTAGTCATGAAATATTGATTAAAGCAAATAAATTGTTGAAAGTTAGGAAGTTAAGGAGACAAGACTCGTTCAAGTTGGTTGTTGACAGTTTCAAATGGAAGGGAGGAAGATTAGGGTTTAACGTTCCGTCGACATTGAGGTCATTAGAGACAGAGCACAAGGTCGAAATTTTTCAGGGATGGGTAAGGCAATTGGCTGTGAGTTTTTAAAGGAATCATCCTGGCATTTTCCCGGAGCGTTTTAAGTAAACTAAGGAAAACCTAAATAAGAATGGTCGGACGCAGATTTGAACCGTTGTCCTCTCGCACGCGAATTCGTTGTGCTAACCACTGCGCCACCTCACTCCGTTTTTCAAATGGAGAATTAGGTAACGACTGACTAAAATAATCGACTTAACTGCCACAGAAGATGGTTGGGGTGCTGTCAGAGAATTAATGGTGAAGACAGAAGAGGAATGACTACTTGAAACGACAAGGCCCAAGAGGAATCCTTGGCTAACGTACGAGGTGTAGAAGAAAGGGCAGCGCATGACCACCGAGAACGTTGAAATAATAACGTGCTTTTTCATTTTGACGGTAACATGAAAGACATGGGCCAGGTCATGATACGTCAATCGCCCCAAATATCACAGAATCACCTCCAGCCTGAACCACACCCTTCAGACGCACTGTTTCAATTTTTTTAATAAATGTGGGCAAATACTTCTATATGTGGTTCTGTGCAAAACCTAAATGTGTTATAGGTTTTAATTTGCGACTATTTTTGACATATATGCCAACTCATCCGTTACTGAAACTGCAATAGGAATCTGCTAACTCATAATCTTCAACACTTAATGTTTCTATAATTCCATATTTAAACGATACTCAGACAGCAATTAGTTTTACACTCGAAAATAGTAGATTACAGTAAACAGCAAAAAATCTTTGCTCTTCAATATTGAAATTTTGGTGCATTATACAAACTCCCATTTTCAACTACCTTCATTTACAGTATTTTACAATGCTTGGAAGTTATGTTCTTTTCATAGTTTTTAGTATTGCCTTTGTGACTCAAGACTGTACAAGTGTATGTATTGTTAACGCCTCACTAGCCAAACTGCATAAAGCTGTTAAGCACCCCACAGCGGCCATTCTGTAACTTATCCGTTAATTGGCACCATGTGGAAGCAAGTTGCACCGAGTACATTGGAACACTATGTAAATACTGCCTGTTAGCGTTTAAAAAGCTTAAACAGTATTGCACTGGGTCAGACACACGATCCATTCTGTAGATGTTCGTTAGCCGAGAAGGCTACAATTGGAGTCCATCCACATTAAGCAGGCAGTTATAACTGTCTCATCGTTATCCACAATCACATTGGTGTTTCCCTGGCAGTCTACTTCCATTCAGAAGCCTTGATGTCGTATTAGACACTCACGAATCTTGATTTTATTAAAAATCCCGATAAAATCTTACGTTATGTCCAAATCCAAAAAGGAAAAGTGGTCTACTCGAAGCTGCTGCAATATTCCAAGCAGCTCTTCTATTAACACATCCATTTTAACGTCGGCTAATTCCACTGTATACAGTATAGCCACAGGATTTCTACATTTCGTCGAAAGGGTTTTCAGTGCTTCCTTGCCGATTTTTTCCAATATTCCTCTTGCTGTTCCCGATAAGGAGAAATGGCAGTTTTGTCTTGACACTGTGTCTCGCAGTGACGAACTTGGAGAATTTACTTCATAGATAATAGTAAAATGCTCCACACATCTCCTTCTTTAACATTAAGGACCTTCCCTTCACTAACTGATCGTGACAGTCCACTTAACCACAGTTTTTAACGGTTGGTGTTGTTGTGGTCTTCAGTCCAGAGACAGGTTTGGTGCAGCTTTCCATGCTACTCTACTCTGTGCAAGCTTCTTAATCTCCAAGTACTTACTGCAACCTACAGCCTTCGGAATCTGCGTAATGTATTAATCTCTTGGTCTCCCTCTACGACTTTTACCCTAAGCGCTGCCCTTCAGTAATAAATTGGTGACTTCTTGTTGCCTCATAACATGTCCTACCAACCAATCCCTTCTCCTAGTCAAGTTATGCCACAAATTCCTCTTCTCCCCAATTCTATTCAGTACTTCCTCATTATTTACGTGATCTACCCATATAATGTTCGGCATTCTTCGGTAGCATCACATTTGGAAAGCTTCTATTCTCTTCTTGTCTAAACTACTTATCGTCCGTACATGGCTACACTCCATACAAATACTTTCAGAAAATACTTCGTGACACTTAAATCTATACTTGATGTTAACAAATTTCTCTTCTTGAGAAATGCTTTCCTTACCATTGTCAGTTTACATTTTATATCCTCTCTACTTCGACCATCATCAGTTATTTCACTCCCCAAATAGCAAAAGTGATCTGCTACTGTAAATGTCTCATTTCCTAACCTACTTCCCTCAGCATCACCTGATTTAATTCGACTACACCCCCTTATCCTCGTTTTGCTTTTGTTGATGTTCATCTTATATCCTCCTTTGAAGACACTGTCCATTCCGTTCAGCTGCTCTTCCAAGTCCTTTGCTTTCTCTGGCAGAAATGCAATATCATCGGCGAACGTAAAAGTTTTTATTTCTTCTCCGTGGATTTTAATTCCTACTCCAAGTTTTTATTTTGTTTCCTTTACTGCTTGCTCAATATATAGACTGAATAACATCGGGGATAGGCTACAACCCTGTCTCACTCCCTTCCCAACTACTGCTTCCCCTTCATAGCCCTCAACTCATAAAAGTGCCGTCTGGTTTCTGTACAAGCTGTAAATACCCTTTCGCTAGCTGTACTTCACCCCTGCCAGCTTCAGCTAGTCAACATTGTCAAAAGCTTTCTCTAAGTCTAGAAGTGCTAGAAACGTAGGTTTGCCTTTCCTTAATCTATCTTCTAAGATAAGTCGTAGGGTCAGTATTGCCTCGCGTGTTTGAACATTTCTACGGAATCCAAACTGATCTTCCCCGAGGTCGGCTTGTACCAGTTTCTCCATTCGTCGGTAAAGAAATCGTGCTAGTATTTTGCAGCCGTGACTTATTAAACTGATAGTTCTGTAACATTCACATCTTCAACACCTGCTTTCTTTGGGATTGTAATTATTATACTCTTCTTGAAGTCTGAGGGTATATCGCCTGTCTCATACATCTTGCTCACCTGATGGAAGAGTTTTGTCATGACTGGCTCTCCCAAGGCTGTCAGTAGTTCTAATGGAATGTTAGGTGCCAGTGTCATTAACAAGATTGCTCAGGTTCTTCAGCAATAACCACATACCAAAGCGTCTCTAAAGCTGAGGATGTTCAGCACTCTGGAGAAATCAATGTTGACACTTCCCGCTGTGACCGAAGCCTGATGAGATGTGGCTTCTCTTCATTTTTTATTTGTTTTTTATTCATCCAAGTATGATCTCACAATGACATAGGGTTGTCCAGGGTAATACAATGCCAATCATTGTTCCAAAATATAGCACACAGTGTGCATTACATGCCTCAATAGGATAGGACAGGTAGCCAACGGGTATAGGACAGGTGTCCGGCCGTGGCCTTGATTCAGGAACCATCCAGACATACCACGAAAAATCCAAATCAGGATGGATAGACAGAGAAGCTCCATCCTCCCAAATATGAGACCAGTGTCCTAACAGCTACATTTCCACATTCGGTAATTCTCTAATGAATAATGTTTCTTCATATAGACACAAATTGTTTCATGTAGCTTGCAATATAAAACGTAGTTACACTCTTCACTGCCAACCACACTAAGATACCGACCAATGACGTCTGGACTGAGAAGATTCTGCTCTGCCTCTTGACTCAATTCTGTTCTTGTCACGGTGTCTTTTCACGGTTCTCTTGGCTTCCCCGTCGTAGATTTGAGTCTTCCCTCGGACTTGGGTGTGTGGTGTGTTGTCCTTAACGTAAGTTAGTTTAAGTTAGACTAAGTAGTGAGTAAGCCTAGGGACCCCTTAATACAAATTTCCAAATTCTGTTCTTAACATTCAGCTTAGCGCTGTTGTCGACCTCAAAAACTAAGCCAACGACATTAATATCATGCATTATACACCTTGACACATAATCCTTGTGAATGCAGAAAGCATAGTCAAGTACTGAAATGTGACAAGATGCTGCAGTTATCTCCTTCCATTACTATATACTACTCTGGGTCCTCTAAGTAATATTTAATTATGTAATTTACGTTATTTGTGGAGAACATTTTAGCTGCCTTTTTACACAAATGAAGACCTAACATTTTCAACATGCGAAGAACCAAACGTAATGTTTTGAGATATGAAGAAAATTGTATGACATACAAAATAAGCACCCGCGTTTTTATAGCATCAAACATTTTTTATCATCTAGGAAAGATAAACAATACCGCATGTCCAGAGAAAATTGCACTGAATTGTTTAGAAAAATAAAAATAAAAACTTGAGAGCAGAACGTGCCTTACACATTACCTTATTCAGACTAATCGGGCGAGTCCAACAGAGCTATTATGCTATAATGATTGATAACACCTAACGAAATATAAATGTCTTAACACACGTAAACAATACGAAACAAAAATCATCAGTTTGCAATATCATTACGCAAATCAGTAAAACCTGACGATGGTGAACGGGTATGAAGGGTGCCATAGGAGTCAAGTCGTTTTTTCAGCAGACAGTCGTGGAATATTTTACACCACTGATAGATGTGTTTGAATGAAATCGTCAACCGTTACCCCTTTCTTTAAGATGTTCTCACTTTCCCACTGTTCACTGTCACTGAATGTTCTTTTGATGTGCACTATTACAGGTGAGGTGATTTTAATTTGTGAAGCATAATTGACGTGTAGTTTTGTGTGTTGATGACTTTGTCAGCAGCAGTCTGGACGTCAGTGGTCCTTTTCCTCCATTCTGAATGTGTTGAATGGTTACCAAGGGCGTGCTGAAGTAATTACTTCTTGTAAATCACCAGGTACATAATACTTAACAACCATCTTGCGCCTTTCTGTTAAGGTAAAATTTCTATCAAAATATAGGAAACTGGGGCCTGAAACCAGATAATTATGCTCTATACAATAAAATAGGCCACAAGACACTAAGAACGTACAGGGGCTTTGTTTTGTCCGCAGCAGTTGCCACTCCAAATAACAAATTTCCTTCTGTTACCAGTTACATTGATAGTATTTTTAACACAATTCAGGACATGGAACAGACATGATGCTATGCTGTTAGCTCCACAAGACCCTTCACCCTCGTGCCACAAACACTTTACTGCCTCACCATTATCATGAGCATGAACACAGAAGTTATAACATGAAAGCTGGTGTAAGTAGAACATATGCGAGTGTGTAAGAGTTGGCAGCAACAGTACTTCTTGCTGATCGATTACTAACGTTCGAGTGTTACTTCGAGGCATAATTGTAACTTCAAACTGGTTCTTCTTCCATGATAATGTATAGAACTGTTGATGTAGTGTTTATTAATATTTTTCCTGATGTGCAGCTAAGAGCGATGTACGAATTCGCTTGGTGCAGCAAGGATGCCCCTTTTTAAAACAGTTCTTTGCACTGAACCTGACGAATACTTCTAGTTCTTACACTCATGCCCCTTTTTTCAGTTTAAAATCTTTGTCCATGTTCTACATCTACATCTACATTTATACTCCGCAAGCCACACAACGGTGTGTGGCGGAGGGCACTTTACGTGCTACTGCCATTACCTCCCTTTCCTGTTCCAGCCGCGTATGGTTCGCGGGGAGAACGACTGTCGGAAAGCCTCCGTGCGCGCTCGAATCTCTTTAATTTTACGTTCGTGATCTCCTCGGGAGGTAGAAGTATGGGGAAGCAATATATTCGATACCTCATCCAGAAACGCACCCTCTCGAAACCTGCAGAGCAAGCTACACCGTGATGCAGAGCGCCTCTCTTGCAGAGTCTGTCACTTGAGTTTGCTAATCATCTCAGTAACGCTAACACGCTTACCAAATAACCCTGTGACGAAACACGCCGCTCTTCTTTGGATCATCTCTATCTCCTGTGTCAACCCGACCTGGTACGGATCCCACACTGATGAGCGATACTCAAGTATAGGCCGAACGAGTGTTTTGTAAGCCACCTCCTTTGTTGATGGACTACATTTTCTAAGAACTCTCCCAATAAATCTCAACCTGGCACCCGCCTTACCAACAATTAATTTTATGTGATCATTCCACTTCAAATCGTTCCATACGCATACTCCCAGATATTTTACAGAAGTAACTGCTACCAGTGTTTATTCCGCTATCATATAATCATACAATAAAGGATCCTTCTTTCTACCTATTAGAAATACGTCACATTTGTCTATGTTAAGGGTCATTTGCCACTCCCTGCACCAAGTGCCTATCCGCTGCAGATCTTCCAGCATTTCGCTGCAATTTTCTAATGCAGCAGCTTCTCTGTATACTACAGCATCATCCGTGAAAAACCGCATGGAACTTCCGAAACTATCTACTAGATCATTTATATATATTGTGAAAAGCAATGGTCCCGTAACACTCCCCTGTGGCACGCCAGAGGTTACTTCAACGTCTGTAGACGTCTCTCCATTGAGAACAGCATGCTGTGTTCTGTTTTTGCTAAAAACTCTTCAATCCAGCCACACAGCTGGTCTGATATTCCGTAGGCTCTTACTTTGTTTATCAGGCGACATGCGGAACTGTATCGAACGTCTTCCGGAAGTCAAGGAAAATGGCATCTACCTGGGAGCCTGTACCTAATATTTTCTGAGTCTCTTGAACAAATACGAGTAAAGCGAGTTGGGTCTCACACGATCGCTGTTTCCGGAATCCATGTTGATTCCTACAGAGTAGAATCTGGGTTCCCAGAAATGACATGATACGCGGGCTAAAAACACATTCTAAAATTCTACAACAGATCGATGTCAGAGATATAGGCCTATAGTTTTGCGCATCTGCTCGACGACCCTTTTTGAAAACTGGACTACTTGTCTATTTTCCAATCATTTGGAACCTTCCGTTCCTCTAGAGACTTGCGCTACACGGCTATTACAAGGGGGGGGGGGGGGGGGGGCAAGTTCTTTCGCCCACTCTGTGTAGAATCGAACTGGTATCCCGTCAGGTCCAGTGGACTTTCCTCTGTTGAGTGATTTCAGTTGCTTTTCTATTCCTTAGACAATTTATTCGATGTCAGCCATTTTTTCGTTTGTGCGAGGATTTAGAGAAGGAACTGCAGTGCGGTCTTCCTCTGTGATACAGCTTTTAAAAGGTGTTTAGTATTTAAGATTTATGCGTGTTATCCCCTGTTTCGACGCCATTATAATCCCACAGTGTCCGGATATGCTGTATCGATCCACTTTCTGATTTAACGTAAGACCAGAACTTCCTAGGATTTTTTGTCAAGTCGGTACATAGAATTTTACTTTCTAATTCACTGAACGCTTCACGCATAGCCCTCCTTACGCGAACTTTGACATCGTTTAGCTTCTGTTTGTCTGAGAGGTTTTGGCTGCGTTTAAACTTGCAGTGAAGATCTCTTTGCTTTCGCAGTAGTTTCCTAACTTTGTTGTTGAACCACAGTGGGTTTTTCCCGTCCCTCACAGTTTTACGCGGCATGTACCTGTCTAAAACGCATTTTACGATTGCCTTGAACTTTTTCCATAAACACTCATTATTGTCAGTGTCGGAACAGAAATTTTCGTTTGGATCTGTTAGGTAGCCTGAAATCTGCCTCCTATTACTCTTGCTAAACAGATAAACCTTCCACCATTTTTTTATATTTCTATTTACTTCCATACTCAGGGATGCTGCAACAGCCTTATAATCACTGATTCCCTGTTCTGCGCTTACAGAGTCGAAAAGTTCAGGTCTGTTTGTTATCAGTAGGTCCAAGATGTTATCTCCACGAGTCGGTTCTCTGTTTAATTGCTCGAGGTAATTTTCGGATAGAGCAGTCAGTATAATGTCACTCGATGCTCTGTCCCTACCACCTGTCCTAAACATCTGAGTGTTCCAGTCTATAACTGGTAAATTGATATCTCCACCTAAGACTATAACATGCTGAGGAAATTTATGTGAAATGTATTCCAGATTTTCTCTCAGTTGTTCTGCCACTAATGCTGCTGAGTTGGGAGGTCGGTAAAAGGAGTCAATTATTGACCTAGCTCGGTTGTTGAGTATAGCCTCCACCCATAATAATTCACAGGAACTATCCACTTCTATTTCACTAAAGGATAAACTACTACTAACAGCGACAAACACCCCACCACCGGTTGCATGAAATCTGTCCTTTCTAAACACTGTCTGTGCCTTTGCAAAAATTTCGACAGAATTTATGTCTGGCTTCAGTCAGCTTCCCATACCTATAACGATTTCAACTTCGGTGCTTGAAGTTCCGGTACTTTACCAACGCAGCTTCAACAGTCTACAATTACAATACCTATTGCTACTTGGTCCCCGCATGTCCTGACTTTGTCCCGCACCCTTTGAGGCTGTTGCCCCTTCTGTACTTGCCCTAGGCCATCTAACCAAAAAAACCGCCCAGTCCACTCCACACAGCCCCTGCTACCCGTGTAGCCGACTGCTGGATGTAGTGGGCTTCTGATCTATCCAGCAGAACCCGAAACCCCACCACCCTATGGCGCAAGTCGAGGAATCTGCAGCCCACACGGCCGCAGAACCGTCTCAGCCTCTGATTCAGAACGTCCACTCGGCTCAGTACCAAAGGTCTGCAGTCAGTCCTGTCGACGATGCTGCAGATGGTGAGCTCTGTTTTCATCCCACTAGCGAGACTGGCAGTCTTCACCAAATCAGATAGCCGCCAGAAGCCAGAGAGGATTTCCTGCGATCCATAGCGACACACATCATTGGTGCTGACATGAGTGACTACCCGCAGATGGGTGCACCCTGTACCGTTCATGGCATCTGGAAGGACCCTTTCTACATCTGGAATGACGCCCTCCCCCCCCCCCCCCCCGGTATGCATACGGAGTTCACATTGGTTTTCTTCCCCTGCTTTCCAGCCATATGCCTAAGGGGCTCCATAACGTGCCTGACGCTGGAGCTCCCAACTACTAGTAAGACCACCTTCTGCGACCGCCCAGATCTTGCAGACTGAGGTGCAACCTCTGGAACAGGACAAGCAGCCATGTCTGGCAGAAGATCAGTATCAGCGGGAGAGAGGCTGAAACCAGTTCGTCAGACAAACTGAATAGGCCTTCCGTTCAGCCCTTCGGAATGTCTTTCGCCCCTTGCCACTCTGCCATGGGTGAGGAGTCAGCCACAATGTGGGCAGTATCCTGGGCAGCCACAGTCATAGTCCAATCGGGGGATGCGTGGGACGAGCTGGTCGTCCCTGACAAACCCCCATCAGCCCCCCCCCCCCCCCCCCCCAGTGATGCCCATTGGCAACAGCCTCAAACTGTGTGACCAAAGCCAACACTGCCTGAAGCTGGGAGCGAAGGGATGGCAACTCAGCCAGCATGCGAACACAGCAGTCGCAGTCGCTATCCATGCTAAATACTGTTATGTAAAGAACGTCTGAACTAATCTACAGAGAGCACAAGCAATTCGACATAAAATTTAAACGGTTATTGAAATACAAGATTGCCTAGTAAATGCAGTAATGCTGCTACTTGCGCACTGCTGACACACTGCTCTATGGCAGAAGGAGACTACGCGATTTTTCGCTATTCAGTTAGTAAAACGCGATGCTGCAACTCTCAAATACTATAATGCACCCGAAATGTGTGAATTAAACAATTCAAGTACCCAAAAGCACGCAACGAAATTAAGAATTGAACTATGTAACAAATAAGTGAGCTAAGAGTATACGACTTGCTGCTGGCAGCTCCTTATCCAACGGCGCCAGGGATAATGTTTTGAGCCTTCGACCCCAGAAAATATTCCCATAGCTCATAACTGGGTGTATGTAGCCATAGTATGTCACCGCAAGACAATCTTTGTTACAAACTGATGCTAATATCATAAGAGCATAGCTTGTTGGTGGTATTCTTTTTGCCAGCATTTTAGTATGTTCACTCCATGTTAGATGACAATAAATTATCCCTAAGAACTTCGTGTTTGGTACACAATCTGTAGATTTATCATTGATGGTTAAGGTGATAGAGTTGCTTCCTCTCATTATGCTTAAGTGCATACTATTCGTTCTCTTTATGTTCAATGTTAATTTATTACACACTGTCCAGCAGTAAACATCCTTGAGGGTTTCGTTCGCATTCCCTAACAGGAATTCCGATATTTTACTGGTGACTATGATATTGCTCTTATCGACAAAGAGAACTTTTTATATATGTTTTACACTGTCTGGAAAGTCATTGATATGTATTAGGAACAGGATTCGACCCAATACACTACCCTGAGGAATATATATATATATATATATATATATATATATATATATATATATATATATATTGCCAGAGAATTGTTTTACTAAAAGTTTATCGTCAGCAGGCGTGTTAATAACTTCCACATTTTGCACCCTGTTTTCCAAGTAAGACTGAAACTACTCTTTCGTAGTTTCTCTTATACCTAGCGCGTCTATCTTTATCAATAGTATATTATGATCAATAGCACCAAAAGCCTCGGACAAGTCTAAGAAAATGCATCTAACACGAGCATCCCTATCAAGAATTTCAAGTACCACTTACGTGAACTCTGCAATGGCCGATATTGTACTTCTTCCACTTCTGAAACCAAATTATGCTTCACAAAAGACGTTGTATTTATTCATGTAACTTATCAGTCTCTCTTTTATGATTGCTTCAATTATTTTTAACGGTGAAGACAGCAATGATACTGGTCTGTAGCTTTCACTGCTTTCTGCATTACTTTCCTCTAGTAGGGGAACCATTTGTGCGTGGTTTAGGTACTCTTGGAAAACGCCTGAACTAAGGGATTAATTTACTATGTTTGTTAATGTGGCTTCTAAGCTACGAGGGTTGGAACTTTAATTGAGGCAACTATTTATTTAATACGTGTTTCAAAGTTTTGCTGACCTTCAAAGTAGTCACCAGCATTGTGTACAACCTGTTGCCTGTGATGTGAAAGTCGTAGGATACTCTTAGTGGTGCCAGTTGTGTTGACAGTTCGAGCAGCGAATGCCGTGAAGTGTTTCCTTCAGTTTAGAAATCGAGTTGAACTTACGAGAGCTTAAGTCAGGGGAGTGCAGTTGGTGTATAGCATTCGCTTCAGAACTGCTACAAATTCGTCGGGCAGTAGACCGCGCCGCTCGAACTGTCAACACAACTGGCACCACTAAGAGTATCCTACGACTTCCACATCGCTGGCAACAGGTTATACGCAAACCTGGTGACTGCTTTGAAGGTCAGTAAAACTTTGAAACACTTATCTATTTTGTACGAGCTGTAAATAAATAGTTGCCACTATTAAATTTTCAACCCTCGTATCACACCAGAGACTGGAACCTCATGTATGCCTGCTGATTTCTCATTTATTAGCTGTTGTAGTATCTTCCTAACATCAAGCTCTGTTGTGGGAAACAACGTCATTGTGCTTATTGAGTAATTCATTGTCGGTGCTACATGTTTTAGGAAGATTTTGCTGAAGCTTCTCCTCGGTAAGACAGAAATAATCATTTAGAAAATTTGCTAATTCCTAAGGACTTTCAATTATCCTATCCTCATCTTTGATTTGTTTGTTATTATTCTCGTGTCTATCTTTTCCAGTTTCCTGTTTCACAACATCCCACATCACTATGCTCTCATTTTCTGCAGTATATCTTAATCCGTCACTGAATGATTTTATTGCTGCAAGCAGTACCATCCTTCAAATTTTTATATCTGTAATAATTCTCAAAGAATTGTGGATTCGTGCGGCTCTTTTTCCAGGATATGAGAACTTTAAGGCACTGTGAGGACTGTCTAATTCCTGTAGTTATCCATATATTTTCCTTAACTGATCCAGCAGAAATGGCTACTTTTGGAAATCTTGCCTCAAAAATTAACATAACCAAACGCAAAATTTAGAGAACGTATCATTTAGACTGCTCTCCATAAACACTGAATCTCATGTTTGATTTGGCATGGCCCTAGAAAAGTATGTATATTATGATCTGAGAAAATACTTTTGTAGGCCTGCTGTTTTGCAGGTTTCAAACGATCTGCTAATAGAGGGAGATCAGCATCTTGTAAGATAAGTTTTCACTGGTCAGCATTCATAAGAAATATTATTCTGCCAACCAAAACTACACGGTGCCAAAAAACACAGAACGCAGGGTTTTCGTTGTTGGAAACAGTCTGCAGTTAGTTACTTCTAGGGCAGGCTCCTTCTTGGACAGACTTCACTTCTAGACAACTTATCTAGGCTCGTTTAGGAGTAGTGGTTCTCATCCATTTGAGCTGACCTTAGATGCAGAAAGTGAGCAGTTGTTGGTACCGGAACAACAACTGATTCTGCAGCCATGTCAGCGACCACTTACAGATTATGAGTATGATGAGATATCAGCCACAACAGCGACGTGAACTGTAGGGAAAGGCAAAACATTTTTAACGGCGTTGAATCGTTCCTATCTTCTTTCTGATGAGTTTTTTCCAGTTAGACGCTCAACATGCTTTCAACTCCGGCGGTAGATGCATAGATATACCCTTCTGTTGTATTTTCTATCTTTATGCTCTAAGCTTTGGTTATCACGGTGCGACTTCTGTGAAGATAACTATTTTGTCTAGATAAATGTTCACTTGGAACACATTCCAGATCACTTATTCAGGTACCCTAAGGCTTTAGCTCATTGTTTTCAATAACTATCGAACCATTTCTTCCGATTTAATTACATACATGTAATAAACTCAGTTCATTGAGATAGTTGTTTTATTTCATAGTGAGATGAATTCCTTTATCACTGTTTTGATGGATGATGACTTACTTTATGTCAAATATACAGGACCAAATTAAGATATTTAATTAAAGATTCCAATTAAGGTACTCATCCACACGTCACGTAAGACAGTGTAACCTTAGAAATTCCTTGGCAATTATCGCTGAGAAAACCACACACTGCATGGGTATGCTGGTGGAAAAAAATATGTTACAGATAGATGCTGCATCTATATCTCGAGCCTTAAGTATTGCACATCATATGACCGTTAACTTGAAATTTCCTAGGTGGTTCGGCATACCTGTGAGTGACATCGGCTGCCTTGTTTCTCTGCCAGCTGTACATCTATGTTGCTGCATCATTGATTACAACGTGCGGTACTAGCATGCCAGGATGAGGTGTAGCCTTACTATCTGTCGTTAACAGAACATATATTCAAACGTGTATGCTGGTTGCATGACTTCTGACAACTGCCGACTGATGTTCGACATAAGACTTCCAACTCATGACATATGACGCCTGAAGTCTGACATCTGACCCCAACGCCTGTCTCCTAATACATGACACCGAATGCCCGTCACATGACAACCATACGAGAAACTGACACACTTGCACACATGATAGTGCAATTGAGCTTGGAGTTTACAATTAGACTGCAAGTACAAGCAAATTTAGAAGGAGTGAGAGGAAGATCAAGTGACAAGAAGAAAGGCAATCTTTGATCTTTAGAGTGTAAAAGCAGGCTTCTGTTTGATTGGAAAGGATTAACATGTCTTCCCCCAATGTGCTTAACATCCCATAGCTATAGGGAGCAAAAAGAGACAAATCGACGAATTTGATTTGTAGTTATTACTGGAGGACATGGACAATCTTGTTACTAGAATGAGATTTTCACTCTGCAGCGGAGTGTGCGCTGATATGAAACTTCCTGGCAGATTAAAACTGTGTGCCCGACCGAGACTCGAACTCGGGACCTTTGCCTTTCGCGGGCAAGTGCTCTACCAACTGAGCTACCGAAGCACGACTCACGTCCGGTACTCACAGCTTTAGTTCGCCAGTATCCGTCTCCTACCTTACAAACTTTACAGAAGCTCTTCTGCGAAACATGCAGAACTAGCCCTCCTGAAAGAAAGGATATTGCGGAGACATGGCTTAGCCACAGCCTGGGGGATGTTTCCAGAATGAGATTTTCACTCTGCATTGGAGTGTGCGCTGATATGAAACTTCCTGGCAGATTAAAACTGTGTGACCGACCGAGACTCGAACTCGGGACCTTTGCCTTTCGCGGGCAAGTGCTCTACCAACTGAGCTACCGAAGCACGACTCACGTCCGGTACTCACAGCTTTAGTTCTGCCAGTATCCGTCTCCTACCTTCCAAACTTTACAGAAGCTCTTCTGCGAAACATGCAGAACTAGCCCTCCTGAAAGAAAGGATATTGCGGAGACATGGCTTAGCCACAGCCTGGGGGATGTTTCCAGAATGAGATTTTCACTCTGCAGCGGAGTGTGCGCTGATATGAAACTTCCTGGCAGATTAAAACTGTGTGCCCGACCGAGACTCGAACTCGGGACCTTTGCCTTTTGCGGGCAAGTGCTCTACCAACTGAGCTACCGAAGCACGACTCACGTCCGGTACTCACAGCTTTAGTTCTGCCAGTATCCGTCTCCTACCTTCCAAACTTTACAGAAGCTCTTCTGCGAAACATGCAGAACTAGCACTCCTGAAAGAAAGGATATTGCGGAGACATGGCTTAGCCACAGCCTGGGGGTGTTTCCAGAATGAGATTTTCACTCTGCAGCGGAGTGTGCGCTGATATGAAACTTCCTGGCAGATTAAAACTGTGTGCCCGACCGAGACTCGAACTCGGGACCTTTGCCTTTCGCGGGCAAGTGCTCTACCAACTGAGCTACCGAAGCACGACTCACGTCCGGTACTCACAGCTTTAGTTCCGCCAGTATCCGTCTCCTACCTTCCAAACTTTACAGAAGCTCTTCTGCGAAACATGCAGAACTAGCACTCCTGAAAGAAAGGATATTGCGGAGACATGGCTTAGCCACAGCCTGGGGGATGTTTCCAGAATGAGATTTTCACTCTGCATTGGAGTGCGCGCTGATATGAAACTTCCTGGCAGATTAAAACTGTGTGCCCGACCGAGACTCGAACTCGGGACCTTTGCCTTTCGCGGGCAAGTGCTCTACCAACTGAGCTACCGAAGCACGACTCACGTCCGGTACTCACAGCTTTAGATCTGCCAGTATCCGTCTCCTACCTTCCAAACTTTACAGAAGCTCTTCTGCGAAACATGCAGAACTAGCACTCCTGAAAGAAAGGATATTGCGGAGACATGGCTTAGCCACAGCCTGGGGGATGTTTCCAGAATGAGATTTTCACTCTGCAGCGGAGTGTGCGCTGATATGAAACTTCCTGGTAGATTAAAACTGTGTGCCCGACCGAGACTCGAACTCGGGACCTTTGCCTTTTGCGGGCAAGTGCTCTATCAACTGAGCTACCGAAGCACGACTCACGTCCGGTACTCACAGCTTTAGTTCTGCCAGTATCCGTCTCCTACCTTCCAAACTTTACAGAAGCTCTTCTGCGAAACATGCAGAACTAGCACTCCTGAAAGAAAGGATATTGCGGAGACATGGCTTAGCCACAGCCTGGGGGATGTTTCCAGAATGAGATTTTCACTCTGCAGCGGAGTGTGCGCTGATATGAAACTTCCTGGCAGATTAAAACTGTTACGGATACTGGCAGAACTAAAGCTGTGAGTACCAGACGTGAGTCGTGCTTCGGTAGCTCAGTTGGTAGAGCACTTGCCCGCGAAAGGCAAAGGTCCCGAGTTCGAGTCTCGGTCGGGCACACAGTTTTAATCTGCCAGGAAGTTTCATATCAGCGCACACTCCGCTGCAGAGTGAAAATCTCATTCTGGAAACATCCCCCAGGCTGTGGCTAAGCCATGTCTCCGCAATATCCTTTCTTTCAGGAGTGCTAGTTCTGCATGTTTCGCAGAAGAGCTTCTGTAAAGTTTGGAAGGTAGGAGACGGATACTGGCAGAACTAAAGCTGTGAGTACCGGACGTGAGTCGTGCTTCGGTAGCTCAGTTGGTAGAGCACTTGCCCGCGAAAGGCAAAGGTCCCGAGTTCGAGTCTCGGTCGGGCACACAGTTTTAATCTGCCAGGAAGTTTCATATCAGCGCACACTCCAATGCAGAGTGAAAATCTCATTCTGGAAACATCCCCCAGGCTGTGGCTAAGCCATGTCTCCGCAATATCCTTTCTTTCAGGAGTGCTAGTTCTGCATGTTTCGCAGAAGAGCTTCTGTAAAGTTTGTAAGGTAGGAGACGGATACTGGCAGAACTAAAGCTGTGAGTACCGGACGTGAGTCGTGCTTCGGTAGCTCAGTTGGTAGAGCACTTGCCCGCAAAAGGCAAAGGTCCCGAGTTCGAGTCTCGGTCGGGCACACAGTTTTAATCTGCCAGGAAGTTTCAATCTTGTTACTATTTCTGTTAGTATAAATTACACCAAACATGATACGATTCTTAGTAGGGAGAATGTAAGTGTGCTTAAACGCCTTACAAAGCCGTTTTGGGATAATATTGTGGTTGTTAAAAATCTGTGATCAAGTAGACTGTGAGGAGCAATTAGAGAAGGGGAGGTCTGAAATGTTAAAGAAGGAGATGTGCAAATCGTTTAATTATTACCTACGTAGGTAATTCTCTAAGTTAGTCACTGTTAGAGATGGTCTCAAGGCGAAGCTACCTTTTCCCCTACACGGGAATGACAGCGTGACAGCAAGAGGAATACTGGTAAAAAATCGGAAAGGAAGTACTGGAAGCCATTTCGGGTAAATATAAACATCCTGTGGCTACACCATATAAAGTGGAATTAGGCGTCATTAAAATGGGTGTTCTAATGGAAGAGCTGCTTCGAATATTACATCAGCTTAATATAGACGACTAATATCTTTTGGGTTTGGACAAAACGCAATATTTAGCCGGAATTTTTAACAAAGTGGATATGTGAGACTTCCAAATAAGACTACAAATTCTGCATGGAAGAGATTGCCAGAGAAACAACAATGTGATTGTGGACAACGATAAGACCATTCGAATAGACTGAAATGATCTCCAACTGTAAAGATATGTAATAAATTTATATGTAAAATCACAAGTCCGGGAATAAACAAAGTTATTGGTAATCACCTTATACGTTTGATACGAGGTGCATTCAAGTTCAAAGGCCTCCGATTTTTTTTGCTAATTAACTACTCACCCGAAATCGATGAAACTGGCGTTACTTCTCGACGTAATCGCCCTGCTGACGTACACATTTTTCACAACGCTGACGCCATGATTCCATGGCAGCGGCGAAGGCTTCCTTAGGAGTCTCTTTTGACCACTGGAGAATCGCTGAGGCAATAGCAGCACAGCTGGCGAATGTGCCGCCACGGAGAGTGTCTTTCATTGTTGGAAAAAGCCAAAAGTCACTAGGAGCCAGGTCAGGTGGGTAGGGAGCATGAGGAATCACTTCAAAGTTGTTATCACGAAGAAACTGTAGCGTAACGTTAGCTCGATGTGCGGGTGCGTTGTCTTGGTGAAACAGCACACGCGCACCCCTTCCCGGACATTTTTGTTGCAGTGAATGAAGGAATTTGATCTTCAGAACATTTTCGTAGGATGCACCAGTTACCGTAGTGCCCTTTGGAATGCAATGGGTAAGGATTACGCCCTCGCTGTCCCAGAACATGGCCACCATCATTTTTTCAGCATTGCCGGTTACCCGAAATTTTTTTGGTGGCGGTGAATCTGTGTGCTTCCATTGAGCTGACTGTCGCTTTGTTTCTGGATTGAAAAATGGCATCCACGTCTCATCCATTGTCACAACCGACGGAAAGAAAGTCCCATTCATGCTGTCGTTGCGAGTCAACATTGCTTGGAAACATGCCACACGGGCAGCCATGTGGTCGTCTGTCAGCATTCGTGGCACCCACCTGGATGACACCTTTCGCATTTTCAGGTCTTCATGCAGGATTTCGTGCACAGAACCCACAGAAATGCCAACTCTGGAGGCGATCTGTTCAACAGTCATTCGGCGATCCCCCAAAACAATTCTCTCCACTTTCTCGATCATGTCGTCAGACCGGCTTGTGCGAGCCCAAGGTTGTTTCGGTATGTTGTCACACGATGTTCTGCCTTCATTAAACTGTCGCACCCACGAACGCACTTTCGACACATCCATAACTCCATCACCACATGTCTCCTTCAAGTGTCGATGAATTTCAATCGGTTTCACACCACGAAAATTCAGAAAACGATTGATTGCACGCTGTTCAAGTAGTGAAAACCATTTTAAGTATTTAAAACAGTTCTCATTCTCGCCGCTGGCGGTAAAATTCCATCTGCCGTACGGTGCTGCCATCTCTGGGACGTATTGACAATGAATGCGGCCTCATTTTAAAACAATGTCCATGTTTCTATCTCTTTCCAGGCCGGAGAAAAAAAATCGGAGGCCTTAGAACTTGAATGCACCTCGTGATGTGTCCGGACACACGACTATGATAACCTTATTACAACTTTCTCGGTTATGGAGCATTTTATTACCAGGCTAGAGGCTACAGAGTACAACAACAGAATGGATCGTGTGTTTTACTCTGTGCAAGACTATTTAAGAATATGAGACTCTAATAATCATTATTCACAATGTGCTCTACAGTATTCTATGCCAAACACATCCACGTGGTGTCAGGTAACCAATAACTTACAGAACAGCTGCTGTGTAGTGGTTAATTAGGTTCTGCTGTTTGTCTACTGGGGTAACAAGACTACCCGAAAATTGATTGGTGTGCAGATAATCCTTCCTGACCCAAAAGACAGAAAAAAGCTTATAAATTATTCTCTGTTGGCATACAGTTATAATTATCTACGTACAAACCACTCCAACAAAGTCAACATAAATATTACACAGAACCGTTATATTAAAGCAGGGGAAACATTTCTGTTAATCCAAGACATTATCCTCTACAATGCCGTCAGATATAGATATCGCCGAATTAGGACTAGTACCCACAAACAATATCATCCCACAAATCCTAAGAAAAAGAGTAAATGTAACACACTGACATAAACCATTTCCCATTGTAGAAATGAGGCCTTTAAAAGCAGAAACTGTACTGTGCTTACAGAACAGTAAACTGGAAACGAAAGCGATTGAAGCCAAAAAAGTAAAAATGGAGTATATGGCGAAGACAAATGGCAGAAAAAGAAATAGCTATTCAGATGTGCAGGCAGGGCTTACATATCGCTATGAACACTGTATATGGCGAAATCTGGTTACGACTGGGGATTATAACATACCTGCATTTACTGTAAACAGCATGGGAATGTGGTCATACGTTGGAGTCCTAGCAGAAAATGATGGACTGGAACACTTTTACTAAACTAAAGGACACTTGAAAAATCTGTGTGTTAAAGCTCCATTCCCACCTGGATATGCTTATAAAGGATGGTTATATTGTATCTAAATATGCTGGTCTGGATGTTGTGCACCTAGCAACAGAACAACCGTTTGCAGATGTTAAAACAAAAGGAATAACAACATTTATTAGCTCTGAAACACCACACTTACACTCCTGGAAATGGAAAAAAGAACACATTGACACCGGTGTGTCAGACCCACCATACTTGCTCTGGACACTGCGAGAGGGCTGTACAAGCAATGATCACACGCACGGCACAGCGGACACACCACGAACCGCGGTGTTGGCCGTCGCATGGCGCTAGCTGCGCAGCATTTGTGCACCGCCGCCGTCAGTGTCAGCCAGTTTGCCGTGGCATACGGAGCTCCATCGCAGTCTTTAACACTGGTAGCATGCCGCGACAGCGTGGACGTGAACCGTATGTGCAGCTGACGGACTTTGAGCGAGGGCGTATAGTGGGCATGCGGGAGGCCGGCTGGACGTACCGCCGAATTGCTCAACACGTGGGGCGTGAGGTCCCAACAGTACATCGATGTTGTCGCCAGTGGTCGGCGGAAGGTGCACGTGCCAGTCGACCTGGAACCGGACCGCAGCGACGCACGGATGCACGCCAAGACTGTAGGATCCTACGCAGTGACGTAGAGGACCGCACCGCCACTTCCCAGCAAATTAGGGACACTGTTGCTCCTGGGGTATCGGCGAGGACCATTCGCAACCGTCTCCATGAAGCTGGGCTACGGTCCCGCACACCGTTGGGCCATCTTCCGCTCACGTCCCAACATTGTGCAGCCCGCCTCCAGTGGTGTCGCGACAGGTGTGAATGGAGGGCCGAATGGAGACGTGTCGTCTTCAGCGATGAGAGTCCCTTCTGCCTTGGTGCCAATGATGGTCGTATGCGTGTTTGGCGCCGTGCAGGTGAGCGCCACAATCAGGACTGCATACGACCGAGGCACACAGGGCCAACACCCGGCATCATGGTGTGGGGAGCGATCTCTTACACTGGCCGTACACCTCTGGTGATCGTCGAGGGGACACTGAATAGTGCACGGTACATCCAAACCGTCATCGAACCCATCGTTCTACCATTCCTAGACCGGCAAGGGAACTTGCTGTTCCAACAGGACAATGCACGTCCGCATGTATCCCGTGCCACCCAACGTGCTCTAGAAGGTGTAAGTCAACTTCCCTGGCCAACAAGATCTCCGTATCTGTCCCCCATTGAGCATGTTTGGGACTGGATGAAGCGTCGTCTCACGCGGTCTGCACGTCCAGCACGAACGCTGTCCAACTGAGGCGCCAGGTGGAAATGGGATGGCAAGCCGTTCCACAGGACTACATCCAGCATCTCTACGATCGTCTCCATGGGAGAATAGCAGCCTGCATTGCTGCGAAAGGTGGATATACACTGTACTAGTGCCGACATTGTGCATGCTCTGTTGCCTGTGTCTATGTGCCTGGTGTTCTATCAGTGTGATCATGTGATGTATCTGACTCCAGGAATGTGTCAATAAAGTTTCCCCTTCCTGGGACAATGAATTCACGGTGTTCTTATTTCAATTTCCAGGAGTGTAGATTGACAACAGGTTACAATGGAGCACTTTTGAATTTCCATTACAAGCTGCTATCAAATTAATTTTAAACTCTGCAAACGGTTGTTATGCTGTTATCGCTAGAACTTTACTTACAGCTCATATTTATTAGGAGAGATCTTCAATGCATTCAGAATCTAAATAAAGGGTAATATGGGATCTTATAGCTGAGAACAGGACGGATCATGTGCTTTAACCCACTGCAAGAGTCCCTAAGTGTATTAAAGTATTTACGATGTGCTCCACCCTACTCTGTGCCAACTGCTTTTTATAAAGTATCCAGACATGCGACTGCAGGAAACGTTTTACATCTTCCTTGCCTAGGGAACATGATATTACCAGGCTGGAGACCACTGCAGAATGGATCAAGATTTTGATCCCTGTTATTTCGTTTTTGTTTTCTTGTATTAGGGCTTCGATATCGTCTTCTCTGCAAACCGGCACTGCCATGCTGATACACTTGAATGTTGAGGTACCATACCTTATAATATCTACAGCCATTATGTTTGATCTTTGCTTACTGGAAGTCCTAACATGGACGACGCTTGATATTAAGCATATAATGCAGCTGAGGGCAGCATCATGGCTGGTAGAATCTCTAACGATATTTCTAGTTGTTGTGCACTAATTGTTTTGAGAACACAAAGACTTCCACATCTACATCAACATATCTGTACGTTATAGAGAACAGCATCACTTTAATACGTGTTGTGCCATTTGTTTAGCATTTATAGCAATGGAGGGTAGTCATATAAAGTCTTGCGTTATGCATATTATGATGGCTCTTTGTGTCCGCAAGGTATTCGAAATCTAATTTTCGTAGTGGTGTGATAAACATGTATTATAATGAGTGAAACAGACGATTTATATGCAGCAATAATTCATTTGTGCTTGAAACGTGTGAGACATCTTTCAATACACACAATGGTAAGTCGTTTTTCCGTGATACCGACTCGGACATTGATATCGGAAATGTCACATTTCTCTCTGTTACTATCTTGGTGGTTTGTTTACAAGCTGTACATGTACTTGTATTTTCTAAATAATATTTTGATTGTAAAAAAACACTTTATTCTTTCCTTCCTTTCCTAATAACGCAATTGTCTTGTGTGTGTGTTTGTGATGGGGTAGTTTGGTTACTGGTTTTTAGTTTCGCAAGCCGTAGTTTCCAGAAATGCAACTGTACGGATTGAATACTAACTTTACATATTTATATACGTGTACATCACTCTTTTTTGGCTGCTGACAGATTTTTTAGAATACTGTGAGCAATAATATCGGACAAATAAAGTCTATTAGGCTTTTAGGGAACCCTCTGCAACTGACATGTGGAAATTAACTCATACTTTCTTTCACATTGCAGACATATGTGATGTCATTTTAATTCATTTGAGTATTACAGCGTTTTTTGTCATGTATTAATCTCAACTAGCGATGTAAATATCATACTTTTTGCACTGCCTCAGAAATATTTTATTTGAGGGTGTGCCTAATTAGCTGCATTCAGTCTATCTATTTGCCTGCTTATCTCAACCCACCCGTCTTCTCTCTCATTAACATAATGTCCAATAATCTGTCATATTTCTGTCCTCTGATTTCGAGAAATCCTATGGACATTTGTAGAATTCTGGTTTCCTCTACAAACTCTTGACTCGAGCATTCCCAGTCAGTTATGCCTATCTTACGACACTCTTTCGATCTAATTACCTATCCTTAGTCACTATGAACAATTATAGTTCCAATATGTACAATCACACTGCAGATGTTCCGAAAGGTTCTGTTCTTTCTCCACTTCTGTAAATGCTCTAAACCAGGAATTTCCAAGCTTTTCCTTTGACAGAATACTTTGACACTACTCGTGCTTTGATGGAACACGTTGCTTACTTTCAAAGTTAGTAAAACCGTTTGAAATGAAAAAACTTCTTTTATTCAGTGATAACGTAAATTTTAAATCATAAATGATAACTCAGAAGTTTTAATATTTTTTAAAAAAATTATCAGTTTCATCAAAATATCGGAAAAAAACATGCCATTAATAGTTCTCCGCGGAGTACTTGATCACTTCCTGCGGAATACCGATAATTTTTTTTAAAAAGATAATCAGGTGTAGAAAAAAATGTCATTAATAGTTTTATATGGAGGACTTAATCAATTTCCGTGGAACACCAATGTGTCGCGGTACACAGTCTGGGAAACCCTGCTTTGAACTGCTGATATGTCTGAACATCATCCTCCTGTACATCTACTAGAATTCGTAACTACATCACTTTTCTAGTCATCTACTCAGTCTACTAGGAATTCCAACACTCTCTCCCGCCCCATATTAACTAGTAAGCCTACTGGTACAATCAGTGCATTAAAGATGAAACCTTTTCAAAAAGCAGTTATTAATTAAAACAACTACAAAAAAAACACAGTAACTTTCCTGTTGTATTACTTTATCTTACTGAAAATAGACACTGTCTACACCAGTGAGTGAAACCCATAGGTAATGTGCTTTAACAATCCATCTTATTGGAAATAGCCCTGAAATGAATTAACTTGACTATTCAATAACAGCGTGCACACGCGAATATCTCTGGAAATCTGTCCTGCAATTCGTGAATCAACACAGCGGTGAACCTAATCTCTGAAACTGAAAATCGAGACTACCGACTGATTCCACATAAAGTGCTGCAAAGTACATCGATGTTCTTAGTATTCGTGGTCAACGGTTGAAGGCCCACAGCTAAATACGTAGCCACTTGTTATTGAACAGCTGACACCACAACACATAGCAATAACTTTCAACAAATTTCATGTGCTTGCCACGAAGTTGCGTGAACAGAGATTCAATGGCTACAAGACAGTATAGAAAGTAATCGTGACATTTAGGTCCTCGTCCTATAAGCATTATGCTACTGAATTAGTTTTTGCCGAATTCCAAAGTATGCAGTGCATTAGGTAGCGCATGTTAGACAGGCTTTTATACTCCAAACCCGAGTGTTCGTTTCTCACCAAAGTTTCTAACTGCGTTCAGATAAAATGAAACTGTTGTCACGGCACTAACCAAACTTACCGACGAAACTAAATCGAATGCATGCCTGGCCTAGGCGTGAAGGCCTTCTTGCTTTGAGACGATCAATAGCAGAAGTTAATCACTGCTTGTCTGATTACATAGATTTGATAAAACAGTAGGAGCAACAACATGTCTGTAAATGTTTCCATCTTTTTATTTTGTTAAATATTTGAGAGACGAGAGGCTTTTGTACCCACAAATATATACAGTCACCCATGGCATTTCAAAGTACAGTCTCAGCAAACAGGGAAACCACAGAAAACCTAAGTTCTGGATGGCTGGTTATAGATTTGAACCACCGTCGTTCCAAATACGAGTCCAGTATCTTGCCACAGAGGATGTATAGTGAGACCAAATGCTGTTAACTGATGACCGATAGTTACTTTTGTATTTGTAAATGAGGATCGGAAGGGAAATGCTGATGATGAGAAAGTGATCATTAATGAGAACCAGGAAAATGGAAATGTGTTTGCAGGTCACTATGAAATATGAACGGTGTTTGTTTAATCAGAAAGTGGGCTTGTGAATCAACTTTAGTATTTACGTCAACACTTAACATAAGCAATTTGTATGGTATTCAGATTATACAGCTGGAATGGAAAGCGTTAAAAAGCAGCGTCACTTTCAACATAACGATTCGGTCTAAATTTTGATACTGTTTTCCTAGAAATGAGTACAAGGACATTGAATTTATTCTAATAATGGAAAAACAGTTGTTGTTGAAACAATTACATTAAGCGGCGCCACGTTACACACCATAGTTTTTAAAACTTGGTGTTACGGTGTCATACATTTGACGGTTATGTAGAAACACACTTCTATCATGTGAAAAATAAGCCTCTTTTAGCTGCAGTGTTTCTAACATAGAGCCTGCCTTATTTTCAAAATGTACCAGGCCGCAAATATATTAAAAGTGATGGAATAAAGCCCATTTGAAGATCACTATCTTCTAATTGACAACAATTTGCTCTTAGTTTCTATTTCACCCCCTAAACTAGTACCTTGCAAATACTACTATAAATACCTAAAGCGCAGAGTTACGAGATGGCGTAAGGTAGATTGATTGACGAAATTATTATTACCACCAGAATTCCTTTTGTGTAACTTTTACACAGAGTTTTTAGATATGTTGAGGGTGAAAGTTGCGCATAAACTGATCTAAGTATGCGATTACAAGAGTTTTAGTGAAGGTAGAGTAGAATACACACCAGCTTTTTCAGTACCTCACAAACCGTCAGGTGGCTTGCGGAGTATGGATGTAGATGTAGAATTTCCAATGAACTACTTATGGTATCACAGAAAGCATGGGAAACGACTGCATACCATGCGGCCAGCGAGACGGCAGCGGCTGCACCAGATCCTTTGTGTCGCCGGAGACGGGGAAACTCATTCCAGAACGCCACATACGCGGACTGCGCTCTGTGGCCCCTTTACACCACAACCGGAAACTATTTTGCACCAAACGCTCGTGGTTCACAACTCTTTTGGTTTAGGGGTCTTACCCTCAAAGTAATTAAAAATTACTGTATATCCAAATCAGATTCGACTCCGATTGATAATTGAAACATTTGTAATTTGACCTTCGTTGCACTCCAAAACTGAGATATTTGAATGTTGGCGATTCTTTTGCTAAATTTAAGGAAATAAAGGGATGCTAATGTACATTACTCTTAGTGACAGGACCAAATTCCCTTTTCATTTTTAATTAAACAAGGAATACCTGTCTTATTTTCAATTACATTAAATGACTCAAAACAGCGAACATACCACCAAGAGAAGTCTCTGGAATATGAAAAGAAATCGAAATCATTCTTTATATCTAAGTAAAAATCAATAGAATGACGTAAATATATATAGAATGACGTAAATTATAAACAATTGTAAGGTGTAACTGATTAATGTGTTAAGAAAATAAGAGATCAGTAACAAGAAAACTTAAGTTGGGAACTGTGCTTACTTCAGCCCCCTTGTTCCATACGGCTGTGTTCAGTTCAGAGCTATTTTATTGGTAAAGTTATTAGAAGTGTAATTTTGTCAATAGGCCATTACTGTGTTTGATTTTGGATGTAGAGAAGCGCTGCTAAACCTGACCCCAAGTATTGTCATTCCTCAGCTGACGGCCTAGCTCGGGTAAAAGATATAAAATGAATGTGAGCTTGCATGGCTTTTGTCATATTCCGCATGCCCACAAGCAGGTGCTAGAGCAGCAGTGTAGCGCTACTCAGCTATAGGGTGTCGAAGGGGTTTCCTGTCCACAGGCACCTATAATCGGTCAAGGGTTGTCTTGTATAGGTACATTTTTGAAGTGCTGAACAAAGTTACACGTGGCTCCGAGGGTGTTGCCAAAATGAAGGATCTTAGAGGGACCCTTTGCCATTTCATTTATGTACGTTCCAGGGTTGGGACTCCCCTGTGCTCGCCCTACCCCTTCCAAAAAAAAAAAAAAAAAAAAAAAAGTGATGTCACAGGAGGGCTCGCGAAACATGAGGGACAAAACAGCATAAACACCGTTTGCTGCTTGGAAACGCCTTAAAATTTAGTCGAGTGGTTTTCGGCAGTCCCTAGTTGTTCCATCCTGTATAGCAGGGCAGAAATTGCAGTAGCACCGTACTCCAAGAGGGTTCACTAATATTAAGTATTGTTGTAGGACCACAGTGTCCTCGGAGATGGGGTCAAACATCTGGGGTGCATCGGCAATGCGAATGTTGGTCAAAAACGTCGTTCATTGCACATCGTATTGAAATTTGTCGTTTTAGGTGGCGAAATGTGTGTAAACGAATGCCCAAAGGAAAGGTGTGATTTCACTGACTCCCTGAGGTTTTTCGTTTCGATTCTGAGCGGCAATGCGTCTGAAATCTTTTCCTCCGCCAGCTATATGAGAACCACCTGAATTCAGCACCGGGCGTAGCAGTCTAGACTTTCATTGCAGAGTCAAGAAAAAGACGAGATGTGGTTAATGGGTTGGGGGGCGGGGGTTGAGAGAGGAGAAAAGAAGGAGGGGGAGCAGCGACCTTCCCACCGTCTGACAGGTTCTCGGTGGCGTTGGGCATAATTGTGGTGAAACTTGGTGCCAATGTGACGTCAGTAATCCCCGTTACACCTCCTATGAACTTCTGAGCTCTTCCGTTTTTCTCACATGCGTCAGCACCTTGTTATTTGAAACGTCGCCAAGCTAGCGGGTGACGTCGCAGGGCGCAACGCTTTTTCACCATTACAGAGGTAGGCTGTAGGCACATTTGAGACAAATTTCACACTTTCGCGTTGGAGTGGGGGAAAATGACGGGTTTACAAAAAACTGATCCTTTCATTCTTTTGCGCAGAAAAAATGCAGACGTAATAGTAGTTCAAGTGCATCATTGCCCTTGCAGGCATATCCAGCTCATCCATAATCTCCGTGCATATTTCGTTTAAAAAACATAGCCAGTTTATTTCATTTGTGTTTGTACTGTATACGTTAACCTATTCTCCTCTCCCTTGGTTGGTATGGTATTGAGTTTTTCATTTGGTCTGAATACATTAATGACTCGATTTGTCTCTCTCCGAAGGGCAGCGTGACTGACTTCCTTGCTACGCACACACATGCCTAGCTCGAAATAAAACTCTCCACATTCAGACGCACGTATTCCGTTCGATACGCTTGCAAAATGGATAAATAACGCAAAAAGGACTTATCATAAAACATGGGTTACTTCACAAAACATTATCCTCTCTGTTCGATATCTCGTTCCTCTAGTTTGTCCCGTAAGTGGCAAGTCATCTTCCATTGTAACGGAACTGTAACTGTAATGCACAATCATTAGTTGTATACAAAATATTTGCCTTTGTTAAGTCTGTTCACCTTTATAGAGTGCTCCGAAGTATATCTGCTCCTGCCTTCGCCCTACTATGTCCCTCAAGAATACATCCGGCGTTCGTAGCGACGTGTAGACACTGCAAGCGGCGAGGCCAGTGTGCCAGCTAACTCGCCGAATCGGAGTGGCGAGCGAGTGAAAAGCTGCGCTCTACACAATCACATTCAGTTAGCCGCCGGCCTTTGTCTGGGCCGACGTCTGTGCGGCTGTTGCTACTCTTATTTCTCATCTAGCGTAGCTTAACCTTGAAAAGATCAACGCTCCGCCTGACCTCTCGCTGAGATCCAGCTGTGAAGAATTTGAACCACCGTTGCCAAGTTCCGACTTCTGCATAGCAATGTAATAAGCGACAACAGGTAACGACATTCAATGTGCAGCCGTGCGCTTAACCGCCGTCTTAGAGTCTTCTCTTAACGGAATTGCCACCTGTAAGGAAATTGTGCTATGATATTTTCTATTGCCGAATTCCATAAGTATGATTTGAGAAACAGGCATTATATCAAGAACAAGCCTATGTTTATTTATTTATTCATTGCTCCGTGGGACCAAATTAAGGAGAAGTCTCCATGGTCATGGAACGAGTCATACATGAAATTATAACACGATAGTAGAAACAGATAAAACGAAATATAAGAAACATATTCAGGCAACAAGTCGTAAGTTTAAATAAAGAAAATCAACAATATAACACTGGAATTTGCTTAATTTTTCAACTCTTCCAGCAGCTCCTCGACAGAATAGGAGTGAGCCATGAGGAAACTCTTCAGTTTAGACTTTAGTGTTTGGGCTACTGCTAAGGTTTCTGAATTCTTGTGGTTGCTTATTGAAAATGAATGCAGCAGAATACTGCACTCCTTTCTGCACAAGAATCAAGGAAGTGCAATTCACTTGCAGATTTTTATTTCTGCCAAGTATTAACTGAGTGAAAGCTGCTAACTCTTGGGAATAAGCTAACATTGCTAACAACAAACGACATTAAATAAAATATATACTGTGAGGGCAATGTCAGAATTCCCAGACTATTGAATAGGAGTCGACAAGAGGTTCTCGAACTTACACCACATATAGCTCGAACAGCCCATTTTTGAGCCAAAAACCCTTTTTGAATCAGAAGAATTACCCCAAAAAATAATACCATACGACATAAGCGTATGAAAATATACGAAGTAGACTACTTTTCCCGTTGGACTGTCACTTATTTCAGATATTGTTCTAATGGTAAATAAAGCAGTATTTAGTTTCTGAACATGATCCTGAACATGGGCTTTCCACAACAGCTTACTATCTATCCGAACGCCTAGGAACTTGAACTGTTCCGTCTCGCTTATAGTTTGCCCATTCTGCTTGATCAAAATATCGGCTCTTGTTGAATTGTGAATTAGAAACTGTAAAAACTGAGTCTTACTGTGAATTAGCATCAAATTATTTTCCACAAGCCACGAACGTATTTCATTAACTACATTATTTCTACTGTTTCAATATTACACACAAGATCCTTCACTACCAAGCTCGTGTCATCAGCAAACAGAAATGTTTTCGAATCACCTGTAATACTAGAAATCATATCATTTATATAAATAAAAAACAGCAGTGGCCCCAGCAGCGACCCATGGGGAACGCCCCACTTAACAGTGTCCCATTGGGACTGAACATCACTACCACTCTCAATATTGCGGAGAATTACCTTCTGCTTTCTGTCTTAAAGTTAGAGACTAACCAATTGCAAGCTACTCCCCTTACTCTATAATGGTCCAACTTCTGAAGTAATATTTGGTGGTCGACACAGTCAAAAGCCTTCGTTAAATCAAAGAAAACATCTAGCGTTCGCAACCTTTTATTTAATCCACCCAAAACCTCACAGAGAAAAGAGAATATAGCATTTTGAGTTGTTAAACCATTTCTAAAACCAAACTGCACATTTGACAACAAATTATGTGAATTTATCGAAGTACTCTTTCTTCCATGAGTAAACCCTACAATTTTCTTGGTACTTAAGAACGTCCTGAAAAATGGTAATTGTTAGTCTTTACGACTGATGTATGCATCTTTCATAAACCTTACTGCCAAAAGAAATTTATCCAAGATAGCAGTATAAAGCGTAAAAAGTAATACTTTTCGCGCTACATGAGTTTCGCGTCTTCCGCAAACCGTATAGTGAAAACAATAAGAGAGACCGACACAAGTACATGAACAGAGCAGGTTAACAGCGTTCCAATGTAGCCACGCGATAAAGCACACAAATTTTAAACTATTACTAACCATATTTCAGTAAGACAAAATTCAATAATTGTTTCTTATTTTCTCTTAGGCGAAATGCATACTTTTCTTCCCATCGGCTGACACTACGTTGCGCCATGATTATTCCTTAAATTACCAGCGGAAGTAAATTTTATCCACTGAGGACCTGTCGTCACGGTTTTACCCCCTTGAATCCATTATATGTTACGGTAAACTTAACTAACGGTTATCAGACACCAGTTTGAAATATGTCATCAGTTGCTAATACGGACAACCATCAGCTGTATATGGAATGACAACAACGAAAATATGTGACTCGAACCCAATTTCCCGCATGTCGCGAGCTTTTGCCTCACCATTAGGCTATCCCAACACAACTCACTGCCAGACTCAAACATCAATATTTCGTCAACTATGTGTCTACGACCTGCACTCGTGCAACCATTATATATATTCCCGTATAACGGAGACATTTTAATTGAAAGCCGCTCGCCCGGTGTCATCGGATAAACACTGTATTGCAATGCCTATGTTGTTCAGAAGTACGATGCCATGTTCCTGCGGACATGCATGCATCTTATAGATATTAGCTTGTTTTAGATCACCGCCAGAACATCGCTTCGTGTCCTAATTTGCACAGAAGACAGCAAGACGCAAATTAACAGTTCCGTACGCCGTAACAAGGCGGATAGAACGCTGGAGGAAAGAAAACAGATCTTGACACCATTTGTGAGGGGTACTAGAAGCAATCAGTTTTCTCTGCTTGCTATTGAATGAGGGGATCTGCTGCAGCCTTACCCGAATGTGACGGATATCAGTAGATGTGCTGTTGTACATGTACAGGCAAATAAATTATTAAATTTTCAGAATAATTGGACTGTTAATTTATGAGAAACAGCTTCACAAATTCAGCAGGTCAATAACAGGTTGGTGCACCTCTGGCCTTATTCGAGCAGTTATTCGGCTTGGCATTGTTTGACAGAGATGTTGCATGTCGTTTTGAGGGACATCGTGCCAAATTCTGTCCACGTGGCGCGTTAGATCATCAGAATCCGAAGATGGTTGGAGGGCCTGCCCATAGTGCTCATAACGTTCTCAAGTGGGGGGAGATCTGGCGACTTTGCTGGCCAAGGCAGGGTTTGACAAGCACGACGACAAGAAATACACTCTTACCGTATGCAGACGAGCATTATTTTGCTCAAATGTGAGGCTGTGAATACCCATTACGGACCGTAGAATACCGTTGAGGTGTAGGTGTGCTGTATGGGCCAGCGGCTGACATAGCAGAGGGGTGAATGAAAATGGCACCACAGACCATCGTCCTGGTTGTCTGGCTTTACAGTGGGTGACAGTCTGGCTGGTACAGCACCTGTGTCCGGGGCGTCGCTCGCCATCAGGGCCTGGAATCTCATTGACTGGAGTAGAGTTGTTTTCAGTGATGAGTCCCGCTTCGACATGAGCCCCAATGACCAGCGAAGATGTGTCTGGACACGCGCCGGACAGTGACTGACTGTCATCCGCCATATGGCCCGATGGTTTCGGGTGGCATTTCATTTCATGGCATAAACCTTTTCATTGGCATCTACGACACCCTAACAGCACAGCAATACGTCAAAGATATTCTACATCTACATCTACATTTATACTCCGCAAGCCACACAACGGTGCGTGGCGGAGGGTACTTTAGTGTCACTGTCGTTATCTCCCTTTCCTGTTGCATTCGCGTATGGTTCGCGGGAAGAACGACTGCCGGAAAGCCTCCGTGCGCGCTCGGACCTCTCTAATTTTACATTCGTGAGCTCCTCGGGAGGTATAAGTAGGGGGAAGCAATATATTCGATACCTCATCCAGAAACGCACTCTCTCGAAACCGGGACAGCAAGATACACCGCGATGCAAAGCGCCTTTCTTGCTCAGTATACCACTTGAGTCTGCTAAACATCTCCGTAACGCTATCATGCTTACCAAATAAACCTGTGACGAAACGCTCTTCTTTGGGTCTTCTCTATCTCCTCTGTCAACCCGACCTGGTACGGATCCCACACTGATGAGCAATACTCAAGTATAGGTTGAAGGAGTGTTTTGTAAGCCGCCACCTTTGTTAATGGACTACATTTTCTAAGGACTCTCCCAATGAATCTCAACCTGGCACCTACCTTACCAACAATTAACTTTATATGATCATTCCACCTCAAATCTCAGTACGTCAGAAATGTAACGGCTGCTCATTGGCTATGCAAACCAAAACTGATCGTGCTGTGTGCCCAGTGGCACCCTGTACAACTACACCAGATGTTAGGTCGTGTGACGACGACTAACATGACCTGGAAATTTTAGTTCTCGTTTATGTCTCCACATACGTCCACATACGTCGGTCGTGATGCCGTGTGCAGAACCGGAATTTTGAAAAGACTACCATTCCTGTGTCCAGTGCTGTCGTTAGACCTACTAATGTGGATGCGCCCTCTGTCTGTTGCTTCGTCGAGGAAAGCCGTAGCAGAAAACGTCTACCTGGGTAGAAATACAGATCGGATAGTAATTATTACTACAGAACATACCTACACTTTCATAAACGACACTTCAAACGTAGAATTAAATTTAATGTCAAAATGAGAACAGGAAAATGACGTGAACTGTGTGAATGTAACCATATATACGCTGGGCATATCTGATATTTCGGTTCATGCTTGAGTATTTTCAACAAATCTCTCAGGATGCTGCTAACAAGGAAGCGGATTTCTACATGTAACTTTACACTTGCTGTTTTGCTGCCAGTCTCTCTACTTAGGAATCCATTTGTTGTGGGAAGTAGTACATCTGTAAAAAGATGTACTACTTATATATATTAGTTATGTATGATAATTTGTGGCAACTTAATTGCTTTGAGAGTTCTTCTTCTCTATAAATACTTGACCCAGAACACCATTATAGAATCAGGTACATTCAAATTCGTCTCATTCCCAGCATCTGTTTGACGTTTAGCCAGCTTGGCTGACAAATACACTCCAATACAAAAAACGACATACCACGAAGGCATTATCTGAATACGGCGAAAATCAGTTGATGTGAAGTTCATGTACAGACAAACAAATGATTATAGTTGCAGAAAAACTATAGGTTTTTTTCCAGAGCAAGAGCTTAACAAATTTAACAAGTCAGTAACTCGTTGCCCCAGCTCTGGTTCTTATGCAAGCAGTTATTCGGCTTGGCACTGATTGTTAGAGTTTTTAAATGTCCTCCTAAAGGTTATCATGCCAAATTATGTCCAATTGGGGCGTAAGATCGTCAATATCCCCAGCTGGTTGGAGGGGGGCACAAAATTCTCCAGCCGTTCTCAATAGGGTAGCGTTCTGGCGACCTTGCTGGCCAAGATAGGATTTGGCAAACACGAAGACAAACAGTACAAAATGGCTTCCTCTGAAGGGCAAGGAGAAAATGAGGCGTAGTGGATCCAAACAGCGTATCCAGACACTTTGGGATGATAATGGCATTGAAAAGGAGGATGACACGCGTAGATCTGAAATACTAAACACCTTTTTTCAAAGTTGTTTCACAGAGGAGGACCGCACTCCAGTTCCTTCTTTAAATACTCGCACGAACGAAAAAATCGCTGACATCGAAATAAGTGTCCAAGGAATAGAATAGCAACTGAAATCACTCAACAGAGGAAAGTTCACTGGACCTGATGGGATACCAATTCGATTCTACACAGAGTACGCGAAAGAGCTTGCCCCCCTTCTAACAGCCGTGTACCGCAAGTCTCTAGAGGAACGGAAGGTTCTAAATAATTGGAAAAGAGCACAGGTAGTTCCAGTTTTCAAGAAGGATCGTCGAGCAGATGCGCAAAACTATTGGTCTATATGTCTGACATAGATCTGTTGTAGAATTTTAGAACATGTTTTTTGCTCGCGTATCATGTCATTTCTGAAAACCCAGAATCAACTCTATAGAAATCAACACGGATTTGGGAAAGAGCGATCGTGTGAGACCCAACTCGCTTTATTTGTTCATGAGAGCCAGAAAATATTAGATCCAGGCTCCCAGGAAGATGTCATTTTCCTTGACTTCCGGAAGGCGTTCGATATAGTTCCGCACTGTCGCCTGATAAACAAAGTAAGAGCCTACGGAATATCAGCCCCGCTGTGTGGCTGGACTGAAGAGTTTTTAGCAAACAGAACACAGCATGTTGTTCTCAATGGAGAGACGTCTACAGACATTAAAGTAACCTCTGGCTTGCCACAAAGGAGTGTTATGGAACCATTGCTTTTCACAATATATACACTCCTGGAAATGGAAAAAAGAACACATTGACACCGGTGTGTCAGAACCACCATACTTGCTCCGGACACTGCGAGAGGGCTGTACAAGCAATGATCACATGCACGGCACAGCGGACACACCAGGAACCGCGGTGTTGGCCGTCGAATGGCGCTAGCTGCGCAGCATTTGTGCACCGCCGCCGTCAGTGTCAGCCAGTTTGCCGTGGCATACGGAGCTCCATCGCAGTCTTTAACACTGGTAGCATGCCGCGACAGCGTGGACGTGAACCGTATGTGCAGTTGACGGACTTTGAGCGAGGGCGTATAGTGGGCATGCGGGAGGCCGGGTGGACGTACGACCGAATTGATCAACACGTGGGGCGCACCGCCACTTCCCAGCAAATTAGGGACACTGTTGCTCCTGGGGTATCGGCGAGGACCATTCGCAACCGTCTCCATGAAGCTGGGCTACGGTCCCGCACACCGTTAGGCCGTCTTCCGCTCACGCCCCAACATCGTGCAGCCCGCCTCCAGTGGTGTCGCGACAGGCGTGAATGGAGGGACGAATGGAGACGTGTCGTCTTCAGCAATGAGAGTCGCTTCTGCCTTGGTGCCAATGATGGTCGTATGCGTGTTTGGCGCCGTGCAGGTGAGCGCCACAATCAGGACTGCATACGACCAAGGCATACAGGGCCAACACCCGGCATCATGGTGTGGGCAGCGGTCTCCTACATTGGCCGTACACTTCTGGTGATCGTCGAGGGGACACTGAATAGTGCACGGTACATCCAAACCGTCATTGAACCCATCGTTCTACCATTCCTAGACCGGCAAGGGAACTTGCTGTTCCAACAGGACAATGCACGTCCGCATGTATCCCGTGCCACCCAACGTGCTCTAGAAGGTGTAAGTCAACTACCCTGGCCAGCAAGATCTCCAGCTCTGTCCCCCATTGAGCATGTTTGGGACTGTATGAAGCGTCGTCTCACGCGGTCTGCACGTCCAGCACGAACGCTGGTCCAACTGAGGCGCCAGGTGGAAATGGCATGGCAAGCCGTTCCACAGGACTACATCCAGCATCTCTACGATCGTATCCATGGGAAAATAGCAGCCTGCATTGCTGCGAAAGGTGGATATACACTGTACTAGTGCCGACATTGTGCATGCTCTGTTGTCTGTGTCTATGTGCCTGTGGTTCTGTCAGTGTGATCATGTGATGTATCTGACCCCAGGAATGTGTCAATAAAGTTTCCCCTTTCTGGGAAAAGGGCGAGATGGCGCTCCTTTCAGCTAACTCAGCAGCCGGTTTCTCATGCACCCACTCTGTTATTTCACCCTCGCCTTGGCGCCATATATGCTGCGCACTGCTGCTACCTACGTTGAGCGTAATTATTTCTTGAAAATGTTAGAGACATTGGCACAGAAAATCGTACTCTTTACCTCAATGGAGTGTAAACAGGAAATCGTATTCTCTTGTTCACTGAAATTACTTATGTAATTGGTATTCAGCTACATAAGAACTGAATCGATAACTCCTGGCTCTCAACCTCCACACATACCTCTATGTTTCCTTCCTCATGTAGAGAGACACCTAGAAAAGCAAAGAATTTGTCTCAGACAGCTGAATGCACCATGTTACGAAAAATAAATGTATATACATACTTCAGTCCTCATTATTAGAACCCCAGTACATTATGTGAATAAAAAAATATTTTCTCTTAGAGCTACATGTTATTGCACTTCAGTTACTGCTGCACCCACCCGATTATTACTGCGGGAGGTTGTTGCAGCAATAGTCTCCCAGCCTTGAGCTGCTGATATAGATCGACCAATGTCTCAAGGATGAAGGCTTCAATGAAAAAAAAAGGAAGATTGTAATACCAGCAACAGAATAAAAATTAATTCTTCGCACACTAAAGTTACAGCAGGGAACCATTCAAAAGCTTGGTAATACAGAGGCATGCCTCTACAGACTATTATCTAAACAGGTGCTGTGCGGGATACTAAAATTACGAGGAACACGGCCACATTGAATGATTAGAACAGTTATCTTAGATGGTAGATTGTCCTGGCGAAAGCGTTTGCTGCTGCAACCGCTGCTCATGCCATCGCTGGAGATCGTGGGATTAATTTGTTTTTTCCTGAAAAACAAATTGGCAGAAAAACACACAATTAACCACACTGGCGAACTGACTAAGGCAGAATTACAGCGACTGCACCAAGTCGATGGTTTATATTACCTCTACCCGTCCACCCAGCATTTCACCCAGGGAGCCAATAAGACTGCAGCAATCCTATCCACCTGCAGATTAATGCTGGTCTGAGCGCACAGAACAAGTCTCTGTTGGCCGGATGGCCACAGATATCGTACGCTTTTGTATACAGGTGAGGCGCACTCTGGAAACGCCAACTTGTTCCACTGATCCGTTCTTTGTGCTGGACACTGTCGTCGATCCAGCCAAAGAGCCCTCTTCTGGTTAGTGGTTCACTATGTGGCTATCTGCTTTTGCTGACGAATGCGCCATTCCACGGGTCCTGGGTTACGACCATGCCTCGTGTAGCAAACTATTGTGGTAGTATTTGTTGTAACTGACAATTTGAAAGGTTTTACAACGAAACTTTTATTTAATTGAGTCTACATAGAAATGACTGATTAAAAACGAAAAGTCACACTCACAAAGCCAGTAAGAATTTTCTACTAGAGACAACAAAAGATAACTTCTAAGTTTCCCGCAAGAGTCCGAGGTAGCACACACACACTTAGGTCCATGTCGTATTTCAATGTCGAAGACGTAGTCTTCCGTAGAGACGTCCTGGAGGTCGGTATTCGGCGTGAACTGACGTCCGGTGCTGGTTATAGCCTTTAAATAGTATTGGCCAGCCAATCACATGTTGGTGTAGTAATACTTCCTGCAGGCCATCTCGGACTACCTCTTCATGAAGTGGTATGCGGAATGTCTGTTTCCAAAACATCCGATGTTTACCATTGCTTACGCCTTGGGCATAGACAACCTCAGTCCTATGTGGTGTTAGATGTGTTGCCGGCCCACAGGGGCTACCTTGGTGATGACGTAACAATGTTTTTAATAATTTATTTACGTGATGTGGGTTTGTCTTCAGAGTTTCGAATCGGCGTATTTGCGCTCATTTATTTTCGTTTCAATTTATAAACAATATTCCCATACAATGTATTTTAGAGTGTATTTGCAGTCATTTATTTTTATGTGATGCATTTCCATTTCACATGCACCTGGGAAGACAGTGCAGTGTTTTGTATGCGAGTGTGTTTGAAACAAATTGTTTAAAGCAATATTTACATATGCATTGAGGTGTCGGACACTTAATCTAATTTTTTATGAAGGCGAGTATTTCAAACAGTGTCGATCTGTAGTTTTAACTAATATTTCGAACTGTGAAAGTGTATATTCAATTTGTTAAATCCGTCCTGGTAATTTGTTTACCAATGTATTTATGACACATCTTGAAGCAAACTACTGTTCACTGATCCTTTTGAAAGTGTATTTAGAGATATATTCAGTGGAATTTAATACTACCTGAAGCAGCTCATGCTCAAAGACAAGGGAAGACTGCGCTATTTTCCACAACAACGCGGAATGTATCAGGGAGGACGGCTGGAAGAAGCCTGGAAGGTTTTACAAGTGTGCCAGAACCTGCCACGATCTTTTCTGAGTATGTCTTCAAGTGTGTTCCTTGGAATAAAAGGTTTAATTACATCATAAATTCTTTAAATATTCCTGCATTGTGTGCAAACCTCTCTCTCTCTCTCTCTTTGTGCAGTGTTATATTTAGTTACTGTGACATCTTCAATTCATAATGTGTGAAATATTCCACACAATTCCCAAACTGTTTAAACAATATAGTGTATCACTGTAAATTATCTACCTATTCCAACCTCAGTTCTCACAGTGATTTCTGTGAAATTGTTTTTTGAGTAATTTTATGATATATATACAGTTTATGAAACGAATTTTTTAATTAATATTTCCTGTGGCACATCTTCTAAAGCAGAACCATTTGCAGAGTTTTATGACATCAACAAGATATGTATGTGACAATATTCTGCACGTAGCTTAAACACCAGATTTAATTATTACTGACATGCTCAATGACAAGAGGAATCCATGTGACACAAAGAAAGATAGTGCACCAAGGAGGTGGAAGGATGAGGTATTTCCCTACGTGACAGGAAGTGGTAAGCGCTGCCCTGTGGCTGCTGCATGTCGGGGCTGCGAACCTCACAGACACCTCTGGTGGACGGAGTGCGTGCTATAATGTTTTCCATATATATTCAGTGTGATCTGTGACAGTGTAATTACGTGGTTCCGTTCACTATTAGGATAAAAAATGTATCGCAATTTTTTACCTTCGTCTAAATTGTTTAAACGCGAGTGTCATTTTCGAGGTATTTGCGATTTCAGAAATAATTAAAAAATATTCTTAAACAAATTGCTTAAACAATGCCTTTGCGACGCTATAATAGCCTACTGTCGTGAGATCCTCCCACACCAGCACCTCAACACAGACTGAACGAATTACATGGGCTGGCATCTTGGGGGAGGGGAGGGGGCTGGGAGCTCCCTGATGCCTGCTGCAGAATACTCATGACATCATCTGGAGGTGGGATGATAATTAATTGAACAATTAATTAATTAGTCTCTTTAATTGAATATCAGTTCCAAATTAAAACTAGGACAGAACCTGCTTTATCCTGCTACTCATGTGTAGTGCTAACAGTTATGGGCGTTTGTACTGTGGTTGGTGTTTGATAGGTTTACTGAAAACGCTGAATATGGAAGGTTGTGAACACATTTTGCACCGTTGTGTACATCGTACAGTAGGTATCAGTTCAGAGACGATGGTTATTTGTATGAGTATGATAATGCACCCTGTCATAAATCAGAATCTGGAGGCAATAGTTTGCAGACACCAATATTCCTGAAATGGACTTGCCTGCTCAGAGTTCCGAGCTGAACCCAGTGGTCCGCATTTGGGATGTGTTAGAACCGCGACTTCTTCCCAGACTCCAGCGACCAACACCACTACCTTCTGTAGTCTCAACTCTTGAACAAGAAGGGGCTGCCATTCCTCCACAAGTATTCAGACCCCACCTTGAAAGTGTCCCCAGCAGAGTTCATGACGTCGTAAAGGCGAAGGATGAAAACATGACATGTTAATGTTCACTAATAGGTGTTCGGATCATTTTGATGAAATAGTGTATATTTTATGAGTTTGAATTGCTACAATGGTTATGTAAGAATAAGCTTTTTTCGGATGGGTGTTTCTCCAAGTATCGATTAGTTTAAATTCTCTAATCTCATATGTAGTTCCAAGCTGAAGTTTGGACTGAAAGTCTGATCTTCTTGGTGCAATACACAATTCATGTTTTCCGCTGTAACAGTTCAGTGCGAAAATAAAAGCGATAAATCCTAAGATTAGAATACACATCTCTCCCACTTTTCGCTATTTCCCGAAGGCGGATAAATTATCATAAATTGAACGTACATATAAGTGAAAGATTGTCACTTGCTGGTAGTCAGCAAAGCTATAGGCTTACATTTTAATCCCTTTTAGCGGATAGTGACCGTTCCGGTTTCGGCACTTACGTTTATAATAACATCTTAAACTGTGATGGTTAGTATCTTGTGCGTGGGAACTTCTTGGACCATCACAATATGAGGATCGCCATTTTGAATAACTGTTGCGACCTGACGGCATTTGTATTATTTTTCATTCTGTTGTCGTTAATTGTGTCTATATGGGGCGATTGGTCCATTTGTGGCAAGCGTTTGCTCTTCGGATGTCTACACAGCCGGTCTGCTGAGCATTCCTAGTGTCCTTACCATCACTCTCTATGCCGACCTCTAGACCACTGCCTGCCTTTCCGCGAATACTTTGTCTCTGTGAAGTTACGTCTATTTGCATTAGATTCTCCACTACCCTTACATAGGGTTTAGTTTCTTCTACTGGATTTTCTTATTAGCTATACCTTGCAAACACTTTCCACACTCTCTGTTTCCTGTTTTGGGTCACGGTTTCGGTTTGTTTCACGCTCTCTGACAGAAATTGTGTCACTTGCATGCGTCAAATTGTCAAGTGATTACGTCCTGCGAATTTTTGCTCGTGGGCTGTAGACCCCTCAAACGCAATTATGCCAGCTTTCTTCACGGTTTACCTTCTGCTGTTTATATCGGGGAACATAATTTCCTCGTTTTTTCCAAGGGTTCCGCTGTTGGCTAATTCTTCATTCCCCCGCTCTTGTTTCTGGCCTATGTTCTCGGGAGACTTTATTTTATTTTGTCTCCTCCTGTTTAAGATTTGCTTTCCTGTTCCCGAATCCGTGCCAGTAGAGGCTAACTTTGGCAGATCTTAGAGTATTCTATCGTCGCAACGTGTGATAGCATTTTGTAGGATAAACTGCTGATCATAGCTGCACCTGGACATACTTACTTTTACAATTCAACTGTCTATTGTAGCAATTAGAGGGAAACGGCTCATGGTACCGTATCGGTAGCGAAACATTTGTGGATCGGAGTAAGATAAAAGGAACTGTGCTTAACTCAAGACGGAATTCTAACACATATTTTAGCAGGATGTATGTGACGTCCTGGCGAAAAATAGAAGAAAATAAAGAAGGGGGTACTCTGAGAAAATTTTAAACTATCGTCTATTTCAGTTGTACGACCGTCCTCAGATTTCGGTAGGAAGTAGCGCCTGAGCATGGCATTAACTCTGTTTTATCAAATTATTTATAAATGCTTCTCGTCATTGATAAATTAATTTCTTTCATAAAAGCAAAATTTAGCTAATTTTCAGTGTGCTGCACTGCAACAAACAATACGCTTCATAATTTTCTGAGATCGTGGTTGCTGCTTTTCTCACTGGATCCTTACGTTGCGTCGCTTGGCAGTGCGTCAGTGATGACTTTATCTTCTTGGCAACACTTCTTGTTCCTATAGCGTAAAGAGCACACACCACAGCATTTTCGCGCAAAGAATAAGCCATTCCCATTCACGTTATTTGCAATTTTTCATATTCTTCACGTTCTGTCTAGTAACTGAGTTCAAGGTTAGACAAAATCACTAGCTAGACGTCTATACCTATACAACATATTGGCTTGCGAATTAAATTATTGCACCGTTGGCACAAAAACTACAGAAGTACATAAGAAATGAATGAAATCATAACTTCAGTAAGTGGGTGGTTCGTAAGCTCATGACCAAACGTAACTTTTGAAAATTTGATTTACGCCATTAATATTTACAAATACAGAAATATTAATTGCCAAACTGTTAAGCACGAAGAAACACCTCACTCTCAGGTTACGATGGAGTAAATGTACGAAAATGCCTTTAAGGTAGCTGAAAATATGAAGTGGACTTCAGTGGCTCCTCATGTTTTCTTGCACTGGGATGGAATGTGCTACCTATTAGGCATTAATGTGGAACTCGCACTACAGGCGCACACGATTGAATAGCTCAGAATATAATTTTTAATCGGCTTTGCGGGTTCAGTTTTGACGGTCGAGGGGTTATGCTTTTCGTTAGTAATATCAGTTGCAATGTTTAAGATGAATTAATCTTCGCATCACAGTCTTACCAAAGTTCATTCCTGAACACGATGCATTTCCGCATTAATATCTTCCGCAGGATTGTGATTTTGTGATTCTGTGACTTTTGTTTTTCTTTTGTGATTCTGTAACTGTTGTTGGCATAAGCTTTGCTTTTGTGGAAAAGATTATCTCTGTCTTATTACTAATAAATATTACTCTAAAACTTATTTCTTACTAATTCTTAAATTTCTTCACTGCAGAAGAGATACAAATTTCATTTAGCCCTGAATAGATATTTTCATTCAAACTGACGTTAAATAAAGACCACGCATCTCAGTCACGTAATCTACATCTACATCTTCATCCATACTCCGCAAGCCATCTCACGGTGTGTGGCGGAGGGTACCTTGAGTATCTCTATCGGTTCTCCCTTCTATTCCAGTCTCGTATTGTTCGTGGAAAGAAGGATTGTTGGTATGCCTCTGTGTGGGCTCTAATCTCTCTAATTTTATCCTCACAGTCTCTTCGCGAGATATACGTGGGAGGGAGCAATATAGTGCTTGACTCCTCGGTGAAGGTATGTTCTCGAAACTTCAACAAAAGCCCGTACCGGGCTACTAAGCGTCTCTCCTGCAGAGTCTTCCACTGGAGTTTATCTATCATCTCCGTAACGCTTTCGCGATTACTAAATGATCCTGTAACGAAGTGCGCTATTGTCCGTTTGATCTTCTCTGTCTCTTCTGTCAACCCTATCTGGTACGGATCCCAGTAGTTCAGAAACCTCAGTGTTTCGTGTCTACTCGTGAACTGTGTAATAAATGAAAATTGGGCTTCAAAAGAATTCTCCCACGTTTAATAACAACTGCCTTTGCAAAATCAATCATGCCCCAAATCCACCTTCAAACAGATTTCCAAAAAATCTTTAAAATCATTTACGTTCTTCTTTGAATAACTTTATTACATTATTTATTACATATCAGCCCGAGCCACGTATCAAACTTAAATATCTTATGAGAACGAATTTCAACTCCTCGTGGCTAAATCTGAACGTGAAATCGTTACATGTTTTATATCATTAAATTTACAACAATTAATTTCATTTGTTTCCATTGTAATGTAGGGTCGGACGAGTCGCATCGAGAGGTCTTCTTTGGAAATCGGCCGTCGTTTTAACGCCAATGTAGACCAGCAAAGAGGACAACTTGACGATGGGAAGACTATTCTTCCTGCTACTGCCATGCATCTCGCTTGGCATCACGAAATAGAAAACAGAACAAACGTCTGTTACAATGTCATATTACAAAAACATTATATAAGATCTTTCCATGTTCAACATCCTTATAAAACTTACGACTACTTAAATCCATGTGCTAGGTGGCGAAGATTGCTCGATGGAACATGCTACTAATTATTGTATCATCACAGGACTCACACGTTTTTATTGCTGATCTTTATCTACTGCGATTCGTTTCGAGCCCCCTTTCATTTCCAATATATTTTTCATTGGAGCCACACACAACATCTGACCAACATTTTTTTATTTGATCACCTTATTCCGCCGAGATTTCAGTTAACTGTTCCAGTCAAATTTTTCCTAGTCACCATACTGCGATGTTGGCTAACATTAGGCCCCTGCATACAGTTTTCATCGGGGTGGTATGTTTACTGGGAGAACAGCGCCCTCTCACTTGTTAAAAAACTGATAGTCCAACCTCCTTCTGCTGTCAGCTGTCAACAACATTGTGGATCTCGATTTCTGATTGAATAGGAAGCATTGGTAGCACTTTTTATTTAAATTTCTGATTTCCGATTTTTTCAATTGAGGAGGAACCCAGAGCTGTAGTGGTGTACTGGCCCCTGATGCCCGGTCGCGGTACTACAGCAGAGTTCGCTGCGCGTTGAGGAAACGGCAACTAGTCACTTTTTATGATAATTTAATTTGCTTTTACAAATTTGGCTCTGTGTACTATGGGACTTAACATCTGAGGTCATCAGTCCCCTAGAACTTAGAACTACTTAAACCTAACTAACCTAAGGACATCACACACATCCACTCCCGAGGCAGGATTCGAACTTGCGACCGTAGCGGTCGCTCGGTTCCAGACTGATGCGCCTACAACCGCTCGGCCATACCGGCCGGCTTTTACAAATTTCAGGCTGGTTTTTGTCCCTCTTCTATCGGCGGTTACATACGTATGTACATTTATAAGCACATCAGTATCACACAAATTGTTACGTCCAGGCTGTAGGAAATCATAAAGTAAATCATGGTAAATATATAAATGATCTTTTCTGGGCCTGCAGCAAATGTGTGGTAAAAATTTGATATATATATATATATATATATAAAATTCTAGTTTCTGTGATAAACAACTACCACTTCCGAACTTCAGAAATTCGATTTATTCTGTGTCCGCCTCCATAGCTAAGGGTACCGGCACCGTAGCTCAGCGTGTTCGGTCATAAGGTTAGGTACCCTCTGACATAAAAAAATTAAAAAAAACTGAGTGTATGGATCAACGAAGAACCTGAACGGGTGTCATGCGACGTTTGCCCCGAACAAATACAATGAACAATATACAAAAGAAATTAGATCAACAAAAGAAAGGTCAGCGTGTCAGAATGCCATGCTCAGGGCCCGGGTTCGATTCCCGGCTGGATCGGAGATTTTATCCCCTCTGGGACTGGGTGTTGCGATGTCCCCATGATCATTTCATCCTCATCGACACACAAATCGCTGAAGTGGCATCACCAAAAAGACTTACACTAGGCGACCGGTATAGCCGACGGGAGGCCCTCGCCACGCGACATTTCATTTAATTTTATTTATTCTGTAAAGATAAAGCATAGCAGGAGTGATAACTATCATTTTAACTGACAAAAAATAGTATTCTATACAGGTGAAATTGCGAGATTTACGCAACTTGTCTCAAGACAAATATCCACTCCCAGATTCATTATCAACTCGCTCCACCTAGATATAAATAAAGTAGCAAACAACTTAACGCAAAACATACATAGACATAAGTAAGCCATATTAATTGCAACTTGTAGTGGTACACTTGGGAATAGCATACTAGCCGAAACAAGCTTGTAGTGAAGAAATACGACCAGCATAAGCTAGTGACGGAGCTCTAATATCCAACATGGATTCATAATGTTTAATTTATGTGTTTATTAAGCCAAGATGTATTTATCTGAGGAAGAATGAATGCATGTAATTGCATGTCATCTGCCTGTGTTCGCGGTGCAACTATTTTGTGTTTGGTGTCCACTCGTACAAATTTTTATTGTAAGAATCTCTCAGCGGGAATGCCACGATGATTCCTTTGCACCAGGCGACCGGTCTACCCGACTTTGGGGCAGTCATGTCGGTCTTCGTAAGCGAATACTTTACAGATTATAAGAGACATTTAGCCGACACTGTGTCATTTTCAGCGACCAGCACAAGGAGGTAATTTCTTTTCGTACTCCATTAAACATATTTACAACATATACAAGATTGCCAATGAATATGACACGCATTAAACTTCTTTTCAGTATTTAGGTAATTTCCACTGGTTGTGACGTTATCTTCTTCGCCGTAATTTCTGCGTGTAGGCCACACATATTGGAAATCATTTAATGTTGTCATCAATTTTAAATCTTTTTAAATCTTTTACAATAGTCTCGCCAGTTTTAATTGCCGACTTCTTTCTTCTTTTCTCATCGAAATTTATAATTAATCGCTCAAACTGATAGCCGCAGTATTCTGCGTCTTCTCTAAGACTTTTTACTAATGAATAAACATTTGGATGAACTTTTGATAGCAATGTATCTATCCTTCAGTACGTCACGGCTAGCAGCGGACAGACCGTGTATCCTACTTCCTAGGTGCATTACCTGTGTAAGTAAGCTGTTTAGGTTTTTTTATTGGTAACGCCGCCGCCACGTAGCGCTCTGTATAAAAATCACTGGCTGTGCCGTGCGCAGTCTGTGTTTAGTTTGCATTGTTGTCTGCCATTGTAGTGTTGAGCAGCGGCAGCTGGATGCTAACAGCGCGTAGCGTTGCGCAGTTGGAGGAGAGCCGCCAGCAGTGGTGGACGTGGGGAGAGAGATGGCGGAGTTTTGAAATTTGTAAGAATTGGTGTCATGAACTGCTATATATATTATGACTAGTGAGGTAAATACATTGTTTGTTCTCTATTAAAATCTTTCATTTGCTAACTATGCCTATCAGTAGTTAGTGCCTTCAGTAGTTTGAATCTTTTATTTAGCTGGCAGTAGTGGCGCTCGCTGTATTGCAGTAGCTTGAGTAACGAAGATTTTTGTGAGGTAAGTGATTTGTGAAACGTAAAGGGTAATGTTAGTCAGGGGCATTCTTTTGTAGGGATTTTTGAAAGTCAGATTGCGTTGCGCTAAAAATATTGTGTGTCAGTTTAAGCACAGTCTTGTAATAATTATTCAAAGGGGACGTTTCACCTGACGTGTGTTGGGCTCCACAGAAATATCAACACAATACATCTCTGTACGAGTTTCACTCACTCACAGTCCTCACATACTCGTTCGTATCCTGGGGTGGAAGACATTTTCACCGCGAATGTTCGGTCGGCAAGAGGTGAGGTGGTGGCGTAAAGTTCTTGACACCAGACTCACTGCTGAATCCACAAATCGCAAGAGTTCGCAGTTTGCCGACAGCGGTCATCTCTGATTTTGTTTTTTTTTCGGCAGATTGTCTTCATAACTACTTGACCCAGAATTATTCATATTAGTTTATTGACTCCCTGTACATGTGGTAAGAGGACGATGTGCTGTTGTTCTTGCTTTTCCTTCTTTTTGGTTTAGTTTTGTGTTGCAAAAATGTTATATATTGTCTTTATATATTGTATTTTTAACCTAGCTTCTGGCTTCGAGAGTAGAACATAGTTTTCGGAGCCCCTGTTCAAATATCCTATGTGTCACCTTGGTAAACATGTGCGCGGTAGTATTAGTTTGTTCATGGTTCAAAAATGGTTCAAATGGCTTTGAGCACTACGGGACTTAACATCTATGGTCATCAGTCCCCTAGAACTTAGAACTATTTAAACCTAACTAACCTAAGGACATCACACAACACCCAGCCATCACGAAGCAGAGAAAATCCCTGACCCCGCCGGGAATCGAACCCGGGAATATTGTTCATGGTATTGGTTGGTGATTTTTTTTTTTTGGGGGGGGGGGGGGGGAGAGCAGAGAGGGCAGACATCTGTCAATGTTTATTGGTTTCCTTTATAGGCCAGCCTGTGGTCAACTGAGCTACATAACATAATTTTGTGCCATTGCCTGGGTAATGTTTACGGTACTTCTATATTCACCCCCCTTGTGACAGTAAATCTCATATTGGTGACCTAAACAGTGAGTTCAGAACCTACTATTTTAAGCATCAATTTCCCCCAGAATCAGGAGCGGCTGGGGAAATTGATCAAGGACAATTTAATATTGTAGAAAATTCAGCGAGCACACTCTTAACCGTCATCTGAGCAGATACTGTGACTGCAACCACATGCATGTCTGTGATGAGATGACAGGTTTAAATGGCTCAAATGGCTTTAAGCACTATGGGACTTAACATCTGAGGTCATCAGTCCCATAGACTTAGAACTACTTCAACCTAACTAACCTAAGGACATAACACACATCCATGCCCGAGGCAGGATTCGAACCTGCGACCGTAGCAACTACGCGGTTCCGGACTGAAGCTGTTAGAACCGTTCGGCCACAGCAGCCGGCGACGACAGGTGAAACGTGACACTCATCACTGAACATTCGGGAGGACGACGGTTCAATCCCGCTGGCAGTGGTGACCGAGCGGTTCTAGGCGCTTCAGTCCGGAATCGCGCGACTGCTACGATCGCAGGTTCGAATCCTGCCTCGGGCATGGATGTGTGTGATGTCCTTAGGTTAGTTAGGTTTAAGTAGTTCTAAGTTCTAGGGGACTGATGACCTCAGATGTTAAGTCCCATAGTGCTCAGAGCCGGAGGGTTGAATTCCGCGTCCGGTCATCCTGATTAGGTTTTCCATGATTTCCCTAAATCGATCTAGGCAAATTCCGGGATGGTTCCTTTGAAAGGGCACGGCCGACTTCCTTCCCCGTCCTTCCCTAATCCGATGAGACCGATGACCTCGCTGTCTGGGCTCCTTCCCCAAAGAACCTAACCCTTATCACTGATGAATGCGGCATGGGATCTGCAATTTTTCCCTTGGGGCAGACGCGAAGTGGTCTTAGCTGTGTCAGGAATTTCAGTTCCTCCATTTGAAAACTTCAGCCATTAGAGCTGCACTGTACGTTTGGGCGTTCATTACTGAGATTTCTCTGTTACTCCAATTATTATCCGTCTGTCACACATTGCCTGTTCCCATAAAATGTGTTTAGCGGTCTTCAGCATTTGAAATCACCAAGCTTCTGCTGTAGCATCCCTTGCAGTTTGCTCTCTTTGTAGCATCTCTCTTGTTTCTTAACAACTTTAACTTCTGCATGTGTTTATGTACAGGATGATTCAAAAAGAAAGAATAAGCTTCTGTTGTTTATTAAGGACAAACTACGAAAGAGAGAGAAGCATTGCGCATGTCACTGGACAGAGGAAGGTTCAAAGTTTTATATTCGCAGAGACACTATACCATACAGTCAACACGATCACCATGCTTTGCTCGAGAAACATTGAAACGGTAGCCCATTTCATTCGACATCTTTTGAAGAGTAGCTGCCATAGGCGGGATAAAGAGTCTGTCTTTTATATAGCCTCACAGAAAAAAATCATTGTGTTTGAGGTCTGGTGAAAGATCTTCTTGTCCACCTCTTTCAATCCAACGTTGTGAGATGATGTTGTTAATGCTGAAACTCAAGGTTAACGTGAGACAGGGCGCCGTCATGCATAAAAATGAAATAATTGTAATCTTCGTGGATTGAGGAAACAACCAGTTTTGCAACATGTTCAGGTATGACATTCCTGTCATAGTTTCCTCCGCAAGCAAGAAAGGTCCGTAAACTTCCTGAAAAACAAAGCTCGACGACAGCGCCAGGGTTTTGTGGTCCCCAAATGCTTACATTATGGCTGTTTAGTGTACCCGACAGATGACACGTCGATTCGTCCGAAAGAATGAGTAGTCTGGAAAAAGTGTCCGCTGCCATATCATGGCGGACTGAAATGCAGAATTCGTACCTTCTGTTACCGTCCCCGGGTCATAATTACTGCAGTGACTACATCGTGTAACGCTTCATAAGCAGCAGTCGTTTTACAACACAGCACACCGCACACCGTTGTTTGAGGAAGTTGAAGTACTTCGTTTGCCTGTTTTGTGGACTTCCGAGGCCTCTGTGTCAAGATATCTCGGACACGCTCGACATTTTCATCAGACATGCGTAGCCAACCTGTGCTCTTGCCTTTGCATATGCAACCAACTTCCAAGAATTTTGTATGCCAGTCATAAATCTGCTAGTGCAGAGGCGGCTTCTTGCTGAATCGACGGCGGAATGCACGTTGCACTTGAACAATGGATTGACTTCGCCGCAAATTCCAACACACATAATGATTTCTCAGTGGTGTAGTCGCCATGTTGCAGCAAAAACGACAGCGCAGCTGTGTCAAAACTTTGAACCCTCCTTTATCCAGTGATACCCCCAATCTCCTATTTTTTATAGTTTGTAATATACGACTGAAGTACGCCCTTTCTTTTTTAATCGCCCAGATAACTCTGATTACTACTTGATTTTATTATGGTTTTTGTTTCCTCGGATGAACGTAAGATCGCTCACGTGTATTTACATGAAATGATTTTACTGAACAGATTATATTAGATTAGATGTAACTTTCGTTCCAATTGATCCATAGTGAGGAGATCCTCTGTTATGTGGAACATTTCATAAAACAAGAATACACAATAAATAATTACAAAATAAGAACAGATATGCTAATGCAGCTTCCACAGATCCTAAATGAAACTGCCCTTGTGAATGTGGAATGTATTTGGAAGAAAGAATCCGTAGGTATATTTACATTTAAAGGGATATAAAACTTATCACCAAATTACAAATGTTCAGTACATTTAAGTGCATATGATTATTCTTAGGCTATTATATCTACGCGTCATCAAATAAAAAAGTAAAATATAACATTTTACAGCACTTATTTCCAACGGTCGCAATACTGCAAAAAATTAGTACAGAAGACCGTAGCAGTCCCGCAGTTCCGGACTGCAGTGCCTAGAACCGCAAGGCCACCGCGGCCTGCCTGCATCGAGTGATTTTGCTAACAAATTCATCAGTGGAGTAGAAGGAGTTTGCCACCAATAAGTCTTTCAGACTCCTTTCAAGCTGAACTTTATTATTAGTTAAGCTATTTATGGCTGCTGGCGTGTTATTGAAAATCTGAGTTGATGAATAGTGGACACCTTTCTGAACCACAGTTAGTGACGTTGAATCTTTGATAACGCTATTCTTATTTCTAGTATTGATTCCATGAACTGAGCTGTTGGCTTTCTAATGGCAAATTTCATTAAGGAATAAATACACTGATCAACCAAAACATTATGACCACCTGCTCAAAAGCTTGTTTGTCCGTCTTTGGAACGAAATACATAACTGATTCTGCGTATCATGGATCCGATAGTTTGTTGGTAGGCTTGTGGACGTATGTGACATTAGGTGACGCGCACGTCACTAATTCGCGTAAATAATGGGCCACTGATTTGCGTACGCGGTGATGGGGCCCGATAGTGACCCCGTTGGGTTCCATAGGAATTACATCAGGAGAATTTGGTCGCCGAGGCATCAGCGTGAGTTCATATAATGCTTCTCAAATCACTCTAGCACGGTTCTGGCTCCGAGACACAGCTGAAAGATGACATCGTCGTCGGTCAAGACATCAGTCATGAAGGTATGCAGGTGGTTCACAACTGTCAGCGTGTCTTCGATTACTATCATATGTCTCATGCAAGCACAGGAGAATATCTCCCATAGCATAATACTGCTCTCTCCAGCCTACGTCCTTGGCACACTGCACGTTTCGAGCTGCTGTTCATCTCGATGACGGCGTTTGTGGAGATGACCATAGGTCTAATGCAGCATAAATGAGATTAACCGGAAGAGCCGACACGTTTCTATTCGACAGTCGAATCCCTATGGTCTCGTGTTCGCTGCAATCGTAATTGACGATGCCGTTGAGTCAACATGTGAACACGTGAGGTGGTCTGCTACGGAGCTCCATGTTCAATAATGTACGATGAATGGAGTGTATTCAGAAACACTTGTGCGTGCACCAACATTGTGCTCTTCCGGCAGAGATGCCACAGACCACCATCTATCCTCATTTACAGGACAGACAAGCCTTCGAAACCTACAGCCCGTGTAGAGCCTTGGACGTCCAACCATTTCGTGCCTAGTTTTAGTTTCATTGTCCTTCTATCTCTTCTCGTAGTTTCTTACGACAATACCACGTGAGCCTTCCGGGATGGCCGATCTGTTCTAGGCCCTACAGTCTGGAACCGCGCGACCGCTACGATCGCTGGTTCGAATCCTGCCGCGGGCATGGGTGTGTGTAATGTTCTTAGGTTAGTTAGGTTTGAGTAGTTCTAAGTTCTAGGGGACTGATGACCTCAGAAATTAAGTCCCATAGTGCTCAGAGCCATTTTGAACCAACAGCAAGTGAGCATTTGACCAGCGTCCCCGTTTTCGAAATACACGTTCACACGCTCTGCGTAATAATAATCTGCACTTTGTCAAAGTCGCTTATCTTAGTAGATTTCCTCATTTGCATCCCATATCTTCGCTAGCCACCGCCCCCCCCTCCCCCCCCCCCCCCCCCCCAAATGAACAATGGACCTTGCGTTTGTTGGGAGGCTTGCGTGTCTCAGCGATACAAATAGCTGTACCGTAGGTGCAACCACGAGGGAGGGGTATCTGTTGAGAGGTCTTACAAACGTGTGGTCCCTTTTCAGTAGTTGCAGGGCCAACAGTCTGGATGACTGACTGATCTGGCCTTATAACACTAACCAAAACGACCTTGCTGCGCTGGTACTGCTGCCGGCTGAAAGCAAGGGAAACTACAGGCGTAATTTTTCCCGAGGGCATGCAGCTTTACTGTATGCTTAAATGATGATGGCCTCCTCTTGAGTAAAATATTCCGGAGGTAAAATAGCCCACCATTCGGATCTCCGGGCGAAGACTACTTAGGAGGACGTCGTTATCAGGAGAAAGAAAACTGGGGTTCTACTGATCGGAATGTGGACTGTCAGATTCCTTAATCGAGCAGGTAGGTTAGAAAATTTAAAAAGGGAAATGGATAGGTTAAAGTTAGGTATGGTGGGAATTAGTGAAGTTCGGTGGCCAGAGGAACAAGTCTTCTGGGCAGGTGAATACAGGGCTATAAATACAGAATCAAATAGGGGCAATGCAGGAGTAGGTATAATAATGAATAAAAAAAATAGGAGCGCGGGACCCACACCTACCACAGTACTACAAGTTTATATGCCAACTAGCTCCGCAGATGATGAAGAGATTGAAGAAATATATTATGCGATAAAGAAAATTATTCAGATAGTTAAGGGAGACGAAAATTTCATAGTCATGGGGGACTGGAATTCGATAGTAGGGCAAGGAAGAGAAGGAAAAGTAGTAGGTGAATGTGGACTGGGGTAAGGAATGAAAGAGGAAGCCGCTTGGTAGAATTTTGCGCAGAGCATAACTTAATCATTACTAAAACTTGGTTTAAGAGTCATGAACGTAGGTTGTATACATGGAAGAGGCCTGGAGACATTGGAAGATTTCAGATAGATTATATAATGTTAAGACAGAAATTTAAGAACCAGGTTTTAAATTGTAAGACATTTACAGGGATGGATGTGGACTCAAACCACAATTTATTAGTTATAAACTGTGCATTAAAACTGAAGAAATTGCAAAAAGGTAGGAATTTAAGAAGATGGGACTTGGATAAACTGAAAGAAGCAGAGCTTGCAGAAAGTTTTGGAGAGAGAATTAGGGAATGACTGACAAATACAGGGGAAATAAATACAGTAGACGAAGCATGTGTAGCTTTGAGAGATGGAATAATGAAGGCAGCAGAGGATCAAGTAGGCAAACAGACGAGGGTTAGTAGCAAACCTTGGGTAACAGAAGATACTGAATTTAATTGATCAAAGAAGAAAAGATAAAACTGCAGTAAATAAAGCAGGCGAAAAAGAATACAAACGTCTGAAAAATGAGATCGACAGGAAGTGCAAAGATGGATAGAGGACAAATGTCAGGTTGTAGAGGCATATATCACTAGGGGTAAGATAGATACTGCTTACAGGAATATTAGAGAGACATTTGGAGAAAAGATAACCACATGTATGAATATCAAGAGATCAGACGGAAAACCAGTCCTAAGCAAAAATTGAAAGCAGAAAGGTGGAAGTAATATATAGAGGATCAATACAAGAAGGATGTACCTGAGGGCAATAGTATGGAACTGGAAGGGGACGTAGATGAAGATGAAATGGGAGATATGATACTGCATGAAGAATTTGACAGAGCACTGAAGGACCTAAGTCAGAAAAATGCCCTGGGAGTAGACAACATTCCATTAGAACTACTGATAGGCTTGAAAGAGTCGGACATGACAAAAGTCTTCCATCTGGTGAACAAGATGCATGAGACAAGCGAAATACCTTCAGACTTCAAATAGAATATAATAACTGCAATCCCAAAGAAAGCAGGTGTTGACAAGTGTGAAAATTACCGAACTATTAGTTTAATAAGTCACGTTACAAAATACAAATACGAATTCTTTACCAATGAATGGAAAAACTGGTAGAAGCCGACATCTGGGAAGACCAGTTTGGATTCCGTAGAATTGTTGGAACACTCGAGGCAATACTGACCCAACGACTTACCTTAGAAGATAGATTAAGGAAAGGCGAACCTACGTTTCTAGCATTTGCAGACTTAGAAAAAGCTTTAGACAATGTTGACTGGAAACTCTCTTTAAAATTCTGAAGGTGGCAGGGGTTTTACAGGGTCCAAAAAACTATTTACAATTTGTACAGAAATTAGAGGGTAGTTATGAGAGTCGAGGGGCATGAAAGGGAAGCAGTAGTTGAGAAGGGAATAAGACAGGGTTGTAGCCCAATATTGAGCAAGCAGTAAAGGAAACAGAAGAAAAATTTGGAGTAGGAATTAAGATACATGGAGAAGAAATAAAAACCTTGAGGTTTACTGGAAACATTATAATTCTGTCAGACAGCAAAGACCTGGAAGAGCTGTTGAAAAGATTGGACAGTGTATTGGAAGGAGGATATGTGATGAACATCAACAGAAGCAAAAAGTAGTAGATGAGTTTTACCATTTGTGGAGCAAAGTAACTGATGATGGTCGAAGCAGAGAGGACATAAAATGTAGACTGGCTCTGGCAAGGAAAACGTTTCTGAAGAAGAGCAATTTGTAAATATTGTGTATAGATTTAAGTGTAAGTCTTTTCTGAAAGTATTTCTATGGAGTGCAGCCATGCATGGAAGTGAAACATGGACGATAAACCGTTTAGACAAAATAGTATAGAAGCTTTTGAAATGTGGTGCTTCTGAAGAATGTTGGAGATTAGATGGGTAGACCGAGTAGCTAATGAGGAGGTACTAAATAGAAATGAGGAGAAGAGGAATTTGTGGCACAACGTGTCTAAGAGAGGGGATCGATTTGTAGGACCCGTTCTGGGGCATCAAGGGGCAACCAATTTAGTATTGGAGGGAAGCGTGGAGGGGAAATATCGTAGAGGGGTTCCAAAAGATGGATACACTAAGCAGATTCATAAGGGTGTAGGTTGCAGTAGTTAGTCGGGGATGAAGGAGCTTGCACAGGATAGAGTAGCATAAGAGAGCTGCATCAAACCAGTCCCCGGACTGAATACCATAACAACAACAATATCATCTTCGCTTGGGTGATCCCCTGTCCGTGTCTGCTCCACTTACATACTTTTGTTACCCACTCACGTGTGAGCAACGCTATCAGGCGGACTACAATGTCGCTGTGGGCAGCGGCCATAATGTTTTGGCTCATCAGTGTATATTGGGAGGCAGTAGTTGGTATCCACAGTTTCTTAAACAGCTCTCTGCAGGACGTTCTTGAATTCACACCACAAATAATCTGCTCGGGAAACTTCAGCTTTGCTTGATGAGTTACCGCAGAAAATAATGCCGTATCACTTTATGGAAGGAAAGTGTGGTGTCACCGCCAGACACCACACTTGCTAGGTGGTAGCCTTTAAATCGGCCGCAGTCCGTTAGTATACGTCGGACCCGCGTGTCGCCACTATCAGTGATTGCAGACCGAGCGCCGCCACACGGCAGGTCTAGAGAGACTTCCTAGCACTCAGCCCAGTTGTACAGCCGACTCTGCTAGCGATGGTTCACTGACAAATTACGCTCTCATTTGCCGAGACGATAGTTAGCATAGTCTTCAGCTACGTTATTTGCTACGACCCAGCAAGGCGCCAGTATCCGTACTATTGATATTGTGAATCATATACCATAAAGAGCGACGTTCTCCATTAATGGATTAAAGTTAAGTATTCCACCAGCTACGTCCGTTTTTCTCAATTCTAATTCCCTTGTCATGTTCCAGACCACTCGCCAGCCTGCGTGAGCTAAAACGCGTGCATTTCGGCCTCTTTTAGAAAAACACGGTTGGCTCTCCTGCCAACCACAACATTGGCGACGAGGCAATACAGCGTTCTTTTCTACATTGCCCTGATTTACCTATGTTATGGCTTCGCCACAATCCCAGATGTACTGTCCGAATTTTATCGCTTACAGAATCAGGAGACGTAGGCCTTACTGGATGCCCTTGGACAGCTCGTCCAGGGTCAACGTGCGATGCAAAACGATGCGGCGGAAGCCGCTTCACTGCTAACGCAGCCACAACACGCAGTTGCACCCACTTTTCGAACTTTTGATGCTGTACTGGAAAGCTGGACGGCGTGGTCACGCCAATTTGGATTCCATCTCGCCGCCTACAGAATTCAAGGTAATGAGCGGCAGCCTTTCCTCCTTTCATCTGTCGGCGTGAGCACGTACCGTGTGATAGTCAAATTATTTCCCCGAAGCGACGTAGCAACTCTGACCTACGAAGAAATTTTGTCTGCATTAGTTGCATATTTCAAAGAATCAGTCAATGTAGTTGCCAAACGGTATACCTTCTTTCGTACAAAACGTACGGTAGGTCAGACTAATCGGGAGTGGGTTGCAACCCTGCAAGGCCTTACTAGGGATTGTGCTTTTGAGTGTCAATGTGGACTCCCTTATTCAGATTCTATGGTACGTGATGCAGTTGCACAGAACGTTTCTGATGTTCGTATTAGGAAACAGATTTTGAAACTAGTAAATCCCTCCCTTCAACAAGTGATGGACATATTGGATCGGCAGGACACACTTGACTTTGCTCAAGAATCATTTGAAACTTCGCCAGCAGTGTGTCAGGTTAACCGGCCCGTCGGGCGAGCTGCACGGATCAGTAAACAGTCCTCGCGCCTGGCCGCGCCGCTGCAGCCAGGCTTTTACCCACGTGTATCGCGCCGGCAAGCTAATGTAGTGATCAAATCATGCCCGCGATGTGCTACTAAACATTCGCGTGAGAATTGCCCGTCACGCCAATCTATTTGCTTTTATTGTAATAAAAAAGGACATGTTCAGAGTGTTTGCCAGTAAAAGCTCAGATCGGAAGCTCAAAACCGTTCCAAGCCCTTTGCTTCGCGCCGGAATCGGAATCGAACCAAGGATACTCAGGCTCGCGAAACTTCGCCCATGGAAATTCATGTAGTTCATTCCACTCCGCCCAGTGCCACTCTCTCTAACAGTGACTGTGTTCGTCCCAAAAATAATGTGCGTCAACATCGCCGGAACTCCCGTCAAGTCGCAAGTGATTCTGTGCCAGTGTCAGTTCACGTTGCACGAGACAGTCGCTCTTGTCGTCAGCAGGACAATAAACTTTTTGTAGACTTGGACATTAACGGCAAAGTGATACCATTCCAGCTCGATACCGGAGCTGCAGTTTCACTGATCAATCAAGACACTTACAAACTGCTGGGCACACCTCCGTTGCGTGCCGCAAATGTTAAATTAAGTTGTTATTCAGGTGAACAGATCCCTGTGTTAGGACAGTGCAGCCTTCTTGCAACATACAAAGGACAAACAAAACTTGTGTCATTTTACGTCCTTCGTTCTTCTTCGGCAGTGAACTTGTTTGGTTTCGATTTATTTCAGTTGTTTAGCTTGTCTATAGTAAATCAAGTCCTGTCAGTGAACCAGACTGTGCCTTCAGACAGTGTTTCTCGTCTATGTGAAGAATTTGCAGACATTTTTGCACCGGGCCTCGGTTGCGCTAAGAGCTATAAAGCACATTTGGAACTGAAAGTAAACGCGGAACCGAAATTTTTCAGAGCGTGCAATGTTCCCCACGCATTACGTGATGAGGCCGCAAAAACATTACATGATTTGGAATCACAAGGTGTAATTGAACGTGTGCAGGCTTCTCTCTGGGCATCACCCTTAGTAATTTTGCCAAAACCATCCGGAAAGTTGAGACTTTGTGTGGACTTTAAGGCAACAGTGAATCCGCAACTAGTGATTGCAACTTTTCCTTTACCACGCCCGAAAGATCTTTTTGACAAACTGTGCCCGGGTAAATATTTTTCGAAGTTGGACCTCGCAGATGTGTACTTGCAAATACCGGTGGACGAAGAATCCCAGCGCGTTTTGGTGGTTAAGACGCATCTTGGTTTGTATCGATTCAAACGACTGCCATTTGGGTGTGCATCCGCCCCTGCATTGTTTCAGCAATATCTACAATCTGTTTGTGCGTCGGTCCCTACTGCTGCAAATTATCTGGACGATATTGTGATCTCCGGAAAGACGGAAGAAGAACATTTGGCCAATCTCAGAACATTATTTCGGGTCTAGCGACAAAATGGTCTTCGCTTACGGAAGGACAAATGTGTGTTTTTTGCTCGGGACTTGCCATATTTGGGATATGTACTCAATGCCCAAGGCATACATCCCAGTCCCACGCACCATCGTGCCATAGAAGACTTGCCGTCGCCGCAGAATTTGAAGCAGCTACAGAGTGTGCTGGGAAAAATCAATTATTATCATAAATATATTCCTCATGCCTCTTCCACTTCAGCTCCGCTTCATCGCTTACGCCGTAAGGGTGTTCCGTTCGTCTGGACCACGGAATGCGCACGCGCCTTTCGCCAGTTAAAATCGGCGTTGCTTTCCAATTCTTGCCTTACGCCATTCGATCCCCAGAAGCCCCTTTTGTTGATGGTGGATGCATCGGATTTCGGGATCGGTGCTGTGCTTGCGCACAAAGATGAATCGCACGATCGCCCTATTGCCTTTGCGTCCAAATTGCTCTCGTCTGCTCAAAGAAATTATTCACAGATCGAGAAAGAAGCATTGGCTCTCGTATTTGGTGTTAAAAAGTTTCATGATTTCTTGTATGGTCGTCACTTTACCATAATCACAGACCACAAACCTTTGACATCGCTTTTTTATCCGACCAAGCCTGTACCTCCACGTACAGCGCAGAAATTCATTCGCTGGTCTATTTTCCTCTCGCAGTACCACTACGATATCTGGTATCGGTCCACTGCTAAGCACGGAAACGGCGATGCGTTGTCCCGCTTGCTTGTTGCTGAGGATAAGGCATTCGATTCCTCCGAACTTGCTTGCATGTTCATTGATGCGGAAACCGATGACGTGGTCGAATCGTTTCCGATTGATTTTCGTCGTGTAGCTACAGCCACAGCTGCCGACCCTGTCCTTGCTCCCGTTCTGCGTTTTGTTGCTACGCAATGGCCCTTGTCAAAGTCACGGATCGGGGACCCGTTGGTTCGCCGATTTTTTGCTTACAAGGAGAGACTTTTTGTACGGCGTGGTGTTTTGCTGCTGCGTTCTGATAATGATCAGTCCAGGGTCGTGGTACCACGTTCGTTACAATCCTCTGTCTTACAGCTTGGGGTATAATGAGAACGAAACAACTTGCTCGTCAGCACTGTACTTGGTTCGGAATCGATGCCGCGATTACTAAAATGTGCTCTTCTTGCATGGTGTGTGCCGAACAACAGTCAGCACCACCACGGAAATTCTTTGCATGGCCAAAAGCCATTTCCCCTTGGCAACGCTTACACGTCGATTTTGCTGGTCCATTCTGGAATGCTCGATGGTTGGTTGTGGTAGATTCATTCAGTAATTTTCCTTTTGTTGTCCGGATGTCTTCCACGACATCATCTGCCACCATCCAAACGTTATCCCCTATCTTTTGCATTGAAGGTCTTCCACAGATTATTGTTTCCGACAATGGTCCACAATTGATGTCCGCAGAATTTCAGTCATTCTGCAAGGCCATCGGTATTCAACATCTAACGTCCGCGCCGTTTTCGCCACAGTCAAACGGTGCCGCTGAACGATTGGTCAGGACTTTCAAGTCACAGATATTGAAGTTGAAAGAGTCGCATTCTCGGGAGAACGCGTTATTGCTCTTTTGTCCTCGTATCGCTCTCAGCCCCGAGATGGTCGCTCGCCGGCTGAGTTGCTCCACGGTCGCCCTCATCGAACCTTGATGTCTTTGCTACATCCGCCGCATCAGGTTCCTGTGCAGCAGCAGACACCTGCTTTTGCTCCAGGCGACGTTGTCTACTATCGCCACTATCGAGGTTCACGGCGTTGGCTCGAAGGCCGCATACTTCGCTGCCTCGGCCGCGCTCTGTATCTGGTTTTGGGGGCCTCTGGTGAGGTGCGTCGGCATCTCAATCAGCTGCGCCTCTGTCGTCGCACGGGGTCAGCCGCTCGCCGTCTGCTTTCAGCGACGGTGCCGTCCCGCCGCCACGCCACCGCCGCCGCCGCCGCCTGTTCTCCCGCCGGCGACGCCCGCAATGGACGCGTCGCTGCAGCCGCCGGGCGCCTTCCTTGGTCACGAGCCGCCGATCGCTTCCCGGGACCAGTTGTCCTCCGACATGGAACTCTTGCCCGCTCCGGACCATGTGTCGTCTTCGCCCGTCGGGTGCCCCGGCCCGATGGAGGTCGACCCTTCGGCCACTCCTGTCTCTCTACGGGCGCATACACCGTATGTTGGCGTGAATCCTGGAGCAGGTTTTCAGGCGTTTCCTAGCTCCCCGCGGTCCGAATGGCAGGGTGCTGGTGGCACAGCCTCGCCTGTTGTTAGGCTCCCCACCTCGTCGCATACGTCAACATGGGGGTCCTCCCCACGGCGGGCGGAAGCCTTATTCCACAACCGTACGCCGATTTGCGGGGGAGGAATGTGGTGTCACAGCCAGACACCACACTTGCTAGGTGGTAACCTTTAAATCGGCCGCGGTCCGTTAGTATACGTCGGACCCGCGTGTCGCCACTATCAGTGATTGCAGACCGAGCGCCGCCACACGGCAGGTCTAGAGAGACTTCCTAGCACTCAGCCCAGTTGTACAGCCGACTCTGCTAGCGATGGTTCACTGACAAATTACGCTCTCATTTGCCGAGACGATAGTTAGCATAGTCTTCAGCTACGTTATTTGCTACGACCTAGCAAGGCGCCAGTATCCGTACTATTGATATTGTGAATCATGTACTATAAAGAGAGACGTTCTCCATTAATGGATTAAAGTTAAGTATTCCACCAGCTACGTCCGTTTTTCTCAATTCTAATTCCCTTGTCATGTTCCAGACCTCACGCCAGCCTGCGTGAGCTAAAACGCGTGCATTTCGGCCTCCTTTATAAAAACACGTTTGGCTCTCCTGCCAACCACAACAGAAAGTAAGCATAGTACGCTAGCTTCTTTATTTTTATATCACCTGCGTTTGGCAATATTCGTATAGCAAATGTAGATTTGTTTATTCACGTCAGCAGTTGTTTCATATCATGTGTCTCTGCCAAGTAATATAGCTCGATGAAACATGGGCCATACATACAAGGAACCATTACAGTATAGCGCATACGGTAAAAAGGAAATACGCAATGAGACGAACAGAAACGACAATTTCATTCAAAGACAATAATGTCACACCAATTCAGTGAATTATGATGATACGATAGACATTACAAAAGGCGGGACTTGGAGTATAATGGGAAGTGTGGTCACCACGGACTGCAACGCATGCTCCGCAACGTGATCCCATACTGGCTACAAGGCCTGCAAACAATTCTCTTGGCAGGGTCTTCATCACTGCTTTTAACAACTGCTGGATGTTCGTTGGTGCATTTTGACGTACTGTATTACGACTCCCCAACGCATATCACTCTTGCCCGACGAGCTTTAAGTCAGGGAAGGGGCAGCGAGTCCGTTCACTGAATATCTTCTCGTTCCAAGAGTTCCTCTACCTGCGCAATTCGATGTGGTTGCGCATTGTCACTCATAAAAATGAAGTCATTGCCATATGCTCCCTGAAAAAGTACATGGGGAAGAAGTACAGCGTCACTAATAACATGGACTGGTGAGAGTACTGTGTTCAAAGATTTGGAGGTCAATAAACTTATGCAACATCACGTGTCCCCACACTATAACAACTCGGTCGCCAAAACGATCGTGTTAGAGAATGTTCCTGGGTGTATTCTGTGTTTCCAACTTTGACCATACGAGGATAGGTAATGCACCAAGGAACATTGTCGGAGATTATCGTTTTGCTGGTGCATATGTGACGGTGTGAGAAGGCCAAAATTGCACGTGTGTACTGATCTACAAATTTTTGAACATCGTACATTCACCGGTCAATGTTATTGTGACAATGTGCTCCCTCATCATTTGCAGGTGGAGAAGCTCTTGGAACGAACGAATATTGGGCGAGTGAACTGGCCTGCCTTTTTTCCTGCCCTAAATCCCTTTGAAGATGTATGGGATGCGTTGGAGAATAGTATCGCAGCACGTCAAAATGCACATACATCCATCCAGAAGCTGTCAATCAGGCTGGTGGAGGAATGGAACGCCCTGCAACAAGAATTCGTTACCAGCTTTGTGCTCAGCATGGGAGAACGCTGCATAGCATCCACTGCCATTCTTGTTGATCACACACCCTATCAAGAATTATGTCCCGCCTTTTGTAATGCCGAGGAGACCATTTGAATCGCGATGCCTTCGGTATAATTATTGTCTTTGAATAAAAGTGTCGTTTATTTTCATCTCATTGCATATTTCTTTCAGTTACCCTCTGTACTATACTGTATCAGGTCTTTCTAGATATGGTCCGAGTTTCAACGAGATATATTACTAGGCACTGACACATCATTCAAAAGCTACTTTCATCCTTAAGTTGTGCAAACCAGTATACCACTCGTTCAGCACTTTTGATTTCTTGTATCTTCTGCATGACCTCATAAATAACACTAGATGTTTACTGTAGCAGTCAGTACACCAGACAGGCGAGTTGCAATTCCATCCCAGGTTGCTGTTTAGATGACAAGATTCCCTGGCTGTTGCCTGGCCATTCTAAGATAAGGCGATACGGCTGATGGAAAAGGATATTCATTTATTCTTAGCATCAGTAACTAGTCAATTTTCCATTTTGCCATCCTACTGTCAGTTCATTAATATCAATTAACGTTATGTCACAAAATGTCGCGACACCTTTATCATAATTAAGTATGTTGTGTGTTTTCGCATTGTATGAGGTAATCTTCAACCTTATACCTGTGTTGCCTGATATGTTGTAACTATTTAACTAGTAGAGTACAATTACAAGGTATTTTAACGCTTTGTAATTTAACTGCTGTATCATCAAGCATATTTTACATATAAATTAGAGAGATATTTTCGAAGTTATTTCTGTTATTACCTTTTATATTATCTGTGTCGTCTAACTTTTTCAGAGGAACAAGTCGATACTCTGGTCCTCTTATATTGGTGGCTGCTGGGACTTCCCAGAGATATTGGAATTTATGAGCTCTGTTTCAGTCCACGCTAGGGAAAAATATGTTGAATGATGCCAATCGTCGTACATAGGAACAATTCTGATTCGCAGAGGCTGGAACCCCAGAGTTTGTCACTAGTGACACTTCTGTCTCTACCGATTCACTGCATCACTAAGTAGAACACGTTGAGTGGAAGCTTCCTCGTGGAGTTTTATACCAACCTTGCAATTCCGTCGGAGTCAAGATCTACTGTCTCTGTGGCACACGTCAGGTCTAACGGTAGACTGTGGAGCAGCTTACACAATAATGTGGGCGCGCCGAGCGTCACCCTCTGTGTGGTTTCTCATTGTGACATAAGTCGATAATGTTACAGATTTCAGCTGAGAACAATAGGATCATGTTTCTTCATGAAGCCAAATCTTACTGCGAAAGGAAGCCAACTCTTTCAACAGCTGGAATGTTTCTGGTTCTACGTATGATCTTTCTGTGAAAGGAAGTTTACTATTACCAGACCAATTGAAAACTGTTACAGCATGTAGAATGTGTATCTTCTCGTTCCCACTTAACTGACTTGTGGTCAGTCATTACACTATTCTGGTACAATTTAAAAATAAACTGAATCGGGATTCATAAGCACAGCTAGCAACAACTGTGGCCATCTAGAATGGCGTGTGTTTAACAATGCGTGTGGTGGTGTGATCCGCAACAGCACAACAGAGTGTAACGTATCAAGTGATGCACCATCGAATAGCGTCTTTCTGCCGCCATGTAGAGTGACAGCCATTGAGCGTTTATAATGTAGCTTACGAGCTTTTTGTTTCTAAATTTTAATGTTCTGACCCTTAGATAGATATTAAAAAATATTAGCTCCACATTTTTCTCTGATTTCTGCCATTCTTTTTGTCATCCGGTGTTTCGCACGTTCACCTTATCTATCAAGTGGTATCTTTTCCTCCCTCTTTTTCTTTCCCTTTCAACATTGCCTCTAAAGCAAATGTCAGTAAGCATTGTCTTTTTAAGAAAGTGTAATAACCAGTTCTTTTTCCCTTGAAAATCTTCTATAATATTAATCTTTTTTCACCAATCCTTCTTAATACTTCTTCATTCTTAAGTCGTTCTGTTAGTTAATTATTTGCATCCTCTTCTATATTCACATCTTAAAGGCTTTCAGTTATTTTTCATCTTCCTTCCGTATCCACATTTCTGAGCCATAAAAAACCACACTCCACAGAAAAAAAAATTTACCAGTCTTTTCCGCAATTATTTTCTGTTCAGTCTTCCTTATAGTAATTTCTCCATCTTCTTGAATGCTTGCTTAGCCATTGCCATTCTTGTTTCAGTTTCGTGGATGCATGTCACATCCACCTTTATTAAGGTCGCTATAAGTTGAACTTTTTTCGTGTTCAATTGTTTTCTGTCTTATTTTAGGGTTGTCTTCGTTTCCATGTACCGATAATAAAGCCTTTTGGCTTTATTACCATTGATTCTCATTCCATACTCAGGCCAAGCTGTACTCAAATCTTTTGCCATTTTATTCAGTGTTAGTTCATCAGCCAAAAGTACCATGTCACCAGCGAAATTTAGACCTTGTGTCTTTTTTACACCATTACATATACTCTCATTCCCTTCAAAACATTTCTTTGCAATTTACTCCATATGCATCGAAGAAAATATCCTTCATCTCTCTTGAAGCAGAACTCATTATGCCTTCTGATGCACACAACATTTCAGTTTCTATGGAACATCCAGTCGGAACACAGCTAATTACAGATAATTAACAATAGAACAAAAAGAAACTAATATTTTACTCTTTAACTCATAACGCCAAAGAAGTGTACATTGTCTCCGCGATCGGCCATGTATATCTTCATGTAACAGTGACGATGGACAATATGAACTCCGTCATTTCATGCCCGCGTGTCCGCTCGTAAGACTTTTTGTATCTTCCATCTTTCTTGGAATTCTCATGAAAACTAATTATTGCTAAGGGATCCAGCATTCATCTACATCTACATAGATGCTCCGCAAGCCACCATACGGTGCGTGGTGGAGTGCGCACTGTACCAGTAAAAATCACGAGAAATCTAGAAAACCAGTTTGGAAACTGACCGATAAAAGTTCTTTAAATACAGGAAGACTGGATTTTAGCCCATATTTAATCGCACAACCATCTAGTTTTAATTCGATCAGGGAAATCTGGATATGTTTTCTGTGGGTACTCAAGCATTTACATGAAGTGCTTTTAGAAATAGTTCTAGAACAATCAGTGTACTGTATTCTGACTTTCTATGGCAGGAATCTGTATTGTAATGCAAGTGAAAGAATGCAAAGATCTGTTTTTGTGAATTGTGGGCTTTGGTCGAGAGAATTTTAATACTGATCTTATCACAGAAATTTAGTGTGACTTTGCTGGATGTCCATCCAGTTCTGAAAGCGTATAGGGACATTTCTACGCCAGGATCGATGGCTCTACAGCTTTATGATGGTCACAGTAGTAGTAGTAGTAGTAGTAGTAGTAGTAGAAATAGCAGTTTTATTCATGCGTGGATCACTTTTACACAGATATTGCACACGTGGTGGTTTTACAGTTTAATAACAAAATAATTCATGCATATAGTAATTTAGAAATTTACAGGTCCAGTTTGACAAGGATGATCAGCCTTGTCCTTATACATGGAACTATCCTGGAATTTTCCTGAAGTATTTTAGGTAAATCATAGGAAACATGAAACAATTTGGCTGGATGGAGATTAGAGACAATTTTATCCAAAAAGAGCAACCTCGTTCGGTTTATTCCTAGGGTAAATACTGTTTTGTGTATTCGTTCTTCCAAAAAAGTTATTTCATAATGTGGAAAGCTAACACTGCACTGTTCATTTCTCAGTACAAACCACTTCTCACACTATTTACTGACATCAACATCATGATCACGATGTTTGGTTCCTATTTTATGTACTCCAGTCTCCTATTATAGTTTGTAAAACGATGAATCGTCCGTCCATAATAAGTGAGATGTTGAGAACCGAAAGAGGATAAAATTACAGTATTTCACATTGCACAGTTGTTGCGTAAGGCTTTCCAGAACAAAATAAAACACTGTAAAGTGTTGTAGAACGACATAGATTTTTTAATTATTTAACTGTGTTAGAAACCCTTAGTTTTTATTTGTAAGTAACCACTCATTACGTAGAATATATTGATAAACAGGTATTTTTTAAACTGATTTATCAAATAAGTATTTCTTAAAAATCTCTTCAATCTCGTTAGGCAATTTGTAATAAATTTTTATTCATTGGTCGAAAATGAGCTTATATGTATTCTTCCTTGGTAAATGTTCAATCCAGGTGCTGTGCAATAAAAGGTGGGGTCAAGAGAGCACATGGCCATGCATACACTCTGGAAGTTTTGAAAACACCTGTAAGCAAGCGCATGTTGGTATCCGTGTATAATCTTACGTATTCACCCAAATTGGGAATGTTGAGCAGGCCGCGGGGGCCGAGCGGTTCTATGCGCTCCAGTTCGCAACCGCGCTGCTGCTATGGTCGCAGGTTCGAATCCTGTCTCGGGAATGGATGTGTGTGAGGTCCTTAGGTTTAAGTAGTTCTAAGTCTAGGGGACTGATGACCTCAGATGTTGAGTCCCATATTGCTCAGAGCCATTTGAACCATTTTTTTGGGAATGTTGAATTCCTGTCAGACACTCATGGCATACTCAAAATCGACATTAACTATGGCATCGCCTGTGAGAGCACTGGCAATATGTCAGGGAGACTGGTTTCGTCAAGTTTCGGCTTACTATCTAGATACTCATAAGGTAAAACTCCAATCCTACTCACAAGTTGAAACTTTTCCTCATCAGGATACGCAGATCGGGTGATATGCATACCCTCCTGGGGTAGTGTGACAACAAGTTTCTGGAGTGAAGTCTGACTGAAATGTACAGAGTCAAGGAAGTGGAACATAATGTTTGGCGTCATGCATTTAGATAAAGAAATATACTTCTCTACACTGTTCTTACTTGATCTTATCTTTCTGCATACTGTAATTAGCCAATCACTCAACTAGAAAGTGAGCGTCTATCACTCAGATTATGGAAGAAAATGGGTAAAATGGGTGTCTGCCAAGGTAATGTATACTTCTTATTGCATGCATTGTGAGCTGCACCACAAAACTTACCCCCAAGATGACAATTATCTCTATGGGTAGTTTCAACTTTTCTATCTAATGGCAGCCCACAAATACAACTGTTAACGGCATCATTGTATAATTTTTTATTCTCATCCAACTCGGTCAAGGGGATATTGATGCTGTAAAGCCTATCAACATCCCATGAGAGGTTTTCAAGCTCATAGAACAACCAAACTAGAGGATTTTCCTAGACATAAGATTCATAGCTGTTAAGACTGATACAATTTGGTATGATGCCACATATGATACTTGCTTTTTAGGGTGCTATTTGAGGCTAAGGAGTTCCCTTCACAGCGGGTGATAGGGACAAGGAGACATTTGAACTCAGCCTATACAACAAAAGGACCTTGCTCCTGGTGGTGAGCGTTCTTGAATTTGATGAAGTTGTTTTCTTCCGAAGGAGTAAGAACTTGTACTGGTAACTTGGATTCAAAGTCCTTCAGATGCCATTTTAAATACTTGTCTTCTGAAAAGGTATTTAGCCACCTGAAGCAAATATGCTCTTTATCCTTGTACTTACTTACCTGTGACATGCCATACATAATGCTGTTTATCAGCTTCATACAAGAGCAGCATGTTTACATCAAGATTATGCTCACCTGCATATTTCGAAAAATGGAGTGGTCCAAGTACAGTATGCTTGTTCTGCTCATCTGACTGTTTTTCGTCTCCAGGCCATAACCATGAACGGATATTCCGGGATTTTGAGCCTCAAATTTTTGTATGCCCTGAGTATTTACGGGGAACTCGATACCACTGAAGTTATAGCATCCACCAATGTTGCGACCTCGTTCGTCTCGAGATGCTTGCTGCACATGTTTCTTGTAATTTCTCCGGAAAGCCAGGATTGACCATTCAAAGCAAGCGTTATCCTTTCCATTTTGGACATTAATACATGCCTTCTTATCAGCTATATGCTCTGGGAGCTTGTTATAACAGGACCCTTTTCTTAACGGATCAGAGACATGGATATGAATGTCTAGGTGTTGTATTTGGTTGAGTGCCTTAGCTGACTCTCTAACTTCCACCTCGGAAATCTGGGACAGTGTAGCACCCAAGGTGGGTTCACGATACCACTCAGTGATTGATATGTTCCGAGATATAAGGCCATTTAGCCTCAGATGTTAAGCAGGCTTTTCTTTTCAGCAGCACCCTGCTGCTCGTGGTGGGTGAGTGAACTAGTAGCAGACTACTGCATTACATATCATGGCATTATATCATCGACCACATGAGACTTCGAGAAGCTCCGTCTCCAGCAGCAGGACACATGCTTCTAGAAACCTGACTGGGTTGCGATACCCTCTTGCTGAATTCTCAGTTCTAGTGAAAGAGATACGCCCATCAAAGGCCCTAGCAACCGCTGGCTATTCTAGAGGTATTATGGTGCCGCTAATCTGATGTCCTTCACTATTAGTATCGGCTGGAGCACTACCACTAGCCATAGATTCATTATCATTAACAGTACAACTAGAAGGTAGCTGTGTCCACCCAGTGGGTGATGGCTTTGAGGAGGAAGCGCCTTCTGGGGTGAGGTGTATGCGTCGAGGCACACATATGATCCGTTCCTGGGGAATGTGAACAGTAGGAGAAGGATGAGGTGGCGATGGTGAAGCCCAGTGGGAGCACCCTGGTTGCGGCGATGCCCAGTGATGGTGCTGTTGTTGCTGCTTGTTGGCGCCTTCACCACGGCCAGCCTCGGGGGCTGGGAGATGGTGTGTTCTTCGTCTTCTTCTTCCGACTGCACAACCCATGGACGCCAGAGGGTAAGCGATAGTGCTGCGGAGGATAGTGCTGCAATGACCACAGCTGATTTTGTCGCCTCTCATACATCCCAGAGTGGCGGTGATATATACCGCTGGGTTGCGTGTTACATTCTTGCCACTGCAATCACTGCTCTAGGAACCACTCGTTGTGGTGCTTGTGGCGACTGTGCTGCCTCTGAAACATGCGAATAACGAAAAAAAATTAAGTTCAACACTCAAGATTTTTTAAAGGTATATGCTGCAAACAAACTACATTGAAGAAGAATGATAATTATATACCGTAATGAGGGACAGTTGCATTATAATCACCTTTTCCACTTTGGTTCCAAGGATTGAGCAGTTCAGTTGAGCTTTCTGGTAGTTCTCACTTAATCCAGTAATTCCTCATCCTCCTCCAATAGGGCGAGATGGCGCTCCTTTCCGCTAACTTAGCAGCCGCCATCTCATGCACCCACTCTGTTATTTCACCTTCGCCTTGGGGCCACATATGTTGCTCACTGATGCTACCTACGACAGTAAGATACTGAACGTAATTATTTTTTGAAAATGTTAGAGACATTCACACAGAAAATCGTATTCTTTATCTCAATGGAATATAAATAGAAAATCGTATTCTCTTGTTAACTGAGTTTACTTATGTATGAAACACACTGAATTTGAAAATCCTATTCAGCTTCTTACAAAAGTAAATCGGTAGCTCCTGGCTCTCAGCCTCCACACACACCCCTATGTTTCCTTCTTCTTCCATAGAAACACCTAGAAAAGGAAAGAATATGTCTCAGACAACTGGATGCACCATGTTACGAAAAATAAATGTATATACAGTCCTATCATTATCACCACAGTACATTAAGTGAATAAAAAAATATTTTCTCTAACAGCTACATGTTATTGCACTTAAGCTATTGCTGCACCGACTCGATTATTGTTGCTGAGGTTGTTGTAACAATGGTCTCTCAACCTCCAGCTGCCGATGTATATCGACCAACATCTCAGGGATGAAGGCTTCAATGACAAGAAAAAAATCAAGGTTGTAATACCAGTTACAGAATAACAATTAATTCGTCGCACACTGAAATTATAGCAGCGAACCATTCAAAAGCTCTGTAGTACAGAGGTATGCCGCTACCGACTATGATCTAAACAGGTGCTGTGAGGGATGTTAAAATTACATGGTAGACTGTCCTGGTGAAGGCGTTTGCTGCTGCAACCGCTGTTGATGCTGTCGCTGGAGATCGTGGTCTTAGTTTGTTTTTTCCTGAAAAAAAAAATTGTCACAAGAACACACAATCAACCACACAGGCGAACTGACGAAGGCAGAATGAGAGCGACTGCACCAAGACGATGGTTTATATAAGCGCTACCACTTCACGCAGCATTTCACCCAGGGAACCAATAAGACGGCAGCATTCCTCTCCGCCTGCTGATGAATGCCGGTCTGAGCACACAGAACAAGTTGATGTTTGGTTGCTGGGGAAATGTGAGGGATCTACCGAGGTCCATCGTCCGCATTGTGGATGGTCCCGTGTCTGCAAGTCGCTGGAATAATATGTTGATTTTTTTTTTCCAAATGAAATGCGGGAATGAGAGAATCATCTTCTATTCAGTGTAACACCCGCTCCTTCGGAAACGGCGCACGAAATGTGAGAGATCTACCGAGGTCCCTCGATCATATAGGGGGCGATCCCGTGTCTGCAAGTCGCTGGAACAATCTGGTGATTTCTTTTTTCCAAATGAAATGCGGGGATGAGGATGTCGATCGATGATTTCTCAAATAACGTTATTATCTAAAGTACAGCAAATTCACAGAATGAAATAATAGGACTCGGTTTCGCTGTTTACATCGTTCGGACTTCACTGAATCATTAAGCTTGTTCTGATGCCAGCACAAACTCTAATCGGAACGTACTGAACGGCTTAAGTCGGACACAGATGTATGAGAATGTGCTGTAAAGTAATGTCTCCGAATTTCGTATTCTATTCTCAATATCGGCTGATGTTTTCTAAGTCATCCATATTACTCGATCAACTTTCCCTTTTTCCTGATGCAAGTTGCAACCAACTGCCGCTAGAGGGTTCCGAATTGTAGCCTGTAAGATCGCAGTGTGTAACGTAACTGTGTCGGTGGGTGGTGTAATCGATTTTCGAATCTGAAGGGTTCGTCCACACATGGAGCACCCTCTCCTTCAGCATGACGATACCAGACTGCAGACGAGCGCTGCGATATCTGCAACCGACGGCTTGGACTGACTACTATCGATCACTCTCCATTCAGTCATGACATGGCCCCAAACGATTTTCACCTGTTTTCCAAAGCTTAAAGACCACTTCCGAGGACTTCTCTTTGATAGTACGGAAGTGGTGCAAGCAGAGATGAGGTTTTGGTTCCGCCAACAAAGCTAAACATTCTACAGTGACGGCATCAACAAACTGTTCTCTCTTTGGGAGAAATGTGTTCGTCTCCAGGTTGACTCTGTTGAGAAATAAATATATAGAATGTTAATAAAGTTAGTTTTATTTAAAAATCATTAAGAGTTTTCACATAACAAATTCGGAGACATTACTTTTCGACACACCCTCGTAAATGTTATGTGTGGCAACAGCATGACACTCAGAAGTCTAAACACAGAGACAAACACCCCCAGCAATACTCAACAAGGAGTCTAGTTTTGAACAGTATTATCACCTATAAGAATATGATCTCTTTTCTTAAATACTCTGTATATCCAGTACATATGCTGGAGTATAACTAACTATAATACATTCAGAAAAAGCACTCCGTCTTCAGATCACAAGTGGTCCATCGGGACCATCCGACCGCCGTGTCATCCTCAGATGAGGATGCAGATAGGAGGGGTGTGTGGTCAGCACACCGCTCTCCTGGTCGTTATGGTGGCTTTCTGTGACCAGAGCCGCTACTATTCGGTCGAGTAACTCCTCATTTGGCATCACGAGGCTCATCACACCCCGAAAAATGGCAACAGCGCATGGCGGCCCAAGTGGTCACCCATCCAAGTGCCGGCCACGCCCGACAGCGCTTAACTTTGGTGATCTGACGGGAACCGGTGTATCCAACGCGGCAAGGCCGTTACTACTACATTCAGAGGGCACACAAAATGACAAAACACCAAAAACGTAACACATTACCAGATCTAATATGGCGTAGGAAACACCTTGGCATTCAAAACAGCGCGTAGCGTTGCGCAGCTGGCGGCTCACCTCCAACTGCGCAACGCTACGCGCTGTTAGCATCCAGCTGCCGCTGCCCAACACTACAATGGCAGACAACAATACAAACCAGCCACAGACTGCACACGGCACAGCCAGTGATTTTCATACAGAGCACTACGTGGTGGCGGCGTTACCAATAAAAAAACCTAAACAGCCTACTTACAACAGGTCTTTTATGGTTTTCAAGGGAACCTTATACCACTCTCCCTACAATGTGTTGGTAAGTTCACGTAACGATGATGGAGGGGAGAGCGATGATGCATCCTCAAAAGTAGATCACAGAGACTTACAAATTTTGCGGTTTGATGACTGGTGACAAGAGGATATGGGACAATTCATTCTCTCTCTCACAAAATCAGTCCTGTGGGTGTAAGCTGCGGCACTGTTGTTTTGGAATACAGTATCACCGTTAGGGAATAGTTTGTATCATGCAATAGACCAGATCGGCCAAAATGCCCACACTATCCTTGGCACTAATGCCACTTTGCAGAGCATCCATGGGGCTATGGAATAAAACGATACAGTTGATCACCCGACCAAATGGCATACATCCAATTCTCTACAGTCAAGGTTTTATTGACTTTGACACTACGTTTACCTGTTACGGGCATTTGCATCACTAATGTGTGGTTTTACAATCCCAGATCGCCTTGCTTATGGGGCTCCTTTTGTGTTCTTTTAGTGCTGACAGCTTTCGCAAGTGCGACATTCAGTTCTGCAGTGACTTTTGCAACGGTATTCCTCTTATTTTTCGTCCGAATACCATACTCCTCTTCTATGACCGCCCCTCAAGATCACTCAACGCACTTTCGACCGCTTTGTGACATAGAGGATAATGTTTTTTCCGCTTTCCGTGTGTGCGGTATCAATCTTCGATGCGGTACCTTGAAACAGCAAACACTTTGACTGTATTGGTTACGGAAATACTGAAGATGACTGACACCAACCATTTGCCCACGTTCGAATTCACTTAGCTCCGACATAATGCCCTCACAACCAACAACAAAACTTTTCTAACCACGACTGAAACTTGCAACGTGTTGAGGACATTGCACAGGTCCCGTTTGTGGTCAGATATAGTAGCGCAATCTACAGGCTTAATCTAGCATCTGAATTTATGTCCAAGTCTGCATTTCTCGCGGTGCTTCCATATATTCGTTCAACCCTTCCCAATTTAATTGGAAATTGAAGGTTTCAATAATAAACGTTAACATGATAAATGTTAACCATCTACTGTTCAAATTGTTCAAATGGCTCTGAGCACTATGGGACTTAACTTCTGAAGTCATCAGTCCCCTAGAACTTAGAACTACTTAAACCTAACTAACCTAAGGACATCACACACATCCATGCCTGAGGCAGGATTCGGATCTGCGACCGTAGCGGTCGCGCGGTTCCAGACTGTAGCGCCTAGAACTGCTCGGCCACTCCGGCCGGCCATCTTCTGTTAATTTATATTTAATTTATTGCCGTTTTTACTATGACTGTGAGTGTGGATGAGATCTACTTTTTCCAACTTCTTACTCTCGACAGGAGTGTCAAAGGTAGTGTGCTTTGGTGTTTCCTGTGATGATGGTATGCTAATGATTATATGTAACCTGCCCATGGAGAGTCTCTAATGGAACGCAGCAAGTTTCTCATGCAGGAATTGCCATGGACAGAAATAGCCACTGACTGATGGAAATCCGCTGAATACGCTAAATATGATAAGGTGAATATTGTCGGGTAAATAAAAAATTAAAAATTTCAATTGCAAAATAGATCTAATAATTAAAAGACGTATAAGGAATGTAGATAATCGTAGGCGATATTTCTTGTCTTTCCCTTGTTTTCCATAAGCTGCGTATGTCTAAACGGGACCTAAAATTCGTTTGGCGTCAGCAGTGTTCGCCAAAGTTTGCTAGTGTTAGCTGTCAGTAGGATTATCTCATTTAATTTCACTTACGTCTTCTGAAGGATACGGGTACGTTACATCATCTTTCCCTTTCTAGATGAAGTTGTAACATTCATGTCCTTGTACTTCACAGACTCAAAGCAATGGAAGGACGGGCCTTCGTGCGTATGCCTCCGTAGACTGTTCGAGTGGGAGAAGGTAATTGTATGCAGTGGGTGAGGCGCGATTGCAGCGTTCAAGGTTTTGTTAGAAGAGAGATATGTGTGTCTGTTGTCAAGCTAGACGAAGGTCTCTTGTAGAGGATGCTTTCAGAAGCAATGACGTCCATCTTGTTAAATCTGTTTCGATATTATGTCGTTTTTATGCTGGGCAGATACAACAGAAAAATCCTGTGACAGTACCGCTTCCAGTGTGTTTCAGTTATCTAAAAGTTTTTATAAAATGCGTTACACTAAGCCATTCGAGTGTGTTACGTCCTGTCACTATGGAGTTCTTCGAAAATAAAATATCTGGACTGACTTGATACGGCACTAGTAAGATGGCCGACTCATAAAATCATCAGAGATCTAGTTCAAGGAACATCTTATTTCTCAAGATTTACATATTCTGTACTCATCACAATCGGTTAGAGGAAACAGTGTATTACGGTAATGTACCTGTGGTCGTTCTGTCCGCAGACGGAGAAAAGAACGTTTAACTGATACACTACACTAGCATCCAAAACACAAGCGCGATAGGGCAAGAAGGACACGGAAAGAATAAATATCCCAATAAAATGCCCATTTATGCAGGAGCATGCAACATGCAGATTAGACCATGAGTGGGAGAAAGTGGCAGGCTGCACAAGCACAGGAACGTCTTGGAAAAAGATAAGTTTTGTTACGTTGAGATGGTGATATAGCTAAGTATCATGTTCGATGGAAGTACGTAACGTTAAATATTGGTTGGTGCTATAAAGTAATATGCGTACGAGTAACTCCCAGGCGCTAGACGTAAGACTTTTCACAGTTCTTCGACCTAAATTTGTCCATATCAGATGGAAATGGGTGGTATCTGCAACTCAACGCACTATCGTCCGCTTTGTGACATAAAGGATGATATTCTCCCGCTTTCCTTGTGGGCGGTATCAATCTTCTATGCTGTACCTCTTCGGCTGTATTGGCTAATTGTATGTTTATCTGCTTCAGTCATGTTTTAATATTGTGTAATTTTTTTTGGACATAGTTGAGTGCTAATTGTCTACAGAGTCAGGCTTACCTGCTTCTGTAACTGTTGTAAAAATCCTGTTCAGGAAGGGGCATCTTGGTTTTACTTAGTCTTTAACCCCAAGTATACGTACCCTCCGTCGCCCCACCATACATAATACTGCAGTGTGCGAAGGAGCAAAATGCAGGTATATAAATAAATACCGTACAGTAGACTTATCCACGACATTTACTAATGGAACAAGTTGATGAACATTTTGAAGAGAAAAAGAGTAGAGTGGAAGGAGAGACGACTAGTGCAGAAAGTAAGAGTAAGGACTGGAAATGAAATATCGGTAGAAAGCAGCATTTGAAGGAGTGTCGATCTAGGTTGTTGCCCCAACCCTTTGTCGTTCAACTTATACCAAGAAGGTCTCGTGGTGCTGCCGTGGACGCGGAAATAGGCAGAATCTATTCATCCAATGCATGAAGCGGGAATTGTTGGCTTCGGCTATCCATGCATGGATCACGGCCAGGCCCAAACTTTCATGTGCCATCATCCATGAGTCACAACCTGCACTCGTACTTTACGTATATTCCCATCCAGGCAAGGACATGTTTATTGCTACTCACTATGGTCAATGTATTTCTTTATTGCAAACTTCTTTAAATTTGAACAGAATATCTGTTCCTATTGCAAACTGGGACAGTTTTTCACAATTGGAAAAAACCTTACTTTTCCGGAGTAATTTTTGTTATTTCAGAAAAAGACTGGAGAATACATACGTTGACTGCTACCATTTCAAAATAAAATAAGAAAATACATTAAACTACTGAGAAGTGTCAAAAGGTATAATACTCTCCGCAGCTATACAGGGTGAAAAGTATTTAAACCGACAAACTCTGGGAGGTTGTAGGGGACATCCAAACAAATATTTTTCCCTAATGTAATTTTTTCCTATGAAAAGTATTTAAACCGGTAGAGGAAGATTTATCTGGCGGCAAATTAATTAAACCAACAAACACTTTTCCATTTTTTTATGACCAAGAGACAACACATTAACAGAACCCAACTTCAATTACAGTAGATTCTCAAAAATGCCTCCATTAACACGTAAACAAAGGTTACACCGTCGAATCATGTTCTGTTTGACACGGGCAAAAACCCCAGGATTATCCTGAATTGTTCCTGCTACTGCTACTATCTGGGCAACAAGATGCTCTTCTGATGCAACAAGAGTTCCGTAAACAAGGTTGCGCATCCCTCCCCACACAAAAAAGTCCAGAGGGGACATATCTGGGGATTGAGCAGGCCACGGTACAGGACCACCTCTGTCGATCCACGTTTCTGGGAACCGTTGGTCCAGGAATCGAAGCACACGACGACTGAAATCTGCCGGCGCCCCGTCATCTTGGAACCACATGCGTTGTCTTGTAGGGAGCGGGACGTCTTCCAGCAATTTTGGCAATGCTCTGGCGAGAAAATTGTAATTTTGCCTGCCATTTAGTGGCCTTGGTAGCAGATACGGCCCAATTAAACAGTCCCCAACAACACCAACCCACACATTAACGAAGAACCGCAACCTGATGAGCGTAGTAACTGTGGCATGTGGGTTATCCTCACTCCAAACATGCGAATTGTGCATGTTGAAGACTCCATCACGCCCGAATGTTGCTTCATCGGTAAGAAACACAGAGGTTAGAAATGTAGTGTGCATTTCACACTGTTCCAGGTACCACTGCGAAAACTGTGCTCTGGGTGGATAATCAACTGGTTCCAGGTTGTGGACACGCTGTTAGTGTAATGGACGTAACAATTTCTCTCGAAGGACTGTTCTTACATTCGTCTGATTCGTCCCCATGTTACGTGCAATTGCACGAGTGCTGATTGAAGGATCTCGCTCCACATGCTGCAAGACAGTTTTCTCAAATTGCCGTGCGACGGCGTCCCTGTCCAGGTAATCTGCTAAATGGCCCGGTCTCACGCAGACGTTGGTGCACAGCAGCAAAGGTCGTATGATGCGGGATACGGCGATTAGGATATTGTTGTTGATAAACCCGCTGTGCAGCTCGTCCGTTGGGGTGCGCTACGTAGTACGCATCAACCATATCAGTGTACTCACTACAGGTGTATCGCTCCATTAGTAAATAGAGACAGTGCCTACTACACTGGTGGACAGCAGTTGCCTACAACTGAAGAGCGTAATACGGCCTCTAACAACTGAAGATCTTAACACGGCCTTTAACAACTGAAGAGCGTAATACGGTCTCTAACAACTGAAGAACGTAATACGGCCTCTAACAACTGAAGATCTTAACACGGCCTTTAACAACTGAAGAGCGTAATACGGTCTCTAACAACTGAAGAACGTAATACGGCCTCCACCGGTTTAAATAACCCTCGTAGGAAAAAACGACATTAGGGGAAAATATTTGTTTTGATTTCCCCTACAACATCCCAGAGTTTGTCAGTTTAAATACTTTTCAACCTGTATAAAATAAAGTTGTAGTGGGAATTGTAGCTCACCAGAACCAACATTTGACTGCATGATGAATGAAAGTAAATACAGGACACAAGAAAGAAAGATGATTTTTATAGTATATGCATATAATTTCTGCATTACATCACAACTACGACGGAATCTGATGCATCTGATTTACGTTTTCGTTTGAAAGCTTAATAAAAAACGACAGTTGTTAAGGAAGATAGTGATATTACTCTGCCATGTGTTCAGTGAGTGAAATTACAACCCCATGTCAATGAGTTCAAGTTGTTAATGACATATCATATCGTGGAACAAATGTACTGTGACTGCAGTGTCAGAATTCTCATGCTCTCAAAATTATTAGTGTACTTTCTTCCTAGAGTAATACTGCGAATGTCATAAAATTTATTATTTCGAACAACACAGCACATGCAGTAAAATTCTTGTGGCAATATAATACGGGAGAACGGCCGGTATACAAGTCAAATACTTTCAAATACAAGTGTACTTGCAAAGAAATAAAATGGTTTTGGCAGATTACATAAATGCAAACATCAGATTAAAAATTCCAAAACACCAGCTACCAAGATCAATGGAACAGAAAACTGCACACCACCTATAACAGCGATTACTGGGCTATTTCGTTATTGGTGTCCATTTGGTAAAACACGTATCAGATGTTGACATGCAGCCATTCTCGTTCATAGAGCCCAAGGGATTGGTCAGAGAAATTGGTAGGATTGTATGCTGGCACCATCTCTAAGTGTCAATGTTTTTTCCAATTTGGCATACGGACGCCCTGACTTATCGCGTAAAGTGTGGGAGTGCTTCAACAACCATGACTCACCTGTGTTGACATGTGCCTTCCAAAAGGTCCTTTTAGTCGCCTGAATGTAACCGCCTGTTGTAATTTATTAGACGTCAGTTTTGTTTGTGACTGCTTGACACGGAAGTATTAATTGTGAGTTCTGCATTTCCCTCTAGGGTGTCGCACTCAGTGGTTGATAATCGACACAGACACACGGTAAATACTTAAAAGTAGGTCGCACCAGAGCCCTACATGAGGTCTCATTTACAGATGAATTACACTTTTCCAAAATTATTCCAATAAACCGACGTCGACCATTCGTCTTCCCTACCACAATACTCACATGCTCACATGCTCGTTCTATTTCATATCGCTATGTAACATTACGCCCAGATATTTAAACGGAGCTACTGCGTCAGTCAGCACACTACAAATGCTGTATCCAAACATTATGGGTTTGTTCTTCCTAGTCATCCGTGTTAACGTACATTTTTCTGCGTTTAGAGTCAGCTGCCATTCATCATACCAGCTAGAATCGCCATCTCTCGTCCGGAGGAATTACTTGCAGTGAGTTTTAACGCTGTCCTTAGAGTAATATGTTGATCTTCGGTTTCAGGCGTTGCCTTTTGAGTGTTTAAACTCCGGAAATCAAGTTTAACAAAATGTAAGATCCTAGGAAAAAATTGGCTTAGGTTGCTGTAGATGAAAAAGAAGAGTTGAAACAATAGTTTGCCTTGCATAGAGACACCCGTGTCTGCGTGACTTGACAACAATTATTGGATGTTAACGGAAACTAGGTTGGATTTAAAAATTATTAGCTCCAGAATAAATGCATCTGAATGGACTGAAGATTAATAGTGGAAGCACATTTGTTTCAGCTTTGTAAGACTCTTTCGCGTTCCAACTAATGCGTATTGGCGTCAATAACTAGGCCCGAAAGGCCATTTACAAAGATTTAACTCTTCATCTGTGTACTAAAATTGTTATTGATTTATAATTCTCCTGGAGCGCTAACGCAAAAACGAAGAAATTAACTAGGTGCCTACATTTGTATAAAAATCAGCAAATTTGCAACTTTTCGCTTTCAAAATAGCTCACAAAAGGAAGCAAATGTGCCAAAATAGCATTTCAATTCGTCTGGATGTGTTTACTAAGACCTGAAACTGACGATGTAGTACTGCTGTTGTTGTTGATGACGCCGTGAGACCACTTGCATACTCTCAAGTACTACGAGTTGCATCTCCCTTCAAATAGGGTCTTAGAAAGTGAAATGTATCCTCCGAACGGTATGCTTCTATACGATGCTGCACATAATAACAGCGAGTTTGTGTTATTCTAATACAGGTAGACTATTTGTAATGGGTGGAATAGGTCCTCGAACGTCTATGGCAAATAAGCTGCTTTGACGAAGAGCCTCTTTACTGGGCAAGCATGCTTACACATATTAGTGCGGTGGCAGAGGACTCAGAGGTAGCCTGTTTGCTGGAAGAAACGTTCATCATCAGGATCTACTCGGTAATGGGAGCAGAGGTTGCACATTATCAGGCTGTTCCTCGAAGACGTGGATTGATACTCACGTGTACTTAACAGTGTCTAGTAGAGCGAGATTATGTGACACTGATGATAGTAATGAGGTGAGGATGGCAACTCGGCTCCGATTTTGAAGCAATTGAAGAGCAGTATGGTAAGATCCTCTCCCTCCCCTCACGTCGTAACCAACGATACAAAAGTTACAAACATTCCACATGCAATCATCAAAGTGATCCGTACCAAACAGATGCACATACACATAATACATAATACAATATTTCATGATGAAGAGGTGACTCTGTGTGTGAGAGAAGAAATACGTACAGCTAGGGAAGTAGAAATTCATTTGAAATGAAGAATACAGTGCCAGTCTCATATCTCCCAGCTTAAAGATTCAGGGATGTTTCATCTTAGCAGGCAATTTGTCACATCATACAAATTTTGCAGTGAGTTTCTTACATGTTTTGATGTGAATCAAATAGGTAGCAGCTCAAAGTTTACGGATGAGGTAGCGTGGCAGTAATATCCGTTAGAATGCCTCGTGTGCATGTGTGGTTGTATAATATTATTAGTGTTCTCTGTGCAGATGTTACATTTTAAGAATTTTTAGTCCAGATTAAAGAACTTATTTCGTAACACGATATTCTGCCATTAGAGAAAGTATGCTTAGACCTCGCATCGCAACTGAGGCACCTGCGTTGAGTAGCGGATTTTAATTTCTTCGTGAAACAGCAAGTGTGATGCTAATGAGGCAAGGAGAGGAGCGTGAGCGTATCCAGCAAGCATACCTACGTTAACAACATAAAGTACCGACTACGTGAAGCCTTCAAAGCGCTCTCGTAAGAAAAAAGCAAAAATTATTGTTATTACTTCTTATAAACTCGTTATTCCTCTTCTGGGCATCTGTATCCGACGAGAACGTAGTTATTCCAACGTCACTGAAGAACCTTGAACTGATCTAGGCATTAGCTTCCTTTAAACGTAATAACGTCGGTTTTTAACGGAATCTTGTAGTAGATCTTTTGTTTCTTACCAGCCAATTGGTTTCCATAAAAAGTCTCTAGTTGTATATCTTTCGATGACAACTGTACAACTACCGAAATCGAAAAAACTCAGTAGAAGCCAAAACTAAGTGTAAAAACTTTTGGAAGCTAAGTGCTTTGAATTAAAATAATAAAGAAATAACGATGTTATTACCCGCAATTAAGCATAAGAAATTCTTTTCCCGCCAGGGAGGGAATCGTTACTAGAAAAAAAGCATATTTGTGAGAGAGGCAACTAATTATTGTACTGTGAATGCAAATGAATAAAAAAACGTTAACTTCCTTTGTTTCACTGAGAGTAACTATAAATTTCTTCTAATATACGTAAGTACATTCGGACGAAAAATCAGAGACCTAGTCAATGATACTTGCTTCTTATGCTAGCGAGGGCCTTTGAAAATTCCAAATAATTTACAGGGTGTTTCAAAAATGACCGGTATATTTGAAACGTCAATACAAACTAAACCAGCAGCGCTAGAAATACACCGTTTGTTGCAAATATGCTTTGGATAACAGTAGATTTTCAGGCAGACAAACTTTCGAAATTACAGTAGTTACAATTGTCAACAACAGATGGCGCTGCGGTCTGGGAAACTCTATAGTACGATATTTTCCACATATCCACCATGCGTAGCAATAATATGGCGTAGTCTCTGAATGAAATTACCCGAAACCTATGACAACGTGTCTGGCGGAATGGCTTCACATGCAGATGAGATGTACTGCTTCAGCTGTTCAATTGTTTCTGGATTCTGGCGGTACACCTGGTCTTTCAAGTGTCCCCACAGAAAGAAGTCGCAGGGGTTCATGTCTGGCGAATAGGGAGGCCAATCCACGCCGCCTCCTGTATGTTTCGGATAGCCAAAAGCAATAACACGATCATCGAAATATTCATTCAGGAAATTAAAGAAGTCGGCCGTGCGATGTGGCCGGGCACCATCTTGCATAAACCACGAGGTGTTCGCAGTGTCGTCTAAGGCAGTTTGTACCGCCACAAGTTCACGAAGAATGTCCAGATAGCGTGATGCAGTAATCGTTTCGGATCTGAAAAATGAGCCAATGATTCCTTTGGAAGAAATGGCGGCCCAGACCAGTACTTTTTGAGGATGCAGGGACGATGGGACTGCAACCTGGGGCTTTTCGGTTCCCCATATGCGCCAGTTCTGTTTATTGACGAAGCCGTCCAGGTAAAAATAAGCTTCGTCAGTAAACCAAATGCTGCCCACATGCATATCGCCGTCATCAATCCTGTGCAGTATATCGTTAGTGAATGTCTCTCGTGCAGCAAAGGTAGCGGCGCTGAGGGGTTGCCGTGTTTGAATTATGTATGGATAGAGGTGTAAACTATGGCGCATGAGACGATACGTGGACGTTGGCGTCATTTGGACCGCAGCTGCAACACGGCGAACGGAAACCCGAGGCCGCTGTTGGATCATCTGCTGCACTAGCTGCGCGTTGCCGTCTGTGGTTGCCGTATGCGGTCGCCCTACCTTTCCAGCACGTTCTTCCGTCACATTCCCAGTCCGTTAAAATTTTTCAAACAGATCCTTTATTGTATCGCTTTTCGGTCCTTTGGTTACATTAAACCTCCGTTGAAAACTTGGTCTTGTTGCAACAACACTGTGTTCTAGGCGGTGGAATCCCAACACCAGAAAAATCCTCGGTTCTGAGGAATAAACCATGTTGTCCACAGCACACTTGCACGTTGTGAACAGCACACGCTTACAGCAGAAAGACGACGTACAGAATGGCGCACCCACAGACTGCGTTGTCTTCTATATCTTTCACATCAATTGCAGCGCCATCTGTTAATGAAAATTGTAACTACTGTAATTTCGAAGGTTTGTCCGCCTGAAAATGTACTGTTGTCCCAAGCATATTGCAACAAACGGTGTATTTCTATCGCTGCTCGTTTAGTTTTTATTGGTGTTTCAAATATACCGGTCATTTTTGAAACACCTTGTAAGTGTGGAGCATTGTGAAAATATTTCAGTGAGGGTGGCTGTAAATAAGTTGGACTGACTAGTAACAATTTACTTCCCACTGGGTCACAATTTCTTTTATATACTGTACCATCTGTTAGTCTGGAATCTAATTTGACAACTTCATCCTCCTCTATGAGAGTGTATGGTCTTTCATTTAGTCGACTGTAATGTTCGCTGGTGCTGTGATGACTGGGATATCTGCAACGCTTTAACGATTGTCTAAAGAATTCCCTGAAAGTCCATCGTCACCATTATATAAACATCCATTTTTAAACTACTAGGACATTATGTTTCTAAAGCTTAACAGCCCATCTTGTCATTCGTTCTGACTGATGCTTCTCGCATGTTAGTCAGCTTAAAGAATGATGACCAATCAGAAAAGCGTAAGATCTGCCGCACAAATAGAGCGCGAACTTACTGATTGCGCAAAAAATTGGAAGGAACTTTTTCTGGGACTTGGAGAGTACTCTGGAAACGTAAGTAATTACTCTTTCAGCATCAATGCGTAATTCCGTCGCTGAATTATCGTCAAAAAGTGCCAAGAATGGTGAGATAACAGCACCTGCTTGAGGGTACTGCAAGACGTTTCTTCTATCTCGCAGAAAGAAAATTTGCCTCCCCCTGCACTATTTCTTGTAGTGGCAGTGCCTAGCAAATTCCAAGAAAGCCTCTCACATCAAGAATATGCAGAGGAGTTAAAAAATCTGCTCTACTCATAGACGTACCTCATTTTGAGTTACTGGTCGACTTTCAACGCTTGTACGTTTGGGCGCCTGCGTTCGGCATTAACAGGCAACATGAACCTTCGTATATCTTCTGTATTTGCCACTTTATCGATACGAGGTCCTGATGGTCTTCGTGACTGCCGTCGATACTACGTTCGGGAGCCCGTCTTTCGGTGTACCCTAAGCTGGTGTGTAGGCATATACGTTGCCAGCACTTGAGGAGGTCATCTGTTGACATGACATCCCTCATTACGTTGTCGGCTTCAATAATACTCGCTCTCACTGTGTGAAACAGCTGCAAACCACTCTGTATATACGACTGCATTGTATTCCTCTGGCATTTAGCTCTGTTTTCTAGTTCTTCTTTAGCTAAGAGTGGCTAATGTTTAATCATAGACGCTGTTGTATCTGCGGGGACCTTAGGTTAGTAAGGGGAATGTTCTATTTGTATTCTAGTTTCTGCTCATGAAGGCTACTGCTTTTGTGTAGTTTTACTGAATTCACGACGATAACGACGTTTGAGGGACGGAGTGTCTCATCCAAGAATATCTCACAAAGAATCCGGACACAAGTACAATTTGTAATAGCAGCGTCGTCTAGAAGAACCTACACTCCATGCTGATAGCATGTTTATTCAACACTATCCGAAAACCTGGCGTTGCCCGCGTGTGTATTGATTCCAATTTTATCTGCCTATCTTCTCACTCCCCCTATTTGTATCTATCTCCTTTGCCCTCCTCTCTGTTCATCTCCTCTGTCTTTTCCCCTCTGTTCACCTCTTCCCCCCCCCCCCCCTCTGAGTCCATCTCCTCCTACCACTCCATCTTCTCCACACTCCCTTTGTCATTTCCTCCCCCCTCTCTCCATCTCCTCCTATTCCCTTTCTTTCCATCTCCTCCTCCTCCTCCTCCTCCACCTCTCTCTCTCTCTGTCCATCTTCTTTCCCTGTCTCAGTATATTTTCTCTTCACTTCTCTCTGTCTATCTCCTCCTCTATGCACTCCCTGTCCATCTCCTTCTTTTCCGTTTTTCCGTCTATCCCCCCCCCCCCCACCACACTGCGTCAGTATCCTCCTGCTTCATATCTGTGTAAATGACTTTACTCCCCCTCTCTGTCTGTTAATCTCTTCCTTCCCCATTTTCTCTCTACGGTATCTCACCCATCCCAATAAGAGTTTGATGGTTCTTCCCCCCCCCCCCCACCCCCCAGAGTTTTTTTGTCCAGATAGTAAGTAATAATTATACCAAGTTTGGTTGAAATCGATCCATGGGTTCAGGAGAAGCTTTTTACCTGCGACATTGCCAGAGTACGCAAATGTCCGATATATTTTACATACACTAAAAATATTTCTTACACATCTGCACACGTATTTCACCTGCATCTATAGCGAATTTCGCCTTGCCGTTTCTTTTTCACGCATTTCACTCTGTATGTCGTCATGTATAATTATGAACCTCATGAATGATTCAGCGGTTTTGTCGCGCCTGTCAGTGTTAAGACGTCAAATATCCTGAACTATTTGTCGTACAATGATACAATTTTGTATTTTTTGCGGTTTTGTCGCGCCTGTCAGTGTTAGGACGCCATATATACTGAACTATGTGTCGTACAATGATACAATTTTGCTAGTATATGTGAATACTGTCTGCAAAATGTGTTGGGAATACATTTAATAGTACAGAAGTAATAAATTAAAAAGTCATGCTTCTTGCGGCTGTTTTACTGCAGGAAAAGCGAAAATGTAGTAACCGGCAAACTTTTTTTTCTCTCATCATTTTGTGGTAGTCGTCAGCGAGCAAAAGTTTCGTAAAATTGTGAATTTATGTTTACAATTTGTTGCAAGTCACTATCTTCTCACACTCTCAAATACTGGATAAATAAAATCTCCGAATTCTCGCGTCACACTATTTTTTCACCCCAACCTTCACCCTTGGTCTTACCTCTACAGCAATTATTTACAGACGGCAAGTGATATGTGTAGCAAGTTTTGTAGAAGTCGGTTCAGTGGTTTAGGGGCAGATGTGGAACAAACTTACGTACGTACATACATACATACATACATACATACATACATACGTACACTGATAAGCCAAAACATTATAACCACTGAACAACACGACGACGGATGTCGCCTGGTGGCGTTGCGGGCACGTGACGTGGTAACAAAATTATGTAAGCGAATCAGTCATGGACGGGGGAACAGTCTAGCGAAGATATGGGCAACAAATATGGAGATCCATTGAGATAAGAGACTTTGACAAATGGCAGGTTATTATTACGCAGAGCCTGTTAACGAGTATCTCGAAAATGGCGAAGCTGGTCATATGTTCACATGATACTGTCTTGAGCATCTACAGAAAAAGGCAGAAGGGCAGGGAAACTACCACTAAACCCTAAAAAATTGGAAGTCCACGACACTTCACAGAACTTGGGGTTTGGAGGCTTGTCTGGTCTGTAAAATAGTGTAGATGGTAGTCTATGGCATCTCTGCGAAAGAGCACAATGCTGCTGCACGTACAAGTGTTTCAGAGCACATCGTTCATCGTACATTGTTGAACATGGGGCTCTGCAGCAGCCCATCCCTACGTGTTCACATGTTGAAATGAAATGTCGTGTGACTAGGGTATCCTGTCGGGTAGACCAGTCGCCTGGTGCAAGTCTTTTGACTTGACGACGCTTTGGCGACGATGCAGTCCCTGAGTGGAGAAAATTTACGATGCAACCGGGAATAGAACTCGGGCTCCTTGGCATGACAGTCCGTCGCGCTTACAACTCAGCTATCGGGGCGGACTGTTCACATGTTGGCCCAACGACATCGTCAATTACTTGCAATGGACATGTGGCCATCGGTATTAACCTATCAATGGAAACTTGTCGAATCTTCCGCTGAATCATGTTTTTGCTCCACTAGGTTGCTGGTCGCCTCAACAAACGTCGTCATAAGGTGAACGACGGCACGACACGTGCAGCGCGCCACGGACGAAGGCTGGTGGGAGAAGTTTAATGCTATGGGAGACATTCCCATGTCCTTGCATGGGACATGCGGTAGTAACCGAAGACACGCTGACAACTGCGAACCACGTGCATCCGTAAATGCTTGATATCTTCCCCGACGGCGATATCACCTTTCAGCTGTATAACTGTCCGTATCTCGGTGCCAGAACCGTAATACAGTGGTTTGAGGAGCATTGTAGGCAACATATATTGATGTCTCGGCGACTAAATACCCATGAACCCATCTGGGTCGCTATAAGGTGCCATCACCGCTTACGCTAATCAACAGCCCGTTATTCACATGAATTACACTGATCAATCAGAACATTATGACCACCTACCTAATAGCCGGTACGTCCACCTTTGGCACGGTTAATAGCGGCGACATGTCGTGGCGTGAAAGCAATAAGGCTACTCTAGGTCGCTGGAGGGAGTCAGCACCACACCTGCACACGCAAGTCACCTGATTCCCGGAAATTCTAGAGAGGGAGGCGATGAGCTCTGACACTACGTTCAATAACATCCCGGATGTGTTGGATTGGGTCGGCCGCGGTGGTCTCGCGGTTAAGGCGCTCAGTCCGGAACCGCGTGACTGCTACGGGCGCAGGTTCGAATCATGTCTCGGGCATGGCTGTGTGTGATGTCCTTAGGTTAGTTAGGTTTAAGTAGTTCTAAGTTTTAGGGGACAAATAACCACAGATGTTAAGTCCCATAGTGCTCAGAGCCATTTGAACCTTTTTTTTTTTTTTTTTTTTTTGATTGGTTTTAGATCTGACGAGTTGGAGGGCCAGCAAATCAAGTGGAACTCGCCAATGCGTTCCTCGAATCATTGCATCACACTACTGGCCTTGTGACATGGTGCATTATGTTGCTGAAAAATACCACTTTCGTCGGAAAACTTGATAGTCAAGAAGGGGTATACGTGGTCTGCAGCCAGCCGCCGCCAGCTTCTCTCCACCTCGCGGCACATGTGTCAAGAAACTGTTCTCTTGGATGACGACGGATTCTCGCCCTCCCGTCGGCATGATGTAGAAGGTATCGGGATTGATCTCATCGTTCAATGCTCTGTCACAGCACCGACGTCCAGTGACGATGGTCACTTGCCCATTTCAGTCGTAGTTGCCGATGTCTTCGTGCTAACATTGGCACATACATTGGTCATCGGCTGCGGAGGCCCATCGTTAGGAGTGGTCTGTGCACTGTGTGTTCAGACAAACTTGTCTGCCCAGCATTAAAGTCTGCTATTGCATGGACGGACTTATATCGATAGTAGGTCGGTGTCCATAATGTTCTGGCTGACCAGTGTACATGACCTGTGCGTAGTACTGCCGCAAACCCCCTCAAACCTACCAACAAGCTTTCGGACTCCTGATACGCACTATTATCAGTGATGTATTTCGTTCCAAAGACGTACAGACAAGCTATTAAGCAGGTGGTCATGATGTTTTGGCTCATCAGTTTATACGTGCATCCATTTTTATAATACGTATGGATTATTTGAATAATATTTGTTTGGAAATCACTCAGTGTCTTTAGGTTTTAAACAAATAACCTCTCAAGATGTCAGTTCCTAAGGACCACTTAATGAAGACTATGGAGTTTTCACTCAAAGAAAGACATTAGCGAAAAACTTTGAAAGGAAGATTCAGGTCGCTACAGCGTAATACTAATAACTGTGGTAGCTACTGAAAATTCCGTAATTTTGCAACATTCGCAGTCAAAATCAATAATGCTTAGTAACCCACTTTTAAAGTTTTAATCAAATAAGTTCTTAACACGAGGTAGAAACAGTCAGTGGTATCTTTAAGGGTCAGTTTACGTTCTGTTTCATTTGTTTTCTTTTTGTTTTGTTTTTCTTTTCTTTTTTCAATAATTATTGACGTTGAAAAGATCATATAAAATGATGTTGGTATATTGCAGTTAAGCATTTCTTCTCCCGGGAAAATTACTGGAAAATGTATCTAACACATTTCTGAAAAGTCGAGTCACTTGTTACAAGTAATCTGTGCTAACTCCTCCGAATGCCACCTATGCTTCTAGGCCACACACGTATTTGTGTCACTTTAAAATTTACTTTCCAAAGAAAATCCTCTTGATTTGTTTCCCAGGGAATATTCATCTCTAGCCAAGTCAGCAACGTCTTTTCATTGTACAGTACATTTCATCAGCTGGGATAATAATGTGGTACAGTTTATATTTCCAAAAGAATAATTATTGCATTACAGTTTCAACCCCTATGACATTAATTCGGTTGTTTTTCCTCGATTACATGACTGTGAGTCCAAGGAAAGCAGTATATTGTAATTTATTACTGTAGTAGTGTTATACAAAAAATAAACAAATAACATATAAAATTCAAAAATACCCATATTTTAGAGCAGCGAATCATTCAAGCCTCAAATTTTCATCTTATTGAAACTGTCACTGTCGTATTCCTGAACTAAGCACATGCTTACCAAGTACTGCTTTTGCCTATCTCCAGAAGCAAATCAACCTGGATTGTTAAAATTGTAATAAAAGCACAGTTACTGTTGAGACATTCAGTGACGAAAGTGCAAAGAATGAACGAACTTTCCATTTTTTTTACACCGAGTTATCACATTATTTCTTTTTTGTAAAACGAGGATAAAGAAAGTCACATCTGAGGGTTTTGTGTTCATTCTGCACACAATTTTCAATTGTTTGCCATGGCGCCTAAGTCACCCCGTTCATCCTCCCGTATCACCACGAATTTGAAGCTCTTCGTATAGACGAAATGGCGAATAGTTCAAAAGTTCCTGTGGTATCAAATTTGTCAGACATGACATAATGTTTCAGATAAAGATGGATAAGGAACATTCGGCTTCAAGGAATTATCCTCGTATTAACCTGCAGTAAGGAAATAATCGGTAACCTAATTGAGGATGCCCAAACAATACACCCCAGTGCAGGGTTTCTGCTGAGAGATTTCAACATCAGAGATATCGTAAATGAGAAGGGCGTACTTTTGTTTATCTAATTATTTAAAACAAATGTCATATGGCTTTCTAGGCCGTCCTCAGAGAACTGTCTGACGATGACCTAGAAAACCGAAAGCCGATTCACAAGAAACTTTAAAACGAATGTTATTGTGAAACATTAACATTGTTTGAAACTTCTGTGCTTCAGTTTAAAATACAAACAGAAACAAAAACTTGGAAACCACAGTGCTTTATTGAACATGATACTATTGGAGGTCGAATACACCTGTCTTTCTCCAATATGTGACCTGCAGTGATAATTAAATCGAGACTATAAGCTGCCGACAGGCGTTGATATACACTCCTGGAAATTGAAATAAGAACACCGTGAATTCATTGTCCCAGGAAGGGGAAACTTTATTGACACATTCCTGGGGTCAGATACATCACATGATCACACTGACAGAACCACAGGCACATAGACACAGGCAACAGAGCATGCACAATGTCGACACTAGTACAGTGTATATCCACCTTTCGCAGCAATGCAGGCTGCTATTTTCAGATGGAGACGATCGTAGAGATGCTGGATGTAGTCCTGTGGAACGGCTTGCCATGCCATTTCCACCTGGCGCCTCAGTTGGACCAGCGTTCGTGCTGGACGTGCAGACCGCGTGAGACTACGCTTCATCCAGTCCCAAACATGCTCAATGGGGGACAGATCCGGAGATCGTGCTGGCCAGGGTAGTTGACTTACACCTTCTAGAGCACGTTGGATGGCACGGGATACATGGGGACGTGCATTGTCCTGTTGGAACAGCAAGTTCCCTTGCCGGTCTAGGAATGGTAAAATGATGGGTTCGATGACGGTTTGGATGTACCGTGTACTATTCAGTGTCCCCTCGACGATCACCAGAAGTGTACGGCCAGTGTAGGAGATCGCTCCCCACACCATGATACCGGGTGTTGGCCCTGTGTGCCTCGGTCGTATGCAGTCCTGATTGTGGCGCTCACCTGCACGGCGCCAAACATGCATACGACCATCATTGGCACCAAGGCAGAAGCGACTCTCATCGCTGAAGACGACACGTCTCCATTCGTCCCTCCATTCACGCCTGTCGCGACACCACTGGAGGCAGGCTGCACGATGTTGGGGCGTGAGCGGAAGACGGCCTAACGGTGTGCGGAACCGTAGCCCAGCTTCATGGAAACGGTTGCGAATGGTCCTCGCCGATACCCCAGGAGCAACAGTGTCCCTAATTTGCTGGGAAGTGGCGGTGCGGTCCCCTACGGCACTGCGTAGGATCCTACGGTCTTGGCGTGCATCCGTGCGTCGCTGCGGTCCGGTCCCAGGTCGACGGGCACGTGCACCTTCCGCCGACCACTGGCGACAACATCGATGTACTGTGGAGACCTCACGCCCCACGTGTTGATCAATTCGATCGTACGTCCACCCGGCCTCCCGCATGCCCACTATACGCCCTCGCTCAAAGTCCGTCAACTGCACATACGGTTCACGTCCACGCTGTCGCGGCATGCTACCAGTGTTGAAGACTGCGATGGAGCTCGGTATGCCACGGCCAACTGGCTGACACTGACGGCGGCGGTGCACAAATGCTGCGCAGCTAGCGCCATTCGACGGCCAACACTGCGGTTCCTGGTGTGTCCGCTGTGCCGTGCGTGTGATCATTGCTTGTACAGCCCTCTCGCAGTGTCCGGAACAAGTATGGTGGGTCTGACACACCGGTGTCAATGTGTTCTTTTTTACATTTCCAGGAGTGTACATCAATGGGGACAGTTGAAAATGTGTGCCCCGACTGGGACTTCTACATCTACATCTAAATCTACATGACTACTCTGCAATTCACATTTAAGTGCTTGGCAGAGGATTCATCGAACCACAATCATACTACCTCTCTACTGTTCCACTCCCGAACAGCGAGCGGGAAAAACGAACACCTAAACCTTTCTGTTCGAGCTCTGATTTCTCTTATTTTATTTTGATGATCATTCCTACCTATGTAGGTTGGGCTCAACAAAATATTTTCGCATTCGGAAGAGAAAGTTGGTGACTGAAATTTCGTAAGAAGGTCTCGCCGCGACGAAAAACGTCTATGCTGTAATGACTTCCATCCCAACTCGTGTATCATATCTGCCACACTCTCTCCCCTATACAAAACGAGCTGCCCTTTTTTGCACCCTTTCGATGTCCTCCGTCAATCCCACCTGGTAAGGATCCCACACCGCGCAGCAATATTCTAACAGAGGACGAACGAGTGTAGTGTAAGCTGTCTCTTTAGTGGACTTGTTGCATCTGCTAAGTGTCCTGCCAATGAAAAGCAACCTTTGGCTCGCCTTCCCGACAATATTATCTATGTGGTCCTTCCAACTGAAGTTGTTCGTAATTTTAACACCCAGGTACTTAATTGAAATGACAGCCTTGAGAATTGTACTATTTATCGAGTAATCGAATTCCAACGGATTTCTTTTGGAACTCATGTGGATCATCTCACACTTTTCGTTATTTAGCGTCAACTGCCACCTGACACACCATACAGCAATCTTTTCTAAATCTCTTTGCAGCTGATACTGGTCTTCAGATGACCTTACTAGACGATAAATTACAGCATCATCTGCGAACAGTCTAAGAGAACTGCTCAGATTGTCACCCAGGTCATTTATATAGATCAAGAACAGTAGAGGTCCCAGGAGGCTTCCCTGGGGAACACCTGATATCATTTCAGTTTTACTCGATGATTTGCCGTCTATTACTACGAACTGCGACCTTCCTGACAGTAAATCACGAATCCAGTCGCACAACTGAGACGATACCCCATAGCTCCGCAGCTTGATTAGAAGTTGCTTGTGAGGAACGGTGTCAAAAGCTTTCCGGAAATCTAGAAATACGGAATCAACTTGAGATCCCCTGTCGATAGCGGCCATTACTTCGTGCGAATAAAGAGCTAGCTGCGTTGCACAAGAGCGATGTTTTCTGAAGCCATGCTGATTACGTGTCAATAGATCGTTCCGTTCGAGGTGGTTCATAATGTCTGAATACAGTATATGCTCCAAAACCCTACTGCAAACCGACGTCAATGATATAAGTCTGTAGTGAAATGGATTACTCCTACTACCCTTCTTGAACACTGGTGCGACCTGCGCAATTTTCCAATCTGTAGGTACAGATCTATCGGTGAGCGAGCGGTTGTATATGAGTGCTAAGTAGGGAGCTATAGTATCAGCGTAATCTGAAAGGAACCTAATCGGTATACAATCTGGACCTGAAGACTTGCCCGTATTAAGCGATTTGAGTTGCTTCGCAACCCCTAAGGTATCTACTTCTAAGAAACTCATGCTAGCAGATGTTCGTGTTTCAAATTCTGGAATATTCCATTCGTCTTCCCTGGTGAAGGAATTTCGGAAAACTGCGTTCAATAACTCCGCTTTAGCGGCACAGTCGTCGATAACAGTACCATCGGCACTGCGCAGCGAAGGTATTGACTGCGTCTTGCCGCTTGTGTACTTCACATACGACCAGAATTTCTTCGGATTTTCTACCAAATTTCGAGACAATGTTTCGTTGTGGAACCTATTAAAGGCATCTCGCATCGAAGTACGTGCCAAATTTCGCGCGTCTGTAAATTTTAGCCCATCTTCGGGATTTCGCGTTCTTCTGAACTTCGCATGCTTTTTCCGTTGCCTCTACAACAGCGTTCGGACCTTTTTTGTGTACCACGGGGGATCCGTTCCATCTCTTACCAATTTATGAGGTATGAATCTCTCAATTGCTGTTGCTACTATATCTTTGAATTTGAGCCACATCTCGTCTACATTCGCATAGTCAGTTCGGAAGGAATGGAAATTGTCTTTTAGGAAGGCTTCTAGTGGCACTTTATCCGCTTTTTTAAATAAAATTATTTTGCGTTTGTTTCTGATGGGTTTGGAAGAAATGGTATTGAGCCTAGCTACAATGACCTTGTGATCACTAATCCCTGTATCAGTCATGATGCTCTCTATCAGCTCTGGATTGTTTGTGGCCAAGAGGTCAAGTGTGTTTTCGCAACCATTAACAATTCGTGTGGGTTCGTGGACTAACTGCTCGAAATAATTTTCGGAGAAAGCATTTAGGACAATCTCGGAAGATGTTTTCTGCCTACCACCGGTTTTGAACAAGTATTTTTGCCAACATACCGAGGGTAGTTTGAAGTCCCCACCAACTATAACCGTATGAGTGGGGTATTTATTTGTTACGAGACTCAAACTTTCTCTGAACTGTTCCGCAACTGTATCATCGGAGTCTGGGGATCGGTAGAAGGAGCCAATTATTAACTTAATTCGGCTGTTAAGTATAACCTCCACCCACACCAATTCGCACGGAGTATCTACTTCGACTTCACTACAAGATAAACCACTACTGACAGACACAAACACTCCACCATCAATTCTGCATAATCTATCTTTCCTGAACACCGTCTGAGACTTCGTAAAAATTTCTGCAGAACTTATTTCAGGCTTTAGCCAGCTTTCTGTACCTATAACGATATCAGCTTCTGTGCTTTATATTAGCGCTTGAAGGTCAGGGACTTTTCCAGCGCAACTACAACAATTTACAACTATAATTCCGACTGTTCCTTGATCCAAGCACGTCCTGTAATTGCCAAGCACCCTTTGACATTGCAGCCCATCCCGCACTTTCCCGAGGCCTTCTAACCTAAAAAACCGCCCAGTCCACGCCACACAGCCTCCGCTACCCGTGTAGCCGCCAGCTGAGTGTAGTGAACTCCTGACCTATTCAGCGGAACCCGAAACCCAACCACCCTATGGCGCAAGTCAAGGAATCTGCAGCCAATACGGTCGCAAAACCGTCTGAGCCTCTGATTCAGACCCTCCACCCGGCTCTGCACCAAAGGTCCGCAGTCGGTTCTGTCAACGATGCTGCAGATGGTGAGCTCTGCCTTCATCTCGTAAGCAAGACCGGCAGCCTTCACCAAATCAGATAGCCGCTGGAATCAACCCGGGATCTCCTGCTTACATGGCAGGCGCTCTATCCAGCGGTTTTTTCCTTTTTTTTTCGTTGCGTTTGGTCTGAGCGGACGTCACAATACCTCCGCTCACGTTGATCGTTGATTCCTTAACTCAGTATTTTATTGCAGAGGGCCAGCAGCCCTCTGACCGAACACGCTGAGCTACCGTGCCGGCTGATACAAATGATGATGAAATGATGAGGACAACACAAACACCCAGTCCCCGGGTGGAGAAAATCGCCAACCCCACCAGGAATAGAACCCGGAACCCCGTGATCCAGAGGCAGCAAAGATAGCCGCTAGACCACGAGCGGCGGACAAGATTGACACAAATCAGTGACTAGTGAATTCTCCAAGTTTCGATTCCTATTATGAGCTGTGGCATAGAGGCAGAGTGCAGCATTTGGGGCAGGCGTGTCGGAAGATGTAGACAAACCATTTTCTGTCTATTGTCACACTGAACTAGCTCA